>NC_064924.1:166930563-172168063 GCF_023897955.1 Schistocerca gregaria | reverse complement strand
TCGGTGTGTGTGTGTCGGTGTGTGTGTGTCGGTGTGTGTGTGTCGGTGTGTGTCGGTGTGTGTGTGTCGGTGTGTGTGTGTCGGTGTGTGTGTGTCGGTGTGTGTCGGTGTGTGTCGGTGTGTGTCGGTGTGTGTCGGTGTGTGTCGGTGTGTGTCGGTGTGTGTCGGTGTGTGTCGGTGTGTGTGTCGGTGTGTGTGTCGGTGTGTGTGTCGGTGTGTGTGTCGGTGTGTGTGTCGGTGTGTGTGTCGGTGTGTGTGTCGGTGTGTGTGTCGGTGTGTGTGTCGGTGTGTGTGTCGGTGTGTGTGTCGGTGTGTGTGTCGGTGTGTGTGTCGGTGTGTGTGTCGGTGTGTGTGTCGGTGTGTGTGTCGGTGTGTGTGTCGGTGTGTGTGTCGGTGTGTGTGTCGGTGTGTGTGTCGGTGTGTGTGTCGGTGTGTGTCGGTGTGTGTGTGTCGGTGTGTGTCGGTGTGTGTGTGTGTCGGTGTGTGTGTGTGTGTGTGTGTGTGTGTGTGTGTGTGTGTCGGTGTGTGTGTGTGTGTGTGTGTGTGTCGGTGTGTGTGTGTGTGTGTGTGTGTCGGTGTGTGTGTGTGTGTGTGTGTGTCGGTGTGTGTGTGTGTGTGTGTGTGTCGGTGTGTGTGTGTGTGTGTGTGTGTCGGTGTGTGTGTGTGTCGGTGTGTGTCGGTGTGTGTGTGTGTGTGTGTCGGTGTGTGTGTGTGTGTGTGTGTGTGTGTCGGTGTGTGTGTGTGTGTGTGTGTGTGTGTCGGTGTGTGTGTGTGTGTGTGTGTGTGTGTCGGTGTGTGTGTGTGTGTGTGTGTGTGTCGGTGTGTGTGTGTGTGTGTGTGTGTGTCGGTGTGTGTGTGTGTGTGTGTGTGTCGGTGTGTGTGTGTGTGTGTGTGTGTGCGTGTGTGTGTGTGTGTCGGTGTGTGTGTGTGTGTGTGTGTGTCGGTGTGTGTGTGTGTGTGTGTGTGTGTCGGTGTGTGTGTGTGTGTGTGTGTGTGTCGGTGTGTGTGTGTGTGTGTGTGTGTGTCGGTGTGTGTGTGTGTGTGTGTGTCGGTGTGTGTGTGTGTGTGTGTGTGTGTGTGTGTGTGTGTGTGTGTGTGTGTGTGTGTGTGTGTGTGTGTGTGTGTGTGTGTGTGTGTGTCGGTGTGTGTGTGTGTGTGTGTGTGTCGGTGTGTGTGTGTGTGTGTGTGTGTCGGTGTGTGTGTGTGTGTGTGTGTGTGTCGGTGTGTGTGTGTGTGTGTGTGTGTGTGTCGGTGTGTGTGTGTGTGTGTGTGTGTGTCGGTGTGTGTGTGTGTGTGTGTGTGTGTCGGTGTGTGTGTGTGTGTGTGTCGGTGTGTGTGTGTGTGTGTGTCGGTGTGTGTGTGTCGGTGTGTGTGTGTGTGTGTGTGTGTGTCGGTGTGTGTGTGTGTGTGTGTGTGTGTCGGTGTGTGTGTGTGTGTGTGTGTGTGTGTGTGTGTCGGTGTGTGTGTGTGTGTGTGTGTGTGTGTCGGTGTGTGTGTGTGTGTGTGTGTGTGTGTCGGTGTGTGTGTGTGTGTGTGTGTGTGTGTCGGTGTGTGTGTGTGTGTGTCGGTGTGTGTGTGTCGGTGTGTGTGTGTGTGTGTGTGTGTGTGTGTGTCGGTGTGTGTGTGTGTGTGTGTGTGTGTGTGTGTCGGTGTGTGTGTGTGTGTGTGTGTCGGTGTGTGTGTCGGTGTGTGTGTGTGTGTGTGTGTCGGTGTGTGTGTCGGTGTGTGTGTGTGTGTGTGTGTGTGTGTCGGTGTGTGTGTGTGTGTGTGTGTGTGTGTCGGTGTGTGTGTGTGTGTGTGTGTGTGTGTCGGTGTGTGTGTGTGTGTGTCGGTGTGTGTCGGTGTGTGTGTGTGTGTCGGTGTGTGTCGGTGTGTGTGTGTGTGTCGGTGTGTGTCGGTGTGTGTGTGTGTGTCGGTGTGTGTCGGTGTGTGTGTGTGTGTCGGTGTGTGTCGGTGTGTGTGTGTGTGTCGGTGTGTGTCGGTGTGTGTGTGTGTGTGTCGGTGTGTGTGTGTGTGTGTGTGTGTCGGTGTGTGTGTGTGTGTGTGTGTCGGTGTGTGTGTGTGTGTGTGTGTGTGTCGGTGTGTGTGTGTGTGTGTGTGTCGGTGTGTGTGTGTGTGTGTGTGTGTGTCGGTGTGTGTGTGTGTGTGTGTGTGTGTGTCGGTGTGTGTGTGTGTGTGTGTGTGTGTGTCGGTGTGTGTGTGTGTCGGTGTGTGTGTGTGTGTGTGTGTGTGTGTGTCGGTGTGTGTGTGTGTGTGTCGGTGTGTGTGTGTGTGTGTGTGTGTCGGTGTGTGTGTGTGTGTGTGTGTGTCGGTGTGTGTGTGTGTGTGTGTGTGTGTCGGTGTGTGTGTGTGTGTGTGTGTGTGTCGGTGTGTGTGTGTGTGTGTGTGTCGGTGTGTGTGTGTGTGTGTGTGTGTGTCGGTGTGTGTGTGTGTGTGTGTGTGTGTCGGTGTGTGTGTGTGTGTGTGTGTGTGTCGGTGTGTGTGTGTGTGTGTGTGTCGGTGTGTGTGTCGGTGTGTGTGTGTGTCGGTGTGTGTGTGTGTGTGTGTGTGTGTGTCGGTGTGTGTGTGTGTGTGTGTGTGTGTCGGTGTGTGTGTGTGTGTGTGTGTGTGTCGGTGTGTGTGTGTGTCGGTGTGTGTGTGTCGGTGTGTGTGTGTGTGTGTGTGTGTGTGTGTGTGTGTGTGTGTGTGTGTGTGTGTGTGTGTGTGTGTCGGTGTGTGTGTGTGTGTGTGTGTGTGTGTCGGTGTGTGTGTGTGTGTGTGTGTGTGTGTGTGTGTCGGTGTGTGTGTGTGTGTGTGTGTGTGTGTCGGTGTGTGTGTGTGTGTGTGTGTGTGTGTCGGTGTGTGTGTGTGTGTGTGTGTGTGTGTCGGTGTGTGTGTGTGTGTGTGTGTGTGTGTCGGTGTGTGTGTGTGTGTGTGTGTGTGTGTCGGTGTGTGTGTGTGTGTGTGTGTGTGTGTCGGTGTGTGTGTGTGTGTGTGTGTGTGTGTGTCGGTGTGTGTGTGTGTGTGTGTGTGTGTGTCGGTGTGTGTGTGTGTGTGTGTGTGTGTGTGTCGGTGTGTGTGTGTGTGTGTGTGTGTGTGTGTGTCGGTGTGTGTGTGTGTGTGTGTGTGTGTGTGTGTCGGTGTGTGTGTGTGTGTCGGTGTGTGTGTGTGTGTGTGTGTGTGTGTCGGTGTGTGTGTGTGTGTGTGTGTGTGTGTGTGTCGGTGTGTGTGTGTGTGTGTGTGTGTGTCGGTGTGTGTGTATTCTCGTTGTTCTTAACATAAGTTTAAGGTGGAACGTTGATGAAATTGACAAAAAATGTCAATTTTAGATGTATTTTTTATTCATTAGTACAACTCATGGACTAGAAGTTCCCAAAGTTTCAATGTTGAAATCGCATCTGAAGTGCCTGAAAATTGTGTCGCGGCCTCCCTGCCACGCCCACGTTTTGAAGCAGCACTTAAACACCAGCACAGTGAACAAAGATGGCTGTGTGTTACTGTCAACCAAACGCGTGCAGGATACATACTCTTCGGTTCTACAGACCATCTTTGACTCTGTTCCGTATCTTGTAAACAATAACAAACTGCATCGTTTATGACGAAGCAGTTCTGTTTTTGCCTTCTGATACTGACGGAGATTTATAGAAGTGTTAGATTCTTTCTTCATTCAGTTATGCCACGATCAGTGTGTAAAAAACATACGGAGGATGAACCCATTAGAAAGAATGGGCTTTAAGATAGGAAATTTTACTGAAGACATCCTGAGAAAAATAGATTTACAGCGTGTGTCTGCAGCTGAAAAGTCAATTGATGACCTGGTAATGGAAACAAGACAGACAACAAAAAACCAGAAGTGAAGCCTTGACCGGAAAGACGACCCAGAGTACAAATGTGGTGCCCTCTGAAGAAGTGACATATTCAAAAAGTTAGGTTGACCTGTAAATTGCGTTTCCCGAAAACTTTGTTTTTCGAAGTTTATGTACCTTTCCCTCAGATTCTATGAATGCTACAATTACGAAATTTTGTACACGTATTTCTGTAAACCTTATAATCATTGTCTCAAGAGCAAATTTTGAAATTCTGATTGCAAGCTCAGATCTGGGGCAAAGTGCTTGGAGTTTTGCATGAATTTAAAATTGTAATTAAAAAATTGAGAAATTCTCCTAGTTGACCTATTCCAAAAACCTCATGAGAAGCTTAGAACATAATATATTGAGATGAAACGGGGAACTTTTTGTAGAAATCTCTTGAATACTTTCCGAGAAAAAGGAACATGCTTTAGTTTTTGAAAATAAAACTTCAAATTTCATTAAACTTGAATATATATAAATAAAGAATTTTACATGTAAATGTGTTACTTTCATGGAAAGAGTGGTAAAAAATTTCATTGTCATATCTCCAACTGTGGATTTGGCGCGTTTTTTAATATTATTTTTTCATCAGCGTCCCCCCTTAAGTTAAAGGAGTGTGTAAGTCTATGCACCGATGACCTTAGCAGTTCGGTCTCCTCGGAATTCATACACATTTGAGATAAGTCTCCAAGTAGCCGAACATAACAATTTCCAGTCAGTGATCCGGTCAGTTGGACCAGGCGACCCACTGAGTTCCATGTAAACACAGCCCACACCAGCTCGTACAGTGCCTTGTTGACAGCTAGGTTCCATAGCTTCGAGGGTCTGCCACAAACTCGAACCCTACCACCAACTCCTGCCAACTGAAATCGGAATTCAATTCTTCTGACCAGGCTACGGTTTTCCAGTATAGGCTCCAACCGATATGGTCACGAGCCTGGGAGAGGCGCTGAGACGTCTTACCGTTAGCAAAGGCACTCGTGTCTGTAGTCTGCTGCCATAGCTTTGTTGTTGTTGTTGTTGTTGTTGTTGTTGTTGTTGTTGTTGTTGTTGTTGTTGTCTTCAGTCCTGAGACTGGTTTGATGCAGCTCTCCATGCTACTCTATCCTGTGCAAGCTGCTTCATCTCCCAGTACCTACTACAACCTACATCCTTCTGAATCTGCTTAGTGTACTCATCTCTCGGTCTCCCTCTACGATTTTTACCCTCCACACTGCCCTCCAATGCTAAATTTGTGATCCCTTGATGCCTCAAAACATGTCCTACCAACCGATCCCTTCTTCTAGTCAAGTTGTGCCACAAACTTCTCTTCTCCCCAATCCTATTCAATACCTTCTCATTAGTTACGTGATCTATCCACCTTATCTTCAGTATTCTTCTGTAGCACCACATTTCGAAAGCTTCTATTCTCTTCTTGTCCAAACTAGTTATCGTCCATGTTTCACTTCCATACATGGCTACACTCCAAACAAATACTTTCAGAAACTACTTGCTGACACTTAAATCTATATTCGATGTTAACAAATTTCTCTTCTTCAGAAACGCTTTCCTTGCCATTGCCAGTCTACATTTTATATCCTCTCTACTTCGACCATCATCAGTTATTTTACTTCCTAAATAGCAAAACTCCTTTACTACTTTAAGTGTCTCATTTTCTAATCTAATTCCCTCAGCATCACCCGATTTAATTTGACTACATTCCATTATCCTCGTTTTGCTTTTATTGATGTTCATCTTATATCCTCCTTTCAAGACACTGTCCATTCCGTTCAACTGCTCTTCCAAATCCTTTGCCGTCTCTGACAGAATTACAATGTCATCGGCGTACCTCAAAGTTTTTACTTCTTCTCCATGAATTTTAATACCTCCTCCAAATTTTTCTTTTGTTTCCTTTACTGCTTGCTCAATATACAGATTGAATAACATCGGGGAGAGGCTACAACCCTGTCTCACTCCTTTCCCAACCACTGCTTCCCTTTCCTGCCCCTCGACTCTTATTACTGCCATCTGGTTTCTGTACAAATTGTAAATAGCGTTTCGCTCCCTGTATTTTACCCCTGCTACCTTTAGAATTTGAAAAAGAGTATTCCAGTCAACATTGTCAAAAGCTTTCTCTAAGTCTACAAATGCTAGAAACGTTGGTTTGCCTTTTCTTAATCTTTCTTCTAAGATAAGTCGTAAGGTCAGTATTGCCTCACGTGTTCCAACATTTCGACGGAATCCAAACTGATCCTCCCCGAGGTCCGCATCTACCAGTTTTTCCATTCGTCTGTAAAGAATTCGCGTTAGTATTTTGCAGCTGTGACTTATTAAACTGATAGTTCGGTAATTTTCACATCTGTCAGCACCTGCTTTCTTTGGGATTGGAATTAGCTTTTAACACCAAATTTCGCCGCACAGTCCTAACGGAGACATTCATCGTATATCCCGCTCAGATTTCTGTTGTTTCACACAATGTTGTCTCTTAGCACTGACAACTGTACGCAAACGCCTTTGTTCTCGGTCGACCCCTGCGTTGTACGTGGTGGGCGGTAGTGCCTGAAATTTGGTATTCTCGGTACACTCTTGACATTGTGGATTCCGGAATACTGAATTGCCTAACGATTTCCGAAATGGAATGTCCCATGCGTCTAGCTCAAACTACTATTCCGCGTCCAAAGTCTGTAAACTCCCGTCGTGCAGCTGTAATCACGTCGGAAGCCTTTTCACGTGAATCCTCCGGGGACATCCCTTGTGTAAGAGATACTACCTCATGTCTGTGTATCGCTATCCCACGACTTTTGTCACCTCACTTCAATGTACCGGAATGTGTTGGACGAGTTCACAAGAGTGGGCACCTGTCCAAAAAAACTCAAGCAGAATCTAAAGCATACAACTTCTTCGTTTGGAAATAAAAAAATATTATAGGTCGCTTACCAGATAAAATTATAGCCAAACCTCAGCAATACTATATGGCAGTAAGAAATAATGTAAATAATTGGCTGGAAATGAGGTAAGTTGTATGGCAACAGTTACACCGATCATTGACTAATAAGCCATTCAATTTTGCTTTTCCAGACGACCCCCTCTCGTGGTGCATATATAGAAAACCGCAAGCTACTAGAGTTCCTTATTAACATAAAAATTGTCCCAGTGGCTGTTACAGAAGTAGTTAATGTAATATACACAGATTCGAGGCAACCAAACGTTCTCAGAAAATTACTTCGTAACTATACCCAGGCTCAAAAACAGCCGTCCAAGCATTAATATGTCTAAATATGTACTTATTAGTATAAACTTGAAACTGGTGATCAGTGATTTTGTTTAATTTATTGATGGTTATCTTTGTAGATTATTGGCCATGAAAACGCATGCCATTGTTCTTGGTGTTAATACCATTAAGTCTTCAGCTTCTGGACAAAGTGCGAATACGCAATAATCGAAACAGTTGAATTTAATACCAGCAGTGCTAGGGGAAGAAGAATTACTCGGCAGCACACTCCTGATTACAAAACAAGAACATTTGAGAGTTCTCCTAATAAATTACTTTAATCGCAAGTGTTAACTTTCGAAATTTTCAGGTGAGAAACGTATCTATATCTCACGAACCACTAAATCACTAATATTCAGTTTTTCAGATATGGTACGCAATAGTAAAATGGCCTGCTCAACTAGAATCAAGAGTTATTTTCTAATCACAGGAAGTTTTATAAAAATATCCTCAATTAAATGTGCTATAAGGGTAAAAATATCACAAATATTGTACCAACAAGCATTCGTACTAGTTTAGTGAGCTAACACTGCACGCCCAATTCAAAATCTCAAAGTTCTAGCTGCTACACTTTTAGAGATAGTCAGCGAATTTAATATTAACTACATAGGGCGTTCAAATTTTCGTTAAGTCTATAAAATGTATGGACGTCGTAACTACAACGGGAATTAGCCTGTCAGCTCGTAAGATAAACTCCATTCAAAATCACATGCTTTCTTGAAAACGGAAATTTCATATAGTCTAGAAAAAACTAGGAACATAGATTTTTCTTATATTATGGTAATATAAGATGTGGTTTGTGGTATCTTAAGTTGCATATCACGATCCTAAAGATAAACTACACTAATTTCACCAGAAGCACCGGTTTTACATTACTTTCTTCTTTTATTAGGTAACATCGTAATTATCAGAGAATTGTTTCGAAATTACAAAATACATTACGAATTGCTTAAAATTTAGCGTTTCAGAAGTTAAACTTGTCTGGAATATTCTGCCGTCCTTTCGACAGATTCAGTGAAGGTCAATCCAGATTGTCTTCTAATACATGCATTCCCCAATTATTAACATCCACCTGCTATATTTGCCGAAGTGACAAGGTAATGGTTTTTAGTTTGTGAACTTGGGAAGCAAAAGCCTATTCCAAAGAGGCGAATTATCGATGTAATGTGAGAGGTCGAGAAAAAGGGGAGGGAGGCTTGCTGTATAATCTTCTAAAATTAGGTCCCTTAGTTGAAGGCGACTACAGATAGGGGAAGCGTAGTGTTGGCTTGGAATGTTGTCTGTCTTGCTTCCTGTCGGCGTAGGGCCAAGTAAATAAATCGCATTCGATTAAGCAGCACCAGCCTAGTCATCTTCACGATGTTTCAAACAACTTTTAGGAGACATTAAGCCCTATTCGTCCTTAATGTACTTGAAAAATGGGCATAAGGAAGAAAGTGATAAACGCCGGAATAAGAATATACACTGATATTACGGTTATACAAAAAACAAACATACGAAAGTCCGTTTACAAATTAGAACACATCTCAGAACAATAAGACGAAGAGATATTACTTCCAGAATTAAGTGACGGTTTGCAAAAAACTGGCTCGTCACACCAAAGACACACATAGTTAATCGTGGCACTTCCATTAAATTTATACTAAGCCTTGGTTATTTAAGACCGAAGTAAATTAAAAGGGAGAGATGTAGATATGAAACTAGGACGCTTACGTAGTGTGGGAGCAGCAGCATATCGCTGAATAAGCAGTCTAAGGAAGACACGAGGGAAAAAATTGATGATTGTGCCAAGTCTGATATGTGGATGTGAAATGAGGGATTCGAACGATGTTGAAACAGCTGGAAATGAGATTTTAAGGAACTGGCGAAGGATGATCTAGGTTGGCTAGGATGCGTTAGGAGACAAAAAGAATTAAATGTGTTTAAAATTATAACACAAACAGAAAGTTGAAAGAAATGCGATGATACGAACAGAAAGGACTGAAGACTTCCTAGGCCTTTGAGAGAATAGACCTAAAGGATGAAGAAATGTTGGAAGACGCGGCTGAGAGCTCTCCAGATGGAGCCTGAACAGGCATTTTGCTTGTACTTTGGATGTGAAGGTAGTAAGAGTGCGATTTAGATTGTCAGTCTTTCCAGTCTCCATTCCAGAAATGATTGCTTGGTTCACCTGAGCCTGTACTAAATGCGTAATACAATCACCAGGTTGCGTAAAAGGGTCGCAAATCATTTGGAACCGTTGAAATTCCGCAGGAAAGGCTTTCTCCTCTGCACAACTACGTAACACAGTATCATGCGATACATCTGTCTCAAATTTTTCTGTGATTTCTCAGGTCTTGCAGATTACCCTCACAAACTTTTCGAAGTCATTTCGCAGGCAATAGAATCATGTTCACACAGAACACATGACATGAGGTACAGTAATTCATGTCTGTTGGTTCCAGTGTACAGTCTTAAACATGAAACTTGGCCGCCAAAAGGACTGTCAGTCGTTCATTTACTAATAAAATGGGCCGCCCTCCGAATTGTAAATTCGACCATTCGCACGATTTGGCAGCACAGTAGAATGCGGAAGTGGCGAGTTAGTCCACATGCACCGACCGATTCTTTTTTAACAATTGAGACTATTCACTTCCTCTTTTTTAGTCGGCCGCGGTGGTCTCGCGGTTCTAGGCGCGCAGTCCGGAACTGTGCGGCTGCTACGGTCGCAGGTTCGAATCCTGCCTCGGGCATGGATGTTCGTGATGTCCTTAGGTTAGTAAGGTTTAAGTAGTTCTAAGTTCTAGGGGACTGATGACCGCAGCAGTTGAGTCCCATAGTGCTCAGAGCCATTTTTTGAACTTCCCCTTTTAACCTACCAGTAACAGCAAAAACTTCCAGAAGCTGTTCAGCAAACAGCTCATTAGTGCAAGTTCAGAGCAGTATACGCTGGACTTTCCTCGCCCTACCGCGGTCACCGGCTATCGTGAGCAGGGCGCACTTCACCCGCCGCCCACCGCCTCACGTAATGTCCCGCCCGACCGGGTCATTTCATTGAAGTTCTAGTATTTATCCTGAAGTAATGTATTGGATTTTGCATACTTGAAACTCGTGAACGTTGTTGAAGTGCTGTAAAACTGAGCTGCGAGTGGGAAAAGTCTCACATTTGTGTCATCGTTCGCTTTGGGTTGATATAGAGGTAAAGGAAGTGGTGACAGTTTGAATCATTTCATGCTGTGTGATGCGAGAGTGCTTTTGGGCAAAACGTCAGAAAATGATCTTGTTTCAAGAAAAGTTGTTCTGGCTGGAATGGTTTTCAACGTTCAGGCAGTCTCGATAACTGATGTGATTAACAGCGACCATTTAACTGTCGTGCGTCGTGTGACATCTGCGTTCAACAGGCAAGCTTCACAAGTGGGGTTTCTAATCCAAAACGATAAAAACCAAAATGGTTAATATTACGCCATATTTGTATGGACGCCATCATTTCGCTCATGGAGCATCCCTGCGGAATATTGTGACTGGTGACAAGTTATGACGCATTTATGTTTTCCTCTTAAGAGGAAATTAACGATTGAGCCCTAACAATACATACACTCAAGCAAAGGGCAGTGTCAACACAATTTTTGCCTGGTGTTTCAAAAAAGATGTGCTCCACCAACTTATCCGCAGGGTTGTGCCAACTACCGAGACACCTTTCGGTCGCATTGTCGGAGGCGTCGGATGGCGTGTGGCCGGTTGCTGGTTGCTGGTAACCGGTGGCCGCGATACGCATGAAAACTGAGTGTGTACTGTTCTGATCTTCACTCAGACCCAAGCTGTTTTGCAGAATTGTTCACGAAAATTCTTGCTATTTCTAGGGGCTAGACAGTGAAGTGAGTTATCTTTGAGGTTCCATGATACTAATAACCTTAGCAGAAGGTCGAAATGCGATTGACACGGTAACAACTCGAGGAGGAGACAACACTACCTCCAGACACTGAGGTACTCTTCCCGTGTTGTCAAACAGTGCATATAGCGGGAATAGAAAACTGAGGGGCGGCCGCGTATGTTAACAACACGGACTTGAGTCACGACGGCGGTCGGCTGAGGGCCAGGTTTCATGTTAAGAATATACATTTCGGCATGATTTAGTTTTGTGTAAACAGAGGTTATTAGAAAATAGGCAGTTTTCCTTTTCCAGCACTACACGGCCAAGACCAAATTCTGAACCAGGTGACGTTTAGAGACCTGCCTGCCAGTAATTAATTTTCCTTAACTGACTAATCTGTCGACTTTTGTTTAATCCCACTCTCTGCTAGGAACAGGTTGGTGAAGTGCCGTGGCTTTATACAGGGTGAAAAGTATTTAAACCGACAAACTCTGGGACATTGCAGGGGACATCAAATCAAATACATTTCCCTAGTGTGATTTTTTTCCTATGAGGATTATTTAAACCGGTGGAGGCCGTATTACTCTCTTCAGTTGTTCGCGGCCGTATTACGCTCTTCAGTTTTAGGCAACTGCTGTCCATCACTGCAGTAGTGCATTGTCTCTGTTTACTAATGGAGCGATACACCTGGAGTGAGTAGACTGATATGGTTGGTTCGTACTACGTAGCGCACCACAACGGACGAGCTGCTCAGCGGGTTTATCAACAACAATATCCTAATCGCTGTATCCCGCATCATACGACCTATGCTGCTGTGTACCAACATCTGCGTCAGACCGGGTCATTTAGCAGATTACCTGCACAGGGACGCCGTCGCACGGTAAGAACGCTGCAAGTTGAGGAAGCTGTCTTGCAGCATGTGGAGTGGGATCCTTCAATCCGCATTCGTGAAATTTCACGTAACATGGAGACGAATCAGACGAATGTAAGAACAGTCCTTCGAGAACAATTGTTACGTCCATTTCACTTACAGCATGTCCACAACCTGGAACCAGTTGATTATCCACCCATAGCACAGTTTTCGCAGTGGTATCTGGAACTGTGTGAAATGCATCCTCCATTTCCATCCTCTGTGTTCACCGATGAAGGAACGTTTGAGGGGTGATGGAGTCTTCAACATGCACAATTCGCATGTTCGGAGTGAGGATAACCCACCTCACACAGTTACTAGCGCTCATAAAGTGCGGTTCTTCGTTAATGTGTGGGTCGGTGTTGTTGGGGACTGCTTAACTGGGCCTTATCTGCTACCTAGTTGTTCTCTTGGTCATAAAAAATGGAAAAGTTTGTTGGTTTAATTTGCCACCAGACCCATCTTCCTCCACCGGTTTAAATACTCGTCATAGGAAAAATGACTTCAGGGAAAAATATTTGTTTTGATGTCCCCTACAACCTCCCAGAGTTCGTCGGTTTAAATACTTTTCACCCTGTATACATAAAGCCACAGCAGAAAACAGTGGAATGGGATTGGCTCTGAGCACTACGGGACTTAACTTCTGAGGTCATCAGTCCCCTAGAACTTAGAACTACTTAAACCTAACTAACCTAAGGGCATCACACACATCCGTGCCCGAGGCACAATTCGAACGTGCGTCCGTAGCGGTGGCACGGCTCCAGATTGTAGCGCCTAGGACCGCTCGGCCACACCAGCCGGCGGAGTGGGATTAAACGAAATTTATTTTAATGTTAACAGAATTTTCCGTCGGTTCTTGGTGGAACAACATTATAATAACTGAAAAGCACCAGTTTGCCTTTGTTATACAATATTACTTTTATTGCTAACCGGTTTTCGGCTTACAAGGTCATCTTCAGACATTGAGACATGTCTGAAGATGGCGTTGTAAGCCGAAAATCGGTTAGCAATAAAAGTAATATTGTAGAACAAAAGCAAATTGGTGCTTTTCATTTATTTTAATAGTTCATAGGAGAGAACTGTAGCGGAAAATCGTTTCTGGAAAGGAATACTGCTCAGCATTTTCAGGTCGAATAAAACGACGACATTCACATAAAATAATACTAGGCTATCGTCCGTACTCACTTCCCCCCCCCCCCTCCCCCCCCCTCCCCCCCCCCCCCCAGGGGGCTAGGCTGCTGTACAGTAGATGGGTTGTTCGCGAACTAACAGGTCCAAAGGAACATTTCACCAATATAAAAGGAACGAGCGAGGAACAAATTCTAAGGAACGTTCTTTCATAGTTCACTTCGGTCGCAGCTTTCTACTTACAGTTCCTGGGAGCGGAAACAGTCTGTTTCGTTCCCGCAACGGCACGTCAGCCGGTCTCGTGCCAGCGTTTGTCTCGGTCTCGCTCGACCGAACTCTTCCTTCTTCGCGTGGCCACTCGTCGCAGTTACACAGCCGACTGCTTATGGTATAGAGTTGTTATTCGTTTCGTCCGCTGCGCACGCCCATTCTAGTTCAGTTTCCAACCTTCTTGGAACTCTGAACTTCTGGTACTTTTCATATTCTATGCAGTGTCAATGACCGGTAATTAAAATGTATTTTATAATTACGTAAATTACATAAAAATTACGCGGTTTTTCATACATACAGTTTTTCAGGTAACAAAACGGCATATCAGCTTACTTCTAAAAAGGCATAATTTTCTTATTACACATGCAAAGAAAGTCGGCACGACACACACGAGTGGCCATTGTCCGTTTTTTTTTTATCCAAGGTAAAAGGGCGTGTCCATTGTTATGGAAGGCAGACAGACTTACAATCGAATGAAGCCCGCGCTCCATAATAGTGCTTCTACAATATTATTTCAATGTTGCAGGACGGCGCATGAAAAATCTCCCCGAATACTAAACTGCTCACTGTCGTCCACCAATCATCTATTGTTTCGAAGTTGTTGTTTGCATTAGCTTTTTTGCTATTTCTTCTCTTCCTAATTATTACGTGTTTATCTATACTGCTCGTAGCGGTCAACAAACCGTGTGTAACTAGCGAGCTGTCTGTACTCGGGGCCGGTTTTTCGTGCACCGCCTAACATTGTTTCACTGCGATCAGCCACATAATGCTACAGTTGGCTAAACGAGAGGTTTTGCGGAATCACAAAAATTTTATGAGAATCCTGTTATGAATAAAAACTCCGTACTCCAGGGGGAATGCAAATTCCCTCTCTTGACGTCTTTCATCTTCAGTCGCCTGTGCGAATTTTTCATAAGAACCATATAACAAGCACAAATGAATGGTTGCAAAAAAGAGCGATCACCTGTGAACTAGTTCCCAAGAATGAGTGTTTGCCCATCTCTACTGTACAGCTTCGTTCCTTTCAGCCAAATAGCTAGCAAGCAGACTGGGACTGGGGCAGAGAAAAATATTCCAGTTGGAAATATTTAGGTGATGGTTTCCAGTTTTGCCATTCGTTGATGACGAAAGTAAACATTTCGAACACTGGCCTGGCTGAGGGTTGGAAAGCATACATTTTTGTCCATTGTCCCAGACAAGAATTACAGGTTGTGTAATGCTCAAGGTCTGTTCGAGGACAGTTTTCCACAGTTCTCCTAACTCACTGCAGACAAGAATATTTCAAATTCGTTTATGGCAACTATAGTTCAGTCGGCGGAAGTTAGCCCTTGACATCTGCAATGGGCAGGGCGCGGTATCTTCGTGGGCTTTCCTCAACCAATAACGTAACGCGGCTTTGTAAACGCCTCTATCGCAAGGCCTCAGTGTTGTCAAGCTGTGTGGACGGCTACAGTTTTCACCTGCAGCCGTTAGCCCTTAGCATTTGGAGGCTGGCAACACAGCTACGAGCTGTCAGGGAACTTCTTAGGCCGGCTGAACAATAGGATAATTTTCGTATTGAAGTCATTGTCGGTTCGTAACCACACAGCAGTAATTATCTTGCTAACAGCTCGTTTGCGGACTCCCGCATACTAAATTTTTTTGCTTCTATTGCTGCATGCCTCCATCCACACTCACTGGAACTTTTCTGGTTTACAGTATTATCATACAATTTCACCCGTATTAGTTTTCGGTACTAATTACGATAACCCTGTGTACAAACTTTGCACTTGTGAGCCTCTGAACGCCTTTTCAGCTTGGCGCTTGAAGCTGCTGACCTAGTAAAGCTTTCATTGGACTGTGGCATATTGCATTTATAGATTTTTACAACGATGGAATTTACTAATTAGTGAAATCTCAAACCCATATATACGTCCTATTTGTCTACTTGTTCCTAATTAAAAGCTCTTACGGAAACACTGTATCTATTTCCGTACGTTGGGCTTACAATTTTGTTACGTTAAACCAGTAATTAAATATTATTTTGATGGGTCAATGCAAAAATCTAGCTCGTATTTTTCGAACTGCTCGTGAGGCAAGTAGTCTTAAGTGATCAGAAAGAGCGCAAATAAATCATGTTTATGTAGAGGGCAAGTGAACAGTGTCTCAGAATTACGGACAGAATCATTGTCAATCTGTTGCTGCATCCCGAGACATCTGGAACCTTGTAATTCTCCATTCAGTGAGTGGAATTCCTAAGTCCCATTGCCCTGACACAGCTCCAGGCCCACACCGCATCAACAGTCAAATGCTGAAACAATTATCAGTGGATTTCCAACGTCACAGCCTTGCCATTTTCAACCATATCTGGAGTGAGGACAAGTCTGCCTCCCAATGGCAAGAAATCATGACTGTCTCAGTACTGATAGGAGATAAACTCCCCTTGAGGTGACCTACTAACGCCCAATTGGCTTCACTAACATTCTCTGCAAGTTCAGTTGAACGTACAAAGAGCTGTGCTGGTACCTTAAGTAATGGGGTCTTTTGGCTCTGTAACAGGGCAATTTTAGTTAAAGCTGTTCTGCTGCTGAAAATTTGCACTGCCCGGAGTCTGCTATTGTCAGCTTTTTTCCGGCATAAACATCTTGGTGTGTCTTGTTTCACTTGCATGGGGCTTGTGAAACTATATGGCATCACCACAGCCTTGTTACCATACATGAGTGGAATCTTTGGGACCAACTTTCAATTTTTGTCGAAGTTCTTTTCTTGCCCTACTTTGTGTGTTAAAGTTGGTGCCTCCCACACTACTCCCAATAAACAAGTGGTGTTCCACATGGCTCTATAATGGTTGTGCCTCTTTTTCTAGTGGCTATCAATGGTTTAGCTGCAGCTGTGCAGTCTGCTGTGTTACACTAGCTGTATGCTGATGACTTCCTGTACTACTGCTCCTCAACTGTTGCTGAAAGCTGACTACAGGGTACCTTGAAAAAAAAATGCAGTGATGGACTGTCCCCCATGGCTTCCAGTTTTCTGCCATCACAGTATGTCATGGATAGTTGCTGTTGTACTGTCCATCTACAACAAAAAATCTTCCTTAATGTCCAAACCCTCAGTGTGGTGGAGTCTTATCGTTTCTTGGGGTTGATATTCGATGCTCAATTGATCTGGCTTCCCCAGCTTCAGCAACTTAAGCAGATGTGCTGGTCACACCTTAATACCCTGTCTCAGTAACACTGGCTACGTTGCAGAGACTCTACACTAAGCAGCTCTACAAAGCTCTGATCTTACCATTTCTTGATTATGGCAGCATGCTGTGTGGCTTGGAATCACCTTCAGCATTGTGGATGCTGGACATGATACACGATTGTGGAATCAGACTTGGGGCAGGCGCCTTTTGGACTAGACCTGGGAAAAGCCTATTCAGTCTGGTGTCCCTGTCAACAGCTGCTGCTAAACTTTGCAATAAACATTCACTGCTCCCACAAGGATCCAAACTACTTTGTCCTTTTTGCTGACAGGAAGATCTTGCTCCCACAGCAAGGATTAAGGTCAGGAGTCACGATCGCAGCTTGCGTACAGTCTCTATTGTGAACTACAGCGTCCGCACTGTCGCCTGTTGCCAGGGTGTTCCCATGTGGTGTGTACTCCATTCTCAGAGCTGCCTCAACCTCTCCTTCTCTCTAGCGACTCAAGTCACAATACTTTTTCATCTATTCATGGATACCCTTGACATTTTTGGCGTCAGATATATCATAATGACTTCACAATGAATGGGTTAACCGGTTTCGTCTCCACACATGCAAGGTGCTGTGAACTACACTCCCTGCTGAATGGATGCAGTGTATTCACTGCAGAATTGGTGGCCATTGCTTGAGCCCTCAGCCACCTTCATTCCTGCACTGGAGAGTCATTCTTAATATGCAGTGACTCCTTGGTAGTGTTCAGGCTATGTAGCACTGCTACTCTAGATGCAAGTTTCTTGTGACTACCCAGTCTCTCCTGTATGACCCCGACCATACTGGAAGGTTGGTCATCTTTGTATGAACCCCTAGTGACATTAGGAAACCAGGGAACAAAGATGCTGACCGATTGGACAAGTTACCAGGATGTTGACTTTGGCGATGGGGGAGTACCAGAACTGAATTTTTGATACTGTCGACAGTTGCTGGAGGCTTGGAATACAGATTGGTGTGGCCTGGTTACTCAGAGTAAAATGAAAACTGTAACGTAGACCACGACCATGTGACAGATTGCCTGTGAGAAGTACAAAAGGAAATAAACTGTCTTCTATTGGCTTCACAAGGCCCCCACTTGGCTAACCCACAGCCACATCCTCAGACATGAGGATAAACTCCACTTTGGATTTGGTGCCCTCCCATGGTGGCTCTCATCCTACTGGACTGCCCTAACTTGGTCACCTTACAGTGAACCCTTAAACTTATTGGCACACTGATGCTAATGGATGATGCCAATGATGCTCATTTGGTTTTACGTTTTACCCATTTAAGTGGTTTTTCCTGTCCATGATGTAAGGCACTGTAGTCCAACCTCCACTTGAAGGATTGAAGTAATGGCTTGTCACTTACTGACTCTGGGGGCCCATGTCTGCCCTAGATTGGTGTTCTGACCTTGCTCCTCTCATTCCCAATCTTTTTCATTCTTATTCCTTTAAAAATGTTGACAGTTGACACTCATTATTATTATTATTATTATTATTATTATTATTATTATTATTATTATTATCTTTCCTGAGATTTTATCTTGTCCATGTAGCTTGTTGCCTTGTGGTAATAGTGTGAAAGGAGTGGTCAGATGCTTGTGTGTGTGTGTGTGTGTGTGTGTGTGTGTGTGTGTGTGTGTGTGTGTGTGTGTGTGTGTGTGTGTGTGTGTGTGTGTGTCCACTTCGGTAGTGTGTTCCAAGGGCCTCCAACTGCTTTCTGGGTGTGGCAATTCTCCCATCTTCAGCCGTTTACTCCTCTTATACTTACTTCTGTCTCTTGGTTTTCTTGATACTTGGGTACAATAGAATCCATTGGGATTTGTATTCTCTGTCCTTCCACTCTGGGGCTATTCCCAGCTTGACAGCTGTTTTTCTTGGCATGGATTTAAGTCGCCACTTAAGATCCCCCTGCAAGTCTCAGGGTAAGAATAGGACCGAGGTATTCCTTCCTGTCGTAAGAGGCGACTAAAAGGAGTTTCACAATTTCGGTCTTTATGTGATGGTCCCCTGTAGGGTTTGACCCCCATTCTTCAAAATTTTCAAGAACAGCGAGCCAATTGGGGAAGTGTCATCTTTAGGCCACTTCCTCGTCGTCGCATTTCAGTCCTGTTCATTCTCCATCTCTTGGGTGAGGACACCTTCCTGGGTGCATTTTCCACCATGTACTGTGCAGTGTCGCTTTCTGCGTCGGTGATGACCCTGGACTTCCTTGCACCTGATATCCAGCACGGTAGCCAGTCTGTTATGGTGGGGCCGCCATGCACCCTGTTGGCTGTAGCCCCCTGACCACACAGGGATAGCTCTGCTGATGCCTGCGCCATTAACACCTCACATATGCCTCGAGACTCCCGCCTATGGCCACCCTGCCAAGTGGCCCTTGCTGCAGGTGGGAGGTGCACTTAGGGAGGGGCCCCTGGTCGGAGTGGGCATCAGCACAGATAACACGTGGTTAAGCGTAGTCCATCTCTTGATGATGGTCAAACACCAGCAGTCTCTAAGCGTTCACGACCTCAATTCAACGCACAGAAGTATGACCACAAATCATTCCCCTCCCTGACCACATCATGGGAGGATCCCCCTGCGGGTCCTGGGGTTAGAATAGGCCCGAGGTATTCCTGCCAGTCGTAAGAGGGGAAGAGGGGACTAAAAGGAGTTCCTCCCCCTCAAGGGGAGACGGACGGTTCCACGGCTTATATTTGTGGTCACTTTGGTTTTTCACTTACTTTGGTTCCTTCCTTCCTTCCTTCCTTTCTTCCTTCCTTCCTTCCTTCCTTCCTTCCTTTCTTTCTTTCTCTCCTCGTTCTCTCCTCCCTGTGTGTGCCTGAACGCCGACCCACGCGTTCGCACGTGTAACCGGTGATAGGGTAACGGGTAATTCCCTGCCCTGGGTAGACAAGTAACGCACGCACATACCCCCTGGTAAAGGCCAGGCCCAGGGAGGGGTGATTGCCTGAGCTGACACCTTCCGACCATGCCGATTGGTCCCTCTGTCTGTTTTTCAGGAGGTGTGACCTGAGGTGTAAACATTCACCTAAAGGGGGGAGTGCCCTCTGAGAGGAGCGCGTCATCTGAGACGCTGGCAATCATGGGGGATTCTTCCGCAATGGATTTCTCTTCTTCTCTCTCGACTTCTGCCCAAAAACGAAAACTTGACCAGCAACAGGGACAGAGTACTACTGCCTGCCCCACAGTTCCTCGTAGTTTCTCGATCTGAGGATGGAAATGATTTTTCATATGTCAACCCTTTCGATATCCAGAACAGCGTAGATGCCATTGCCGGATCTGTCAAGTCTTGTACCAGGATGCATAACGGTACCTTCTTGTTAGAAACTGATAGCACCTTTCAGGCAGAAAAACTGCTTCTGGCCACACTCCTGTACACGTTCCCTGTCCGGGTGGAGGCTCACCGCACTTTGAATTCGTCGTGTGGTGTGGTATATACAAGATCACTCGACGGATTGACTAACTAGGAGATTGTCTTTCCTCGCTGAGCAGGGCGGCGACGGCTGTCCATAGGGTCATGAAAAAGGTCAACAATGACCTTGTACCGACCCGGACGCTTTTCTTGACCTCTGATAGTGTTCAGCTGCCGTTGCGCATCAAAGCGGCCTATGAGGTTATATCTGTTCGCCCCTATGTCCCGACACCTATGCGTTGCTACCAGTGTCAGCGTTTTAATCACACTAGCCAGTCTTGTTTTAATGCAGCTAAATGTCACTTGCGGCAGGGACGCCCATGAGAGTGACTGTTCACCTCCGTCTCCTCGTTGCGTGAACTGTCAGTGACCATGCAGCGTCCTCCTGCGACTGTCCCATCTACAAGGATGAACGCTGTGTACAGGAAATTCGGGTCAAAGGGAAAGTGTCCACCTCAGCTACTCGCAAGCTATTTGCTAGTAGGAAGCCCACACTGCTCCCAGCGGGAAAATACATTACTGTCCTTGCCTCTCCTCGGACTACCAGGGAGGTGGTTATGCAGACATTCGATCTGACCTTTAGCACTACGGTCGTCCGTTCAGCCAGTGCTAAGATCGCCCGGTCAACGTCTCCACTTCCTCCTGTCACCCCTAAGACACAAGCACCTTCGTCAGCTTCTGCCAAGACTAAGGCCCAGAAGCCAGATGCACGGGCCTTCAAGAAGGAACCATCCCGTGCAGACTTCCTACGTACCTCGAACTCCCAGCCATCGACCAGTACTTCCACTGAACGACCTTCCAAGAAGGCTCCTAGGAAGCAAAGTTCTCCTCCGCCACGGCGCGTTTCTTCTCCTGCGCCACCCATCTTAACAGGATGGCCGACGAACCTATTGAACCAATGGATGACGACTCTCCGCCTATTGATAGCGGCGGCAGTGCTCGCTCGAAGCCAGACACTCAGCGGTCTTCGAGGTGACCCCTTCTTGCTTCTCCTTTTCATTTTCTTCTCAGGATGGCACTTGTTCATTGGAATATTCGCGGCTTTCGCTCCAACCGAAAGGACTTAAAGTTGCTGCTACGCTTGCACGGTCCGCTCGTCGTAGCTCTCCAGGAAACCAAGCTACACCCATGCGATCAAATTGACTTGGCACACTATGCCTCTGTGCGTTTTGACCTACCCCTGTGGCAGGTATTCCGGCTCATGGGGGGGGGGGGGGGGGATGGTGCTGGTCCGGCATGATATTAACTACGATCCCATCATGTTGCACGCCGGCCTGCAGGCAGTTGCCGCCCGAATTACTCTCCCCACTTTTCCATTTGTACCGTTTACATTCCATCATCGTCTGCCATTACCAGAGCAGACATGATGCAACTTATTGCTCAGCTACCTGCACCATTTTTGTCAAATGGAGACTTTTTTGTTAACTGGAGACTTCAATGCCCACCATCCCCTTTGGGGCTCTCCGGCATCCTGCCCGAGAGGCTCCCTGTTAGCAGACCTTTTCAACCACCTCAATCTCGTCTGCCTCAATACTGGCGCCCCTACTTTTCTTTCGGACACAACTTACACATATTCCTATTTCGATCTCTATATGTACTACCCAACTTGCACGCCGGTTTCAGTGGTACGCACGTTCTGATACGTATTCGAGCGACCACTTTCCTTGTGTTATCCATCTCCTGCATCATACCCCCTCTCTGTGCTCAACTAGTTGAAACATCTCCAAAGCAGACTAGGGGCTCTTCTCTTCCAGAGCGAGCTTTCAGGATTAAACCTTCGCAAGTTGCGATAGTCAGGTCGCACACCTCACGGAAGTCATTCTCACTGCTGCTGAATATTCCATCCCTCACACTACTTCTCCACGTCGCGTACCGGTCCCCTGGTGGACCGCAGCATGTAGAGACGCTTTACGTGCTCGTCGACGTGCTTTACGCACCTTTAAACGCCACCCTACGATGGCGAATTGTATCAATTATAAAAGATTACGTGCGCAGTGTCGTCGTGTTATTAAAGAAAGCAAGAAAGCAAAAACGCCAGCTGGGCTGCTTTCACAAGCACCTTCAACAGTTTTACTCCTTCTGTTGTCTAGGGTAGCCTGCGCCGGCTATCTGACACCAACGTCCACTCACCAGTTTCTGGCTTGACGGTCGCGAATGACATTCTTGTGGCCTCTGAGGATGTCTCCAATGCCTTCGGCCGATTTTTCGCAGAGGTTTCAAGCTCCGCTCATTACCACACTGCCTTCCTCCCCCGAAAACAGGCAGAGGAGGCAAGGCCACCTAACTTCCGTTCCTCGTATCATGAAAGTTATAATGCCCCATTCACCATGCGGGAACTCGAAAATGCACTTGCCCGGTCACGGTCCTCCGCTCCAGGGCCTGATTCTATTCATATTCAGATGCTGAAGAACCTTTCTCCTGCGGGTAAAGGTTTTCTTCTTCGTACTTATAATCGCATCTGGATTGAGGGTCATGTTCCCCGCCCCCCCCCCCCCCCGCCCCATGCTGGCGCGCGTCTATTGTCCCGATTCCTAAGCCGGGAAAGAACAATCACTTGCCTTCCAGTTATCGACCCATCTCCCTTACCAGCTGTGTCTGTAAGGTGATGAAGCGAATGGTTAACTTTCGTTTGGTTTGGCTGCTCGAATCTCGACGCCTACTTACCAGTGTACAATATGGATTTCGTAGGCGCCGTTCTGCTGTTGACCATCTGGTTACCTTCATTATGGATAACTTCTTGCGGAAGCGGCCGACCGTGGCTGTGTTCTTCGATTTGGAGAAGGCTTACGACACCTGTTGGAGGGCGGGCATTCTGCGCACCATACATACATGGGACCTTCGCGGTCGCCTACCTCTTTTTATTCGTGCCTTTTTAATGGATCGACAGTTCAGGGTACGTGTGGGTTCTGTCCTGTCAGACGCCTTTCGCCAAGAGAGTGGGGTGCCACAGGGCTCAGTTTTGAGCGTCGCTCTCTTCGCCATAGCGATCAATTCAATAATGCATTGCCTCCCAGCTGATGTATCAGGCTCCCTTTTCGTGGACGATTTTACCATCTATTGCAGCGCGCACCGTTCATGTTTCCTGGAACGCTGTCGTCAGCGTTGTCTTGACCGTCTTTACTCCTAGAGTGTCGCCAGTGGCTTCCGTTTTTCTGCCGAGAAGACTTTCTTTATTGACTTCTGGCGCTACAAAGAGTTTCTCCCACCGTCCTTAAGACTCGGTACCCCCACCCCCACCCCCCCGACGGAGGCAAGAGTGTTGGGAAAGATACGTCCCAGCCATTGGGTGCCATACGTCACCTTCCCAAGTCTAGGCTAAGATCAAACGTCTTTTCGGGTACCATATCCTAACAGGTGTTCCCAGTGTTACCATAAATGGCGTGTTATCTACCGACGCAAACGCGATTGCCGTGCACTTCGCTGAGCACTTTACTCGAGCCTCTGTGTCGGAGAATAACCCCCCAGCCTTTTGCACTCTCAGACGGCGGCTGTAAGGGAAAGTCCTCTCATTCACTACATGCCACAGTGAATTCTATAACGCCACATTTACATTGTGGGAGCTGCTCAGTAACCTTGCACATTGCCCCGATACTGCTACTGGGCCAGATCGGATCCACAGTCAGATGATCAAACATCTCTAATCTGACTGCAAATGACATCTGATCATCTTCAACCGATCCCCCTGCGGTTTCGGGGGTAAGAATAGGCCCGCGGTATTCCTGCCTGTCGTAAGAGGCGACTAAAGAGTCTCAAACGTTTCGGCTTTAATGTAGTGGTCCCCCTTGGGGTTTGACCTCCATTTTTCAAAATTCTACAGAAGTACGAGCCTTTTGGAGAAGGACGCCTTACGTGGTGTATCACTGGTCCTCAGTGCACTAAGACCTTGGCACTCAGCATTGTAACGGCGTTGTAACCGCACCCACTATTGCTCAAATTGGGCCTAAACGCCTGATGGGTTGCACAAGTTACGCCCATAGTGCGTCCCCATCTGCACCTACGATCATCATGGACTTTCCATAGCACCCGAAATCCAGCATGGTAGCCAGCCCGTTATGGTGGGATCGTCATGTACCCTCTAGGTTGTAGCCCCCCCTGACAACACCGGGATCATACTGCCGATACCTGAGCTGTACCCTCCCCACGTCGGCCAGGGAGTAGATGCCCGTCTCCTTGGGGCATCAGGACTCCTGGCAATGGTCATCCTGCCAGGTGGCCCTTGCTGAGGGTGGGTGGCGACTGTGGGGAGAGCCCCTGGTCGGAGTGGGTGGTATCGGGGCGGACGTTTCGCAGATGAAACGTCAACATGTATCTGGTCGATCTGCGGCCGAGTCTTTTAAAAAAGAAAGGTACTGTCTCTGGTTCTGGTTCTCCTGCCCTTCCCCCTTGGCCACTCCCTGGGAGGAAAGACAGGCCCGCCAGCTTGGGGCGAAGTACTTACCCCGCTATTTAGTCTGTTCTCAGCCCGATGGGGGGACGTTCGCCACCTCCAAGCCAATGTTCTTTGTCCAGCATATCGAGGACATCTTCAGGGAAATCGAGGCTCTCAGTAAAATGCGTTCGAGGTCCGTTCTTATAAAGACCACCTCCGCCATACAGTCGGCGGCGCTCCAGGCGCGCGACCAACTAGGGGACATTGCAGTGTCCATTGTCCCGCATCTGGCACTGAATAGGACGCATCGGGACCTCCTGCTGCAATCTGATGAGCTCAGGGCCAACCTGGAGCGCCGAGGCGTGCATTTCGTCCTGAGAGTCCAGCGCGGCCCCAAAGACCGTCGCATTGACACCGGGGCCTTTATCCTCGCCTTCGAGGGGACATTCTCCCGGAGAAGGTAAAGGTGATGTGCTACCGGTGCGACGTAAGACCTTACGTCCCGCCTCCTATGCACTGCTTTCGGTGTTTGCGCTTCGGGCACATGTCGTCACGGTGTGAGGCTGAGCCCCTTTGTGGCGATTGTGGACGTCCTCTTTGTGAGGAACATACATGCACCCCACCACCTCGGTGCATCAATTGTCCTGGCCTCCTCTCGCCTAGATCTTTTGACCGGCCCACGTATGAGGAGGAGAAGAAGATTCAGAAAATAAAAACTTTGGACTGTCTCTCTTATTCTGAGGCCAGGAAGAAGTATAACCGCCTCCATCCCGTGACGTTGACGACTTCGTTTGCCTCAGTCATGTCCAGTCCTTCCACAGTATCCTCACCCCCTGTTCTGTCCCCCTCCACCTCCTCACCCCATCCGGGGTCTATGCCTCCACCTCCCAAATCCCTCCCTTCCAAATCCTCCTCCTTCGCGGCTGCTGCCCCAGGGGCCACCCTTCCTCCTCCTCCTCCCCCTGCGCCGCCTGAGAAGCGATCCTCTTCTCAGGCATCCATCGGGGAAACGTTCCGGACCCCGGCTTCTGAGGTCCGGTGTTCCAAAACGGACCCCGCGGGTGAGGAACTTCTTAGTCCAGCCCACCATCCTCGTGCCTCATCGGACTTCCAAGAAGGCCTCCAAGAAGTAGTATTTATCCCCCTCTCCACCCCGGCGCGTTTCGTCTGACGCTCCATCCGTGAGTCGCTGCTCCCGGCCGTCCTCAGTTTCGCCGGGACGCTCTGCTGCCAGGCGTTCAGCTGGCCTGTCGTTGGCGAATGATGCTGCCCGTCCTACGCAACCGAGGAATGCGGCCGCAGCTGGCGACGACTCGATGGAACAGGATCCGCCTCCCGCCGGTTGTAGCGCTGGGCCTCGAAACCTGGCCCTCTGCGGCCGTCGAGGTGACCAGCTCTTCACCCGTTTCGTTTCCCCCCTTTTTTGTTACTAGCGATGGCTTTGTTACATTGGAACATAAGAGGTATTAGATCTAATCGGGAGGAATTACAACTGCTCCTCCGCCTGCACTGTCCGCTCGTCCTTGGTCTCCAGGAAACCAAGTTGCGCTCAACTGACCGTATTGCTTTTACCCACAATACCTCGGAGCAGTCTGACCTCACCCCTGTGGACGGTATTCCAGCTCATGGTCGGGTCATGTTGCTCGTTAGGGACGATGTCTATTACCATCCCATCCCATTGACCACCATACTCCAAGGTATAGCTGTCCGTATTACTCTTTCTGCCTTTACTTTTTCTGTTTGTGCTGTCTACACTCCAACGTCCGCAGTTAGTCGGGCTGACATGATGCACCTGATTGTTCAGCTTAGTCCGCTGTTTTGATTGTTTGGCTACTTCAGTGCCCATCATCCCCTTTGGGGCTCTCCTGCATCCTGTCAGAGAGGCTCCCTCTTGGCGGATGTCTTCAACCATCTCAATCTTGTCTGCTTCAATATTGGCGCCCCGACTTTCCTCTCGGACTCTACTCATACCTACTCCCACTTGGACCTCTCGATCTGTTCTACCACTCTTGCCCGTCGGTTCTCTGACACCTATTCGAGCGACCATTTCCGCTGTGTCGTTCGTCTCCTGCACCACACCCCATCCCCACGTCCTTCGAGCTGGAACATACCGAAAGCTGACTGGGGACTTTACTCCTCCCTGGCGACCTTTCCGGACCACGATTTTCTCAGTTGTGACAGTCAGGTCGAATACCTCACGGCTGTTATCATCAATGCTGCCGAATGTTCCATTCCTCGTACTACCTCTTCTTCACGTCGCGTTTCCATCCCCTGGTGGAATGAGGCTTGCAGAGACGCTATCCGTGCTCGACGACGTGCTTTACGCACCTTTCGCCGCCATCCTACGTTGGCGAATTGTATTGGATACAAACGACTCCGTGCGCAATGCCGTAGTCATCAAAGACAACAAAAAAGCTTGTTAGGCCTCTTTCACCAGTTCCTTTAACAGTTTTACTCCCTCTTCTGTCGTCTGGTGTGGCCTGCGCCGGCTGTCGGGCATTAAGGCCCACTCCTCGGTACCTGGCCTGACTTCAGGTAATGAGGTACTTGTTGAGCCTGTGGGTGTCTCCAACGCCTTTGGCCGTTTTTTCGCGGATGTTTCAAGCTCCGCCCATTACCACCCTGCCTTCCTTCCCAGGAAAGAGGCAGAAGAGGCTCGGCGACCTTCCTTCCACTCGCTGAATCTGGAAAATTATAATGCCCCCTTTACTATGCGGGAACTAGAACGTGCACTTGCACTGTCCCGGTCCTCTGCTCCGGGGCCAGATGCCATTCACGTTCAGATGCTGACACACCTTTCTCCGGCAGGCAAAAGCTTTCTACTTCGTACCTACAATCGCGTCTGGACCGAAGGTCAAGTCCCCATGCGTTGGCGTGACGCCGTCGTTGTTCCTATACCCAAACCCGGGAAGGATAGACACCTTCCTTCTAGTTACCGCCCCATTTCTCTTACAAGCTGTGTCTGTAAGGTGATGGAGCGCATGGTTAACGCTCGGTTAGTTTGGTTAGTTTGGTTAGTTGGTAAACGTTGGTAAACGTTCAATGCGGCTTTCGTCGTCGTCGTCGCCGCCGCTCCGCTGTTGACCACAGTGACCTTGTCGACATTCATCATGACCAACTTTTTTCGAAAGCGCCAAACGGTAGCCGCGTTCTTCGATTTGGAGAAGGCTTATGATACCTGTTGGAGAGGAGGTATCCTCCGCACTATGCACAGGTGGGGTCTCCGCGGTCGCCTGCCCCTTTTTATTGATTCCTTTTTAACAGATCCAAAGTTTAGGGTACATGTGGGTTCCGTACTGTCAGACGTCTTCCTCCAGTAGAACGGAGTGCCTCAGGGCTCCGTCTTGAGCGTAGCCCTTTTTGCCATAGCGATCAATCCAATTATGGATTGCATTCCACCTAATGTCTCAGGCCGGCCGCGGTGGTCTCGCGTTCTAGGCGCTCAGTCCGGAACCGCGCGACTGCTGCGGTCGCAGGTTCGAATCCTGCCTCGGGCATGGATGTGTGTGATGTCCTTAGGTTAGTTAGGTTTAAGTAGTTCTAAGTTCTAGGGGACTAATGACCACAGCAGTTAAGTCCCATAGTGCTCAGAGCCATTTTTGATTACGTCTTGCGACCGGAGCATTCTACATTAGTCCCGTCGAGAGTCTTTATGCTGAAGCTGCCGAATTACCATTGACCTACTGGCGCGACGTACTGCTTTGTCGGTATGCCTGCTGGCTGTTGTCAGTGCCCGACCACCCCTCTTATCAGTCCTTCTTCGCCGATTCTCTCGACCGTCAGTATGGGTTTAACGTGTCTGCCCTGCTGCCCCCTGGAGTCCGCTTTCGTCGCCTGCTTCAACAATTGGATTTTGCCCTCCCTACCACCTTCAGAGAGGGTGAGAGCCCGACACAACCTTGGCTCCAGGCTCCAGTTCATATTCATCTCGACCTCAGCTCGCTCCCGAAGGAGGGTACTCCAGCTGCAGTGTATTGCTCACGGTTTGTCGAACTTCGTGCGCGACTTGCCAGTCACACCTTTATTTACACTGATGGCTCCAAAACTGACGATGGTGTCGGCTGTGCCTTTGTCGTCGGGGCCGTCACCTTTAAATACCGGCTCCTCGACCAGTGTTCCAGCTTTACGGCAGAGCTTTTTGCTCTCCATCAGGCCGTTCAGTATGCCCGCCACCACTGCCATTCATCGTACGTACTCTGCTCTGATTCACTAAGTGCTCTTCAGAGTCTTGGAGCTCCATATCCGGTCCATCCCTTGGTGCAACGGATCCAGCAGTCCCTCCATTCTTTTGCTGACGATGGCTCTCCTGTCAGCTTTCTGTGGGTTCCCGGCCATGTAGGAGTGCCTGGGAATGAGGCTGTTGATGCTGCAGCCAAGGCTGCAGTCCTCCTGCCTCGGCCAGCCTCCCATTGATCCCGTCATCTGACATTAGTGGGGTTGTTTGTAAGAGGCTTGTGTCATTGTGGTGGGATACTTGGTCATCACTTCAAGGAAACAAGCTCTGGGCCGTAAAACCGTTCCCAACTGCTTGGACAACCTCCTCGCGACCATCTCGGCGAGAGGAGGTCCTACTGACCAGTTTGCGGATTGGGCATTGCCGGTTTAGCCACCGCTACCTGCTCTCCGGTGACCCAGCCCCGCAGTGCCCTTGTGGTCATGCATTGACAGTGTACCATGTTTTATTGTCGTGTCCCGTTTTAGTCAGTCTCGTGTTGTCCTGTGTCTGCCATCTACTTTACAGGATATTTTAGCTGATGACGCTCGAGCAGCTGCTCGTGTTTTTCGTTTTATTACTTTGACTGGCTTGTCCAAAGACATCTAACTTTCACTTATTTTATCTGCATCTTTGTAAGAACTTTCTGGTGTTACCTCCCCCGCCCCGCCCCCCCGAGTTTTACTAGATTCTATGTGCTCCTATAATTGTGACTGGGCGCTAATGACCTCAGTAGTTGAGCGCCCTTAAACCAAAAAAAAAAATCTTCAACCGAATCTGGTGCGATGGCGTCTTTCCATCGCAATTGCGGGAGAGCACCCTCATTCCGGTGGTAAAACCCGTGAAAACCCGCTTGATGTGGATAGCTATCGACCCATCAGCCTCACCAACGTTCTTTGTAAGCTCCTGGAACGTGTGGTGTGTAAACAGTTGGGTTGGGTCCTGGAGTCACATGGCCTACTGGCTCCATGTCAGGGTGGCTTCTTCCAGGGTCGCTCTACCACTGATCATCTTGTGTCCCTCGAGTCTGCCATCCGAACAGCCTTTTCCAGGCGCCGAAACCTGGCTGCCGATTTTTTGATGAATGTAAAGCATGCGACACGACCTGGCGACGTCAAATCCTTCCTGCATTGTATGAGTGGGGTCCCATGGCCCGCTCCAGATTTTTATCCAAAACGTCCTCTCGCTCCGTACTTCCCATGTTCAAATTGATGCCTCCCATAGGTTCCATCCATATTTAGGAGAATAGAGTTCCGCAGGGCTCTGTATTGTGTGTCTATTTTTAGTGGCCATTAACGGTGTAGCAGCAGCTGTCGGGCCCTCCGTCTCATCTTCTCTGTATGCAGACGATACTCCAGTGCTGGTGTTGCTGAGGGTCGCCTACAGGGAGCCATTCACAAGGCGCAGTCATGCGCTCTAGCCCATGGCTTCCAGTTTTCCGTCATGGAGACGTGTGTAATGCCTTTCTGTCGGTGTTGTACCGTTCATCTGGAACCAGCACTTTACCTTAATGAGGAACCACTCACTGTAGTGGAGACATACCAGATTCTTAGGTCTGGTTTTCGACGCTCGTTTGACTTGGCTTCCTCATCTTCGTCACCTTAAACGGAAGTGTTGGCAGCACCTCAATGCCTTCCGCTGCCTGAGCAACACCAACGGGGGCAGATGGTTCTACGCTGCTGCAGCTCTACAGAGCCCTTGTTCAATCCCGCATTGATTATGTGAGTGTGATTTATGGGTCGGCGGCGCCATCAGCATTACGTTTGCTCGACCCATTGCACCATTGCAGAGTTAGACTAGCAACAGGAGCTTTTAAGCCAAGTCTGGTGAAAAGCATAGTGGTGGGGGCTGGAGTCCTTCCATTAAAAATAGGACGTGCACAACTGCTCGCCAGTTATGTTGCACACATTCATAGTTCTCCTGAACATCCTAATTACCGTCTTCTTTTCCCAACCACATCGGTTCACCTGCCACATAGGCGGTCCAGGTCAGGGCTAACGACTGTGGTTTGTGTGCGATTGCTTCTGTCTGGAGTCCTTCCCTTCACCACCTCTCCTCGAGGTCCATTAACGTACACCTCCGTGGTGTAGCTGTATTCTGAAGCTTCGCTTGGACCTTTCATGTGGCCCTAAGGACTCTGTTAACCCTGCGGCTCTCCACTGTCACTTCCTCTCAGTTCTTGAAGTGTTGTGGGGCTCTGAAGTGGTCTACACTGCCAACTTGATGGCTGATGGTAATGTTGGCTTTGCCTTTGTCCACAGAAGCCATACTGAACAGTATTAATTGCCCAATGACTGCAGTGTATTCACTGCAGAGTTTGTGGCCACATCTCGCGCACTTCAGTATATCCATTCATGCCCCGAGGAATAGTTTCTTCTGTGTACTGACTCCTTGAGCAGCCTACAAGCTATTGACCAGTGCTACCCTCGCCATCCATTGGTGGCTTCCATCCTGGAGTCCATCTATGCACTGGACCGGTCCCATCATTCAGTGGTGTTTATGTGGATCCCAGGACATGTCAGGATTCCAAGCAGCGAACTTGCTGACGGGCTGGCAAAACAGGCTGTGCGGAAAGTGCTTCTGGAGATGGGCATCTCTGAACCTGACCTGCATTCTTACTTATGCCACAGGGTTTTTCATCTTTTGGAGATGGAGTGGCATAACAATACACACAACAAACTGTATTTCATTAAGGAGACTTCGAACGTGTGGAAGTCTTCCATGTGGGCCTCTTGCAGGAAATCAGTTGTCCTCTGCTGGCCCAACATTGGCCACGCTTGGGCGACCCACGGTTTCTTCTTGCACTGTGAAGACCCGCTTCACTGTCGGTGCAGTGTCCGGTTGACAGTGGCCCATATTCTGGTGCACTGTCCCACTTTGACTGCCCAATGACGAAATCTTGAGTTGGCGGGCTCATTGCCAACCATTTTATCTGAAAACACCTCACTGGCTGATTTAGTTTTACGTTTTGTTCGTGAGGGTGGGTTTTATCACTTGATCTAAGTTTTAGTGCATGTCCTTTGCCCTCTGTGTCCTCCACCCTAGTGCTTTGAGTGGAAGTTTTAATGTGTTGCAGGGTGACTGGTTTTTCCTTTTTAGTCTTATGGCCGGCCAGCCACTGTAATCTTCTTTCTTGTTTTACTCTCTTCTGTTTCTAGCATCTATGTTGTTTTCTTGTCCTCTTTTGTTCCTTTTAGTGTTTGTTGCATTTCCTTCGTTCTTGTGGTTTTTCCTTTCTTTCTGTTTTGTGTTATATGTCTCGTCTGTTTTATTTGCATACTTGTGGCACTGTTGTGTTAGGAACAAGGGACTGATGACTGTGTGCTTTGGTCACTTACCCCTCTTTTTAAACCAACCACGCAACCAACCAACCCATTACCACTTGAGATACCAGTGTCATAAGACTTAGACCATCTGTCAGTATCCTTTCAGTAGATACCAGTGGATTACGTGTTAACGTGAGTAATATCTAATACTATCAATGCTTGTATTCAAGTATTCTTGAAAGCATGATTCTGTAACAGTTTTGAGACACTGTACTTGATCTATATATGGCTGACCTGTTTAACAACCCACCTGTTGATGTGGATGCTCTCTGCATTTTTTATTAATTTTATTTAGAATCATTGTCTGTAGCAGTTTATAGCTAGAACTAACGAGAGCTAATCGGATTTAGGAATTCATTTTTCTGTTTCCTTTAGCTCTTAAGGAATATCCCATTTTTGGAACCTGTTTTACTACCCGCAGCTAGCAGTAGATTTAAATTTTATAAACCATCAAAAGGCTTCCTGAAGCCATACTATGAAGCATCATAACAATAATTGGGTAGAAAAGGATGCCACGGATTTAGAGAAGTCTCTAAGGTGCTGTTGAATATATGAGTTGGTAATAAAGAAATTGCTATTATGTATGCCTTACTGCCCAGAATCAATGACCTATGTTATTTCCTCTTCACTGAAAGTGGATGTGTATTGTATTCATATCTTGCAAGAAGTTGTTTACAGTTTAAACAACTGATTTTTGTTTAAGTTTTGGAAGGTAAACAGCAGAACTTTCATTTCTGCATGTGTATTCATATTCTGAAAACCATATGACGTGCGTGGCAGAATGTACTTTTACCACACATTAGGATTCCTTCCCATTCCAACAGTGTGTTGTTGTTACTACTACTACTACTCCTGGTTTTTTTTAGGTAGCTGACTTGAGAGAATTTGAAGAATTTGTTGACATATTTCCTGACATAGGAAGTCTCGCACTGTATCAGTCAGCAACAAAACAATTTGAAGAATCAGGTATTCCTTACAGGTATGTTGGTGAATCTGTATTTTTTAATTTGTCAAGAAATTAAATCTTGTTTATTACAAATGGTGAAGTTCAGAGCTTATATTGTATATGAGTAACTAACTTTGATTTCTGGTAATTCACCTCAGGAATAACACTTGAAAATATTTATGTGGAATCCTACACTTTTGCTTATTTTGCAGGTCTTTACGAACTGAAATGGTGCATTGTTCATCTGATGTAGAGTATCTATGCAAACTTCACTGTATACGATTAGCTTTCCAGTATTTGTTTAGAGACCCTGGAGTTTCTAGATGGTTTGCTGATACGGGTCGGCAAGTTCTTACTGATCTTATTTTATTTGCAGACAGGGTAAGAATTGTTACCTGCTAATTGTAATAAGGCTTTAACTAATATTTCCTTGTTGTAAATAACTGGGAAAAACTTCTTTATTTTCACAGGATCCAAAAGAATTCTTGGTTGCCTATGAGAGTATGTTAGAATTTTTACATAATGAGAGCAACTGGGTTGAAGTTGAGCAGGAACTGAGTTTGAAAGGAGTTAAAGCCATGACATTTTATGATATAGTGCTCGATTATATTTTGATGGATGCTTTCGAAGACCTTGATTCTCCACCCTCCTCAGTTACAGCAGTTGTCCAGAACAGATGGCTCTCAAATGGATTTAAAGAAACAGTAAGATTTAATTTATTCTCTTTATCACAGACACAGTAGCCTCATTTGTTCACTTTCTAGCTGCCACTGACTTAACTGTCACTTTTGAGTTATGCACCTTTTAATACTTGAGAAATTAAAATCTGTTTGCTGCATTGTTTTCCTTTGTTTCTGGGGATGCACAAATAAAATTTTCTTTGGAGCCCATTATGATTTTTACTTCATATGATATGTCTATCAGCTACATACTTGCTGCAAATATTATAACAGCAAACATTTTCTCATTAAATTTGCAAATTGTTGCACATATCTCTTTTAATGGTATATTTGGTAACTGGTATGGGGGTGCTTCATCTGGTGTCAGCACAAGGGAAGACAAAACTCCCCTAATGTTCATCTGAAATTATTTGGGAAAAGTATGGAAAACCCTGATCAAAAGGGCTAGATTATGGAAGCAATATGGTATGCCCCTTACATGAACAGTTTTTGTAGTGATCAGTGTATTTATTTGACTTGACAGTATAGTATCAGTGTTGAATGGGAATGGAGTATTTATATGTGAGTACTGTTAATTTCCATGTTGCTTTTGGTGAACATTTCATCATACCACAATTCAGTGATCTATTGTCTTTCCATAGGGTTAAGATGTTTTGGGTTTTTATTATATTTCGTTGTAAACAGTGCTAAAAATTTGTGTAAGTGTACTGAAATAGCCTCCTCCCCCCCCCCCCCCCCCCCGCCCCCCCTCACACACATATACATTGTCACTTTGAAGTACACACATTTATTGCAATGGTTTGGAGTTGCTGAAATATGTTTTGATATATATTATAATTTGCATTGCAGGGCAAATGCCTCCTTTTTCTTCACTCCTTGTTTTGCTTGGTAGGTACTGTCCTATAGCTTTTAAGTAAATATCAAGTAAAATTCTGTATTTATCATCTGTATTATCAGAAAGGTAAGATCATTGCCAATTTTTATTTTCCAATTTTTTTCTGGAACTAACTGTTAGACATGCTAGTATCTCTGCAAGAGATAATAGCTATCTTCACAGCAACTTTCATAGATAACATCTGTGAATTATGATCAGATAGACTTGTTTCATGTATCAGGAATCTATTATAGCTATTGGGTTCAGCATTGGTAATTGTAAAATGAGTGACAGACTGAGAATTCTTGCTTATTTTAATAAAACTTTTCACAGTATTGTGAAAACCATATGTTTTAAGTAGAGTCACTCTGGTTTGAATCTTGTCTGATAATAAGTTAATTTTAAGTTCCCACAAGTTTTTTCTTCAAAGAGTATCATAGTTCACTGTTCGTGATTTGTGCAAATCTATTGAAATCTCAACATACTGCCCTGTATCCAGGTATTACAGTAAAAGTTGTTTGTGGCACATCTTTGCACCAATGGCCTTTTGGCAGTTTTCTACACAATATTAACTTTACAAACTGATGTTACTGGGCAGTTTCTTTTACAAATATGCAACAACCTTCATTAATGAACTTTTTCTTGCAAAAGTGTGATAGTAATTTGTAATTGCCTAGATATAACCTATATCTATGTACTTCATTTCATTTTCTCTGGTAACTTTGGGTTTTAAATTCTGTATCAGTGTTACCTATGGCTACCTGTAAGTTCAAAAGTTCATTTTATCAAGGACTGAATGTTTTAATGTTGCCACAAGCATACATAATGAGGTTGTTATTCCTTCTGTACTTATCTTATTGTCAGCTACCAGTGGTCCTCAACTAATAAATAACTGAAGTGGGATGGCACTTACATCTTCTTCTTCCTAAGTTGATGCCCATTTTGTGGCGTTCCTCCTCCTCCTGCTTCTTCTTCCTTATCTTCTTCCTCAGGTGATGTTACACCTGTAGATTTCTTCTTTCCTTTGGTCAATAATCAATCATTCAAATGCAGAAAGCACTGTTTTTGACTTTGCTACTCCAATTATGCTTCAATTTTCATCTCTCTATCTGGCTCTCCTGCTATTTCAGTTGCTGCTGTTGAATTTTCCTTGGTTTCTGAAGTGATTATTTCCTTCCTCCTTGGTGATGAACTCTGCTTTCAATCTGTTACACAAAGCTATTTTTCCTTTAGTTTCCTGATACACCCCATGCCTTGTATAATTATATCTGCTGAGGAGTGTATTGGTCACTTGTTGTGACATGATAAAACTCAGCACCTACTTGCATTGATTGGCTGTTTAATCTGTAGATACATTTGCTTTTGTTTGGACTGGTATGTATGTATGTATGTATGTATGTATGGGATTGTACATAATGTTGATTCCATCTGAATTGTCATTATTTCGTTATAGGTTTATGAAATAGCCATGATTCTTCTTTATTGTAACTATTGTTTGTTCCAGCAAGCATTACTATACTGCCAGTTTCAGTAATGTTCCTGGATCAATTTATTTAAATTATATGAATTATTAACTGTTTGGGTCTAACCTGAAAATTGGCCCAATATGCCATCAATCTCCCCCTGCCCTACCACCCCCCCCCCCCCCCCCCCCCCACCACACCACACACAAACAGCATTATTGTAGCCATGCCTACCACAATCGTAAAGGTTTATATGCCACCTAGCTCTGCAGACAATGAAGAGATTGAAGAAATGTGTGATGAGAGAAAAGAAATTATTCAGATAATGAAGAGACAAAAATCTAATAGTCATGGTGGAACTGGAATTTGATAGTAGGAAAAGGAAGAAAAGGAAAAGTTTTGGGTGAACATGGAATGGGGGTAAGGAATGAAAGAGGAAGCTGCCTGGTAGAACTTCGCACAGAGCATAGCTTAATCATGGCTAACACTGTTTAAAATTCGTGAAAGAACATTGTATATGTGGAAGATGCGTGGAGACACTGAAAGCTTTCAGATAGATTATATCATGGGAAGACAGATTTAAGAACCAAGGGTAGATGTGGACTCCGACCACAATCTATTGGGTATGAACTGTAGATTGAAACTGAAGAAACTGCAAAAAGGTGGGAATTTAAGGTGATGGGACCTGGATAAACTGAAAGAACCAGAGATTGTAGAGAGCTTCAGAGAGAGTGTTAGGGAACAACTGACAAGAACGGGGGAAAGAAATACAGTAGGAGAAGAATGGGTAACTCTGAGAGGTGGAATGGTGAAGGCAGCAGAGGATGAAGTAGGTAAAAAGATGAGGGCTAGTAGAAATCCTTAGGCAATAGAAGAGATATTAAATTTACTTGATGACAGCAGAAAATATAAAAATGCAGTAAATGAAGTAGGCAAAAAGGAATAAAAGTGTCTCAAAAATTAGATGCACAGGAAGTGCAAGATGGCTAAGCAGGTATGGCTAGAGGACAAATGTAAGGATGCAGAGGCATATATCACTAGGAGTAAGATAGATACTGCCTACAGGAAAATTAGAGGCCTTTGGAGAAAAGAGAACCACTTGTATGGATGTAAAGAACTCAGATGGAAACCCAGTTCTAAGCAAAGAAGGGAAAGCAGAAAGGTGGAAGTAGTATACAGAGGGTCTATGCAAGTGTGATGTCCTTAAGGGCAATATTATGGAAATGGAATGGGACATAGATGAAGATGAGATGGGATATATGATACTGCTTGAAGAATTTGACAGAGCACTGAAAGACCTAAGTCGAGACAGGGCCCCAGGAGTAGACAGCATTCCATTAGAACTACTGGTAAGCAAGATGTAAAAGTCAGGCAAAACACCCTCAGACTTCAAGAATAATATAGTGGTGCCAATCCAAAAGAAAGCAGGTGTTGACAGGTGTGAAAATTACTGACACTAGTTGCTTAGACGAATGGAAAAAATAGTAGAAGCCAACCTTGGGGAAGATCAGTTTGGATTCCGTAGAAATATTGGAACACATGAGGCAATACTGACCCTCCAACTTATCTTGTAAGGTAGATTAAGGAAAGGCAAACCTACATTTCTAGCATTTGTAGACTTAGAGAAAGTTTTTGATAATGTTGACTGGAATATTCTCTTTCAAATTCTAAAGGTGGCAGGGGTAAAATACAGGGAGCGAAAGGCTATTTACAATTTGTAAAGAAACCAGATGGCAGTTATGAGTCGAGGGACATGAAAGGGAAGCAGTGGTTGGGAAGGGAGTGAGACAGTAACACCGATGTTATTCAATCTGTATATTGAGCAAGCAATAAAGGGAACAAAAGAAAAATTCGGAGTAGGTATTAAAATCCATAGAGCAGAAATAAAAACTTTGAGGTTCGCGTGATGACATTGTAATTCTGTCAGACAGCAAAGGACTTGGAAGAGCAGTTGAACTGAATGGACAGTGTCTTGAAAGGAGGGTTTAAGATGAACATCATCAAAAGCAAAATGAGGATAATGGAATGTAGTCAAATTAAATTAGATGATGCTGAGGGAATTAAATGAGAAAACTTAACTGATGGTTCAGGTAGAGAGGATATGAAATGTCGACTGGCAATGGCAAAGAAAGTGTTTCTGAAGAAGAGAAATTTGTTAACGTCGAGTATAGATTTAAGTGTCAGGATGTCGTTTCTGAAAGTATTTGTGTGGAGCGTAGCCATGTATGGAAGTGAAACATGGACGATAACTAGTTTGGACAAGAAGAGAATAGAAGCTTTTGAAATGTGGTGCTACAGAAGAATGTTTAAGATTAGGTGGGTAGATCATGCAACTAGTGAGGAGGTAGAGAATGGAACTGGGGAGACGAGGAGTTTGTGGCACAACTTGACTAGAAGAAGGCATCGTTTGGTAGGACATGTTCTGAGGCATCAAGGGATCACCAATTTAGTATTGGAGGGCAGCAGGGAGAGTAAAAAATTGTGGGAGGAGAGCAAGAGACGAATACACTGAGCAGATTCAAAAGGATGTAAATTGCACTAGTTATTTCGAGATGAAGATGCTTGTATAGGATAGAGCAGCATGGAGGGCTGCACAAACCAGTCTCTAGACTGAGGACCGAAACAACAAAAAACGTGCCATCTGTACACTCTGTGGAACTAGATGAAAATGGTTTATAGCACAATAATAAGGTAGCCACATGTAAAATATATGCTATATAATGTAAACTGGATATTAAGTAGTGTCTCTTCATCCAAGGTAACAAGCTGTGTTCTGCCTAACAAGAATTAATTTTTTTTATTGCCCCACCCCCTTCCATATAATCTCATTGTTGTTGATGAACATTGATGTGATACAAACTGAAGTGTGGTAAGGAAATACTGTATAAACTTGACAGCCTTTCTACATGACCTAAAAGGTGTCAAGTGAGAAAAGTGAGATATGGGATCTACACAGGTGATGTTTTCGGAACATATACTGTTGGGCATACATAATCTCGTTCATGCTCAGAATATGCTAGGATTCTAAAGCAGATGGATGCCAGTGAGAGTGGATGTTACTTTTGTATATAATTTCTTTTAACTTACTTATAGAGAGGTGTGACATGTGCTTTCTTTAAATCACTAGGCACAATTTTTTGCTAAAGTGCTCTACAGTATACTTTAATTAAAATTGGAGCCAGCTCAGCTGTAAATTCTAGTAGAATGTGACAGACCCAAACAATATGCACTAATTGTTCCAATGTGCTTCACAGTGTGTAATTGGTTGCACCTTGTTCCATCACTGGCTGCTGGAATAGCCATGCCATTTTTTTAAGAGGTATCATTATTTCCATTTTAGTGGAAGACAGCATGTCAAACATCTCTTAATGTGTTGCTTGGTGAGGCTTACGAAGTTGCCTAGATGCTATACACTGTGAACAGAGGGCTCAACCACCATAAGTACTCAGCCTACTGGCCTGTTCTCCAAAATATTCAAGGCTGTCATCTTAAGACACTTGAGTGCCACAGAATTGTGACACCAGAAGTGTTTAAAATCCCTGATACACTTTTGAGGCATACTTCATAAGAAATTCAGTGAGAAGTTATTTCTCAATACATGCATTCTAACATTAAATTCCTCCTGATAAGTATAATGATAGAAACATACTTTATTGTATTTGTAACTCTTCTTAATGCCAGATATTGAATTATGCAGGTTGATACATACCTGATGCTAAGGTATGACTAGCAGGAGTGGTGGTAGACATCTGTGCTGGGGAGAGTAGTGTGCCAGGAAGAAATGGGGAGTAAAGGTGGTGTGGTGATATGTAGTGGGATGTAGAAAAGTGGCTCAGGAGTATGGAAAAATGGGAATAAATTCAGCTAGTAATGGGGAATCTGAATCTAAAAGTGAGAAGTTATGGAGTGTAGAAGATGGGTGTAAAACATGCAAGGTTGGAAACAAAAGACAAAAATGCCGATATCCATTCATTCCATGTCAGTTAATACACTTCTACAAACTGTGGAAGGCGTTCATGTCACAACTAATGATGTCAAATTAACGGGAAAGATAAAACATTGAAAACTGTAAAGTTTCTTAATTTTTAATAGTATTCTCACATAGATACTTTTTTATGTAGCATTCTGTGGCTGCTTACCCAGAAACAGTTATGAGAAAATGTGAATTCTAAACTTTATTCCCAACTTAAATCTAAAATAATTCCTGATAGTGTCTCACATGTTCATTATTCCTAATTTTATTATTGTTTTGAAGGTTTGCTCATTTTAGTGTAAAACAAAATATTTCCTGTTTTCCTGAAGACCTGATGCAAATTATAGGTTACACATGTGCATTTTTTCATTTATTCTTGTAAATATTTCTTTACTAATAAATGGAATTTGCAAAATTACAGGCTCTTGCTACTGCAGTATGGTCAATACTGAAAGCAAAACGCCGGATACTGAAGTTTCCCTATGGGTTCATGGCTCATTTCTATGCAATTTCAGAACAGGTTTCACCTCTCATGGCTTGGGGTTACCTTGGTCCTGATGAAAATCTAAAAGAAATGTGCCATGCTTTCAAGGTTTGTAATTATATTTGTTTCTTAATGATGTGGTTTCTGTTCTATATTGCTTCATTTAGCACAGCACATACCTAATTTCAATATTTTAAATAAGTTTCCATGCAGTGATCTGTGATAAATTAAATGACCTGTTTAACTTTAAGCAGAGGAAATTATTTTAAGATAAAATAGGAAGGTGGATATGTTGGCTACTGATTTAAGACAATTACTGTATACAGTGCAGTTACGTGTTATGAAACTTGCAAGACATCACCGTCCACTATTGTAAAGGTTTCCTGCATTGTTAAAAGCACAGTTCTCACTTTTGTCTCCTTTGCATACTCTGAAAATCTCTACATCTTGGAGTGACTGGAATGCTTGGCAAATTAAATAGTTAGTATCACTTGTTGGTATAATGCTCTTGAGAACACAAGGTCTTTTACATGTTGCCAAAAGAAAAAATCATGGTGGCCACATAATTGGGCTTCTGCTATCAATTCATCAACCAAAAATAATTTTGCTGAGACAAACAAAGGAAAAATATGCCATACCTCAATCTTCTTGAACCACATCAGATGCCATGTTGCTTCTACACCATTCTGGAAAATCTGCTTGTGTATGTAGGAGGATGTCAGAGTACAGATCACCATTTAATTGTTTATACAAAAATCATTGCACAAAGAATGTCAACAGGTATTTATGCTCAAGATTTGGTGGTTGTCTTTGATTTAACAAGTGAGAGTTTTTTGTGACCTGTGTTGAGTACTGTGAATATTTACAATGTAAAAGATTGAAAAGAGTACTCATGTACTTGTAATTTGATGAGTTGGAAAGTTCAAGTTTTGATTCTCATATGAACTGCAGAATTTCATTGTACTTTGGAAATTATTTGTTCAATGCATGATAGATATGAAAGGGATATTCATGTGAAGCATCATGCAAAATTGTAATGATTTTACTTTCACTCACCCCAAAACCCCTTCTATATATTGTGTGGAAGACAAGGATTGAGATTCATTACTGCAGGAATCTCAGCACTTCTGTAATCTGTAAAAGGTCTACTGACTTGTTAGCAATGATTGTGAGGTGTTTGCATCCAATTGGTGAAAATATGCTGTGACCAGTAGGGGCAAGCTCAGTACATCTCTGCATAACTCCACACTGTAATTCTGACAAAATTCTTAGACTCTGTACCTCAACCATTAAAGCTGATTAACAAGTGGGACAGAAGGATCATGAAGATACTAAAAACATACCTCACTAACATCCTAGGATTGAACAAATATGCCCTCATTAAGCACCAAATGTATTCAGCATCCACCTCTGTAGTGTTACTGCCTACAACACAGGGGGCCGGGTTAGATTCGTGGCAGGGGACTGGGTGTTGTGTGTCCTTAAACATCATTTCCATCATAAATGACTCAAAAGTCACCAATGTGGTGTCACCTAAAAAGGACTTGAAATACAGCAGCCAAACTCCCCCAAATGGGGTCAACAATGCCATTCAATGATTACATTTTTCACTGTAATCAGTATGCAATTCAATAGATGTAAATGTGTAGGATATATGGGTACTAAATACATTTTCTGAAACATGAGATAATATTAGACTACATATTATCAGCTGCAAAAGCCTACTTAAAAAGTTCCAAGAACTGGTATTAAGTGAGAAATCTGGGAATATACCACTGATCAGCTAGAACATTATGATCACCTACATATTAGCCAGTGTGCCCACCTTCGGCACGGGTAACAGTGGTGATATGTCATGTTGCAGAAGCAATGAGGCCTTGGTAGATCACTGGAGGGAGTTGGCACCACATATGCACACACAAGTCACCCAATTCCCATAGATTCTGGGAGGGGGGTGATGAGCTCTGACACCACACTCTCACTTTCCACATGTTAGATTGGGTTCAGATCTGGCGAGTTGATGGGCCAGCACATCAACTGGATCTCTCCACTGTATTTATCAATCCACTATATCACACTCCTTGCCTTGTCATGGAGCATTATCTTGCAAAAAAAAAAAAAAAAAAAAAAAACCTGCCTCTGGGTAACAGGATCATCATGAAGCAATAGACATGACCTGCAACCAGTTTACAATACTCCTTGGCCATCACAATGCATTGCACAAACTCCACTGGATCCATGGAGCCACCACCAACTTCTTTCTGTTCTGCAGTATGTGTCAAGGAACTGTTCCCTGGAAAACGATATTCCACACCCTTCCATTGGCATGATAAAGGTATTGGGATTAATCAGACCTTGTAACCCTCCACTACTGTGCCAGTGTCAATGGTCACCTGCCATTCCAGTTGTAGTTGTCGATGTTAACATTGCCACATGCATGTGTTGTCAGCTGGAGAGGCCCACTGTTATTAGTGTTTCGTGGACTATGTGTTCAGACAAACTTGTACTCTGCCCAGCATTAGTCTGATATTAATTCCACCACAGTTCACTGTCTATCCTGTTTTACCAGTCTACCAAGCCTACATCTTCAGACATGTGTAATGAGGGGTGGCCACACAACATCAAGACATCTGGATGTGGTCTCACCTTGGTTTCACCATGTGTTGAAGATGCCACAGCACTCCTCAAACACCAGCTATGTCGTGCAGTTTCTTAAATGCTTGTGTCAAGCCTCCAGGTCATCAGTCTGTCCTTGGTAAAACTCGGATCACACGCGTTTCCCATTCTACGGAAGACAACGTACTCACTGAAACTTCATGCATCTAACTAGCAGTAATTCCTTGCAGGTGATGCTGCTATTGCCTGTATGGGGTTATGCTGATACTAGGTTTGTGATCATAATATTCTGACTGATTGGTGTATCACTCCCACAGTGACTGTAAAGATGGGACTAATCAGTGTGCACAGACAATTTAAGTAATCATTCTTCCCACACTCTATACAAAATATGGTACTCTTCACTGTTCTGAAGAAATTCTCATTTTTTATTTTTTAATAAATGAGAAGCTGCTCAAAGTATAACTTTGTCCTGAATATTAACATGCACAGCATATCTCTTACACAGTGAGAAAAAGTAATAAATGATAAATTTTGTCTTGTAGTACCTTTCAGCAAATGTGGATTCAGCAAATTCTAAAACTTAAAAACTAGTTTGATGACATTAAATCATTTTCTGAAGTTACAAGACAATTGTAACTGGTGATGAGATGGTGATCTATGGTTATTATGGTGAGGCCAAGGTTGTCTGAACAACGTGTTGGGACAGGTCCTTGAAGAACAAAAAAGCTTGTCCAGTCATGTAAATGTTAGCCATGCTGATAGTTCTTCATAACCTCGAAGGATTAGTTAGTCATGAATTCATGCCAAAGGGGTAAACTGTTAATCGATGGTACTATTGGAAGGTGCTGTGATGCTTACAAAAAAAATAAGGAAATGGTTTGAAATATGAGAGAATTCATGACTTCGCATCATCATAATGCACCCACACATTCATTCTTCTTGGTGCATGACTTACACAGAAAACTAAATCACTATGCTGCCTGATAGTCCAGTCTCCAGACTGGGCCCCTGTGGACTCTACTTTGTTTCCAAAATTAACACCATGTTGAAAGGACAAAGATTTGCAACGATAGCTGAACAAAAATTTACAAATGGCACTTTGTATGCTTCAGCAATATGTGTACCAAGAGTGCTTCTGGAAGCAGAAACAGCATTGAGAGCAGTGCATCAATGACGAAGGAGAGTACTTCAAAGGAGACCTTGTACAATAAGTAAAAGATAACTGTAGGAAATATTTTGTGGACAAAGCCCCAGAATTTTTGAACAGACCTTGTAGAGTATGTGTAAAATAAATGTACAGTAAAGGAAATAGGATTGCATTTTTACACTCACAAGGTTATTATATACATTCTGTTACAATGTAATGTCTAATATTTATTGTGATCTTTAATACTGTTCATATGGTCTATACATATGTGTGAGATACACATTTAAACAATCTAAAAGAAATTGATTCCTTTTTTTTTTTCTTAATTGATTTTGGCAGCTTGTTAAACCAGCCCCCCCTTTCCCCCCCTTCCCCCGCCCGTATCCCCCCCTTCCCCCGCCCGTATCCCCCCCTTCCCCCGCCCGTATCCCCCCCTTCCCCCGCCCGTATCCCCCCCTTCCCCCGCCCGTATCCCCCCCTTCCCCCGCCCGTATCCCCCCCTTCCCCCGCCCGTATCCCCCCCTTCCCCCGCCCGTATCCCCCCCCTTCCCCCGCCCGTATCCCCCCCTTCCCCCGCCCGTATCCCCCCCCTTCCCCCGCCCGTATCCCCCCCCTTCCCCCGCCCGTATCCCCCCCTTCCCCCGCCCGTATCCCCCCCCTTCCCCCGCCCGTATCCCCCCCCCTTCCCCCGCCCGTATCCCCCCCCCCTTCCCCCGCCCGTATCCCCCCCCCCCTTCCCCCGCCCCCCGTATTTGTTGTTCCAGTACCCAGTGCTTTGTGATGAATGCGTTTTTGAAAAGTCGGCATCCTTCCTGAATTCCCTCTGAAACTAAGTGTTATACATAAATGCCTTATGTAAATAATTACATATGTGGATGAAAGTGTACAGAGCTATTCTGACAGTAATTTTTCCTATAGACTGTAAACAGCTTTGCGTTTTATAATCAAGAACTATACATATAATGAAAACTGACCCCCACCCCACCCCACCTCCATCTGGAAATATTATCAAAGACATGCCACCAATACAGGTTTATCCCTGTTTACTGTAGTGAGAGTAATTTTGTAGGTTACTAAGACATCTGCTTGCCTTAGTACAGATCCCACAGTGAACAGTCTGTTGCTATAGAATGTTAAGACATGGTGATACAATTTTCATAAATCTTGGTATCATGGTATGTCCTCCCAATGAGAGGCTACTAGCTTGGTTAATCTTCTCCTTGTTCATAACTTTCTTTGAGGGCATGTGAACTGGGTATGAAAGCTTAGGTCTGTGCCTAATCTTATGGTGCTGCCTCTGTCAACACAATGGTAACAGTGAACATAAGTTTAATCATCTTTCAACCGGAGGGCAGTGAGTTAATTGCTGCTCAGGACTGTGATAGTGAGCACTCTCATTGATGGAACACACTTGGAATAGCTTACTCTAAGAAAATATAAATGTTACACAATATTATAAATTGAATATTATGGTGATCTGTCTGCACAGTGTCTGTCTGTTCCAATTTGAAAGCTGGTTGCAGTTTTTACCCTTCTGTTTGCACTTGTTAATATTCATTTTACTAGCTGGAATTACTGAATGAGCAATTTTTTCATGTACTGCACATTCAACATTACTTCTTCTGTTACCAGGACCATGTTGTTGGATTCCTTGTGGACATCTTCAGTTTCCAGAAATCTCGATTTACAACTGTGGAAGAGCTTGCTGAAGATGTATTAAAATACGCAAAAGGAAGGGCAGAAAGTCTAAGTTTAAAGATGTCTTTACAAGATCAAATAGGTGTAGATAAACTGAATATGTCATAGATTGTAATGGATGTCATGTGTCATGTAGATGGAGTTTAACAGTATTTGACAACTTAGAGTATTACATTTATTATTAACAGAAATTGTTATAGTGAAACTATTAGTCACCAGTACTCACTTGTATGTTCTACACAGTGTGGTGCTGCATTGATAAGTGAAAATGTAGGATGTGCAAACAAATTGTTTCAATGTTAGGATTGTGATGTTGGCTATATGATTTTTATGAACAATCATTCCAGTTTAAAGTACATAATTCATATTATTTTCTCATCATTATGTGAAAGTGACATCAAGAGTCTCAGAATTAAGTGGAATCTCAATTTTTTTGTTTTTGTTTAAAACTTTTACAGAAAACTGTATGGAATAACTATTTAGTGACATGTTCAAATGTATTGTGTTTCTAAAATTGTTTATTTTTTAGGGTTTTGCAGACATTTATAGAGCAGGGTTACAGTTGATCAAGTCTCTTCTCCCCTCTCGTCCTCCTTCTTTCTCTTCTTTCTCTTCTTCCTCTTCTTCCTCTTCTTCCTCTTCTTCCTGTTCTTCCTGTTCTCCCTCTCTCCCCCTGCCTACCTTTTCTTTTCTGTATTATTTGTCTATCTGGAACTAAGTATTACAGTTTCTGGTGTACCATGTCTAGTAATGTGAGTGAGTTTAGGAAAGAAACTGCAACATGTCACAAATTTTTATTTCTAGTTCTTTTTGATGTATGTATGTCGAGTGGAGGTGTTCACGAGCAATAATTCATTAGCACTTACGCATGAGTATCTTAGTGTGTGTGATTTATATTGTTGTGCTGTGCTGTCATATTATTAATAAACTGCTTTTAGCATTTTGTAACAAAATTGATGTTGAAGAGGTTGTCTTAAGATATAAGAAATTATGTGAAAAGTGGTATTAATGAAATGACAAAGCACTAATCAGACATAAAAGACAAATAAGCCAGTCTAAGGTGTAAATTTTATTGCAGTGAAAAAAGACTGCTTAACTCTTTATTAACATCAGCAATGCTTCTGTTGCATTTTGGTCAATGTTTATTATGTCTTAGTGTAGGTATTTTTCAAGATTTTGTGAGGGATATGATACTTTCACTTTACAGAAAAAATGGTTGCATAAATTATTACAAAAACACTGTTTATAAAGAGGCAAAACAAGAGGCTGCAATGCATACAAAGAAATCTATCTGGTTCTCATGTAAGGCTGTGGCAAAAAACTTCTAGCAACAAACATTTCTCTTAAACAGCAAATTTCCTTCAAAATATTAACATAGATGATGATTTCCATTATGTTGACTAAACATGTGAATGTAATTAAAATTGTGGTGTGTAAGGAAATGGTTCAAAACAAAACAGTTATATGACAAAACTGCTTATTTTTGAAACTTTTGTAAGGGCAGTGCAAACTCCTTCCTGTGAAGTGTTCCATTTTTGACTATAGCAATAATTAAGAGAATAAGTAAAAGTATTTAACATTTATCTAAAGCCTTGTGAATGTTGCATCAATTCTACCATGTAATGGAGCTAAGAGGAAACAATTCTGCAGGGGATATTGCATTGCAAGGGAAGGAGCATTAAAATGAAATGGAATTCATTTGGAATGGGTGTAGTGCAAAACAGTTGCCTGTTCACTGTGGGATAGGCCTTCTACTTTTCTTAAGTCTCTCTCTCTCTCTCTCTCTCTCTCTCTCTCTCTCTCTCTCTCTCTCTCTCTCTCTCTCTGTGTGTGTGTGTGTGTGTGTGTGTGTGTGTGTGTGTGTGTGTGTGTGTGTGTGTGTGTGTGTGTGTGTGTGTATTCATATCTGCAAAAAATATCATCTAGCATTGAAACAAAAAAAATTAAATGAAGTAATATATCTGAAGATTTAAAAGGGAAAAGTGACATTTGTCACTCTTTCAGTATAGTATTGACATGTTGCCTCATCTGCTGTGAACTATGTTTTTGACATAGCAGTGTGCTAAATAGATGTTTCCATTCCATGTAATGAAGAGCAGCAGCAAATTTTGTAAGGCACCAAAACAAAATGGTTCACATTGAGTTGTGATAGCTGAGCTTTGAATGTATCATTTGTCATTTTTCCAATCTCGAGTAAGAGTCCATTGTCTCTCTTTATTTGAGACCTCTGAGTTTTAATGTAAGACTTTCCTGAAGAGTACTGAAAATAATCGCAAGATTACATTCCATTACTTAAGCTTTGGTCAGCAAATATACTTTTCAGGGAAAATGTGTGTCTGTCCTTGTATCGTTTACTGGTACCTAATTACAGCTACAAACTATTGTATTATGCTTTTAATGTATTAAATATTTCTTGGTTTTTGAAGGAGTCTTATTCAATTTTAAAATGCCATGGACTAAATTCCCAGTAAGGTGTCTGTAATTATAGTAATTGCATCCTACTCAGCAAATTCAAAAACTGAAGCCAAAGATAGAAATATTTAAAATCTCAAACTATTGGTAAACTTTACCATTAGCTTATCTTTCTGTGTGTGTCATTAGAGGCCATTTACAGTTTAAAATTCTGTTGTCATGACTTCAGAGTGGAAAAACAACTGGAAAAGAATGGGGAAGAAAATAAAAATTTAATTTGCCAAAGGAACACACTTAAAATTTGTCTAAAGTGGTTTATGGAAACAAAATGTCAGCATGGTTCAGTGGGGATTTGTATCTTGCTCCTCTGGAAAGTGTGCGTCTTAACTACCACACCATTTCAATTGATTGTGAAATAATAGTACTAATAATGAACAAATGAGGGAATCAATGTATAATTTATCTGAAAATACAGCCATACTGAAAGTTATCAACATAATTTGTCATAACTTACATTTTATATTCAAATTATGGCCAGGTAGTCGGTCCCTTGCAGACACACACCACATTTGTGCTGGTGCACCATCCACCAGTAATCAGTAGGTGAGAAGAAGATGTGTATTTAATTTTCATATGTAATTTTTCTTAAGGCATTGATGTTTGTAGCTGATAACCCACACAAGAGTAATATATTAAATTGACTTGTTAACAGTGCTTAGCAGAGACCATACTGGCAGTCCCTCACTTAAAGCTATTCAATGCTACACTAAGACATTCATTCATTCATTCATTCATTCATTCATTCATTCACATGTAAATCCCATCATTACTGGAACAAGTAAACTCACACATTAACTGTCAAAGCCTTCACTGCAGTCTGATTTTCTAAAGAGCACAAACAAATTATGGCTAGTGCTAATCTAAATATTCTGATAATTAAAGAATTGGTTCTAGATTACTTTTACATAAAAAAACCTTTTTATTGAAAAAGTTAACTGCTACCCATCTAACAATACTATGTTCCTTTTTTTGTCTGTTGCAGTCTTCAGTCATATGATTCATTGGATGCCCTGAATGTTATTCCATCTTGTAGAAGCCTCTTTCTCTGTGCGTAAATACTGCAACCTGCATACTTTTGAATCTCCCTGCTGTATTCATGTTTTGTATCCCAATATTTTTTGCCTTACCTCCCCCTCCCCCTTCCCCTCCCCCTTCCCCTCCCCCTCCCCCTCCCCCTTCCCCTCCCCCTTCCCCTCCCCCTCCCCCTCCCCCTTCCCCTCCCCCTTCCCCTCTCTACTTTCCTCCATTGCCAAATATGGTTCCCAGTTTGATGTATTACGATGTGCGTTATATCACAGTCCACCATAAATTCCTTTATGGCAGTTCAGTTGAGTACTTTTTGCTTACGTGTGTGTGCATTTTATATCATCTCTACTTTGGCCATTGTTTGCTATTTTGCTGCCCAAATAGCAATGCACCTCTACCATTTTTAGTACCTCATTTCCTAATCTAATTACATCAACCTCATCTGATCTAAGCTGACTACATTTTGTCACTTCTGTTGTTTGTCTTATAACCATCAATCACCATCTATCTTGAAACCTCTTTTCGAGATTCCATTCTTTCCATTGAACTGCTCTTCAAACTCCTTTGCCATTTTTGACAGCATAAAAATCAGGAAACCTCAGATTTTTTGTTTCTTTTTCACTAAATTTATCCTCAATTTACTCCAAAATGTGCTCAATGTAGTGATTGAATGACACTGCGATAGGCTACAACCTTGTCTCACTCCATTGTCTACTATTGCTTCCGTGTCCTGTCCTTGAAATTTTGTAACTGCAGTGTGGTGTCTGTACAAGTTGAAAATAATCTTATGCTCCTCGGCTTTTATCCCTGCTACCTTCAAAATTTTCAATGAATGTAATTAAGTCAAATTAATCCAAAGCTTTTGATATATTTTCATATGTTATATAAGATGATTTACCTTTCTTTAACCTATCATCTGAGACAGGCCATAGGGTCAATATTGCTTCAAACGTACCTTCATTTTTGGAACCCCAACAGAGCTCTCATAAGATCGACTTTTACCAGTTTTTCTAATTTGTCAGTATTTTGCAATTATGATAGTGTTAAACTGATATTTTGGTGACAGTCACACCATTCAACTTTGTAACATTGTCCACGAGCTACTCTCTTTTGCCACAAAGTGCTCCTGTGTCAGAGGCAACACTATCCCTGTCCACAATGCTGCTGGGCAAAGATATTCACAGAAACATAGTACCAACCTCCAAAAATAGTGTTACAATTGGCACATCCTCCTCGTTCTTTTCTTGGGTACATGATTGAGAACTTTGCCTCTGGCTTGATTTTTGAGAGAGATGTTTGTGGATCAGCACTTGTTTCTGCAAACCAGATAACAGTACTGTTACTGGAGTTACGGATTTGACAATTTGGTATGGCCCACTAAATCTGGGCTTCAACGTTTTAGTACTGTATCTGCTACCTTACTACAAGCTAGGAATTTTTGTATAAAAACTTTCTCTCTCACTTGGTAAGGATTTGGCCACTGCCACTTCTTACACCACCTTATTTCCAACTGATGGGCCCTCTGGACATTACAGCTAACTTTCCTTCACTGTGCAATCAGTTACCACAGAGCTGTACCCAATTAATCTGCTGAGGCAGCAAAATTAAGTGAACCCTCCAGTCTTCTTAGAAATTGGTGTACTTGCAGTATTTTTTTTTTTTAAAGCAATAGCTGTATAATGGCTGATGAAAATGTGTGTGTAATGTGTGTTCTCTACACTCTAGTAATTGTAACATACATACATACATACATAAAGTTACAGGTAAGAAAGTTAGAATACAAATCAGCAATTAACCCAGGAGCCATCAAATAGAGTGCAAAGAATTAACAAGGGACAAATTAAGAAAAACAGCTTATGGTTTGTATGTCTAGAAATGAAGGTTGTACATCTACAATTCTATTATCATAACCTTACTACGACATAATAGATATTATTGATATTGTTGCAGTACATATTTTCATAACTTTATTTTACTGAAATTCTCAGTTATGCTGTTGAAACATGTTTCATTGTTTCAGTTCATAAAATGGAGAGATTGGCTAGTAATTCTTGATTCATCGAAGAGTGAAGATAATTTGTTATTGGTTTGAGTTAAAAAAATTTCTCATGTGATGCAGCTCAGATGAGAATGTTCACGAAGCATTGGATTATAAGTGACATACAGAAAAATGACTCACGGAAGTCCTACTGAAGGGTTTCTTCGGCTGTCCATATAACAGCAGTAGGCTGCACATAGATGCTCACAATCTCTATTTCTTGCAACACTTGCTTCTAATCAGACTCATCATAAATTTCTAGTGGATTCTGTAGTGCTAAGCCAGAGCATCATCAAAAGTTTCGTGCATAAATTTTGAGCTAAATCATTCTTAATCAAATCACGAACACTAAAATATGTTCAGTAAATTTACCTATTGTCAGACCATGGAAATTGTGAATGAGTGTTCAAAATTTTTATAATTTTTGTGAAATGTTGCAAGAAACTTAACTACTGTAGGATGATAACCAGTTGTCAGCTTGGCACATTTAGAATAAATGCAATGTCTTTTGATACCTACGCTACCTACATAGGCGTACTGTAAGTACAGTTTAGACATGTGCACAAGTGCACTGAAGAGCTTAAAATTGATTTATTAATTTCTAACTGAAGTATTAAATTTTCTAAGATCATATATAATAATTATATAGCTTATTTTATGTAGTGAATATCTAAATAGATGAACTGCAAAAGAGATATGAAGATTTTGGCAATGGTTTTATCTTACTGTAGGCACCAAAATCAACACTAGAGTTACCTAATTTTTGTGTGCTAGAACTAACCACATAAAAACATTTTGTAACATTGTTCTGCTGACACACCGCTTATCATATAAATGTTTATCTAGTACAGGTCAGCAGCTTAAAAAGGCGCATCCTTCTATATATCTGGTGGCCCTGGCATGAAACAAAGATATCTGAACAGCAGTGAAATTATTTGATTTCTTTTGTATAAGGAACAACATACCTATTAAGACAGCAATAAGACCAATCAATATGAACTTTGTCATAAAATTACATTATAACTTGTTAGGAGACCAAATGAAGATAGCAGCTGCTGTTGGACTTCCATTCCATTTCCATTCCCATTTGAAGCTCCATGGGAATATCCATCAGAGTGGGGAAAATCCAGTCCATCTGTTCTTGCATGCATTCTAGAATATCTAGAGTTGTGTGTTAAATCCATTTCATTTCATTCTTCATACAGCTTAGTACTACATGATTATTTCGTTAAATTTTTCAAAATGTGGTATGTTAAGTTAGTTTTAATAGTGATTGTATTTTCATGTGTCTAAGAATAGTTGAGAAGCTACGTACCAGAATTTCTAATTAGATTGTTACCTCTGAATTTTCTAGTACATACTATTGAGATAATTCTTTACCAACATTAGATTGTTTCTTTACACTGTTTTCCAGCAAATAACACTTTGTTGTAGTATCTAAATGTGTCACTAATTATAGAATTGAGGTGTTTAACAAACAAATAATGGTTTACCAAATAGTAAAATAAAAATGTTTTTATCCACTGAAAATATTGGCTGTATTGTTATCAGAGTATGAATGCTATGCACAAGATTCATGTGAAAATGTTCATACATTTATGATAATGATGGTATCTATCCACCCACTACTACGAGCTTTCAGGATACACTTAAAAAAGTTACTATTAATATACATTTGGGCCATGATGTGTCACCAAAATGATCTTACAAATATATTTCTAGTGAAAAGAATTCACCAATATGGCTGTCAGAAAAGAAATCTAAGAAAAGCAGAGTCTGAAGACTTTCATTTACTGGATCTTTATACAAATTCCTTTCATCTTGTGGAGAAAATATAGACATCATAGAAAAGGGCAGTCAAACTCTTGAATTTGACTCCAGAGTACAGGTCATTATTGATTTGAGATTACAAACCAGGTGAAAAGCCCACTGTGTGTGATTTTAATGAAGGTTGACAGAAGTAACATTGGAAAAACATAATGGAGATAGTAATTACTGAGAACAAACATATTTCTGATGCATCTAACTTCAATTCCTCTTCATCAAGTGATACTGCATACTGCGAAATAATTGTTCCAGAACATATCAGAATTATGATTATTGATAAAGGGTAGTAGAGTATATCAAAACCAGGAGGGAGTTTTGATTCTACAGAAAAACCAGGCACACAATAAAGGAACACATCATTATTTAACTTTGTCATAATTTTACTCAAATTTGAATGAGACTAAATATTTAAGGAAATGGATGCCATACTCACTGTTAACAAAGAAACTCTACTGTTTTTGTTGCCTATGTTTTGCCTTCTAGCTTCTCGTAGCCATGGTAATTGAATACAGATACTGTTGCATAAATCACCTAAACATTATCAAATTTAGAAAACTTTGACACATGTTATGAGCCTGAAACATGACAGTGACAACCCAGTGACAAAGAATCAGAAGATTGTTAATGATGAAACCAAGTAAAGCAGAAACATCTTACATACTTTTAGATATTACTCTATTAATAGCCCATTAAAACTCTACTTTCTGCAGTCATTGTGAAGACATTTCATTAGGAAACAGAGGAAATTTCTCACAATCGGTGCTACTGATGGGCAAAATATGATACAGTCAAGATTTCATTTCCTCCTGAGTGACATACACCTGTGTGTTTCAATTGTTCATCTAGCACCTTTGCTTCTTATTGGTCTTCTTTTTTCCGATTTACAATTAGCCTTGTGAATACAAAACCAGTTGTAATTCACAGCTGACGAAGCTTTCCTGAAGTGGGCAATGTACAGACTGGCTTATTATGAAGTGTGACAAATGAAAGGTTAATTCATTACTTCCCTGCCCTTACAGCATAAACTGCTTTTAGAAGTTTGAATAACAAATACATTATTCTTGTTCTGATTTTCTTTATTTTAAACTAGTTTTTGGCTATTAGGCCATCTTCAGGAAACAACTGACTAGTATCTGAAAGGGACACCAGTTCTTACTTAACAAAATATTATAGGCAAAGATAAAATCACTTGCATAGAGTATAGTGCCTCAAACTTGCTTCTCAATTTGAGAATTTACACTTTACATAATGGGTAATGTTGAGCACAATAAATAATTAACCTATATAGTAGTACAGGTTAAATGCCAATATGATAAATTTTATGAGGTCTTGACATTGGCTGAGAAATTGTTAAACTAAGCACTCATTTACATAAGTTTTTTTCCTTGTAAACTAAACTTTAGGCAATGGACAGTATTATTCACAATAATTAAAACAATAATCATTTACTATCTCAGGTTATATAGTTAAAATACCATAGTTTTTCAGTTCTCAACCAGTATCATGACCTCACACACAATAACATCTTAACCAAATAAACTGTAATATTGTTGTATTTTATTGTTTATAATACTGTGTGTTGCCTAAAGTTTAATGTTAAAAAAAAATGTTTGTTGCACATGATAAATGAAGAGTGTGTAGTGTAACAGTTTCTCAGCCAATGTCAAGATCTCATAAAATTTAGCATTATTACCATTTAACCTGTAATATTGCATAGTTTAATTTGTTATTGTGCTTAACATTATCCGTTGTGTAAAGTTTAAGAAGCAAATTTGATGCAGAACACTCTGTGCTAGCGATCGCATCTTTGCCTACAATGTTTGGTTACTGAAGAACTAGTGTCCCTTTGATGCTAGTAAGCTGTCTTATGAAAATGGCCTGATAGTTTGAAATAAACAAAACAATCAGTAGAACTAAAATAGTGCACTTGTTATTAAACTTTAAGTACTGATTTTTTTTTACCATGAAGTAACAGAAGAATCCATAAACAAATGTTTTTCTTAACCTTTCCATTGTGACTGTAATTGCCCAATCTCCTGAGCCACTCCCTTCATGAGACAGTTTGTACTTACATGAACAAGTTCTATCCAACAAATTACCACATTCTCCCATTTTTGAGAGACTGGTTATATGCCTGGTCTTCTATGGGGATACCTTGTAAACTGACAGTCAGCATTACCATAATTGGAAAACTGTCTATTCTGATTGCCCCATATTCATTTTGTTGACTGTTCTCCTGTCTTGAAACAGGCTTCCCCTTCTCCCTTCTAAAATCTATATATCACATTGTTTAAACATTTTGCACCAACTTGTCAAACTGTGCCCAGGTCTGAGGGATGTTACAAAATATTGCTTTGAACCATGGAGGATGTGCTTGAAGATTTGCTTTTCAGGATATGGTAAACACCATGCCAACACACTTTTTCTAACTCTATCCACATGAGTAATAATAGATTCTTGATAAATGTCTTCCATCCCATATTCCTTGTAAACGTGTACCTGCAATGACAGGTTTGATAATTTGGCTTATTTCCAAGCTAAACTGACTTATTGTACTCCCGTCTCATGTTGGTCACTACAAAAACATCCAAAAATCACGTTTTACTTTAGCAGCTACTAACTTTAATATCTCTAGATCTTCATCTACGACATGGGCTTTCTGCTAAAAATCTATGATAAAATACAAAAACTGAATGATTTTTTAGTGTAATCTAATGATAAATCAAAACAATTAGCCAGGAATCCTTGCAAATGATTATGAAAGTAAATGAATAATTGATCTGGGATTGTGTGCTCCACCAACTAACCTCTCTCCTATTACCTCAGCCTCAGCAACTCTGTAGGCTCACTGATTATTTAGGATTTCTGCTGTTGAGTATCTGTACTACTGTGCCAGTCAACCACTGTTACCTGCCCTGTGCCACAGAGCCTGTCACCCACACTTTTTACATATTCCTTTATGTGCTCTTCCTCTGAAGAATAGACACCTTCCAACTCCTCTAATCATTCTATGTAATCAGCATATCTAGCCTGTAATATTTTAATTTGGTTGCCCTGTATTATAGCTTCCCTGAGCAATTTCCAATATTTCTTCGAGTGGCATAAACAGGAGAAGTGGCCAAACATACTTCATTTGCCTCTTACCTATCATTCTATGGGGCATTGCATATTGGGCCACAATTGCTCAATCATTTCCACTACATACCATGGTTCTATCAGTCACCTCTGTAGTTCATAACATAACTCTCCTCTCCTTAAATGAGCTGTGTCCTTCATTATCCCCATAGGCATTTTGGCACAATCATAATAACTAAACCCTCCAAATAGTTAATCTTAGAATCCCCAAGGGGAAAGATGGCTGTTCAGACAAGACTTTCTTAGCCTCTCAAATCACCAAACATATAGTCTGGTTCAGGTCTTATGATGTCATCATTATCTGGACTCGGGGTCAAGACATCCTATCGTTATTCCTTCTCACCTGCAACACTGTCTCTTCCATCTGCTTCACCAGATCCTCCTAAACATATCGTGCCACCTTCCTGGATGTTGACATTCTATCTGATGGCTCCATCCACCCCTCTGTCCTCATTAAACCTGCCAACCACCAACAGTACCTGCATTTTGACAGCTGTCGTTCCTTCAGCACCAATAAATCCCTCCCATACAGCTTGATCACCTGGGGACAGCACATCTACAGTGCCAAGAACTCCCTTGCCCAGTCTGCCAAGGCTCTCACTAATGCTTCCACAGACAGGCACTAACCCCCAGATCTGGTCTACCAACTGCCAATTGTCCCACCAACCCCAAGAACCAGCTGCTGAGGAGTGACCCCCCCCCCCCCCCCCACCTTTTCTCTCAGTACTACTCCAGACTGGAAAAACTGAACCAACCCTTCATCAGGGCTCTGATCACCTATCATCATGCCCTGTAATGTGGGATACCCTACCAAGAATCCCACCCCTTTCGCCCCCAACCCCTTTTGCTCCCCAGCCCCCTTTCGCCCCCCCCCCCCAAACCCCTGAGGTCAGTCTCTACAAGTTTTTCCATTCTTCTGCAAATAATTTGTGAAAGTATTTTGCAACCATGACTTTTTAAACAGATAGTTTGGTAATTTTCAAACCTGGCAACAACTGCTCTCTTTGGAAGTGGAATTACTACATTCTTCTTGAAGTCTGAGGCATTTCATCTGTCTCGTACAGCTTCCACACCAGATGGAAGAGTTCTGTCATAGCTGGCTCTCCCAAGGCTATCAGCAGTTCTGGTTCTAACAGACTATTATCTACCCTTGTTTTAACTTACATCTTTTAGAGCTTTGTCAAACTCTTCTCACTGTATCATATCTCCCATCCCATCTTCATCTATGTCCACTTTCCTTTCTATAATATTGCTGTTAAGTTCATTTCACTAGTTCAGACTGTCTATATCCTCTTTTCACCTTTAAGCTTCATTTCTTTGCTTAGGACTGGTTTACCATCTGAGCTCCTGATATTCATGCAGCTGCTTCTCTTTTTGCCAAAGGTGTCTGATTTTCTTGTAGGTGGTATCTCTCTCTCCTCTAGTGAAATATGCTTCTAATTCCTTGCATGTGTACTCTAGCCATTCCTGCTTAACAATTTTGCACTTCCTGTCAATCTTGTTTTTTGAATGTTTGGTTTCACGTGCTTCATTTGCTTCATTTTTAAATTTTCTCCTTTCATCCATTAAATTCAATATCTCTTGCATTATTCAAGAATTTTTACTAGTCCTTGTTTTTTATCTATTTGATCCTCTGCTGCCTTCACTATTTCTTCTCTTAAAGAAACCCATTCATCTTCTATTGTATTCCTTTCCCCTGATCTAGTCATCAATTGCCTAATGCTCCCTCTGAACCTCTCAACAACTTCTGGTTCTTTCAACTTATCCAGGTCCAATCTCCTTAATTTCCTATCTTTTCCCAATTTCTTCAGTTTTAATCAACAGTTCATAACCAATAAAGTCCTCATCTGGCCCTGGTTCCTAAATGTTTTACCATTATATAATCAATCTGAAACCCTTTGGTGTCTCCAGATATCTTTTATATGTTTAGCCTTCTTTTATGATTCTTAAACCAAGTGAGAAACAATCAAAATACATTTGAACTTCCTCGTGAATCAATTAAAGAAACAACCAGGTTGCTTGACTTATCCAGTTGTCACCAACCTGACATAGTTTTCTGCCAACCAATATACCACAGATTCCTTACTAAACGAAGTCCCACAGGATCTCATCTACACCAGGATTTTCATGCCAGAATAATCTGTAGAATGTCCCTTGTACAAAGGCAGTGCTCAATTATGGACTGCAAAAGGGAAGTATGACAACCATGTTGTATGCACCTTTCATGTACTGGGCATGTTTGTGGTCTGACCAGTGTAGTGTTTGCTACAGTATTCTGTAGACTTGAACTTTCCATTAATCCAAAAACCCTTTACAAAGCTAAGAAGAGCACAGAACATTCCTCATGTTATATATCTCGTCTGGCTGCAACATAATAGAGTTTGTCTGACTTTGTGATTCAAAGTAATGCTGTAGATATATTTATTTTTTCATTTTGTATCTTTTGTAATTGATTAGTCTCTCACTTGAGCAAAATATATCTCTGCTACCATGTTATTTTCATTTGTCACCAATGAGAGGCCAATAAACAAGTGTAACAAAAATCATATTTCATTCCTGTGGCAGTCGTGCAGAGTGGGCACAAATCTTTAACACGTTCACTGCCACATGCATACTAATGGATGTTTTGCCAGGCCAGGAGCTCTGCTTTGGCGATTGGTGGCCTGGTTGCAGCAAGTACATTAAGCCTTCTCTTCTTGGAAGCAGATCATTTATAATCAAGGATGTGTTTTTCCCTATGTTTGTATTACACATGTCATTTAAATAACCAATCACTTAATGTTTTCTCAGTTCAGCAGTCAACCAAATGAGTGGGGAAACATAAAATTTTAACAGTTTTTAGAAGAACAAAAGGGTACTTTAACAAAATGATTTCTTAAAATTTCTAAACATTTCTTAAAATTCTATCTAGTTTTGATTAAATGTAGCCAGTACATGAAAGGAATAATCTGGACTTTTGGCAGATCATTATGCTTGTCATCTTGCAACTAATCACACATACTACTCATTAAAGTTGTGAAAATCTAATGACAAGAATACTCATTTTCCTTCAACACAGATTGCAGATGTTCCAGCAACATGTGTCCAGTGCACCAAAGTTTAAAGGGTATTCATATTTTCTGAAGAGTGGTGACAAATAGACACCTGTAATGTAGATTACCATTCAGTAATTTACAAAAAATCAAAACTATTAGCTTAAGTGCACATAAAAAACGGCAGGACATTTGATTAATACAAAGTTACAATGAACACAACCAAGAGGCAAAAAAGCAAATTGCAATGTACAATTGAAATAAATCTGTAATTGATTATTACTTACCTTTGGGATGTCTAACTTCAGTATTGGTCTGGGTTGTTGAATAATAATAACTGAACAAATTTTTGCTCAAGTTTCTTCTATTTATTATTTCCATTTTATTAAAAGAGATGAGTACAACTGGTAGCACAAACTAACTTACAGTAACACAGATTAAAGCGTAACTGAACTGACAACAACTAACTAAATTGGTGGGTTCCTGCTGCTGGACATACAATAATTTGATGTTTTGTTCTAGAACATTCCAAATGGTACTTTTATGTATCATGATGATTGATTGATTGATTTCTTTATTAATCCATGTAGCAATTTACATTGTGTGGATTTCGTCAGCAAAATCATATACAATACAATATACCTACAATTTATACACATAAAATTAATATTTACACACATTTTTAAAGTATCTTGTATTAGATTTATATCCTTATGTAATTTTCTTATAGTACTGTACAGTTCTGGATTTAATATTATAAATTATTTCCTCCTGTATTAAAATGCAGTAGTACTTTAATTACGCTACATGTTTTAATTCAGATAGTCTGTTACTGCATAATAACTTTTATGTAATAAATTTTTTTTAGTTTTGCTTTGAACTGTCCAATTGTGTCAGTATCTTCTATATTTTGGGGTAATTTATTATATAATTTAACAGAATTGTACAACAATGTATAAGGCAGTGAGCCCTACTGCCACTCCTGGTTATTATACAAATTGCTCGTTTCTGTAATTTGAAAACTATTTGAATATTTTTACTGTTGACTCCCCAAAATATTATTCTATAGGTAATAACAGAGTGGATATAAGAAAAATATACAGATCTGACACATGTAGTATCACACACCGCAGTGAGAATTCTAAGGGCATAGCATGCTGCAGTGATTCTGTTGGTAAGTGTTTTAATATGTTCTTCCAACTTTAACTGTCAACATGCATACCAAGAAATTTTTTGTAGCCTACACATTCTATAGTTTCATCATTTAACTTACAGTTGTTATAGTGTGGCTTTTTGCAGACATAGAAGTTAACAGCATTTTTTAAATTTTTTAAATTTAGTGTTAGTCTATTATTGGATGCCCACTCCCGTGCACTGTTTAGTGTTTGTTTGGCTTTTTCTTTCAGTGCATCTGGTGATTTGTCACTGATTAGAACATTTGAGTCGTCTGCAAACAATATTGTATGTCCATGCTCGATGCTCTGCAGGAAGTCAAATGAGGAATAGTATTGGGCCAAGGACACTACCCTGTGGAACACCTATGTTTACATAATTTGGGTCTGAAGTACACTTTACAGTATAGTTTGAGCAACTTGAAATATGTGAGATTTCAGTTATCTGTCTTCTATTCCCAGTTCGTCTAACTTATTTAACAATACGTTGTGGTATACTGTATCAAATGCTTTAGTTAGATCAAGAAATATGCCTGTTGTGTAGTTCCCTTTATCTAATGCTTCTAGAATGTGTTTTGTGAGGTGTGCTGTTGCTGATTCTGTGCTTTCCCCTGATTGAAATCCAAACTGGTCAACAGGCAGTAAGTTGCATTTATTTAAATAATTCATTAGCCTATCTTTCATAATAGTTTCTAATATTTTTGCAAAGCATGAGAGTAGAGAAATTGGCCTATAATTTTCCATTTTTGCTGCATCACCTTTTTTGAAAAGAGGTAGTAATTTAGCATATTTCAAATAGTTTGGAAAGTAGCCCTGCTTGAAAGATTGATTTATAATATCAACTAAAGGTGGAAGTAGGCTCTTGATACAATCCTTAATTATAAAAATGGGGACTTCATCCAGACCAGCTGAGTTATTGTTTTTCAGTTTGCTGACTGCATTGTAGACTTCTTCCTGTGTTGTAAGGAATAACACCATTGAGTGCGATACACCATTATTTGGCTTTTTGACCTGAGGGGCTATTTTCCTGTAATTTTATTCCTATGCCACTAAAATGATCATTTATATAGTTTGCCAAATATATTGGGTCTTTTATTAGAGTCCCTTCCTCTTTGATTTTCAAATTTGACGGATTCATTTTTCTGGTACCAGTCTCCTGCTTTACAATCTTCCATACTGCCTTATTTTTGTTTTCAGCAGAACCAGTTTGGAGTTATGAGCTCTCTTTGCTGCAAGCAATATTTTCCTATGTGTTTTCCTATATCTTTTATAAAAGAGTGAGAAAGCAGGATTAGCTTGGATGTGTTTAATGGAGTTCCGGTACTTTAGTGTTTCACAAGATTTTTTGATGTCTTTTGTGACCCACTTGTTTTTTCCTGCTGTTGATAATGGACATAACACTTTAGGAAATGTTTCTTCAAAATTTAATTTAAACAATGTCATGATATTTTTGAATTTTTAATTTGCGTCCACTTCTAAGTATACTGAGTCCCACGTTTGTCCTGCTATCTGTTTGGCAAACTCATATCTATCTTGTTTAGAAAAAAATTCGTCTGTAAATATGCATTTTCTTTGTTTCTTCTGGAGCCACTTTTATATTAATGATTTGACCTGAGTGATCAGATAATCGTAGCTCAGCAACCACCACCTCACAGTTTTCTTTGCCTAAATCTGTTAATACCTGATCAACAGCTGTCTTTGAGTATTTTGTTATTTTTGTTGCACTGTTAACCATTGGAACTAGATTCAAACTTTGAGCAAGACTTAGTAATGAGTCCCATGTAGCATCAGGATTCAGTTTATCTACATTTAGGTCTCCACATATAAGAATTTAGTTCTTTGTAGTGGATGTCTTGTCAAGAACATGATTAAGTTTCGAGAAAAAGATGTTGACGTCTCCACTAGGAAATCTGTATATACATAAGATGATCAAATTCCTACACCTGTATTGGTCCCTGATTTCAACTGCTGCCAGTTCAAAATGCTGCTCTTCACTGATTACACCTAAATCACTTCTGGTCTTATACAGATAATTTTGTTTTACATAAATAAATATTATGTCACCCACTAGTATACTTTTTCAGTAGGTTTTAAACTTGCAGTCTCATAAAATATCAAAATTATCAACAACACAAATTTAACAGTAATTACAGAATGTTTATGTACTCATGACCTGTATGTCAGGTTCTGTGTATCAGGTTCTGTAAGGAAGAATCAAAACGTTACCATTTGAGGGCGTAGTTGCAGCATACATGCAACATACCCTTACTCCAATGTAAGTATATAAGCACCAACATATTGGTAATGTATTAGTTTGGCATTCGTGCATTTCTGACAGCCTGTGGTAAATGTGGAATGGTGAACTATAATGATGTTATTACCAAATGTGTCCAAAGAGGACAAAAGCAGTGTTGTTATTTTCTTGGTTGCTGAAGGACAAACAGCAGTAGACATCCACTGGAGAATAAAGAACTTGTATGGTGCAACACATCTGTTGAAAACCATCATTATAAAGAGTTGCTGGTCACAATCCGACACAAGATGCTGGTCGATCTGGAAGGCCAGCCTAATCTGCTTCAATGGTCTGGGCATCACTGGGGAATGCTATTGTGCAACACTGGAGAAAATACTGCATGCAATTACAGAGAAACATCTGTGAAAATTGCAAAAGGGGTGTTGTTGCTTCATGATAATGAACATCCTCATGTCTCAAATGTCATAATGCAGAAGTGGGAGAGTGGGACACACTCTTCAGTCCCTTAAAAAAGACCTTGAAGGACTAATGATTCCTGTCAGATGAGAATGTGCAGCAGGTTATGGACATCTTCCTGCAGCAGGACATAGTGTTTCACCAAACAGGTATCTTGAACCTATTGCTTAGGTGGGATGATTCCCTCAGTGCTCTTGGTAATTTTGCTTGATTGACGTACAAATTCTGGACTTTATAGTCTTAGTGCAGATATTTTTTTATCACCCCTCACATATTAACCTATAAGCAGGGGCGCCGACTTATACAAAATATTGTAGGGGGGTGGGCATACTGGGTGTCTTGCCCTGGGAAATTTTATAAATTTCAGATGAAAAATAGTGAGTGTCAAAGTTTTTTAAGCATTTTAGAGTCATATAATCAACATTAGAACCCTAAAAACTGGACTCTTGATAACTTGACACTCCAGGAAACTCGACAAGCCTGACACATTTTTTGGCTTTGAAAACATAAACACCCATGATATTTCGTAATAAGCTATTTAATTGACAGTACTGATCTTGTTTATAGATTATTACAGAGCAGTGAATATATAGTTCTGAAAAGACTGAAATTATATTTAAATAAATCCTAAACTATCATTAAAAGAATTGTAAGAAATATTGCTGTCACACGCTAATTGCACTTTGATTAATAAGTGAAATAGCTAATTTAAGATTACTTTGAATAAGGCTCAGAGTTCATTAAATAAAAACAATGTCTCAAAGTTAATGCTTTAATACAGTTACTAAAGTTCATACAGTAAGCTTATTACTTTCAGTCAAAAAGTATGTAAATAGCGGGTTTTAATTGGGTCTTACACCCTAAAAATATTTCAGTATTTGAAAATAGCTAATATAGTAATATAGTAATACAGTTGTAAAATATTACCAATATTTCGAAACAGAAAATTTAACTTACATATGTACTGAATTCTCTATTTTATACAGATTTTTAATATTGCTCTAAATGCCGTTATTAGGGGTAGAGTGTCTTTAGAAAGGTGCAAATGTCAACTGTCTGACTGGATTACTGTATATGAAGTCATTGACGACTGGTCAGATATCCAATTCATCCAAAACATCTCTGTAAGCATTAAAAATGGTCAAGTTGTGCAATTGCTTCTGTCCCATTGTTGATTGGAGATATGACTTCAGACATCTAAGGATGCTAAATGACTGTTCTGCTGTTGCTGTCATGATTGGAACCACTTGGAAAAGCTTAATGCACTTCACTACTTCCCATAACATTTCTCCAACTGCTGGCTCTTGTGTAGTGTACTTTCTTACATCATGCATGTTTTTTTAAGACCAATTGGTTTTTTAGCGATATCAGCTAACATGTTCGAGTGCAGTCTCTCAATGTCTAGGTCATTTTTTAACAACTCGGTTGATTTTTCAAATTTGTTTCACCTCTGTTTACTAAAAACAAGCACTTTTGTTCAACTGCAATGACTTGCGTGAGTCCAGTTGAAGCAAACCGCTCAGTAATGCAAGATTGCACTGTTTCACGAACTTCAATGTAAATAGCTTTGCAGTATTCCTTTGGAGTTTTGAAAGTGTGTGGTGAGCTGGCTTCATTGTTTTCGTACTTCTTTGGTATACTTACATTCCAAGGAATCAAAGGATCAACAACTTGTGAAGGCTTTTCTTTTAAACACAATTCCCAAAAGTGTTCAAAACATCATGCCTTCCATTCAACATACAAATCAAGCCCTCATATACATTTTGCAGATCAGCAACTCTTAGATGAGGGCACTGAATTTTTTCATTGACCTCCTCTACTGGGTTCATTGCATGACAATAAAGACTTAGAAAGAAATAAGTCTTGAATTGTAATCTTGACTCAAGGTAACTTGCACTTTTGTAACATACCTCTGTCTTGTCCTCTGCAGAAAATGTTTCCAAAACTACACTCCTGGAAATGGAAAAAAGAACACATTGACACCGGTGTGTCAGACCCACCATACTTGTTCCGGACACTGCGAGAGGGCTGTACAAGCAATGATCACACGCACGGCACAGCGGACACACCAGGAACCGCGGTGTTGGCCGTCGAATGGCGCTAGCTGCGCAGCATTTGTGCACCGCCGCCGTCAGCGTCAGCCAGTTTGCCGTGGCATACGGAGCTCCATCGCAGTCTTTAACACTGGTAGCATGCCAAGACAGCATGGACGTGAACCGTATGTGCAGTTGACGGACTTTGAGCGAGGGTGTATAGTGGGCATGCGGGAGGCAGGGTGGACGTACCGCCGAATTGCTCAACACGTGGGGTGTGAGGTCTCCACAGTAGATCGATGTTGTCGCCAGTGGTCGGCGGAAGGTACACGTGCCCGTCGACCTGGGACTGGACCACAGCGACGCATGGATGCACGCCAAGACCATAGGATCCTACGCAGTGCCGTAGGGGACCGCACCGCCACTTCCCAGCAAATTAGGGACACTGTTGCTCCTGGGGTATCGGCGAGGACCATTCGCAACCGTCTCCATGAAGCTGGGCTATGGTTCCGCACACCGTTAGGCCATCTTCCGCTCACGCCCCAACATCGTGCAGCCCGCCTCCAGTGGTGTCGCGACAGGCGTGAATGGAGAGACGAATGGAGACGTGTCGACTTCAGCGATGAGAGTCGCTTCTGCCTTGGTGCCAATGATGGTCATATGCGTGTTTGGCGCCGTGCAGGTGAGCGCCACATTCAGGACTGCATACGACCGAGGCACACAGGGCCAACACCCGGCATCATGGTGTGGGGAGCGATCTCCTACACTGGCCGTACACCTGTGGTGATCGTCAAGGGGACACTGAATAGTGCACGGTACATCCAAACCGTCATCGAACCCATCATTCTACCATTCCTAGACCGGCAAGGGAACTTGCTGTTCCAACAGGATAATGAACGTCCGCATGTATCCCGTGCCACCCAACGTGCTCTAGAAGGTGTACGTCAACTACCCTGGCCAGCAAGATCTCCGGATCTGTCCCCCATTGAGCATGTTTGGGACTGGATGAAGCGTCGTCTCACGCGGTCTGCACGTCCAGCACGAACGCTGGTCCAACTGAGGCGCCAGGTGGAAATGGCATGGCAAGCCATTCCACAGGACTACATCCAGCATCTCTACGATCGTCTCCATGGGAGAATAGCAGCCTGCATTGCTGCAAAAGGTTTATATACACTGTACTAGCGCCGACATTGTGCATGCTCTGTTGCCTGTGTCTATGTGCCTGTGGTTCTGTCAGTGTGATCATGTGATGTATCTGACCCCAGGAATGTGTCAATAAAGTTTCCCCTTCCTGAGACAATGAATTCACGGTGTTCTTATTTCAATTTCCAGGAGTGTATAAAAGTTCTTCAAAGGTTTTTAATATTCTCAATATACTAGAAGCTCACATAGTTCATTGAGTCGGGCAAAGGGGTCATAGACCAGCTTGGTTTACAACTGCCAAGCCTAAACTGTGGACAGTGCATTGCACATAATATGCTTTTGGTTGTATATCTGAAACTAACTTTTTTAGTCATGTGAATGTACTTCTCATATTTGAGGCACCATTATAGCACTGTCCTCTTTACAAGTTATCCATTGACAAATCAAGACAAGCAAAAATATTAAAATATTAAACAGAGCTTGTGATTGAGTGCTGGGGGTCTCGTATCAGTCAATAAAGTCTTCATTGATGATAAGGAATCATCAACATTACGAATACAAAATGGCACTTGTTTGTGAATCAAAGAATCACTTGATTAGTCAAACATAATAGAAAAATTGACTGAAGCCAATACCTTTCTTAACACAGACTATCCTAGGAGATCAATGGTCTTGTATTTAATATTGTGGGACATCCACATATACCCCGAGTGCCCTAACCAATCTATAAATTCAGATATGTCATTCTTTCAGAGTTCCAACAACTGGAAAAATTAGTAGTTTGCATCTTTGTGTCCTCTAGTTGCTAGTCCTTGTCGGCATAGAAATTGTGTGGTAGTAAAAATTGTGTCGAGCTAAATGGCCTTTCTTCATATCACTATCAAATTGTTGATTCAATTGGATGGCCACACTCCGGTTAATGATAGAAATTAGTTTCAGAACACTTTGTTTATGTGTAAACGTATTTTCATAAGGATAGAATTTTTCAAAAGCCTTTTCCAATTAAAAAACCCTATGGAAGTAAAGGCATCCTCTTTTTTTTGTGAAGAAAATTGTAACAGATTTTTAGCATCTGCCTCTTTGCAGGTTTTGCCAAAAACTTTTTCAGTAGATGCTTCGTATTCTAGCCATGTGTATTTGATCAACCAAAACTTCTGAGAAATGATCTTCCCTTACCAGATTGTCTAGGTTTCAGGAACAGTTATCACCTGAAGCTGGCAAAGCAATTGACGACACAATAATTGTTGGAGATTGACTTGCAATATCATCAACTTCCAAGCACGCCTTTTTGGTAACAAATTTATCCACTGCAAACTTAATTCAGTATATACTAAGAGACTAAAGTAAATGAATAAAATATATTAATATAAAATAGTCCACTAGACACTAAAGCTGGAACACTAAACATGTCTGCAGCATTCACTGAATGAAACTACTCACAATGAATGAGTGCCACAGCAGGGTGGGGTTTATATAGCCTACGCGTTTTAATGTCTCTAATCGTCAAGGCGACATGACATGAGGCGGAGTGTTCCAGCTGTTTCTGCTCCAGTCCCTTTGATGTCACCACGGCTGGCTGCAGCGCTGGCCTGCCAGCGCCAGACTTTACCTGAAGGCTTGTGCACTGGAACAAATTCTAAGTGTGCCTGCAACTCCGTAACAATATCATGATTCACACCACTCTTTTGCAGTTAACCTACTTACTTCCATAATAATTATTTGTGTTACTCACTACTGAGTGTGTTTTAAAAGGTAACTAAAGTCAAACAAATTCCAACATAATTTTGTGCTTTGCAAAGCGTAATATAATTGATAATTTTCATAAATTACTGGAGGGGGGGCTCTGCCCCCCACCCCCTCCCTGAAACGAATTTGTAAGGGAGCTCGGGCCAACTCTGGCCTCATGGAGTTGGTGCCTGTGCCCATAAGGACTGAATAGTAAACTAGTCTAACGTATTAAATTGTGTGTTTGGTCTCCTGGTAAAAGGCATGCTCCAACAAACCCTCTGCTTTCTTATAAATTGTCCAGTAAAGGTTTCTTATAAATTGCTCAGTAAAGGTAGATGACCATCTTTTTCGTCCACCCCCGGTAGCTGAGTGGTCAGCGCGACAGACTGTCAATCCTAAGGGCCCGGGTTCAATTCCCGGCTCGGTCGGAGATTTTTCACTGCTCAGGGACTGGGAGTTGTGTTGTCCTCATAATCGTCATTTCATCCCCATTCATGCTCAAGTCGCCGAAGTGTCATCAAACCGAAAGACTTGCACCAGGTGAGGGGTCTATCCGGTGGGAGGCCCTCATCACACGATATTATTATTATTACCAGCTTTTTCAAGATCCACTGCAAACTGATTATTCATGTGAATTAACTGCAGATGTAAAAATCAGAATATATTTTTGTCACCATGAAGCTTTTCTAGAAAAGTTCCACCTGAAAACCTTGAATATGGTTTATTTTATAATGACTCAAATGTCCTCTCTTTAATGTGTTCCATAAAGCCCACGCTGATGAACCAAAATATTATGATTATTGCCCAGTGCAAGATTGGGTGCGAGCATGTGATGCACTAAGGAGAATATTCAAGTGGAGCAGAGATGAATGGGGAATCATTCGAGGAATCATTTGGGTCACAAATGGGGAAATCTACTGACATGAGTGTCTTTGACACCAGACAGATTGTTATGGTCTAGTTCCTAGAAGTAAACATCTCTAAAATGACAAAACTGGTCAGCTGTTCACATGTTGCTGTCATGAGCAACTACTGAAAGTGGTTGAAGGACAGTGAAACCATAGTAGGCAAGTAGGTGTTGGACAGCAATGCCGAATCATAAAAGTGGAGGTAGGAGGTTTACCCTCTTCGCTAAGCATGATAATGTTGGTCAAGCACAGGTGCTCCACAGCACACTATTCAATGCAGTTTGATGAACTTAGGGTTCTGCAGCAGACGGTCTTTACGTGTTCCATATTGTCTCAATGACATCTTCAGTTACCTCATCAATTATGACTGCTGTGGGCACTGTATCATCGACATCAATTGAAAGATGGTCAGATGGTCAGATAGTCAGATAGTCAGATGAACCAAGTTTCTTGATACACCAGGTCGATGGCTGGTTGGATATGCCATGCAAGTAGGCTGGTGAGTGCAGTACTAAGCTGTCAGAGAAATTCACCTGGGCTTTTGTTAAATCTGTGGCTGTAATCGATAGCACCATGACAGCAGTGACATATTCTAGCAAGATAACTAGGCTTATCACAAGGTGAAAATTGTGATGCGGTGGTTTGAGAAGCATAATAGTGAACTCGTGTTGATGTCATGGCTGTGGAATCTGCCTGATCTCAACCTGATGGACTGCTGCTGGACTGTATATCCATGTGCACAAAGTGCTGACCCATGACTTACGGGATTTGCATGACCTGTGCATAGACATTTGGTGCCACATACCTCTAAAACCCTACCAAGGACTTGGTCAATCCATTCCACACAGAATCACTGCTATGTTGCATTCCAAAGGTGAACCAACTACCTATCTAATGTTTTGGCTCATCAGTGTATTTCCTACTAGAAGGCACAGGGAAATGCCATTGGCAATACCATCAATTTCTTGAAAATATTTACTTTCGATAAAAAAATAGGTTTAGGCCATTGAATGCAGCACCATGCCAGTGTATGGTACAAACAAAGCAACTTGCCCTAGTAATGAAGTAATAAAATTCATCTGAAGATGGCTGCTTTGTTATTAGGCAAAATGTCAGGTCAAGATGTCGATATCATTTAGCTGGAATTCTAAAATCTTGTGGAATACTCAGTATACTGGGAAAAACTGTTATCATCCATTGCTGGCCTCATATAGGGAAAGTGGGAGTAAACGAATACACAAAAGTGGAATAAACTACTGTAATGAGTACTGAAATCAACTGCTCCAAGTGCTGTGCTTCAGTAACAAATTTTTTTTAAAAACATGGAATACACTACTTCTAACAATTACAGCTCCCAACAGGAATTCTTTTGGACTGCATAAAACATTTAGAGACGGTATTAATGGAACTTTGAAATAACTCACAAATTATTGTATGTGGTTATTTCATCATTTGTTTCTCAGGTATGTTGTCAAGAGCACTTAGTCAGTTAGCTTCATGTTCCATTTATCACTTGCACAATAAATTGGTAGAATTTGGAATGAGACATTTTATATTCACATACAAATTATTTTAGAAATATGGATGCATCATTGTTCCTTTTGAACTGCAGTGGATTACTTATGCTGTAATGCAGAAGCCAGGATGCCCGATTCCTTAGAGATGTCCACAAGATGATCATGATTGAGCACCACACATTATTCTTAGAGCCCATTTTTGACCAATAAAGACTTCCTTTCTTAAAGGTGAGTTATCCTAGAACATTACTCCATATGAAGTTATTAAATGAAAATATGCACAGTATGTCAGGTAATGATTTGTGTGTCTCAAAGGTTTGCAGTGATTCTAACTGCAAATTGGGTGAACTAAGTTGTTGTAAGAGCTCCAAAATGTGCTTTTTCCAATTTAAGTCCTCATCAGTGTGTACACCTAATAATTTTGAATTTGCCGCCTTATTTACTATTTACCCACCATGTATCACACTTATCAGTGGTGCAGTACCTCTAGACGTGTAGAACTGAATATGTTGCATTTCCTAGAAACTGAGTGTGAGACCATTCACAGAAAACCAGTCAACGATACTTTTAAGAATATGGTTTTATCATTTTGTCTGTTTCTGTATATATTGTTGGATATATTACAATAGTAATCACACACAGAAAGAACTAATTCTGCTTGTTGTATATTAGATGAAAGATCATTTAAGTATATGAGGAACAATGGTGGACCTAAAATCGAGCCCCAGGGAACCCCATATGTGATTTCTCCCTAGCCAGAATAATGTTCCCTGATTACATAGGTTGAATTATTAAGTACAATTTTCTGCATTCTTTTGGTCACATGACATTATCCATTGCTTGGCTGTACCATCAATCCCGCAAAATCTCAGTTTAACTAGGAGAATATGGTTTGTTACACAACCAAATGCCTTACACAGGCCACCGAGAACACCAACTGGTGCTATTTTGTTAGTTAATGCTTGTAAAATTTGGTGAGTGAATGTGTGAATGGCATTCTACGTAGAGCAACTCTTCTGAAATCCAAACTGTGATTTACTGAGGATGTTATCTTTGCTCAGAAGAAATATTACCCTTGAATGCATGACTTTCTCAAAAGAATTGAAAAATATGGCCGGTAGTGAAACAGATTAGTAGTTCCAGAATGAGATTTCCACTTTGCAGCGGAGTGTGCACTAATATGAAACTTCCTGGCACATTAAAATTGTGTGCTGGACTGAGACTCGAACTCAGGACTTTTGCCTTTCGTGGCCGAGTGCTCTACCAACTGAGCTACCCAAGCACGACTCACGCCCCATCCTCACAGCTTTACTTCCACCAGTACCTTGCCTCCTACCTTCCAAACTTTACAGAAGCTCTCCTGCACTAGCACTCCTGAAAGAATGGATATTGTGGAGACATGGCTTAGCCACAGCATGGGGGATGTTTCCAGAATGAGATTTCCACTCTGCAGCAGAGTGTGCGCTGATATGAAACTTCCTGGCAGATTAAGACTGTGTGCCGAACCGAAACTCGAACTCAGGACCTTTGCCTTTCTCGGGCAAGTGCTCTACCACTGGCGGAAGTAAATCTGTGAAGATGGGGCGTGAGTCGTGCTTGGGTAGCTCAGTGATAGAGCTCTTGCTTGCAGAAGGCAAAGGTCCCGAGTTCGAGTCTCGGTCCAGCACACAGTTTTAATCTGCCAGGAAGTTTCAGATTAGTAGTTGCTGACGTACTTCCATTCACCTTTATTATAGAGGGATTTAACATCATGATATTTGAGTTTCTCTGGAAAATTACCTTGAGTTAGTGATGCTTATTTCCACTTTTTGTTGGATTCACACAGCAGCATTCCAAAGAAAGACAGATGGAGACAGTGCAACAGAACTGCTAATTTATTTCAAAAACCAAGTGTCTCAGATTCAATTCTTTTTAAAAAATATTTTTACAACACTCTGAATACAGAATGAGATTTTCACTGTGCAGCGGAGTGTATGCTGATATGAAACTTCCTGGCAGATTAAAACTGCGTGTCGGACTGATTCTCAAACTTGAGACCTTTGCTTTTTGCGGGCAAATGCTCTACCAACTGAGCTACCCAAGCACAACTCAAGACCTAACCTCACAGCTTCATTTCTACCAGTACTTCATCTCCTACCTTCCAAACTTCACAGAAGCTCTTCTGGTAGAACTGAAGCTGTGAGGTCAGGTTGTGAGTCGTGCTTGGGTAGCTCAGTTAGTAGAGCACTTGCCCATGAAAGGCAAAGGTATCAAGTTTGAGTCTCAGCCTGGCACACAGTTTTAATCTGCCAGAAAGTTTCAACACTCTGAATGTTTTCTTTCACAAAGGCCAGGGACAATTACAGTAGAAGCTGAGAGAAATTGCGGTTAACATCTAGGTACAAAGTATATTGTGCTATAAACAGAGAGTTTTATTTAATACAAAGGATTAATTGTAAACAAGACTGCAAGCACAATTACTAATTTTGTCACTGTCATCCAAAAGGCAAAAAACGTTGTACTATGAACAAAAAATACACAATACCAAGAATGAGACAAGGACAAATTGGAGCATTATTTGGCATTAAATGAATTCAACTCAGCAAAGCAAACTATATTCAATGCCTTGGTGACAGCAGTATTGGGAAGATTCTGTTAAATTACAATGATTGACCATGAAATACAGTCAATTCTTCCTAACAATAGATGAAGACAGGCAAGAAGAGGTTCTTAAAGGCAGATCCATTACATTTATTTAGAATGTATTGCATATCCTGCACCAAATGTAGTTTTGCCATTTCATCTGTTAGATAGATCACAAAAACTATTAGGTGATTAAAACCAGTAACTCTTCTGGCTGTGTTGGTATTTCAGCTAAAGTATTAAAATCTTGTGTTGCCTCCCTCTTGGGTTACTTCCACAATGAGTTGATGAGTTAAGGTGTTATTTCTGTACTGACACACAAAAGTGGAGTTCATCACACTACCTTCCATTAGGAATGTCGGTGCATTCAATGACTGTGATGTGATTTCAAATGAAAGAGCACAACTGTCAGTCGTCTTCTTCTTGCAGGTTTTATTTGGCAAATCTAGATTTTTGCTAGTGCCTAGCCATTATCAGTGCACCATTTCATAGTATCAATACATGTTGTAATATGTCAGTCCCCTGTAATTCAGGTGTCTGTCAGTTCTTTCAAGACCACTGTATACTTATACAGTAGTCTTGGAAGAGCTGAGACAGATGCATGAACAACAGAGGACTGACATACTAGAACATGTACTGATACTATGAAATGGAGCATTGATATTGGCTAGGCGCTAGCCAAAATCTCAATTTGCCGAATAAAACCTGCAAGAAAAGTATGGCTGATTGCTGTGCTCTGTCATGTGAATGTGGAGTTAATAATTTAACTCAAATGACTGTGGCAGGCAAGAAATGTTTATGGTGATATTCCTTGCCTGTCGCATGAGCGTGGATGGTTTGCAGACATTTGTTCAAAGAGCATTTAAGAGCAAATCAACAAATAAAAAATAAATAAAGAATACTTTTTTTTAAATGGGATAGCCAGCCGCTGTGGACGAGCGGTTCTAGGCACTCAGTCCGGAACCGCGTGGCTGCTACGGTTGCAAGTTCGAATCCTGCCTCAGGCATTGATGCGTGTGATGTCCTTAGGTTAGTTAGGTGTAAGTAGTTCTAAGTTCTAGGGGACTGATGACCTCAGATGTTAAGTCCCATAGCGTTCAGAGCCATTTGAACCATTTTTTCTTTTTTTTTCATTTTCTTTTTGTTTTTGAAAAAAGATAAAATTGTCTTTCAGATGGTGACAAAAAATGTTTTTGAACATTTCAGTCACTTTACGTGCAGGTCCCCTTAACAGATGTCCTATCATCCTGTCCCTTCTCCTTAGCAGTGTTTCCCACATATTCCTTTCCCTCCAATTCTCCACAGAACCACCTCATTCCTTACCTTATTAATCCACCTAATTCTCAATATTCATCTCAAATGCTTCAATTCTTTTCGGTTCTGGTTTTCCCACAGTCCATGTTTTACTGCCATATAATGCTGTGTTCCAGACTTATATTCTCAGAAATTTCTTCCTCAAATTAAGGACTATGATACTAATAGACTTCTCTTGGCCAGGAATGCCCTTTTTGCCATAGCTAGTTTGCTTTTGATGTCCTCCTTGCTCTGTCAGTCATTGGTTATTTTACTGCCTATGCAGCAGAATTCCTTAACTTCATCTACTTCGTGACCATCAGTCCTGATGTTAAGTTTCTCGCTGTTCTCATTTCTGCTACTTCTCATTACTTTAGTCTTTCTTCACTTTACTGTCAATCCATAATCTTTACTCATTACACTGTTCATTCCATTCAGCACATCATGAAATTCTTCTTCAATTTCACTTAGGATAGCAATGTCATCAGCAAATCGTGTCATTGATACTGTTTCACCTTGAACTTTAATTCCACTCCTGAACCTTTCTTTTATTTCCATCTTTGCTTCTTCGATAGACAGACTGAACAGTATGGGTGAAAGACCACATCCCTGTCTTACATCCTTTTTAATCAGAGCGCTTCATTCCTGTTCGCCCACTCTTATCATTCCCTCATGGCTCTTGGACATATTGTATATTACCCGTCTCTTCCTATAGCTTATCCCTATTTTTCTCAGAATTCCAAACATCTTGCACCATTTTACACTGTCGAATGCTTTTTCCAGGTCGACAATAAATTCAGACTGCATGTCGTCAGACACATACATTCTACACACCAACGTGAATAGTCGTTTCCTTGTCACACCCCCCAATGATTTTATAAATTCTGATGTAATGTTATCTGTCCGTTTTGCCTTATTTGATCTCAAGTCCTCCAGAGCTCTTTTAAATTCTGATTCTAATACTGGATACCCCATCTCTAGTGAATCGACTCCTGTTTGTTCACATCAAATATTCCCCTTCATAAAGGTTTTCAATGTATTCTTTCCACCCATCCGCTCTCTCCTCTGCATTTAACAGTGGAATTCCCATTGCACTCTTAATATTACCATAATTGGTTCATTGGTTCTAATGTCACAGAAGGTTGTTTTGACTTTCCTGTATGCTGAGTCTGTCCATCCGACAATCATTTATTTTGCGATTTCTTCACATTTTTTATGCAGCCATTTCGTCTTAGCTTTCCTGCACTTCCTATTGATTTCATTCCTAAGCGATTTTTATTTCTGTATTTCTGAGTGTCTTGAAACATATTTGTACTCCCTCCTTTCATCGATCAACTGAAATATTTCTTCTGTTACCCATGGTTTCTTCGTAGTTACCTTCTTTGTACCTATGTTCTTCTTTTCAACTTCTATATGGCCCTTTTTAGGGGTGTCCGTTCCTCTTCAACTGTACTGCCTACTGAGCTATTCTTTATTGTTGTTATCTATAGCCTTAGAGAACTTCAAGTCTATCTCGTCATTCCTCAGTACTTCCGTATCCCATTTCTTTGCTTGTTGATTCTCCTTGACTAATCTCTAACTTCAGCCTACTCTTCATCACTACTACATTGTGATGTGAGTCTATATTTGCTCCTGGGTATGCCTTAAAATCCAGTATCTGATTTCGGAATCTCTGTCTGACCATGATGTAATCTATTTGTATTTGTATTTACAAATACAAATAGATTACATCATGGTCAGACAGAGAACTGAAATCTTCCCGTATCACCTGGCCTTTTCCAAGTAAACCTCCTCCTCTTGTGATTCTTGAACCGAGTATTTGCTGTTACTAGCTGAAACTTGTTACAGAACTCAGTCTTTCTCCTCTCTCATTTCTTGTCCCAGGCCCATATTCTCCTGTAACCTTTTCTTCTACTCCTTCCCCTACAACTGTATTCCAGCCCTCCATGACTTTCACCTCCCTTTACATACTGTACTACCCTTTCGATATCCTCATACACTTTCTCTCTCTCTTCATCTTCAGCTTGTGACATCGGCATGTATACTTGTACTGTCGTTGTTAGTTTGCTGTCGATTCTGATAAGAACAACCCTATCACTGAAATGTTCGCAGTAACACACTCGCTGCCCTATCTTCCTATTCGTAACGAATCCTACTCCTGTTATACCGTTTGCTGCCAGTATTGATGTTATCCTACACTCATCTGACCAGAAATCCTTGTTTTCTTTCCACTTCACTTCACCGACCCTGACTACATCTAGATTCAGTCTTTGCATTTCCCTTTTCAGATTTTCTATTTTCCCTACCACGTTCAAGCTTCTGACATTCCACGCCACGGCTCGTAGAATGTTATTATTGCGTTGATTATTCAATCTTTTTCTCATGGTAATCTCCCCCTTGGCAGACCCCTCCTGGAGATCCGAATGGGGGACTATTCCAGAATCTTTTGCTAAAGGAGAAATCATCATGACACTTCTTCAGTTACAGGCCACATGTGCTGTGGATACTCGTTACATGTCTTTAATGCAGTGGTTTGCACTGTCTTCTGCATCCTCATGCCATTGCTCTTTGTTGATTTTTCCGCCTTCAGGAGCAGTTTCCCACCCCTAGGACAAGAGAGTGGCCTGAACCTCTGTCCGCTCCTCCGTCCTCTCTGACAATGCCGTTGGCAGAATGAAGGTGACTTCTTATGCCGGAAGTCTTCGGCCACCAACGCTACTTATTAATCAAAATTTAATCAGTGGCGGGATTCGCATCCATGGCCGAAGATGTTTTGATTATGAATCAGAGACGCTACTCTAAGACCACGGGTGCGAATCCTATTGGATGTAGAGCCGCTAAATGTTTCGATGGACATGGCTGCAATACTATGGAGCTGCAACATTCTTTGATGGCAATGTGTGGAATCACCTCACTGTCATATATCTCAGTCGATGGACTGGTAGAAGTGGACCAGTTTCATGGGCAGCACAGTCACTGTATCTGATACTTCTTGACTACTTTCTGTGGGGCATTATGAAGAGTATTGTATACGGTATATCTGTAGCATCAGTAAGAGTGTTTGCAATACTTCAAAGGCGACTGCCTCTATTGGCTGATGTGCGTGAAGCTCAGCACTACTGATGTAAGTTCTGCATTAATGTAAGACATACATAGTTCGAAGCGTATTTGTAATGTAGACAATGTGATGTCACTCATGTTGGATTTATTGACGTAGTGTAGAATGCACTACCATCTCAGACTTTGATGCTCTCCAGTGTTCAGCGTTTCTGGATATGGGTCCCTTCTTGGAAAGCGATCAGTGTACATTCCCATACAAGATACTAAGCGTCATAAATATCATTTTTTTTTTACACGGGGCATGAACATCATCAAATGTTTAGTGATTTCGCTGAAGGATATGGAGATTTTGTGTACCTGTGCGAGACAGCGTTATCAGTATCTGACAGTTTGAAAAGGGTCTCTTGTGGGTCTCCATTTGGCTGTCTGGTTGAATTGTGCAACTTCCATATTTGTGGGCCATTCAACAGTGGACAGTGGTTGGCCGTTAGACTGCATGGGAACGTGAAGGCGGTCATAATCGTCGTCTAGGTTCTGGTTGATTATGACTGACCACCAAAAGGAAGAATCGTTGTATGGTGTAGCTTGAACATTATAACCGCATTGCATGTGTGCCTGCTGTCCAAGAACAAGTTATGAACTCCTTTCAACATCGTGTCATCCTAAACCATTGGCCAAAAAATAACAGCAGCTGGACTACAGAATTACAATCCTATGTGTAGGCTACCATTACACAACACCACACGCGGCTTCATTTGGAGTGGTGCTGTGGTGAGGAAGCATGGACTGCTGATGAATGGCACTGTATTGTGTTGAGCAATGGGTGGCGGTTCTGCAGTACCGCCAGTGACCTTAGTCTGCTAGGACAGTGGTGAGCTGCTGAGAGGTGCCGTTCTTCCAGTGTTTAAGAGAGGCACAGTGACGTTTCTCCTGGCATATGATCTGGGGATTCATCAAGTGTGACTTCAGGTCATGGCTGGTAGTGACTGAGGGAACCCTGATGGCACAAATATGTCTCGTGGACATCCTGTAGCTTCGTGTGTTGCTTTTGATGCGACAGTGTGTTGGAGAATGCTGGTCCACACACGGCATGTGTGTCTGAAGTGCCTGCGTAATGTTGAGGCACTACTATGGCCAGAAACATTCTCAGAGCTCTCCATAATGTAACAAGTGTGGGACCAGCTCGGACGACAACTCTGCCAGTATCTGGGTTATAAAGAACCAGTTACAACATTTATGGACGAGTTTGCTGCAGGAGAGGATAGAACAGCCTTTTGACACTCTTCCCAACCGAATTAATGCGTGCATCCAGGCACGAGGGGGTGCTACGTCACTGATAAGTGGGCTTATACCCCCTGCTTAGTTGTAAATTCTCCCCCATGGACTGGGAGTTGTGCTGCCCTCATCATCATCATCATCGTCACCATCAATCATCATCCTTTCATCCTCCACTCCGTCGACGAAGTGGCTTCAAATTAAAATACCGGCACCCGGCGAACGGTCAGCCCGAAGGGGGCTCCTAGCCATACGATTAAATAAATAATGTTGTAAATTTGATTCGATTTTGTAATCAGTGACATAAAATCACATACCCTCGGAAAAAGTGAAATGTCCTTTCGTTTCCTACTACCCCTTAGATGCTTCACTTCCTTGTCAATGTAAATGGGATTAAGAGCAACAAGTGAATGCAATAAAATGTACTATACTGTTAAATATTGATTGTACTTTTGGATTTCTGCTTCTCTTCATCCACAAAGGATTTCCTTAAGGGAAGGGGGGGGGGGGGGGTAGGACGTAAAAGGGGCCGACTTCGGTCAGGCGAGGAAACACAGGAAAAATTTAATTTTCACTGTCTATACGTTTGTAAATAAATTCATAAAACTTTGTTAGCATGGCCAGGAAGGATTCAGGATGTACGCTCGTAGCAGTGGAAGTTCAAAACATAACAAAATAATTTTTTTTACATGTAAAATTTCATCATTTTTTCACTTACTATTGGCTTCATTTGTTGCTACAGGTATACTTTTCTTCATTCGTAAGAGATATTCTTCGATGACTTTTGCACAGCATACAAACCATACTTACAGGTGTATAGAATTTATTTAATTTATGAAAAAACGAATGAGCTGTTACATTTTAAACTTCATGTTGAGAAAAAACTCAAATTTTGTAGTTCATTATTTCAATTTTTACCACAGTTTTTAAAAGATTTGAAAAATTCTAGTTTTGCATTAAGGAGTTTGTGTTTAATAAGCAGTGCAAAATTCATCGAAGAATCTCTTTTACTTATAAAGAAAAGTATACCTATAGCAACAAATGCAGCCATAGTAAGTCAAAAATAATGAAATTTCGCACGTAAAAAAATATTTTTTTATGTTTCTGAACTTTCATTGCTATGAGTGTGAATCCTGAATCCTTCCTGGTCATGCTGACAGTTTTATGAATATATTTGTAAAAGTATAGACAGTGGAAATTAAAATGTCCTGTGGTGCCTCTCCTACCCGCCTTAACATCATTTTACTTCTAGGACAGATGTAAGAGCACGTAGGTAAATAAAAATAGATTACATGAATTGTACACTTGCAAGTTTTTTTTTTTTTGCTTTGGAGAAGTGCTATTCTACAGGCATTGCTGAGAAAGATTTTACTAGGGAATTTTCCACGAAACATTACACGAAATAATAAAACATTTTAATATTCTTTCTGTGTCAAGGGGGATACAGACAAAGCACACAATTACAGGCGACTAGCGTAGGTTTAAGCACATGTTTCACTCCGTTTCCTTCATAAATGTGATTGATTTATATAATAAAATAAAAGCTGACTATTAGAACTGAAACACCATAAAGGCAGAATGCAGCTATCATTAAGTGCACTACATACTCGGACATGCAAATGAGGAAGCCGTCAATGAAGCTGCCCAATGCTGTTAGGAGTACCTAAGGACAGATTACGCAGCTGATTTCTCATTCAGAAACTGCGTTTGCATGTTGTTTGTTTGCGAGAAGAACGTGTTAAGTCTCTTGTAAGGAGGAGAAACGTTTTCCAGCACGTGTTGGAATTCCACAGCGGTGGGACCGTGGACTATTTAGAGTGCGGTTTATATTGCTGCTCTCTTTGGTCGATATTTCGTGAATGGCACGCGAAAATTAAATCACTATGTTTAATAGGGATATACTGAACGTCATGGAGGATTTCGATGACATCTCTCACACGAGAGGACAGACATGTCGTTTGCTCGGCCGAGTGGTATGGTGTAGACAAGACGCTTATCTTCAATCAGGAACTGGGTTCATTTTCGTAGGAGGCCTCTCGACACGGATAGTGAGATGGCATCTGCAACACTGTATTAATTGTGTAAAGGACGTTATACTCCGCCTATGAGTGCACAAATTTTTATTTTGCAATTAAAAATTATTTTGGAAATGCGTAACGATAATGTAACGCCAAAATTACAACAGCAAAATAAAAAGTTCTACAGCCATAAGTGGAATGCGACGTCCTTTAACAAAGTTATAAGGCCTGCAGAACCATGTTACAAGCGACGTTAAATCCTGAGTTTCCTGGAAACGTGGTGGGTCACCGGAAGAAATACTGATCCTACAACGAATTTGCGACGTCACACTATTTGGCTTCCCCCTCATACTTTGCAAATGCAGGGCTCTGTCTGAGGCTAGGTGGGATATCAGTATGTCGACGAAATGATGGACACACTTAAGTCTTTACCTTTATCATATGTTATCGAGAGAGTGAGTGTATTTAACCATGCAGTTACGAAGTATTAAAGTTGTCGAAAATATTTGTACCAAGGCCAGGAAACGAACCTATGTCTCCTGCTTAGTAGGCAGGTGTGTTAGCCACTAAGCTTCCTCGGCACAGCGGTCTACACAACTGCACGGATTACTCTGACAAGCTTCCCTCCTCGACCCAAATTTTCACTGCCGCCACAGTCTACTTTAAATTCCCCTTACACACGAACAGAACTGCCAAGGCTCTCCATGTTCTGGAGAAGCACCAAGCATTGAACGTAAATGAGAGATCCAGCTTGAAAAACAGGTGCAAGTACTTACACAAATGAAATGACGAAATTTGAGAGACTTTAGTGGTCTCAAAAAAAGTCTCATACAGATATGATTTTTTATGTACGAGGCGTGTTTTTTTAATAAGTACCGTTTTGGAATTAAACGACGTACTAAGATATCTCAATAATTTTATTTTTACACGAAAGCCTGTACCTTAATCTGCGCACTGACGCCATTACAGCCTGATTCTTCCTTGTTTACGTTGTGTACTGAGTGTTTAAGATGCCTCCGGATAATCGTGAGTCCCGCCGACTGTGAAGTAAGGGCTGTTATAACATTTCTTAGAGCTAAAGGCCTAAAAGCGGTCGATAATCATCGTGAGATCTGTGCAGTTTACGGAGAAAACATTGAGTGATGGAATGGTAAGAATGTGGGTGAGAGCATTTAAAGATGGCCGCACAAATGTGCATGATGAACAACGGAGTGGGCGTCCTTCGGTCGTTAAAGTAAGTTTGGTGCAGGAAGTGGACAATAAGGTGAGAGAAAAAAGGCGCTTTACGATTTCCTCCTTACGGGATGATTTTCCTAATGTTTCTCGTAGTGTTTTGTATGGCATTGTGACCGAGCACTTGAATTACCGAAAATTGTGCGCACCGAAAATGTTGACGGATGTGCACAAAACCAAACGTTTAGACAGTGCATTGACTTTCCTTGAGCGGTACCACAACGACGGCGATGATTTCTTAAGCCAAATTGTTACGGCCGATGAAACATGAGTGGACTACGTCACACCAGAATCAAAGCAACAGTCCATGGAATTGAGCAAGGGCATCGATTTGCTGCAAGACAATGTCCGTCCGCATGAGGCGAATCAGATCAAAGACCTCATAACATCTTTTCGATGGGAAACTCTAGATCATCCTCCGTACAGCCCCGATCTTCCGCCCAGTGACTACCATCCGTTCCTGCACTTGAGGGAGGGAGGGAGAGAGAGAGGGAGGGAGGGAGGAGGAGGAGGAGGGAGGAGGACCCTTCCCTCTTCCCCAGGCATGGGCACCCATGCTCCCTAGCGCTAACTATGCTGACAATGTACGGAGTTCAATACAGTGTATGTAAGATATTTATGTAGGTACATAATTCTGCTTTGAAGCTTGCACAGAAGGCGAATCCGTGACATAACCAGAATTTGAACTACAAATTTAGGCGTATTAAGATTGGTTTTCCGTACCAGGTGCAATAAGTTTTAGTCCGATTTGTTCAGCAAAATATCTTCAAGCGGACGCTTATTTGCAGTAAACAGTGCTACAGGAACAAGTTACGAATGCGAAAAAAAGACAGTCCAGTAGATTCTAGTGCATAAAAATTCAAAAATCTAAACTGCATCTACAGAAAGATCTGCTGGTCAACTGCAAATGCATTTTTTCCTAGATATTCTGTATCTCGGTTTACTTCTAATGCCCAATAATTTCTTCTTTCTTCATTCTGTGTAGAAGCGACCTTGCAAAAGGTACCTGTATTATTGATTAAAGTTCCTGGCAGATTGATTACCAGGCTTTGACGCTACTCATTCAGCTGTATTAATCTGTCGTCACATCAACGAACTGTTTTGCACCTAACACAGCTGTCATTTATAGAGGCAATTTTTTTGACTTTTTCTTTTTTGAAACTGTGTCGCCCTATTTCGGGAAACTGATGTCTAGGCAGAGGTTTTAAAAAAAAATGGTTCAAATGGCTCTGAGCACTATGGGACTTAACATCTATGATCATCAGTCCCCTAGAACTTAGAAATACTTAAACCTAACTAACCTAAGGACAACACACAACACCCAGCCACCACGAGGCAGTGAAAATCCCTGACCCCGCCGGGAATCGAATCCGGGAACTCGGGCGCGGGAAGCGAGAACGCTACCGCACGACCACGAGATGCGGGCTGAGGTTTTCAAATTCCTTGTTATTAATATACATAAAGAAAATCGAAAAGGCGAGTCTATAATTTCCCTTGTCAGCTAAAAGCTCATATGTGCGCTCATAGGCGTAAAATCTATACTAGCTCCTAGGTGATCACTGTGGAAACACATACAGAGTGGGTAACAAATCCGACAATAACTCAAACACATTCTTGTCGTAAAGGTTTGACACAGTCACGAAGGAGGCTAGCGCCCGTTCATGTAAATATGGGCCAGCCGGGGTGGCCGAGCCGTTCTAGGCGCTACAGTCTGGAACCGCGCGACCGCTACGTCGCAGGTTCGAATCCTGCCTCGGGCATGGATGTGTGTTCTGTCCGTAGGTTAGTTAGGTTTAAGTAGTTCTAAGTTCTAGGGGACTAATGACCTCAGAAGTTAAGTCCCATAGTGCTCAGAGCCATTTGAACCATTTCGTAAATATGGGCAGATCTGTAATTAAGCTGCCTACTAGTCCGTCATATTACGTTACTGGTAACTCTCTTGTCCGTTTGCTGCCTTGCACTTGGATTTCTGAAGATGGAAATAATTCCCAAACGCATCATTCATCCTTTGTTATCCATAAATTCATTCTTCACCTGCTATATGACTTTTTACGCGACCTACCAAGCTTAAGAACAGACCTACGCGTATTTACATTGCAGTCCTTTTTAAGACTGGAAAAGACCGACTCGCCTATTGTGACATCTACTGGCAGTTCTAGGTAATGTGAGGCTTGACGAGCCGCGACTCCAGAAATCTCACGACTTATCGTCGAGTATGGGGACAGCCCGATCCATAATCATAGCTGGAGACCTAATATACCTTGAAAGGTAACTAATGGTTATGAGCTGACAAAACTAACCAATACGTTGTCATGATAGTACTATAATGCTTCCTATGCTGAGTATTTTACTCATATTAGATTTCGATTAGGTTTTTTTTTTATTTTTTTTATCTGTAGATTCCATAAGTCCCAACACTGTACAAAATCTGCATACAACAGCCAAAGGAAATGTTTCCAAAACGAACGTCGTACTGTTCTGCCACATCCTCTCTAAAACCAAAACTGTAATCACTGTAAGTTTAATTGCTCACTGGCCGTGGCATTTTTCTGGTTGCAGCATAAAGGGCTCATGAAAATTTGAATATTTATAATCTGATGAGCGCCTGATACGCCAGGAATCTGTGATTGCTGAGCAACCTTGAAAGATATGTGTACAAGAGCTGACCTTCGTGTCGTGGTATCAGTGAGATTCCCCGATACGTACGTAAAAACGGCAGTGATACCGACTGCGAGGTCGCTGGGAAGCAGCATCATCTGATTCCTAGTTGTCGACGCTCTAGTGGTGAGTACAAGCCTACATCTGTGCTGACGGGTGCTTCTGGCAGTCGGTTTAGACTACTTGTGTCGATCTCATACAAAAGCGAAGTTAAGAAGTCTCTTGCTTTCCTTCACATGATACCTATTCTAATCGTTTTACGATACTGTTTACGTCTCATTAAATATCTGAAATTTTTTGTTAGACTGTCGAGGGAGCAGTGGTGAGAGAGAACCTGCATTTTCACACCCAATTATGTTATTCAGTTCGCAGCTCGTGGTCTTGTGTTAGCGTTCTCGTTTCTCGCGCATGGGGCCAAGGGTTCGATTCCCGACGGGGTCAGGCATTTTTCCTGCCTCGAGATGGCTGGGTGTTGTGGCGTCTTCATCACCTTCATTTATCCCCATTATGGTCGGAGTAAGGCAGTGGCAAACCACCTGCATTAGGACCTTGGCTAATTCGGCGGTGCGGATCTCCCGCATCGTCCCCAACGCTCCTTGGAGTATGGGGCCTCATCACCATCATGTTATTCAAACGACAGAAAAAAATCTACTGATCCTACTGCAGAAAAAATGTTTTGCGAATACTGGAAGTGCGATGTAGTAGGTCTGACAAAAGAGGAACGAAGCTCCTCGCGTTATTATGGAACTAATTCACGTGCCGCATTTGTATGCGACATATTTTTCGATCATGAACAGTTTAGTTAGGCTGCGGCAAGATTCATCAAAATCTACTAACAGGGAGTTTACTGAATATGATTTTTTGCTCCAGATACAAAACGCAGTTGAGCTCCTGTGGTGCCTTACGGGAAACGAATGTTCTGAGCAATGGAAAAGACAAAGGCAATCGTGTGGAGACTTACAGGGCTCCTGCTCTGAAGACTACAACCAATAGATGAACATACACCGTCAGTAAACAGCAGTAACAGCAGAATGGTTCTCTCAGGGGAACTCAGTGACAACGTGAACTGGTAGTAATTGGATCTCACCTGACCAACTCAACCATCAGGGATATTTCAACCCTTCTAAAGCTGCCCATGTCGATTGTAGATGTTCCCTGACACTGTATATAGGGGCATAAAAACAATATGTGCCGGCCGTTGTGGCCGAGCGCTTCAGTCTGAAACCGCGCTGCTGCTACGGTCGCAGGTTCGAATCCTGCCTCGGGCATGGATGTGTGTGACGACCTTAGGTTAGTTACGTTTAAGTAGTTCTAAGTCTAGGGGACTGATGACCTCAGATGTTGAGTCCCATAGTGCTTGGAGCCATTTGATTTGGAAAGCGATGTGTACAATGACCGAGCATCCCGTGAGCTAGGCATTTCTGTAGTGAGTGCTAAGCGACGCTTGGGGTGCGTAACTGGACACGGCTGATTTAAAGTGAATCACGCTATACTTTGCGGGATCCAATAGGAGGGTTTGGGTTTGACAGATGCCCGGAGAACGTTACCCACCATCGTGTGTAGCGCTAACAGTAACGAATGGAGGAAATGATGTAATGGTATGAGGTGCTTTGTCGAGGTTAGGATGTGGTGCCATTATTGCTCTTAAGAACACACCAACTCTGCTCGAACGTTATGAATTACCTCGAAGACAAAGGTCTATTGACACACAGTCAACACGGACTTAAAAAACATCGTTCTTATTAAACACAACTAGCTCTTTAGACACACACGAAGTGGAATGCTATTGACAAGGATTTCAAATTGCTTCTGTATTTCTAGATTTCCAAAAGGCTTTTGACATTGTACCACACAAGCGGCTTGTGGTCAAATCGCTTACTTATGGAATATCGTCTGTTATGCGACTCGATTCGTGATTTTCTGTCAAAGAGGTCACAGTTCGTAGTAATTGATGGAAAGTCATCGATTAATACAGCGATGATTACTGGCATTCCCCAAGGTAGTGTTATAGGCCCACTGCTGTTCCTTATATACATAAACGATTTGGGAGACAATCTGAGCAGCCGTCTTAGGTTGTTTGCAGATGACGCTGTAGCTTATCGTCTAGTAAACCAGTCAGAAGATCAAAACAAATCGCAAAAGGTTTAGAAAAGATATCTGAATGGTGCGAGAATTGGCAGTTGACCCTAAATAACGAAAATTGTGACGTCATCCACATGAGTGCTAAAAGGAATCTGTTAAACTTCAGATACACGGTAAATCAGTCTAATCTAAAGGCTGTAAATTCAGCGAAATACCTAGGAATTACAATTACGGACAACTTAAACTGGAGAGAACGCGTAGAAAATGCTGTAGGGAAAGCAAACCAAAGATTGTGTTTTATTGGCAGAACACTTACAAAATGTAGCAGATCTACTAAAGACACTGCCTGCACTACGTTTCTCCGTCCTCCTATGGATCAATAACTGGGCTATCTGGGAACTTTACCAGATAGGATTTTAAAGGAGTATATCGAGAAACTTCGACGAATAGTAGCACGTTTTGTGTTATTGCGAAATTAGGGGAGAGTGTCTCACGGGCATGATACAGGATTGGGATGGACACCACTAAAACAACGGAGTTTTCCGTTGCGGTGGAATCTTCTCACGAAATTTCAGTCACCAACTTTCTCCTCAGAATGCGAAAATACGACGGTTGGAACTTTAATAGAGGCAACTATTTATTTACAGCTCGTATAAAATAGATACGTGTTTCAAAGTTTTACTGACCTTCAAAGTAGTCACCAGCATTGTGTATGACCCGTTGCCAGCGATGTGGAAGTGGAAGTCGTACGATACTCTTAACAGTGCCAGTTGTGTTGACAGCTAGAGCGGCGCGGCCTATTGCCCGATGAATTTGTAGAAGCTCTGAAGCGAATGCCGTGAAGTGTTTTCTTCAGTTTAGAAATCGAGTTGAACTTACGAGGGCTTATGTCAGGGGAGTGCAGTAGGTGGTATTGCACTTACCATCCCCATGAGACAAACAAATCAGTAACAGCTAGCACTGTACCTGCTTGAGCATTGTCGTGCAAAATGATGGTCAGGTCCTGCGGAAAGTGTCATCATTTCTGTCTCTAAGGTGCTCGTAGGTTGTGTTCCAAAAATGAACAGCATAGAGACATAAATGATGACACTTTCTGCAGGACCTGACCATCATTTTTCAGGACAATGCTCAAGCACGTACAGTGCAAGCTGTTACTGAATTGCTTGACTGATGGGACTGCTAAGAGCTATACTATCCACTGCACTCCCCTGATATAAGCCCTCGTAAGTTCAACTCGATTTCTATACTGGAGGAAACACTTCACGGCATTTGCTTCAGAACTGCTACAAATTCGTCGAGTAACAGACCGGGCCGCTCGAAATGCAACACAACTGGTACTGCTAAGAGTATCCTACGACTTCCACATCGCTAGCAACGGGTTATACACAATGCTGGTAAGTACTTGGAAGGTCAGTAAAACTTTGAAACACGTATCTATTTTGTACGAGCTATAAATAAATAGTTGGCACTATTAAATTCTCAACCGTTGTATTTTGCGGAAGCCTACCTACGCAGGGAGAAACGATCGTAATAATAAAATAAGGGAACTCAAAGCTCCCAAGGAAAGCTATAGGCATTCGTTTTTTCCGCGCACTGTTAGAGAGGGGAATAATAGAGAATTACTGTGAAGATGGTTCGATGAACCCTCTGCCATGCGATTAAGTGTGATTAGCAGAGTATAGATGTAGATGGAGAACTGCAGAAGAATATTAATACATTCTACGCCTTGTTTATTGTGTACAGTGGAGTAACAGTTCGGAGACGATGATTGTATGAGTATGACAATGCAACCCCCCCCCCCCCCCCAAAAAAAGCAGAATCTGTGAGGCCTGCCCACAGTCCCGATCTGACTCCGATGGGGCACCTTTGAGATGAGTCAGGATGTCGTTTGCGCTCCAAACCCAGTGTTCAACACAACTGCCTACTCTGGTTTCTGCTTTTGGCGAAGAATGGGCTGCCGTTCCTCCACGAACACTCACGAACTTCACTGCAAGCGTCTCCAGTAGAGTTCAATCATATATGCGAAGGTTGTACACACTCTGCATTAATATCCACTAACACGTTTCGGGAATCTTTTAATGAGATAATGTATTTGGCATCCAAACAAAATTGCAGCTTTAGCTTCGTTTCTCTTGTGAAAGGTTCCGTAAATGACAATTTACAGCAGAGCGAAAACGAGGACGTATCTCTTTTATTTACGAATATTAAAGTTCTTCAGCTGTAAGTGAAAAAGTTTACTTCTAAAAGATAATAGTTCACACCATTTACTTGGTTTATTGAGTTCGTTAGTAACACGCTTCCTAACAATGTCTAGACGCATTCGTACTCATATTAGCAATTAAATTAGTTCCACATTCACAATGGAATTTGTCATTGCTATATTACTTTTTCAAAATTTAACTATCACCCTATAACAGTTCTCAGTAGCCTTACTAATTGTTCAAGTAATGTCACAGCTCACCAATGGACGCTACTAAGAATGATAATACTGCTATATCCTCTGATATCACGTGTAATTACGCTCTCCCTTCGTAAATAAACCGATTAATCACTGAGTGCTGTCCTACCTTTCGAAGGAAAAGTTTCAAATTCATGTTTTATCGGCATACGCAGACTGTTAATTTATTTTTTATGCTACTCGATTGGATATATTTTCACGCGAAACCTGGACGACGATGACTGCCCCCGCTTCGTATAAAGGCGAGTGGACGGTAACGCTTGAGCTTTGTTGAGTGAAACAGCAAGACAGTACCTTCTGCCGGGGGTGGCGCGTTCAGCACAGACTATTTTGGATATCACCTATGAGTAAGGGATGTGATTGACTTCGCCAAACGACCATCCGTAGTAGTTCCTGTTACACGCAGTCTGTGGTGTGCGTGGGGACTCGTTCTCACGTTAGGCTAAAATAGGTGGAAGTACTTCTAAATTTTTGTTTCCAATTCGGAGAAATTCCTCCCCCCTTATTCCACCCTCATCTCTCTGGTAATTAGCTAAAGAGGACAGGGCTGTACAATGAGCCGAGTTCTATAATATCAAACGCTATATACTTTCATAAGGAGTGCGAGGTAAAGAGAGAAGAAAATCTATATCAATCTGATGCAGAAGTGAATGAAAATGGTCTAGCTCATTATCTGTCGGCGAAGCGGCGGTGGCTATCAAAGAGACAGAACATCTGTAGAGGCAGAGACACGATATTTTAGCGCTCCTTGCGGTGCCAATACTATAACTCGTTGTTTTATTCAGTCACTAGCATTTTACCTGAGACAGCCCCCAAGTATGCATATGTCACATATATTGCACATTTGTATGTATGCATCTCTGTTGTTTTACACCATATAACTCTAAAGCGGGTGTTAAATTTATCGGTGATATACAGCGTGCGGCGTCATCTTTGGTCCCGGAACATGTTGGCAAAAAGTTGTCTTGCTATGATGTTCATTCCCGCGGCTTCCTTGACACACCGAACACCGCAGATAAGAGAGAAAGAGCACATCATATTTTTAAAGCACTCCAAACCAACTAAAGACGGGAAATAAATATCAACTTACAGTTTTAAGACATTTTTACATGTCGCCCAGTTTCTCATCCCCGTTCCCACCCGCAGTGGTTACCGTACTGCAGTCGTATTCGGGAGGACGACGTTTCAAACCCACGTCCGGCCATCCTGATCTAGGTTTTCCTTGATTTCCCTAAACTGCTTCAGGCAAAGGCTGGGATGGTTCCTTTGAAAGGACACGGCCAATTTCCTTCCCCATCCTTCCCTAATCCGATGGGCCTGATGACCTCCCTGTTCGGTCCGCTTCCCCAAATCAACCAACCAACCCGACCCTACCCCATCTCTAGGGACAGAAGAGGTACGTACTTCAAAATTGCTTTCATATAATAAATGAGTCATGTATTCACCATATTTAGTTGAAATAGTTTCATCAAAATACCAAGGAAAAATTATAATCTCTGCCCTGATCTACATTCCTCCGTCTTATTTTTCTCTCCCATTTTCCTCTTCTGCATACCTCCTCAAATGGTTCAAATGGCTCTGAGCACTATGGGACTTAACATCTGAGGTCATCAGTCCCCTAGAACTTAGAACTACTTACTCTAAGGATATCACACACATCCATGCCCGGGGCAGGATTCGAACCTGCGACCGTAGCGATCGCGCGGTTCCAGACTTAAGTGCCTAGAACCACTCGGCCACAGCGGCCGGCCCTGCCTCCTCACAACCCGTCCCTCTACCACCTTCATCCCCACACTTCGTCCACTTTCTAACTGCCTCCTCACACCCTCTCCCTCTTTCACGTCACTATCACTCTCTCCATCTTTCATCTGCCTCCTTGCACCTTCTCTTTCCACCTCCCCACTACCTTTCTTCATCTTCCACTTGCGTACTACATCTCCCCCTCCTCCACCACGTCTCTGTCCATCTCCTCCTCTCTTTCCACCTGTTTGCCTACAATGCAGCAGGCTCTGGTTCGATTCCCAGCTGGGTTGGAGACTTTCTCCTCTCGTGGACTGGGTGTTGTGCTGCCCGCATCCTCCTCTCATGATGCGCATCACCCAGTGTGGTGTCACCTGAAATAAGACTTGCTCCTGGCAGCCAAACTCCCCCCAGAAGGGGCCTCCCAGCCATCGCTGCCATACGATCATTTCATTTCATTTCATTTCCCTCCTCTCTCTGTGCATCTCCTCCTCCCCCTCTCTGTGTCCATCTTCTATTCACTTTGTTTTGCCCTCCCCCCCCCATGATAAGGTACGTGAGTACCACGTTCTGTTGAAATTGATCAATTGGTTTAGAAGAAGGTGCAGTACATACCTACATATTTGCACACATGTACTAATCGAGAAACCTAGTGTTGCATTGGTATTTATTTATTCCTGTCTTCTATTATCCCATCACCTCCCCCCCCCCCCCCTCTTTCTCTGTGTGTCTCCTCCTCCTTTGTGTCTCTATCCATCTACTCCACCCCTTCCTTTCTCTGTCCATCTCCCCTGTTTCTGTTGATTTCCTCCTTCCCAACATCTCTCCATCCACCTGCTCTCCCACTTCTCTCTGCATGTCTCCTCCAGTCACCTCATTCTGCCATCTTCTCCTCCCCCTGTCTCTGTCCATCTCATCCTCCCCCTCTGTGATGATACATCTTCTCCTCCCCCCTATCTCTCTGCTCAGTCAGTCGTTCCTGTCCACACATACATCTCCTCAAAAAATTTCTGACAGTAGGCCTAACCACACAATACACTGACCATACAGGTAGCCTAGATGTCAGGCGTTATCATTCCTTTACTCCAAACCCAACCCAATCCCAATTGGCACTAGGTAGTTCTTACCCCCACAGGGCTTCTTACCAGACAATAAGTGTTATGTGCACTAAATTTGGTTGAAATCGATCCAGTCGTTTAATAGGAAATGTGGAAACACACACACACACACACACACACACACACACACACACACACACACACACACACACACACACACACACACACACACAAATACATTTTTATCTATGTATGTAATAGAGATACAAATTCTGTAGCTCTTTCAAAGGTGAGAGTTCAGTATGAGTACCAGAAAAACGTTTTGCACCACCCTCATGACTTACATTGATCGAGTTGTTGTTGTTACTATTATCATAGAGAAAGACTTATCTCAGTTCGCTATTGCCCACACCAAGACGATGTGTACAGCAGCTATCTGTCTAATGGAAATCTACATCAATATCTACATTACTCCTCTGCGATTCACGCTTAAGTGCTTGACAGAGTGTTCATAGAACCACTTTCAAACTGTTTCTCTACCCTTCCACTCTTGAATGGCACGTAGGACAAAACGAACACGTCTTTCTGTGCAAGCTCAGATTTCTCTTATTTTATTAAAATAGTAATTTCACTCTGTGGAAGTCAACAAAATATCACGCATTCAGAGGAGAAAGGTGGTGGCTGAAATTTCATGAAAAGATCTCGCCGCAACGAAGAACGTGTTCGTTTTAATGCTTTTACTTGTGCATCATATCCGTGCTACTCTCTCCCCTATTTCACGATAATATAAAACGAGAGGCCCTTCTTCGAGTTTTTTCGGTATCCTCCGTCATTCCAATTTGCTAGTAATCCCTTACTTCACTGCAGTACTCCAGAAGAGGACGGACAATTGCAGGGTTGGATTTTGTTGCATTTTGTTAAGTGTTCTTTCAATAAAACGCGGTGTTTAGTTCGCGTTTCCCTCAACATTATCTACGTGATGGTTTCAGCGGACGCTTTTTGTAATTGTGGTCCATAGGTATTCACTTGTGCCGCCACAGGCACGTAATTTGATTAGAAAGCGGTTATGAGGAACAGTGTCAAAAGCCATCTGGAAATCCAGAATTACGGAAACAAATTTCAGATCCACTGCCGAAAGCACTCATTACTTTGTGGGGACAAATAGCTAGTTGTGTTTCATAAGAAGACATTGTCTGAATACGTGCTGACTATGGGTAAATAAGCAGTTTTGTTGGAGGTATTTAATAATGTTGAAACGCAATATGTGTGGCAAACAGGTAAAAGGAAAGCTGCATTGTCAGTGCAGTTCAGTAGAACGCGCTATATCTCCAATCGTGGACGGTGCGACTTGTGTAGACTTTTAACAGGCCCGGAAGAGTAATTACAAGCTTAGACTGTGCGAGCGCTGTCAATTTACGGCAAAATGACTCGTCAGTACGACAAGTTGCCCGCCAAATTGGTGTACGCCATAGCGATGTCAGAAGAACGCTCAGCCGCTATCTTGAGACGCGAAACATCGAAGAACTGACTCTAAATAGTGACCCGCATTCAACACCATCTACTTACAGGAGTTAGACAGAAATATGGTAACAGCGTGAGAAATGCTTGCTTGAACATAAACGCCTGTAGGTTGCACTGTTGGATCTGACCGCGAGCGGTACCTGTGCTAGTTAGTTAGTTACGTGTTCCATTGATCAATAGCACGGAAAAACCGTTATGATGTGGAACGTGTCAAATGCATAAGAAATGCGCACAGCAAACAAGGTTTTCTTTTGTTTACATTATAGTGTTATACCTAAATATTTCTATCTGTCGTGCGGGATTAGCCGGGCGGTCAGAGGCGCTGCGGTCGTGGACTGTGCGACTGGTCCCGGCGGAGGTTCGAGTCCTCCCTCGGTCATGGGTGTGTGTGTTTGTCCTTAGGATAATTTAGGTTAAGTATTGTGTAAGCTTAGGGACTGATAACCTTAGCAGTTAAGTCCCATAAGATTTCACACACATTTGAACATTTTCTATTATCTATCCCATTCCCTTAAATGACACAAAATGCATATATTATATCTTCAGATTTATTTACTCAAATTCAAGAATTCATCTATTGTATAGAAGGAGTTGTTTTGTTTTTGAAGCTATTACTGCTGTCCGTCAGACATTTCATCTGGTAATTTATGAAAAAAGTTTTATAGCACCATATTTTACCCCTTTCTGTGCCAAAGATAGGTTCAGTAAAGGATAGTGTAGGTCTTTCTTTCTTCTGTTATTGTAATCATGAGCGTCGCTGTTGATTTTAAACTGGCCGATGTAGTTGGGAGAAAATTTCAGTACAGAGTAAATGTACTGTGAAGCAGTTGTAAGAATTCCTAATCTTTTAAGCAGATGCCTACAAGATGTGCGACAATGAACCCCACACATTATTCTAACTACTTTCTTTTGAGCAGTGAATACCGTTTGCCTAAGTGATGAGTTGCCCCGGAATATTATTCCGTATGACATCAGAGAGCGGAAGTATGCAAAGTACACTACTGGCCATTAAAATTGCTACACCAAGAAGAAATGCAATGATAAACGGGTATTCATTGAACAAATAATTATATTAGAACTGACATGTGATTACATTTTCACACAACTGGGGTGCAGAGACCTGCGAAATCGGCACCCAGAACAACCACCTCTGGCCGTAATAACGGCCTTGATACGCCTGGGCATTGAGTCAAACAGAGCTTGGATGGCGTTTACAGCTACAGCTGCCCATGCAGCTTCAACACGATACCACAGTTTATCAAGAGTAGTGACTGGCGTATTGTGGCGTATTGCTAGACCACCATTGACCAGACATTTTCAATTGGTGAGAGATCTGGAGATGTGCTGGCCAGAGCAGCAGTCGAACATTTTCTGAATCCAGAAAGGGCCGTACAGGACCTGCAACATGCGGTCGTGCATTATCCTGCTGAAATGTAGGGTTTCACAGTGATCGAATGAAGGGTAGAGCCATGGGTCGTAACATATCTGAGATGTAACGTCCACCGTTCAAAGCGCCTCAGTGCGAACAAGAGGTGCCCGAGACGTGTAACCAATGGCACCCCATACCATCACGTCGGGAGATACGCCAGTATGGCGATGACCAATACACGCTTCCAATGTGCGTTCACTGCGATGTCGCCAAACACGGATTCGACCATCATGGTGCAGTAAACAGAACCTGGATTCATCCGAAAAAATGACGTTTTGCCGTAGGTGCATCCAGGTTCGTCGTTGAGTACACTATCGCAGGCGCTCCTGTCTGTGATACAGCGTCAAGGGTAATCGCAGCAATGATCTCCGAACTGATAGTCCATGCTGCTGCAAACGTCGTCGAACTGTTCGTGCAGATGGTTGTTGTCTTGCAAACGTCCCCATCTGTTGACTCAGGGATCGAGACGTGGCTGCACGATGCGTTACAGCCACGCGGATAAGATGCCTGTCATCTCGAGTGCTAGGCCGTTGGGATCCAGCACGGCGTTCCGTATTACCCTCCTGAACCCACCGATTCCATATTCCGCTAACAGTCATGGGATCTCGACCAGCGCGAGCAGCAATGTCGCGATACGATAAACCGCAATTGCGATAGGCTACAATCCGACCTTTTATCAAAGTCGGAAACGTGATGGTACGCATTTCTCCTCCTCACACGAGGCATCACAACAACGTTTCACCAGGCAACGCCTGTCAACTGCTGTTGGTGTATGAGAAATCGGTTGGAAACTCTCCTCATGTCAGCACGTTGTAGGTGCCGCCACGGGGGCCAACCTTCTATGAATGCTCTGAAAAGGTAATCATTTGCGTATCACAGCATCTTTTCCTGTCGGTTAAATTTCGCGGCTGTAGCACGTCGTCTTCGTGGTGTAGCAATTTTAATGGCCAGTAGTGTATGTTAGCTTACTAATTTCTACATCCTCAAAATTGACAATTACTCTGACTGTAAAAGTTGCTGAACCTAGTCGCTTTAGGAGATCCAAAATATGAATTTTCCAATTAAGATTCTCATCTATATGTACACCCAAAAACTTAGTATACTCTACCCTGGCCACTGACTTCTTTTGATGTGTTATGTTTATTAAAGGAATTATACTTTTTGCAGCAGGAAATTGGATGTACTGTGTTTTTTCAAAGTTCAGAGCAAGCCCATTCGCAGAGAGCCAATTAATAACTTTTACAAAGACCTTATTTGTATCATTTTCTCAACACCTTGTAATTGTCAGTTGTGGCCAGAACAGTGTTCTGTGTAGTTGTGAGTGAATTATGTCGGAGATAAGTGAATTCGAACGTGTGCAATTTGTTGGTGCTCATAAGGTAGATGCGTCCGTAAGAAAGGGAGTCAAAGTGTTTGCTGTTTTCAAAAGGCACAGTATCAAAGATAGGTACTGCATACAGGGCAAGTGGAGAAGTATCATTGCGGACGAAATTATATGCTGTGTGATCGTGACAAATGGTCACTGAGGAGGACTGTGACGAAAAATAGGACGACAACAGCCGCGAAAGTCAGTGCAGAGCCGAATGTCACAGTTGCGAACTCTATCAGCAGCAAAGTAACACGAACGGAGCTCCACAAACAGGAAACCGCAGGGCGAGCTGGGATTAAAAAACCACTCACTAGTGGTGCGAATCCCCGTAACAGGAAAACAGTGTCAAAGCCATAACACTTGGACTGTGGAGCAATGGAAGAATGTCATTTAGTCGGCTGAGTCTTGTTTCACACTGCTTCTCCCTCCCGGCCGACTTTACATGTCAGGAGTGAACCATGCAGACAACCATATCATGGTATTTAATGGCAGGAATGATTACTGTTGCTGCCAAAGGTTATGTGACCGTTTAGGCTGATCAGGTCCATGGCATGGTACAGTGTTCGTTCCCCAGTGGTGATGCTGTGTTCCAAGAATACATGGCAGCTGTTCACAGAGCTCACATCATCCAGGACTGGTTTCATGAGCATGAGTATGAATTGTTGCGTCTCCCCTGGCACCACAGTCACCATATACCAATATTACCGAACGTTTGTAGTCTACTTTGGAGAGATGGGTACGTGATCGCTACCCATCTCCATAATCGTTACCTAAACACACCACTATTTTGCAGGAGGAATGGTGTAAGATTCGCTTGAAAACAATACAGCACCTATATTTATCCTAGTTCATTCCGAGACTATTGGAAGCTGTCTAGAATGCCAACTGTTTTTCCACGCCGTATTATGGTAACGTGTTGTATTTTGGACTTTCCGCATTTTTCTCCATCCGCTGTAATAATTACGTAGATGGCTAGGAGCTAAGGTGCGTCTCCGCCATGCTGTCTGTGCCTTAGGTTCAGCAAGGAGTCACGTGTGGATGTCGGACGCCTCTTATTGCTATCGAGGGTAATTTGAGAGGTGTGCAATACTGGAACAGGTGATTCCAACCCAGTATCGAACCCTGTAGTCGATGTTTCGGCAATGGTTTTCGTGTCAGTGCAATAATAAAGAGGCACCAATTACCCTTATGGGAAGGCCTAAAGTAGTTACTGACATGGTACCGGCTGAGCAGTCGAAACGAGCGGCGTGCCGTCGTAGGGACCCTCTTCATATACTGGCAGCCTTTAGGTGGCGTGCTGTCAAAAACTGGTACAGGCTTAGGCAGCAACGTCTCGACCACCTTGGTGGGCAGCATTCCAAGGAAGATCCAAGTGTACACTGTCTGATCGAAAGTTTCTGGGCATCTGTGTAGACATCAATATAGGATATGTCAACGCTTGGCCTTTATCATGGCCTGAACTCTATTGGGGACATTTTTAATGAGGTCTCTGAATGTCTGTGGATGAATGGCAGCCCGTACTCTCTCAAAATCCGAGACCAGAGAAGATAGTGATGTTGTACGCTGGCATCTGAAACTAAATCGACATTTTAACTTATCCCAAAGGTGTTCCATTTGGCTCAGATCGGGACTCTGGGGGAGGGGCAGTTCATTTCAGGAATGTTATTACCCACGAACCATTGCTCCAAGATGTTGCTTCGTGACAAGGTGCGTTGTAATGTGCATACAATCAATCATCGACTCCGAACGGTTCTTTTACTGTAAACAGGTCTGTAAAATCTGAAGCGCCAAAGACTCTGGTGTAGGCAAGCGTATTCAAATACAGAGATATGTAAATAGGCAGAGTACGTCGCTGCGGTCGGCAACGCCTATATAAGACGACAAGTGTTTGGCGCAGTTGTTAGATCGCATACTGCTGATACAATGGCAGGCTATCAAGATTTAAGTGAGTTTGACGTGGTGTTATAGACGGCGCACGAGCGATGGGACACAGCATCTCCGAGGTAGCAATCAAGTGGGTATTTACCCATACAACCATTTCACGAGTGTACCATAAATATCAGGAATTCTGTAAAACATCAAATTTCCGACGTCGCTGCGGCCAGAAATACATCCTGCAAGAACGGGACCAACGACGACTGAACAGAATCGTTCAACGTGACATAAGTGCAACCCTTCCGCAGACTGTTGCAGATTGCAGTGCTGGGCCTTCAACAAGTGTCAGCGTGCGAACTATTCAACGAAACATCGTCGATATGAGCTTTCGGCGCTGAAGGCCCACTCGTTCACCTTGATGATGGCACGACACAAAGCTTTACGCCTCGCCTGGGCCCGTCAACACTGACATTGGATTGGTGATGACTGAAAACGTGTTGCATGGTCGAAAGGGTCTCGTTTCAAATTGTATCGAGCGGATGGACGTGTACGGGTATGGTGACAAACTCATGAGTCCATGGACCGTGCATGTCAGCAAAGGACTGTTCAACCTGGTGTACACTCTGTAACGGTGTGGGACGTGTGCAGTTGGAGTGACATCTGACGCCTGATACGTCTAGATACGACTATGACACGTGACACGTACGTAAGCACCCTGTCTGATCTCATGCGTCCATCCATATCGATTGTGCATTCAGATGGGCTTGGACAATTACAGAAGGATAATGCGACACCACACACATCCAGAATTGCTATAGAGTGCCTTCAGGAACATTCTTCTGAGTTTAAACACTTCCGCTGGCCACCAGTCTCCCCAGGCATGAACATTATTGAGCATATCTGCGATGCCTTGCAACGTGCTGTTCAGAAGAGACCTCCACCCCGTCGTAATCTTACATATTAATGGACAGTCCCGCAGGATTCATGGTGTCAGTTCCCTGCAGCACTACTTCAGACATTACTCGAGTCCGAGCCAAATAGTGTTGCGGCTCTTCTGCGTGCTCGCGGAGTCCTCACAGGGTATTAGGCAGGTGTGCCTGTTTTTTTGGCTCTTCAATGTATGATCATATCCTTGTGCATCCCTAACCACGAAAAACGCCCTTACGTAACACCACCTCCTCCATACTTTAAGTGTTGGCACTACACACAAAGCAGGCAAGGTTCTCCAGGCATTCGTCAAACCCAATGCATTTCATCGAAATGCCACAGGGTACAAAGTAATTCAAACTCCAAATTTCACATTTCCAGTCATCCACGGTCGCTGTTTACACACATCAAGCGTCGCTTAAGATTGACTGCAGAAATGTGTGGTTCCTAAGGAACCGCTCGATTATTGTAACCCATTCCTTTCTACTCTCCCATGACGGGCTGTCACAAATGAATTGGTCACAAACAGGGATAAATGACATTATTACTGCATGCCTAAAATGTAAGAATTGATTATATCTACACTCAAAAAGAACAGTTATCTTTTGTTGTACAACTTCTTCTTTACTGTGACGTGGGTACATTTAAAAGCATAGGGAGAACCGGTCTAATACTTGTGCTCAAACAGACTGTCGTTGTTAATATAACACAGCACTGTTCAAAAAAGAAGTTCAAAAACACGTGTAAGGACTGCCAGATTACCTTGAAGAGTATAACTGCTTGTCTGTAGCTTTGTTGTCACCAGACATGGCCCTCTCCTCGCTGCTTGCTGTGGACTATGCGTTGACGGGAACTTAGTCTGGGGTAGAACTGACCTCTTGTGCGTGAGTCGGTCGGTTTCAAGACAGGCCGCCGACGATGGTGCGGAGAACTTCTTTCGGTGTGTCTTGCTTTTGGATTGGTGCATAAGTTCGTAGCGTTTTTACATAAATCAAACAAACATAGCAGATACATGTAAAAGAGACTTTAGTCATCAGTAATATATTATTTTTCAGTATTTACAACAGTTTGCCAACTCTGGGGTAACTTTTCGATCCTGCAACTGTAGAAATCACGTAGTTTTGAGGCGATGAACAACCCGAGCCATGTTCGGAGCGTATTTTAATCCGGAAAGGAAGTTCCTTGAAGGTTGGTGGTTCAAAATGGTTCAAATGGCTCTGAGCACTATGGGACTTAAAATCTGAGGTCATCAGTCCCCTAGACTTAGAACTACGTAAACCTAAGGACATCACACACATCCATGCCCGAGGCAGGATTCGAACCTGCGGCCATAGCAGCCGCGTGGATCCGGACTGAAGCGCCTAGAACCGTTCGGCCGCAGTGGCCGGCCGAAGACTGGTGTTCAGAGAGCGAAAAAGGTGAAGATCTGAGGGCGCAAGACCAGGCGAATAAGGTGGGCGCAGAATGTCTTTCCAACCCAAATCCTGTATGGTGTTTTTTGTCAGTTTAGCAGAATGCTGGCGCGCGTTGTCGTACAGTAGCCTCATTCCACGCTGCCTTCCTGGTCGCAATTCTTCGGTTGCGTCTGCAAGCCGTCTCTGCTCTCGTTAATAAATGTCTGCATTGACGATTACACGTCGGGGAAAGTGTTCGTAGTACACCACGACGTCGCTGTTTTATGGCTGCACTGGGAATTGCTGCTTTGTCTGGGCTCAACCATTCCTCTCTTCTTTCTATGTTAGCATAAAAATACCATTTGAGGTCTCTGTTGACGATACAGGATAAGAATGGACAGTGTCGTTCAGGTGCCAATTGATGACGAACAAGCAGAGATGCACATATGCCCAAACGCCGATTTTTGTAATTTTGACTTAGAGTATGCGGTACCCATACATCCGATTTGTGAACCTTTCATATTACATGCAAAAATCGCACAATGTGTAATGACAACTGTTCATCACATTGGTCAGTTCTCGACGTGGATCAATGTCGATTCAATATTCAACAAAACCCGAACGTTTTCCTGAACATGGAGAGTCGCTAATGTCAAAACGATCCTCTTCGAAACGAGAAAACCATTTACTTGCAGTGCCCTGTCCAATGCATCATCCCCATACAAGGCGCTAATGTTTCTTGCTGCCTCCGCTGCTGTCACCGCTCTATTGAATTCAGACAGAAGAATATGCCGGAAATTTTCCAATTTCTCCACTTGACACTCCATTTTCTAGCGTCCACAGCTCCATCCACTATTTCCAAATTACCAAACGACAACATGTAAACTCACATAGCACAGGTAATTAGAAATAAAAAATGACAGTGTCTAAATAAATCCATAGCGACCGGTATACCAATATGCAAAATTAAAACGTTACGAACTTGTGTGCTCCAAGCTGACACTTCCAGATCGTCTGTGTGATCCGCGATGCTCAGATAACAAGGAGCATCTTCGTGGTGTCGATAGCAGGGGCCAGCACTACGCCCATCGAATTCACCAGAGACACTCTACGCACAGTCATGGTGCCAGCTGAACTGGTGGTAGCACTTTGGAACTCACGAATTCCTTTTTCGTGGCTTCATGCAGCTTTTTATAACCACCTTCTGCAATGTTCAACGGTCCCTCTCCATCAGTACATGAGGTCTGCCTGCTCTTGCCTTAGCTGTGGCTGTATCTTAGCGTTTCCACTTAATAATCACATTTACAACCGTCGACTCGGGCGGTATTAGAAGAGTGGAAATGTCGCTTATGGATTTGTTACTCAGGTAACTTCCAATGAGTAGTCCACGTTCTAAGTGACTAAGCTCACCCTTACGGACCTTTGCACTGTTGATGCTGCCGTACTGACAACACAACACAACACAACATAGTACTCTACGCCTCCTTTTATACCGGAGGGGCAGCCTCCCGCGACATCTAGTGTTCAGTACCGTATACACACTGATGTCCGGATACTTTTGATCAGATAGCGTATTATAAAGCTCAGGGTAGAGCAAGAAGGTACTGAATGCTAACCATTAGTAGATTTGGATTACTAAAAAAAAGAATTTGGATGGAAGAGTACGAAACAAATGAATAATTAGATGAACAGGTTGTAACACCTGAAGAGAAGAAACAAGAAATGTGGACAGAATGAAATGACAAAATTCCTTCTTCTTCAACAAATGTTGGGCAAAGAAAAAAAATGCCGAACTGACGGTAATTAGCCATAGTACAGTCTGTACTTAAGAAAGGAGATAGAAGCGCTGTGAGAATTATATGGGCACTTCTGTACTCAACACTGGATGTTCAACATTTTCTAGGATAATATCACAGATTCGCAGTAAGTTTCGAAAATATCCTTTTGGAAGAACAAACTGGGCTCAGGAAGAGTAGGTCCTGCTCAGAAAACACATTTGTCAGTATATAAGTAATCACAGAGTACGTAGAATTTAACAGAGAAACACACGTACAGTTCACTGACTACTTGAAAGCCTTTAATAATGTAGAGAGCACAATGTTTTGGGAAACCCTAGATATTTAAAAAGAGCAATGCCATAAATGTACCAAACCCAACAAGCGCATTGCCGGAAACGAGCATATTTTAATAACGACAAATCTAGACTTACGACAAGGATTGAGTTTGGCAACGGTACTTTGTCTTGATGATGTTGAAACTTCTTTATTTAAATGTGTGAATCTGCACTCAAACTGCTGAACGACTGAGAAGATGAAACTTCTACTTTATTTGATTCTGAAACAGCTGATAAAACTAAACGTGCTGAGCCTACTTTCTCTTTACTTTTTCTTATCATGGCAACACTGACCCACAATATTCTAGCGCAACGCAATCTGACTGCTTAAAAAGAAATTACAACCTGACTTCAAATAATTAATACAAAAGAGGCCGGCCGCGGTGGTCTCGCGGTTAAGGCGCTCAGTCCGGAACCGCGTGACTGCTACGGTCGCAGGTTCGAATCCTGCCTCGGGCATGGACGTGTGTGATGTCCTTAGGTTAGTTAGGTTTAAGTAGTTCTAAGTTCTAGGGGACTGATGACCACAGCAGTTGAGTCCCATAGTGCTCAGAGCAAGTAGTCAGAGATCCAATGCAAAGCGCTACACAACGTTGCCAACACAGAAGCAGCCCACTTACAATGTGACGAAATAATAGGCAAAAACAAAATTCCACATTTATAACATTAACCGACAAAATTAGATAATAACGCTCTTTGCCGAAGACCAAACTTGTAGCTGACAGTGAGAGCAGCCTTCCAGAAGTGATTTATAAATTAAATATAACTTGCAAGAACTAAAGCGTTTCAATCCAAGAAGAAACAAAATCAGAGCTTCTAAAGGCAAAGACCCGGCTCCAAAGAAAATGATAATAAACAGCTAGAAGGCAGAGTGCAAGAACTAGACTTCTTGGGAAATGCCATCACCTCCACAAACGAAAAAGAAATACCAAGAAAATTGAAAGATTTTGTTACATTACCGGGACCACATGGAGAACACTGCACCATAACAGCTGGAAATGAACAAAGAATGCAAACTGCGGCAATAAGGTTTCTGAGAAGAGCACCTGCTACAGATTATTTGATAGTATAAAGAATACAGACAAGAACTAGGACCTAAAAGTATTAACTGAACAGATGAAAGAATATAGAAATAAATGAAGTGATCATGTCAAATGAATAAGTGAAGTAGAATGAACAAAATAATAGTGGATCATCGACCAATGGGGAAGAAATCAACAGATACACCAAGAAAGAGAAATCGATTAGAAACTAACAGCAGCCAGAAAAATGGTTCAAATGTCTCTGAGCACTATGGGACTTAATATCTGACGTCATCAGTGGCCTAGAACGTAGAACTACTTAAACCTAACTAACCTAAGGACATCACACACATCCATGCCCGAGGCAGGATTCAAACCTGCAACCGTAGCAGCTGCGTGGGTCGGACTGAAGAGCCTAGAACCGCTCGGACACCGCGGCCGGTAACAGCAGCCAATACTAGCACACGAAAAGAGGACATAACACGCAAATGCCATATACTTGAAGAAATGTGAAGTAGCGCAAGTTTAAGATTTCACAGATGTGCAAAGATATGCAATTTTCAAACAGACTGCCTTTACATTGAGGTAACAAAAGTCATAAGATAACGATATGTAAACACACAGATATCGGTAATATAAAGGTATAAAAGGTCAGTGCGGTGGTGGAGCTGTCATTTGTACTTAGGTGATTCATGTGAGAACACTTCCGAAGTGATTATGGCCGCATGACACTAATTAACAGACTTCGAACGCGGAATGGTAGTGGGAGCTACAAACATGAGACAGTCCGCTTCGGAATTCAATATTCCAAGATGAGCAGTGTAACGAGTGTGCCGAGAATACCAGATTTCAGACATTACCTCCCACCAAGGGCAACGCATTGACCAAAGGCCTTCACTTAACGCCCGAGAGCAGCAGCGTTTGGGTAGAATTGTCAGTGCTAACAGACAAGCAACATTGAGTGAAATAACGGCAGCAATCAATATGGAACGTACGACGAACGTATCCGTTAGGACAGTACTGCAAAATTTGACACTAATGGGCTGTGACAGCAGACTACCGATGCGAGTGCCTTTGCTAACAGCACGACATCATCTGCATCGCCTCTCCTAGGATTGTAACTATATCTTTCAGACCCTAAACGTCTGGACAACCGTGGCTTCGTCAGACGAGTCCAGATTTCAGTTGGTAAGAGGTGATAGCAGGGTCGAGTGCGGCTCCGATCCCACGAAGCCATGGACCCAAGTTGTCAATAAGGCACGGTGCAAGCTGCTTGTGGCGCCGTAATGGTGCGAGTTGTGTTGACATGGAACGGATGGGTCCTCTGGTCCAACTGAACAGATCATTGCTGGAAGTGGTTATGTTCAGCTACTTGGAAACCATGTGCACTCATTCACAGACTTCATGTTCCCAAACAAGGGTGGAATGACTATGCCCCATGTCACTGGGCCACAATTGTTCGCGGGCGGTTTGAAGAACGTGCCGGACAATTCGAGCGAATGATTTGGCCACCCAGATCACCTGACATGAATCCAATCAACATTTATAAGACATAATCGAGAGGTAATTTGCTGCACAAACTCCTGCACCAGCAACATTTTCGCCAATATGGACGGCTGTAGAGGCAGCATGATTCAATCATTCTGCACGGGACTTCCAACGATTAGTTGAGTGCATGCCACGTCGAGTTGATGCACTACGGCGGTCAAAAGGAGGTCCCAAATGACATTAGGAGGTGTCCCATCATTTTTGTCGTCTCAGTGTATTTTCACTATTGTTTTGTTTTTATTTCAGAGTCAATTTTTTTCCTGCTTCGTGAGGCTCAATCTTTCATGTGCTACACCCATTGAAACTAATCTTATCCATGTCAGCATATGAAGGGCTTATTTCAATAGTGGTACAAGTCCATTTTTGTTCATTTTGAGATACAGAGTCCTAAAGTTAAATGAGCGCTGAACAATCTGCAGTTGAGACACCAGAAATATTCAAGCATATGGCTTCTTGCTAGAGATGAACTTTTCTTTCTGTTTATTTGGATCATTAATTTCAGAAGCATTATAGGCAGAAAAATGGAGGTAATGGACTTGTATCACAATCGAAACAAGCCCTCCTTAAATGTTAGTGGTAATGTAGATCTTCTTTTTATTTTTTGTAGTTCACAATTTCTTTTCGAAACAACCTGCTGTGCGCTTGCCATACAATAGGGTTCATCATGTGTCAGTGGGTGGTGCCTACGTGTTTTACCATTCGCGAAACACCGTTTTCCCCCCATTGAGTGTCAGCAAAATTTTGCTGATATCTGCCATATTCTCGGTCTGTGTGATCTTGTAACATTCCACATGGTTTGTGAGAGGTGAATTTCTAATTTTATTCAGTTCGTATTTGAAATGACTACGATGAATGAGATGAAGATTAATGTGTTGGGTGTGATGAAATCTCTTACGAGACAATAAATAAGACGATTGGATTCAATGAGTTTCCTGTTCACGATGGTCACATCGTCTCTGACACCCTCAGGCCGTGGTCACCAGGCGAATCCGATCTGTGGCCGCCTCCGCTAGCGCCGTCGCCATGGCAATGCTGCTGGAGTCGTGGTGGAGCGAGGCACTGCTCGCGGTTTTGGTGCTGTTGGCCGCGTTCTACCTCTGGTTTCTCTATTGGTACTCCTACTGGAGGCAGAGGGGCGTGCCGCACGCCGAAGCCGTCTTCCCGTATGGAAGTATCGGGAAGGAGACCATTCTGGGAAAGATGCGAATAGAGTTTAAAATACACGAAATCTACAAACGATATCGAGGTATGTAATAAACTTTTGTACTATCTTCCCTTACATATGGTTACATATGTAACAAGTTACATATGTGGCAAGTTATAAGCAGGAGGTATTTTCTGTGATTTGTCAAAGGCATTCGATTGTGTGAACCACAACATCCTTTTAAATAAATTAGAATTCTATAGTGTCACAGGCAGTGCTGCAAAATGGTTCAAGTCATACCTCGCCAACAGGAAACAAATGGTGCCAATGCATGGGACTAGTGAATTAAGTCATCAGTCATCATCAGAATGGGAAGAAATTACATCTCGTGTCCCACAAGGATCCATCTTAGGGCCATTACTTTTTCTTGTGTACATTAATGATCTCTCATCAGTTACACTGTCAGAAGCAGAGTTCGTTTTGTTTGCAGATGACACAAGTATTGCAATAAATAGTATGTCGAGTGTAGTTCTAGAAAGATCTGCTAATGATATTTTTATGGATATTAATAAATGGTTTAAAGCTAACTCACTGACATTAAACTTCGAAAAGACTCACTATATACAATTCAGAACCTACAAGAGGTTTCCCCCCAGCATATGCATAAAGTATGAAGAAGAGCAGATAGAAGAGGTTGACAGTCTTAAATTTCCGGGATTACAACTTGATAATAAATTCAGTTGGGAGGAGCACACGATAGAACTGCAGAAACGCCTTAAGAAATCTGTATTTGCAATTCGAGTGTTAGCACACATAGGCGACATAAAAATGAAAAAGCTTGCAGACTTTGCCTACTTTCATTCCATAATGTCATATGGTATAATATTTTGGGGTAACTCTTCAAGTCAAAAAAAACTTTTCCAGAAGCGTGTAATACGTATTATTTGTGGAGTACATTCACGGACGTCCTGTAGAAACCTCTTCAAAGAACTGGGTATACTGACTACTGCCTCTCAGTATATTTACTCCTTATTGAAATTTGTCCTAAATGATATATCTCTTTTTCCAACAAACAGCTCAGTTCATACATACAATACCAGGAACAAAAATGATCTGTACAAGGACTTAAAAGCACTTACTTTAGTTCAAAAAGGGGTCCACTACTCAGGAACACTCATCTTCAATAATTTGCCAGCAAACATAAAAAATTTAGTTACAAATAAAGATCAGTTTAAAAGGACCCTGAAAGACTTACTAGTGGCCAACTGCTTCTACTCCTCTGACGAATTTTTAAATAGAAGGAAATGATGTATATATTCATACTATTAGTATTGTAATTTCATCTTTAAAAAAAATTGTCATGTTCCACATCCACGAGGATCTCCTCAGCACGGATCTATGGAACGAAAAACTAATCTAATCTAATCTAACCTAACCTCTCGCTCTGTAATATAGTAATTCATTGTCGCTTACGTGTTACATAAGTTTGATAAAGTTTTTCGATTTTTGTAATCCATTTTCTAAATGAATGTTTATCTAAATGGATTGCAACTGTCGTGTGCATGTAAGAGAGGAAATCAAAAAATATCTGCAGAACATTTTTCTAGTTTATTACAATAACAGTGAAAAATTTACAGTGACATCATTTATAAACATATTAACCCTGCTTCGCAGCACGTTTTGTCCGAAGTTGTGTAAGCTCTCCAATACATTCAATTAAAACCTTCGGTTGCATAGCGAGCTACGTATCACATCAATCCAAAAAATTTCTACGCTGGGTTAGTAAAAAACTAGAGAAAAGTTAAGGTGACGGTTTTAATGCTTCAGGTGCTCTTCATAGTCTCCCCAGCATCTGAGTACAACTTATTTAATACAACCACCTGAAACTGTCGAAAGAGTTCTTCTTTGGGATGTTGTTCAACTTTCGTCACATTCGCATCTCCTTTGGTTTCGGCGAGCCATCCGAGACCCATTATGCACACTGTCGTTTTGTGGTAGGTTCGTATAGGTAACATCAAGTTTCGTCACCCATGATGAATTTTTCGAGAAAAAACTGTCCGCGTTTTTCATTTCAATGAAATTGCAGCAGGCCTCCACGCATTGTCGTTTTTGTTACTGTCTGTGTGCAATCTTTGCACACACTTTTTTCTTCTTCAGAACGTTCTGGAGCCGGAGTTCTGTGGCCAGCGGTTCTAGGCGCTTCAGTGTGGAACCGTGCGACCTCTACGGTCGCAGGTTCGAATCCTGTCTCGGGCATGGATGTGTGTGATGTCCTTAGGTTAGCTAGGTTTAAGTAGTTATAAGTTCTAGGGGACTGATGACCTCAGATGTTCAGTCCCATAGTGCTCAGAGCCATTTGAACCATTCGTACGTTCTGGATGATGTCTTGAACACTTAGTTTAGAGATGTTGTTCTGCTGCGATTTATGATGCAACAACGTTGGCACACTACGGCCGCAGATCACATCCTGTACTTAACACTTCTTGCTCACAACTGACTGATCGAATGCATATCTGTTCTTTACATCTGTTAATTCAAGAAGCCACCGTAGTTACTGCGCTGATGTCGCTTACACACAACAAGAATAAAATCAATTTCGAAACACTTCTTCATCGCAGGTGAAGCGATGATCTCTTAAAACATCTTTAATTCGACCAAATAAATGAAAAAAAAACGCCGTTTGACTATAGACCTTGGTGCGTTTTTCGATTTACTGGTTTCTTAACGTTGGGTGTTTTTTGCTGACCCTTTTTCCTGATTGTGTAACCAAAATTGTTCGATGGACATCTCAAGACAACTGTTAGCACCACTTTTCCCGCAGAGGTTGACTGTTGCAATTTATTTTGGCTGGCATTCCGAGGCATTTCCATTCCATGCTCTAGCGTTTTCTCTCTGATTCAGAATGATGAACCCATGTTTCATCTACAGTGGTTTATTTACTTGCCCGTTCGGTATTTACAAAGCCATTCATTGCATAATATATTAATTAAATATTCTGATAACTGTGTACTGAGTTAAAATATTCTTTACATATATGCTTATAATACTACACAGTATTACAAATATTTTTGAGCCACTCTGTGGCTGAGTCTGAGAGTCTGTGTAGGTCCTTTTAGATCGCCCTCATAGCCATGTACTTCACACAAAGTAAATGGTCCTCTGACTGGATTTCTGCGCTCTCATATTCAGGATTATCTGACAGGCCCCATTTGTTCATTAGTTGCTTGCACCTACCAACTCCCGTCCTGACAAGATTCAGAGTTGTCCACAATTTCATCGGGTGGTTGAATCCATCGATCTTCTAGTTGGGGCCGTTCACTAAGTTTCGGTTCCTGTGTCCACTTCGAGTGAAGCCTTGCAGTTCTTCGACGATTTTCCATAAATATGACTTGGATTTCTGTATGTGCTAGATCTTGCTGTATAGAGAGATCTGTGTTGTGTAGGGTTTTTCTGTATGACCTTGTGGATATCTGTGATTGCATAGTTTCAGGGGGCTCAATGTTTCCTAGGACGGGCAGCCAGGCACAGGAGATGGCCCTGAATGTTCCGAGATCATCCGCATTGTCTTCTTCAGTTGGACGTCCACTATAGCCACGTGTGCACCTCTCATCCAGACTGGTGACATGGTATTCAGACGCTCTGTGGAGAAGCGCTAGCTCTGAATTCCTCCATGTGCTCGCTCCAAAACCCCATGTCGCTCCATATAGTTTCGATAGAATAGCATTATGGGATTGTAGTTTCTGTTTTGTATCTTGTGGATGTGAGTTACATGTTAGAATTTTGGAAGTTTGTGGTGAGATGATATGGGACCAAACTGCTGAGGTCATCGGTCCCTAATCTTACACAATTCTTAACCTAACTTAAACTAACTTTCGCTGAGGTCAACACACACCCACCCACCCATGCCATAGGGAGGACTCGAACCGCCGATGGGGGAGGGGGGGAGCCGAGCGAACTGAGGCTAGGCGCCAGAGACCGCAAGGTCAGTTACATGTTAGAGTGCGACCTGCAGTGATCAAACTAAATGTCGCATCCACAATGAGATTTTCACTCTGCAGCGGAGTGTGCGCTGATACGAAACTTCTTGGCAGATTAAAACTGTGTGCCGGACCGAGACTCGAACTCAGGACCTTTGCCTTTCGCGGGCAAGTGCTCTACCAACTGAGCTACCCAAGCACGACTCACACCCCGTCCTCACAGCTTTACTTCTGCCAGTACCTCGTCTCCTGTCTTCCAAACTTTACAGAAGCGCGCAGGAAACAGAATATTGGAATAGAGATCAACATAAACATCATTCCCGCCTTTCTATTGCTCATGAAAACCACACATTTCATGTTGCACCACCATACGGCGAGACCTTCAGAGGTTGTAGTCCACATTGCTGAACACACCGGTACCTCTATTACCCAGTAGAACGTGCTCTTGCATTGATGCATGCCTGATCATCGTGGCATACTATCCACAAATTCATCAAGGCACTGTTGGTCCAGATTGTCCCACTGCTCAACGGCAATTCGGCGTAGTCCCTCAGAGTGGTTAGTGGGTCACATCGTCCATAAACAGCCCTTTTCAATCTGTCCCATGCATGTTCGATAGGGTTCATGTCTGGAGAACATGCTGGCCACTCTAGTCGAGCGATGTCGTTATCCTGGAGGAAGTCATTCACAAGATGTGCACGATGGGGGCGCGAATTGTCGTCAATGAAGACGAATGCCTCGCCAATATGCTGCCGATATGGTTGCACTATCGGTTGCAGGATGGGAGTCACATATCCTACAGCCATAACGGAGCCATCCATGACCACCAGCAGCGTACGTCGCCCCACATAATGCCACCCCAAAACAGCAGGGAACCTCCACTTTGCTGCACTCGTTGCGCAGAGTGTCTATGACGTTCATATTGACCGGGTTGCCTGCACATTCGTCTCCGACGATTGTTTGGTTGAAGGCATATGCGCCACTCGTCGCTGAAGAGAACGTGATGCCAATCCCGAGCCATCCATTCGGCATGTTGTTCAGCCCATCTGTACCGCGCTGCATGGTGTCGTGGCTGCACAGATGGACCTCGCCATGGACGTCGGGAGTGAAGTTGCGCATCGTGCAACCCATTGCGCACAGCTTGAGTCGTAACACGACGTCCTGTGGCTGCACGAAATGCATTATTCGACGTGGTAGCGTTGCTGTTAGGGTTCCTCCGAGCCATAATCCGTAGGTAGCGGTCATCCACTGCAATAATATCCCTCGGGCGGCCTGAGCGAAGTATGTCATCGACAGTTCCTGTCTCTCTGTATCTTCTCCATGTCCGAACAACATCGCTTTGATTCACTCCGAGACGCGTGGACACTGCTCTTGTTGAGAGCCCTTGCTGGCACAAAGTAACAATGCGGACGTGATGGAACCGCGGTATTGACCGTCTAGGCATGGTTGAACTACAGCCAACACGTGCCGTGTACCTCCTTCCTGGTGGAATGACTGGAACTGATCGGCTGTCGGACCATCTCCGTCTAATAGGCGCTTCTCATGCATGGTTGTTTACATCTTTGGGCGGGTTTAGTGACCTCTCTGAACAGTGAAAGGGACCGTGTCTGTGGTACAATATCCGCAGTGAACGTCTATTTTCAGGAGTTATGGGAACCAGGGTGATGCAAAACCTTTTTTGATGCGTGAAAATACATACCCAGGCAACACCAGGCTCTCAGCCAGTAAACAAGATACAGATTATGTGCTATTTCAACTTTTTATAGAGTTGTAAAATTTGTTTCCTACAACATAGTTTATGTTACAGTTGCAGTATTTCTTCATTTTTATTAAACTCACTTATAAAATTTGCTAAATCTGCTCAGAAAAAATTAGGAAAAGGAACGGTGGTGATATTGGCGGGACGGGGGACGTGGGGCGGGGGGGGGGGGGGGGGGGGGGGGTTCGCTGTCCGGCCAGGGACGCAGATTCACTTTCGTGCTGCTCTGCCCTTGAGACAAGACAGTTTAAAATAATATCAAGAAGTACTACAGCTTCCCTGGAGCGTCTAATCACCACGGTACAGGAAGCTCCAACTCAACGTTTTCTTAATACTGTTTTGTGTTGCCACAGACGAGCGCTTCCTCGGCATTTACGCGCTGCACACGCCGGCGCTTCTGGTGATGGACCCGGATCTGATTCGCGACGTTCTGGTCAAGGACTTCGACGCCTTCCAGGACAGGTGCATACCGTTCGATGACAGCGAGCCGCTCAACCAGCACCTGCTGTTTCTCAACGGTAGCAAGTGGAAGAGACTGCGCTCCAAGCTCACCCCGGCGTTCACCTCTGGAAAGCTAAAAATGATGTTCGAGGTGAGCGGTTTCAAGTGATTAAACGGTGAATGTAGAGTGTGAGTACTTCGCAGTGACAAATTTCTGTGCAACGTAACTAATTTGTAAATCTATGTAAGACCGAATGACAAAAAAGCGATCTAGGTAATTTCCATTTCTCCTGAGGGTGAAGTTTCTTAGTTTGAGTGATTCCAGGTAGATTTGAACCATACAATCCGCGGACATATTTATTTTAATTTTCTGAAATTTTGTGCCCTTTCCCTTTCGCAAGCTTTTAGAGAATGTGAATTCCTTCACTGCCTCTGGTATTACACTGTCAACTCATATTAAGATGACCACCTATCAGATGCTTGAGTAATCAGTTTTTGCAGCCCTGGCCGCTGCGAGACGTGATGATGATGATGATGATGGTGTTGCTTGGTTTGTGGGGCTCTCAACTGTGCGGTCATCAGCGCCCGGGCAAATTCCCAACCTTTACTCAGTCCAATCTCGCCATTTTGATGAATGATGATGAAATGATGAGGACTACACAAACATCCAGTCATCTCGAGGCAGGTGAAAATCCCTGACCACACCGAGAATAGAACACAGGACCCCATGCTCGAGGAGCGAGAACACGAGCGCGAGACCACAAGCTGCGGACCGCTGCGAGACGTGCAGGAAGAGACGTGATGATGATGATGATGATGGTGTTGTTTGGTTTGTGGGGCTCTCAACTGTGCGGTCATCAGAGCCCGTGCAAATTCCCAACCTTTACTCAGTCCAGTCTCGCCATTTTGATGAATGATAATGAAATGATGAGGACTACACAAACATCCAGTCATCTCGAGGCAGGTGAAAATCCCTGACCACGCCGAGAATAGAACACGGGACCCCATGCTCGAGGAGCGAGAACACGACCGCGATACCACAAGCTGCGGACCGCTGCGAGACGTGCAGGAAGAGACGTGATGATGATGATGATGATGGTGTTGTTTGGTTTGTGGGGCTCTCAACTGTGCGGTCATCAGCGCCCGTGCAAATTCCCAACCTTTACTCAGTCCAGTCTCGCCATTTTGATGAATGATAATGAAATGATGAGGACTACACAAACATCCAGTCATCTCGAGGCAGGTGAAAATCCCTGACCACACCGAGAATAGAACACGGGACCCGATGCTCGAGGAGCGAGAACACGACCGCGAGACCACAAGCTGCGGACCGCTGCGAGACGTGCAGGAAGAGACTAAGTGTGATTCTGGAAGGTACCGTTAGGGATGTGGAACCATGCCGATTCCAGTGCAGTGACCAGCTGCGCTAGGTGCCTCGGTTGAGGGTCCATGGTGCAAACAGCACGACCGAGGTGGACCCACAGATTATCAATTGGGCTGAAATCCGGAGGGTTTGGTAGCCAGGGAAGTACCGAAAACTCATCCTGGTGGTCTTCGAGCCATGTACATACACTGCAAGCTGTGTGACGAATTGCATTGGTTGTTTTGTGCCGAGGAATAAAAATCTACATGTTACCGATGATTGTGCCACTAAAGCGGAGTTACTAAATATAACTTACCGTTATTACTTCACGAAAGAAGACGAAGCAAATATTCCAGAACTCGAAACCAGAACAGCTGTTAGCATGACTGACATAAAAGTAGATATCTTAGGTGTTGCGAAACAACTCAAATCACTTACGAAAGGCAAGTCTTCCGGTCCAGATGGTATGCCAGTCAGGTTCCTCTGAGAGTATGCAGACACAATAGCGCTTTTCTTAGCAATCATATACAACCGCTCTCTTGAGGAAAGGTCTGTTCCTAAAGACTGGAAAGTAGCACAGGTCACACCAATATTCAAGAAAAGAAATAGGAGTAACCCATTGAATTACAGACTCATATCATTGACCTCAATTTGCAGTAGGATTTTGGAGCATATACTGTACTCGAACATTATGAATCACCTTGAAGAAAGTGACTTATTGATACATAACGAACACGGATTCAGAAAATATCGTTCTTGCGCAACACAGCTAGCTCTTTATTCCCATGAAGTAATGAGTGCTGTCGACAAGGGATCTCAGACCGATTCCACATTGCTAGATTTCCAGAAGACTTTTGATACCGTTCTTCACAAGCGACTATTAATCAAATTGCGTGCATATGGAGTATCGCCTCAGTTGTGTGACTAGATTCGTTATTTCATTTTAGAGAGGTCACAGTTCGTAGTGATAGGCGGTAAATCATCGAGTACAACTGAAGTGATATCTGGCGTTCCGCAAGGTAGTGTCATAGTCCCTCTGCTGTTCCTGATTTACGTAAATGATCTAGGTGATAATCTGAGCAGCCTCCTTAGATTGTTTGCAGATGACGCTCTAATTTACCGTCTAGTAAAATCATCAGACGATCAATTAGAATTACAAAATGATCTAGAGAGAATGTCTGTATGATGAGAAAAGTGGCAATTGGCACTAAACAAAGAAAACTGCGAGGTCATCCACATGGGTACTAAAAGAAATCCGATAAATTTTGGGTATACGATAAATCGCACAAATCTAAGGGCTGTCACTTCGACTAACTACCTAGGAATTACAATTAAAAGGAACTTAAATTGGAAATACCACATAGGTAATATTGTGGGGAAGGCGAAACAAAGACTGCGCTTTGTTGGTAGAACACTTATAAGATGCGACAAACCCACTAAAGAGACGGCCTACATTACAGTTGTCCGTCATTTGCTGCAATATTGCTGCGCGGTATGGGATTCTTACCAGATAGGATTGTCGGAGGACATCGAAAAAGTGCAAAGAAGGGCGGCTCATTTCGTGTTATCGTGCCATAGGGGTGAGAGTGTCCCTGAATGATACGCGAGTTGGGGTGGCACTCACTGAAACAAAGGCGGTTTTCTTTGCGATGTGATCTATTTACGAGATTTCAATCACGAACTTTCTCTTCCGAATGCGAAAATACATTGTTGATACCCACCTACGTAGGGAGAAATGATCATCATAATAAAATAAGAGAAATCAGAGCTCGAACGGCAAAAATTAGGTGTTCCTTTTTCCCACGCTCCATTCGAGAGTGGAATGGTAGAGAAGTAGTATGAAAATGGTTCGATGAACCCTCTGCCAGGCACTTAAGTGTGAATTGCAGAGTAACCATGTAGATGTAGATGTATGGGTGGACATGGTCCCCAAGGATAGACGTATACTTGCGTTAATCCGCTGTACCTTCCAGAATCACGAAATACCCAAGGAATGCCACAAAAACATGCCCCGGATCATAACGACCCTTGTTCCGGCATGGATCTTTCAGACGGTAGTTGCAAGGTGTTTGCTTTCAGACGTTTCACCCCGTACACGCCAATACCCATCTGTCCTGTGGAGCAGAAAACGAGATCCATCTGAAAAGGCCACCTGTCGCCACTTTATGGACATTCAGTTGCGGTCCTGACGAGCAAATTCCAGCCTCCTTTGCCGAAGGACGGTAGTCAGCATGGGTGAATGAACCAGGTTCCTAATGTGGAGGTCCGTACGCAACAGCGTTCGCTGATCGGCCTTTGAGGAGACACTGTGGGTAGCCCATTGAGTCATCTTCGGCGGTCAGTTACTCAACTGTTTCACGTCTATTCGCGCGTACACATCTCTTCAGCCGTCGCTCGCCCCTGTCGTCTATGGCCTATGGTGCACCACAGTTGCCAGTTGCCTCGACGTCAGTTTTGGATAGAGCCATTTTGCCATGCAAGGTATCATGGCGGCATGTGAACGGTTCATACACTTAGCCGGTTTGGAATTGCTTCCACCCTTGTCCCAAGGCCAACGATTATGCCCTTTTGGATGTCAGATAATTCGCTCCGTTCCCGCACTACGACGATGACTGCACTGTTTCCCGAGTCCTCCCCCCCTCCCCCCACCCACCCGCCGACACGCTTTCCACTGTTGGTGGTGCCAACATTGTGAGTAGTTATTGCACGTTGATGTCTGTGGTGTGCAAACTGTAAGGCTTTCGGTACACACACCATCAGATTATTTGACTTGTCGCTCTAACGAAGTAGGCGAGTGTCAGCAACATGTCTCGTGGTCTTATCGTGGCGTGTTTATCTTCTGTCGTTAGGTCAGACGATAGAAATGCCACTTGCACGCTTAGAGTAGCAGACTGACGGTGACCAACTTTAAACAGAACTTGATTAATTTTCACACACATTTATTAAAATAATAAAAATCATAGATATTACGTATCTTGATTCTGGATGCTGTTTACAATTGACAATCTGAAGTTCCTTTGGTCTTGGTACGTTAATCTTATTCTCACATATCTCTGATACTTGACAAAGTGTCTATACATTTCTCTTCATCGCTATGTACGGGAATATGATAATCTTAATTAGGTGCAGACTGAAACTTGACTATAAACTAGTACAGACTAATGCAGACTGCTACAGACAGCCGGCCGCGGTGGTCTCGCGGTTCTAGACGCGCAGTCCGGAACCGTGCGACTGCTACGGTCGCAGGTTCGAATCCTGCCTCGGGCTTGGATGTGTGTGATGTCCTTAGGTTACTTAGGTTTAAGTAGTTCTAAGTTCTAGGGGACTGATGACCACAGCAGTTGAGTCCCATAGTGCTCAGAGCCATTTGAACCATTTTTTGCTACAGACACGTGCAGATAAATGCAGACTAATGCAGACTGACTAATGGGAGGTCTATACACTCGTTATAATACCTCGCGCGTTCAGGTATCACTGCGCGAGTGTGATCCGCGAGGAGAAAAGGTTCTACGTTAGCAGCAATCTCATTGGCTGCGTTACAAATTAATACGCGGATCGGCGGAAGCAGAATTTGGTCCGTCTTTATGGCAGCGCCATCTCGTAGTGCGTAGACGGACGAGCGCTGCGCCTGCGTAGTTGTGCTTAGCGGGGCGCGCTCTAGTGGGAAAGTTGTGTACGCGCTGACTACGCGGAACTATGTACACAACAATGTCGAACATACGCGGTGGTCACTTTAATGTGACAGAACCTTATATATTACATTGCTTATGGTGTTCAATCTCCATGGCCCAGCTGATTGACAATCATATTACTAAAGGTTAGGTGTTTAGCTCCAGTTATTTCTGGTATGGAAAAAAAGTATCGTATGGCATTATTGGCCGTGAGACCCCTTTCGGGGGAGTTCGACCGCTGTATTGCAAGTCCTCTTTAGTAGACGCCACATCGGCGACTTCTGAGTCAACGATGATGAAAACACCCAGTCCTCTGCCGGGAATCGAACCCGGGCCCCCTGGGTGGTAGGCGGTAACGCTACCGCTACGCTGCGGAGCCGTACAGTTCTGGTGATATAGCGACACTTATTATGAATTTTCCACCTGCTAATTTATCCTGCTTATAATGAATGCCACGCTTCATTCATTGCGGATACATCATTAATTTACACGTCACCACACAATTGAAGGGGTGTCGTTCTTAGTTTCAGAATCGAAATCAGTTCCTAAACATATGTTCCACACTGTACAGTGTGTAGCGGACCGAATTTCGCACCAGAATTAGCAGATTTTCTGCTTTCAAATTTCATTCTACAGAATAATGACTACATGCCCCTTTACGAGCCCTGTTCTCTCTTCTCCCATTCTCTGGATGTACGTGAGCTATGCGATAGATGCAGCATAACTGTCGTACAGTCTTCTTAAAATTTTCCCAATAAGGTATCACGAGAACAGCCTCTCTTAGACCGCCATTTAAGTTATGCGAGCACCTCCTTTGCGCTTTTCTGTGGACCATACCGTCCAGTTACGAACCCAGCGGTGTGTCTTTGAATTCATTCGACATATTGTTTTGTCGTGTCTGTTTCACGAGGACTGTGAATTTACCACGTTAGCGTCTTGTAAGCGATTTCCTTTAAGCATCAACTGTCCTTTCCCACAGACCTGCTATTTGGCTCAGCTGTTACTGATTTTACGTCCTCCTCCCGTTTCATCTCGCTTTTTAGCATTAGTAATACATACACTTGTACGTATGTTATGAACTGTGTTAGGAGCTGGTATACTAACACGAGTAGATAGACTAAGCGCTAATTTATTATAGCTATGGCTTGTTTTATGGCCCAATAATGAATTTTGTAAATGTTATCTGACTACGAAGTAAGCAAAAGAATTAATCACTGCAGTACACACTTACAGAAAAAAACACACAACGTGAAACTGATATGAAATGTGGTACGCACGTGGCTATGCACAGTGCCATGGGCTGAGGCCCTTGAAAATAATCACAATAATTTTATCTGAAAAGGATCTAGCGGAGATAACACCTCACCAGTAATTGAATAATAATGTAGTTCAAGAACAAAATAATTGTGCACGTACTATTGGGAAAGCTGTAGCCCTCTTGAACAAATAATTGCATGGAAACATCAATATATAGCCTACATTATATAAACTGCCCAGCAAATTTTCATCCCTGCGTCATAGACCAAACTTATCTTTCGTAATCTGTAAATTGTACATGCAGACAGCGGGATATTTATCAGTAAACCTTGAGAGAGAATGTAAATGAATTATTTTATGATCTGTATTGTAGATGATCACTGATTTGACGAAAGGGATGTTGCTAACAGTCGGGTCCAAGATGGCATAGCGTAACACATGTATCAGTATTACGAACCAAAATCAAACAAATGTCTGAGGAGAGCATAAACGAGCAACAACAATAATGAACTGATACTCAGTATTAACGTCAAAATAATCAAGCAGTAAATATACACCAGGTGGGCCTTACAATGCACTTGAACATGAATTTCCAGCAATCAGAGTAACACAAGTTTTCTGTACATGTTTTCCAATAATCCATTGAATAATCTGAAGTGCGAGAGACAATGACGGAACTAAGTCCACTATGGATTAGACTGAATAATTACGACACGGTCCTGTAATCAGCTTCCAACTGACTAGTAGTAATCGAACCTGAAGCCCCGGTAGTACCATGCGACTAATTACGAGACCACACTCGCAACTCATCACCAAGTCAGCAAGCGAAATCATAGCATTTTAAATGTGAAATACTAATATCACCCAACTGAAATATCTTAGACGCTACGTACCGTGTTTTACGGATTATGGCATGCACTGTTTTGTTAGAAAATTTTCTCCAAAATTCAGGTGCCTCTTATACTCGAAATTAATGTAAAAATGTCCACGGTTTTATTTAAAATCCTGCCAGTCTTAAAAATGGCCATATATTCGACGCCATGGGAAAGCTGTCTCCATCTCTCTGGCAACATTGGGTTCAGCTGGCAGCTGCGGTGCATCGATGCGACGAACATGAGATGTGGGGATCCACAAGCTAGCTAACACTCCCCCCCCCTTCCCCACCCCCCTCCTCCCCGTTTCACAAACCCAGAACACTGTCTAGCGCATGATGCGTTATTGCAGTCTACGGTGCCAGCGAACTTGAACTGAAAGTGATTTATGCTCTCGGTAACATTGTAATAATTTTTAGTAGCTAGTTTCGTAATGAAAAAAAAACAGGTATTCATATGATGCGGGCTTTAAGTTGGAAGGAATAGCATACGCAGAATGACATGGAAACAGAGCAGCTGAACGGTATTTCGGCCCTCCACCAACAGAAAAACCATTCGCCACTGGCGAGCTACTAAAGATGAACTGAAAAATACGAAGAAGACTAAAAGTGCAAATAGAGGACTGAATGCAAAATGGACCAAACTAGAATATGACATATTGAAATGGATTCAAGGACACTGTCAAAACGGCAATGGAATCAATACAAAAATTATTCGAATACAAGCTCGTAGGCTAGTGGTACAATGGAACTGAACAGACTGTAAATGTGGGCTGGTTGGTGCTACTGGCTTATGAAGCGTCATGGACTTATCATGCGAACCAAAACCAAAATAACCCAGAAAATGCGACGAGGATATGAAGAGAGATTTTTATCTTTACGTCGCTTTATTTTTCAAAATCGAAACAAAACCAGTATGGAACTAAGCCAAATAGCGAATATGGACAAAACTCCTCTGACATTTGATGTGCCGAGTAACACAACTGTTGCCCTGAATGGTGGTAAAACTGTAACTATAAAAACATGTGGACATAGAAAAAATGCACTAAATTTTATCATTTCATGCTGTGTTGACGGTATGATCATTTTCAAGCGCAAAACAATGCCAAGACCTTTTGCAGTACCGCCAAGTGTTGTTGTTCACGTAAATGGACGAGGCTGATATGAAATTATGAATAAACATATATGGGATAGAAGTAAAGGTGCTTTATTGAAGATGAGGTCTCTTCTTGTGCTAGATTACTTTAGCAGTCATTTGAAAAATCCTGTGAAAGAGAAATTGAGACATGGAAATACAGAGCTTGCTATTATTCCTGGGGACTTAATCCACAATTGCAACTTCTTGATGTCTCAATAAATAAACCGTTTAAAGTGTATATGAGAGAGGTAGGGAACAAGTGGATGATGGTTGAAACTCAAATTTAATTCAGGCCGAAGTGAACTTTAAAACGACATACGACCTAACAGGTGTGTCAGTGAACAAAACAGTCGTGGTCTAGTTTGAGAGAAGACATTATTTTTAAATTTTTCGAGAAGTGCTGCATAAGTAACGCTCTCGATGGCAGTGAATACCATCCTATATATGACGATGAAGAGGAAGAGTAGGAGGAAGAAGAAGAAGAAGAAGAAGAAGAAAAAGAAGAAAGTTCGGAAGACGATTTTCATGGATTTTAATGGTCAGTTCGTTTTTATAAACAAAGATTTTTTAAAATTTGGTTTCGAAATATAATGATAAGAATGGAAAAAATGTTGTTTTCTCAAAAATTTCTTAAAAATTAAAGTGCATCTTTTAGTCCGTAGCGTCTCATAATCCGTAAAATACGGCATTAATATCCACTGCAAAAACTGTAATTCTGTAATCGCCACCTCTGAATAGCTTCCAACTTACATACTCCACGTCTATAACAAAACTGTGACTTTAAAATCTGCTGAATGGTTCAAGACAACTGCCTAACCCCCGACCGGCTGAAACCAAGCGGACCCACCAAAGCTGAAACGCACTACTGCCGCACTGCCTAGCTAAGAGATAACTTAAAGACTTTGCACGACCTGTCAATACCGATTACGGGATAGCTCTGAAAAAGAATGCAAAATTTATTTTGCGATCTAAAGAAAACAAGACAGTGATTAAAAAGAAAGTGCTGTTTTAACGTAACATCTTTCACACCACAGGGTCAAAAAATTACGACTACCTGGTTAACAGCGTTTTGGTCCAGTTTTGGAACACAATAGAGTGTGTCTCAGAACTCTTTCCCAGATTACAAATGTGGAGAAGACAGAAAAAATGACACATACATACAAATCTTTTATTGGCGATTTATCTGGGTAGGAGTATATAACGCATCGCTTTTTTGAATTTTAGATACGATTCATTTCTGTACCATTAACTAATTTTCGTGGTACTGCAGATTTATCATCAAATGGAAGTGTTGCAGGCACGTTATATCGTCAACCAAGTGTAGTTAGATGCTGTGGTTGGTGAAAGCGACGGAAATTTAGTAATCGGCAACGAAACGTTTATGAAACGGAAATAATGTTACGTTTTTGAGTTTTGGCTACTTACAGTGCGCTGCATTGTGGTATCCATAGCAAAACCATTCAATCCATTCACATGTACGTTATCACATATACACACAAATATTCACATTATTTAGCTGCACTTGCTTTCACACTTATTCACAGAAGGTAAACAATGGCTGCAAATATAAAGAATATTTACACAATGGATCCATATTACTTGTATATTGTCAATATAAGAACACACCTGCAACAAACAAGATCCACTTAAATATATTATCTGTACTTATAAATATTTATTTTGTAATACAATTCGTCTCGGACCGAAGATCATGACGTAGCGAAGTTTTATGTCTATTGCATGCATATCCTTTATATTTACATCCCGTGTTTACATTCTGTAAATAAGTGTGAAACCAAGTGGAGCTAAATATTGTGTATATTTGTGTGTACACCTAATAATGTACATTATGGAAATGGATTTGCTATGGAAACCACAATGCAGTGCACTGTAAGTAGCCAAAAAGTAACATTTCATAAACGTTTCATTACCAATTACTAAATTTCCGTCATTTTGGCCAGCCACAATCGCCACAGCTTCCAGCTTCACATGGTCCACGGTATAATGCTCCTGTAACACCTCCATTTGATGATGAGCCTTCAGTGCCATGAAAACTAATTAATGGTACAAAAAATAAATCGTATCTCAAATCCAAAAAAGTGACACATTGTGTCTTCATATCCAGATAAATCGCCAGTTTAAATCACAGCTGCAGTTCTTCGTCCATACTGGATATACTGAAACATATCTTTTATCTTGAAGTGAAGGTAACTTATTCAGGTTTTTGTGTACACATACACAATTAATAAATGTTGACGTGTTTTCTTTTCGGTGCTCTAAGGATATCCACGCGACATTCCAATTCCATTCGTGTGTTGGTCACGATTTCGTGAGTGGTGGGTGCTATGATGACAGTAATTCTGCGCTGTAATGCTGCGATGTCGTTCGCTGGAGTTTGGTAAACCTGGTCCTTGACGTAACCCTAAAAGAAGAAATTCGATGGTCGTGGACACCAGCTATTGGATCACCTCGCCCTATTCATCTTTCCGGAAATGCTATATCCGAAGAGGCACGAACATCTAACCAGCAATTAGGTGCTGCAACATCTTGTTGGAAAATTAAGCCCGGAATGTCCCGAATCAGTGGAACGACAAATGACCGCAACATATCAAGATAGGTATTGGCTGTGATTGTCATTTCACTGAAGGAAAGAGGTCCTATGATTTTATTGTGCATAATACAGCACCAAACGTTGGTCTTCGGGCTGTCTCTGACGATCTGGAAGACAGCTTGGAGATTATTGTACCCCCAGATCCTAGCAATGTGTGGGCTGACAGCACCATTCAAATAAAATGTGGGCGTCATGTGAGAAGAGGGCACGTTGTCGACGGTCAACATCTTCTTCAGTCCCAGCCAACATGGCAACAGCAATTTCATAACGAACACTGTAATCCGTTGGTTTGGGGGACTACACGGTCTGGACTTCGCACTCACGGAAAAGAAATTGTTTATGTAAGGTGAGGTCCACTGGTGTCTTCGGAATCTGCAGCTGACATGAGCATTTACCCGCTGACTTCTTGACACTTCTCACGACGGCGTCTGTCACTGTGTCAATTGTCTGCGCACTACCTCCAGGCCTGACTTTTCCAGAGGGATCTGAGACGCTCCCTTTTTCCTTAAGCTTCGCACACCACATCTTGATGCTTTTAACAGCTGATGGCTGTCTGTGGTATGCCGTCCGGAATTTTCTCTCGACTGTTTTTGGTGACTGTGTCTCGTGGTACCAGAGGACTAACTGGGCTTTCTCCTGGTTTGAGTACATGTGTTTCCAAATCGTGTCCGATGCCGCTCTTGTTACGTCGCTGGGCCCCGTATCAAAGTAATAAATAAGTGTGTTCGTACAAAAAAACTTGTATACGTCGCATGCAATTCGAGGTAAAAAGTATTTATCTGTGTGTCATATTTTATACCTTATGAATGTTTGTAATCAGGGAAAGACTTCTGGAATACCCGGTACAACAGCGATTCTCAGAGGCTTAGGCTGGACAAGTCAGTGGAAGGTTTCCGAAGGTATGTGGCACCAGACGTCTACGGACAGTACTAGTAATTTCCATAAATTACTGGTCAGCGGTTTGTATACGCGAAACTGGCGCCCTATAGCATCCCAGATGCAGAGATAAGGCAAATGTGATGGCCAAAAGGCCAACGTGAGTTCGATCAAGCTCCTCAAAGCACTGTAACTCGATTCTAGCCTTATGACACGCACTTCCTGAAAGTTGCCATCGCCAGTGAGGGGTGGCATCATGCATGAAGGGACGCAGGTGATCCGCAATGATATTGACGTTGTCAACAGCTGTCATGGCGCCTCCAGTTACCATCACAGCTCCCGCAGAACGCCAGGGGAATGACACCCACCGCATAATACTGCGTCCGCGAACGTTTCGAGCAGCCGCTTGTTTGGATGACGGCTTATCCGGACACGACCCTCGACCATCGCCCTTGTGTAACAAGAAACGTTATTCATCCGACCAGGCGATACATTTCCATTGATTCACGGTCCAGTCTCGACCATTCGGTGCCCACTGCTGTCGTTATTGGCGGTGATACTGAATTAGCAGTGCCTAATGACAGATAAATGTATCTATTACGTTTTCGTTGTGAAGAAAGCGATATCCCTTAATTTGTTTTCAAAAAGTTCGATTTCAGACTCTTACGAGGTACGCTGAATCAGAGGTGCTTCCCTCTGTAGCCTTGGGGGATGGTTACATCGGTTGGTTGTTTTGGGGAAGGAGACCAGACAGCGTGGTCATCGGTCTCATCGGATTAGGGAAGGATGGGGAAGGAAGTCGGCCGTGCCCTTTCAGAGGAACCATCCCGGCATTTGCCTAGAGTGATTTAGGGAAATCACGGAAAACCTAAATCAGGATGGTCGGACGCGGGATTGAACCGTCGTCCTCCCGAATGCGAGTCCAGTGGGTTACATCGGTTTATTTGTGTTAGTTCCATCAAAAACTTCACGGATCATACCTCCATCGATCAGGGTACATTTTTTTTCCGGCTCTCGCTCAAGTCCTCTCATATGAACACACAAAAAAGAGATTTCGGTTGTATTTTAAACATTCTCTCACTCGTATTTTTTAAAATGTATTCTACATTCTCTGAATGATTTCATTTATGACGTTTCAATAACTCGAAACAAAATCTAGTGGAAAATTAACATTATGTATGTCTACCAACAAAGGTACACTGACCAGCCGTTGAAACCTATGATACAATGATTTCTATTAGATCAGAAGCTGATAGTGCACAGACTCAAATGAGTGTTATCCAGTAGCTGCAGCTATAGACACTGTGCAATGGAACTTTAATTGTTAAATAGCCATTACAGTACGTTAAACATAGTGCAGATATTTGCTACGTGTAGTATATGACCCTCCATGTGCAATAAATTGATGGTCATACTGTGATAATTGGTACAAGTTCTGATCATTTTATATGCGGTACCTTAATATCTACACTCCGGTCTCCGAAACTGACATACGGCCGGGAGAGCGGTGTGCTGACCACATGTCCCTCCGTATCCGCATCCAGTGACGCCTGTGGGCTGAGGATGACACGGCGGCCGGTCAGTACCGTTGGGCCTTCATGGCCTGTTCGGGAGGAGTTCAGTTTTTATTGTTTTTGAAATATCTACACACATCAGTGTGTCGGTTGTTTTCTCTCTGTGTGACAGTTGCCTGTAAACACAAAATAAATTTTGCGACCTGATACTTTCTGTGTAGATGTATTGCACTACTAAGTATAGCTATATGTATTGTGTCCACACGTCAACGCCTGATCTGGTGCCCAGGGGAAAATAAGCATTAAAGGCTTACTCTTGTCACATGTACTCTGATGTAGTAATCAACCCAAAAACATAAGCCTTTTAATGGCTATAATTATTGGCCTGCAAATGATTTAAATACTGGTGTAATGTTGTTCAGTACACCGTTCTCAGTCACCAACGGACATATCAACACTTATACCCATTACATTCTGTATAAGAATGAATAAGATATACTCAGTCTTCATAAATCGAACAGGAAGAACAGCATTTATCTCGAAATAACAAGCAAAAGGACGAAATTGGTTTAGGATCTTTGTGATAACGAAAAGTCTACATAGATTTCGCAGGATTCTTTTTCTTTTTAATTTTTCAGGTATATCCTACGCAGTCGATATCGATTTGCAGGCATTATGAAGTTCCTTAGATTCGTGCGCGCTACAGTTCACTGGTGGAATAAAAAACATTGTAGCAATTGATATTGTTGCCTGCAGACGATGGACAGATGTGGACGCGAAATGGTGGAAGTTCTGGACGATGCAGCGCGGAGCGAACAAGTATTAGAGGTTCGCGACGTTTCGGCCAGGTTCACGACGGACGTCATCGGGAGCGTCGCTTTCGGCGTCGAGTGCAACTGCCAGCGCAACCCGGACGCTGAATTCCGACAATGGGGACGCCAGATATTCGAGTTCTACCCGTCAGACAGGGTTGAGCATCTGTTACTCGCCATCCATATCCCTACAGCAAAGCTTTACAGGTAAGTCTTAGTAGCTCCACCTCAAGACATTCCGTAACCAGTCTGTACTGGATATTCCCAATGATGCTTTGAAATTTAAAATACTACTTCCGTTTAGGCTCGAAACTTCTAGCTTTTCGGTTTATAGTTGTTTTGCAGTTCACGTCTTGTTGTCGTGTACAGCAAAATTATGTACGTTCCCTACATGGCAGGTAAACTAGGTTCAGCTTTCAGAAAGTTTCCTTTCAAAACCGTCCAGATCAAGGTTTGCCACAGTTTCCCTGAATCGCTTACAGCGAACAACTGGATTGTTCATTTGAAAAGATAGTTGATTTCATGCCCGGTCCTTTCCAATTCTAACTTGTAATCCGTCGCTATTGAATTCGTGGATCGTGAATCGTAATCTTCTTTCCTTCTCCAATTTGAATTGCAAATTCCCTTCTGAGGGACCCACCATCAGGAAGAGATATTTGGAATTTAATGCAGAACTTTGGCACGAGTTGTTTACGCCATCACTTCTTGTTCCCATTGCAGTCCACATACTGATGATGAAAATGTGTTATACCACCAGCATTCAAACAGGCTACTGGCTGATCGAACGTCGTCCAGCAGGCGTGCGTTAGCGAACTCGAGTACGGAACAATGTTAACTCATCAGTAATATTATTACCCTACGAGGTACGTTCAAGAAGTAATGCAACATTTTTTTCTAATAGCAAGTTTGTTTAATTTGGGATTCCACTAGTACGTATTATTCCCCAGTCTTTTAGCCAAAAGACTGGGGATTAATTATCCAAAAGACTGGAGAATAATACGTAGTAGTGGAATCCCAAATTAAACAAACTATTTTTCAACATAATCTCCGTTCCGTGTGATGGCCTTACGCCACCTTACTTGGAGGGCCTATGTGCCCGCATGATATTACTGTACTGATCGACGTTGGAGCCAACGACTTACTGAATCAATAACCCCCCCTCCCCCCATCATCCAAGTACTGCTTCCCGCGGAGTGCATACTTCAATGGGCCAAAAACAAAGAGAAGTCACAAGACGAGAGATCCGGGCTGCAGGGTGGATGAGGAAGAACAGTCCAATTAAGTTTCGTGAGCTCGTCTAGGGAGCGCACTTGTGTGAGGCCCTGCGTTGTCATGGAGGAGGATGTTAAGTCCCATAGTGCTCAGAGCCATTTGTCATGGAGGAGGTGAAGTTCGTTTCCATTTTTGAGCGACGATCACGCTGAAGTAGTTTCATAAAGTTCCTGAGGATCGCAAAATAAACTTCACAGTTGATAGTTGCACCTTGAGGGAGGACATCAAACAGAATAACCCCTTCAGAGTCTCAGGACCCCATTACTATACCGGCCGTGGGTGCAGCTTCGAAATTTTATCCGGAGGAGAGGCGCTGTGGCGCCACTCTATAGACTGCTGTTTCGTTTCAGATTGGAAGTGATGAACCCATTTGGAAAAGAATTATCACGATCAGCCTCGTAACGAGCAGGCAACTCCGAACAGATGGTCATTCGTTGCTCTATGTGACGATGTGTTACGTGGTGAGGAAACCAGCAGGCACACACCTTTGAGTACACCAACTGCTGGACGAGTGTGTCAGTATTAACAATAGAGACCTCCACATCTGCAGAGAGGTCTTTGATTGTGATCCGTCTATCACCTCGAATGAGGGTGTCCGCATGTTCCAATATTGCAGGAGTCTCAGCTGTATGCGGCCGGCACGCGAGAGTTGGACAGGTTTGCAGAACCTTGTTGCGATAATAACAGACGGTTAGCCCAACGACTCACCGTGCTTTTGTTCACTGCCAGATCTCCGTAGACATTATGCAAGCGCCTATGATTATCTGAGATGCTTTGGTTTTCCGCCAAAAGAAACTCAGTGACAGCCCTCTGCTTGGAACGCAACTCCTCTATAGACGCCACTTTGTAGGATACATTTAGCGCCACTGCCTACCAGACCTTCACGAAACTATAGGACCTGAAGCGAAAATATTCCACAATGTTCCACAACAAATTCCGTACTTTTTCAATCGAAATTGGCTGAGAAGAAAAACGTGTTGCATTATGTATTGAATACTCGTATTATTAAACTAAGACTTACCTATAAACACCCTTTAGTTCCGTGCGTCGAAAACGAATAATAGCTTCATTGTCCAACGAAATACACACTTAAAATGAAAACGCGGTTTCTAGAATTTCTTCAGCATTGCCGGCCGCTGTGGCCGAGCGGTTCAAGGCGCTTCAGTCCGGAACCACACGGCTGCTACGGTGGCAGATTCGAATCCTGCCTCGGGCATGGATGTGCGTGGTATCCTTAGATTAGTTAGGTTTAAGTAGTTCTAAGTTGTAGGGGACTGATGACCTCAGATGTTAAGTCCCATAGTGCTTAGAACCATTTGAACTATCTTCAGCACAAATGAATGGTCAGTTTAGACCAGATTATAAACTTCCCCACAGTCGGCTTATCAGACCACACGCCTTGCTGAATGTAGTTATTCTTCGATGGGGTAATAAGTGTGCAACACTGTTTTATGGTCACTGATAACAGCGTCTTCATTGTAACGATGTTATTTACAAAAATTTCCAAAACTGTATCAAGTCTTATGGGTTGTGTAATTATATAAGACAGTAACAAGTTTCGAACGCCTTCAGACTGATCTTTCGTTGGCCATGAGAAGATAAAGAAGTAATTCTCGTTGCAAACAGCTACAAACTGAACCTCCCTTTTTTTTTACCGCACAATTATCAAGAAACCCGGGCGCAATATTTCCGACTGATGAACTCTTGCGGCCATAGAATGTAGTTACCACGAAACGATGTTTGCATCAAATTGCTAATGTGTGTAGGGGTGCAGTCTTGCTGAAATACGTGTGAAATTTCAATGGGTACGTTTTGCATCCAGCGCCTTATCGCAGACGATAAAACTTTTATTACAACCGTTTTTTCGACATTTCACTTATGCCGAAAAAATTAGGCTTATGGCTTCAGCGTCACTGTAAATGTACTCAATCACAAGGAAACTGACAATAAATAGAAGGTGTGTCAAATCGTCATAAGATTAACGAAAGTAGCACCAGCGAATTGTTTGAGAATACTGTTAACCCTATTTGATGATTCAATTAGCTACACTGAGATTAGGGTTCCTAGCATGTTTCAGTATTCCCCTTCGCGTCTGCTGAACATTCACAGAAGGTCGCTCTGGATGACGTATGGAGTTACACGGGAAATGTTAAATAAAGGAAGACACTTTAGTAGGTGATTCATGACAGGAAAATTAACAAAGGAGTTTATATTAACGTATATTCGGAAATGGACAGTGAGTTTGCCATGAATAGGTATTTAACAAAATAAAGTTAATGAATGTGATCGACAACAACTGAGCCGGAAATTCTAGATTTTCTAACATTCTTATCTGATTAATGATGTCAGTGTGATTTGGGTATGTTGCAGGGGAATTATAGGCCGGAAAGAGGTTCTCCATTATTTTGAGCGCATGGTGAAGGATACAGTGAGCTACCGAGAGAGAAACAACGTGGTGCGCAACGACTTCATGCACCTGCTGATACAGCTCAAGAACAGAGGCTTCGTAGACGATGAAAAGTCTTCCAGCGCAAAGGTTCAAGATGACGACATCAGCAACTGGAGTAAGTTTTCACTCCTTTTTTTAACGAATAATGTGAGGTACTTTACTTCAGTGTTACGTTCTTTCAGTCCTACTAGAAATATCCTTCAGTAAACCCGTATAATTTAACTAATCCTATTCCTGAGCCTCCGTGAGAGTAAAGCACGGAACTCCCGCCATACTTGTGCTGGCTGATGCCTTGTTAACGCAGTTCACTTACAATTAAAAGAATCAAGAGTCGTACACAGCGATGTAAGATTTTCTGGAGCACTTAGCTGAAAGCAAGGAAGACCGTCACGGCAGTTTAAACAGGTTACAGAGTTCAGCAACTTATCATATGTAGCACCCAACAACGGAAAGAGATGTAATAAATTACTGCAAGTGATGCACAGAATCCGTCCAGTGAGAAAGTTTCAGCCGATTCCTCTAGATGCAGTTAATTGTGCGCCAGACTTTCCCTTCTGAAACAACGTTTCAAGGCTTTAAACTGTCCACGTTTGAAGTTTATAAAGGCAATTCGTCTGAAGATGTATAACTAGCGTCGCTGCAAGATTGGACATGGCGTAGAGTGGCTTATTTACGCAGCTGGGAATTGTTTAAAAACACAGGCTAACGAAGGTTTTCTTTGAAAAACTGTTTTTCCTTTGATAGCTAATCTTTATAGGTTTTTATGAGCTGAATTCAAACGTAGCCATACTTTTTTGTATCATCCATAGTTTTGGAGCAATATGCTTTTTATTATGTGGTATAAAAATCCGATGCTATACAATAAACGGGGAAATTAATGAAACGCTTTGTTACAACATGAGCATGGTTTGTATTTACAGTAAGCTATTTAAAACAATGATTTCTGTTAATAGACGTTTCACTTGTCAGCTGGAATTGGTTTGTATTTTCTTTCTCTTTTTTTGTTTGAAGCTTCTTGTGTAGCTTTTTCTACAATGAGTCGCTTGCTGAACTTCTCGGTGAAGCGACCATTAGTAATCCCCCATCATGTGGTGTTCCAGCGGCGTTCGTAGCGTTATTCCATCACTAGTTTTAGATGAATCAATAAACACTTCCTTTTTGTATTCAATACCAAACTCATTCATCAGACTGGGAATGTCTCAGCAGTACACTAAATCACCTTCTTGTTGAAAAAACTTGGAAAATCGCTGCTTTCTATACATGTATATGCTGGTTACAACGGCCAATAAGTTCTTTTCTTTTAATCTAGAGCCAAGCAATTCAGCTTTTTCTTTCGTTAAGCCCAGATCCCTAACCAAATCGTTAAGTTCGGTCTGAGAAACAATTTGGGCTCTAGACTTTCTGTTTCACAATGGAACTTACAATGGAACTCATCATCTGGTTCATCTAAATCACACTGTACATCAGAAAATACTTCTGTTGGAATAGAAATTAAATCCTCCGGTAGTTTAGGAACCAGCACATCTACAGCATGCTCTAATGGTCGGATGGCGGACGGAAGGTTAGGGTGGCTTATTACCTTCTTGTTTTTCGAATTATGACCAATAATATCAACACTGAAGAAGTAGCAATCATTGGAATGGTTTCTTTCTCCCTCCATATCACAGGAACTGCAAATCTAAAGGCTTTTCCCTCCTTTATTACCATTTTCTCAGATCTTCAACACACACATAACATACCTTACGTGACGCCCAAGATTTATCTTGATCACCACGTTTACTTCCAAAGTATGGTAGATAAACCTTTTTCACGACGTCTGTAATGTTTCTTTGGTGTTTTTTAATCACAAACTCGCCGCAAATATAACAAAAACTGTCAGCAGAATTTTTACAACTACAATTAGATATTGTACTCAGCACATGTACAGGAAACGGGAAAGTGAGGTTAGGTTGACAGTAAACAAAACATCATCTGTTAACACAAAAATAGAATCGCCCTTTTTTGCCGGCAAATGTTTTTCATCAGTGCTATTTTAACTATATAAAAGCTATTAAATTCTTTAAAAAATCGCTTAATTTAATAAAGTTAACTGTAGAATGTGAAGGAATCGTGGGTGATATAGTTTTTTAAGTATCATATTGGATTTCCCACCCTAAAAAACATAAGAATAAGGTATTTTCAGGAAAAAGTTTTTACATCGTTGGCCTGCGTAATGAACATTTAAAGTAGTTAAATTTCAGTTCTGAAAACTTGTTGAGGAACGATAAATGGCATACTATTTCCAGCCTGGAGGTGCAGAAGGCTAAATATTCATACATTAATTTTAGGGTGATTGGCGAAGAAACTGTAAGATTTCGTGCACTCCCTCTTATTCTAATGTTGATACCTGCTCTTTTCTAGATTTTGGACCATTATTTCACATGCAGTAAATAAATTTTGTGGTCCTACACTCCTCGTACTATAAACTGAATACATGAACAAATCAGCCAGAACATTATGACCACCTACCTAATACCTGGTATACTTCTATGGATGTGGTGTCTGTTCTTTCGGATATGTCCGACACCATTGATTACTTGCAGACACCATTGATCACATGTCCGAAAGAATAGACACAATTGATCACTTGCAGCCGACTAGAACGAAATTAGAACTATATATGAATACCTTCAACTGCTGACAGGCGTTGATATACACTCCTGGAAATTGAAATAAGAACACCGTGAATTCATTGTCCCAGGAAGGGGAAACTTTATTGACACATTCCTGGGGTCAGATACATCACATGATCACACTGACAGAACCACTGGCACATAGACACAGGCAACAGAGCATGCACAATGTCGGCACTAGTACAGTGTATATCCACCTTTCGCAGCAATGCAGGCTGCTATTCTCCCATGGAGACGATCGTAGAGATGCTGGATGTAGTCCTGTGGAACGGCTTGCCATGCCGTTTCCACCTGGCGCCTCAGTTGGACCAGCGTTCGTGCTGGACGTGCAGACCGCGTGAGACGACGCTTCATCCAGTCCCAAACATGCTCAATGGGGGACAGATCCGGAGATCTTGCTGGCCAGGGTAGTTGACTTACACCTTCTAGAGCACGTTGGGTGGCACGAGATACATGCGGACATGCATTATCCTGTTGGAACAGCAAGTTCCCTTGTCGGTCTAGGAATGGTAGAACGATGGGTAGGATGACGGTTTGGATGTACCGTGCACTATTCAGTGTCCCCTCGACGATCACCAGAGGTGTACGGCCAGTGTAGGAGATCGCTCCCCACACCATGATGCCGGGTGTTGGCCCTGTGTGCCTCGGTCGTATGCAGTCCTGATTGTGGCGCTCACCTGCACGGCGCCAAACACGCATACGACCATCATTGGCACCAAGGCAGAAGCGACTCTCATCGCTGAAGACGACACGTCTCCATTCGTCCCTCCATTCACGCCTGTCGCGACACCACTGGAGGAGGACTGCACGATGTTGGGGCGTGAGCGGAAGACGGTCTAACGGTGTGCGGGACCGTAGCCCAGCTTCATGGAGACGGTTGCGAATGGTCCTCGCCGATACCCCAGGAGCAACAGTGTCCCTAATTTGCTGGGAAGTGGCGGTGCGGTCCCCTACGGCTCTGCGTAGGATCCTACGGTCTTGGCGTGCATCCGTGCGTCGCTGCGGTCCGGTCCCAGGTCGACGGGCACGTGCACCTTCCGCCGACCACTGGCGACAACATCGATGTCCTGTGGAGACCTCACGCCCCACGTGTTGAGCAATTCGGCGGTACGTCCACCCGGCCTCCCGCATGCCCACTATACGCCCTCGCTCAAAGTCCTCAACTGCACATACGGTTCACGTCCACGCTGTCGCGGCATGCTACCAGTGTTAAAGACTGCGATGGAGCTCCGTATGCCACGGCAAACTGGCTGACACTGACGGCGGCGGTGCACAAATGCTGCGCAGCTAGCGCCATTCGACGGCCAACACCGCGGTTCCTGGTGTGTCCGCTGTGCCGTGCGTGTGATCATTGCTTGTACAGCCCTCTCGCAGTGTCCGGAGCAAGTATGGTGGGTCTGACACACTGGTGTCAATGTGTTCTTTTTTCCATTTCCAGGAGTGTGTATCAACGGAGACAGGTGAAAATGTGTGCCTCGACCGGGACTCGAACCCGGAATCTCCTGCTTATATGGGAGACGCTCTATCCATCTGTGTCCGAAAGAACAGGCACCATATCCATGTAAGTATATAGTTTTGGCAATATCGACCATGATCTCCTTTTTCTGTGCGGATGCACACATGTTACCCGAACTCTTACGGGACTTGGTAAGAATGTCTTCCACGAGTAATGAGTGTGTTGGGTAGGGACACTATGAATGTAGTGTGTGGACATATAAGGTGAGAATGGGAGGCGTGCCGAGATAGTCCCTGCAGTCGCACTATCCTCTGTGCCCTTGGTGGCTCAGAGGATAGAGTAAGCAGGAGATTCCGGGTTCGAGTCCTCGGTCGGGGCACACATTTTCATCTGACCCCGTTGATAAATATCAACGCCCGTCGGCAGCTGAAGGTATTCATATATAATTCTAATACTTGGTATGTCCACCTTTGGTACGGATAACGGCAGCGAAGCGTCATGTCATGGAAACAATGCGGCCTTGGTAGGTCACTGGAAGAAGTAGGCACCACATTTGCACACACAAGTCACCTAATTCCCATAAACTCCGGGAGGGGGGGTGGAGGGGGGGAACGATGAGTGCCATGTTCAATCACATCCCAGATGTGTTCGAGGCGTTCAGACCTGGCAAGTTAAGGGGGGAAGGGGGAGAGCAGCACATCAACTGGAACTCGCCACTGCGTTCCTCGAACCACTCCATCACACTCTTGGCGTTCTTGATGAAAAAATGCCACTGCCGTCATATAACATGATCTTCATGAAGGGCCGTACGTGGTCTGCAGCCAGTGTGCGATACTCCTTGGACGTCATGGTGCCTTTCACGAGCTCCACTGGACCAGTGGATGTCCACGTGAATGGTCTCCGGAGCCGCCGCCAGGTTGTCTCCGTCCCGCAGGACAGGTGGTACGGAGCTGTTCTCCTGGGAGACGACGGTTTCACGCCCTCCCATTGGCATTAAAAAGAAGGTATTGGGGTTCATCAGGCCATGCAACGCTCTGCACTGCGCCAACGTCCAGTGCCGATGGCCACGTGCCCATGTCGTGGTATTAACGTTGTCACATGAATGGGTCGTCGGCTGCAGAGTCCCATGGTTTGGAGTGTTCGGTCCACTGTGTGCTCTGACACACTTGTACTCTGCCCAGCATTAAAGTGTGATGTTAGTTCCGCAACAGTTCGCCGTCTGTCCTGTTTTACCAGTATGCACAGCCAACGACGTCCAACGTCTAATGAGGGATGACCACCCAACCCCACGACGTCAGCATTCCTCGAACAGCGGACAAGTCCTGAAGTTTCTTAAGTGCTTGTGGCGACCTCCGGGCCATCACAATCTGCCCTCTGACAGACTACGGTAGACCGCACGCGTGCCCCATATTAAACACAGACACAACGCTGCCTGTTTATGTTTACCTCTGCTTAAGACAGTATTACTACTCAGGGCACATATTGGTTGAAAGCAGCGATGATGGCTGTTAATCAGTTGAAATCGATTTGCAAAATTGAATAAATCAAACATGATTTTGCTACTGGTTGCTGCATATTTGGTAATTTTAACATCAATAGTTCTCGTGTAGCACAAAAATATTTTCCGAAGGAAGAAAACTAGGTCGGGGTAGGAAACAAAGTGGAAGGAAATTGACTGTGTTCTTTTCAGAGGAACCATGTCGGTGAATGTAATAACCACATAGCAAAATACTCTGCTCTTTGCTTGCTATCACTTGACAAAATCTCACTTGAATACCTCAAACCGTTTATGAAACATGGGGAATGTTGTGGATATTTCACTCTGGCTTTATCGCTCTCACGGTACTATCGGAAATGAGTGCGTTACGTCAGATCAATTTTCTCGAGATTGGAGAGATAGAGACGTCTTCCCAAGTCTAAAGAAAAATTCGATATGTTAAACACTTCATACGCAGCAACATATTGGAATAAACGCAAAATCATAGCGACCCCAACTTTTCACTGCAAACTTTTTCGAATTTCAGAAATGTTCAAATGTATGTGAATTCCCAAGGTGCCAAACTGCTGAGGTTATCGGTCCCTAGACTTACACTGTACTCAAATTAACTTAAACTAACTTATGCTAAGAACACACACACACACACACACACACACACACACACACACACACACACACACACCCATGCCCGAAGGAGGACTCGAACCTCCGGCGGGGTAGGACCGCGCAACCCGTCACATTGCACCCTAAACAGCGCGGCCATCCGCACGGCTTTTCGAATTTCGTGCAGCGCTTACTTACATGCAAATATCACAATAACAATGACCATTAACGAAATGATGGACACATCAACATGAAGCTGACATAATAAAGCTATAAGTGACGTATAAATAACTTTTTTACCGAATGGTTTCTGTAAAATCGTTTGAGAAAGATTGCAGGGCCTGCGCCTCGATTCTATCATCGCTTACCGTCCGGAAGGTGACAAAACACTGTCGGCCCGCCCTTCTGAACAAACGAATGAACTCGCTCAGCGCTTTGGACGAAAACTGATTACTGTGCATCGGCCACCGTATCCTGTGCTGACTCTAGTGATGGGGGCTCCCTCCATTCGTAACGGCCACTGTGTCAAAGGGAAGGTGCAGTTCGACAGCTGAAGCCTATGCACAGAAGCGTTATCTTCCTTTATTAATAATCTGTAAACGATCGTATTGACAGTTTATATCAGTTTGAGGCATAATTCGACAGATATAGACTCTGAAAGGCAATAGTTTCTTATTCATTTATTTACACGTCAAGTTCCGTAGGATCAAATTGAGGGTCAAATCTCCAACGTCATGGAACGTATCAGTGCATGAAATTACAACATAAAAGTAATAACAGATAAAAATAAAATGTTTATGAACCCGAAAAAAGTCAAGCCATAAGTTTAGGTAAACGCAATCAACAATACAACAATAATCAGCTTAATTTTACAAGGAACTCCTCGACAGAATAGAAGCATAGTATCGAAAAATAGTCACATAAACAAAGGACAGACCAAAGCGAAACAATTCAGACCAGGAGCTACCGGAGGAAAGTCTCATAAAACAAAAGAATCGATGAAAATGCAGCATAGTTTACTACAATATTGACAGTCTACACAAATAAAAATGTAAGTGTTTATTTGTTCAAAATTTCTAATCTCCGAAAGTTCTCCATCTATCGCTTTGAAATTTTGACAAAATGGAGCGCTATCTCATAATTTATAAATACACATTTAAAATAGAAAAGAGAATCGTTATTACCAAAAATCTCGAAATGTACTCGTCCAAAGTTCTTCAGATTTTTACTAGATATTCTAATGGGCGTTCTGACGGACCTAGGCCATGTATTTTTAATATGTATATATTACATGTAAGTACATATGTAACGTATAAAGAAGAAACGTTGTTCCCAAAATCACTATAAGTTCTTGACTGGCTTACTTCAGATTTTTACATGTTACTCGAATAAACGATCGATCATAGGGATACATTGTTAAGAAAAAATGAAAAGCTGTTGACCAATTTACTTTAAATTTTATACAGGAGACACTGATTATCATTATGGACATGGGCTATATATATTTTTTAATAAGGATGTATAGGTTTTCTGTTAAACCCGACTGCGAGAAAGAAAATACTGCGCTTTAAAATGGTTCAAATGGCTCTGAGCACTATGGGACTTAACAGCTGTGGTCATCAGTCCCCTATAGCTTAGAACTACTTAAACCTAACTAACCTAAGGACATCACACACATCCATGCCCGAGGCAGGATTCGAACCTGCGACCGTAGCATTCACGCGGCTCCGGACTGCGCTCCTAGAACCGCGAGACCACTGCGGCCGGCCTACTGCCCTTTAATCTGCTATAAATATGTGCGGTTTTGTTTTCTTTCTCGCAGTCTGTTTTCACAAGAAACAGAAAAGTTGTATTTATGCTTTATCACCTTAAGAATAGAATACTCCTGCGGAATCTGATTTGGCGATAACAATGAACAAGGCTGAAGATCAGGAAGAGGAGGAGCAGATGGACAGAGAAGGGGTGGAAGGAATGGACATAGAGAGGGCGAGAAGGAGAGGGAGAGAGAGAGAGGGACGAGAAGGATATTAGGACAAACGTATGTCGTATGCCCGTCCATATTTAGCTATTGTGAGGCATTTCCAGGTTCGCTAGTGTAAAATAAAAAAAATCGATGGTCACGTGGAAATTATGTGGGAGTCCCCTGTTCGTTAATACACTTCTGGAAATTGAAATAAGAACACCGTGAATTCATTGTCCCAGGAGGGGAAACTTTATTGACACATTCCTGGGGTCAGATACATCACATGATCACACTGACAGAACCACAGGCACATACACGTAGGCAACAGAGCATGCACAATGTTGGCACTAGTACAGTGTATATCCACCTTTCGCAGCAATGCAGGCTGCTATTCTCCCATGGAGACGATCGTAGAGATGCTGGATGTAGTCCTGTGGAACGGCTTGCCATGCCATTTCCACCTGGCGCCTCAGTTGGACCAGCGTTCGTGCTGGACGCGCAGACCGCGTGAGACGACGCTTCATGCAGTCCCAAACATGCTCAATGGGGGACAGATCCGGAGATCTTGGTGGCCAGGGTAGTTGACTTACACCTTCTAGAGCACGTTGGGTGGCACGGGATACATGCGGACGTGCATTGTCCTGTTGGAACAGCAAGTTCCCTTGCCGGTCTAGGAATGGTAGAACGATGGGTTCGATGACGGTTTGGATGTACCGTGCACTATTCAGTGTCCCCTCGACGATCACCAGCGGTGTATGGCCAGTGTAGGAGAAAGCTCTCCACACCATGATGCCGGGTGTTGGCCCTGTGTGCCTCGGTCGTATGCAGTCCTGATTGTGGCGCTCACCTGCACGGCGCCAAACACACATACGACCATCATTGGCACCAAGGCAGAAGCGACTCTCATCGCTGAAGACGACATGTCTCCATTTGTCCCTCCATTCACGCCTGTCGCGACACCACTGGAGGCGGGCTGCACGATGTTGGGGCGTGAGCGGAAGACGGCCTAACGGTGTGCGGGACCGTAGCCCAGCTTCATGGAGACGGTTGCGAATGGTCCTCGCCGATACCCCAGGAGCAACAGTGTCCTTAATTTGCTGGGAAGTGGCGGTGCGGTCCCCTACGGCACTGCGTAGGATCCTACGGTCTTGGCGTGCATCCGTGCATCGCTGCGGTCCGGTCCCAGGTCGACGGGCACGTGCACCTTCCGCCGACCACTGGCGACAACATCGATGTACTGTGGAGACCTCACGCCCCACGTGTTGAGCAATTCGGCGGTACGTCCACCCGGCCTCCCGCATGCCCACTATACGCCCTCGCTCAAAGTCCGTCAACTGCACATACGGTTCACGTCCACGCTATCGCGGCATGCTACCAGTGTTAAAGACTGCGATGGAGCTCCGTATGCCACGGCAAACTGGCTGACACTGACGGCGGCGGTGCACAAATGCTGCGCAGCTACCGCCATTCGACGGCCAACGCCGCGGTTCGTGGTGTGTCCGCTGTGCCGTGCGTGTGATCATTGCTTGTACAGCCCTCTCGCAGTGTCCGGAGCAAGTATGGTGGGTCTGACACACCGGTGTCAATGTGTTCTTTTTTCCATTTCCAGGAGTGTATTTCCTTAGAAGAAAATTTTCTTCTTTCTTTCACGTCTTCCAGAAGTAATGAAGCCTTGGCACCTGCTCCAAGATTTGTTTATTCCCCTTCCTGCTTTATTCTATTTGTTGTGCAATTGGAATAACTATCGGTCATGCAAACAATCTCGAGCACATTTCTCAGTGAGATATTTGTTTTCTCGTTGTCCTCTTCCAATATAAATTTTGATCGCTTCGTTTACAATCACAAGCGCCTGGTTCTGAAGAACATTCTCTCCACCTATGATGCGTGGAGGCTGCAGTGCCATGCTACACTGAACGCTCGAAGTGCGAAGGCAAATGAGGTGACCATCTCTTTGTGCAACGAGATGGACTCGACCAGCGCTCACTACAGAAATACGTTTCTGCGCAAAAGTAACCTTATTTTACGCGGAGTCTGACAGATTGGAGGGTGAACTGAGAAAACAGGCACGAGTAGCACGGATGCAGGAAGGTGGAGACTCATGGATGGAGTAATCTTCGGTAGGCCTCCGTGGAGCATTGGGGAAGGCGACGGTTCAAATCCGCGTTTGATCCCCTCCTTTCAAATAAATTAACCAACCAACCAATCAAACGTTCTCTTGCCACCATGACTACTGTTAGAGATTAGATGATTTGCCTCCAAGACACCAGCCGAGTGATTCTAGGCGCTTCAGTCCGGAACCACACGGCTGCGACGCTCGCAGATTCGAATCCTGCGTCGGGCATGAATGTGTGTGATGTCCTCAGGTTAGTTAGGTTTACGTAGTTGTAAGTCTAGGGGACTGATGACCTCAGATGTTAAGTCTCATAGCGCTCAGAGCCATTTTTTTCCAAGTCGCCCTACTGCTATTACAGCTATCAATCGTTCCGTTGTCAGTATAACTACAGTTAGATATCATGTTGTCATCAAGCTCGACTATGTTGCAGACTTTCAAGCTGTCGGTTAATCCCTTCAAAATGTCTTATTTTCAATGTCTGCCTGTGGCTTTGCAGAGCTATCCGACGGAGACTTGGCAGCCCAAGCTATGCTGTTCTTCGCGGCGGGCTTCGAGACGTCATCGACGACGATGAGCTACGCGCTGTACGAGCTGGCCCTCAACCCGGAGGTGCAGCGGCGGCTCCACCAGGAGGTGGACGAAACCCTGCAGAGGACGGGCGGCCGCTTCACGTACGACGCCGTCATGGGGATGCCCTACCTCGACAAGGTCCTCTCAGGTGAGCGCTGGCGGCTGGGAGCACGTGTGTCGCTCCTGAGACTCCGCCGCAGAACGAGCGTCGTCGCGTATTGTTTAAATGTAGCTGTTAACAAGGGTCAGTCTGCACTTTGGCTGTAGTAGTCTTCATGTTGGCAGTATGACTTAGTGTTGTCGCTAGTCGTTAGATTAGGGTTGCCAACTTTTTTTCTAAACAAAATCGGGAAACCTAGACAAAACACAAAAGGCCGAGATACAATATAAGAAAGCACTCCATTTTGCCTTATTGATATTGCTGCTCGCTTTTCAACCTCCTTAATATTATCTTCCCTTCTTCTCCGTTATTGAGAAAACAACGAAACTACAGCCACGAAAATGAGTAATTCATATTCACTGCTAGTTAAATTTCTAATATAGCCATTGACAAACGGTTTGTTTCAGCTCGCCACGTGTTACTCATAAGGTTGAAAATTTCTTCTGGAGCAACAGTGGAATGCTGTGTAGAAAACACTAAACAGAGAACTGCGAATAGGTTTTCACAGTTTTCACAACTACGAAACAGTTTTATCCACTTATCATCTGACTTCAGCTTAAAAAAGTTATCTTCGTCCTTGAGAGAGCTGTTTAATTCCACACATTCTTCGAACGTCAAATCCTCGTCTACACGAAGTTCATATCGAGAAATCACTTCTATGAATTCTGAAACTGGACACTGTTTCCCTGATAGTGGAAATGGTTTGAAAGCTTTGTACACGCTGCAAGTAATCGGCCGCTTCTCTTCTGAATGTTTTGACACGGTCAGCATTTACTGACTACAAGACAACAGAGGACACCACAGAGCCATAAAACTGGTTTTCCTTTATTTGTTTCAGAGATGCTCTAAAGTGGCTGTTAGGTCAAATAAGTCCTAGGCCAGATGACACCTTTCTCCTCGCCTGGTTTTAAGCGTAGCCACATCAGTTAGCTTTGCGCTCTTCTGAAGTAAACACTGCCACTTCAGTATACGTTTGCACGAATGAAGAACACCATTCGACAACCGGTTCTTTTTTTTCTGCTGATGAAGTGCAAACCAAATGCGCGGTATCCTCCTTTCTGCATATGACATCATCCATTTGCGAAGAATGGATCCCATAACAACTCAATAAAGAACACTAACACAGTAGTGTGAGAATCTGTCGGCAGCTACTGGACCATCGTGCTAATGAAGGTGAAATATTTTCGAAAGAAAGCCTTGGTGGAAACAGAGAGCAAACGTCAGTGTATGGAATGGCAACACTCTGAAATATCCAGCCTAAAAGGAATTAAGAAGTTAATCGTTTGCACGAAAAGCGATGCTCACAGTTTTTTGGAACTCACAACGGTCAGATCTGGAACATTACTTATAAAACGAGTCAACAGTAACCAGCCAACGCTACGTGGTACATTTAGCAACTAGTAGAAATACATCGAGATCTATTGTCAATCAGCGTTATTTTATTTTCTTTCTTAGACGGCAGCGCGTGTCTACATATCGCAGCCCACCCAGGTCAAAACGCTTCACGATATGCATGTGGAGCATCTTGTATACAGTACTGACCTCGCACCGTCTGTTTTCTATTTGTTTGATCCACTTAAAGATTGTTTCCGAGCCCATCGATTCAGCTTCGATGTACATCTAAAGGAAGCGGTGCGCAGGTGTCTTGCTGCTCGACTGAACATCTTATTTTCTGAGGATTTTGGAAAACTTTTTCAAAGAAAAGCAACGTCAGCTCAGGAACGAGGGTGGCGGCTTGAAATAACAGCTGCATATAACAGATGTACATCCAATCAATCAGTTGCGAGGAGCAGGAAGTATTAATTGCAATGGGGCAACATCTAAAAAACACCTGTTTAAGACATTCTTCAGGATATTTAGAAAAAGAGAAAACTTTGTGAGAAATATGACCCGCACATCTTGACTCGTAAACTAGAAACTAAAACGCGCGGACACCTGGCGCACATTAATTAAATGCAAAATTTGGAAAATTGTGCCCTGGAATATATCACGACGGGTAACGAGACTTGTTGTTCCCATTACGAACCCACCACAAAATGACAAAGTGCAGAAATTTACGTGAAAGGTTAAATCTTTGTCGACGTAACGGACATTGAAGCCAATGTGATACTGAAATTGAACATCCAAAAAAAGTACTTTTCTGACCATTGAACGTGGATTCATGAAAGTTCGGTGCGTTTTACGCAAGTGAGGGGAGGCTGTGTAGAACACCTGAAGCAATAAACCACTTTTTTATTTTTCTCTATTTTTTATTAATCCAGCGTCGAACGTCATGGACTGACGGGTATAGACAAGGGCGGGCTGAAAAAGTAATGCCTCCGAATTTTTTATTCTGTTCTTAAGATTGACTGAGGTATTACATGTCATTCATGTTACTCGGTCGCCTTTCTCGCTATGCTGACGCAAGCTGCAATCCCCTGTGGCCAGAGGGCTCTAAATTGTAGCCTGCAACTGTGTCGTGTACTGTGTGACCATCAGAAGACTACAAGTACCAATTCGAAGAGTTCGTCCACACGTGGAGCACCGTGTCCCTCAGCACGACTCTGGCAAACCACACTCAAGATCGCTGCGACTTTTGCAACATCAATCAGATGCCTTGGGTTCTCTGTCACTGGTCGTCCTCCATACAGTGGCGACTTGGCCCCACACGAGTTTCATCTGTTTCCAGAACTTAAAGAACGCCTTCGTGGACCTCACTTTGATAGCGATGAAGCCTGCGAGAAGAGGAATGCTTGTCGGTCCGTCAAAAGAAATCAAACATTGTATAGTGACGGTTTCAACAAGCCAGTGTCTCGTTGGCAGAAATGTGTTCATCGCCAGGGTGATGCTGAGAAATAAATATGTAGACATCAAGAATAACTGTGTAGAATGTTAATAAAGTTTGCTTGATTTAAAATGCCATCAGAGTTTCCGCATAAAGAAATCGGAGGCATTAGTTTTCGCCGGCCGCGGTGGTCTCGCGGTTCTAGGCGCGCAGTCCGGAATCGTGCGACTGCTACGGTCGCAGGTTCGAATCCTGCCTCGGGCATGGATGTGTGTGATGTCCTTAGGTTAGTTAGGTTTAAGTAGCTCTAAGTTCTAGGGGACTAATGACCACAACAGTTGAGTCCCATAGTGCTCAGAGCCATTTGAACCATTTTTGAACCATTACTTTTCAGCACGCTTTCGTACAACATAATGCATCTGAATGAATCTGCATCTGCATTGTCGCCTCAAATGGATGGATGTATTTCGTTAGTGTTTACCACACCGTACAGTGCAATTATTCGTAAGAATATGAAAATATTACTACATTTTTTTAATTGATGGATGTCGCTGTGTGATACGATGGGATACACTCAAAAGCGCAATTCTTACCATGTCTCGAAGTTTTCGCTTGCAGATCGAGAACAAGTACATGATGTAGATTTTTCAGCACCTTACAGCATAGCTATTGCGGAAGTATTAGAGGTACATGCCTTTGAATCAGGTGAATAGTAACCGAAATGTGGATTTACTGACTGCATGGGAATAAAAGTGTTCTTTATTACAGCTCTTTGGGCGCTTTTCTCGTTGTTCAAAACAACAGCCTATGTTACATAACCAGCAAAGATTTTACAAGAGAGATACACATTTTACTGGCAAACACATTAATGAACTAACGCGATGAGTTGGTGTAACTAACATATGAAACGCGCAGGAACAGATTCTAAAAAAAAAATCATATTGCCTTGCACTACAGTGTTAGACTTGAAAGCACATTTTTATGTGAATGTACAGAAATTGTAACCTTCTTACGGGATACATTAATGCTGCGTCTGTGTTTGACAGCGTAAAGATGGTTGCATGAATCTCTGACGTAACAGACGTTGCTGACGACTGGTAGCTACACTAAAGCATGAAATGTATTCGCAAATTGCGAATACGGTGCCACTACAGCTATACAATTTACTGGAAAAAATGAAAATTTGTACTGAACTGGGTCTCTAACCCGGATTTCCCGCTTATTCGAGCGGTCTCCTTAACTGCTTCGGTTATCCGAGCACACTTCATGGAGAGTCCTAAACTCCCATCTGTCCCAGTGTCGCTGTCCACAGTGCTCTCGCAGTGCTGTGATTCCTGAACAAGGAGAGACTAGCAACACAACTTTTCATTTGTTTCCAGCAAATTGTGTAGCTATGGTGGTACGGTGCTCGTATCTTGTTAGTACATTCTGTGCTTCTTCCGGAAAACGTCACTTCCTCACCACAAGCGCTGCTGCTCTTCAGTTTACAGACAGCATTTGTATTAATATAACGCCACCGCCATTAAATTTCCAGTGCCAGAAACCATAGTAAATAAGAAAGTTTTACTTGGGAAGAAAAAACTATCAAATTAGGAGGTAACGTAAGGGTACACAGGATGAAAATATAGTACACACCGCTATCACTGCTGGCAACAGTAATGGCCATAACACCGGTTGGGCACAGAGCCCAACTGAGCTTGAATGATCGATATGGGTATGTTATTCCATGCTGTTTCAGCTCTATGAGAGTCCATCAATTGTAGTGGCTGACGATGGTGGCGAGCCAGTCACTCAGCAAACCACAACAAGTTGTTTCTAATGGGTAAGAGATGTGAAGAACATGCTTGCCAGGACAAAAGTCGAACACCTTCTTCATTATCGTGGGTCAGAATAGCATGGGCAACATGCAGTCATACATTACATTGTTGAAAGATAAACATCAGTGTGACGTTGAAGGTAGGGCTCAGCCACCAGGCTTAACACGTCATAAATGTAAAGCATGCTGTCTAAATTACTGGCTATGTCCACCGGAGGTGTGATCATGTTGTTTGCCCAATGCCACTCCGTACCATTACACTAGATAATGGGTCGCTATGACTATGATCAACCCAATCTCGCAGCGTTCGCTCTTCTCGAAGCCTCGGTACATGAATACATCCATAGTGATGCTGCGCAGAAATGTAGGGAAAAGACGACGTGGTGCTACTCTTGTGTTCAGTGTTGTCGTTGGGCCGTCTACAGGCTACTCTGCTGTCACGTGAACAAAGACCGCAAAAATGGCTCTCATGCTGACAGTCTATATTGTTCCATTCCTCGTCGAACTGTCCATGTAGATACCTATATTGCTGCAAAAAAGTCCATTCCTTGACTCAATTTCTGCAATTTGGTTGGACGATCCTGCACAATCCAGCGAAACGAAAGTCGTGTGGGGCCATTGAGATCCTGCACGTCATTGAGTATGGCCCTTCTGAGTCCATGGATTCAATGTTCACATGACAGTCGTATGAGGCCACTAAGATTCTTCATGGCACTGAGTATGATCCTCCTGAACCCACCAGTCCGTATTCACATGGCAATTGTGTGGGGCCACTGAGATCCTGCATGACACTGAGTGTGGGTTGCATGAAGGCATTGTTTTCTGCATTTACGTGACAGTCGTCAGGAGCCATTGAGAAACAACATGGCACTGGATGAGGCCCTCCTGAATGCTTCGATTCCATGTTCATATGACAGTCATCTGGGGCCATTGAGATCCGGCATTACATTGTGTATGATCCTCTTGAACTCATCGATTCCATATTCACATGACAGTCATGTGGTGCTATTGGTATCCTGCTTGCTTTATGCCAAATCCTCAGCCACTAGATTAACGCCAAGGCCTCACCCCAAGAATCTTACCCCAGACTATATGGGGTCACATTCGACATTGGTCCCAATAGGCCATCCCGGTAATTTGTAACTAGTTGGAATAAAAAACAGTTAGTTTTTAGAGCTCTAGAACAGAAAAACAACAATGTTACAAGTCGTCGAATTACGATTCACTTAAGATAAGGAATTAGCCTTGACTATTTAGCATCGATTAATCACATGAATAAATCTACCAGTTAATAATAGGTTATTATGTACCTTATTTTAATAAACAGCACGCCTTTAAGCGAATACTAATTTGTGTGGTTTCAAACAGACGCCATTTACGATAAAATACCTCTCGGGTGGTGCAATAGTTTGACAGAGTTAAATCAGTCAAAACACACACAAGTTAGCGCTGATACTCCCTTAGAAAAATAAAATTACTCACCAGTGATGGGGCATTGGGACACCCACGAGGGCCACTAAGTTCAGTCGCGTTTGACAACTTAGTTATTATCCAATAAAGTTGAAAGGAGCTTACCATTAACTCGTTGCCTGACTATAGCAACGGCCACTCAGTCTCCTAGCAACGCCTTCGAGGGAAATAACGTTGCTTTGCCGAATTGAATTTTCCACACGAACAGTGGAGATGTCTATCCTTCACGTATCCACTTCTAAAGAGGAAAACCTGTTGCATTTGCACAGTGACACTCTCCACTGTCCAGGACAACCTTAGCGTGTTCCAGCCGCCAATGAACTGATCACCACTCCAGAATGAGATTTTCACTCTGCAGCGGAGTGTGCGCTGATATGAAACTTCCTGGCAAATTAAAACTGTGTGCCGGACCGAGACTCGAACTCGGGACCTTTGCCTTTCACCGGCAAGTCACACAGTTTTAATCTGCAAGGAAGTTTCATATCAGCGCACACTCCGTTGCAGAGTGAAAGTCTCATTCTGGAAATATCCCCTAGGCTGTGGCTAGGCCATGTCTCCGCAATATCCTTTCTTTCTGGAGTGTTAGTCCCGCATAGTTCGCAGGAGAGCTTCTGTAAAATTTGAAATGCAGTAGACGAGGTACTGGCGGAAGTAAAGCTGTGAGGACGGAGCGTGAGTCGTGCTTGGGTAGCTCAGTTGGTAGAGCACTTGTCCGCGAAAGACAAAGCCCCGAGTTCGAGTCTCGGTCCGGCACACAGTTTTAATCTGCCAGGAGGTTTTTTGATCACCACTGTCCGGCCAAGCCCAATATTTTACATTGCGCTGGCGCGGCGTCTCCAGACCACCCATCCAAAAGAGGTGCGCTCTCTTAGGGCGCCAAAGAACTCAGTCAGGGCACCGCCTCTAGTTTACCCAGAATACGGGCTGGGGCAAAAGTGCCTTGGACGAGTGGACACGTTTGGCCGTGAACGTATGCATATAATCAGAAGGAAAAGACCAACAGTTACTTGCAACAGGATGGAGCAACTGCCCATTCAGCCGGCCGAACCTTAAAGCACATTTACACCGTCTTCACGCCTGAAGAGTTGTTGGCAGACGACAGTCTGATCGCGGCTCTAGCTGGGCACCCACGTCACCTCATCTGTCCGTGTGCGATTACTTTGTGTGGGGAGCCCTCAAGTCTAAGGTGTATCGCAACAACCCACATAGCCTTGAAGACATGCAGCAGAACATTTCGAATGCGATTGCAGCAATTCCAGCATTACAGCTTCGATCCGCATCCAGCAACTTGCTGACCAGGGCTCAACATCTGCTATAGTCAGGTTAGTACTATATTTCCTTTCCTCTGCTGTGTTTCTTTGTACACTAGATCTCTGTTCTCCGGGCCACCTTTATTTGTCCCACCTTGTTAGTCGATAAGGAGGTATCACTTAGCACAACTCCTGTTTGTAGGGAAGTCTTGATACTAAGTTTCAGTGACTGCTATCTTTGCTCTTTCTATTATATTCTTTTTCAGATTGTACCTAAGTCACTAGTGAACATTGTTTTGTGGACTTGGGCACCAGTGTAGCGTATGTGTTGATGGTGAATTGCCACATATTGGTCCCTACTTCTCTGTTCCAAGTTGTAAAGTCGCTCATACAAAGAGCGTGCTGCATCCCACTAAGCTGCGACCTACTGTACACTCGTACTGCGTACCACTGTACATCTTGGACGTTTTCCTGCTTTAGTTGTAGCACTGTCACAGAGAATAATGAAGGAATTTGTCACACATCTCGAATTTATTGCAGAAACCTTGAGGAAATACCCACCGATAACTCTGCTACCGCGGAAGACGACCCGCTCGTACCAGATACCAGGCAGTAAAGCCGTTGTCGACAAGGACATCGCAGTGGCCGTTCCTATCTACGCGCTGCACCACGACCCCAGGTACTTCCCTGACCCGGATCGGTTTGACCCTGAGCGGTTCTCGGAGGAGGAGAAGGCCAAGAGGCACCCGTATGTGTACCTCCCGTTTGGTGAGGGGCCACGCAATTGCGTGGGTAAGTATCAGCATTTCCTGTGCTCACTTCTATTACTTAGTATCACTTGTCACAGTTATAATGTACATACTGAGCAGCTAAATAACGCCTTACAGAATATGTCTTTTAATGTGCAATGGTGTGAACGCAGTTGTTGTTGTTGTCTTCAGTCCTGAGACTGGTTTGATGCAGCTCTCCATGCTACCCTATCCTGTGCAAGCTTCTTCATCTCCCTGTACCTACTGCAACCTACATACTTCTGAATCTGCTTAGTGTATTCATCTCTTGGTCTCCCTCTACGATTTTTACCCTCCTCGCTGCTCTACAATGCTAAATTTGTGATCCCTTGATGCCTCAGAACATGTCCTACCAACCGGTCCCTTCTTCTCGTCAAGTTGTGCCACAAACTCCTCTTCTCCCTAATTCTGTTCAATACCTTCTCATTAGTTATGTGATCTACCTATCTAATCTTTAGCATTCTTTTGTAGCACCACATTTCTAAAGCTTCTATTCTCTTTTTGTCCAAACTATTTATTGTCCATGTTTCACTTCCATACATGGCTACACTCCATACAAATACTTTCAGAAACGACTTCCTGACACTTAAATCTATACTCGATGTTAACAAATTTCTCTTATTCAAAAATACTTTCCTTGCCATTGCCAGTCTACATTTTATATCCTCTCTACTTCGACCATCATCAGTTATTTTGCTCCCCAAATAGCAAAACTCATTTACTACTTTAAGTGTCTCATTTCCTAATCTAATTCCCTCAGCATCACCCGACTTAAGTCGACTACATTCCATTATCCTTGTTTTGCTTTTGTTGATGTTCATCTTATATCCTCCTTTCAAGCCACTGTGCATTCCGTTCAACTGCTCTTCCAAGTCCTTTGCTGTCTCTGACAGAATTACAATGTCATCGGTGAACCTCAAACGCAGTAATGAACGCAGTAATTAAATGTAAAAATGTAAACATGTTTAAATACAAAGTATCAACGAGAATAAACTGTCAGACTAGCTGTCACAAGTACTTCATGGAATAAATTCTACACAAATGGAAATTACGTTACTTATAACAATCTAGCAACAATTAGAGAGTCAACAGTTACTCAAAGATGCAGTATGGCCGTCTATTCCAATTAGACGTTAGTTGAGAATAGGGCTATAGGCGAAACAAGCTTGAAGTAAGCAAGAAGAACTGCTAATTGAATTATGTGCTGCTTATTCTTGGCCATAATCGCTATGTTTGTAAACCGTGACTGTGTGGGATAATTATTTATTTCTAATTTCTGCTACCAGTCACTTTTTTATATTATGGTTAATCTAACATAATACAACGCGTTTCGAATATGTTCTGTTCATCTTCAGGCGTTTATACATACAGAGAAATGTTACTTAAAAATAAACAGCCTTAAACTCTATAATGGACAATGAGTTCTAGATTAATCTAGTTTAAGACTGTTTATTTTCAAGTAACATTTCTCTGTATATATGTATGTATATATGTATAAACGCCTGAAGATGGACAGAACATGTTCGAAACGCGTTGTATTATGTTGGTTCAAATAGCTCTGAGCACTATGGGACTTAACTGCTGGGGTCATCAGTCCCCTAAAACTTACAACTACTTAACCTAACTAACCTAAGGACATCACTCACATCCATGCCCGAGGCAGGATTCGAACCTGCGACCGTAGCAGTCGCGCGGTTCCGGACTGAAGTGCCTAGAACCGCTCTGCCACCGCGTATTATGTTGGATTAAACATAAAATAAAAAAGTGACTGGTAGCAGAAATTAGAAATAAATAATTATGTGCTGCTTGCCTAGAATCGTTCTTTATAAATAACATATTGTGACGTATTCTACGTTGCGGGCCCGGCCGAAACGAAAAAAATAAAGAAAAATTAACCAGTGATAGGACCTCTCACACATCTCATAGCTTGTGCACTTGTGCACACATTGCAGAATGAAATACTAAAACACCTCTTTTTTGTTCACAGGTATGCGACTTGGTCTCTTGCAGGCTAAAATCGGTCTTGCACACCTGATGTCAAAGATCGAATTCCAGAAATGTGATGAGACTGAAATTCCTATCGAATACGATCCGCTATCCATTGTGCTAATGCCTGCAACCGGTCTTCATCTCAGAGCGAAGAGGAGATCTGTCTGAAAACTAATTCTCAGTGTAAAAAGGTTTAGGAGAAGACCACATATTCCACTTCAGTGTACAATGTATAGCCTTAATAAACCTCTAAACATCAATATCCTGCTTGTTTTCACGACTTTAAACGCCCATGCTTAAATTGTGAACTATATAGCTATCGTCGATAACGTATGCCTAGAAGAATGTGAGTAATAAGCGTCACAGTTATCTGCATCACAACATAAAATTTTGTGACCGATTTGTAGGATGAAATATGGCTGCAAGTATAAACTCGATGTCATGCACGCGGTGACTTATTTTATTTTCAGCCAACGACGTACACATATCTTCAGTGGGTGATTTTAAATTTTCTGGCTGGACTATTTTTATAGTAATATAAAAGTACGTACACGCATGCTCTTCAGCGCATCAAATACATTGTAACCCTTTTGAATCAGATTGTTAGACGATGAGTAACGTATAAACCAGTATGAAATAGAAAAGAGGAGAAAACAGAAGTAACTTATATTAGAACCACTACATAGAAAGGTTGTTGATTGACGAAGCAGTTGAAGTTACAATTGCCGCCCAAATAAAATGTGTATTAAAGTCTAAGATTTAAATTAAGTGAGTGGAGGTAGTCATTCCAGATCTCACAGAGGAACTTGAACTCGTAAATCAACTAAGGAACATGTAGAGCCTTGCTGATCAATCTATGAGAACATTTAATAGAGTAATATCATGCACAGTGACAAAGATACAGCCTGGAACACCAGTTATAATCAACTTCATTGCGAGCGTAGCAATTACATGCATTTTTAGTGTCGCACGGCAGATATTCACTTGGGTCCTGACTAATTAAATTTAATAATTTTTCTTTTTTTCAGTCGACAGTTACACTAAGTTTCTCTTTTTTTCTACAGTGAAAATAAGTAAAATGAAATTACACGTCACGTAAACCATGGCTTGTTTATGTTGCTCATATGACTAGATTTCCTCAGGATCGCCTTGCCACGTACATTAATTGCCTCTATATTTTGGATATTGTTTTGGAAGATAGCACTTTAATTTATTCACATATGCTGGTGAAATTTACCAGAAGACGAGAAGGTTGGCGACAACCAAATAGAAAGTGTCACGGAAGACGGCTCTTCTGGTGGCAGATCGAAAGGACCCACCTACACCAGAATATTTCATCATAATATCCAGAATGGAAGTCGCGAATAGAGGCTCTCCATCAGACATGCCTAATGGACTACCAAAATTCTTTCAATTCACAACAGGCGTGGTCTTCTCTCACTTCTCCATCAACATCTAGCAAGAGGACAATGCTGTCCGACTAGGCAGCTTCTGTATGTTGTTTTGCCAGTCATAATGTTTGTTTAATGTATCCTTTAACCACGCAACTTCTACTTCCAATTCCTTTAAGCCGTGTACTATTTTTCCCTGATGTCTCTTTTTGATACTTAGCAGAGTTAATTCTCTTTCGATAGCAAATCTATCAATCAGCAGCGAAATATTACATACGTTTGCTACTTCAGGGGCTTACCCAGGAGAGCTACCGTGAAGTTTAGAAGTCGTAAGAGAGGCATAGGAATAACTGAAGCAGTTAGGGTTTGTCATAAGAGTTTATATCTGCTCCTGTGAACACCTTACAAACCGGTATCTGATTTGGGAATCTCTGTCTGACATAGAAGCGAACCAGCTGGTATATTCACGTGTCCTTGCGCTTTTTCCACTTACATCCTCTTCTCTGGCGACTTTGCTGCTAGATGAAGTTTATTACAGAACTCAAGGAGTCTTTCTACTCTCTTATTACTACTGCCAACCCCGTATTCTTCCAAAGCCTTGTCTTTTATTCCGTCCCCTACTATAACGGTTCGATCTTCTATGATTATTAGATTTACGTCTTCTTTTACACAGTAAGTTACCTGTTCAATACCGTCATAAACTCTGTCTCTTGACCTTCCGTTCGTGACGTTGCCATGTGAATCTCTATAATCTTTAATTATTCAGCTAGTACCGTACGTACTTTTCTAGACCATGGTCAACTATTTGTTCCAACATATATGACGATTCCTCTACATGTTTATAACATGAATCAAATGATTTGACCTCCTGTGTAATCAATAGATATCAAAAGGTCAAATGTTTTGGAGCCATGTCAGTCATGTACTAAATGATTCTGCTATTTGGCCACTGTAGATCTTGTGATTTTTCCGGAACATGGACTTCACCTGTGGAAATACTTTGTGGATGTGAAAGACATATTAGTTACATCTTAGTTTATATTCTGTACGTCTTTCTTTAAGTAGATAGACGATACGAATTTTCGTGCACTCTCGGCAGCTTATCTCTTTGCTTACAATCACGGCAAAAACGAATAGAGCTTATGACGGGCAAGTTGCGATCTATAGTCATTACGCTCTGATACGAATTATGAGGCCTATGAATATGTGCGTCTAACACACTGACGGAAATGAAATTATTACACCAGTCCGATATTTAGCAAAACTTTATTCATATGCTCATCACGTAACGGGCATTCTTTCATTCAATTCCCAACTGATGTCCAATAAATACCATGTATTGGTTGTGGCAAGAAAGCATCCAACCTCCGGTCGTCACCTTTTCTTAATGTGCTGTGTCAGTTCATGACGATTACTGGCTGGAGGCTGTTTTTTAAGTATGCGTCATCCCATTGCATCCCAAACGTGCCGCGTGGGTGACAAAAGAGGGGATCTGGCAGGCTAGCCAACGGCCCGTACATTCCGCAAGGCGTTTGTGGTGTGATCAGCAGAGTGGGTATTTCTGAACCTTCATGGAATATCCACTTTGTTCGATAGTCATGAATGGTATTACAACTCTGATTACATTTTTGGCACATACTAACTAGCATTTGCCTCCCTTCAACAATTACGAAATCCGTCCTGCTGTCATATCCAATAGTTGCCCACGCTGTAATTTCAGGAGTGGATTAGGTATCGATCTCAAAACTAGGCTGCCGGCCGCGGTGGTCTCGCGGTTCTAGGGGCGCAGCCCCGAACCGTGCGACTGCTACGGTCGCAGGTTCGAATCCTGCCTCGGGCATGGATGTGTGTGATGTCCTTAGGTTAGTTAGGTTTAAGTAGTTCTAAGTTCTAGGGGACTAATGACCACAACAGTTGAGTCCCATAGTGCTCAGAGCCATTTGAACCAATCAAAACTTGCTGTTTCCCATAGGCTGTCATCATATCGTTCATGAACATCTTGTTGTTGATGTGACTGAAAATAGAAGGAAGCAAGACTCATCACTGAACACCAAAGAATGCCATTCAATGTTGTAGCTGACTAGTTTTAGACCACGCACGTCTCTGTTGTCTGTAGTTTGGTATAAGCCGCAAAAGACGCAAGGCAACTCGACAATTCGAGATCTCAACCCAGCTTCCTGTGACTGTACCTGACGGTTCGTGGTGAGACTCTACTCTGCCTGTAACTTGTGAACTGATCTCAGCTGTTGTCATGCGTCCATTCGTCAGAAGCAATCGAACAATTGTGCGATCTTCTCGTTGTGTAACTCTTCTTAAAGAGCCCACTCTACAGGGCTCGCCACACTGCCACCCTGAGTTCATTACGTCACCATTTGTCCTGCAGTCATTCCGCTATAGCCAACTGTCTGTGCGTTCTGACACTATGATGTTCCTACACTACTGACCATTAAAATTGCTACACCAAGAAGAAATGCAGATGATAAACGGGTATTCATTGGACAAGTATATTATACTAGTACTGACATGTGATACATTTTCACGCAATTTGGATGCATAGATCCTGAGAAATCAGTACCCAGAACAACCACCTCTGGCCGTAATAACGGCCTTGATACGCCTGGGCATTTTATCAAACAGAGCTTGGATAGCGTGTACAGGTACAGCTGCCCGTGAGCTTCAACACGATACCACAATTCATCAAGCGTAGTGACTGGCGTATTGTGACGAGCCAGTTGCTCAATTGGTGTGAGATCTGGAGAATGTGCTGGCCATCAGTCGAATATTTTCTGTATCCAGAAAGGCCCGCACAGGACCTGCAATGTGCGATCGTGCATTATCTTGCTGAAATGTAGGGTTTCACAGAGATCAAATGAAGGGAAGAGTCACGGGTCGTAACACATCTGAAATGTAACGTCCACAGTTCAAAGTGCCGTCAATGCGAACAAGAGGTGACCGAGACGTGTAACCAATGGCACCCGATACAATCACGCCGTGTGGTACGCCAGTATAGCCAAGACGAATACACGCTTTCAATGTGCGTTCACCACGATGTCGCCAAACACGGATGCGACCATCATGATACTGTAAACAGAACTTGGATTCATCCGAAAAAATGACGTTTTGCCATTCGTGCACCCAGGTTCGTCGTTGAGTACACTATCGCAGGCGCTCCTGTCTGTGATACAGCGTCAAGGGTAATCGCAGCAATGATCTCCGAACTGATAGTCCATGCTGCTGCAAACGTCGTCGAACTGTTCGTGCAGATGGTTGTTGTCTTGCAAACGTCCCCATCTGTTGACTCAGGGATCGAGACGTGGCTGCACGATGCGTTACAGCCACGCGGATAAGATGCCTGTCATCTCAAGTGCTAGGCCGTTGGGATCCAGCACGGCGTTCCGTATTACCCTCCTGAATCCACCGATTCCGTATTCTGCTAACAGTCATTGGATCTCGACCAACGCGAGCAGCAATGTCGCGATACGACAAACCGCAATCGCGATAGGCTACGATCCGAACTTTATCACAGTCGGAAAGGTGATGGTACGCATTTATCCTCCTTGCATGAGTCATCACAACAACGTTTCACCAGGCAACGCCGGTCAACTGCTGTTCTGTGTATGAGAAATCGATTGGAAACTTTCCTCGTGTCAGCACGTTGTATGTGTCGTCACCGGCGCCAACCTTGTGTGAATGCTCTGAAAAGCTAATCATTTGCATATCACAGCATCTTCTTCCTGTCGGTTAAATTTCGCGTCTGTAGCACGTCATCTTCGTGGTGTAGCAATTTTAATGGCCAGTAGTGTATGTCCGTCACATCAAAGATTCGACGTTGCTCAAAGTCCTAACTAAGACGACAAACAACTCTTGGACGTCCTCTCGGTATGCCATATTGCGATCTCCACCTAATAAATTTCAGTAACAATCACGTAATCACGCCATTCTTAATCAGTAAGAGTGGATTTTGTCTGTACTACGAGGGCGAATCGGAATCCCTTTACCCCTACTTTTTGTTAGGCGAAATAAGGTAAGTGCAAACACGTGTACTCTTCTGCACGTCTTACACTATTTCTGCACGTAGTCCTCAAACCTTTTTAGATATTTATCCCATCGCAGCACTAAATTTATGTGGTTTCGTCTATCTGTGGAACCACCGTCGGAGTGCTATCTTGCCTACATCGTTGCACGCGAATCGCTGTCCTGCCAGGAATTTCTACTGTGGGCCGAAAAGGTTGAAAATACTAGGAGCGGAATTCGGACTGTAGGGTCAGTGGCCCAGAATCTCCCAGTGAAATGAGCGGAGCTTGTCGGCAGTTCTGACTGCCACATGTGGTCTCGCATTGTCGTGGGCGATAACCACGTTATACACATCGGGAATCTCTCGGCGCTTCTCCATTAAAGTAGCCCACAGATAAATATTAGTAACAATCACGTAATCACACCATTCTTCATCAGTAAGAGTGGATTTGATTCAGTACTACGATAGCAAGTCAGAATCCCTTTGCCCCTATTTTTTGTTAGCCGAAATAACTGTCGGCATTGGCAGTTGCACCTATCGGCATGAAATTCAACGGGAGAGGTCCACGGCGATCCCAGAAGACCTGTCGTGTCCTGACATAGATGGGAGAGGGGAAAAGGGGTTGCTGACCAGTCTGCGCTCTCGAGCTCTACAGGGCAGAAGGCAGAAGGACAATTCACAGTGAAGGCATTTGATTGTTTTCTTCTGTTTGAGCCGACACTGGTACAGGCATTTACTAGAAATGCAGGTGATGAGACTCGGTAGGGAACTCGTTGTGGAGACTCTTGGACAAACAGGGTTTTGAAATAGTTGTTTATTCCAGACAGGACTAATACACTGGAGGCTAGTTCTAGGGTTAGAAAAATCATGAATGACACTGTTACAGCAGAAGCCAATGCAGAAGTCCCAGGAGTGGATGCTAACCACAGTAGCAAACACTAGCAGCATCTTAAGGCAACAACAAAACATACTGACTGTGACACTGTTCACTGAGGTACTCCAGGTGAGAGAGCGGACTTACGCGGGGCTGGACCGAGCCTGGAGTCGACGGACTCAGATTCGGCGCCCAGATCGTCTGACTGAGAACTCTGCCAAAATGCGGAATCTAGGGGTTTTAAAGAGTGGCATGGGGGCACTGTTTTCCCCACTTAAAGCCACCCAGCCAATCCCGTAGGTCTCTTGCAGGTCCCTGCCAATCACGGTTTAGTTAGGTTCCCTCTACCGCTCCTGAGGCGGGTATGTTAATGCAGTTGCACTAAGAGTCCGTATTTGGTATCAACATTGTTCAGCTGAAAGCTAAACGTAACCGCTCTGCCAAATAAGGTCTGCAACATTATTGTTATACGTCATTTAGGCCCGCCCATCGGGCTCCCCGGAGTAGGGACCGCTACGTCAACAGTTTTTGGCGCTTTCGCTCTCTTTCTAACCCTTGTGAGTCTTCTGACGTTGCTATTCTCAGGGCTGGTATCAAGCTGGCTTTATACAATAGTACGTGCCTTAGGTTACAAAGTTCTACTGTGACAACCTACTGCAGCGTCTAGACGACATATGAAGTTACATGTTAATTCCTTGAAGAGTAACTAACGCCTTCGGACCGCTCCTGGGGGCGTCTGCATTTTCGCAAGGCTCTCCCCTTACTGTTTACTTCATGTAACAATATCTATCCCAGTTTCGTCTGCCCTCAGCATCGTCTCTGCTTCCGCTACTTGGAACGTCTGTCCTCCTATCTCACAGCTTCAAGATAACACTACAGTAGCAAGGAATAATCAATATATTACAGACCGCTAAACATAACTTTCCCAACATATGGCACCGTCAGGAATTTTTTTGTCACAGGCGAACTCAGACGTTTCCACGCCATGCCCTGTTGCTTCGTTTCCGGCCTGAAGTGCAGTAACCCCGTTTCACTGCCAGTAACAATGCGGTCCTGGAGACTGTCACCGTCTTCGGCATACCGTTGCAGATGATTCAGTCAACAAATGATCTGCTTGCCTTTCGTCATGTCACCCAACTCCTTAGCCACATACCGACGTGAAACCTTGCGGAAATCTAACGGTTCGTCAGCGATGTCGTAGACACACCCATACGAAATGCCAAGCTCGCGGGATATTGTCGCGTAGGTTCATACGTTAGGGAGCTTTCTCCATTACATCCAGGCAGGAAATGTAGTCAGTTAGTAACGAACACGGCCTTCCAGAACGCTCCGCGACATTCAAATTTTCATGGCCTTTTGTGAAGCCACTACACCATTATCACCACCAACCACCACCTCCGCAGCCTCCTCCTCCTTCTTCGACAGGAGCGAGACATCTTTTCCCGTGCGCGAGCTGCATTTCTCTCTGGAATTGGATGGGGGTTCGTTGCTCGGCCCATAAAAAACGAATCACACATCGCTGCTCTTACGCTGTGGACGTGTTAAGCACAACCGCCATCTTCAACATTGACAGCAGCGGCTTGTCACGGAACTACCAACCGATAAGGCCTGGCTGGTTCAAGAAAGGTCCCCCCGCTTTAAATCGATATGATGGCTTTGCATTTACAACCGTAATTTGGCTAAGAATAGGGGCAAAGACTTTCAGATTCGCCCTCGTAAAAAAAGTTCTCGTTACGACAAAATGTTTATCAGCGCACATAAAAGCAGTAGAAGTATTGGAGTCTCTGTTTGGTGGCATTCGGTAAAGTTTTTCATATTCTAACATTTCGTATTTCCAGTAGCGCAATTAATTAGCATATCAACGACACGCGTTATGAAAAATCTCTCAGCTTATTGGGCTAGTTAAAATATTCGTATACTTCGCTTGTCGCACTGGACACGGTAAAGATTGCTATGATGTTCGTTGGGAGAGTGTTACCTTGTAACTGGATACAATTTCGGATCAGAGTCGAAGAGCACAAGCGCAATGCTCATTATAAAACAAATCTTTGAGGGTAGAAGTCGAGCGAGTGCAATGCACCTTCTCTCTGCATTATTTTTATAACTGATGGCTGAATTTGATCACTGTGTACTACGATAACGCCATCACAGTGAGAACAACGAAATTAGATGCGCACCAGGTTACATATTTATTGTTAGTGGGTCGCCTCACCATGGAAAAGTTGTAGGACAATGTAAAGGATCTTGGGATCTACGTCAAAACTGAGAGTAACAGAGATTTATTTTCTCTAATGGCTGACAAAATTCACAGTTAGAATTAACAGAGAATAAAGTTCTCTAAAACTCAAATCAAATTACAAAATGACTCTAACACAGAGGACTCCGCCAAAATGTGTGGAGGACTTGTAAGTAGGCTGTTTAGGTTTTTTTATTGGTAACGCCACGTAGCGCTCTGTATGAAAATCACTGGCTGTGCTGTGTGCAGTCTGTGGCTGGGTGGCATTGTTGGAGTGTATGCTATCGTAGTGTTGGGCAGTTGGAGGTGAGCCGCCAGCAGTGGTAGATGTGGGGAGTGAGATGGCGGAGTTTTGATAGCGGATGATCTGGACAGAGACAGTAAATTTGTAAATCTATATATATATAATGACTTTTGAACACTATTAAGGTGTTCTTTATCAAAATCTTTCATTTGCTAACTATGCCTATCAGTAGTTAGTGCCTTCAGTAGTTTGAATCTTTTATTTAGCTGGCAGTAGTGGCGCTCGCTGTATTGCAGTAGTTTAAGTAACGAAGATTTTTGTGAGGTAAGTGATTTGTGAAAGGTATAGGTTATTGTTAGTCAGGGCCATTCTTTTTTAGGGTTTTTGAAAGTCAGATTGCGTTGCGCTAAAAATATTGTGTGTCAGTTTAAGCAGTCATTTATAATTTTTCTAAGGGGACGTTTCAGACTGTATGGAGAAAGCGCAACAAGTTGTGCTCTTATGGGCAGTTCGCGAAATCAAAGTTGAGGATACAACAAGATGCCAGACACTCTAACCAAATTAAGCAAGAGTTGCGTGGCCAAGTAAGCAAGTAACGAGATGCTCTCAACGTAGCCCATGCTGTCAAAATTGCGACATTTACATTTCTCCAAAATCAGCAACCCATGTGCCCATCAGCACCAAACAGCGGCCCAAGACGAGTGACCCTCACAGCTGGTGGCGATCGAATCAGCACAGCAGAGCGGCCCAAAGCAGAAACGCACAGAATCTTAGTTTACGGCCGTCAGCCACCTAACTTTCAAAAATACTACATGTAGGGGACGACTTATTGCTGTTGCCAATGAGATGGAAGAGGATGTCGCTTATTTAATGAAAAAAAAGGGGAGATGCTGCAGAAACCTCCCACTTACGGTGGGACATAACGCACCTTAACAAATGATATAGGTTGGTACTGGGATGGAGAAGTGTTTCATCAATTGGTCGGCTTCTCCAGGCCGAACACAGTTGTCGGCCCACTGAACTCGACTGGGTACAACAAATTTTGGAGCGAAAGCAGTGCGCTGGTCGGGCGGCGTTTCGATGTCTTGTTCTTTGATGTCCGAACAGAACAGACACAAACGTCATTCTCAGTTATTCCCTGGGGATGTCAGTGGCAGCACCGTATCTTCCACTCAGGGCTATGAGGCGCCGGTTCTGACAGCAGGGGCATGAAGCAGCCCGCAAGCTTACTTCTGCCCAGCTCCTAGGGGACTTTCGCCCTTTCTAGTGAGATTCACTGACTGTCTCCTGCCGACGAAGACCCAGAAGACACACCAGGAGAACATCTTCTCAGTGAGACAAACAAAACTTTCCTCCTAGCAAATGTGTCCAGAACTCTCCAAATAAAATTAACTGTGAAAAGGTGGGAAAAATGAATCAATATCACGCAGCACGGCAGTGGTATCACAACATAATTTTTCATAATGTAGACACACATTACCCCATTCAAAACTGCACATGAAACAGAATAAACACATTCAGCATTCACTGTAACACTGAAGAAACAACATAAGAACATACAAGATAACAGAGAAATGCAATTATGACGCTCTACCACAAATGTACAAATGTGTGTGAATTCCTATGGGACCAAACTGCAAAGGTCATCGGTCCCTAGACTTACACACTATTTAAACTAACTTCACCTAACTTACACACACACACACACACACACACACACACACACATATATATATATATATATATATATATATATATATATATATATATATATATATATATATGCCCGAGGGAGGACTCGAACCTCTGGCGGGAGAAGCCGCGCAGTCCGTGACATGGCGCCTCTATCCGCGCGGCCATTCGACGTAGCGCTCTAACACACTACTGTCGTATCTTAATATGCCGATTAGTTTTCGTATGACTCAAAGAGAGAAAATTTAAACGCACTCATTCAGTCATATCAGCACATACATTCTAAAACTGCATAGATATGCTCCTTCGAACACATTAATCACTATTTTATCATAATTGTGCAATGTGCCTTCCGTGCTAGCACTCAAAACGCTGCTTTCTACAATGCAGTGCGAAACAGCTTGTGGATTTTAAACAAACGCTTTGAGTTTTATTAATGAAATACTGCATACTGTTCGGTGTCTTGTACCTGCTTGCTTGGACGAATCTCACAGTGGTGCAATTGACAGCAGCTACCTGACAACTCGATTGAAACCAGCATGTTTGGCAAAGTTTTTACATAAGCGACACACACATTTTACTACTAATCTAATAAGAAACAGTTTGAATGACTAAGCTACACAAAATACCGAAGTTTTTGTTGTATTTTAAAGTCAAATATGACATACAGATAGAAGTTAAAGGGACTGCTAATAGATTGGTCTATAATCACTGCAACGATTATTTTTGCGTTAATTTACTGTCGAAAGAAGTCCGTAGATACCGGATATCTTTGTACTACACTAAGTGCGGAGAACAAGGGGGCATGTACCTTCCAACAGGATCACGATCTACGATTTTTACCCTCCTCGCTGCTCTCCAATGCTAAATTTGTAATCCCTTGATGCCTCAGAACATGTCCTACCAACCGGTCCCTTCTTCTCGTCAAGTTGTGCCACAAACTCCTCTTCTCCCCACTTCTGTTCAATACCTTCTCATTATTTATGTGATCTACCCATCTAATCTTCAGCATCGTTCTGTAGCACCACATTTCGAAAGCTTCTATTCTCTTCTTGTCCAAACTATTTATTGTCCATGTTTCACTTCCATACAAATACTTTCAGAAACGACTTCCTGACACTGAAATCTATACTCGATGTTAACAAATTTCTCTTCTTCAGAAACACTTTCCTTTGCCATTGCCAGTCTACATTTTATATCCTCTCTACTTCAACCATCATCAGTTATTTTGCTCCCCAAATAGCAAAACTCATTTACTACTTTAAATGTCTCATTTCCTAATCTAATTCCCTCAGCATCACCCGACTTAATTCGACTACATTCCATTACCCTCGTTTTGCTTTTGTTGCTGTTCATCTTATATCCTCCTTCCAAGACACTGTCCAATTCGTTCAATTGCTCTTCCAAGGTCTTTGCTGTCTCTGAAAGAATTACAGTGTCATCGGTTAACCTCAAACGCAGTAATGAACGCAGTAATTAAATGTAAAAATGTAAACATGTTTAAATACAAAGTATCAACGAGAATAAACTGTCAGACTAGCTGTCACAAGTACTTCATGGAATAAATTCTACACAAATGGAAATTACGTTACTTATAACAATCTAGCAACAAATAGAGAGTCAATAGTTACTCAAAGATGCAAATGGCCGTCTATTCCAATTAGACGTTAGTTGAGGATAGGGCTATAGGCGAAACAAGCTTGAAGTAAGCAAGAAGAACTGCTAATTGAATTATGTGCTGCTTATTCTTCACCATAATCGCTATGTTTGTAAACTGTGCTACCAGTCACTTTTTTATATTATGCTTAATCTAACATAATACAACGCGTTTCGAATATGTTCTGTTCATCTTCAGGCGTTTATACATACAGAGAAATGTTACTTAAAAATAAAATAAAAACAGAACATGTTCGAAACGCGTAGTATTATGTTGGTTCAAATGGTTCAAATAGCTCTGAGCACTATGGGACTTAATTGCTGGGGTCATCAGTCCCCTAAAACTTACAACTACTTAACCTAACTAACCTAAGGACATCACACACATCCATGCCCGACGCAGGATTCGAACCTGCGACCGTAGCAGTCGCGCGGTTCCGGACTGAAGTGCCTAGAACCGCTCGGCCAACGGTATTATGTTGGATTAAACATAAAATAAAAAAGTGACTGGTAGCAGAAATTAGAAATAAATAATTATGTGCTGCTTGCCTAGAATCGTTCTTTATAAATAACATATTGTGACGTATTCTACGTTGTGGGCCCGGCCGAAACGAAAAAAAATAAAGAAAAATTAACCAGTGATAGGACCTCTCACACATCTCATAGCTTGTGCACTTGTGCACTTGTGCACACGTTGCAGAATGAAATACTAAAACACCTCTTTTTTGTTCACAGGTATGCGACTTGGTCTCTTGCAGGCTAAAATCGGTCTTGCACACCTGATGTCAAAGATCGAATTCCAGAAATGTGATGAGACTGAAATTCCTATCGAATACGATCCGCTATCCATTGTGCTAATGCCTGCAACCGGTCTTCATCTCAGAGCGAAGAGGAGATCTGTCTGAAAACTAATTCTCAGTGTAAAAAGGTTTAGAAGAAGACCACATATTCCACTTCAGTGTACATTGTATAGCCTTAATAAATCTCTAAACATCAATATCCTGCTTGTTTTTCACGACTTTAAACGCCCATGCTTAAATTGTGAACTATATAGCTATCGTCGATAACGTATGCCTAGAAGAATGTGAGTAATAAGCGTCACAGTTATCTGCATCACAACATAAAATTTTGTGACCGATTTGTAGGATGAAATATGGCTGCAAGTATAAACTCGATGTTATGCACGCGGTGACTTGACGTACACATATCTTCAGGACTACCTTACTATCAGACAGGACAATTCTAGTCAGAATCCACTTACATTTTACGAATAGAGTTCGATGCTAACTTAACACCCACTTCTGTCTTCTAAAGTTAGTTACGGATTTATAATCTGACATGGGCGTTGGTGTCATCAAGTAAGTTACCTTGTTCAAACTAAAGTATAACGAAAGCCAACAGTTAATGATTATTCTACAAAATTTGTTCATTATTGTTCATAATTACTCGGTGTCAGTCGTTACCTAGGTTATTTATTGTAATGAGACACAGCAAAATGGTCAATAATCCTAAATTAGTCCTAGGAGAGAACAACACTTGTTCAAATTCGTTTTGAGGTAAGTCACAATCTTTTACGGTAACAAGTACCTCTAGCTGTTGACGAAACTCATAGATCACGTGTTTAACTATCATATTACCTAACAAAATTATTTCCTCAGGCTTTTAATTTTTTCCAGATATCACTAAGTCGAAATTCAGTGCGCTGTGAATAATTAACCTACATCGAAACAAGTAAGGCAGATTATCTCCTCAGTTATAAAGATTAGATATTTTTTGCGTGCAGAAAATTTAGAATAAAGGTCGCATTTCTGTAATTATCTTTGATGTGTTTAGATAACGGTCCCTCTAATGTATCAGACAAATCTAGATCGTTTATACGATACACAGATCGAATAAATCAAATGATCCTCTCACGATAACGTTTTGTGATGCATAAAGTGCAGGTAGAAAAGTACAAAGATCGAAAGTTGCAAATATAGCAAATATAAGATTATGTTACGTAAAAAAGGTCGGCGTAAAATTCCATGTGTAAAATCAACGATTGTGTTTGTCCCTGATAACGAATAGTAGTGTGTTCGGGTTGTATCACAATTAATTGCGACAGCTGACGCAATCGAAAGAAGCAAAACCGTTCAAGTAAGTAAACAAAAAAAACTGTTTGCGAGAAATCTGTGAATGTGTGGTTGGTTTCGAGCACACACTGACTTAAGTAGGAAATATTCTCCTCTTTACATGAAAAAATTTGAAACGTGAACTTTTCGATTAAGTTATCATAAAAATGGGCTTATATTTCGCTCACGATGTACATTACAGAAAGTAGAACTTTATGTCGGTTCGTTAAGTGTTACAGTTTTCTGTTCACTCGTATCTACATCTGCATAGATACTCTGCAAGCCATCGTACGGTGCGTGTCGGAGGGTACCCTGTACCACTACTATTCATTTCCTTTCCCGTTCCACTCGCAAATAGAGCGAGGGAAAAACTACTGTCTATATGCTTTCGCATGAGCGCTAATGTATCGGATCTTATCTTTCTGGTCCCTACGCTCAATGTATGTTGGCGGCAATAGAATCGTTCGGCAGTCAGCTTCAAATGCCGGTTCTCTAAATTTCATCTACATCTACATTTATACTCCACAAGCCACCCAACGGTGTGTTGCGGAGGGCACTTTACGTGCCACTGTCATTACCTCCGTTTCCTGTCCCAGTCGCGTATGGTTCGCGGGAAGAACGACTGCCAGAAAGCCTCCGTGCGCGCTCGAATCTCTCTAATTTTACATTCGTGATCTCCTCGGGAGGTATAAGTAGGGGGAAGCAATATATTCGATACCTCATGACAGAAACGCACCCTCTCGAAACCTGGACAGCAAGCTACACCGCGATGCAGAGCGCCTTTCTTGCAGGGTCTGCCACTTGAGTTTGCTAAACATCTCCGTAACGCTATGACGCTTACCAAATAACCCTGTGACGAAACGCGCCGCTCTTCTTTGGATCTTCTCTATCTCCTCCGTCAACCCGACCTGGTACGGATCCCACACTGATGAGCAATACTCAAGTATAGGTCGAACGAGTGTTTTGTAAGCCACCTCCTTTGTTGATGGACTACATTTTCTAAGGACTCTCCCAGTGAATCTCAACCTGGTACCCACCTTACCAACAATTAATTTTATATGATCATTCCACTTCAAATCGTTCCGCACGCATACTCCCAGATATTTTACAGAAGTAACTGCTACCAGTGTTTGTTCCGCTATCACATAATCATACAATAAAGGATCCTTCTTTCCACGTATTCGCAATACATTACATTTGTCTATGTTAAGGGTCAGTTGCCACTCCCTGCACCAAGTGCCTATCCGCTGCAGATCTTCCTGCATTTCTGTCGTATGAGGTTCTTCCTTGTCGTCCTTCCGTTTGGATGAAACACTCCTCTCGTCTCTGCTTTCAGACACAACTGACTCATCTGTCAAAGCTCGACAGGCTGTGAAATCTACTGATTTACGGGAGTTCTATAGATTTTTGAGAAGACCAGAGGATTGAAATCAGGTGATCTTGGCGGCCAACGTACAGGTTGTGGTCGACCTGTCCGTTTTGGACCGTATTGGATGGTTAGGTGTCGCCTTATGTCGGCGGCAAAATATGTCGGAGCCCCATCATACTTGTACCGCATTCCTCAGCTATGCGCGAGGGGAACATCCTCGAGCAATCCTAGAAGATTCCACCAAAAACGAAGCTACTCTCGTCCATGAATGTGTGGCTCAGTGCGACGGTCACTTTCTACCCACAACCGCACACTGAAAGAGATACGTTGCTGGTCGAGAGATTCATGAACAGTATGTGGGTTTACGTCAGATTTGATGCAGACTGATAAAGTTAACATTATCAAGTAGATCTGTGCCGACTAGAAAACCACTTCTACATCCACATCTACATCCGTACTCCGCAAGCCACCTGATGGTGTGTGGCGGAGGGTATGTTGAGTATCTGTATCGGTTCTCCCTTCTATTCCAGTCTCGTACTGTTCGTGGAAAGAAGGATTGTCGGTATGCCTCTGTGTGGGCTCTAATCTCTCTGATTTTCTCTCTTCGCGAGATATACGTAGGAGGGAGCAATATACTGCTTGACTCCTCGGTGAAGGTATGTTCTCGAAAAGCCCGTTCCGAGCTACTGAGCGTCTCTCCTGCAGAGTCTTCCACTGGAGTTTATCTATCATCTCCGTAACGCTTTCGCGATTACTAAATGATCTTGTAACGAAGCGCGCTGCTCTCCGTTGGATCTTCTCTTTCTCTTCTATCAACCCTTTCTGGTACGGATCCCACACTACTGAGTAGTATTCAAGCAGTGGGCGAACAAGCGTACTGTAACCTACTTCCTTTGTTTTCGGATTGCATTTCCTTAGGATTCTTCCAATGAATCCCAGTCTGGCATCCGCTTTACCGACGATCAACTTTATATGATCATTCCGTTTTAAATCAAATGGTTCAAATGGCTCTGAGCACTATGGGACTTAACATCTGTGGTCATCAGTCCCCTAGAACTTAGAATTACGTAAACCTAACTAACCTAAGGACAGCACACACATCCATGCCCGAGGCAGGATTCGAACCTGCGACCGTAGCAGTCGCACGATTCCGGACTGCGCGCCTAGAACCGCGAGACCACCGCGGCCGGCGAAAAGTAATGCCTCCGATTTCTTTATGCGGAAACTCTTATGGCACCAGTCATCACGAGGCAGAGAAAATCCCTGACCCCGCCGGAAATCGAACCCGGGAACCCGAGCGTGGGAAGCGAGAACGCTACCGCATGACCACGAGCTGCGGACTTAAATCACTCCTAATGCGTACTCCCAGATAATTTATGGAATTAACTGCTTCCAGTTGCTGACCTGCTATATTGTAACTAAATGATAAGGGATCTTTCTCCTTATGTATTCGCAGCACATTACACTTGTCTACATTGAGATTGAACTGCCATTCGCTGCACCATGCGTCAATTCGCTGCTGATCCTCCTGCATTTCAGTACAATTTTCCATTGTTACAGCCTCTCGATATACTACTTCGGCATTATCGCAGTGGTAACATCGGTTCCCATCAGATCACTGAAGTTAAGCGGTGTTGGGCTTGGCTAGCACTTGGATGGGGGCCGTCTGATCTGCCGACCCCTGTTGGCACGCGAGTTACACTCAGCCCTCTCGAGGCCAGTTGGGGAGCTGCTTGATTCAACAGTAGAGGCTTTGGTCACGAAAAGTTCCTTTAATATGACCTGGTGGGGATACGAAACGCTCGAGCAGTAGTCAAGGATGGGTCGCACTAGCGTTCTGTACGCAGCCTCCTTTATAGGTGAGCTGCACTTTCCTAACACGCTCGAAGTAAACCGAAGTCGACTATTCGCCCCCACTATTGCCGTTCTTACGTGCTCGTTCCACTTCATATTGCTTTGCGACTTTACACCTAGGTATTTAGCCGAAGTGACTGTGTCAAGCAGCAGCCGTTAATGCTGTATCCGAACATTACAGTATTGTTTGCCTCCTCATCTGCATTAACTTAACATTTTTCTACTAGAGCAAGTCGCCCTTCATTACACCAACTGGAAATATTGTACGAGGGTAATCTCAAAAGCAAGGTCTCCTATTTTTTTATAAGTACATACAGCTTTTTATTTCTACAGTGGTTTACATCAGTTTACAGCTCGAACATTTAGCTTTTTTTCGACATAATCACCATTTGTGTCGATGCATTTTTGTAGACGCTGTGGCAGTTTTCGTATGACCATGTCATACCAGTTCGCCGCCATGCTGTTCAGAAAGTTATGAACCTCTTCTTTCACCTCGTTGTCGGAGCTGGGAGCACAATTAACGCTGACAGGTACTGTGTGTGAGACTCTGAAAAAACTCAAACGGGCAATTCAGAACCGGAGAAGAGGAATGTTAATCAAGGGCGTACACATACTCCATGACAACGCTCGCCCACACATCGCTCGACAAACCGTTGATCTCCTGTAACAGTTTCAGTGCAACATAATCACCCACCCACCCTATAGCCCTGACTTGGCGCCCAGTGACTGTCACCTGTTCCCTAGGTTAAAAGGACATTTGGCCGGAAAGCGATTCAGCTCCGACGACGAGGTGAGAGAAGAGGTTCATAACTTCCTGAACAGTATGGCGGCGAGCTGGTATGACGAGGGCATACAAAAACTGCCACAGCGTCTCCAAAATGCATCGACAGAAATGGTGATTATGTCGAACAATAGCTAAACGTCCAAGCTGTAAATTGATGTACACCATTGTAGAAATAAACAGGTCTATGTATTAATAAAAAAAGTAGGAGACCTTAGTTTTGAGATTACCCTCGTACGTCCTCATACAGTCGCTCTTCACTTCTCAACGACGTGAGAAGTTGCCAGAAAAGACACGTACTTCGAATTCCATATTAAACTGTAGCTCCTCTTTCCTCGGATGTATAACTGGGATACGTTCGGGACACGCAAGTCACCGCAGTGGCGTCCAATTGAAAGACATGCCACCAGGCGTTGAGCCCCACGAAATTATTATTATTATTGTTGTTATTATCACTATACAGTCACTGAACGACGATATCTACCCGTACACCACACGGTCATCAGCAAACAGCCGCATAACTCGTCAGTCAGATCATTTATGTATAGTAGATTAGCGCCCGCTGCTTCGCTCGCGTATACTGTGTGGCCTGCAGAGATCTTTCCTTTTATTTAATCGAATTTTTGTATTGTTCACATATTGCAACACCTAAGGTTTTCATGTTAATTAACGCCATGTAAGTAAGGTTTTCTTTCGAATGTACTTTGACGAAAAAGCGATGCCTTTTGCTTTCTTGTGGAGATACACAACTGGCCATTAAAATTGCTACACGAAGAATAAATGCAGATGATAAATTGGTATTCATTGGACAAATATATTATACTAGAACTGACATGTGATTACATTTTCACACAATTTGGGTGCATGGATCCTAAGAAATCAGTACCGAAAACAACCACCTCTAGCCGTAATAACGGCACTGATACGCCTGGACATTGAGTCAAACAGTGCTTGGATGGCGTGTACAGGTACAGCTGCCCATGTAGCTTCAACACGATACTACAGTTCATCAAGAGTAGTGACTGATGTATTGTGACGAGCCAGTTGCTCGGCCACCATTGACCAGACGTTTTCAGTTGGTGAGAGATCTGGAGAATGTGCTGGCTAGGGCAGCAGTCGAACATTTTCTGTATCCAGAAAGGCCCGTACAGGACCTGCAACATGCGGTCGTGCATTATCCTGCTGAAACGTAGGGTTTCGCAGGGATCGAATGAAGGGTAGAGCCACGGGTCGTAACACATCTGAAATATATCGTCCACTGTTCAAAGTGCCGTCAATGCGAACAAGAGGTGACTGAGACGTGTAAGCAATGGCACCCCTTACCATCACGCCAGGTGATACACAAGTATGGCGATGACGAATACACGCTTCCAATGTGCGTTCACCACGATGTCGCCAAACACGGATGCGAACATCACGATGCTGTAAACAGAACCTGGATTCATCCGAAAAAATGTCGTTTTGCCATTCGTGCACCCAGGTTCGTCGTTGATGCAGCGTCAAGGGTAACCGCAGCCATGGTCTCCGAGCTGATAGTCCATGCTGCTGCTAACGTCGTCGAACAGTTCGTGCAGATGGTTGTTGTCTTGCAAACGTCCCCATCTGTTGACTCAGGGATCGAGACGTGGCTGCACGATCTGTTACATCCATGCGGATAAGATGCCTGTCATTTCCACTGCTAGTGATACGAGGCCGCTGGGATCCATCACGGCGTTCCGTATTACCCTCCTGTACCAAACGATTCCATATTCTGCTAACAGTCATTAGATCTCGACCAACGCGAGCAGCAGTGTCTCGATACGATAAACCACAATCGTGATAGGCTACTATCCCATCTTTATCAACGTCGGAAACGTGATGGTACGCATTTCGCCTCCTTACACGAGGCATCACAACAACGTTTCACCAGGCAACGCCGGTCAACTGCTGTTTGTGTATGAGAAATCGGTTGGAAACTTTCCTCACGTGAGCACGTTGTAGGTGTCGCCACCGGGCTGACCTTGTGTGAGTGCTCTGAAAAGCTAATCGTTTGCTTATCACAGCATCCTCTTGTGTCGGTTAAATTTCGCGTCTGTAGTACGTCATCTTTGTGGTGTAGCAATTTTAATAGCCAGTAGTGTATTTGCGTAGCAACTTTCATCCCCTAACAAATGTTAGTTTATATCTAACCTGGAAGTGAAATACCAGTTTTCGTAGGTTTAGCTATAAAATTTTTAATGCAACGAAATATTTTTCTTAAGATTTTTGATCCCCTATTGTACACCCTTGGGGGTTGAATTTCCACAAACACTGAAACACGTATTTTTTTAATTTCTAACTGAGAAATAAAATTTAAATTTTCATAGATTTAGATTGAAAAACGTGTTCATAATAAAATATTTTCACAAAAATCTGATCCGCTATTTCACTCGCTTAGGGGTTCAATTTCCAAAAAAACAATGAAATGCCTACTTCTTTCCTTGTGACCGAGAAGTCAAATATCATTGTTCATAGATGTAGCTTTAAAAATACTTTAGTAGTTCTTTAATAATCATATGTTTTCAAAAAAAGCTTTCACCCAGTATTTCATCCCCCATAGGGAAAAATTTCCAAAAATGCTGAAACACGTATTTCTTTATTTCTGACCGAGAAACTAAATACCAATTTTCGTAGGTCTAGCTCCAAAACTGCTTTTGTAGCGACATTTCCCAAAACAATTCCATCCCCTGTTTCACCCCCTTAGGGTTGGAGTATCGAAAAATCGCTTCTTAAACGAAGCCTACAGTATAAGGTCCACATCTTCACCAAATTTCAAGTTTCCATCCGTAGCGTTTCTGGGCTGGGCGATGTTGAGTCAGTCAGTCAGGCATGCAGGCAGGCAGGAAGGACATGGCCTTTCATCTTTACATATATAAATCTACTGTATGTGTGTATGTCACTGAACTCCTCTTAAGCGGCTGGACCGATTTGAATGAATTTTTTTCTATGCGTTAGGGCGGCGCCCTGGATGGTTTAGATTCACGAATCAGCCTGGCAGATGGCGCTACAGTCGGTACCTAGGTTACTTATCTAAGTGGGGGCACTCAAATACTAAGGTGAATCGGCCGGTTTCTGCTGCGCGTCTGGAAAAGTTGTATTGCCACCACTGTATTCGCCGCCAGAACCATTGAAAACACTGTTGGATGGAGCTACATCTCAGTCTAAATTGTTTTTGCGTAAAATTTGGAAATTCAGTTCGTGCATTCAAGTGACATCATTTCGAGCAACAAAAATCGTTCAGAATGAGGAAGGTCGCAATTTTCAATCAACGTTTAAGATTCAGGGTCAAGTGTATCATCAAATTGGTTCTTTAATGCCGATGCTTGATACCGATTCAGAATTTCTGCAAATCTAATTTATGGGTGGTGAGGAGAAGCAAATTAACGCACGCTGCCAGTACAACCATATCGAGCAGATAGAGGAGCGAGAAACTGTGGTTATTTTAGAACCGTTTTTACAGAATCATAACCAGTTGGTCCAGTTGTTCAATACCGTTTCAAACAGACTGCAAAACGACAACTATACAGCAAAGTACCATCTGGATAGCACGCAGGCCGATATAATGCACCGACCATTAATGAAGTTGCAGTTGTTATGTTTGGCGACGCATTTGAATGTCGAGATATACGAACCCAACGCAGAGATAACACAGTGCATACGATTGAAGACAGTCGTCGCTCTTACGACGCTTTGCAATATCCATTGATATTTTGGGAAGGAGAAGATGGGTATCATTTAAATATCAAACAAAAAAATGCAGGACAACGTCTGTCGGGTCCGCTAGTATTGTGTATAGAGATAGAGAACAAGAGCGATCATGTCACACTCCCCTGGGCACACCTGAAGATACCCTTGTCACTGATGAACATCGCCGTCGAGCACAACATACTGCGCTCTATTACATAAAAAAGTCTTCGAGTTACATCTCTGGGAACGCATTCCGTATCCTCGTTAACAGTATGCAGTGTGGCACCGTGTCAAATGCTTTCCGGAAGTTAAATATGGAATTTCCCTGTTGTCCTTCATCCCTGGTTCGCAGGATACCGTGCGGGAAAAGGGCAAGCTGACATTCGTACGAGCGAAGCTTTCTGAGTCCATACTGATTCGTGAACATGGGCTTTTCCGTATCACGAAACTGAACTGAGAACACGATCAAGAACTCTGCAGCCAACCGATGTCAAGGATATTACTCTATAATTTTGCGGGTCTGTTCTTTTATCCTTCTTATATACGGAAGTCGCCTACGTTCTTTACCAGCAGCTTGGGACTTTGCACTGGGCAAAAGATTCGTGATAAATGTAATCTAGCCTTAGAGTAATCTCTGTGAAACCGCTATGAGATTCTAGAATTTGAGAATTATTTGTTTCCAGCTCTTGAGATGCTTCGCTACACCAAGGGTGGCAATTACTATCTCCTCCGTAAGAGAGTCTGTGGGACGGTCAAACGACCGTATTTTGTACGCTCTTCCTGTGTGAATGAGTTCTTAAGTGCGAAATTTAATACTTCAACTTTCCTTTAGCTGTCTTCTTTTGCCACACCAGACTGGTCAACGAGGGACTAGGTAGAAGCTTTCACTTAGTGATTTTACTTAGGACCAATTTTTTTTTCGATTCTCAGCAATGTTTCTATAAGATATGACAGTGGTAGTTGTTGTATGCTTCGTGCGTCGATCGTTTTACTGACGTACGAATTTCTACTAACCTTTGGGCTGTCGACATTTGCACGTTCTTTTTTGAACCGGGAGTGCTAGTGTCTGCTTCCTCAACATTTTATGAATTTTATGTTCTATTTTTATCGCTTCAACAGCTTGTCTATGCTGCTTATTGTCGTTGTTAACAAATTTCCCATTTCGTAAAAAGCTTTTCTTGCTTTTGCGAGTCTATATTTCATGTCCTCTCTTCTTCTCTCACTTACTTACTTCCATACAACATTATCAAAAGCTTTCTCCGAACCAACAAATGCTATAAACATCTACATCTACATCGATACCCCGCAAGTCACCTGACGGTGTGTGGCGGAGGGTACCTCGCCCCCATTTCCTGTTCCATTCGCGCACGGGATGAATGATTGTCGGTAAACCGCTGTATTAGCTTTATTTTTTCAAATTTTGTCGTTGTGGCCGTTTCGCAAAACATATGTGGGAGGAAGTAATATGTTGACCGACTCTTTCCGGAACGTACTCTCTGGGAATTTCAGTAGTAGCGCTTCAAAGAAATAAATGGTTCAAATGGCTCTAAGCACTATGGGACTTACCATGTGAGGTCATCAGTCCCCTAGACTTAAACTACTTAAACGTAACTAACCTAAGGGCATCATAGACATCCATGCCAGAGGCAGGATTCGTAGCAGCAGCAGAAGCACCTAGAACCACTCGACCACAACGACCGGCAGTAGCGCTTCTCTTGCATAGTCTGCCACTGGAGTTTGTTGAGCATCTTTGTAACGTTCTCGCTCCAACTAAATGATCCCATAACGAAACGTTCTGCTCTTCGTTGGATCCTCCCTATGTCTTCTATTAATCCTACCTGGTAAGGTAGCCACTACATTTCGTAGGAAGCTACATTCATCCTCTCCCATTTCGGTTTTAACCAACCGTTCCATCATTTTGTAGAGACTAGTTAACAGTGCTCAGGAACCGGTGATAAAAGTGTTTTATAAGCCATTTCTTTCGTGGATGACCTACATTTCTTAAAGGTTCTTCATATGAATCTCAGTCTGGCATCTGTTTTTCCAACTGTTCGTTTTATGTGGTCATTCAACTTCAGCTCGCTCCGGATGGTAAATCCCAGATCTTTTACGGTAGATACTGTATCTAGCAGCAGTTTTACAGGAGTGGATTTTTCTCCCATGTCCGTATAGTATGTTACATTTACGAGGGTCGTCCACAAAGTCCCGTTTCTATTTCTATCCGCGGCAGCGCTAGGATCGCAGTTTCGAGCATGCGCGGCAGTTACTCTGACTCAAGGAGAAGACATGTACACCATTTTCAGATCGATACTGCCAACGTGTGCTTTGTAGCGTTTCTTTATAATGTCAGCCGTAATTGAAAACGCCGCCGCGTGTGAAATCAGATCTGTGATTCGTTTTCTAAATGCAAAGAAAGTTAAGCCAAAGGAAATTCATCGGCAACTCTGCGAGGTTTACGGACAAAATACTCTGAGCCATTCAATGATTAGAAGATGGGTCAGAATGTTTAATGAAGAATGACCAAGTGCATGATGAAGAACGAAGTGGACGCCCGTCTGTGGTTACTGACGGGACGCGTTTGATAATCCTCCGTACAGCCCGGACCTCGCTCCTAGCGACTTTCATCTCTTCTTACACCTAAAATCTCTCCTTGGTGGTCAACACTTCAACGATGTGACGAGCTGAAAGAACATGTTACCACATGGTTGAATGCACATGCGGCAACCGTATATGAAGATGGCATACAAAAACTTGTGCCACGCTATGACAAGTGCCTACAAAATTTCAGAAGTTATGTAGAAAAGAAGTTCAACAGTTGTAGATTTTTGTACAATAAATATTTTTTCTGTATCTGTACACGTTTCTTTTATATAACCAAACGGTACTTAGTTTGTGGACATACATCATATTTACGTTCAGAGTCAACTGCCAGTCCGTGCACCGTTAATCAGTCCCCTGCAGATCCTTCTACAAAATCACCACAGTGTTCTGGCGTTGCTACCTTCTTATACACAACTGAATCATTTGCAAACAGTCTTATGGGGCTTCAAATACTTTCTTCTAGATGATTTATATAGGGTGGTCCATTGATCGTGACCGAGCCAAATATCTCATGAAATAAGCACCAAACGGAAAAACTACAAAGAAAGAGACTTGTTTATCTTGAAGGGGGAAACCAGATGGCGCTATGGATGGCGCTACCATAGGTCAAACGGATACCAACCGCGTTTTTTAAAATAGGAACAACCATTCTTATTACATATTCGTGCAGTACGTAAAGAAATATGGACCACTTTTTTCGCTTTGTGATAGATGGCGCTGTAATAGTCACAAACATAGCGCTCACAGTTTTAGACGAACAGTTGGTAACAGGTAGATTTTTTAAATTAAAATACAGAACGTAGGTACGTTTGAACATTTTATTTCGGTTGTTCAATCTGATACATGTGCCTTTGTGAACTTTCTGAGGACGCATGCTGTTACAGCGTGATTACCTGTAAATACCACATTAATGCAATAAATGCTCAAAATGATGTCCGTCAACCTCAATGCATTTGGCAATATGTGTAACGACATTCCTCTCAAAAGCAAGTAGTTCGCCTTCCGTAATGTTCGCACATGCATTGAAAATGCGCTGACGCATATTGTCAGGCGTTGTCGGTGGATCACAATGGCAAATATCCTTCAACTTTCCCCAAAGAAAGAAATCCAGGGACGTCAGATCCGGTGAACGTGAGGGCCATGGTATGGTCCTTCGACGACCAATCCACCTGCCATGAAATTTGCTATTCAGTACCGCTTCAACCGCACGCGAGCTATGTGCCGGCTTCCATCATGTTGGAAGTACATCGCAATTCTGGGATGCAGTGAAACATCTAGTAGTAACATCGGTGGAACATTACGTAGGAAATCAGCATGCATTGCACCATTTAGACTGTCATCGATAAAATGGGGCCAATTACCCTTCCTCCCATAATACCGCACCATACACTAACCCGCCAAGGTCGCTGATGTTCCACCTGTCGCAGCCATCGTGGATTTTCCGTTGCCCAATAGTGCATATTTTGCCGCTTTACGTTACCGCTGTTGGCGAATGACGCTTCGTCGATAAATAGAACGCGTGCAAAAAATCTGTCATCGTCCCGCAATTTCTCTTTTGCCCAGTGGCAGAACTGTACACGACGTTCAAAGTCGTCGCCATGCAATTCCTGGCGCATAGAAATATGGTACGGGTGCAATCGATGTTGATGTAGCATTCTCAAGACCGACGTTTTTGAGATTCCCGACTCTCGCGAAACTTGTCTGTTACTGATGTGCGGATTAGCCGCGATAGCAGCTAAAACACCTACTTGGGCATCATCATTTGTTGCAGGTCGTGGTTGACGTTTCACGTGTGGCTGAACACTTCCTGTTTCCTTAAATTACGTAACTATCCGGCGAACGGTCCGGACAGTTGGATGATGTCGTCCATGACACCGAGCAGCATACATAGCACACGTCCGTTGGGCATTTTGATCAGAATAGCCATACATCAACACGATATCGACCCTTTCCGCAATTGGTAAACGGTCCATTTTAACACGGGTAACGTATCACAAAGCAAATACCGTCCGCACTGGCGGAATGTTACGAGATACCACGTACTTATACGTTTGTGACTATTACAGCGCCATCTATCATAAAGCGAAAAAAGTGGTCCAACTAAAACATCCATATCTCTTTACGTACAATACAAATACGTATATAAATGGGGGTTCCTATTAAAAAAAACAACTCAGCTGATAGACGTTTGACCTAAGGCAGCGCCATCTAGCGGGCCAACCATAGCGCCTTCAATCTAGACGAGTTTCGTTCTTTGCAGTTTTTTCGTTTGATTCTTATTTCGCTAGATATTTGGCCCGGTCACTATCAATGGACCATCCTGTATACATTGCAAGCAATAACAATCCTGTCACTCTTCCTTCGGGTGCTCTTGAAATTACCTTTAAATCTGTTGATTTTTTTCCGTACATCTTTATTCAGACTATCTTGTAAGGTAAGTCATCAAGTCGCTATTGCCTCGTAGGTTTATACAACTCTCAGGAAGTCAGTTTCACCTTCTCTCAGTTCGGCTCCACATAATTCGTATTTGGTATTTCCCAAGCATGGTTTGAAAATAGTCACACCTGTCAGCACCTGTCTTCTCCCAGTTTGGTGTTGTTATTACATTCTTCTTGAAGTCTTCGGTTATTTGACGAGTTTCATTTACACTGAGCTGATGATAGTCATGAGATACCTGCTAATATTGCCTAGGACCTGGTATAGTCCAGTAACTCGACATGGTATGCACTCAACAAGTCATTGGCAGTCCGCTGCAGAAATATTGAGCCATGCTGCCTCTATAGCCGTCCATAATTGCGAAAGCGTTTCTGCTGCAGGATTTTGTGCACGAACTGCTCTTTCGATTATGTCCCACAAATGTTCTATGGGTAGCCGGATAATTCACTCGAATTATTCAGAATGTTCTTCAAACCATTCGCGAAGAATCGTGGCCCGGTGACACGGCACGTCGCCACCCATGAAAATTCCATCATTCTTTGGGAAGATGAAGTTCATGAATGGCTCAAAATGGCCTTTAACTAGCGGGACGTTCGGAGGACCCAGTCCATTTCATGTGAACATAGGCCACAGTATTATGGAGCCATCATCAACTTGCACAGTGACTTGTTGACGACAAGGGTTCAAAATGGTTCAAATGGCTCTGAGCACTATGGGACTTACCCTCTGAGGTCATCAGTCCCCTAGACTTACAACTACATAAACCTAACTAACCTAAGCACATCACACACATCCATGCCCGAGGCAGGATTGGAACCTGCGACCTTAGCGGTCGGGCGGTTCCAGACTGAAGCGCCTAGAACCGCTCGGTCACACCGGCCGGCCTGACGACAAGGGTCCACGGCTTTGTGGGGTCTGCGCCACTCTAACCCTACCGTCAGGTCTTACCAAGTAAAATCAGAACTCATCTGACCAGGCTACTCGTTTCCGAGTCGTCCAGGGCCAAAGCGATATGGTCACGAGCGGAGGAGCTGCAGATGAGGTCGCGCTGTTAACAATGGCGCTCTGCTGCCATAGTCTGTTGCCGCACTGTGGTAACGGATAGGTTCGTAGGACGTCCCACACTGATCTGTTCACACACTGTTGCTTGTCTCTGCTCGAACGCCGGGGCTCTCCGTCGTCTAGTGAACACCATGGGACACTGGATTGTTAGTGGTGAGAGGTAATGCCTGAAATGTGGTATTCTCGGCACACTCTTGACGTTATCGATCTCGGAATATTGAATACCCTAACGTTTTCCGAAATGGAACGTCACAAGCGTCTAGCTCCAACTACCATTTGACGTTCAAAGCCCGTTGATTCCCGTCATTCGGCCGTATTCACTTCGGAAACTTTCTCACATGAATCACCTGAGTACAAATCACAGCTCTGCGAACGCACTGCCCTTTTTATTTTGTGTACGTGACACTGCCGCCATCTGCATATGTACATATCGCTACCCCATGACTTCTGCCCCTCAGTATATGTCGCATGGACAGTTCTTTCATCGTTGATTCTCCCAAGTATCGTCTGCTCCACGAGTCTTGTTTTGACTTAGTCTTTCAGCACTTTGTCAGATTTTTTCTGTGGAAGGTGATGGTGATTCGCTTATTTTCAAACCAGCCTCCAACCAGCAACATCCATGAACCAATAAAGCATGTACACTACTGGACATTAAAATTGCTACACCAGGAAGATTACGTGCTACAGGTGCGAAATTTAACCGACAGGAAGAAGATGCTGTGATATGCAAATGATTAGCTTTTCAGAGCATTCACACAAGGTTGCTACCGGTGGCGACACCTACAACGTGCTGACATGAGGAGAGTTTCCAACCGATTTCTCATACACAAACACCAGTTGACCGGCGTTGCCTGGTGAAACGTTGTTGTGATGCCTCTTGTAAGGAGGAGAAATGCGTACCATCACGTTTCCGACACATGTCAGTGCCTATCGCGATTGCGGTTTATCGTATCGCGACATTGCTGCTCGCGTTGGTAGAGATCCAATGACTGTTAGCAGAATACGGAATCGGTGGGTTCAGGAGGGTAATACGGAACGCCGTGCTGGATCCCAACGGACTCATATCATTAGCAGTCGAGATGACAAGCATCTTATCCGCATGCCTGTAACGGATCATGCAGCCACGTCTCGATCCCCGAGTCAACAGATGTGGACGTTTGCAAGACAACAACCATCTGCACCAACAGTTCGACGACGTTTGCAGCAGCGTAGATTATCAGCTCGGAGACCGCGGCTGCGGTTACCCTTGACGCTGCATCACAGACACGAGCGCGTGCGATGGTGTACTCAACGACGAACCTGGGTGCACGAATGGCAAAACGTAATTTTTTCGGATGAGTCCAGGTTCTGTTTACAGCATCATGGTGGTCGCATCCGTGTTTGACGACATCGCGGTGAACGCACATTGGAAGAGTGTATTCGCCATCGCCATCCTCGCGTATCACCCGGCGTGATGGTATGGCGTGCCATTGGTTACACCTCGAAGTCACCTCTTGTTCGCATTGACAGCGCTTTGAACAGTGGACGTTACATTTCAGATGTCTTACGACCCATGGCTCTACCTTTCATTCGATCCCTGCGAAACCCTACATTTCAGCAGGATAATGCACGGCCGCATGTTGCAGGTCCTGTACGGGCCTTTCTGGATATAGAAAATGATCGACTGCTGCCCTGGTCAGCACATTCTCCAGATCTCTCACTAATTGAAAACGTCTGGTCAATGGTGCCCGAGTAAGTGGCTCGTCACAATACGCCAGTCACTACTCTTGATGAACTGTGGTATGATGTTGAAGCTCCATGGGCAGCTGTACCTGTACACGCCATCCAAGCACTGTTTGACTCAATGCCCAGGCGTATGAAGGCCGTTATTACCGCCAGAGGTGGTTATTCTGGGTACTGATTTCTCCGGATCTGTGCACCCAAACTGCATGAAAATGTAATCACATGTCAGTTCTAGTATAATATATTTGTCCAATGAATACCCGTTTATCATCTACATTTCTTCTTGGTGTAGCAATTTTAATCGCCAGTAGTGTAGATACGTCAGCACGCAAGTATTACATAAAAGCAACGTCACCTCAAATGGAAATCGCTGGAGGGAGGAAGTGTTCCTTTTTTTACGGAACAATATTGAGAAATGACTTTCCTCGTTTGTGTTACGACACGAGGCGCGTCACATTATTATCAGGAGGTCGAACGGAGAATGGGGGTGAGTGATCCTTTAGAGCGTGAGGTCGCTAACGAAACGTCATTCAATTAACAATGATTTATTGTGGCTGTGGACGTCTGCCGCAGCCTCAGCACTGTCGATGAGTTAAGCTGCACTTAGGCTAAGCCCCAGAAATCTGCATGCCCTGTTATCGGTTGCCGAGATGTCGCTTAGGCGGAAGACCCGGCAGCAACAGGAAGCACCTGAGTTACGGTCCCAGCTCACAGCCGCTAAGGCGGTACTTGTACTACCCAAGCAGCGGCGACAAAGGCGCCCGCGTCTAACAGGGAACCTCTTGAGTACGAGGTCGTAGGTTCAATCTTTATTGAGGTTCATTTGAAAGCGTCGTGTTGATAATTATGACACGACAGCTGCTAACGACTCACCCTGTACACCAGGACGACAGAAAATGAGTCTCCGGGAGGTGCAGGATCAAATGGCTCTAAGCACTATGGGACTTAACATCTGAGGTGATCAGCCCCTAGGCTTAGAACTACTTAAACCTAACTAACCTAAGGACATCACACACATCCATGCCCGAGGCAGTATTTGAACCTGCGACCGTAGCATCAGCGTGGTTCCCGATTAAAGCGCCTAGAATCGCTCGGCCAAATAGTCCGGCCAGGAGCTGCAGGGATCAGCCTCCTATGGGATGTATGTACTACACGCCGATGGACATAGCCGACATTCAAAAAAATGTTCAGAACAGACCATTACCGTGCAGCATGAACACTGAATGAAACATGGTGCGCCACAGTGATCACAAAGGTTCACACCATAAAGATCGAAGGCGAACTCCTTGGGAATCACGAACTCCGCAGGGCATTCAGCTAGGTGTCCACACTTAAAGACTGCATATACACGATGTTGCCGCAAGAGCGCGCAAAAATTTAAGAGGTCATAGGGTATGCTACATTGAAAAATTTGAGGTAGGAAAACTGGGGCCGGCCGTTGCGGCCGAGCGGTTCTATGTGCTTCAGTCCGGAACCGCGCGACTTTTACGGTCGCAGGTTCGAATCCTGCCTCGGGCATGGATGTGCGTGATGTCCTTAGGTTTAAGTGGTTCTGAGTCTAGGGGACTGATGATCTCAGATGTTAAAGTGCCATAGTGCTCAGAGCCATTTTGAAACTGGGATCGGAGAAGCCAGCTTAAGGAGGTTATAGGAATAAAATCACATTATTGTGTAATTTGTTATTTACATTAGATACAGTTAACTGCAAATACCATCACAGACACCATTGTATCTTACAAAATGTGCTTAAACTGATGGCCAACAGCCTCAATGCAAGCATGACATCGGCAAAGAAGATACTGACACACTTTGATAAATATCCCTGGTGTGTTTCGAATCACATCAGAGGCAGACATAATTCTGGCAAGTAATTCCATCTCCGTATCCACTGGGGGCTCAAAGACAAGTGAGCTTTCATATCCGCATAGGAGACAATCAAGAAATCAAGGAGACTCAGGTCAGGTGACCTCTCAGGCCATGGAATAGGACCTACCCTTCCAATCCGGAGACCAGGAAATACAGTACTGAGATGACTGCGGACATCCACACTGAAGTGAGGCGGTGCACCGTCATGTTGAATCCACATCCTCTCACGAACAGCCAACAGTACGTGCTCCAACAACTCAGGGAGAACTCTTTGCAAGGACCGTCAAGTACTGGTGACCTTCCAGAAGGCCAGGTAAAAGATATGGCCCAATGAGATTGTCTCCTACAGTGGCAGCCCAGATATTCACAGTAAAACGTACTTGTTGCTGTGATTCTACTACAGCGTGAGGTTTTTCCTCATCCCACATATGGCTATTCTTGCTGTTCGAAATACCGTCACGACCAAATGAGGCCTCGTCAGTAAACAGCACAATTTTGAGGAAATCTGGTCGATCAATCCGTTATTGGAGCAATCACGGAAACAATGCGACCCTTGGTGCAAAGACAGTCACAAGCACTGCATGGACTCGTTGTGGATGATAGGGGTGTAATTGTTGTGGAGTACTCGCCACACGCTAGTAAGTGCAGCGGCCATTTCACGTACGAAACGACGAGTACTTGTACTGGGTCCGCTGCAACAAGTTCCAGCACTTCCTCTTCGAAATCGCGTGTGCGAGTGTTCCTCATGTTGGCAGGTCCCTCGTTTCTTCTTTCGTCGATCGATAGAAATAAATGTCGTGACGTTTTGTGCCTGTTAGGAAACGGTTCCCTGTAGAGCCGGCGGCCAGGGTGGCCGAGCGGTTCTAGGCGCTACAGTCTGGAACCGCGCGCCCGCTACGGTCGCAGGTTCGAATCCTGCCTCGGGGATGGATGTGTGTGATGTCCTTAGGTTAGTTAGGTTTAGGTAGTTCTAAGTTCTAGGGGACTGATGACCTCAGAAGATAAGTCTCATAGTACTCAGAGCCATTTGAACCATTTTTGAACCCTGTACAGCCTTTCAGGAGCAAGAGCATTGCAACGTACTTCCCCGCACACAAGGTGCATGAGTTCTGCCAAACTGTACCAGTACTGCTCCATCGTATTGCACTGTACTTCTCTGAATAGAACTGAGTAATGAATAGGCCTGTTCTAGGCGCTACAGTCTGGAACCGCGCGACCGCTACGGTCGCAGGTTCGAATCCTGCCTCGGGCATGGGTGTGTGTGTGTGTGTCGTCCTTAGATTAGTTAGGTTTAAATAGTTCTAAGTTCTAGGGGAGTGATGACCTCAGCAGTTTAGTCCCATAGTGCTCAGAGCCAATGAATGGATCTGCCTTTGATTCATAGCACGTTCTGTCACGGGACAATGTAAATACAATACAACAGAGACACCATGTGGACAAGTAACGTAAACAGAATCTGCATCATGACTGCTAAGCAGTCAGGTTAGTCTCCTTGTTTCTTAGCAGGAAATAAAGAATGTAAATGTAAATAAATAGCACGACACGTGTATATTTGTACTCATGTTAATTGTAAATATTCTGGAAAACAGTAATGCTAGAGTAAGCTGTAGACAAGTTTACTTCCGTATCTCCTTACGCTGCCTTCTCCGACCACAGTTTCCCTAACTCAAATTGTTCGGTGGAGCGTTCTGTACGTCCCTGTTACATTTTTACACGCTCTTACAGAAACACCCTGTAGAATCATATTGGTGGAACGGGGTGATGAGAACTGATGGAATGTAATGGCACGCAAACGAATGCGAAACATTCTGTCGTGGGGCTTATCGTGAAACTGACTATCCTTTAAGGCTTTGCTGCACATAGTGCTATAGTATGATTCATAGGCACGGAAAAAATAGCTTCCAGAGGCTGAATTTGTCCAGTGGTTCTGGGTGGTTGCAGTTGTCATGTCACACTTTTCAAGAGGGATAGTTTGCGCGAAAGGAGTATGATTTTACACGCAGACTAGTAATCAAGCAAACTCAATTTATTTTGACCAGCCATTAGCCAAAAGTAGTGCTCATACCATAGTTGTAGTTCTCTTACATTCATTTTCCTACTCTTTCTGCTGTGACGTAAATATTCTCTACCGCCCTTGCAAGATGCCGCACATGAGTAAAAATCGAAAGGAGCAGAACACCTCCAACTTTACAGCAAATTTATCATCCAGATTAACATTGGTCAGAATGGTATACGAATGTATTAAGCCACTGATGTTTGTTCATCTTGTTACACCTCTCTTAGTGTCTCTAATTTCCAGCTCCTTTCATACACATTTCCTTTTCAAATCCAGATTGGTTGGAGTTGAAAACAAATTCCTTACTGAACGATGGGAAACGTTTATTTATCTTACCTACAAATTTTTGGGCGGATTTAGCAGTTCGCTGTGCATCGTCAAGTTGACGCTTTGCTTGAAATTTCATTATCTTACGTCTCTCAGTTTTGTAGAACTGTTTGAAGTTGTGCAACCGTCCACTGCCTCTCTTGAATCAGTATAGTCTATGTCGCTCGTAATTTGATGAACGTAACGTACTAGGTCACTATCATGCACTTCCTGCAAATCGTATCGAGCATCCTTGAAACGCACAAACACCAGTTTTTGTAACAAGTGCGCCTTGTCCTCACTTTAATATCTGCAGTTTTTCTTATGCACTACACCTTCATATTGCTGCTGAAATCTGTTCATAATTATTATTATTATTATTATTTTTATTTTGTGGCTATGCTGCAGGAATTACGTTTCGAACCAGCCCCTTGGACAACGTTTGGTTTTTACTGGAGACGGAATATGTGGCTTCCTGTGCGACAAGGATGATGAATTACGTGATGCGACACCTGTTTGAATATCATTTTCACTTGTTAAACACGTATTGTTATCATTCTTCTCCTCATGTACATTGTCCGCGCAGTCGATCGTATACGACATTACACATTACACTGACTCTCTAGCAGAAATCTTAATATTTCACCAGCCACTTATTCGGTTCCTTTCTTACCAAAGGTCAAACTTCGAGAACTGTTGTTGTAGAGTTAATACAATATTCGCTTTATTTATCGTGCCAGTGTTCTGTTTTGCATCAGCTCCACCAGCACTGTAGCACTGTTGTGAGTTACTCGTTGACTAAGCATTTCAACAATGCTCCATAGCCTCATGTTGTGCTCACAGTTGGATACCTCCAATCCCGGCCCCTGTTGCTATTACCTGCCGATGTCATTATTGCCCGGTAGACAATATGTGGGACATCGAATACCGTATACATCATTGGCCTTTGGCGACATCGCGCTTTAGGTGTTCCTTGTAAGTCGAACAGTTTGCTGACGGGCAGATCAGTTTTTCATCCAAGGACGATCGGCCCTGTCCCCATCCTCAGTGAGTCACCGTTGTGCCAGGCAGAACTGAGGCTTTCTAATCAGAAGACCTCTTCACTACCAGAAGGCTGTGGAATGCAGCAGTTGACTAAACGTTGGCGGGAGCTTGTAGACACTTGTTGAATTCACCAGAGCATCAGGCAACTGAACAGGGCTGTCTTCTATTGGTATCCGCAATGCAGATGAAATGGCCTAACTCTGAGAAAGGGCTTGGGAAGGGCGTAGGTTTTATAGCAGGCGAAGAAGTAATCCACCCCTCCCACAATGGTGAACGAATGTGTCCTCAATTTCTGAGCCTGTTAGCTGCTGAATCAGTTGTTCTTGGCTTCTCCCTCGCATGTTGTTGTTGTTATGGTCTTCAGTTCTGAGACTGGTTTGGTGCAGCTCTCCATGCTACTCTATCCTGTGCAAGCTCCTTCATCTCCCAGTTCCTACTGCAACCTACATCCTTCTGAATCGGAGTAGTGTATTCATCTCTTGGTCTCTGCGATTTTTACCCTCCACGCTGCCCTCCAATGCTAAATTTGTGATCCCTTTATGTCTCAGAACATGTCCTACCAACCGGTCCCTTCTTCTTGTCAAGTTGTGCCACAAACTACTCTTCTCCCCAATTCTATTCAATACCTCCTCATTAGTTATGTGATCTACCCATCTAATCTTCAGCATTCTTCTGTAGCACCACATTTCGAAAGCTTCTATTCTCTTCTTGTCCAAACTATTTATCGTCCGTGTTTCACTTCCATACACGGCTACACTCCATACAAATACTTTCAGAAACTACTTGCTGACACTTAAATCTATGCTCGATGTTAACAATTTTCTCTTCTTCAGAAACGCTTTTCTTGCCATTGCCAGTCTACATTTTATATCCTCTCTACTTCGACCATCATCAGTTATTTTACTCCCCAAACAGCAAAACTCCTTTACTACTTTAAGTGTCTCATTTCCTAATCTAATTCCCTTATCATCACCCGACTTAATTCGACTACATTCCATTATTCTTGTTTTGCTTTTCTTGATGTTCATCTTATATCCTCCTTTCAAGACACTGTGCAATCCGTTCAACTGCTCTTCCAAGTCCTTTGCTGTCTCTGACAGGATTACAATGTCATCGGCGAACCTCAGAGTTTTTATTTCTTCTCCATCGATTTTAATTCCTACTCCGAATTTTTCTTTTGTTTCCTTCACTGCTTGCTCAATACACAGACTGAATAACATCGGGGAGAGGCTACAATCCTGTCACACTCCCTTCCCAACCACTGCTTCCCTTTCGTGGCCCTCGACTCTTATAACTACCTCCCTGTATTTTACCCCTGCCACCTTTAGAATTTCAAAGAGAGTATTCCAGTCAACATTGTCAAAAGCTTTCTCTAAGTCTACAAATGGTAGAAATGTAGGTTTGCCTTTCCTTAATCTTTCTTCTGAGATAAGCCGTAGGGTCAGTATTGCCTCACGTATTCCAACATTTCTACGGAATCCAAACTGATCTTCCCTGAGGTCGGCTTCTACCAGTTTTTCCATTCGTCTGTAAAGAATTCGCTTTAGTATTTTGCAGCTGTGACTTATTAAACTGATAGTTCGGTAATTTTCACATCTGTCAACACCTGCTTTCTTTGGGATTGACAGTCTGATGAAATCAGCCCATAATCTTCTTGCACTTCGGGTCCCCCGTATGGATATTCAGCATAGCCGGCAGACGCGGCCTACTTAGCTGTCTCTATTAGTACCGTACTTCACAAAAAATACTTTTTGAAAGAAATCATTGCCGCGATGAGACATTAAGTTTTTATTATCTATTTATTTCACTATCGTGATTTCGCCTGTCGTAAGTTTAGAGAACCGGCGGTTTCGACGGTCTGCATATCGATCCTACATTCGACAACTAACAGAATGCGTACTTAATTGTCATAGTTACTGTTTTCAAAAACCTTACTTGAGTGGTCTGCTGTCGTTTCAATGTCGCGGTAAACTATGTTAGGTTTGAACGATATCTATAACCGTAATGAACACACGTGCACGACAGTAGCGCACCTTTGGAGCCAGATAAGCATTTGAATGTCTTCTCGTGTGGAAAGTCCTTGATGTGAGAGTAATTCGTGATACCTGTAGAACCGTGATTGATAAGAACACAAAAGCTGAAGATGACGTTTTCGTATCAGATAGATTCTGCGATACGTACGTAAAACACAAGTGATTCTGCCCGCGAGGTTGCTGAGCGGTCCCGTCTGAGGCCTGCTCGTCGCCAACCCAGTGGTGAGTACATGCTGCTGGAATGCCTTTCCTGGGCGTCACATTCATCTTCTCCGTAGCACTATTAGTTTCATTCTGACACACTGCCCTGAATCCACTGTCTTTACTTTTCTTTTGCTGAACTAAAGCGAAAAATTGATATAAATGGACACCCTTTCCGATGCGTATTTGTATCGTTGTGGCGGTTGAGACGAGTACGTGAAGAGCTCGGTGCCATATACTTAAATGTGACATACGTGTTGAGGAAAGAGAAGGGCAGAGTCATACCCGGTACTCGAACAAAGTGTATTCCTCTCGAGTAGCAGAAAGGGGTTTGGCTAGTTTAACTGAGACCTACTTGAAAGCAAACCTGCACCTGCGTCTAGTGACGCCTGTGTGCTATGCGCAGGTACGGGCGCATCTGTGGTGGCACTTCTAGTTGCCATTTCCAGTATCAAATTATGGTGCTTAAGTATGACCGTCATATACTGAACATTTCAAGCACATTATATTGCGATGTAAAGCAACTGAGAAGGGAGAACAAAACTATAAAACACTTCAGAAAAATTACTTTACGCATAAGTTACCCTCGCGGCGATTGTCATTTTCGTACCGGGCGTATATGAAGTGCAGCTCTCACGGAGGTCCAATGTTGGCTGTAATCATCGTATGGCAGCGAAACTTGGTTAATATGCTAATGCGTTAACGCGGAACCGATTTTCGCTGGAGAACAAATTATTTCCATTTCTGACAAACAGACGAAAATCTCATTCTGTGCCGTCGGAGTGGCCGAGCGTTTCTAATCGCTACAGTCTGGAACCGCCCGACCACTACGGCCGCAGGTCCGAATCCTGCCTCGGGCATGGATGTGTGTGATGTCCTTAGGATAGTTAGGTTTAAGCAGTTCTAAGTCCAGGGGACTGATGACCTCAGACGTTAAGTCCCATAGTGCTCAGAGCCATTTGAACCATTCTGGTTCTGTACTCTATTAGTATGACGGAATGACATAATTCCATTTCTGACCAACAGGTGAAAATCTGACTCGTACACTATCCTTAAGACGGTATGATATCCACGCTCTCATTTGACAAGCAATAATGCGAGCGAACAGTATGGCTGTCGGGAAGAGAGTCCGTGCACTGTTGCATGTGAACGGCAGCACAATTACAGTTTGATAGGATATCGTCGGGTGAAAGGTCTGAGGAGAGCCCCGATGTCATTGAAAAGTTCAAAGAAGATGATAATGATATTCGAAAACTCGAGTGAGCTTGGTATGGCATCTGGAAGAGGCGTTCCATCCCGTTGGAAGTTACTGACGATGTTGCTATTGCTGCAACTGACCATCCAGCACGTGCCCCGAGTAGAACCACTGCTCGTGCAGTTTCACAAAAGTTGTCCATCTCACGGTTAACAGTAGTGAAAGTTTTGCGATCTGTTTTACACTGGTACCCGCACAAGATCCAGACTGAAACCTCATGGTCCGCACCAACGTTCTATGCTGATCGGTTTTTGACACAGATCGAAGTTGATGACATGTGACCGAGAAAAATACTATGGAATGGTGAGGCACCACACGCTGCAATGTGGTGTGGATTCACATGCAGCTTCATTCTCTATCCATTCTTGTGTTTCTCCAGCCAGTAGTCCAGCTAGCACAATAACTGTGTGTAGGGAGATAAAAAGAATATGGTACAGTGGTCGAGCGACACATTTTTCTAGACAAAGCTAAGCGAAGCTTAAGGTGGTGTAAAGAGCGACGGCAGTGGACGGAGAATGACTAGGAGTACGTGATTTGGAGCGATGAATGATGCTATAGCTCGCGGGAATACGATGAGGGTTTGGGTTTGACGAATGCCTTCATTAGTAGTGCCGACACTTAGGGAGGAGGCGGAGTTACGGTATGGGTCTGTTTTCCGTTGGTAGGGCGTGTTTCCCTTATATTGTGCTTACGGAAACGTTATGTGCGGACGGTTATGAACACGCTTTACAGCACTGTGTACTGTGTGCAGTAGAGGACCAGTTAGGAGACGATGGTTGATTGTACAGCACGTCAATGTAGCCTGTCATAAAGCAGCGTCTGACAGACAATCGTTTGGGACAAAAACATTCCCGAGATGAATTGGCCGGCACAAAGTTCCGTCCTGATACCAATGGAACATCTATGAGGTGAGCTAGAACGGCGACTTCGTTTCAGACCTCAGCGTCCACCATCACTAGTTCTCTAATGGTTGACGCGCTGTTCGTAAGTGGGGACTCCGGAAGAATGATAGGAGATAAATATAATGCGGCAACCATGTACACTGAAACCTTCCCGTCTGCTCTATATCTCTTTTGTTACACAACCTTCCCTTTTACAATAACCTATGAAACCTTCCCTTTGGATTTCTACCTCTTGCTTAATAATAACAAATGAAATCTTCCCTTTGAAATTAATTCTCTTACTCAATCTTCGCATACAAATTTAAATGCTGCTTATTAAAACTTATTTTCTGATTATTTCGACGGAACATAGAATGTGTCGTCGTCGTGGCCCTCAGTCGTTATCTGCAGTAACCCAAAAGTGTTCCTTACCTTTTTTTACTGTTACTGGATCGCCATCTAGACTGCTACATCGAACTGCGACATGAATATATTTACTCTGTTTTACTATACTTTATTAGCTGCTGGTGGGCTGTCATAGTAAGTGGCTGTATTTATTACCAAAGCTGACGTTGATGCTTTTTGGGATGGATTATAATCAGAAATGCCATATTGCTAGCAAAAATTAATTATATTCTGAATGAAATGATTTTACAAACGTTCAAATGGGACTTACTTTTTACAATAATCTTACAATTAGCATTGCGCAATCATATCTTCAGTAGTCTTGAGTTTCTCAAAAAAAAGGCAATAATATTAGTTCCTCTTATGATATTAGTTAGTTGATGTCTCTGTACATCCGTTTATAATCTCTTGTAAATCATAGCTGGTGGCTGGCAGGCACATTGCTCCTCTCAATCTCTCGCTTCAGACCTGCTACCGACTCGCTTCACTTCTCGCTCACTACTGACTACCTACGAACGTTAAAGTGCGGTGTCTCCTGCCAACAATGGTTTCCCGTGCAGACAATCCCTGCTTCCATTACAAAATGTATCAATGCGCGGTCTCTCCCGCCCTTTTTAAAATTATATCGATGTGCAGTCTCTCTTGCCAACAATACTTTGGTGCAGAGATTCCCTGCTACCACAATTATTTCCACCATGACAAATATTAATTATTCATACTTAATCCTATTAATAAAATATAATCATCTTTCATAAATTGTGGTTTGACAATAGACAATAGAAATATACACGTCTTACAACACTATTTGATCAAAAGTATCCTGACACCCCCAAAAGCATACTTTTTTTTTTCATATTAGGTGCAGTGTCCTGCCACTTACTACCAGGTACTCAATATTAGCGACATCAGTAGTCATTAGACATCGTCAGAGAGCAGAACGGGTCGCTCCGCAGAACTCACAGACTTCGAACGTAGTCAGGTGATCGGGTGTCACTTCTGTCATACGTCAGTACGCGAGATTTCCACACTCCTAAGTATCCCTAAATCCACTGTTTCCAATGTGGTAGTGAAGTGCAAACGTGAAGGCACAAAAGCGTAGAGACCGACCTCGCCTGTTGACTGACAGAGACTGCCAACAGTTGAAGAGGGTCATAATGTGTAAGAGGCAGGCTTCTATCCAGACCGTCACACAGGAATTCCAAACTGCATCAGGATCCACTGCAAGTACTGTGACAGTTAGGCAGGAGGTGAGAAAACTTGGATTTCATGGACGAGTGGCTGCTCATAAGCCACACATCATGCTGGTCAATGCCAAACAACGCCTCGCTTGGTGTATGGAGCGTAAACACTAGAAGACTGAACAGTGGAGAAACGATGTGTGGAGTGACGAATCACGATACACAATGTGGCGATCCGATGGCTGGGTGAGGTTATGGCGAATGCCCGGTGAGCGTCATCTGCCAGCGTGTGTAGTGCCAATAGTAAAATTCGCAGCCGGTGGTGTTATGGTGTGGTCGTGTTCTTCATGGAGGGGGCTTGCACCCCTTGTTGTTTTGCGTGGCACTATCACAGCACAGTCCTACATTGATGTTTTAAGCACCTTCTTGCTTCACATTGTTGAAAAGCAATTTGGGGATGGTGATTGCATCTTTCAACAAGATCGAGCACCTGTTCATAATGCACGGCCTGTGGCGGAGTGGGTACACGACAATAACATCCCTGTAATGAACTGGCCTTCACAGAGTCGTGATCTGAATCCTATAGAACACCTTTGGGATGTTTTGGAACGCCGACTTCGTGCCAGGCGTCACCGACCGACATCGATACCTCTCGTCAGTGCTGTACTCCGAGAGTTTAGATACATTCCAAGAAATTAACAGAGCAGAATCTACACTACTTAAGTAGTGTTAATAGTTGAATAAATGTAGCCTTACAGTGGTAGAGAATAATTGCAGTAGTAGCATTTTTGTATAATTACAGCTATTTAAAATGTTTATATGTACTAGAAACAAATAATTAACCCATACACTTATTACAATACATAAAAACGTGATTATATGGGCTACGTTAGCTTTCCAGATAATAGGCTTCAATGTGAAGAGCAGATAAATAAATAAGTAAATAATAATCACTACCTTCTCTGTTTTTTGCTCTTAAGGAAGAATGTGCGACCATTCCTCCACAGACATTCAGACATCTAAAGTGACACAACAGAGTTCAAGCTGTCATAAAGGCGACGTGTGGACGCACCACACACTAATGTCCACTATTTGGCGCCCAGATACTTTTTATCCGATAGTGCATATGCGCTTCAGCTGTACAGGTATTAAAAGTGACTTAGTTAAATATAAAAATGCAAAAGCATTTGCTCAACTTGCTCAACTGAGTCGAACAGTTTAGATTTGGTGACGGATATCTGCGGGAATGATAATGTTGTAGCTGTTGTGCAGCTGACTGTGTTGATGTAGGCGCCGATGTAATTCGACCAGAGGTCGTCTTCAGTGGCTACACGACCAGCCCCATATAGGAAAGACCGGATGGAATGGAAGTAAAGGACTGTAAAAGGAATTTGTATACGTCTCAGCAAATAAATGAGAGAGCGGATTGGAGAAGTGAATTTTGCATTTATTATGTACAGTATTGGAGGGCAGCGTGGAGGGTAAAAATCGTAGAGGGAGACCAAGATATGAATACACTAAGCAGATTCAGAAGGATGCAGGTTGCAGTAGGTACTGAGAGATGAAGAAGCTTGCACAAGATTGAGTAGCATGGAGAGCTGCATCAAACCAGTCTGAGGACTGAAGACAACAACAACAACAACAACAACAACAACAACAACAACATGTACACTGACCAGCCGAAACATTATGACCACTGCCCACTGCGACGTCGGATGTCATCTGGTGGCGTTGCGGGCACGTGATACGGTAACAAAAGTATGTAAGCGGAGCAGACACGGATGGGCAATCATCTTAACGAAGATATAGGCTGCAAATGGGGAAATCCATTGAGATAAGCAACTTGACAAAGGGCAGATTACTATTACGCAGAGCCTGTGAACGAGTATTTCGAAAATGGCGAATTGGTCGAACGTTTATGTGCTACTGTTGTGAGCATGCATGGAAAGAGGTAGAAGTACAGAGAAACTATCACCATGAGCTAAATGGTTGGGCGTCCACGACTCTTCTCGGAATGTGCGATTCGGAGGCTTGTCTGATCTGTAATGTGGGATTGATGGTGATCTGTGGCATCTCTGCCGAAAGAGCACAATGCTGGTGCAAGCAGAAGCGTTTTGGAGCACACCGTACTTCGTACATTGTTGGTCATGGAGCTCCGCAGCAAGCCACCGCTACGTTGACCCGACGACATCGCCAATTACGGCTGCAGTGGGTGCGGGACCATCGCGGTTCGGCTGTCGATCGCTGGAAAGGCGTCTGATTTTCGGGTAAACCACATTTTTACTACACTACGTCGAGGTGAACGGCAGCTCGAAACGTGCAGGCTGGTGGGAACAGTGTTATGCTGCAAGAGACACTCTCCTGCGTTTCATCTACATCTACACGATTACTCTGTAATTCACATTTAAGTGCTTGGCAGAGGGTTCATCGAACCACAATCATTCTATCTCTCTACTATTCCACTCCCGAACAGCGCAAGGGAAAAACGAACACGTAAACCTTTCTGTTCGAGCTCTGATTTCTCTTGTTTTATTTTGATGATCATTCCTACCTATGTAGGTTGGGCTCAACAAAATATTTTCGTGTTCGGAAGAGAAAGTTGGTGACTGAAATTTCGTACATAGATCTCGCCTCGACGAAAAACGTCTTTGCTTTCCTGACTTCCATCCCAACTCGCGTATCATATCTGCCACATTCTCTTCCCTATTACAAAACGAGCTGCCTTTTTGCACCCTTTCGAAGTCCTCCGTCAATCCCACCTGGTAAGGATCCCACACCGCGCAGCAATATTCTAACAGAGGACGAACGAGTGTAGTGTAAGCTGTCTCTTTAGTGGACTTGTTGCATCTTCTAAGTGTCCTGCCAATGAAACGCAACCTTTGGCTCGCCTTTCCCATAATATTATCTATGTGGTCTTTCCAACTGAAGTTGTTCGTAATTTTAACACCCAGGTACTTAGTTGAATTGACAGCTTTGAGAATTGTATTATTTATCGAGTAATCGAATTCGAACGGATTTCTTTTGGAACTCATGTGGATCACCTCACACTTTTCGTTCTTTAGCGTCAACTGCCACCTGCCACACCATACAGCAATCTTTTCTACATCGCTTTGCAACTGATACTGGTCTTCGGATGACCTCACTAAACGGTAAATTACAGCATCATCTGCGGACAACCTAAGAGAACTGCTGAGATTGTCATCCACGTCATTTGCATAGATCAGGAACAGCAGAGGTCCCAGGACGCTTCCCTGGGGAACACCTGATATCACTTAAATTTACTCAATGATTTGCCGTCTATTACTACGAATTGCGACCTTCCTGACAGGAAAATCACGAATCCAGTCGCACAACTGAGACGATACCCCATAGGCCCGCAGCTTGATTATAAGTCTCTTGTGAGGAACGGTGTCAAAAGCTTTCCGGAAATCTAGAAATACGGAATCAACTTGAGATCCCCTGTCGATAGCGGTCATTACTTCGTGCGAATAAAGAGCTAGCTGCGTTGCACAAGAACGATGTGTTCTGAAACCATGCTGATTACGTATCAATAGATCGTTCCCTTCGAGGTGATGCATAATGTTTGAATACAATATATGCCCCAAAACCCTACTGCAAATCGACGTCAATGATATAGGTCTGTAGTTCGATGGATTACTCCTATTACCCTTCTTAAACACTGGTGCGACCTGCACAATTTTCCATTCTGTAGGTACGGATCTATTGGTGAGCGAGCGGTTGTATATGATTGCTAAGTAGGGAGCTACTGTATCAGCGTAATCTGAAAGGAACCTAATCGATATACAGTCTGGACCTGAAGACTTGCCCGTATCAAGTGATCTGAGTTCCTTCGCAACCCCTAAGGTATCTACTTCTAAGAAACTCATGCTAGCAGCTGTTCGTGTTTCAAATTCTGGAATATTCCATTCGTCTTCCCTGGTGATGGAATTTCGGAAAACTGCGTTCAATAACTCCGCTTTAGCGGCACAGTCGTCGATAACAGTACCATCGGCACTGCGCAGCGAAGGTATTGACTGCGGGTTGCCGCTTGTGCACTTTACACACGACCAGAATTTCTTTGAATTTTCTACCAAATTTCGAGACAATGTTTCGTTGTGGAACCTATTAAAGGCATCTCGTATTGAAGTTCGTGCCAAATTTCGCGCGTCTGTAAATTTTAGCCGATCTTCGGGATTTCGCGTTCTTCTGAACTTCGCATGCTTTTTCCGTTGCCTCTGCAACAGCGTTCGGACCTGCTTTGTGTACCATGGGGGATCAGTTCCATCTCTTACCAATTTATGAGGTATGAATCTCTCAATTGCTGTTGCTACTATATCTTTGAATTTGAGCCACATCTCGTCTACATTTGCATAGTCAGTTCGGAAGGAATGGAGATTGTCTCTTAGGAAGGCTTCTAGTGACACTTTATCCGCCGGCCGCGGTGTTCTCGCGGTTAAGGCGCTCAGTCCGGAACCGCGTGACTGCTACGGTCGCAGGTTCGAATCCTGCCTCGGGCATGGATGTGTGTGATGTCGTTAGGTTAGTTAGGTTTAAGTAGTTCTAAGTTCTAGGGGACTGATGACCACAGATGTTAAGTCCCATAGTGCTCAGAGCCATTTGAACCATTTTTGACACTTTATCCGCTTTTTTAAATAAAATTATTTTGCGTTTGTTTCTGGTGGATTTGGAAGAAACGGTATTGAGCCTAGCTACAACTACCTTGTGATCACTTATCCCTGTATCAGTCATGATGCTCTCTATTAGCTCTTGATTGTTTGTGGCTAAGGGGGTCAAGTGTGTTTTCGCAACCATTTACAATTCGCGTGGGTTCGTGGACTAATTGCTCGAAATAATTTTCGGAGAAAGCATTTAGGACAATCTCGGAAGATGTTTTGTGCCTACCACCGGTTTTGAACAAGTATTTTTGCCAACATATCGAGGGAAGGTTGAAGTCCCCACCAACTATAACCGTATGAGTGGGGTATTTATTTGTTATGAGACTCAAATTTTCTCTGAACTGTTCAGCAGCTATATCATCGGAGTCTGGGGGTCGGTAGAAGGAGCCAATTATTAACTTAGTTCGGGTGTTAAGTATAACTTCCACCCATACCAATTCGCACGGAGTATCTACTTCGACTTCACTACAAGATAAACCACTACTGACAGACAAAAACATTCCACCACCTATTCTGCCTAATCTATCTTTCCTGAACACCGTCTGAGACTTCGCAAAAATTTCTGCAGAACTTATTTTAGGCTTTAGCCAGCTGTCTGTATGCATGGAACCTGTGGTAGTAATCGAACACTCGCTGACAGTTGCGAACCACCCGCATCCCTCCATACGTGAAGTCTTCCCCGAAGGCGATGTCATCTTTTAACAGTATAATTGTCCATGTCTCGGAGTCATATCCTTGACTCGCTTGCTCCATTGTACCGTTCAGGCGAGTTGTGTGTGTTCATGTAAAAATGAGTACAAGGGAGTGTATGTGGTGTTTTAGGTTACCCTCATTTTGTGTGCTATAGCACCATTCGCCTCACACAATCATCGTACGGGCGCTGATGGCCGTGATGTTGAGCGCCCTCCAGATGCTGTAACAACAACAATAACAACGACAAAATAAAAACAAACGTGCTACAGTAGTTTGAGAAGCATTATAGTGAACTCATGCTGATGTACAGCGACCAAATTCGCCGGATGCAAGTACTATGGGACCCATCTGCGTCGCTATAGGACGCCATAACCGCGTACATAAATCAATGGCCGGTTATTTACGTGTATTACATGATCTGTGCGTTGACATCTTATTCCACATAGTTTCACAAACCTACCTACAAACTGTCGGATCACTGATACACGGAATTAGTGATGTATTTCGTTCTAAACACGGACAAAGAAGCTATTAAGCAGGTGGTCATATTGTTTTGGCTCATCAGGATTGGGGTAATAAAATAGGATGAGTAGTCACTGGCCATGCTTATGGTGGGGAGTGAATGCTAGAGGGTAGTGACGCTGCGCTGGGACGGGACTGGCATTACAAAAGGGTGTCTAGACGAGAGAAAGTGATGTGGGAGGGGTTGTAGCGTTCTTTAAAAAAGGTTTTGTGTTTTTGTTTGCCGATGAATATGTACTGCGTAATGTTTGTGTCATATAAATTTACTGTGTGACGTGTTGTTGAGCATATGACTCAATCCGCAAAACCAATACCCAGTTTTCATAATGAAATCAATCCCTTTAAAATTTACCCAGTTTTGTGAGCACGTAGTTCTACGGCCCTGTATAATAAACTGATAAAATTCCCTGTGCAAATAAACAATGAAATAAATTTGCCTTAGTTCTAGAGTCGCAACGGATGTAATCTGCGTATTCTGCGCTTTCCTCAGTAGGCATACAAAATATACAATCTTGGCACAGTGAATTGCAATGCCGACAGTAAAATAGCTTCATACAAATAATATTAGTAGATCCGTTGGTAAATGAATAACCTTGAAAATGTTCAGTGGAAATACTTGATATTGAGCCAGCACTCTGCAATACTGGCCGCATTGAAGCTGTTACAAACATTAACACTTTTCTGATTCTGGCACATTAGTATTGTTCTGACTCTGATTAAAAAATAACTTCTTTAAAAACATATTCATTGGGTTCAAATAAACACGACATGGAAGAGGATGAGGTACTGATAATGGGGCCAAATGCTTCAGTTTCGAAATTGTATTCAAAATAAAGTTTCTCCTTCACAAAATATGACATGAAACATTTTACATTAACTTCACAATCAGTGAGCTTCTCAACTGTTCTACAATTCTCACTTACTGTCGTAATTAAAAATACTTGGGTTGTTACATGACAAAAAGTCTGACATCGTTTGACAAAATACATTCCAAAATTTAACTTCTCTGTATCGGTATTACAAAGCACACAAAATATTACAAATCAAGTATACCTAATCAATGTATACATTGAATATGATTGAAAATACTTGTTTCCTACAGTAAAGGGTCAGAACTAAAAACTAGCGAAATCGACATTGCGTTGTTGTACACTTAAAACTAAATGTACTAAATTTCATTGCCTTGGATAGCTTGTCAATAATGGCAAAGTGCAGTAGCATAGCATCATAGGAAAATATCACATTACATGTTATCAACAGAGACAAAATAGCAAAGGAAATAAATGAATATAAGTTGTATAGAGGCTGTTTACAAAAGTACACAACTTCTTATTACGAATTTTTTTTAAAAAAATACCGTTTGCAGTGGTCAGACCATCCAAGGGATATGATCCGCTGGGGCTGGACACATGTCAAGTAAATTTTGTCTCTTCCAGTTGTTGTCATGCACACCTGTATGAAAACAGAAAAATGTGCAAGGCCTAAACTTACGGTAAGATAACCGGCATTCTCCCCACCGGGCACGTCGCCATCTAATAAAGTGCTTTATAGTAAAGGAATCGTGGAAACAAAGCGACAATAGAATTTATATAAACATAGGAAGTGTGTCAAGTAAAAGTCTGCTGTGTTTCATAGGTATGTGGACCCACATGTAGTACCAAAGTAAGCATAAATTGCTGGTAATGCAAATAAAGACTTCTGCGAAACAAATGCCAAATATCATAGTGCCTGAAAAGTAGCACAAAATTTTTTAAACAAAGGTAAAATGTGTTAAAAACATATGTATAAATAGCAATAGTGTGCTGTCTTCAGAATGCAAGACATCGAACTGAAGAAATAATTTACATCGAACTGAAGAAATAATTTATGTCATCAAAATTGGTGCATACCAATAGTGTAAATGAAGTAGCTGGTTACATAGAAATTTCGTAGAATAAAGGCTGTAAAATTTTCTTCTGAAATTCTTGCTACTTACATAAGCGTGCGAATAGCTGCGTTCATAATAGCAGCCTATTCTTGGCGCTAAAACTTACCTTATCGGTATTTCAGTAATTATCATTATTGCTATACTACGCAAATTGAAATTCAGTACATATCATTCGGGTGTTGCATAGCTACAAAAGAGTTATAAAGAAAATAGACAAAGTCAGTGTATCCGTGCCAGAACCGTGTAACGTCGCAGTCCGGGAATGCAAAATCGTATAAAAAGAAATTTGTGTGAAGTCAGAATCTGCTTGTTGTATTTACATCGCGCAATATAACTAATCCAGCTCTGTGTTTGACTTGGCAAAAATTTTTTCATATGAATGTAGATGTGATTAATTTTTTACATCGATGTTTTCAAATAAATATGCTTGACAGTTAGGTGCTGGTGGTATGGAAACATGGTTATTTTGTTGTTAACTGATTTGCTCCTGATGACTTTGCGATTAGTTTCGTAGGACCTGTGGTGGTGGTTAGTGTTTAACGTCCCGTCGACAACGAGGTCATTAGAGACTGAGCGCAAGCTCGGGTTAGGGAAGGATGGGGAAGGAAACCGGCCGTGCCCTTTCAAAGGAACCATCCCGGCATTTGCCTGAAACGATTTAGGGAAATCACGGAAAACCTAAATCAGGATGGCTGGAGACGGGATTGAACCTTCGTCCTCCCGAATGCGAGTCCAGTGTGCTAACCACTGCGCCACTTCGCTCGGTGTAGGATCTGTGTGAAGCTTTTAAATCAGATGAGCATTGCGAGTAAAAGGAAACAGATTTGACGTCAGTCGGCCTGATATATGTGGAGAAGAGTTTTGTTTTGGTCGGCATAGAGCTACATTGCTTTGAAGTAAGCTGTGGCGTGCAGCTGTGCTGCCTGACGTTATTGTTGACCACATCTCGGCTGGTTTCAAGGACGGCGTGGCACTCACCTGTTGCAGATATCACACTTTGTCTGTCCGTAGTCTCTTATATTCTCAATAGGCTGTGCTATCCGTTGCCCTTGACCTTGATCAATTTGTAACATTTGAGAAATCTTCGCATTATCAGAGCTGTTTTCAGTTTGTATAGGATAACTGTGCTGGGTCGGTAATTCAAAACCCGCGTGTTTGCTTGTATTAAATAAACGGCGAATTGAATATACACTCCTGGAAATGGAAAAAAGAACACATTGACACCGGTGTGTCAGACCCACCATACTTGCTCCGGACACTGCGAGAGGGCTGTACAAGCAATGATCACACGCACGGCACAGCGGACACACCAGGGACCGCGGTGTTGGCCGTCGAATGACGCTAGCTGCGCAGCATTTGTGCACCGCCGCCGTTAGTGTCAGCAAGTTTGACGTGGCATACGGAGCTCCATCGCAGTCTTTAACACTGGTAGCATGCCGCGACAGCGTGGACGTGAACCGTATGTGCAGTTCACGGACTTAGAGCGAGGGCGTATAGTGGGCATGCTCAACACGTGGGGCGTGAGGTCTCCACAGTACATCGATGTTGTCGCCAGTGGTCGGCGGAAGGTGCACGTGCCCGTCGACCTGGGACCGGACCGCAGTGACGCAGGGATGCACGCCAAGACCGTAGGATCCTACGCAGTGCCGTAGGGGACCGCACCGCCACTTCCCAGCAAATTAGGGACACTGTTGCTCCTGGGGTATCGGCGAGGACCATTCGCAACCGTCTCCATGAAGCTGGGCTACGGTCCCGCACACCGTTAGGCCGTCTTCCGCTCACGCCCCAACATCGTGCAGCCCGCCTCCAGTGGTGTCGCGACAGGCGTGAATGGAGGGACGAATGGAGACGTGTCGTCTTCAGCGATGAGAGTCGCTTCTACCTTGGTGCCAATGATGGTCGTATGCGTGTTTGGCGCCGTGCAGGTGAGCGCCACAATCAGGACTGCATACGACCGAGGCACACAGGGCCAACACCCGGCATCATGGTGTGGGGAGCGATCTCCTACACTGGCCGTACACCTCTGGTGATCGTCGAGGGGACACTGAATAGTGCACGGTACATCCAAACCGTCATCGAACCCATCGTTCTACCATTCCTAGACCGGCAAGGGAACTTACTGTTCCAACAGGACAATGCACGTCCGCATGTATCCCGTGCCACCCAACGTGCTCTAGAAGGTGTAAGTCAACTACCCTGGCCAGCAAGATCTCCGGATCTGTCCCCCATTGAGCATGTTTGGGACTGGATGAAGCGTCGTCTCACGCGGTCTGCACGTCCAGCACGAACGCTGGTCCAACTGAGGCGCCAGGTGGAAATGGCATGGCAAGTCGTTCCACAGGACTACATCCAGCATCTCTACGATCGTCTCCATGGGAGAATAGCAGCCTGCATTGCTGCGAAAGGTGGATATACAGTGTACTAGTGCCGACATTGTGCATGCTCTGTTGCTTGTGTCTATGTGCCTGTGGTTCTGTCAGTGTGATCATGTGATGTATCTGACCCCAGGAATGTGTCAATAAAGTTTCCCCTTCCTGGGACAATGAATTCACGGTGTTCTTATTTCAATTTCCAGGAGTGTAAAATATTTTTCCCCTTCCGTAATCTGATGCGAAAATAATTTAGAACTGTTTTTGGCATTATCCTGACGGGCTGTATCGTTAGATAGAACTGATCGATAGTAGATTATAAAATACTGTTCACATAAAATGACATCTTCAAATATACTGGTCTTCTGAATATGCTTCCTATTACGTTGCATTCATGGCTTAGGATTTTCTGTACTGGTGCTGAAAGTATTACTGTCAGCAGTTTCACAAATTTTATCGGAAATATCACAAATATTGCTTGACAGTGTAAGGTCAAATTGCGTCAGAAGATAATTTTTTTATGAAAGCTGCTCTCAGTTGTAGTTCTCTAACGTAATCAGAGTGAATATGCTGTTTGTTAGAATTATAAGTGGGCTGTTGAAATAAATTCGAACTGTCGTGACCATCATTCTTACGGGCTGCGACATAAAATTGGCCGGCCTGTTTGGCCGAGCGGTTCTAAGCGCTTCAGGCTGGAACAGCGCAACCTCTACCGTCGCAGGTTCGAATCCTGCCTCGGGCATGGATGTGTGTGATGTCCATAGGTTAGTTAGGTTTAAGTAGTTCTAAGTTCTAGTGTTCAGAGCCATTTGAACCATTTGACATCAGATTGGGTTGACTTATCGTCGATAATAAAACTCTGTTTGCTCAAAATAACATCTGCATCCGTGCTGAAATTCTGAATGTGACTTCCACGACGTTGCTGTGTTTTATTTTCTGTAGTAATGGACATCGTCTTCTTGTAACTTAATTTTTGGTTCTGACTGTAGGTTGTCATGATAATAAGTAGCTGCTTTGAAAGAGATAAACGGAATGGTGATATATTGCGTGGTTTCACAGGAATCCGTGTCAATAGTAAATCTAACAGAAGTGTTGTCAGAAAAATTTTGCTTCTCAGAATGGGCTGCTTTGTATGTCAGTGGTCTCTGAGAGGTATACGTAGTTTGCATCTACGCAACATTAATTGCAAAAGTAAAAGATTCGGTGTAAGGGAAATCATCTTGTTCTTCAAAGAATGTTGCGTTGTGACGCAGTGACAATCCAAAATTTTTGATTTGCATCATGAAAGGAAGCAAACTCTGTTCTGTGTCAAGACTGAATGTGGCGTCTGACGTTTGATTGTTCGCATCATTAATCCTGAGGAAAATAAAAGTTATTTGTTGAGGATTGAATTTGCTGTATGAATCTGGTCTGCAAATCGATCCGTGGGGAATAGCATTTATCAGCACAAAAGTTGACTGAAGCAAAAGTGTTTGCACACGATAAAGCGGAAAGCTGCGGTGTGAACGGGAAGGTTTTCATGAGAAATTGCAGCGTTGTGTGTACCATTTTTGGGTTGACAGAAAACTTCTTTATTGTTAGTGTCATCATCCTTAATATGGGGCTTGCAAAGGTCACTATTAACCGTTTCAGACTGCATGGGTGGCTCAACAGGGCGGTCATGAGCTTCACTCTAGATGGTACTGTCGTTAATATCAACGAAATGTAATGAAACTTCTGATGTGGGAAACTTAGCTTTGTAACCAGTTTGGTAGGCACAATGGGTTCATTAATGTTTTCCGAGATTATCAAACTGCTGTCACTCACAGTAGCGTCGGAGGAAAAACTGACATTAATAGAGGCCCTGGTTAATTTCTCAGTAAAATTTTGTTCTGTATTGTCGATGGGTTTTTTAATTAGGATATGAGGTTTGAGACGTGGCAACGTCTGTAACGGAATTTATACTAGCGTCAACATGGGTTACAAGACTATTGATCAACTGCTGTTCTACTTCCTGTCTGTGTACTGCTAATGTCTGTAAAAGCTGATTATTTTCCTCTGTGTGTTTACGGAGGAAGTCTTTGTGTCGTTTTTCAGAGGTCTCCGCGTGAACTTTAAGACGTGCATCTAATCGAGTCATGTTGATCTATTCTTTCATTAACTGATTGGATTTCATCTGGAGGCTTTTTGTAGGTTTCACTACATTTATGTCTAAAACCATTATTGTCATCTGTCAACGGTTTGGTGCTGTCTGTGCAATGCCTGGCTATGGCTTCAATTTTATTGGAAAGACGTTTTTCACTGGCATTAATATCTGTATCTACCTGTGTAAAACGATTGTCATTCATTTCTGTGTACGATTTAAGCTCGTCACGTACGCTGGAAAATTGCTCATTGAACAGAATGGTGGCGTCAACTTGTTTTTCCCCTATTTCGTGTATGATGGAACATTGTTTTTCTCGTATGATGGAAAATTGTTCATCATTTTTGTTATTCTGTTTAACCATCATTTGCATGAGAATTGAAGCATCGCTTCCATATTCTTTTCAACTGATGTGTCGGGTGTCACCTGTGTTGTGTTTTGTTGTGCGGAGAAATCATCTACAGCTATGGACGCCTCGTTTGTTGCATAATTACTGCTAATGGAATCTCACGGATTTTTTACAAACAGAGTGCTTTCCACTGCTTTGCCTCTGACATACTCTTGGCATTCTGACTGACTGTACAAGAATTTGGAAGTTCATTGGCTTGATTCGGTAAAGAATCGTGTTCCGACATTTGTGGGTTAGCAAAATTTACCTCAGCGTCGTCCACTACGCCGGAATCGACAGTCTGAGCAGATGGTAAACTAGATGAAATCATATTGTCAGTAACTGTACATTATTTTGGGAAACGGAATTTACGTTTTCTTGCAGACTTACAACATTGTTGTCAATAATCAGAAAATGGTCTATTTCGGTATCTCTAACTGTTTGAATACGCGCCGGAATCATAACACTTTTGCGCTGCATCGTAAATCAGACACAGAGGACAAAGCCAAAGACACAAAAATTGAACAATCACATAAATGGAAAACAAAGCAGAGCATAAGAATGCCGATTAACTGTGGAAGAATTTTTGTACAAGTTAGTAAATTGCGTTGCGTAAAAAAAAAAAAACAAAAAAAACAAACTATTATAGCTACAGAGTTGTTGAGAGAACAGAATATATATATAACTGACTACTTTAAATATCAAAGATTTCGCAAAGCGAACGACTGGCAGAACTGTCGCCAAGTGTAGATGTTCTTTTTAAAAAGATTTTGTTTGCCAATGAATATGCAACGTGTAACGTTTGTGTCATGCATATTTACTGTGTGAGAAAATGACTTAATCGGCAAAACCAATACTCAGTTTTCATAATGAATTCAATCCCTCCGAAATTTACCCAGTTTCGTGAGCACCGAGTTCTACGGCCCTGTATAATAAACTGACAAAATTCCCTGTGCAAATAAACAATGAAATAAATTTGCCTTAGTTCTAGAACCACCAGGGATGTTATCTGGGTACTCTGTTTTCTCCACAGTAAGCATAGAAAATATTCGATCTTGGCACAGCGAAGTTGGTTGATAAATGAATAACTTTGCAAATGTTCAGTGAAAATATTAGATAATGGCTCAGCGCTGTGCAATTCTGCCCGCACTGAAGCTGTTACAAACATGAACACTTTTATGATTCTGGGCACACTAATATTTTTCTGATTCTGATTGAAAAATGATTTCTTAAAAAAGATTCATTGGGTTCAAATAAACACGACATACAAGAGGGTGAGGTACTGATAAGGGGATATCCTAAGACCAATGCTTCAGTTTGAAAATTGTATTAAAAAAAAGTTTCTCATTCACATAATATGATATGAAATATTTTACATTAACTTCAAAATCAGTGAACTTCTCAACGTTTTTACAATTCCCACTTACTGTCGTAATTAAAAACACTTTGAAAAAATAAATTCCAAAATTCAACTTCACTGTATCAGGATTACAAACCACACAAAATATTACAAATCAAGTATACGTAATCAACCTACACATTAAATCTGATGGAAAATACTTGGTTCCTACACTCAAGAGTCAGCACTTAAAAATTTGCGAAATCCACATTGCGTTGATGCATACTTAAAACTAAATCCACAAAATTTCATGACCTTGTAAATTTCTTCCAGTAGCTTTATCTTTGAGTTACAGTATCAATTCATTGCTCTTCTATAATTGTCATGGACAGTGCTCAACATTGTGAGCGATCAGTATCACTTCAATTCTTGATGTTCTTCTAGCCTCACAAATTAATCATATACACTTCACACTTTTATAGAAATAACTACGACCTGACATTTACGGGCTGTGTGTGAGCACAAACAGCACCATTCATCATTTTATAAAAACTGTATTATGCTGTGTCCATAGACCAGCAACTAAATTCTCACAGCTAGCCACTAGCTTTAAGCACTACATCCTACCTATAAAAGAGTGCAACGGCGAGTGCTACTGCGCTCCGCGCGCCGCTACTTAGGATTGATTCTGCCACTCAGGCAATATCTTTGATTCAGTGGTGTCAAAAATAATCTCTTCTACATATGACAATCGTTTCAGGTCACTTTTCATGAATTATATTACAAAATCTGGCTCCACGTACAAGTGGACCCCTCGCAAGATGAAATATGGGGGTCTAGTTTAGCAGGGGATACAACCCGTCGGCTTTGACCAATGACGTCAAAATTGGCCAGAGAGCATGTATTACAAAGATGAAAGAGCTTAGGAGAATGTTCAGAAACAAAGGAATGCAAGAGAGAAAACTGTACTTCACATATATAAGGGCGAGTAGTATTTTCACGTTAACTATATCGCGTTTTTGTATCTTAGTATTGCTCCGTAAAATACAATGGAAATAAATGAGTAAAATATATTAGCAGCAAAGAATACATCACGTCACATGTATGTCAGTTGTATCTCGAAACTCTTTCGAACTGTATTGCTCAAGTGCAGTACGGGATACAAGTTTAGCGTAAGTCGGTTTCTTAGTTTCAACTAGCATTGCTGTCCGGTTGATCACCTGAACTATGTATCCCCTGCTTCACTAAACCGTAAATGAACACCGGATACAAATGAAAAGCTCATTCGAAGCGTGTTGCTTAAGTACAGTATGGAATAGGAGTTTGTCGTAAGTCGATTTCTTCGTTTTCACTAGAATTACTGTTCTGTTCTTCACTTGAACGATGTATCCTCCGCTTCAGTAAACCCTAATTGGAACACGGGATACAAATTGTAGATGTGTTGTTTATTTCGTCTCCGCTATTACTAACAGTCTTTTGTTACGTACGTATCAGTGCTACTGATGACAGAAGGACCTACGAATGTAATATATCTATGCCAGGCTTCCGTTGACCTCTATATATGTACACTGGTAACGAAAAGGTGGAAATAGACGTACGTTACATTTGCAACCTGTACCTCAATTGAACTACACGGAGACAAGAAGATGACACATGTACAATTTGTACCCTGTACTTCACAATGGGTTACAATTTTCTTGATGCCTTGGACGCTAATAGTATCCCATTCGTAACTTGAGCTACATAGCTGTACGCAACATTTGTATCTTGCTCGATAATTGACATATATAGCGTCAGTGTAAAGGAGAAGTGAAGGACGGGATACAAATTTTAGATGTTCTACAATAACAAACTAATACTCCAAATTATATCAATATCATTGCGAATAATTATTTTAATGTACAATGACAGCGCTTATCCGGAACACAGAACTGTATTATTATTTATGCCTCGAAGTAAAGACATTAATATCTATGACTAATATATGACGTCATTCGTCAAAGCCGACGGGTTGTATCCCCTGCTTCACTAGACCCAAATATGGAATGAGTAGCCAGTGTTTTGGAGACTAAAACTGCGTTGAAAGGGATGGATTTTATGAGAACTCTGATTACGAAAAGGATTGCAGTTCTGCTGTGGTTGCGGTACGTAAGGAATCGTTTGGGTGGAGTGGTGATTCGATATGGCGGATGAAGACTGTCAATTTATGATCAGTAGGGGCAGACTTAGCTTCGTTTTCTTAGGAGTGGGTTGGGCGATAAAGGTTTCTAAAAAAGGCGCCGATTTTAGTTTTATAACGACTCCACATTATTTATACACTCATGCTCATAAATTAAGAATAATTGCAGAACGTGGTGCCACTCAAAGTGGAACTACACAAAACTATGCGGAGGCTCTCGTGGTCGTGCGGTAGCGTTCTCACTTCCCACGCCCGGGTTCCCGGGTGCGATTCCCGGCAGGGTCAGGGATTTTTTCTGCCTCGTGATGACTGGGTGTTGTGTGATGTTCTCAGGTTAGTTAGGTTTAAGTAGTTCTGAGTTCTAGGGAAGTGATGACCATAGATGTTAAGTCCCATAGTGCTCAGAGCCATTTGAACCATTTTAATAAAGCCGGCCGCGGTGGTCTCGCGGTTCTAGGCGCGCAGTCCGGAGCCGTGCGACTGCTACGGTCGCAGGTTCGAATCCTGCCTCGGGCATGGATGTGTGTGATGTCCTTAGGTTAGTTACGTTTAAGTAGTTCTAAGTTCTAGGGGACTGATGACCATAGCAGTTGAGTCCCATAGTGCTCAGAGCCATTTGAACCATTTTTTTTTGCGGAGGCCCGGTGTAATGTTAAGCTCTCTCTATAAAGCTTAAGCGTTTTCGTGGACTTACTTGTTGAAGAACGATGGTTCTGCTTTCTTGCAGCGCCGATGTCTAATGCTAGCACCGGACGCTTCTCCGAAGATTTTACTGCTAGGAAGGGGAAATTTTCACTCTCTCCCTCTCTCTCGTCTGATTTAAAAAATACGCTACTCTTGGAATATCATTCAATGCACCAGAACATATTTATTTCCACTTTGTACAAAAAAACAACCAAACTTTATGACGTAAGCCCACACATTACCGGGCACCCAGAATCAGTTAGTTACACATTTTGAACACAATTAATACATAAGCTTTTATCGTGGCTGACTATCCACGTCCAGTTCACGTACTCTCAACAGCAGTTCAACGTCTAATAAACAGTCACTATTTTGAGTCTCTCCATTTTTTTAACTATACAAAGCTACATTACTCTTTGAAGCGGGCCAGGGAGCTTCCGGGCCATATTTCCTTATTCTTGGCAGGTCGCGTTGAACACTTGCCAGCGCGCCGCCGAATTATCTCCCTTCCAGTTTCACCATCGCAAACAATAAATGGGTGCAGTATCGCATGCTCATTCTTTCGTCCTGATTTAAAATAACGCGTATTCGGAACGACTGGAACACAAGTGTCTCCAGACTTTCGTAAAATTGTGAGGGCACTACAACTGGCGCTAATAGCATAGTCACATAGGGAACATACACGACACAGATATGTGAGTCCACGGTATTGGTGATAAGTTGACATCCCGAAACACATATGCTACAAAACGACACTGTTTCCTGCGCATGTGCCCCAACATCAATATGGGATATGAATCAGGTGGTCGAGCAGCTGCTGGGGTATAGCCTCCCATTCTTGCCCCAGTGCCTGTCGGAGCTCCTGAAGTGTCGTAGGGTTTGAAGGCGTGCAGCGATACGTCGACCGAGAGCATCCCAGTCGTGCTCGATGGGATTTAGGTTTAGAGAACAGGCAGGCCACACCATTTGCCAGATATCTTCTGTTTCAAGGCAACTCGGTGGGCCCGTGTGTTATCTTCCATAAGGAGGAAGGTGGGACCCACTACACCCCACTACACACCACACTGGTGCAAAATGACGTCCCGATACACCTGACCTGTTACAGTTCCTTTGTCAAAGACAAGCAGGGTGTACGTGCACCAATCATAATGCCATCCCACATCATCAAACCACGACCTCCATACAGGTCCCTTTCAAGGACATAAAGGGGTTGGTATCTGGTTCTTGGTTCACGCCAGATGAAAAACCTGCTAGAATCACTGTTCAGACTATGCCTGGACTCGTCCATGAACATAACCTGGGACCACTGTTTCAATGACCATGTACTGTGTTCTTGACACCAGGCTTTACGGGCTCTCCTGCGACCAGGGGTGAGTGGAATGCACCTTGCAGGTCTCCGGGAGAATAAACCAAGTCTGACAGTCGTCTGTACACTGTGTGTCGGGAGACAACTGTTCCAGTGGCCGCGGTAAGGTCCCGAGCAAGGCTACCTGCAGTACTCCGTGGCCGTCTGTGGGCGCTGATGATGAGATATCGGTCTTCTTGTGGTGTTGTATACTGTGGACGTCCCATACTGTAGCGCCTGGACACGCTTCCTGTCTGCTGGAATCGTTGCCATAATCTTGAGATCACACTTTGTGGCAGACGTAGGGCCCGTGCTACGACCTGCTATGTCTGACAGCCTCCAGTCGCCCTAGTATTCTACCCCTCATAACGTCATCAATGTGTGTTCTTTGAGCCATTTTCAACACACAATCACCATTAGCACGTCTGAAAACGTCTGCACACTTACTCGCTGGACCGTACTCTGACATGCCCCAACACACCTCTGCGTATGTGGACTGCTGCCAGCGCCACCGTGCGACGACCGCAGGTCAGATGCACCACACGGTCATACAACGATGCGATTTGAACCCGCAAACCGCTCACCAGAGCGCTGTTTCACCATGTATCAGCACTATCCTTTATTTATGAGCATGAGTATAGTTCTTTCTTCTACATGCTTACTGCGAAAAAGAATAATAGATCGATAACTGTCCAGAGATTAAAACAAAAAAAAGATGTTTTAGCAGCTAAGGTGAAACCATCCTATGCGGGATTACTGAGTCATAATAGCTGCGTCATCTTTCATGAAGCAGCTGATGTCCATTAGAATGATCATTTAATGATAACATTCTGAAAGTTATGTAGCCAATAGGTCTAAGCAAGTACGACAGTAGTGCCATTACTATAAAGTTCCTGTGTCTACTCCGACATCTTCCATTTCAGGCCGTCGTCAGCAGGGCAACGCGAGACCTGCTGGTCCCCGCTAGCACCATTATGAGCGTCATGGCGATTGTGTTGGAGTCTTGGTGGGGTGCGGCGACGGGCGTCGTTCTAGTGCTGGCCGCCGCAGTTTACCTATACTTCCTCTCCTGGTATTCCTACTGGACGAAAAAAGGCGTTCCACAGGCGGAAACAGTTTTCCCTTACGGAAGCCTAGGAAAAGACGCTTTGTTCGGAAAGATGAGGATTGAACTTAAGCTACACGAAATCTACAAGCGACATCGAGGTGCGTATGGACGTTCTGAACTGCTTCCTTTTCTGTAGCCCTTTCTATTTCAGTTACCGTCTCATGCGCTTTTGCTGTTGTTTCTGTTTCCGCGATGCTTTTCCGCTGAACAGCGCTCCTCCACAGCTTTCTCTTGTCATAGACAAGCCCTTCCTTGGGTTTTACGCACTCTACGCCCCAGCCTTCCTGGTGTTCGACCCGGACCTCATTCGCGACGTTCTGGTCAAGGACTTCGACGCATTCCAGGACAGGTGCATACCGTTCGATGACAGCGAGCCGCTCAACCAGCACCTGCTGTTCCTTAATGGCAGCAAGTGGAAGAGGCTCCGCTCCAAGCTGACGCCGGCGTTCACCTCGGGGAAATTAAAAATGATGTTCGAGGTGAGCAGAAACAAAATTTTTAAAACATGGTGACGTCTGACAGCAATTAGCGACTATAGAACGACAGTAAAATGTGGCGATACATTTTCTGCAATGATATCAACTTTTATCAGTTCTGTGTAAAGTGAGGTTAAATTTTGTTTCTTCGCGAGGTAAATTTCCTTAACTGTCCATGTTTGCTAAGATATGATGTATATAGAAGGGTAATCCCAAAAGTAAGTACACAGACCTGTTTATTTCTACAATGGTTTACATCGGTTTACAGCTTGAACATTTAGCTCTTTTTCGACATTATCACCATTTCTGTCGATGTATTTTTGTAGACGCTGTGGCAGTTTTTGTTTTCCCATGTCATACCAGCTCGCCGCCATGTTGTTCATAAAGTTATGAACTGGCGTCATTGCTGCTTGGTCTCAGGTGTAAAGCGTTATGCCCAGGTTTCGTCACCCGTGACAACTGGGCCCAGAAAGTTGTCCTGTTCGGCTGCTAGGCGGTGAAGAAATGCGCGGGAAGCATCAACACGTTGCCGCATGTGGTTCTCAATCAGCATGCGTGGCACCCATCTTACGCGCGCCTTCCGGTAGTTCAATGTTTCCGTTAAAATTCTGTGAGTGGTGCTTCGGGAAACCTCAGGAACCAACGTGCAGAGATCAACCAGGGTGACCCGCCGATCTTCACGCATGCTTTGCTCAACCTGCAAGACTGTCTTCTCAGAAATTGACGGTCTCCCGCTCCTTTGTTCGTCGTGAATTTCGGTCCGACCAGCTGCAAACTCCTTACACCACTTACGAAAATTGATGACATCCATGCGCGAATCACCATACACTTTCGTCAATTGGCGATGGGTTTCAATCGGCGCAGTGCCCTTTGCGTTCAAAAACCGAATAACTGAGCGCAATTCGCACTTGGCGGTAACATCCAACAGGAACTCCATTCTCAACGGCTGCCAAGCCGACTGAGCGCCTCAGCGTAGCGTGCGCATGTTTACACACAGCGCGTGAAGCACTCTTCATAATAGTGTGACCAACTGCCACGTAAACAGAGTTCTGTACTTGTAAAAAAATAGGAGACCTTACTTTTGGGATTACCCTCGTATTTTGTAGTAGTACAGATGAGGATTCAGGGCACAGAATTCAAGTCTCACGGTAGCTGAACTGCCGCCTGACAGTGAACTGTAGAATTACTCAGTTTCAAAATGTTTCATTCAGAAGAAATGATTTTGGTTGCTTCAAGTGTCGTCATTACAAACAAACGCAAAATACACTGTGCAACATAATTAAAGGGTCACGTTTTCGAAACCTCGTAATTATCTCCCATTACAACGCAGAAGTTTGAGATTTGGCTCAAAAGTGCCTACAACCTTCCTCTGCAAGGGTGTAAAAGCGTGGAGCCAGGCAATGTCACCTTCGGAGTCGGCGACGTTTCAGACATTAAGGTCTCGATACATGCGAAAAAATACCAGAGCTCGAAAGTTCTAGGCGCTTCAGTCCGGAACCGCGCTGCTGCTACGGTCGGAGGTTCGAATCCTGTGTCGGGCATGGATGTGTGTGATGTCCTTGGGTTAGATAGGTTTAAGTAGTTCTAGGTCTATGGGATTGATGACCTCAGATGTTAAGCCCCATAGTGCTCAGAGCCATTAGAAAGTTCATGTCAGGTGTAAGGGGTGTTAATCATGTCACATGGGTACCATATTTCGACATAATGGTTCAAATGGCTCTGAGCACTATGGGACTTAACTTCTGAGGGCGTCAGTCCCCTAGAACTAAGAATCACTTAAACCTAACTAACCTAAGGACATCACACACATCCATGCCTGAGACAGGATTCGAACCTGCGACCGTAGCGGTCGCGCGGTTCCAGACTGTAGCGCCTGGAACCACTCTGCCACTCCGGCCAGCTATATTTCGACATAATTCTGCCCAATGTCTCTGTGGACGTCTCATACAATGTGAAGGTGGTCACATCGACTCCGACCCACATTATCACCCTTTTGTGATGATGACCAGAACTGCGACGCCCTGAGTTGAAATCACGCAGTTTTCCTGCGGGTGGCCGAGGGAAACATTTCAGACCACCGTTCATAATCGACACGAAAAGGCCTCTGGGGGTGCCATGAAAGGCGTCAATAAAACCACCATAACCCATCAGGCGTTGATTCTCACGCAATTCGCTGTCGAAAACGACTGTTGGCAGTGCAACCTTTGACACTGCTGCCACCCCCGGACGATTCAACCCTTCTCCAAGGACATCATGGGCCTTCACTCCCACTGAATGTGATCGTATCTTTATAAATTTCATACAGTGTTTGTTGGTATATGACACGATGAAATAAAGAAATTGTATTTGAACTTAGGTTTGCTGAAGAATTCTTGACAACATTCTATGTTAAGAATATGGTCTATAATTCTACTAGTCCGTTCTTTTACCCTTCTTACATACAGAAGTCACCTGAGCTTGACAAATCATACGGCGGCTACAGACAGCTGAAGACAAGGCTCTGTGCCTCCCTCATGAAAGAAGGCGTTAAGGTTCAATGTAAAACGAATAACTTCAGCTCTCAGCAAACGCCAGCTTTCTAACTATCTCGATTATGTGCTGAGTGTTAGTTGTAGAGACGCTGTAATTAAATTATTAAGGGAACTGCTGTTGATGTGGTCTTCAGTCCAAAGACTGGTTTGATGCTGCTCTCCACGCTAATCTATCCCTCACAATCCTCTACTTTTCTGTTCTGCTATTGTAGTCTACGTGCATTTGAAACTGCTTACGGTATTCAAACCTTCATCCCCCTTTACAATTTTACCTCCCCTCCCCCCTTCCATTACCAAACTGACGATTTTGTAATGCCTCGTCAGCCGGTGTGGCCGTGCGGTTCTAGGCGCTTCAGTCTGGAACCGCGTGACCACTACGGTCGCAGGTTCGAATCCTGCCTCGGGCATGGATGTGTGTGATGTCCTTAGGTTAGTTAGGTTTAATTAGTTCTAAGTTCTAGGGGACTGATGACCACAGAAGTTATGTCCCATAGTGCCCAGAGCCATTTGAACCATTTTTTTTGTAATGCCTCGATATGTTTCCTATCAAACAGTAAATAATTTACCCGAGGATTCTTTTTTGAACTCGCCAGTTTTTATTTGTTTCGTCAGTATCATTGATAAATATTCCCCGTTACTTCAAATGCGTCTGCTTCGCTCAACGATAGAGAAGATAGAGAAAGACTCATAGGTTAAGATTTTTTCAGGCACCAGGTCACGCACAAACGTGTGGATGCTTGCATGTAAAACGGATTGTCTATGCTGGCAAGTTAGTCTACTTCGCGGTGCAGATACGACTGTGCAGAAAATATTAGGTGGTATATTATGTGATATATCTGCGGGAAGACTGTTAGGTGCAGAGAATGAACAACTATCACACTGAGGTGGTTGCATATAAATTTAGTAATTATGAAAATATATGTACCTATACCCGTAACACACTATATACACTGAAGCGCCTGGAACAGGCATGCGTATTCAAATACAGAGATACATAAACAGACAGAATACGGCGCTGCGGTCGGCAACGCCTATATAAGACAACAAGTGTCTGGCGCAGTTGTTAGATCGGTTACTGGGGCTACAATGGCAGGTTATCAAGATGTAAGTGAGCTTGAAGTCGGCGCACGAGCGATGGGATACAGCATCTCCGAGGTAGTGATGAAGTGGGGATTTTCCCGTACGACCATTTTACTAGTGTAACGCGAATATCAGGAATCCAGTAAAACATCAAATCTCCGACATCGTTGACGCCGGAAAAAGATCCCCCAAGGACGGGAGCAACGACGACTGAAGAGAACCGTTCAGCGTGACAGAAGAGCGATCCTTCTGCAGAATGTTGCGGACTTCAAAGCTGGACCATCAAAAAGTGTCATCGTGCGAACCATTCAACGAAACATCATCGATATGGGCTTTCGAAGCCGAAGGTCCACTCGTGTACCCTTGATGATGATTGCAAGACACAAAATGTTACGCCACGGGTGGGCCCATCAACACGACATTGGACTGTTGACGACTGGAAAAGTGTTGTCTGGTCGGAGGAGTCTCGTTTCAAATTGTATCAAGCGGATGGACGTGTACGGGTATGGAGACAGCCTCATGAATCCATGGAGACGGCGTGTCAGCAGGGGACTGTTCAAGCTGGTGGAGGCTCTGTAATGGTGCGGGGCGTGTGCAGTTGGAGTGATACGTGACCCCTGATACGTCTAGACACGATACACGTACGTAAGCATCCTGTCTGATCTCCTGCATCCATTCATGCCCATTGTGCATTCCGATGGACTTGGACTGTGGCAGAGCAGCAGTTTATGCTACGGTAGCTCATCAATTCTGGACAGCGCCCACTACCGCCATTCGCTCCTATTCATCCTGAAGATGAAGCCTGGGACTCATACTACAGACGTCTACGGTTCTACTTCTATGCGAGTAGCATAATCGATATTGCTGAATATAATTATTTTCTGCTGATTTTAACCTCCAAACATTGTGTCTACTACGAAAATTACGTTCTCACGATAAATGTGTTTAGGTTTGTCTGAAATCAATAATTTGCTCTCTAAGCGTTACGAGCAGAATATATAACAACTATACTCGCATTTTTTTCATTGACAAGAAGTTTCACCAATCATAAACGGCATAAGCAGCTGATCTCTCGCAGCTGAACCGTAAATGTCGGTTTTTATGTGAAAACCAAAAGTATTAACAGTTCTATGCTAAATCGTTAGTGTATGAGTAATAATTACCCAAGCACTCGATAAAGATATTTGTGTACAGAGGAACTGAAGTTAATAACACTATTAACAATACCAAGAATGTATGAGATATCAGATGCAACATAGCACTATTTTGAGGAAAGTGACATATCTTCTGTAAAATAGCTAACCTGTCGTGTGCAGCACAGCAAAATTTTGATGAAAGTGAGGTAATGTCATAAAATGAAATTCCCATTCACAGTACAGTAAGCGAGGTCAGATCGGGTATTAATTTTCATCACCCATCTCGGCATTCAAAGCTTGACATTTTTTTTAGGGATAAAGCCCAAACAAAAAACCAACAGCATTTGATCGACAATCGTTACGTAGTCCCTCTAACACCAAACCTCGCTGTAGAAACAGCAGGAAGTGATGTCTGGAATTCCAGATTGTTTTGTTAAGCATACGTACATTCAGTTACCGCACGGAAAATGCACTTTGTGTAGTGCCGCAAGCAATGACATGTGATGGAAGCTTCCAAAAGCCACATCACGTCGCACCAACAACGCCAAAGCAGTGTTAACACGTTATAGCCACAAGTGAATCTTTTCACTCAGCGACTGCAGAAGTTTTCTCTCACTGACGATCAAAAACCAGTAATGAAATATCTTGTTGATAGCAGTACACTAGTTTCTATTATGAATGAGGAAACTTATGCTCATATTGGTTCTTCTTGTCTCCAGCCGGCATCACAAGGTCACAAACCTAATGCGAGCAATGCATGCATCTGCGCGAAAAACGCACAATAACGGCGATATGTGAAAAGCGAGCCATCCACTTCCATTCTTAGTACGGCCATCACGTCAAGCACAAAACATTTTCGATGCTCGGTTTTTCATTTTACGGTTTTTAAAACAATAGATGACATTAACATGGTATCAGTAGTTGTACCATTCGGTGATCCGAATTCACTATGTACCGAATTTCCAGTACTGTTTTCAGTGGTCTTAAGGTGTGAAAATAATTATGCAGCTCGTATTCAGCTAATTTCCCCTGCAGCTCGTCGCTACTTTAGAGCCAGATCAGTGCCAATACCTTTGTGAGATGACCTTGCAGTGTCCACTAGAAATGGCTCCTCTGGCGGCTGGTAAGAGGCGGAAGCGTGCCGTTACAAAGGCCTGCCCGCTGACCTCCAGTAGGAGATAAGAACTTGGCTACCTGGTAGCTGGAAGATACTTCTAATCGTCTTGTGCTAAAGTCTGTACCCCACTTACGCAGTTCTTTCGTGACCTGCCTGTTAACTGGATTTTTTATTGGACAAATAAATTGCTGTACTAACGAGTATTTACGGACCTGTTTCACCCTCGACTATTGGGATTATTCTCTTGGTGTTTTTCTCAATTTACAACGATCCGGCATGGATTATAATTATGAACTGCCGAGTTATAATGGACCTAAACTTCCAGTTAATTAGGATTTTTTAAATGATTCTTGCACCTAATAAGCTACAGCCGAACAGCTATCGCGTGACTACTTTCACACGACAACGTTCGAAAGAAACGTTGACAAAAAAGGGTAGAAATAGGAAATAGTGAAATTTGTAATCAACTGAATCACGAATGACAAAACGTAATTTTTTCGGATGAATCCAGGTTCTGTTTACAGCATCATGATGGTCACATCCATGTTGGCGACATCGCGGTGAACGCACACTGGAAGCGTGTATTCGTCATCGCCATCACCGGACGTGATGGTATGGGTGCCATTGGTTACACGTCTCGGTCACCTCTTGTTCACATTGACGGCACTTTGAACGGTAGATGTTACGTTTCAAGTGTGTTACGACCCGTGTCTCTACCCTTCATTCGATCCCTGCGAAACTCTACATTTCAGCAGGATAATGCACGACCGCATGTTGCAGGTCCTGTACGGGCCTTTCTTGATACAGAAAATGTTCGACTGCTGCCCTGGCCAGCACATTCTCCAGATATCTCATCAATTGAAAACGTCTGCTCAATGGTGGCCGAGCAACTGGCTCGTCACAATACGCCAGTTATTACTCTTGATGAACTGTGGTATCGTGTTGAAGCTGCATGGGCAGCTGTACCTGTACACGCCATCCAAGCTCTGTTTGACTCAATGCCAAGCGTATCAAGGCCGTTATTACGGCCAAAGCCGGTTGTTCTGGGTACTAATTTCTCAGGAACTATGCACCCAAATTGCGTGAAAATGTAATCAGATGTCAGTTCTAGTATAATATATTTGTCCAATGAATACTCGTTTATCTTCTGCATTTCTTTTTGGTGTAGCAGTTTTAATGGCCAGTAGTGTGTAACAGTTTGCTCCACTAAACACTTCGGTACTGAGTTAAGAAACACCACTGGATAGCCTTGAACAATCTAAAGATGAATGGGGTCGGATTTGACTTTGATGTGTTGCTGCTATACGATATAAGGCATTATTAGTCGACAATGTATGGTCTCTCCTTTATCGTCGCTCAATATAACAAGTTTGGGCCCACAGTACTCTTCTGCAGTATTAATTCCTCCTGATGACAATGTACTGTTCCCATGTACAATCATAGAATATGCCTGGCTATATATTAAAATCTTGCAGTTTATTCCTTACGTTCCGGCGCACCGCGTTTGCACTTTACCACAAGTCGCTAGCATCTCTCTCCGGCGATTACTTCTGACCGACTCGGCGCATAACGCGCCCAGAGACAATACTCCTCACTTGAAACGTGTTCTTTGTCTCTGTTCAGTCGCAAACTTCCCTGACCAAGCCAGCGTTTCTGCTACATCTTAATTACAATACTCTTCTTTAATCAGATCATTTGACATTTAACTATATGACAACGTTAATGAAATAATAAAAGGTACCTTTGACAGAAATTACATCAAAGCTACATTATGGTTGCAGAATAAATTATGCGAAAAAAGTATTAGGCACTGTTTTGTTGTGTTTCATTTTTATTACAGTTAATCCATATTTTCTGCGTAATAGAGTGTGTTGCACCATAATGGATGTAACAGAGGTCGCTGCTACTATTCTGCCCCACTATGAGCTAAAGCTCTTTCTCTAATGTCGTCGTAGTTAACGGGACGTTAAGCGCTAAACTATCATCTTTTCTTCAACGCACCCCTTCTCTAACTGTTATACACCTCAGGGAAGACATATGCTCTTGTAATGAGCTGTTCTATTAATTATCAGTTCTACGACTCAACTGATGCTCAAGTTCCTTAAATGATTTTGATACAATTCGAGCCGATCGGTGTGGCCGTGCGGTTCTAGGCGCTTCAGTCTGGAACCTCGTGACCGCTACGGTCGCAGTTTCGAATCCTATTTCGGGCATGGATGTGTGTGATGTCTTTATGTTTGTTAGGTTTAAGTAGTTCTAAGTTCTAGGGGACTGATTACCACAGATGTTAAGTCGCATAGTGCTCAGAGCGATTTGAACCATTTGATACAATTCGAGAGCGACTGCGCCCTCGATTGTCTGCAGGTGTTGTAGGTGAAAAGGCGGATGGGCGCGATACAATAGTAGAATCCTACACAATTCGCTGTTGAGGGCCAGTGGCTCACTAACATGAGTTCGTGCCGTATAAACAACCTCCATACCAGAATACCTCTTCAAGACTTTGTCGGCCAACATGGTTGCCTCTGGCAGCGTGAGTTTTCCCGGAATCAAAGTATGCAAGATACACACTTACCACAGTGACACATTTAAAGCTCAGTGCTTAAAATGTCCTCGGAGATGCAGTGTCCCACACAACGGGTATTCGTGACCTGTCCATTGTTAACTATCTAACTTATTATGAGGTCTGCTGACATACCGATGGCCAATACATTTGTCGTCATCCTGGTTATGAGATCTGAAACTATTTCAATCGCATCTGTGGCAGGAGCACTCTTTCTCCTATACAAAAACTACATGTAACTGAGTTGCTCATATTCTTGCTTTGACCTGTTCCTATAGTTTGTTCCTCTCGAACCTGTCACCCGAAGCCAAATTTATTCCTGAACATTTTTGCACATGTCATTTACCATGAATATAAAAGGAGAGCCTGATATGATTGTACGTTGGATCTGTCATTCGACGGTAAATTTACTTCTGGAAGTCTTTCTTCAAAATGGCTCTGAGCACTATGGGACTTAACTTCTGAGGTCATCAGTCCCCTAGAACTTAGAACTACTTAATCCTAACTAATCTAAGGTCATCCTGCCCGAGGCAGGATGCGAACCTGCGTCCATAGCGGTCGCGCGGATCCAGATTGTAGCGCCTAGAACCGCTCGGTCACACCGGCCGGCAAAGTCTTGGTATGTAAGTCATTTACCACTTCATGAAATGTAGAGCTTTATATGGTTGTACATTTGCCGCTTGCAGACGATAGACAGATGCGGCCGCGAGATGGTGGAAGTCCTGGACGATGCGGCGAGGAGCGAGAAAGTTGTAGAGATTCGCGACGTTTCGGCCAGGTTCACGATAGACGTCATCGGGAGCGTCGCCTTCGGCGTCGAGTGCAACTGCCAGCGCGATCCGGACGCTGAGTTTCGGGTGTGGGGTCGCAAACTGTTCGAATTCTACACGTCGGACAGGGTGGAACAGCTGTTACTTGCTATCCATTCACCTACAGCGAAACTCTTCAGGTGAGTTAATAGTAGCGTCATTGCAAGATACTCTGGAAGCAGTTGGTACTAAAGAAGTCCATAAAATGTAAAAGAATGGTTCTCTTTAGACAAAAGTTGTTGTGTTGACATCTGCCATGATTTCATCCATTGGTGTTTACGCCATCTCGCTATAAACATACAGACCTATTATATTTTATCCACATCATTCCATTTTCTGTCGATATACAGGGTTATTCATAAGTAATCCGGGGTTTCAGAAGACGACAGAGCGAAAATTAGAGGATATATTGGAAACTGACACTTAGCAGTGGATAGAGTATCTCTCCAGTTTATAACGCACATTGCAGGTGCTCAATATGGGCACCGCTTGGGACACGGCAAGCGTCAATACGTGCATATTATTCACTGAAGACGTTGACACAAATTCCCTGGGAAGGCGCGACTGCAGGCTGCTTTCGGAAATCTTTTCATTGGGTTGCCTGTCTGCAGGTGAGAGCTCGAAATGAAAATACGGAGTAGATGATTTAACTACATACTCTGACATGCTTGCTCCATAGTGCAACATCGCCATGGCGAAAATTACCAATCTGAACTTGGAGGGATGCTCTATCCACGGGTATGTGTTTATTTGGTAATTGCTTTGTAGGAGTCGTCTTCTGAAATCGCGGAGGAACTTGTGGGTAACCCTGCATTACGGCAACAGAACTTTCAGTTCTGTATCGATACAGATCTATTTGAAGCTGATGACAACTGTTACTATACTTGAAAGAGCTCTTAAATGCCCGCGTCTCGTGGTCGTGCGGTAGCGTTCTCGCTTCCCGCTCCCGGGTTCCCTGGTTCGATTCCCGGCGGGGTCAGGGATTTTCTCTGCCTCGTGATGGCTGGGTGTTGTGTGTTGTCCTTAGGTTAGTTAGGTTTAAATAGTTCTAAGTTCTAGGAGACTGATGACCATAGATGTTAAGTCCCATAGTGCTCAGAACCATTTGAAGCCCTTAAATACTGATAACAGGCAGCAAGAAATCCTTGGAGCTCTCTATGAAACCTATCCGTCTATATTCAACAACATTTCATGTTCTCGCTTTAAACGTCCCAAGGAACTAGGCTACTCGATATTCAAGGTGTTCATAAAAAAAAGCTCACGGTGGTGTTCAAAAGTTCCAAAGTTCCCATTTTTCACATATTTATCAAAGAAAAGACAACATGCGCGGGAAAAATAGAACGCAAAATAATATTTGGTGATTATATAATATTACGGTTCTCCAACAGTATTTAAAAAATTTTAGAAGATAAGTCTCATGGAAGACGTAACAAATGTAATACTGCCACATATTTCCTCTGCGTTGAAATTTGTGATAAATGTTTGTGGATGTTTTGATGTTTTTCCGTGAGAGGGAATCAGTTTGACGTGTTCTTGAGGCTTATCCATACTATTTGTGCAAATTTATTCTCACCTAATCATGGAACTAATCAGTGTTATTGACACAGAGTAACAGCTTTGCTTCCTCTGGTATACGTGATTCTGATACAGCCTTCAAACTTATGGGTCTTACGTTTTACTGACAATTTACTGTCACACGGGAATTCCTTCTGAATACGAGCTCCGTGTCTTAAACCTTTATTTTCTGATGACGCGGTCCTGAAAAAGTTAAACCCTCTCTTCGTGTAAGCGTTCCTGGAGGCTACAAATGGTGATGGACGTATAAACTGCCCAAAAGCAGTTTTGTTCCATCTTCGTCGCTGTGGTTTGTTTTTGACAGAAACCTCTTTCTCAAGACTTTTGATTACACGAAACCGATAAGTACCTCTCTAATGGAGACAAAAGTGAGTGTGCATCCTCAGCGCATTCCTGTATAGCACCCTGTGTCTCCAACCGTGGACGAAAAACAGAAGCTTGAGTAAACCACGCAGTCCGTTGACAACCTTCCAAGGGCCGCTGTGACCTTAGGAAATCCGCCCGTTATCATTTTGCAGTAAGGTGGTTCGCCAGCGCGGACCACATCTACACTGTCGAACAATCAACGTGAAGTTCCATACACTGAAGATCTGCTATGAAGCAGCCCGCAGTTAACAAAACATGCTTGTGACCGCTATTATATCGTTCAATTTTGATACACAAAACTTAGGAATTTCATTCAATTGATTTCTCATGTATGAATTGATCCATTAATTTACAGAATGATCTTGATAAATATTTTGGTCAAATCAGTCTTTCCAATTTATTGTTGGTTAAATAACACTGAACAGCATCTCAGCCGACGTTTTTCTCCGTGGTATTTAAAAAAATATAAATTCACAATTACAACTCCCAGTTTTTAAAAAATCGCACTACTTGTGTCTTGAAACTAGGCACTGTATTTCACTACATGAATGACCTCTTCTACTTCTACGGAAAAAAGTTTCAATTGCAGTTTTGCAGTTTCTACGAGTAATAGAACAGAACAGCTTCTTACCAGGCAAACCAAACGGCAGCTGATCACGAATACAGATCACAGGTATTTGTTTAAGATTTAAATAATAATAATAATAATAATAATAATAATCAATGATTGTGCAGTTGGCCAAAATCGATTTCCTTGCGATCGCGGGCCTTAAACTACGCATTCATATAAAGGCCAGCTGCCCGGACCATCTGCAGTTTATCAGGATCGATTAGCAACATAGCACTGGTTAAAGAGAAACTGTTAACAAAGTACATTAGTCTCTTTAACATCACTAGCATAGGTCATTTACTTGGCAGTTTTAACCAGCTGTATCTCAGAAACTGTTGAGAACAGATCATGCATTTATGGTTAAGTCGGTTTCCCTTCAGGAGGACAACAATACTATCTCTTAATATCCGGGTGACGCATCATGTTTGCACAATGGGAATAATAATGTCCGTTTCACAGAATGTTCACCGAAGTGTTTTATGTGCTTTTACTGTTAGCACTGGGGGTCTATCTCGTTGAAAACATCCAAGGAAAGCGTTCACATTTCATCTACAACCACCCCCTTGCAGTACATTGAATTAAAAGTAAAAACATTGCTACTATCGCGTTAGTGTCTCCTATCCTTCACAACTTTATCAAAATGCCACTAACTTTTATCTCAACGTTACTAATTTCGTTGTTTGCTGTCTGCCTCCTATTTCAGAGCGATTGTAGGCAGAAAGGAAGTTCTGAAGTACTTCGAGGATATGGTGAGGGATACAGTGAACTACCGGGAGAGTAACAACGTGGAGCGCAATGATTTCATGCACATGCTGATACAGCTCAAGAACAGAGGCTTCATGGACGACGAGAAGTCTGGTGGTGCAAAGGCTCACGACGACAACGACAGTAACTGGAGTAAGTGAACGGCATACACCGCAACAATAATGATGAAATATGTATTTTATTGTTAACTTATAAATCCAATCTGAATTTCTTTCGATAAATACGTATTACAAAAAACTGGAATGGAACCATTCCACGGTCTCGTTGGGGCGGCGGCTGTTCGGTTTTCATGTGACTGCCCATCATGGCTCCAAATAGATTCATAGCCGACAACGCAAAACGTAGCATTCTACCGAGTCGCCGTAAGTTGCGAGAAACACAAACAAAATGGGTGATTACAGAATATCGGAACAGTTATGACACTAGTTTAAGAACGAATTTGAAAACGGATTCAGAACATCTTTGCTGGAGAGGCGTCGCAAGAAGGTAGGTGGCGTCCAGCGTTACGGATGTATCGTAGTATTGTCACTGTTCCACAACACATACTGACGACCTGCAGAAACTGAGCGTAGCTCTCTGAGGATGTTTGCAGGAGATGCATTCGTGTAAGTCAACCAGATATGAGATGCAGGAAGACATACTGCAAAGGAAGACAGCTGATCCTCAGCATACAGAAGAGTAATACACTATTGGCCATTAAAATTACTACACCAAGAAGAAATGCAGATGATAAACGGGTATTCATTGGACAAATATATTATACTAGAACTGACATGTGATTACATTTTCACGCAATTTGGGTGCGAAGATCCTGAGAAATCAGTACCCAGAACAAACACCTGTGGCCGTAATAACGGCCTTGATACACCCGGGCATTGAGTCAAACAGAGCTTGGATAGCGCGTACGGGTACAGCTACCCATGCAACTTCAACACGATACACAGTTCATCAAGAGTAGTGACTGGCGTATTGTGACGAACCAGTTGCTCGGCCACCATTGACCAGACGTTTTCAGCTGGTGAGAGATCTGGAGACTGTGCTGGCCAGGGCAGCAGTCGAACATTTTCTGTATCCAGAAAGGCCCGTACAGGACCTGCAACATGAGTTCGTGCATTATCCTGCTGAAATGTAGGGTTTCGCAGGGATCGAATGAAGGGTAGAGCCACGGGTCGTAACACATCTGACATGTAACGTCCACTGTTCAGAGTGCCGTCATTGCGAACAAGAGGTGACGGAGACGTGTAACCAATGGCATCCCATACCATCACACCCGGTGATGGCGATGACGAATACACGCTTCCAATGTGCGTTCACCGCGATGTCGCCAAACTCAGATGCGAACATCATGATGCTGTAAACAGGACCTGGATTAATCCGAAAAAATGACGTTTTCCCATTCGCGCACCCAGGTTCGTCGTTGACTACACCATCGCATGCCCTCCTGTCTGTGATGCAGCGTCAAGGGTAACCGCAGCCATGGTCTCCGAGCTGATAGTCCATACTGCTGCAAACGTCGTCGAACTGTTCGTGCAGATGGTTGTTGTCTTGCAAACGTCCCCATCTGTTGACTCAGAGATCGAGACTTGGCTGCTCGATCCGTTACAGCCATGCGGATAAGATGCCTGTCATCTAGACTGCTAGTGACACGAGGCCGTTGGGATCCAGCACGGCGTTCCGTATTACCCTCCTGAACACACCGAATCCATATTCTGTTAACAGTCATTGGATCTCGACCAACGCGAGCAGCAATGTCGCGATATGATAAACCGTAATCGCGATAGACTACAATCCGACCTTTATCAAAGTCGGAAACGTGATGGTACGCATTTCTCCTCCTTACTCGAGGCATCACAACAACGTTTCACCAGGCAACGCCGGTCAACTGCTGTTTGTGTATGAGAAATCGGTTGGAAACTTTCCTCCTGTCAGCACGTTGTAGGTGTCGCCACCGACACCAACCTTGTGTGAATGCTGTGAAAAGCTAATAATTTGCATATCACAGTATCTTCTTCCTGTCGGTTAAATTTCGCGTCTGTAGCACGTCATCTTCGTGGTGTAGCATTTTTAATGGCCAGTAGTGTATAATGCAAGAATGTCGGTGACACGGCACAATTTCTATGACTACAGTGGTGGTGGTGATTAGTGTTTAACGTCCCGTCGACAACGAGGTCATTAGAGACGGAGCGCAAGCTCGGGTTAGCGAAGGATGGGGAAGGAAATCGGCCGTGCCCTTTCAAAGGAACCATCCCGGCATTTGCCTGAAACGATTTAGGGAAATCACGGAAAACCTAAATCAGGATGGCTGGAGACGGGATTGAACCGTCGTCCTCCCGAATGCGAGTCCAGTGTGCTAATCTATGACTACAAGAAGGGTGATCAGTCACTGGAATGGATGACACATGTGCGATATCTACCGGAATTATCTCATGATCATAGACACATGAGCAACGGAAGCAGTAACGTTTGCAGTAGACTGTATTATCCTCGCCCGTGACGTTATGTCGCGGAAACTACGGGATATCGAAAGTGGCTGGATTCAAATGGTTCAAATTGCTCTGAGCACTATGGGACTTGACCTAAGATGTTATAAGTCCCCTAGAACTTAGAACTACTTAAACCTAACTAACCTAAGGACATCACACACATCCATGCCAGAGGCAGGATTCGAACCTGCGACCGTAGCAGTCCCGCGGTTCCGGACTGCCGCGCCTAGAACCTCACGGCAACCGCGGCCGGCAGCAGTGTCTGGGTCCCCTATTGCTATATGACGGCGCAATCGCCACTTGAAGTCTCGATATGCGACTACAAGGCTCTTACGTCTCACTCGATGGCGTGAGAGATGAGCTTTATAGAAGTCATACGACGTATGGGTCAAACAAAGCACCGTCATTTCCGTGCTTGTTATTCGGCATCTATGAGGTTAGTTGATCGGACGGAAGGAGTATTTATAAAAGGTGTTGAGATTCAGTTATTAGCATATTCCACGGCTCATATGTGAAGTCTTGCTACAATGTGGGACGAGTCCATTTCAACAATTACTTTGCACTTTCTCAGAGAAATTTATGGCAACATGCCGACATTTTGCTTGACTGTCTTAAGTTACTTTTTTCAGTACAGTGGTTTATCCTCAGCAGATCATGCTGTCGTTTATCGTTTAGTAAAGTGACAAGAGGATCAAATTAATTTCAAAATTATTTACACAAGATGTTCAAGAAATGGCTCTGAGCACTATGGGACTCAACTGCCGTGGTCATTAGTCCCCTAGAACTTAGAACTACTTAAACCTGACTAACCTAAGGACATCACACACATCCATGCGTGAGGCAGGATTCGAACCTGCGACCGTAGCAGTCGCACGGTTCCGGACTGCGCGCCTAGAACCGCGAGACCACCGCGGTCGGATACACGAGATGTGGCACTGACCCTAAACAATAAAACGTTTGAAGTCCTCGACATAAATACTAAAAAAATTCCGTTAAATTTCAGTTACGCAATAAAACATAGAAAATTTAAACACTGTCGAATCAACTAAATACCGAGAAACTACGATCGGACCAACTTAAATTGGAATCATCACGCAGAAAATATTGTGGAACACGCGAACCAAATTTTGTATTTTAGTGGAAGAAAACTTAGAAGATGCAACAAATTTACTAACAAGACTGCCTGCACTTTGCTTGTCCATCCTCCTCCTGGAGTACTGATGCGCAGTATGGGATTCCTAGCAGATAGGATTGACCGAGGACATCGAATAAGTTCAAAAAACGGCAGCTCGTTTTGTACTATTGTGAAGTAGATGAGAGAGTCTCACACGTATGGTAAGGGAGTTTGGTTAGCCTCCGCTAAACCAAAATAGTTTCCCGTAGCGGCAAAGTCTTTTCACGAAATTTCAATCATTCATCCGAATACCAAAATGTTTTGTTAACTTCCGCCTTCATAGGGAGCAATGATCCCTGTAATAAAATAAAAGAAATCAGACCTCTCACAAAAATGTTTAGTGGTGAGTGGAACGGTCGAGAAATGATCTAAAGGTGGTTTTATGAACTCTCTGCCAAACACTTAAATCTGAATTGCAGGGTAATCATGATACATATAGTAGTGCTCTCTTACACATTATGAAACTGTGCTGTCGAGTAAAAGGAATAGTCAGACAGATATTATTTCAGTTTCTAGTTTCAAAGATTGTAATACGTAGACGTACATCAGTGCCACCAGCGACACAGCTGTCGAATAAAGAACATGCGAATGTGTGTGTTTATCTCAACGCAAAACCATAAACAATCTGCATCTATTAAGATTTAACAGAACTTAGCATTCACTGACATAATGTCCCGCATACGCGACCCATGGCAACCAATCGAATTCTTATGACTAACGTTTAATCCACGTTCGAAAATGTGCTCCCTACATACATTATATATTACAAACTAGAAACTCATAGTCAAAACGAAACTTGATAAATACTAAAGATATTAGGTTGCTGCCTGCTTTTCACAAGAACATCGCTGAAGTGGACACAGAAATACCCATTTGACACTTCTGTCTGTTCGTCTCTCAAAGCGCAAAATATTCATCTTTCCTCTAAATTTGGCAGTAGCCTACCAGTTTCTTGTAACTGCAATATATTAAAGCTGTCTCTGATGCTTCCTAACTAGGGTGCTCATTGTTAAGGTGCTTTGCTACCGCCGATGAGCCATTGACTTTATTATGAAGTCCCACGTTCTTCCTCTCTGGTCCACATGCTTCATCTCACAACCTTGACTTTATTTCATGTTCTTCCACTGTTCTACGGAGATCCTCTTCATTCCTTATCTTATCAGTCGACCTAATTTCCAAGATTAGTCTGTAGCACCACATCTCAAATGCTTCGCTCTTTTGTGTTCCGGTTTTCCCACAGCTCATGTTTCAGAACCAAACAATGCTGTGCTCCAGACACACATTCTCACAGATTTGTTCCTCAAATTGAGGCCTTTGTTTGAAGCTAGTAGACTTCCCTTGGCCTTTCTTGTGGTTTTAGGGCGCACAACTACAGTGGTCATTAGCGCCCAGACTAAGTTATGAATGCACTGCGAGGCACAAGATTAAAACAGCAACTAAAAAGAACAACACTATAAAACGCACATTAACAGGCAAGGGATTAAAAGAAAACAGCATAATCAATTGTCCTTAGACAGGTTTCTCAAGTGGATAAAACGAAGAACGCGAGCAGCTGCTCCTGGGTCATCCGCTAAGATTTCATCCAGAGTACATGGCAGGCCAAGATCAATGCGCAGTGTATTAAAATTCGGACTGGACGTTAAAATGTGGCGTACCGTCAGCAATTGCCCACATGGGCAGAACGGCGCCGGCGCAGCCGTCAGCAGATGCCGATGGCTGAACCGGCAGTGGCCAATCCGTAACCGGGCCAAAACGACCTCCTCCCACAGAGAAGGGCGTGAAAAGGTCTCGGGGAGAGGTTTCAAGGCCTGAAGCTTGTTTTCAGTAAGTGTAGACCAATCGGCATGCCACAGCAATAACATGCGCTAACAAATGACCCTGCTAAAATCAGATGAAGGCACACAACAAGAAGCTGTCCGAGGCTGGAGGACCGCAGCCTTGGCCGCGCCATCTGCAGCTTCGTTCCCAGGGATACCAACATGGCCAGGAACCTACCGGAGAACCGTCATCCGCCAGCTGCTGATGAGAGCGTTGGATCTGGTGCACGAAAGGGTGAACCGGATACGGATCACTGAGACTCTGAATGGCGCTCAGGAAATGAGAGCAGATGACATAAGCAGTATGTCGGTGGCGGCGGATGTAAAGAACAGCCTGATAGAAGACAAATAGCTCAGCGATGAAGACCGAACAATGGGCATGGAGACAGTATTTGAAACTGTGTGCTCCGACAATAAAAGAACACCCGAATCCGGCATTGGTCTTAGAGCCATCTGTATAAATGAAGATCGTATTAATGAGCTTCGAACAAAGTTTGACTAACCGCGAGCGGTATACCGAAGCTGGGGTAACCTCCAGTGGAAGCGAGCTGAGGTCAAGGTGAACGCGAACCTGAGATCTTAAGTTATCCTAAGATCTTTTAACTTTTGATTGTAATACTGGACCTATCTTTTCCCTGCCGAGTCCTGTTTCTTCCTATCACGTCATCAGACAAGTTATCCTCCTTCAGTGTACCCTTTCCACCCATCCGCTCTCACCTCTGCATTTAACAGAGGAATCTCACTGCAATCTTAATCTTACCGCCCTTGCTTTTAATTTCACCAAAGACTGTTTTGACTTTCCTGTATGCTGAGCCTCAGTCCTTCCGACTATGATTTCTTTTTCGATTCCTTCACATTTTTTCGTGTAGACATTTCGCCTTAGTTTCCCTGCACTTCCTGTTTATTTTATTCGTAAGTGATTTGTATTTCCGTATTCCCAAATTTCCCTGTACATTTTTGTACTTCCTTCTTCCGTCGATCAACTGAAGCATTTCTTTCGTTACCCATGATTTCTTCGCAGTTACCTTTGTTGTACGTTTATTTTTCGTTCCAACTTTTATTATTGCTGTCTTCAGAGATATCCATTTCTCTTCAACTGAAACGCCTATTGAGCTATTCATCATCGCAGTATCTATAGCCTCAGAATACTTCAAGCGCATTCCTTCGTTCCTCTTCTCGTGTCCGTCGGCCGTCGCAATTTAATCTACTATTATTATGTTGATTGTTGCCGACTTACGTGGTGGGCCTTAATAAAAATGGTATTTTCATTTTGTTTTGATTTACGGTTAAATGCTTTTGTGAAGTTCTCCTTTTTAACAATATTAATCTTCAGTATAGATTATTTTTTTTACGTTAATGAACGTTAGACTCACTGAATCTTAAAACTGGAGCATATAAATTGAACAATGGAATAAACTTTTCATATTAATTTCCTCGGCCAGTCAGTTCACTTTAAAGCAAAAAATCATTAGCTATTGATTACAATTGCGGACCACACGCGCGCGAGAGTATTTCGTCTTACCTCCGTTAACCATTTTATTGTAGTGGGAGTCCTGGCACTGGATCTCGGCTGTGGTACTGAAAATAAGAATCTTAAAGCTACGTATTTCTGCAACTTCGTGCCGCTGTGGAGAAAAATGAATATTATGTTAATAGCGGGCGAGTTTTTCGCTTCCGCTAATTTTTTTTATAGGTTAATATCGCCACGTAATGGCGTCGTTGACTGCATCGGCCGCTGCGATTGTTGAACTGTAAATTACTCGAATGCAGGTTAATTCGAGGAAGGCGGACATGAAATCGGGATCACCTCTTACAAATTAAAAGTGCAAAATAATATTAAATCAATATATTATCTACTTAATTAGTACAAATATGCTTACATTTGCCAGCACACGCAAGATGTCCGCCTACACGCAATCAATACAAGAGAAGAAGTGAAGACGACTAAAAAATTAAGAAAAGAGCGTATCTTGTCTTCTCTTTAGATCATATTGTTATACTTCTTTGCACTCGAAACTTACACAGAGAAATTATTATTTTACGGCTACACGATAAAAATATATTATTCAATTTTAAAATGTCTCTTCTTTATAAATACTGTTTTTAAGTCTTTTCGTAATATAACACTGGGGACGCTATACTCTTCAGCATCCTGCTTCTTTGAGCATTGATTCTTCCGTACCTCACACTGAATACTCGCCTTTTCCTTTGCAGAGCTGTCGCAGAGCGAGTTGGCAGCTCAGGCAGTGCTGTTCTTCTCGGCGGGCTTCGAGACGTCGTCGACGACGATGAGCTACGCGCTGTACGAGCTGGCCCTCAACCCGGAGGTGCAGCGGCGGCTCCACCAGGAGGTGGACGAAACCCTGCAGAGGACGGGCGGCCGCTTCACGTACGACGCCGTCATGGGGATGCCCTACCTCGATAAGGTCATCTCAGGTGAGTGCTGCAGCCCTAGCAGTTGGTGACGCAGCACCCAGCACACTTCGCGCACCATTGCAGGACAATCCATTCCCACACATCTCCCCCAGACTGTGCTGTTATACACGTTGCAAAGATCGTCAGTTGCCTAGGAAAATCGCATTATAAACAGTAATAGCTCACCTGGTTAGCCGAGCGGTCTAACGCGCGGCTTTTCGGAGCGGAAAGGAGCGCCTGGTCCCCGGCACGAATACGCCCGAGGGACTTCTGCCAATGTCCGGTGAGCTGGTCAGTTTGTGGATGGTTTTTCGACGGTTTTCCATCTGCTTCGGTGAATGCGGGCTGGTTCCCCTTATTCCGCCTCAGCTACACTATGTCGGCGATTGTTGCGCAAACAAGTTCTCCACGTATGCGTACACCACCATTACTCTGCCACTCAAACATAGGGGCTACACTCATCTGGTGTGAGACGTTCCCTGGGGTGTCCACTGGGGGCCGAACCGCACAATAACCCTGGGTTCGGTGTGGGGCGGCGGAGGGGTGAAGTGGACTGCGGTGGTCGTCATGTGGTTGTGGACCACTGCGGCTGCGGCGGGGACGGAGCCTCTCCGTCGTTTCTGGGTCCCCGGTTAACATACAACAGTAATAATCACAGTTTTGTGCATCCCAGATTCCACAAGCCGCTTCATCGAACCGTAGGCACACCGTACTGATTCCTTGGAATCTGCAGAGAGGGTTGCAGTGAAATCTGTCTCTGGTGTTGTCTCCTGGTTCCCCAGTTGCATGGAAGACCCCTGTGTGTCGAAGGAGCATGACTGTTGTCTCCTTTATAAAAATCAACATGGATGTTGCAAGTAGAGACGAATTACGAAACTCATCTTGCACTCAACGGCCCTCGAGGGTGCCGTTGAGATCGGCGCCCATGCCGATTCCGTGTTGCCTGAGTTCAGGGAGACATTCGATACAATTCCGCATCGTCGTTTACTGAACAGAATACGAGCTTACCAAGTTTCAGAACAAGATTTGTGAGTGGATTCTGCAAGCCACCTGATGGTGTGTGGTGGAGAGTACTTCTGGTAGCACTATCTCTTACACTTTTCCCTGCTCCATTCACGAATGGCGTGTGGGAGAAATGATTGTCGGTGATCCTCCGTAATAAGGTTTAATTCCTCGGATTTTCTCGTTGTTGCTATTTCACGAGATGTCTGTGAAAGCAAGTAAAATGATGCCTGTCAGTCCCCAGAATGTACTCCCTGGGAATTACAGTAGTGAATGTCGCCATGGTGCAGTGCTTCTGCCACTGGAGTTTGTTGAGCCTCCTGGCGGGAGGGCCCAGAGGAGGATGAAGAAGCCGCTACAAGGTGCGAGAAAGCGGTTAAAAGGGTTCAAATGGCTCTAAGCACTATGGGACTTAAGCGAGAAAGCGTCATCATTAAGTAAGTGTATAAGGTTACAAGATGACTTAGACAGGATTCCTGGTGTGATGAATGACTGCTTGCGCTAAATGTGGAAAAATGTAAGCTAAAACAGATGAGTAGGAAAAACAATCTACATCTACATGGATACATTTAAGTGCCTGGCACAGGGTTCATTGAACGCGCGGAAAGAATGAACACCTATATCTTTCCGTGCGACCTCTGATTTCCCTTATTTTATCGTGGTGATTGTTCCTCCCTATGTAGGTCGGTGTCAACAAAATATTTTCGCATTCGGAGGAGAAATTTGGTGATTGGAATATCGTGAGAAGATTCCGTCGCAACGAAAAACACCTTTTTTTAATGATGTCCAGACCAAATCCTGTATCATTTCTGCGACAGTCTCTCCCATATTTTGCGATAATACAAAAAGGCTGCCTTTCTTTGATCTTTTTCGATGTACTCCGTCAGTCCTATCTGGTAAGGACTCCACACAACGCAGCAGTATTTTAAAAGAGGACGGACAAGCGAAGTGTAGGCAGTCTCCTTAGTAGGTCTGTTACGTTTTGTAAGTGGCCTGCCAATAAAACGCAGTCTTTGGTTAGCCTTCCCCACAACATTTTCTAAGTGTTCTTTCCAAGTTAAGTTGTTCGTAATTGTAATACCTAGGTATTTAGTTGAATTTAGGCTTTTAGTTTAGACTGATTTATCGTGTAACCGAAGTTTAACGAGTTCCTTTTAGCACTCATGTGGATGACCTCACACTTTTCGTTATTTAGGGTCAACTGACACTTTTCGCACAATTCAGATATTTTTTTCGAAATCGTTTTGCCGTTTGTTTTGATTTCCTGGTGACTTTATTAGTCGATAAACGACAGCGTCATCTGCAAATAATCGAAGACGGCTGCTCAGATTGTCTCCCAAATCGTTTATATAGATACGGAACAGCGAAGGGCCTAGAACACTACCTTGGGGAACGCCTGAAATCACTTCTGTTTTACTCGATGTAATGTTCGAATACAGCATTAGTGTTGTGCTCCTCTACACAGTCGTGTCGTTTAAATATATAGGCGTAACACTGCAAAGTGGCAGGAAGCCTAAGGTGGGTCGCAGGGAAGCAGAATTATTGACTTCGGCTTAGACAGAGAATACTGGGAAAGTGTAGCTCATCTATGAAGGAAACCGCATGGAGGGCACTTTTGCTAACCATTGTTGAGAACTGCTCGAGCGTCTTGGAGCCCCACAGGCTTAATTACAGGAAGAGATAGATGAAATCAGGAGTCCTGCTGCTATATTTAGTAGCGATAGATTCGATCAACACACGGATATTACGGAAAAGCTCCGTAAACGCAAATGGGAACCTCTAGAGGGAAGAAGTCGTTCTTTCCGCGAAATATTATTAAGAAAGTTTAGAGAACTGGCATTTGCAACCGGCATTTGCGACAGAATGCAGAACAGTCCCAAAGTCGACAACATATAGGGTGCCAATAATTAAAGTTTTAGTTTCAAAACGCTGTAGAAAGATAACCACTGCTCAGCAAGATATCAAATTTGAACAGCATATTATTGAAAAAGAGGGAAAAGTCATGGTTGTTGTTGTTGTGGTCTTCAGTCCTGAGACAGGCTTGATGCAGCTCTCCATGCTACTCTATCCTGTGCAAGCTTCTTCGTCTCCCAGTACTTACTGCAGCCTACATCCTTCTGAATCTAATTAGTGTATTCATCTCTTGGCCTCCCTCTACGATTTTTACCCTCCACGCTGCCTTCCAATACTAAATTGGTGATCCCTTGATGCCTCAGAACATGTCCTACCAACCGATCCATTCTTCTGGTCAAGTTGTGCCACAAACTTCTCTTCTCCTCAATCCTATTCAATACTTCCTCATTAGTTATGTGATCTACCCATCTAATCTTCAGCATTCTTCTGTAGCACCACATTTCGAAAGCTTCTATTCTCTTCTTGTCCAAACTATTTATCGTCCATGTTTCACTTCCATACATGGCTACACTCCATACACTTTCAGAAATGATTTCCTGACACTTAAATCTATACTCGATGTTAACAAATTTCTCTTCTTCAGAAAGGCTTTCCTTGGCATTTCCAGTCTTCATTTTATATCCTCTCTATTTCGACCATCATCAGTTATTTTGCTCCCCAAATAGCAAAACTCCTTTACTACTTTAAGTGTCTCATTTCCTAATCTAATTCCCTCTGCATCACACGACTTAATTCGACTACATTCCATTATCCACGTTTTGCTTTTGTTGATGTTCATCTTATATCCTCCTTTAAAGACACTGTCCATTCCATTCAACTGCTCTTCCAAGTCCTTTGCTGTCTCTGACAGAATTACAATGTCATCGGCGAACCTCAAAGTTTTTATTTCTTCTCCATGGATTTTAATACCTACTCCGAATTTTTCTTTTGTTTCCTTTACTGCTTGCTCAATATACAGATTGAATAACATCGGGGAGAGGCTGCAACCCTGTCTTACTCCCTTCCCAACCACTGCTTCCCTTTCATGTCCCTCGACTCTTTATAACTGCCATCTGGCTTCTGTACAAATTGCAAACAGCCCTTCGCTCCCTGAATTTTACTCCCTCAACCTTTAGAATTTGAAGTCTACAAATGCTAGAAACGTAGGTTTGCTCTTCCTTAATATTTCTTCTAAGATAAGTCGTAAGGTCAGTATTGCCTCACGTGTTCCAGTATTTCTACGGAATCCAAAATGATCTTCCCCGAGGTCAGCTTCTACTAGTTTTTCCCTTTGGCTGTAAGGAATTCGTGTTAGTATTTTGCAGCTGTGGCTTATTAAACTGATTGTTCGGTAATTTTCACATATGTCAACACCTGCTTTCTTTGGGATTGGAATTATTATATTCTTCTTGAAGTCTGAGGGTATTTCGCCTGTTTCATACATCTTGCTCACCAGATGGTAGAGTTTGTCAGGACTGGCTCTCCCAAGGCCGTCAGTAGTTCCAATGGAATGTTGTCTACTCCGGGGTCCTTGTTTCGACTCAGGTCTTTCAGTGCTCTGTCAAACTCTTCACGCAATATCGTATCTCCCATTTCATCATCATCTACATCCTCTTCCATTTCCATAATGTTGTACTCAAGTACATCACCCGTGTATAGACCCTCTATATACTCCTTCCACCTTTCTGCTTTCCCTTCTTTGTGTCATGGTGAAAAACCAAAGTTTTTTACCTATAGGTGGCGCTGTAAGCGTGTTAGTTTATATGAAGTCGTCTACAATAGATGACTCGTCATACGACGGCTATCGTTTGAGTTGCGCATGCATCATCAGTACTATTTAATGTGCATGACTGCACAAGTCACTGTTACTTAGGTAAGCCCGTCCAGCACGGCAGGGCCGCACCTCATCAGATGGGAAAGATAGGATTTTAATCGTCCTTAGGCCAAAAGCCGCACAAAGAGCAAAATAACATCGGTTTCTAAAATTCGCTAGGCATATTCAATATGTTGTCCACCGTTTTCTGCCACAAGCTGAAATCTAGAAAAAGAATGTTCAGCAACAGATCGGAATATCTCGGGGATCAAGTTTCAGAATACGTTGCGCAATGCGTGTCTTCAGCTACTTTTGTAATTGGATCACTGAACACAAAACCTTTCTGATACCCCATATTAAGACATAAACGGCCAGGCTGTAGGGAAATGACGGCTGATAATTCTAGAATTTCCCAATGCCCCTGCAGCAGCCGTTTCCCTGGCTGTGCAATGTGTGAAGGAGCGCCATCTTGCATAAAGATGATCCTACCCACGCATCCAGGTTGTTGCAGGGTTGAAATGACGTTGGTGCCCAAAAGACTTTCATAATATTTCCCAGTGACGGTACAGCCAACAGGACGGGCACGACTCACCTGCTCGGAAGAATACGGCCCTAAGATAAACGGTGACGTCAAAGAGCAGCACACAGTCACTTTTGCAGAATGAAGTGGTACCGGTTGATGTGCGCGCGGATTTTCCGTTGCCCATATTCTGTATTTCAGCGTATTGACATGTCGATGGAGATGGAAATGGGTTTTGTCTGTCCACAAAATGTTCCTCGACCATTCAATGCCCACTTCTATGCGAGGAAGAAATTCCAGCGTGAACGCTAGTTCTGCTGGTACGCCAGCAGGATGTGACTCTTGAACATTGATGATTTGGTCTGGATAGAAATGCAGGAGGTTTCGTTAAGATTTTATGCATTGTGTTGGCAGATGCATCCAGCGTTCGGAAAATTCCCCGTGCACTGCAGATTTGCACGGCAGCGCTCGACTCCTGCAACGCTGCGGCTTCTTCTTCGACAGACGTCGGATCCACTGCTTTCCTCCGTCTGTCATATTACACTCCAAAACAACCTGTCTTTTCGAATTTTCGAATGAATTTCTTCAGCTCCTTAGCAGTTTGAAGCAATCCTTTTTTTTTTTTCACACCCTTGAGATCCGCGACTTTCTGCAGAGTTGCTGGACCACGGTCACCGTTTTTGTAAAATAGCTTTACCTGCAGTGTCCGACAATTCATGGAGACAGTCATGTTAGGCATCCCGGACGCAAACTGAGGAACAGCCGTGTGCCACGCATTTGTTGGTGATGATGATAACATTTGGTTTGTGGGGCGCTCAACTGCGAGGTCATCAGCACCCGTACAAAGTCCCAATTTTTTCACAATCCAAATTAGCCACGGTCACGAATGATGATGATGATGATGAAATGATGATGACAACACAAACACCCAGTCGCCGGGCAGAGAAATCCCCAACTTGGCCGGGAATCGAACCCTGGGCCCTGTGATCCAGCGACAGCAACGCTAGCTACTTTACCACGAGCTGTGGCGCGTCTGTGGGTGTCCATATTCTGACGCTTACAGCGCCATCTGTTTGCAAAATTTTCGTTAACTTTTTTCTCAAGTTGTTTCTCCTTGCGTCTATAAAATGCTATTTAAATTTGACGTCATTCTGAGCAGTGGCTCTCTTCCTACAGCTTTTCGAAACTGGAACTTAAATTATTGACGCACTGTATATCTCGCGTAAGGAGTGCAAAGGTAAGATAAAACAGAGCTTGTACGGTGGCCACGGTCGTTTTACCCTCTCTTCGTTTCCAGTGGAACAGGTAACGGAATGATTAGTAGTGGCACAGGATACCCTCCGCCATGAACCGTAAGGTGGTTTGCGAAGTGTGTATGTAGATATAAATATAGATAGGTCTTTGATGGTACATCTAAACGATACATAATACTAAATTCCTCCCGAATAGACCATGAAGGCCCAACGGTACCGACCGGCCGCCGTGCCATCCTCAGACCAAAGGCGTCACTGATTGCGAATAGGGAGCGACATGCGGTCAGCACACCGCTCTCCCGGCCTTATGTCAGTTTCCGAGACCGGAGCCGCTACTTCTCAGTCAAGGAGCTCTTCAGTTTGCCTCACAAGGGTTATGTGCCCTGACCAATTTCAATGGAAATATCGTTGCAACGTGAAAACTACAGACACAAAATATCGTTTTGCTTAAATTTAGGGAACGTGGAAGAACAGACAGATATAAAAGTGCGAAAGATAGGTAAAAGTAAACACTCTCAGTCACAATAAGATAAAATTATTTCTAACACTTACGTCGTGTATATAACAACGTGTCTACAGTATTCTTGCCGATGTATTCATCACCTTGTGAAACTACTGATACACACATTCCACACATAGAACAATTTAAGCAGAGAAGAAGTCTGACGTAAGTTTGAGAGTTACACTTGTTCAGATTACAGGAACAGAAAAATAAAACTAACAGAGGCACTGACTGTGCAGGGTAAACGCCAACAAACACCGACATACACATTCTTATACACGTATAGGAGAGACTTTGGTCCTCGCAGAGATAAAGTCCACCGAGGTTACACGTTCTAAGCACAGGGGGCGGACAGATAAACCGCTACGGCGTGAATTTAATTAGCCTTCTAAGATGAGATACGTAGTCGGTAAAAAATGAGTAGATCATTAAATGAAAACCATTATAACCAAAACGTAATATTACGTGGACACAGCCTGATTTAAAAATAGTACTTAAAAATACTTGCGTGTCGCCTAATGCATTACCTTAGAAAGTGAACTTTCAATTTTGCCCACTTAAAATATGAGTAAAGTTTTGCAAATACCTCCTATGGCAAACATCAGTTTGTTACCCAAGCCATAATTAATGGAAGAACCACCCGTACCTGCCGCCTCTATGACTCTTAGCATTTACAACAGTCTTATTCGATTAACTATTACACTAAAACATCTTGGACTAATCCTCGAGTGGCAACTGACATGGTAACCCCACTAACAAAAAGCCTCCAATAGACTAAAAATAGTAAACCTACTAACTAGCTGAACTTGGGGATTACATCCCTCCACTGGCCTCCACAAATGCGAGACATTGATCCGACACATAACCTCCTATGCAGCGTCTTATGGGTATCCACTCCACATAGTTTCTATAAGTCCGTTCAAGTCCTTGAGCTCCAAGCACTCTACCTCGCTTTTTAGATCCATTTACCTTCCCCAACTTGTAAACTTTACCATCTCATGTATTTCCCAGCTCTCCTCACACACAATGAGCACCACATAACAATCTGCAGTGCCACAAACTGGCCTCCAATAATCCTATTGTCTCTCCTACACTTCCCATTCCTAGTACCCTGCTGAGTCTATACACATTCAACCAACCCAGTACCTCTCCACTCCCCATACCCTCTCCCATAGAAATTTATGCTGTCCCCGTCTCCCATATTGATATTCCTTTACCCACTCTACCAACTGTAATTCCATCCACCCATCCCCTCATAAGGTCTCTGCTCCCCCTCTCCCCCTAGCCCCCTTCTCTCACCCTCCCGTCCCTAATGACCGCTCTGTTGACGGGGTTTTAAATTCTAATCTATCTTCCTTCCGTGCCCTCCACATTTTCCCCCCCTTCCCCCCCCCCCCCTTGGTATTATACACAAACAGACACCCCAGATTAATCCTTTCCACCTTTTCGTTATTTATCGATAATACACACCAGGCGCAGTGCCTTACTTTTACAGCATGTCTTAAACACACTTTTTATTGTTTTAATTTTACCTTTACTTTTCCTGTTTTTATTTTAAAAGACGAAGTAAATAAAGTTTGTTATATATGAAACCTTCATTATCTACATCTTTTTTTTTTAATAAAAATCTCACCTTTTAATTCGTTGTTTTTCGTCCTGTATTTATGTTACCTATCCTTTGGGGGAAGAGAGGGTTAACTCCAATGCTGATAGTCTACCCCATAGTTCGTATGGAATGAAATCACAATAAATGGAAAAGAATCAGTTTTTTTAATTAAAATATTTTCAGGACCTTTCCAGAGGGATCATAGATTTTAAGGTCCGTCAAAATGTTAGTTATATTAGCTTTCTTATTTGTACGCGATACTGATTATCTGCCCGCGCTTCGCTCCAGAAGTTAAATGGTTCCAATGGCTCTGAGCACTATGGGACTTAACATCTGAAGTCATCAGTCCCCTAGAACTTACAACTACTTAAACCTAACGAACGTAAGGACATCACACGCATCCATGCCCGAGGCAGAATTCAAACCTGCGACCGTAGCGGTCGCGCAGCTCCAGACTGAAGCGCCTAGAACCGGAAGTTAAAGAACGACCTTCACACACTGTCACTTTTTAAGTTTCCGTACCTCAACTGGTAAAAATGAAACTCTTATAGGATCACTTTTTGAATAAATTCACTTTTCCTAGGCAAGAAGTCAAATATGAATGGAATTAAAATGAAATGAATATCTCTAGATGCATGCAGGTGTTGATATAAGTTAACGGGGAGAGTTGAAAATGTGTGTCCCGACTCGGACCCGGGACCTTCTGCTTACATAGCAAACGCTGTACCGATCTTCTATTTTTTTCCCGTCATAGGTCGTTGTAGCTCTTCGTGGCGGACATCCCCTGATGCCCGTGAAAGTTCTTTGTTGATCCATTCACTCAGTTTTTTTTATTATAGAGGGCACCTAACCCTCTGACCAAACACGTTGAGCTTACTGTGCCGGCGTCCAGCTGCGCCACCAAGGACACAGAGGATAGTGTGACTGCAGGGACGTATATCTGGCACGCCTCCCGTGAGAGCCCCATTCGCAACTTATTGTCCGGCACTATATTCATATGACCCTGCCCATTACACTCATTACTCGCGGCTTTACTGTCCATATCGGTAAGAGTTCATATATATATATATATATATATATATATATATATATATATATATATATATATAAGAATGGAACATATCGAAAGAAGCAAAGCAGTTTCGTTAAGTTTTTAATACAGAAAGCGAAATCAGTAAATCTTGTTAAGATGAAACACCGGCACTTAATTCTGTCACTGACCTAAACTTCCGAAAATACTTGTCATTGACAAGTAAGGTAAACATCCGAAGTAATAAGGCTGCCGCGCGGAGGGGCCAAGGATTAGAGGCGCCATGTCAGTGACTGCGCGGTCTCTTCCGCCGGATGTTCGAGTCCTCCCGTGGACGTGGGTGTGTGTGTCGTTCTTATCATAAATTAGTTTAAGTAGCGTGTAAGTCTAGGGACCTCACCTGTTTGGTCCCATAGGAATTCACACACAACTGCGAGTAGACTCCTAAAACTTTAAATTACGTCCTCCTTATATATATATATATATATGAAAATTCGTCCAGCAGTTATCTTGATTAGTGTGTTCAGTTTTGGAGATTGGCATTTCCAAATAGTAATTTTGGAGATTAGCTTGTTCAAACAAACAGACAGACACCATGACACTACTGTTCTATTATTGGTATATAGATTTAGTGTTTATAATAAGGAGGTTGGATTTCCTAAAACACGTCAGATTGCAGTTGTTGCAGTTGGCGCTTGAGAAAGATGTTTCAACAAAATATGGCCAATTGTGGAACACAAAATTTTTAAGAATCATGGCGGAACGTATTCCTTCAAGACTGTGGCACTCAGCATAAGTACATTCAGTACTTCTTCCTATATTGAGAATGAACCACCCACCTAGTTTCTCAACGTCATTGGTTTCTTTGTTACAGAAACCTTGAGGAAGTATCCGCCGGTGGCGTTCCTCCCAAGGAAGACCACCCGCCCGTACCAGATTCCGGGTAGCAAGGTGGTGATTGACAACGACATGGCAGTCATCGTGCCCAACTACGCACTGCACCACGACCCCAGGTACTTCCCTGACCCGGAGCGGTTTGACCCCGAGCGCTTCTCAGAGGAGGAGAAAGCCAAGAGGCACCCCTACGTGTATCTGCCGTTCGGTGAGGGGCCACGCAACTGCGTAGGTAAGTCTTAATGCCCTGCACTTCGTTTGTATATTTTGTCAAAATCACCGGGAAAACCGCAGAAGTTTAATTTAAGGTTTTGACCAGAGTAAAATTAGTTGATTTAGCCACACTTGTGAGGTTTTAAATCTATCAGAAATTCTGTGCAAGTTTTTGGGTTGCACATTCGATAGTGGAAATGTGCATTTGGCGTCGTTGGCCGGGAGGCTCCTTGCGGGGCAGGTCCGGCCGCCTTGGTGCAGGTCTATTTCATTCGACGCCACATTGGGCGACCTGCGCCCCAGATGGGGATGAAATGATGATGAAGACAACACAACACCCAGTCCCTGAGCGGAGAAAATCACCGATCCAGCCGGGAATCGAGCCCGGGCCCGTAGGACAGCAATCCGTCACGTTGACCACTCAGCTATCGGGGCGGCACATTCGATAGTGAAATAGTGTGACTGACGAACATATCGTATCTGGAAACAAGAGGTCCAAAGACACAGAATACGTTAGTATTCTTGGCTGCACACCTTAGGCTTTAGGGACTGGAATACAGGGTGTTACAAAAAGGTACGGCCAAACTTTCAGGAAACATTCCTCACACACAAATGAAGAAAATATGTTATGTGGACATGTGTCCGAAAACGCTTACTTTCCATGTTAGAGCTCATTTTATTACCTCTCTTCAAATCACATTAATTATGGAATGGAAACACACAGCAACAGAACATACCAGCGTAACTTCAAACACTTTGTTACAGGAAATATTCAAAATGTCCCCCGTTAGCGAGGATACATGCATCCACGCTCCGTCGCATGGAATCCCTGATGCGCTGATGCAGCCCTGGAGAATGGCGTATTGTATCACAGCCGTCCACAATACGAGCACGAAGAGTCTCTACATTTGGTACCTGGGTTGCCTAGACAAGAGCTTTCAAATGCTCCCATAAATGAAATTCAAGAGGGTTGAGGTCAGGAGAGCGTGGAGGTCATGGAATTGGTCCGCCTCTACCAATCCATCGGTCAGCGAATCTGTTGTTGAGATGCGTACGAACACTTCGACTGAAATGTGCAGGAGCTCCATCGTGCATGAACTACATGTTGTGTTACTTGTAAAGGCACATGTTCTAGCAGCACAGGTAGAGTATCCCGTATGAAATCGTGATAACGTGCTCCATTGAGCGTACGTGGAAGAACATGGGGCCCAATCAAGACATCACCAACAATGCCTGCACAAACGTTCACAGAAAATCTATGTTGACGACGTGATTGCACAATTGCGTGCGGATTCTCGTCAGCCCACACATGTTGATTGTGAAAATTTACAATTTGATCACGTTGGAATGAAGCCTCATCCGTAAAGAGAACATTTGCACTGAAATGAGGATTGACACATTGTTGGATGAACCATTCGCAGAAGTGTACCCGTGGAGGCCAATCAGCTGCTGATAGTTCCTGCATGGTACGGAAACAACTGGTTCTCCCGTAGCACTCTCCATATAGTGACGTGGTCAACATTACCTTGTACAGCAGCAACTTCTCTGGCGCTGACATTAGGGTTATCGTCAACTGCACCAAGAATTGCCTCGTCCATTGCAGGTGTCCTCGTCGTTCTAGGTCTTCCCCAGTCGCGAGTCATAGGCTGGAATGTTCCGTGCTCCCTAAGGCGCTGGTCAATTGCTTCGAACGTCTTTCTGTCGGGACACCTTCGTTCTGGAAATCTGTCTCGATACAAACGTACCGCGCCACGGCTATTGCCCCGTGCTAATCCATACATCAAATGGGCATCTGCCAACTCCGCATTTGTAAACATTGCACTGACTGCAAAACCACGTTCGTGATGAACACTAACCTGTTGATGCTAGGTACTGATGTGCTTGATGCTAGTACTGTAGAGCAATGAGTCGCATGTCAACACAAGCACCGAAGTCAACATTACCTTCCTTCAATTGGGCCAACTGGCGGTGAATAGAGAAAGTACAGTACATACTGACGAAACTAAAATGAGCTCTAACATGGAAATTAAGCGTTTCCGGACACATGTCCACATAACATCTTTTCTTTATTTGTGTGTGAGCAACGTTTCCTGAAAGTTTGGTCGTACCTTTTTGTAACACCCTGTATATGCTCTAAGCCAACAAGATGTTCTAAAGCAGTGACATTTTGTCTCGTCTCCGAACGAGCCTATGTAGTTAGTTATGATAATTGAAGAAAGGCCTTTTCATACTAGCCTATTGTTGTATAAAATAAATCGTGCGGAACAGTATATCATTGTCAGAAGCACCGTCGTCCTTTACTAAACAGATTTTCTACAAAAATTCTGGTTTCACTTACCGCTTGTCAGACGTAAGCGGAGCCCGTACTCACAAAAGCATATGCTCTTATAACCAGATTTTCAACAGCTGTAAAGTAACAGATAAGTAAAGATTTCATTCAGATGAATAAGTACACAAAATAATCGCCCTTACTTCTACCATGTTCTTTCTGAAAAGTAATAATCTTTTTATCCTTTTACTTGCTTTGAGTTCAGCTTCAGTAGTTACTCACAAGGTTCCTAATAACAGCACTGTCACAGCTGAGTTTCATCAAAAAGACGAGAGAGATGTCAAAGAAAACATGCCTTCGCAGGACGTAGCCAAGCTGTACTGTAACACAATCTGCGACTTTCACTACTCCGAGACAAAGCGGACGATCTTGGTAACAGCGTACCATCAGAGTTTTATGTCAGTAAATAGGAAATTAAAATTCAGCGTGATGGAGTTCTGCGCGGAGTGCCCACTGTTTGACAGTTTGCGACCTGCAGGAAAGCTCAGCAATCACTGGCCGATGCTATGACTAAAGTTTCATGTCCTGTTACAGCAGAACATGCACAGCTGTTTTATTGCATACAGAAAAACGTACACACACAAACACAGGCACACGCACGCTCAAATGCACGCACACACGCGCGCGCGCGCACACACAAACACACACACACACACACACACACACACACACACACACACACACACACACATCAAACACGTAAAATGTGTGAATGGCTTATACAGTCAGTCAGCTTCTTTCTGTCTATACTTCAGTTTGCCGTGTACACAAACGTCTGTTGTTTAAAATCTCTTATCTTAACAGGGCCCTGAAGAACAAACAACATTTAAATACAATTCAGCGTCTAATTTATACATGTTTATCAGTAATTCTTACTTGTTAAACATCCATCCACCACACAGAGCAAATCAAAGCGTAATCTTTCAGCAATCTTCGGATTCAATATAGCAGTAACCCTCATGCCTTCTAGGACATTAGTATTCCACAGCCTCCACTTCGCCTTCACTTAGTGAGCCAAGTACAACCAAAAGATCTCTGAGAAACTAGTCCAAGCTCAAACCCGTTACCAAATTGTCTCACAATCAAATTAAAATTTCCAAAAAGCGCGTCTCCAACGCTCACACGTCTTCCTTCCGACACGACAACCCTTATTCTTTTATTTCAGAAACGGTGTTTCCCCGATCTTGACAACATTTTACATAGATAAAATATATTTAAAACCGGGCCATCACATTACAGTACGTACAAATAACATTTTCAGATCATATTATAACAAGAATTAAGACAATATGTACAAATATGAAAAACAAAATACGATACCACAGTGTAACACAACAGATACATTAATAGCTAGTGGAATAATTCACAAAATTTTTTTTGCTTTATTGGATTTCGATTCCCCTCCAGAGAGGGTACGAACTGGAAAAAGCACAATACGCCGCTCTGCAGCCTACAGAAAAGTTAAAAAACAGAATTATGAGATATGAAAAACAAAACAAAAGCAGGTGACAAAACGATGACTGTTAAAAACTGAAACATGGAGAAAATATACGAAGAAAATGTAAGAACATAACGGTCGGCGATGCTGATTAAAACACATAGAAAAGAGACAGGCACAATTAAAATACACGGCGACAGTCTTGTGTCTGGTAGCACGAGATAAAAAAAGAAAAAAACCACAAGTAGCAACAGTATGGTGGCTGTTTGCAAGACTGCCAGGGGACGCACTACACTGAACTCTCGCATATAACGGCACTACACAGGTGACACGGTTGCAGATGCGGGGGGGGGGGGGGGGGAGGACCCGTGCCGATGAGGGGAAAATGGGGGGAGGAGAGGAAAGGAAAAAGGGGGGAGCCGATGGAGGGAGGGGACAAAGAAAAGGGGGGGGGGGGGCTGGGCGGACATGAGAAAGAGTGGGAAAGGCACTGGAGGGGACAGCGAAAAGGACTGAGGGGAGAGAAGGGAGGCAGAGAGAGGGTAGCTAGGAAAAAAACAGGTGGAAAGGGAAAGAGGGAGCCCGGGAAAAATACAGAGGAAGGGAGGGGGAGGTGTGGATCAGAGATGATATGAGGGATAAATGGAGTGAGAGAGGGCATCATCTGGGAGAGGGAGTCGACAGAAGTCACCTTGGGAAAGGAGGTGAAGGGTCTAGAGGTGGAGGGTAGGGAGGACACAGTGGTGAAGGTACAGCGGCAGAGGCAGGGGTTGGAGAGGGGAGGAGAAACCAGGGGATGAGGGGGATCAAGGCGGCGGGAGGTACAGAGGATGCAGATATGTTCGAGGAAAAGAAGCAGATGGGGGAAAGGAATGAGGTCATAGAGGATCCACATAGGGGACGGGAGCCGTATATGGAAGGCGAGGTGGAGTGCTTGGCGCTCAAGGATCTCGAGGGACTTATAGAATATGAGGGGAATGGGGGGCTGATATCCGGGCAGGACTGGCATAACAGAGGAAGGACGGATTACGGATTTATAGGTGTGGAGGATGGTAGAGGGGTTCAACCCCCATGTCCGGCCAGAGAGGAGTTTGAGGAGTCAGAGGCAGTTGTGGGCTTTGGATTGGATAGAGCAGACATGAGGGATCCAGAAGAGGTGACAGTCAATGGTGAGGCCAAGGTAGGTGAGGGTGGGGGAGAGCTGGACACGACGGGTGCAGACAGTTAGGGAGATTACAGATATAGATTTGTGTGTACGTAGTAATAAAAGTCTCCATTTCAATTTCTGCAATACTGGCTCAATGTGATGTGTGTGTGAGAGATACATCATTCAGTGAGGTCGTCAAGATTTTACATGACACATTCTACAGTGGGTATGTTGTATGTGTACCTATGAGCAGCGCTCAGTAAGAAATGCAACATATTTTTTTCGGGCAGTTTCGGTTGAAAAACTGCGGAATCTGTTGTGGGGCATGGAGAATATTTCCGCTTCATCCCCTGTAGTTTCATGAAGTTTCGATAGGTGGCGGCGTTTTACGTGGCTTTCAAAATGCCGTCAGGAGACAGCTGTCGTTGAGTTTCTTTTGGCGGAAAATCAGAACGTTTCAGATATCCATAGGTGACTGCAGAATGTCTATGGAGGCCTGGGAGTGAACAATATTCACGGTGAGTCTTTCGGCGAGGCGTCTGTCATCATCGCAACAAGGTCACGCAGACCTGTCCTATCTCTCAAGTGCCAGCCGGCCGCACACAGCTGTGAGTCGTGCAATCTTGGAACGTGCGGACACTCTCATTCCAAGTGATCGACGGATCACAATCAAGCACATCGCAGCACCAGTCGAGGGGTTTCCCGCCGCCTAACAGAAGATCATGAAGAGCAAAGAAGGAACATCTGTGCAGAACTGCTTCCGCGTTACGTGGCTGGTCGTGACAATTTTTTGTCGAACATCGTTCGCATGGGTATCACTGAATGTATGTATAGTGATACGTGAAGATGCAACAGATGACACGAAACTCCGGTCTTTACATTATACGTGCCTACAGCGTTACAACGTCCATGGTGCACTGAGTGGCTTGTAAGATGTCATCTTCTGCACATGATGTTGCGTACCGGTGACACTGAAGCTTGTTGATTTCTGGTTTGTTGTTCTTGACATTCATCCGTACTGAACTCGCACTGCCTCGTGTTGTCCCTAACCATAACCTTTTCAGAGAAATCCACAGCAGCAAGTTTTTCATTGTTTCTCGGAAGTAGCATTTCAGCTGCTACCATCAGTCTTTGGGAGTTAAGTGTCTTCTCGCCTCGTTTGTCTTACTTTTGAAACATCCCTTTGGCCTACCATAATATTTGAGTCGTGTTTCAGGTCTCCGAGACACGTTGTGTGATTAACCTGGCCGTGTTGCGTGTTGCAAACGTGGCTCGTATCCCACTATTTTAAACTTTTAATTTAAGTGAATGAGGATCGTCTGAATACAATAGGTCGTGAAAGTACGTCTTTGGTCCTTGATTAACGAAAAACAGCTACGCAACTCCCTAGCCTGCCTATTTCTGCATTACCTTCATGTAAATTTTATACTTTCTCCAGTTCACATACGTTTTCAGCGCTAGAATTACTATATTTTATAGTTGCTATTGAACAGATTATATTATAATTTCGAGCTTATAGTAACGTTACATGTACAATGTGTAACCAACACAAATATATTTAGTAACTGGATCATAGATTTTATGTTTTACATCAGCGCATATCAAAGAGAAGATTAAATGGTCTAATATCTACAACAGTTCAATATACGGTAACAGGCACCAAACACTAATTTCTGTTTAAACCGCCCAGGAAATTCTGGTACAATGGTTTTCAGCTACAAACATTTTCATACAGTATTACAAGCTGGTGCAGATACTACCTCAGAGCACTATGGGACTTAACATCTGAGGTCACCAGTCCCCTAGAACTTAGAACCACTTAAACCTAACTAACCTAAGGACATCACACACATCCATGCCCGAGGCAGGATTTGAACCTGCGATCGCAGCAGCAGCGCGGTTCCGGACAGAAGCGCCTAGAACCGCTCGGCCACAGCGACGGCCGGTGCAGATACTCACGACATGTCATTATAATGAATGAAAGATGATAAGGGAAACGATCTACAGATGGTAAATTTAGATCTGCGTGTGTACTTAGCTTGTTGCAAGAGCAACACATCCTAGGGACACATGACAATACATTTCTCTCTGTTTCGCGTCAAGTTTGTTACCATCGACATGAGTTATTTGGTAGTCTTGCAACTCCCGCTGACAGTAAGCTAATGTTACAATCGCAATTTAACTGGAGGTTGCTCCCCCCACGTTACGTCCGCAGCTCGTGGTCTAGTGGCTAGCGTTGCCCCCTCTGGATCACGGGGTCACGGGTTCGATTCCGAGCCGGGTTGGGGATTTTCTCTTCTAGGGGACTGGGTGTTTGTGTTGTCTTCATCATTTCATCACCATCATCATCATCATTTGTGACAGTAGCTAGATTGGACTGCGAAACAAATTGGACTGTGTAACAATTGGTACTTTGTAGGGGCGCTGATGGCTGCACAATTGAGTGCCCCACAAACAATAACATCATCACTCCCACGTTACTGAGTGTGGAGCAGCAGTTCACTCAGTGCCAGGGGCCCTACTGTATGGAGTTTACGAGCAATCCTCCACTGAGAATGTGTGATGATATTTATTCTGTTTTCAATTAGAGTGAGAACAGTGATTATTGTGAGAATGGTGGTGATGAATCAGATAATGAACAGAGTGATCGTGGCAATGAAAGTGGTGAAATAGCTGTAAATCCTCTAAAATTCCTGCACTTGCTGGGAGGGAACCACCGGCAAACATCATAGCTCCAAATGAACTAGGTATGCCGCCTTACAGAACACAATGGCCGTCTTGTAAACGAAATTCTGTTATTATATTTCTCAACCTCGGATCACACAAAATTATGTTATTTAGTTTCCATGTGAAGTGATTCCTTTATACTTTTTTTTTATCTGCGGTAGAGTTTCCTTATGAATATGTGTCCTCTGAAAGCATGTTTGCATGAGAAAGTTTTACGCTCATAACGCTATCGTCCTCACCATCGTATTATATGTACTATAGCAATCTTAATGTAAAACAATGTTATTGCCATACTACGAATAAATGTTGAAATAATTAAACACAAAATGTTCGATTTTCTGTTCACAGGCATGAGACTGGGCCTCCTGCAGTCTAAAATCGGTCTCGCTCATCTGATGTCGAAGATTGAATTCCAGAAATGCGATGAGACTAAAATTCCAATCGAATTCGATCCACTAACCATAGTGTTCATGCCCGCAACTGGGATTCACCTCCGAGCGAAGAAGAGATCTGTGTGAAAAGTGAAGACTAACTGTCCTAACAGAAACGTTTACGAGAAGACAACATATTCTGTATCCGTGTAACATGTGTATCGTCGATAAATCTCTAAAAACCATCATTTGTCTGAACAGCAAGAATCAGTGCGCGACTCCTTCAGTTATGTGTACATGGTTCGTGACTGAAAATAAAAAGTAATAGGGAAGTGCCTTCTTTGACTCTGATATCAAGAGGTAGAGGTCTAGGTGGGGAACCCCATGTAGCCCCGTAGCCTACTAGACTAAGACAGGCTGTGCAATATCCATTGAATCCATGATAAGTTGAGATTGGATACATACCAACAGTTCGCGAATGTATCAAGGATTGCCAACCTTGGCCTTAAGACGACAGATGAGCGATAAGTCTTATCGTGATGTGTAGACTTTCGTCCTCTGATCGCACTTCTCCTACAGACTAAACTCCGTTTACTGCACTTATCCCATAGCAGAAAGTCGAGAAGACAGCTGTGTTGTGTTTTTTTGCTAGTGCTAGCATTTTATAATCGTTCGATTGTAAAACAAAAAGTAAAAAATATGTTCGCTGCGTTGAAATGTTTACAGACGATGCTCTCTTGCCAGAGAAAGATTGTTTTCTGAAAGCAATAATAAAACCCTGTTAATATGAGTAGAGTGTCGTATCGCTTCATTGTTTTCATCTGTCGCAGATCAAGAAACAACGAAAGAGGCAACACAATATAAAACAAGACGATAAAAAATAAGGGGAAGGAACCAATTTATCACCTAATGCGCTACCAATACGTCGCCATTGTTTACGATTTTAACAACCACTGTGAAGGTTGTCTTACCATTTTCAAAGAAGCAATCCTTTAGATAAACGTGAGATGTGCAATCAAGAATTAAAATCAGTTTTTGATGCTAGTCGTGCAGGCTGGAACACGGAGAAAGAATGAAAGATGAGAGACAAACGCTTATTTTTTTAAACTGTATCAGATCCGGTATCGAACGTATCTGTCCTTGGTATCAACAGTGTAAATTTTACACAATGAGAATGATCGCCGGTTGTTAGCGTTAGTATATGATTTGAGCTAACGTATTACTGTGGAAAAGTATCTGTACCTAAATAAAATAAATCTAATTTTAATACCTTTGTTTCTGAAAGGTTTCAGTCGCATTTGATAATTTCTTCGCAAATGATGTCTTCCGAAGGAAGGTGCTAATTGAAAGTGTCCAAAATATACCAATGTCCATAAATTTTTTTAATTACGAAAAGATCAGGTTTTTTTTTCAAGTGACTGGCAGACTTCATAAAAGTAAAAAAAAAAGCGTATTCTTCCATTTACTATTGTCATATTATTCTTTTGATACAATTCCAACTCAAATTAAACCAAGTCTATTATCTTTCACAAACAAATTTAGATATAGTGCTTCTAAAAATAAAAGACTTAAATTACGAATCTCGGTGAACGTAAACATTCTACTTCTAAAATAACACAGTGAACAGCTTGTCCTGACTTCTCATCATTGTGAGATATGACATTGTACAGAGCAATGATATTGTTACGTGGGATAAACTAGAATGGGGAGAAGTTTGTATGAAAGAAGACTAGTTATTAAAAAAAAAATACTCAGTTTCGTTAAAGCATATTTTCTGATTAATGCATAGTACATATTTCCAATCATTCCACGCATTTCATATTTCTTTTGAGGTTCTGTTTCCTGTCGTACAAGTATACAGTGTAGACACCAATCACAGCCCATACGAATGCAAGAAGAGTATAGCCACACGGGTCGCGTTATATCACGCACAAGTCACACACTGTTACAGGCGGTATTGTACCCATGACCACACACCTGCCTTTAGTGTTCATACATTTCTCAGGTAGTCAAATTTATCTTCCCTCAGTTCGGCTTCAATCAATCGCTCCACCCTTTTGTACATAATTTGTTTTAATGTTTTACAAGCATGGCTGGAAGGTACTCACATCTGTCAGAATGTGCATTCGCGAGTATTATGCTTACTACACATTTCATGAAGTCTTCGACGATTTAAACTCATAATCTACGCCCACACGCCCTAGCGGACGCATCAGTGCCAGCGACCGCCGTGTCATCCTCTGGAAATGACGTCATAGCCCGTGATACCTCGACGTTGTCAGTTTTCGTGACCTGGAGCCGGTATTACCCGGTCAAGTAGCTTCTCGATTGACATCACGAGGCTGTCTTCACGCAGTTCCAGTCCTGACACCACAGCAAAATCTCTGGCAGAACTGGGTTCAAAAATTGCTCAAATGGCTCTAAGCACTATGGGTCTTAACGTCTTAGGTCAACCTAACTAACCTAAGGACATCACATACATCCATGCCCGGGGCAGAATTCGAACCTGTGACCGCAGCAGCAGCGTGGTTCGGCACTATCTCATACATCACGCATACTTGATGGAACAGTTTTATCATTCTTGTTTCTCCCAAGTATATTAATAATTCTCAAGGAATATCGTCTACTAGAGGTTTCTTGTTTTGCCTCTGCCTTTCACTGCTTTCTCAAATTCTTATTGCGACATCGCATGTCCCACCTCAGTTCATCCACTTTCCATAACACTGTTTTCAAATTTCTCACCTTCATAAAACCCCTTCTATATAATATCTTCATCCTTCAGCTTTGCCTTCGTTGCTTCGCAGTGTGTTCGCATCTGAGTACTTGATTTCATAGAGCTACTTACTTTTTCTCCTGAGGTTCCTTTAATTTTTCTGAAGCCGATGTATATACACCACAACATTTTTCTATTTCACTTTTCTAGCATTCTTTGATTTCCGCATTTATTTATCAGTAAGACTGTAGAATTAAGCTGTAGATGTTTAACGTTATATAGTGTGTTACATCGATAGAAAAATAGAATCTATAGAATATAACGACTCGTTTTAGAATCACAAGACGGTGGTGACATTCGTAACACTAATAAATTCTCATAGTGATGCAACCATCTCCCAGTCTTGCAGTTCTCATTCAGTCATTCCTGCTTCGCCATTTTACACTTTCTATGAATCTTATTTTTTAATCGTATATATTGCCTTTTCCCCGCCTCTTTTGCTGCATTTGTGTATTTTCCTTTTTAGTAAATAAAATTTAACATTTCGTGTGTTACACAAGGATTTCTACTAGCCTTCGTCTATTTGTCTAATGTTCGTCCCGATCACTTCACTAGCTCATTTCTCAAAGTTCCTCAGCGATTTCATTCCTATTCCTCATTTGAAAGTTGTTGCCTAACAAAAATGGTTCAAATGGCTGTAAGCACTACGGGACTTAACATCTGAGGTAAACAGCCCCCTAGGCTGAGAACTACTTAAACCTAACTAACCTAAAAACATCACACACATCCATGCCCGAGGCAGGATTCGAATCTGCGACCGTAGCAGCAGCACGGTTCCGGACTGAAGCACCTAGAACCGCACGGTCATGTTGCCTAACAGCCTCTTTTAAACTCTCAACAGTCCGTCGTTATTTCACATCATTCAAGTAAAATCTCCATAACTTCGCACCTGTTTGTTAATTCTCAAGCTTTAGTCTATATTTCACGACCCATAAATATTGGTCGGAGACTACATCCGTTCGAGGAAATGTTTTTGAAGTTTAAAAACCCGGTTTCTGAATCTTAGTATTACCATTATGCAAACTATCTGTAACCTTTTGGTGTTAGCAGGCGTTTTCCACGTATATAACCTTCTTTCGTGATTCTTAAAACACTGTTAGCGCTGTGCTCTGTCCATAATTGTACCAGGTAGTGGCGTCGCGTTTTGTTCCTTTTCCCCATTCCACGTTCTTCTACCACTTTTCCTTCACTTACCTTTTCCCATGTTTAAATATTAGTCTCCATAACAAAATTTACATTTGTTGTTGGACAAGGAACATTTAACACCTAATGCAAACATGACAAATGTTACATAAACGTGAACAACAGTATGAAGACAAACAGTCGTTTCTTAACTGGTAACGGCGCTATTTATGCAAATCAACAGCATTATTGACAGTGGCTGGTTGCCGATTTCTCCTCTGCAAGAATCAGCTTTTGAAAACATTCTTATTGACGCTTAGTACGAGTCAGTTTCCTGAAATGACATTTATAACGTTCTTAACAAAGTATTTTTTTTTTATATTTTGCCTCATTACTTTTTGCGGTGATGGAGTGAGCAGCATAATTCTGTGGTATCAGAATACCTTCTCAAATTGTTGGACACGAATCAGTTATGTACAGAGATATAATGTTTTTTCATTCTTCTGATGAGTTTAAGTTTTGCCACTTAGAACGTTTTCCATATCCACTCTTCAAGTGATTATTAGTGAGCAGTCATACAGTCTCTCGACTTCTATCGAAACAACCAATTTCGTCAGCCACTGCTCCGATAGTCTTACCGGACTGAACGAATAATACTTGTTGTACCAGATGAGGGGGTACACAAAGGCGTAAGATGTCACGTAGGAACGATTTTTCACTACTACAAATTATTTGTCAGTGAAATAAAAGACATCGTTAAACAATGACGACTATAGTGGCAGGCCTACTGAGCGTATTATCATTTGATCGCCGAAGTTGGCAGCGAGAAGAATCAGTATACTAGCAGCTAGAAATGTAGAGACCTCTACCGGTTCGGTACTAGGAAGGCGAGAAACCAAGGAAATGGTATTTTACGGACTATGACAAGCTACATACTATAAGACTTACCTTAATTTTTGAACTTTTTTTTTAAAGAACCTATTTACCGTTGTTTTTATTAGAATGCAAAGTCAGAAAAATTCTTCGTTTATAAAACCGAACTATCGTGTAAAATCCCTGAGAATCGCCTTCTGAAATTTCTTTTTCTTCTTCATCATCTTCCTCTTCGTCGTCATTGTCGTTCTCATCGTATACAGGGTGATTCACGAAGATATGCAAATATTTTAATACGCAAGTCTACAAGTAAAACTAAAGAAAAAGTTCACGTAACTATAGGTCCGCAAATGATTAGTTACAGAGTTACGGCTAATAGAAGATTTTGCCTGAAATTTAGCAACTTCAATATGAAGCCATCACAAAACTGTACGAGCTTAAAGTAAAGCAAGATTTCCATTTATTTTGTTGTTATTAATCCGATGAATCTAATAAAACATGTCCCAGACGTGTATCTGTACAAGTTTTACAGAACATGCAGAGAAGCAAAGCAGTAATTTCGTAAATTTTTAGTTTACTAACTACTCGACCCAGTCTGTTTTTTAAATTCCAGACAATTGCACTAAGTTTTCAAAATAAGTTGTAGAGAATTTAATTTTGGAAAAATGATGGTAATAACGTTGACTGAAACTGTAATGGTTCAAATGGATCTCAGCACTATGGGACTTAACATCTGAGGTCATCAGTTCCCTAGAACGTAGAACTACTTAAACCTAACTAACCTAACGACATCACACACATACATGCCCGAGGCAGGATTCGAACCTGCGACCGTAGCGGTCGCTCGGTTCCAGACTGAAGCGGCTAGAACCTTACCAAATAGTATCAGAAGTCTGACAGATAACCAACAAGTATTTAAGAAGAAATTAAAAGAATTTCTGAATGACGACTCCTTCTGCTCCATAGAGGAATTTTTAGAAATAAATTAAGAAAAAGAAAAAAAACAAAAAATGTAAAAAATAAATAAACAAACAAAAAATAAAAAAGTTGTTATATTAACTTAATTATGTTGTTAAAGTACCTTAATTATGTCATGCATAGGAAAATTTGACTCGTTCCACATCATTACGAAATATCGTATTCTACTAACTAGTATTAATCTAATCTAATCAACAGCCGCGCGGGACTAGCCTAGCCGACAAAGGCGCTGCAGTCATGGTCTGTGCGGCTGATCCCGGCGGAGGTTCGAATCCTCCCTCGGGCATGGGTGTGTGTGCATTTGTTCTTAGGATAATTTTGGTTTGGTTAAGTAGTGTGTAAGCTTAGGGACTGATGACCTTAGCAGTTAAGTCCCGTAAGATTTCACACACATTTGAACATTTTTTTTTTTTTTTTTTTTTTTTTTAACATGGCAACAGTTCTGTTACTCGGCACATAAAATGTCAGACGAGTTTCGTCGATATTCGCTATATGGCTTTGTTCCACACTCGTTTTCTTACGATGTTGAATAATAAAGCGATGGGAAGATAATATTTTTTCTTCATACTCTTGTGACATTTTCTAAGCTAGTTTGGATTTGGTCCGCATTACGAAACCAGCTAAAGTAAAACATATCGTACTGTTACCAATGATACAAATCACTTTCAGTTTTAGTTTTCTTGCACCGTACACTGCAATGATCACAGGCTAGAAAGGTTTCTGGGTTTGTGATGAGGGGGTGGGAGGGAGACAGTGTTAGCAAGCTTGTGAATCCCCACTTCTCATGTTCGTCGCATCGATGTAGTGCTGCGGCCAGTTGAATCCAATGTTGCCAGATAAGGACGGGCTTCCCGCGGTATCGAATATAAGGTCATTTTTAAGACTGGCGGAGATTTTAAATCAAACACCGGACATTTTTACATTAATTTCGAGTGTAAGACGCACCTGAATTTTGGACGCTGTACAAAGACGGAAGCTGACGCATCTTATTTAATCATTAGTAAACAGAAGTAACAATTTCAAATCGCATTTCATTTCATGTATAAGACACCTATGATTCAGGAGGAAAATAGATTTCTGATATACATACAGCTTACTGTTTCAAATTCGTCTATAATCGGTACAAATTCTAACAAAATTCCTATGATAAATTATGTGCATGGAAAAATACGTGTTTTAAGACAGCAGGATCAAACATTTGATTTTTAGAACGTTGTGCATACGAGGGAATACAAAGATCAACTTGTTCGAAAACTTTGTAGGAGGATATACGAGGGTTGGAACTTTGATAGTAGCAACTATTTATTTACAATTCGAAGAAATTAGATACCTGTTTCAAAGATTTACTGGCCTTCAGAGTAGTCACCAGCATTGTGTATAACCCGTTGCCAGTGATGTGGAAGTCGTAGGATACTCTTAGCAGTGCTAGTTGTGTTAACAGTTCGAGCGGCGCGGTCTGTTGCCCGACGAATTTGTAGCAGCTCTGAAGCGAATGCCGTGGTCAGGTCCTGCAGAAAGTGTCATCACTTCTTTCGCTATGTTGTTCATTTTTGGAACACAACTTACGACCAGCTTAGAGACAGAAGTGATGACACTTTCTGCAGGACCTGACCATCAGTTTTCAGGACAATGCTCAAGCACGTGCAGTGCAAGCTGTTAATGATTTGTTTGACTGGTGGGGCTCCTAAGTGCTATACCATCTATTGCACTCCCCTGACTTAAGCCCTCGTGAGTGCAACACGATTTGTAAACTGAAGGAAACACTTCACGGCATTCGCTTCAGAACTGCTACAAATTCGTCGGACAATACACCGCACCGCTCGAATTGTCAGCACAACTGGCACTGCTAAGAGTATCCTACGACTTCCACATCGCTGGCAACGGGTTATGCACATTGCTGTTGACTACTGTGAAGGTCAGTAAGACTTTGAAACACGTATCTATTTTGTACGAGCTGTAAATAAATTGTTGTCACTATTAAAGTTCCAAACCTCGTTTAATTTGGAGTATTCCGATTTTACTGAAGCTACAAGAGATAAAATTCATTCTCCACCAACACAAACTGCGCCGGACAAACATTGATAAACGATTTGGATGACTGGTTGGCAAAATAAAATTGCCCTCAATACACCTGTAGTGTCGAAGATCTCCATATTTAATGATTATACATACCTGTGAGAAGCGTTCGCAGAAAGGTGCAAACGGTTTGACTCCTGTGATTTGGGTGCCACGGATAGCAGAAACTCAGATGTCTATTGGTGACTACTTCTGGCTGCTATCGTTGCTCCGTGCTCTTACTGCATTTCACGGCTTCCTTAAGATTTTGCTGGCCGGGGCGGATGCACTCATAACGCTCTCAGCCGTCTCGTCTCAAACAATTGCCGGGCAGCGGCGCTGGCCTCGCGCAGAGAGCCCTGCATTGTTGAGAGCTGCGTCACGTCGCGATGCTTTTGTTTGCTCCAAGAGACTACGAGGGAAATTATCAGCGAGCAATGCTGAAAACTATCCAGTAGCAATAACAGGGATGACGAAGACTGCCTGCGAGGATATAGTGCCTTCGAAATTAAAAAAAAGAAGATAGGAAAACACAACAAAAAATTAAAATTAGAAGGATAAGTAGAAAACGTAGTAAAATCGGTAAGTCAAGAGAAGTCTTTCGATACGTTAAAATAATGTAACACTGTTCTGGACGTAAAGACATTCGAATACTTCATTTACGCAGATCAATGGTCACTCTGTATTAGGGCACGAACAAGAGTTCATTTTTATATGTAACAGGAAACGTCGTGACTGATTCAATGACTCATCGTCGGCCAGCCCAAACCGCTGAGGACAGAAACTCGAAATTTGGCGAGGGTGTCCATTTTATTCTGTAGGCATCGCTTATGAAGAGATGTTTCGAAATACCGCCCCTGAGAGAGTCAAACAGGGGATGAACGATTTTTTGAAAATACGTCTCTATTCAGGCAGTTTTGAAGTACGGCATTTGGCATTTGGTTTGTCGGTTAGAAATTAAAAAAAAATCAAAACCTATGGGGATGAAATAGTGGGTGGATGTTTTTTTAAAATAAATCGTTGTTAAAGAACTACTGAGGCATTTTTAAAGCAGCATTTATGAAAATCCAAATAAAAATTACGTGTTCCATTGATTTTGGGAACTCAATAGGCACGGGGGTGAAATGACGGATGAAAAGTTTTATAATAAAATTTCATTATGAAAGCAGACTCTCTTTTTGGTCAGAAGTACATTCGGAAAAGACCGTGTTTCTATGGCCTTAACTAGCGTGAACAGTTTAGAAAGTATTGCAATTAGTATACCAAATAGAAGAAAGCTATTTAACAGTCACCAAGACAAATCAGCTTTATCACAATTGAATAGAAAAAGAAACAGATCTTTAATAGATTAATTTTTCAGCAGGCCTAATATATGTCAATAAAAATGGTTTTTGTTGTAATTATTCTGTAAGCTACACTTGACTGATGACAAAATAGGTACTACATTTAAATGCGATTCCATGTAAAGTAATGTTCGTTTGAGATGAGAGAGTTCAGTACCGATCGCAAGACTGAAGCTTGTAAATATAGAACCACTAAATAAATAAATGTCGTGTGATTAGGGCCTCTCGTCGGGTAGACCGTTCGCCGGGTGCAAGTCTTCCGAGTTGACGCCACTTCGGCGACTTGCGCGTCGATGGGGATGAAATGATGATTAGGACAACAGAACACCCAGTCCCTAAGCGGAGAAAACCTCCGACTCAGCTGGGAATCGAAACCGGGCCCTTAGGATTGACATTCTGTCGCGTTCAACACTCAGCTACCTTTTTTTATTTAATTTTTTGCATTTTGTTCGTTGTATTTCGTCGTTGCGGACGGCCTATGACACTTGCTAAAGTTCTTCGTTGATACATTAACTCAGTTTTTTTATTGCAGAGGACAGCTAACCCTCTGACCGAAAACGCTGAGCTACCGTGCCGGCACACTTTAATTACGTACTCTGGCAACCGTCTAAGGAGTCACTAATTCTTTTACAGTGTGCGGATTTACACAAGATCAATGGGCGTAACAACATATAAATTCGATTAAAGGAAAACAGAAAAAACCTGCGTAGACCACACAGTCTATGCTGTCGAAGTAGCAGACGCTAATCTAATTGAATATATAGAAGAAAGTGTAGAATGTGAACCAGAGTTTCGCCCAAAGCAGTGAGGGGCAACCGTCATGACTGCTGTAGACAAAGAGGCCCAAAGAAGAATCAAATCACAATTTAAATTTAGTCCTTAAAGGCGGTGCAGGGGCTAAGAGATTAATCAAGAAACAGTTCTATATTTCGAAATAGCTGAGAACGTTTACAGTTTTACTGGTCTCAGCATGCTATGATGGTAGAATTTAAAATCTTGTTCCGTGTGTACTTTCAAGGTAACGCTAAGGATACCAAATCCAACAAGTTTGTCTGGGCGACAAGAATCTATTTATAGACTTAGAGGATCCTTGCCCTTCTTGAGTTTATGATAAACATAATTGGTAAGAGTAAAAAACTGTAAACTCTAAACTTCCACGGCAGGAAATGTCATAATTATTAAAATATTCCGGACTATTATGCCGTGGTCGGATGGATTTCGTATTCTACATCCACATCTACATGCATACTCTGCAGATCACATTTCAGTGCACGGCAGAGGGTTCATCGAACCACCTTTTCAATTCTCTACTATTTCAATCTCGTATAAGCGCGCAGAAAGAACGAACACCTACATCTCTCCGTACGAGTTCTGATTTCCCTTATTTTATCGTTGGTGTCAACAAAATATTTTCGCATATTTTCTTTGATCTTTTTCGATGTACTCCGTCAGTCCTATCTGGTAAGGATCCCACACCGCGCTGCAGTGTTTTAAAAGAGGACGGACAAGCGTAGTGTAGGCTGTCTCCTTAGTAGATTTGTTACATTTTCTAAGTGTCCTGCCAATAAAACGCAGTCTTCGGTTAGCCTTTCCCGCATCATTTTCTATGTGTTACTTCCATTTAAGTTGTTCGTAATTGTAATTCCTTGGTATTTAATTGAATTTACAGCCTTTAGGTCTGACTGATTTATCGTGTAACCGAAGTTTAACGAATTCCTTTTAGCACTCATGTGGATGACCCCACAATTTTCGATACTTAGGATCAACTGCCAATTTTTGCACCATTCACATATCTTTTCTAAATCTTTTGCAATTTGTTTTTATCTTCTGATGACTTTATCAGTCGATAAACGACAGCGTCATCTACAAACAATCTTAAAAGGCTGCTCAGATTGTCTCCCAAATCGTTTGCATAGATAAGGAACGGAAAAGGGCTTATAACACTACCTTGGGGAACGCCAGAAATCCCTTCTGTTTTACTCGATGACTTTCCGTCAATTACTACGAATTGTAATCTCTCTGACAGGAAATAAAAAATCCAGTCACATAACTGAGACGATATTCCATAAGCACCCAATTTCACTACAAGCTGGTTGTGAGGTTCTGTGTCAAATGCCTTCCGGATATCCAGAAATACGGAATCTTTCTAAAATCCCTTGTAAATAGCATTATCACTTCGTGCGTCTAAAGAGCTAATTGTGTTCCACAAAAACGATGTTTTCTAAACCTGTGTTGACTGTGTGTCAATAGAGCGTTTTCTTCGAGGTAATTCATAATGTTAGAACACAATATATGTCCCGGAATGCTGCTGCATATCGACGTTAAAGATATGGGCACGTAATTTAGTTGATTATTCCTACTACCTTTGTTGAATATTGGTGTGACCTGTGCAACTTTCCAGTCTTTGGGTAGGGATCTATCGTCGAGCGAACGGTTGCATATGATTGATAAGTAAGGAGCTAATGTATCAGCATAATCAGATTAAAATCAAATGTCTCGTCCCTATATGGTAAAGATATTTTCAAGATGGATCGTGGCTTCTTTGAGTGTCCAATTCACATTCCGGCTCCTTCGTTAGGAAAGAGGTGGGCGTGAAATTGAATGACACCTGGATCCCGGCGCTGGAGAAGCCGTGTACCAGTCTTCCACTACTGGGTGATGGCAGCTGCGGATGACAGCAAATGACAACGGACAACTGCGCACGGGTGTTCAAAGAACGGTGACGTCACGTCAGTGAGCGGGATCACGCGTAAACGGAATTTAGCTGCAGACAGTAGCGAGCAAGGGTGTGAATTGGACGCTGCACGAAGCTACGACCCCTCTTGAAAATTTCCGATCCGATTGAGGACGAAACGTTGGGTTTGAATGTGAAATCCATCCGACCACGGCATAATATCCCAGAATACAGCATTAATTGAGAGAAAAAAATGTTAATAACAGAGTATACCTAGTTTCAAAGAAACTATCCAGGTATTTGCGTCAAATGATGTAGCGCTCGTTTGCTCTCAAAAGTACACTGCTCTGCAATTCTGAGGGCCGAAATACACTCATGCTCATAAATTAAGAATAATGCTGATACATGGTAAAACAACGCTCTGGTGGGCGGTTTGCGGGTTTAATTCACCTCGAGATATGACCATGCGGTGCATTTGACATGCGGTCGTCGCATGGTGGCGCTGGCAGCAGTCCACATACGCAGAGGTATGTTGAGGCATGTCAGAGTTCGGTGCAGAGAGTAAGTGTGCACACATTTTCAGACGTGCTAATGATGACTGTGTCGAAAATGGCTCAAAGAACACATGTTGATGACGTTAAGGGGGGCAGAATACTAGGGCGACTGAGGCTGGTCAAGCACAGCAGGTCATAGCACGAGCCCTCCGTGTGCCACAAATTGTGATCTCAAGATTATGGTACCGATTCCAGCAGACAGGAAAAGTGTCCAGGCGCTACGGTACGGGACATCCACAGTGTACAACACCACAAGAAGACCGATATCTCACCATCAGTGCCCGCACTTGGCCACGGAATACTGCAGGTAGCCTCGCTCGGGACCTTAACGCAACCACTGGAACAGTTGTCTCCAGACACACAGTTTACAGACGACTGAACAGACATGGTTTATTCTCCCGGAGACCTGCAAGGTGCATTCCACTGACCCCTGGTCACAGAAGAGCCCGTAAAGCCTGGTATCAAGAACACAGTACATGGTCATTGGAACAGTGGTCCCAGGCTATGTTCACAGACGAGTCCCGATATAGTCTGAACAGCGATTCTCGCCGGGTTTTCATCTGGCGTGAGCCAGGAACCAGATACCAACTCCTTAATATCCTTGAAATGTACCTGAATGGAGGTAGTGGTTTGATGGTGTGGGTTGGGATTATGACTGGTGCACGTACACCCCTGCATGTCTTTGATAGAGGAACTGTAACAGGTCAGGTGTATCGGGACGTCGTCTTCCTCCAGTATGTCCGCCTTTTCGGAGGTGCAGTGGGTCCCACCTTCCTCCTGATTGATGATAACGCACGGCCCCACCGAGCTGCCATCGCTGAGGAGTACCTTGAAACAGAAGATATCAGGCGAATGGAGTGGCCTGCCTGTTTTCCAGACCTAAACCCCATCGAGCACGTCTGGGATGCTATCGGTCGACGCGTCGCTGCACGTCTTCAAACCCCTAGGAAACTTCAGGAGATCCAACAGGCACTGGTGCAAGAATGGGAGGCTATACCCCAGCAGATGCTCGACCACTTGATCCAGAGTATACCAACTCACTGTGCGGCCTGTGTACGTGTGCATGGTGATCATATCCCACATCGATGTCGGGGTAGATGCGCAGGAAACAGTGGCGTGTTGTAGCACACGTGTTTCTGGACGGTTTTCTCAACCGGTTTTGTGTTGTGCCACGTTGTGTGGCACCGCACTGTGCTATTATCCTTAATTATAAGCATGAGTGTAGATAAATTTATAACAACGTGTTATAAATGAACGAAAGTGCGGTACCATGTTGCCACAGCCCCCATAGTCGTTCACAGGAGACTGGATGCCACATGGTGTAGTGTCAGCGTGACTGTAGCATAAAATGGGGCTGACACAACAACATTAAAGAGCTAAAAGAACGCGAAAAGGTAGTGTGTGTCAGTCAACGCGTGGTAATGGTGCACTGCGGTGCTGTTCTTCTTTAGAACATGATTCGGAGACAACATCTGGACGACTTCACACGGGAAAGAATCATAGGGAATCTGGAAACGAGTGTAGCCCTGGAGCTAGGTACTGCTCCCGCTCTGTTTCACGCTCTTGGGGGGGGGGGGGGGGGGGGCGTTCCAAACCACGGGTGTTGCTGTCGGAAGGAGAGGACGTGGTCGAACACGGTCAATTACAGCAGGCCTGTACTTTGTCCAATATCCAAGAAGAGACACACGACAAACACTGGTTGCAATTGAAGCCACAGTTACCAGGATTGCAGGGCACGGCGACTGCAGGGGGTGGTCTCTCTGCTCTGCGACCATTACGTTGTGTTCCGTTGATACCTGCACTTCTGCGGCACTGTTTGCGATGGTATCAAGGGCATAGGGACTAAACCTACCAGGGGCAGGGTCGCGTGCTCTTCTCGGACCTGAGCATACTCAGACTGGGTAATAACTCTGGACGTACCCTCACATGACGAGAAGTGGGAACACGTAATACGCATAGGAACATTGTCGAACATGATCGTTTTGGTGGTCCAGCTGTTATGGCATGGGGAGACGTAATATTGCATAGGCGTACTGATATCCAAATCTCCGAATGCGGAACACCCGCCAGTCAACATTACTGTGGCAATATACTTCTTCCCCATATGCATGTTTTCCAGAGTGCATTCGGCCCTGACTTCACTTTTATGGATGCCACTACAGCACTGAATAGCGCACAGGTGGACGAGCTCCTAGAGCGAATTCGGCGAATGGACTGAGTGATCCGTTGCCACGACGTAAATCCCATCGAGGGCATGTGCATGCCTTGGGGAGACGGATTGCAATTCTTCCAAGTGTCATTGGCGTTCGTGGAGGGATGGAACGCCCTGGTACAAGAACACCTCACCAAACTTGTGACCAGCGTGGGAACACGTTGCAGAGTAAGCATTGTTGTCATTGGTAATCACATATCGTATTAAGAACCTTGTCCGTCCTTTTGTAAAGTCCACGGAACCATTATAAATCATGGTGACGTCAGTGTAATTTCTGTTCGTCTCATAGCGTGTTTCTTTGGTCAAAAATGTTGAAATGTGTGTGAAAACTTATAGAACTTGACTGCTAAGGTCATCAGTCCCTAACTTACACACTACATAACCTAAATTATCCTAAGGACAAACACAGACACCGATGCCCGAGGACTCGAACCTCCGCCGGCACCAGCTCCACAGTCCATGACTGCATCGCCTGAGACCGCTCGGCTAGTCCCGCGAGGCTGTTTCTTTCAGTTGCCTTATGTACTATGCTGTAACAGTCTCTTTTTTCCTATTTTTTAAATGCGAAGATTTTAGGGTAGGCTTTGCGGTGACCATTTACATCCACAACGCGTTTCGAAGGTTTAAACCTTCATCATCTTTTAGTATGACGTATGTATGTATTGTGTACGATTTTGGGGTAACTTCTGGCACTGTCTCCAGAGGTCACAGGCTCCTTTCTCCGTCAAAACACATCACATGTAAACTGTCATATTCTGTAAACAAAGGTGGTGTCTGCTGTCTAATGTATGAAATGTTGCTTAACAGTTTGAAATTTTCTTTAAACTTAGGAGGAAATAAAAATCAGCCTCCAGTCTCGAGATAATGGATTTTATGTAGGGCGTTCGCTTCCGGTCGCATCTGCGTGAGAATGAAATATTCATAACACCCCTCATACCTCGTAAACTGTTTGGCATATAGAAACGAGGTTTTGGCAAATGATCATACACATTTGTTTAACATTCAGAACTTAGTTATCTACAACGATATAGCAGTAACTATAGTTTTCATTTTAATTTATTTTATTTTATTTTTCAAACCACTACTGTAAATATTTAAGAGTCAACGACAGCTAGTGAAAAGAGAATTTGCTATATGAACAATTTGAAATTCTTATGTTTGGTAACTGTCAACGGACACAGTGACGTTTTCTGTGAGTTACTGTCCTGTCTCGTGGCCAATTGCTGCTCCTGAAATCCGAAAAAGAGACTGCAAATAAAGTAAGAGAGGCTTTTACTGGTTTATGGATATATACAAATGAATACGTAACTTTGTACAGATGAGCACGTATGTGTGCAGGCAAAGTCCAGATATGAAAGTCTCAATAGCAAGTTAAGCTAAAGCGATGGTTCTCGGCCGTCTGCTCTTCATGAACTGGGCGAAAGTGGAGCGGCGCTCGTAGAACTGCACAGCGTCGGCTAGAGGGCGCTGTTGTCGGCGAAGATCTTCCACTCTCGTAGTGCCAACTTACGCTGTGGCATCGAAACTATCGATACCACACATTCTGTTTCAGGATTCTGCCGCGATAGCTACTGCAAGGTGAGTTTGTGCAAATTATACTGTGTTTTGGCAAAAGAAGCAAAGTTACATCTCTCAGCGAGAGAAACGTAGCCGTCACTCATAAGTGATGACTCTTCTTCAAATGAGAAAAGGTTAACATTTCAGACATTTTGTTTCATTTCATACTCCATTTAAAGGGTGACAGTTATTGATCTATATGAAATAAAGTCGCCATAACTTCTGAACGGTTTGCGTTAGAACGTTCAATCTGCGCGGTTGACCGCGTGGTATGATGGGCATCGTATGGTTTGGTTTAGCGATGAAGCCGCCTTTCATTTAGATGGGCTCGTTAGTAAGCAAAATTGGCGCATTTCGGGGACTGAGAATCCACATTGCACGATCGAGAAGCCTCTTCACCCTCATCGGGTGACTGTGTGGTGCGCGAAGTCCAGCCACGGAACAATCGGTGCGATATTCCTTGATGGCACGGTGAAAGCGAAGGGTACGTGAAGGTTATAGAAGACGTTGTCCTACCCATTATCCACAGTGACACTGATTTCGACAAGATGTGGTTCATACACGACGGAGCTCGACGCCATCAGAGCAGGAGAGTGTTTCATGTCCTGGAGGAGCACTTTAGGGACCGCGTTCTGTCTCTGGGGTACCCAGACTCATGTACCTTGATTGGCCGTTTTATTCTCCGGATCTGAACACATACGACTCCTTTTTGTGGGACTATATTAAAGGCAAGGTGTACAGCAATAACCTCAAAACCATCGATGAGCAAAAAACAGACATTCTGAAAGTCAACGACTGCATCGACGTTACGCCACTTCAGCGGGTCATGCAGAATTTTGCTATTCGTCTGCGTCACATCATCGCCAATGACGGCAGGCATATCAACATGTCATAAACTAAATCCGAATATTTGTAGTGACGTTTACATGTTGAATTAAGTATAAACAAGCCGTAGTTTATAATTAAGTTTTTTTCATATAGTTCAATAATTGTCACCCTGCAGGGGGGTATGTAGATTCGAATGGAACGAGGGCCGGCCGCCGTGGCCGAGCGGTTCTAGGCGCTTCAGTTTGGAACCGCGCGACCGCTACAGCCGAAGGTTCGAATCCTCCCTCGGGCGTGGATGTGTGTGATGTCCTTAGGTTAGTTAGGTAACTTCTAAGTTCTAGGGCACTGATGACCTCAGATGTTAAGTCCCATAGTGCTCAGAGCCATTTGAACCATATTTTTTTGGAACGAATGGGCAACCATTTAATACCTGCTATATGATAAACATCTTCACAATGTTTGATAGATTTCGGGTTGGTGCTTCATGGTGTAAGACTTTCCCATTTCCATCAGTGTTCTAAGGCAGACACCTGAAATGCTCCTTTCAAAAGGGCACCGCCGTTTTCCTCCTCCATACTAGTTCGAGACGATGATCTTTGTGCTCGTTCTTCCAATGCGCGGGTTCCCGGGTTCGATTCCCGGCGGGGTCAGAGATTTTCTCTGCCTCGTGATGACTAGGTGTTGTGTGCTGTCCTTAGGTTAGTTAGGTTTAAGTAGTTCTAAGTTCTAGGGGACTGATGACCATAGATGTTAAGTCCCATAGTGCTCAGAGCCGTTTGAACCATTTTTGTTGTGCTCGTTCTCACGTCTGTCTACGGTCCGGCCACTAGATTCAGCGTATACGTTGTCTAGAGCAGTATTTGTTTACCACTGTGATACATGCCTATGACTGCCAACCTGTTCTCACACCTCATATGGCCACAGTTTGGCTTCCCTACTTTCGTATTTGACGACTGCGGTTTCCATTTTAACAGCATCATGTCAATGGCTTTTTACTGTGACTAATCCGGCCTCTGCTGTTCAAGATAATCAACAGATGGGCTAACCGCTTGAAACGCGTCATTATTAACAACACACTTGTAACAAAGACTGTTTCCTATTTTTGGAGTAATAAGTTTCATGAGGCGTTTGTTAACAAATTTGTCAAAATAAACTTCCTGGCAGATTAAAACTGTATGCCGAGCCGAGACTCGAACTCGGGATCTTTGCCTTTCACGGCCAAGTGCTCTACCATCTGAGCTACCCAAGCACAACTCACAGCCCGCCGTCACAGCTTCATTTCTACCAGTACCTCGTCTCCTAACTTCCAAACTTTACCGAAGCTCTTCTGCGAACAATGCAGAACCAGACTCCTGAAAGAAAGGATATTTCGGTGACATGGCTTAGCCACAGCCTGGGGGATGATGGAAATCTGCCACAGTTGAAGTACATATGTTTGGTGACTATATTCTATCCCGCCTTGAAGGCGGAGCGTGGGTCTGCTCCTGAAAACTGAATGGTTGGCCGAATGAAGAAAGAGAGTAGGAGCAGGAAAAGGTGAAAATCTCTCGGTACTGCAGTGTGAATTATAGATGTTTACTATAGGCAAAAACAAGTTAATAAATGGTTACATAACTTTGTAATGATGAGCAGTGCCTTAGACCCCTCGTAAATAGTGCAAAGTCTCAATAGCAAGCCAACACCCCTCTGAAATTGAAGCGAAGTGTCCTGGCCGTCTGCTCTTGATCAAATGGGCAGAATTTAGAGTGTTTAGAGTGAAGCTCGTAGAGCTGGACAGCGCCTGCTAGAGGGCGCTGTCGTCGGTGTCGATGTCGTAGTGCCAACCTTTGAACTTGCACCTACGCCGTGGCATCGTAGCTATCGATACCACAGACTAATTTCCAACTAACAGGTTCATTCTGAAGTCTGGCCTGCTCAGGCTGCACTGAAAGCGCCTGATCTTCATAACAGACATTAAAATGGCAATACATGCTTTATAAAGTGTTCGCAGATGACTGTCAAAATCAACATGTGCCTACTTTGTAAGTCCGAATCAAACTTTAGTAAAGAAACACCAAATAAAGGAGCGTAGATTCTGACTTGCTAAGGAGATGCATGTTTATTGTGACAGTCATTTGCGAACACTTTTTTTTTATAAAGCATGCACTGCCATTTTAATGTTCGTTTTGAAGATCAGGCACTTACAGTGTAGCCTCCGTAGGTCAGGTTTGAGACTGAACCAGTTAGTTCGAAACTAGTCGCCAAACACACGTACTGCATCTGTGACAGATTCGTTATTTAGGGGTTCACGAAATATTAAAACGATTGCTGTTCCTACATCAACAAAATGTTGAAACTCAAAAAGGAATAACAGGTATTCCACGATTTTTTAAACTAGCATTGGGAGAGAGGATCTGTCGGTAAGAGCAATGCCCACAAAAGACAAGAGTCTGGGTGACATTGCCTGTCCATACCATTGCAAAGAAGTAAGGAAACATCAAAGAAAGGAACGTTAATATTTAATGACCCGTTGACGATGAGGTCATTAGGGGCAGAGCTCGAGAACGGTTATGACAAGGATAGGGAAAGAAATAGGTCTTGTCCTTCTCAAAGGAAGCATCCCGGCACTCGTCTTAAGCGATTTAGGGAAACCACTGAAAATCTAATTGTGTTTACCGGAAGTTACTTGAAGCCCAATTCTCGCGAATGCGAGATCAGTGTCGTAACCAACTGCGCAACGTCGCTTGCAAATTCATTGCAGAGTATGGACGTGAAGCGGCAAACAAGCAGTACTAAAATGGTTGAAATGCCTCTAAGCACTATGGGATTTAACATCTGAGGTCATCAGTCCCCTAGCCTTAGAACTACTTGAAACTAACTAACCTAAGAACATCACACACATCCAGGCCCAGACAGGATCAATATCCACAAACCATCATTTGTGTGAACAGCAAGACAGTGCGCGACTCCTTCAGTTGTGTGTACATGGTTGTGACTGAAAATAAAAAGTAATAGGTAAATGTTTTCTTTGACTCGGACATCAAGAGGTAGAGGTCTAGATGGGGAACCCCATGTAGCCCCGTAGCCTAATAGACTACTAAGACACGCTATGCAATGTCAACAGAAGCCACGATATGTTGCGATTAGATAAATAATTAACAGTACGTGAATGTATCAAGGATTGGCAACCTTGGCCTTCAGACAACAGATGAGAGGTGTGTCTTATCGTGATATGAAGACTTTTGTCCTCTGATCGCACCTCTCTTACAGACTAAACACCGTTTATTGTTCTTGCCCCTTGCAGAAAGTCGAGAAGACAGCTGTGTTGTGCTTTTTACCAGTGCTGTCATTTTTAATCGTTGGATTGTAAAACAAAAAGTAAAAAATATGTTCGCTGCGTTGAAATGTTTACAGACGATGCTCTCTTGCCAGAGAAAGTTTGTTTTCTGAAAGCAATAATAAAACCCTGTTAGTATGAGTAGAGTGTCGTATGACATCATTGTTTTCATGTGGCGCAGATCAAGAAACAACGAAAGAGGAAACACAATATAAAACAAAACGATAAAAAATAAGGGGAAGGAACCAGTTCATCACAGAATGTGCTATCGATCAGCCGTCGTTGTTTACGACTTTAACAACCACTGTGGAGGATGTCTAACCATCTTGAAAGAAATAATCCTTTAGATGAACGTGAGATGTGCAATCAAGAATTAAAATGAGTTTTTGATGCTAGTCGCGCAGGCCGGAGCACGGAGAAAGAATGAAAGATGAGAGACAAACGCTTATTTTTGTAAACTGGATCAGAACCGGTGCCGAACGTATCTGTCCTTGGTACCAACAGTGTAAATTTTACACAATGAGAATGCTCGCTGGTTGTTAGCGTTAGTATATGAATTGAGCTAACGTATTACTGTGGAAAAGTATCTGTACCTGAATAAAATAAATCTAATTTTAATACCTTTGTTTCTGAAAGGTTTCAGTCGCATTTGATAATTTCTTCGCAAATGATGTCTTCCGAAGGAAGGTGCTAATTGAAAGTGTCCAAAATACACCAATGTCCATAAATTTTTTTAATTACGAAAAGATCAGGTTTGTTTTCAAGTGACTGGCAGACTTCATAAAAGTAAAAAAAAAAGCGTATTCTTCCATTTACTATTGTCATATTATTCTTTTGATACAATTCCAACTCAAATTAAACCAAGTCTATTATCTTTCACAAACAAATTTAGATATACTGCTTCTAAAAATAAAAGACTTAAATTACGAATCTCGGTGAACGTAAACATTCTACTTTTAAAATAACATAGTGAACAGCTTGTCCTGACTTCTCATCATTGTGAGATATGACATTGTACAGAGCAATGATATTGTTACGTGGGATAAACTAGAATGGGAAGAAATTTGTATAAAAGAAGACTAGGTATTTAAAAAAAAATTACTCAGTTTCGTTAAAGCATATTTTCTGATTAAAGCATAATACATATTTCCCATCATTTCACGCATTTCCTATTTCTTTTGAGGTTCTGTTTCCTGTCGTACAAGTATACAGTGTAGACACCAATCACAGCCCATACGAATGCAAGAAGAGTATAGCCACACGGGTCGCGTTATATCACCCACGAGTCACACACTGTTACAGGCGGTATTGTACCCATGACCACACACCTGCCTTGAGTGTTCATACATTTCTCAGGTAGTCAAATTTATCTTCCCTCAGTTCGGCTTCAATCAATCGCTCCACCCTTTTGTACATAATTTGTTGTAATGTTTTACAAGCATGGCTGGAAGGTACTCACATCTGTCAGAATGTGCATTCGCGAGTATTATGCTTACTACACATTTCATGAAGTCTTCGACGATTCAAACTCATAATCTACACCTACACGTCCTAGTGGACGCCTCAGTGCCTACCGACCGCCGTGTCATCCTCTGGAAATGACTTCATAGCCCGTCATACCTCGCCGTTGTCAGTTTTCGTGACCTTGAGCCGGTATTACTCGGTCAAGTAGCTTCTCGATTGACATTACGAGGCTCTCTTCACCCAGTTCCAGTCCTGACACCACAGAAAAATCCCTGGCAGAACTGGGTCTCGAACTCGCTTAATCAGCATGGCAGTCAGCCGTGCTGACGGAGGCAGACTTGGGCTGTTTAAACTATCTCATACATCACGCATACTGGATGGAACAGTTTTAGCATTCTTGTTTCTCCCAAATATATTAATAATTCTCAAAGAATGTCGTCTACTCGAGGTTTCTCGTTTTGCCTTAGCCTTTCACTGCTTTCTCAAATTCTTATTGCGGCATCGCATGTCCCACCTCATGTTTAACCCCTTTCCGTAGCACTGTCTTTAAATTTCTCTCCGTCATAAAACCCTTCTATATAATTTCTTCACCCTTCAGCCTTACCTTCTTTGCTTCGTAGTGCCTTCCCATCTGAGTACTTGATATTCATACAGCTTCTTACCTTTTCTCTTAAGGTTCCTTTAATTATTCTGCAGTCGATATATGCCACAGCTTTTTCTATTTCACTTTTCTTGCATTCTTTAATTTATGCATTTATTTATCACTTAGACCGTAGAATTAAGCTGTAGATGTTTAGCGTTATATAGTGTGTCATATTGAGAGAAGTATAGAATCTATAGGGTATAGCGACTCGCTTTAGAACCACAAGACGGAGGAAACATTCTTAATAGTAATAAATTCCCATAGTCATGCAACCATCTACAGTCTTGCAGTTCTCTTTCAATCATTCCTGCTCCGCCATTTTACAGTTACTATGAATCTTATTTTTTAATAGTTCGTATTGCATTTTTCCCTGCCTCATTTGCTGCATTTGTGTGTTTTCTCTTTTAGTCAATTAAATTTAACATCTCGTGTGTTACACAAGGACTTCTACTAGCCTTTGTCTTTTTGTCTAATGTTCCTCCCGCACCCTTTACTAGGTTATTTCCCAAAGCTTCACACCGACTTCATTCCTATTCCTATTTCATACTTGCTGCCTAACACCCGCTTCTAAACTCTCAATAGTCCGTCGTTGTTTCAAAACATTCAAGTCTCATCTCCGTAACTTCGCACCTGTTTGTAATTTCTCAAGCTATAGTCTGCATTTCATAACCAATTGGTCGGAGAGTACATCCGTTCCAGGAAATGTTTTTGAAGTTTAATCTTAGTATTACCATTATGTAAACTATCTGTAACACTTTGGTGTTTGCAGGCATTTTCCACGTATACAACCTTCTTTCGTGATTCTTAAAACACTGTTTGCACAGGCTAATTGTGCTCTGTGCATAATTGCACCGGGTATTGGCATGGCTTTTTGTTCCTTTCCTCCATTCCACGTTCTCCTACCATTTTCCCCTCTCTTACTTTTTCCCATATTTGAATATTAGTCTCCATCAAAAATTTACATTTGTTATTGGGCAATTAACAGTTAACACCTAATGCAAACAATGAGAAATCTTACATAAACGTGAACAGCAGTATGACGACAAACATGTCGTTTCTAAACTGGTAACGGCGCTATTTATGCAAATAAACAGCATTATTGACAGTGGCTGGTTGCTGACTTTCCTCTGAAAGAATCAGCTTTTAAAAACATTCTTATTGACATTTAGTACAAGTCGGTTTCCTGAAATGGCATTTACAACGTTCTTAATAAAGTATTTACTTTATAATTTGCCTCATTACATTTGGCGGTGATGGAGTGAGCAGCATAATTCTGTGGTATCAGTATACCTTCTCAAATTGTTGGACACGAATCAATTATGTACAGAGATACATTGTTTTTTCATTCTTCTGATGAATTTCAGTTTTGGCACTTACATCGTTTTCCATTTCCACTCTTCAAGTGAATATGAATGAGCAGTCATGTACAGTTTCTAGACGTCTATCGAAAGAACCAGTTTCGTCAGCCACTGCTCCGAGAGTCTTCCCGGATTGAACGAATAATACTTATGGTATGGGGTACACAACGGTGTAAGATGTCACGTACGAACGATTTTTCACTACTACAAATTATTTGTCAGTGAAATAAAAGACATCGTTAAACAATGACGACTATAGTGGCAGGCCTACTGAGCGTATTATCATTTGATCGCCAAAGTTGGCAGCGAGAAGAATAAATGTACTAGCAGCTAGAAATGCAGAGACCTCTACCGGTTCGGTACTAGGAAGGCGAGAAACCAAGGAAAAGGTATTTTACGGACTATGACAAGCTACAGACTATAAGACTTACCTTAATTTTTGAACTGTTTTTTTTTTAAAGAACCTATTTACCGTTGTTTTTATTAGAATGCAAAGTCAGAAAAATTCTTCGTTTATAAAACCGAACTGATGTCTAAAATCCCTGAGAATCGCCTTCTGAAATTTCTTCTTCATCATCATTATCGTCATCTTCTTCGTCGTCATTGTCGTTCTCGTCGTATACAGTGTCATTCACGGAGATAAGCAAATATTTTAAGATTAAAACTAAAGAAAATGTCCATAGAAACATAGGTCCGCAAATGTTTAGTTACAGAGTTAGGCTAATCAAAGATTTTGCCTGAAATTTAGCAACTTCGCTAGTATGAAGACATCACAAAGCTGTACGATGTTAAAGTAAAGCAAGATTTCCATTTATTCTGTTGTTGATCTGATGAATCTTATAAAACAGACGTGTATCTGAAGAAATTTTACAGAACATGCAGAGAAGCAAAGAAGTAATTTCGTAAAATTCTTAGTTTACTAACTACTTGGCCCAAACTATTTTTTAAATTCCAGACAATTGCACGAAGTTTTCAAAAGAAGTTGTAGAGAATTTAATTTTGGAAAAATGATGGTAATAACGTTGACTGAAACTGTAATACGTCAAATGGCTCTCAGCACTATGGGACTTAACATCTGTCATCAGTCCCCTAGAACCTAGGACTACTCAAAACTAGCCAACCTAAGGACATCACACACATCCATGCCCGAGGCAGGATTCGAGCCTGCGACCGTAGCGATCGCGCGGTTCCAGACTGAAGCGCCTAGAACTGATTTTTTCTTATTTTTATTCCACTAAAACAGTAACAAAAATGGCTACCCAATGAAATGACCGGCCAGAACGGCCGGCCTGAAACTGTGTCAGATAATCTGCTTTTATTAATACCGTAGCACAGGTGAATTCATGTTAAACCCACAAAAAAAAGCTCAGTGGTAAGGAAGCTGTACAGTATACATAAAATTTCACAATACATTCACAATAAATGTTCAAAAATGTCTCCACCGAATTCAGTGCATTTAGTTGCACGTGTATGAACAGATTTTGTTGCTCATCTCAGTTTCAGAGGGTTGTTCTTAATTTCGTCTATTGCATTCATAATGTTCTGAAAAACTACTGCAGATGCACACCTGGAACATGTTTTATTAGATTCACCAGATCAATAACAACAAAATAAATGGAAATCGTGCTTTACTTTAACCTCGTACAGTTTTGCGATGGCTTCATATTAGCGAAGTTGCTAAATTTCAGGCAAAATCTTTTACTATTCCTAACTCCATAACTAAAAATTTGCAGATTACGTTTGTATGAACATTTTTTTATTTTTACTTGTAGAATAACATATTAAAATATTTGCAAATCTTCGTGAATCACCCTGTGTAAGATTGTCTTCACTGCCACTTAGAACGTTACTTGTGCCGTACTTCCTGAAAAATTTAACAATAATGTCTTCTCTCACTCTAGACCATGACTGTGTTATCCACTGACAATTGTTTGATTGTGGGTCCTTTTAAAGCTCCCTTCGGTGTGGATTCATGTTGGGTTTCGTCCATCATCCGTTCGTTCTATTCCTCTCTTACATTCACTTTAAATCGTTTATTTATCGAGACATCAAGTGATGGCAACTTTAAAAGTAAGTCCTACCGGATTAACAGCAAGCTCTGTATTTCCCTTTCTCAATTTCTTTTTCATAGAATTTTTCAAATGACTACTAAACTGGTCTAGCACAAGAAGAGAACTCTTCTTCAATAAAGCACCTTTCCTTCTCACCCACCTTCCGTTAATGCATCATTTCATACTAGCCTCGTACATCCAACCCCTGACATACACGTGACCAACAGCACCTAGTGGTATTTCAGAATGTTTTGACATTGTTTTTGCGCTTGAAAATTGCATTAAGTTTATTAGCGTCAGCATAACATAAAAGGACTACAGTGCAGTGCATTTTTTCATATCTACTCGTTTTTATAGTTACAGTTTTAGCACATTTCATTGCAACAGTTCTGTTACTTGGCACATCAAATGTCAAACGAGTTTCGTCGACATTCGCTATTTGGCTTTGTGCCACACTGGTTTTCTTTCAATGTTGAATAATAAAGCGATGGGAAGATAATATTTTTGCTTCATACTCTTTTTGGATTTTCTGAGCTATTTGGATTTGGTTCGCATTACGAAACCAGCTACCATAAAAAATATCGTACTGTTACCGATAATACAAATCACTTTCAGTTTAAGTTCTCTGTCACCATAGACTGCAATGATGCATCACAGGCTAGGAAGTTTTCTGGGTTTGTGATCAGGGGACAGAAAGGAAGTGTTAGCGAGCTTGTGATTCCCTACAACTCATATCCGTCGCATCGCTGCACTGCTGCTGCCAGTTGAATCGAATGCTGCCAGATAATTCCCACGGTATGGAACATAAGGCCATTTTTAAGACTAGCGGGAATTTTAAATCAAGCACTGGACATTTTTATATTAATTTCAAGTGTAAGACGCACCTGAATTTTGGAGGCTGTACAAAGACGGAAGCTGACGCATCTTAGAAAACAGAAATTACAATCTGAAATAGCATTTCATTTCAAATATAAGACGCCCATGATTCAGAAGGAAAATAAGATTCCGACAAAAATACAGCTAAATGTTTCAAATTAGTCTATAATCGCTACAAATTCTAACAAAATATGTTATTTACTATGATAAATTATGCGCATGGAAAATACGTCATTCAAGACAGCAGGGTCACACATTTGGGTTTTCGAACGTTGTACATGCGAGGTAATACAAAGATTAACTTGTTCGAAAACTTTGTAGGAGGATATACGAAAATGTCACCACATCTGTCTCTATGCCGTTCATTTTTGGAACACAACTTACGACGAGCTTAGAGACAGAAGTGATGACACTTTCTGCAGGACCTGACTGTCATGTTACGGGACACTGCTCAAGCACGTACAGTGCAACCTGTTACTGAGTTGTTTGACTGATGGGGCTACTAAGTGCTATACCATCTACTGCACCCCCCTGACTTAAGCCCTAGTGAGTTCAACTCGATTTCTAAACTGAAGGAAACCCATCACGGCATTCGCTTCGGAACTGCTACAAATTCTTTGGGCAATACATCGCGCTGCTCGAACTGTCAACACAACTGGCATTGCTAAGAGTATCCTACGACTTCTACATCGCTGGCAACGGGTTATGCACATTGCTGGTGACTATTTTGAAGGTCAGTAAAACTTGAAAAACACGTATCTATTTTGTACGAGCTGTAAATAAATTGTTGCCACTATTAAAGTTCCAACCCACGTATAACTTTGAGTATCCGATTATTACTGAAGTTACAAGAGTTGTAAAATTCATTCTCCACCAACACAAACTGCCCCAGACATTGATAAACTATCTGGATGACCGGTTGGCAAAATAAAATTACCCTCAATACACCTGTAGTGTCGAGTATCTCCATATTTAATGAATATATATACCTGTGAGTAGCGTCCGCAGAAAGGTGCAAACGGTTTGACTCCTGTGGTTTGGCTGCCACGAATAGCAGAAACTCAGACGTCTATTGTTGACTTTACTTCCGGCTACTATCGTTGCTCCGTGCTCTTACTGCATTTCACGGCTTCCTTAAGATTTCGCCGGCCGGGGCGGATGCATTGATAACGGTCACAGCCGTCTCGTCTCAAACAAATGCCGGGCAACGGAGCTGGCATCGCGCAAAGAGCCCTGCATTGTTGAGAGATGCGTCATGTCGCGATGCTTTTGTTTGCTCCAAGAGATTACGAAGGGAAATTATCAGCGAGCAGTGCTGAAAACTATCCAGCAGCAGTAACAGGGATAACGGAGACAATGCCTGCGAGGATAAAATGCCTCCGAAATTTAAAAAATATATAGGAAAAATATAGCGAAAAATTCAATGACTCATCGTCCAAACCGCTGAGGACAGAAACTCGGCCGGCCGCTGTGACAGAGCTTTTCTAGGCGCTTCAGTCCAGAACCGCGCTGCTACTACGGTCGCAGGTTCGTGTCCTATCTCGGGTATGGATGTGTGTGACGTCCTTAGGTTAGTTAGGTTTAAGTAGTTCTAAGTCTAGGGGACTGATGACTTCAGATGTTAAGTCCCATAGCGCTTAGAGGCATTTTGAATAGAAACTCGATATTTGGGGAGGGTGTTGATTTTATACTGTAGGCATTTTTTCGAAATACCGCCCATAAGGCGTCAAACAGGGGATGAACAATTTTTTGAAAATACGTCGCTATTCAGGCAGTTTTGAAGTACGGAAACTGGCAATTCGTTTCTCGGTCAGTGTTACTGTTTTTTTGGAAATTCAAAACCTTCGGTGATGAAATAGTGGCTGAAAGTTTGTTTTAAAAAAAGTCGTTATTAAAGAACTACGGAAGCATTTATGAAAATCGAAATAAAAAGTACGTATTTCACTGTTTTTGGGAACTCAATAGATGGGGGGAGGGTGGAAGGGGGGGGGGGGGGGTGAATTGAGGGATGAAAAGTTTTATGATAAAATTTCATTACGAAAGCAGACTCTCTTTTTGGTCAGAAGTATATTCGGAAAAAAACGTGCTTCTTGACTTTAATTATCGTGAAAAGTTTAGAAAGTGTTGCAATTAGTACACTAAATAGAAGAAAGCTATTTAACAGTCACCACGACAAATCAGTTTTGTCAGAATTGCATAGCAAAAGAAACGGATCTTTAATAGATTAATTTTTCTGCATGCCTAATATATGTCAATAAAATTGGTTTTGTTGTAATTATTCTGTAAGCTAGACTTCACTGATGACAAAATAGGTACCGTACTACGTTTAAATGCGATTCCATATGCAGGAATGTCCATTTGAGATGAGAGTGTTCAGTATCGATCGCAAGACTGAAGCTAATAACTATAGAACCACTTATCTGATATGTCTTCCATTTTTTACTCGGTATCTGAAATTAAATTTACCCATTGGTACAGTCACACAAAGACTGGTAGCCGTGTGAAGAGTCACTAACTCTTTCATAGTATATGGATTTACACAAGAGCAATCGGCATAAGAACATGTAAATTCGATTAAAGAAAAACGAAAAAAATCTGTGTGACCACAAAGTCTGTGCATGCGAAGCAGCAAGCGCTAATCTAATTGAATATATAGAAATAAAGGGACTGGATGTGAGTCAGAGTTTCGCACAAAGCAATGAGGGGCAACCGTTATGAGTGGTGTAGACAAAGAGGTCCAAAGAAGAATCAATTCAAAATTTGAATTTAGTCTTTAAAGGCGCTGCAGGGACTAAGAGACTAATCAAGTAACAGTTATATATTTCGAAATAGCAGAGAACGTTTACTGTTTTATTGGTCTCGGCATGCTACGATGGTAGAATCTAAAAACTTGTTCCGTGTGTACTGTCAAGGTAATGCAAAGGATACCAAATCCGATACGTTTTTCTGGAAGACAAGAATCCATGTATAGACTTGTAGGTTCATTGACCTTCTTAAGGTTCTGGTAAACATAATTAGTAAGAGCAAAAAACTATAAAATCTAAACTTTCACGGCAGGAAATGTCTTAATTATTAAAATATTCCAGGCTATTATGCCATGGTCTGGTAAATTTAACATTAAAACTCAACGTCTCGTCCCTGTCAGGTAAAGACATTTCCAAGAGGGATCGTAGCTTCTTTGAGTGTCCGACTCACATCCTCGCTCCTTCGTTAGGAAAGCGGAGAGCGTGAAATTGAATGACATCTGGATCTCGCCGCTGAAGAAAATGTGTATCAATCTTCCAGTACTGGGCGATAGCAGCTGCGGATGACAGCAACTGAAACGGGCAACTGCACACGGGTGTTCCAAGAACGCTGACGTCACGTCATTGAGCGGGATCACGCGTATACGGAATTTAGCTGCAGACAGTAGCGAGCAAGGGTGTGAATCGGACGCTGCAAGAAGCTACGATCCCTCTTGAAAATTTCCTCTCCTGATGGCGACGAAACGATGGGTTTTACTGTGAAATCCATTTGACCACGACATAATAGCTCGGCATTTGCGTCAAGCGACGTATCGCTTGTTTGCTCTCAGAAGTACACTGCTCTGCAATTCTGAAGGTCGAAATACACTCATGCTCATAAATAATACCGATACCTGGTGAAACAACGCTCTGGTGGGCGGTTTGCGGGTTTAAATCACCTCGGGGTATGACCATGGGGTGCATTTGACCTGCGGTCGTCACACGGAGGCGCTGGCAGGAGTCCACATAAGGAGAGGTGTGTTGAAGCATGTCAGAGTACGGTCCAGCGCGTAAGTGTGCAGACGTTTTCAGACGTCCTAATGGTGACTGTGTTGAAAATGGCTCAAAGAACACATATTGGTGACGTTAGGAGGGGTGGAATACTAGGGCGACTGGAGGCTGGTCAAACACAGCAGGTCGTAGCACGGGCCCTCCGTCTGCCACAAAGTGTGATCTCAAGATTATGGCAACGATTCCAGCAGACAGGAAACGTGTCCAGGCGCTACAGTACGGGACGTCCACAGTGTACAACAACGCAAGAATACCGATATCTCACCATCAGTGCCCGCAGACGGCCACGGAGTACTGCAGGTAGCCTTGCTCGGGACGTTACCGCAGCCACTGGAACAGTTGTCTCCAGACACACAGTCTGCAGACGACTGAACAGACATAGTTTATTCGCCCGGAGACCTGCAAGGTGCATTCCTCTTACCCCTGGTCACAGGAGAGACCGTAAAGCCTGGTGTAAAGAATACAGTATTTGGTCATTGGAACAGTGGTCCCAGGCTATGTTCACGGATGAGTCCCGGTATAGTCTGAACAGTGATTCTCGCCGGGTTTTCATTTGGCGCGAACCAGGAACCTGATCCAACCCCTTAATGTACTTGAAAGGTACCTGAATGAAGGTCGTGGTTTGATGGTATGGGCAACCCTGCATGTCTTTGACAGAGGAACTGTAACAGGCCAGGTGTATTGGGACGTCGTTTTGCTCCAGTATGTCCGTCTCTTCAGGGGTGCAGTGGGTCCCACCTTCCTCCTGATGGATGATAACGCACGGCCCCACCGAGCTTCCATCGTGTAGGAGTACCTTGAAACAGAAGATATCAGGTGAATGGAATGGCCTGCCTGTTCTCCAGACCTAAACCCCATCGAGCACGTCTGAGCTACTCTCGGTCGACGTATCGCTGCACCTCTTCAAACCCCTTCAGGAGCTCCGACAGGCACTGGTGTAAGAATGGGAGGCTAAACCCCAGCAGCTGCTCGACAACCTGATATAGAGTATGTCAACCCACTGTGCTGCCTGTGTATGCTTGCATGGTGATCATGTACCATATCGACGTCGGGGTACATGCGCAGGAAACAGTGGCGTTTTGTAGCACGTGTGTTTCGGGACGGTTTTCCCAACTTATCACCAATACCGTGGACTTACAGATCTGTGTCGCGTGTGTTCCCTATGTACCTATGCTATGAGTATGAGTGTAGATAAAGTAACATAATATATTAACAACGTGGTGGCACGTTCCAGGAAAATGCCGGGATGGTTCCTTTGAAAGGGCACGGCCGACTTCCTTCCCTAATCCGATGAGACCGATGACCTCGCTGTTTGGTCTCTTCCCCCAACCCATCCATCCATCCAACGTGGAGGAAATAAATGATAGAGCGGTAGCATGTTGCCAGAGCTCCCATAGTAGTTCACAGGAAACTGGACGCCACATGGTGTGGTGTCAGCGTGAGTAGCACCAAATAGGGCTGACACAACAACATTAAACAGCTAAAAGAAAGCGAAGAGGTAGTGTGTGTCAGTCAAAATTGCTATACCAATAAGAAGTACAGATGATAAACGGGCATTCATTGGACAAATATATTATACTAGAACTGGCATGTGATTACATTTTCACGCAATTTGGGTGCATAGATCTTGAGAAACCAGTACCCAGAACAACCACCTCTGGCCGGAATAACGGCCTTGATACGCCTGGGCATTGAGACAGAGCTTGGATGGCGTGTACAGGTACAGCTGCCCATGTAGCTTCAGCACGATACCACAGTTCATCAAGAGTAGTGACTGGCGTATTCTGACGAGTTAGCTGCTCGGCCACCATTGACCAGACGTTTTCAATTGGTGAGAAATATGGAGAATGTGTTGGCCGGGGCACCTGTCGAACATTTTCTGTATCCAGAAAGGCCCGTACAGGACCTGCAACATGCGGTCATGCATTATGCTGCTGAAATGTAGGGTTTCGCAGGGATGGAATGAAGGGTAGAGCCACGGGTCGTAACACATCTGAAATGTAACTTCCACTTTTCAAAGTGCCGTCAATACGAACAAGAGGTGACCGAGACGCGTAACCAATGGCACTCCATACCATCACGCCGGGTGATACGCCAGTATGGCGATGACGAATACACGCTTCCAATGTACGTTCATCGCGATGTCACCAAACACGGATGCGACCATCATGATGCTGTAAAAAGAATCTGGATTCATCCGAAAAAATGACGTTTTGCCATTCGTGCACCATCGCAGGCGCTCCTGTCTGTAATGCAGCGTCAAGAGTAACCGTGGCCATGGTCTTCCAGCTGATAGTCCATGCTGCTGCAAACGTCGTCGAACTGTTCGTGCAGATGGTTGTTGTTTTGCAAACGTCCCCATCTGTTGACTCAGGGATTGAGACGTGGCTGCATGAACCTTTACAGCCATGAGGATAAGATGCCGCTCATCTTGACTGTTAGTGATACGAGGCCGTTGGGATCCAGCACGGCGTTTCGTATTACCCTCCTGAACCCACCGATACCATATCCTGCTAACAGTCATTGGATCTCGGCCAACGCGAGCAGCAATGTCGCGATACGATGAACCGCAATCGCGATAGGCTACAATCCGACGTTTATCAAAGTCGGAAACGTGATGGTACCCATTTCTCCTCCTTACACGAGGCATCAGAACAAAGTTTCACCAGGCAACGCCGGCCAACTGCTGTTTGTGTATGAGAAATCTGTTGGAAACTTTCCTCATGTCAGCACGTTGTAGGTGTCGCCACCGGCGCCAACCTTGTGTGAATGCTGTGAAAAGCTAATCATTTGCATATCACAGCATCTTCTTCCTGTCGGTTAAATTTCGCGGCTGTAGCAACTCATGTTCTTGGTGTAGCAATTTTAATGGCCAGTAGTGTAGATTCTGACTTGCTAAGGAGTTCAAACGCTTGTGAATTCCTAAGGGACCAAACTGCTGAGGTCATCGGTCCCTAGAATTACACACAACTTAAACTAACTTACGCTAAGAGCAACACACACACACACATGCCCGAGGGAGGACTCGATCCTCCGGCGGGAGGGGCCGCGCTTGAGGAGGCAGGTGTTAATTGGGCAGCCATCTGAGAACACTTTCTTTATAAAGCATGCATTGCCATTTTCGCGTTTGTTATTAAGATCAGGCACTTTCAGTACAACCTCGGTATGCCAGGCTTGAGACTGAACCAATTGGTTCTAAACTAGTCGACTAACGTATCTACTGCATCTGTGACACATTAGTTATTAAAAACTTTGTGAAATATTAAAAAGATTGCTAATCCTGCACCAACAATATGTTGAAACTGAAAAAGGTATAATCGGTATTCCATAATTTTTTAAACTAGCATTGGGAGAGAGGCTCTGCAGATAAGAGCATTGCCCACAAACACAAGAGCCTGGGTTAATTGGCTGTCCAAACCATTGTAAAAAAGTAAGGAAACATCAAAGAAAGGAACATTAACTTTTAATGACCCGTTGGCGATGAGCTCTTTAGGGGCTGAGCTCAAGGTCGGTTAGGACAAGGATGTGGAAAGAAATAGGTCTTGTCCTTCTCAAAGGAAGCATCCCGGCACTTGTCTTAAGCGATTTAGGGAAACCGCCGATAATTTAAATCTGTTTACCGGGTCGTTACATGAAGCCCAATTCCCTCGAATATGAGTCCAGTGTCGTAACCATCAACGCAGCCTCGCTTGGAATTCAGTGCAGAGTATGGAGGTGAAGAGGCAAAGAAGCAGTACTGCCATGGTCTACATTGGGTACCTGCGGTGTTAGTTTACATCAGTAATGAGGAGTAGGAGACTTGTTCGTCGCTACGGATAGTTTAGCGTCCCAACTCTGCAGGCTTTTTCCCACAAAAACTGATGTCAATCGTGAGCATAAATTCAACATCCTACAAAATATGTGCCTAATTGTTGTAGGGACTGTTTACACAACGCTGAATTAACTGATCCAGTGACTTTTCAGTTATCGCGATGCTATTTGTTAGGCTTCAGTGAAATCTGTAGGAACACACTTGCACGATAATAGCGCAGCTTCAGAGCTAGATAACAATTTGAATATCTTGTCGTATGGAGAGTGCTTGATGTGAGAGGTATTCGTGATAGCCGTATAAGAGTGTTTGATAAGAATACAAAAACTGACCTTGACGCCTTCGTATCAGGTTGGTTCGGAGATACGTACGTAAACCACAAGTAATTCTGATTGCGAAGTTGCTGGTCGGCCTCAACAGAGGCCTAGTCGTCAACATTCTAGAAGAGGCCCGGTCGACGCCAGCAGCCTAGCGGTGAGTACGTGCAACTGAAGTAAATTTCCCGGGCGACGCATTCGCCTTCTGACAGCCGTTACTGGTCTTATTCTGACAAACTGTCTTTTGCTTGTTGCCTTTACTTTTCGTTTTGCGTATTGCCTCGAAAAATGGGCTTCCTTTCCGATAAATTCCTGAATCGTTTCGATGGGTGAGGTGAGTACGTGAAGAACACAGTGTCATATTGGAGTTATTTATGTTGACAAGAGAGGTGGATAAAGTGCCAGCCGGTACTGGAACACGCCGTATTCCTCTTGAATAGTAGTAAGGGGTTCGGCGAGTTTATCCGAGGCCTACGTGAGAGCGGGCCTGCAACTGCATCGAGTGACGTCACAAAATGATTCAAATGGCTCTGAGCGCTATGGGACTTAACTTCTGAGGTCATCAGTCCCCTAGAACTTAGAACTACTTAAACCTAACCAACCTAAGGACATCACACACACCCATGCCCGAGGCAGGATTCGAACCTGCTACCGTAGAGGTCGCGCGGTTCCAGATTGTAGCGCATAGAACCGCTCGGTCACTCCGGCCGGCAGTGACGTCACAAGCTGAGTGCTACGGTTAGTCATAGGCGCGACTGCGGTGGTAATTCTAGTCATTTATTCCAGTGTGAAATTGCGATGCTAACTTATGAACCGTCGTATACTGAGCATTTCACGCAGATTACATTGCGATGTAGAGTAACTAAGACCGAGCGAGGTGGCGCAGCGGTTAACACACTGGACTCGCATTCGGGAGGACGACGGTTCAATCCCGTCTCCGGCCATCCTGATTTACGTTTTCTGTGATTTCCCTAAATCGTTTCAGGCAAATGCCGGGATGGTTCCTTTGAAAGGACACGGCCGATTTCCTTCCCAATCCTTCCCTCACCAGGGCTTGCGCTCCGTCTCTAATGACCTCGTTGTCGACGGGACGTTAAACAGTAACCATCACCACCAGCAACTAAGAAGGGGGAATAGAGCTATAAATAAACTCCATCGGTGTTACTTTAAACACAACTTACCTTCGTCGCGATTACTTGCTTCATTATCATGGTTTTGTGAAATGTGCAGATTTAGAGTTTGAGCCAATGCAGCTTTTCTGTCACGCGGTACAGAAAAAGCTACACCCAGTAGGGTAAACGTTAGAAGAAGACACATCATTACTTAAAAATCTACATGTATTTTGAAAATGTGAGTAACTCCCGTCAACTATAGTTTACACAGTGTTTGTTCCTTGTTTTTGAGAAACTGTTTGTGAAAAATATTTCCCGAAAAGTCACATGTTTTGAAGTGATATCATTCACGTCTTTACCACAAGTACTTGTTTTTAGAAACTCGATTAGTCAGCTGTCGTTTTCAGAAGCTGTTTAAACGCTTCTCCATCATTTGTGCTGCTTAGGAACGAATTTTCAAAATCATCATATATAAGTGTCTTGCGCTATTTTGTATCCACTAACGACAATTTGAAATACTGAATCAAATGGTTGCCTTAGGGCGAGTCTGTTCGGATTGAATAAATATGACTTAATGGCTCTATTTATCCCACGTGTAGTGAACTTACCACCACTGTCAACAAGTACTTTTCATTTATCTCACTTATTTATGAGTTTTAATAACGATTACGGTACGTATCCTGAAACGTCCCCTTAGAAAAACTTGTGCAAGACTGTGCTTTATCTGACACACAATATTTTTAGCGCAACGCAATCTGACTTTCAAAAATCCCTACGAAAGAATGGCCCTCACTAACATTAACCTATATGTTTCACAAATCACTTACCTCACAAAAATCTTCGTTACTCGAACTACTGCAATACAGCGAGCGCCACTACTGCCAGCTAACTAAAAGAATCAAACTACGGAAGTCACTAACTACTGATAGGCACAGTTAGCAAATGAAAGATTTTAATAGAGAACAAACAATGTATTTACATTTATAGTCATAATATATATATCAGTTCATGACACCAATTCTTACAAATTTCAAAACTCCGCCATCTCTCTCCCCACGTCCACCACTGCTGGCGGCTCACCTCCAACTGCGCAACGCTACGCGCTGTTAGCATCCAGCTGCCGCTGCTCAAAACTACAATGGCAGACAACAATGCAAACCAGCCACAGACTGCACACGGCACAGCCAGTGATTTTTATACAGAGCGCTACGTGGCGGCGGCGTTACCAATAAAAAACCTAAACAGCCTACTTACAATCCTACTAAATACACTAAAGTCATCCACTGTAACTGGATCTGCATGTTGGCTGTCAGTGAGGCCTCCCTTACTTACTAACTGAGATAGCACACTCAGTATTTCTTTCAACAAAAGCATTAGGTTCTTCAGACGCGCACATACGAACATTTGAATTGTTGTAGTTTTCGTTGTGCAAACCTGTCGATTCCTCAGCAAATGTAATTCGCAGAATAAGTTTGCCATTAGTATTTACGCATTTACTACATTTCTGCCACCTGTTACTGTTTGTTTGCTTAAGGAGCCATACACTCTCGTGGCGATTTTGGTAACATCAGTCCTCGCGTCCTCTGAAACACTTTCAGAAATATGACATTTTTCCTCTCTAATGACTGTATGAAGCCCAAAAAGGTAGTTTCACTCAGGCTGGAGAATGATTTTTTTCAAGGGACAAGCGTTAAGTAAATATAACTCGAATTACATGGTGTCACATTACTAACGCCGTATGAAATATTCCTAAAAGACATGATATAACAGTATAAGCTAACAGCATCTTGTGTAAAACTCTCTAAGCTCTTGCATGTAGTGTCTGCATCAGTCATCTATGGTCAAAGGGACATCGGTTATTAAAAATGGTGTGTGATGCTCACCAATTTGTGTGCGTCCTCAAAGTATCAGGTGCTCACGGACAAAAACAGGAAAGGCCTGAACTGTCAGTTCCTCAGTGTTTGCAGGATTGAGCACAGGTTCACAATTCATATGCCATTACTACTCGTAGTACGATTCTTCTTTTCCTTTTCTTCTTTATTGTTGATTCATTACCTGAAAGAAAGCGAATCGGTAGCAGGTAAATACTCTTTCTGATCAAAATTTTCCGGACACCGGGAGTCGGAGTATCCGAGCGAGTACCTCGTAACTGTCAGATATTCTGTGATCACGTGTTTTGATTATGTTTATCGCTGATTACTACATTCAGCTAAATACTACGTTTTGCTCTGGGCGGCCGTGATTTCGTTTGGAACTGTTAACGATATAATAAACTGGCCCCAAGTCAGAGAAAAAGATACAAACAATCTACCCACCTTTCTGACGTATGTTTTACAAGTGTTTGTAAATCGCTTCTTGCAAATACAATACCGTTTTGTATTTTTCATAAATGTCACATCCAGTTTCCTTTCCTACCAATGTCAGTTGAGATACTGCTCAATCCAGATATTCTCTCCCTTTAAACTTCAGTCATAATCATCTTCACAATTGCTGGGCAGTTATTAAAAACTCTTTCAGCTCATTATAATTGTATACCCACTGATACAGACAAGTAATATAGAATATCGACAACACCAAAAGGGAACAATAAGCGTGGAAGAGCAAAGTGTAAGTGCTTCGATTAGAAAGGATGTAAGGCAGGAACGCAATCTTCTTCTGCTGCTGTTAAACATGTGCACTACCTACATCTGCATCTATATCTACATCTACATGGATACTCCGCAAATCACACTTAAGTGCCTGGAAGAGGGTTTATCGAACCACCTTCACAATAATTGTCTGTTATTCTACTCTCGAACAGCGCGCGGGAAAATCGAACACATATGCCTTTCCGTGCGAGCTCTGATGTCTCTTATTTTATTATGATGATAGTTTCTCCCTACCTAGGTTGGCGTCAAAAAATATTTTCGCATTCTGAGGAAGAAGCTGGTGATTGAAATTTCGTAAGAAGATTCCGCCGCAACGAAAAACTCCTTCCTTTTAATAATGTCCACTCTAAATCCTATATCAGGTCAGTGATACTCCCTCCCCTACTTCACGATAACATAAAACATGGTGGTCTTCTTTGAACTTTCTTGAGGTACTCCGTTAATCCTATATGGTAAGGATCCCAGACCGTGCAGCAGTACTCCAAAAGAGGACGAATAAGCGTCTCTTTAGTAGATCTATTACAAGTGTTCTGCCAAAAACGCAGTCTTTGGTTTATCTTCCCCGCAACATTTTCTATGTATTCTTTCCAATTTAAGTTATTTGTAATTGTAATTCCTAGGTACTTAGTTCAATTTACGGCTTGACTGATTTATCATGTAAGCGAATTTTAACGGGTTCCTTTTAGCACTCATATGGATGATCATACACTTTTCGTTGGTGCAAATGGCTCTGAGCAAAGTAGGAAAGCAGAAAGGTGGAAGGAATACACAGAGGGTCTACACAAGGGAGACGAACTTGAAAGCAACGTTATAGAAAGGGAAGTGGATGCAGATGAAGATGAGACGGGAGATATGACACTGCGAGAAGCACTCGACACATCTCTGAAAGATTTAAGAGGAAACAAGGCCCCTGGAAGACGATATTCAGTTAGCCGTAGTGATAGCCTTGGGAGAGCCAGCCACGACAAACTTTTTCATCTGGTGTGCGAAATGTATAATACACGCTAAATAACCTCAGATTTCAGGAAGAATCTAGTAATTTCAATTCCAAAAAAAGCAGTTGTCGACAGGCGTGGAAATTACCGAACTATCACTTTAAAAAGTCATGGTTTCAAAGTATTAACATGAATTATTTACGGAAGAATGAAAAAACTGGTAGAAACAACCCTCTGGGAAGGTCAGTCAGGATTCCGGAGAATAGTTGGAACACTCGAGGGAAAACTGGCCCTATGATAGCAGACAGGTTAAGGAAAGCCAAACCTGCATTTAAGTATTTGTAGAGAAAGCTTTAGACAGTTTTGACTGGAATACTCTGTTTCAAATTATGAAGGCAGCAAGGATAAAATACAGGGATCGAAGGGCTATTTACAGTTTGTACAGAAACCATATGGCAGTTATAAGAGTCGAGGGGCACGAAAGGGAAGCGGTGCTTGAGATGGTAGTGAGACAGGGCTGTAGCCTATCCCCGATGTTATTCAATCTTTATATTGGGCAAGTAGTGAAGGAAAGAAATTTGGAGTAGAAATTAAAGTCCAAGGTGAAGAAACAAAGCTATGATATTTGCTGATTTCATTGTAATTCTGTCAGAAACAGCAAAGGACTTTGAAGAGCATTTGAACGGATTCGACAGAGTCTTGAAAGGAGGATGTAAGATGAACATCAACAAAAGCAAAAAAAGTCGAATTAAATCAGGCGATGCTGAGGGAATCAGATTAGGAGACGAGACACTTAAAGTAGTAGACGGGTTTTACTATTAAGGCAGCAAAATAACTGATGACAGATGAAGTAGAGAAGATATAAAAGGAAGACTAGCAAGTAAAGCACTTCTGAAGAAGAGAAATTTATTAACATTGAATATAGATTTAAGTGCTAGGAAGTTTTTTCTAAAAGTATTTTTCTGGAGTGTAGCCGTGTATGGTAGTGAAACATGAACGATACACAGTTTAGATAAAAAGAGATATAAGCTTTAGAAATGTGGTGCTACAGAAGAATGTCGAAGATTATATGGGTCGATCAAGTAACTAATGAGGAATTACTGAATGGAACTGGGGAGTCAAGAAATTTGTGGCACAACTTGTCCAAAAGAAAGGCTCAATTGCTAGGACACATTCTGTAACATCAAGGAATCGCCAATTTAGTACTGGAGGGAAACGTGGAGGGTAAAAAATCTTAGAGGAAACCAAGAAATGTATAGAGTAAGCAGATACGGAAAAATATGGGTCGCAGAGATGAAGAGGTTCGCACAGGCTAGAGCAGCTTGGAGACCTGCATCAAACGAGTCTTCGGACTGAAGGCCACACAACAAAGATAACATTGAGGTAGTTAAGATGTAGTGATACATGTCTTCGAGAATGATGCATTTGGAGCTGTTATACAGCAGATGGTGTTGATGCAGGAGGTGCTGTGTTTAGACTGAGGGTCGTTTCCAGTGGCTATATGAAGAACTCTAGCTAAGAAACATCGGGTGAATGGAAGTGTAATACTGCAAAAGGAGGCTCGACATGTGTGGCTAAAGTACGCGAGTGTATTGGAGAAGTGAATTCGGCATGTGTGATGTATGTAGTCTATGGGTTAGAATAAAGGAATAAGATGTAGCTGTGATTATGATGGGGAGCTAGCGCTTGATGGCAGTGATGGTGCGTTGGCTGAGAAGGGACTGAGATTACAAAAGGGTTTCTAGATGGGGAGAAGGTGAAATGGGAGTGACTGTTAGAGTGCATGTCTGTGGCACTAAGATGGAATACGGAAGAAGCAGCTATTACTTGTTGGAGGATACGAGGTCGTCGAAAGTGATGATATATTGGAGACCTGTGGTTATGAAACGGATTATGGTTTCTCTTGTGGCTGCGACACGTATGGGTTTGTTTGGGTGAACTGATGTAACGTTCTTGCGGAAGAGGACGAAATGGGAGTGACTGTTAGAGTGCATGTCTGTGGCACTAAGATGGAATATGGAAGAAGCAGCTATTACTTGTTGGAGGATACGAGGTCGTCGAAAGTGATGATATATTGGAGGCCTGTGGTTATGAAACGGATTATGGTTTCTCTTGTGGCTGCGACACCTATGGGTTTGTTTAGGTGAACTGATGTAACGTTCTTGCGGAAGAGGACGAAATGGGAGTGACTTTTATGGTGCATGTGTGTGGCACTAAGATGGAATACGGAAGAACCAGCTATTACTTGCTGGAGGATCCGAGGTCGTCGAAAGTGATGATATATTGGAGACCTGTGGTTATGAAACGGATTATGGTTTCTCTTGTGGCTGCGACACGTATGGGTGAACTGATGTAACGTTCTTGCGGAAGAGGACGAAATGGGAGTGACTGTTATGGTGCATGTCTGTGGCACTAAGATGGAATACCGAAGAACCAGCTATTACTTGTTGGAGGATACGAGGTCGTCGAAAGTGATGATATATTGGAGGCCTGTGGTTATGTAACGGATTATGGTTTCTCTTGTGGCTGCGACACGTATGGGTGAACTGATGTAACGTTCTTCGGAAGAGGACGAAATGGGAGTGACTGTTATGGTGCATGTCTGTGGCACTAAGATGAAATACGGAAGAACCAGCTATTACTTGTTGGAGGATACGAGGTCGTCGAAAGTGATGATATATTAGAGACCTGTGGTTATGAAACGGATTATGGTTTCTCTTGTGGCTGCGGCACGTATGGGTTTGTTTGGGTGAACTGATGTAACGTTCTTGCGAAAGAGGACGATATGTTTAGCTCTGGTTTAAGGAAACTTAGCTTTGCTTTTATAAGAGTGGTTTGGACGAGATAGCTTGCAGTTGTTACAGAGGGTCGACGATATTAGCTTTGGTGCGACTCCACACTCTTTAGTGTTACGCCTTCTACATGCGACTTCGTAGGCATTCCCGGCGTAATAAGTCTTGAAAGTCTTTTTCGGTTTGCTGCCGGAGTTCGCAGCGGATCTCATCAGCAGAAGCAGCGTTCTCCTGAAGATGTTGGATCGCCGAAATATTGAATCGAGTTGATTTTAGGATCCGGCAGCAAACCTGAAGAGACTTACACTTTTGTCGTAAAATTTCTGAGAAGGTGAATCCATCCTGGTGGGGGGGGGGGGGGGCTATTGAGTCACGTTACAACAACTGAATCATCATTCATGAGCATGGAAATGAAATGAGCGTATGGCATTGTTGGCCGGGAGGCCCCAAGCGGGGGAGTTCGGCCGCCGTATTACAAGTCCTTTTAAGTTGACGCCACGTCTGCGACTTGCGGGTCAATGATGATGAAAATGGTGATGGAGGCACAACACCCAGTCCCCTGCCGGGAATCGAACCCGAGCCCCCAGCGTGACAGGCGGAAACGCTATCGCTACGCTGAGGAGGCGGACTGTCATGAGCAAATATTACCCATTAGAATGGTCTCTTAGTGCGTAGACGTTTTTTCTTCGGAGCATCCTATATGGCAGGTAGCTAATAGTTGTTAGTAAATGTTGTAGTAGAAGCATTACTGTAAACTTTCTGTTTCTGTTGCAATGTCTTTCGTGTCAGGCCGACGTCAGCAAGGCTACGTGATAACAGGTGGGCACCTCTAGCTCCATCATGAGCGTCATGGCGATTGTGCTGGAGTCGTGGTGGGGAGCGGCAACGGGCTTGCTGTTTGTGCTGTCCGCCGCCGTCTACCTCTATTTCCTCTCCTGGTATTCCTACTGGACGAAAAGGGGCGTTCCACAGGCCGAAGCAGTTTTCCCTTTCGGAAGTGTGGAAAAAGAGGCTTTATTCGGAAAGAAGCGAGTTGAACTTCAGCTACACGAAATCTACAAACGACACCGAGGTACGTATATTCATTCTCTACTGTTTCGTTTTCTGCATCGTTACGCTTATTGCTTTTTGTTATTGTTTCTGTTCCCATGATGCTTTTCCGCTGAGCGGTGCTCCTCCACAGCTTTCTCTTGCCATAGACAAGCCCTTCCTCGGGGTTTACGCACTCTACGCACCAGCCTTCCTGGTGTTCGACCCGGACCTCATTCGCGACGTCCTGGTCAAGGACTTCGACGCGTTCCAGGACAGGTGCATACCGTTCGATGACAGCGAGCCGCTCAACCATCACCTGCTGTTCCTTAACGGCAGCAAGTGGAAGAGGCTGCGCTCTAAGCTGACACCCGCGTTCACCTCGGGGAAACTGAAAATGATGTTCGAGGTGAGCGGAAATACAATTTTTAAAACATGGCGACGTCTGATAGCAATCAGCGACAATAGAATGTCAGTAGAATGTAGTGATACATTTTCTAGTGTGATATCAACTTTTATCAGAGCACTGTAAGAATGAAATGGAATCAAAGTGAGGTTAAGTTTTGTTTCTTCGCCGTGTGAATTTCATTAGGTGACGTTTTTGCGCGTGAATGATGTAGTCACTTTATACATGTCCATGCAAGTCTCAGAGAAATTAGTTGTCAAAATAACGCAACACGTATTTTTTTGTTTGTGCCCATTGTCACTTTTAAGTGGTAAAACACACCCAGAAAGGTAATTTGACATATTAAGTTTGGTGGGAATATCTTAAAAACGATTATATATACAAATATTTTTGCCGCGCGGGATTAGGAGAGCGGTCTTAGACGCTGCGGCTGGTCGCGGCGCAGGTTCGAGTCCTCCCTCGGGCATGGGTGAGTGTGTTTGTCCTTAGGATAATTTAGGTTAGGAAGTGTGTAAGCTTAGGGACTGATGACCTTAGCAGTTAAGTCCCATAAGATTTCACACACATCTCATCTTACAAATATTTTTGATATGAAAGATGATATGTAATTAAAGTTCTTGAAAACTGCATAATTGAATTTTGTAATAATTTGAAATTTTGCACATCATCCTATCACCATTAGTTCATTTTGATAAAGGAAAACTTTTGTTACAACTTAAATTAAAGAAACTTCCAAGCTACATCCTCGTGCGTTCATATGTAGTAAAGCTGGTTTCTGAAATTCCACTTTTGAAAAATAAGCTGTACACTATGTGGTGTCAGAGTATTTTCAACATACATAATTAAAATATCAAAACATTCATCATTAGCCTAGTTATTGTACGTATTTTACTTATATTTCTTTTATGTTTTAAATTGTTATTTTACGTTTCACATTAATTTTTGGTTTGTTTTTTAGTGTACCATTTCTACTCGAATTCTGTCAATTGAAAATAATGTGTAACTCATTATTATGATACAAAATCATTACAGTAATGATAATCCTCATTAATATTATAAATGCGAAAGTAGCCCTGTTACATTTTCACGACTAAATCGCTGAATCCATGAAATCTGCCGTGAGATTGCTTGAACCCTGATGAAACAGATAGGTTACTTTACAAAGTATGCATTACAAGATGTTTATTAATTTGAAGAATATTACGCAAACTAGGAAAAATATTTACTGTTGATAAAACTATTTTCTGTTTCACTTTTGAGCTTTACCATATTTGTGAAAATGCTTTTGTTGGTTTATATGTTCTACGTAATACGGTTCAACGTCGTTAATACAATGCTTATTCAATTCTCAATGTGTTTCATCCATAAGAGTAACTCACACTGCTAAGTTTTCACGACTCTACTGCTGAACCGTATTTAGTGTTGGGATGGGTTGAACCATAGGCTACGAGTTTAGGAAGTCGTATTTTTTTAGTATTATCAACATTTTTAAATATGGTCTACTTGAATGAGATGCAGACGACGCTATTGCGATGGTCGACGATTCTTAGTGTCTGTAAGTTATTCCGTGATGTTGCAAATCCAATGTTACTGTGCTTATGCTTTATGCTATTGAATTCCTACCCCATCTGGCTTAGCTGGAGAGTTTTGTGTGAGATATAACAATAAGATAAGACAGCAAGCCGGAGAACTATATTTAAAAGTATTACTATGAGCTTCGTAAATGTACCTCTGATTTAGCGCCTAGTTCTAAGAGAGCTCGAGCTGAGAGAGCTCCTCGAATCCAACAAACCTCAGAGCAATTTCATATCATCCGGAACTTGGATGCAGAACGTCAGGCGGCCGTAAGAGTTACCGAGACATCAGAACAGTCACAAACTCGCACTTTATACAGCTTCCAAGAGGCTTGAATAATCACATCGATAGCGTCACTTAAAGGCTGTACCATAAATAGAGGGCCATACCTTTACATATGGAACGCGGGAGCCTTTTGGTGAGGCTGCATTTGATTCTGATCTATTAACTGATTTTGATGAAGTCCCATACTCCTTGGCAGAGAGTAGGGGAACGATGCGGGAGACCCTTACCGCCGAACTAGGCAAGGTCCTAGTGGAGGTCCTCCGACCGTAATGGGGGATGAAGACGACCCAACAACACATCTAGAGCTAGGTGAAAATACCTGACCCCGCCGGGAATCGAATCCGGGATCCCGTGGTTGCGAAGCGAGAACGCTACCGCGAGGCCACGAGCTGCGGACATTAACTGACTCTGCCAATCATAAATTAATCATTATAGGGGGACAAATCAAAAATGAAGACACCATAACGTATTAAAATGTAAGAGAGAAACGGTTGGTATGTGCTGCTCTGGTGACAAAATCTCGCATCCATTACTAGGTGAGCTAGAGAAACTGCTGAAAATTTTGCTTCTTCATGAATGTAAGGAATCGAGACGTTCTTTAAATATAAATAGAAAAATATAATGCATGATTTCAGGTTCGACATACAGCAAAATAATAGGAACACATTAATTATGTAACTGCATACCGGCACTGAATACATTTTTGTACTTACGTCTCTACGCCACTAAATACACAGACATCTAGTAAAACTACTGGCTTACTTACTACTATCGCTCATCGTAACAAACCTGCTGATATGCGAGTGAGGCAGCGGGTAACAGCAAGTCTGTAAATAAATACTTAAGACACGACGTTTCCTTGCACCATGCCCATAAAATGAACGAAATTCCTTCACATAACGTACACGACAGAGGACACAATGTAAAACAAATTTTCACAGGATCTCAAACTGTCACGGGTGACCCTCTAAATATTCTGATTTGTATCAGGCATATTTCAGTACCTTGACAAGCCTTGGCGAAGAGCATTGATTGTGCACTAGTGAGTGCTGATTGATTATGTCGTTTCTCAAGCGGAGAGTGACATCACAATCATTTAAAAGAACGAGATCTGAAAATCTGTTCATAAAGTTTTGCCAAGATCGAAAGCCGTATATATCTCACGTTTGTGCCTGCGCTCAGGAGCCTTTTGGGATCAGAAAATGAACGAGTTCCTTGTCCTCGGGTCTCATGGTAAAAACGGTGTTCTCATATTGATCACCCACCTTTTCATAGTTTTAAAAGAAACTAATGGTCAGTTAAGACCGAGAATTCGAGAATCTCTTTTGGAAGTCTCAAATGTCCTTGCGCCGGCATTGAAATCTGGTAAAAATGGGCCTGAGGAGGACAAACGATGTTTGAAAGATGTTTTCTTATTTGTTCACCTGGTGAACCCAAAGGGCTTGACTGCAGAGGTACAGTCGTTCATTTTATGTGCATTGTGTAAGAAAACGTTATAAGTATTTATCTATAGATTATCACTACTGTAATGATGTTGTGTCATAATAATGAGTTACCTTTTAGTTTCAACTGAGAAAATACACTTACATGAAACGGTAAACTAAAAAACAAAAAAAGAAAGTAAAACGTAAAATAACAGTTTGAAACATAAAAAAATACAAGTAAAATATGTACAGTAACTAGAATAACAATGATTGTTCAGGTAGTTTAATTAGTTATGCTGAAGATACTATGCAAGCACATTGTGTACAGCTTATTTTACAAAAATGGCATTTCAGAGACTAGCTTTATTACACGTGGATGTATGTAGCTTGAAAAATTATATTGTAACGAAGGTTTTCATTTTTTTTAAATTAGTTAATGGTGGTGGGGTAGTTTACAAAATTTCTGACTACTACAAAATTCGACAATACAGTTTTCAAGAACTTTAATTAGTTATCAACTTTTATTTCAAAAACATTTGTTATACACTCCTGGAAATTGAAATAAGAACACCGTGAATTCATTGTCCCAGGAAGAGGAAACTTTATTGACACATTCCTGGTGTCAGATACATCACATGATCACACTGACAGAACCACAGGCACATAGACACAGGCAACAGTGCATGCACAATGTCGGCACTAGTACAGTGTATATCCACCTTTCGCAGCAATGCAGGCTGCTATTCTCCCATGGAGACGATCGTAGAGACGCTAGATGTAGTCCTGTGGAACGGCTTGCCATGCCATTTCCACCTGGCGCCTCAGTTGGGCCAGCGTTCGTGCTGGACGTGCAGACCGCGTGAGACGACGCTTCATCCAGTCCCAAACATGCTCAATGGGGGACAGATCCGGAGATCTTGCTGGCCATGGTAGTTGACTTACACCTTCTAGAGCACGTTGGGTGGCACGGGATACATGCGGACGTGCATTGTCCTGTTGGAACAGCAAGTTCCCTTGTCGGTCTAGGAATGGTAGAACGATGGGTTCGATGACGGTTTGGATGTACCGTGCACTATTCAGTGTCCCCTCGACGATCACCAGAGGTGTACGGCCAGTGTAGGAGATCGCTCCCCACGCCATGATGCCGGGAGTTGGCCCTGTGTGCCTCGGTCGTATGCAGTCCTGATTGTGGCGCTCACCTGCACGGCGCCAAACACGCATACGACCATCATTGGCACCAAGGCACAAGCGACTCTCATCGCTGAAGACGACACGTCTCCATTCGTCCCTCCATTCACGCCTGTCGCGACACCACTGGAGGCGGGCTGCACGATGTTGGGGCGTGAGCGGAAGACGGCCTAACGGTGTGCGGGACCGTAGCCCAGCTTCATGGAGACGGTTGCGAATGGTCCTCGCCGATACCCCAGGAGCAACAGTGTCCCTAATTTGCTGGGAAGTGGCGGTGCGGTCCCCTACGGCACTGTGTAGGATCCTACGGTCTTGGCGTGCATCCGTGCGTCGCTGCGGTCCGGTCCCAGGTCGACGGGCACGTGCACCTTCCGCCGACCACTGGTGACAACATCGGTGTACTGTGGAGACCTCACGCCCCACGTGTTGAGCAATTCGGCGTTACCTCCACCCAGGCCTCCCGCATGTCCACTATACGCCCTCGCTCAAAGTCCGTCAACTGCACATACGGTCACGTCCACGCTGTCGCGGCATGCTACCAGTGTTAAAGACTGCGATGGAGCTCCGTATGCCACGACAAACTGGCTGACACTGACGGCGGCGGTGCACAAATGCTGCGCAGCTAGCGCCATTCGACGGCCAACACCGCGGTTTCTGGTGTGTCCGCTGTTCCGTGCGTGTGATCATTGCTTGTACAGCCCTCTCGCAGTGTCCGGAGCAAGTATGGTGGGTCTGACACACCGGTGTCAATGTGTTCTTTTTTCCATTTCCAGGAGTGTATATCAGTGTTTCAAACATGTTCCCTCCAAACCTAATATGCCCAATTACCTTTCGGGGTGTGTTTTACCACTTAAAAGTGAAACTGATCACAAACAAAAAATACGTATTACATTATTCTGCCGCCTCTGTGCACCTGCTAAGTTTCATCAAGATCATTCATTGGCTCTTGAAAATGCTCCCTAGTTAGTGCAACAGACTGTGTTATGATATTGTTTGAACAGGAAATACCGTGCTACAGTTATCAGTTGTTTGATGTGCTTACCTATCAAATTCGTCTCCTGTGGTGGTAAGGTTATATAATTTACGGGTTTCATTTACCTCTTTACCATTTTTTAAATTCGTTAGTACAATCAGATACGGAAGAGTCCCACAGAATCTGTCTTCTTTGCACTTGCACAAAGACACCTGCTCTACGTCGAATATTTGCAGTGGTTTCTCCGTCATCAGACAAGCACAGAAAACACTGATTATTCTACTCACTAATGGTTAACTATGATGATTGGGAAGAAACAACAGAGTTTCTGACTTGACAATGTGTACTAAAATTGCCGTCAGAAAACAGGTATACATCAACCTCTTTAATGAAAAAATCCTGGTATTCAAGTAATGCGAGTCATAGCAGCCACTGGAAACATAAATTAGGATGTCAGGATGGGTAACGTGTGCCGTACTGACTTAAAATTTAGCGTGGCTGGGAAATGACAGCATATTAGTGTAACAGTGTATCCGAAGAGTTACAGAACTAGATAAAGCTTAAATCACGAGACCTTTCTCACACAACAATGTCAAAAAACCGTAACTAGAAAAGTTACACATTTTAGGAAAAAAATACTAAAATTATAATCCTTGCTCCGTTCCTGACAGACATGCCTGACCATGATGTACAATGATTGTTCTTGTTGCTCCAAAGCTGGGCGCAAAATTATTTAGTGATCGAACTATCTTGTCAGTCCGTTAAATTGTTGATGTGCGCCAGGCTGCTGGAAGTAAAACAATCGCTGACGGAGGCACTGCAATTGCTCAGACACTTATCCCCTTACGCCAGGAATCTATTCGTTATTCTTTTTATTATTATTATCATTTTAGAAAAATTTATTTAGTTATCGTTGAGGTTTAGGTTCGATGACTTAATCACTTGCGACAAGCTGTTTACTGCCTGTCGTCTGCGCAAAGTAGCTGCCATTCATTGAATCTGCATCTACATCTACATGCAAACTCCGCAAGCTACCAAAAGGTGCATGGCGGAGGACACCGTCCGTCATTGCCAGTCACTTTCTTTTTTTATTCCACTAGTAAACGAGCGAAGAAACAAGGGCTATCTATATGTCTCCGTACGGGCGCTAGTTCCTCTTATCTTGTCTTAGAGGTCCTTATACGAAATGTACTTTGGCAGTAGTAGAATCATTCTGCACTCAGCCACAAATACCGGTTCTATAAATTTTCTTGGTAGTGTTTCGTGAAAAGAACGTCGTCTTTCCTCCAGGGATTCCAATTTGATTTCACAAAGCATCTCCGTGACACTCGCGCATGGATGGAGCCTGCCGGTAACAAATCTAGCAGCTTGCCCCTGAATTGCTTCTTTGTCTTCCTTTATTCCGACCTGGTGACACCGGTCAAGAGATTTAATAAATTTGCTGGACATTTTACGTGACTAGTACGATTTTCTCGTCCCCATTCAAGCGCCTGAAGATGGGATTTACATCCTGACACCTGGGTCATACGTACGATTTTATCCAAATACAGGTTTTGTCAAATACACCTGGAGTGGATTTATTCGTCATGAAATATTGAAATTGCCGTTGCGACAGAAGCACTCTTTCTCCAATACAGTAACTGAATGTAAATCAGTTACTCACGGGTGTGCTACATATTCTTAATGTGGCCTGCGTCTATAGTTTTTTTCCTCACTCGAAGCTAAATTTATTCCTGGACATTTTTGCACATATATATTATTTACTGCGAGATGAAGTGTAGTCTAGAGCTTCACATGGTTGCACATTTGACACTTGCAGACGATAGACAGATGCGGCCGCGAGATGGTGGAAGTCCTGGACGATGCAGCGCGGAGGGAACAAGTAGTAGAGATTCGCGACGTTTCGGCCAGATTCACGATAGACGTTATCGGGAGCGTCGCCTTCGGCGTCGAGTGCAACTGCCAGCGCAATCCGGACGCTGAGTTTCGGGTGTGGGGCCGCAAACTCTTCGAGTTCTACCCATCGGACAGGGTGGAACAGCTGTTACTTGCTATCCATCCACCTACTGCGAAACTCTTCAGGTGAGTAATAGCAGCACGATTGCAAGACACTTTGGAAACTGTCGTTACCTAATGAAGTGTACAGACTGTGAAACAATGCTTCTCTTTGGACAAAAAGTTTGTGTGCAGACATATTTTATTTTATTTATTTATTTATTTGCTTATTTAGCCTGACCACATTAGGGCCTTGAGGCTCTCTCTTACATCTGACCAGGAACAACACAGACAGATGTATTACCAAAACATTCATGAAAATTATAACAATCTTAGATATGATAATAACCATAATAATAATAATAATAATAATAATAATAATAATAATAATAATTGTTGACAATAATTAAAGTAAGGATAAATGGCAATAATCACAGTAATAATAAAACAAAGTGCATTAAAAATAATATAGACTAGTTTAGAACAACTTAAATCATATTTAGTATTGTCGGGAAAAGAAAGGATGAAGAACAAGAAAATTGGAATGACAGTAATGGCAGCTGTTAGGAGAGGACCTGATTTAAGTAGATAACTCTGTAAGCGAGGAGAAGGGAAAAGTTGCAGGCGGAGGGGGGATTTAAGAGTGTAGGCTGCAGACCAGTATGTGGGAGAGAAAGCTATTGCGAGAGAAGGTCAGCCATTAGCTGCTTTTTGAAGCCTGGAAGTGATTTAATTTCTCTGATATTTTGAGGAAGATTGCTCCAAAGTCGGGTTGCGGATAAGGAAGTGATTTAGAAAATATGATAGTGTTGTGTGGTGGTACTGAGACGATCTTACTTTGTTGTGAACGAGTATTTCTGCTGTACTGTTAGTGGCTGAAGATAAGTAAGAGGGAGTCTGATGATTGAGAAGACGATGGAGTAAACATTTAGTATGGTAGTCCCTAAGTTTATCAGCAGGTAGCCACGATAATTGATCATAGGCTGGAGTGATATGGTCGTAATAACAAACGTCACAAATATATCGTAGGCAAGCTTTCATCGCCAGTTCAAGCCTGCGAGAGTTTTCGTACGAAAGTCCTTAAAGAATAGCGTCGCCGTAGTCGAGAATAGTGAGTGTTAGGGATTCTACGACCTTCTTCTTAAGATCGAATGTAAATACTTTTTTTATATTTCTGTAGACAATGAAGGGATGCAGAAACTTTCTTATAGACTGCAGTAGTGTGTTCAGTCCAGTCTAAGTGGTGCTCCAGAACTATCCCAAAGTTGTTTGCAGAAGGAGAAAAGGTTATTTCGGCATTTACATGACCGATGGTTGTGTACAGGTTTGCTGGACTTGCACAGAGATATAACTGAAGGTCATCAGTGTATAGGTGGTGTCTGCAGTGGGAGAGAATAGTTGGCACATCATTAACATGTAATGAGAGAAGTAATGGACCCAATACTGACCCTTGTGGGATCCCTGATACAACATCCTTTCACTACATAATGCCCTGATTTTAATCCCAGGTGTTTACGTCATGTAACTCATAAACTTGTAAGCCTATTATATTTTCCCTACATCAGTCCGCTTTCTGTCAATATTCATGGTTATTCATAAGTATCTCTGGGGATTCAGATGACGACTCCTAGAAAAGTAGATGACAAACAGATAACAGCCGCACATCAGAGGATAGAGCACCTCTCCAATTTATAACTCACATGGGAAGTGGTCAATATGGGCATTGCTTGTGACATGGCAAGTGCCAATATGTGCATGTTGTTAATTGAAGATACTGACAAAAACTGCCTGGAAAGGCACAACAGAAGGCTGCTTTTGGAAATCTTTTCATTGGGTTGGGAGTTAATCTGGAACGACCGTATGGATTATATGATCGTTTTACACATTCTGACATACCTGCTCCCTAGTGCAATCACACCTTGGTGCATACTACGAATTGAAACTGGGAAACATGCTCTAGCCACTGAAATGTATCATTTTTTATGTGTCTTGTAATTTTAGAGCAGTCATCTTGTAAAACTATGGAGGTGCTTATGAATAAACCCTTATATCGTTAATATATATCGTCCGTTTCTGAATCGATCAGTCTACGCATCACTATGTGGCTGTGAAAGATTCGCTGTGTTTCAAAGCGCGATACATTTTCAAATGTGTTGAATCAGACTCCGTGAATAACTGTCACTCATAACCTCATACATCTGGTTGGTATTGTAAGTAGCCAGATTATATGTTTGTATGTTGGCAGCGCTATGGACTGTAAATAATATCTCTGACAGCGCTTGCGCCCCAGGTAAGAGACTCTGTGGTTGGACGGATTAGTAGCCTCTTACCGAGAGCACAGAGCGCTGTCAGCGATATTAATGACAGTCTATAGCGCTGTCAACATACAAACATATAAACAGGCTATTTACAGTATACACGGACAACTCTTTATTATAGAGAAGGTAACCTGGGAGTTTACCGATCTACTGGGTGGTTATAATCAGACCGACGGTGTTCCGAGTGCAGCAGCGCAGGCTGTTTACATCGCAGAACGCTGAAACATCCTATTTATGTTCATTAATCGGTGCGCTCGCAGTGTATGTTGAAAAAATAATAGTTCCACTTTCTGCCACCAGGTGAAAAGAAACCGTTGTAAGGAGTCATAATGTGGTGTGAGTGCAGGAGAAGGGGCGGGATGATGAAAAACATGATAACGGTGGTTCTGACATGTTTATTAGGGTATGATCACAAGTTACGACATGTGTTCAATATGATCTCTCGACTCCCTAACATAGCAGCGTGCACAGTTGGTCGCAGCATATCGATGTAAGCAGAGCGATATGTTGTCGTATGCTATCTTTCAGGTCAGGAAGCGTTCAGATACATCCCTGACATACACAATCTTTCAGATATTCCCACAACCAGAAGGCACGTGGATTTTGGTCGGAGGAACTGGAAGGCCACACATCTTGAAATTGCGTACAGATGAGGCTGTCTTTACGGAAGGTTTTCGAAGCAAATCGGAGAACTGGCAGGCGACAAGTGGTGTCTCCCCATCTTACATGAAAATAGTGGTGTGGAGACAGTTGCGTGCTGACAAAGCTGGGATCATGTGTTGCACAAGGTGGTCCTTATGACGTGCAGATGTCACTGTACATCTAATACGCCCGCGAGGTATTATCTTCTTCAAGAAAAACGGGCCGATAAGGACGGAGCTTGTGAAATCACACCATTGTCATACGAACTGAGTGCAGTGGATGTTACTGCGCAACATGTGGCGGAGCAGAACCTCATATGCGTCAGTTCTGTGAGTTCATGGCACCGTGCAGACTAAAATGTGCCTTGTCCGTTCAAAGAATATTCGCTGGCCACAAAGGGCGAAGTCACGGCTATGTATCCTATCTTGGGGTTTCCTTTGGTGCACATTCTGAATCCTGCAGGAACACCAGTGTAAAACTCACCGCAAAATCTTCCGACCAGTTGACGAGGGGGGAGAGAATTTCCGTGACACATCTCGAGCACTGGCTGTAGAAACTGAGCATTTGCTGCACGGTCGGATATACGAGGGTGAATCACCAAAAATTTGTTATAACAAATCGAAATTTCGCGCCGTTATCCTGTATGTTGGTAAGCGTGCTACAAACAGCGTGCAGAATGGCCTCTACGTAGCAGCATGGTGCAGATGCAAACATAACCGACACAGTATCAGTATAAAGATGGCCGCCCCACTTACGACTTGCACCGGGGAATAACAGCTTTCTGTTATTCGGTTTTTGCGTAGTGAAGGTGTGAAACCTGTAGAAATTCATCGACGAATGAAGGTTCAGTGCTGTGATGCGTGTTTGTCACAGCAGCAAGTCTACGTATGGAGTAGGAAGTTCGCAAATGGTGTAACTTCAGTGAAAGATGCTCCTCGTCCAGGTCAGGCACAACGAGTTTTGTGTGACACCAAAGAACATTGCAGCAGTTGAAGCCATTGTGAAGGAAAATCGCCGAGTGACACTGCAGCATATTTACAGATAATTCATGGGTCAGCACACCACATTGTGCATGATGTGCTCCAATTTCACAAAGTGTCTGCAAGACGGGTGCCATGGCAGCTAACTCCTGATGTGAGAGAACGACGTGTTGCTGCTTGAGAAGAACTTCTTCGGCGCTTTGAACGAGAAGGTGATGGCTTCCTTGCAAGATTCGTTACTGGGGACGAAACCTGGGTTCACTTCCACCAATCGGAAACGAAGAGAGCGAGCAAGGAATGGCGCCAATCCTCATCACCAAAACCAAAGAAGTTTCGAACAGAACCATCAGCAGGGAAGGTTATGCTGACTCTCTTTTGGGACGAAAAAGGCGTCATTTTGGAGCATTAAATGCCTAGAGTGACCACTGTCACCAGTGCATCATACACAGAGCTCCTAAAAAATCATCTGCGGCCTGCAATCAACTCAAACCGACGTCGATTGCTGTCAGCAGGTGTCCTTTTGCAACATGACAATGCAAGGCGCAACACTGCCCATATAACAGTTGCAACAATCACAGACCTGCGTATTGAGTGTCTTCCTCATCCGCCATACTCACCAGGCCTTGCCCCAAGTGATTTCCACAAGACTCAGGGGACTGCGCGGCCCCTCCTGCAGGAGGTTCGAGTCCTCCCTCGGACATGGGCGTGTGTTGTTCTTAACATGAGTTAGTTTAAGTAGTGTGTAAGTCTAGGGACCGATGACCTCTGCTGTTTGGTCCCTTAGGAACTGAACTGAACATTTTTTGTCCCTGCGGTATGTAGCGCTCATGCTCAGCTACGCGGCTACTAACAGGTCTCCCGGGTTTCCCGGTGTAGATTGCATGCACTGATACTGCGTCTAGTACACACCTGCGACTTTGACGACTTTTATTGCGTCCTTAATAGAGTCTACCAAATCCTGCTTCAAGCTGCCACTCCGGAAAAGAACTGGTTTGATACCTCCTTGTCGAAGCGCCATGCCTACTCCATCACTGACGCCCTTAGCGCAGGTGGCTGCTGTTTAATTTTCTGTTTGTGGCTTGCTACGAAACTTAGTGTTCTTATTGCTTTATTGTCGTACCCGTTGCCTCGGTAGGTGTAATACAACGCTTTCAATTACTATTTGATACTACTTTTATCACTGACGCAATGGGCTCGACCTGTTAGCGTATGTAAGATGGAATACCCGTGAGCCGGAAGATGATGGGATTTGGAGTGTGGGTAGTGATTTGCGTAGACAGGTTTCGGGTAGATCTAGTGTTCCAGTTTGTCGATTGGAGTGCTGTAGGCCTTCACGAGCAGGAACAGAATCTCACTGTTACTTTCTTATTCTAGTGTCAAATGGATGTTCTTACGTATATTGTTGATGTGGTGACAGTACTCATGACTCCAGAGAGTACCCCTCCACAATCGATAATCCGCCCTCGAAACAATCGTAGCGCAGCAGCAGTATGGGTTGGCATTTCGAACTACACCGAGGTCCACCATGGCCCCCAGGTACTAGCCCCTGGGCATCACATGCGTGGATAGCGATTGGTCGATGCCTCGTTAATCCGGAGCACTGAGCTACGGCATACAATTCTCTTCAGTGCTCCGAGTCGAGTACAGTCTCCAGATACGTCCCAGTCTACAAGCTGCAGTGTTCGTCCGTCGTCTCCGAGACACAGGTTCTGTAGGCATCGTAGGCCAGCTCTGGGCTTTACGGAGGCCTCAGTCAAAGGTACAGTGACTGGACTTTAGTATTTTAGAGGACTTGTGAAGTTGAGTATTTCTTCATATCTAATAAATATCAATTTATTAGTAACTGTTCGATATGTTTCTGCTTGAAGATAACGTACGCCATCCACCTGCATTCCAAACAATTGATATTCTCAAGGAACTTATGCAGTTCACGTTCTCCATGCAGCCAAATGAAGAATGTGTCGCTCAAGTGTCGCACCCAACAGTTTTGGCGGAATTACGCGGGGGTTAAGGCAGCTTTTTTTTCTTTTTTTTTTTCTTCAAGTGCTTGCATAAAGATGTCCTCTGCTGCCGTGCTGCCGGCGAGAGTGGTGATTCGGTCGTCACTCTGTTCGTTTGTTCATTATGTAATATTTATCACACGCCGGCCGGGGTGGCCGAGCGATTCTAGGCGATACAGTCTGGAACCGTGTGACCGCTACGGTCGTAGGTTCGAATCCTTCCTCGGGGATGGATGTGTGTGATGTCCTTACGTTAGTTAGGTTTAAGTAGTTCTAAGTTATAGGGGACTGATGAGCTCAGAAGTGGAGTCCCATAGTGCTCAGAGCCATTTGAACCATTTATCACGCCAGCTGAAATAGTTGGACGATAAACATAACCTCACCAGGTCACCGATAACAAAAGGTATTCGTTCCTGAATGGAGCCGATTGTTGGAAAGTTGAAGAAGACAGATTTTTTGTCAAAGCTGCCCTACAACATCAATGTCCTATACCTGCTGCTCCTGTGAACGAGGTGAGTCGAATCCTCCGCCTACGATTCTGTGAGTCCCATGATGTGACCTTGTTTTCGCCAGATTGTAAGTAGAGGAGTCTATCCTTTAATGACAGGTTTGAGGAGGAAGCTTTCCTTGTGGATTTTACATACTCCATAAATCCATGGAGTTACCAGGATATTAGTTATGAGTGCGCAACCGTCTCCACTGGATCAATTTTGCCTCTGGCGCTCAGTACTAACAACGGCGTCGACCCTTCATCACTGTGGAGCGCTAAGAAGGTAGGCACCTGGGATGAAGCCCGGATGAACGGTGTCGGGATATTTTCACCGACAAGAACAAGATTTCTTTGAAGCCTGGTGAGCGTAGTAGAAGAGTGTGGGGGATGGGGTGGCGGGTGGCAATGCCTGTCTCTGGCAGGCAGTTCTATCACTGCTGTAGAAACATGGGGCAGTCAGGTGTTTGGCCGATAGCTGGTCTAGGGGTAGCGTCCTTGATTTATAATCAAAACGTCTTCGGTCCCGGGTTCGATCCCCGCCACTGCCTAAATTTTGATAAATTATCAGCATTGGAGGCGGAAGACTTCCGGCGTAAGAAGTCAGCCTCATTCTGCCAACGGCCTTGTCCAAGAGGGCGAAGGAGCGGATAGAGGTTCAGGGCACTCTCTTGTCCTAGGGGTGGGAAATTGCCCCTAAAGGCGGAAGAATCAGCAATGATCAACGACATGAGGATGCAGAAGGCAATGGAAACCACTGCATTAAAGACACGTAACGTGTATACACAGGACATGTGGCCTGTAGTTGAAGAAGTGTCATGATGATCTTTCCATTGGAAAAAGATTCCGGAATAGTCCCCCATTCGGATCTCCGGGAGGGGACTGCCAAGGGGGAGGTTACCATGAGAAAAAGATTGAATAATCAACGAAAGGATAACGTTCTACGAGTCGGGGCTTGGAATGTCAGAAGCTTGGACGTGGTAGGGAAACTAGAAAATCTGAAAAGGGAAATGCAAAGGCTCAATCTAGATATAGTAGGGGTCAGTGAAGTGAAGTGGAAGGAAGACAAGGATTTCTGGTCAGATGAGTATCGGGTAATATCAACAGCAGCAGAAAATGGTATGACAGGTGTAGGATTCATTATGAATAGGAAGGTAGGGCAGAGAGTGTGTTACTGTGAACTGTTCAGTGACTGGGTTGTTCTAATCAGACTCGACAGCAGACCAACACCGACAACGATAGTTCAGGTATACATGCCGACGTCGCAAGCTGAAGATGAACAGATAGAGAAAGTGTATGAGGATATTGAAAGGGTAATGCAGTATGTAAAGGGGGACGAAAATCTAATAGTCATGGGCGACTGGAATGCAGTTGTAGGGGAAGGAGTAGAAGAAAAGGTTACAGGAGAATATGGGCTTGGGACAAGGAATGAAAGAGAAGAAAGACTAATTGAGTTCTGTAACAAGTTTCAGCTAGTAATAGTGAATACCCTGTTCAAGAATCACTAGAGGAGGAGGTATACTTGGAAAAGGCCGGGAGATACGGGAAGATTTCAATTAGATTACATCATGGTCAGACAGAGATTCCGAAATCAGATACTGGATTGTAAGGCGTACCCAGGAGCAGATATAGACGCAGATCACAATATAGTAGTGATGCAGAGTAGGCTGAAGTTCAAGACAGTAGTCAGGAAGAATCAATACGCAAAGAAGTGGGATACGGAAGTTATAAGGGATGACGAGATACGTTTGAAGTTCTCTAACGCCATAGATACAGCAATAAGGAATAGCGCAGTAGGCAGTACAGCTGAAGAGGTATGGACATCTCTAAAAAGGGCCATCACAGAAGTGGGGAAGGAAAACATAGGTACAAAGAAGGTAGCTGCGAAGAAACCATGGGTAACAGAAGAAATACTTCAGTTGAGTGATGAAAGGAGGAAGTACAAACAAGTTCCGGGAAAATCAGGAATACAGAAATACAAGTCGCTGAGGAATGAAATAAATAGGAAGTGCAGGGAAGCTAAGAGGAAATGGCTCCAGGAAAAATATGAAGACATCGAAAAAGATATGACTGTCGGAAGGACAGACTCAGCATACAGGAAAGTCAAAACAACCTTTGGTGACATTAAAAGCAACGGTGGTAACATTAAGAGTGCAGCGGGAATTCCACTGTTAAATGCAGAGGAGAGAGCAGACGGTGGAAAGAATACATTGAAAGCCTCTATGAGGGTGAAGATTTGTCTGATGTGATAGAAGAAGAAACAGGAGTAGATTTAGAAGAGATAGGGGATCCAGTATTAGAATCGGAATTTAAAAGAGCTTTGGAGGACTTATGGTCAAATAAGGTAGAAGGGATAGATAACATTCCATCGGAATTTCTAAAATCATTAGGGGAAGTGGCAACAAAACGACTATTCACGTTGGTGTGTAGAATATGAGTCTGGCGACATACCATCTGACTTTCGGAAAAGCATCATCCACACAATTCCGAAGACGGCAAGAGCTGACAAGTGCGAGAATTTTCGCACAATCAGCTTAACAGCTCATGCATCGAAGCTGCTTACAAGAATAATATACAGAAGAATGGAAAATAAAATTGAAAATGCCCTAGGTGACGATCAGTTTGGCTTTAGGAAAAGTAAAGGCACGAGAGAGGCAATTCTGACGTTACGGCTAATAATGGAAGCAAGGCTAAAGAAAAATCAAGACACGTTCATAGGATTTGTCGACCCGGAAAAAGCGTTCGACAATATAAAATGGTGCAAGCTGTTCGAGATACTGAAAAAAGTAGGGGTAAGCTATAGGGAGAGACGGGTCATATACAATATGTACAACAACCAAGAGGGAATAATAAGAGTGGACGATCAAGAACGAAGTGCCCTATTAAGAAGGGTGTAAGACAAGGCTGTAGCATTTCGCCCCTACTCTTCAATCTGTACATCGAGGAAGCAATGATGGAAATAAAAGAAAGGTTCAGGAGTGGAATTCAAATGCAAGGTGAAAGGATATCAATGATACGATTCGCTGATGGCATTGCTATCCTGAGTGAAAGTGAAGAAGAATTAAATGATCTGCTGAACGGAATCAACAGTTTAATGAGTGCAGAGTATGGTTTGAGAGTAAATAGGAGAAAGACGAAGGTAATGAGAAGTAGTAGAAATGAGAACAGCGAGAAACTTAACATCAGGATTGATGGTCACGAAGTCAATAAAGGTAAGGAATTCTGCTACCTAGGCAGTAAAATAACCAATGACGGACGGAGCAAGGAAGACATCAAAAGCAGACCCGCTATGGCAAAAAATGCATTTCTGACCAAGAGAAGTCTATTAATATCAAATACCGGCCTTAATTTGAGGAAGAAGTTTCTGAGTATGTACGTCTGGAGTACAGCATTGTATGGTAGTGAAACATGGACTGTGGGAAAACCGCAACAGAAGAGAATCGAAGCATTTGAGATGTGGTGCTATAGACGAATGTTGAAAATTAGGTGGACTGATAAGGTAAGGAATGAGGAGGTTCTACGCAGAATCGGAGAGGAAAGGAATATGTGGAAAACACTGATAAGGAGAAGGGACGGGATGATAGGACATCTGCTAAGACATGAGGGAATGACTTCCATGGTACTAGAGGGAGCTGTAGAGGGCAAAAACTGTAGAGGAAGACAGATATTGGAATACGTCAAGCAAATAATTGAGGACGTAGGTTGCAAGTGCTACTCTGAGATGAAGAGGTTAGCACTGGAAAGGAATTTGTGGCGAGCCGCATCAAACCAGTCAGTAGACTGATGACCAAAAAAAAAAAAAAGAAAAAAAAAAGCTGTCGAGGGTAATATGGGTAATATGCAGTATCGCGACAGTCGGCGATGGGTTCTTCTTTAAAGACGGTAACGCACGAGCACACCGTGCCCATTTCGTGAACACCTTTCACCAGGAGGCAGGAATCAACAGAATGGAATGGCCTGCAGTATTGGATGAACTGCAAACAGCACGCTTGGAATCACTGAAGTAAAAATCTTCTTGGTTATTAAACCGCGTCATGTTTCTTCTAAAATAATTTTTTAATTATTTTAGAAGAAACATGACGCGTCTTAATAACCCAGAAGATTTTTACTTCAGTGACAACGGCCACGAAAGCCTGCAGACTTACATAAAACGCTTGGAATCAGTTGGAACTTCCAGTACGTCGTCGTAAGAACCATGCCCACACTCTGGATGGCCTCTGGAGGACAGCTGTCGAATAGTGGAACACACTATGGCGGCGACGTCTCGACTACCTGGAGGAGGATATAAGCAGGTTATAGCACACGAAGTGAGGCAGTTCGGTGTTAAAGTTAGATGATAGCAGGTTTTGACTTCAGAAAAATAGCCAACTTTCGAACAGTTTGAAAGCCTACTCCATTTTGAACATTTAAACTTGGTTGTTCATGATGCTGAACATAGGTTGCTCTGAAATTTACACAAAATTTATTGCTTCTAGCTACGTGGAAGCGTAATATGACTAGAACAACAGTTTTCTGGTTGTGCCAGAACTGTCGAAAGTGCAACGAAGGACCAATTCTGAAATGATACTAAAAGATTTTAGATTATGAACACTGACTACCAACACTACACAGCCAACTATAATTGTGCATTAAGGCTTGCTGATAGACTCCGCTTGTGCAAGGCAAAAGTTCTTACCATTTGTAATCTGTAATATATGAATAATTCACAAACATATGAGCTGATGTAGTGGAGAAAGTGAATTTCAGTGACGTTGTTTTTCAACTGTATATATCTTAGAAACTGCAACATGTGGCCTTACGTGCAGTGCTGTGAAAATAAAAAAAAAATAGCAAAAGCGCTGAAAAATAAAGTGCTGTGGTTTATGAAGATCAAGCAGTGTGAGTGAATGGGACACGTTTCCACAATGCTATTGTAAATATACGTAAGATTAGATGACGGACGTGTGGTCGGGACCATGGACAAAGCGTAGTAGAAAAAAACAGTGATTTTAAGAACGCAAGAAGAACTGAAAGCATTATAATAAACAAAATTATTCTGCAGAAAGAATTGTCTCTCTGGGCGAGTGTAATACATAACATTCAACAGGTTCAACACATCTCTATATTGACGCCCAATATAATTCCAAAATATTGTTGTAAAGATAAAAATCGTGATATTACGAGTGAGAGATAGACATTTTAAGTCACTTATATCCACAGACGCATGAACGGAAACAGGATACTGGCTTCCTAGAGCTCTGGTGAAAACGAATGGACCAAAGAAGTTCCTCAATGAAACGAATAAAAATGCGACACCAGAAATTAGATGGATTTTACATAACCTTGAAGCATATGTAAATTAGAGCTACTTAAATGAAATGCGGGCCCGAGACAAACAACGACCTCACCAAATCCTGTGACACAGCACGTAGAACGCGTCCACCTTGTAACATACGGGATAAGCGTCTATTACTTTTATTCAACCACCCGAAATTCTGTAAAAAAATGAATTTTGGCTGATCGTGCGCTGTCTGTCTTATACTGCCCAAAGCTTCTCCAGCGATCAAGACATATCACGTGGTGCTTTGCAGGTACAGGTCTCGCAAGCAGATGGATTCGGCATCGACCGAAATCATCTGAGAAACAAGTGACTCACTTTTAACGCGCGGGTGTGCGTAATATGAAGCCAGACTATGCGAAAGGTGCCATGTTGCAAGATTGCCTTTATTTCGGTTATTTATTTGTTTTTATTTGACAGTAAAGGTATTTTTTAATTTTTTTGACATTTACTGTGTATATTCTTTGATTCCCTGCTCCCTCTCAGTCCGTGGCCATGCACATGCGCAGATATACAGATGGCGGAAAGCTTTATTGTTTCTGTTGAATGATATAACGTTGTTTACAATTATATATATAACTGAACAGCATCTCAGTACTACAGTTTCTCAGCAGACAAAACAGCAATATTGATCGTTTGTACAAATAAAAAGTATTTGTTTTAACATTTACATAATAATAGTTGATTATTGGTCAGTTGGCGTAGTTGATTTTACTGCTGTTGCGCTCGCAATGCGCGTTCATGTAAGGGCCATCTGTGCTGACCATCTGCAATTTGTGAAGTTAGATTAGCAGCATAGGACGCTGTTGTTGGATGTGGCATTTTCTAACATCAGGTAAAAGAAAAGTGTCAATAAAGTACATTCGTCTTTTTACTATGATTAGCATCAATGTACCTCGCGGTATTAAGCAGCTATACCATAGGAACTGTTGAGAAAAGAGGATACATTTCAGTAACAGGTATTCTCTTCAGAAAACTGAACAATACTGTCTCTCATCTTACAGTGAAAGTCACGTATGCACAACGGGAATAACGACATCTGTTTGCCAGTACTTGAACGACCAAGTGTTTTGTCTACTCTGTTGTTGCCACTGAGCGACAGTCCAATTGAAAACATGCTGCCAGTACTTACAGGCAGATGTTTTATCTACTTCTACTGTTACCACTGAGCATCAGTCTAGTTGAAAACAGCTAATGAAAGCGTGCACGTTACATCTAAATGTATGTCCTCGCAGTACACAGGATTAAACAGGAAAATGTTGCTACAGATAACATCGTATTCTCTGTCCTTCACAGTTTTGTCTAACTGTCACTAATTTTGGTCATAACGTTACTAACTTCTTTGTTTGCTTTCTACCCCTTATTTCAGGGCGTTTATAGGGAGGAAGGACGTTCTGAAGTACTTCGAGGATATGGTGAGGGATACAGTGAACTACCGGGAGAGTAACAACGTGGAGCGCAACGACTTCATGCACATGCTGATACAGCTCAAGAACAGAGGCTTCATGGACGACGAGAAGTCTGGTGGTGCAAAGGCCCACGACGACGAAAACGGTAACTGGAGTAAGTGAACGGCAAACACCGCAACAACATTAATGAATGGTGTCTTTTACTGTGTTATTTAATCCTAAATGCGCTCTGAATTTCTTTCAGTAAATATGTATTATGAAAAAAAAAAGAGACAGACGGAACAAAGCAAGTAAGGTGTTCATTGTTTCAAAAGTAATCGCCACAACTGTTAATACATGTATGGCACTGTGAGACAAGCCGCTGTATGCTTTCACGGAAAAATGTTTGTGTTCGCCTACATAACTATGACTGTACCCAAGCGTGCGCTCCTTCGTGCGAAGCAAATCGACGCCCACGAGTGTCTTTCTTCAGGGCACAAAAAATATGGAAATCGTGTGGACAGAAATCGGGACTGTGTGGAGGATGTGTATGGGCTTTTCAGCGAAACTTCCAATAACATTCGGGCAACCTTTGGGCAAGCATTTTGTTCGCAGGTTGCTTCAGCTACGCTCCAGGAGTTGGTTCGGCCGAAGACATGCACGCTTGATTATACTCGTGGTTCGTAGGCAACCGCAAACATTCTTCTATGAATTCATTGACCATTTTGCCTCAATAGCGATAAATGTATTAAAACTTATTGCGATTACTTTTGAAATAACAAGCAGTTTACTTTTTTTCCATCTGTCTCGTCTTCCTTTGACTGCCTCTTATACCACTCTCACAACTCACAAGCTTACATGACGCAACCATAGAAACACTCCTACATACATGTGTTGGCGCCATGTCAGCAGTAGTGGGTGCACATTCACTTCAACGTCGTAGAAGGAGATTCACTATGTTTTCTTAATTATTCGGTCATCAATTTTCCGAGTGGTTTGACGGGTCACTACAGTTTTCTCTCTTGTTCCAGGCTCTCCATCTCAAAGTACACCTACACTCGATATCCTCAATTACTTCTTCTCTGTATGCTAATCCGTTTCGCCTACTATCCATGTACTTTACGGTTTCCTCCAGTGCCATTAAAACTTTCCCTGATGTCTTGACACAAGTTCTGTCTTCCTATTCCCTTTCCTAGTTAACTTTTTCTATACATTTCTTTCCTGATCGGTTCTGTGGAATACGTCATTTCTTATCGTATCAGTCCACTTAATTTTCGACACCCTTTTGTAACACCAAATTTAAAATTCGTCGATTCTCTTCTTTTCAGATTTTCCTATAGTATATGATTCATTTTCATACAATGCTGTATTCCAGATGTACAGGCTTAGATATTTTACTCTCGAGTTAGAGCCTATGTTTCGTAGGGGTATACATTCTGTGGCGAGGATGCTCTCTTCACCTTTTGTAGTCCGCTTCTAATATGCATGTTACATCTTCTGTCAAGCATTATTTTGCTTCCAACTCAGCAGAATCCCATGGAATAGCTTACCACGTGCTTACCACTCTGATGCTCCTTAATACTTTCATCTTGTTTTTCGTTTACTCTCAAATCACAGCCTGGATTTAGTAGACTGTTTATCCTATTCAGTTGGTCCTGTAATGTTTCCCCACTTACAGAGGGGACAACAGTGTCATCAGAAAATCTTATCGTTTACACTCTATTACCCCAAACTATAATCTCACCTCAAAAGCGCATCTTTTATTTTCCTTGTATCATCGACATTCATTACCTGATGAAAAGAATCAGGACTCCAATTATCAGATATTAATGTGACCTGTGTCCACCCTTCGTCTTTTCGACGCTTGAACTCTGCTGGGGACGCATTCAGTGAGGTATGAATGGCGGACCATTCTCCTCAGGAGTCAATCTGGAGAAAGTATGCTGGGGTCTGGACTGAAGTCCACGTTGTAACTCATCCAAAAAGTGTTACATTGGATTCACATCGGGACTCTGGACTGAGGAATCAATTTCGGGAATGTTACTGTCCCAAAACTATTAGCTCACAGATGCTTCTTTATGACAGAGTCCATCGTGCTGATGAAAACAATGATAGTCTCAGAATTGTGCCTCTACCGCAATGCTGGAAGGTTGCCATCCATCAGTACTTGAGGTATCTCTGGCCTTGGTTTAGCTATGGTTCTTTCTTCTCATTTCCACTTGACGATCATATAAACAACAAACGACTTGGGCAGCTTTAAAATGAGTAAAATGTCCCTGATGCGTTTCTAAGGCAGATGACACCCAGTTAGCAGTCTACCTTCAAAGTCGTTAAGCTTCTGTACTAACAACACAGTACTCCCCGTCTCCTTTTATACTAGCGATTTCGCCTCTCTTGACATCTGGGGATCATTATCGCATTACACTGGTGTTTCCCGACGCTTTTGAGCTATTGTACACATAGAACAGTAGAAGAGAATGATAGTGTTTCTATGTGGCACCCATTCTAAAGGGAGCAATTGTTTCTTGCCCTCCCATTCATACTGTTACCCTTTTGTAGTTATCGATAGCGCACATTACAAGTCTTGCTCCATAGTGTTTATAATTATAAAAAGCTGGAAGAAGTTTGTGGGCGTTGCAAAGAAATTGTCAGGAAGACTAAGATCACGAGTGAAGTTTAAGAAAGGGGGGGGGGGGGGGTACTGAAGATGGAGCAGTAATTACGCATGTTGGATAGGGGTAGCAAAGGAGACTGGATGTAACTTCAAAAACAAGGTGTTACGCTATTTGCACGAAGCGATTTACAAATACTAGGAAAGCCTACAACAAAATGACTGGTCGATTATTTGTATCTTGTCCTTTGGCGTGAGTCGCTGTTTATAACTTAGTGAAATAGTTCGAAATGATTTCACAGCCGACAGCGCAAAACGTAGTATTTAGCTAAATCATCGCAACCGGCGAAAACAAAGTATGTGATTACAGAAGAGCTAAACAGTTACTAGACTACTTTAAGAACTAGCTAGCAAGCAGAATTCATGTGGCCTCCTTGCTGGGGAGGCGTCTGGCGTTACTCAGGGAAGTGTCATAGCATCGTGACTGTTCCGATACACGTATAGATGACCTGCAGAGAGCGATTGTATCACTCTGAGGAGGTCTGCAGAAGACGCGGTTGTAGATATGGAAGCCAAGTAGATGTTTAAGAACTGCAGGAGAACTTGCTGCAAAGGCAGGCAGCTTATTCTGGACATAGACAATAGGAATATAACTTCCTGGCAGGTTAAAACTGTGTGCCAGACCGAGCCTCGAACTCGGGACCTTTGCCTTTCGCGGGCACGTTCTCTACCATCTGGGCTACCCAACCACGACTCACGGCCCGTCCCCACAGCTTCAGTTCTGCCAGTACCTCGTCTCCTACCTTCCAAAATTAACAGAAGCTCTTCAGCGAAACTTGTAGCGCACATTCAGCTCCAGAGTGAAAATCTAATTCTGGAAACATCCCCCAGGCTGTGGCTAATGAAGAGCTTCTGTGAAATTTGGAAGGTAGGAGACGAGGTACTGGTAGAATTGAAGCTGTGAGGACGGGTCGTGACTCGTGCTTCGGTAGCTCAGATGGTCTAGCACTTTCCCCGTGAAAGGCAAAGGTTCCGAATTCGAGGCTCGGTCCGGCACACAGTTTTAATCTGCCAGGAAGTTTCATATCAACGCACAATCCGCTGCAGAGTGAAAATCTCATTTGGAATAGTAATGTAATATGTGTACAAAGGTGAAAAGGCACAATATCTTTGAGAACATCAAGGGCGATCTGTCACTAGAATGAGTAATAACTGCCAAATATCTATAAGAGAAGCTTACCGTATCGAGACTACATGATCAAAAAGTATATGGATAGACAATGCGGAATTGACCACTATATGCGACGTGAGAGGGACGCGCCAGTATAAAAGGAGGCCGCGGGTAGTGTGTTATCAGTAGAGAAGGGTTAAGGGCAAAACAGGTCAGCCAGGGCTCCGGAGAGCTCGGTGACTTCGAACTAAGACCTGTCATTTCATCTCACCTAAGTAACAAATCTATCAGAGATTCTGAAGTGGAAACGCGAAGGAATAACCGCAGGTACGCCAAGAATAGACAGGCCGTCGAGCGTTGTGGAGGGTGTTTCTAGATTTCCAGAAGGCTTTTGACTCTCTACCACACAAGCAGCCTTTAATCTAATTGGGTGCTTATGCAATATCGTCTCAGTTATGTGACTGGATTTGTAATTCGCCGTCACAGTTCGTAGTAACTGAAGGAAAGTCATCGAATAAAGAGGGAAGTGATTTCTGGCGTTCCACAAGGAAGTGTTAAACGCCCTCTGCCGTGTCTTATCTTCAAATGGTTCAAATGGCTCTGAGCACTATGGGACTTAACTGCTGAGGTCATCAGTTCTCTATAACTTAGAACTACTTAAACCTAACTAACATAAGGACATCAAACACTTCCATGACCGAGGCAGGATTCGAACCTGCGACCGCAGCGTTTTTAAAGTTATTCTGAAGTCTAGTAGTGCGATTTCACTGAATTTCGATTACATTATTGTTGTCGAAGAAATCAATGATTTTACCGATATTTCACCTATCTACATCACAAAAATGGAATTCCCTTTGTTTGCTTCTACTATTAAAACATTATTTTCGCGTCCGCAGCTCGTGGTCGTGCGGTTGCGTTCTCGCTTCCCACGCCCGGGTTCACGGGTTCGATACCCGGCGGGGTCAGGGATTTTCTCTGCCTCGTGATGACTGGGTGTTGTGTGATGTCTTTATGTTAGTTAGGTTTAAGTAGTTCTAAGTTCTAGGGGACTAATGACCATAGCTGTTAAGTCCCATAGTGCTCAGAGCCATTATTGTCGCTTGGTTTTTATTAGTGTTTTAAGTACTGTATGTTTATTATGTTTCATGTTACTGTTATTTTGTTTAGTGGCAAAATTGTTTACTTTGTGGCCTATGGCACTCTGGTTATTTTGACTTAGTTTGGCTGTGTAGCTACAGCAACGCCTGTAACGCTATTTTTTCTCAGATTTGGGCTGATGTTATGATGAAGTCCTTTATTTAGCAAGTTTGCTTATTTCTTACTGAAAGACGGAAGTTGTTTCCAGGGTTGATACACCGCAAGTTTGGTATATTAAATTATTACTCTCAACTTATCCCACATTGTTGATAGCTGTAAGCAGTTATCGTTTACTACCTGTCTGTTATTCGGATATTGAATTGAATTGTCAAGTTTACTTAGCTGTTTAATATTTGTATAATGTGTTAACATTGTGTATGACGCACACTTCGTATCACCAGAATGCGATGTGGGTGAAACACAAAGCTAAAATAAAGATTGCGATCAAGGCTTTATGTTTGATAATCGCTCATACTGTTTGCTTGATCCAAACAAATTATTGTCCTATGTGGTAGTTATACGGAGGTATTCCGACAATCATTCTTCATGCATATCATCCTATATGGCTGGAAAACGACCCTGATAACACTACAAAATCTGAAGCCACATACCGCACACTAGATTTGGTTATATAAATACAGATGTAGAAGTCGTACACACAATTTTTTCGTTCCATTACACTGTTAGTTTCCAAATAAACTATCTCCATATGTATGTTATCAAGCAATAGTAAAACTGATCATGATATCAGTGTGAAGATTATGACGTACCAGTTGTTCGATTTTTCGTTTATGTAACTTAAAATTACAACATATGTCAGTAAGATGTGATTCCATTACAAATTCTATAAATAAGGGAAACACTAATCATTACTTCGCATTATTTTACGTATAACATACATGTAACGTAAATCTATCTGCAGCGTATTATATCATTAGGCACAAACGAGAACGAGCAAGCAGCAAAAGTACACTGCCATACATGTAAGACTGTCCATTATGAGTATGGTTTAAATGCCGTAATTATTGGCGACGCTTGATACTCTCACAGAGCCCTAGTCTTAATGGCTGCAGAAAGTCAGCTGCCAGTCATCTGCCAAAGATTGTAATATGTTCTGTCGTGGGTTCCAACTGAGTAGCAAAGTTAAAATACCGCAACATTTCGGCGAGTGTCATACTCACCAACTTTTGGCGAAGCGTCTAAATATGCTGATGCTATGATACACTACTGGCCATTAAAATTGCTACACCAAGAAGAAATGCAGATGATAAACGGGTATTCATTGGACAAATATATTATACTACAACTGACATGTCATTACATTTTCACGCAATTTGGGTGCAAGATCCTGATATATCAGTACCCAGGACAACCACCTCTGGCCGTAAAAACGGCTTTTGTACGCCTGGGCATTGAGTCAAACAGAGCTTGGATGGCATGTACAGGTACAGCGGCCCATGCAGCTTCAACACGATACCACAGAGTAGGGACTGGCGTATTGTGACGAGCCAGTTGCTAAGCCACCATTGACCAGACGTTTTCAGTTGGTGAAAGATCTGGAGCATGTGCTGGCCAGGGCAGCAGTCGAACATATTCTGTATCCAGATAGGCCCGTACAGGACCTGCAACATGCGGACGTGCATTATTCTGCTGAAATGTAGGGTTTAGCCGGGATCGAATGAAGTATAGAGCCACGGGTGTCGCAGGGATGGAATGAACGTCCACTGTTCAAAGTGCCGTCAATGCGAACAAGAAATGACCGAGACGTGTAACCAATGCCACTCCATACCATCACGCCGGGTGATACGCCAGGATGGCGATGACGGGTACATGCTTCCAGTGTGCGTTTACCGAGATGTCGCCAAACACGGATGCGACCATTATCATGCTGTAAACAGAATCTGGATTCATCCGAAAAAATCACGTTTTGCCATTCGTGCACCCAAGTTCGTCGTCGAGTAAACCATCGCAGGCGCTCTTGTCTGTGATGCAACGCCAAGCGTAACCGCAGCCACGGTCTCCGAGCTGATAGCCCATGCTGCTGCAAACGTCGTCGAACTGTTCGTGCACATGGTTGTTGTCTTGCAAACGTCCCCATCTGTCGACTCAGGGATCGAGACGTGGCTGCACGATCCGTTACAGCCATGCGGATAAGATGCGTGTCATCTCGACTGCTAGTGATACGAGGCCGTTGGGATCCAGCACGGCGTTCCGTATTACCCTCCTGAACCAAACGATTCCATATTCTGCTAACAGTCATTAGATCTCGACCAACGCGAGCAGCAATGTCGCGATACGATAAACCGCAATCGCGATAGGCTACAATCCGACCTTTATCAAAGCCGGAAACGTGATGGTACGCATTTCTCCTCCTTACACGAGACATCAAAACAACGTTTCACCAGGCAGCGCCGGTCAACTGCTGTTTGTGTATGAGAAATCGGTTGGAAACTTTCCTCAAATCAGCACGTTGTAGGTGTCGCCACCGGCGCCAACCTTGTCTGAATGCTCTGAAAAGCTAATCATTTGCAAATCACAGCATCTTCTTCCTGTCGGTTAAATTTCGCTTTGTAGCTCGTCATCTTCGTAGTGTAGCAATTTTAATGGCCAGTAGTATATTTATACTAGCGGAGTGCCCCCGCCCCCCTACACCTGGCTGTGGACGGCCGTGTACAGTCTGGTTAGCTGCCAGAGTGGGTGGGTGGGTGTTGGGTGGGTTGGGGGAGAGGGTGAGGCTGTACCACTCTGCAACGAAGGGCGCTCATTATCTGTGACAGAAAAACTCCCCAGGATGAACCAAAAACACGAAGAAAGTAATCCGCAAAAATGAATGCAGTGAAGGGCAGATTAGGGAATTATAGAAGAAATAAGATGCTGGAAAGTAGGAAGACTAAGAAGAAGACAAGAGACTCGCTTTCCTCCGATACCTGGCACGGCCCTCAGACAAAATTGCTATGCTGCTCGAAAAGTTCAACATAAAAACCGTCATCCGAGCACCGCCGAAGACAAGAGTTGGCTCTGTGAAAAATCCACTGAAACTGGAAGTACTGCGTAGATACAGAATTTCCTGCGAATGTGGCCAACAATACCTGGGTAAACGAAGTACTGTAATTCGAAACGCTGTGAAAAGAACATCGTGTGACTGGATAGACAGAAAAATCAACGACAGCAGAGCATAAGCTCAAGTCAAACCACACCTGTGACTTCCAGAACACCAAGGTGCTTCGCCCAGTAACCAGCTATTAGGACAGCTTCATACAGCGAGGTGATAAAAGTCATGGGATAATCCCTAATATCGTGTCAAATCTCCTTTTGTCCAGCTTAATACAGCAACACAACGTGGTATGGAATCCACAAGTCGTTGTGTAAGTCCCCTGCAGAAATACTGAACGATGCTCCTCCATAGCCGTCCATAATTGCGAAAGTGTTGCCGTTGTAGGAGTTGTGCACGAACTGACCTCTCGCTTGAGTCCCATAAATGTTCGACAGGATTCATGTCGGGTGATCTGGGTCTAAACATTCATGGTGGTGTTTGTTTGTTCTATAACGTGTCGCCCTACCACTTTCGCGCAACGACGCTCTGAGCGTGTTTTTTAGGGAATTTACTAGTTTTAATCTGGGACCTGTTGCTGGTAAGGAGACGCCAGAACACACATGACATGTAGAATTCAGAAGAGTTCAGTGAGACTAGCGATGATATAACAAATTACTAAATTATCTCAGCGTCAGCTCCACTGCACTCCCTGTAAAAGAATCTTAATACTAACTCAATTTTGTGGAAGGGGTTCAAGGCTTTCCTGTTTTTAGTTAGCTGGTAAAATAACGTCGAAAAAGCCGTTAAGTTTACCATTGGAAATTTTATTCTACTCACAAAACATCGTTTATAAATTGCACTATTGGTAAAAGGAAATGTTTTAATACAGGATGGTAAAAACCAACTGCGTTCAACAAAAATCTGAACGAATATTCCCTGAATGGGTTTCCAAGTTCTACAGTGGATGGAAGGATTGAAACGTCCCCTTAGAACAATTATACAAGACTGTGCTTAAACTGACACACAATATTTTTAGCGCAACGCAATCTGACTTCCAAAAATCCCTACGAAAGAATGGCCCTGACTAACATTAACCTATACGTTTCACAAATCACTTACCTCACAAAAATCTTCGTTACTCAAGCTACTGTAATACAGCGAGCGCCACTACTGCCAGCTAAATAAAAGATTCAAACTACGGAAGTCACTAACTACTGAGGCACAGTTAGCAAATGAAAGGTTTTAATAGAGAACAAACAATGTATTTACCTTAATAGTCATAATATATATATCAGTTCATGACACCAATTCTTACAAATTTCAAAACTCCGCCATCTCTCTACCCACGTCCACCACTGCTGGCGGCTCACCTCCAACAGCGCAACGCTACGCGCTGTTAGCATCCAGCTGCCTGTGCTCAACACTACAATGGCAGACAACAATGCAAACTAAACACACACTGCGCACAGCACAGACAGTGATTTTTCATACCGAGCGCTAAGCGGCGTTACCAATAAGAAAACCTAAACAGCCTACTTACATAGCCCCCATGCTCCCCACAAAAATTTTTTACAAATTGTTTTGGGCAGTGGCCAATAATGATTTGATAAAATTTTCCATAATTACTATAACAAAGATATCAAATGCACTCACTTATTGATACAATGTTGGTCAGAAGCTAAAATTCTCTCAGTCCATAAAGACAGTCCTGATCGTTCATCACAGTAAAATTGCAGTGTTTTTTTTCAAAGTCTGAGCAATAAAAGAAATTGCACTTGGAAGTAGTGGATTTCTAAGCAGTCTTGAAGAAGTAGTGTTGTCTTTCCAACGAAAGACAGTGCTGACTCTTGACATGCAGACAGGTAATGGGCCACAGCAGAGTCAGTCGACGTTGAAGACTATCGGTAGGTAGGTCATCACAGAGCAGACCCACTGTAGTTCTGGTAGAGATTACTATTGGTGGGCCACCAGAGGTGCAGACCCACTGTAGTCCTTGTAGAAATAATGGTACTGGTGGGTCATCAAAGGTGTAGACCCACTGTAGTCCTTGTAGAGATGGCCAGCAGCCATCTGTTTGACTGTGCAGGCGCACAATCACCATTGAAGAGTCTTGCGGATAATATAACAAGTCCATAACCACCACTTGTGCACTCAGAAAAATTGTTTTTGAAATGTCCTTAGAACCGGCCATTCTTTCGTAGGGATTTTTGGAAGTCAGATTGCGTTGCGCTAAAAATATTGTGTGTCAGTTTAAGCACAGTCTTGTATAATTGTTCTAAGGGGACGTTTCAGGATGACATATGCCATATCACATCTATAATCTAGGTTTAAATTAAGTTTCACAAGAGAGAAAACTATCAAAATTGCCTACAGTGACCCTCAATTATCTTTAATTACTTATCTAACTTGTCGTAAATTACAGTGCCTTATGTAGCTTCTCAATAACTATATAACAGAGAAATCATCGCGTTTCAGATTTTTCCTTCAAGTAGCAAATGTGAACACCATGAGCTTTAATTCACGATCGACACTAGTACTACGCAAAAAGGGGGTGTAACAGATGAGACTTCTGCAGTTCTGAGTGAAACCTTATGCGCTCAAAAATGCGGCATCGCGTACGTTCATTACCTTGTCGGTGTTTAGGCAGCGTCAGGGCAGCGGCGGGCAGCACAGCTCCGCTCACCTCGCCATCTCGGAAGCAACTCTTCTCTAACTTCTCCTTACTACATTTACCGAAGTTGGTTAAAAAAAACCTATCTGGCTTTGTTTTCATCTGATCAATCAGGGTCTCAATGTTAACCTTAAGCTCCGCCTACTAAAATTCTGTCTATCCAATGAGAAACGTTATACTTTTCGTGGTGGGGCAATGTTTTTTAAAGTTTGCAACGTAACAGAGATGCTAAAAAGTCTCACGCTAAAACCTGCAGCTGGTGTGGTCCTTTTAGCGTTATCGTGAGATCTATACTGTTCTTCTGGAGGGCTCTATCTTTTAACATAGGCTGGGGGGGTGGTCCTAATGTAACAGACACGCGAAAAAGTCTCACGCTAAAACTTGCGGGTGGTAGTGGCCCTAGTAGTTAGCTGGCAACATGGGTGTCCAGTCCGTCCCTTATCGTATGACCTTCTAGCTTAACACGGTTCTGCTCTCGGATTCTGTTCTTGTTTCTCCCCTTGGAACTGCGTCGGTCTCACAGTGGGAAGGTACAAAATGCATTTAGGCATTCTTGTGTTAGTCTGTGGTATTCCATTTGCTCACTCGTTACTCGTATTACTTTGGTTAATTTAATGTCACGATTTATTCAGAGCTATGTGACATATTACTGGATTTGCTTATCATGTCAGGGTTTTCATGGAAGGTGTTGGATTTGCCTGACACCTTACATATCACCACCCTGCGAACTTAATTTTTGCACTGAATTTGGGCAATGATTGAATCGTTGTCTAAATCAGTCAAAAATTTTCTAATTTATCTCAATTTCGTTGCATACTGTTCAGCCACGTTAGTCTGTTCTATGCTAGTTTGTATTGCTAATTTATATTTTTATATTCTTCCACATTAGAATTAAAAATGACAAAAGAAGAATATTTTATACTATTATTAATTTTTAATTATTTTCTTTCCTTATTTAAGTGTGAAGTTTGTTGTTTTTAAGAAGTTTGTTATCGAAAGTGAGGAGTCTTTCACATCGATTTTCTTAGAAATATTGTTTTTATAAATGTAGTAATTAAGTAAAATCTATTCCTAACACATTTTCTAAATATCATGTGCAAGGAAAATGTTTTTGTTTCTAGAGACTCATTTCAACATTGTTACACTAACAAATAAGAATTATTTCCAGGAATTGCTTTAACAAAGAAATATACATACACAAGTATTGAGATATTATCCTAACAAATGCCAAAAATGTGAAAAAATAGGGAAAACATCCTACAAGATAATTTTTTTATTCTCAGTTTTTATAAGGAGAAAATAAGTAAAACATAGTTATTCTTTTATTATTATGAGGAGAAAATAGGTGGCATATTGTTTCTTTATATACTGTCCATTTCAGAACTAATGACTTGCTTTTATCGATAGTTTATTTTTTACTTAAGTCCATAGTCAATGACTGTTATTTTCTAGTTTATTAGCTGTCTGGTGTGCTTAACTTATTTAGTTCTTTCACATGTTTCTTTTGCACAATTCCTACATCACATAATTTGATTTCACACATTCACACAATCCTATGAATGTTTAAGCATGAGGTTGGCGAATGTTTTTGCACGAAGGTGATGGACTTGAGTGAGATGGATGTGGGCAAGCATTTGATGTACAGCTTCGTTCGTCGTTCCTTGTTCGCTTTGCAAGTGTGTGTTGCTGTTGTGGAGATCCCCTAATGGAATGGAGCTGTGAGTGCAGAATCTCGTAGTTTACTGGCTTTGTATGCGTGAAAGTCATCGTTATGTGTCGCTAAAAGCGGTCGTTTTTTGTTGTAATACTTCGCAGACGACTAGTTTACAATAGGATAGGGATTTGGGAAGGTATGCCGTCTATACTTCACCCATCTTCTTTCTTGGTCTCAATCTTGCGAATCTTCAACTTCTGTTCTTCCTGCTTTTTCTCTGCTTCTTACTTGCTTCTTGGTTCTTCTCTGGGCAGGATATGGAAATATTTATTGATAACTAGTCGCTTTGAAGTTCTTCTCCTAGTAACAGTTTGATAAATTGTTTGGGCGTGTTATTTTTACTCTGTGGAAGTTCTTCTTCAGTTTCGTGCATCAGCGTGCTGTTTAATAGCAGTAGTGTGACTTTTACACATATTTTTGCCGGTGGTGGCATGCCCAAGCGGTCTTCTCGTCAGGTCGTTTTTTGCTCGCTCCGCTGAGTCGGGGGCGCCCCGGGGTTTACGAGCGGCGAGTCCGGTGTCTGCATGTCTGTCCGTGCACCCTTCTGACGTTCGGCGTCCCGTCGTTCGGCGTCCTGTCGCTACAGCGCTCAGGCACTCTATGGTTCCGCTTGGCAGATATACAGCAGCCCATTTCAGCTACAAGGGCCTTCTGTTGGTCTCGCTGTCCTCGTGTCTTGCTAATTACATCCTTTTCTTTCTTGATACTTCTCGCATTGCAACTTGTGGGTCGTTGCATCTGGTCTTTGTTGGAGTTTTTACAATGGTTCTTACAAGAAGTTTTACTTATAATCATCTAACATATATCTAGTACCGACTTGTTTTACGCCTTCTTAAAAAGCTTTACAAATTTTGGTGCCCTTTCCATGTTACAATTCTAAGATATTTGGAGTCTTAACGTCTACTCAAGAATCCTCAAATTCCTTTTTTATTTTTGTGTAGTGTCTTTGTTTATAGCATTTTAGTATTTCATGCTGTTAGACTATCTACGATTTATCCCTTCACCTTCATCTGTGATACTATTGGTGTTATTATTGAAACTACTTTCTTTTTTCCCACATTCCTCTCTCTTCATTCTTCTTTCTCCTGACGATCTTATCTGCAACATAGTCTTGAAATATTGTGCTTATTGTTTACCAGTAATAAAATTAATCTTCAAACTTGTACTGAAAGTGTTTAATACTGCCAGTCTTAGGCAAAAATACCTCTGCTTTATCTCGGTAAATACCCTCTAATTCTCTTTTACTATGTTCCGAAATACCTTGAACTTCTTGCAATTTTTCATCGATTTCTTTATGGACTTCTAGCATGAGTTGAGACGATTCCTTCTTTTGTGCATACCATTCTAATTCTTCATCCTCTTTATCTTGCGTCATTCTTAATTGTTTGTTTATAACTGGTATTTCTTCTAATTTTAGTTTTTACTCAAAGAGAAGTGTGACATTCCCAAATGTTACGCTACCTTTCCCCATATATACTATCGCTCATCTCTCATTTAAAAAATCTGCACCTATAATCAAATCTACAGTTAGTTTAGGTATAATCACGAAGTTGGCTTCGATCTTTTGACCTTGGCACGAAAGAGTTAACATTGTTTGTCTCGTAACTTCCGCAGCACTGTTTCTAATAGGACCTCTTACTTTAATCTTACATGTTTTCAGAACTGGCAATTCCTCATTGGCATTACACTGCATGAATAAATTTTCTGAGATCACAGTAGTTCACTTACGCTATCAATTACAATATTGACTGGGTTATGCTTTACCATGGCCTTCACAATTGGTTGAATTTGAAAGTGTTGGTTCTCTTCTTCTTCTTCTCCACTGAATCATTCATGAGTCTTTTTAGGAATTTCCCTTGTGTATTCGAACTTTCTGTAGGATAAGCTTCGACTGCTGCTTCTCTCTCCTTTATTTTCTCTTCTCTATTTCTTCCTTCATTTACGCTTTCTTCAACGTCCTCTACTTTTTCCTCACATACTACTGGATTTGCTTATCATGTCAGGGTTTTCATGAAAGGTGCTGGATTTGCCAGACACCTTACATGGGTGGCCAAATCATTTGTTCGCACTGTCCAGAATGTTCTTCGAACCGATTTCGAACAGATGTGGCCTGGTGACATGGGGCGCATTGTCGCCCATGATAATGCCATGGTAATGGTCTCCAATTAGCCGAATATAACCATTTCCAGTGAATGATCGCTTCAGTTGGAGTAGAGGATGCAGTCCATTATGGAGCCACCATCAGCTTGCATAGTGCGTCAGCTTTCACCAACTGAAATTGGGACTCATCTGCCCAGCTCACATTTTTCCAGTTGTGTAGGGTCCGACCAGTATGGTCATGAGTCAAGTAGAGGCATTGCAGGCGATGTCGTGCTGTTAGTAAAGGTACTCGCGTCGGTCGCCTGTTGCCACAAACCCATAAATGCCACATTTCGCCAGACTGTCCTAACGGATTCGTTCGTCCGTCATACGGCCCACATTGATTCCTGCAGTTATTTCGCGCAGTGTCGCTTGTCTGTTAGCACCGACAACTGTACACAAACGCCTCTGGTCTCTGTCATTAAATGAAGGCCGTCGGCCACTACGTTGTCTGTGGTGAGAAGTTATGGCTGAAAATTGTTATTCTCAGCACACTCTTGACGCTAAGGATCTCGGGGTATTGAATTACGTAAAGATTTCCGAAACAGAATGTCCCAAACGTCTAGCTCCAACTACCAGTCCGCGTTCAAAGTTCGAGGGGCGTTTGAAAACTCCGTGCAAAGGCCGAGAGATGGAACCACCAGCGCGTATCGAGGTCATATTTAGTTAGTAGCATCTTTTGAAAGAACGCACACCAAGTTTCAGTCATAGGTCTATTTCTTTGATTTTTGGCATTCGTGTGAATCAAGAAAGTAGAGTGATTGTCAAAAAATGGACGAAGAATAATTTTGTGTGGTGATTAAACATTACTTTATGGAAGGCAAAACGCCTCAGCTGACTAAAGAGAAGCTTGATAAACATTACGTTGACTCTCCACGTTCGATAAGAACAGTTTATACGTGGTTCCTAAATTTTCGGAGTGGCCATATGGGCACAAGTGATGCTGAACGTCCTGGACGCCCCTGTGGAGGTTACAACTCCAGAAATCATTGATAAAATCCATGATATGGTGATGGATGACAGATAAGTTAAGGTGCGTGAAATTGCTAGTGCTGTGGACATCTAGAATTAACGGGTACATAATATTTTGCATAAACATTTGCACATGCGAAAGCTATCCACAAGATGGGTTCCGCGTTTGCTCACGCTTGACTTAAAACAGAATCGTGTGAAGTGTTGCAAGGATGGATTACAGCTGTCCAGGAAGAATCCGCAGGGCTTTAAGCGTCGTTTCGTCACTGTGGATTATACATGTATACATTACTATACTCCTGAGACCAAACAATGATCTAAACAATGGGTTACCGAGGCAGAATCTGCACCAAAAAAGGCGAAGACCAGTCCTTCAGCTGGAAAGATTATGGTGACTGTCTTTTGGGATTCGAAAGATCCTTATTGCCTATCTTGAAAAGGGTAACCTATTACAGGTACGTATTATTCATCGTTATTGGACTGTTTGAAAACCGAGCTGCAAGAAAAAGGCCGGCGACTGGACCGAAAAAAAGTCATTATCCATCACGACAATGCACCAGTACAAACCTCAGCAGCTGTGGTCGCAAAATTAATGGAAATGTGATTCCATCTCGTTTCACATCTCCCATATTGGCTCCCTCCGACTACTATTTGTTCCCCAATTAGAAGAAATGGCTGGCGGGACAAAGATTTTATTCAAACAAAGAGGTGATTGTAGCAACTTACAACTATTTTGCAGAGTCGGGCAATTCCTATTATTCGGAAGATATCAACCAATTAGAATAGCGTTGGATGAAGTGTATTAGTCTAAAAAGAGACTACGTCGAAAAAAAAAAGAGGTTTACCCCAAACATGTAAGTAGTTTTTGTTCCTGCACGGACTTTCAAACGCCTCTCGCATGTGGCCATAACCACATCGGCAACCTTTTCACATGAATCGCTTGAGTACAAATGACAGCTCCTCTTTTTTTTCCTTTATTGTATTTCGATTCCCCTCGAAGGGGGCGGGCTGGCAGCAGGTTATTACGCTGCTCTGCAGCCTACAGACATTTTAAAACGTAAGAAAGTAGATAAGAAACAATAAAAGCAGGCGATAAAACGGTGACTGACATTGTAAAATGGCGGAAAATTGTGGAAAGTTAAAACATAAAGCAAAGGGGGTGGCAAAGCTAATAAAATACACAGGAAGCAGACAGGGAACATAGTAGACAGACAATTAAAAAACATGGCGTCAGTCTGGTTTCTGTTCGTAAGAAATGTCAAAATTACACCCAGCGACAGTTTGATACCAGTTCGCAACGCTTCGGAGAAGACACACAACACTGAACACTCACTGTAAACACTATACTAAAATGTCGGCACAGAGATAACACACCATAGCCAAGGGCAGATGGGGGGGGGGGGACCTGGGCAGTTTGGGGTGGGGGGTGAACAAGGAGGGAGGAGAGGAAAAACGAAAGGGGGGGAGAACCAAAGGAGTGAGAGGACTCATAAAGAGGGGTGGAGAGGGGCAGGGCAGATGCGAGAGGGAGTGGGAATAAGCAGAGGAGGGAAATGCAAAAGGACTCGGGGGAGAGAAGGGGGGCAGACAGAGGGTAGGTGGGGAAAAAAGAGGATGGAAGAGGGGGAGAGGGAGCCCATGAAAAGGGCGGAGGAAAGGAGGGGGGAGTGAGGATCAGAGTTGATAGGAGGGGTAAATGGAGGGAGAGAGGGCATCATCTGGGAGGGGGAGTTGATGGAAGCCACCTTGGGAAAGGAGATGAAGGGTGTAGAGATGGAGGGTGGGGGGACACAACAGTGAAGACGTGGCAGAAGGGGGGGGGGGGCGGGGATAGGAGAGGAGAGGAGCAACCAGGGGGTGAGGGGGATCAAGGCGGCTTGAGGTGTAGAGTATGCGGATATGTTCGAGGAACAGGAGCTGATGGGGGAAAGGAATGAGGTCGTAGAGGATCCGCGTGGGGGACGGGAGGCGTATACGGAAGGCGAGGCGGAGTGCATGACGCTCAAGGATCTGGAGGGAGACAGCTCCTCCAGTGCACTGTCCTTTTATACCTCGTGTACGCAATACTACTGCCATCTGTACATGAGCATATCGGTATGGCATGACATTTGTCACCTCATTGTAAACGCATCCTTTGAAGCACAGGTTCACGACATCTTGTCAACAGAGACGAATGATGCCAAGCAAGTGCGGCATTGCATCCGACTTTAACGGCAGTACGACGGGAGCGCGACCACCACCATCCAACCAGCAAGAGCCGACACGACTGTCTACACGGAGTACCCGTTACCCTTACTAATGCAGTTGCACCGCCCTACCCACCCGGTATTCCACTAACATAAATATCAATGTATCCGCATGTCCACTAGTATAAATATCAAACTATCCGAATATCTCGACACTTCCCTAGAAGGTGATGAGTATAACACTCGTCGAAACGTCGCGATATTTTAAACACCGCCACCCGTCTCGATACCGGAGAAGTTTTCTCCAACAGTATAGGCCGGGAGAGCCTATATTCACATATCTTCCTGCGTACGCATCAGCGCCGCCAGCGATCGCTTTCGGCTAAAAGACATTTCAACATCTGTGTATATGTCTAATCAAAACCTGAAAACAATATTACATCTGAGTCACAGCTTTTGCGTCCACTGAAATTACGCACAAAGTGGCATTCACTGACATTCATATCACATACGCAAACCTTGGTAACCAATCGAATCCTCACAACTGACGCTCAATCCGCCTTCTAAAATGTGTTCCCTACGTACATTGTAAATGAGAAACTTTCTAAACACAACATCAAAACAAAACTTAATTACTACTAAGGATATTAGGCTTCTGTCTGCTTTCCACATCGCTGAAATGGGCCAGAAATGCGTATAGGATACTTCTGTCTTTTTGTTTAACATGTTCACTCGTTCATCTTCGAAACCTCTGAATGTTCATATGTCTTCTAAACTTGACAGCAACAAACATTTTTCATCTAAATGGAATGTATTCCAGCTGTCTGTGATGCTTCCTATTGAGTGTTGGTTATTCTTAAGTTGCGTTGGTAACTTCAATGACCCATTCTCTTAATTATTGTGTTTTTTGGATCTTATTTTAAAGCTTCTTCACGTTTCACCCACATATCAGATCTCACAGTCTTATTTCCTATACTCCCGCTTTTTCCATCTAATTTAACCTGTGCTAATTTTATGTTTCAGCTTTTACATCCCTGAAACAAGCTGTGTTTACAAATTAAATATATCTTACTTTTGGAAAGTTGGTGCACCGTAACTCCGTACTGATGCTTCCGCATTGTTCTTAACGACATTGCCTCGCTCAAATACGAGTTCCAACAAAGTCGTATTCTTGCCTTTTGAGTTTCGTACGATTGTATGTTTTAGTATGAAATTTAGCCCAAATTTACCTCCCACTCTATAAAATGTTTACGTATTAGGAAAACCATTCAGCCACAGACTGTAACTCCTATGCTAATCTTTGGCTAAAAAGAGTCGAATTTGAATTGTACTGTAAGTGGTCTGAGTACAACCTATCTTTGTATTACATGCGCAACTAAAGTGAAACAATTATCTGCCCCTAAAAAAAATTTCCACTTATCTCACGTCTTGACAACATTGTTGTAGGTTTCTCGAAAGCACAGCAGCAAACAACAAACAGGCAGCGGCTAAGCTGGATTTCTATTTTTAAATAAAATTTCCAAACAATATTCAAACTGTTCCATACAATGAGGTGCAAAGTGGTAATGCGTAATGATAAACTTTCTTTAAACAGTGGGATGGGAAGAGTAACTATTCCAATAAGTGATATTCCAAGACAGCGAATTTAGAATGAAGTACTTACTCAAGGAGACAGAGTAAAATTTCGCGTGATCTTGCACACATAACACTGGTCTGAACAATACTATGCTTAAAAAAGTGAACAATGATTTGAAAAGTTACAATGGTTAGAGAGGATTTCTACAAAAACCAAACGGCTTAATCATTTGATGTCTTAATGCGTGACTCAGGGAAGTGGGGTGGTCTTTCTCTCAGCTGTGAGTAAGTTAACAAAGACAACTATCGGACAATAATCATTCCGACAAGCAATCTGCACAGTGCTACAGTGTCACCTCAGACTTAAAAAAAAAAAAATTCAAATGGCTGTGAGCACTATGGGACTTAACTAAGAAGGTCATCAGTCCCCTAGAACTTAGAACTACTTAAACCTAACTAACCTAAGGCACAAGGCAGTATTCGAACCTGCGATAGTAGCGGTCAAGCTGTTCCAGACTGTAGCGCCTAGAACCGCTCGGCCATTCCGGCCGGCTTTTACAACTACATCTACACCTACATGGTTACTCTGCAATTCACACTTAAGTGCCTGGTAAAGGGTTCTTCGAACCATTTTCATACTATTTCTCTACCATTCCACTATCGAATGGCGCGTGGGAAAAAGGATCACCTAAATCTTCCCATTCGAGATCTGATTTCTCTTATTTTATTATGATGATCATTTCTCCCTACGTAGGTGGATGTCAACAAAGTATTTTCGCATTACTCGTAATTGTAATTCCTAGGTATTTAGTCGAATTGACAGCCCTTAGATTTGTCCGATTTATCGTATACCCAAAATTTATCGGATTTCTTTTAGCGCCGATGTGGATGACCTCGCACTTTATTTTGTTTAGTGCCAATTGCCACTTTTCGCACCATACAGAAATTCTCTCTAGCTCATTTTGAAATTAGAACTGAACGTCTGATGATTTTACTAGACGGTAAATTACCGCGTCATCTACAAACAATCTAAGGGGGCTTAACAGATTATTACCTAGATCATTCATGTAAATCAGGAACAGCAGAGGGCCTATGAGACTACCTTGAAGAACGCCAGATGTCACGTTTGTTCTACTTGATGATTTACCGTCTATCTCTACGAACTGTGACTTCTCTGAGAGTAAATTACAAATCCAGTCACACAACTTAGACGATACTCCATATGAACGTAATTTGATTAATAGTGGCTTGTGAGGAACGGTATCAAAAGTCTTCTGGAAATCTAGGAAAATGGAATCGATCTGAGATCCCTTTTAGACAGCACTCATTACTTCATGGGGATAAAGAGCTAGCTGTGTTGGACAAGAACGATATTTTCTGAATCCGTGTTGGTTATGTATCAATAAGTCATTTTCTTCAAGTTGATTCATAATGTTCGAGTACAGTATATGCTCCAGAATCCTACTGTAAATTCAGGTGAGTGATATGGTTCTGTAATTCAATGGTTTACTCCTATTTCCTTTCTTGAGTATTTGTGTGATCTGTGCTACTTTCCAGTCTTTAGGAACAGACCTTTCGTCAAGTGAGCGGTTGTATGTGATTGCTAAGAAAGGCGATATTGTGTCTATACGTACTCTGAAGGGAACCTGATTGCTATACCACATGAACCGGAAGACTTGCCTTTCTTAAGTGATTTGATTAATTCGCAACACCTAAGGTATCTACTTTTATGTCACTCATGCTAACAGCTGTTCTGGTTTCGAATTCTGGAATATATACTTCGTCTTCTTTCGTACAGGTTGGCTCTGAGAACTATGGGACTTATCATCTTAGGTCATCAGTACCCTAGAACTTAGAACTACTTAAACCTAACTAAGCAAAGGACATCATACACATCCATGCCCGAGGCAGGATTCGAACCTGCGACCGTAGCGGTCTCGCGGTTCCGGACTGAAGCGCCTAGAACCGCTCGGCCACCGCGGCCGGCTTTCGTGAAGGAATTACGGAAAAGACCGAGCGAGGTGGCGCAGTGGTTAGACACTGGACTCGCATTCGGGAGGACGACGGTTCAATCCCGCATCCGGCCATACTGATTTAGGTTTTCCGTGATTTCCCTAAATCGCTCCAGGCAAATGCCGGGATGGTTCCTTTGAAAGGGCACGGCCGACTTCCTTCCCCATCCTTCCCTAATCCGATGAGACCGATGACCTTGCTGTCTGGTCTCCTTCCCCAACACACCCCATTACGGAAAACTGTATTTTGTAACTCCGCTTTAGTGACACCATCGTCGGTAACATTTCCGTCGCTGTCGCGCAGTGACGGTATTGACTGTTTCTTCCACTGGTGTACTTCTTCTCTTCAAAAATAATATTATTCAAAGTTTATATTATTTTTGCCTTCTAATATATACATCGTGTTCATCCTTGCTGCCCTTTACAATATGTCTCTCTTCATCTAACAGATACAATCACAAGTCAACACATCACTACTGAATACGTCCATACATTTCAACTAAGAATGTACCAGACTTTTCTCTGCCTCGTGATGACTGGGTGTTGTGTGATGTCCTTAGGTTTAAGTTGTTCTAAGTTCTAGGGGACTGATGACCATGGATCTTAATTCCCATAGTGCTCAGAGCCATTTGAACCATTTTGTATCAGACTGCACAGAGGCACACAACAAGACCAAAGATTGTTTAACAGTAACATAACTTGCTCTCTCTCTCTGACTTGCACATCGATAACTTGCAGGAATCAAAGCGACATGCCTACCTTACACGGTATCGTATCTTACTGTACATGTTGACCTCTACGTTGGCAGAGCTGTCGCAGGGCGACCTGGCGGCTCAGGCCGTGCTGTTCTTCGCGGCGGGCTTCGAGACGTCTTCGACGACGATGAGCTACGCGCTGTACGAGCTGGCCCTCAACCCGGAGGTGCAGCGGCGGCTCCACCAGGAGGTGGACGAAACCCTGCAGAGGACGGGCGGACGCTTCACGTACGACGCCGTCATGGGGATGCCCTACCTCGATAAGGTCGTCTCAGGTCAGTGCTGGAGCTCCACAGGATACAGGACACACTTACCCAGTTTGCGACACTCCATTAACCCATTTATTCAGCATTTTACAGTATTCCTTTATGTGTTGTGAAGATGCTCTGTATTTAGCGAACAATCATACGCAAATCAAACCATAAGTAATAATTAGAATACTTCTTCGCGTACCATATTTCAGGCGGCGCTTCATTGTTGCTTAAGCATACCTTGCTGGTTCTTTGTGACCTGCAGAGGGCGATGTGGTGGCATCCAACTCTACTATTGTTTCCTGATCGCTCATTTGCTGAATAGCATTTATTATACAAATTACATGGAATACAAATAATACTCAGTTTCAGTCTCAACAGCATAATTATAACTATTTTTCGCTAAGAAAAATGAGTCCATATGCTTGGTAACAGCTGTTTATGCACAAAGCACCTATACTGACACGGGAAGATTCTAGATTCAAAGCCAAAGAACAGTTTGTAGGTGGAGATACGTGACAGTGCTTGGCGAACGAATTCGTTGCATACTCATGTGACTGGCCACGTTGTACACCATTACCATACGACGGTACCGGACAGCGTCGGCTACAAGCTGAACGGTGTGAAAGACTCCTGTGGTTGTTGTATTGTATTGTATTGTATGTTAACCGGAAACCTAGAAACTATGGAGAGGCTACGTCCCCGCCGCAGCCACAGTGGCCCACAGCCCCACGACGACTACCGCAGTCCACTTCACCCCTCCGCCGTCCCACACCAAACCCAGGGTTATTGTGCGGTTCGGCCTCCGGTGGACCCCCCAGGGAACGTCTCACAACCATACGAGTGTAACCTCTATGTTTGAGTGGTAGAGTAATGGTGGTGTACGCATATGTGGAGAACTTGTTTACGCAGCAAACGCCGACATAGTGTAGCTGAGCCGGAATAAGGGGAACCAGCCAGCATTCACCGAGGCAGATGGAAAAACGCCTAAAAACTATCCACAGACTGGCCCGTTCACCGGACCTCGACACAAATCCGCCGGGCGGATCCGTGCCGGGTACCAGGCGCTCCCTCCAACCCGGAAAGCAGTGCGTTAGACCGCACGGCCAACGGGGCGGGCCCTGTGGTTGTTACTTTTTTTGCAATCCTTTTTGTTTTATATAGTGCCGTCGTTAGTGGCCAGTCATAATTTTTGGTATGCTACCATACCTGCCTTGATACTTTCCCTGGGTTCTTATGTCATGATTGTCGCATTCGCCGTATCAGTAATTATCGTCGAGGTTGGCGCAGTGGTCATGTCCATTTTGTCAGTGTGTATCGTATCACACAAGTTGATGTATTGTTTTTAGTGTGTAGGTATCGAAATTTATCGGGATGAAAAAGTTCCTTCATGTAGAAATAATTTGGATTTGTTCGGTCTTTAGTAAACGGCTTGTGACGCAGAAATGCACTTATCGTGGTGACGTTTCCGCACACGAATTTTCTACCCACAAAGTTCGCATGTTGATGTAAGACACAGATAAATTTTGTCGTTTCTCGTTTGTCTTGATTTTGTCATTTACAATGAGGTACCAGTGCTATCTTTTGAAAACTGGTAGATATGCATTAAGGATGTTTCTGCATATGATATTTCATTTCAGCAACGGCCACTGCTCTTCGACACGATTTTTCTTATTACATTCTGCAAAGATTTCGTACAATTTACAGTTGTTTGACGGTTTCAGCGAGTTGTTGAGCTTGTGGAAGCTAGACCGTAAGTAATGTAGCCTGATGTCTCGGTAAACTGACGGTAACAGTGCTATGTTCTACATCTACATCTACATGGATTTGAAGAGGACTCCAAATTGCCTGGTTTCCGTCTAGCTGTTTACTATTAAACTCGACTTCTGCGTGCCTCTAACGTATGTTGGTGAGACACTTCGCTACAGGCATTGTTAGTGTCGCATTTTAATGTGAATTCGTTATCTCTCAATAGGAACCAGCAAAGAGCTCGCTGGATGCTTTCGAAGAGATGGTCCGAGACTGGCACAATACGGGTTCGGTAGCATGACTTGTTATCGACAGACAGTGTCTGTACCGTTTGTACACCATCTGATAGCGTACCTATTAATGCACTTTTATGTGTGGTGTGTCCACGCTTTGACTTTATGATGGCTTGAACTCTGTTGGGGATACTTTCAAGTGCCGGCCGGTGCGGCCGAGCGGTTCTAGGCACTACAGTCTGGAACCGCGTGACCGCTACGGTCGCAGGTTCGAATCCTGTCCCGGGCATGGATGTGTGTGATGTCCTTAGGTTAGTTAGGTTTAAGTAGTTCTAAGTTCCAGGGGACTGATGACCTCAGAAGTTAAGTCCCATAGTGCTCAGAGCCATTTGAACCATACTTTCAACGAGGTGTCTCAATGTTCGTGGAGGAATGGCAGTCCATTCTTCCTACAAAGCCGAAACCAGAGGTGGTAGTCACGTTGGAAGCTGAAGTCTGGAGCGAACTCGACATTCTAACCCATCCCAAAAGCGTCTCGTTGGGTTCACGTCGGAACTCTGGACAGGCCAAAATATTTCAGGAACGTTATTGTCCACAAACCATTTTCTCACGTATGCTGCTTTATGAAAGGAAGCGTTGTTAGGCTCATTCAAACCATTATTGTCACCGAACAGTTCCTCTGCTGTATGTAGTACATAGTCACGTAAAATATGTTTGTATCCTTCCGTATTTAGCGTTTACTTAAGCTCAATAAGGGAACAACACCCCAACCACGAAAAAACTCCCATATCGTAAAGCCACCTCATTCGTACATCACTGTTGGAAGTACACATGCTAGCTAGTAGCGTCCTCCCGGTATTCGTCGATCCCATACCCTTCCAGAAGATGGCCACAGTGTATAGCGTGACTCACCACGCTAAATCGCACGTTTCTAATCATCCTTCAAAACAGCGACAGGGTCACGCAACTATCTGAAGGTGGATAGCGATAATGCACCATTTTCTCCAAGGTAGACCAGAAACGCTCAATAATATTAAGACCTGGTGGCTGTAGTAGCCAGGGGAGATGAGACAATTGATCCACGTGTTCACAAAACCAGTACTGGATGATGAGAGCTGTGAGAACAGGCGACGTATCATCCTGGTGTGTCGCGTCACCAGTGGGGAACAAACATTGTATCATGGGATGGACCCGATCAGCCAAAATGGTCACGTAATCCTTAGCAGTAAGAGACCTTTCGGAGAACCCACGTGGCTCATGGAATACCACACTATGGTTGTCCATACCATCACCGTACCCGCGCCATATTTCACTCTTGGGACGTAAACTCGGGCGGAAGTTGAAACCAGACATATACTAGTCGATGACTTTCTTCCATTACTCCATAGTCCAAGTTGTTATGGCTTCGGCACCACGTTTTTCCGTCATGGGTAACTGCATCACTGATGAGTAGTTTCGGAACTCTAACTAGCCTTGCAATTCCCAGCCTATGGAGCTTCCTTCGTGTTATTTTGGTGTTGAAAAGGATCGTGAGTCCGACATTCAGTTCTGCAGAGAGTTTTGCAGCTGTCGTCCCCTTATTTCTCGTCACAGTCCTCTTCAATGAGCGTCTGTCGTAATCACTCAACAAACGCTTTCATCTTCGTTACAACTTAGCTTTTCCTGCATGCAGTGTAAATCTTAGACACGGTGCCTCTTGAAACTCCAAACACTACTGCGACCTTCGTATGGAAGCAGCCACCGTACGAGGACCAACAGTTTGCTCACGTTCGAATTCACTTAAGCTCCAACAAAACGCACACACAACTGCACAGAACACTGTTCTGTCCACGCCTGACCTTCGCAACGTATTGAGGTCATTGCACAGGTGTTGTTCGTGAACAAACAGAACAACACAACCTGCAGGCTTGGCTATGATTCGGATTTATGATCAAGTACTCATTTTTTGCGGTATTTCATTCGCAAGTTAACGAGCAAGAGTTCCATGGCAATACCATTCCGATCCCTCACCATTCACAACTTTCTGAGACTCAATGGACGGGTAACGTAAGCATTACTTATAATATTAGCTTCAACATTTCTGCTGCGATACTGTCGCTGTCTTGGAAGTTTGGCTGGCTATCTGTTCCACCGTTCACGCTATCTCAAAGTTTATAGGTTCCGTTTACAGTTTCTCGTTACCTTGCAGCAGAAATCTTCCCGTTAAATTCATGTGATTATTACCCTTTTCTGGATTACGCTACTTGTTATGAACCAGAACAGTATTTAGTTCTTGTACCTTCGTTGCTCGATCTGCCCGTGAATGAGGAAGAAGATGACAAAATTAATGCTGACGAAGGAGACTGTCGTTTCTGCTGTCTAAGAGCTTAGACGTATATTTCATTTGTTACCTACAGAGGTTCTTGCAGACAGTTAACTATTTAGCGAAAGACCGTACATATAGTTTCAAAAACCAGTATTAAGTGAGAAATTAAGGAATATATCCTACTACACCCCCTATGTATCGCTTCCTTGGGGACTGGGAAGACGAAGTAAGACTGATTTTAAAACCATAATACAAGATACAATGCGCTGCACTTCATACTGGTTTGCAGCATTTGAATATAGATTTACGTCTACGTGTAAATGTAACTTAGTGCATATTTCCGGTACTGTACTGAATATGTGAGTCGTATTAGTACATCTTTGTACTATGTTAGCAAATAGGTACATGAATAGTTTGGTTATTTTTAGCTCCGCGATGGGAGATGTATGTAGATCATACATGAACCTACATCCTGATTACCTGGAACAACAGTAAATGCATTTTAAAACCTTAGTTATCTCACGTATTCTTTTCATCTCGTGAAGGAATACATTCCACCACGACTGTTAAATTTTTTTTTTTCATAACTGGTCAATTGCGGTGAAAATACCATTTTCCAATGGCAACTGCAATCACAGTATTTTACTTAAATGTGAGGCAGTCGAAAAATAAAAGATATGTACAAATGGGAAAGACAAGAGAGGAAACACTCTCAGTCGTCATAGGAATAGTAATCTTAAGACTTGCATCGTGCACATAAACGCTTATCTTATCATATTATTACCCATACATGCGTCATATTGTAAAACGAGTGACACATTTTCCTCACTGAGGACGGTTGAGGCAGAGAACAAGTTTGACATAACGTTGATAATCACATTTCCGTAGACTATACGAACAGCTAAAACAGAGAATTAACATCAGGCACTGCCTGACAATAGTAAAAACCGACAAGCACTGATATCCACATGTCTCGTGTTCAGCTGAACATTGACTAGCGGTTCACAGAGGGAAATACGGCCTCGGCAGAGATCATCTACACCCCGATTGTAAGTGATATAAGCACAGAGGTTAGAGGGACATGCCGCAGAGGCGCAATTTTCAATACTAACATGAGCTATTTAGTGGACTGTGAAGGTGACACATATCATGGAATATCGATATGCACATACACAATGGAGATCAATTTCAGCCATTCGCTTGCTGTCCCTAAGCAACTATGAAATTTTTATGGATGACAATGCGCCTTGTCGCCGGGCCACAACTGTTCGCGTTCGTTTGCAAGAACATTCTAAACAATTCGAGCGAATAATCTGGTCACTCACCGAACATTTGTCGGGCATAATGGAGATGTCAGTTCATGTACAAAATACTGCACCGGCAACTCTTTCGCAATGATGGACGTCTGTTGAGGCGCATGAATCAGTATTTGTGCGGTGACTTCCAACGACTTGTTGATTCCGTGCCATGTCGAGTGGCTGCACTAATCCGGAAAAAGGAGGTCCGACATGATATTATAAGGTACCCATGACTTTTGTCGCCTCCGTGAATAAACCAAACAATGTAGAAAACATTAGATGGGAACGATTATGTTCCTAACGTAAAAGTATACGAAAACAGCCCTATTTAAAAATAGCGCTTGGAACAACTTGCGTATCAGCCAGATAAATTATCTTAGAAACTAAGCTACCAGTCTTACTCACTTAATATATGAGGGAAGTTTTCCAAATACCTACTACGTCACACAGTTTGCTCATTTAAAAGATCTATTGGATACCTCCGAAGCTGATCTGGATTTCAAGTTTCTCCAAAATGTCCATTACCTTACAATTCTTAGCCACAAGCAGTTTTTCAAATAACTTAAGAAGGGGTGGGGTACTATCACATGTGGTAAAGTACCAGTGGTGACAAGTGACAGAACAACAGTGAGGGCAGAAACAAAAGATGTTCAGAGACAGATTGATAATGAGATTCATAATGATAAAACAAGTAGCCAGAAAGTAAATTTTAATTTACACAATTCATTCAAATAGCCCCTAATTGTAACTGTTCAGGAATTGACAGAAAAATTTGGTTCATCCAGTTGTAATTCAGCCAGCGCACAAAATCATTTATCCTTATTGCATCAGAATGTCCAGGAACTGAGGAGTCAACTTAATGAGTTGCTTATTTGCACTGAAGAATTAGAGCTGAGCAAACCAGTTCATGTAATCTGCCTCTCTGAACATCATGGGACCACTAGTATAGATATGTTAAATGTTACAAGAGTTAACTTAGCCTCTTACTTCTGTGGAGAAAATATGGAGAAAGAATGAGTTCACATATTTGTCCTAAATTCTTTTACTTTCAAGAATATTGATGTTAACAAGTTTTGCTCAGAGCAGCACTTAGACGCTCGTGCAACAGAAGCAGCATTTCATAATAAGTTCTTTATAGTAGTAAGTACAGGGTGTACATAAAGTCTGGGAACACTTTCAATTATTTATATCACAAGAACTAAACATTGTACAGCTGTCATACATATTGAATTTTGAAGAGAACAGGGACCTTTAGGAATCTTTTATCTCTTCATAAAAAATCTGAAAGCTCTGTTGTCCCATCTCACAATATAAAACAAGGAATTAGTGGTTGCTGATGATTTTAATGTGTATTTATTGTAAAGCTATGACAGTGTACAATTATTGCAATCAATAGCACTGTCAGTCAGTTTAATTCCTATTGTGAGTTTTGCAGTTATGGTATATAAAGGCTCTGAGTCTGCTATCGATAATACGAGGTGCATTCAAGTTCTAAGGCCTCTGATTTTTTTCTCCGGAGTGGAAAGAGATAGAAACATACGCATTGTTTTAAAATGAGGCCACGTTCAATACGTCCCAGAGATGGCAGCACCGTACGGTAGATGGAATTTTACCGCCAGCGGCGAGAATGAGAACTGTTTTAAATACTTCAAATGGTGACGTTTTCCTTACTTGAACAGCGTGCAATCATTCGTTTTCTGAATTTGCGTGGTGTGAAACCAATTGAAATTCATCGACAGTTGAAGTAGACATGTGGTGATGGAGTTATTGATGTGTCGAAAGTGCGTTCGTGGGTGCGACAGTTTAATGAAGGCAGAACATCGTGTGAAAAATAAACCGAAACAACCTCGGGTTCGCACAAGCCGGTCTGACGACATGATCGAGAAAGTGGAGAGAATTGTTTTGGGGGATCGCCGAATGACTGTTGAACAGATCGCCTCCAGAGTTGGCATTTCTGTGGGTTCTGTGCACACAATCGTGCATGACGACCTGAAAATGCGAAAAGTTTCATCCAGGTGGGTGCCACGAATGCTGACGGACGACCACATGGCTGCACGTGTGGCATGTTGCCAAGCAATTTTGACGCACAACGACAGCATTAATGGGACTTTCTTTTCGTCGGTTGTGACAGTGGATGAGACGTGGATGCCATCTTTAAATCCAGAAACAAAGCGCCAGTCAGCTCAATGGAAGCACACAGATTCACCGCCACAAAAAAATTTCGAGTAACCGCCAGTGCTGAAAAAATGATGGTGTCCATGTTCTGGGACAGCGAGGGCGTAATCCTTACCCATTGCGTTCCAAAGGGCACTACGGTAACAGGTTCATTCTACGAAAATGTTTTGAAGAACAAATTCCTTCCTGCACTTCAACAAAAACGTCCGGGAAGGGCTGTGCGTGTGCTGTTTCACGAAGACAACGCATCCGCACATCGAGCTAACGTTACGCAACAGTTTCTTTGTGATAACAACTTTGAAGTGGTTCCTCATGCTCCCTACTCACCTGGACTGGCTCCTAGAGACTTTTGGCTTTTTCCAACAATGAAACACACTCTCCATGGCCGCACATTCACCAGCCGTGCTGCTATTGCCTCAGCGATTTTCCAGTGATCAAAACAGACTCCTACAGAAGCCTTCGCCGCTGCCATGGAATCATGGCGTCAGCGTAGTGAAAAATGTGTACATCTGCAGGGCGATTACGTCGAGAAGTAACGCCAGTTTAATCGATTGCGGGTGAGTAGTTAATTAAAAAAAATCGGAGGCCTTCGAACTTGAATGCACCTCGTATCTTCATAGACAAATCTAGGGGAAAAAATCATATCACAAAACCAATAGCAAATGGCCTATCTGATCATGACATGCAGCATTTTCTGTTAAGTTTTACTTGTCAGGATATGAAATTTATTAAGTCTGAGCACAGAAGGGTAATAAATCGATCATAAATTAAGAATTTTAGGAGATTGCTCGAAGACATGAACTGGGTAGATGTTTATGATACTTCTGAGTCAAATACAAATACGAGGCATTCATTAATAAAGTTACTCCTTCATTTGAAAAAAAATTCCCTAAAGGTAACTGAAATCAAACAGAAGAATAAAAATAAACCATGGATTACACAAGGAATACAAATATCATGTGGGGCAAAAAGGAAACTGGTTCTACTGTCCAGGAACAGCTCTGATGTAAGCACTACGATGCATTACAAAGAATACTGCAAACTATTGGAGCAACTAGTACAGATATCGAAGCAGTGTTATTGTATAAAAAACATTATTACAGCAGACAACAAAATAAAACCTACATGGGATACAGTGATGCCATAGACATATGGGGCCAGAAAGGAAGAGGAACAGACAGCTCTAAAAGTAAATCAGGAATTGGTAAGAAATGCATGTAGTGTTCATAATACTACATGCATTTGTCAGAAAGATTTGTTTCTGTTACTGACAGCTTTGGGTTATCAGGTTCAGCAAACAGTGCAATGGGAGATCTGAGACCAGTCTCTACAAATAACTTCAGTGAAATGCAAATAACACTCACTTCTCCCAGAGAAGTATCATCCATCATAAAATGCTTAAAATCAAATTATTCTACTAGTTATGGTAATAAGTTAATCAAAGAATGTTCTTGTGAGTTGAGTTTCATGTTAAGTTATTTGTGTAATCAATCTATTATGAGCAGAACATTTCTAGACTGGCTGAAATATGCTGAAGCTAAGTCTCCTTACAAGAAGGGGATAATGAGACACCATTAAACTATTGACCAATTCCATTCCTGCCGGCTTTTTCAAAAATATTTGAAAAGGCTGTGTTCAACCATATTCTTAAGCATCTTACTGCAACTAATATATTGTACAAGTCATAGTTTATGTTCCAGGGATTCTATATAGGGAAGCCTATTTACACATGTAGTAACACTGTACTTAATTCATTAGATAACAAATTAGATGTTACTGGCATTTTCTGTGACTTGTCAAAAGCCTTTGATTGTGTGAATCACAGTATTCTCTTAGGTAAATCAGAATTTTATGGTGTCATTGGCAATGAAGCAAAATGGTTCGAGTCTTACCTAAGTAATAGGAAACAAAGGGTGTCATTACAAAATACCTGTGGAGTAAGCCATCAGTCTTCATCTGATAGAGAATTAATTACATTTGGTGTTCCTCAAGACGCCATCTTGGGTCTGTTGTTTCTTCCTGCTTACATTAACGACCTCTCATCTGTTACACAGCCAGATGTTAAGTTTGTTTTGTTTGCAGATGATACAGACATTGAAATACATAGCAAGTCAAGTACAGATTTAGAAATACCTCCTAATCAGATTTTCACTGAGATTAATAAATGGTGTAAAGCTAGTACACTGACATTAATCTCTGAAAAGACCCACTACATCTACATCTACATCTACATCCATAATTCGCAACCCACCTGACGATGTGTGGCGGAGGGTACTTTGAGTACCTCTATCGGTTCTCCCTTCTATTCCAGCCTCGTATTGCTCGTTGAAATAAAAATTGTCGGTATGCCTTTGTGTGGGCTCTAATCTCTCTGATTTTATCATCATGGTCTCTTCGCGAGATACACGTAGGAAGGAGCAATATATTGCTTGAATTCTCGGTGAAGGTATGTTTTCGAAACTTGAACAAAAGCCCGTGCTGAGCTACTAGCGTCTCTCTTGCAGTCTTCCACTGGAGTTTATCTATCATCTCCGTAACGCTTTCACGATTACTAAATGATCCTGTAACGAAGCGCGCTGCTCTCCATTGGATCTTCTTTATCTCTTCTATCAACCCTATCTGGTACAAATCCCACACCGTTGAGCAGTACTCAAGCAGTGGGCGAACAAGTGAAGTGTAACCTACTTCCTTTGTTTTCGGACTGCATTTCCTTCGGATTCCTCCAATTAACCTCAGTCTGGCATCTGCTTTACCAACGATTAATTTTATATGGTCATTCCATTTTCGACTAGTCCCGCTGGAGGTTCGAGTCCTCCCTCGGGCATGGGTGAGTGTGATTGTCCTTAGGATAATTTAGGTTAAGCAGTGTGTAAGCTTAGGGACTGATGACCTTAGCAGTTAAGTCCCATAAGATTTCACACACATCTGAACATTTTTGAACATTCCATTTCAAATCACTCCTAATGCCTACTCCCAGATAATTTATTGAATTAACTGCTTCCAATTTCTGACTTACTATATTGTAGCTAAATGATAAAGTAAGTTTCTTTCTATGTATTCGCAGCACATTAGACTTGTCTACTTTGGGACTCAATTGCCATTCCCTGCACCATGCGTCAATTCGTTGCAGATCCTCCTGCATTTCAGTACAATTTTCCATTGCTACAACCTCTTGATATACTACAGCATCATCCGCAAAAAGCCTCAGTGAACTTCCGATGTTATCCACAAGGTCATATATATATATATATATATATATATATATATATATATATATATATATATATATATATATATATAGTGAATAGCAACGGTCCTACGACACTCACCTGCGGCACACCTGAAATCAATCTTACTTCGGAAGATTTCTCTCCATTGAGAATGACATACTGCGTTCTGTTATCTAGGAACTCTTCAATCCAATCACACGATTTGTCTGGTAGTCCATATGCCCTTACCTTGTTCATTAAACGACTGTGGGTAACTGTATCGAACGCCTTGCGGAAGTCAATAAACACGGCATCTACCTGGGAACCCGTGTCTATGCCCTCTGTGTCTCATGGACGAATAGCGCGAGCTGGGTTTCACACTATCGTCTTTTTCGAAACCCATGCTCATTCCTACAGAGTAGATTTCTAGTCTCCAGAAAAGTCATTATGCTCGAACATAATACGTGTCCCAAAATTCTCCAACTGATCGAAGTTAGAGACATAGGCCTATAGCTTTGTACATCTGTTCGACGTCCCTTCTTGAAAACGGGGATGACCTGTGCCCTTTTCCAATCTTTTGGTAAGCTACGCTCTTCTAGAGACGTACGGTACACCGCTGCAAGAAGGGGGGCAAGTTCCTTCTCGTACTCTGTGTAAAATCGAACTAGTATCGCATCAGCTCCAGCGGCCTTTCCTCTTTTGAGCGATTTTAATTGTTTTTGTACTTTCGAATTCATTGAACGCCTCCTCACACTACATTTAGCTTCCTCTGCAAGGCACTATATGCAATTCGGAACATATAAGACATTTCCTTCCACATGTGTACAACATAATAAGACTTGTGGTAGAAGAGACTAACAGTGTTAAATTCGTGGAATTACAACTCTATAATAAATGTAGTTCGGAAGGGCATACCATAGAATTACTGAAGCGCCTAAACAAGTCAGTATTTACCACGTAAATGGTGTCAGATGCAAGAGACATTACTCTGAAAAGTCTTTCATACTTTGCTTACTTATTTCATGTGGGGTCATATTTTGGAATATCTCTTATGAAACTGAGCAAACGTTTTTAGTGTGAAGAAGCAGGTAATCAGATTCATTTGAGGTGTAGATTCAAGAACATTATGTAGAAACCTGTTGAATGGACGTCTTGGGTATTCTAACCACTGCTTCTTAGTATATGTATTCCTTAATGAAATTTGATGCAAATAATATGTCTCTATTTTCAACCAATAGCTCAATACACAGTATCAATACTAGTAATAAGTACAGTTTACATAAAGAACTTAAATCAGTTACCTTGGTCCAAAAAGGGGTCCAATACTCAAGAATACACATTTTCAATAAATTGCCAACAGTCATTAAAAATTGATTCCAATTAAAGCACAGTTTGAAAGACTTTTACAGTTAGACCAGCTTATGTAAAAATGTCTGTTAGATTTCAATTTTGACAGCACTTGGTCACAACAGTCAAGATTAGGTATTTTGTTTTATGACAAATTCATTAAAAGTGGATAACTTTGTTTTATGCTGACATTGTACTAATTCTGTAAATATTAGCATTTCTAGTTTACTGTAATGTAATCACATATCTTTACACTCTACTGACAAATGATCACGAAACTTAGTATTATATTCAAATCTCCTATGTTTTTATGTTATACTTTGATATGTTCCACATCCACAAGAGTCATATCATTTTTATTTAGTTTCTGATAGCATGCCATATTTCTAGGATCTCTGGTTGCAGTTGCCACTTGATAGTGGTATTTCTGTCGAAATTTGTCAATAATCTAAAGTAAAATTTTTAATGGTAGTGGCGAAAAGTATTCCTTCTAGAAATTTAATGAAACTGTGGCTACCTGCGAAGGTGGATAATTACTTTTTTCATAATCAATTTAAAATGTCACAGAATAGACTTATCAATGTTATTGGCTTTTTGTTACAGAGACCTTGAGGAAGTACCCGCCAGTGGCGATCCTCCCACGTAAGACCACCCGCCCGTACCAGATTCGAGGCACCAAGGTGGTCATCGACAAGGACATGGGAGTCGCGGTGCCCAACTACGCGCTGCACCACGACCCGAAGTACTACCCTGACCCAGAGCGTTTTGACCCCGAGCGCTTCTCCGAGGAGGAGAAAGCCAAGAGGCACCCCTACGTGTATCTCCCCTTCGGTGAGGGACCACGCAATTGTGTAGGTAAGTCTCACTACCCTCACCTCTGTCAGAATGGTGTGTTTTGCTGTAATTGCCGGGGTTGAGGAGCAGTAGGAATTTAATGTTTTCCTCGAAGTAAACGCTATGTGTTTGACTATAGACTCGTTCTTGGGATTTACTTTTGATAATACAAGGGGCGTCTTCTCGCTCTGAACTGTAACCATTTCAGAGAAATCCATTACAGAAAGTTCTACATCTACATTTATACTGTGCAGGCCACCCAACGGTGAGTGGCGGAGGGCACTTTACGTGCCACTGTCATTACCTCCATTTCCTGTTCGAGTCGCGTATGGTTCGCGTGAAGAACGACTGCCGGAAAGCCTCCGTGAGCGCTCGAATCTCTCTAATTTTACGTTCGTTATCTCCTCGGGAGGTATAAGTAGGGGGAAGCAATGTATTCGATACCTTACCAAGAAACGCACCCTCTCGAAACCTGGACAACAAACTACACCGCGATGCAGAGCGCCTCTGTTGCAGAGTCTGCCACTTGAGTTTGCCAAACATCTCCGTAACGCTATCACTCTTACAAAACATCCCTGTGACGAAACGCGCCGCTCTTCTTTGGATCTTCTCTATCTCCTCTGTCAACCCGACCTGGTACGGATCCCACACTGATGAGCAATACTCAAGTGTAGGTCGAACGAGTGTTTTGTAAGCCATCTCCTTTGTTGATGGGCTACATTTTCTAAGAACTCTCCCAATGAATCTCAACCTGGAACCCGCCTTACCAACAATTAATTTTATGTAATCATTCTACTTCAAATTGTTCCGTACGCATACTCGCACATATTTTACAGAAGTAACTGCTACCAGTGTTTGTTCCGCTATCATATAATCATACAATAAAGGATCCTTCTTTCTATGTATTCACAATACATTACATTTGTCTATGTTAAGTGTCAGTTGTCACTCCCTACACCAAGTGCCTATCCGCTGCAGATCTTCCTGCATTTCGCTACAATTTTCTAATGCTGCAACTTCTCTGTTTACTGCAGCATCATCCGCGAAAAGCCGCATGGAACTTTCGACACTATCTACTGGGTCATTTAAATATATTGTGAAAAGTAATGGTCCCATAAGGCTCTCCTGTGGCACGCCAGAGGTTACTTTAACGTCTGTAGACGTCTCTCCATTGACAACAACATGCTGTGTTCTGTTTGCTAAAAACTCTTCAATCCACCCACACAGCTGGTCTGATATTCCGTAGGCTCTTACTTTGTTCATCAGGCGACAGTGCGGAACTGTATCGAACGCCTTCCGGAAGTCAAGGAAAATGGCATGTACCTGGGAGCCTGTATCTAATATTTTCCGAGTTGGGTCTCACGCGATCGCTGTTTCCGGAATCTACAGAGTAGATTCTGGGTTTCCAGAAATGACATGATACGCGAGCAAAAAATATGTTCTAAAATTCTGCAGCAGATCGATCTCAGAGATATAGACCTATAATTTTGCGCATCTGTTCGGCGACCCTTCTTAAAAACTGGAACTACCTGTGGTCTTTTCCAATCATTTGGAACCTTTCATTCCTCTAGAGACTTGCGGTAGACTGCTGTTAGAAGGTATCTTGGACGTTAGCTGTCACACTGCTATTACCAATAATTTGGAATTGAATCGTCTTCTCTCTTCACTGATCCAACCTGTGAAATGTCCCTTTTCCGTGTCTCAGTATTTGTTCTGAGTTGCAGTTCGTAATTTGTAACCAATAGGACATTTACGTAGGCGTTAACTGTGAGTACATGTTGTGTAACGAGCCTGGTCGAATTGCCTGATGCAAACATGCGCCTTATCTCATGTTTCTCAACTTTAAATCTACGTGAAAAAGTATTGCTAGAACGCAACAATTCGTGAAAGTAAGTCTTTGCTGGTTTACTAACCAACGTCAACAATGTATCTTCATAGACTGCCTATTTACAGGGAGTGCAGAAAAATATGGAAACACCAAAAACATATTAACAAGCCTAATATGAAGCAAACCAATTGCTCTTCAAAACAGCTTTCACCGGAATGATTAAATGTGGTCCTGTGTGGCTTTCAAGGGAATGTTATATTGTTGATGTTGTTCTGGTCTTCGGTCCCGAGACTGGTTTGATGCAGCTCTCCATGCTACTCTATCCTGTGAAAGCTTCTTCATCTCCCAATACCTACTGCAACCTACATCCTTCTGAATCTGCTTAGTGTATTCACCTCTTGATCTCCCTCTACGGTTTTTACCCTCCACGCTGCCCTCCAATACTAAATTGGTGATACCTTGGTGCCTCAGAGCTTGTCCTAACTACAGATCCCTTCTTCTAGTCAAGTTGGTCCACAAATTTCTCTTCTACCCAGTTCTGTTCAATACCTCCTCATTAGTTATGTGATCTACCCATCTAATCTTCAGCATTCTTCTGTGGCACCACATTTAGAAAGCTTCTATTCTCTTCCAGTCCAAACTATTTATCGTCCACGTTTCACTTCCATGTTATACTATCATGCTGCAAAATAGTGGCTGGTTCAGGTAACGATGATGGAGGTGAAGAGCGATCACGCAGTCTTCTCTCTGAAGTAGACCGTGAAGACTCAATAATATTGACATCTGGTGACTGTGGTTCGCCACCAAAGAGATGCAACAATTCATCCTCGTTCTCACAAAACCAATCCTGAGCATGCGAGCTGTGTGAACAGGGCATTTGTCGTCTTGTAACATTGCATCACTACTGGGGAACAAACATTGTACAATGAGACGTACCGGATCAGCCAAAATGGTCACATAACCCTTGGTAGTAATGTTATCTTACAATGGGACCATTGTATACGACGGTATGCTTACCCAAATCATCAGAGAATCCCTTCCACGATTCACTCTTGGGACGTAAACTCGGCCAGAAGCAGTAACGAGCAAGACTCATCAGAGCTAATGACTTACTTCCATTGCTCCATAGTGCAGGTTTTTTATGCCTTCAACCCAACGTTTTCCTCTCACGGGCATTTACATCACTGATGACTGGTTTTGGATTTTCACCTCGCCTTGCAATTCCCTGGTTATGCAGCTCACTTCGTGTTGTTTTGGTGCTGACAGGGTTCGAGAACGCAGCATTCAGATCTACAGTGACTCTTGCAGTTGTTGTCCCCTTAATTTTTCGTCACAATCCTTTTCAATGAGCGTCTGTCACTATCATTCAACACACATTTTCGTCTGCGCTGCTCTTAACCTTCCCTGTATGCGGTATAAATCTTCGATACGGTGCTCCTTGAAACTCCAGACACTTTGGCTACCGTGGTTATGGAAGCACTCACGATACGAGCACCAACAATTTGGTCAAGTTCGAGTTCACATAGCTCAGACGTAATGCACTCATAAATACACAGAACACTGTTGTGACCACGAATGATCCTTGCAACGTATTGAGGACATTGCACAGTTTCCGTTTTTGGCCAAATACAACAGATCGACCTGCAGGCTTGGCTAGCATTATATTCAAGCAAGATTTTCTCGCGGGTTTTTTCATATTTTTGTCAGGCCCCTGTATGACCCCCCTGATCTCAGTTTTACACTTTGTTCATTTCGCACTAGCTTTTGTGATCGCTCGAATTACTGCATTTGTAACGTCCCCTTAGAAAAATTATGAATGACTATGCTAATAAACTTCTACGTTATTTGATACAAAGACAGATGAGTAAAACTGAACGTACTCAGACAGTTCTCTCTTTACTTATTCTGTTCGTCACTAAACTGACACACAATATTTTTTTAGCGCAACGCAATCTGACTTTCAACAATCCTTTCAAAAGAATGGCCCTGACTAACAATAACCTATACCTTTCTTGAATCACTTACCTCACAAAAATCTTCGTTACTCGAACTACTGAAATACAGCTAGCGGCAATACTGCCAGCTAAATAAAAGATTCTAACTACTGAAGGCACTAACTACTGATAGGCATAATTAGCAAATGAAAGATTTTGGTAGAGAACAAGCAATGTATTTACCTTAATAGTGTTCAAAAGTCATTATACAGGGTGAGTCACCTAACATTACCGCTGGATGTACACTCCTGGAGATGGAAAAAAGAACACATTGACACCGGTGTGTCAGATCCACCGTACTTGCTCCGGACACTGCGAGAGGGCTGTACAAGCAATGATCACACGCACGGCACAGTTGGCACACCAGGAACCGCGGTGTTGGCCGTCGAATGGCGCTAGCTGCGCAGCATTTGTGTACCGCCGCCGTCAGTGTCAGCCAGTTTGCCGTGGCATACGGAGCTCCATCTCAGTCTTTAGCACTGGTAGCATGGCGCGACAGCGTGGACGTGAACCGTATGTGCAGTTGACGGACTTTGAGCGAGGGCGTATAGTGGGAATGCGGGAGGCCGGGTGGACGTACCGCCGAATTGCTCAACACGTGGGGCGTGAGGTCTCCACAGTACATCGATGTTGTCGCCAGTGGTCGGCGGAAGGTGCACGTGCCCGTCGACCTGGGACCGGACCGCAGCGACGCACGGATGCACGCCAAGACCGTAGGATCCTACGCAGTGCCGTAGGGGACCGCACCGCCACTTCCCAGCAAATTAGGGACACTGTTGATCCTGGGGTATCGGCGAGGACCATTCGCAACCGTCTCCATGAAGCTGGGCTACGGTCCCGCACACCGTTAGGCCGTCTTCCGCTCACGCCCCAACATCGTGCAGCCCGCCTCCAGTGGTGTCGCGACAGGCGTGAATGGAGGGACGAATGGAGACGTGTCGTCTTCAGCGATGAGAGTCGCTTGTGCCTTGGTGCCAATGATGGTCGTATGCGTGTTTGGCGCCGTGCAGGTGAGCGCCACAATCAGGACTGCATACGACCGAGGCACACAGGGCCAACACCCGGCATCATGGTGTGGGGAGCGATCTCCTACACTGGCCGTACACCTCTGGTGATCGTCGAGGGGACACTGAATAGTGCACGGTACATCCAAACCGTCATCGAACCCATCGTTCTACTATTCCTAGACCGGCAAGGGAACTTGCTGTTCCAACAGGACAATGCACTTCCGCATGTATCCCGTGCCACCCAACGTGCTCTAGAAGGTGTAAGTCAACTACCCTGGCCACCAAGATCTCCGGATCTGTCCCCCATTGAGCATGTTTGGGACTGGATGAAGCGTCGTCTCACGCGGTCTGCACGTCCAGCACGAACGCTGGTCCAACTGAGGCGCCAGGTGGAAATGGCATGGCAAGCCGTTCCACAGGACTACATCCAGCATCTCTACGATCGTCTCCATGGGAGAACAGCAGCCTGCATTGCTGCGAAAGGTGGATATACACTGTACTAGTGCCGACATTGTGCATGCTCTGTTGCCTGTGTCTATGTGCCTGTGGTTCTGTCAGTGTGATCATGTGATTTATCTGACCCCAGGAATGTGTCAATAAAGTTTCCCCTTCCTGGGACAATGAATTCACGGTGTTCTTATTTCAATTTCCTGCAGTGTATATATAAAACTTGTGACATCCAATTAAACAAATTTCCTTTTTCTGACGGACACACGTCCAGATCGTCCGCTCTCAAAACTCTGGCATCTCTCTCCCCACATCCACCACTGCTGACGGCTCACTTCCAACTGCCCTATTTTCTCTTAAAGAGATTGTATTAGAATTTCCCGATCATCGTAATGTTCAATTAACGATGTGTAACCACTACAGACGCATCTATTTACTGTATCGTAGGTTTTATAGATTGTATTAATGTATTTCAAGTAGAACATCAAATGGTCTGTCTATCCAGTAAATGTTAGCAGGAAGCAATACATTCGTTTAAAATTCCCAGAAAATCCAGTGCTTTTCAGTTATAAGAATATTCATTCATCTGTACTAGAAGCTGTGGTAGATGCTCTCAACAGTTACATTATAATCGGCATAGGATGATTTGGAAAATAATTTATTGGTGGTATATTTCGATCTACGAGTGTACTTCGGTTGATGCAAGAGGGAAGCTTAATCCATAACTAGAGAACCGTACGCTAAGATCCCACGACGAAATATTTCTCTCTGTTTTGCGTCATAGATTGCTACCTACAATGTGAGGTTTTCAATACTCTCCTAACTTTCCGTTGGCAATAAGCTATAGTTATTATCGCAGTCTAGCTGGTGGTGTTATCCCATATTAGAAGAATTTAAAACGATTTCGATCAGAGCTCCAGTACCCTTCCCTGAACTGAGGGATCCAGCGGAATAAGGTCTAAGCTATGCACTTGTATCTACAGTTGTGGTTTCTTTTGAATACGTATCTTGTGAGAGCGTGGTTGTATGATAACGTTGTGCGCCATTATCTCAAAGCATCATCGTATATTTACTACAGCAATCGTATCGTAAAAACGCTGTTATTGCTATACTGCGTATTAAACGTTAATTAAAATGTTCCGTTTTCTGTTCACAGGCATGAGACTGGGTCTTCTGCAGTCTAAAATCGGCCTCGCTCACCTCATGTCAAAGATCGAATTCCAGAAATGCGATGAGACTGAAATTCCAATTGAATTCGATCCACTAACCATAGTGTTCATGCCCGCAACTGGGCTTCATCTGCGAGCGAAGAAGAGATCTGTGTGAAGAGTGAATATTAACTGTCCTAAAAGAAACTTTTCGAGAAGACCGTATACTCTGTGTACCACGTGTATCGTCAATAAATCTCTAACAATCGTCATTTCTATGAACACCAACAATCTATCAGTGTCTTCTTCAATTGTGTGTGTGTGTATGGTTGTGTCTGAAAATAAAATGAAATAACGAAATATCATCCCTACCTCTGATATCTAAAGGTAACTGCGTGAACTAGAGGCCTACTTGGGGAATCCCCTGTACTCGCGCTGCCTAATAGAGTATGGCAGGCAAAGCAGTGCTGAAAAACCCACAGATAATTACTGAAGCCGTGATAAGTTGCGATTAGATACTCAATCGCCTTGTACCAAGGGTCGTCTGCCTTGGCCTTGAGACTCCATATGAGCGGTACTTGTTATCGTAGCAAGCACTGCAAACATGCGGCCTCTAATCGTATCTCTGGCGCAAGCCAAACGCCATTTGTTGTTCAATTACTACAGCAGAATCGTCGAGGAGGCAGCTGTGTTACGTTATTTACTATCGAAATAATTATGAAAAATCCGCCGCGATCGCACAAACTACCTGGTGTTTACCTATGTTTAAGCGTGGGTAACCACGCATTCTTCAGAACAAATATAAAACAGCTTGTTATATATTTGTTCTGAAGGAGGCGTGGTTACCCACGCTGAAACATAGGTAAACACTAGGAAGTTTGTGCAGTCGAGGCGGATTTTTCATAATTATTTCGATACTTATGATTTCTGACGCGCTACAATGCTGAAAGTTCTTTTATTTACTATCGCCAGCACTTTCCAGTGGCTGAAGTCAGAAAGAAATTTCGCTGTGTTTAACAGTTTCCAGACAATGCTGTTGTTACTAAAGAAAGGCTGTCTTCTGAAAGCATCAATAAAACCTTGTTAACCTGAATATAGTGACCTACACCATCTGATAAGAAAGGGTGACTGAGTAGGGCAGAGGCCCACGCGGGAAATCCACAGTATGGTGCGGCCTAATAGACTACGGCAGGGTGTCCAGTGCTTCTGGAAAGTGGATGTAATTTCACTTTACCGAACGCACCGTCAATCAGCCACCATTGTTTCCGACTTCAACAACAGGATGTCTCACCATCTTAACGACAACAAGTCTTTACACAAACGTCAGATTACAACATTAAGTACAATACAGAATCAGTCATGTGATGAGACACGATGGGTGAAACTGGGAGAATGACTTAAATCTCACAGCAAATTATTGTCTTATTAAATGGATCAGAAATGACCACTTGAACTTATCTACTCTTTATCGCTAAGGGTGTACATATTACTCAAAAGAGAGTGCTCGAAGACGTTACATGTAATTACTCGAGCGAACGTAGTACTGTGAAAAGCAGCTGGCTAAAATTAGTTTTATTTCAATAATTTTACTTCTGAAAATTTTGAGTCACGTTTGGTAATTTCTTTTATAGTGATATCTTCCAACAAAATTTTCTATTTCAAAGTGTCCAAAATGAAGCAATGTCCATCAGGTTCTTTTTTTTTTTTTGTACAGAAAAATCTGCCTCTTTATTCAACGAACTAGCAGGCCAACCGGAACTGAACATCTAGGTGCTTTCGTCCATCTACTCTGTCATATTCTTTCGGTGTAATCCTGACTCAGATTAAACTAAGACATTCATCTTTCGTAGAGCGCTCCTAAAAATAAAAGACTTGCTGTACAAACCATGATAAAGACAAACATTCACCTTCTATTATGTAACTAATCAGCGTTAACTCCTTGTTCAAAGTTCTCATTATTTATAAGATGTGACCTTGCGCTAAAATGTAATTGTCCTGTGACTAGGGCCTCCCGTCGGGTAGACCGTTCGCCGGGTGCATGTCTTTCGCTCTGACGCCACTTCGGCGACTTGAGCGTCGATGGAGATGAAGGGATGATGATTAGGACAACACAACACCCAGTCCCTGAGCGGAGAAAATCTCCGACCCAGCCAGGAATTGAACCCGGGCCCTTCGGATTTATATTCTGACGCGCTGACTACTTCTTTTTTAATTGTTCTAGTTCAGTGTTGTTCGTTGCATTTGTTTGGTGCGGATGTCCCAGGACACCCGTTCAAGTTCAGTGTTGCGCCGTTGACTCAGTTTTTTTTTTTATTACAGAGGGCAGCTAACCCTCTGAGCGAACACGCTGAGCTACCCAGCCGGCGCCACTCAGCTACTGGGGGCGGACGCCTTGCGCTGAGAAATGCCATTATTATGTGGGATGAACTAGAACGGGCAGAGGTTTATGTGAAATTCTCACTGGAATATTAAAAATAATCACTCAGTTTCATTAGAGTTTATTCCATGATCAAAATGAAGTACATAGATCCAACCAGTTCACACATATCCTATTTGTTTTGAAATACTCTTTTCTGTCCCGCATGTGCACAATGAGACATTAACCATACATACTTCCTACAACGCTTCGTAATGAAGGAACTACAGAGCTCAGGAACATGAAATATGGTATGTATACTAGTAATATGGACTACATGAGAATTGTATGTAGACCCCTAACAACGAGGCAGTTGCTGCTACACTTTTATGTCAAGGTCCTTAAGACGAAAGACACTGACTGTCTCTGCGCTCATACCACTACTGCTGACAGTCAATCTGTATGTCTAAAATTCTTTCGTTTGTTTCATAAACTACGTATTTATGACATAGTTTCGTTTGACATTATTTGCCCTCAGCAATCTGAAATTGGAGGTATGTTCTCTTTATGTTAAATGTTAATGCGTCAATGGGAACGTCGGAATAAATGCACCGACTCTGAAATATTGCACAGGAAGAACTTACAACAGTCAGAGCACCCTGATCTCAGTTTCAATCACGTGCCGAGGCAAACTATAATATAAAATAAACCCATCGCACAAAAAATTTGTCACCCCCAAGGATACATCACGCCAACACCGTATAACATTTCATTTCGCCGAGAAAGACAAGTTTCTCGAAGTATATGGCATATACAGCTGAATCCAGTCACTAATGATTACATTTTTAGAATATATTAATTTAATCCAGTCGAATATTCGCTTCACGGTGGAACTGGAGAAGGATGGATGCCTTCCCTTTTTCGAAGTATTGTCCAATAGGAAGATTCATTGTGTAGGAGCATCACGTCACGTGAGTTTTTCGGCCAGCGTCTGTAGATTGGGGCCCTTTTAGTAGCTGTAAAGGATAACAAGGGTTTGCGTAAGGCGGACGCTTTGCAGTTGTGGCGTGTTATACACTGGTGAGACCATCAGGACTATGGAGGACCGGTGAATTGAGCATACGCATCACACACGCTTAGCAAGAAGTTGAGATTGAATTAGCAAGTGGCTTTATAAATAGCTATGGAGGTTTCTGCTTAAATTGTGGGTGGAATCCTGACCTCTTCCTGGTCTACATCTACATCTACATGGTTGCTCTGCAATTCACATTTAAGTGCCTGGCACAGGGTTCAAAGAACCACACTACTTCTCCACCACTCCTCTCTCGAATGACGCGTGGGAAAAAGGAACACCTAAATCATTCCTTTTGAGCTCTGATTTCTCTTATTTTATAATGATGATCATTTCTCCCTACGTAGGTGGGTGTCAACAAAATATTTTCGCATTCGGAAGAGAAAATTGGTGATTGAAATTTCTTAAATAGATCTCGTCGCAAAAAAACCGCTTTTGTTTCAGTGACAGCCACCCCAAGTCTGGTATCATATCAGTGACACTCTCACCCCCATGGCGCGATAACACGAAACGACCTGCCCTTCTTTGCACTTTTTCGATGTGCTCCGTCAATCCTACCTGGTAAGGATCTTGCACCGGGCAGCAATATTCCAGCAGAGGACGGGCAAGTGTAATCTAGGCTGTCCCTTTAGTGGATCTGTCGCATCTTCTAAGTGTTCTGCCAACAAAGTGCAGTCTTTGTATCGCCTTCCCCATAATATTATCTATATGGTTCTAGGCGCGCAGTCCGGAACCGTGAGACTGCTACGGACGCAGGTTCGAATCCTGCCTCGGGCATGGATGTGTGTGATGTCCTTAGGTTAGTTAGATTTAATTAGTTCTAAGTTCTAGGCGACTGATGACCACAGATGTTAAGTCGCATAGTGCTCAGAGCCATTTGAAACATATCTATATGGTGTTTCCAATTTAAGTTGCACGTAATTGTAATTCCTAGGTAATCAGTCTAATTGACAGCCCTTAGACTTGTGCGATTTATCGTATGCCCAAAATTTATTGGATTTCTTTTAGTACCCTCTAAACATTCATGGTGGTGTCTGTTTGTACTATATCGTGTCTCCCTACCACTTTCGCGCAACGACGCTCTGAGGGTGTTTTTTAGGGAATTAACTAGTTTGAACCTGGGTCCTGTTGCTGGTAAGGAGACGCCAGACCACACATGACATGTAGAATTCAGAAGAGTTCAGTGAGACTAGCGATGATATAACCAAATACTTAATAATCTCAGCGTCAGCTCCACTGCACTCCCTGTAAAAGAATCTTGATACTAACTAAATTTAGTGGAAAGGGTTCAAGGCTTTCCTATTTTTAGTTAGCTGGTAAAATAACGACGAAAAATCAGTTAAGTTTACCATTGGAAATTTTATTCTACTCACAAAACAATGATTATAAATTGCACTATCGATAAAAGGAAATGTTTTAATACAGGATGGTAAAAACCAACTGCGTTCAACAAAAATGTGAGCGAATATTCCCTGAATGGGTTTCCAAGTTCTACAATCGATCGAAGGATGACCTATGCCAAATCACATCTATAATCTAGGTTTAATTTAAGTTTCACAAAAGAGAAAACTACCAAAATGGTCTACAGTGACCCTCAATTATCTTTTATTACTTATTTAACTTGTCGTAAATTACATTGGCTGATGTGGCTTCTCAATAACTATATAAAAGAAAAAACATCGCGTTTCAGATCTTTTCTTCAAGTGGCAAATGTGAACATCATGAGTTTTAATTAACGATCACCATTAGTATAACGAAAAAAAGGGGTGTAACAGATGAGACTTCTGCAGTTCAGAGTGAAGCTTTATGCGCTCAAATATGCGGCATCGCGTGCGTTCATTACCTTGTCGGTGTTTAGGCAGCGTCAGGGCGGCAGCGGCCGGAGGAGCAGCCATCCAGCTCGCCGTCTCGGAACCAACTCTCTAATTTCTCCTTACTACAATTTACCGAAGTTAGTTAAAAAAAATTATCTGGCTATGTTTTCATCTGACCAATCAGGGTCTCAATGTTAACCTTAAGCTCCGCCTACAAAAATTCTGTCAATCCAATGAGAAACGTTATACTTCTCGTGGTGGGGCAATGTTTTTAAAGTTTGCAACGTAACAGAGACGCTAAAAAGTCTCACGCTAAAACCTGCAGCTAGTGTGGTCCTTTTAGCGTTATCGTAAGATCTATACTGCTCTTCTGAAGGGCTCTATCTTTTAACATGGGCTGGGGAGTGATCCTAATGTAACAGACACGCGAAAAAGTCTCACGCTAAAACTTGCGGGTGGTAGTGGCCCTTTTTGTGTTATCGTAAGATCTATACTGCTTTTCTGGAGGGCTCTAGCTTTTAACATGGGCTGGGGGTTGTCCTTGACATACCTGAGACGCGAAAAAGCCTCACGCTAAAACGTGCGGGTTGTATAGTTGTACAGGTAGGATCGCGGCGTGGGTGCCCAGCCCCTCCCTTTTCTAGCTTAACACGGTTCTGCTCTCGGCTTCTGTCCTCGTTTCTCCCCTCGGAACTGCGTCTGCCTCACGGTGGGAAGGTACGACATGCATTTAGGCATTCTTGTGTTAGTCTGTGGTATTCCATTTGCTCACTCGTTACTCGTATTACTTTGGTTAATTTAATGTCACGATTTATTTGGAGCTATATGACATACTACTGGATTTGCTTATCATGTCAGGGTTTTCATGTAAGGTGTTGGATTTGCCTGACACCTTACATATCACCACCCTTCGAACTTAATTTTTGCACTGAATTTAGGCAATGATTGAATCGTTGTCTAAGTCAGTCAAAAATTTTCTAATTTATCTAAATTTTGTTGCGCACTGTTCAGCCACATTATTCAGTTCTATGCTAGTTTGTATTACTAATTTATATTTTTATATTCTTCCACACTATAATTAATAATGACAAGAGAAGAATATATTTATACTATTATTAGTTTTTAATTATTTTCTTTCTTTATTTAAGTGTGAAGTTTTTTTTTTAAGAAGTTTGTTATCGAAAGTGAAGAGTCTGTCACATTGATTTTCTTAGAAATATTGTTTTTATAAATTTAGTAATTAAGTAAAATCTATTCCTAACACATTTTTTAAATATCATGTGCAAGTAAAATGTTTTTGTTTCAAGACACTCATTTCAACATTGTTACACTAACAAATAAGTATTATTTCCAAGAATTACTTTCACAAAGAAATATAGATGCACAAGTATTCAAATATTAACCTAACAAATGGTACAAATGTTAAAAAAATTGCTTTGACAAAGAAATATACATACACACGTATTGAGGTATTATCCTAATAAATGGTACAAATGTTAAAGAAAGGGAAAACTTCCAACAAGATAATTTTTTATTCTTTGTTTTTATAAGGAGAAACTAAGTAAAATATAGTTATTCTTTCATTTTTATGAGGAGAAAATAAGTGGCATATTGTTTCTTTATATACTGTCCATTTCAGAACTAATGACTTATTTTTATCGATAGCCTATTTTTTACTTCAGTCCATAGTCAATGACAGTTATTTTGTAGTTTATTAGCTGTCTGGTGTGCTTAACTTATTTAGTTTTTCACACGTTTCGTTTGCACAATTCCTACATCACATAATTTGATTTCTTGCATTCACACAATCCTATGAATGTTCAAGCATGAGGTTGGCGAATGTTTTTGCACGAAGGTGATGGACTTGAGAGAGATGGATGTGAGCAAGCATTTGATGTACAGCTTCGTTCGTCGTTCCTTGTTGGCTTGGCAAGTGTGTGTTGCTGTTGTGGAGGTCCCATAATGGAATGGAGCTGTGAGTGCAGAATCTCGTGGTTTACTGGCTTTGTATGCGTGAAAGTCATCGTTATGTGTAGCTAAATGTTGTCGTTTTTCGTTGTAATACTTCGCAGACGACTAGTTTACAATAGGATAGGGATTTTGGAAGGTATGTCGACTATTCTTCACCCATCTTCTTTCTTGGTCTCAATCTTGCGAATCTTCAACTTCTGTTCTTCCTGCTTTTTCTCTGCTTCTTACTTGCTTCTTGGTTCTTCTCTGGGCAGGACATGGAAATATTTATTGATAACTAGTCGCTTTGAAGCTCTCCTCCTAGTAACAGTTTGATAAATTGTTTGGGCGCGTCATTTTTAATTTGTGGAAGTTGTTCTTCAGTTTCGTGCATCAGCGTGCTGTTTAATAGCAGTAGTGTGACTTTACACATATCTTTTGCCAGCGGTGGCTTGCCCAAGCGGTCTTCTCGTCCGGCCGTTTTTTGCTCGCTCCGCTGAGTGGCGGGCGCCCCGGGGTTTACGAGCGGCGAAAGTCCGGTGTCCTGGCGTCCCGTGGCGCCTCTGCAGGGCTGTCACTGTGCGGCTCCCTGTTCCATTACAGCAAGATTCTACCTAGCGGGCACATCTACTGCCAACTTTCGCTACAAGGGCCGTCTGTTAGTTTCGCTGATCTTTCCCTTCTCTCGACGCTCCTGTTATGTAGGAATCGTGTGTTGCTAATTACGTCCTTTTCTTTCTTGATACATCTCGCGTTGCAACTTGTGGGTCGTTGCATCTCTTCCTTGCTGGAGCTTTTACAATGGTTCTTACAAAAAGTTTTACTTATAATCATGTAACATATATCTAGTATCTACTTGTTTTGCGCCTACTTAAAAAGCTTTACAAATTTCGGCGCCCTTTCCATGTTACAATTCTAAGATATTCGGAGTCTTAACGTCTACTCAAGAATCCTCAAATTCGTTTTTTATTTTTGTGTAGTGTCGTGGTGTATAGCATTTTAGTATTTCATGCTGTTAGACTATCTATGCTTTATCCCTTCACCTTAATCTATGGTACTATTGATGTTATTATTGAAACTACTTTCTCTTTCCCATCTTCCTCTCTCTTCATTCTTCTTTCACCTGACGATCTTATCTGCAACATAATCTTGAAATATTGTGCTGATTATTTACGAGTAATAAAATTAATCTTCAAACTTATACTGAAAGTGTTTAATACTGCCAACTTTAGGTAAAAATAGCTCTGCTTTATCTCGTAAAATATCCTCTAAATCTCTTTTACTGTGTTCCGAAATACCTTGAACTTCTTGTAATTTTTCGTCGATTTCTTTATGGACTTCTAACATGAGTTGAGGCGATTCCCCCTTTTGTGCATACCACTCTAATTCTTCATCCTATTTATCTCGCATCATTCTTAATTGTTTGTTTATAACTGGTATTTCTTCTAATTTTAGCTTTTGCTCGAAGAGAAGTGTGACATTCCCGAATGTTACGCTACCTTTCCCCATATCTATTTTCGCTCGTCTCTCATTTAAAACATCTGCACCTATAATCAAATCTACAGTTAGTTTAGGTATAATCACGATGTTGGCTTCGATCTTTTGACCTTGGCACGAAAGAGTTAACCTTGTTTGTCTCGTAACTTCCGCAGCATTGTTTCTAATAGGACCTCTTACTTTAATCTTACGTGTTTTCAGAACTGGCAATTCCTCATTGGCGTTACACTGCATGAATAAATTTTCTGAGATCGCAGTCAGTTCACTTCCGCTATCAATTACAATATTGACTGGGATATGCTTTATCATGGCCTTCACAATTGGTTGAATTTGAAAGGTTTGGTTCTGTACTTCTTCCTCTTGCATCAACGAATCCTCCACTGAATCATACATGAGTCTTTTTAGGAATTTCCCTTGTGAATTCGAACTTTCTGTAGGATAAGCTTCGACTGCTACTTCTCTCTCTTTTATTTCCTTTTCTCTATTTCTTCCATCATTTACGCTTTCTTCAACATCTTCTACTTTTTCCTCATCCTCGTCTATCTTCTCCTTTTTCGCTACTTCCATATAATCGCATCTAAATGCTCTAATTATCGCTTCATAACTTCCTTCATTATATACGTTGGGTTGTGTGCCCACTCGTAACTTATTTTCAACTTCTGTCGACTGCGCATTATCCTCACTGAATTCTCTTTCCCTGGTTTCCATCTCAAATAGCTCTGCAATACTCATTACTTCGTCCTTTCGTCCTACATTCGTTGTGTATGCCTCTGGTAATTCATCCTCCTCGTCAGTATTCTCCCAATTCATTTCGTCCCAACACGATATTCTTATTTTCTTGTCTTCGTTTTCATCTGGTCCCTGCGGATTTGTTTCTTCCTTCTTCTCTTCTCGTGATAAGATTTTTACTTCTCTGTTCAAGGTGCTGCAATTGTCCTCGGTCGGTGCGTCATTATCTTTGGCATGGGCGCTTAGTTGTCAATCCGAACGTTTATCGGGTTTTGGTGGTCTTACCTCAACCTCTTCTATATGCATTCGCTTTTCTTGTTCAGCTTGTTGATAGTGATTTCTTTGTTCATAATTTGTCGGTCTATTGGTTCTCCAGTACCCGTTCCAGTTGTCGTTATTCCCTCTGTAATAGTTGTAGCCGTTCCTGGATGAATTATAGTTATTGCCATATTCTCTTCTAAATCCATAACCGGTTCTTTGTTGAAATCTATTGTCGTTTCTTGGTGCGAAGGTATCACGTGGTTCGTAATTATTGTTTCTTCGTACTGTGTCTTGTGGATTCCACTGCTTTTTGCTTTCGTTTTCACGTGCGCTTCGTCTTTTTCTTGCGTCATCTTCCGAAAATATGAACTCTAGTTCCCTTAGAATACCTTTAAATGCTTCGACGTCATTGCCTCCCCGACCTACTAATGATTGCTGGTATTTCAATGGCAGCTTCATCGCGCATAATTTAATCAACTCTCCGTTACTGTATGGTACATCTAAGCAATGATTTTCGTTTGCCATTACTTCGAAAAATTTCACGGGACTCTTCTCTCCTGAATTTTCAAAATATGGGTTCTGCAATAATTCATACTTCACTCTGTTCTGTGCTTCGCTGGACCAATATCGTGAGAGAAACTTCTCTCTGAAATCTTCGTACGATCGACATGTCGCTGCAACATTTTGCATGATTTCTGCGACTGTTCCTGTCATGTGTGCACATATTAAGTCTAATTTGTGTGCTAGCGTCCAGTGTTCTGGTAATCCTACTCGGAATTGATTAATAAAAGTTCGTGGATGTAATGAGTTTCCTTCGCGATAATGTTGAAGTTTTCTGACTGTGAGGAAATGATCTTTGTCGTACTTCGTCATAGTTCCATATGAAATTCGCGATTCTTCGCCACTTTTGTTTCTGATCATTTCTCCCGTCGTTCTTTCCGGTTGTGGTAGACCCATTGGATATTGTCCACTGTAACTTTCGCGTACCCGCGGTGCAGTCTGTCTGATTTCACGTATGTTACTTTCCGCCTGTGATTGGAATCGCATATGCGTAATATCTTCGTTAATTGCTTGTTTTTCCGGTGCTGTTACAGATACGGATGTGGTTGCAGACTCGGTGCTTGTTCGACCTTGTTCACTACGCACTTCAATGGTTTGCAACAACTCTGTTCGCAATTTCTGAAATTGTCGCTTCGTTTGCGCTTCTATTTTGACTATGCGGTTATCATATCTTTTTAGCGCTGCTTTTGTGATACGTTTGTGTAAAACACTGTTTTCAACAATTTCACGCTCTGTACCTGCTGCTTGTCTAGTAATTTCGTTTATCTGTTTCTTTAGTTCCTTGACTTCTCCCTGGGTGTTGTTACGTAATGTTTTGATCTTGTCCTGAATGTCATTACGCAATGTTTGTACGTCCGCTTGTACCTTGTCAATGTCTGTTCTCAACTGATTGTGACCTGTTATTAAGTGTCCTATCACTTCTCGAGATTCTTTTGCCTCGTCTTCAATACGACTTAGGTGTAACTGAATTTTTTTGTTTTGTTCTTTAATCTCACGCATTTGTATCGTGGTTTCCGCATTCTGAATTTTAATTTGGTTCGCAATTTCTTTATTTTGCCTTGTCATGGTTTCCGTAATTTGTCGTAATAATTCTGCCAGATTGGTGGGTCCTATTGCCTTTTCTTCCGACGTCCTACGCTCTGTGTTTTCGCCCAAGTGTTGGTTCGCAACCGATTGCATTGACCTCTGCTGTGACACGTTTCTGCTCGCATTCCTTTTACTCTGTGGTGAGGTATCTCTGATTACTTGTACTATGGGTTCTACGCATTCAAGACGCAAGTTAGAATCCTTATCGACTGTCTCACTACTTTCCTGCTCCTCTGTCGTATGCTGACCTAGGTTTTCTGTGCCTTGGCGTACCTTATCCTCGTTATGGTTCGTTATCTGTTCTACTTCTCGCGATACTGCATCGTCTGTTGTACTGTCCTCTATTCTCTGTCCAATTTCATGCTGGGTCTCTACCTCAATTCGGTCAAGGTCTCGATTTGTCATTGCTAATTTTTCTGAATCCCTTATTTTTTGTTTTAAAAGCAATTCACGCGCCCTACTTCGCGTCAAAATGCGCTCATACGATTTCACGCGTTTCATAAACTTTTTGTTCACACGACTTGACACTATCAAGACTGACAATCCATTCACTTACTTGTTGGGACAGAACCAACTTGTCAACGATGTATCCGCCACCTGTGCGCTTGCATTGGAGAGAAATCTTAATTCTAACCATTTTCAAAATTCATAACTTAATTATGCTATTGTTTCTGGTGAATGTCTTTCTTGAATACTTTTACTATCTATCACTGCAGCTACTGTTTTCGAAAATATATAACTTCAAGAAAAAAAATTTTTTCAGCGAAAACTTTTTTAGCAGGATATTTTTCTGACCTAATTAGGCATGTGGTCGACCTTCAATTATGGTATTTTACCATCCTGGCAGGGTCGCCATTTTCTAAACATTCATGGTGGTGTCTGTTTGTACTATATCGTGTCTCCCTACCACTTTCGCGCAACGACGCTCTGAGGGTGTTTTTTAGGGAATTAACTAGTTTGAACCTGGGTCCTGTTGCTGGTAAGGAGACGCCAGACCACACATGACATGTAGAATTCAGAAGAGTTCAGTGAGACTAGCGATGATATAACCAAATACTTAATGATCTCAGCGTCAGCTCCACTGCACTCCCTGTAAAAGAATCTTGATACTAACTAAATTTAGTGGAAAGGGTTCAAGGCTTTCCTATTTTTAGTTAGCTGGTAAAATAACGACGAAAAATCAGTTAAGTTTACCATTGGAAATTTTATTCTACTCACAAAACAATGATTATAAATTGCACTATCGATAAAAGGAAATGTTTTAATACAGGATGGTAAAAACCAACTGCGTTCAACAAAAATGTGAGCGAATATTCCCTGAATGGGTTTCCAAGTTCTACAATCGATCGAAGGATGACCTATGCCAAATCACATCTATAATCTAGGTTTAATTTAAGTTTTACAAAAGAGAAAACTACCAAAATTGTCTACAGTGACCCTCAATTATCTTTTATTACTTATTTAACTTGTCGTAAATTACATTGGCCGATGTGGCCTCTCAATAACTATATAAAAGAAAAAACATCGCGTTTCAGATCTTTTCTTCAAGTGGCAAATTTGAACACCATGAGTTTTAATTAACGATCACCATTAGTATTACGAAAAAAAGGGGTGTAACAGATGAGACTTCTGCAGTTCAGAGTGAAGCTTTATGCGCTCAAATATGCGGCATCGCGTGCGTTCATTACCTTGTCGGTGTTTAGGCAGCGTCAGGACGGCAGCGGCCGGCGGAGCAGCCATCCAGCTCGCCGTCTCGGAACCAACTCTCTAACTTCTCCTTACTACAATTTACCGAAGTTAGTTAAAAAAAATTATCTGGCTATGTTTTCATCTGACCAATCAGGGTCTCAAAGTTAACCTTAAGCTCCGCCTACAAAAATTCTGTCAATCCAATGAGAAACGTTATACTTCTCGTGGTGGGGCAATGTTTTTAAAGTTTGCAACGTAACAGAGACGCTAAAACGTCTGACGCTAAAACCTGCAGCTAGTGTGGTCCTTTTAGCGTTATCGTAAGATCTATACTGCTCTTCTGGAGGGCTCTATCTTTTAACATGGGCTGGGGAATGATCCTAATGTAACAGACACGCGAAAAAGTCTCACGCTAAAACTTGCGGGTGGTAGTGGTCCTTATCGTAAGATCTATACTGCTTTTCTGGAGGGCTCTAGCTTTTAACATGGACTGGGGGTTGTCCTTGACATACCTGAGACGCGAAAAAGCCTCACGCTAAAACGTGCGGGTTGTATAGTTGTACAGGTAGGATCGCGGCGTGGGTGCCCAGCCCCTCCCTTTTCTAGCTTAACACGGTTCTGCTCTCGGCTTCTGTCCTCGTTTCTCCCCTCGGAACTGCGTCTGCCTCACGGTGGGAAGGTACGACATGCATTTAGGCATTCTTGTGTTAGTCTGTGGTATTCCATTGGCTCACTCGTTACTCGTATTACTTTGGTTAATTTAATGTCACGATTTATTCGGAGCTATGTGACATACTACTGGATTTGCTTATCATGTCAGGGTTTTCATGTAAGGTGTTGGATTTGCCTGACACCTTACAACCCATGTAGATGACATCGCACTTTTCTTTGTTTAGTTCAAGTTGTCACTTTTCACACCATACAGAAATTCTCTCTAGATTATTTTGTAATTGGAATTGATCGTCTGATGATTTTACTAGACGGTAAATTACAGCGTCATCTGCAAACAATCTAAGGGGGTTGCTCAGTTTACACTTAGATAATTTATGTACATGAGAAACAGCAGAGGGCCTATGACACTGCCTTGCGGAACGTCAGATATCACTTCTGTTCTACTCGATGATTTACCGTCTATCACTGAGAAGTGTGACCTCTCTGAGAGGAAATCACGAATCCAGTCACACAACTGAGACGATACTCCATACGCTCACAATTTGATTAATATTCGCTTGTGTGGAACGGTGTCAAAAGCCTTCTGGAAATCTAGGACTATGGAATCGATCTGAGATCCCTTGTCGACAGCACTCATTACTTCATGGGAATAAAGAGCTAGCTGTGTTGCACAAGAACAATATTTTCTGAATCCGTGTTGATTATGTATCAATAAGTCATACTCTTCAAAGTGATCCATAATGTTCGAGTACAAGAACAGAGGGACAGAATTAATGATATCTCACCTGCTGATAATTAACATTCAGTATCGATAACTTCTCTCGTTGATCGCATTTGGGCGTGTGGTGGCGTTAGTGTTTACTCTGTGTGTGTGTGTGTGTGTGTGTGTTATTTGCCGGCAAATGCCACGCATACCGAGGTTTAAAATTTCCCTGAACATTGAGGAACTCAAGTCTCACGTAGATGAGACTGTGTTAGCTACGCGTCCAGTCACACTAAAGTGTACACCTGTCCAAAGCGTAAATAACCACCTTTAGCAATGCGGACGTGTAGTAAGAGAGACAGTGAGGTTCTGGAAGGTACCGATAGGGATGTGGAGCCACCCCGGCTCCAGTGCCGTGGCCTGGTTTCACAGTTGAGGATCCATGGCACGAACTGCCCGATGGAAGTGGTCCCACAGGTTCTCGAGTGGACTTGAATCCGGGGCACTTAGTGACCAGCAAAGTATGGTAAATTCATCCTGCTAGTCTTCGAACCAAGCAGTACACAGCCAATTGCGTGACACGTGGCATTATCCAGCTGTTAGATGCCATCGTGCTGCAAACTGCATATAGGGGCTGACATGGTGCTCAAGGACAGATGCACACTTGTCTTGATCCAGTGTGTCTTCCAGAATGACAAGATCACCCAGGGAATGTTATTCCTCAGCCCACATTGCTTCCTCCTCTGGCCTGGTTCCGACGATCGTTGGAGAGTCGTAAACACCAAAGGCCACCTGTCCGATGGAGTAGAAAACGTTATTCGCCCGAAAAAGACCAGTGATCACCACTCAGTGGACGCTAAGTTCCGGTTTTAACGTGAAAATTCCAGTCTTCGTCAGCGGTGAACAGCAACCAGCATGGGTGCCTAAACCAGGCTTCTGCTACTGAGGCCCATACACAGCAACGTTCGCTGAACAGTCGTTGAGGAGACATTGATGGAAGCCTCTTGGTTCACTTGGGCAGGCAGTTGTTCAACAGTTGCACGTTTACTCGTCAGTACACATCTTCACAGCAGAACTCTTACGGGACTCGGTAAGATTCTCTGCCGCGAGTAATGTGTGTAATGGGCAGGGGAACTACGAATGTAGTGTGTGGACAGTAAGTTGGGAATGTGGGTCTCACGGGAACCATGTAAGGGATAAATCCCTGCAGTCGCACTATCCTATATGCCCTCGGTGGCTCAGGCGGATAGAGCGTTTGCCAAGTGATCAGGAGATCCCGGGTTCGGGTCTAGGTCGGGGCACACATTTTCAACTGTCCCCGTTGATATATATCGACACCCGTTAGCAGCTGAAGATATTAATACAATTCTAATTTCATTCTAGACGGCTGAAGGTCACCAATGGTGTATGTTCTTTCGGACATATAAGTATATATTTCTGGAAACACCGGCAATGACCTTCTTCTTCTGTGCGGATGCACACATATTCCCTGAACTTTTACGAGACTTGGTAAGAATGTCTTCCAAGAGTAATGAGTGTGCTAGGGTGGGACATACATGGTGTGGACATACATGGTGAGAATGTGAGTATCGCGGAAGGCGTGCGCGAGATAGTCCCTGCATTCGCGCTATCCTCTGTGCCCTCGGTGGCTCAGATGGGTAGAGGGTGTGCCATGTAAGCAGGAGATCCCGGTTTCGAGTCCCCGTCGGGGCACACATTTTCACTTGTCCCCGTTGATATATATCGACGCCCGTTAGCAGCTGAAGGTATTAATACAATTCCAATCTTCATATATAGTTAAGGCTAGCCCGGCCATGGTCCTTCTTCTGTGCTGGATGCACACGCATTGCCCGAACTTTTACGGGACTCGGTAAGGTTATCTGCTCCGAGTAATGAGTGTAATGGGCAGGGGAACTATGAATGTAGTGTGTGGAAATATGTTGGGAATGTGGGTTTCACGGGGAGCATGCAAGGGATAAATCCCTGTCATCGCACTACTTTCTGTATCCTGGGTGGCTCAGATAGATGTAAGCATGAGATCCTGGGTTCCAGTCCCGGTCGGGGCACACATTTTCAACTGTCCCCGTTGATGTATATCAACGCCTGTCGACAGCTTAGGATCTTGATTTAAGTATCATTCCTATCATTTATAGCCCGTGTTGCACCACAGCTGACTGGCCGCCATGTTTGGCTAGCACCATTTTGCCACATACATGGGGTACTTCAACCACGGATGCACACGAACAGTTTACTGACTTAGCCTTTTAGGAAATGCTTCCACCGTTGCCTCAAAGCTAATGACCGCGCCTTTTTGGACGCCAAATTAATCATTCCACATTGTAAATAACACAAACAGAAATCGAGTTACAGTTGTAGCTCATCGTCATCTTTGGCATGATGCTTCCTGTCTTCCGATTACCGCTCTCAGTCTCTTATGAAGGCTCCATCATCTCGCAAGCACAGTAACTGTAGCTTCTCTGCCTGGACCTTGAATTAGCATAGCAGCACCATGATATCGAAGACCACAACAGTAGCGTCCTAAAAGTTTTCACAAGCATCTGCATAGGAATATCCCACAGTGGAAAGTAGTGGGACAATGGCGCAAGAACACAGAACACATGATCTTTGTTCTTTCACATCAGTCTTAGCACATGCATTCGTGTCGTTATCCACATCACATTTCAACAATGTGGTAACCACACTGAATACAAAACCCCCGACCGGAGTAAGCTAATGTGTAGCTCTGACATTACAAACAGACTGGAGTTAAGTTACCGTCAAATGTGAGACAAACATCACTGAAGAAGCATATGCTATGTTGTCTCCTGGAAATCTCAATGGCTGCATAAACAGCTACTAAAGCACAAACTATTCTACTGAAGGGCCAAATTGTGGTCACAGTCATATACAGAGAATCAGTACATAACATACCCGACAGTCTCAAAGATTTTTGGCCAGGAAGCCATTCTAGGTTTCGGTTTCTAGGTCCGTGGCTCTGTTCATTTGGTGTACCAAACCATACCTTCCATGGACTTAGACGCTCCCTGGAAAAATAACTGTATACTTTTGAAAGACATTTAAGTTGTACAACAGATCATTCCACACATGATAAAGACATCAGCTGTCTCTTGGTTTTGAGGGCCCCCTCGATACAGTCCCGTCAACGAAGGAACATTAGGGGAAAAATCATGTGGTCACAAACTTTTGTACAGTGGTAGGAAGGAGTGTCCTGAACAACATACTAAAAGTCACGATCTATAGAGTGAGCGTCACTTTCTTACGTTTTACTTGAGTATCTCGAAAACCAGAAAACCACGGATTCCAAGTACGAAATTAAACTACATTTTTGCTCTAGGACTAATAGTTCTCGCGTTGCAAAGCGTGGAAAAATTGCAGATTAGTAAAAATAGTGTTTTAATGGTATAGAATTCTAAATGAAGTGAGTGGTAAGGTTCGCTGTGGAAGGGGCGGTGTAACTTGGTGAAACACCCTGTAGTTGATTTTTGTAATGTAGTGCATCAAACAGAGTGGGGAATCGCCTGCTCGTATTTCAGTCTGCAGACCTATGAAGGAGGGAGGTGCATGACCGCAATCTGGCGATCTCACGTTTCTAACCTCCATCCCCCCTCCGTCTTTCAAACCTGTTACACCCCCATACCCCAGTTTATCCCTTAATACGGTTCTACTGTACATAGAAGCGGTACACACATTTAATTTTTGTTCTTAAGTCACTTCATTTAATAACGTACATTAATTTTGCACCATTAAAACATCATTTTTAACAATCTGCGATTGTTCCATACCCTGCAACGCGGACACTATTAGTCCTAGAGAAAAAAAATGAATTGACCTTTTATTAGGAAATTCAATGTAATTTAATTTTGCACTGGGAAACATTTTCGCTAAAAGCCGCGAGTTTCGAGGTATTCAATAAAAACATTAAAAGTGCGACTTAAACGCGTCCACAGCTCCATGCTCACACTCCTCCGGTCAGGATTTTTAGTACGTTCTTCTGGACACTCCATCCTATCAGACAGTACAAAAATACGAGTTAAACGAATTTTTCCCCTATTCGACCTTTTCTTGGTCTTCGTTGACTGGGCTAACATGCTTCGCACTTTGAGAGTTGTCGAAAGCAGACGTAGAACGTATAGTCGTAGAAGAATACAATGTTAGTATAAGTACATAAGATGCAGCCAGTCACTTTTTTTGAACATTCGTTTGATACTCTATGAACCGGTTTTCGAATGTTTTCAGGTTCAGCTTCACATGGTTTTCTGGAAGTTGCATCACTATTTCTAGCATAATGCTGGATGCTGGCTCTGTGACAAGAAGATGGAACACGCTTTAATGTATCACCATGACTATTGTTATCTGTTGATATGGATGCAAAATGTAGCCTTTTACTTACTGCTACAGTATGGGCGGCTTTTTTCGCTAGTGTCCATCTGTGTGTTTCCATTTTAATGACCAGTTGGTACATCACTTCACACACTGCGTGTCGCGGTAGGTAAAAAAGCAACCCAATGCCAGTAGCCTCTCCTCTGAGTGATATGCGGGGTAACCTTCCTGTCGGTAACAATTCCCCCAGCTCTTGTCCACTGGAGGTACATCCTCCCACCAGCCATCACCACGCAACCTATAGAATGCACTGGGCGTGGTTTGGGCATCAATGACAGTTGGCCCAACACCACACATGTCAAAATCAGCACTGCCTTCCATTGATGGACCTTCACGCATAATATGCCTATGATATTACGTACTGTAGTATGCTGGTCCATGTTCTGCTTATGGCTGGGCAGTAAGCAGCATTTAGTGTTATGTTTATAAATTGGCAGGAAGTTATAACATGATTTTAGTAACATGAAGATGGTAACGACATATAAAATAAATGAAAACAGTGTTTGAGTATGTGTTGTTTTCTATAAAACTTCACATTTCATTTAAGCATACTATTTACATAATACTGTACTTATAAGTCCCACCATAGAGAATATAATTCCAAGGATATTTGTAGGTCGTGAGTGAAGATAAGGATCATAATAAATGTTTAGGAAATAGGAAGATGTTTCTAAAAATCATCTGGAAGTGCCTGTTTAATGTCTCGAATAATTTCTGTCCTTTTGGTATAATGTAGCTGTCCTCGTCACACAACTCTAATTTAATCTTTTCTCCTTGATTTCCTTTTCGACAATTGCAGAGGAACTCCTCCATCAGGCGCGAGTATGAACGATTTTGCAGAAAACTGGAGGCCGGTTTTCGTCCTATCGCAGATGTCGACGTTAAACTTCGACAATATGTGTACAAGGCCCAACTTAACTTGTAGAAGAGCGAAGTCCATTCCTGGAAAGAAAAACAATTGCTTGATTAGCAAAGATAAAGTAATAAAAACAATACGAACGGGCCGTAAATATCTCGGACACTACCAAGAAAAGAACTTTGTTCTTCGGACGCATTTGTAGAATGGAAGAAGGGTGAGCTTAACATTGGATACTACAGGTTCGTGCGAGCGATAACACCAAAGTACGATGACAACAGCAGTTACAATGAGAACTGGAAACAGTTAAAATACTGGAAACAGAAATTTACAACAAGGTAACTCTCATGTCGAAAATCACGCTGTCACAGGTTTCCAGGACAGAATTAGATCCAGGACGAAAAGATAATTGACAGAGGAGCGAAAAGGTGTAAAATGTGGGAATACAGTACAAGGATAAAGCGGAAAGAAATGAAACACATTCGACTTAATGCGGTGCACAGGTGGTCAAAATGAATATAAGAAGAAGAATAAGAAAAGATAAAGTAATTGGCAGTTTACTCCAATAACTGCAATAATTTTTCCACCAGTTGAAGTCCAGTAAAAACCCATATCCATAAACTTAAGATTTTACAGTTAACATTGAAATAATGCTATAGATAGCACTGTACATAAAGAAAGAAGGAAGAGAGATGTGGTTGTTTCAAGGTACAATAACGACGAAGAGGCTGAAAAAAGAAGGAAAGAAGCTATGAAGGAAGACTGGGGTTTAACATCTAATTGATGGCTAGGTCATTAGAGGCGGAGCAAAATCTCGGATTGGAAAATGACGGGAAGGAATTCGGATGGTCCCTTTCAAAGTACCCATTCTGCTATTTCCTTGAGAAATTTTTGGAAATCGCAGAACAAATTTGGGTGGCCAGATGGGGAGCTCAACGCCCCTTTTCCCGAATACGAGCGAGTCCATTGTACACTATGCAACAAAGCTAAAGATCAAGTTTTCGCAACCTCATGATTATCTCTCATTGCGGAACGTATGTTTGAAATTTGTCTTTAAGTTGTCTACAAGTTTCCTCTGTAATGGTTCAAAAGCTTAGCGCCCTGCGGCGTCACCCTCGTGCTCGGTATGGCTTCAAACAGCAAAGTGCCTGCATATGCGAAGAAAAGGTCACAACTCAGAAATTCATGTGAGGTGTAAGGTGGGTTAATGATTTCATGAAGGCACCAAATTTCACCACGATTCTCCCCAACTCCTCCGTGGACGTGTGCACGATGGGAAGGTCGTCACACCCCCAAATTTCACCCCAGCTTCTGACGCCTCTGCGATTGAGGTCCGAACCGCTACATCCAATGTTGAAATCACTCGGTTTTCTTGTGGGTAGCAGGGGAAAACATTTCATATAGATCTCCCCTGAGAATCGACACGAAAAGGCTTCGAGAGGGGGGCGGTGATGGCACGATGGGTTTCAGTGAAACCACCCTATTCTTGGGGCGTCGATTCCCACACATTTCGTTATCGGAAACGACAGTTTGCAGTGCGGCGAGCCAAAGGACGACGTTCTTGATAACTTCCGACATTGCTGCCACCCCCTCGGTGTTTCATCCCGACTCTAAAGACATCGTGGGACTGCAACCACACCGAACCTGATCGTACACATTTGGAGTGTAGTACGACCCCAATTTTTGCTACTGTATGCAAGGTGGAATCACCGTTCAAAAACATTCGACTAAATCCGAACGTGATCTGAAGCAGCAAAGAGTTTTTGTGCTTTATCAGCCCTCCCGTCGCGTGATCACGAGCAGGGTGCGTCGTAATCGGCGAATGGTCCCTGTAAGACCTTGCAGTTCGGCAAACCCCTTGCTGCTACCCACGCATCTTTGTTGAGCAGTTTACACCCACATCTATATCTACATCTACATCCATACTCCTCAAGCCACCTGACGGTGTGTAGCGGAGGATACCTTGAGTACGTCTATCGGTTCTCCCTTCTATTCCAGTCTCGTATTGTTCGTGGAAAGAAGGATTGTCGGTATGCCTCTGTGTGCGCTCTAATCTCTATGATTTTATCCCCATGGTCTCTTCGCGAGACATGCGTAGGAGGGAGCAATATACTGCTTGACTCCTCGATGAAGGTATGTTCTCTAAACTTCAACAAAAGCCCGTACCGAGCTACTGAGCTGCTCTCCTGCAGAGTCTTCCACTGGAGTCTATCTATAATCTCCGTATCGCTTTCGCGATTACTAAATGATCCTGTAACGAAGCGCGCTGATCTCCGTTGGATCTTCTCTATCTCTTCTATCAACCACAAGTGTACTGTAACTACTTCCTTTGTTTTCGGATTGCATTTCCTTAGGATTTTTCCAATGAATCTCAGTCTGGCATCTGCTTTACCGACCATCAACTTTATGTGATCATTCCATTTTAAATCACTCCTAATGCGTACTCCTAGATGATTTATGGAATTAACTGCTTCCAGTTGCTGACCTGCTACATTGCAGCTAAATGATAAGGGATCTTTCTTTCTATGCATTCGCAAGCACATTACACTTGTCTACATTGAGATTTAATTGCCATTCCCTGCACCATGCGTCAATTCACTGCAGATCCTCCTGCATTTCAGTACAGTTTTCCGCTGTTACAACCTGTCGATATACCACAGCATCATGCGCAAAAAGCCTCAATAAACTTCCGATGTTATCCACTAGGTCATTTATGTATATAGTGAATAGCAACGGTCCTATGACACTCCCCTGCGGCACACCTGAAATCACTCTTACTTCAGAAGACTTTTCTCCTTTGAGAATGACATGCTGCGTTCTGTTATCTAAGAACTTTTCAATCCAATCACACAATTGGTCTGATAGTCCATATATTCTTACTTTGTTCATTAAACGACAGTGGAGAACTATATCGAACGCCTTGCGGAAGTCAATAAACACGGCATCTTCCTGGGAACCCATGTCTATGGCCTTCTGAGTCTCGTGGACGAATAGCGCGAGCTGGGTTTCACACGATCGTCTTTTTCGAAAACCATGCTGATTCCCTACAGAGTAGATTTCTAGTCTCCAGAAAAGTAATTATACTCGAAAAATGAACCTGTCAGAAACTTCGACAACCCTTCAGCCTTGCGGCTGTTCTAGCGCCTGAAGGAAGGCAAACTGCACCTAACGGGTGTTGAAGGGGTTAACTAACCCTCAGGCGTTACAGGAATCGTGAGGCTGACAGGTGCTCAACAAAGATGCGTGGGTGGTACTGAAGGTGTTGCCGACTTGGTGTTCTTAGTGGGACCCTTTGCCGTCTTATTGACGCACATGTTAGTTAGTGTTGCACCTCCACCTTCCCCTCCCCGTGATCACGCCAAAGGGGGGACCGAAACAGGAGGGCTGAAAAAGCACAAACATTCTCCTGCTGCACTACGAACTGTTGTTTTCAGCCAGGATATTTGTAGAGCTCAACACCCCAAGGATTCGTTTCGTTGAGGCCCTTTATACCACACCCTGAGGGCTTTTGGTGTCAATTCTGAGCGATGATACGTCTGACATGCTTTCCTCGCCCAATCATAAGAAAACAGCGTGATTTAACGCTTCTATAGCACAGGAGGTCCTTGGTGCCGTTGGGCAGAATTATCGTGAAATCTGGTGGGAATGTGGCATCATTAGCCTACTTTACACCTGAGCTCTTGCATTTTTTTCTCGAGTATTGAAAGCTTTCTTTGAAGAGTTGTCGAGCCCCAGTGCGGCGACGCAGCGCGCCACACTTTTGCATTTTACAGACGAATATTTTACGCACATTTGAACCAAATTTAAAACTTACGCTTTTAAATGTGACACAGTTACGTAGTTTCGTAAAAGTGGTCCTTTAATTCTGTTGCGCAGTGTAGTTGGCTTTCACTCCATTACTTTGGTTTACTTCTCTATAAGAGACTATCCGTTCAGTTCGATCACCTCCGTAGGTGAGTGGACAGCGCGGTCGATAGCCATGAGAATGACCTGGGTTCGATTCAACTAATTGCCAAAGATTTTTCCTTGGTGATAGGAGTGGTATGGAATGCACTGCGCCTCGTGAAATCAACTGAGGAGCTGCTTGACCGAATAGTAGCGGTTCCAAGGTAAAGAAACCCAACAACGGCCTGGTGAGCTGTGTGCTGACGTCTCCATACCGCATCAGTCGACGCCATCGACAGAGGAATGCGGGATTTTATCTTATCTTCTTCATCCATTCCGTTCAACTAATCTTTTAACTCCCTTGTTCTCTCAGACAGAATTATGTCATCGATGACTCTTAAAGCTTTTATTTCGTCTCTGTGTACTTTAATTCCTTTCCAAATTTTTGTTTGTTTTCAATTATTCGCAGTACAAACACAGCTTCGCTAATATTTCAACGCCAGATCTCTCAATAACTCAGACTTTTCCCACTAAAACTACATAGAAATCTGCTCCCATCTTCTGTAACTATGTGTTAGTAATCTGGTGTTATACATACAAAACCAAGAGAGCCGTGCAAAACTTTCTAAAAAAATGCTCTGAGTACTTAACTGTTGAGGTCATCAGTCTCCTAGAACTTAGAACTACTTAAACCTAACTAAGGACATCACACACATCCATGCCCGAAGCAGGATTCGAACCTGCGACCGTAGCGGTCACGTGGTTCCAGACTGTAGCGCCCAGAACCGCTCGGCCACCACGGCCGGCCAACTGTTTCCCCTCTCGGTAGTTTCACCTTGGCTACCCGGAGCCTGGTCTTTTCCGATCATACGTTCTCGTGGTCTCAGGTGCCTGCTACCATGTACATTAGCTACATTCCTGCCTAACCCTTCTACAGTACTGCGAAATGAACATCTAGCTTCTCGAGCACCGTTACACGACCTCGTTCAAACTGAGTGAGGTGCTCATCATGGCGTCTTTGTCGCCTTAAAGGCATTCTTAACTAACATCATCTCACCACGTCCAATCCCAAAGGTAACTACGCGTCACAGCGTGAACTTAAAGCAAACCTGATTTGCACCCTAATAATGGCGCTACTACCGCCACTCTTACATAACTGGCGCGAAATTTGAACATACGCCATCTTTCAGATGTAGAAACACGCCTGCCAACTTTCGTTCATGTCGTACAACTCCTTCTTAGAGTTGTGACTTTTCTCTGTCAGTTTATATGATGATTTCATTTCATACTCTCTCTCTCTCTCTCTCTCTCTCAACTGCCCAATACTAAGTACAAATATCATTGAATAGGATGACCATTTATGGAAACACTTGTAAAGTTATAATATATACGTTTATGATTATTGCTTACACAATGTCTATTTTCGCAACAGTCGCAAATGTATGTAAAAATGTAGGCTAAATACTACGAAAGAAAGCCCTTATTGTGTCGTGTTTTCTGTATGGTTGACAAAACACGCAAGAACGAAATATACACTTGACACAAGATGCAGACAACTATGAAAAGTGACGAGATGTCGAGCAAAGACAAAATGAGAGATCGATTGCAAACTTATAAACTTGTAGCGATTTTTTTTCAGAGAAAGCGTCGTGGATCAATAATTAAAAGCATGTGTGGAACGAATTTTGATGAATTTAGTACAACTGAAACTCACCATGAAGAAAAAGAAGTGTGCTCTTTTCATACTTGGGTGAGAGGAGCGCTAGACACTGGTTCTTGGTTCAACCCTAGGCAGGGACAAATAATTTCCCTCGTCCCACCCCCTCCTGGACGGTCCCAGCTTCACTCATCGTGCTATCAAACTGAGTACCGGGGATCTTTCCGCGGGTAAAAGGCGGACGAGTCGATCGGCTCACCAAACTCCCCTCCTAGTACCGTGGCGAACCTAATGCCGCACTGTTCCTGCAGTCGTGCCAGGAGCTCGTTAGCAGGTTGAGCGCCACAAGCTTTACTTTTCTTTACCTGCCTAGTCGTGTCTAAATAACGTGGAAATGTAGTAATACGCAGGGAATTAGAAAAGTAAGTTGCACATTTTTACGACAGGCCAATGTTGCACTACGCTTCAAAGGCACACACATATGTGACACTACTTCTCAATACACTCACCAAGACTCCGTTAACAGAGGTAGGCACGCTCTACCAGTCTACATCTACATCTACATAGACACTCCGTATGCCACCGTACGGTGTGCGGCGTAGGGTATCCTATACGACTACTTGTCATTTCCCTTCCTGTTCTACTCATAAATAGAGCGACGGAAAAACGACTGTCTGTACGCCTCCGAATTATTATTATTTATTTAGCGTATGGCAGTGCACATCATTTTACGCTTCTTACAAAAGTTTAAACAAAGATATACATAAAAACACAATAAAACATGCTGATATTGGGCAGTACAATTAAATAGAGACATCAAGATTGTACACTCCTGGAAATGGAAAAAGAACACATTGACACCGGTGTGTCAGACCCGCCATACTTGCTCCGGACACTGCGAGAGGGCTGTACAAGCAATGATCACACGCACGGCACAGCGGACACACCAGGAACCGCGGTGTTGGCCGTCGAATGGCGCTAGCTGCGCAGCATTTGTGCACCGCCGCCGTCAGTGTCAGCCAGTTTGCCTTGGCATACGGAGCTCCATCGCAGTCCTTAACACTGGTAGCATGCCGCGACAGCGTGGACGTGAACCGTATGTGCAGTTGACGGACTTTGTTCGAGGACGTATAGTGGGCATGCGGGAGGCCGGGTGGACGTACGGCCGAATTGCTCAACACGTGGGGTGTGAGGTCTATACAGTACATCAATGTTGTCGCCAGTAGTCGGCGGAAGGTGCACGTGCCCGTCGACCTGGGACCGGACCGCAGCGACGCACGGATGCACGCCAAGACCGTAGGATCCTACGTAGTGCCGTAGGGGACCGCACCGCCACTTCCCAGCAAATTAGGGACACTGTTGCTCCTGGGGTATCGGCGAGGACCATTCGCAACCGTCTCCATGAAGCTGGGCTACGGTCCCGCACACCGTTAGGCCGTCTTCCGCTCACGCCCCAACATCGTGCAGCCCGCCTCCAGTGGTGTCGCGACAGGCGTGAATGGAGGGACGAATGGAGGCGTGTCGCCTTCAGCGATGCGAGTCGCTTCTGCCTTGGTGCCAATGATGGTCGTATGCGTGTTTGGCGCCGTGCAGGTGAGCGCCACAATCAGGACTGCATACGACCGAGGCTCACAGGGCCAACACCCGGCATCATGGTGTGGGGAGCTTTCTCCTACACTGGCCATACACCGCTGGTGATCGTCGAGGGGACACTGAATAGTGCACGGTACATCCAAACCGTCATCGAACCCATCGTTCTACCATTCCTAGACCGGCAAGGGAACTTGCTGTTCCAACAGGACAATGCACGTCCGCATGTATCCCGTGCCACCCAACGTGCTCTAGAAGGTGTAAGTCAACTACCCTGGCCACCAAGATCTCCGGATCTGTCCCCCATTGAGCATGTTTGGGACTGGATGAAGCGTCGTTTCACGCGGTCTGCACGTCCAGCACGAACGCTGGTCCAACTGAGGCGCCAGGTGGAAATGGCATGGCAAGCCGTTCCACAGGACTACATCCAGCATCTCTACGATCGTCTCCATGGGAGAATAGCAGCCTGCATTGCTGCGAAAGGTGGATATACACTGTACTAGTGCCGATATTGTGCATGCTCTGTTGCCTGTGTCTATGTGCCTGTGGTTCTGTCAGTGTGATCATGTGATGTATCTGACCCCAGGAATGCGTCAATAAAGTTTCCCCTTCCTGGGACAATGAATTCACGGTCTTCTTATTTCAATTTCCAGGAGTGTATATGGTCAATACAATTAAATACAAACATCAAGATTATATATAAAATCTTTTGCGGCGTCTGAAAATCACTGAACGTGTCACTGTATGCTCTTCTGTCGCACTCTTGGACGATGTGGCGGATGGTCTGTCTATTGGCTCCGCAGTCACAGTTGGGAGTTGGTGTTTTTCCCCATTTTTAAAGGGTATCTGCACATCTTCCGTGATTTGTCCGTACTCTGTTAAGGGATGGCCATATTTTACGTGGTAGTTCATATCCAGGCGGTCTCTCAGTGAGGCAGGGGAGGGCTTGACAGTGCTCAGGGCACACCTCTAGCCATTGTTCCCTCCAGGTTTTTATTGCATCAAAGTTTATACTTTGCAATTCCTTGATGTTACCTTTGATGGGTGTCTAGAGCGAAGTTTGTCTCTTTCCAGGTCAGGAACGTTGCAGCGTGTAGGGAGCTGGGCGTTGTCGAGTATCTTCCTATATTCTTCCCTCGTAGGTCCGCAGGTGGTATTTGGCTTAGAATTGGCAGCCAGTGTGTTGGGGTTGATCTCATAGTTCCACTGACAATTCGGATAGTGCTATTCAGCTGCACGACGATTTTTTTTTCTGTCACCACTGTTCATCCAGACCGCAGCGCAGTACTAAGCGGGCGAGTAGACCACTCAGAGTGCCGACATGTGTAGTGTGTCAGCCGAGGGGCCCCCAAGCAGGAGAATTTATTCCCCGTCTTTAGTTTGGCTGCAGTATTTTCCAGATGTCGTTTATAAGTGAGCGCTCAGTCCAAAGTGACTCCAAGGTACTTCGGATGGTCATTAGATCGGAGCCGATTTCCCTCGAGACGAATGAGCCCTAATTTCTCGTATCTTATCTTCGTGACCCTTACGCGCGATGTATGTTGGCGGCAGCAGAATCGTTCGGCAGTCAGCTTCAGATGACGGCTCTCTAAATTTTCTCAACAGTGTTCTCGAAAAGATCGTCGCCTTCCCTCCAGCGATTCCCATTTGAGTTCTCGAAGCATCTCCATAACACTTACATGTTATTCGAACCTACCGGTAACAAATGTGGCCGCCTGCCTCTGAATTGCTGCGATGCCTTCCTTGAATCCGACTTGGTACGGATCCCAAATACTCCAGCAGTACTCAAGAGCAGCTCGCAGCAGCATCCTGCTTTACAAATGAACCACTCTTTCCCAAAATTCTTCCAGTAAACCGAAGTCGACCATTTGCCTTCTCTACCGCTGTTTTCACATGCTCGTTCCGTCTCATATCGCTTTGCAACGTTACACCCAGATATTTAAATGTCTGTGTCAATCAGGACACTATTAATACTGCACCCGGACGTAAGAGGCTTGTTTTTCCTCCTCATCCGCATGAACTTACATTTTTCCGCATTCAGGGCCAGCTGCCACTCTTCACAACAACTGGAAATTTTGTCTAAGTCGCCTTGTATCTTCCTACAGTCAATCAACTTCGATACCTTACCGTACACCATGGCGTCATCAGCAACCAACCGCAGATTGTTGCCCACCCTGTCCGCCAAATCACTTACGTATATAGAGAACAACAGTTCCTTGCCTATAGAAATCCGTTTCATGGTCATGGAGCCATTCGAGAGCCGCAGTGTGAACGTCTTCATCGTTTGGAATTCTTTTTCGCACCAGATGTTCCTTCTGCTAGCCGAAAAGCTGAAAATTGCACGGTGCAAGATTGGAACATCCCGATTGGCATCACCCACGTCTGTGGGGCCTTGGTCAGTGGTTAGCACCATGGCTGGACGAGACATTGCATTTGGTTCGCATACCTCTAGAATTCCACTTTGAATCTGTGTGTAGTTTAGATATTTTGACCACAAGAGTCGTACTGCAATGTGTGCTTCGACTTTGGAGTGCCTTTCCAGTACAATCGCACACTGTGCTTCACCTGTTATCCGTACCATAGCAGATCTGTGTCTGCAGGAAACTCGCAACATGTACACCCTTACAACAATGTGCAAATCTTGTCGGGTTATGGTCTTACGGCCGGGTACACCAACCACGATCCAAATTTAACTGCGGTAAAGTCTGCCACATTCAACACAAAATTCTGGTGTGCTGACCTCCATCAAAGTTAAACGAGGGAATTGACCGCATTTAAATTTGACGGTGGCTCTTGAGCGGCTCTCTCGAGATGACGGGTTTTATAAGCGCGCGGTATTAAGATGGCGGAGTGCTGCGATTTACTGAGATAGACTCAAGACATCGTATACAATACCATTCAATTGAAATGAACCCAGAAAGTGTATTAATTTATGAATCAAACAAACCAGGAGTAGAATTAAATTGCTCCTTCACATGTGTTAACAAGGGGACCACATGACAATCGGATTTTTGTAATTTTTTTTATATTTATGGTACGAGAAGTTCAAAACTCGAATGTACCTGCCGCAAAAGCAGTTCGATGCATATCTCAAAAAATATCGAGTAAAATTGACTTCTACACTTTTTTTTCTCGACAGGTAATGTAGCTGCGCGGTATTATGCTTGCGCATTGCGTGGAGGACCAAGCTTCAATTCCAGAGGGGTTCAAATTTTTAAACAAAGAGACATGTTCTTTGAGCATTCAAGTGAAGCCTAAAATACAAAAACATTCAAAAATGATCAGTAGCTCTTAACTGCACAAGATGTTTTGTTTGCAATGAAAATTGTATTTTTCTGTTTCGTTTCAAGTTACAAATAAGAAGACGTGCATTTTTAATAAAAATCGCTATTAATTGTGTTAATTAGCATATACTTGATGAATTTTATATTTAAATGACGTACTTATTCGAACTCACCGGAAAGAAACGAAAGAGATAATGACAGAAGTGAGACTCTGCACATTTCTTCTTTTGTTATCAAGATCTTATGCATTCCCACCGACCAATTCGAGAAGTACCTCCATCTCGTACTTCGAAAACTTTGGTGTTCTTCTTTTGTTTTCCATTTCACTAAATATAAACTAAAGAACTGGTAACGAAGTATAAACACACTTCTCCTTGTTGACAAAAGTGAGAGCATGTGAGACGCCACTCACCAGCGATTGTCTAGAAAATTTATGTCTATAGGTGGCTACTTGAAAATTCATATTTTTGCGCCTTCAATTGCAACACATGGTGTTAACCACTGGCAAATGCACGGTTGGCTGACGACGGTTTGCTGACTGGCAATTAACTTTGCTGCATCTCAGAGACATTTTAAACACGATTTCCTTTTAATCGTGATCAAGGGACTTTGATTATCTTGCCTCTTGACCGAGGCTGGTGCTCTCAAGCATTAGTGTTGGGTGGACAGTCTATGTATTACTTTCTGAAGTCCCTGATTATAAGGAAAGTGAACACAGAACTCGTTTTGAAGATAGCCTGGTGGATTATACAGAATTAGTGAGCGTGGTTCCACATAAAGAAAACACAATACGTACTGACCTATGCAGTTTCTCGGGCCGTCCCCAAAAGGAAGGTAGGCCCACGGGTGTATCTTCATCTTCTTCGAGAACCTCTCAGGGTCGAAGCGCTCAGGGTCTGGAAAGAACACAGGGTCACGGTGCATCCCGTACACAGATATCATCAGCGGTGTGCCCTTCTGAATCGTGACGTCGCTATCTGGTATCTTGTAGTCCACACAAGCTTTACGGTTCAGGACTGGCACTACCGGGTACTTCCTCAGTGTCTCTGCAATCAAAGATTGTAGGTATCAGAAAGGAAACTGACTTAATCAATAAAATAAATTTTCACATTTTGCAACCTGCTGTACTGTATGCTACCTGTATGACCGAAGTCAATAAATCGCAAGCAAATTAGTGGTTCTCGATCAGCAGACACAGTATAAGGGGCAGTAAAATAAAAGCGAAACAGATGGAAAAAGTAAGTAAACTGGTTATCATTTCAAAACTAATCGCCATAACTGTTAATGTTTTTATCCTACTATGAGACAAGACGATCAGCCCTTTATGGAAAAATGTTTGCGGTTGCCTAGGGAACCATAATCGTACCCAGGCGTGCACCTCTAGGTCCAGAGCAATTAGGTGGCCACGAAAGTCTTTCTTCAGTGGTCAAAACATATGGAAATCGCTTGGGGAGTGATGGAGACTGTGTGGAGGACGTGTGACGGCTTCCCAGCGAAACTTCTGCAGCGTAATCGATACAAACTTGGCAACATATGGGCTCGCCCACATCCTCCGTATAGTACCGATCCCTCCCAATGCGATTTCCCTATCTTTGGAGCCCTGAAGAAAGACATTCGTGGCCGTCGATTTGCTTCAGACGGAGAAGTGTACGCCTGGGTACAATCGTGATCCCGTCGGGAACTGCTAACATTTTTCCATGAAGGCATTAATCGTATTGTCTCAGGAAGTGGGACAAATGTATTAACACTTATGGCGATTACTTTGGAAATAATAGATAGTTTATTTATTTTTTTTCCATACGTCTCGTATTAATTTGACTGTTCCTTATACAACACAAAAGTCCCCCCAAACAATTTTACACAGATGGATTTCTCCATATCACATAACAAAAATCTTAAAAATCCTTCTTCTGACCATGTTTGTTTATACAGACCACGACTTTTTGCTCCTCACTCTTCACCGTCAAAAACAGATTGGTAAATCCTCCGTACTGGCCCAATTTTTGTTTTCATTGTACCCTCATGGTCATTACGCGAGATAAACGCCTCATAATTGGTTTTACATAATCCTCATGCCTTGTTTATTTTAGCATTTCCAGTTCTGTGAGCCGCAAGATTTATTCCGAAACTTCACGTCTCAGTGTAACGAAGATACAGTAGCTGATGCCTGACATCATAAAGAGAAGTGAGGTACGGACAGTAAAAGTCGCTAGGAGCATACGTAGCGAGAGAAATTGTGTGAACTGAATAGTGTTGTAGTCTGGCCGCTGTGATAGACTATAAAGGGATTACTCTCCTGCCAAAGCTCCGAAGCTCACATTTTCATTCATTATTTCATTATTTGTTACTGCAGTGCAATTCATATTTTGTTGACAATGATGGGGGAAACCGCTCAACACTATGGTGTCGCCACATAGTCAAAACTTTGTTGAAGCATCACGTTTTTGGAAACTAACTGAGTAACGAAGTAGAACTGAATCACTTCGTGTGTAATCGACTTCGCGCCGAATGATCGTTGAGCGAAGTAGTTCCTAATACCCAGTGCAGTTGCTGAGCTACAAGCCAAACAGTACAGTCGTTAAGCAGTAAACCTGCTATGGAATTAGTGTGCATCCAAAGACGCGACTCTTCGTGCAGTGGATATAAATCTGCTGAAAATATTATATGGGCCATATACAACATAAAACATTTGTAATATATGTGAAGGAGCGTGCAAAAATGCAAATCCAGCCCGGACATTAGACCACCGGCTGTTTATAGGAAGGATGGCTGCAGTTTAACTTAGCATCTGCATCGGTATCACAACAAGGCATGACTGCAGCAAATATCGACGTTTGTTAAAAGAAGGGTGCCAAAAGGGCGTGTGGTCGATATGGTACTACTGGCTGAATCCTGCAGCTAGTTGGGAACGTTTTGCAATCTGAATACGTCATGGGGTCTACTGTATGAATATATTGAATCTACTACTACCATTGCTAGTATGGTATGGTATTGTATCCGCCCTTTTTATTGCTCATGAGAAACACACTTTAATGTTGTACCAGCATACAGCGAGACCTTCGGAGATGGTGGTCCAGAATGCTGTAAACACTGGTACCTCTAATAGCTGGTAGCACGCACTCTTGCATTGATGCACACCTATATTCAGCGTGGCATACTATCCACAAGTTCATCATGGCACTGTTGGTCCATATTGTCCAACTACTCAACGGCGACTCGGCGTAGATCCCTCAGAGTGGTTGGTGGATCACGTCGTCCGTAAACAGCCCTTTTCTGCCTATCTCAGGAAAGTTCGTTAGGGTTCGTGGCTGGAGAACATTTTGGCCACTCTAGTCGAGCGATGTCGTTATCCTGGAGGAAGTCATTCACAAGATGTGCAAGATGGGGGCGCGAGATGTCATCCATGGAGACGAATGTCTCACGAATATGCTGCCGATATGGTTGCGCTATCGGTCGGAAGATGGCATTCACGTGTCGTATAGCCGTTACGGCGCCTTCCATGAGCACCATCGGCGTAAGTCGGCCCCACATAATACCACCCCAAAACATCAGGGAACCTCCATTTGCTGCACTCGCTGGATAGTGTATCTAAGGCGTTCAGCCTGATCAGGTTGCATCCGAACACGAATGCCTGGTAGAAGGAATGTGCGACACTCATTGGTGAAGAGAACGTGATGCCAATCCTGAGCGGTTCATTCGGCATGTTGTTGGGCCCACATGTACCGTGCTGCATGGTTTCGTGGTTGCAAAGCCTATAGCGCACAGTTTGAGTCTAACACGACGTCCTGTGCCTGCACGAAAAGCATTATTCAACATAGTGGCGTTGCTGTCAGGGTTCCTACTAGCCATAATCCGTAGGTAGCGGTCATCCACTGCATAGTAGTCCTTGGGCGGCCTGAGCGAGGCATGTCATCGACAGTTCCTGTCTCTATGTATCTCGTCCATGTCCGAACAACGTCGCTTTGGTTCACGCCTGGACACTTTCCTTATTGAGAGCCCTTCCTGGGACAAAGTAACAAAGTGGACGCGATCGAACCACGGTGCTGACCGTGTAAGCAAAGTTGAACTACAGGCAACACGAGCTGTGTATCTCCTTCCTGGTGGAATTGGAAGGGGTTTATTTCAATAACTGATGATGAGGGATCGTAGACGGGTCCGCCAAATGTCGGGGGGTTTTAACAAAAATGCTTTTACTTGTTCACTTTCCCTACTGGATTGGGTCGTTGGCTCTGGTTGAAGGCCTGTTATGAGACCCAAACTGTTAATTAAAACTGCCCCTTCACTAATTTTGGTTAATATTTAATAACTAAATAGTGTTCAGATAACTGATCACTACAAAACAAACAACGATGGCATTGAACACATTTATTGAAAAATAATCTTCCTAACATCAAACTGAACAATGACATACATTTATAAGTGATAAAATCAAGCTAGTAATGGCAATGGCTCTTAAATTACAAAACTAGCTCTTAAGGTCGGATAACCCATCAGTACTTGTTATTTTTTACTCTCTGCCCTTGTGAGATGGCATAAAATATGTCAGACAAACGTACTTCAATTACCAAATTGTCAATAAGAGCGTGGCTGGAAAACTGAGGTCTGCTAATCACAGGCGTGCGCAATATCGGATTAAATGCCGAAGCTGAGCATCGCGTTACCAAATGCAGCGTCGTGGACAGGTCAGCAGGCTGCCGATGGCGTCTGCGTCGTCGAGGAGCCTCAATTCTAACAAAAATGAATTTATTTTCGCGAACAGGCTTCCTGTTCGTAAACTTCTATTCAAAAGCTAATACTGCTTTCTTTCCAATCGTCTCGCACTCGTTAAGACGGGACTCACCAGCCCAAAAGCGGAATCCAGTAACATCTTTGATAAAGTGTGGCTCAAGGAAATTGCTCTGCTCCTGTCTGCTTCCTGTGAGACAGTATTCCCAACCGTAATTAGCGGAATCAGCCTGGCTCTAACAGTAAAACACGACAGTCCCCATAACTGAATAATACACTCCTGGAAATTGAAATAAGAACACCATGAAATCATTGTCCCAGGAAGGGGAAACTTTATTGACACATTCCTGGGGTCAGATACATCACATGATCACACTGACAGAACCACAGGCACATAGACACGGGCAACAGAGCATGCACAATGTCGGCACTAGTACAGTGTATATCCACCTTTCGCAGCAATGCAGGCTGCTATTCTCCCATTGGAGACGATCGTAGAGATGCTGGATGTAGTCCTGTGGAACGGCTTGCCATGTCATTTCCACCTGGAGCCTCAGTTGGACCGGCGTTCGTGCTGGACGTGCAGACCGCGTGAGACGACGCTTCATCCAGTCCCAAACATGCTCAATGGGGGACAGATCCGGAGATCTTGCTGGCCAGGGTAGTTGACTTACTCCTTCTAGAGCACGTTGGGTGGCACGGGATACACGCGGAAGTGCATTGTCCTGTTGGAACAGCAAGTTCCCTTGCTGGTCTAGGAATGGTAGAACGATGGGTTCGATGACGGTTTGGATGTACCGTGCACTATTCAGTGTCCCCTCGACGATCACCAGAGGTGTGCGGCCAGTGTAGGAGATCGCTCCCCACACCATGATGCCGGGTGTTGGCCCTGTGTGCCTCGGTCGTATGCAGTCCTGATTGTGACGCTCACCTGCACGGCGCCAAACACGCATACGACCATCATTGGCACCAAGGCAAAAGCGACTCTCATCGCTGAAGACGACACGTCTCCATTCGTCCCTCCATTCACGCCTGTCGCGACACCACTGGAGACAGGCTGCACGATGTTGGGGCGTGAGCGGAAGACGGCCTAACGGTGTGCGGGACCGTAGCCCAGCTTCATGGAGACGGTTGCGAATGGTCCTCGCCGATACCCCAGGAGCAACAGTGTCCCTAATTTGCTGGGAAGTGGCGGTGCGGTCCCCTACGGCACTGCGTAGGATCCTACGGTCTTGGCGTGCATCCGTGCTTCGCTGCGGTCCGGTCCCAGGAAGCCGGGCACGTGCACCTTCCGCCGACCACTGGCGACAACATCGATGTACTGTGGAGACCTCACGCCCCACGTGTTGAGCAATTCGGCGGTACGTCCACCCGGCCTCCCGCATGCCCACTATACGACCTCGCTCAAAGTCCGTCAACTGCACATACGGTTCACGTACACGCTGTCGCGGCATGCTACCAGCGTTAAAGACTGCGATGGAGCTCCGTATGTCACGGCAGACTGGCTGACACTGACGGCGGCGGTGCACAAATGCTGCGCAGCTAGCGCCATTCGACGGCCAACACCGCGGTTCCTGGTGTGTCCGCTGTGCCGTGCGTGTGATCATTGCTTGTACAGCCCTCTCGCAGTGTCCGGAGCAAGTATGGTGGGTCTGACACACCGGTGTCAATGTGTTCCTTTTTCCATTTCCAGGAGTGTAATTTCAGTTGCAGCTGGCAGACTTATTCAAAGTCCTGCACAGCCCACTGAAAAGAACTTACTCTCCTACAGCAGAGCCGAAAGCACGACGTCCGCTCGCTACAGGAGCTAAGACGCTTCTCTCCGATAACAGCCCCAAAAGCTTCCCTCTGCAAAAATCAGCACCCCCACGCTATTTTTCGAGCTGGCCAATCTCGTGGCTCTAGACCAGCACAGTTCGCTCTCACTATTATTTCTTGGCTTCTTCCAGTCGATCAAAACATTCCGCGCCTTACTGCGCCTAGAATGTTCTGGAAAAAAAACTGAAACTCTGTTCAAAATTGAACCCACTAATCGTGTCTCTCTGTTCGCCCTCGCGCGGGAAAAGGTCATTGCACTAGCCTAACCGCGTTTCTTAGGAAGCCCCAGAAAACGTTAATACTCGTGGGAAGGCTCCCTTAGGCGGCAGCTGATTTCGACATAGCGGCGTCGGCGTAACGCCCAGCGCCACCGAGGCACCGTCCTTCGAAGGCCTGTTTCTGATGTCCGCGCACTGAGTGCCTACCTGCTCCGGCGGCGCGTCTCTCCCAGTGGTTTTTTTGCAGTTTTCCACATTCCACTACGTGTGGAATGTGCTGAACTGATTCCGAAGTTCTGCCTCAGAAGATACACACTATGCAAACGTTTCATACACTTTCTCATATACGCACGCAGAATTTACTCTATACCGGTGGAAGATAGTGTAAAATTTTACGAATGTGCTACAATTTGGCCTTTTGACTTACAAGGGTATTAATCGTAGCTTAATTCAGTTTATTAATTTTAAGTGTGTAAATTGAACCGGAACGGAAGAGAAACAAAGCATTTTCGATGTGGTGTTACAGACGAATGTTGAAAATTAGGTGAACTTTTAAGGTAAGGAATGAGGAGGCTCTGCACAGAACCGAAGAGGGAAGGAATATGTGGAAAACACTGGCAAGGAGAAGGGACAGGATAATAGGACATCTGTTAAGACATCAGGGAATGACTTCCATGGTACTAGAGGGAGCTGTGAGGCCGAAAACTGCAGAGCAAGACAGAGATCGGAATACATCCAGCAAATAATTGAGTACGTAGGTTGCAAGTGCTACTCTGAGATGGAGAGGTTGGCATAGGAGACGAATTTGTGGCGGGCCGCATCAAACCAGTCAGAAGACTGAAGACCCAAAAATATTTGAACTGTTTCAGTATATTTAAACTGTGCAATTAATCATTTAATATTGTGAAGAAAAGAAAATTGAGGATGTAACAGATGACGGTCAGTTTGGCATTAGGAAAGGTAAAGGCACGACAGAGGCAAATCTGACGTTGCTGTTGATAACGGAAGTAAGACTAAAGAAAAATTAAGACACGTTTATAGGTTTTTTTTGGCCTGAAAAAAGCGTTCGACAATGTCAAATGGGGCAAGATGTTTGGGTTTCTGAGAAAAACAGGGGTAAGTCATAGTGAGATACGGGTAATACACTATACGTTCAAGAGCCAAGAGGAAATAACAAGAATGGATGACCAAGAACGAAGTGCTCGGATTAAAAAGGGTGTAAGATAGTGCTGTAGTCTTTCACCCCTACCGATCAGTCTGTACATCGAAGAAGCAATGATGGAAATAAAAGGAAGGTTCAGGAGTGGGATTAAAATTCAAGGTGAAACGATATCAATGATACAATTCGCTGATGGCATTGCTATTCTGAGTGAAAGTGATGAAGAATTACATGATCTGCAGAATGGAATGAACAATCTAATGAGTACAGAATACGAACTGAGAGTAAATCGAAGAAAGACGAAAGTAACGAGAAGTGGCAGAAGTGAGAACAGCGAGAAACTTAACATCAGGACTGAAGGTCACGAAGTAGATGAAGTTCAGGAATTCTGCTACATAGGCAGCTAAATAACCAATGACGGACGGAGCGAGGAGGACATCAAAAGCAGACTAGCATTAGCAGAAGCGGCATTCCTGGCAAGAGAAGTTTACAAGTATCCAACATAGGCCTTAATTTGGGGAAGAAACTTCTGAGAACGTACGTCTGGAGTACAACATTGTATGGTAGTGAAACATGGACTGTGGGAAAACCGGAACGGAAGAGAATCGAAGAATTTGACATATGGTGCTACTAACGAATGTTGAAAATTATGTGGACTGATAAGGAATGAAGAGGTTCTGCGCAGAATCGGAGAGGAAAGCAATATATGGAAAGCAATGATAAGGAGAAAGGACAGCATGATAGAACACCTGCTAAGACATGAGGGAATGACTTCCACGGAACTAGGGGGAGCTGTAGAGGGCAAAAACTGTAAAGGAAGACAGGGATTGGAATAGATCCAGCAAATAGTTGAGGACGTAGATTGCAAGTTCTATTGTGTGATGAAGAGGTTGGCACAGGAGACGAATTCGTGGCGGGCCGCATCAAACCAGTCAGAAGACTGATCACGCAAAAAACAAAACAAAAAAAGAAGATTGTGAGGAATAAAGTAAAACGAAAAAAATAAAAATGATGGTAGCAGCGAGAATCGAAACGGAGCCAGTGAATTGCCAGTTAGCTCGCATTACCACTCGGCCTTGGTGCAGTTACAACACATCCTCAAGAATCTCTCATACTATACGGTTGCACAATATGTTACATACACTTTTAAAGAAAGCTACTGACCTGGTGCTGTGAGCAACATAGCAAATACGCCAGATGGGATGACGTCACATCAGGGCATGTGCATAAAACAGACAGCTGCATCCTTTTTTTGAGTTGTTCGCATGGGGGGTGACCAACATTTCAGCACCCGCCTCTGCCGGCCGGTGTGGCCGAGCGGTTGTAGGCGCTTCAGTCTGGAACCGCGCAACCGGTACGGTCGCAGGTTAAAATCCTGCCTCGGGCATGGATGTGTGTGATGTCCTTAGGTTAGTTAGGTTTAAATAGTTCTAAGTTCTAGGGGACTGATGACCTCAGATGTTAAGTCCCATAGTGCTCAGAGCCATTTGAACCATTAGAACCCGCCTCTGATTTCTATTTATTGGGGAAAGAGCGCTACAGAACATTTTTTCGTTTGCTTTATTTGCATACCAGCATTCTTTCGAAGAGAAATGGCGATGTTTTAGTGCGGTTACCGTCTCGCATTAGAAGACAAAAATGGCTGATTTTAGTGGAATATCTGGGTCGCATTCGAAGAGAAATGGCACAATTTTAGTGCGATATTTACAGAGTACTGTAGCACATTAGCACATGCTAACTGGCCGCCACTGCTCTATACGCAGACAAATTGGCTACACTGCTCCAGTTCTTTGAACTGGCGGGAGGGAGGGGGGGGGGGGGGGGAGGGTGTAAGGTGAATAGGAGACTGATGGTCTTAGCTGTTTGGTCTCCTTAAACACTCTATCATAAACAGGTAACCAGAGGTCTATGAAACAGAAGTGCAGGTTGCCATTTTTCGTAGTAACTGGGAGTGCTGTGATGATCTAGAGAGTATGCAACTTTCTCCACACAATCTATTTGGAGTCAAGGTGCCCGTTACGAACAACATCACAAACGCCCCAAGCAGAGTGGTGCGCTAATAAGGCAGGTAGGGGAAAACCTGGAGTGGTACATAGATCAACGGCGTTGGGTTCTTGTCAACGACGAGTGGGGCCTTTGTCTGTAGCTTGATGATTGTCCTAGAATCGTGAAGAGGTGCCAAACAACAAAGCACGTTATAGGCGTGTTATCCCATACGTGCCACACCTACAACGTGCTGACATGAGGAAAGTTTCCAACCGATTTCTCATACACAAACAGCAGTTGACCTGCATTGCCTGGCGAAAAGTTGTTGTGATGCCTCGTGTAAGGAGGAGAAATGCGTACCATTAAGTTTCCGACTTAGATAAAGGTAGGATTGTAGCCTATTACGATTGCGGTTTATCGTATCGCGACGTTGCTGCTCGCATTGGTCGAGATCCAATGACTGTTAGCAGAATATGGAATCGGTGGATTCAGGAGGGTAATACGAAACGCCGTGCTGGATCCCAAAGGCCTCGTATCACTAGCAGTCGACATGACAGGCGTCTTATCAGCATGACTGTAACGGATTATGCAGCCACATCTCGATCTTTCAGTCAACAGATGGGGACGTTTACAACAACCATCTGCACGAACAGTTCGACGACGTTTGCAGTAGCATGGACCATCAGCTCGGAGACTATAGTTTACCCTTGATACTGTATCACAGACAGGAGGGCCTTCGATTGTGTACTCAACGACGAACCTGAGTGCACGAATGGCAAAAAGTCATATTTTAAGATGAATCCAGGTTATGTTTACAGCATCATGATGGTTGCATCCGAGTTTGGTGACATCGCGGTGAACGCACATTGGAAGCGTATATTCGTCATCGCCATACTGGCGTATCACCTGGCGTGATGGTATGTGGTGCCATTAGTTACACGTCTCGGTCACCTCTTGTTCGGATTGACAGCCTCTTGAACAGTGGACGTTACATTTCAGATGTGTTACGACCCGTGGCTCTACCCTTCATTCGATCCCTGCGAAACCCTACATTTCAGCAGGATAATGCACGAGCGCATGTTTGCACGTCCTGTACGGGCCTTTCTGGATACAGAAAATGTTCGACTGCTGCCCTGGCTAGCACATTCTCCAGATCTCTGCCCAATTGAAAACGTCTGGTCAATGGTGGCGGAGCAACTGGCTCGTCATAATACGCCAGTCACAACTCTTGATGAACTGTGGTATCGTGTTGAAGCTGCATGGGCAGCTGTACCTGTACACGCCATCCAAGCTCTGTTTGACTCAATGCCCAGGCGTATCAAGGCCGTTTTTACCGACAGAGGTGGTTGTTCCGAGTACTGATTTATCAGGATGTATGCACCCAAATTGCGTGAAACTGTAATCACATGTCAGTTCTAGTATAATATATTTGTCCAATGAATACCCGTTTTTCATCTGCATTTCTTGTTGGTTTAGCAATTTTAACGGCCAGTAGTGTAACTGTTGGAAATCTGTGTCTCAAGCCTGTGACCGGACTATTCAAATGGTTCAAATGGCTCTGAGCACTATGGGACTCAACTGCTGTGGTCATCAGTCCCCTAGAACTTAGAACTACTTAACCCTAACTAACCTAAGGACATCACACACATCCATGCCCGAGGCAGGATTCGAACCTGCGACCGTAGCAGTCGCACGGTTCCGGACTGCGCGCCTAGAACTGCGACACCAGACCGGACTATTGACCTAACTATAGGTAGAGTATGATCTATCTCCGTGCACCATTAGGAAGGAGATGTTGGTGCTCCCATTGCCTCTCCGCCTGCCGCCTTTTACCCCCTAGAAACACACGCTGTACTCATTTGGTAACAGGATGACTGGACCTGCGGCTATCCTATAGGGACTACAATGACGAAACACCCCAGCCTTATCCAGATAAAATTCAGGATCTCCAGGGATGGAGTCTGTAACACTTCCCTCATGTTAAAAAAGGGTGCAGCGCGTATTTTTACTAAACCGACTGTACAAGCTAGAGTTGTGTTTGGAGATGTGCGAATCCGTCACACCTCGCCAAGAGCGTCTGTAGAGGTCTGCCACCAGGCGTCTCCTATAGATGATGATCTTTTCGCAGCAGTTGATAGTACCAGGTCGTGGACTCCTTGATTCGTTGAGATGTCAAAGTACTCTTAACTGAAAGTTGTGGGACAGCGAGGAACTTGATTTCAGTAATGAACACTTCACGTAAATTTCAGGGATGCCAGCTGTCTGCAGTTCCTGCCGGAGCACAGTATCACCACAGCACTTAAATGCGTTAGTGCCTAATAAAATGTTACGATATGCAATGATTCCCAATCAGCACATTCACGTCCGATGTAATAATTACGATTGTCAACATTGCCGCGGCCGTTTTTGCTATCTTTTGATTGTGAGTTTGCCTTTATCTGATGATAATTAAGATATTAGTCAGCAGTTTGTGAGACCCATGATCCACACGCAATAGTTCGCTTGGGCCGTCGCCACGAGACACTCTAAGCAGTGCCCTACTGTAAATACCACATGCACGCTGGTGATCTCCAGTTGCATCTAAGTGCAAAAAGAATAAACCCGAACATAGCTCTCAATATCGACCCGTGTCGATATTGGGGCGCAGGATATAGAACCCATCCTAAAGTCATGCGGTACTAGAGTCATTGCCCAAAAATTGGGAACCCTACAGTCATTAACCCTGAATGGGACAAATATCATCTTCTCTTTTGCAGCAAAGAGTCTAGGAGTGATAACAGTCGAAAATCTAAATTGGACTGAGCATGTAACTGCAATGTGCAAGAAGTATCAGCATGTCTCCATGCCTTACAAAAATGTACAAAGCGCTTCCCTCTTGACAAGAAAAACAAATTTGAACGAATACTTATACTTCCAATTATTGGTTACAGCGATGTTATTCTACAAGATGTTTCTCTGCATAGCTCACGGGGCCTGAAAATGATTCGCTATTTGCGTGATGTTCAACTCTTTGATCATATTTCACCGTCATGTGAACAGCTACCTTGAATGCAGGCGGGCAGGCGTGGAGATTTCAGTACCCTCTGTCTTCTCTAATGTCTTACCGACGTATACTGTTCCCCATATCTCTCCTCGACCTTAACGCTCTTGTCTGTACAACATGGCAGAAACAAAATCGTGTGTGTCACACTGTCCGGAACCGCGCTGTTGCTACGGTCGTAGGTTCGAATCCTGCCTCGGGTATGGATGTGTGTGATGTCCTTAGTTAGGTTTAAGTAGTTCTAAGTTCTAGGGGACTGACGACCTCAGATGTTAAGTCCCATAGTGCTCAGAGCCATTTGAACCTTTTTTTTTCTGTCACGCTCCGTCGATTAGCCACTTTCTGGAAGTGCTTCTCAGCAGCAGGTACGCGACTCTGCAATAATATTCCGCATTGTGTCAGAGAACTGAATAACACATCCAGCTTTAGAAGACAGTTAATGGCATATCTACTAAAGCAACAGGAACGATTCCCATTGTCCCTGTACACACTGGTTGCCTTTGTACATCCTTCTTTCCTGCCAAATCTTCCTCGTTTCCCAATACTCTTAGCTTAAATTTGTTTTCCTCAGTTGTCGTTATATCAGAAAACATCTATTTTGTACACTTAAAAATTCTTTATGCACTTTGTGATCAAAAGTACCTGGACACCCCTAAAATATACGTTTTATATTAGATGCATTGTGCTGCCACCTACTGCCTGGTACTCCATATCAGCGACCTCAGTAGTCATTAGACATCGTGAGAGAGCAGAATGGGGAGGTCGGCGGAACTGACGGACTTCGAACGTGGTCCGGTAATTGGGTGTCGCTTGTGTATAGGTCTGTACGCGAGATTTCTACACCCCTAAACGTCCATAGGTCCACTGTTTCCGATGTGATAGTGAAGTGGAAACGTGAAGGGACACTTCCAGCACAAAATCGTACAGGCCGACCTGGCCTGTTGACTGACAGAGATCACCGACGGTTGAAGGTGGTCGTAATGTGTAACAGGCAGACGTACACTCATGGAAATTGAAATAAGAACACCGTGAATTTATTGTCCCAGGAAGGGGAAACTTTATTGACACATTCCTGGGGTCAGATACATCACATGATCACACTGACAGAACCACAGGCACATAGACACAGGCAACAGAGCATGCACAATGTCGGCACTAGTACAGTGTATATCCACCTTTCGCAGCAATGCAGGCTGCTATTCTCCCATGGAGACGATCGTAGAGATGCTGGATGTAGTCCTGTGGAATGGCTTGCCATGCCATTTCCACCTGGCGCCTCAGTTGGACCAGCGTTCGTGCTGGACGTGCAGACCGCGTGAGACGACGCTTCATCCAGTCCCAAACATGCTCAATGGGGGACAGATCCGGAGATGTTGCTGGCCAGGGTAGTTGACTTACACCTTCTAGAGCACGTTGGGTGGCGCGGGATACATGCGGACGTGCATTGTCCTGTTAGAACAGCAAGTTCCCTTGCCGGTCTAGGAATGGCAGAACGATGGGTTCGATGACGGTTTGGATGTACCGTGCACTATTCAGTGTCCCCTCGACGATCACCAGAGGTGTACGGCCAGTGTTGGAGATCGCTCCCCACACCATGATGCCAGGTGTTGGCCCTGTGTGCCTCGGTCGTATGCAGTCCTGATTGTGGCGCTCACCTGCACGGCGCCAAACACGCATACGACCATCATTGGCACCAAGGCAGAAGCGACTCTCATCGCTGAAGACGACACGTCTCCATTCGTCCCTCCATTCACGCCTGTCGGGACACCACTGGAGGAGGGCTGCACGATGTTGGGGCGTGAGCGGAAGACGGTCTAACGGTGTGCGGGACCGTAGCCCAGCTTCATGGAGACGGTTGCGAATGGTCCTCGCCGACACCCCAGGAGCAACAGTGTCCCTAATTTGCTGGGAAGTGGCGGTGCGGTCCCCTACGGCACTGCGTAGGATCCTACGGTCTTGGCGTGCATCCGTGCGTCGCTGCGGTCCGGTCCCAGGTCGACGTGCACGTGCACCTTCCGCCGACCACTGGCGACAACATCGATGTACTGTGGAGACCTCACGCCCCACGTGTTGAGCAATTCGGCGGTACGTCCACCCGGCCTCCCGCATGCCCACCATACGCCCTCGCTCAAAGTCCGTCAACTGCACATACGGTTCACGTCCACGCTGTCGCGGCATGCTACCAGTGTTAAAGACTGCGATGGAGCTCTGTATGCCACGGCAAACTGGCTGACACTGACGGCGGCGGTGCACAAATGCTGCGCAGCTAGCGCCATTCGACGGCCAACACCGCGGTTCCTGGTGTGTCCGCTGTGCCGTGCGTGTGATCATTGCTTGTACAGCCCTCTCGCAGTGTCCGGAGCAAGTATGGTGGGTCTGACACACCGGTGTCAATGTGTTCTTTTTTCCATTTCCAGGAGTGTATATCCAGACCACCACACAGGAATTCCACACTGCATCAGGATTCACGGCAAGTACTATAACAGCTGGGCGGGAGTTGACAAAACTTGGATTTAAAGGTTGAGCGGCTGCTCACATATCACACATCACGCCTATAAATTCCAACCGACGCCTCGCTTGGTGCGAGGAGGGTAAACATTGGTTGATTGAACAGTGGAAAAACGTTGTGTGGAGCGACGAATCACGGTACACAATGTAGCGATCCCATGACAGGGTGTGGGTATGGCGAATGCCCGGTGAACGTCATCTGCCAGCTCGTGTAGTGCCAACAGTAAAATTCGGAGGCGGTTGTGTTATAGTATCGTCCTGTTTTTCGTGGAGGGGGTTTGCATCCCCTGTTGTTTTGCGTGGCACTATCACAGCACAGGCCTAAATTGATGTTTTAAGCACTTTTTTTGCTTCCCACTGTTAAAGATAAATTCGGGGATGGCAATTGCATCTTTCAACAAGATCGAGCACCTGTTGATGATCCACGGCCTGTGGACTGGCCTGCACACAGCCATGACCTGAATACTACAGAACACATTTGGGATGTTTCGCAGCGCCGACTTCGTGCCAGGCCTCACCGACCGACATCGATCCTGTCCTCAGTGCAGCACTCCGTGAAGAATGGGCTGACATTCAGCAAGAAACCTTCCAGCACCTGATTGAACGTATGCCTGCGAGAATAGAAGCTGTCACCAAGGCTATACTGCATTCCAGCATTACCGATGGAGGGCGCCACGAGCTTGTCAGCCATTTTCAGCCAGATGCCCGGATTCTTTTGATCACAGTGTATCTGCCACTATCATTATTGTTATTACTGTCATTAATATTTTTATTACTTCTTTCCTTTCTCAGACGTTATGTCTGGTTAAAATGGAAAGTGACGCGGACCTTGATCAAGCGTGACTTCCTTTTAACTGTACAGTTTATGTTACATTGCATTTAGGAACTTTCGGGTAATTGAACATGTATCAATAATTACAGATTTCTGTATTTGTATATATACGTTTGGATGTAGCTGTATTGCGTTGATGTACTGGTGGATATTGTGTGGTATGATTCCTGTAGTTGATAGCATAATCGATATAATGTCAACTTTATCCTGATGCCACATGTCCTTGATTTCCTCAACCAGTTGGATGTATTTTTCAATTTTCTTCTCCTGTGTTCTTCTGTATATTTGTTGTATTGGGTATGGATATTTCGATTAGTTGTGTTAATTTCTTATTTTGATTGGTAAGTGTGATGTCAGGTTTGTTATGTGGTGTTGTTTTATCTGTTATAATGGTTCTGTTCGAGTATAATTTGCATTCATCATTCTCCAGTAAATTTTGTGGTGCATACTTGTATGTGGGAATGCGTTGTTTTATTAGTTTATGTTGTGTGACAAGTTGTTGATGTATTATTTTTGCTACATTGTCATGTCTTCTAGTGTATTCTGTATTTGCTAGTGTTGTCCATCCACTTGTGATGTGATTTACTGTTTCTATTTGTTGTTTGCAAAGTCTGCATTTATCTGTTGTGGTATTGGGATCTTTAATAATATGCTTGCTGTAATATCTGGTGTTTATTGTTTGATCCTGTATTGCAACTATGAATCCTTCCGTCTCACTGTATATATTGCCTTTTCTTAGCCATGTTTTGGATGCATCTTGATCGATGTGTGGCTGTGTTAAATGATTCAGGTGCTTGCCATGTAGTGTTTTCTTTTTCCAATTTACTTTCTTGTATCTGTTGATGTTATGTGATCTAAAGGGTTGTAGAAGTGGTTATGAAATTGCAATGGTGTAGCCGATGTATTTATACGAGTGAGTGCTTTGTGTATTTTGCTAGTTTCTGCTAGTCCTATAAAGAATTTTCTTAAATTGTCTACCTGTCCATAATGTAGGTTTTTTATGTCGATAGATCCCCTTCCTCCTTCCTTTCTGCTTAATGTGAATCTTTCTGTTGCTTAATGTATGTGATGTATTCTATATTTGTGGTATTGTGATCGTGTAAGTGTATTGAGTGCTTCTAGGTCTGTGTTACTCCATTTCACTACTCCAAAAGAGAAGGTCAATATTGGCATAGCATAAGTATTTATAGCTTTTGTCTTGTTTCTTGCTGTCAATTAGGTTTTCAGTATTTTTGTTAGTCTTTGTCTATATTTTTCTTTTAGTTCTTCTTTAATATTTGTATGATCTATTCCTATTTTTGTCTGTATCCTAGATATTTATAGACATCTGTTTTTTCTATCGCTTCTATGCAGTCACTGTGGTTATCAAATATGTAATCTTCTTGTTTAGTGTGTTTTCCCTTGACTATGCTATTTTTCTTACATTTGTCTGTTCCAAAACCCATATTTATATCATTGCTGAATACTTCTGTTACCTTTAGTAATTGGTTGAGTTGTTGATTTGTTACTGCCAGTAGTTTTAGATCATCCATGTACAGTAAAAGTGTGATTTTGGGTTGGTATGTTCCAGTAATATTGTATCCATAATTTGTATTATTTAGGCAGAACCAGAAAGGACTTAATGAGTCTCCTTGGTATATTCCACGCTTAATCTGTATTGGCTGTGATGTGATATTATTTGAATTTGTTTGGATATTAAGTGTGGTTTTCCAATTTTTCATTACTATGTTTAAGAACTTGATCAATTTAGGACCTATTTTGTGTATTTCCAATATTTGTAGTAACCATGAGTGGGGTACACTATCAAAAGCTTTTTGGTAATCAATGTATGCATAGTGTAGCGACCTTTGTTTAGTTTTAGCTTGATGTGTCACTTCTGCATCTATTACCAGTTGCTCTTTACATCCTCGTGCTCCTTTGCAACAGCCTTTTTGTCCTTCATTTATAATTTTGTTCTGTGTTGTACGTGTCATTAATTTCTGTGTAATGACTGAAGTTAATATTTTGTATATTGTTGGTAGGCATGTCATGGGGCGATATTTTGCTGGGTTTACTGTGTCTGCTTGATCTTTAGGTTTCAGATAAGTTATTCCTTGTGTAAGTGTGTCTGGGACTGTGTATCGGTCTGCAATGTAACTGTTAAATAATTTAGTTAGATGTGAATGTGTTGAGGTGAACTTCTTTAGCCAGAAATTTGCTATTTTATCTTTTCCAGGGGCTTTCCAATTGTGCATAGAATTAATTGCTTGGGTGACCTCATGTTGCAAAATTATCACTTCAGGCATTTGTGGTATTGTCTTGTACGTGTCTATTTCTGCTAGTATCCACCGTGCATGTCTGTTATGTTGTACCGAGTTTGACCATATGTTACTCCAGAAGTTTTCCATGTCTGTTATGTTTGGTGGATTGTCGATTTTAATGTGTGTGTTATCTATTGTCTGGTAAAATTTCTTTTGGTTTGTGTTGAATGTTTGGTTTTGTTTCCTTCTATTTTCAATTTTTGTATCTTCTAAGTCGTTTGGCCAATGCTTTTAATTTATGCTTCTTTTCATCCAATTGCTCTATCGCTTCTTGTTGTGAGACTTTACCTAACCTTTTTAGTTTTTTGTCTGATATTTCATTTCTTACAAATTGTGTTAGCTGTCCGATGTCTTTTCTCAGTTTCTCAATTCTGATCTGTAGCCTGGGTTGCCATGCTGGTTTTGTGGGTTTCTTCTGTGTGTTGGTTGGTTCCTATCTCTGCCTAGTGTGTATATTTAGTGTAGTGAGTGCTCCTATATAAACCAGTAGTTGTAACTCTTCCATAGTTGTATTTTCATTTATTTTGTTGTGTATGATTGTGTTCATAGTTGTTATTGTTGTTTCGACTTGTGGGTTATTTGGTGGTCTATAAAAGAATGGTCTAATGTTTGTATTTGTGTCTCTGTATTCTATATACATCAGCTGAAATTTTTCTTCTATGTCTAACATGTGTGTCACTTCGTGTTCTGTTTGTGCTTGTTCTGGTGGCTGTATTAAGATTTCGTTTTCCTCTGATTGTTTAATTGATACGAGTTGTTCTTTGTTTGTTTGCTCTGGGATGTTTGAGTCCATTAGTGTATTTCCTTCTTCTTCTGATTGCACATTATTTTGTTCCAGTATTTGTTGTACTTGTTGTTTGATGTTTTCTAATTCTGACTGGGGTATCCTGTTACTTTTGGTTATTACACGGATCTGATCAGCTAGTCGTTGTTCTGTTAAAAATTTTAATTCTGGGTATCTGGTAATAAATGTTGTGTATACCTGTGGTCTGTATCCAGTTGTGTTCGTTCCTAAGTTTGTTGCTTGGTAATAACAGAGCATGAGGTGTCGGTTAACTTCATCTGACCATCTCATTCTCTGTCTTTGTTTTCCTTCTATGGTGGTTGCAGGAAGCATATCCTGCAAAACACCTCTATTTGGATTTAAATCATTTTCTGTGTGGCTAGCAGTGCCGTTACCATTGTGGACGGGCATAGGGCTCAAGCGTCGTCCCCGACCATGACAGCGCTTCTCCGAGGCTTCATTAGTTCTGTCCTGAACCAACTAATCACACTAAAAGGGGGGTTATCCCTATTAGTGGTTTGTTCTTTTCGTCGCCTTTTACGACTGTCACAACATACCGGAGGCCTATTCTTATTATTGTTATTACTATTATCATTATCAGTGGTAGCACCAGCAGTAGTACAAGTACTGCCAGTATTAACTTTATTATTATAGTTCACAGCCAGAGAGTATTATTTATTGACATTGTCAACATACACACTCATATCGTTTTAATACTATTTTCCATACTAAATTAGTTATTTGTTAGATGTAAAAAGGCTACTGCACGTGCATGTGCGAAACCCTGGTCCGATGTATAATGACCCTGTCCAGATTAGGTTAAATAAATAAAAATAGCGTTCCTGGCCTCAACTGTTCGACCAATCAGGTGGCAGGATTTTTCTTATGTTGCGGCTACTTTCAACTAGTACCTAGAGAGGATATTGTTCCCATTTTGATGAGGATGTGCCACGCCAGCAAACTGGCACGCGGGAAACATCAGAACACTGAAGGTCCTGTGAAGTACAGTACTGCAGCAATTTACGAAACCCATTTAACACAAATCTTACAAGTGTAGTATCTTACCCACTAGACCATCACAACTACACAGCAGGAATTAATAAAGAAAACGCAGAAGTTGCGCTAGAGCACAGGAAAGCTGTGTCTACAAAACTTCCTCCGAAGTTCTAGAAGGGAAACATAAAATAAGAAATACGAGAGGCCTAAGAATCTGGAATCACAACAAACTAAAACTATGAAGACAATAAAAAGTGTATAAAACCTGTTTACAGATTTTTGAAGAATCAGATAAGCTGATATATAATTAGAAAAGAAATATTGTTAAAAGGAATGGTAGGGTGTTCCATTGTTGCACCAGTGCGGTTGACAGCTACTGGACAGTCGATGGTGTATGTGTAGGGGTGGTGCAATCCACATCCCCAGTGCATCCCACATGTGCTCGACGGGATTTAGTCGGGGGCTCAGTAGGATTCAAGTCAGAAGAATGGACAAGCCCGTCCATTCGTCGAATATTCTCTCTATTCAAGAGCTCTTCCACCAGCGCAATGCGATGCGGTCACGCATAGTCAGCCATAAAAATGAAGGCAGGTCGAATGCAACCTGGAAAGACGCACATGGGTAAGGACTACTGTGTCACAATAAACGTGACCAGTGAGTTAACGTGTTCAAAACTTTTTAGGTCAGTAAGCCCGTGCAAAATTGTGGACCGCAACTCCATAACACGTTGACCACTAAAACGATTATGTTCGAAAATTCTGGACTACCGTCATATGGTGAAAGGTAGGAACACGAAAATGCGGACAGTAACGTAGTCATTACTATTACGTGTAGTTGCATGAGTAGTACTAAAATACTAATGTGCTCATTAATGTTAACAATAATCATACACACATATAATATAAACTGACTCGTTCCACAACAATTCGACAAAAGAATCGTTCAATTGATCTATGGAACATAATTAACTAACTATCTAACATCGCTGATTGCACAGGCTAATCCTATGAGGTGCGACAGTAAAGTAATGAGACTGATTTTCTTCGCAAGATGTGGAAACCCTGCACGCTTGCGTAGGCACAATATCTTCGATTTTGGTGTATAAGCTGCTTCTAGTCCAAGCGGCACATCGATGCAACTGCTCAGTTGTGAGTTGTGCTGTGATAAGTTAACACGTGTTTCTGTCTCTTGTCACGGAAATGGAACTGCATAATATTGCGCAACAGTATGCCATTTCTTTTGGCATTAAATTTGGTGAAAACGCGACGACAACTTACGGTAAACTTCAGAAGGCTTTTGGAGAGGAGGTTATGTCAAGAGCTCAAGGTTTTCGTTGGCATAAAACGTTTAGTGAAGGCAGAACGAATGTTGAAGATGAAGACTGCGGTGGACGACCATCAACCTCAAGGACGGATGTCAACTTGGCCAGGATGAGTGAACTCATACGATCTGATCGAAGATTATCCGTGAAAATAATTGCAGAAGAACTGAACATCAATCGAGAAACGGTTCGTCTAATAATAACTGAAGATCTTGGTATGAGAGAGATTTGTGCAAAAATTGTCATCAAAAATCTCACACCAACACAGCGAGACACACGGAAAAAAGGTGGCAGCCGACCTGTTAGAGCAAACGGAAATCAATCCAGAATTGTTGAGCCGTGTTATCACTGGTGATGAAAGTTGGTTTTTTCAGTACGATCCAGAGACAAAACGCCAAAGTTCACTGTGGTGCTCAAAGTGAAAACCCAGACCAAACCAAGCTCAAAAGTGAAATGCATGTTTGTATGCTTTTTTGATTCCAGGGGAATTGTTCATAAAGAGTGGGTGCCTCCTGGACAAACAGTTAACCAATATTACTACAAAGAAATTTTAGAAAGACTTCGTGAAAGAGTTCTTCGTGACCGTGCCAACATAGCTGATAATTGGCTTCTGCATCACGATAATGCGCCATCCCATACTGCTCTGTCAGTACAGCAATTTGTAACTTCAAAACAAATTTCAGTACTACCACAGCCACCTTATTCACCAGATATCGCTCTGTGCGACTCTTTACTATTTCCAAAAGTCATAACGGCGGTCAAGGGACACCATTTTCAAACAACACAAGATGTCGAAAAAGCTGTGACGAGGGTCTTGGAGGATATTACAGAAGATGAGTTCCAGAAATGTTACCGTCAATGACAGAAGCGCTAGAAAAAGTGTGTGCAAGCAGAAGGTAACTACTTTGAAGGAGACAACACTAAACTTGACTAAAACGGTAAGCAACATTTTTTTTCACATCAGTCTCATTACTTTATTGTCGCACTCGTAGATGAATGAAGGTATTCTTTTATTATACCTCTCTTTAAAAGATCGAAATAAATGCAGAATACAGCATGTAAGGTATACTCCAGGAAGATATGTGCAAGAGTACATTTAATGAATGCAGTATTTCTTTTATAGAAGCAGAATGGTATTAGGAATGGAAGACTTTACTCCGACAACGCGTTCACTATACAACTGACAGAGAAAAGAAGAGAGCGTAATTATGATGCTCAGAGCGTTTATAGTTTATACATGCAGAGTTTTGAATGAATAGTTAGCTAACTCTTCTGGAGCACACTGGAATACAGGGAGCACCCCTGTCATATACGCAGATTAAAAATCTCTTCAGAGAGTGGAAATGTTTAGATCACCGTGGTTTAATAATATCACACGTCAACACAAGTCAAATTAAAAAAAATGGCTCTGAGCACTTTGGGACTTAACATCTGAGGCCATCACTCCCCTATAACTTAGAACTACTTAAACCTAACTAACCTAAGAACATAGCACACATCCATGCCCAAGGCAAGATTCGAACCTGCGACCGTAGCGGTCGTGCGGTACCAGACTGAATCACCTAGAACCGTTCGGCCACACCGGCCGGCACTTGTTAATTCGCTGATGACCATTAATTACATAAGCAAACCGCAAATCGCTGCCCATAAACTGAGCCTATTGTTCGCAGAATGTAATATAGAAGTCCCTATTGATAAGAAAAAAGTAATGGCATTTACAGGAATCCTTTATGACGAGATAATGGAGATTGTAGAAAAAGTGTAACTACCTTGGGAATCTAATACGTTACCTAGACGATCAAGACATAGATAAAAAGACTTGTAAATTTCTAGAATATGTGTGGCGCTATAAACGAAACCTAAAAACTAGGTGAGGAAAGAAATGTAACATAAGATTTTGTAAAACGACAACAGTTTGTAAGGACGCTGTAAATTCGAAGGATCGACACATAATTTATTTCTCTTCTTTTTCAGTTTATTATGTTATTTATTTTGAAATATCTCCGTGTATGCGTCTGTGTGTTATAAATGTGACAACCAGTCCAGCCTGTTAGGAGAGTGTGGAGTTATTTTTCAGTTAATCGTATTTTCTTTTGCAAAATTCTTATTTTTTTTAGAATTTTCAGTGATACATTTTCGATTGTTTTCTAAAAGATTTAAATGATGCGCAAACATTAGAGTACACAGTGTGAATGACAGTAAACATTTTGTTAATGTTTGAGAGAGAACTGCACTACTTAGGGCAAAAATGTTATTTGTTGTAGAGCAAGGAAACGAAGAGTCGGTCGACAGTCAGTAAAGCGCAAAACGTTTGGCAGCAGTGGTGTGTAATGGCGGCGCCCAGCAGGACAGACGTGGTTCGATCTAAATAAAGTGGCAATGTGTAGAGAGGGGGGGGGGGGGGGGGGGGAGCAAGCCGAGTAATGTCATGAAGAATTAGCAAAAAGATTTCGCCGCTGGCACTAGGGGAGAGAGGAACATACCGGTTCGCCGCGCGAATTACGATACCTCCTTTGAAAATGCTTACGCCTACCGGTATAGATAAGTGTAGTAAAATTTGTAAAGTGCAAACTTAAGAGTTTTAATTTTCAAATCAGGCAACTGTAAATGATATAAGAATAATTCAGAGGATGACTGTTTGATCCATCATGATAAAAAATAGGCCTGTCGTGAAATAGACAGAAAGAAGTAAGAGCTGCGTTGAAACAAAATTATAATTTTGAGTTGGGTAATTTAAGTTCATTAATGCTATTTCGACAAAAAATAATTTTTGAAAGACTAACGTTTTTCGCTTCCATTTATTGTTCAAACTGCATTTTATATTTAAAAATCACTAGAGACACTTCACGCTATTGTACTAGCTGCACACTATATTCGGTATCTTGTTGTTTTCAAAATTTGCAGAGTTACTTTTGTGGATGCTTTTCTGTAGCTACTTCAGTTTTGTAATTTTTGAGCACATTTCTCACGGTGAGCAGCGGTTTGGCAAAAAGCACAATAAAAGTGGACGCAAACAGTCTCGACCGTAAAAATGTTTATTTTGATGGTAACCGGTTTTGGTCAGTTTTTGACCATCCTCAGACCCTCATACCATGATGGTAATTCAGTGCTGATAGGCCTTATTATAAATCGTTGATAACACTTCCATCGACCTTGCATATAGCTTAGAATTTTATCTAACTTACTTCATTTAAAAAATACACACGTGAAAGTACAGTAATCATACTACTGGAGGTTGAATTTTTTTTCTTTTCTCTCTCTCTCTCTCTCTCTCTCTCTCTTTTCCTTACTGGAATAGGTGTTGAAATAGTAAAACGCGACGGTAACAATATAAATTTCTGTATTTCTCTAGAGCAGTGAGACCTGAACTTCTGCAGACAACAGTTAAATAAGATTCAACATGTTAAAAGAGGTTTCTGAGAACTGTGAAAGAGTGTACAAAATTTGATAGAGTAAATAAGATGATATTAGAGCAGAGTTTAATTTTGAACCAAGGAATGATTTAGTAGCTGGATGTAGAGATAAATGAAAGAACCACATGGAAAGAGTATCAGAGCCGCGATTGCCACTACAAGCCATTAAAAATGTACCACATGGCAGATTACATGAGAAAGAGAAGATGATGATGACATTTTCCGTTGATTTGTCTATGGCGTTAGATATTTCTTGAACCTTCAGTCATCGATGATACCGTATTGTACACTTTCTCTAGTTTTTTCAACTCTGCCTGCAGTTTGGAATCTCCTTCACACGGAGTAACATAAGAAAAATATAGTCGCTTTGAATTTAGCTTCCAGTTTCTCAGTCGTCACAAACGAAGAGACAGGTTTACAAATTTCTGCCGAAGTTGGATAACTATTTTTCGCGTTAAAGCCGTCCAAAAGATGAAATTTTATATCAGAATGATATTTCAGTTTAACCATTTGACTGAAAAGCACTTAAGTCAGCAGCCTAAACAAAAGATATTAACTTAGAATTGAGACTTACTTTATTGCGTGTCATGTAACCAAAACATGGAAAACTAAAGTTCATTTATATCAGTGCCACTTTCATACCCTCAAATAACACATTTCACTGTTGCTGTTACTAGATAGCACTTTAACTTGGCAAGTTGTGGGAAATATACTGCAGAGCACAATTGAAGGATAACCTTCTGGAAATCCCGTAACTGTCTACCATTGCGACGCAGAAGTTTCAACTTTGACTCACAGTTGCCTCCAAGCATTCTCTGTGACGGTGCAAAAGCGTGGAGCTCTGTCACCCTCGAGTTCGGCAACTTCAAACAGCAACATGTCTGCACATTCAAAATAAAAGGCCAGAACTCAGTAGTTTACGTGATCTGTAAGGTGAGTTAATGATATCACACTGACGCTATATGTATCCATTACTCTACCCAACGCCACCGTGGATGTGTAACCTGTTGGGGAGGCTGTCACGCCCGCTCTTACCCAAATTTCATCCCTTAGTTCGACGCCTCTGCGATGGAGGTCAGAACCACGAAGCCCAGCATTCAAACGGCGCATGTTTGCTAAATAGGGCGGAATCGACACGAAAAGGCCTCAGGATGTGGCAATGAAGGGCGCCAATGAAACCACCCGTTCCTTAGGGGCGTTCATTTTCACACATTACTCACTCGAAAACGACAGTTTGTAGTGCTGTGTACAACAAGACGACGTTATTGACAAATTTTGCAACTGCTGTCATTCCCCTTTTCTAAGAACATCGGCGGGCTGCAGCCCCATTGAACGTGCTGTGATGCCTTTGTAATGTACTGTGATTGCAAGTTTTGATTTGCTATTCGGGATGGAACCACTAGCGACCATTCAAAACTATTCGACGAAATCTGTACGTGATCGCCAGCGGAAAGGGTATTTGTGCTTTATCACATCTCCTTCACTGCGCCCTTCTGTGGAATGTGCACGGAGGTCTGCGATATTGACATGTAATTGAATGAAATGGCAAAGGCTGCCTCTTAGACTACCGGATTTTGCAACACCCTTGGTCCAACTCGAGCGCCTTTGTTGGGCACTTTATAAATATCCATGTACAAAGATGCTCACTCACAATCCCTACCTGTAGTCGGGACGAGTTACCCACTTCACAATAGCGCCTGCTGGCCGCAAACGAAATCAGAGGGGCGTCGAAAGTGTTGCCTACCTGACAGGCGGCTAGAGATCGCTAGGTGGATGTCTGTGTAGAGATAATTTTACAGTGCCCAACAGAGGTGCGTAGGTGGTACCGATGGTGTTGCCCAACCGGGGGTCTTAAGAGGGATGAATTAGGACAAAACCCCTTTTCTGTTTCTGATCACATACAAATCGGATCAAATCGGGTCGAATCGGGGGATGGTAGCAGTCCCGAACCGCGCGACTGCTACGGTCGCAGGTTCGAATCCTACCTCGGGCATGGATGTGTGTGATGTCCTTAGGTTAGTTAGGTTTAAGTAGTTCTACGTTCTAGGGGACTGATGACCACAGATATTAAGTCCCATAGTGTTCGGAGTCATTTGAACCATTTTGATGGAAGCAGTGACAAAATTTGTCAATAACGTCGTCCTGTTGTGCATCGCACTGCCAACTATCGTTTTCGATAGCGAAATGTGTGAAAATGGACGCCGTTAGACAACGGGTGATTTCACTGACGCAAATTGGGCCACACCCTGCGGCGTTTTTGTGTCGAGTCTGCCACGCATAGGAAATCCGCCTGATTTCGATGCTAGGCATCGCAGTTCTGACCTCCATCGCAGAGGCACCAGCAAAGAGATGAAATGTGGGTAAGAGTGATACGTCCATGGTGGCGTTGGGTAGAATTGTGCTGAAATTTGGTGCCAATGTGGCATCATTAAGCCACCATGCACCTCAAATGAAGTTCTGAGCCCTGACCTTCCTTTCTGCATACGCCGACTCCTAGCTGTTAGAAGCGTCGCCTAACCCGAGGGTGACGTCGCAGTGCGATACTCATTTTGCACCGTAATAGAGAAAGATTGTAGACACCTTTGACACAAATTCCAGAGTTATGCGTCGTAGTGGGAGATAATTACGGGGTTTCGAAACTGTGATCCTTTAATTGTGCTGCGCATTGTATAAACACAGAAGGAATAGGTATTTCCTCGAAAAGAATGTGGCCGTTAACGAACCGGCGTCAGTGTGTGTATATTTTTCGATACGAAGGGAAATGAAGCTGAGAGACTTACCTTTCACTACTTTGTCGAGGTACCTCATTTGCAGGACGGAATCGCACGTGAAGGCCCACGTTCTGTCTGTCTCATCCTGCAACCTCTTCTGGATATCCTGATTGACAGCCAGCTCGTGGAGAGCAAAGCTCAGAGTTGCAGATGATGTCTCAAAGCCAGTGATGAGAAACATCAGCGCTGTAGCTTCTACATCCTGTAGCGGAAGCTCTGAAAAATTTACTCGTTTTCTTTTCATTTTCACGTTTATACTGCGCAGATAAAGTATTTGTTATGAAAAAATACTGCCTAATCAGAAAAATACTGATTTTAGCTTCGTAAATGCGTTACCTTGATCTAAATATACAGCGTTCAACAAATTGGGGAAAACACAGGGAAGGTGCGGTACTTCTGTGGAAAGCTGCCAAGTCCCAGCTTTGGCATCACTCGAGGCAAGCAACAGCATAAATCGTATTTCCCGTTCCTCAACGAACCAATATCAGTTCTGAATTACAGATGGCTGGCGACTGTGAAGGTTACAAATACTGATGAGCCAAAACATTACGACCACCTACTTAAAAACGTGTTGGTCCATTTCCCGAACGCAAATTAACAGCGATTCTGTACGCCATGGATTCGACAAGTACTTGACACGTTTCCAGACGTTTGTGGCACCAGATACCTTATCACAGGTCACACACTTCCTGTCATTTATGTGCGATTGGTTTGTAGGCGCAGAGCTGGAACACGATAGCGTCCCAGTTCAGTTTCATCTGATTCAGATAAATCGAATTTGATGGCCAAGGCATCAACGTGAGTTCACTATCATGCTACTCGAACCATTGGAGCACGATTCTAGCCGTGTGAAAAGGACAGTTATTCTTCTGGAAGATGCTGCCGCTGTTGAGGAAGACATCAAGCATAAGTGTTTACAGGTGGTCCCTGACAGTGTTTACGTAGTCCACAGATGTCATAGTGCCTTCGATTAGTGCCGCAGGCCTCATGGAAGCCCAAAGGAATGTCCCCCATAGCATAATACTGCTCCCACCCGCCTGCCCCCATGGCGCACTGCATGTTTCGAGCAACTGTTCGTGTGGATGACGGCGAATCTGGATCTGTTTTAACAATAAACGGGATTCGTCCGACCAGACGACAACATTCCATTGATCCGCGTCCACTGCTATCAAAATTGACGATGTTGCTAGGTCAACATGGTGACACGTAGGGGTCCTCTTCTGCGGAACACCATGTTCAACACTGTGCGCTGAAGAGTGTGCTCCAAAACACTTACGCCTGCACCAGGACTGTACTCTGTCGTCAGATCTGCCACAGACCGCCTGCTTTAGAGAGCGGGAAAGCCTCGTAGCCCTATGTTCTGTGATGAGGTACGGACGTCGAACTTCTTGTCGCCTTCTCAGAATTCTTCAAGCACTTTCCATAGATTTTCATGACAGTAGCACGCGAACAGCCGACCAACTTCGCCGTTTCCGAGATCTGGCTTTGTTAAAGTAGCTTAAGTCGGTGGATTTCCTCATTTGCGCTACTTACCGTCGCTAGAAAGATTCCACTTTCGTCTCTGCTTCGCTCATATACCTCTCTTACCGTGTCACGTGCCCTCAGAGTCACCAAGCAGCACACAGCCTCGCAGTGGGCAGTGGTCATAATCTTTTGCCTCATTAGTGTAACTTTTTGTGCGTGTCTTGATATTTTACACCTAATTTTAATACTACGCTGTGGTTCACTGGAGTGGAGGTGGAAAGGGAGGGGGAGCTACAAAGAAAAGCTGTGCTAGTTGGATTTTTTAATTTACGTACTAAAACTACATCTGTGCTTTCCATAAATAAATCAAATAAATTTGAAAAATCCTGCTAGTACAGTTTTGCTTTCTAACCCCCTTCCCCCAACCCCTTCACATAAAATGTAAAAATATCACGTTCAAGATATGCACAAAAAAAGGTATGTAATCTTCACAGTGAGAAGTTCTGAAAGATCTAAGTCGGAAAAAGGCCCCAGGAGTAGACAATATTCCGTCTGAACTACTGATAGCCTTGAAAAAGCCATCCATGACAGAACTCTTCTACCTGGTGTGCAAGATGTATGAGTACCATCAGACTTCGGGGAATAATTCCAATGCAAATAACACAGGTGCTGATAAGTGTGAATATTATCGATCTATCAGCTTGATAAATTCTGGTTGCAAAACAGTGACACATATTATTTAGAGAAGAATGGAAGAACTGTTGAAGCACACGAGGCAATACTGACGCTATGTTTCATCTTAGAAGATAGATTAAAGAAAGATAAACCTGAGTTTATAGCTTTTGTAGATTTAGAGAAATCTTTTGACAATGTTGACTGGAATACACTCATTGAAATTCTGAAGGTAGTAGATGTACAACATAGGGAGCGAAATATTATGCATAACTTCTACGGAAACCAGACGACATTTATGACTCGAGGGGCATGAAAGGGAAGCTATGATTGAGAAGGAAATGAGACGGGGGTGTAGTCTACCCCCAAAGATATCCAATCGGTATACTGAGCGAGCATCAAAGGAATGCAGTCGAATTGGGTCAGGCGAAGCTGAGGGAATCAGATCAGGAAACGAGACGCTAAGAGTTGTAAATGAGTTTTGGTTTTTGAGCAGTAAAACAACTGATGGTGGCTCAAGTAGAAAGGATATAAAATTCATAATGGAAACTGCAAGAAAAGCGTTCCTGAAAAAGATCAGTATGCTGAGAGTGAATATAGAGTTATGAGTGAGAAAGTCTTTTCTGAAGGTATTTGCCTGAAGTGTAGTCTTGTACAGAAGAGCAAAGTGGACGATAAACAGTTTAGACAAGATGAGAACAGAAGCTTTTGAAATGTGTTGCTACAGAAGATTGCTTAAGACTGGATGGGTAGATCACGTAATTAATGAGGAGGTACCGGATAGAATTGTGAAGAAAAGAAATCTGTGGCCTAACTTGACTAAAAGAAGGGATCGGTTGGTAGTCCACATTCTGAGATATCAAGGGCTCACCAATTTAGAATTTGAGGGACTTTTGGGGATCGCCAATTGTAGAGGGAAACCAAGAGATGAATATAGTAAGCAGATTCAGAATGATGTAGGTTGCAGTAGTTATTGAGAGATGAAGGGGCTAGCAAAGGATAGAGTAGCGTGGAAAGCTGCGTAAAACCAGTGTTCGGACTGAAGCAACAACAACATTGACACTTCATTCTCCTTGGCTGCTCATTTTAATACTTCACTGAGATTGCATGGAGAGGGGAAAGGATTCTCAGGGTAACTGTGTGACTTCCAATTTGGATAAGCGTAGAATTCTGGTCGGCTACCCAGTTGGTGTCTAAGAGTAGTTACGTAACAGTTGGCTGGGAATTTTGTGTGCTGAATATTGTTCCATTGGAGATGCGTTGTTTGACATTGGCAGGCTGTTATTCCTACAGTCTATATGAATGTCACGGCCCCTGTTATTTCTATAATCCGTTGATATCTGGCTCGTGTTTTGCGCACTTCTTTCACGAGTCCCGCGTTTTCCTTGCCTGTAGGAGATTTTGAATGTGCCACTGTAGTTGTCAGTGGTGTTTGAGAGTATCCACATCTCAGATACCAATGACGTGAGGAAAGAAGAGATAAGTACTGGCTGGTAGGAGGAAATTAGCTGGTAGCGTTGTGGGATATAGCTTCATAGGTGGTTTCTTGAAGGAGGGTTGCCATATGTCGATTGAGACACGAGCACAACTATCCCACTTCTTGCCCTCCGCTTCCAATAATCACCCAACAGAAACAAACCTACACACAACCAGTTATAGCCCAAGGCATAAAAGTAGAACATTGAAACACAATAGCCTCTGGGCATGACGCCCCACCCACCGCCACGTAAAAGAGTGCTCTCAGGCCTTGCGAAACGTCCCCTGTTGTACAACACCGTCCAATAATATTCTGTCTTTTATTCAGGCCGTGGCAAATCGCCAAAATTCTCTCAATCCTAAAGCGACCATCTTTCTACGCCGATTGGCATCTCTCCCCACTGACCAATCACTCTAATACTTATCTTCAACAAGGTTGTTACACCTACTCTCACCAATCAGACGCATGACGACCTTCAGTAATACCCAATGTGGCATTCATCCAAAATATCTCACTCATGACCAGCTCCCCAATCTTACCGAACTCTTATCAGTAACTGAACAAACGCTGCTCCACTAAGTATCCGTAGAGAAACAGCCATCGACTGCAGATTTCATTCTGCTCAGCAGCGTAACACACATCCAATCAATTGCATATGACAGATCGCCTCCTTTCTGTCTCATCGAACACCCGTCACAGGAGTGCCAAAGGCGATCCTGTCCCCTCTACTACACCGCCTTCATACAGCTGAAATGCCTCAGTTCATCTGCCGTAGTAAAGTGACGACATAGTCTTCCTTGCCCTCCGCGCAACGATACTTTACTGTCGCGTTAACCAATTAGTCCTGGCAAAAACGCACAATATCACAACAGAACAAACGAAGGTCATACAGTTTCACCAACTCTGTACCATATTCGACCGCAGCAGGTTTCAGTCCACAGCAATGCGCATACATGTCACCTCTTGAACTAGCTACTGAATAAAGAACTAACAGATCTCGGAAATCAAAACGTGGACATAACAAACAATAATTTTGGGAGAGGCAAATAGCAGAAAAACGAAATTTTGTTCTAATAATAAACGTAAAAGTTACTTTCACACTTAAAGTGTTCATTCTTTTGTACCTGTGTTTGTTCTGAGCGATACTTGTTTATACCACCAATATAGCACCATGCACGTAACGTGTACGAGGACGAATCACATATAAACAGGAATTTTTTTATAGGTATATTTAAGGTTCAGAAAAATTTATAACTTATTTTTCTATATCGTCAACTGAACGGGAAACACATTTTTCCCAGAAGACAGGTGGTTTCATGAACCCCTTTTCTTAAAATGAACGTGGCTTTGACAGCGGCCACTTGTCCACGAACACATCGTCGTCAAATCTGTGACCTCCGATTTCTTTCTTTAGTGGTCCAAAGAAAAAATTGCAGGACGATAAGTCTGGGCTGTAGGAAGGATACCGGCCGGAGTGGCCTAGCGGTTCTAGGCGCTACAGTCTGGAACCGCGCGACCGCTACGGTCGAATCCTGCCTCGGGCATGGATGTGTGTGATGTCCTTAGGTTAGTTAGGTTTAAGTAATTCTAAGTCCTAGGGGACTAATGACCTCAGCAGTTAAGTCCCATAGTGCTCAGAGCCATTTGAACCATTTTTTTTGAAGTATAAAGTGTTTACTCTTTCCTGCTTAATATCTTTGCACTACTGTAAGGAAATGGAGTTTAGTGAAATATGTTTCCTGGAATTATAACTGTGTGTTTAAACAATGAAACTTTTTTAAAATATGTTTGTTTTTAAATGTTCAAATGTATGTGAAATATTATGGGACTTAACTGCTAAGGTCATCAGCTCCTAAGCTTACACACTACTTAATCTAAATTAGCCTAAGGACAAACACACACAACCATGCCCGAGAGAGAGTTCGAACCTCCGCCGGGACCAGCCGCACAGACCATGACTGTAGCGCCCTAGATCGCTCGGCTAATCCCGCGCTATGTTTATGTATGAGTAACTGCAATATAAAAACTGGTTCATACTTAGGAATTTTGTATTGTATAATATAAGAGACATAGTGATTCGCCTCCGCTACAGCAGTAGTTTGGCGGTTATAGAAAAGGTGGAAGTGGCTTTCAGGCTGAGCGGGAGGCGAGAGAGCACAGGAGGGGTCAGTAGCCAGCAGCCGACCAGTCAACAGCGCAGGTACCGAGCGAGACATTCAGTATCTACGTAATTTGAAATGGAATGGCCTCCGGTGTAATTGTGGCTGTAAAATGGTGCTCTCGCATTGGAATGGCTCTAAAAACGATATTCACGCCGCCAAGAAGAACTAAATAGTGCATATTACTGGCAAAAGAAAGGACCAGGTAGTCGCCACCACTATTGCGCCACTACTTCACCAGGTCCAAGAGGTTAGAATTGTGTAACAGTACGAATCAGAGTGTTTGTGTGATTTAATTTACAATAATAATTCAAATACTGCTGAACTTTGTGTTCGAACCATGCATTTACTCCTTTCGTGGTACCTAACATGGTCTTATCCTATAAATGGTTAAACACCGAGTATCCTGTATGTGAAAACTGACAACAATCTGTGTTATTTGCCTATGCCTAATTTCTGAATGCAAAAATATATAAATGTGGAGAGTCAGATTAATGGTTTCATTGAGGTCAACGGAGACACTGATGAATTTATAAAAATGTGTTTTGGTTTGCTTCTATCTTACAAATATCAGCGTTTTAATTTTCAGCAGTATAAAAGTTGTCAGTGAAAATAACTTGCTTCACAAGTGGTGTTATAAAGCTTTTGGTTTTGATGCTATTTGAAGTTTAACTTTTACTTGAAGTCATTTCTGAAGTTGTACACAGTATTGTCAGTACAAATAATGTTAAAACTTTACAAGATAAAAGATCTTAAGTGGGGCAATAATTCAGCTTTTATCATAACGCAAAATATTTCTAAAATGTGTATATAGATTGCTTATATAAAGGAGGGATGGTTTGTAGGCCCCCATTTCATTCTTTTATATCAGGAAGAAACCAAACTGAATAGTTGTTTTCTAGCTTAAGAAACCTGAAGTAATCATATAAAAGGTATTCGTTCTGTGTTATCTTATTGCATTTGTGATGGGCATATGTGCCACTTCACCTTGTGTAAGCCTTTGGGAATAATTCCTGTGCAAAAGTAATGAAACGTAAAAGTGAAGATTATCGTCAACAGGGATAAAGTCAAAATTTTTTTATGATTGCTTACGTATGCTGTTTGTAACTACTGCTATTCACTGTGTTGTTCGTCTTGTAATTGCAGGTGTTCATTGCACTATAACGAGAAAGAATTGATGAAAGTCCCTTTTGCAAGAGTAAAGATAGATTCATTGAAAATAATGTTTTCACATTATTATGCCTAACTAGGGTGGTGACCGTTTTATTATTTCACTTACAAGATCTCTGTTACTGTAACTTCTTGCAAAATTTTAGTCTTTCTAGTATCTACTAACTGCTACCATTACGAAATTCATGTTCGATTTCCTGTGTCTGTTAGGTAAGGTCAAATCTTTCAAAATCCTCCCAGAGGTTAACACTTTTGGTTAATTTATGCCATATTTGGCAAATGCCCTGCTACAGTGTTATACTTGGCTTCTTTGTGACAGGTTAGAACATTCTGTTATCCAGAAACAGTGTAGCACACGCACGCACGCACAACGCCCGAAGTGTTATAACGTGACTGCCAATAGTAGTAATAAATGCCATGTTCGTACCAGGAAAATGCTTTTCAAGAACGATTTATACGAATCTGAGGATGGTGTGGATAACTGCGACTAAGCTAAAGGTCCTGAATATGTTTCTGAACGCAAATGCGTTTGAAGAGTTGTTGCTAATTAGCTAAATATGATTATTTACTTAAGCAAGTAAAAGATGTTAAATTGTGTCTCTACCACAGTTTACATGACTTTAAGTGACAGGTAAGATGAATGGGAGATATGATACTGCGTGAAGAGTTTGACAGAGCACTGAAAGACCTAAGTCGAAACAAGGCCCCGGGAGTAGACAACATTCCATTAGAACTACTGACAACCTTGGGAGAGCCAGGACTAACAAAACTCTACCATCTAGTTAGATGTATGAGACAGGAGAAATACCCTCAGACATAAAGAAGAATATAGTAATTCCAATCCCAAAGAAAGCAGGTGTAGACAGATGTGAAAATTACCGAACTATCAGTTTAATGAGCCATGGTTGCAAAATAGTAACGCGAATTCTTTACAGACGAATGGAAAAACTAGTAGAAGCCGACCTCGGGGAAGATCATTTTTGATTTCGTAGAAATGTTGGAACACGCGAGGCAAAACTGATCCTACGACTTATCTTGGATAATAGAATGAGGTACGGCAAACCTACATTTCTAGCATTTGTAGAGTTAGAGAAAGCTTTTGACAATGTTGACTGGAATACTCTCTTCCAAATTCTGAAGGCGGCAGCTGTAAAATACAGGGAGCGAAAGGCTATTTACAATTTGTACAGAAACCAGATGACAGTTATAAGAGTCGAAGGGCATGAAAGGGAAACAGTGGTTGGGAAGGCAGTGAGACAGGGTTGTAGACTATCCCCGATGTTTTTAAATCTGTATATTGAGCAAGCAATAAAGGAAACAAAAGAAAAATACGGAGTAGGAATTAACATCCATAGAGAAGAAATAAAAATTTTGAGGTTCGCCGATGACACTGTAATACTGTCAGAGACAGCAAAGGAACTGGAAGAGCAGCTGAACGGAATGGACAGTGTCTTGAAAGGAGGATATAAGATGAACATCAACAAAAGTAAAACGAGGATAATGGAATGTAGTCGAATGAAATCGGGTGATGCTCCGGGAATTAGTTTAGGAAATGCGACGATTAAAGTAGTAATTGAGGTTTGCTATTTGGGGAGCAAAATAACTGATGATGGTCGAAGTAGACAGGATATAAAATGTAGACTGGCAATGGCAAGGAAAGCGTTTCTGAATAAGAGAAATTTGTTAACATCGAGTATAGATTTAAATGTCAGGAAGTCAAGTATTTGTATGGAGTGTAGCCATGTATGGAAGTGAAACATGGACGATAAATAGTTTGCACAAGAAGAGAATAGAAGCTTTCGAAATGTGGCGCTACAGAAGAATGCTGAAGATTAGATGGGTACAACACAAAACTAATAAGGAGGTATTGAATAGAATTGGAAAGAAGAGAAATTTGTGGCACAACTTGACTTGAAGAAGGGATCGGTTGGTAGGGCATATTCTGAGGCATCAAGGGATCACAAATTTAGTATTGGAGGGCAGCGTGGAGGGTAAAAATCGTAGAGGGAGACCAAGAGATGAATACACTACGCAGGTTCAGAAGGATGTAGGTTGCAGTAGGTACTGGGAGATGAAGAACCTTGCACAGGATAGAGTAGCATGGAGAGCTGCATCAAACCAGTCTCTGGACTGAAGACCACAACAACAAACGTGACAGTTTGATGGTAGGCCATCCTTAACATTGTTTACGTGCTGTAGTAAGGTCCTTGTTAAAATTAATCTTGTATACTGTATTGTGCTGAATCGGAGGTTGTTATTCTTTATTATTGCAAAAGTTGTAAATGCAATTTGACTGTTTAAAATTTGTATTTTTTTAGAGGTTTCGCTGAAAAGTTTCGTTAATTCTCCCAGTAAGCAAACAATGGTAACGCCATATTAACCCATATTAAGTGCACTCAGTTTGAAAGTAAACAATATTAAATATCTATTGACAATTTATAAAATAAAATTTTAGACACAATATACAATTCCAAATTGGTCGTTACTATGATATACGGGGCGGTCAGAAACAGCCTGAAAAGCTTATAAGGGGATGCAGTGTAGGTTGTGTTAAAAAAATTTTAAGAAATAAATTCAAAACCTCGCGCTATTTCCGATTTAATTAGCATTGAAGTTAACTAGTCAGGCCGTTGGCCGCGCAGATTCAAGTAGCCCGCCAGAGAGTGTCGCCAACTGTGTTCTTCCTTTGGTTTCCTCGATCCGAACAAACGTGGCTTTTCCTCACATAATTTAAATTTATCACATCCGAAAACGGTACCTTTGAACTGGTAACGAGCATCTCCATGTCGCAAAGATGTCTGTTCATTACCGCGTTTTAGCGCTTGCAGCTGCTTGAATTTGCACGTTCAGCGACCTGATTGACGAACTTCAATGCTAAATAAATCGTAAAAGGGGCAACGTAACTAACTTTTTCCAACAATTATTTCACAGTACAACCTATCTTGGGCAACAGCCTTACAAACTTTTAAGACTGTTTCTGACCACCTTTTATCTGAATGAAAACGTTTCATTGCAGGTACTTGAAAAATCTTACTTATGAGATTTTATTGAAACTTTACTGCGCAGTTTCTGAAAACAACCAACAACGTTACTTGTTTGCAGCCGAGGTCTTCTAATGAGACTGATGCTGGACACATTATTAGGTATGAGTTGCTAACTAAATAGCTCATTTTTGTAGCTACAAAGATTGTAACACATATCACAAATTATTGGCTACATTCAATGAATATCATAATACTTACTCCAACGAATAACCCCCACATCTTCAACGCCGTTCCTCCCTCTGTCATCGTCCAGAGTCCCGACATTCCTCAGCTGTATAAGCAGCTGCATGAAATCATTCTTGGTGACATTGTTCGATTCCCTAAAGCTGATTGTATACCTCGCCAGTTTGATGAAGTATTGTGATGTGGGATTTTTTTCGCCTATCAACCTGTACCAAATCAGACGAACAAACGTAACTGACGCACTCACAAAAATATATGTCAAACTCGTAACTTGTGGCAAATGAGAGACATATATAAATAAAAATACAAATGCACGTTTGTTCAAATTCATAAGTCTCCGTAAGTTTTTCTCCGAATGCTTTGACATTTTGAGACAACGTTGCATTGGAATACATCCGTATTTCTTCTATGTACCCACTGGAGCGACTCATATAGTACCTAAATATACATGTAATAATTACAGGGGAAATCTGTATGTAAATGTTCGTTTGTTCAAAATCTTACATCTGCAAAAGTTCTGTACCGACTGCTTCGAAATTTTGACAGAACGTCCTTCTCGAATACGCGCGTGTTCTAATACACCTATTTTTAGAAATATATAATATATCAATAAATATATAATATATAAAGGGGGAAAATTTATGCCACAGATCTTAAAAAATTATTGACCGGTTTAATTCAAATTTTTACACAATATTCTATTGGACATTAGGACAGCATAGACTATATATTTTAATATACATAATACGTAAATATATATGTAATACAGAAATGGGCAACATTGTCACCGAAAATCTCAAAAAGTATTATGTCGATTTATACCAAATTTTTACAAGTTCCTGAATAAACTCTTGGACACATATGGGTTACATATTTTTTAACATATAGAATATGTACATACTTATAGGAAATATACAACTATGAAACATTCTTACAGAACAGAAAAGTTGTATTTATGGCTTCTCGGATTATGATTACAACATTATTACACAACCTACTTTAAGATTACAACAAACAAGGTCAGAGGGGAGGGGGAGAAGGTGGAAAGACGGGTGGGAGGAAATCGACTTAAAAAGCGGAAAGGAGGAGGTAGACAGAAAGAAATGCTAGGATGAGTTGGAGAGAGAAGGGAGAGGAGGAGCTGGACAGAGAGAGAGAGGGGAGGATGAGGAGATGGACAAGGAGAGCAGGAAGACGAGATGGACAAAGATAGGGAGAAGGAGGAAGAGATTAGCACGTACATCCAATTCCCATGCATATTAAATATTAGAAACGTGTGCTTTCTCTTCGTTTCTTTTCTTTGCCATTGAACCATATTGAGCCCCTCCAACGCATGGCTAGGAAGAGTTAGTTGTAGTAATTAATTGTTTCAGACAAACCTTCTAGAAAAAATATGATTTTTAAGTTACGTTTTTTCAGTGGGTTGTCACACAGTCATGAAAAGTGACTAAGAAAGCAGCGTGACAAACGATTTATCAAAACACATTTTTTATTTGGAAACTGAAATACTCCATGAAGTAAATGAAAAAAATGCTGGAGTAGGTATTTCAAGAATTCATCTTATAAAAAAGTACGAGGTTATGGCACAAATGGCTCAGAGCACTATGGGACCTAACTTCTGAGGTCATCAGTCCTCTAGAACTTAGAACTACTTAAACCTAACTAACCTAAGGACATCACACACATCCATGCCCGAGGCAGGATTCGAACCTGCGACCGTAGCGGTTGCGCGGTTTCAGACTGTAGCGCCTAGAACCGCTCGGCCACCCCGGCCGGCAATAACGGAGTTATTCAAACTTATAATTAATAAAATAAATTTTAACAGAGCATGAAAATATGGATCAAGGCTAAGACAGCAATAGAGTCTCTTTCCTAACACACGCTTTATAATGGAAATAGAATAAATAGATCTAGAGGGACCATACTTTTAAAAAAAATTAAATGTTATATTGATGAGAAAGTACTGCACTCACACTGTTCAGAAAATTGTTTCGCAATTGCTCATGTACTGTCTTGTCTATGCAATTATAGGAATAAAATGTCTTTACTCGGAATGCATTTTCAGTGGCATCGAGTTCTGTAAATCACTTAGTGCAATATTTGGAATGGTAGTGGATACCAAAGAGAGTCAAACAATAGGTCGCTAATGGTCGCAACTGATCCACGCATAGTAATGTTCTTTCATTGAAATATTGGAAAACTACACCAATGCACACCAGCACAAGTGGATTTGTTTTAATTATTAGCTGATTATTTCATACCAGAGGTGGATATTGCACCCTGTTTGCGCCACGTGCTTAGTGTTCTAACGTGCTCTTTTCGCTCCAATTAGGTTTCACCTTACTGCCGATATATTGGAAATTTCGTGGGTTTCGGTGAGGATAAATAGGGCTATTCCTTTTTCGAGCTTTATATTTCCATTTCTACATACATATCCGTATCTGATCACTATCGGATTAGGACTCTAGTTCTGTATGGCCAATTAGCTAGAACTGCTTACTTGGAAAGCTTTCTGTAAGAAAATGTTTTTTTTATCTTTATACGAGATACAAATCGCTGGCCAAGCGCAAAGTCAGTCCACACACGGTTTCGTTTGTTAGGAATGCCACAGTCTTTGGCTGGATAGCGAAACCGTATCTATACGCTGTACTTTGTTGGCGGTACCTGACTGACCAGTCTTGTACCAGGACGTCGGAAATTTAACGTGACCATGTGGAACTGAGAGACCAAGCATACACGTTTCTGCCGGGGGCTGGGGTAGTGGCATCGAGAGAACGCTGGCCACGCTTTTCATGATTCTACAGGTTCAAATTCTTTCTCTAATGTTTCATTTCGATGGCCATTTCTACGCTGCAACATACAGGAATGTGTGGCGAGAACGTTACTTGGTAGCATTCTTTGGCGCAAAATTCCTATAACTTTCAGCTTTGTATTTGTGATTTCTTTGTGACCTAGGTTATATCTGTTGTTCAGAGTGAGAGTCTTTATACCATGTTCAAGGATCAGTATCGGTCTTTCATTAACTCAGTGGTGAATATGAGTCATGGCACATGTTACTATCCCACTGCTTAGTATTAGTACGGGATTAAAAATTATTGAGGTTCCATTTATCTGAGTTGACAGTTTTCGGTGACAGTGTCCCACGTGTTCACATAGGGAACATTTGCAGTCTTATCGCTGAACTATCGTATTGGTTTTCTTCAGCATTGATCAATAATTATTCCACTTCCTCTTCAATTTATTCTGATCGGGAAGCCACCGATATTTTATCACGCTTTCAAGGTCTGCTGCCACGTGCTCATTTACTTTTTCAAAAAGGCGTAGCTGACATGAGCACGCATAAATAAATACTTTCTGCTTTCAGTGGAATCGGTATCTAGACAAGCTGCCATCAGCAGATTATATAGTTATACTGCATGGTAGCATGCATATTGCAGCAAGAATAAGGGATGTATGAGCTGCTGAGAAATTCGAGACACGTGTTGATTCTGAGTGTTGAGAGGCACTATCGTGATTAATGCTTTTTATGGGGCTATACAACATGGAATTTACATCTCCACTGCACGCACCCTCTCAATAAGGGAGGATGCAGTACGCATTCAGGTTGTGCTAACAGGTTTGGGTGTGTTGGTCGTAATCATGTATTACTCAAACATATATTCAAGATCTCTGATACAGAGGAGTCCAAAAAAACGTAGACACTCTTTGATAGTCAGTATCAATGGAACAAAATGACATACCGTTACAATTCTTTCCATTAGCAGCCAAACAACGTCGATGCAGTTGAACTGTTGAGCGAACTACGGCTGTCAGTGTTGCTGGTGTGATAGGAAACCGGATGCCTCGATGGATTCTTGTAGCTCGTTCAGTGTAGCTGGCTTCTGTTGATGACTACATTTTTCAGGGTCACCGACAGGTAGAAGTAAAGAGGTGTAAGGTATGGAGACCGTGGTGGGTACTCAGCAGCTCATCTTCGACGTATCCATCGTCCAGGTAGATTTTCATCCAAGTAGGCTCTGACATCTCTGTGGTAGTGAGCCGGAGCGCCATCTTGTTGTAGGCTAAATCAGATGGCAGATAAAATGGATGTTTGCAGCATCTGAAGATACACATCATCAGTTACGGTATATTCAAAGAATAATGAGCCAATCAAACCGCGCGGTGACACACCACACCACACATTAACACTCGGTGAATTAACATATTTGCGCACGTGAACTCGAGAATTTTCAGGAGGCTAGTACACGCTGTTGTGGCGGTTTGCACTACCTTTCCGTTTGAACTGCGCCTCGTCAGACTAGATACCCATCCCTGCAAACCGTTCTTCTTCGTGAAGCACGCCATCAAACCAGTCACAGTACTCTGTCCTACGATCCGCGTCGTTCTCGTTCACAGCGTGCAGCGATCCTGGAATGTACATTTTCCACTTTGTAGCCTTCATAATTCGTCGCACGCTTCACGTGCACCCTGCTTCACAGGTTTCTGAGGTGACGCAGTAAAATGTTGCAACATAGCAGCGCTGGAAGCTGGACTTGTCGATGTTTTTCATTGGCCAGACCTTTCCTTATGCATATCCTGAACAGCACCGTCGGCTTCAAACTTATCCAGTATACGATAAATTGATGTACGTGTTGGTGGCTGAGTTCCGTACACATTACGCCGTTGCCGTTGTACCTCCATCATGTATTCGTACCTCCTTTACCACTTCAATATAACCTTGCGTTGCTCAAACGACAATCTTCCTTCATTCATTGCTGCACTGTCAGCTGCTGGAAAACTCACACCAAGATCTGTTGAGAAAACAATGGACTACGCTCCTGCGCAAAACTGCAGCGATATGTCATTCTGTTCCAGAGATACTAACTATCAAAGAGTGTCTACATTTTTCTGGACGTTATCGTTGGCAATGAAGGTCATTCGTGTGTCCAAACAAATCTCGTAGAAAGAAGTCACAACTCGTTAATATTCATTCGTGGCTAAAAATATTGTACAGGAGCGGAATATTTTCAGGGAATTGGTATTGAAGCCTGTGGAAGCAATTATTTACACAGATTAAACTTGAAAAGGCGTAGGAGGGTTATAGCTTACTTGAGAATTTTGAATAACGTTGGGCTAAGGAAGAGCGCCACGACCGAGAGCATCCTGGTGAACGACGTCATGAAGATCCTGCGTACCCACTGGCGAAACTCCGAGTCGGGGTTCCGCAGGGAGTTCGCCTGCACGCCAAAGGCTAGGGAGGCGATGACGTCAGTGGTGAACCGTGCAGCCAGTTCGTGCATGTCAGCGACATCGCCAGTTGCCGCCGCCGCCTCGAGCACGTCACAGAGGTCGACAGCGTACTTCCGCATCGCCTCCGAACGCCCGGCAACAGAAGACAAATGACTTACTCTGTAGGGTGTGCTGTATTCTAATGTTGTAATGTCAATAAAGGTTATTCAGATCTCACAAGGGGAGCCAATTATTGAACTATATGAAATAAAATCGTCATAACTTCCGTACGGTTTGCGTATGGGCGTTCAAACTACACGGTTGGCCGCCGGTCATGATGGGTATTAGTTGGTTTGGTGAAGCAACGGAGCAAAATTGGCGCATTTGGGGGACTGAGAATCCGCATTTCGCGATCGAGTAGTCTCTTCTCCCTCAAGGGGTGACTTTTCCATAAGATATGGAAAAGAATGACCATGAGAGCAGTTATTTTTCATTTTTTTGTGATAATGATATTACATCAGCTGGTCTGCCTCATGTGCCGCTCAGGATTAGCGGAGCGACCTAGGGCGCTGCAGCCATGGACTGTGCGGCTGGTCCCGGCGGAGGTCCGAGTCCTCTCTCGGGCATGGACGTGTATCTGTTTGTCCTTAGGATAATTTAGGTTAAGTAGTGTGTAAGCTTAGGGACTGATGAACTTAGCTGTTAAGTCCCATAAGATTTCACACACATTTGAACATTTTTTTTCTGCTTCATGTATCGTTATATTCAAATGGTTTATAAATGTTACTCTACATTCAGATCCGATGACGGCACCTTTAGTGTATTGAAACCGCTTACCCAGTAAACAGTATTTAAGGGGACCACACCATGGTTCAGGTGGAAGAAAATCGATTTTCGGTTTTCTTCATATTTCGTTAGATTAAGGTTGTATTTAAGTACTCTAAAAAGGATTTTGCTGAAAAAAAATTTTTCGAGCGTTTACAGAGCATTTTTTTCCCACGTGTGATTATGTGCCACACCCACTTTTCTGTCACCCACTTTTCTGCATATATTTTAGATCTATATATCCCCTACATTGCATGTTAGGGACTTTTTTTAATGCTCTCGAGTGTGTTGGCTATCCTTGAAATGCAACGGTCGGTATCCTTTTCTTTCTACTGTTTGTAAACAACACGCTTTCAAACACGTGATTCGTTTTGTTCAAGTGTGATTGCGAGTAGTTGTTATATTTACGTTTGCACTGCTTCTTTAAGTGTGTTTTGTTGTTTATTGAAGATGACGAAACGTAAAGGCATTTTCAAGAAACGGCAATTTAGAGGAAACAAGTTTAGGTTATGTCGCCTGGCAACGATATTTCTAATTGTAATTCTTCAACAAGTGCATCACCAAAGAAGCTCTCACGATTTCAAGAGAGTTATAATGAATTTACTGTAAGTGACAAGGAGTGCAGTAACATTATTATAAATTTGACAATATTATCAGATGTAATTTCTAAACTTGTACAATGTAGAGAGCGTGAAAATTTGTGAAAGTGCCAGTGGGAGAAAAGGCCTAGCAATTGCTTTGTATTTAATTTGCACTAAATGCTCAGCTGTGATTTCATTTATGAGTTCTTCAAAACCAAATGCAAGTAGCCCTTATGAAATCAATACTAGACTAGTTTTATGTCTTACGATCAATTGGCAAGGGCATGGCTGCAGGGAGAACATTTCGTTCAGTGATGAACTTACGTCAACTACCAAATAAATTTGAAAAACTGACTTCAATATTAGAGAAAGCTGTATCTGAGGTCAGTGAGGTAAGCATAAAATTGGCTGCTAGGGAAGAAATGGAAGAAAATGATGGATGTTCGGATATTGCACTTGATGGAAGTTGGCAGAAAAGAGGACGTACTTCTCTAAATGGAGTAGTGACTGCCACGAGTGTAGACACCGGTAAAGTGTTACATGTGGAGATAATGTCTAAATATTGCAAATGATGTAAAGTCAATGAACATACAGAACACAAGTGTGTGGCTAAATTTAGAGGAAAAAGTGGTGGTCTGGAAGTTCATGCAGTAGAAGAAATATTTCATCGCTCCATAGAAACAAGAGGCGTACGGTAGGCCAAATATTTGGGCGATGGTGACAGTAAGGCATACAACAATGTGGTGCACTCTAAGCCATATGGAGATGCCATTATTAGCAAAATAGAATGTGTAGGCCATGTTCAAAAACGTTTGCGAACAAGGCTGAGAAAACTAACTGTTGATATGAGAGGAAAAAAAATTAGAAGATGGAAATTTGTTGACCAGACAGGGTCGGTTAACAAGAACTGAAATAGAAAACTTGCAGGTATACTATGGGCAGGCAATTAGGAGAAATAAAAAAAATCTGGAGGCAATGAAGAGAGATGTTTGGGCCATATTCTTCCATGGGTCATCTACTGATGATAAGCTGTGTCATGGATTGTGTCCATCAGGAGAAAATTCGTGGTGCAAATACAATAGAGCTCAGACAACTGGAGAATGTTATTCTCACCACCGTTCTCTTCCTGCTGCTGCTATTACAGCAATTAAACGTATTTTCAGAGACTCGACTCATCCTGACCTTTTAAGTAAATGTCTGTATGGGCAGACACAGAACCCAAATGAATGTTTCAACAGCATAATTTGGAACCGCCTTCCTAAAACTGTATTTGTAGGCATGCATACAATGAAACTAGGAGTTCATGATGCTGTAATTACATTGAATTGTGGTAATATTGGAAAGTGTTTGGCACTGAAAAAGCTGGGAATTAATCCTGGTGAAAATGTGATCACTGGGCTGCAACATTGGGGTAAAATGAGGATAGCCGATGCAAACAGGTCTGCATCTAATATGGCCAAGAAAGCAAGACAAACATCCAGCAAGGTGAAAAAGAAGCTGGAAGACCTGCTAGAGGCCAAAGAAGGGCCATCATTTGTAGTTGTAAGTAACAAATTTCAAAAGTTTTTTCTTTGAAGTCAATTTCCCGCAAACTAAAATTTTCAGTACACGTGTCCCATTATATCAAAAACTATCATAGATAAATGAATGAAATTTTCAGAGACTCTGCATAACATAAAAAGCCACCTCTGGTACTTAATTCGTTAATATTTTCTGGTTAGGAAGTTCATAAAAAATATGTTCTGCAGAAAAACTTAATATTTTTTGTTAATAAATTTGAAAAGGTATTTAGTAAAGCTATAAAATGGATAAAGTAGTTTTTAGTACAGTTGACTCTATTAGTTTCATGTAACATATAGTAAAAATATTAAGGTCCTGCATCAAATAGGTTTTTCAGAAATGGGTCAAATACTTGGCTAAATTAAGATGAGTTAGATAGAGTGTGGTCCCCATAAACGATCTTGGCGTTTGAATTATTTCTACAACAGAGTGATCGCACCACTACTCACTATGTGTTCACTGCAAAATTCTTGATATTCGTTGGTGTTACGAAACACTGTTTCTCAGCCACTTAGCCATAAAAATTATGTCAGGGTAAAGGAGCAAGTTTACCTTTCTTTCCCATGGAGATAAATATGTATTTACGTATTTCTTCGTGTTACACGCGTCATCTATGTGACATTTACACTGACATTTCCATAGCAGATGATTTGTCATAATATTCTGGCTGATGAGTGCGTACGTCTAATTAATACCAGTGTGACTTATACAAGCATAACATGCAGAAAACAGACAAGATGTGACGAGTTTTACTGTTGCCGTGTCCATCGTTAAGTATGGCACATAGCTATACCAACAGAGGGCGCCACAAGCCACATAATTGTGATACGACGCCATATAGATGGGCTTCATTCTGCTTCCACCAGAAGAGTTACAAATAGCCCGCTCATTCCGCCCATAGTTATTTCCGCCGCCACAGAGGGCACTGAGGCCAGGTACTACTTCCTGCATCCGCAGTCTACAAGGACAGTATTCAGCGACACCAGGTGGATACTGAGATGATGTAGTGTCTGTGATTAATTTGTCACGGTCATCGGAGATCAGATAGCGCTCAGGAGAACTGTCTGTCCTCCCTGCATTTTTACTCTTGGGCAGCAACTGTGCAGAGCTTAGAAGTGAGCAGTGTTTGCAACATTCATCCTGGGTCACAACTATACCCCACTGACCAGTACATACTCCAGCTGAACGGCTTCAACCATTTGAGTGGGACCTTAGGGAAGTTGGGTGATATAACATGTTGGGCACTGTGTGTATCTGGTGTGTCGTTGCTCTCAACAGTGGTCTGTGGAACGTTCTCACTGTTGTAGACCAGGTTCTGGACGTCTGCGTAGTACAGACGTCAACATCTATACGCCTTGTGCAAGCAGTGGTGGCCAACGGAACATCATTCAGAGAAGAAATCCGTGCACATGTTGTACCTGGCGTGTCATCAAAGAACATTGGGAACCATCTGCTTACTGCAGAATTATGATCACTAGTGCCTCTGGCCAGGTTACCACGTACAAGACGACATCGCCAAGCACGGTTACTCTGGTGTAGTGAAAGACTCAACTGGAGAACAGAACGGTGCTCTTATGTCTTTAGTGATGCGAACAGGTTCTGTCTGTAAGCGACTGATGAACATGACACGCGTGCGGTATAGAACTGGTGAGCGGCCACTTATGGAGTGCATCTGCCCACGAGACACAACTGTCTCCCCAAGCTTTATAGTGAGAGGGGGGGAGGGGGGAGGGACAGGCGGGCTTCAGCTACAACTAGCGATCATATTTGGTGCTTCTGCAGAATAAAGTAACCAGTACCGAATTTTACGGACTCTAAGACGCACCTTAATGTTTAAGCACTTCTGTTAAAAAAAAACCTGTTTACCATTTTTATTATTAGATTGCAAAGCCAGACTAACATACTAAAAATATTCTTACTTTATAAAACTGAACTGACCTTTAAATCCGTGAAAATCGTCAGCTGCACTTTCTTCTTCTTCTTCTTCCTCGTTATCATTATCCTCTTCATATAAAAGATGGTCTTCACTGCCATCGATGCTGCCTGTTGATGCTACGTACTGATGTGCTTGATGCTAGTACTGTAGAGCAATGAGTCGCATGTCAACACAAGCACCGAAGTCAACATTACCTTCCTTCAATTGGGCCAACTGGCGATGGCTGGTTCAAATGGCTCTGAGCACTATGGGACTTAACATCTATGCTCATCAGTCCCCTAGAACTTAGAACTACTTAAACCTAACTAACCTAAGGACATCACACAACACCCAGCCATCACGAGGCAGAGAAAATCCCTGACCCCGCCGGGAATCGAAACCGGGAACCCGGGCGTGGGAAGCGAGAACGCTACCGCACGACCACGAGATACGGGCTCAACTGGCAATGAATCGAGGAAGTAAAGTACATACTGACGAAACTAAAATGAGCTCTAACATGGAAATTAAGCGTTTCCGGACACATGTCCACATAACGTCTTTTCTTTATTTGTGTGTGAGGAATGTTTCCTGAAAGTTTGGCCGTACCTTTTTCTAACACCCTGTACACTTTAAATGGTTTATTTATTGAGACATCGAGAGGCTGCAATTGTTAGGTATAAGACGGGATGAAATTTTAAGTTAAAGATTGGAAATTTTTACATTAATTCCGAGTATAAGACGAACATGGATTTTGGAGTCAGTTTTTGGAAGAAGAAAGTGCATCTTATAGTCCGTAAAATATAGTAGCCGCTACATTGCACAAGTCCTTACGCCCACGCTAATGCACTTACTTCTACAGGAAGGCGATGTGCGTTTTCAGCAGGACATCGGTTGCCCACGTAACGGATGCTATGACGCAACGTGCTCTTCATGATGTATAACACCTGCCCTGGCCAGCAGATCACCCGATCTCTCGCCAATTAAACAAGTATGGGACAGGACACGATGAAGCAAGAAACAACGTCGTTTGCAACAAAAGGCCCATGATGCTTCGGACAATCTACTGAAGGATGCCATTCGGCACCTTTATCAGCGTTTTCATGCGAGAATACATGCTGCGTTTGCGCCAGAGAGGGGTCCGCTGTGCATTTATGCTACTGTTTGGGTCTCCTTCCTTTACGCAACATGTGTTTCTCGTTTGGTCTGGGTTTGTTATCATATACTCCTACAGTGATGAACTGCCTGTGACATCACTTGTCAATAAAATGACTTTGTCCTTGAGGTAAATGCATTTTTTTTTCGGGAGTGTAGATCACCGATTGACACCATTACGCCCTTGGCAGGTAAATGCAGACGCACAACTTGACTCGGTCACTTGTTACCGATCATCAGTTGCAGGAGGTCAGCAGTTACCTGCATTGCTGCAGTTATACCCCAGCAGCTATCAACGGCTGATTATAATCGGATAGTCAATGCCGTGCATCAAAGTGTTTTTGAACTATGAACTGCCTCAGAGCAGTCCGGACTGAACGACTATCAGCTTAGGGAGATAATGTACGCTGTATTACATTAGACCAGTTTTAATAACATTTACTTCAGTATCACACTTGCTCATCACACTAAGTTGAGCATTTATCTTGCACATTATTTCAAAAAATGATTATTAATGAATTCTCATTTTGTCGAGCAGACTATATTTGTTATAGAATCAATCTCTGAAAGAGACCTGGAGACACCGGAAAAGGTTTCAGATTGATTATGTAATGCTAAGACTGAGAGTTCGGAACCAGATTTTAAATTGTAAGACATTTCAAGGGGCAGATGCGGACTCTGGCCACAATTTATTGGTTATGAACTGTAGATTACAACTGAAGAAACTGGAAAAAGTTAAAAATTTAAGGAGATGAGATCTGGATAAACTGAAAGAACTAGAGTGTTGAGAGTTTCAGAGGGACCATTAGGCAACGGCTGACTAGACCAGGGAAAGGAATACAGGGCAGCTTTAAGAGATGCAATAGTGAAGGCAGCACAGGATCAAATAGGTAAAAAGGTAAGGCCTAATAGAAATCCTTGGATAATAAAAGAGATACTGAATTTAACTGATGAAAGGAGAACATTTAAAAATTCAGCCAATGATGGAGACGAAAAGGAATACAAACGTTTAAAAAAAATAAGTTTCATGGGAAGTGCAAAATGGTTAAGCGGGAATGGCTATAGTACAAATGTAAGGATTTAAAAGCATATTTCAGTTGGGGCAAGATAGATACCACCTACAGGAAAATTAAAGAGGCCTTTTGGGAAAGAGAAGCAGCCGTGTGACTATCAGAAGCTCAGATGGGAAACCATTCCTAAATAGAGAAGGAAAAGCTGAAAGGTGGAAGGGGTCTATAGAGGATTTATACGACGGAGATGAATTTGAAAGCAATAATGTGGAAAGGGAAGTGGAAAAATGTGTGTGAAATCTTATAGGACTTAACTGCTAAGGTCATCAGTCCCTAAGCTTATATACTACTTAACCTAACTTATCCTAAGGAAAAACACACACATCCATGATCGAGGGAGGACTCGAACCTCCGCAAGGACCAGCCGCACAGTCCATGACTGCAGCGCCTGAGACCGCTCGGCTAATCCCGCGCGGCAAAGGGAAGTGGACGTAGATTGAGATGGGAAATATGACACTGCGAGAAGAATGTGACAGAGCTCTGGCTACTTTATTCTGCAGAAGCACCAAATATGACCGCGAGTTGTAGCTGCTCCCCCCCCCCCTCTCACCATAAAGCTTGGGGTGGCAGATGTGTCTCGTTGACAGACGCACTCCATGACAGGCCGCTCACCAGTTCTACACCGCACGCGTGTATGTTCATCAGTCGCTTACAGACAGAACCTGTTCGGATCACTAAAGACAGAAGAGCGCTATTCTGTTCTCCAGTCGACTCTTCCACTGCACCAGAGTATCCGTGCTTGGCGATGTCTGTGGTAACCTGGGCAGGGGCACGAGTAATCTTAATTCGGTAGTAAGCAGATGGCTGCGAATGCTCCTCGTTGACACGCCACGTACAACATCTGCACGGATTTCTCCTCTGGATGATGTTCGGTGGTTTAGCTGTGTGCCATACTTGACAATGGACACCGCAATGGCATCGTATCATAATTATGTGGCTTGTGGCGCCCTCTGTTGGTATAGCTACGTGCCATATTTAACGATGGACACGGGAACAGCAAAATTCGTCACATCTTGTCTCTTTTCTGTATCTGTTATGCTTGTAAGCCACACTGGTATTAATTAAACGTACGCACTGATCAGCCTGAATATTATGACAAATCATCTGCTGTGGAAATGACACTGTAAATGTCACATAGATGACGGGTGTAACACGAAGAAATACGTAAATATATATTTATCTCCATGGGAAAGAAAGGTAAACTTGCTCCTTTACCCTGACGTAATTTTTATGGCATAGTGGCTGAGAAACAGTGTTTCGTAACACCAACGAACACCAAGTATTCACATGCTGCGGTCAGTAAGGAAATTTACGTCAGCATCTATACCCCACAAGCTACTTTATTGTAGCTTGTCGTTTTCGCGTTCACTATATCAATATTCTGGGGATCTTACCTACTTCCTCAACAAACCCTACCCTGTAAAATTGTCAAGCACTGCTAAAGTATCATTCACACGAGGGTTTTGTAACCTACTTCTTTTATAGGTGAACTACTCTTGCTGAGTCTTCATCCAACGAATCTCAGTCTACAAAATAAATGCCTATGATCAGTTATATATGGTCGTTCCACATTAAATAACTCCATATGCAAAGTCCCAGATATTAAATGGGCGTGACTGCTCCCAGTACTTGTTCGACGATCGCTTAATTATACAGATCTTTCCGCCTACTTATAAGCAATGCGATGCATTTGTTTATATTGTGGGGTCATTTGCCAAGCCCTGCCAGTTTGTTTTTATTGCCTCATCCTCAGATGCACCTGGTATCTATACGAGGATTTATGTAGAGCGTGTTCGGGAAATCCGGTTACAAACTTATAGAAATTGTAGAGGGGAGAGAGCACATAATATTTTGGGATGGAAACCATCCCCAAAGCGTCATCCAACGACGCTACAGAGTGTCAAAGCTACAGGCACTGGCGCCTATAAATGTATGTTTATACAGAGTGATTCCATGATTCTAGGACGATGGAGAATTGTAACAGTCTGAGGTAAGGTTTCCCGTATCGGAGGTAAACGAGTCGAAAGCTATAAGCGAAAACCGTTCTGAAAACTCTGACAGTGTAATACGTATAGTAACACTATTGTTGCTAAGATTGTAGGGTAGGCAACCTTCAGAGGAGGTAACATGGACCAAAACAAGGAAAGAAATGTCTAGTACACATGGGCTCTAACATGCATAACTGAGGAGTTAGGAGCATTTGTTCATCTTCGTTGCTTGATATACATCTCCTCTATTGAACAAGTGCTCATAGCTTTTAAGGTACGCATTTTCGAGCACACATTTACTGGACATTTTTTCTTGTATTGATCAATACTACCTCCTCTGAAAGTTGGCTGCCCTACAATCTTAGCAACAATGGTACCACTACATGTATTCTACTGCCAGATGTTGTGAATGTGTGGGTTTTATTTTGTCAAGTCGCGCAATGGATTGACCCAACAAGTACCCTTTGGCTCCTTCAAGAAACAATTTCCACCTCACACTACTACAGAAGACAGACAGACGCTCCTTATGTACCAACAAGAACTGCTTGAGAAACCTTCAGCAACAAATATCTTCTGTAGCTGTCCGCTGTAAGGAAAAGACACAAAAATATTCTATATATTCTTACGTAACTAGTGGAATGGTTGGGTTGGGGAGTATTGCTAGTTAGTGCAAGAAAAACATTAAACGAATGAAAAATATTATTTATTTCAAAAAATTCTGAGAAGTCAAGTGAAACATTTTCTTATAAAGTAATAGTAAATTTCCGGGTTCTTTTCAGAGCAGTAGATTGCCTCTTACGGATAGGAATACTATTATTTCACAAAGTACGGAAAGGTTCTTTTCTCCCTTCTCTTTAAGAATGTTATTTACTCGGCAGAATGGCTGAGAGCCGCGCCTACACAACTTGAATAACTTTTCTAGGTACGGTCAAGGGTGTCGTGTGAGGAATGTAATGGATTGCACTGTTATGGAGGACAGATGGGGCTCGCATACGCTGTAGCGCACTATACCGTGAGCTGCGACGACTGCTCCTGCGTCGCTCGCTGCTGACAAATAACACACCTATCTCTTTCTATCTGGATTGACGTTCGCCAATCAAACTCTCCCTACACCTTGATGAAGTCAAGGACTCCTATCCGCCCCTAGTCTAACTATTGGCGTGGTACACTGGTCAGATAACCAGTCCACCGCGATGCCACTCAATACTCGCTCGCAGGCGTTTAACTAGTACTCTGTCCATGTTCACACCGAACAATAATTGTGGCGGCCAACACAGTGAACAACGCTTAATCACGAGCGACTCAATATAGAGTGTCACTCCGATTCGTTAATGGCAGAGGTGCTCTCCCAGTGAAGTACTGAGGAGAGACTTTGTTCCTCGCTCTTTGCGTACACGTACGAGCGCACTCGCTCTCGTTACGTGTTCCCGCTCCAAGAGCGACAACGGAATGGCTCCTTTTTCTGGAAAAGTTGCAAGGGTATATCTTTCGCTGTCTTCCCTCACTTCTCTGGCTCTTTGCTTCAGAAATATTCCACCAATCAGCGTTGCTCTTTTAAGTGGGAGAATGACGTTTTGTTTGAGTCGAGCAATGCGGAAATCTGTAGCACCTCCGTTAGGGGTATACTGTCCTCCTGTGAGAAATCCGTAACTATGCAGTCGGTCCGTGAAATAATGTGTCTTCTGGGCGCTCCCACACAATGTAGCGGAATTTGCTTTTAAGTCGAACATGGGGGTTGGTATCCCTTCGTTCCAGCAAAAGCTGTGTTCTCTCTGGGCGGTCGCTTTGGCCGAAATAGGTATGTTGTTGATGAGCCCTCTGAAGGGACAGTCTTCCCAGTGGACTGGTTTCCTCTTTGGAACGAAAATTCCAGTGGCTGTCATGTTGTGTACGCCAGCGTCGACTGTTTTCAACCTCAGTGCACACTTGCGATTTACTTATTAGATTTGCATATCACTTACATGATATCATGAAAAATTGACTTTACCTTATCGAGTTTGGGCTCAAACGTAGCGTCTTGATGTGCAGAATACGATTGTGAGGACGGAATATGTAAGAAATGGTCAGGAGACCGCGCCACATTACAAGATATCAGAACGGCTTTTGCTTATAACTTTCGATTTGTTCGTTTCTGGTACGGGAACCCTTACCTCAAATTGATACATATCACCTTCTCCATTATCTTGGTAAGTTTTTAAATCATCATAGAATCACCCTTATATACATACATTTACAGACGTTGGCGCTTATATGTTTGAAGCTCTGTAGGGTCGCTAGACGACATTGGTGGACATTGGTTCCTATTCTAAGTATTATGTACTCACTCCCCTCTACAAGTCCTAGAAGATTTTAGCGGGATTTTCTGAACAACCTGCACACCATTTCAATGTCAAATATGTTCCTAATATCAGCTGAAAGCAAATCATGGCCTTGAATTTCCAGGGCTAGTATGAATCCACAAAACGCTATGCATTATTGTCTATCACCATCATGAAGGGGTTGTAGTGAATGACTACCACATGGCTTTAAATACAAATGTTGCCGTGAAACACGCCAAAGAGACGTATGAAGAAAGGCTGTCTTTCAACTGGTATGACGAGTGAAAGATTGCCTTTTGCGCTCCACGCCTTGAACAAACGCAAAGGAGCGACAGGTAGATTTGCAGTAACAACCAGGGTCTCAAAACTGCTAGCGCCATCGTCGAATGGTCTGAGCTGTGTGAGGTACAGTGCCATTCACTCGGAGAAAACCACGCTGCACAGTTGTAACTGAATTACACATGTTTAAGCGAAGAACACAAAACGCCTTCTGTTGCTGTGTTGCTGCCATGTAGACTCAGCACACTTTGGATAATGAACGATTGGCCCCCACCGGTAGTAAGTTTTGATGCACAGGTTCAAAATTACCTCATGTTTCTACATTCATTCATGTAGACGACATAGTCTTGTGAAAAAGGTTGAATCTTTTGCAACACTTATGTCGACGGACGTACTTCAAAGAACCACATATACAATCATATATACATAGTGTGTACTTACAGGAAACATCATCTTGAGCTTGCTAGAAGCGAATGCTGGTTCCAGCTTGAGGCGCAGCCTCTTCCAGTTGTTTCCAGCTAGGCAGAACAGTTGCCTCTTGAGTGACATTGTTTCGTCCAGGTTCATACCCCGATCGTAAAACACGTGGAAATCCTTCACCAGCACGCAGTGCACCAGGGTGGGGTCGATAATGACCAGAACGGGTCGCAACAGAGCGTAGATCCCCACGAATCTATGACCTGTGCAGAATAACTAACATCAGGATTGGAGCCAATAGCAGGCACCTAGCAGAAAGCAAATCATATCGTCTGTCACTCATTGGGAAAAAAAGTACTGTATTAAGCTTGAGGATGAAGCCATACAACTGATAACAACTGGGAACAATCTCCTTACAAAGTATGAATTCGTGGAGTAATTTTTCATTTTCTCCGTTGAAACTGTTGAGTATAGTGGTAAACTGGCTTATGGTACACTGCTTCGCTCTCGTAAGCTGTGTGGTCTGCTCAGATTCTTTGTTTTTATCGAATTTTCATGTTGTTCACAAATTGCAACACTTTCTAAACTTTTCAAGCTAGTTAAGGCCATAGGCACATGGTCTTCTCCGAATGTACTTGATGAAACTACGATTCTGATAGCTACAATACAAGGTTTTTTTAATCACGCCTTTACGTTCTTTTGGAGATATTTCCAGGGAAACTTCGACAGCCTTCCACATATTACTTTATATCTAACCAAGAAGTGAAATACCAATCTTCATTGGTTTAGCTTTAAAAATTTTCAATGGATCTAAATATTTTCTTGATAATTTTCGTACTCCATTCCACCCCCTTACGGGCTGAATTTCTGAAAACTGTGTCACATGTAGCTTTATGTTTCAAAGCGAGAAGCCAAATGCAGATTTTCATAGATTTAGCTTTGAAAATGCGTTCATAATTAACTATTTCATTATAATTTCCATCTTCGTTTTCACCCCCTTAGGGACTGAATTTCCAAAAACACTGAAACACGTAGTTCTTTATATGTAACCGAGAAGCCAAATACCGCTTTTCACAGATGTAGCTTCAGAATAATTTAATAGTTCTTTAATAACGAACTGTTTTCAGCGAAACTTTGACCCACTATTTCACCCACCTAAGTATTAAATTTCTATAAATGCTAAAAGACGTATTTATTTCTGACCGAGACACCAAATACAAGCAGGCCGGAGTGCCCGAGCGGTTCTAGGCGCTTCAGTCTGGAACCGAGCGACCGCTACGGTCGCAGGTTCGAATCCTGCCTCGGGCATGGATGTGTATGATGTCCTTAGGTTAGTTAGGTTTAAGTAGTTCTAAGTTCTAGGGGACTGATGACCTCAGATGTTAAGTACACATTGCTCAGAGCCATTTGAACCAAATAGATATTTTCAGAGATCTGACTTCAAAATTGCCTTAATAGCGACACATTAAAAAAAAACATTTCACCCTCTTCCTTCTTAAGTGACACCTACAGTACAACATCCACACCCTCTCCAAATTTCGAGTTTTCGTCCCTAGTAGTTTGGAATTGCCCATGATGTATCAATGAGTGAGTGAATGTGTCACCTAGACACAATAACCACCTATCTAACGGCCGGTATGTACACTTTTGACACGGATAACAGCTGCGACGTGTCGCGACATGGAAGCAACCAGGCCTTAGTAGGTCGTGGAGGGAGTTGCACAACGTCTGCACACACACAAAACGCTTAATTCCCATAAATTCTAGGGAAGGGCGGGGGGGGGGGGGGGGGGGGGGGGGAGGGGGAGTGGCATGACCTCTGACGCCACGTGCAGTCACATTCCAGATGTGTTCGATCGTGTTCAGATCTGGCGAGTGGGGCAGGAGAGAGGGCAGCACATCAGTTGGAATTGGCCACTGTGTTCCATCACACTCCTGACCTTGTCACACTGCGCATGATCATGCTGCAAAATGCAACTGCCCTCGGAAAACATGATCGTCATGAAGGGATGTACATGCTCTACAACCAGTGTACGATACACTTTCGTTGACATGGTGCCTCGCACGAGCTCCGCTGGACCCATGGATTCCCATGTGAATGTTCCCCATAGCATCATGCTAAGCAAATGATAAGCTTTTCAGAGCATTCACACAAGGTTGGCGCCGGTGGCGATAACTACAACGTGCTGAAATGAGGAAAGTTTCTAACCGATTTCTCATATACAAACAGCAGTTGACCGGCATTGCCTGGTGAAGCGTTGTTGTGATGCCTCGTGTAAGGAGGAGAAATGCGTACCATCACGTTTCCGACTTTGATAAGGTCGGATTGTAGCCTATCGCGATTGCGGTTTAACGTATCGCGACACTGCTGCTCGCGTTGGTCGAGATCCAATGACTGTTAGCAGAATATGGAATCGGTGAGTCCAGGAGGGTAATACGGAACGCCGCGCTGGATCCCAACGGCCTCGTATCACTAGCAGTCGAGATGACAGGCATCTTATCCGCATGGCTGTAACGGATCGTGCAGCCACGTCTCGATTCCTGAGTCAACAGATGGGGACGTTTGCAAGACAACAACCATCTGCACGAACAGTTCGACGACGTTTGCAGCAGCATGGACTATCAGCTTGGAGACCATGGCTTCGGTTACCCTTGACGCTGCATCACAGACAGGGGCGCCTGCGATCGTGTACTCAACGACGAACCTGGGTGCACGAATGGCAAAACGTCGTTTTTTCGGATGAATCCAGGTTCTGTTTACAGCATCGTGATGGTCGTTTCCGTGTTTGGCGACATCGCGGTGAACGCACATTGGAAGCGTGTATGCGTCATCGCCATACTAGTGTATCACCCAGAGTGATGGAATTGGGTGCCATTAGTTACACGTCTCGGTCACCTCTTGTTCGCATTGACGTCACTTCGAACAATGGACGTTACATTTCAGATGTGTTGCGTCCCGTGGCTCTACCCTCCAAAAATGACTCTGAGCATTAAACGACTTAACTTCTGAGGTTATCAGTCGCCTAGAATTTAGAATTATTTAAACCTGACTAACCTAAGGACATCACACACATCCATGGTTTTACACTTCATTCGATCCCTGGTAAACCCTACATTTCAGCAGGGTAATGCACGACCGCATGTTGCAGGTCCTGTACGGCCCTTTCTGGATACAGAAAACGTTCGACTGCTGCCTGGCCAACACATTCTCCAGATCTCTCACCAATTGAAAAACGTCTGGTCAATGGTGGCCGAGCAACTGGCTCGTCACAATACGCTAGTCACTACTCTTGATGAACTGTGGTATCGTGTTGAAGCTGCATGGCAGCTGTACCTGTACACGCCATCCAAGCTCTGTTTGACTCAATGCCCAGGCGTATCAAGGCCGTTATTACGGCCAGAGGATGTTGTTCTGGGTACCGATTTCTTAGGATCCATGCACCCAAATTGTGTGAAAATGTAATCACATGTCAGTTCTAGTATAATATATTTGTCCAATGAATACCGATTTACCATCTGCATTTCTTCTTGGTGTAGCAATTTTAATGGCCACTAGTGTAGATCTCGGGATCATGTTGTTGTTGTTGTTGTTGCCATTGTTGTCTTCAGTCCGGGAAATGGTTTGATGCTGCTCTTCACACTACCCTGTGTTGTACAGGGTCTTTCTCTGCATAACTACTGCAACTTACACGCATTTCAGTCCACACTCAAGCATTCGTCTCCTGCTACTCTTACCCACTCTCCCCCCCCCCCCCTCGCCGCCCATTTCCACAGTTCATTAGCATACTGACTATTCCTTGCTGCCTTTGTACGTGTCCTATCAACAGGCTTCTTATTTTAGTCAAGTTGCGCTGTGACGTTATTTCCTCCCCAGCTCAACTCAGTACTTTCTCACTAGTTATCCGATCTAACTAATATATTTTCGAGCCTTCTTCTCAAACGCTAGATTTCTCTTCTTGCCTAAACTGATTATCATCCGAATATGAGGCTACACTCTATAACCCTACAAAACTGTTTTTTTTTAATAATTAAAATTTATATTCAGTGATAACAAATTTACATTTTCAGTCATAGTTTCATAGCTCTTGCCAATCTGCACTTAATATATCTTCGAATGCGGACCTCATTAATTATTTTGCTGCCCAAATAGCAAAACTCGTGGGCTACTTTAGTATCGTATTTTCTAATGTAATTACCTCAACAGCGTATGGTATAATTTGAGTACATTCCTTTGTCCTTGTTTAATTTTCTTGGTGTTTATCGTATTACCTCTTGTTTGTGCTCAGAATCGTAGGCTCCCAAATTTTTTTCAGGTGCATGGTTGATTTTCTGTTGATGCCCACCTGATTTCTTAGCCAAAATAGTAACCACCATGTTAATGGAAGTATTTTATTCATTAAGCAATTCTTTTACATTAGCTGAAGTTGTAAAACGTAATATTCATGCACAAAAAAATTACAAATATCTTCCTCATCAATTGGTCTGTCGTCAGAAGCGAACGGAGTGACCCTCTTCATATATATCGAGAACGTTAATGGCAGTGCAAGTGTCAACGTTCAAAGCACACAACTTAGTATTAGTACAGTAGAGAAAATCTTGTGGTAACTGCAGACGGCTATGTCTGGTATTGTTTATAGAAATTACTGCGATTAGATGTTGAATTGTAATTAATACATGGATAGTGCAAAACGATACTTTCGGCTTAGTGTGTTACCAATCTTGAAATGAAAAACATGTTGTTGTTGTTGTGGTCTTCAGTCTTGAGACTGGTTTGATGCAGCTCTCCATGCTACTCTATCCTTTGCAAGTTTCTTCATATCCCAGTACTTACTGCAACCTACATCCTTCTGAATCTGCTTTGTGTATTCATCTGTTGGTCTCCCTCTACGATTTTTACCCTCCGCGCTGCCCTCCAATGCTAAATTTGTGATCCCTTGATGCCTCAGAACATGTCCTACCAACCGGTCCTTTCTTCCTGTCAAGTTGTGCCATAAACTCCTCTTCTTCCCAATTCTATTCAATACCTCCTCTTAGTTATGTGATCTACCCATCTAATCTTCAGCACTCTTCTGTAGCACCACATTTCAAAAGCTTCTATTCTCTTCTTGTCCATACTATTTATCGTCCATGTTTCACATCCATACATGACTACACTCCATACAAATACTTTCAGAAACGACTTCCTGACACTTAAATCTATACTCGATGTTAACAAATTTCTCTTCTTCAGAAACGCTTTCCTTGCCATTGCTAGTCTACATTTTATATCCTCTCTACTTCGACCATCATCAGTTTTTTTGCTCCCCAAATAGCAAAACTCCTTTACTACTTTAAGTGTCTCATTTATTAATCTAATTGCTTCAGCATCACCCGATTTAATTCGACTACATCCATTATCCTCGTTTTGCTTTTGTTGATGTTCATCTTATACCCTCCTTTCAAGACACTGTCCATTCCATTCAACTGCTCTTCCAAGTCCTTTGCTGTCTCTGACAGTATTACAATGTCATCGGCGAACCTCAAAGTTTTTATTTCTTCTCCATGGACTTTGATACCTACTCCGAAATTTTCTTTTGCTTCCTTTACTGCTTCCTCAGTATACAGATTGAATACCATCGGGGAGAGGTTACAACCCTGTCTCACTCCCTTCCCAACCACTGCCTCCCTTTCATGTCACTCGACTCTTATAACTGCCATCTGGTTCCTGTACAAATTGTAAATAGCCTTTCGCTCCCTGTATTTTACCCCTGCCACCTTTAGAATTTGAAAGAGAGTATTCCAGTCAACATTGTCAAAAGCTTTCTCTAAGTCTACAAATGCTAGAAACGTAGGTTTGCCTTTCCTTAATCTTTCTTCTAAGATAAATCGTAAGGTTAGTATTGCCTCACGTGTTCCAATATTTCTACGGAATCCAAACTGATATTCCCCAAGGTCGGCTTCAACTAATTTTTCCATTCGTCTGTAAAGAATTCGCATTAGTGTTTTTTGGCTGTGGCTTATTAAACTGATTGTTCGGTAGTTTTCACACCTGTCAACCCCTGCTTTCTTTGGGAATGGAATTATTCTATCCTTCTTGAAGTTTGAGGGTATTTCGCCTGTATCATACATCTTGCTCACCAGTTGGTAGAGTTTTGTCAGGACTGGCTCTCCCAAGGCCGTCAGTAGTTCTAATGGAATGTTGTCTACTCCCGGGGCCTTGTTTCGACTCAGGCCTTTCAGTGCTCTGTCAAACTCTTCACGCAGTATCGTATCTCCCATTTCATCTTCATCTACATACCCTTCCATTTCCATAATATTGTCCTCAAGTACATCGCCCTTGTATAGACCCTCTATATACTCCTTCCACCTTTCTGCTTTCCCCTCTTTGCTTAGAACTGGGTTTACATCTGAGCTCTTGATATTCATACAAGTGGTTCTCTTTTCTCCAAAGGTCTCTTTCATTTTCCTGTAGGCAGTATATATCTTAACCCTAGTGAGATAAGCCCCTACATCCTTATATTTGTCCTCCAGCCATGCTTGCTTAGCCATTTTGCACTTTATGTTGATCTCATTTTTAAGACGTTTTGTATTCCTTTTTGCCTGCTTCATTTACTGCATTCTTATATTTTCTCCTTTCATCAATTAAATTTAATATTTCTTCTGTTACCCAAGAATTTCTACTAGCCCTCGTCTTTTTACCTACTTGATCCTCTGCTGCCTTCACCACTTCATCCTTCAGAGCTACTCATTTGTCTTCTGTATTTCTACCCCCATTCCTGTCAATTGTTCCCTTACGCTCTCCCTGAAACTCTGTACAACCTCTGGTCTTTCAATTTATCCAGGTCCCATCTCCTTAAATTCCCACCTTTTCGCAATTTCTTCAGTTTTAATCTACAGTTCATAATTTACAGTTCATAACCAATAGATTGTGGTCAGAGTCCACATCTGCCCCTGGAAATGTCTTACAATTTAAAACCTGGTTCCTAAATCTCTGTCTTACCATTATACAATCTATCTGATACCTGCTAGTATCTCCAGGATTCTTCCATGTATACAACCTTCTTTTATGATTCTTGAACCAAGTGTTAGCTATGATTAAGTTATGGTCTGTGCAAAATTCTACCAGACGGCTTCCTCTTTCATTTCTTTCCCCCAATCCATATTCACCTACGATGTTTCCTTCTCTCCCTTTTCCTACTCTTGAATTCCAGTCACCCATGACTATTAAATTTTCGTTTCCCTTCACTACCTGAATAATTTCTTTCATCTCATCATACATTTCATCAATTTCCTTCATCATCTGCAGAGCTAGTTGGCTTATACACTTGTACTACTGTAGTTGATGTGGGCTTCATGTCCATCTTGGCCACAATAATCGGTTCACTATGCTGTTTGTAGTATATTACCCGCACTCCTTTTTTTTATTCATTATTAAACCTACTCCTGCATTACCCCTATTTGATTTTGTATTTATAACCCTGTATTCACCTGACCAAAAGTCTCGTTCCTCCTGCGACCGAACTTCACTAATTTCCACGATATCTAACTTTAACCTATCCATTTCCCTTTTTAAATTTTCTAACCTACCTGCCCGATTAAGGGATCTGACATTCCACGCTCCGATCCATAGAATGCCAGTTTTCTTTCTCCTGATAACGACGTCCTCTTGAGTAGTCCCCGCCCGGAGATCCGAATGGGGGACTATTTTACCTCCGGAATATTTTACCCAAGAGGACGCCATCATCATTTAACTATACAGTAAAGCTGCATGCCGCCGGGAAAAATTACGGCCGTAGTTTCTCCTTGCTTTCAAAAATGGTTCAAATGGCTCTGAGCACTATGGGACTCAACTGCTGTGGTCATTAGTCCCCTAGAACTTAGAACTTCTTAAACCTAACTAACCTAAGGACATCACACACATCCATGCCCGAGGCAGGATTCGAACCTGCGACCGTAGCAGTCGCACGGTTCCGGACTGCGCGCCTAGAACCGCGAGACCACCGCGGCCGGCTCCTTGCTTTCAGCCGTTCGCATTACCAGCCCAGCAAGGCCATTTTTGTTATTGTTACAATTGTTACAAGGCCAGATCAGTCAATCATCCAGACTGTTGCCCCTGCAATTACTGAAAAGGCTGCTGTCCCTCTTCAGGAACCACACGTTTGTCTGGCCTCTCAACAGATACTCCTCCGTTGTGGTTGCACCTACGGTATGGCCATCTGTATCGCTGAGGCAAGCAAGCCTCCCTACCAACGGCAAGGTCCATGGTTCATGGGGGTGGATGAAAAACATACTCGTTTATATTTATTGTATTGAGTATTTGACTATTTCTAGATTTTCTACCCAAATTGTAATTTAATAGTGAACTTATCAGTATACAAATCAAAGCAGATATCATTAGATCTATGAGCATGTTTCGAGTACGGCAGATAATGCAGCAATACATACCATATTCTATGTCTTCAAGGCGAGGCCAATGTAAGAGCATTGTTCCACAAAAGCAACATATCATTTGGAGCCCCTCCTTGACCCCCTCCCATCCCAGGCACAAGCTGCCTTTGCTTGCGTTATCGTTAGACATTTAAAAAAATCTAAATCTAGTTCTCGTGGAAATGAGTTATTTGTGCTTTTAAAATTAGTACTACTTAGACATTCCTCTGTAATGGAAATAAATTTCTGAGTCTCATTCGAGCACTAAACGTTAGACGATAAAAAATTCATTTGTATTTAAAGTGATTCCTGACATCTTTAAACACTATTAGCGAAAGCAGAAAAACTTAACCTATTGTACGGTTCTAGCTTCAAAATATAGTAATCTTAGTGCAAAGAATGGAAATATAAAATTTGTGTTAGTTTAAAAATGGAAACTTTTAATACTATAACTTAAGAATCATTTTACTTTCCACTGGGAAAAATGAAACAGAAATGCGAAAATATACTTTAATTTTATACTGAGGTGTTAAACAAAAGACTTTGTAAGTTGTTAGTTACGTGTGAAAAAAATTCACCAGGAAGTAGTTAAACTAAGGAAAATTGCCGGGAAAGCAACTGAATGTTGGTAAACGTGATCAAAGTTATTATGTACGCAACTAAAAAGGAAAATATAAGTCTGTGACTGATATAAATAAGAAATATTCCATTAATAAAGTCATGTATAATTTCTACAGTTCTTAAAAATAGGGACAAACAGGTTTTCGCGTGGAAAAAGACAAATCGCCTTTTTTCTACGTTTTAACGTCGTAAAATCTTTCAAAATAGAATCTAAATATATTGATTTCAAGATATCACTAAATTTACAGAGCACACAATCGTCCTTGAGAAAGCATAGACTTAAGGTAGAACTGAATTTTGAAAAACTAATTTCATGACTGACTAATTATGTAGTTACTGTAAAGAGAATTAAGAACTAGCAAAAATAATGGGAAATATGAGAGTAAAATTGTTTTTTCTAATATAAGATGATGAGCTCTCTGGAGAAATTTAATCACAAGGAGTGGCCTTCAAGATCAAGTCTTCATCGTTTGGTGAAACTTAAGCCGAATTAGACGGGACTTAATCGAAAACTTTACGTTTCAAGCACATTCATGCTAACTAGGACAATATTTGATACTAGCTTAGCAACTGCTGCTTCGCTCACGTAGACTATATGGCGTACAGAGATTATTTTGTTTTCATTTCATAGAAATTTTTTTCGTTCACAAACTGCAACACCTTTTAAGCTTTTCACGCCAATTAAGGCCATATAAGCATGGTCTTTTCCGAATGTGACTCTGACCAAAAAGCGATTCTGGTAGCTGGAGTTCAAAGTTTCTGTTAATCATGCGTTTTGTGTTCTTGCGGAGATATTTCCATAGAAAATTTCATCTCCTAACGAATATTTCTTTACAGCTAACCTAATTTTAATAAATTTAAGCTTAAATTTTTCTTAATGTAACGAAATATTTACTTAAAAATTTTCATTCCCTATTGCACGACCTTAGAGGTTGATTTTCCAAAAATAGTGAAACACCTATTTTTTCGTCTTTAAGTGAGAAACCAAGCAGCATTTTTCAATGATTTAGCTCCAAAAACGCTTTCACAATGAAATATTTTCATAAAATATTTCACCCTCTATTTCATCCCTATAGGGCTGAATTTCCAAAACTACTGACATCCGTATGGTTTTATTTCTTTCTAACAGATAAGCCATATACAAATCTTCGTTTTACTACCATGAGGTTGAATTTCCAAAAACAGTGAAATAAGTATTTTCTTATTTCTAACGAAGAAGCCTTATTTAAATTATCATACATTTAGCTTTAAAATGGTTTCACAATGAAATATTTTCATAAAAAATCTCATCCCCTGCTTCACTCCCTTAGGGGTTGAGCTTCGAAAAACACTAAAACATGTATTTATTTTGTCTGTAACCGAATAGTGGATACCAATGTTCATGGGTGTACCTTTAAAAATACTTTAGTAGTTCTTTAATAATGAAATATTTTCAAAAAAAGATTTCGCCCTCTATTTCACCCCCAATGGGTTAAACTTTCAAAAATGCTGAAACATGTATTTCTTTATTTTTGACCGAGAAACCAAATACCAGGTTTCGTAGTTACAGCTTCAAAATTACCTTAATAGCGAAATTTTACAAAAAAGACCTTCATCCCTTGATTCAACTACTTATGGTTCGAATTGCAAAAAATCCCATATTAAACAACGCCAACGATACAAGATTCACACCTTCTCCAAATTTCAAGTTTCAATCCCTAGCTGTTTGGGCTGGCCGATGATGAGTCAGTCAGTCAGGCGGTCACGAAATTGCCTTTTATATATACAGACGAAAGTCAGTGACGATACCTAATCACACACAAGCAATTAACTCGCAAACAGCTCATATGCGGCCACATTTTCACTGGAAAGTTTTTGGTTCCACTGTCGTGTACTTCACACAGGCCAGTTTTTGCTACTATGGTACACTTCGTACACAAATGTTGAACCTGCCACGGGGTGTAGATAAACATCTGAAAAACTGTGGGACCAAGTTACGTACAGGTTAAAACAAGCACAGCATTATGTCACACTTACCCTTCATCCTTTTGTATATCTCTGCAATGTTCATCCCCATTGACATCTTTCCTAACAAGCAGCGACGCATATTTCCGAAAGGGAAGCTTGGCAGTATATATGGCACTCCTCTGTCCTTCCAATACCGGAAGCGTAGAGCGAAGAATGAGCAGAACGAAATAACACCCAGTATAACAGCGGCGAGTAGTGCAGTGGACCACGAGCCCATCGAGCTGCTCTCTGTGATCATCCTGGAAGGCTACAAAAAGAAAAGAAACCAACTTAACTCTACCATCAAACACAGAGGGCCACGCGATACCAACCGACTGCAGTGCTATTCACTGCCAACGGCTTCGTTGGCTGCGGTAGGAACGGCATGTGATCAGTCTGCCGTTCTCCCAGACTTACGAGGGTAGGTACATCCTGCTCCAGTCCTCCCGCGAAGGACAACATCGTTGACAGTACTGGAATTCGAACTAAGGTCCTCCACATGGCAGTCACATACGCTTACTACCCATCTAATTTTTGTAAAGGAGAAAATGTTTATTTTATATCGTAACTTGGAGTTTCTTACATGTGTGAAATACTTCATAGGCCACATTTCAATGAGTAATTTAATTATACAGATCACAGTATCATTAAAGAGCAACAGCATGTGAACTTAAGACAAGCAGGGAAAGCACAACATTACGTATGGATACCAAAAATTATTGCGCCGAATTAAAACTGCGTTTTGGGCATAATTACTCAAGAGACATCAGATAAAACAGGTGTCCACATGAAACCTACCTGATTGCCAAATCGAATTTAAAAAGAATGTGAGACATCGATACTTCAACTTTGCGCCCTCATGTAAAGCAACTCAAAAAGTTTTGTGTAAATTTTTTTTCCGAGCGATTCGTTTTCTTTTTTATCAAGTGGTAAATAATCACCAGAAAAACTGCACATTAAGAGGTGGCCCAGTGTGTGGTGTCGTATGCAATAAAGAAATCGTCCGTTGCCGTCTAAAGAAGTTCCCGACGTGAATTTCGAAGGGATCCACCTCAAGTTAAGATGATGAAGGCTTGCTATGGTAAGTTCCTAGCCACTGGGAGTATAAATAGGCGGACAGGTTCTGGCAGCGGTGAGAAGGACGTGATGGGCTAACAAAGTGCCTACGGAGGTCTCCGGAAATAACCAATTTGGATTTCTTCCTGTGGGGTTATGTGCCTCGCCTCCGCATGACGTTGGCGATGTCCTCAGAAGAAATATGGATGCGGGAGCCTCCATCTTCCCAGACATGCTTCAGCACACACAGGTCGAGAAAGGGTATCGTAAAAACATGTTCAGGGTTAAGAAAGGTGCCCATGTAGTAGCGTATTAATTATTGGTACAAAACTTTTGGCGTTATCTTACATGTTACCACAAGTCACAAGTACCTATGTCTCGTAGCTTTTTAATTGTATTTGAAAATCTGGTAGTATTCATGTGGAAACGCTGAACTTTTAAACCTTTTAGTGTCCATTGATATGAACATACGTAGCTTGACGCAGAACGATACAAAATTCTAAGAGGATTGGAAGTTTGCTATGAAAATTACCATTGTAAATCACTAAACATTGACGAATATGTCTTTTAATTAGTGTTGTACAACATGCATTTAAATTGCTAAATACAGTCCAACTTTGCATCTATAAATTATATCAGTGTATTTCTTCATTTGTTTGCGAAGCTCATGTCAACATACTCGTCGCCAATGCTCGCAGTCCCATCTCTAGTTGTAGCAGGGTCTACCTCCTTGTTTAGCACCTATGTCTACAACGATTTAGGTGTATTTTCAGAGCGTCTTCCAGTTCGTTCTTGTCGCTTCATCGAGAATGGTGGCTGTCAGAACTTCACACGAGGCTCCTATCCTGTAAACTGTCGTTTACTGTCTGATTCGATCCATTATAAATGGTCTCTGTATACTTGAGACTCTGAAAACAGTGGGTTTGTTTATAAATAACTTTTCTGCTAACCAGTCACGAATTTCTTTTACTTATATTTTACACGATGCGTTTCGGGAAGCGATCCCCATTTCCAAGAGTACTGTGCCATTTCTACGTAATGTTTTTGATTTGTGAGATTCTGCTTTGTTCCTTTGATTTTACTGTAATACATAAAAAGGCGAAATTTGTAAGAACTTTTTCTATAGTTTTCTTATAGTCCGTTTGTGCAGAGTCTCGAACATGTTAAACATCAGTCACATTTTGTTTGTTCACAGTATCGACAGTAGCTAACATACACAAACAAAATTGTTTTCAGATGTAGTCGACAGAGATAATGTTATAGGTCTTCCACAGAGCATGATGTTCTTTTGTATAGAGGGTATTTATATTAACAATGTCGATCATATTTTGTTTATAATTATTTTACAAGTGGAAGACCTATAACATTATCTCTGTCGACTCAGGGGCGCCGACTTATAAAAAAATGTTGGGAGGGGGGGGCCTTCTGGAGGTTTTGCCTCTGGAAATGTTCTAAATTTTAGATGAAAAATAGTGAGTTTTAAAGTTTTTTCAAGCATTTTAGAGTCATATGATCAACATTAGAGCTCCTAAAACTGGGCTCTCGAAAAATCGACACTCCGGGAAACTCGACAAGCCTGACACATTTTTTGGCTTTGAAAAAATAAACGCAACATAAACACGCACGGTATTTTGGTAAAAAGCTAATGTAACAAACCTACTAAGGAGACTGCCAACACTACCCTGGTCCGTTCTCTTTTAGACTACTGCTGCGCGATGTGGGATCCTTACCAGGTAGGACTGACGGAGTACATCGAAAAAGTTCAAAGATAGGCAGCACATTTTGTATTATCGCGAAATATGGGAGAGAGTGTCACAGAAATGATACAGGATTTGGGCTGGACATCATTGAAAGAACGGCGTTTTTTGTTGCGGTGGAATCTTCTCACGAAATTCCAATCACCGACTTTCTCCTCCGAATGCGAAAAGATTTTGTTGACACCGACCTACATAGGGAGGAACGATCAACGCGATAAAATAAGGGAAATCAGAGCTCGTACGGAAAGATATAGGTGTTTCATTCTTTCCGCGCGCTGTACGAGATTGGAATAATAGAGAATTGTGAAGGTCGTTCGGTGAACTCTCTGCCAGGCACTTAAATGTGATTTACAGAGTATCCATGTAGATGTAGATGAAGTAGTTACAGTAGAATGGCTCGGTCAGGAGAACTCAGTGACGTCGAATGTCAACCAGTCACTGGATATGGCCTCAGTGACAAATGCATCAGTAACATTTACATCCTTCAAAAGGTACCCAGTTCGACTGTTGATGATGTGATTGTTAAGTGGAAACGGGAAAGAAGAACCACAGCTAAATTAAGAGCAGTGAGACATCATGTACTGTCGGACGGGGGACATCGAGCATTGCAGGAGATGGTGGTACGGAATCGCATGGAATGGGCGGAGGGAATCATTTTTGGGTTGAAAAGTGATACCACCAGTCCATCTAAGACAGTGACTGTAAGAACGGAGTTGAAAAGAATGGAGTACAGTTGTCGAGCAGCTACTTGTATACCACACATTTCTGTGGTCAACGTTGAGCGACAGTTGAGATGATGTAAAGACAGACGGCACTGCACAGGATGACAGGAACAGAGTGATTTGGAGTGATGAATCACCCTGTGGTAATCTGATGGAAAGGTATAGGTTTGACGAATGCCTGGAGAACGTTACCTGCCACAATGTGTGATGCCAACAATGAGAGGTAGTGTTACGGTATGGGGGTGTTTTTCGCTATTACAGTGTGGTTGCTTCACTGCGCTTAAGAAAACGATAAATGCGGAGCGATGTTTGTACATTTTACGGAATTGTGTTTTGCATGCAACAGAGGAATAGTACTGAGACGATCATTATTTTCATCAGCATGACAATTCACACCCTGACATAAAGCACCACCTGTAAGGCAATGGTTTCTGAGAATAACATTCCCGAAATAGACTGGCCTGCCCAGAGTTCCAACCCGAAACCAGTGGAATAGTTTTGGAATAAGAACGTCGACTTCGCTCCAGACCCCCAGTGTCCAACATGAGTACTCTCTCGGGTTTTGGCTCTTGGGGAAGAATGGACTTCCATTGTTCCATAGACATGCAGACACCTCACTGAAAGTGTCCCGAATAGAGTTCAAGCCGACATAGAGGCGGAGGGTGGACACACACCATATTAATGTCCACTAATAGGTGTCCGATACTTTTGATCACGTAGTGTATGATGCCATGCCAGTTTCAGTTTGTCTCATAGTGTATCACTCTTCAAGATATCTTAGGTGTTACGAAACAATTTATGAAAGGCAAGTCTTCCGGTCCAGATGGTATACCAATCAGGTTCCTTTTAGAGTATGCAGACACAATAGCGCATTTCTTAGCAATCATATACAACCGATCACTTGACGAAAGGTCTGTTCCTAAAGACTGGAAAGTAGCACAGGTCACACCAATATTCAAGAAAGGAAATAGGAGTAAGCAATTGAATTACAGGACCATATCACTGTCCTCAATTTGCAGTAGCATTTTGGAGCGTATACTGTACTCGAACATTATGAATCACCTTGAAGAAAATGACTTATTGCTACATAACCAACACGGATTCAGAAAATATCGTTCTTGTGCAACGCAGCTAGCTCTTTATTCCCATGAAGTAATGACTGCTGTCGACAAGGGATCTCAGATCGATTTCATATTCCTAGATTTCCAGAAGGCTTTTGATACCGCAAGGTCGTGTCATAGTCCCTCTGCTGTTCCTGATTCATATAAATGATCTAGGTGATAATCAGAGCGGCCCGCTTAGATTGTTTGCAGATGACGCTGTAATTTACCGTCCAGTAAAATCACCAGACGATCAATTCCAATTACAAAATGCTCTAGACAGAATTTCTGTATGGTGCGAAAAATGGCAATTAGCCCTAAACAGAGAAAAGTGCGAGGTTATCCACATGTGTACTAAAACAAATCCAATAAATTTAGGGTATACGATAAATCGCACAAATCTAAGGGCTGTCAATTCGACTATATACCTACTAATTACAATTACGAGTAACTTAAATTGGAAAGAGCATATAGATAATATTGTGGGGAAGGCGAAACGAAGACTGCGCTTTGTTGGCAGAACACTTAGAAGATGCGAATGCGACAAACCCACTGAAGAGACAGCCTACATTACACTTGTCCGTCCTCTGCTGGAATACTGCTGTGCAGTATGGGATCCTTACCAGGTAAGATTGACGGTCGACATCGAAAAAGTGCAACGAAGGGCAGCTCGTTTCATGTTGTCGCGCAATAGGGGTGAGAGTGTCACTGATACGATACACTAGCTGGGGTGGCAGTCTCTGAAACAAAGGCGGTTTTCTTTGCGGCGAGATCTGTTTACGAAATTTCAATCACAAACTTTCTATTCCGAATGCGTAAATATTTTGTTGACACCCATCTACGTAGGGAGAAATGATCATCATAATAAAATAAGAGAAATCAGAGCTCGAACGGAAAGATTTAGGTGTTCCTTTTTGTCACGCGCAATTGGAGGTTGGCATGGTAGAGAAGTAGTATGAAAATGGTTCGATGAACCCTCTGCCAGGCACTTAAGTGTGAATTGCAGAGTAACCATGTAGAGGTACCATTGCTAAAACAGGCCACAGCCGTTACTGACTTCACCGGTTACGTGCGACCTAGTCAACCTCTCGTCTATAGTAAGACCAAGTATTCGAATTAGTCTCACCAAACGAATACAGTGCCGCTACTGATGGGTGGTGGTTGGGGAGCTTTGTCTTGGTAGTGAAGAGAGGAGCTTTGCCTTGGTAGTGAAGAGATTGTTTGGCTCTTCTTAGGACTGGTTTTCCCTTTCCAGATTGTGCACCACTGGGTGATTTTGCCCAGTGCTGAGAAAACAGCCTGAGAAAACAGTACCGTCGTCCCAATACAAGTCGCAGTACTTCCTCGGCCGTCAGCGGTGCGCCTGAGCAGAGGGCGTAGGCTGCTCCACCGAGGTGAACGCTGAGAGGACCAGTATGTAACAATCGTAACAAACGCCAATAAGATCTGCTGCCGATCGCGTCATAGGTCTCGTAAGGCAGCGCTCCACATCCCACTTAAGGGAACTAGACATTGGGGTGAAGCATGGGATACCTCCTAATATCGTGTCGGACCTCCTTTTGTCCAGCGTTGTGCACCAACACGACATGGGGTGGACTCGACAAGTAGGAAGACTCTTGCCGAAATACACTCCTGGAAATGGAAAAAAGAAACACATTGACACCGGTGTGTTAGACCCACCATACTTGCTCCGGACACTGCGAGAGGGCTGTACAAGCAATGATCACACGCACGGCACAGCGGACACAACAGGAACCGCGGTGTTGGCCGTCGAATGGCGCTAGCTGCGCAGCATTTGTGCACCGCCGCCGTCAGTGTCAGCCAGTTTGCCGTGGCATACGGAGCTCCATCGCAGTCTTTAACACTGGTAGCATGCCGCGACAGCGTGGACGTGAACCGTATGTGCAGTTGACGGACTTTGAGCGAGGGCGTATAGTGGGCATGTGGGAGGCCAGGTGGACGTACCGTCGAATTGCTCAACACGTGGGGCGTGAGGTCTCCACAGTACATCGATGTTGTCGCCAGTGGTTGGCGGAAGGTGCACGTGCCCGTCGACCTGGGACCAGACCGCAGCGACGCACGGATGCACGCCAAGACCGTAGAATCCTACGCAGTGCCGTAGGGGACCGCACCGCCACTTCCCAGCAAATTAGGGACACTGTTGCTCCTGGGGTATCGGCGAGGACCATTCGCAACCGTCTCCATTAAGCTGGGCTACGGTCCCGCACACCGTTAGGCCGTCTTCCGCTCACGCCCCAACATCGGGCAGCCCGCGTCCAGTGGTGTCGCGACAGGCGTGAATGGAGGGACGAATGGAGAGGTGTCGTCTTCAGCGATGAGAGTCGCTTCTGCCTTGGTGCCAATGATGGTCGTGTGCGTGTTTGGCGCCGTGCAGGTGAGCGCCACAATCAGGACTGCATACGACCGAGGCACACAGGGCCAACACCCGGCATCATGGTGTGGGGAGCGATCTCCTACACTGGCCGTACACCTCTGGTGATCGTCGAGGGGACACTGAATAGTGCACGGTACATCCAAACCGTCATCGAACCCATCGTTCTACCATTCCTAGACCGGCAAGGGAACTTGCTGTTCCAACAGGACAATGCACGTCCGCATGTATCCCGTGCCACCCAATGTGCTCTAGAAGGTGTAAGTCAACTACCCTGGCCAGCAAGATCTCCGGATCTGTCCCCCATTGAGCATGTTTGGGACTGGATGAAGCGTCGTCTCACGCGGTCTGCACGTCCAGCACGAACGCTGGTCCAACTGAGGCGCCAGGTGGAAATGGCATGGCAAGCCGTTCCACAGGACTACATCCAGCATCTCTACGATCGTCTCCAATGGGAGAATAGCAGCCTGCATTGCTGCGAAAGGTGGATATACACTGTACTAGTGCCGACATTGTGAATGCTCTGTTGCCTGTGTCTATGTGCCTGTGGTTCTGTCAGTGTGATCATGTGATGTATCTGACCCCAGGAATGTGTCAATAAAGTTTCCCCTTCCTGGGACAATGAATTCACGGTGTTCTTATTTCAATTTCCAGGAGTGTATTGAGCCATACTAGCTCTATAGCCATGTACAATTGCGAAAGTGTTGCCGTTGCAAGATTTTGTGCTCGAAATGACCTCTCGATTATGCCCCATCAGTGTTTGTTTAGATTCATGTCGGTTGATTTGGATGGCCAGGTCATTCGCTCGAATTGTCCATAATGTTCTTCAAACCAATTGCAAACAGCTGTGGCCTGGTATTATGACGGATTATCTTGTCCATGAATGGTTAAAACTGGTGTCCAGGTTGCCGAACATACCCATTTCCAGTCAATCATCGGCTCAGTTGGGCTAGAAGACCCAGTCCATTCCTTGTAAACACGGGCCATAACATAATGGAGCCACGAACAGTTTACACAGTGAGTTGTTGACAACATGGGTTAGTGACATTGTGGGATCTGCGCCACCCTCGAACCTCACTATAGAGCTTTTACGAACTGAAATCAGGACCCATCTGACCAGCCCGTCGTTTAGGGTCCATTCGATATGGTCACGAGTCCAGAAGAGGCGCTGCAGGTGATGTCCTGTTAGCAAAGGCAGTCGAGTCGGTCGCCTGGTGCCATAGTTCATTAAAAGGACGTTTTCTATCTTTTTTTAAAAAACTGCATTTCTGGATCCATAAAAGTGTTTAGAATCCACCCCTGAAAAGGTTTTTCCGAATACGGAACGGAAATGTTTGTTATTCGTGGTTGAACAAAAAAATTGCACCTGCCTGAAGTCGACCTTTTTCACGCACCAGTTTTTTTTTTCCTTCGGACGACAAATTATTGTACCGGTGCTTGGGAGGAAACACACAAAATTCAAATGAAAGTTGTAACTTGTGTGTTTGGAAGTTAGCCCCACAGCATTTGCATTCAGGTGCGAAGACTGTGGAATTTCGACTTTCCTGCCAGTGAGCAGCTTCAACGAAGGGTATTCAGCAATTCTGAAGACCATGACAACGATGGACGTCACCCTGGGACTCTATTCGACGCAGTTCGCCAAGCATTCGGATGACCACCGGATTCAAGATGGCCGAAAACCGCTTGTTACCGGCCGTACGGGTGGCTGTGGAACAGGGCAGGATGGCCCAGATCGAGCAGAACGTCCTCTATGGGGAAGAGGAAGGACTAGTTTATGGACCCGGAATAGCAGATTGAACGTACGTTGCATAATATTGCATTTATATGTAGTTTTTCTCGAAAAGACTTTTTTTTTTAAATCGCGCGGTAAGGTAACTTCAAATCTACTGAAACGATTGGCATGATTCTTTGTTTCCGACGAAGCTAACTAAATTGTATAGGAGTACCACTTTTATTCCGATCCATCAACCACAAATATTTTTACTTGGCCGTCGAAGTCTAAAAATCGATGGAAAACCTCTTTTTTTTTTCAAATGGCCACCATTTTGTTTCTTATGGTCCAAATAACTTAAGCAAGGTACAACTCCTAAAGAATCTTATATACGTCGCTAACGTCGACTCAATTTTGATTTCAGACGAGCCGGCTGACCTGTGACATACCGCTCGTGGAGGTCTACATCGAAATTTTGTTTCATTCCGACAGCACTTCCGCCTTTTCTCTTCGACATTTCCGGTCGAAAAAATTCCAGTTTGTAGAAGAAATATCAGCAAACATTTTGACCAAATTTGACGTTGATATCTATAACACACCTCGAAAAAAAAATTCTTATAGAACATGCGTTTTTCGGACCAAAGATAGTAAACCTCCCCTTAACGCCAAATTTCGCCGCACTGTCCTAGCGGATCATACGACTGTTACATTGTACGTCCCACATTGGATTCTGCGGTTATTTCACGCAGTGTTGCTTTCCGTTAGTACTTGCAACTTTACACAAATGCCGCTGCTCTCGATCGCTAAGAGAAGGCCGTTAGAAACTGCATTTTCCATGGTGTGGGGTAATAACCGAAATCTGGTATTCTCGGCACACCCTTGACACCGTGTATTTCGGAAGAGTGAACTCCCCAACGATTTGCGATATGGAATGTTTTATGGGTCTAGCTCCAACTACCCTTCCGCGATCAAAGTCTGTTGATTCCCGTCGTGCTGCATTAATCACATCGGAAAACTTTTCACATGAATCACCTGGGTAAATATGACAGCTCTGTCAATGCACCGCGCTTTTATATCTTGCGTTCGCGGTTCTACCGCCATCTGTACATGCGCGTGTCGCTATCCCACGATATTTGTCACTTCAGCGTACTGCCTCTGGTAATCACATCATGAGCTAATCTAATCTAGTGTCAGACTGATCCGGCTGTAAGTCTGACAAACATACCACAGCCTTTACCTTTTTCTACTAACGCACACACCTTATAAAATCTGGCGGGCTGTAGACATAAAGAGTGACAGCAATAACAATCACTATGTAAACTACATGATGAAGATCTACTACTAATAATAATGATAATTATAAACTCTAAAGCAAACAATAAGCATAGCACACGGACAGACAAACACACAAGCAACTGTAGGACATAGATTCAAACGCGTAATACACATTATTGTGACTACTGACCGCTACGAGTGCGAAGCTTTGTTGAGATTGGTAATCGGTAGAAGAAAAGAGCAGAATTGCGTGGACAATAACACACACGTCCCCGTAGCTGTAATGCAACCTTCTACTTCTTCACCTTTTTGCACATAAGAGGCTGAAATGTTTACAGACGTGATCGGCGAACCGACGCCTGCGCAGCCTACTCACAGACTGAAAGCTATGCTGCAGCTTCCTGATACCAAGCTGACCACAAGTTCCGCACAAACAGGTCACAAGCGGTCTGTGGCAGCTGAGCGCCTGTATCTATCGTGTATAAAGAATGTTATCTGAACCGTGACACGTGGATTGTGATTACTAAGTCGCAACTATGCCAGCCAATTCTGGTGCAGTTACGTTAATAGGTCACCTGCATTTTCCACTACTTGTAATGGTGACGTTTTCGGTATCGATTATTCTCCAGGGCATTCTATCTAACGAGCTGCGACAATATACGTACATAAATAAAACAGGAAATCTGTGGCTTTCTTCCATTTTTGCGCAATAAAGCCAGGGAAGCTAGAGTGTTGTAGGACCAATCAAACAGTTTCAGAGTAATAATTATTTACAGACAGCTCCAGTAGTCTCGTCAGTAAATTTATCGACAAGATCTCTGATGAGAATCGATCTGTTCTCCTTCATCGTACGAGAGGCGGTTCAATTTTACCTTGACAATACATTCAGCAGGGAAGTGATAGGGCAGCAACCGCAAGCTTAAAAAAAGATAAAGAAAGAAAGAAAGAAAAACAAACGACTTCCGTCGAGCTTCAAAACAATGGATCTCTTGCTGTGACATTCAGTTAAGTATGAAGTGTGTGGGGAGAAAATGCGGATTAATGACCGGCTGAAACAATACACTGAAGAGCTTTCGATAGTATGGACACGGATACGACTCTTTCATCTACTAGCGTTTGAGCGTTTCAGTCAAAATTCAGCCGTGTGTTAACAAGGAAGAAGACTGCATTGCACACAAGGAAAAATAAACGATGGAGTGTGTATTTACTACTTTTATGTATGTGAAGGATTTTTTTGTCCCACGAGATTTCAAAGGAATTATAGTTTCAGGTACGCAGTGAAAGAAAATCATCAGTTAATCCAAAAGGAAATCATTTTACAAACTAGCCATGAAAAGTGTTGTTACTCACAGGCGTTTTATTTATTGACACAATATGCGTCTCTGGGCTTTCCACAGAAACAAGTTTCTTTAGGCAAGAAAACAATTAATGAGAATAGGAAACTATCAATTCATTTACAAGTTTAATATAAACTGACAGGCCAAAACACTATGACCACTGCTCACCACGACGTTGCACGCCACCTGGAGGCGTTTCAGGCACGTGACGTGGTAACAAAAGTATGTAAGCGGAGCAGACACGGACGGGTTCAAAAATGGTTCAAATGGCTCTGAGCACTATGGGACTTAACTTCTCAGTTCATCAGTCCCCTGGAACTTAGAACTACTTAAGCCTAACTAACCTAAGGACATCACACACATCCATGCCCTAGGCAGGATTCAAACCTGCGACCGTAGCGGTCGTGCGGTTCCAGAGGACACGGACGGGGGATCAACCCCAGGGCAGATATGGACTGCAAATGGGGAAACTCATTGAGATAAGCGGCTAATGGATGGACGTCAACTACTGTTCACAGAACATTGGGTTCAGAGACCTTTCTGCTCTGTAAAGTAGGATAGATGGTTATCTATGCATCTCTACCGGAGAAGCACAATGCTGGGGCACAAAAAGTGTTTCGGACCACACGATTCGTCGTACATCATTGAACATGGAGCTCCGCAGCAGCCCATCCCCAAGCATTCACACCTCGACCAAACGACATAGTCAGTTACTATTGCAGTGGGCACGAGACCATTGGGTTTTAACCGCCAATCATTTGAAACTCGTCGGTTCTTCGGCTTTTTGCCGTTCCAGCTCGATGGTCATTTCTACGTACGCCGTCATCGAGGTGAATGGTGACTTGAAACGTGCAGCGGGCCACGGACGCAGGCTGGTGGAAGCAGTATTATCTGTGGAGATTTTATCCTGTGCTTGCATGGGACCTGTGGTAGTAATGGAAGACACGCTGACAGCTGCGAACCACTTGCCTGCCTTGTTGCTTGATGTATTCCCCGTCTGTGATGTCATCTTTCAGCGGTACAATTGTCCGTGTCTTGGAGCCAGAACGGGGCTACAATGGTTTGAGGACGATTATAGTGAACTTACGTTGATGTCTCTGCAACCAAATTCACCTGATATAAATCATATGGAACCCATCTGGATAGCTATCTGACGCCATCACCGGGTACACAAAACAGCGGCCAGTTAATTACGCGAATTACACGACCCGTACGTAGAGATCTAATGCTACACACCTCCACAAATCTACCACAATTCTGATACGCAGAATTAGTGATGTACAGGGTATCCACAAAGACCCCTTACAACTTCAAAATTGTATTACAACAGCAGTTGTTTTAACAACATTTCTTTTACTGCAATCAGTGTTTATAAAAGTTTTTTGACAGTGTTTAATAGGCATCTATATGGGCACTTTTAGTCGCACGAAGCACATCAAGACGGTATTAGTTTTCTTGCCATGTTGGCTGTAGCATAACGTCATCGATGGTGGCAATGGCATTACGAATCCTTTGCTTCAAGTCAGCAATGTCCCGTGTCTGTGTTTCATACACGATATCTTTTACGTACCCCCATAAAAAAAGTCCAAGGGAGTAATATTTGGGCCGGCTGATGTGGCCGAGCGGTTCTAGGCGCTTCAGTCTGGAACCGCGTGACCGCTACGGTCGCAGGTTCGAATCCTGCCTCGGGCATGGATGTGTGTGATGTCCTTAGGTTAGTTAGGTTTAAGTAGCTCTAAGTTCTAGGGGACTGATGACCTCAGATGTTAAGTCTCATAGTGCTCAGGCCCATTTGAACCATTTTTGAAGTAATATCCAAGGAATTGGCTCATCTATCCCAGTCCATCTGTCTGTAAATGTTTCATTGAGGAACCGACGAACATGCAGTCCCCAATGTTGTGGTGCACCATCTTGTTGGAAAATGATGGTTGGTGCTACATATTCGGTCAGAAGGTCGAGGTAAAGATCTGCTGTAATTGTTGATTCGTTGAAGAAAAATAGACCTATTATTCGGTTGCGCATGATTCCACACCACACATTCACTTTTGCACTATCTGCAATTGCCATTGTAATAAAATTTTGAAGTTGTAAAGGGACTTGATGGACATCCTATATTTCGTTCCAAAGACCGACATACAAGCTATTAAGTAGGTGGTCATAATGTTTTCGCTCATCAATGTACGTGTGTGGTGTGCATACTGAGTAATTGTTGTAATCTGTCAACTAAATGAGGCAGGACTTTCGAACGTTGTAAACCTTTGAAAAATTTACCATCACTTAACAGTCGCTTGATATATCCAACGAGAAAGTGCAGGAAAGCATTATTAAATTAATCATTATTAATAACGAATACAGAGTTAATTCTTACCTTGTTCTAGAAGTTAGTGGTTGCAGCTTGCTCCATGAAAAAACTAGCAAATACTAAGAATAAACCTCTATTGTTTTAAGGTATATATGAATTTTAACTGATGTACTTCATATTTAGACTTTGTGTCTTATACAATATATGTTGATGTGTCCTGGATCGATTCATACACAGGCTAGTTATAATTAAACTTCCGCTACTTCAGCGAGCTCCCATGAAAAACTAGGAAGTAGGACGATGAAGTTGTGTGGAAAAATTTGCAAAGGCATATGGAAGAGAACTAACGAATGAACCACTGAAGAAAAAACATTTTAATTTCCATATTTTGAGGGTAACATTCGTCACTTATGTAGGAGGTTTACGCTCCAGGCTACAAACATTACTCAATGTGATGACGACTTACAGCCACGACAGCCTGGAACAGCACTAGAGATTGTTCTACTGTTGCCCGAAACAACGGCAGCCCACGGAATGTTCAACTGTCGTGGCACAGTTCGTGCAATACTTGGAGGTCGCACATTTAATCCAGCATTCTCACCCATTGCAGTGGTAACTTCTTCACCAATTTGTGGCGCAATTGATCTCTGCATGTGCCTTTAATGGGTCGATATTCGCGACGATCAGCAGCACTGTTGCTGTTGTTTTGATAAAACAGCTTTACGACTCAAGCCCTGCTCACCTTGTCCAGACCCATGTTGACTGTCTGTAACTGTAACGCGCACTATTGCTAGCATATCAAGGCTACGTCGCCGTACCATTACCGGCTCCTAACGGCGAGCGACGACATTAACTCTGTTAACAACGCAAATCCCGCAGGGCTCAGTCTGAACATAATTCCCATAAAGTTGTGTACCCGTTCGGTAAATACACCCATGCTCATAAATTAAGGATGCCACACAATGTTTCACTACACAAAACTTGCGCTAATAGCATTGGCACGTAGGGAAGACACACTACACAGATCTGTAAGTCCACGGTATTGGTGATAAGTTGAGAAAACCGTCCCGAATCGCATGTACTACAAAACGCCACTGTTTCCTACTCATGTACCCCGACATCAAAATGGGATATGATCACCATGCACACGTACACAGGCCGCACAACGGATTGACGTACTCTGGATCAGGTGATCGAGCAGCTGCTGGGGTATAGCCTCCCATTCTTGCACCAGTGCCTGTCGGAACTCCTGAAGTGCCCTAGGGGTTTCAGATCTTCAAATATGTGTGAAATCTTATGGGGCTTAACTGCTAAGGTCATCAGAACCTAAGCTTACACACTACGTAACCTAAACTACGCTAAGGACAAACACACACACCCAAGCCCGAGGGAGGACTCGAACCTCCACCGGGAGCAGCCACACAGTCCATGACTGCAGAGCTTTAGACCGCTCGACTAATCCTAGCGCTTTGAAGACGTGCAGTGATACGTCGACCGAGAGCATCCCAGACGTGCTCGATGGGGTTTGGTCTGGAGAAAAGGCAGGCCACTCCATTCGCCTGATATTTTCTGTTTCAAGGTACTCCTCCACGATGGCAGCTCGGTGGGGCCGTACGTTATCATCCATCAGGAGGAAGGTGGGACCCATTGCACCCCTGAAAAGGTGGGCATATTGGTGAAAAACGACGTCCCGATACACCTGACCTGTTACAGTTCCTCTGTCAAAGACATGCAGAGGTGTACGTGCACGAATCATAATCCCACTCTACACTATCAAATCACGAGCTCCATACAGGTCCGTTTCAAGGACATTAAGGAGTTGGTATCTGGTTCCTGGTTCACGCCAGATGAAAACCCGGTGAGAATCGCTGTTTAGACTATACCTGGACTCGTCCATGAACATAACCTGGGACCACTGTTCCGATGACCATATACTGTGTTCTTGACACCAGGCTTTACGGGGTCTCCTATGACCAGGGGTCAGTGAAATGCACCTTGCAGGTCTCCGTGAGAATAAACCAAGTCTGACAGTCGTCTGTAGACTGTGTGTCGGGAGACAACTGTTCCAGTGGTTGCAGTAAGGTCCCGAGCAAGGCTACCTGCAGTACTCCGTGGCCGTCTGTGGGCACTGATGGTGAGACATCGGTCTTCTTGTGGTGTTGTACACTGTGGACGTCCTTTACTGTAGCGTCTGGACAGGTTTCCTGTCTGCTGGAATTGTTGCCATAATCTTGAAATCACACTTATGGCACACGGAGGGCCCGTGCTACGACCTGCTGTGTTTGGCCAGCCTCCAGTCGCCGTACTATTCTACCCATAATAACGTCATCAATATGTGTTCTTTGAGCCATTTTCAACACACAGTCACCATTATCAAGTCTGGAAACGTCTGCACACTTACTCACTGCACCGTACTCTGACGTACACCAACACACGTCTGCGTATGTGGACTGCTTCCAGCGCCACCGTGCGAAAAGACCTTAGGTCAGATGCACCGCATGGTCATACCCCGAAGTGATTTAAATCCGCAAACCGCCCACTAGAGCGTTGTTCACCATGTATCATCATTATCCTTAATTTAAGAGCGCGAGTGTAGTTTTTCGTGTACACTGGCTCACGTAGGGGATGTTTAATTATAATCACCATGTATTTGGAGTCTCTTGCTGTTTTCTCTGCGGACGATGAAGATTCGTGAACTTCGGAGATATGTATGGTTTTTAATTGGGTGTTTAGTGATAAAGATGTGATTGATCGCTGTATGACGGGAAGGGGCAAGTTGGACAGAGAAGATAATATCCTGCAAAGATAAGCGAAGTTCGGAGATCTGTTTGGTTACTGGTTGCGGATCAGTGATTACGAAGTAACTGATCATTGTATGACGGACAGGGGCAACTGGACAAATTTCATTATGATAAATTAAGGACATTTTCTTTAACGTGTTGTATCCATAACTGTTTGCACGGGGTGTTATATATGATCTGTGCATCGTTTGAATCTCCACAGCTACCAACGAGAATGGACATCGGAAGCAACAAACGTGCTGCTAGAAAAGGACAAGTCACTATAGGTTTTATTTTATTTTATAGTATATAGTTATATTTTGCGTTAGGCACCAGACTAGGGACGAAACGAGCAGCGCTACGCCAATACCAGCGATAAAAACATTTAATTAATAATGTTATTTGAATGGTGCAGCTCATAAACATGTACCTAAACAAGGTCTCCTATTCAGTGTAACTTCAAGGGTTTATCTAAAGACGCGTTTCTCGGCCTACGAGACGCTTTTATGCTATCATTATACTGAGTGTTTGGGAGATGGTATTAACTATATATTCGTCATCATGCAGGTAGTTTTCGGTCTGGAGTCTCACTGATTGGCGTGAACCGTCTTCAGTGACGAGTCCCGCTTCGAACTGAGCCCCGACGACCAACAAAGATTGTCTGTCGTGCGTCACACGGCCCTACAACAAGGAATGATGGTCTGAGTTAGCATTCCTTTTCATAGCAGAACCTCTTTGTCATCCGTGGCATCCTTAGAGCACAGCATCACGCCTACGATATGTATGCACCATTTTGTTGCTCATCATTGCAAGCTATTCTGGGCTTTCATTTCAGCAAGATAATGCTAGTATTTGTATCGCATTTTCGTGCTTGCCAAACTCTACCTTGGCCAGCAAGGTTGCCGTTCAAATGGCTCTGAGCACTATGGGACTTAACATCTGTGGTCATCAGTCCCCTAGAACTTAGAACTACTTAAACCTAACTAATCTAAGGACATCACACACATCCATGCCCGAAGCAGGATTCGAACCTGCGACCGTAGCAGTCGCGCGGCTCCGGACTGAGCGCCTAGAAAGGTTGCCGTATCTCTCCCAGACTCAGAGCGTTTGGAGCATTATGGGCAGGAGTCTCCAACTCGGAATTATGACGATCTAACACTCCTACTGGACGGCATTTGGCACGGTATCCCTCAGGAGAACATCCAACCACTAACAATCAGTTCCAAGACGAATAACTACTTGCATAAGTGCCAGACGAACACGTCATTCACTGGCTCGATTTGTGAACAAGCTCTTTGTCTTGAGTAAATCATCCACTTTTCTAAAATTGCAATCATTTGTTTGTCTGTACATGTACATCACATCTACCGATATCCGTCCCATTCAGATAATTCTTCATTGTGTGGGTTTTTTTTTTTCCTTAGAGCGTTTATGCGACAGGCGGAATACTCTCGGGTTTCAAGAAGAGTGTAATAATTCCAATTCCAAAGAAAGTGACAAGAATTGTTTACGGAAAAATGAAAAAAACTGGTAGCAGCCAACATCGTGGATGATTACTTTGGGTTCCGAAGAAATACTGGAACATGTGAAGCAATACTCGCTCTATGGCTTAGAAGATAAGCAAATGAAAGGCAAACTTACGTGTATAGCATAAGTAGATTTTTCTGAAAATGTTGATTGAAATACACTCTTTCAGATTCTGAAGATAGTAGGGATAAATTACAGGGAGAAAAAAGTTATTTACAATACTACAGAGGGCAGTTATGAGTGTCGAAGAACATGAATGGGAACAATGTTTGAGAAGTAGTAAGACAGGGCTGCAGCCTATTCCGGGTGTTACTCAATCTTTACGTTTAGGTAGCAGTAAAGGAGACCAAGAAGAAATTTGGAAAAGGAATTAAAGTTCAGGGAGAAGAACTCCAATTTAAAAGCAGTTGAATGGAGCGGCCTGTGTCTTGGAAGGTAGATAGAAGACGCACAGCAACAAAAAGTATGAAAAGAGTAATGGAATGTAGTCGAGGTAAATCGGGCTACGCTGAGGGAATTGGATTAGAAACGGGGAGTCTAAAAGCAGTAGATGCGTTTTGCTGTTTGGGCAACAAATCAGACAGGATATAAAATCACACTGGCTATAGAAAGGGAAGCGTTTGTGAAAAAGAGGAATGTGCTAACATTTGACAAAGGTTTAAGTGTGTGAGGTAACAGGCGAGTTGTGGCGCCCCGAAAATATTCTAAGTTCGGTTTTGGCGCGACCGCACGGGCCGCTCGGCAAGCCGGGGCTCGTCAGCAGTCGCGTGGTGCCGAACGTCAGCCACAGCAGGAGGCCTGGGAACTCCATGTTGACGCTGTGTCGAGCATTGTGCTTTGCGTCGATGAAGGAAATTTGTATACCGGGAGTACCAAAGATAGCACACTTTGTGAAATCATAACGTACAGGGTGATTCAAAAAGAAAACCACAACTTTAGGAATTTAAAACTCTGCAACGACAAAAGGCAGAGCTAAGCACTATCTGTCGGCGAGTTAAGGGAGCTATAAAGTTTCATTTAGTTGTAAATTTGTTCGCTTGAGGCGCTGTTGACTAGGCGTCAGCGTCAGTTGATGCTAAGATGGCGACCGCTCAACAGAAAGCGTTTTGTGTTATTGAGTATGGTAGAAGTGAATCGTCGACAGTTGTTCACCGTGCATTTCGAACGAAGTATGGTGTTAAACCTACTGATAGGTGGTGTATTAAACGTTGGTATAAACAGTTTACAGAGAATGGGTGTTTGTGCAAAGGGAAAAGTTCTGGACGGCCGAGAACGAGTGATGAAAATGTAGCACGCTTCCAGCAAGCATTTGTTCGCAGCCCAGGAAAATCGACTCGCAGAGCTAGCAGAGAGCTGCAAATTCCACAATCAACTGTATGGAGAGTCCATATTGGCACTTATCTGTCCGTAACTACCTGAACGTCAACTACCCGAGGCGATGGATCGGCCGCCAGGCAGCCCGTGACAGAGCACTTCATCACTGGCCTCCAAGAGGCCCTGATCTTACCCCCTGCGATTTTTTCTTATGGGGGTATGTTAAGGATATGGTGTTTTGGCCACCTCTCCCAGCCACCATTGATGATTTGAAACGAGAAATGACAGCAGCTATCCAAACTGTTACGCCTGATATGCTACAGAGAGTGTGGAACGAGTTGGAGTAGCGGGTTGATATTGCTCGAGTGTCTGGAGGGGGCCATATTGAACATCTCTGAACTTGTTTTTGAGTGAAAAAAACCTTTTTAAATACTCTTTGTAATGATGTATAACAGAAGGTTATATTACGTTTCTTTCATTAAATACACATTTTTAAAGTTGTGGTATTCTTTTTGACTCACTCTGTATAATAAATGTGTGTGAAATATTATGGGACTTAACTGCTAAGGTCATCAGCCCCTAAGCTTACACACTACTTAACCTAAATTATCCTAAGGACAAACACACACACCCATGCCCGAGGGAGGACTCGAACCTCCGCCGGGACCAGCCGCACAGTCCATGACTGAAGCGCCTTAGACAGGAAATCATAATGGCACACGTTTCACAGTTAATATAGAAATTAATAGTAGCCAGAGGAATCACGATACCTCAAAAAGAAACATGTACATTACCATTATTTGCACTACGATTCTGATAGTGTAATCAGATTTTCAACATCTTTATTAGTTTAAAGCAGGGCCGGCCAGAAATTCTGCACGCGTGCGGTGCTCCTGCACATTTGCAACTTCAGAGTCACAGCGTGCACGCCGCAGCCGTCAGCGTTCATGTAGTGCATGTTTCTACGCACAGATGGCGCTTTATCCACTTGCTGGCATACTCTGTACTGGCACATCCTAGTGTTCTTTCCACAGCTTGCAAGCCAACCATGGGAAGGTATTTCGCGTATTAAACATTTAAAATACTGTCACGGTCTACTCATTGAGACGTCTACTTTCATATTAACAGTTTAACACAATAAGACAAGTAATACAGTTAACAGCAGTGGGTTTTTATTAAGGCAGCTTGACTGACGGCACGTAGATACGCGTAATGTTTTTGATCTAGTATTTAAGAAAGAGAGCACTTAGCGACTTCCAACGATCCTTATTCATGATTTCAAATAACATTAAACTAATGCAAGGTTTCCTACAACTAATTCTCGGTGCCCTCAGTTACACCCACATAGTTTCTGTCTCACTGACCTCTGAACACAATGATAGCCTCAGACCTCTCGATGATCACCTGTTATTGCTATATCTTTCATCAGTTCCGTCTGAAATCTGCATAATAACCGACAATTAGATGAATGTTATGTTTTATCGACTTCAGCTGAGCGTAGCCCTTCACACATTAAATAAAACCCTAGATGTAAGTATACACTGGAACAATCAGTTTAATGACCAACTTTCCTGATAATAATGTAACATGGAGCAGAATGAGGCAACAACGCACAGTTAATAAGCAGTAAGTTTTAATTATGAAAGAAATAATTCCAAACACCTTTAATACTGGTCATGAGAAATGATAATCGAGTTGATGTGTTTCATCCATTTTCTTAAGGACATTTAATTTTGCTTGCCGTTCTTCACTATTGAGTACACTACACTCGTCTTTGTGATATGTATTGTTAGTGTCTTTCAAATGAAAACTTACGCTGGCCACCTGTTATTCGGCGGCACAGCAAAAGTTGTGAGTTTTCACCAACGGCTACAAAAAACAATTGCAGTTCGCAGTCATTTTTAAACGACTGAGAACATAGATCTCCCGCCCTTTGCTTTTTCACGGTACAAGTACTGTACTTCACTGTTAAGGTTACTGTCATCAAGGGTAAACGAGAATGGGTCAGTTGAACTCTTGCTTGTAGCACATAAAGCTGGAAGTGGAGCCGCCGCCGTTCGTTTAGGACACATATCTAGTAACATGTAGCTGTCGCACACGTGCGCACATGTGCAGCACTTCCGCACGTCTACAGAGTGTGCTGCGTTTGGCCGGCCCTGGTTTAAAGTTAAGTATATAACTGTAAATTGTACAAGTAACACCCAGCAACGACTTTCCAAAATCTAAATGGTTCATCAGATTTTGTCGATCGACTTGTCTTTAGAAAGCTATTAGGGTAAAGCTAAATCGGTATGAATTACAGGTATGTATGGCTCTGAGCACTATGGGACTTAACTTCTAAGGTCATCAGTCCCCTAGAACTCAGAACTACTTAAACCTAACTAACCTAAGGACATCACACACACCCATGCCCGATGCAGGATTCGAACCTGCAACCGCTCGGCCACCTCGGCCGGCTACAGGCATGTAACTCGAATAGTACATGAGTTATTGGAAGTCAAAGTAGCCGATTACTATTGATCACGACAGGCCATAAATACTCCACTGTTACACGAAGAAACGGTAACAGTATGCTTATAAATATATTTATTCCTCTATGCCTTTGTTTATATCCGATATATACTATTCATGAAGAAATTGGTCAAATATTTACTGTGTTTTAGAAAGCACAGAGACATTAGGCTACTAACCTACTTTTATTTCAATTCCTTTGATCTATGTTTATTTGATTTGTTTATGTATTTAATAATGTGTGTTAGAGCGTGTGTATGGTCCAGCTGTAGGAATACTTATTTAATTTCAAGTTATTTAAAACTAAATCGAGTAATTTGTATATGTTTCAATATGTTTGTGAGTGTGTATTGCCTTGGAGACATGGCGGGAGCGCTCTAACCAACTACCGAAGTCAGGGAGGGGGGAGACTGTATGGAAGTGGGAGATATTTCGTAGTGTCAACTTGTGCACTTGTGAGATTTCCGTGGCTTCTGCAGTGAAGATGTAGTATGTGTTTAGAAGTGAATATCTTACGAGCTATGTTGTTGTTCATAACTAATTACGCGAAGTAGGAATCTATTGTTTCCCTGTTACTCAACTTATATATTGTATTTAAATGCTGGACCATCTAAACCAATAAGTGTTTTGAAGGAATAAACGGCATTCTTAAAATGTACTTCTGCTATTGTACTCATCATTTAAAGCCGTTAAAATAGAACCAGCAGATTTTATTTAATTGCAATCTTCCATTTGTAAATTTCTATGTTACATTCAAAATTCGCAAATTCCGAGTGGTAGGAATCTTGACAATTCGATTCATGTGTGTATTCATATTTTATACTGTAGACTCAGCAGTATTTGGCATGTGACGCTGCAACTATGTATGGCAGTCCCTAGACAACGAAACCAGCCAAAACTTTTCATATTTAAACTATGAGTCTGAGGGTACGTAGTTGAGGGTCAGATCGTCTGGAACATAGCCATGTATGGAAGCGAAAAGTGGACGATAAACAGTTCACATCATAAAGGAATAGAAGCTTTTGAGATGCGATGCTGCAGAAGAAAGCTGAAGCTTACATGGATACGTGGAATAACTATTAAGGAGATACTGAATAGAACTGGTGAGAAAAGAAATTTGTGACAATGGATCGGTTGAGAGGACACATTCTGAAGCATCATGTAATCATCAATTTGGTACTGGAGGGTACTGTTTGGGGTAAAAATTTTAGAGGCAGGCCAAGAAATAAATTCTGAAAGCAGGTATACAAAGATGTGGCTGGCGATAGTAATCCTGAGATGAAGAGGCCTGCACAAGATAGGCTAACGTGGAGGGCTCGGAGGGCTCCATCAAACCAGACATCAGGCTGAAGGCCACAATCCACACACAGACACACACACACACACACACACACACACACACACACACACACACACCAACTCAGCATGAACTGTTGCAACGTTGTTCCCCTTCAAACGCAGAAAACAACTAAAAGTACGATACTCCATGTCAACAGTGCGCAGTGCCTTTTTGTTTGGCCTCCTCTAGAAGTGTGCTATGGCACTGAGCGCGAGAATCTCTGTGTGGCTCAGAGTTGCTGACGTGCATCAGCTAAAATTAATTACGTACGTCTATTTTTGGAAGTGACAGTTAAATCTGTATAACTACCCTTTGTATCTTAAGCAACTTAATACACTACTCTGACTTGAGCTATTTAAAACAAAACGATATATAAACAGATAACATCTGAGGTCAAATGATTAATAGTAGTTTCTCCCATAAGTTTGGTTTAACTTGTTTTCTCATAAACTCTAAGATAATCATTTAAATGTATTGCTCTTGAACGTATAAGATATACAAGTTTTTTCCTTTCGTAATTAGTAATAATAAGGCTGTTACACACTTACTAGTTATGGTATCAGACGTCTTTCATTTTTAATTTTTGTTTTTTGCTTTCTAATCATTTGAATTATGACTCACTTCTACAGATCACTGATTAAACTGTTATTTCATATTTCTTGCATTTAGTGTCGGTATTTCAGACTTTAAGAATATTCTCATAAATTTTAACAACATATGCAAAGTAATTTTCATTGTTAGATTCTTTGAATTTTTTTAATAAACTACTGTAGAATTTTTATTTGTTGTTGTGGTCTTCAGTCCTAAGACTGGTTTGATGCAACTCTCCATGCTACTCTATCCTGTGCAAGCTTCTTCATTTTCCACTACCTACTGCAACCTAAATCCTTCTGAATCTGCTTAGTGTAGTCATCTCTTGGTCTCCCTCTACGATTTTTACCCTCCACGCTGCCCTCCAATACGAAATTGGTGATCCCTTGATGCCTCAGAACATGTCCTACCAACCGATCCCTTCTTCTGGTCAAGTTGTGCCACAAACCTCTCTTCTCCCCAATCCTATTCAATACTTCCTCATTAGTTATGTGATGTACCCTTCTAATCTTCAGCATTCTTCTGTAGCACCACATTTCAAAAGCTTCTATTCTCTTCTTGTCCAAACTATTTATCGTCCATGATTCACTTCCATACATGGCTACACTCCATACAAATACTTTCAGAAATGACTTCCTGACACTTAAATTTATGCTCGATGTTAACAAATTTCTCTTATTCAGAAACGCTTTCCTTGCCATTGCCAGCCTACATTTTATATCCTCTCTGCTTCGACCATCATCAGTTATTTTGCTCCCCAAATAGCAAAACTCCTTTACTACTTTAAGTGTCTCATTTCCTAAACTAATTCTCTCAGCATCACCCGACTTAATTCGACTACATTCCATTATCCTTGTTTTGCTTTTGTTGATGGTCATCTTATATCCTCCTTTCAAGACACTATCCATTCCGTTCAACTGCTCTTCCAAGTCCTTTGCTCTCTCTGACAGAATTAAAATGTTATCGCCGAACCTCAAAGTTTTTATTTCTTCTCCATGGACTTTAATACCTACTCCGAATTTTTCTTTTGTTTCCTTATCTGCTTGCTCAATATACAGACTGAATAACATCGGGGAGAGACTACAGCCCTGTCTCACTCCCTTCCCAACAACTGATTCCCTTTCATGTCCCTCGACTCTTATGACTGCCATCTGGTTTCTATACAAATTGTAAATAGCCTTTCGCTCCCTGTATTTTACCCCTGCCACCTTCAGAATTTGAAAGAAATTATTCCAGTCAACATTGTCAAAAGCTTTCTCTAAGTCTACAAATGCTAGAAACGTAGGTTTGCCATTCCTTAATCTAGCTTCTAAGATAAGTCGTAGGGTCGGTATTGCCTCACGTGTTCCAACATTTCTGTGGTATCCAAACTGATCTTCTCCGAGGTCGGCTTCTACCAGTTTTTCCATTCGTCTGTAAAGAATTCGCGTCAGTATTTTGCAACTGTGACTTATTAAACTGATAGTTCGGTAATTTTCACATCTGTCAACACCTGCTTTCTTTGGGATTGGAATTATCACATTCTTCTTGAAGTCTGAGGGTATTTCGCCTGTCTCATACATCTTGCTCACCAGATGGTAGAGTTTTGTCAGGACTGGCTCTCCCAAGGCCGTCAGTAGTTCTAATGGTATGTTGTCTACTCCGGGTCCTTGTTTCGACTCAGGTCTTTCAGTGCTCTGTCAAACTCTTCACGCAGTATCGTATCTCCCATTTCATCTTCATCTACATCCTCTTCCATTTCTATAATATTGTCCTCAAGTATATCGCCCTTGTATAGACCCTCTATATACTCCTTCCACCTTTCTGCTTTCCCTTCTTTGGTTAGAACTGGGTTTCCAACTGAGCTCTTAATATTCATACAAGTGGTACTCTTTTCTCCAAAGGTCTCTTTAATTTTCCTGTAGGCAGTATCTATCTTACCCCTAGTGAGATAAGCCTCCACATCCTTACATTTGTCCTCTAACCATCTCTGATTAGCCATTTTGCACTTCCTGTTGATATCATTTTTGAGTCGTTTGTATTCCTTTTTGCCTGCTTCATTTACTGCATTTTTATATTTTCTCCTTTCATCAATTAAATTCAATATTTCTTCTGTTACCCAAGGATTTCTACTAGCCCTCGTCTTTTTACCTACTTGATCCTCTGCTGCCTTCACTACTTTATCCCTCAAAGCTACCCATTCTTCTTCTATTGTATTTCTTTCCCCATTCCTGTCAATTGCTCCCTTATGATCTCCTTGAAACTCCGTACAACCTCTGGTTCTTTTAGTTTATCCAGGTCCCATCTCCTTAAATTCCCACCTTTTTGCAGTTTCTTCAGTGTTAATCTACAGGTCATAACCAATAGATTGTGGTCAGAGTCCAAATCTGCCCCTGGAAATATCTTACAATTTAAAACCTGGTTCCTAAATCTCTGTCGTACCATTATATAATCTATCTGAAACCTGTCAGTATCTCCAGGCTTCTTCCATGTATACAGCCTTCTTTTATGATTCTTGAACCAAGTGTTAGCTATGATTAAGTTGTGCTCTGTGCAAAATTCTACCAGGCGGCTTCCTATTTTCATTTTTTTGCCCCAGTCCATATTCACCTACTACGTTTCCTTCTCTCCCCCATTTTCTACTACCGAATTCCAGTCACCCATGACTATTAAACTTTTGTCACCCTTCACTATCTGAACAATTTCTTTTATTTGATCATACATTTCATCAATTTCTTCGTCATCTGCAGAGCTAGTTGGCATATAAACTTGTACTACTGTAGTAGGTGTGGGCTTCGTATCTATCTTGGCCACAATAATGCGTTCACTATGTTATTTGTAGTAGCTTACCCGCATTCCTATTTTCCTATTCATTATTAAACCTACTCCTGCATTACCCCTATTTGATTTTGTGTTTATAACCCTGTAGTCACCTGACCAGAAGTCTTGTTCCTTCTGCCACCGAACTTCACTAATTCCCACTATATCTAACTTTAACCTATCCGTTTCCCTTTTTAAATTTTCTAACCTACCTGCCCGATTAAGGGATCTGACATTCCACGCTCCGATCCGTAGAACGCCAGTTTTCTTTCTCTTGATGACGACATCCTCTTGAGTAGTCTCCGCCCGGAGATCCGAATGGGGGACTATTTTACCTCCGGAATATTTTACCCAAGAGCACGCCATCATCATTTAATCATACAGTAAAGCTGCATGCCCTTGGGAAAAATTACGGCTGTAGTTTCCCCTTGCTTTCAGCCGTTCGCAGTACCAGCACAGCAAAGCCGTTTTTATTATTCTTACAAGGCCAGATCAGTCAATCATCCAGAGTGTTGCCCCCGCAACTACTGAAAAGGCTGCTGCCCCTCTTCAGGAACCACACGTTTGTCTGGCCTCTCAACAGATACCCCTCCGTTGTGGTTGTACCTACGGTGCAGCTATCTGTATCGCTGAGGCACGCAAGACTCCCCACCAACGGCAAGGTCCATGGTTCATGGGTGGGGGGGGGGGGGGGAAATTTTTATTTATGACAGTATATATACAGGTATGTAGATAGCCTCTCAAAAGAAACTAAAATCGAAATATACTAATTTTGTTTATTAAACATCAATACAAATCTGGACTACATTTTAGTCATATGTAATAATTGTAACAGACTTTACCATGGTATCTTATTAAATATTTTATTTGATAATAATAATCTGTTGCTACTATTGTCCGGTGTCTTGTCAGGAGCCCGTCGACTGACGTCGACTGACAGCGACGTTTGATACTTAAAATTTTCGGCTGTCATAGATATAAATATTTGAAAACAACCTTAAATATGGGATCTTCAAAAATGGTTCAAATGGCTCTAGCACTATGGGGCTTAACACCCGAGGTCATCACTGCCTATACTTAGAACTACTTAAACCTAACTAACCTAAGGACATCACACACATCCACGCCTGAGGGAAGATTCGAATCTGCGATCTAAGCAGTAGCGCGGTTCTGCACTGAAGCGCCTAGAACCGCTCGGCCACAGCAGCCGGCAAGTATGGGATGGTCTAATTAGTAATCATTCGCTCTACCCACTAAGTCGTAGCTAATTTTTCTATCTTCATTGTGTATCAATAAGTCCATGCTTTTGATTCAGCCGATAAACTGACTCTCTCATCGCAGTGTACCGAATTTTGCATCTATTTGGGTGCTTACATAACGATAATGTATGGCTGAACAATTTTCAATTGGACGAATTCTTATTCATGAAGTTTCCAAAACCCAGAGAGACAGATAAAGATTTGTAAGCTTCGAATAACTAAATATGATGTAAAACTTCTTACCTAATGCAGAAGATACTGGATTGTACATAGGAGCTTGTAGCGCAAAATATGAATCTCTGTCAGCTTATAATATTGTTCTCAGGGCATTGAATAATATTATAAAAGTCATTACGGCCACATACTAGATTCCTACTTCGCTACTGTTCTTGGTAGCTTATCGTACTCGTTGATACTGAAAGATGTACGTATTCTTAAAGTAATAAATTTCAGTGGCGTTGAGGGTTATAAGCACATACACGCTTGCCATTACGTTCCTTCACGCCTTATAATATTTATAGTTACGTTAAAGAGTTTAAATCCCAAGGAACGGCAAAGAATTTTAAATAATTTATAGGGTGCTGCGTACTGTATCTTGTCTGGACCTGCAGTTGTTTGAGATGATATTTGCTGAGATTACTCGCAGCAGAAAGACAAACCTGCAGTCTTACTATTCAATTCAGAGATTATCTTTTTACAGCAACTAAGGAATGAGTTATTTTCCCTGTTTGTCGTGTGCCATCAGAGAAGGCGGGCAATGATAATATGTGCTATTTTGTGTGGTTAACACACATGCACGCTATAGTAGAATAGAGGGATATAATATGATGGGTGTTCAGTAAGTAATGCTTCTCATTTTTGTCTCGGCTAGTTTCGATTGAAAAAATGCGGTGCTTGTTGTGGGACATCATGGAATATTACCACTTACGCCTCTATAGTTTAATGAAGTTCTGATAGGACGCGGCGCAATACGTGGACTTCAGAGTGGCGTCTGTAACAATGTGCGTTTCAAGTAGACAGTTGTTACTGAGTTCCTCTTGGCGGAAGACCAGTACATCGCAGATATTCATAGGAGCTTGAAGAATGTCGAAAGAGACCTGGTAGAAAACAAAAGCCTACAGTGAGTCGTTGTTCGAGGCGACTCTCATCATCGCAACAAGGTTGCGCAGATCTGTCTGTTCTTCAGGGTGCCGGCGGGCCGCCCACAGCTGTGACTCCTGCATTGTTGGAACGTGCGGACACTCTCATTCGAAGTGGGGCTCTGAGGGGATTATTCTGTCCGACAGCCTCCCTCACGGGGAAACGATCAACTCTGAAGTGTATTGTGCTATCCTCAGTGTGATCGTCGCCACAAAAATGCAGACGAAATTCTCTTTCCCCATGCCATCACAAAACCTCATACAAGTCTGCGCATCTGACAGGAGCTCACAAAACTTCATTAGGTGGTTCTTCCTCATTCCCTCTACAGCCTGGATCTCACACATTTCGACTTCCATCTGTTTAGCCCAATGAAGAATGCACTCTGCGGGAAACAGTACGTTGATGTCGGAGAGCTTACTGATGCAGCAATATGTTGGCTCCGAAGTCGACCATTAGAGTGGTACCATGCGGGTATACGGACCCGCCCAGTGAACTTGAGTAAGGCCGTCGCATTGAACGGAGATTATGTTGAAAAATAGGGTTTTGAATCCAAGAGAGTGAGGAATAGTATGGTGTATTGAAATCCTGAATAAAACCAACTTGCTTTCAGACAAAAAAAATTGTTGCGTTACTTACTTGAATGCCCCTCGTACAAGTGCAGACGTTGCCTACAAATTCCGTTTGGTTTCTACGACATCCTTGTCATTTGATTGGCATACAACTTGAAAAAAGTGGAGAAATGAAAATAATTCTCCTTTCTATTTTCAAACATGACCTCACAACAGGTATCACGAGCAACTTGATTACATCCGCTCGTTTGAAGATGACGTCAGTAATCAATCTGCTTCACTTGAGCGTAAATAAGAGCCAACGATACTTATAAGTACTCCCAAAACCTTTGATTTGTAATGACAGTTTGATAAAATGCTATCAGCTTCCTGTCAAGCCGACAAGATATCTAAGCGCCGTGGTGCGTGAGTTCGGTTTCTTTGGAAGGTCTACACTTTTGCGACATACGAGTACTTCGTTCTATGCCGATTTATTTGTAGTGGCTTATATCTCTAAGAGATGAATCCCCTATCCACACAATAGCAGAATAATTTGCTAGGAAGGAATTCTTGTTCCTAAAGTACATAATCCTTTTAACTTTTTCTTTTCTATAGGCGCTACGAGTGTTATATTTGAGCTTGAAAGCATACGTATTAGCTTTAACATACAAGAGCTAGTTCTCAAACTTAAAACAACGGATCGACGAACTACTTTGGCCGACATTCACTATACAATTTATTATCTTCATCCCACAGGGAATCCTCACATACTGAAATGTTAAAAACGAGCTGCGTTTCTGAATATCATTTACCTATTTTGAGCTGCAACGTAACTTATTCTTAATCCAGAAGGCACTCTAATTGACAACTGTTAGGGAACAACGGACGCTTGCTAGGAAACAACCGCTAATTGCTACAGAAAAGTCGACAATTGGTATGGAACACACCACCAATGATAGTAAAATGAAATGTAAAGGACAGGATGTGTTAACTGCAGCAAAGCCTGTGCACGAACGCTCTGTATGCATTCGACAGTTCATGCAATACGGTGTTTGTCGAAGGTTGTTGTGGATCCGATTAGTGCGACATTCCTTGTGGCACGGTAACATCTTGCAAGACGTCATTACGCTTCTGGACGGGCAGCTAGGCGGCTCCAAACCGGTCAAAGTGCCACCACAGTGGAAATTCATGCCGATGGTCGTAGACGGACCACCGCACTGTAAGAGGATCGATACGTAGCTGTAGAGGCGAATAGGAACAGACATGTCGCTCCTAGGCAGATCGCTGTAGACCTTGGAACCGCTACCAGTACACCTATCTCTGCAAGAATCATTTGGTGGCATTTAAATCAGGCTGGTTTGCGTGCTCGGAAGACTGTTAATTGCTTCCCACTTCAACCGCGCCATCATTGAGAAAAAGTTCGTTGGTCTAGGTGATCATGTTGGCTGGAGGTAGTAACAGTGATCCAGAGTGATGTTCTCCGACGAGTCCCGCTTCATTGTGGCGAGTGATTCTGGCCATCAGCTAGTGTGGAGAGAGAGAGAGAGAGAGAGAGAGAGAGAGAGAGAGGACCACAATACACAACACAGAATATTCATGAAAGGCATTGTTATAGCCTAGGCGTCATGGTGTGGGCATGCCTTATAAAAACTGCAGCATATATTTGCTCGAGGTATAGTTGCAGCACAGCGATACTGCAGGGATTTTTCTGAATCATGTCCGTTTACTCAGGGGTGCGGTAGGTCCAGACTCAATGGGCTGTAACGCCCTCCCCCCCCCCCCACCCCCCCACACACACAGGATCGCTGAGTTGTCGGACACACTGGAAAGCGAAGCCAGTCGGACACACTGGAGAGCGAAGACAGCGAATGCGTGGAATGGCCTGCGTACTCCACGGACCTAAACCCCATCATAAGGAATTACAGGTATGTTCATGCCAGACGTGCTTATCAACGAACACCCCCTCTGCGAACCGTGCAAGAACAAAAGCGTCTTGAGAGTTTCATAGGCAGCATTAATGACAAATAAATAAAGGATGCAAAATGTGCATTAGTGGCCAAGGAGGGAATATTCCTTACTGCGACTCCGATATCGACATTTAAGGGGGTAGTCTGACCTCTGTTAAACACGAAGGTTATTTATGTCTCTTATCCTGCTTCCCATGTGATGAAATCTGTACCGCTTCTGAGCATAAATACTCGTTTACCACTCCACATCTATACTGCTTTTCATCTCGTCCAACATTGCCTGCGATTATTCATGTCCAACAATGTCTCTGTGAGTTAACAATTTACTCCCCATCACATATTTAACGAAAGTATGAAGTCCTTTCTCATTTCTGTGTAAATAATAGTAATTCACAAATCATTGTACTACTAACTGGCTTATAATGTATACATCCGCAGGGTACACAGGTGTTTTTTCGATAGTGGCTCACCGGCAGCACATTACAGTAGGTCTCCCGGATGGACGGAAATATAAGAAAAGAGGCGCAAACAAATTACACAACCGAGTAAGAAAACAGCAACGAGAATTGGGATGAGCGTAAAAAAAAAGATTTAGTTTTAACAATACTCATTCATGACTTTCCTGACGTTAGTTCTTAGATTTATCAATCGTTAAATTCTAGTTTTATTTACGAATTAGTCCATGGAGAGCTGCATCAAACCAGTCTCAGGACTGAAGACCGCAACAACAACAACAGTTAAATATCGATGTACATAAGGAATTTATTATTCAGATTGTAAGTATATAAACGATAAAACACATTTAAATTATTAACTTTGTAAACTGAAGCTACAGCAATGCCTTGACACACTGCGTACAGGAGAGGAGTGTGTGTGCGCATGCGAGTGTGTTTGTGTGTGTGAGAGAGAAAGTGTGTGTGTGTGTGTGTCTGTTTGCGAGTGTGTTTTAGGGGATCTCAACGGCGACGTTTTGAGAACCCTTACGAAAGTTAGTACGCAGAAGCCAGAGACCAAGAAAGTGCAGCAAGAGGAAAGTAAACGATTTTCTGACATTTTACGACTTCCTGACCAGCAACGAATTATATGGTTTCATCTGCGTGCTTAGGTAGTTTGGTTTTTGAATTTCTGCCTGTTAATTTAATGATTAATAGACGCAGTTCTTCCGTTTTCTTTTGTGTCGGAATGTAACCGATTCTGTAACATTTTACAAGATCCTAACCATCGAATTGTTTAGCCTCACTTGTGTATTTTGGTGGTTTAGTTTTTGAATTTCCACAAGTTAATTTGATTTACTAGACACAGTTCTTGCGTTTCATCAGTGTCTACATTTGAGTTTCGTAGCATGTGTCGATAGTCGTTTGTTTGTCAGTCTAGTGTAGTTTTCCACCGTCTTTAGTATGGATGAGACTATGATTGCTGACTGCAGATACGAGCTGAGTTGGTAACACTTCGCTCTCTGCTCCAGGCTGTGTTGGCTTCGATTGCACAGCTTGAGGCAGTAGTGGAAGGGCATCACTGTTGTGGACAGGCTTTGGGAATCCAACGGACGTCCAGCACGACCCACGAGTCCACTGCTTGCATTGAAGTTAACCCCTCATCTCGGGGCGTAGCAGGCTGCGAAAAACTTCCCAGGCAGCCGAACGTAAAGCCTCGCTGGTTAGTCTGACAAACAGTTCCAGGTGCCATCTGTGGCTGACAATGTCCCTTGGCCACATGCCATCGCTTGTCCTGTTTCAGAGAAAACCTCGCAGCCTGCAGTCGTGACGTGACAATTGATTGTAACAATCGATTGGTCAGTCGATTGTATTTTCGTTCAGTCGGTTTTTTCAGTCGAATGAAACAACCGAATGGACTGACGTCAGGAATATGAATGTTTTCACTTACTCACCGCGTTTAAAAGTGATTTCACTCAACGCGAGACAACCGACAGCAACGTCTCCGTCGGTTGCGGCCGTTGTACGAGTGTTTTCACTCACTCACCATGTTTGAGTTAGTTTGCTTACATCTTTCCCAGCCTTTTCGGTTATACATGAACCATGACTAGGATTGACAAATTTTTAAAGGCAAATGAAGTATCTTATTTCAAAAAGATGTGAATGAAAAGTATATTTCTAAAAATATATCCAAAATGTATTTATTTACTTACTGAAATACGGATTTTCGTACTTGTGGCATTAAATATCAATTTCTTGTTGGTTTTAAAAGTTTGGTATGCGGTGCTGCACTGTAGATTTGTATATATATAAACGAACAATCACTTTTTAGCTCATTTTTATTGGATCGTTTTCTTGCTTGTTCTTTTTCGGTCCAAATTTTATAATTGATTTTAAACTAGCTCCCCGATAAGCTGGAGATTTGAAACTTTCAACATAGCTGAGAACTCGATGACACTGTAACATTAACTCGCTTTCGAGTCCGCTGTGTGGCAGAGGGTACTTTGTTTTTCGGTGTGTCTGTCTCTCTGTTGTTCGGCACAAATTTTGCAACTCATTTTAAACTAGCTTCCCTGTAAGGTAAAGACTTGAAACTTTCAACTTAACCCAGAACTGGGTGACAATGCAATATTAACTCGCTTTCTTTTCTGGTGTGTAGTGGAGTGTAGGTACTTGATGTAAGATCTGGATGACACTGAGATATTATTAACTCGCTTTCGAGTCTAGTGTGTGGCGGAGGGTACGTTGATTTTCAGTTTGTCCGTCTGTCTGTTCGGCACAAATTTTGCAGTTGATTTTAAACCTACTTCCCGATAAGCTGTAGACTTGAAACATATCTCAGAACTGGATGACAATACAGTATTAACTCATCTCCTCTTCTGGTATGTGGCGGAGAGTAGGTACCTGACCTACGACTGCTATTTCCCTGTTTTTTTTTCCGTCGTGGATGTTTCGCAGCTCGATTAATGCTAAGCTTCCCTCTGAAATCGATTCTCTCTCATTTTTACAATCGCGATCTTTTCGCGAGATATGCCTATGAGTAAGTAATATATTGACTGACTCAGTTGAAGAGAAGCTGAAATAAACCTGAAGTTCATCAAAATCTTTTAAATCAGTTGAAAGATTTCATACACGTAATAACAAAAAGCAGAAAAGAACTATTTAAATAAAGAAACTTTTTAATAGGAAACGGTTTTAAAACGGACTAACAGCCTGTAAGCTCCAGGTAGTCACAGAGGGTGGGATTAGTGGCAGCTGGGAGCTACAATGCCAGGCGCATTACGGGGTCATTTATGGACATGGCTGCTTAGGAGGGAAAGAAACCTAATGTGCACTCCGCGTACATACCGGGTGGAGTAACATCTGATGTCTCATCCTTATCCCCGGATGAACGGCCTGAAGACAAATTCCTTAAGAAAGGGTTAGAAGAGCTTAAGACTTAGCTCGGCATCGGTTTTGTGAAACGAATAGAGCGAGTCGAGGAGTCTATTAGTATCACGAAATGAAATCAGAAGAGTTTTCAGGGGCTGTGAATAGTGGTAGCAAAGTATATCAACTTCGGGCGATGCATTCAGATAAGGAAATACAAGCGTGTATTCGGCGTAGTACAGTCCCCCACACAGCCCACAAGTACATGTATCCTACTCCTATTATCGAACAGAAAATGCTCACGTATCAGTAGTTTCAGATGTTTAATCCCGATAAGAGGACGGCAAATCCCGTAGTGTCGGACTTACGGTGAAGTTTAACAGGCATTCTTAACAAAACAATCGTCGAATTCAAAAAAGGTTGCACCAAGAAGTACAGGGTGTACTAAAAAGAATTATCAGATTAAAAAAGATCTTAACTATTATGTTATATGAGATATGTTGGTGAACAACGTACTGTTTTACATGGTTCTCGTTATGTAGCAGCAGTGTGCGCCATTTCAGTTTTAGTCAAAATCGTGTCGGTACAACAGAAAGCGTTTTGTGTTCTACGTTTTCCACAGTGCGGGTCATTAATAACTGTTCACCGTGACTTTGGCACTAGGTATGGAGTGGATCCTCCTACAGCACAGATCATTGGACGATGGCATGAGCTATTCTGAAAAACAGGTTGTTTTCGTAAAGGCAAATCGCCGGGCCGTCCCCGAGTATCTGACACAGAATTCTAACGCATCCGCCATAGTTTCACAAGGAGTCCGTAGAAATCCGTTCTCCTTGCAGCTCGACAGCGCATCATGCCCACGATGTCCGTCTGGCGTGTGTTGCGTAGACGTTTGCACATGAAACCATACAAAATTGAGCTACCACAAACTCTTCGTGAAGGTGACAAACAACACCTCTGGAGTTCTGCAATTTCGTTCTTGGCAACATGTAGGATGACAGTTTTCTTCCACGTTTAGTGTTTAGTGACGAAGTAACATTGCATTTAAATGGAAAGGTGAACCGTCATAATGTGAAAACACGGGGTAAGGAACAACCACATGAAGTTGTACAACATGAAAGGAACTCTCCAAAATTTAATGTCTTTTGTGTAGTTTCGAGGTAAACCGAACATGGTCCATTTTTCTTTGCCGAAAACACTGTTACTGGAACCACATACCTCGATATGCTTGAGAACTTTGTTTTCCCGCAGTTGTTGAGTGATTCGAACGATTTCATTTACCAACAGGATGGAGCACCACCACATTGGCATCTGAAATTTTTAAACCAAAGGATTACTAAACGATAGATCGGTCACACTGGATCAAACGGTTCAGCTCTACATTACTGGCCTCCACTGTCACCGGACCAAACTGTAAGTGATTACTTCTTGTTGGGAGTTTGTAAAAGACTCTGTTACCAAAAACAATTAATGGACTGAGACATTGCGAAGCAGCGTCTGTGGAAGCTGTACCTATCTACATACTTGCTGCAGCGTGGGAACAATTTGAATAGCGCATTGACATACGCCGTGCTTCTCAAGAGGGGCCTATTGGACACCCTTGAAAAGGTACGAAAAAAGAAAAGAATTTTTGAATTTACCCTTCATCAAAAACAAAATCCATTGTATATGTTTATTAGTTTCAGAAATATAGACGCGCCACATCGGACGATTCTTTTTGATACACCCTGTAGTATCGACAGCAATTGAGAGATTTATACCAAATAAATAAAATCCAAAAAGATTCTGGTCGTATGGAAAGTATGCTAACGACAAGACACAGTAAATGTCTTCTTTGCGGGATAGCAATGGGAATACTATCGATGACAGTGGTGCCAAAGCAGAGTTCCTAAACACAGCCTTCCGATATTCCTTCAGCAAAGTAAACCCAGTAAATATTCCAGAATTCTAACAAGAACAGCTGCTAACAGAGCAGATTTCCTCGGAGCAGTGGAGCAACTAAAATTAGTTAATAAAAACAAGTCTTTGGGCCCAGTTTGTATATCAGTTAGGTTCCTTTGAGAGTGTACTGATGCAATAACTCCATACTTAACAATCATATACAATCGCTCGCTCCACGAAAGATCTGTATCTAAAGACTGGATACTAGTATAGGTCACACCAACATTCAAAAAAGCCAATAGTAGTAATCAACTAAATTACAGTCCCATATAATTAACGTAGATACGTAGCAGGGTTTCGAAACGTATATTGTATTCGAAAATTATGAATTACCTCGAAGAGAACTGACTATTGACACATAGTCAACACGGATTTAGAAAACATCGTTCATGTGATACAAAACGAGCTGTTTACGCACACGAAGTGTACAGTGCTATCGACAAAGGATTTCAAATTGATTCCGTATTTCTAGATTTCCAGAAGGCTTTAAACTCCGTACCTCACAAGCGGCTTGCAATCACATTGCGTACTTACGGAACATGGTCTCAGCTATACAACTGGATTCGTGGTATCCTGACAGAGAGGTCACAGTTCGTAGTAACTGACGGAAACTCATCGAGTAAGACAGGGATGATTCCTGGCGTTCCCCAAGGTAGTATTATAGGCCCTTTGCGGTGCCTTATCTATATACACGATTTCGGAGACAATCTGAGCAGCCGTCTAAGGTTGTTTGCAGATGGTGCTGTGGTTTATCGTCTAGTAGAGTCATTAGAAGATCAAAACAAATTGTAAAGTGATTTATAAAGGATATCTGTGTGACGCGAAAATTGGCAGTTGACCCTAAATAATGTAAAGTATGACGTCATGCACGTGAGTGCCAAAAGCAATCTGTTGAACTTCGGTTACACAATAAATCAATCAAATCTAAAGGCCGTAAATTTAACGAAATACTTAGTAATTACAGTTACTAACAACTTAAATTGGAAAGAACACACAGAAAATGTTATGGGGAAGGCAAACCAATGATTGTGATTTATTGGCAGATTTATTTAATCGTATGGCAAGGCTCCCCGTCGTGCAGACAGTTCGCCGGGTGCCGGTCTTCCAATTTGACGCCACTTCGGCGACCTGCAGTCGATGAGGATGATAGGATGATGATGATGATGACAGCAGAACACCCAGTCCCTGGGCGGAGAAAATTCCCCGACCGAGCCGGGAATCGAACCCGGGCCCAGAGAAGTGACAATCCGTCACGCAGACCATTCAGCTACCGGGGGCGGACGGCTTAGAAGATGCAACAGATGCACTAAAGAGACTGCCTACACTACGCTTGTCCGTCCTCTTTAGGAGTGCTGCTGCGTGGTGTGGGATCCTTACAAAATTGGGTTAACGGAGTACGCTGAGAAATTTCAAAGAAGTGCAGCACGTTTCGTATTATTGTAAAATATGGGAGAGAGTGTCACGGACATGACACAGGATTTGAGGTGGACATCGTTAGAAGAAAGGCGTTACTGGTTGCGGCAGGATCTTCTCACGAAATTTCAGTCACCAACTGTCCCCTCCGAATGCGAAAATATTTTGTTAGGCCGACCTCCATAAGGAGAAAGATTATCACACACAAATAAGGGAAATCAGAGCTAGCACGTTAAATAAAGGTGTTCGTTCTTTCAGAGCGCAGTTCGAGAGTTTAACAACAGAGAATTGTTGTGAAGGTGGGTCGATGAGCCCTGCGCCAGGAACTTAATTCCTATTTGCAGAGTAGCCGTTAGATGTAGATGTAGTGGACGGATGTGTTATAAAGTCGAAAATGTTATAAAAGAAGTATGAGGCAATCTGACTCAAAATTACGCTCATTATCTTTCAGTCTCTCACCCAGTCACTCGCTCAATCCTGTAACGTGACGTAAAAATTGTTGTATGGTCTAAAATAGTCAAATAAAATACAAGTAATACAAGAAGAAAGCTAAAATAATTCCACAGTGACATGTAACTGACTGATCACAGAATCTTAAAAATTAAAAACTGTATCACATTCAACTTACTGTCAGCTGAAATAGAGAGAAAATACAAGTGTAAATCAGCTGCTGCCCTCTTGCCTGATTATAAAACACGGTTCACTAAAAGGTGACACGCTGCGATCTGTACCCCGCAAGATCCACACTTTGGAGTGTCCCCTCACTGGAACAAGAAGCCATGCGTCACAGACTGTTTCCCATGCGAAGACAAGTGACAAGGACGGCATCCCGTCTGCGTGCCTAGAAGGAGATACGCCGACATGTTGACTTTCTTAGACGCAGCTAATTGTCTGTCACTTCCAGCCACACTTGTTCCCATGCACATGACTTTTTACCACAACATTGGGGTGATAGCATGTGGGGGGATGGCACATTGAACTATCTGATTTTGTGACACTGGCCCTCGGCTAATACATCTGCAATTTCGTTTCCCTTAATACCCATGTGCCCTCGTACCTAGCAGAAAGACACCACCTTCCACATCCGTCGTATGTGGAGAAGGGCGTCATGGACATTCTGGACTGCCTGTTGAGTTACTCCATAAAATTATTCTATAAGACTTTATTCAGTTATATGAAAAGCAAATGTAGCTGATGTTAACTGTTTGAGAAGCACAGTAATGTACAACCAGGAACTTGGATCATTCTACCATGTTTACTAACTCCTGCCAATGTGGTACATCAGTTGTGGGTATGACTCTGATGTACAGAACTGAATATAGTCTCTTTTTCCTGAATTTAGGGAAAGCCCATTTTCGGAGAACCACTTAATAATTCTTTGAAAAACATTATTTACGATCTCTTCGTTTGCGTTCTCTCAGATTCTGTTTGTTATAACACTAGTATCATCTGCAAAAAGTACCAATTTTGCTTGTTCAATTTTTAGCGGAAGGTCATTCACACACATAAGGAATAGGAGCGGGCTCAAAATTATACCTTTGTGATTTCTTCCTAGTCACTAAAATTTTCAACCCTTCCCACATTGTTTAGATCAATCTGCAATTTTTTTTTTGCATTATATTTCTGAAGTACGATTTAGATCAGCTGTGTGTAAAGCCATCAATCCATAAGACTTGAGTTCTTCTAAGAGAGTAACATGATGTACACAATCAAAAGCCTTGGAAAGATCAAAAGATATTAACTGGCGATATTTTATTATTTAAGTCTTGTACTATTTCATGAGTTAATGTACAAATTGTATTCTCAAGTGAGTAACCCTTCCGGAATCCAAACTGTGATACGCAAAGTAAATTGTTTCTACTTAAGTGTGAGGCCATTCTTGAGCACATAACTTCTGCAGGTATTTTGGCGAAAGATAATAGTAAAGAAACTGGATGATAACTGTTTAACTCTTTGTTGTCGCCGTTGCTATGAGGAGGTTTTACAGTTGTATATTTTAAGATGTCTGAAAAAATTCCCTATGCCAATGATGCATTACGTATGTCACATTACCTATTAAGCTGAAATAACTTTTCAGAATTCTGTTTAAATCCCGTCAATATCACATCAGCTTTTGGTTTTTAGATTTTTTGTAATTCAATTAATTTCAATAAAGCAGGCTGGTGCTACGTCTAGTTCAAAATGGTTCAAATGACTCTGAGTACTATGGGACTTAACATCTGAGGTCATCAGTCCCCTAGAACTTAGAACTACTTCAACCTAACTAACCTAAGGACATCACACAAATCTATGCGTGAGGCAGGATTCGAACCTGCGACTTAGCAGTCGCGCGGTTCCGGACTGAAGCGCCTAGAACTTCTCGGCCACCAAGGCCGACCTACGTCTAGTTGCTTAAGGTTTAGTGGAATGACATTTTAATACATTCTCTTGCTTCCAGAATGAAATTTTCACTTGCAGCCGAGTGTGCGCTGATATGAAACATCCTGGAAGATTAAAAACCGTGTGCCGAACCGAGACTCTAACCCGAGACCTTTGCCTTTTGCGGGAAAGTGCTCTTCTAACTGAGCAACCAAGCATGACTCAGGACCCCTCCTCACAGCTCCACTTCCACCAGTACCTCATCTACTACCTTCCAAACATCACAGAAGCTCTCCTGCGAAACTTACAGAACTAGCAATCCTAGAATAAAGGATGTTGCGGCGATATGGCTTTGACAATATCCCAATCAGTTTTAATCTTATTATCTTCATTAATAATTTCTGTCAGGACTACTTCTTGAAGTTTAATAACTTTCCCTAAAGTGTTATAGCATTTTTTTTTTTGCATGAAAGTGATGTATGATATTGACTTATTCTTGCCTTTATAGAAATTTTCTTCTTCGTCTTTCAGGAGATTTCAGTTCCCTTAGTCGTTCTCGACTTACTTGTTTTTAATTGATTTTTTGATATCTTTTTAGGAAAGGAGCTTCCAAATATAGACAAAAATTTACTATCGAAATAATCGGATTATAGATTAGCATCTGTTTCTTTTTACTGTGTACCTCATTCCACGCCATCTTTTTTAATTTACGCTTAGAATATTGCATCATGTTCTCATGTATAAGCCTCACACTCAAATAACGGTTGTAGTTAATATTTCCTCTAAGAAATCTGTATCCTAATCTCCACAAATTACTAGTTGTTTCTTCTTGTCTTATGGAGATTTCAGTAATGCACCTAATGCAGGGGCGTCTAATAAGTAGTGTAATACTTTTTTTCTCGGCCAATTTCTAGTTCTACATTTAAATCATGCTCCGCAAGCCACCTTATAGTGTGTGGCGGAGCTACTTTCGGTACCACTATCTGACCCCTCCATCCCTGTTCCATTCGCGAATAGTGCGTGGGAAGAATGATTGTCGGTAAGAGTCTGTATTTGCTCTAATTTCTCGAATTTTCTCTTCGTGGTCGACACACGATATGTATATGAGGGGAAGTAACATATTGTCCGACTCCTCCTGAAAAGTGCTATCACGAAATTTCAGTAGTAGATCTCTCATGTAACCTGTGCCAGTAGAGTTTCTTTGCCATCTCCGTAACGCTCTCTCTCCAGTTAAACGGTCCCGTATCGAAAAGCGCTGTTCTTCGTTGGACCTTCTGTATCTCCTCTATCAGTCCTACCTTATAGGGATCCCAGATAGATGAATAATTCTCAAGAATTGGGCGAACAAACTTGTTATGAGTACTTCTTTTGTGAATGGGTTACATTTGCTTAAGATGCTTCCGATGAATCTGAGTCTGGTATCTGCTTTTCCCATTATCTGTTGTATGTGGTCACTCCACTTAAGGTCGCTCTGGATAGTTATGCCTAGATATTTTACTGTAGACGCTGTCGCTAGCTGTATGTCATAAATAGTGTAGCTGTACAGTAATGGATTTCTTTTTCTATGTACACGCAATATGTTATAATTATTTTCGTTCAGTATCAACTGCCAGAGGCTGCACTATTCATCAAGTCTCTGCACGTCGTTGTGCAAATTATTACTATCTTCTGGCTACGTTCGTATAGACAACTGCATCATCTGTGAATAGCCTTAAAGAGCATTCGACGCGCTGTGTTAGATCATTTGTATTATTGTAAACGGCAACGGTTCTATCACACTTCACTGTGGTACTCCGGATATAGCCTTTTACATCTGTCGATTTTGTTTCGTTGAGAGCGACGTGTTGAGTTCTATCTGCAAGGAAGTCTTGAATCCAGTTGAAAGTCTGCTCCGATAATCCGTAAGCTCGTAATGTTTTCATTAAACGGCGGGACGGTGTCAAATGCCCTACTGGCGTCAAGGAATACGGCATCAACCTGAGCGCCGATGTCCACTGTGCTATGGGTCTCATGGAGGAACAGAGCGAGTTGAGTTACGCAGGACCTCTGTTTGCGGAATCCATGTTGATTTTTATAGAGTATATGTTGATTTTCCAAAAGCGTCATAATTCTTGAGCATAAAACATGTTCCATAATTCTACAACAGATTGGCGTCAACGATATAGGTCTATAATTGCGTAGATCTTTCTTACGGCCTTTCGTAAAAACGAGAATGACCCGCGCTTTTTTCCAATCGTTAGGTGCCTTTCGTTGCCCAGGCGATCTTGATAAATTGTGGGACATCATGGAATATTCCCGTTTCAGCCTCTGTAGATTAATGAAGTTGCGATAGGAGCCGGCGCTTTATATAGTCTTCAAAATGGTATTTCTAACGGAGATGCAAAATCAAATGTGTGTGAAATCTCATGGGACTTAACTGCTAAGGGCATCAGTCCCTAAGCTTACACACTACTTAACCTAAATTATCCTAAGGAGAAACACGGACACCCACGCCTGAGGGAGGACTCGAACCTCCGCCGGGACCAGCCGCACCGTCTATGATTGCAGCACCTTATAACGGAGGTGCATTCCAAGCAGACAGCTGTCACTGCATTTCTTTTTTTTTGTGGAAAACCAGAGTATCGCAAATACTTGTAGCCCTTTAACTTCTATGGAGGCCTGGCAGTGAACAAAAGCACGGTGAGTGGTTCGGTGAGGCGCCTGTCGTCATCGAAACAAGGATGTACAAATCTGCCCGATCTCCTGTGTGTCGGCTGGCCACTCACAGGTGTGACTCCTGCAATGCTGGAACGTGCGGACACTCTCATTCGAAATGATCAACGAATCACAATAAGACATCTAGCTGCCTAACTGGCCGTAGTAGTGCAGACTCATATGGAAGTTGGGGTATTCAAAGGTGCGACCGCTGGGGTTCTGCATCGCCTAACAGAAGACCATTGAGAGCAATGAAGGACCATCTGTGCGTCCTTCATGGATCATGGGCAGGTCTATTTGTGCAGCAAGGCGTAGGTTTCGACGTCTACCACTAGTGTGCTACCAAGTGGGCATACAGAACCTCCTAGTCAGGTAGTCAGGTGGCGTAAGGAGGCGTACTGTGTATTGGAATCCTGAATAAAACCAACCTGCTCATTAATAGCTTAAAGTTTCGTAGATGCTATTTGTAGACGGTTACAGTTATCAAAGAAATGTTATGCAGTAACAAACCATAAGCACATGCTTCTAGTTTACGATCAACACAAGAGGTGTTTCAATATTTTTATCTGACTGAAAGCTCTTGTAACCAAGCAGTAAATAAGATAAATGGTACACTGAAAAAAGTGATGGAAAACAAGGATACGGCCGTATGATAAGTTGAGATTAGGAATAAAATTGCAGTGACAGACAAATTTATTCCTAATCTGAAGATAAGTGATATCTCGAAAGATTCGACGATATGACATCAGTATCCTGTCTATCCAGACGCTGGCGACTTGTCGAAAAGACAACGAGGCACTGCACCATGACGTGGAAGTAGAAGGAAGAACTTATTTCATTCTTCTTCTTCATTTCCTTTTGACTTCCCCCGTTTCTCCACGGATTCGGCATTTTCATGTATAGGTCTTCACAGTGTTAGTGGTATTTGATGGCCAGATACTCTTTCAAAGGCCACCACTTCCGCCAGGAAGTAATCTGTGCGACCCATTTCCCTGCATCTTGTTGTTTAGGTGCTCATGGTCACGTGTGATGAAGTGTCTAAGTGTTTGCGTAGTGTGTACCTGAGGCCTAGCCAGGGGTCCCAGCCTGGTATTAACCTAGATGGATGTGGGAAATCGCCTAAAAAGCACATACAGGCTAGCCGACTCAACAGCTCTCGTCCTCAATCCGCGAGGAGGATTAGATCCGGGGCTTCCTCATCTCCTTGTGTACCAGAAGTGGACTCGTTAGCGCTCTCGACTATCCATGTGTGTTATAACTCATTTGTTACATGCGTGAAAAATGTTCGCGTTGTAGATAGCTGTGTGGTTCAGACGAAACGATCTAATGCGTAAGGGATAATCTAGATACACGAAACAGCTAGAGACATGTTGATAATGTGTCCATTTAAAGGTACCTTGGCAGTATCACAGCATGTTATATCGTTATGTAAATGCAAAGAATATACAAAGAAACATATGATGCGCCATAGAATCACTTACTATGTTTTCAGTCCCTCTGCTGGAGGCAAACAACACGTCAACACAAGGTTTGGTGCCCAGTACTGCAATACAGATGGCACAATCGTTCCTCGTATTATAATACTACGAGTAGATAAGCCTATTCAGCATGGCTATAAATTAAATCTCGAGATTAACACCGATCCATGATATCACTGTTGATACTGCAACCCTTAGGCGTATAGTGCCCAATGTTCAGATGCGTAGACAGTTAATTACATGTTCCATAGGGCATTTGAACGATTATTTTATCAAAATAATGTGGAACGAGTCGGTTTAGAGGATATGGACACGTCATCAGTGTTAACGCATTATGTTTTTCGTCCTACTGATGAACTAGCATTCAAACGAAGTGGTTCCCCCCCCCCCCCCCCCCCCCCACCTGTTCTCCTCAAATTGTGACAGATTATTTATGATGAATTTCATTGCCAAATATATGTATTGTAACGGTGCAGGGAAAATGCCTAGCTCCTTGAAGAGGTACTTACAACACGACCATGGATGAACACCACGACTTACTCTCACTGCTCGCTTTGTGCAGTCATTACTTTCTTTCTAAGTGGTCAGTTAGCCCAGAAAATTATTCTATAAGACATTATTCAGTAGAAATATACTAAATATGTCAAGAAGCTAATTGGTTTGTTTCCAAGATTAGCAATTATATGTAGAACAAAATAAGCTGAAATTAATTCTTTGAGAAGCTCTTCCAGTCTGTGCACCCATAAATTTGGAGCATTCTACCCTATTCACTGACTCCTGATCATGTGCTGCATCTTGATATGGTTTTCATTATTGTGCACAATTGAATTCAAAATTTAGTAAGAGTGCATTATCTGAGAACCACTTAACAATTCTTTGGAAAACATCATTTACAATCTCTTCTGTTAATTTCTCTCTAATGCAATTTGTTGTAACACTCGTATCGTCTGCAAAAAGTACCAATTCTGCTTATTCACTTTTTAGTGAAATGCCATTCACACAGATAAAAAATTGTATCCTGTGGGACTACCTTTGTGATTTCACCCCAGTCCATAAAATTTTCTACAATTATTCAGCACAATTCTTTGTATTGTCTTTGTTAAGTATGTTTCAGATCAGCTGTGTAGAAACCGTTAATTGGCCCTGGAAAAATCACAAAAAATACCCACTGGTGATATTTTAGTGTTTAAGGCTGTTATTATTTGATGAATGATTGTATAAAAAGCATTCTGAGTCGAACAACTCTTCTGGAATCCAAACTGTGGTATGCTAAGTGATTTGTTTCTACTTAAGTGTGAGATTTCTCTTGAGCACATTCCTTCTCGAATGCTTTGGAAAAAGACGTCAGCAAGGAAATAGGACGATAAATGTTTAACTCACTCTTGAGACATTTCTTATCAAGATATTTAACAATTGCACATTTTAACCTGTCTGGAAAAATTGCTTGTGCCAGTGATGCATTACATATATAACTCAAGACATTACTTGTTGATTTGGAACAACTTATAAGAATTCTGTCTGAAATTCCATCAACACCATACGATCTGTTTTCTACAATTTTTGTAATTCTGTTAATTTTAGTGAAGTAAGTTGGTGCTACTTCTAGTTGCTTAAAGGTTTGTGGAATGGGGTTTTCTAGTACACTATCTCGCTGCTTCAAGTGAATCATTTAATCCCATTTGTTCTGTTACGTCCAGAAAGTGATTGTTAAAAGAACTCGGAATTATCAGTCACACCATTGTCATTTACTTTAATTGTTATGGCTTTTTGTACACTGACTGGTTGTCCTGTCTCCCATTTGACAATACCTCATATAGTTTTAAACTTACTATCTGCATTATTAATATCTATCAGTACATACACATGTCTTCTCATTTTAATCAGTTACATTAAGTATGAATTCGAGAAGAGACCTGTCCACACTAGAAGCATTATGCTCACATTTGTTTTTTTTTGGTGTGGGTTGCACTCAGGGGCAAATATATTGTTCTCCTTTGACTGACAAGTCATAACCTATCGTTCTCCTTTGATTACAGGTCCTTAACTCTTTTACTAAAAGAGTCCTCCCTATTGATTGACAGGTCATTAACCTATTGTTCTGCTAAAAGGATCATTCCTTTTGATTGACAGGTCCTTAACCTACTGTTCCCCCACCCCCTACCCCTCGTCCCCACCACTCAGGAAACCTCCAACCCACCCCCTCCCCCTCGCTGGTACAGGTACGCTTCCAGGTTTGAGTTATTGGAATAGCTCCTCTCACTCTAATGAATTTAATTGACTACTTAATTAAACTGATCAGTTAATTAATCTCTCTCCCTCTGGTAAACCCCCACCCCTTGCCCCTCCCAGAAATTGGTGGGAAAAAGACTTAGCTGATCAGTCACTTGGAGGGAATTCGATTGCAGTGTATGCAATGTTGTTCAAACAATTTAGACAATGTATGGAATATTGTTTAGTTATTTATGGCAGTGTATGGAATATAGTTTATTTATGTAGTAGAATTTGTCAGGAAATCGATTGCAGTGTATGAAATAGTGTTTAAACAACTTAGACAATGCGTGGAATACTGTTTATTTAAACAATTTAGGGGATTCACAACAGTATGGAATGTAGTTTATTTATTTATTTAAAAAACAATTTCAGGAAATCGAAAGCCCCCCACCGTCACTGCCCCTTCCCCCCTCTCCCCCACCTCTACTCTACCTGGCAATTGGCGGCTCTGCAATGGAGAGTAAGGATCTCACAAAGGGAAATTCACGGGTATACTGTTTATTAATATAAAAAAATCTTATTGTAGTAGTTTTGTGTTAATTTATTTGTAAATCCCAACTTTTTTATTCTTTCTTTATTTGTTGTGTTATCCAGTCCGTCCGCTTGGATCCACTCTCCCATGTATTTGAATCTATCAACTCTTTTAATTTTTCCATACTTCGTTTTCATAAGCTTTTCTGTATTATGTTTGTGTTCTATATACTCGGTTTTTTCATATGATACTTTTAGCCCAGTCTTTTCAGCAATCTCGTGTAACAGATCAAACATCACTGTTGCGTCTGTTATACAAAAATACAGAAAAGATTACAGATACAACGATGAAGAGATGGCTAAAATTTTATGGACATTTAAAAGAATGGAAGAAACACAGATTACAAAGAAAATTTTTAATTACGTTAGTAAGCTGAAAAAAACTGTAGGATGGATAGAAGCAGTAAATAAAGATGCCAACAAAATAGGTGTTAAAGAAGAAATAATACGTGACAGGAATCACTTTAGGCTACTGATAGAAAACGCGAATTATGAAGAAGACGAGCCAAAACCTTGACCCAAGAGAGAGTGGACAGACGAGAAGAGACGAGCAGTTGACGAGAAAATGAAGAAGTACTGGGAAGAACGAAAGAAAAAGACACCATAAGTCTTAAGTTTTATGCAGTCCTTAGCTGGCCACATTCATAAAAAAAAATTCAGTTTGTGGGGGTTGAATTTCTCTTGCTCATCGTTCTCTACTGTTTGGAAAGATGCAGGTCTTGTAAGAAGTAATTAAATCGATTGACCTTCTTTTTATTCCGATCGCGCAAGGAATACTGTAATGAAACACACAACACGCGTAGTTACACAGTTAAAAATCTTTCGATCGCGAATCATGCACTGCCCGCCATTCCCTCTCCACTGGACCGCACAGAACGCCACCACACATGCTGCCAAGAGTCGGGATGCACTGGTGGTCCCCGCGATGTGAAGACACGGCCGTCAGCTGCCAAACCATGCACAGGTGTCAGTTCAGGTCCAGCAAGCATGAGGCGGCGGCATCCCATTCATACTGATATCTCATTAATTCCTATCAAACCACACGTCTACCTAGGAACTGTTGCCGGCGCGATGACACATGGCCTTTGTACCTGCAGTCCAGCGAGATGTTCGCATAGTGGATCACCCCCAGCAAGACGTTAGCATAGCGGCTCACCCACGTAGGTGCATCTAAAAGGTTGTTAGTGTTACACTGACATCACATGTCTATAAATAAGAGCCAAATCTACCTCTCGGAAATCGTAGTGTCGCAAAAATAGTTAACGGTCGCTTTTGTTGTTGTTGGAGCTTTCGTGATGTCTCAGCTTGTCTGCATGGAAGTTCTCGTCCTACCAGAACCTATTTACGAAAATAGTCCAGGATAACACCGAATGCATCCTTTGTGACGGTCCTAAAGAGGCATCCTGTGCTATGCTTCCTGGAAATCCTCACTCTAAGCACAGACGAGGGAAATCATAACAATTAAGCAAACAGAATTCGAGGCACTGCCTACAGAAGAGAAAAAGGCTGGAATTTTCTGTGTCCTACAGCTATTGGTCTGGGTGTATCCTAATGCCACAATGGTGGATGAGGGCAGCAACCCGCCAGAGATGGATGGTCTGCTTCAACTTCTCTTTGAACACTTGAACAACATGTTACTCTCAGAACTTTCCATAGATACCTTGCCCCCATCTTGTTCGAATCTCTCCGTAGAGGCTCCTATGTCCCAATACAAAGGATGTCTTGTGAATGAATGGAGCATTCTGATTGTCTCTTGCTGAATTTACCTACCAAATTGCTAGTGCTGCGTGTGTGGGAACAGTGTCCACCATTTTTTTCTGCAGACGAGACTTGCAGCAGCAAAAACTATTTTGTACAGATCGCCATATTGCACTGACAAACCCTGCAAAAGTGGTCCCCAGATCGTCAAATGCGGAAAGACACTTCCTAATTTACTCTGCTCTGCAGGTGACGACGCAAGCTTGAATATTTCAGCGTGAAACCGATCTCCACATACCATATCGATGTAGTAAACACACAATTCGTATCTTGCTCCATACAAAATCGCCACCTCTGCATCCTGCATACAGTAATCGACCCCCAGACACTAGGACATATACCGCAAAGGCAGACAGCATAAGCACATGCACTGTATATATTCCTCGCAGTGCTAGATATTTCCTGTGAGATCGAGCGTCATGCATCGCAGCCGACAGTCACAAGTCATCTGCCCTGCATACACAATGGCCCGACGTCTGACCAGAGGGCTCTCAGCGGACCGAGGTTACTCTCCAAACTGATGTACAAAGGCCGGGTCAGTTCCCCTCGGCACAATGGCGTTACTGTTTCTGGCCCCTACATGCTTGCTTGCTTGCTTTCTGCACCCATCTCCAGACTCTGGTATTGCAATAACAAACATATTTTCACATGATTTGCCAGAATATCATACCATTTTCGCTATACTTCTCGATATCAAGCACTTAGGAGTATGTTACGGATAGCTTGCACTCTTTAACTCCGAAGATATAGACTGGAAATTATTTCTCTATAAAGCCAAAACTTTACCAAGATGGAGCGTGCTGTAAACCACTGAGTAACTAGAAACTTATCTCATCTGCAAAGACCTTTACAAGAAAACTAGAAAAATATAGAGGAAACTTATATTGCCACTTGCGAATACCGATGTCGGTGACGTAATAGATTCCAAATCATTCTTATAATTTGCAAAGTCAACCAAGGTGTTTCTCATGGCTAGAGAACCAGCAAACGTGTCTTCCATCCATCTTTCACCTGGTAGATGCACACAACACACACCACAATCAACGTTCTCTCAACCAAATAAAGACAGAAAATGTGCAGATGCAGTCAACCGGACGATTTACATGGGAGGGAATAAGGGTCCAGTGCAAACACACATCTATACTGAATCTCCTCAAATTTCCACGGAGAACACACACAATTACGGAGGCTGCCCAACACGTACTGAGTATTAGTTCGCTATTCAGCCGTCTAGAGGCTCAACAGGCCTTTCCATTCGGAAAGCTCTTGCCGTTAGCTGGAAACGTGGATCATTCCCGCCACAGGCCACTGACGCTGCGTGCCATGCTCTCCCAGACAGAATCGTCCTAGGAAACCGGCCACATACATGTTTGATAGCTATACTTACAATTAAATATTACAATTGCGGTCTCAATTGGACGACATTCCCTGCTGACAGCTGTGGCTCCGGAAATAGAAATATCTGTGCCATTTTTATGACTTGACATACTTTTCCAAGTAAAAAAAAATCCTTTATTCGCTTTGTGGCTATCGCAGTATTCCACGTCAAATCCATATCTTCCCTTACGACAGGACATAATCATTTTATTTGTACATATCAGAACACACACACACTCACTCACACACACACACACACACACACACACACAGCTACACAGTTTATAAGCATGACGCTCAAGGCAAACCTATCACACATCCCCTACTATTAAGTATAATACTCCGCCAATAACTGATTTCTGGCAATTAGAAAAAATACTGAGCGAAAATCGGCGATGGGTCAACATGTCTCATGAGTGTTTCTTGCGAGTGGCACCAGAGTGTATTAGAAAGAGAGAGTTAATATCATCTTACAAGTCGCCAGATGTTAAAAATACGATCGCAACGACTATGTTACTGTCACAAGCGGTATTGGTTCTACAGCTGCTCACAAGTATCACTAATGATGTCCATGTTAACAACTATGGAAGACTTAGAAATCGTCATACGGCATTACCTCCTAATGAAGTGGTTTTCCCACACAAATACCGCGACGCCGAATATAGACGGTGATCACTGCAGTGTATATTAACAGACCGAAAGTGCGGTTACACGTCGCCAACGATACAAGCTTGTCATAAAATCACCAAATTAAGAAAGTGATTGGGCTAAGAAACATGGTCTGAAGCCGGTAATGGAAAAAAAAGGTTGAAATGGCTCTGAGCATTGTGGGACTTAACTTCTGAGGTCATCAATCCCCTATAACTACTTAAACCTAACTAACCTAAGGACATCACACACATCCATGCCCAAGGCAGGATTCCAGACTGAAGCGCCTAGACCCGCTCGGCCACCCTGGCCGGCCGGTATTTGCAGCTCCCTCATGCTGCCCCTAAATATTCCTCCAGTATTCTGTCTCGATGCCACGACAGAGGTTATGTGATATATAAACTGGGTTATAGGCGATGGTTGATTGAGAATGATCACAAACAGGCTGATTGAGGTTGTAAGAGATGTACACAGGCTTTTCAGATCGCTAGTGCCACGCTTTCCAGTAGAAATGCTGTTTGCGATTTGGGTAAAGTCTTTCCATTCAACCACCTACCTGTGTTGGATCCTATGGAGAAGTCTTTTAACGGTTACTGCCACTAGTTAATCATATGTCTGGCACTCTCATATCTCGAAACGAGCCTCCTTTTTCGAACCTATCTGCTACAGAAAAATTCCGACATGGTTTTAGGTAGTCCCTATGCATCCTGCAACTGCCACTCAGACTCTCCACAACCGTAGTTGCGGCCTTGCGCAGGTGATCGTTACAATTTAAGTCGGAACTGAGTAGAAGTCAGAGCAAGCTATATCTGCCACATTCTGCAGTCTGTGTAGAAACAGGCTAAGCTAAGTTAGCGTGACAGAACTAACGATGGAAACGGAAACATGTTGTTGTAGCTCCACTAACCATTCACGTTGTGTAAGGTCGGCGCCAAACGAAACCCACCCCTGCAACACGAGGTAGTGTAAAAGACAGTATGGGAACTGAGAGGAGGACGAGAATTTTGCTACTGCATTGTGGTGCATCTCCAAAGTACCTACAGGTATTGCAGTGCGAAGCACAACTGTGTCCTTCAGGGCCCTTTCACGTCCATCACCCCAACATATCATTGTTCTTCTATATCATCCAACAAAGAAAAATTACGAACTATAAAAGCTCCACTAACTTTATCCGATAGAAAACTCGATAAGATTTTTACCACATCTCTATCCTCCCACATATATAAAAAAAACAATTACCATCTGCGTGCCAGCATCGAGCACACGTGGCGATCCTATTAAATATACAGATATTGATCCACTGCACAGACCAGTGTAAAGTTTCATCACCTGTACTGTAGGAGGATGACTGTATCCCACAAACCATACTATATGTCGCAAGAGATGCTCCCTGTGACCCTCTGTCATTGTTTGAAACATTCTTTTTTTCTGCCGTAACATGCTTTGTACACTGCCCTACATTTTGTTTTTTCCGCCACAACTTCGAGGTCTGTGTCAGGTCTTAAACTGACATTAACACGTTCTGATCCATTGCATCTCATAGAAAACTAGACGTTGCACGGCGTAAATCATGTTTTTGCTGCTGCTGCTACCATAACACACACACATTTGATGGTTTTAAATGAAAGATAGTTACAACATAAGGAAACTGGACGAGATTGGCGGCTCTGTGGAGCGTTTCCAAACAGCTCTACGAAAGTGATTAACGACCTCTACATTCCAACTCATCTGTCACAGTGATGGGATAGCTGATGACTGTGTTCCGTTTCGATTGAATCCTCATACTGCATTCATGTACGCGATGACTATTTTGGTGCTAGCCATCCTCAGAAAATGTTGCTCCTCCAACAAAACTCTTTTTCCATCTAAAAAAGCGATGTCAGTCAATCATTATGTGGTAACCAACAGCGTACCAGGGACAGATGGGATGAAAAAGACACCACTGATGTAATTTAGCCGGCCGCGGTGGTCTAGCGGTTCTAGGCGCTCAGTCCGGAACCGCGCGACTGCTACGGTCGCAGGTTCGAATCCTGCCTCGGGCATGGATGTGTGTGATGTCCTTAGGTTAGGTAGGTTTAAGTAGTTGTAAGTTTTAGAGGACTGATGACCACAGATGTTCCCATAGTGCTCAGAGCCATTTGAACCATGTAATGTAATAATAATTAGCATCACAGTTGATAGAGCAAACAGTGTTAGCAATTTTACAGTAATTTCAGCACCAACCAATGATGCGGCAGCATGCTTCCCAGTTTCAGTATCATCGCTAAATCGCCCCTCCTCTACTTGAGAGTACCGTTGCGAATGTAGATAGATGACTGTGCAGTACGTCCATTCATTGTTAATTCTCCATCATATACATCATCAAAGTCTGTCAGACAGTGATGTACATACTTCTAGCACCTCGAGAATAGTATGTAATTTACGATCTTTCTCTATGCCGATGGGAGACACAGGGCATTCTCGCGTTCTTAGGATAAAGTTAGAGACTGAAAGACCCCCTTGCACTGTCTTTGATCAACCCACCTTGAAGCACCGCTACCTATTTAGTTTGCAGATGGCGAGAAGTGCACCACTACATTCCACCTCTCATGAATGAATGGAGCACGCCAAGTCTGTAACGGGTGTTCCGCACCTATGCGAGTGCACAAGATTTCTACAGATGCGCGCATGTCGAGGAGGTTAGCACCACTCATCTGTGTACAAAAGTATATTTGAAAGTGTTGTGATGTAATAGCAGACGGTTAAGAAGATGCATGATGGAGCTCCAGGCGGATGGAGTTCGAAGCATTTTTATGTAAATGAACTACGCTATCAATTCTAAAGTATTGTCCTAGTGTCTGTGAACAGTACCGGGAAGGTTTTGGTAAGAGACAACATAAACACACACACTCCTAAGGCTCCACAATTCTGCACTTAAAACAGGGTATAATATTCGATCGCTACAGTTTGCAACCTACCAGTTGTATGGAATACAGCGCTATCAATATTCCTATGTAAGAAATATATTTCCAGCGCATGACATACATCCTTCTTGCAGGTGTCTCAACGATAAACTATGGTAACAAAGTGTAAAATGAAAAAAAAATGGCTCTGAACACCATGGGAGTTAACAGCTGTGGTTATCACTCCCCTAGAACGTAGAACTAATTAAACCTAACTAACCTAAGGACATCACACAACACCCAGTCATCACGAGGGAGAGAAAATCCCTGACCCCGCCGGGAATCGAACCCGGGAACCCGGCCGCGGGAAGCGAGAACGCTACCTCACGACCACGAGCTGCGGACATAAAAAGAGAAAACTACTTCCTTAAAACATCGGCTCTGTGTGATAAATGCACAGTATAGCTTTCCACAGATGTGTAGCGTCCACTGTTCACATCAAATCACGGTTTCTTAACTATACTATACCCACATTAGTCCTATATAAAAGGATCGTTAGTAATGGAGAATACCTCTTACAAGGAAACAGATAAACGCATAGGCGTTTGACATGTGAAATTACACGTCATAGCGCCACTAACTCTTTAAACAGGACATCTGCCAAGCAGGCGTATACGTGGGGATTACAGTGCTTCACAAACACGTATCGCTAACTTAGAATCTTCTTAGTTATGAAACTGAAGTCTCAATTTTATACCCAAGATGCGACCGGGAAACGGAGTACATCGCATAAATCTTCGTTCGTGTAGAGGAATGCGTCGTAACAGGATGGTCACGTTTCATTATTTAATGAGACGGAAGTCCTCTGATGACCGAGAGTTTTGCTGTTAACGATCGCAAGTAGACAGTGCACTAAGACACACACAGAATAGGGGGTTGTATACGAGTCGAACACAGGCTATGTCACACAACTGAGGCATCCCAATAGAACATCGGAAAAAAATGGTCAAATGACCTGCGGCAATATCGCTCTCTCTCTCCCATTAAATCGTATCTTGTTACAACTCCATCTCAACTGATCACTTCCCCCACTCTCCTTCATCCTTTAATGCTGGTGGAAGTAAGTTTAGAGGCAGATGGTTCTCTGTTTTTCCTGGAAAGCATCAAAGACAGCAGACAACTCATCGGTATCACTATTACCTCAATAGACATATAGTAGAATACTGCCTCTACGAAAAAAATTACTGTTTCCCTGGTTCCCTATGCTTCCACATCAACGTTTTCTTGTTTTCCTCTTGCTGTCGCACACTTGTTTGCAAGTACAAGAATTGTTCAGCACAAACCAGAAGACATGCAAGTACATCCTCAATTTCTCCAGCTCTAGGTGTATTTTCCATCAATTTGCATGCATTTTCGGTCATTATTCGTAACTTTATCTATTTTATGTAACTTCTATCAATGCGATCATGACGACACGTCTCGTTCGGTGTTCTAAAATTGCTTGTAAATGTAGTACACCTGCCAACACCTAACGCAAATGCACTATTTTTCTGATCAGACGGCGTAGTATAGTACTGTACTCGGTTGCATACAGTCGCCTCCACCCACATATTCTACATTTGCGCTGCGTTTGCTCTGTTTTCTGCATGTCTGTGTCTGTGCATGTGTCGTGGATGGCTCCCAGGACCCACAGTAGACCCGAGTTAGCATTCAATTGTGTATCTGACGCGCGTTATATCCGGAGCGATGTTGGGATACAGATCCACGATATACCACATCAAAGTTAGCGTTCGAGTGTGATCTACCTGCTCTTTATGTACCCAGAGCGATTTTCTGAGGCGGATCCACCACAGTAACATCTGGATAGGGCTCACAGGTGGACCGAATACGCATTACGTCCGAAGATATGTTCTATGTTAGAAATTGGGTTCACTAGCTGGAGGACCGGGTCCTGGGAAAAGTCGACTCGTAGAATGGTACCAGGCGGGCATACTGCCACTCGCAGAAAGATGGTGAAAGTTCGCTATATTGAACGGAGATTATCAGGTTACCTTCAATTCAGAGTATGTTGCACCTACCGACCGTTATTTTCATTTGTAAATAATAGATTTCAGTTATCAGTCGTCCTTTGGAATTTTTATTGGCAGATCTAGATTTCAGCTAGAAACTAACCATTCTCAATGCACTATCACTTTTGGTCAACGCATATAATGCCTGTTGGTCGGGCTTTGTCCACAGTTTATTCAATGCTCAATGAAATATTCAATGAAATGAAGTATTCAATGAACTGTGGAAAAAGCTCGACCAACAGGCATTACATGCATTGATTAAAAGTGATAGTGCATTGAGAATGGCTAGTTTCTAGCTGAAATCTATATCTGCCAATAAAAATTCCAAAGGACGACTGATAGCTGAAATCTATTATTTACAGAACGGAGATTATGTTTAAAAAATAGGGGTTTTGTAGTCAAAAGAGAAGGGAATGGTATTTTGGATTGGAATCCTGAATAAAACCAACCTACTTTCAGAAATAAATGTATTGCATTACTTACTAAACGCCCCTGTTAATTATCGTTTTCACTTTTTACTATTTACTTCAAAATTGTCACCCATTCCACTGGTTAGCTGCTATCCTTAAACATGTGATCTTGCGTATCTTGTAACGTAGACCTCGAAGATAGGACACAGCCACAGGCTCTAACACGTAAGAAATGTGAAGGCTGATGTCCAAATTACCGGCTATGAGAGCCAAAGGTGATCTACCAAATACTGAACGGCGTCCCATACCATCACACAAGGTGCTCGGTCTCGAATGTTTATGAACAGAGAAAGGAGATTAAGGCGCAACACCTTTCCAAATATAGAGCTTTTTTCACACAGACAGATCAATATATGCATTTGAGGACACGTTTGTGAGATTACTATTTTCTTTCCTGATTACAGGCAAGGTTTCCAGACATTCGCCAAACCTAAACAAGGACTGCTTCAAAGGTATAGCGTTATTGCTTCAAATGGCTATGAGCACTATGGGACTTAACATCTGTGGTCATCAGTCCCCTAGAACGTAGAACTACTTACACCTAACTAACCTAAGGACATCACACACATCCATGCCCGAGGGAGGATTCGAACCTGCGACCGTAGCAGTCGCGCGGTTCCGGACTGAGCGCCTAGAACCGCTAGATCACCGCGGCCGGCTATAGCGTTATTGATCACTGCAAATCACTCGTTTTCCATCATCCTCTATTCACTAGCGTCGCTTTAACACCCTTCAAGGCCGCGAGGGGCAGCTGCGCAGTCTAGGGCTCCTTGTCACGGTTCTTCAAACCAGTCACGAACAATTGTGGCCCGGTGACATGACACTGTTGTTTCGGAACATGAAGTCCATGAATGGCTGAAAATGGTCTTCAGGTAGCCGAAAATAACCAATTCCAGTCAGTGACGAGTTCAATTGGACAGAGGCCCCAGTTCATTCCATTTCAACATACCCCATACCATTATGGGGCCACCACCAGCTTCTACAGAGCCTTGTTGACAAATTGCGTCCATGACTTCGTGGGGTCCGGGCACAGTATAACCTTATCATCAGCGTTACCAAATGAAATCGGGACTAATCTGACCAGGCCACGGTTTTTCATTCGTCTAGGGTCCAACCGATATGGTGACGCGCCCATGGGAGGCGCTGCTGGCGATATCAAGCTGTTAACAAAGGCACTCGCGTCGGTCGTCTGCTGTCATAGTCCATTGACACCAGATTTCGCCTCACTGTCCTAACAGAAAATGTCCGTCGTACAACCCCCATTGAGTTCTGCGGTTATTTCACGCATTGTTGCTTGACTGTCATCAATGACAATAGGCAAATACTGTTGCTCTCTGTCGTTAAGTGTAGGCCGTCGGGCTTCCCGCGCCCGGGTTCCCGGGTTCGATTCCCCGCGGGGTCAGGGATTTTCTCTGCCTCGTGATGACTGGGTGTTGTGTGACGTCCTTAGGTTAGTTAGGCTTAAGAAGTTCTAAGTTCTAGGGGACTGATGACCATAGATGTTAAGTCCCATAGTGCTCAGAGCAATTTGAACCATTTGAAGGCTGTCGGTCACTGCTTTTTCCATGATGAGAGGTAATGCCTGAAATTCGGTGTTCTTGGCACATTCTTGACTCTGTAGACCTCGAAATATTGCATTCCCCACGTTTTCCGATATAGAATGTCTTATGAGTTTAGCTTCAAGTACTATTCCGCGTCGTGCGCTCATAATCCCGTTGGAAACCTTTTCACATAAATCAACTGAGTAAAAATGACAACTCGGCCAATGCACTATCCTTTTATACCTTGTGTACGTGATGAGGAGGTATTGAAAAGGATTGGGGAGAAGAGAAGTTTGTGGCACAACTTGACTAGAAGAAGGGATCGGTTGGAAGGACATGTTTTGAGGCATCAAGGGATCACAAATTTAACATTGGAGGGTAGCGTGGAGGGTAAAAATTGTAGAGGGAGACCAAGAGATGAATACACTAAGCAGATTCAGAAGGATGTAGGTTGCAGTAGGTACTGGGAGATGAAGCAGCTTGCACAGGATAGAGTAGCATGGAGAGCTGCATCAAATCAGTCTCAGGACTGAAGACAAGAACAACAACGTGATACTAGCGCCGCCTGTATATTTGCATGTCGCTATCCCTTGACCTTTGTCATCTCATTGTATAGCGTGAATATAATACACACTTGTAGTAGTGGGAGCGGAGGTGGGAGGTAAAAATACGAAATTGTGCGGAACCCATGGAATAGTCTCAACCAAAACTGTTACATATGCAGCTTATTACTGGAAAATATCCTTGTACTACTAGAGGGGTGATTGCAACTGAGAAGGATGTGACACACAAAAATAACAGAAAACGATGGTTCCTATAATTTAATCTACGGTCACTTTGCTCGCTATACCGACATTTAAGTTCAAGTCTAACCTGAAAGTAAGATCCCACCTCTCTTTAATCTTCTATGAGAAGAAAAATTTTTTCCCTTACCCTCACGTTCTGAGAAATTATGATAATTAAGTAAGCTAGTAACACAGTTACATTAAAGAGATGATCTTGCTGTACAACAAACATCTGTTAACCGTTCGTGTTGGTGTATCAGTTCCAGTTTCGGGTTTCATAGCATCAGTACCATGAGTACGAACAAACTGTATATACTACATCTACATCTACATCTACATCCATACTCCGCAAGCCACCTGACGGTGTGTGGCGGAGGGTACCCTGAGTACCTCTATCGGTTCTCCCTTCTATTCCAGTCTCGTATTGTACGTGGAAAGAAGGACTGTCGGTATGCTTCTGTGTGGGCTCTAATCTCTCTGATTTTATCCTCATGGTCTCTTCGCGAGATATACGTAGGAGGGAGCAATATACTGCTTGACTCTTCGGTGAAGGTATGTTCTCGAAACTTTAACAAAAGCCCGTACCGAGCTACTGAGCGTCTCTCCTGCAGAGTCTTCCACTGGAGTTTATCTATCATCTCCGTAACGCTTTCGCAATTACTAAATGATCCTGTAACGAAGCGCGCTGCTCTCCGTTGGATCTTCTCTATCTCTTCTATCAACCCTACCTGGTGCGGATCCCACACTGCTGAGCAGTATTCAAGCATTGGGCGAACAAGCTTACTGTAACCTACTTCCTTTGTTGTCGGATTACATTTCCTTAAGATTCTTCCAATGAATCTCAGTCTGGCATCTGCTTTACCGACGATCAACTTTATATGATCATTCCATTTTAAATCACTCCTAATGAGTACTCCCAGATAATTTATGGAATTAACTACTTCCAGTTGCTGACCTGCTATTTTGTAGCTAAATGATAAGGGACCTATCTTTCTATGTATTCGCATCACATTACACTTGTCTACATTGAGATTCAATTACCATTCCGTGCACCATGCGTCAATTCGCTGCAGATCCTCCTGCATTTCAGTACAATTTTCCATTGTTGCAACCTCTCGATACACCACAGCATCATCTGCAAAAAGCCTCAGTGAACTTCCGATGTCATCCACCAGGTCATTTATGTATATTGTGAATAGCAACGGTCCTATGACACTCCCCTGCGGCACACCTGAAATCACTCTTACTTCGGAAGACTTCTCTCCATTGAGAATGACATGCTGCGTTCTGTTATCTAGGAACTCCTCAATCCAATCACACAATTGATCTGATAGTCCGTATGCTCTTACTTTGTTCATTAAACGACTGTGGGGAACTGTCTCAAACGCCTTGCGGAAGTCAAGAAACACGGCATCTACCTGTGAACCCGTGTCTAAGGCCCTCTGAGTCTCGTGGACGAATAGCGAGAGCTGGGTTTCACACGACCGTCTTTTTCGAAACCCATGCTGATTCCTACAGTGTAGATTTCTAGTCTCCAGAAAAGACATTATACTCGAACATAATACGTGTTCCAAAATTCTACAACTGATCGAACCAGATGATAAAATTAATGGTACTGGCCCGAAACGTGTTTAACGTAAACAGTCAAAAGTTGCCGTCAAGTGTAGAGAAAAATTTCTACATAGTCTCCTTGGAGAGGGATCCCGTAATCTTGATGAATCCCCACAGGATGTCGTATATCGTGTCACGCAAGATAACCAGCGCGACTGGGATGCCGGTAGATAAACAACATATAACACAATGCAAGGAAGTGAATTAAGGCTTACAGATAAAAAGATTGCTTGAATGTGATAATCATACCGTACGTAATGGCTATAAATACTGACATCCCAAATATAAATTTGGTTCCAGAACCTACTTATACATTTACATACATATTTTGCTGTTACAATAATGACTGTAAATCTGAATTGCAGATGAATAAAGGAAAAGTTAATTCTTGAGTAAAAGAGATGGAAATAGCAGACCGCAAGACTGAAAAGAGTAAAAAAAATAAACATAAACTTCACCAACAGGACGAGTTTTTCAATTTGGTTCAATAAGGCGGCTTTTCTGTTTGGAGCACTCTCTACTAATGTAAACGTAGTAGTAGTTGCTTTATTCAACAGAGGACCACTTTTACAAGGATATTGGACACTTTCTAATATTACAGATTATAAAAAAAAATGTAATTCAGAATACGTGCAGGTGTTTATATACTTACAGGTGTTAATACAAGGAGAATCTGTGAACAACAGAACAACGTCGTTCGCCTTGTCTCTGGTACTAAATGCAGATTTGTTTATACATCCTTATAAAGAACTTATTTCATAATGTTGAAATCTAATGCAGGCAATGAGCACTCGCTATCGTTTGGCGTGGAAGCTGCGACGATAACGTTTACTTTCCATTTTTTATACAGCAACTTGGGCGAAAACTGCGCGAGCATTCTTCCACAGTATAGGAATTGTTGAGCTGCCAAGAGGATAACATTTTAGCAGATTTGGTGTAAGATAGTTTAAAAAGTAACCTAAATCAGAGCTGTGACGTGACATATGTTTTATTATCATCTACCTATGCTAAATTTTTTTACAACACACTTCCTCTATGATAAGTAAGCAGCCCTTCACTGTATGGACTGCATTGCTTAAGTGTCTTTATAAATATGTTGGTTTGAACGCTCTCCTCCATGTTCTTCGGCAGTTTATTGTACCACATATTCCCTGACAGTGAATCCTGTTTCGAGCTTTTTGTTTATTTTTGCTTGGCAAATGCACTCGTAGCGCAGCCTGGATCGGTCACATGGTGTAGTTACAATATCGAATGCCTTCAACAGGGCTTCGCAATGAATCCGATTACTATTTTTTGTTATTATTCCTACCACTCTTTTCACTAATTTGAGCACTGTGGTCACAATTTGTGGAAGCTAAAAGTTGTGTTCAAGTGTGAATAGTATGTAACTAAATGACACCGATAGTGCATATTGACCAACCATAAACTTTGAAGAAAGTTTCATTTGCTCCTTTGTGTGTGTGTGTGTGTGTGTGTGTGTGTGTGTGTGTGTGTGTGTGTGTATACGTGTATTTAGTGAGCTTAATATTGCTGTCATCCACAAAAAGAATTTTTTTGCCTATGACTATTACCATCTGGAATAGCTTGATATACATCAGGAACAGTTTTGGTCCTAATATTCTGTCCTAAGGAATTTCTAAATTAATGTATTTTGCTTCTGATAAATGTTTCACTGTGGTTTTAGCCTTATTTGAGGTTTCTATTACGTAAGGGACGATCAAAAAATTTCCGTTAGAGGAGGTTGGTGCAACGTACACTATGTGATCAAAATTATATCCGGACACACCCAAAAATATACGTTTTCATATTAGGTGCGTTATGCTGCCACCTACTGCCAGGTACTCCATATCAGCGACCTCAGTAGTCATTAGACATCGTGAGGGAGCAGAATGGGGAGCTCCGCAGAACTGATGCACTTCGAACGTGCTCAGGTGATTGGGTGTCGCTTGTATCATACGTCTGTATGCGAGATTTCCACACTCCTAAACATCCCTAGGTTCACCGTTCCGTTGTGATAGCGAAGTTGAAACATGAAGGGACACGTACAGCACAAAAGACCTCGTCTGTTGACTGACAAGAGACTGCCAACAGTTGAAGAGGGTCGTAATGTGGATTAAGCAGACATCTATTCAAACCATCACACAGCAATTTCAAACTGCATCAGGATCCACTGCAAGTACTATAACAGTTAGGCGGAAGGTGACAAAACTTAGATTTCGTGGTCGAGCGGCTGCTCATAAGCCACACATCAAGCCGATAAATGCCAAACGACCCCTCGCTTGGTGTAAGGAGCGCAAACATTAGACGATTGAACAGTGGAAGAACGTTGTGTGGAGTGACGAATCATGGTACGCAATGTGGCGAACCGATGGCAGGGTGTGGATATTGAGAATGTCCGGTGAACGTCATCTGCCACCGTGTGTAGTGTCAACAGTAAAATTCGGAGGCGGTGGTGTTGTGGTGTGGTCGTGTTTTCCATGGGAAGCACTTGTAACCCTTGTTGTTTTGCCTGACACTACCACAGCGCCGCCCTACATTGATGTTTTAAGAAGCTTCCCACTGTTGAAGAGCAATTCGGGGATGGAGTTTGCGTCTTTCAACATGATCGAACTCCTGTTGATAGTGCACGGCCTGCGGCGGAATGGTTACACGACAATAACATCCCTGCAGTGGACTGGATTGCACAGAGTCCTGACCTGAATCCTATAGAACACCTTTGGGATGTTTTGGAACGCTGACTTCATGCCAGACCTCACCTATCGACATCAGTACCTCTCCTCAGTGCAGCACTCCGTGAAGAAGGGGCTGCCGTTCTCCAAGAAGTCTTCCAGCACCTGACTGAAAGTATGCCTGCGAGAGTGGAAACTGTCGTCAAGGCTAAGCGTTAGCCAACACCGCACTGAATTCCAGCATTACCGATGGAGGGCGTCACGAACTTATGAGTCATTTTCAGCCAGGTGTCCGGATACTTTTGATCACACGGTGTATATGCAACTTAGTACGAGTCCGATGCGGATATATAAGCACCGACATGTAGCCAAGAGATTAGTGTGGCATTCGTGTTTTTCCGAAGTGCATGCAGTACATGTGGAAACACAAAATACGGTGATGTTACTAACATACACATCCAAACGGGAGAAACATACTGTTATTGTTTTCTTGGCTTCCAAGGGACAAACATCGGACACATCCATCAGAGAATGAAGAACGTATGTGTGTGTGTGGGGGGGGGGGGGCATGTCTGTCCCAAAACCACCGTTGTGGAATCGTGTGCCAAGTTCCGCACTGATTGTGATTCGACACAAGACGCCGTCGACGGTTCCTCTTGGACGAGGCAGTTTCGGAGTTCTTCACGCAGCAGGACACAGTGTTTTACCAAACAGCTCTCTTCAATCTGGTGCGTCGGTAGGATGATTATCTCAATGCTCTCGGCTATTTTGTCTCATTGGCATACTGATTATGGAGTGTATGGGCTTCGAAAGAAAACTTTTTGAACAACCCTTATATTTATCCCTATCTGCTATGTGTGATCGGATTCAGTTCTTTATAATCCTAGCCTTTTCGTAACATCTCACGGTTTAAGGTTATGTGACTAGGGCCTCCCGTCGGGTAAACCGTTCGCCGGGTGCAAGTCCCTCGATTTGACGCCACTTCGGCGACTTGCGCGTCGATGCGGATGAAGTGATGTTGATTAGGGCAACAGAACACCCTGTCCCTGAGCGGAAAAAATCTCCGACCCAGCCGGGAATCGAACCCGGTCCCTTAGGATTGACATTCTGTCACGCTGACCACTTTTTTAAAAATCTCATTTTGTTCGCTTTTGTCCGTTGCAACTGCTCGGGGCGGACGTCGTAAGACATCCATTTATGTTCGTTGTTGATCGATTGACTCATTTTTTTTAGTACAGAGGGCACGTAACCCTCTGACCGAACACCACTGAGCTACCCGGGGCGGTCATCTTACGGTCGTAACTATTAAAGGCCTTGTGACAGCTCGTTCCTTGTCAAGAGCGTCAAGTATCACTTTTGTAAATCCTGATTTGCTTACTGTCTACTGAACATGAGCGGCGACCCACTTAGAATGGTGTATTTCAAATGGTTAAAATGGCTCTGAGCACTATGGGACTTAACATCTGAGGTCATCAGAACTTAGAACTACTTAAACCTAACTAACCTAAGGACATCACACACACCCATGCCCGAGGCAGGATTCGAACCTGCGACCGCAGCGTCACGCGGTTCAGGACTGAAGCGCCTAGAACCGCTCGGCCACACCGGCCGGCTTGGGTGTATTTATTGAGATAAATCATTTTAAATTGTCTTCCAGAAATGCCTATAGTTTACTGTATCTCCTGCGATACCAGTCATTAGCAGAGTCAACGCCCTTCCCTGTTTTAGACATAAAGGAAAGTTGCATTACGGAAACGATTCATTTACTAAATTTGTTAACAAGCTTGTATTCTTCATCTATATCTATGGACTTTCTATTTTATGATTTTTGTTCCGTTTTCTTGGCTTTATGTTTTGTGGTTGGTAGTAAGATCAATTTCGAGGATTCGGTTCCCACTCAGGCACATAATTTAAATCTCTTAGGAAGTTATTATGTTTTTGTTTTTCTCTCTCCGTTTTCTGTTTTGCGACGTCTTAAACTGCTCTGCATTTAGTGGCCATTATACGTTGATGCCCGTTTTACAGGAATTAGTAATACTTTCATGGGAAGGTCATTATGCTTCTACTTTCTGCTGCTTTACGCTTTTATCATAAAGATTCTGAACAGGCGGCATAAGGTTTTTGAATGGTCTGGGTTTCGGGATGTGTGTTGCATAAAACAAAATTTAACAGCTTGGAATAACTGCAGTTTTCCGTTTAATTGTGTACTTAGAATCCTTCTGAGGAACTTCATCAATTTCAGCTTGCAGTGGGAATCTGAATACAAGGAGGATTAGATACAGACCCACAGACGGAGGGATTTGATCTTTGTCTTTCCATCTGGTTTTCAACAAACTCTAATCAAGTATAGAGTAGTTACGAAACGTACTGGGGCAGTCTCCACTCAATGAGGCACAAACCACATACGCAAAGTGTGGATGTTTTATGTCATTGTAAACTTTGTAATATATATGAGAGGGAAAATTCGTGTCCTATCAGAAGTCATGTGACGTATGTAAAATGTATCCTACCGTGCATGCCTTTGTATAAAAGCAGCCAGAAGAAATTTTAGGTGTTAAATTAGTTAGTATTTCATTTCTGGGAATAAATTGTATTTGGTTTTACTTAAATTAACTATGGTTTCTAATTATATTAAATATCAGCCTCCAATTGCACAAGTAATTAAACTTTACCTAGGTTTCGGCTATAATAATGTGCCCTTCTTCAGATTAAAATTAAAATATGCCAGATATTGGCATTGTCAAACTTAAAATGTTGGTGGTACAGTACATAGTCATAAGGTTGCGTCACTTCTACTGATGTTTTGCCGATAGCACCAACATTTTAAGTGTGACAAGGTCAATATCAGGTATGTTTTAATTTTAATTTTATATTGTGACATTTCTGAAGACGGCTACATTATTACAGCCGAATCCTAGGTAAAGTTTATTTACTTATGCAACTGGAGGCTGAAATTTAATATAATTACATTTTACAGTTGCTGACTCTGCTGCACCATGCTAGAAATATTCAAATGTTGGCCTCGCAAATTCTGGGTTTCTTTTACAAATTCATTTTTGTAAATCTATTGCATGATTTAGGAACTATCGCTAGAGTAGAAGTGTTCGAGCTGTTCTGATTGACTGCCTAAATCATCAGCCAATAGTAATTAACCATTTCCCGTGCTTTGTGTAATGCCGTGTGTTACGGCGTAAAGTAAAGCGCCGGCACGCCAGTCGGGAACGAGAGAGCAGAGAGGGCTGTGAAAAAGACGTCAGCCAATTACACGCTGACCGACCCGACTCCAGGACGACATTGCAACAGCAGCAGCCTGTATGCGAAGGGACCATAAGCGCCGCTCCCGACTGTTCGCGGCCAGTTTTACGAGAAGCTTCGAGACCAGCGACCTGAATAGAGGCGTCAAAGCTCGTTACTTGCTTGTACATTCTATGTAGCTCAGTCTCGGAATTGCTATACTGAAGAAGCTTGTTTATTCTGCATGTCGCCCTTTGCTTTGCGACACACTCATGTAATTCTCAAAGCTAAGTATTGTCATTTACTTTTCGTAATAAAACTCATTAATACGATTTGCTTGAACTGTCTAGTTATCCGAGAAAGCAGGTTTCCTAGACATCCCATATTCGACGTCTAGGCAGAATTTAACACCTTCTGCTACAATCTGTATCTCTGGGAGTCGCTCGTGAATTATCTTACTGTACTGGTCAATGTGAAACCCCTGCAAGAGAATTTTTGTTAAGAAAAAAGGAATATTACGTTCTAACGGTTGTGTTACCGGAATTGTAAAGCGGCTTTAGTTTTAACACTATAGTTCAAATCAGTTTGGATTCCGCAGAAATGTTGGAACACGTGAGGCAATACTGACCCTACGACTTATCTTAGAAAATAGATTAAGAAAAGGCAAACCTACATTTCTAGCATTTGTGGACTTAGAAAAAAGCTTTTGACATTGTTGACTGGAATACTCTCTTTCAAATTCTAAAGGTGGCAGGGGTAAAATATAGGGAGCAAAAGGCTATTTACAATTTGTACAGAAACCAGATGACAGTTATAAGAGTCAAGGGGCATGAAAGGGAAGCAGCGGTTGGGAAGGGAGTGTGACAGGGTTGTGGCCTGTCCCCTATGTTATTCAATCTGTATATTGAGAAAGCAGTAAAGGAAACAAAAGAAAAATTCGGAGTAGGTATTAAAGTCCATGGAGAAGAAATAAAAACGTTGAGGTTCGCCGATGACATTGCAATTCTGTCAGAGGCAGCAAAGGACTTGGAAGAGCAGTTGAACGGAATGGACAGTGTCTTGAAAGAAGGATATAAGATGAACATCAACAAAAGCAAAACGAAGATAATGGAATGTAGTCGAATTAAGTCGGGTGATGCTGGTGGGAATTAGATTAGGAAATGAGACACTTAAAGTAGTAAAGGAGTTTTTCTATTTGGGGAGCAAAATAACTGATGATGGTCGAAGTAGAGAGGATATAAAATGTAGACTGGCAAAGGCAAGGAAACCGTTTCTGAAGAAGAGAAATTTTTTAACATCGAGTATAGATTTAAATGTCAGGAAGTCGTTTCTGAAAGTATTTGTATGGAGTGTAGTCATGTATGGAAGTGAAACATGGACGATAAATAGTTTGGACAAGAAGAGAATAGAAGCTTTCGAAATGTGGTGCTACAGAAGAATGCTGAAGATTAGAAGGGTAGATCACATAACTAATGAGGAGGTATTGACTAGAATTGGGGAGGAGTTTGTGGCACAACCTGACAAGAAGAAGCGACCGGTTGGTAGGACATGTTCTGAGGCATCAAGGGATCACAAATTTAGCATTGGAGGGCAGCGTTGAGGATAAAAATCGTAGAGGGAGACCGAGAGATGAACACACTAAGCAGATTGTGAAGGATACGCGTTGCAGTAAGTACTGGGAGATGAAGAACCTTGCACAGGATAGAGTAGCATGGAGAGCTGCATCAAACCAATCTCAGGACTCAAGACAACAACAACAACAACAGTTATATCTGGAAATTTTAAGTGGATTTATTTAGACGTTATTTGCATGTGAACGTTTTGGTCCGTACTTAAACTCCGCTTGGCGTGTTTCGGGAACATCTTGCAACATTTGGACTTTCTAAGAAGTCTGCAGGCGTAAGCTTCTGGCTGCCTTCGTGTGGAGAACTCGAACTAAAAACAGTCGTTAACTTGCACCAATATTAGTTTGACGGTAAATATCGTCTTGATAACCATTTACAATATGTTTTGGAGGCAATAAAGTGTAATCAATCCAATTTTAAAACTTTTCAAGTAAATTATTTAGAATTCCGAGCGCATCCAAGCTTGCGTTATTCGGTAGGTATTTAGTTGATTTTTCTTCAGTGCTGCTTTTGTCGGCATAACGAGTACCTACCAAGGCAGAATGAAGGGGCACGCCGGCCGTTGTGGCCGAGTGGTTCTAGGCGCTTCAGTCTGGAACCGCGCAACTGCTACGGTCGCAGGTTCGAATCCTGCCTCGGGCATGGATGTGTGAGCTGTCCTTAGGTTAGTTAGGTTTGAGTAGTTCTAAATTCTAGGGGACTGATGACCTCAGATGTGAAGTCCCATAGTGCTCACAGCCAGTTTGAAGGGCAGACCAAGAAGAAGCCTGTTGAGGTAGATGCGATGAAAGTTACGAATGAAGAGTTATAACGTGCCCCGCCGCAGCTTGTCTGTTATCCAGACGGTTAAATTTAACATTTAATGTAAACCATTTCATTTGCTTGAAAGAGTCAAATAGAAAACTACCACAGCATCTAAACATTGCCAACACCTGCAGAAAAAATTCATTAGACTATTTTGCATTATGTGTAAACTCTTCTTCTCCTCTGCATCATCTGACCGTGTCAATGTTACGTCTTTGCGTTGAGGGAACTTGGCGGTTAAGTGGATGAAACAAGGAAATCGAAAAGACCTATTTCCAGGACCGCAGAAAACTCTATAAATTAACCACTCAGAGGGCGCTCTTACCTCACATTTTTTGCGTTATTAATTAACAACCTACAGTGCGATTAACTAAAATCTGCCACCTTAAAACTCAGTGCGACAAATACGGGAATCACTTTTTCCTGTCTCTTTCTTCCTGGGACATGAGTCTTTTGACTACTTTGGTGGAGGGGCTTGATTCGGCCTGATCTGACGTCCTACATCATACTCCGCAAGCCACCTAATGGTGTGTGGCGGAGGGTACTTTCGGTACCACTATCTGATCCCTCCAATCCTGTTCCACTTGCGAATAGTGCGTGGGAAGAATGGTTGTCGGTAAGCCTCTGTATTGGCTATAATTTCTCGAATTTTCTCCTCGTGGTCAATACTTGAGACGTATATGTGAGGTAGCGGGGAAGTAATATGTTGTCCGACTCCTCCTGAAACATGCTGTTCCGAAATTTCAACAATAGCTTTCTCCGTGATGTACAACGCCTCTCTTGTAACGTCTGCCAGTGGAGTTCGTTTAGCATCTCCGTAACGCTCTCTCGCCAGCTAAACGATCCCGTAACCAACCGCGCCGCTCTTCGTTGGATCTTCTCTGTCTCCTCTATCAGTCCTACCTGATAGGGATCCCAGATAGATGAACAATACTCAAGAATCTGGCGAAAAAGCCCCTTATAAGCCACTTCTTTCGTGGAGGAGTTACATTTCCTTAAGATTTTTCCGATGAATCTGAGGCTGGTACCTCCTTTTCCCACTATCTGTTTTATGTGGTCATCCCACTTAAGATCGCCTAGATATTTTACGGCAGACGCTGTCTCCAGCTGTTTGTCATCAGTAGTGTAGCTGTACAATAGTGGATTTCTTTTCCTATGCGTGCTCAATATGTTACATTGATTTATGTTCAGGGTCGACTGTCAGAGCCTGCACCAATCATCAACTATCTGCAGTGAGTTCTGTAAGTTCGCACTACCTACTGGCGTTGCTACTTTGGTCCGACGCTTTCTACTAGATCATATATAAACAGCTACGGTCCTATCACACCTCCTTGTGGTACTCCGGATATTACCTTTATATCTGTCAGTTTTGTTCCGTTAAGAGAGACGTGTTGAGTCTTGAATCCAATCGCAAGTCTGCTCCGATACTCCAGTCCTCCTGCTTAGATCAGTAGTAACTTGCTTGTCTCCCATGTTGCGCGACGTGGTTCGATACCAGGCCGGGTTGGAGATTTTCTCCGCTCGTGGACGGGGTGTTGTGTTATCCTCATCATCATTTTATCCGCATCACCGGCACGTAAGTCGCCCAATGCGGCGCCAACTTATATATCAGACTCGCACTCGGTGGCCGAAATCCCCTGGATGGGGCCTCCCGGCCAGCAATGCCATACGCTCATTTCAGATTCTCTGTAAGCTCATATTTTTTTCATTAAATGGCAATGCGAGACGGTGGTTAAACGCCTTGCTCGAATTTTTTTCATTAAATTTCAATGCGGGACGGTGGTTAAATGCCTTACTGAAATCAAGGAACACGGCATCAATCTGAGCGCCGATATCCACTGTGCTATGGATCTCATGGAGGAACAAAGCGAGCTGAGTTTCGCAAGATGTCTGTTTGCGGAATCGATATTAATTTTTACAGAGGAGGTGTTCATTCTCGAAAAACGTCATAATTCTTTAGCATAAAATACACCCCTGGAAATTGAAATAAGAACACCGTGAATTCATTGTCCCAGGAAGGGGAAACTTTATTGACACATTCCTGGGGTCAGATACATCACATGATCACACTGACAGAACCACAGACACATAGACACAGGCAACAGAGCATGCACAATGACGGCACTAGTACAGTGTATATCCACCTTTCGCAGCAATGCAGGCTGCTATTCTCCCATGGAGACGATCGTAGAGATGCTGGATGTAGTCCTGTGGAACAGCTTGCCATGCCATTTCCACCTGGCGCCTCAGTTGGACCAGCGTTCGTGCTGGACGTGTAGACCGCGTGAGAGGACGCTTCAACCAGTCCCAAACATGCTCAATGGGGGACAGATCCGGAGATCTTGTTGGCCAGGGTAGTTGACTTACACCTTCTAGAGCACGTTGGGTGGCACGGGATACATGCGGACGTGCATTGTCCTGTTGGAACAGCAAGCTCCCTTGCCGGTCTAGGAATGGTAGAACGATGGGTTCGATGACGGTTTGGATGTACCGTGCACTATTCAGTGTCCCCTCGACGATCACCAGAGGTGTACGGCCAGTGTAGGAGATCGCTCCCCACACCATGATGCCGGGTGTTGGCCCTGTGTGCCTCGGTCGTATGCAGTCCTGATTGTGGCGCTCACCTGCACGGCGCCAAACACGCATACGACCATCATTGGCACCAAGGCAGAAGTGACTCTCATCGCTGAAGACGACACGTCTCCATTCGTCCCTCCATTCACGCCTGACGCGACACCACTGGATGCGGGCTGCACGATGTTGGGGCGTGAGCGGAAGACGGCCTAACGGTGTGCGGGACCGTAGCCCAGCTTCATGGAGACGGTTGCGAATGGTCCTCGCCGATACCCCAGGAGCAACAGTGTCCCTAATTTGCTGGGAAGTGGCGGTGCGGTCCCCTACGGCACTGCGTAGGATCCTACGGTCTTTGCGTGCATCCGTGCATCGCTGCGGTCCGGTCCCAGGTCGACGGGCACGTGCACCTTCCGCCGACCACTGGCGACAACATCGATGTACTGTGGAGACCTCACGCTCCACGTGTTGAGCAATTCGGCGGTACGTCCACCCGGCCTCCCGCATGCCCACTATACGCCCTCGCTCAAAGTCCGTCAACTGCACATACGGTTCACGTCCACGCTGTCGCGGCATGCTACCAGTGTTAAAGACTGCGATGGAGCTCCGTATGCCACGGCAAACTGGCTGACACTGACGGCGGCGGTGCACAAATGCTGCGCAGCTAGCGCCATTCGACGGCCAACACCGCGGTTCCTGGTGTGTCTGCTGTGCCGTGCGTGTGATCATTGCTTGTACAGCCCTCTCGCAGTGTCCGGAGCAAGTATGGTGGGTCTGACACACCGGTGTCAATGTGTTCTTTTTTCCATTTCCAGGAGTGTATGTTCCATAATTCTACAACCGATTGACATTAACGATATAGGTTTATAATTGTGTGGATCTTTCTTACGGCCTTCTTAAAAACGGGAGCGACCTGCTGTTTTCCAGTCGTTAGGTACCTTTCGTTGCTCAAGTGATCTACGATAAATTACTGCTAGAAGGGGAGCAGGTTCTTTCGCTTAATCGTTATAGAATCTTATAGTGTCTCGTCTGGTCCTGACGCCTTTCCACTACTAAGCGATTGTAGCTGCTTTCAGTTCCGCGATCGGTTACCTCAATATCTGTCATTTCGACGTTCCCACGACCATTGAAAGGAGGGACAGTGTTACGATCTTCCTGGTGAAACAACTTCGGAAGACCGAATTCAGTATTTTGGCCTTCTCTCTGTTATCTTCCGTTTCGGTGCCGGTATGGTCGCTGAGAGAATGAATAGATGATTTTGACCCACTTGCCGCTTTTACATACGAGCAAAATCTCTTGCGGCTTTTACTCAAGTCGGTTGACAACGTCTTACTTTCAAAATCATTGAACGTTTCTCTCATTGCTCGCCTTACGCTCATTTTCGCTTCGTTCAGGTTTTGTTTTTCAGCTAGGTTTTTACTTCTCTTGAATCTGAGATGAAGTGCACTTTGTTTACATACCGCTTTTCTAACATCACTGTTAAACCATGGTGTATCTTTCCCATCCCTTAAAACCTTACTCGAAACATAGTTGTCTAGGGTATGTTGAATGATGCCTTTGAATTTTTTTTCCGTTTGCTCTCCACGTCTTCGTCCTCATCACCGAATATTTGATACTGACTGCTGAGGTATTCTGAAATTTGTATCCTGTCTTCCTCGCTGAGCAAATATATGTTCCTACATTTCTTAACATTTCTTCTACTTCAACCTCTTCGTGTGAGAAACGCACTTGACACTCAACTTCTCTGATTATTTGTTGGATATATTAAAGTCTCCCTCTTCATCTACAGACATTTTACAGCCAAGTTTCCTATAATTCTCAATTAGAAAATTGACCAGTTCTTCATAGTCATCAACCTTATACTTTCCCAGGAAGTTTTTTACAACGCTTTGGAAGGATCTCCATGCAGTTGCATCAGATTCATTCAAACTTTCTGCGAATGCAGGATCATTCATTAGTTCCTTTACTTGTGGACCAATAAACATGCGCTCTTTGATCTTGGCGTCACTGATCCTAGGGAACATGATTCTGAGCAACTCAAAACCTTTGCCACTACGATCTCTCACTTTGACAAACAACATTCTTAATCACATCAGCTTGATGTGTAGTGGTGGAAGATATTCTCCGACTTCACAACTACATTTTTCGTCTCAACAGTCTCTCTGTGGCCATTGTTTCCAAAGATAGTCAATTTTTTCTGTCCTTCCTCTCCCACTCACAAAGAATTCAACAGAACTTTGTATATCTTAGTTTTAACCCAAGAAGCAGGACTAACACCTTCAGATCACCACATATATGCCGTTCACAGGTATGATATTTCACACTGTTCCACACAAGCTTCAAGTTGTCAAATGATTCCATCATATAAACAACATACTGCATGAGGGACCGAAGGATATTAGTTGAGGCAGTGCACAAGGTCTGTTTTGAAACTAAGAAGCATCAAAGAAAAGTCGCCATTTACTACGATTGTGTGGCTTCCCCCACGACTTCAAGTAAACACTCCACATCATTACAGTACACCTAGTTGCCTTGCTGGGAGAAAAGATGTACAAACTGTTGATGTCTTTTAGGGGAATAGTGTGCGCTTGCATTTTCATCGAGAGCGTTCCATCCTTTCAATCTTAAAGCCACAATCTCAGCTTGTTTCTTTGATAAGTCAACATCACGAACTAGATCGTTTAATTCAGACTGTGTAATCATATGAGATTCAGCTGAAATGTTTGTGTGGATATAAAAACAATGGGTCCTGCCTTTCACTATCAAAATGTAACTCAGCCTCGAAAAATCTATCACCTTTGGTCTCATCTGTATCCATACTCCATATTTCTGGCCTTTGAGGAATGGGTGGGTTTGAACTGTGAGGCATAGGCCTTCTAGCTTACACAAGATCACATACTGGATAGCGTGCATGGACTTCACGAGTACTCCAGAGATCTGTGCAATGCAGAAGCAGCAGTCTTCTGTGTGGTTCTATGGTTCTCTTCAAACCATAGCTCTCCAAATCGTATGTGACGAGATCCAGTTTTCAGCCATCTACTTAACAGCGTCACACATGAAGCACAACAAATGTATGGGGTCCAGGACTTATCCTGACCCCCTATTTTACCGTCAAAATAACGTTCACATGATTTTCTTAACTGTAGGGTTACATTTCTCTTGACTGATTTGAGTTATCTATCCACAGATGTAACAAAACCAGTTTGGGTGGTTAACACGTGTGCATGGCTTTGTTAGTATGCAAACATTATACGCGACAACAAAACAAAATTTTGGGAAGTTCTTAATCATACTTCTTAACAAAGTTTATAACACGTCAAACATAGGTTTTTCATTTCACCTATATACGTCTCTGGTTAAACTCTCTTCTAACAGGAAGATATTATTGCAGTATAGTGGTACCTGCAAATAAAAGAAACAAATGTTGCTATGCAATAATAACTAATTTAGCTCCAAATAACAAAAACAAATGTTAGTATGCAATAATAAACAATTTAGTTGAAAATATATTCACATTATGATAGACACTGGAGTTCAATAGAACGATTCTAACTTTATATTCAGCAGACCAAACGGTTTACAAAAACCTGGAGCCCAATATAGCGGTTCTAACATAATATTCAGAATCAGCAGCCCAAAATACATATAAATTAGTGAAAATTTATCATTTAACAAAATCACTGTTTCTCAGTGTTACACTGAAACGCAAATAAATTGCTGAAAATAACTTTCATCAGTGAATGAATGAAGTCAGGGTACAGTTAATATTCCCATCGGGTCAAAAAAATGCCTACAATATCATCTTATATGAATGCCACACATAGTCAAATTTGCTTTATTTTGCAAACTGGATACTTATTGCCTAAGTGAGAAATTATGCCAAAATAATATCCCAATGAGCAAAAGGGTGTAACTCACTGATTTCTACGTTCGTAAAATTGGCATTCATTCTTGTGATGAACTTAGTTCAGAATAACTGTATTAGTTTCAGGCTTTTGGCTATATGCATACATGAGATTAAAACTTTCTACGGCATTTATTAGTTCTTGTTGTTGCAATAAATGAATTGCAGAAAATAGATTTTTGACTGCGTAAAAAAGGATGAACTGAGTTTTTTAAAGTTTAAAAGCCACCTCATTTATTCAAAACTTTTTAATAACATTAAAAATAAATTTATTATTTTCATTGTTGATGCTGCCTAACTTGACACTGTAATTTTATGAAGTCTTTTCGATCGTGTTGTTCTATATTATTTTAGGATTAGCGCTACGAACTAGGGTGTTGAACACTCAAAAGCCCTCCATCATTATCGTTATCATATGGTGCAGGTCACTGAAATACATCGGCTATGTCATTAGTTTCTGAGACTGCCGGCAACGAGTACGACCCGGTAGAAGTTTCATTAATTCAAAGTCAAGTCATATTTTACTACTTCAGTGTCACCAAGCGTTCACTGTGAACTATGTAGATTGAACACCTTTAAGAGACTCACAGTGTATTGTTATGTGTGGATGGAGCAATAACAGCATCTTGAAATTTAATCTAGATGTATACGCTGAATCGCAAACAAAAGGATAGTTGCAAAAGTTGCTTGTTTTTGGTTATATGTTTACTTATTAGCATTGTCTTTAGTTTAAGTGTGGATCACACTGTGAACATAGCCTACAACTTACGGCAACCCTATACATTCGACGTAAGTACTATCCCCCTCCCTCCCTTCCTCTCCCCTTCGAACTAAAGACTTCCTAAATGAGAAAAACTTTTGAACTAACATTGTTAACTACTTAATGTTTAACTTAGTTTTCTGAATACATCCACAAGCACGCAGATAAAATTACCGTATAGGATGCATAGTATATAGTAAATTAGAAAGGTCGTTTACAAAGAATCAGCATTTCTCGCACATAAGAATTAGCTTTTAGCACGCACATTATGCTGCGACCACTCTTCCTTGAAGTTAGCTTCACAATGACTCCAGAGGGACATATTTTCACTTTTTACCTCCTTGTGAGTACGTTTAAATGGATGATATTGCACGAAATTGTGAACAAGACTCGTTTAACACACTCACTTCGAGGCTAGAATGAAATAAATTTAATGTTGTAAATTTCAGTCACATATCAGCTGCTTCACAACATTTATCTGTTAAGTCATTTCTTTGTTTGAAATGGGATACAAATTACACGAAAGCAAATGAAATGTATAGAGGAAGAAACATGCCGTGGCTTGAAAGAGACCGGTCCAAGAAGGTGAATACTATTATGGTGGGGCAATGGAAACGATCAGTGTTGGAATTCGTACGGAACACGCTTAACGAAACATGGAATGCAAGAAGTAACGTGACAGTTTTCCTTTGGATTACCGCTTCATCACGTGTTCCAAACGCAATATTCCCGACTTCCTCTGATCACCTCGAGATCTTGTGACAGGATGTTTGTTATCGGAACGACCTCCGCAGATGTCAGCGCTTAAAGATAACGACTGATAACTGGATATTACACCACTGCTGGTACCGAGATACACAGTTTATATGCAGGGAGCAGACAGCCTGGGAGTACCAACAGACGTTAGGCGCCACATAGGTGAGTACTAACCAATAGCTCATTGGAAAGATTACGGTAGCGGTATATGCAGTGACGCGGATCAGCTACTCTGCTTTGCAGGGCAGAGAAATTTACTCAGTCTATTCAAATGTATACGTAGACATGATTTTCAACTACTCTCCTTCCCAGTATGGTAAAACTAGATATCCCTGAAAGCTATGGCCCCCTTTTTTTTTACTTTATTGAGTTTCGATTCCCCCCGAAAAGTATGGCGCAAAGCAATCATCAAAAATTATTATCCGCCCAGACCAAATAACGAGAACGATGACGAACAAAATGAAGAAAAAAAGTGGTTAGTTTCGCTGTCTCAAGATAACGGGCACCTGCGTTCGATTCCCGGCCGGGTCGGAAAATTTCATCGCTTGGGGCCTGAGTGTATTGTGTTGTTCTAATCATTCCACCTCACTTTCATTAACGGACAAGTCGCCGAAGTGGAGTTAAATAGAAAGACTGGCAGCCGGCGAACGAAAAACCCCACCTCCCAGCCAGTAACGCAATACGAGCACATAATTTTCATCGAAAGAGATCATATGGGACATGACGTCAAATTTGTGACTGGAATGAGGATTTCTTGGTAAAGAGGACGCAGCATGTTATTCTTCGACGGGAAAGTCATCGACAAGTGTATATAATTAATATGCCCCTGGTAAGTGTGCTGGGATTATTGGCATTCGTGTTATACACTACTTGGCCTCTAAAATTGCTTCACCGAGAAGAAATGCAGATGATAAACGGGTATTCATTGGATGCTTCCAATGTGCGTTCACCGCGATGTCGCCAAACACGGATGCGACCATCATGATGCTGTAAACAGAACCTGGATTCATCCGAAAAAGTGACGTTTTGCCATTTGTGCACACAGGTTCGTCGTTGAGTACACCATCAAAGGCGCTCCTGTCTGTGATGAAGCGTCAAGGGTAACCGCAGCCATGGTCTCCCAGCTGATAGTCTATGCTGCTGCAAACGTCGTCGAACTGTTCGTACAGATGGTTGTTGTCTTGCAAACGTCCCAATCTGTTGCCTCAGGGATCGAGACGTGGCTGCACGATCCGTTACAGCCATGCGGATAAGATGCTTGTCATCCCGACTGCTAGTGATACGAGGCCGTTGGGATCCAGCACGGCGTTCCGTATTACCCTCCTGAACCCACTGATTCCATATGCTGCTAACAGTCATTGGACCTCGACCAACGCGAGCAGCAATGTCGCGATACGATAAACCGCAATCGCGATTGGCTATAATCCGACCTTTCTCAAAGTCGGATACGTGATGGTACGCATTTCTCCTCCTTACACGAGGCATCACAACAACGTTCCACCAGGCAACGCCGGTCTACTGCTGTTTGTGTATGAGAAATCAGGTAGAAACTTTCCTCGTATCAGCACGTTGTAGGTGTCGCCACCAGCACGAACTTTGTGTGAATACTCTGAAAAGCTAATCACTTGCATATCAAAGCATCTTCTTCCTGTCGGTTAAATTTCGCATCTGTAGCACGTCATCTTCGTGGTGTAGCAATTTTAATGGCCATTAGTGCATGTTAATGACCTCGCAGACAATGTTAGTAATAACCTCAGACATTTTGCAGATGGTGCAGTTATCTGTAATGAAGTACTGCTTTAAAAAAGCTGCACAAACATTCAGTCGGATCTTGATAAGATTTCAGAGTGGTGCAAAGATTGAGAATGCCTCGTTAGTACGAAATTCCGTTTGTTGTTTTCTTGCATGATGGATGAAGAGCAACATTCAGATACCATATTCCTAGATTTCCGGAATGCGTTCGACATAGTGGCCTGCTGCTGACCGTTAACGAAGGTCCGAGCATAAGGACTAGGTTCCCAGATATGTGAGGGGTTGAAGACTTCTTAAGTAATAGAACCTAACAATCGTCGTTGGCAAAGCTTCATCAGGGACAAACGTGCCGTCAAGAGTGCCCCAAGAAGTGTGATTTGACCGCACTTGTTCTCTATACACACTACTGGCCATTAAAATTGCTACACCACGACGATGATGTGCTGCAGGCGCGAAATTTAACCAACAGGAAGAAGATGCTGTGATATGCAACTGATTAGCTTTTCAGAGCATTCACACAAGGTTGGCGCCGGTGACGACACCTACAATGTGTGGACATGAGGAAAGTTTCCAACCGATTTCTCATACGCACAGAGCAGTTTACCGGGGTTGCCTGGTGATACGTTGTTGTGATGCCCCGTGTAAGGAGAAATGGCTACCATTACGTTTCCGACTTTGAGAAAGGTCGGGTTGTAGCCTATCGCGATTGCGGTTTATCGTAAAGCGACATTGCTGCTCGCGTTGGTCGAGATCCAGTGACTGTTAGCAGATATGGAATCGATGGGTTCAGGAGCGTAATACGGAACGCCGTGCTGGATCCCAACAACCTCGTATCACTAGCAGTCGAGATGAGAGGCATCTTATCCGCATGGCTGTAACGGATCGTGCAGCCACGTCTCGATCCCTGATCAAACGATGGGAACGTTTGAAAGACAACAACCATGTGCACGAACAGGTCGACGATGTTTGCAGCAGCACGGACTATCAGCTCGGAGACCATGGCTGCGGATACCCTTGACGCTGCATCACAGACAGGGGCGCCTGCGATCGTGTACTCAACGACGAACCTGGGTGCACGAACGGCAAAACGTCATCTTTTCGGATGAATCCAGATTCTGTTTACAGCATCATGATGGCCGCATCCGTGTTTGGCGACGTCGCGGTGAACGAACATTGGAAGCGTGTATTCGTCGTCGCCATACTGTCGTAACACCTGGCGTGATGGTATGGGGTGCCATTGGTTACACGTGTCAGTTACCTCTTGTTCGCATTGACGGCACTTTGAACAGTGGACGTTACATTTCGGATGTGTTACGACCCGTGGCTCTACCCTTCATTCGATCCCTCCGAAACCTCACATTTCAGCAGGATAATGCACGACCGCATGTTGCAGGTCCTGTACGGGCCTTTCTGGGTACAGAAAATTTTCGACTGCAGCCCTGGCCAGCACATTCTCCAGATCTCTTACCAATTGAAAACGTATGGTCAATGGTGGCCGAGCAACTGGCTCGTCACAATATGCCAGTCACTACTCTTGATGAGCTGTGGTATCGTGTTGAAGCTGCATGGGCAGCTGTACCTGCACACGCCATCCGAGCTTTGTTTGACTCAATGTCCAGGCGTATCAAGGCCGTTACTACGGCCAGAGGTGGTTGTTCTGGGTACTGATTTCTCAGGATCTATGCACCCAAATTGCGTGAAAATGTCAGGTCTAGTATAATATATTTGTCCAGTGAATTCCCGTTTATCATCCACATTTCTTGTTGGTGCAGCAATTTTAATGGCCAGTAGTGTACGCAAACGATGTGACTGCGACTGTTTGCTGACGACGTAGTAGTGTAGGGAGAGAGTTGTCGTGGAGCGGCTGTAGGAGATACAGGACGGCTTAGACGGGAATACTATTCCATGTGAGGAATGGCAGCTTGCTCTAGATGTAGAAAAACGTAATTTAATGCAGATGAGCAGGAAAAACAATGGTGTAATGTTCAAATTCAGTCTTTGTGGTGTGCTGCTTAACACAGTCACGTCGCTCAAATATCAAGGCCTAACGTTGAAGAGCGGTATCAAGTGGAAAGAGCACGTGAGGTCGGTAGTAGGGAGGGAAAATGGTCGACTTCGATTTATTTGGAGAAATCTAGGGAAGTGTAGCTCATCTATAAAGGAACCCACATATGAAACACTAATGTGAGCCATTCTTGAGAGCTGCTCGAGAGTCTGCGATTCCCACCTGGACGGGGAAAGGAACACATCGAAGGTGCTAGATTTATTAATTGTAGGTTCGAAGAACACACAAGTATTACGGAGATGGTTCGGGAAATCAAATGGGAATCTCTGGACGGGTAGCGACGTTCGTGTCGCAAAACAGTATTGGGAAAATTTAGAGAAGCGGCATTTGCGCTTGACTGCAGGATGGTTCTACTGACACCAACGTAAATTTCACGTAAGGACCACGAAGAAAAGATGAGAGAAATTAGGGCTCGTAGGAGGCGTACAGATAGTCGTTTTTCCATCGCACTATTTGCGAGTGAAATAGGAAAGGGAATGACTAGTTAAAGTATGATTTACCTTCCACCGTGCACCGTATTTTGAGATAATTACAAGGGTCAAAAAGCCATTGGAACAATCATTCTCCGCATGTTCCATATGTGAATGGAACGGAAAAAGTTCTAATCGCTGGTACACTGGGAAGTACACTCTGCCACGCACTTCACAATGGTTTGCAGTATATGGATGTAGACACCTCTAGGAGTACATGAACTATAACTAGACGTCACGGTTTCAGCTGCGGCAATGTTAAACTGTTGAAAAATGCTAGGATAGACAGAAAACGTATACCGTTCATAAGGGAACGGACTGTAGGCGAAGACGTAATTACAAACGTGTTGAATAGAAAACAAAACTGGCGTGTGCATGTAGTCAAGCTAAAGTATGATAAGTAGAGCTAGGCAATCTTGCGATGGGTTCCAAGAGATGAGAAAGTGAGATGGCATCTCAATGGAAATTGGCTGGATGACTCAAGAAAACACAAAGGTTCAAAGTCGCTACGTTTTGCTGAAGGCAGTAATGTATCGAGAATTCTGTAGAAGTCCAGTTTCCTGTAGTCTACATCAAATTACTGATGACGATAATGACGATGACTACGTTAATTAAATTAAACAGGTCTAACATTGTTATATTAGGTGTCTCGAACGTGATCTGAGGCCACTAAAAGACTGGAACAGAAAATTACAGTGAAGAGCCAAAGAAGCTGATGTATCTGCCTAATATCGTGTTGGGCCTCCTTGAGTGCACTGAAGTGCTGCAACACGACGTGGCGTGGACTCGACAAATGTCTGAAGTAGTGCTGGAGGAACTGACACCATGAATCCACCACAACTGCCCATAAATCCGTAAGAATACGAGGGGCTGGAGATCTCTTCTGAACAGCACGTTGCAAGGCCTCCCAGATATGCTCAATAATGTTGATGTCTGGGGAGTTTGGTGGCCAGTGGAAGTGTTTAATCTCAGAAGAGTGTTCTTGGAGCCACTCTGCAGCAGTTCTGAACGTGTGGGGTGTCACATTGTCCCGATGATTTTCCCATTGCACAATGGACATGAACTGATGCAGGTGATCAGACAGGATGCTTACGTACGTGTCACCTGTCAGAGTTGTATCTAGACTATCAGGGGCCCCATATCACTTCAACTGCATACGCCCCACACCATTTCAGTCTCCTCCAACTTGAATAGTCTGCTGCTGACATGCAGGGTCCATGGAAGCACGAGGCTGTCTCCATACCCGACACGTCCATCCGCTCGATGTAATTTTTATCGGATTCCTGACATCCAAGGTACACTCTTGAAATGGTCGTACGGGAAAATCCCCACTTAATCGCTTCCTCGGAGATGCTGTGTCCCATCGCTCATGTTCCGACTGCAACACCACATCCTAACTCACTTAAATCTTGATAACCTGCCATTGTAGCAGCAGTAAGCGATCTAACAACTGCACCAGACGCTTGTCTTACATAGGCGTTGCCGACCGCAGCGCCATATTCTGCCTATTTAGAAATCTGTGCATTTGAATACGTATGCCTATTCATTGTAATTGAGACGTGTGGTAAATCAACGAAAAAGTGAAAATTTTGTTACACTGTTGCTGTTGGTACGCGTATTTCTTCGATTTGTTGAAATGTTAAAATAAATAGACCGCGTAGCTCTTTGTTGGCAGCGGCCACACGTTTCATAGAAATAGACACAAAGTTATACAATGCACTTATAAAACATTTTTATTTAAAGGCATGGATGGTAACATCACACAATCTGAGTTGGAAAAAGGGATGATGGGACGGGGATTCCGCAACAGCACCCAAGGCCGTTTATTGCTAAGACTTTAATCGTAGTCTATAACCACTACTATCGGCGCGATCGAGAATTCCTCTGTGGAAATTGTTCACACAGTTGATGGTATCGTCATAGAAAACCGTAGCACTGAGGTTCTTGAGATCGCTCCCATCTTATCTGAATGTGAGCCCAATATTCCGATTGAAATTGTGCATACTATGGAGCAGCTAGCACGTAGTATCACGTATCTATTGATTGCAGAACTGCGACTGGAAACGTTGAAGCACAATCATGCAGGCTCCTGACGTCATGAGGTGATATTAGCCAAAAGTAGACCCCCTCCCCCCCACCGCCCCCAATTACAATTAACGTTAAAGTTGTGTGCTAAGGTTAAAACGCACTGCTCAGTACGAGGATCCTTTTGTTGGTAGAAAAAGTTCTCATACCCTATACATTATGATGACAAAAGAGCACGATCACTACTTCTAAATAGTTCTACCGTCCACTCTGTTGAACCAGATTTTGTCCCAGGTGTCTTATACGTTCCCTGACCTCGGACAATTACTCGGAGTGAATACACTATCGACAAGTGAATAGGCTATTCATGCTGTAAATGAATATTATTTAGAATTATCAGAACTGTGTAGCTTCCCAATAGTGACATTAACTATTCAGTAGTGAGATGTTTTGCTGTATCCAAGAGAATAATGGATATGTATCAATACAATGTTATGGAAAAGAAATTACCCAAGCAAAATTGGAATAAACAGAAAATTTACTTATCTTTTGTAGTTCCTTGACAGCCATTTTTAATATTTATTTCCTGACCATTGGTATTTCAAAAAATATTTATCTCCGAAAACAATTTTCGTTATTGATCCCGTTTCATTTCGGAAAATTAAGCATCTGATTACATTCGCTCGCCATGAGCTCATTCCGAGAACTTTCTGTCACCCTGAGCGTACTGACTACTTCACAAAAGCCACATTTGCCGAAGTTGGTAGGAAGTAAAAAAAAACATAGATGCAATTTTCATCTACAAAATGATGTCCTCAGAACTTCAATATAAGATATAAATATATTTAACGTTACAAAACCAACTAGTTCATTCAATTGACGAGTTTTTCAACAGAACGTAGAAAAATTAGAATCTAATCACAATAAACATTATTTTAAAGTTTACTAACATTGGCAGAACCACAGCCATGTACGAAATATGCGATGCCCCACGTCTCGATAGTAACGTATGGACATACGAGTATCCCCTCCCACAAATGGCCCGATAGCCCTGATAATATCATAATTCTATAAAATTGTTTTCCTGAGAAACTAAAAATGTTCAAATTTCGCCGAAACAAACTCAGTGAGATCACTGACTGCAAATTACATCGGAAAATAAATTTTGTTTTGTATGTATTACAAACGTGTCAATCTACCCCTTGTATGTTGCCTGACACTCGGAGTCTGGAATGAGTTAGAAAAGAGTAGGAGTTTTCCATTTCTTCGATGTCTAATGCACGGGAATAAGAAGGTTAGTGTTTAACGTCTCGTCGACAACTAGGTCATTAGGGTCGGAAAACTAGCTCTGGTGAGGGAAGATTGAGGAAGGAAATCGTGCATGCCGTTTCAAAGGAACTAATCCGCTGAGGAAAACGGGAAATTGGATCTTGTGGACCAAGTGTACTGGGCTAAACGAAGAGTGTGGTGAGTTTTAAATATTGCGTTTTGGGAAAATAATTATTTGCTATTTTGACGATACACAAAGTTCTTAATTTTAGCTGCCAGTGGGGAAGCAGAAGGGCCAGTTTCACATCCCAGTCCGGCTCAAGTTTTCAGCTTTCCTCTTTGATTTAAACCAATGCCCATTCGCAGCTAATGTCATTAATTCCTTTATGTCTTGATTCACAGTTACCGCAGGATGTAAATGGTGCCCGTTCTTTCCGACACTTCCGAAAGGACAGGCACTGCATATATACTTAAAGTTCTGTCCTCGTAACTGCTTCCTCTGTTTAATCATCGCGATGTTGATTTAGCCGAGAATTCATACCGTCTGTGTTCAGTTGCAATCGTCCCACGATGCCGCTCCTACCAACTGACAATAATAGCGATAACAGCAGTTGCTTTCGGCAGCTTTCCCTCCTACTCTTCTGCATCTTTGTTAATCCGTGAAGGGGAAGACGTGTACAGTATGCTTGAACAGTCCTTAATAATATAGCGCAAGTATAAATAGCATTTTTCTTTCGAGATATCGCATAACGCTCGACAATGAAAACAGTGAAGTTTCTCAGACGTAATAGTAGATAACACAATTTGTAGAAATGCGCAGATACCACAACGTTCTGTAAAAACATTGAAATAATATGATGAAGTTGCAAAGAAGTTTCGTAGTAACGTGACATATGTACGGAATTGCATTCGATAAGCAGCAGCTGTGTCACTGAAACAATATCCCTTCGTTATTCCAGAGAGATCACGATGGGGATCTACTTCGACTCGTGGCTCACGGAGCTGCTGGTGGTACTCTCACTGCCGATAATCTACATCTACCTCAAGTTCGTCTTCGTCCACTACCGCTTCTGGAAGAGCAGGGGCGTTCCTTACGACGAGCCGACCTTCCCTTTTGGAAGTCTGCGTGACAGCTTCTTTGGCAAGCTCTCGATGGGCTTGACCATCGCCAAAGTTTACAGGAAACACAAAGGTAAGCTTTCTGCACCTGCACTTCGCTATTCTTCCTCTCCTCAGAATTTTAAACTCCGAATGTCCCAGGCCTGTCATCACCTGCTATCTTCTCACTGCTTATATTCAAATGCTAATATTATTAGTAGGAGTAGCAGCTTTGTTACTGTATGCAACTTTGTTAGAGTACGTAAAATGATAAACAGTGCATCAGGTCAGTCAGGCACCATGTCTTAACCAGGGACCAAATGACTTTCTGCTGTTATAAAGTGAGCTTCATAAACAAAAACATCACAGTATAACACTGTTGTCATAATTACACCCGCAGTATATCTGCTTTTTTATGCTTTTTTAGGAAATCACCAGTGAGCAAGGAAATGTATTGAGTAGGCACAAGGTGGGAAGACTTTTTAGAACGGTGGAGAAGTGTGAACAGCTAGGGTGCTTAATTTTTTTTCCATCACGCTTCTGACTCGTTTGATGCTGTACGCCACGAATTTCTCCTTGTGTCAATCTCTTATCTCATAATAGCACTTGCACTTAACGTACTCCAAATCCGTTACTCCCATACAGTTTTTACCCTCGACAGCTCCTTCAAGTACCACGGACATACTCGTATGTCCTGCCATCCCGTCCCTTTTTGTTCCACATATTCCTCTCCTTGGCGATTCTGAAGATAATCTCCTCATTTCGCATCCTATCAGTCCACCTAATCTTCAACATTCCTCTGCTGCACCCCATTTCAAACTCTTTCGATTCTCTTAGTTTCCGGTTTCCTCACAGCCCATTACTCACGTCCATATAATTCTGTAATCCAAACATACGTTATCAAAAATTTCTTCCTCAAATTACGGCCGATGTTTGATACAAGTAAACTTCTTTTGTGCAGGAATGCCGTCTATTCCTGCGCTAGTCTGTTTTTTACGTGCTCCCCCCTTTATCCATCATGTGTTATTTTGCTTCAAACGTAACAGGACTCCCGCCCTCACTTTGACTAGTTCGTGCTCCCCAACTTTGGTAAGTTGATCGTTAAGCTCAATCTCACTACTCCTCGTTACTTTCATCTTGCGTCACCTTACTCTCAGTTCATATTCTGCACTCGTTTGACCAGAGGTGTCTAAGGCAATGCTGCCTAAGAAGTGAGCATCTATCACAAGACTGGGGAAAACATAAATTCCATAAAATTCTATTTAATAATTTATGATAAATTGAATATTTTCAGTCTGAATCTCTCGCCAAGCGCTGCTATTCTCTCATTGGTCCACACCGGCTCTTTTTTTTATTTTTCTTTCGCGGCAGTTATTGTTAGTGGTGTTGAGTACATATGTGTGGCCCAAACATACTTCAAAATATACATCCAAGCTTGATGTTCTATTCTACAGAATGGTCCATTAGGGTTCAATGAATATTCCCTCTCACGTATCATATATGTCATAAAGTGAACAAAAATTTTATTGTGCTAAACTCAGGTGTATTTTAGGATTTTAAGCACTTAGCGACTTCCATCGATTTTTTAGCATAATTTCAAGCCTTCTCTAAGCTTTCCCTCACTGACATGATTAACGGTATATATTTTTATTTTTAATAAAAATTAAAACATTTTATTTTCATTTTAATAAAAGTATGTATTTAGAAAGAAACACGTTATATATCATTGATAATCAGGCAGTAAAAATTGCGTAAATCTATTAAGAAATACTTGCACCTCGCCACAGATTACAAACCATATAATTTTATATATTTTTAAATGCCATTATATTGAAAATAAACAATATACCTTCAACTATACCAAAAATCACAAAAAAAACTTACATATTTTTCTTACTTTCAGTTTTGTTAACTTTTTATTACATATTTTAAAGCCACTTGATTATCAATTTCATGCTCGACTGCCAAAATGGCCAAATCATTAAGACGATTTTGTGTACTAGTGGAACATAAAAAGTTTTTAATTAATTTTAACTTAGAGAATGTCCTTTCCCTAGTTGCTACAGTTGTTGTCATAATTGTCAATAGTCTTAAAGCAATACTAAGATTTATATCAGAAATTAACTTTGTAATGAAGCGCAGTAGATTGCTTACACATTCTTTTTTGACCAGAGTGCAAATATTGCTGAAATTTGCTCCTCTAATACCATCCCATTTATATGAACAGAATCACCATCAATTACAACACGCTCTACATTCTTAGTGTTTAAGTAGCATTTCTTTGGACGTATATTATGTAACAACTGAAAATAGTTACTATGATTACTAAGTTGTCCAAATCTAGTAGCTAATGCATTTAGTGGTTGATTGATTGTAAAATAAAAAAGAACACATTTTACACTGTTCTTTTGGATCTGTGATAGGTTCATCTGATGCTTCGTATGAGAAGTTCCTCTTTATTCTTCTACAGCATTATCGATTTACCGTTAATCCTAAATTAGCCTTCACATCACTTGCGGTAGCAGGTTCTTGTGCACCAATAACAGCTTCATTGAAGGACGAATCCGATCGAAGATTCGCGAAAAGTATTTTGCAGTTTTGTTTGCTTCAAATTGGTTACTGGGTTAATGGAATTTAGTATTTCATGCCAAATAACTAATGAACACACCGACTTAACTCGTTTTATACAATTTCACAACCCCAAAGCCTCATCTCTTGTTAAATTAGCAATTTCTTGGTTTTCGTAAAGCGTCATGTACGTATCCCAATTCGAATCTGAAAGGCTTTAAGGCTGTATCTTATTGTCTCACCTAGTGTCACTCAATGGTTTCAAATTTAAACCTCGAAGATGATTCAAAAGTATTGCCTACCAAAAAGTAGCCACCAAAAACAAAAATTAGTTTTTGACCAATGTTGAAGAAATCAGCAGCTTCCAAGGATGCTTTTGCCATATTATTAACAACAAGATTTATTGAGAAAGTTGTTATTACATAGAACATAAAAAGCTGCCGATTCATATTGTTTAATTAGAGATTGCGCTATTGCTTTCATCCCTAGTATTAGATTTATTTTCATATCCCTGCTCTCTGATATCTTCCAAATTTAAACCTATTATGATATCAGACATCTGTTTCCTGTGGATCTTGCAACTGCTAAGAGGCTTGAATAGCTTTCACTGATTTCAGGTTCAACTTCAGCCTTAAATTTATTGATTGAAATGTATCTGATTACAAGAGCTATCTGCTCTACCCTACTGCAGTAATGTCAGAAGTCCCACCTAAAATTATGGAAAAAATACTTTAATTTTTTAATTTAATTAAAAATATGAGACTTTACAGTTTGATGCAGCCGATCCGTGCGAGGTATTGAAACGAAGTGATACGAAACAACGCGGTGGATATGACTGAAGTATTTATTGAAGAGTCATCACCAGAGACCTGAGCACTGCTATCCCACTGTTTCACGAGCCGAAGGATTCCCTGTTTGCAGGATTCCTGTGGCTGTGGTAGGAGCCAGTCCTCCACTGGGTCCTTCATTTCATCGTCCGAATTTAAGCGCATCCCTCTTAAATGTTGTTTTAGGTGACCAAATACATGGAGGTCCTACGGCGACATATCTGTGCCGTAGGTTGGATGCTCAGGCTGCTCCAACTTGAAAACTTGGCCACTACGCTTTGTGTGTCTTCGGAGACTTCTGGACGTGTTACGTGGAGCAGGATCACTCCATCCTTGAGCAGCCCAGGCCATTTGCTCTTGATCGACTAGTGTAGGCTAAGGAGTGTTTCATGGAGACTTACACACCTGAGTTATGTGGAGCAGCATCACTCCGTCCTTCAGCAGCCCAAGCCGTTTGCTCTTGATGGACTTGCTTAGTCTAAGGAGTGAATCACAGTACACGTCATTTGTTAATGTTTTTTCCATGCTCAAGGAATCCGATGAGTATGAACCTTGACCTTCAAAAAAGACGGCTGGTATGACCTTACCTGTAGAGGACACAAATTTGAGTTTTTAATGTGTGTGATGACGCATTCTTCTGTTGCCTAAATGTCTCACTACGTTATCTCAAAGCGGCACACGCAAATTTCAATCTCCTTGGTTGTTACAGCATTTTATACCTTTTCATTGGAACACTTCTCATACATGGCGTGGCCGAGCGGTTCTAGGCACTACTGTCTGGAACCACGCAACCGCTACGGTTGCAGGTTCGAATCCTGCCTCAGGCATGGATGTGTCTGATGTGCTTAGGTTGGTTAGGTTTAAGTATTTCTAAGATCTAGGGGACTGATGACCTCAGAAGTTAAGTCCCATAGTGCTCAGAGCTACTCCTCATACAACCTTGTTTTGTATATTTTTTGCGAGGGAGTAGCTTTAGTCTTTCCTTGTTTTTAGCACTCTACAGACGTCCTCTTCCATAATGGGATCAAATTCAGATAGCAATTATTTTTTAGAAATTACGGTTATTATATTCGAACAACCTATCACTTGTACCTTGAAAAGCCAGACCAGTTTTACCAAGAAATTTAGGAATTGCTATGATTCTTAGAAGCTCCTCGTTCCAGTGATTTGTTTCTGTGTTAATAAATCTTTGAACGGCTGTGCCTGTAGTTTTACAACACTTCAATCTTTGGTTCATTTTTAGCTACCATTTTTGGGCCTGAATATCAGATGGGCGCTTTAGATCGCGCAGCGGGAGACGTCATCATAATAATGAAAATGTAGATAACCAACGACTCGGGAACCACTCGCATGACTACGGTTTACATTATATGTTTGCATGCGCTAATACTTTTTGTGTCTTAAGACATCGATATTTTTGGCACATTTACAGCCCAAGTGAGGCCTCTAAATTTTGGCGCCCCGGACGAGTATCCGGTTTGCCCGCTCCTTTATCATACTAGAGTAGTGGTAATTTATTTGTTGTTACTGGAGAGTACTGGCATAGCTTGATCGGATATAAAAAAGTATGAGACACCCTGTAATTGGGCTTGGCACGGTTGCATCGCTTGTCTACCACTACCAAACGAATAACACACACGACAATGTTGCGGTTTCTATTGCAGCATCCCTAGGTTTCTGCCGTTAGACACCCATGGCTTTCAGTAAGTGTTGTGGGAGTCTTGTGATCCTTGCAACTCATAGATGGGGACAGTGCGGCCAGCTGACGCGGATAATAGTTATGTCGCCAGGTAGGATTTTTTTTTACGTTATGAAGCCAACTTTTTGTTCTTTACGGTAGAGCCGGCTCTACTAAAACGATGTTGTGGGAGGAGCTAGCAAAATTTTGATGGGAGCGCATCACTCATATACAACAGCTCGATCGCTTTTTATTAAATGTTTGACAGTGAAAGATAACAGTGCACACTGCTCTTTGATTTGTTTTCATATACTAAAAGTGAACACCAGAATGAAAAGAGATTGGGAATCTGCTATGGAAAACAAAAACTGGTTTAGGAATAACATTGATCAAATGCTGCACAGTATGTAGATGCCAAAAATGAATATGAAAAAGTCTACCTCATTTCAAATGGACATACACTACTGGCCATTAAAACTGCTACTGCACGAAGATGACGTGCTACAGACGCGAAATTTAACCGACATTTGCTGTGATACGCAAATGATCAGCTTTTCAGAGCATTCATACTAGGTTGGCGCCAGTGGCGACACCTACAACATGCTCACATGAGGAAAGTTTCCAACCGATTTCTCATACACAAACAGCAGTTGACCGCCGTTATCTGGTGAAACGTTGTTGTGATAACTCGTGTAAGGAGTAGAAATGCGTACCATCACGTTTCCGACTTTGATAAAGGTGGGATTGTAGCCTATCGGGATTGCGGTTTATCGTATCTCGATATTGCTGCTCACGTTGGTCGAGATCCAATGACTGTTAGAAGAATATGGAATCAGTGGGTTCAGGAGGGTAATACGGAACGCCGTGCTGGATCCCAACGGCCTCGTATCATTAGCAGTCGAGATGACAGGCATCTTATCCGCATGGCTGTAACGGATCGTGCAACCACGTCTCGATCTCTGAGTCAACAGATGGAGACGTTTGCAAAACAACAACGATCTGCACGAACAGTTCGACGACGTTTACAGCATCATAGACTATCAGCTCGGAGACCATGGCTGTGGTTATCCTTGACGCTGCATCACAGATAGGAGCGCTTGCGATGGTGTACTCATTGACGAACCTGCTTGCACAAATGGCAAAACGTCATTTTTTCGGATGAATCCAGGTTCTGTTTACAGCATCATGATGGTCGCATCCTTGTTTGGCGACATCGCGGTGAACGCATGTATTCGTCATCGCCATACTGGCCTATCACCTGGCGTTATGGTATGGGGTGCCATTGGTTACACGTCTCGGCCACCTCTTGTTCGCATTTACGGCATATTGAACGGTGGACGTTACGTTTCAGATGTGTTACGACCCGTGGCTCTACCCTCCATTCGATCCCAGCGAAATCCTACATTTCAGAAGGATAATGCACGACCGCATGTTGCAGGTCGTGTACGGGCCTTTCTGGATACATTCTCCAGATCTCTCACCAATTCAAATCGTCTGGAAAATGGTGAACGAGAAACTGGCTCGTCATAATACGCCAGTCACTACTCTTGATGAACTGTGGTATCGTGTTAAGGCTACATGGAGAGCTGTACCTGTACACGCCATCCACGCTCTTTTTGACTCAATGCCCAGGCGTATCAAGGCCGTTATTACAGCCAGAAGTGGTTGTTCCGGGTACTGATTTCTCAGGATCTATGCACCCGAATTGCAAGATCTATGCATCCAGATTGCGTGAAAATGTAATCACATGTCAGTTCTAGTATAATATATTTGTTGAATGAATACCCGTTTATCATCTGCATTTCTTCTTGGTGTAGCAATTTTAATGGTCAGTAGCGTATTATAGGAGAAGCTTTTTTCCTTCGCCACCGTTAACCGTAGTCCTCGGCAAATTAGTAGGGGCGTTCAATAAGTAATGCAACACAGCCAATTTCGGTTGAAAAAATGTGGTATTTATTTGGGTACATTGTGGATTATTCTTACTTCAGCTCGTAAAGTTTCACAAAGTTGCGATGGTTGGCGACTCTATACGTAGTATTCGAAATGCTGTGTTGCGGAGGTGAGAGCAGTCATTGAATTTCTTTTATCGGAAAACCAGAGTGTCGCAAATATTCGTAGGCGCTTGCAAAATGTCTAGGGGGCCTTCCAGTGAACAAAAGCAGGGTGATTCGTTGAGCGAGGCGCCTGCCATCGTCGCAACGAAGTTGCACAAACCTGTTCGACCTCTCGCGTGCCAGCGGACCGCAATCAGCTGTAACACCCTGCAATGCTGGAACGCGCAGACACTCTAATTCGAAGTGATCGACGATCACAAGCAAACACCTCGCTACTCAGCTATAGTTGGAGTCACGAACGATGGCGGTCGAGTTTAGGCTTGTTCTGCCCCGACCTACGTCACTCACTCTCAGACAGCCAATGAGCGTTCAGTAGTGAGGTGTTCTGAATGCCGTAGCTAATGCGAGCTTTAAACGTGTTCGTATCGAGTTGCTTAGTGAATTTTTATTCCATTTGTTGCTAGTTGTCATTGCTGATGGTGATGGTAAGTGATACATTCCGCTTAAGGAAGGGAGAGATATAATTTGCAGGATATACACTTTCTTCGAGCGGAAAAAATGCCTCTGAGCACTATGGGACTTAAAATCTTAGGTCATCAGTCCCCTAGAACTTAGAACTACTTAAACCTACCTAACCTAAGGACATCACACAAAGACCCGCTGGGTTCCTCGCCAAGACCAACAAAGGACGATCTGAGCGGAACTGCTTGGGTGTTACGAGGCCGATCATGATAAATTTTCGTTGTAGATCGTAACGACCGATGAAGATGAAATCATCACTTCGAAACAAAACGGCAATCCATGGGACGGCACACTCTTCTCCTTCAAAGAAAAAGTTCAAAGCCGCACCCTCAGCCTGTGAAATCATGGGGATAGTCTTTGGGGCTTTCTACGGGCTATTCTGCTTGACATCCTCCCTCACGACGCAACGATCAGCTCTTAAGTTTATTGTGCTACCCTCAGGAAATTTAAGAAGCAAGTGCAGCGTGTTCGTCGCCACAAAAAATGTAAAAGAACTTCTCCTTGTACATGGCAACGCTAGGCCTCACACCAGTCTGGGCACTGGAAAAGAGCTCACAAAACTTCACTGGACTGTTCTTCCTCATCCACCCTATAGCCCGGATTTCACACCTTCCGACTTTCATCTGTTTGGCCCAATGAAGGAAGCACTCTGAGTGGAGCAGTAGTGGATGATGGGGAGGTTATTGATGGTGCAAGACGATGGCTCCGACGCCGACCAGTACAGTGATACCACGTAGGCATATGGCCCGTCCCAGTAAGCCAATCGCGTTGAAGGGAGGTTATGTAGAAAAGCGGGGTTTTGTAGAGAAAAAAAGCACTCAGTCGTCAGGTCACAAGTGGCCCATCGGGACCATCCGACTGCCGTGTCATCCTCAGCTGAGGATGTGGATAGTAGGGGCATGTCGTCGGCACACCGCTCTTCTGGTCGTTAGGATGGTTTTCTGCCACCGGAGCCGCTACTATTCGGTCGAGCAGCTCCTCAATTGGCATCACGAGGCTGAGTGCACCCCGTAAAACGGCAACAGCGCATGGCGACCCGGATGGTCACCCATTCAAGTGGCGGCCACGCTCGACAGCGCTTAACTTAACGTGATCTGAAGGGAACCGGTGTATCCACTGCCGCAAGGCCATTGCGTTTGTACAGAAAAGAGTGAGGAATAATATGGTGTATTGCAATCCTGGATAAAACCAACTTGGTATCAGAAGAAAAGAATGTGTTGCATTAGTAACTGAATGCTCCTCAGAGGGGGGAGTGGTCATTGGTATGGTGCACTACTGACCGAGTGGCAGAACTCGTCGCTGTCCTGTCAACTTCGCGGAAATCCAACTGGGTGGGCCTGGAGCTGCGGAGCAAGGGGGGGGGGGGTGAGGGGGAGGGGAGGAGGGGAGCGGAGAGTTTGTGGCAGGACAGCCTAGCCGTACTGCCAGCTCGACGTGTCCGCCGCAGAGTACACGAGACTCCTTGAGGTTGGCATTCAACGTTGCCACGTGTATCGGAATCGGGAAAGACTGGTAGACAGAGAACGACAAACCACGTCAGCTTCTTGCGTGGCTATCTGGACAAGAATTAGTTGATTTCCATAGGTCACTTTCTACAATATATCATATTGATGTGGAATGATTCATTTTACGAAATATTTTGTGACTAGTAGAATGATACCATGCGGGCGTGCGACCCCTCCCAGTAAGTTGGCGTAAGGCCATCGCATTGACGGCAGGTTTCTGCAATGTATCATATTGGTGTGGAATGATTCATTTTACGGAATATTATGTGACTAGTAGAATGGTACCATGCGGGCATGTGGCCCTTCCCAGTAAGCTGGCGTAAGGCCATCGCATTGCCTGCGTGCCAATCGTTTATGGATTGGTCACATAATTTTTGCACTAAACAGTCTTCCAAGGTATAGCAACACTTTTCGTTGATTGCCTTATGTTCATGATTGTTGCTAGCATATGAATATCCTCAACAGTGGCATTTTCATTCTTCTCATTGCGTTCATTGTAACAAAAATGGTTCAAATGACTCTGAGCACTATGGGACTTAACATCTGAGGTCATCAGTCCCCTAGAACTTAAAAACTACTTAAACCTAACTAACCTAAGGACATCACACACATCCATGCCCGAGGCAGGATTCGAACCTGCGACCGTAGCAGTCGCGCGGTTCCGGACTGAGCGCCTAGAACCGCGAGACCACTGCGGCTGGCTTCATTGTAACAAATTTAGTTTAATATACGTTCTTTGCTACAGATAAGTATGCTGAAGAGCCAAAGAAACTGGTACAGAGCCCCCGCGAGCGCGCAAAACTGCCGCAACACGACGTGGCATGGACTCGATTAATGTCTGAAGCACTAATGGGGGAACTGACACCGTGAATAGTGCAGGGCTGTCCATAAATGCGTAAGAGTACGAGGGGGTGGAGATCTCTTCTGACCAGCACTTTGCAAAGCATCGCAGATATGCTCAAGAATGTTCATGTCTGGAGAGTCTGGTGGCCAGCGGAAGTGTTTAAACTCAGAATTGTGTTGCTGGAGCCACTCTGTAGCAATTCTGGACACGTGGGGTGTCGCATTGTCCTACTGGTATTGCCCAAGTGCATCGGACTGCACAGTGGACATGACTGGACGCAGATGACCAGACAGGATGCTTACGTACGTGTCACCCATCAGAGTCGTATCTAGACTATGAGGGATCCCATATCACTCCCACTGCACGCGCCCCACACCATTACAGAGCCTCCAACAGCTTGAAGAGCACCTTGCTAACATGCAGGATCCATGGATTCATGGGGTTGCCTCCATACCTGTACATGTCCATCCGGTCGATATAATTTGAAACGTGACTCGTCCGACAAGGCAACGTGTTTGCAGTCATCGACAGTCCAGTCATCTGTTGACGGGCCCAGGCGAGGCGTAAAGCTGTGTTTCGTGCAGATATAAAGGGTACACGAGTAGGCCTTCGGCCCCGAAAGCCCATATCGATGATGTTTCATTGAATGGTTGGCACGCTTGTTAATAACCCAGCATTGAAATCTGCAGCAATTTGCGGAAGGGCTGCTCCTCTGTCAACTTGAACGATTCTCTTCAGTCGTCGTTGGTCCCGTTCCTGCAGGACCTTTCTCCGGCCGCGGCGATATCGGAGATTTCATGTTTTAGCCGATTTCTGGTATTGACGGTACACTCGTAAAATGGTCGTACGGGAATATCCCCACTTCATCGCTACTTCGGAGATGCTGTGTTCCATCGGTCGTGCGCGGCCTATAGGACCACGTTCAAACTCATTTAAATCTTGATTACCTGCCGTTGTAGCAGAGTAACCGATCTAACAACTGCGGCAGAGTGTATTGGCGTTGCCGACCGCAGCGCCGTATTCTGCCTGTTTACATATGTCTGTATTTGAATACGCATGCCTTTACCAGTTTCTTTGGCGTTTCAGGGCACCACATCTGAAAATGATAGTTTCGTAATAGGCATTCCCGAATATATGTTACTTCCGTGCGAAATCTGGAGGCTGCCTTCCCCTCCGGCCGCAGCTGCAGCGGCAGGAAGAGCTTGATCGTGGCGGGCGCCCCATTTGAAGGGGCCGGTCTAGGAAGTGGCGTTTAGGGCTAAATGTGAATTGAGTCTCCTATAGCGCGTGTGGCGCAGCGCACGGCAGCGCGCATGTTTCTAATCTAACAGATCCTAGTGCGTCTTCGCAAATTGGGAGCGGCTTAATGGTGACGCGACACGCTTCTGCGACATGTCGCGTGCCATTGTTGTGGCAGAGTATGTAACTAAAATCGTCGTCCCTGATGAATTTGCGTTATGTTTGTCCCTGTAAAAGCTTCCGCAGACGAAGTTGTTAAGAAAAGTATAAAGTTAATTTTTGTGACATATGAGACATAATTACTGCTTCTTGTCACTTACGAGCGCCACTGATTTATGAGAGACTCCATTCGTGACAGCGCGAAAGGACGCCCTAGCCGCCTCCAGGATTCCTGTTCTCACGCTCACCTCAATAGTACCTAAAATATTCCTTAACTACTGAAGAGATTGTACATGCAGCTGTAACAAAATCTTTGTCACTGCATCCCCCTCTCAAAACAACACAATACAGATGTGCAGCTAACGTCCAGATTCTTTTAGACAATTATTCGCTCGTGGATGTCTGATGATGGATAAATTTCAAAATGTATCATATGAACAAAAAAGTCATTTCTTGCCTTTCGTTTGACTTTCACAACTGCGCCCACTCAGCTTGAATGCAGAACTACCGATTGTTTCAATATCAAGTTTGACGTCAGAGAACAAATGGCAAAAAAATATTTTTTCTTGTTATAAATGAACAATTGTTTTGATTTTGTTGCCCTTTACTTGTACTATGAAACCTTGCTTCTTGCCAAATTTCATGATTCTAGGTAACGGGAAGAACCCTATAAATTCTGATGAGTGAGTTTGCGAGTATCAAAATATGTGACACAAATGGACGCACCATTTGATTTCATTGACTTAGAAGCTAATTTTTATTATACCGTCAAGGGACCATAGACCTTAGTATGTGACATAAATTTCAACTTGACAAGTCTATCCGTTCCCGAGAAAACGGGGTCCTAACAGACAGACAGACAGATAGACACACAGACAATCTGATAACAAAAAATTAAAAACAAAAATGTGATACAACGACAGGTTCATAGCTTTCGGATTTTCCCTTTGGTTGTACTGTGAAACCTTACTTCTTGACAGATTTCATGTTTCTAGGCCAAACAGAATTACTCTAAAGGTTTTGATGAGTGGGTTTGCGAATATCAAAATATGTGTCATAAACGGCGGCATCTTTTCATTGCGTTGACTTAGAAGCTTCAATATCTTACACCGCCAAGGCACCATAGATCTCAGTATCTGACATAAATTTTAGCTTGAAACCTCTACCTGTTCTTGAGAGAAAGGTTTTTAACAGAAATTAGTTATATGTGGTAACTTCAATATAAATTTTGTATCTGATGCTACAAGAAAAAGGATGTTGGTAGATCTAAATTCACATGATCTGGTGCAGATTGTGTTTTTTCCAACTAGGGTGCAGGGGAACAGAAGCACAGCTACAAACATATTTTTATTCATTCTTCACTACTAAATGGGCATTCAGTTAGTAAAAGGATGAATGGCCTTTCATGCCATGATGCACAAATTTTAACACTTAACGGCTTTTGTAGTCAAACAAATGTCACACACAATTACAAACTATGTGGGAAACTTTATTTAAGATCAATAGCGAATTTTTTAAACCTTGTAAAGGAAGAACAGCGGCTGGATGTTTTTAGTGCCGATACCATAGATGATAAATATAATGCTTTCCGTAACACATTTCACATGCTCTCTGAGAGTTGCTTTCCATTAGAACGTTCTAAACCGGGTACTAGCAGTAATAGACAGCCCAGGTGGCTGACTAGTGGGATAAGTATATGATGTAGAACAAAGCAGGAATTACATCAAAGTGTTAGCAGTAGTGACAATCAAGCTACAGTAGCCCATTACAGACAATATTGTTATGTGCTTAAAATGTTATTAGGAAGGCAAAGAGTATGTGGTATGCAAATAGAATAGCTAATTCACAGGATAAATTGAAAACTATATGGTCAGTTGTGAAGGAAGTGTCTGGTCAGCAGTACAAGGTCGACGATATGAAGTCAGTTCGTAGTAAATATATTTCTGTTACTGATGCAACAGGTATATGTACAGTATTTAACAACCATTTCTGAGCATTGCTGGTGAACTGAACAAAAATTTAGTTTCTACAGGAAATCATATCTCTTGACAAATGCCTTTCCGAGATTGATGTCTGAAATACAGACGAGGGGGAGACTGAGTCAATAATTAAATCACTGAAGACTAAGGGCTCTCATGGGCATGATGGAGTGCCTAGCAGAATAGTAAAGTACTGCGCTGCACATGTTAGCCCTGTATTTAGCCATATTTGTAATTTTTGCTTGAAGAACGGTCAGTTTCTTGAACGATTAAAGTACTCAGTAGTAAAGCCGCTTTATAAAAAGGGATAATGTAAACAATTTTAGACATATTTCTATACCAGCAATGTTTGATAAAGTTATTGAAAAGGATGTGTATGCAAGGATAATTGACCATTTTATATTACACGATTTGCTATCAAATATACAGTTCGGATTTAGAAGTCGTTTAACAACTGAAAATGCTATATTCTCTTTTCTCTATTATGTACTGGATGGGTTAAACAAAAGGTTTCAAACGCTAAGCATATTTTTTGATTTAATTGAGGCGTTTGATTGTGTTGATCACAAAATATTGCTCAAGAAGTTGGGCTATTAAGGAATACGGGGAGTAGCTCACAATGGGTTCACCTCTTAGTTTAGCAACAGACAGCAAAAGGCCATTATTCACGATGTTGAGGATGACTATGATGTGGGGTCTGAGTTGGGTAGTGTCAAGTGGGGGGGGGGGGGGGGGGGGGATGCCCAGGGATCATTGTTGGGGGCACTCCTGTTCCTTATTTATATAAATGATATGCCTTCTAGTATTACAGGTAAGTCTAAAATATTTCTGTTTGATGATGACACTAGGTCGGTAGTAAAGGATGTTGTGTCCAATATTGGCCCGGTTTCAAATAGTGAGGTTCATGACCTAAGTTCATGGTTTATAGAAAATAAACTAACGCTAAATCACAGTAAGACTCAGTTTTTACAGTTTCTACCACACAATTCAACAAAACCTGACGCTTGAATTTCACAGAATGGGCGTATGATTAGTGAAACTGAACAGTTCAAATTTCTAGGTGTTCAAATACATAGTAAGCTGTCGTGGTGCTGTTAGGATCTTGTTCAAAGACTACATGCTGCCATTTTTATTATTCTAACGGTAGCTGAAGTGAGTGATCGTTCGACACGAAAATTAGTGTACTTTGCTTGTTTTCACTCGCTTATGTGGTATGGTATTATATTTTGGGGTAACTCTTCCATTCTAAAAGGATATTTTTGGGTCAGAAACGGGCCTTTCGGGCAATAAGTGGTTTTAGATCACGAACCTCTTGTCGACTCCTGTTCACGTGTCTGTGTATTTTGATATTGGCCTCTCAATTTATATATTCCTTACTGTCATTTCTTATTGACAATATTAGCTTATTCCCAAGAATAAGCAACTTTCACTCAGTTAATACTCAGCAGATATCAAACCTGCATCTGGATCGGACTTCCTTAACTCTTGTACAGAAAGGTGTGCAGTATACTGCTGCATCCATTTTCAATAAGCTACCACTCGAATTCAAAAATCTTAGCCGTAATCCACGCTCCTTCAAATCGAAACTGAAGAGTTTCCTCATGGGGTCACTCCTTCTATTCTGTCGAGGAGTTCCTTGAAAAGTTAAGTTGATTCTTGTTGTATTGTTGATCACATTTACTTAATCTTATGGACTGACTTTTTTCCGGTTCATAAACATTTTATTTTTATCTGTTATTATTTTTATTTTGTAATTTCATGTACTGACATGCTACTCAATTTGGTCCTACGAAACTTGACGTGAAAATAAAAATAAAATAAAACATATAATGACAGGGGTGGACAACATTGTGATCCTATATGGGTTCCGTTTTTTCTGATTGAGGTAAGGAACCCTAAAAAGGTGTTATATACCGCTTCGTTGTGTTTGTATATATATGTTTTCGCCAGAAAGGAAATTCTGGTGTTTTTAAATGTTTGTAAAATAATTTTTCTGCTCTTTCAGTTATTCGGCAGCTGTATAATTTATCAAACGACCTTTGTCGAGAATATCCAACACGAAACTGCACTACCATTGCTATTTCTTTAAGTCGGTGCTATATTCCGTCGTTTTATAAGACGGGCTATTTCGCATAGGCTCACTTTCATCGTTCACTACTGCCCTAAGCGACATGACGCTAGGTTGATGTTCCGCCTCCTCTGAACACTCCACCGTTTGATGGCAAAGTCCCTTTCCGTTATTTTTCAGTATAGGTGGACATTAATGCTAGCGAGCGTTATCATTTGACCAGAAAAGAATCTCCCTGATTGACTTGTCTCTATAGAGGCCTGTTGCAGTTCATACAGCTGAGACTCCTAAAAAAATTGATGCTTCTGCAGCAGTCTTGGATAAGGCACGTCTGCCCGGCTGAAACCGCTCTGCAATCGTCTCTAGAGGGTGACAAATAAAAATTGAATTTCGCGAACATTGAGACCGGCTTTAGTGGTAGTACAGCAGTATCGACGGACAATTAAAAGCACTTCTCTGGTGTACTATTCAACTTAGGCTCACTGCAGCCATATTTGTAATATAGGCAGTAATTGATACAGTTTGTAGCTAACTCTCGAACCAGAATGAATTAGCGAATATACACTTATGTTCATAAACTAAGGATAATTGGAGAAAGTGGTGCCACACAACGTGGCACTACACAAAACTGGCCCTAATAGCATAGGCACATAGGGAACACACACGACACAGACCTGTAAGTCCACGGCATTGGTGATAGCCGCCCAGAAACACATGTGCTACAAAACGCCACTGTTTCCTGCACATGTACCCTGACATTAATATGGGATATGATCACCATGCACTGGTACACAGGCCGCACAACGGGTTGGCATACTCTGGATCAGGTGGTCGAGCAGCTGCTGGGATACAGCGTCCCATTCTTGCACCAGTGCCTGTCGGAGCTCCTGAAGTTTCCTAGGGGTTTGAAGACGTGCAGCGATACGCCGACCGAGAGCATCCCAAACGTGCTCGATGGGGTTTAGGTATGGAGAACAGGCAGGCACTCCATTCGCCTGATATTTTCTGTTTCAAGGTACTCCTCCACGATAGCAGCTCGGTGGGACCGTGCGTTATCATCCATCAGGAGGAAGGTGGGACCCACTGCACCCCTGAAAAGGCAGAAATACTGGTGCAAAATGACGTCCAGATACACCTGACCTGTTACAATTCTTCTGTCAAAGACATGCAGGGGTTTTCATCCACCAATCATAATCCCACCTCACACCATCAAACCACGACCTCCATACAGGTCCCTTTCAAGGACATTAAGGGGTTGGTATCCGGTTCCTGGTTCACGCCAGATGAAGACCCGGCGAGAATCACTGTTCACATTATACCTGGACTCGCCCGTGAACATAACCAGGGACCATTGTTCCAATGACCATGTACTGTGTTCTTGACACCAGGCTTTACGGGCTCTGCTGTGACCAGGGGTCAGTGGAATGCAACTTTCAGGTGTCCGGGCAAATAAACCATGTCTGTTCAGTTGTCTGTAGACTGTGTGTCTGGAGACAGCTGTTTCAGTGGCTGCGGTAAAGTCCCGTGCAAGGCTACTTGCAGTGCACTGTGGCCGTCTGTGGGCACTGATGGTGAGATATCGGCCTTTTTTGTGGTGGCGTACACTGTGGACGTCCCGTACTGAAGTGCCTGAACACGTTTCCTGTCTGCTGGAATCGTTGCCATAATCTTGAGATCACACTTTTTGGCACATGGAGGCCCCGTGCTACGGCCCGCTGTGTTTGACCAGCCTCCAGTCGCCCTAATATTCTACGCCTCATAACGTCATCACTATGTGTTCTTTGATCCATTTTCAACACACAGTAACCATGAGCACCTCTGTAAACGTCTGCACACTTACTCGCTGCACCCTACTCTGACACGCAACAACACACCTAATCGTATGTGGAGTGCTGCCAGCGTCACCGTGCAGGTCAAATGCTCCGCATGGTCATACCCCGAGGTGATTGAAACCCGCAAACCGCCCACCAGAGCGTTGTTTCACCGTGTATCAGCATTATCCTTAATTTATGAGCATCAGTGTGTGATATGCTGAACTTATGAAGACAAGCTGCAGACTGTAACCTGTAACCTGTGTCGCTAGTGTCGGGGACAGCGTTCGTACCAATTGTGCTACTCAACCGCGCCTTATCGACCCGACTGAGCTTGAGGTTAGAGAAATTCCAGTGATAATTTGAAACTTTGGTAGCGCGCTACTTACGAAAAACAGGTATATGGGTTCGATTCCCGGTCTGGCAAAAATCTTTTGCTTCTCACTCCAGGACGTCAGGGCAACGTACAGGCCCCTGTTTTCCACTGATATCCCATCACATCGCTGTCACAATTCGCTTCTCTCTCACTTTTTTTGCGCAGAGCGCCCGTTCTACTAGGCTTACACCACAGCTCTGTCTGCGCATCACTCCCGCATCTCTCGGCCATTTGTTTTCCTGTTAGTCCTGTTCCCTGCTGTGACATTACTAATTTTCTCGGTTTACTAACCATTGTACTTTTCAGGCAAAAAGATCGTTGGCATCTACGCTCTTCAGCGACCATCGCTGATCGTCAGGGACCCAGACCTGGTGCGAACCGTGCTGGTGAAGGACTTCCAAGCGTTCCAAGACCGCGGCGTCTCCATGGACAAGAGGGACCCCATCAACAGGCACCTCTTCGCCTTGACTGGAAACGAGTGGAAGAGGCTGAGGGTCAAGCTCACTCCCACCTTCACTTCAGGGAAGCTCAAGATGATGTTCTCTGTAAGTTTACCTAAACCTAGAGTTTTCCTCGATTGAAAGTGAAGTTCAGTTTCTGTGTATTATATAGAGATTAGCCACGTAACACCGAAATAAATTTCTACTAAAATGAAAAAATCAAAAATCATAATTTGTAACTATTAATGAAGCGTTATAGAGTATATAAGGTCAGTTATACCTGTTAGGTACAACTTGGTATGTCGTAAACTTGCTACAACAGGCAGTCAAGAAATTAACACGTACATCATCCAGTAAAATATTTTTAATTTAACATTTTGACGGTACATTGATAGGATTTACATGATCAAAAATGAAGGATACATGGAGGCCTACATTTTAAATGATTATGTATAATACAGGGTGCTTCAAAGAGACTGAGTCGCGCGGCGTAGCCCCTCGGTGTGGGGCGCCTTGCCACGGTTCGCGCGGCTCCGCCCGTCGGAGGCTCGAGTCCTCCCTCGGGCATGGGTGTGTGTGTTGTCCTTAGCGTAAATTGGTGTAAGTTAGATTAAGTACTGTGTAAGCCTAGGGACCGATGATCTCAGCAGTTTGGTCCCATAGGAAATTACCATAAATTCCCAAAAGCTTTCAAAGAGAATGACCTGATTTCAAAATTCCATATTTATTGATTCCGGTGCGGTTCTCCTCTTGCTACCTGCGACGGTCGTTCGCTGCAGTACGGGAAGCCAGGATCCGTTTACCTTAAGGCTTTCCTCTTTCTTGTTCAAACTCTTCGCGTGTTTTTGTATTTCTACAGCTTCTCTGAACAAGCGCGTGTGATAGAGCTTCTCTACAGCCAGAACTTCCGTGTCGGCGAATTTTATTACGTGGTCGGTCTCATTGAGTGCGTGCTCTGCCACGGCCGATTTCTCCACCTGCAATGTCGCTTATGCTCTTTGATCCTGGTGTTAATTGATCGTCCACAATGACGATAATTACTCGTATTTTTGTTGTATACAAACACGCGAACAGCAAGTCGCTCTAGATGTACTCGAAACGCTCAGGAGAGGGAAGCACAAGTCACAGACAGTGTTAGATTCGTGTAGATCTACAAATACCATCAATGGCGATCCATTTATAAGCGTCGCTATGATGTGACACGAATTCGGAACACTCGGCGTTAAAGGGTTAATAGTAATTAATGACGGTGCAAGCTTCATACGGACAGATGTGATCAACCTTTCTCGTTTGAACTAGGAGAATTCAGAGAGCGAAAAGCTGCCACCCCACCACACATTTGACTTTAAGCATTGTAATATACGTTCGTTAGTGTTTGAAGCAAGGGTAACGATAGTTATTTGGGTGGTTTCCCTGTGACAACCCTGATGTTATATTAGCTTAAAAGTCAAATGAGGTATGTTTTTAATTGATCTGTTTTATATCCAGTGATGATGGTCTATGACCGAAACCAGTGCATGATATATACGTCAAGTAAAACAGCTGCCGGTCAAAATGAATTATCTAAAGTACTCACCTGATGAAAGCCTTAAATAACAGCTGTGACCGTGTGCCAAGTGTAGCTTCCATATTTCTATTCTAACATAGGCTGATTATACTGCAGTTTCATAAATTGTAGGAAGCACATGCTTTATATTCAGTAATTCTGATGAACGACACTTGCAGTTATAGTAACCATTTATTAGACAACAATTTTATCCTAGCAATATTTCAGGCCACTCTCATACTCGCCTTTGCCTTTAAAATCCCATTTCACTAAGATTAGTGCCATTCTTAAACTTCTTCTTCTTTGGCACTACAGCCCTTGATAGGTCTTGGCCTCCTCAGCAATCACCCTCCGCACAGCTCTCTTCTCTGCTTTTCTCGTCCATCCTCGCATCTCCATCGTGGTAAGGTCAGCCAACACGCTACACAGCCATCTAGCTGTAGGCTGGCCTTCTGATGGAGGACAATCTGCCTATTACTGTTGGTTTGGGCATCCTCTCTTCTGTCTTCCTCTCCATATGCTCTAACCAGCTAGTCTTTGAGATTTAACAATTTTCCCTATATCCTTCTCTTTTATAAGCTCTTGTTTTTCAAAATTGTACCTTACTCTCCAGCTCTCTGTCTCTCTCACCAGCCCATAAATTTTTCGCAGGATTTTTCTTTCAAATTCATTTCTTAAAATTACCCCATCAAAATTTCGGAAGTTTAGATGAGTCTCCTATAGAACAACTACTTATTTAATCATTCCAACCATAGGTGTAAATCTTGAACACTCGAAGCGATCAAAGCCGAAATGGTTCAAATGGCTCTGAACACTATGGGACTTAACTTCTAAGGTCATCAGTCCCCTCAAACTTAGAACTACTTAAACCTAAGTAACCTAAGGACATCACACACATCCATTCCCGAGGCAGGATTCGAACCTGCGACCATAGCGATCACGCGGTTGCAGACTGTAACGCCTAGAACCGCTCGGCCCACCGCCTAATGACTTATCATTACTCTCGTTTTACCCTGAATTGTCTGATTAATGTTCTTTCTCTCATCGTATTTTCTCTTCTTATTAGTGTTTCCAGGTGTCAAGACTTTCACGGAATGACCCAATTTTCACAGGCGTCATGACTGGTCCCACAAAAGCCATCCGTGGAAGACCCGACTTTTGGAAAATGCTAAAATTCCAAATGCAGTGCGTATTCAGATGAGTAATACTCGAGAGCATCAAAGTTCTGGGCGTGTCAATGGTGCTATCCAAGAGAGTCAGAATACCGTGTGCTAGGACGTCCCTATAGCCAATGAACTGTAGGAACAGCTCAGCGCATGTCCGGACTGTATGTTTTGTCTTGTGTACGGCTTTGTAAACAACGGCTAATAGAGGTGGGCTACAGAGTGTTGCGGCAACTATCGTCGAACGAAAGCTGGACAGTAGCAGAAATGATTAGTCTGAGCAAGTTAACACAGGAGACGGGAAGATTTTCTCAACTCGTATTTCTCCAAGCGTACAAAGACTCATTACAAATAATGCCGAAAGAAATTGGGTTCAGCCATCTCAATATACGACAAGAATGAGGTTCTCTGAACAAAAGCACGACCTGTGGTGTCTAAGCTGTGGTTAGGTGGCGTCTGCATAACTTCATGTAGCAGTGTGGCTCCAAGGCTGCTGCCAGCTATCCTATATACAGTATCTTGGCAGCAGTGGGCGTTCATGATACAGAGCTGCTGGAGGCGCGGCTCGCCCGGCGTGCTCCAATGGATCCTTCAGATCCCGCACGACCGCTATCGACCTTTCAGTTCTGTTGCCAACTTCGATGCCCTTGGGATGGTATCGATATGTGATGTCACATTCTGAAACCACTCTGCTGTGTGAGGTCCACTGCTGTGTTATTACCGCCCCGCTGCCGTTTTGTCACATCTTCTTCAGTTCATCCACTCCTAAATCCTATTGGCTGGCCTCGTGACTAACCACGAATTCTCTTAGTACCAAGTTTTCACAGTTAAAGTGCAGCTATTCACGGAGGTGCAGTTTGGGGTGTAATTATCGTATGGCAGCGGAAGTTGGTAGATATGCTAATCAGTTAACGTGCAACCCATTAGTTCCAATTTTGGCCACCAGGCGCAAATATGACGCTGTGAAAGCAAGATAACCGTATAGAAATGTTCACAAATGTAATGGGTTAGGAGCAGCATGTGGGGAGAAAGATCAAACGAGTGAGAATGGCATCATGTTGATTTTATTATGAACCAGCCTGCATGGAAACAGTGGTTTCCACAAAGTTGCGGTCTTCCAAAGCGGGAATCACATGCAGTACAAAGAGGTCTTCGTGGCAGCCTTACCGCACTCGTCGACGATCGACGATATTCTGCGGTCCGTTTTGTTGCCCTTCATAGCAGGCAATCATGGGCCTACATTTCAGCAAAATAATTCACGTCCCCCCAAAGCGAGAATTTCTAATTCATGTTTTCGTGCTTACCAAACCCTACGTTGGCCAGCAAGGTCACCAAATCTCACCCCAACTAAGATCATTTGGAGCTTTCTGGGGATGGTCCTTCAGCCAGCTAGGAGTGTTGACGATCTAATGCGCCAATTGGAAAGTATTTAGTACTAGCTCCACAGAAGGACACCCAGCATCTCTGTCAACCACTTCCAAGCCGGATAACTGTTTTATAAGGGTCAGAGTTCGACCGACGTGTTAGAGACTTGTTCATTTTGTGAAGCTCGTTCTCTTGAATAAATCATTCAATTTTTCTGAAATTGTAACAATCCTACAGAAGACTGCTAAAGATCAGATTGGTAAATCGAGTAAGTGATGAGGAGGTACTGAATCGAATGGGGAAGAAAGAAATTTATGGCACAATTTGACCAAAAGACAGGATCGGCTGACAGGATACCTCCTGCGGCGGGAACCTATCCTAAGTTTCGTAATGGAAGGAACCGTGGTGATCAAAAATCGTAGCAGAAGACCAGGGATACTCATTCGGAGATAAAGAGGCTAGCACAGAATAGAGTAGCACGATGAGCTGCATAAAATCGGTCTTCGGACTGATTACCACAACACCAACAACAGCATCATCTTAGCACACTGCCGTGCGGGATTAGCCGAGCGGTCTCGGGCGCTGCAGGCATGGACAGTGCGGATGGTCCCGGCGGAGGTTCGAGTCCTCCCTCGGGCATGGGTGTGTGTGTTTGTCCTTAGGATAATTTGGGTTAAGTAGTGTGTAAGCTTAGGGACTGATGACCTTAGCAGTTAAGTCCCATAAGATTTCACACAAATTTGAAATTTTTTTTCTTAACGCATTCATTATTATTCACTGTTAACCCTGTTTCCCATAAAAATCGTGTTTTTAATTTTGCACGCATGAAACTGATTGCAGACTATGACAGACTGTGGCCGCGAGCTGGTGTCGGTGCTGGAGAAGACAGCAGCCAAGGGCGAGGCGGAGGAGATGCGCGAGCTGGTGGCGCGCTACACCACTGACGTCATCGCTTCCGTTGCCTTCGGCATCAACGCCAACTGCCTGCAGAACCCGGATTCCGAGTTCCGCCAGTGGGGCCGCAAGATCTTCGAGCCGTCCTTCACCAAGACGATCATCATCATCGCTCACTTCCTCGCCCCAGCACTGGGCAAGCTCCTCAAGTAAGAGACGTAATACTCCGACGTAACCACCTTTCGGTATCCGGTGGAGGGTATATTAAGTATAATTGTCACTTTACCCCTTTCTCCTTCCAGTTGCGAATGGTTCGCAGGGAGAACTGTTGTTGGTAAGCCACCGAGTTAGCTCGCATGTCTCTGACTTTTATGTTCACGATCTTTTCTCGAGATATACATAGCTGGAAGTAATACACTCGAAGAAGAAGAAGAAGAAGAAGAAGAAGAAGAAACGAGCAAAAGCGAGGCACCCCGAAAGAACTATTCGGCAGAAATTGGCAAATGTGATTTACATATACATAGCAAATAATTACAATTTACATCATTTCAATGGCAAGCACGAATGCAAGCAGTAGAAACTCCTGCCGTGTGCGGTCGGGCATTATTTTGCTGAAACTTAAGCCTACGATGAATCGTAATGAAAGGCAACAAAACAGAGAGTAAAATCTTTTTGATATACCGCCATAATGTACGTGTTCTGCGAATGATAAGCAAAGGGATCATGCTATTAAAGAAATTGTACCGCAGACCATGACTCCTGGTTGTCCGACTCTATGGTATGTGACAGTCAGCTTGGTATCCCACCACTGTCCAGGGTGTCTGCAGGCACTTCTTCGGCCTGGAATCACTTTGAATGGAGTAGAATTGCCTTCAATGATGAGCCCTGATGGCCAACGAAGAGGTGACGGGAGTCATTGCAGACAACAGTGAGATACCAAAATGACAGTGGCTCGTCGTACGACCTGACAGCCAGTAGCGTTGGTCTGGGATGACACTTCTTTTGGTATCAGGTCCCCTTTCGTTGTCATCCGCGGTACCCTTACAGTAGAGCGATAGACTCACGATATTTTACGTTTCGTTTCGTTACCCTCCATGGTAAGCCATCCTGGGCTTACATTTCAGCAAGATAATGCCCGCCCGCGCACTGGGAGAGTTTCTGCTGTTTGTCTTCGTGCTTGGCAAAACCTACCTTAGCCAGCATGGTCGCCGGATCTCCTCCCAATTGAGAACGTTTACAGCAGTATTGGCAGGGCCCTCCAGCCAACTCGTGATTTTGACGATTTAACGCTCCAATTGGACTGAATTTGGCACGATATCCCTCCGAAAGACTTCCAACAACTCTGTCAACCAGTGCCAAGCCGAATAACTACTGTATAAGAGCTAAAGGTGGACTAACGTGTTATTGATTTCTTCAGTTTGTGAAGCTCTTTCTCTTGAACAAATTATCCAAATTTTTGAAATTTTAATCACTTGTTTGTCTGTACATGTACATCACATCCACTGATTGCCGTCCTGTTCGGATAAGCAATTTTCGGTGCGTCCTTTTTGTTTTGTCTATGTGTGTGTATTAACTGACGCTTCTAGGAACGTACACTCTCGGAATTTTAAGAGTAAACCACTCCTTGGTCTCCTACAATGTCTGCCGCTGATGGATCAGCATCTATCAGCATCGCCGTGACGCTTTCGCTCTTACTACATGAGTCTGAAGCGAAATTCGCTATTATTCTTTGGATCTTCTCTATTTCCTCTGTGTCTCCCATTCCAGACTGAACAACAGTATTCAAGTATTGACTGAATGGGGGTTTTGTAAGTTACCCCCTTTGTTGATGGACTACACTTTTTTTAGGATTTTTCCAATTTTTTCTCTTCCTGCACCTAACTCACTTGAGATTTTATGACGGCCGCGGTGGTCTAGCGGTTCTAGGCGCTCAGTCCAAATCCTGCCTCGGGCATGGATGTGTGTGATGTCCTTAGGTTAGTTAGGTTTAAGTAGTTCTACGTTCTACGGGACTGATGACCACAGATGTTAAGTCCCATAGTGCTCAGAGCCATTTGAACCATTTTTATTAGATTTTATGTGGTCGCTCCACTTTAAATCACTCCGAACACTAACTCCCAGGAAGACCTGAATTTCGCTACAATCTTCCAACAGGAGCGACGTCGTTTGCCGGAACTCTTCAGCTCAGTCACACAGTTGGTCCGTTATAACGTGCGCTCTTATTTTGTTCATTAGACAGCAGTGCGGAACTATAACGAATGCCTTCCGGAAGTTACGGAACACGGCTCAGTTTGGTCGCCTGTATCTACTGCTATTTGGGTGTCATGGATGGGCGGCTGAGTTACACACAATCGTTAATGTTGAAATCTTTGTTGATTCCTATATAGGAGATTCGGTCTCCAGAAATATCATAATATAACAACATAAAGCAAAGTCCAAAAATCTACGTCAGGCTGTCAGGATTTATGTGTGTCTATTCGACTACCCTTCCAGCAAGGAGAGGTCCCCAGCGGTGCGATCGACTGTTTGAAACTATCTATACGATGATGTAGGTTAATATCCCAGGTATCACACGCTACAGCCATTCACGGTGCGAGTAATTGGGGGAAAAAATTTCGGAATTTTGTGCGACACTCAGTAGCGTTAAAGAAGTGGCAGTATATAGTGTGGTTGCGTGGTGTAACGGATACTCCATTATAACAGGACATGCGCACAGAATTTGTTTTCTAGGAAGATGGCGCGCCACCACATTATCATTGTGAAGTTGTAGCGTATCTGCGTTGGAATGTGCCGACTTCGATTGGAAGTGGTGGGGGGCCACCACGATCACCTGATTTAACCCAAATGGACCTCTGTGTATGGGGTTATATTAAAGGCAATGTCTTTGTTCCTCCGTTTCCGGGTAGACCGTTCGCCGGGCGCAAGTCTTTCGATTTGACGCCACTTCGGCGACTTTCGCGTCGATGGGGATGAAATGATGATGATTAGGACAACGCAACACCCAGTCCCTGAGTGGAGAAAATCTCCGACCCAGTCGGGAATCGAACCCGGGCCCTTAGGATTGACATTCTGTCACGCTGACGATTCAGCTACCGGGGCCTGACAGCATTCTGTACTAACCTCACTAGATGTTGTGGTAGTTTGGTACAGCTATAAACACGCCGTAACGACGGACCAACGACGATCAACCTACCTTTTGCGATATACAATCTGAATTTAAAATTCCGCTGCTGTTTTTGTCGCTGGTACACTGTGGGCGCAATTACCGTTTATAAGCGAGGCTAGTTCTGAGAGTTTTCCGTAACCCCTCCTGCAGTTAACTAATATTACATTAACATTTTCTTTTCCCGATCTGCTTTGACGCTTACTACTCTGACCCCCGTTTTCTGTGCAGTGACAAACATTTATGGTAGCCCTATATTAAAAAGGGAAACACTTCCCCTATGTCCCTGCAAACATTTGCAGGCGATGAGGAAAGTTGCTATTTTAATAGCACTATCCATTTCTGTCAAGGACCGAAAGTGTATGCAGTTAACGTTTGACTTGCGTTGAATAAATGAATGTAAAATGTTTTACTGCATAATTTCTGTACTGTATTTATAGATTTAAAAATTAGATAAACTTAATTTGATTTCACTCTGTAACTAGACTTGACTTTACTTTGCTCTCATATTAGCAATACAAAAATGTCTCTCACAAAACTTCGTCCTGCTTATATTTCCGGCAGTAAATGGAAGTTAAGGATTGACAATCTGGCAAGTAGATGTTTGGAAATAATTGGCAAATCACGTTGCTGGCCTTATTGATGACGTAACGTCATACCGAATGTAATGGTCCCGAGCGCGATAGGAATAATTGTTGGTACCAACCGATGGGACCATCGGAATATTTTAGATGCAGGGGTATGAAACACTTCGTGTCCAAGACGTGCAAAAGCTTCTTGAAAAGCTGACCGGTGAAAACAGATGTACTTCCATTTCTGTGTTCGCAAAATGCAAGTGCAAATGTTTTGTAGAAGACTTGTGACGAAGGAAGCTGAGATATTTTTATTTCTTCTCTTGTCTTGCCATCTGCCTCCTTAAATGCGGTTTCTCACTTTTGATTAATTGCCATTAACATACATGATTATAATCTGCATTTTCATAAAAGAGATAGGTTGGCCCTCAGTTTTAAAGAATATAACACCAGATCTAATTTTGTACTTCGTTTTACGTATGTAATTGATTTACTAATTTATTTTGACTATACCTAATTAACACTTTCATTATAGGGTGAAATCAGTGATTGTTTCGTAAGTTAAATTCTATTGTTGACTTATAAACAAATATAAATTCTGTACTAATTCTAAACATTTGGAAGACGAAACAATGGCATTCTTTAAGATTGTATTTATTTTTCCCTGTTCGAAAGCATGTTAGCAAAGTCAGCCCTTAATTAATTCCAAAGTAATTACCAGTTTTGTCAACAGTATTGTTTGCGTAACTATACCTGTTAATTTCATGATTAAACAACCGATACGGGTTGACCCATGTAGTAGAAGAAACTGTTAAAAAGATGGAATTTTTCTGTATACCAGTGTGCAGTTAACTGAATGAGTTAACTTGTAATTGTAATTTCTGTAACTTAAACATCGAACAATGTATAGTTTCAGAGCTTGTTATTTTGATGATATATAAGGGCCCGTTTTTTGGTCACGAGACAGACAATCCACGGCCGAGTTTCAGACAAGGAACCCGTATTGGTTAGATCAACGTCAATGCACCCGCTTAACTGTGAAATAAGAGTAACAAAATAGGCTGTGTGTTAAAACAATGACAGTGTCTGTTCAATACGTACCATATTACTCTACAAGAACTGTGAACTGTGTGGTTCGGTTTTTACTGCTCATAGATATCCAACAGTAAACTAAGGTAGCAGTATATTGATGTTTGCCTGTTAACTATTAATGAGGCTTATCGAAAGTTAAACAATAGTGTACTGGCCATAATAACTGTTCATTATTGGAGGGGGGGGGGGGCGGGTTGTGAATAGTAAAAGTAAGGAACTGTGAAACGTAAATGTGCACCTGTCGGCTACATCATTTAAAGTAGTGAGCGCTGAACTTCCACCCCCCCCCCCCCATTTTTCAGCCAGTATAGCAATGCAATACGTCGACACCGAGGACAATTAACGATGAAATAAAAGAGGCGATCGTCACAGACTAATTGCGATCCCTGTATAACGATTATGACGCTAGACACGGCATCACGCAGACTGCATTTAGCAAATAAACTCATTCGCCTTGACTCAGAATCGAACCCACAACCTCCTGGATGCTAACACAAAATGCTATCCACTTCACCAGCTGCACACCAGGGGGGTGACGCATATAATTACGGTGTTGCCAGAGTACGATTCTTTAACGTCCATTTACTGCCGGAAATATGCGCGGTACGAAATTTTGTGGATGATATTTCTGTATTGCTAGTATGTGAGATATCGCGTTGCGAAGTCCGAGTGCGCGAATTTTTCTGCTCCCTGTATATTAATAAGTGAGTGGCTAGGAAATCAAGGTGGAACAAATGGAAGACAGGCTGAAAATTGAACGAAAATGATTCGAAGCCTCAGTCGGTAGACTTGGTTCAGTACAGGGCATTCTGATAAACCGGTCGATCCAGCGTTTGTTTTTCGTACAATGTGTGCAAAAGCTTTACTAATGACTTAATCGCCGCTCAGCACAGTCGTCCACTAGTCCAGTGAACACAGGGTGGTCAGAAAGCGTGGAAAGCTTGTAACAGTGTTGCAGCAGAGGCTGTGCTGAGAAATAATTATTCAGGAAAAAATTTCATACGTTGCTCCGTTTCCGAGTTATGTGGCCGTAAAATTAGCCAGTCAGGTCGTCGCGGCGCAAATTGAAGCAACGACCATATCCGGTGTGGCCAAATGTGTTTTTTGTTTGGTTTCCTCGAACCGTACAAGCGCAGCTTTTGCTCACCTAGCCCAAATTTAAAACTTCGGAAAAAGGCACATTTTAACAGGTAATGAACATTTAACTAGTGGTGAACACGGACCCATACATTTCTCTTCATTACCACATTTTAGCGCGTGGAAGTCTTTCAATCTGCGCGCGCAAGGACCTGATTTCAATGCTAAATAACTGGGAAACGGTGCAACGATCGAATTTTTTTCTTAATAATTGTTTACCAGAACAACCTCCCCTACAAGAACCCTACAAGCATTACAGATTATTCCTGACCACCCTGTACATAGCAGTGTTCACAAAGATCTTCTGCTCACCCTTCTCCCAAGCCGTCCGCAGCACTTGTAACAGCTCAATTGGCCTGGCTAAAAATAAGAACTATTTATGTATAACTATGTTAAGGATAAGTTGCTCTATTTAGCATATGTATACTATTAGAACGAAACACTCGCAGTCAGAAAATATGCAACAAATGGCATACTTTTTTCATAATAGTCCACTGAAAGTAACGCCACTTCTTGTAAAATGTTCCAACAATTCGTCATTCAGAGTAACAGCCAGGACGTCATAACTACACTACTGGCCATTAAAATTGCTACATCAAGAAGAAATGCAGATGATAAACGGGTATTCATTGGAGAAATATACTATACTAGAACTGACATGTGATTACATTTTCACGCAATTTGGGTGTATAGATCCTGAGAAATCAGTACCCAGAACAACCACCTCTGGCCGTAATAACGGCCTTGATACGCCTGGGCATTGAGTCAAACAGAGCTTGGATGGCGTGGGCGTGCACAGGTACAGCTGCCCATGCAACTTCAACACGATACCACAGCTCATCAAGAGTAGTGACTGGCGTATTGTGACGAGCCAGTTGCTCGGCCACCATTGACCAGACGTTTTCAATTCGTGAGAGATCTGGAGAATGTCCTGGCCAGGTCAGCAGTCGAACATTTTCTGTATCCAGAAAGGCCCGTACAGGACCTGCAACATGCGGTCGTGCATTATCCTGCTCAAATGTAGGGTTTCGCAGGGATCGAATGAAGGATAGAGCCATGGGACGTAACACATATGAAATATAGCGTCCACTGTTCAAAGTGCCATGAATGCGAACAAGAATTAACCATTGGCACTCCATACCATCACGCCGTGTCCAATGTGCGTTCACCGCGATGTCCTCAAACACGGATGCGAGCATCATGATGCTGTAAACAGAACCTGGAATCATAGGAAAAAATGACGATTTGCCATTCGCGCACCCAAGTTCGTCGTTGAGTACACCATCGCACGCGCTCCTGCCTGTGATGCAGCCTCAAGGGTAACCGCAGCCATGGTCTCCGAGCTGGTCCATGCTGCTGCAAACGTCGTCGAACTGTTCGTGCAGGTGGTTGTTGCCTTCCAAAGGTTGAAATGGTTCAAATGGCTCTGAGCACTAAGGGACTTAACTGCTGAGGTCATCAGTCCCCCAGAACTTAGGACTACTTAAACGTAACTAACCTAAGGACATCACACACATCCATGCCCGAGGCAGGTTTCGAACCTGCGACCGTAGCGGCCGCGCGGTTCCAGACTGTAGCGCCTAGAACCGCTCGGCCACTCCGGCCGGCTCTTGCAAAGGTCCCCATCTGTTGCCTCAGGGATCAGCTGCATGATCCGTTACAGCCATGCGGATAAGATGCCTGTCATCTCGACTGCTAGCGATACGAGGCCGTTGGGATCCAGCACGGCCTTCCGTATTACTCTCCTGAACCCAACGATTCCATATTCTGCTAACAGTCATTGGATCTCGACCTACGCGAGCAGCAATGTCACGATACGATAAACCGCAATCGCGACAGGCTACATTCCGACGTGATGGTACGCATTTCTCCTCCTTACACGAGGCATCACAACAACGTTACACCAGGCAACGCCAGTCAACTGCTGTTTGTGTATGAGAAATCTGTTGGAAACTTTCTTCGTGTCAGCACGTTGTAGCTGTCGCCACTGGCGCCAATACTTTATGAATGCTCTGAAAAGCTAACCATTTGCATATCCCAGCATCTTCTCCCTGCCGGTTAAATTTCGCGTCTGTAGCACGTCATCTTCATGGTGTAGCAATTTTAATGGCCACTAGTGTATTTACAGAATGATCCGATCACAAACTGCGCAGACTTACCCTTGCTAAAGAGGCATATACCCACATGTATCACAGTAATTTATGGAAGTTATTTTGGATTCATTGAAATAATTATGATTGCTGTTGTTACACGGAACAGGTTCAGCCGCTCTAAGGAGCCTCCCGTGACGGAGCATTTCCGGAAAATGGTAAGCGACACTGTCAAGTATCGCGAGACAAACAACGTGGTGAGGAATGACTTTATGCACCTGCTGATCCAGCTGAAGAACGTCGGTTCCGTGGAGGATGACAAAGCGGCCAGCGCCGGAGCTGACGCGGATGCTGCCCGATGGAGTGAGTATCTCTACTAGACAGCCGAGTAAAGGGGGATAAACGAGGTGTGGAGGAATTAAATGAAGCAGAAAATATTGTTCCTCTGACTCATATTACATGTTACTGTATGATTGCTCCAAACTTATTGAAAATGGGTCTCTACGACTAATGGACAACTGTATAGTTATACATCTGTATAATTTTTCTTCCTTCCACAACTGAACTCTTCACTGAAAAAAGTGTAACCTTGTTAACAAGAAATTTCTCAGACTCAGTAGTCAGCACACTGGTGTACAAAACTTCAGGTCCAAAGTACCTTTTGCGTGTTGTGTAAGATAGCTCGGTTAAACTTGGACCGTACACAAGAACCATTGCTGTTATATACAGGGTGTAAATTTTAAGTTGACAAACCAGAATAACTCGAAAAATAAGCTTCACACGAAAAAATGTGTAAAATCTAAAGTTGATTATTTTCGAGGGGGACATCTGCTGGTGCTAAAATTAGCCCGCCGTCCCAGCCTCCTGGGGGTGGGGTGGCAAGCAACTTTAAAATTTCAAATAGGGACCCCTATTTTTTTATTGCAGAATCATATTCCACATAAAAAATTACGTACATTTTGCCTTAAGTATTTGTTTTTCATTCTTGGTAACTGGCACTGTAATTCAACAAAAATCCATGTTCTCATTTTTGCGTAGAAAATGGCTACAGATAAATAAAAAATAGTTACTTACTTTGTAAATTTTGATTCGCTAAAATTAGTGTGGGGATGGTGGAGGGGGGTTGGGAGAGAGGACCACGAAGCAACAAAACTTATCCGAATCTGAGGAAAAAATTAATATTTGGGTCAACATTCGTAAATCTCTAATTACTCTCTCTCAAACCCCAACCAAGGGGAGAGAGGGAGAGTTTTAGTTTTAGCGAATCAAAATTTACGAAGTAAATAAGTATTTTTTATTTACCTGTAAACATTTTCCACGCAAAAATGAGAAAATGGAATTTCTTGAATTACAGCGCCAACTACCAAGAGTCAAAAGAAATGTTTAAGACAAAATGTACGTAGTTTCGTATGTAGAGTCTGATTCTGCAATTAAAAAAATGGGGGTTACCATTTGAAATTTTAAAGTCGTTTCCCGCCCCGACCCCAGTGGGCTGGGGTGGCGGGCTAATTTTTGCACCAGGAGATGTCTCCCTCGAAAATAATCAACTTTAGATTCTGCACATTTGCCGTGCGGCATTAGCCGAGCAGTCTCGGGCGCTGCAGTCATGGACTGTGCGGCTGATCCCGGCGGAGGTTCGAGTCCTCCCTCGGGCATGGGTGTGTGTGTTTGTCCTTAGGATAATATAGGTTAAGTAGTGTGTAAGCTTAGGGACTGATGACCTTAGCAGTTAAGTCCCATAAGATTTCACACACATTTGAACATTTCTACACATTTTTTCGTGTGAAGCTTATTTTTCGAGTTATTCTGGTTTGCCAACTTAAAATTTACACCCTGTAGCACAAAAACGAACACCATCAGAACAGGTCTTGGAGGCCCAACGGTGCCGACCGGCCGCCGTGTCATCCTTAGCCCTTAAGCGTCACCTGATGCGGATACAGAGGGGCATATGGTCAGCACACCACTCTCCCACCCGTTGTCAGTTTTCGTGACAGGTGCCGCTACTTCTCTACAAGTATCGCAGGACTCAATTGGCCTCACAAGGGCGAGTGCACCCTGCTTGCCAACAGCATTCAGTAGACCCGGACAGCGACCCATCTGAGTGCTAGCCAGTCCCGACAGGTGCTGAACTTGGGTTATGTGATGGGAACCAGTCTTACCAATGCGGCAAGATCATTGGCTGGTACGGAAGGTAACTGAAAGAAATATACGAATTAAACGAACAGAAATGTCACTTTTATTTAAAGAAAATGATTACACTGCATGTACCACGATTTATGGTTGCCCCTTGCACATTACAAAAAGCGGGATGTGGTTCTTACGAGGGTGCATGGCAACAGAGACAGTAATGCAAGATATGCAACTTGCTCCTGTTCTGGTACATTTTACTCTATTGGAATCTTACCTCTTTATAATTGCTCCAAACTTACTGAAAATGGGTCTCCACGACTAATGGACAACTATATAGTTATACTTTTTTATAATCTAAGCTCTTCACTGAAAAAATGTAATCTTATTAACAAGAAATTTCTCAGGCCAGTAGTGGGCAAACTGGTGTACAAAACTTCAGGTCCAAAGTACCTTTTGAGTGTTGTGTAGCATAGCTCGGTGAAACTTGGACCATACACAGGAAGAGTTGCTATTGTACAATACAGAAGGTACAAACAAAAACAAACACAATCAGAACAGGCCTTGAAGGCCCAATGGTGCCGAACGGCCGCCGTGTCATCCTCAGACCTTAGGTGTCACCAGATGCGGATATGGTCAGCACACCACTCTCCCACCCGTTATCAGCTTTCGTGACAGGTGCCGCTACTTCTCGACAAGCAGCTCCTCAAATTGCCTGACAAGGGTGAGTGCACCCAGCTTGCCAACAGCACTCGGCAGACCCGGACGGTGACCCATCTGAGTGCTAGCCAAGCCCAACGGTGCTGAACTTTGGTTATCTAATGGGAACCGGTGTTACCACTGTGGCAAGATCATTGGCTGGTCCCGAAGGTAACTGAAAGAAATAGACGAATTAAACGAACAGAAATGACTCTTTTATTCAAAGATAATAATTACGCTGAAGTTACCACGATTTATGATGGCCACTTGGACACTGTAAGGTAATGGCCTTGCCGCAGTGGATACACCAGTTCCCGTGAGATCACCGAAGTTAAGCACCGTCGGGCGTGGCCGGCACATGAATGGGTGACCACGCGCTGTTGCCATTTTTGGGGGTGCACTCAGCCTTGTGATGCCAATTGAGGAGCTACTCGACCGAATAGTAGCGGCTCCGGTCACAAGAAACCAACTTAACGACCGGGAGAGCGGTGTGCTGCCCACACGCCCCTCCGATCCGCATCCTCAACTGAGGATGACACGGCGGTCGGATGGTCCAGGTGGGCCACTTGTGGCCTGCAAACGGAGTGCTTGGACATTACAAAAGGCGGGATGTGGTTCTTACAAGGGTGCGTCGCAACAGAGACTGTAATGCAAGCTATACAGCTTCTGCCATGCTGGTCGTGAGTTTGGTTCAAAATGTTCAAATGTGTGTGAAATCTTATGGGACTTAACTGATAAGGTCATCAGTCCCTAAGCTTACACACTACTTAACCTAAATTATTCTAAGGACAAACACACACACACACACACACACACACACCCATGCCCGAGGGAGGACTCGAACCTCCGCCGGGACCAGCCACACAGTCCATGACTGCAGCGCATCAGACTGCTCGGCTAATCCCGCGTGGCTGTCAAGTTTGGTGCAGAGTTCTTGTGGTAAGGGCGTTGTATTCCTCCACCAGTGCGGTTGACATCTGCTGCCTGGTCGTTGTTGCATGTGGTCGCACGTTGTCATCCAACAAAATGAACTCATGGCTGAATGCTCCCCTGAAAGGTGCACACAGGGAAGGAATACAGTGTCACAAGAACGTTGACCAGGAGTGCGCCGTACCTTAGAGATTTGGAGGTGAGTACGCCAATGCAACATTATGCCTGCCCACTCCATAACACCTGGGCCACCGAACAATAACTTTCGACAATGGGTGCATTACATGTTCCCACCTCTCGCCATTTGAGGGCGCGTCCAGATTACTTGTACTGAATCTGTTCCCATCCGAGTAGAGTGCGCTATCACGCTCCTAGTTGCTCCAGTCTATGAGCTCCTGACACCGCAGCAAACGGTGGTGCCGATGTGCGGCTGTCAAATGGAACACAACGTACTGGGCGCCGGGCAGAGGGACAATCTCCATGCAGTCGCCTTGCCACTGTGCAGAGTGAGACTGCGTACCTTAGTCCTGCTAAATGTGGTTCCCATTTGACACACTGCTTGATGTGGATCCCTTCTTGCCTGTTGCACAATGTAAGAGTCATCAGCTACCATAGTTGACCGTAGTCGACCATCTCCTCTCCTTTGGGTAGCAGCGCCTGTGGATCGGAATGCTCCCCACGCACGTCAAACAATGCTGTGAGCAGCAGCAGACTCCTGGACTATACTCACCACACTTTGTCCTTCTTCCAGGTTCGCGATTATTTTCACAGTACGAAGTTATTCTAATATTTTTTTCTCGAACCATGTTGTAATGAAGAACACCATCAGATTGTGTTCGGTGACTGACACACACTGTCTTTCCCAAGTCCTCCGACTGTCGCGTATTGCGAGGCCAGGCCCATGTGGCACTGCCATTATGCTAACCTCAAGGCTATTGCGGCGTCCAACTTTCTGTGCTCGACTGTGAGACTTCTGGAAAAATGCCCCCGCTCTTTCTTGAATATCCACCGAGTACCCAGTGTGTTATATTAGTTGATCTAGCTCGTCCTTCAGTTTTGCAGAGGAGTGAATAATTTTATTTACAGCTTGCTATTGAAGCTCCTTGAATTCATATGGAACGTGTCACACGATTTGGGAACGAAAGTAAGGAAATTATACAGCCCGCCCGGTTGGCCGTGCGGTCTGACGCACAGCTTTCCGGGCGGGAAGGAGCGCCTGGTCCCCGGCACGAATCCGCCCGGCGGACTTGTATCGAGGTCCGGTGAGCCGGCCAGTCAGTGGATGGTTTTTAGGCGGTTTTCCATCTGCCTCGGCGAATGCGGGCTGGTTCCCATTATTCCGCCTCAGCTACACTATGTCGGCGATCGCTGCGCAAACAAGTTCTCCACGTACGCGCACACCACCTTTACTCTACCAAGCATAGGGGTTGCATCCGTCTGGTGTGAGGCGTTCCCCAAGGGGGGGGGGGGGGGGGGGGAGAGGGGGAGGGGTCCACCATGGGCCGAACCGCACAATAACCCCGGGTTCGGTGTGGGGCGGCGGAGGGGTGAAATGGACTGCGGTGGTCGTCATGGGGTTGTGGACCACTAACTCTGCGGCGGGGACGCAGCCTCTCCGTCGTTTCTAGGTCCCCGGTTAACATACAATATAATACAAGGAAATTATTCCCGTATGCTTATTTGTCTCACCTTTGATTTTCAATATCTGCGTTGCTAATAATGATTTGTTTATGTGTTTCAACAGGTCCGTGGTTCGTACTCTTCCTCAAGTGATTGTGTTGTCAAGCTCTATTTAACATCCGGAAGGAAATTTTCACTCTACAACGGAATGTCCGCTGATATTAAACTTCCTGGCAGATTAAAACTGTGTGCCGGACCGAGACTCGAACTCGGGGCCTTTTCCTTTCGCGGTCAAGTGCTCTACCGACTGAGCTACCCAAGCACGACTCACGACCCTTCTTCACAGCCTTATTCCGCCAGCACCCCGCTCCTACCTTCCAAACTTCACAGGAGCTCTCCTGCGAAACTTGCAGAACTAGCATTCCTGGAAGAAAGGTTGGCAGGAGAGCTTCTGTGAAGTTTAGGAGGTACTGGTGGAATTAAGGCTTTGATGACAGGTCGGGAGTCGAGCTTGGGTAGCTCAGTCGGTAGAGCACTTACCCGCGAAAGGCGAAGGTCCCGAATTCGAGAATCGGTCCAGCACACAGTTCTAATCTGCCAGAAAGTTTCATATCTATTTAATGTAATTGAAAGCTGTCGCCTTCTTCTACCACCACGTCGCTATATTTTATACTTACGCTATTACAGTACAAATCACGAGTCTTTTCGAAGTTTATTGACAATGAATTCTTTACAAACGATTTAATAATTCTTAGAAAATACCATTAGCTGCACCTGACTTTTTATTTGTCATAATATTTGTATGAACTGAAAACAAATCAATCTTAGTGTCTGACAACGCAACTGATGTAAGGTCATTAACATTTGTAAAGAGGATCAATGGCAGGTGTCTGATGCCTAATCAGATGACTTCTGTAAGTCAGGGTCGCAGATTTCTTACGAGAAACACGCAGCAGGTTAACAGAAAAAAGAAACAGTAGTGTATCATGCTGTAGATAGCCATGCTCTTTTGTTCCTATATACTCGTACAGTCACTGTACAGTCATGGAATACCGCAAAATACGCTGGACGCTGCTGATACGAGACTATTTGCCAATTTTTCTCTCCACAGTGTTCGAGCATTCGTGAAATTAAGTGAGGACGTGCATATCTTTTTTTTTTTTTTTTAATCAGGTACAGAGACGGATAACAAGGATATGGCGAAAAACGTCATTTTCTCTCAGAACAGAACTGAAAACTGCGTAATTGGCGTAATTGCAGCTAGAACTTCGTTTATATTGTGAATGTTCTCTTTTCTTTAGAACAGATTTTATCGCAGACTGCGAGTATATGTAAGCGTTCGAAACAAATTGAAAGTATGTTGATTTTTATAAGGGCCAAAAAGGAGATTTAATTCAGCCTTTGCTTTTGATCCAACATTTTACGTGTTGGAGCAAAGTATCACTCAGATAGAATGGGCCTGCACGTAAATCTATATGCACATTCCGTGGATCATGCTGTCGAAAACTCTGTAGTGTAGAACATGTCTGGAGGTGTACAAATAAGAAACATTTTATCTGTAAAAGTATGACTAGATACTGGCTTCCCCTTGATAGGTCATCCACAGCTGTTGTAGAGATCATTCGTGGCTGATGACATCCGCATATATTTGTATTAAATTTTATTGCCCAATAAAAGGAAATCACAACCAGGTTTCATGACAACAGTCTCATCTTCAGGAGCATTTGAAATATTTCAACTAAATGTGATGGCTATACGTATTTTCAAACTCTAAAAAAACCAATAAACCCTACAGTAACATTATAAAGAGGGTACCACAATCACGTACATAGTATCCGTATACATTTGTAGCTCCGTTGTGTTTTATGTAGGTCCAGTTCCTCGAGAGTTCTCTCCGCGCTGCCGGAGAATATATGATATGAATTTTTTTGAGTACATGCCATGTGCCAGATAATCACTGCGTCACCCACTTATAGTTGACTTTTATGTATATTCTGTACCTATTGTGGTATCCTCTTTATGTTATTACATATTTTATTAGTTTTCTTAGAGCTACATAATATTAATAGCCGTCACATTTAGTTTTAATTTTTCAGATGCACTGGAAGACGGGACTGTTCTTCTGAAACATGGTTGTCCTTTCCTTTCATTGGACAATAAGATTTAATACAAGTATATGCGGATGTTATCAATCATGAATACACGCTGAATATTTACGTAATTGTATTTTTACTTTAATCTTGACCAACAATAAACATTAAGAAATATAATCCTACAAGAACAGATATTATCTATTCATAGGTGTATGAATATAAGGAGCATCTAATAAACACTAAATCAATTTGTTTTCCAAATTTTCATTTCTGCTGCCAGTAACTTTAATTCACAAGGGCAGCTACAGCATTTTTATGGCTGCGAACTTTTTGTGTAGGAGAATTATTACTTCGTCGACAGTGAAAATCATGTTTTATTCCTTGTGCTATATTTATGTCTTCGTCAATTTTTTTCAAAGTATGAGTTCTTCATAGACAATTTCGTAAGAGAGTAATCTCATATATTTGAAGCTACTATTCAGATGCCAAGTTTTTCAAACAGTTGCCTACATGAGGTTCCAGGATGGACGATACATATTGTCCTTACAGGATGTTTCTATGCAGTAAATCATTTTTGCCACATGTGGTATTTCTATAGAAAATTAATCCACACGATATTTATGAACGGAACTGAGCAAAGTAAAAAAAAGAGGACTTTGTTATGGTGCTTTCATCACTAATCAGCAGTCATACGTAAGACATATATTACTGAACTCCAACATTTGAAAAGATCTGTTGAGTGATGTTCAGTTCAACTTATGATCAGTTTGCATGTTTAAGTACGGTACTTTGTACGTTCGGTTTTACATGTTTCCTTTTCTCCATGCTCTATGTTTGCTGATGGTGATGCATCCTGCTTTATGCAGAATTCAATGAACTGTGTTTTTTCTAAGTGAGAGGCTGTTTATCAAGAATAAACAAAAAAAATTCTGATTCTTTCAGTTCTTGTCTCTTGTACTGAGAAACCTGTAGAGGGTTTGCATCTTGACCATCAGTGTAAGAAGGAAGATCATTTACACATAAGAATGGTCTCAGTATTGAACCTTGTGGGACATGAGTAGTAATTTATCTCCAGTCGGAATCAGATTAATTACAGAGACAAATCTCGTTCTTATTTCTAGCTTCAGCCACAAATCTCGTCCTACAGCAATTATGGAATGTTATAATTTTTCAACTCATGACCAATTACCAGTAATGTAATAAAGTTACAAAGAGGCACATTTGTTTCAGAGCTGACACTGGACGACATAGCGGCCCAGGCTTTCGCGTTCTACCTCGGCGGCTTCGAGACGTCATCCACCACAATGAGTTTCGCCCTGCACGAGCTGGCGGTCAACCCAGACATCCAGCGGAAGCTACAGGAGGAAATCGACAGTGTCCTGGAGAAGGGGGGAGAGGGCCTGACGTATGATGCCATCAGCCAGATGAGCTACCTCGAGAAGGTCGTATCTGGTAAGAGACACAGATCTGCTTATGGACCACTGCTCTAGCCTAGTACATGCCCAACCCTTATACGAATTAATGCTTTATAAATCTTTAACATACATTATCGTTGTCTGCTTCTTCTTCCTTCAAGGATTAGGGTGTTTCTTTTTAGAAACTCACTCCATTGCTTGAGTGTCTGCTTTTCCTCTTTCCCTAATTAGTCGATAGGTTGTTATTCTTCAAATTTTCATATACACTGTAGATAGGGAGCGTGACATTATTTGTTTAGATCTGGTTTAGCAGTTATTTCACCCTAAATTCTTCCATTTTGTTATTAATGCAAGTATGATGTAACAGCGTACGTCTTTTGATATTCATAAATTTCATTTCTACTGCTTGAATTTTACTTTCATCAGCTTTGAAGATAATCCATGTGTCAAACACGGTACAGCAATATTGGAATTTTGTACAATTTGGTACTATTTTATAAAGTTTAAAGTTTGTTTCTTTATCAATGACACAAACTTGTTTTAACCTTTTACTTCTGTCTCATAAAAACAATGTGTCGACGCAAAATAAACTTTTACGTAAATAGTATTCGTGAATAATATGGCCTTACAGAAAACATTTTGCCGTAAGTAGTATTTCTTGCCTTACGCAAGTTTTTTCTTCTACTGTTTCCGAAAATTATATTGTCTAACGTGGAACTACAACAGGTACATTCTCTTTATAAAGCGCAGCACCATTATGTTTTTCTTCTTCTCTTCACGTATTAGACTTTAAGCCTTGCTTCAGTTACTGTCTACCCATCTCTACTTAAATACTTAGACTGTCATATAAACTGACAGGAACTCGAGTAATGCCCCTAGCACAAATCACGTCGCAATCTTCAACCCTCTGCCTTCTTTAATTTCCCAGACATGTAATATCGAAGTTTGAGCATCATTAGTGGGCTTTTATTACCTTTCTTGTTACCACACACTGTGGTTACCCAGGAGTTTTGTGTTTTTTATTGCAGTTGTTTTCTTTCACAGGTCGTCATTTTTTTCTGGTCCCGCATTTTCTTCACTGTGAAGACCTGCACTAAGTGACTTTCACTGTCACTGTTTACAAACTACAGTCACAGTGAATGCCACTTTGAGCAGGACTTCACAGTGAAGATAATGGGGGAACCAGAAAAAAATTATAAGCTGTAAAAGAAGACAACTGCAAAAAATAACATGAAAGTCCAGGAAAACCACAGCATGTGGTAACAAGAAAGATAATAAAAGCCCACTGATGATGCTGAAACTTCAGTGAAACATTCCTAGGAAATAAAGGAAAAGATAAAAATTGTGTTTTGCTCAAGGCGGACCCTCTCCAAAAACAAATGTGTTTGAAAGCAAACACAGTAGAAGATCTTCAACCTCAGGATGATTAGTAACATTTGTTCTCTGCAATCAACAGTGCATGTCATGCTACATCAGAACCAACTTCTAGTATGTATAAATTTAATTTACAAATCAAACAGTATAATAGTTAAAGCAATCGGTCAGTTAGTTATCGTGTGCTTATTACCGAACTCGGAATATAGAAAGCGGTGGATTCATGAAACTGTACCACAAGCCTTATTATTGCCTAGATTTAAATCTACATTAACTTACTTAATACAGGGAAAATCGCGTACGTACGTTGGCTATGTGTTGTGCAATAAGTGTTATATATTGTTTTGTGTCACAGTAGTTTGCTGAGTTCGAATCGAAACTTGAAATCGCCCCCAATATTTGCACAATGGTCTATACCAATGAGCTAAAAGTATTCCAAGTCATTTTTCAGTTCAGTGTGAGAACTTGATGCGCGGAAAAACTCTTCGAGTGGAGCTATTTCCTAAGACTCTCGAGCTTTCGACAGTTGTCTCTGCCCTCATCATCAGAAGACAAAAACTACAGACTGTCATAGTTGACATCACGTTCCGCTTATGCAGGGTGGTCCATTGATCGTGACCGGGCCAAATATCTCACGAAATGAGCGTTTTCGTTTGATGCTTCCTTCGTGAGATATTTTGCCCGGTCACTATCAATGGACCACCCTGTATAGGTATGTAAGCTGGGCCTAGAGCATTCCAGCTTCTGGTAGCTTCAGCGCGCAGTGAAAATGCGTGACGTGTTGGAACGATGGGCCGGTGCTAAGACTGAAATTGATTCTCTCACCTCCCTGTTTGCTTTTGTTTCAACTCTGTGTCCAGAGCCTGCCCCCAAGCCGTGTACCTGTGGTTTCCTTTGAAATTATTGCAAATTAATCTAATCTCACGTGCCTCTTTTGTAATAAAGTCCACTTATAAACAAAATATTCGTCTTTTAAATTTGTATTTTATATCTGTTCTCCAGCAACGTTCAGCCACAGCCGACTTTCCATGCTCGCCTACTGTATCTTCTTCCTCCGATTTCACGAATGGTATGAGGGACAATGTACGGTATCTTATCGGGTAATTCCCTTCCTTTTTTTCTCGAAATATTGTCTTGAAAACACTAGGCAGAAAATTATGCTAGTGGTAGAATGGTACTTCTAGGTATCTAGAAAGGAGGGGAAACGATGTGTTACGTTGATAAAAGTTATATTTACGGTAATTTGTGAAAAGTGGTACCTACGGCTATTTGTTTTCGATTATCACGAAAGAACTGAATTCATACCACGATTTCATTATGCCTATAATGAAGAGCAGCAATCCATTGCTTCTTTTCTCTCACTATTCTGCGGCCTCGCTTCCGTCACCATCGTCACTGTTTTCAGTCTCAGATAACACATCTATCTTCTTCATTTTCACTATTCCACAACATGTCGGCCTCAGAACCGTCAACTTCACAGGAAATTCCAGCTTTTTAAAACTCTTCTTTAACAACGTCCACATTAATTTTCTCTCATGCCAGATTATCCTGTCGCACATCTTCGATATTGATGGCTTCCTTATCTCGTCCCCTGGAGTCAGCTGATGAGATCCCACCACCATCCATTCTGAATACAGATGTTCTTTGAAAGGTTTGTTGAAGCTGACACCTAAAGGTTGAAGATGGAATTTAAATCTCCAGGGATGATGACAGGATGGGAATTCATCCGTTTCACTTTCTGCTTTACAGTTCCCACAAGATGAGATCGGCAACCAACCAGGACGAGGAGGGACTTCTTTTGTAATAATGATTCTGGTTGTCATCCCCAAACTTTCTCCAACGAATCCACCATCGAATCTTCTGTTATCCTGCCTTTTTCCTGAACTCGTCTGTGAATTCTTTGCAGGGTGGCCTCCTTTGGTAATGACTTCCTTTTAAAGATGGCGTATGGTGGAAGTCTGCTGTAATGCACGTCACTGTGCATCTTAGTTTCTCCTCTCCAGTCGTCTTCACAGGGACACTTTTGGAGCCAGTTGGAACAATGGTGGTATTGTATGGCATATCAAAAAACACTGGCGTCTGGTTAGCGTTGCCAACCTGGGAGAGCGAATAGTCATATTGCTGTCGCACTTGTATTACGTAACGATGGAACTCGGATTACCTTATCTGTGTAGTCTCGAGGTAAACGCTGGCACAAATATGTTCTTTTGACTGAGACTTTGCCCTCACGTAATACGAATCAACCCAACCAATACCTGTTTTAAAATCCTTTCTGTCAATGTTTAGCGTGGCTGCTATCTCGCGAGCTTTGTTCTGAATCATCTCGCAAGTGACAGCACAACCATCTTTCCGAAGTTCATTGGCATAAGCAATTACACCATTATCAACTTCGGTATATTTTCCTGTTTTAGGTGCACGGAAAGATTTGGAGCTTTCCTTTGCAGTCATGTGTTTTTCTTTTTGTCTCCGCCAACACCGTGTTGAATTAGGATCAACGGAGATATGTCTTCCTTCAGCTTTCACTCCGTTTGTATCGGCGTAAGATAACACATTTAATTTATGTTGAATATTTCGACATTATGACGACTTGTAACAAACTGATATAAAAATACGACTGCAACGGCACTTTTGTAATTTACGTTATTTACGGTATGTTGTGACAATGGAAATATTTTTATGCCGACTACCGCTGCGTCCACTGTTGTTCATTGTCAAGTCAGTTGAAGGTCGCTCCAGGAAGAACGAACCAGGAGAGGGAATTAAGCGCAATATTAATAAAATAAATGAAAAGTTGTAGGAGAGGGGAATAAGCGAGGAGGAAGCTTATACAAAAAATACGATAATATGTTGCCCGACTGTTGTTCGAAAGTACGCCGTAACTCCTCTAGCATTACTTAACTCTAGTTGTCGATACCAGTATTATTATTTTTTTCGAATTTTGGACACGTCAGTATTATCTCAGTTGCTTTTCTGAAAACCTTATGCACAGTATGTTATATTTCAAGCTAAAATTTATGAAAAGGAATTATGTTATAATCGATAAGTACTAGTTCTGAATGTACAGTTAAAATTATTTATTTCAGAAACATTTCAAATTGCGAATTATTTGCACACTTAAAATTTCTATTATTAATTACTCAATTCTGTACTGTTTGCTATGTTTATTTCTGGATTCATTTACAAAATAATATTCGAAGTCAATAATGTAACGAAAGCTAGCAGGAACTCATTTGTTAAGAAAAATTTTAAGCCCATTGGATAGTGTGACGTATTTTTGTATCCTAGGTGTGAACAATATAATTTCGGCTTTGTTAATGTGAATAATCAAAATACTGCTATGATATACTAAATTCAGCGGAAAAAAAAATTTACGTAAAGAATTCTTCAACAACAATCTTCCAATTTATCAAGTCCAAACCAATCTTGACGGCCTGATGACAGACTTTCAGCTTCAAGCATCAGACCCTCTAGACAAGTAGAACTGCAGCCATCTCAACATGACAAGTTAACTAAACTTGAAAGTTTGTTGTAATCTTCGCTTGTCTCAAATCTTCATAAAAGACTTTGCTTATTCATTACTTCGACTGGGCGTTGTTTAACATGGACAATAGATGGAAGATAGAAGGAGCTGGGAGATGACAGCTCTCTCGGAATTCGCACAGTAATCCTCTCAGCGATGCACAATGTCTACCTTGTATCATCTGGCACTAGAGTCTGTTGAGCATCCCCATAACGCTCTCGCACCAACTATACGATTCCGTGACGAAACGCACTCCATTCCTCGGTTCTTCACCACCTCCTACTGATCCAACATAATAAGGGTCCCATACAGATGAGCAAAAGAATTCGTCGAACACATGTTTTTCACTCCATTTCTTTCGTGGATGAATTATAAATTCTGAAGATTCTCCCAATGAAAGCCTGACAACTGCTTTTCCTACAACTATGATTGTAATCTTACCACGTTAGGTCGCTCCGGATGGTTATTTCTAGGTATTTTATGGTAACTGCTGCTTCCAGTCAGTTGTCGCCGGTATTGATTTTTAGTTAATGGCTGCTAATAACAATAAATACTGTGTGTGTGAATCGCAGAGACGCTGCGGAAGTACCCCATTGTGCCGATACTGAATCGCGAGTGCGGCGTGGACTACAAATTCGCCGGCAGCAACATGGTCATTCCCAAGGGCACACCGGTGATGATCTCCGTGTTTGGGCTTCACCGAGACCCCGAGCACTACCCGGACCCCGAGCGCTTCGACCCCGAAAGGTTCACTGAAGAGGCGAAGGCCAAGAGGCATCCCTACGTCTACATTCCGTTTGGAGAGGGCCCGAGAAACTGCATAGGTGAGTACTCACATATTCAATTAAGGCTATCAGCGTAATACCGCACGAGATATAAACATGAGGTAAAATTATTACACTACTGGCCATTAAAATTGCTACACCACGGAGATGACGTGCTACAGACGCGAAATTTAACCGACAGGAACAACAAGCTGCGATATGCGAACGATTAGCTTTTCAGAGCATTCACATAATGTTGGCGCCGGTGGCGACACCTACAACGTGCTGACACGAGGAAAGTTTCCAACCGATTTCTCATACACGAACAGCAGTTGACCAGCGTTTCCTGGTGATACGTTGTTGTGATGCCTCGTGTAAGGAGGAGGAATGCGTACTATCACGTTCCCGACTTTGATAAAGGCCGGATTGTAGCCTATCGCGATTGCGGTTTATCGTATGGTGACATTGCTGCTCGCGTTGGTCGAGATCCAATGACTGTTAGCAGAATATGGAATCGGTGGGTTCAGGAGGGTAAGACGGAACTTCGTGCTGGATCCCAACGGCCTCGTATCACAAGCAGTCGAGATGACAGACATCTTATCCGCATGACTGTAACGGATCGTGCAGCCACGTCTCGATCCCTGAGTCAAGGGATGGGGACGTTTGCAAGACAACAACCATCTGCACGAACAGTTCGACGACGTTTGCAGCAGCATGGACTATCGGCTCGGAGACCATGGCTGCGGTTACCCTTGACGCTGCATCACACACAGGAGCGCCTGCGATTGTGTTCTCAACGACGGACCTGGGTGCACGAATAGCAAAACGTCGTTTTTTTTCCGGATGAATCAAGATTCTGTTTACAGCATCATGATGGTCGCATCCGTGTTTTGCGACATCGCGGTAAAAGCACATTATAAGCGTATATTCGTCATCGCCATGCTGACGTATCACCGGGCTTGATAGTATGAAGTGCCATTGGTTACACGTCTCGGTCATCTCTTGTTCACACTGACGGCACTTTGAAGAGTGGATGTTACATTTCAGATGTGTTACGGCCAGTGGCTCTACCCTTCATTCGATCCCTGGGAAACCCTACATGTCAGCAGGATAATGCACGACCGCTTGTTGCAGGTCCCGTACGGGCCTTTCTGGATACAGAAAATGTTCGACTGCTGGCCTGGTGAGCACATTCTCCAGATCTCTCACCAACTGAAAACGTCTGGTCAATGGTGGCCGAGCAACTGGCTCGTCACAATACGCTAGTCACTGCTCTTGATGAGCTGTGGTATCGTGTTGAAGTTGCATGGGCAGCTCTACCTGTGTGCGCCCACGCCATCCAAGTTCTGTTTGACTCAATGTCCAGGCGTATCAAGGCCGTTATTATGGTCAGACGTTGTTGTTCTGGGTACTGATTTGTGAGGATCTAGGCACCCAAGTTGCGTGAAAATGTAATCACATGTCAGTTCTATTATATTGTCCAATGAATACCCGTTTATCATCTGCATTTTTTCTTGGTGTAGCAATTTTAATGGCCAGTAGTGTATATAATGTGTATGCCGGGAAGGTGGTTTGATAAGTCTAGTAAGAAAGCTAGGATAAATGTTTATTTTGTAAACAACTCACCTTAATACTCGGCATATTTTCCTTTGAGAGATATGCAAGTGCACATGATCCATCAATCAGCTTTTTCGTCCCATCAGAAAAACAGGTTCTGTCAAACTTTACGAAATACTCACTGACTGCAACTAGCACTTCCTCATTTGATGAAAATTTCTTCCCAGCAAGCTAACATTTCATGTTGCGGAAATGGAAGAAGTTACTTGAGACTATGTCTGGTGAACAGGATGGATGAGGAACTAATTCAAGGCCCAAGTCGTCAGCTTTCGCCCGTGGTATTACTGATGTACGGAATGATGCATTATGCTGGTGGAAGAGCACTGTTTTGCCTGCCATCACTGGTCATTTTTTTAGCCAAAGCAAGTTTCAAACCATCCAACAATGAAGGATAATAGGGTCCAGTTCTGATTCTGCCTTTTTCCAAGAGATCTATGAGGACTACTCCTTATGAATCCCAAAAAACAGTGCCATCACCTTACCAGCTGTCAAAATGGTCTTTACCTTCTTTGGCGCACTTTCAGCTGCCTTTGACCATTGTTTTGACTGCTGTTTTCACTCCTGATTTATAATACAGGATCCAGGACAGTCACAAACAGACGCAAAAACTCTTGCAGACTGCGATTAAAAATTTACAGATATTGTGTTGAAATGTTGTGCTGGATGCACTTTTGGTTGACTGTGAGCATATTGCGGCGCCCAATCACACATAGCCGGTTCATAGCCAAATCTCCATGCAGGGTACCAAGCACTCGCTCATTTCCGATGCCTACAGTCTCAGTATCAACACTCTCACGAATTTTTACTTGGCGGTCTTGCAGTACCATTGCTTGGATTTTGTCAATGCTTTCCTTCGTGGTGACCTCTGTTGGGGGGGCCAGAACATGCTTGGTCGTAGGTGCAAGTTCAAGCTCTTTTAAATTCATTAATACAAAAGTAAACGGTCTTCAACGACGGTCCAGAGTTCGTGTGAACTTCATCCACGTCTGTTTTGATTTGTGCGGTGGTCCAGTACTTCTAATGAAAACGTTTAATACCAGAAACGGTCTAAGGCGCTGCAGTCATGGACTGTGCGGCAGATCCCGGAGGAGGTTCGAGTTCTGCCTCAGGCATGGGTGTGTGTGTTTGTCCTTAGGATAATTTAGGTTAAGTAGTGTGTAAGCTTAGGGACTGATGACCTTAGCAGTTGAATCCCATAAGATTTCACACACATTTGAACATTTTTAATAGCATCAGACTCTGTTTTCCCCATTTTAGGTCGCAGTCGATACACATCAGTTCTTACAGCTATCAACAAGGAACTGTACCCTGTACGTTGTTGAAATTCTTTATAGGATCCTTAGAATAATCAAGCTTACCAACCATGAGGGCGCAACAAACGTGTTCCACGTTTTCACGGAAATTTACCAGACTTATCGACCCACCATATCTTACGAAGGTGCAAAAAGTTCTTTTTCAGGGACATCAAAAGCAAAACGTTTCAAGACCGAATCTTATCCATCTTTAATTACTATACAGAGGCGTGCACAGAGACTATCTCGATCTCGCCCTTAAAAGATGTATAATATTTATTACACATACTTCACAGTACGATCGCATTACCAATTACACTCCTGGAAATTGAAATAAGAACACCGTGAATTCATTGTCCCAGGAAGGGGAAACTTTATTGACACATTCCTGGGGTCAGATACATCACATGATCACACTGACAGAACCACAGGCACATAGACACAGGCAACAGAGCATGCACAATGTCGGCACTAGTACAGTGTATATCCACCTTTCGCAGCAATGCAGGCTGCTATTCTCCCATGGAGACGATCGTAGAGATGCTGGATGTAGTCCTGTGGAACGGCTTGCCATGCCATTTCCACCTGGCGCCTCAGTTGGACCAGCGTTCGTGCTGGACGTGCAGACCGCGTGAGACGACGCTTCATCCAGTCCCAAACATGCTCAATGGGGGACAGATCCGGAGATCTTGCTGGCCAGGGTAGTTGACTTATACCTTCTAGAGCACGTTGGGTGGCACGGGATACATGCGGACGTGCATTGTCCTGTTGGAACAGCAAGTTCCCTTGCCGGTCTAGGAATGGTAGAACGATGGGTTCGATGACGGTTTGGATGTACCGTGCACTATTCAGTGTCCCCTCGACGATCACCAGAGGTGTACGGCCAGTGTAGGAGATCGCTCCCCACACCATGATGCCGGGTGTTGGCCCTGTGTGCCTCGGTCGTATGTAGTCCTGATTGTGGCGCTCACCTGCACGGCGCCAAACACGCATACGACCATCATTGGCACCAAGGCAGAAGCGACTCTCATCGCTGAAGACGACACGTCTCCATTCGTCCCTCCATTCACGCCTGTCGCGACACCACTGGAGGCGGGCTGCACGATGTTGGGGCGTGAGCGGAAGACGGCCTAACGGTGTGAGGGACTGTAGCCCAGCTTCATGGAGACGGTTGCGAATGGTCCTCGCCGATATCCCAGGAGCAACAGTGTCCCTAATTTGCTGGCAAGTGGCGGTGCGGTTCCCTACGGCACTGCGTAGGATCCTACGGTCTTGGCGTGCATCCGTGCGTCGCTGCGGTCCGGTCCCAGGTCGACGGGCACGTGCACCTTCCGCCGACCACTGGCGACAACATCGATGTACTGTGGAGACCTCACGCCCCACGTGTTGAGCAATTCGGCGGTACGTCCACCCGGCCTCCCGCATGCCCACTATACGCCCTCGCTCAAAGTCCGTCAACTGCACATACGGTTCACGTCCACGCTGTCGTGGCATGCTACCAGTGTTAAAGACTGCGATGGAGCTCCGTATGCCACGGCAAACTGGTTGACACTGACGGCGGCGGTGCACAAATGCTGCGCAGCTAGCGCCATTCGACGGCCAACACCGCGGTTCCTGGTGTGTCCGCTGTGCCGTGCGTGTGATCATTGCTTGTACAGCCCTCTCGCAGTGTCCGGAGCAAGTATGGTGGGTCTGACACACCGGTGTCAATGTGTTCTTTTTTCCATTTCCAGGAGTGTATTTCACAGAACTAGTCTGGTTGTATGCAGTCCTAAAGAGTGAAGTTTTGTTTGCGTTTTCAACTCCTTTGCATTTGCAGCTTCAAACATATCTACACAAAGCTAGCATTTCTTCGTCAGGAAAATTCGCAAGACACCAGATCGTTACATTCTACGTTACTTTCCATCAAAGAAGGTATACATTTTCTCAACTTGGGAAACAAAAGTAATGGCTTGTCTTTCGATCTAATAGTAAAATTTTGTTTTCTCTCAATGCTTACTATCTTGGAAACTGAAGGAGGCTTCCTACTGCCACGAAACTATAGATTTAATGGGTTATTTATTTTGAAGAAATCTTAATGTGCGTCTGTAGCGTGCTATATCTGCAGTTCCAATGCGACTTCGTTGAAACCACTTCATCCACTCTTAAGCAGTCTTGATTTCGGGTATAGAGCCCTTATGGACTTACTCGATGATGATGATGATAGAACCCTTATGGACTTACTCGATGATGATGATGATGATGATGTTCGGTTTGTGGGGCGCTCACCTGCGCGCTCATCTGCGGTCGTACAAAGTCCCAATTTTTACACAGTGCAATTTATTACACAATCCAATCTAGCCACTGTCACGAATGATGATGATGACGATGAAATGATGAGGACAACACAAACACCCAGTCCCCGGGCAGAGAAAAATCCCCAACCTCGCTGGGAATCGAACTTGGGACTCGAATCCGGGACCGTGTAATGGCAGAGGCAGCAATGCTAGCCACTAGACCACGAGCTGCGGACGACTTACTCAATTCACCTTTAATTTGGTACGCTGGCCACGTTTGAAATGAAAATGATATTTCATTGCATAACAAGCATATGCCCATTTTTATGAAAATTCTAACACCGATCACTTCAAATCGGTTAGAGAAAAGCAACTATGAATTCCACTCGTTTAAAAGTTAAAAAAAAACTACTCAAAGAATTAACCAAATTTCTTCCTGTTTCGTATAAATTTTCCTCGTTTGTCTACACTCCCACGTGGCTCATTGGTTCGGGTTCAGTAACTGCGCGTATCAGTGACGATTGATAAATTTGTCCGCTATTATACTTCGCTGATGTTCTTTGATATGTGTGGTGCCCACACTTTAATGCCTACGGGTCTTCGTGCACCTCACATAACGGTAGACATCGATATTAATTCGGTGTCTGCGATTCAGGTCGTCAGTGTCACAAATGAATAAATAATCCATTGCCCTGCTTTAATACGGTTGTAGCCATTGTTCTCACAACGATCTATTCTGTTGTACGTCTGAGAAACGTAGTTGCTCAAAGGTCACTTGTTGCTCAAGGAGATGAGTATAAAAGGTGCAGGTATTTAAAGCATTCAAAATATCTTTAATGGAATATAAACAGAGTGAAAATATGTCCACCACATACTGCATAAAATGTGTATATAATATTTCTCCAGAAGTTGAAAGGGGAAACAAGTGTAGGGTCTACTAAGATGTCTGCAACAATTTTGAAGAAAAAAAAGGCGAGCTTAAGCACTACCTAATTTAAAATCACGGCTGTCAGTAAAATAAAAGATCAGGGTAGAACTTAACAATTTTCTGAAATAAAATAGAAGTGTGCATTTAGGTATTACACTTACGAAAGACAAGAGATGCTGCGCCAGAAAGAATTGAAATAGCGAAATCTATTTTTACACGAAGATGGTAACTACTTCTAAATAAGTCACTTAAGTGGGGAACCGAAGCAACAGTTTGTTGATATGTTTGTCCGGAGTGTTCTGCTATATGGCTATGATAAGCTTGATACTGGTGACTATTGGTAAGAAGGCCTTAAGTAGATGGAAACGTGGCTGTCGAGAAGATGAACGGAGGGCAACTAGGCAGGTAACGAGTCCAATTTGAAGTTTCAAAAGGAAGAAAAAAGTTTCGGGATCATTATTCTGAAGAACTTTTTTCATCATTTATTTGGGGACAAGAGCTATGTACAAAACCAAAATCGTTGGCAAAGAAAAATTTCGGTTAAAGTGGGAGGGAGGGCCACAGCAAAAAATAACGAAAGATGTTCTATGTAATACAAGCAAAACTTTTTTAAAATATTTCGGTTAGGGCATACTTAACCTCAACAGCTATAAAAATTTTGTTCACAAACAATGATTTCTAAGTTTGTGACCGCTTCAACTTTTCTTTTCCAAACATACCACAGATTTCTCATCGTCGAACAGCCTGTTTGATTAACAATTATGCTTGTGTGTCCACTGAAGCCTTTGTGTGGTGTCCAGTCTGCAAAATTTTCTAGAAAACTCTTTTAACAGCTGGGCATACTTACAGCAGCCTTACTGTACATTTACATCCACACGAAGCTTGTTGTCAACAGTCCCTCAGTTCATAGCAACAGCAACATTTGGCTCTGAGCACTATGCGACTTAACTTCTGAGGTCATCAGTCGCCTAGAACTTAGAACTAATTAAACCTAACTAACCTAATGGCATCACACACATCCATGCCCGAGGCAGGATTCGAACCTGCGACCGTAGCGGTCGTTCGGCTCCAGACTGTAGCTCCTAGAACCGCCAGGCCACTCCGGCCGGCTCAACAACTTTTATAAGTAATTATAATTGTAGAACGGCAGATGACTTACACTGCTCTTCACGCAGCCTTAGCGTGACGCAGCAAGAATGAACTATTTAGCAATAAGACTTTGACCACCCATCCAGTGATGTAAAGAATTTAATAGGTTAATCCACATATATTATAAAAATGGATGTGTGTGTGTTTGTGTGTGTGTGTGTTCCACAAGTCCTCCTAAACCACTGGAGCGATTTCAACCAAACATCCTTCACTGTCAGGAAACAATCGTCGTGGGGGAAGAACCACCTACCTAACACAGTTCAGGAGACACAACGTCATAAATAACGAAAAATTGCCTCATCGCGCACGACCTAATTATTAATTCTGTACTACTAACTGTAATCGCAATACATTTCACAGACAGTGTCCACAAATGCCGCCAAATGCACCTACAAAAGTATATCATGGTACCACACATAGTTCAAGAGATGCGTAAAAAACTGTCTCATTGTCCATTATGTTTACCTTTATTTCTCTTTTTCTACTAACTTTATTCTTAACACATTTTTCCAACAGTATCAACATATGCCGCAGAAGGTACCTACAAAATTACATCATTCTATGATACATACATCAAAAGTATGAAGCTATAAAGAACGAGTTGCTTGAAAAACTGCCGCATCATGCTTGAGGTTTAAATTTGCTGCTCCTTTGCTACAAACTCCATTCACAACATAATTTGCAGACAGTATCCGCATATGCTTCTGAATATACCTACAAAATTATATCATTATATAAGACACAGATCAGCGGATATGACGTCATGAACACTGAGATGGTGAAAAATTGCCGCAGCATGCAGGAAGTTTCAATAGATTTATCCTTCACCACTAAGACACTCGACAGTCGAGTCAAATAATGAAAATTCCCGACACCTAACAGTGCTTCTGACTGTACTCAACTGCTAAGCGCAAACCGTTGTAGGCGAAAATGGAAATGAAATTTTTTCGGTACTTCACTAGAAACACAGTTAATTTTTGTTTTCGTTTCTAATACGAAATTGCCAAAACGAATACTCGGGCAATGCTGAGTCTGCAAGCTAATACATAACAAAATTAACTTCAAACATATATTGAAATAATATCTTCTTGATTAGTCGTTCTGCTCCATTGAAGAATTTCTGAATATATGTTTGAGAGAGATACAGAGGGAGTTTGAACACTGTTAAGTATAAATTACTGTATCTAAAAAAGTTACTTCGGACGATCATGTAAATGGTCAGCATTATTCCATTTTTTTTTTTTTTAAATTAAGAAGCGTGCTATAATCCAATAATTTTGAAACTGTCTCGTTCCATATCACAGCGAAAAATCGCGGTTGAGATGGATGGGATGCTCAAATAACTGTGCTGAAATAAACTTTCTGTTCCAGGAATGCGATTTGGTCTGCTCCAAACCAAAGTGGGCCTCGTGCAGATACTCTCCAAGTTCAACGTTGAGACCTGCGACAAGACGAGAGCGAATCTGCGCTTCAGCGCGAAATCCTTCAATCTGGGCTCTGCTGACGGCATACAACTGAAACTGACAAAGCGGAGCTAGTCACGAAGACAAGTTATCACTTGTGCTTCAGCAGCAGCTGTTCATCTCATATGGACTCGTGTGTTCTTCTGACGAATCTGAAACCTTTCAGTAGGAAGAAGTGGCACAAACATATCGCTCATTACGTGTACCCTTCCCTTTCCTATCACTTTGTTTTCACACTGTGATCGAAAATCAAGTTTTTATCATACAATTTCTTTCGTGTTAATTGTTTTTGTACATTTATGCTTTTGACTTTATTAATAAACTCTATAACAGAACACCATAACTCTTCCCCTTTGGCAAGTGTTGCCTGGCACAAGAAACAAATAATTTTACTACTGTTATTTAAGAAAGAAATATTGTTGACAGTAATGCTGAGTAAGGTAATGTGAATGTTTATGACAGTCTGTGTGTTGGTTACCGAAACCCTTTTGAAATCTACATCTGTGCCTCTAACTGTGATTGCTCTTCAAACTACAGTGTTGAGGCATATCTTAATAACTATCCACAAATCCAATCCATTGCAGTCAAACCTGGCTGTATGAGACCTCATTAAATGAGTAAACTGTAACGCCTGGGGTCCGGACGGTAGGTCGTCGAGGTCAGGATCTTGATGGACCACCACCCCTGGACGTCGGGTGTGAGATCGCCTTTCTGGCACCCGGAACCACTAATGAAACATCGTTATCGTAGTAGACATTTACTGTTCAAAGTTGACTTTATTCACGGGCTGCGTGCAGCAATGACGGGGCAGAGGTAGCACGTGCCTCAACGGAATATGGTGACACCAGGATGAGGCACGCTGCCTCGAATGCGGCGGCACAGGGAGCCACATGGACAGAGCCCAGTGACAACATGAGGCTGCTTTGGGGTTGCCGTATGGGCATTGTCGTCCGTGCTCTACACGGTCGCAAGCAGCTCCAGAAAGTGGGTAACGGGGTCATGCTCGATCACATTGTAGAAGGCATCCAGAAAGAGACTTACAAACTCTGCTAGAAGTTTGTGCATTCGTCATGAGTTATCCTGTGGCCTCCAGACAGGTAAGGGGCCCTCATGATGACAGATGTTGGTCTTGGGCCTGCTGATTAGGCCACCAGAAGGCCAACTGGATAGCGACATCTGCAGTTCCCCATCAGTATTGACTCGGACGACGGCTGTAGCGCTCACGGAGGCTGTAATCCACAGATAGGACTTGTTGCTCCATCGAAGACTAGACAGCTAGATGAGCAGGAGTTACACCAACATGTCCAACCACCAGGCTTGACGGCTGTGAACTGAGTACATTCCAGACCGACTGAAGTCCCTCCTCTGGGCTCGTTGGCTGCAGATTAGCATTGCTCCACTGCAACAGGAGTAAGATGTATACAGTCCCGTGTGCTATGCCACTGTGGGCGACCATGACATCACTGGGTATGTTTTTTAAGTCGGCGAGCCACTCTGGTTACCCTAGTTGCAGCTGAAATGTTTTTGAACTTCGCCGTCCAGGAGCAGTGGCGAACAGATTTTGCGAAGTCAGTATACTGAATGGTTATTCTTCCATCAGAGTTACACTTTCTTATTCCACTCTGCATGGTCTGGTCAACACAATGACGGAGTCTTTCTCTCTCTATGAAGTTACTCTGCTGCAGTGGCACGTTGAACATCTAGCTCTTATGGTGTGCAGCAATTAACTCTGCCTTGCGGCTGTATTACATGCAATATCGACAGTCCTTCTCTGCCTGGCATTCTGCCAGGTAGTTCCGTGCTGACTTGCTTTGCATGTCTCGTGCGTTACCAACTGAAGTTTTCAAAATTTTACTCAACTATGCAAAGCCTTGACACCTGGTAGTGATATGTCTGTCTACTGAGCATGAGATTCGTTCTTGTCATCAATAAATGGATTAATTAAAACAGTGAAAGAAAGACCTATGCAAGTATAAGCATATCTTCTTGTGTAGAGAATTTTATTACGGTAAGTGTGTTAAAAACAATATTGTGAGACGAGTGGCTACAAAAACGCAAGTCAATGTGACTCGGATGCAGCCAAGGTATCGGGAAAGTTTCGAATGGTGGCGGATGGAAACAGTCTCGTCCTCAAAGACCAGTCAAAGAGCAATTACTGAAATTCTCTAATTTGAACAGTAACATTTCTTCGTCTGCACTATAAGACATGTAAATTTATGTAAGTATATGATGGGAAATGACACTGTAGAATATAAATTCCAGTGTTGTTTGTTTCATAAACTAGAAGTCAATGATAATACTCATCCTCATATTTCGAATAAATTCGTGGCTCAGATCGTCATCCAGTATATTTTGGAGCATGATTCTTCAAGACGACCAAGTTTTATATGTTTCAGCAAAGATATTAATTAGCTGATAATAAAGCATCGTTATTTGTTGCCAAGTTCAATTTATCCGACTATTCACTTCTCTTTTTGAAATAAACCAAATCTTGTTACAGTCTCTTCTGAATAATCACTGATTTCGTAATTGATAATATGGCATTTCTTTTCTTCTTTGTACAATTACAAAAATTGAAATTTTTATTAGGCACAGTACTTACAATTATCGGCTAATGAAATAATGCATTACTCCATCTTACAAGAAAATTAGTCCAACACTTGACTTTTTATGACTGTCGTCTGCCCATCACTCCCAAAGACCACTACTTGGAATTAAACCAAGCTAACACAACTAGTTGGTGCAAAGCATCAAAGATATATTCTTACGATATTAACATTACGATCTTTTCTGGTGTTTATGAAAATTGTTACAGTTTTTATTTTTATGGATAGCGAAATGTTATCATGGACTTTTGTAATTAAGCATTTCACAATGTAAACTACTTGCCAGTTTTCATTCGAAAGAATTGAAATTTATAGGAATATTAACTTTTTTGAAAGTGAAAGATAAAAATGGCTTTCCAAAACGTTACAGAGAATATGAAAAAGAAAGAAATTTCTAATAAATGCTCTTAACAATACATCGATGCCAAATCTGGTACCGCACGCCGCAAAAATTTGAATCCCCGCCAGACTTCATATGTGAGGGCGGCACAGTGGAACACGTGGTTCCAGCGGCCAATAGCGGCGTCCCCAATAGAGTATTTAAGCGCCTCCCTCTCGCTCAGCGGATTTCCCTCCTTCCCCCCCCCCCCCTCCTCCTGAGACCCTGCACCCCATACTTGCCTCTTTCCTTCCCACATCCCTCCCTACTTGGCCCTCTTCAGCGCGCCCCCCGCTCATCTCCCCCATCTCTTCCCCTCCCTCCCTTCTTCTGGTCTCCCTCATCTCCTTTCACCTGGCAAATCCTCCCTTTTGATCATCGTCAGTGTGCCTCATCAGTGTTGTGTTTAGTGCTGTTTCTCCTGTGCGTCAAGAGGTGTGATTTTAATTGTGTACTGCCTTGAGGTTCGCCGTCAGTGTTTGTTATGTGCTACGCCATCCGTCGATACCTTTTATGCTCCAGTCATACTGTGCCTCGTGTTCTTTTAATTGTCGCAGTGTGTGGCTTTTTCTGTGTGCTACTTTTAAACAGTTTTTTATCTCCATTTGACAGTCACCCCGTTTTTTGTCTACTGCCTTCCATGATTTTCCCCCTTTTTTATATCTATGTTCATCATATTCTCTCCTTTGGTATTTTTAAATGTCTTCTATTGTTTGTTCTATGTCTTTCGGCTGAAAGCCAGTCTAATCGTTGCGTGAGTCTTGACATATTACCTCGACAGTAGACAGCTTGTTTACTGTTCTTTGTTTTCATTACTAGTGAACATCTTGGATTTGTTTGGTTGACTCTGTCACTCCGTTGCTTCTTGCGTGTTGTCGTCGTAAGGTCTCTCTCCACCGTCTGTCATTGTTTCGAATCCGTCTTTTTCGTTTGTTTGTTAGTTCGTGGGCCGTTCTCCGTTTGATCCCCTGTGCTTTCTCTCATAGCAAAATGATGTGTTTTGTTTGATACAAAACTAAAAATTTAACCAGTCAAATTCAAGTAAAGTATGAGAGATATAAGGGAAAAGCTACCACGTGGTGCACTATATGGGAAACGCGTTGGACTGTTGCTGAAGAAACAGTAAAAAATGGTTTCAAAATAGTGCATTGTGATGTCGGAAATGGTATGTAGTGTTGTCTGAGACAGTGGTAAGATAGCTTAACACTGAGCAGTAACAGTGGAGGTAGGAAGGCATCCTGCTTTGCGGCAGGACAAGCGTGAGAGCGCTTCAGCTGATGCAGATAGCATTGCTGAACGAGGTCGTACACTATTTTGCAAATGATGCAATGCTGAACACATCTGAAGCTGCACTCTCATATTATCAGCAGTTGGGCGCTAGTAACATTACAGAAAAGAATGGCAGATGCTGAAGGAGACCCAGTGGGTTCCACTTCACCAGGTGAAACAGAAGGCATGATTCATATGGATTGGATCAAGGAGGAAGTAAGCAGCACAAAAGTGTTTAGTCATGATATGTGCTCGAAAAGAATTTTGTGTGTGGAGGGAATGGTTCTAGAATCTCAAAGTATTGTATCATTAGCATAAATTAAAGCAGTAGCACTGGAAACTAAGTCGAACATTGAAGGCATTGTGCTCCGCCTACCATATTAAGGAAACCATGGGTCTGATGATTATGGATCCAAGTTTTCTGTTTATTCATCTGCGAAAACAAAATAATCACCCAATAATACTCCAGAGGGAACAACTGAACCACACTCTTCATCACAGGTTTGATCACCCATCATCATGACCTACCTAAGATCCTTCTCATTCCTCTAAAAGCGACATTCTGTCACTCTCCCTAAAATCACAACATCGTAGTCCATCCCTGGGCCACATTTTGGAGGATGATGGCTCAAATGCACGTCTGGCCATCCTGAATCCTGATTTATATTTCCTGCGATTTTCCTAAATCACTTAAGCCAAATGTTGAGAAGGTTTCTCTGAAAGGGAACAGCTGATTCCCTTTCCACCCTTTCTTCATCTGAGCTTGTGCTCCATCTTGTTGTTGTTGACAGGATGTTAAACACTAATCTCTCCCTCCACCCTCCTCCCTAAGGTCTTCCACAGGGATATGATTCCTCCTCAACATTTGCCTTAAGTGATTTAGGAAAATCGCAGGAAATATAAATCAGGATGGCCAGACATGCATTTGAGCCATCATCCTCCAAAATGTGGCCCAGGGATGGACTACGATGTTGTGATGTTAGGGAGAGTGACAGAATGTCACTTTTAGAGGAATGACAAGGATCTTAGGTAGGTCATGATGATGGGTGATCAAACCTGTGATGAAGAATGTGGTTCAGTTGTTCCCTCTGGAGTGTTATTGGGTGATTATTTTGTTTTCGCAGATGAATAAGCAGAAAACTTGGATCCATAATCATCAGACCCATGGTTTCCTTAATATGGTAGGCTGAGAGGCCAATGAACTACTGGCATGGGGAATTTTATGTGTGTTAAATGAATTAAAACTATGTGGCCATTAATAGTGGAAAGAGAGTTCCAGAAGAAGATAGGTGGTTGATAAAAATGCAGCAGATATTATCAGTAACATGTGGCAACGTTTGTGCGACCCACCTCATCTTGATGGTGGGGTATGGTCCAGTGCATCCCTAGTCTTGTCAGAGGCAGTGAGCAGGGCTATCACAGTTGGTGTGGTTGCTGTTTCTATGGAGCAGGCTTGTTTGAAATTGCTCACTCAATTGTTCTCAGCAGCCTGATTTTAAATTTAACAGATGTAGTCATCTTTAACAGGAAATTCAAACGGAGAAGGATAAGGATTCTGCGATGGGTTTTGTGGTGTTCTTCAGAGAAACAGGTGGTTTTATGACCATATAAAATACTCTGGATAGTGATAGCAATCCTGCCAGTGGTGATAAGGTTATTAGTGATAAGATTTAATTAACTTCCAGAGAGGAAAATTGTATAATGGGAATTCACTTTTGGAATGAAGAGGATTGGCCTCCTACTGAATACAAACAAGGATTTGAAATTACATAATCAAAGGTGAAATCAGCAATCAAGAGTAGAGATGAGCTCTAATGAGTTACAAACTGAACTTGTTAAATTATGTGATAAGCTAATCAATGGGTGTAAGGAGCTGAAGACAATTTTGGCAAATTAGAGAATAAGTCAACATTAATTATGAGGAACTAAGGAAGGAACTACGAAAGGAATGAGATTCAGTAAGAAAGGATTTTAAAAGGGACACTGAGTATAGCATGAGGTTGAGAGGAATAGATAGGAATTGCTGAATCAATGCCAAGATAATTGTATAAATTGTTTTTACCCTCCCAGATCACCTCCAATACCACGTAATAAAGAAGGTAACATGCAGAAACCTCAGAAATGTGTAGGGGTTGCTGGGCTATCTAAATCAATCAGATGGTTAAGAAAAAGGTAAAGCAAATAGAGGAACTCAAGATGGTATAGCAAACTGAAATACTCACTCTTGAGTTAAAGATGGAAAAAACCCTCAACAGAAGCATGAGAAAAATGCTAATTATCACCCATCAAAACGATTACCTACTAATAATGAAGCAACATGAAGTACTAAAACTATACTTTTGAAAAATAGGAGACCAATGGGTAACAATAGGACCCATATTCTAAGGGAGAAATTATTGAATATCAAAGAAAGCCAGGAAACTAGGAGTGGTTGGAGGAAAGCTCATATTTTGGACTGTGAAACCAGTAGGGGCTATTATAGAGCAATTAACTGAATCAAGTACAAATAATATGATTGAATCTTGTGATAAGGAGAGGGTAATGCATATAATTCCTCAATCCAGAAAGTGGGGGGTACATTCTGTGTACCAGAGAATATTAAGTCATGACTTGTATGTTGTTCTCCTGGAGAGCAGAGTAATATTACAGGAGATAAACATTGTTACTCTTGTGGAATAAAATTTATGGTATGGGTATCAGTGGCATGGATAAGCTACATAATGGTTATCTGTATTCCTTTATGCAAGGATGGTTAGTTAGCACTTTATATTTACATAATTTAAATTATTTATCTGAGGCATTGGAGCCATATTATAAATTTATTTGCTTACTATTGAAGAAAGGTTTTGCATATATATGATTAAGGAAGTTATTGGGTATTTAGTAGTCTTTGATCACCAGATATAATGAGCTAATTACATTTGATTGCTGGAGTAATAAATGTAGTGTCCGAGTGATACATAATCTCTAGCTTTGTGTAATATCAATTTAAGTAATTACTGACTGCAGAGTTTACATGAAATGATGTTTGGATGTTGGAGAAATATTTCACGATGTGTAAGGCATGTTATATATGATAACAACACCAATGGTAGTTAATAATGTGGAACTACGTTATATATTCTGTCAAAGGATGTTAGTAATAAAGTCAAATTTAAACAATTACTGCAGTGAAGAAAACCTTGGTTCCTTTTGTTTGTTTTTAGCTAAAAGTAACGCTTTAATGTAGGTTAAATGTTTGAGTAATGTATGGAAAGAAATGTTTGACACATAGTTATCTCTAAGCTGTAGTTGTCACATGTAAAATGTTGGCTCTGGCCTTGGCAAAATACACATTGTTTATTTAAATACCCATGAACAATAAATGATTATACATGACATGATCAGAAAATGTTTAAGAGAGCAGAATATTGAAAGTATCATCTTGGAGTGTACAGTATTTAAGTAATTATTAAAAATGATCAGATAACTTTATTCTTGTCAGTGATTCTGATGTCTCTGTAATGTATTTCATGGGTAAAGATTATGGTGAGATGTACAACAAAAGACACAAATACATCTCGTACTTCAACAGTTGTTTCCAGTACTGAAAGGGGGCTGTTAACAGCAATTTTTAGAGTGATGTCTTAAGTTGGTTACATAGAAGGTAGAATACTAATGATACATGAAGGTAACACTGAAGTAGTGTATTAACAGCAATTTTTAGAGTGATGTCTTAAGTTGGTTCCATAGAAGGTAGAATACTAATGATACATGAAGGTAACACTGAAGTAGTGTATTAACAGCAATTTTTAGAGTGATGTCTTAAGTTGGTTACATAGAAGGTAGAATACTAATGATACATGAAGGTAACACTGAAGTAGTGTATTAAGTGCATGGCTGTTCTTTGGAGGAATATTTATTGCACAACGAATGCTGGTGTATAAGCAAAATAATACAAGTAAAGGCAAATGACTGTTTATGTACGATGCATATTATGAGCATAAAATAACAATGATATTATGTCATAGAATACTATGAGAACACAGTTTAATTTTTAAAAAAGATGTGAACAAATAATTATGTCAAAGGAAGTGATATTTGTTGTAATGATGAATCACAAAAATGTTGATGAAGAGGTGATTATTTTAATTTTAAGTGTTATTTTAGTGTGTCAGACTGAAACCTTAGGATAAGAAGTGAGTACAAATTATAAAAAGAATATAATTGATAAGGAAGTATGGCTAGTGATAATTTAAGTTCGGAATGGAAATAACTGTACAGATCGCAGTCATGTATGTAAATGAGTTTGTATGCCATAATGATATTTAAGATTATTCTTTGAGATGTGGTTTTACATAAAATTAAGGAAGGGGCACCCATAGTGACCCCAAACACCTGGCGTGAAAAAGAATCATTAATGCAACTTAAAAGAAATAAATCCTGTGTAATGATTGAGCAATACTGGACACTAAGCAAGACTCACTTTACTTAGGAAGAGTACTTACATAATTAATGGAAAATCTCATATAAAGATGTGAAACAATTACTAACAAAGAGATAGAGGGGCTGGCCAGTACTTACCTCAGCTCAGTACAGCCGATAGAAACACAAAAAACAACCGAAAATTTAAGCTCCTAGCTTTCGGAATAAATGTTCCTTCATCAGGGAGGAGAGACGGGAAAGAAAGGGCAGAAGGGAAAGTGGATTTAGTTACTCACAACCCAGGTTATGAAGCAACAGGGAAAGGAAAACAGGGAAGGTAGCAAGGATGGAGGCATGGTTGTCAGAGGGAAGCCAAAGATATTCTACTGCAGGTACTGTGCCAGCTTCAAACCAAAGAGGATGCATACAGAAGTAAAGAGGTGTATAGTATAAAGATGTAGGATGGAAAGATGCATGAATGGCTAAAGAGGAAAGGGAAAGAGGAGAAGACTGAAAAGTAAATGGGAGTGAGGTTGTTTAACGTAGGTTTAGTCCAGGGGGATGGCGGGATGAAAGGATGTGCTGGAGTGCAAGTTCCCATCTCCGCAGTTCAGAGGGACTGGTGTTGGGTGGGAGAATCCAAATGGCACATACAGTGTAGCAGGTTCCTAGGTCCCTAGAATTATGCCGGAGGGTATGCTCCGCTACTGGGTATTGGACATCTCCTAGGCGGACAGTTCATCTGTGTCCGTTCATGCGCTCAGCCAGTTTAGTTGTTGTCATACCGATTTAAAAGGCTGTGCAGTGCAGGCATGTCAGCTGATAAATGACATGTGTAGTCTCACACGTGGCCCTGCCTTGAATTGTGTATGTTTTCCTAGTAGCGGGGCTGGAGTAGGTGGTTGTGGGGGGATGCATGGGGCAGGTTTTGCAGTGGGGTCGGTTACAGGGGTAGGAACCGCTGGGTAGAGAAGGTAGTCTGGGAATATTGCAGGGTTTAACAAGGATGTTACGGAGGTTAGGGGGACGATGAAAGGCAACTCTGGGTGGTGTGGGGAGAATTTTGTCAAGGGATGATCTCATTTCAGGGGTTGACTTGAGAAAGTCATATCCCTGGCGGAGTAATTTATTGATGTATTCGAGGCCAGGATAATATTGGGTGACAAGGGGGATGCTTCTGTGTGGTCTGAGGGTAGGAATATTGTTGTTGGACGGGGAGGAATGTATTGCTCGGGAGATCTGTTTGTGGACAAGGTCTGCAGGATAGTTGCGGCAGAGGAAAGCACTGGTCAGGTTATTGGTGTAATTGTTGAGGGATTCGTCACTGGAGCAGATACGTTTGCCACGAATACCTAGGCTGTAGGGAAGGGAGCGTTTGATGTGGAATGGATGGCAGCTATCAAAGTGAAGGTACTGTTGTTTGTTGGTGGGTTTGATATGGACAGAGGTGTGGATGTGAGCTTCAACAAGATGAAGGTCAACATCCAGGAAGGTGGCTTTGGTTTTGGAGAAGGACCAGGTGAAATTCAGATTCGAAAAGGAGTTGAGGTTATGGAGAAAATTAAGGAGTGTTTCTTCACCATGAGTCCAGACCACAAAGATGTCATCTATAAACCTATACCAGGCCAGGGGAAGCAGCTGTTGGGTCTTCAGGAAAGCCTCCTCCATGCGGCCCATGAAGAGGTTGGCATAGGATGGAGCCATCCTGGTTCCCATGGCACCATAGATGCTACATCCCTTTACACAAACATCCCACACACCCATGGTCTCTCTGCCCTTGAGCACTACCTCTCCCAACGCCCACCCGAAGATCTTCCAAAAACCTCGTTCCTTATCACACTTACCAACTTCATCCTCACCCATAATTACTTCACTTTTGAAGGCCAGACCTACAAACAAATCAGGGGAACTGCCATGGGAACCAGGATGGCTCCGTCCTATGCCAACCTCTTCATGGGCCGCATGGAGGAGGCTTTCCTGAAGACCCAACAGCTGCTTCCCCTGGCCTGGTATAGGTTTATAGATGACATCTTTGTGGTCTGGACTCATGGTGAAGAAACACTCCTTAATTTTCTCCATAACCTCAACTCCTTTTCGAATCTGAATTTCACCTGGTCCTTCTCCAAAACCAAAGCCACCTTCCTGGATGTTGACCTTCATCTTGTTGAAGCTCACATCCACACCTCTGTCCATATCAAACCCACCAACAAACAACAGTACCTTCACTTTGATAGCTGCCATCCATTCCACATCAAACGCTCCCTTCCCTACAGCCTAGGTATTCGTGGCAAACGTATCTGCTCCAGTGACGAATCCCTCAACAATTACACCAATAACCTGACCAGTGCTTTCCTCTCCCGCAACTATCCTGCAGACCTTGTCCACAAACAGATCTCCCGAGCAATACATTCCTCCCCATCCAACAACAATATTCCTACCCTCAGACCACACAGAAGCATCCCCCTTGTCACCCAATATTATCCTGGCCTCGAATACATCAATAAATTACTCCGCCAGGGATATGACTTTCTCAAGTCAACCCCTGAAATGAGATCATCCCTTGACAAAATTCTCCCCACACCACCCAGAGTTGCCTTTCGTCGTCCCCCTAACCTCCGTAACATCCTTGTTAAACCCTGCAATATTCCCAGACTACCTTCTCTACCCAGCGGTTCCTACCCCTGTAACCGACCCCGCTGCAAAACCTGCCCCATGCATCCCCCCACAACCACCTACTCCAGCCCCGCTACTAGGAAAACATACACAATTCAAGGCAGGGCCACGTGTGAGACTACACATGTCATTTATCAGCTGACATGCCTGCACTGCACAGCCTTTTACATCGGTATGACAACAACTAAACTGGCTGAGCGCATGAACGGACACAGACGAACTGTCCGCCTAGGAGATGTCCAATACCCAGTAGCGGAGCATGCCCTCCAGCATAATTCTAGGGACCTAGGAACCTGCTACACTGTATGTGCCATTTGGATTCTCCCACCCAACACCAGTCCCTCTGAACTGCGGAGATGGGAACTTGCACTCCAGCACATCCTTTCATCCCGCCATCCCCCTGGACTAAACCTACGTTAAACAACCTCACTCCCATTTACTTTTCAGTCTTCTCCTCTTTCCCTTTCCTCTTTAGCCATTCATGCATCTTTCCATCCTACATCTTTATACTATACACCTCTTTACTTCTGTATGCATCCTCTTTGGTTTGAAGCTGGCACAGTACCTGCAGTAGAATATCTTTGGCTTCCCTCTGACAACCATGCCTCCATCCTTGCTACCTTCCCTGTTTTCCTTTCCCTGTTGCTTCATAACCTGGGTTGTGAGTAACTAAATCCACTTTCCCTTCTTCCCTTTCTTTCCCGTCTCTCCTCCCTGATGAAGGAACATTTATTCCGAAAGCTAGGAGCTTAAATTTTCGGTTGTTTTTTGTGTTTCTATCGGCTGTACTGAGCTGAGGTAAGTACTGGCCAGCCCCTCTATCTCTTTGTTAGTAATTGTTTCACATCTTTATATGAGATTTTCCATTAATTAGTTAGATCACCTATATGGTCCACATTCTTCATTGTTTTGTCCCTTTTGTTAGCTATCACTTACATCTATCATCTAAACACTTTCTCTTCTTCAGTGTTTTATATATATATATATATATATATATATATATATATATATATATATATATATATATATATATATATATATATTCCTCACCAACTGTGCTAGTTTCATTTGCCTCCTATTGTCTTGTTCGGTTTATAGTCCACTTCTCTTTTTCTATTTATTTATTTATTTATTTAACATTCCATTATTTAACATTCCATAGTTTTAACGTTCGTTATTCGCTGTTTTCCAGCCAACAATCACTGCCAACAATCTCTTCCACACCTATCAGTATCATCCAATTCCGTCGATTTCGTGTTGCTGGTGATATTTTTGTGCCATTGTCTATCTTTCTCTGCCACAGGAAACATTTTTTGGAACATTTCTGCGCCACCCGCGAACCTTTTTGCGGCACACGCGATCTTTTTTGCGCACGCACGATCTTTTTTGCGGCACGCGCGATCTTTTTTGCGTCACGCGCGATCTTTTTTTCGCTACTCGCTATCTCTGTTTTTGAGCAGCGTGTGTTCTTTTTCCCCTGATCTGGACATACTTGCTTGGTCTGGTCAACTTTTTCCGTATTTTTCTTATTCGGTGGTCTTTCTTTGATATTTAACGTTACCAACACAATTTCTTTCTTTCTCGCCCTTCCTTCCGTGTTTTATTCCTTCTTATGATTACTATTCTAACTTTAGTTATTTAATTTCCCTACCCACCAGTTACCCACTATGTACCCTAATCCTATACCACATTATTTACATTCATTCCGGAAACATGCATTTACCGTAGCCAAACTGCAATCCCACATACTTTTCCTCCGTTCCTGCTTAACCTTTGGAATTACCCCTAAAGGACTTACCGTAAAAGTGCCCATCTCTGGGTGCAATTCCTCCTTCCACCAATCTCTCCTGGACTTCCAGAACCTTCAATCCTTAGCCCTTACCCAACTTGTCCTGAACCTCTACACTACTTCATGTAACCACCACTCCCAACAGCTCCTATCTCTCTTCAAAGTCCTCTACCTCTCAAACCCTTGCTTGGAGAACACACTCAGGAACATCATCCTAGAAGCCAGCCGCAAACTTGAGTCCCATGCCACATACCACCTGAAAAAACTATCCACAGTGCTAGTGCAACACCTAAGAAGTGGGGTCCCTCTCCCTATCCCTCACAAACACCAACCACAACAGAACCGTCAACAAACCCCCCTCATAGCCAACAAACCTAGCCTAGCCACCCTACTCAATCTCCCCATCCCAGCACATACCCCACACAGACCAAATCTCAACTATAACCACAGTCAAATGCCACATATCACCAACTCCAATTCAGTTCTAAACCTCTCATCCAGATCCCTCTCTCCTCAAGAGACATCTGTTCTATCAAAAGGCTTAACGTTTAGCCCCACACCTAAATTCAACCACACTGCCCTGGTTAAAGATCTCCTCTCTTTCACCCAGAACCTCAACTGGAAATATCACTTCACCACCCAAACACAGCCCCCAAATACTAGACCCAGTGTTGAACCTAGTTTAGAACAGTTCCGACCGCCTTCTCAAAGGGATCCTCCTCCCCTCCCCCAAAACCATCCCTTGCAGACGTTTCAGGAATTCCTCACATCCAGTGTTGCCTCCCAGTCCTTCTTGAAGAACATTCCGACAACCCCCAACATCACCCCAGCTGAATCCCGTGCCATTAAGCAGCTGAAAACAGACCGCTCTATTGTAATCCTTCCGGCGGATAAAGGCTCCACAACTGTGGTACTTGACCGTGTGGAGTATGTGGCAGAAGGACTGCGTCAACTCTCCGACACCTCAACCTACAAAGCTGTTACCCAGGATCCCATTCCCTACATTCAGACTGAGCTGCAGAAAATCCTAAAAATCCAAGGTCCCTCACAAGGCCTCACAATGGCTTCCATAGACTTACTCACTCCACCTGAGCCACGTACCCCTACCTTCTACCTATTACCCAAAATCCACAAAGAGAACCACCCTGGCCGTCCCATTGTGGCAGGCTTCAAAGCCCCAACAGAACGTATCTCAGCTCTGGTAGACCAACACCTCCAACCTATCACCTGCAGACTCCCATCCTACATCAAGGACACAAACCACTTCCTAGAACGCCTCAAATCCATTCCCACTCCTCTCCCACCTGAAACCTTTCTTGTCACCATAGATGCTACATCCCTTTACACAAACATCCCACACACCCATGGTCTCTCTGCCCTTGAGCACTACCTCTCCCAACGCCCACCCGAAGATCTTCCAAAAACCTCGTTCCTTATCACACTTACCAACTTCATCCTCACCCATAATTACTTCACTTTTGAAGGCCAGACCTACAAACAAATCAGGGGAACTGCCATGGGAACCAGGATGGCTCCATCCTATGCCAACCTCTTCATGGGCCGCATGGAGGAGGCTTTCCTGAAGACCCAACAGCTGCTTCCCCTGGCCTGGTATAGGTTTATAGATGACATCTTTGTGGTCTGGACTCATGGTGAAGAAACACTCCTTAATTTTCTCCATAACCTCAACTCCTTTTCGAATCTGAATTTCACCTGGTCCTTCTCCAAAACCAAAGCCACCTTCCTGGATGTTGACCTTCATCTTGTTGAAGCTCACATCCACACCTCTGTCCATATCAAACCCACCAACAAACAACAGTACCTTCACTTTGATAGCTGCCATCCATTCCACATCAAACGCTCCCTTCCCTACAGCCTAGGTATTCGTGGCAAACGTATCTGCTCCAGTGACGAATCCCTCAACAATTACACCAATAACCTGACCAGTGCTTTCCTCTCCCGCAACTATCCTGCAGACCTTGTCCACAAACAGATCTCCCGAGCAATACATTCCTCCCCATCCAACAACAATATTCCTACCCTCAGACCACACAGAAGCATCCCCCTTGTCACCCAATATTATCCTGGCCTCGAATACATCAATAAATTACTCCGCCAGGGATATGACTTTCTCAAGTCAACCCCTGAAATGAGATCATCCCTTGACAAAATTCTCCCCACACCACCCAGAGTTGCCTTTCGTCGTCCCCCTAACCTCCGTAACATCCTTGTTAAACCCTGCAATATTCCCAGACTACCTTCTCTACCCAGCGGTTCCTACCCCTGTAACCGACCCCGCTGCAAAACCTGCCCCATGCATCCCCCCACAACCACCTACTCCAGCCCCGCTACTAGGAAAACATACACAATTCAAGGCAGGGCCACGTGTGAGACTACACATGTCATTTATCAGCTGACATGCCTGCACTGCACAGCCTTTTACATCGGTATGACAACAACTAAACTGGCTGAGCGCATGAACGGACACAGACGAACTGTCCGCCTAGGAGATGTCCAATACCCAGTAGCGGAGCATGCCCTCCAGCATAATTCTAGGGACCTAGGAACCTGCTACACTGTATGTGCCATTTGGATTCTCCCACCCAACACCAGTCCCTCTGAACTGCGGAGATGGGAACTTGCACTCCAGCACATCCTTTCATCCCGCCATCCCCCTGGACTAAACCTACGTTAAACAACCTCACTCCCATTTACTTTTCAGTCTTCTCCTCTTTCCCTTTCCTCTTTAGCCATTCATGCATCTTTCCATCCTACATCTTTATACTATACACCTCTTTACTTCTGTATGCATCCTCTTTGGTTTGAAGCTGGCACAGTACCTGCAGTAGAATATCTTTGGCTTCCCTCTGACAACCATGCCTCCATCCTTGCTACCTTCCCTGTTTTCCTTTCCCTGTTGCTTCATAACCTGGGTTGTGAGTAACTAAATCCACTTTCCCTTCTTCCCTTTCTTTCCCGTCTCTCCTCCCTGATGAAGGAACATTTATTCCGAAAGCTAGGAGCTTAAATTTTCGGTTGTTTTTTGTGTTTCTATCGGCTGTACTGAGCTGAGGTAAGTACTGGCCAGCCCCTCTATCTCTTTGTTAGTAATTACTTAAATAATTAGGGTCATAAAAGGATATGGACCTTGATCCTACCTGATATCTGTTATGTTAACTCAGCAAGAAAATAATGTTGCTCTGTTTGGATAAGGAGACATGTGACAGATCACCTATATCAATAGTATATCTGAGTATACCATCTGGTTCCCAGGCTCTTAATAACATGACTGCTGGGAGACCAGTGAGCTACTGGCATGGGGGTTTTCTATGTATTAAATGGATTAAAACTGTTTCAGAATGTTGTAATTACTTGAGCTAACCTGCCACTTATGCAACCAACAGGTATTGGCTGTTCACAGCAAGCTAACAGCATAGTGATACTGCAGTGGGACCCAATAATGACAGAAAATATTTGATGACATTGTTAAGCCATTCTTGTATCATCTTTTCATGAATGATACCTTATATTGCAGGTATTCACCAGACCAGGTCTGACTGATATAAATTTGAAATGGCTTTAATAATGATAGCTATCCAGGGAATCAATGGTACAATATCTGCAAAGGAAGAACAACAATATAAGCCACTGATTTGCAGTATTTATTATTTGATATTAGCAGCTGGATTCTGCCGAAGTGAGTCAGTCATTGTGTTGGTTGATTGGAAGTTTAATATTGCTCAGCTATATTGTTTCGGTGGGAAAAATTATTTACATGAATGAGACAGTTTGTTTATTGTTAAGAAGGGAAGCAGCAATTTTTAGTAGTCATAGTAGTTCTGATTTCTCTCCACAGTGATAATGAAGTCTGATAATTGGAAATAATGCCCTGGACTTGTTAAGTGAAATAGTTAACAAATTATTAGGGGATGTTTATTTTATTTTTATTTTTATTTATTTTTTGATTGTTTATTTAGTATCTGCTCGGACTGATGCATCCAAGTTCGTATTGGCTGTTGTTAACCTGAGACCTAACCACATACAATAAATTAGTCCATTGACAGGTGACTTACCAAATGAGCATCAATAACAATTATCATGATAAAATTCCTTAAGTTGTTGAAAATCAGAATGTTAAAAAAAAATTCAAGGATATGATTATTGAACTTTAACCAATTGCTAGTGACCTGCATGAATAAATTAATATGTGAGGATAGTTTAAATTCAGAGTAGTACATTTTTGGCAAAGGAAAATGGAGGAGGGGGTGGGTTATATGATAATAGCCACTGTGCAGTATAACATAAGCAACCTACAACAGTCTCACACATATGAAATGATACAGTAGCACTTTTATATTAATCAGCAATCACTGTTAATCGTCCTCCTTCATTTTCAGTCTTCTTATCCACAACAACACATCGTTGCACCATTAAATTGTTGCTGCTTTTACTGACACAGATTCCATGTTTGAAATCTCAGAACAGACTGACTTAAAAACAGCTTCAGGTCTAGTTTTGCAAAATGGCTACAAAAGTTTCCATTGTTGCATACATAATTTCGATAATTTACAATGAGAATAGTGCAGAAAAATTGGTTTTGGTCTGAACATTATGTTACAATAAGAGTTTTTATTGAAAGAGGCCTTCTTGAAGACAAAACTGCAAAAAATAGCTAAATAAACAATACCATGCATCAAAGTGTTAATTATACAGAAACTGAGTGCTGATGTTCCTACCATGTTTTAGGAATTAACTGCATGAATTTCTGTGGGTTATTTTCCTAACTTTGTCAGTAATAAAGTAATTGCATTTGTATGCACATCAACAATGTGATTGGAATAGGAAATAATTACTGTTAATTAATTGTTCTAAGCTTTAACAAAACTAGTTACTTGAAATTGTTCAAATGAATTAGGAAATTATTCTGACTAACGTAATTTAGCAAAAGTGGGCCTGGCCTTATACGCAGAATTAGAGAATGACAGCTTTATCTTATGGCACATATCTCGCTAACACTAATGATATTTAAGAAAGCAAAATAATTTATATCATTTCAGGAGGCAAATAAATGAAAATGGAAGTGAGTCCCAGCCTGATTTACTGCATTGTGAGTGAATTCACAAGCCATTCTTCAACAATAGTTAGTCAAATTCAACAACAATACGTGAACTGGTTTATGTGGTTCCTTGAAAGTATATTAATTTTAGCAATTTTTGATAGTATTGGTGTTTGTTTTTGCTCTAAGATGGCTATCACCCTCAGTGAAATGTATATGGACTAAAATATAAATCTGAAGTGAGTTAAGCTCTGGAGTATTTCATAAAAACAAATGATAAATGATTAATACTTACTTCTAAAATCTATCACAATGTTTAGAATGGATGGTGTAAATATCTGTTGACACTGATGTTCATATTGAACAGGTTTTTAAGTTTTCCATTGCACAGATAACTATAGTTGTCTGTAAAGTGTGTAAAGTTATGTAACTCTTTATTATGAAGCAGTAGACATAAATAGCAGCTTAGTTGCGTCAAACTATGAGTAGTAGCTTCTCTCTCTACTTTTCCTCTTTCATCATAGCTGCTTTTCTGATAATGTACATAAAATAATGTAGCTCTAATTTCTTAATTATCAGTGTGGGGGCTTAGCACTGTTCATGATTTGTTGTCATTATACTTTACAGAAATTTTCTACACTGGATGCTTCTGCCTATTAATGTATATCCTTGAAGGTTCTCCTTATAATGAGATATACGCCACACAAATGACTGACTTAGTGAATGAATGAATGAGTGGATGAATGAATGTAATAAGTCAATGAAGCAAAGTGTATTTTCAGAAAGCAGGCTTGTAGAGAACCAGATTGGGCCCTGGCATAAGTCTTGCAGGACATCTGATATAACTGCAAAACTTACTCCAGATATTTTTAATTTCTGTTTTTAAGGCCTGCAAGGAGGCAATGAAACAATAATTTTGACAAAAGAAGTGCCTCTATAAAATTGTGTGTCATCTGATTATAGGAAAAAATACACAGAAAAGAAGCCATACATTGAAACACCATGATGGATATAGTGCTTACATTCCATTACATATCATGATTTAGTGATATATAGTTCCTCCTATATTGTCACACATAACACACTACTGTACATTGTTATAAATCAATGCAACAGATGTACACATAATGTATAGTTAAACCCATAAAGCAACTTTCCTTGCTTTTCCATTGGCTAAATGATGCACTAAGTTAGTAACAGTTTATCACAAGTCACAGGAAAACTAATTTGCTACCCAGTTTTTATTGATTGAGTGAGTCATTCGTTAACTCATTTGTCATGTTCTGTAGACCCCATCTAGAAGGAGATCCTCCAGGGATGTAGAACAAGTCAGAGTACATATTCACAAAGGATGAAGAAATCGTAAAAATTTACTCTGTATGCTATTTAGCAATAAAGTATCACTATACTGCTTAGTGATACTGGTAGAGTTTCCTAACTTCTTACCTTATGTTAGATGGGAACTTAGTGAATATCTTACCACCAGAGCATGTAACTGCATTTTGAACCCTTAACAAGGAGGCAAACTCTACATGAAAATCATTTTTGTACATAGTATTACAACTGTGGATACCACAGTTCAGTGGAATCTAATTTTTATTATCAGCAACAAAAACCACTAATGAGTAAATGTATTTGGAAGTTAGTATAAGTATTATAAGAGTCTTAAAAAGGCATCTCTGAGATGAACAGTTATTTGTTTTGCACAGAGTTTGTGCTGCTTGTTTGTGCTGAACAACATATTATTTACTTTACGTGCACCATCACAGACATAATTCTGAAAGAGAATAGAGAATTAAAATATGACAAATAAACAGACACTCTTGTCTTAAAGTGAACATAACTTTTGATTAGTCTATCAATACACAATTCTGGTGCTAACTGGTCATTATTGCCTGTATGAAGTTGCATAATGGGATTCTCTTTTAGATAAAGACTGAAACTGAAATGAAATAAATGTATGATATTACTGCCTCAGAGAACTTGTTTGGGATTGTTTGGTTGCCTGGCACAAGTTTTTCTATTTGATGCCAATCCAACAGTTTGCATGTTGAGGTGACATAAATTGAATAGGACAACATAAACACAAACTCCCTGATGCAGCTGGGAATTGGACCCACAATCCTGTGATAGACAGCTGTGATGCTAACCACTAAACTGCAAGCAGCAGATGAAAGTGTTAGCTGTGAACCACTTTTAGGCAGCTTCAGCTATCACCTGAACTGTGTCTGCTGAGGCTCAGTTTTAACCCTTGATTAATATGTTTGTGTCATTACTGAACATTGCTGGTTTTGGACAACCCTTTAAAGATCATTTATGTAAGTTCCTAACAGGTTGGCCTAATATAAACCATTGTGGTATGCCACATGTTATGATCCCCCGTTATGAATTTAGTTTCTTGTCTGAAAAGCAGCCTGTAATGAGGCCCTATTATAAAAGGTAGTTTCCATCTATGTGGGAAGGTACTATTAATGATATAACACTTTGGTCTACCAAGTAGAATTTTGTGATTCACACAATCAAAGTCTTTGGCAAGGCCATGGTGTACATCAATATGATAATTTTTCTTGTTTAACATCTGCTGCCATTTCATTTGTTAGGTCTTGTATCATTTACACTGCAGAGAGTCCTTTACAAAAGCCAAACTAAGAGGATGTTAAGAAGTTCTGGTCAATATTCTGTCAAAGTCCACTTTCTCCAGTGATTTTAAAAAGATACGAAGGAGTGATACAGCCCTATAGTTAGAGATGTTTTAATATCTCCAGCTTTATATATTTGTGTTAGTACAGCATATGTGAGTCTGTTAGGAAATATGCCCCACTTCACTGATTGATTACCAAGATATTTTGAGAGTAATCCTGTCAAGTCAGAGTAAGATTTTAATGCTTTCGTAGTAGAAGAATAACTGATGAATTCTCTAATCTCCTTTGGATTACATTTTTGAAAATAGCATCTGATGGTGGTGCATCTAGTATCTGAACAAGTAAATCTGATGAATCTGCCTACAGTTTGTTTATTACCATGTGCAGTGTTTGCTGCTACTGCTGTGAAGTAATCATGGAAAATCACTGCAAATGATTTGAAAGTGTCACAATCTCTGCCAGATCTAATTTCTGGGGGCTCAACTTCATTTGGATCATTATTTTCTTTTGCTTCTTGTAAATGATGGACTGGAGAATTTTACAATACTGGTGGTAATGGAGTTTTGGTCTTGAATATGATGTGTTCTCTAAATCACTTAGAGCTCTATCTTCCTACCACAAGACACTTTAACCCCAGGAATTATCCACTCATTTTATTGCTCCTGCTCAATTCTACCTACCCTTTTCTATTCTGTGTAGATAGAACACAGTTTATAATCAATCAGAGTGGCAGTGATGCAGAGGCCACTGAAACAAACTGGTGGCTCCTGAGATCCATGATGGTGGAGTTCACAAACCGAATGGCTAATCAAAACTAAAGTATACAGTGCAGAAAAGTTCTCACATGCATACACAAATAGTCCAGGTATTGATCCAAATAAAAGAAACTAATAATAATGCAAACAAGGCCAAACATAATACTAATCAGTAAATTGTACATATCAAAGGCATCAGTGAATTAGTGAGACTGATTGGAAAGTGTGTGACCATGGTATTGACTGAAACTCTTGCGTCATTTGATGGCATCAAGTGACACATTTGTGGCTGTTGTGGTACCTCATGCAAGAGCAAGCTGTGACTGGAATATGTAGCACAACTATCTCTAACCTGCTCTCCACATAAGTACACCACCTGGCTGAGATCTTTCAGTCACAGTCAGATACTAATTCCCTTCACCCTTTAATCAGCACACAGGGCTGAAAATGATCTGGTCTGTCCTGACTTTATCAAGGAAGGGATAGAGAGATGTCATAATCCTTGCAAGAGGCTTCCACAGTAGTTCTTAAATGCAGTCGGCAGAGTTGGATGCTGACATAGTAGGATTTACTGCTGACTAATGGGTTCTGGGGCACAGAGGAGTTCTGCCTACAGGGGAGTGGGTGCTGACCATTTTGGTAAAAGGAATAATGGTTTGTCCTCCATGGCTTCCTAGCCTGAAAATGTTCCATTTCTGCCAATGGTGAGGTGACTGGGTTACTGGCATTGGTGGATGCCGGAAGTTGCTTAGGGGGAGGGAGTGTTTCTGTATCCATTAGCTCCCATACATGGTCATTTTCAATCTACTATCGATGCCTAACATTAGCAAGAAGGCTGTAGCAGTAGATGTATGGTTTTTGGGTGGGCTCATTCCAGGCATAGTTTCATAGATCTTGGAGAATCATCAGCTGAGGAACAGAAAAGGGGGGGGGGGAGGGGGGAGGAAGAGGTGAGATGGTACATCTAATTGAGGCCAGAGCTGATTACAATGCATGACTATATGTTCATGATCACCTGTGGCCTGAAACATTTGCCAGCCCCATCTGCTGACTATGATACCCTGAGCCTTTCACATTCCCTGCCAAAAGTAACAGACATGGGAGCTCTTGTGCTAATACAAATGAATGTGTGAACGGTGGGTCTATTGGGTCAGACACAGCAATTCAAAGAAGCTGTGGAGTGTGCATTTTTTTTTTTAATTTCAGCCAAGCGAAACCCATTTATGGGGGTTGACTCATAGAAGCTTGATGAATGCTTTCCCAGGATGGCAGTCATCATTACCTTGCACAACTGTGTTTGATGGTCCTGACCACCAGCTCAGCATCTGTATTGGAGATGGGAGGCAAAAGGGTGGTGGCCAGATGCTCAATGCCATTGTGTTTACAAAATCATGAAATGCAGATGATATTAATTGAAGCCCATTCTCGAAACCCAAGTGGGATTTGTACGCTCTATAGAAAATATAGTGGAGAGGGCATGGCTGTAGCTGCTGTGATGGCAGTAGCTATCCATGCCACATATGGAAAGTTAGAGAGGACATTGACAATGAGTAACCACAACACTCCCTAGAACTGTGTGGCAAAATCAACATATACTCTTTGTCGAGGGTAGTCAGTGTGTGGCCAAGGGGTTAATGCTGTGTTGGGACTGTCAGTGCTACATGGTGTGTTCTATGGGGACATCAATGCCAGGACAGTACAAATGATGCCACTCTATTGCCTTCATTCTAAACATTCCTCAAGGTGTAGTGTGGGAGAGTTTGAGTCTGTGGAGACAGGCAGTGGGAGAAGCAACCAGCCAGCATTCTGAATTTCCCATAGCAGATAATGACACTATCAATAAATTGAAGCCTTTGCCATAAAGAGAAATAGGTGTGCCATTCTGGGCAGTGCCCTTTTGCAGGTGCTCTGGCCAACTCTACCATGGACCAGACAGTGATACAGCCCTATAGTTAGAGATGTTTTAATATCTCCAGCTTTATACATTTGTGTTAGTACAGCATATGTGAGTCTGTTAGGAAATATGCCCCACTTCACTGATTGATTACCAAGATATTTTGAGAGTAATCATGTCAAGTCAGAGTAAGATTTTAATGCTTTCGTAGTAGTAGAATAACTGATGAATTCTCTAATCTCCTTTGCATTACATTTTTGAAAATAACATCTGATGGTGGTGCATCTAGTATCTGAACAAGTAAATCTGATGAATCTGCCTATAGTTTGTTTATTACCATGTGCAGTGTTTGCTGCTACTGCTGTGAAGTAATCATGGAAAATCACTGCAAATGATTTGAAAGTGTCACAATCTCTGTCAGATCTAATTTCTGGGGGCTCAACTTCATTTGGATCATTATTTTCTTTTGCTTCTTGTAAATGATGGACTGGAGAATTTTACAATACTGGTGGTAATGGAGTTTTGGTCTTGAATATGATGTGTTCTCTAAATCACTTAGAGCTCTATCTTCCTACCACAAGACACTTTAAGCCCAGGAATTATCCACTCATTTTATTGCTCCTGCTCAATTCTACCTACCCTTTTCTATTCTATGTAGATAGAACACAGTTTATAATCAATCAGTGTGGCAGTGATGCAGAGGCCACTGAAACAAACTGGTGGCTCCTGAGATCCATGATGGTGGAGTTCACAAACCGAATGGCTAATCAAAACTAAAGTACACAGTGCAGAAAAGTTCTCACATGCATACACAAATAGTCCAGGTACTGATCCAAATAAAAGAAACTAATAATAATGCAAACAAGGCCAAACATAATACTAACCAGTAAATTGTACATATCAAAGGCATCAGTGAATTAGTGAGACTGATTGGAAAGTGTGTGACCATGGTATTGACTGAAACTCTTGCGTCATTTGATGGCATCAAGTGACACATTTGTGGCTGTTGTGGTACCTCATGCAAGAGCAAGCTGTGACTGGAATATGTAGCACAACTATCTCTAACCTGCTCTCCACATAAGTACACCACCTGGCTGAGATCTTTCAGTCACAGTCAGATACTAATTCCCTTCACCCTTTAATCAGCACACAGGGCTGAAAATGATCTGGCCTGTCCTGACTTTATCAAGGAAGGGATAGAGAGATGTCATAATCCTTGCAAGAGGCTTCCACAGTAGTTCTTAAATGCAGTCGGCAGAGTTGGATGCTGACATAGTAGGATTTACTGCTGACTAATGGGTTCTGGGGCACAGAGGAGTTCTGCCTACAGGGGAGTGGGTGCTGACCATTTTGGTAAAAGGAATAATGGTTTGTCCTCCATGGCTTCCTAGCCTGAAAATGTTCCATTTCTGCCAATGGTGAGGTGACTGGGTTACTGGCATTGGTGGATGCCGGAAGTTGCTTAGGGGGAGGGAGTGTTTCTGTATCCATTAGCTTCCATACATGGTCATTTTCAATCTACTATCGATGCCTAACATTAGCAAGAAGGCTGTAGCAGTAGAAGTATGGTTTTTGGGTGGGCTCATTCCAGGCATAGTTTCATAGATCTTGGAGAATCATCAGCTGAGGAACAGAAAATGGGGGGGGGGGGTGAGGGAGAGGTGAGATGGTACATCTAATTGAGGCCAGAGCTGATTACAATGCATGACTATATGTTCATGGTCACCTGTGGCCTGAAACATTTGCCAGCCCCATCTGCTGACTATGATACCCTGAGCCTTTCACATTCCCTGCCAAAAGTAACAGACATGGGAGCTCTTGTGCTAATACAAATGAATGTGTGAACGGTGGGTCTATTGGGTCAGACACAGCAATTCAAAGAAGCTGTGAAGTGTACATTTTTTTATTTAATTTCAGCCAAGCGAAACCCATTTATGGGGGTTGACTCATAGAAGCTTGATGAATGCTTTCCCAGGATGGCAGTCATCATTACCTTGCACAACTGTGTTTGATGGTCCTGACCACCAGCTCAGCATCTGTATTGGAGATGGGAGGCAAAAGGGTGGTGGCCAGATGCTCAATGCCATTGTGTTTACAAAATCATGAAATGCAGATGATATTAATTGAAGCCCATTCTCGAAACCCAAGTGGGATTTGTACGCTCTATAGAAAATATAGTGGAGAGGGCATGGCTGTAGCTGCTGTGATGGCAGTAGCTATCCATGCCACATATGGAAAGTTAGAGAGGACATTGACAATGAGTAACCACAACACTCCCTAGAACTGTGTGGCAAAATCAACATATACTCTTTGTCGAGGGTAGTCAGTGTGTGGCCAAGGGGTTAATGCTGTGTTGGGACTGTCAGTGCTACATGATGTGTTCTATGGGGACATCAATGCCAGGACAGTACAAATGATGCCACTCTATTGCCTTCATTCTAAACATTCCTCAAGGTGTAGTGTGGGAGAGTTTGAGTCTGTGGAGACAGGCAGTGGGAGAAGCAACCAGCCAGCATTCTGAATTTCCCATAGCAGATAATGACACTATCAATAAATTGAAGCCTTTGCCATAAAGAGAAATAGGTGTGCCATTCTGGGCAGTGCCCTTTTGCAGGTGCTCTGGCCAACTCTACCATGGAGCAGACAACACACTGTAGAATAGTGGATCACAGTATGCTTCTGATACTTTGCACTCAATAATGCTTAATTTGTTGAGTGTGTGTTGCTGATTTGCATATAGGTTGAAACATATTACTTTCTGCCTGTCAGATTCTGCACATGCACCACACAGCAAGCAGGAAAGTACATCTACGTTTAAGTACTGCAAAGTGCACCAATAATGGATCTTGTAGCTATAATTACTCAGGAACAATGCCTACCACTGCAGCCACTGTGCTGTATTATTAAGAATATTTGAATAGGAGCTAAAAACAAAATGAGTGGTTTGTGACCAAAAATCAGGTGACACTTAGAACCAAAGAGATATAACTGAAAGTAGGACAGAAAGCAGGTCAGCATCAGTCATAAAGTCATCTGTACTTTTTGCAGAACTAGATTTCAACTGACGGTGGTGCTATCATCAGTGCATTACTGGTAGTCATGTAGACTCAGAATAATTATAATGATACATATTACAATATAACTTTGGCATGTACAAGCATCATTCAGTTGAGTTTGACTGATGCTTGTACAAGCTAAAGTTACATTGTAACATGTGTCATTATAACCATGCCGGTAACACACTGAAGACAGCTCCACTGTGAGCTGCAATCTAAACCGAATTTCTGTCCTGTGTTATGTCATGGTCTTGGGACACAATTAGTCTCATGGAATCAAATCTCATATACATGAAACATCCAGACACATATATGATAGCCAATATCTCTTTCTCAATTTGTGTATTATTTCTCCTCGTGACATTAAATATTTCAGGTGAAAATGCAATGGGCTGTTCCATACCATTGACATATTTATGGGACAATATGACACCGATGCCACAATCTGACATACCAGTGTGGTTTTAGGTGTTTGTTGGGATAAACTGATGATGCTATGCAAGGGGCCACTCTGAGGCAGATTTTAAGTTACAAGAAAGCTTTCTGGTACATATGTGATGATACAAATACACATATTTTACGCAGTTGGTCAAGTAGATGCGAAATCTTGGATGAATTGGGAATACATAATTTAGTTTGTCAGTGAATGACTGTAGTCCTTTGAGGTTCACAGGAGCTGGTAAGTTAGTGACTGCATCCACATGATCCTGTACTTTACACTTGGCTCAAGTGTACTACATTTTTTAGGCAGCAATCCAGGCCATGGACTTGGAGCCCTCAAGCAACATCTGAAGACTGCACTGCTACTGCTACCACATGGCTCCAAACAAACTGTAAATTGTGGTGGTGCCGCTCCTGTGTGGGTCTAGTGATAAGCAAGTCGTATAAATAATTAAAATAGTAAGAGACATCTTGGATGAGTTCTTCAAGGTATCTTTGAATTGTCGTGGGAGTACTTGAGACTCTAAATGCCAAACTGTTCAAACAATATGTTCTGAATGGCACATTAATCTCTAAAAACTGTTTCATCTGATCACTTACAGGTAACTGAAAGTAGGCATCAGGTTGAACTATATTTGAAAAATAATGGCCCCAACCAATATTGACAACAGTTTCTGTGAACTGGGAATTGGATATAGATCAACATTTGCTTGGTCATTAATGGTAGACTTAAAATCACCACAAATCCTAAGTGATACATTTGGTTTGTAAGCTTCAACATTGGTTGTTGCCCAGTTGCTATAGAATACTGGGGATGCATTCCCATACTTTGCAATCCATTTAATTCTTTTTTAACTTGATCATGCATGGTGGAAGGCACTTGGTGGGCTCTACAAAATTTAGATACTGCTGATTTTTTTAAATTATATGTAGGCTAGGAAGCAGTTGAAACAGTTACTTATATTGTGCAAATAAGGTATCAAGTTCTATGAATGGTATCATGGTATCACTGCTGAAACTAGATTCATTGATCTTGAAGTTGGAAACAAAAAACCACAAAAATCTTATAAACCAAAAATTCTAGTTGTCATCCAAGAGATGGTTTTTAGTAGCATTAGCTCCTGAGCTACATATTTATACTTGGCATGTCCTACAATCTGCCTTTACAACAGGAGTCATTGTATGTCACCACTCTGTGCTGAGACTACTGTGGGGAGCTGATGCAAATGTGTCTACATTAATCAGATACATAGAAGGCCCATGTGTATCACAGTTAGTAGTGAAAACTAACATGGGTGAAAGTGTATTAAGGAAAAGTGGAAGGGTGGTGGTGCTAAATAGAAATTCATTTGTGTGCAAAAATGTTTTCAGTTTGGCCCTGTGTGGGCCACAATCTGGACATGATTTGCTGACATGAACTTCCGTGGGACCCTAAAGACAATAACGGGGAGGGAACTGTTGCATGAGCCTCCACTCACTTTGTGCTATTAGTGAACAGACCACTTTTGTATTTGCCCACCTACAATTAACTACTGCACCAACTACTGCTCCTGTGTTGCTGGACTGCTCGATGAATGGTTGGTAGATAAACTGGATAACAACACTGATGGGATGTCAACAGCTGATTGTAGAACAGAATGGTGATAATCACAACTGAGAAAATCATCACTGGAAGCATCAAGAAACATAGCTTGTGCAGATGCACTTACTTAGTGAGCTTTGTCAATTTTTAGCACATTGCAAAGGATTGGATCAGATGACTTCAAAATCTTTCCACTAACTTCTCTCTCAGGAGTGAGACATGTAATAACATCACAGATTAATGATTACACATGCAGTGCACCACACTGTTTGCAGGAGAAATCACACTAGCATGCTTATTTTTTTGAAAAAAATATTTTAGTGAGAAATCTGAAAAATATTTTTATTTGTTGTCTACATTAAGAGTCACATAACTATTGCAATTTTTTGAAGTCCTCTTCCTTTTCTCAATTAAAATAAAAATTTTATTCTGAAAAACACAGAAAGTGCTAAATTCCATAATGGTATTGGCAAAAATGACTGCCAACTAAAGAAATCTCAAGCATTTATCAGTTTTGTTAATAAAAAATATTTTACAGGTATAATATCTTGTGATTAAATTATTTTTAATCTTTCTTTTAATTTTAGCAAGCGCAGAGAAATTTTAATTCACAAACTGTTCAAAAAATGTTCTGTTAGCTACATTCAAATGCAACAGAATCTGTGGCAGATCTTTTTTTTTTCTTTTCAGCTGACAAGTTGTTTTTACGTTGTTCTGATGATAAAACGAAGTTCTTTGTCATGTCAGAGGCAATCCCCTTCTTGAAAATATTGTAGGTGCTCCAGTCTTCAAGTTCATTAAACAATGCTCTCATCTTGATGATACTAGGTGCAATATTTTTCATTTGAATCCAACTACATTTGGAAATATTTATTCTCATTGTGTCAATATTTGTATCCTCTGTTTAAAAAAAATAAATAAAAGTGCTCAGGCTGGAGCAGAGTAATTACAAATGGATTGTTAGCTGTCACATTCTCCATAAGTTTTCCAAAGTCATTAGGTACTTGACACACTGACATTCTTCCAGCCTCTTATGCTTTTCAATCTGGGCAAAGTCTGTGTCACATGCTGCTTTGTGGCACTTAGCGCACTTTAGACTCACCAGTGTGCTGGCACATACTGTTCATGCTATCTTTGGGGCCTTATACACACAACTAGAAATGATCATAGTACTTAGACAACTTTACAGGTTGTTGGCAATGGTACTTAGGTTCATTTTTCAGATGTAATTAAAAATGTGGCACTTAGCTCATTTTTGATTTCCACTCTATAGTTTATGATCCCACACACTGGCAGTAACACAGAGATCGGAAAACAAACAGATATTTTCCGTGGTCGAGGATGGTGGGGTTCACAAAGTGAATGGCTTATTTGCTTCAGGGAGAAGAAGATACAAAGTGCTGTGTGAATATGTTTAAGAAAGAGTTAAAGTGTTCATCAACACTGTCTGCTTCACAAATTCCACTACACTGTCCTTCCCATAATTTCTGTCTTGACACTGTGATTGAATGATTTTTTTCTGATTCTGCTATATGATACTTTTCTTCTATAATCAATTCTTTTTCTATAATCTGTACCCTAACTAGTCAGTAAAATTTACTGTTAATATTTGGCCATCATGTTTAGATAAAATTGGTTTTAGAACTAAATTAATGCAGGTTGTTGGATCTAAAAGCAGACTGTCAATAGCTATTGAGCCTTTCCAGTAAGTCCTTCACTCCTCAAAGAGAATTTTATGGTCGAAAACAACCCAAAGCTGACTGTCAACAACTATAGTTGCACTCTATAAATAATGTCTATCAGAATATCAACATTAAAGTATCTGCAAATACTGAATATACAGTTAAGTGTACATAACCTTATTAAAATAGTTTCTAGCTACTTTGTGAAGCTTAAGATGTATCCAGTTTGTGGTCTGTAAACTGTCAGTGTTTTTTCCGATCAACTATTGTGGTACAGTACTCAAAAAGCACAACATTTGTTAGCCTGAAGGGCATGGGCCTTAATGTCAGATTTATGCAAATTCATCTTCAGATCTTTCTATGTAAACAATCGACATTTATCAATTAAATTATAATGGTATATCTGATACACTTTCCAGCAAAAATGCAAGATAACCTGTTTCATGTGTTTAACTACACTGAAGAGCCAAAGAAGATGGTAGATCTGCCTAATATTGTGTAGGGCCCTGCAACCACACTGAAGCACCGCAATGTGATGTAGCATGGACTTGACTAATGTCTAAAGTAGTGTTGGAGGGAATTGACTCCATGAATCCTGTGGGGCTGTTCATAAACCCATAAGAGTACAAGGGGGTGGAGATATCTTCTGAACTTCAGGTTGCTAGGCATCCAAGATATGCTCAGTAATGTTCATGTCTGGGGTGTTTGGTGGCCAGTAGAAGTGTTTAAACTCAGAAGAGTTTTCCTGGAACCACTCTGCAGAAATTCTGGAAGATTGGCATGTTGCATTGTCCTACTGGAATTCTCCATGTCTGTCAGAATGTACAATGGTCATGAATGGTTGCAGGCTATCAGACAGGATGCTTATGTACATGTCACCTGTCAGAGATGTATCTAAACGTATCAGGGGTCCCATTTCAGTCCACCTGCACATGTTCCACGCTGTTACAGAGCCTCCACCTGCTTGAATGGTCCCCTACTGACATGCAGGGTCCATGTATTCATGAGGTTGTCTCCATACCTGGACACATTCATCCGTTCAGTACAATTTGAAATGAGATTCATACACTTGTGAAATGGTCTTATGGGAAAGTCCCCAATTCATTGCTACCTCAGAGATACTGTGCCCCACTGCTGTAACACCATGCTCCAACACACTTAAATCTTGATAACCTGCCATTGTAGCAGCAGTAACCGATCTAACAACTGTGCCAGACACTTGTGTTATATAGGCATTGCTGACCACAGCACCGTATTCTGCCTGTTTACATATCTCTGTATTTGAATATAGATGCCTGTACCAATTTCTTTGGTGCTTCAGTGTATTAGAGAGAGTATCTGCCTTTTGAGGACCAAATGTTTTTGTAGCCTCTTTAGCAGTTGACTTGGCGAAACCTGTCTGCTGGTGGAATGTGTAATGCTCTCTAATTAAATTTAATGGATGTGCTTTCAATGGTCAACTACTTCATGTTTTTTTGCTACTGTTAGAAAGAGTTCATCAAATGTAGTGCCCAGTTACTTGAAATTAACATCAATTGGACCCTGTATTGCCATTGTCAAGGAGTTGAACATAATTTTCCTTACCTAGTTGATTCATTTAATACCTAATAATGTTCCAGATTATCTTCGGTTGTATTTCAGTTTATCATTTTTGTGCTCAATATGTTGTTTTGCTATGTTGATGACATGATGAAGAATTTTGCAATTCTGTTTGGTGTCACCTTTTAAGTTCTGGTTTATTTAAGCCAAGTGCTAGGCTTAGCCAGGTGATAGAAGACATAGGACCACTCTGTAGGGACTTTGACAAGAATGATGAGGTGATAGTAATAGGTGGGGCAAGAAACAGCCTGGCCAAGGATAGGAATTATGATATTAAGAGTGACCTGGATAAAATAGGAGCTGCAACAGGATGTACGAATGTGGGTTTTGTTGAGGTATTGCAGCATTACGATCAGCCCTCGATTAACCCTTCTGTGTGGCGAGTTAACAGAGAGTTGAGCGAGCAGCTGCTGGACGGTGCAAAAACACACATTTATACAGTGCCTGTTGGTAGCATTGGGAGATAGGGATACACTCGACATGGCCTGCACCTAAATAGTTTAGGGAAGGATAGATTAGCTGATTTAATTGTAGGTCGTCTAAAGGGGGCCACTAGCACTCAAGGCAAAACCCCTGTGACCCGACAGGGCATAGGGGCACCTTTTTTAGGTTGAACAAGAAGTCCAGACAGGCAGCTCTTAAAGGTAAAAAAATAAATGTTTCGAATAAAGGTAGAGGAAACAGTTGTGTTAATATATTTCACCAAAATATCAGGGGATTAAGGAACAAAATAGATGAACTAATAATTTGTTTTGAGAATATTAAAAATACAACAGAAGTTGATGTACTGTGCCTGTCTGAACATCATATAACTACACAAATGGAAAATGGAAATATTAATGGGTATAAACCAGCAACTTATTTTTGTAGAGACAATATGGAGAAAGGAGGAGCTGCCATTTATGTTAAGGGGGAACATAGTTTTAAAAACATAGAAACTGCAAAATTCTATGTAGAACAGCACATTGAAGTATGCGCTTGTGAGCTTAAATTGGACAGTGGTAAATTCATAATTGTGACTATGTATAGGTCCCCACTTGGAAATTTTCAAATGTTTCTTAAAAACCTAGATCTCTTGCTGCGTTATCTGTCAGAAAAGGGAAAACACATTATCATTTGTGGAGATTTTAATGTAGATTTTCTTAAACACTCAAGCAAGAAGAACGACCTTGAACTATTACTTTGCTCTTACAATCTGACATCAGTCATTGATTTTCCTACTCGTATTGTACAAGACAGTAGCACCCTGATAGATAACATTTTCATAGACCAAGATAAATTAAAAGAAGTAAGCACCTATTCTATTAAGAACGGGCTTTCTGATCACGATGCACAGCTACTTTCAATTCATGACTTTGCTCCATACAGTAATGTGAAAAAAACAAACAAAATAATATGCCCAATTAACCATATTACAATTCAACAATTTAAGGAAAGCTTGAAAAGGGTAGACTGGGAGGATGTTTATCGGGAACCTGATGCAAATGTTAAATTTGACTTATTCCATGATAAACTTGTGGGTATATTTGAAAACAGTTTTCCTAAGAAATTAGTGAATCATAATTCAAATAAACTTGATAAAAAACCATGGCTGACTAAAGGGATTAAAATTTCTTGTAGCTGGAAATGGCAACTATATCAAGACACTAGAATAAATCGAGATGAAGAAAAGCTCAACCATTATAAGAAATATTGTAATATATTAAGGAAAGTTATAAAAAAATCCAGAAGTATGTGTATCAAGTCTGAGATTAGCACCTCTGATGACAATGTTAAAACAATATGGAATATAGTTAAAAGGGAAACAGGGCAACCAAGGTCACAGGACAACAGTATTACTGTTAAGCACAATGAAAAGCTTATAAATGAAAAATCACAGGTTGAAAATATTTTTAATAATCATTTTATAAATGTAGTGGAAAATATAGGCACCAGCTGCTCACCAGATAGAGCAGAACTCTATATGAAAGAGGCATTCCCGGTGCAAACAAATGAAATTGAAATCCTATCCACCTCACCATCTGAAATTAAGAAAATAATAAATTCACTTAAGAATAAAAACTCACATGGAACTGATAGTATCTCCAATAGAATACTAAAATCTTGTCCACACCTGATAAGTCAAGTTCTTAGCCACATATGTAATAGCTCATTGAATCAGGGAATATTTCCTGACAGATTGAAATATGCCATAGTTAAACCCTTGTATAAAAAAGGTGACAAGACAGACGTCAACAATTATCGTCCTATTTCACTTCTGACATCCTTCTAAAAAGTGTTTGAAAAAGTAATGTACTCAAGAGTAACTTTACACGTTAGTGGGAATAACGTTTTAACAAAATGTCAGTTCGGTTTTCAGAAAGGTGTTTCAACAGATAGTGCTATACACGCTTTCACTGATCAAATTTTAAATGCTCTGGATAGTAGAACATCACCAATTGGGTTTTTCTGTGATCTATCTAAGGCTTTTGATTGTGTGGATCATGAAATCCTCTTAGATAAGCTGAAGTACTATGGAATGAATGGTTCAGTACGCAGATGGTTCACTTCATATTTAACTGTTAGAATGCAGAAGGTTGAAACAGTAAACCCACATAGAACACAAAGGGCATCAGATTATTCAGACTGGGGATGTATCAAGAATGGGGTACCACAGGGTTCTGTCTTGGGGCCTTTACTGTTTTTAATATATGTTAATGACTTGCCTAATTATATTCATGAAGATGCAAACTTGGTTCTCTTTGCAGATGACACAAGTATTGTAATCAAGCCTAAAAAGCAAGAATCAGCTGAGGAACATGCAAATAATGTTTTTCAAAGAGTTATTAGGTGGTTTTCCGCAAATGGACTTTCATTGAACTTTGAAAAAACACTGTACATACAGTTCAGTACAGGGAAAGGCATAACACCGGAAATAAATATAGAGTGTGGGGGAAAATCTTTAGCTAAAGCAGACTGTTCAAAATTTCAGGGTGTCTGTATTGATCAGAATTTAAACTGGAAGACACACATTGACAATCTACTGAAACGATTGAGCTCAGCTACCTATGCTATTAGTGTCATTGCAAATTTTGGAGACAAGCACATCAGTAAGTTAGCTTACCATGCATATTTTCATTCGTTGCTTTCTTACGGAATCATCTTTTGGGGCAATTCATCACTAAGAAAGAAGGTATTTATTGCACAAAAACGTGTTATCAGAATAATGTCTGGGGCTCATCCAAGATCATCTTGTAGACAATTATTTAAAGAATTAGGGATATTGCCAGTAGCTTCACAATATATATACAGCCTAATGAAATTTGTTGTTAGTAACCCAGATCGCTTCCGAATTAATAGCACAGTCCACAGCTACAATACTAGGAGACAGGGTGACCTTCACTACTGTTCATTGAATTTGACATTGGCACAAAAGGGGGTGAATTATACTGCCACAAAGATTTTTGGTCAATTGCCAAACAATATCAAAAGTCTGACAGACAACCAATCGGCATTCAAAAGTAAGTTAAGGGAATTCCTGAATGACAACTCCTTCTACTCCATAGATGAATTTTTAGACATAGGCCAAAGAAATACAGTAAGCATTAACAATTGTACCGTATATAAGACTAACAATGATTATTTGGGACAAATGAATCTTGTGTACTTTGACACGTTCCACATCATTACGAAAGAATCGTGTTCATGATCCATGGAACAAGTAATATAACTAACTAACTAACTAAACTAGAGCTAGTGTTTTGGATTAAATAAAACTGTCTCTCCAGGGCATGTATACTTTGATCTCAGATGTTAAACTCCTTTGTGTTATGTGTTTTTATAGTTTTTCCTGTCTCATGCTAGCAGAAAACTGGGTTCTTACAATACTATGAGTATTTTTAGGGAAGAAGTAAGCTTTTTCTCCTACTGTATAACATATGTACAATTTGTCTTTTTATCTGTACAGTAAACTCTCCAAATTATGAGACTGAGTCATCAATTATAATTCTGTGAAACTTTATTTTTCCATTGCTATTTAAACTTGACTGATGGAGATATTTTATACTCAGACATACCATTTATTTTGGGGTTCACACAAAGTTGATGAAAGACAGTGGTATTTAGAAATAAATCACTGTCGGACTGTTGCACTATGTCATCCTATTCTTCCTGGGGAAAAATCTAAAGCTGGACACCAGTAACACTAAGTACCCTCTATCAGTACCACACAAGATGAAATCAATATTGAAATATTCAGACTAACTTTCTAGTTATTTCTATTACATCTTACAAAGCCAATGCTTGTACACTTCTTAGTCTATTACCAAAGCACAACACTCAAAGAATTGTTCAATGCAATCTCATTAAGTCAATAGTCTGGAACTTTATTCAGATTAATGTCCCAGTTATTCCTACAATATTATACAAAGTAAGTTCTTGTACACTCTTAGAACTGTTCTGATGTACATTTATTAGTCTATTACCAATGCACCAAAGCACAACACTCAAAGAATTGTTGAATTCAGTCTAAGTAAGTCAATAGTCTGGAACTTCATTTTCATGTACATGTCATTCCCGCTTTCCTTATATCAGACATACAATAATGTGATAGAAACATGTATCTGTCTAGGTACACCTACTCATTTTCTGTGACACTGAACTGTGTTCCCTTTTTTTTTTTTTTTTTAGTGTGTAACACAGCTGTGGAAATGCTTTAATGTTTTTCTGTCCCTTGTGTTGATATGAGAAGCTCTTCTTACTTGTTTAAAAGGCAGCTAATGTTTTGACAAAAATGTACAAATTAACTTTGACTGATATCCTTTGCGTTATTTAAGTTGCCATTTTTGTATCTACACTAATATTTGCAAATGAGTCTACGGTTGCTCAGCAGTGCTGCCTTTCCAAAACATTTACCTTACAATATACATATTAAATTGACACTACTAATACTCCATTCCATCCTCCTGAATTTTCTGCCATGGCATTTCAATTTTCTATATCTGAAGAAAAGAAAAACTGGTTTTCTATCTGAAAATTTGATTCTGCATGAAGTTGCTTCAGACAATAGTCCTGTCAGATATGACACACCATTTGATTCATCTGTTCTAGATCACCTTTTACATGGATGCATAATATTTAATATTGGATTCAAATCACAGTGAAACTTTGCATTTGGCACATTTGGCATTTTTAATAGGCAAAGGACTTGTTAAGAACCCAAAGGCCATAACTTTGGGCCAGCTGTATGTTAAACCTTAAATATTTCAAGTAACAATAAACAAACATTGAGTGAATGCACCTTTTTCACGCAGATGAATTATGTGTAGCACATACAAACATGTAACAGACCACATCATTGCACTTGTTCAAGCTATTGTTCTTTCAAATTTTGCAGTTGCATGTATAAAGGTTTATTAACAACTCTTGAATGTGGTTTCAACAATTGTAAAATTGTCTTCACCAGAAGCTATGTGATATAATGTGGTGGGGATAACAAATTTCAGTGGAAAGAAGCTGCTATCAACTAACATGACATTTATGACTGTCAATATGTCAATATGTGACATCACAGTGATCTCACAAACTAGCTAAGAAATCTAGCACTGCCCAGGTCAGAACATACAGCATGGGAGAAGGCATGAGTACCATTACAGATATGAGGTGCCTACAGACATATATCTCATTAAGGATGTTATGAATGCTGTTATCCTGTTATGAAGGCAGTTTGGTCACATTTGTGGCAGTGGGTGAGTGTGGTAGGCAAACATTTGTGAAATACTGAAAGACTAAATAATATATTAGTTATGACCTTAGCTGTGTGTATGAAAATGTTTTTTATTGTTTCTTTCACAATGTAATGTGATGATGATAGTGTCCTCAATGTGTTTCATCCACACTGTGGTGGGTGGAAGTGGATGATTGTGGTTGACAAATGCCTCAGTATAATGCACAATGTGGAACACTTAGTTCTCTTAGAAAAAGCTATATCCTCTATGACTTTTGAACTTTAGTATATTGGTTAGTATAATTGCTTATATAATCCTCACTCTGTCACATCCATAATGGCATTAATATGCATTACAGAGACATATTTAAATGCATATAAAACCATAGGGCCAACACGAAGTGACTGATGAAACATGGCAAACTATGACAAGGATTATACTAATGAAGAATAAGAAAAATGTTTATCGAAAATCACTGTAGTGTACTATTAGATCATTCATTTGTTAGCTACAAGCATTTTTATCTTTGAGTCTATCTGAATTTGTTTTTTCTTTGGGTCTCTGCTGATCATTGGTAAAGTACACTTTAAAAAAATGCACTGAAAGGTTAAAAACTAATCTACATGATATTACACCATGTTATTAAAATCTGAATCACAACTTTGTGCAAGCATCATATTATGTTGGACAAATGAAATAACAAACTCATTTTCACATGTATAATAAAGTCCATAAGGTTTTCGTAAGAGTATTTATTGCTCTGTATTTCATGGATTTTTGCTGCCAAATCCATCCAATGCTCAGACCATGATCAAACTCCCTTACTAACAGTGTGAGGCCAAGATCTGTCAACCACTAGTGGGTGGCAGGGGATGGTGAAGGAGAAAAGTTTGTCAGTATGTCCACACACAAGCCTTTTATATATACATCAGAAGATTAAAGAATAAAAATTACATTTTTGGTATTTTCTGCTTCCGCCAAGGCTTTTGTTGTGCAAATCATTACATTCTATTAGGAAAACAGAAATGTTAGTGTTCAAGCCACTGGATAGACAGAGAAATATCTTAACAATAGAAAACAGAGGGTCACATTAGCACCGAGCGCGGTGGCGCAGTGGTTAGCACACTGGACTCGCATTCGGGAGGACGACTGTTCAATCCCGTCTCCGGCCATCCTGATTTAGGTTTTCCGTGATTTCCCTAAATCACTTCAGGCAAATGCTGGGATGGTTCCTTTGAAAGGGCACGGCCAATTTCCTTCCCCATCCTTCTCTCACCCGAGCTTGCGCTCCGTCTCCAATGACCTTGTTGTCGACGGGATGTTAAACACTAATCTCCTCCTCCTCCTCCTCACATTAGCAAGTAATATGACAGGAATCATTGCCATGCTTCTATTCTTGATCTACATAAATGATTTACTCAGAGTGTTGGGACACACTTCAAAATCTGCAGTGTTTGCTAGTGACATAAATACACTGATATTGGGCTGAAACACAGCCATACCACATACAACCAAAAGAATAATGGAATAGGGTAACAGAACAATCTTACAAAAACTTAGAGTATGCCATTTCAGACATATAGTAATGAATTAATATAACAATAATGTAAATTCCTGGGTGAAACAATATGTAAAATAAGGGAAAGGCAACTACTCGCCTGTAGCGAACTAATATGTGGAGCATAGAAACACATAAGAGAAAACAATATTCACACTAGTTTTTGAGCTCTTACCCTTTTTCCAGTAAAAGTGCACACATTCACATGCAAAATCATACAGACACCTAAAATCTCACTTCTATGGCTATGGTAAATAGTTGTGTGTGTGTGTGAATGAGTGCATGTGTGAACTTCTTCTAGAAAAAATGCAAGAGCACAAAAGCTTCTATGAATACTGTTTTCTGTTCATGTTTCTATGCTCCACATATAAATCCACTAATGGTGAGTGGTTGCCTTTACATTATTTTCTATAATAATGGCATACAGGTACCATGAGTTGAGATCAATAGACACACAGTTGCTGAGGCTTCATGTGGAACCTCCTGGGAATCCAGATGGATAATGAATTCAGGTAGCACCAGCATGTGGAGACATTAACCAAAAAACTCAGTTCTTCCTGCTTCTTACGCAAACATCTCTCTCACTGTGTTGAGGTGCAGACAGGATATTTTGCATATTTTCAGACAGTTATGTCCTATGTGTAATCTTCTAGGTCATTGCAACTGAGGTAAAAAATGTATTTATTCTATTGCAGTCTTGTGTGTATGAGATTTGTGTGCTTTGTGAATGTGTATGCATTTTTCTTTCTTTTCTGAAGAAGGCTTTGGCCAAATACTTATTGCATCTTTTCATTACATGTGTCTGCAACTCAACATGTCATCTTTACAGTGTAGCAAACCATCCTTTCGCAAGTATGAACATGAAACTGACACTCTTTATTGGGCATAAAACTTTTTAATACACATGGATTCCTAAAATTCTTATAGCACAGTTGGTTTCCAGTGCTTTATGTGGACAGTTTCAGGCCATACAATAGTTATAGTAGCAACTCAACATAGCCATCTCATCACAGTGAACTGAGTCTGCAAAGGTCTGATTAAATAACTGTAGAGTTGCTGCTATAACCATTGTATTGCTTGAAGCTGACAGATAAAATGGTTGAAACCAGTCATCTTTTAGTAACTGCAGCAAATTGACCATGTTAAAGAGTTTTATACACTTCATGTCTTCATGTCAGATAAAATCATTGGCCACTAAAACAATGAATTATTCCTAAAAAAAAAAAAAGCTGAAAACAAATGCGATGGGAGTGAGGAGGGAGAAACTGGAAACACAACAAGCAGCAAGTTCATTTACTTTGAAAAACATTATATTACATTTGCCAAATCTACTTTTTTTGAGAGGTCATGAAACCATTAGGTCACTGAAAAACAATAATTCCTTTTGGGAGCCTATGATGATATTTTTACTGAAGTGGAAAAATTATGCTCACTCAACAGTAACCACCCAACTTACTTTTATAATCAGCTGATATTTCAGAAAATATTTCCTTGAAATAACAAAATGTACAATAGTAATCAGCTGACTCATTTCTAAAGCCACATCAAATATATCCAGAATGAATAAATATATCAAGGTGTGGTTTTCATTAAATTATAGTGGATTATGTGACAAATTTTCTGATGTGTACAAATAACTTCCAATGTTTGTAGCTGCCAAATTGTGATGCTGGTTTGTTTCTCCTAAATGGGACTACATTATTCTTGTGTTGCTCAGGAAAGAGCCTCTAAGAGCACTTCAACAACCTAAAGTGTGTAGCTTGATAAAAGAATAACGAGACACATAAGTACATATCATGCACACGCGAACTTAGGTCTAATTTTGCAGGAACACAAGTTTTGATTTTTAATGTTTATTTTAAGTGCATTAAATTATTATGTTAATAATGTACATACCACATAACTTTAGTGACTCTTGTGATCCATGGTTAATAGGATATTACAGTTATTGCCTACAAAAATTTTCTTAAAATATTGTAAACATCCATGAACGAGAAGCATTTGAAATGCTGTAGGAAATTTAGTTTTGGGGTTCTGTGCAGCTGCAATAGTGACATTGGGGAGGGGGGGGATGTAGTGACTTGGGGGGGGGGGATGTAGTTACTTGGGAATTGGTGTAATAAATGGGTCTCTTCCATGGCACTGCAGAGTTTGTTCAAGGTATAGATAGATAGCTGAACAGGAAAGGAAGATTAGAGCCCTTTAGGTTAAACTGGATAGTGCTAGGGAGCAACTGATGAGGTTAAGGGTGGAGAATGATGAAGACAGGTGGAAGTGGTAGCAAGGAACAGAGGCCACAGAAAGAGGGCAGTATTTGACAGTTACATCATTGGCACAAATAACAGATTTGTCTTGCTACCTCAGTCAACTAAGGGAGAAGCTCAAGTGGATGTAAGTGTAGTCAGCAGTCAACAGACTTTTGCTAGGGAACCAACTGTTTAAAATGTTGCAAGAAGAATTAGGTGACAGGTACCAGGTCACAAGTATTTTCAAGCCCAATGCATGTCTTAGCCAGGCGATAGAGGATGTGCAACAGTTTCACAAAGCAGGTTCATGTTGTGGCAGTAGATGGAGTTGGAAATAGTATGGATAGGAATCAAGGCTACCATATTGAATATGACCTAGTAAAAATAGCATCTGTGATGAATGATACAAATGTTGGCTTGAATCTGCTTTCATGCACTATGATTGTCCTCAATTGGAGAGCTCTGTTAGGAGGGTCAATATGGAGCTAAATCACCCGCTTAGGGGGGCTACTTTTGTCAGGCATAAGTTTGGCTCCTGTTGGCGGTATTAGTAGGTGGAACTTCACAAGACATGGCCTGCATCTCAGTAGGAAAGTGAAGGGTAAACTGGCTGGGATGATAGCAAAACCTTTAAGGGGGGCTACTGAAACTCATTGGACTACATATTTTTTAGGCTAAGATTAGTGTCCAATCATCCAACATTGATTGAAATTAAGCTTAATGAGAAGTTCAGACAGGCAGTTTCTAGAGATGTTAAAATATCACAAAATTCTTGTAACACTACAATGAAAATAATTAGTATGTCACAAGATTCCCATAAAAGCACCGTCAAAAATAATGTTAGTATATTGCTTGAGAATATCAGGGGATTAAAAAGCAAAGTAGATGAGCTTCTTCTTTGTTTAGAAGATTTAGAAACTGAGGATGGAATAGATGTGCTATGCCTGTCTGAACATCATACAGTCACAGGAACGGAAATGGTTAATGCAGGTGGATATAAGCTTTCAGTGCATGTAAGTAGAGACATTATGGAGAGAGGCAGAATTGCCATATATGTTAAAATTTGTCACAGGGTGAAACATTTGGAATTAAAATTTTTTGTATAGAGCAACATATAGAAGCATGTGCATGTGAGCTTATTTTATACTTCTACATCTACACTTACATGGATACTCTGCAAATCACATTTAAGTGCCTAGCAGAGGGTTCATCAAACCACCTTCACAATTCCCTATTATTCCAATCTTGAATAGTGCACAGAAAGAATGAACACCTATATCTTTCCGTATGAGCTCTGATTTCCTTTATTTTATGTTGGTGGTCGTTCCTCCCTATGTAGGTCAGTGTGAACAACATATTTTTGATTCAGAGGAGAAAGTTGGTGATTGGAATTTTGTGAGAAGATTCCGTCTCAATGAAAAACGCCTTTCTTTTAATGATGTCCAGCCCAAATACTGTGTCATTTCTGTAACACTCTCTCCCATATTTCACAATACTACAATATGTGCTGCCTTCCTTTGAACTTTTTCGATGAACTCCATTATTCCTATCTGGTAAGGATCCCACACTGTGCAGCAGTATTCTTAAAGAGGACAGGCAAACGTAGTGTAGGCAGTCTCCTTAGTATGTCTGTTACATTTTCCAAGTGTCCTGCCAATAAAATGCAGTCTTTGGTTAGCCTTCTCCACAACATTTCCTATGTGTTCCTTCCAATTTAAGTTGTTAGTAATAGTAGTACCTAGGTATTTAATTGAATTTATGGCTTTTAGATAACTCGATGACTTTCCATCAATTACTACGAACTGTGACCTCTCTGACAGGAAATCACAAATCCAGTCACATAACTGAAATGATATTCCATAAGCACGCAGTTCCACTATGAGCCACTTGTGTGGTACAGTGTCCAAAGCCTTCTGGAAATCCAGAAATACGGAATCGATCTGAAATCCCTTGTCAATAGCACTCAACACTTCATGTGAATAAAGAGCTAGTTGTATTTCACAGGAACAATGCTTTCTAAACCCATGTTGACTGTGTGTCAATAGACCATTTTCTTCGAGGTAATTCATAATGTTCTAACACAATATATGTTCTAAAATTCTGCTGCATATCAATGTTAACTATATCGGCGTGTAATTTAGTGGATTGCTCCTACCACCTTTCTTGAATATTGGTGGGACCTGTGCAATTTTCCAGTCTTTGGGTACGGATCTTTCGTCGAACAAACGGTTGTATATGATTGTTAACTATGGAGCTAATGCATCAGTAAACTCCGAAAGGAACCTAATTGGTATACAGTCTGGACCAGAAGACTTGCTTTTATTAAGCAATTTGAGTTGCTTCACTACTCCAAGGATATTTACTTCTATGTTACTCAAGTTGGCAGCTGCTCTCTATTCGAATTCTGGAATATTTACTTCGTCTTCTTTCGTGAAGGCATTTTGGAAGGCTGTGTTTAGTAACTCTGCCTTGGCAGCATATTAGTAGCCATGTATGGGTCCCTATTGAGAAATTTTCAGCTATTTTTGAAGAATCTTGATTCTTTGCTGTGTTATCTGTCAGACAGAGAGAAGCAAATTATTGTTCGTGGGGATTTCAGTGTAGATGTTCTGAAAGAGTCAGATAGAAAGCTTGACCTTGAAGTATTACTTGGTGCCTTCAATTTGATGTCAGTTATTGATTTTCTTACTTGGGTGGTAGCAGCACACTCGTAGATAATGTTTTTACAGACCAAGATAAATTTAATCAAGTAAAAACTTTTCCTGTTAAGAATGGCCTGTCTGACCATGATGCACAGCTATTTACAGTACATGAAATAGCTCCACACAGTAATGCAAAACAGTCCTCCAAAATAGTGCATTCAATTGACAATTTAAGAATTGAAAATTTTAGGGAAAGCTTATAACTGTTAGACTGGAATAAAGTGTACAGGGAACCTGATGCTAATTTTAAAAATTAACCTATTTCATGATACCTCTGTGAGTATATCTGAAAACAGTTTCCCTAAGAAAACAATGAAATATAATTGTAAGAAACCATCTAAAAAGCCGTTTTCTAGTGGGATAAAAATATCTTGTAAACAGAAAAGGGAAGTGTATCTTATAGGTAGGGTGAGTAATGATACAGAAACAGTGAACCATTATAAAAACTAATTCACTGTATTAAGAAAAGCTATTAAAAGGTTCAGAAGTGTATGCATTATGTCTGAGATTAGCACATCTGATAACAAAATTGAAACAATTTGCAATATTGCTCAAAGGGAAGCATGGCAACCGAGAGCACAGGAAGACTGTATTTCTACTAAACTCAATGAAAAGTTTGTTAACAAGAAGTCAGAAGTAGAAAACAAATTTAATAATCAATTTTAAGTGTTTTAGAGAAAATAGGATCCAGCTATTCATTAGAAAATGCAAGCCAGTATAAGGAAGAGGCAATACCTATGCAATTTGGTAAAATGTAAATTCAACCCACTTCTCCTACTGAAATTAGGAAAACAATAAATTCACTGAAAAGTTAAAGCTCACAGGGAACTGATGGTATTTCCAACAGAGTACTAAGAGCCTGATCCCAACAGATAAGTAGGATTCTCAGTCACATATGTAGTAGCTCACTGAAACAGGGCATTTTTCCAGATATAGTAGAACACACTATTGCTAAACCAATATATAAAAAAGGGATAGGTCTGATGCTAACAACTCCCACCCAATCTCAAATCTGACAGCTTTACTCAAAATTATCAAAAATGTTCCATATTCAAGAGCAGCATCACATATTTGTAAAAATGAAGTACTAACAAAATGTCAGTTTGGTTATCAGAAAGGCATTTCAACAGAATGTGCTATAAGTGCTTTCACTGATCAAATATTAAATGCATTGAATAACTGAACATCACCCATTGGGATATTTTGTGATCTCTCAAGGGCGTTAGATTGTGTGAGTTATAAAATTCTCCTAGATAAGCTGAAGTATTGCAGTATGAGTGGGACAGTGCACAAATGGTTTAATTCATATTTAACTGAAAGAATGCATGAGGTTGAAATTAACAGTACAGATAGTCTGCAAAAGTCACCAGGGTCCTCTAACAGAGGAGGTATCAAGAATGGTCCATGATTGTACTTGATATATATTAATGACTTGCCACTCTATATTCATGAAGATGCAAAGCTAGTTCTTTTTGCTAATGCACCATTTTCAAGTGACTGAGTTAGTCATTAACATATATTGCAGGACATCCAGCTTAAAACTGGCCATAAATTAAGAAAAATTTGCGTTTTATATACCAGAGTAAACCAGTTTGTTAAATATGCTGTGATCCCACTATTATTTAGTGATCTTTTTACAATATGATGCTTTTACATCTGGTATTTCATGGGGAGCAATTATTATTCTTAATTTATTGCCAAATTTAAGCTTGATGTCCTGCAGTATATGTTAATGACATAAACCCAATCACCTGAAAACGGCATTAAAGGCTGAAACCTGGATCATAATTAAATAAACAACAATTCAGTTAAAGGAGGTGTGTTTATTTAAAAATTATTGTATGACTGCTGCTCAGCAACATCAAAAACTTAACAGAAATAGTATACATGTTTTTTGAATATGGTGAAAATTATCAAACTCTTAGAGCAGTGGTGCACTTTGTAATTAGTCCCTCAAAATAAAATAAACAAGATTATGAAGTGGTTTTTTGAATATTAGTTGTTGGAGAGGTGGGACACATCGCATTGCAACTGCAGGAGTATAATAATAATGACATGTATATATGTAGAATCTTATATTATTGATGAGACTGAAATGCTTACTGCATCAAATAATACGTTATCTAAGATGTTCAAATTATTGTAAAAATCAGGCTCAATAGTCATCCTTGGAGAGTGGAAAAGCTTGATGATGCATGATCATGATAACACTAAATTGTAATGTAATAAATGATTTTCATGACAACAGCAATGATAATCAGACTTGGTAAAAAGAAAACTAGTCTGCAAGCTCAACTTGTGGAACTGTAAAGTACATTTGACAGCACACTGATGGCAAACAATCATTGCATCATGAAACCAACCACTTCCAGTAGTTTAATTAGCAAAGATATATAAATGGTTCACAATTAGCAGGGCAGGATCATAATTATTTTGAAATTGAATAAAAAAAGGTGCACTTTAGTTATTATGTATGTTACAAAATTAAATACAGAACCTTCTTGTTTGTATGTCCATTTTAGTGAGTGAACAAGGAGTAAAAGCCAAGATTTGTAGAAAACTTAAGTCGCACATAACTTTATTTTTTTTTTTTTAAAAAAACATGGTTCTCATAGTTTACATCTATTTTATCATATACACTAGTGATTTACACCCTGGTAAGTAATCAATCATTACAGCTTGTCTGCTGGAAGGTATTAAGGCGTGCAATGGCCTCAAGATCTACCTGTTTAAACATAAAAAAATACTTTTAAGAAAGTAGAAGTGTGAAGAATAAAACGTGTCAACAGGAAGAGGATCATCTCACAAGAGAAATGCAACTAACATTGTAGCAACATGGATATATGAGTGGAATCAGCCTAAGAACTCAAATTCTCTGCACATTTCACTCTGTCAACATCTTCAAGGCAATGGCTTTGAAACTCAGCTATAGTTCTATGTATGGCATCTACATAAACTGCAAAGAGATGTGGTATATCTATGCCAGATTTTGCTTCTAAATGAAGCTCTGTTAGTGAATCAATCACCATAATAATGGTTCATTTGAAAATTTGCTGTGGTTGACAGAACTGTCTAATTAAGCACCTTGGTGTGTCAACATGTGGTGACAGTTTCTCAAACATTGCAACACCGTTTCTTGTTTTATTGATGGGAATCTACATAGCCATAAGTGTCTATAGTTCCTACCAGATGTGCTGCTGCAGTTAGGGGAATACATCTCACAGGAAGTAAACCAGTCTATGCGATAACTGAATGAAAGTTGTCCCACCCATTATGCATCGGTTATAAGAGACCTTGTTAGTAGAACATTTAGACTGCATTGGATCAGTCACTCAGGAATCACAAAATGGCCCAAATGGTCACAAATTCTCCTTTTGCCCATTTTGGATCTACATGAATGTATGGTTAACTTCTAGCCTCCTACTTTAGGATTTTCTGTTTCTTGGTTACATGGTGCTCAGTTATACAAATGATACAAATTTGTTTCCAACTACTGATATCTTAGAAACTATCAACAAGTTCAGTATACCTGTATTATTCAGTGAATTATGAATTGTGTTTTATTCATCTAATGACATACATTTGAGATCCATTTGGTTTGTGTACAGGAGACATATCAAAAATTTATAATACAGTTACAATGATTTTTACTTTAATAACTAATAGTAGTACAATAAATAATAACACTATAGTGATATTACTTGGAATGTGTAACACGTTGTACCCAGCTAAAATTTCCAGTTTGTCCTGTATGAATTCATCCACTGAGTGCTAACACTTCAGTGTCAGTACCTCATATAGCTTTCTTTTAAGTGAACCTAAATTCATCTGCATGGACTTGTTCCCTTTTGATTTATTACATTTTCATTCCCATGTATTGAGGTCCCTGGGCATGCAGTCTGAGGTGGTGGGTGGGGAGCATAACATTTTCTTTGTTTCTAGTATCATATGAATGGACAAAATGGTTTCCCTCTAGTAATTCTTGTCTGGTGTACAAAAACGTAATAATCTCATATACGTATAAGGATGCCAGAATTAATATTTTAAGTTTCCTAAATAATGGATGACATGGTTCTTTGTGATTTGCAGTGCACATATTTCAAATGATTTTTTCCATATTTTTGTATCCACACTATGTTTGTCGAGTTACCTCAAAGAACAATACCATAACTAATAATGGATTCCAGTATATGCTACTTTTTGTGTGTCCTCAGTTGCAGTTGATAATATTTGCACTGCAAATTCAAAGCTGCTCAGTTTGTTTGCCAAGTGTTCAATGTGTGTCTGCCACCTCAAATGTTTATTTATACTGAAACCTAAGAATTTGTCTGAGTCAACTTCTTCTACATCTTGGTTGTCGTGTACAGTCTTAATCTGCTCACTTTTTGAATGTTTGGTTTTGAACTGCATCATGTGAGTCTTAGATATGTTTCGAATCAATGCATTTAGCTGAAACCAAGTTTCTAAGGTACTCAGGGTACTCATCCTGATCTTCAACTAAGAAGTGTCATCTGCAAACAGAACTGTTGGGAGCTGATATTTAATGGTAAGTCATTAACATGGAAGAGAGACAGGATTGGGCCTAATATAGAGCCTTATGGAACACCCTTAGAATTTTTTTTTCTTGTCATAAAAATAATATGCACCATTTGAAGACATGCTAACTCTTTGCTTTTTATTGGATAAGTAGGATTTAAGCCACTGTAGGACACTGCCGCTAACGTCATATTGTAAACAAGCAATGCATGATTTACATAATCGAACATCTTCATGAGGTCGCAGAAAATTCCTGTCTAATGATGTACTTATTTTCTCAATGAAACCGTTTACTGCATATATGGTGTTTTCCCCCAGCTGAAAACCAAATTGATTGTTTAGAATAACAGAATATTTAGCCATGAAGTTTTGGATTTTGCAAGAGCAAGTTTTAGATAGGACTGGGAGAATCGAGATAGGACGATAATTTACAAGGACCCCTCTTGGTCTCTTCTTGAAGAGTGGTTTGCCTTCGGCATATTTCAGTACCTTTGGGAAACAGCCCTCTTCAAAACATTCATTTATTATTTGAGCTAGTGGGTTTGCAATTCTGTTGTGTGCCGCTTTAATAACTTTGGTGGGTATTCCATCCCAACCTGCAGATTTTTTGTTTCTTAATGTTAGAAAAGCATTTTCGACATACTCCACAGAAACTTTAAAGAATTTTGTAAAGTTTTCACATAGGCCAACAGGATTTACTTTTTTGTGATAATCTGTTACATCCTCATCAGACTTTTTTTCATTCATAAAGAATTCATTAAAGAACTCTGGTATTTGAGTTTAATTTACAATAGTATTTCGTTCAATGTCAATTTTTGAAATTTTGTGGTTACACACTTTAACACCTAACTCAGATTTAATGACTGACCATGTAGCCTTTGTCTTATTTTTATGTTTTAAAATTAGCTGTTATTTACCAGTTGTTTTGCTGCCCTGACAACTCTTTTAATATGGTTTTACTTAATGAAACCACTATCTTTGTTATACTTTAGTTCTCTGTGCAGTTAGCTTTTCCTTACACTGGAAATTTTTATGCCCTCGGTAAACCCCTTTATTTTATTTGTTATTTTATTTCTGCAGAGTATAGGTGGGAATGTTTCACTAAATACACCAAGAAAACTATTTAGGAATTTCTCAAAGTTTTCATCACTTGAGTTACAATGACCAAAAGGCAATGTTTTCTCTTTGAGCTTCTCACTAAATGTTAGCAAGTTTCCATTGCTAAAGTTCCTGCTTGTATGGGTTCTCATATGTGAAATGTTCCTGTCTGTGGCAGCTCACTGAACAATGCACAATTATGTGAAATACCTAGATCTAGACAAAATTTATACACATCTTCATGTACATAATTAGTTATAACATTATCAATACATGTTGCTGATTGCCCATTGTCTTTGGTAGAGCCAAAGAAATTAAATTTGGAACAATATTTCCTTACTAGGTCAGTGAATCTTGAAGCGTAGCTACTATTACATGTGATATCAAACACAATTTTTTCCTATTTTCTCGAGAAAGGTCTTCTAGCATAACTTGAATCTTAGATAAGAATAGTTCTGTTGTTGACATCCCTGGAGTTCTGTATATTGAGATTATTATAGCATTTGCTAGTGGGTCCACTATTTCTACACAATAGCTCTCAAACACACATTCTTTATTTAAATAATTAAAACAGTTTCTGGTCTCATAATTTATATCACTATGTGAATTAGCCTCCATGTGACTTGTTTCTTCTGTAAAAGATACTTGCTAATCTGAAGTTCCCTATTTTGTTTAGAATTTTAATTGTGTCCTAGGTAAACCAGTGCTCTAATATTTGCACATTCTGACAGAATGATTACCAATTCATCTATTTTGGAGCTTTTATTGTTTAAAGCATCAGTGTTTAAATCATTTATATTCCGGTGGATAACATACTTGCTTTGACTATTACTTCCCATAAAATGGGGGTTACTAGAAACGATTTTGAATTTCCTCAGCATTTAGCTTTTACCAATTTTACAAAAATATTGAGTGAATGAACTTTAAAATACAGGTGACATTGCAGTGAAGATTCTGCTGGCAGAAAAGACAATTTCTTAAATTTCTTTATGCTGATTTTTTACAAAAATGTTGGTGTTTCAAGTTCCCTCATACTAAAAACTTGCAGATTTGCAAGTTTGAACTGCTGTGGAATACATGCAACAGTGAACTGTTTGCAAAAGAAGATATGTGATATATTTTCATCTATCAAAAATACAAAATTGGGTACAAAGTGTAAACATTAATGAAACTCTATTACTGATGTAATACATGAGGGTGAAATGCAGTACAAATTGCAAAATAATGACAGAAGTACTTTCAAACTAAAGTCGAAAAGTTATATCTCCAAATAAAGGTGTGCCAACATAGATAACATTTTTTATGGCAATGGTGCCTATACCTTCTTCTTGAGGGATATATATATATATATATATATATATATATATATATATATATATATATATATGTTTGATGCTTTTGTTGACTTTCTCATGAATTTCGCACCATATTTGTCACCATTAATGCTCTGCATTTGAGTCACAAAGTGTTTCTGATCCTGTGTCTTCATTCCTTCATCATATGTAAGACACACCAAGATGAAATCATTTGGCTTTAGCTGTCTGTGGTTAATATTTCCAGGACCTGCAGTTGCACAAGTTGTATGCTGATGAAGCAGACTTTCATACTTGTCGTGGTAGTAATATTCTTCATTTTCACGTTTAGGAGAACTACCAGCAAGGTCTATGTCACTGCTAGAGTCAGGCACAGAATAATCGTCATTATCACTGCTGGCATTGCTCCCAGTGCAAATCACTTTTGGTCTATTCTGTTCCCTCAATTTATTAGTGCTCTTGACATGATGTTGTCCAGATTGCATTTGTTGCTCCTCTGATAGGTTCTTCAGTCTACTCTTCTTCTGTTTACCAGTACTGGAACCAGTAGGCTGCAAATTTTTCATGACAGTGTGCTGTAGTCCCTAAACGTCATCCACCGAAACACTTCATTGTGGTAATATACGAAGCACTGACTGACTGAAGGTTTTGCACTGGTGTGTGAGGTTTCAGATCTCTTAAATTCCACCAAAAACTCTTTTAAGCTGTCAGACCAAGATTCGACATCTGCAGTATCTTAATTTCCTTTTGGTAGGTTTTTCAGAACATTATCTTTATTTGAAGGCATAATCCCAGTAGCCTCAAACCCTGCCATTAGGTTTTACTTAGATGAAACACCTTTTTCTAAGTTAGTCAAACACCTCTTCAGCAGACGAGTGGAACAATCTTTTGGAATGTGTCCTCTGTGCTACGTCTTATATTTATCAAGAACCTTCCCTAGACCTCTTAAGAGGCCTGAAATATACGTCAAGAGGTCGACACAAATAGGTACTGTTTGGGGAAGAGGAACAAAACGAATGTTATTACTTTGCACTCACTGATAACTGCCAAAGAAATGTGGCAGCTGAGATTATCTCAAATGAGTACTTTAGGAGTCAATTTATCGAACTTCTTGAAGTATGGCAAGGCAAGAGTTCAAAACCAATCCTCAGAATTAATCCCATTGAATCACCCATTTTTAAATCTGTTGTATCAACAGCCACTAGGGCCCCCTTCAGTCAATGAGTCATATATGTGTTCACCATTGTAACAAACACAGACTGGTGCAGAACTCCAGAGGCTGAACCTGTAAACATTACAGATACACTAGCCTCTGAGTGATCAATTATTTGGTGTGGATGCTTACATCCCTTGCAAGTAATAACTTTTTTCCTTTGTGCATCATTGGCCATGTTGTTCTCATCATAATTTAGAATTACATCTTGAGCCACCCCATCCAGTGATTTTCTCAGTTCCTCAAAATACTCTACAATCATTTCTGCAGTGAGAGTTGTCCTTGCTCGAGTTAAATTCTGGCACAAATGCTATGACAGAACTGATCGATGTCTATCAAGGAACCCTCTGACCCAATCAATGCCAGGCATATTTTTTGTAAAATGATTCTCTACAATGCCTCTTCCATCTAAAAACCGTTTCACTATGAGACAAACGTCTAACTAGGTCAACAGAAACCCCCATTCCCTTGCCAGAATAACTCCCTCTGCAAGACATATTCATCCCTAGGTGTCAATAGCGTTGGTCAGCCAACATGTTTCGTATGTTTTCCATTTAATTTTCTACTAAAAGTTCCTGCAGAGATTCCCTACTTCTGTGCCGCCGTATTCAATGAAATAGCACCACTGTCTATTTCCTTCAAAGCCTCCTGTAAGGAAGAATAATTTCCGTATTTTTGAGCACCAGGGGTAGTTTTATACACACTTGGCATCTTTGTCTAAAATAAAACAAAAGAGAAATATAAAATAACCATTTTATGTCTACATACCTATGTAATTACAGACTGAAGTAGTATTTACATTTGCCGTGCGAGATTAGCTGAGCGGTCTAAGGCACTTCAGTGATGGACTGTGCGGCTGGTCCTGGCGGAGGTTCGAGTCCTCCCTTGGGCATGGGTGTGTGTGTTCGTCCATAGGATAATTTAGGTTAGGTAATGTGTAAGCTTAGGGACTGATGACCTTAACAGTTAAGTCCCATAAGATTTCACACACACACACACACACACACACACACACACACACACAAACACACACGCACAGTATTTACATTTCAACTTGGGGTAACTTGAAATGTATAGGGATACTTGGAACACCCATTTCAAGTTACCCCACTCCTGTCATTAAAATTTGAAGTGAAATATATATCAAAAAGATGGAGAGCTGTAGCCATTTTGAAAATGACTGAGGTTAGGCCCTTCAGAGTTTCAATAACCTTACTCCTCTGTATTTCGTTTAACAGCATAAGTTTATTTTTAGGTTAAGAAATGTTTCTGTGATTAAAATTTCTTAAAAGGTACTTACTGTATTAGTTTATGATTATTTTATTCCATAAATCACATAAAATACTTCCTTCAACTGTCTGAACACACAACGAATGAAATACACTACAAATCAGTGTTTCCAACAATGTAGAAGAAAGACATCACACAACTGTTCAAGTACATAACCCCACTGTTTCAAGTTACCCCATTTGGTATGAGCTTTAGCACATTACTTGCCAGATAATGGTTTGGTTTCGTCTTTCTTAATGCTACACAAATTTCTTCACCCCCATCATTACTTATCAGTTTTCCTTATTTTTTATGACCTGGTAAGTATCTATGGACTTCTTACTAAATATTTTTGAGCCCAACTTATTCAGATGTAGACCATCTTTGGCAAGACACTTTACAGTTAGAAATTTGTTGGGATCAATGAAAATGACTCCTAATTTATTGCACTGTTCTTTAATACTGCCATATATTCTCTGCACATAGCTATCACTCACCAATCTCTGGATTTCGAGTAGGTCACTCTGAAGAAGACGAATAATTTCGTCCATAGAACTTAGTGTGGATGTTAATCGCGGATTTTCGTCACTTACCAGGTGTATCGGTATGAAATGAGCGTTAAGATACAAATGTGTCGATAGGGAACATTAGTTGTGAATAAGCCTTAACTTTTTTTGTTTGGTTGGTATCTGGCTATCTGTCAAAGATAGTTAGTATACATCAAGTCATGGAACAAACAACATCATATGTTTTCATCGTGTTAACAATGTCGAATTTTGTATCAGAAAGTGATGATTTGTGGAAAGCATTAATTTTTTATTTTCATTTGAATAAAAGTGCTGCAGAGTCGCATCGAATGCTTGTCGAAGCATATGGTGATCATGCTCTATCAGAAGCAACATGCAAAAGATGGTTTCAACGGTTCAGAAATAATGATTTTAATGTAAGAAATGAAGAACCTGGAAGACTACCAAATAAGTTCGAAGACGCTGAATTGCAGGCAATATTGGAAGAAGATGATACTTCGAGTCAGAAGAAAATGGCAGCAATGCTAAATGTTGCACAACAAACAATTCCTGACCGTTTGAAAGCTATGGGAAAGATCCAAAAGTGTGGAAAATGGGTGCCACATGAATTGAGTGAAAGACAGATGGAAAACTGAAAAACCATTTGTCAAATTTTGTTTCAAAGACATGAAACAAAATCAATGTTGCATCGAATTGTTACTGGCGATGAAAAATGGATTTATTTTAAGAATCCTAAACGGGAAAAATGTGTTAATCTGGGACAACCATCAACATCAACTGCAAAACTAGATCGATTCAGCAAGAAGACAACGCTCTGTGTTTGGTGGGATCAGAAAGGTGTTGTAGTGTATCGTGAGCGTCTAAAATCCAGTGAAACTGAGTACTAATCGCTACAGACAACAAATGATCAATTTGAACTATGCATTGATCGAAAAAAGGCCAGAATGGGCCAGAAGACATGGCAAAGCAATTTTTTTACACGACAATGCACCTGCACACAAAGAATAACTGGTTCAGGATACAATCAAAACACTTGGCTGGGAGCTGCTATCCCACCCGCCGTATTCACCAGACTTGGTCCCTTCCGAGTACCATTTGTTTTCATCAATGAGACACGTATTGGCTAAGGAACACTTCGATTCCTACGAAGAAGTCGAAAATTGGGTGTCTGACTGGTTTGCTTTAAAAGACGAACATTTCTATTGGCGTGGTGTCCACAAATTGCCAGAAAGATGGTCAAAATGTATAGAAAGCAATGGTCAGAACTTTGATAAAAATGTTTTTACTTTTCAATTCAAAATTAGTGTTCCATTTTCACAAAAAAAAACGCTCGTTTCATACCGGTACACCTGGTATACAGTCGAGGCATGTCTACTGAATATCGTCATTCATAAATTTCAGACACACATTTGCGCACTTCTTGTGTAACCAAAAGTTGCACCTAATTCCTTTGGCTACACGTTTTTTACATTTTCTGCACTAAGAAGCATTTTAATTTCAACTGATTTTGGAGCATCCTGTCACCACACAATCGTACTGGTGCCATCTTTTTCTCACAGTTAATTACAGGACTGCCCATACAAGTCTAAACAGCTTGTATTAATGGTCCAGTCTTCCTTATCTGGCCGTTCGGACGAGGTTCCTTGTGTGGTTTACGATTTGTTCCTCGTTGTTGTTTCGAAGCGAATTGGTTCCCGCATGGATAACAACACCTTGTGTATTTCTGCTACGGTACGCTTATCTTCTGCATTCTCTCTTGAGTTTAAGACGTTGTTTAGCTGTGTATGAAATTGATGCATCCTGTATCTAGGTCGAATGTCGATTTCGGAGTTTGGGACGACTATGTTTTACAACAATGAGTCACCTGTCTTACTGTAATGCTTCTTTCTGTCTTTTTTGTACGTTGCGGTGGTCCATTTATATTTATTTGGTTCATCCGTGTCTTCAATTTCTTTTCCTTTCGTAATGGTGGCTGAATTTTTTCGTGGTTTGTCAGTTGTATCACACCGCGTATTTGCCGAAGTAGGTCCATCTAATACTGGAGTTTTTCCACATACACAACACTTTTCACGTTTCAATGCAATATTTTCTTGCTTTACCAACGTCAGTTCTGCTTTCAGAGCATCAATGTCACTTTGAAGAAGACGAATAATTGCGTCCTTAGAACTTAGTGCGGAGGTTAACTGTGCATTTTCGTCACTTACGTAGTTGAGGCATGTCTACTGAATATCGTCATTTATAAATTTCAGATACACGTATTCGCACTTTATAGTGTAACCAAAAGTTGCACCGAATTCCTTTGACTACAGGTGTTTTACATTATCTGCACGAAGAACCATTTAATTTCAACTGATTTTATGCAAAAAAGAGCTATTCGTATCATGACACACAGCCCACCACAAACTAACTGTAGACCCTTATTCAAACAACTAAAGATTCTTACCATACCATCAATATATATTTTTAAATGCCTGGAAATGATCAGTAAAAGTAACTGCGATCTCCAAACCAACTCAAGCTACCATGATCACAATACAAGGCATTTTAAAGACTTCCATGTTCCCTATGTAGCAAAAACTAGTAGTCAGAAACATGTTAGCCATTTAGGAATAAAGCTTTTAAATGCACTTCCATCTCAAATTAAAGAATTGAAAGCCAAAAATAATTTCAAGCGTGAAGTAAAAAATTACTTGATGGAAAAATGCCACTACAGTGTAAATGAATGTCTGAGAGTGTGGGTTGAAACTTGTACTTACTTTAAAAAAAAAATCAAACTAATTTAATTATGGTACTTAGGAAAAATCTGTTAATATCTGTAATGTGTTTTGAGTATGTGATGTAGTGAATGATATATAATTGTTTATTATGAGCACGTACTTTTGTTTTTGGTTAATAAGTTCTTGTACACTACTTATGTACTGTTCTTGTACACTACTTATGTACTATGTGTATGTAATTCGTTTGCTGTTTGTATATTTTTGTCAATATATTATGTGTATGTGTTGTTATTTGTTACGTGTAATCAAATGGCAAATCACATGTGTGATCTATTGGATGCTAAATAAATAAATAAATAAACACTATCACCACACAATCCTACCGGTGCCATCTTTTACTCACAGTTGATTACAGGACTGTCCACATAAGCTAAAACAGCTTGTGTTTGGTTCAGTCTTTCAAGACAAACTGCGATACATCTGAGCTTCATCTTGACATATCCAAAAATTACTTACTTTTAAAGGTAAATGTAATAATATTCTCATAAAAAGCATTTAAGTAAGAAGAATATGTGAATGCTGTATAAACTGCAACATACTTGTTCTCTGTATTACACACAACATATATTAGAATACACAGTACCAGTGTTCATCCAGTTTTTCGTCAAAGGACCCATCCCACTTGGTCTATGATAGCAGTGTAGACAACCAGAACGAGCACATTAATCTGTAACTCTAAATTTAATCACCCATTGAACCTGTCCACTAACTAACTGTTTTACAGTTAAATGACTGCCCCCGCACTTTGCTCCAGTTGGGCTTGTCAATTCTTAGGGTTCGTTGGTTGGTTTAAAAGAGGGGTGGAGGGACGAAACTGCTAGGTCATTGCTCCCTCGTTCCGATTAAAATAATTCCACAAGAGTGGGAGTAAAATAATCAAGACATACAAAACACAGCTGGAAGAAAGGGGAAACCCACAAGAATGACAAAACAGCAACAAACACTAAAATGGACAAAATCGGACAAGAAAACCGCAGAGATATGCAAGAAACATGTAGAAGAGATCAAAACAAGAGAGTAGAATACCAGTACAGTGGGAAAACATATGGCTGAACTTTCAGCACTTAATGCACCACATTGGGGGAGGGATATATGGCTTTACATCACAACAGTAGACCATCACCTTCATCTTCTCGGGTATTGTGTCACCCTCGAAAGCCAAGATGAAGGCAACCTGATTATCCCTTGGACCCCGGGGGAACGCCAGACGAAATGTACACCTCACCAAAGTACATTGGCGTGCAGTTAATTATCAGACTGTTAAAGAAGGTCTCTGTGAAATATGATATCCTGGACCATATTTAAGCTCTTAAGGGGCGTGATGGAAACAGAAATATCCCTCAGCTTGTCACACGCCAGTAGTGCCAGTGACTGGGCGCTTGATCAGTACCGACCTTCACTGCATTTTGGACAAGCCCTCCACCTCCCCAAACTTGTCCTCTAAACACTCCACAAAAAACTGAAGTTTCATTGACAAGAAAGATTTCCCATCAACTCTCATAGGTACCGGGGTGAATAAGCTTCACTCCCATCCTCAGACTAGCATTCCTTCCGTAGTGTGGCCACGCGGGCTAGGGGGAGTTAACAATTTGGGTTCATATTTCTTAGCAATTAAGTTAGACCTTGACCAGTTAGAGAATGCTAGTGTTTGACCACCAGCAATAGATGACGTACTATGCTTCATGGCATGTCATCTGCCCTGATGCCACACACTCGAACCAGTGGCCTCCTGCTGAGTGCCACCCCGCTGCAGTGAAGGCCACCTGGCAGGATGGCCATTGCCAGGAGTCCCGATGTCCCAGGGTGACGGGCATCTACTCCTTGTTATAGATGGGGAGCTAAATGTGGAGTCATTAGCAGAGTGATCCCTGTGTGGTCAGGGGGCTACAGTTAACAGGGTACATGGTGGCCCCACCGCAATGGACTGGGTACCATGCTGGATATCAGGTGCAAACAAGCTAAGATGTCCATTATCATCAACATTTCAGTGAACGATATTGCACAGAGGATGGAGGAAAACGCACGAAGGAGGGTGACCTCGCCCACCAGCTGGAGAATGGGCAGAAGTGCAGATCCTCGTTGATGAAGGATGCTAGAGGTCTCAGCGCAGAATAGACACTACACACCATGTAAGGTACCCCTCCCCTATTGGCTCGCTCTTTGGGAAAATTTTGAAAAACTGAGGTCAAACCCTACAGGGGACCATCACATAAAGGCCAAAACATGTGAGACTCCTTTTAGTCACCTCTTACAACAAGCTGGAATACCTCGGGCCTATTCTAACGCCCTGACCTGCACGGGGAATTCTTAGGGTAGGGGCAGAAATAGATGAAGAGTGCACACTACTCACAGCCTTGAGCTACATGCCAGTTAAACACATCTGCAACCACTTTTAGAATCTATCTCGTCACCTATGTTAAGTATCGGAAAGATGCAAAACATTGCATGTGAAAAATGTGAACTGTGTATCGCACAAGAAGTTCTCTTTCCAGAAAACATGCAAATTCTTTCATAAAGATTATTATTATTCAGAACTCAGATGATGTTTGAGGCCAGGAAATATTCTAGAATAATTCAATAGATGGTTGTAATGTTTGTGTGTCTGTAATTCTGTGGATACATTTTTGTACCTTTTTTTAATCATGAATGGGATTGACATGAGTTCTTTTACAGTAATCCTGGGGCTATTCACCACTTGATAGATTCTCAGTCCAGTGTAAAAAATGGTTGGAATTCTCTAAGTATCATCTGAAACATTCCACTTTGAGTACTTTCAACTATTAGTCAAATATGAGGACGTTTATTTTATTTGTGAGTTAAGAGCCACAATCGAAGACTGGTGCAGTAGTAGGAAAATTATGTGAAAGTTTCTTTCCAGGTGGAAAATAATATGTTCACATCCCGTGAATCACTTTCGATTTCGACCCTATGACTACTGGTAATCAATAAGAATGTGGATAGAAAGTTTTAAATATGTTCATTAGCACTGCCATTATGTTATAGGACTTTTTGTGAAAGATTTTTTTTCAAATAGTGTAAGCTTCAAGCATAGTGAAAGAATGTTTATTTGTAATTAGATCGTAAATACAAAATTTTACCATCTTGAGGTGACAGCCTTCCATCAGAGCACCCCAACATCCCCCACCCATAAAAAAAATTGCTTGTGAAAAACAACGAAGCTTATTCTCATACAATGGTGATTATAAACAGTCCATTAATGGCCAAATAATTAAGACAAACGTTCTTCTAATTCAATGATACTGGTGATTGTGTTTACCAGAGTCAAATTATACTGAATGTTCTTGGATTAAATATGTTTCGCATCAATGAAAAATGGCTGAAATGAAGAGTTTCATTGTATTTAATTTGTGAAAACGAGAAAGAATTCCTGAGACTTGATAGAAAAACGTATCTTTTGACTTTCAAATACCAGGCAAATACATGCAAGAAACACATTTATCATTATCTCTACCTCAACTGAGTCCGCAGCTCATGGTCTTGTGGTAGCGTTCTTGCTTCCCGCACATGGGCTCTCGGGTTCGGTTCCCGGTGGGGACAGGGATTTTCCCTGTCTCGAGATGACTGGGTGTTGTTATGTTGTCTTCTTCTTCATCATCATCATCATCATCATCATCATCATCATCATCATCATCATTCATCCTCTTTATGGCCAGAAGAATGCAATGGCAAATCACCTCCACTATGACCTTGCCGAGTCAGTGGTGCGGGTCACCTGCATCATTCCCTACTGAAATACGGTAGAATGCTCACATGGAGAACAATGCAAAATGACCACAGTGACATGTGTAAGTACCACAAATTTGCTGTTCATAGCACATAATGGTGTGGAAAGGCAGAAATGCCCAGTAGGAAATTCATGGATCACGTTCTGCATGATTCTAAGCGAACCATGAAAAAGACTGGTGTTTATGAAGAAGGTAATATAAACTGTATACAAACATTACGGTTAATATTTGCCGCTACTCTAAATCTCTTACATGTATTTTTTAAAATTGTCTTAGGGAAGCTATGTACGTACAATTTTCTTAAATTATTTCCTGTGACTCTAGGAACCTTTTCGATACACCTAAAAGAAGATGAAAGTGTTATAGGTGAACACAAAAAAATTCAATAAAAAGAAACAGTAATTATTCATTGCACATTGTTATATATACTAATTGGAATAAAAGCAATGAACATGTAATTTTTTATTAGGTATAATATGTATATAAGGTGAGAAATTAAAGCAGTCTTCACCTCTTACAACCGTTAAATTAAAAAAAATATGGTACATGAGCTTTGTTGTGCCTAAGCCCTTTTGGCTAAGCGCAGCTGTACTCCGCCAGCAGGCATAGGGATGAAGGATACCTTATTGAACTCAATAGGCACTGCGGTATGTTCACAGCACTGCACTTCATACTTGGATGTAAGATATGCTAGTCCTATCTTGGCCTGCAGAAGGCCCAATCGCATACCTGAAAGATAAGAGTAATATCAAGTTCACTGCCATTGTCACATCTTCGTCAAAAATATATGTAAAATGATAATACATTATTCAATCAAAAGTGCCATAGGGAAAAAGGAAATACTTTGTATACCTACTTGCTATCAAAAAATACATCTCAGTAAGTGCAACAGAGTTGTTCCAATACTTGCAGTGGAAAGTGAAGTGGAACAACATAACTCTCAAGGTAATCAAATATATATTAATTTACTGTTCCACATGTCTCACATAGCCTCTTAAGCAAGAATAAAAGGAAGACTTTCAGTTCCTTAGCCAGAAATTTGTATGGAACACTGGATGAGCACTAACACTAGTAATACCAAGGTATTTTCCATAATATGCATTATTGAGGGGGCAGGGGAGTGCTTTGTGATCACCCAAAAAATTTTTGTTATTGAATTATATTCACAAGACAATTTTGATTTGTGAGGAGGTGCCAGAAGCTGAAAATACCTTTTAGCACACACTTAGCAACATCAATGCACGTTCAATAACATGTACTACTGGCTTTATGATGACCACCAAAAAGTATAAAAAATGCAAATTTCGTTCATTGTTATTCACTTTTAATCTCAACATACTTTTTAGAAGGATATTGTTATCTGATTAAGGCCCTGAACACAGAAATTTTGAACACAAAATTCACCACGAAAAGTAACTACCACTGAGAAATAAAATTTTGGATTCAGTTTAAGTGAAAAATTTAAAACATAGATGGAATATGGTAGGAAAATTCATTAAAACAAAAAAAAAATTCTTTCAGAATGTTACTATATAAAGTAACTCACCAGATTACAATATTTTCAAAAGGTGAGCATAAAGTAACCCCCCCCCCCCTCCCACGCTGTCAGCCGAAATAAGTAAATTTTGGCCTGCAGCACAGAAAAATTAATGAAATGTAACCCTTTTGAATTAAGTTCTGGCTTAGATATTAAAGCACTATATTATGGTTATAAAATAATAAATATCTATCAAACGTCAAAGAAACTGATGTTTTGTAAATGAGTACAGCAGACACAGAAAGCGTATTTCAGTGGGAAAAGGCTAAAAAATCACACAAGCTTCATTTATCGGAATAGAGATTCAGAAGTTAAGTAGCATGTTCTTGAACCAATCATTTACTCTGGACAAGTAAGGCAGTCCAACTGGAAGTCTTATCAGAAATTAATGCGCTAAGAACGGTGCTTTTCAAGCGTCTAGTGAAGTACGCTGGCGGTCGAAAAGTGAGTCTTTCGTTTACTGTCCGCACCGATGATATATTAGCAACCCCAGCAGAGCGCACAGCGTCAGTGTGTCCGTAAAATAACTAGGCGTGACACCCGATGTACATCTAACGTGGGAACCGCACGTCCGAGAGGTCAGGGGGAAAGCACTGGGACGCATGGAAACGCTCTACCCCCCACTAAACACCAGTTCGACTCTACCAACACATCAGGGGGTAAAATTGTATCTGGCCTTTATACGGCCTGTTCTAGGATACGCCGCTGTGGCGTGGGGCAACTGAAATGAGACTACCTACCAACCCCTATCCGAAATTCCTTCCTCATGGTAACATCCTCTGGAGAGGTCATTTTAGCTCCAATTTTTAACTTTCTGGACTTTACACTGTTATGCCTAGACCCAGTTCCAGTAGTAAACTGCCCTTTTAACAGTACAAATTACTTTATCATCTCAGATTAAATTTCACTTTAATACACTACGCGATTTATATTAGCAACTAAGGGGAATAAGCCGTTCGTTAACAATCCAACTTTGAAATTTCGGGATATCCAGTCATGTTGCACCACATGTTTACCTCTCTCATATTTCTGAAAAGCTACGATTTTTATTCATTATGGTAATTTAAAATGGTAGTTCTACTTGAGAACAAACCGAAATACTGTTAATAATATTTCATTCGAAGTAATTTGTTTATAATTAAGTAAAATAATTTGAATTGTTGTACTGTAAATTCATTGAAATTATATACGAAATTAAGAAAACTTTTCAAAATTGATTATCAGAACATGCAGGATAAGTTTTTGAAGCAAGTAACTAAAAGCGTTTCATGACTTTTAACTGTTATTTTGTGAATCTTACATTCACTAAAGTATTCGATTGTTTTGTTTTATACCAAAAGCAGAGACGCATGAACCGCGTGGTCAGTCTCAAAATACGGAGCAGCTAAATGGTTAAGTGAACTTTTATTAACTGTAATTGAAATTTTCGAGTTTCACTCGTCTTTGTACTTGCGAATAGTGGAGGCCCAAATTATTAAATTGCTCCTATGGTATGATTGAGAATTCGCTATTAGCACTGTCCAACCATAGTCAGAATTTGAGATACTGTATAGTTTCCTCACTAGTGGTAACTAAAATGTTTCTCTCCGCTCACAATTAAGGGTGGCATTTTACAGTGCAGCCAATGAACATATCGACGCACTACAGTGAATACAAAACAAAGCTTTACAGCTTGCACTACATCTCCCAAGGCCAGAACCGAGCACTAGAGAAGTGCATGAGATGGCAGGCATACCATACCTTCAAGACAGATCTAACCAGACAGCTCACCAATTTTACGCAATGGCGCAGCACTCAGCGAATAGGTACATTGCCAACATGGGCAACCCTGTCCACCGGCGACCGACCACTCGCTGGCTGGACATCCTACTTGAACAGCAATTCTGTGGCAAGTAGCAAGAGCAGTTTTACAAACTTGGGTGACAAAAAGAAAATACGAACAAAGAAACGTGAGGTCTAAATTTCCCAAACCCAGATTATGTAGGCTAGGTATTATGAATGTTCAAACTACGCAAAACAATGTCCAGAGACACCTTCAGAAGTCGAGAGTCAGTGGGTGAAGTCGGTCAGGAAGAGTGTGCCAGTTGGCTCGAACCTCGTGATGTGTCCATTTGTGACGGTAGTTGCAACTGTAAGCGTGAGCCTAAAATGGCTATATGCGACAGAACTTTAAGTTCTCGTGAAAGCGTCTCTGGTCTTACTTGATTCTCGTTGTATAAAACTGAACTCTCGAGTGAATGTTCGATAGTTATTTGCTTCATCAGTTCCGGTTTAGCGAGTGTTTGTGGCGTCCATATTAAAATCGGATGTCGAGTTGAGTATTAAACTTTCCATTTGGTGAGCTAAACTACCTTTGACTGACCCGACTGCTGGCTAATACAGAGAGGATTTGTAGAATTGTGAACAGGATTTTGATTCTGATCTGTGGTAGGTGCTGGAGGAAGAAAACAAATTAGCTGAAATGTTATTTTGTGCATGTGAGACGAAGGAAATTTTAATATACGGATTCTCTCCAAAAATATTAGTTACGTAATTTCAGTGGCTACTTCCTCTGATCCCACACTAGCTATTAAGTGGTAGTTTTATTCCTGCTATGAGGAACTGGAAATGTGGGCAACAGGAGCAAGTTACTCGGTTACGACTATTACCAGAATACCTACCTCAGTAGTTTATTGGCCCTTGGTGCGAGGTGGACAGTATCAGGAGAAAACTGAAATGAAATATAACCACTCGCCCTTCAACAACGGCCAGTTCCCATCCCTACCCGACGTCATTCCCAGCTAATGAGTCCTAATCATCAATGACACGTTAAACCCTAAATCTGAAGATACATTTCTCCATGTAGTTATATTCTGGCATGCTTGAATCACAGAAAAAAACGAAGATATGTGGACTTACCAATGCAGTTGCGGGGACCTTCCCCGAACGGCAAGTAGACGTAGGGGTGTCTCTTTGCCTTTTGCTCGTCCGAGAACCTCTCCGGATCGAAACGGTCAGGTTCTGGGAAGTACTCGGGGTCATGGTGCATAGCGTAGGTCGGTATGATAACGGGGATCCCCTCGTCGAGTTCAAGGCCGCCATTCGGAAACTGGTATTTGCGATTGCATTTTCGAACAAGTATTGCACCCGGAGGATACTTTCTCAGTGTCTCTGTAAGAACAAGATCATGTCCATAAAAATTCAGTAATCAAACAGTAAGGTTGGTTCTTTAGCAAGAATAAAACCGTGGGCACATTCTAACGGCAGTGTTATTAATGCTATCAAGATAATGTTTAGATTCTGTCGCTCTTCAAATGGTTCAAATGGCTCTGAGCACTATGGGACTTAACATCTGAGGTCATCAGTCCCCTAGAACTTAGAACTAGTTAAATCTTACTAACCTAAGGACATCACACCCATCCATGCCTGAGACAGGATTCGTAGCGGTCGCGCGGTTCCAGACTGAAGACCCTAGAACCGATCGGGCACAGATGCCAGCCTGTCGCTCTTAATACTCCATGGTATGATTAATTGCAAACACAACGTTAATATGTAACTGCTACAGTCGAATTTCCTGTAACGTTCACTGCCGTTTTATGGAAGTAAAAATAAGCTTTAAAACGCTCGCACCGTATATGCTGCTGTTAATGAAGATGTAAGAATAGAAAATGTTTGTTGGACCCTTTCCACTAACCACACATCATGATCATATTGGCAATACTGTTATGTATATGGGGAGGATCGAGAATGATAGGAATAAGCAAATGTGTCATATTCTTCATAAGGCAACATTTGCATATGATGGCCAATATAAAACTGACCATGGAAAAAAATGCCGGTTTGCCATGAAATAAGCTGCCCTACTTTACTTTTCTGTTGAAGGTTATTGTTATTAGGATCCCAATTTGTCACTTATTCTTTGACAATTTATTTATATACAGAGTCTACCAGAAAAATGTATACACACTTTAAGGAACGATAAGTATTACTTACGTTTTATTTTACGTTTAATAATTGATAACACATGTTGTAAACCTTTAGTTAGGACATGGTTGCGTTAAATGCTCAAAATGTTCACCGTTGGCGGCTATACACATAACAGAACGACGAGAGGTCGCTGCAACTACATCAGTCAATGTTACAGTGAAGACCGCTGCACACATCGCTGTAATCTCCTGGCGAAGTTCCTCCAGCTTGCGTGGGTTACGTTGATAGATGCTGTTCTTCACAGTTCCCCACAAGCGAAAGTACATAGGTGTTAATCTGGCGACCGTGGAGGGAACTCAATAGGCCTTCTTCGTCCAATCCAATGCCCTGGAAAACTGTCATCCAGGAAAACTCATACAGCTAGGTGGTTGTGTTGTGGCGCCCTATCCTGTTGGTAGAGGACCTCTTCATCAGCTCCATAAAGTGCGGGTATATCTGGCAAAATTGATGTGCATAACATTTCCAGGTACTCCTCTCCAGAGACAGTAGCATCAAAGAAAAAGGGTCCTACTAAGTCCCTAGATGATAGCCCAGACCACACATGAGCCCCTGGTAGAATGGCCGCTTTATCCACACAAACATGCGGATTTTCAGGTGCCCAGTAAACACTGTTATGCCGATTCATGGTTCCGTTAAGTTTAAATTGTGCCTCGTGACCCCACACTTTCTTTGTCACAAATTATTCGTCATCAGTTACCATTTGCTAATACGATACCCAATATTGCATTCGGTGATCAGGATCGTCATCATTAATCGCATGCAGCAATCTTAGAATGTAAACTTTCCACTTTGCAGCTTTCAGAATTCTTCGTACGCTTGTACTGGTAACTGCCACTTCATGTGCACATTGCATAGCAGACTTCTGTGGAGAATTAGCAAACATTGCCAACACGAAAGCCAACGAAGCACGACTTGTAGCTGTACACTGTCTTCCTGACCTTCCTTTGCGAATATCACAAATCGTTCCATGCAATTCAAATTTGTCAATGATGCGTTTCATTGTTAGGTAGTTTGGCGGTTCTGATTCAAACTCCCGTCTCCACTGATGTTGCAATTCAACAGCATTTGAAAAACGGCCTTACAATACCATTTTCGTTGCTCGAATGTCAAGCGTGCTCCAGCCATCTTCTTTTCTCAATACCGAAATCAAAGTTCTAACATGTGTTGCGCCAAAGACCATACTACAACACATTCAACTCAAATCGAACGACAATATCAATATTTCGATAGAGCCTGACAAAGAGTGTATCCACTTTTATGGCAGACTCTGTATATGTCAAAAGCGGTTTTTTTTGTCACGAAAAAAATATTTGGAAACCTCGATGAAAATGGTATTAAAATAGCTGGTTGCGTTGCAGCGCCCAGTCATCCATTGGCCGCCAAAATTTACAATTTCGCATTTTCCGTCGATATCTGTGTGTATATCAATTTGTGAACAATTCGTGGAGAGGTTTTTTTGTCTTAGAGCGTATCTTGAAAATTTCTGTCAACGTTTTATTATTTTGCATAAGCGGAGACATCTTAATTTGATTGTCAATTTTGTACAAAAATGATTAAAAGTCTTCATTTATGAGAATAAAGAGCCATGCCTAGAAATCATTGTTTAAGTTTATGAAGCCAGTCTTCCGTGAGACAGTTGAAAGCCCTGATTTGGGACGATTTTGATGTTGGCATCCATGTAGGACAGAGAGGATTTTGCGTGTAGAGAAAGTTGAAATAATTTACGATGGAATTACGAATATAATTATTTAAATAGTCCTTAGGTTTCAGAGGAAATATATTGTAATGCATAGTGAAGTAATTAGGGAAATTAAAACAAAATAGAAAGCAGAAATTAATGAAGAAACATTCTAGTTTCTACAGATACTGTAAATGGCGAAATCCTCTGATGTAATCGACTTTGACAAATGGGAAATTCTTATGGTCCAACACCTGGGAACTGTCATCTCATAAACTGCTGAGTTGGTCTGGCTATTCACATGCTACTGTCGAAGGCATCTATGGAAAGTTGTTGAAGGATGGTGAAACCGTGAGTTGGCAACAGGTGTTGGATATCAATGCCTCATCACTTAATGTGGAGGTTGGAGGTTTGCTCGCTCTGTGAAGTAGGGTACACAGAGATCTGAAGGGGATCTGGCGACAGAATATAGCCCCTATGCAGACACATGGAAATGGGGCTCAGCAGCAGACGACTCTACATGTTCCCACATTCATCCAACAACACCGCCAATTACGATTCCAGTGGGCATGGGATCATCAAGATTGGACCGTGCAGCAATGGAAATGTGTCTGGATCACGTTTCTAGTAAAAACATGCACCACACCATGGGCAGAGGACAATGAGTGCAGTGTTGTGTTACAGCAGGCATTGATTTGGGCTTCCTTGTGACCAGAGGTAGTAATTTATGACACCATTACAACTGTGGACAATGTGAACATTGCTGAGGACCTTCTGAATCCCTTCAGGTTTCTTGTCATCCAAAATGACAACGGCATCACCCAGTAGGACTGTCGAGCAGTAGGACAGGGCATTGTTTTTGTATGCTGAGGTCACTGATAAGCTAAACCTCCTCATATAATCCTCCCCCCCCCCCCATACCCACCTCCTGACCACAAAGACAAGATCACCATACCAAATACCTACTACTGGGACATAGGGCTATTGTTCTTGTATGCTCAGGTCATTGGATCAATAGGGATCAAGTTCCCCTTCCCTCTGCTTATTATCTCAGTTGTGTTTCTTCATTCATTCAAGGTCTGCAAACAGGTGTGGAAGTGTCAGGTTCTTTCTCTCTGTAAATAACAATATGCACATAACAAAATTCTGGTTTACTAAGAAACTTTAAGAAACATTGTTTAACGAAGTTACTTTACAATATAATTGTTCTTTACTTGAATAGATAACTTGTATACTAAATAGATACAGGAAAGAGATATTAATGTGTTTCCTTTTGGTTATTAGCATACTTATATGCAGTATATGCATTGCATGGGTAAAAGTGAGATTAACTGGTGGTATTTGCAGCAGATGAAGAAAAACCACAATCACACCGACATGTATGTAGTACTCGTATATATAGGCATACACATAGACACATATATGACAATGGTCCATTTAACTATTCCCCATACAGTGTAAATACATCGACTCTCTTTCTCTCTCACACTATCATAAAAATGAATAGTGTGAATATAAGAAGTGCTAATCACTTTCCCTCAGATGGACTATTTGTTGTCATGATGTGACAGTCCAACTTTCAGCTGCAGTGCAGTATGGACCTCATGACCTAACGATGTACAGACTATTTCGTGCACGTGCAGAGCGGTGCCACAGTCCTTTAGCAGGCATCTCTTGTAATCTTCAACTGAGAAATCCTTTGACGGCGCACATGGTGCACTCTTAGCCCACCTTTAGGTGGCTTCTATATTTGTATGGTATAGAAAACTTCTCGATCTCAGCCCCACAAATTCCACAATCTATGACAGTTCACCTCGTCCTTTGTCAGGTTAATAAACTTCTTGTTTTGACAAGTCGTGCTGTATGGATTATCCGCTGCATATCCGAATGTTTTTGTATCGTACGTTGTTACTTGATATGGATCACAGTCATTAATCCAAAGTAACTCAGGATCGACAAAATTTGGTTTTGCAAACTCATAGTGGAAGTGGTACATTGGAGTTTGGAAAGGTCCAATACACATATAATGAGATAGACAAGTTTCATGAACCCACCAAAACCTTAGCCAACACCGTAGTGACTAATCCTTGATGGAAGGCAGTGGTTCTTTTGGTATTTGTTCTGGCGATGTAACCTCAAGAGACATAACGCCCATCCCAATGGTAAAATAAATGAATCAGAGAAAGAAACACTTGACACATTCGCTTCATCACTATAGTGTGTCGTAGCAAGCCTAGATTTACTTCTGGAGGAGGTTGAGCAAATACTGCAACACACACAGAATATTAGATCACTCTATTAAAACTTGAACAATCGGAAATACTTAACTTGGAAACAATCCTTGTCCACAGGAATGACACTTTTATTTGTTACTGTAGCTGAACTCTATAACTTATCACTTAATGCAGTACAGAATGATAGTCTCCTCTCAACATACGATTGACCATAAACTTCAGTATACAGTTGTGGATTATAATACAGCTCGCACTGCTGGATCTGACTAAGATGATAATGTCGTCGTAAGCGATGACTGGACTGGGCTGAGCGTGTCTGCGTTCTGACGTTAAGTAATCTTCTGACACCTCCTGAGAGTGTGGCTACACTGGTGTCTCTCATTCGTGGCTACCTCAGGGAGATCTTTCTGTCATGAGCTATCAACTTTGACATGTGACGTAGTTCTTAGGATGACACCATAAATTTCGCGACGCTTTTTCGAAATTTCCATAGTTTTTCCGGAACTTAAATTGGTCATTAATTTTGAAAAATGCTTTTCGAAATCACACGCCGCAATGCTCCCTTTTCAGTACTGACATCTATCTTCAGCTGGAATAACTGCTTCCGTCTGACAGACCTTTAAGTCCTTTGCCGTTTGTGATAGTATTGTAAAGTCACTGACAAAAAAATTCCTGTTAATATTTGCCCAAGTTCTTTGCCGTTTGAGATAGTATTGTAGAATCATCGGCAAATCTTAGAAGCTTCTGTTTCATTTTCTGAGCTTCTTTATTCCTGGTAAAATTTGCCCTTGCTTCCCAATACTGCTTGCTCACTGTACAGACTGGATGATGTGGCGGTAGGGTAAAGACATGACTCATCCCTAGTTGAGTAAACTGAATATTTTCCATTTCCAAACTGAAACACTGCTGGAAATTTCTGGAGTTCATGACTTGTCGCTGTTTGTTCCTTACTGTCATCGTCACCTTGGAGATGGAACCACTGTGCAGGACTAGGTACTCCGGACACAGTGACAGTTCAAAGGGTTGCCTGATGTGAGTGTCTTGCAAATGGACAGGATATGCCAGTTCTGCCATGATATGTCCATGATATGTCTCTCACCGGGATTTTCAGTCACATATTTGCTTTGAACAGCACTTTTCCACGCCATTTGACATAAAGAATGCTGCCTATATGACCAAGATTTCGAAACGAAGTAGTCATATTGTGATATGACATTTCAACATTGGCCCAGTGTTTTCTGTGGCGAAAGTGGTCAAAGAAACAGTTGTCCACCGAGTCTTGGCATTCAGTACTGAACTAAATGGCCTGGGTGATGCGGCAGTAGTGGAGACTTTAATCAGTACTTGTTCAGTGTTGGTGAATGCAATGAATGCAACGTCTATAAACACAAATTGCTCACACTCGTTGCACAATGGCGTTCAATATGTAATGTACCACTTTTTTCTGAAAGCAGACTGTTTTATGCGGGATTATAATACACAATATTACTCTACACTCTTTTGGCTACAGAACCCTATTTCCCAACATAATCCCTATTGAATGCAATTGCCTTAGGCCACACCATTGGGAGAGCCCGTTTGCTCGCATGGTACCACTCTACTAGTCGATGTCAAAGCCAGCGTGTTGCTGCGTAAGTAAACCTGCCATCATTCACACACTGCTTCCCTCGGAGTGCATCCTTCTTGAGCCAAATAGACAGAAGTCGCAAGATGCAAGATCCGGGTTGTAGGGCGGATGAAGAAGAACATTACAATAATTTTCGTGAGCTCTCCTTGGTTTTGCAGACTTGTGTGAGGTTTTCTGTTGTCATGGAGAAGGAGAAGTTGGTTTGCAGTTTCGTGGCGTCGTACACACTCTTTCTTCAGGTTTCTGAGGATAGCACAGTACACTTCAGAGTCGATAGTTGCACCTTGAGGACGGACATAAAACAGAATAACCCCCATCACAGTCCCAGAAGCCATGACTCTACCAGTTGAGGGTGCGGCTTTGAGCTTTTTCTTTAGAGGAGAAGTTGTGTGGCGCTATGGATTCCTGCTTTCTCTCTGGTTCTAAGTGATGAACCCATATTTCACCGACTGTGACGATGTTCGACAAAAAACTGTCATGCTCAGATTCGTAAAGTGCGAGCAGCTTTGCACAGATGGTCCGTAGTTGCTCATTATAGTCTTCTGTTAGGCGGCAAGAATGCAGTGGACATACAACTCAGAGTACCGAAACTGGTGGACGATGTAACAGCACCACACAACAGAAATGGCCAGTTGAGCAGCGAGGTGTTTGTCTGTGATCCATGGATGACCTTGAATGAGAGTGTCTTCATGATCAACATTGCAACAGTCACAGCTGCGTGCGACCAGCCGGCACACGGAAAATCGGACACGTTTGATCGATCTTGTTGCGATGATAATTGACGACTCATCGTGCTTTTGTTCACTTTCAGGTCTCCGTACACATTCTACAAGTGTCTACGAATATCTGTAATGCTCTGGTTTCCTGCCATAAGAAACTCAGTGACAGCTCTCTGCTTGGAACGCACTTCCGTTAGAGTCGCCATTTTAAAGTCTATGTATAGCGCTGCCACCCATCGGAACTTTATGAAACTACAGGGGCTGAGGCAGGAATGGCCTACGACATCCGACTACGAATTCTGCATTCTTTCATCCGAAACTGGCGGGGGGAAAAAAAGTGTAGCATTACTTATTGAGTGCTCCTCATATATCAAGTATTTGTAGACAAAAATTAGAATTTCTTTCGTGACTGCTATTGGTGAACATTAACAGTTGTATGTCACTTTGAAGTTACTTGGCCCTTTCCACCACCATCTCCGTTTAGTTTATCAACATAAAACGTAGTGGCGGATTGTTCAGTTTACCTCACCATCAGCGCAAAGCTGTCTGTCTACGATATTATGTCTATTCAAGTGGCGCCCTCTGCGCCCACAGATTACATTTGCGCTTCGCTTGCAGCGCTACTACACATACGAGATGGCAAATTATGAGGCTCCTTCATCTGGAAACTTCCTTCGCCTGTCAATGGCTTCTACACATTGCACTGACTCATGTAGTAGGTCAGTGTGTACAGAGAAATAACAACGAGAAAGCTAGACTGTTTATCTTCGCCTATACTAGCCGTTATAAATGAGAACTGCAATTGTAAATCCCGATATTTATGAAGTTCCCTTTTTAATATGGTTTTTAGTGTCGAAAAATATCTGAAATCAGTCGAAATTCGTTGCAAAACTCGTGATGTATGTGGACCAGATATGATGAGTGAAGAAGATGTTCTGTGTCAGTTGCGTTGTTTGCTTAAGAGTGGAAGAACAAACGTTCATAATGATGACAGAAGTGATCATCTGTAATCAGCAACGAACTAGAACAGAAAATTGACCGAAAAATATCCTTAAAAACCGGCATTCCATGAAACCTCAATTGTCAGACAACTTTCCTCAGGCTTTTTGGAGTATTTTGCGTGAGATCGTAACTAAATAATTAGGCTAATGAATTTTCTGTGCACATTAAATTCCAGATCTCCCATGCAGGAGGATTTTGCGAAGAGGGATTCGTCATCTTGTAGAAAGATCTGATAGATGCTGAAATCTGGGTGGTGATAACACAGAGGGCAGTGGATATTGCCACTCAAGTGGTAATAGCGTCACATGGATATTTCCATTCTGTGTGCATTCTCGGCCATGAAGGCACATTCATTACATTTAATAATTAAGAAAAAATCATGCAGAAAATAATTGTTTTGTGCATTCAAAAACAGTCATTATTACATAGGTTATATGTGATGTGGTGATTTTGAAAGAAATCGTTTAGAAAAGATATTTATAAAATTATGAAAATGTAATGTTTTTTTTCTGGCTATCTGTTTTAACTGAAAATCTGTAAACGGCAACGGCATAAATTTAGAGACTGTTTCTTGAGACGAGAGTAATGATGTATTGCTAGCTACCATCATAAAAATAGGATATCTAGGTTGCAGCATACGATCACTAGGACGATCTGGGGATTACAGAAAGTTCCACAGTGCTAAGAAAAATATGAAACTGATTTGAAATACCTGATGTCCAAGCAGATCGACCAAAAACGTCTTCGTTATTTCAGCAGTGATGATGGTAGGGTACCCCTATGAGCATGTGTGATGATTCATACATATTGTAGGCTTGGCGCATATTTAACCTTGTACTGGAAAAAGCTCCACTCTTTTGGGGATACTTGAAACACTATTGAACTTCGAAGTCATCCAGCATCACAAAAATGAATAGAAACACAGTAAAACTATTTCAAACTTTGAAGCACTCTCCAAGTTGAGTTTCTCACTAGGTATTAAAGTTATAGGTCAATTTTTACTATTACAAAAATAGGATAATGTAGGCTTTTCAGGTTACACCTTAATAGGTGGTTCCTTGAAATATATCTGCTTCTGATGTTAGACTGTTACCTAACGTTTCCGCATTGTTTTCTTTTATAGACCAAATTTACATAAGATTACCGTTTATTGCATTTATTTAAGCGTGGTCACATAAGTTTTTCGCCAGCAGCAATGTTATCTGCATTTCAGATGGACCATAAACCAATACAACTAACATTGAGACTAGGGATGCAACCTGTCCCGATTTCGTTGAGCTCGTGCTAGCAGTCAGCCTTGATTTACTGCACTTGTCCATTACAGGAAACATGGAGTGATGTTATGAGAAACAGAACACATCATACTGCCAGTGCTTTCAGTTCAGCTTTGCATATTTTCAACTCCAATTACATTCTGACTCACAATAAGTAGCAGGGCAACCTGTGTTCCAGGGCGTTTTGTTAGTGTGGCTTGCATTCATTCAGGGACAAACTTGATCGATTTATGAACCCCTCCCTCTCCTCTGCTAAGTGGTTTATGACCCCCTCAGGCGGACCATAAACTATATAGCAGAACAGTAGATTAATGGGAGGGGGTCATAAATAAATCAAGTTTGCCCCTGAGTGTATGCAACCCCAACTTACGAAAAAACCCCAGAATGCAGTTTTGCGCTATTACTGTAGTGTCCCGACTATTGATTTGCCAAAGATGGCAATGCTATTCAGACAGATGATTATTTTGGGGTAATAGGGGGTAAAAGATGACTGTTTTGATCGTTCTGGTGAATATCAGTATAATAGTGCAGTTTATCTATTTGATGTAGATAGACTCAGTAAGCACTATCTTATTAGGTGGACACAAAAATAGTGATAACCGTTTTAGTTATATTCAATGCTAGTTTTGTAAGACTTGGTACATAAACAAAGGACAAATTCATGAATAATAACTTGATATTGTTATAATTGTTTGTGTTATGAATGACTGTTACAAGCTATCATTGTGACTGTGTCATTGAAATTTGTCACGATAGCGTAAAACTAATTACGTTTGAACAAACTGTATGCATCCAATACAGTGCCACAGCTCCCATTACTGTTTGAATGTTATTTGAAATTTTTTCTATGTGGCGCTATTAGAGCAGTGGTTCCCAACCTTAATGAGGCCATTCTCTCTGGGTGTAATCAGGTGTTAGTTAGTATCCTAGCCATAAAACTACTCCCTGCCATCACCATAATCGACACTGTAGAATGGAAAACAATTTCCTTAAATATTTTTATTTTTAAAGTCACAAAAGATAAATGATATTTCGTTTTTGTAGTGTTTTATTAAACAGCGAACTAATGAGTCAGTGAGACAATTGGTACTGCTTATTTCTAACAACTCTTTTTTGTACAGAATGAAACAATTCTTAATGGGTTGCGAGTGCTCCTCATAACACCTTCTGAGAGAGAAAAACTAACTGTCTGTATTGAGGGTAGATAATTGCTACAAGACATGCTTGCTCTGCAGCACACCTCCCCCAAAAGGCATCTGCTTCGTCCCGACCTCACACCCCCATTTAAAACTAAACAAATTAAAATGAAGACTCTACACTTATTGTTGGTTAATCACTTGACTGCTGGACTCCCTACTTCTGAAATGGCGGACAGTGGAAGACTTCAGGCTGGAAACCCGTTTGTGTCCAACCATTGCCACAAATAATAATAACAGTAATAAGAATGATAATAGTGGGTAGGCAACCAGAAGAATGTAGTAGCTATTACATAGTTACTGTTGTGTCGCACTGCCATTTACTTCATTTATCTATTGCGAAGTAAACAATGAAACAACGTCTGATCCATTGTGGGAACTATCAACAACTCAGAGAAACCATTTGCGTGAGATATTTAAGCATACACGGTCTGTTTGCCTCCATTTTACCGTCGTAGAATGATGGTACAAAGTACAGAGTATGTATGTAATGGGTGGATTACAGGGAGAAGATGGTGTTTATATAGTCGTTTCAGAAGCTGTGACATCCAAATGTTCAAAATGTACAAATGTGTGCGAATTCCTAAGGGACCAAACTGCTGAGGTCATCGGCCCTTAGACTTACATATTACTTTAACTTATGCTAAGAACACACACACACACACACACACACACACACACACACACACACACACACACATGTCCGAGGTAGGACTCGAACCTCCGGCGGGAGTGGCCGCGCAATCCGTGACATGGTGCCTCAAACCGCGCGGCCACTCAGCGCGGCTGTTAACATCCACCACATTGTTTCACATATTAATGTTAGTATTTGAAAAACAAATTTAGTTATTGGGAACTTATGTAACCATTATTACTGTGTTATGAAAAGTGATAATAGTAATAATCTTTTAAAGTTCATTTAGTTTCGTGATCGAAACAAACCTGAACCCTTTTGTTTTTACCCCTCAGAAAATTTCATTTTTCCCCTCAAGGGTAACTAACCCCGGAGAGGGAGCCACTGCATTAGTCAAAGTAGTTGGCTCTTGTCTGAGGAACACGTATAATAGTAGCTCAGCTGAATGGCTGCAGATATTGGCGACTCACCTGCGACGACCTTGTCGACGTACGACATCTCCGAGATGGCTTCGTACGTCAGCTGTCCGTTGTTCTTCTTCATCGTGGCGTCCACCTCATCCTGTAGTCTCTTCTGCACGTCCAGGTTGAGGGCCAGCTCGTACAGCGCGAAGCTCATTGTCGTTGACGACGTTTCGAATCCAGCGAGGAAGAAAAGAAACGCCTGTGCTGCCACATCATCCAGCGACAGTTCTGAGAAGGAAACAGGAAGAGCAACCCAATACAACCTCAATATTAGAGTGATACGTTTTTACTGATTACACTGGTGTGATGCTCTCAACTTATATTTATTATGTGGAGCGTTGTGCTTTCAGGATCTTTCAATTTTGCAGAGTCTGAGATAGTTTGTATTTGTAAGCTAAAGAAAGTAAGTGGTTAAGTGAACATATTAATCAGGAAGCCTTCACTGCTGGGTACTGTATTTGCATTAGTGTGGCGATGATATGGTTTTTTGAACACTGAAAAATTATGTATTGGCCTAGCACGAGTACAGGACAACCAGAGAATTCTGAAAGGGGGCTGTGAACCGAGTAGCAGATATTTTCTTTGGAAAATACCGTTGTAATCAATTAACTATCAATCTACCACTAGCATCAATTAATTATCAATCTACCACTAGCGGATAAGGAGAAGCCATCAATTATAAATGAGGAAGGAGCAGCATTTTTATGTCTAATTTACTTAAATTTACCTGGCATCATTATGAATAGCATTAAGCAGTGTATTAATAGTTAATCCTTAATACGGTACACACATTAAGTTTATATTATTTCTTTGTCTTTTGTTAATATATATCTCAGTTCAGTCCGTATCCCTGAAGGTTCTCATTCTTGTGGTATCTGCGGAACACGATGAATTCCGTTGAACTAAATTAATAATTGACTGTGCGGACAAAAATCAACCGTTGCTCGCGGGTCGGAATAATGTCTGAAGAGACTGATTAGCTGGCTTCGCTGAATTCGCTACCCACCTCAAACGTGCGGAGAGCACAATAATGGAACTTACTCATTGGCTGCTGAGAATTTTGCGCCAAAAACTGAACAACGAATAACGTCTGCCTTCGATTTGATGTAAGTAATTCGTCAACTGAATGTTATAATTATTACTGTCCTACGTATTAATACCCAGATGTGAGTGTCACAGGCTCATATGATCATGTTATTTATGTATTCTCCATAAACTTCATCGCTAGTCATCGGGGCTCAGTTCGAAGACGAACTGAAGACAATTTTACTCCAGTCAATGAGATGTCAACCGAATACCTGTCCGGAGACGCGAACAACAGTGGGATACCGACTTGACTGGCGACCATCGTACGGCCTGACAGCCAAGAGTGATGGTCCAGGGTGCAATTTGTTTTCACAGCAGGACCCATTTGGTTGTCATCCGCGACACCCCTACGCCACAGCAGTACGATATTCTGCGCCCCGTTTTCTTCCCCTTCATGGCAAGCCAACCTGGGCTTACATTTCTGCAAGATAATGACCGCCCGCACACGGCGGGAGTTTGCCTTCGTGCAAGCAAGGTCGCTGGATCGCTCCCTCATTGAGAGCGTCTGGAACACTAAAGTCAGGGCCCTCTAATCAGCTAGGGATTTTGTCGATCTAACGCACCAATTGGACAGGACGACATCCAGTAACATTATCAATCAATGCCAAGCCGAATAACTGCTTGCAGGCCGCGCGGGATCGGACGAGCGATCTCAGGCGCTGCAGTCATGGACTGTGCGGCTGGTCCCGGCGGAGGTTCGAGTCCTCCCTCGGGCATGGAGGTGTGTGTTTATCCTTAGGATAATTTAGGTTAAATAGTGTGTAAGCTTAGGGACTGATGACTTTATCAGTTAAGTCCCGTAAGATTCACACACTTTTTTTTAACTGCTTGCATAAAGGTCAGAAGAGAACCAACTCGTTACTGACTTTCTCAGTTTGTTGAGCTCTTTCTCTTGAATACATCATACAAAATTTCTGAAATTGTAATCATTTATTTGTACTTCTACATCACATCCATCGATTTCTGTGTCATTTGGATAATTCCTTACTGGAACGCCGTTTTTCTTCTCTTGGATTGTATTTAGCTCCGGAATAAGTTAAAGAATTTTTTCTTTCACAGAGGACGATGTATGTAGCACGAATTTTAAAAGAAAAGAGAATCCATTTCCACACTCGCGGGGTTTTAATTTACAGGTCTTACCAAGTGACCAAGGAATGGTAACTAATGCTTGAGGGATGGGTAGGTGTGGGGGCATATGATAAGTCGTTTGTGTGCAGAAATGTTCTCGTACTGGCCCTGTTTGAGGCATTGAGGCATTGATCATTAAATTTCACACTTTTGGCCTATTTTATCAGCAGCTCTAGGTAGCTGAAATATGATGTTTCTGAATACTTACGAAGTATGGGGCACCGCTTTAAAACAACATACTGCGATCTTCCTAGCCAAGCCAAACGCACGATCCTAGTACAACAAAGGACCAACATGAAGTATAATCAACAATAAAATATTAATAGCAGCATGATAGTGTGGTGCTGACTGGAGATAAATTACATGACTAATCTGGCCGGTAATGCGAGGGGCGTTTGAAAAGTCCGTGCAAAGTCCGAGATATGGCACCACTGGCAAGTATCAAGGTCATAGTTAGTTAGTAGCATCTATGGAAAGAACGCACACCGAGTTTCAGCCATATTGGTCTCTTTCTTTCTGTTTGGCATTCTTGTGAATCAAGAAAATCGAGTGACTATCAAAAAATGGACGAAAAAGAATTTCGTGTGGTGATTAAACATTATTTTATGAAAGGCAAAACGCCTCAGGAGACTGAAGAGAAGCTTGATAAACATTACGGTGACTCTGCACCTTCGATTAGAACAGTTTATAAGTGGTTTCAAAATTTTCGGAGTGGCCATATGGCCACAAGCGCTGCTGAACGTTCTGGACGCCGTGTGGAGGTTACGATTCCAGGAGTCATTCATAAGATCCATGATATGGCGATGGATGACAGAAGAGTTAAGGTGCATGAGATTGCTAGTGCTGTGAGTATCTGGAATGAACGGGTACATAATATTTTGCACAAACATTTGGACATGAGAAAGCTATCCGCCAGATGGGTTGCGCGATTGCTCACGCTTGACCAAAAACGGAATCGTGTGAAGTGTTGCAAGGATGGTTTGGAGCTGTTCAGGAAGAACTGGCAGGACTTTAAGGGTCGTTTCGTCATTGTGGATGAAATATGGATACATTACTACAGAGATCAAACAACAATCTAAATAATGGGTTACCAAGGGATAATCTGCACCAAAAAAGGTGAAGACCATTCCTTCGGCCGGAAAGGTTATGGCGACTCTTTTGGGATTCGCAAGGGATAATCCTCATCGACTATCTGGAAAAGGGTAAAACTATTATAGGTGAATATTATTCATCGTTATCGGATCGTTTGAAAACCGAGCTGAAAGATAAACGCCGGCGATTGGACCGCAAAAACGCCCTTTTCCATCACGACAATGCACCAGCACACGCCTCAGAAGTTGTGGTCGCAAAATTAATGGAAATAGGATTCCAACTAGTTTCACATCCCCCCTATTCTCCAGACGTGGCTCCCTCGGACTACTATTTGTTTCCCAATTTGAAGAAATGGCTGGCGGGACAAAGATTTTATTCAAACGAGATGGTGATTGCAGAAACTAATAGCTATTTTACAGACTTGGACAATTCCTATTATTCGGAAGGGATCAACAAATTAGAACAGCGTTGGACGAAGTGTATAAGTCTAAAAGGAGACTATGTCGAAAAATAAAAAGGGTTTACCCCAAACACGTAAGTAGTTTTTATTTTTTCACCATGTGTCTAACTACCACTGCTGTCGCTGCACTGGCCAAGTGGTGTCACACGCCGTTATTGGCGTGTTTTGTAAGACTTTTTGTGGAGCTGTTAGTGGGTAAACGTACCTGGAAAGTGCTGTGACATTGCTCTGAACCGCGTAGCTAATACTGCACTAATGTTTAACACTCCTTTGTTGCAGTTGGTGCCCGAGTTTGTTATGCGACAAGCAGTTAACAACACGCTAAGTGCTCGGAAAAACGCTAACGTAATCGTCTTTAATAAGTGGTTAAAGTTTTAGTCCCACCTCTTCACTCTGGTTCTTAACCTAGTGCGACTTTATACTACAATGTTGTGCGCTTTCCAAATCTGACTTTCCGTGGGAATGTCTGTCGCAGATGTTGTGTAGATAATAGACAGAGTGACTAAACTCAATGACTCACTATAGAAATACGAAACAACCCAGATTTTCCCCGAGTGTGAAGCGGAAACAATCACTTAGACACTTCCGTCAAGTTGTGAGACCTGAGTTTCTCCTGGCGTATACAACTTTCAAAAAACTTTCGGGAATTCGGCCAGGTAACACTTTCTGCGACCGCCGATATTTTGGCTCAACTAAAGCGAGTACTGGCAACTAATACATTCTCATAGCATCTTGCAAGCGGTTAATATGCAGGCCGACAACAACAGCTTGAAACCAAGTGCTGCCACTGGCACTTTCCCTCATCGGTCGCCCAATTTCTGTAAGTATCTTAATACACGATAGCGTCCTCAATAATCAAAGTAACTACTTACAAGAAGAGCTGTGGATTCGTTCTCAAGACACCTGGAAAGTGGAACTACTACAAACAAGTGCCACGGAGATTTTCTACGATAACAAAAATCAGGATCATACATCCGGAATAGCAAACCAGATGCCTGGCTATAATAAAGTATAACATTTATACCTGCATTAACCCCCTTGTGTGGAGGAGTAACACAAAAAGTAGAAGAAACACTGACGATCGGGCATATTATGTATATGCATATAGACAAGATCTTAAATTGGAAATCGAATGCTAGAGATTTTCTCAAACGATTGTGTTAAGCCGGCCGCTGTGGTCTCGCGGTTCTAGGCGCGCAGTCCGGAACCGTGCGACTGCTACGGTTGCAGGTTCGAATCCTGCCTCGGGCATGGATGTGTGTGTTGTCCTTAGGTTAGTTAGGTTTAAGTAGTTCTAAGTTCTAGGGGAGTAATGACCACAGCAGTTGAGTCCCATAGTGCTCAGAGCCATTTGAACCATTTTGATTGTGTTAAACAAAATTCTCTCTGCATGTGATAACTAATGAAAACATTATAAATTTGCACTGAATTACGCTCTTCCATTCATTAATGTCATAAGGAATAATTTTTGAAGCAATTCCACACTTATAACGAAATGTGCTATATGTAGACAATTATTTAAAAAGAATCTTGGCATATTAACAACCTCACAGTACGTATAGTCTTTTGATAAATTTAAGTGAAGAACCAGACACTCTGAAAATAATAGCAGTATCCATAAAATAACGCTAGAATTAAAAAGAGCCTACTCTATCCATGGGTTAACCTTAGCCTTGAACAGAAAGAAGCAAAGTTTGCAACTACAAAAATATATCTGGGCAACTCTCTTGTGAAGTGAAGGTAATGGCCGACAAAGCCTTAGAAACAAATTTAAATAATTTCTGCTTGAGAACTGTTTATACTTCATAGACGAATTTCTGAATGGGTGTTACCTTCGGGGGCATCGATAGCGACAGTTATGACTGGCCAGAGAAAAGAGGAACATCAACTAGCGAGTCAAACAGAGCAGTGCACTGCTCGTCATGATACGATGTACACATATTGTAGTATCGTGCTTTGTGAATAAAGCAAATTCGCTATCAGCTGTCTCGGCTCCGTTATTAGGACGTCCTCGTCACCCGGTGGTGAAATACATCCAGGGTGGTGACCCCACATCAAACTTGAAACGGGTTGTACAAATTTTCATTTGAATCGTTTTAATGCACATTACCAAATCGGCCATCTTTTGTTGTGAATAGACCTCTGCCAGCTACAAGGAACGTCACATCTGGGATTAAAGCGAGTAAAGTGTACTGACAGTGCAATCACTGGGTGGATCATCGACCTGTAATAAAACATGAGTCTACCATGGCTAAGAGTGTCATGTTACCAACCAACACAACTCCTACTATGCTGTGACAATGGCGGCAAACAGACAACTTGCTGTACTTCAAACAGGAATCTACCGCAAATTTACAATGACGTGCCCAAAATCAGCAAGCAGAAATTATTTCAAACTGTGGTGAGCTTTTCGAGGCATTTCGACGTCCACACCACGTAATGTGACTGGACATTCGCCACTTCCTACGCACCAACTCAAATGGATGGCCACTCCGAATACTCGGGAGCTGTGTTTCCTACCAACCCACAATCTCGGCAAGGTCTCTCGTCACTGATACTTGCTTGACCGACCGTAACTGAGGCACAGTACGGTCATTACCCACCTCACAGACACAGCGCCCAGCTGAAACTGCAACCGTTTCGACCAAAATGGCCCACTTTATGGTTCGCCACTGTTGAGTATGTATCCAGTTCATTACGCATTTCAGATGACGATACTCATTTGTCACCCTCATATGTCATTTGGCAAAACACGTTGGCCTAATTAGTGACGTTATACTAGCACTGCCTACCGACAACAGGAACGACGCAGCCAAATTCGCACTATTACGACATTGGACAGCGGCAGTTAAAACAAGCTATCCATGACGGACAGTTGGCTAATGGAATACCATATCAGTTTTGGCGATGACTTCGAGCTACGCCTAACATTAACCGCTTACCGGATGCTGCCCTTCGGACACTCTGGGCTGCTAAGATTCAGCCACAACTACATCTGGCAATTATATCACACAAAGTTGGATCCCTGGAAAAATGGTTTCCTCTATTGGACAGAATTCTTACAGTGCTACTGCACTGCTAGAAAATTAACACCGCGAATAATTCCACTCCACACAATATGCGACCACAGTGGGCACCCTGCCAAGCGACCCGATTCGATTCTCCACGACTACGCACGATGAGGACGTCACTACCCCTCATGTCAAAAGAGCAACTAGCAGGCCACACACCACATCAATCTTGCAACAAGGCTACGGCACCTCAGACACCTGAAGGCCGTAGATATGCTGGTACCATTGACAGTTTGGTCCCATCACACGTAAATGTCACGACCCATATGCGTTCCTGAACTCCCGATGCAGGCTGTAATAGGTCCAATGGCTCACATTGTACTGTCAAGGTCACCGACAGTCACCACAGGTGACTCAAGCACACACGCCTTCAACCACACATCTGGGAGGCCAACAGTACATCTTTTGCCTCAATGAAGGAAAGGACTTTTTTGTGGACAGCAGATGTGACATTAGCACAGTACCAAAGGAGAACACACCAACATTCGACAAAAAACGTCAGTACTACAATTTCAAATGGCTAATAATGTATGGATCTGCTACCCGCAAGGTACAACTATGACCTCATTACCGACTCACATGGACCTTTTATGTCACAAACGTCACAGAACCGATAGTGGGAACTGAGTTCCTGCATCACTTGCATCTCTAAACATACAATGTGCTTCACTTCTGCACTGCGATACGTGTCACCGCATCCCAGGACTATTCGCTCTGACAATTCCTTACCTACACAACACAACACCCTGATCATCCATGCAGAAGGACGCCTATTTTGAGTACATTAACACTCTGAGGCAATGTGTAACAACGGAAGAAAAACTACTGCCGGCACATCAGCTCTACAATGGCTGCTGTGCAATTTCTGAAGCGCTCCGCAAGAACACAGTTCTCTGAGGACTCATCTGTCGTACTTGCATTAACACACAAGCACCTCAAGGTCATCTCAAGCACCTGCTACTCTGACGAATGTGAGAGAGAGCAGTTGGCATTGCTCTCACCGACCAACCATACTCATCCACCCACACATCCAGCGGTTGCACGGCCAACGAATCACTGTGAAGCACAAGCAAAGGTTAGGGCAGCAAACTCTGTCTCTACGTGCAGCGCTTTGGACATAGATTTCACGACCTTCATTACTCTACCTCACACAAAGGTGTAAGATTGTGCGATACACAATTAACGGCGTGGTGCATCGTAGACTATCAACCGACGGATCGCCAGTACACCACAAGGCGTACCAACTGGCCTCCGCTAACTTCAGTGCTATTAAGGTGATCATTGACGAACTGTTACAGGCAGGCATAGTTCACCGTCCAACACCCATGAGTGTCGCTGATCAAATTAGTAGCGAAGAAAAATGGAACTTCCAGACTGTATGGTGACTATAGTCTAAGACAGCTGCCTGGTATCCAACACACACGAGTTCATACACTCACTAGTGGGTGACACTTCATTCAGTGCGACTGATTGTAAAGAAGATTACCTACAAATCCCCACACACCAAGACAATATCATAAAAATTGGGATTATCACACTGTTATGTCTCATTGAGTATCTTTTCATGCCATAAGGGTAGTAGACTGCAGCTCAGATGCGGCAGGTCTTCATTGATGTGATACTACTTCGGTATGATTTCTGCTACGCCTATTTGGATAACGTTGTCCAGCTATTCCCCAAAAGCCACAACTGACACCTGGAACAAGTTCTCACTGCCTTAAAAGATAGAGGTGTGTTGATCAATAAGGACAATGATCAGTTACAGAAGACGTAAGTTACCTTCCTCTGGCACATAGTTGCCTCTGCAAGGATCAGACTGACCCCAGGCCTAATCAACAACGTAAGACAGCTTCCCCTCCCCTACAATTACGATGAGCTCCATCGATTCTTAGGAATTTTGAACTTTTACCGGTATCACAAGCAGCGGCTTTAGAATCAACCCTCACCAACGTATTTGTAGGACCTAACAAGGAAGGTAGAAGGAGGACTCAGTGGATTGCAAAGATGAAGGATGAATTCATGATAACGAAGGATGGCCTTGTACTTGCCGTCACGTTGGCCCACCCCATTACAGACACGCAACTCACAGACATCACTGACACAAGCACACTGCTATTGGCGCCGTACTGCAACAGCTAATGGCTGGGGAGGCACAGCCCATTATAATTCTTCTCATGGAAACTTACATCCTCTCAGTTCAAATGGCCGCCCTTTGACCGAGAACATCTTGCCACTTACGAGGCAGAGTGAGATACTTCTGTGAAGATACTGACGTATGACAGACCATAAACCACTTGTCGATGCCATACAGCATCCGTCAAAGGACATCAGCCCCTAGAGCTACCGACACATGGATCTTGTTGCTCAGTACACTATGGATTTCCGCCACCTACACGGGGCTGACAATTTCATCGCTGAGCATTTATCGCGAGTGAATCTCAACTCCTTCCAATTCGATTATGAGAAGGTAGCCATCGACCAGTGCAACGATGCAAGCATCGCAAAACTGATATGAAAAGACGCTACCGGCTCATAGATCGAATGCCCCAGTCCGGTGACGGAAACGACGATCCTTTGTGTCATCTCTCTCACCAGGATATGGCCCTTCGTGCCACAAACAATGTAGGATGCAGTTTTTGACCAATTCCACAGCCAGTCCGTTCAGGGTGTCAGACCGCCAGTCGGGATAATTATAGAATGCTTTGTGTGACCCAGCATCAACAGACTGCCACACCTGAGCACAGGCATGTGCACCATGCCAATGTGATAAAGTCGGAAGACGTGCATAACCATGATTACGTCGTTTTTAAATTCCGAAATCTCGCTTCTGCCATGTACACATTGATCTCGTTACCTTTCTCCCAGAGCCAGAGGGCTTCAAGTATAGATTCTTCACGGCAGAGTGCCCCAGTGGAAGGAAGTGGTCCCCTTCAGTGGCATCACAGCAAAGTCTAATGCCTGTGCCGTTGCAGAAATGTGGATAGTGCTTTTCGTCGCAACAGACGTCATAACAACAGATAAGCGCCAGCAGTTTGAGTTGGAACAGTTTGTCACACTGTGTAACCTCTCTGGAATCAATGCAACAGCTCTACAGTCTATCACCCCTGAGTAATGGGCTAGTCGAGAGGTGGCATACGATTCTCATTGTCGCCGTTATGTGCCATGGCAGGTTGTGAAACGAAGCATTAAAATCGGTACTATTTAGCAGGCGTCTGAACCACTTTCAAGGGGGATTTGTAAATGTCCGTCACCGAGATACTATACATAGAATCTCTGTTACTTCCTACTGATTTTGTTCTACCCATTCAAGACCCGAACAAATGGACATACCTGCACTGGTTCAGCAGGTAAAGGACCACATTCGACATAACAACGTGCCACCTCCCGTCCACACTTGGGAGTCCAAGATCTTTGTAGACAAAAAGTGGTTCGACACTATGAACACATCATGCTACAGGATGACATGGTCCAGCTGATGCTGCAGCTGCGCAGGACACTTCAGATTTATTAAGAGAGGCACACATGCATCTGTCATTCTAATAAAAGGGGATGTACGTAAAATTGGTCAAAAATTTTGAAATTTTTTTGCCACCAGATAGTTTTGTAGTATGTTAGAAATATTGTGTCCAGCTTTCAGAGTTTAATTCGTGCTGCAAATGATGTAAAAGCTATCTTGTTTCAACCCAGTGACATGCATCCTTTGCTCCACGACTCTGTTATTGTTTGCATTATTTTATCATTTACTGCCATCAGAAAAGGCACCTGTACAGAATAAAACGCTGTTGGCCCATTTAAGATGAGATTAATTACGATCTATTAAAGAAATATACACGTGTTGGAACACACTACCTGAATGCAAGCTGTAATAACCTCATTTTGAAGAAACGCCTGAAGATAACATTTTATGCATTTACTATTGCTAAAATTTACTCATATGATGCTTGTCAGCTGTTCAGCGATGGTAAAGATCCCAGAGCCAGGACCCTTTTGAGATTGGAATTTGATTCAGTTTGCTTCACAGAAATCTGTTGAAGAAGACTGATGTGCGTAATGTTAGTCCTGAAATGTCTACGAAGGATATTACCAGAAAGAGCATGTCAGAAGGATCAGAATAGAAGAAAAGAGGTACATCAAGACCAAAAATACGAAGTGTATGGTCATAACCAACATTAACGTACTTGTCTCTGGCATAAATGCAACATTTATTTTCCAGTGTATAAGGAACATTTTCTGCTGAACCATTGCATATAAAAAGGTGAAATTTGCTGTATACTTTATACATACTACACCACAACTTCCTTTGCTACAAAAGTGTCAACGTGCATCACTGTCAAATTTATTTAAATTTTTGTGACGTAAAAATTGCTAAATATTATGCACATAAATTTACAAAATTCTTGTGAGAGTTCCTAGACTGATACTAAGAAACTGTTTCTCAAGACTTGAAACTTCCTGGCAGATTAAAACTGTGTGTTGGACCGAGACTTGAACTCGGGACCTTTGCCTTTCGCCGGTAAGTGCTCTACCATCTGAGCTACCCAAGCACAACAGAAGTGGAAACCGTAGTAACAGTCATGAGATAGAGTACCTAACATCTCATATCGGGTCTGACACACCTCAAATGACAACCACAACCGTTGAGGACGGCCAAAACCGGCGCCGACGGCAGTCGGAACATCCGCGACTGGAGGGGTCCGTTGAAGCCGAGTCTGGCGGGCGCGGACCACAGATGGAACACTCGACTCGGCGCGGACCGATTAGGGAACGCCCAGCTCCTCCCAGGCATAAATACTGGACTCGATCGACCCAAGGACCAGTCTCAGGTAGCACCTGAAGAAGACAGCGAGGCAAGCTGTTGAAATATCGTGCGAGAACGACGCGAACATCCGGCTGGATTCCCGAATATCCAAGATGTCAGCACACTAATTGTTGGCGAGTGAAAGAAAGCATTACAGTCTGAGCTATGATACGTTGTAGACTTGTTGATGTGTCGCGCTTTCTGAATAATGTATATTCATCATTACCCACCTCGACTCCGGTTTTGGGACATCACCTGTTATCTGGTAAGGTAATACATCTATATACCTATATAATTTTATTAGATTTTAATTTTTGTAGGTTCAGATAAAATTAAAAATCTAGTTACGTAAATGGTCTGCACATACCCATGTTTTCAGTGAGAAAATGTATAACACTTTAAACCTACTGACTCGTTCAACACCATTGTGAGAAGTTGTAAATATCGTCTACGGAACATTCAAGTATGTAAACTAATTTAGACTGACTAAACTCAAATTAATTTCTAAGTGTACCATTTCGTCCCAGCTATTGATTTCGTTTGCCGACCGCGGTGGCCACGTGGTTCTAGGCGCTCCAGTCCGGAACCGCGCGACAGCTACGGTCGCAGGTTCGAATCCTGCCTCGGGCATGGGTGTGTGTGATGTCCTTAGGTTAGTTAGGTTTAAGTAGTTCTAAGTTCTAGGGGACTGATGACCTGAGATGTTAAGTCCCATAGTGCTCAGAGCCATTTGAACCATATTGATTTCGTTTAGCTCTTTGTTACTGGCGTGTGTGTAAATGAATATTAGCCACTTGACAAACATCATGTTAAAATATGTAACTGGTGTACGTAAAAAACAGACTAAGAGGAAGAAGAGCCCTAGTAACATAACATCAGTGTCCCATGCGTACAAAATCGTAGCAGAGTCAGAATGGGATCTATCCCAGGTGAAGTAATGGAAAGCAGAGTAAGATGTTTCGAAATGAGACGATGATGAGATCATAAATGGGTTCCAAATAAGCTAGAAAGTGGTAAATATGAGAACTCTTAAACACACGGATGACGCCAGGTAGTCTGCGTTCGATCCTTGTATTAAGGGAATATAACCGAAATATACTGAAAATATTCAAATGTGTCTGAAATCTTATGCGACTTAACTGCTAAGGTCATCAGTCCCTAAACTTACACACTACTTAACCTAAATTGTCCTAAGGACAAACACATACACCCATGCCCGAGGGAGGACTCGAACCTCCGCCGGTACCAGCTGCGCAGTCCATAACTGCAGCGCCTTAGAGCGCTCGGCTAATCCCGCGCGGCGAAATATACTGAAACACGGCTGGATCAGTGGGGAGTGGAGAGGTTTCAGAATTAGATATTGTTGATGGTAGTACAGAACTAACCATAGGATTACAAAATGTAGTGGTAGGACATCTCTGCTGTACGTTTCTGACCTGTAGATATGAAGAGTGGCATGTTATCCTCACAATTTACACCTGCAGTAATTACGATACAGAAATATGGATATTATGCGTTTCAGTGATATTAATAGATCAGATCTGTGACTATATTCGTGACGAAGGACGAAATTTGATTCAACGAAGCTGTGGTAACGTTCTTGTTCAAATGGTTCAAATGGTTCAAATGGCTCTGAGCACTATGGGACTTAACATCTATGGTCATCAGTCCCCTAGAACTTAGAACTACTTAAACCTAACTAACCTAAGGACATCACACAACACCCAGCCATCACGAGGCAGAGAAAATCCCTGACCCCGCCGGGAATCGAACCCGGGAATCCGGGGTTAGGAAGCGAGAACGCTACCGCACGACCACGAGCTGCGGGCGGTAACGTTCTGTGCTTAACATGCCAGGATATATTTGTATGACTAGGAAACTTTTATATATTTTAGCTTCATTAAAATACAGTTCTTTTATGTGAGCTACTTCTAATTTGATTAATATAAAAATCTTTGCTTGTTATGTAATACTGTCTCAAAGATCAGATTGTGGGTATCCATGTGGCTTTCTAGTGAACCTAAACTCACTCCAGTTGTCGACCTCCGTGTTTTGATCCGTGGCAGCATGCGCCTTCTCCTCGTCAACGAAGCCCCTGTTCTTGAGCTGTATCAGCAGGTGCATGAAGTCGTTGCGTGTCACGCTGTTCTTCTCACGGTGCTCCACCGTCTCTCTCACCATGCTTCGGAAGAACTGCGACACTTCCTCCGTTCCGCCACCAATCCTGAAAGTAAGAGCGAAATCACCACATCTGCAGGTGATGTAGTACAATAAAGTCAACTCTCGAGAAATCGAAGTTACAAATACCTAACGGAAACTTCTAATAATTGACTTTTCGATTTAACTAAAGTTTGACTAATCACTGTGGAATCAGGAAACGCCCTTAACAAGAGTGAAATGATAAGTAAATCAAGACCCTAAGCTGTTTACAGGCGTTGGTGTACATCAACGGAGACAGTTCATATAGCTAAACGAGAGTGTAGGTCGAAAAATGGAAATGTTGTTTCCGTAGCATTCTTTCCTATTTACAAAAGGACGTAAAGTAACAACTGAACTCAAATTAAAAGTGACTGTTTAGCTACTTAGTTACTTTCTGTTTATTTTAACATTTGAAACGAACGATACCTACAAATTGCTCTAAAATGAGACTACTGTCCCGGATTTGCCAGTAGAAAGTAAAGTTGGACAGAAAGTTTTCTCACAGAAAGAGAGCAGTATGTCGTCCTGAATGGGGTGACTTCAACAGAAACAAACGTAACTTCAAGTGTACTCCAGGGCAGCGTAATAGGTCCGCTGCTTTTTACGATTTACATAAACGATCTGGTTGATGGTATTGACAGCGGCATTAGACTGCTTGGCGATGATGCTGTACTCTACAGCAAAGTAGTATCACATGAAAGTTGCGAACAAATCAATGAGGAATTGCAGAAAATAAATGCGTGGTGTAATGACTGGCAGTTATCTCTCAATATTAGTAAGTGTAACCTACTGCGTATAACAAGGCGAAAATCCCCATTAACGTACGAGTATAAAATAAATGCCCAGTCTTTGGAAGCGGTACCATCTGTCAAGTAGCTGGGTGTGACCATTCGAAACGACCTCAAATGGAATGATCAGATTACACAAGTAACGGGCAAGGAAAACTCTAGATTGCGGTTTACTGGTAGAATCCTGAAGCTATGCAGTCTTTCAACAAAGGAAATTGCTTACAATACGTTAGTTCGTCCAGGCTTAGAGTATTGTTCGTCTGTGTGGGACCCTTACCAGTTGGGTTTCATTAAAGAGATTGAAAAGTTCCAAAGAAGACCAGCAAGATTTGAGACTGGTACATTTAGCCATCGCAAGAGCGTTACAGATCTCATAGAAAGTTTCAAGTGGGATGCACTTGCAGATATACGACGCCCTTAACTGAAGGGGCTGCTTACTAAATTCCAAAATTCGCCGGGGATGCAGAGCATATATTATTACCACCAACTTTCAAATCGCGCAATGATCACCATTCAAATATAACGGAAATTAGAGTATTAAGTATTGTCAGTTTAACTTACTGTAATAAACTCCATTAATACGATTTGCTTGAGTTGTTGCCTAGTGATCCGAGAAATCAGCTTCCTAGGCACCCTATATTAGACGAGTGGGCAGGATATTACAGTCTGCATGACATTTTTGCCAAGTTTTTAGTAATAAACATGTATGCTCTCCTGAAATCATTACGATACTGAAGACTACGGCGACGAGTGGTGTGGAAAGTATGGTGTAAGTGTGGTAGTCTCAAGTTAAACACCAATTAACCAAATACTATTGCCGCCTGCTTACAAGCTTGTTTGTCCGTCTTTGGAAAGAAATACATCACTGAGTCTGGGTGTCAGGGGTCCGATAGTATGTTGGTAGGTGTTTGGAGATATATGACATTAGATGTCTCCGTACAGGTACGTAATTCCTGTAAATATAGAGCCGCTGATTTGCGTAAGCTGTGATGGCACCCGATTGCGAATCGGATTCCGTAGGACTTACATCTGGCGAATTTGGTCGCCGAGACATCAACGTGAGTTCACTATAATGCTTTTCAAACCACTGTAGCACCGTTCTGGTTCCGAGATACGGACAATGACACTGCTGAGAAAGACTTCAAACATGAAGGGAAGCAAGTAGTTCACAGCTATCAGTGTGTCTTCGATTACTACCACACGTACCATGCAAGTGCAGGAGAATGTCTGCCACAGCATAACTGCTCCCACAAGCCTGCATCCGTGGCGCAGTGCACGTTTCGAGCCACTGTTCATCTCGGTGACGGCGTTTGTGAAGATGACCGTCGACCTAGAGTAGCAAAAATGTGATTTATTCCAAGAGCCGACACGTTTCCATTGATCGATAGTTTGAATCCCGATAGTCCAGAGCCCCCTGAAATCGTAACTGACGATGTCGCTTGGTCAACATGTGAACACGTAGGGGTGGTATGCTGCAAAGCTTCATGTTCAACAATGAACGGTGAACTATGTGCTCCGAAACTCCGCATTGCTCTCTTTTGGCAGAGATGCCACAGATCACCATCTACCGTACTTTACAGACCAAACAAGCCTCCAAATCCCACGTTCTGGGAAGAGTCGTGGACGTCCAACCATTTGGCGCCTAGTGGAGTTTCACTGTCCTACCTCTTTCCGTAGATGCTCACGACAGTAGCTCGTTAACATTCGTCCAGCTGTGCCGTTTTCGAGATACTCGTTCACAGGCTCCGCGCAAGAGTAATCTGCCCTTTGTCAAAGTCATTTGTCTCAATGGATTTCCCCATTTGCAGCCCATATCCTGTCCGCCCCCGGTAGCTGAGTGGTCAGCGCGACAGAGTGTCAGTCCTAAGAGCCCGGGTTCGATTCCCGGCTGGGTCGGAGATTTTCTCCCCTCAGGGACTGGGTCTTGTGTTGCCCTCATCATCATTATAATTTCATCCCCTTGGACGCGCAAGTCGCCCAAATGGCGTCAAATCGTAAGATTTGCACCCGGTGAACGGTCTACCCAACAGGAGGACCTAGTCACACGGCAACACAAAGGCCATATCTTTTCCAGGGTGATCCCCCATCCATGTCTGTTCTGCTTAGATAGTTTTGTTACCGTGTCACGTGCCCGCAAAGCCACCAGGAGGCAACCGACGTCGCGAGGGGTAGTGGTCATGATGAGTTGCCTGTTCAGTGTACAGTGTGTAGTTGTAGCGCAGGAAGTCTTATTGCATAGCACATCGCATAGTCGTTAAGTGCTGAAAGAGACCGTAAGTGATCAGTGTTAGTCCTTCAACTTATTTCAATTCTGTCCAATAAATGATCGTATTTTATTACCAATTTTCTAGAATTAATGCAACAATGTACACTGCGTTATTTTCCTTTGGTGACCAACCATTTTTTTATGCCTACATACCGTGCAAAACTTTCAGTTTTCGTGCCGAGAGAGTAAAAATCGCATCACTAGCAAATGTTAGTGACAAACTTCCAATACTCTGTTGCTTGAAATCGCATCCTGTCAAAAGGTACAATTTGTAATAGGAAAACAACCAAATGCATAAGTATAAACGGCCAAATCCGATATGGTATTTCCAATGTTCTTCATTTGTCGACTCCAATCGAGCTTCGTGGTCGAATAGAGTTTTATGGAAGACACGTTATTTCGGCATCCGTTGCCAGTAAGCTTCGAGTGACACTAGCTTCTCCCATAAATGGTGTCCTGCAAATTGCAACGTGGCCACACTTCAGTGGCACGCAATTTTTAATCGTTGTTATTTGCAGCAACACTTCGTAAGATTTGGCAACGTGGACGGTGCCTTCCTCCTCTCTGCCACAACGTGTAAGTAAACCTCGTAGCCTATGTAAGTTCCCTACCACTGTCTGTCATGGCCGCGAGGGACTAGCCGAGCAGTCTAGGCCTCTGCACGCATGGACTGTGCTGCTGATCCCGGCGGAGGCTCGAGTCCTCCCTCGGGCATGGGTGTGTGTGTGTGTTCAACCTTAGGATAATTTAGGTTAAGTAGTGTGTAAGCTTAGGGACTGGTGACCTTTAGCAGTTAAGTCCCAGAAGATTTCACACACATGTCTGTCATGTGAAGACGAGACGCACACTGCAAGTGCACAAGAGACTACGGAGTTGTGCGGACTGCCTTAAATCGCTACACACAACCTATTGCTGCACGTTGCAACAAAAAGAAGCTCCCGTAGAAAGCACACAACATGGTTTCGAAAAAAATCAACCGTCGTGTGTTTTACTTGAACAATACGAAATGAAGCCGTGTCTTTTTGTCATCAGGAGTTAACATTATCACACCATGGGCAAAGGTGATAGAGCATTAAACAAAATATGCTTTATGTTAATAGCGTAGGCCGCAGACAACAGTGGAGTAAATTAAAAAAGTAAAAATTCTGCGTTCGCAGCACTACTAAAAATCGAGACCGTGAATAGAAGTGTTCTTGGCAGTGAGGATGTTCTCGCATCAAAAGTATAGTTTCTCGACCGACTTCAGTTCACCAGTGAGAAGGAATATTTGAGTAACCGATAACTTCTTATACGAAGTAATTATCGCAGTATCCTGCTACTTTAATTTCCGTTGCGCAGGGTCCTGTAGGAATCGATTATAATTCTTGTTCATTTTCAGCTAATTTCTAAACGAGTATTTGTCCTGACAAAGAAGTTATTTTCGAAGGAATATGATGCTGCTCCTCCCTTTCCGTCTGATCGTCCATTTTTTCGCCCACAACGTCCGTTTTCTTTCTTTGGCGTTGTTCCCTGCCACGATATACACTGAGGTGCAACAGAAGCTGGTACAGGCATGCGTATTAAAATACAGAGACATGAAAAGTGGCAGAATACGGTGCTGGGGTCGGCAAAGCCTATGCAAGACAAGTGTCTGGCACAGTTGTTAGATCGGTTACTGCTTCTACAATGACAGGTTATCAAGATTAAGAGAGTCTGAACGTGGTGTTATAGTCAGCGCACGAGCGACGGGACACAGCATCTCTGAGGTAGCGATGAAGTGGGAACTTCCCCGTATGACCATTTGACGAGTGCAACGTGAATAGCAGCAGTCCGGCAAAACATCAAATCTCTGACATCACTACGGCCGCAGAAAGATCCTGCAAGAACAGGACCAACGACGACTGAAGAGAATCGTTCAGCGTGACCCAAGTGCAACAACACTTCCGCAAATTGCTGCAGATTTCAATACTGGGCAGTCAACGAGAGTCAGCGTGCCAACCATTCAACGAAACATCATCGGCTTTCGGAGCCGAAGGCCCAGTCGTGTATCCTTGATGGCTGCACGACACAAAACTTTACGCCTCGCCTGGGCCCGTCATCACCGACGTTGAACTGTTGATGACTGGAAACATATTGTCTGGTTGGACCAGTCTCATTTATGATTTTATTGAACGGATGGATGTGTACGGGTATGGAGACAACTTCATGAATCCATGGACCCTGCATGTCATCAGGGGACTGTTCATGTTGGTGGAGGCTGTGTAATGATGTGGATCGTGTGTAGTTCGAGTGATATGGGACCCCTGTTACGTCTAGATACGACTGTGACGGATGACATGTACGTAAGCATCCTTTCTACATCCATTCATGTCCACTGTGCATTCCGACGGATTTTGGCTATTCCAGCAGGACAATGCGAGACCCCACACGTCCAGAAACGCTACAGAGTGGCTCCAGGAACACGCTTCTGAGTTTAAACACTTCCGCAGGTCACCAAACTCCCCAGACATGAACATTATTAAGCATATCTGGGATGCCTTGCAACGTGCTTTTCAGAAAAGATCTCCACCCAGTCGTACTCTTACGGATTTATGGACAGCCCTGTGGGATTCATGGTGTCAATTCCCTCCACCACCACTGCACGAGTCCATGCCACGTCGTGTTGCGACACTTCTGCGTGCCTGAGGGCCCTACACGATAGTAAGCATGTGTGCCGGTTTGTTTGGCTCTAGTGTATAATGCAGTGCCACAGAGACAGCAAGAGTTTCAGATTTCTTTTTATCCCTCGACCCCATGCTAGTTCTATCCATGGTGTGTGTGTAGTGCTGTTGTGCGCTTTGCGCATGTCTAACCATACACGACTTTTCTCTTTGGTTTTACCGTGGGCCTTGTAGTGTGCTTTCCAGAACGTGTAAATGAGCACTAATAGACGCAGTAAGGAGCAAGTGAGAGTCTTACCCCAACAGCTTGGCCAGAGTAGGGAAGAAATCGTGCATGAACATGGAAAATCTGTTCTTGAGGCTGGGCTGGAACACCTTGCGCCCCCACTGTCGGAACTCGGCCTCCGGGTTCCTCTGGCAGTTGCACTCCACGCCGAAGGCGACCGACGCGATGACGTCAGTGGCGTACCTGGCGGACACCTCCCTCATTTCCAACACCTCGCCTCGGCGTGCCGACTCCTCCAGTACCTCCAGCATCTCCCGGCCACAGTCCTGCATCGTCTGCAAGATTGAAATCAGTTTGTACAATGGAAACATCTATTGTAAGCGTCGAGAGACTTAGCCAAATGTACACTCCTGGAAATTGAAATAAGAACACCGTGAATTCATTGTCCCAGGAAGGGGAAACTTTATTGACACATTCCTGGGGTCAGATACATCACATGATCACACTGACAGAACCACAGGCACATAGGCACAGGCAACAGAGCATGCACAATGTCGGCACTAGCACAGTGTATATCCACCTTTCGCAGCAATGCAGGCTGCTATTCTCCCATGGAGACGATCGTAGAGATGCTGGATGTAGTCCTGTGGAACGGCTTGCCATGCCATTTCCACCTGGCGCCTCAGTTGGACCAGCGTTCGTGCTGGACGTGCAGACTGCGTGAGACGACGCTTCATCCAGTCCCAAACATGCTCAATGGGGGACAGATCCGGAGATCTTGCTGGCCAGGGTAGTTGACTTACACCTTCTGGAGCACGTTGGGTGGCACGGGATACATGCGGACGTGCATTGTCCTGTTGGAACAGCATGTTCCCTTGCCCGTCTAGGAATGGTAGAACGATGGGTTCGATGACGGTTTGGATGTACCGTGCACTATTCAGTGTCCCCTCGACGATCACCAGAGGTGTACGGCCAGTGTAGGAGATCGCTCCCCACACCATGATGTCGGGTGTTGGCCCTGTGTGGCTCGGTCGTATGCAGTCCTGATTGTGGCGCTCACCTGCACGGCTCCAAACACGCATACGACCATCATTGGCACCAAGGCAGAAGCGAGTCTCATCGCTGAAGACGACACGTCTCCATTCGTCCCTCCATTCACGCCTGGAGGCGGGCTGCACAATGATGGAGCGTGAGCGGAAGACGGCCTAACGGTGTGCGGGACCGTAGCACAGCTTCATGGAGACGGTTGCGAATGGTCCTCGCCGATACCCTAGGAGCAACAGTGTCCCTAATTTGCTGGGAAGTGGCGGTGCGGTCCCCTACGGCACTGCGTAGGATCCTACAGTCTTGGCATGCATCCGTGCGTCGCTGCGGTCCGGTCCCAGGTCGACGGGCACGTGCACCTTCCGCCGACCACTGGCGACAACATCGATGTACTGTGGAGAACTCATGCCCCACGTGTTGAGCAATTCGGCGGTACGTCCACCCGGCCTCCCGCATGCCCACTATATGCCCTCGCTCAAAGTCCGTCAGCTGCACATACGGTTCACGTCCACGCTTTCGCGGCATGCTACCAGTGTTAAAGACTGCGATGGAGCTCCGTATGCCACGGCAAACTGGCTGACACTGAAAGCGGCAGTGCACAAATGCTGCGCAGCTACCGCCATTCGACGGCCAACACCGCGGTTCCTGGTGTGTCCGCTGTGCCGTGCGTGTGATCATTGCTTGTACAGCCCTCTCGCAGTGTCCGGAGCAAGTATGGTGGGTCTGACACACCGGTGTCAATGTGTTCTTTTTTCCATTTCCAGGAGTGTATAAGTTTGTTAGAATGCATCTTTCACTCTGTAGTGCGCAGCCCTCTTCTAAAACTTCATGACGGACTGAAATCATGAGCCGTACCGGAACACCAACTATGAACCTTATCTTTCGCGGGAAATATTCTTATGACTGAGCCCTCCGGGCGCGATTGAGACCCTCAGATCGGTTCCAGGTTCGAGTCTTGGTTCAGTACACAAGTTAAATGCGCCAGGAATTTTTCGAAACATTGCTGGCACAGCGAACGACTCATTCCTGAAACGGTCACAAGGTTTTCTCCCCAGAACGCCAATCCAGCAAGGGTGTGAAGTATAGTATACCCGTTTATAAATAGACGAGTAAACTCCCGATTCTTTAAAAAAAATTGAACCCTCATGTATAAAACAGCTTCAAGCTTTTGATTACTTTACAAATGAATTAAAGTGTTAAATATCTGACGTTAAGCATGTAAGCGGGGAAAAAAATTGGTAAAGTTTTGAAACTATGTCTAAATTTTGTTGGCGGTCACTGAAGGCTGTCTATTACCATCAAATACTGAATTAGTGTAGTCTGCGTGATTTGCGCTCTGTTGTAGGCAACAGCTAGTTTTTCCCGTATCTCAGCGTTTATGATGTCACATATCCTGAACTGTGTATCGTACAGCTGTATAAATTTGCAGGTGCATTCAATTGTGTATGTGTATAAATTTGCAAAGTGTGTTGCGAGTAAGCGTGAGCAGCAATGAAATAATAAATTAAAATACGTCACGTCTGGTGTTGAAGTTTTACTGCATGAACACCGAAAATGTAGCAAGTAATAAAAGTGTTTCTTTTTATCTACATCTACATGGATACTCTGCAAATCACACTTAAGTACTTGGCACAGGCTTCATTGAACCACTTTCACAAATATTCTCTATTATTCCAATCTCGAACAGCACGCGGAAAAAACGAACAAATATATCTTCCCGTGCACGCTCTGATTTCTCTTACTTTACTGTGACGATCGTTTCTCCCGATATAGGTCGGCGCCAACATAATGTTTTCGCATGCGGAGGAGGAAGGTGGTGATTGAAATTTAGTGAGAACATTCCGCCGCAACGAAAAACGCCTTTGTTTTAATGATGTCCACCGCTTGTACTGTATCATGTCAGCTACATTCTCTTCCCTACTTCTCGATCATACAAAACGTGCTCACCTTCTTTGAACTTTTTCGAAGTACTCCGTTAACCCTATCTGGTATCGATCCCACACCGCGCAGCAGTATTCGAAAAGAGGACCGACAAGCGAAGTGCAGGCAGTCTCTTTCGCGGATCTGTTGCATCTTCTATGTGAACTGACAAAAAAAAGGCTGTCCTTGGTTCGCCTTCCCCACAACTTTTTCCACGTGCTCGTATTATTTCCAATTTAAGTTCTTCTTAATTCCTAGACATTTAGTTGAATTTACGGCCTCTAGTTTGACTGATTTATCGTGTAACCGAAGTTCAACACATTCCTTTCGGTATTCATGTGCATGACCTCACACTTTTCAACTGCCAATTTTCGCATCCTACAGATATTTTTTCTAAATCGTTCTGCAATTTGTTTTGATCTTCTGATTGGTTTACTAGACGATAAACGACAGCGTCATCTGCAAACAACCTAAGACGGCTGCTCAGACTGTCTCCTAAATCGTTTATATAGGTAAGGAACAGCAAATGGCCTATAACACTATCTTGTGGAACGCCAGATATCACTTCTGTTTGCCGGCCGGAGTGTCCGAGCGGTTCTAGGCGCTTCAGGTTCGAATCTTTGACCTCTCTGACAGAAAATTACGAATCCAGTCGCATAATTGAGACGATATTCCATAAGCACGCAATTTGACTACAAGCCGCTTGCGAGGTACAGTGTTAAAAGCCTTCTGGAAATCTAGAAATACGGAATCAATTTGAAATTCCTTGTCAATAGCACTCAACACTTCGTGTGAGTTAAGAGCTAGTTGTGTTTCACAAGAACGAAATCCGTATTGACTATGTGTGAACAGACCGTTCTCTTCGAGGTAATTCACAATGTTTGAACACAATATATGTTCCAAAATCCTTCTGCATACCAACGTTAATGGGCCTGTAATTTTGTGGTGTGTGTCAGCCAGACATATACTCTCCGTTTTAAGGAGAGTTACTTTTTCACGGTTCTTATTGTTTACGACGCCATAGCTTCTGAATTATGCACTTTCAGTGCTATATGTGAATACTGCCTTCAAAGTACGTTGCAACCAGCGTCAGTAGTAAACAAGTAATTAACCTGCAGAAAAATGCTCTTAACGGAGCACATAAAAGGCGAATATGCTCCTCTTTACTAGAAGACTCCGACTGAAAAGTGGGGCACCAGCAGCCTCATTCTATATTCCTGAGAATCTTTAATCCGCTAGAATTTATAATTGTTCAGGAAGCACGAACCAAGCTGAAAAGTGAAACTGAAGGCGAAGTTGCTACTTATATTAAAAAGGATTACAAAGCTAAAAACACTAATACTATTAGATTTTGTTGTGAGCAGCATGCTGAACCCTGTGTTATAGACGCAGAATATGATGGGAAGTCACTGATACCCTTCAGTCCATTTCTGGAATGACACTGGAATGACATGTTTCAATAAGAGTTGATTTAAATTCATCTCAACCTGAATTCTATCCTTGTCATTTAATTAATATTTAACTGTTGTAATGAGTAACTTCAGTGATTGCCAGGATTACGTAGTCTATTTTTGCATTAACTCCTTCTCTTTTCTGGTAGCAGTCTTGCACGTGATATTTTCCATTCCATGATGAGCAAGGGTAACCAGAGACGGTCAAGGCGGTAACTCGCAATCCGGTCGGACGACATGGCCGTTGCGGCTCACCTTTCAGAAGAGAAATCGAAGGACGTGAGGCGAAGTGCCCGGTCGCAGCATGCAGACTGACAACCAGAAGCTTTGTTTGGCCCGGTCGACTATGAGTCATACTTCGGTAGTTTTCCGCATTATACATCCTGCACAACATGGAGTACAGGTCAGCAGTCAAATAAGTCACGTAACGTGCCGTTAAGAGCAACTGCGCTGGTACAAAATCTTGGTTTTATAAGCAGTGACATCTGGTCCAAACACATTTCAAAGGAGCTTCCTTTTTTGCCGACAGGTTGCCTTACTGGAACGCCAAGAGGGTAGAAGTCCACCACAGATATTGACCTCTGAGCTCCGTGAGTAGTGACACAGCAGAATTGCGTTCAGTGTTTCCTTTCTGTCTTTGTAAAGTGTTGGGCCGACTTCCTGGTGCCACTTTAGGCAGGGTGAACACCCTCTTTTCTAAAATGTTGTAAGAACACTCATTGCTGAATCTAAAAGTTTTGGGTACGTCAGGACGCCAGTTTTCAAGGAATTCGTACGTGCAGACGTTTATTGGTTGAAGTCGCATATTTAGTTGGGGAGTGGGAGAGTAACAGAATTGTTTAGGAACTGCCTGCATCGGTGTTTAAAGATTAGCTAATGTCGTAAGACGTTTGCTAGACGGGGAGCTAGTTATAATCTTAATGACAATATCACTGTCCAGAATTTTTCAGATCCGTTTTCGTTGGTGCACAGTATTTGCATCGACTATTAGAGAGGGAGGAGAAATCTTTTTTCACTAGAGAATAGTTGGACTGCGCATTCTGGAGAAGAAGGATTGTTTTCGGTCTCTGAAGAGGGATGTTCCCGCAGTAGGCAGCTGATGTGTTGCAGACTGCCGCGGATCATGGAGCTCGAAAATTACCCCACTAATCAATATAGAACATAGTGAGAAATTGCACCTTAGATCAGCAGGGTACGAGACAGAGTTTGTAAGCACATTATTAGGATCCTGTAGTTTCCACCATTCATTCATGACTCGGTCAGTGATGTCATCTACATGTGGTAGTTTTCCATTCTTCTGGTGCAATGAGGCAGTCAGAGTGCGTCCAATGCGCATTTGTTTCTTCATAACTCAATTTTTAGGATCATCTTTATTTATGCGTACTAGGTAGTTATGATAATTCTGTGACAGACGGCAAAGGGCGTGGCAGGTCAGTTGAATTGAACGGATAGTGGGGTGAAAAGATATTGTAAGATGAATAACCAACAAAATTGAAAAGTAGTGGATGTCAAGTGATACTGAGGGAATTAGATTAGCAAAGCGTACTCTAAAGGTAGTTGGCGAGCTTTGCTATTTGGGTAGCAAAACAACTGACGATGGTGAAAACAGACAGGATATGAAATGCATACTGACAATAACAAGAAAAGCAATCGTGAACAAGAGAAATAGTGCAACACTGAGTACAACTGTAAGTGCTAGGAATTCTTTTCTGAATATATTTGAGTAGGGTGTAGCCCTATTCGAATGTGAGACGTAATCGATATAAAGAGTTCATACCAGAAGAAAAATGTAGTGCTGCAAGAGAATGCTGACGATTAGATGGGTTGATTGAGTAAATAATGAGGAAGCACTGAATGTAATCGAGGAAAAAATTGTGGCACAACTTGACTAAAAGAAAGGAAGAAAGTGGGGTTAAACATTTTAAAGGGAGCACCCGGCTTCAATAGAAAAAGCAGGTTCAGGGCACTGAGGTTGCTGCCGCTATACAGAGACAAGGCTTGTACAAGATAGAGTAGGTGACAGATAATGGGTTTCAGTATTAACACTGGAAGAAACTTGTAAATTTTAAGCAGGGAATGCCTCCTAAAGATACAAAGCATACGAAATATTCCTGGAGCACTAAATTTTCTGCCGTCATTTGTAGAAACAAATCCACAAGAGAGACTAAAATTCACACCTTATGTGACGGAAGGAAGTGTTTTGATTGTGCGGATATCTTCTAATGAAGCGCATTAACACTGCGTTTATCTGATCGACCCAGGTTCAGACACGTTTATAATCAGAAATATGCAAATAATCCATAATTACGCTACGACTGAAACTTTTCTTCTTTACTGCAACATGAAATATGATGCAGAAGACAAGAACCTGTAGGTAAGCGTAAGTTCTATACTCCAAGCCCATAGTTCTGTATCCAGGTAGAACAGAGATCAATCATCAGAAAAGAAGTTCATCGCAGTTATTTGTGAAATCGCTGAAACCATCATTCACTCAACCTAAAAATCGACCAAAGTTTATTCAAAAGAGAAAAAAAAACGCACACTGTCTACACTTGAGTATATCTCGAGATAATGAAAGGACGAATTCTGCAACACAAATACAGTTTTCTGACACATGCAAGTGGTGTAATATTAATCTAGCAGCTAAAAAAAAACAAATAGGCACAAATCTGCCGCATCCCACCTAGATTTCAGTGCTTTTTCCTTTAACCATCAAAGTAACCCATCGCCACATGATCCTGGTTTGTGGTGACATCAGTGTTTTCTAGAATCATGCTAAAATGAGCTAAATAGTACAGCAACCCGCACTTAACATTTCGTATAAGAAAGGAACAATATAAGAAAGCAAAGACCTCATAGACTCAGTAAGCCTCACAGCAACCAACAAAGCTTCCCGAAGTAAGTTAAACGGAAACGGTCGTGTAATCTGTTAATAATTACAACCTGTCGTATTCTGAGGCAAAACACCTTCTTACCTGACACATCATCTTTAGCTTCCCGGTCGTGAATGTCGGCGTCAACTTGTTTCGCAGCCTCCTCCATTTGACTCCAGTTAAAAAGAACAGATTGTGGTTCAGCGGTTCCCGATCGTTGAAAGGAACGCCGCGGTTGTTGAAAGAATCGAAGTCCTTGACCAGCACTAGTCGAATGAGGTCTGGATCTCTCAACACAAGGAGTGGTCTGCTGAATCCGTACATTCCAAAATATTTTTCACCTACAACAGTAGACAAGAGTCATAAATGGTCAGTACAGTAGTTAGAAAGTTTGTCATCAGAGTCCAGATTAGCACTGTAGTCCAAACTTCTGTAATACGAAATAAGATTATTTCTCAGTGTGCTACTTTCTATCAGTGTTATTATGTTAAGCGAATGATGCCTGGTGAACAGTAAAAATGTGACCTAAGTGCTAGCAATATTTATTTTACATTGTGTACACGGAGCTCTACTTGCTATATTCCGTTTAAAATTACTTGATGGTTGACGTCTGCCACAGTGTTGCCACATCGGCCGCCGGCTACTGCCTCGTTATAGGCGACACACAAACTGGCGAGTCACTTCGCAAATGTTCTTACCGTGTAACGCGGAGCAATGTTGGAAGTGCCCGCCGCGAGGTAAGTCGGAAATGCGAGATGCTCTCTCGATAGCTGATTTTAAGCGACCAATGACTGAACTGTGACAGGAGACGCGTTTTATAGATCTGAATTTAAAGTCATGTCCTAATCTAATCACAATCTCATGATGTGCAATGTACACAACAAACCGGTGGTCAACAATCTGCAGCACAACTAAAATGACGATCGCTCTGTTCACGGCTATTAAAGCTAACCTCTACGAGCAAACTCAGGACAGAAAAAGTCTAGCTTCAGCGCTGAAAGCAAACGGTAATTTCTCGCTATATTTTATTACTTGAAACTGTGTCACGGGCTGCCGCATTAGCAAACGGTGACCAATCCTCGTTGGCATTTGGTTGCAAATTATAGGCGACATAGGTAGATTACAGACAAAAAAAGAATGATAGGTAGAAAAACGACAGCAAATAAAAAATTCCATACGATGATGAAAATGACGTGACAAAGAATCAGAAATAAGAACGCTACATTTAAACCAATTAACTGAACAGAAATGATAGTTAAATTCTTTTGGTTAGATTTAGAAATAAAAAAATTCTAGTGAGCATGGCAGGATTTAACGCTAACCATAGCGTTACAATGCAACACTTAGACAAGCCATTATATTTTTGACTGTGATTACACAGCCGCAACAATGAATTGCAGGCTTCAAAAACTTGGTTTCGAGCAATGTCGTGAGAAGTTTACCTAACGTTAGACGACCTCGATGATTATAACCACATATGTGACGCTGAATCACGTCTTGTGGGAATACCCAGTAGTGTTTAGCTAGTGCTGTGTATGAAACGTATTTCATTAGCATCTTTATGTGTGTGTGTTGTTTTTGGTGTGGTTATAATGTATGATGAAATACGAAATAAAAATGCCAGACCTACTGATCAGAGTAGACACGAAAATGCAGCTGACAAAGGAGGCCCAAGAGACGTCAATATAAAATAACGGGACTGATGCTGTCGCAGAGTAAGTATGCATGTACCAAAGATAAATGAGCAATAACTATGAAGCGTGAAGTTTTCTCAGTCGAATGCGGCATCTCTGGTGTCTGTAGACAAACCAGTGTGGCCGTGACTTTCGTTTGTGTAAGAGCTGTTATTCGGTTTTGCCAGGAAAATGTTAAATGTAAAACCGAAGCAATGAATTGTGAAGTTGCACATGAAACTTGAAAAATGTGCTACTGAAATCTGTATTTTACTGAAAGAAGTGTATGGCGAAGGCAATGTTCGCGAGTTTCTCAGTGGTTCAAGAGTTTCCAAGATGGCCGACAAGACGATGAAGATGGCTCACGCTAGGGACGTCCTTCAACGTCAAAAGTGGATGAAAATCTCGAAAAGTACGTAAGCTGATTCGATCTGATAGTCCGTTGAGTATTCGATCGCTTGCTGAAACTGGAAGTTGATAAAGAATGCGTAAGGCAAATGTTATACAACCAATTTAAATTGCATTCGAAACTGGTGGAAATTTTCACGATAGAACAAAAGAATTTCGTTAAAATGTACATATTAACACTTCGAACACAATTGGAAATGATCCTAATCTCTTGGAAAGAGTGAAAAGGTGTGACTGATGTTGATTTTTGACCTATGATCCACAAACTAAGCGTCAATCCAGGCACTGGAAGGGCCCAGATTCTCGAACTGCGGTCGCCACTCTGTGGTCTCTCGTGACGAATTCATACTCTCATCACTCTGAACTGTTTTCATACGACGAGACTTACAGTTTTAATTCCTCGTGTTTCAGAAGTGTGCTTGTCAACCTCATTATTATTGCTTATTGATTATCCACATAATCATAGTAGTCGCACCATTTTCGACACGGGAAAAAATAGAAATAAAAAGAACTGCAGGATGCGTTTGACAATAGAACAGTGGTTCTTTGCTTCGCAGGCACATGCCTTGGTTGCTACGCCACCGGTGCATTCTTTGAACAGCGACTTTATCCCATGGGTACGTACGTGGCAGTCTTAAGAGTTTCTGTCTTCAGTTTCTAAGAAAATATGAGTTTGTGGACCCCGTATACGATGATGAAAAATGTATAATTTTTAATGATCTATCGATCCCGTCAATCGAATGCGTATAATGAAATTTAGGGGTGGTTTTCTCAAAAGCGAAGGCTTTAGGTCAAAAATCTTAGTCTTTCGTTTTAGATTGTACACAAGCGACCTGCCAAATACGAGCCGAATCGATTGTCCATGTCTGCGGTCTGCTAACCTAGCCTTTTCTGTTTACAAACTGAAATATCAAGACACAGTAACTTCGTCGTAAATAAAGTGATATTTCACCAATCGTTAGTGAACCCAGGTTTGGAATATTAAGTCAGCCCTGTATCTACATCTACATCTACATCTACATGACTACTCTGCAATTCACATTTAAGTGCTTGGCAGAGGGTTCATCGAACCACAATCATACTATCTCTCTACTATTCCACTCCCGAACAGCGAGCGGGAAAAACGAACACGTAAACCTTTCTGTTCGAGCTCTGATTTCTCTTATTTTATTTTGATGATCATTCCTACCTATGTAGGTTGGGTTCAACAAAATATTTTTGCATTCGGAAGAGAAAGTTGGTGACTGAAATTTCGTAAAAAGCTCTCGCCGCGACGAAAAACGTCTATGCTGTAATGACTTCCATCCCAACTCGTGTATCATATCTGCCACACTCTCCCCCCTATAACGCGATAATACAAAACGAGCTGCCCTTTTTTGCACCCTTTCGATGTCCTCCGTCAATCCCACCTGGTAAGGATCCCACACCGCGCAGCAATATTCTAACAGAGGACGAACGAGTGTAGTGTAAGCTGTCTCTTTAGTGGACTTGTTGCATCTTCTAAGTGTCCTGCCAATGAAACGCAACCTTTGGATCGCCTTCCCGACAATATTATCTATGTGGTCCTTCCAACTGAAGTTGTTCGTAATTTTAACACCCAGGTATCTGACATACGTTAATTAATAACCCTCCAAAATAATTGATTAGGAATACTACATCTACTAAAATAGACAAAAATCACAATTACTTTGGTTTATTCTGATGAGAGTTATTTATAAAACAACTGATTAACCACGGAAATATTAATATAATAAGACCTTGGCACATCTGACAAAGACCTTATGGCGAAGGATCTTGTTAATCGCGCAAGTGACTAACAGCAATTAAAAAGTGCTCAATGATTGTCGTGATGTTATTACAAAGATAAATAGCACCACAGAAGGGAATATGTTGCACCTAAGGTGGAGTCGTTAAGCAGGCTGTTCAATGAATTAAAATGCATGTCTTCAAAGCGAAATCTGAAATGATCAAAATGTTATACAATGACGTTAATTTCCCTCCGCTCCGTCTTGCGATTACGGTTCTCTCTCACCATAGTGTTGTAAGCGGAGGCTTAAGTGGCTGCAGAATCAGTCATTGGAGACACCACCGACGTTCTCAAGTGGGAAAGTGCAAAATCAGCTCGAAATTTCTGGATACACCAACGCTGGTTGTGCCGGGCCGTCACAAGTTCTCGGCAAAGTCTGAAGTCCAAGATGAAGAGTAGGATAAAGTGATTTCTGATCGAATGTTTTCTACAAGGAAATCACTCATTGCCGTGTTTCACACCTTGGTTATGTTCCGGCGCAACCACATGCTCATTGCGGACATTAGTTATCAGTGACGTGTGTAAAACTTGCAGGAACATTGCACAGCCAAGAATATGACTGTTTGCATGTCGCCTATCGTTTGCGACTACTCCTGTAAATCTCCAAGTTAAGTATTGTCAAATCTGCATTATTGAAATAAAACTACTAATTTTATTTGCTTGAATTTTTGTATAGCATACCGAGAACCCAATATCCCCTAGGCACCCTATACGAGACGAGTGGGCCGGCCGCGGTAGTCTAGCGGTTCTAGGCACGCATTTCGGAACCGTGCTACTGCTACGGTCGCAGGTTCGAATCCTGCCTCGGGCATGGATGTGTGTGATGTCCTTAGGTTAGTTAGGTTTAAGTAGTTCTAAGTTCTAGGGGACTGATGACCACAGCAGTTGAGTCCCATAGTGCTCAGAGCCATTTTTTTCCTGTCTGTGACCAACGTGATAGTCTTCAACGGTACGGCAAATCTCTGTCTAACCTCTTGTTTATTTACGTCAGTTAATTCCTATGATTCTTATTTCGAGTTTTTGTTGAGTCAACATGCCCAGTGGCGTCTCACGCCTTCAAAGGCCCGAAAACTGCGAGTTCCCATTCCATTTCCATGGTGTGTCTGTCGTGTGCGGTACTTTACGGAGAAAAACTCAGCTTTTTACTTTTGTACACGGTAGTGCCTTTTGCTAAAAACGTTCCTCTTCTTCCCATTCGCCTGGGCTGTAAAATGTTTTATGACATGGGGGCTTGCACCACAAGAGATCTTATTGGTGTGCATCCATGATGTCTTGGACATCCCAGTGCGGTAATGAAAAGAGTTGCCTGGCCCGTGGGCTATTGACCAACGCCTTCCTCAGGCATCCTTCCGCGAAATGACTGTGAGCCTGTTTACTGCCTTGTCAGCCTGTGTCCTTCTGCCTCATCCAGAATACTTTCAACGTCCTCTCATTTGTATAAGGCATACAAATACGAATAAAGAGTAAATGAGGAGTAAGGTTACATTAGTCAATTGCCAACAATCACTAGTATTGTGGTTTATCATATTCCTCCGTGCCGATTAAATATTCCGATGAAATGTGTCTTTCATTCTTAATTTACATATGTTTCATGTCTACTTCCGAAAACTGGGTTGTCTAACACAGTTCTCTGTGAATCTCCAGGCGACGACTTTCGTTCTGGCCTGAAAAGCATGCAAAGACATGACAGAAGCGTTCCGCTGATTGCAGCTTTGAGACTCGTGCTGTGACAATAATAATAGCTCACTACGACTGGAATTGCCACTGAAGGTAGACAGTAAATTTACGTGCTAAAGTTCGGTGCAAGCTAAGCAGTGGCATGAGATTAAGAATAAACTTCATAAACTTTGATTCAAGAGATAAATCGTTTATGTATATTGAAAGCATTAGGGGTCCAATTGCGCTTACATTTGTTTCTGTGTAACATACGCCGCCCAGTAACTGCAATGTAGATATAGGGCCTATTAGTCAAACATTTCTCACGCCAGTAGCATATTTGCAAAGACACCCTGCGCGATCGTGTCTTCATTAGTAGTAGACAATGTGGTCAGTGTCAAACGTCTTTCGAAAACCTGGTGTTTGAACACGACACGAAATGACTGCAGAGGAATATAACCGAAGATACTGATGCGGTCTGAGCTTCAGGCAGGTCTTCGCAAGTGGCCAACGGATATGCTGGCCACCTACCGACTTATTTCTGTAGCTGGACACCATAGTAGTGATGGTTCATCATCCTGCAATGCTCTGTTGTGCCTCAGTGGTTTACTGGGTTGGTACGTGGTTTAGGATAACACAGCATGGCCAGAATCGATTAAATGGCGGGAGCCTACCGCACAGGTAAACTACAGCAGCCTCTTTGAGCAACATCACACACTAGGTCAAGCTGCTGATCTACGAATCGTCAGCTTCCCTACTGGTTCCAGAACTGGAATCGCTGCGGCGAGATAGCTCAGTGGGTGCCATTTCCAGACACTTCATCCAATTTCTGGGGATCCTAGGTCCGATGTGGGTCTGCCGCACTTCTCACCAGCGTCACAGAGCACCAGCAGTAGTCCACCTGGCTTCAACCAAAGCCGTCGTCACATGGATCGTAGTATTCGACGTGGCTTGATCCCCACAGTACTGCTAAACGCTCAGAAACAGCCCGGCTTGTACAAACTATACGTGACGGCTCGCAAATCACACAGTTTGTTTAGTGACTCTACAGGTGTAAAATTCCTATGTTAGCTCTATTAAAATGCACATTTCCTCGCTTATCTATACGTTAGTCACGTCATTCGGTCTGCAGCATACATAAATTAAACTTCAATATCTATGAATATGCTACAACACAACAATGTTAGTTCCATTTCCGGTCAATAAGAATGTCAATTTATAAAAGTTCCAATACAAATTGCCCAATACAAATTTGTCTTTCACATAAGATAAAAGTTTCTCACCATTTTCGCATTTCAGTAAAGCCCTAATGTCATTCTCACATGAATCTTTAGAACCTGTGAAATACTACACATGAAATAAGAAACTGTGCAAGTTGTCTTGTACATAAAGGCAGTCGAGCAAACTCGCTGCTGAGAGAGAGAGAGCTCACTTATATTTACATTACATCAAATATTCCTATACATACTTCTCTTACATGAATGAGGAAGACCCAGAACCTTTCAGAAAACACAAAGTGGAATAATTTATTCTTTTTTTTCTGTGGGATGCGAACGAGCAGTACACAGCACTCTCTGCATGGTAATACCGCCTTCCTGTTCATTGCAGTACACTGAACTTATCCAACTTTCGGCCATGTATAATATGTCACAATATCCTGAAGGCTTTAATCGTTGATATGTTTGATTTTAACAAATAATTCCAAGAACAATGCATTTTTAATGTATTTTTAATTCGCCGATGAAATGAAATGAAATGTCGTGTGACGAGGGCCTGCCGTTGGGTAAACCGTTCGCCTGGTGCAGGTCTTTCAAGTTGACGCCACTTCGGCGACCTGCGCGTCGAAATGCGCCGATGACATGAAAGGGTATACTTTCATAATATGCAAGAAACGGTTTCCCTGACCCTGACATGTAGGTTGCCCTGCGTGACATGCATGTTGTGTTGGAATTGTATGGGCCTGCTTTATCGACCTGATTTGAATGGCGACCTGTACATCAGGGTCAAATAAATGGTATTCAAGCCCCTGATGTGCAGCCTGTCCTGCGTGAGAGGCATGTTGTAGGAGTAGTAGTGAAATGAGTAGCAGCTGTCTCCATTACTGAATTGCACTAAAAATGGTTCAAATGGCTCTGAGCACTATGAGACTTAACATCTGAGGTCATCAGTCCCCTAGAACTTAGAACTATTTAAACCTAACTAACCTAAGGACATCACACACATACATGCCCAAGGCAGGATTCGAACCGGCGACCATAGCGCCTGGAACCGATGGGTCACAACGGCCGCCACTGAACTGCACTACAAGGGCTACAAGTGCCATCGAGCATAGCTAGGGACAGCTTGAGATGGACTGAGTGAGGTGGAGGAAGAATGTACAGTGAAAGGAGAGGAAGGGGTGATGTAGGTGGAAGGTTTGGGGGGGTAGTGGGCAGATGGAAGAGAAAGAGGGGAGGTGGAGATGGAAAGAGAAAGGGGAAAAGGATACAGACAGAGGGGTAGGGGAGGAAGATACGGTCAGAGACAGAGTGTGGAAGAAATGGACAAAGAGAGGGGGAAGAGGTGATGAAGAGACAGACGCAGTGGGGAGGAGGAGATAGACAGAGGTGGGAGGATGAGAATGACAGGGGGAGGAAGAGGTGCCCACACTGAAGGGAAGGGGTAGGTGTGTTCAATATATGTGTCTAACTCATACGTGGATGAAGCAGTGAGGAAGAGGATAGTAATATAGCAGTTCTTTAACCAGATACTTAATGTTTCCCACAATTTTATTGCAACAAATCCTACCAATAACGACGTGTTTTCGAGAGCTCCTGAGTGTGCTGTTGCTTTAAGCTGCATGTATTCATTGGATCAGAAGTGGCTGCTTTCTGACAATATAAAAGCACGACATGGTCCAGAACCTTTGAGTTCGTTGTAGATGTCCTGCACCACAAACTCGAAGCGTGTCTGCCCCAGGAGGCTCTGTCTGACGTTGCCGAAGGGGAACTGCGGCTGCCTCTGGGGCACGCCCCTGCTGGTCCAGTAGGTGAAGCGGTGCGAGAACCACACGTACGCCGCCGCCAACACCACCAGTGCGACGGCCGCCAGGTCCCCCAGCCACGACTGCAGCACCACGCTCATGCTGGCCGCCTCCGAGGAACACGTCTACAGCTAAACTTTACGTGGACGCACGGTGAGCTTTGACTGCTCCCGCAATTCTGTGAACAAAACACGAAGAGACAAACCATAGCGTTGTGCTATAGAGTTTACAACAGATTTCTCTGAATCAGCATCTTTTAACATAATGTCCGCAGACCCCTGGTAGTCAATCAGAGACTGATATAGAGTCCGCAACAGCACAAATGTGTGCTTCAACTGGTCTTATGGCTTTCAGCAGGCCATTTTTAATAATGTAAATTCCTAGTAAATCTGTAGAAAAGGTGTCTATTTTTGTAAGACAGCTGGTCAGCTTAATCTACCAGACCCTTCTCTAAATCCTCGCACGAACGAAAAAATGCTGACATCGAAATAAGTGTCCAAGGAATAAAAATGCAACTGAAATCACTTAACAGAGGAAAGTCCACTGCACCTGATGGGATACCAGTTCGATTCTACACAGAGTACGCGAAAGAACTTGCCCCCTTTGTTCATGAGACCCAGAAAATATTAGATACAGGCTCCCAGGTAGACGCCATTATCCTCGACTTCCGGAAGGCGTTCGATACAGTTCCGCACTGTCGCCTGACAAGCAAAGTAAGAGCCTACGGAATATCAGACCAGCTGTGTGGCTGGATTGAAGAGTTTTTAGCAAACAGAACACAACATTTTGTTCTCAATGGAGAGACGTCTACAAACGTTAAAGTAGCCTCTGGCGTGCCACAGGGGAATGTTATGGGACCATTGCTTTTCACAATATATATAAATGACCTAGTAGATAGTGTCGGAAGTTCCATGCGGCTTTTCGCGGATGATGCTGTAGTATACAGAGAAGTTGCAGCATTAGAAAATTGCAGCGAAATGCAGGAAGATCTGCAGCGGATAGGCACTTGGTGCATGGAGTGGCAACTGACGCTTAACATAGACAAATGTAATGCATTGCGAATAGATAGAAAGAAGGATCCTTTATTGTGTGATTATGTGATAGCGGAACAAACAGTGGTAGCAGTTACTTCTGTAAAGGGAAGTGGAATGAGCATATAAAATTAATTGTTGGTAAGGCGGGTAAGGGTTGAGATTCATTGGGAGAGTCCTTATAAAATATAGTCCATTAACAAAGGAAGTGGCTTACAAAACACTCGTTCGACCTATACTTGAGTATTGCTCATCAGTGTGGGATACGTACCTGGTCGGGTTGACAGAAGATCCAAAGAAGAGCGGCGCGTTTCGGCACCGGGTTATTTGGTACGCTTGATAGCGTTACGGAGATGTTTAGCAAACTCAAGTGGCAGACTATGCAAGAGAGGCGATCTGCAACGCGGTGTAGTTTGCTGTCCAGGTTTCGAGAGGGTGTGTTTCTGGATGAGGCATCGAATATATTGCTTCCCCCTACTTATACCTCCCGAGGAGATCACGAATGTAAAATTAGTGAGATTCGAGCGCGCACGGAGGCTTTTCGGCAGTCGTTCTTCCCGCGAAGCATACGCGACTGGAACAGGAAAGGGAGGTAATTACAGTGGCACGTAAAGTGCCCTCCGCCACACACCGTTGGGTGGCTTGCGAAGAATAAATGTAGATGTAGATGCATTACTTGTTTGTCCAACTAGCCACCTGTGCAATAATTTTATTGTGTGTGTGTTTTGTGTGTTTCTGCGCCGGCCGCGGTGGTCTCGCGGTTCTAGGCGCGCAGTCCGGAACCGTGCGACTGCTACAGTCGCAGGTTCGAATCCTGCCTCGGGCATGGATGTGTGTGATGTCCTTAGGTTAGTTAGGTTTAAGTAGTTCTAAGTTCTAGGGGACTAATAACCACAGCAGTTGAGTCCCATAGTGCTCAGAGCCATTTGAACCATTTTTTTGTGTTTCTGCACGTCGGGTTAGCTAATTCACTTGTCTGTATCTTCTAAGATTAAGAGTTTGTCGTACTTTGGCGTTCTGTATTTCAATTTCATATGATACTGGCTAGGGGAGCTTAATATTTACAATTAGTTTCCCCTGTGATTTATAAGTATGTCCTAGGCAACTTGCCGTGAGGGTCTCTTAGACTTCATGCCTCGTACCTGGCGTTTTGATGGGCCATTGCGCCGTAAAGCTCATTGTGTTTATAAGGCTAATAGCCTGCTTGTCCGCAGTGGCATGTTTGTACGAGGGCTGAATGAAAAGTAATGCCTCCACCTTCGTTAATTGGGTTTGGACGGAAATATTTTAATAAATCAAATGCAGAAATAGTCCTTAGAATGTGATCTTTAATTACCAATATTCACTTTTCCACATGATCACCAGCCAATTGGATACACTTCTGCCAACGATGAACAAGTTTTCCGTAGCTGCCACGGAAGAAGTCGACACTCTGTTTCCGCAGCCACACAGTTCTCTCAATGTCTTCATCAGAAGCATAATGATGTCCCCGCAGATTGTCTTTCACTATCGGCAACAGATGGAAGTCAGTGCGCTTTCATTTCAGGAGTCAGCATCCAGGATACCCGTCGGTCACAGATCTGCCAATAGGCAAACAAAGCAATAATGTGACCCACACGTTCTTGTGAAATGCCCGTTGTGCTTGCAATTTTTCTCCGAGTGATATGGCGAACGTCCTGAATCAATCTGTCAACATTTTGCTTGTGAAACTCGGTGGTTGCTCTCACAGGACGTCCAACTCTTTGTTTATCATGCAGGTTAGATGTTCCCGCCTCAACATCTTTATTACTCGTCCAACGACGCACAGTACTCACGTCAACAGAATCACCATAAACTGCTTTCATTCTCTGTTGAAACTTCTTTGGAGTGACACCTTCTACTGTCAAGAATTCAATGACTGCACGTTGCTTAAATCGCATTGACAGACCGTCTGCGCAGGGTTACATGCTTTACACTGTAACAACACAACCGTTTCAATGCTAAGGCTTACCGCCAACTGGAGCTGTAGAGAAGAGGCTACGGAACAAACCAGTACCTGACACACACCAATGCTGCCAACTGTTGAAGAGTTACGAAGGTGGAGGCATTACTTTTCAGTCAACCCTCGTATGTAAACTTAAAGCCCCGTAAGATAGTTACTAATAGGCTTCTTGTATTCGTAACCAAATTTCGTGTAAATCCTGAAGCTCCTTCACCCATCGTAAAACTTGTCTGCGTGGCCGTCGGCCGCTGGTTCTGTTATCCCGTATCCGTCTTAAAATATGGTTAAAGCTTTCTGAAAAGTTAAATTTTAATCACTTAAGATACATCAGGGTTGCTGTAAGCTTGTATTTAGGGACGAGGCATCTTGTTTCTTAATTAAGTGCGTAAAATTTAATTACTTGAAAGGTTTTCGCCGCGGTAAGCATTTATCATTGGGCCGTAGCCCATTTGTGGACTTGCTAAGTTATTTGTTTGATTAATTGAAGTTCTTGACCCGTAACTATCTGTTAACTAGCAACGCTCTGTGGCAACTAATAATTGGTGAAGCAACTGCTTAGTACTTTAAATTATTTTGGTAAGAAAAGGAAGGCGATTTCATTTGTAGGTCTGCGAAAGTGGGGAGAGTTTCCTTTTAGTTACGACCTTGCAACCATGCGATTTAAGGATTGTATTAATCGACGTCTTGGGCCTTGGGATTTAACAGTCTGATTTACTTATCATCAGTGCTCTGCTATTAAATTGTTTATTTTACTGATTGTAAAGAGTTCAACTTTGTTTTTATGATAAACTACTATTCAACTGTGAACAGTTTTATAGACCCAGTAACTAGCCACTCCCCAACCAACTCCGTAGCCCTTCAGTGGTAATTAAATTTTTCAAGCAAGTTCGGTTACTGAAGAATTATTATTTTAATTCTCGTTGTATGAAAACAACTCGAAGGAGGATACTTCCGAATTTCATCACGTGGGACCACGGACTGCTTTATTTCGGGGTTTCATAACTGCAACTCGCTTCTGGAGACCCAGTGGGGATTGCACAAACACAACTGCGAGGGCACAATAACAAGCCATGGCATCATTTATGATCAAGTTTTAGCATCGATATTTCAAACAATGTCATCGTATTCGTGGTTAGCGGCAAAGAGAGAGTAAAATATTTTAAATGTAACATTAGTCATTTTCCAACGAATCTTGGGAACGATGTAGTTGCTAGATGATGGTATTCATCAGATTTTCTTGATGAAGCGAATATATTTGCTTCGAATGGTTATATGATCAGTATCATTCACCTAGTTGTTCGAAGGAATGTGAGAATATGTAACAGAGTGAATAGAAGGTCGATTATTAAACTACTAGCGTTAAAATTTCTCTTCATCACTCATCCAAGTTGTTTGGGAATTTTATTTACTCACGTTGTTCTTATTCGTTTTTGATTTATTTACTTTGTTAAATCTCCTATTTCCCATATACTTTGATTCTGGGAAAAATACAGATGAAAAAACCATAGAATGTATGTAGGAATCGAAAATGGGTGCTTCGCTTCCCATCCAGTTGTCTTGGTCACTCGGTTAGCGACTCTTTTGTTGACGGGCCTTAAGCCTTTATGCACTGAAGCGACCGTCGTGAAAGTTTCTTTTCTTAAGTTCTCAGAAAACGTTTGCGAACTATATACATGGTGACAAAAAATGTTCATTTTCAAATTTCGTAGGGTGTTTACTAATATGCGGGAATTCTCTGGGGAATGGACAGTGGACTTCAAAAGAAATAAAAAAGTTCAGATACACATATGGCTTTTTTTTTTAAATTTTCTTAGTTACAGACACTCTTTTGTTGTTAAATGTTTGCTTCGTTTCTGTCCTTTTGTTTTCAGACTTTCAGCTAACATAGCAGAAAACTGACAATAAGAATGGGAAATATACAGGCAAAAACTTGCAAAATGTAGCCCATAAAAAACATCAATAAATGTTAATAATACACAAAAAGTTATACTGGAGACAGTAATGCTAGATATGTATTGATAAATACAAAATAGTATATTACAACATTGACAGGAAGTTAAGACTACACCGAACATGAAATCTATCTTCTCAGTGACATATTTTAATAATAATAATAATAATAATTAGCCACAGTTGCGAAATGGAATGTATGCTCACCGTATTTGCCCGTTACGGCCCACCTGATCTTTTCAGTTTCCTTCCGGTATTGCTCGTCAGCTTCATCGTCGTGTACGGTGCTCTCAGTATTCAAATTAATTGAAACCTTAATGTCGAGATTTATACACAGGGAGGAAACTGACGTATCACACTGTAAAGAAAATGAAAAAATCTGAAGTGACCCACAACGACTGGAATCTCTAATCATGGAGTTTATTTCGCATTTCGCAGTTGTGATCATGAACGTTAATTAGTTAAAATTTCCTAAGGATTGCGGCAGCTCTCTAAAGAAATTATTTATGCCCTTAAGTAATTTAAAATATTATGTATAATCAAATGGAAAATATGCAAACGTTCGATTTTATTGAAGATAAGAAAAATAACAGAAGATGATTAAACGGAGAATAAATTAGCTACTTTAATGAGCCGGTGATATCAGTTGCGAATGAGAAAATGATATAGACAAAGTCCGTCAAAGTTCACTAATATATGAAGAATGCCAAATGGATATTTATGACACAAAATGGAAAAAAAGGGATAAAACTTAAAACATTTGCGGTTCAAACGGTGTTTTGTTGAAACGAACTATTGGTTACAAACAAGCAACAGAACAGCCATACTATAATATATGGGAAGAGATTTACTAAAACATTAAAAAAAAAGTAGTTCGGATAGTAACAATGATATTATGCAAGAAACGAATATCTGTAGCTCAAAAATAAAACTTCGAGGCCACGGAAGAAATTGCTATAAGCACATTACAAAAATGCATAGAAACAGATTAACCATTGAATTTAAACCATTAAATCTAAATAGATGGGAAATCTAGACAGAATAAGTAGGAATGAGTACCTATATCGTGGGATTAGGAGAGCACCTGGAAACGGACGCGTATAAACATTCCTCTTTCGCTCCATGCACGAATAGACCAGGAAAGTAGTTGTCTAACATCTGATATACGGTTGATGGAAGAGATAGATATGATCCAACGGAGAGCAGCGCGCTTCGTTACAGGATCATTTAGTAATCGCGAAAGCGATACGGTGACGATAGATAAACTCCAGTGGAAGACTCTGCAGGAGAAACGCTCAGTAGCTCGCTACGGGCTTTTATTGATGTTTAGAGAACATACCTTCACCGGGGAGTCAAGCAGTATATTGCTCCCTTCTACGTACATCTCGCGAAGAGACCATGAGGATAAAATCAGAGAGATTAGAGCCCACATAGAGGCATACTGACAATCTGTCTTTCCACGGACAATACGAGACTGGAATAGAAGGGAGAACCGATAGAGGTACTCAAAGTACCTTCCGCCACACACCGTCAAGTGGCTTACGGATCATGGATGTAGATGTAGATGAGCGATTTTCAAATCTTGTCTGAATAACACAAAAATAGGAAAATGTAAAACGCATGAAAAGTTTCGCGGTATCCGTGACGGTAGTGAACGGTTATTTTCTCGCCCAGCAGGAAGTGCGGAATGAGTGACCCTGGCAAGGCGGATGCGTTTAATTGCTTCTTGTGTCACAGCACGACACGACACGCTGAGCAGTCAGCTGCGTACGCCGGACGCAACACACAAAGCCGTCGCCGCAGTGCTGATCAGGAATACTCGAGTTACGCCGAACTACAAACGCGGTGATTGCACTCTAACCAGAAATGCAATAATGCGTTCCGTTTATTAAACACTTAAGAAAACTGCAACTTAACGGACTGTGTTGGTCACTGCCTTTTGGGGTAGTGGTGAAATTTTTTTGTCTTTACTTTGGTTTTGGATTTGATACAAGAGAAAATACATGTCTTCTTTAATACTATTTCCTCAAAAGCATTGTCTTCTCGAATTTTGATGATTGTCATAAAAAGATACAATAGGAAATGTATGCAGTAATTACGTTTTGTATTCTAGTGAATGTCATATATTTGGCTTGGGCAGGTGCGTGAAGGGGAAAAGCACATGGAATAGGGGGTAAATAGTGAAATTTAGGTAGAAGCATCCTTACCGTACTGAAAAAAATTAGGATAAGTGCTTGCAGGACTTGCGCACCGAGGGTTCCATATTAACCTAAATATGTATAATAGGTGGTTAATCAAACTTGAAAATTGAGAATCCCAATGATTTTTGCCTGTTACCGATACAGGCAAGATGAACGCCTGCCCAGTCCTAAGAAAAAGGAGTGTTAACGTGATAGATACTGGGATATTTTTTTGCTTATGTTATAATTACAAATTAACGGTTTACGGATCTTATCCTTCAGTTGTACTGTGAAACCAACGTTCTTGTAAAATTTTATGGTTCTAGATCTTTTAGGCTTTTATAAGTGAGTTTCTGGGTGTAAATAATGTGATATAAATGGCCGTATTTTTTTTGCATTGGCTTTGAACCTTCAGTGTTTTACACCGCCAAGGCACCGTAGATCTTAATACGTGACTTAAATTTCAACTTGATACAGCTACCAGTTTCTGAGAAAAATGGTTTTTATCAGTCGGACATACAGACAACAAAGTGGACCTACACGAGTTCCGTTTCTACCGACTGAGGTATAGAGCTTTGGTTCAAATTGGTTCAAATGGCTCTGAGCACTATGGGACTTAACTGCTGTGGTCATCAGTCCCCTTGAACTTAGAACTACTTAAACCTAACTAGCCTGTCTTTTTCACAAGTTGTTAAATAGTTTAAAGGACAAATTTCATTGACGTTGACGATAATACACTACTGGACTTTAAAATTGCTACACCAAGAAGATGACGTGCTACAGACGCGAAATTTAACCGACAGGAAGAAGCGGCTATGATATGCAAATGATTAGCTTTTCAGTAATTTCACACAAGGTTGGCGCCGGTGGTGACACCTACAACGTGATGACATGAGGAAAGTTTCCAACCGATTTCTCATACACAAAAAGCAGTTGACCGGCGTTGCCTGGTGAAACGTTGTTGTGGTGCCTCGTGTAAGGAGGAGAAATGCGTGCCATCACGTTTCCGACTTTGATAAAGGTCGGATTGTAGCCTATTGCGATTGCAGTTTATCGTATCGCGACACTGCTGCTCGCGTTGGTCGAGATCCAATGACTGTTAGCAGAATATGGAATCGGTGGGTTCAGGAGGGTAATACTGAACGCCGTGCTGCAAGCCAACGGTCTCGTATCACTAGCAGTCGAGGTGACAGGCATCTTATCCACATGGCTGTAACGGGTCGTGCAGCCCCGTCTCGATCCCTAAGTCAACAGATGGGGACGTTTGAAAGACAACAACCATCTGCACGAACAGTTCGACGACGTTTGCAGCAGCATGGACTATCGGCTCGGAGAACATGGCTGCGGTTACCCTTGACGCTGCATCACAGACAGGAGTGTCTGCGATGGTGTACTCAACGACGTACCTGGGTGCATGAATGGCAAAACGTTATTTTTCGGATGAATCCAGGTTCTGTTTACAGCATCATGATGGTCGCATCCGTGTTTGGCGACATCGCGGTGAACGCACATTGGAGGCGTGTATTCGTCATCGCCATACTGGTGTATGTCCCGGCGTGATGGTACGGGGTGCCATTGGTTACACCTCTCGGTCACTTCTTGTTCGCATTGACGGCACTTTGAACAGTGGAAGGTACATTTCAGATGTGTTACGACCCGTGGCTCTACCCTTCATTCGATCCCTACGAAACCCTACATTTCAGCAGGATAATGCACGACCGCGTGTAGTAGGTCTTGTACGTGCCTTTCTGGACACAGAAAATGTTCGACTGCTGCCCTGGTCAGCACATTCTCCAGATCTCTCACCAATTGAAAACGTCTGGTCAATGGTGGCCGAGCAACTGGCTCGTCACAATACGCCAGTCACTACTCTTGATGAACTGTGGTATCGTGTTGAAGCTGCATGGGCAGTTGCGCCTCTGCCTGTACATCATCCAATCTCTGTTTGACTCAATGACCAGGCGTTTCAAGGCCGTTATTACGGCCAGAGGTGGTTCTTCTGGGTACTGATTTCTCAGCATCTATGCACCCAAATTGCGTGAAAATGTAATCACATGTCAGTTCTAGTATAGTATATTTGTCCAATGAATACCCGTTTATCATCTGCATTTCTTCTTGATGTAGCAATTTTAATGGCCAGTAGTGTACTTAAAGAAGGAGAGTGGCCAGAAGGTCTCTGCATCTCAGGTTAACAAACTCCTCCGTCCAACATGCCTCGGAAGGCCCAACGGTACTGACCGACCGCTTTGTCGTACTCTGTCGACAGTCGTCACCGGATGCGGATATGGAGGGGTATGTGGTCAGCATACCGCTCTCCTGGCAGTTGTCAGTTTGACCGGAGCCGCTACTTTTTTCATCAAGTAGCTCTTCAACTGGAATCACAAGGATTGAGTACTCCCCGGTTGACAATAGCGCTCGGCAGACCACAACGGTCACCCATGTAAGTGGTAGCCAAGCCCAACAGCGCTTAGTTCCGGTGATCTGACGGGAGCCGATGTTACCATTGCTGCAAGACCGCTGGCTTGCATTAACAAAGATAGTTTCTAAATAAGCAAAATAAAATACGCGCTCACGCGCACAACTGGTGGATTATATTTTAAAGTCAACTTTTAACAAGAGTCCGAAGTGCAGTTTACAGATATTACCAACAGCGTCAACATATGGGACAGAAGTTCTTGTTTCGTTTCGTTTTAGCCAATATTACTTCTTTCCAGCCTGGGGTAGGCAGAGAAAAAAGTAAAGTCTAATGGCATTTTTGTGTGTGGTTGACGTCTTAGATCTCACCACAAAACCCATAAATGCAGTATGATGATGATAAGACGTGAATTTTGTGGAACTGTCGACACTTGCAGCAGTGCTTGAATTTCAGTCTGGCGGGGTCATTACGAACTGTCTCTTGTTCTATTTGCCAGTAGAGCAAGGTTTCATAACCCATTATTTTTCCGCATACAATTTTTTTTCTTTGTAAAAGTGCGCCTAGGTTATGTTTTACGACCGATGTAGTCTGATATGGAAGTTTTTTATGTTGATAGTGTGAATAAAATTACGCTCCGTATCATCCTATCAATTGCAATGATTGTCCGTCATTATGTGTGGTTATTCCTGTCTTATTGTGTCCAAGGTTTGGAAATATATGTTGCTTTCTATTGTCAATTAGCTTCGATTTTTGTGAGGAGAAAGTTATCCTACAACTCGAAACAACATTTTTTTAAGATAGCGCACATTTCACCAATGAAGATGATTTCACGGTAATAAGTTATGTAAACTGAGATGCTTGTTTACGTTTTGCCCTTGGATAGCTTAAAAAACAAAAATGCTTCATTCCTTAAACTGAAGTACAACTATAAACAACTAATATTCGAAGGATGCTGGAAACTGCCCTTCAGTTCCAAATGCAGAAACACATTTTGCTGAGGAGCTGTATCATTTCTCATTATTGCTTTGATGACATTAGACTTCTCTCGCATGGGAACATTTGATTTCACTGCGAAAGTGCCTTCATCAAAGATGTTTTTGGGGAAAATTTCTAAGGAAGTTCTGAGAAACTTCGTAGATTCAGAAATGGGTTGTGAGTCTCAGTTATTTTTGGGCGTTGTAACACAGCCATACTGAGCTGACAATTGACTGGAAATGGCTACTTAGAGGCAATTTTCAGCCATTCATGGACTTCATGTTGCCAAACAGTGATTGACTTCCTATGGATGATAATGTGCCATGTCACTGGGCCACAATTGTTCGCAATTGTTTTGAAGAATATTTTGGATAGTTAGAGCGAATGATTTAGCCACTGTTGTCACCTGACATGAATCCCATGGAATGTTTATGGTACATAATCGCGAGGTCAATCCGTGCACAAAAACCTGCACCGATAACACTTTCGCAGCTATGGTTCAAATGGCTCTGAGCACTATCGGAGGTCATCAGTCCCCTAGAACTTAGAACTACTTAAACCTAACTAACCTAAGGACATCACACACATCCATGCCCGAATCAGGATTCGAACCTGCGACCGTAGCAGCAGCGCGGGTCGGGACTGAAGCGCCTAGAACTGCTCGTCCACAGCGGCCGGCTCGCAGTTATGGCCGCCACTAGTGGCAGCATGGTTCAGTATTTCTGCCGATTACTTCCTACAACGTTTTGAGCCCATGCCACGTCGAGTTGCTGCACTACGTCGGAGAAAAGGAGGTCCGACACGAAATTAAGAGGTGTCCCATGACTTCTCACCTGCGTCTATGTGGGTACGTATTTCACGGAGGGCTAAAAATAGTTCTGTGATTGTAACTGTCGAGTTCCATGCAGCAATCCACTTAATAAATAGTGGTCTTCCTGACGTAAAAGAAAAAACTGCGCTTTGAAGTAAAAAGCAGTTCCTGCCCCATGCAAAAACAGAATCTGAAAACAGACTATTAACTCGAATCATAGCGTGTAGGCTCTCAAGGCCGGCGTCTTCAGTAATTAAAACTTCCGGGCTAAGAGGCCGTGGTCCAATAGTAGAAATACTTCTCCCTGACGTTTAGTTGCCAGCTGCGGGCAACATCATCTGAGGTGAGTCTACGACTGGTTGCTAGGCCTTTTTTTTTCTTTATTGTTATTTTCAAACCTGTTTACAGGCAGGCCTGCAGCAGCATACTACGCCGTTCTTTGGCCTCACAGAAACACACAAGATACAAATGAAGACAATGTGAGACAAAAATACGGTGGACATATAAACGGAGACAAACACTTTTTAAAATATATGGAGCCGTTCACGGACGTAGAGTTCAAGATAAAAGTTGTTCAGACACTTGGACACATACATAGACGAAAATTGTCACACGTGAACGTAGGTGCACAAATCGAATAACACTGAACCACTTAAGCACAAACGACGGCACACACAGAAACACGAGGCACTGATCTCCAGCGCGCAAATGTTCACTAACCGTGTACGAGTCCGGGGACCTGCCAAGAGAGGAGGAGGGGGGGAGGGGTGGGAGAGGGAGAAGGAGAAGAAGAGGGGAGAAACGATGCCATGAGCAGGGGAGATAGGGGGAGGGGAGAAGGGGGGAAGCCCGGGGGAAGAGGGGTGGAGGAAGGGGATGGGGGGAAAGGAAAGAGAAGGGAGGGAGGGTGCCAAGAGGAGAGGACATGGGAAGTGGGGGCGGGGAGGCTAAAAGTTGATAGGAGGTGTAGATGGAGGCGAGGAGTGCATCATCAGGGAGGGGGAGCTGGCGGAAGCCACCTTGGGAGAGGGTAAGGAGGGTGGAGAGATGGAGACCAGATAGGACGTGGGAATACAGGTGCGGCAGCGAGCGGGGATGGGAGAGGATAGGCGAGACAAGTGGGTGAGGATGGGTGAGGAGGGTCGAGTTTGTGGGAGGTGTACAGGATCCATATCCTTTCAAGGAAAAGGAAGAGGTGGGGGAAAGGAATGAGATAGTACAGGATCCGCGTGGGGGAGGGGAGACGGATGCAATAGGCGAGGCGAAGTGCATGGCGTTCAAGGATTTGAAGGGATTTATAAAAGGTAGGGGGGCGGAGATCCAGGCCGGATGGGCGTAGCAAAGGATAGGGCGGATGAGGGATTTATAGGTGTGGAGGATGGTAGAGGGGTCCAGACCCCACGTACGGCCTGAAAGGAGCTTGAGGAGTGTGCCTTGGCTTGAATTGTCTGGAGATGGGGGTCCAGGAGAGGCGACGGTCGAGGGTGACGCCAAGGTACTTGAGGGTGGGAGTGAGGGCGATAGGACGGCCATAGACGGTGAGATAGAAATGAAGGAGCCGGAAGGAAGGGGTGGTTTTGCCTACAATGATCGCCTGGGTTTTGGAGGGATTGACCTTCAGCAACCACTGGTTGCACCAAGCGGTGAACCGGTCAAGATGGGATTGGAGAAGGTGTTGGGAGCGCTGCAGGATGGGGGCAAGGGCAAGGAAGGCGGAGTCGCTGCTAGGCAGTGGAGGTCCTGTTTATATAGAGCGCGTAGAGGGCGCCACCACTCGTCACGTGCTGTCAACAGTATTTGAATCTGTTCTCGTGAACGGCTCCATATACTTTAAAAAGTGTTTGTCTCCGTTTATATGTCCACCGTATTTTTGTCTCACATTGTCTTCATTGGTATCTTGTGTGTTTCTCTGAGGCCAAAGAGCGGCGTAGTATGCTGCTGCAGGCCTGCCTGTAAACAGGTTTGAAAATAACAATAAAGAAAAAAAAGGCCTAGCAGCCAGTCGTAGACTCACCCTAGATGATGTTGCCCGCAGCTGGCAACGAAACGTCAGGGAGAAGTATTTCTACTATTGGACCACGGCCTCCTAGCCCGGAAGTTTTAATTACTGTATTAACTCGAATGTTTAATCTGAATGACATATAGCCTTGAATGCATCCGGTTATGGTTTTTTCTACAGTCACTGCAGGAAGGACACAGTGAAGACTTTTGGAGCACCAGAACACATATCTGTTAATAACTGGAGTAATGGAGCTTCAGGCTTCACATCTTTGTCCTTGCGTTAGTTTCAAAACTAATCATACCACCATGTGAAGTACATACATTTCCGTTAACCTGTTCTATCCAAAATGTCTGGTATCAGAGCGTTCTGTAAGGAGTACGTCTGTGGCCTGAAAGTTGGCACGCCACAGCAGTAAGGATGGCTGTTGTTAAAAGAACCGGTTTTCTGCATTTTACTGCTGTTATTTTCAGAAATAAACATAGACACCAAACAAAGACTGAAAAATTCTAACACTCTTCAGACATCTGTATTATACGTTTCAAGGCACGTAGAATCATAATAACAAATAAAATAGGTAAATAAAATTCAGTCTGTGCACTGTTCACTGCTTTTATCTAAAAGTGATGAGGAGTAGAAAACCACAAGAAATCTGTATTCTCTTATTCTTTCTAATTTTTTTTAAACTATACTAAAAAAATCATCTTGTAATCGAAGGTCATGACACTATTTGGACATTAAGAATAGTGAGTGCTGAATGGTGAGAAGTGCGGTTGGACAACTGTATTTTTCGTATTGGGCTGTCCGTTTCCAAGCGTTACAGCGAGATAAAGGAACATGACGTACGACATCATCTGAACACAGGCGGCAGATCGGCTGCTTTCTGTTTGTATTATAAACTTTAAATGAATTGTTATGTTTGTAATTTATTGCTGCTGCCATAATTTTCTTTCTTTATTATCTTCATGGTAAATGAAACAGATGCAGGATAAAGATTTACTGAAATCCTTGACCACGGTTTGGGTATATCTCAATATACCTTCATCAGAAGCAAAATTACACCTGAACAGGAAAACACCTTCATTAGCAAAAAACTCAGCAACATAGCTGAGATAGAAGAGAAAAACAAACACTTATAGCTTTAAGTAACCGTTAAAATTACCAGAGTATTACATGCACATTACTAACATCACATCCTGAAGTGGAGATGCATAAAACAATCGTGCGAAAGGCGGCACCACTAGTTAAAATTAAAATATCACCTCCATCCGCACGGCATAATCATGAAAAGATGGTCGATGAGAACGCAGCATACTACCAGTATTTATCCTGTGAACTAGCGTGAAGAGTGTGTGGAAGCACAGTCGCGCACATTAAAACCTGGGATACATACTCAGGGGCGTAAAAATTTTTAAAGGTTGTGCTAGTTCAAACCCTCTGTCTTAATAAATAAAACATATCAGAACCGTTTAAACACCTGCGTACAATAGAAAATATGAACATCAGTTTGGCTGTGTCCTAATGTCAAGCCGGTGACGCTTGCGCTAAGGAACATATCCAACGAGAGAGGGCACTCTTGTTACGCGCAGAATTAAAGGCTAGGATACATCCTAACGAAAACGAACAAGATGTTTTAGAAAATCGAAACCATTTGCTATCATAAATAAAAAACATAACAGAATTATTTTAATCGCACATACACATAGAAAACCGCGAACTACAGTAATCAAAAATACGTAAAAGCCAACAAGGCAGGAAAGGAGCATCTCACCAGCATCAACAGACAAGAAAACTAGCTTCTAGTCAACCAGACTATATTACGTCAGAGCAAGAAAGGGTTAAAAACTATCGAAAACATTTTTGTTTCTAGGCTGCACCTGTTCGTTAAGAATAAATCCATCTTTTTGAGATAAATGTTTAGAAATTTCTAATTCCTCGAACAGGTCCAGCTTGTAACCCTTACTCACTTCGTGCAGCAATTCTACGTCATCCAGTTTACATGGCGTATGTTTTAAGAGCAGCAGATGTTCAGCAAACGTGGAATTTTACACGTTTTCCCCATTTTTACCTAGCATGTGTTCTTTATATCGTACTTTAACGGGTCTACTTGTCTGTCCAACTTCATAGTTGGGGCAGTAGTTCTAAGTAATTATGTACACTCCGGATCTAATACCAAGTTCTTCCCGTGTCCCAGTGATATGAGACACTCTTTGTATCAAACTATTATTTACGGAAAAGGCAACTCTGTAACCGTATTCCTTCTGTAGAAGTCTCCTTATCTTGTATGATACGTTCCCCAAAAATGGGATAGAAATAAAGTTATTACCCTCACTCCTTATCGCCCTGTTATCTCCTGAGGTTGAACATTTTACAGCTGTTTTTTCCTAACAATTTGGTCAATTAACATAGGGTCGTATCCATTGTTGATAACTATGGATTTTACTCAAGTTATTCCTATTTCTAAACAATCCAGTTCTAAAGGTGTGTTTATTTACCGTGAAGATTGTTGACAGTTGCTGCTTCAGCCATGTTTAAAATTTCGTTTCCTTTTTATTCTATAGAAATGCCAGAAAATAATATTTGCATAGAATTTGTAGCGTTAATTTCTTTACTCTATATGTAAAACACATTTTGCAGCCAAATATATTTATTACTTTTTAATAGGATTTTTTACTGACAAAACTAAAACTGTTCTTTCAAAAAATTAAATGAACACTTTCGATAGTAGATGAAACTACAGTATAGACCAGGCGAGGGCAAGTCTCGCTCAGTGCACTTACAGGCATATCGTCCAACAGGGCTAGCAACAAGGGAACACGTACATTATTCTCTTGGCAATAATAAACGAAGTATGGGTAAGTCTGGCACAGGGCACGTGGGCGCACACCACATTTGATCGGCCACGCTACATGGCAAGAGGTACATTAAGGTTTCAGCGATACTTATGTTTTGTGTTTGTTGCACTTCTCTACCTGTCAGCATTGCTATTAAAATAACACTGGTAGCCTTCACCGTTTTCTATAGCAACCCAATAGCTCTAAGCAATGGAAATTTTACGAATGAACATCACCCATTAAAAAGAATCAAAAATATTTGCGCTGCAGTGCTATGGCAAATTGATATAGCGGTTTTGTTGACAGTTATGACTAAAAACTAAAAACCCTGTTATAACTGGGACAAGACAAATATCGAAAAATACTGGTTACTCAGAGCTGAAATAGTGGTATGGGTTTTAACTGGTCGGTTTTTCCCATCCGTTCCGAATAGTAGTTGTGATAGTGGAATAGGCACTGCACAACACGCATGGAATAAGTTCACCAGAATACTTCGTTCATGTGTTAACAATTTTCTGCATTTCGCAAAAGAAGAAGCGTTGTGTCATAGGAACTGTCCAGTGTTAAGTCAGAATTAAAGCAAGACACGATCTCTTGCGGCAACGTGCATGGACTCCGCAGCTAACTTGCCCAGAGCCTCAGCCGCTAGTGTTCATGGCGACCTTGAGGGACAGGTCCACGAGATAACCTTCGTCTCTCCCCTCTACACTCCACTCTCCACTCTCGTTCCAACACAATAGCATGCACATTCGTTTCTCTGCGAAACATCACGTACCAAGAATGCAGAGTCACTGTTTAATAACGCTCTGTAGAGGTTGGTAAGAAAACCGATTAATAAAACAACTGAGCTAACATACAGTCTATTTGAATCTGTTCTCCGTTTCACACTTGACATTTTAATGTGTTTTGTATCTATTGATAATAGAGCTGAAGTGTTTCTACGCTTCAGAATTACACAAAATGTGAACGCTAAGTAAGCATCACTTTCTTTCGCGACCGCTACGGTCTCAGGTTCGAATCCTGCCTCGGGCATGGATCCGTATGATGTCCTTAGGTTAGTTAGGTTTAAGTAGTTCTAAGTTCTGGGGGCTGATGAGCTCAGATGTTAAGTCGCATAGTGCTCAGAGCCATTTGAACCATCACTTTCTTTTTCCTATTTCTTTGGTACTTATGGCTACCTACATTGCATTGTCTGTGCAATGTATGTAGGTTCAACCGTTGTGTGAGCTATCCTGTACGTGATATATCCTTATAAAGGTTGTTGTTGTTGTTGTTGTTGTGGTCTTCAGTCCTGAAACTGGTTTGATGCAGCTCTCCATGCTACTCTATCCTGTGCAAACTTCTTCATCTCCCAATACTTACTGCAACCTACAACCTTCTGAATCTGCTTAGTGTATTCATCTCTTGGTCTCCCTCTACGATTTTTACCCTCCACGCTGCCCTCCAATGCTAAATTTGTGATCCCTTGATGCATCAAAACATGTCCTACCAACCGGTTCCTTCTTTTTTCAAGTTCTGCCACAAACTCCTCTTCTCCCCAATTCTATTCAATACCTCCTCATTAGTTATGTGATCTACCCATCTAATCTTCAGCATTATTCTGTAGCACCACATTTCGAAAGCTTCTATTTTTTTCTTGTCCAAACTATTTATCATCCATTTTTCACTTCCATACATGGCTACACTCCATACAAATACTTTCAGAAATGACTTCCTGACACTTAAATCTATACTCGATGTTAACAAATTTCTCTTCTTCAGAAACGCTTTCCTTGCCATTGCCAGTCTACATTTTATATTCTCTCTACTTTGCTCCCCAAATAGCAAAACTCATTTACTACTTTAAGTGTCTCATTTCCTAATCTAATTCCCTCAGCATCACCCGATTTAATTTGACTACATTCCATTACCCTCGTTTTGCTTTTGTTGATGTTCATCTTATATCCTCCTTTCAAAACACTTTCCATTCCGTTCAACTGCTCTTCCAAGTCCTTTGCTGTCTCTGACAGAATTACAATGTCATCGGCTAACCTCAAAGTTTTTATTTCTTCTCCATGGATTTTAATACCTACTCGGAATTTTTCTTTTGTTTCCTTCACTGCTTGCTCAGTATACAGATTGAATAACATCGGGGAGAGGCTACAACCCTGTCTCACTCCCTTCCCAACCACTGCTTCCCTTTCATGTCCCTCGACTCTTATAACTGCCATCTGGTTTTTGTACAAATTGTAAATAGCCTTACGCTCCCTGTATTGTACCCCTGCCAACTTCAGAATTTGAAAGAGAGTATTCCAGTCAACATTGTGAAAAGTTTCTCTAAATCAACAAATGCTAGAAACGTAGGTTTGCCTTTTCTTAATCTGTCTTCTAAGATAAGTCGTAAGGTTAGTTTTGCCTCACGTGTTCCAACATTTCTACGGAATCCAAACTGATCTTCCCCAAGGTCCGCTTCTACCAGTTTTTACATTCGTCTGTAAAGAATTCGCGTTAGTATTTTGCAGCTGTGACTCATTAAACTGATAGTTCAGTAATTTTCACATCTGTCAACACCTGCTTTCTTTGGGATTGGAATTATTATATTCTTCTTGAAGTCTGAGGGTATTTCGCCTGTCTCATACATCTTGCTCACCAGATGGTAGAGTTTTGTCATGACCGGCTCTCCCAAGGCTGTCAGTAGTTCTAATGGAATGTTGTCTACTCCGGGGGCCTTGTTTCGACTCAGGTCTTTCAGTGCTCTGTCAAACTCTTCACGCAGTATCGTATTTCCCATTTCATCTTCATCTACATCCTCTTCCATTTCCATAATATTGTCCTCAAGTACATCGCCCTTGTATAGACCCTCTATATGCTCCTTCCACCTTTCTGCTTTCCCTTCTTCGCTTAGAACTATGTTTCCGTCTGAGCTCTTGATGTTCATACAAGTGGATCTCTTATCTCCAAAGGTCTCTTTAATTTTTCTGTAGGCAGTATCTATCTTACCCCTAGTGAGATAAGACTCTACATCCTTACATTTGTCCTCTAGCCATCCCTGCTTAGCCATTTTGCACTTCCTGTTGATCTCATTTTTGAGACGTTTTTATTCCTTTTTGCGTGCTTCATTTACTGCATTTTTATATTTTCTCCTTTCATCAATTAAATTCAATATTTCTTCTTATAAAGGTATCTCGCTGAAAAGAATGTGCAACACTATTTATTATACACAACATTTCGGCAGTATTTTCCTCCTAGATGCTGCTTTCAAGTATAGTCTGTTTCTAGTTATTTTTGATATCATTAATAATATACGAATGAGAATTCGCAGAGAATATTTAAAAAAAAGATTAGACACGTGTAGCACTACGTAGAAAACAGTAAAAAGTAACTATGAATATGTGTCTCAAGAAGACACTATTAATATTCTGCTTAAATTTACGGATATTACAACAGCACTGATTAAGGTTCGTGTCTGTCTTAAGAAATTTATAGGAATTCACCCGTCTTCTGCTTTCTGCATTTTCTTTTATTTCAAATAATAGTTTGCTACGAAGCGTTTTGGAAGCTCGCAGGTGTCTTCAGGTGATCATAAGTTAACATTACATTATTTTGTACAGTAATTACTCTTTACAAATACAACATTTCTGTTGGGAGTGTTAAATAGGTTAGGGTGCAAAATATTCATTATGACACATCATACTGACTAATTGGAAAGTAACTTCGCAAATTTCTTCAAACACTGTTCCACTGGTGAATGATTGTTTCATAAGCAGGCGCAAAGTACTCTGAAAAAATTTGCAGCTGTATCAAAACTATATAAATTAGCCCATATAACTCATAGTAACGTAAATTTTGATAAATATTGACGCCTGAACCAATCGATAGCATCTGAATAACATAACAACAATTGACCAACAAAGGCATTTGTAAAGAATAATTGTGAAGTTGTGTTTGTGTTGGCATTTTTGTGTTCCCAATTGCAGATGAAAAATTACACTTTGTCTCGTAATGTATAAATCATACAAACGATAGATTGAACTGATGTATATTAAATTTTTGTTATTAGAAACAAAAACTCGCCACCTAGCCTAAATGGCGCCCTCGGCAGAAGCACAATATTTGAAAGGAATGCATATTACACTAATAATAATAATAACGTATGAACATTTGAAGATGATGCGCGACCGCTACAGTCGCAGGTTCGGATCCTGCCTCGGGTATGGCTGAGTGTGATGTCCTTACGTTAGTTAGGTTTAAGTAGTTTTAAGTTCTAGTGGGCTGATGACCTCAGAAGTTAAGTCCCATAGTGCTTAGAGCCATTTGACAACAAGATGCCGAAATATGACGTGCCTTACTATTATAGGAAACAGAAAAGCGAGTGTGGCATAAATAGCGTGAAGTTTTCTACATAAGTTATTAACGTTGGTGTCCTGAAAGCAACTATTAATAGGTCCTGTATTTTTCCATAGCACCCGTGACAAACAAATATGGTGATCAGCCCTCTGATTTGGGCACCAACTTAAGCCGTTCCTGGAAAGACGAACTGATGTGTAAACACCAGGTTTCAGTCCTCAGTTTCCTGCATCGTTGTCATCAACAACGCCAATACAAAATAATATTCTCCGCGCATTGAAAAGACACGTTTTATTTACATTTACGACACAAGACTCTCATTCTCCTTCCCTTACCACGGAAAATTGAGCAACTCATGTGAGTGAATGAAGTCTTCACATTCACACGGCTCAAGTTCTAGGGAACATCCCAAACAACCGCTACATTTTAAAGACGTTTGATGTGCGATGGTGGTTTACTATCATTGAATGATGTGTCTTTCGATTATCCTAAGACAAATTGAATAGTTTAAAGATCTAACAAGTTAACTAAGTAACCGTTCCGTATTTCACACCGTTGCCACAGTTACGTAGCTTCAGAATCACACCCGTTTCACTTTTCCCCCTTTAGCTGCCACAAACCCCATATTGCACAGCATCCCTATTCTTCTCCACTATTACTGCAGTAAGATCCTATGCGATCAACCCAGCTTCCCACCTGTATTCCACCTCTTTTCTCCGTTCCGCAATTCCATTACAGCCGACTTTTTACTCGAAGTAGTGGAACCGAATTCAAAAATGGATGTGATATCTTATGGGACTTAATTGCTAAGGACATCATCCTTAAGCTTACAAACTACTTAACCTAAACTGTCCTGAGGACAAACACACATCCATTCCCGAGGGAGGACTCGAACCTCCGCCAGGACCAGCCGCACAGTCCACGACTGCACCACCTGAGACCTCTCGGCTAATCCCCCGCGGCGGAACCGAATTAAACGTCTTCAATATCGGCATTGTCAGCTGCATTACATCACCATTCCAGATATCCGTCGCCAAATGGAGATCGTTCAATTCAATTCTTGAAATTCGCACTCTTTTGCCAACTTTTCTTACAAGTATGTTTATACTTCATTACTTTCATTAACTGTACGGCTGACGAGCAGATACTTTAAATCTGACAGCCCATCTCCTTTCAGGGAATTAAATAATAATAAAGAAAAAAAGGTAGGTACACACTGCTCCCGATTTTCCAGGTTAAGCGGGCCGATACTGTGCGGCTAACAGAAAAAAAAAAATGGTTCAAATGGCTCTGAGCACTATGGGACTTAACTTCTGAGGTCATCAGTCCCCTAGAACTTAGAACTACTTAAACCTAACTAACCTAAGGACACCACACACATCCATGCCAGAGGCAGGATTCGAACCTGCGACCGTAGCGCTCACGCGGTTCCAAACTAAAGCGCTTAGAACCGCACGACCACAATAGCCGGCGGCTAACAGAAAAACCACAGATCGAGAGTACAGATAGTTTTACAGGAAACTGCTGTTTACAAAAGACTATCACATGTCGCGTTTGGAAGTCCAGTGGATTACTTACGCGTTACTCGACAGAAAGGGGAAACATAGCCACAAAATTGCAATTCGTATCAGTTGCTTTTTGTTCGCTTTCGGGAGATAATCGTCAAGTTTTCTTCCGTGTCCTTTTTCCATACACTTATATTCTGACTGTGTTTATCATTTTCCTAACAATCAAAACATCGGTGAAGTATTCAGGTGTGCGATATTGTTCTTGACTGACGTATGTTTTGAAACAAATTCCTTGGTGTGAACAAGTAGATGATGGAAGCATCAACAAGTGGCAAAACAGCAATCTCTATGAACCTGGATTTGAGCATGTAGGGATCACGATGGAAGCATCAACAACCGGCAAACCAGCGATGTCTGTGAACCAGGATTTGAGCAGGTAGGTGTCACGGATATTGCGAACAGATTGAATTCGGCGAAGGTAGAGGGCGATATGGGGACAGTAGAGGAATCCCATTACCACGCACGTCGATGCACGGAAAAAAAATGGTTCAAATGTCTCTGAGCACAATGGGACTTAACATCTGAGGTCATCAGTCCCCTAGAACTTACAACTACTTAAACCTAACTAACCTACGGACATCACACACATCCATGCCCGAGGAAGGATTCGAACCTGCGACGGTAATTAAGTAATAATAAAGCGGACGCGCGGTTCCAGACTGAAGCGCCTAGAACCGCTCGGCCACACCGGCCGGCCGATGCGCTGAAATGCGTTGGTCTGTTAATGGAGTACGCAGTACAAAATTCGTTTAACTGTTCCGATGTCTAGAAGTAAGACATGAGTCATATGACGAATACATGGAAGTACTTGTTCTTGTCATAAAAGAATACTTCAGCTTTCGAGTTTTTAAAGATTTTTTATTGATCACGGACATCTGCAACGCGGGTAACGCGGACACTGCTGTATTCAACACTCCTGAGATCACTGTGCACCCGAAAACTGAGTGTAAACAAAGAGTTTGCTCACCTAAGCTGCATTCGGAAAGCGGGCGGCGGCGTAGTGATTGTGCAGCGCAACGCTCCCAGCCGACTGCCTACGGAAGGACGCGCGCTGCCGTAATGAAGCGGACACGTCACGTCATCACGTGCGCACACGCCTGGCGCTGCGCCAAAGGCTCAGTCAACCTCCTCCACGGTGATGTCTGAAAAATGGTGTGCTTGGCACGTGTTCCCACAACGAGACGCACTCATAAAGTCTTGATTATCATCTCGAAAAAGTAAAGCAGGAAAGGGTACAGCAAGAGGTTTCAGATGATGTTTATTACGTATGTGGATTTCGGTCACGTGTGCCCATCTTCAGTGCTAAGAAAACATCAGAAGAACCAGCTACAATAAGGTAACGTGCATAAGCTTTAAATGTGACTCAGTCATAAAACATATACCTGTAAATGCAAATTAAAACATTAAAAATACTTTTATTTGTGGACTATTCATGTCAGAAGTTGAGTTAACACTGAGGTCGCTGTTTAAGTTATAACACAGCTGGCTTCAGTGTACGTCATACACATCTACAGCATCCTCCTTACATGTGTGATGCACTGAAAACATGTATTAATTTTATTTTACACTTAGTATGTTTATCACTTTATTAATCTTTCTTTTATCGTTATTTCAGCGCATACAGTTTGCAGCTCTTCAGCCACACGAAAATATAATTGAAAGCAATGTAATAGAAAAGATGATCATGGTCACTGACAAAATTAAACGTTTTGTACAATAAAAAGACAATCATCAGTTGCATGAGTATCATTTTATTATTAGTTTATAGTTTAAAAATCTTATGTACATGAAACAAGTAAGGCGGTCGTAATTAAAACCGCCGACTATTGTTTTACGTCTGCACGTGGTGGTAACTGAGTGGACTAGCCAGTGGCGGCAGTTAATTATCCGCAATTTACAACTGAATATAATTTAAAAATACAAAACATCTTGGTCATGTGGTCGATCGGTTCAAGGTGCTTCAGTCCGGAACCGCGCTGCTACTACGGTTACAGGTTCGAATCCTGCCTCGGGCATGGATGTGTGGTGTCCTAGGTTTAAGTACCTCTAAGTCTAGGTGACTGATGACCTCAGATGTTAAGTCCCATCGTGCTTCGAGCCATTTTGTACCATCTTGGTCAAATACGTAAGTTAATAAAAATTTTATTAAACTCGTCCTACATACTATGTACAGTTAATGGAGTTGGAATAAATTAGATTAGTGCTATAAATCGTCACGTCATCAGTAGCATGTCGAAAGGCCAGGAATGTTTCTGCTTTAAAATGTTCTCTATGAGTATCCTATATATAACGACTATAATTTACAGATTTTGGTGTCAAAACTAATAAACTGTCAACTACTACATGTAATAATATGGGAAATACCTGACATTTGTCTCCAGTAACTTTATTCTCAGATGTAGGAGAAGTGTAATCATAGCCTAGGGTTATTATTCTCAGATCAGTTGTCCCCTACTGATACCTCTTCCTACTGTCCTACCTGACTCGCTTCAGTGTTCAGCAAGGTCTTCCAAACCATCCCATTTCGACCTGTGTCGCCAGCCCACCAGGCAGCAAAGAGGTTGCGAGAAGGTCGATAGTAGGTACCGGAACAAGCGAGCCTATCAGGAGTGAGGCCAAGCACAGACTCACAAGAAACGCGCCTCCAATGCCCTCTCTGCCACCGGTACTTGGATCGCCGCCGCGGACTGCGGGGACCAGTCAGTCAGTCATCCAGTTAGTCAATGAGTCGAGTAATCAGTCGCAGCCCAGTGGGAGTCCCAGTCGGAGTTAGCTCAGCCTCTAGCTCAGAATCAGTCAGATTAGTGTACATAGCGGGACTTGTGCTCCACTGGCATTGTGGCTAACGTGGACTATTACGGAAGACCTTGTACCACAACATCTGGACTATCTTACGTTAATTAACTTCTTGCTCTTATGAATAAAGAACCGTTTTAATATATGCATGCAGTTATGTTACAGAAAAAGGATATCGGCCACCAAACAACATCCTCTCCTTGCTTCCCACGGTGCAAGCCTACAGTGACAACGAGACGACACAGAAGAACCAACACCACTTTCTTGCTGTTGATGAGAGTGGCTTTCATCCCAATTTCTTCTCTGACTGTTCCTGTACCTCACTCATCTCCTATCCCTCCAACTCAACTCCCATAAATCCGCTGTTTTTGTCTTCTAATGGACCGTCCTTTGTCACTACAAACAATGCCAATTTCCATACCTTTCATCCCACTGTATAAGCCCTGCAAGGCTCCGTCCTCTCTTCTCTCCTTTATCTCCCGTACACAGCTCATATGCCCATCCACTCCCACCAGCCTATCCCCTTCACTATGCTGATGACACCGCTTTCCTCGCCTTCTACCGTACACTCCAGAAATCTTGACGATCCCACCAAATCCACCTAATTTACTAAACTTGTAAAAGGTCCATGACTAAGGAATCCATTGATAGCGCACTCGAGCAGATGTGATTTCGATGGATTGCTCACGCGCTGCCTACAATATGTAAACTATGATAGAATCGCAGACCAGAGAGCAGTGTCGGCTGCAGAGAGCAGTGTCGGTTGCAGTAGGAGATGTGTGGGCAGTAGTGGTGGTAGCTCGCAATCGGGCGGTCGTGCCTGAGCGATGTAATATAAGGTAAAAGCAGCTGCTCGCATATCTAATTTGTTACAACTAAATTTGTACTATTCTCATATCAAGTCACATGTAAATGTTTTTTAAAAACACATTTTAATAATAATCTTTCTTGTAAAAATTGACTTTTGACAATCACTCATCTGAATTTAAAGAATTTACTAATTTCTCCAATCCATAGTCATCCCGATTATCGTAAAGAAAAATCAGTTGTTTCTTTTTATACACGACAAATCTAGCAGCCAGGATTGCATTGGACTGTGCCAGAAAAATTTCTTACAGGAGCAGATATATACGCGTTATCCGGCGACTTCACTGAGGTAAGAATTTTCAATTTATTCAGAATGATCCTTCAGGGCTATGAAGCAGCACTGCTCACGTCCAAATTTACCAGTTTAGATTCACAGTCAGCTAATTATTGAAAGGTTATATATGAGTCGCATTTTTTATTGGGTGGTTGGTCACGTTATTACTCGCGAGGTTACGGTATAACAAACTGTTGGTAGGTTACACTAAATGTGAATGTTATATAATTATTTTTTTCTGTTAGGCGGTTATACTTGTCGACAACCGGCCAGGATCGTATTTTTTGTGAATTTCTGAGAAATAGTCAGTTATATACTAGTTACCACTAGTAATGATAGTAATGTAAATGATGAGCAAACAAATTCAATTATGTTCACAGCAAATTTAACGACAATTGATGACGCGTCACGTTCCGATACAATGATCGCTACACTCCTGATTTGCAAAATTTATAGAGTGAACAGATAAAAGTTTCTAACGGAGGTGAACAATGTACTCAAAATATGTCAGATTTATTTGGTTCTGATGTAGTGACCAACAGTGCACGTGCAATTAGCAAACCTTTTTATGAATCAGACAATGATCAAATGGTTACACAAAACATGACAAATGCAGATACACCATCTCACAGCACAGAGAAAAGAGTCGCTAATTTTGGCATGGGTCAAGTTATTGCAGTATTGCTACAACTTAATGAAAATCTCAGACAGTTGAATGAAAAACAAGACAACAATTATAGGCAACTAAATGAGTCGAACGAATAACTTAATGAAAACTTCAAACAGATTAAAGAACAGATTACAGCCATTTCCGTATAATGTAATGAAACTAAAGAACAAATACGTGAAGAAATTAAGGCTTGTGCTAAGAATAGTAGCGATGAGTTACGTAATACACATGCAGCCACAACAAAATTACTTAGAGATGAAGTTAGTGCAGTTGCTAAACAATGTTCAGAAAACGCAACATAGTTACGCGACGAGTTTAAATTAATGTCAACAGAACTTTCATGCACACTGGATGCGAAAGTAGACAAGAAATTCGAACAACAGAACGGCCAAATTGACGAACGTTTTAATTAACACCTACAAAACAGTGAAACGCATTACCGTAAATTCATACAGAAATAGAACAAAGTAAAGAAACAAGTCATGGAAACAATTGCTGCACAGAGACAGGCAGACGAACTAAGTTGTTTATTAAAGCAAAAACATACGTAGATACCAACACTGCTACAGTATCAGACGAAATCAATACTATCAAACAGTTGAACACTGAATTGCATGATGAAATCTCTGATCTTAAAACAAAATTAGACACATACACCGTAGATTTTCAGACAGTGACCAGCAGACCTGAACAATTGGAATTACTGCAGGATTCCTATGCCATTAAAGCAGACGTATAGAAATTAAACAAAACCACACGTAAAATGAAAAAAAAAACAAATTAATGCCTGTGACATTAAAAATGACGATCGGGTAAAAGCACTGACTGAAAAATATGATGAATTGGCCAGTTGTATTGACGTTATCGAAAATAACAATGACACCATATCGGACGATACGCCACCAATTTCGTTCAATCAAACACGCTATGTTATTCGCTAGAAGAATTTCAGAGTGCTTTTCTGTCAGCGTATTGGTCGAAGACGACACAGCGCGGAATCAAGGTCAGTTAATTAGCTTACCGAATTATGAGAATTCAAATTTTCCCACTGTCACCCAATTGTTTGAACACATGGTACAACAAAACCAATATTTATGTGAGCCATACAGTGAGTCAGCATTAATCCAATTATGTATTTCAAAATTACCACGATCGTAAAGAGTATCACTTTTAACAGGACAGCAGAAAGAATATATTTCTGCGTTTAGAGATCTGTTACAGCTTCTGGAAGTTCAGCAATCAGACTATTCCTTCATAAACAAAAATTTTTCAGCAATCAGATTATTCCTTCATAAACAAAAATTTTTCACATCATAACCAAAACCAACAAGCATACGGCAATTACGATAAGCCACGCTATTTTAATAGCAAAGATGATAGACGCTCCAGGGATGACAACCACCAGAACTTTAATAACAGACAAAATTTTAGTTATCAGTATCGTAAAAATTATCAGCAACAGCAAACACATTTTGGTAACAATAGAGGTTTTTCCCCGCAATAACAACAAAACCAGCCGGTTAGCATAACTAACCAACAATGTGGTTTGCAAGGTGGACCAAGCTTTAATGTTTCGCCGCCTACACGTAGAGCGTCCACTCCACCAAATAGAACGCACAAAAACAAGGAAATCACTACGTACAGAAGACGCATCATTTCAACTCCTATAGCAACGCGCCGCGCCGTATGGTAATGAGTTTTATGACAGACGTAATAGTAATGAGCACAGTCTTCAGCGGACATGTAATAACATTAGGTCTTATCAGGAGCAGAGTCATCCACACAACAGATCATCATGAATGAACCAGACAATAGATATCATCCCGAACTTAATACGTCAGGACGAAGTAACAGAACAGTACAAATAGTCCAGATGCCACAGCATCCTCCTGCAAATAACAGCACGTCATAAAGAATTTGACTAGATACAGTACAGGTCGCATCTTCCAGCAACGTAAGCAATACTTTTGATACACAGAACATTGTTCACGAAAATGTTATTACTTTTGACGACATCTAAGACACACTTTTACATGAAAAACCAGTTACACAAAAAAAACTATTTCCTACCCTGTTATGGAAGTAAAGATTGGATCACCCATATCTTGAGCAATAATCGATTCTGGTTCACTTATGTCAGTTATAAAAGAAGAAACATTCAACGAATATAACAAAGAGAATACTTATCCTACATTACCATTAGGCAAAACTAAAGTAAAGGGAGCAGTATTTCGTAAAGGAGTAGATGTAAAATTACAGATATACTTATCATTTTGTATTGCAGGTCATATGTTTCACTCAAATTTTTAGATTGTTCCCTTACTGGCAACAGACGTTATTTTAGGAACGAACTTTTGCTACAACACGACGCAATTATTGACTTTCAAAATTCCTATTTAATGTTAAAGGAGGAATAGGTACAACTGGCATTAGAATTTCAGCACGCTTTATCTGCAGAAGAGCAGGCAATCAGTCGAACAGAGGTCATTTCTACATCACGTAACATAGACTGTCATTTCACATTGTTCACAAATACGTATGTACACAACTACAATACACCAGACGAAGCCGACTATGACGTTATGCAAATGATTTCTGATAAAGTAAAACAGAGCAACGCAAATACGGATGACGAACGTACTCAACCACGCAAAATTCTTTTACAGCAAGCTCCAGTTTTTGACAACATCCCTGGTACTATGTCCGGTTTTGTGTTGAATTTCAGGTTAAACAACACGACACATTTAAAGCCAAACATTATCCCTTTACATATATTCACAGAGAATGCGTTAAGAAAGAATTACAAGCTATGCTAGACCAAGGAATTACTGAACCGACAGTTAGTCCGTACATAAACCCGCTCCATATTGTTAAGAAAAACAGCCTAGTACTTGACTCGCGTCATGTCAACGACATTATTATTAATGAAACAGATCGCCCACAGACACTAGAAGAGCTTTTACAGAAATTTCATGGTACTGCTGTTTATTCCACATTAGATTTAAAATCGGGATTTTGGCAAATTCAGCTCCATCCGAACTGCAGAAAGTACACAGCATTTCTCTATTTAGGTGATTGTTTTCAATTTTGCAAATTAACGTTCGGTTTAGCAATTTCTTCAGTAGCATTTATTCGCGGTTTGAATACTATACTTCCGACAGAACTTAACACAGAATCACAACGCATGTAGACGACATCCTTATCGCAGAAGCTAACTAGTCTGAACACAATTTGATTCTTGAACAACTTTGCAAACTTTTCGTGTACAAGGACTCACAGTTAATCTCAGCAAATCATACTTTGGCAATACTTCTATAAAATTTTTTTGGACATGTAATTTTAGTAGAAGGCATTGCGCCTGACCCGGAAAAACTTCAAGCTTTACGTGACAACTGTTCCAACGAAGAAGAAACAACTACGCAGCTTTCTGGGATTAATTAACTTTTTCCGTAAATTTATTCATTACTCTGCTTTAGACACCCCTATATTATCCGAGTCGACAGGTAAAAACTCTATTTAGTCCTGGGTAGCGAAGCACGGAATGAATTTGTTAATCTGAAACATGCCTTGATAAATGCACCACTTTTACCACACCCAGATCCTACCAGAAATTTTTCCATTACCACCGACAGTTCTAACACAACTTTAGGCCAACACATTTTTCAGGAAATTGAAGAAGACGGTGCCACAGTAATTAAAAACGTCACTTTTGCAAGTCGAATTCTGTGACCTGCTGAACGCAATTATACTGTTACAGAACTTAAAACATTATGTGTTGTACGGGCATTTAACAGATTTAGGCATTTTCTTTATGGTAGACATACTACCGTATATACAGTTCATAGAGCTCTACAGTTTTTACTTTCCGCTAAATTTATACATGACAGGGAAAGCAGATGGAAGCTTTATTTACAGGAATTTAATTTTACAATTGTTCACATTCCCGGTACACAAAATATTGTAGCAGACACACTATCCCGTTCTCTCAGCAACAATCAGCAAGACATCGCAACCAACTTCTGCCAAGCAAATTTTAGCCTCCTGTATATTCAAAAATTGAAAATTTCATTTCGTCGTCATTACGAGACATAGCACAAGAGCAGAGCAAAGACAACGTATGGAAAGAAATTAAACACCTTTGGCAAGATAGAAATAACCTTACCATGAGGAACCATTATACTGTACGCAATAACATTCTGTTTCGCCACTCTCACCCTGACAGTAACAACTGGTTATTATGTATTCCTGACGTACTTGTTAACAAATTAATTTGGTATACTCATTTAAGTTACGCACATTATGGAGTCAGAAAATGTTTTCTTATACTGAGACAGAACTGTTATTTTACCAACATGGAGAAACGTATTCGACGAGTTTTAGCGTCATGTAAAATCTGCCAGAAAGTTGAATCAGACACGACTTCACATATTCCTCTGTTACATCCCATTGCACCGATTACATTGAGACATATGGCCACTGTAGACATTTTTTCTCCGATTCCCAGATCTAACAGGGGTTTTTGCTACATCTTTGTCACTGTTGAACTCACTTCGAAATTTGTTACCTTCACTCCGTTACGTAAAGCTACTGCTAAATCTATTTCGAATGCATTTGTAAAACATTTTTTATTTCATGTAGGGCATGTATTGGAAGTAATTTCCGACAGTGGACCACAATTTCGATCTGCGATATGGACACGTATGTTACGAGCTAGAAGCATTTCTCCGATCCATATATGCAGGTATCACGCTTCTTCGAATCCTTCTGAACGATTGATGAAAGAAACTGGTAAACTATGTAGAATATACTGCCATAAAAGACATATTGATTGGGACACACACATACTCTCATTCCAGGATGTAATTAACTCCATACCAAATGAACCTACTATGCTATCTCCGACTGTTATATTGAAAAATGTTGAACCCCCAACAAAATTAAAGAATTAGTATCTTTTCCTACAATTCGTCGACTGCGCCACCATGAAATAATTGATATTGCGCTCAACAACATCAAACGTGCCACAGAGCGCCGGAGAAGACAGCAAAAACAGGTTTGTACACGCTGTGCACATAGGACAGAAGATATTAGTACGCACACATTATTTATCCAACAGAGGAAAGAGTAGATGCAGTAAATTTGAGCTTCTATACGCAGGTCCACATAGAATTCGCAGCATTCCTCACCCCATTGTACTACACGTCGAAACTTCGAGAACTAGAAAAACCAAGGGCCATCACCATATTTCCAATATTAAATCCTTTATTGAATAAACATACTTTATGATTTATCACACAATAATGCGATTTGCATATATTTATATGAACACTTACTGGTGAAGATCATATTTTTTCTTGACAAGTGCCCAGTAAGGTAAGGGTAGCAGGTCGCTTTTCTTGTCGTTATATATCAGACCGTGCACATTTCCCATTTTTATGTATATATGATGGTTTTCCTCTTTAGTGATGAAATATGCTAGAAGTAAGAAACTGTATAATATATGAAATAATGAATGCTAATGAATAGTTGTATGAGGAAAATGGTAATGTGAATAATTAATAATGAAGTGTCTATTTTCTGCAGATGATAAGAAATGATGACGAATAGTTGTATGAAGAACATAGTAACACGAATAATGAAGTTTTTCTTTGCAGATGATGATAATGACGAAGTTTATATATTTTCTATTAGGTAAGAGATGCTATGTAGTTTTTTAAAGTATTTTTGCAGTTGTTTTTGACAGTATGTCTTATGTCCCATAGTATAATGACTGAATGTTTTGGGAAAGACAGCTAGAGTACATACACATTAAGTAAACGTTTCATTGCCTGTTAATTTGAAGTTTACTACTTTCCAGCACAATCTGCATTTGTTCTTTCAGCTCAATAATCCACTTTGTATTTCTTCCAGGAGAAGCTTTTCATAATATTAATATGCTACAAGCACTTAGTTATTAAACGTGTTCTAGTACTTGCATTTTTTTACCCAGTCGAATCTATTATTCATGAATGTGGTCACATATACTCTACTTCTTTCGTAACCTTGCTACAGCTGACTCATGACGAATGGCGTTATTAATCCTTATTTCCAGCAATAAGTCAAAAGAAAATATTTTCATGTCCCTGCAATTGATTATCGATCCCAACGCAATGCATTGCTAGCACAAAAAAGTTATTACTAGTCCCAGTTACTACCAGTATACAAGTCAATAACGCTACCAGTTTAAGATATATTTCTAGTCCTAAATACAATGCAAATTTTTCTGATGTATTAATTAATTATGTCTATGTATTATTGGACTAAACACATTGAATACTAGTTCCAATGTCTTACATTTTAAATATGTATTATGTCACTAGCAGCTTAATGCTACACGCAGTAACTCCTGTTTTGAATGATGACTTCTGAATAATGCATAATAAATGCTCTGTAACTGGCCGACGAGTGCGAATAATAACTGTAATGAGGTGAATTATGATGCCAGTAATTACTGTAATGAGATGACTTATGAATAATGTTTTGTAACATTTCATAAATGATATGCCGATAATTACAATAATGAGATTACTTATGAATAATGTTCTGTAATACTCCATACATACTACACAAATGCTTTATAATTATGCAATGAGTGCCAATAATAACTAATGAGATGACTTATGATGCCAATAATCACTGTAATGGGATGACTTCTGAATAATATGCTACAATACCACATAAATGCTTTGTAACTGGGCAACGAGTGCCAATAATTATTCAAATCTGATGACACACTAGTGTAGTTCTGAATGATGACTAGCATAAGACTTAATGTATCCTTCACCTTCTGACCTAATTACCAGCAGTTACTGCGATATCCGCATGTCCTGTCCATCCTCATTATCATGGAGGACTATATTTGGTTTTTGCAGTAATTCCACGTTGATGTAAGAGTATGGATTCTACAAGAATGTGGTGTTGACATCAAGCTGTGCACCACTCTGACCGAAGGAGATATCATTATGGTCCTACTGTTTGGTGTACCTAATGTACTACAAAAAGGATAACACTCAATATTAATACAACATTTCAGTGTCTTGGTTACACCGATAAATACTTCATGGAATAGAACTTCAGATTCTCTCACTTGGTGTTGTGCTTCTGTAGAAAGATATGGACTTTTAGTGGAGCTATGTGCAACCCACTGTGCTATAACCATGATGCTATCCTTCCCATTCCTGTCCTAGTTCTTTTAAAATGGTGAAGACTTACGCAGTGTGTGTGCACTTTATGTCATTTCTCAATATGCTTAAATTCTTGTAAAGTGGTAGAGACTCATACAGCGCGTGTGCACTTTATTTCATTTCTCAATATGTTTAAATTTTTGTAAATGGTAAAGACTTATACAGTGCGTGTGCACTTTATTTCATTTTTTAGTAAGATTAAATTCTTGTAATATGGTAAAGACTTATACAGTGCGTGTGCATTCTGTTTCATTTCTTAGTATGTTCTGTACTTAGCGCGTGTGCACTTTATTCCATTACTTAATACGTTCTGTACTTATATTATTTATCAATAATATTATATATATGTATATACTCTGTGAATGTAGACTTAGTAAACTAAAGACATTATAGAAAAAATTGTTGCTTTTGGCAAGTTTAGTTGACTCACCATCGCTGCCAAATTTTTACTACCGCTCACCAGTGGAGGGTTATGTAAGAGTTCCATGACTAAGGACTTCATTGATAGCGCACTCGAGCAGGTGTAATTTCGATGGATTGCTCACGCACTGCCTGCGATGTGTAAGCTACAATAGACATGCAGACCAGAGAGCACTGTCGGCTGCAGAGAGCAGTGTCGGCTGCAGTAGGAGATGTGTGGGCAGTAGTGGTGGTAGGTCGCAGTTGAGCGGTTGGGCCGGTCATTCCTGAGCGATGTAGTATAAGGTAAAAACAGCTGCGTACATATCTAATTTGTTACAACTAAAGTTGTACTATTGTCATTCAAGTCACATGTAAATGTTCTTTTTTTTCTAAAAAAAACCTTTTAATAATAAACATTCTAATAAAATTTAACTTGTGACAATAATTTATCTGAATTTAAAGAATTTACTAATTTCTCCAATCCATAGTGATCCCGATTATCGTAAAGAAAAATCAGTTGTTTCTTTTTATACATGACAAATCTAGCAGCCAGGATTGCATTGGGCTGTGCCAGAAAAATTTCTTACGGGAGCAGATATATACGCGTTATCCGGCGACTTCATTGAGGTAAGAATTTTCAATTTATTCAGAATGATCTTTCAGGGCCATGACGCAGGACCGCTGACGTCCAAATTTACTAGTTTAGATTCACAGTGAGTTAATTATTGAAAGGTTATATATGAGTCACGTTTTTTATTGGGAGGATAGTCACGTTATTATTGCAAGGTTACGGTATAATAAACTGTTGGGAGGTTACACTAAAAGTGAATGTTAAATAATTATGTAATTTTTTTGTGTTGGGAGGTTACAATCCACTCCCACCAGCCTATCTCCTTCACTATGCTGATGACACCGCTTTCCTCGCCTTCTAGCCTCCACTCCAGAAACTTCGACGATCCACCAAATCCACCTAAGTTAATAAACTTATACAATTCTGACTCGTCGCCAATAAGACATCTTGGGTATGCAGTGCAAATGTTGTATTGAATCCAAACTCATTATTACAAGTATCAGGTGTTGCCCGTCATTAGACGATCTGTTAAAAAGATAAACATGAGCACAAGAAACTTCATATTCCATTGCAAGCCGCCATTTGCTTTAATCATAAATATATGTCCAAGTGATGCTAAATATTATTATATTTACATAAATCAAAGTATTAACTTGTCAATAACTTTAAAATTGTGAGCTACACCCTTAATTTTTATGTTCTGAAATTTCTGAATTTATTCATGGCACTGTTGTTGCCTATGTCTGCAGTCACTTTCAGAACTCAAATCAATAATTAAATTAAATAATTTAATACGATTGAATTCTGAATTGCTGGTGTATTCATGTATCACCACAATAAAATAAAAACAATGAATAGTTGAGTGAGTATGAATGAGAACAATAGCGTATTTAAGTTTACAAAAATAATGACAAGTTTTTAGTGATCCTTTTATACTTACAATGGGCTGATAAATCTTAGGAAAAAAATGACAAACAAAAATCAAAAGCATTCGTTGGGATGGAAACTATAGAAATTCCCCTTTTATAACGCAATCTGACTTTGTTTACATGAATCCACAGTGAGGCAGAAATCTATTCAACTGGAATCAACTACGACGAACAACACTACAAACTATGGTTCTCTGGAGAACATGGAGCTGTAAATATCATTTAACAACCATACGCCGCTGCAGTAATACTTTACACTCTTACCTCGGTTCATGTGGCAGCAGAAAACGGTACTTTGTGAGCGAGGAGCGGCGCGCTGAATCAGCTGTAATCTTCTGACGCGTGCACGAAAAGCGGACTGGCGCTCTGATTATTAGAAAGCGGGGAACTTCCCTATCCGAGCTCCGAAATTCCAGCAGATTTCAGTGTGAGGTCTGACCAAACAATGTGACTCATAGGCGCGTCGGTGCTTGTTGGAATTGTCAAACGGCAGACGGCCGACTCAGGAAGCATAATTTCACCCTCGTGACGCACAATATGTCCGACATGATACACAGTTCCACTGTCGGTACATCTGGAAGCTGCTACTGGTTCTTAGTCCACCATAAGTTGCAGTGCACAAGTCGTACTCCAGCAGGGGACGACTAGAAGATGATAACAGCCAAAGATTCAGAATCGCTTTCCACGAAGCCTTGGTACGGGCGCCGAATTAGAGAAAAAAAAATCCTCTCCATGTTGTACAAAGGAATCGAACTACACTACTAGCCATTCAAATTGCTACACCAAGAAGAAATACAGATGATAATCGGGTATTCATTGGACAAATATATTATACTAGAACTGACATGTGATTACATTTTCACGCAATTTGGGTGTATAGATCCTGAGAAATCATTTCCCAGAACAACCACCTCTGGCCGTAATAACGGCCTTCATACGCCAGGGCATTGAGTCAAACAGTGTTTGCATGGCATGTACAGGTACAGCTGCCCATGCAGCTTCAACACGATACCACAGTTCATCAAGAGTAGTGACTGGCGTATTGTGACGAGCCAGTTGCTCGGCCACCATTGACTAGGGCAGCAGTTGAACATTTTCTGTATCTAGAAAGGCCCGTACAGGACCTGCAACATGCGATCGTGCATTATCCTGCTGAAATGTAGGGTTTCGCAGGGATCGAATGAAGGGTACATTCAAGGGTCGTAACACATCTGAAATGTAACGTCCACTGTTCAAAGTGCCGTCAGTGCGAACAAGAGGTGACCGAGACGTGTAACCAATGGCACCCCATACCATCACGCCGGGTGATACGCCAGTATAGCGATGACGAATACACGCTTCCAATGTGCGTTCACAGCGATGTCGGAGAAACACGGATGAGACCATCATGATACTCTAAACAGAACCTGGACTCATCCGAAAAAACGACGTTTTGCCATTCGTGCACCCAGGTTCGTCGTTGAGTACACCATTGCAGGCAGTCCTGTCTGTGATGCAGCGTCAAGGGTAACCGCAGCCATGGTCTCAGAGCTGATAGTCCATGCTGCTGCAAACGTCGTCTAACTGTTCGTGCAGATGGTTGTTGTCTTGCAAACGTTCTCATCTGTTGACTCAAGGATAGAGACGTGGGCGCACGTTCCGTTACAGCCATGCGGATAAGATGCCTGCCATCTCGAGTGCTAGTGATACGAGGCCGTTGGGATCCAGCACGGCGTTCTGCATTACTCTCCAGAACCCACCGATTCCATATTCTGCTAACAGTCATTGGATCTCGACGAACGCGAGCAGCAATGTCGCGATACGATAAACTGCAATCGCGATAGGATACAATCCGACCATTATCATAGTCGGAAACGTGATGGTACGCATTTCTCCTCCTTACACGAGGCATCACAACAACGTTTCACCAGGCAACGCCGGTCAACTGCTGTTTGCATATGAGAAATAGGTTGGAAACTTTCCTCATGTCAGTACGTTGTAGGTGTCGCCACCGACGCCAACCTTGTGTGAATGCTCTGAAAAGCTAATAATTTGCATATCACAGCATCTTCTTGCTGTCTGTTAAATTTCGTGTATGTAGCACGTCATCTTAGTTGGTGTATCAATTTTAATGGCCAGTAGTGTACTATCTACTCATTGAATCTCCCCACTTAACTGTTCTGCTAGCCTGGTAGGTAGTCCAGACACAGCACCCGGGTTCCCACGCTGGCGGAGCAAGCCTCCGCTTTGCATATTCCAATTTCTGAAGGAAAGCTGTTAAGCTTTCCAGACTGTCGTACACATGCAATACGTGTTTTCGGCACTAGCTAAAAGAACCTGGCAACTTCCTGGCGTTAGGCGAGTTACCGTCTTCCCTCCACTAAACGCATGCACCAGCCACTCTGTCCGGATCATCCCAGCTTCTAACACAAGAATGCTTGGAGTTCTATGACATTCCCACCATTTGCACAAAAGCTCAGATTACAACAATCTGTCTTAAATGGCTTCTTCCTCCCACTTTGAGCCCACTGGCTGCCTCTGCGATGGTCTGTTGCGTGACCCAGGTAAAATGGTTGGCGAATCAGCGCCCTCCTGCTCTAACCTAAGTGGGAAGACGGAACTCCCATGGCCCTAAGTCCTCTGCAGGTAAAATTGACAGAGCACTGCTTCCCAGAATCACTCGCACAGCCAGGTCATTGGATGCAGCATATATGGCCTGTAATGCATCTTTCTCCCTGTTCTTCAATGTCTCCACTAAGGCACTTCGGGTACAAGTTCTCTTAAGGTTACACATGCAGTTATATGAGCATTTTTCCCACAGTTTACTCATGTAAAAAGTTCAAAAATGGTTCAAATGGCTCTAAGCACTATGGGACTTAGCATTGGAGGTCATCAGTCTGCTAGACGTAGAACTACTTAAACCTAACTAACCAAAGGACATCATACACATCCATGCCCGAAGCAGGATTCGAACCTGTGACCGTAGCAGGGGCGCGGTTCCAGACTGAAGCGCCTAGAACCGCTCGGTCACAGCGGCCGGCATGTAAAATCTCATAAACCACTGACCTAAAACATGAATATTAATCTGACGGAGAGTGTTGCTGAAGTGAGAGAGTGGTGTGCCACCTCTCACCATTTGTCGCCAACCATCTGCTGATAACCTGTAGTCGTATTTCATACTATGTATATTCCCATACAGGCAAAACATTTTACTCGAAAACGGCTTGCCAGGGGTTGATGGATAAACACGATATTGCAGTGGCTGTGTTATCATGAATTACGATACGAAGTTCATTTGGACATGCGTGCCATGTTGTTCACACAAAAGCCGTAAGGTCGAAGGGACGTAAGAGCGGCAGTGTTCGTGGATAATAGAGTAGAGAAGACAGATGGTATGGTACTCTCTGCACTTGTCTGTGTGCAGCCAGGATAGCTGTTCATAAGATGATGAAATACGGTCAAAAGTTCGAAGGTCACAGATATAATGACCAAAGACATTCATAATTAATTCCAGCCTCTGTGAACTTTCCTGACAAAGGACATGCAGGATCACATCGTCGTAATCAATAATTGGAAAAATAAGTGTTCGTGGAAGTTTCTTTTTCAGGTCAAGAGGGAAGAGCTTTCTATATTTTTCTATAGCATGGAGAGATCCTGATGCCTTCTTGCACATTGCAGTCAACTGACTAGTCCAATTTAGATTTTTGTCTAATATTAGTCGTAGTCTGTTTGCTGAAGGAAAGAAGTTGATATTTCTCTGTTGCTCCATCGGGGGTACGGACAGCGGCCGGTAAGATATTTACTAAAGAAAAATCACCAAACAGCCGTATGTTTTCAGAAGTTTTTTTATTTACCTGACCAGTTTCAGCATCTGATTAATATCATCTTCAGACCCCTAAACACTCGACGTATAGAAAATCAGATATATCGATAAAATAGGGCGTTTCAGTCTTCGATCGCTATTCTTTATTTTCAGTTACCGGTTTCGGGCTAGCTGCCCATCTTCAGATCGTATGTTGTAGTTTCAGAGTAACTTGTCCGTACAGAACACACTGTTCACTGTCATTTACGTGAAAGTTTACCGAAAAGCATGATCTGTTGGAAGGTTGAAAATAAAACTCTGTGATATAGGCAATATCATGTAAGAATTCATGAAATGTGGCTGAAGCAAGATGCAGATGAATGTGAACCCGTGTGCGTGTGCGGCCTGTAGCGTAGTAGATATACTGTAAAGACATTTGTGTATAATACACCAGGACACTGCTATTTTTTGAAGCTTTATTCAAGAGTTGTACAGTTAGGCGATAAGCTTATTTCGGCTGCATTTCCACTTTCAAGCGACCTGCAGTTGCGGTATATACTGCCATTAGTATATATAATTTTTGTATTGTATGTCTGATTGGTTTTGTAACAGTGTGCCAAGTACTTACTTCTATGACTTATCATTGACGTTGTAGCTGTGAAATATTTCTCTGTACTGTATTTGATCGCAGACAGTGTTGTTTTTATTTATATATGTTTTTTCTCAAAAGTAGATGTTGCCGTTGAGTAATTTCTGTTCAAATATATAGGACGTAAAAATTGTATACACTAATAACGCTATATAGTTGAACATCACTTGAAAATGGCAATGCAGACGAAATAAGCTTATTGGATAATTGTACAGCTCTTCAATAAAGCTTCAAAAATAGCGGTGTCCGGGTATAATATACATAAAAGTCTTGCGATAATAGTTGTCAGCCAGCCGAGGCTACACGTACTTGGTTTCTAATATCGAATACAGGAAAGAAAGTGGCATCCCCGTACCAGGTAATATGGAATCGATATATTGACAATGTAATGTCTATGAAACCGAGACAAATACTCTTCGCATTAGAAACAAAATAAAATTAAACCGTTTCCTACATATTACACCTTGGCAACTGAACTATCACGTGTACGGGATGAAAGAGTTGTTATGATACCTTGCGCCACTTATTAGAATGTTCAGTGGTGATGAAAGAGTGAGCAGCCGGACTGGGATCATTGGTCATCGTGATCTGAGTCAAAAGAATGCATACGTACTTTAGTGCCAAGACACACAAGGCAGTCATCCGCCCTGTCACACAGAAAGGTACGGGACGCTGGTAAACACCATCTTCCTACATTTCTGAAAAACTTTCGACACTGAGCCACAGAGCTGAATGATAACCAAGAGAATGGTCATACGGCGTGTCTTCACAGATACTCGATGTTGTCAATGAATTTTTCACAAATAGAGCCCAGAACTTTATACCAGAACTGCGAATGATCAACAGAAATGAAAGTAATAGTGGATGTGACAAAGAACGCGTAAAAAAGCCTCATCTTTCTCAGATATACATAAACAGATGGAAACACAGTTCTAACCACAGAAGGGAAAGCAGAAAGGTGGAAGGAGCATATAGAGGGTCTATACAAGGGCGATGTATGTGAGGACAATATTATGGAAATGGAAGAGGATGTAGATGAAGATGAAATGGGAGATACGATACTGCGTGAAGAGTTTGACAGAGCACTGAGAGACCTGAGTCGAAACAAGGCCCCTGGAGTAGACAACATTCCATTGGAACTACTGACGGCCTTGGGAGAGCCAGTCCTGACAAAACTCTACCATCTGGTGAGCAAGATGTATGAGACAGGCGAAATACCCTCAGACTTCAAGAAGAATATAATAATTCCAATCCCAAAGAAAGCAGGTGTTGACAGATGTGAAAATTACCGAACTATCAGTTTAATAAGTCACAGCTGCAAAATACTAACGCGAGTTCTTTACAGACCAATGGAAAAACTAGTAGAAGCCGACCTCGGGGAAGATCAGTTTGGATTCCGTAGAAATGTTGGAACACTTGAGGCAATACTGACCCTACGACTTATCTCAGAAGCTAGATTAAGGAAGGGCAAACCTACGTTTCTAGCATTTGTAGACTTAGAGAAAGCTTTTGACAATGTTGACTGGAATACTCTCTTTCAAATTCTGAAGGTGGCAGGGGTAAAATACAGGGAGCGAAAGGCTGTTTACAATTTGTACAGAACCCAGATGACAGTTATAAGAGTCGAGGGACATGAAAGGGAAGCAGTGATGGGGAAGGGAGTGAGACAGGGCTGTAGTCTATCCCCGATGTTATTTAATCTGTATATTGAGCAAGCAGTGAAGGAAACAAAAGAAAAATTCGGAGTAGGTATTAAAGTCCATGGAGCAGAAATAAAAACTTTGAGGTTCGCCGATGACATCGTAATTCTTTCAGAGACAGCAAAGGACTTGGAAGAGCAGTTGAACGGAATGGATAGTGTCTTGAAAGGAGGATATAAGATGACCATCAACAAAAGCAAAACGAAGATAATGGAATGTAGTCGAATTAAGTCGGGTGATGCTGAAGGAATTAGATTAGGAAGTGAGACACTTAAAGTAGTAACGGAGTTTTGCTATTTTGGGAGCAGAATAACTGATGATGGTCCTAAGTAGAGAGGATATAAAATGTAGACTGGCAATGGCAAGAAAAGCGTTTCTGAAGAAGAGAAGTTTGTTAACATCGAGTATAGATTTAAGTGTCAGGAAGTCATTTCTGAAAGTATTTGTATGGAGTGTAGCCATGTATGGAAGTGAATCATGGACGATAAATAGTTTGGACAAGAAGAAAATTGAAGCTTTCGAAATGTGGTGCTACAGAAGAATGCTGAAGATTAGGTGTGTAGATCACATTACTAATGAGGAAGTATTGAATCGGACTGGGGAGAAGAGAAGTTTGTGGCACAACTTGACCAGAAGAAGGGATCGAAGGGATCGGTTGATAGGACATGTTCTGAGGCATCAAGGGATCACCAATTTAGTATTGGAGGGCAGCGTGGAGGGTAAAAATCATAGAGGGAGACCAAGAGATGACTACACTAAGCAGATTCAGAAGGATGTAGGTTGCAGTAGGTACTGGGAGATGAAGAAGCTTGATCAGGATAGAGTAGCATGGTGAGCTGCATCAAACCAGTTTCAGGACTGAAGACCACAACAACAACAACATACGTAAACATAAATGACCATCCAGCATCATGAGAGCTGTCAGACTTTTTAAGATTCTATTTTTTTTACAAGCGTGTCGTCGAAAGACGATCGTAAGAAAACGGAATGATTTGAACAAAATTTTCACTTCGTTTAAGAGTATGGTCAAATGCAAGATAACGCCCATAACAGAGAGACAGTATGTGAAACTGCTTGGAGCACGTCACATCATTTAAATATTCAGCGGTTAATGCTGGAAAGCGACATGAGATGCGCGAAGACGTTGAAAGTTTACCGTCATACCTCCTTGCCTAGGGACGCCAGATGAAAGTTAATGTCGTCGACCCCTGAATCAAAATTGCGCATTGGATAACTGGGGAGAGGAGCTTGAGAGCGCTACCTAGAGAGCGTGCCCTTTCTGTGCGATACTAGGCAAAGGGCCGGTGAGCTCACACGCTGATGTGTGGGTCCCTGCATTCTATATCTTTTATTTTAAATGAATTCCTTTAACTTGACTTCTTTGTGATTTTTAAAGGTATGTTAAAGATTGATGACAATTGATTACGTACTTATTTAAAATATTATCACTCGATTTTACAGCCATTGCAACAATTGTTGCAGTTTACAAATATTACAATTTTACAACTTATAGCTCGGTTATACACTCCTGGAAATGGAAAAAAGAACACATTGACACCGGTGTGTCAGACCCACCATACTTGCTCCGGACACTGCGAGAGGGCTGTACAAGCAATGATCACACGCACGGCACAGCGGACACACCAGGAACCGCGGTATTGGCCGTCGAATGGCGCTAGCTGCGCAGCATTTGTGCACCGCCGCCGTCAGTGTCAGCCAGTTTGCCGTGGCATACGGAGCTCCATCGCAGCCTTTAACACTGGTAGCATGCCGCGAAAGCGTGGACGTGAACCGTATGTGCAGTTGACGGACTTTGAGCGAGGGCGTATAGTGCGCATGCGGGAGGCCGGGTGGACGTACCGCCGAATTGCTCAACACGTGGGGCGTGAGGTCTCCACAGTACATCGATGTTGTCGCCAGTGGTCGGCGGAAGGTGCACGTGCCCGTCGACCTGGGACCGGACTGCAGCGACGCACGGATGCACGCCAAGACCGTAGGATCCTACGCAGTGCCGTAGGGGACCGCACCGCCACTTCCCAGCAAATTAGGGACACTGTTGCTCCTGGGGTATCGGCGAGGACCATTCGCAACCGTCTCCATGAAGCTGGGCTACGGTCCCGCACACCGTTAGGCCGTCTTCCGCTCACGCCCCAACATCGTGCAGCCCGCCTCCAGTGGTGTCGCGACAGGCGTGACTGGAGGGACGAATGGAGACGTGTCGTCTTCAGCGATGAGAGTCGCTTCTGCCTTGGTGCCAATGATGGTCGTATGCGTGTTTGGCGCCGTGCAGGTGAGCGCCACAATCAGGACTGCATACGACCGAGGCACACAGGGCCAACACCCGGCATCATGGTGTATGGAGCGATCTCCTACACTGGCCGTACACCTCTGGTGATCGTCGAGAGGACACTGAATAGTGCACGGTACATCCAAACCGTCATTGAACCCATCGTTCTACCATTCCTAGACCGGCAAGGGAACTTGCTGTTCCAACAGGACAATGTACGTCCGCATGTATCCTGTGCCACCCAATGTGCTCTAGAAGGTGTAAGTCAACTACCCTGGGCAGGAAGATCTCCGGATCTGTCCCCTATTGAGCATGTTTGGGACTGGATGAAGCGGCGTCTCACGCGGTCTGCACGTCCAGCACGAACGCTGGTCCAACTGAGGCGCCAGGTGGAAATGGCAATGCAAGCCGTTCCACAGGACTACATCCAGCATCTCTACGATCGTCTCCATGGGAGAATAGCAGCCTGCATTGCTGCGAAAGGTGGATATACACTGCACTAGTGCCGACATTGTGCATGCTCTGTTGCCTGTGTCTATGTGCCTGTGTTTCTGTCAATGTGATCATGTGATGTATCTGACCCCAGGAATGTGTCAATAAAGTTTCCCCTTCCTGGGACAATGAATTCACGGTGTTCTTATTTCAATTTCCAGGAGTGTATTATATAGAAATCTGCACGCACTTTTCTACGGGAAAGACGGAATTGCGTTGGCCAAATGTATACCAAAAAGTCTCCCAATATTTTAAATAGGACATTAACTATGTGAAGAGTATAACGGGCAAACTGGGGACCAGATACTTTAACACAGGGAGTCAAATTTCCGGAATTAAACTATCACATTCATTACCTTACACAATCCGAAGCTGGAAGTAAAAGAATTAGTACAAATAATCAAATACCTCTCTTCCATGCTTGAACATTGAGACAGACGCACTGACTGCACGTCTACTCACTTACCTGTCTTCTGTAACACCCTAGAACATGGCGGGCACCCGGAGGTCTTCCTGGGCCCCGGTGGAGGTGGTGGTCGAACCACTTGGCCGTGACCAACCTCTCCACCCCAGATCTTGTGACACTGGAAAGCCTTTGACTTTTACCTGCATGTGCTGTCTCTCTGATCCCCTACCCAGGAGTAAGGTTGGCACTACTATACTACAGAACTACTTCCCAACTAAGATTTGGCCATGCTTTACGGAAAGATGTGAGGAGGATAAGGAAAGTTCATGTGCAGATTCACATCCACATACAAGAAATGTATAATACACGACACATATAAATACGTATTATGAAGCCGGACACATTTCTTTCCACCCGTCCACATGGGTTCTGTTGCACCCGCGGCCGTCCCCGTCGTGTAATAAAATTGGCTGCGGAGCCGCCTCTTTTGCTATTTCCCGGTGCGAGCGAGCAGCGAAACCTGCTGCTTATAGAACGGAAACTACTGTACCGTTTCAACGTAACCACGCAAAAATAGATGAAATATTTACGTAGAGACTACAGTCAACACGTTATACATTTCGTCCCACACTAAAACCGGGAATATTTACGTAGAGACTACAGTCAACACGTTATACATTTCGTCCCACACTAAAACAGGGGTTTTCCTAATAGCGCTGTCAAATATGTGGAATTTTTTTCTTAGTAGTTCTGTATGTTTTTTTTTCTTTCTTGTTTTTCTTCTCTTAGGTGTTCAATCCAAAACTGTCGAATTACTTTGAGTTTTTCGCTTATATCTCGAAAACTATGAGTTTTTTCGAAGATAAGCAGTCCATGCAAAATTAAGGTAGGCAAAATGTCGTGTAAAATTCACAGGACAGGTTTAATATTCTGACAAGCGGTGTCTGCGCTAGAGCGCGATGAAAAACAGCGAATTTTCGGTCCTTCTGCAAAACGTCAAAAACGCCCATCCCCAACCTCTACAGCCTGAAAAGTACACATCTTATCAACCACGCGCCAAGCGAAAGTACATTAAATTTACTACAAGGAACGTGTGTAACACCCAATTTTCTTATAAGGAGCAAAGCGGAGATTACGAAAAATGCCTTCTGCACCCTACATTCAGACGATCCTTCCATTTTGATGTACTGCTCTCGCGCTGCCTACGATATGTCAGCATAAGAGAATCTCAGACCAAAGAGCAGTGTTGAACGCAGTAGGAACTGTGTAGTAGTAGTAGTAGTAGTAGTAGTAGCTAGCTGTCTGGTGTATCGTGATGGCTGGACGGGCGTGGTGGAGCAATGGCGGACCCTGAGCGTTGTAGTATAAGGTAAAAGTAGCCTCGCGCTTATGTAGTATTGTTATATCAGGTCCCATGTAAATGTTTAAAAAGTCTCTTAATAATAATCTTTCTCATAAAAAGTAACTTTTGACAATCATTCATTTCAGTTTAAAGAATTTACTAATTTTTCCAATGCTTGGTCATCCCGATTATTGAAAGGATAAATCAGTTGTTTCTTTTTATACATGACAAATCTATCAGGTAGGATTGCACAGAGCTGCGCCAGAAAAATTTCATATAGGAGCAGATATATACGCGTTATCCGGCGACCTAATTTTGGTAAGATTTTTCAATTTATTCAGAATGAATTTTCAGGGCCTTGACGCAACACTGCTGACGTCCTAAATATACCAGTTTAAATTCACAATCATTATTGAAAGGTTAGAAGTGAGTCCCAATTTTATTGAGAGATTAGTCGTATTTTATTATTGATAGGTTACGCAATTTATCTGTTAGTAGGTTACGCTAAATGTCAATGCTATACATATTTTCACTGTTGGGTAGTTACGCTAAATGAGAATGTTATTTATATTATTTTTTGCTGTTGGGAGGTTACGGAATAAATCTGTTGGAAGCTTACACTAAATGTGAATGATGAAATTAATTATTGTTTTTACTGTTGGGAGGTTACGGAATTTATTTTGTGGGGAGGTTACACTTGTCGAAAACCGGCCAGGATCGTATTTTCTTTGTGAATTTGTGAGTAGTAGTCAAGTATATCTCTGCTCTTATTTACCTAATATTAAATGTAGTTTACATCTCGCGCAACGCATTTACTAACTAGTCACTCTTTCTTTCAAAGATCATCGGCAATTTATTGCTCTTTATTGTTATTGTATTTGTTCCATTTTTGCTTTGTCCTTGTTTGATTTTGTGCTTAACTTTGATTTGTGAAAATGCCGCGAAAAACTGCTAACAGTACATCGCGATGTGCAATGAGTGAAAAAGTCGACTCGAATAATTTGACCGATAATACTAGCGACACTCAGTGTAATAGCGATAATCCTCTAATTACTGATAATCAGTGCGTGCCGATCACTAGTAATGATTTTGATCCTCATGATGAACAAACAAATTCAATTAAGTCCACAGTAAATGTAACAATTGATGACGCGGCGCGTTCAGTTACAATGAACGCTCTCTAGTTTGACTTGCAAAATTTACGTAGCGAACAGAAAATTGTTCCTAACGAAAGATGACCAATATACACAAAACAAGGCAGATTTATTTGATTCCGATGTAGTGGCCAACATAGCACGTCCGATTAGCGAACCTTTTCGTGAATCAGACAATTCAAAACGTGGTCACATGCAGATAGACCATCACACATCATAGAAAATAGAGTCGCTACTTTTGGCATGGATCAAGTTATGGCAGTATTGCTACAACTTGATGAAAAACTCAGTCGAATGAAAAACAAGACAATAATTACAAATAACCTAATGGAAAATTAGACAACAATTCCAAACAGTCGAATGATAAACAAGACAACAATTTCAAACAACTTAGTGAACAGATTACAGCCGTTGCCGTGCAATGTCATGATACTAAAGAACAATTACGTGAGGAAATTAAGGCTTGTGCTAGGAACAGTCGTGAAGAAATTAGATCTGTGGTACAAGAATTAAGTAATACACATGCAGCCACAACTAAATTACTTAGAGATGAAGTTAGTGCAGTCGCTAAACAATGTTCTGAAAACGCAACACGGTTACGCGACGAGTTTAAATTAATGTCATCAGAACTTTCACGCACACTGGATGCGAAAGTAGATACAAAATTTGACCAACAGAACAGCCAAATTGACGAGCATTTTAATCACTACCTACAAAACAGTGAAACGCGTTACCGTAAATTTATACAGGAACACAATAAAGTAAAGAAACAAGTCATGGAAACAGTTACGGCACAGAGACAGGAAAACAAGCGTAAGTTATTTACGAAAGCAAAAACATACGTAGACGTTAACATTGCGACAGTATCAGACCAAATTAATACTATCAAACAGTTGAACACTGAATTGCATGATGAAATCTCCACTCTTAAAACAAAAGCAGACACTCACACAGTAGACTTGAATAGTTGGAATTTATACAGGATACCGATGCCATTAAAGCAAGCGTTAAGAACTTAAGCAAAACCACACGTAAAATCCAAAAACAAATTAATGCTTGTGACAATAAAAATGACGATCAGGTAAAAGCACTGACTGAAAAAATCGATGAATTGGGCAGTCGTATTGATGTTATCGAAAATAACAATGACACAAAATCAGACGATACGTCACCAATTTCGTTCAATCAAACACACGAATTCCGAAACTTACAGCCGACAATCAGTGAGATAGGTTCGACCAATAATACATTACGTAGAAAATTGTCATCTTTACAGCAAGAAATGACTGAAATGAAAAATGTTACAGCCTTTAACACGCCACAGCACACACCACTTTCCGAACATTTCTCACACTCTCACAGCCAGTATAATTTAAGTGATTTACAGAGAGTACGTGACTTAGATTCCGAACAGCCACAGACAAACAGATTATCATACAATCCAGAGACTGCCCAGACATTCAGAGACGATAATTTTGATTACAAACGCTTTCTATCCGTTATGAAATTTAAGGTATTTAAAAATGACACAACAGATCCACTCTTTGGACTGGATACAACAATTTGCCTTTGAATTTTCACCGGCATCGACTGTAACGCGGAAACTAAAATTTATTTGCAGCGCGTAAGTGACCTCAGGTCATTCATTACACTTCGATGAATATGTGCCGTAGTGAGCACAGGGCCCCGAGCCGTAGTAGTGCTGTTTCTTCTTTAGTTTTCTGCACTGCTGCCTACTCTTTTACTATCCTTTATATCTATCAAAACAACTCTTCAACTATCGATCTATGTAAGGTTAAGAATGAATAAAGAAAACCTGATATGACAAGTTTTACGTGAAAGTGACAGTTTTCATTAGACGCTCCAGAAATGACAATAAATACCAGCATAATTTTAATAACAGATAAAATTTTAGTCATCAGTATGTACAAAATTTACAGCAATCGCATACACAATAGAGGGTTTTCACCACATCAACAAAACCAGTCGGTTAGCATAGGTAACCAACAATCTAGTCTGCAAGGTCAACCAAGCTTTAATGTTTCGCCGCCTACACATATAGCGTCTGCTCCGCCAAATAGTAACGCACAGCAACAAGGAAATCACTACGTACAGAAGACACATAATTTCAACTCCTATCGCAACGCGCCGTATAGCAAGGATTATCATGACAGACGTAAAAGTAATGAGCACAGCTTTCAGCGTAACAGTCGCTCTTACCAGCAGCAGAATCGTCCGCAACAACAGATTATCATGAATGAACCAGACAGTAGATATCATCCGGAATCTCATATGTCAGGAAGAAATAACAGAACAGTACAAATAGTCGAAATGCCACAGCATCCTCCGGTAAATAACAGCACGTCTGATAGAATTAGAGTATGCCGTTGGTGGGGAGGCTTGCGTGCCTCAGCGATACAGATGGCCGTACCGTAGGTGCAACCACAACGGAGGGGAATCTGTTGAGAGGCCAGACAAACGTGTGGTTCCTGAAGAGGGGCAGCAGCCTTTTCAGTAGTTGCAGGGGCAACAGTCTGGATGATTGACTGATCTGGCCTTGCAACATTAACCAAAACGGCCTTGCTGTGCTGGTACTGCGAACGGCTGAAAGCAAGGGGAAACTACAGCCGTAATTTTTCACGAGGGCATGCAGCTTTACTGTATGATTAAATGATGATGGCATCCTCTTGGGTAAAATATTCCGGAGGTAAAATAGTCCCGCATTCGGATCTACGGGCGGGGACTACTCAGGAGGATGTCGTTATCAGGAGAAAGAAAAGTGGCGTTCTACGGATCGGAGCGTGGAATGTCAGATCCCTTAATCGGGCAGGTAGGTTAGAAAATTTAAAAAGGGAAATGGATAGGTTAAAGTTAGATATAGTGGGAATTAGTGAAGTTCGGTGGCAGGAGGAACAAGACTTCTGGTCAGGTGACTACAGGGTTATAAACACAAAATCAAATAGGGGTAATGCAGGAGTAGGTTTAATAATGAATAGGAAAATAGGAATGCGTGTAAGCTACTACAAACAGCATAGTGAACGCATTATTGTGGCCAAGATAGATACGAAGCCCACACCTACTACAGTAGGACAAGTTTATATGCCAACTAGCTCTGCAGATGATGAAGAAATTGAAGAAATGTACGATGAAATAAAAGAAATTATTCAGATAGTGAAGGGAGACGAAAATTTAATAGTAACGGGTGACTGGAATTCGAGTGTAGGAAAAGGGAGAGAAGGAAACATAGTAGGTGAATATGGATTGGGGCTAAGAAATGAAAGAGGAAGCCGCCTAGTAGAATTTTGCACAGAGCACAACTTAATCATAGCTAACACTTGGTTTAAGAATCATGAAAGAAGGTTGTATACGTGGAAGAACCCTGGAGATACTAAAAGGTATCAGATAGATTATATAATGGTAAGACAGAGATTTAGGAACCAGGTTTTAAGTTGTAAGACATTTCCAGGGGCAGATGTGGACTCTGACCACAATCTATTGGTTATGACCTGTAGATTAAAACTGAAGAAACTGCAAAAATGTGGGAAATTAAGGAGATGGGACCTGGATAAACTGAAAGAACCAGAGGTTGTACAGAGTTTCAGGGAGAGCATAAGGGAACAATTGACAGGAATAGGGGAAAGAAATACAGTAGAAGAAGAATGGGTAGCTCTGAGGGATGTAGTAGTGAAGGCAGCAGAGGATAAAGTAGGTACTAAGACGAGGGCTGCTAGAAATCCTTGGGTAACAGAAGAAATATTGAATTTAATTGATGAAAGGAGTAAATGAAGCAGGCAAAAAGGAATACAAACGTCTCAAAAATGAGATCGACAGGAAGTGCAAAATGTCTAAACAGGGATGGCTAGAGGACAAATGTAAGGATGTAGAAGCTTATCTCACTAGGGGTAAGATAGATACTGCCTACAGGAAAATTAAAGAGACCTTTGGAGAGAAGAGAACCAAGTGTATGAATATCAAGAGCTCAGATGGCAGCCCAGTTCTAAGCAAAGAAGGGAAGGCAGAAAGGTGGAAGGAGTATATAGAAGGTTTATACAAGGGCGATGTACTTGAGGACAATATTATGGAAATGGAAGAGGATGTAGATGAAGACGAAATGTGAGATATGATACTGCGTGAAGAGTTTGACAGAGCACTGAAAGACCTGAGTCGAAACAAGGCCCCCGGAGTAGACAACATTCCATTAGAACTACTGACGGCCTTGGGACAACCAGCCCTGACAAAACTCTACCAGCTGGTGAGCAAGATGTATGAAACAGGCGAAATACCCTCAGACTTCAAGAAGAATATAATAATTCCAATCCCAAAGAAAGCAGGTGTTGACAGATGTAAAAATTACCGAACTATCAGTTTAATAAGCCACGGCTGCAAAATACTAACGCGAATTCTTTACAGACGAATGGAAAAACTGGTAGATGCAGACCTCGGGGAGGATCAGTTTGGATTCCGTCGAAATGTTGGAACACGTGAGGCAATACTGACCTTACGACTTATCTTAGAAGAAAGATTAAGGAAGGGCAAACCTACGTTTCTAGCATTTGTAGACTTAAAGAAAGCTTTTGACAATGTTGACTGGAATACTCTTTTTCAAATTCTAAAGGTGGCAGGGGTAAAATACAGGGAGCGAAAGGCTATTTATAATTTGTACAGAAACCAGATGGCAGTCATAAGAGTCGAGGGGCATGAAAGGGAAGCAGTGGTTGGGAAAGGAGTGAGACAGGGTTGTAGCCTCTCCCCGATGTTATTCAATCTGTATATTGAGCAAGCAGTAAAGGAAACAAAAGAAAAATTCGGGATAGGTATTAAAATTCATGGAGACGAAGTAAAAACTTTGAGGTTCGCCGATGACATTGTAATTCTGTCAGAGACGGCAAAGGACTTGGAAGAGCAGTTGAACGGAATGGACAGTGTCTTGAAAGGAGGATATAAGATGAACATTAACAAAAGCAAAACGAGGATAATGGAATGTAGTCAAATTAAATCGGGTGATGCTGAGGGAATTAGATTAGGAAATGAGACACTTAAAGTAGTAAAGGAGTTTTGCTATTTAGGAAGTAAAATAACTGATGATGGTCGAAGTAGAGAGGATATAAAATGTAGACTGGCAATGGCAAGGAAAGCGTTTCTGAAGAAGAGAAATTTGTTAACATCGAATATAGATTTATGGATCAGGAAGTCGTTTCTGAAAGTATTTGCTTGGAGTGTAGCCATGTATGGAAGTGAAACATGGACGATAACTAGTTTGGACAAGAAGAAAATAGAAGCTTTCGAAATGTGTTGCTACAGAAGAATACTGAAGATAAGGTGGATAGATCACGTAACTAATGAGGAGGTATTGAATAGGATTGGGGAGAAGAGAAGTTTGTGGCACAACTTGACTAGAAGAAGGGATCGGTTGGTAGGACATGTTTTGAGGCATCAAGGGATCACAAATTTAGCATTGGAGGGCAGCGTGGAGGGTAAAAATCGTAGAGGGAGACCGAGAGATGAGTACACTAAGCAGATTCAGAAGGTTGTAGGTTGCAAGAGGTACTGGGAGATGCACAGGATAGAGTAGCATGGAGAGCTGCATCAAACCAGTCTCAGGACTGAAGACAACAACAACAACACAGTACAGATTGAACCTTCCTGCAACGAAAGCAATACTTTTGATACACAGACTCTGGTTCACGAAAATATTATTACTTTTGACGACATCCGAGACACACTTTTGCATGAAAAACCAGTTATTAAAAAAATCATTTCCCACCCTGTCATTGAAGTAAAGATTGGATCATACACATTTTCAGCAGTAATCCATTCTGGATTACCTATGCCAGTTATAAATGAGGAAACTTTCAACGAATGTAACAAAGAGAATACCTATCCTACGTTACCAGTAGGTAAAACTAAAGTAAAAGGAGCAGTATCTGGTAAAGGAGTAGATGTAAAATTACACACACGCTTATCATTTTGCATTGCAGGTCATACGTTCCGCTCATATTTTTGGATTGTTCCCTTATTGAGAAAAGACGTTATTTTAGGTACGAATTTTTTGGTACATGACGCAATTATTGATTTTCAAAATTCCTATTTAATGTTAAAGTATCAAAATATACAGCTGGCATTAGAATTTCAGCACGCTTTATCTGCAGAAGAACAGGCAATCAGTGGAACAGAGGTCATTTCTACATCGCGTGAAATAGACTGTCATTCCACAATGTTCACAGATACGTATGTTCACAACTACAATACACCAGACGAAACCGTCTATGACGTTATGCAAATGATTTCTAATAAAGTTAAACAAAGCAGCACAAATACAGACGACGAACGTACGCAACTACGCAAAATTCTTTTACGGCAAGCTCCAGTTTTTGACATCATCCCTGGTACTATGTCTGGTTTTATGTATGAATTTCAAGTTAAACAGCATGACACATTTAAAGCTAAACATTATCCTATACCGAATATCCGTACACAAAACATTGTAGCAGACGCACTATCCCGTTCTCTCAGCAACAATCAGCAAGACATTGCAACCAACTTTTGCCAAGCAAGTTCTAGCGTCATGTATATTCAACATGTTGCATTTCAAAATTTCATTTCGTCGTCATTACGAGACATAGCACAAGAGCAGAGTAAAGACAACGTATGGAAAGAAATTAAACACCTTTGGCAAGATAGGAATAACGTTACCATTAGAAACCATTATACTGTACGCAAGAACATTCTGTTTCACCGCTCTCACCGTGACAGCAACAACTGGTTATTATGTATTCCTGACGAGCTTGTTAACAAATTAATTTGGTATACTCATTTAAGTTACGCACATTATGGAGCCAGAAAATGTTATCTTGTACTCAGACAGAACTGTTATTTTGCCAACTTGGAGAAACGTATTCGACGAGTTTTAGCGTCATGTAAAATCTGCCAGAAAGCTAAATCAGACACGACTTCACATATTCCTCCGTTACATCCCAGTGTACCCGTTAAATTGAGACACATCGCCGCTGTAGACATTTTTGGTCCGATTCCCAGATCTAATAGGGGTTTTTGCTACATCTTTGTCGCTGTTGAACTCACTTCGAAATTTGTTACCTTCATTCCGTTACGCAAAGCTACTGCTAAATCTATTTCGAATGTATTTGTAAAACATTTTTTATTTCATGTAGGGCATGTATTGAAAGTAATTTCCGATAATGGATCACAATTTCGACCTGCGATATGGACCCGTATGTTACGAGCTAGAAACATTTCTCCGATCTATATATCCAAGTATCACGATTCTTCGAACCCTTGTGAACGACTGATGAAGGAAGTTGGTAAACTATGTAAAAATTGATTGGGACGCACACATACTCTCATCCCAGGATGTAATTAACTCCATACCAAATGAATCTACTATGCTATCTCCGACTGTTGTATTGAAATATGTTGAACCACCCAACAGAATTAAAGAATTAGTATCTTTTCCTACTTCTCGTAACTATGCCACATGAAATAATTGATATTGCACTCATCTACATCAAACGTGCCACAGAGCGCCGGAGAAGACAGCAAAAACAGGTTTGTACACGCCGTGACTGTCACATACGACAGAAGATATTAGTACGTACACACTGTTTATCCAACAGAGGAAAGAGTAGATGCTGTAAATTTGAGCTTCTATACGCAGGTCCATACAGAATTCGCAGCATTCCTCATCCCAATGCAGTACATGTTGAAACTTTGAGAACCAGAAAAAACAAAGGCTATCACCATGTCTCCAATATTAAACCCTATATTGAATGAACATACTTTCTGCTTTATCACACTGTAATGCCTTTTCCAGTTATTGATATGAACACTTACTGATGATTATCATATTTTTTCCTGGCAAGTGCCCGGCAAGGTAAGGTTAGCAGGTCACTTTTCTTGTCGTTATATATCAGGCCGTGCACATTTTCGATTTTTTGTGTATGTATGATTGTTTTCCTATCGAAAGTAGAATTTTTGTCTGTATGCACTATGAAATGTTTAAGATGTAACAAACACCAGTTGACATTTTGCCTTATGATATTTCAACATCTTGACTATTCTACATTTTTTGCTATTACATTATGGTACTGTGTGTACATTTTATGCACTTGAAAACTGTCTATGTTTTTGACCTAATTCATATTCTGTCATGCCATGCTGTATGCTTAATTATATCACTAAAAACAAGTTTTCTTTTAATGAGTATGTGATTTAAATGCAAGATATTAATCCTTATTAATCATTTTCAGAAAGCAATACCATGAAAAAGAAATAAATTAAACAACCACAGTGGTTTACTATGAAATGGAAATTTTACCATCAGAATGAAGGAAAGAAAATGCAATATCATTTCATGAAGAGTAGATGGATCAGAATTAACAAGCATTAACCAGAATATACTATACACGTCGTATGATAGCAGTCTCGACTAATTATTTTTCTTTCAGAATACGAGGCAATTGATGCAGGCTGACAGACAGAACTACAGATGTTCATTTTAGTGATGATATATGGTAGAAGTAAGAAACTCTATACTATATGAAGTAACAAATGATAATGAATAGTTGTATGAAGTAAATGTAAATGTTAATATGAATAATGAAGTGTCTATTTTTAGCAAATGATAATAAATGATGATGAATAGTTGTATGAAGAATATGGTAATATGAATAATGAAGTTTTTCTTTGCAGATGATGATAATGATGAAGTTATAATATGAATAATGAAGTTTTTCCTTACAGATGAGAATAATGATGAAGTTTATATATTTTGTATTAGTTAAGAAATGCTGTGTAGTTATTTACGTATTTGTTGCAGTTCCTTTTGACAGTATGTCTTAAGTCACATAGTATAATGACTGAATGTTTTGGGGAAGACAGCTAGAGTACATACATACTGAGTACACGTTTCATTACCTGTTAATTCGAAGTTTTCTACTTTTCAGCAGAATATACATTTTTTCTTTCAGATCAATAATCCACTTTGTATTTTTTCTAGGAGAAGCTTTTCATGATACTAATATGCTATAAGCATTTAATTATTAAATATGTTCTAGTACTTGCATTTTTTTACCCAGTTGTGTCTATCATTTATGAATGTGATCACATATACTCTACTTGTTTCATAACCTTGCTACAGTTGACTCATGACGAATGATGTTATTAATTCTTATTTCCAGCAATAAGTCAAAAGCAAATATTTTCATCCCCCAGCAATTAATTATCGATCCCATGCAATGCATTGCTAGTACAAAAAAATTATTAATAGTCACAACTATTACCAGTAAGCAACTAAAAATACTACCAGTTTAAGATATATTTCTAGTCCTAAATATAATGCAAATTTCTCTGATGTATTGATTCCATTATGTCTATGTATTATTGTACTACAGACCTTGAGTAATAGTTACAATGTCTTACGTTTTAAATATGTCTTATGTCACTTACATGATTACATATATAAACACTAGCAGCTTGATGCTACACTCAATAACTCCTGTTTTAAATGATGACTTGTGAATAACACTGAATAATGTTTTGTAAAACTATATAAATACTTTGTAACTGGCCAGTGAATGCCATTGCTTACTGTAATGAGATGACTTATACATAAATGCTATGCCAATAATCACTGTAATGAAATGACTTATGTTGCCAATGATTACAGTAATATGATGACTTATGCATAAATGCTAAGCCAATAATTGACTCTTGTTTTGAATGATGACTTTTGAATAATGCATAAAAAAATGCTTTGTAACTGGCCAGTGAGTGCCAATAATTACTGCAATGACATGAGTTCTTAATAATATTTTGTTATACTCTATAAATGAATGCCAATAATTACTGCAATGAGATGAATTATGAATTGTGTTTTGTAATACTCAATACTTGCTACACGTTTACTAACTGGCCAATGAGTGCCACTGATTACTGTAATGAGATGACTTATGCATAAATGCTATGCCAATAATTACTGTAATTAGATGACTTATGAATAATGTTTTGTAATACTCCATACATAGCACATAAATGTTTAGTAACTAGCCAATGAGTGCCAATAATTATTCAAATCAGCTGATACACTAGTGTGATCCTGAATGACGACTAGCATAAGACTAAATGTATCCTTCACCTTCTGACCTAATTACCAACAGTTACTGCAATATCCGTATGTCCTGTTAATCCTCATGATCATGGAGGACTATATTTGGTTTTTGCACTAATTTTACGTTGATGTACGAGTATGGATTCTACCAGAATGTGGTGTTGACATATCAAGTTGTCCACCACCTTGAACGATGGACATGTTATTATGGTTCTGCTGTTTGGTGTACCTAATGTACTACCAAAATGATAACACACAACATGAATACAACATTTCAGTGTCTTGGCTAGACTGATAAATATTTCAGGGAAAGAGAACTTCAGATTGTCTCACTTGGTTTGTGCTTCTGTAGAAAGATATGGACTTTCAGCACAGCTACGTGCAACTCACTGTGCTACAACCATGATGCTATCCTTCCCATTCCTTTCCTAGTTCTTGTAAAATGGTAAAGACTTTTACAGTACACTTTATTTCATTTCTCAATATGTTTAAATTCTTGTAATATTCTGAAGACTTTTACAGAGTGAGTGCACTTCATTTCTTTTCTTAATGTACCCAGTTCTTGTAAAATGCTAAAGACTTTTACAGTGTGTGTGCACTTTATTTCATTTGTTAATGTTTTCAGTTCTTGTAAAAAATGCTAAAGACTTATTCACTGCGTGTGCACTTTATGTCATTTGTTAATATATTTTGTACTCATTGCGTATATACTATTTCATTTCTTAATATGTTCTGTACTCATTGCATATACATTTTGTAATTTCTTGATATGTTCTGTACTCAGTGCGTGTGCACTATTTCATTTCTTAATATGTTCTGCACTTATCAATAATGTATATACTCTGTGACTGTAGACTTAGTGACTAAATAGATTACAGAAAAATTTGTTGCTCATGGCAAGTCTAATTGACTCACCATCGCTGCCAAATTTTTTCCGCCGCTCCCCCCCCCCCCCCCCCCCCCCCCCCTCCCCAGTGGAGGGTTATGTAAGAGGTCCATGATTAAGGAATTTGTTGCTAGCGCACTGGAGCAGATGTAATTTCGATGGATTGCTCTCGCGCTGCCTGCGATATGTAAGCCATAAGAGAATGTCAGACCAAAGAGCAGTGTTGACTACAGGTAGAACTGTGTAGTAGTAGCGTGCAGTCTCGTGTATCGTGTTGGCTGGGCCGGTCGTGGTGGAGTGATGACGGACCCTGAGCGTTGTAGTGTAAGGTAAAAGTAGCCTCGCGCATAAGTAGTATTGTTATATCAGGTCCCATGTAAATGTTTAAAAAGTCTCTTAATAATAACCTTTCTCATAAAAAGTAACTTTTGACAATCATTCATTTCAGTTTAAAGAATTTACTAATTTTTCCAATGCTTGGTCTTCCCGATTATTGAAAGGAGAAATCAGTTGTTTCTTTTCATACATGACAAATCTATCGGGCAGCATTGCACAGAGCTGCGCCAGAAAAATTTCATATAGGAGCAGATATATACGCGTTATCCGGCGACCTACTTGAGGTAAGATTTTTCAATTTATTCAGAATGAATTTTCAGGGCCATGATGCAGCACTGCTGACGTCTTAAATTTACCAGTTTAAATTCACAATCATTATTGAAAGGTTAGAAGTGAGTCCAAATTTTATTGAGAGATTAGTCGCATTTTATTATCTGTTAGTAGGTTACGCTAAATGTCAATGCTATACATATTTTCACTGTTGGGTAGTTACGCTAAATGAAAATATTATTTATATTATTTTTTGCTGTTGGGAGGTTACGGAATAAATCTGTTGGAAGCTTACACTAAATGTGAATGATATAAATAATTATTGTTTTTACTGTTGGGAGGTTACGGAATTTATTTTATTGGGGAGGTTACAAGTTTTCCCATCGGTGTTTACAGAGCCTTGGTGACTGTACTGAAAAATAGTGTAAAGCATCTGTGTCACCTTGAACTGCAGTACTGCATACGATGAAAGTTACTTGGCCCGTTATAAAAATGTGTTTACCTTTTAAAGAGCTCTCGTATCTCGATGCTAACAGCACGTCTCTGAATTAATTCGTTGTCCACCGTCATGCTTCGAGTAGCACTGTAGAACTGATTACACTTGCGTCTTGTGTGCCATTTCCTGATGGTTCGTTAGAGCGTCAAAATCACAAGCTGGTTATAGGGGTTACCTGTAATGCTCCAAAACTTCACAGTTGGCGAGAGATCCAGTGACCTTGCTGGCCAACGTAGTGTTGGGCAAGCCTGAAGACAAGCATTAGAAACCGTCGCTGGAATGCAAGTCCATTATGGCTTGTCACAAAGGGAAAGAAAACGCAACGTAGAATTTTGTCGACGTACCGCTGTGTTGTAAGGGAGCCGCAGATGACAACTGAAGGAGACCTGTATATGAAATGACGTGGCACCCCTGACAATCACTGCCAGTTTTCGAGCCGTATGGTGGCGACATTCAGACTGGTATCCTACTGTTGTTCGGGCGTCTCCAGGCGCGTCTTCACTCGTCATCTGTGCTCATTTTGAAGCGGAACTCGTCAATGAAGACAATTCTATTCCAGTCAGTGACATTCCAGCAGACGACATGTCTGAAGACGTCCCAGACTGCGGTGGGGCACCATCCTGGGTGCCGCCGGCCGGCTTAGCCGAGCGGTTCTAGGCGCTGCAGTCTGGAACCGCGCGACCGCTACGTTGACATGTTCGAACCCTTCTTCGGGCATGGATGTGTGTGACGTCGCTAAGAAGTGAAGTCCCATAGTGCTCAGAGCCATTTGAACCATCTTTTTTTTTTGTAGTCTCCCACCACATGGACCAACAACCAAAAGTGATTGTCTGGGATCAATGTTTAGTGCTAGTTTAAAATCACTATTAGGTCACAGTAAGATTATTTACAGTCAAAGCGTTGCATTTACACACCATCGTAAGGTGAGTTCAGTTAAAGTTTAGTTCAGATATCATTTCTTTTGTCAGAAATCATTAGTCTTACAGTGCTGCGTGACCTGTTCGTATCTGTATTATTCAGTGTTTGCAGTTTTTCTTAGTCGGTTTTGGTACGTAAATTTGCAGAGAATTTTGAAAGAAAGAAGGATGTTGGGCATTTATTCTTTCAAAATTAAGTTTATAATTTTGTGTAGGATTTTTACTCTGTTGAGTTTGTGTGTTAGAATTGCAAAATGCTTTCTTTCGGATGTGTGCACGACTTTCTTTGGAAATTTCAATGGCGCGTTTTCCGTCTCGAGTATCTCTAGTTCCGAAGGGATCCCATGCATGCCATCTGCCTTTGTATGATCGTAGGTCTTGGGAAACCGTACTCAGACGCTGATATTGCATCTTCTACGTGTTACAAAACGACACTCATTTCTTCTTGTATTAGTTCATGAAACTTATATCTTTGGAAGAAGAGTGAAGTTGTGGAGTGTTATTTGAGGAAGACTAATAGACAGTTCTCCTGCTATATTCGTATATTTTGCGTACATTTCGTGAAAATAAGATAAGTGCATCCTTGGTTTCACCCTGCGTATACAGTGTTCAAATAACTTAGAGAATACAAGCGTGTAACGTCGTTGACAGCATCCGGTATTTAGGCAGGAGCACACACTGCCATTTTCAAGGCACAACTGCAGCAAGTAACCGCTGCGCAAGCGAATTTAAAACCACGGTTTCCACAGGAGCTCTGTAAAGACATTTTTTTTTTTTTTTTTTTTTTTTTTTTTTTTGTCATCAATCTACAGACTGGTTTGATGCGGCCCGCCACGAATTCCTTTCCTGTGCTAACCTCTTCATCTCAGAGTAGCACTTGCAACCTACGTCCTCAGTTATTTGCTTGACGTATTCCAATCTGTTTTCCTCTACAGTTTTTGCCCTCTACAGTTCCCTCTAGTACCATGGAAGTCATTCCTTCATGTCTTAGCACATGTCCTATCATCCTGTCCCTTCTCCTTATCAGTGTTTTCCACATATTCCTTTCCTCTCCGATTCTGCGTAGAACCTTTTCATTCCTTACCTTATCAGTCCACCTAATTTTTAACATTCGTCTATAGCACCACATCTCAAATCCTTCGATTCTCTTCTGTTCTGGTTTTCCCACAGTCCATGTTTCACTACCATACAATGCTGTACTCCAGACGTACATACTCAGAAATTTCTTCCTCAAATTAAGGCCGGTATTTGATATTAGTAGACTTCTCTTGGCCAGAAATGCCTTTTTTGCCATAGCGAGTCTGCTTTTAATGTCTTCCTTGCTCCGTCCGTCATTGGTTATTTTACTGCCTAGGTAGCAGAATTCCTTAAATTGATTGACTTCGTCACCATCAATCCTGATGTTAAGTTTCTCGCTGTTCTCATTTCTACTACTTCTCATTACCTTCGTCTTTCTCCGATTTACTCTCAAACCATACTGTGTACTCATTAGACTGTTCATTCCGTTCAGCAGATCATTTAATTCTTCCTCACTTTCACTCAGGATAGCAATGTCATCAGCGAATCGTATCATTGATATCCTTTCACATTGTATTTTAATTCCACTCCTGAACCTTTCTTTTATTTCCGTCATTGCTTCCTCGATGTACATATTGAAGAGTAGGGGCGAAAGGCTACAGCCTTGTCTTACACCCTTCTTAATACGAACACATCGTTCTTGATCGTCCACTCTTATTATTCCCTCTTGGTTGTTGTACATATTGTATATGACCCGTCTCTCCCTATAGCTTACCCCTACCTTTTTCTGTATCTCGAACAGCTTGCACCATTTTATATTGTCGAACGCTTTTTCCAGGTCGACAATTCCTATGAACGTGTCTTGATTTTTCTTTAGCCTTGCTTCCATTATTAGCCGTAACGTCAGAATTGCCTATCTCGTTCCTTTACTTTTCCTAAAGCCAAACTGATCGTCACCTATGTTCTTCTGTATATTATTCTTGTAAGCAGCTTCGATGCATGAGCTGTTAAGCTGATTGTGTGTTAATTCTCGCACTTGTCAGCTCTTGGCGTCTTCGGAATTGTGTGGATGATGCTTTTCCGAATATCAGATGGTATGTCGCCACACTCATATATTCTACCCACCAACGTGAATAGTCGTTTTGTTGCCACTTCCCCTAATGATTTTAGAAATTCTGATGGAATGTTATCTATCCCTTCTGCCTTATTTGACCGTAAGTCCTCCAAAGCTCTTTTAAATTCCGATTCTAATACTGGATCCCCTATCTCTTCTAAATCGACTCCTGTTTCTTCTTCTATCACATGAGACAAATCTTCACCTTCATAGAGGCTTTCAATGTATTCTTTCCACCTATCTGCTCTCTCCTCTGCATTTAACAGTGGAATTCCCGTTGCACTCTTAATGTTACCAGCGTTGCTTTTAATGTCAGCGAAGGTTGTTTTGACTTTCCTGTATGCTGAGTCTGTCCTTCCGACAATCATATCTTTTTCGATGTCTTCACATTTTTCCTGCAGCGATTTCGTCTTAGCTTCCCTGCACTTCCTATTTATTTCATTCCTCAGTGACTTGTATTTCTGTATTCCTGATTTTCCCGGAACATGTTTGTACTTCCTCCTTTCATCAATCAACTGAGGTATTTCTTCTGTTACCCATGGTTTCTTCGCAGCTACCTTCTTTGTTCCTATGTTTTCCTTCCCAGCTTCTGTGATGGCCCTTTTTAGACATGTCCATTCCTCTTCAACTGTACTGCCTACTGCGCTATTCCTTATTGCTGTATTTATAGAGTTAGAGAACTTCAAACGTATCTCGTCATTCCTTAGAACTTCCGTATCCCACTTCTTTGCGTATTGATTCTTCCTGACTAATGTCTTGAACTTCAACCTACACTTCATCACTGCTATATTGTGATCTCCTGGGTACGTCTTACAATCCAATATCTGGTTTCGGAATCTCTGTCTGACCATGATGTAATCTAATTGAAATCTTCCCGTATCTCCCGGCCTTTTCCAAGTATACCTCCTCCTCTTGCGATTCTTGAACAGGGTATTCGCTATTACTAGCTGAAACTTGTTACAGAACTCAATTAGTCTTTCTCCTCTTTCATTCCTTGTCCCAAGCCCATATTCTCCTGTAACCTTTTCTTCTACTCCTTCCCCTACAACTGCATTCCAGTCGCCCATGACTATTAGACTGCATTACCCTTTCAATATCCTCATACACTTTCTCTATCTGTTCATCTTCAGCTTGCGACGTCGGCATGTATACCTGAACTATCGTTGTCGGTGTTGGCCTGCTGTCGATTCTTTTTAGAACAACCCGGTCACTGAACTGTTCACAGTAACACACCCTCTGCCCTGACTTCCTATTCATAACGAATCCTACTCCTGTTATACCATTTTCTGCTGCTGTTGATATTACCCGATACTCACCCGACCAGTAATCCTTGTTTTCCTTCCACTTCACTTCACTTCACTGACCCCTACTACATCTAGATTCAGCCTTTGCATTTCCCTTTTCAGATTTTCTAGTTTCCCTACCACGTTCAAGCTTCTGACATTCCACGCCCCGACTCGTAGAACGTTATCCTTTCGTTGACTATTCAATCTTTTTCTCGTGGTAACCTCCTCTTTGGCAGTCCCCTCCCGGAGATACGAATGGGGGACTATTCCGGAATCTTTTGCCAATGGACAGATCGTCATGACACTTCTTCAACTACAGGCCACATGTCCTGTGGATACACGTTACGTGTCTTTAATGCAATGGTTTCCATTGCCTTCTGCATCCTCATGTCGTTGATCATTGCTGATTCTTCCGCCGTTAGGGGCACTTTCCCACCCCTAGGACAAGAGAGTGCCCTGAACCTCTATCCACTCCTCCGCCCTCTTTGACAAGGCCGTTGGCAGAATGAGGCTGACTTCTTATGCCAGAAGTCTTCGGCCGCCAATGCTGATTATTTATCAAAATTTAGGCAGTGGCGGGGATCGAACCCAGGACCGAAGACATTTTGGTTATGAATCAAAGACGCTACCCCTAGACCATATTACTTAAACTAACTTATGCTATGAACAACACACACACACACACACACACATACACACAAACTATAAACACGAGTGCCATAACAAACCAAAGATGACCAACGTCAGGAATTATCGATAGTGAAATTAATAATCAAAAGTTGAGATAGCATAAACTCAGTCCCTCTATCTTTTGACAAGTGAGATAACAGGATTCGATGCAGAATTCAAACAAAAACAACCATCTGCATTTATAAAACTACTTAATGTCAACAGCGTCCTTAGTACCACTATCCCAACATCTCCCTGTAATTAGAGGATGACCAGTATCAAAGATAATGGTCTGTAATGGTGAATTTGTTCGGCTGTTGTAAGCTCGTGTGCCCCTCATGCTCAGTACACCGGCCCTCCATAATCCTGATGTTCTGACCAGTAACATCATACTACCGCCAAATGCGACCAATCCTGTTCTAAATGCTCCCTGCATAAGGCAAAACGCCCGTATACTTTAGTACTACCTCGGTTTTATCATCACTCACCGGTGCTCAGTTGGTCGATACCGTAACACACTTCTTATCTGTGTTTCACTATGATCATTGAGACGAAACAAAACTTCGAGATGGGTTAACTCTGCTGACATATCCTCCGTGTCGCCAGCCTTGTGAACCAAGGTAGGAAGTTGAAAGGCGGCTACACTGAGTCACAGCGCCAGAGATTGCGCCAAAGAGTGTTATTCCGCCGCATCCACTGGCGCAGTAGTTGTTCAGAGAATGTCGAGGGCAGTTGTAGTTCAGAGGTTGTCGTGGGCAGTGTTTGTTGGAGGATGTCGAGAGCAGTACTCGTTGAGAGCATGTCGTGTGCAATTATTGTTATGTTGGGCGAGAGAGTAGATGGTGTTCGGTTGGTGTAATGTATAGATGGAAGATGTTGCAATGATCACAGTGTATTTTTCGTCAATATATATGAAGGTAACAAAAGATTTTTTATTTCAAATTTCCTAAATAACAATGCCTCTTAGTCACAGGTTCAATCAACAAAGCATCTGGCTCGTGTTCATGTATTAGACTGTAATTATGGTGTCTATGTGCAGTTATAGTATTTATGGTTTTTTAATTACTTCATTGTAAATGGTGTTTAAAATATCTTGTCGTATTGAGGAAGAACCATGCCAGATATGTGTACGTTGAACCACACTTCCACACACAGAACAGTTACACTTATGCTTCGTAGTTTCGTAGCTTTAATAGTTGCTGGGGACTTAATTAATCAATTGTGTTAACGGAAATTTCCATTCATTGTTTATTGTTATTTTATGCAGTCATATTGCATACTAATAATGGTCAGGGCCAACCAGTTACGAGACTTCGTAACCGGACATACAGCAAATAAAATTATATTTGTATTTTAATAATTAAGCCCCATGCATGTGGCGACCCTGCCAGGATCGTCCCTTGGAATTATTTTGACAATAAAAATAGTTGACAGTGGTAGTGTTGTAGTAATTTGTAGTTTAGTAATTGTAGTCTATATTGCATGTATAGATTTTGTAATTGAACATTTGTGGTTGTCTTGTGATTCTTCTGATGGTATTTTTGTTGAATTTAATTTTTGATGAGTCGTATACGGATTTGTCAATTTTGTGCAATTATGAAGATTTCAATTGTTCGTTAATCGTGTTTATCGGGAAGCATTTCGTGTGAATGGTATTGTTGGTGATAAAGTGTTATATTGTGTGTAATTTTCGTATAGTGACGAGTTTTGTATGTTTTGTAAATGATTACGTGATCGATGAAAAAGCAAAAATGACGGATAGTCAGAATGACGAAATTGTTAACATAGCGAACTTGCCAACACAGGAGAACAGTATGATGAATAATAGGTAGAAAATAGTTTAATAAGCCGGGAAAATAGTCCGGAACCAGTTTAAAATTTCTCACTATCAAAAAATTTTTAGAATACGAGATTAACGACAAAAGATTCTGGAATAGTATCGAACACAGATAGCTTTATAGCTATAATAAAGGAAGTTGGTTTTACGGGAAATGTTAGGGGCGAAAAGAATTTCAAACCAGTTAATATGGTGCAACTGATGAGTGCAATATTAAATTTGGGATCACAGTTAGGATCTGAATTAAAGACAGTGGCAACATAGTTAGAAACTGACATGTGAACAATGGAAACACGGTTAGACTCACGAATAGGGATATGTTTTAGAAACATGAAGGATGAGTTAAAGAAAGAAATTAGAGAAGAAGTACAACCGATTTTGAATGCTACCAATAATAGATTAATTTCAATGGAAATTAGATAAAAGGAACAGGATAGAGGACAGGAAGAAAGAGATCGCGCGATAGTACAAAAATTTTCAGAGTTAAATCTTCAACGTGCACACGATAAGCAAGAAATATTTGAAAGAATCGAGGAATCCGTACCAAATGACAGAATAAATAACCTTACACAACAATATGAACAGTTAAGTACTAAATGTGCCAATACTGAAAACCGAGTCGCGACACGTACGAAAGACGTAAATAAACAGAAAGAACAAGTAGGTGACTCATCGGAAAGAGTTGACGAGATTTCAGATAAATTGACAAATATTAGTTTAAATGGGGACAGAGATTCAGATGATACAGCTCCATTGCCATTTGCAGAAACAGAAGAGTACCAAAATATATATAAACATGTTGAAAATCATGGAAAATTTAATGAACGCGTTAAAAGGGAGTTTGAGGTGTTACGAAAGCAAGTTAAACAAATTGAAAGCGAAATCGTAGGAAAAGCCAGTAGAAGAAATTTAGGATCACAGATAGCAGCGGGTTTTGAAGAAAATAATTTATTTCATTTACGAGATGCAACAATAGAGAGCGCCAGTCGCGCGAACTTGACAATAATCGACATTGGGACGGGGACAGACGCGGTAGGTTTTTGTCGCCACGAGGAGAAAACTTTGCCTATAAACACTTTTTAACTGTCGGAAATTTAAGATCTTTCGCAATTCTAAGAATGACATACATCCATGTTCATGGTTAGATTAATGTATGTACGCACTTTCGCCAAATTGGCCACTAAGTCACAAACTGGAATTTATGTGTGGCTATTGAAGTCCTCGGGGGTTTCGCTACACTAAGTGAATATGTCCCGTAGCGTGCACTGGGCCCCGAGCTGTAGTGGTGCTATTTCCCTTTTAGTTTTCTGCACCGCTGCCTACTCTTTTACTATTCTTTGTATCTAACAAAACAACTCTTCAACTATCAATCTATCTAGAAAAGGAGTCAGTAAAGAACAACTGGATATGACTATTTTACCCAGAAGTGATTTCAGAAATTACCGTTTGGACTTACTGTATCTTCAGCACCATTCATTCGTGGTTTAAACTAAATTTTACCTGTTTATCTTAGTGACAATATTACTTCATATGTTCACGATACTCTTATTGCTAATCGTTCTTGGAGTGAGCATAATAAAATTTTCGATTCATTATTACGTATTTTTGCAAGAGTTGGCATTACAGTGAACTTGGAAAAATCTGAATTTGGTTGTTCTCAGGTGAAATTTCTTGGTCATATTATTTCTACAGAAGGTATTCTTCCTGATCCAGAGAAACTAGACGCTATTCGTAATTATGCTGTTCCTACCACAAAACGTGATGTTCGTAGTTTCCTTGGTGTCTGTAATTTTCTTAGACGCTTTGTTGGATTGGACAATTTGGCCACACCTCGTTTATGTGAACTATCTGGATAGAATTCTAATTGGTGTTGGGATGAAGAAGCTCAATCGGAATTTCAACAACTTCGTGATGCTTTAGTTGCTGCTCCACTCCTTTCACATTCGGATTAATCTAAAGATTTTTCTTTGGCGACGGACTCATCATACAAAGGCCTACGTGCACATTTATTTCAAGAGATAGAAGAAAACGGCGTTGTAGTACAGAAAACTATTGCATTTGGAAGTCGTGTTCTCTCTAAATCAGAAAAGAAATATTCGATTACGGAATTTCTTATGTCAGCGAAATTAACACATGGTAGATTGTCACGATGGGCGCTGTATCCACAGGAATTTGATTTTAGTATTGTTTACATACAGGGTTCTTCAAATATTATTGCTAATGCTTTATCACGTGCACCTACGGGTTTGAAACAAAGTGCTGAGGAGGAATGCAAAGAAAGCAATTACTGTTTGATGTATATTCAAGGTGGTTCGTTTGAAATTTTTATTTCGTCTTCGCTCCAGGACATCGCTAAGGAGCAAAACAAGGATCCAATCTGGAAGGACATTAAGGAGAAGTGGAGGAGAAAGGAATGCGTAGCGATAAGACAGTATTATTTAGTTCCCAATAATATTCTTTTTAAACGAAAATCGGTTGACAACTCTGTTTGGTTAGTTTGCATTCCTGGTGAGTGGGTTAATAAATTGATTTGGTATACGCATTTCAGTTATGCACATTTGGTCCCAGAAAATGCTTTCATAAATTACGAGAAAATTGCTACTTCAGTAATATGGAAAAACGTATTTTATTTGTTCTTGCCAAATGCAAATTTTATCAAAAGGCTAAGCCGCCAACTATTTCTCACAAAGCACCGTTGTTTCCTATCACTCCAACGAAATTAAAGGAGATGGCTGCAGTCGATTTCTTCGGTCCAGTGGTTCGTTCTACTAATGATTTTGCGTACATTTTGGTAGCAGTGGAATTGACATCAAGCTATGAGTGTTTTACACCTTTACGCAAAGCAACAGCTCTTTCACTATGTAAGGCTTTCATCATACAACTTCTTAAAGAAGTGGGTCATGTTGATAAAGTTATATCAGATAATGAATCACAGGTTCGCTCTAAAATTTGGCTTCGTACTCGACGGCGTCGTAAGATTAAACCAATTTTCATTTTACTTTTTCACCCTCAATCTAACGCTTTAGAGAAATGGATGAAGGAAATCAATAAATTGTGTCGTCTGTATTGTCATCAGAATCACAGAACGTGGGATCAGTATCTTCATATTTTTCAAAACATTCTGAATGAACTCCCTAATGATTCAACTTCCTTACCACCTATATTGATATTAGAAAACAAAGTACCGACAAATCGCATTTCTGAAATAGTTCCTTTACCGCCTACACGGAAACTGCGACATTCAGAGGTTGTCAACCTGTCTCTACAAAATATTGGATCTGCGGGTGCTAGAAGAGATAAATCAGCTAAACGTCCTGGTCGTTTAAAAACCTTGTCAGTTGGTCAAAAGGTGTTAATTAAGTCTCGCCGTTTGTCTCACAAAGGAAAAGGCTTGTGTCGCAATTTTTTTCTGCTTTATAACGGTCCATATACAGTTCGCAAAATTATTCATAATAACACTGTCGAAGTAGAAACTCTTAAATCACGGCGCTCTGAGGGAATACATCATATATCGAAAGTTAAAAAAATTGTGGAAAGTCATACTTTTGAGAAATTAACAGTTATACGTAAACACGCAGAGAATAAAAGGATACCGCACCGTGTTCTGTCGGCTGCACATACTCAAAGCAACCGTCAAGTCTGCGCGCCGCACAAGGCATTCGTTGACCCCAAACACTTACTTCCTACGTCACGCGTAGAGGCTCAGTGCGAATGCACTGATAGCCGAAAACAAATATACAGTCTAATTTCTCCGAATACATTCAGTATAAAGCTAAAGTGACTTGATAAATTATGTTATTAACGTTCAGTTTTTTTCAGGATACAGTTTTATAAAATATTTAAGAATTTCAGGTAAATTCTGTGTGTGTCCGACGTTAAGAGGACTTGCTATCGAGAAAATTTCAGGAAGAATGTAATTTCGAAGAAGAAAGTAATAAAATAAAAAGGTAACTATTAATTGAGTTTTTCAGGTAACATATTTCCACTTACGGACGTACTTTAGACGTAATTTGCTCCTCGCAATTACTTGATTTATACTTTGTGTTAACTGATTTTGACAATGATTGATTAATTAACAGGGTTGTTAATGCATTGCTTGGCTGCTCTGCTTTTTGCTGATGTCACATTTTATTATTATGTGCCTGCCGTGCTTATTTATTTACATTATAATTCTCACCTGGTTAGTTGTGCTGATATGGTTATGTATGTAAGTTATACTTTGTGATTTATCTGCTTGCACCTTCATGTTTACTTATTAAGATTACATATGAACATTATTTTCTTATGCTGATATGATGCTAATGACCTGTTTATTATGTAAGATATATATTTGCTGCTTTGCGTATGGATTTTATATTTACACATTTCTTTTTTGTTGACATAACTACTCTTTAATTTGGTATATAGAAATGCTGATATACGGTGTACGAACATGGAGTTTAGGTCACATTATGGTATTAATTATAGATTGTTCACTTGGCAGAGCCTCGTTATAGGGATTGTGCTACATCCACTTGATAACATTCTAACTCTACTGGTATATTTACTCGCTATTGCATGTTTTGCTTATGCTCAGTACTTTATATTTTAAGATAAGACAATGAACTGCTATAATTCTACGAACGACATTGGTACAAAAAAAAACTTCATTGAAGTCACATGAGCTAGAGGTTTTATGGAAGCTGTATAAATTTATGCTAATAGAAAGCTAATGACATGAAATACACACACAAGGTTTAGACCAGTGACAGTTATTACACTGCATTCTTCGTCAGCAATTGAAATAGCAAGTGACACTTGACACAATAAATACTCCACATTTTTGGTTCTGTTTTGCCATGATTCTTGAAGTGGTGTACACACTGTGAAATATTACGATCATTCATACTCCGTACTCCTACTTACTTACTGAAAGTTATTCAAACTAAAGGCTGTTAGAGGTCATGTATGCATTTCTTTTATTTAATGATGGACAAGGTAACCAAAATGTATTTTATAATTCATAATGAGTAGAAGGCTTGGGTCAGGTGGATTACACAGTGGTTGTGTGTGGACATTGTGTCATCAGATTGTATGGGATGATGAACTGAAGTTTGCACTAGGATTTTATCTGTACTTGTTCGAGGAGACTGAATAGAGGAAAGAGTTGTAGTAGAAGTGAAATGATATTGGTGATACGGTTTATATGTATCAACGTATTGAAGAGGTATTATTGAGGTATTGAGATTGTGTGAAGTTGGACAAGAGGTAAGGTAAATGATATTGATAATAAGGTTTATATGTATCAACGTAAGAGTTATTATTGAAGTACCAAGATTGTGTGATGCTGATGGTTATTGAAGTTTTGGTGGATAAGAGGTAAAGTAAGTGAGGAACATATTTTTTTTGTTCTTTTATATGGAACAAGGAGGATGAAGCTGGCAGACTAGAACACTCAAGAGGAAGGAAAATTGTCTACACACATACTTTGTTAAATCAATAAGCAGTATATACTTTTTTTTGGAGAGAGGAAGTATTTGCATATCTTGGTAGACTGACAGTTGTTCAGCAACTGTACATTTTGATTTGGCTTGGCATGATGACTATCACGTTGACTAACTATTATTGACTGTTATACACTGTTAACACTACTACTTGATACACATGTTGAACATCAAATTTTGACAGAATTGCATTTACACAGTTAACACTATTCAATTACACAGTAGTACTCAATATGTGGATGAAAGATGAGTGAGTGTGTTTTGCGTGTTTTCCTTTCCTAATCCCAAATAATTGGTACCGACCTATCTCCTATATATTATTTTACTTGTTTGTTGTGGCTTGCATTGACACCCATAAATATTATAGGTTTACTGATATTTGCGTATTTGTAATAGTTAATATGACAATTATCTGATATCATTTGTGTGTCTATTATAATTTGTATGCTTAGTGTAAGAGCATTGATAATAATTTTGGAAAATCAATTGTGTGTGCATTCAAACTGTTTGTGCTTACACGTATTAACATTGGTGGGTGCACTTGGAAATGTTTAATTTCTGCTAATTAACTCTGACAACTGTTTAATTATTGATAGTGAATATTATGGACTGTTACCTGCACCTGCCCAACATTACTGGGTACCACTGATGGAACTACTTCTACTGAAATAATGTTACTTTTGCTGTCTGCACCTCTGCACCTGTTGACCATTGGTGGGTGCTACTGTTGGAACTGTCAACTACTCTGAGGAGTGCTACTTGTTTATTGAACTATTGAAAAGATTTTATGTGAATAAACAGATTTTTTGTGTATTTACTGTTTATGAAACGTTATGAGACTCTTACCTGCACCTATTCGTCATTGCTGGTGCCACTGATTGAATAATACTTGTGTAAACTATTAGGTAAAATCACATGTATGGAAGCATTTGCATTCCTTACTGTATTTTATACATTAGGTTATTGAAGGGTCAGTGCAAAGCTAACATTTATTTAGTTGTGATATTTACTTATTAATATCTTCTTTTATTTTTGTCTGTATTTTTTTGTGGACGAATTGGGTGGTATTTTCACCACCAGTGCTGGCAAAAATACCATCAAATTCTATCCCGTGGAGGAGGGGCACATGAAATGTGGCTACACTGAGTCACAGCGCCAGAGATCGCGCCAAAGAGTATTATTCCGCCGCCTCCACTGGCGCAGTAGTTGTTCAGAGAATGTCGAGGGCAGTTGTAGTTCAGAGGTTGCCGTGGGCAGTGATTGTTGAGAGGATGTCGAGAGCAGTACTCGTTGAGAGCATGTCGTGTGCAATTATTATATGAAGGCAACAAAAAATTTTTATTTCAAATTTTCTAAATAACAATTCCTCTTAGTCACAGGTTCAATCAACAAAGCATCTGGCTCATGTTCATGTATTAGACTGTAATTCTGGTTTCTATGTGCAATTATAGTATTTGTGGTTTTTTAATTACTTCATTGTAAATGGTGTTTAAAAAAGAACCGTGCCAGATACGTGTACGTTGAATCACACTTCCACACACGGAACAGTTACACTTGTGCTTTGTTGTCTCTTAGCTTTTATAGTTGCTGGGGACTTAATTAATCAACTGAGTTAACGGAAATTTCCTTTCATTGTTTATTGTTATTCTATGCAGTCAGATTGCCTACTGATACTGGTCAGGGCCAACCGGTTACGTGACTTCGTAACCGAACCTACAGCTACTAAAATTGTATTTGCATTTTAATACTTAAGCCCCCATGCAAAGTACCCCTTCAAGTTGAGCGGATGGTGACAACTGCCAGCCTGCAGGTATAAATCAGTGTGAGAAGGCTTCCTATAACAGCATGTCCCAATTATCTTTTCCCCCTCCATCGTGAAATGAATATTCGGGTAGATTTAATTCAGGTGTTTAAAAATTCGTTCAAATTCCCACTGCCTTGAGGCCAAACAACAAAATTATCGCCCATACATCAGAAAAAAAACGCACTGGTTTCAAAGCCATCGACTCCAAGGCACGTTCTTTGAAATCTTCCAAACCATAGGGTGCAGATGATATGTGTAGATGGAAACAGTGGTTCCTGAAAGATAACTCCATGATATGGAAATAAGTATGCCTGTTGGATAAAGCACATTCCTCTATTAGATTGTTTCACCAGGAGTAATATCCACCAGAGATTAGATACGTCTTCCATCTCTAAACGAAACAAAATTAGAGAATATCAGCTCCGCTCTTATGGACCAGGGGCAGCCAAATTTTAAGTATGTCGATGTATATTCTATCGATATTTATAAATGATAGCCATTTTATGTAGAAAAAATTATCGATATTTCGATATATTTTTCACTATTTGTAATATCTACAAGCGTTAAAAAATTGATCAAAGCGACAGAAATGGTTAACAGACATTTTAAAGTTGGCAAATATTTTACTATTTACGAATTTAATCAACAAAGGAAACATAGTGTACTATAAAATCATTATTGTAAAAAAATAATTAATGAAACCAATAATCATCAGTGAAACACTAATAAAACTCTTTGCTCAATATTTTTTCCTGTCCGTCTGCTTCTGTTACGTGGCACAAACAAGTGTATTAAGAAAGCCAGACTTCTGGACAAAAGAGGCTTGGTACAGTAATGGGTACAGTTCCGCCCTAAATGTGGTTAATGGAGATATTATTTTAGCTTATTGGAAACAGAATCAGTAGTTAGAATATCTTGCGTGATTGAGCTCTGGGACAATAGCTCCTCATGTCATGACCACATTGAAGGCTTGTTTCTAATCTTCTTGTGTTACATGTGAAGCTTTACGTTCAGGAGACAATTGACCAATCCGCCTATGCTCGGAATGAATTTCCTTAGTTATTTTTTCAATTGCAGCTGACACTGAAAGGGGAAAATCAAAGTAGATGCGCTTTAGCCAGGGATCGAATACTATAGTTATTGCAAGAAAAGTATTTCTTTCCAAAGGAAGCAGTCTGTCTTATACTACCGTAAAGAGAAAATTTTTCATAGACGCTCTTAAATGAGTTGAAGGAGTTACATGCTCCTTTTCATGTAGAAGTAGGCTTGCTATAGGGATGCCTATGCTTGCATGTAGTTAGCGCCACTTACATATTTAGTGGCTTGTTTGAAGTGGGCAAGAGGATCAACAAGATCTCTTATGTACTAAGCTGTAACCAAATCAGTTGTGTTTCTATTTAGTGACTTTTGTAGGCAAGATTTTAGCTATAGTTACTGATAAGCTTATAAATTTCTCTAGCAATAGTTCCATTTTGTGCTGATAGCTTGTATTGAAGACAACACTTCGATTCTTTTCTTATGTTCCAAATGCTTCCTGCTCAGCTCCTGGTAGGACCATGGTTGCAACTGACTGTTTAAAATACGTTTAATGGTACTGATCTGATCTCTAACTGAAAACTTTTTATTCTCATTTAGCACGCAGTTGACTACTAAATTTAGTAGGTGCACAATGTAGGGAATCCTCTTCTTGCCTTCTAGAAACAAGTGCTCCACTGCCACTAAATCTGCATTTCCATCAACAGTAATAGACCCGATTTTATTTTTGTATTTAACGAAATGTTCTATAACTTACTCTTAGTGATCTTTGGTGTACTATCGTGTGTGCGCCTGAAAAGTGACACCCATCATGAAATATAATTCGATACGATTATGATATAAATATTGTTTTTTCATAACTTACGTAGTTATCTTGACCTACATGACATAATAATTCATTAAACAAAACTTACCTGAAACACTGTTGTAAGGTGTCAGGCAAATCCAACACCTTCCATGAAAACCCTGACATGATAAGCAAATCCAGTAGTATGTCGCATAGCTCCGAATAAATCGTGACATAAAATTAACCAAAGTAAAACGAGTAACGAGTGAGCAAATGGAATACCACAGACTAACACAAGAATGCCTAAATGCATGTCGCACCTTCCCACCGTAAGACCGACGCAGTTCCGAGGGGAGAAACGAGTACAGAAGCCGAGACCAGAACCGTGTTAAGCTAGAAGGCCCTACGATAAGGGACAGACTGGACACCCACGTCGCCAGCTAACAATTAGGACGACACCAACCGCAAGTTTTAGCGTGAGACTTTTTCGTGTCTTTGTTATGTCAAGGACCACCCCACCGCCCTTGTTAAAAGCTAGAGCCCTCCAGAAAAACAGTATAGATCTTACGATAACACAAAAAGGGCCACACCACCAGCAAGTTTTAACGTGAGCCTTTTTCGCGTCTCTGTCACGTTAGGACCACCCACCAGCCCATGTTAAAAGATAGAGCCCTCCAGAAGAACAGTATAGATCTTACGATACCGCTAAAAGGACCACACCAGCTGCAAGTTTTAGCGTGAGACTTTTTCGCGTCTCTGTTACGTTGCAAATTTTAAAAACATTGCCCCACCACGAATAGTATAACGTTTCTCATTGGATAGACAGAATTTTTGTAGGCGGAGCTTAAGGTTAACATTGAGACGCTGATTGGTCAGATGAAAACTCAGCCAAATAGTTTTTTTTTTAAAACCAACTTCGGTAAATTGCAGTAAGGAGAAGAGAGTTAGTTCCGAGACGGCGAGTTGGATGGCTGCTGCGCCGGCCGCTGCCGCCCTGACGCTGCCTAAACACCGACGAGGTAATGAACGCACGCGATGCCGCATTTTTGAGCGCATAAGGCTTCACTCAGAACTGCAAAAATCTCATCTGTTACACCCCCTTTTTGCGTAATACTAGTGTCGATCGTCAATTAAAGCTCATGGTGTTCACATTTGCCACTTGAAGTAAAAATCTGAAACGCGATGATTTTTCTGTTATATAGTTATTGAGAAGCCACATCAGCCACTGTAGTTTACGACAAGTTAAATAAGTAATTAAAGATAATTGAGGGTCACTGTAGACCATTTTGATAGTTTTTTCTTCTGTGAAACTTAAATTTAACCTAGATTATAGATGTGATATGGCATAGGTGATCCTTCGATCGATTGTAGAACTTGGAAACCCACTCAGGGAATATTCGTTCAAATTTTTGTTGAACACAGCTGGTTTTTACCATCCTGTATTAAAACATTTCCTTCTATCAATAGTGCAATTTATAAACAATGTTTTGTGAGTAGAATAAAATTTCCAATGGTAAACTTAACTGCTTTTTCGACGTTATTTTACCAGCTAACTAAAAATAGGAAAGCTGTGAACCCCTTCCACTAAATTTAGTTAATATTAAGATTCTTTTACAGGGAGTGCAGTGGAGCTGACGCTGAAATCATTAAGTTTTTGGTTATTTCATCGCTAGTCTCACTGAACTCTTCTGAATTCTACATGGCATGTGTGGTCTGTAGTCTCCTTACCAGCAACAGGTCCCAGGTTCAAACTGGTCAATTCCCAAAAAAACACGCTCAGAGTGTCATTGCGCGAAAGTGGTATGGAGACACGATATAGAACAATCAGACACCACCATGAATGTTAGACTGTGTGCATATAAGTCTTACGTTTTAACCTTATAGGAACCTCTCAATCAATGGAATTGGCAATACCAAGAAAACCCTTGTTCTGTTTCCGACTATCAGTATGTCACAAAAGGAACAAATTTTGCTTCAATCAATTTTTTTTAAAAAACAACCTTTGTTTGTGTTATATCTCTTTCCTACTAACTATGTTACCTACCGTTTACATGTGTGTATATATAAAGTATTAGTTACAGAAAAGTTATGTAAGCTATTGTCCATTATAATTCACATCTAATTCAAAAGAAATTATAAAAACTTAACTTATAAACCTGTCTCCTGGAAGGCATTTTACAGAGTGGACAAGCCATATGCACACATCTGCTCATTCCAACTTCCTCCACGCATGAAAATGTTAAATTATCTTTATATATGATTGAGATCAAGGCTTGTGTAATGTTACAATACTTTTGGCCACCTTCATAAAAATGAAAATCAGCACTAAATAACAAATGTTAGAAACACAAATTAGTGATATTAAAACTATCGTTATTTTTAAAGCTTGGTGTATGCTTTGTATGCCTCACTAAATTTTAGTATTTGACATTATGATTTGTGATTTGCTAATTTCAGTAGCGCACTATTAAAATAGAAACTTTGACACCCTAAATAACTGATTCAGATACTTTTTTTTTACAGTTGAATTTTAATTGCGAGTAAAAATAATCTTTAAGGGTCAGTTGCTTTCTTTTCTTTGCTTCAGAGCCTTTGACCAGTGGAGATCTCTGCCCCAGAATTGGCTTGAGTTAATGTGAATCATTATTACTGGACAAAGTAACAACAAAACAAGAAGGAAAGGGTAATTCATAGTCCAACAGTTTGTAAAAACAATAATAATAGGAAATAGCCATTGACACTTTGAAAGCCTCACATGATATTCACATGTGAGGGTGGAGGGAGAGAAAGTGAAATGATTCGTTTGCTACAGTTTCTGCATGCTGTAATCAGCCCCAGTACTGTTGATATGATTCATACATGTTGGTAGATTTTGTCCCTGCCACCCGTTATGAACGTTTCAGTCTCCCAGTCTATGTCCGGCAAATTAAAATCTCCACCCAGAACTATAACATGGTGGGGAAATCTACTCGAAATATTTTCCAAATTATTCTTCAGGTGCTGAGCCACAACAGCTGCTGAGCCCGGGGGCCTATAGAGACATCCAATTACCATGTCTGAGCCTGCTTTAACCGTGACCTTCACCCAAATCATTTCACAATTCGAATCTCCGTCAATTTCCTTCGATACTATTGCACTTCTTATCGCTATAAACACGCCTCCCCCTTCACTGTCCAGCCTATCTCTGCGGTATACATTCCAATCCGAGTTTAGGATTTCATTACTGTTTACGTCTGGTTTCAGCCAACTTTCTGTTCCTAGTATTATATGGGCGTTGTGACCGTTTATTAATGAGAGCAGTTCTGGGACCTTTCTATAGGCGCTCCTGCAGTTTACTATAAGCACATTAATATTGTTATTCCTTGTTGCATTTTGCCTACTCCTGCCTTGCCGCGTCTCAGGAGGCGTCTTGTCGGGCCTAGGGAGGGAATTCTCTAACCTAAAAAAACCCCATGTGCACTCCACACGTACTCCGCTACCCTTGTAGCCGCTTCCAGCGTGTAGTGCACGCCTGACCTATTCAGTGGGACCCTACATTTCTCCACCCGATAGCGGAGGTCGAGAAATTTGCACCCCAGCTCTCCGCAGAATCGTCTGAGCCTCTGGTTTAAGCCTTCCACTCGGCTCCAAACCAGAGGACCGCGATCGGTTCTGGGAACGATACTACAAATAGTTAGCTCTGCTTCCACCCCGCGAGCGAGGCTTTCCGCCTTCACCAAATCCGCCAACCGCCTGTACGAACTGAGGATGACCTCTGAACCCAGATGGCAGGAGTCATTGGTGCCGACATGAGCAACAATTTGCAGTCAGGTGCACCCAGTGCTCTCTATCGCCGCCGGTAGGGCCTCCTCCACATCTCGGATGAGACCCCCCGGCAAGCAGACAGAGTGAACACTGGCCTTCTTCCCCGACCTTTCCGCTATTTCCCTAAGGGGCTCCATCACCCGCCTAACGTTGGAGATCCCAATAACTAATAAACCCCTCCCCCCGTGTGCCTGCTCGGACCTTGCTGAAGGAGCGGCCACATGTCCACTCACAGGCAGAGCGGGCGATGCCACACGGCCAGCCTCCACACTGACCCTCCGCCTCGTGCGCCGCGAACGCCGCTGAACCCGCCACTCCCCTTGGGGAGAGGGTGGCCCAACCGCGCCCGGTACCCGCGAAGATGTCTCGACAGCAGGGACAGTGGGTGAAGCATGTAACACCTGGGGTGTACCTTGCGACGCACCAGACTCCCCACTGCTGCTACACTCCGAGGCAGCAGCCTGAAGACGGCTGACGGCGGCCATCAACACGCTCAGCTGTTCGCGAAGAGTGGCCAGCTCCTCCTGCGTCCGTACACAGCAGCCACACATCCTATCCATCCTAAGAAATCAATTTACTATAGTGTGTTAATAAACTTTTAAATAGACTGCTAATTCACTAAAGGCGGTTGATTATTGACTAAACTGTGATTGCTAACCACTTCTTGTAGAAAACAAGGAAAATAGCACTACCTGTCTCTGGACTGTATTCAAAACAAACACTAGCACTACTAGCACTATGGCTGACTAAAGGGACTCTCTGACTGTATTCAAAACAAACACGAGATCTATGGAACACTTAATAGCACTCGACTATTAAAGCTTCCTAAAAGCAAAAACACGCAGAAGAAGAAGTGACAGTAAGAAAAATACAGATAATACTTAAATTAAGGTAGATCGCTGCACAGCAGACGTGAAGCAGACGGCGGTTAGGGCGACACTGACACTACTGGCACTATGGCTGACTAAAGGGACTCTCTGACTGTATTCAAAACAAACACGAGATCTGTGGAACACTTAATAGCACTCGACTATTAAAGCTTCCTAAAAGCAAAAATACGCAGAAGAAGAAGTGACAGTAAGAAAAATACAGATAATACTTAAATTAAGGTAGCTCGCTGCACAGCAGACGTGAAGCAGACGTCGGGACACCTTCGTTCTGGAAATCTGTCTCGATACAAATGTACCGTGCCACGGCTATTGCCCCGTGCTAATCCATACATCAAATGGGCATCTGCCAACTCTGCATTTGTAAACATTGCACTGACTGCAAAACCACGTTCGTGATGAACACTAACCTGCTGATGCTACGTACTGATGTGCTTGATGCTAATACTGTAGAGCAATGAGTCACATCTCAACAGAAGCACCGAAGTCAACATTACCTTCCTTGAATTGGGCCAACTGGCGGTGAATCGAGGAAGTACAGTACATACTAACGAAACTAAAATGAGCTCTAACATAGAAATTAAGCGTTTCCGGACACATGTCCACATAACAACTTTTCTTTATTTGTGAGTGAGGAATGTTTCCTGAAAGTTTAGTCGTACCTTTTTGTAACACTCTGTATAGGGATATTTTTAAGCTGCGTAATCTGTAATTCACAAATGTAATAATTAGTATTAGATATCCAAAGATGCAATTGTGCCTCGATATCCATAGGAAAATAAAATAAAATAAAATTTTCGTAAGGAAAAACTGGATTGTTAGTGTCAATAACCGATCAAAATTAATTTGCATGACGATTACATTTAGTTACATCATCAACAGTAGAATATCCATGTGGCCCATCACTGAAACATCTGAAGAGGCACTATCTACATTGTCTTCAGGAGAAGTCGTTTGCCTGTTTGTAATCGTTGATGGAGTTGACACTGGCGACACCGTTTTTGCTTTTTTCGAAAGTTGAAATTAGGGAAAATGACGTTTACATTTCAGTGGAGTAGACAAGTTGGTTTGTTACCACAAATTTTACAAGATTCACTTCACAAGATACAACCAACGCGTTCGTTATTTTGGTGTGTTGTAAAGAATTTCAAAATACAGACATGGTTATTCTGGAAACTCAAATCAGCTTGAAGCCAATTTTTGTTTTTGTTTTTATTGTTTTCCTTTATTGTATTTCGATTCCCCCCGAAGGGGGCGGGCTGACAGCAGCTTATTACGGTGCTCTGCAGCCTACAAAATTTTTAAAACGTAAGAAAGAAGATAAGAAACAATAAAAGCAGGTGATAAATCGGTAACTGAAATTGTAAAACGGCGGAAAGTTGTGGAAAGTTAAAACAAAAGGCGAAGGGTTGGCAAAGCTAATAAAATACACAGGGAGCAAACAGGGAACATAGTAGACATACAATTAAAAAATATGGCGACAGTCTGGTTTCTGTCGCAAGAGATATAAAAATCACACCCAGCGACAGTATGATGGCCGTTCGTAACACTTCAGAGAAGACGCAAAATACTGAACACTCACTGTAAACACTGTACTAAAATGTCGGCACAAAGATAACACACCACAGCCGTGGGCAGATGGGGAGGGGCTTGAAGCCGAACCAAACACTGTTACTAAGAAGTAAACACATTTCGAAAGCAATCACAGGGACATACGAGTGTATACAGTTAATACACCATCGGCACCGTGTCCTATTACGTATTGACGCAGTCTAGTATGCCACGTCGCGATAACTAGCAAAGCAACTAAAATGTAGGTGAAAGGAGGACGTCAAGATGCGTCACTCTTCGGTAAGTGTTCGAGATATCACAAGAATGGTTACACCGAATCGTCAATAGATGGCATGCGCCACGCGATATGCTACACTGGGTGGAACTGTTCTTAGGAATACGTATTGATCGTGCCTTCAGTTGCACTCTACCTGAAGTGCGGTTCGGCAGTTGTGGTATGGTACATACATGCCGTAGTAAATGGAAGGATTACCGAAAGTCTGATAGCATTGATAGGGAAAGAAACGTAAATGAAAGTATGAGAGACGACTTCTCTCTGTTTTTTGATTGTTTGTTTGTTTTGCACATAATTACACCCACACAGTCTGGTGGTGTCCGGTGTTAGTACATTCCGTATTTTATGCCCTTACAAAATATAAATTTCATTTTACAATTAAGAAAAAGTAAATGATCGCATAACTTCCGCACGTTTATCTAATGAAAGCAATTATTTTATGCAACTACAGTTTACATGCAGAGACATAAAAATTTATGTAATTATTGCTGTTATTTTGTACTCAATGGAATGTCCGTCAGCATGATGAAATGGGAAGAGTTTCGTGTTATTATTTATAAAAAAATAACTCTGAGCACTATAAGACTTAACATCTGTGGTCATCAGTCTCCTAGAACTTAGAACTACTTAAACCTAACTAACCTATGGACATCACACACATCCATGCCCGAAGGAGGATTCGAACCTGTGACCGTAGCAGTCGCGCGGCTCCCGACTGAAGGGCGTAGAACCGCTTGGCCACCGCGGCCGGCTATTATTTATAAGTGCGTACGTTATGTGTGAATAACAGAAATATGTTTTATGTATTGAAGCGATGATTGATACGTGTTTGGTCCGCGTTTTTTTTTTTTAAATTGTACCTTCTTTTGGAGGAAATTTCGTTTTCTAATGCTGGATGATAGATCTGTATTGTTTCTTTTTAATTTTTGCTACAGCATTCCTCTGTTTCACGTTACAGATTAACAATTTCCGAATAAAACCTGAATTAAACATTGACAATTTCAATTTTGTTATAAGTGCTCTTTACTTTTAAGTAACAGATTGGTGACAACTATGTAGAGCAAAAATGTTCCATAGGTTATGTGGCTCATTATACAGGGTTATTCTAAATGATGGATCCATTTTCAAAACTTCATATTTATTCAAGTGCAAATCCAAAATAAACAAGCTTTATACAAATGAAAAGAGGAAGTTTCAAAGCTTTATTTCATAATACATACTAGATAAAATAATACATGCTACATAACATAAAAAGGGAGACAAACCAAACGTCAACTATTACAGGGGAGTGTCACTTCTTCCAGTCGGTTACAAAATATTATCAAAAATTCTACTGGACAGAGTTGTAGAAACTTTCGACAAACAATTGGGAGAATATGAGGCCTGCTTTCGAAAAGAAAGATCCTGAGCTGCATTTATTTTTAACTTAATAATGTTTGATATCAATTTAATAAATTTAATAATTGAATAGTTTTTAATAATTATTTAATAGGTAGAAATGAAATAAACTTTATAAATGTTCATTGTGGTCAGCGTTGTCTGCACGTCAAACATCGACGAGGTAACCAAACTCGTCCCACACACGCGAAATAGTATCTGCTGTTACTTAGTGCACAACAGGTTCGTTCACAAAACCCCATAAGAAATAGTCTCAGGGTGTGAGATCAGGAGACCTCGGTGGCCACATGTGCAGATGCAGGTAGGTGTTAGAGTCCCCTGCGACTCATCCAGCGCTGAGGAAGGGAGTCATTTAAAAAGCCTCTACATCACGATGCCAATGGGGCGGATCTCCATCCTGTTCGAAAATGAAGTCTTGGGAATCTTCCATAACTTGGGCGAATAGCCATTGTTCCAACATGTCCAGGTACATTATTCCCGTTACAGTTCTTTCCGCAAAGAAAAATGATCTACAAACCTTTGTATAGGACACAGCACAGAATACGTTGATCTTCGGTGAGTCTCTTTCGTGATGCAATGGTGAATGTGGATTTTCCAAACCCCATATGCGATCACTGAGTCTGTTGATTTATCCACTAAGGTGGAACGTCGCTTCGTCGCTAAAAATTACACGCTGTAGTAATGGGTCATCCTCCATCTTTGATGGCACGTAACCATAAAATGCGAGTCGCTTCTTTTTGTCATTGTGGTTGAGAGCCAGCACAAATTGTAATCGATGGGTCTTGTACAGCAAACGCCGTCTCAGAAATTTCTATACCGTTGGTTGGCGTATTCCAGGTTCTCGATTGGCTCCATTGGTAGACTTACTGAGACTATGAGCTGAACTTTCTTGAATCCGTTGGACGCCATCCTCTGACACATGCGGTTGGCCTGTGCTTTTTCCTTTGCACACACTCCCAGTCTGTTTAAATTGCTTAAACTAACGACTAATGCTTTTGCGAGTTGGTGGTTGAATACCGAATTTGGTACGAATTGCCCGTTGCACTACAATTTGCGGCTCACTTTTCGCGTGCTTAAGAACGCAGAAAACCTTCAACTGATTTGTCGCCAATTATAGTATCGCAGAGTAGTGGATTTCTTCGCCTCTTTATGCGCATTACATTACTTTTATTTATGTTCAGAGTCAACTGCCAGCGCCTGCGCCTACCAGCAACTGAGTTGCTGTCTTTTTATAGACAATCTTACAATCTGCGAATTCCCTCATGGGGCTTTGGACGTTATCCACTGGATAATCTACGTAATACATTTTGAAGATAACGGGCCTATCACACTACCTTGAGGTACTCCTGAAACTTCCTTTACATCTGTCGCTTTAGCTCCGTTCTGTATGCAAGGAAGTCCAGAATCCAGTCACAAATCTGTTCGGATCTATCATTCAGTAAACGACCATGAGCAATTCAAACTGTATCTTCTGCTACACATTCAGCGAGGCCGAGTAAAGATGTGAATGTAGAGGAAACGGCTCTAGCTAAAGCGAGGATGAAGAAAATGAATTAAAATAATAGACAAGCAAAAGTTACAAATTACTTGATTAATGCAAGATCTGACAGACAAATCACACGTCTACATCTACATGAATTCTCTGCAATTCAACTTAAGTGCCTGGCAGAGGACTCTTCCTCTACCGTTGCACTCTCTACCAGCGCGCGGGAAAAATTAACACTGAGATCTTTCTGTACAAGCTCTAATTTATTTTATTTTATTGTGATGGTCGTTTCTCCCTATGCAGGTTCGCAACAATACAATATTTTCACGTTCAGAGGAGAAAGTTCTCTTCTTTCGTTCTTTCTGTAGATTTTCTACACCATACGCTGTCTCTCGTTTTCAAGTTTCCACCTCCTTTTATCTTGCCAGTCCTCTTCTTGTATGACCATGTCCAGCATCACAAGACAATGTAGCCGGGGTCTCCCTCTGTCGTGGAGGTCTCCAGTGCTGCATTTTAACGGGATATCTTTCCCCTGGTATTCTTCTAAGATCTCTGTACCATGTTAGTCGTTTATTTTCAGTTCTCTGTACAATATCTTTTGCAACTCTCAACTGTGTTCGTAGCACTTCATGTCTTATTTATCTCTTCCTGTTACTTCACAAACTCACCTCCAAAAAACCATTTTCCTTTGCTTTCTCATCGACCCTGGAGACTTCCCACAGATGCACTGTACAGAGCAATGTTCTCAACTATAGTTTCGTATATCCTCCTTTTCAAAATTTTTGACGTCGTTTTATTGCACATAATGGAATGTAACTGCTCATTGCCATCTTTCCTCTTCCTATTCATGGCCTTATTTTCCTGTTGCTTCCAAGTTTTTTCGAAATAATTGTCTCTAAATATTTACGACGGTTGAAACTTAAATAATGGTAACTACTTATTCACAACTGATACAAAAGAGTTACACGTTTGGAGCTGTTACTGCCCCTCAAAGTAGTCACCAGCGTTGTGTAGAACCCGTTACTAGCGATGTGAAAGGCGTAGTATACCGTTAGCAGAGCCTGTTCTGTTGATGGTGCGAATGGAGCGGTCTACTGCCTGTCGAATCTCTGGAACAGTTCTGAAGCGAATGTCCTTCATCTTCGGAATAAAACCAATGTCACAAGGGCTTAAGTCGTGTCACTGTTCGTTTTTGGAGTATCACCTGCAACCAGCTTTCTGAAAGAAACGGCGGCACTTTCTCCGCAACCGACCCATCATTTTGCAAAACTGTGCGCGGACACATACAGCGCAAGCTGTGGCTGCTCTGTCCGGTGGATGTGGCTGGGAAGTACTGTACCATCCACCATACTCCCCGGACTTTAGTCCTTGTGACTTTGATTTGATTCCGAAGTTGGAGGAACCACTTCGTTGCATTCGCTTCAGAACTGTTCCAGAGATTCGACAGGCAGTAGACCGCTCCATTCGCACCACCAACAGAACAGGCTCATATGAATATTTTCTTTCCCTATAGCATATTTAATTATGGATTTAAGTTCCTTGGATTCTATGTCCAGGTATATTTATGGATCTTTTTGTGTTGAAAAAAGCCTTTTCGTATCTTAAGACTGTACTGTCCACGCATTTCTAGCAGGCTCGCTCTATTATCATTCACGATATCATCCAAAATTGGACTACAACCATGTTAGCATCCTGCTTACCCACTCGCCTGTTAAAATCTCCTAAAGGATATAGCTCCTTTCTATTGCTAATCACATATAGGAGGTTTGTCGACACACAGTCCCTTTTCTTAATGCAGCATATCCACTTTTTATGTACCGCAACGGATATCCTCTTCCTTGCCCAATACACTTTGTTCACTCCATTGCAAATATGAATATAATCGTCTATTTGCTCTGCTCTTTTACCCTTCTTTTTTATGTTAGTGCTATTACGTCTACATTGTTGGGATGGATTTCTTTGAATACTTCTATTTTCTTCGTTGCGATGCTCTGGACGTTTCGTGAAGCAGAGTTCACATACTGTTTTCGTTTGCTGGGTTGATTCAATTTAATTTCGATCTGGTTACGAGGCTTTACTCTTGGATTTTCTGCATGATGAAGTTTTCCGAGTAATGGGGAGCAGTCCCAGCGCCTCAACCCTCAAATTGGAGAACCAGGTAATTTTTAACCAAGGTGTTCTTTTATACCGATTGTCGTTCTGGACTTAAGGGTTCGGACCACCCTGTGTTTTAATCAAAATTCCGCCGGCTCCACTGTGCGGAGACCCATCCTCTCCACTGTCCCCACCGTTGCAGATAGAATAAGAACATGAGACACCCTCCAGCCTCGAAACTTAATACCGTTGGGGTCGGAGAAAAAATTCTAACAGAAGTAAGTGGAAGTAATGTCAGACTAAGGTAAGGGACCACGTGTTTGCCACCAACACACTCCGAAGACGTGAAGCCCCTAAGGAGACTATACTTTGTCTGGAATCTCACCAATTGACCAGTATGGCTGGTTGAACCTACCATTTGCATTGCTCGTCCTAGAGTAGCTCAGTGGATCACTGACATACACAAACCTCCCAGCCAACGTGAAAGTGGTAGTCCATGGGAAGGGAGGAGAAAGTTGATGATTGAAAGTTCGTGAAAAGATCTCATCACAACGAAACACGACTTTGTTTTGACGACTGCCACCCAGCTCACTTTCTCCCCTCTTTCACGATAATACAAAACGAGTTGCCCATCTTTGAACTTTTTCGATGTCCTCCATGGACACTATCTGGTAAGGATCCTCTGCAGCACAGCGGTACTCTAGCAGAAGGCAGTCTCTTTAGTGGATCTGTTGCATCTTCTAAGTGTTCTGCGAATAAATCGGAGTTTTTGGTTTGCCTTCCCACCACATTACCTATGTGATCGTTCCCGTTTAAGCTGTTCGTAACTGTAATTCCGAAGTATTTAGTTGAAAAGACAGCCTTTAAATTTATGTGATTTATCTTGTAATCGAAATTTAACAGATTAATTTTTGTGCTCATGTGGATGGCCTCACACTTTTCCTCATTGAGGGACAACTGCCAGTTTTCGCACCATTCAGATAACCCGTCTAAGTCGTTTTGCAATTGGTTTTGATCTTCTGGTGACATTAGTAGACGTTAAATAACAGCATCATCTGCAAACAGTTTAAACTGCTCAGATTATGTCCTAAATCGTTTATGTAAACTAGGAACATCAGAAGGCCTGTGACACTTCCTTATGGAACGCCGCATACCTCTTATACTTTAGCCGATGCGTTTCCATCGATTACTATGTACTGCGTGACCTATCTGAGAGGAAATCTCATATCCAGCCGCACAGCAGAAAAGGCACTCCTTGGCTACGCTCGCAATCCGATTACAAGTATCTTGTGAGGAACGGTGTCAAAAGCATTCTGCAAATCTAGAAACTTCAGATCCCCTGTCAATACCACTCATTACGTCTTGCGAATAAAGAGCTAGTTGTGACTCACAAGGACGATATTTTGTGCATCCATGCTGACTCCAAAATCCTGCTGCAAATCGAATTTCGTGATATGAGTCTGTAATTCAGCGGATTATATCTATTTCCTTTCATGGGTATTGGTGTGATTTGTGCAACTTTCCAGTCTTTCCGTACAGATCTTTCGGCAAGGTAGAGGTTGTATATCATTGCTAAGTATGGGGGAAAGCTGAAAGGAACTTTACTGGTAACAGACTTGTCTATATTAAGTGCTTCAAGCTGTTTCACTACACCAAGGATATCTTGTTCTAAGTTACTAATGCATTCTAATTCTGGATTTCGAAAAACAATGTTTAATAACTCGGCTTTAGTGGCTCTGTCATTAGTTCATTACCACTGGTTTTGCTCAGCGAAGGTATTGATTGTCTCTTGCAGCTGATGTACTTTACATACAATCAGAATCTCTCTGAATTTTCTGTCAGACTTCGAAACAGAGTTTCATTGTGGAAGCCATATCGCATTGGTGCCCGCGCTAAATTTCGAGCTTCGGTAAAACATTGCCAACCTTTTGTGTAGTTCTAAATTTTTCATGCTTTTTTCGTTTCTTCTGCATCAGTTGTTTGACCTGTTCTGTGTATGAATCTCTCAATTTCTTTGAATTTAAGCCATACCTTGTGTTGGCAATGTAGAAGGACGGCGCAGATTATCTCCAATCAGAGAGATCCCCAACAATTACTAATGAAATAGTATTTATTAAATATGAAGAGATACTCAACTTAAATGCTGCTGATTCTTGTAAAATGTCAGGCACAATTAGAAGTTTGAAATTATTACAAGTCTTCTAAAGCCTTTAAGTCCTGTCACTGTCTCTCTGAGTGACGCCTATGTAGAGTCCAGAATTGGCCTACGATACCTAAGTTTTGGAGACGACAGACGAACACTGCAGCTTGTAGACTCGTCTGCAACTGGAGACTGTGCACGAGTCGGCACTCTGAAGAGAACTGCCCGCCGTAGCTTTTTCTTTTCTTTATTGTGATTTCATTCCCCTGCCCCATAAGGACAGAGGAGGGCTATCAGTGGCACAATACGCTGCTCTTCAGTCGAGTGACATGGCAACTGAAATAAGAGTAAAATGTTACATACATAAGGCGATAGAAAAGGGGGACATAAAACAGAGTAAAGGGAGAAAATGGAGGCAAAAATAGACTGCATGGAGACGTTCATGGGGGACAGTTAAAAAAGTCACCAGAAAGTTAAAAAACACAATTGGTGATTCTTAAAACACAGAGAAGACACTGAATGGACACGCACAGGTTAAAAGTCGGCCACAGTATTAAAAACTCTCCAGAACAACACATTTAAAACCCACTTGCAGCACACACGACGAAGAATAAAACTGCTAAGTGGGACCTGCATAGGGAAAGGGCAGAGAGGATGGAAAAGGAGGGGAGAGCATGGGGCAGCAGGGCAAGCGGCGGCTGAAGAGAGGAGGGGCCCCAGTGGGTTCACGAAGAGGCAGGAGACACGTGGGGTGGGAGATGAAGAGGAAAGACAGGGCAGGAGGGAGTGCAGAGACACTGAAACGGGGCACAAGAGAGGGAGGGGAAGTAGGAGGGGGAAGCCGCTCAGGAGGAGAGAGGGGGGAGGAGAGGGAGCCCTGAGGAGGAGGCAGGAAGATGGGGTTAGAGTTGGTAGGAAGGGTAGATGTCAGGGCGAAGCTCATCATCTGGGAGGGGTAGATGGTGGAAGTTGCGTTGGGAAAGGAGATGGAGTCTGTGGAGATGGAGAGAGGGTGGAACACAACGGTAAAGACGCAGCAAATGGTTGGGTGTGGAGAGGAAGAGAGACATCAGGGGGTGAGGGGGATCAAGGCAGCGGACAATTTATAGTGTGCGGATGTGTTCAAGGAAAAGGAGAAGGTGGGGCAAGGGGATGAGGTCTTAGAGGATGCGTGTGGGGGACAGAAGGCAGATGCGGAAGGCGAGGCAGAGCCCATGGCGTTCGAGGATTTGGAGGGATTTATAGAACCGGGTAGGGGCGGAAACCCAAGCTACGCTGACATAACAGAGGATGGTGCGGATCAAGGATTTGTAGGTGTGAAGGACGGTGGACGGATGCAGACCCCTCGTCCGGCCGGACAGGAGTTTCAGGATGCGGAGGCAGTTGTGAGGTTTGTTTTGGATCCGCCTTAGCTCAGTGATCCAGTATTTAAGGACGCATCGACCAATCGGTATCCATACAAGTGATGCTCGTGGGTTGGCAAATGGGGCCCCTGGCCAACCTTGGTATAGTTCGTACTGCGAACCCATACAGTTGCTGCGCTACAAGTGTTTCGAGCGCTACAGGTTTCAGGCGTGGTACTTCCTGGAGTCGTGAGTACTGTCTACACCTACATAGTTAGTTGGGAAGGAGCAGAGGCTGCGTCTTGGGAAGACGCAAAGGGAATTTTTATCTGTTTTCTTAAACAGATATATTTTGCGTTTACTTAAGGTGAATTTGGATTTTGCAGTAATCAGTCTCGCTATAATCTGTCATGATGCTCCCTATTTACTCAGGATTATTTATCCAATGAAGACTTTGAAGACCGGATGGTACTGTTGTTGATAATTCTTCCGGGTTATATGGCTGTGGTCCATGGAATTCTTCTATTCCTAACGTTTCGTCCAATACTACGTTGGACATCCTCACAGGTTTGGCTGGTCGTGCTGAGTCCTGCCGACTGACGAGTCGGGCGTCGGAGAGCGGCCTAAATACTGAGGACAGTGGGCGTACACATAGTACCAGAGAGACAACTAGTCAAAGATAAAATATAACTGTCGATAATAGTCCGTTAAAGATAAAATCACTTATCGATTCTGTAACGCCAGCGAGATATCGACTCTCCGACGCCCGACCTGTCAGTCGTCAGGACTCAGCAGGACCAACCATGCCTCTGAAGACGTCCAACGAAACGTTAGGAATAGAAGAATTGGATGGACCACGGCCATATAACCCGGAAGAATTATCAACATCAGGATTATATGTTGTTAAGCGGTCAAATATATTTTGGCAACCTTTTGCACTTCGAGTGGGCACATGAACTAATTGCATAAGTAATTTTTGAAGAAAGTATTTAGTAAAATTTCGTGTGAATAGTCAGTTGAAACTGTAGAACTCGTTAGCTTGTCAGCAGGTCCCGCGTAGGCAGCGAAACTTCCGAGCACAGCGTTTCGTTAGTTAGTTTTGGGTTTTATTAGAGTTTATTCTATAGTTCAACCGAATTTAGTATGGACAGAAATTGGGGTTACTGTGCTCAGATGCGACATGAGTTGGTGACGTTACGCTAGCAGCTTCATGCAGTGCTGGCTTCGGTTACGCAGCTTGAGGCTGTTGCCGATGGGCTTCGCCGTGGGTGTTGGACATGAAGATGCAAGAGGTGCTTCCAGCGCGTCCGTTGTGTCCCCTGATCTGTGCGCTACTATGACCTCCCCAGGTACTGCCCGCATTGAGGATGACCGCTCACCAATGGTCGAGTGGCAAATTATTTCAAGATGTGGCAGGCAGGAAATAATTTTCTGGTGGACCGAGCGAAGCAAGTGCCTAGTTTGTCTGACGAACAGGTTTCAGGCGTTATCTGTAGCTGACAAAGACCCTGAGCCAGTGCAGTCTATCCCCCTCTTCTAGAGGAAGCCTCTCGGCCCGCAACATCTGGACATTTGCAGAGGTTGGCTTTACTGGCATTTGGGAGCTCGTAGGTCACGCGCATATTGGGGCCGCTTAGGGGTATCACTGCCAAAGAGGCGAAGAAACACAGTCTGTATTCTGTGTGCATACCGGAAGGAGTCATTCCAGATGTGGAGCGAGTGATTCCGTATGCCATGAAGAGCAGAAGGTGCCGTCAACTGCAGGTTGTGGCTCATGTCGGTATTAACGAATGGTGTCGCTTCGGATCAGAAGAGATTGTCTCTGGTTTTGCTAGGTTAGCTGAAGTAGTAAAGACTGCTATATACTACATCCGTAGCACCGTCGACGGTACCGACTGCGAACTTTTGATACAGAGCCGAATAGAGGGTTTGAATCTGAGGCTCAGACGTTTCTGCGACCTTGTAGGTTGCAGATTTCTCGATTTTCGCCATAGGGTGATGCGGTTTCGGATTCCGCTTTATAGATCAGGTGTCCACTACGCGCAGGAAGTGACTACACTGTTAACAGGTCTGTGTGGAATGGGCTTTTTTTCATGCTCTCGAGAAAATGCAGAAAGAGCTTCGGTTTCAAAGGGTGCAGGACGAACACAGGAATTAGGCACAAAAAGCATAAATCAATATTGTAGTTGTAAACTCCTAGGGCTGTGTTCGGGAAGAACCAAAGCTCCAGGTGCTAATAGAAAGAACTGAAGCTCAAATCGTTATAGGTACCAAAAGCTGGCTGAAGTTGGAGATACGTTTCGCCGAAATTTTTACGAAGTACGTCTCAGTGTTTAGAAAGGATAGATCAAATACAGTTGATGGCGGCATCTTTGTTACTGTACAGCTCTTGGGGCTACCGAACAGAATCTGCCGTATTACTACAGAAATTGTTTCCTTAAACTTTATGCTCAAAATATCGATGTGCATGCTAAAGCCAGATTTTTTAATTAGTATCATAAACAAATACAATACATGGTAATTATCATTAAAAATAAATCAAAGAGATAATTAGCAAGCTGCAATACTGCTTTACAAAATCGTACAGCTTCAATTGCGATTGGAGTCGCAAGCATAAGATCTTTGTCTGTGCAACTTTCAGGGAATAGTTAACAATCCAGTCTGGTGTGCAGCTCTCCACAGTCACAGTTGCTGGTATCCTCAGGCAAGTGCCATTTCTGGAGATTACTCCTGGGTCTTCCAAGTCGAGAGCGAAGGACGGCTGAGTGACCTCACACGATACAGTGCTCTTCATGTGTACGAGGGAGAGTTTCCGAGGGGACAGACGCGGTAGAGGTATTCTCAAGTCAAGAAATCCGTAATTGTTTTCTTGTTGTAGCTGCTGTTGTTCGCGAGACTGAGGTGTATTCCAAATACTACTTCTGTACCGTAACCTTGGGTTGCTGGAATGTGTCCGTGTAATGGATCGTTTTCGTGACGAGCCTGATATTTAGGTACAGCACCTCGGAAGTAAAAACGACAGATAGAAGAACATAGTTCCTCGTAGATACTTGTATAAATGCCAGTTGCTCTGTGGAAAGCTTGTTGTCACTACCACTTCTCTACCATTTATTTCTATGGGACCATACACACTGTCACGTTAACAGTAGCGAATCGCGAAACAGGACGCTGAAATACACAGAGTTCGAAGCAGTAAAGTGTAGAACGGCTCTGAACTTCGTTGTCGACAGCAAGTTGGACGAGGGATGGATAAATTTTGTGTGGTAACATGACAGGCATTCCAGGTAAACAGATACAAAACTACTTGGGCTAATAAACAGAACGAGCTGCTGTGTCCATTGATTCCCAATATCAAAGCACTCGGCAAATATTCCGAGTCCAGTACACAATACGAACAGAAAATTTTCTCTATCATACATTCTAACTTAACTCAGTCTGGGAAAGTGATTCAGTATTTCTTCTACTTTCTGACTGTGTTATTGCACTGAATTCTGGATTTTGAGCTTTTCTTTTGTGTCCAAAAGCCCTCCTTTTTTCTATTGCAGAATTGTGTTTTGATTTGTTTGCATTTACGTATCTTAATTTCCCTTTCACAGTCTTCAACTACTTTGTAATGCAATTCATCCAATCTAAATTGGAAGGAAGCATACCAAGTCTTTAAAAATTACACTAAGATTCACTCAAATTAAAATGAGACGTGAATAGTTATTTTTACGGACTGATAACTGTCACGCCAAAAGGGTAATATCACAGTAATTCTATTTCTTATTCCAGTTACTGCCCTCCCCTGTCTTTCTCCAGATTACGTTCTGCTACTTTTTATTTACTGCGCATCAAAATACATCACACCTTTTTTAAGGCTATTGTAATAATTCATTCATCAACGGACGATGTTGTGGAAAAAGAAAGAGCGAGAACAGTTAATTACCAGTAACAAACTTTTTATTTATTTCATCGTTTGTTACAGCAACACCAATATCTGAAAAATGCACATTGTCAGATGTAGTGTCCGTTTTTCGGGTTTTCCTTAAATTCCTTCACACTGAAAGGTTCAATCAGTGAAAAAGCCAACACGAATGATTAGTCTAACCTTAGCCTCCTGCCAGAAACAGTAATGATTTTCATAATGTGCCATGACATACGCCAACGCTTATGTATCTAATGAGCGCAACCCACTCGCTGTACTTTATTCATAAACATGTTACGCCCAGTGCGCTTACGGCGCGAACAAAAACGAGAATCCACAAAACGTTGCTGACAGAAAAAGATTATATTGTACTGCTGACTACGGCGACGGACTAATGTAACAGTTGCAACACTGCATCTCGTTTTTATTACCCACTGCGATATCTGCGCGCCAAATGATCAGCAAATGACACATTTGAGTTCAGCGGGATCTTGTGAAAGCGAATCGTAATTGTTTTTATTTTTCTCAACATGAATGTCTGTAGCGCAATAAACTGCAGCAACAAAAAGAAGAAGAAACCAAAGTTGTCTATTTTTATGTGCTCCTGTCTCTGACATGTGTTGTAGAATACTATACTCTCATTAAATTCATGACGGGATTCAACGGAACAGAAAGCTTAAATCTAATAAAGTAAGTCATTCTAAAAAATTTTATAAACGGGAATATGTGACATCGACAGAAGATTTATTTACAATATAATTTGAAATTCTAATTATATTTTATGATTATTTTCTTAGTCCTATTTTTATAATACATTCTGAGAACATCTGTAAAAGAAGTATTTAATGAAATATGTGAAACTTTTTGATTTGACAAACGGACGAGTAAGGTAAGTCGTCTCCTTTGCAATTGCAAGTATTTTTTAGCGTTCTTCTTTCGTCATTGATGTAGTGACGACCGTAAACATACACATAACGCCTGCCACCAGAGTTGCATGGTCGATTTGCGGTCTCACGTTCGATATGTATCGTTTGGACCCCGCGACTTCGATAGGCAATCATTCTGGGAAATTACCAAATTACTTGTAAATAGCACAAGAGAAGATCTTACGAAAAAAGACTGTTTTCGTATAACAGTGTGAAGATTTGTTCGCTACACTTCGAAGCAAACTACTTAATGAACACAGAAAATAAAAAACTTGTATGAAATTCAGTAGCTACATTATTTGACATGACAAGCCACTCCAACTCTCGATTTACAGGAAACCGCCATAAAACTGTAACAATCCGTCGAAAGCAGTAAAACCATTATGTGACACGGAAGCAGACCGTAACGCAACTCTCCCCGTATCGGTTCCATACGCACTGACCTGTTTTGTAGATGAAGTGGTTAAATTAAGTTATATTATTCACATCTTGCAAAAGCTTATGAAGTGTGAGAATGTACAAGTCATTAGACTTCGTACTTGTGACAGCGGGCGCCAATGACAAAAACACAGAACAAAACGATAAATGGGGTACCGATCCCCTTTGCATGTGGAGGTACATGTCCGTGCTTCTTATGTGTGAGTCCGTGTTTTTATGTTCTTTTGGTATCAAAGTGGTAGGAATATATACATGTGTGTATTTTTGTTTGTTTGTGTGTGTGTGTGTGTCGTTTCTGTTCCTTCGGACATGTCTGAAGGAACAGACACCATAGATATAAAATCAATGCGAGAGGGCCAATCGGTGATGTATGAATTCCTAAGGGACCAAACTGTTGAGGTCATCGGTCCCTAGTCTTACACACTACTGAAACTAACTTATGCTAAGAACAACACTCACGCTCATGCTCGAGGGAGAACTCTAACCTCCGACGGGAGGGGCAGCGCAATCCGCGACATGGTGAGTCAAACTGCGCGGCCACTTTTCGAGGTGCACTCAGCCTCGTGATGACAATTGAGGAGCTACTCGACCGAATAGTAGCGGCTCCGGTCAAAGAAACCCATCATAACGACCGGGAGAGTAGTGAGGTGACCTTACGCCCCTCCTATCTGCATCCTCGTCTAAGGATGACACGGTGGTCGGATGGTTCCGATGGGCCACTTGTGGCTTGATGACGGAGTTCTATTATCAAGGTTATTAAAATTCTCATTGTTGTGGGCAAATGCTAAAGCACAAAGCAAATAAGAAAAATATTGATATTAATTAAGTATGAAAGTTTACGTAATTTCCTAAAAAAGGAAAATGTTGATAAAAATCGTCATTGAAATTGTCCTATCTAAACTTTAAGCGAATTTCAGCGAAAATCATTAGGGCAATCATTTGGGTTATAAAATTGTAATTCCATCATAAGTCTTAGCAAAGAAATAAACACTACTATGATTGTTTAAAGATTACATACGTAACCACGACTATGGTAACAAGGCACAGCTTTAACAGTTCTTTTTATTTTGGTCAGTTTTCGTTCAATTCGTCACAATGAAATCTGTTTTCCCGCAAAGTTTGCTCAGTTTGACTGATAATGAAAAGTTTTGTAATGGAGAAGTGAGAATGGAAGAAACTACGAATAAATTATGCATATCCAAAAAATTTAGCTTGTGGGAAAGATGTAACATATTCTAAGAGAAGCACATCACTACTTGCTGCAACAAATGAAAAGAATGTGGCACTTTTGATCAACAATCAGCGACCCCTTCGGTCCATCAAGATACGTATTACAGTATTACTGAATCGTTTTCCTGCTCCAAAAGTTTTGATCTTTTGCAACAATCTTTGTAAAGACTGAACCTGTTTATTTATACTACATGTAGTTTACATCCTTGTGAGTAGTTTACGTCCGTGTGAGCAGGAATGTTTCAAGCGTCACATCACCGCCTGGTACGAGTTACGCACCACCTACAGCAGTACAAAACCATCAGCGACCTTTGAATTTACACGTAATTTTGAAGTTGTGGTCTTAGAGCAAAATACAAACAGCGCTGTTCGAAAGTGACTTAACCATGTCAGTTTGATAGTGGCGATATGCGCAGTACACAATGCTCATTTCAGAGATGTTCGTACTTTTATGAGCCACGTAGAAGAACCACCTTAAGATACATGTAAAGAGAAGTAAGTATTTGTGATGTGTGAGAACAGAGCTACATTACATTTGAAACTTTTTAAAAGACGCCGCAAGAGTGATGAGAAATGTTAGTCCTGCATGACGCTGTTCGGTGCAAATTTCGTAAAGCAGACTGGAACAAACTATGAGAAAAACACATGAGACTGTGTGTGGCCTACGGTCGTGACCCTGCACTTGCCCCCCCCCCCCCTCCCCCCCTTCCCTATGATTGGTACAGGCGCCTAGTGCTGTTTCACGCCTTTCGAGTGCACTGTACGAGAGGCGCCTGTCTCCTGGTGAATTCGCGTGGGGCAGGAGGGGGGGGGGGGGGAAGGTTACTTGCCCTGTTTTGGTGTAAATAATATTAACAGTTGCCACCTGTGTGGCTGTGAGTCTTCGAGAGTGGAAGCTGGCAACCATGTTCTCATGGTAAAAGACATGTGTCGTCTTTGCTTTTACGTGCTTCGTTATTTAAGAGGGGCATAGTCTCTTGACGACTAGTATAATCATTTAAATGATCTCTTTTTGCTTTATAGCATGAGCATATTTAAGTACACTAGCCTCTCAAAACTACTTATACCTTTTCTTATGACCCTGTGTGTACAGTGGCACCCCAAGTGAGAAGCACAGTTTCTTATCAGACTCCAAGTCAAAAAAGCACTCCGTCTTTAGGCCACAAGTGACCCATAGGGACCATTCGACCGCCGTGTCATCCTCATTGAGGCTGCTGATAGGAGGGGCGTGTGGTCAGCACACCGCTCTCTCGGTCGTTATGATGGTTTTCTTTGACCGGAGCCACTACTATTCGGTCGAGTAGCTCCTCAATTGGCATCACGAGGTTGACTGCGACCCGCAAGTCAGAAAAACCTATCGTTGAATTTCGCGGTGGCTGTCCCAATTGACTCGCTATGACTACACAATGACTATTCACAACTGGGTCTGTTACATTAAACTGTAACTGGGCTGTTTTTATTTAGGTAACGCAACCTGGGGTTAGGAGCCGTGGTCTAGGGGTAGCGTCTTTGATTCATAATCAAAACGTCTTCGGTCCCGGGTTCGATCCCCGCCAGTGCCTAAATTTTGATAAATAATCAGCATTGGCGGCCGAAGACTTCCGGCATAAGAAGTCAGCCTCATTCTGCCAACGGCCTTGTCAAAGAGGGCGGAGGAGCGGATAGAGGTTCAGGGCACTCTCTTGTCCTAGGGGTGGGAAATTGCCCCTAAAGGGAAATGCAAAGGCTCAATCTACATATAGTAGGGGTCAGTGAAGTGAAGTGGAAGGAAGGCAAGGATTTCTGGTCAGAGGAGTATCGGGTAATATCAACAGCAGCAGAAAATGGTATAACAGGTGTAGGATTTGTTATGAATAGGAAGGTAGAGCAGAGGGTGTGTTAATGTGAACATCTTCAGTGACTGGGTTATTCACCGACAACGATAGTTCAGGTATACATGCCGACGTCGCAAGCTGAAGATGAACAGATAGAGAAAGTGTATGAGGATATTGAAAGGGTAATGCAGGATGTAAAGGGAGAAGAAAATCTAATAGTCATGGGCGACTGGAATGCAGTTGTAGGGGATGGAGTAGAAGAAAAGGTTACTGGAGAATATGGGCTTGGGACAAGGAATGAAAGAGGAGAAAGACTAATTGAGTTGTGTAACAAGTTTCAGCTAGTAATAGCGAATACCCTGTTCAAGAATAACAAGAGGAGGTGGTATATTGGAAAAAGCTCGGGAGATACGGGAAGATTTCAGTTAGATTACATCATAGTCAGACAGAGATTCCGAAATCAGATACTGGATTGTAAGGCGTACCCAGGAGCAGATACAGACTCAGATCACAATATAGTAGTGATGAAGAGTAGGCTGAAGTTCAAGACATTAGTCAGGAAGAATCGATACGCAAATAAGCGGGATACGGAAGTTCTAAGGAATGACGAGATACGTTAGAAGTTCTCTAACGCTATAGATACAGCAATAAGGAATAGCGCAGTAGGCAGCACAGTTGAAGAGGAATGGACATCTCTAAAAAGGGCCATCACAGAATTTGGGAAGGAAAACATAGGTACAAAGAAGGTAGCTGCGAAGAACCCACGGGTAACAGAAGAAATACTTCAGCTGATTGATGAAAGGAGGAAGTACAAACAAGTTCCGGGAAAATCAGGAATACAGAACTGCAAGTCGCTGGGGAAAGAAATAAATATGAAGTGCAGGGAAGCTAAGACGAAATGGCTGCAGGAAAAATGTGAACACATCGAAGAAGATATGATTGTCGGAAGGACAGACTCAGCATACAGGAAAGTCAAAACAACCTTTGGTGACAGTAAAAGCAACGGTGGTAACATTAAGAGTGCAACGGGAATTCCACTGTTAAATGCAGAGGAGAGAGCAGATAGGTGGAAAGGATACATTGAAAGCCTCTATGAGGGTGAAGAATTGTCTGATGTGATAGAAGAAGAAACAGGAGTCGATTTAGAAGAGATAGGGGATCCAGTGTTTGAATCGGAATTTAAAACAGCTTTGGAGGACTTGCGGTCAAATAAGGCAGAAGGGATAGATAACATTCCATCAGAATTTCTAAAATCATTAGGGGAAGTGGCAACAAAACGACTATTCACGTTGGTGTGTAGAATATATGAGTCTGGCGACATACCATCTGACTTTCGGAAAAGCATCATCCACACAGTTCCGAAGACGCCAAGAGCTGACAAGTGCGAGAATTATCGCAGAATCAGCTTAACAGCTGATGCATCGAAGCTGCTTACATGAATAATATACAGAAGAATGGAAAAGAAAATTGAGAATGCGCTAGGTGACGATCAGTTTAGCTTTAGGAAAAGTAAAGGTACGAGAGAGGCAATTCTGTCGTTGCTGCTAATAATGGAAGCAAGGCTAAAGAAAAATCAAGACACGTTCATAGAATTTGTCGACCTGGAAAAAGCTTTCGACAATACAAAATGGTGCAAGCTGTTCAAGATTCTGAAAAAAGTAGGGGTAAGCTATAGGGAGAGACGGGTCATATACAATATGTACAACAACCAAGAGGGAATAATAAGAGTGGACGATCAAGAACGAAGTGCTCGTATTAATAAGGGTGTAAGACAAGGCTGTAGCCTTTCGCCCCTACTCTTCAATCTGTACATCGAGGAAGCAATGATGGAAATAAAAGTCGGGGCCATTATTTTGTAGGGATTATTGAAAGTCAGATTGCGTTGCGCTAAAATATATTGTGTGTCAGTTTAGTGATGATCAGAATAAGTAAAGAGCGCACTGTCTGAGTACGTTCAGTTTTGCTCAGCTGTTTGATAATCAAATAATGTAGAAGTTCACCAACACGGTCATTCTTAATCAAAATATCCACGGGTGTACTGCCGGTCTATAGTGTCCAACGGGCACAATATTTCGGCGATCAAACATGTCGCCATCATCAGGTGAACTGACGGACTGAGCTCCTGAGAACGTGCCGGCACGGAGATCCGTACACTATGGCTGCTCAGGGGGAACTGGGTTCGGTCGCGGCGCCGGCCGATTTAAATACCCTCCGTCCGCGGCGCGCTCCCTCCGCCGTCCGCGCCCAGCGCCACGGTAGCGCGGTGGAACAGATTGCGACGGCGTCTGAGATGACGTCAGTGTGATGGCTCTGTCCGCCGTGGTCGTCACAACTATGCGTTTGCTCGATTTACTCTTGATTAACCCAATCGCTGGTTCCCTAGCTTTGCTAAGATTATAGCCACAGTCACGGTTTATGAGGTCGTCATTGGTGCGAATTTCGATAGCCTCTCTACCAACGCTGTCCCAGTATCTCGACGTCTGTACCAGAATCCTCGTGCGGTCATACTCCATAGCGTGATTTTCCGACAAACAATGTTCAGCGACCGCCGACTTGCTCGGATACATCAGTCGAGTGTGCCTCTGGTGTTCACGGCATCGATCCTCGACGGTACGCATCGTCTGACCAACATACGACTTGCCACATTGACACGGAATCTGGTACACGCCGACCTTCCTCAAACCGAGGTCGTCTTTGGCGCTCCCCACCAGTGCACGAGTTTTATTCGGAGGACAAAACACAGTTCCAACCCGGTGTTTCTTCAGAATGCGGGCGATTTTCCCCGAGAATGCGCCTGTGTATGGAATAAATGCAGTGCCTACCTCCTCCCTCGTGACTTCATCCATCTCAACAGGTTGTGCTGCAGTGGTTGGGCGGAGAGCAAGTTGGATCTGCCACTCTGAGTACCCATTCTTTCGAAACACAGTTCTCAGATGTTCCAATTCCTGGGGTAGACTCTCTGTGTCAGAGATAGTGCGCGCCCTATGTACTAGAGTTTTAAGTACCCCATTCCTCTGTGAAGGGTGGTGGCAGCTGTCTGCGTGCAAATACAGATCAGTGTGTGTTGTCTTTCGATACACCCCATGACCTAGGGTGCCGTCAGCCCTTCTCCTGACCAAGACGTCAAGGAAAGGTAATTTACCCTCCGTTTCAGTCTCCATAGTGAATTTGATGTTGGGGTGTATGGAGTTTAGATGTGTAAGGAAGTCAAGGAGTTTATCCATACCATGTGGCCAGATGACGAACGTGTCGTCCACGTAACGGAAAAAGCAAGTAGGTTTCCATTCGGATGACGCCGTCGCAATCTGTTCCACCGCGCTACCGTGGCGCGGGGCGCGGACGGCGGAGGGAGCGCGCCGCGGGCGGAGGGTATTTAAATCGGCCGCCGCCGCGACCGAACCCAGTTCCCCCTGAGCAGCCATAGTGTACGGATCTCCGTGCCGGCACGTTCACAGGAGCTCAGTCCGTCAGTTCACCTGATGATGGCGACATGTTTGATCGCCGAAATATTGTGCCCGTTGGACACTATAGACCGGCAGTACACCCGTGGATATTTTGATTATCAAATACGCCGGGAGAAACTCAAGAATCACACGGTCATTCTTAATTTTTGAAGGAGAATTTTCATAGCACGTCAGAAAAATCTTTCATTTTCTGAAAATTGGCTTGACAAAGATAATCTGTTTAAGAGTTTGAGTGCTTTGATTAAATATCTTTGGGAGGTTTATTACATTCAGACTTTTATTACTTCACAAATACTTCTGATTGACTATGGGTACAATATTAATTAATGTTACCTAAACAAGCATTTGGGTCGTTAACCACTTACTTGAGCACAACTATCAGCACACATACCCTTCGACAGGATTAGGCTACGTGCTCCAGGAATCTCAGTTGGAAGAATAATTCTGTTTCACAGTTTATGTAATCAGTCATACAAAAGAAATTATATGAAGCTTGAACCCATTACCAAAAGCTAGGAAACCCTCAAGACATGAAAGGTGGCAGCTAACAGTAACGAAAGGCAAGTTGAATCTTCTGATAAATACACATTATATTTGATGGATATACTTGAGAGATAATTGGGCATACCACCACACAGAGATTCATTTTACTCAGGACAATTTGCTCTATCGAATGGAATTACTCTCCAACAGAAAGCCATTAGTTTAGTTACACGTGGAGATCGGTGACATTGAGGACCAGTTCACAACATGAGGAAAGTGACTATGAAACCTCGAAAAATATCAATAAATAATTCACACTGGTACCACTAATAAATCGCTGAGAATAGTTACCTAACTGAATGGTTGTGGACATTTCAGATAAGGAAAGAAGCTCTGGGGATCAGTACATGAATCTGACAATATTACGAAAATTTCATATAAATCACTCGCTATGCTGAGTTTAATACTTAACGAACTGGTGCACATTAATCATTAGGCGCATTGGAAACCATTATACCTAACAGAGATAAGTGCTGAAGACACATGGTCAGGTCTGGGCTAGAAACAAGCCTGATTTCAAGTCCATGCAATTCGCTAAGTTTCGATCAAATGACAACATGATTTACCCTAAAAGAATTCTTAGTACTTAACAGAGGTTAGTAAAACAACATGAATGTGCGTCAAAACTATGTTCCGAAGAACCGTGTTAACCATGGGTTGGATGCGGCAACAAGAATGTTTTAAAAAACGGCCAACATTCGTCCGATGGGGAGCGGGGTCATACTTTTTGCATAGGAGGGGTGGTTTCCGTTGCTTAACCTAGCCAATCGCAAGAATTAGCAATGCGGGAAAGCTCTGAATCGATAGCAAGCTGTACTACTAGACATCAATGGATAGTCCGAATGAAGCTGGTACTACCTTACCCGCAGGAAGCTAAACTCCAATACTGGTGCTTTCAAACATTCATCCACGAAACCACAATTTACAGTAATTATTCAAGGAAAGCTAAGGAAAGGGAAGATGTTGATGATATTGAGCTGAAATATGAAAGTACTTAATCAGACAAGAGAACATCATCTGTGAGACTCTTTATAATGCGGTGGTGAGGCATGATAATCGAAAGAAATATGACCCTTCCAATGGTACGTATGATACAGCCGAGTCGCTGAAAAGCTCGACGTGACAAATAAGGTTACCCGTTTGGGGGTGGAACCTGATCTCAGTAGCATTAGTCTAGAGGCACACCATTCAGACTCCTCTCTCCCCCCCCCCCCCCCCCCCGGTCCCCCAGAGGGAAAGAAATCTGTGAGTGCGACTAACAGTGTTCACAAATCTCTGGCGTCATGGGGGCATCCTTTTTTTGTTTTAGTTTTACATAAAAATTGTAGTTTAATGTAATGTCAATTAATTTAAACTGTTTCATCAAAATTTCTACAAGAATTTCAAAACAATCAATCATGATCTTCTAAAAATTACTTATAAGTCTTACAATTTATTAATTTGATGTATCTTTTTATGTTGTTAGTATATACCCATTTTTTTACACTGAAGAGCCAAAGAAACTGGTACTTCTCCCTAATATCGTGTATGGCCGCCGCGAACACGCAGACGTGCCTCAAGACGACATGGCATGGACTCGACTAATGCCTGAAGTAATGCTGGAGGGAACTGCCACGACGAATCCTGCAGGGCTGTCATTAAATCCGTAAGAGTACGACGGGGTGGAGATCTCTTTTGAACAGAACGTTGCAAGTCATCCCAGATATGCTCAATAAATGTTCATGTCTGGGGAGTCTATCAGCTAGTGGAAATGTTTAAACTCAGAAGAGTGTTCCTGGAGCCAGCCTGTAGCAATTCTGGGTTAGTGGGGTGACGCATTGTCCTGCTGGAATTTCCCAAATCCGTTGGAATGGACGGTGGACATGAATGGATGCAGGTGATCAGACGGGATGCTTACGTACGTGTCACCTGTCATAATCGTATCTATACATATCATGGATCCCATATTACTTCAACTGCACATGTCCCACATCATTACAGATCCGTCACCAGCTTGAACAGTCCCCTGTTGACATGCATGGTCCGTGGATTCATGACGTTGTCTCCATATCCGTACACATCCATCCGCTCGATACAATTTGAAATTAGACTCTCCCGACCAGGCAACATGTTTCCAGTCATCAACAGTCCATTGTCGGTGTTGACGGAGGAGTAAAACTTTGTGTCGTGCAGTCATCAAGGGTACACGAGTGCATCGAAAGCCCATATCGATGAACGCTGACACTCGGAGATGGCCCAGCATTGAAATCTACAGCTGTTTGGCAAACGGTTGCATTTCTATCACGTTGAACGATTCTCTTCACTTGTTGTTGGTTCTGTTCTTGCAGGATCTTTTTCCGGCCGCAGCGATGTCCAAGATTTGATATTTGAGCGGATTCTTGGTATTCACGGTACATCGCGAATAGGTCGTACGAGAAAATCCCGACTTCGTCGCTACCTCGGATACGCTGTGTCCCATCGCTCGTGCACCACGTTCAGACTCACTTAAATCTTAATAACCTGCCACTGTTACAGCAGTCAGAGATCTAACAACTGCGCCAGGCATGTGTTGCCTTATATAGGCGTTGCCGACCGCAACGCCGTATTCTGCCTTTTTACATATACCTGTATTTGAATACGTATGCCTATACCAGTGTATTCTACCGTTTTCGTATAGCCATATCTTTATCACTTTATTGAACTATGATCTATCTACAAAAATATTTTATGTTTACAAACGATTCATTGGTCTTGGCATCCGCAGCCGTGGTAGTGCACTTTGTGGAAAGAACACCGCGAACAGCTGTATTTCAATTATGGCCATGGCATGACAGAGCGGTCGGCGCTTGCGCCGGCACACTTGAACTGCTCTGTGTTTTGCTGATTTGATGTCGGCGTTGTTGCATGTCACTGAATGTTTTCCGTAACCTAACTTTTTCACTCATTGAGTATCCACACAACGGGCATTACGGTCTGAACATCGAAGGCTGGGCCTTCTACATTCTCCACCATCCTGGTTACAATATTCTAACGTATACTTTTCTTTATATTCATTGACTGTCTGCCTACGGACATAATAGTTTTAACTAAGAGGGTTGAGCCTTCTACATTCTTCGGCATGTTGTGTACCGCGTTTTAATGAATACAAGCAATTGATTATGTCGCTGCAAGCCAGGAAACCAGTAGTGCCTTAATAAAATTACTTTACATACAGCTGTTTGCAGAGTTCTTCCTATAAAATGCTTTATTTTTAACATAAGTAACTTAGTAACTGTATATAGAGTCTGTTACAATACTTTATCCTTCTATCCTTTGTCATTATTACAAACAAATAAAACACTCTCCCAATAGGCCTTGAAGGGTCAACAGTACCATCCGGCCGCAGTGACAGCCTCAGCCCTTGGTTGTCACTGGATGCGAATACAACAGGGCAAGTGGTCAGCATTGTCAGTTTTCGTGACTGGTTTATGATTGTTATATATGAAGATCGTATCTGTTCTTTCGGACATGTCCAAAGGGCATATAACACTACCTTGGGGAACGCCATAAATCAAACCTGTTTCTGGCGTTCCCCGAGGTTGTGTTATGTGCCTCTTGCTATTCCTTATCTATATAAACGATATAGGAGACAATCTGAATAGCCGTCTTAGGTTGTTTGCAGACGATGCTGTCGTTTATCGACTAGTAAAGTCATCAGAAAATCAAAACAAATTGCAAGATGATTTAGAAAATATATGTGAGGTGCAAAAATTGGCAGTGGACCCTAAATAACGAAAAGTGCGAGATCATCCACATGGGTGCTAAAAGGAATCCGTTAAACTACGTTTAAACATCGCAAATGCTGTCTCTTTACGTAGACCTCCACAAATGGACATTACAGCAAGTACGTAGACTACATTCTTGTTGATAAGAGATGGAGAACCTCTTTCCACAAAACAAAACTCAGTGCCGAAAGCAAATCCGAGCGGCATCTACTCTGGGCCTATCTTAAAATTAAGCTGAGTAAACGTCAAAAAGACTGACAACATCTGACCCAATTATCTTCCAAGAAGTACTTCGAAACACTGGACCACCTATAACCTAAAGGTAAATTGCGACATAGCTTGAATGAGGATAAGAAAATGGATAACAGATGCAGTAAGCGAGATCCCAAAGATGAACACCACAGTGAAGCGACAACGCCTAATGAAGCATAGGCTGTGATTGAAAGACGACTTAACATCTGGCTCACAGTCACAGATCCAGAACAATGAGAACAACTTTTGAGAAAAGTGAAAAATGCAATTACACATGCTTGCAGGAAGGAGATGATTGACCATAGTTAGAAAATTTCAGCCCTACAAATGCACCTAAAAGACCTACATGTTAGTGCTGTACATAAACGAATATTAATCTGTCTGATTATTTCAGAGTTTTCTTTGTTTGTCAAAATTCGGTCAGTACTTAGAGAAAGTAATGTATAATTTGCGCTTTTGCGTGAAAGAAACAATGTTGCCAATTGTGTTTATTCTTGTTCGATCTAAAACCGGAGCAATTACATTTGCCCGGGTATTGCGGTATTTACCATTATTACGGTACTGGTTATCTTGTGGATGATTATTGTTAGACTGTTAACCGTTTGACCATTCATTTGGTTATAATTATTTGCACTCCCGTTGTACTGGCTAGGTCCAGGTACATTACTACTCATTGGTCGTTGCCTGGATTTAAGGTCCTCTTGAATCAGATCTACTGAAGCTAATAGTGACAAGAACTGTCGGACATTGCCCTCATTGGCATGGATGAGATTGTCCCTGATTTGGACTGGCAATCTTGATTTAGTAGGTGCAGCAAATCTTTATGGGCAGTCGGCTCACCCCCATAGTCACATACATTTCAAAATATCGCTTTAAGTTTCCATTTTTGTTGGAGGAGACTTCTGGGCTAAACATCTATATTGTAAGCCTCGATTGTTTTCCACTTGACAACATAATTCGCTAAAAAAGCTCTTCATAAGTATTACACTGCTCAACCACTTCCGTAGTCCATAACGCAGGGTCTCCTTGGCAATAGCCTGCCACATAGTTAAGTGTCTGAGCTTCACTCCGTACCCTTGGAGAAATTCCGTGAGATCCTCGGAAGAAAACAACAAGACTCACGAATTTTCTTTCATCAGTGAATCGTTGAAACTGCCTATGTTTCAACAATTTATCTTCCATGAACATGGTCGCATATAGGTTTGTCGGTGGCAACCCAAACGTAGCAGTATCGGCAATTGCAATTCATGAATGCTTGATACGCTTGCCTATTTCTCGTTTTTGTACTTCATATGGGCCCGAGGCTTGTGACATTTGCGCACCACATTCTTCTACCTTTGATGTTTGCAGCATCTTCGAACCTCTTCTACACCTTGTGAAAATTTCTACACTAACATGGTAATCTGCGCCCTCCACTACATGAAGTCTGGTCCTGTTGGTTCTTTACTTCTTCCAACAATGTTCTTCATTCGGTACTGGAGGGTAAACCATCTGTTGATGAATTACCTACGGTTTGTTGCACACAGCTCTCAACTTGCGTCTCCTTAGTTCTAGCCCACTCTTCAAGCTGACTAGAAAAAGTTTCCGGTGCTCATCAAACTTTCTGCACTTAACACTTCATAAAATGACATCTGTAGACTCTACTGTACCTTGATGTTTTTACAAAGCTGTGATTTCGAATGCCACGCTCTCCTGCTGTGAGGCTATCACTGTTATACGTGACGTCATCTCTTCCAGCTCATGCTTTGTCACGATGTTTCCCACCTTAGTACTTATGTCAGCCTGACTAGTACCACTTCATTCGCAGTAGTAGTCACAGTAGACACTGTTACAGCTAGTTCGTTTGTTATGCCTATCTTCATACTGATCTAATCTATTTTGTGTATTTTAGTCGTCGTCTCATCTACACTCCTGGAAATGGAAAAAAGAACACATTGACACCGGTGTGTCAGACCCACCATACTTGCTCCGGACACTGCGAAAGGGCTGTACAAGCAATGATCACACGCACGGCAGAGCGGACACACCAGGAACCGCGGTGTTGGCCGTCGAATGGCGCTAGCTGCGCAGCGTTTGTGCACCGCCGCCGTCAGTGTCAGCCAGTTTGCCGTGGCATACGGAGCTCCATCGCAGTATTTAACACTGGTAGCATGCCGCGAAAGCGTGGACGTGAACCGTATGTGCACTTGACGGACTTTGAGCGAGGGCGTATAGTGGGCACGCGGGAGGCCGGGTGGACGTACCGCCGAATTGCTCAACACGTGGGGCGTGAGGTCTCCAAAGTATATCGATGTTGTCGCCAGTGGTCGGCGGAAGGTGCACGTGCCCGTCGACCTGGGACCGGACCGCAGCGACGCACGGATGCACGCCAAGACCGTAGGATCCTACGCAGTGCCGTAGGGGACCGCACCGCCACTTCCCAGCAAATTAGGGACACAGTTGCTCCTGGGTATCGGCGAGGACCATTCGCAACCGTCTCCATGAAGCTGGGCTACGGTCCCGGACACCGTTAGGCCGTCTTCCGCTCACGCCCCAACATCGTGCAGCCCGCCTCCAGTGGTGTCGCGACAGGCGTGAATGGAGGGACGAATGGAGACGTGTTGTCTTCAGCGATGAGAGTCGCTTCTGCCTTGGTGCCAATAATGGTCGTATGCGTGTTTGGCGCCGTGCAGGTGAGCGCCACAATCAGGACTGCATACGACCGAGGCACACAGGGCCAACACCCGGCATCATGGTGTGGGGAGCGATCTCCTACACTGGCCGTACACCTCTGGTGATCGTCGAGGGGACACTGAATAGTGCACGGTACATCCAAACCGTCATCGAACCCATCGTTCTACCATTCCTAGACGGGCAAGGGAACTAGCTGTTCCAACAGGACAATGCACGTCCGCATGTATCCCGTGCCACCCAACGTGCTCTAGAAGGTGTAATTCAACTACCCTGGGCAGCAAGATCTCCGGATCTGTCCCCCATTGAGCATGTTTGGGACTGGATGAAGCGTCGTCTCACGCGGTCTGCACGTCCAGCACGAACGCTGGTCCAACTGAGGCGCCAGGTGGAAATGGCATGGCAAGCCGTTCCACAGGACTACATCCAGCATCTCTACGATCGTCTCCATGGGAGAATAGCAGCCTACATTGCTGCGAAAGGTGGATATGCACTGTACTAGTGCCGACATTGTGCATGCTCTGTTGCCTTTGTCTATGTGCCTGTGGTTCTGTCAGTGTGATCATGTGATGTATCTGACCCCAGGAATGTGTCAATAAAGTTTCCCCTTCCTGGGACAATGAATTCACGGTGTTCTTATTTCAATTTCCAGGAGTGTATTTTGTCTGCTTTAGTAACCAAAAGACTTAACCTGTTCAGTATTTCTGTTAAAGTATCCAACTTCAACCTAGATGCAGCTTTTGACTGATTTGCAGAAGCTTCACTGATTGGCTGAACATCTGTTTGCTGTTCACTCTCCTTTTTGTAAAACTGAGCACAAGTCGTGTCATAACCCGGAATCAGTAAACAAATGTTGCACATGATCTATCCTCACACTGTATTTCCAGTCTACAAAAATCAAATATAATACACACTTAACACACAACACTATAAGGAATTTACAACTCACCAACTACTAGAAGATACATACAACACATAACATGTTCTTGTTAAAGTGTTTGTACGTTAGAAGACTGGTACAGGAATCTACAGTTAAAGGCAGTTAACCAGTTTTGCCTGTAATAACAATTGTTGAGTCTAGAGGTTCGTTTGTAATCGACTGGCCTGCTCACCTACTGCGAGTACTCCCAGCTTCATAGCAAGCTTGAAACAAAATTGACAAAACAGAGATTAGCACTGTGTGAAATATACAATTATTTCCAAAAGTTCCACTGACAGTCCTGTCATGGTCGCCACTTTTTATATGGCGACAGAAAAATAAAGGAGTAGAAATTTAAACTGTAATTTACTTCAGTGATTATTAAACTTGAAACGTTAAAGTTGGAATGAATGTTACTTGAATGTTATGTTAAATGTATATGTGCTTCACAAAGAACTTTTTTCCCTTAATTTGGTGTGTCTTTAAATGGAAGTTAGCTATCAGGACTGTTCAGCTATGCCTATGTTTAATAAGTTTACTTGTGTGATGTACATTCGTGCAGTCGCCGTGATGATCGAATGGTAGCGATATGGAGCTGTGGCCTCCGCACTCAGCACCCCTGCTGTTGCACGCCATTTTCTTGGAAAGCTTATTTGTTTCTCATGTTAGACATGCGTGGCCACCCACATTCGTAGCGCGCTCTGAGACGTATGAAAGTAGGCGTTTCAGTTTTTGGGGGAGAAAATATTTGTAAATTACAGTTCCAATGTAAAGAGGGTTATTCCGGCGGAACCGAACAGCGTGCAGGCTCGAACTACCACTCGTAAAGCCGCACAGACTCGTGCGTATACATTACTTAAAGCACAAACTTCCAAAGTTGTTAAAATGATAAAATTGCTCACATTTGAATAAATATTTATTTATACGATATCCTCTTTAACAGAGCAACCACTTTATTATTTCTGTTCAGAAGATATCACGCCTCAGCACTTAAACTTAATACTCTAATTCCGTAACGGCCACCTTGCAACAGTAAAATTAGAGCCGTTCCGACAGCACGACTTTCTATTCCATTATCTGACGCCGTAGTAAAAAAGTAGTATAATATGGTGTCAAGGACGCTGTATCAGCAAAAAGTAGCATCACCTACACAGAGTTTATACTCGCAGTCACCTTCCTTCGCTGCTGCAAACCTGGCGCGCGGGATTAGCCGAGCGGTCTAGGGGCGCTGCAGTCATGGACTGTGCTGCTGACCCCGGCAGAGGTTGGAGTCCTCTCTCGGTCATGGGTGTATGTGTTTGTCCTTAGGATAATTTAGGTTAAGTAGTGTGTAAGCTTAGGGACTGATGACCTTAGCAGCTAAGTCCCATAAGATTTCACACACATTTGAACACTTTTTTTGCAGTCATGGACTGTGCTTCTGATCCCAGCGGAGGTTGTAGTCCTCCCTCGGTCATGGGTGTATGTGTTTGTCCTTAAGATAATTTAGGTTAAGTAGTGTGTAAGCTTAGGGACTGATGACCTTAGCAGCTTAGTCCCATAAGATTTCACACCCATTTGAACACTTTTTTCGCAGTCATGGACTGTGCTGCTGATCCCGGCGGAGGTTGGAGTCCTCCCTCGGTCATGGGTGTATGTTTTTGTCCTTAGGATAATTTAGGTTAAGTAGTGTGTAAGCTTAGGGACTGATGACCTTAGCAGCTAAGTCCCATAAGATTTCACACACATTTGAACACTTTTTTTGCAGTCATGGACTGTGCTTCTGATCCCGGCGGAGGTTGTAGTCCTCCCTCGGTCATGGGTGTATGTGTTTGTCCTTAAGATAATTTAGGTTAAGTAGTGTGTAAGCTTAGGGACTGATGACCTTAGCAGCTTAGTCCCATAAGATTTCACACCCATTTGAACACTTTTTTCGCAGTCATGGACTGTGCTGCTGATCCCGGCGGAGGTTGGAGTCCTCCCTCGGTCATGGGTGTATGTTTTTGTCCTTAGGATAATTTAGGTTAAGTAGTGTGTAAGCTTAGGGACTGATGACCTTAGCAGCTAAGTCCCATAAGATTTCACACACATTTGAACACTTTTTTTGCAGTCATGGACTGTGCTTCTGATCCCGGCGGAGGTTGTAGTCCTCCCTCGGTCATGGGTGTATGTGTTTGTCCTTAAGATAATTTAGGTTAAGTAGTGTGTAAGCTTAGGGACTGATGACCTTAGCAGCTTAGTCCCATAAGATTTCACACCCATTTGAACACTTTTTTCGCAGTCATGGACTGTGCTGCTGATCCCGGCGGAGGTTGGAGTCCTCCCTCGGTCATGGGTGTATGTTTTTGTCCTTAGGATAATTTAGGTTAAGTAGTGTGTAAGCTTAGGGACTGATGACCTTAGCAGCTAAATCCCATAAGATTTCACACACATTTGAACACTTTTTTTGCAGTAATGGACTGTGCTGCTGATCCCAGCGGAGGTTGGAGTCCTCCCTCGGTCATGGGTGTATGTGTTTGTCCATAAGATAATTTAGGTTAAGTAGTGTGTAAGCTTAGGGACTGATGACCTTAGCAGCTTAGTCCCATAAGATTTCACACACATTTGAACACTTTTTTTGCTGTAAAAGTGTTACTACATCGGATCGCCTTGCACTGCTCTGATTATGAACTCCTTTCGTGTAGCCTTAGTGCTGACAGGTCTCGCAAGTGTGACTAACGATAGAGTTCTGCATTAACATTTGCAGCTGGCGTAGACGTCGCAGTCCTCTTCAATGAGAGTTCTTAACTATCATTCAACAACGCTTTTCTTCGGTTTTTCACTTAGCGGATGATATTTTTCCGGTATACCTGCATGCGGTACAAATCTTCGATACGATGTCTCTTGTAACTCCAAACACTTCGGCTATCTTCGTTACGGAAGCATCCGTCATACGAGCACCAACAATTTGTTCATGTTCAAAGTGACAGAGCTCTAACATAATGCATTCATAATTACACAGAACAGTGTTCTGGCCGCACTTGACACTTGCGACGTATAGAGGGTATTGCATAGGTGATGTTTTTGTTCAGTTACAACACCGCCACCTGAAAGCTTGGCCATCATCTGCACTTACGTTCAGGCACTTATTTCTTGCGGCGTTTCCTTATCTTTGACCAACCCCTGTATGTGTGCAGCCCTGTGAAGACGGCTGTAGTCATCTTGAAAGAGGGGAGTGTCCACAGCACACTCATAACGAAAGGGCAAAACTTAGTACCGAAAATGTTAAAATAAACGTCCTGATTCAAGAAAATGGTTCAAATGGCTCAGAGCACTGTGGGACTTAACTGCGTCATCAGTCCCCTAGAACTTAGAACTACTTAAACGTAACTAACCGAAGGACATCACACACATCCATGCCTGTGGCAGGATTCGAACCTGTGACCGTAGCGGTCTCGTGGTTCCAGACTGTAGCGCCTAGAACCGCTCGCCACTCCGGTCTCTGTCCTGATTTATATTCATTCAAAGTGAATGACTGGGCAAAAGTCACTGAACAAGAAAACATCTTCAAAACATTACAGAACCACCCCCAGCATGCATTGTGTCGTACATACACTGCGATCTGAATGCTTCACTGGGCTGTCGATGCCATCGGTAAATTCGCCACTCGTCGGACCCCAGCAAACGCATTCAGTCAGTTGACGTCCGCTTTCTGCGTTTCTTTGGACATTGGAAGACGTGTAGCTTTATGAGTTTCTGATGACTAATGAACTCATTGTGTGGTACTCGATTCCAAATGTCCACTGCATGCAGTTCCATTTACAAAGTTCGCTCGGAACTGATTGAGATGTTCTTGCGTTCACCGACAGCAGCAATTTCTCTACGGTTTCCAACTAACTGTCATTAACGAGGCATGACGATCGCCTCTGGTCGCTGTCGGCTAGGAATTTTTCTATTACACCGATCCTTGCGCCTTGTAACGTGGCTGTGAGTCGTGTAACATTCCTGGTAAACACGTTGAACAGCCTGCGTTCACACACGAATAAATTGGAAACTTACAGTGCTGATTCCATAAAATCAACTGGAATTTTTACATTACTGCGCAGGCATGACTAAGATCAGCGGTGGAACCTGGCCGCCGGCCGTGGTGGCCAAGCGGTTCTAGGCGCTTCAGTCTGGAACCGCGCAGCTGCTACGGTCGCAGGTTCGAATTCTGCCTTGGGCATGGATGTGTGTGATGTCCTTAGGTTAGTTAGGTTTACGTAGTTCTAAGTTCTAGAGGACTGATGACCTCAGATGTTAAGTCCCATAGTGCTCAGAGCCATTTGAACCATTTTTTGGAACCTGGTACCAGTTCTGCAGTAAGTACAGCGCTCCAAACGGTGACTAACTTTTCGTCTCATGGATTTATGCACGTAATTGATGTGAGATACTTGAGTAACGAGCCCAGCCTGCTCTTTGGATCTTCCTTCGGCCGACTCACGTTGATCTCACTGAAATACGAGAGGGTAATCCCAAAAGTAAGGTCTTCTATTTTTTTATAAGTACATAGACCTATTTATTTCTACAATGGTTTACATCAATTTACAGCTTTAACATTTAGCTATTTGTCGACATAATCACCATTTCTGACGATGAATTTTTGTAGATGGTGTAGCAGTTTTTGTATGTCCATGTCATACCAGCTCGCCGCCATGCTGTTCAGAAAGTTATGAACTACTTCTTTCACCTCGTCGTCGGAGGTGAATCGCTTTCCGGGCAAATCCTCTTTTAACCTAGGGAACAAGTGATAGTCACTGGGCGCCAAGTCAGGACAGTAGGGTGGGAGGGTGATTATGTTGCACTGAAACTGTTGCAGGAGAGCAACGGTTTGCCGAGCGATGTGTGGGCGAGCGTTGTCATGGAGAATGTGTACGCCCTTGCTCAACATTCCTCTTCTCCGGTTCTGAATTGCCCGTTTGAGTTTTTTCAGTGTCTCACATTACCTGACAGCGTTAATTGTGGTCCCAGCGAATCAGCTCCGACGACGAGGTGAAAGAGGAGGTTCATAACTTTCTGAAGAGCATGGCGGCGAGCTGGTATGATATGGGCATACAAAAACTGCAACAGCATCTACAAAAATGCATCGACAGAAATGATGATTACGTCCAAAAACAGCTAAATGTTCAAGCAGTAAACTGATGTAAACCATTGTAGAAATAAACAAATCTATGTACTTATAAAAAATTGGAGGCATTACTTTTGGGATTACCCTCGTACAACAGACATAATAAATGACTACAAGTTAATGTTGTCTGTACAGGAAAATTTGGAGAATATGTCGCCCAATGGCGAACGACCTTAGGAGATTATTGTGATTAACGTTTGCTTCCTTGCCTAAGCGAATTCAATATGTTTTCACCTACGGCATTATAATGCAGTATGGTGTTATTTATTCATATCCAGTGAACACGTTTGCGACCGTTCTTGTCCTCTTCCTCGTGGGGCATCCGTCTTCATAAGAAGGACACATTTTCAGAGATTTCGTTGCTTGGTCTGAGAAGCATTCTTTGTAACTTCAGCTATTTTTAAGTTCTCTGTCGCATTATCCATCCTCCTGCGAGAGTCAGTTTTAGTGGATGTAAGTTACTCCGGGAGCAACAGCATCTAGCTTTTACTAAATGGACGCCTCAGGCGACGCTTTCGAATCACTGCACATTCACGCGTGGTCATCTGTTGCTGTTATCACCTAAAACCTTTTAAAGTAACAATCCCAGCTTATCACACTATCTGTGAAGCAAATGATTGATAAAAAACATCATAAATCCGTTTTTATAGAGATGCTGTTGTTATCAAATTAAGTAAGAAGTGTTAGAAGAAGTATGGTCTAATACACTTTGTAATACCGGTTTCTAAAAATTATTTTTATGCAACATTTCGTGAAAATATTTGCGTGTGACCAAAGAGTCGACGTTCATATTTGCGTTATCTGTTTAATAAAATAAGGTGCAGCCTACAAATTTTTTAGAGAGCAGTTAGGAGAAGCCTGTGTGTTCGCATTTGTCGTTCTGCTCCCAGCTATCGTAATGAAAGTATCGTGGGTTGCAGCGGTAAATGCTTCTTAACATACTAAATTATTTTGAGTTACAAATATGTTTGTTCTTTGTTAATTCACTAGATCACAAGTGTACCTCAATGTTGATTGCATTACGAGTTGTACTTCCCGCCATTTCTTGGAGGGTAAGGCGCAACACTTCGATGTGGCACCGATCCGCCATGGGGAATATTTCAATACTTATTTGCAATGTTCATTTTCACTAACTGTACGAACAGAGCCTGCAGTCATTGCAAGAACAAGTCCGAGAACTTCAGATCAATCTTATAGCACAGAGCGGTTAACAAATTGCGATACACAACTTACGTTTTCTAAAATCGGTCCACATCCTGACTTAATGCCGCTCAAAGAGGAGGAACCCTACATGGCAGGGCACATGTTAAGATAAATATTGTATGATAAACGGAAGGAACAAGGGAGGGTACTCAAGCAATGTTGTTTCTGTCAATCTTTATATGCTGTACAGCGCAGATATGCACACGTTATGCAGGCAGTTCTAAATTTGTTAGCCCGCATCTCGTGGTCGGGCGGTAGCGTTCTCGCTTCCCATGCCCGGGTTCCCGGGTTCGATTCCCGGCGGGGTCAGGGATTTTCTCTGCCTCGTGATGGCTGGGTGTTGTATGATGTCCTTAGGTTAGTTAGGTTTAAGTAGTTCTAAGTTCTAGGGGACTGATGACCATAGATGTTAAGTCCCATAGTGCTAAGAGCCATTTGAACCATTTGAGCCTAAAATTGTTGTGAACTGCAGTCACTCATTTGCCAAAACAAATCAACAATTCAGTTCTAATCAAACAACTGTTGAGAGTAAAAAGAAAATATTTCTGTCAGTTGGATGGTCAACGGTGGTTATTAGATGAGTCATTAATACTAAAATGATATTAATGCAGGGGGCGTCCCTTGTGGTACAGGGTGTGTAAATATGTTGTTAGTACGATTGATTCAAAAATGGTTCAAATGACTCTGAGCACTATGGGACTTAACACCTGTGGTCATCAGTCCCCTAGAACTTAGAACTACTTAAACCTAACTAACCTGCCCGAGGCAGGATTCGAACCTGCGACCGTAGCGGTCACGCGGTTCCAGACAGAAGCGCCTAAAACCGCACGGCCACACCGGCCGGCATGCTTGATTCATCCACGCACTTTCGACACATCCATAACTCCATCACCACATGTCTCCTTCAACTGTCGATGAATTTCAATTGGTTTCACACCACGAAAATTCAGAAAAGGAATGATTGCACACTCTTCAAGTAAGGAAAACGTCGCCATTTTAAGTATTTAAAACAGTTCTCATTCTCTCCACTGGCGGTAAAATTCCATCTGCCGTACGGTGCTGCCATCCCTGGGACGTATTGACAATAAACGCGGCCTCATTTTAAAACAATGCGCATGTTTCTATCTCTTTCCAGTCTGGAGAAAAAAAAATCGGAGGCCTCGACATTGATTGATGAGGCTGTTGGATGCCTTCCTGAGGGATAACGTGTCAAATTCTGTGCAATTGCCATGTTAGACCGCCGAAACCCCGAGTTGGTTGAAGGGACCTGCACATAATATTCGAAACGTTTTCAGTTGGGGAGACATCCGGTGACCGTGCTGGGCAAGGTAGGGTTTGACAAGCATGAAGACAAGCAGTGGAATCTCTCGCCGTCGCAGGTTCGAATCCTGTCTCGGGCATGGGTGTGTGTGATGTCCTTATGTTAGTTAGTTTTAAGTAGTTCTAAGTTCTAGGGGACTGATGACCTCAGATATTAAGTCCCATAGTGTTCAGAGCCATTTGAACCATTTGAACCTCTCGCCGTCTGCGGGCGGGCATTATCTTGCTGGAGTTGTAGCGCAGGAAGGCTTGCCTAGAAGGACAAGAAGTTGGGGCATAGAACATCGTAGACTTACTGCTGTGCTGTAAGGGTGACGCGGATGATAATCAAAGGGGTTCTGCCGTGAAATGAAATTCCATTCCAGACCATCACTCTCGGATGTCGTGCCGTATGGTGGGTGACAGTCGGGTTGTTATCCCACTGGTGTCTAGGGCGTGGCCGAAAATGTCTTGGATGACCTTCAGGGCTCAATTGTAGGCAGGATTCTTCACTGATGACCAGTGAAGACGCGTCTGGAGACATCCTGAACAGTGGTGGGTTACCAACCTGACTGCCGCCCGCCGTACACCACGACAACCAGGAGTAATGGTCTGGGATGTCGTTTCATTTAGTAGCAGGTCTTTGGTTATCATTCGCGGCACTATTACAACATCTACGACCTTCTGAGCCCTGTTCTGCTGCCCTTCATGGGACGCCACCCTGGGCTTATACACTCATGCTCATAAATTAAGGATATTGCTAATACATGGTGAAACAACGCTCTGGTAGCCGGTTTGCGGGTTTAAATCACCTTGGGGTACGATCATGCGGTGCATTTGACCTGCTGTCGTTGCACAGTGGCGCTAGCAGAAGTCCACATACGCAGAGTGTGTTGGTGCATGTCAGAGTACGGTGCAGCGAGTAAGTGTGCAGGCGTTTTCAGATGTGCTAGTGGTGACTGTATGTTGAAAATGGCTCAAAGAACACATATTGATTACGTTCTGAGGAGTATTATGGCAACGATGCCAGCAGACAGAAAACGTATCCAGGTGCTACAGTACGGGACGTCCACAGTGCACAACACCAAAAGAAGACCGATATTTCACCATCAGTGCCCGCAGGCGGCCACGGGGTACTGCAGGTAGCCTTGCTCAGAACCTTACCGCAGCCACTGGAACAGTTGCCTCCAGTCACACAGTCTACAGACGACTCAACAGACATGGCTTACTGGCCCAGAGACCTGCAAGGCAGGCAAGGTTTGATGGTGTGGGGTGGGATGATGATTGGTGCACGACACCCCTGCATGTCTTTGACAGAGGAACTGTAACAGGTCCGGTGTATTGGCACGTCCTTTTGCACTAGTATGTCCGCCTTTTCAAGGGTGCAGTGGGTCTCACCTTCCTCCTGATGGATGACAACGCACAGCCCCACCGAGCTGCGTTGTGGAGGAGTACCTTGAAACAGAAGATATCAGGCGAGTTGAGTGGCTTGCCTGTTCTCTAGACCTAAACTCCATCGAGCACGTCTGGGATGCTCTCGGTTGACGTATCGCAGCACGTCTCCAAACCCCTAAGACACTTCAGGAGTTCCGACAGGCACTGGTGCAAGAATAGGAGGCTATTCCTCACCAGCTGCTCGACCACCTGATCCAGAGTACGCCAACCCATTGTGCGGCCTGTGTACGTACCCGTGGTGATCGTATCCCATACTGATGTCGGGGTATATGTGCAGGAAACAATGGTGTTTTGTAGCACATGTGTTTCGGGATGGTTTTCTCAACTTATCACCAATACCGTGGACTTGCACATCTGTGTAGTGTGTGTTCCCTATGTGCCTTGGCTATCAGCGCCTGTTTTTTGTAGTGCCACGTTGTTTGGCACCACATTCTGCAATTGCCTTAATTTATGAGCATGAGTTTATATCACCAAGATTATGCTCGGCCGAACACGATGAGAGAGTCTACTGTTTGTCTTCGTGCTTGCCAATCCCTTCCTTACCCATCAAGGTCGCCGGATCTCTCCCCAATTGAGAACGTTTGGAGCATTATGGGCAGAGCCCTTCAACTACCTTGGGATTTAGACGATCTAAAGCGCCATTTAGACAGAATTTGGTTCGATTTCTCTCATGATGACATCCAACAGCCCTCAGTCAATGCTCAGCTGACTAGCTGCTGGCATAAAGCCAGAAATGGACCAACGCGTTATTGTCCAGCTATTTCTCTTGAATAAATCATGCAATTTTTCTGAAGTTATCATTTGTTTATTTGTACATTTACATCACATCTACCGATTTCCGTCCCATTCGGATAATTCCTTCGTGGATATTTTTTCTTTTTCTTTTTAGTGTTCATAAAAGGAATTGTAAAAGTTATGGCAGTTCATCTATATACTTCAACACATTTATGTACTTTGACATATGTAAGCAACATATAAGTACGCATAGCGTAAGATTAACAAAAAATCGTTTGCTCTTCGTTTTTGGATACTTTTCTCATCGATCGCAATGCATTGATAATGTCCGGCTTACGATTTGTATCTTAAAATAGTCGTGTCGTGTGACTAGGGCCTCCTGTGGGGTAGACCGTTCACCGGGTGCAAGTCTTTCGATTTGACGCCACTTCGGCGACTTGCGCGTCGATGGGGATGAAATGATGATGATTAGGACAACACAACACCCAGTCCCTGAGCAGAGAAAAACTCCGACCCTGCCGGGAATAGAATCCGGGCCGTTAGGATTGACATTCTGTCGCGCTGACCACTCAACTACCGGGGGCGGACATCTTAAAATAGTAAAAAACGTTATTAGAAATATTTGCTGTCTTTCTATTTTACATATCTTGCAGCCATTTTAAGTTGTTTCAGATGTTACACTTTTTTACCCCACTTTTTATCACTGCAGTACTACTTTGGACATACTTGTGTAGACGTGAAGAGCCCATTACACGGAAAAAGCGCTTCGTAACTTTTTATTGATGAAAAAATGCAGACTAAAAACTGAGTTTGCTGCCCTCAAATTTTTTGCGATGACTCTAGAATCGTTGCATTGTGTTCACTATGTCAATTAAAACTGCATTTACGCCTCAGAGCGTATATTACGGATAGTGATACCGAAAAAAGTTTCACGGTTCCCCGAGAACATCATCTTAACAATGTAGTGTACAAATTTCGACGATTTCTCGTGAAAAAAAATTGTAGAAGTAGTAATTCCCACAATTGGTTCTTTTGGACCCAAATATTATGGTTTTTGGTTTATAGTGATAACGGACAGAGTATCTAAAAGGGGAATACTACGTTTCTAAATGAATGTGTAAAGCATGCGAAGTTAAAGTTTGAGCCATTTTCTGTGGTTAGTTATCCAGAGACTTGCAGTCCACAGTGCAAAAACTGCTAAGAAGAGGTATTTGTAATTTTTTGCTTAAGTATGGTAATTTTGAATCTCTGGGTCTCGTTAAGGAATACGAAAAAAGTTTCGAAATTACCCGAGAATGCTATCTTAAGAACATAAGGTAAAAATTTCGACAATTTGCCGTGAATAGAAATTAAATTAGACCTCCCCCAACTGGTATTTTTGGTACCCAAAACTCATGGTTTCTCGTGATGTTCTAAGGAACTGCCCATGAACAAATGACGCTTTCGTACGCCGCCTAAGGTTCACTCTAGATCACACCTATTATAGAAGAACCAACCGATTTGCACAATTTGCCTACGCTGGGAAAGTGTGTACCGTTCAAATTTTAACCCTTTACTGTAGGATAGCTACGTATGCAGAACACTTGATCCCTTACCTCTGTGATCAATAGAAGCCATGAAAACAGAAGCCATGATAAAAGCGCATTTTCGTGAATTTATTGGTACCGTGCACGGACACCATCACTGCGATAATGCGCACAGGCTACTGGATCGAAGAGGTTCGCCATATTAAGCACAAAACAAAGATGCATATTGATATAACAACAGTGCAGTTTGGTACAACTGAGATGGAAACAGACACATGGAATAATTTAGCCAGGGCCGTTTCTACCATTAGGCACGATTAGGGCGCCAAAATGTTTTGGGCGTCAAGTGCTGAAAAAATTAACTTCATATCAAACATTGAAAACTTGAGTGAGTAAGGAGAAAAACTAGAAAAGAATAAAAATTAAAACGGCCAATTTCTTTCAGAGCACATGCAACAGTGATTTAAAAGTCTTTACTTACTTTGAAGAAAATAAACACATTGCCGCTGCTTACCTCAGAACTAAAGCAGCCGTTACTGACTACGATACGGAAACGACAGAAAGAGCCATTGCCTTTAGAGAACCACAAAATCCTTCCCTCATCGGGATTCGAAACTGGACCCATTTCGAACGAATGATCAGAAGCCAATCGCGTACACCACTGCGGCTAATAAAAGTTGTAGAACTCTCAACAGAAAATGCAAAGAAGGCGTCATTTAATTGCAAGAAACTGGATGGTGAATAAGATGACATTTATTTCTCATTCTAAAAATACTTCAATTGAAACAAAAAATAAATAATAACGCGATCACGCACATAACCTAATCTGATGCTTCGCAATGTCTCCCATAGGGTATAGCTCAATTTCTAAATCGAAAGAAAAATTCATTCGTATTACAAATACACTCCTGAAAATGGAAAAGAGAACACATTGACACCGGTGCGTCAGACCCACCATACTTGCTCCGGACACTGCCAGAGGGCTGTACAAGCAATGATCACACGCACGGCACAGCGGACACACCAGGAACCGCGGTGTTGGCCGTCGAATGGCGCTAGCTGCGCAGCATTTGTGCACCGCCGCCGTCAGTGTCAGCCAGTTTGCCGTGGCATACGGAGCTCCATCGCAGTCTTTAACACTGGTATCATGCCGCGACAGCGTGGACGTGAACTGTATGTGCAGTTGACGGACTTCGAGCGAGGGCGTATAGTGGGCATGCGGGAGGCCGGGTGGACGTACCGCCGAATTGCTCAACACGTGGGGCTTTAGGAAACGTAACGGCACGAGAGAGGCAATTCTAACGTTACGGCTAATAATGGAAGCAAGGCTAAAGAAAAATCAAGACACTTTCATAGGATTTGTCGACCTGGAAAAAGCGTTCGACAATATAAAATGGTGCAAGCTGTTCAAGATTCTGAAAAAAGAAGGGGTAAGCTACAGGGAGAGACGGGTAATATACAATATGTACAACAACCAAGAGGGAATAATAAGAGTGGACGATCAAGAACGAAGTGCCCTATTAAGAAGGGAGTAAAACAAGGCTGTAGCCTTTCGTCCCTACTCTTCAATCTGTACATCGAGGAAGCAATGATGGAAATAAAAGAAAGGTTCAGGAGTGGAATTAAAATACAAGGTGATAGGATATCAATGATACGATTCGCTGATGACATTGCTATCCTGAGTGAAAGTGAAGAAGAATTAAATGATCTGCTGAACGGAATGAACAGTCTAATGAGTACACAGTATGGTTTGAGAGTAAATCGGAGAAAGACGAAGGTAATGAGAAGTAGTAGAAGTGAGAACAGCGAGAAACTTAACATCAGGATTGATGGTCACGAAGTCAATGAAGTAAAGGAATTCTGCTACTTAGGCAGTAATATAACCAATGACGGACGGAGCAAGGAGGACATCAAAAGCAGACTCGCTATGGCAAAAAAGGCATTTCTGGCCAAGAGAAGTCTACTAATATCAAATACCGGCCTTAATTTGAGAAAGAAATTTCTGAGGATGTACGTCTGGAGTACAGCGTTGTATGGCAGTGAAACATGGACTGCGGGAAAACCGGAACAGAAGAGAATCGAAGCATTTGAGATGTGGTGCTATGTTGAATGTTGAAAATTAGGTGGACTGATAAGGTAAGGAATGAGGAGGTTCTACGCAGAATCGGAGAGGAAAGGAATATGTGGAAAACACTGATAAGGAGAAGGGACAGGATGATAGGACACCTGGGAAGACATGAGGGAATGACTTCCATGGTACTGGAGGGAGCTGTAGAGGGCAAAAACTGTAGAGGAAGACAGAGATTGGAATACGTCAAGCAAATAATTGAGGACGTAGGTTGCAAGTGCTACTCTGAGATGAAGAGGTTAGCACAGGAAAGGAATTCGTGGCGGGCCGCATCAAACCAGTCAGTAGACTGATGACCAAATAAAAACAAAAAAAAAATACCTGCCGTCTGTGAGTGTTTACTGCATGTTGACACCGAACCTAGCTAGTAGTTACATTAATGTGACTGGACCGTGTATATGCTACCAGATCAGCCATAGCGACAGTCCACTTGAACTGTGCATTTAGTAAATGCAATCCCTGCACCAGATATTGTTTGAATCTGTGACCAAGTTGCCATAGTCTCGACGAATAGCATCACCAGTTAAGTGAAGCTGCTGGTCTGCAAGCTGTCATGTAGAGCTGATGCTTCCCAGACGAGGCTGCACAGTGGATGCCATCACCAACATTGCAGCAGTTTCTGAGTCCTTGGTTCATCTCGGGGTGTCTGCTCATTCGAGTCAGTCGCCTCGTACCACGTCAAGTATATGCGGACCTGTCCCCAGACATGCATCAGCAAGGGCGCCGTCGTCGTCGGCCGCCATTATGAACAGGTTTCCGCTAGCCCGGCAGACGCCACCTGCTGGTACTAATGGTTCAAATGGCTATGAGCACTATGCGACTTAACTTCTGAGGTCATCAGTCGCCTAGAACTTACAACTAATTAAACCTAACTAACCTAAGGACATCACACACATCCATGCCCGAGGCAGGATTCTAACCTGCGACCGTAGCGGTCGCTCGGCTCCAGACTGTAGCGCCTAGAACCGCACGGCCACTCCGGCCGGTCCTGCTGGTACTAGCAACTACAGTTGGCCCTTGAGCCGCATCCACCGACATCCTGTACGGTAGTATCAGTTAATAAATAACGTTATTTTCCAAGTATTCTGCTCTCTGCGCTCGCTGCAGTACTGAAAATCGTATCCTGCGTACACTACGAGGGCTTTACGGAAAGTAAGGACCGATCGGGTAGATAGTGGAAACCACCATGAAAATTCTATGAAGCATACCACAGATGGGTTGGGCAGTTTCTCTAGCATACACGTTGATCGCGTCCCGTCACTCTTTTCAGTTCTGAGACCACAGCGAGCACATAAAGTTGCCTATTTAAATAATGTCTCACGCTGAGTATGAGGACCTGACGAGAGGTTTCGCCTGAAATCATGGAGCCCACCTCACTATTATGCGATTCCTTCTCAATGACAGTGCTCGGCCGCAATCTGGAGGGGCAATGAAAATGCTCCAGCAGCGTTTTAGACAGGAAGTGTTTAATCAACCACAATACAGCCCTTAATTAGCGCCCCCTGAGTTTAATCTCAGCTCACGTGAACCGCTGGCTGTGAAGACAACATTTTCGCAAAGACAATGAACTGTATAGTAGCGTAGAGAATCGGATGTAAACTTCAATGACAAGGGTATTGGAAAGCTGGTACGACGCTACGACAAATGTCTAAGTCGGAGTGACTGCTATGTGGAAAAGTAACTGAGAGGTGTAGCTAAGTGTTGCAAATAAAACTTCTTTGAATTTCACATTGGTTTCCAGTTGGCGACCGATCGGACCTTACTTTCCCAATAACCTTCGTACTTTGTAATCAGAAGTGGCCATCCTGCACTACAGCTGCACCGTAAGTGGTAACGTTGGTAGCTGCAACTATAACGCAATGAAGCCGATGATTATGCCCATTTAAACGTAGTTAACTGAACCACAGGTACGTAATGACATGTGCACAAAGGACAAATTCTGCTTTTTGATAAAAAATAATCAATGTGATCTTCAAAATCTGAGACTGCATCATTTTCAGAAAGCACCAGTGGCACATATGAACCTGTCATACGAAACTTTCTTGAATTCAGGTGTACACAGGCGCCGGCCAGTGTGGCCGAGCGATTCTAGGTGCTTCAATCTGGAACCGCTCGACCGCTACGGTCGCAGGTTCGAATCCTGCCTCAGACATGGATGTGTGTGATGTCTTTAGGTTGGTTAGGTTTAAGTAGTTCTAAGTCTAGGGGACTGCTGACCTCATCTCTTAAGTCCCATAGTGCTCAGAGCCATTTGAACCATTTGCACACAGGCCACACCTCGGCAACTACCTGTCACAGCCCGCCCCATGGGCAATATTACTGGGCCAAACAGGAATTTGGAGTTTCAGGCTTCTGACTCGTTTTACTCAACCCACCACGAACCTCTCTTTTGTGCCGACCTCTTCCTCTGAGTCGCTGTTGCGTCCTACCTCTCAACTGTTTGTAGGATTTATTCCAATCTCTGTCTTCCTCTGCAGTCCCCTCTACAGCTCTCTCCACTGTTCTGAATGTTACTCCCTGGTTTCTTAATAAACGACCTACCATCTGGGCCCGTCTTCTTGTTAGTGTTTTCCATATGTTCCTTTCTTCACCGATTCCTCGAAGAACCTCTGCATTTATTATCTTATTAGTCATTCCAATTTTCGACATCCTTCAATAGTTCCAAATCTCAAACTCCTTCATTCTCTCGTTGCCGTTGGTCGCACTGTCCTTGACTCACTACCATACAACGCTGTGAAAGTGTCAGGATTGGTCACGAGAGGAAAGCAGAAGGCACTCGTTGAGGTGAAAAATCAACAATATTTTTAACTGCATGGATGTTTTATGCCGTAAAAAGGAAAGGCAGGTCTAGAGAAGCTGCCGAAAGTGAATGGGCTGCCGCCTAAGAGAGCAGGAGTGGAGAACGTCTGGTCGGGTCGGAAGCTGCCAGCAGAAGAGACCGGACGGCGTGTCCGCTCCCAGCGGCTGTCCATGGTCCCACCCATACTTGACCACCTCCAAGCCTCCCTAATGGTCGGCCAAGTCGAAGACGCGCAGTTCGGTAGAGTTACCTCGTCAGTAACACGTGAATTTAGCTGCTGATGGTTCAACACGTCAGTTTCAATGTGGTTATGTCCGGTTCTGGGCAACGTGAATGAGACGCTGCAACTAGACGCCAGGCAGAAAGCACTGACAAACATCAAGTGAAAAATAAAAATCAAATTTTTATACTAATAAATCCATTCAGTAACGGCCCCCGCAGTACAATGCTTTGCTCCAAGCGTACATTCTCAGAAATTTCTTCCTGAAATTAAAATCTCTATTTGATACTAGAACACTTATTTGCCTATGGACCTCTTCGCTTATGTTAGCCCCCTTTTCATGTCCTCCCTGACTTCTCCGTCACGTACTATTTTCCTTCCAAGATCTCTTCGTCTACTTCGTGATCACCACTTTTGATGTAAAGTTTATAACTAATCTCATTCATACTAAGTTTCATTGTTTTTTCGGTTTACTTTCAACACACAGCGTGTGCTCTTTAGACTGATCATTTAATTCAGCAAGTCCCTTAATTTTACTGTACTTTTACTGACAAAGAGACCACATAGCATCGGAATTTTAGTATTTTTTTATATTTATTGTACGTGAAATCCAGAAAATATCAGTCCCCAAAGCTATTCCCTGCAACTCTAAAAATTCTCGAGAAATTCGACTTTGAAGTTTTCCGACCTTCTTTAATATCCTAAAGTAACATCGTTTTTTCGGTACGCTGTGTGGCTGCGTGATGGACAGCTCACTTGTCATGTGAGAGCCTGGGTTCGAAGGATTCAACTTTGCATGTTGCAGGAGCTTTTCCCCAAACCGCAAAATACATAGATAAAAATTAATTTGTAATGTTTTTTTAATTTAAACAAACTAAATTAACAATAATTTATGAAAGGTCGGTAACTAAAAATACACATTTGCAATGAAAATTCGATTTTCTTTCCAATGAGTAATTACAAATAGCCCGCGCGGTTCGCCGTGCGGTCTAACGCACGGCTTCCCGGGCGGGAAGCAGCGCCGGTCCCGGGCACGGATCCGCCTGGCGGATTTATGTCGAGGTGAGACGGCCAGTCTGTGGATGGTTTTTAGGCGGTTTTCCATCTGCCTCGGCGAATGCGGGCTGGTTCCCCTTATTCCGCCTCAGTTACACTATGTCGGCGATTGCTGCGCAAACATGTTCTCCACGTACTCGTACACCACCATTACTCTACCACGCAAACATAGGGGCTACACTCGTCTTGTGTCAGACGTTCCCTGGGGGATCCACAGGGGGCCGAATCGCACAGTAACCCTGGGCTCGGTGTGGGGCGGCGGAGGAGTGAAGTGGACTGCGGTAGTCGTCGTGGGGTTGCCGACCACTGTGGCTGCGGCAGGGACGGAGCCTCACCGTCGTTTCTAGGTCCCCGGTTAACATAACATAATTAGAAATAAGAAGACGTGCATTTTTCACAAAACTGGCCGGCAACAGAAGCAGACCAGTTGTCCTGCGGAAAAACCTGCATGGTCTGGGTACACACAAAGAAAAAGCAGCAACAAATTTGGAAATTTATGGTAAGTTCTCTGGGACCAAACTGCTAAGGTCGTCGGTCCCTAGCCTTAGACACTACTTAATCTAACCTAAACTACCTTACACTAAGGACAACACACACACCCATGCCAAAGGGAGGACTCGAACCTCCGATGGGGGAGCCGCGAGAACTGTGCCAATTCGCCTAAGACCATACTGCTACCCCGCGCAGCGTAAAAGCTGCAGCTGATCCCATTGTCCGAGCAGGAGAACTGAACCGGTAGTTCACATTACCTGCAACCATAACTGAATCGCTGACGAAACAAGGGCTCGTTGATTACTTCTTGGGGGTAAACAACTGTAGCCACCAAAAATTCTATCTAAAACATGTTACTTTCAATATTGTCAAAACAGCCACAATGCGTATCAGATCACCATCTAAAGGACAAGATGGCACCACAATCCAAGTAACAGCTCGTATTACTGACTCACTACTGTCTCCTATATCAAGTATCATGAGGCCTGGAAAGGGGGACTAGTTAAGCCACTACCTAAAAAGAATGGTACCACAGCGCCATGCGATTACCGACCTATTTGCAGTCTTTCTACTCATTCCAAAACCTTAGGATATATAGTCCACGACCAGTTGAAAACCTATCTCCTATAAACAAGCTACTAGACGAATACCAGTCAGATGTCCGCAGACATCGCCAAGCATAATATCCGCCTTAATAAAGGCAACAGATGTCCTGAAGCTTACTGTGGGTGCAAAAGAAGAGACTATCATGTGCTTCTTAGACTTCAGCAAAGCGTTTGACACTGACGACTTCGACATTTTATTTGACAGACAAGGCACTCCAAATTTCTGCAGTGTCTTGGTTTCGCTCATACCTGAGGTCTCGTAGGCAGTGCGTCATGTCAGGTACCATAAAGTCACAATGGAGGTTGGTAGTATCAGACGTACTCCAGGATTCGGTATTAGTACTATACTGTCTTCATTGCATCTCAATGACGTATTATCAGTTTTGTCGTACTGCATATACCACATATACTCTGATGACCTCCAATTGTACCTAACTAGCCGGCCGGTGTAGCCGAGCGGTTCTAGGCGCTTCAGTCCGGAACCGCGTGACCGCTACTGTTGCAGGTTCGAATCCTGCCTCGGGCATGGATGTATGTGATGTCCTTAGGTTAGTCAGGTTTAAGTAGTTCTAAGTTCTAGGGGACTGATGACGTCAGAGGCTAAGTCCCATAGTGCTCAGAGCCATTTTTTTTGTACCTAACTATAAAACCAACAAAACCAAAGACAACTGTCGAGAATCTCAATACCGACCTGTGCGCACTAGTAAAATAAGCGCTGGACAAGGGTTAGAGTTCGAACCCTCCAAAATCCAAGTGGTATTGCGTGATCCTTCTAGGCTCATTACCCTGAAATATCGGGAATCCCTACCGTCTTTAATCCTAAATGCGACAAATGTCAACTTCTCTCCCCCAGCAAACAGTCTGGGAGTAATAATAAATGGAAATATAAACTGGACTGAGCACGTGACTGCAGTGTGCAAGAGGGTATCAGCATCCTTTCATACCCTACAAAAATATAAAAACCTCTTCTCTCTTGAGGTGAAAAATAAACTTGTACAAATACTTATACTTCTAATTATTGATAACAGTGATTTTATTCTGAAAGATCTTTCTCGGGAAATCTCATGCCGCTTGGAACTGGTTATGAATCCCTGTGTTCCTTTTATCTGTTCGACTCTATGATCATATTTCATCATCATATGTGCAGCTATCCTGCCTGTATGGAGACAAGGCAGAGGGTCTTCTCTATTCTCTTATCAACGTACACTCTCCCTCAAATCTCTCCTCGACGTTAACGCTCTTGTCTGAGCAACATGACAGAAACACTCGTTCCTATCAGAGGAAAAAAAAAAAATCCCTTCTGTACCACTCCATCGTTCAGTCACCTTCTCGAAGTCTTACTCACTGCCAGGAATCCGACTCTGGAATACCTCCCGCATTATATTACACAGCAGAATGACATCGCCAGCTGCAGAAGACAGCTAAAGACATATCTATTAAAGCAACAATAATGATTATTATTTTATCTGTGCGCGCTGGTTACCGATGCACATTCTTGTTTCCCACCATATCTTCCTCATTTCCCAGATGTATAGACACAGTTGCTTAACGCTCGGATCTAGGTTCGTTCTGGTGCATTACAGCAAGTTGACGACACCGCTATTGTGACTATCGATTGCTGAAAAATATGGACCATGTGAAAACACCTTAAATTAACAGTAAACACATTTCTCTGTTCCCTTATAATTTACGATTCATGTTGATGGACATTCTTTTCTTATACTTTCAAAAATGTGTAGAAGTTCTTCAGTTAATGCGAAAAGAGATTTTTAGTACATTGTGTAAACATTCATGAACAACTGAATCAAATACACCTACCTGTTATCTACAGGCACGAGAGATTCAAGTGGATTCTCGCGTATTTTCGGAGACATGTGTGTTAGGAACGGAAGATACTCAGATGTCTGTTTTATAGACGTAGAAAAGGCGTTTGATAATGTGACTTGGCATAAGCTTACAACAACACTGAGGCCCCAAAGAAACTGGTATAGGCAAGCGTATAAACAGGAAGAACACGGCGATACGGTCGTCAACGCCTATATAAGACAACAAGCGTATGGTGCAGTTATTAGACCGATTACTGCTGCTACAATGGCAGGTTAGCAAGATTTAAGTGAGTTTCAACGTGGTGTTACAGTCGGCACACGAGCGATGGGACACAGCATCTCCGAGGTAGCGATGAAGTGGGGATTTTCCCGTACTACCAAATCAGGAGTGTATCGTGCATAACAGGAATCCGGTAAAACATCAAATCTCCGACATCGCTGCGGCCAGAAAAAAGCTCCTGCAAGAACGGGACCAACGACGACTGAAGAGAATCGTTCAACGTGACAGAAGTGCATCCCTTCCGCAAACTGCTGCAGATTTCATTGATGTGCCATCTACAAGTGTCAGCGTGCGAACGATTCAACGAAACATCAGCGACATGGGCTTTCGGAGCGGAAGGCCCACTCGTGTACTCTTAATCACGACACAAAGCTTTATGCCTTGAATGGGTCCGTCAAAACCGACATTGGACTCTTGATGACTGGAAACATGTTGCCTCGTTGGACGACTCTCGTTTCACATTGTATCGAACGGATGAACGCGTACGGGTATGGAGACAACCTCATGAATTCATGGACCCTGCATGTCAGCAGGGGACTCTTCAAGCTGGTGACGATCTGTAGCAGTGTGAAGTGTGTGCAGTTAAGAGTGATATGGGACCGCTGATACATGTAGATACGACTCTGATAGGTGACACGTACGTATGCATCCTGTCTGATGACCTGCATCTATTCATGTCCATCGTGCATTCCGAAGGACTTGGGGAATTCCAGCAGGATAGTGCAACACTCCACACGTCCAGAATTGCTACAGTGTTTAAACACTTCCGCTGGCCACCAAACTTCCCAGACGTGAACATTATGGAGCATATCTGCGATGCCTTGCAATGAGCTCTTCAGAAGAGATCTCCACTCCCTCGTACTCTTACGAATTTATGGACAGCCTGCTGGATTCATGGTGTCAGTCCCCTCCAGCACTACTTCAGACATTAGTCGAGTGCATGTCACGTCGTGTTGCGGCACTTATGCGTGCTCTTGTGGACCCTACACGATATTTGGCAGGTGTACCAGTTTCTTTGGTTCTTCAGTGCATAATGATGGAGAATGGAAAAATTCATTTTCAAGATACTTTCTGGCTGAGAGGCACGGCAGTTAAGTACAGTAATACACGCGCTAGAAGAAATCGCATAAGCTTGCAGACAAGTCAGCTGGCCCCGACACTACATCCTACTCGACCATTGTCGCCCTCTTACCACACTAAAGATGAGCTGTTCGCTACGAACGCATTGAGAACTGACGTCCTTGGCCATCAATCGATATAGAGTTCTTAGCGTGATAAAAAGAGGTTCCCAACCTTTCACAGAAATGACTAAGCAGACAAAATGCCGCTTTCTTACATTAGTTTGGAGTGACTCACTCGGCTGGAGTTCATCGACTCTTATCTGCAGCGGAAGTGACTTGTTTTGCACCCACACGTTTGGAGAGTCCTTAAGCCCGTTAGGCAGGTAGCTGTAATGTAGATAATAATCACTGAACAATGTGTTTTGTTAAAGATAATGTAGTCGTCTTAAACAATAGTTTTCGTAAAATCAACCACTTCAGTCGAGAAAAATAATGTATCGCAGTTGTAGTAATAGGCACAGTAAGTTTTGGAGCAAGTGAGCTTTCAAAGGATTGGTTCAAATTGATGCGTCGTATTACTCAGCAGAGGTGGAATAGCCGCGGATCTCAAAGATATGTGATGCAACCCACAGTTATAATTTTCTAAGCATTGTCTTAAACGTAAGCGACTTCATTTAATTTTACATCCTGTTTCCTTGAGAGACAGTATGTTTCGAATACTGCTTTGTCTATGACAGTGGATCGTATAAATTAGCAGTTGAGGAATTTCCTTGATGGTAATAAATGAGGGACCTGTAATATTCAACAAAGGCATATTTATCAAAGATAAAATGAATTCTACTTGCATCAACACAGCGTATATTTTGTAGAGAGCAAAATAATTCTATCTCGTCATAATGAGTACCGACCTGCTGACCATAAAAATATTCCCTCCGGAATACGTCATCTAGAAAATTGGGACGAAGTTAGAAAAGACAAAAGTAACTATGTGCAGTTTAACGTACTAAATTTAGGTTGAACGTATGTCGATAATATTGTGGAAATGATACGCAGGCAATGTGACAAAACACTATCTCTATAAGATGGGTCTTTGTGATTGCTACCACATGTCATTAGGTTGGCTGTTTTGATGCTTTATAACTTTAGTCAAACTCGACAGTGTTTTTCTTTTTCGGTACATTCGTTTGAACAATGTTCGTGCAGCATTCCGTTGGTCCGCTATCTTCATTTTTGCAGTTTTAATCCACCTTTCTTTGTTGATTGTCTCCATGTGGCTCTTGTCAGTATTAGGTGTACCTCTTGGCTTTTAAGCAGCCTACAGTGTATTTTTCTTTTATATTAATGATTTCAGTGAAGTTCTTTAAGGTTTTCAGTAACATGCGGAAGTAGTGTTTCATAATTGTTTCCTCTTTGTGACTTTAAAGTCCCATGTCCTCCGAGTAACTGAACTTTATTGGGCTGAGATCTCATTTGCTTGGCGTTCTTTTTCGTAAATTATTTATAAATATTTAATGAGTTTCCTGTGCTAAACACTTCACATGGAGCAGTGTAGTCCTCTGCTTGTTGCGTGGCGGATGGGTAGTACTTTCTTCTATTCACCTCATTTCCCAATTTTGTTACTCTGCGCTGCCAGCTACTCTCCAACGGGCAGCAAATGAGTTTGACTTTCTTATCTTGGCGTTCCTTTTGTGTGGCCAAAACGTGAGTCTGTTCGTGGGCTATTAGTGGATCGGTTGACTGTACGGTATCATCAGTTTTACTTTTTGTTACCTTTATCCACTCACTATGCTCCGACGCCATCTCACGGTATCATCAGTTTTACTTTTTGCTACCTTTATCCACCCACTATGCTCCGACGTCATTTCACTAAAAATTCATTAAACGTTTGAGTCATGCAACTACCCTCTTGTATTTCGAGGCCTTTGTCCCACATGTTGCTGTTGCAGAGTAATGACTGTGATGCTTCCATGAGTAGTAATTATTATAGCCTCCGAACTGTAATTCTGTTAGCAGTATTAGTAAGTTTATGAATCCTTGAATAAATATGGAATTATCTTCATTTCCCTTTCTCTTGCTGAGAAGCTAGAAATAATGTTTTCTCCCATCCTCAGAATAGTGAATATCGTTCAAGAAACTGATTGTACATAGGTGCCGCCGAGCTATTTCTGTTGTGACGGGGCCCATAATTAAAATTAAAAACATTCCACATGACGGCATCTTGCACCGTCCCTAATGGTATTAAAAAATCGTAGGCAAACCTTACGGTTTTTACTTCTTCCCTATGGACTTCAGCACCCCTTCCAAACTTATCTATACGTTACATTACATCCAGCTCAATGTACAAGTTGAATAACATCAGGGATAAGCAACAACTTTGTCTCCCTTCTCAACACCTGCTTCCCTTTTACGACTCTCTTCTCTTATAGCTGCAGTCTTGTTTCTATACAAGCTGAAGACAACCTTTAATTTCAGTGTTATATTGATGCTACCCTCAGAATTTCCAAGATCATATTCCATTCCGCACTTAGTATGTGACTTCGCACAAGAAAGATGATGTGCAACTAAGATAAATAATAAATTAAGCAAATATAATAAATCTAAGAATGGTATTCTGCAAGGTGCTGTGACCAGTACTTTCACTAATAACCTTTCCACGTACATATCTACAACAGGAGAAGTAAAAGCCGCACCATATACAGATGATTCAGTTACTGTACTTGGATTTCATTAATATACAACGAAATGGATCACTTATCGAATAAAATGAAGAGTAGTCACATGAAAACCTTATGGGAATAAATACTCGAAAAAAGTACCCTCTCATATTTTCCTTGTGTCTCTCTCATCTAAAAATAACTTTAACAATTGGAGTTGACTACTAATATAGCCAACAGAATTCATACCGTAAATATTCACAGGTATATATGGACCAAAAAGCAGAGTGGCAGATCAACATAAGTAAAACCGCTGAGAAAGAAAGACGCAGTATAGTGAAGAGATAATCTGGTAGTAAATGGGAAGAACAGTGCTCACAGCACCTACAAAACCTACATAAGACTAATTTTAACATTTGGAGCGAGGCTCTTGTTACGGATACTACCAAAAAATACCAACAAGTTCGAAAAAGTTAAGAAGCAATAGGTTGTGATTGGATTAGAACCTATTGAAATAAGTATTCAAACATTCGCACTGCTTCGGTATGAGAAACTGATTCATCTACCCAATAATATTAAATGGCTAAAATAGAAAATAGAAAATAAGTCAATTATTATCCGCAAGTTAGTTAAATTTTTCTTAATTTGGTAGTAATGTAGTGTTAAGATGATGGCGCATGCTTTGTTTATTTGTTATATGTTTGCAATTTTCAAGCTGCTAGGTTAGTTTCGGTATCGCTGCCGTGCTGTTAATCGTGGCTGCTCCGCTGTCTATTTGCACCGAAGAAGAGCAACGTTCACTGATCCGTTTTTTGTGGTCAGAAGGCACATCAGGGACCGAAATTCAGTGAAGACTTTTGGTACAGTAGGGGAGCAGTGTTTTGACACAACGGAGTGTCTACGAATGAATTGAAAACTTCCGAAATGCTCGCACAAGTATCATGTATGATGAAGGTGCAGGACGACCGTTTACTGCCACAAATGAAGAAACCATTCACGTGAAATGATTCTCATAGACAGACGATTAACTATTGACGAAGTGGTACGTCGTCTGCAAATTAGTCATGGTTCTGCCTACGAAATCATCAACAACAGACTTGGGCTTCATGAAGTTTGCGCAAGATGGGTCCCAAAACAACTCACACAGTTGCATAAACATACGTGCTTGGACATCTGCAAAAAGCATTAAATCGCTGCGATAGCGTAGGGGACAACTTCTTAGACAGGGTCATTACTGGTGACGAAACATGGATCCATCATTACGAGCCGGAGAGTAAACGGCAGAGTTGGAATGGAAACATCCAAATTCGCCGTGCAAGAAAAAGTTCAAGAACCAACTGCCCACAGGAAAACTGATGTTTACGGTTTTTTGGGACTAACAAGTTCCAGTACTAGAACATTATGGGGAAGGGGCACAACACTAAACAGTGTACGTTACAGTGGGATGCTTACTGCCAGGCTAAAGCCTGCAATTCGAAGCAAACGCCGAGGATTGCTGCCAGAAAGTGTTTTGTTGTTGCACGACAATGCCCGTCCGCATACTGCTGCCCACACTGCTGAAACGATCCAAGAAACTCAAATTTGAAGTACTGGGTCGTCCTCCATAAAGTCCTGATCTTTCCCTTCTGCCTATCACTTGTTTGGTCCACTGGCTTCAAATGGTTCAAATGGCTCTGAGCACTATGGGACCTAACACTTGAAGTCATCAGTCCCATAGAACTTAGAACTACTTAAATCTAACTGACCTAAGGACATCACACACATCCATCCCCGAGGCAGGATTCGAACCTGCGACAGTAGCAGTCGCGCGTTCCGGACTGAAGTGTTTGGTTCACTCAAACGGGCATTAAGGAGCAGCCGATTTGCCTCGGGTGAAGCAGTGAAAGAAGCGGTGCATTCCTAGCTCGCAGCTCAACCGAGAACCTCCTTTTATAAGGGCATCAGGAAGCTTGTACAACGATGGACCAAGTGCGTTGAAACGCAAGGAGACTATGTCGAAAAACGATGTTCTTGTAAGTTTCCTATTTGATTACAATAAAATTTTATAATTACTTTTCGAATAATAATTGACTTACCCTCGTAACAATAAAAGTAGACAGTTGAAAACACAAGTTAGATTCATCACAAAAGTAGAAGACATAGGATCACATTAACAGCTGCCGAAAGTTGATGCTGAAAAATTTATTTGCCCTCTCCCTTCAGTTCTACTTCCTCAGCTGCAAACACAATGGTTAATTATTAAACAAAAAGTGAAACAGATAAATGAAGAATGAGAACTGAAGTATTGCAAACAATAAACCTGAGATACACTGACCATCAGCGGTTCCACATCTACACGCGTGGCTCATTCATGGAAGAAGAAGGAAACGTTGGCGTAGGAATATACAGCAAAATTTCCTCTTTCTGTCAAAGTTTAGGACGGAACCAATCAAATTTTGAAGTTGAAACCATTAAAATTACTGAAAGCAAGCTGAACATCTGTTTACACACATTCGAGAAAGCAGTTATATCTTGTGATTCCAGAACAGCAATATCGGCAGTTATCAACACAAAAAATCCAAAATTACCTGAAGCTAAAGCAGTCCAAGAGGTAATTAAAAATCTACACCAGAGGAACAAAATAAATGCAATTCAGTGGATACTATATGACTATGGCTTAGATGATAATAAAAAAGCAGATTTCTTTTCATCGAAAGAGCACAAACACTAAACAGACTGGGAAAACTAGCATGTCGTATTTTGTAATGAAACGCATCATTAAAACACATTTCAAGAAGAATTAAAACAATCTAACAAAATTTGATGTGAGAAGAAGTTTTGTAAAAACTTCACAGGCGGCTCGGTCTGACGGATCAAGACGAGAAGCACTACCCATATTTCACTTTACTGCTGTTCATGATTGTTTGGCAGCCCAGCTGCGTAAGATCTCCATCCCGCTGTCTGTGTCACAAGATTGGTTCGATCATGAACAAATAACATTTAAAACAGTGTAGAAAATTAAGTGATTGTAATTCGCACTGAACAAGACTGCAATGGAAACCAAGATGGCGAATGGCAATAAGACAGGTGCCAGAACATTAAAGTAGACTGACGAAAAAAATCACAACAACAAAAAATAATTAACGTAGAGTAACGAAATTTCGGGAATACATTTGTGTAGGTAACATATATAAGTCATTAACGTTGGAAGGTCACAGGTTAATGTAATCGTGAGATAAGGCACTTTAAATGTGAAATGCTGGTACATTAATAACCGGTGTAATCGCCAGGATGTTCAATGCAAACGTGCATGCATGGTGTTGTACAGGTGCCGGCCGTCAGTTTGTGGGATACATGTCTGTTGCATTTGGTCGACAAGTACAGGGACGATTAACGCTGTTTGTGTATGACACTGGAGTTGTCACGTGATTCAGCAGGTCAAGACAACATGTCGACAATCTGTAGAGCATATTGGTTTACAACAACGGACGGTGGGAGAGCGTTATCCTGCTGGGAAATACCCTCTGGAATGCTGTTCATGAATGGCAGTCCAACAGGTCGAATCACGACAATGACGTACAGATTTTCAGGATAACCACGTGACTATTCCTGCTCTCATATGAAATCGCACTACAGGCCATAAACCCATGTGTAGATCCTTAGTGTTCAACCATAGATAGGCTGGGTACAGGCCCTCTACTGGTCTCCTTCTAATCAATACATGGCCATAACATGCACCCCGGCACAACCAGCTTTCATCAGAAAACACGACGACCTCCACCCTGCCCTCAAATAAACTCTCAATTGACACCAATGAAGTCGCAAATGGCGGTGGTTTATGTTCAGTGGAATTCGCGCTACAGGACGTCACACTCGGAGCTGTTCTTGAAGTAACCGACATGTAACACATCGCTTTGTAACTGTGGTGCCACCTACTGCTGAAACTGCTGCTGCAGATGCAGTACAATGCGCCAGAGTCATACTCCGAATGCGATGATCTACTGTCTCGTTAGTGCCACGTCGCCGTCAGGAGCCCGATCTTCTTGCTACCATGTATTCCTGTGAACACCGCTGCCAGCAATACTGTACACTGCCTACATTGCGGCCACGTCTTTCTGCAGTATGGTGTATGGAACATGGAGCTTCCCATAGCTCTGTAGAAACACGCCTACCAACATTCGTTTATGTCGCACAACTCCTGCTTAGTGTTGGTTTTTTTTCCATCCGCGTTATACTAATAATAACATTGTCAAACTTTGTTCTACATCTGCAAATGCTGTAGACGTAAGGTTAGCTTCCTTCGGTCTATCTTTTAAAGTTTGGTATCAATATTGCCAACTTGTTTCTCCAGAGGTCGGCTTTTAACAGTTTTTCCAGTCTTCTGCAAACAATTGGTGTTAGTATTTTACCACCATGACTTCCTAAACTGAAGAGTCGGTAACATTTACATCTCTCAACACCTACATTTTTTGCCGGCCGCGGTGGTCTCGCGGTTCTAGGCACGCAGTCCGGAACCGTGCGACTGCTACGGTCGCAGGTTCGAATCCTGCCTCGGGCATGGATGTGTGTGATGTCCTTAGGTTAGTTAGGTTTAAGTAGTTCTAAGTTCTAGGGGACTGATGACCACAGCAGTTGAGTCCCATAGTGCTCAGAGCCATTTGAACAGAATAACAGAACGTACCAGCGTGACTTCAAACACTTTGTTGCAGGAAATGTTCAAAATGTCCTCCGTTAGCGAGGATACATTCATCCACCCTCCGTCGCATGGAATCCCTGATGCGCTGATGCAGGTCTGTAGAATGGCGTATTGTATCACAGCCGTCCACAATACGAGCACGAAGAAAAATGGTTCAAATGGCTTAGCACTATGGGACTTAACATATGTGGTCATCAGTCCCCTAGAACCTAGAACTATACTCTGAGTATATGTCGCTGACTTATGTATGTTAGGTTTTTCGGTGCTCTGTCAACTTCTTCCCGCAGCATCTTATGTCCCATTCTCATCTTCGACTACTTGTACTTCTCTTTCAGTAACATTGAAGTTCGTTTCTTTTTGTAGTCCTACATACTCCTCCTCACTTTTCATATAGGCGGCATCTGTCGTACACACATGCTTCTATAGCTTTTCATTAATCGTCTAGCCATCCTCACTTCGCTCAAAAAATGGTTAAATGGCTCTAAGCACTATGGGACCAAACATGTGAGGTTATCAGTACCCTATACTTAGAACTACCTAAAACTAACTAATCCAAGGACATCACACATATTCAAGCCCACGCCAGGATTCGAACCTGCGACCGAAGTAGCAGCGCGGTTCCGGACTGAAGCGCCTAGAACCGCTCGGCCACAGGGGCCAGCATTACTTTGCCATTTTCCGTTTACTGTCTGTGTTATTATATAGACTCTACATTTGCGTTTTCCTTCTTGATTAGCACTATTTTACTTTTTCTACTTCCATAGATAAAATACAATATTTGTTATATTATCCAAGTCTTTCTACTGAGTCTTGTCTTAATGCCTACTTGATCCGCTGCTAACTTCGCTGCTTAATGTTACAAGGCTATCCATTAATCTGCTGTTGTATTCCTTTCCCTTGTTTTAGTTAACTGTACCGTATTGCTCCCTCTCAAACTTCCGTCACTGTTGCTTTTAATTTATTCAGGTTCCACCCCCATAAATTCTGATATTTCTGTTATTTTTTCACTTTTAATCTGCAGTTCGTGACCAGAAAATTACGGTCACATTCCACATCTGCCACTGGAAATGTTTCTCAGTTTAAAATCTGGATGCAAAATGTCGGTGTTATTAAATAATCATTCAAAATCATGCGATATCTCCAGATGTCTTTCGGGTATACAACTTCCTTTCATGATTATTAAACCAAGTCGTTGCGACTAATGTATTGTAATCTGTATAAAATTTAATCAAATAGTTTCCCATTTCATTCGCAGCCCCTCGCCAAGTTTTCTTACTATTCTTCCTTCTCTTCCTTCATCTATTATCATATCACAATTAAATTTTCGCCTCCCTTAGCGAACTAAACATGTGATTTTATTTCTTCAACGTTTTTTTGAATTTCTTTATCGTCTTCGGTTGTAGTAGGCGCATGAAACAATATATAATATTAACAACATGTATGAACATTTCGAGAGTTCTTTCAGAAGTCTCAAAAACCACGGTAGTATGACAGGGTTTTGAGCAGGAATCTCTACTCTGAAACATCTTGCACGCCAGCTGTTATTAGCGATGATTTCACCGTCTACAGTTGTCTAGCTGTACAGTTCTGAGAATTTTCTCTGAGACAGTGATGATTCATACATCAACGTACACTTGCACCGATAAGAAAAGAATGCTCCTTCTCCAAATGGTCACTAACGTGTTTCATTTATCAGTTCGCACTAACTGAGATATCAACATTTATCTATAACGGAAGTGTCTCCTCTAGCTGCTTCATCTTTGGAAGCTTTTCTTTCTTGTCAGTGGAGTCCAACGCAGCTGTTACTACTTTTTCGTTGTAATTTCATGTACTGAGACGTTTCATGTCCTTGGAGATTTCCTTCTCAATTTGGTCCTATGGAACGTGACATGTAAAATAAAAAAAATGAAATAATTCAGTTTGCGACTGTCCTGCTTCCATTCTTCCTGTGGCCCTCCTCCACAGAGAGCCTGGTAGGCGTCTTCTCTGTGCCATACTGCACCGTCTGTGACCGTGCACACAGCGGTTCTGGATGTGGAACTACCAGGAAACACTAGCCCACTTGACAGGTACCCTGACGTAATCTTTGGCACGGTTGTCAATCAGCGTTGTGGGTAAAATCTTCTCAGGTATTGTTGAAATGAAAGTGCAACTATTAGTTGAGATCCAATTGGATGAAAATCAGTGTGGGTTTAGGCCTCTTAGAGGTTGTCAGGACCAGATCTTTAGCTTACGGCAAATAACGAAGTGTTATGAGTGAAACAGGGAATTGTATCTATGCTTTATAGATCTAGAAAAAGCATATGACCGGGTTCCTAGGAGGAAGCTATTGTCTGTTCTACGAGATTATGAAATAGGAGGCAAACTTTTGCAAGCAATTAAAGGTCTTTACATGGATAGTCAGGCAGCAGTTACAGTTGACGGTAAATTGAGTTCATGGTTCAGAGTAGTTTAAGGGGTAAGACAAGGCTGCAACGTTTCTCCACTGTTGTTCATATAATTTATGGATCATATGTTGAAAACAATAGACTGGCTGGGTGAGATTAAGATATGTGAACACAAAATAAGCAGTCTTGCATATGCGGATGACTTAGTTGTGATCACAGATTCGATTGAAAGTTTGCAAAGTAATATTTCAGAACTAGATCAGAAATGTAAGGACTATCGTATGAAGATTAACATTTCCAAAACGAAAGTAATGTCAGTGGGAAAGAAATATAAACGGATTGAGTGCCAAATAAGAGGAACAAAGTTAGAACAGATGGACGGTTTCAAGTACTTAGGATGCATATTCTCACAGGATGGCAACATGGTGAAAGAACTGGAAGCGAGGCGTAGCAAAGCTAATGCAGTGAGCGCTCAGCTACGATCTATTCTCTCCTGCAAGAAGTAAGTCAGCACCAAGACTAAGTTATCTGTGCACCGTTCAATCTTTCGACCAACTCTGTTGTATGGGAGCGAAAGCTGGGTGGATTCAGGTTACCTTATCAACAAGGTTGCGGTTACGGATATGAAAGTAGCTAGGATGACTGCAGATACCAGTAGATGGGAACAATGGCAGGAGGGTGTCAACAATGAGGAAATCAAAGAAAAAGTGGGAATGAACTCTATAGATGTAGCAGTCAGGGCGAACAGGCTCAGATGGTGGGGTCATGTTACACGCATGGGACAAGCAAGGTCACCCAAGAGACTCATGGGTTCAGCAGTAGAGGGTAGGAGGAGTCGGGGAAGACCAAGGAGAAGGTACCTGGATTCGGTTAAGAATGATTTTGAAGTAATAGGTTTAACATCAGAAGAGGCACTAATGTTAGCACTGAATAGGGGAACATGGAGGAATTTTATAAGTGGGCTATGATCCAGACTGAACGCTGAAAGGCATAATCAGTATTAAATGATGATGATGATGGTTGTCCGTTGACCGGAATGCCATCTTTCGTGCAGAACACGATCGTACGTACATCTGTTGACAGTTTGGATGATTATATTGTGAATTAGACAAAGGATGGGGAAATAGCGGTTTGTTGCTTTAATTTTGTACACCAGTATATTTAAGCAGCACAGGTGACCGCAACAGTTTACTGGCGGCATAACGAAGAAAAGAATTATTCACTCCGTATTCTTGCTCTTGAACTGTGATTGCAATTGCAAGTAAATGCATGTAACTCATCCCGTTGATGTGATCTTATGCTATCCCTCAGGTAACGCAGAATCATACAATGAAGAACCCACAGCTTCTCTTGCAACAAGGCTCAACAATTAGCTCATCTGATGAAGTTGCACAACTACAGTAGCTGGCAGTCATTTCAAGAAAATAAAGAGAGCTGTTGCATGTGTCAACCAACTAGAATTTTAAATACCATTCTTTATAATTTCACAATAAAATGTTATTTGATTGTGAATGGGCATATTTATTTTGGCTACAAGATGGAAAATATGCCATTACTTGTAAATTTAAATAAATATGCATGCAAAATTAATGTTCCCCAAAATATGCAATTATATGCACTTTAAAACTGCACCAGTGATCTAGTAAAGGTGAGAACTGTAAGGAAGACTATTTGTGTTCATGTTGTCATATAAGACAGAATCGGTACTGTGGGGAGACTCAAGTTAAGACCACAATTTGCTTATACCTCACTGCTGAGTAAGAATCCATTACATAAGAATGAAATTGTAGACTCTGGCATGTAACAAAACAGTTTTCATTGGAGCACCCACAAGGACGACTTCGTACTTTTTCACAGTCCACAAAGCGCCGAAGAAATTCGCTAATGAAGACAAGTAATATATCAGAAACTGTCAAATGGCGGACAGGTTTTCTAACTAGTGGAAGAAACAACAATATGGTCTCACGCTTCATCTATACCAACTGTGTGTTCACTGCGTTGCTGACTATCACATGCAGTTCTTCAGTTGCTCAAGGACATCGTTACTTACACTAGGACGATAACAACTTCTACAGCATTTCATGTGGATAATGAATTGAATACGTCAACAAAAATTAATTGCGTCAGTAGTAATTAATGTTCAGTAATTTACAGCTTTCATTTTTTAGCAACTAGAACTTTAGTGGTGTGCCTTTTATTCCCCCTTTATACGAGTAATTCAAGCGTACTTACCTGTGAACGCTTTGAAAGACACCGCCATTTTGAGTTTTCGCGTGTAGGACTGTGTTACTTGTGTTGCCTACTAATAGAAAGGCGTTAAGCGTTGATAATCAAGTACTAACGCAGTGCATAATACTCTTTATCTGTTGGTCTCTTTGCGTTACGTAATGTCATCTCTGTGCTGAATTATTCCCCGAGTCGATTTTATGATTTCTCACAAACGTACAGCTTAGACATTTCGACAATAGACTGGGGTTTTGTCACCGCTTCAGCTCAGAGAGTTTCTGTGATGGCCCAGTTAAACAGAGTAGAAATATCTGTGAAGTGAGCATCAGGAAACGCCGAACAGGAATTTTTCACAGCACATGTGTTTCCTGCGTGGTCACAAGATGTCGAGACGGCGTAGATTTATCCGTAAAGCTCCCTACGTAACTGTGTTATTTTATTTTACACAGCAAGTAGAGCGAAATAAACGTTCATTAGCATCTTGGAAATTATGCGACCCTTTGGAAACTGAAACTCATTGTCATTCCCATTGTTGTGTAGAACCCGTTGCCAGCGATGTGGAAGGTGCAGTATACCGTTAGCAGAGTCTGTTCTGTTGATGAAGCGAATGGAGCGGTGTACTGCCTGTCGAATCTCTGGAACAGTTCGGAAGCGAATGCCACGAAGTCGTTCCTTCGTCTTCGGAATCAAATCAAAGTCACAAGGACTTGACTCCCGGGAGTATGGTGAATGGTAATAGTACTTCCCAGACCCATCGACCGAACAGAGCACCCACAGCTTGCGCTGTATGCGCCCGCGCATTGTCGTGCAAAATGGTGTGTGGGTTGCGCAGAAAGTGTCGCGCTTCTTTCGCAAAGCTAGTCGCAGGTGATGGGCCCTTTCGCGGCGACCCATAATGATGCCATTCGTTGGTTTGGCGTTTCAGTTTTGGCTTCGTGGCATTCGCTTCAGAACTGTTAGAACTGTTTCAGAGATTCGACAGGCAATAGACCGCTCCATTCGCACCATCAACAGTATAGGCTCTGCTAACGGTATATTGCACCTTCCACATCGCTAGCAACGGGTTCTACATAACGCTGGTGACTACTTTGAAGGACAGTAAGAGGTGCAAACATGTAACTCTGTTGTATCGGTTGTGAATAAATAGTTGCCACTATTTAAGTTCCAACCCTCGTACTATTACACATGAAATTCTTTCGTTTGCATTTCTTAGTTTCATATTTTTAAATCTTCCTTCGCACTTTCCAGAACTAAAATATGAATTGATAAATTGTACATAATCATTCACTGCTGCTTAGATGCTAGTAAAACATCCTTTCCTACAGTGACTACTGTACAGTACAAGAAGTATAATGACTAGGAACTCGGTAACAATCAGAAGAAAAGCTCACAGCTAATACGTCATCGACAGTTTATCTCATTGTCTCCTCACCGATTTTGATTCCTTTGAAACTACCATTGTGATAATAATCCCTGAAAACTAAAGGACGACTTCCGAATTTTTATATGTGTGGTGTCTGTTCTTGGAAGAAACAGATGAGACAAACTGATGGTAAACTAGGTAACAAAATCATTTAAACCTGCTGTAACCCCAAGAATGGCAATTATATAAAAAAATTTAGAAACCTACAATAAAACAGCAAATACAATAATAAAACACCAGGGATCGACCTCTGAGTAGGTCCGGCAAAAAACACATTCGCGAGCGATGAGGTAGGCAGTCAAGAGTTGCATTCACTTCACAATATGGTAACCCAGACTAGTGTCAATCTAACGAATGACTAATGATAATCTTGCGGAGGCTACCTAACGTCCAATAAACCAAATGCAATCATGTAAAAACACACCAAAGCTGGAACCGGCGGTCTGGACTCCGCCCGCAGAATACTGTGCTTGAAGCGCCTGGAACGAGAAAGGAATCACTACCACCAGAGTAGAATCGCCAACCAACCTACAATCAAGAAAGCTGTCAAAACTATATTCCAGACAGCAGTAGCAAGGCGAGGAAACGTACAATGCTGTTACATACACTAACCCCCACGGCAGGTAACTGGGGCGTTAGCAGCCACGAGGTAGGAAAAGTATCACTGGTTGAACTTAACAAATAGTAACAAACTGAATGCAATGTATATTAATTAGAAGTCCAGGAAAGCTAATCAGATCTGCCTTCCCCAAGCACTCCACTCGCTGCTCTTTGCCTCGGCAACATTGCGAGTAGCAACACAAACCCGAGTCACTGGAGAATCTCAAGATTTCACAATGGTGGAGGTTTCTCTACTTGAATCCAAATAAAGTCAACTTGAAACTTGTAGGATCCGGTTTACGACGAGGTCGTGCGCCCTCGCGACCACAGACCTTCGATCTGGCAGTCCATGTCCGCCGCCAGCGGTCCCGGCGTGTTCGCGCACTGTGTGGACCTGGCTCCTCCTGAGTCCACAACCGAACTGCACGCTCACACGACCCGGAAGGATCACGACGTCGCCCCAAAGATAGGGCCACAGTTACTACATATCGATAACCGCAGCTGCTGCCACTAGCGGACAGGCAACACTTGTGAAACCAAGTGGCGCCAGTCAACACGAGAAGAAGACAAACAACCGCGACCATGTCAACTAAACAATACGGTCTGGCCTCCAACAGAGGACAGAAACCTGCAAACAGCACCAATGCGATCCACAGGACGGCTCAGTGTGTGTGTGTGTGTGTTTATTTGTTATTGTTTTTAAATTTCTTGATCCCTCTGCTGGTCACGATGGTTCGACTAGCATGATTTCTTTGGTGAATGCAGAAGTAGTCTATACAAATGTTCAGGTTTTTAATGTTCTGCCTGAAGTAGATGACAATTTTCTGAGGTCAGTCCCGTTCCCTTGTGGGGATGTATGATATATTTGAAGGGAACACTGGTTTGCTTAGCACCACTTACAGTTCTATAGCAATGTTCGGTCAGTAGAAATAGTGATTAAAAAAGAAATTCCCTCTCGTTAGCAGATATGTGTTCAACGGGTTCATATTACTTGTACCGGCATATTTGCAATCAGAGTGACAACTTCCATACCAAATGTCCGCATTGTGTTGTGGTATTAAAACCCGCTTACGATCAGCGTAAAAGATTGACTTCAGCGGATCTTCTCCCACAGGATTCTACAGCTGAGCCAACACCGGTTATTGAGGCTCAAGGTGAATCTTACAGAGATTATTCTCGTGATGTTTCCCCCGGTACCCACGAGCAGGGACGCCAACTCCGTCACTCATGTGGTGCTAGCCGCGATTATTGAAAAACACAGTAGCAGAACACTAGATGTTGAAGCGTCGATGGGCCTTTTCCTTTGGCTCACCTTTTGGAGAGAGCTCTGTTGAAGAATCCCCTTTTCCGGCCTCAGTTTGTAAACGAGAAAACCATGGGTTCTTCAGCACATGATGAGGTGGTTGGTGATAAGTCACATGGCGATTCTCCTATCATCCAGGTCGCATCGTCGGTGCCACATGTTAAGGAATCTGGTTCAGGACCCCACTTGTCTCCTCTGGCTCTGTCAGATACCTCTCAGGTTGTCTCATCTTCCCACACTACTTCTGATTCTCCTATCGTTGCCTCCACGTCACAGTATCTTGGTTCCTAAGGGTAGGAGGGCTGCGCCGTTAATAGACAAATCTCCATGTGTGAGTCCCTATCCGTCGACCAGAGGGGTGAGGAGACGTCTCCCTCTCTGTCTGAAACTGATCTTTTGCATGATCCACTCACACAACCGCATGAGGTAGCGGCATTGCCGAGGGCCCCAGTAAGCAACGTATCAAGCCTGAGAGAGTCGCATCACGGAAGAAGAAAATACTGTTGGAAGATGGGGGAGATTTTCGCACTTCTTCTCCCTATGCTTCGTCAATTTGAAACTATGGTGTTTAATTGTTTTTATCATTTTAAACACTGACCTACAGAATTTTCCCTGACAAAGAAAACTCAAACTTAACCTATTCCATTATTACCCACAATATACAACCCAAACGCAATCTTACTCCTATACAGTCACAGCATGACTTCCAATAATTAACAAAAAAAGAATGGTCCTGAATTTCAAGTCATCCTGACAGTAATAAATGTCCAAAAACTACGACATTTAAGAAATATGAAACTACCTCCAACTCCGTTAATTGCCTAAACTCCTTTCAATCACGAATCCCATTTTTTTTAATAAGTCACCTCACAGAAAATCTTCATAACAGGAACTACAGCAATTACAGCAAGCAGCAACTACACCCAGCTAAATAAAAAAATTCTAACTACTAAGGACTCTAACTACTAGAGGCATATGGTTAGCTAAAAAAGATTTTGTTGCATTCATGTGACATCCAGTTCTAAAAATTATATAGTTGTCAATATTTCCACAACCTAAACATTAGCAACAACATCCACCCGCATTTTACGTTTCCTTGCGTCTCACTTTACAATATATGTCCTACCAACACAGTCTCTGCTAAGAAAAACATGTCCATACACTTCCCTATCCACTCACTAACTGCTAGTATGTCCAACCACAGAATGTCTTGCCGAGGGCGCAGAATGCTGTCAGCGATATTAATACAGTCTATAGCCCAGCCAACATACAAACAGGCTACTTACATAGCCCCCATGCTCCTCTCAAAATATTTTGCAAAGTGTTTTGGTCAATGGCCAAGACTAAGTTGTTAAAATTTTTATATTAACAATATCAAATAGAGCAGATGCACACAAAAGTTAAGTAATATGCTATTTGGTCAATAAAGTAAAAGTTCACCCAAAGACAGTCCTAATATTTCATCAGAAGAGAAGTCTATGCCAGTTTTACGCACAAATGCTGAGCAGTACATGAAAATCCACAAGTACGTAGTGGACAGCCATGCAGTATTGAAGAAGTAGTGCTGTCCTCTCCACACAGTGCTGAATCTTGACATGAAGATTTCATTTGGTACCGTAAGATTAGTAATGGGCCATCACAAAAGTCTTGAAGAATAATGGCAGAATTGATGTGTCACCACAGAGCAGACCCACTGTAGTCCTTCTAGAGATTATGATAGCAGTGGGCCACCAAACTTGCACACCCACTGTAGTCCATGTAGAGATTATGATGGCACTGCGCTATCAAAGGTGCAGACCCACTGTAGTCCTTGTAGAGATGGCCAGCAGCCATCTGTTGCGACTGTGTGGTTGCTCAATTACAATTGAAGAGTTTTGAGGATAATATAGCAAGTCCATGAACCACCGTTGTGTAGTCAGTATTGATGCATATTACAGGTCCCTAAACCATCACTTGTAAATGTGTCAAAGTGTAAGTGTAAGTGTGACATTTTATATTGCAGTACTTGAGGCGTGCATTTTATACCTCTGTTTCATTTTTCTCGTTTTGAGGATATCTTTCATGCACATATCTCGTTTACTTTCAATCAGAACTACTTCATTTCCAACCAAAACTTCATTTAATTCTCGCAGATCTATCTTACTTCAACATTTGTTTCCACAGAAAATCCTATCTAAGCATGATATCTGTATCTATACTTTCGACTAGTGCTTACACTTCCATATTTTTCTTACCTCATCATTTATTTCCAAGAAAATCCTAACTAAATCTGTTGTCACTACACCCTTCTTATTTCTGTTCATTTCCTCTTTCACACTAATAATTCCTCATTATACAATACTCTTTGGCCTGACCTTTTCGTTATAGCTTGTCAATGCATTTCTTTTCAACTCATCAAAAATGGTTCAAATGGCTCTGTGCACTATGGGACTTAACATCTGAGGTCATCAGTCCCCTAGAACTTAGAACTAATTAAACCTAACTAACCTAAGGACATCACATGCATCCATGCCCGAGGCAGGATCCGAACCTGCGACCGTAGCTGTTGCGCGGTTCCAGACTGAAGCGCCTAGAACCGCTCGGCCACACCGGCCGGCGATCGGTTGACAGCAATTGTTCACATTAGCATGTTATTGAATTTTATTTAAAAAAATCAATGCTGCAGCGCAGCTAGAAACCAGATATCAAATAAAATATACAAATATGTACAAAGCGAAACATAAAAACATCACTCCATAGCCATATGGCATTTCATAAGTCAGTATAAATTCTCTCAATTCTCGCAGAGAGAAAATTGTCATAATCAGGTGTTTAAACATTAGAATATTTCTCTTCAATTAATAAGCATTTCAGTAAGTAGCACAAAGATCAAACTCCAAAGTGTAATCATATGTGTACAAGTAATAGTGCATGTCATGTTTGTGGTATATTCTGAAAGAAATGTCAATAGCGTGGTGAACGGCATCTCTTTTCTACAGCTAAGCTCTTTTTTAAATGATTAGGAAGAATTCGGAATTTTGATTTGAAGAAAAACCTGTCGCTTCAGGCTGTTCTTCAGATGCCACATGATCGTTCTCTTCATGACCATGTATTGCAAGTTTTAAAATTCCTTCCTCTGTAAATCTTTCAGCCTTTCTGATCAGGGATAATTGCTTACTCTCATACTACCAACAGCAAAATGATTACGCCAGCGATAAATTGTAGTACAGTCAATTCCCTACAACCTCTACTTTGACCAATATTGACTTACGTCGCGCCTTTGTCTCGTAGAGTTTCGATTTTAATATTCGGTATTTCATATTCAAGAGTCTCAGCATCCCAAATTTCTGAAATTTTCACGTCGGTCATAGGATGCTGAAAAATAGAGGACGCTGTGGACGAAACGAAATACTCGCTTCTTCCTCGAGCTTTAAACTGAAACTTGCTCATTACTGTAACAAATGCAACCTCTGTGTTGCCAAACTGCACATTATTTATGAAATAATGGTTGCATATTGCTAGGCACTGGGGGATACCAAATGGACTTGGGTGTTGAAGTCGCGACCTAGAGTGTCCACAGTTCGGAGCGCTCGAAGGCACGTAAGATATTAGTGATGGAACAACGCTTTGCAAGAGATGTGCGTTCAATATTCATAGTGTTGCAGGTATGAAGAGCAGTTATGTACGAACAACATATTCTGATAAGTTGTTAATATAGCATTTCTGTGCCACTACACCATTAACAGCAACTTCTATATTGTTGAAACCGCTTGCGTATTGCGTGTTCCACTCCTGTCTATACCAGATAAAGGCTTACATAAATTTTTGAAGGCAGAGTCTGTTAGTTCACCTTCGAGATGCTGTTGCTCTAAAAACGCTGACCCCTACGTCGCGCGATAAAAGGACCTTGATCTGAGAAAAAATTTACTGCAACTCATGCAAGACGTGACTCACGATGATCGATTAAAGAAGCTGAAGTGGCACTTCCTGTGTAGATAACCATCTGTTTCCTGCCAAATATGTGGGAGATTTCAGGAGAAATCTCAAACAAACATCGTGAGTCACGTCTATCGTGAGTTGCAATACACTTACCTTTAGATCAAGGTTCCTTTATCGCACGACGTGAATCGGCGTTTTACGAACAAGGGCGTCTCGAAGGTGGACATATAGAGTCTTCAGACATTCATGTAAGCCGTTCGACATCATACAATGTTGCAGAATCTTGACAATAGTACGATGGCATAGCGTGTCCTCCCAAAGTATCTGATTCATTACAAGAATTCTTGCTGGACAACGACCACTGCATAATGATGCATTGTGAGTGTGTACACGGTTGTTGTTGTGGTCTTCAGTCCAGAGACTGGTTTGATGCAGCTCTCCATGCTACTCTATCCTGTGCAAGCTTCTTCATCTCCCAGTACTTACTGCAACCTACACCCTTCTGATCTGCTTGTGTATTCATTTCTTCGTCTCCCTCTACGACTTTTACCCTCCACGCTGCCCTCCAATACTAAATTGGTGATCCCTTGATGCCTCAGAACATGTCCTACCAACCGATCCCACTTCTAGTCAAGTTGTGCCACAAACTCTACTTCTCCCCAATCCTATTCAATACCTCCTCATTAGTTATGTGATCTATCCATCTAATCTTCAGCATTCTTCTGTAGCACCACATTTCGAAAGCTTCTATTCTCTTCTTGTACAAACTATTTATCGTCTACGTGTCACTTCCATACATGCCCACACTCCATACAAATACTTGGAGAAACGACTTCCTTACACTTAAATCTGTACTCGATGTTAACAAATTTCTCTTCTTCAGAAACGCTTTGCTTGCTATTGCCAGTCTACATTTTATATCCTCTCTACTTCGACAATCATCAGTTATTTTGCTCCGCAAACAGCAAATTCCTGTACTACTTCAAGTGTGTCATTTCCTAATCTAATTCCCTCAGCACCATCCGAATTAATTCGACTACATTCCATTATCATCGTTTTGCTGTTGTTGATGTTCATCTTACATCCTCCTTTCAAGACACTATCCATTCCCATCAACTGCTCTTTCAAGCCCTTTGCTGCCTCTGACAGAACTACAATGTCATCGGCAAACCTCAAAGTTTTTATTTCTTCTACATGGATTTTAATACCTACTCCGAATTTTTCTTTTGTTTTACTTAAGTGCTTACTCAGTATACTGATTGAATAACATCGGGGAGAGGCTACAACCCTGTCTCACTCCCTTCCCAGCCATTGCTTCCCTTTCATGTCCCTCTTCTCTTATAATGGCCATCTGGTTTCTGTACAAATTGTAAATAGCCTTTCGCTCCCTGTATTTTCCCCTTGCCACCTTAAGAATTTGAATGAGAGTATTCCAGTCAAAATTGTCAAAAGCTTTCTCTAAGTCTACAAATGCTAGAAACGTAGGTTTGCATTTCCTTAACCTATCTTCTAAGATAAGTCGTAAGGTCAGTATTGCCTTGGTCTGTGTCCACTAGAAACAAATTATACATTCTCCAAGGATTCGCTAACATCAACAGAGAAACCAATTTATTGAATTTATTGGACAGAATAACATTGTGAGCGTTGTGTGTGACTGTACATAACGGTAAGGAGCGTTGGGCTACAGAGCAGTGCTGCAACTCTCGTGGTAGGAAAGCTGGACAGAGGCGGAAATGATAAGTGAACAAGGTAGGACAGTCTGTACCAAGGATTAGCGATTTTGTCGTAGCGATGAGGCTCCAAGTTTAAGTGCATTGAGTGGATGCCGCAGGCAATCCTGTATTGTGGTGGCCGAGGGTGCTCGTAGGACAGAGGTGAGCCGCTAGAGGCGTGACTCAGTGGGCGCGCACCATTGGATCCGCCACACCCGGTGCGACCGCTATCGGCGTCTAACGGACACTTGCAGGTCCGTTACCAACTGTAGATCACCACTGGAGTGGTATTGATACACAATACCACAGTGAGCTTGTTCACTACAGACGCTGTAATCCCTGGGAAGCAGTTCTCTCCCAATAATTTTTAGTTAGTTCTCAATACCTTAAACAAAGAACAAATTTTTCACGCCACTGCAGAGAGAAAGGTAGTTTCCTTGCCATACATTCTGAGAATTTTTCTGAAATTATCAAGAGACAATAATTTTGTATCGATTACAGTGGTTCCACTGAATATGACATTCCTGCTTACTCTGCAAAGAGAAAGATTACTTCTGGAAACAGTCTCTCAGATCATCTCTAGGCCATTTCTCCACAACATCTGTTCTTCCAAGGGAGCTATTCTAGTAAGGCTAGCAGGAGAGCTTCTATGAAGAACGGAATGTAGAAGAGATGTGAAACTTACTGACCGTTTAAAACTCTGTGTGTGATTGGAACTGGAAGCCTTTGGCAGCCAAGTGTTCTGCCAACTGGTGAACTACCCAAGCACAACTCCCGACCAGCCTTCACAGCTTTACTGCCGGCAGTGCCTCATCTACTTTCCAAACTTCCCAAATTCTCCTTCATATTTCGCAAGAGTAGGACTCCTGGAAAAATAGGTAAAGTGGAGACGTGACTTGGCCTGGGGGAGGGGAGATTGTTTTTGTTAAATCCTGCCTAGTCGTCTAAGGTGGGATGTCTAGGAAACCTGCTTTCTCGGATCGCTACACAACATTGAGTCTAATGGTGTTAATGAGTTTTATTATAAAAACGTAAATGATAATACTTAACATTGGATATTACACAGCTGTGTCACAAGCAAACGGCGACAGACAAAATAAACAAGCTTCTTCAGTATATACAATTTGTAAGTGGCTGCTGTGCAAGTGCCTAATCTTGATGATGGTGTAGAACTGCCCGCGACCAGTCTGGCGCGGCGCTTATGTTCAAATGGTTCAAATGACTCTGAGCATTATGGGACTTAACATCTGACGTCATCAGTCCCCTAGAACTTAGAACTACTTAAACCTAACTAACCTAAGGACACCACAGACATCCATGCCCGAGGCAGGATTCGAACCTGCGACCGCAGCAGTCCCCCGGTTCCGGACTGTAGCGCCTAGAACCGCACGTCCACCGCGGCCGGCGGCGTTTATGTCCTTTTCGCACAGAGGCCGCTTTGAGGGGTCGGTCAGCGTGCTATTGGCTGACCTCTTCTCACAGCCCTTCCTGCTGTATTATTCCCGACTGGCGTGCCGGTGCTTGATTTTAGGCCACAACAGTTTTCAGCACGAATTCGTTCTAGGAGAAATGTTCTGGCAAAGTAAAATCACTGTGTGAGAAACACGAACATCTACATCCATACTCCGCAAGCCACCTGACGGTGTGTGGCGGAGGGTACCCTGAGTACCTCTATCGGTTCTCCCTTCTATTCCAGTCTCGTATCGTTCGTGGAAAGAAGGATTGTCGGTATGCTTCTGTGTGGCCTCTAATCTCTCTGGTTTTATCCTCATTGCGTCTTCGCGAGATATACGTAGGAGGGAGCAATATACTGCTTGACTCTTCGGTGAAGGCACGCTCTCGAAACTTCAACAAAAGCCCGTACCGATCTAGTGAGCGTCTCTCCTGCATAGTCTTCCACTGGAGCTTATCTATCATCTTCGTAACGCTTTCGCGATTAGTAAATGATCCTGTAACGAAGCGCACGGCTCTCCGTTGGATCTTCTCTATCTCTTCTATCAACCCTATCTCGTACGGATCCCACACTGCTGAGCAGTGTTCAAGCAGTGGGCGTACAAGCGTACTGTAACCTACTTCCTTTGTTTTCGGATTGCATTTCCTTAGGATTCTTCCAATGAATCTCAGTCTGGCATCTGCTTTACCGACGATTAACTTTATATTATCATTCCATTTTAAATCACTCCTAATGCGTACTCCCAGATAATTTATGGATTTAACTGCTTCCAGTTGCTCACCTGCTATTTTGTAGCTAAACGATAAGGGATCTTTTTTTATATGTATTCGTAGCACATTACACTTGTCTACATTGAGATTCAATTGCCATTCCCTGCACCATGCGTCAATTCGCTGCAGATCCTCCTGCATTTCAGTACAATTTTCCATTGTTACAACCTCTCGATATACCACAGCATCATCCGCAAAAAGCATCAGTGAACTTCCGATGTCATCCACAAGGTAATCTATATATATTGTGAACAGCAACGGTCCTACGACACTCCCCTGCGGCACACCTGAAATCACTCTTACTTCGGATGACTTCTCTCCATTGAGAATGACATGCTGCGTTCTGTTATCTGGGAACTCTTCAATCCAATCACACAATTGGTCTGATAGTCCATATGCTCTTACTTTGTTCGTTAAACGACTGTGGGGAACTGTATCGAACGCCTTGCGGAAGTCAAGTAACACGGCCTCTACCTGGGAACCCGAGTCTATGGCCCTCTGAGTCTCGTGGACGAATAGCGCGAGCTGGGTTTCACACGACCGTCATTTTCGAAACCCATGCTGATTCTTACAGAGTAGATCTCTAGTCTCCAGAAAAGTCATTATACTCGAACATAATACGTGTTCCAAAATTCTACAACTGATCGACGTTAGAGATATGGGTCTATAGTTCTACACATCTGTTCGACGTCCCTTCTTGAAAACGGGGATGACCTGTGCCCTTTTCCAATGCTTTGGAACGCTACGCTCTTCTAGAGACCTACGGTACACCGCAGCAAGAAAGGGGGGGGGGGGGGGGGGGGAAGTTCCTTCGTGTACTCTGTGTAAAATCTAACTGGTATCCCATCAGGTCAAGCGGCCTTTCTTCTTTTGAGCGATTTTAATTGTTTCTCCATCCCTCTGTCGTCTATTTCGATATCTACGATTTTGTCATCTGTGCGACAATCTAGAGAAGGAACTACAGTGCAGTCTTCCTCTGTGAAACAGCTTTGGAAAAAGACATTTAGTATTTCGGCCTTTAGTCTGTCATCCTCTGTTTCAGTACCATTTTGGTCACAGAGTGTCTGCACATTTTGTTTTGATCCACCAACCGCTTTGACATAAGACCAAAATTTTTAGGATTTTCTGCCAAGTCAGTACATAGAGGTTTACTTTCGAATTCATTGAACGCCTCTCGCATAGCCCTCCTCACACTACATTTCGCTTCGCGTAATTTTTGTTTGTCTGCAAGGGTTTGGCTATGTTTATGTTTGTTGTGCAGTTCCCTTTGCTTCCGCAACAGTTTTCTATCTTGGTTGTTGTACCACGGTGACTCTTTTCCATCTCTTACGATCTTGCTTGGCACATACTCATCTAACGCATATTGTAATTGAGACAAAACTTTTGTGCTGAGCCATCAGGTACTCTGTATTATACTTTTTGTCACGTTTGCTAAACAGAAAAATTTTCCTACCTTTCTTACGGCTGAAATCATTGATGTGTTAACCGCTTTATGATCGCTGATTCCCTGTTCTGCGTTAACTGTTTCAAATAGTTCGGGTCTGTTTGTCACCACGAGTCGGTTCTCTGTTTAACTGCTGAAGATGGTTTTCAGCTAAAGCTCTTAAAAAAATTTCACTGGATTCTTTGTCCCTGCCACCCGTTATGAATGTTTGAGTCTCCCAGTCTATATCCTGCAAATTAAAATCTCCACCCAGAACTATAACATGGTGGGGTGTAAATGTGGAAACCCAGTTTGATTTTGCTGTATAAAAGAAATGTATACTTCTCTTTCAGCTTCAAAAATTAGACAAAGCTAATTCATAATCTTTTAGCAATATATGTAATATTATGAAACACAAAAACTAAATATGTTAAAAATTAAAAAAAAACATTTTCTACTTCACAACAACTCACTAATTTTTCAAGAAGTGCAGGTAATGTGAAAACGCCCAAAATTGTGGGAAACGGACTACTACAAACGAAAACTATTGAAAATATTAGAAACTATTTTATTTTATATTAAATTTAAATTACACAAAAATATTTTTAAACGCAACTGTATTAGAAAAATGCTTCATAAACGAAGTTCACTTGCAAAAATCGCATATGTAAATATCTCCTTCAATTCCGGCTCACAAAGAGTGACTACACTACTCACACACTACACACTTAATCCACAATTCTCCATGAATGTCTTTGGAAAATGCGCCTTCACAAAAAATACAAATTGCATCTCCTTCAGTAGGTTTTTCTTCACCAACCGCGAGATCCAAATGTGACTCACTGGAGAAGACAGTTGGTGCAATATGCTCTTCATCTGAATCCTCAGATAACTTAAGCCGTTTTTTGCACGGTTTTCTAGGAGGAGCTTCACATTTTTTCTTGCTTTTGGCAGGTGCCTTAGGAAGCTTCTGTTTACTCTTCAGCAAGGAGTCTTCAAGGCGTGTTTTAGAAGACGAAGACGTCCAAACAGCTGATGAACCTGGCTTATGACGTCTGTTGGAAACCATCCTCTTTAGAGGAGGTACTGGCATGATATCTTGTGGAGACACACACGTATTTTCTGAGGTATGTGACAACGATGTTGACCTTCTGTTTTATCCATTTCAGCGAGATACTGTACCAACTGTTTCTCAGTAGCATCAGTGGAAACGTCCAAGTCTCAAAGAAACACATTCTTCAGGTGACATATCACTATGCACAAACCTTTGAAGTGTCGTCTGAGGTACAATGAAAGCTTTTACTGCTCTTCTTAACCCCACCTGCTTTCCCTTGAGGCTATTATAGCCTTAATCATGTTTTCAGCATCCCACTTCTTCACAATACCTCTTGGTTTCCGATCAGTTAGCTTTCGTGGCATCTAGAAACAGACGCAAAACGTATTAGACGTAATGTATTTGATGTTAGTATTGTGGAAACGTTTCCACAATGCCATCGTATGTATGCTTCCACATTATCTACACAATGGCCATTTTAAATTTCGGTAGATTACATTAAGCAACTATCCATTTAAGGTAGACAAAGGACTGCTAAAACCTTCTATGCATCTCCCTTTATACGCTATCAGACGTAAAGAAAGATAAAGTATATAGATAAATATAATAGCACAAATTACCTCGAAAAAATGCGCGAACGTAAATTGCATCACTGTCACGGCGTCTGTTGCTCAACTGACTTCTAACCCTCTACCGTGACAAAAAGGAACTATTGCAACAACTTCTGGCTGCCCCACTACAGTGCAGCACTCTGCCCCACTACATTGCAGCACTCTGCAGACCAGATACTAGACGTTTCCACATTACCCCCACGCTTCCACATTTACACCCCTACCTCTATAGGTTCGAGTCCACCCCTGCACAATTTTAATCTACACTTGGTGTCTGCTCGTCTTGTACGAATACAGGATAATACGCATAAAGACGAGGCAAAATCTTGTAGCTCCTGTTTACAGCATTTGTCAATTCTGTAGTGAGTTGGAATCATGGCTGTGGAAGATGTCTGAGTCCCCAGTGCCTTGTCCTTATGGCTGTGGAAGATGTCTGAGTCCCCAGTGCCTTGTCCTTGAGGAGAGGAGCTTACTGGTCTAACCCCCGCGAGTGCAGTCTTTTGTACTAATGACTGCATTAAATCTCAAGTCCTCCACAATGTGCTATGAAGTGAGAGCTTCTGATACTGTTGATAGTGATCGACGGTTTCACAGTCTCATTTCTTCGCCTTTCCTATAACCACCTTCATCAACACAAATATAACACTACTTGACAAAAGCAAATATAACACTACCTGACAAAAGCTAACAGCAAAGGAATTCTCATGAAACAGATTCACCTGACTCATTACGCTGAGACACGAAGAGAGGTTCTAACTCAATAAGTCGGTGTATTAAGCAACAACTATGAAAACTGGACACAGTGTATGCGTCTGAACAAGAGCGTAGTTCCTCACGCACGTACTTCAGCGATATCACAGCGGACAGATCAGTTTATTTGCGGAGACACGTTGTGGTTTAATAGACGGCATAGCTTTTGCCGACTATACAGCCTGAGCTACCGCCATCCTCTTCTTACCACACTAACAACGAATCGGGCGATGTGTTGTACGTACTCATGCACTGACAACGCTGTCCTTGGCCGTTAATAGTTGTCGAACTCCTTCGTCATACAAAGAGATCCCCAACCTTGCATAGGGATGACTAAGGGGACACAAAGTTAATTTCTCACGCCGGTCTGCACTGATTCACTCCGCTGGACTTCACCTACTCTTATCTAGAAAGGAAGCGACTTGTTTTGCAGCTGTTTATTTCGAGAACTCGCTCAGCACATTAGGCAGGTAGCTGTAAAGGGGAATTATAACTGAACAGCGTCTACTTTTAATGATAATGCAATCATTTTAAATAATAGTTTACATAAGATTTACCACTATAGAAGGTAGAAATAATCTATCGCTGTTGGGATAATAGATACCACGTTTCAGAACAACACGGAATATCAGTGAGTTTCAGAAGTTTTAGTTCGAACCGAGTCTTTCTGGAACAAATCAGCAGTACCACGAGATGTAGAGACAAGCGTTAACATTCCTAATGTCATCTATGGTGACAATTTTTTGCGAAGACTTTCAAAGTGAATCGTCTTTGTTTAATTGCAACGGGTATCCGAAAAGACTCTACTTCCCTCTTGCTATCGTACAGCGGAGGAAATATTTTTTTTCAATGTAGGTGAATGGAAATTCTGACACGGGAATGTTTGAAACGTCCTCAGTGATTCAGCTCGGAGACAAGGGTCGTAGCCGGACGAAGCCGTAGCACACGGCTGCTTAGGCGCGTGAGTTCCATAACGAACGATTTAGACGCCACTGAATCTGGAGTGTTCTGCAACACCGCCAGCCAACTTGAAATGCCCACAACGAAGCCCGGACCTTACCGCACTAGACAACTCATTGGGAGTAATCAACTCCCACGGAGTTCAACATCGATACAAGACATGAAGAACTGAAGTGTTGGGGAAGCCTTCCGAAGCATAACTCCTGCGATGCTCCACTAGATGTCAAGGTCATGGACAGGTATAGAACTATGACTCACATACAGATCAGCCGGAGGTTACAAGTGTGTTCAAGGGTGTGTGAAATCTTAAGGGACTTAACTGTTAAGGTCATCAGTCCCTAAGTTTACACACTACTTAACCTTAACTATCCTAAGGACAGACGTATAGACCAACGCCCGAGGGAGGACTCTAACCTCCGCCGGGACCCCGGAGGTTACATATTTTTATATATAAGAAGCCTACTCTAATACACAACGTACTGGTTTGATTTAGGAGTACGGCATCTTCTCGGACACACTGTACATTCTGTGTATTTGAATACAAATTCTGTGTATTTGAATAAAAAATTTTCTATGAAACAGTAGCTCGTGAGAATTAGCAGCTCAGGCATTTCCGTCGTGGTAACTCGTGTATCATTTAGTATAAACAAAATAGCACATAATTCACAAAGAGAAAACTTAATTCTACCCCTGTCAACACAGAATATACACTCCTGGAAATTGAAATAAGAACACCGTGAATTCATTGTCCCAGGAAGGGGAAACTTTATTGACACATTCCTGGGGTCAGATACATCACATGATCACACTGACAGAACCACAGGCATATAGACACAGGCAACAGAGCATGCACAATGTCGGCACTAGTACAGTGTATATCCACCTTTCACAGCAATGCAGGCTCCTATTCTCCCATGGAGACGATCGTAGAGATGCTGGATGTAGTCCTGTGGAACGGCTTGCCATACCATTTCCACCTGGCGCCTTAGTTGGACCAGCGTTCGTGCTGGACGTGCAGACCGCGTGAGACGACGCTTCATCCAGTCCCAAACATGCTCAATGGGGGACAGATCCGGAGATCTTGCTGGCCAGGGTAGTTTACTTACACCTTCTAGAGCACGTTGGGTGGCACTGGATACATGTGGACATGCATTGTCCTGTTGGATCAGCAAGTTCCCTTGCCGGTCTAGGAATGGTAGAACGATGGGTTCGATGACGGTTTGGATGTACTGTGCACTATTCAGTGTCCCCTCGACGATCACCAGAGGTGTACGGCCAGTGTAGGAGATCGCTCCCCACACCATGATGCTGGGTGTTGGCCCTGTGTGCCTCGGTCGTATGCAGTCCTGATTGTGGCGCTCACCTGCACGGCGCCAAACACGAATACGACCATCATTGGCACCAAGGCAGAAGCGACTCTCATCGCTGAAGACGACACGTCTCCATTCGTCCCTCCATTCACGCCTGTCGCGACACCACTGGAGGCGGGCTGCACGATGTTGGGGCATGAGCGGAAGACGGCCTAACGGTGTGCGGGACCGTAGCCCAGCTTCATGGAGACGGTTGCGAATGGTCCTCGCCGATACCCCAGGAGCAACAGTGTCCCTAATTTCCTGGGAAGTGGCGGTGCGGTCCCCTACGGCACTGCGTAGGATCCTACGGTCTTGGCGTGCATCCGTGCGTCGCTGCGGTCCGGTCCCAGGTCGACGGACACGTGCACCTTCCGCCGACCACTGGCGACAACATCGATGTACTGTGGAGACCTCACGCCCCACGTGTTGAGCAATTCGGCGGTACGTCCACCTGGCCTCCCGCATGCGCACTATACGCCCTCGCTCAAAGTACGTCAACTGCACATACGGTTCACGTCCACGCTTTCGCGGCATGCTACCAGTGTTAAAGACTGCGATGGAGCTCCGTATGCCACGGCAAACTGGCTGACACTGACGGAGGCGGTGCACAAATGCTGCGCAGCTAGCGCCATTCGACGGCCAACACCGCGGTTCCTGGTGTGTCCGCTGTGCCGTGCGTGTGATCATTGCTTGTACAGCCCTCTCGCAGTGTCCGGAGCAAGTATGGTGGGTCTGACACACCGGTGTCAATGTGTTCTTTTTTCCATTTCCAGGAGTGTATTTCGCGAAGAATAAAGAATTCTGTTTCGTGTGATTCATTACTGATTTAGTGAAAATAAAAAGATTAATTCTGAACTGTCTCATCTAGAAAACTGGGATGAAGAAACAGAAAAAACACGACAGTAACTAGAAACAGTTTAACGAACTAAATTTAGGAACAAATTATGCCTGTAACAGTGTGTAAAAGACACGCATGTAATGTGAAAGGACACTGCCTTTACCACCCCCATTTTTAACCTTCCACGCCTGTTCCCCTTATTCCCAAGCACCAAGTATATCCTCCATCGACTGAGTAAGAGATGAATTCCATACTCCTTGACAGAGCGTAGGGGACGATGCGGGAGACCCGCACCGCCGTACTAGGCAAGGTCATAGAGGAGGTGGTTGACCATTGCCTTCCTCCGACCGTAGTGGGGATGAATGATGATGATGATGATGAGGACAACACAAACACCCAGTTATCTCGAGGCAGGTGAAAATCCCTTACCCCGCCAGGAATCGAACCTGGGATCCCATGCTCGGGAAGCGAGAACGCTACCGCGAGACCACGAGCTGCGGACACAGACAGAGCAGAGGAGAGGTCAAATGGAAAGTGAATTCCGTCATCCATTGTTGTAAACAATAAAAGATCGTTATTGTTTTCAACTGAAAAGGAACATTCTTAACCTCCTGTTCAGAATAATCGTCAAAACGTTCTGAAGGAGGTAAACGATATACACATCTTAGCACGCTTCTGGTCTGAATAATTATCCGAAGAATTAAAAACTTTTCTTATAGACACATAATATGGGCTTGTTTGATAGTCCTCCCGCCACTTCGTTCGTCTCTAGTTGCAAACGTTTCAGTTTTATCAGCTCCTCGACCGAATATACTTGATTGGCGGTGAGTGAGAAGCATATTCTTTACCCTGTAACAGGCTTGTTCCTTGTGTAACTCACAGGCTCTGGTTGGTAGATCGAAAGAACGTTCATTTTAATTGTACAACCGTGTGAACCTCAGAACTGTCTGCTTTTAGGGATAATTGTTGTGAATAATATTTAACACCTGTCAGGTGAGCATTTTTCGATATTTCCGGACACGAGTTACATTGCAGGAGGGCTGTTCCAGTCATATGTTTTGGTATTGACGGTGGGGTCATTTGGCACGAGACTGTAGTGAATGTAGATGGGCCTTGCAGTGTTAATCTGGTGTCAAACACTTGTGTAGTGTATGTTTCCTTACTTTTTGGGAAATATTCTACACAAGATGCCGGTAGAAACACCCACCGTTGGTACAAAGCGACAGGGCAGATCGTTAGGTTCCAAGAAGTGCTTGAGCAGAAAACTGGGACATCAGAACATTAGAAGGAGCATGGAAATGTGCTGTGTACCAAGGTGTGGCAAGTAGTAGCACAGAGGCGTCCAGCCTTCCAGTTTACCTCTGCCACATCGGAAGAAGACGAGTACGGGCTGTACATAAAAGCTGAGGAAAATTTTAAAAAAGATGGTTCAGATGGATCCAAGCACTATGGGACTTAACATCTGAGGTCATTAGTCCCCTAGACTGAGAACTACTTAAACCTAACTAACCTAAGGACATCACACACATCCATACCCGAGGAAGGATTCGAACCTACGACTGTAGCAGCAGCGCAGTTCCGGACTGAAGCACCTATAACCGCTCGGCCACAACGGCCTGCAGAAAAGAAGAACCAGCACAGTATGGCTGAATTTTCACACTGGAAATATCAATCAGTCCACACACTTTCCCATTTGCTGGGGGGCGGGGGGGGGCAGTCAATCATTAACATGGGAAAAGTAGCAAAGGAAAACAACATTTCTATTTCCAATTCTGAAATATGCGTGATCAAAGTTGTGAAGATCTTTTTGAAACATCCTGTATGTGTTTAACAGAAAGTCTAAGCGTGCTTGCCTCTGAGTTTCTGACAGACTAAAGCGAAGAAATTATCTGTGGGCTTATTCCTCGTAATAGCTGTAAGACATTTTTTGAATAATTTCCTGTAATACTTGTGTGCTTCACAAATTAGCACTGCGACGTGAGAGACATTGTGTAGTCCTTTAAGGAGCGAGATTTTGTGGAGATTGCGTAGTGAGCAATATGGCCGAGGAGCCAAATGTGACAATTAGTGTTTGTTTCCAGGTACAGGCTATGTTCCGCTTTGATTATATGCCTTCTACCTATCGTTGATTCGGTTGTCCTGTTTAGGACTGCAAATTTCTTCCTCAACCAGCTCCAAATTTCCCTTTAGCTTCTGCAGATCAGCGCATATGCAAGCGTGGCTACCAAGTGACATTGCATGCAGTAAGGAGTAGTTCTTTATCTCATGTAGCTCTTCTCATACAGGTATCGTTTCGTTAAAAATATCGTACCGTAATACATGTATCCTGGATCCTGGAGCTGAAGAGCGAATATTTTCCCAGATTTGTTTCCAGTTATGGCGCGGATATTTTATATTTGGTTCTGTTCATGAGCCATAGGGCGGGCTCCGAAAAGTTTAAGATTAGTGCAGATACGTTTGTGGAGGTAATGTGCTGGATTGCAGATCAATTCTAAGTTGACTTCTCGTACATGAAACCCTATATTTATCGGTACATCCCGTCCTGGTGGTGATAAGCAGGTAACAACAAGTTGGTAATAGTATTTTGATTATCTTGTAATATTCGTAAACGTTCTGCCTATCAAAAAAGTGGTGCATTGGGATTGTAGGTCCTTGCTTCCTGATACTCTTGGTGGCGTGCTAACTCCAGGGTTTCGAAGGGCACCAGTACTGTAAAAATGTTCTTCCTCCAAATGTACCAGCCCACACACACTAAAACACGTCACTAGGTATCGCTAACGTTGATGCTATATGATAAAGTATATATATATATATATATATATATATATATATATATATATATATATATACTTTATCATATAGCATCAACGTTAGCGATAAAAGTATATATAGCATCAACGTTAGCGAAACCTAGTGACGCTGCTAAACGTATATATATATATATATATATATATATATATACTTTATGCTATATGATAAAGTATATATATATATATACTTTATCACATAGTATCAACGTGACGTTGCTATATATATATATATATATATATATATATATATATATATATATATATATATACTTTATCATATAGCATCAACGTTAGTGATACCTAGTGACGTTGCTAAACGTATATATATATATATATATATATATATATATATATATATATATATACTTTATCATATAGCATCAACGTTAGCGATACCTAGTGACGTTGCTAAACGTGTTTTAGTGTGTGCGGGCTGGTATATATATAACTGTTTATTAATTGCACTTTCTGTATGCTGTCTAAATTTCTTTCATCACTGATTTGACGTCTGTTGTGATAATCAAGCCCAATTGTTTTCTTGCGCCTGTTTGTTGCAGCCAGCTGGTTTGAATGTGCGGAGAGTGGACACCCTTGTGCTATCGTCCGTTATATGCGGACAGACTTCGTTAATTGGCCATTAACTTTGCATTTAGAGTGTTCTGCATATGCATTTTTGTACTATTTGCAGAAAGGCATAGTTAAATCCCATTCGTTTCATCACTTGCAGCAGGAAATCGTGATGCAGGCCTGTCGAACGCCTTATTGAAATAAAGAAATTCTACAGCTGTTTTGGTCATGCATACTCACGTGATGTGCGTGATGTCTGCATACTGTGCAAGTGTAGTTAGTATTCAGCGTCCGATCACAGCGCTGCATTGATAAAGCCCAACAACTTTCCAGAGTGTAGGTTCTGTCTGGTTATAATTTGAAATCTGAATTCAACAGAGTGATTGGTCGATAGCTTTACAGGGTGGTGGGGCGAGGTTTTTTGGCGTAAGCACTATTAAACCTTCTGTGAACTCCGGAGGAAAACTTTGGCTGGAGAGTAATCCGTTGAACATCTTTGTGAGCTCTGCACCAAAGATGTGCCAGCAATGAGCATGAAATTAAATTGGCAGCCCTTCTAAGTCAGCCGCTTTTTGATTTCGGGGACCAGAAATTACATATTTCCTCTACTTCTGCGGACGTTATGCTTGCAACCAATATCGCATTGTCCACAGGCTTGAAGGTTATCACTACGCTATGTAATGTACTATGTTGTGCGACGTCACTAGTTTCTGGTTCCGTAAAAACTCTAACATACTCCTAATTCACATTATATTCTCTGTTAGCGGCCTGGGTCTTATGTACTTCATTCTGTGGGTCCAGAAGTTTGGTAACTGCCTTCTGTTTAACTCGTTTAGTTTCGCGGGTAATGTGATATACGAAGGTCCGTTCATTAGTAACATCACTTAAATGTCGTGCCCTAACTTGGATGCCACAGAAGGATTTTCTAGCAAGTGCAATTAATTTGGCTTTCGTACGCTTAATCTTTGTGTATTTACATTCGTTTCATCCTTATACAGGTCTCGTAATAGTGTAAAATAATACTCTTATGTATGTCGCCTCCAGTGCGATATCTCTTTTGCAAAGTTCTCAATGCATTTTTGTTGGCTTGTTTCAGTTAACTGCGTCTACCATACTATGTGATAAGTATATGTTGGTTCTCGACGGATTGACATGTTCCAAGTTTCTTCGACTACCAGAGTCAAAGAAGCATCTTTTAACAAGGATAAATTCATTTGCCACACGCCTCTCCCCATAAAAATGTTTTTTTCGACGAGTTTCAGAGACACTGTGGTCGGAGGAACTAATTGGCAATACTTCACAACTGGTAATTTCACTTATGAAGTCGTTATGTACATAAAACCTGTAGAGGCCTTCGACAAGTAGTTGTAACTCGTAGCAATAATTAAAATTTGGGATTTGATCCAATTACTTTAACACACAGTTAAAATCTCCCCAAATTAAACTCATGCTCATAAATTAAGGATAATTGCAGAATATGGTGCTACACAACGTGGCACTACACAAAACTGGTGCTAGTAGCACAGGCACATAGGGAACACACACAACACAGATCTGTAAGTCCACGGTATTGGTAATAAGTTGAGAAAACCGTCCCGAAACACATGATTTACAAAACTGCAATGTTTCCTGTACATGTAGCCCGATATCAATATGAGATATGATCACCATCCATACTCTAGATCAGGAAGTCGAGCAGCTGCTGGGGTATACCCTCCCATTCTTGCACCAGTGCCTGTCGGAGCTCCTGAAGTGTCCTAGGGGTCTGAAGACGTGCAGCGATATGTCGACCGAGAACATCCCAGATGTGCTCGATGGGGCTTAGGTCTGTAGATCAGGCAGGCCATTCCATTTGCCTGATATCTTCTGTTTCAAGGTACTCCTCGACGATGGCAGCTCGGTGGGGCCGTGTGTTATCTTCCATCAAGAGGAAGGTGGGACCCACTACACCCCTGAAAAGGCGGACATACTGCTGCAGAATGACGTCCCGATACACCTGACCTATCACAGTTCCTCTGTCAAAGTCATGTAGGGGTGTACGTGCACCAATCATAATTCCACCCCACACCATCAAACCACGACCTCCATACAGCTCCCTTTCAAGGACATTTAGGGGCTGGTATCTGGTTCCTGGTTCACGCCAGATGGAAACCCGGCGAGAATCACTGTTCAGACTATACCTGGACTCGTACGTGAACATAACCTTGGACCACTGTTCCAATGAAGATGTACTGTGTTCTCGACACCAGGCTTTACGGGCTCTCCTGTGATCAGGGGTCAGTGGAATGCACCTTGAAAGTCTCCAGCCGAATAAACCATGTGTGCTGAGTCGTCTGTAGACTGTGTGTCAGAAGACAACTGTTCCAGTGGCTGCGGTAAGGTCCCGAGCAAGACAACCTGCAGTAAACCGTGGCTGTCTGCGGGCACTGATGATGAAATATCGGTCTTCTTGTGGTGTATTGTAAACTGTGAACGTCCCGTACTGTAGCGCCTGGACACGTTTCCTGTCTGCTGGAATCGTTGCCATAATCTTGAGATCACACTTTGTGGCATACGCAGGGCCCGTGCTACGATCTTCTGTGTTTGACCAGCCTCCAGTCGCCCTAGTATTCTACCCCTCATAACGTCATCAGTATGTGTCCTTGGAACCATTTTCAAAACACAGTCACCATTAGTACGTCTGAAAACGTCTGCTCTCTTACTCGCTGCACCGTACTCTGACACGCACCAACACACCTCTGCGTATGTGGACTGCTGCCAGCGCCACCGTGCGACGACAGCAGGTCAAATGAACCGCATGGTCATACCACGAGGTGATTTAAACCGAAAACCGCCCATAGAGCGTTGTTTCACCATGCATCAGCATTATCCTTAATTTATGAGCATGAGTGTAGTATAACAGTGTGTGGTCTGATAAACTACTTTTTTCGTGTCTTTTGGGTTCTGTGGCTTGCTTGATTAAAAAAGCTGTGCCACTTCCAGTTCCAGTATCTAAAACCGCGTCGTATCCTACGACGTAGGCGATTTTATAGGACACTACTTCCTGGATAAAGATGATGCCCTAATCCACAGCATACAGGTAATCTGTTAATCCTTTAATTTGAATACACGACTCGATTTTATTACCATTTCCCGTCGCAATTTTAAAATCCTACATGATGTTAACGCCGGCTGCGGTGGTCTAGCGGTTCAGGCGCTCAGTCCGGAACCGCGGGACTGCTACGGTCGCAGGTTCGAATCCTGCCTCAGGCATTGATGTGTGTGATGTCCTTAGGTTAGTTAGGTTTAAGTAGTTCTAAGTTCTAGAGGACTCATGACCACAGATGTTAAGTCCCATAGTGCTCAAAGCCTTTTGAACCATTTGAACCATGATGTTACCGCAACTGTTTACTGAAGGAGTGAACGACACATAGCTATGTAATGGGAATTGATTTTCATCAGCGGGAAAAGTTGAAAGTTTGTGACGGACTGTGAATTGAATCCGGGTGTCTTGGTTACTAGACCGTTGCTCTGACCACTAAGCCATCCGGACACAGTGCTCACCACAATCGCACGGGCTACCCTAGAACGCTCAAGTCGGACCCAAGATCTAAACTTCTCCACACACTACTGACGTAGTGCCCCTTTCCACTAACCTCATTACTCGCGGTTTTTCGCCGATTCCCAGTGATGTGCATCTGCACTGAAGGGATCATTGGCCGTCACGCCTTCTTTATGTACACTCCTGGAAATGGAAAAAAGAACACATTGACACCGGTATGTCAGACCCACCATACTTGCTCCGGACACTGCTAGAGGGCTGTTCAAGCAATGATCACACACACGGCACAGCGGACACACCAGGAACCGCGGTGTTGGCCGTCGAATGGCGCTAGCTGCGCAGCATTTGTGCACAGCCGCCGTCAGTGTCAGCCAGTTTGCCGTGGCATACTGAGCTCCATCGCAGTCTTTAACACTGGTAGCATGCCGCGAGAGTGTGGACGTGAACCGTATGTGCAGTTGACGGACTTTGAGTGAGGGCGTATAGTGGGCATGCGGGAGGCCGGGTGGACGTACCGCCGAATTGCTCAACACGTGGGGCGTGAGGACTCCACAGTACATCGATGTTGTCGCCAGTGGTCGGCGGAAGGTGCACGTCCCCGTCGACCTGGGACCGGACCGCAGTGACGCACGGATACACGGCAAGACTGTAGGATCCTACGCAGTGCCGTAGGGGACCGCACCGTCACTTCCCAGCAAATTAGGGACACTGTTGCTCTTGGGGTATCGGCGAGGACCATTCGCAACCGTCTCCATGAAGCTGGGCTACGGTCCCGCACACCATTAGGCCGTCTTCCGCTCACGCCCCAACATGGTGCAGCCCGCCTCCAGTGGTGTCGCGACAGGCGTGAATGGAGGGACGAATGGAGACGTGTCGTCTTCAGCGATGAGATTCGCTTCTGCCTTGGTGCCAATGATGGTCGTATGCGTGTTTGGCGCCGTGCAGGTGAGCGCCACAATCAGGACTGCATACGACCGAGGCACACAGGGCCAACACCCGGCATCATGGTGTGGGGAGCGATCTCCTACACTGGCCGTACACCTCTGGTGATCGTCGAGGGGACACTGAATAGTGCACAGTACATCCAAACCGTCATCGAACCCATCGTTCTACCATTCCTAGACCGGCAAGGGTACTTGCTGTTCCAACAGGACAATGCACGTCCGCATGTATCCCGTGCCACCCAACGTGCTGTAGAAGGTGTAAGTCAACTACCATGGCCAGCAAGATCTCCGGATCTGTCCCCCATTGAGCATGTTTGGGACTGGATGAAGCGTCGTCTCACGCGATCTGCACGTCCAGCACGAACGCTGGTCCAACTGAGGCGCCAGGTGGAAATGGCATGGCAAGCCGTTCCACAGGACTACATCCAGCATCTCTACGATCGTCTCCATGGGAGAATAGCAGCCTGCATTGCTGCGAAAGGTGGATATACACTGCACTAGTGCCGACATTGTGCATGCTGTGTTGCCTGTGTCTATGTGCCTGTGGTTCTGTCAGTGTGATTATGTGATGTATCTGACCCCAGGAATGTGTCAATAAAGTTTCCCCTTCCTGGGACAATGAATTCACGGTGTTCTTATTTCAATTTCCAGGAGTGTATTTCGTGAGCGAATGGACACCATACGCATATTCTTGTATGTCCATCCTTTTGATTGTAGGTCTCGGGGACCACGGCCGTTCACTATCGTAAGAAAATGAAACGGCTACAGCCGTCCTTATGATCTTATATAGTGTGTAGCTACCAGTTTCGGCGTTTCAATGCCCCATTTTCAGGCCGTTGTTGATGCTGAAGGGGTTAACACGATCCATATATACCCGGATGAATCGACAATATATCTGTAAACTTTGGTGGATAAGTTGAGAATTTAGGTCCGACGGGAGGTGTGCTAGGGTAGCCCGTACAGTTGCTCAAAATGGCTGTGAGCACTATGGGACTTAACTTCTGAGGTCATCAGTCCCCTAGAACTTAGAACTACTTAAACCTAACTAACCTAAGGACATCACATACATCCTTACCCGAGGCAGGATTCGAACCTGAGACCGTAGCGGTAGCTCGGACTGAAGTACCAAGAACCGCTCGACCACAGCGGCCAGCCATGTAGTTGCGCCGAGAACTATGTCCGGATGGCTTGGTGGTCAGAACATCTGCCTAGTAAAAAGGACTGAGTCAGGTGGCAGTTGATAATTTAAGTGCTGACACCAAAATTTACTGATAGTCTGCATAATACAGTTATGTTGGCCACTGATGATGGTATATATGGATCGTTTTAACCCCTTCAGTATCAACTACGGCCTGAAGATGGCGCACTGAAGCACCTAAACTGGTAGATAGACACTAAATAACATCATAAGGAATGGCGGCAAGTGTTCTACTGCAGATTTAGTGAAGTTGTTTAGCCTCCAATGTACGCAGGCCAATTCTGGATAGTGCATTCGAGTCAATCGTTGCAATTTTCTCTGTTTCCTGCCCTTTGTAAGGTGCCTCTTATGTGAGGAAGACATTTTTACCAGTTTTAGTAAATTATTGTCTCTTATTGATTTATTCACGATAGTTAGGAAGTGCTGTAGTCCGTAGCCGACTATGAGTCGGAGAGCATTTCCCACGCTGGCTGGCTAGGTGACGAAGCGACCATATGTCGCGCGTAGTGGAGTGGGGCTCGGCGCTGGACCGTAGCAACAAGAGTCAGCCTGGGCAATATACATGTCGGGAAGTACCGCCATCTTGGCGCCAAAGTCACCGAATTTCTTTATTTTTATTTAATAATTAAAGTCATTTATGACAACATGAATACTAGGAGGAGCCTCTGGATGTTTAAAACGATTTATCATAATTTTGCCTCGTTAAAATTCACACCCGTTCATTAACAAACTTGATCGGAAATCCACGAACTGTGACGAAACTAGTCAGAGATACGCACTGCAGAGAGACGGGTGTTGCACTTTTTCTGGTTCCCGCTCGGACGCACGCATTATGGTGTCCACTGTTCATATAGAAATTTCAATTCCTGGGGCAACCGGAAGCATCTCACTACTTGTTACGGCATTTCTTTGTACCAGTGCTGCTTCCTGTTGTTCCGGAGTGATGATAGTCACCTTGCTGATCTCTCCGTTTGTATGCATAAAGTCCGCAGTTCGTTGTGTACTATCCATAATTCTAGCACAGGTTTCGTCATCACATATTTTAACACATGGGCCGTTTCATACAAAATTATACTAAAAACCAAGCATTTCATTGTCACACAAACCGATCTTTTCGTGAAACCACTAATCTAATGGGGACAGTTTTGGAAGTTCGAAACCGTATGAGAACGCAACGTTCAAGGGGCATTTGAAAATATTGGATTCCATGGTCTCATCAATCAATGTACTGACAATAGCATTTTCGCTGTGCAGTAAACTCTGGCGGCGAGAGCGCCGGAAAGCTCGTTAACACGCCCTTCTTCGGCCGCGCCAGCGACGGAACTGCAGCGGAGCTACCCAGCCACGACTCACGACTTGCTCTCATATAGAGATGGGCAAACTGAAACACCTAACTGTTTCGAAACAAATGAAACAGTACAATATAATTTTTCGATACGGTGTTTCGAAACAGTGAAACAGTTTGTGTTTTGTAATCTAATAAACCTACACATTTTATCATCTTGAATGTCTACTGTATAAGTATGTCCACATAAACACAAATGAGGTACGAGAGCGCTAATCATATCTCAGAAAGTATGAAACTATGACTTAGGCGTCTTGGCAGTTTCGTATTTCCTGCAGCAAATGCGCTGCTTTTGTGTCGTGTGACTTTCATACTTTTCAATTGGCTGAGGACAGCCATAGCTGAAGACAGAATAACCACCACGAACGGAACTGGAGCAAACTGCAGAAACGCATATGCTACTGGCATTCCCACATTCCGTTAGTATGGGTAATATACCCATACTAATTCCATGCACACAAAGGAATCATTGTGGATAACAGGCACAGTGACTATAGACATACAAAAAACGCCAAATAATTCGAATAAATAACAAAATATAACAGAAAAAATTTTGTGTTTCAAGGTGTTTCGAACCGTTAATATAAATTCACCATGCTTCCCAGCCCTTCCCGTTCACCATTACACTATCAGTGATACGTCAAACAGATTGCTTGCAATTATACCTACACCAAATTTATGTATATGTCTAATAACTGTCACTCTACGCCTTTTTTATTCAAAATGTTGTAGGCTTACTTGCATTTCTTAACATGATTACTGCACATGAACAGAAAAGCGTAATTTAACTGAATGATTGTCACATATTTATTATTTTGAATGTGAATAGCATGCGTTTTTTTTTTTTTAGTATTTATAAAGCAGATGTTACGACATTTCGGAATAGGACAGTCTTCTAGAAACGAATCTTTATTTTCGGATATCTTAAGCTTCATGCTATTGCTTGTCAAAACGATTTCGACGAAAGTGTTTCATGAAGTGGTACGTTGTTTTTCAGTACCTGTGACGAGCCCGAATCTAGTGCGACAAAGAGCGGAATGAAACATCACTGTTTCGATACAATTAGTCCGTTCCAAGCACAGGTGGACTAAAACAGCCTTATTTTGAAACAACGATACAGTTTCTGTGTCTGGTTCGAGATCGAATCTGGTCCGGTTATCCGAGACAGGGGCGGAATGAAACACCACTGTTTCGAAACAGTGAACCACAGCCGTTCCGAAACACTTCCACGTTTCGATACACTGTATCGAAACATAGAAACAGTGGCCAAGTCTACTCTCATAGCTTTACTTTTGCCAGTATCTCGCCTCTTAACTTCCAGACTCCACAGAAGCTCTCCTACGAAACTTGCGAGATTAGCAGTTTTAATCTCCGAGGTAGTTTCATAACAGTGCACACTCTGACGTAGAGTGACTATTTCGTTCCGGAAACATCCTCTAGACTGTGGCTAAGCCATGTCTCCGCTACATCCTTTCTTCCAGAAGCACTAGACCCGCGAGTTGTGCAGGAGAACTTCTGTGAAGTCTGGAAGGCAGGAGATACTGGTGGAAGTAAAGCTATGAGAACGGGTCGTAAGTTGTGCTTGGGTAGTTCAGTTTATAGAGCACCTGTCTGCCAAAGTCTCGAGTTCGAGTCTCAGCCTGGCTTACGGTTTTAATCTGTCAGGCTGTCAGCTGAATGTTTATGACTGCAGTATCGAAAGCAGAACAGCACTGTCTTTTTCGGAGAGAACTTGAGTAAGTCGACGCAGATGTATAACGAGTCCGATCAATCATCCACGAACAGCATCCGAAAGATCAAAGTCCAAAAGTACGAACTGATGTGGAATTTGGAAAGAAGCAAGAATACGGCTCTCGAACTATTTTTATGCGGTATTCCCGCTGAAATGTGCAGTAGAATTAGGATGGAGAACCCATGTGGCTTTGCCACAGCTACTAGGATTGCCACACAGTTGGAAGAGACTACCATGTTTTTGCTTCAGTAACAAAATGTCACAGTATGGAAATGAGGTTCACATCTAACAACGCTGTCATCGGCTGGAATGCTACGAGTGTGGACAAGAGGGTCACGTAGCACGAGAGCACAGGAGCAAGAAGCGGGAAAATGTGTATCAGCACAAGCGTTCCAGAAACGTCAACGGGAATGTGTCAGCCATCGGAAAAAGTTCCCATTAAAGTGTAGTACCGCATGGACAGATGCAGACACGGAATGCTGCTTGTTGAGTTTGGTTAATGCCAAGGAACATAGGTTTTTAGAAGATACCGAGTTACATTTATCAGTTGTCGTGTTTGATCTCTTCGGTAGAAAGAGACTGAGGTCTCCACATTACAGGTTAATAATGAAATACGCCCATTGGGGACAAGACTGCTCAAGTTTAACATTGGGGCGAAGTCTTTTTCTGAGCAAAAGGAAGTGTTGCCACAGGTTGGTGAGTGGTATTCTCCAATTCTCGGGTTTCATTTGCTTACTAAACATCATGCTGAACATGATCTTTCGCGACATACAGTTGAGATTGGATTGACTTTGTTTCCACTGGTAACACCGTCACAAGCAAAGAAGTGTCACAAAACATACTGATATTCTCCAATTCTCGGGTTTCATTTGCTTACTAAACATCATGCTGAACTTGATCTTTCGCGACATACAGTTGAGATTGGATTGACTTTGTTTCCACTGGTAACACCGTCACAAGCAAAGAAGTGTCACAAAACATACTGATCATAAAGCTGTTGCCGTTTGTTCTGTCGACACACACACGCACACTAAAGATGGGTACCCATGTTATGTAGTGCAACATACACAGAAATTAGTTTGGGTCTTTGTGAACGAAACGAGAATTTGGGTACAGTGCAGTGCTTTGTAGGCAGAAGACGCATTTATATGTAACGTGGTTATTGAATGTATGGTTTCACTTAACCTGGACAATTTCGATATGGAATACACGAACCTACCGAAGGGCTTAATGGTTATCACATTGGATATTGTGGATGAAGAGGCTATATAGATAGGTCAAGCGCTGATCACAGCCAAAAGCATACTGTCGACGATTGTGCGTATGTGAAACAGTGAGTCTTTCGTGGCCAGTGAGCAGAGAGCTATAGAAGCAATACTGTTATAATTGTTTAATGCACAGGGTCCTTTATCTATGACCCTGATTACCCTACACCACACTCTGACTGGAAATAATGCCCCAGTTTATGGGAACCATACTGTATACCAAACAATTGCAACCACACATGGAAGAATTCATCATTTGACAGCTGGTAGATGGCCTCATAGAACCTAATGATAGTCCCTGGTGGACATTCGTGGTCCTGATCCCGAAAGAAATGACAGATGACACCAAGACATATCACTTTTGTTACGAATGTAGGTACCTGAAAGCTGGAACAACCACCGAGGTCTATAGAAAACCTAATATTACAGACATACTTGATAACTTAGCAGATGCAAATACTATTTCATATTGTATTTATGCAGTGGTTACCACCACTTGGATGTACTGCCAGAGGACAAATCTAAACAACTTCTTCAGTTCCTTGGGGGCAGTTTCAATATTTCAGGATACCATTTGAGCTTAAAAGTGCACCAGCCAGATTCCGATGATTGCTATGTGGGTTTTAGCGACTCCTAAAATCTGGAAGATGCATCGTATATCTTGATGACATTATGGTTTTTTGAGGATATCAATGGACGTGTAAAACTGTTGGAGGAAGTGTTCCATAGACCATGGGAAGCACACCTTACGCTAAGTATTGGAAAATGAAATTTTGTACAGACTCTGATCAAGTATGTGGGCCATGTTATTAGTATAGGGATGTATGAACCGATCCCTGTTTAGTGTCAAAAATATCTGAATTTTCAACCCATCTCACAACGAATCAGTTACAGGCTTTTCTGGGGCTCTGTAACCATTACCAAAAATTTGTCACAATCCTGGCATAAATTGCTCATCCATATTAAATAGATCACTGAAAAAAGACATTAAATTTGAATATGAGTGTGCCTTTCAGATACTGCTAAAAGCATTAACCAAAGACACTGTGGTGGTGTTTCCTAATGTCTGACAAAGATTTAATCCTTTCCTGTGATCCTAGCAATAATGCTCTTGTTTGCATTCTCAGTCAGAACACATATGGTAAAGAAAATCCTGTAGTGTACGTATCTCAACAGCAAAACAGAGCAGAATGCAATTACTGGACCACAAAGAAGGAAATGTTGGCAGTCATGTATCATCTATGCGATCACTTACTTTCAGTTTTACCTGTACAGTCAGAAATTTTAATTCGCAACAGTCCACACTTCACTTAAATACACTCCTGGAAATTGAAATAAGAACATCGTGAATTCATTGTCCCAGGAAGGGGAAACTTTATTGACACATTCCTGGGGTCAGATACATCACATGATCACACTGACAGAACCACAGGCACATAGACACAGGCAACACAGCATGCACAATGTCGGCACTAGTACAGTGTAGATCCACCTTTCGCAGCAATGCAGGCTGCTATTCTCCCATGGAGACGATCGTAGAGATGCTGGATGTAGTCCTGTGGAACGGCTTGCCATGCCATTTCCACCTGGCGCCTCAGTTGAACCAGCGTTCGTGCTGGACGTGCAGACCGCGTGAGACGACGCTTCATCCAGTCCCAAACATGCTCAATGGGGGACAGATCCGGAGATCTTGCTGGCCAGGGTAGTTGACTTACACCTTCTACAGCACGTTGGGTGGCACGGGATACATGCGGACGTCCATTGTCCTGTTGGAACAGCAAGTTCCCTTGACGGTCTAGGAATGGTAGAACGATGGGTTCGATGACGGTTTGGATGTACCGTGCACTATTCAGTGTCCCCTCGACGATCACCAGAGGTGTACGGCCAGTGTAGGCGATCGCTCCCCACACCATGATGCCGGGTGTTGGCCCTGTGTGCCTCGGTCGTATGCAGTCCTGATTGTGGCGCTCACCTGCACGGCGCCAAACACGCATACGACCATCATTGGCACCAAGGCAGAAGCGATTCTCATCGCTGAAGACGTCACGTCTCCATTCGTCCCTCCATTCACGCCTGTCGCGAAACCACTGGAGGCGGGCTGCACCATGTTGGGGCGTGAGCGGAAGACGGCCTAACGGTGTGCGGGACCGTAGCCCAGCTTCATGGAGACGGTTGCGAATGGTCCTCGCCGATACCCCAAGAGCAACAGTGTCCCTAATTTGCTGGGATGTGGCGGTGCGGTCCCCTGCGGCACTGCGTAGGATCCTAAGGTCTTGGCGTGCATCCGTGCGTCGCTGCGGTCAGGTCCCATGAAGTTATGAATGCTGTCGACAAGTGACCTCAGATCGATTCCATATTCCTAGATTTCCAAAAGGCTTTTGATACCGTTCCAGACAAGCGACTATTAATCAAATTGCGTGCATACAGGGTATCGTCTCAGTTGTGTGACTGGATTCGTGATTTCCTCTCAGAGAGGTCACAGTTCGTAGTGATAGACAGTAAATCATCGAGTACAACAGAAGTGATATCTGGCGTTCCGCAAGGTAGTGTCGTAGACCCTCTGCTGTTCCTGATTTATGTAAATGATCTAGGTGATAATCTGAACATCCCCCGTAGATTGTTTGCGGATGACGCCGTAATTTACCGTCTAGTAAAATCATCAGACGATCAATTCCAATTGCAATTTCTGTATGGTGCGGTAAGTGGCAATTAGCACTAAACAAAGAAAAGTGCGAGGTCATCCACATGGTTACTAAAAAAATCCGATAAATTTTGGGTATACGATAAATAGCACAAATCTAAGGGCTGTCAATTCGATTAAATACCTAGGCATTACAATTACGAGCAACTTAAATTGGAAAGACCACATAGATAATATTGTGGGGAAGGCACTTTGTTGGCAGAACACTTAGAAGACGCGACAACGACAAACCCACTAAAGAGACAGGTTACATTACACTTGTCCGTCCTCTGCTGGAACATTGCTGTTAGGATTGACGGAGGACATCGAAAAAGAGCAAAGAAGGGCAGCTCGTTTCGTGTTATCGCGTAATAGGAGTGAGAGTATCACTGATATGATACGCGAGTGGGGGTGGCAGTCAGTGAGACAAAGGCGATTTTCTTTGCAGCGTGATCCATTTACGAAATTTCAGTCACCTACTTTCTCTTCCGAATGCGCAAATATTTTGTAAAGAGAACTGATCATCACAATAAAGTACGAGAAATCAGAGCTCGAACGGAAAGATTTAGGTGTTCCTTTTTCCCACGCGAATTCGAGAGTGGAATGGTAGAGTAGTAGAATGCAAATCGTTCGATGAACCCTCTGCCAGGCACTTAAGTGTGAATTGCTGAGTAACCATGTAGATGTAGACGTAGATTTAGAAGAAAATTTTGTTGGCGGATGAGAATACATTATGTGGATCAGTATGTGCGAAACTATGGACCATACACACAAAGGGCCAGTCCTAGCTAAAAGAATTTAAAAAAAAATAAACCTCCTAATGTTGCCAGTGATATCAAAACCTTAACTGCTAATGATCCACTTCACATATTATGATTCTGATTAAGGCCGGTGTTACACTAGCACATTTCTTTCATAAATGTTCGTGAAATTTCTTTGACAAAGATCGTTGACGTGGCTCTAAATTGGTGTATTACACTTTCATCATACTTTTCGTCAAATTTCAACAACTTGTGTTTTATGCGCAGCAGTTACTAATACCACAATTGCATTGTGTGTGTATTTGGAACACAAACGGCGGAATAAAGGAAGTATGCTTCGATTAACCCATAGGTATTACTTCAACATAGTAAAAGCATTCAGCAAAATTTGATTCGAGAGCTGCAAGTGGAGGAAGTCAAGTCTTAACATATAAATTACTTACGAATGGGTGAGAGGGTATTTAAGTATTTGTTCAGTAAAGTGGCTTCTCATATTACGAAACAGAATACTCTCTTGAGAAATGATATATGTGCAGAAGACCAGCAAACTGGAACACTACTATTTCTTAATACAGGAGAGAGATACTCTAATTTACAACACAGCTTTCGAATATCACATTGCACATTAAGCAAAAGAATTCCAGAAACGTGCGAAGCGATTTAGAAAGCACTAAAGGGGGCCTATGTGAAGGCAAATAAATGTTTAGTACACTATATGGCCAATAAGAACTAATTTTATTTTTGAATAATTTAATTAATGGAATTAGTGTTCCAACAACTAAAAAAATTTATAAAAAGTATGAAACAGATGAAGCGCTTTTTAAGTTGTTGCATCCAGCTTTTAAACATAGACAAAGTAGAATGGAAAGTGTAACATCCAACGAGATAAATTTTAGCTACACTGCGACGAGAGGAAATTACGCCTCTAACAGCTATAAACATTATCTATCCGACATATGAAAAAATTGAAATAAAACGATGATAAATATTAATTATTTATATAATATTTTATGCTGTAATTGGACATATCGATGTGTATCATACAAAGACAATGATAATTGTAAATTCCTTTTATGATCTGCGTTTTTCTTCTTTTGTTTTTACCTTTTGTTGGTTGGTTCTTGTAGGTTGCGGACGCAAGCCGCATATCAAACTGAGGTCTGTTCAGAAATTGTAATCATTTGTTAGTTATTACTCGAGAATAGAGTTCATTATTATTATAAATATGAGTGAATAATTATGTGAAGTGTTACTTACTTCTTCCCGCTGCAAGGAGCGCAGCCATTGATGATAGCGATTTGTATCGCGTTTTTATGTGTGTTTCTTACGAAAGAATCAAAGGTTTGCTTGATGAAAATTAATTTATATAGTGCACAATATGAAAGTAAAGTTTAATAAGCATTTCAAATACTTATCCTGTCAAAACGAAATTGGTCTAACAATAGAAAGTCTCCATCAATTGTCTGCCGCCATCTTAACAATTATCTCAGCGGCAAATTCAAATTACCCAACTCTGCAGACATAAATGCTGAAGGTAATAAAAATGTGTAAAAATAAATGTGCATCGGTGGTCCCGAACTCATTTTAATGAACAAATCTTTAGCAGGGAGAAAAATTATTTACTAATTACTCTCTGTAATAAAATAAGATTATCATTTTCATTTACAAATTAGTTAAATACCAAACCACTGAATAACACAGCGAACGCCACAAAAGCTAAGAAAGAATTTTTTATTTTAGAGTATGACCACCTCCCATATTCTGGCTAGCTGAAAAGAGCTACCTGGATGTTTCCAGATGTAAAGGTGGATGGCTGTAGCTGTGATTGTGGACATGAAGTCGCCTGCAGAATATTCCACCTGCCTAATAACACACAATTAATACCATGTACAGTGCCCCTTGCTCACCCTCCACCTTAGTCGAAACGAGTTTATTTAATATGAGTCGAAGGAATACACCAACTTTGAAGCCATGTTTACAAACGCACTACAGAGACATCAAATAGCTGTAGCGACGCCAGCGCTCCAAGATTTGGCCCTAGATTTGATCATATTTATTTGACGACAGCGAGATTTGACAAAGTTCCCTATTACACCATCAAATTTATTTGACATAAATATTTGACATATCAACTTTGACAAAGAAATATGATACGCACAGGCCAGTTCTGACGATTTAACATTGACAATAATACGGTGTATACTACCTTCCATAGTACTGTGGATGTCTGAGACTTTGTGTGTGAGCTTACGTGCACCCAAACTGTGGCCACCTACCCAGCCAATCATGAATAATAATGATTTATACTGTTGCCGTTGCGCAAGCATAGTGTTATGTGTGTTCCATGTTTAATGCAGTTCAGGAGTATGAACCAATTCGTTAATAAATGTCCCCTTAGTTTCAATTTAGTTAATTAAATTTTTCCAATGTGCGTATTCATATGCCAGTGTTCCTCCTATGATCACTGACTTCATGTATGTGTAAGAGAGAATGACTAGGATGCACTTAGTGAAATTCGATCATTGATCCGTCGCTCTGGAACCTGGTAGTCAGATTTTCGTTACACGTTTTTTTCTTGGTGTAGGAGCCACAGCTAAAGCCCTCTAATATTTCGGAGACTTCAAACGACTCGGCACTCAGGGTAAGGTAGAAATTGTAAAGCACTGTATTTCTTCATTAGGAAACACACAGCTACGGAAAGGCCCTGTTATAGGGCGAAAAATCGTCCCACGAAGAATTAACGAACAATATTTAGACGCTTTCTATAGTCAAGAAACGGTGGGCATCTTCGGATGTTACTAGCTATGTTGCACCACAATGTCACAACGAAAACTCCGGCATTCATTGTTAGTTTGAAGGAGGTAATATATGATAGGATGCCAAGTAAACACAAGCGATTAAAAACTTTACCTACTGTTACCCCCTTTTCATGGCGACATTTAATGTTGTTAATTATAATAAAACAATAACTAATAATCAAAATGGCATAAAAGCAATTATTTCTACAAGTACGAATTAATTTTAAAAAGGGTAACATAAAACTGTATCGTTTCAATCACAAATATGGAAATCTTGCAGATTCGCATTCAAATTAAGGATACGTTTAACATATCTAAAAAAAAGGGCATTTTAACAAAGTTCCACTTTCTTGTTTTCACATATACTGTTTATGTTTGTTTTAGAAAAGATTATAAGCATCTGCAACTGGACATGTGAAACACAAAACTGAACCAGTAATTCTAGGAAGATTTCAAAGAGAACTAAAGTGAACGGTTTAGCTTTTGCAGGCGGTTTTGCAATATTTTTGGAAAATCTGACAGAGGTAGAAACTCAAATATTCTAGATAAAATAGCCAACAAAATAAATATTCGTCCTATTTCATGGAAAAAGAAGTCAATAATAGCACGGATTACAGAATGAACTAGGGAGAAACAAAATCAGAGAACTGTAAGAAAAAGAAACAAAAGAATAAAATACAGGGTGACACAGAATAATGGGAATGTTTGAGATGAGTTGTGGCAGCTGTGGTCAGGTGGCAGCACTGCACGTTCGTGACAGCGAGTAAACAATACGCCATTTCAGTAACCATGGATCAGTGGAGCGGACAAGAGCTTGTGTTAGCCATAAAAATGTTTTATAAAAACAACGCTAGTACTGGCGCAGAGGGAGTTTCGACGTTTTTATAATTTAGGACGTAATGATGCCACTCAGTCGAAACACGCAACAAAATTTTGGATTAAAAACTTTGTAGAGACTGGATCTGCCCTCAAGAAAAAACCAACAGGACGACTAAGAACATTGATGTTGTACGCGAGTCTGTCTGAACGGATCCCACGGCGTTCAACTTATAAACAAGCAGCAGTGGCTGGAATGTACCGTAAAATTGTCCGCAGAATTCATCTTGATTTAAAGTTTCATCCTTACAAACTACAGATGGTGCAACAATTGAAAGACAACCACTACCGGTTACTATTAGGATTCTGCCAACAAACGATAACAAAAATAAAAAAAATGATAATGAATTTCTAAACAAGTTGTGGCTGTCAGATGCACATTTTCATCTCACAGGTATGTGGATAAACAGAACTACCGTTACTGGGCAAACACAAATCCTAATGACGTTCATGAGCGCCCTTTATACGTTAGTAAAGTGACATCATTTGGGATTATCGGACCGTATTTTTTGCAAATGAACAGGGAAACACAATAACTGTCAATGCCGATCGTTACGTGGATATGTTACGAACTTTCGTTACACATGAATTGACAATTTCCCAAGCGTTCAAAAAGCCAGGTTTCAACAGGACGAAGCGACATCACACACTGCACGGCAATCAATGGCATATGTGCGAGAATTGTTTGGCAACCGTGTGATCACACGATTCGATAACATCCCCTGACCCCCTACTACCCCAAGATCAAATTCTACACGACTCAACCAAGAACCCTAAATGAGTTAAAACAGAGAATTCTGGATGAAATTCATAGTATCCCAGCTGAGATGTTGCAGCGGTCAATGGGGGATCTTAAGAGCATATTTCACGAATGTATTCGTACAGGAGGACGCCATGCAAAGGACGTTTAAAAAAAAAAAAGATAAATGCCATTAACGTTTCGTAAATGGCAAAGTTGTAAGGATTCAATTACTATGAATGCAATTTCTTTCCTTCGTCACTTCTAGTTTTATTGGACTGTTGAAATGTTCCCGTTTTTATGTGTCTCCCTGTTTACAAGGCTATCAACACAGAAGTAAGAACGCTCAGACAATATGGCCGGAAAAAAGAAAAATTCAATGTGAGGAGAAGATGATGGATTACTGCGAGAACATGACTAAGTGCTGAAAAAAAAGGAAACATTAAAGAAAGAGGAGACATTAAATGTGTTACGTAATCCCATCGCTCAACACGAGGATAAAAAAAGTAGCAGATACTGAGTATGAACGAGTTAAGATCAGATTCTTTTGGAGAAGTGCTTCCTACTTCATTTTTGTGTGTTTGCTTACAGCCTGACTAAGCGCAAGACAGTATACAGCATTTTAACGACAGTTTAATGTTAACACAATTAGTTCCTTTCTAGTATTTCTCTCCATCAATATTTAGCTTCAGGTATCTCTCATCTGAGTTCTCTTCCAATAATGAGATCCACATAATACAATTTAATAGGACAGTATCAATTCGCAACCGCTGAAAATGAGCAACAGTACTGTGCTGTGTACTAATTTCAAAACTGAGATAGATTCAGGCAGATGAACATTCTTGCCTAAATAAGAAAACTCATAAAAGAATCAAGGAGAAAGTACGTAGGCAATTATGTAATCGGATCACAAACGAAATTACATGTCACGAAAAGGTGGCGAGAGTACACTCCTGTGAATCATTTGCACCGGAAGTTTATGGTTTAATTACCAACGCTGCTGAATCTTGACAAGCTGCGTTTCTGTCGATTATCTTATCAGGATCTCTCCTTATGCCCAGTTACGTCTTTCACGCAGTATTTACGGATGCGCCTTATCAGATGCTGTTGCTTATAAGAGAGGGGACGGCAACAGGTACCAGGGTGGTTGGCCTCTTCGCCATCGGCTACAGAGGTAAGAAAATTTCCTCCACATATGTGCAGTGATCGCTGACATACCGTAATGTCGCTGTACTGCTGATACTGTTGTCACTTCTAAGTTGGGTAGAATACAGTAAAAACATGTCAGCAATCACACCTTCTAAATGAGAATAGAAAATTTTGTGCTGTGGAGACGTGCACGTGCCTACATTCTCTCATAGGGTATTGTTCTGAAACGATGTTTTGTCAGAAATTTCGTGGACTGTCTCTGTCAAATCCGTACAGTTAGTTGTAATGCAAATACATAATAGGTAAGGAGATACCGATCATTCCTAGCTTTATGTTTGGAAGCCTGGAAACGTTGCGTACAGGTGGCATACATTCGTACTTAGCTTCGTAGGTAAGATATGAATCGGTGCATCAGGAGAACTTTTGAAGGTAAATACTTCCGTAATTAATCATTAAATTATGTTCTGAAAAATACGAGGGTTGGAATTTTAATAGTGGCAACTATTTATTTACAGCTCGTACAAAGTAGATAAGTGTTTCAAAGTTTTACTGACCTTCATAGTAGTCACCAGAATTGTGCATAACCCGTTGCCAGCGATGTGGAAGCTGTCAGCAATTCCAGTTGTGTTGACAATTCGCGCGGCGTGGTCTATTGCCCGACGAATTTGTAGTAGTTCTGTAGCGAACGCCGTGAAGCTTTTCCTTCAGTTTAGAAATCGAGTTGAACACACGGGGGCTGAAGTCAGGGGAGTGCAGTAGGTGGTATACCACTTAGCAGCCGTATCAGTCAAACAAATCAGTAACAGCTTGCACTGTACGTGCTTGAGCATTGTCCAGCAAACTGATGGTCAGGTCCTGCAGGAAGCGTCTTCACTTCTGTCTCTAAGCTGGTCGTAGGTGATGTTCCAAAAATGAACAGCATAGAGTGTAAAAAATGATTTCACCATTCTAAATTTTGTCACAGGTTTTCAAAAACCAGTGATTTTGTATGGCTTTCGGAGGAAGGGGGCGGAGGGAGAGGGGAGGCGGGAAATGATTAGAAACTAATGCTGGAGGCAGTGTTGTCAAATAAAATTTTTAGATCTATCTCTGGCTTCTTTTTAATACCATTTAGCTGGCAAATGAGTGATTTAGCTAGCATCCGGAAGCATTGCTTTTTTCGCAATTACTTGGCTTCTTTTCTATAGTTTTTTCTTGACCGTAGGAAAGAATTAAAATCCATGTTTATTAAAGGAGAATTGTTTGCATTGGACTAGGAGATAAAAACACGCTTCAGTATTCCATCAAAATATATTATTAGACTGCTGACATTAACAAAGTATCGCAACTTCACAATTATAAAGTCTTATGTTCCAAGCAGAGCAACAAAACTGAATGACATATCTGATACGAGTAGATGTGAGTAAATTATATTTCAGAAACGTGAATCCAAAGATAAAAAGTCCCATCAAACAAACTCCACTGTTGGTTACATTTTGGGTTGTCTGTGTGTAACATTTGGTCTAACTGTTCTTCATAAAAACGGACTTATCTAACAATATCTACCTTATCGCTTTTCGTATACAATCCTTATCCCCCCTCTTCTTAAATACCCCACACGGTATGATTATTGGAAAAATAAATGTGCACAATTTATACACTTCTTTATTTCAGCTTTTTTGTGTCTTTTTTGTAGACACATTTAGCTTACTTCATTTAGAAGAGTTGTCAACATTGACTGGAGGGCTCCCTAGTTTTGGAGTGGTGGAAGTCTGTAAAAGTTGGTCGGCTTTGGCCCGCTCATATTTTGTGTCCAGCCATTGCCAATCATACTAACGTGTTAGAGAGCCTGCTCACATAGCTGGTGCAAAGTGATTGTGTGTTGTATACTGTTGTGTCGCAAATTAATACATCTCCTGATGAATGACGAAGCGTTTTCTGGTCCATCATGGCCAGCACCAGAAACCTTTTCACTCTCCAACGAAGGACAAGGCGTAGTACTTTACGGAGTGGACCTAGAAAAATGACTAATGATGTCGCTGAATGCTGCGAGCAGGAGACTGAAAATACAGAGTTGCTCCACACTCTGTCTTTAATCGATGAGACTGACAGTAGCGTACACAAGAGGGAGCTTCAGCACATGAGAATAATTCGGAATTTTGCAATTCGGAATTTGTTTGCGATGTGTCTAAATGTGGCCCACTTTCGTGGTCCTCGAACTTTTCTTTTCGCTGATACGGCCCCCTTGCATTTGAAGTCGACCACTGCGGTTCGATACAGACCTCTTCGGTAATAGCTGGCTTAGACGATGCTACATGCGGAGCCAGTGTAGAGTTACTCATTTTATTACATTCAAGCTATATTCGTCAGTTATTTAAACTGCACAGATCATTTCAACAATAAAGTATTTTAAATTCGTTGTTGGCAAAACATTAAATTCCCCACGTACCAGAAAGCAATGATTTTGACATGACAGCGGAATTACAGTACTCCCTGCTCATATCAGTTCATAAAAAGTGAAGTGCGTGACGTAAATAGGTTTGGAGAAGATGGCGCTGACCACTGAAAACCAGTGTCACAGGTTGCTCAATTAATGGCAGTAGTAAAACCGCCATGTTACGTCAACGTTCAATAAATCCCTCTGAAGATGGAGGTCAAATTTTCCGAAAAGCTTAGTACGAAAAGTAAATAATAACGCCAAATGTTTGTGCATTTCAGTTGGTAGTTGAAAGTCAAAGCTAGGCCTTGCCTGATATTTTCGTATTCAGTTAGAGTTCCTGTGAATGCCACTGCTGTAATTGACGTGCTAAACTACCTCTGTGTAAATCGTTCGTAGCATGATATACTGACGACAGGGAACATATGCACAGTAACTAATCATATTTTTTGATGCTATCTCCTCAATTAATTTGAACGAATAGTTTCTGGACTCTTGCATAATTTCAGGTGTTTGTGACTAGTCCAAAGGATCTGAGAATATAATAATCCAGGTACAAAATCTTCATTGGTCTTACAGGTCACAACACACCAAATTATTCCTTATAATCTTCAAAATGGTTCAAATGGCTCTGAGCACTATGGGACTTAACGTCTGTGGTCATCAGTCCCCTAGAACTTAGAACTACTTCAACCTAACTAACCTACTGACATCACACTCAGCCATGCCCGAGGCAGGATTCCCCGATTCGAACCTGCAACCGTAGCGGTCACGCGGTTCCAGACTGAAGGGAATAGAACCGCACGGCCACATCGGCCGGCCCTTATAGTCTCTGCGGCGCCTATACTATCACTTAAATCTTCCATTCTTCTCCAAACAACTTTCTAAGGGCGATTTAACCGTCTACCACCCATTTTTCACGGGACTGGTCCTGAAATACACCCACCGTACCAGCTGTAATCTGCACCATGTATTCATACCTTGTCAAGGTTGCAAGCCAAGCACTTCCTGCCCGACTGATATCTTACCACCTCTTAATTCCCAATCCTCAAAGATCTGCCCCCACATACATGCCGGCCGCTGTGGCCGGGCGGTTCTAGGTGTTTCAGTCCGGAACCGCGCGCCTGCTACGGTCGCAGGTTCGAATCCTGCCTCAGTCATGGATGTGTGTGATATCCTTAGGTTAGTGCTTAGAGTCATTTGGACCACGTACATGCTACACCATAATGGATGTAGTCAAATACCAAACAAATCAGTAAAAAATAAAGTCCAGTGCTGGCAAGTAATAAATTCCAATAGTGACACTGAGGGATTGTCTCCACTACCAACGGCACCTTATTTTACAGCACAAAGTAGACCTGTACTGACCAGGGATTGCAATCAGCACCTCTTCACTTCTATCCTGTTATATTACGCCAGAGAAGATCTCTTATACCACCGCCTACCGAAAGGGGTCTGGAAGAACTTAGGTTGAGACAACTGTGTCACAGAAAATAAATATAGGTCCGCTAAATGCCTAATGGTGTAGTGTATTATTTTCAGTTTCTTTGTTTTGCTTGTTTCTTAACAGATCGGTTGGACGTTTCCGACGACTACCACATAACCCTAGTTGTAGATAACCTCGGTTTCGCTATGGGCCTGTTTCTGGAATCATCGCTGAGTGAATTCCTGGCAGTAGCCCTGGTAGCGGCGGCGGCTGTCTACACTTGGTACTCTCACCGCTACAGCTATTGGACCAAGAAGGGGGTATCGCAGGCACCAACCGTGATCCCATTTGGCAACATCGCGAGAGTGTTTCTTGGACTGACTCGTCTGGAATTCATCTTCCAAGAGCTCTACAAGCGTTTCCGAGGTATTATGGAGCAATGCCTGTCAGAACTGCCTTCTCTTTATATTGTTTCCAATTTTAATTGTAACTTTATTTGATAATACAGAATGTATTTTCACCCACTGTTAATGTCTCATACATTTCAGATCAGAGGTACGTGGGAGTATATCTCTTCAGCAAACCAGCTCTGTTGCTGGTCGACCCAGACCTCATCCGACTGGTGCTAGTCAAGGAGTTTGATGCATTCTCCCACAGAAATGTTCATTTCGATGAGAAAGACCCACTGAGTTATCATTTATTCAACTTAAACGGAGGCAGATGGAAGAGACTGCGAGCTAAGATGTCGCCTGCCTTTACGACAGGAAAGCTCAAAATGATGTGCCAAGTAAGTAACATGGAACTGTCCATATTATAGATAGATATTGTTCACAGCTCACTAACACTCCTCTGATTTCCTTAAAGTACTGTACTTAGTTGCAAACTAATAGTATGCGCAGTTCCCTATTTGTCATAAACAATTTAGTCCAAGAATGAATTTGTAACAATTACAATTTTACACAAAGTATCCAATTTGAGACATATTCTCCTAAGTAAATGGTGACACATTATTTGGGATTCAAATAGAAGAGTATGACCTACACATATCTGGAAGAGGCACTGGACAAAGGCCATATCCAAAAATGGTTCAAATGGCGCTATGGGACTCAACTGCTGTGGTCATCAGTCCCCTAGAACTTAGAACTACTTAAACCTAACTAACCTAAGGACATCACACACATCCATATCCGAGGCAGGATTCGAACCTGCGACCGTAGCAGTCGCACGCTTCCGGACTGCGCGTCTAGAACCGCGAGACCACCTCGGCCGGCAAAGGGCATATTCACTAGGCCAAAATATCAGTCAGAGTTTCTGTTTTAGCAGTGAAATTTATACAATTTATTAACGGACATCGTAGTACGTTAACTCTGCAACTGTGGAAACTCAGTATCACCAAACCCTAATATTGTGACGATGAACACACAAGGACGTCAGATTATGTCATCATATATATATATAGTTGAGCAGTGTGCCGTAATAGTTAGTTTGGAGGCAATCAGTCATGTATCTAAACTTATCACTCAGAAAAACCTGTCACCCTTGAAGCTCCTATGCAGTTTGACTGTTGTCGTAATGGACTGAGCCCTTGAGAGGCCAGTTGAGGAGCGGTTTGACTGAGAAGTAGCGGCTTCTGACACGAAAGCTGTCAACGACTGGGAGACTACATGCTCCTCTATATCAGCACCAAGTGTCCTTTAGGATACGACGGCTAGTCGGTACCGTTGGGTCTTCCGAGACCTGTTCGGACGGAGTCTTTTTTAGTTTAGTAAAGTAAGACCCACAAGCAGTAATGTGTTTCATACGCATGGCAGTGTCAACATCGACTTTCAGCTTATTGGCGAAAGCTTTCGTACAATACTCAATCCCGTTTCTCCCTCTGCCCATAGAATAGCTGAACGTAACATAGTTACGCAACATGCATCCACTGACCGCAGGATCACTATGGAATCTTGAAAGGTTTCGCCCTCATCACTGGAACGACTCTTGAACGGAAAAGCGCTTATCAAGCATTAGTTTATGAATGCCTCCTTGGAGAACATACACACACATGACTGTCTAGCACGGGGCAGGTTGAACCCTCAGTAATCTCATATGGGCAGTCGAGGCGTCAAATTAGTATTTCCGTGACACCAAAACCTTCTATTTGAACACGACTTGACCTTCGTGGCAGAAACTCCATCACTGGCACTCCGTGAATTGTCAGCGTGTAATCTGAAACAGCAGAGTGAACCTGTGGACAAGGTGAAAAGCATTTTACGAATCTACCTGATGATGAGGCTGTGGTACACGGAAAGATGTCGTCGCTGAGTGACTGTAGAGAGAAACAGAATAACTTAGAATTTCTAATTGTGATGGACAGCTTACTCTAAACGTAAAAAAAAGTAAGTTAATGCGGATGAGCAGGAAAGACGACCCTGTAACTTTCGAATACAGCATTAGTAGTGGGCTGCCTGATGGAGTCCCATCGATTAAAGTTCTAGGTGTTACACTGTAAGGCGATACGAAATGTAATGAGCACGTCAGGCTGGTAGTCGAGAAGGCAATGGTCGATTTCGTCCATGGCAGCATTTTAGGAAACTGCAACGCATCTATAAAGGAGATGGCATGTAGAACGCTACTGTGACCCGTTGCTTGAGTGTTTGGGATCGAAGCAAAGGAAGTAAAGGAAGACGTCGAACCAATTCAGAGGCGTGCTTTGTTACTGGTAGGTTCGATCATCAGTTCACAGATATTACGGGTATGCATCGCAAATATAAATGGAGACGGCATATAGAACGATACTGTGACCGGTTCTCGAATACTGCTTGAGTGTTTCGTATCGAAGCAAAGTAAGTAAAGGAAGACATCGAAACAATTCAGAGACGTGCTTTGTTACTGGTAGGTTCGATCATCAGTCCGCATATATTACGGGTATGCATCGTGAATTGAAATGGAAACCATGAAAGGAATATGACGCTTGCGAGGCACTATTGCGGAAATTCAGAGAACGCCCATTTGAGGCCGACTACATAACGATTCTACTGCTACCAACGCACATTTCGCGCAAGGACTACGAAGGAAAGAGAAATTTGGGCTTCTACGGAGGCTTATAGACGACTGTTTTCCTCTCGCTGTATTTGCAAGCGGAACAGGATAGGATATGACTGGTAGTACGTGGTACCAGCCGCCTTCCACCGTAAGATGGTTTGCGGAGTATGCATGTAGATGTAAACGTTTACATGTCCTGGTATGGGCTCTTTCCCATTCTGTTTGAGACACTTGTAATGATTTACGTTGCTTTCAAACAGCGATGCACGTAAACTTGAAATCTAACGTTTGTCAATATAGTAACACGGCAAACCATTGATGTGACTGAATGAAGTTTCCAGCACAGGTTAGATACCCTACACAACACAAATAGGACTGAAGAGCAGTACATGTCTGACTGTCAGAATTACGTGTGGTATGAAGTACCCACTTGATACAGGAACGTTATACATGAGTGCCTGCAGCAACCATAGTTGGAGGAGACAATGGCGAATAAGTTGTCTACGCCAGTGACGGGAACAATTGAATGAAAGCAATAGATCATTCTGTTGTTGGAAAACAATCGACTCATTCGGTTGTAGTTATACGTATCGCTTGAATTATTCATTCATTCAAATGGCTCTGAGCACTATGGGGCTTAACATCTGAGGCCATCAGTCCCCTAGAACTTAGAACTACTTAAACTTAACTAACCTAAGGACATCACACACATCCATGCCCGAGGCAGGATTCGAACCTGCGACCGTAGCAGCAGCGCGGTTCCGGACTGAAACACCTAGAACCGCTCGGCCACAGAGGCCGGCCTTTATCACATATACACTCCTGGAAATGGAAAAAAGAACACATTGACACCGGTGTGTCAGACCCACCATACTTGCTCCGGACACTGCGAGAGGGCTGTACAAGCAATGATCACACGCACGGCACAGCGGACACACCAGGAACCGCGGTGTTGGCCGTCGAATGGCGCTAGCTGCGCAGCATTTGTGCACCGCCGCCGTCAGTGTCAGTCAGTTTGCCGTGGCATACGGAGCTCCATCGCAGTCTTTAACACTGGTAGCATGCCGCGACAGCGTGGACGTGAACCGTATGTGCAGTTGACGGACTTCGAGCGAGGGCGTATAGTGGGTATGAAGGAGGCCGGGTGGACGTACCGCCGAATTGCTCAACACGTGGGGCGTGAGGTCTCCACAGTACATCGATGTTGTCGCCAGTGGTCGGCGGAAGGTGCACGTGCCCGTCGACCTGGGACCGGACCACAGCGACGCACGGATGCACGCCAAGACCGTAGGATCCTACGCAGTGCCGTAGGGGACCGCACCGCCACTTCCCAGCAAATTAGGGACACTGTTGCTCCTGGGGTATCGGCGAGGACCATTCGCAACCGTCTCCATGAAGCTGGGCTACGGTCCCGCACACCGTTAGGCCGTCTTCCGCTCACGCCCCAACATCGTGCAGCCCGCCTCCAGTGGTGTCGCGACAGGCGTGAATGGAGGGACGAATGGAGACGTGTCGTCTTCAGCGATGAGAGTCGCTTCTGCCTTGGTGCCAATGATGGTCGTATGTGTGTTTGGCGCCGTGCAGGTGAGCGCCATAATCAGGACTGCATACGACCGAGGCACACAGGGCCAACACCCGGCATCATGGTGTGGGGAGCGATCTCCTACACTGGCCGTACACCTCTGGTGATCGTCGAGGGGACACTGAATAGTGCAGAGTACATCCAAACCGTCATTGAACCCATCGTTCTACCATTCCTAGACCGGCAAGGGAACTTGCTGTTCCAACAGGACAATGCATGTCCACATGTATCCCGTGCCACCCAACGTGCTCTAGAAGGTGTAAGTAAACTACCCTGGCCAGCAAGATCTCCGGATCTGTCCCCCATTGAGCATGTTTGGGACTGGATGAAGCGTCGTCTCACGCGGTCAGCACTTCCAGCACGAATGCTGGTCCAACTGAGGCGCCAGGTGGAAATGGCATGGCAAGCCGTTCCACAGGACTACATCCAGCATCTCTACGATCGTCTCCATGGGAGAATAGCAGCCTGCATTGCTGCGAAAGGTGGATATACGCTGTACTAGTGCCGACATTGTGCATGCTCTGTTGCCTGTGTCTATGTGCCTGTGGTTCTGTCAGTGTGATCATGTGATGTATCTGACCCCAGGAATGTGTCAATAAAGTTTCCCCTTCCTGGGACAATGAATTGACGGTGTTCTTATTTCAATTTCCAGGAGTGTATATCATAAATGTGAATAGGTAGAAAAGCGCGGTTTGCGGCATAATGTTCATACACACCTAAGTTAGCGCTTAACAGAGTTCATTGTGTTAAGGTGGTCATATTTTCTAGTGCCAAATGAAAACAATCGGCTCAAGGTTTTTCATAATTCACTCTAGTCACTAACATTGTTTTCGTAGTTTCTACAACAATCTGTGTTTTGTCACTGCTCCATACATCACTCATTTGAGAAAAAACCCTTTCAGTAACAGCATACGAATACAGATTAAATGACTGTATATAATTCGGGATAAATCGTTTCACAATTGTTAAATACGGCTCAAATAGGTGTCCCGAATTACTTTTCAAAAAACTCAGGACACAGCTAGAATTATCATGAATGTCACGTGAAAATGAGGGTCGGGGGTTTGAAGGTCACCTTAAACGTGTGCGCCGTTTGCAGCACAGAGGTATTCCATTTCCAGGAATTTTTAACATGTTGCAGCTATGTCAGCAATTGTGATAAATTAATATGTCAAAAATCCGCCTCAGTTCCTAAATGTTACTGGTCTTTACCCCGGTTTCAGCTAGAGTAATCTTGCCTTCTTCAGGTAGTTGGATGATCCTCTCTAACAGAAAGGAATTGGAATTATACCTCTTTTGATCCGATGTGTAGTTTTCGACATATTTCAATGTCTTGAGTTAAAATGAACACCGTGTGTAATTGTTGCATGACTGAAATGGTTCATTTCGATTTACAGATAATTACCTTTAGGCAGGTTGTAGCTTTTACGCAATTGTCATTTCGTTTGCTTCACACCAGTTCCTTGTCTACATCACAGGTGTAGCAGTACGTTCGTTATGAGTATACAAATCCGATCTCGATAATCCTTTCTTGTTGCCATACTGCATCACCCACTACCCGCTCATCGCTGGGAATAACCCATTTCTGTTCACTGTAACCCCATACGTACTACCATTGCAGCTAATGTGCCCTTTTCGAGCCGAAAGATACATAATCCGGTGGCCGAACACCCTGCATCATTCTGATTAATTCAGACGCTCTATTACTTTCACGACGCATACGTATATTTCTTCCAAGCTTCCATTTCCTTTGATTGAACTTCATTGTAGGTGTGTTTCGAAATAAATACATTTTTGACCACCCACACAAGAGAGCGCTCAGCCGTGCTTAAGTGTACACCATCTGTATGTGAACTTCACCACTTACTGCTGATACACTGCTATACACATACTATCCGAAATGGACTCACTCGGTTAATTCCTTCTGAGCATTTCCATTTTCACAAATATTTGTTAATGTACGACGCAAATTTGAGTAGCCAGATTATAGCTGTATTGTTAAGTATACAGGGCGATTCAGAAAAAAACGTTTACAAGCTGATAAGGCACATTGGGCACACAACTGCGGTCTGTAATCATATAGTAAGCAGGGCTCGCAAACGGCACGAGAGGGCGCCACCGTTACATGTGGACTGGCATCGTCGGAAACTGTTTAATTGGGCCGTGCATTCCTCCAGACCGACTTGATTGTCACACGTATATAGAATTCCTTCGAGAGGTTATGCCATGCATGTTAATTGATGTTCTCCGGCCTATTCGTCACCGCATTCGATTTCAGCATGATGGACCCCCTGCGAATCTCAGCAGTCAAGTGAGGGCACATCCGTAGGCGATCTCTCCCAGCCACTGGGTTGGTCGCGGTGGGTCAGTCATGTGGCCACCACGATCACCCTGTCTGCCTCCAATTGACATTTTCCGGGGGGAGGGGGGGGGGGTATCTGAAGAACCTTGTGTATGAGTCATATGTTACATCGTCGGAGCACCTAGTGGACAGGGTTGTTGTGGCAGCAGGATGTCTTCGAGATAAACGAGGTGTCTTTGAGAGGGTGCGCCGTTAAATGCAGCATCGATGTCAGGCGTGTCTCGACGCATCTTAACAAATTTTGAGTATCTCCTGTAGTGGGCATCCATTTGTAGCACACTGACTAAACAAATGCAACGCAATTTAGTAGCCGCGGATGATCTTTGCGACCGCCGATTCGTGTATGATTACTGTATGCCTGATGTACCATGTCGGATTGTAAACATTTTTTTAACCGTCCTGAATATCGGAAAAAATTGTATGAGAACCTTTATAATCAATGGTCTCTTCTTCCTTGCAGACAATGCAGGACTGTGGAAGCCAATTGGTGGAGGTGCTGGAGGAGCCAGCGAAGAAGGGCCAGATCCTGGAGATGCGGGAGATAGCCGCCAGGTTCACCACCGACATCATCGCCTCCGTCGGTTTCGGACTCGAGAGTAATTCTCAACGAAACCCGGACGCAGAGTTCCGCCGCTGGGGACGAAAATTATTCGAATTTTCGATTAAGTCGAGGATTGCCAATCTCATGTACAAGTTCATTCCAGTTGTGGCTAAAGCTCTAAGGTGAGTAGTTTAAATGTGCATTTACTCTGTAAAACGTATCACATTGTAACGATACCAGAGAAAAATCTGTCAGTCCCATGAGACTTCCTAAAACAGTGTAACACCCTCTCTAACGTGATAAAGATCGAGGAAGAAGAGAATCCATGAGTTTCTTCAGGTATTGCACATCTACCTGAAGCCACTCATTGACGATTAGAACCAGTAACTAACAATTGTGGGGAAGTTGACTGGTGAGTTACAGCCGCTGTTTAAAAAGAAGCCAGTCACTTTCCATGGCATTATAAGTGTAACGAGCTGGGGACGCTCGGGGGCGAGTGAGTGGTGGTGACTGGCAGTGAGGTATGGGGCAAACGCTGTTAAGAATTAGAAAGAGCTTTATTGATCTTGGTACATGGCGTAGCTTGACAGACTCTTCTCGCTGGCACTGACTTAGGTCAGTGAACTGGTGGCGACTGCTGACTGGTGCTGCTGAGCTGTCACCTCGTGCCGGCCGCTAGTGCCCGAGCGGTTCTAGGCGCTTCAGTCTGGAACGGCGAGCCTGCTACGCTCGCAGTTTCGAATCCTGCCTCGGGCATGGATGTGTGTGATGTCCTTAGGTTAGTTAGGTTTAAGTAGTTCTAAGTTCTAGGGGACTGATGACCTCAGAAGTTAAGTCCCATAGTGCTCAGAGCCATTTGAACCAGCCTACATGACTCTGACTCTGCTCTCGGCTTCTGTTCTCGTTTCTCCCCTCGAAACTGCATCTGTTTCTCATGCCTTGTTACATGGCTGCGAGTGATAGACAGTTCCTTATAGACACACTCGACTGTCAGCGTTGATACACCGCCAGATCGAGCAACTTCACTAACCATATTGTCCCGGGCGTGTTAAAAAATGATAGTTCCTTTACCCTGTAAAACGTATCACATTGTAATGATACCAGAGGAAAATCTGTCAGCCGCATGAGGTTTCCTAAAATGGTGTAACACAGTTTCTAACTTGATAAAGACCTAGGAGGAAGAGAACCCATGCCTTTCTTCAGGAATTGCACATCCACCTGAAGCCACTCAGTGACTGGGTGTTGTGTTGTCTCTATCATCATCATCTCGTCCCCATCGACATGCAAGACGCCGTAATGGCGTCACCTCAAAAGACTTGCGCTAAGCGACAGTCTTACCCGACGGAACGCCCTAGCGACACGACATTTCCATTTGTACAATGTAGTTCAGGCAGTATGGTGTCATAAACATAGGTTTTGACTTGTTTGTTAGCCTATTAGTTGAATAGTCCAAAACTAATAAAAACCGACATAATTACAGTCTCAGTTTTCAGCAATAAAGATTTTATGTGCTTAACACCAAGTAGTCCTTATCATAAGGTTTGAGTCCTGCAACTGTGGTTCCAAGAGAATGATGTTTCAGCGTACTTGAAGCTCTAGTCATTAAATTTACCAGATACCAACGCGAAGAACATACCCCCTTCTAACAGCCGTGTACCGCAAGTCTCTAGAGGAACGGAAGGTTCCAAAAGATTGGAAAAGAGCACAGGTAGTCCCAGTTTTCAAGAAAGGTCGTCGAGCAGATGCGCAAAACTATAGCCCTATATCTCTGACATCGATCTGTTGTAGAATTTTAGAAGACGTTTTTTGCTCGCGTCCATGAACCTTGCCGTTGGTGGGGAGGCTTGCGTGCCTCAGCGATACAAATAGCCGTACCGTAGGTACAACCACAACGGAGGGGTATCTGTTGAGAGGCCAGACAAACGTGTGGTTTCTGAAGAGGGGCAGCAGCCTTTTCAGTAGTTGCAAGGGCAACAGTCTGGATGATTGACTGATCTGGCCTTGTAACAATAACCAAAACGGCCTTGCTGTGCTGGTACTGCGAACGACTGAAAGCAAGGGGAAACTACGGCCGTAATTTTTCCCGAGGGCATGAAGTTTCACTGTATGATTAAATGATGATGGCGTCCTCTTGGGTAAAATATTCCGGAGGTAAAATAGTCCCCCATTCGGATCTCCGGGCGGGGACTACTCAAGAGGATGTCGTTATCAGGAGAAAGAAAACTGGCGTTCTACCGATCGGAGCGTGGAATGTCAGATCCCTTAATCGGGCAGGTAGGTTAGAAAATTTAAAAAGGGAAATGGACAGGTTAAAGTTAGATATAGTGGGAATTAGTGAAGTCCGGTGGCAGGAGGAACAAGACCTCTGGTCAGGTGACTACAGGGTTGTAAACACAAAATCAAATAGGGGTAATGAAGGAGTAGGTTTAATAATGAATAGGAAAATAGGAACGCGGGTAAGCTACTACAAACAGCATAGTGAACGCATTATTGTGGCCAAGATAGATACGAAGCCCAAACCTACTACAGTAGTACAAGTTTATATGTCAACTAGCTCTGCAGATGACGAAGAAATTGAAGAAATGTATGATCAAATAAAAGAAATTATTCAGATAGTGAAGGGAGATGAAAATTTAATAGTCATGGGTGACTGGAATTCAAGTGTAGGAAAAGGGAGAGAAGGAAACGTAGTAGGTGGATATGGTTTGGGGCTAAGAAATGAAAGAGGAAGCCACCTGGTAGAATTTTGCACAGAGCACAACTTAGTCATAGCTAACACTTGGTTTAAGAATCATGAAAGAAGGTTGTATGCATGGAAGAACCCTGGAGATACTAAAAGGTATCAGATAGATTATATAATGGTAAGGCAGAGATTTAGGAACCAGGTTTTAAATTTTAAGACATTTCCAAGGGCAGATGTGGACTCTGACCACAATCTATTGGTTATGACCTGTAGGCTAAAACTGAAGAAACTGCAAAAAGGTGGGAATTTAAGGAGATGGGACCTGGATAAACTGAAAGAACCAGAGGTTGTACACAGTTTCACGGAGAGCATAAGGGAACAATTGTTAGGAATGGGGGAAATAAATACAATAGAAGAAGAATGGGTAGCTTTGAGGGATGAAGTAGTGAAGGCAGCAGAGGATCAAGTAGGTAAAAAGACGAGGGCTAGTAGAAATCCTTGGGTAACAGAAGAAATACTGAATTTAATTGATGAAAGGAGAAAATATAAAAATGCAATAAATGAAGTAGGCAAAAAGGAATACAAACGTCTCAAAAATGAGATCAACAGGAAGTGCAAAATGGCTAAGCAGGGATGGCTAGAGGGCAAATGTAAGGATGTAGAGGCTTATCTCATTAGGGGTAAGATAGATACTGCCTACAGGAAAATTAAAGAGAGCTTTGGAGATAAGAGAACCACTTGTATGAACATCAAGAGCTCAGATGGAAACCCAGCTCTAAGCAAAGAAGGGAAAGCAGAAAGGTGGAAGGAGTATATAGAGGGTCTATACAAGGGCGATGTACTTGAGGACAATATTATGGAAATGGAAGAGGATGTAGATGAAGATGAAATGGGAGATACGATACTGCGTGAAGAGTTTGACAGAGCACTGAAAGACCGGAGTCGAAACAAGGCCCCCGGAGTAGACAACATTCCATTGGAACTACTGACGGCCTTGGGAGAGCCAGTCCCGACAAAACTCTACCATCTGGTGAGCAAGATGTATGAAACAGGCTTAATACCCTCAGACTTCAAGAAGAATATAATAATTCCAATCCAAAAGAAAGCAGGTGTTGACAGATGTGAAAATTACCGAACAATAAGTTTAATAAGCCATAGCTGCAAAATACTAACACGAATTCTTTACAGACGAATGGAAAAACTAGTAGAAGCCGACCTCGGGGAAGATCAGTTTGGATTCCGTAGAAATACTGGAACACGTGAGGCAATACTGACCTTACGACTTATCTTAGAAGAAAGATTAAGGAAAGGTAAACATACGTTTCTAGAATTTGTAGGCCTAGTAGAAAATGTCGGAAGTTCCATGCGGCTTTTCGCGGATGATGCTGTAGTATACGGAGAAGTTGCAGCATTAAAAATTTGCATCGAAATGCAGGAAGATCTGCCGCGGATAGGCACTTGGTGCAGGGAGTGGCAACTGACCCTTAACACAGACAAATGTAATGTATTGCGAATACATAGAAAAAAGGATCCATTATTGTATGATTATATGATAGCGGAACAAACATCGGTAGCAGTTACATTTGTAAAATATTTGGTAGTATGCGTACGGAAAGATTTGAAGTGGAATGATCATGTAATATTAACTGTTGGTAAGGCGGGTGCCAGGTTGAGATTCATTGGGAGAGTCCTTATAAAATGTAGTCCATCAACAAAGGAGGTGGCTTACAAAAAACTCGTTCGACCTATACTTGAGTATTCCTCATCAGTGTGGGATCCGTACCAGGTCGGGTTGACGGAGGAGATAGAGAAGATCCAAAGAAGAGCGGCGCGTTTCGTCACAGGGTTATTTGATAAGCGTGAGAACGTTACGGATATGTTTAGCAAATTCAAGTGGCAGACTCTGCAAGAGCGACGCTCTGCGTCGCGGTGTAGCTAGCTATCCAGGTTTCGGGAGGGTGCGTTTCTGGATGAGGTATCGAATATACTGCTTCCCCCTACTTATATCTCCCGAGAAGATCAGGAATTTAAAATTAGAGAGATTCGAGCGCGCACGGAGGCTTTCCGTCAGTCGTTCTTCCCGCGAATCATACGCGACTGGAACAGGAAAGGAAGGTAATGACAGTGGCACGTAAAGTGGCTTGCGGAGTATAAATGTAGATGTAGATGTCATCCAGTCACGTCTCCACGTTACTCCATGTTATTGTGGTCTTATTCCGTACAATTGAATAAGACCTACGCGCATTTCACTGTGAAGAAGGCCGGATGCAGAGAGACTGTTTTGTTAATTTTCGAATGCCTTTGTTACGGCTCTCTGAGGTGATTCATAACAAGCCGCGGCAGCACCGTTGCCTGGCCGCTTGTGTGTGCGTGATATCCTGCAGTGTTGGTAGAATACAGCCTGGCCGATCGGTGACATAGCGCCACTGCTTCTGTCAGTGGCTTCCCCAGACTCGTCAGTGGCGACCGACGTGTAGCTGATGGTTGCGGCCCTGCCTGGCTGGGAGCAACGGACGTCGCACCGCCGTGACTCACGGCAGAAGCGCAGTGGCATCCAACTACGGACAACGTGCAGCATTCTGGATGGCGCTCCAAGTGTCACAGCCCCACGGCGATAGTTGTGCGATACTAACAAAACACGATTTCAGTACAAATGCAGCTAGATGTTTATATGCCCACGGGCTGCACTTGCTCGGGCCTTTCTTTGCCTTGCGGCATGTATATTAATCATTGCTGTCTAAACTATTTCCACACCTCGCCTTGCGGCGTAGAGGTTTTCAGTATTGTCGTGTGCAGGCTGCAAATTAGAATTCTCCTAGCTCAGGACGGCGTTTGCTCCATGTCACTCCACTTTGCAACGTAGATACTTAGAAAATGATCTAAAAGCAGCGTTGATAAAAAACACCACCTAATACCTACAATTACTGACGCCGCGCAACTCTGGTAATGAAATAATGTCCTGTAGAAAAACTGTCATTAAAAAATTTATCGGGCGGTAAAGAAATGGATCGGCTTCTGGAAAATAATGTCCGAAATTTCCACACAAAAAGGTTTATTTTGTACATCTAGCCAAAAGTGTAAATGTCTTGTGACTAGGGCATCCTGTCAGGAACACCGGTCGCAAGCCTTTCGTTTTGAGGGCACTTAGGCGACTTGCGCGTCGATGGGGATGAAATGATGATTATTAGAACAACACAACACCCAGTCCCTGAGCGGAGAAAATCTCCGACCGAGCCGGGAACCGAGAACCCGGGTCCTTAGGATTGACATTCTGTCGCACTGACGACTTTTTTATTATTATTTTTTTCTTTTCCTTTTTTTTCGACGCGCTTCAATGCTCCACTTTTTTTTTAATGGGCTTGCCTTGGAACGTGGAACAGCTGCGTTGTGTTTTATAAGGCATAACATCCACACTCGCCTGCAGCTGGCTGGCGCTGCTGTAATTTACTTCCTTTGTACTGCCTTTGTGACTGAATATGGTCGGTGCGCCACAGCTACTGTCACCTACTTCAGCGGTGAAGGATCACACAAATACCTCGTACCTGTTCTAAACTGTCTAGAATATTCGAAAGGGACTAGTGTGCTCTTTTTAGGAGTTGGCTAATATTTTGCTCCTTCCCTTGGGCATTCATAGCCTGGACGAGGATCTCTTTGGTATTTTTCCGGTTATCTTAATTGGTAATCGAAACTTCTGTCTCAGGATGTCTTTATGCCATCTCTGCGTTTCACAGGAACCAGTGCCTCACTCGATAATGTCAAAGACTGACCTAGACTGGTCGCAGATACTATAGCTTTCATTGAGAATTTGTCTCTTGAAAAAATATGTTGGGACTGCCGTGAAGGCCTATAGAAAACTAGTCAACATCATTCTGGCTATCCAATCACAATAAATGGGACCATACTCAACGTCACTTGAATATGACAGTTTAGCTTCTAAACATTCATGGTGGTGTCTGTTTGTTCTATATCGTGTCTCCCTACCACTTTAGCGCAACGACGCTCTGAGCGTGTTTTTTTAGGGAATTGACTAGTTTGAACCTGGGACCTGTTGCTGGTAAGGAGACGCCAGACCACACATGACATGTAGAATTCAGAAGAGTTCAGTGAGACTAGCGATGATATAACCAAATATTAAATGATCTCAGCGTCAGCTCCACTGCACTCCCTGTAAAAGAATCTTAATACTAACTAAATTTAGTGGAAAGGGTTCAAGGCTTTCCTATTTTTAGTTAGCTGGTAAAATAACGTCGAAAAAGCAGTTAAGTTTACCATTGGAAATTTTATTCTACTCACAAAACATCGTTTATAAATTGCACTATTGATAAAAGGAAATGTTTTAATACAGGATGGTAAAAACCAAAATGTGAACGAATATTCCCTGAATGGGTTTCCAAGTTCTACAATCGATCGAAGGATGACCTATGCCATATCACATCTATAATCTAGGTTTAATTTAAATTTCACAAAAGATAAAACTATCAAAATGGTCTACAGTGACCCTCAATTATCTTTAATTACTTATTTAACTTGTCGTAAATTACAGTGGCTGATGTGGCTTCTCAATAACCATATAAAAGAAAAATCATCGCGTTCCAGATCTGTTCTTCAAGTGGCAAATGTGAACACCATGAGTTTTAATTAACGATCGACACTAGTATTACGCAAAAAAGGGGTGTAACAGACGAGTGACTTCTGCAGTTCTGAGTGAAGCCTTATGCGTTCAAAAAGGCGGCATCGCGTGCGTTCATTACCTTGTCGGTGTTTAGGCAGCGTCAGGGCGACAGCGGCCGGCGCACCAGCCATCCAGCTCGCCGTCTCGGAACTAACTGTCCTCTAACTTCTCCTTACTACAATTTACCGAAGTTGGTTTAAAAAAACTACCTGGCTGTGTTTTCATCTGACCAATCAGGGTCTCAATGTTAACCTTAAGCTCCGCCTACAAAAATTCTGTCTATCCAATGAGAAACGTTATACTTTTCGTGGTGAGGCAATGTTTTTAAAGTTTGCAACGTAACAGACGCTAAAAAGTCTCACGCTAAAACCTGCAGCTATTGTGGTCCTTTTAGCATTATCGTAAGATCTATACTGTTCTTCTGGAGGGCTCTATCTTTTAACATGGGCTGGGGGGGGGGGGGGGGGTGGTCCTTGACGTACCTGAGACGCGAAAAAGTCTCACGCTAAAACTTGCGGGTGGTAGTGGCCCTTTTTTGTGTTATCGTAAGATCTATACTGTTTTTCTGGAGGGCTCTAGCATTTAACATGGGCTGGGGGGTGGTCCTTGATGTACCTGAGACGCGAAAAAGTCTCACGCTAAAACGTGCGGGTGGTGAGCCCTAGTGTTTAGCTGGCGACGTGGGTGTCTAGCCCGTCCCTTATCGTAGGGCCTTCTAGCTTAACACGGTTCTACTCTCGGCTTCTGTTCTCGTTTCTCCCCTCGGAAGTGCGTCTGCCTCACGGTGGGAAGGTACGACATGCATTTAGGCATTCTTGTGTTAGTCTGTGGTATACCATTTGCTCACTCGTTACTCGTATTACTTTGGTTAATTTAATGTCACGATTTATTCGGAGCTACGTGACATACTAGTGGATTTGCTTATCATGTCAGGGTTTTCATGGAAGGTGTTGGATTTGCCTGACACCTTACAAGCTTTCTGAGTGTTCCGTAAGTGGAAACAGAACGTTCGCTATCCTCAACCAGCTAATACTGGACTGTAGTTCGAGATGATAACATCGTTCACCAACCCAACTACATTGTGCTCCCGATGATGAACGCAGATCCGAAGAGCTTTTGAAGGAGAATGAATAGGGCAATATAAAAACCTTTCGTGCAATACAGCTAAAAGAAGCAAAACCACAAGAGATTCTGCAAAAGGAGCTATCCGTCCCGCGAGCCCTGTTATTGAACATCCGGACGGCCTGTCGGCCGGCCGCTATGACCGAGCGGTTGTAGGTGCTTCAGTTCGGAACCGCGCTACTGCTACGATCGCAGGTTCCAATCCTGCCTCGGGCATGGATGTGTGTGATATCCTTAGATTTAAGTAGTTCCACGTCTAGGGGACTGGTGACCTCAGATGTTAAGTCCCACAGTGCTCAGAGCCGTTTTAACCATTTTGAACGGCCTGTCGTCACACCTACGTCAAGCAATATACCTTCTGCAATATTCTTTTCACTCAGTGTTTCCAACAGCCGAGCTCCACCAACTGAACTCATCGTCTGGTGAACCACTCATAATATCCCATTCTGGCCATCAAGAGCTACATTTACTGTGTTTTCCCTAAATTTCCCCAAAACCAAACCCATAATGATTTTCCTCCATACCTCTCAATTTTGTTTTCTGTAAATAAATTCACGTCGATAGATCATAAAAGCTTAGCTCATTTCCTTTTACTTGCACACAAACACTTTATTGGTAGCTGACTGTGGGATTCTTAAGGAGCACTTCTTCATAATCCAAAGTACAGCTGTTTCTGAAATTAGATAAGCTTTCTAAACAGCTGTTTTTTTATCCGTGACTGATGTTTAGAACCTGTGACTGTTTATTCGATATAAGTGCAGAATACTAGAACCAGTAACTTCTTCTGATATACTTGTTGATTTCACAAACCTGTCTTCGAACCTTTTTAGGCTCATCTTTAGATGGTGCACAGGGGGTTGCATCACAATTTCATAGCGTAACGCAATCCTGAAGAAAGCAGGTGTTGATAGATGTGAAAATTACCGAACTATCAGTTTAATAAGTCACGGCTGCAAAATACTAACGCTAATTCTTTACAGACGAATGAAAAAAATGGTAGAAGCCGACCTCGGGGACGATCAGTTTGTATTCCGTAGAAATGTTGGAACACTTGAGACAGTACTGACCCTACGACTTATCTTAGAAAATAGATTAAGGAAAGGCAAACCTATGTAGACTTATAGAAAGCTTTTCACAGTGTTCACTGGAATACTCTCTTTCAAATTCTAAAGGTGGCAGGGGTAAAATACAGGGAGCGAAAGGATATTTACAATTTGTACAGAAACCAGATGGCAGTTATAAGAATCGAGGGGTATGAAAGGGAAGCAGTGATTTGGAAGGGTGTGAGACAGAGTTGTAGCTTATCCCCGATGTTATTCAATCTGTATATTGAGCAGGCAGTAAAGGAAACAAAAGAAAAATTCGGAGATAGGAATTAAAATCCATGGAGAAGAAATAAAACCTTTGAGCTTCGCCGATGACATTGTAATTCTGTCAGAGACAGAAAAGGACTTGGAAGAGCAATTGAACGGAATGGACAGTGTCTTGAAAGCAGGGTATAAGATGAACATCAACAGAAGCAAAACGAGGATAATGGAATGTAGTCGAATTAAATCGGGTGATGCTGCGGGAATTAGATTAGGAAATGAGACGCTTAAAGTAGTAAATGAATTTTGCTATTTGGGGAGCAAAATAACTGGTGATGGTAAAAGTAGAGAGGATATAAAATGTAGACTGGCAATGGCAAGGAAAGCGTTTCTGAAGAAGAGAAATCTGTTAACATCGAAATACTTAAGTGTCAGGAAGTCGTTTCTGAAAGTATTTGTATGGAGTGTAGCCATCTATGGAAGTGAAACGTGGACGATAAATAGTTTAGACAAGAAGAGAATAGAAGCTTTCGAAATGTGGTGATAAAGAAGAATGCTGAAGATTAGATCACATAACTAACGAGGAGGTTTTGAATAGAATTGGAGAGAAGAGAAATTTGTCGCACAGCTTGACTAGAAAAATGGATAGTTTGGTACGGCTTATACTGAGGCATGAAAGGATCACCAATCTAGTATTGGAGGGCAGCGTGGAGGGTAAAAATTGTAAAGGGAGACCAAGAGATGAACACACTAAACAGATTCAGAAGGATGTAGATTGCAGTAGGTACTGGGAGCTGAAGAAGCTTGCACAGGATAGAGTAGCATGGAGAGCTGCATCAAACTAGTCTCCCCAACAACAATGACGCTGGGTGCTGTTGTCTTTGCCAAAAGCATGTTCCATCCTCTTACACTATGAAATGATCATGTAATATACTGTGCACCATCTGAAGATGAGCCTGAAAAGGTTCGGAAACCGGCATATGGAATAAAAAAGTATTTAAAGAAAACATTTGGTTGCAGTTTTCTGTATTCATATTGGCTGTTTTTGTATGTTGAGTCTAAAAAGTGGCTTCCCCTACTCGTTCTAATACTGATAGGGTTTTCTAGTACATAGATCAGCTCAATATCTAATCTTAATTCGTTCGGTATGGTACACTCCCACTTCCGCCTCAAAAGATAATGCCTGAGAAGAAAAGTTCATTTAAGACGTTTGCGACCAGAAGAGCAGGAGCAAACGAAACGAAGATTCACGGTTTGGGAAGGTATATGATGTTTGTTCAGTGATTACAGTGCAGAGTCTAATTTACGAATTTAGCAGCAGGAGCCCGCTTATCATCACGGCGTTGTATCTTCCCTTGCCTAGATGTATGCATTGATTCTATTGGGAAGGTAGTCATGAAAGTGTTGTATGCTCTCCAGAGACAAACTAGCCCTCAAGTTTTGTAACTGGTCCTTAACATCCTGGATACTGGAACTGGGACAGAATTGATGTACAGCTGGTCCCACACGTGATCTATTGCGGACAGGTCTGGAGGTCTTGCTGGACACAGGAGTGACTCACCATCACTCATACAGTTCATAGAGACACGTGCCATGTTTGGATGAGCATTGTCCTGTTGTAAAATGACACCACGATACTACCACAGGAGAGATAGCACATGAACATTCAGGACGTCCCACTCTATGACGCCAGGATAATACCGCTCTGTCTCTCCAAAACATTGGAAGAATGAGACCTCTCCTTAGGACACCGCCACACTCGCCGATGATAGTCATCCGGGGTAATGCAGAAGTACTATTCATCGATGAACATAATTCGATGCCGTTCACCAGCAGTACTTGGATCCGCTACTACAAACGCAGTCATTTGTGTTCTGGTCTTAAAGGCAGCCTATGCAGTGGGTGGTAATTCAGTAACCTGGCTGCTGCTGCTCTCACAGCAATTGTACGGAATAGCACAGCACGCTACGGGGAGTTCGTTACTTGTTCTGGGACAACAGATGCAGAAGAGAAAGGGATTGCGAAGCGCTCGAGGCACAATCCGGCGATATTCCCTTGTGGTGGTCAGACGTGGTCGATGGGAACATTGACAAGGTGTACGCCTGCCCGCGTAGTCCCATACAGTCCAACACTGGGCCCCATTATTATACATGTTGAACGATTCGAACAGCTGGGCAAATGAAGACGGACAATGAGGCCCCTTTCAAACACTGTCAGATGTTGATAATTCCTGTCTAAAACAAGTTCGCGACATCGCCGTGTACTTGATAATGATCACTCAACACCGGACGGTATTCACACCTTTTACACAGTATTGGAAATCAGTATAAACGCAGGCTTCCACGAAAGGGTCTGAAATAAGACTTTTGATAAAATTTCGATGTATCGACATATTTTACAAGAAATGTAGATACGCAAGTATATGTATATGTCGACACCGAAACAGCAATATCAAATGCCGATATTTTTATTTTATGTTATATATTTTCCGCAATTTTCAGCAAATATTTGAAATTGTAGTGGAATATAAGTTTACTTTCACTGTGTGAAGCAGTATTACTACTTTTTGAGCTTTCATCATGTCCAGTCTTTCTCTGTGACTGAGTGAAGCTAATATAGCTGTCTCAATGAAGTCCGATCCACTGCGGCGAAGGGGGGGGGGGGGCTGGGGGCGGGGGTGGGGCGGGGGTGGGGCGGGGGGGGGGGGGCGGGGAAGCGGGTGTGTGAATAGAATAATAAAATTTCCGATCGGCGTTCTTTAAAATCAGTTGCTCAAAATGATGAACAAAAATCTAAATGACGGCGGTTGGAGAAATGCTGAGGTAATCGGCGCTCCGCGCTTCCAGCAGAAAGTGCAACGTTTAACTGCACCATGCAACTTTGACACTACAATTGCTAGGTCGCTGGCGTTTGCAGAAATGAAAAAACAGAGAAGTTGACAGGAAGTGTTCCGGACAAATCCGATGTTTGACGAAGCCGAACGACAGACCTACCGGACACCTGTTAATTGCGCCACTTACATGCAGTTACCATTTTTGGCAAAGTGGTTATCGCCAAGCGTAAACAAGCATCGTTTTCCTTTCAGGCTACTAGCTTGTTGACCTGCAGAATACTTAATAATAAATCAGGACTTAAATATACAGCTCTAAACTCGGCCGTATATTTATAACGTGCAGCCAATATGTTTCTAGGTCTGTACGTCGATACTATTTGTCAATGTATTGATACTTTCTTAGTTACATCGATGGTCAACATAATACGTTTTTTAAATATCGATGTATCGGATTCCTGATACTTTTAAAATGATCAACAGTTCTAGTCTGAAGCACACACTTACCGAATTTACTATGAATACATATACATATAAGACATAAATAATCATGACCGAGTTACATAGTTTATTTCATAAAAAAGTAAAACAATAAAGCGTTTGCATTTCCTGGTAGGAAACTGATATAAAGGCACTCTCCGTGCTCCTGTGTTATTACATTGTTAGTACTTTGGCAACTTCCGCTCTTCTTAGTTACCTAATTATCTAAAAAAATTTCTTCGGCACTGATGTTGTCAGGGGTTGCAGTTCTTGCACTGAAATTGTCGACTACTCTTGTCGTATCGCTCTTTCAGCTTACATACAGCCTCAGATTGCCTTCCATTGTGATAAACACGCTTGCAAGTATTCTCCAAAGATTTTCCACGAGGCTCAAAATCTGGGCTATGTCCGTTCTGTCCATATCGTGCGCCCAATCTCACCTAAATTACCCAACGGGTCTGACCAGTTCAACTTGTCAATTTGACGGTTAGAGAGTCCCATTTCCTTGTACGTACAGATTTTTGCTTTTTCGTCACCTGATAACTATTTTCCGCGTAGCACAGTCACAATCGTGATTTATGTACACAAAATGCATAGTCACTAATGGCGTATGTTTACTATCTGCAATAAAGGCATGTACGCAAACACTAACACTGCATAGAGCCAACTGCATTTTTACCTAATTCCATCCTCTACCACCTGAATCGTTGATGTCTTCTCATATACTGTACAACTGGTGTGAAATGCGATACCATTTGACTGTATTTGTCGGTATATGGAATTTCATACTGTTCCAAATACATTGTGTACAACTATTCCAATGGACAATGTTAATTTTCCAGCAAATATCCATACCTTTATACTGATTTCCACCACTGTATTCCCTACCAGGCCTGTTAACACTAAATATGAACAAGACTAATTCACTCGTTCTACTTGTCACTGAGAATTGCAACTCTAATCATTTACATACCCATGTGCGTGTATGATGAAGTTACACACATCAAAAAAGGTTTTTCATCACTTCTCTTCCGAGAGTTCCGGTACCTGTACAGAAACCTGGAATAGAGATCAACATAAACATCATTTCCGCTCTTTGTATTGCTCATGAAAACCACACATTACATGTTGTATCACCATACAGCGAGACCTTCAGAGATGTTGGTCCTGATTGCTGTACACACCGGTACGTCTAATACCCAGTAGTACGTCCTCTTGCATTGATGCATGCCTGTATTCATTGTGGCATACTATCCACAAGTCCATCAAGGCACTGTTGGTCCAGATTGCCTCAACCCTCAACGGCGATTCGGCGTAGATACCTCAGAGTGGTTGGTGGGTCACGTCGCCCATAAATAGACCTTCTTGAATCTATCCCAGGCATGTTCGATAGGGTTAATGTCTGTAGAACATGCTGGCCACTCTAGTCGAGCGATGTCGTTATCCTGAAGGAAGTCATTCACAAGATGTGTACGACAGGGGCGTGAATTGGTGTGGATGAAGACGACTGCCTCGCCTATATGCTGCCGATATGGTTACACTATCGGTCGGAGGGTGGCATTCACGTATCGTACAGCCGTTACGGCGCCTTCCATAACCACCAGCGGCATACGTCGGCCCCACATAGTACCACTCCAAAACAGCAGGGAACTTCTACCTTGCTGCACTCGCTGGACAGTGTGTCTAAGGCATTGAGCCTGACCGGGTTGCCTCCAAACACGTCTCCGACGATTGTCTGGTTGAACGCATACACGACACATATCGGTGAAAAGAACGTGATGCCAATCCTGAGCAGCCAACAACGTGCTGTATGCACGTTGTTGGGTCCATCTGTACCTCGTTGCATGGTGTCATGGTTGCAAAGATGGTCTTCGCCATAGACGTAGGGAGCGAAGTTGCGCACCATGCAGCCTATTGGGCACAGTTTGGTTCACTCCGAGACACGTAGACACTTCCCTTGTTGAGGTCCGTTTCTGGCACAAAGTAACAATGCGGACCCAATCGGCCCGCGTTATTGGCGGTCTAGGCATGGTTGAACTACAGACAACTCGAGCCGTGTACCTCCTTCCTGGTGGAATGACTGGAACTCGATGGTTGTTTACATCTTTGGGCGGGTTTACTGCCATCTCTGAACAATCAAAGGGACTGTATCCGTGATACAATATCACAATCAATGCCTATCTCCAGGGGTTATGGGAACCGGGGTGATGCAAAAGTTTTTCTGGTGTGTGTATGTTCACATCGAAGCATGTCTTCTGGGTCATCACTGTTTGGCATATACTATTAAAAACATTTCTACCCAAGAGAAAATTGGCTATGTGTAGTGTATTTTGACAACCACGTGTGCATTACATCAAATTTCATGTATTATTGATTAACGAATTCTGAATACTACAAAAACGATCGGTGGCCATTGTTATCGATTGAGCACCATCAAATAAAGTTGAGGAAAGTACCTTCCTTTGGTTGAGATGTAACCTTACTACTTACTTCATGACTTTGAATGTACATTTGTTTCCGTTATTTTCAGGTTAAAGGGAAGCGCTAGAGACGTCATAATATACTTTCGGGATGTGGTGAAGAGTACTGTGGAGTACCGCGAACAACACAGCGTTGTCCGCAATGACTTCCTGCACCTGATGATACAGCTCAAGAACAAGGGTTTCATTGACGAACAAAGCAAAACAGGATCCCAAGAAATTGATAACTGGAGTAAGTATGAACATATAACTCAAAGAACGTGTGGTCAGACAAGTTTGTCACTTCTTCAACAAGTATCTGGAATGTTATTTTATTCAGAAACAGCTGAAGGCGCGAATCGCATAAATAGTTTTTATTATTTTTACGCTGTTATACCGGAAATGATATTCATACGATGGAGCCAATGTGAATATCCCACACACCATCACAAAGAGAAAGAACAGGATAGTGCCTAATTACGAGATTGTTGTTGTTGTTGTAGTCTTCAGTCCAGAGAATAGTTCAGTGCAGGTCTCCATGCTACCCTATCCTGTGCAACCTTCTTCATCACCCTGTACCTACTGCAACCTACATCCTTCTGAATCTGCTTAGTGTATTCTTCTCTTGGTCTCCCTCTACGATTTTTACCCTCCACGCTGCCCTCCAATGCTAAATTTGTTATCCCTTGATGCTTCAGAACATGTCCTACCAACCGGTCCCTTCTTCTTGTCAAGTTGTACCACAAACTCCTCTTCTCCCCAATTCTATTCAGTACCTCCTCATTAGTTATGTGATCTACCCATCGAATCTTCAGCATTCTTCTGTAGCACCACATTTCGAAAGCTTCTATTCTCTTCTTGTCCTAATGAAATTCGGACAGCAATGACAGAGTGGATGAAGACTTTATTACCAGTAAGATCCCAGTGGGCAAGGGAGTTCGCCAAGCTGATACCATCTCTTCGTAACTTTTCACCCTCGCATTGAAGGATGTATCCAAATCACTAGAGTGGAGTAACAGAGGAATAAAAACGGTGGCTCATATCAGAACCATCTCACGATGATGTTGTCATAAATGAAGATTTAGAAAAACTAAAGACTGTGATCGAATTGCTAAATCATGCCTTCTCAAACATTGACAATGAAATAAAAATTGTAAACCCAGACAATCAACCACTTATATTAGGAAACGCGTCTACAGATGTTGTTGATGAATACACCTATCTTGGAGACAAAATTAAACTAGGGAAAAACGATCAAAATGCAGAAATTCCTCGCAGAGTGGGACAAAGCGGGACAACATTCCTGAAACTAAGATTTATGCTGACCATCGAGGATGTCCCAAATGATGTCTGTAACATGTGCGTAGTGCCAGTTACAACCAACGGTCTGGAACCTATGACTCTAAGGAACTAAGGCAACTGCTTATAAACTACAACGTACACAACGAGTCATAGAAGGAAAGATGCTAGGAGTCAGCCTCAGGGTTAGGATTTGATCAGGGGACATTAGAAGTAGAACATATGTAGATGTCCCAGAGAGAGTTGCAAGACTGAAGTGGCAACGGGTTGGATACGTAGCTCGACAAGGTTACTGCAAGTGGAGCCCTGGAATTGTTCACTGGAGACCATGGGATCACAAGAAGGCACTAGAAGACCTCAAAAGAGATGGCTTGATGACGTGAAGCTGGTGGCTGGAACGCTATGGTACCTCGTGGCTCCAAATCGAAGACGACAGAAAAGTGTGAAAAAGACTTATATCCGGCAGTGGATTAAGATAGACTGGGAAGAAGAAATATCGAAGATAAGTGTTCCCATTATGGCACTACCAAGGTTTGTCTCTCGTAACCATCATAAGGAAAATATAAGAGAGAATGGATACGTAGAGACTCGGTTAGACAGATATTTCTTCCTCGCTCATTACGAGAATGGAACAGCAGAGAGAATCAATAGTAGCAGTATTCAGTACTCTTCGCCATGCACTGTACGCTGTTTTGTGGAGTGTTTATGTAGATTCATTCTTGATTGTAAAAATTCAAAGTTACTCATTTTCAAAAACCGTCCTACCCGAAATGTAGCTAAGACCAGCGGAAAAGAGTTACTCACAATATAACGTCTGTAAAATACATCTTTTGTAGTAAGATCTTAAGAGACGGTAATTACCGACATCCACAACACTCAAAACCACGGATCTACCTCCGTAACCAAGGAAATCTACCATTAATTTTGACAGGTCGTCGTTCAGCAGACAAACAAAATGTTTGCTAGAATTACTGTCAGTTAATTCAGAAAATGCATTTTAACCACGCCAAATTAAATAAAACAGAGGATGCTTAAGCTGCATTTTCTAAAGTACTTAACGGCTATTGGTTCTTATCTGATGAAAACATTGTCAGTTAATGTCTTATTATAGAGCACCGACTTGTGCTGCTCTGTTTTAAGACACAACGATAAACGTAAGTTACCACGTGATGATTATTGGATTTTAGAAAATACACAGTCCCTAAATATCATAAAAATTACAATGAAAAAACTGGCAAGAAGAAACATATACATTCTGCAAATTTAGACTTACTCACAGGCTTTCCTGAGTGGCCAGCTCCATAGAAAAATTGAGTGAGATCCCAGCTGCTTCTCCTCTAACAAAACCGTCTAGCAACCAATGAGCCTTTCTCATCCTACGACATAATGCGGTACTTCGTTGGTAGAACACAACGTTAGTGGGATGAACTAACTATTATCAAATACAGTAATTGAACTAATGGCACGATTTCGTTTCACAGAATTTACGATCGACGACGTGACAGCACAGTCGATCCTGTTTTACGCCGCAGGATTCGAAACATCGTCGACAACCATGAGTTTCGCGCTGTATGAGTTGGCTCTCAATCAAGACGTACAGAAGCGACTGCACGAGGAGGTGGACGCGACGCTGAAAGAGCACGGAGGACAGTTGACGTACGAAGCCATTTCCAGCATGAAGTATCTGGACAAGGTCGTCGCAGGTGAGTTTCTGCAGACCAGCACAACATAAACCGACACAACTAAAGTGACTGCCTTCTTTTCATTTTCACACAGGCAATCTATATTTGTAGGACCACAACAGATTCCACGGAACTACCCTAAAATAATTTTATCTCTGTAGCTCATTGTATGCTGCCGTTAAATTTAGTGGCAGAGTTAAGTTGTGTACAAGATACGGACGCCCAAACAGACCTCCCTATACCGAATGAATTAATTAGAATTGCTAGAAAATGACACATGTCGATGTTTGAGTACTGATCAGAAAGCTTCATTACATAGACGTCTTTGTAGATTATTTACGTGAAAAGGGGCGCTTTTTTCATTGTCTATATATACAGGGCGTAAATTTTAAGTTGACAAACCAGAATAGCTCGAAAAATAAGCTTCACATGAAAAAAATGTGTAGAATCCGAAGTTGATTATTTTCGAGGGGGGCATCTGCTGGTGCTAAAATGAGGCTGGGGTGGTTGGACTTCAAAATTTCAAATGGGATCCCCCTTTTCTTATTGTAGAATCAGATTCTATATAAAAAAACTACTTACGTTTTGCTTAAACATTTCTTTTGATTCTTGATAGTTCGCGCTGTGATTAAAAAAATCCATGTTCTCGTTTTTGCGTGCAAAATGGTCACGGACAGATAAAAAACTTATTTGCTTCGTAAATTTTTATTCGCTAAAACTAAGACTCTTCCTCTCTCCCTGTAGGGTGTGGATTGAGCTAGAGGAATTAGAGTTTTACAAATGTTGACAAGAATATTAATTTTTTCCGCAGATTTCGGATAAATTTTGTTTGTCTCGTGGTCCTGAGGCCAAACAATCTTTAATTATCAAAGAAATCATCTGAATAGCTAACGGCCCAAACATTTTTCATATTTTTGACCATAGCCAGTTAAATACTCACTCCTGAAATCCGACATTAGTCGCCAATCACTTCGTAAGAAAACCTGTCATCTTAACTGCGAATGTTGGTGTTTCGTATTTTCTCCCCAGTGTAACTACTACTTGCGCACTGCTTGAAGAACTCGAGGCAGTTTCCTCATGGAGGCTACCTGAGACAACACAAATCGAGGGAATTCGCCGTGTACTGAGAAGTTTACCTCGCTACAAACATAGTTTGACTACGTAGGTAGGCGAATTAAGATTGGCGTTTGCTTTTCTGTAGAAAACCAGGCGTGACACGTGGAGTTAACGGCACACAAATAGAGGCGACAGTGCCAGTGTATAAAGGTTATTTGCTGGAGTGACGTTGGTAGCTATCTGAAACAAGTAAACATCGGTCAGAAGTCGTAACCTTGTTCCGACGTTTGTCGTTTCTGCTGCTCGCATGAGTTACCAAGTGCCTTATTGGAGTGCAAAGAGTTATAGACAGCTGGCAACGCGCGGTACGTGCCCAGACAAACAGAAATCAACACGTTGAGTGCGGAACTGATTTCACTGGGCTTTTCGCTGAGGCGTTAGTGCTGCTTGACGGCGATCACTTGTGTTGAGTTGGGGTATAAAGGGATGTGTCATGCTGCGCCTGCTGCCAGCAACCCATCCGACGACTGCTCAGTAATTACCGCCTAGGAGACAGGCCTTACCGTGGAAAAAAATCCCTCGACAACAAGATTTTACTATTTGAATGAATCAAGCATGCCGGCCGTTGTGGCTTGGCGGTTCTAGGCGCTTCAGTCCGGAACCGCGCGACCGCTACGGTCGCAGGTTCGAATCTTGCCTCGGACATGGTTGTGTGTGATGTCCTTAGGTTAGCTAGGTTTAAGTAGTTCTAAGTGTAGGGGACTGATGAACTCAGACGTTACGACCCATAGTGCTTAGAGCTACGTATTTGAACCATCTGAACTGCCGCCGTGCTGGATAAGTCAACAAAATGTAATATATTCCATCTCAGGGTTGTTCAGTTGGAATTAAGTTTGGAAAAAAATGACCGGTTAAACCGATACCGGGATTTTCGTTCTGGAATAAACGGTATTTTCGGTATTTGTTTGGTCTCAGATTTATTTTATTTTTTACTGATAACTGTGTAAAAAATCGTAATTTCTGAGAGCCCTAAAGTTTTTCGTTTTTAAGGAACCTCTTTTTGAAAATGAAGTAGTTATTATTTGTAAAATTTACATTGGTTTGAAATATTGCGTTATTGCAGAAAATGGAAAATGCAATCAGTGCTACTTTAATAACAATGCCGACAGAAACGAACAACGATCACATGGCATAAAAATTTGTACAGCATTGCTGAGACAATAGTGTCCGTGTTGCCGTGTGTTGTGGCTTAAGGTACGTATGTAGGTGCACTGTGCAAGACTTGGCCCCACATGGTGTATACGGTAGCTTCTCGCTGTCGTTGCTGGACATCCATTGTATTGCAGAATGGCACCAACCCTAGTGTGGAAGTATTTCTCCGACGTGACGTAGCAGAGAAGTACAATGCTTCGGTTGCTTTAAAATATTAAAGATTTGTCTGCCATTTCTATGAAATAATAATAAATTGATCAAATGGCTCTGAGCACTATGGGACTTAACATCTGTGGTCATCAGTCCCCTAGAACTTAGAACTACTTAAACCTAACTAACCTAAGGACATCACACACAACGATGCCCGAGGCAGGATTCGAACCTGCGACCGTAGCAGTCGCGCGGTTCCGGACTGAGCTCCTAGAACCACTAGACCACCGTGGCCTGCGAAATAATAATAGAGGGAAGATATTACGGCAACAGTAATAAATTAAAAACTAACTATAACTCATTAATACTGAAAGTAGGCTGTTTAGGTTTTTATGTTGGTAACGTCACGTAGAACTCTGTATGAAAATCACTGACTGTGCTGTGTGCAGTATGTGGCTTGTTGGCATGGAATATTGTAGTGTTGGCCACTTGGCGGTGGGCCGCCAGCAGTGATGGATGTGGGAAGAGAGATGGCAGAGGTTTGGGAGCGGACGATCTGGACGTGTGTCCGTCAGACATATGAAACCTCCCCTTAGAAAAAATTTAAAAATGACTGTGCTGGTAAACCCCTTACGTTATTTGATTTTCAAACAGCTGAGCAAAACTGAACGTAATCAGACATTTCTCTCTTTACTTATTCTGATCATCACTAAACTGACACAATATTTTTAGCACAATGCAATCTGACTTTCAATAATCCCCACAAAAGAATGGCCGTGACTAACAATAACCTATATCTTTCATGAATCACTTACCTCACAAAAATCTTCGTTACTCGAACTACTGCGATACAGCGAGCGCCAATACTGCCAGCTAAATAAAGGATTCTAACTACTGAAGGCACTAACTACTGATAGGCATAGTTAGGAAATGAAAGATTTTGACAGAGAACAAACAATTTATTTACCTTCATAGTGTTCGAAAGTCATATCACCTCCAACTGCCCAACACTACAATAGCGAATATTCCAACAATGCCAACGAGCCACAGACTGCACACAGCACAGCCAGTGATTCTCATACAGAGCGCTACGTGACGTTACCAACATAAAAACCTAAACAGCCTACTTACAATACTATACAATAAGAACAGAAAGTAGCTCCGCTGCTGCCTGTGTCCTCAAAGTACGCCTTTATTTACTAGTAGCCCCTGAAAACGGACGAATTAACACCAAAAACAGATTTCTTCAACCCCAGTTTTCACCCTTTATTACTCACTATACGTAACGCCAAAACAGTGGTATGGTCCCCAATTACATCATGATTTTTCAGCAGAGCTTCAAAAATTTAGAATCAGTAGGAGAATACTGGTGATTTTTTTCAGTATTCAACCACTTGTCACTTTCATAAAAAAACAGTGAACGGTGGACGGACTTAGTTTTTGTTTATTTCTCTATTTAATTTAACATTTTGAGTCTATGTATTTTGAAAGAGAGGGAGTCGAATTTTTTTCAATCTTTCTTAAAGTTCTAAGTTTATTACAGGAAATTGTGCGAATAAAAAACCGAAAGGCGATTATTTCAGAAACCGGTTATTCTGAGTGGTTTTGACAATCAGGTTAAACTGGCGTGGAAAAAATCGATATAATCGAAAACCGATTCTATCTGCGATAACCGCAATCCATAGTTGAAGTATAAAAAGTCGTGGTATGACAATAAGACAGCCTCGCGGGACCGGCCATTTAGAGAAAGTCACATTCATGTACATTGGGACTAGTTTCACAGCAATTACATTCAGAAAATTTTGTTCCTCATAGTAGCAAGAACGTTGAAAGGAGAAGACCGTGATTTCTTATGTGCGTTAATTGTACCATGTATACGTCGCAGTACGATGCTGCCATCATACGAAAGTGAGAACTCATCTGATGGCTCAGTAAATGATCAAAGTATGTCATTTGATCCTCTAGGCAATCAGCCGAATTTTGTATGTTTTACGACTACCTATGGAGCCAAAGTGAGGGATGAAAATGTGCAAAAGTGTATCAAAATTGATGATTTATGTCTACCTTTTATCACAGATGAATACTCAAACAAATCAACAAACAAAGAAATATTTGTACTACATAAGCGACAATGATTTCCAAACGTTTGAATCAGTGGGTCCCGACAAACAAAAACGAAATTAAACGGTTGTTTGGATTGATCTTGTAGATGGGATATATGCAACCTCCATTTATGTTGGTCCCAGGATGCACTGTTTACTCAGATATGCCCGCGAAATGATTAGAGGTCGTTTCGAAATTTCGCTGAGAATGCTGTACTTCGCAGGTAATTCAAACTTTGACGTTTTAGATCGTCTCTCAAAAGTTCAGTTCATTGTGGATGAAATGAACCAAAATTTTAAGACTTTTGCGATCCTCTTGAAATATTATGTATCGACGAGCACGAATTATGTCCAGGAATATTTGAAACAAAACAGACACAAATATAGAATCAGCATATTTAAACTGTGTTGCGATAATGGACACTGCTACAGTTTTCGAATTTACACTTTCAAAGTACTTGATAAACAAAATAACATACCAACAAATGTCGTGATGAACATATGTCAAGATATATTCAATAAAGTCCATACATTATGTACCGATAATTGGTATACCAGTGCAGATCTGGCAAACAAACTCATAACAAAGAACACGCATTTGGTTTGTACCCTTCGACTAAACCTCAAAAGAGGGCCCAAAGAAATTGTAACGACGAAATAGAAACTCGGCGAAGAGATTGCAAAAGAGGACAGTCAAGGAATTACAGTCCTGAAATGTAAGGACAAAAAGAGACGTTTCTGGTCTTTACATCAATTATGCTAGTGAAATGTGAAACTAGACAACCAAAGGAGGGGTTTATCGAATACCAAAAATTGTTACAGATTGTAATAAGGGAAAAACTGCTTTTGACCCTTTCTGATCAGATGAGTGTATATAACAGTCCATTAAGAACGAGAGTAAAATTGTATCGTAAGGTAGCATTCGATCATTTTCTGAAGGCCGCTGGTGTGCTAGCGATGTATGTATTCTAAGATGTGACGGGACGGAAAACGTCAGACACAATGTTCTAGAAGCAGTTGGCAGATACGATCACACGGTATGCACGTGGAGGAACTCCAGTGAATATCGATACAAAAATAAGGAAACATTAATCGGAAACAGAGGGAGAAAAGGCACATAAAATCTGTAGATGTTGTTATGAATGTTACGAGACACACATAAAAACATTCGGGCGCAATCCACTTAGAAAATGAACTAAAAGGTGCTTGCTAAGTGCAAATCTAAACCCCATCTTCGTACTGAATGGTTTAATAAACATTAAAATTTCGACATTGGTTTTTTAACCCCGGTTCTGCCGTTCGCATGCACTGCCTTCGTCCAAATGAAAAGTACACTGTCAGTTCCACTGGACTGGCGGCACGCTTAGCGTGTTAAAAGAAGGAGCAAGAAAGGAAAAAAAGGGACACAAATATTTATAACCTCACATCCCTACCATTTTTCATCAGAGTAGCTCGATCTTAGCTTAATTAACGAGGACGGTAGATTTCTTCAAAACAATCCTACACCAATGGCTAATAATATTTCCAATGTTTTTAAGAATGTCAAATAACTGTCAACTTGATGGAAGCAGGCGTCGTTGCATGGAAACACAGTGATTTTTACCGTGGGGTACATTTTAGCGTCGTCATACTATCTACTACATTGCATATTATATGACAGATCTGCTAGATTCTCTCCTGATCACTGTAACTGACACAGGTATTGTGTTAGTGAAGTATGAACCTGAAGCGCAACGAGGTTGTTGAAGTAGTCCGCAGTGAACGAGGTTCATATCTCCATCGGGAAACCTGATATACACTGTCTGTAGATTCAGTTAGCAGGCCAGATTAAAAACAATGGTATGTCATACGAATAGCCTTCCTAGCCGATTTCAGCAAATGATCGTTTTCGATATTATCTTGATGTCAACGGGACGTTAACGGTTTCTATAAAACAGAAGGTGTATAGTCGAACGCTGTTACTAGAATTAGCGTGGTTACTGGAAGTAGCATAACGAACAAACATTGGTTAACAAAACTGGGGGTGGGGGGGGGGGGGCAGTAGCTGTTTCCCTTGTTGATAAAGAACTCGTGATATTTTAGAAAGTGTTTCAAAATTGTATCAGTTTCCACAGAATTCAGAGTTCCATGAAGAGGTGTTAATTGATTAACTGCTGATGACATACTTAACTGATTATACAGAAGCAGGGGAAAACAGAGAAAGAGACTTAATGTCTAATATCTCGCAGCTAAGCAACCTAGAACAGTTGTTACCGAACTTCACACTTTAAAGGGTATGTTACGAGGCAGATGGTAATGATCTAATTTTGTTCAACTCGTAATAGCAACGTCGAGGTAGTGTACTAAAGCAAAGTGAAACAGCGAAAATGTATAACACATTTCATCACAACAAAATACATGAAAAAACTTAGATCAAGCAGAGCTGTTTAATTGGGCAGTGATTGTGGAAATGAACATTTGGTGAGTTTCTGTAATAAGTTAATTAAACCTCTGTGGGAGGATGGAATTCGTACTTTTTTTCGATACAGCAAATACAGATTATGTTTAACAATACGCTTGATTTCCGCCTTTGGTTCTGTAGAATTAGAATTTGTGCGAGATTCATTAGTTCGAAACCGAGCACGGTTTTATAACTGCGACGGGCATTCAATTGCCAGTGTCACACATACTTTTCTCGGCCAGTTTCGGTTGAAATAATGCGGACTTTCTTGTGCGTCATCATGGAATTTTACCGCCGCAGCCCCTGTAGGTTCATGTAGCCATCCGTGCACGTAGCCTTCAAAATGGCCTGTATGAAGGGCATGCGTTCTAAGCAGAGAGCTGACACAGTTTCTTTTGGCGGAAAACCAGAGCATCGCAGGTGTTCATAAGCGCTTGCAGAATGTCTCCGGAGACATTGCAGCGAACACCGGCTGATGGCACACAGCTGTGACTCCTGCAATGTTGGAACGTGCGGACACTCTCATTCCATACTACAAGTATAGTGCCTGTGTTGTTCAGAAGTACTGTGTTGTTCAGAAGAATTGCAAGTCCGAATGAACATTGCATCATACTGCTGAACAACACAGGCACTGTCGTATTTATCCGTCGGCACCGAGCAAGCGGCTTTCAATTAAAATGTTTCCCCTGTACAAGAATATTCATAATGGATGTACGAGTGCATGATTGACGACATGTGGAAGTTTTGATCTGGCATTTAAGTGTGCTCAGATAGCTTAACGGCAAAGGTAATCGCTCGTGAAAAGCGGGAATCGAGGTGATCGACGGATCGGAATTAAACACCTCGCTGCTCAACTGGACACGTTTGTTGGTACTGCTGGCACATTCGTTCGCTATTTGGGTACTCAGAAGTGCATGCCAGCTGAATTCCACGTCGCTTAACACAACAGCCTAAGCAGCAACGAAAAACCATCCGTGCCGAATTCCTTATGGGTCACGAGGTTGATCGTAAGGACGCGGCGACACTGGCTCCGACGGTGGTACCATGCGGGCCCCCTCATTAAGGTGGGCGTAAGGTCGGTATTACACTATCAAATTTCTTTATCAAAGTTTTGATCAAAGATATGATCAAATATTCGTCAAATATATTTGACAAAGATCTTTGACGTGGCGCTAAAAAGGGGTATTACACGGTCATCATATTCTTCGTCAAAGTTCAAGACGGCTGACAACAACAACTTGTTATTAACTGCAGCAGTTGCATGTGCCCCAGTTGCACTGTGTGCACATGCGGAAGAGAAGCGAGGAAAAAAAAAAAAAAAAAAAGGAAACGTACCTGGGTGAAGCCGTGAGTTTGACGACGACACGATAAAACCATTCAACAAAACCTGTTATGTGAGCTTATAGTGGAGGAATTCCAAATTGACCACATACCAATCAGCTGGACAAATGCTAAACAGATCATGAACACCAAGGTCAGGAAGAACACAAGAATAGAATCGGATCACTATCTTACAAAAGTTAAGTGCCTTTGGATTCCAAACAGGGACAGACTGCCACAGACGAATAGAAGAACAGAGTACATAAAGGTAGACAGAGACATATTAAGACACAATCGATCCAGATATGAGGAAGGAATTGAATCATTCAATGAATGGCACCACATGAAGCCAAATATGGCGAAACAGACTGAACTATGGGGAAAGGAAGAAAAGAAACGGAAGCACTGGAGGTGTAACAAGGAATGTGAGGAAGCGGCAGAGACTCGCAGGAAAGCCTGGAGAGACTGGAGCAGCAAGAAGGGCCCGGAAAAATGGGAAGTTTTCTTAGGAGCAAGAAAGGAAGCGGCCCGGACAATAAGATGGACAAGAAGACAGAAGATAAAGCAGGAACTGGACGAGATTGAGACCAACTTCAGGAAAAACAACAGTCGACACTTTTTCGGGAAATTCAAAAAGAGTCTGATTGGATACAAGGGTAGAGAACTGTTTACAAGAGATAATAAAGGGGAGCTGGCTGTTAGTGCAAAGGAGAACTGTCGGATTTTTGCAGAGCACTTTCACGACTTGCTAAACTGTGAACCACTTGAACAAGAGCTGGAACTGGGGACTGACATAGAAGGAGAGAACACGTCTTCCAACCAGGGATGAAGTCGCACATGCCATAAGCGATCTGAAGAATAATAAGGCAACTGGAGAAGATGGTATAGCAGCCGAGATGATAAAGTGGGGAGGCAACAAAGCAGTATACAACATGACAAACATAATTCACCAGATCTGGAGAACAAAAAAGTTGCCAGAAGGATGGAAAAATGCAATTGTAATACCAATACATAAGAAGGGGGACAAGAGAGATGCAAACAACTACAGAGGAATATCGCTACTACAGGTCGGATACAAGGTGCTGTCAAAGCTATTGCTCAAGAGAGTAGAAGAACAAGTAGAAAGTACAGTTGGCGACTACCAAGCAGGATTCAGGAAGGGAAGAGGCTGTATAGAACAGATATTTATCCTGAAGCAACTGATAGAACATAGGGCCTTAAAAAACAAAAAGACAGTAATAACCTTCGTGGACTTCACAACGGCATATGACTCCATCGACTGGCAGACTCTTGTTTGTTAGAATCCTGAAGAACAGAGGACTTGATGGAACTACACAAGAACTCATAAAAGAAATTCTGACAGACACAAAAGCAAGGGTGAGATTCAGAGGAGCACTGTCAGAAGAATTTGAGATCAAGACTGGTGCTAAACAGGAAGATGGATTGTCACCATTGTTGTTCAATATAGCACTGGACGAAGTGATCAGGCAGTGGAGAGCAATATACGAGGAAATGCGTATACCAAAGACCCATGTGAGCGACAAAAAGGACAACAGGGCTCAAGTGGACTGCCTAGCCTTTGCACACGACATAGCAATAGTAAGTGAAACGGAAGAAGACGCAAAGACACAATTCGACAATTTAAGTAAGGTAGCCAGAAAGATGGGACTGAGAATCGCCTATAACAAGACAATGACATTGCCGACCGAGGTGGCCGAGTGGTTCTAGGCGCTACAGTCTGGAGCCGCGCGACCGCTACGGTCGCAGGTTCGAATCCTGCCTCGGGCATGGATGTGTGTGATGTCGTTAGGTTAGTTAGGTTGAAGCAGTTCTAAGTTCTAGGGGACTGATGACCTCAGAAGTTAAGTCCCACAGTGCTCAGAGCCATTTGAACAAAGACATTAAATACCACTGCAGACTGGGAAACACCGGAAGGCACAAATGGTAGACAAATTTAAATATCTGGGAGAATTTATAACAGGAAGGAACAGGAGCAAGGAGGAAATAACAGAGAGGATAAAGAAGATGAGGTCAGCCTTCTGCATGACGAGAGAGATATACAATAAAAAGAATATATCCACAGAGGCAAAGATACACCACTACAAGGCAACGGTGAGGAATGCAGTATTATATGCTGCTGAGACGATGACACTAGGAAGAAATGGGGCAGAACAACTAGAGAAAGAAGAGAGGAAAATACTAGGTCCCAAAAGAGGTGGATCCGGAGACCTAGGGAAGAATTGTAGCAGAACATGAGAGCAATATCTGGGGAAATCAGACTAAAAAGAGCAAGATTTTCTGGACATGTAGTTAGGATGGGTATGGACAGAACGACGAAAAGAGAGTGTGGCAAACAACAGGGAGGACAAGGGGAAAGACAGAAAACAGGAGGGTTGTTGAACTTCGGAAGGACTGGTTGGAATTGGGGATCAAGGTCGAAGGAAAGGAAAATTGGAGGAACTAATATACACTGACCAATATGCCGGAGATCTATGACAGAGAAGAATACAGGAAAAGATTAGAGTGTCACCATGGAGCCGACAGGAGAAGCGGAAACTGAAGATCACGGAAGAAGAGCGGGAGAGAAGAAGAGAAAGAATGAAGAGGTTCCGGGAGAAGAAGAGGAAAATGCAGTCCACGAAGGGGCTACCCGTGGTCCTACAGAGGCCGTAACGCAAGAAGAAGAAGAAGAAGAAGAAGAACAAGAACAAGAAGAAGATAGTGGAGGACGTCAAGTCGTACATCAATTACTTAAGAATGGATGAGCATATATTTCTGTATGTGCTCCGTGAAGTGATTCCTCATATCTCAAAGCACAATACTCACTTAAGAACTGCTATATCTGCAGAAGACAGGCTCACTGTAACACTCTGATACCTTGCTGCAGGAGATAGTTTTTGTATCCAGGGCGCCTCAAGTTGTAAAGCGCATCATCAGCTTCGTAAATCTCTCTTAATTTTGTGGTTGTCGGTGCACACCAATTGTATTTACTGGCAATGGTTAGGAAAGCAATACAGATGAAAGAATGCTGCAGCGATGCTAGCGCACCACGTGATAACACGTCACATTGCAGTGAACAGAAGACAAGCGACTTCTTTGAGCAAATCTACAGTGAGTCCCTAGATTTGATCAAATATTTGACGACATTTGACAAAGTTCCCTATTACACCATCAAATTTCTTTGACAAAGATATTTGACAAAGATATTGGACAAAATAAAGTTGATAGTGTAATACCGGTCTAAGGCGGTCGCATTGAACGGAAATTATGTTGAAAAATAGGATTTTATAGTCAAAACAGTCGGGAATAATATGGTGTATTGGAATCCTGAAGAAAACCAACTTGCTGTCAGAAAAAAAATAAAAAAAAATGTTTAGCGTCACTTATTGAACGCCCATCGTAGAACGAACCGGTCTAGAACTGAGATACCTGTAGTTCATGCTTCATCCGATGGCCGAAAAGTTTCAAAATAAAACAATTTAATGCAACTGTAAGAAAGACATTTTGGAAATGAATATTTGTAGCGCTTCGTTTTCATTTTAGCGAAGTCGCTGAAAATCTTGAAAATTATAATTTTGTAATCGCTATTGAGTGTGTCAGTTACTTCATTTCCTATACACATTCATTTCGTTCCACAGAGACCCTCAGAAAACACCCACCGGGAGCTGGCACTGACCGAAGATGCGCACGCGACTTCCAGCTTCCCGATGGTGGGCCTCTTATTGAGAAAGGAACGCCTGTGTTCATCCCGATATACGCCCTCCACCACGACCCCGAGTATTACCCAGAGCCACAACGTTTCGATCCCGAGAGGTTCTCAGAAGAGCAGAAAGCGGCGAGACATCCATATGTGTACATGCCGTTTGGTGAAGGCCCTCGGAACTGTATAGGTAAGTCCTCAGATTCTTACTATGAGTACGGCAGACAAGTTATGCGAAAAATTTACGATAGTTAGTTTGCAGCACTTTTGAAGTGACGCATTTCTTTATTAACAACTGCTTCATCTAAAGAGTTGTTTGATAACCAACGCCGGTTACGTTTTCTTAGACAATTGTGTTTCGTTTTGTAATAATCGTAATTTTGAAGTCGCTTATTTCCCTTTATGTATGTTTCCTTTGGAAAATAACCGCCGGCAGCGGTGGCCGAATGGTTCTAGGCGCTTCAGTCCGGAACCAAGCTGCTGCTACGGCCGCAGGTTCGAATCCTGCCTTGGGCATGGATGTGTGTGATGTCCTTAGGTTAGTTAGGTTTAAGTAGTTCTAAGTTTAGGGGACTGGTGACCTCAGATGTTAAGTTCCATAGTGCCTATAGCCATTTGAACCATTTTTAAAAATAACCTTAGCGTGATTAGTTATACACGAGACTACTGGAAATCAAAATGTGACTCATACGGCTGGACTAATATTTGTCTTCCAGGTATGCGGCTGGGTCTTCTTCAGGCTAAGATCGGTCTGGCGTACATGATGTCCAAATATGAAGTTCGCCGATGTGAAGAAACCAAGGTGCCTCTTCAGTACAGTGCATGGTCCGCGGTTCTGATGTCTACTACTGGTATACAACTGAAACTAGTTCAGAGGAAGTAATAAAAGATATCTCACTGGTTACTCTCAACCGTCTTTCCCGTTATTTGTTTGTGTAACTTTTTATACTATTTGTTTTGTAAATATCATCTTTGTGGTTGGAAATGGTGAGGACACAATAAATTATTTCATTCCAGCTACAAAATATTGTTTGTAGTAAATTTTTTATTCACCTGTTGCGTAGTTCGTCAACGTTTCCTGCAGTTCAAGGAGGATTCAGGACCTTCAATCACCCTTTGATACTTTAAGTCTTTGGAAAAAATGAAGTGCAGGGACATTGTTGTGCGATCGTACGTAATCCAAGTGACCACCATCAGAAACGAAATAATGGCATTGTCGCCCTCTGAGAAAACTGCCGTTGTGACTGGTACGATGGCTCTTCTAGACTATTTGACGTATTCTTGTAGAGCCTTCAGTATTTTTGGCCTCTTTCAATAATCTTCGTCCTTCGGGATTTCACACTGAAGAGACTAACAGGTGTTAGATGCTGAGGCGAAACCATGTACTCAACTGTACCTCTCCGTCGTATCCGTTGTGTTTCTGGAGTGTTATTCAGTTATTCTCTGACACCATGAGAGTACTGAAGCAGAACAGGGCATTTAAAACCTCTGACAACAATGCAGAACTTGATATTTTTAGTAGAATACCACATATGTAATAAAATAAAGAGGGGAGCAATTCAGTAAATCTCAACAAAATAAAGTCAATGAAAAGAAAAAGAAAATTGTTGGAACGGTACAGGAGGGCTGCATCAGATAAAACTGAACACATTCTACATAAGAATAACGTGCGATTGGCTTTTAAGGTAACGAGTAATCTAAAATTAAAACTACAGCGTAACATTACACCTAGGACACATGCGTTCGCAGCAGTTGGAGTGGTATCAAGATTGCGAGAAAGAGTAAGAAGTACAAACTGGTGGTTCCTTCGATGTTAATATCAAAAACAAAAAATCAGCTTTGGGGCACCACAGTAATAAAAAAAAACTTCAGTATTATTAACAGAATGAAAATTTTAAAATCCTGCACGGAAACGCTACAGGAAAACATAGGGAATCCCTTGATGTATTAGAAACCTACGTCACTAAACGAAATGACCCGGAAAAGTAGGTAAATTACCGCAGTGTGTCTTCACGGAATGCGTATTTCAGTTGTTTTGACGGCTTTTTTTTAAACACTTTTCACACCACCTCCCATGGGGATCTGCTTGTAAGCACCGCGAATACGCGACGAGTTGGAGTTTGAGGTTTATCTGCTGTCTGCCCGTGACATCCGAATGAGAGCTCTGTCAATGAGGATGCGAGCGGACGATGGAGGTGAAAAGTGACCATAGGTGAATCGTACGTGGCTCGCTGATAACCTGCGATGCCACGTGCCTTACACGGGCATCCTTCCATTCATATCGTCACACTGCTTTCCAGTGTTGGAATACTGTTTTCAAGGCTTGTGGAAATGTACCTGAGTTACGTATTTTCGGATATGTTACGCACTCCGTATCTGTTCTGTTCGCACATCGGTCACATAGTAGATTGCATAGCTTTTACACCTGGAGTGTAAATGTGAGTTTTCACCTGACAGGGGCGCCATACACACTGGCTCTCTTCGATTCTCTTCAAATCTAAAAATTTGTCGGTCAATGTTCGAACATTAATCTCGTCAAGCAGTACGACACAATTCTAAAATCAGATAAACTCAGACGACCGCCTTCGATTCTTAGAAGATTGCCTGTGTTAATTAAAAGTCATATCGACGCTATTAATATAGTCAACAGTAGCTCAATACGTAGTGGCTCAATCTGATGATGTGATGTCGCTAGTTTGAATCTCACTGGTAGCAACTTTATTTTTAATTTTATTTGCATTACATGTTTACTACTAAATGAAAATTTGGAATAAAAATAACATCTTTTCATTTTTAATTACAGGCCATGTGAACATAAATTAAAATTTCATACAAACATGCGAAACACCTTGATGTTAAATGAAAAATTATGTTCATCAATAATACTGTTAAATCTTTAAAATTGAAAAAAGTGCTGTATTTTCTATTTTATTTGTTGTATTTGCGTACTAAGTATAGATTTATGTTCAGCACCCAAATTATCATGTGAATAGTAATTAAGAATAAAAGTGTTTTCGAATGGAACGTATCTAAAGGGGCAGATTACCTCAACTTTGTCCTTCCTTCTCTCCCCCACCTCGCCATCAAGCTTACCCTTCAACGTCCACCCCCCTATTCTCAGTTCCTCATCCTCCTCTCACAACTTCCCCACTTCCTCTTTCCACTATCCCTCCACAATATCAGTGCATATGCTTTTTATTTAATTTCAACAATTTAGGTGTGCAGCTGCTACACCCAGATAAAAATTTAGAATTATGTGCCATATTATTATTTATTTACACTACTGGCCATTAAAATTGCTACACCAAGAAGAAACGCAGATGATAAACGGGTATTCATTGGACATTACGGAAGGCGAACTACTCGCTGTTGAGAGGACTGTCGTTACACGTATTGCCAAACGCATTGAGGTTGACGGGCATCATTTCGAGCATGTATTGCATTAATGTGGTATTTACAGGTAATCACGCTGTAACAGCATGCGTTCTCAGAAATGATAAGTTTTCAAAGGTACATGTATCACATTGGAACAACCGAAATAAAATGTTCATACGTACTTACGTTCTGTATTTTAATTTTAAAAACCTACTTGTTACCAACTGTTCGTCTAAAATTGTGAGCCATATGTTTGTGACTATTACAGCGCCATGTATCACAAAGCGAAAAAAGTGGTCCAACTAAAACATTCATATTTCTTTACGTACTACACGAATATGTAATTAAAATGGGGGGTCCTATTTTAAAAAACGCAGTTGATATCCATTTGACGTATGGCAGCGCCAACTAGCGGGCCAACCATAGCGCCATCTGGTTTCCCCCTTCAAGGTAGACAAGTTTCGTTCTTTGTAGTTTTTCCATTTGACGCTTATTTCGTGAGATATTTGGCCCGGTCACGATCAATGGACCACTCTGTATAAGCATTGTCTCTCATCTCCGTTTTAGAAAAGAAACATATGTATATGGCCATCATATTATGTATTAATACGTAACAGTTTGAGATGCACTTTATAACGGCTTAATGTGAAGACCTAAATCGGTCGCGTGAACTTCATGAAGTTCTAAAGAAAAGCAACTGCAGCGACTTTTCATTAAATGTTCTTCATATGTCGCATGACGATTCTCTTCACAAACATCTGTTTTAAGTTTTACAGTTCCTTCCTCTGTTGATGTTTACAGCCTTCCTGATCACTGCTTACTCCCACGCTACCAATATAAAAATGATTACACCAGCGATAAACTGTACCACAATCCATTGTCAGTTCCCTACAACCTTCATTTCGACCAATGTCGACTTATGTCGTGTTTATGCCTCGTAGAATTTCGATATTAATGTACGATCTTTTATATTCATGAGTCTCAGTATGCAACACCCGAGAAGTTTCTATTTCGGCAACAGGATACTTAAAAAGTCAGGACACTGTGAACGAAACAAAATACTTACTTCTTACTCAAGAATTAAACTGAAACATACTCGTTGATGTTGAAAGATCTAACTTTTGCATTACTTATGAAATTATCCCCGCATATTGCTCCCCACTGGAGGATACCAAACGGACTTGAATGTGGAAGTCGCCGCCTAGAGTGTCCATAATGCAGAGCAATCGAAGGTGGATAAGATATCCACGATGGAACAACGCACTATAATAGGTGCACGTTGTATCTTCATTGTATTGCAGGTATCAGAGACAGTAACGTACGAGCAACTGTAAGCAGGCTGTTTAGGTTTTCATATTGGTAACGCCACGTAGCGCTCTGTATGGAAATCACTGACTGTGCTGTGTGCAGCCTGCGGCTGGTTCGCATTGTTGAAATTTGCTATTGTAGTGTTGGGCAATTGGCTGTTAACAGTACGCAGCTTTGTGCAGTTGGAGGTGAGCCGCCCCGCCAGCAGTGGTGGATGTGGGGAGAGAGATGGCGGAGTTTTGAGAGCGGATGATCTAGACGTGTGTCCATTAGAAAGAGTAAATTTGAATTATTGGATATCATGAACTGATACATATATATGATGTCCTTTGAACATTATTAAGGTAAATACATTGTTTGTTCTCTATCAAAGTCTTTCATTTGCTAACTATGCCTATCAGTAGTTAGTGCCTTCAGTAGTTAGAATCTTTTATTTAGCTGGCAGTAGTTGCGCTCACTGTACTGCAGTAGTTCGAGTAACGACGATTTTTGTAAGTGATTTATGAAAAGTATAGGTTGTTGTTAGTCAGGGCCATTCTTTTGTAGGGATTATTAAAAGTCAGATTGCGTTGCGCTAAAAATATTGGTCGTCAGTTTAGTGTTGATCAGAATAAGTAAAGAGAGTAATGTCTGAGTACGTTCAGTTCTGCTCAGTTGTTTGAACAGCAAATAATGTAAGAGGTTTATCAGCGCTGTAATTCACTAATTTTTCTAAGGGGACGTTTCACAACATACACTAATAAGTTGGTAATATAATTTTTCTGTGTCATTAGACCATTAACAATAATTTTAATATTTTTGAAACCGCTTGTCTATTGCGTGCTCCACTCTTGTCTGTAACAGGTAAAGGTTTACATAAGTTTCTTAAGACAAACTGTATATTTTCGCCTTCTAGCTACTGTTCTTCTTAAGACGCAGACTGTTACGTCACGCGATAACATGTATACTGCAACTCATGCAAGACGTCATTCACGATGACAGCTTGCTTGAGTGTAATGTAGGGCTTCCTGTGTAGATAACCATTTTTTCCTGCCAAACAATTCGTAGATTACATGAGGAATTTAAGACACACATCGTAAGTCATGTTTATCTTGAGCTGGAGTACGCTTGTCTTTAAACCAAGATTCTTTTATGTCCAAGACGTAAGAGTCGGCGTCTTACTAACAAGAGTGTCTCGGAGGTTTGACGGACAGAGTAAGCCTTCCAACATTTATGTAAGCCATTCGACATACACCGTTATAGGATCTTGAATGCGTAGCTGTCCTCCAAACTACTTCATTCATTAGAAGAATTCTTGCTAGACAAGGTTCACTGAATACTCACGCATGGTGAGTGTGTCCACTAGAAACTAATTGCACATTCTCCAGAGATTTGCCGGCCGGAGTGGCCGAGCAGTACTAGGCGCTACATTTTGGAACCGCGCGACAGCTACAATCGCAGGTTCGAATCCTGTCTCGGGCATAGATATATGTGATGTCCCTAGGTTAGCTAGGTTTAAGTCCACTACTGGCCATTAAAACTGCTACATCACGACGATGACGTGCTACAGACGCGAAATTTAACGGACAGGAAAAAGATGCTGTGATATGTAAATGATTAGCTTTTCAGAGCATTCACACAAGGTTGGAGCTGGTGGTAACACCTACAACATGCTGACATGAGGAAAGTTTCCAACCCATTTCTCATACACAAACAGCAGTTGACCGGCGTTGCCTGGTCAAACGTTGTTGTCATGTCTCGTGTAAGGAGGAGGAATGTGTACCATCACGTTTCCGATTTTGATAAAGGTCGGATTGTAGTCGATCGCAATTGCGGTTTTTCGTATCGCGATATTGCTGCTCGCGTAGGTCGATATCCAATGACTGTTAGCAGAACATGGAATCGGTGGATTCAGGAGGCTAAGACGGAACGCCGTGCTGGATCCCAACGGCCTCGTATCACTAGCAGTCGAGGTGACAGGCATCTTATCCACATGCTGTAACGGATCGTGCAGCCACGTCTTGATCCCTGAGTCAACAGAAGGGGACGTTTGCAAGACAACAACCATATGTACGGACAGTTCGACGAGGTTTGCAGCAGCATGGACTATCAGTTTGGACACCATGGCTGCAGTTACCCTTGATACTACATCACAGACAGCACTGCCTGCGATGGTTTACTCAAAGACGAACCTGGGTGCACGAATGGCAAAACGTCATTTTTTCGGATGAATCCAGGTTCTGTTTACAGCATCATGATGGTCGCATCCGTGTTTTGCGACATCGCGGTGAACGCACATTGGAAGCGTGTATTGGTCAGCGCGATACTGGCGTTTCACTTGGCGTGATGGTATGGGGTGCCATTGGTTACACGTCTCGGTCACCTCTTGTTTGCACTGGCGGATCTTTGAACAGTGGACGTTACATTTCAGTCGAGTTACGACCCGTGGGTCTACCCATCATTCGATCCCTGCGAAACCCTACATTTCAGCATGATAATGCACGACCGCATATTGCAGGTCCTGTACGGGCCTTTCTGGATACAGAAAATTTTCGACTGTTGCCCTGGCCACAACAATCTCCAGATCACTCACAAATTGAAAACGTCTGGTCAATGGTGGCCGAGGAACTGGCTCATCACAATACGTCAGACACTACTTTTGATGAACTGTGGTACCGTGTTGAACCTGCATGGACAGCTGTACCTGTTGTAAGTGGGCTGTTTTTATATTGGTAATGCCACGTAGCGGACTGTATGACAATCATTGGCTGTGCTGTGTGCAGTCTGTGGCTGGGTGGCATTGTTGTAATACTTTCCATTGTAGCGTTGGGCAGTTGGCTGTTAACAGCACGTAGCGTTGCGCAGTTGGAGGTGATCCGCCAGCAGTGGTGGATGTGGGGAGAGAGATGACGGAATTTAGAGAGCGGATGATCTGGACGTGTGTCCATCAGAAACAGTACATTTGTAAGAATGGATGTCATGGACTGATATATATATTATGACTTTTGAACACTATTAAGGTAAATACATTGTTTATTCTCTATCAAAATCTTTGATTTGCTAACTATGCCCATCACTAGTTAGTGCCTTCAGTAGTTAGAATCTTTTATTTAGCTGGCAGTAGTGGCTCTCGCTGTATTGCAGTAGTTCGAGTAACAAAGATTTTTGTGAGGTAAGTGATTTGTGAAAGGTATAGGTTAATGTTAGTCAGGGCCATTCTTTTGTAGGGATTATTGAAAGTCAGATTGCGTTGCGCTAAAAATATTGTGTGACAGTTTAAGCACAGTCATGTATAATTGTTCAAAGGGGACGTTTTGTATGTCGATCCTTAGCTGAGGATACCTCACTGGAATCTTCTGATTTTTTTCTTGTAGTTTGTGTAATTAGTGTAGCTATTGTTTATTGCTTTCGCGTAATTGTAGAGAGAATTTCCTTTGTAGTTGCAGTCTTTCATTGTTGTACAGTAAAACAGTTGCGGCATGCATGTAGATTTGTACCAAGTATTTCGCAGCTGTGCATGCGATTAACTAGATATTATTTACAGTGCTATGTTAATGTGTTTTTTTATTTTTGCTCCTCAAATTGTGCTTTTCTGTGTTATCGTGTGAAATATTGTGACAATATGGCGTGTGATAAACGTAATACTAGGCTCCAAAGTAAACTGAGAAATGACAGTGAAGACGAAAGCAGTGTGTTAGCACCACTGTGTAATGAATTAAATAATGTTCAATTTGGTAATTGTGCATAGGGAAATGGAGCGGGCGGCAAACAATGGTGTAGATAGTGAAACAATTAGTGAACAGGGAAGGATTATCGTTCGATCCGTCGGCAACAGCCCGCCTCAGGAATCGGGAATGACAGAACACAATCTTCCAAATACTGCAGATTCAGGTTTTGGGTCCTCACCGTTTTCTCAAATAAGTCAAGACACAATTTCTGCTTGTCAAAATGTGAATGTTGCCAGTGCAACTTCACTGCCGAAAAGCACTGAGGAACATCTTCACGATAAAGGATGACAACCAAAAACAGTTGCAGGATAAAATTTTTTTAAAATTCTTGACCAATGTTTCGGTACATATAAATATACCTTCATCAGAGATAAAAAATCCTGAACAGGAAGACACTTTCATTAGAAAAGCCTTAGCATCGGAAGCGAGAAACACAATGGCATAAGTAACAGCGAAATTACCAGAGTAATACAGGCACAAAATCCTTAGTTACTTACTAAAATTACATCATGCAATGGAGATTAATAAAACAATTGAGCCAAAGGCGTCGTCAATAATTAAGACATCTTCTCCATTTGTACAACATGACTACGGGCACAGGGTCAAAGCGATCAGTTTAGCATCATTACTTCACCTATGGACTATCGAGACAAGAGTGTGAAAGCACTAGGGCAGATGGTTTCGCCGAGAGAGGGCACTTGTATGTGCCAGACACTCGCGCATATTAAAATCCACGAATACATACATAAGCGCATCAAAAATTATTAAAAGTTGTGTTAATTCAAACTTTCTGTCTTAATAAATAAAACATATCAGACCATTTAAAAACATTTATGTAAAATAGAAAATATAGAACCAATTTACCTGTGTCCTAGTGTCAAACAGATAAAGCTTGCGCTATGGAACATCTGACGAAAGAGGACACTTGTGTAATGCGCGAGAATCTCGCGTAACGTAGGCGGTGAAATACATACTAGCGAAAACAACCAAAATGTTATGATAAAACGAAACCATTTGTCGTTGTGAATAAAAACATACTAGTCAATTAACCACACATACACATCGAAAATCACAAACAACAAACATCAAAAATACGTAAAATCCCAACAAGACAGAAAAGGCGCATTTCACCGGCATCAACAAGCAAGAAAACTAACTTCTAGTCAGCCAGACTATATTACATTAAGGCAAGGAGGGGTTTGAAACTGTCTAAAAAATTTTTGTTTCTAAGCTGCACCTGTTCATTAAGAACAAAACCATCTTTTAGAGACAGATGCTTGAAAATCTCTAATTCTTTGAGCAAGTCCTGTTTGAGACCTTTATTCGCTTCATGAAGCAACTCTACGTCGTCGAATTCACGTGGCGTATGCTGTAAGAGCCATAGATGCTCGGCAAACGTGGAATTATATACACTTTCCCCATTTTTACCTAACATGTGTTCTTTATACCTAACGTTAATGGGTCTACCTGTCTGTCCAATGTAATAGTTTGGGCAGTCGTTACAAGTAATTTTGTATTCACCGGACTTAGTGCCAAGTTCTTCCCGTGCTCCAATAGTATGAGTTACTCTTTGTTTCAGGCTATTATTTACGGAAAAGGCAACTCTGTAACCGTATTGTTTCTGTAAAAGTCTTCTTATCTTATATGAAACGTTCCCCAAAAATGGAATAGAAATAAAGTTATTACCCTCATTCTTTTTCGCCCTGTTATCTCCTAATGTTGAACATTGTACAGCTGTTTTTTTCTTAACAATTTGGTCAATTAATTTAGAGTCGTATCCATTGTTAGTAGCTATTGATTTTAATAAAGATATTTCTTTTCTAAACAACTCTGTGCTAAAGGTGTGCTCACAGCACGATGAACTGCAGAATGAAAGAAGGCGATTTTGTGAGTTTGAGGATGACAAGAATCTACTGGAATAATATTATCAGAAAAAGTTTCTTTACGAAAAATGTCGAAGCTAATAGTGTTACTCAATAACTTAAGTTTCAAGTCAAGAAAATGGAGTTCTCTCTCATTGTTTTGTATCTCATTTGTGAATTTCATTTTCTCGCTAAAACTGTTGAAAACATGAAACAGTTATAGTACATCTTGGTCACTCCCTTGAAATATTATATCATCAACAGAACGAGCATAGAAAGGAATCATATTACCCATTTTAATAAATTTTTGTCCTGCAACTGTTTTTGTTTGTCATCCTTTATCATGAAGAATTTCAACACTTGCTGTTGCAGCCATGTTTAAAATCTTGAAACTGAGGAACATGTTTCAGACACCAGTGCATTGTTATTACAGTTAATGCAACAAATAGGACAAAGGCTACAAAAGTTAGACACAATGGAACAAAATCTTCAAAAGTTAGACACAATGGAATAAAATCTTCAAAAGTCAGACACAATGGAACAACACCAGAGACAAACACAGCAACAGTTAGACGCAATGGAACAAAAGCTTCAAAAGTTAGACTCAGTGGAATATACGCTTGAACAAACACATGAAGATTTAAATACTGAGTTACATAAAATCGAATCGAAATGTCAAAAAGTCTGTAGTGACGTAAAAACACAAATTTGTGAGCATTTCCAACCTATTTTTTCGCATCATGAATATACATTACAGAATCACGAAGCAGCCATAAAAGAGCTGCAAACTATTGTTCATGAAAATCATGAGACCTTGCAAGCTAAAATTGACTCAGTTGCATCTACCTATTCGGTTGTGCAACTTGCAAAAACTCAGGAAAACTTAAACAACGAAACAGTAGATACAATTTCAACACAAATGGACACTCTGAAACTTGGTTCATAAAAACACACTGAGGAAATAAGTACACTATCGGAGAAAGTAGCTGAACTTTCGGATCAGTTCACTAACGTATCTGGAAAGGTAGATGATGATCTGAATGACACAAAACCTGTAGCCATCACTGACACAGAAGAGTATGAACAAATTAAGAAATTCAAACAAAATCAGAATCAAATTAATACACAACACAAAAGAGAAATCCGGGAAGAACAAGATCAGTTGGCACAAGTAATACAAAAATTACATATTTCAGAGGACACTCGCGCTCCAACATGGGAAGAGGGACTTAGAAATACGGAAAAGCCACAAAATAATAACACAGGGCATTTCGGAAATTATGAAAGAAATTGGCAAGGTGCACCGAATTTTGAGATGGAACCGCCGACACGACGTAACAATGACCGATATGCTACTCGCCGACACGATGATTTTGACTATAAGCTGTTCATTACTACACATAAGTTCAAAACATTTAAGAATTCTGGCAACTACATTCATCCACAAGCGTAGCTCCATCAATTCTCTCATTGGTTTCCTCCCAACTGGGCATTAGAGCACAGATTAGAATTTATGTGTGGCTACTTAGAGAATGAACCAGCTGAAAGAATGCGTTCGGTCATTCACGATTGTCACAGTGACGGAGAATTTTACATGCCTTTCTCTAAACATATTGATCTCAAGCTACACAAGACCGAGTAAAACATAGCATCATAATGACGAAACATTTCGAACAATCTGAATTTTCCAGTCTTGTGAAATATTTTGGAGACATGTTACACAAGAATCAGTACCTGTCAAACTCATACAGCCCGTCAGAACTCATCCGGATTTGCTTAATCAAATTACCTGAACATTTACGACATATTATTTTGGCAGGACATTGCAAAGACGACATTGAAGCTTTTCATGGACCCTTACAAGAATTAGAAATTGACACTGACAATCGTGGAACGCGAAAACAGGAACACAACAATTACAGGTCACATCCGTCGCAATTCCGCGATGAAAGAAATAATAACTGGACACGACAAGGCTATTCTCACAACACACATCGTGACCAAAACACCACCCGTACGACAACCGTTGGCAGAGTAGTAATAATTGCAGGGAAAGATCACTTCTCCGTGGTAGTGACTATCACAGAGACAGTCAGAGAAACAGGCAATATGGGAACCAAAATAATTATTATCAAGGGAGACAGAATAGATGCAACGGTCCTGCGTGCAGTTACGATTCAGGGAGAAATTCTGCACCACGTGACCGACAACAAAGAAACTATGGAATCTACCTACATTACGACAGACGATATGATAGTAACGACAGACCTGAATTGCATCAGAACTGGCGAGATTCAAACAGGGCAGAGCCCTCTCGACAAGGTGAATTTGTAGACGTTAGGTCTCCAAATCCCAATAAGGACCGCGCCATCAAAGTGACAATAGGCAATGACTCATACCACTGGCAGCCACAAAACGTACTTATGAAACTGACGACGCAGCTGCCGTAGCTAGTAATTACGTAAAAATGGAAGACATTAGGGACATCTTACTCCAGGAAGATGACGTAAAACGTAACAACATTGCATATCCTGTGACTCACATTACAGTAAATGACGTAAAATTTACGGCAGTACTTGATTCAGGAAGTCCCATTTCAGTAATTAGTGAAACAACTTTTAGCAAATGCAACGTATCGAACGATTGCCCCACACTTCCGTTACGTAAGATTAAATTACAAGGTCCAATCTTTGGAAAATATGTATATGTACCCCAACAAACCAACTTAGAATTCTTTTGTCAAAGCCGCAGCTTCTCTATGAACTTTCTTATTGTTCCATTATTGCCGACGGAAATTGTATTGGGAGCAGACTTTTTGAATGAATACAAAGCAATCTTAAACATTCACGATGCTGAAATAAGTCTAGAGAAAGAAGTCAATAGCTTTGAAATTTGAAGATTGTCTCTCAAACCATGACGAAGAAATTAATCGGCTTTACCTCCTGTTAGACAACAGTTCGGAATTTTCGACGGAACTTGACACTAACAACCACTCTGCAAGTACTGACAGGGATGATATCTACGACATATTTGATACTAATGAGTTAATTCAGAATAAAATTCAAACAATTGAGAATTGAAATGACACTGATAGGCAAGACCTTCTTGAGATTTTGCAAGCACATTCCACAGTTTTTACTCACAAAACAGGAACATTCAAGGGATTTCAATACCAATTTCGTGTTCGTGACCATACTAAATTTTGTGTTAGACCATACGTAATTCCGGCACATTATAGAGACCGTGTTAGAAAAGAAATACAATCTATGCTTGACGAGGGCATTATTGAGCCTGCAGTAAGCTCATACAACAATCCATTACATGTTGTTGAGAAGAAAAATTGATCGATCAGGCTTGTCTTAGATTCGAGACAAATCAATACTATCACCATTCCTGAAACAGACAGGCCGCAAACGTTGGAAGAACTTCTTCAAAATTTTAATGGCGTAACAGTGTTGTCTTCTATTGATCTCAGATCCAGCTTATATCAGATCGAACTTCACCCAGAATGTAGAAAATACACAGCTTTCCTTTGTTTCGGCGTTTGTTATCAGTTTCGGAAACTTCCTTTTGGTTTGAACATTTCTTCGGCAGCATTCATTCGCGGGCTAAATTCCATATTACCTGAGTTCTTAAAACGTCACATTACCTTATGTGGACGATATTCTGACAGCAGAAGCCTCATGGGAACAACACAATCGCATCGTCAACAGCGTGTTTCATATTTTTGCAGAATCTGGAATTACAGTTAACTTGGAAAAGTCTGAATTCGGTAGGACAAAGGTGAAGTTTTTGGGACATATTATTTTTTCAGAAGGCATTCAGCCGGATCCTGAAGAGTTAGAAGCAATCAGAGCCATTCCAGTTCCATCCACAAAAAAACAAGTCACATAAATTTTTACCGTCGTTTTCTGAATATGCAAATTCTAGTTACACCAAAACTTTGTTCTCTCACTGGAAACAATACTATTTGGAACTGGGACGAACAAGCACAGTTGGAATTCAATTCTTTGAAAGAAGCGTTACTTAACGCGCCAATACTAGCTCATCCAGATCTGTCACAAGATTTCTACCTTAGCATAGATTCTTCTAAAGTCGGTCTTGGTGCCCATTTATTTCAAGAAGCCATAGAAAATGACACTACTGTTCAGAAAACCATTGCTATTGCTAGCCGAGTGCTAACAAAATCTGAAAAAAAATTATTCTGTTACTGAATTAGAAGCTTTAGCTATCGTCTGGGCATTTAACAAAACGTGAAAGTATACAGTGATCATCGTGCATTACAATTTCTTATGTCTTCGAAATTAAATGATGACAGGTTAAAACGTTGGGCATTGTTTCTGCAAGAATTCCACTTCACAATAGTCTACATTCCCGGCAAGGAGAACATTGTTGCGGACGCACTGTCACGCGCACCGGCTGGGCTTGAGAAAAGTAACACAGAAAGCAACCTCGAGAAAAAATTTCAGTATTCTTTACATTCAGAAAGTCGCCTTTGAAAACTTCATCACCACATCTTTAAAGGACATTGCTCATGAACAAGATAAAGATCCGATTTGGAAAGACATCAAAAGTAAATGGCATGAAAAGACACACACAGATTCGGCATTATTATCTGGTTAGAAACAACATACTGTTCAAACGCTGCACTGTTGATGACAAGCTATGGGTACTTTGCATTCCTGACGATTTTGTTAATAAGCTCATTTGGTACATTTATTTCAGCTATGCACATTTTGGTCCACGAAAATGTTATCATATTCTTCGGACGACTTGTTATTTTAACAATATGGAAAAGAGAATTCTAAGAGTCTTGTCTATTTGTAAACTTTGTCAAAAGACTAAACCATCTACTGTCTCACATCGTGCTCCGTTGTTTCCTATCATTCCTTCCAAATTAAAAGAATTTGCTGCTGTTGATCTCTTGGGACCCCTTGTCAGAACATCTAATGGATTTTCGTTCGTTCTAGTCGCTGTTGAACTTACTTCAAAATTTGTTTCTTTCATTTCGTTACGTAAAGCCACTGGACAGTCTGTATCCAACGCCTTTGTTAAAAATTTCTTACGTGAAGTTGGACAAGTTAGTAAAGTTATTTCAGGTAACGCACCGTAATTCATATCTGCTGTTCGATCACGCATGTTTCGGAACCATAAAATCAAACCTGTTTTTATTTCATTGTACTCACCACATTGTAACCCGTCTGAACGGATTATGAAAGAAATCAATAAGCTTTGCAGACTTTATTGTCACAAAAAGCATCAGTATTGGGACAGATACTTACACTTATTTCAAAACGTGCTGAATGACTCTACTGCTTTACCACCTATTCTTGTACTGAAGAATGAAGAACCACCGAACAGAATCAGAGAGCTTGTACCTTTCCCGAATACACGTAAACTTCGACACAAAGACATAATTGATTTGGCTATTAAAAATATAAAATCTGCAGCAGACAAAAGGAGAAAACTACACGGTAAAGCAAATGCAAATAAATTATATATTGGTCAGAATGTTCTCATTAAAGCTCATTCATTGTCACATAAGAAGAAACACTAGAGTTACAAATTCTTTCTAGTTTACAATGGACCTTACAGAATCCGACGTATACCACATGATAATTGCATTGAAGTTGAAACTCTGCGTACTAGGAACAGTAAAGGTTTACACCACATTTCACATGTAAAACCGTTTATTGAAAGATAATCTGTTTTTTTTACGTAGTCTTTGCCATAAAACTTTTCACTTCACACTACTAGTAGAATTTGTCACACTGAGAAGCTGTTACCATGCAACAATGTTTGAAGCTAAATATCCAGGCAAGAACCGAGAGAACTTATTTAAATAGAAATTACGAATGCATTGTTATAGTGAACAGACGACACAGTGTTGTTATTTGTACATTATTGCTTGTGAGTTGCACGATTACGTAACGACTATCAGGCTTACATACTTAGAACATATACTGCTAATGAGATTTTAATGCAACATTTTGGTTTACTTGAAAATACATTCTGGATTTAAAGTACTTTCTGTGAGATACCAGATGACACAGTGGTTAGTTTATGTGACAACTACACGATTTTATCAAGACGCTACTAATGTGTGACACAATTTACATTGTTGCTTTTGCAGTGTATCAGTTTTTCTGAATTCTTCTTGAAAGTAAAACATGTTTTAGTAGTAACTTTTGTGGTATAGCTACAATGTGACAGCCTTTTACGTAGCACAACAATACATTACAGTATAGTACTTTCTTGATCATGGTAATGTATGTAATAACTACGATATCTATACGCATAGCATTTCACTTTTGTTTTGTAAGTACATTAACTTCTACCGAACTTAGCTTTCGGAGGACGATAACTATAACACTTCCACAGATTTATCTTATAGCAAGAAGCACATTTAGCGCTACAGGACATGTATTTGAGTGATTAATTTTGTACTTAAAACATTTATTTTTAAAGAATTTTGAATTACATTGATACAAAGGTTTTCTGTGATACATTTCATTCCATTGCTGTAATCTGTAACATCTGAGGATATAATTACATTAATCCTCAGGGGGGTACACGCTTACTTCGTGTACCACGTGTCTGGCAAGCACAAGGAGCCCTAGCTAATATGGTATTTGCTTATACAACTTTACACATCGGTACCATATTTCTCTAATACTGAATTACACAACTATCTCATTATCTAATAGACAAACAAATTTTTTTTTACTAAATCAGTGACACATGTTTACGCAATTACACAGTTGGATAACTACATACTTATTATACTGTATTTCGTCTGTAGTTTGTGAACCGTTCATATTTTTTCAGAATCATTGTGATACTATGAGACCTTTGAATGTCGTATTTGGTAAGGGGGTGTGAGTTTTAAAGTACGTTGGAGGTAGATGACACTGCTGAAATGAGCAGAGAATTTTTTTTAGGTTTTTAAATTATTGCAGAAAGCTACGACAGTTTTGAGATATGACTGAGGTGTTATGATGTTATTTTTGCGACGACGATGTGTATTATGCTGTTGAGGTATGTTTATGATCAATAAGCTGATGCTATATGAGGAATTTGATTATGCTACATATTTATAATGATGAAATATTGAAAAATGTCGACGAATATGTATATGTGTAATAAGGTAAGGAATAATGAGTAGTGGTTAGGGACTCTGGTTTTTGAAAAAAAATGTTAGAAACCAAGAACCATACTTTTAAGAGTAATGAAATATATGTATATGCATAAATGTATCACAATGCTGGCGAAAATTTTTTGGATACTGTGATATTTACAGGATTTTGTTTCTGCACATTTGTAACGCAAATTCTCGACCTGTGAAATTTTTTATATGAGACTGTCACTGTAATAAACTGCTGTAGTCAATATTTCGGTAAGAAAGTCAAGTGACCTTGACGTAATGCGTTTTGAGCGGCCAGCTGTGCCAGCCGCCTGTAGAAAAAGCCATTAGGTGGAGAAAAAATAGGCCATTAACCTTGCTATTGACATTCCTTTATAGAAAGCATCGCAAATATGACACGCTATTACTTGGAAACATATGATTATACTGTGGAGCACATACTTTGTGCTACTTACTGAAATGGTTATGAATTGATGGAAAATATTCTTACATCTGCACACCTGATTATGACAAGTGTCTTTCTACGAGAGTTGAGAGAATTTCTACTGACTTATGAAATGCCACATGGCTATTGAATGATGTTTTTAAGCTTTGCTTTACACAGTTGCTTATTTCATTTGATATCTCGTTTCCAGCTGCGTTGCAGCATTGATTATATAAAATAAAATTAAATGCATTTGCTAATGTGAACACTTTCTGTCAACAGATCTATTAAATAATAATTTTATGATCCACATTCTTCGAAAAAGGAGCACTAGGAAAGGAAAGAACAACAAGAAGGGACTAATAACAGTAACTGCATATATAATTTTCTTTTCAAGTACTTGGTAGTTTTTTGTAGAATAAGTTTTTGTGGTGAACCACTTTAGCTACATAGACATTAAGATGTGAATATACATTTCCCTTTTCTGCATTGTTGTCTTTAGTGTACTATTTTTTCTGCTTGTGGGTTTGTCATGTTTAGATATTTACAACTGCTTGCAGGGGCCAGTCTCCATTTTTTTGTCATTGCTGTTTGTGTTAATTGTTTTGTGCTGCTGCATTGCCTCGTCCCTTAGTTTAGCATCTGAGCTCAGTAAATTTAAGTTAGCTTAAGATGGGGTAGGGTATATGAGAGAACGAGTTGTGATGAGTGTGAAGAAATGCACCGAGAAGCTATAAGAAAATGGTTTGGCGAAAAAAGTATTTTGGAAGAGGATAAGAACAAAAAAGTAGGGTTTAGGGACAACAGGTTTAGGTAGGATTTTCTTGGAAATAAATAATGAGGTAAGATAATAGAAAATTAATAATGAGATTAGAAATGTCTGAACATATAAATACAGAAAGCATGCTTGGATAGGATTTTTTTGGTGGAAACATATGTTGAAATAAGATGAAAGATCTATGGAATGAAGTTTTGGGTTGGACTGCAGTACCAAATGTCACACTGAAAACAAACTGTGGCCTTTCCTCTTGTGTTATTATGCTATGTGTTTGTGTACTCTTGTGTATTTGTGTTTTTCCTGTCTATATGTGTTTAGCTAATAAGAATTATGTTGTAGAATTTTTCTAATAATATGTTATTTACTTTGTAGAGATGTTTAGACATTATTCTGTTCTGTTTCAGTGGTCATATGCGAAATTAATGTTTCGAAAACTATTTTCATTATTTTATGTATGTACTTATGTCGTGGTTCATGGTGTAGGTTCCTGTAGTCATATCCTAGTTCATGAACCACAGGCAACGTATGAGTGGCCAAGTAAGTGGTCCCGACAGTTGGGAGTCCAGTTACTTTGGAATAAGGCTGGGTATCTCAGACATATTCTGAGTCATGGTCACCTTTGTGCTCATAGGGCAAAGACTACCAAATCCACTGGTTAGTCCCTCAACCGCTAGGGGTAAAACCCAATGGGACTCGGGGAAAGTAAGGCTAGCAACCTGCTTCCTTGGTACTTTAAATATGATGCTGGCAACAATCAGAGCAAAATGCCTCGGACCTTTGGAGGTGACGAAGTCCCACCTTTAACTGACAAACCAGGGACTACTAAGATATGACTTGGCAAACAAATGGTAATGAGATGTGGAGCTGTTAATATCAATGGGGGCTACTCTGGGAAGAAGGTAGAGCTGGCAGAGGCTGCAAGTAAGATGAGGCTGGACGTTCTAGCTGTTAGTGACATTCGGGTAAGGGGTGAGAAAGAAGAGGAAGTGGGAGAATACAAGGTCTACCTGTCAGGAGTCAAAGCAGGAATAGCACAATGGGCTGTAGGGCTTTACATCAGGAAAGAAATGGAACCCAGCGTAGTTGCAATAAGGTATGTAAACAAACGACTGATGTGGATAGATTTGACAGTGTCTAGCAAGAAAATTAGGATTGTGTCAGTATATAAGCATTGTGAAGGGACAGATCAAGATAAGATGGATAGTTTTTATGAGGCACTCAGTGATGTAGTTGTTAGAGTAATGGACAAGGACAGTGTTCTGCTTATGGGTGATTTTAATGCCAGGATTGGAAATCGAACAGAAGGGTATGAAAAGGTTATGGGTAAATTTGGAGAGGATATGGAGGCCAACAGGAACGGGAAACAACTCTTGGATTTCTGTGCCAGTATGGGTTTAGTAATCACAAACTCCTTTTTTAAACATTAGAACATTCACCAGTATATTTGGTAAGCAGGGGAACCAGATCTGTCATTTACTATATAATAACAGAACAGGAATTCAGGAAGGCTGTGATGGACACTAGTGTATTCAGGGGATTCTTTGATGACACTGATCATTATTTAATCTGCAGTGAAATTGGGATTGTGAGGCCGAAAGTGCAGGAGGTCAGGTCCATATGTAGGAGGATTATAGTGGAGAAACTTCAGGAAAAGGAAATCAGGCACAAGTACATAACAGCGATCTCAGAAAGGTACCAGTTAGTTAAATGTAGTGAATTACAGTCATTGGAAAAGAAATGGACAAGGTACAGGGACACAGTACTAGAAGTGGCTAAAGAATGTCTTGGAACAGTAGTGTGTAAAAGTAGGATGAAGCAAACAGCTTGGTGGAATGACACAGTCCAGGCAGCCTGTAAAGGTAAAAAGAAGGCGTATCAAAAATGGCTACATACTAGAACTCAGGTAGACAGAGAAGTTACGTTGAAGAAAGAAACAAAGCCAAACAGATAATTGCAGCATCCAAGAAGAAATCTTGGGAAGACTTTGGAAACAGGTTGGAGGCTATGGGTCAAGCTGCTGGAAAACCATTCTGGAGTGTAATTAGCAATCTTCGAAAGGGAGGTAAGAAGGAAATGACAAGTATTTTGGACAGGTCAGGAAAACTGCTGGTGAATCCTGTGGATGCCTTGGGTAGATGGAGGGAATATTTTGAAGAGTTGCTCAATGTAGGTGAAAATGCGATCAGTAATGTTTCAGGTTTCGAGGTTGAATGGGATAGGAATGATGATGGAAATAGGATCACATTTGAGGAAGTGGAGAAAATGGTCATAGATTGCAGTGCAATAAAGCAGCTGGGGTGGATGAAATTAGGAAGTGGAGAAAATGGACAATAGATTGCAGTGCAATAAAGCAGCTGTGGTGGATGAAATTAAGTCGGAACTCATCAAATACAGTGGAATGTCAGGTCTTAAATGGCTACACAGGATAATTGAAATGGCCTGGGAGTCGGGACAGGTTCCATCAGACTGGACAAAAGCAGTAATCACACCAATCTTTAAATATGGAAACAGAAAAGATTGTAACAACTACAGAGGTATATCTCTTTAATCAGCGTTGTGGGTAAAATCTTCTCAGGTATTGTTGAAAGGAAAGTGCGAATATTAGTTGAGGTCCAATTGGATGAAAATCAGTGTGGGTTTACGCCTCTTAGAGGTTGTCAGGACCAGACCTTTAGCTTACGGCAAATAATGAAGTGTAATGAGTGGAACAGGGAATTGTATCTACGCTTTATAGATCTAGAAAAAGCATATGACCGGGTTCCTAGGAGGAAGTTATTGTCTGTTCTACGAGATTATGGAATAGGAGGCAAACTTTTCCAAGCAATTAAAGGTCTCTACATGGATAGTCAGGCAGCAGTTAGAGTTGACAGTAAATTGAATTCATGGTTCAGAGTAGTTTCAGGGGTAAGAAAAGGCTGCAACCTGTCTCCACTGTTGTTCATATTATTTATGGATCATATGTTGAAAACAATAGAGATTAAGATATGTGAACACACAATAAGCAGTCTTGCATATGCAAATGACTTAGTTGTGATGGCAGATTCGATTGGCAGTTTGCAAATTAATATTTCAGAGCTGATCAGGAATGTAAGGACTATGGTATGAAGATTAGCATCTCCAAAACGAAAGTAATGTCAGTGGGAAAGAAATATAAACGTATTGAGTGCCAAATAGGAGGAACAAAGTTAGAACAGGTGGACGGTTTCAAGTACTTGGGATGCATATTCTCAAAGGATGACAACATAGTGAAAGAACTGGAAGCGAGGTGTAGCAAAGCTAATGCAGTGAGCGCTCAGCTACAATCTACTCTCTTCTGCAACAAGGAAGTCAGTACCAAGACTAAGTTATCTGTGCACCGTTCAATCAACCAACTTTCTTGTATGGGAGCGAAAGCTGGGTGGATTCTGGTTACCTTATCAACAAGGTTGAGGTTACAGATATGAAAGTAGCTAGGATGATTGCAGGTACTAGTAGATGGGAACAATGGCAGGAGGGTGTCCAGAATGAGGAAATCAAAGAAAAAGTGGGAATGAACTCTATAGATGTAGCAGTCAGGGCGAACAGGTTTAGATGGTGGGGTCATGTTACACACATGGGAGAAGCAAGGTTACCCAAGAGACCCATGGGTTCAGCAGTAGAGGGTAGGAGGAGTCGGGGCAGACCAAGGAGAAGGTACCTGGATTCGGTTAAGAATGATTTTGAAGTATTAGGTTTAACATCAGAAGAGGCACCAATGTTAGCACTCAATAGGGGATCATGGAGGAATTTTATAAGGGGTGCTATGCTCCAGACTGAACGCTGAAAGGCATAATCAGTCTTAAACGATGATGATGATGATGATGATGATGATGTACTTATGTCATAATTCTTGTAACACTGATGTATATGTTTGTATCCATTATTGTGTAAAGCCTGTTTTACTACAAATGTTATGTGTATTTTTATGTTCTTTAATGATGTATTTTTTACCTTTGTAATTGTACTCTTATATTATAAAATTGTAAGTGACACCAATTCATCAAATTAAGTAACTTGTAAGTTACATTTCACTGCACACGTTTCTGTTGCTCATAGTATGTGGACAATATGTGAGAAGTAGGGACTGATAGTGTTTGCACGTGTGTTGATTCTTCAGCAAGGGACTAGTTAACAGCATTGCTGGTTCTAAGGACAAATCCAAAAACTTTGCGTGTGCACAAGTGGTGGTTTATGGGCTTGCTGTATTCTCCGAAAGACTGTTCGATGGTGATTGTGCACCTGCACAGTCGTAACAGATGGCTGCTGGCCGTCTCTACAAGGACTACAGTGGGTCTTCATCTTTGACGGCCCACCAATACCATTATTTCTACAAGGACTGCACTGGGTCTGCAACTCTGGTGGCCCACCAATACCATAATCTCTACCAGGAGAACAGTGGGTCTGCTCTGTGATGACCTACCTACCAATATTCTTCTAAACTTCGACTGACTCTGCTGTGGGTCTGCTCTGTTGTGGCCCATTACCTGTATGCATGTCAAGAGCCAGCACTGTCTTTCAGTTGGGAGGACAACACTACTTTTTCAAGACTGCATACAAATCCACTACTTCTGTGTGCAATTTCTTTTACTAATGAGACTTTGTGAAAAAACCTGTAATTACTATTATGATGAATGATAAGGACTGTCTTTACGGACTGTGAGAAAATTTTAGCTTTTGACCAACATTATATCAATCAGTGTGTGCATTTGATTTCTTTGTTATTGTAATTATGACTATGAAAATGTTTTCAAATCTGTATTGGCCACTGCCCAAAACAATTTGTAAAATTTTTTGTGGGGAGCATGGGGGCTATGTAAGTAGGCTCTTTATGTTTTTATATTAGTAATGCCACGTAGAGCACTGTATGAAAATCACTGGCTGTGCTGTGTGCAGTCTGTGGCTGGGTGGCATTGTTGTAATATTCACCATTGTAGCGTTGGGCAGTTGGCTGTTAACAGCGCGTAGCGTTGTGCAGTTGGAGCCGCCAGCAGTGTTGGATGTGGGGAAAGAGATGACGGAATTTAGAGAATGGATGGTCTGGACGTGTGTCCATCAGTAACAGTACATTTGTAAGAATGGATGTCATGGACTGATATATATATTATGACTTTTGAACACTATTAAGTTAAATACGTTGTTTGTTCTCTATCAAAATCTTTCATTTGCTAACTATGCCCATCAGTAGTTAGTGCCTTCAGTAGTTTGAATCTTTTATTTAGCTGGCAGTAGTGGTGCTCGCTGTATTGCAGTAGTTCGAGTAACGAAGATTTTTGTGAGGTAAGTGATTTGTGAAAGGTATAGGTTAATATTAGTCAGTGCCATTCATTTGTAGGGATTATTGAAAGTCAGATTGCGTTGCGCTAAAGATATTGTGTGTCAGTTTAAGCACAGTCATGTACAATTTTTCTAAGGGGTCGTTTCACTGTACACGCCATCCAAGCTCTGTATGACTCAATGCTTAGGCGTATCAAGGCTGTTATTACGGCCAGAGGCGGTTGTTCTGGGTACTGATTTCTCATGATCTATGCATCCAAATTGCGTGAAAATGTAATCACATGTTAGTTCTAGTATAATATATTTGTCCAATCAATACCTGTTGATCATCTGCATTTCTTCTTGGTGTAGTAATTTTAATGGGCAGTAGTGTAGTTCTAAGTTCTGATGACCTCAGATGTTAAGTCCCATAGTGCTCGGAGCCATTTGAACCATTTTTTCCAAAGATATGTGAATTGACTGGCATTATTATCAATGCACAAATTAATTAATTGTCAGATTACCTATCATTGTGAGTGTTGTGTACGACTTCGTGCACAACAGTAAAGAGAATCGTAAGAAAGCTGGACAGGAGTGAATAAGTTAACACAGTGAGCAGAAGATTTACTTAACTTGTATTTCTCCAAGCGAGTGTAGACTCATTACAAATAATGCCGCAAGAATTAGAGTCCAGCTATCACAATGTTAACATGGAAGAAACTCGTTCTACTAAGCATAGAGGATGGTGGCATAGCAGTGAGACTCCTATGTGCGAGTAGACTGATTGGCTGCCTTAGGCCATCCAATATTGTGGCTGTGGGCGCTCGTAGTTCAGAGCAGAGCCGCTAGAAGCGTGACTCAGCATACGCACACCGCTGGCTCTGTCCAATCCTGCATGACAAATATCAGTGTCTAATGGAAACCTACAATTCCGTTACCAACTGTGGGACGCCAATGGGGCGGTATCGATATGTAATATAAAATGGTTCAAATGGCTCTGGGACTTAACTTCTGAGGTCATCAGTCCCCTAGAATTAGAACTACTTAAACCTAACTAACCTAAAGACATCACACACATCCATGCCCCTCTGTAATTTTTACATGCCCTGTCTTATACACTCATGCTCATAAATTAAGGATAATGCTGATACATTGTGAAACAAAGCTCTGGTGGGCGGTTTGCAGGTTCAAATCACCTCGGGGTATGACCATGCGGTACATTTGACGTGCGGTCGTCGCACAGTGGCGCTGGCAGCAGTCCACATACGCAGAGGTGTGTTGGTGCATGTCAGAGTGCGGTGCAGCGAATAAGTGTACAGACGTGTTAATGGTGACTGTGTCTTGAAAATGGCTCAAAGAACACATATTGATGCCGTTATGAGGGGTAGAATACTAGGATGACTGGTGGCAGCTCAAACACAGCAGGTCGTAGCACGGACCCTCCATGTGCCAAAAAGTGTGATTTCAAGGTTATGGCAACGATTCCAGCAGACAGGAAACGCGTCCAGGCGCTACAGCATGGGACGTCCCCAGTGTACAACACCACAAGAAGACCGATATCCCACCATCAGTGCCTGGTGTCAAGAACACAGTACATGGTCATTGGAACAGTGGTCCCAGGTTATGTTCACGGACGAGTCCAGATATAGTCTGAACAGTGACTCTCGCCGGGTTTTCATCTGGCGTGAACCAGGAACCAGATACCAACCCATTAATGTCCTTGAAAGGGACCTGTATGGAGATCGTGCTTTGATGGTATGGCGTGGGATTGTGATTGGTGCGCGTGCACTCCTGCATGACTTTGACAGAGGAACTGTAACAGGTCAGGTGTATCGGGACGTCATTTTGCACCAGTATGTCCGCCTTTTCAGGGGTGCATTTGGTCCCACCTTCCTCCTGATGGATGATAACGCACGGCCTCACCGAGCTGCCATCTTGGAGGAGAACCTTGAAACAGAAGATATCAGGCGAATGTTCTCCAGACCTGACTGTTCTCCAGACTTATATCCCCTCGAGCACGTCTGGGATGCTCTCGGTCAGCGTATCGCTGCACGTCTTCTAACCACTACGACACTTCAGGGGCTCTGACAGGCTTTGGTACAAGAATGGGAGGCTATACCCCAGCAGCAGCTCGACCACCTCTTCCAAAGTATGCCAACCGGTTGTGCCGCCTGTGTGCATGTGCGTGTTGATCATATCCCATTTTGATGTCGGGGTACATGCGCAGGAAACAGAGTCGTTTTGTAGCATATGTGTTTCGGGACGGTTTTCTCAACTTAACACTGGTACCGTGGACTTACAGATCTGTGTTGTGTGTGGTCCCTATGTGCCTATGATATTAGCGCCAGTTTTGTGTAGTGCCACGTTGTGTGGCACCACATTCTGCGATTATCCTTAATTTATGAGCATGAGTGTTGATTATAAGACGCATGTTTTTCTTCGAAAAATTGCCTCTAGAATTCATGTGCGTCTTGTACTTGAAATTAATATAAAAATCTCTAGCGTTTAATTTAAAATTACCGCCAATCTAAAAAATGGCCATATATTCGATTCCTTGGGAAACCTCTCTGTATCTGAGAGCATTAGATTCAACTGGCTCCAGCAGTGCACTGATGCGACGAACATGAGTTGCGGGGATTCACAAGCTTCCTAACTGTCTCCCCCCCTCCCCCCCCCCCAAACTCAGAACACTGTCTAGCCAATCATGCGTCATTGCAGTGTTTGGTGCCAGTGAATTCAATGTGATTTGTATTATCAGTAACAGCACAATATTTTTGTTAGCAGCTATTTTCGTAATTGAAAAAAATAAAAGGTGTTAATTTGATGTGGGCAATAAATTGAAAGTAATAGCATATGCAGAAGAACGTGGAAGCAGAGTAGCTGAGCGCCATTTCGATACTACGCCAACAGAAAAGACCAATCGTGACTGGCGAATTAGTAAAGAAGGAATGAACAAAATGAGGAAGTCTAAATGTGCAAATAGAGGATTGATGGCAACATGGCCAAAACTAGAACATGAGGTGTTGAAATGGATTCAAGGATGCCGCAAAAATGGTACTGGAATTCATACAAAAATTACTGAAATACACGCTCGTAAACTAGCTCTGAAGTGGAACTTAGACTTTAGGGATGGATTTGGTTGGTCTTATGGGTTTATGGGTCGTCATGGACTTAGCATGCGAACCAAACCCAAAATATCTCAGAAAATGCCATTAGTGTGTGAAGAAAAACTACTATCTTTCCATTACATTATTAAATATAGAAAGAAAACCAGTGTGGAACTAAACCAAATAGCGAATATGGATGAAACTCCTGACATTTGAGGTGTCAATGAACAGTACTGTTTCCATGAAAGTTGCTAAATTGTAACTATAAAAACAGGTTTACATGAAAAAATGCATTATATTGTTCTCCTTTCATGTTGTGCTGACGGTACAAATCTTAACCCAGTGATCATTTTCAAGAACAAAACAATGCCAAAATCTTCTGAAATAACCAGGTATTGTCGCTCAAGTCCATGACAAGTGTTGGACGGACAGGCTGGCTTGAAATTATGGATTATCAAAGTGTGGCAGAGAAGGAAAGGTGTTTCATCGAAAAACAGTTCTCGTCTTGTGGTAGATCAGTTTAATAGTTATTTTAAAAATTCTGTGAAAGAGAAACCGGGACAGGGAAATACAGAACTGGCTGTTATTCCATGATGACTTACTTCACAATTACAACTTCTTGATGTCTCGATGAATAAACCATTTAAAGTGTATTATTAGAGAGGAATGGAACAAACAGATAATGGAGAATGTACGCCGAAGGGAGCTTTAAAATGATCTACAATCAAACAAGTTGTTGTTGTTGTTGCGGTCTTCAGTCCTGAGACTGGTTTGCTGCAGCTCTCCATGCTACTCTATCCTGTGCAAGCTTCTTCATCTCCCAGTACATACCGCAGCCTACATACTTCTGAATCTGCTTGGTGTATTCATCTCTTGGTCTCCCTCTACGATTTTTACCCTCCACGCTGCCCTCCAGTACTAAATTGGTGATCCCTTGATGCCTCAGAACATGTCCTACCAACCGATCCCTTCTTCTGGTCAAGTTGTTCCACAAACTCCTCTTCTCCCCAATTCTATTCAATATCTCCTCATTAGTTATGTTAACTACCCATCTAATCTTCAGCATTCTTCTGTGGCACCACATTTCTAAAGCTTCTAATCTCTTCTTGTCTACAAGGAGAATGGAATGTAGTCTAATTAAGCCGGGTGATGCTGAGGGAATTAGATTAGGAAGTGAGACACTTAAAGTAGTAAACGAGTTTTCCTATTTGGGGAGCAAAATAACTGATGATGGTCGAAGTAGAGAGGATATAAAATGTAGTCTGGCAATGGCAAGAAAAGCGTTTCTGAAGAAGAGAAATTTGTTAACATCGAGTATAGATTTAAGTGTCAGGAAGTCGTTTCTCAAAGTAGTCAGCGGATAAAACAGTCGTGGTCTAGAGTGAGAGAAGACATTATTGTTAAATCTTACAAGAAGAGCTGCATAAGCACAGCTTTCGCGGAAATGAATACAATCTTACATATATGAAGAGGACAACGATGGCGACAAAGAGCAAGAAGAAGAGGAAGAAAGTTCAGATGATGATTTTAAGGGATTTTGAAGATCAGTTCGGTTTTATGAACTAAAAATACTTTTTTAGTATGACTTTGCAACCTAATAATAAAAATGTTAAAATCCTTATTTTTTAAAAAAAATGCTTAAAAATTAAGGTGCGTCTTACAGACCGTAGCCTCTTATAGTCAGTAAAGTACTGTAACTCTCAGTATCTTAAACACAGAATAAATCTTTCACTTTGCTGCAGAGAGAAAGATTCATATCTTGCCTTAGAAAGCGAGAATTTTTGTTAAATTATCGATAAATAACAATTTAGTTTGTTGTACAGTGTGTCCACTGAACACGACAACTACGCTTATTCTGCAGGGAGGAAGATTGATTCTGGAAACAGTCTGTCAGATTATCTCCAGGCCATTTTTCTACAATGTCGTTTCTTCCAAGACCACACTATCACAGCAAGGTAAGCATGAGAGCTTCTTTGAAGAATGTAGGAGAGAGGAGAAACTCCCTGGCAGTTTCACATGACTGGGACTTAAGTTGAGACCTTTGCGTTTGGCAGCCAAGTGTTCTACCAACTGAGCTATCCAAGTAGGAGTCTCGACCCGCCTTCACGGCTTTACTTCCACCAGTGCCTCATCTCCTAGTTTCCAAACTTCCCAGATTCTCGTGCATATCTCGCAAGAGTAGCACTCCTGGAAAAATGGATAAAGCAAAGACGTGGCTACGCCGCAGCCTTGGGGGATTGTTCTCAGTGTGAATTTATTCGAGGAGAGATTTATGACAAAGTAAAGCTGTGAGCGTGGGTCATGAGTCCTGCCAGGATAGCTCAGTTGGTAAGCACATTGCCCACAAACGATATGGTTCGAGGCTCGAGTCCCAGCACCGTACAGTTTTAAGCTGCGAATGGTGTAGAGAATGTCTGCTATCCATGTATGAATACAAGGCTATACACATAAATAAGAGGCAAAATCTTGTAGCTCTTGTTTACAGTAGTTGTCAATTATGTAGTAACTTTGAATCATGGCTGTGAGAGATATCTGAGCCCCCAGGGTGTGTTGACGGCAAGGAATGGAGTATAGTGATGAAAGCTACTTGACTACAGTCCCTTGAACCAGTAACTAGATGATGTCTCAACCCCTCCACGATGTGTTATGGGGTGAGGGCCACTGACACTGTTGATAGTGACAGATGTTTACACAGTCTCATTTCTTTACTTCTTCTATAGTCTCCCACGTCAATACAAATCTAATATTACATGACAAAAATTCACAGCAGAGGAATACTCATGACACAGTTTCCTGAGACACGAAGAGAGGCTCTGTCTCAATAATTCGTTGTATTTTATCAAAAACTGTGAAAACTAGACACAGTGTCTGAATGTGAACAAGGGGCTTGTTTCACATGCACCTGCTTGAACGATCTCACAGCAGGCAGACTGGTTAACTGGCACTTGAGTAGCACAGTCGCGCTAGGAGAAGTCGTATCAGCTTGGAGGCACAGCTGGTGCCGCTACAGCCTGAACTATCAACATCCTCCTCTTACCACACCAACAACGAATCTGCCGATGTGCTGCAAGTATTCGTGCACTGACAAACGCTGTCCTTGGTCACTAATAGATATTGAAATCCTTGCGTCATAGAAAGAGATTCTCAACCTTGCATAGCGATGATAAGGAGGTACAAAGCTGATTTCTCACTCCGGTTTCCACTGACTCATTCTGCTGGGCTTTACCGACTACTATCTAAATAGGAAGTGACTTGTTCTACAACCGCTATTTTAAGAAGAAGCTGATCTAATTATGCAGACAGCTCCAACTGAGAATAATGGCTGAACAGTGTCTATTTTTTATGATAATGCAAACATTTTAAACAATATTTTGCATAAGATATATCACAATAGGAGATAGAAATAATCTACCAGTGTTGGGATAGTAAATATACCACATGTCGAACCAACACGGAAGTCGAGAAATAACCACGAGACCCAGTGACAAACGTTAACATTCCTAACGGTACCCAAAGTGCCAATTTCTTGTTTTCAAAATGAATAGTCTTTATTTAATAGTTCGAGGTATCCGAAAAGACTCTATTTCCTTCCTGACCATGTACAATAGAGGAAATAATTTTTTTTGAAAGGTAGGTGAATGAAAATTCTCATTCGGGCATATTTTAAACGTTTTAGTACTTCAGCTCGAAGACAAGGGTTGTAGCAGCACGGAGATCTAGCACACTTTGCTACTCAGGTGCATGAGTTCCTTGATGGACGATTTAAACGACGCGGGATGTGCAGTGATTCCCCAACACCTCCAGCTCACTTGAAATGCCCACAATGAAGCCGGGACATTACCGCACCATACAACTCATGGGGAGTAATCAAGTCCCATTTGGGTCAACGTCAATACAAGTCAGGAAGAACTGAAGTGTTGAGGAAGCGGTTCGAAGCATAGCTCTTGCGATGCTCCACAAGATGTCAAGGTCACCGCCATGCATTGTTATCTTTATAAGGAGCTATGTCCCACATACAGATCATATGGACAGGATATGTATTTTTCATATTTAACTGCTCCAGTATATAATAATAAGTAATGTTTTGACCCAGGATTACGGCAACTTCTAGGATAGACTGTATGTTCTTCTCCCAAGAGAACCAGTATAATTTGAACACAACTTTTCCTATGAAACAATAGTTCGTATGAGTTATCGTCTCAGGCATTTCCTTCATGGTAATTCGTGCCTCTCTCACAATAAACAGCATAGCCTGTATTTCGTAAAGAGAAAATAATATCTACCTCTATCAACACAACATATATTTCGAAAAGAATAAAGACTTCTGCTTTGTGCGATTCATTTTTGTGTTCCTGAAAACAATAATATCAAATCTTTAATGCCTCATTTACAAAACTGAGATGAAGAAGAAGCAAAAACACAATACTGACTACAAATAATTTAACGGATCAAATTTAGGTACAACTTATGCCGGTAACATTGTGTATGTGATACGCATGCAATGTGAGACAACATTGCCTCCCCCTCTCTCCACTTTACCCTACCCCACCTTTTCCCATTGCCCCCTCGTACCAATACTGTCTCGGTAGACTGATTTAAAGGAGAGGACAAATGGGAAATGAATTCCATCATCCGTTGTTGTAAAGCGAAGAATGAGTCTTATTGTTTCGAAATTCAAAGGAACATTCTTAACCTCCTGTTTAGAATCATCGTCAAAACAGTTCTGAAGGAGATACACGAATTACTTATCTTCACTCGCTCCTGGTCTGAATAATTATCCGAAGAATTAAAAATTTTTCTTTCATACACTACGAGCCATTAAAATTGCTACACCAAGAACAAATGCAGATGATAAACGGGTATTCATTGATCAAATATATTATACTGCAACTGACATGTGATTACATTTTCACGCAATTTGGGTGCATAGATCCTGAGAAATCAGTACCCAGAAAAACCAACTCTGGTCGTAATAACGGCCTTGATACGCCTGCGCATTGAGTCAAACAGAGCTTGGATGGCGTGCACAGGTACAACTGCCCATGCAGCTTCAACACGATACCACAGTTCATCAAGAGTACTGACTGGCCTATTGTGACGAGCCATTTGCTCGGCCACCATTGACCAGACGTTTTCAATTGGTGAGAGATTTGGAGAATGTGCTGGCCAGGGCAGCAGTCGAACATTTTCTGTATCCAGAAAGGTCCGTAAGGACTTGCAACATGCGGTCGTGCATAATCCTGCTGAAATGTAGAGTTTCGCAAGGATCTAATGAAGGATAGAGCCACGGGTCGTAACACATCTCAGAAAACACGGATGCGACCATTATGATGCTGTAAACAGAATCTGGATTCATCCGAAAAAATGACGTTTTGCCATTCGTGCACCAAGGTTCGTCGTTGAGTACACCATCGCCGGTGCTCCTGTCCGTGATGCAGCGTCAAGAATAACTGCAGCCATGGTCTCCGAGATGATAGTCCATGCTGCTGCAATCGTCGTCGATCTGTTCGTGCAGATGGTTCTTGTCTTGCAAACGTCCCCATCTGTTGACCCAGGGATCGAGACGTGGCTGCGCGATCCGTTACAGCATGCGGATAAGATGCCTATCATCTCGACTGCTAGTGATACGAGGCCGTTGGGATCCAGCACGACGTTCCGTATTACCCTCCTGAACCCACAGATTCCATATGCTGATAGCAGTCATTGGATCTAGACCAAAGCGAGCAGCAATTTCGCGATACAATAACCCGCAATCGCGGTAGGCTACAATCCGACCTTTAACAAAGTCGGAAACGTGATGGTACGCATTTCTCCTCCTTACACGTGGCATCACAACAACGTTCACCAGGCAACGCTGGTCAACTGCTGTTTGTGTATGAGAAAGCGGGTGGAAACTCTCCTCATGTCAGCACGTTGTATGTGTCGCCACCGGCGCCAACCTTGTGTGAATGTTCTGAAAAGCTGATCATTTGCATATCACAGCATCTTCTTCCTGTCCGTTAAATTTCGCGTCTGTATCACGTCATCTTCGTGGTGTAGCAATTTTAATGGCCAGTAGTGTGTATGTGTGGCCTGGTTTCATAGCATCCTGTCGCCACTTCTTCGTTCTAGTCTCAAACGTTTCATTTTTATCAGGTCCTCAACCGAATATCCTTGACTGGCGGTGAGTGAGAAGCAGTTTGTTTACCCTGTAACAGGGCGTTTCCGTTCTGTCATTCATTGGCCGTGATTGGTAGATCGTAGGACCGTTCATTTTAAACTGAAGATATTCCTTGTATAACCGTGTGAACCTCCAAATTGTGTGCTTTTAGGGGTGACTGTCGTTAATCATATTTGACACCTGTCAGGTGTGCGTTTTTCAGTCTTCCCGGTGACGAGTTACAGTTCACGAAGGTTCTGCCAGCCATACGTTTCAGTGTCGACGGTAGGTTCAGTTGGCATGAGATTGTATTGAATAGTGAATGTAGCTGGGCTCTGTAGTGTAAACTCTGTGTCATTCACTTTCGTACTACATATTTCGTTATTGTTTGGGCAGCAGCAGGATATCCTAAATGCTGGTAGAAACACGTTTCGATGTGACAGAGAAGATCTTTAGATTACAAGCAGTGCTTGAACAGAAAGCTTGGGAATTAGAATATTACAGGGGACATGCAAATGTGCTGCGTGCCGAGTTGCAGCACAGGAGTGTCCAACTTTTAGCTTAATTGTGCCGCATTGGAAGAAGACGAGTCCTTTTGGGCTTCACATAATATACTTAACACTAACAATAGCCGCTCAGGGAAACAAACAAACTGGATGTTCCAATAAGAAAATGGCTGGAGTTTCAGACTGAAAATATTCAATATATCATAACTTTACTTTAACGGATTTTTTTTTTACTTATGCTCTCCTTTCGCGGCGCGTTGATATTTGCTTTGGGCCCCAAGCGATTCGCTGTCCATGGGTTCTACACCCCTGTACTAGCACAACTTGAGGAAGTTAAGACTGTACCGATTTACCCTCTCCTTCTATCGATACTCCTGTAGTAAACTTGATAGCGCCTTTTTCTGACAAGACAACAGACGATGTAGCTGCGTTTCTCAATTACATCTCAGTTGCAGATGAGTTGGATGACTGTTCTGCAGATATTTGCTTTCATATGCCCTACAAGCGATTGACTGGAGAGACTAAGGCTTACGGTAATTACCCTGAAACTGTTCAGGACGCTCAAACATTGACACAGATAGCTGAATGGCTATGACTGCGGTATCGTAAGCAGAACAGCACTCGCTTCTCCATGGAGAAACTGAATAAGTTGACGCAGAAGCATAACGAACCCGGTGAACCATTCTCGGAGACGATCCGAAATGTTAAAGCCCAAAAGCACTAGCTAACGTGGAATGAGGAACTCAATATGGTGCTATGCTGAGAAGCCACGAATAGGGCTCTCGACCTATTTTTGTGCGGCATTCCTGTAGGGTTGGGATGGAGAATACATCTGATTTGGCCACAGCTATTAGGTTGGTTCAAATGGCTATATATATGAGATGGCTATTGAGTTTCAAGGATTCCTCTAGCAGATCGCCAAGGTGGGTTCTTAAGTTGAGTGAGTTCGACTTCGAAGTCATTTGTAAACCCGGGAAGAAATACACAAGCGAACATACTCTGAGCTACAATGTCACAGGGAAAAGTGTGAGTGACCGGCAGACAGCTCAGAGAGATGACGCAAGTTGTCAGTAATTTTTGTCTCAGCCGCAGTTCATGACGCATGATGGCTTGGTGAACAAGTCAACAAAATGTAGACTGTGCTTAGTGGTTCTGTTGTCACTGAGGAACGAAGAGATGCAGCAGGCATGTGACCATGTATTGTCGGGATATGTTGGTTGAAGTGTGACGGATAGGAGGGTAGACGAAAAATTTTGGTGGCGGATGAGAATCACTATGTTCGAAACTGTATACTGTGTACACAATGGACCAATCTTAGCCAAAAAAAATTGCTCTCCAAAGGTTGCCAGAGGCATCAAAATCTTACCCATCATGATTCACTTGACACTTCACGATTCTACAGGCACAGGCGCCTATAATTGCGACGCTTTGTATAATCGTTGAATGACGCTTCCGGACACGGGTTCCTACTCAAAATATTATGTAGTCACTCCCCTCTTCAAGTCCTAGAAGTTTGTAAAGGGAAATTTCCGAACACCCTGTATTCATACAAAACTAAAGCCACCACAGTGTAACAACGAAATGTTTATGTATCGTGAATACTTAACACTTAACTACAAACCAGGCAGAACAGATACACTTGAAAGAAAGACAATTAAGAAATAATGGGTGCAATAAAAGGACCAAAGAGTTAATGAGATATACCATGCATACAGAAAATATTGGAAGTAGTAGCAAACTAAAGGGTAATCATCTTTGAACACCGCACCAAATTAATGTCTGAAAAAAGTAGCATGGGCTACATAAATAAGAAAATAACTAGAGAGAAACAAAATCAGAGAATAGGAAAAAAGACACAAACCATTTTAAGAATAAAATACTTAACTTACAAGGTTTTCAACATAGAAAAAGTAAGGAAGTTCGGAAAATATGGACGGAAGAAAGAAAAAGACGACATGAGAAGAAGATGAGGGGTACTGTGGGGACATGAAGAAGTACTGGAAAAATACGAAACATCAAAGGAGGAGGACATATGAAATTTGTGACGCGATCCTAATCAGTCAACACTGAAGCGTCCCCTTAGAAAAATTTATCAATTACTGTACTGGTTAACCTCTTACGTTATTTGATTTTCAAGCGACTGAGCAGAACTGAACGTACTCAGACATTTCTCACTTTACTCATTCTGATCAACACTAAACTGACACACAATATTTTTAGCGCAACGAAATCTGACTTTCAATAATCCTACAAAAGTATGGCCCTGACTAACAATAACCTATACCTTTAATGAATCACTTATCTCACAAAAATCTCCGTTACTCAAACTACTGCAATACAGTGTGCGCCAATACTGCCAGCTGCATAAAAGATTCTAACTACTGAAGGCATTAACTACTGATAGGCATAGTTAGCAAACGAAAGATTTTGATAGAGAACAAACAATGTATTTACCTTAATAATGTTCAAAAGTCATTATATATATATATATATATATATATATATATATATATATATATATATATATATATATATATATATATATCAGTTCATGATATCCAACATTACAAATTTACTGTTTCTGATGGACATACGTCCAGATCGTCCGCTCTCAAAATTCTGCCATCTCTCTCCCCACATCTACCACGGCTGGCGGCTCACCTCCAACTGCCTAACACTACAATAGCAAATATTCCAGCAATGTAACCCAGCCACAGACTGCACACAGCACAGCCAGTGGTTTCCGTACAGAGCGCTAAGTGGCGTTACCAACATAAAAACCTAAACAGCCTACTTACATACCAAACAGTCTACTTATAACACGAAGATTAAAAGAAAATAGTAGATACTTAGTAGGTACGAGGCAACAACGGATTTCTTTGGACAAGCTGTTTTTTACTTTATTTTATTGTTTGTTTATAGCCTGACTAAGGACAGAGAGTATACTGCAGTTTAACGATAGTTTAATGTTAATACACTTAGTTTCTAGCTGCTACTGCTCTTCGTTAGTGTTTACCTTCGGGTATCTGATATGTTTTCTCCTCCAATAATGAGATCCACAAAATACAATTTAGTAGGAAAGGATCAATTCGTAACGCTGCTGTGATTCCGTCACACAGCCGGAATTGTCAACGCCGCTGAATCTTGTTTCTGTCAGTTATCTTATCAGCAACACTCCTTATGCGCAGGTGCAGTGTCATGCCGTATTTATGTGTGCGCCTTGTCAGGTGCTCTTGCTCATAATAGACGGGACGATAGCAGCAGTGATACGACATTGTCTACAGAGGTAAGAGATTTCCTAGCTATATTGCTGATTTTGCACTCACGAGGTGGCACTAAACTGCATAGTATACGGCAACATCATGTCAGCAATAAGGCATTCTAAGGCCAAATGGAAAATCTTGTGCCGCGGAGTCGTTCTCAGGCTTAAATTCTGTCAAAGGGTACTGTTCTGAGACTATATTTTGCAGGAATGTCGTGCCCTTCCTCCGTCAGATCCGTACAGTGAGTTGTAATGCATTACGTAAGGCAACTTCGATTTTTTGTAGTGATGCGTGTGGAAGTCCAGAAAAACTGTGTACAGCTGATATATACTTGGCAAGGTGGATGAGAAATGAATCAGGAGAACTAAATTTAATTGGCCTGGCCTCTGTAACAAATCATTAAATGATGTTTTGCAACATATGTAGAAAACGTCATTACTTTACAGTAATCTATGTAATCTATAAACTAAAAAAAGGATATTTGTTTACACTATACTCTGTACAAAGTAAACGTTGTAGTGGAAATTTAGGCGAGTATACACTGATTTGCTTTCAAAGCGTAGTGGTCGGCTGAAGTCGCTTTTTGTCTAAGTAAGCGCTGTGGCGAATGTATTGGCACGGACCCATAAATAAGTCAACCGATGTACCCTTTCTACTCCTCTATAAGCTGATGCAATAGTGATTGGTTCTTAATGGACCGTGACGCCGACAATGTCAATTCTTTTTGCACCAGTCGAGACCGGCAATGTTGTTTTATCGACAGTCTGGGGGCAAGTATACTCGCCCCGTAAGACAGAATATTTACTTCAGTAATAAAACCGAAGATGCTGAAATTTTTTTGTCTCCTTGGTAGACCCGTTCCCTTTCATATATTGAATTATTTTCAAAGTCGTCAACTTCAAATGCGTTTTTGACAGCTAAGATGGTGCTATTCACTTTCATAGGTTTTAGTTGAGAAATGTAATCTTTCTTTTTTGTGTGAGAAGGTTGGTAACAGGTTTGAAACCCCTTGCCACAAGATATGAAGATGGGAAAGCTATAAAAAACTTTCTCCTTATAATCCATAATACAGGATAGGTAACAAATACGTTTATCTGAAACAGGAATTGCTTGTAACTTTTTCCAAATTGTAAATTAAGTTCTTCGTTAGCGATTATTCCGGTTAGTTCTTGTTGTAATATAAGATCCATATTTCCAATATCACTGTATGGACTGATAATCCACTGTTGTTTTTTCATAGTAGAAAACCCTCAAATCGAATTTCAACGTCTGTCTGAAGAGCATTTAAATGTTGAACAAATGCTGAGATTTCATTATCGTGGCAGTTTGTCTGTTACACATTCGGAAGCTGGGCAAATTCGTGCCGTCCATTAGTTTAATTCTGTCAAGAACAGCTGATATAATGGATTTTGCTTTTATCGCATTCACATTGCCATTATGTAACTGCAGGTAAACCCAAATAAAACATTAAACATATTTATTAAATAAGAAATGTGTAATATCCACTTCATGAAATGATCTTAGAAATTGAATCTTTAGCATCTGAAAACTCGACAACAGTTTCAAAAAGCGAGAAAAGTCTTGTCACACACAAGCCTTTTGACAGCCATTGTATTTCATTGCGAAGGAGTAACGGTGAAGTTATCGTCATTTTCCTCACATAACAGCGCAAACCATTGCTTCGAATTATGTTTACTGTGTGGACGACAAATAGGCGATATTGATGCAATCTGCCACTCAGATATTTAGCAACTAACAGGATGACGCATGTACAGCAAATATACTAAACATTCATGGTGGTGTCTGATTGTTCTATATCGTGTCTCCCTACCACTTTCGCGCAACGACGCTCTGATCGTGTTTTTAGGGAATTAACTAGTTTGAACCTGGGACCTGTTGCTGGTAAGGAGACGCCAGACCACACATGACATGTAGAATTCAGAAGAGTTCAGTGAGACTAGCGATGATATAACCAGATACTTAATGATCTCAGCGTCAGCTCCACTGCACTCCCTGTAAAAGAATCTTAATACTAACTAAATTTAGTGGAAAGGGTTCAAGGCTTTCCTGTTTTTAGTTAGCTGGTAAAATAACGAAGAAAAAGCAGTTAAGTTTACCATTGATAATTTTATTCTACTCACAAAACATCGTTTATAAATTGCAATATAGATAAAAGGAAATGTTTCAATACAGGATGGTAAAAACCAACTGCGTTCAACAAAAATGTGAACGAATATTCCCTGAATGGGTTTCCAAGTTCTACAATGGATCGAAGGATGACCTATGCCATATCACATCTATTATCTAGGTTTAATTTAAGTTTCACAAAGAGAAAACTATCAAAATGGTCTACAGAGACCCTCAATTACCTTTAATTACTTATCTAACTTGTCGTAAATTACAGTGGCTGATGTGGCTTCTCAATAACTATATAACAGAGAAATCATCGCGTTTCAGATCTGTTCTTCGAGTGGAAAATGTGAACACCATGAGTTTTAATTAACGATCGACACTAGTATTACGCAAAAAAGGAGTGTAACAGATGAGTCTTCTGCAGTTCTGAGTGAAGCCTTATGCGCTCAGAAATGCGGCATCGCGTGCGTTCATTACCTTGTCGGTGTTTAGGCAGCGCCAGGGCGACAGCGGCCGGCGCACCAGCCATCCAGCTCCCCGTCTCGGAACTAACGCTCCTAACTTCTCCTTACTACAATTTACCGAAGTAGATTTAAAAAAGCTATCTGGCTGTGTTTTCATCTGACCAATCAGGGTCTCAATGTTAACCTTAAGCTCCACCTACAAAGATTCTGTCTATCCTATGAGAAACGTTATACTTTTCGTGGTGGGGCAATGTTTTTAAAGTTTGCAACCTAACAGAGACGCTAAAAAGTCTCATGCTAAAACCTGCAGCTGGTGTGGTCCTTTTAGCGTTATCGTAAGATCTATACTGTTCTTCTGGAGGGCTCTATCCTTTAACATGGGCTGTGGGGTGGTCCTTGACGTACCTGAGACGCGAAAAAGTCTCACGCTAAAACTTGCGGATGGTAGTGGCCCTTTTTGTGTTATCGTAAGATCTATACTGTTTTTCTGGAGGGCTCTAGCTTTTAGCATGGGCTGTGGGTGGTCCTTGACGTACCTGAGACGTGAAAAAGTCTCACGCTAAAACTTGCGGATGGTAGTGGCCCTTTTTGTGTTATCGTAAGATCTATACTGTTTTTCTGGAGGGCTCTAGCTTTTAGCATGGGCTGGGGGGTGGTCCTTGATGTAACAGAGACGCGAAAAAGCCTCACACTAAAACGTGCGGATGGTGAGCCCTAGTGGTTAGCTGGAGACGTGGGTGTCATGTCCGTCCCTTATCGTAGGGCCTTCTAGCTTAATACGTTTCTGCTCTCGGCTTCTGTTCTCGTTTTTCCCCTCGGAACTGCGTCGGTCTCACGGTGGGAAGGTACGACATGCATTTAGGCATTCTTGTGTTAGTCTGTGGTATTCCATTTGCTCACTCGTTACTCGTATTACTTTGGTTAATTTAATGTCACGATTTATTCCGAGCTGTGTGACATACTACTGGATTTGCTTATCATGTCAGGGTTTTCATGGGAGGTGTTGGATTTGCCTCACACCTTACAGCTGATATAATGGATTTTATTTTTATCGCATTCACATTGTCATTATGTAACTGCAGGTAAACCCTAATAAAACATTAAACATATTTATTAAATAAGAAATGTGTGATATCAACTTCATGAAATGTTCTTAGAAATTGAATCTTTAGCATCTGAAAACTCGAAAACAGTTTCAAAAAGCGAGAAAAGTCTTGTCACACACAAGCCTTTTGACAGCCATTGTATTTCTTTGCGAAGGAGTAACGATGAAGTTATCGTCATTTTCCTCACATAACAGCGCAAACCATTGCTTCGAATTATGTTTGCTGTCTTGACGACAAATCGGCGATATTGATGCAATCTGCCACTCAGATGTTTAGCAACTAACAGGATGACACATGTACAGCAAATATACCAGGTTAATTTTGTTTTATATGGCTTGTAAGTGCACAGTTTGGAACAAACATGGCAGGTGCTTCATCAGCTGTCACTAGTACTACTCATATATTTGATGAAGGTATCGCCCTATCCATGAAATAATCTTCCAAACATTAAACACTAATTCATCTTTAGCGACTGTTGTCGCAGTACTCGTAAATACGAGTTCTTCGTGGATGTCTTGGTTCACAACAAAACTAAACTCCGTCAATAACAATGCTTCAGTACCAAGTAAATTTGACTCATCCAGTTGTATGGAGACATGGGTAATTTGCAGATAATTGTACAACAAGCTTCCTTTATCATAATTCATGTCATAAGCATAGCTGTATTGTTGCCCAAAGGAATTATTTTGAGTCCATCACAAGCAGGTTTTGTGCAGAACATTTTTCAAACCTCTTGAATGGCCGCCAAAATTGTTCCTTGTCAAAATGGGGGTTTCGAGGTTTTGCTGTTAGTAGCAAAATATTGTAAAACGCCCGCAAACCATCATGATCTCTTTCTTACATCAAAGCGAATATACTGTCCACTGACGTTTTCAAACGTATTTCAAACCTGACTTGGCTTTGTTAATGTGACACTTCCTAGATGAAACTACAACTTAGATGGTTCCTTAGAGTCATTAATTAACACTTTGTTGCATAGAAGGCTCATAGGAAACTACTTGTTCGACAATGGTGGAATGAACATAAACTTCAGTGTTAACTGATGGGAAAAAAAATCGCAGCACCAAAAAATATTTAATGTGGAGTAATGAAATTTCGGCAATAAAGTTGTCTAGGTAACGTATTTCCCACAGTCCTGCCACAGAGGAGCATTCCCCTCCTAACTCAGTACCATTCGGGACTGGAGCAACTGAATTACATTCTCTGCCAGGTTTCGATTACCTCTCGTCGTGTTCTGAAATGAGGAATGTCTTGCCCACTATCCTTCCCACCTCTCCTACCGTGGTATTCCGTCGTCCACCTAACCTATACAATATATTCGTCCATCCTTACACAACCCCTGCTCCAAATCCCTTACCTCATGGCTCATACCCCTGTAATAGACCTAGCTGCAAGACCTGTCCCATACATCCTCCTACTGCCACCTACTCCAGTCCGGTCACTAACATCACCTATCCCATAATTGGCAGGGCTACCTGTGAAACCAGGCATGTGATTTACAAGCTAAGTTGCAACCACTTTGCTGCATTTTATGTAGGCATGACAACCAACAAGCTGTCTGTCAACATGGACAGCCACCGACAAACTGTGGCCAAAAAAACAAGTGGATCACCCTGTTGCTGAAGACGCTGCCAAACATGATGTCCCTCATCTCAGTGACTGCTTCGCAGCCTGAGCCATATGGATCCTTCCCACCAACACCAGCTTTTCTGAATTGCGCAGGTGGGAACTTTCCCTGCAATACATCCTACATTCCTCTAACCCTCCACATCTTCTCTCCTGTCCTCCGTCTAAACTGCAACACTTCACTGTCCGCCACTCCCTCCATACATCCTTCCCCCTCCCTGCCCCAGCCTCCTCCTTACCCCCACCCAGTCGCCACTCCCATCATGCACTGCTGCTCCTCTCAGTGTAGTTTCAGCTCTCTGAGATGGCAGACGTGTGTGCAAGTTGCGTTTGCGTGCGCGCGCGCGCGCGCGCGTGTGTGTGTGTGTGTGTGTGTGTGTGTGTGTGTGTGTGTGTGTGTGTGTGTGTCTGTGTGTCTGTGTGTGTGTGTGTGTGTGTGTGTGTGTATGTGTACTGCTGACAAGGGCCTTAATGACCGAAAGCTATAATCGTGTGAATCTTATTGTTGTGCCTGTCGCAACTCAACATCTCTGCTATATGGTGAGTAGCAACTTTCCTTCTCTGGTATCATAACATACTTGAGTGATTAACATTGCAAGATCACAGGTTAATGTAAGTGCAAGATAAGACATTACAAATGTGAAATGCTGGTACACTGACGGTTGGTGTACTGACAGAATGCTGAACACAAGAACGCAAACCTGAATGCTGGATGTCAGTTTGTGGGATGGAGTTCAATGTCTGGAGAACTCGGTCAGACAGTACGGGGACGATTAAAGCTGTTTGTTGATGGTGCTGGAATTATCGTCTGATAATGTTCCATATGTGATGGACTGGAGACAGATCTGATGATCAAGCAGGCCAAGATTGCAGGTCGGCACTCTGTACAGCATTTTAGGTTCCAACAGTGGTAAGTGGGCGAGCACATTCAGTTGGAGTACACACCCTGGGGTGCCATTCATTAACGGCAGCACAGCAGGCCGAATCACCAAACTGAAGTTCAGACTTCCAGTTAGGATGTGTGGGATAACCACGAGAGTGCACCTGCTGCCATATGATATCACACACCATACTATAAATCCAGGTGTGAGTCCAGTGTGTCTAGCATGCAGGCAGGTTGGCTGCAGGCCCTCATCTGGCTTCCTTCTAACCAAAACACGCCCATCACTCACACAAAGGCAGAATGAGCTTTCCTCTAGAAAAGACAAGACCGCAACGCTGCCCTCCAATGAGCTCTCACTTGATACCACTGATGTTGCAAGTGCTGGTGGTTTCGGGTCAGTGAAATGCACGCTGCTGGGCATCTGACTCGCAACTGCCCTTGAAGTAACCGATTTTTAACGGTTTGTTGTGTCACTTTGGTGCCAACTACTCCTCAGATTGCTGCTGCAGATGCAGTATGGTGCGAAAAAGCCATACGCTGAACACGAGCTTCTTGCTTCCGTACATTCCCATGACCATCGCTGCGAGCAATTATGCACATAGGCTACTTTCTTGCCATGTCTTTCTGCAATATCGCAGAAGGATCATCCCACTTCTCGTAGCCCTATTACATGTTGTTGTTGTTGTTGTTGTTGTTGTTGTTGTTGTCTTCAGTCCTGAGACTGGTTTGATGCAGCTCTCCATGCTACTCTATCCTGTGCAAGCTTCTTCATCTCCCAGTACCTACTGCAGCCTACATCCTTCTGAATTGGCTTAGTGTATTCATCTCTTGGTCTCCCTCTACGATTTTTACCCTCCACGCTGCCCTCCAGTACCAAATTGGTGCTCCGTTGATGCCTCAGCACATGTCCTACCAACCTATCCCTACTTCTAGTCAAGTTGTGCCACAAACTCCTCTTCTCCCCAATTCTATTCAATACCTCCTCATTAGTTATGTAATCTACCCATCTAATCTTCAGCATTCTTCTGTAGCACCACAATTCGAAAGCTTCTATTCTCTTCTTGTCTAAACTATTTATCATCCATCTTTCACTTCCATACATGGCTACACTCCATACAAATACTTTCAGAAACGACTTCCTGACACTTAAATCAATACTTGATGCTAACAAATTTCTCTTCTTCAGAAGCGCTTTACTTTGCCATTGCCAGTCTACATATTATATCCTCTCTACTTCCACCATCATCAGTTATTTTGCTCCCCAAATAGCAAAACTCCTTTACTACTTTAAGCGTCTCATTTCCTAATATAATTCCCTCAGCATCACCAGACTTAATTCGACTACATTCCATTATCCTTGTTTTGCTTTTGTTGATGTTCATCTTATACCCTCCTTTCAAGACGCTATCCATTCCGTTCAACTGCTTTTCCAAGTCCTTTGCTGTTTCTGACAGAATTACAATGTCATTGGCGAACCTAAAAGTTTTTATTTCTTCTCCATGGATTTTAATACCTACTCCCAACTTTTCTTTTGTTTCCTTTACTGCTTGCTCAATATACAGATTGAATAGCATCGGGGAGAGGCTACTACCCTGCCTCATTCTCTTCCCAACCACTGCTTCCCTTTCGTGTCCCTCGACTCTTATAACTGCTATGTGGTTTCTGTACAAATTATAAACAGCCTTTCGCTCCCTGTATTTTACCCCTGCCACCTTCAGAATTTGAAAGAGAGTATTCCAGTCAACATTGTCAAAACCTTCCTCCAAGTCTACATATGCTAGAAACGTAGGTTTGCCCTTCCTTAATCTATTTTCTAAGATAAGTCGTAGGGACAGTATTGCATCGCGTGTTCCAACATTTCTGCGGAATCCAAACTGATCTTCCCCGAGGTCGGCTTCTAACAGTTTTTTCATTCGTCTATAAAGAATTAGTGTTAGTATTTTGCAGCTGTGACTTATTAAACTGATAGTTCGGTAATTTTCACATCTGTCAACACCTGCTTTCTTTGGGATTGGAATTATTGTATTCTTCTTGAAGTCTGAGGGTATTTCGCCTGTCTCATACATCTTGCTCACCAGATGGTAGAGTTTTGTCAGGACTGGCTCTCCGAAGGCCGTCAGTATTTATAATAGAATGTTGTCTACTCCCGGGGCCTTGTTTCGACTCAGGTCTTTCAGTGCTCTGTCAAACTCTTTACGCAGTATCATATCTCCCATTTCATCTTCATCTACATCCTCTTCCATTTCCATAATATTGTCCTCAAGTACATCGCCTTTGTATAGACCCTCCATATACTCCTTCCACCTTTCTGCTTTCCTTTGTTTGCTTAGCACTGGGTTTCCATCTGAGCTCTTGATATTCATACAAGTGGTTTTCTTTTCTCCAAAGGTCTCTTTAATTTTCCTGTAGGCAGTATCTATCTTACCCCTAGTGAGGTAAGCGTCTATATCCTTACATTTGTCCCATATCCATCCTTGCTTAGCCATTTTGCACTTCCTGTCGATCTCATTTTTGAGACGTTTGTATTCCTTTTTGCCTGCTTCATTTACTGCATTTTTATATTTTCTCCTTTCATCACTTAAATTCAATATTTCTTTTGTTACTCAAGGATTTCTAGTAGCCCTTGTCTTTTTACCTACTTGATCCTCTGCTGCCTTCACTACTCCATCCCTCAGAGCTACCCATTCTTCTTCTACTGTATTTCTTTCCCCCATTCCTGTCAATTGTTCCCCTATGCTCTCCCTGAAACTCAGTACAACCTCTGGTTCTTTCAGTTTATTCTGATCCCATCTCCTTAAATTCCCACCTTTTTGCAGTTTCTTCAGTTCTAATCTACAGTTCATAACCAATAGATTGTGGTCAGAGACCACATCTGCCCCAGGAAATGTCTTACAATTTAAAACCTGGTTCCTAAATCTATGTCTTACCATTACCTTCTAGTATCTCCAGGATTCTTCCATGTATACAACCCTCTTTTATGATTCTTCTGAACCAACCCGTCGCCCAGGAAACGCTGCGGTGAAGTAGCATCTCACTATCTGTAGAAAAGAGGTAGTAACCCGTGTCGATTAACCACAGTCGTAGTCTTACTGCAAGGGTAACGATCTCCAATGGCGCTGGTAATTCATCGAATAGAGATCGGTGATGCACAGCACCTGTTAATTTGTTTGATGAGTGTACGGCCTCATGAGTCTGTCATCAATAATTCGTGCCCATACAGTGATACCGAAGCAAACCTGTTGCCTCACATCCACAACTGATCGAGCATTTGTATCCTCCCACACGTACGTATTGTGTCAGCAATCTGTTGTAGAAGCTATTGGAATTATTCGATTCGCCAGCTGCGACATGACGAGTGACAAAGAGTTTCTGCTGTTGTCTTCCTTACACCCAAGCTACCGAGACTCATGTACATAACCGAGCGAGGTGGCGCAGTGGTTAGACACTGGACTCGCATTCGGAAGGACGACGGTTCAATCCCGCGTCCGGCCATCCTGATTTAGATTTTCCGTAATTTCCCTAAATCACTCTAGGCAAATGCCGGGATGGTTCCTCTGAAAGGGCACGGCCGACTTCCTTCCCCATCTTTCCCTAATGCGACGAGACCGATGACCACGCTGTCTGGTCTCCTTCCCCAAACAACCAACCAACCAACTGATGTACATATTCGCGTGGCTCATATTGCGTGCCTGACTTTGGCACTGCGAGCGTATTACTCCTTCCTGTTCAGTAGATTTCTGTATTTTTCGTAGCGTTCAGGCTTCATCTTTGATTTGATATGTCTCTGAGTAGCATTCCGCTTGTTAACTATTAACGTAATTCCGCTGTCACCCAACGGACAGATTTTATCACTCGGACTCTACGAATAAAAGAGTGTTTATGCTCTGTGCAAAATTACGTAACCACGTTCTAACTCGATGAGGATGGATCTGTTGCCGGCCGGTGTGGCCGAGCGGTTCTAGGCGCTACAGTCTGGAACCGCACGACCGCTACGGTCGCAGGTTCCAGGTTTGAATCCTGCCTCGGGCATGGATGTGTCTGATTTCTTTAGGTTAGTTAGGTTTAAGTAGTTCTCAGTTCTAGGGGACTGATGACCTCGGAAGTTAAGTTCCATAGTGCCCAGAGCCATTTGAACCGTTTTTTATGCGTCTGTCAAGGGCATTCTTGACTAACATCTACTCACCAAGTCCAATCCCAAAAATACCTAACACTTTCGACCGTTACAGCGCGTATTTAAAGCAAATCTGATCTGCATCTCCATAGTGGTGCTACTAACGCCATTCTTATGAGAATGCCGTGAAATTTGAATAGATGTCATCCTTCTGATGTAGAAACACACCTATCAACTTTCGTCAATCTTAAGTAACTCCTTATTGGTTTTTCCGATTTTTTCCTTCAGTGTATAACGAACTCTGTACTGGCTACATTTCTTTTTAGATTAGTTACTTGAGGGCTAAAATTACGCTATTTAAGTTAACATGATAAAGCATTGTGCTCAAAACCAATCCTGACAACCTCATATCATGATCGGCATGTCCCTATATTGTTGATACAACAAACACATTAAGAAGTTGCTGAGAAAGCAGAGAATTTTGCAAAGTCGTTTTAAACTTAGCCACTGCCCAGCTGACAACAGAAATTATGTGAAATGAAAGCAGCTGTCAGAAGGACAATGAGAGATTCTTTTAACGAATTTGAAAGTTATATTTTATCTGCAGATTCTAAAAATAACCCCAAAAAATTTTGGTCGTACGTAAATCTATGGACGCTACAACTAATGCAATACCTTCTCTTGCTAACAGCACGGGTAATGTAACTGATGATGATAAACGGAAGGCCGAAATTCTAAACCTAGCTTTCAAAAACCCGTTTACGGTAGAGGACTGCAGCACCATTCCCCTCTAAATTATCGAACTAACGCAAGGGTGGCTGACATAGTGTTTAGTGTATCTGGGATTGTAAAACAGTTAAGATCCTTAGGCACCAGGAAGGCTTTTCCGGTCGGACTAGCGGTGCCAAACCTACAGGTCAGTAGAGTCGCTGGTCCATTGCAAGAAAGTAAGAGAATTCTGTAATGAATAAAAAGCGGGTTCGCAGGTTAGATTCCTGGAGTGGTCAAGGGCTCCCTCTTGCTCCCCCCCCCCCTTTAACGCCACTGTCTCCCACCCTTGCAGACACCTATGTACTGGACACACGTTCACCACGCAGCTATAATACAATTGTTTGTGAATGTTGCGACTGCAGGTAGAAACGTGCCGTCGTAGTCACGAAGACCATTGTGATTTATATCTCACAAGACAAGGGGATGGTTCAAAATGGCTCTGAGCACTATGGGACAACATCTGAGGTCATCAGAACTTTGAACTACTTATACCTAACTAACCTTAGGACATCACACACATCTATGGCCAAGGCATTAGTCGAACCTGCGACCGTAACGGTCGCGCGGTTCCAGACTGAAGCGCCTAGGACCGCTCAGCCACAAGACTAGGGAGCAAACCGACACTGCTACAGGGTTATGTGTATTAATTCTTCTGGTTTTAGTTTTTTGCCCATAAGGAATTATTTTTTTCCCTTTCAGCAATTTCACAGGCGTATTTTGTAAAAAAAATTATTTATCACTGTAAATCTTAACCACAAATTTTCAAAAGCCTGTGATTTTTTTATGGATACTGGGGGAGAGAGTCGTGGAGGGGGGCAGAGTGTTGTATGGTTGCATAGGTGATTTCAAGCACCTAAAGGTTCAGAAAAGGCACCTGAGGCCTCCCAAATTCTGGATTGGCAGAAGTTTCTAGAAGTTGATCGTCTTTGGAATGCTCATATGTTTTGTCTAGCCACTGCCAACCTCAGTGATATACAGTGCTGCCAATTCATTTTCGACCATGTCCCTGCGGGACATGTGGAAAGTCCCTACGTTCACCTTGAAAGTTCCTAGGGAGTCAAAAAATTCTAGACTGACAAAAAAAAGCTAATCACTTATTGGGTGGTAACATTTCCCTTTCATTAATAGTTCTGTACACTGGATGGTCGCTGTTTTTAAACAAAACATTCACAATGTTATTTGGGAAGCTTGCTGGTGCTAGCGTTCTGGGCAATTTTAGAATAGTCGGAAACGTCTTTATGAACTCAGCCACATGATTTTTTGTGAGTGCTCAGCAAATGCTGCTCCAGTTTTATTTCAGCGGCTTTGGTACCCTATTCCAGCTTAGGACATGCAATGCTTGTAGTGGTTGATGCACCCTAGATGAAAGCATTCTGTCTTCAGGCCACAAGTGGCACATCGGGACCATCCGACAGTTGTGTCATCCTCAGCTGAGTATACTGGTGGGAGGGGCGTGTGGTCAGCACACCGCTCTCCCGGTCGTTATGGTGGTTCTCTTCGACCGAAGCCGCTACTATTTGGTCGAGTAGCTCCTCAGTTGGCATCACGAGGCTGAGTGCACCCCGAAAAATGGCAACAGCACATGGCGGCCTGGATGGTCACCCATCCAAGTGCCAGCCACGCCCGACTGCGCTTAACTTCGGTGATCTGACACGAACCGGTGTATCCACTGCGGCAAGGCCGTTGCCTCAAGATGAAAGCACTGATTGTTTATTAAATGGTGTGAATCACGATTTTTGTATTGTTTCAGAAAATCTATTCTTCCAACATACGCTTTGCAAAGAGTGTGATAACTGTCCTTGGGATTTGCAATTAATCACCCTTTAAACAGTTCTACCTCTTCCCACACTTCCCTAAATATCTCTTTCCGGCTTTGCCTGTCACTGTTTCTAACTCTCTTTTGTTTTTCGATGCTGAAGCGAGAATACAAAAACGCTAATACTACAGTTACACATCCAAAAACACATGCATTAGAAGCTCATGTTAAGGCTATAGGAACTAAACTGGTCTACGCGTGTTGTACACTACTGGTCATTGAAATTGCTACACCAAGAAATAATGCAGGTGATAGAGTGGTATTGATTGGACAAATATATTATACTACATCTGATATGCAATTATATTTTCACGCAACTGACACACCAGTACCCAGAACAACCACCTCTAGCCGCAATAAAGGCCTTGATACGCCAGAGATTCGATCAAACAGAGCTTGGATTGCGTGTACAGATACAGCTGCCCATGCAGCTTCAACACGATACCACAGTTCTTCAAGAGTACTGACTGGCGTATTGTGACGTGCCAGTTGCTCGGCCACCATTGACCAGACGTTTTCAATTGGGGAGAGATCTGGAGAATGTGCTGGCCGGGGCAGCAGTCCACCATTTTCTGTATCCAGAAAGGCCCTTACAGGACCTGCAACATGCGGTCGTGCATCATCCTGCTGAAATGTAGGGTTTCGCAGGGATCGAATGAAGGTTAGAGCTACGGGTCGTAACACATCTGAAAAGTAACTTCCACTGTTCAAAGTGTCGTGAATGCGAACAAGAGGTGACTGAGGCGTGTAACCAATGGCACCCCATACCATCACGCCGGGTGATACGCGAGAATGGCAATGACGAATACATGCTTTCAATGTGCGTTCACAGCGATGTCGCTAAACACGGATACGACCATCATAATGCTGTAAACAGAACCTGGGTTCATCCGAAAAAATGACGTTTTGCCATTCGTGCACCCAGTTTCGTCGTTGAGTACACCATCGCAGCCGCTCCTGTCTGTGATGCACCGTCAAGGATAACCGCAGCCATGGTCTCCGAGCTGATAGTCAAAGCTGCTGCAAACGTCGTCCAATTGTTCGTGCAGATGGTTATTGTCTTGCAAACGTCCACATCTATTGACTCAGGGATCGAGACGTGGCTGCACGATCCGTTACAGCCATGCGGATAAGATGCCTGTCATCTCGACTGCTAGTGATACGAGACCGTTGGGATCCAGCATGGCGTTCCGTATTACCCTCCTGAACCCATCTATTCCATATTCTGCTAACAGACATTGGATCTCGACCAACGTCAGCAGCCATGTTGCGATACGATAAACCGCAATCGCGATAGGCTACAATCCGACCTTTGTCATAGTCGGAAACGTGATGGTATGCATTTCTCCTCCTTACACGAGGCATCACAACAACGTTTCACCAGGGAACGCCGGTGAACTGCTGTTTGTATATGAGAAATCGGTTGGTAACTGTGCTCATGTCAGCACGTTGTAGGTGTCGCCACCGGCGCCAACCTTGTGTGAATGCTCTGAAAAGCTAATCATTTGCATATCACAGCATCTTCTTCTTGTGGGTGTAATTTGGTATCTCTAGCACGTCATCTTCGTGGTGTACCAATTTTAATGGCCATTAGTGTATATTCCTTATTTTCAACAAGTGAACGCACAACCGAGACAAATACATCACGGCTCCGGAAGCTAAGAAGTAATTGTCGAAGTAACAATGGTGCAGAGATTACAGTAGACGAGCAAAAAGTTGCCTGATGGGCTCTGGTTTCGGTCGTCGGATGTCGGCTCCATTCGGAGTACTTCGTCTTGATTGTCTTCTGTTCGTGATTGTTGGTAGCGTCAAGGTTTCCTCAATAGTGCCCTTCCTATAATCATTGTCTTGCACTGCAACAACGTTAGTTTAGTTTACGTTCTTTGCTACTAATGAGTAGCGCATTTGAAAGTGGTTGTCTGCTAATGCGCATTCCCGAATCTATGTCGCTTTTGTGTGATATTTGTACCTTAGGAGGAAACAGCTCATCTTTACGATGAGTGCTAAGCAACAAACACGTCAGTACTTCCCTGCACCCATTCCAGACAGTGGCTGAACTACTTTCCTTCTGCAACTCTTATCGTCCCTGACATAGTCCTTATAGACCAAATTTCCATACAAAATGGTTCAGAAATGGTTCAAATGGCTCTGAGCACTATGGGACTTAACTGCTGTGGTCATCAGTGCCCTAGAACTTAGAACTACTTAAACCTAACTAACCTAAGGACATCACACACATCCATGCCCGAGGCAGGATTCGAACCTGCGACCGTAGCAGTCCCGCGGTTGCCGACTGAGCGCCTTAACCGCTTTTTTTATTATCAGATTGACTTGGTATATTTCACGAGAATTCAGACAACCATAGTCAAATCATCATTTAATATTAGCTGCAAAAAGAAAATCAACAAATTAGTTGAAACACAAATAAAACATTTCTTCTGAAGGGGAAGACCAACCCGTTATCCCACCCGTATGAATTTTGGGTGTATATATATACATGCAAAAGAGAAAAAAAAATTACGAAAAAATACAACAAGGGAGGGGACTCAAGCTCAGGGAAGAAACAGGAATCACAGGGGAACTTAACCAACATCTTGACGGTTAAACACAAGAAAAAGCATATTCGCAAAAACCGTTCGGTATTGTGGTAACCGCTGCCATTTCCAATGCGCAGTTGACAAATAATGGTGAAAATCGCGGGGATCTGGGTCATTACCGCCTTCAATGACGTAGTGGACATAGTAACCCAAGAGCCAGACAATCGTGTTCGTTTTCGTCTGAGGAAAATAAGAGATGTCCGGATGTAAGAAGATGTCGTCTGGGAATGCGGTTTCAGGCCCTCTAGTAAGAAAAGCTAATTGACGGCGGACCCAGAGCCAATGATCCCGTCCGCAAGCAACTAGCCTGTGAAGTAAGGTGTCAGTTTGATGACATTCCGCACACTGATCAGTCGGACGAAGGCCAATACGAAAAAGACGATCACCAGTAGGTATCAGACGGTAAATGACCTTATACCACGTTGAAACAATCTCCATCGGCAAAATGGGAAGACTAAGATGAGACCAGACCGTTTTCCATGACGTTGACGGGGAAGCAAGTTCAACAGAAGAAGGGAAACATGCTGTACCCCAACGGATTTGTAGCATGTTGGTAGTAATATGCGTCATAGAAAGTATATCAGCACCCAGAATACCGACAAGTACAAAGTATTCACGAATGTGCCGCAATTTAGGATTAATCCGTCCAACATCAACAGGAGGGATCAGACTGGCCGGCCGGAGGCGGGAAAGTAAACGAGGGTGACTGAATGCGGAGCCCGCGTACAGGTTAAAACATTGCGGCGGGCAAATAAGATAGACGTCTTCACTTTGATATCTGAAAGACCCAATCCTCCAAGCTTCCGAGGCCTGGCCACAACTTCATACCGGACACGGAAGACATGGCGGCGCCACAGAAATCGACTAGACAGCTGTTTCAGCCTGCGGGCCATCATCGCGGGAAGCGGGAAGACCTGCGCAACGTAGTATATTTTACTGAAGACATAGGTCTCTAAAACCCGTGCCTTGTGAAGGAGGCTAAGGGAACGGCGGTCATGTTCAAGGATCGCCCCGTGAACACGACTCGTAACCTCACGCCAATTTAGTGCCGCCATTTTGATCGGATTACGATCCACTATGATCCCCAAGGTCTTATGGCGATCGACAACCGTCGCCCAAGGAATGACGACATGATCAAAGCCTCTCAACGGCAGGAAAGTGCATTTGCGATCATTAATGCGAGCACCAGCAAGACCACAAAATGAATCCAAGGTATCCTTAAGCCGCAGTATGTCCTCGGCATGTCGTACTAAAACCATGACGTCATCGGCGTATGCACGGACTGCAAAAATTTCCCCCAATATATTCCAGCCACGTAATTGCGTGGTGAGATGGCGAAGTAAGGTCTCTAAGGATAGAACAAAAAGTGACATGGATAAGGGGCTTCCCTGGGGTAACCCCCGTCTGATCGATATCCGGGGGGTAGGGTGACCGTTCACAATCACCGAGACACTGATACCGTTAAAAAGATTAGTTAAGACTTGTCGAGCATCATTATTAAAGCCGACAGCGGTGAGCACTCTCGATAAAAAATCATGGCTGACGCGATCGAACGCTTTTTGGAAATCAAGAAAAAGCAAAGCCCCTGGGATATTAGCGGCAGCCGCCACCGAAATTACATCGCGACATTCGAGAACGGAAGTCAGTATCGTGCGTCCAGGTACACAGCTTTGGTGGGCGGCAATAATGGTATCGAGCAGCTTAGAGAGACGGATATTAATTGCTCGAGCGACAAGTTTATAATCAAAGTTAAGGAGAGTAATAGGACGGAGGGAATCAATTGCAGGTCGACCTGTGGATTTCGGGAGGAGGACCATTCTGCCTTCCTGAAAAGGAGCAGGAAGTGAGACTCCCCGCATCACTTCATTTACCACTGACGTTAAGGTGTCACCAATGAGCGGCCAAAATTGAACATAGAACTCCTTAGGAATACCATCTAATCCAGGCGACTTGCGGGACTGCGATCCTGCAACAACATCATATATGTCATCCTTCTGAAAGGGGCGCAGAAAGGCGTCGTTTAATTGAGGAGTGACGACGCGAGGCAGCAAGGAGGTAAAGTTGTCAAGAGAGGTGTCCGCCGGGACATGAGTATCGTACAGATCAGTAAAATAGGTGTAAACGAAGTCAGAAATGTCACGGTGAGAGGTGAACACGCGGCCGTCAGCGGTTGTGAGGGAGGCAAGGCACCCACGTTTCCGGCGCGACCGTAAACGGACTAGATGGTAGAGTGACGTCAGTTCCTCTTGTAGAAGGGAACGTGGTTGAGACCTCGTCCGCAGGCCCTCCATTTGAATGCGTTTGAGCTGCAGCAATTTGGCTTTGATGCGCTGTATATCAGTAACCCGTAGGGGAGCATGCGTAGCACTATCGTACAGTTGACGTAAGACAGAATAGTAAAATTCTTGCGTTCGTCGATCTTCTGCCACCTTCGCAGCCCCAAAACGCATGAGAGCCCTACGGATGTGTGGTTTTGCATACAGTGTCCACCATGCCACGATAAACGGGTACCGGTCCATAGTACGAGAACAACGAGTCCAAATGTCCTCCAGGACGATACCAAGGGAGGTATCTTGCAAATACGCGATATTGAGCATCCAAGGAGGACGAAACAATTTTACCGGTTGTCGCTCGTAATTAAACGTAACGGCTACAGCGCAATGATCAGTAAAACAGGCTGGTATCACATCAACAGCCAGAAGTTGCCCACACAAGGAATCGGAAAGGTAAAAGCGATCGAGGCGACTGCTAGACGTGGGAGTAAAGTAGGTATGTCGCACAAGTGTAGGATAGCGAGAAACCCACACGTCACGCAGGTGCAAGGAGCGCACAAGGTCGTCGAGTTCTTTACTGAAATTAAAATTAGGAGACTGATCTACCGGCCGTAGAACACAATTGAAGTCCCCACCTAAAATTATCTTTGTCGGGGATTTACGAAGCAGGTAAATGACTTCTTCTTAATAGAAACTCGAACGTGCGGTAGTACAACCCGAACCAGAAGGGGCATAAAGAAGGAGTAAACTGAGATCATAAAACGTGCACCCGATCCCCCTTCCACTGTCGAGTACTTCGAAATTCATCAACGGAATGCCTTCTCTATAAAACAAGGCAGTGCCCGTAGAAAGTTCGGAAGCGACATTAAAAAACGTCGAGAACCCAGGAATGGAAAACTGGTCGAATAGGACTTCCTGTAAAAAAACTACATCTGCCCCAGACTGATAGATAAACTGTCGCAAAGCGGCGAGCCGAAGCTCAGAACATATTCTGTTAATATTCAGAGTAAGAAATGTATATGCTTGCATGGAACTTCAACCCAGAAAGAAGAACAAAGATCGGTAGAGAGCCGTCAGCTGACGGAGCAACATACAAGTAATCATACCAGAAACAAGCGCTGAACCACAGAGAGAAAAACTACGAAACAGAACCCTCATCTTCCCACTGCTTTTTCTTCGGCCGTGACGCGGCTCTCTGTGGCTGTTTACGGATTCGACTGCGGCTCCGCGGTGCCGACGCTGCAGCGTTCGGCTGCGTGGGAGCATCATGTAGACATTCCGTGTCAGATTGCGGGAGAGAGGCCTCTACATCCCACTCGTCCGCAGACATGGGTTCACGGTGGGACAGTTGGTGAATAACAACGGGATCCACTGGCTCTGGAGAATCAATCAGTATTTTGATGGGAGGAGGCTGTGACCCAGAGGGGGCGACAGAAATTCCAGAAGGGGGATGCGAAACAGAGTCAATAGGAGAAGTGTCAGAGAGAACCGGAGAAGACACGTGGCAACCAGAAGCAGGTTCCGTCACGGGCGTCTCCGAAGAGGCTGCCGCGGCACCAGGAACAACGTCAGATAAGGTGTCAGGGAGCTTCTGCAAAGGCGTGATAGCACCTGTGGCGTCCTCATCCACGATTGCCGACTGAGAAAGAGAGTCCTTTACCGGAGGCCCATCGGAGGGGCGAGCCAATAAGGAAGATTCATCAGCCGCATCATCCTGTGTTCGCCGACGCTTGTTGTGAGAAATCAGCGCGGGCACATCGGAATTAAGGGCAGCAACATCCCTACTCAAGGACAACGGGGGAAAATCACGGCCGTTGTCGGGCAACGGATCACTGCGTCCCTCAGTAACAGTGAGCGATTCAGTCCGAGATCCTTGCGGGAGAAGATCAGCTAAAGTCAATTTTTTACGCTGTTCGTATGTAGGTTTTAATACCACCACACGCCGCGGACAATTAGTACGGAAATGACCAGTTTCATTACAATAATAACATGTTCCTTCCTGGCCACTGTACGTGATATGGACCCTATAACCACATACCTGTAGGTGAGAAGGAATAGGTTTTTTGACCACCATTTCCACCGACCGAATACCGCTATATACCTGTAAGCGGTGCTGAGCAGACCAGCGTTCCTTTCGAATATGGCGTACGTCCGCATAAGGAAGCAAAACGGACTTCAGAAAACAGTCGTCAACCTCGGGCGGAAGGTTAAATACCCGAACATTCGTATATATCACTTCTGCATTTGCCAAGAGAACCATACTACTGGAACCATCACGGTGCGTAAAGGGTACCTGAGAACCATGACGAGAAAGTAGCCTATCAACCTGGAGCGGGTCAAGAAACTTAACAAAAAACACATATAATTCGCTGTCGAAATATGCGGTATGCACCTGATCAGTAGTGACCTTAACTGTATCGACTAACCAGTCATGTATCTCCAAAGAACCGGGCTGGACGTGACGCGTGGATCTGTCAAAGGTGAAACTGACTGTACCTGTACGCGGAACTTTAGTGGGAACCATGGTGGACATCACGGCGAGAGACGACGCCGCGACAGGAAGGGCCACACGAACACCAAACACCAGCCGACAACCAGCGATGCGACGCGCACGGAGACCAACACGGCACTAAACTGACAGGAGGAAAACACGCTGCGCTACGGCAGAGGTGGAACTAAGAGCACAACCTAGTCGCCCGACGCGCGAAGCGAGATTGAACCGCTAGACCACCGCGGCCGGCTACAAAATGGTGTCAGACGTATAATGTGTTCGGAATTTATACAGTCTGGCAAATTTTTCTTTTGAAATTTGCTATTTTGTAGTTTTCATTTCTTCGAAAAAAGTCCCTACGTTTTATAGAGGGATCGGAAGTCCGTCCCTGTATCCATAGGTTTTTGGAAAAAAGAGCCAAAGTCCCTATGTGTAGTACATGTCCCTACTATTCGCAGCTATGGTTATACAGGGGTCAACTCGAGCTGCCAAACTGGGTTAACTCAGGTTGAGGACATTTCAAGTCAACCTGAGTTACATTCTTGCTTGTTCGAGTTGCGCCCTCGCGGTGCGCGGTGGCCGTCGAATATCGATAACGGTTTTCATGCGAGGTTTGAATGAACCACCGTCGCGCCGACTGAACTAGAGCTGAACCGAGTTCTGTCCGTCTAGGCCTGCAGAATCAGACGTCACCCACTGTGACCTTTAAAATGCAGTAGCTTATTATGCTTTATTTTGTTTGATCGAAATTCGGGGAGCGTTTGTTAATTTACATGTAGTCTATACAGAACATTAGTTTCATGGCAAATTGGAAATATATGTCTATACTGTATATATCGATGGTAGGCAATAAAAACCTCGTAACTCTATTTTGTTAATTTTTGCAGATGAAGCAAAAAGGTTTCTCAAAAAGTAATATAAAGTGATACAGAAAGTTGCTAAATGTAGATATATAGAAGCCTTGTTATTGACAGATACAATAAATCCAGACACAAATCTCTCTTTCATTATGGTGTTACTGGTTACTGGAATTAAGAGTATTACAGACAAGTGGAGTTACAGGTTTTCGTTGCCTACCATCGATGTATTAAAATTTGAGTACAAAGTGACTGAGGGAAACGGTGACGAAGCTGTAACTTTACACCATTCATGCTCGTGTCGTAATATTTCACTGTCTTAAGACAACCCGATTGTCGTCAAAATCTGTACGTCAAATTTCAGGTGTCTTATGATTGTATTTTTGCATTGCGGCCTGTAGCATACATACAACGACGAAGTGCCTCATGAGCGTATTTTCAAATTTCAGCCTATAGTATGGCATCCGTTAACGCTTGTGAAGACGTATTCGGCTACCTTAAATCGTCAGAATGCCGGCAAACTATTACAACATCACCATCTTCAAGCCGGCCGTTATGGCCGAGCGGTTTTAGGTGCTTCAATTTGGAACCGCTACTGCCGTATGTTCGAATCCAGACTCGGGCATGGATGTGTGTGATGCCCTTAGGTTAGTTAGGTTTAAGTAGTTCTAAGTTCTAGGGTACTGATGACCTCAGGTGTTAAGTCCCATAGTGCTCAGATCCATTTGAACCATTTTTGATCCATCTTCAAAATCTCATGTCAAAATACTGTACTCGAAATTGCGGCCTGCAGCTCGGTACCCAGTCACGTTTGCGAACAGGAGTTTGGCTAGATTACAACCGTCCGATAGCCATCGAAATATATGGAGCATGTTTCAGGTCTTTCATAAGTCTTTCGAGCCAAAACACCAAAATATGCGCCCAAAATTTGAGTATGTACCCGCCTGTAAAGTGATTGTTGTGCCGCGTTGTATTCTGTTGTATCGCAAATTGAGACATCTCTTGATAAGTGACGAAACGATTCCCAACCGATCATGAGCAACACCAGATACTCTTTTCAGTCCTCTAGGAAGGACTGCAGGTAGTACTTTGCGGAGTGAACCCACAAAACAAGCTAATAATATCGCTGAATGTTGTGAGCAGGAAAGCGGAAATAGAAGTGGCTCCCCATTCCTTATATAACTGACTAGATTTTAGAAAAGCTGAGTAGTCGCAAACAAACAGGTACTAGTTTCTGTTTGGTGCCATTATTCCAAATGAGATGTTTCGGGCTCTGCACGTCATCAGCTTTCCTGGTGTAAACAATGTAACAAATAATCAGTTACACATTCTTTTTAAAACACACAGTTTTAAGAAGAACGCAAAATTGTACCAAGTGTCACAGCCAGTACAAACCATTTCACAGCAAAAATAACACTGACAGTTTGTTCTTTACTCATACATTCACGGAACATAAGATGTGACATATAATATAAACTTGGAAATTGCGAATGTTGGTCTTGAGAAAGAGTACGGAAAACTGCTACTTCAGTGCGCTCGCACTTGCTAGGTAAACCCCGCGGTGCGACACAACACTGCCTTACGGCATTGCGGCTGTGCAGATGTCGTTATATTTACTAAAAAGTAAAACAGTAACAAAAAACAACTAAAAATACATGATGTCTGCCTGTATATAATTATATTGAAACACACATCGCAGTAGTAGAAAGAACAACAAAGTACATTAAAAAATTGTAGATTGATAGACCTTAAAAGGCTGTTGTTGTTGTTGTTGTGCTCTTCAGTCCTGAGACTGGTTTGATGCAGCTCTCCATGCTACTCTACCCTGTGCAAGCTTCTTCATCTCCCAGAATCCACTGCAACCCACATCCTTCTGAATCTGCTTAGTGTAGTCATCTCTTGGTCTCCCTCTACGATTTTTACCCTCTACGCTGCCCTCCAATACTAAATTGGTGATCCCTTGATGCCTCAGAACATGTCCTACCAACCGATCCCCTCTTCTGGTCAAGTTGTGCTACAAACTTCTCTTCTCCCCAATCCTATTCAATACTTCCTCATTAGTTATGTGATCTACCCATCTAATCTTCAGCATTCTTCTGTAGCGCCACATTTCGAAAGCTTCTATTCTCTTCTTGTCCCAACTATTTATCGTCCATGTTTCACTTCCATACATGGCTACACTCCATACAAATACTTTCAGAAATGACTTCCTGACACTTAAATCTAGACTCGATGTTAACAAATTTCTCTTCTTCAGAAACGCTTTCCTTGCCATTGCCAGTCTATATCCTCTCTACTTCGACCATAATCAGTTATTTTGCTCCCCAAATAGCAAAACTCTTTTACTACTTTAAGTGTCTCATTTCCTAATCTAATTCCCTCAGCATCACCTGACTTAATTCGACTACATTCCATTATCCTCGTCTTGCTCTTGTTGATGTTCATATTATACCCTCCTTTCAAGACACTATCCATTCCGTTCAACTGCTCTTCCAAGTCCTTTGCTGTCTCTGACAGAATTACGATGCCATCGGCGAACCTCAAAGTTTTTATTTCTTCTTCACGGATTTTAATACCTACTCCAAATTTTTCTTTTGTTTTCTTTACTGCTTGCTCAATATACAGATTGAATAACATCGGGGAGAGGCTACAACCCTGTCTCACTCCCTTCCCAACCACTGCTTCCCTTTCATGTCCCTCGACTCTTATAACTGCCATCTGGTTTCTGTGCAAATTGTAAATAGCTTTTCGCTCCCTATATGTACCCTTGCCACCTTCAGAAATTGAAAGAGAGTACTCCAGTCAACATTGTCAAAACCTTCCTCCAAGTCTACAAATGCTAGAAACGTAGGTTTGCCCTTCCTTAATCTAGCTTCTAAGATAAGTCGTAGGGTCAGTATTGCCTCACGTGTTCCAACATTTCTACGGAATCCAAACTGATCTTCCCCGAGGTCGGCTTCTACTAGTTTTTCCATTCGTCTGTAAAGAATTCGCATTAGTATTTTGCAGCTGTGACTTATTAAACTGATAGTTCGGTAATTTTCACATCTGTCAACACCTGCTTTCTTTGGGATTGGAATTATTATATTCTTCTTGAAGTCTGAGGGTATTTCGCCGGTCTCATACATCTTACTCTCCAGATGGTAGAGTTTTGTCAGGACTGGCTCTCCCAAGGCCGTCAGTAATTCCAATGGAATGTTAACTACTCCGGGGGCCTTGTTTCGACTCAGGTCTTTCAGTGCTCTGTCAACTCGTCACGCAGTATCACATCTCCCATTTCATCTTCATCTACATCCTCTTCCATTTCCGTAATATTGTCCTCAAGTACATCGCCCTTGTATAGGCCCTCTATATACTCCTTCCACCTTTCTGCTTTCCCTTCTTTGCTTAGAACTAGGTTTCCATCTGAGGTCTTGATGTTCATACAAGTGGTTCTCTTATCTCCAAAGGACTCTTTAATTTTCCTGTAGGCAGTATCTATCTTACCCCTAGTGAGATAAGCCTCTACATCCTTACATTTGTCCTCTAGCCATCCCTGCTTAGCCATTTTGCACTTCCTGTCGATCACATCTTTGAGACGTCTGTATTCCTTTTTGCCTGCTTCATTTACTGCATTTTTATATTTTCACCTTTCATCAATTAAATTCAATATTTCTTCTGTTACTCAAGGATTTCTAGTAGCCCTTGTCTTTTTACCTACTTGATCCTCTGCTGTTCTCACTACTTCATCCCTCAAAGATACCCATTCTTCTTCTACTGTATTTCTTTCCCCCATTCCTGTCAATTGCTCCCTTATGCTCTCCCTGAAACTCAGTACAACCTCTGGTTCTTTTAGTTTATCCGTGTCCCATCTCCTTAAATTCCCACCATTTTGCAGTTTCTTCAGTTTTAATCTACAGGTCATAACCGATAGATTGTGGTCAGAGTCCACATCTGCCCCTGGAAATGTCTTACAGTTTAAAACCTCGTTCCTAAATCTCTGTCTTACCCTTAAAAGGCTAACGTATCACTGATCAGAGTAGTACAAAGCGAAGTAATGCACTGCACATTTCAAAGTTAATTGGACGCGTGTATTCATCATCTCCATACTGGCCTTATCACCCCGCGTGTTGGTTACTCGTCTCGGTCACCTCTTGTTCGCATTGACGGCACTTTGAACAGCAAAGGAAGAGCTGGTTGTTTATATACCCATTTTCAGAAAAGTAACTACAAAAGTTGTCACAGTTTTTATGTGCCTCGAACAAAAAATTGTCAAAAAGATTAAGAAGCCATTTCCTACCACTACTGATATGCTCTTTGGTTAGCAGTTCTGGGGCCACTTGACTGAATGCATGTACACTTCTGGCCTTTAAAATTGCTACATCAAGGAGGAATGCAGATGATAAACAGGTATTCATTGGAGAAATATATTATACTAGAACTGACAAGTGATTACATTTTCACGCAATGTAGGTGCATAGATCCTGAGGAATCAGTACCCAGAAGAACCACCTCTGGCCGTAATAACGGCCTTGATACGCCCAGGCATTGAGTCAAACAGAGCTTGGATGGCGTGTACAGGTACAGCTTCAACACGATACCACAGAGTAGTGACTGGCGTATTATGACGAGCCAGTTGCTCCACCACCATTGACCAGACGTTTTCAATTGGGAGAGATCTAGAGAATGTGCTGGCCAGGGCAGCAGTCCACCATTTTCTGTATCCAGAAAGGCCCGTACAGGACCTGTAACATGCGTTCTTACATTATCCTGCTGAAATGTGGGGTTTTGCAGGGATCGAATGAAGGGTAGAGCCACGGGTCGTAACACATCTGAAAAGTAACGTCCACTGTTCAAAGTGTCGTGAATGCGAACAAGAGGTGACTCAGGCGTGTAACCAATGGCACCCCCTACCATCACGCCGGGTGATACGCGAGTATGGCGATGACGAATACATGCTTCCAATGTGCGTTCACCGCGATGTCGCTAAACACGGATACGACCATCATGATGCTGTAAACAGAACCTCGATTCATCCGAAAAAATGACATTTAGCCATTCGTGCACCCAGGTTCGTCTCTGACAACAACATCGCAGCCGCTCCTGTCTGTGATGCAGCATCAAGGGTAACCGCAGCCTTGGTCTTCGAGCTGATAGTCCATGCTGCTGCAAAACATCGTCGAATTGTTCGTGCAGATGGTTGTTATCTTGGAAACGTCCCCATCTGTTGACCAAGGGACCGAGACGTGGCTGCACGATCCGTTAGAGCCATGCGAATAAGATGCCTGTCATCTCGACTGCTAGTAATACGAGGCCGTTGGGATCCAGCACGGCGTTCCGTATTACCCTCCTGAACGCTACCAAGTCCATATTCTGCTAACAGTCATTGGATCTCGTCCAACGCGAGCAGCAATGTCGCGATACTATAAACCACAATCGCCATAAGCTACAATCCGATCTTTATCAAAATCGGAAACGTGATGGTACGCATTTCTCCTTCGTTACATGAGGCATCACAACGTTTCACCAGGCAACGCTGGTCAACTACTGTTTGTGTATGAGAAATCGATTGGAAACTTTCTTCACGTCAGCACGTTGTACGTGTCGTCACCGGAGCCAACCTTTTGTGAATGCTCTGAGAAGCTAATCATTTGTATATCACAGCATATTCTTCCTATCGGTTAAATTTGGTGTCTGTAGCACGTGATCTTCGTGGTGTAGCAATTTTAATGGCCAGTAGTGTATTTCCAATTCCCCCAAGATGTCCAGATTGTTTCCCTTCCTCTCTATATGCAGAACTCTCATGCTGCTTTCTAATTCTGCCAACATATGGCTTTCATCTTTTCACCTATTTGTCTGTGAGTACTCAACTTTTCTAAAATCTAGTCAGTTGATAATAATGGTCGCTTACTCTACCAGCAGTTTCAGGCCAACATATGTCGACTATCTCTTTAAGACGCCTTTAACAGCAGCTTACACAAGGGCAAGCTTCAGCTCAGAAGAAATTGAGACTTTTGTTTGCGACTGCTTGCGGAGTCATAGTTGAGTTATTAGAGTTTATTACGTTGAAAGTATATTGCACAGTTATTTATATTACACAGATTATTATTCAACAGCAGTGTAGTTCAGCTTCGTAGTTAACAAAACGTTAGATTCCTCATATATCAAAATGGCTTTGAGCACTGTGGGACTTAACATCTGTGGTCATCAGTCCCCTAGAACTTAGAACTACTTAAACCTAACTAACCTAAGGACATCACACACATCCATGCCCGAGGCAGGATTCGAACCTGCGACCACAGCAGTCGCGCGGTTCCGGACTGCGCGCCTAGAACCGCTAGACCACCGCGGCCGGCTCTCATATATCACAAAGAGACTTGAGGTAAAAAGATAATAATTCAGGCAGAGCATCTTCACTTGGCCTATGGGTCACAACACGCCACAGTATCCGTCATAGTTGCTGCGGCGCATTTATTATCATTTAGAACCTTCAATTCGCCTCCTAAGACTTCACATCCTTTCCAAGGACAATTTAGCCCTCTCCCACCCACTTTTCACGGGACAGTTACCGAGATGTACACACCGTACCAGCTGTGATCTACACCAACTGCTCCATGCCGTATCAACATGCGTGGACTCTACCTGCCCAGTCTATGTCTTACCTCCTCCTAATTCCCACATCTCAACAACCAGATCCTCCCTCCACATACAGCCTACACCCTAATAAGTGTGGGCAAATAACAAATAAATCAATAAAAAATAAAATCCGGTGCTAGCATGTAATAAATAACAATAGCGACACTAAGGGACTGCCACCGCCAGTCCCTTATTTTACAGTACGAAGTAGTACGAACACCACTAAGACATACCATGTAGTGATCAGGAATTGAAATCAGCAGCCTCCCCACTTCTGTCATGTGATACGAGGACTATCCATAAAATACATTACGTTTTCGTTTGCGTCCGTTAGGGGCGGGGCTAGCGCGGCCATCTTGGTGTCATGGCATTCCGCCGCTCAGTCGGCATCCTGCCGTGCTAGTGAGAGGTTCGTGCTGTGCTCCATTGAGTTACTGTGACAGTCTGAAATGTCAGCGTTAATTGAAAATGCCGCGAGGTGTGAAGTGCGTGCTGTAATAAGGTTTCTGACTGCAAAAAACTGTACACCGATAGAAATCTATCGGCAGCTTTGTGAAGTGTATGGGGACAACATAAGCACTGATGGTGGAGTGCGTCAATGGCTCATAAAATTTAAAAATGGCCGAACTAACGTTCACGACGAAGAGCGAAGTGGAAGACCCAGCATAGTGACTGCCGAACTTGTCGAAAAAGTCGATGCCGCGGTCTGTGAAAACCATAATTTCAGAATAACAGAACTCTCTATGAGTTTTCCACTAATTTCACGAAGTTTGTTGCACGAAATTATTACCGAAAAGCTTGGTTACCACAAGTTTTGTGCAAGATGGATACCAAAAATCATGACATAGATTCACAAAAATCAGCGAATGGCTGCAGCGTTAACGTTTTTGGACGCTTACGAGAAAGATGGCGACTCATTACTCGATCGCGTCGTTACTGGTGACGAAACGGGTTAAGCAGGTGAACGGTGAGACAAAATTGCAGTCAATGCAGTGGGGGCACGCAAATTTCCCCCCAAAAACGCAAGAAGTGCATGCAGACAATGTCGGCAAGGTAGGTGATGGCGACTGTCTTTTGGGACAGAATAGGTGTGATTTTTGTGGATTTCCTGGAAAGAGGCACTACAACAAACTCTCAAAGGTATTGCCAAACTCTGCAAAACCTCAGAAGATCAATACAAAACAGGCGCAGGGGACAGTTGGGCTCAAAGATCTTGCTGATTCATGACAACGCCCGGGCCCACACGGCAAATTCCACTCGTGAAGTTCTCGAATCTTTTAAGTGGGAGTTGTTTCCTGATCCGCCGTACAGTCCCGACCTGGCACCGAGCGACTTCCACTTATTCCCAGCAATGAAGAAGTGGTTGGCTATGCAGCGTTTTGATGACGACGCACAGCTTCGAGAAGAGGTAACCACGTGGTTGAAGGCGCAGGCGGGCGAATTTTACGACGAAGGAATTTCCAAGCTCGTCCATCGCTACGATAAGTGCCTTAATTTAAATGGCAACTGCGTAGAAAAGTAGTATTTAAGTGTGGCTTTCATCTGTATATAATAAAAAAATTCCTATACTTTATTTATTTTTAATTCCAAAACGTAATGTACTTTGTGGATAGCCCTCGTACTACGGTGAAGACAATATCTTCTAACACCGACTATCGAAACGTGCCTGGCAGCACTTAGGTTGAGACAACTATGTCACAGAAAATCAGTAGTGGTACTCTTAATCACCTACTGTTGTAGTGTATTACTTTCAGTTTATTCGTTTTGTTTCCTTTTTAACAGACTGGTTGAACATTTCCGACGACTCGCCATGGGCCTGTTTCTGGAATCATGGCTGAGTGAATTCCTCGCTGTCGCCCTGGTACTGATGGCGGCGGTCTACACTTGGTACTCTCACCGCTACAGCTACTGGACTAAGAAGGGCGTATCGCAGGCACCAACCGTCATCCCATTTGGCAATATGGCGAGAGTCTTTCTTGGACTGACTCGTCTCGAATTCATCTTCTATGAGCTCTACAATCGTTTTCGAGGTACTGTGGAGCAATACATGTCTGAGCTGCCTACTCTTTATAGTGTTTCCAATTTTATTTTGACCTCAACTTTATTTACTAATACAGCATGTATTTCCACCTATCGTTAATGGCTCACACGTTTCAGACCAAAGGTGCCTGGGAGTATATCTCTTCAGCAAACCAGGTCTGTTGCTGATCGACCGGGATCTCATTCGGTTGGTGTTAGTCAAGGAGTTTGATGCATTCTCCCACAGAAATGTTAACTTCGATGAGAAAGATCCACTGAATTATCATTTATTCAACTTGAACGGAGGCAGATGGAAAAGACTGCGAGCTAAGATGACGCCTGCCTTTACGACAGGAAAACTGAAAATGATGTGCCAAGTAAGTAACCAAAATGCAATTTTGCAGTGAACACATAGTGTGTTGTGGGGCGGTCACTCTGTTGTAGAAATAATTGGAAAGCCAAAGTGGCTTAAATACTGTTTACTGGGTAACCGGTTTCAACACACTAAAGGCGCCATAATCGGACCTGAATGTAGCTTAACATGTATAGATCATCTGGATATAACGATACATGAGGCAGACCAGCTGATATAAAATCATTGTTGCAGAAATAAAAGTTAAAACACAACTGCTCTCATGGTCATTCTATTTCATCAGATGTAAAAACCGAAGTCACAAGACTGGTCTGCCTCATGTATCGTTATATCTGAATGATCTATACGTGTTAACCTACATTCAGATCCGATGATGGCACCTTTAGTGAATCGAAACCGTTCATCTAGTAAATAGTACTTAAGCGACCTTGGCTTTTGAATTGTTTCTAAAAATGTAACTGACCATATATAGAGAAATATTGTTCACAGTTCACTAAAACTCCTGTTATTTCCTTAAAGTATTTAGTTGTAACTAAAAATACGCCAATCCCTTATTTGTCGTATATAATTTAGTCCAAAAATGATTTTGTATCAACTACATTTTTACATAAAACATCAAATCTGAGACAGGTTCCTCTAAGTAAAAGCACCGGGTGATCAAAAAGTCAGTATAAATTTGAAATCTTAATAAACCACGGAAAAATGTAGATAGACAGGTACAAATTGATACATATGCTTGGAATGACATGGGGTTTTATTAGAAGCAAAAAGAAAACAAAATATTGCTAGACGCGTGAAATATCTCTTGCGCGCGTCGTTTGGTGATGATCGTGTGCTCAGCCGCCACTTTCGTCATGCTTGGCCTCCCAGGTCCCCAAACCTCAGTCAGTGCGATTATTGGCTTTGCGGTTACCTGAAGTCGCAAGTGTATCGTGATCTCTAGGGAAGGTGAAAGACAGCATCCGACCGAATGCCTCACCATAACTCCGGACATGCTTTACAGTGATGTTCACAACATTATTGCTCGACTACAGCTATTGTAGAGGAATGATGGTAGACATATTGAGCATTTCCTGTAGAGAACATCATCTTTGCTTTGTCTTACTTTGCTATGCTAATTATTGCTATTCTGATCAGATGAAACTCGACCTGTCGGACACTTTTTGAACTTTTGTATTTTTTTTTTTTTTGGTTCTAATAAAACCCAATGTCATTCCAAGCATGTGTGTCAATTTGTACCTCTCTATCTACATTATTCCGTGATTTATTCAGTTTTCAAATTTATACTGACTTTTTGATAATCCAGTACATGTCAGTCGAAGTTTCTGTTTTAGTAGTTGTATCTATACAATTCACTAGCTGTTATTATAGTGTATTAGCTTTGTATCTGTGGAAACTCAGTATCGCCATGCACTAATAGTGTGACAGATGAACACTGCAGGACTCCAAATTACGTCGTTGTGTACAGCGGAGCAGTGTGCTGCAATAATTAAGTTGGAGGCAATCAGTCACGTACCTAAACTTACCACTCAGAAAAACCTGTTACCCTTGCAATTTGATTGTTGTGGTAAACTACCACTCAGAAAAACCTGTTACCCTTGCAACTATATTGTTGTGGTAATGAACTCAGCCTCTGTGAGGCCAACTGAGGAGCTACTTGATTAAGAAGTGAGGACTCCGGTTACGAAAGCTGACAACAACTGGGAGAGCGCTGTACTGACCCCACGCCCCTCCTTATTCATATCCAGTGGCGCATTAGGCTGGAAATGACATGGAGGTAGGTAGGTACCATTGGGTCTTCCGAGGTCTGTTAGGAGGAAGTTCTTTTTAGTTTAGTAAAGTAAGACACACCAACTGTAATGCATTTCATACACAGTTGCGACACTGAATTTCAGCTTAGTGGCGAAAGCTTTCGAACAAGACTCAATCCTGTTGCTCCCCATGCCCAGTGAATAGATGAACGTTCGGAAGATACACAGTATACGAGGCTTTTCAAAAACTTCCGGAACTTTCGTAGTTTCGGGCCAATTGTGTGTTGGAGCGAAATGCGGTTTTCGTCCCTGCACATGCCTGTGATTAATGTGTAACTGTCTGAAGTTTCATTGTTGTATATCAGTTAGTTATTGTTCAGCACTGTATTGAGTAGAACGTTGTGTCACACAGTTTGGGAATTTCGAGGTGGTAGAGTTGGAGGACCAAAGGGTATACATTAAATTTTGTCTGAAACTCAAGAAAGCCTTCACAGAGACCAACCAAATAATGCAGGGAAGAGAGCCTAAGGTGATGAGTGCCAAGCCGTACCTAGTGTTGCGAATGGTTCACACGGTTTAATAATTCCTGGACGGAAGTTAAAGATTACCTCCGTTCAGGACACCCTTCGACGTCTGCCGACGACACTCATCTCAGAAACGTCAATGAAATTATACGTACAAATCGAAGACTGCCTGTCGAGAGATTGCAGAAGATTGTAACATTTCAGTTAGACCATGACGTGAAATCCTGACACAGCAGCTTGACCGGCCGAAGTGACTGAGCGGCTCTAGGTGCTACAGTCTGGAGCCGCGCGACCGCTACGGTCGCAGGTTCGAATCCTGCCTCCGGCATGGATGTTTGTGATGTCCTTAGGTTAGTTAGGTTTAAATAGTTCTAAGTTCTAGGGGACTGATGACCTCAGCAGTTAAGTCTCATAGTGCTCAGAGCCATTTTTTGAACAGCAGTTTGGAATGCATTGTGTTGCCACCAAGTCCGTCCCATGGCTCTTGAGTCGAGACCAGAAATACCTCCGCCTTGCACTCTGTGAAGAGCTTATGGATCGCGCAAATGAGAACGAGGTGTTCCTGAAGAATATCATAACTGGCCATGAGACGTGGATCTGCGGTTATGGTGCTCAGCCAAATGTTCAAATGTGTGTGAAATCTTATGGGACTTAACTGATAACGTCATCAGTCCTCACACTCATGCCTGAGAGAGGAATCGAACGTCCGCTGGGATCAGCCGCACAGTCCTGGACTGCCGCTGAGACCGAGGTTCAGCCTTCACAATGGGTCGGGAAAAGTTCTCCAATACCCAAAAAAGTCTGTCAGGTCAGGTAAATGTCAAAGAAATGCTGATAGTTTTCTTTGACTTTGAAGGATTAACTCAACGTGAGTTCGTGCCACAGGTGCAAACTGTTAATGTATGGAAATGTCGGGAAGTGCTGCGACCCCTGCAAGCGAATCTGAGAAGGTAACGGGCTTGAATGTGGTGAGACAATTCATGGCTGATGCATCACAATAACGCACCGGCATATTCATGTCTGTTGGTGTGTGAATATTGCACAAAGAACGAAGTCCCTGTGCATCCTACATCTACATCTACATCTACATTTATACTCCGCAAGCCACCCAAAGGTGTGTGGAGGAGGGCACTTTGCGTGCCACTGTCATTACCTCCCTTTCCTGTTCCAGTCGCGTATGGTTCGCGGGAAGAACGACTGCCGAAAAGCCTCCGTGCGCGAGCGAATCTCTAATTTTACATTCGTGATCTCCTCTGGAGGTATAAGTATGGGGAAATAATATATTCGACACCTCATCCAGAAACGCATCTTCTCGAAATCTGGACAGCAAGCTACACCGAGATGCAGAGCGCCTCTCTTGCAGAGTCTGCCACTTGAGTTTGCTAAACATCTCCGTAACGCTATCACGCTTACCAAATAACCCTGTGACAAAACCTTCTTTGAACCTTCTCTACCTCCTCTGTCAACCACACCTGGGACGGATCCCACGCTGATGAGCAATACTCAAGTATAGGTCAAACGAGTGTTTTGTAAGCCACTACTACTTTTTCTAAGGACTCTCCCAATGAATCTCAACCTGGCACCCGCCTTACCAACAATTAATTTTATATGATCATTCCACTTCAAATCGTTCCGTACGCATACTCCCAGATATTTTACAGGAGTAACTGCTACCAGTGTTTGTTCCGCTATCATATAATCGTACAATAAAGGATCCTTCTTCCTATGCATTCGCAAGACATTACATTTGTTTATGTTAAGGGTCAGTTGCCACTCTCTGCACCAAGTGGCTATCCGTTGCATATCTTCCTGCATTTCTCTGCAATTTTCTAATGCTGCAACTTCTCTCTATACTACAGCATCATCCGATAAAATCCGCACGGAACTTCTGACACTATCTACTAGGTCATTTACATATATTGTGAAAAGCAATGGTCCCATAACACTCCCCTGTGGCACGCCAGACGTTAATTTAACGTCTGTAGACGTCTCTCCATTGAGAACAATATGCTGTGTTCTGTTTGCTAAAAACTCTTCAATCCAGCCACACAGCTGGTCTGATATCCCATAGGCTCTTACTTTGTTTGTCAGGCGACAGTGCGGAACTGTATCGAACGCCTTCCGGAAGTCAAGGAAAATGGCATCTACCTGGGAGCCTGTATCAAATATTGTCTGGGTCTTATGATCAAATAAAGCGAGTTGGGTCTCATCCGATCGCTGTTTCCGTAATCCATGTTGATTCCTGCAGAGTAGATTCTGGGTTTTCCGAAATGACATGATACGCGAGCAAAAAACATATTCCAAAATTCTACAACAGATCGAAGTCAGAGATATAGGCTTATAGTTTTGCGCAGCTGCTCGACGACCCTTCTTGAAAACTGGAACTACCTGTGGTCTTTTCCAATCATTTGGAACCTTCCGTTCCTCTATATACTTGCGGTACACGGCTGTTAGAAGGAGGGCGAGCTCTTTCGCGCACTCTCCTCAGTCTCCGTACTCTCCAGATCTGGCCCTTGCGTACTTTTTTATTTCCAAAGTTCAAAACACCGTTGAAAGGACAAAGATTTGCATTGACAGACGAGATAAAAGAAAATCCAGCAAGAGGAGTACCAAGACCACTTCCGGGATTGGAAATGACGTTGGTTGCGGTGTATCAATTGTGGAGGAGAGTATTTAGGAGGCGACCATGCGTAATAAGTAAAAGGTAAGCGTAGAAAAAATTTATGGACAAAGTTCCGGAATTTTCTGGACGGGCCTCGTTAATCCACGGACTGCAGGATCAGTATGGCATCTTGAAAGGGTTGGCGTTCATCACTGGAACCATACGTCATTGGAAAAGTACTTATCATGTGTTGAAGTGGCCGGCACGAAAGTGGAGTCCTCAAGGTCACAACCGCTGCCTGCCGCCAGCAGGAGCTGCGGGCTGTGATTCGCTCGCCTCTAGGCTCTGTTGCCATATACTTATCTTAGAAAATAGATTAAATAAAGGCAAACCTACGTTTCTAGCATTTGTAGACTTGGAGGACGCTTTTGACAATGTTGACTGGAGTACTCTCTTTCAAATTCTGAAGGTGGCAGGGGTAAAATACAGGGAGCGAAAGGCTATTTACAATTTGTACAGAAACTAGATGGCAGTTATAAGAGTCGAGGGGCATGAAAGGGAAGCAGTGGTTGGGAAGGGAGTGAGACAGGGTTGTAGGCTATCCCCGATGTTATTCAATCTGTATATTGAGCAAGCAGTAAAGAAAACAAAAGAAAAATTTGGAGAAGGAATTAATATCCACGGAGAATAAATAAAAGCTTTGAGGTTCGCCGATGACATTGTAATTCTGTCAGAGACAGCAAAGGACCTGGAAGAGCAGCTGAACAGAATGGACAGTGTCTTGAAAGGAAGGTATAAGATGAACATCAACAAAAGCAAAACGACGATAATGGAATGTAGTCGAATTAAATCGGCTGATTCTGAGGGTATTAGATTAGGAAATGAGACACTTCAAATAGTAAAGGAGTTTTCCTATTTGGGGAGCAAAATAACTGATGATGGTCGAAGTAGAGAGGATATAAAATGTAGACTGGCAATGGCAAGGAAAGTGTTTCTGAAGAAGATAAATTTGTTAACATCGAGTATAGATTTAAGTGTCAGGAAGTCGTTTCTGAAAGTATTTGTATCGAGTGTAGCCATGTATGGAAGTGAAACATGGACGATAAATAGTTTGGAGAAGAAGAGAATAGAAGCTTTTGAAATATGGTGCTGCACAAGAATGCTGCAGATTAGATGGGTAGTTAACATAACTAATGAGGAGGTATTGAATAGAATTGGGGAGAAGAGAAATTTGTGGCATAGCGTGACAAGAAGAAGGGTTGGTAGGGCATATTCTGAGGCATCAAGGGATCACCAATTTAGTAATGGAGGGCAGCGTGGAGGGTAGAAAATCGCAGAGGGAGACCAAGAGATAAATACACTAAACAGAGGCAGAAGCTTGCACAGGATAGAGTAGCATGGAGAGCTGCATCAAACCAGTCTCTCGACTGAAGACCACGACAACAACAATGTATCGTTACCGGTGCGGTAGGTCAGGACAGCTGAAAAGTATATCGAGTGTTCACATCTAATCTCGGTGTCTTACTGCATTTAAAAAGGTGCTCTGACGTGTATTCGGTGGTGAACAACAATGCAGCTGTAACGGCTTACTTGTTGTAGTCCTCCAGTTGGTGTGCGTAAAGGGCGGAAAGACATTCGTAAACAATCGAAAATTACCATATCGAATGCACTCCAGTTTTTTACTCATATGGCCGACGATGAAGAAGCGAAGAATAACTTAAATGTTTGCGCAAATTCATAAACTGGCTTCTAAAGCGTGTGGTGTCTCCAAGTCAACTGTAGGCCGTGTTAGCAAATCTGTGTCAAGGTAGAATCTCCAGACATGATTCTGTTTCGATTCTCCAAGAAAGGGAGACGAACGTGAATGAAAATCAACCGACTTTGATGATTTTAACAAATAGCTCGTACGTAGAACTGAACTTGGATATTATGACAAAGGAGAGGACCCAACGGCTAACAAAATGCAGGCTGACCTCCGTGAAAAAATTAAATACTCGGGCTTAGAGACCTCCGTTCTTCGTCTTCTCCGCTCCCTTGGTTTCCGATTCAAGAAGTGTACAGGCGGATGGGAACTCTTAATGGAACACAGAGACATTGCAGCAGGAAGAGCGAAGTTTTTGCGTGTTTTCACAGAACCACACCAATAATTATATATGGCACGACTCCAAAGGAAACGGCGGTTTGAAAGTGTTTACTGGTAGAGGTGGCCGATAAATCATCGCCCACACTGGTTCATTAACCACAGGCTTCGTACCAGAGGCCAAACTTGTTTTTTATGGTGGGAAAAGTTCTTGCCAATCCGATTACAATTCAGAAATGAATGGAGAAATTTTTAAGAAGTGGTTTCAAAAAATGGCTTTGAGCACTATGGGACTTAAATCTGAGGTCATCAGTCCCCTAGAACTTAGAACTACTTAAACCTAACTAACCTAAGGACAGCACACACATCCATGCCCTAGGCATGATTCGAACCTGCGACCGGAAGGGTCACGCTGTTCCAGACTGTAGCGCCTAGAACTGTTCGGCCACCACGGCCGGCTAAGAATTGGTTTCTTCGACTGTTGTCTGCTCTGGAAGAAGGGTCAATTATCGTGATGCATAACGCCAGATACCACTCCATTCAGATAGAAAAGGTGCCACGTTCGAATTGGCTCAAGACAGAGAAAGAATGTCGATGAAACGAAGGCTGAACTCCTATCTAAGGAAGAAATCGCAGGTGCCAGAAAGACTTACGAATTATATCAACTGGCAAACGAAATGGGACACGAAGAGGTACGTCTAGTACCGTATCACTGCCAGTATAATACCATTGAATTGATATGGGCCCGAGTGAATCGAGAAGTAGCGCAAAGAAGTACTACTTTCAAACTTGCTGATGTCGAGGAGCTAACACACAAAGCTCTTGGCAATGTCACTCAGCAGGAGTGGGAGAAGTGTGATAAACACGCAGAAGCACTGCAAGAAACTGATTTCTTGAACCAGGGTTTAAGAGACACCATAGTGGAATCTGTGAAGTTACACCTGGCTGAAACAAGCGATAGTGAATCTGAAGACACGAAGCCAGAAGATCCTTCAGTTTAGGTTAAGTGCCGTCTATGTAAAAAGCTAACTTGATTAAAATGTTTGTCTATTCATTTCAGTTATAGAGGACATACTGAGAATGTTTTTACCTGACAGTAGACGTCTTCTCCGAGAAGAGCATAGAAATCTGTGATAGTTGGCGACTTTTACAAAAAGCTAGAACGTAGAATTGTATTACTTTAGTATCACAGAGGACAGTATCCGATGGCTAGAGAAATGCAGGGTAATGTCCGTGATAAAATTGGTTATTCTGGCCACTCACTTCAATGCACTGTCTTCTCCAACCGCTTGGTTTTTAATTCAGAAACTGTAATGATGTGCGAAATTCGTAACACAAGACCGGGACGTTGCAGTAGGAAGAACAAGGTTTTTGTGTACCAAGCACGTATTGCGTCCTGAGAATGATAGGCTTACAGCACATTTAGATAAAACTTGGATTTCACAAAGCCTTTCGATCAAATATTTTGCTCGACTTCAGTGAAAACATTGGTTTCAAAATAACTACAATTATTTTTACGTAGCGTATATTGGAGTTTTGAGCGATGGATGCAATGATGAAGGATATGTATTAGCAGCCAGTAAAATATTTTCGGGAAGTAGCGAATATTCTTGTTCATATTAAAGCGAGCCGTCCAAACAAAACTCTTGGCGACGCCCTACAACGACACGCCCGCCGGTGCGCACGGAATATCGCGGAAGTAATTTGCCTCTGAACGCGATACGGTACAATGATGACGTCTGAAATGTTACCAGAAATAATTTTGTATTTTTCTAAACAACATTCTCTCTGGAAGTTCCTTCGCAATCCTACAGCGCGAAAGTTCATCACGTACTACATTTTTCGCTACTCAGTCAGCACAGTTTGACACCTGTTATAGTATTTTCTTTTTCAGAATATTTTCATGTTACCGAAATAAAAGACACAGCATATGCATCTGTAAACTTTGAGGCTGTTCATATTTTATTTTAGTCCAATTACATTAGTTATTCTGTTACTATCGCAGGTTGAAGTAAAAAATTATTTTCCTGCAAAATTTCTTATAACGTAAGTCTTCATTTTTTTCCTTAGCAGCTGGTGAGAATGTTCTTCTGGAAAGTACTTCAAATGCTTCAAATGGCTCTGAGCACTGTGGGACTTAACTTCTGAGGTCATCAGTCCCCTAGAACTTAGAACTACTTAAACCTAACTAACACAAGGACATCACACACATCCATGCCCGAGGCAGGATTCGAATCTTCGACCGTAGCGGTCGCGCGGTTCCAGACTGTAGCGGGAAAGTACTCCATCATATTCTAGACTAAAAATAGAGCTGCCCAATTTCTTTGTTTCAATTTTTACAAACATTTGAAATTATCACTATAAAAAAAAACTGGCAATGCTGAAAGACGGCGAGATGACCCTGAAGCCCTATTTCCGTGCCGGCCACTATAGTTTATTAATGCATCCTTGGAGAACATATACACGTATACATCGTAGGCCAGCCGGTGTGGCCGAATGGTTCTAGGCTCTTCAGTCCGGAACCGTGCTGCTGCTACGATCGCAGGTTTGAATCCTGCCTCGGGCATGGGTGTGTGTGATGTCCTTATGTTAGTTAGGTTTACGTAGTTCTCAGTATAGGGGGCTGATGACGTCAGATCTTAAGTCCCGTAGGTCTTAGAGCCATTTGAACCATTTTATACATCCTAACTGTGATGCATAGGATAGATTGTATCTCAGCTATCTCATGTTGGCAGTCGAGGGGTCGAATTAGTTAGTATTTCCGAGACCCTACAACCCTTTATTTGAACATTGCTTTTCCTTTGTGACACAGACTGCATCACACACGCTGTCAATTATCAACCGCGTAACTTGAAGTAGCAGCGAGGTCCTATCAAGTGATCCGCGGACGGGCAGGGTGAATAGCATGTTACGGCTGTTGATGGTGACCTTGTTGTATACGGGATGGTATCGTCGTTGAATGACTTTAGGGGGTGCAAGATGATTTAGTCAGAATTTCTAATTCTGATGAATGACAGCCTGCTCTAAATGGAGAAAAATGCGAACTAACGCGGAGAGTAGAGAAAAAATCATATAAGGTTCAACTACTGCATAAGTAGTGAGCTGATTGACCCAGTCCCATCGATTAAGGATCTAGGCTTAACACTTCAAAGCGATATGGAATGGAATGAGCACGTCAAGCTGGTAGTCTACAAGGCGGATGGTCGTTTTCGTTTTATTGGGAGCATTTTAGGAAAGTGCAGCTCATCTATAAAGGTGTTTTGGATCCCCACTAGGTCTGAATAAAGGGAGACATCGAGACAATTTTGCTTTGTTACTGACAGGTTCAATCAGTTCGCAGATATTACATGTAATCATTGTGAGCTGAAATGCAAATTCCCAGGAATGAAGACAACGTTATTTTCGCGAGGCACAATTGCGAAAATTTAGAGAACGGCCGTTTGAGGCTGACTGCATAACGATTCTACTGCCGCCAACGCACATTTCGCGCAAGATGTGTAAGTAGGCTGTTCAGGTTTTTATGTTGGTAACGTCACCTAGCGCTCTGTATGAAAATCACTGGCTGTGCTGTGTGCAGTCTGTGGCTGGTTTGCATTGCTGGAATATATGCTATTGTAGTGTTGGGCAGTTGGCTGTTAACAGCGCGTAGCGTTGCGCAGTTGGAGGTGAGCCGCCAACACTGGTGGATGTGGGGAGAGAGATGGCGGAGTTTTGAGAGCGGGTGATCTGGACGTGTGTCCATCAGAGAGAGTGAACTTGTAAGACTGGATGTCATGAACTGATATATACAGGGTGTTACAAAAAGATACGGCCAAACTTTCAGGAAACATTCCTCACACACAAATAAAGAAAAGATGTTATGTGGACATGTGTCCGGAAACGCTTAATATCCATGTTAGAGCTTATTTTAGTTTCGTCATTATGTACTGTACTTCCTCGATTCACCGCCAGTTGGCGCAATTGAAGGAAGGTAATGTTGACTTCGGTGTTTGTGTTGACAGGCGACTCATTTCTGTGAACGTTTGGACAGGCATTGTTGGTGATGTGTTGATTGGGCCCCATGTTCTACCACCTAAGCTCAATGGAACACGTTATCATGATTTCATACGGGATACTCTACCTGTGCTGCTAGAACATGTCCCTTTACAAGTACGACACAACCTGTGGTTCATGCACGATGGAGGTCCTGCACATTTCAGTCGAAGTGTTCGTACGCTTCTCAACAACAGATTCGGTGACCGATGGATTGGTAGAGGCGGACCAATTCCATCGCCTCCACGCTCTCCTGACCTCAACCCTCTTGACTTTCATTTATGGGGGCATTTGAAAGCTCTTGTCTACGCAACCCCGGTAGCAAAGGTAGAGACTCTTCGTGCTTGTATTGTGGCTGTATCAGCACATCAGGGATTCCATGCGATGGAGGGTGGATGCATGTATCTTCGCTAACGGAGGACATTTTGAACAATTCCTGTAACAAAGTGTTTGAAGTCACGCTGCTATGTTCTGTGCTGTGTGTTTACATTCCATGATTAATGTGATTTGAAGAGAAGTAATAAAATGAGCTCTAACATGGAAAGTAAGCGTTTCTGGGCACATGTCCACATAACATATTTTCTTTCTTTGTGTGTGAGGAATGTTTCCTGAAAGTTTGGCCGTACCTTTTTGTAACTCCCTTTATATTATGACTTTTGAACACTATTAAGGTAAATACATTGTTCTCTATCAAAATTTTCCATTTGCTAACTATGCCTATCAGTAGTTAGTGACTTCAGTAGTTAGAATCTTTTATTTAGCTGGCAGTATTTGCGCTCGCTGTATTGCACTAGTTCGAGTAACGAAGATTTTTGTGAGGTAAGTGATTCATGAAAGGTATAGGCTATTGTTAGTCAGGGCCATTCTTTTGTAGGGATTATTGAAAGTCAGGTTGCGTTGCGCTAAAAATATTGCGTGTCAGTTTAGTGTTGATCAGAATAAGTAAAGAGAGAAATGTCGGAGTATGTTCAGTTCTGCTCAGCTGTTCGAAAATCACAAACCGAAAGTTGGCTTGCTGAGTATGTATGTAAATGTGGCTGTGCACATGTCCTGGTATGGGCACATTGTTCATTCTATTCCGTCTGTGCCACTTGTAATGACTGACGTTTCTTTCGAACAACGAAGTGTGAAAGCTACCATTAGTCAATATTGTGGTGCGGAAAACCACTGATGAGACTGAAATGAAGTTTATGCCACAGATTAGATACCGAACCAAACACAAATAGGATTGCAGTATTGTACATGTCAGAATTTCAGAAATACGTTTGGTGTGAAGCGGCCGCTTGGTACCGTCACAGCCTTCGAACGTCCTAGCTGGAACCGAGGAGGATCTGGACATGTTACTGACGAATATCCAATGTGAGTTTATACACGAGTGCACGCAGCACAGTGGTTGGAGGAAACCATGACGAATAAGTGACCTACCGACCATGTCAGTGACGTAATTGATAGGTTATCAGACGAACGTGAAGACTGAGGAAGCGGGTTTTATCTGTCGAAATATAAATGAAAAATGTCGACAAACGGATGTTTGTAGAAATTCGTGCGTGTGCAAAAAGATGGAAGCGCGAAGCATACAACAAATGCCACACCGTACCTTAACGAAATATCTTGCAGAGGGCATGAGAAAATTGTGGTTCTATGTAAAATAGCTAAACCTGTTGAAGGGTTCTCCTCTATCCAGTCACTTGTTGACTGTTGGTGTGGCAATAAATGTCGCGAATGAAAAGCCAAAGTTTTAAATTTCGCGTACATGAAATCATTCACGCTGGAAGATAGCACAAACGTATCGTCGTTTGGCCATTTTAAGGACACCCGGTGGAGGAGATACACTGAGGTGAAAAAAAAGTCGTGGGATATCTACATGCCGGCCGGGGTGGCCGAGCGGTTACAGGCGCTACAGTCTGGAACGGCGCGACGGCCACGGTCGCAGGTTCGAATCCTGCCTCGGCATGGATGCGTGTAATGTCCTTAGGTTAGTTACGTTTAAGCAGTTCTAAGTTCTAGGGGACTGATGACCTCAGATGTTAAGTCCCATAGTGCTCAGAGCCATTTGAACCATTTGGTATGTACATCTACACATATACTCCGAGAAGCTCCATGACGTACGTGACAGAAGGTATGTCCTACTGCATCAGTACAGAGCACACGTAGAATGAGTGTTTGAATGTCTCCATGGGTGGAGTAATTATTTTAATCTTGTCCTCACCGATCCCTCTGTGAGCGATACGTAGGGGATTGCAGTACATACTAATATAGTGTTACACGTAATTTCGCCTGGTGTGCTACAGCAAGTCGATGTGTCATGGACTCAACAAGTCATTAGAAGTCCCTTACAGAAATACTGAGCCATGCTGCCCCTATAGCCGTCCATAGCTGCGAAACTGTTCCCAGTGCAGGATTTTTTGAACAAACGGACCTCTCGATTATTACCCATAAATGTTCGATGGGTGACCTCATCATTCGCTCGAATTATCCACAATATTCGTCAAACCAATCGCGAACAATCTACCCATGTGACAGGACGCATCGTCATCTATGAAACTTACATTGTTTGTTGGGAACATCAAGTTCATGAATGTCTGCAAATGGTCACCAAGTAGCCCAAGACGACCATTTATAGTTAGTGTACGGTTCAGTTGGACCAGAGAACTCACTCCATTCCGTGCAAGCACAACCTACACCATTATGAAGCCATCATCAGTTTGCACAGTGCCTTGTTGACAACTTGGGACCATAGGTTCGTCGGGTCTGCGCCATACTCGAACCCTACCATCTGCTCCTACCAACTGAAATCAGGACTCGTTTGACCAGATCACGGTTTTCCAGTCGTCTTGCGTCTGACCGACATTATCACGATCCCAGCAGAGGTGCTGCAGGCCATGTCCTGCTGTTAGCAAATGCACTCAAGTCAGTCATCTGCTGCCATAGCTTATTAACACCAAATTTCTCTGTAATCTCCTAACGAATACCTTCGTTGTACATTCCACATTGATTTTTGTGGTTATTTCAGGTAGTGGGGCTTGTCTGTTAGAACTGATAACTCCAAACAAACGCCGCTGTTCTCTTTCGTTAATTGAAGGTTGTCGACCATTGCGTTGTCCGTGGTAAGAGATAACGCCTAAAATGTAGTATTCTCAGCACAGTCTCGCCACTGTGGGTCCTGGAATAAGAATTCCTTAACGATTTCCGAAATGGAGTGTCTCATGCGTCTAGCTTCAACTACCATTAATAGCCTATCAATTCCCGTCGTGCGACCGTAATCGCGCCGTAAACCTTTTCCAGTAAATCACCTGTGTACAAACGACAGCTAATCCAATGCACTGCCCTTTTCTACCTCATGTTTGCGATACTACAGCCATCTGTATATGTGCAAAACACTATCCCAAGACATTTTATACCTCGATGTAGAAATGGGCATTCCTGACGTATAGAACCAACTGAAAGAGTTGAAGCCGGTGGAGTGACCGAGCGGTTCTAGGCGCTACAGTCTGGAACCGCGCGACTGCTACGGTCGCAGGTTCGAATCCTGCCTCGTGAATGATTGTGTGTGATGCCCTTAGGTTACTTAGGTTTAAGTAGTTCTAAGTTGTAGGCGACTGATTACCTCAGAAGTTAAGTTCCATAGTGGTCAGAGCCATTTGAACCATTTTTTGAAAGAGATGAAAACAAATAAGTCGCAAGGTGTGAATGGAAAGCCTATTCCGTTTTGCAGAGAGTGTTGCATGGGATGGGCCCCTTATTTAGCTTGCATTTATCGTGAGTCTCTGCCCAGCGCAAAATCCTAAGCGAAATGACAGGCCAGTGTCCTTAACAACGGTATTTTGCTGAATTCTTGAACATAATCTCAGTCCAATAAAATAAATTTCCCTGAGACGGGAAGGTAACCTTCTTGCGAAACTCAGCTTTCCGCTTTCTCACCTGCTCTCCTGCGAATCGCGCTTGAAGGGCACCAGATAGATTCCATATCCCAAGATTTCCAGAAAGCGTCTGACACGGTTGCCCTCTGCGGACTATTAACGAAGGTAAGAGCGTAATAGTTCCCCAGATATCTGACTGGCTCAAAGACTTCTCACATAACACAACCAATTACATTGTCATTGATGGTGAGTGTTCGTCGGAGACAAGAATATGCTCAAGAATCCCCAGGGCAGTGTGACAGTGTCAGTATTTGGGTGTTATGTTGACGAGTTGCGCAACGGATTGATCTGATAAGTACACTTTGGCTCCTGCAAGAAGCAATTTCCACCCCACGCTACTACAGAAGTCAGACAGACACTCCTAACGTGGCCAAAAGGAAATGCCTGAAAAACTTTCAGCAATAAATATCTTCTGGAATCGTCCGCTGTAAGGAAAAGCCACAAAAATATTCTAATTTCTTACATAACTAGTGGGATACTTGGATACTTGAGTATTGCTAGTTAGTGTAAGAAAAACATTTAACGAACAGAAAGTATTATTTGTTGCAAAATCTGAGAAAATCAAGTGAAACTTTTATTTATAAACTGATACACAAATTTCTTGGTTCTTTTCGGAATTGGAGGTTGCCTCTTATGGATAGGAATCCTGTTAATGAAATTTGTATACAAAGTGTGGGAAAGCTCTTTTATCCCTTTTCTTGAAGAATGTTCTTTACTCGGCAGAATGGCTGCATCTACTCAACTTGAATAATTATCCAATGGAATATTTCTGAATACGGTTGAGGCTCTCGTGTGAGAAGTGTAGTGGAGTGACATGAATGAAGCATGTTATTTCTAATGGAGGAAAGATGAGGCTCACCTTCGCTATAGCACACAATACCATGATCTGCGACGACTGCTGCCTCCGTCGTTCGCCGCTGAAAAATTGCAAAACTATCTCTTTCTATCTGGACTGACCTTCGACAATCGAACTCTCACTACGCCTTGATAAAGTCATGGACTCCTATCTGCTCTTGGTCTAACTATTGGCGTGGTACACCAATCAGATAACCAGTCGACAGCGATTCCATTCAATGTTCGCTTGCAGGCGCTAACTAATACTATGTCTGTGTTCGCACCGCCCATTAAGTGTCGCGGCCAACATAGTAAAGAAACGCTTAATCGTGAGCGACTCACTCCAATTTGCTAGCGAGAGAGGTGCTCTCTCAGTGCAATACTGAGTAGAGACTTTGTTCGTCGCTCTCTGCGTACATGCACGAACGCACTCGCTCCCGCTACGTGTTCCCGCTGCAAGAGCACCACCGGAATGACTCCTCTCCATGCAAAAAGCGACAGGGTATATTATCCGCTGTCTTTCCCACATTCCTCCGGCTCATTGCATCAGAAATAGTCCCCCAACCATCGTTACTCTTACAAATGGTTGAATGGCGCTCCGTTTAAGCCGACCAATCCGGAAACATATAGCATCTGCGTTAGGCGTTTACTGTCCTCCTGTGAGAACTCTGAAACTGTGCACTAGGTCCGTCAAAAATGCATATGCTGGGGCTCTCCCAAAGAATACAGCGTGTTTTGCTTTTAAGGTGAACACGCACACCATTATCCCTTTTCTCTGGCAAAAAACTGTTTTGGTCCCTGGGCGGTCGGCCGGCCGGCTGGTGCAGCTGCATGCAAACTCACTCTCCTGCGTACTTTCCAGTGCGCTAGTTGCCCCTGCTGAACAAAAACTTCTGTGGCCGTCGTGTCTTGAATGTTTGTGGAAGCCAGCCTCGAGTTTTTAATCTCGGTACACACTTGCGATTTATTTATTAGATTTGCATATCGATTAAATGGAAATATGTAAAATTGACTATACCCTACCTAGTTTGGGCTCGAATGAAATGTCTTGATACGCAGAATACGATGATGAGTTCGGAATATGTAAGAAATGAAGGTCGGGAGACCATGTCATCTTACAACAGGACTGCTATTATTTTCTCTATACATAAAATATCTAATGGACAGGATGAGCTGCAGTCTGTGGCTGTTGGTTGATGAAGCTGTGCTGTATGAGAAGCTGTTGTCACTGTGGGACTGTATGAGGACACAATGAGATCTGCAAAATTTTTTTAATAGGTATAATGCATGACAGTTTGCTCTAAATGTACAAAAATATAAGCTAATGCAGATGACTAGGAAAAAAATAGTCTAATATTCGAATACAACATTAATAGCGTTTACCTTGACACTATCACATCAATTAAATACAAGAATCTAGCAGTAATGTTGCAATGTGACATGAAAAGGAGTGAGCACGCAGGGGGCAGTAGTAAGGTAGGCGTATGATCTATTTCAGTTTATGAGAAGAGTTTTTAGAAAAGTGTGGTTCGTTTGAAAAGGAGATGTTGTACATATATTTAAATAAACAGGAGGTAAGAGAAATTGGAACTTTTATGCAGACATACAATCGTAGTTCCTTCGCTCTGTTTGCAGGTGGTATAGCAAAGGAAAGTACTAGTAGTGGAACAAGGTATCCTCCACCATGTCCAACACGATGGCTTGCAGAAGATATATTTAAATCTAGATATAGCTTTGTTTGCTTTAAATGGTATATTTAGAATTATGGACGGTTACTTTTAGGCAAGTTGTAGGTAGTTTTATGTTACTGTTATTTCATCTTCTCCACACCAGTTCCTTACATACTTCAATACATTGCAGATTGTTACATGGACTAAGCAGTACATTCGTTATGAGTATACAAATACAATCTCGATAATCCCTTCTTCTTGCCACACTGGTTCGTCCACTATCCGCTCATCGCTGGAAACAACCCTGCTCTTTTCATTGGATCCTCGTACGTATTACCATTGCAGCCGATGTGCCCTTTGCGAGCCGAATTCAATGAGCTGCTCTATTACGTTTACGAGGCATACATTTGTTTCTTCCAAGAATGAACTTCACTGTACAAGCGTTCTGAAAAATAGAAATTTATAGTCACACGAGAAGGCGCTTAGCCGCGCTTAAGTATACGTCGTTTGCATGTAAGCTTAACCGCTTACTGCTGTTACACTGCTATACACAGACCATGCAAAACTGACTCATTCGGTTCATTCCTTCTGTGCGCTGCCATTTTCAAAAACATTAGTGTATGTACGATGCAAATAGTTGTAGCTAGATTATAGCTCTATGGCTAGGTATACAGGGTGATTCAGAAACACGTTTACAAATTGACATGGCTCATTGGGCACACAACAAGGATCCCTAATCACACAGGAAGCAGGGCTCGTAAACGACACGAGTGGGCGCTACCATCACGTGTGGCCTGGTATAGTCGGAGACTGTTTAATTGGTCCGTACGTTCTCCAGGACCGGCTTGATTGTCGCACGTACCTCGTATTCCTGCGAGAGGTCCTGCTAAATGATTTGTCCCTGCCTATTAGCCGCCGAATTCGATTTCAGAGTGATGGAGCCCCTGCGCATTTCAGCAGACAAATGAAGGAACATCTGCAAGCAACACTTCCCGCCCCTGGATTGGTCGTGGTGGGCCAGTCACATGGCACCACGCCCACCCTACCTGGCCTCAGTCGATTTTTTTCTGGTGGCGGGGATCTCTCAGCAACCTTATGTTTGAAACACCTGTTACATCGCCGTGGAACCCGCTGGGCAGGATAGCAGCGGCAGCTGGATGTCTTCGAGTTACAGCAGGTATCTTTGAGAGAGGGCGTGGTTCAATACACCATCAATGTCATGCGTGTCTCGATGCATCTAGACGAAACTTTGAGCATCAGTTGTAATGGGTATCCATTTGTAGAATTGCACTAAATAACTGCAATGCCATTCAATAGCCCGAGATGGCCTTTGCGATCCCTAGTTGCTATGTGATTACTAATCCTTGATGTATGCCCGATGTGTTTGTCGTTTGTAAACGGTATTTTTAATCACCCTTTATACTGGGAAAGCATTCATATGACCACTGTTGCAATCATTGGTCTCTTTTTCCTTGCAGACAATGCAAGACTGTGGGCGCGAATTGGTGGAGGTGTTGGAGGAGCCAGCGAAGAAAGGCCAGATCCTGGAGATGCGGGAGATAGCCGCCAGGTTCACCACCGACATCATCGCCTCCGTCGGTTTCGGACTCGAGAGTAATTCTCAACGAAACCCAGACGCAGAGTTCCGCCGCTGGGGACGAAAATTATTTGAATTTTCGATGAAAAAGAGGATTGCTCGGCTTATGTACAGGTTCTTTCCATTTGTGGCTAAGGCTTTAAGGTGAGTTGTTTGCCGGCCGCGGTGGTCTCGCGGTTCTAGGCGCGCAGTCCGGAACCGTGCGACTGCTGCGGTCGCAGGTTCGAATCCTGCCTCGGGCATGGATGTGTGTGATGTCCTTAGGTTAGTTAGGTTTAAGTAGTTCTAAGTTCTAGGGGACTAATGACCACAGCAGTTGAGTCCCATAGTGCTCAGAGCCATTTTTGAGTTGTTTAAAACTGCATTTACTCTTTAAAGCGCGTTACATTGCAATGATACCGAGAAAAATCCTATCAGCCCCATGAGACTTCACGCTACAACAGTGTAACAGTGAAACTTCCTGGCAGATTAAAACTGTGTGCTGGACCAAGACGAACTTGGGACGTTTGCCTTTCGCTGGCACGTACCCTACCCACTTCTTTTTCTCATTTTGTTCTTTATTGTTCGTCGCACTTCGCGCGGGGCGGACGTCACATGAAAACTGTTCATGTTCATCAGTGATCAATCAATTTCTTTTTTATTACAGAGAGCAACCAGCTCTGTGACTGAACACGTTGAGCTACCATGCCTCCACCGGCTGTGCTACACCAAGCACGGCTGACAACCAGTCCTCACAGCCTCACTTCCGCCAGTACCTCGTCCCCTTGCCTCCAAACTTCACAGAAGTTCTCCTGTCAAACCTACAAGACCAGCAGTACCGGAAGAAAGGACATTGCGGAGACATGGATTAGTCACAAACGAGGCCAAAGATTCCGAGTTCGAGTTCCGTGTGACTCACAGTTGTATCTGCCAGGAAGTTTTGTATCAGCGCACACTTCGCTGCAGAGTGAAAATTTCATTCTGGGAACATCTCCCAGGCTGTCACTAAGCTACGTCTCCTTTCTTTCAGGAGAGCTGGTCTTGCAAGTTTCACAGGCCAGCTTCTGTCGAGTTTGGAAGGTAGAAGACGAGTTTCTGGTGGAAGTAAGGCTATGAGAACAAGAGGCGAGTCGCACTTGTATAGCTCAGTCAGTAGACCATATGTCTGGAAAAAGCAAAGCTCTCGCATTCGAGTCTCGGTCCGACACACAGATTTAATCTACCAGGAAGGTTCATATCGAAGCACAGTCCACGGCGGGGAAAACATTTCTTTACAGTCCACAGAGGGAAAAGTTTCATACCAGTGTAACACTTTCACTATTGCGATAAAGATCAGAGAAGAAGAGAGTCCACGAAATTCTTCACATTTTCCGTATCCAATTGTAGCGACTCATTGATAATTAGAGCCTATAGCTACCAAATTGTGGAGATGTCGGCTGGTGTGTTTCAGCTGCTGTTCCAAAGAGACCCAGACGTCTTCTACGGGATTAAGATAGGAAGATATAGTGGGCCAGTCAAAATACCTTAAGGTGTTTGAGAGTTCGCCAAAGATGGAACGAATTCGTGCAGTTCTGTGAACATGGGTGTTGTTATCTTTGAAGACTGGAGTGCCCAGAGAATACACATCATGAAGATGTATAAACATAGTCTGCTGGGCACGCTGGGGGACGAGTTAGTGGCGGTAACAAGCTTTGATGGCCTCGGAGAACAGTGTTAACAGTTAGAAACAGCTTTATTGATCTTGGTGGATAGCGTAGTGAGTCAGGCTCGCCTCTTCTGGCTGACACTGACTAAGGCAATGTATGGGCGGCAGCTTCCTTCTGGTGCTGCTGTGCTTTCACTTTGCATTGTTGAGGCAAGCAGTCTCTGTAAGCCAAGGGTGTTGATGTCAGCCGCCCGTCTTGTTGTGCTGCGATGACGCCCTACTTGGGAGGTGGCCCTTAGGCTACCGTGTTGGTGGCGTCTGCATCACTTTCCTCGGTATCACGTAGGTTCAGCGGCCGTAGCTCATTGTCCCCTTGCTTGGTGCCGTCAGTGAGACGGAATGCGAAGGCAGGGTACTTGCGGGGCACGAACCACTGCACTCGGAGAGCAGTCAGCTACTGGTTGGTTTTGTGTAATCGAGTCCCGCGACTAGCTCAAGCGTCACACTAAGCGCTCGTAGACGGCAGATTGGCCTGGCTGAGACCCCAAGTCCCATGAAGGACTTAGTGCCGACCGCAGGTGCAGCACATTCTCCAACCCATCGCCAGGTCCTGATGGAATTCTAATTCGGTTTTACAGAGAGTACTCTACTGCACCGGCTGCTTACTTAGCTTGCATTTATCGCAAATCTCTTGCCCAACGTTAAGTCCCGAGTGATTGGAAAAAAGCGCAGGTGACGCCTGTATATAAGAAGGGTAGAAGGACGGATCCTCAGAATTACAGACCAATATCCTTAACATCGGTTGGTTGCAGGATTCTTGAACATATTCTAAGTTCGAATACAATGAATTTCCTTGAGACAGAGAAGTTGCTGTCCATGTATCAGCACGGCTTTAGAAAGCATTGCTCCTGCGAATCGCAACTCTCCCTTTCTTCACATGATATCTTGCGATCCATGAATGAAAGGTATCAGACGGATGCCACATTCCTTGAATTCCGGAAAGCGTTTGACTTGGTGCCCCACTGCAGACTCCTAACTAAGGTACGAGCATATGGGATTGGTTCCCAAGTATGTGAGTGGCTCGAAGACTTAAGTAATAGAACCCAGTACGTTGTCCTCGATGGTGAGTGTTCATCGGTGGTGAGGGTATCATCTGGAGTGCCCCAGGGAAGTGTGGTAGGTCCGCTGTTATTTTCTATCTACGTAAATGATCTTTTGGATAGGGTGGATAGCAATGTGCTGCTGTTTGCTGATGATGCTGTGGAAGGTGTCGTCGTTGAGTGACTATAGTAGGATACAAGATGACTTGGACAGGATTTGTGACTGGTGTAAAGAATGGCAGCTAACTATAAATATAGACAAATGTAAATTAATGCACATGAATAGAAAAAGAATCCCGTAATGTTTGAATACTCCATTAGTAGTGTAGCTCTTGACACAGTCACGTCTATTAAATATTTGGGCGTAACATTGCACAGCGGTATGAAGTGGGACAAGCATGTAATGGCATGTGGGGAAGGCGCATAGTCGTCTTCGGTTCATTGGTAGAATTTTGGGAAGATGTGGTTCATCTGTAAAGGATACCGCTTATAAAACACTAATACGACCTATTCTTGAGTTCTGCTCGAGCGTTTGGGATCCTTATCAGGTCGGATTGAGGGAGGACATAGAAGTAATTCAGAGGCGGGCAGCTAGATTTGTTACTGGTAGGTTTGATCATCACGCGGAAATGGTTCAGGAACTCGGGTGGGAGTCTCTAGAGGTAAGGAGGCGTTCTTTTCGTGAATCGCTAATGAGGAAATTTAGAGAACCAGCATTTGAGGTCGACTGCTGTACAGTTTTACTGCCGCCAACTTACATTTCGCGGAAAGACCACAAAGATAAGATAAGAAAGATTAGGGCTCGTACCGAGGCATATAGGCAGTAATTTTTTCCTCGTTCTGTTTGGGAGTGGAACATGGAGAGAAGATGCTAATTGTGGTACGAGGTACCCTCCGCCACGCACCGTAAGGTGGATTGCGGAGTATGTATGTAGATGTAGATGTAGATGCAGCTGTCCCAATTGTCACGATCTCTGACGTTGCTCTGGCGTATGTTGGTACTGCTGGTGATACGAACTGATCCCTGCCTTGTAATCGAGACTTAGTTATATGCGTCCAGTGCCGATTTGTTTCGTTAAAACCCGACGCCTCGTCACGGTGCCAGAACAAGAGACTCGCCCTGGTGTGGTAGCAACACCCCACTGGCTACCTGGTTATGGCCGTGCAACGCAATTTAACGTTGACCTCTGTTATCCTAGCTGCAGAATCGCGTGTTTGTTGTTGTAACCCGCATCTCGCCACATATACATGTAACGTCCAGCGTCTGTTAATGCAACACTATTTGGTATATCCACTCTATTTTTCCTTACTTAAGGACTAATTATTTTCCTACCAAAGACTGGTTTGCGGCACTATACAAGTAAGGACAGTACTTGGTCACTGAGAATTTTGAAACTGACACCTTACTTAGTGTACGTGCTTCCTGAATAAGTCGATTCAAATGAATGTAAGAGAAAAATGTCCAAATCATTACATAACTACCTCTTGCTTGCACCTCACTATCCACATACTGCCCGTCAAATGCTCATTGGACCGTTGGTAGTCTTCACGCCTTGCATCAATTACAAAATGTCTACTTTTCCGGGCACCTAACACACCTTTAGTGAGCTAATGACCATTTTCTGTGGTTTTTCGCCCACTCGCGACATACGTCTTTATATTCCCCTTTCAGGATGCTCCTTTTGTCAGGATAGCTTACTCTACACGTCCACTGACTGCAGTTACCTTCACAAAGTGCACTAGGAAAAATGTTGTTTGTGCCTCTACATTCCCTGATAGCACCAAATAACGTTGGCGTGACAATCCTCTCCGGTCCCTGTTAGTTGGGATCTTTTATGACCATCGTTCTTATGCCTTATTACATGCGTACACAGTTCCTTATAGACATGGTAGACTGTCAGCGTTGATACACCAACAAAGAGGGATACATCACTAACTGTAGTGTCCCAGGTATTTAAATATGGTAGCTCCTTTCTGTAATTCAGTCACATCTCTACGTCGATCCAAAGTGCTGTGCGCTGCTCCTATAAAACCTACTAAAGTGCGGGTCATTTATGACGGCGGCCGAGTTTAGGTTCGTTCTGCGCATCTGACGTCACAAAACACAGTCAGCCAATGAACGGAGAACGACGTTGCCAGTGCTCGACTGCAGTGCAGAGCACGGACGAATGTCTTCAATTTTAGACACATTCAGTCATAAATAAAGTCATTGAACAAAAGGAATGTCTTGATAGCTGTCTTTCTTTTATAGAAAGTTTGGAAAAAGCATTCTTTCTACCAATTGCTTCATAGCCCGCATCTCGTGGTTGTGCAGTAGCTTTCTCGCTTCCCGGGCCTGGGTTCCTAGGTTCGATTCCGGGCGGGGTGAGTGATTTTCTCTGCCTCATGATGGCTGGGTGTTGCGTGTTGTCCTTAAGTTAGTTAGGTTTAAGTAGTTCTAAGTTCTAGGGGACTGATGACCATAGATGTTAAGTCCCATAGTCCTCAGAGCCATTTGAACCAACCAATTGCTTCATATTCTATTAATTAATTAAACAAAACAAGCAATAAGCTTCCTAATTCAGGCGACCGAAAGGAAAGGTGTTTGTATCATTCTCACTAACCGCATTTTTGCAATTAAGAACAGCGGTAATTGTTTATTTCCTATTGTACTTCGACGAAACGTGAGTTATTCATAGTCATACCAACAGTGTTTGTCGGTATTTTGCGTGATATTTTAAATTCCTTGGGAAGATGTATCGAACTTGTGATAGTGTAATGGTTACAGGAGCGCCCTGGTCCCGTGATTAGCGTGAGCAGCTGCGGAACGAGAGGTCTTTGGTTCAAGTCTTCCCTCGAGTGAAAAGATTAATGTCGCCGGCACGGTAGCTCAGCATGTTCGGTCAGAGGGTTTAGCTACCCTCTGTAATAAAAAACCTGAGTGAACGGATCAACGAACAACCTGAACGGATGTCAACGGACGTCCGCCACGAACAAATTCAACGAACACTATAGAACAAAATGAGATTAAAAAAAAAGTATATGGCTGCTAAGCGAAAGGTTCTGAGTTCAAACCTTGATCGGTGCTTAATATTTTCTTTATTTAAAAACAATGTCTTACTTCATGAATTTTATTCGTTTGAACGTAATTTTTTGAAATTTCTAGTGGGAACTAAAATCGACGATACGGAAAGTATACGATATAGAATGTTACCTCTGCAAACTCTTCAAATTTCGTGCAGTGGTTTACTACATCTAATGCTGCACAATAACTGCGTTGAACATCGAAACAAAATTAAGTCATTTATGGGGGGAAGGTATCAGTCAAGAAGATGTGTAAAATTCAAATTTTTGGGCCAAATACTTTTTGTGAAATCGAATGATAAAGTGTGTCAAAGCAGTCGAAACACCATGTGTCTGCACAGGCGACCAGTGCAGTGATGATTAAATCGCGTACATCGCGGAATGCGGGGAGCACGTCTCTGTAGCTGCGAAATGGTTAATGCGGCCGTGGTGGCTTTACTTCATAAACTGCGCGCTCCCCCCTAAACGTAAGTGCTTCTCCTGGCGCGTACAACTGGCAACGCAGCAATCTTCCGCGTCTGGGGGGGAGGGGGGGGGGGACATGCGCGAACCGCCAAGATAAATGAATTGAACTATTGCACGTACACAGACTTCACTGTGACGAAAGCCAGTCAGAGAGAGTGTTTCGTGCTTTTCAATTTTTTTTTATTATGGCTCTCCAGTGTAAGTCATTGTAAGAAGTAGCGGTATGGTTGAGGCATTGAGTTGTCTTCGGCTGTGGGGGCATGACATCCAGCAATGCCGACAGAGCATAGCATGGCGGAGCGATGGTGTGACGCCACTGCATCTGTTAGCCACGTCCCCATACTCGGCAGCTGAGTCGGAGGCGGCCGATACACAGTTGATGTCTCCAGCACTGCCCGGCCGGTGACAATGGGCGACGCAGCGACCCACTGCAGACGCATTGCTGCTCCAGGGCTCGGCTCCCCTGCAGTAATGGCAGCTCTTTGTCTCATGTCTCAGGTCAGCTTGCCCCGATGCAGCGTCAAACTTCAGACCCCGTACAGCATTCTGGAAACTTTAGAGGAAAACAGTAGGGTATTGCTTGAAAGACTAAGCAAGTGGTGCTTAGGAAACAAACTAAAAACAGCAGCGCACAAAACAGTCTATATGTCTCTAAAAGGAATATTATTAAGAACGAGAAATCCAACAAACAATGGCTCTGAGCACTATGGGACTTAATTTCTGAGGTCATCAGTCCCCTAGAACTTAGAACTACTTAAACCTAACCAACCTAAGAACATTATACACATCCATGCCCGAGGCAGGATTCGAACCTGCGACCGTAGCAGTCTCACGGTTCCAGACTGTAGCGCCTAGAACCGCCCGGCCACCCCGCCCGGAAGAATTCCAACAGCGAGAGTAAATGACCAACCTGTGGAAAGAAAAAAAAGCATATAGATACCTTGGAATTAACATCGATGTAAAGCAACTGGGTAGAAAAAGAGTCGAGAACCTACCAGTTCCTTGCTAACATAAAAAAAAGAACACGAACGATATACTTCCGTACAAGCGATGGAGCTATACACTACTATAGAGCCTGTATAGGGAGGGAGTGGCCAACCGGACGATACGGCTGCCATTTTTCTGCCAAACTGCGGGCGGGACTTTTGAATGGCTAATAGTGGAGTAGTGGAGTACACACTCACCGAATCAAAAGCAAAAGACAACATGGCGGAATCATTCATTAAGTGCCTTTGTTTATAAGAATAATGTCTTATAATAATGTTCACACAGCCAATTTACAGGTCTGTTTCCAATTTAACGATATATATTGCAAGTTGTTTTATATGCAGTAAAAATCATAAACGACTTACTTTACATAGATAAGAGTACTTGGTTGGTTTCCACAAGGCTCCTGTTTGATTTATGTCAGCCCTGTTGACTGCGACTGCCCACTGCTTTCGTCTTCCTCATTGCGTGGAAATGCTAACATGCGAAATCCACCTTCGCCTCTATTGAAACAACCAAATGCAGCACAACCTGGCATCGTTTACGAACGACTGCAGAACGAATTACATATGTCGAAAGCAATACTGTACAATTACTAACGTCTTTACTTCAAACATGTAGGCCTACCGACTTCATCACAAAACGCTTCATTATTTCAACTCGTATTTAAAATCGCAAACGCAAATTACGTACTAAAAATGATATACAACTAAATCGGACATGAATGGACAACGCATAAGTCTCTCAATAATTCAAATACCTTTTAATCGTTTCCAAAAGTCCTCTGAACTTCAATTCAACTCAAAAGCACGGCGAACATAGAAAGCGCGAGAGACGTTTGGCGCCATTTTTCTGCCAAAGATAATCAACCAAACACGTGCAGCTTCACCTGTGGCCACTCTGCCTGTATACAGGCTCTCTATACACTACCGATCGGGACATGGTCCGTACCTTAGCTACTTACTAAAAATTGGACAGCACGCTACAGCCACTGGCGACTTTGGAGCAATCAGTACCACAGATCACGTCGCCTGCAGTGTGCAGAACAGGACAGGAACGCAATTGGAAGTGCAAATGTCTATATTATAATAAGGAATGACGAACTGTGGCAGAAGATGAATTCCCTTGGAGCTAAGATATCAGCTTACGAACTGCGAGCCTTTCTCATGGCTGAGAGAAAATCATGAAGATGTTTTATATCATGATAACGTCCACCTACAACAACCTTGTAAGGTAACGGGCGAGCTGTGGCACCCTGGAAATAATCTAAGTTCGGAGTTGGTGTGGCCGCATGGGCCGCTCGGCAAGCCGGGCCCTGGCAGCGGCCACGTGTTGCCCAACATTAGCTGAGCGACGGGGGTGGTCCCAGCGCGTGGCTGCGAATTCCTTGGTGACGCTGTGCCGATTAAAGAGACGTGTACGCCGGGAGAGCCAAAGATTGCGGACTTCGTGAAACCTTAATCACAGACATTTCACAGTTCGTATGGAAATTAATAGTACCTAGATGAATCATAATACCTCAAAAAGAGACATTTCTATTATTTGCACGGTGATTTCGATGGTGTAATCAGATTTTCAATATCTTCATTAATTTAAAGTTTAGTATCTGACTGTAAATTATAAAAGTAACACCCAACAACGAATTTCCAAAATCCAAACGGTTCATCCAATTTCGTCGATCGACGTGTCGTTATAAAGCTATTAGTAAAAACCTAAATTGGTATAAATTACAGGCATGTAACTTGAATAGTACATGAATTATTGGAGGTCAAAGTGGCCGATTACTATCGATCGCGCCACACCATAAGTACTTCATAGTTACACGAAAAAACGCTAGCAACATGCTTATAAATATATTTATTCATCTATAACTTTGTTTATATCCTATATATACTATTCGTGAAGAAATTGGTTAAATATTTACTGTGTTTTAGAAAGCACAGAAACATTAGGCTACTGGCCTACCTTTTGTTCTGTTCCTTTGATATACACTCCTGGAAATGGAAAAAAGAACACATTGACACCGGTGTGTCAGACCCACCATACTTGCTCCGGACACTGCGAGAGGGCTGTACAAGCAATGATCACACGCACGGCACAGCGGACACACCAGGAACCGCGGTGTTGGCCGTCGAATGGCGCTAGCTGCGCAGCATTTGTGCACCGCCGCCGTCAGTGTCAGCCAGTTGGCCGTGGCATACGGAGCTCCATCGCAGTCTTTAACACTGGTAGCATGCCGCGACAGCGTGGACGTGAACCGTATGTGCAGTTGACGGACTTTGAGCGAGGGCGTATAGTGGGCATGCGGGAGGCCGGGTGGACGTACGGCCGAATTGCTCAACACGTGGGGCGTGAGGTCTCCACAGTACATCGATGTCGTCGCCAGTGGTCGGCGAAAGGTGCACGTGCGCGTCGACCTGGGACCGGACCGCAGCGACGCACGGATGCACGCCAAGACCGTAGGATCCTACGCAGTGCCGTAGGGGACCGCACAGCCACTTCCCAGCAAATTAGGGACACTGTTGCTCCTGGGGTATCGGCGAGGACCATTCGCAACTGTCTCCATGAAGCTGGGCTACGGTCCCGCACACCGTTAGGCCGTCTTCCGCTCACGCCCCAACATCGTGCAGCCCGCCTCCAGTGGTGTCGCGACAGGCGTGAATGGAGGGACGAATGGAGACGTGTCGTCTTCAGCAATGAGAGTCGCTTCTGCCTTAGTGCCAATGATGGTCGTATGCGTGTTTGGCGCCGTGCAGGTGAGCGCCACAATCAGGACTGCATACGACCGAGGCACACAGGGCCAACACCCGGCATCATGGTGTGGGGAGCGATCTCCTACACTGGCCGTACACCTCTGGTGATCGTCGAGGGGACACTGAATAGTGCACGGTACATCCAAACCGTCATCGAACCCATCGTTCTACCATTCCTAGACCAGCAAGGGAACTTGCTGTTCCAACAGGACAATGCACGTACGCATGTATCCCGTGCCACCCAACGTGCTCTAGAAGGTGTAAGTCAACTACCCTGGCCAGCAAGATCTCCGGATCTATCCCCCATTGAGCATGTTTGGGACTGGATGAAGCATCGTCTCACGCGGTCTGCATGTCCAGCACGAACGCTGGTCCAACTGAGGCGCCAGGTGGAAATGGCATGGCAAGCCGTTCCACAGGACTACATCCAGCATCTCTACGATCGTCTCCATGGGAGAATAGCAGCCTGCATTGCTGCGAAAGGTGGATATACACTGTACTAGTGCCGACATTGTGCATGCTCTCTTGCCTGTGTCTATGTGCCTGTGGTTCTGTCAGTGTGATCATGTGATGTATCTGACCCCAGGAATGTGTCAATAAAGTTTCCCCTTCCTGGGACAATGAATTCATGGTGTTCTTATTTCAATTTCCAGGAGTGTATGTTTATTTAATTTGTTTATGTATCTAATGATGTGTGTTAGAGCGTGTTTATGGTCCAGCCGTAGGAATATTTATTTAATTTCAAGTTATTTAAATGTAAATCCAGAATTTCGAATGCATTTTATTATCACATGCTGCGACATCGTCCGGTAAAAACAGAGACCCGTATATGTAATAAGTTTTCGTTAATTTACGTCTGTGGTCACAAACATTTTGTTAACAGATTACCAGTTTCGACCTTTAATTACCGTCATCAGATCTGCAGCAATACTGGGAAAAACATAAGTATACTCGCAAACTGTGTACAGCTTAAGGACAATACGCAGACGATAATGAAAAGTGGTACTGACAAAATTTACATTTATGCACTTTAAATATGACGAGGCATACCTGTTTATAAAAACAAAGTCCTAATGTACTGCAGCCATAGTGGCATCGTCAAATGTTAAATGTGGAATCAGCACCAGAATCGTCAAATACATATAAATAACATCACATGCACGAGTCATGTTGTCAGTAGCACTAGTGTTTAAAACAAGCTGCCGTACAGTTGCTACAAGATGTTTGTGTTGTAAGTTCACCAGAGGTCGCTAATGTCGACATACACTAGTTTTCAATAAGTAATTGAAACAGCGAAAATAAAGAGGGATACAATAGTTGAAGTCTGTAATAAGCTTATAATGTATAAAAGACATTACGGTAATAAAAAGCAACCAAAAGAAGAACACGACAAAAGTAATATATTTAAAAAGACATAAATATTTAACAACGTTGATAGTGCACCGGGTAATATTAAACAACCAAAAAAGAAATCGCTAAAGAAGCCACAAATGAAAAAAAAACATAGTGCTGCACATAATCAGCGCCCTCTGTTAGCGCTAACGCCAGAATTCCGCTTAGGCGGGAAGTATCTTGAGGAACGTGACCGGCAGAGGGCCCCTTGTACCTTGCGGTACTCCGTTGCAAGAAAAGAATGATAAAATTCCGTTCCAGTAAATGTTCCATATTATCTGATTAATTCAGTCTACGAAATGAATGGACAAGGAACAAGAACATACTAGAGTCATGCATAAAACGTATGTAAAAGAAGTAAATATGTGAGGCACTCAATAACAGGTGAACTTATGAATACACTATATATAACAGAGGCATGCAGTCATTAGACTTTTACGAACAGAAACCAAACTGTCGCCGTGTTTTTTTTAATTGTCTGTCTATTTTTTTACCTGTTTGCTTCGTATGTATTTTAATAGCATCATCATCCCTCTGTTCTTTGTTTTAAATTCCACGATTTTTTTTCGCTGTTTTACTCTTTAAGTTTCTGATTTTATCGCCTGTTTTTATTATTTATTCTCTTCATCTTTTTTAACAAAGTCTGTAGGCTGAAGAGTGGCATACCACGCTGCTTCCAGCCCGCCCCCTTCGGGGGGGAATTGAAATTCGATAAAGAAAACAAAAAAAAAGTGATTAGACGGATACGAATCCACTACACTTCCCGTAAACTCGATCCTCCTCACCCACTGGTCTCTCCCATCCTCTCCCACCCCCGTCTGTTGCCGCACCTGTACCTACATGTCCCGCCTGCTCTCCATCTCTCCACTCTCAATACCCTCTCCCAAGGTGGCTTCCGCCAGCTCCCCCTCCCTGATGATGCCCCCCTCCCTTCCCTCTACCCCTCCTACCAACTTTGATCCTCCCTCTCTCTTCCTGTGCTTGTTCCTATGGGCACCCTCTCTCCCTTCTCTCCCCCTTCCCTCCCTCCTCCTTTTCTCCCCACTTCTCCCCCGGGCTTCCCCTACCCCCATACCTCCATTCCTCCTCCCATCTCCTCTGCCATTGGCATCTTTGCTCTCCCCTCTCCATCCCCCTCCCCCTTCTTCCCCTCTTGGCAGGTCCCCGGACTCGCACACGCTATGTGGACATTCGCGCGCCAGAGATCATCGCCATCCATTTCTCGTGTGTGTGCCATCGTGCTTGTGTTCAGTATTCGCCATCCCGCTCTAACGTTCACATGTGCCGTCGAAATCATCAGTGTTTGTGCGTTGTGGTGACAGTTTTTAGTGTGATTTTCGTCGAGTGTGAACGGCTTTGTGTTTTTTGTATTCTGTGTCTACTGCTTTTGCCCACCATTTTTTTTGGTCTATGTGAAGAACAGCATCGGATGCTGCTGCCAGCCTGCCTGATGTACAGGTGATTAAAATAACAATAAAGGAAAAAGAAGCAGTGATTAGAGCAAAACATTGTCAAACTAAGAAAATTGGGCATTGGGTACAAAGACATTTTGCTAGTTAAGTAGTTTAGTTGGTTCTCTATTTTTTGCTTTATAAATTTCAAGCTCATCTAACAAATTAAGAGCACGGCCTTTTTCCATTCTGAGTAGAGTTTTTGCTGCAGAACTGCTGATGGTCATTAAAGACCGAAATTGGTAATCTATTAACAAAAGTATGTGACCACAGACGTAAATTAAAAGAAACGTATTTTATTATCTTTGTGTGGGTGCGCTGGCTTGAAGGCATGGCTCGAGCGCTCTAGCGAATCACAGCGTTCGTGAATGGGGAGACAGGGTGGAAGAGGGAAAAGACTGCTGGGCTGTGCAGCGCGAGGGAGAGAATGGGACAGGACACGGGAAGTGCTGGACGCGGCGGCGCGAGGGACGCAAGGTCGCGAGAGGGACTTGGAGAGCGTGGAGCGGTTTGTGCGTGGTCCTAGCAGATAGGAATACTTCCTACTGCTGACTTGTGCACTTGTGAGATTTTCGTAGTTTCTACAGTGAAGACGTAGTCTGCGTTTAGCAGTGAATATCTTGCGAGCTATGTTGTTGCTCATAATTAATTACGTGCAGTAGCAATCTATTGTTCCTCAGTTATTCAACTTTTTATTTTATTTAATTGCTGGACCATCGACACCAATAACTGTTTTGCAGAAATATACCACATTCTCAAAAGTACTTCTACTATCGTACTCATTATTTAAAGCCATTAAGATTACCTGCATATTTTATTTAATTGCAATTATATAGGGTGTTACAAAAAGGTACGGCCAAACTTTCAGGAAACACTCCTCACACACAAAGAAAGAAAATATGTTATGTGGACATGTGTACGGAAACGCTTACTTTCCATGTTAGAGCTCATTTCATTACTTCTCTTCAAATCACATCAATCACGGAATGGAAACACACAGCAACAGAACGTTGTGTGACGTCAAACACTTTGTTACAGTAAATGTTCAAAATGTCCTCGGTTAGCGAGGATACATGCATCCACCCTCCGTTGCACAGAATCCCTGATGCGCTGATGCAACCCTGGAGAATGGCGTATTGTATCACAGCTGTTCACAATACGAGCACGAAGAGTCTCTACATTTGGTACCGGGGTTGCGTAGACAAGAGCTTTCAAATGCCCCCATAAATGAAAGTCAAGAGGGTTGAGGTCAGGAGAGCGTGGAGGCCATGGAACTGGTCCGCCTCTACCAATCCATCGGTCACCGAATCTGTTGTTGAGAAGCGTACGAACACTTCGACTGAAATGTGCAGGAGCTCTATCGTGCATGAACCACATGTTGTGTTGTACTTGTAAAGGCACATGTACTAGCAGCACAGGTAGAGTATCCCGTATGAAATCATGATAACGTGTGAAACGTCCCCTTAGAACAATTATACATGATTGTGATTAAACTGAAACACAATATTTTTAGCGCAACGCAATCTGACTTCCAAAAATCCCTACGAAAGAATGGCCCTGACTAACATTAACCTATACGTTTCACAAATCACATACCTCACAAAAATCTTCGTTACTCAAGCTACTGCAATACAGCGAGCGCCACTACTGCCAGGTAAATAAAAGATTCAAACTACTGAAGGCACTAACTACTGATAGGCATAGTTAGCAAATGAAAGATTTTAATACAGAACAAACAATGTATTTACCTTAATAGTCATTATATATATATATATATATATATATATATATATATATATATATATATCAGTCCGTGACACCAATTCTTACAAATTTCAAAACTCCGCCATCTCTCTCCCCACGTCCACCACTGCTGGCGGCTCACCTCCAACTGCGCAACGCTACGCGCTGTTAGCATCCAGCTGCTGCTGCCCAACACTACAATGGCAGACAACAATGCAAACCAGCCACAGACTGCACACGGCACAGCCAGTGATTTTTCATACAGAGCGCTACGTGCCGTTACCAATAAGAAAACGTAAACAGCCTACTTACACGTGCTCCATTGAGCTTAGGTGGAAGAACATGGGGCCCAATCAAGACATCACCTACAATGCCTACCCAAACGTTCACAGAAACTCTGTGTTGATGACGTGATTGCACAATTTCGTCCTTCAATTGGGCCAACTGGCGGTGAATCAAGGAAGTACAGTACATACTGTCGAAACTAAAATGAGCTCTAACATGAAAATTAAGCGTTGCGGACACATGTCCACATAACATCTTTTCTTTATATGTGTGTGAGGTATGTTTCCTGAACGTTTGGCCGTACATTTCAAAAAGTCAGTATAAATTTGAAAACTTAATAAACCACGGAATAATGTAGATAGAGAGGTAAAAATTGACACACATGCTTGGAATGAAATGGGGTTTTATTTGAACAAAAAAAACCATATTGCTAGACGCGTTAAAGATCTCTTGCGCTCGTCGTTTCGTGATGATCGTGTGCTCAGCCGCCACTTTCGTCATGGTTGGTCTCCCAGGTCCCCAGACCTCAGTCCATGCGATTATTGGCTTTGGGGTTACCTGAAGTCGCAAGTGTACCGTGATCGACTGACATCTCTAGGGATGCTGAAAGACAACATCCGATGCCAATGCCTCACCATAACTCCGGACATGCTTTAAACTGCTGTTCACAACATTATTCCTCGACTACAGCTATTGTTGAGGAATGATGGTAGACATATTGAGCATTTCCTGTACAGAACATCATCTTTGCTTTGTCTTACTTTGTTGTGCTACTTATTGCTGTTCTGATCAGATGAAGCGCCATCTGTCGGACATTTTTTGAACGTTTCTATTTTTTTGGTTCTAATAAAACCCCATGTCATTCCAAGTATGTGTGTCAATTTGTACCTTTCTATCTACATTATTCCGTAATTTATTCATTTTTCAAATTTATACTGACTTTTCGATCACCCAGTATATTTTATACTGTAGACTCAGCAGTATTTGGCTTGAATGCGGCAGCTTTGTATCGCAGCCCCTAGACGACAAAACCAGCCAAAACTTTTAATACTACAACTCTGGACTCTGGGTCAGAGGGTACGTAGCTGAGAGTCACCACACTGTCATCTCATTCATTATTGATTGAAAGCCCGCAACTTTCTGGAAGCAATTTGGACACGAGCCTCGGGGAAGGCCAGGAAGGAATTACCAAATCCCTGACAGCCATCTCCCAACCTCTACACCTTGGGTGGCACAGTAACTCACTGTGTTAGGGTTAACCATCCAGACAAGTGAGAGCTCCTGCTTGGTTGTAATATGAAGTACAGCAGTGTAGTCTAGTGTAGTGTTGTAGTAATGTAGTCCAGAACTATAAATTACAGAATTTGTGACCTACCAATGTTACATAGCGAAACAGGCCAGTAGTGTGTGCCTTCTGGATTCTGGATGTCCAAATGGTAAAATTCAGACATTTTCACTTAGCACTATTATTATTTTGTTTTAATATCGTTATTCTTGCAGATTTTTCCCTCTTGAATAGCGTACTGCTTAGTTATTACTAACAATTTGAAATAATATTAAAATATTATGTACCTAATTCTTATCAATTCATGTGCAACATTCGGTCTGTTATTTATCTGTAACAGACCATAAGAATTTAACAGATGATTAAAATAAATAAATTCCGTATATATGGGGTTAGCGCTGCGATACTAACACTAGATGGTTTCAGTACAAAAATGGCTAGGTATTTATACGCTCATGGTCTGCACTTACTTAAACTTTGCTATGGATTGTGGCAGACATACTAAACACATCCGTGTTTGCTGGTTGGAAAATGCTTCCGCCTGCTTCTGCTCTTCCACATAGATGTTTATGTCCTATCTTCAGTAAAGGCAGGTATGTATACACTAACACCGCACAGAGCCGACTGCCTTTATACCGACTTCCACCCTCTACCACGAGAAACGTTGCTATATACTGCACTACTGGCATCAAATTTGATACCATTTGGCAGCAATTGTATGTATACTGGATTTCATACTATTCCATATACACTGTGTACAACTATTCCAAACGACAACGTTAATTTTCCTGCAAATATCCATGCCTTTATACTCATTTCCTCTGCTGTATACCCTACCACGCCTGTTATCTACTCTAAACAGAAACATCACTAATGCACATTAGTGGTCGTTCTACCTATAACAGAACTGCAACCATAATCATTTACATAGCCGTCTAGGTTCAAATGGTTCAAATGGCTCTGAGCACTATGGGACTCAACTGCTGTGATCATTAGTCCCCTAGAACTTAGAACTACTTAAACCTAACTAACCTAAGGACATCACACACATCCATGCCCGAGGCAGGATTCGAACCTGCGACCGTAGCAGTCGCACGGTTCCGGACTGCGCGCCTAGAACCGCGAGACAACTGCGGCCGGCGGGCCGTGTAGGTGTATGAAGTTACATTCGCATTGTATCTACATCAGAAAAACTTGACAACCATATGTGTATTACATCAAATATCACGTACATTGGATTAACGAATGCTGAATACAACAAAAGCGATCGAGGGGAACTTTTATCGATTGAGCGACAACGAGTAAAGTAAGAGAAAGTGCCCTCCTTTGGTTGCGATTTAATCTTACTACTTACTTCGTGACTTTGAATGTATATACGTACTTTCCCTGCTTTCAGGTTACAAAGAGGCGATAATGAAGTCTTCAGATACTTTCAGGAAGTGGTGCATAAGACTGTGGAGTACCGCGAACAGCACAGCATTGTCCGCAATGACTTCCTGCACCTTATGATGCAGCTCAAGAACAGAGGATTCATTGACGAACAAAGCAAAACGGGAGCCCAAGAAATTGATAGCTGGAGTAAGTATGAGCACACAGCTCGATGGGTGTGAGGTCAAACAAGTTAACCACTTCTTCATGAGGCTTCTGGAAAGTGTTTTTATTCGCACACAGCTGAAGGTTTGAACCGCGTAAATAAAATATCCACGGACTTATTTTTAAGTTCTTATAGCAGAAATGGTTTTCCAACGATAGAACCAATGTGTGGATACACATCACCACAAAAGGAAAGAACAGGATAGTGCCTAATTACAATACTCGTGATGAACATCTTGAACACTGGTTAGGAATAACACTAAGAAACAGACTACAAGCAATCGTATTATTGTAATTTTCATATTTATGGTACCATAAGTTCAGAACATAAATATCAATAGATCGAAGCAATTAGAGACAAAGTCAAATATTCTCGAGAAAATCGACATTGAATTTTTCCGAGTAAGTTTAATACTCTAGAGCAGGGGTTGCCAACAAAATTTTCTCGAGGACCCCCTCATCGAGCATGATTGGTATCTCGTCATATCACAGTATCAAGTACCTAAAAAAGCCAAATTAAGAATCTTTTTATACTTTTTCTATTTTTGGTATTTGTAAGAAACATTGACATATTCATTATTGAAAAAACATTCAGCTTAAAACTTTTTAAATTTAGCCATAGTTCTTATTGTTAAATTTTGGATTATTGCTCAAAATCTTTGTCTTCAAATCAGGGTGTTTAGTATAACAAACTCCTTTAAAAAGTAAAAATTGAGTATGAACTGAAAACGATAGGAAAAAATTAAAACTGGTTCTATTGGTCTTTCAAGTGTACTATACTTGAGATTGCATTGAGTAGACATGTGTGAAAAATGAGAAAACACTAATTTCTTACAAGGTAATATTTATTTGAAAAAATACAGTTACAACAGAGTACTCCATCAGTATTCAGTTAGTTTTAATTTTCAGTTCTTAATGAGATGAGTTCAGTCTGACTTTTGAGTTCATTATTTCTGAAATATTATGTTCCAAACCTGAAACTCTCACTCTGAAATCTGGCCGCATGTCCTATATTTGTTTTTCATGAACGCTTTACAAATACTACTGTTTTAATACAGAATATTGAATATGTAAACAACACGGTTTGTGAAAGCACTGGCAATAAATTAACAATGGCCGATTGTCGTCGGAAATGCGAGTTTCTGTGTAAAGTGACTGTCAGTTGTCAGCTGCAAATAGGCAGCGCGCACAGTCTAAGGTATACAGCAGAACTATTTGCCTCTATCTAATTCTAGTTCTGCGTTAGAGTGTGCTAGTGTTAATTGGCTCTAGGAAGACGCTAGACGCAGAAGTTAGGGTTCGCTAAAGCTCTGCTCGTGCAGGAAGCGGCCAAAACAAAAAAATCTGTTATCATACGAAATATAATTAATATATTTTTTATTCTAATATCATCTTGTGGACCCCTGGGGGTCCGCGGACCACCTGTTGGGAACCACTGCTCTAGAGTAATGTTGGTATTCCGGCAGGCACTGTGGCTTTCTTGTAGAATGTTTGCCCTCCTTGCGGGAGGGCCAGGGCTTCATTACCAGCCAGTTTAGGTTTTTTAAACAAAGGTGCATGCACTACGGGCATTTCCATAAAGCGTAAAATACATAGAAGTGAAATGGGCGGGACTGGTGATTAATGGTTCATGCCATGTTTTAGTCATTATCTTTTTAGTCTATTTTTCCATTCACTTCTAATACGTAAGCTTTTTAAATATAAAATTCATCGACTAATGCTAATTAACACACATCGAATTATCATTTTTATGAAAAATACACGTCTGCTTATTTCTAATACCTTGCTCGTCAAGGTAGGATATGGCAGTTACGAAGACGAGCAGTAGAAGCTTTCGTCGTGTGCGAGAGGGCAGTATCTTGCTGAGATGTAGGCTCCAGATGGCTTGCCATGAAGGCCAACATAAAGGGGCCTAGAGTATCGTCGACGTGCTCCTGTGCTGTAAGGGTGCCGCGGATCACAACCAAAGGGGTCCAGAAACACTGAAGAGCCAACGGAAATTGGCACACTTGCGATATATCCTGTATGGACCCGTGAGCACGCAGGAGTGCCGCAACACGACATGGTATGGATTCTACTAACGACTGAAGTAGTGCTGGAGGGAACTGTCGCCATGAATCCTGCATGACTGTCCATAATTCCGTAAAAGTACGAGATCTCTTCTGAACAGTACGTTGCAAGGTATCCCGGATATGCTCAATAATATTCCTGTTTGTGGAGTTTGGTGAGCATTGGAACTTACAAGAGTATTCCCGGAGCCACTCTGTAGCAATTCTGGTAGTGTGGGGTGTCGCATTGTCCTGCTGGAATTGACCAAGTGCATCGAAATGCACACTGGACGTGAATGGATGCAGGTGATCAGACAGTACGTTTACGTACGTGTCACCTGTCAGAGTCGTATCTAGACGTATCAGAAGCCCCATATCAATCCAACTGCTCACGTCTCACACCATTACAAAGCCTCCTCCAGCTTCAACAGTCCCCTACTGACATGCAAGGTCGATGGATTCATGTGGTTGTCTCCATGTCCATACAATTTGAAACGAGACTCGTCCGAGAACAGGCAACATGTTTCCAGTCATCAACAGTCCAATGCCGGCGCTGACGGGTCCAGGCGAGCCGTCCAGCTACGTGTCGTGCAGTCATCAAGATTACACGGGTAGACCTTCAGTTGCGAAAGCCCATATCGACGATGTTTCTTTGAATGGTTCGCACGCTGACAGTTGTTGATGGTCCAGCATTGAAATCTGCAGCAATTTGCGAAGAGTTCCACTTCTGTTACGGTGAACGATAGCCTACAGTCATCGTTGGTCTTGTTCTTGTAGGATCTTTTTTCAGCCGCAGCGATGACGGAGATTTCATGTTTTATATGATTCCTGATATTCAAGGTGCACTCGTGAATTGGTCGTACGGGAAAATCTCCAATTCATCGCTGCCTCGGAGATGTTGTGTCCCTTTGCTCTTGCGCCGACAATAACACCACATACATACTCACTTAATTCTTAATAACCTACCATTGCAGCAGCCGTAACCGATCTAACAGCTGCGTCAGACACTTGTCTTGTATAGCTGTTGCCGACCGCAGCGCCGTATTCGGCCTGGTTACATACCTGGTGTACCGGTATGAAATGAGCGTTTTCTTGTGAAAATGAAACACTAATTTTGAATTGAAAAGTAAAAACATTTTATTCAAAGTACTGACCATTGCTTTCTATACATTTTGACCACGTTTCTGGCAATTTGTGGACACGACGCCAATATAAATGTTCGTCTTTTGAAGCAAACCAATCAGACACCCAATTTTCGAGTTCTTCGTAGGAATCGAAGTGTTCCTCAGCCAATGCGTGACCCATTGATGAAAACAAATGGTAGTCGCAAGGGGTCAAGTCTGGTGAATACGGCGGCTGGCGTGGGGGAGGGGTGGAGGGGGGGAATGCAGCTCCCAGCCAATTGTTTTGATTGTATCCTGAACCAGTTTTGCTTTGTGTACAGGTGCATTGTCGTGTAAAAAAATTACTTTGCCATGTCATCTGGCCCATTCTGGTCTTTTTTCGTTCACAGCGTAGTTCAAATTGATCATTTGTTGTCTGTAGCGATTAGTATTCTCAGTTTCGCTGTGTTTTAGAAGCTCATGATACACCACACCTTTCTGATCCCACCAAACACAGAGCATTGTCTTCTTGCCGAATCGATCTGGTTTTGCAGTCGATGTTGATGGTTGTCCCGGATGGTTATCCCGTTTAGGATTCTTAAAATAAATCGCCGGTAACAATTCGATGCAAAATTGATTTTCTTTCATGTCTTTGAAGCCAATTTTGACTAATGGTTTTTTGGTTTTGCATCTGTCTTTCATTCAATTCGTGTGGCATCCATTTTCCACACTTTCGGTACTTTCCCATAGCTTTCAAACGGTCAGAAACTGTTTGTTGTGCAACATTTAACAATGCTGCCATTTGCTTCTGACTCAAACTACTGTATTATCTTCATCCAATATTGCTTGCAATTCGGCGTCTTGGAACTTTTTTGGTGGTCTTCCACGTTCTTCATTTCTTACATCAAAATCATTATTTCTGAACCGTTGAAACCATCTCTTGCAAGTTGCTTCTGATAGAGCATGATCACCATATGCCTCGACAAGCATTCGATGTGACTCTGAAACACTTTTTTTTTCAAATGAAAACAAAAACTTCATGCTTTCCGCAAATCATCACTTCCTGGTACAAAATTCGACATTGTTAACACGATGAAAACATGATATTGTTTGTTCCATCACTTAATGTATGCTAAATATCTTTGACAGATGTCATACCAACCAAACAAAAAAAAATTAAGGCTCGTTCACAACAAATGTGCCCTGTCGACACATTTGAATCTTAACGCACATTTCATACTGGTACACCTGGTATATCTGGATTCGAATACGTATGCCTATACCAGTTTCTTTGGCTCTTCAGTGTATGTAAAGACATGGCTATCCAGACCACCACTCGGAGTTGTGGGGCCGTATGGCGGGCGACAGTCAGATTGGTGTCCCACCACTGACACGTCTTCTCTGGTCATCGAGGATCAGAACGAAGCGCAACTGGTGACTGAAGACAATTCTACTCCAAACAATGGTATTCTAGGCTCATGGCGTGTCTGGAGACTCCTTCGAGAGCGGGGGGATACTAGCCTGACTCTCGGCTGCCATACGGCCCGATAGCCAGGTGTGATGGGCTGGGGTGGTGTTTCTTTCATGGAAGATTCGCTTACAGCAGGGTGGTGTGTCGACGATATTCTACGCCCCGTTTTGTAACCCTTCATGGCAATCCATCCTGGGCTTACATTTCGGCAAAATATTGCCTGTCCACACAAGAAGGGAGTTTCTTCTGCTTGTCTTCGTGCTTGACAAACCCTACCTTGGCCAGCAAGGTCACCTAATCTCTCACTAATTGAGAAAGTTTGGAGTTTTGTGGGCAGGGCACCACACCATCTCGAAATTTTGACAATGTAGTGGTGCTACAGAAGAATGCTGAAGATAAGGTGGATAGATCACGTAACTAATGAGGAGGTATTGAATAGGATTGGGGAGAAGAGAAGTTTGTGGTACAACTTGACTAGAAGAAGGGATAGGTTGATAGGAGATGTTTTGAGGCATCAAGGGATCATAAATTTAGCATTGGAGGGCAGCGTGGAGGGCAAAAATCGTAGAGGAAGACCAAGAGATGAATACACAAGGCAGATTCAGAAGGATGTAGGTTCCAGTAGGTACTGGGAGATGAAGAAGCTTGCACAGGACAGAGTAGCATGGAGAGCTGCATCAAACCAGTCTCAGGACTGAAGACCATAACAACAACAACACCCGACAGTTGTACAGAATCCAGTGCGATATCTCTCAGGAGAACATACAACATCTCTGCCATGAGCCGGCCGTTGTGGCCGAGCGGTTCTAGGCACTTCAGTATGGAACCGAGGGACCGATACGGTCGCAGGTTCGAATCATGCCTCCGGCTTGGATGTGTGTGATGTCCTTAGGTTAGTTAGGTTTAAGTAGTTCTAAATTCTAGGGCACTGATGACCTCAGATGTTAGGTCCCATAGCGCTCAGAGCCATCTGAACTCTGTCATGAATGCTAAGCCGATTGACTTCTTGCATAAGGGCCAGTGGCGGACCAATGCGATCTTGTTCAAATTGTGAAGCTGTCTCTCTTGAACAAGTCATACACTTTTGTCTGAAACTGTAATCCTCTTATTTTGTCTCTCATGTACTTCGCGTCTACTGATTTCCATCCCATTCGGATCATTCCTTCGTGGTGTGTCGTTATTTTTGTCTTAGAGTGAACAAAGAATTTCAAAATTCCGATCGTCATGTGGCCTCCTTGTAAGTGGTGGTATGAAATGGATCACTTAAAATTGGAGTTGCAGGTTTGTTAGAAGAGGTCTGGGAGGGACCGGTGGATCTAAATCACCTGCATAATGCTAGTGCGACCAATTCTAGAATATTGTGTTCCAGTAGTTTGACTCTAATCATGACAACAGACAACGAATAATGATTTGATTGTTGGTGTTAATAACGATCATCCTCATTTACCTCCTCTGAATTACTGCAGATGACGTGCCACTGAGCACATTTGTTCTGTGCATGCAATACACGTGAGGCGCCTAGTTGTTTCCACTGCACTGTGTGGAATACGAAGGTTCTGTTATAGTTCACTAACCTGCTGTCTTCAAGTTGATGTCCCCAGCGCAGAAAACAGCACGCAGGTCGTAGGTTCTGTATCTTGTAGCTGAAACTGACTTTTAGCGACGTTCTATTGTGAAATAACGTATAACTTCTTTGGGATGCCACTCGCGTATTTTAATATAGCCACACGAGAAGACACACCGAGCGAGGTGGCGCAGTGGTTAGACACTGGACTCGCATTCGGGAGGACGACGGTTCAATCCCGTGTCCGGCCATCCTGATTTAGGTTTTCCGTGATTTCCCTAAATCGCTCCAGGCAAATGCCGGGATGGTTCCTCTGAAAGGGCACGGCCGACTTACTTCCCCATCCTTCCCTACTCCGATGAGACCGATGACCACGCTGTCTGGTCTCCTTCCCGAAAACAACCAACCAACCACACGAGACTACATGATACAACACCGTCTGATACAGCAAAGTACATGATCAAACACAATGTTTACGAAAAGGTATCTTTACACTATTTGTGGCACCTGTCTGTACCTCATGACTTCCGGAGAGAATCTTTTAATGCTGAATACTGGCAAACACATCCTGCCACAGACAACACGCCTGTATATCTCGACTGCCTAATCCAGACTGACGAACAGCCCGAAACACTTCGTGCGCCATACCAGAAATGGCGTGACCCGAACACTTCTGAAGTGCTTCGTCTGCAATTTCGTCAGTCTTCAGTTTTTATTTTAACTTGTTTTTAATAATTCTAAAATGACTGACTGATAGCTGTTGAGAGATATTTATATTAAAAACTGAAGTCATTACAACGAGTAGTTTAACTAATAATAATAACTATACTTTAACGTTTTGGCGTCCTTGCTCCGAACACAGAAGCCAATCACAGAGCAGTAGCATTATGCAGGCGGTCTTTCTCACGGGAATGGTACCGAATCCAACATCTGTCACAGGTACCTCAGACCGCATTTCGTCATCTATATACTTCTTGCATCTCCACTGTTCTGGGGACAGCTTCTTGGAGCCTAATATGATGGCTGACTAAGCCAGAAATATTACAAGACGCGATCTAGAGATCGTAGCAGATCGGTATGGCTGATGCGGAAGTGTACCAGAAATGATGAGTGAATCTAAGTGGCAATCATTGGGAGAAAGGTGACATAGTTTTCAGGGAGCCCCGTTGAGGACATTTAGAGAAATTGTGTTCTAAAATGAACGAGTAACTTTTTTGGGAAGTCTATCCAACGTAAATGAACAGTGAAGAGCCCTGATGGTCAAACCAGACATGAAATGGACTTCATTCACACTAACAAAAAACAGAACTGGAAATATGCGTCTGTACTCAACAGACTCGACGCCAGAAGCGACCATAGGCTAGTATCATTTAATCAAACTTTTTCTGGGAAATTTGGCTCTTGAGAATACATGATATCCTTAGAAGTACACGCCGTAGTGGCCGTGCTGTTCTAGGCGCTACAGTCAGGATCCGCGCGATCGCTACGGTCGCACGTTCGAATCCTGCCTCGGGTATGGGTGTGCGTGATGTCCTTAGGTTAGTTAGGTTTACGTAGTTCTAAGTTCTACATCTACATCTACACCCACACTCCGCAAGCCACCTGACGGTGTGTGGTGGAGGGTACCTTGAGTACCTCCATCGGTTCTCCCTTCTATTCCAGTCTCGTATTGTTCGTGGAAAGAAAGATTGTCGGTATGCTTCTGTGTGGCCTCTAATCTCTCTGATTTTATCCTCATGGTCTCTTCGCGAGATATACGTAGGAGGAAACAATATACTGCTTGACTCTTCGGTGAAGGTATGTTCTCGAAACTTTAACAAAAGCCCGCACCGAAATATTGAGCGTCTCTCCTGCAGAGTCTTCCACTGGAGTTTATCTATCATCTCCGTAACGCTTTCGCGATTACTAAATGATCCAGTAAGGAAGCGCAATGCTCTTCATTGGATCTTCTCTCTCTCTTCTATCAACCCTATCTGATACGGATCCCACACTGTTGAGCAGTATTCAAGCAGTGGGCGAACAAGCGTACTGTAACCTACTTCATTTGTTTTCGGATTGCATTTCCTTAGGATTCTTCCAATGAATCTCAGTCTGGCATCTGCTTTACCAACGATCAACTTTATATGAGCATTCCATTTCAAATCACTCCTAATGCCTACTCCCAGATTCCAGTTGCTGACCTGCTATTTTGTAGCTAAATGATAAGGGATCTATCTTTCTATGTATTCGCAACACATTACACTTTTCTACACTGAGATTCAATTGCCATTCCCTGCACCATGCGTCAATTCCTGCAGGTCCTCCTGCATTTCGGTACAATTTTCCATTGTTACAACCTCTCGATATACCACAGCATCATCTGCAAAAAGCCTCAGTGAACTTCCGATGTCATCCACAAGATCATTTAAGTATATTCTGAATAGCAACGGTCCTACGACACTCTCCTGCGGCACACCTGAAATCACTCTTACTTCGGAAGACTTCTCTCCATTGAGAATGACATGCTGCGTTCTGTTATCTAGGAACTCTTCCATCCATTCACACAATTGGTCTGATAGTCCATATGCCCTTACTTTGTTCATTAAACGACTGTGGGGAACTGTATCGAACGCCTTGCGGAAGTCAGGAAACACGACATCTACCTGTGAACCCGTGTCTATGGCCCTCTGACTCTCGTGGACGAATAGCGCGAGTTGGGTTTCACACGAGCGTCTTTTGCGAAACCCATGCTGATTCCTACAGAGTAGATTTCTAATCTCCAGAAAAGTCATCATACTCGAACATAATACGTGTTCCAAATTTCTACAACTGATCGACTTTGGAGATATAGGTCTATGGTTTTTCAAAAAAAAAAAAAAAGTTTCAAATGGCTCTGGGCACTATGGGACTCAACGGCTGTGGTCATTAGTCCCCTAGAACTTAGAACTACTTAAACCTAACTAACCTAAGGACATCACACACATCCATGCCCGAGGCAGGATTCGAACCTGCGACCGTAGCAGCCGCACGGTTCCGGACTGCGCGCCTAGAACCGCGAGTCCACCGCGGCCGGCTATGGTTTTGCACATCTGTTCGACGTCCTTTCTTGAAAACGGGGATGACCTGTGCTCTTTTCCAATCCTTTGGAACGTTACGCTCTTCTAGACAGCTACGGTACACCGCTGCAAGAAGGGGGGCAAGTTCCTTCGCGTACTCTGTGTAAAATCGAACTGGTATTCCATCAAGACCAGCGGCCTTTCCTCTTTTGAGCGATTTTAATTGTTTCTCTATCTCTCTGTCTTCTATTTGGATATCTACCATTTTGTCATCTGTACGACAAAGTAGAGAAGGAACTACAGCGCAGTCTTCCTCTGTGAAACAGCTTTGCAAAAGACATTTAGTGTTTCGGCCTTTAGTCTGTCATTCTCTGTTTCAGTACTATTTTGGTTACAGAGTGTCTAGACATTTATTTTTATCCACCTACCGCTTTGACGTAAGACCAAAATTTCTTAAGATATTCTGCCAAGTCAGTACATAGAACTTTACTTTCGAATTCATTGAACACCTCTCGCATAGCCCTTATCACACTGAGGGGTCTGATGATCTCAGAAGTTAGGTCCTATAGTGCTCAGAGCCACTTGAAACATTTTTGAACTAAGCCCAAGCAGACAACAACTTACAGCCGAAAACTAGTCTACTGAAACTTTTCATGAATTCATCTACCTTGGTCACAAAATTAAACCTGGGAAAAACTATCAAAATGCAGAAATTCCTCGCAGAATGGGAGTGAGCTGAGCAACATTACAGAAAATAAGATCTATTATGACCAACAAGGATGTCCCAAATGAGGTCTATAATATGTGCGCAGTACCAGGTTTATCCTACAGTCTGCAGACTATGAGTCTGACTAAGGCAAGTGCCCGTAAACTACAGCGCACTCAACGACGCATGGAACGACAGATTCTAAGGAGTCAGCGTCAGGGGTAGGATTCGATCAGGGGACGTTAGAAGAATGACAGACGTCCCAGAGAAAACTGCAACACTGAAGTGACGATGGAGCGGGCACGTAGCTCGACAATGTCGATCCTTAGAACTGTTCAATGGAGACCCCGGGATCACAAGATCGGCGCACTGGAAGACGCGAAAAGGGATGGCTTGAAGACGCGAGGCTGGTGGCTGTAACAAGTTGGTAAGAGGTAGATAAAAAACCGAAGACAAATAGAAACGTATAGAAGAGGCCAATATCCGTCAGTAAATTGAGATACATGGGAGAAGGAGAAGTATTCGAAGATAACCGCGTCCATTAAGCTCTCACCAACATGTATCTCGCATAAGAATCACAAAAAAAGATAAGCGAGATTTGGATGCAAACAGAGGAATTTATCAGCCTTTTTTCCCATCGCTCAATACGTGAATGGAACAGGAGAGAAAATCGATAATAGTGGGACGGTGTGCCCTCCATCATACACGGCCCAATAGCTTATGGAGTGTTGTACAGATGTAGAACAGATTCATACTTTACTATTGAAATACACAGTTACTTATTTTACAAAATCGTCTCACACAAAATATACAGGGTGACAATTATTGAACTGTATGAAATAAAAGTGTCATGCCTTCTGAACGGTTGGTGTTAGGACATTCAAACTGCGCGGTTGGCAGCTGGGCAAGACGGGAATTAGTATGCTCGTTGTTGTTTGGTTTAGCGACGAAGCCCACTTCCATTTGGATGGTTCGTCAATTAGCAAAATTGGCCTATTGGGGGAACTGAGAATTCCCTTCATCCTCAACTGGTTTGTGTGTGATGTTCAATGTCCAGTCACGGAATATTCGGTGCGATATTCGTTGATGGCACGGTGACTACCGAACGGTACGGTAGGTTTCGAAGATGATTTCATGCTCATTATCCAGTGCGATCCTAATTTCGACAAGATGTGATTCGTGAAAGACGGAGCTCGACCCCACCGAAGCAAGAGAGTATTTGATGTCCTGGAGGAGCCCTTTGGGAACAGCATTGTTGCTCTGGGGTACCCAGAGGCCACTGGGCATGGGCGTCGATTGACCGCCATGTTCTCTGGATCTGAGCACATGCGACTCAATTCTGTGGGGCTATATTAAAGACAAGGCGTACAGCAATAGCCCCAAAACCATAGCTAAGCTTAAAACAGCCATTCAATAGGTTATCGACAGCACCGATGTTCCGACACTTCGGCGGGTCATGCAGGATTTCGCTATTCGTCTGCGCCACATCATAGCCAAGGATGGCAGGCACATCGAACATGTCATAACATAAACCCGAATATGTGTAGCGACCTTACATGTTGAATAAAGTGTGTGCGCGCTGTAGTTTGTAACTAATTTACGTTTCTTCATATAGTTCAATAATTGTCTCCCTGTAGCTAATTAAGGCCAGCAGAGCTAGACTCAATATGAAGTCTGTAAATTACGTCTTTTGTAGTACGACATTAAGAGACAGTAACAACAGAAATTCTATACATACAAACCACGGATCTGCCTTCGTAACGATTGAAATCTGTTTTTAATTCTGACGGACTGTCGTACGGCAGAAAAATAAAATATTTACTAGAATTATCGATTCTGCCAAGCGGCTGTCAGCCGCTTTCGAAAATAAATTTAGCTATCAGCTGTTTTATTAAATAAAGTAGTTGATGGTTAAAATGCATTTTCTAAAGTAATCCATGACTGTTGATTTTCACCTGATGAAAACACTGATTGCCAGTAAATCTCTCATTGTGGAGTACTGCCTGTTGTGCTATAGTGCTATCACACACAACGGTAAACGTGAACTACTGCGTTTTAGAACATACACAGTCACTAAATACCACAAAAAATTACAGTGAAAAAACTGGCCCGAAAAAACATTTACATTTGGAAATAAAGACTTAATTACAGGCTTTTCTGAGTGAATAGCTCCATAGAAAAGTTGCGTGAGATCTCAGCTGCTTCGTCTCTATCAAAAGCGTCTAGCAACCGACTGATCAGTCGTGCTGCGACAGAATGCGTTACTGCGCTGTTAAAGCACGGTGTTGTAAGATGAACTCACTACTATCAGATACAGGAATTGAGCTAATGGCACGACTTCTTTCCACAGAATTTACGATCGACGACGTGGCGGCACAGTCGATCCTGTTTTACGCCGCAGGATTTGAAACATCGTCGACCACCATGAGTTTCGCCCTCTATGAACTGGCTCTCAATCAAGATGTACAGAAGAGACTGCACGAGGAGGTGGACGCCACGCTGAAAGAGAACGCAGGGCAGTTGACGTACGAAGCCATTTCCAGCATGAAATATCTGGAAAAGGTTGTCGCAGGTGAGTTTCTGCAGCCACCATCATAACTAAAACTGACTGCCTTCTTTTCATTTCCACAAAGGCAATCTTCATTTGGAGGACGTAACGGATTCCACACAACTATCCTGAAGTAATTTTTTTCACTCTGTAGCCCATTGTAAGCTGCTTTTATATTCCGTTACAGTTTAAAATGGTGTTCGAGATCCGGACCTGCCCCCAGACTTTGTCGATACCGAGTGCGATAATCAGACTTCCAGTTGCTAGGGAAAAAAAAAACACACACACACACACACACACACACACACACACAGACGCACACACACACATGTCCATGACTGAGTACTGACACAGAAGCTTCGTTACACAGACGTCTTTATTAGATTATCTGGTTATTTGTGCAGCGTAACTCGACGTGTCATGGACTTAACAAGTCGTTGGAAGTCCGCTACAGAAAAAATTTAACCATACTGTCTCCATTCCGCTCGTTATGGATCACTGTCCTAACTGATTCGTTTCTTGTAAGACCCACATTGATTTCTGTGGTTATTTCATGCATTTTTGCTTGGCTATTAACACTGACAACTCTAATCAAATGCCGCTGTTATCGATCGTTAAGAGAAGGGCGTCGGCCGCTGCGTTGCCAGCGGTGAGAGGCAATGTCTGAAATTTGGTATTGTCAGCAGACTCTTTAGGATGTGGATCTTGGAATACTGAAGTCCCTAACGATTTGAGAAATGGAATGTCACATGCGTCTATCTCCAACAGCCATTCCGCCTTCAAAGTCAGTTAATTCCCGTCGTCGGCCCGTAGTCACGTCGGAATCCTTTCGACATGAATCACCTGAGCACGGACGACAGCTCCACCCATGCACTGCCCTTTTGTATATGGTGTACGGGATACTACCGCCATTTGTATACGTGCTATCCCATGAATTTTGTCACCTCAATGTAAAGTGTGATCGATAATTTAGAAATCAAACGGAGAAACTTCGATAAGCCTGGCTTCTCTCTGGGCTGCCAAAGTAGCTTCAGTCTTACCTTTGACGAGAGCGCCAAATGTAAATTCTCATGGTAAAAAGGTTTAGATCCTTGAGTAGTTGCTGAAGATTTGTTAACCGAAAATAATTAGATTCCTATTGTTCGTGCACGAGTAAATGATATTAATTCCGAAGTGTTAACAGGCCGAAGTTTTGAAGTCTTTCCTGTGTCAGATTATTATTCTGACGGTTTTCCAAGAGAAAAGAAGGAATGACTGCAGTGCCAATGTCTGATTTTCAATTTTTTGGTGAGACTGGTAAGGTGCCGAAATGATTTTGCATGAGGCGCTGCTGCCATTGTCGAGATTGAACACCAGTTCTTAACTATTCCTCACCTTAGAGATGACATGTCAGTGGACGTTCATTTTCTGACTTACCATTCCTGTGAACATGAGTCTGATGCCTTTCAGCTTAAGGTAGATATAGATAAAACCAACCTAGTAATAAGCAAACAAGCACTCCGTCTTCAGGCCACAAGTGGCCCATCAGGACCATCCGAGCGCCGTGTCATCCTCAGTTGAGGATGCGGATACGAGGGGCATGTGGTCAGCACACCTCTCTCCCGGTCGTTATGATGGTATTCTTGATCGAAGCTGCTACTATTTGGTCGAGTAACTCCTCAATTGGCATCACGAGGCTGAGTGCACTCCAAAAAATGGCAACAGCGCATGGCGGCTGGATGGTCACCCGTCCAAGTGATGGCCATGCCTGACAGTGCTTAACTTTGGTGATCTCACGGGAACCCGTGTAGCCACTGCGGCGAGGCCGTTGCCTTAACCTAGTAATACCTTTTCTAAAAAGCAAAGCCCCGAAGTCAAGGTGATTCATTTGCATGAGCTTCGGATTGTGAGAGAGCGAATAAGTACAAGTAATGATATGGCTAACGAAAACAAGCAAATTAGGTCAGATATATGTGAAAGGATTCAATCTGAAGTGTCGGATCCTGTATTTGATGGCATACAGTTGTAGTGCATGTAGGGAATACCGCCGGGAATCGCATTTCAGTGTTCCGTAGGAAGATGCATAAGAAACAGAGCAATGACGAGCGAATGAAGTTTTTTAAGCAGCTCCTGAACTTCCAAAGGTGCTAGTGCACTGTAAGCTATACCAAGGTAGGTTCCTATTACCGTTTGTGGAGGATTGGAAGTTATGCTTCGCAGATGAACTGTAGATGTTGTGATTGTTCTAATGCATCATGGTTGCTGCCGTTATGGACTGAGAATTAATACTCTAAAGTTGCGAGAGGCAGTAACAGTTGAAAAGTTGGGGAGGTGTTTGCAGAAGTGGGTCGCGGTTTATGACCAATGCCAGAAGGTGATTCACTAACTACACCACTACAAGGAGGGTTATAACAAGGGTTCATGTGCTTGCATCCGAACAGAGCATTGCACAAGTTGCTGCAACGAGTTGCGAATCCTCCCTTGCAATCGTGGGTCTAAGATCCGTGGCTGTTCTTGCAGTATTATAATTAGGCCGTTTAGACGAGATATGTTAGGCTAGTCTGTACGCGTTTATTTAACAATGGACGGTAGGAGGTCCTCTCCGATTATCCACGTCTCACGTTACTGTACATAGTCCTGGTGCATAACCAAGCATAATACATATGTTAGACGTACATGCAATAAAAAATATTCGAGTGGGCCCACCTGCCTTGGTAGTCCTCCTTATGCCTTGGTAGTCCTCCTTATATGTCCCATTAGAAATGTTGCAGACATCGTGTTGAATATGTTGTGTAGGGATCAAAATTTGTTGCTCAAAAATCGTAATAGGAATGAAATTAACGTGCACACACTCTGTAATCCGTAGGAGTGTCTTACTCTTTGCTCTAATGTTGGCGCCTTGTAGCCTGGTACGATTTACACTGTGCATATTCACCCTCTGTGAAAGATTCACTTCTTGCCACCGCTACTGGAGTTGGGTCTGAATTTCTACTTTTGATTTCCATATTTTTTATCTGTGGTGTGCGTACTGTAAGACCTTCGGTACCCACACCATCGGATTATTTGACTTGTCGCTCTAACGAAGTAGGCGAGTGTCAGCAATATGTCTCGTGGTCTTATCGTGGCGTGTTTATCTTCTGCCGTTAGGTCAGACGATAGAAATGCCACTTGCACGCTTAGAATAGCAGATTGACGGTGACAAACTTTAAACAGAACTTGATTAATTTTCCCACACATTTATTAAAATAATAACAAGCATAAAAATAACTTAACTTGGTTCTGGATGCTATTTACAATTGACAATCTGAAGTTCCTTTGGTCTTGGTACGTTAATCTTATTCTCATATCTCTGATATTTGACAAAGCGTCTATACATTTCTCTTCGTGGCTATGAATAGGAATATGATAATCTTATTACGCGCAGACTGAAACTTGACTATAGACTGGTACAGACAAATGCAGACTGGTACAAACTGGTGCAGACAAATGCAGACTGACTAATCGGAGGTCTGTACACTCGTTATAATACCTCACGCGTTCAGGTATCACTGCGCGAGTGTGATCAGCGAGGAGAAAAGGTTCTACGGTAGGAGCAATCTCATTGGCTGCATTACATATTAATACGCGGATCGGCAGAAGCAGAATTTGGTCCGTCATTATGGCAGCGCCATCTCGTAGTGCGGAGACGGACGAGCGCTGCGCCTGCGCTGTTGTGCTTAGCGGGTCGCGCTCTAGTGGGAAAGTTGTGTACGCGCTGACTACGCGGAACTATGTGCACAACATTATCACAGCCAATGACACTCCTAATATCAGCTCATAAGACAATCTGCAACCTTGCGTATCAATGCTACTATTTCGTATTTTTTCCCAGTGTAGCTATTATTCGCGCACTCCTTTGAAACCAGGACGCAGTTTCTTCATGGGGGTTAGCTGAGACAAAAGAAATCGAGGGAACTCGCCCTATACTGACAAGTTTCCCTCGCTGCCATCCCAGCCTCACTGCTTTGGTGGACGAGTTTCGTCGTTTGCTTTTCTATACGAAAATAGGCACGACACGTGGAGTCAGCAACACACAAATGGAGACGACAGTGCCACAGTATAAAGATTGTGTGGTGGGTTGACGTTGGCACCTATCTGAAAAAAGTAAACCCATCAGAAAAATTTTACCTTGGAAAAACTGCCGCCATCCTGGGCAAGTCAACAAAATGCAGATACGCCACTTGACAGTTGTTAATTTGGAGTCTAAGCGGACATGGTATGGTAAGAAGACAGCCTCAGAGGGATGACCAGGTAGCGTATGCCACAGTTGTGTACATAGGGACTAGTTTCAGAGCGATTATTTTCAAAGAACATTGTTGCCCATACCAGTAAAAATGTCGCGAGGAGACGACAATGATTCATCGAGTGAGCTATTTGTCCCACGTAAACATTGCCGTGTAATGAGATTGCCATCATCCGAAAGTGAGATTTCGTTCTACGGTTCGATAAATGGTCTAAGTACGTGGTTTGATCCTCGGGGCAACCAGCCTAACACTGTACGTTTTGCGAGTGCCAATGGTGACAAAATGAGTGAGGAAAATTTGGAACAGAGTAACAAAGTCGAAAATTTTAGTGGACATTTTGTCACAGATGAAAAGAGCAAAAAAATGTTTACGCTACACAAGCGCCAATTAGATTCCAACATTTTAATCAATGGATCACAACAAACAAGGACGAAAATAAGCGGTTATTTGGACTGATTTTTTCGATAGGATTGTTGAAGCATCCATCCATATGTTTACATTAGTGTCAGGATCCACTGTTTTGCAAACATACCTGCGAAAGAAAACAAGAATAGACCATTCCGAAATTCTGTTGCGATGTTGCACTTTGCAGAGAATACAAAAATTGATGCTTCAGATCACCTGTCAAAATCACTATCGACGAAGTAAACCAAAATTTTAGAAGTATTCTGGTCTTGCCGAAATACGATGTATCAACGAGCACGAATTATATTCAGGGAATATTTTAAACAAAAGAGGCACAAATACGGCATGAAATTGTTTAAACTGTGCTGTGATAATGCATACCGCTACAGTTTCCTGATTTACACTGGCAAAGTACTTGCTATATAAAAGAACACGCCTACAGATATTATAATGAGGTTGTGTCAAGATATATTCAATAAAGCACACCATCTTAAGGCCACGAGTGGGCCCGTCGGGGCCATCCGACCGCCGCGTCATCCTCAGCAGAGGATGCGGATAGGAGGGGCGTGGGGTCAGCACACCGCTCTCCCGTTCGTTGTGATGGCATTCTTGACCGAAGCCGCTACTATTCGGTCGAGTAGCTCCTCAATTAGCATCACGAGGCTGAGTGCACCCCGAAAAATGGCAACAGCGCATGGCGGTCCGGATGGTCACCCATCCAAGTGCCGACCACGCCCGACAGCACTTAACTTCGGTGATATCACGGGAACCGGTGTATCCACTGCGGCAAGGCCGTTGCCGTATTCAATAAAGCCCATACATTATGTATCGATAATTAGTATTCCGGTGTAGATTTGGCAAGCAAACTCATAACAAAGAATCCACATTTGGTTGGTACCCTTTGACTAAATCACAGAAGATTTCCGAAAGAAACTGTACTGACCAAACTGATCACAGGGAAGTGACTGCAAAAGAGGACAGTCAAGGAATTACTTCCCTGAAATGAAAAGACAAAAGAGATGTTTCTTTCCTTTCTATCAAACATTCTAATGAAGCAGGAAGCGTGACAACCAAAACAGGGGTTTATCGAAAACCAAAAATGGTTACTGAATTTAAAAGGGAAAAACTGCTACTGATTTTTTTCTGATCAGACGAGTGCTTATAGCGGTAAATTGAGAAAGACAGTAAAATTGTATCGAAAGTTAGCATTCGATCGTTTTTTGAACGCCGCTGATGTGAATTTATTACATGTATTCCAAGATGTAACAGGATGGAAAACGGTACTCACAGTGTTTCGGAAACACTCGGGAGATGCGCTCACATGGCATTCACGTGAACGAATTCCAGCCAGTGGCGATAAAAGAAGAAATAAACATCAATTGGAAACAAAGGAAGGAAAGACACACAAAGTGGGTAGATATTGTTCTGAACATTACAAGACAAACACAAAATATTTGGGCGCAAAGAAGCCAAATACTTCCATCCCCATGCACTGACTTCGTCAAAATGAAATGTACACTGCCCGTTCCACGGGAATGGAGGTGTTAAAAAAAACAAAAAAAAACGAGAAAGGCAAGCAACAGGAAAGAAAACTTTATAAGCCCACATCCGTAGCTCTATTTATTTGACTAACTCGTTCTTAGCTTTTGTAATGGGTACATCAGATTATTTTCAAGGCAATTCTGAATCAGTGGCTCATAATATTTGTTCTGTTTTTATGAATATGTCAAATAAGCGTCACCGTGATGCGAGTAGACGCCTCACACGTTACATGTAAACACAGTGATTTTACTATAGGGTGTGTGTTAGCGTGCTCGTACCAGCTAGATTCTCTCCTGATAACAGCAACTGAGGCCGGTATTATGTAACCGAAATATGAACCTGAAGCATACCGAGCGTAGTGGAGAAGCTCGCAAGGAGCAAGCTTCCAATCTCCGTAGGGAAACGTGATTCCGTTATCAGGTCAGGATAAAAGCCATGGAACTTCATTCGGATTTTCTTCCTAACCCATTTGACTAACTGATCGTTTCAGAAACTGCTTTGATATCAATGGGAAGTTAACGGCTCTATAAAACAGCAGACGTGTAGTCCAGTGCCGTTACTATAGCCCAATCCACGGACGACTGCGGTTAGCGCAAGTAGGGGAACGGACGCAGATTGGGCTCTCGCCGTTTCCAAGCCTGACAGTTGCGGTAAGCGCATACACGTGATTTGCGCCTGATGTCAGCGTGTATCCTGCAAATTAGGTCTCGCAACTCTGTAGAATTTGTCGCTTACTACCACCATCAAACATGACAACTCGCAACAGATGGAATAATAATTCACTAAGAAGATCACTACGATCGCGTAGACTGCTCGCATTGCATACAAAATTCACAACAGAGCGCTCAGAGCAGTACCCAACGCCCTTTGGCTGTCGACGAATGAGTGACGTAGGTGCGCAAAACGAGCCTAAACTAGATCGCCATCGTTCATACCTCCAAGCATAGAATTATCGTGGTTGCTAGAATTATTATAAAGAACAACCAGTGGTTAACAAGTCTCCTCAAAGCCATTTCCCTTATTTATACAGTACTTCTGATACTTTCGAAAGCTGTTTCAAAATTACAATAGCATGAAAAAGTATTTTTTTTTTTGTTATTGTTATTTTCACACCTGATACAGGTAGGCCAGCAGCGGAAAATTACGCCGCTCTTCGGCCACAGATATGACTAATGATACAAAAGGAGATCATCGAAAAACAGACATGGTGGATATACAGACGTAGACATACAAAATTAAAACACATGGTGCCGTTCACGGGCGCAGTGTCCAAAATAAAAACGTTCAGCAAGGTGGGCATCCACAGAGATGAAGGACACGACACATGCGAACAGTGGAGCACAAAGGATGAAACACTAGAACGCTGGAACACGAACACGACGGCACACACGAACACTAGGCGATTATCTCTTCACTATAAGTGTACGAGTCCAGGGACCTGCCAAAAAGGGGAAAAGGTAGGGGAGAAGGGAGAGGTGAGGGTGTAGGTGCGAGTGGCAGAGGAGATGGGAGGGGGAGGAAAGAAGGTACAGGGGGGAGTAGGGGAAGCCTGGTGGGAGGAGGGGGTAGGAAGGGAGGAGGGAGAGAGGGTGTCCTAAGGAAAAAACACAGGGTGTGGTAGAGGAGGATCAAAGTTGGTAGGAAGGGTAGATGGAGGGAATGAGGGCATCATCAGGGAGGGGGAGTTGCTGGAAGCCACCTTGGGCGAGGGTATGGAGAGTGGAGGGGGTATAGAGATGGAGAGCAGGTAGGACGTGGGAATACAGGCGCGGCAGCAGACAGGGGTGGGAGAGGATGGGAGAGACAAGTGGGTGAGGGGGATCAAATTTACCGGAGGTGTAGTGGATCTGTATCTGTTTGAGGAAAAGGAGGAGGTGCCGGAATGGAATAAGGTCATATAGGATCATCTTGGGGAGGGGACATGGATGCGATAGGCGAGGCAGAGCGGATGGCGTTCTAGAATTTGAAGGGATTTGTAAAAGGTAGGAGGGACGGAGATCCATGCCGTGTGGGCGTAGAAGAGGCTAGGGCGAATTAGGGATTTATAGGTGTGGAGAATGGTGGAGGGGTCCAGACTCTATGCATGGCCAGAAAGAAGCTTGGAGGAGGGAGTGTGCCTTGGCTTGGATTGTCCGGGGTCCAGGAGAGGCGATGGTCAACGGTGACGCCAAGGTACTTGAGGGTGGGGTTGAGGGTGATAGGACGGCCATAAATGGTGATACAGAAGTAAGGCAGACGAAAGGAAGGGGTGGTTTTGCCTACAGTGATCTCCTGACCAAAAAGTATTGGCACACGTGCGTATTTAACGTTGCTGGTTACAAACGCCGCACCTTCCAGTACACAGCACATGTATGTGCTACCTCACACATCATACGTTACAATTCTGCCCACAGTGCCTACCATTAACAAAGAAATGCAGTGTTTAGGGCATACATGTATCTCCTCCGCACACAAAACGTATTGGCACAGAGCGTGGCTTCCCGGTATATTGCTGGGATTTCAGGTACTGGAACGCCATCTGCTGACGCAATAGACACTGCGTGTTGTTGACGGGCAAGTCGCTAGTGTGTTGCTGTACTGCGCGATAGTGGTCAGCATGGGGCTGAAGAAGAGGGAACACACAGTGGCGTAGCGTGAGAGAGTGGTATTGCTCCATTCACAAGGGAGAAGCTATCGACAAATCGGAGCGGAGGTGTCTGTTAGCTACACCACGGTACGGGCCATCATTCATAGATATAAATAGACTGGAATAACAGTGAATACGCGTCGTCCTGGAGGTAAAAAAGTGCTTACAACTCGAGAGCGTCGCAATATCATCGCACTTGCTCGAAAGGAACCTGCTACAAGTGCAGCAACTATTGCTGAGGTTGTTCATACAACGTCCGACAAGACGTTTAGTCTTCAAACTATACGAAATGTGTTGAATGAGGCTGACATGCATGGACGTTCTCCCAGGAAAAAAACCATACATGTCGGAAATTAACCGGCAGAAACGCCTGCAGTTTGCGAAGGACTACATCAGTAAGCCGATGGGGTTTTGGGACACTGTGATATTTAACGATTAATCGATGTTCAGTGTGTTCGGATTTGATGCAAGAAAGAAAATTAGGCGCAATCCGAATACGCACCTCGACATCAAACACCACGTTGGGGGCGGTGTCATGGTCTGGGGCTGTATGGCGGCGTCCGGCGTTGGAAATCTCGCTGTAATCCACGGTGCAATGGATCACATGAGATAAATCGACGTGTTGCGAGGTAATTTACATGCTTGTGCACAGATATTTGCCCTTACTGGGGTGTTTCATTTCCAGCAAGACAACGACCCAAAACATACCTCCATGAAAACCCGGGAGTGGTTACTGTACAATACCCCCAGAAGGGTTCTAACACCACCTCAGAGCCCTGATTTGAAACCCATAGAGGACCTGCGGGCTCATGTTGACACACAAGTCAGAAAAAGCCGTCCGTCCGGTAAAAACGACCTGGAAAAAGTGCTCCTGGAGGAATGGTCGAAAATTACCCCTGGTGTCACTCGGAATTTAATACAAAGCGTTCCTAGGCGTTTACGTGCTGTTGTAGATGCTAAAGGGATGCACACTTTCTATTAGAAGACGTCCGATTCATACTCGTGTGTCAATACTTTTTTGGATGCAGAAAAGTGTTGTTTATTTTCATGACACTGTATGTTACTTTACGGACAGGTGATTTAGACATATTTGTTATCTGTGTAATGTAAGGTGGCACGTGTCTGGGTTCTGTTTTGAAATATATGTTTCGCTTAACCTACAACCACTAAAATGTAACTGTGTCAATACTTTTTGGTGCGATTGTATACTGTTTTCCACAGAATGTAGAAACCCATGAAAAGCTGTTAATCGATCAAGTGCGGATGACATATGTAACTGACAATGCGGAAGCAGAAAGAAACAAAGAGTAATCGATTGTAACAATGTCCAGCACCTCGCAGGCAAGCAATCTCGAATGGTTATCACCGACCGAACTTTCCACTTAAAAGATTTCATGTATTTCGTGGGTGTTGCGAGGCAGATGATTGTGCTCTAATTTTGTTCACTAGTGAGTAAGAGCAGCGGGGAGGTTATTGTATTAAATTAATGTGAATCCAAAAAATTGGAAATAACGTATCCTATCACAACCAAATATATGAAAGACTTTATATCACGTTGAGCTACTTATTTGGATAGTGATTTACAAGGTGTACAACTTTACTTCCGCCGTTTGCCGATAGGTGGCGACAACTGTAAGTAGCGGTCGAAAGAAACAGATCGTAGACGTCACGCAGTTAGCTTGGACCTCGGTCAACATAACCTCATTCAAACATTAGTCGATTTGTGTCTGCATCATCAAGTTGTTCTTGATGGAAAATGTCAGTTTCCGAGCCTAATTCTCGTCATTTGCGGAAGGTGTTACTGTTTTGTTTCAATGTGAAGAAAACAGCACCTGAGTCTCATCGAATGCTCTCAACTACGTATGGTAAGCTATAAGTGAAAGAACGTGTCGTGAGTGGTTTCAGCGTTTCAAGAACGGTGAATTGAACGTCGTAGACCGGCGCAGTGGTGGAAGAGAGAATGTTTTCTACGATGCAGAATTGGAGATATTGCTGAGTGAAGACTCGAGTCAAACTCAAGAAGAATTGGTACGATTACTTGGAATGACACGGCAAGCCATTTCAAAACGCCTCAAGGCTGTGGGCATGATACAGAAAGAAGGAACTTGTGTCCTGTGTGAGTTCAAACCAAGAGATGTTGAAACGGCGTTTGGCCGGTCCATGTGGCCGAGCGGTTCTAGGCGCTACAGTCTGGAGCCGCACGACCGCTACGTTCGCAGGTTCGAATCCTGCCTCGCGCATGGATGTGTGTGATGTCCTTAGGTTAGTTAGGTTTAAGTAGTTCTAAGTTATAGGGGACTGATGAAATTAGAAGTTAAGTTCCATAGTGCTCAGAGCCATTTGAACCATTTGTACATTGGATGATACATGTGTAACCACTTTGCTTTCTAAAGCCTCAAATGTTGGGGAAAAACGGTGGAAGCAAAGTTGTACACCTTTTAGAAACGGTCGTCCGATGTCTTTCTAACGTAAAATAATTTTGTAGTGGCCGTTGCAGAATATTCCTCCTTCAGCCCCTATAGTTTCATGAAGTTCCGACAGGTGAAGACGCCATACGTAGCGTTAAAAATGGCGTCTATAATGGAGGTGCGTACCAAGCAGAGAGCTGTCATAGAGTTTCTTTTGGCCGAAAACCAGAGCAACGCAGATATTCGAAGGAGCTTGCTCTGGCAGAGAGCAAAAGCACGGTGAGACGTTGGGCGTGGCGTGCGCCTTCATCGCAGTAAGCACGCGCAAACCTTTCCGATCTCTAGTGTGCTCGCCGGCCGCACACGGCTGTGATTTCTACAATTTTGGAATGTGCGGACACTCTCACTCGATATGATACGATACTGCGGTGCCTGTGTTGTTCAGACATGCACGCATGTCCGAAGGAGATTTGCATCGTACTTTTGAACAACGTAGGTATTGCAATTTCGCATTTATCTGTCAACACCGAGCGAGCGTCTGTCAGTTAAAATGTCTTCCCTGTATGGAATATACGTAATGGATGTATGAGTACAGGTTGTAGACACATGGTTGAAGATTGGGCCTGACCGTGAAGCGTGCTCGAACAGCCTAAAAGTTAGGCGATCGCTCACGATTAGCAGGAATTGTGAGTTCGAGTCCCGGTCGAGCACAATTTTTAATGGTTCTCCATCTTCGTACCTGCAGATACGTTCCATGACTCTCATTCGAGGTGATCGACGCATCAGAATCAAGCACCTTGCTGCTCAACAGTACTTTTCTATTGGTCCTGATGACACACTCATCTTCCAGTTGGGGTACTCAAATGTTTTTGCCCGCTAAGCTCCTCGCTCCCTAACAGAAGACCATAAAGGGCGACGAAGGACCATTCCCTGCACGTTACGACACTGATCGTGACACGTGGTCTCCGACGTTGACCGGTAGATTGGCAACATGCGGGCATACATGTCCCCAAGTAAGGTGGTTTAAGACCATTGCATTGGACGGAGAGTATACGTTTTTGTAGCCAAAAGCGTGGAGAATAATTGGTGTCTTGCAATCGTGAATAAAACCAGGTATTTTTAGAAAAAAATGTGTTGCATTACCTGAAAATCACCCCTATTACAACTAGCCTATCGAAGATTGAGTTAATTCATACTTCACCTGATGTTAAAACACGTTAAAATAAAACAATGGAATAAAAGAAATGTTTTCTTGCTAGGGCCTCCCGTTGGGTAGGCCGGTCGCTTGGTGCAAGTCTTTTGAGTTGACGCCACTTCGGCAACTTGCGTGTCGATGGGCATGAGATGACAATGATTAAGACAACACAACACCCAGTCCATTAGCGGAGAAAATATCGCAACTGTAAGAAAGACATGGTGGCAGCGCATGTATGTAACGCTTCGTTTTGGTTTTAGCGGAATCACTGAAAGACTTACAATCTATAAATTTGTAACAACTATTGACGGTGTTAGTTACTTCATTTCCTAAAGGCTTACTTTCCGTTCCACAGAGACTCTTAGAAAACACCCACCGGCAGCTGCCACGGACCGGAGATGTGCACGCGACTTCCAGCTTCCCGATGGTGGGCCTCTTATTGAGAAAGGAACGCCTGTGTTCATTCCGATATACGCCCTGCACCACGACCCCGAGTACTACCGAGAACCACAAAACTTCGACCCCGAGAGGTTCTCAGAAGAGCAGAAAGCAGAGAGACACCCATATGTGTACATGCCATTTGGTGAAGGTCCTCGAAACTGTATAGGTAAGTAATCAGACTCTTAATAGGGGTGCAACACACATGTAATGCAAAAAATTTACGATAGTCTCTTTACAACTCATCACATTCATGATAATTGTTTTTTTTTCTGTGGTAGTTTGATAAGCAACGTTTGTTAAATTTTCTTAAATAACTGCATTTCGTTTCGTAACTACCGCGATTTTGCTGTTGTATCTTTCCCCCTAAGATTTTCCTTTGGAAAATAATCTTAGCCCGATTAGTTGTACACGAGGATTTTGGAAATCAACGTCAGACTCATGCGACTGGACTAATTTTTATCTTCCAGGAATGCGGCTAGGTCTTCTTCAGGCTAAGATTGGTCTGGCGTACTTGATGTCCAAATACGAAGTTCGTCGATGTGAAGAAACCACGGTGCCTCTTCAGTACAGTACGTGGTCCGCGGTTCTGATGTCCACTACAGGTATACAGCTGAAACTGGCCCTGAGGAAGTAACCAAAACTACCTCACTGGTTGTGCTCAACCATCTTTCACACTCTTTGTCTGTCTGTGTAACATTTTACACTATTTGTTTTGTACACATTTCCTTTGTAGTCGGAAACGATGAAGAGACAATAAATTATTTCATTCTACCTACAAAATATTGTTTGTAGTAAATTTTTCGTTCCTCTGTTGCATACTTTAACAACATTTCCTGCAGTGCAAGTAAGGGTCAAAACTTTTAGTCATTATTTGATACACAAATTCTTTGGAGAAAATGAAGTGTAGTTAACAGTAATGCGACATTGTTGCGCGACCGTGTATTCGAAGTGACCACTACTAGCAACGATACAACGCCATTGTCGTCCCCTGAGAAAACTGCCGTTGTGACTGTTACGACGACTCTTCTTGACCATCTGACGGATCTTTTTAGAGCCTTCTGTATTTTTGGTCTCTTTCTATAATCTTTATCCGTCGGCATTCCTCATTAAAGGAAACTAAAATGAGTTTGATACTGAAGACATGCTGGATACTCAACTGTCGTCTTCGCCTTATCCATCGTGTGTGTAGTGTGTCATCCTAGTTCACTCTGGTATGAAATTACTAAAGCAAATCACCACGTTGTTATAACGGTATTTAAAATCTCTATGCACAGAGAATTGCTTTAAAAATTTAGCCAGTACTGACATTTTTAGTAAAATTAGCTTACATGAACTAAAATAAAGAGTGAAGAAATTCTGTAAATCTCAGTTGAAGGGAACGGAAAATGTTGCGAAAACACAAATGCCACATGGTGCAATAGAAGAAATTGACAATGATCACTTTCTGACAGTCAGAAAATTCCAACATTACAAAGAAAGCGGAACGGCTTACACCCCCGCACATTTATACATCAATTCCAGATCGGTTTACCAGACCACTGCCCACTTAGCCATAAACTTGACTTCATTTGTGGTCATATGGAAGGCGCAAAGGCGGAAACGATGCAAAGAGTCGCTACAAACTGTCAGGCGTATGAAAAACTTAAGACTGTATTCTTGGAGCGATACTGATCCACGGAAAACCAAAGTAGGATAAAATATGAATTGTTACAGGAGGAGCCATTCGAAAATTCAGGATAAGAGAAGCCAGTTAGATTTTCCGTAGAAACGACAAAAAGGAATCAGTGTTTAGACAATCCGTACAGTGTTGGGGAACTGATACCTATGTGCACAATGAAGTTAGCATTGCGTTATCAGCAATCATTGGTTGGTAGAGAAGGAGGAAATATACAGGCATTTACAGGGGTGTTAAGAGAACCTGAAGTCATCTTCAGTGAAGATGACGCATAGAAACAACGTGCAGTGAGACAAACCAACGCTAGGGGGAATAATAGCAGCCGAATGGCCTTCAATATGCTTACAATGGCAATAACAATGTTGGGAGAAGTAATTGTTTTGGGAAGAATTGTAATCGACCATGGAATAATAATAGCTAAGGTTTTGGCAATTCACAGAGGTCAAGCAATAACTATGGTTTTGGTGAGCCGCGGAATTACAATAATGGCTTTGGTCCCAGAAACCATAGTGGCAACTTTGATTCGCGATATGATCACCGTGCAAACGAAGCAGGAAGATTTAGATGTTTTCCACCACAAAACCCAAGTTATTCTGGTGGAACTGGGATGCCTAGATCTCAGAAAGGTTGGGAGAATCATACTTCAGCAGGACAACACACGCTCAATGCAGGAAGTCGAGTTGAGACCACCAAACCCTGGTAAAACACAGAACTGACGAGATTAACGGTACGAAGACCAGTCACAAGCGATTCAATCGCCAAATGAGGTTGATTTTATAATTAAACTTATAAATGGACTTAGCTTTGATCAGAAAGGTACTGAAATAGGTTTTGAGGAGTGATGAGATATAAATACCAGCATGCTGGGAGACAATTGACAGCGACTTGATCGATGATGAGGAACAAGAGTTGTTAACACTTAATATAGGCACATGTACAAAAATTGATTATGACCGAATTGTGAAGGACGTAGTTCATTTATACGAAACCGGGAGAGAAGTGCTATGCCAAGAGGATAATGCACCATTGGTAACACCATTATTGATACCCAAGTCAGAATTAGACCCAGAGTATTACATCAGCACCTAGTAAGACGAGCACTGAGTAATAGGAAAGCTACGGCGTTCAAGTTAGTTCTTTTCGATACACAAAGGCTCTATGGAAGTAAGTAAAGTAGTCCGCGATAACGCGGTCGAGTTCATTAATCCAAAAACAGGAAATTCATTGGGTTTCCACCAAATGAGGCATTTCAAATGGTATAAAAGGTAAAACAAAAAAAATATTCACACCTCAAGGAAATTTAGTTGTATTAAATATCGAGAAGTCAAATAGTAGGAAACCTAATAAAATGCACACAAATAAAACTTTTTAATTTATATACATCTCATTTAAATAATAGGACAACTTTTGCACTAGGTTAAAAGGATAATAGTAAAGGAGAAACAATAAAGTAGGAACTAAAGTATCTCTTGTGCAAACGAAATGTATTCTGGGGAAACAGTAGACAGCAAGGAGCAAAATAGAGATCGGCATGCGGATAGTTTGACGAAATAGTATTAAATTCTCTCTTAAAAAGGTAGTCAAAAGTAGAAAAAAAGTTGTTTTTTGTCAACAAAAGGCAGTTATGAAGTAGGAAGGAAGTAAAGAATTAGGTAAAAAGGAGATACTCATTTCTGGTTTGTTCCGTACAGGACGGTGAACATATAGTTGAGGAGATATTTTGGGGGAAAATGAGAAGTATATATGATTTGAGGAAAGTACCACAATAGAATTGGGGAGAAGAGGAGTTTGTGGCACAACTTGACAAGAAGAAGGGACCGGTTGGTTGGACATGTTCAGAGGAATCAAGGGATCACAAATTTAGCATTGGAGGACAGCGTGGTGGGTAAAAATCGTAGAGGGAGACCAAGAGATGAATACACTAAGCAGATTCAGAAGGATGCAGGTTGCAGTAAGTACTGGGAGGTGAAGAAGCTTGTACAGGGTAGAGTAGCATGGAGAGCTGCAACAAACCAGTCTCAGGACTTAATAACAGAAGATGGTATTCCAAGTTTGAGCAAAATCGGATGATAATTTCTATAGATTATTTTGATTCATAGGGGGTATGAACTTACGTTCCTATTAGATATTACTGGAAACCGTTCTCATATCCGACAGCGTCAGCTGCGCTGTGAGTCATAGCGGAGAGCAAATCCTGCAGCCACCGTGATACACGGTTGCGTGCTATACTGTACAGGATAATATTTGGTAACAACTTGCTATGTTACACACACCCAAAGAACCTACCACCCCCCCCCCACCCCCGCCGGCCCCCATGAACAGTGGACCTTGTCGTTGGTGGGGAGGCTTGCATACCTCAGCGATATAGATGGCCGTACCGTAGATGCAACCACAATGGAGGGGTATCTGTTGAGAGGTCAGACAAACGTGTGGTTCCTGAGGAGGGGCAACAGCCTTTTCAGTAGTTGCAGGGCAACAGTCTGGATGATTGACTGATCTGGCCTTGTAACATTAACCAAAACGGCCTTGCTGTGCTGGTACTGCGTACGTCTGAAAGCAAGGGGATACTACAGCCATAATTTCTTCAGAGGGCATATAGCTTTACTGTATGGTTAAATGATGGTGGCGTCCTCTAGGGTAAAATATTCCGGAGGTAAAATAGTCTTCCATTCGGATCTCCGGACGGGAACCACTCAAGAGGACGTCGTTATCAGGAGAAAGAAAACTGGCGTTCTACGGATTGGAGCGTGGAATGTCATATCCCTTAATCGGGCAGGTAGGTTAGAAAATTTAAAAAGGAAAATGGGTAGGTTAAGGTTAGATATAGTGGGAATTAGTGAGGTTCGGTGGCAGGAGGAAAAAGACTTTTGGTCAGGTGAATACAGGGTTATAAATACAAAATCAAATAGGGGTAATGCAGGAGTAGGTTTAATAATGAATAGGAAAATAGGAATGCGGGTAAGCTACTACAAGCAGCATAGTAAACGCATTATTGTGGCCAGGATAGACACGAAGCGCACGCCTACTACAGTAGTACAAGTTTATATGCCAATTAGCTCTGCAGATGATGAAGAAATTGATGAGATAATAGAAATTAATCAGGCACTGAAGGGAGACGAAAATTTAATAGTCATGGGTGACTGGAATTCGAGAGTAGGAAAAGGGAGGGTAGGAAACATAGTAGGTGAATATGGATTGGGGGTAAGAAATGAAAGACGAAGCTGTCTTGTAGAATTTTGCACAGAGCATAACTTAATCATAGCTAACACTTGATTCAAGAATCATGAAAGAAGGTTGTATGCATGGAAAAAGCCCGGAGATACTAAAAGGTATCAGATAGATTTTGTAATGGTAAGACAAAGATTTGGAAACCAGGTTTTAAATTGTAAAACATTTCCAGGGGCAGATGTGGACTCTGACCAAATCTATTGGTTATGAACTGCAGATTAAAGCTGAAGAATCTGCAAAAAGGTGGGAATTTAAGGAGATGGGACCTGGATAAACTGACTAAATCAGAGGTTGTAGAGAGTTTCAGGGAGAGCATAAGGGAACAATTGACAGGAATGGGGGACAGAAATACAGTAGAAGAAGAATGGGTATCTTTGAGGGATGAAGTAGTGAAGGCAGCAGAAGATGAAGTAGGTAAAAAGACGAGGGCTAGTAGAAATCCTTGGGTAACAGAAGAAATACTGAATTTAATTGATGAAAGGAGAAAATATAAAAATGCAGTAAATGAAGCAGGCAAAAAGGAATACAAACGTCTCAAAAATGAGGTCGACAGGAAGTGCAGGACGGCTAAGGAGGGATGGCTAGAGGACAAGTGTAAGGATTAAGAGGCATATATCGCTAGGGGTAAGCTAGATACTGCCTACAGGAAATTTAAAGAGACCTTTGGAGAAATGAGAGCCACTTGTATGAATATCAAGAGTTGAGATGGAAACCCAGTTCTAAGCAAAGAAGAGATAGCAAAAAGGTGGAAGGAATATATAGAGGGGCGATGTACTTGAGGACAATATTTTGGGAATGGATGAGGATGTAGATGAAGATGAAATAGGAGATACAATACTGCGTGAAGAGGTTGACAGAGCATTGAAAGTCGAAACAAGTCCCCAGGAGTAGACATCACTCCATTGGAACTACTGACGGCCTTGGGAGAGCCAGTCCTGACTAAACTCTTCCATCTGGTGAGCAAGACTTAGAGACAGGTCGAAATACCCACAGACTTCAAGAAGAATATAATAATTCCAATCCCAAAGAAAGCAGGTTTTGACAGATGTGAAAATACCGAACTATCAGTTTAAAAAGTCACAGCTGCAAAATACTAACGCGAATTTTTACAGATGAATGGAAAAACTGGTAGAAGCCGACCTCGGGGAAGATCATTTTGCATTCCGTAGAAATGTTGGGACACGGGAGGCAATACTGACCTTACGATTTATCTTAGAAGAAAGATTAAGGAAAGGCAAACACACGTTTCTAGCATTTGTAGACTTACAGAAAGCTTTTGACAATGTTGACTGGAAAACTCTCTTTCAAATTCTGAAGCTGGCAGGGGTAAAGTACAGGGAGCGAAAGGCTATTTACAATTTGTACAGAAACCAGATGGCAGTTATAAGAGCCGAGGGACATGAAAGGGAAGCAGTGATTGGGAAGGGAGTGAGACAGGGTTGTAGTCTCTCCCTGATGTTATTCAATCTGTATATTGAGCAAGCAGTAAAGGAAACAAAAGAAAAGTTCGGAGTAGGTATTAAAATCTATGGAGAAGAAATAAAAACTTTGAGGTTCATCGATGACATTGTGATTCTGTCAGAGACATCAAAGGATCTGGAAGAGCAGTTGAACGGAATGGAAGGTGTATTGAAAGGAGGATGTAAGATGAACATTAACAAAAGCAAAACGAGGATAATGGAATGTAGTCGAGTTAAGTCGGGTGATGCTGAGGGAATTAGATTAGGAAAAGAGACGCTTAAAGTCGTAAAGCAATTTTGCTATTTGGGGAGCAAAATAACTGATGATGGTCTAAGTAGAGAGGATATAAAATGTAGACTGGCAATGGCAAGGAAAGTGTTTTTGAAGAAGAGAAATTTGTTAACAGCGAGTATTGGTTTAAGTGACAGGAAGTCGTTTCTGAAAGTATTTGTATGGAGTGTAGTCATGTATGGAAGTGAAACATGGACGATAAATAGTTTGGACAAGAAGAGAATACAAGCTTTCGAAATATGGTGCTACAGAATAATGCTGAAGATTATATGGGTAGATCACATAACTAATGAGGAGGTATTGAATAGAATTGGGGAGAAGAGGAGTTTGTGGCACAACTTGACAAGAAGAAGGGACCGGTTGGTAGGACATGTTCTGAGGCGTCACGGGATCACAAATTTACCATTGGAGGGCAGTGTGGAGGGTAAAAATCTTAGAGGGAGACCAAGAGATGAATACACTAAGCAGATTCAGAAGGATGTAGGTTGCAGTAAGTACTGCGAGATGCAGAAGCTTGCACAAGATAGAGTAGCATGGAGAGCTGCATCAAACCCTTCTCAGTATTGAAGAGCACAGCAACAACAACAAGAACCTAAAATTCTTCTTGAGTGTATATGAGATTCTTACAATGGCAATGTTATTAGTGAACTCTTTGAATACACCGACAGATTTTAACTACTGGACCTCTAAGGAAATTTAATTCCTACTAAGAAATTTTTCAAGTGAGTGAAATATCAAAATTTACATTACCGTTTCCTACACTGTTACATCAGATTTCAGTGGCTTGGACTTGGTGGCGAGTAACTAAATTAATTTACAAAACTTTTCTTCTCTCTCCTGAAATAATGTTTTTTACAAAATCACACATTTCAATATTTTCCATAAAAATTGAACTAACAAACCATCCACTTCAGTACATATTCAAGCTTTGCTTGAAATTGTAATTTTCTGTAAACTAAATTACTTTCGAAGATTTTATGTTGTTTGAACAGAATCAAACATCTTACAAGTTGCATTGTCAGTGTTTAGGAAATCCACTGAACTATTTTTATCACTGTGGTAAGCGTCCTTTTTATATCTAGCCACTTTACACTTGCTATCCTAGTGCTCATGTAATTTATTAATATATTTTAGTCACTGTGGGGAGTGTCCTTTTAATCTAACATTTTATACTCGCTGTTGTAGCGTTCATGAAATTAATTACTTTAATCGCTTTGGTGAGCGTTCTTCTAGTAGACAAAAAGATGGCCTTTTGTTCTTTTTACACAAAACAAATTAACTGACTTTCTAATCGCTTTGGTGTGCGTCATTTTTATGTAAACACTTTACTTTCTGTTGAAACATACAACTTTCATTTTAAAACTTACACATGGGTTGCATTATAGGCATGTCACAGGGATACAATGTCCAGCCCTCAGTCACAGATCGGGTTTTTCATAGACTCATATTGGGTTTTTCACATTTTTCATACCTGCAGAACACAGCTACATCTAAGTTTCCATTCTTAATATCTGCATCCTAACTTAACACATATGTTTATCATAGTCCACAATTTATATTCTCAATTTTGAGGCAAATTTTACAAGAAACCTTTCAAAATTGTAGTGTTTCCCAAAATTTACTTCTTATTTACACAAAACTTTTTCCCAAGACAAATCCATATTAATTGTCATTCAACATCCTGTAAATCATAGTCTCATATACTACTAATTAATTTCAGTAAAAAAAGAATTAACCACTGCTCAGAATTATCAACAGTATCCAATTTGGCACTACTACTTACTCTTTTTTCCAAAAAATCATCTTATGCCTTTTATACTGTGAAATTACTTAAGCAAGTTCCTGCTTGAAGCACTACATATTCTGTAAACCTTTATGAGTATTTTCTCTATTAATTTTTCCTACAGAAAAATATTTTCTTTACAGTTACTATTCATCTCTAATGACTTCACATAGGGTAAGCTATTATACAGACAAATACAAATACAAATTATACAGACTGTTGAAAATACTGAAAATCACTTATGCCAACTTCTGTGTCATTCAAACACATCATATACATATTATACAAAGAGAATGCTAAATTACTGAAATTACTAAAAGTTACTCATACCAACTTCTGTGGTCCTGAAACATATATCATATACAAAATTTATTTACTTGTTCCATAGGCACACTTCCTCTGCCTATATCACAAAACTCTTTCAACAACATTTCTATTTGTTTCAAAAATTTGCTTAATCATCACCTGCTACATAGTCACATTGCTTTACTCCTTTCTAGTCTTCCTTCAATTCTCCATCCACACTTGTTAGTTCTTTAGTTATCTACTTTCAAAATGGTTTTTTTCTCACTTTCTTTAGAAATCTTCTACAAACACTTTTTTTAGAAGAGGAAAGAGGGAAAGAAGATAGCAAAACGTTCTCAATGATGAAGAGTGAGTTTGACAATACGAAACGAAAATGAAATAACATTGCCAACAGCTTGGGATGCCTGGTGTTCATTAAACACCTGACGACGCAAAGGGTGCATGTTCCCTGAGGCCTGCTAGTTACTGGTGTCCCCACCTGCCTTCTGTATACGCCTTTTAAGTCAATGATGGTTCTCAATCCTAGCAGCATGTGTGATTTTACATATTTCAATTTATAGGCATTGCCATGAGCTTTCGCCACAATCATAAATGTTCCCACATACTCATCGGTACATTTCCTTGTCTCTGCAGCAATTTTTTAGATTTTTCTTATGTTTTTACCAGCACTAGTTCACCTATCTGGAAACTTGTCAGACATGCCCTCACTTTTCTCTCCAGAGCTTTTTTCTGATATTTGCTCGTGCTATTCTCCTTTTCTGTTCCATTATTATTTCAGTAAGAGCAGGAAATTCAGCTATCTCAAATAACAGGTTATTCGTTCTAATTCCACACATCAATTCTACAGGGTCAAAACGAGTGGCTTATTGTTTTACGTGATTAATTACTTCTTCAAAATATCCTAGGTAATTAGCCCAAGCTTGTTGCTTCTTGTGAGAGTATGTTCTACAGAGACGATTCAGATCTTTCATAATTCTTTCACACATATTCCCTTGGGCAAAATAAGCGAAGATTTTTCCATGTTCTATATTTCTTTCTCTAGATTCATAATCAGACTGATCTAATAAATCCTGCACTATTTTACATCTATTGAAACCTACCCCTCCTGCGGAAATTACGCACATATTTACTGGTTCTCTTGCTCTTCTTTAATTGTGGCAGCTTTCACTAACCTGTCAACTATCGACAGATTGAAACATACCTGTAAATCCTCATCTTCTGTAATAACATCTGATTCTGCAAGCCTTGGCAAGGTGTTGTCAGAATTTACACTATTACCCTCTGCTTCCTCCTCTTCTGTTTCCTCCTCACTACCTAAAACTACTCCTCTTAAACTCCTTAAAAACTCTTCTTCTCTCTTATTCTCTTCCTGTGGTACTTCCAATACAGTTTCCCCTATCACTGTACTAATTCCACAGCCTAATGTAAGCCCCTCATCTGCCGAGCAGTGCTGACTCACCCCAGCCTACTGTTCTGAATCATCACTTTCTGCTGATTGATCTTCATTAACCTGGTTCCTGTAATCTCCTGTCTGACCTTTTCTGTTGCAAATTTCGGCTACATTTTTCTGATAAACACAATTTTCTACAGTGTCCCTCTTATCTGTACTCTTTGTTTTCATAAAATCACCGCCATGCTGGTCAACTGGTGTCTATCTTACAAACGGTTTTGCTAGTGGTTTAGATTATGCCGTTTTAGTCTGCAAATGCCAGCGCCATTAAGGACTGCCATTAGTTTTCCTCGTCCTCTACATGGTCTTTGCCCCCTACATTCCTTTCACCTGGCGGTCTGCGCCACTCCATCCCATCAGCTGAGCCGACCGATGTGGCCGAGCGGTTCTAGGCGCTTCAGTCTGGAACCACGCGACCGCTACGGTCGCAGGTTCGAATGCTGCTTCGGACACGGATGTGTGTGATGTTCTTAGGTTAGTTACATTTAAGTAGTTCTGAATTCTAGGGGACTGATGACCTCAGATGTTAAGTCCCATAATGCTCAGAGCAATTGAACCAACCCATCAGCTGATTGATGCTATCGGTATTCAACATTTTGGTCTCTGTCACTGTACCTGTTACCAACAGAACCACCTCGACTTCTGTATCTGCATCTGTAATTATTAGTTCTCTGTACTCTTATTCTATTCACTTGTACCTGGACTCTGTTTTCAGTTTGTCTAATGGGAAGCCTATAGTCCCTTCTTGCACTCTCCTCCTCCTTCAAAATATTCTCCATCCTCTCAAGATAATGGATAAATTTGTCAATATCATCTCTAGAAGCCGATATTATTTTATTCCTCCAGTACAATGGTAATTTATTCTCTATTCCCAAGATCACCTGTTCTGCTTCCACTTTCGAGTTTAAATAGGACAAAGTTGTTACCTACTTTTGGAGAAATCTTTTAACACTCTCTTTCTTGAGATCATATTTTCCCACAGACCAGATTTGCAATTTCTTCCTTCTTCTCCAATATTCCCCGAAAAAGGCTTGCCTAAACTCTGCTAACTTGTCATATTAATCTGAGGTCAAATCCTGGGATGTGCCATTAGATATAATGTAATAAACCCAATTTTCTGTTTGTCATTCCAAGATCTGGGTAATGTGTCTTCAAAATCACTCCAAAATTCCGTAGGATGTGTATTTCTACTTGGATCGAATCGCAAAAACTGTCGAAGAGTCACATAAGCAATTCCTGATGAATCTGTTACACCATTAGACACAAAACAACCACTACCATTGTTAACACTTTGCTCTACTCCAGTTAGTCTACCTTGATTGTTACACAACTCTTCATCTACATCTGCACTAAACTGATTGATATTAGTTTCAAGGTTAGTGATTTTGCACACCAAACTTTGCACACACATCTTTTCCTTCCTTAATTTGACTCTCCAATACAATATGACTATGTTCTGATTCTTTTTCTAGATTTTTAACCTGTTCATTATTTCAACTAACTATGAATTTACTTGTTCCGTTAACTGTTTGTTGTTATCAGCAACTTGCTTAATCTGTGAAGTTAATTCACTTTTTATTGTTACAACAACATGATTACACTCTTGTTGCACCTGACTAATCTCACCTGCTGTTACTGAACAGAGTCATATCATTTTTCCAAGAACCCCTTAATTTAGAAATTTTATTTTCCATTTTGGATTCCATTTCTACTGTCATGTTAATGAACCCTTGATTAACTTCAGAACTCAAAGCATTATTTATATCAGAACCAATTTCATTAACTTCAGTACGCAATCCATTCATTTTAGTGCCAATATCAGAACCCATTTCCTTCATATGTTACAAAATATTCGCGAACATTTCTGAAACCCTATCTTTCTGCTCACAGGCAACTGACACTGGCTCCTGCTTCATCTTAGTAACAATAACAGGTATATATTTAACATCGGCTTGCACTGTGCTTTGTTCATTTTCTATCCCATAATTAGAAGACATTGAATCAGGTAGACCACTATCATTTGCTTGTAATACAACAAAACTAAATTCGCCATATACCTCGAAACTCAATTGTTGGCAGTATAGGTACCACCTCAAATACTTGGCGGGCCGGATACCGGGGATGTCCGGCCAGCGGTTTGCCGGCCCTCGCGGGCCAGTTTCCGCCCACGGGCCGTAGTTTGGAGACCCCTGGTCTAGCACATTGTTTTACTCTGTCAGGAAATTCCATAATATTTTATTGTTCAGTGGCATTCATCCACAGTATTATTTATGATTCACTTTATCCAAAAAGCGCCTTTATCGATACTGAAGTGAGACATTCATAGTTAGGCAGGTTGCGTGCTTTTATCCGAACACTTGGCTCGTAGATTTATAGGTGAATTGCCGCAATGAACAATACTTTTCACCGCCAAAGAATATCATTCGCTGTGTTTATGTTTTCATATTCACTCACAATAGCATTCAGTATCATTTGCATTCACAGTTTTGCCTGACTTCAATTAAATGCTGTCAAATTATCTTAAACATTCAGATTCGATTAATTTTAAAGAAATTTTAAGTATCTAAGTTATTACCTCAATGAAACGAGCAGCTGACATTTGTCTTCGGGTCAATGCTTATCCGAGTTACTTAATCCACTATAATTTGCAAAGATAACACCACATGTGGAGATACCGTGCTTCCGTTGTAGATAAAGCTTCACATCTGACATTGTACGAGCAGATGAAAAAATCCGATAGTTGCCATTTAGTGTAGGCGGCGATACCTTTCTTGTGTTGTAGATAAAGCTTGACATTTAAGATGTGTGAAGTTATGAAAGAAAACCGATAGTTACCAGTTAGTGAAGGACCGTTGTCTTATTATTGATGCAAGAGTACCTCGTCCTTTAGTATGTGAATAACCATTGTCTCAGGGAAAATTAACAGAACTCCCTATCGAAACAACTGGGAGCTGCACTAAGTCAAATCATCGGCAATAACAGCTGAAGATGTGGAGATTCAGAATAGGAGATTGCACCCAGGACTCGTGCTCAAAAACCCATCGGGCTACCCAGATTTGTGCTTGCTTGCCCCGCAGATAACGAAGAGACTGAAAAATGATATGGCGAGGTAAAATAAATTATACTGCTCGCCAAGGGAGACGAAAATGTAATAGTGATGCAATAATATTAAACGTAAGTGAATGATTAACAGTAGGAAAGCATGAACAGGGGGAACAAATCCAGTAGTTTTGGCTCGCTTTCTGCTAGTGGCAGAAACCTCTTAAATGATGGTCATGTACTTGTTAAAAACCTTGTGAGTTGCTCACATGTAAGGAAATATGCAGGCATCACATGCAGAGGTTCTTTTTCCTCCAACGTAACTACCCTGGAATTAAGTAAAACTTCTGTGCTCACCGTGCCTGTGTTGAAGTCTCCTTCATCCAAATTGCATTAAGAGCATTTGTTGTGAACTACTGTTCGCACTCACGCCAGCTCTACACTTTTCCGCACATTGTAAATTGACGGGCAAAACACGGCAAGTGCCATAATCCTATTTCCCAGAAACTTCGCTCAGTGGAAGAGGGGTCAAAATAACAGAACAAATGTCTCTGCATATCTGTAGATACTTGATGGGTTCTGAGAAAACAACGCTCAAAATTTTCAAGGTACTGTACGTGCCTTTGAGCGAGTAGATGGTTCCATCGAATCTGTGGTACAGTGGCTAGTGTGGTATCGACAGCAACGCATACTTTCAAAGGTTGGCCCTACCACGAGACACAGACGACAGCGCCCTCTAGCTGGCTCTGCCGAGGTTTACCAGCTCTGGGACTGCTTCACCCCTTTTCATCAGGTGCAGCCAGCCAGGAAACTTCGCTTCAGTTTGCTCTCCATACGACGGGTCGAAGACTTCGCATCGGTACAATGCTATGTATTCTTTCTTGCTTCAGTAAACCATTTTTACTCCCTGCAGTACCGACATATTTTTCCTGCCCCTTCTCCTACCCACACACCGCCTTCCAGGTGGGATACAAAAGCTAGCGTCGCTGTTTTACACTTTTCCGCCCTGTGTTCGAAACCTGATTACAATTTCTGACACTCCACTCCTTTTCTCTTTCATCAGACATGGGCATAAACACCCTGTGAGTACGTTAGCATCTATAGAATAAACGACTGGGCTAAGGAGTGGATCTTTATTCTATAACAGAGCTCAACAGTGTTTAAGCTGTACACAAATTGTTTTTAATTCAGAACAGAATTATTACCAAAGAAATACACGATTTTACATAGATTGCAATGTGACACTGCTAGGACAGTTGTCAAGATAACGCATTTCGTCCTGCTTAATCAAAATAACTCTCAACACAACAATATCAAATTTTAACCAGAAGGTTCTTTTCAAAATTATTCTTACAACTACACCGTGAAGTTGGCCAATATTACGACAAATCATCCGATTTCGGTTCTAAGTTTGGTACTATTTAGGATGACAATCAAGTCTATGGAGGATGGTTAGTTTTTGTGACAAGCCGAGCAAAAGGTTACTCAAGGCTGCTCGAGTTCACAGTGGATCCAAGCTGGTGATCCAACAAGTTTACGCCTGTGCTAGTGGTATTTACCTTAGCTGCGATGAGCTGTAAGCTACATGGCTGCTCCTGTCCTCTGAAAGTCCTATATAAGTTAATCAAAACCTTTGCTGATCTGACCAGCAGAAACTGTCCTATGTTTCTCGTTAGGCGAGAAATCATGCACTCATCCATAGTTTTGAAATATGACTGTTTCTACGCCAATGGATGGAGAAGCGTGCATATTACAATGCCCTCTCAGTTCTCACAAGAACGATTAACTATGTGCCTGTTTCGATTCTCTGCTGTTGGAGCTCAACGATGCTATGGCTAATATCTAGCTGAATGTCAGCCGAAGTGAATGCAGTGTTCACCCAAAATTTCTCCTTTGCGTCGTACAGAGCGTGATGCGCCCTATTATACACTTGACGCTGGTTCAGAGGAGAATCCCCGAAATTTTCGGTCTTGTGTCTCTCGTAGCAAAATTGTCTCCCATCTGGGTCGTTTCGTGCTCCAAGTCACAGCTTTTTCCGATCAATAGGAGCGTTTCTTTTATTTTGTGGAAACTATCCTTGCCAATCGCAAAGGGCCTATCATCAAAATGCGTCGAAGTTTCGGCACTTCACGCCTTCCTGGTTCATGTCAGCCAATCGGACATTTTGTGTCCGCTCCAGACGCCTAAAAGTGATATGCGTACATCATGAGCATACCGCACACAGTTCACGTGACTGACTGCATCACTGGTTTGTTCGTATCCATCTGGAAATTCCCCAATGCAATACCACTCCGGTGGCCCGATACTTGCCCTCCTGGATGAGTCACCTGGCCCGTTCGTTGTCCTTCGCCACGGGTCGCTTTAAGAGCTTTTCGTTGTACTCAACCCGTGACGTCGTCATTTGCATCTGCTGCCAAACGAAATGTTTCCTACAGCAGCTTGTTTCACTTCTTGCTCATTGACATGCAGGCTTTAGGTTTGGTTTGTTAATACCGCCGATTTTGTGTCATCCCTTTGCATTGCATACTGTACATTTCAATAGGCAAATCTGATAATTTTCGCCGAAGTATGTCAGGTGACATATTCACCTTCCTGTTAAAACGTACAAAAACTCTTACGTAAAATGCGAAATTGACATTCATTTAATCCTCCTCATTCCGTGTTCAATTTTGTGCTGGCTCAATCAATGGTTGAGAAATTAATCAAAGTCAGATGGCATAACCAAACAGTGGTTAATTCTGGTCTCCTTCTCGTTATTTTACAGTGCAGTTGATTTCATATATATTACTGATTTGAACGCTAAAGTAATGTTTTTCCAAAATTTAACATGTTCTTTCTAATTTTATGATTTAATACAATTATTTAACTAACCTAAAGTCTTTTCTTTCTATTTTATGGTTGTCTATGTTTTAATTTTAAATTAAATGCAAACAAATCACAGCTTCTCTATAAATTTGTACCAATCCTAAATTTTTCAATTTAAGACTGATCTGTTTTTAACCTTAAGACTTTCGTTTAATGATGATGGAGTTCTATTGAAGTTAGGGAACCTTCATTTAATATTATCCTCCCCTTTTTCAGTACTTATTATATAGTCTCAACCCTTTTTGTTTTTTTGTCAATTATAATTTAAGAAAGTTTCATTTCTTACAATAATTTCTTGATTTATCTTAAACATAACCATATCATTCTCATAACTTTACGAGCACAATCCTATTCACAAACGTATTTATATCCCCCAAAAACCTTAAATTTATGCATTATAAATTTACAAAAGTTTTGAATTTATTGGTGACTTTTACAAACATATTAAATTTCTAATGCTACTAATTACTTTGCAGATTTTAAATTAACATCATGGAATTGCTAAAGCGATTTTATACGCATACCCTATATTTTAACAAACACATTACATAGTAGAATATTAGCCTCCCACGAAAATGTTAAAATTTGGTTTTCTTAACTTAGGCATGTTGAAAAATATGAAATACAAGGAAATATTTTTGATATGTCAAGATTAAAATTTAAAAGCATTGTTAATAGCGATCTGTTTCCGAGACACAGTACTCTTCAAAAATCAAATATTTTTAAAGAACAATAAAATTTGTGTGTTCATAATTTTTTTCAGTTGAATCGGATAATAGTCTGTCAAAGACAGTTCTTTCTCCTACATCTTCACGGTGGTTCATTGAAGTCGTCACTCTCCTTTTCATGTACCTTGACATGTCTTGGCTGAGCATGGAATGACGGTCAGCCATGTGCCTCGACATGTCTCTGCTGAGCATGGAATGACGGCCGGCCGTGAGCCTCAACGTGTCTGTGCTGAGCGTGGATTGACGGTCGGCAGAGAGAAAGGTTGCTGAAGATATGAGCATGTCATGAATGCTTGGCTTCCTTTGTTCCATTATGTTATTAGTGTAACGATTATGGTTTCCTCATCTTCATCACTATTGATAGTAAGAGTGAAATTGGTGGTGATGAAGGTTAGTGTGTTAGTAAGTTCTTTTTCAGAAAAATGGTTCAAGTGGCTCTGAGCATTATGGGACTTAACTTCTGAGGTCATCAGTCTGCTAGAACTTAGAACTACTTATACCTAACTGACCTAAGGACATCACACACATCAATGCCCGAGGCAGGATTCGAAACTGCGACCGTAGCGATCGCTCAATTCCAGACTGTAGCGCGTAGAACCGCTCGGCCACTAAGGCCGGCAGTTCTTTTTCTTTTTTTTCTAACTACAGGTACTTCATATTATCATGAAAACTTTCCACCCTGACTCAAGCGTCTTTTTCTCTACAATCTCTTCTTTTCGGCTAGCTGCAACCCAACTTCAAAATACAATATATCTCCCACTCTTTTTCCAAAAACTTTCTCTACTGTGTAACGTAGCAAATTATTACCAGACAACATTCTGTACAGTATTGCCCGCAACCGTGTACCACGGCGGCTGCTGGATTTGCTCTCTGCTATGACTCACAGCGCAGCTGACGCAATCGGCCGTGAGAGCGGTCTCCAGTAACATCTAGTAGTAACGTAAATTCATACCCCATACGAATCTAAATAAACTATAGTAATTATCATCCAATTTTGCTCAAACTTGGTATACCATCTTTTGTTATGAAGTAGACGAGCCTGTTAAAATTTCAGATTGTTATCTAGTATACTTACTGAAACTGAGAAAATTAGTTAAGCCATAAAACCGACACGTATGTTTCAAAACTCGGTTAGGAACAATAGCAGATTGTCTTGTATTATCATCTAAAGTCATAACCAGAGTTCTTAGAGTATTAAATTAATTGGAATTTTTCTTTTCAAAACTTTAATTAATGTGCATTTTGTAGTGTAAAAAATCATTCAGAATAGTTACCTGCTTATTATTTTGTTGTGTGTATACATGGGAATGAATGAGAGAGTGTCTGTGGAACATACATAAAAACTTAATATTGTTTTATGCATAACCTGATAAAATAGAATCGTGGGAAAATTGTGGGTGCTACCACAATGCTGATGACGTGTGTCGAAGTGTGCTTGATTTTCTAAGGAAAAGCTGCCAGAATAAAAGTTAGAGGTGGAATAAGTATCTAAATTAATTTAAAGATTATTCTGTATTTCGGTCTATTTTATTAGATATCATATTAGAAATCGGCGCTGGAATGACGTAATTGATTTTCTGATTGGTGATTGGTTCAAGCATGTTTTGCCACGAGTATGATCTAGAAGGATCATTCTGATTGGTCAGTCAGACCATTAGCCAGTCAGAATTAAGCTGTTCCCGTGCGCAGAAAGTTAGATAGACATAGAGTGAGGTGGCATCGAAAGAGTCGCTCGCAACCTATTGTACGTTTAAGACCATGTTAGATGTCACTGTGCAAATTGCATGTAAAATGAAGTATTGAGTTCATTGCATTAAGAACTAGTCGTAACTATGGAGGTATGAGTTATGAACATTTTGAGGAATGTTAGATGTTTCTGAATTAGTTAATTCTGGTATTATGAGCATGTGATAGTCATTGTGTAAAATTCCACGTGGCAGAGTCCGTATTCTTTATGGAATATTTAGGCGAGCACTTCAGACATTGACGACTACTGATTTCGACCGAAAGTTTCAACTCGCTATAGTAGTGGGTCAGTGAATGTCAGATCGAACATTAATCTGGTTGGATTAGTAGATATTCTGTCTCTTTTCCGTGTGAAATTATGGTGTATTGACTTCGAACTTGGAATGATAGAGCAGTTAAAAATAGTAAATTCTTACTTGATAACAATTTCGTGTGCTTCGCTCAGAATAAAGCATCCATTGTACTAGAATTTCCGAATACTCACTGCAGGTAAACTGCATTTTCCTACCTCCCGAAATTTCTTAAAACGAAATTACAGGAACTGATTCGCAACTTAAGTTATGCAGCCCCTGTGTGGTAGGTATTAGGTCGTAGCTTCATCAACGCTGCTTTACACAGCCGAGTGAGTATCTACTTGTGCGGAGTGAAGGGACATCGTAAGGAAGCCCTACTGAGATATATGGACAAATAAGGTGAGACAGTACGAACGACGACGACAAAGAAAACCGCGTCTCGCCGTAGTTGGTGCATTAGCGTCTGGGAAAAAATAGCAAAGTTCGAGTGTATACGAACTTCAAAAAGTAGCAGTGTAAATAACCCGATAAATGAAATACCCACACGCGCATAAATGGACTTTAATGGGACAATAGTAGCGAAGTGGAAGAATATAGTGGCAAAAGCAACTGGCATAAGAGGCGTCTAACGACGTCGGCGACAGCTGAGTATCAAGCAGCAGCAACCAGGAGTGTGCAGCAGTTGGCAGCAGTGGCCAGAGTGAGGATTCAGAAACTACACCTGCAGGGGCAGAGCTTGGTGAATGGACCCGCTGTACCATCTCGCCGGGCTGACAATGCAAGAGAAAAGCTAAGTAGTATTCTACTTTGTTTTGTGGGTGTGTGTGCAAAGAAACTGTGTGTCATGGCGGAAAGTAATAATCAGGAGATAGTAGACGAGAAAGTGAAGGTGGATTTGGATAAAGAAAAATATGTAGATGATTCAATGATTGGCGAATTTAGTTTTCTTGTATTGCAAGCAAATGATAGTGGTCTACCTGATTCAATGTCTTCTAATTATGGGATAGAAAATGAACAAAGCACAGTGCAAGCCGATGTTAAATATATATCTGTTATTGTTACTAAGATGAAGCAGGGGCCAGTGTCAGTTGCCTGTGAGCAGAAAGATAGGGTTTCAGAAATGTTCGCGAATATTTTGTAACATATGAAGGAAATGGGTTCTGATATTAGCACTAAAATGAATGGATTGCGTACTGAAGTTAATGAAATGGGTTCTGATATAAAGAATGCTTTGAGTTCTGAAGTTAATCAAGGGTTCATTAACATGACAGTGGAAATGGAATCCAAAATGGAAAATAAAATTTCTATCTTTACAAAGGGGACGGTCATGATTAAACTTGTGGCTATCCACAATGAACAGACAGACTATTCTCCGTGCGATGGTGAAAAAAAGAACGGTTAACAGACTAGTTTGGCGAAAACATTTTAAGTAAAAAAATTCTTTGAATTTTATTCTACTCACGAGTCTGGTGCAAGTCTTTCAAATGGACGCCACTTCGGCGACTAGCCTTAGTAACTAATCATTATGGAAGACGGTTCTTAAGCGAGGTTTCACTTTCTTTTGAGTATGTTGTAGAATATGTCTTGCTGTAATAGTGTTGCTAACAATGATTTTGAGATTTCCTTAACGTTGCAGGACGCTTTCGTGAAGAATGTGAAGTGACATATTTTTTTGTCGGTGAAATTCGCCAGAATAAAATACGCCAGAAATTCGGTCAGGTACGTCCACCGATCAAAATTATGTAATTAAATAAAAATCGTAGTTTGTTCCAGTGCTAGCTATTCCCACAATCTTAGATTTTTGAGATTTCATCTTTCCTTTAGCCTTACATTGCGGTGATCATGGAGTGCTAGGGTGCTTTAATCCCGCTAGGTAGATCTTGGCCCTTATGACTTCGTGGAGGAGTCAATGTGGCCCACAGACTAAAATGTTTGGAGACCCCTGTGCTAGACCGAGACTCGAAACTGGGGTTTTTGTCTTTTGCGGCAAGTGCTTCCCGACTGAGCTATCCAAGTAGGGTTCCTGATCCGCACCTTGCAACTTTACTTCTACCAGTACCTCATCCGCTAGTTTCCAAATTTCACAGATGTTTTCCTGCACACCCTGCGGGACTAGGACTCCAGGAAGAAAGGACTTTGCGGAGACGTGGCTTAGCCCAAGTCTCGGGTGTCGTTTGCAGAATGAGTTTTCACTTGCTCGCAAAAGACAGTGGCCGGAGGTACCAATCCCGGTTCGGCATAGAGTTTTAATCTGCCAGGAAGTTTCAAATCAGCGCACACTCCGCTGCAGACGAAAAACATTGGAAATAGTGCCACAGGCTACGGCGAAGCCAAGTCTACGCCATATCCCTTCTTCGAGGAGTGCTAGTCCCGCAAGATATACAGGAAAAATGTGAAATTTGGAAAGTAGGAGATGAGATAGTGACGGAAGTGAAGTTGAGGGGGCGGGTTATGAGTCATACTTGAATCACTGCGAAAATCCCGACGAATGGAAGTGTGGCCACCAAGTAAGAATTTCAGGCAAAACTTGATCCACAAATCAGAAAATGGGACACAATGAGGCTTAACAATCTCGGCCAATCCCAGAAAGACGGTCCTTGCCAACTCATCGAAAAAAATCAGCATAATCCGGGCAACAATCAAAGAACGCAAATTAAGAACCCTAGACCACCTCCTAACTTTTTATCAACAGCTATGTCCTTAGCAGAATCACTCATCTAGCTGCAGTCTTACCAATAGCTATAATGATCACTACGAGTATTCGTACAACGTCTTGTTGGTATGTCTGGTGAGGTAGCGTCTTCCAAACCACTTTTAATACGTCCATTCTACCGAGGTCCGAAGGGGTTTGGGAATTAAAAATATTACGGCATAGTCAACGGCCTTGTTTATTAGAGGGGCATTCAAAACTCTTCAACACGATACGCCATAACAAAATGTTTGTTCACGCTTTCAAACACGTACCACCGATCAATTTGGGACGAATAAGTTCAGAACTTGAGTGTGTCAGACGCATTGATCTGGAACTAGCTACCTTCAGCAACTTCCTAAACATCCTGCCACAGAAGTAGTATGTAAGAAATTCACAAAAAACTTATCAAGAAATCCGATAGAAGAGAAAAACTCTACAAATTGGAATAAAATTTGGAAGGGGACATTATTAACCTCGTGTTACAATTAAACGTTCACGTGACCCTCGTAGTATGAGGTGGTGAATAACACCATTTCCACTAGAGAAACATTAAAAATTAATCGGAGAGAAGATGTTGTACGTCCAAAGTGTAGCTTGGTGGATTCATTCACACACCAGTTTGTGTGTCAAACGAAAATTCGGAAGTGCATACGGATTGGGACAGTACCAGGGAAGCAAAAATAACTTTAATACATGTAATGAGACCGTGTAAGAGGTTAACGGCTGCGGAATTTATTGCTAGCTCACTCGAGCACACGTAACTTCGATGCGATGGATTGCTCACGCGCTGCCTGCGATATTTAAGCTACAATAGAATCGCAGACCAGAGAGCAGTGTCGGCAGCAGTAGGAGCAGTAGCTCACAGTAGGGCGGTTGGGTCAGGACGCTCTAAGAGAGCAGTTGTCGAGTTGTTTTGCTCACAGAGAGCACTTGTGTCCTGTATGGATATAATAATTTCGTTATTTCACAAAGCATGAAAAGGTTATATAGCATATCATGTATGTCGAAATTGTCTTGCGCTCAGCGAAATACATTTATTCCAGTAATGCTGCTTCAGGAGCAGCTATAGACCTTTGCTGTCGTTCAGGAAAGGCGTGTCGATTCGTAAGATGATTTATATGGTCAATACAATAGCTACATGAAAATTACAGCAAACTGGGAGAGAATTAGTAGCTTTTCTTTAAATGGAACTCCTCCATTCTACACTTTCGTACATAAAGGCAAATATTCCGTGTTCACAGCAAACTTAGTACAGACTGATGTTTCGCTAGTAAGGTGTCAAACATACTCTCCGGTCCAGATCGTATACCAGTCAGGTTCCTCCCAGAGTATGCCGATAAAATAGCTCCATATTTAGCAATTATATACAACCACTCACTCACCGGAAGATCCGCACCTAAAGACTGGAAAATTGCTCGAGTCACACGAATACTCAAAAAGGGAAGTAGGAGTAATCACTAACGTCGATTTGCAATAGGGTTTGGAACATACATTGTATTCGTACATTATGAACTACCTCGAAGAAAACGATTTATTGACACTTAGTCAGCACGGTTTCAGAAAATATCGTTCTTGTGAAACACAACTAGCTCATTATACTTACGAAGTAATAAGTGCTAACGACAGGGGATGTTAAATTGATTCCATATTTTTAGATTTCCAGAAGGCTTTCGACACCGTTCCTCACAAGCGCATTCTAACCAAACTGCGTGCCTACGGAGTACGGCCTCAGTTGTGCGGCTGTATTCGTGATTTCCTGTCAGAATGGTCGCAGTTAGTAGAAATAGACGGAAAGTCGTCGAGTGAAACAGGAGTAATATCCAGCGTTCCCCAAGGAAGTGTTATAGGCCCTCTATTGTTCCTGATCTATATTAACGACATAGGAGACAATCTGAGTAGCCGTCTTAGATTGCTTGCAGATGATGCTGGCATTTACCGTCTTGTAAAGTCATCAGATGATCAAAACGATTTGCAAAATGATTTAGATAAGTTATCTTTATGGTGCGAAAAATGGCAATTGACCCTGAATAAGGAAAAGTGTGAAGTTATTCACGGAGTTCTCAAAGAAACCAGCTAAATTTCGATTACGCGATAAGTCACACAAATCTGAAGGCTGTAAATGCACCTAACTACAATTACAATTACAAATAATCTAAATTGGAACGTTCACATAGATAATATTGTGGGTAGAGCAAACCAAAGACTGAGATTCATTGGCAGAACATCTAGGTGCTGCAACATGTCTGCTAAAGAGACTGCTTACACTACGCACTTGTCCGCCCTACTCTGGAGTACTGCTATGCGGTGTGGGATCCGCATTAGGTGGGACTGACTCATGACATCGAAAAAGTACAAAGAAGGGCAGATGGAGATGGGAGATGGACTCGCCACCCCCCCACCCCCTCCAAGTCCGTGCCGAGAGAAGAAGGCTGAGTCTTGTACGCATTCGAGCCAGAAGCCTGTTCACAGGTTGACCGCCACAATATTTTTTGCTTCATTAATTTAAGAATGCTAAAGTTTTTTGCACGTCATTCTTATTAGAATACCAATTAATTCCTTTCTGTCTTAGGGATCTACAGATTTTCTATTATGAAGCTGTGTGCATTGAATGAAATATTTTATGCACTGCTGGGAAAAAAATCGCAATACCAAAAATAATTCATGTAGTGTTATGACATTTCGGGAATACATTGGTCTATGTAACAGATTTAATTGTTAACATGCCAAGATCGCAGGTTAATGAATACGAGAGATAAGCTATTGAAAATGTGATACATTAATAGCCACATAACTGGACATCACCCATTGGTATTTTTTGTGATCTCTCAAAGGCCTTTGGTTGTGTAAATCATGGAATTCTTTTAGATAAGCTATATCATTATGGTTTGAGGGGGGCAGTGCACAAATGGTTTAATTCATACTTAACTGGAAGAATGCAGAAAGTTGAAGTATGTGGTTCATGTAATCTCAGAACAACAGCTGATTCTTCAAACTGGGAGCTATCAAGTACGGTCTCCCACAGGGTTCGGTCTTAGGTCCTTAACTGTCCTTGATATGCATTAATGACTTACCATTCCACATTGATGAAGATGCAAAGTTAGTTCTTTTTGCTGATGATACAAGTATAGTAATAACAACCAAGAACTAAGTGATGTAATTGTAAACAATGTTTTTCACAAAATTATTAAGTGGTTCTCAGCAAACGGACTCTCTTTATATTTTGATAAAACACTGTATATACAGTTCATTACAGTAAATGGTACAACTCCAGTAATAAATATGGACTTTGAACAGAAGTCTGCAGCTAAGGTAGAATTTTCAAAATTTTTAGGTGTGTCCATTGATGAGAGGTTAAACTGGAAGCAACACATTGATGGTCTGCTGAAACGTCTGAGTTCAGCTACGTATGCTATTAGGGTTATTGCAAATTTTGGTCATAAGAATCTCAGTAAATTAGCTTACTATGCCTACTTTCATTCACTGCTTTCGTATGGCATCATATTCTGGGGTAATCCATCGCTGAGTAGAGAAATATTCATTGCTCAAAACCGTGTAATCAGAATAATTGCTGGAGCACAACCACAGTCATCTTGCAGACAACTATTTAAGGATGTAGGGATCCTTACAGTAACCTCACAGTATATATATTCACTTATGAAATTTGTTGTTAATAATCCAACCCAGTTCAAAAGTAATAGCAGTGTGCATAGCTATAACACCAGGAGAAAGGATGATCTTCACTATGCAGGGTTAAATCACTTTGGCACAGAAAGGGGTAAATTATGCTGCCACAAAAGTGTTTGTTCACCTACCAAACAGCATCAAAAGCCTGACAGATAGCCAACCAACATTTAAAAGTAAATTAAAAGAATTTCTAGATGACAACTCCTTCTACTCATTTGCTGAATTTTTAGATATAAATTTAAAAAAATCTTAAACATTAGTGTAATGCAATATTTTGTGTAATGTAATATCTTGTACAGACATCTTTTATTAACCTGACACGTTCCACATCATTACGAAGTGTCGTATTCATGATGTATGGAACAATCATTAATGTAATCTAATCTAATCTAACAGATTTGCACCGTGCTTGACACCACTGGAGTCGCATATTGGTGTGGTTTGGGGTCAGGGAAATGCAATATATATGGTGTCTGGCTCGGTGCTGTAACCATTTTGTAACAGACAGATGTGTCACTGTGATGCCAACTGATGCTCAAATTGCTGCTAGAACATACGGTAGTGATACATTAATAACCACAGAATTCCATCTTGCTTGACCCCGCTGAAGTCGCATATGGCTGTGGTTTGGGGTGAGGGGAACGCAAGATATATGGCGCCTGGCTCGGAGTTGTCCTTGGAGTAACCATTTCGTAACAGTTCGTTGTGTCACTGTGGTGCCACGTGACACCCAGACTGCAGCTGCAGTTGCGGTACGATGCGCCAGAGCCGTACGCCCAACACGATGGTTTTCCCACCCTGTAATGCCACTTGGCCACTTGGTCCCGATCTTCGCATAACCATACATTCTCGTGACCGCTGCTGCCGGCAGTCATGCAAAGTGGCTACATTTCTGCCAAGTCTTTCTGGAGTATCGTAGAAGCAATATCCGGCTTCTCGTAGCCCTATTAAATGTCCTCATTCACATTCAGTGAGATGTTGATAACGGAGTCTTTGTCACCTTAAAGGCGTTTTCAATCAACTTCATCTCGCCATACCCAATCTCAGTGATAATTAACTCTCACGAGCTTTACAGAACGTATTTAAAACAAAGCTGACTTGTATCCTTATGGTGGCTGGTCGGTGTGGCGGTGCGGTTCTAGGCTCTTCAATCTGGAACCTCGTGACCGCTACGGTCGCAGGTTCGAATCCTGCCTCGCGCATGGATGTATGTGATGTCCTTAGGTTAGTTAGGTTTAAGTTCTAGGGGACTGATGACCACAGATATTTAGTCCCATAGTGCTCAGAGCCATTTGAACCATTTTATGCTTATGGTGGCGCTATAAACGCCTCTCTTAAGCGAATAGCGTGAAATGAAAATAGGCACCATGTTTCAGATGTAGAAATACGCCTACCAACTTTCGTTTATGTCGCATAATTCCTTCATGGTGTTGCGATTTTTTTTCCTTCAGTATATGTGATTTTGAGTCCACTTTTGATTTGGTGAAGCACACAAGTTTCGTTCAAAGGTATATCACTCCAAGATCGTAAAGGGAAACAAAAGTAAGTTAACAATAACATGGAAGAAGTGGCGAAAGAATAGACTATGAATGCTGGAAGTCTTAGTTTTCTTGTATGCTATGTTGAAGCTTACAAGATCATTCTCAGGGAATTGCTCAGTATCGGGACGTAAACAAATGGCAGTCTCGTGAACATGTAATGTTTTGTGAGCCTCACTTCCCTTTTTTAACTAATTTGTGCCTGATTTTATTCTGAGAAGCTAAGTAACCTATGTAAATACCGTAAATGTAAATCTGATTCAAAAAGTACCTGAAGTGAAGCTGAAGCACAGCTGGACAGCAACAAACTCTTTAGCGCGCAATCTCCGCAACGATAGTAGTTGTGAATCTTCGAGTATGGACTAAAAATAAATAAATAAATAAATAAACGGACAGTTGATTTATTAAAAAAAAAGAGGCCTGTTAATCTGTATCTTGTGGAAAGTGGACGTATTGCTCGGCTGTCGCTCAGAACGTTTTCTTACATTTAATGAAAATTGCTATTTCATTGATAAAACCGAGTACAGTATGTGTAATAGTTGCCATACATTTATGTATACAAATTTTCTGGAAGTGAAGAATAGAAATATCTTATTTTTAGAAAAGGAGGTGAACTTCATTGCCGGCGCTGGCTATCAATCGACAGAGCTGTGAGTGTGCAAAGTTCACTAATATACAGGAAAGGAAATGCATTCTCTATAGTTTTCATTCAATACGTAACAATCTCTCATAATTTCTTAATTGCAGTAATTGGATCATGTTCTTGTATAGTTGTATGGTGCTGAACTCCACTGACCAACTCTGATGCAGCAGGACGTGTAGTCTGAAGGAAATTGCTGTTGGATCTTATTAACTTGCAACAGTGGTCCCTTAGGTATGAAAAGCTACGAAAACTTGGGCTCAAAGCTATCCGCAATACGGCCAAGTAACTAACAGAGTAGTATTTTAAACCCTAAAGAACAATAACTTCCTCCAAATTTTAATACGTCACCAACTGGTGCAGAGGCTGATCATTCAAGGAGGCAGCAACCAAAATTTAGGTACCAGTTACGACTTAAAGTAAAAATCTTAATAAAAAATCAGTCTCTCTCTCTCTCTCTCTCTCTCTCTCTCTCTCTCTCTCGAAACACATATATAAATATTCATATTACTAACATAAAAGTCATTTTATAAACACTTCTGTAACAGTCAGACGACCTGTAAGATGTATTTTACAAACTCACAGAGCAAATGTGTAATTATAACACAACATGACAGATCAAAGCAAGTAATGAATAAATGTCAACGAAAGTGAGACTTTTATAGAGAATATGTGACTAGACTAGTTCCATATTTATATGCAAGCAATTTACCACCGTTCCGAGGTCCACGTTATGTAGCGAAATTTCATAAAGAAAAGTGAATAACAAAACAGAAATGCCAAAAAATATTGTGTGATAAAACAGCAGGCCAATTACCGAATTACGATATTCAGAAAACAAAAAAAAAAAAACAAAACAAAAATGAATGCTGTTTATAACAGTACATAGGACCTACACCTTTTGCTCAGATGCTCCTATACCTACCTCGCTCTTCCGACGTCCTTCTGGCTCATTTTAACGTCGTCCTCACACGGGACTAGGCAGCCAACACTGACCTCACGAGCGTCTGCAACGTGGTTTACGCTCGAGCGCTGTCTAGCGGTCTTTGACAGCGTTGTTTGGCTCGCAAACGACACAGTTTCTTTTCGAAAATGGACGCGCATAAAATGCCTGCGTTAACTCTGTTGGTGAATGTCTGAGATGAACGGGGAAAACCTTAAAGAAGTGTCTGGTCTCGTCGATGGCTTGAAAAGCGAACTGCTGCTAGATGAACACTACATAATACTGTATAACGATCTGAGATACGTACTAGTATCCCGTCGTCCAATTTTCGGCTTTAAATTGAATATAGCGAAGGTATAGCCCGTAATGTCAGTTTGTGCATCCATACCCGTGTTCTCCTAGTTGCATTGACTACTAGCACTTCGAAGTAACGTACTTCATCACAGAGATTGCAGCGTCGTGATTCGGTTCATAATTTCATTCGAATGGAAGATGAGATCCTTTCGAACCTGGTCGCTTTCGTCGTAAAAGATATTTATCTGCAAGATATAAACTTAAGACAGTCCATAAATTCAGATATACATATACATAATTTGCAGAAAGATTCATGATAGCAAAAGCTTAGTGTATAAGAATCGTGACAAAGAGAACTTTAAAATTTACGACTGCAAACGTGACAATAAAAACAAACACGGTCTTCGCTGTTATTGTAACGTCCAGGGTACGGAATCACTGATGCAAAATACTCTATACAGCGCATACATTTTATCTTAAATGAACAATCAGACTCATTTTTTAGAAGTATTAGTTTCTTCTGTAATAAAGTTCCGGTTTTTCTTCTAGTTTTATCATGATTTCATATACAATCTATCTTGGGACGCAAAAATCCGATCCAGAAAGAATTTCTAGCCCAAATCTCCTGTTTGTAACGAGAATCTGAATGTGAGTAGACGGAAGCTATAGACGATATCATCTGGCCCCACAACTGATTTACAGAATTTTATTCTTAGGACGCTGAATCCGAAGAAGGAGAGTGTCATGACGAATTTTACGCTTTATCTCAAACGAAGACGCCAAAATTCCGCATACAATCGGTTGGTAGACACTGGACAATAATCTCAACTCTCTCCCAAAGCAGCTGCAGCTGCTTGCCTTCCACTTGCCTGGCCACACAGCTGCTTCCGTGAGACAAACTGCTAGGTGTATTGCGTCAGAACGGGCACACTGACGCAACACAAAATCTTCAGAAGTAATGTAAGGTTGTCTCTATTTCTTATTTGCTCCTTCGCATGATCATCTTCCGTTGTACTGTCTGAATGAAGATTATCTGAAAGTATTACTCCAATTTACCCTTATGACAACTGCCACTTATAGCGTATTCTTACAATTTTGTTTCTCTAACTGACGCCTCAGCAATAATGATGACATTCGCGGTTCAATATCAATTTTTATGTTGCATGATGATGATGATGATCAGATATTTGAAACTAGTAGAAAATAAAAAGTTGTTTGCTACCAACTCATGGTGTTACACATAAGACACTTTTTTTAAAAGCAAAGGCTAACAAATAAACTTTTCAGTTCCAACAATTAAATTATAAGCTTTAGTAATGCTAGAAAACGTTGAACAAGATTTTCCTCCACTGGCGGATTTCATGACACCAACAAAACATTGAAAACTAAAAAAAGCTAATAGAATTACTGAAACTGCCAAAAATAAAGGTTATTAAAGACCTACACTTGCTTTCTGAGGCCAGAAAATTCCAGAAGACTGGAAAATAGCCTTAACCTACTCCTTTAGACAAAAAGGGAAACGAATAAAATGGAAACAGCTATACAGGAGCGTCACTTCCTCCCGTCAGTTACAAAATTGAAAGAAACAACTTGGAAAATATTAGTGTCATTTCTGAAGCAGAAGATCCCGCGTAGTTAATGAGTGTAAATATCTTGCAGAAATCAGACAGACGAATGGACTGAAAGGTTTGCAGTAGATTTAAGACTTAGAAAAATGGCAAGAGCATACACATTAACTAAAAATATCTGCAGCAAGAACAACATCTGGATAAATGCAAAAATAAAACACTATACCACAGAGTAAGACCAAAATGTTTAGGGATGAATCCTTAACGGTTAATTACAAGTTAGGCAGAATTGAAAGACAGATTATTAGAGAAAAAATGGGTGCAATGAAGACTCCATAAAATTACTGATATATACCAGGTACACAGAAAAATCAGTAGTAATAGCAAAATGTAGTCAGCAACAATATGGGTGGGAGAAAGAAAAAGACAGCTCGAGGACAAGATGAAGGAGTGCTACGAGAACATGGAGTAGTGGAAAAAATAGGAAACATCAATGAAAGTGCAGACATTAAATTCGTGACGTGATTCCAGTCATTGAACACGAAGATAAAATAGCACCAGACAACAGTATGGACCGGACAACAATACGTTTTTAGGAGTAGCTGTTTTCTATCTCATTTTGTTATGTTTGTATATAACCTGACTAAGCACAGGCAGTATACAGCAGTTTAATAATCGTTTAGTGTTAAAACAATTAGTTTCTAGCTACTGCTTCTTTCCTCTAATATTTATGTTCGTGTTTCTCGTCTGCATTTCCCTCCAGTGGTGAGGTCCACAGAATACGGTGTAGCATGACTGTGTGCATTTGTAACTTGTGAAATTAAAAACAATACTGTAGTGTGGATTAGTTTCAAAACTGAGATGGACTGAGGCAGATGAACGTTCTTAACTTAATAAGGGAACTAGTAAAAGAAACAAGAAGAAAATACGCAGACAGTTAAGTCGGTCACCTGACATGTTTGATGCCTTTCACCACGAATTCCTCTCCTGTGCCAACCTCTCCATCTCTGAGTAGTACTTGCAACCTACGTCCTCAATTATTTGCTGGATGTGTTCCAGTCTTTGTTTTCCTTTACACTTTTTACCCTCTACAGCTCTCTCTAGTACCGTGGAAGTTATTCCGTAATGTCTTAACAGATGTCCTATCATCCTGTCGCTTCTTCTAGTCAGTGTGTACCATGTGTTCCTTCCCTCGCCGATTCTCCTTCCCAGTCCAGCTAATTTTCAACACTCTTCTGTAACACCATATCTCAGATGCTTGAATTCTTTTCTGTTCCGGTGTTCCCGCAGCCTATGTTTTACAACCAGACAATGCTGTTCTCCAAACGTAAATTCTCAGAAATTTCTTCTTCAGTTAAATTACTACCTCAAAAAATCTCAGGTAGCTATCGTGAGGAGCTGTCGAGAGTAAGCTGAATGGCCGGACGTTAATGTTCCAGTTATCACGTCGCTTAATCTTGGTTGCCAATGTTTATGTCGATTATCTCAGGTATCTTATCGGCACCCGTAAGCGCGGTTACATATTTCGCGAAATGTTTGCTGGTGCTCCTTATCAGATGCTCTTGCTCATAAAACAGGGGACGACAGCAACAGCGATCAGAGTAGTGGGCCTGTTCGCCATCGGCTGCAGAGGTAAGAGAATTTCCTCATACATTCGCTATGGTTGCTGACGTACCGTAAGGTCGCCGCATTCCTGATTTTGTAGTCACGAGGTGTCAGTAAATTGAACAGTACATAGCATAAACATGTCAACAATAACACGTTCTAAGTGCAAATGGAAAATATTGTGCCGCGAAGACGTTCACATGTCAACATTCTGTCATAGGTTACTGTTCTGAAACGAGATTCTATCAGGAATATTGTGCGCTGTACCTCTCAAATCTGTAAAGCGACAATTTTGATTAGTAAGGCAATTCCTATTTTTTTGTAACGATACGTTTCAGAGTTCGGAAAAGGTTGCGTACTGCTAGTATGCTAGATAAGACATAATCATGAACTTGTATTGCACTAACCTCTGTGAACGTAGCATTTCTGCAAAAAATCGATAAAATACGTTTAGAAATATACTTTGAAACGTCCCCGTAGAATAATTAATGAATTACTGTGTTGATTAACCTCTTACATTATTTGATTTTCAAACAGCTGAGCAGAACTGAAGTACTCAGACATTTCGATCTTCACTTATTCTGATCAACACTAAACTAACACACAATATTTTTAGCGCAACGCAATCTGACTTTTAATAATCCCTACAAAAGAATGTCCCTGACTAACCTTAACCTATATATCTTTCACAAATCACTTACCTCACAAAAATCTTCGTTACTCGAACTACTGCAATACAGCGAGCGCCACTACTCCCAGCTAAATAAAAGATTCAAACTACTGAAGGCACTAACTACTGATAGGCATAGTTAGCAAATGAAAGATTTTGATAGAGAACAAACAATGTATTTACCTTAATAGTGTTCAAAAGTCATAATATATATAGCAGTTCAAGGCATCCAGTCTTACAAATTTACTGTCTCTGATGGACACACGTCCAGATCATCCGCTCTCAAAACTTCGCCATTTCTCTCCCCACATCCACCACTGTTGGCAGCTTACCTCCAAATGCGCAACGCCACGTGCTCTTAACGACCAACTGCCAAACACTAAAATAGCAAATTCCAACAATGCCACCCAGCCACAGACTGCACACAGCACAGCCAGCGATTTTCATGTCGTTACCAATATAAGAACCTAAACAGCCTGCTTACAACTTAGACAATGCCATTGCTTTTCAGTGCAATTTACGTAACATAATCGTCGAGAAAGTATCTTTGGATGCACATAACACAGTACAATGTAAACGTCAGTCATAATGGAAATATAGGTCAATATATACCGTTTTCCTTCGACGGTATAGTAATCAGATAGAGTTGATTATGCTTCAACAGACATCCTCAATATATCACTACTATAAATTACTGATGTACTCTTTCCCTTAAAGGGGACAGCACAAAAAGAAAGCTGTACGTTTTACGACGTTCGAGGTGTAATTCAGATGGCTCTGACACTGCTTTGTTGCACAGGATGATATCGCCCAATAAAAATGGGAGGAGTTTCGAACGTACAAGAATTTACAACTTTATCTGTAACTAAATTATAGGCCGAGTGCAAACAGAAGAAACAGATATAATTTTCTTCTGCAATCTGACAACTGATTCTCAGATTCAACGTTTTATTCAGCATCATATGAATCAAAAATGGATAATTTCCCATGCTTCATATTATTTATTTTTCTTTCTACACGTATTGTCGAGTTAACGTTTTAAATATATTTACCAATTGAAGCGTAAAATTTCATACATGATCTGAAGGGAATTTAGAATCATTGCGTTGAATAATCTGTGGTGCACTTATTAAAAATTCGTGAAAATTTTTGATATTTATATGACGTACAAAATGTATACCACAAATACTGTAAAACATATTTCTCTAGACTATGGCTTACAGACGTCTCTGACAATAATAACTACTCTGTGCTGATCTCAACAATTTTCATTTCTTCTGAAATATTTAAGTGCTCCACTTACATTTATTACCTTCGCCATTGCCTAAAAGAGCTGGTTTTCTCTCAACTTATACAATGTCGTCAATGACGATAGCATTCCTAGCCAATTCAGCGTACGGCGTTTACGGTATGGTTAGCGTTTTGGCCATTTATTAGACAACCAGTAAGCCAAGTGGATGATGTAAATGATGAATCTCTATAGAGTTATTACAGGTATGGCCACGGGTAAGGTGAACTGAATACTGCCAGGTAATGAAATCGCTATAAACAACTGGCTCTTTCGAACGGCTCAGTAACTTGAACATTATTTCCTAAGTTAATGTTGACGTTCTTGTGATGAATACGTTTTCTTTTTAGATAATGGGTCGATTTCTAGGACAAAATAACATTTACAGATTAAACAGAAATCATTTTGTTTTGAATAATAACAACGAAAGCGCTTTCGATGAAACATACTAACTACTGACATATTGACTGTTAGCTTCTGTCGCAGGATGTTCGGCCGATGTTGTTTTATCGATTTTCCTTGTGTTCCACCAGCACGAATAGCTGGTGTTGTCGAAGTTTCACCCTCCATCACCTTGTAAAACGCCAGGAAAATCATTAAACAAATGTCAGCCGAAGAAATCGAATCAGAAACCAATAAGCAAAACATCAATAAATGGCTACAAAAACCCAAGCAATTTAATGCATAGTACGGCTTACAAAAGTAAGGCAGTTACAAGTGGAAACACAGATGTCCTGTTCTCATCAAATATCTTAGTGAGAAGTTGGGAAGTGTCATAATGGCTTCCTAGTGACACATTAGTGGAAGTACGAAAACTGTTACAATTTTTTTATTTTAAATCGTGAGCAGTTCCAATTGAAAGTCACCAATCATATGGAGTTACATTTACGCAAATCACCATGTGTTGAGTTAATGTCAATATTTTACTAAGGTACCTACAACTGGGAAAGAGCTCGGCGTCATTTTTTTATGTGCACCATCAGACAACGGAAATAATTTCAGTAGGAATGTATAAGAATTTGATGTTAATATATATTTTCATTAGTTGCTGATTTTACGTACGATTTGCATTCTAGAAGCAACGGCAGTCCATGTTTCCCAGATATAATTACTGTGTATACAGTCCACAGCACATTAATACAAAAATTTCTTTTTATAAATAGGTATCTGTAATGATCCAAAACTACTCAAAATCTAATCTATAGATTAGAACTAGGTGCAATGTTTTTCAGATGCATTGTATATAACTTTATATAGCTTTGTTATATTTTTAAAGTGCTTTCATATATTTTCCTTGCTACCAGCACACCTGATACGTAGATGCGATTCAGTTACTGTAAATTCTCTATCTGTGTTTACGATAATCACACACAATATGTACATTTCTGGACATGTCATGACATTAAGCTTCTGTCAAGAAGATACTGATGTCTGCTAAACCAGTACTAAGTAAGTTTCTGTAATATGCTTCTTATACTTCACATAAATGTGAACCCAAGGTATAAAGATTTATAATATCCCCAATTTTGTAAGCTTCTGAAGATGAAATATTAATTTGTAGAAACCGATAAATCATAATAAAAATATATTAGCTACTGACGACTGAATTCTATTCTGAAAAAATCTTCTACCTACTTAGAGACAAACGTTAAAAGAAGAAAAGGAGTAAATGAAAGGAATGTGATGTAGCGAAGGAGGAAAGCTAGTTTGAAATGAAGTATGAGATTCAGAAAAACTAGTTATTATCTGTTATTTTATTTATAACTTTAATTATCAGCAACTGTAGTAAATATTTTTCAGAACAAAATTCAGCCACTAGTTCCAAACATATTTTTATTATGCTTTGCCAGTATCGACAAATTAATTTGTCACTATCAGAAGCTTAAAAAATGAGGGATATTATAAATTTTAGGCCTTGGCTATACATTTATATGACGTGTAGAAAGTATCTTACAAAAATTTACTTGGTGTTAGTTAACAGATATCAATATCTTCTTCACAGAAACAAAATCCCATGATATATGCAGAAATGTACATAATGTACGTGATTATTTTAAACATATTTTAAAAATGTAACATCACTACATATTTACCACCAATAAAGCTACCGTGATGCTCTTGAAACGTAATGAGATACCTCCAACTGACAAGTTTCTCAAACCTGGAGTATATACAATACAATGTAATAAATGTCCGAGTTTTTATATAGCACCGACAGAGAAAGCATTTAAGACCAGCTTTCCTGAGCACTTGGTCAACAAAGACGGCGAGAATTCATATAAGTCAATTTTTGCAGGAATCTCAAAACAGAGAGACACTTCCTTCCTCCTATATCCTCGATTAACGTGGAAAATTTGAATACAGTTGAAAAAGGCTACAAAATGAACATTTCCAAATAATTTGAAATACATAAACATTCCCTTCCAAATTCATAAGATTCGTTGAATGATCAACTTGCATCAAAAAACAGACACTATTTTGATTGCATTAAATCTCTTAGAAATTGTGCAGAATATCCCATCCTTCTATAGATTAGAACTAGGTGCAATGTTTTTCAAATGCATTGTATATAACTTTATATAGCTTTGTTATATTTTTTAATGTGCTTTCATATATTTTCCTTGCTGCCAGCACACCAGATACGTAGATGCGATTCAGTTATTGTAAATTCTCTATCTGTGTTTACAATAACCATACACAATATGTACATTTCTGGACATGTCATGACATTAAGCTTCTGTGAAGAAGATACTGACGTCTGCTAAACCAATACTAAGTAAGTTTCTGTGAAAGTCTTTACATGGATTAGAAGAAGGTTTACATATGTTCCAGACGAATTTCACTTCATCCAGCTTGCAAACGAGTCCACCCAATTACTAATAATAGTTCCTTGCTAATAATGGTGAATAACTTCAGAGACAAAGCATGTTCCAATTGTAATGTCAGGAGAACGTGCAAACAAGGAAAGCTGTGCTGCATGTCGCTCTTTGAAGACTGGCTGAACTGTGTCGTTACACGCAGCCAGGCATCGGCTTGTGGAACTGTTTGAGTGGAATCAGTATCTTATAGCTTCTCGTGTAGCGATTGCTGTTCAGATAAGCCTCAATATCTAGGGGACTAGATTACTTCTTAAATGCCACGGTGCCTCGATTGCGATGGCAGCTAACAATGCAATGTGCAATTGGTTACCGCTGTACAGGACTCCTAAAAGACTGGGTTTTGACACTGAGCACTCCACCAATGAGTTCTACTTGCCCATTCCAGCTATAGCCATTTATGCTTGCTGGATAATGAAGGCAGACATGCGTTTCACAGCAGACGACCATCTATCGACATCCTCTGCAGTCCTCCACCACATAGCCAAATTTGTAGTCTGTAACAAACGTTAGGATGATTCAAACAAGAAGTCGAAAAAAACTAGCATGGTTCTGTGTCCACTCCTTTTTGCTTACTAAACTTTCCTATCCATTTGTTCCTCGCATTAATCACAGTTGTAACTACTCTACTGCCCATTAAAATCGTTACACCACGAGGATTACTTCTACAGACGCGAAATTTAACCGCCCAGGGACAAGATGCTGTGATGTGCAAATGATTAGCTTTTCAGAGAATTCACGCAAGGTTGGAGCCGGTGGCCACACCTACAACGTGCTGACACGAGGAAAGTTTCTAACCCATTTCTCATACACAAACAGCAGTTGATTGCGTTGCCTGGTGAAACGTTGTTGTGATGCCTCGTGTAAGGAGGAGAAATGCGTATCATCATGTTTCCTACTTTGATAAAGGTCGGATTGTAGCCTATCACGGTTACGGTTCATCGTATCGCGACATTGCTGCTCGCGTTGGTCGAGATCCAATGACTGTTAGCAGAACATGGAATCGCTGGATTCAGGAGGGTAGTACGGAACGCCGTGCTGGATCCCAACGGCCTCTTATCACTAGCAGTCGAGATGACAGGCATCTTATCCGCATAGCTGTAGCGAATCGTACAGCCACGTCTCGAACCCTCAGTGAACAGATGGGGACGTTTGCAAGACAACAATCATCCGCACGAATAGTTAGATGACGTTTGCAGCAGCATGGACTATCAGCTCGAAGACCATGGCTGCGGTTACCTTTGACGCTGCATCACAGACAGGAGAGCCTGCGGTGTTGTACTCAGCGACGAACCTTGGTGCACGAATGGCAAAACATCATTTTTTCGGATGAATCCAGGTTCTGTTTACAGCATCATGATGGTGGCATCCGTGTTTGGCGACATCGCGGTGAACGCACATTGGAATCCTGTATTCGTCATCGCCATACTGGCGTATCACCCGGCGTGTTTGCTATGGGGTGCCATTGGTTACACGTCTCGGTCACCTCTTGCTCGCATTAACGGCACTTTGAACAGTGGACGTTACATTTCAGGTGTGTTACGACCGGTGGCTCTACCCTTCATTCGATCCCTTCGAAACCCTACATTTCAAAAGGATAATGCACGACCGCATGCTACAGGTCCTGTACGGGCCTTTTTGGATACAGAAAATGTTCGACTGCTGCCCTGGCCAGCACATTCTCCAGATCTCTCAGCAACTGAAAACGTCTGGTCAGTGGTGGCCGAGCAACTGGCTCGTCACAATACGCCAGTCACTACTCTTGATGAACTGTGGTTTCGTGTTGAAGCTGAATGGGCAGCTGTACCTGTACACGCCATCCAAGCTCTGTTTGACTCAATGCCCAGGCGTTTCAAGGCCGTTATTACGGCCAGAGGTGGTTCTTCTGGGTACTGATTTCTCAGGATCTATGCACCCAAATTGCGTGAAAATGTAATCACATGTCAGTTCTAGTACAATATATTTGTCCAATGAATACCCGTTTATCATCTGCATTTCTTCTTGGTGTAGCAATTTAAATGACCATTGTTGTATATTATGTTACTTTCTGGGCACGTAGTAATACTACATTTTTTGGCCTCATAGTAGAGAACGTTACTGGAATTAGATGATCGCAGATTGTCTGCCTAATGCTACAGCAATGCTCTATACATCATCTGGATTGTATTTGGACGAAATATTACCTACTCGCGCAGAGCAGACCAATGTATCCCGTTGCGGAGGCGCGTTGCTTTGCGAAGTTCCACTCACCTCGTGTCGAATCTCTTCTCACACGCAGCCCTCCTCGAAGGTACTGAAATGCAGTTTTCAGCCGGAAAAATCTATACAAAAAAGAAACAGCTGTACACCTTGTAACCAAAAATGGCACTAAAAATTGTTTTGTCAGTGCAATTGATAGTTAAATGCGTAAAATTTCACTGCGTTACGGCAAGCTTGCATGCACGATTCACTACCAAGCCATAGTCTAAGCTATACCAAATCTGAGAAGTCCCCAAGCACTCATCACTCATAACGGTAGCCAGTTGATGGTAAATATGAATTATCTTTCACCGAAAGTTTACAAACCGATTGTCTCTTTCAGAATAGCTCACTGAAATGTTGTTACGATCAGTCTCACGTGACGATAAAAGTTCACGTTCGCGAGTAAACAACACACCAAGCTGAACTTACTTCAGATGACACCAGAAGTTCTGTATTTCACGCCGTGAAGTAAATCGAACTCTCTTCCACATTCTGCGGCGCTTTGCAAACATTTAGGTACTGAAATATCACAATATTAATAACTTCCATTCGGTCTGATCACTATGAGATCCTGGCCCCGTCTCCACTCACGTCTCTACGCAAAAGAAGTCTATAGTTCCCAAACATACGCGCGAATATATTAATTTCTTATTGGCAGAGAAGCATCACAGCCAGTGGGGAAACAGTACCAAACCTGCTCAACTTCGCGCATAGATACAGAACCAATCAAAATCTGTCATTGAATCAGAACAGTAAATTACCGTAAATAAATTTTGAAAACCATCAAACGAAAATTCATCTCCCTCTTAACAAAACTACTTTACCGAAATCATAATCTCATTCGTCCAGTACCATAAGCTGACGAAACTGTGTGTAACAAATTCCCCGGTACGAATGACAAACACACACGTCATTCTCGAACATTCCTTACGGGACCAGTAGTGAAAAACTTTATATAAAACATTATTTCACATTTACACCTTCATTCACTCTCATAATTAAGCACAATTATAGTAGTAATAAATAAACAATTATAAAATTAAACAAACAGAACAGCAAATAAAAGACATAGTGTTTCGACTGCAACTCAAACAGTGTCCGTGAGATAGTGACCTCTACCAGATGGTATAGAAACTATATATATTCGAGCAATCTGATGCCACCTCTCCTGGCGTGACTTGTACTGCATGCCTGTTCATAGATCTCCGATCTCAATAAGCACGGTGTAAGGGACTACACATCACGACCATACTTATCACTTAGAACCTTCAATTAATCTTTAGACACCCCACAAAGACCTCTGAACCCATTCCCATTTTATGAGATAATCACACACTGTCTACTGTAATGTACCACACCTGCTCCATCCCAAATAAGGCCCGAGCCCATCTTCTACCTGTTCAACTGATACCTTATGTGGTGGCCGAGGAGTTCTAGGCGCTTCAGTCCGGAACCACGCGACTGTTACGGTCGCAGGTTCGAATCCTGCCTCGGGCATGGGTTTGTGTGTTGTCCTTAGGTTAGTTAGGTTTAAGTTGTTCTAAGTTCTAGGGGACTGATGATCTCAGATGTTAAGTCCGGTAGTGCTCAGAGCCATTTGAACCATTTGATAACCTACCACTTAATAATTGCTACATCTCAACAACCAATTCCTTCTCCCATAGACATCCTACGCCATAATTGAGATTTGCAAATAACAAGTAAATAAAAAAAGTTAAGTTGTGGTACTGGCAGATAACCATTCACGTCGATAAACAACAAAAGCAACACTGAGGGAAGGAGTGTCTCTATCATCAGGAGTCCCCTGCTTTACTGTACAAAGTAGTCTTACCTGCACCCAGACGCATTATGTCATGATTAGGAATTTCAATCAGCCACTTTCCCTCTTTTGCCCTGTTATATTGTGGCAGACGAAATTTCTTCTTCCCCCGCGATTCCAAACGAGTCCGACAGCCCTTGTGTTAGGGGACCTACGTCACAGAAAATGACAACATCTAATTGTGTAGTCTATTACTTTCAGGTTCATTGTTTTGTTTCTGTTTTAACAGACTGGTTGGAGATTCTCGGCCACTAACAGATAAACCCAGTTGTGGATAAGCTCGGTCTCGCCATGGGCCTGTTTCTGGAATCGTGGCTGAGTGAATTCCTGGCCGTCGCTCTGGTGGTTGTGGCAGCGGTCTACGCACGGTATTCTTATTGCTACTCGTACTGGAGCAAGAAAGGTGTGCCTCAGGCACCAACCGTCATCCCATTCGGCAATGCAGGACGAGTGTTTCTTGGACTGACTCGTCTGGAATTCATGTTTCGAGACCTATATTTTCGTTTCAGAGGTATTGTGGAACTGTTCATCTCTCAGCTGCGTGTTTTTTATATTGTTTCTCCTTTCCCTGCAACCGTAACTTTCTACGGAACATACTTCCGCCCACTGTTAATGGCTCATACATTTCAGACCATAGGTACGTGGGGATATATTTGTTCACCGAACCAGGCCTGTTGCTGATCGATCGAGACCTTTTTCGGCTGGTGTTCGTCAAGGAGTTTGATGCATTCTCCCACAGGAATATTAACTTTGATGAGAAACAGCCACTGAATCATCACTTATTCAACTTGAACGGAGAGAGATGGAAGAGAATGCGAGCTAAAATGTCGCCTGCCTTTACAACAGGAAAGCTCAAAATGATGTGCCAGGTAAGTAAGAAAATTGTTCGTATTGTACAGGAATACTACTCACAACTCACTAACATTCCTGTAACTTCATTAACGTATTTAGTCTTAACATTGAAGTAAATATAACTACTTCTCGTATCGTCTCTAACGTAGTCAAAGAATGATTTTGTAAGCTATTTTATTTTTACTCTAAACTTCGAATTTGGGACAGGTTTCCATAAGTTCGAGCATATCACGTTTAAACGTCAGTAAGAGAGAATGTAACAACGATGTTTTAGTCCCCATGATCACAATACTTCGGGACGAAAGATCAATCGAAAGTCCTGTCTTTTCACCGATATTTATACAATTTTATAGCAATTGTCATAGTGTGTTTACTTTGCAACTGTAGAAACTTAATGCAGATGAATATGAAAAAGGATCCTGTAATGTTGGAATACTCCATTAGTAATGTAGCGCTTGACACAGTCACGTCGATTACATATTTGGGAGTAACATTGCAGAGCGATATGAGGTGGGACAAGCATGTAATGGCAGTTGTGGGGAAGGCGGATAGTCGTCTTCGGTTCATTGGTAGAATTTTGGGAAGATGTGGTTCATCTGTAAAGGAGACCGCTTATAAAACACTAATACGACCTATTCTTGAGTACTGCTCGAGCGTTTGGGATTCCTATCAGGTCGGATTGAGGGAGGATATAGAAGCAATTTAGAGGTGGGCTGCTAGATTTGTTACTGGTAGGTTTGATCATCACGCGAGTGTTACGGAAATGCTTCAGGAAATCGGGTGGCAGTCTCTAGAGGAAGGAGACGTTCTGAGGAAATTAGAGAACCAGCATTTGAGGCTGACTGCACTACAATTTTACTACCGCCAACTTACGTTTCGTGGAAAGACCACATAAGATAAGATAAGAGATATTAGGGCTCGTACTGAGGAATATAGGCAGTCGTTTTTCCCTCGTTCTGTTTGGGAGTGGAACAGGGAGAGAAGGTGCTAGTTGTGGTACGAGGTACCCTCCGCAGCGCATCGTATGGTGGATTGCGGAGTACGTATGTAGATGTAGATGTAGAAACTGCGTATTACCATGTATTAATAATGCGACAGATAAACATGAAACGGCGTCGTAGGAGGTCATCACTTTAAGTAGAGCCGCGGGTCGCTATAATTAAGGTGGAGACCAAGAGTCAAGTGGCCGCGCAAAGAAACCTGTTACGCTTGAAGCTCCCACGCAGATGGATTCTTGTACTAGTAAAATTAGATCCACCAACATTTTATGTCAATGGGAGTGTTGACACTGCATCTCAGTTTAATGGCGCAAGCTTCCGTCTAGTACTCAATCCTGTTTCTCCCTATACATGGAAGATAGCTGAACATCTGGGAGTCACACGATTTATATCGACTGACGGGAGGATTATATCGAAATGTTAAAAATTTTGTCGCTCGTCACAGAAACCACTTGTCAATGCGACGGCACCTATCACCAGTCCGCTTACGAATGCCCCCTTGGCTGTCAAGCATGCAGCAGGATGAATCCTCAGCAATATTATGTGGCCAGTCGAGGTGAAAACTAGTCAGTATTGCCGAGGCCCTGTTTCCCTCTATTTTAGCCCGACCTGACATCTGTGACACAAACTCGATCATCACATTCAGTCTGTGAATTATCAGTCATGTTGCAGCAGTAGCGAGAACCAGCAAGTGACCCTGTCGCCGGCCGGGATGGCCGAGCGGTTCTAGGTGATACAGTCTAGAACCGCTCTACCGCTACGGTCGCAGGTTCGAATCCTGCCTCGGGCAGGACTGATGACCTCAGATGTTCAGTCTCATAGTGTTCAGAGCTATTTGAACCATCTGAACTCATTTCCTTTAGTAGACATAACTGTGCCCCTGCGACTATGAGTAGCTTCAAATTCTTTCTTAATTCTACACAACACAACACTAACACGTGGTTCTATGTGACACAGACAATCACGCTTATTTAATGCGACAATGCCCGACTTCGCGACGTTATCCTCTGTTAGTTTCCCTGATTTTTCCCGTTTCTACTTGACGCTGGGACATGTACCATTTCTCTGTGCACGCTACGCACCTTCGTTGCAGTCCCTGTTGTAGGTCGTGTTCGCATGCACTTACAACACATTTTTTGCTCTCGTACATGCTTCAGAGTTGTCCTGCAGATCACATTATGGGTATTTTCAAGCATGCAATCCATCGGCCCCCCTGCAGTTTCCTTTAAATGTGCTGGGATCAATATCAGCCACTTGCATTAATCACGTTTCACATCACGCGTCTGTGAGATGTTTCTTATTACACTGATAACAAAAATTTGTTAACTCTTTGCCATCAATACTCGGGCTCTCCCTTCTGGCAGATTCCTTCGACTTTTACTGGCAATACGCCCTCGCATTCCACTCGTAAAACACTTGAGATCTTTTACACTTCTGGATGGTTTTACAGTCTCGGCGACAAGCTCATTTGTTAACGGGACTAGTCCCCTATTTTTCGTCGAGAAAAATGCACATTCTTCTTGTAGTGTAAGTTCTATTGCTTGCGCTAGTTCAGTCGCATCACTTCGGCTTCATACAATCGTTTGTACTTTACCATTCCTTACAAGGAACACTTAAGTGCGAGGTCGTAAGCTAGTAAGGCTTGTTTCCATGTGTTAACAATTACGACAAGAAAAATATTAACTGCTAATGACTCACATTGTGCATCAGGAGGGAGACAGAAACTGAATGTCCGGGAGGTGCCGAGATCGACCTTCTACAGGGTGCGTGTATTACACTTCACAAAATGAACGTCGTCGACATTCAAGAAACGTTCAGAACCAATCATTAACTTGCTCCATGTACACCGAATGAAAAATGGCGCGCCACAGTTATCAAAAAAGCTCGCAGCATCAAGATCGAAGGCGAAGTCTTTGGGAGTTATAAACCGTGCAGAACATTCAGCTATGTGCTCTTAAAAAATGCATATAGAATAATATTGGTATAATGGGATGATGAGAACTGATTGAACGTGATGGCATGCGACCGAATGCGAAACAACCACCTACTATATCTTCAATTAGCGCAATAGTATGTTTTATAGGCAGAAAGAACAAACATCAAGAGGTTGAATTAGTCCAGTGGTTTCAGGTGGTATGAACTGGGATCTCGCACAATTATCAATAGGGATAAAATGCTCTAAATGAGTATAGTTTTATACACAGACCAGGAATCAAGCAAAAGCAAGTTTTTTTGACCAGTTATTGGCCGAAAGCAGCGCTCATACCATGGTTATAATTCTCTTATGCCCGTTTTCCCACTCTTGCTTGCAGTGCCGCAAATACTCCCTACTGCCCTTGCAAGATCACGCGCATGAGAGAGAATCGTAGGAGGTAGAGCCCCTCCGACTTCTAGCAGCGCAATAAATAACTTCCACGTGGATTTACAATCCAGATTAACAGTCCACGTAACCGTGTCCAACTGCGTTAGGGCACTGATGTTAGTTCATCTTGATACAACTCTATTGGGACCCCTAACTTCCAGAGTTCCCTTCATACGCATTTCCTCTTCAAATCCCGTTTGGTCGGAGTTGAAAACAAATCCCTCACTGAACGATGGGATAAGTTCGTTTATCTCATGTACAAATTTTCGGGCCGATTCCACAGTTTGTTGTGGTTCGTCAGTTATTTACTGAACGATGGGATGAGTTTATCTCATGAACAAAATTTTCAGGTCGATTCCGCAGTTTGTGTGAATCGTCAAGTGGATTCTTTGTTTGAAATTTCGTTATCTTAAGTTTTCCAATTGTTTAGCACTGTTTGCAGATATGGAAGCATCCACTGCTTCCCTTGTTGTTGTTCTTGTCTTCAGTCCTGAGACTGGTTTGATTCAGCTCTCCATGGTACTCTATCCTCTGCAAGCTGCTTCATCTCCCAGTACATACCGCAGCCTACATCCTTCTGAATCTGCTTAGTGTATTCATCTCTTGGTCTCCCTCTATGATTTTTACCCTCCACGCTGCCCTCCAATGGTAAATTTGTGATCCCTTGATGCCTCAGAACATGTCCTACCAACCGGTCCCTTCTTCTTGTCAAGTTGTGCCACAAACTCGTCTTATACACAATCCTATTCAATACCTCCTCAATAGTTACGTGTTCTACCCATCTCATCTTCAGCATTCTTCTGTAGCACAACATTTCGAAAGCTTCTATTCTCTTCGTGTCGAAATTATTTATCGTCCATGTTTCACTTTCAGACATGGCTACACTCCATACAAATACTTTCAGAAACGGCTTCCTGACACTTAAATCAATACTCGATGTTAACAAATTTCTCTTCTTCAGAAACGCTTTCCTTGTCATTGTCAGTCTACATTTTATATCCTCTCTACTTTGACCATCATCAGTTATTTTGCTACCCAAATAGCAAAACTCCTTTACTACTTTAAGTGTCTCATTTCCTCATCTAATTCCCTCACCATTCATTATCTTCATTTTGCTTTTGTTGACGTTCATCTTATATCCTCCTTTCAAGACACTGTCCATTCCGTTCAACTGCTCTTCCAAGTCCTTTGCTGCCTCTGACAGAATTACAATGTCATCGGCGAACCTCAGGGTTTTTATTTCTTCTCCATGGATTTTAATACCTACTCTGATTTTTTTCTTTTGTTTCCTTCACCGCTTGCTCAATATACAGATTGAATAACATCGGGGAGAGGCTACAACCCTGCCTCAGTCCCTTCCCAACCACTGCTTTCCTTTCATGCCCCTCGACTCTTACAACTGCCATCTGGTTTCTGTACAAATTGCAAATAGCCTTTCGCTCCCTGTATTTTACCCCTGCCACCTTTAGAATTTTGAAAGAGAGTATTCCAGTCAACATTGGCAAAAGCTTTCTCTAAGTCTACAAATGCGAGAAACGTAGGTTTGCCTTTCCTTAATCTTTCTTCTGAGATAAGTCGTAAGGTCAGTATTGCCTCACGTGTTCCAACATTTCTTCCCTTGAAATCACTGTCATTTATGCCGCGCACTTTGATGTGCATAACGTTGTATGTCACTGTGATGCACGTCCGGTAAATTGTATCGAGCATCTTTGAGACGCGGAAACACCAATTTTAATGACAAATCCGCTTTTCCCTCCATTGAATATCTCTAGTTTTTCTTATACACAACACGTTGCTGAGGACTAATTCGGAATCCGTTTGCGAGTTTTTTGGGCTATTGCAGAGAGACAATGCGACACCACACACGTGCAGAACTGCTACAAAATGGCTCAAGGAACACTCTTCTGAGTTGAAATACTTCCACTGGCCACCAGACTCCACAAACATGAACATTGTTGGGAGTATCTGGGATTCTTTGCAGCGTGCTGTTCAGAAGAGCCCTTCACCCCTTGAGCTCTTATGGATTTAGGGACAGTTCTGCAGGATTGATTGTGTCAATTCCCTCCATCACTACTTCAGACATTAGCCTTGTTGGGCCACTTCTGCGTGCTCGCGAAGGCTCTACACAGTATTAGACATTTGTACCAGTTCATTTGGCTTTTCAGTGTATATTGCGCGGCATTTGAAGTTGTGGGTGAAAGATCCAGATTGGCTAACTTCAATGCCGCGCATCTTCTTCCATGGGCGTAATTATGCCTAGTACCGCTCCTTCGATAACAACTGTCCTTCACTACGTTTTGACCGGAGACGGGACTTGTGGCACCCTGTCCGACAAGGATGGTGAACTACATGACTTGACACATGCTTCAATACAACTTTCACTTGTTAAGCACGTTATCGTCATCACTGTACATGGTCCGCACCGTCGAGCGAATACGACACCAGACATTCCACTGACTCATCTCGCGGAAACGCTAATATTTCATCTGCCACTTCTTTCTGACTACCTGTAATTCCTTGGGTCTGTTTCTGACGAAATGTCAAATTAGGCAACTGTTGTAGATATAAAGCAATGTTTGCTTTGTTTATTATTGCCATTGCTCTGCTTTCTACACTCCTGGAAATTGAAATAAGAACACCGTGAATTCATTGTCCCAGGAAGGGGAAACTTTATTGACACATTCCTGGGGTCAGATACACCACATGATTACACTGACAGAACCACATGCACATAGATACAGGCAACAGAGCATGCACAATGTCGGCACTAGTACAGTGTATATCCACCTTTCGCAGCAATGCAGGCTGCTATTCTCCCATGGAGACGATCGTAGAGATGCTGGATGTAGTCCTGTGGAACGGCTTGCCATGCCATTTCCACCTGGCGCCTCAGTTGGACCAGCGTTCGTGCTGGACGTGCAGACCGCGTGAGACGACGCTTCATCCAGTCCCGAACATGCTCAATGGGGGACAGATCCGGAGATCTTGCTGGCCAGGGTAGTTGACTTACACCTTCTAGAGCACGTTGGGTGGCACGGGATACATGCGGATGTGCATTGTCCTGTTGGAACGGCAAGTTCCCTTGCTGGTCTAGGAATGGTAGAACGATGGGTTCGATGACGGTTTGGATGTACCGTGCACTATTCAGTGTCCCCTCGACGATCACCAGAGGTGTACGGCCAGTGTAGGAGATCGCTCCCCACACCATGATGCCGGGTGTTGGCCCTGTGTGCCTCGGTCGTATGCAGTCCTGATTGTGGCGCTCACCTGCACGGCGCCAAACACGCATACGACCATCATTGGCACCAAGGCAGAAGCGACTCTCATCGCTGAAGACGACACGTCTCCATTCGTCCCTCCATTCACGCCTGTCGCGACACCACTGGAGGCGGGCTGCACGATGTTGGGGCGTGAGCGGAAGACGGCATAACGGTGTGCGGGACCGTAGCCCACCTTCATGGAGACGGTTGCGAATGGTCCTCGCCGATACCCCAGGAGCAACAGTGTCCCTAATTTGCTGGGAAGTGGCGGTGCGGTCCCCTACGGCACTGCGTAGGATCCTACGGTCTTGGCGTGCATCCGTGAGTCGTTGCGGTCCGGTCCCAGGTCGACGGGCACGTGCACCTTCCGCCGACCACTGGCGACAACATCGATGTACTGTGGAGACCTCACGCCCCACGTGTTGAGCAATTCGGCGGTACGTCCACCCGGCCTCCCTCATGCCCACTGTACGCCCTCGCTCAAACTCCCTCAACTGCACATACGGTTGACGTCCACGCTGTCGCGGCATGCTACCAGTGTTAAAGACTGCGATGGAGCTCCGTATGCCACGGCAAACTGGCTGACACTGACGGCGGCGGTGCACAAATGCTGCGCAGCCAGCGCCATTCGACGGCCAACACCGCGGTTCCTGGTGTGTCCGCTGTGCCGTGCGTGTGATCATTGCTTGTACAGCCCTCTCGCAGTGTCCGGAGCAAGTATGGTGGGTCTGACACACCGGTGTCAATGTGTTCTTTTTTCCATTTCCAGGAGTGTATCTACTCCACTACCTCTGTAGCACTGTTGTGAGTTACACGGCGATTAAGCAGTACAAACATGCACTGCAGCCTCATGCTGTTCTCACTACAGTAGAGTCTCGATAGTTCGATGCGAACCCGACCGGAACCACTTCGAACTATCGAAAACTCGGACTATCGAAATTTAAATGGGAAAAAGAAATATTATGATATTGTAAGTAATACAGGTCAAAAGTATTTACACGCGCATTTGCATCGGCAGAATAACAATAATTATTTATTTAGATAAGTAATAGTGAAGTGTCGTTTGTTTGTCGAAGCTGCAACGTTTCCTCCCGGCAATGTCACGCCACCGTCTCAGGAGCAGTAGGTCAGTTAGTGTCGCCTCAAGCTGTTGTTCCACGTAGCATATGGCGGCCTCGAGAGCGGCGTAGCCATCGGTGTGACTCATCATCGGTGCAGCCTCTGCCTCGTCATCCTCGTCACTCTCACACTGCGATGGAATGTTAACCGTGTCAATTATAGAAGAGTCTGTCGCTTGCAACTGTTCGTCCGAATTTAACCACTTACCTACTTCCACCTCTTCCGCCTCTTCACACTCTGGCAATCTTCTGATTAAATTACACAATGGTTGATCGTCCTGATCTGCTAAATCTTCAGTTTCTGTGTCTGGCGTACTGTAGAATTTTCCTCCATGACTTAGTGATTGTGTCTTACTTTATTTCGCTCCAAGATTCGCTAATCCAATACACGACGTCCTTCAAAGTCACTTTCTTCAAAGCTCTTACAATGCTTACGTCGTCTTCGGAATGCAGGATTGACTGTAGCAATCGCCGTCGATACTTTTTTTAAGTATTCCAGAACGCCCTAATCCATGGACTGAATGAGACAGGTAACGTCGGTCGAGGCTCGGATTATTGGAAACTCGAACTATCGAGACTCGAAATATCGAGACTGCACTGTATATGATACCTCCAGTCCCGTCGTCTGTTGCCATTAGCAACCAACTTTGTTGTTGTTTGGTGGGAAATCGAATGCGTAAGCATCATTGGCCTTTCCGATCTTGCACTCAAGGCGTTCCTTGTTAACCTTTCTATGAAACAAGCTCTACGTAGGGAGACACTAACTGACTCAGCTGCCCCTTTCAAACTTCCCTTCCAAAACTTCGCAACGACGACTTCTCTGAAATCTCTTTGTATTTCATCAACTCTGTTTGCCCATATTTTAAACTGTTCTCGTTGCGCTTGCGTGTCTTCGAAAAACTTATATGTGTAATAATCAGGACCTTCTTAACCCATTATAGCTCGAGGTTTTTCTCTGTTTTATTTTGGATAAACATTTAAAATGAACTTAAAATAAATTGTTTGAGATTTATTTACTGTAATTTATGATTTTTCACCATTGATTTTGGCAAAAAACCAGGAATGAGAGGGGTCCCGGAAGTTAAAACAAAAAGAAACGTAATTTTTTGAATATGATTGATTTATTTAGCAAAAAAAAGCTTTAGTACAAATTTTGATTGCAACATTCAAATAACAGTTAATTCTTAAAATGGTAATCTTTCAAACAATGCTCATGGAGAGTTATTTTACATTTTTCACATGCCTCTCTGGTATTTTTTATTTTTAATTTAATTTAATTTTTTTTTTTTTTTTTTTTTTTTTTTTTTTTTTTTTTTTTTTGCAGTGATCACATCTTCCTTGCTTGATTGCATTTGAAATCGAGTGACCAACGCTGTAAAAGCGTGCTCTGTCTATAGTCCTCTTTAGTAATTCTTTTGATGTCTTTGGTCTTCCTCTTGACATTGGTGGTCTGCCATGTTTCTGCACATATGTTTGTACGATGTTCCTTCTTAATGAGAAGCTGTCAAGATTCTGATTATTCTCATTTGTACTGTAAAGTTGTCACGCGTTTTCCATTGACACATCAATACAGAAAATAAATATTGGCTACCACCATTTCTTTGATCGTACAGACGTCCGATAATACGAAATATTTTCATCCATCCTGTCTACACCGCCCATGAAACGATTATATGCTTGGACTATGTTAGACTGTTGAACTACTTACTTTTTTTAAAATTTTTTTCCCAGCCTAGGACCATCTACAGGGGTCTCTAATGGAGTGAATATGGACGCAAGTTGATAAGACGTGAACTGGTCGGTTGTCATTCCAAACAGCTAACACTGGTCCAGAATGTTTTTCTCTTCTGTAGTCGAAGCTACCGCAAGGGGACTTCGCTATTTCTTTTGGAACATCTACAGGGCACTTAGAAACTGACTAAACCATAGGTTGTACAGAGTTTCAGGGAGAGCATAAGGGAACAACTGACAGGAATGGCGGAAAGAAACACAGTAGAAGAAGAATGGGTAGCTCTGAGGGATGAAGTAGTCAAGGCAGCAGAGGATCAAGTAGGTAAAAAGACGAGGGATAGTAGAAATCCTTGGGTAACAGAAGAAATATTGAATTTAATTGAAGGAGAAAATACAAAAATGCAACAAGTGAAGCAGGCAAAAAGGAATACAAACGTTTCAAAAACGAGATCGACAGGAAGTGCAAAATGGCTAAGCAGGGATGGCTAGAATACAAATGTAAGGATGTAGAGGCTTATCTCACGAGGGTTATGATGGATACTGCTTACAGGGAAATTAAAGAGACCTTTGGAGAAAAGAGAGCCACTTGTATGAATATCAAGAGCTGAGATGGAAACTCAGTTCTAAGCAAAGAAGGCAAAGCAGAAAGGTGGAAGGACTGTATAGAGGTCTACACAAGGGCAATGTACTTGTGGACAATATTATGGAAATGGAAGAGTATGTAGATGAAGATGAAATGTGAGATACGATACTGCGGGATGAGCTTGACAGAGCACTGAAAGCCCTGAGTCGAAACAAGACCCCCGGAGTAGACAACATCCCATTGGACCCAACGAAGGCCTTGGGAGAGCCAGTCCTGACAAAACTTTACAATCTGGTGAGCAAGATGTATCAGACAGACGAAATACCCTCAGACTTCAAGACGAATATAATAATCCCAATCCCAAAGAAAGCAGGTGTTGATAGCTGTGAAAATTACCGAACTATCAGTTTAATAAGTCACAGCTGCAAAATACTAACTCGAATTCCTTACAGACGAATGGAAAAACTGATAGAAGCAGACCTCGGGGAAGATCAGTTTGGATTCCGTATAAATGTTGGAACATGTGAGGCAATACTGACCTTACGACTTATCTTAGAAGAAAGATTAAGGAAAGGCAAACTTACTTTCCTAGCATTTGCAGACTTAGAGAAGGCTTTTGACAATGTTGACTGGAATACTCTGTTTCAAATTCTAAAGGTGTCAGGGGTAAAATACAGGGAGCGAAAGGCTATTTACAATTTGTACAGAAACCAGATGGCAGTTATAAGACTCGAGGGGCATGAAAGGGAAGCAGCGGTTGGAAAGGCAGTGAGACAGTGTTGTAGCCTCTCCCCAATGTTAATCAATCTGTATATTGAGCAAGCAGTAAAGGAAACAAAAGAAAAATTCGGAGTAGGTATCAAAATCCATGGAGAAGAAATGAAAACTTTAAGGTTCGCCGATGACATTGTAATTCTGTCAGAGACAGCTACGGATTTGGAAGAGCAGTTGAACGGAATGGACAGTGTCTTGAAAGGAGGATATGAGATGAACATCAACAATGGCAAAACGAGGGTAATGGAATGGAGTTGAATTAAGTCGGGTGATGGTGAGGGAATTAGATTAGGAAATGAGACACTTAAAGTGGTAAAGCAGTTTTGCTATTTGGGGACCAAATAAATGATGATTGTCGAAGTAGAGAGGATATAAAATGTAGACTGGCAATGGCAAGGAAAGCGTTTCTGAAGAAGAGAAATTTGTTGCTATTTGGAGACCAAATAAATGATGATTGTCGAAGTAGAGAGGATATAAAATGTAGACTGGCAATGGCAAGGAAAGCATGGAAGTGACACATGGACGATAAGTAGTTTGGACAAGAAAAGAATAGAAGCTTTCGAAATGTGGCGCTGCAGAAGAATGCTGATGATTAGATGGGTAGATCTCATAACTAATGAGGAGGTATTGAATAGAATTGTGGAAAAGGGGGTTTTGTGGCACAACTTGACAAGAAGAAGGGACCGGTTGCTAGGATATGTTCTGAGGCATCAAGGGATCACAAATTTAGCATTGGAGGGCAGCGTGGAGGGTAAAGATTGTAGAGGGAGACCAAGAGATGAATACACTAAGAATATTCAGAAAGGTGTAGGTTGCAGTACGTACTGGGAGATGAAGCAGCTTGCACAGGATAGAGTAGCATGGCGTGCTGCAACAAACCAGTCTCAGGACTGAAGACCACAACAATAACAATAGTCAAGTGCTTTCACAGAGACAGTTACTTTTTATCGGCGTTCTGTCTGCTTAGTGAAACCCTCGTATATACCTAAGACCAGCAGAGCCCTTCCAGGAGACTTCTTCCCAGCGACTCTACATGATCAATCTGGCTGCGTCCGTCCGTGGCTGCTTCTCGCTTCGAACCCGTACTTCCTACTGCTTCACCACACACTTTTCTCTGTTACTGAACGCGCAGCTCTCGAGTTTTATGCCGATTTCCCCTTCAGCCTGGCCAGTACCTGGCATGAGATAGTGCAGAGAGCTTCACAAAGCGTTATTGGCTGTTCTGATGTGTTACTCCTCAGATATTTTGTATTGACTGAGTGGAGGGGGACTGGAAACCGTTACCTATAAGATATCGATGTACATCCGCAGCCTTTTATTGACCTATCATGATGTAGCGCGTTCCCCACCAGAAGCCGTCTGTCTTTCTCTCTCCCAGCTTCTCCTTTCTATCAATTCTTGCCCATTATCTAACCCTTTTCTTAATAAATTCTGTCGCTTAACATATCTCTGTATCAGTTAAGGCACTTGCTGCATCAATTCTCTCTTCTATTTCAAGAGGCTTCTCTTGTTGCGCCCTTGTGCCCCTGTGGCGGCATAACATTTCACAGACCCCTTGTCTTATCTGTGGTTGTTTCTACTGCACTCACTCTCTGGAAGTTCGGCCGCCTAGAGCCAGTATTTACTGCATTCGACGCCACTTTGGGCGACTTCCGCGTCGCAGATGGGGATCAAATGATGATGAGGACAACACAACATCCAGTCCCTGAGCGGAGAAAATCTCCTGCCCCAGCCGGGAATTGAACCCTGGCCCCTTGGCGTGGCATTCCGCCGCGCTGACAACTTTACCCCCCCCCCCCCCCCTCCCGCCCTTTGTTGATCGTTGGGTTTGGTCGTTGCGGACGTCACATGACATCCGTTAAAGTTCGTTTGTTGATCCTTCCACTCAGTTTTTTTTTATTACAGAGGCTAAACACCTCTCTGACCGACCACGCTGAGGTACCGTGCCGGCGCCACTCAGCTAACGGGGGCGGACACTCACTCTCTGTCTTTAATCAACATCAGTATTCTTTCTAACACTTGTCGTTTCGCTATGGACACGACACCCGCGTTTACATATCTTGATACTGGCATACTTGTCACACCCATTCTGTCCCATCCACCTTGTAACCTCCCTACAGTAATATAATATGAATAATATTCACATTTAGTGTAATCTCCGAACAGTAAAAGTTCCGAAACCTCCCAACAGTAAAGAATATAAGTATATAATTCACATTCAGCGTAACTTTCCAACAGATACGCTCCGAAACCTCTCAACAGTAAAATTTCACAAACTACCAATAACACAACGTGACTAACTTCTGAATAAAATTATCGCTCACTTATAACCTTTCAATAATGACTGTGAGTTTAAACAGGTGAATTTTGGACGTCAGCAGCGCTGCGTTATGGCCCTGAAAGATCATTCTGAATAAACTGAAAATTCTTACCTCAATAAGGTCGCCGGATAACGCGTATATATCACCTCCTATAAGAAATTTTTCTGGCACAGCCCTGTACAATGCTGGCCAATAGATTTGTCATGTATAAAAAGAAACAACTAATTTTCCTTTACAATAATCGGGTTGACGATGGATTGGAGAAATTACTAGGTTCTTTAAATTGAGATGAATGATTATCAAAAGTTAATTAGGCAAAAAGGAATACAAACGTCTCAAAAATGACATCTACAGGAAGAGCAAAATGGCTAAGCAGGGATGGCTAGAGGACAAATGTAAGGATGTAGAGGCTTATCTCACTAGGGGTAAGATAGATACTGCCTAGAGGAAAATTAAAGAGAACTTTGGAGAAAAGAGGACCACTTGTATGAATATTAAGAGCTCAGATGGAAACCCAGTCCTAACCAAAGAAGGGAAAGCAGAAAGGTGGAAGGAGTATATAGAGGGTCTATACAAGGGCGATGTACTTAAGGACAATATTATGGAAATGGAAGAGGATGTAGATGAAGATGAAATGGGAGATACGATACTGCGTGAAGAGTTTGACAGAGCACTGAAAGGCCTGAGTCGGAACAAGGCCCCAGGAGCAGACAACATTCCATTAGAACTACTGACGGCCTTGGGAGAGCCAGTCATGACAAAACTCTACCAGCTGGTGAGCAAGATGTATGAGACAGGCGAAATAACCTCAGACTTCAAGGAGAATATAATAATTCCAATCCCAAAGAAAGCAGGTGCTGACAGATGTGAAAATTACCGAACTATCAGTTTAATAAGTCACAGCTGCAAAATACTAACGCTAGTTCTTTACAGACGAATGGAAAAACTAGTAGAAGCCGACCTCGGGGGAGATCAGTTTGGATTCCGTAGAAATGTTGGAACGCGTGAGGCAATACTGACCCTACGACTTATCTTAGAAGCTAGATTAAGGAAGGGCAAACCTACGTTTCTAGCATTTGTAGACTTAGAGAAAGCTTTTGCCAATGTTGACTGGAATACTCTCTTTCATATTCTGAAGGTGGCAGGGGTAAAATACAGGGAGCGAAAGGCTATTTACAATTTGTACAGAAACCAAATAGCAGTTATAAGAGTCGAGGGACATGGAAGGGAAACAGTGGCTGGGAAGGGAGTAAGACAAGGCTGTAGTCCATCCCCGATGTTATTCAATCTGTATATCGAGCAAGCAGTGAAGGAAACAAAAGAAAAATTCAAGTGGAATTTCAAAATGCATGGAGAAGAAATAAAAACTTTGAGGTTCGCCGATGACATCGTAATTCTGTCAGAGGCAGCAAAGGACTTGGAAGAGCAGTTGAACGGAATGGATAGTGTCTTGAAAGGAGGATATAAGAGGACCATCAACAAAAGCAAAACGAGGATAATGGAATGTAGTCGAATTATGTCGGGTGATGGTGAGGGAATTAGATTAGGAAATGAGACTCTTAAAGTAGTAAAGGAGTTTTGCTATTTGGGGAGCAAGATAACTGATGATGGGCGAAGTAGAGAGGATATAAAATGTAGACTAGCAATGGCAAGGGAAGCGTTTCTGAAGAAGAGAAATTTGTTAACATCGAGTAGATCACATAACTAATGAGGAAGTATTGAATAGGATTGGGGAGAAGAGAAGTTTGTGGCACAACTTGACCAGAAGAAGGGATCGGTTGGTAGGACATGTTCTGAGGCATCAAGGGATCACCTATTTAGTATTGGAGGGCAGCGTGGAGGGTAAAAATCGTAGAGGGAGACCAAGAAATGAATACACTAAGCAGATTCAGAAGGATGTAGGTTGCAGTAGGTACTGGGAGATGAAGAAACTTGCACAGGATAGAGTAGCATGGAGAGCTGCATCAAACCAGTCTAAGGACTGAAGACAACAACAACAGATTATTATTAAGAGATTTTTAAAAACATTTACATGGGGCTTGACATAACAACACTACATATGCGCGAGGCTGCTTTTACCTTATACTACAACGCTCAGGCTCCGCCATCGCTGACCACGACCGGCCCAGCCAACACGATACACCAGACTGCTCGCTAGCAACTACTTACTCCTACTGCCACACAGTTCCTACTGCAGTCAACACTGCTCTTTGGTCTGAGATTCTCTTATAGCTTATACATCACAGGCAGCGCGTGAGCAATCCATTACAACTGCTCGAGTGCGCTAGCAACAAATTCCTTAATCGTGGACCTCTCACAACCTTTTAAGTTGGTGTTGCTTTGTAATAGTGACCTGCGTGAGGCATGTAAGCTAAACTTTGTCAATATTGAAACACCGAAAATCACTAACGTGATTGCTAGGTGGGGTGGCCGAGCGGTTCTAGGCGCTGCAGTCTGGAACTACGCGGCCGCTACGGGCGCAGGTTCCAATTCCTCCTCGGGCATAGGTGTGTGTGATGTCCTTAGGTTAGTTAGGTTTAAGTAGTTCTAAGTTCTAGGGGACTGGTGACCTCAGAAGTTAAGTCCCGTAGTGCTCAGAGCCATTTAAACCACTTTGAACCATTAACGTGATTGAAGTGAATTCACACTGCAGATTAGGTACCAAACAATACGCAGACTGGGCTCCAGAACTATAAATGAATTTTGTGCGGTATGAAGCACCAATCTGTCACAATTAAGTGGCATGGAGCGGAACACTCTATGGACATGTTCCTGGTGAGAATCTCCCTATGAAGTTGATACGCGAGTGCACGCAGTGACGATGGTTGGTGGACGGAGAGCCATGACGGATAAGTTGCCTAGCAGCTATGCCAGCGACGTATCGATAGGTCACTTGTCAGGCTAATGTGAAGACTAGGGAAGCAGTATATCTTTCCAGATATGCAGTTGTTGTCTAATTTAAATATTAGATTTCGAATTACTTATGGTTACCTTTTGACAGCTCTATTTGCATGTGGAACAGAAAAGGAAATGACTACTAATGACACGCGGTACCCTTCGCCACGCACCGTATGGTGGCTTGCGGAGTATACGTGTAGATGTAGATGAAGATGTAGATGAAGATGTAGATGAAGATGTAGATGTGGATCGTTGCATTGTAGTTACGTACATAGTGGCCAGAAACAGTCTGAAAAGTTTGTAAAGGTGTTCCGGGGGTAAGCTATTCTGAGAAATAACTGCTAAGAAAAGAAATCGATAAGTTGCGCCGTTTTCGCGTTAATTATCATTGAAGTCAGCCAGTAAGGCCGCAGAGCTCGAAAAATTCAAGTGACCAAACGTGTTGTTCATTTGCTTTCATAAAAAAAAGTTGATCGTCGGTAAAGCAGATGCCAGACTGAGATTCATTGGAAGAATCCTAAGGAAATGCAATCCGATAACAAAGGAAGTAGGTTACAGTACGCTTGTTCACGCATTGCTTGAATACTGCTCAGCAGTGTGGGATCCGTACCAGATAGGGTTGATAGAAGAGACAGAGAAGATCCAACGGAGAGCAGCGCGCTTCGTTACAGGATCATTTAGTAATCGCGAAAGCGTTACGGAGATGATAGATAAACTCCAGTGGAAGACTCTGCAGCAGAGACGCTCAGTACCACGGTACGGGCTTTTGTTAAAGTTTCGAGAACATACCTTCACCGAAGAGTCAAGCAGTATATTGCTCCCTCCTACGTATATCTCGCGAAGAGACCATGAGGATAAAATCAGAGAGATTAGGGCCCACACAGAGGCATACCGACAATCCTTCTTTCCACGAACAATACGAGACTGGAATAGAAGGGAGAACCGACAGAGGTACTCAGGGTACCCTCCGCTTGCGAAGTATGGATGTAGATGTAGATGTAGAACGTGTAAGAGAGCGATACACGTGAGACGGTGGCAAGGGCTGCTCCAGAGCCAAAGGCAGATCAGTCTCGTGCGCTGTCATGTGCATTATGCGAACAAGAGACACTAATTGTGCACTGAAGCGCCAAAGAAACTGGTATTGGCATGCATATTCAAATACAGAGATATGTAAGACCGGCCGTGGTGGCCGAGCGGTTCTAGGCGCTAGGCGCTACGGTTGCAGGTTGGAATCCGACCTCGGGCATGGATGTGTGTGATATCCTTAGGTTTGTTAGGTTTAAGTAGTTCTAAGGGCATTGATGACCTCAGCAGTTAAGTCCCATAATGCTCAGAGCCATTTGAACTATTTGAGAGGTATGTAAACAGGCACAACACGGCGTTGCGATCGACAAAGTCTATGTAAGACCAAGTGTCTCGCGCAGTCGTTAGATTGGTTACTGCTGCTACAATGGCGGTTATCAAGATTTAGAGGATTTGGAATGTTCTGTTATAGTTGGCGCACGAGCCATGGGACACGGTATCTCCGAGGTAACGACAAAGCGGGGGATTTTCTCCAACGACCATTTCAGGAGTGTATCGTGAATATCCGGAATCCGGCAAAATATCAGATCTCCGACATCGCTGCGGCCGGGGAAAGACCCTGCAAGAAAGTGATCAACGACGATTGAAGACAATCGTTCAACGTGACAGAAGTGTAACGCTTTCGCAAATTGCTGCAGATTTCAATGCTGAGCTATAAACAAGTTTCAGCGTCCTAACCATTCAACGAAACATCATCGGAATGGGCTTTAGGAGCAGAAGGCCCGTTCGTGTACCCTCGATGATTGCACGAACAATGTTTTACGCCTCGCTTGCGCTCGTCAACACTGACATTGGACTGTTGGTGAGTGGAAGTATGTTGCCTGATCGGTCGAGTCTCTTTTCAAATTGTATCGAGCGGATGGGCGTGTACAGGTTTGGAGACAACCTCGTGAATCCATGGACCCTGCATGTCAGCAGGGGACTGTTCAAGCTGGGGAGGCTCTGTAATGATGTAGGGCGCGTGCAGTTGGACGAATATGGGAACCCTGATACGTCTAAATATGACTCTGACAGGTGATTCGTAGGTAAGCATCCTGTCTGGTTACCTGCATCCATTCATGTTCATTGTAGATTCCGACGGACTTGGGCAATTCCAGAGGGACAATGCGACACCACATACTTGCAGAAATGCTACAAAATGGCTCGAGGAACACTCTTCTGAGTTGAAATACGTCCACTGGCCACCAAACTCCACAGACATGAACATTATTGGGAGTATCTGGGATGCCTTGCAGGGTGCTGTTCAGAAGAGCCCTTCGCCCTTGCGCTCTTACGGATTTAGGGACAGTTCTGCAGGATTCATTGTGTCAATTCCCTCCGTCACTACTGCACACATTAGCCCTGTTGTGGCATTTCTGCGTGCTCGCGGAGGCTCTACACGATATTAGACATTTGTACCAGTTTCTTTCGCTCTTCAGTGTATATGGCGGGGCATTTGAAGTTGTGCGTGAAAGATCCTGATTGGCTAACTTCAATGCTAACTACCTCGGAAGAGGCGCAACTTAACCATTTTTTTTTCTTAAGAATTATTTTTCAGCACAGCCTACCCTGCAACACCCTTGATAGCTTTTCAAACTGTTTCTGGCCACCCTGTGTGTGGGGGAGGAACTTTTCTAACCACTAGTCTCTTCTTTCTTCCAGACGATGCAGGACTGTGGGCGCGAACTCGTGGAGGTGCTGCAAGAGCCAGCGAAGAGGGGCGAGATTCTGGAGATGCGGGAGATAGCCGCCAGATTCACCACCGACGTCATCGCCTCCGTCGGTTTTGGAGTCGAGTGCCATGCTCAACGGAATCCAGATACAGAGTTTCGCCAGTGGGGACGAAAAATATTCGAACCTACGTTGAAAACAAGGATTTCAAGTCTCATGTACAGGTTCTTTCCAGCTGTTGCTAAGGCAATAAAGTAAGTTCCATAAATGTGCATTTACTCTTTAAATCTCACATTCTAAACATGTAAGAGAAAAAAATGATCTGTTTATCCCTAGAGCCTTCACCCAAAGATTTACGTGTTCTTTTTTTCCAAGCGCTGTTCGAGAGTGGAGCGGTAGAGAAATGGTGTTCAGGTGGTTCAGTGAACTCTCTACCAGGCATTTAAGTTTGAATTGCAGAGTGGTCGTGTAGATGTAGGTGTACATCTACATTTATACTCCGTAAGCCACCCAAAGGTGTGTGGCGGAGGACACTTCACGTGCCACTGTTATTACCTCCCTTTCCTGTTCCACACGCGTGTGGTTCGCGGGAAGAACTACTGCCGGAAAGCCTCCGTGCGCGCTCGAATCTCTTTAATTTTAGATTCGTGATCTCCTCGGGAGGTATAAGTAGGGGGAAGCAATATTTTCGATACCGCATGCAAAAACGCACCCTCTCGAAACCTGGACAGCAAGCTACACTTCGATGCAGAGCGCCTCTCTAGCAGAGTCTGCCACTTGAGTTTGCTAAACATCTCCGTAACGCTATCACGCTTACCAAATAACCCTGCGACGAAACGCACTGCTCTTCTTTGGATCTTCTCTAGCTCCTCTGTCAACCCAACCTGGTACGGATCCCACACTGATGAGCAATACTCAAGAATAGGCTGAATGAGTGTTTTGTAAGCCACCTCCTTTGTTGATTGACTACATTTTCTAAGGACTCTCCCAATGAATCTAAACCTGGCACCCGCCTTACCAGCAATTAATTTTATATGATAGTTCCACGTCAAATCGTTCCACACTCATACTCCCAGATGTTTTACAGTAGTAACTGCTACCAGTGTTTGTTCCGCTATCATATAATCATACAATAAAGGATCCGTCTTTCTATGTATTCGCAATACATTACATCTGTGTATGTTAAGGGTCAGTTGACACTTCCTGTACCAAGTGCCTATCCGCTGCAGATCTTCCTGCATTTCTAATGCTGCAACTTCTCTGTATACTACCGCATCATCCGTGAAAAGCCGCATGGAACTTCCGACACTATCTACTAGGTCATTTATATATATCTTGAAAAGCAGTGGTCCCATAACACTCCCCTGTGGTACTTTAACTTCTGTAGACGTCTCTCCATTGAGAACAACATTCTGTGTTCTGTTTGCTAAAAACTCTTCAATCCAGCCACACAGCTGGTCTGATATTCCGTAGGCTCTTACTTTATCAGGCGACAGTGCGGAACTGTATCGAACGCCTTCCGGAAGTAAACACACACTCTAGCTTGATAATGACCTCAGATCGGCGAGGAAGAGTCCACAATATTCTTGAAGTATGGCACATGGAGGTGAAACCACTCATTGATGAATAGAAATCACCGAGTTTCCAAATTTCGGGAATGTTGACTGGTGTGTTTCCACCTCTGTTACAGAGAGGCCCCGGCGTTTTTTATGAGAATAAGATCTGGTGATTTAGTGCGACAGTACGAAAGGTGCCTGAGAGTTCGTCAACGCTCGAACATATGTGTGCAGACCTGAGAATGTGGCTGTTGACGTGATTGAAGACCTGAGTGTCCACAGTGTGCACATCGTGAAGATGTATAAGAGAGGACAACACTCAGTCAGCGACAATTTTCAAGTAAACTACCCGCTTCGTAGACATGGTAACCTGTTGTTGTTGTTGTTGTGGTCTTCAGACCTGGGACTGGTTTGATGCCGCTCTCCATGCTACTCTATCCTGTGCAAGCTCCTTCATCCCCCAGTACCTACTGCAACCTACATCCTTCTGAATCTACTTAGTGTATTCGTCTCTTGGTCTACCTCTACGGTTTTTACCCTCCACGCTGCCCTCCAATGCTAAATTTGTGATACCGTGATGCCTCAGAACATGTCCTACCAACCGATCCCTTCTTCTAGTCAAGTTGTGCCCCAAACTTCTCTTCTTCCAATCCTATTCAGTACCTCCTCATTAGTTACGTGATCTACCCACCTAATCTTCAAAATTCTTCTGTAGCACCACATTTCGAAAGCTTCTATTCTCTTCTTGTCCAAACTATTTGTCGTCCATGTTTCACTTCCATACATTGCTGCACTCCATACAAATACTTACAGAAACGACTTCCTGACACTTAAATCTATATTCGATGTTAACAAATTTCTCTTCTTCAGAAACGCTTTCCTTTCCATTGCCAGTCTACATTTTATATCCTCTCTACTTTGACCATCATCAGTTATTTTGCTCCCCGAACAGCAAAACTCATTTACTACTTTAAGTGTCTCACTTCCTAATCTAATTCCCTCAGCATCACCCGACTTAATTGGACTACATTCCATTATCCTCATTTTGCTTTTGTTGATGTTCATTTTATATCCTCCTTTCAAGACACTGTCCATTCCGCTCAACTGCTCTTCCAAGTTCTTTGCTCTCTCTGACAGAATTACAATGTCATCGGCGAACCTCAAAGTTTTTATTTCTTCTCCCTGGATTTTAATACTTGCTCCAAATTTTTCTTTTGTTTGCTTTATTTCTTGCTCAATATACAGATTGAATAACATCGGGAATAGGCTACACCCCTGTCCCTTCGCAATCACTGCTTCCCTTTCATGTCCTTCGACTCTTATTACTACCATCTGGTTTCTGTACAAATTGTAAGTAGCCTTTCGCTCCTTGTATTTTACTCCTGCCACCTTCAGAATTTGAAAGAGAGTATTCCCATCAACATTGTCAAAAGCTCTCTCTTCTTCAAATGCTAGAAACGTACGTTTGCCTTCCCTTAGTCGTTCTTCTAAGGTAAGTCGTAAGGTCAGTATTGCCTCACGTGTTCCATCATTTCTACGGAATCCAAGCTGATCTTCCCCGAGGTCGGCTTCTACCAGTTTAACCTATGTGGGTCCAAATGACGGTCATAAAAACACCCACTAATCGTAACAGAACCACCTCTGGCCTAAACCTCACTCTCCACACATTGCCAGTTAAACGCCTCATTGGCCCGTCACTGTATCTGACTGCTTGTATCATATAATCTCTGGTATCTCGGATCTTCGGAGCTTGAAAGCCGTCACAATGCATGGACCTAGACGACAGCCGCTAGGCGGTTCGTAGCATTCACAAGCCGCTGCTGTCACCACCTCAGCGCCAGGCGCCTGTCACACTCCACCCGCCAGACTATAGGCTGTCGCAGCCATGCTGCAAAGCTAGCAGTACAGCGGCCCAGATCTTAGTCGTCTTCCGGCTGTGCTCTCGTTATTCTTCGTTACATTCATCACTGTTTTGGTTCCTGATATTGCTACGTCTCGGCTCTCGGACTGGTTGTCTCTCTACATCTACATCGACATCTACATCAATACGGTGTGTGGCGGAGGGTGCCTTGAGTACGTCCGCAGCTCGTGGTCGTGCAGTAGCGTTCTCGCTTCCCGTGCCCGGGTTCCCGGGTTTGATTCCCAGCGGGATCAGGGATTTTCTCTGCCTCGTGATGACTGGGTGTTGTGTGATGTCCTTAGGTTTGTTAGGTTTAAGTAGTTCGAAGTTCTAGGGGACTGATGACCATAGATATTAAGTCCCATAGTGCTCAGAGCCATTTTTTGGTATCTTGAGTACCTCTATCGCTCCTCTCTTCTACTCCAGTTCGTATTGTTCGTGGAAAGAAGGACTGTCGGTACACCTCTGTGTGAGCTCTAATCTCTCTGATTTTAGCCTCATGGTCTCTTCGCGAGATATACTTAGGAGGGAGCAATATATTTCTTGACTCCTCGGTGAAGGTATGTTCTCGAAACTTCAACAAAAGCTCGTACCGAGCTACTAAGCGTCTCTCCTGCAGAGTCTTCCACTGGAGTTTATCTCCGTATCGCTTTCGCGATTACTAAATGATCTTGTAACGAAGCGCGCTGCTGTCCAATGGATCTTCTCTATCTCTTCTATCAATCCTATCTGGTACGTATCCCACTCTGCTGAGCAGTATTTAAGCAGTGGGCGAACAAGCTTACTATAACCTACTTCCTTTGTTTTCGGATTGCATTTCCTTAGGATTCTTCCAATGAATCTCAGTCCGACATCTGCTTTAGCGACGATCAACTTTATCTGATCATTCCATTTTAAATCACTCCTAATGCCTACTCCCAGATGATTTATGGAATTAACTGCTTCCAGTTGCTGACCTGCTATATTGTAGCTAAATGTGTATTCGCGGCACATTACATTTGTCTACATAGATTCAATTGCCATCCCCTGCACCATGCGTCAATTCCTGCAGATCCTCCTGCATTTCGGTACAATTTTCCATTCTTACAACCTCTCGATATACCACAGCATCATCCGCAAAAAGCCTAAGTGAACTTTCGATGTCATCCACAAGGTCATTTAAGTATATTCTGAATAGCAACGGTCCTACGACACTCCCTGCGGCACACCTGAAATCACTCTTACTTCGGAAGACTCCTCTCCATTGAGAATGACATGCTGCGTTCTGTTATCTAGGAACTCTTCAATCCAATCACACAATTGGTCTGATAGTCCATATGCCCTTACTTTGTTCATTAAACGACTGTGGGGAACTGTATCGAACGCCTTGCGGAAGTCAAGAAACACGGCATCTACCTGGGAGCCCGTGTCTATGTCCCTCTTAGTCTCGTGGACGAATAGCGCGAGCTGAGTTTCACACGAGCGTCTTTTTCGAAACCCATGCTGATTTCTACAGAGAAGATTTCTAGTCTCCAGAAAAGTCATTATACTCGAACATAATATGTGCTCCAAAATTCTACAACTGATCGACGTTAGAGATATAGGTCTATAGTTCTGCACATCTGTTCGACGTCCCTTCTTGAAAACGAGGATGACCTGTGCCCTTTTCCAATCCTTTGGAACGCTACGCTCTTCTAGAGACCTACGGTACACCGCTGAAAGAAGGGGCCAAGTTCCTTTGCGTACTCTGTGTAAAATCGAACTGCTATCGTGTCAGGTCCAGCGGCCTTTCCTCTTTTGAGCGCTTTTAATTGTTTCTCTATCCCTCTGTCGTCTATTTAGATACCTACCATTTTGTCATCTGTGCGACAATCTATACAGTGCAGTCTCTGGGCTTGTCATTCTGCCTTATCGTTTGCGTTTGCGTTGTCCATCCACTGTGATGTTGTCTTTCGGCCACTCACCGCAAACGACCTTGGCTGGTCGGGCAGAATACCCTATGACTGGCCACAAAGAAAAAGTCTAACAATGTCTCATGGACGCAAAACGCGTGCAACTCTCCGAACAGCAACAGCTGCTCCTTCAGCAGCAGTTGAAACACCAGTTTCAACAGCAGACGCAGTAGACCGTCTTGTTACGTGAGGAAATTCAGCTTTTATGAGGATTCACAATCTATGGAGGCTGTTGTCGCTTCCCAGACTCTGTCCCGCCCATCCGCGTTTCCGCCGTTTGACGTCACCAATTGAGATTGGGACAGTATTTGCAGCGGCTGAAACAGCAGTTCGCCAGGTTTTTGGGTTTCTGATGACGCTCTAAAGTAATAGCTCTTCCTTTCTTGGGCTTCCACAGAGACGTTTTTCTTACTAAATAAGTTGGCTTACTTTTTACTTTACTTTTACTTGACATGTGGCGAGGGCCTTATCGACTGTACGCCTGCTCTATGAGCCTCTTCCACTTCTGCCTGTCCAATGCGCTGATTGTTCAGTCAATTTGTCCTCCCCAATGTTATCCCGCCATCTGATTCTGGATCTCCCACTTCTTCTCGTTCCTTCTATTGTTCTGCTGTATGTCATTCTAGGTAGTCTATTCTGTCATTCTTGCTATATGGCCTGCCTAATTCCACCTTCTCCTCTTGAGTACTTCGACGATGTTACGGTATTTGTACAGCCCTCTTAATTCTTCATTTCTTCTTGTTCTCCATTCCATGTTATTTTCGTCATATACAGGTCCAAAAATTATCCTTAGTACTTTTCTTTCGAATATTAACAGTTTTTCTTCATCTTTCTTTCTAAATATTAATGTTTCATATCCATATAACATCACAGGTATAATGGTCGATTGATATAAGCGGATTTTTAAGTTACTGCTAAGTGATCTTTTTCTTTGAATTTTGATGAAACTAAAAAGTGCCTTGTTTGCTGTTGATAAACGGGCATCTATTTCTATATCTGTTCTATTGTTATTACTAAAACTACTTCCTAGGTACTCGAGGTTGTCAACAGTCTTGAAATTGAATCCATCTACAGTCAGATGTGAATCTTTTCTGGTTCTCTTACTTATGGGCAGGTATTCTGTCTTTTCTTCATTAACATGTAGTCCTGTTTTCTCAGTAATTCTGTAGTAATTTTGCATCATTCTGATTAATTCTATTTTGGAACTGCTTATTTGTGCTACATCATCTGCATAGGCAAATCTTGTAATGTTCACATCCTGTAGCTGGGTCCCTTGTGGACTGGTTTTAGAAAATTCTCTATCAGTTTTCTCTAGGACAAGGTTAAATAAGGTGAAATGGCATCCCCTTGTCTCAGTCCAGTGTACACCTTAAAATCTTCAGTTTGTCTGTCTTTATGCGACATAAAGTTTCATCGATGCACATTTGAATTATTCTGATTAATTTTGATGGTATTTTAAATTCCTTCATTATATTTAGGAGTCTCTGTCGCTGTATGCTATCATAGGCCTTTTTAAAATCTACGAATAATATGTGGACATCCATACTGAATTCCCACGCCTTCTGAGTTACTTGTCTCAGGGTGAATAAGTGATCTAAAGTGGATCTGTCTCTGAGGAAACCGCATTGGTAGTCCTTAATCAGTTCTTCTGTTATTGGTATCAGCCTGTTTAATAGGCAGCTTGATAAGATTTTGTAGGCGTCATCCATTAGAGCAATTCCTCTGTAGTTATCACAAACTAGTGGATCATTCTTCTTAAATATGGGGCACACAATTGAAGTTTTCCAATCTGCAGGAATGGTTCCCATCTCCCAAATTTTTTTCTATTAACGCCTGTATTTCTAATTCCAGTTGTGGGCCTCCATTCTTTAATAACTCAGCGTATATCTTGTCCTCGCCACAAGCCTTGTTATTCTTTAATTTCTTTATTGTTTGCTGTATTTCATTTACTGATGGGGTAGTAACTGTATCAGCTGTATCAATTTTATTAGGTTCTTCCAACTTAAAGTAAGAGTGTGGGTCATTGCAGTTGAGAAGTTGTGAATAGTATGTCTTCCATCTGTTTTGTATGTCACTTTTGTTGGTCAATATTTTCCCATATATTATAAACTGCTCCCTTTTATTGAATTTACCAAAGTATTTTTTTATATTTTGATACATCTGCCTTGTCCTGTGATGTTGGAAATCATCCTCTGCTTCTCTGGCTCCTCTCTCAAATCAGCTTGCACTCACATTCGAGTAGATATGTTCGTTACTGTAGAACTATTTTTCGCAAAGATTCTATGCCATTGAATTGCGCCTCGTTTTCCATCAATACCACAAGCAACCGATACCGCTCGTGGGTGACGCATTTGCAGGGACTTATTTTAACTTGCGCTAATCCGTCTTGCAAAACCTCTTGTATGGATTCATTCATATGCGATGCGGTGGTCCAATTGGCCACCCAGATCCTGAAATATGCACTGCAGCCCTCAAGCTGTCCAATCCTCCTTTGGGCGATATTTTGAAAATCGAACTATTTTTAGAGAGCAAATGAACGCCTTGTGGCTCGTCCCCAGGTATCAGCAGTTCAACCTCCATTACTAGGACGGAATTCTCGTAAGTTCTTTTACCGTGGGCGTCGTCGTGATTCGTCACTTCGAACGTGTCAGTGTCCTATGAGCACAATGTGTGGTCTCCCATCTAGTCCTGACTGCCTCACAATGCACCAGCTGCGGACAGCCCAGATCGCTGGGCACAATTTATGTATTGGGAAAAGGATGGGCATCTCAAAACAGTCTGCTGCCATGCACTGGTAGAGTCGGACCCCACTCCACACTTCCTTCAAGGGATGGTGCATGAACTCCACGCTGCTATTCCCCAGGGCAATCCGACCCCCCCCCCCCCCTCCCCCCATCAACAAGTTGTTTATTCATCGCACGATTGCAAATCAGAACATTCATTTACAAGTAGATATGGAAGCGACGGTTTCTCTTGTCAATCATCAAAGGAATGTTCGTCTGGGTTATCCACAATTGGCCCAACTTTCCCGTAAGTTGCTTGCATATGGTGACAGCACAATTCCCCTCAGAGGTCAGTTCTCAACTATGGCAGCATACAAGAAGGTTACTCAGGCGATAATGTTGTTTGCTGTCAATAGTCCCTCAACTGGCAATATTTTCAGTATGGGTGCCTTCTCGCTGTTTTGTTTCTTCATCGTGGATGAGGTTCATGTCGTCTCAGGCACGGTTTCTTTCCAGAAACTTGACGACCTATGTGTCTCTGTTCGAACAGGGCTGGGATAGGCCACCAGTTTTGAGGCCCATTTCTGTCAGGCATGTCCACTTCTTATCTCCCTATAGATGGTTGTTATGCTCAAACTCGATCGCTTTCATGACGCTGGGGTAATTGAACCTGTCAAAACTAGTGTCTGGGCCACACCCTTGGCAGGTTCAGAAACCAAATGTCCCTACAGCTGTTTGGAGATTTTTGATCAACAATCAATTTCCAGTCACGCTTGGAAACTTACCCCATAACACGTCCGGAGGATCTCCTCACAGAGCTTGTCGGTGGTGAATATTTTTCCAAGCTAGACCCTGCTGATGCTTATTAACAGATACCACTGGATCAGGAATCGCAACACATTATAATCACAATACACCCTTTGGCTTATACAGCTATAACCGTTGGCTCTTTGGAATCTCTTATCCTCCGGTAATCTTACAGAGATACATGGAATGGTTAAACATGTCCATTCCTGCTTTTAATGATTACCTGTCTGCCTTAATAGTTATGGGCTCTATGTGCCAAGACCAACTGCGCAACCTCTGCACCCTCTGTACCATGTAATGTGACGTAGGGCTCAAGTTCCGTCAACACAAGTGCTGGCACTTTCAAGAGAAAGTGCAATACCTTGGAAACTTTCTCAATAAAGATGGGATTCACCCTACTGATTGCACTGTTGCAGCTGTTGACTTTCTCGAACATCCCCAAAAACCAATAGGAGCTGACAGCATTTTTAGATCAACTGAATTATTCATGTAAGTTCGCCCCACAAGCAGCACGTATTAAGCACCCATTGAACCAGTTATGGAAGAAGGGCGTTCAGTTCTGGTGGTCGGCTTTCTATGAGTACGCTCTCACCCAGCTGAAGCACTTGTTATGTTTGGCGCCCTGCCTTAAATCCTTTTCTGCATCACACACCCTAGTTTTGTGTACTGATGCTCCCCTTGTGGCATTATTGCTTTCTTGGAGCGCCACAATCATTGTAGTTTTCAGCGATTCATTTTCTATGCACTGAAAAGTCTGACACCTTCTCAACGAAGTACTCACAGATCGAGAAAGAGGCCTTGTCGTTCGTCTTTACCATTAATAAATTCCATGGGTACATTATGGGATTATGTTTGCCTTCATTACTGACCACAAACCGTTGTTAGGGCTCTTTGAGTCACACTCTTGGCTTCCATAGCTGACAGCTCAAAGACTACAGCACTGGGCTCTTTTCTTGAGTTCTTATAATTATACCAGTAAGTAACGGCCCACTGTACTCTAATACCCTCAGGAGATCTTCCGTTACTGCATTGACATAGGACAACAATGCACCTCGGAAGTGTTTCCCACTACAGCTGATCACATCACCACAGACATGTGCTGACATGCAGTATTAAAAAATATGCTGATCCAGAACTCCAGGCACGGGCTCGCCTATCTCATCGTTTGTTTGTTGTCTATGATCTTCTCCTGCTGGATGCGGAGGGAGATACCCACTCTGTTGTCATCGCAACTACCTTATGCCCTCATGCCTTGGAACTCCTCCATTGTGGACACTGAGGTATGTTGTGGATGAAAGCCCTTGCTAGGCAAGATGTGTATGAGACAGGACTGAACAAAGACACGGAGGACAACTTGTGCAACTGTTCTTCATGAGCCCAATATCAAGATGCTCCATCTCAGTCTTTCGCACCCTGTCCCACTCCCTGTCGTCCCTGGTCCGCATACATCTGGACTTTGCTGTTCCCTTTCTATGCCCTATATGGCTCATTGTCGTGGATGCTTATTCTAACTACCCATATGTGGTTAGAAAGGCGTCAATCTCTACAGCTGACACACTCAATGCACTTATCCAGATTCCCTACATCGAAGGGCTTCACTGCATCCTCATGTCAGATAATCGGCCACAAATCACTGTGGCGCCGTGTGAACGGTTCTGCAATGCTAATGGCATCAAACACCTCTTTACCCCTCCTGTTCACCCATCCTCCAATCGCGAAGCAGAGCAGATAAAGTGAATGTCTCCTGACCGTGTCCATTTCCGGTTCCTATATACTCAGTGGCAAAATTACGACTCGTCGGACCACGCTAAGTGCCTCCAGCTAATGTACTGTATCTTTTTCGTACGTTGACGATGTACAACTTTCCTTGCTATTGCAAAGATAGATCTTTCGTCAGGGTACCATCTTCCAAATATCCCTTGCTTGCAGTTGCTTTCGCAGCATTTGCTCTGAAGCTGGTTGAAATGGTTCTGAGCTCACCGACAGCAACAAATCATATCGGGTTTGAAACCTAAGGTCATTGAAAGGGCGTGACAGCTCTTTCAGAAACCTGTCTGTTAGTTTCCTTTTATGACTACTGCTCTTACACATTGTTTGAGCTTCAAGTGGTTCAAAACTCCTTCTGGTTTCACTGCAATCAGTGCCTCACTCGACAACAGCAAAGACTGATCAAGATTGGTATCAGATATTGCCGTTTTCATAGAAAAGTTAGCAGCGGCGTTGCTGCAGTGGTAACAGCGGTTCCAGTCGGATTACCGAAATTAAGCACTGTCGAGCAAGGGTGGCACTTGGATTGGTGACCATTCTGTCTTCCGAGTGCTGTTGGCAAGCGGGGTGCACTCAGCCCTTGTGAGGCAAACTGAGGAGCTACTGATTGAGAAGTAGCAGCTGCGGTCTCGGGAACTGATATACGGCCGGGAGAGCGGTGTGCTGACCACATGACCCTCCATATCGGCAACCAGTGTTGCCTGTGAGCTGAGGATGACACGGCGGCCCGTCGTTACTGTTGGGCTTCCATGCCCTATTCGGGAGGAGTTTTTAATTTTTCATAGACAAGTTGTGTTCTGCAAGATATGTAGCGAATTCTAGGAAGGCGCGTATAAAGCCAGGCTACAACTATGTGACTATGCATCTACGCTAAATAGTGAAGACTGGGGCGGGTTGGTGCATGCTTTTTGTTGATTTTTTCCAGCCTGTACTTTGAATGTTTCCACCGAGCTTTTTTTGCGAACGCTAGGTGTTTTCTTTGATTTAACGAAGGCTTATGACTGTGTTGACACAAAATATTACGCCACATATTGGACCATTATGGAGTAAAGGGAGTAGCTTACAATTGGTACGCCTCTTACTTTAATAACAGAAAGCAGAAGGTAATTCTCCGCAATATTCAGAGTGGTAGTGATGTTCAGTCCCAATGGGGCACTGTTAAGTGGGGCGTTCCCCAAGGGTCGGTACTGGGGCCACTGCTGTTTCTTATTTATATAAATGATATGCCTTCTAGTATTAGAGGTGATTCAAAAATAGTTCTGTTTGCTGATGACACCAGCTTGATAGTGAAAGATCTTGTGTGTAATATTGGAACATTATCAAATAATGTAGTTCATGAAATAAGTTCGTGGCTTGTGGAAAATAATTTTATGCTATATCACATTAAGACTCAGTTTTTACAGTTTCTAACTCACAATTTAACAAGAACCGATATTTTGATCAGACAGAATGGGCATATTATAAGCGAGACGGAACAGTTCTAGTTCCTAGGCGTTCGGATAGATAGTAAGCTGTTGTGGAAAGCCCATGTTCAGGATCTTGTTCAGAAACTAAATGGTGCTTTATTTACCATTAGAACAGTATCTGAAATAAGTGACAGTTCAACACGAAAAGTAGTGTACTTCGCATATTTTCATACGCTTATATCATATGGTATTATATTTTGGGGTAATTCTTCTGATTCAAAAAGGATATTTTTGCCTCGAAACCGGGGTGTTCGAGCTGTATGTGGTGTAAGTTCGAGAACCTCTTGTCGACCCCTATTCAATAATCTGGGAGTTCTGACATTGCCCTCACGCTATATATTTCTTTAATGTCGTTTGTTGTTAGCAGTATTAGCTTATACCCAGGAGTTAACAGCTTTCACTCAGTTAATACTAGGCAGAAATCAAATCTGCATGTGGAATGCACTTCCTTGCCTCTTGTGCAGAAAGGAGTGCACTAATCTGATGCACCCATCCAATAAGGTACCACAAGTACTAAAAAATCTTAGCAGTAGCCCAAACACTTTTAAGTCTAAACTGAAGAGTTTCCTAATGGCTCACTCCTTCTATTCTATCGAGGAGCTCCTGGAAGAGCTGAAAATTAAGCAAATTCCAGTGTTACATTGTTGATTTTCTTTATTTAAACTTACGAATTGTTGCCTGAATAGGTTTCTTATATTTAATTTTATCTGTTTCTACTATCGTGTTATAATTTCATGTATTGACTTGTTCCATGACCATGGAGACTTCTCCTTAACTTGGTCCCACGGAACAACAAATAAATAAATAAATAAATTGGTGCACTGTTTCAGCAGCCTTACAGCTAAGTAATTATGGCATCTCACTATTGTCTATTCATTTAAAATAATTTTAGTACACTAATATCACAGGGCCCAACCTACCCCATCCACTGGGTAATGTGGCCCAGCAGATTTGATTATTTCAGTACTTACTACGCTAGTTATTAAAGTGAAAATAGATTGACTTTAATATTCACAGTTTATTTTAATATAAATTCGTACAGCTTAATGACATAATTGTTTTAGGAACAACTTGACAGAAAAGAATTACCAGAACTCTTATGAGTATTCGTCTGATTGTGTGATAGGATCTTCACAGTTACAACATTCATAGAAAAGACCTTTCACGTCATTTTTGACACATGACAGGTGTGCCCACCGCTTGAAACTTGTACATTGAATCATTTCATAACCTGGATTGCTGCGAGAGAATGGTTTTCCACACCTAAGACACAGGACATCCTCATTTTTTTGATCTTGAAGAATCGTCTTACAAGTGCATACCCTCATTCGGCTTTGTCATGACCACAGCCACATTTACGCAGAACGTTAGTATTTCTCTTTAATGTTTATCTGGTTGGTTCAAATGGCTCTGAGCACTATGCGACTTAACTTCTGAGGTCATCAGTCGCCTAGAACTTAGAACTAATTAAACCTAACTAACCTAAGGACATCGCACACATCCATGCCCGAGGCAGGATTCGAACCTGCGACCGTAGCGGTCGCTCGGTTCCAGAATGTAGCACGGAGAACCGCACGGCCACTCCGGCCGGCAAAGTTTATTTGTTTTCTCTCCTTGGAGGCATGTTGTTCGCGTTGTAATGCGTATTTCACTGGCGTATCTCTCAGTAGTGCTGAAGTTCTTCGTTTCTCTTCTGTCTTTTTTTTCATGGTTGTGACGTCTTAAATGGCTTGACTTCTTCAGGCGTTGATAAGCGCTGTTGTTGACGCGATATGACTTTTAACTTAAGAGGCGTTGCTATTGACATAAATAGGCCTATCATTGTGTTCTTAAGCAGTTGAAGGGCCGGCTTCAGGTCTCATTTTTATGTACGAAGGCAGAAAGTCACTGTCTGCGAAAATGTCCCTGTTTAAGGGGCGGGGGGAGGGGGGGGGAGGTGCATGTCACTTTGAATCCAGCTAGTATGTTTCTGGGCGTAATTGCATTCGGTAGTGCACTTTTCATAAGGCTTAGGAGGTGGTACACTATTTTATCAAAAGAATCCGGACACCCCATAAACATACGTTTTTCGTATTAGCTGCATTGTGCTGCCACGTAATGCCAGGTACTCCATATCAGCGACCTCAGTAGTCATTAGACATCGTGAGAAAGCAGAATGGGGCGCTCCGCGGAACTCACGGACTTCGAACGAGGTCAGGTAATTTGGTCTCACTTGTGTGATACTCCTGTACGCAAGATTTCCATACTTCTAAACATCCCTAGATCCGGTCGTGAAGTGGAAACGTTAAAGGACAGGTACAACACAAAACCGTACAGGGCGACCTCGTCTGTTGACTGACAGATACCGCCGACAATTGAAGAGGGTCGTAATGTGTAATAGGCATATGTGTATCCAGACCACTGTGCTTGATTAGCCGAGCGGTCTGAGGCGCTGCAGTCATGCACTGTGAGGCTGGTCCCGGCGGAGGTTCGAGTCCTCGGCATGGGTGTGTGTGTTTGTCCTTAGGATAATTTAGGTTAAGTAGTGTGTAAGCTTAGGGACTGATGACCTTAGAAGTTAAGTCCCATAAGATTTTACACACATTTGAAGATTTTTTTTCTATCCAGACCATCACACAGGAGTTCCAAACTGCATCAGGATCCACTGCAAGTACTATGACAGTTAGGTGGGGAGGGGGGTGAGGAAACTTGGATTTCATGGTCGAGCGGCTGCTCATAAGCCACACATCACGCCAGTAAATGCCAAACGTCGCCTCGCGTGGTATAAGGAGCGTAAACATTGGACGATTGAACAGTGGAAAAACGTTGTGTGGAGTGACGAATCGCGGTACGCACTTTCGCTGTCCGATGGCAGGCTGTAGGTATGGCGAATGCCCAGTGAACTTCATCGGCCAGTGTGTATAGAACCAATAGTAAAATTCGGAGGCGATGGTGGGGTGTGGTCGTGTTTTTCATGGAGGGAGCTTGCACTCCTTGTTTTGCGTGGCACCATCACAGCACAGGCCTACATTGATGTTTCAAGCACCTTCTTGCTTCCCACTGTTGAAGAGAAATTCGGGGATGGCAACTGCATCTTTCAGCACGATCGAGCACCTGTTCATAATGCACGGCCTGTGGTGGGGTGGTTACACGACAGTAATATCCTTGTAATGGACTGGCCTGCACAGAGTCCTGACCTAAATCCTATAGAAAGCCTTTGGGAAGTTTTGGATCGCCGGCTTGGTGCCGGGCCTCCCCGACCGACATCCATACCTCTTCTCAGTACAGCACTCCGTGAAGAATGGGCTGTCATTCCCCAAGAAACCATCTAGCACCTGACTGAACGTATGCCTGCGAGAGTGAAAGCTATCATCAAGGCCAAGGGTGGGCCAACACCACATTCCTACATTGCCGATGGAGGGCGCTACGAACTTGTAAGTCATTTTTCAGCCAGATGTCTGGATACTTTTAATAACATAGTGTTTATTGTCACTAGTCGTTCGTTTCCTGTGATATATGCAGTACACAGTGAGTTTATAAATTTCTTAAAAAGGCTGTACATATTTCGGTCTAAGGGCTATAGTTTGTGACTATAGTGAACTGGGAAAGACAAACGTGTGAATCCATTATCCTTGCAAAAATGTGGGACTTCATCTGATAAATGGGAGCTACGGTTGCCAACTAGTACCAAGCAAAAATGGTCTTTAGAACAAGTGTTGCAAAATGTTGCATGTATTTCAAGAAGCAAGCTTCTGTCATCCAACTTGAGTGTTGGGCGCTACCAATGCTCCCAACATGACAGTGTCTGTTAAAATGGGGTTTGAAGTCAACCTAAGGAATATGAGACATGGAGGCACGTTATTCCCATTTTCTAAAGCCATAGCGGCAAGCGATCCTCCTTCAGCAGATGTCAGTAGCCCTGTTAGACACAGTCCTTTTCGAGCTCCTGTTCGGTCAGGCGTTTGGACTGTAATGATTCCAGTTTCATCTACATTTCAGTTGTCACGAGGTGTCAGTTTCAGTCTTTTCATAACATTGTTCAGATTAACAAACAAAAAAGGCTGTGTTGTACTTGTTGAAGCCACAACATCGTGCCAAACAACTTGCTTAAGGAGTTCGAAGGAGAGATTTGGATGTCGTTTTAGAAATCCTGAAATCCAACCAGGACTTGCTATTCCAAAGTGAGTCCAAGACTGGTGTCTTTTGCGTTGACAGGCAATTGTATAGGTGTAGGCAAACTGTCAAACTTGTTTGAATGAAAAGCCAAAGTATGTGTCACTAGCTTTAATAAGGTACTCTTAAAGAAAGGTTTCTTGTTCGAGTACAGGTAATGGGAAACATAAATTTTTGTTAGCTATGTATTTCCTATCTAAGTAGTCCTTAATAAAGCTTTTAGAAAATTATTAGTGAACTTAGTTTTATACATTATTTCCGTTATATCTGTTGTTATTTTTAAATTAGCTAAAATATTAAGTAAAGACTACAAAACAAAGAAATATTTCTACGAAGCCAAATCTACCCCAGAATTTTTTTGACGTTCCAAAAGGTTCTAAATCTTTCAATTTGTTACGGTACCTCTATGAAGGTTTTCTAGGTATGTTGCACTCTCTGCTCACTTTCCTAACTGATCTTTCATTCCGCTTTACTTCTGTCACTGCTAATCTCATCGCTGCTTCTGAAACATTGCCTCTCTCAGTTTTCTTTTTATAATTTCGAGCCAACCTAAGAACAAAACCGCAGAACGACCATGAGCAGAAACATGAGTGCATTCGAAGATACAGGTGGATATGATACTTTAAAATATGAGTCCTCCAGTGTCTCAAAAGTAATAATTTCAAATTTATATTACAATCGTTTTAGTTGAATACATGAAGACAAGTCATTGGTTTTGAAAGGAAAAATGAGAAAAAATCAAATAACCTATATTGTTACTGGTTTAAAATCAGTTCAGCAGCCAATTTTCTTACATAAAAGTTCTATTGAATATGATCTAGACTTTCATTACGTTGGATCTACTGGAGTATGGGGCAGACCGGAGCACGTTGGCCAAAGGGTCGCGATGGCCAATTAGTATCATTTCGTTAAACTTGCATTAGAATACGTCAAAGAGTCAGGAACTTGGTGGCAACAATGCCGTCACCTTTCCAAAAACGTGTTAGTGAAATGAGATTGTCGAGCGTGGTGGAACATGCATTTCATGTTTTCTTGTTAGTGAAAGTAAATTTTGATAGCTCAAGATATAGTGTTGTGTGCTCCAAGGTAACGCACTCACGAAACAAGCGAGTACAACGATTAAAGTCCGGCATTGTGTACGGCGATAAATGTTTTCGTAAACGAACTAGCATAATCCCAATATGGCGATGGAGCACAACGACTCAGTTAAATAGGGGTACAGATGTACCGGTATGAAATGAGCGTTAAGATACAAATGTGTCGATAGGGAACGTTTGTTGTGAACGAATCTGATTGACATCTGTCAAAGATATTTAGTATACATCAAGTCATGGAACAAACAATATCATATGTTTTCATCGTGTTAACAATGTCGAATTTTGTACCAGAAAGTGATGATTTGCGGAAAGCATTAATTTTTTGTTTTCATTTGAAAAAAAAAGTGCTGCAGAATCGTATCGAATGCTTGTCGAGGCACATGGTGATTATGCTCTATCAGAAGCAACATGCAAAAGATGGTTTCAACGCTTCAGAAATGATGATTTTGATGTAAGAAATGAAGAATGTGGAAGATCACCAAAAAAGTTCGAAGACGTTGCAAGCAATATTGGATGAAGATGCTGCAGTACTTTGAGTCAGAAGCAAACAGCAGCAATGCTAAATGTTCCACAACAAACAATTTCTGACCGTTTGAAAGCTATGGGAAAGATCCAAAAGTGTGGAAAATGGATGCCACATGAATTGAATGAAAGACAGGTGGAAAACCGAAAAACCGTTTGTCGAATTTTGCTTCAAAGACATGAAATAAAATCAATTACGCATCGAATTATTACTGGCGATGAGAACTGGATTTATTTTAAGAATCCTAAACCGGAAAAATCATGGGTTAATCCGGAACAATCATCAACATCGACTGCAAAACCAGATAGATTCGGCAAGAAGACAATGCTCTGTGTTTGGTGGGACCAGAAAGGCGTGGTATATCATGAGATTTTAAAACCCGGTGAAACTGTGAATACTAATCGCTCAATTTGAACTATGCATTGATAGAAGAAACACCAGAATGGGCCAGAAGACATGGCAAAGTAATTTTTTTACACGACAATGCGCCCTCACACAAAGCAAAACTTGTTCAGGATACAATCAAAACACTTGGCTGGGAGCTGCTACCCCACCCGCCGTATCCACCAGACTTGGCCCCTTCCGACTACCATTTGTTTCCATCAATGGGACGCGCATTGGCTGAGAAACACTTCGATTGGGTGTCTGATTGGTTTGCTTCAAAAGACGAACATTTCTATGGGCGTGGTGTCCACAAATTGCCAGAAAGGTGGTCAAAATATATAGAAAGCAATGGTCAGTACTTTGAATAAAATGTTTTTACTTTTCAGTTCAAAATTAGTGTCTCATTTTCACAAAAAAACGCTCATTTCATACCGGTACACCTGGTATGTACGGTGAATAATATGTCAGCCTTTCGCACATAAATGTTCAATTTTATTTTTAACAGTACCCTTGTTGGTATTCTGTACCTACAAAAGCAGAATATGGGAAATTCTAAAACTCTCAAATATTTATTTGGTAATTTGGTAATTTCATTTTATTGGCGAAGAAATTAAAATTCTAATATAATGTATTGTCTCTTTGCTAACAGTACACTGCTCAGTCTTCTAATATGTTTGTTATCGCAGTGCAAAAGAATCTTAATGTTGAATCTAGAATAGAAACGGGCTCAAACCTCTTTTGACGATATCTGTCTTTCTCCTACTAAAAACCTACATTTAAATTTCCTGATTTTAATTTAACGTTATTTGTAATGAGTCTTACAGCTCTGCTACCTTGTAAAATACTGAAATTTTGCTACTCTCAAGTTGTACCACTGTCGAAATAACGACTCCAGTGCTGAGATAAAGTGCTATAGATAGGTAAATTAGGCTAGTTAGTAATGTGTACATATTGTCAACGCTAGTGGACGAATCGAAATGGATTTCCCTTATCTTCCTTGTTACTAATATAGCCATCATTAGAAACTATTACAACAGCACACAGCACAAGAGCAATAAAGAGCAGCACTTACTTTAAATTCAACTGCAAGTAAGAACTGAACTGATTATGAAAACAACAACTGAGCTCAAGTAAGGCCACAGTAGTCTGTCTCGGTTTAAATATGGATGGGTGATAGCCGATAGTGCTATCGATATATGGATAGATTAAATCTATCGATGGCCTTGTTAACTCGACAGAGTATATTCCTTTTTTAGTCGTGTGACTGAAAACGAAAATATTCTTCTGTATCACCATATGGCCACTAGTCACGTGTCGTTTCTTTTAGATGATAGGGGCGGGGGTTAAGAAGTTCGGACCCCGTCGGATGCCCAATTTGCTACGTCCTCGACAAAAGTCAGAATAGTATTTCGCAATCCTCTTACTCACTCCACTCTACAGCACTTCGCGCTCCGCCATTAGCCGGCGTCGGTGGAACAGAGTAAGCAAACAACGAATGCCCGCGCAAGTTTAAAAAAAGCTGTACATTCAGAACATAACTGCACACTATCAAGATAATGGTCCAGATTTTCACACGGGATCGATTTCTGCGTCTGGTATCTTGCTAGTGGGCTTTTCCTCTCTAAACGATGGGGTAAGGTTGGTGAAGTTTCCTAGTGAGTGCAGCTTCAGGGGTACATTACAACGCTCTCTCCTGTCACCCAACTAACATGGAACTGTTCCTCAAGGAGATAACATAGTTGAGAACACAACAAAAGTACGATTACGATGATGGGCACAAAACTGCAGTGGTTTTGGAAGTGGCTGAAAAGCACAACTTACAGACCTTTCGTGCAATCCAGTTAGCAGTTGTGAAACCATAAGACCTATATGCTTTTCGCTCATCGTTTTCGCCCTGCACTATTTTTTACTCAAGGTTAAGGCGCTGGCCTCACTTTAAGATGAACTTGGAATGAACCCCTTTCCGTCTCCCAGAATTAAGTTTTTTCCTGTTACTTTTACACAAACGCCTTTACTAGTCGCTCACTGTCGACTTTTTAAGAGAGGACCTTTTTCTTATCCAAAGAACAGCTGTTTCTCAAATTAGTAGAGTTGTTTGAAGCAGCAATTTTTACATTTTAGACTAAAACATTTGTTTCACCTAGTCACATCTAACATCGGCAGAATCTTATTGTATGTAGGACAGCTTAATGAGTAACTTCAATTGGTTCGGTTTGGTATACCGTCGCCTCTGTCTGGTACAGTGATAACTGACAAGAAAAGCTCGTTTAAGATATTGATAGCCAGAAGACAATATTAAAAAAGTACTACTAAAAAAAACATTTCTGTCTCAGAGAAATTTGGCTAAGGACAGATTATGTCAGTCATTAATGCATTTCATGTAAGTTCGATTAATGATTGCTGAATATAACGAAGAATCCAATAAAGGTAGAGAAAGGACTTTTCTTTCGTTGAGATGTAATCCCACTACTTACTTTAAATGTATTTTTATTTCCATTACTCCAGCCGTTGAGAACAGGAAAGAATGGTAAATCACCTGGACCAGGCAATATCAATCTGGAGAGTCTGAAATATGGTGGTGACAAAGTTGAGAAACGGATAACAGAGCTCTTCAACAAAATGATACGTGGAGATTCAATACCCAACTAGATGAAGCTACGTTACATTAATACCATATTTAAGAAAGGGGATCACAAAATTTGTTCAGACTGTCGAGGAATTTGTGTTACAAACACTTTCATGAGAATTTTTTACGAAAGTAATTAAAATCAAACTGGAAAAAAATTTAGAACCCAAGAAGAACAATGTGGATTCACGGCTGGGGTATCATGTATAGACCATATTTTCACATTACGACAGATTTTGGAGAAGCATAGGGAAAAATCAAATAATTTAGGACTAATTTTCATAGATAGAAAAAGCGTTTGATAGAGTTCCAAGAAAATTACTTTGCAGAGTACTACATATGGCAAACATAAACCCTTCCTTGATTAAAATAATACAACAGACGTATAAAGATAACATTTGCCAAGTGAAAGTTGGTAAAAACTTTCACATAAATTTAGAATAGAAAAAGGCCATTTACAGGGCTGTCCCATGTCACCTTCATTATTTAAAACCTATATAGATATTAGCCTTAGAACATGGTCTCGTAAATATAAAAGTATGGAATTAGAAATAAGAGATGGAGTTAAGCTACATCATTGACAGTTTGCTGACGATCAAGTAGTCGTAGCACAAGATGGGGAGGATGCTAACTATATGTGTAATCAACTACCAGTAGCACACAAAACTTGGGGTTTTGAAGATTAATTACCTAAAAACAGAATACTTGATTAATGATTCAGTTTAGCTATACATTGAAGGAAAGAAAATCAAAAAGATAAACACTTTCTGTTATTGGGATCCATTTTAAAAATCGAGGGAAAATCAGAGTCAGAAATCGGTAAAAGAATTAGTAGCGGACAGGAGGTCATTGGAATGCTTAACTCAGTCTTATGGAGCAAGAATGTAATGAGCAGAACTAAAAAATTAATACACAAATCCATATTAGAGAGTGTGGTTCTGTATGGAACGGTGACTTGGACAATTAACCTGAACCACATTAAAAAGTTACAAGCTCTAGAGATGGACTTCTGGGCAAGATCGGCAAGAATCGGCAGGAAAGAAAAGATAAGGAATACCGAAATAATAAGGAGAATGGAAATAAGAGAAAGAATATATTACGTAATGGATAGGAAGGAATTACAGAGGTACGGGCATGTGCGACGAATGGAGAAAGCCAGATACCAAAATTGATACTGGAGTGGGAACCGGAGGGGAGAAGAAGAAGAGGACGACCTATGACCACCTGGCTCCAAAATGTACAGCACGCAATAAGGAGAATGGGCGCAGAGGAAGAGAACACACAAGACCGGAACACCTGGAGGAATATTTTGAAAATATAGTTTAAGAACGTTTATTCTTTGTATTGTAATTTCCGAGTAAATTATTATGTTGGAGATAAGCCTCTGTAATGAAGTAAAGCTCAAAATAATAAAAAAATTCCATTATTTTCAGGTTAAAGAACAGTGCTAGTGGGAAGTCAGGATTCTTTCGGAAGATGGTGGAAGATACTGTGGAGTATCGTGAACAACACGGTGTGGTCCGCAATGACTTCCTCCAACTGATGATGCAGCTCAAGAACAAGGGCTTCATTGAGGACGAAAGCAAACTGGGATCCCAGGAAACCGAAAAATGGAGTAAGTTAGCTGAACGAAGTTTGTTCAAAGAAGTCAGTCATTTCCTCAAGGCAAATGTAGGAAGAATCAAATCGCATAAATAGGTCATTCAAGAGTTTATTTTTACGTTGTTATAGCAGAGATCGTTTTCATATGGTGATCTAAGATTTACTACAGTATAGAATATAATTAGACGTAAATAACGCGGATAATATACGCATGATCATGTACATGATAGTTATTACTCAGACCAATGGTTTGGGCTCCTTCTTCAGCCGAGAGTTGTGCGTGAGGCAGATCTGCTCTACCATACTTCTTCTGGATGTTTCACAGCTGATAGAAGCGAAAAGAAGTGTAAGGAGAGGTAATGAGAGAAATATTCGATAATTTAGAACGTAATTTTCCTCGTCCGAGCTTACTAACAACCCTAAAAGGTTATATTCTTACGTACAATTAGTAAGCGGTTCGAAACTATCTATGCAGTTACCCATTGATCATACAGGTACCGAAACGGAAGACAACAGAGAGACGAATGGATTACTGAAGTCTGTCTCCCGAAATTGCTTAGACGCGAAAGGTAGAAATACGATCCCTGTTTTTAGTCTCCGTACGAACTTCGAAAAGGCAGACACTCAGATTGATGATTTCGAAATAGCAAAACAACTACAATCGCTTTCTAAGGTTTCACTTGCTTCCCTTCTAGCAGCATTTAGTAGCTCTCTGGCGTAACGAAGGGCACCTAAAGACTGGCAAACACGCGTAGGTCATTCCCATTTTCGAGAAGGATCGTACGGCCGAGCGAGACAATTACACTACTGGCCATTAAAATTGCTACAACACGACGATGACGTGCTACAGACGCGAAATTTAACCGACAGGAAGAAGATGCTGTGATATGCAAATGATTAGCTTTTCAGAGTATCCACTCAAGGTTGGCGCCGGAGGTGACACCTACAACGTGCTGAGATCAGGAAAGTTTCCAACTGATTTCTCATACACAAACAGCAGTTGACCGGCTTTACCTGGTGAAACGTTGTTGCGATGCCTCGTGTAAGGAGGAGAAACGCGTACCGTCACGTTTCCCACTTTGGTCGGATTGTAGCCTATTCCGATTGCGGTTTATCGTATCGGGACATTGCTGCTCACGTTGGTCCAGATCCAATGACTGTTAGCAGAATATGGAATCGGTGGGTTCAGGAGGGTAATACGGAAAGCCGTGCTGGAGCCCAACGGTCTCGTATCACTAACAGTCCAGATGACAGACATCTTATTCGCATGGCTGAAACGGATCGTGCAGCCACTTCTCGATCCCTGAGCCAACAGATGAGAACGTTTGCAAGACAACAACCATCAGCACGAACAGTTCGAAAACGTTTGCAGCAGCATGGACTATCAGCTCGGAGACCATGGCTGCGGTTACCCTTGACGCTGCATCACAGACACGAGCGCCTGCGATGGTGTACTCAGCGGCGAACCTGGGTGCACGAATGGCAAAAAGTCATTTTTTTGGATGAATCCTGGTTCTGTTTACAGCATCATGATGTGAACGCACATTGGAAGCGTGTATACGTCATCGCCAAACCGGCGTATCACCCGGCGTGATGGTATGGGGTGCCATTGGTTACAGGTCTCGGTCACCTCTTGTTCGCACTGACGGCACTTTGAACAGTGGACGTTACATTTCAGATATGTTATGACCCGTGGCTTTGCAACCCTTCATTCGATCCCTACGAAGCCCTACATTTCACCAGGATAATGCACGACCATATGTTGCAGGTCCTGTATGGCCCTTTCTGAATACAGAAAATGTTCGACTGCTGCCCTGGCCAGCACATTCTCCAGATCTCTCACCAACTGAAAACATCTAGTCAATGTTGGCCTTGCAACTGGCTCGTCACAATACCGCAGTCACTACTCTTGATGAACTGTGGTACCGTGTTGAAGCTGCATGGGCAGCTGTACCTGTACACGCCATCCAAGTTCTGTCTGACGGCCAGAGGTGGTTGTTCTGGGTACTGCTTTCTCAGGATCTATGCACCAAAATTGCGTGAAAATGTAATCACATGTCAGTTCTAATATAATATATTTGTCCAATGAATACCCGTTTATCATCTGCGTTTCTTCTTGGTGTAGCAGTTTTAATGGCCAGTAGTGTACGTGTACAAACGATTTATCAAAAAGGATCAACAGCACTACAAGACTAAGAACCCACTTGTCTATAGTAAAGTATCATCGTCGGACGGTCGTAAGGAATTGCAGAAAGACTTGGACAAAATTAACCATTGGTGTAAAGAATGGTGTAACGTATATAAATATAAGAGAAGGGTTGTAAACAAAAAGAACAGCAAAGTATTTTCTCATTACAAGATCAGTGCTGCGTATCTTGAGCACTTCAGGTCATGTAAGTAGACAAAAAAAATTATTCAAATGGGACAGAAATCAGTACATATGATGTATAAAAAAAAGACATAAAAAAGACATAAAGTTTTAAAAATTGATAATTTATTCAAGAGAAAGAGCTTCATAAATTGAGCAAGTCAACAAACCGTTGGTCCACCTCTGGTCCTTATGTAAGCAGTTATTCGGCTTCACATTGATTGACAGAGTTGTTGGATGTTCTCCTGAAAGATATTGTGCCAAATTCTGTGCAATTGCCGCGTCAGTTCATCGAAGTCACAACACGATTGGAGGGTCCTTCCCGTAATTCTCCAAACTTTCTCAACTGGGGAGAGATCCGGCAATCTTGCTGGCCAAGGTAGGGTTCGGCAAACACAACGACAAGCAGTAGAGACATTGAGACTCTCGCCTCGTGCGGGCGTGCATTATCTTGCTGAAATATAAGCCCAGGACGGCTTGCCATAAAAGACAACAAGACGGGGCGCAGAAAATCGTCTATGTACCGCTGTGCTGTAGGGGTACCTGCTATGAAAAGTAATGCCATCCCAGAATATCACTCCTCGTTTCGAGGCTGTGTGGCTGGCGACATCCAGGTTGGTATCCCACCACGATCTTGGACGTATCGAGACATTTCTTCACTGGTCATCAGGGATAAATTCGAAGCGGGTTTCTTCACTGAAGATTTTAGGGTGAAGACGTGTCTGGACAGCGGTGGAGTACCAACCCGACTCTCGCTCGCTATACAGCCCGACAACCATGAGTGATGGCATGGGGTACCATTTCTTTTCATAGAAGGACCCCTTAGCTGTAATATGTTGCAACCTTACAGGTTAGCGGTACGTCAACGATACAGTATGTTGCCATTCATGTAAGCCATCCTGGTCTTCCATTGCATTAACATAATGGCCGCCTGCACACAAGTGTTTCTACGGCTTGTCTTCATGCTTGCCAAACACTAGCTTGGACTGCATGGTCGCCGCATCTGTTCCCAACTGAGAACATTTGCAGCATCATAGGCAGGGCCTTCCAACCAACTCGGGATTTTGTTGATCGGAAGTGCCAGTTGGGCAGAATTTGGCACGGTACCCTCAGTAGGAAACCAATAATTCTGTCAGTCACTGCCAAGCCGAATAATTGCTTGCATGAGTGCCAGCCATCGACGAGTGCGTTACTGATTTTCCCAATTTGTGAAGCTGTTACTCCTGAATGAGTAATCCAATTCTTCTGAAACTATAATCATTTAATCATTTGTTTGTCTGTGCATGTAAATCACACATATCGAGCTCAGTCCCTTTCCGATAATTCCTTCGTAGTTCGTATTTTTTTTAAGACTGTATGTAAAGGTAATACTAAGAAACGACAGCGAGTGGGACGATCATGTAAAATCAAAATACTGTGGAAGAATTTAATTTCTTGGAGGGGCTTTGGGAGGGACCGTTGCATCTGTTTAGGAAATGGCATACAAAACGCTACTGTGAGCAGTTCTACAATACTGTTCCAGAATTTGGGGTCCTTATCAAGTGTAATTGCAAAATGCGTGAAGAAGAAATAAAAACTTTGACGATCGCCAAAGACATTGTAATGCTGTCAGAGACAGCAAAGGACCTGGAAGAGCAGCTGAACGGAATGGACAGTGTCTTGAAAGGAGGATATAAGATGAACAGCAACAAAAGCAAAATGAGGATAATGGAATGTACTCGAATTAAATCGGCTGAATCTGAGGGTATTAGATTACGAAATGAGACGCTTAAAGTAGTAAATGAGTTTTGCTATTTGGGGAGCAAAATTACTGATGATGGTCGTAGTAGAGAGGATATAAAATGTATATTGGTAATGGCAAGGAAAGCGTTTCTGAAGAAGAGAAATTTGTTAACATCGAGTATAGATTAAAGTGTCAGGAAGTCGTTTCTGACAGTATCTGTATTGAGTGTAGCCATGTATGTAAGTGAAACGTGGACGATAAATAGTTTGGACCAGAAGAGAATAGAAGATTTCGAAATGTGGTGCTAGAGAAGAATGCTGAAGATTAGATGGGTAGATGACATAACTAATGAGGAAGTATTAAGTAGGATTGGGGAGAAGAGAAATTTGTGGCACAACAAGACTAGAAGAAGGGACCGGTTGATAGGACACATTCTGAGGCATCAAGGGATCACCAATTTAGTACTGGAGGGCAGAGTGCAGAGTAAAAATCGTAGAGGGAGACCAAGAGATGAATACACTAAACAGATTCAGAAGGATGTAGGTTGCAGTAGCTACTGCTCAAGACGTGAGCCTAAAAGGAAAGAAAACTGATGATAATGGTATGCTGTATCCTCGACCATGGACTGTACAGTGGCTGGTGGAGTACTTAAGTAGATGTAGACTGGATTCACTCTCTATTAAACAAATGCAGAGTTATACAATTCACAAATGTCTTTTTAGGCAGCCCATTGCTAATTAAGGCCAGCAGAGAAGATCTACATTCAGTCTGATGTTTGCAAGATGTAGGCTATCTTTTGTAGTGCTACATTAAGAGAAGGTAACAACCGAAATCAACAAGAAATGAATAGTGAAAGGTGATACGAAGCTGGCTTCCAAAGAAAGAAAAAAAATTGTTTTCGATTCTGACGTTGTATCTACATCCATCTATACCTACATGGATACTCTGCAAATCACATTCAGGTGCCTGGCAGAGGGTTCATCGAACCACCTACACAATTCTCTATTTTTCCAATCTCGTATAGCGCGGGGAAACAATGAACACCTACATCTTTTTGTACGAGCTCTGATTTCCCTTATTTTATCGTGGTGATCGTTCCTCCCTATGTAGGTCGGTGTCAACAAAATATTTTCGCATTCGGAGGAGAAAGTTGGTGAGTGGAATTCCGTGAGAAGTTTCCGTCGCAACGGAAAACGCCTTTCTTTTAATGATTTCCAACCCCAGTCCTGTATCATTTTTGTGACACTCTCTCCCATATTTCGCGATAATACAAAACGTGCTGCCTTTCTTTGAACTTTTTCGATGTACTCCGTCAGTCCTGTAAGGACCCCACACTGCGCAGCAGTATTCTAAAAGAGGACGGACAAGCGTAGTGTAGACCATCTCCTTAGCAGGTCCTGGCAATAAAACGCAGTCTCTGGTTAGCCTTCCTCACAACATTCTCTATGTGTTCGTTCCAATTTAAGTTGTTCGTAATTGTAATATCTAGGAATTTAGTTGAATTTACGGCTTTTAGATTAGACTGATTTATCGTGTAAGCGAAGTTTAACGGATTCCTTTTAGCATTCATGTGGATGACGTCAAACTTTTCGTTATTTATGGTCAACTGCCACTTTTCTCACCAAACAGATATCTTTTCTAAATCATTTTGCAATTTGTTTTGATCTTCTGATGACTTTATTAGTCGATAAACGACAGCGTCTTCTGCAAACAACCGAACACGGCTGCTCAGATTGTCTCCCAAATCGTTTATATAGATACGGAACAACAAAGGGCCTATAACACAACCTTGGGGAACGCCAGAAATCACTTCTGTTTTACTCGATGACTTTCCGTCAGTTACTACGAACTTTAACCTCTCTGAGAGGAAATCACAAATCCAGTCACATAACTGAGACGATACTCTGTAAGCACGCAATTTCACTACGAGCCGCTTGTGTGGCACAGTGTCAAAAGCCTACCGGAAATCCAGAAATACGGAATCGATCTGAAGTCCCTTGTCAATAGCGCTCAAAACTTCAAGTGAATAAAAAGCTAGTTCTGTTTCACAGGAACGATGTTCTTTTAAGCCCATGTTGACTGTGTGTCAATAGACTGTTTTCTTCCAGGTAATTCATAATGTTCGAACACAATATACAGGGTGTTTCAAAAATGACCGGTATATTTGAAACGGCAATAAAAACTAAGCGAGCAGCGATAGAAATATACCGTTTGTTGCAATATGCTTGGGACAACAGTACATTTTCAGGCGGACAAACTTTAGAAATTACAGTAGTTACAATTTTCAACAACAGATGGCGCTGCAAGTCATGCGAAAGATATAGAAGACAACGCAGTCTGTGGCTGCGCCATTCTGTACGTCGTCTTTCTGCTGTAAGCGTGTGCTGTTCACAACGTGCAAGTGTGCTGTGGACAACATGGTTTATTCCTTAGAACAGAGGATTTTTCTGGTGTTGGAATTCCACCGCCTAGAACACAGTGTTGTTGAAACAAGACAAAGTCTTCAACGGAGGTTTAATGTAACCAAAGGACCGAAAAGCGATACAATAAAGGATCTGTTTGAAAAATTTGAACGGACTGAGAACGTGACGGATGAACGTGCTGGAGAGGTAGGGCAACCGCGTACGGCAACCACAGAGGGCAACGCGCAGCTAGTGTAGCAGGCGATCCAACAGCGGCCTCGGGTTTCCGTTCGCCGTGTTGCAGCTGCGGTCCAAATGACGCCAACGTCCACGTATCGTCCCATGCGCCAGAGTTTACACCTCTATCCATACAAAATTCAAACGCGGCAACCCCTCAGCGCCGCTAACGATATAGTGCACAGGATTTATGATGGCGATATGCATGTGGGCAGTATTTGGTTTACTGACGAAGCTTATTTTTACCTGGACGGCTTCGTCAATAAACTGAACTGGCGCATATGGGGAACCGAAAAACCCCATGTTACTGTCCCATCGTCCCTGCAATCCTCAAAAAGTACTGGTCTGGGCAGCCATTTCTTCCAAAGGAATCATTGGCCCATTTTTCAGATCCGAAACGATTACTGCATCACGCTATCTGGACATTCTTCGTGAATCTGTGGCGGTACAAACTGCCTTAGACGACACTGCGAACACCTCGTGGTTTATGCAAGATGGTGCCCAGCCACATCGCACGACCGACGTCTTTAATTTCCTGAATGAATGTTTCGATGATCGTGTGATTGCTTTGGGCTATCCGAAACATACAGGAGACGGCGTGGATTGGCCTCCCTATTCGCCAGACATGAACCCCTGTGACTTCTTTCTGTGGGGACACTTGAAAGAGCAGGTGTACCGCCAGAATCCAGAAACAATTGAACAGTTGAAGCTGTACATCTCATCTGCATGTGAAGCCATTCCGCCAGACACGTTGTCAAAGGTTTCGGGTAATTTCATTCAGAGACTACGCCATATTATTGCTACGCATGGTGGATATGTGGAAAATATTGTACTATAGAGTTTCCCAGACCGCAGCGCCATCTGTTGTTGACTATTGTAACTACTGTAATTTCGAAAGTTTGTCTGCCTAAAAATGTACTGTTGTCCCAAGCATATTGCAACAAACGGTGTATTTCTATCGCTGCTCGTTTAGTTTGTATTGCCGTTTCAAATTTACCGGTCATTATTGAAACACCCTGTATGTTCTATAATCCTGCTGCATATCGTACAGCAAGAAACACAATGTTTTCTAGAATTATCGATTATGCCAGACTTGTCTCAAACAGATAATCTCCCGCTCTGGAGCACTGATTACAGTGGGGCAGCGCTTTGAGACGCAATCGCAGATGTCAAGTACCATCTGATAACAGCTGTATTTTAGGGTATAAATAATCTCTATATATTAAAATGAAATATCTACCAAGAAGGAACATTTACGTTTGCAAATTAAGTGTAAATTGCAAGTTACCTTGAGGGACCAGCTGCATGGGAGCTCTAGCTGCTTTGTTGCTGACTAAACTATCTAGCATCCGACTGAGCATTAGTCATCCTCCAGATCAGCTCGTAATTGCGCTCTTAAGGCGCGACGTTAGTAACATGAACTCATTATGCTCACGTCAAAGAACTGTACTGACGACGCAAAGTTTGTTCACAGGGTTTACGATGGACGACGTGGCAGCACAGTCGATCCTGTTTTACGCTGGAGGCTTCGAGACGTCCTCCACTGTCACGAGTTTCGCGCTGTACGAGTTGGCTCTCAATCAAGACGTACAGAAGCGACTGCATGAGGAGGTGGACGCTACGCTGAAAGAGCACGGAGGGCAGTTTACGTACGAGGCTCTTGTCGGGATGAAATATCTGGACAAGGTCGTCTCAGGTGAGTTTCCACAGGCTCATATTTCGCACACCAACATGACTAAAGTGACCGCCGTCTTTTCACTACCACACAGACAGTTTCTATTTGGAAGCCGCAAAAGATGATACAGAGCTGTCCTGAAGTAATATCTCACGCTGTAGTCTATTGTAAGCAACTGTTAAACTTTTCAGTATATCTGGACATAAACCTAGACCTTGTCTACACGGGATGAGATAAGCAGGTTTTACGTTGCCAGAAAAAGCTATCTGTTCGTGTTTGAGCACTGGCCCTGGAGGTTCGTTACATGGACGTCGTTCAGGATTTTTATGAATAAAGTCCCACTTTTTTCCCTGTCATTACGAAGTACAAGTGTTTCTAAATTGCATCATCAAAAATTTACAAATGGAACGGAGAAACTCAGATAAGCGTCGCTCCACGACAGACTGCCTAATTAGTTCCAGTGCTTACCTTAGGCGAGGACAACAAATGTAAGTTGTCCCTGTAACAAAGATATTGCTCGTATAGCCTTTAATGAGGGTAAGTCCAATGAAGATGATCCATGTCAATGAAAGGTAAAATCAATACAACTGTAGGGGTACTCGAGGAGGAACGGGATACTTAATGTTTAACAATGTGTATAAGATAAGGGGACACAAGGAAACACTTCTTAAAGTTATAAAAAAACACGTTGTATTGTAACCTAATGTACCCTATTTTAAAATCATTTAAAAATATACATTTTGCATTTTTTACAATTTTTGTAAGAAAGTGTTGCATATTTCCAGTTCCGCCCCACCCACGGAGCAGAATGGGATAAGGTAATTTTTTCTTAAATTATTGCATAAACGTTGAATTGGAATTACGAATATCGTATTAAACTATGACAAAATGTTGTATAAAAGGCAATTCAGACTAAAGAATGTGTAGTTTAAACAATTGAAAAGTCATTCTTCAAAATAAGAGAATATTTTAATGTCATTCTGAAACATGTACAATGCTTAATAACCACCAAACCACTAACTACTAGCCCTTTCGACAATGGTCAAAAATCAGTATTTCTTCTTCATCTTCACTGTCTATGCCAGCACATGCTTTGTGTGCCCACCTGAAACACCTCTGGCATGCAACCCAACCCTCATCAGAAACGGAGTTGAAGTCCCCACAGTAGAGACCCTCATCATCCTCTCTTCCTCTGATTCTCTCTTCTCCATCATCTTCTTCCTTTTATTTTTCTTAAGATCTTCGATGTCGTCTGTTTCTTTTTTTTTTGTTTTGGGTGCACATTTTGATATTTTTGCCTTAAGTTGCATTGCACCTGACGTCTCTGTCCTGACATTGTTCACATTTGTGCACCCTCCTCCCTTCTGTAGCGCTAATTCACATGCAACAGCATTCTGCAGTTCCTTCTTCTAAGGAGAATCTGTTAATACGACGGTTTTTCCTTTGCTTCTTGCAGTCCGCCGAGTATTTTGACAGATTAGTGGGGTTGGAATGACAGTCTCAAGCGATATCTGGAAAGCTGAGTCGTTCGGCAAACATAAGTGGTTGGGAGAGTTAAACTGTGAAACTGCTACTTTGTTGAATGCCATTGCTCGAGCACCAGAGTTATTTTCTGGCTTGCGAATAGACAGTGTAGGATGCCTCGTAATAAATCCTTTAGCCCAGTCTTGTCGAGCTAGACATGTTTGTTTGTCAAATTTGTTTGGTAAGCAATTTCTTTCGGCTAGTTGATAGGCTAGTGATTGAGATCTTTCACTGTTAGACCAAAAACTCTGCTTTCCATTGACTTGAGATATGTTAACAGCACCTTTTTAAATTTCCCATCTGATTTGTCAATTATGTAGTCAGGATTATTCGTAGCTTTACACACATATCTTTCAAATGTTGCTTTCGGTACGTTGAACCCCTTAGGTGCTTTTAAAAACCCCATTTGGGAAGATGAAACTGCTGAAACTGCCATTTCCATCACTTTTACGTTCAATTGCTGTGTATCAGTCTTTTACATGTACGTTAGCACCATCTGGAACAGCAAGGGGGAAAGAAGAGAGAATACAGTTTGCTTTCTAATTGCATCAGAATATGACGGGGCAGAACGGGAAACTATCCCATTCTGCCCCGTTCCGTTCCGCCCCAAGAGCCCTTTTGAGGTTAACAACTTTTATGGGGTGTAATAACTGACGTATTTAAACGCGTTACATAACTAAAGTATAACAAATGTCATGCACGTTAAGGGAATATATCATTTTATAGTAGACAATTAACAATTAACAGCTTACGTGGCTTTGAAATTCACCAAACCTTAGAACAATGTAAGCGGTAACGTGACAGACAACAATTCACTTAGGTCTCGCACTTCAAACTAAATAAAAATGGATGCCCTAACTTCCCTTCCATTCGGAGAAATAGTTACATACCCATACAACAGGTTGCAGCACCGTGTAGTCTAGAAAAGAGCAATTTCCCACTGTGCCCCGCTATCCCGTTCAGCGCCGAGTTCCCCTACATGTGCAAGTAAATGGTGCTGCTTCTGAAATATAAATAAACAGGGATTGTCCGACCTCTGCTGTGTCGCGAGCTTACTGTGAGGCTGGTCCAAAGACTGACTGCCCATGGTGCCAGTGTCTGGTTTGAAAATTTTCGGCTGCGCGGCGTGGCCGCGCGGTTTTGGGCACCATGTCAGGGATTGCGCGGTCCCTCCCGTCGGAGGTTCGAGTCCTCCCTCGGGCATTGGTGTGTGTGATGTTCTGGTTAGTTTAAGTAGTGTGTAAGTCTAAGGACCGATGACCTCAACAGTTTGGTCCCTTAGGAATTCATACACATGTGAACATTTTTCAAAATTTGCGAAGCGACTGGTGAACGGTCCATAGCTTATAAGCATGCCATCCTTCTGTCTTTGAAATTTAATAACAAAGATTTTGAACACCAGTTCTTGATAAGTCTCCATCTTAACGTTGGTGTGCTGTAGGTGATGATTCTCTGATTTATCATTCCTTTGAACTTGATTTTGATTTCTTCCAGCTGAAGTGTAGACGAAACCTAACATGTAATACATTCATAAAAGGCAAGGATCAGAATTTAATTACTCTCAAGTCCAATGCAACTTCATGGAACTTGCCCTGATAACTGCAGGCGTTAGCACTGTGCTTCTGGGATTCGGGGAGGTATGGCGGCCGTGGATCAAACCACCCCGCCGGTTAACTAGAAGGCCGTTGTGTCGGGCAGCACGGATTTGGGTTTTAGCTCGTTTCCCGCATTTGGGTTGGTACCCTTGTACCACTTCACTTACATGATGCACAAACTTTTAGAAAGTATTCGACGCTTTCAGAAGGGGTGCCAAATTCTGTCACGAAAAGAACGGTGGGTGGCCACCTTTTACAAGTAACACTGCCAGATCCAGAAAAATTAACACGCTAACGCCATGAAGATGTGGGATAAAGACCACGAAAAAGAAGAGGATACTGAAAAATTTGAGGAAGAACAAGAGATAAAGGGGATTAACTTTCATAGACCTAGGGCTGAGAGAAAATAAGGTCAAGCACGTAAGTAATGATATAGCTAATGGACAGGAGCAAGTAAGGACAGATATTTGTGAAATGATTTGCGCTTCTGATAGGATACAGTTGGTATACTTGAAGGGAATAAGAGCTGAAGTCGCGATTCGGAATGTCTGTAGGGAGATGCGCAGGGAATGGAACGATGACAAGCGACTGATGTGTAGTGAGCAACTCCTGAGTATGTGAATTGCCAAAGGTGCTAGTGTACTATAAAGTGCATCAAGTCAAGCACTTCCGCAGAAGGAAAGCCGATGTAGGGGATTGGGAGTTGCGCTGTCTTGGCCAACAGGTACGTGCTCAGATTTCGTGCAAGAATGTTGCCGGCTATTATGGAGTGAGGAAAAATATTTGCAAAACTGTAAGAGACGCAACAATTGAAAGTATATGGAGGTGGGTGCAAAAGCGGATAGCGTATCAAGTTGGGTTTTATGTCACATACTGAGGTCTATGGCCCTTTGCTGCTGTAAAAATGTTAAGTTTCTAAGCCAATACAGTTAAAAGATACGTCTTCATGATGCGCACACTGTGGACATTCAGGTCTTCAATCATGTCAACAGCCATATTTTCAGGTCTGCACAAATACACTCCTGGAAATGGAGAAAAGAACACATTGACACCGGTGTGTCAGACCCACCATACTTGCTCCGGACACTGCGAGAGGGCTGTACAAGCAATGATCACACGCACGGCACAGCGGACACACCAGGAACCGCGGTGTTGGCCGTCGAATGGCGCCAGCTGCGCAGCATTTGTGCACCGCCGCCGTCAGTGTCAGCCAGTTTGCCGTGGCATACGGAGCTCCATCGAAGTCTTTAACACTGGTAGCATGCCGCGACAGCGTGGACGTGAACCGTATGTGCAGTTGACGGACTTTGAGAGAGGGCGTATAGTGGGCATGCGGGAGGCCGGGTGGACGAACCGCCGAATTGCTCAACACGTGGGGCGTGAGGTCTCCACAGTACATCGATGTTGTCGCCAGTGGTCGGCGGAAGGTGCACGTGCCCGTCGACCTGGGACCGGACCGCAGCGACGCACGGATGCACGCCAAGACCGTAGGATCCTACGCAGTGCCGTAGGGGACCGCACCGCCACTTCCCAGCAAATTAGGGACACTGTTGCTCCTGGGGTATCGGCGAGGACCATTCGCAACCGTCTCCATGAAGCTGGGCTACGGTCCCGCACACCGTTAGGCCGTCTTCCGCTCACGCCCCAACATCATGCAGCCCACCTCCATTGGTGTCGCGACAGGCGTTAATGGAGGGACGAATGGAGACGTGTCGTCTTCAGCGATGAGAGTCGCTTCTGCCTTGGTGCCAATGATGGTCGTATGCGTGTTTGGCGCCGTGCAGGTGAGCGCCACAATCAGGACTGCATACTACCGAGACACACAGGGCCAACACCCGGCATCATGGTGTGGGGAGCGATCTCCTACACTGGCCGTACACCTCTGGTGATCGTAGAGGGGACACTGAATAGTGCACGGTACATCCAAACCGTCATCGAACCCATCGTTCTACCATTCCTAGACCGGAAATTGAACTTGCTGTCCCAACAGGACAATGCACGTCCGCATGTATCCCGTGCCACCCAAGGTGCTCTAGAAGGTGTAAGTCAACTACCCTGGCCAGCAAGATCTCCGGATCTGTCCCTCGTTGAGCATGTTTGGGACTGGATGAAGCGTCGTCTCACATGGTCTGCACGTCCAGCACGAACGCTGGTCCAACTGAGGCGCCAGGTGGAAATGGCATGGCAAGCCGTTCCACAGGACTACATCCAGCATCTCTACGATCGTCTCCATGGGAGAATAGCAGCCTGCATTGCTGCGAAAGGTGGATATACACTGTACTAGTGCCGGCATTGTGCATCCTCTGTTGCCTGTGTCTATGTGCCTGTGGTTCTGTCAGTGTGATCATGTGATGTATCTGACCCCAGGAATGTGTCAATAAAGTTTCCCCTTCCTGGGACAATGAATTCACGGTGTTCTTATTTCAATTTCCAGAAGTGTATGTTCCAGCGTTGACGAATTCTCAGGCACCTTTCGTACTTCGACTGCCGCACTAAATCATCAGATCTTAATCTCATAGTAAACGCCGGGGCCTATCTGGCACAGAGGCGGAAACACGCCGTCAACATTCCCGAAATTTGGAAACTCGATGATTTCTATTTATCAATGAGTGGTTTCACCTCCATGTGTCATACTTCAAGAATATTGTGGACTCTTCCTCACCGACCTGTTGTCATTATCAAGCTAGATTGTGTGTTGCACGAGTTTACACCTACGTCTACATGACCACTCTGCAATTCACACTTAAATGCCTGGTAGAGAGTTCACTGAACCACCTTAACAACATTTCTCTACCCTTTGATGTAGAATTACGAAATTTGGCAAGAGGTAAGGTTTCACTGTACAAGTAGTCCGCCCCTGGTAGCTGAGAGGTCAGCGCGACGGAATGTCATATCTAGTGGGGGTTCGATTCCCGGCTGGGTCGGAAATTTTCTCCGCTCAGGTACTGGGTGTTGTGTTGTCCTTATCATAATCATTTCATACCCATCAACAAGCAAGTCGCTGAAGTGGCGTCAACGCGAAAGACTTGCACCAGGCGAAAGGTCTACCCGACGGGAGGCCCTAGCCACTTTGTACAAGTAAAGGAAAAAGTCGAAAACAGTATTTAGTAATCATGTTATTAATTAACGGTTTCTGGTGTTTGTTATCTGCGTGTCATCCATCTGTTAAGGTCACTATTTCTCACAAAGCGACAGACGTACCATGTCGAAATTTATGTCACATACTAAGGGCTACAGTCATTTGGCAGTGTAATGAATGCAAGTTCTTAAGTCACTGAAAAACAAAGATACGGCCATTTATGTCCGTGCAAACTCACCCATCAAAACGTTCACGGTACTTTCCGTTGACCTACAATCAAGAAATTTGCCAGAGGCAAGGCTTCACAATGCAAATAAAGGAAAAATTCCGAAAATGGTTAATTTTTAATAATGTCACATAAAAAATATTTCTTTTGTCATTGGTTGTCCGATGCCAAACTTGAAAAACAACCGCATTCAGACTGACTGGATCGCAAGGGATGAAAGTCAAACATTCGCAGACTAGTCTGCGAATATTTGTTTCACATGCAGCTTGAAACGCCATACCTACGTGGAGCAATCACTCCTGAATATTTGCTGGTGGATAAATTCCGAAACTGGTCATATGAGCAATAAAGTCATTCCTTACCTGATGTATGACAATTACATCGCGATCCAATCAGCCTGAATGCAGAAATATTGATTATTATTATTATAATAGTCGTCTGCCTTCTGCATGACTTAATGTCACATTTGTATTATCGAAATCAAAACATTCTCAAAAGTCGTGGAATGCATGGGACCAATGCCTTGCCAGTATCAATTGCGAAAACGGGAAAAAATGATCGAGATTCTTGATTCCCGGAGTGGATACACCGCCTGAATACATAATTAATTTTGTACGGAATCCTTAGGGCGCGAGTACCTGGCCAATTTTTTTTACTATTCGCGTACTCTTTGGAACGCAAGGAGCTATTGATTGATGGGGGCTAGTCGAAACGACGCTGTTCTGAAGTATTCGACCAACACTGACAACTTTCCCTCGTGCCATTCTAGTCTGACTACGTTGGCAGATGGCATCCAGTCTGGAATGTCGTTTGCTTTTCTATAGGAAAACAGTAGTGACACATGACGTCAACGACACACAAATAGTGACGGCAGTGCCAGTTCATACAGCATTGTGTGTTGGGATAAGGTAGGAAGCTGCCTGAAACAAGTGAACGTCGGTCAGGAATCGTACACCTTCTTGCGACTTTTGTCGATTGTGCTTCTCGTGTGAGTGCATCATCAGTACACACATGGTCTGCCTACGCGCTGTTTGCGCCAGGCTGCGTCAGCGCACATTACTTTCTCACAAAAATGCTAATTATTTTTTTAAAAACAATGCAAAAAATTAATCAACAGGACAGGAAACTTCATGATCCCACAGGCCTCTCTATTTATTTGACTAATTTGTTCTTAGCTTCACCAATGAGTACAACATATCTTTTTTCTGGACTGTCGTACATCAAAGTCTGACCAATATCCGCACTGTTTTTTAGAATATGTCAACGAAGGGGCGCCACGTTTCGAGTGGACACTTCATTTTCTGCATGGAAACACAATGATTTTACTGTGGAGTGAGTGTAAGCGTCCCTGTATCAGCTACTATAGTTGCACATTATAGCGGATTACGCAAGACTGTTCCCTGGTTACTGTAGGTGAGGCCGGCAGCGCATCACTGAATTACACTACTGGCCATTAAAATTGCTACACCACGAAGATGACGTGCTACAGACGCGAGAAAATGCTCTGGTATGCAAATGATTAGATTTTCAGAGCATTCACACAAGGTTGCCGCCGGTGGCGACACCTACAACGTGCTGACATGAGGAAAGTTTCCAACCGATTTCTCATACACAAACAGCAGTTGACCGGCGGTGCCTGGTGAAACGTTGTTGTGATGCCTTGTGTAAAGAGCACAAATGCGTACCATGACGTTTCCGACGATAATAAAGGTCGAATTGCAGCCTATTGCGCTTGCGGTTTATCGTATCGCGACATTACTGCTCGCGTTGGTCGAGATCCAATGACTTTTAGCAGAATATGGAATCGGTGGGTTCAGGAGGGTAATACGGAACGCCGTGCTCGATCCCAACGGCCTCGTTTCACTACCAGTAGAGATGACAGGCATCTTATCCACATGGCTGTAACGGATCGTGCAGCCACGTCTCGATCCCTGAGTCGACAGATAGACGTTTGCAAGACAACAACCATCTTCTCGAACAGTTCGACGACGTTTGCAGCAGCATTGACTATCAGCTCGGAGACCAAGGCTGCGGTTACCATTGACGCTGCCTCACAGACAGGAGCGGCTGCGATGGTGTACTCAACGACGGACCTGTGTGCACGAATGGCAAAACGTCATTTTTTTGGATGAATCCAGAATCTGTCAACAGCATCATGATGGTCGCATCTTTGTTTGACGACACCACGGTGAACGCACATTGGAAGTGTGTATTCGTCATCGTCATACTGGCGTACCACCCGGCGTGATGGTATGGGGTGCCATTGGTTACACGTTTCGGTCACCTCTTGTTCGCTTTGACGGCACTTTGAACAGTGGACGTTACATTTCAGATGTGTTACGACACGTGGCTCTACCCTCATTCATCCCAGCGAAACCCTACATTTCAGCAGGATAATGCTCGACAGCATGTTGCAGGTCCTGTACGGGCCTTTCTGGATACAGAAAATGTTCGACTGCTGCCCTGGCCAGCACTTTCTCCAGGTCTCTCACCAATTGAAAACGTGTGGTCAATGGTGGCTTAGCAACTGGCTCGTCACAATACGCCAGTCACTACTCTTGATGAACTGTGGTATCGTGTTGAAGCTGCATGGGCAGCTATATCTCTACAAGCTCTGTTTGACCCAATGCCCAGGCGTATCAAGGCTGTTATTACGGCGAGAGGTGGTTGTTCTGGGTACTGATTTCTCATGATCTATGCACCCAAATTGAGTAAAAATGTAAACACATGTCAGTTCTACTGTAAGATATTTGTCCAATGAATACCCGTTTATCATCTGGATTTTCTTCTTGGTGTAGCAATTTTAACGGTTCAAATGGCTCTAATGACTATGGGACTTAACATCTGAGGTCATCAGTCCCCTAGACTTAGAACTACTTAAACCTAACTAACCTAAGGACGTTACACACATACATGCCCGAGGCAGGACTCGAACCTGCGACCGTAGCCGCAGCGCGGTTCCGGACTGAAGCGCCTAGAACCGCTTGGCCACAGGCAATTTTAATGGCCAGTAGTGTATGAATCTGAAGCTCGCCGAGCGTGGTGGGGCAGTATTAGGGGGGGGGGGGGGGGGAAAGTTGAATCTACTTCGGGAAGCCTGGTAGAGACTATTCGTCGATTCTCTTATCCATCCTAAAAACCACGGAATTTGCTCTTCCGTCCTACACCATTTGACCAAGCATTCGTCTCCGGAACTGTTTATGTCAGTGAGACATTAATGTTTGCTGTAAAACAGAAGTTATATAGTCGAATAAAGTTATTAGAGTAAGTATCAAGAAACAACATGACGAACATGCAGTGGTTGACGACACGTCACCTCGAACCTGTGAGTTCCGGCAGCAACTTTCCGCGTTTATAAAGTACTGCTGAGTTTTCTAAACCTGTTTCAAAATTATAGCGTTTCCGCATTAGCCGGAGTGCGTTCTGCGTCCGGTGAGCTAGAGTTAGTTCATCAGCTAATGATGACATTACGCTGAGCCTCTACAGCAAAGATTAACAGTTTGTAGCAATGTCCAGCACCCCACAGCTATACAGTCTACAACAGCTATTACCGAAATGTAAAGCGTTTCAATTTTTTGTGTTTTGTTGGGAATATGATAATGCTCTAATTTTGTTCAATATTTAAAAAAAAGAACAAATCGGAGGTGGATTATTAAAGCATCATGAAACAACAAAAAGAGGATAACGTCTTTCATCACAACCAAGCACATGAAAGAGTTTGGAGCAGTTTAAACAGTACGACTAAACAATGTGAGTAGAAGCGGTCGTTAGACAAGCTGCAGTAATAAATTAGTAAAAGCTCCTTGGAAGCATTGATTTCGACGGTTTAGTCGATACAGTAAACACGGCTAAGGCTTAACATTTCGGTTTACCTCTGCCTTTCATCCTGTATTCTTAGAATGTCATGAACGAATTACATTACTTCGGAACCCAACGCCCTTTTCAATCCGGATCTCAATCTGTTGATTCTTCATCCGATGTTTTATATCCATCTAAATAGAACAATTATTATTTAGCGTATGGCTAATACAGACATATCATGAAATTAAATTACATATACATATGTACATATTGACACACAAGAAACTTAAGTTTGTCTTTACAACTGAATATCCAGTCCTTCAATCCAGCACATTGCATCTGGAGTTGGTAGCAGGAAGTCCTCTTTGGCGCCGTGATAGGCTCGAATCCTGCATTCACTGACAATGTGGTGAACAGTCTGGTATGGAGCCCCGCAGTCACAGGCTGGATCAGGCAGCTTCTTCCACTTAAAGAGAGCATCCCTGCATCGGCCATAGCCGGTACGGATTCTGTGTTAGGTCGAATCCACTTGGAAGTTTAGCACCTGAGAAGATGTTATTCAGGTGCACATCTGTCACAGCTTCCCACCGACCTTTCCATTCTTCAAGAGGTTTGAAATACTTAGCAACCATGTCAGCAGCATCGCACAGAGTTGGATAACGTGATTTCAGTCTCTTACGATTTAAAAGTGGCAGGTCGCTATGCACGGGTAGGTTAGAATTCATGGAGATCTTGTGGAATTCTGTCATAAGGGCAGTACATCTGCGTAGATCAGGAGGCATTATACCGATTAACAGTGGAAGCCAATAAATTGGAGTAGATCTAATTGCGCCAGATATTATGCGCATTGTAGTATTCAGCTGTGTATTAACAAGCCTTGTATGATGACTGTTCGTCCAAACAGGTGCACAATACTCAGCGCTTGAGTACACCAAGCCCAGAGCTGAAGATCCCCAGGTAGTTCCGCATAGCTTATGGAGGATGCTGTTTCGAGTCCTCAACTTTTGAGCTAAGTTAAGAAGGTGTTGTTTAAGGCATAGTGTACGATCCAGGATGACACCAAGATATTTTGGGTTCCAATTATGACGAAGAATTCTGCCTCTGAAATTTACTTCCACTCTTTGCGTTCGCCAACAGGTTATTCAGATGGAAGCAACACACTTCTGTTTTACTCACACTGGGTTGGAGTCTACAGATTTTGAAGTAATTATCTAATGCAGACAGGTCATTGGCTAGAATCTCTTCTGTTGTCTTCATTTCCTGATGTTTTACGGCTAGAGCCAGGTCATCGGCATAGCAGTATTTTCTGGACGAAGTGTCTGGTAGATCAGATTGATATAGGTTGAACAGTAAGGGTGACAGAACTGATCCTTGAGGCAATCTGTTGTTCAGTTTCCTCTCCTTACTTACGTTGCTTCCAGTGATTACCTGGAACTTCCGATCACTTAGCATGCTGTTAATGAGTCGAGCCATTGTTCTGCAGGGTATGATGCGGAGAAATTTGTAGATAAGGCCTTCCCTCCACACAGTGTCGAAGGCGGCAGTTAGATCAACAAATGCCACAGATGTTTTCTGCTTCATTTGGTATCCTGACTCTATGAAGGATGTGAGAGAGAGTACTTGGTCGCAGCAGCTATGCCCTGGTCTAAAGCCTGCCTGATCAACTGGGGCGTTCTCTAGGATAGAGACTACGAGACACTACGAGATTTAATATGAAACTTCGATTTGATTTTAGCAGAGCAAGTGACGCAACCTATCCCGTGCCAGCCTCTTCAGCTCCGAATAACTACTGCAATCTGCTTCCTTCTGAATCTGCTTATCGTAATCAACTCTTGGTCTCCCTCTAGGATTTTTACCCCCCATGCTTCCCTCCAGCAGTGAACTGATCATCCCTTGATGCCTCAGAATGTATCAGGTTGTGCCAAAACTTCCTTTCGTCGCCAATTATATTCAGTACCTCTTCTCTTGTTACCTTATGCAGCCATCTAATCTTCAGCATTTTTCTGCAGCATCACATTTCAAAAGCTTCTATTCTCTGATTATCTGTAGTGTTTATCGTCCATGTATCACTTCCATATGTTGATACACTCCATACAAGTACTTTCAGAAAAGACTTCCTGACGCTGAGCTCTCTATATGACGTTAAAAAAATTATCTTCTTCAGATATGCTTCTCTGGCCATTGTCACTCTACATTTTATGTGTTCCTTACTCCCGGCATCATCAGTTGTTTTGTTACTCAACTAGCAGGACTCATCTACTACTTTAAGTGTCTCGTTTCCTAATCCAATTCTCTCAGTATCACCTAATTTAATTTAGCTGTAGTCCATTACCCTTGTTTTACTTTTGTTGTTTATTTTAAATCGTCCTTTCATGACACAGTCCATTCAGTTCAAACGCTCTTCCAAGTCCTTTTTTGTCTCTGATAGAATTATAATGCCATCGGCAGATCTCAAAGCTTTTATTTTTCTTCCTGGACTTTAATTCCTTCTCTAAATTTTACCTTTTGCTCAATGTACAAATTAAATGACATCGGAGATAGGTTACAACCTTGTCATTCTCCTTTCTAAACCACTGGTTCCCTTTCGTGCCCTGGACTCTTATAACTGCCGTCTGGTTCCTGTACAAGTTTTAAATAGCCTTTCGCTCCCTTTATTCTGATAGACTTGAAAACTGCAGTTTTATAACTACTGTTAGTTATTTCATTTTTTAAACACGTTCATTTCGTTCCACAGAGACTATGCGGAAATATCCACCGGTTGGCCTCATTGACCGAAAATGCACACGCGACTTCCAGCTTCCTGATGGTGGACCTATTATTGAGAAAGGAAAGGTTGTGGTCGTTCCGGTTTACGCCATCCACCACGACCCCGAGTACTACCCAGAACCACAACGCTTCGACCCCGAGAGGTTCTCAGAAGAGCAGAAAGCAGCGAGACACCCATACGTATACATGCCCTTCGGCGAGGGACCCCGGAACTGTATAGGTAAGTCCTCATACTCTTATTCTGAGTGCAACTGACATTTTATGCTAAATATTTACAATAATGTGTGTACATCTTTCTTTAACCGACAGTGAAGTTCAAGAGAATCATCTGGTAGAATCAATGTGCAAAGAAGTGGAATACTGATATACTAAGTCGAAACAAGGCCCCGAAAGGAGACAACATTCCATTAGAACTACTAACAGCCTGGGAGAGCCAGTCCTGACAAAACTCTACCATCTGGTGAGCAAGATGTATGAGACAGGCGAAATTCCCTCAGACTTCTAGGAGAATGTAATAATTCCAATCCCAAAGAAAGCAGGAGTTGGCAGATGTGAAAATGACCGAACTACCAATTTAATGTCAGAACTGCAAAATACTAACGCAAATTCTTTACAGACGAATGCAGAAGCTGGTAGAAGCCGACCTCTGTGAAGATCAGTTTGGATTCTGTAGAAATGTTGGAACACGGGAGGCAATACTGACCCTACGACTTATCGTAAAAGAAAGATTAAGGAAAGGCAAACCTACGTTTCTAGCATTTGTAGACTTACAGAAAGCTTTTGACAAAGTTGACTGGAATACTGTCTTTCAAATTCTGAAGCTGGCAGGCGTAAAATACAGGGAGCGAAAGGCTATTTACAATTTGTACAGAAACCAGATGGCAGTTATAAGAGCCGAGGGACATGAAAGGGAAGCAGTGGTTGGGAATGGAGTGATACAGAGTTGTAGGCTCTCCCCTATGCTATCCAATCTGTATATTGAGCCAGCAGTAAAGCAAGCAAAAAAAAAAGTTCGGAGTAGGCATTACAACCCATGGAGAAGAAATAAAAACTTTGAGGTTCGCCGATGACATTGTAATTCTGTCAGAGACAGCAAAGGACTTGGAAGAGCAGTTGAACGGAATGGACAGTGTCTTGAAAGGAGGATATAAGATGAACATCAACAAAAGCAAAACGAGGATAATGGAATGTAGTCGAATTAAGTCGGGTGATGCTGAGGGAATTAGATTAGGAAATGAGACACTTCAAGTAGTAAAGGAGTTTTGCTATTTGGGGAGTAAAATAACTGATGATGGTCGAAGTACAGAGGATATAAAATCTAGACTGGCAATGGCAAGGAAAGCGTTTCTGAAGAAGAGAAATTTGTTAACATTGAGTATAGTGCCAGGAAGTCGTTTCTGAAAGTATTTGTATGGAGTGTAACCATGTATGGAAGTGAAACATGGACGATAAATAGTTTAGACAAGAAGAGAATAGAAGCTTTTGAATGTGGTGCTACAGAAGAATGTTGAAGATTAAGTGGGTAGATCACGTACCTAATGAGGAGGTATTGAATAGGATTGGGGAGAAGTCTGTGGCACAACTTGACTAGAAGAAGGGATCGGTTGGTAGGACATGTTCTGAGGCATCAAGGAATCGCCAATTTTTGTACTGGAGGGCAGCTTGGAGGTAAAAATCGTAGAGGGAGACCAAGAGATGAATACACTAAGCAGATTCAGAAGGATGTAGGCTGCAGTAGGTATTGGGAGATGAAGAAGCTTGCACAGGTTAGAGTAGCTTGGAGAGCTGCATCAAACCAGTCGCAAGACTGAAGACCACAACAACAACAAATGGATGACGAAGTTATCAGGAAGTGGTATACGGCTCTAGGTACTGCGCTAACGGAAACCACAATAGGCAGTTCAGTTCGTGAGGAATGAATCGCTAAAAAGGATAATCACACGACATGCATAGACAAATTTTGCTACAAAGAAGATGACTGTGAAGAAACCTTCGGTAACAAAAGAAATGAATTAATTGACAACAATGTAACTCACGTAGGAATTGAACAAATAGAAAGTGCATGAAGGATAAGGCGAAAGGGGTGCAGGAAAAATGCGAAGAACCGCAACAGAAATGGGCTTTGGAAGGACTGATTTAGTATAGGGAGAAGTCAAAACGACCTTGAGTGAAATTAAAGTTGATCGTGCCTAGGTTAAGACTCCAAGATTCAAATGGTTCAAATGGCTCTGAGCACTATGAGACTTAACATCTGTGGTCATCAGTCCCTTAGAACTACTTAAACCTAACTAACCTAAGGACATCACACATATCCATGCCCGAGGCAGGATTCGAACCTGCGGCCGTAGCAGTTCCGGACTGCGCGCCTAGAAGCGCTAGACCACCACGGCCGGCAAGACTCCTAGAGGAATTACACTGTTAAACGCAGGGAAGATAGCGGTTAATGGAAACAGTGCAATGAAGCGCCACACAGGGTGAGGTGAGGAATGCAGTCTGATTTAAGAAGAAATTGATGTCGATATGAAAGACTAAGGGATCCAGTACTAGATTCAAACAGAGTTTCGGAAGTCCTACTACCAAAAAAGGCTGAAGGCAAAGACAAAATTTTTTTGGGATTTCTCAAATAACTGGAGGAAGTAGCAACGAAAGAACTATTTGCGTTGACTTGTAGAATTTATCAGCCCAGGAAATACCATCAAACTTATATAATGCGCACAACCCCGAAGTTAGGAAGGGCGGATGTGTGCGGGAAATATGACACAATCAGTTTAACACCTCATTCAGACAAGAGCAATATACAGAAGAATCTTCTTCTACGTGATCAGGCCCAGTGGACCGCACGCTTCTACAAGTTTCCTACTCCACTAGATTCTGTCCATTGATGCTATCTGCCATCCGTCCGTATCTATTGATGCTTGCTTGAAATCTTCATGCAGGCCATGTCTCCAACGCTTCTTACGTCTCCCTGGGGGTCTCTTTCCTGTATATGTGAAATCCAGGAGTTTCCGAGGCCATCTGAGATCTTCCATCACGGGCCATGTGGCCGGCCCACTGCATTCGTTTGGCTTTGACAGTTCCTGCTATGTTGGGCTGCTGGTATAGTTCCTCAAGCTCTTGGTTGTATCTGATCCTCCATCCCCCCTGTGTCTGCATCCAGAACCGGACCGAAGATCTTCCGAAGCTCTTTACTCTCGAAAACGAGGAGCTTATGGAAGTCCTGTTTCCGGATATTTCATGTCTCACAGCTACGTAGAACAACAGGCAAGATCTTGAACTGTCTGGAGAGATATCTGGACCGAAGCAGTTGTGCTAGTCTGTGGCAAGATCGGTTTCCTGCTTGTATTCTGACATTGATCTCTGCTTCACGTGACGAGTTCTCAGTTAAAAGTTCCCCTACGTACTTGAATTCATTCACTTTCTTGTAGGACTGGTCTCCCACCTATGATTGTAGATGACCAGCAGTCTGACTTTGACCACGCCTCATAACGAGGTACTCTGTCTTGGCTTATCTTTATCCCAGATCTACTGGCAGTCTCCTTTAGTGCTTTGATCATGTGCTCCAACACCAAATCAGACCTAGAGAGTAAACGGATGTCGTCTGCGTAGGCCAAGTATGCCAGTCTCTTTCCTTCGATTTCAATCCCTTCGTTCTCTTGGAACGATCTTCTCGAGGGCAAAGTTGAACAGGATAGGGGACAACCCATCTTCTTGCCTGAGTATTGTCACAATTTCAAATTCCTCAGTTACGCGATTTCCCATTTTCACCTTTGCAAGTGCAGACAAATTTTTATCAGATTGATGAGTTTCTCTGCCATGCCAAACTCCTTATAACAACTGAGCAGGCTCTTGCGATGTATGCAGCCATCGGCCTTCTTAAAATCAACGAATAAAGTACGCAAATATTTACCATGTTCACCCAGTTTCTCAGTGAGCTGCCGGAGACTGAAGATGTGGTCTACTGTTGACTGTCCTGGCCAGAAAGCTCGCTGGTACTCTCCAATCATCGATTCGGCCACTGGCTGAATTCTATGTATGAGGCAACTGGACAGGATCTAATAGCAGGCGTTAAGCAGAGCGATTCCTCTATAGTTGTCACATTTCAGTTTGGCGCACTTCTTATGTACTGGACTAATCGGAGCTGTTTTCCATTCTGCTGGTAGTTCTTATTTGGCCCAAATTGCCTGTATCAGTCGACGTATTCTTTCTGCAAATTTCTCTCATCCTGAAAGGATCGTTTCAGCCTGTATTCCATCTTCACCTGGACTCTTATTCTGCTTAAGATGTATGATTCTGATTTTTATCTCATCCAGGCTAGGTGGGGGATAATATTCATCGGCTGTACTTGGGTACTGGAAATCAAACTGCAGTTCAGGTTCATCACAATTTAGCATCTGTCTAAAGTACTCTTTCCATCTCTCAGCTCTACCGTTATCGTTCGTCAGGATCTTATCATGATAATCTTTGGCAAACTTCTGCTTGGCCTGGTGACCTTTGTAAAGGTGCATCACCTTCAGAAACAGTTCCCTAGTCTTTTGTCCTTTGAAGTGTGTTTCTGCTTCAGTGATGATATCCCTTATGTATTTCCTCTTTGCTGTTCTCAGAGTTGCTTGTGTAGTCTTTCAGACCTCCTCAAATTGTGCTTCGTCCTGTGCCACATATGCCCCCTCCAGCCACTTGCTCCTGGCTTCCTTCCTCCTTTCCAGGGCATCTGCACATTCCTTTCCAAACCAGACCTTCTTGTCCACTCTGTTTACAATAAGTGTTTCCCCACATTAGTTCAAGGTCCTGATTTCACTGAGTGTGTCAAAGCCGTTAGTAAGTTGCACCTGGTATTTGGTCTTCGTTGCTACATCTTTTAGTTTCTCCACATGGTACTTTTCAAGTCTTTTCATCTTAGGGGGCCTTCACACTATACGTTTAAAAGGCTTCTGACCAGGAAATGATCAGTCCAACTCTTGGCAACCCGAGCTGTCTTAACGTCTAACACCCATCTCTTGGCTCTGAGATCAATGGCAAAATGGTCTATGTGATCTATAGTTCTCCCATCTGATGATACCCAGATTCCCTTATGCATGTTTTGCCGCTGGATGTTTGTGCTGGAGATGAACAACCCTGATGATGTAGCCAAGCTGATGAACCTCACCGCATTATCATTGCTTACGTCGTGCCTTCCATTTGTGTCTTTCAATATTTGTTCTTTCCCAACCTTGCCATTCCTATCACCAAGGAAGATCCATCACAGTCTCTAGCTGTGAATAGAACTCGTCTTTCACTTCACTTTCGCTCTCCTCCGTGGGAGCATGACAGTTCACAAAAGCCGCCTTAATATGCTTTACGTCCACTGTTACAACAGATGTTCTTGGGCTGACTGACACGAACTCTGAAACATTAGTGGCCATAGTCTTACTGACGCAGAAACCAGTGCCTAACAGATGACCTCGTTCACAGGATCCATACAAAATAGTACAGTTTTCAACACCAACGCTGCCAGCATCGTCGCAGAGCAACTAGATCTAGTTCGTACCTTTGAATTTCTTTGACATCACTGATTGCAGCTACTGTCTTGTACAGACTCCTTACATTCCGCGTTCCTAATCGTATTCCGTTTCTTTGCCACTGGAGTCGTCTACTTTTATCAGTAATGTTCCGAGGCTTGAAAGCATGTTTAATTTTTTACGAAGAGAGGGTACTGACCTCTCGTCCAACCTGCGGTGTTACCCTCACAGCTGACAGGATTTCTGGCTGTTCTTAAGGGGTGGGTTCCCCTCTGGAGTTGAGTTAGAAGTAGGAATACGAAAATTGGAAGGACACCCTCGGGCCACGAAACATAGTACCGCTGGGGTCGAAAAAGCAAGAGTTGTCCAAGGGAGGCCGACAGGGAAGGAGAAAGGAGACTGACACAAATAAGTGGAAGCAATGCCAGGCTCAGCTCGGGGCCCCGCGGACGCCACCCGCGTAGACTACTTCTACATCTACATCTACATTCATACTCTGCAAGCCACCTGACGGTGTGTGGCGGAGGGTACATTGAGTACGTCTATCGGTTCTCCCTTCTATTCCAGTCTCGTATTGTTTGTGGAAAGAAAGATTATGCCTCTATGTGGGCTCTAATCTCTCTGATTTTATCCACATGGTCTCTTTACACAGGAGGGAGCAGTTTACTGCTTGACTCCTTGGCGAAGGTATGTTCTCGAAACTTTAACAAAAGCCCGTACTAAGCTAATGAGCGTCTCTCTTGCAGAGTCTTCCATTAGAGTTTATCTATCATCTCCGTAACGCTTTCGCGATTACTAAATGATCCTGTAACGAAGAGCGCTGCTATCCGTTGGATCTTCTCTATCTCTTGTAACAGCCCCATCTGGTACGGATCCCACACCGGTGAGCAATATTCAGGCAGTGGGCGAACAAGTGTACTGTAACCTACTTCTTTTGTCTTCTGACTGCATTTCCTTAGGATTCTTCCAATGAATCTGTCTGGCATCTGCTTTACCGACGATTAATTTTATATGGTCATTCCATTTTAAATCACTCCTAATGCCTACTCCCAGACAATTTACCGAACTAACTGCTTCCAGTTGCTGGCCTGCTATAGTGTAGCTATATTGTAGCTTCTAGCTGAAGTCCCCTGGGAAGAGTGGAAAAGAAGATTGAGGATGTGTTAGATGACAATCTGTTTCGTTTCAGGAATGGTAAAGGCACCAGGGGGGTAGTTCTTGCGTTGCTCTTGGTAACGGAAGCAGACGTAAGAAAAATCAAGACACATTCACAGAATATGTCCAGCTAAAAAGGCTATTGACAACGTAAAATGGTGCAGGATGTTTGAAATTCTCAGAAAAATATATGTACAGGTGAAAATAGATAACGTACAAGAATCAAGAGGTATAAATAAGAACGACAGACCAAGAGCGAAGTATTCGAATTGTATAGGTGCAGGGATGAAATTAAAATTCGGGGGAAGAAGATATCAATGATATGATTCACTGATGACTTCGCTATCCTCAGTGAAAGTGAGAAAGAATTGCAGGACCTGTTGAATAGAATGAACAGTCTAATGAGTACAGAATATGGAGTGAGAGTAAACTGAAGGAAGACGAAAGTAGTGAAGAACAGTAGAAATGAAATTAGCTATAAACTTTAAATCTTAAGTGGGGAAGACGCAGTAGACGAAGAAATTCTGCTGGCTTGGGACCAAAATATACACATGGCAGACAAAACAAGGAGGATATAAAAAGCAAGCTGGCACAGGCAAGGCAGGCTGTTATAGGTGTAAATAAGTCTAACAGCACCAAATAACGGCCTTAATATGAATAATAAATTGCTGAGGCTGCTTTTACAGCACACCATTGTATGGCAGGGTGTCATGGACTGTGGGAAAACAGGAAAACACGAGACTCGAAGAGTTTAAGGTGTGGTGTTGTAGAATTGTGTGAAAAGTAGGTGAACTGATAACGAATGAAATGGGACAGTTCTCTGTGGAATCGGCAAGGAGATATACAAGTGGAAAACAATGACAAGAAAAAGGGACAGGATGGTAGGATAGGCGTTAAGGCGTCGAAGAATAACTTCCATGGTACTAGCGGTAGTCGCAGAGCGGAAAACAGTAGGGAAGGACAAAAAACGGGAATATATCACACAAATAACTGAAGGCGTTGGATACATGTGCGACATTCAGATGTAAAAGTTGCTCCTTTATAAACATCAGTATCTTTCCATGGGGATATATTTCATTTCACTTTATTTATACAGGGTGTATCATAATTGATGGCGTAAACGCACACAGTTGAAACTACACGATACTAGAAGCAAAAAAGGCTCAGTAAACATAGGGTCGCAAAGAGCTTGCAGTAGAAGAGATTTGCTTCATAGTATCGAAGATGAAAAATTGTTCATAGCTCTTGACGTATGCATTTTCTACCCTATGTTTACTGAGACATTTTTGCTTCAAGTGTCGTGTACTTTCAACTGTATGCGTTTACGCTATTCATTATGATACGTCCTGTATTTTCACCATTAGTTTGATACCTTTACTGATAATTTTCTTGTATCATTGTGTTTCGTTCTAGTAGTTGTCATAATTTTATAATCGCCTCGCTTCTCATCCCTTTGATTTCTTTAGAAGTTAAGCCCAGGCCCCAACGTTTGGTGTGAATATTAGTTGCAAGTGATGTTACGCGATCCTGCTATGTTACTCATGTGACTGGACACGTTTGTCTTCCAGGAATGCGACTGGGTCTTCTTCAGACTAAGACTGGTCTGGCGTACATGATGTCCAAATACGAAGTTCGCCGTTGTGAAGAGACCGCCGTGCCTCTTCAGTTCACTTCAATGAGCGGCGTTCTGACACCCACTGCCGGAATAAAGCTGAAGATAGTCCAGAGGAAGTAGTCTAGGCTACCTCACCGTTTGCTCTCAACCGTCTTTCACGCTCTGTTTTTCTCTGAGCAATTTTGTGTAATCCTTTTTTTGTATATGTCTTCTTTAGTGGCCGATATGGTGACAATAAATTATTTTCTTCCAACTACAAAATATTGTTTGTTGTAAATTATTTATTTCTCTGTAGTAAATTTCTTCAACGTTTCATGACGTGCAAAGAGGATTCCAAACATTTAGTCACTCATTAATAATCAAAACGTACCGCATCTTTTTTATGGAAGTGATGACATGTTGTAAGTTGGCTGTTTAGGTTTTTATGTTGGTAACGCCACGTAGTGCTCTGTATTAAAACCGCTGACAGCGCTGTGTGCAGTCTGTGGCCGGTTGGACTCGCTGTTAGAAGTTATTATCACGACGCTATTAATGAGTGACGCAGTTTACATTATTATCTGTTTTATTTCTCCACAGTTTTTCTACATTCTGCTGGATAGTAAAACATCTTTTAGCAATAACGTTTGTGGTATAGCTACAATGAGACTGTCTTCTCCGTAACTCAACAATACGTTACAGTACAGTACTTTCTTGGTCACGGTAATGTACATAATAACTATGATATCTATACGCATAGCATTTCACTTTTGTTTATGACAAGGTAAGTACATTGATTTCTACAGAATTTTGTTTACAGACGACGATAACTACAACACTTGGGACTTTTTTTTACCATTAAGCAATGACAGAAATTATCTTATAGCAAGATGCACAGTTTTGCACTAAAGGACACACATTTGAGTGATTTATTTTTGTACTGGAAACATTTTTAGAAAGATTCTTGAATTACAATGATACAGTGAAGATTTTTAGTGATATATTTCATCATCTGAGGGTATAATTGCATTAACCCTCAGGGGAGTATACTTACTTTGTGTACTAACCGTGTGGCAAGCGCTAGGAGCCCTAGCTAATATGGTATTTGCTTATTCAGTTTTACACATTGGTATCATATTTCTCTAACACAGAATTACAGAGCTATCTCATCATTTAACTGAGAGAGACAAACATTTTTTTTTACTGCGTCAGTGACACATTCACATAATTACACAGTTGGATAACTTCGCACTTATGAAATTGTATTTTGTCTGCATTTTGCGACTGGTTCATATTTACTTGAGAAACCACTGTGATACTACGAGAGCATTTTTTAGAGACTTTGAAATTATTGAAGAAAGCTACGATGTTTTCGAGATTTGATTAAGGTGTTATGATATTATTATTGTGATGACGACGTGTATTGCGACATCAAGGTATGGTTGTGATCATTATAAAGGGTGAGTGCAAGCGTGAATGTGAGTTCTACAATGTCAATGGAAAATGGATAGTGTTATATATGAGATCATGATCCTACACACTTCAAACGTAAATTTTGAACCTGCAATTTTTTTTATTTATATGAGACTGTATCTGTAGTGGAAACTACTGTCATAAATGTTTCAGTGAGGAAGGTAGGTGACCTTGAGTGGTGCGCTGTGGGCGCCCGGCTGCGTGACAGTCGCCTGGAGGGAAAAAAAAAATACTTCTGTGTGTGCCTTTCAGAGGCACTGGTGTAGAAGAAAGAGGACATTAACCTCGCTATTGACATTTCTTTGTAGAAAGCATTGCAGACAAGACACTCTCATACTTGAAAACATATGAGTACACTTTGAAGCTTGTACTATCTGATATTTACTGAAATGCCTATGAAATGATGAGAAATATTTTAATATGTCTATGCACCTGATTATGACTCCTGTCTTTCTAGATATTTTACTACCTTATGAAATGCCATGTGGCTAGTGAATATCTTTATGCTTTGCCTTGTATATATTTGGTTATTTTGTTTGATCTAGTTTCTAGCTGCGCTGCAGCATGGATTAAAATAAAATTTAAGAGATGCACTAATGAAATGTTTTCTGTCTACAGATCCATTAAATAATAGTTTTATGATCTACTTTCATGAAAAAGGGATCACTAGGAAACGAGAGAAGTACAGGAAGGGGAACTGATATAGACATTAGGATGTAAATAGACATTTCTCTTCACAGGAATTGCATACATAATTGTTTTCAACGACTTGCTAACTTGTTTGGTAGAATAAGTTGTTGTGATGGATCACTCTAGTGTTAAGATGTAACATAGGTATTAAGGTGTAAATAGACATTTTCTTTATCTGGATTGCTTTCTTTACTGTAATATTTTTTCTGCTTGAGCTTTGTCATGTTTAGATATAGTTTATTGTTTTGCTGCTGCTGTTTGCCAGGCATCGTACTTCTGGATTTCACTTTGTATTACTCTGCTAAGCCAGTTTTACTACTGATTTATTCTACTTGTTGCTGCATGTTGGCTCATATTAGTTGTAACGTTGCATTTTCTTTGCTAATTTGTATTTATTACAGCTTGCTTTGCCACTTTGCATTTTTTTCTCTCTCATTCTTGTTTGTGTTAATGTTCATGCTGCTGCATTGCCTCATCACTTAGTTTATGTATCTGAGCTCAGTATATTTAAATTAGCTTAAGAGGGTGGATACTATATAAGAAACTAACTATGAAGAATAGGGAAAGAATGCATTGAGAAGTTTTATAAAAATTATTTGAGCCAAAATGAGTATTGTACAATGAGAAATTGTTACTTTGAAAAAGGATAGGAATAGATGAAGGAGGTAATGAATGTATGAAAATACTAATACAGATAGCATGTGTAGACAGGACTTCTGAAGAATAATGATGACCTAAGGGAGATCTCCAAGAAGTAAAGAAGGTTTTGTTTGAAAATGAAATACGATACATACTGCAGTACGAAATGTTATACTGAAAAAAGGCCTGTCCTTTCCTTTTGTGACATTCCACTATGTGTTTATTTGTCCCCTTGTGTGTCTATGTTTGTCCTGTCTTTATGTGTTTATCTGATAAGAGTTATGCTGTAGAATTTTCTTAAGACTAAGGTGCATTTACTATGATGAGAAGTATTGTTATCCTCAAATACAACCTGTTCTTTACTTTGGAAAAGTGTTCAGATATTACTTATTACTTTATGTTTTCTTTTTTATTATCATGTTTCAATTTGATGTTCTAATTAATATTCTCATTTTTGCATTTACTTACTTATGTCATAATTCCTATTATTCTCATGTATATGCTTATTTCTCTCCTTTTGTAACACCTGGTTTACTACTAATGTCATCATTATGTTTCTTAATGCCCTTTTTTTACCTTTGTAATTGTATTCTAATGTTCTAAAATTGCAATTGACGCCAGTTCTTCAAATTAAGTAAATAGTAGGATCTCATTCAATGCACACATTTCTGTTGGTCATAGTATACGCAAAAAATGTGAGAAGTTAATAAAAAAGGACTGTTAGTGCTCACACATGTGTTGATAATTCAGCAAGGGACTGGTTAAGAGCATTGCTGGTTCTAAGGACATTTCACCTACATCTACATTGATACTCTGAAAGTCACATTTAAGTGCTGGCAGATGGTTCATCGAACCACCTTCACAATTATCTACTATTCCAAGCTCGTACAGCGTGTGGAAAGAACTAACACCTATATCTTTCTGTATAAGCTCTGATTTTACTTATTTTATCGTGGTGATCATTTCTCATTATGTAGGTCGGTGTCAACAAAATATTTTCGCATTTGGAGGAGAAAGTTGGTGACTGGAATTTCGTAAGAAGATTCCGTCTCAACGAAAAACGCCTTTCTTTTAATGATGTCCAACCCAAATCCTGTATCATTTCTGTGCCACTCTCTCCCATATTTCGCGATAATACAAAACGTGCTGCCCTTCTTTGAACTTTTTCGATGTACTCTGTCAGTCCTATCTGATAAGGATCCCACACGACACAGCAGTACTCTAAAAGAGTATGGACAATAATAGTGTAGGCAGTCTCCTTAGTAGATCTGTTACATTTTCTAAGTGCACTACCAGTAAATAGCAGTCTCTGGTTAGCCTTCCCTACAACGTTTTCTATGTGTTCGTTCCAATTTAAGTTGTTTGTAATTGTAATACCTAGGTATTTAGTTGAATTTACAGCTTTTAGATTAGACTGATATATTGTGTAACCGAAGTTTAACGAATTCCTTTTAGCACTCGTGTGGATGACCACACATTTTTCGTTATTTAGGGCCAACTGCCAATTTTTGTACCGTTCAGATATCTTTTCTAAATCATTTTGCAATTTGTTTTGATCTTCTGATTACCTCATTAGTCGAGAAAAGACAGTGTCATCTGCAAACAACGTAAGACGGCTGCTCAGATTGTCTCCTAAATCATGTATATAGATAAGGAGGAGCAAAGGGCCTATAACACTCCCTTGGGGAATGCCAGAAATCACTTCGGTTTTACTCGATGACTTTCCATCAATTACAAAGAACTCTGACCTTTCTGAAAGGAAATCACAAGTTCAGTCACGTAAGTGAGACGATATTCCATAAGTACTCCATTTCACTATAAGCCGCTTGTGTAAAAAGCCTTTCGGAAATCCAGAAATACGGAATCGATCTGAAATGCCTAGCCAAAAGCAATTTGACGTACGACGCACAACACAGAATTGTAACTGAGAATTTTTAAAATCGATCTAGAAGTCGACAGTAAAGAGATCGTTCTTCGCGACAGCACTAAGTCAACTGGTCTGTGTCAGGAACTGCAGGAAGATATATGCGACAGCTGGAGCTTGTCGATAACAAACCACGCCATCCTACTGGCCGCGCATCTTATCTCTCTCGCACGTATATCCGTCTTACTCATGTGTCGTTTGTATACTCCACAACAGATGGCGTTGATGTGAAACTTCATTTACGTTAATGCGGCAACATACTTCATTTAAAATGTAAATTATCCTTTTTCAACACTAATTTCGGTGCAGTCATTGACATTTACTTGTTGTTTACAACGATTCACCTGTCCAAATAAATGAAGTATTGTGAAATAAACATAAGTGGGTCAAAATGTGGAGAAAGTTAGTCATTTGTGGAAACGTTTTCTGTCCTCACTGTGTTCTTAAAAACAAACTGAAAAAATTAAACACTTCCTTAAATTCTGAAGTTAGCCTTCATAAAGCTTCGTATAAATAGGTTACGGATGGAAGGTGTTCTAGAGGAAAGGTTTTGGTCTTTTTTTATTCTTCCTTCTTAAAAATTTATTCTATATAAAAGGAGGCTCCACAGAAACTCAATCATGCAAGTAATTGTAATTTTTGTAGAAATAAGAGTGAGTTGCAAGTAAATATTTTGTATAACATTACCGTCTCTGAATATTTGAAGACAAGATATGGAGAAAAAAAATTGTATGGAGCTTAATAACGGGTTTAAAATTATTTTGGCAGATAGATATTATTGAATGGCACTTTCATTATTTTGAAGAAGGTAATATTTAACTAAGAAATAAATGAATGAAGAGTATTCAAAATAATGATGTATGACTTTCACGACATGTAATTTTTTTATTTAATTGTTTACCGCCTTTTTTCTCGTGATCTCGTGTTTTCTTCTTGCGTTCACCGTGGTGCACGTGCTTCTTTCTTTGAAATATCTAAAATTTCGGTAAATTGTGTACAGAAACACCGAGTTTTGGAAAATAGAGTAAAATCCTTGCAACGAGCTGGCTTTGTTTATTCATTCAAAATATGTAGATTTTAGGTTTTTGCTGTTTTTTGTATATAAAAATGCAGATTTTTGAAAACTGGGCCGTAACCGCAATGTCCTTCTACACTGAAGAGCCAAAGAAACTGGTACACTTGCCTAATGTCGTGTAAGTCCCCCGCGTGCGAGCAGAAGTGCCACGAAACGATGTGACGTGGACTCCACTAATGTCTGAAGTAGTGCTCCAGGGAACTGAATCCTGTGAGGCTGTCCATAAATTCATAAAAGTACGAGGAGGTGGAGCTCTCTTCTGAAGAGCACGTTGCAAGGCATCATATATATGTACAATATTGTTCACGCCTGGGGCGTTTGGTGGCCAGCGCAAGTGTTTAAACTCAGAAGAGTGTTACGGAAACCCTCTGTAACAATTGTGGACGTGTGGGGTGTCGCATTCTAATGCTGGTGATACGCCAGCGCTAGCTGGCCAGAGCGGGTTAGGTAGTGGAAAGGGGCCAAAATGAGGTTACTGTCACTTGCACTCAACATACAAACTTTATTCACCAACACAAAATATTACAAGAAGGATGCAAAACACTCAAAAATTTAAATCGACCTCCTTTAATTAACTTTAGATCGACTGAAGGCCACACTCAAAATCCAAGGAACATCAAGCGATAAAGAGTTTTAATGAAATGGCAGATGGCCTTATCTTAAAGCATCACAACCTTATGCCTTAAGGCCAAGACAAGAACATTAATTTAGGAAATATTCAAACTCGGCTGAAGGCCGCACATAAACCAAATAAGTAAAACCCAAACAGGGAAATTACTATGTAGCACACAAGGAATGGCGCTCAGACGTTTCCAGGGGTCTGGCTGGGATTGTAACACTAACGCCCTTTTAGGTGAGATACGCAGCCTATACATTGACTTCTTAATCTGAAGGCAACCCAACCGACAGACAGCCGATCGACCAATCAACCAAATCATTTGCGCTCGACGCAACCAGCAAAACCACCACAAGCTTTCAATACCACAACACACAGATTCTAACGAAGAAAAGTGAACAGTTGAAGCTCAATAGTAAGTTAAGCAAGGACTCAACTTTTATGTCCAAGATAGGTGGGCAACGAACTTCGTAGCACTCACAAGCAGCAGCTCACATTCCAACCGCGCGTGCCCGCCGCCAGCGGCTCCAGCCCGACTCCGCGCGATGGGGCTTGCTTGCCGCGCCACACCAACTCACCAAATGGACTGCTGGTATGTCTGGGACTGCTGCTCCGTCGCGACTGCAATGCTAGTGCGTCTCCAACTGACTGACTTCCTTCGAACAGACGACATCCCAGAGATGCTGGCTCGGGCCCAACCATGCAGAGGGAACACAACCGACGTCTCTACTCAGGAACGAATCAATCCAAATACATGTCGTCTATGAGACGACCGACCGAACGACCAACCAACGGTCGTCCCTACTGATACTGGCTGGGCAGACGTCACTGTCACTACGCCCCGACTGCACACCTGCTGTGTCCTGACTGCCCTCCTGGTCCATCTCCAACTGCACTGCTGGACATCTCCAACTGACTTTCTTCCTTCAGACCGACGACGTCCTGGAGACACTGGCTCCGACCCCACCACGTAGAGATACCACAGCCGACATCTCTGCACAGAAAGGAACCAACCCAAATACACGTCGCCGATGAGTCGACTGACCGAACAACCAACCAACAGTTGTTCCCGCTGGTACTGGCTGTCCGGAACTCGCTGGGGCTCTGTCCCCGACTGCACTCCTGCTGTGTCCCAACTGCACTGCCTGTCCAACTCGAACCGAACTCCCAGACACACGCCGACCCGGAAATACTATCGGTTGCTCCAGAGAGGGTACGACAGTGCACTTATCGATATGCGCTGCTATTGCCGCTCACAGGCAAGTAAGGCAGGAAGTTAGTGACTCCAGTAAATAGAAGAATAAAACGAGGCGACAGCACCGTAATAGAAGATGACAAACAATAAATGGCATGAACGAGCCGTGCACTGCTCAGCTGAAATTTCCCAAGTCTGTCAGAAATCACAATGGACACGAATGGATGCAGCTGATCAGACAGGATGCTTACGTACGTGTCACCTGTCAAAATAGTATCTAGGCCTATCATGGGGCTGATATCACTCCAATTGTACATGCATCACACCATTACAGAGCCTCCACCAGCTTGAATAGTCGCCTGCTGACACGCAGAGTCTATGGATTCATCAGGTAATCTCCATGCCCGTACACGTCCACCATCCGCTCGATACAATTTGAAACGAGACTCGTCCGACCAGGCAACATGTTTCCAGTCATCAACAGTCGAACGTCGGTGTTGATGGTCCAAGGTGAGACGTAAAGCTTTGTGTTGTGCAGTCATCATGGGTACACCAGCGGGCCTTCGGCTCTGCAAGCCCATATCAATGATGTTTCATTGAATGGTTCGCACACTAACACTTGTTAATGGCGCAACATTGAAATCTGCAGCAATTTTCGGAAGAGGTGCACTTCTGTCATAATGAATGATTCTCTTCAGTCACTGTTGGTCCCATTTTTGAAGGATCTTTTTCCGGCCGCAGCGATGCCGGTGATTTGATGTTTTACCGGATTCCTGATTTTCACGGTACACTCGTGAAGTGGTTGTACGGGAAAATCCCCACTTCAACGCTAACCCGGAGATACTGTGTCCCGTCCCTCGTGCATCACCTATAACACTACGTTCAAATTCACTTAAATCTTGATAACCAGCCATTGTGGCAGCAGTAACCGATCTAACAACTGCACCTGACGCATGTTGTCTTATATAGGCATTGCCGATCACAGCGCCGTATTGTGCCTGTTTATATATCTCTGTATTTGAATACGCATGTCTATACCAGTTTCTTTGGAGCTTCAGTTTACTTGCGTTGTATGAATGACGCATGAAGGGAGAACTTTCAAACGTACAGATTCTATGGAATCCTTTGTTGAAATCTTGTGTAGATGGTTTTACAAGAGACTTTTCTACCAAAGGACATATTTTGATGCATACTGTTTCGCTATAGCTGGTATTACAATTGGACTAGATATCAGCATTGAATTACGATCATATTTAAATTTGTGTACGTGTCCTGAAGTATTAAAGCGTACATTGACTGAAAAAAAGTGAAAAACTCAGAAGCAGAGGAGTAAATAAAATGAAACTTCATAGATTCGGAAGGTATGTGATGTTATTTCAGTGATTACGAAATCAAGTTAAATAGACAAGCGATTTGTCAATATGAGCCTACTTATCAATACAACGTTAGCCCCCTCTGGACTGGATGCATGCACTGATTCAATTGGAAAGTGTGTCATAAAGCCGTTACATCCTCACCCCAGGCAACCTGAGCAACAACTATTGTAGCTGGTCCTTACTGGTGGTACTGGGACGGAATTGACATCCAAGCTGGTCCCGTAATGTTTTGTAGGGAATAGATCTCTGGCTGCTGCTGGCCAAAGGAGTCCTGCAACATCACGCAGACAGTTCACGTACCATGTGTTGACGAACATTGTACTGTTGGAAAATGGCACAACGACACTTTCATAAAAGGTAAAACATGAGTATGCAGTATGTCCACAATGTCGTCAGCGTTCTCTCAATTACTGCCAGCCGTGACCTGAAGTCATACCCGATTGCTCCCCACACCACAACGGAAGGAGTAACATCGCTGTTTACTAAAGATTATTATGGGCTGATAGTCATTCATCGAAGTCATGATTAAAAACGAATGCAGGAGTGCATTGCTTGAGTAGTACGTATATTCTTTAGTGTCACAACAGTAAATCTCCGTAAATCAAATAAAGTTTCTTATGAGACGTTTCGGAATACGAGTTATTCTGAAAACTAATTTAAAAGAAACGAGAAGTACATTCTTTTAATAAATGACAGAATTGGAGCTACATATGCAATTGGATATTACATTTATCTATTATTCTCAACAATTTTTATTCACACATGACGTATCAGTGTTTTTATTCGTGAATAATATTCCGAATGACAATCATTTTCTGAGCATTGCTGGTGAATTAAATAAAAATTTAGTTTCTACAGGGAATCATATAACTCCCTTGGCAAATTCCTCGTATTTAGCCATATTCCTAATTTTTACTTTAGGAATGCTCGGTACTTTAAGTACTCAGTAATAAAGTCGCCTTATGAAAAGGGAGAAAGGGATAATGCAGACAATTTTACACGTATTTCTATGTCATAAGTGTTTGCTTAAGTTATCGAAAGGGCTATATATGTAAGGATAATTGATCATTTTATATCACACAATTTGCTGTCCAATGTACAGTTTGACAGCTGAAAATGCTATTTCTCTTTTCTCTGTGAGGTATTGGATGACTTAAACAAAAGGTTTCGAACGCTAGACATATATTTTGATTTAACTAAGGCGTTTGATTGTGCTGACCAGAAAATATTGCTCCAGAAGCTGGACCATTGGTTCACAGCAGTAGGTCAATATTCATAGTATTGAGAATGGCTGTGATGTGGGGTCTGAGTGAGATACGATCATAAAGGGGGTGCCCAGGGATCACTGTTGGGGTCACTCTTGTTCTTTATTTATGTAAATGACATGCTCTCTAGTATTATGTGTAACTCTAAAATATTTCTGTTTGCTGAAGACTAGAGCTAGTAAAGCATGTTGTGTTCAACATTGGCCCGGTTTCAAATAGTGCAGTTCATGACATTAGTTAGTGGCTTGTAGTAAATAAAATAATGCTAAATCACAGTAAGACTCAGATTTTACAGTTTCTAACACACAACTGAACAAAACCTGACGTTTTGAAATGGTTCAAATGGCTCTGAGCACTATGGGACTTAACATCTGTGGTCATCAGTCCCCTAGAACTTAGAACTACTTAAAACTAACTAATCTAAGGACATCACACACATGCATGCCCGAGGCAGGACTCGAACCTGCGACCGTAGCGGTCACTCGGTTCCAGACTGAAGCGCCTAGAACCGCACGCCCACAGCGGCCGGCCCTGACGTTTTAATTTCACAAAATGGCCATATGATTAGTGAAACTGAACAGTTCATATATCTAGGTGTTCAGATAGATAGTAAACTGTCGTGGAAATCCCACGTCCAGGATCTTGTTGAAAGACTTAATGCTGCCATTTTTACTATTCGAACGGTATCTGAAATGAGTGATCGTTCGACACGAAAATTAGTCTACTTTGGTTATTTTCATTCGCGTATGTCGTATGATATATTTTGGAGTAACTCTTCCCACTCCAAAAGGATATTTTTGGCTCAGAAACGGGCGGTTCGGGCAATAAGTGGTGTAAGTTCACTAACCTCTCTTCGACCCCGGTTCACGTGTCTGGATATTTTAACATTGGGCCCTCAATATATATATATATATATATATATATATATATATATATATATATATATATATATATATATACACTCCTGGAAATTGAAATAAGAACACCGTGAATTCATTGTCCCAGGAAGGGGAAACTTTATTGACACATTCCTGGGGTCAGATACATCACATGATCACACTGACAGAACCATAGGCACATAGACACAGGAAACAGAGCATGCACAATGTCGGCACTAGTACAGTGTATATCCACCTTTCGCAGCAATGCAGGCTGCTATTCTCCCATGGAGACGATCGCAGAGATGCTGGATGTAGTCCTGTGGAACGGCTTGCCATGCCATTTCCACCTGGCGCCTCAGTTGGACCAGCGTTCGTCCTGGACGTGCAGACCGCGTGAGACGACGCTTCATCCAGTCCCAAACATGCTCAATGGGGGACAGATCCGGAGATCTTGCTGGCCAGGGTAGTTCACTTACACCTTCTAGAGCACGTTGGGTGGCACGGGATACATGCGGACGTGCATTGTCCTGTTGGAACAGCAAGTTCCCTTGCCGGTCTAGGAATGGTAGAACGATGGGTTCGATGACGGTTTGGATGTACCGTGCACTATTCAGTGTCCCCTCGACGATCACCAGAGGTGTACGGCCAGTGTAGGAGATCGCTCCCCACACCATGATGCCGGGTGTTGGTCCTGTGTGCCTCGCTCGTATGCAGTCCTGATTGTGGCGCTCACCTGCACGGCGCCAAACACGCATACGACCATCATTGGCACCAAGGCAGAAGCGACTCTCATCGCTGAAGACAACACGTCTCCATTCGTCCCTCCATTAACGCCTGTCGCAACACAACTGTAGGCGGGCTGCACGATGTTGGGGCGTTAGCGGAAGACGGCCTAACGGTGTGCGAGACCGTAGCCCAGCTTCATGGAGACGGTTGCGAATGGTCCTCGCCGATACCCCAGGAGCAACAGTGTCCCTAATTTCCTGGGAAGTGGCGGTGCGGTCCCCTACGGCACTGCGTAGGATCCTACGGTCTTGGCGTGCATCCGTGCGTCGCTGCGGTCCGGTCCCATGTCGACGGGCACCTGCACCTTCCGCCGACCACTGGCGACAAGATCGATGTACTGTGGAGACCTTACGCCCCACGTGTTGAGCAATTCGGCGGTACGTCCACCCGGCCTCCCGCATGTCCACTATACGCCCTCGTTCAAAGTCCGTCAACTGCACATGCGGTTCACGTCCACGCTGTCGCGGCATGCTACCAGTGTTAAAGACTGCGATGGAGCTCCGTATGCCACGGCAAACTGGCTGACACTGACGGTGGCGGTGCACAAATGCTGCGCAGCTAGCGCCATTCGACGGTCAACACCGCGGTTCCTGGTGTGTCCGCTGTGCCGTGCGTGTGATCATTGCTTGTACAGCCCTCTCGCAGTATCCGGAGCAAGTATGGTTGGTCTGACACACCGGTGTCAATGTGTTCTTTTTTCCATTTCCAGGAGTGTATATATATATATATATATATATATATATATATATATATATATATATATATATATATATATTCATTACTGACATTTCTTGTTAACAATATTACCTTATTCCCAAGAATAAGCAACTTTCACTGAGTTAATACTCGGCAGAAAACAGACATGCTGCCGGCCAGGGTGGCCGAGCGGTTCTAGGCGCTACAGTCTGGAACCACGCAACCGCTACGGTCGCAGGTTCGAATCCTGCCTCGGGCATGGATGTGTGTGATATCCTTAGATTAGTTAGGTTTAAGTAGTTCTAAGTTCTAGGGGACTGATGACCTCAGAAGGTCCCATAGTGCTCAGAGCCATTTGAACCATCTGAACAAACCTGCTTTTGGATCTGACTTCCTTAACTCTTGTGCAGAAAGGCGTGCAGTATACTACTGCATCCATTTGCAATAAGCTAGCGCTAGAATTCAAAATTCTTAGCAGCAATCCACGGGCTTTCAAATCGAAACTGAAAACTTTCCTCATGGGTCACTCTTTCTATGCTGTTGAGGAGTTTCTTCAAAAATAAGGTGATTCTTGTTGTATTGTTGACTGCGTTTACTTAGACATGTTGCTTGCCTTTTTCCGGTTCATAAACATTTCACTTTTATCTGTTATTACCTTTATGTTGTAATTTCATGTACTCACACGTTCCATGACCTTGGAGATTTGCTCATCAATTTGGTCCTACGGAACGTGACGTGTAAACATATAAATCAATAAACAACGTTTATTATTCACGAATAACGAATAGTAATGTATATCTGATGTATTGAAGAATCGGGATCTCTTCCGAATGTTTGCGTCGTTCTCGCACGATATTTCGACGGCGTAACACGCTGTCTTTTTGAAGTACTACCCGAGAATGGACCTTGCGTGGACCGAGTCCAGTATTTATACCTGGATGGTACTGGACGCTCCAAACCGGCCCGCGCCGCGTCAGGTGTTCCGTCCGCGGTCCGTATGTATCACCAGAAGTAAGTTTTACAGCCGCACAAGAAGCCCTAAATAAAAAATAGAAGTCCTTTATCTTTTCCTGCCCATAGAGGTATTAGTAAATGCCATCGGGTAAATGCAACATTCCTTAACTAGAATTAGTCAGAAGAACGTGGACTCCAGCCCTCCAGGGGCGACTCCAATGGTCCTGTCTGGTCGTCGGTGTTCCGTCTGCCTTCCACGCCCGACTCGGCCGTCCTCTGGGGTTGTGTTCGTCATCTGAGGTGTTTCAAATCCGACCTGCAACGTGTGGTGCTCTGTTTCGTGACTGCTTTCTCGGTCTGCACTTCTGTTTCTTGCGAAATCTTGAAGTGTCCTCCGTTTAGTTTTCCGAAGTTTAAGAGCCGGATCTCAGGCAGCGCTGAGCTGGTATCCAGTGTCACTGTTGATGACATTATCCGTGACCTTTATCTCGACGGATTCTTTTATGACAGTGTCTCCGTATATTGGGGTCTTTGTGATAACCTTGGTGTTACTGTAATTCATAGAGTGGCCAAGTTCTAGGCAGTATTCCGCTTTGCCTAATTTTGTTACCTGTCAGAGTCTGGTGTGCATCGGTTATTCTTTACACCTGATGTCCACAGCCCTGGTGGTTCGGCCGATATACATGCAGACATTCAGAAAATAGAGCAAACGCACTGCAACTATTGGAGATGACTGGATGCATTCGAGAACAGTGCTATCCTGTCCGACAAGAAAAATAGTGCATTTGCTCTAGGTGTTGGCAACTGTACTGCTTTTACAAGAAATTTAACAAATGGAACGAGAAGTGATGACATGAGCGCATGGGTAGAAGTGACACAAAATCGATAAAAGTACGAAAAATGACAGAAAATAAATATAAATTGAGGGAAAATACGCTGAAATGTGGGGATGTTGACGGAGTACTTGCACGTTTTCAGCTTGGTGTAGGACAGTTCTTGTACGTGCGAACGAGTATCCGATAGCAAGAGGAATACGAGAAAATGTTGACATGGAAGCACTGGGAACCAGGGAAACAATCATTCTTCGTCGACAGTGATAAGACGGTTGGAATAGAATGCTTAACGTGGAAGACTGCCAAATGTATAGTAATAAATTTATATGTGTCGGATCACAAGCCCACTTGTGAGCCCAAAGTCATCGGGAATCGCCTTATAATTTTTTTATTAGTGTCCTTAGCTAAAGAGCATTGCATTACCGGCTGGGGTGACTGTGATATACAGCTACAGAAGACATCGCGTGCAGGACTGTTTAGGTGTTCTAAACCCTAACAAACAGCTTTTACAATGTGCTTCTCTGTACCCTCCACCAATCACAATCTTGTGACATCAGCTGACAAACAGTTGCTATTTGGCAACATTCTACTGTATGTCTATTGACGTAATAGCGATACATGCAAGTCAATTGCTGTCTTTGATGCTTTCCTGGAAAACAGATACATTTGCGTCTAAGACTATATGGATCTGCGTTAAAGGACGATAGGAAGTAGATGGAGTGATCGATTGAGGGGGAGAGAGGGAGACGTTGCTGCAGGTCATTTATCAAGCATTTAACCATTTTTTACTTCGCTCTCTCTGGGTGCATGAGTTGTGGCACAACCTACGATCGACTCGTATGCAACTGTGTGATCTCTGTTCTGTGTGCGACTTAGAGCACTATCTACCTGCGATCATTAACAGCAAACCTGTCCAAACCACAGTCATCAGAGGACTTTCAACATGAAACATGTCCATCGATGGAAAACCTGTTTCGATATTCTCCTATAGCCGAACGAAGATGCAAGTGAAGGAGCCCGCTTCTCTGCCACGTATTGGATGTAAATAGAATCTTCAGTTTCATATAGGTACGAAACTGTGCGCATCTGGAAAGGTCTTGTGCTCTTGGACGGGTACCGTGAGTAACATTGGTGCGGAACAGTACTTACGAACTCAGCTCACTCTGCTCCTTGAAGAGACGTGGAATGTAGCGATCTACTTCTAGAAAATATGTAGATCGCTGTCTGGTATACTCTGGTGTATACCTTCGACAGTTAACAATGAATGGACTGAACAATCATCTATATAAATTGAAAAGTGGCGGAGGGGTGGTTTATTGATGATACAGAAACTGGGAAGCATGTTAGCATGTGATTGGTTGGTATTGAAATTACGGAAAAATGGTAAAATGTCTAAAATTGATGGAACTATCAACTATGATACTTATTACAGTATATCGACGGTGTCTTTTCTATGCCATCCGTGCACTGGTAAACTGTTGATTACCACATAATGATTGAGTGACATTGCTTGTTCGAGATGGAGAAAGAGTCTTGGCAGAGAGGCAACACCTTCTAGAGATGGCTAGCACCGAAACAGTGATTTGGTACGAAACTGTAATATGAAGAATCAATCGAAATGGAGCACGGTCCCATCCATTGATCTGTCATTGTGAAAGATTAGTTTAAATGTAAAGGCTGTCAATCACCTTCGGACAGCTGTATGGAAACGCACCACAATGCCGCAAAACCCTTTCAGTTTCCATGTATTGTGATTGGCTTTTACTTAAAAGCATCCTGTATGTGTTGTGGGAGCAGCAGCATAATTTACACTGTGCAGTGTCGATCTTTCAATCAGAGCCAATAAATCGAAATGAGTTAATGCCAGTTTAGAACCTGACACAGATCTCTAAGTTGTGGTGCGGAAGACAAAATGTATGGTGTCATAAATAGCTGTGTCATATGGTGCTTGGACGTGTTACAGCTGGAAAAAACAAAAAAACAGGGGTCCTTTTTTGCGACTGATAATCTGTGGGATACGGTCCTCCTCCTACAGTACAGGCGATGACACTTTACACTGATCTGTGTAAGCGACTTTGATCACTGTGTGGATCAATATCTGTGTATTTAATGGGGTCGGCGCTTATGCTCGATGCCAATATGCATAAGGTATTTGTTTTCGATATATATCAAGGTGTTTGGGGAGGAAAGGTCAAGAGTTTAAACAGTGATAGTATAAGTACTTCTGACCAAGACATTGTATGAACATAGGTCCACAAAAGTTTCGTTATGGAGGTACAGATATTGAAAGCAACTTTAATTCTGCAAAATTGATGTGCACAACATGAACGTATACGCAATACAACTGGACCGTAACGTGATTTTCTTGCAAACAATTCACAGATACATTCCATGTTTACGCTATGCAACCTACCACGTATTATGGTCTTGTGACGTACATAGTACAATCATCTGTTGTTTGCGCATTTGTGCCGTGTAAGCCGCATTGTGTAGTGTACCGCCGACGGATCGGTTAGCTGTGTAATGTATGTTGTTAACTATGGCGCTGCTAACATTGCCACACGTCTACAGTAATGAGAAATACGCAGATATGGTATATGTTTATGGCTTCTGCGTTGGTAGTGGTAACGCTGCAAGGGAAGAATACGATGCAATAATCACCTATGGTCACGGGAAAGTACATACGCTTCAGTGGATAGCAATTTCCAAGTTCGTTTTGGCATGAATGTTTGGTGCGGCATGATCGGTAACCTTCTGATAGGTCCATTTATTATTAATCAGCGACAAACGGGAAAGAGGTACCTGCATTTTTTGGGAAAATTCATTTGTGGATCTATTGGAAGACGTTGCTTTGGCCAAGCGAACTGGAATGTACTTTCAACACGACGGTGCCCCTCCACATGTTACCTTACGTGTGTGGGACCATATCGACCGCACCTACTCTAATTGCTGGATTGGCTGTGGAGATGCTATTAGCTGGCCTCAATGATCACCTGACCTTAAATCTTTATATTTCTGTTTGTGGCGTTGGATGAAATTAGAGGTGCACAAAGTGAAGATAAATACACGAGATGAACTGCTTCGTCGCATCATGGACGCCGCTGAATTATTAGGAACCAACCACAGGCAACTGAAGAAGCACATAACATGCCATCGCTGGAGCGCAAAAGTGCATTGACGTTCATGGTGAGATATTCGAACCTGTTCTGTGAACTGTATAACATCTGTACGATAAGTGTTAAAGCCATTTGTAAAAGACGTGGTGCATCTTTTATAACTGAATACATGCAACAGGCAATTTGTAATTCATTATGTGCTAAATGCAAAGTAAATAAACATTATGTAAAAATGTCAAACACAACTGTACTTCTCTGTAACATTGTTTTCAATAAAATCACGCTATGGTCCAGTTCTATAGCGTATACGTTCATGTTACGTTGTGCACATCAATTTTGCAGAATTAAAGTTCCTTTCAATAGCCATACCTCCTAACGAAGCATTTGCAGACTTACGCACGCGAAGGAACTTACCCCCCGTTCTTGCAGCGGTGTACTATAGGTTTCTAGAAGAGCGTAGCGTTCCAAAGGATTTGAAAAGGGCACGGATCATCCCCGTTTTCAAGAAGGGACGTCGAACATATGTGCATAACTATAGACCTATATCTCTAACGTCGATCAGTTGTAGAATTTTGGAACACGTATTATGTTCCAGTACAATGACTTTTCTGGAAACTAGAAATCTACTCTGTAGGAATCAGCATGGGTTTCGAAAAAGACGATGGAGTGAAACCCAGCTCGCGCCATTCGTCCACGAGACTCAGAGTGCCATAGACACGGGTTCCCAGGTAGATGCCGTGTTTGTTGATATCCGCAAGGCGTTCTACACAGTTCCCCACAGTCGTTTAATGAAAAAAGTAAGAGAATATGGACTATCAGACCAATTGTGTGATTGGATTGAAGAGTCCCTAGATAACAGAACGCAGCATGTCATTCTCAATGGAGAGAAGTCTTCCGAAGTAAGAGTGATTTCAGGTATGTCGCAGGGAGTGTCGTAGGACCGTTGCTATTCACAATATACATAAATGACCTTGTGAATAACATCGGAAGTTCACTGAGGCTTTTTACGGATGATGCTGTGGTACATCGACAGGTTGTAACAATGGAAAATTGTACTGAAATGCAGAAGGATCTGCAGCAAATTGACGCATGGTGCAGGGAATGGCAATTGAATCTCAATGTAGACAAGTGTAATTTTGCTGCCAATACATAGGAAGGAAGATCCGTTATCATTTAGCTATAATATAGCAGGTCAGCAACTGGAAGCAGTTAATTCCATAAATTATCTGGGAGTAGGCATTAGGAGTGATTTAAAATGGAATGATCATATAAGCAGATGCCAGACTGAGATTCATTGGAAGAATCCTAAGGAAATGCAATCCGAAAACAAAGGAACTAGGTTACAGTACACTTGTTTGTCCACTGCTTGAATACTGCTCACCAGTGTGGCATCCGTACCAAATAGGATTGATAGAAGAGGTAGAGATGATACAACGGAGAGCAGCGCGCTTCGTTACAGGATCATTTAGTATTCGCGAAAGCGTTACGGAGATGATAGATAAACTCCAGTGGAAGACTCTGCACAAGAGACACTTAGTAACTCGGTACGGGCTTTTGTTGAAGTTTCGAGAGCATACCTTCGCCGAAGAGTCAAGCAGTATATTGATCCCTCCTACGTATATCTCGAGAAGAGACCACGAGGATAAAATCAGAGAGATTGGAGCCCACACAGAGGCATACCGACAATCCTTCTTTGCACGAACAATACGAAACTGGAATAGAAGGGAGAACCGATAGAGGTAGTCAAGGTACCCTCCGCCACACACCGTCAGGTGGCTTGCGGTGTATGGAGGTAGATGTAGAAGTAGATATGTTCATATAACATTTTTTGTTCAGCATTACTTATACTACAACTGTGTAAAATATTTACCTTTCCTCCCCATACACCCTGTATATATACTATATATACAGTATATCGGAGGAAAGGTATCAGGTAAAATCTTATCAAGTTCTCTACCGGATGACGTTAGCTGAGTGTTTAATTTTGATGTTTTTTATTCTCTGTTGGATGGTATAAAATAACGAAGACAGAGAGAATGTTTGAGTGATATACGTAAATGCATCCTGAATTACGCAGATCTCATTCAGAATGCGGTACCTGTATGTAGTTTGGAGACGCGCCGCTATGCGGTAGCAAAATCCTCATCTTTCTTCGAGTTCCTGTACTGTCTTTTTCTACTACTACCCCATGTTGGTGGAGCTATGACACCATGTTCCCATTTCACCAAGTGGTCAAAATATGATACTGTAGCATTAACTCAGCCTGTTTCTACATGGGACGCAGAAGCTGACAGATGTAGAGATCTCCGACTTCGGCTCTGTTCCAACTTAAACTGGAAAGATAACATGCACAAAGTTGCAGTGAGGGCGGGGCAGAGACTCGTTTCGAGATTTGAGCGTGGCACAAATGTGATTCGCTAGTGGCTGAAATCATTAGAAGAGAGCACCATAGGATCCAACACAAATACGTGGAGAGACATGATACCAAATCGCAGACAGCATTTCTACCAGAAAAGTTATCAGCGAGTTTGTGTGTGCTTGTACAACCAAGACGGCTTTTTATGCAGGTTGAGAGTAACACAGTCATTGCGATCGTGTTTTTGTATTTTGAATAGCGCGGGGAAATGTGTATTGCTGGCGGTGGAATCCTTCTGTGGTCAGTTTCAAATGTCGGGTCTCAGTAGTATTCCTCGAATAGAAAATCATCTTTACTTCAGGGATTCCCAATTCATGTACCTGGTCAGTGTAATCCGACTACTGAAGAAGAAAAATTTCTCGCCATGTGGAGTGACTCTCATGATCAATTTAAAAGCCTATCAATTTCATATCAGTAGTATGCTGCCTGGCGGATGGAGGTGATGGCTGGGGCACCGTTCCTCACATGCGACTTCTAATCAATCTGCGGACCTATGGGGTATCGTCTCAGTTGTGCGACTGGATTCGTGATTTCCTGTCAGGAAGGTCGCAGTTCGTAGTAATAGACGGCAAATCATCGAGTAAAACTGAAGTGATATCAGGTGTTCCCCAGGGAAGCGTCCTGGAACCTCTGCTGTTTCTGATCTATATAAATGACCTGGGTGACAATCTGAGCAGTTCTCTTAGATTGTTCGCAGATGATGCTGTAATTTACTTTCTAGTAAGGTCATCCGAAGACCATTATCAGTTGCAAAGCGATTATAAAAGATTGCTGTATGGTGTGTCAGGTGTCAGTTGACGCTAAATAACGAAAAGTGTGAGATGATCCACATGAGTTCCAAAAGAAATCCGTTGGAATTCGATTAGTCGATAAATAGTACAATTCTCAAGGCTGTCAATTCAACTAAGTACCTGGGAGTTAAAATTACGAACAACTTCAGTTGGAAGGACCACATAGATAATATTGTCGGGAAGTCGAGCCAAAGGTTGCGTTTCATTGGCAGGACACTTAGAAGATGCAACAAGTCCACTAAAGAGACAGCTTACACTTCACTCGTTCGTCCTCTGTTAGAATATTGCTGCGCGGTGTAGGATCCTTACCAGGTGGGATTGACGGAGAACATCGAAAGGGTGCAAAAAAGGGCAGCTCGTTTTGTATTATCACGTTATAGGGGAGAGAGTGTGGCAGATATGATACACGAGTTGGGATGGAAGTCATTACAGCAAAGACGTTTTTCGTCGCTGCGAGACCTTTTTACGAAATTTCAGTCACCAACTTTCTCTTCCGAATGCGAAAATATTTTGTTGAGCCCAACCTACATAGGTAGGAATGATCATCAAAATAAAATAAGAGAAATCGGAGCTCGAACAGAAAGGTTTAGTTCGTTTTTCCCGCTCGCTGTTCGGGAGTGGAATAGTAGAGAGATAGTATGATTGTGGTTCGATGAACCCTCTGCCAAGCACTTAAATGTGAATTGCAGACTAGTCATGTAGATGTAGATGTAGATATGATTCTTGACTTGGGTTTTTTTTCGTTGGGACAACATCTTTTGACGATATTTGAACCTCTCGTCTACACAACGACAGACGGTCATCCTAATAAAATCAGATGCATTACCGAATTTATGAAGTGAAACATAGTATAAACCTTATATTACAACTTCTCTGTGTTGTTACCTTAAGAGAGAGTCTGAAAGTGACAGTGACAGTGGTACATCTTAGCAATCCATCATAAGCCAAAAATGAGTTTAATATTAGACTCCTGTGATGGAGGACATGGCATATAAGAAAAGATATTTTTCTACATGATGCGAGAATACTTAGTGGGAATACAGCCTATGTCACAGTCCTATACAATATTTTCACAACAGGCAACGATACTTAAGCTGTACGAAAACGTGTGTGTGGCCCGACTTCTCCTATCTTCGAAAATAACTCGTATAAAATGGGGAAATCTCCATTCCGCGTGAGTAATTAGAGGTGTATGGTCAAGAGCATCGCTGCCTCGGATTGGGTAAAGTAGATTTTTTTAAACTGGTGGACCTATATCGGCGTGGGATTGTTTAGAATTTCTGCATACGTCTAAGCTATAGCTGCTTGTTTTGTAGTGCACTGCAGCTGGCTGCAGCAACGGTCACGAGGAGTCGAGAACTGGAACAAACAGATTAGCTCAGTCCTGGTCGGCTAAAAAAAAAATTACCAACCTGTCTGATCTTTCTCACAGCAGCAAAGGCTCGCGAAGTGACCAGCGGGCTGGGTGATTGCGACAGAGGGGGCATGTTTGTGTTGCGTGAGAGAAGATTCAAAATGATGGATGTTTGAGCTGGATGTATTGACAACATTCCAATTACTATTACTGAAATCATTCCTGGATGCCCTCCATGCCCGGGAGTGGTGCACTCTGGCATACACGCATGTGCACGACTGCGGCTGTGGTTGTAGCTTCCTCTGGACCCTGAACATCGGTGCTGGTGGTGTACGAGTGGATGGGCGCGCTGTGTGTGGACATCTGGGAGTTGAGTTGGAGGGTGCGCAAATGTTTCAGCGACATGGGCATCTACCCACAGCAGCTGCTGCTACGGACTGGCTGGTGGTTTAAGTGTGTAATGTTTAGTGCTTCTCAGTACATCGCAGTGGGCTCTGTCTTGCAGTGGTATTTGCTGTTGTTTCTGTTCTATCACACTGTATAACGTTTCTCCCGTCTTCTGACTGTAATGGAGAGAATCAATTTAGGAAGTCCCAGTACTTCTAAAAACCCAAATGCGACGCTATATTCCCGACTGATCAATTTATTGTTTCCGATAGTTGTATTACGTGCACACATGTTTTTGGTGTGGGCGGGCAATGGCCAGCGTAGATGTGGGTGTCTCTCTCCCAGCTAGTACGGACGGGGCTTTCCTGCAGTCGGCGGGTGGTGTGTTTCGTGCTCACGAGTTTGTGTGCTCGTCAGGTTATTTTTTCACTACATATGTGTAGTGGAAATGCTATGGTGATGGTAGGTGTTTATGCCCTCAAACGTCAGTGCATGGAAGACCTCAGATATATTTAGCGTGATCGAAATTTCATTACTTGATTTGCATGTTTGCGTGTGATACTCAAACATTGAAAATATGTTTAATTATGAAGAAACATCATCGTAAGGTGGAACTGAGTGTTTTAAGGGAGCTATTTGACTTCTGTAAATTGTTAGACAATTAACTTGACGGGATAGTGCAAATGGATTATTTCACTCCATTTTTGATATGGGGCAACGGCCTTGCCGCAGTGGATACACCGGTTCCCGTTAGATTACCGAAGTTAAGCGCTGTCAGTCGTGGCCGGCACTTGAATGGGTGACCATCCCGGCCGCCATGAGCTGCTGCCATTTTTCGGGGTGCACTGAGCCTCGTGATGCCAACTGAGAGCTACTTGAGCGAACAGTAGCGGCTCCGGTCAAAGAAAACCATCGTAACGACCGGGAGAGCGGTGTGCTGAGCACATGCCCCTCCGGTCGGATGGTCCCGATGGGCCACTTGTGGCCTAACAACGGAGTGCTTTTTTTAAATTTTTGATATCGAATTGTGTCAGCTTTCTCTTTGTCTTCAGCACTAACCAATAGGAATACAATATTCTGGGGAGAGATGAAAACCTCCATCTTCATGTTTGGAGTCGTTGGTTCACACAGTCAAGTACAGAGTGGCCTCTTGAGAGAGGCAGAGACAGGAAGCGAGTCTACAATTTGCTGATCAACAGAATGTCACCACTTGATGCTTTGTTCGGGGGCTGGGAAATCAAAAGTGGTATTTATAGCGTGATCTGTAATTAGACGTTGGGTTGTTTTGACCTTCGTGGAGGCGCCCTAGTGATAAACACACATGTGGAAGACCAAAAATGGTGGCTACTATACCGCACTTCGTTTCATTCCCTGATGATTACAGTTATTATGTCATGGGGAGCAAGGGGCAGTATGTGTGGGGGGAGGGGGAGATGCAGTCATGATATCTAACTGCCTCCCGCAAACTGATTAAATAAACAATGTAGTATTGACTTTGATTTGAATTTTGTGTCGCGACATCCTTCCTCTCCAGCATAGAATGAGTCCTTTTCCTACCAATTTTTTCTACGATGGGTGGGGAGGGAGGGGGTGCGAGTTAGTGGTTGGGACGTCCTCTGGTGGCGGTACTCTGCATCAGCCCAGTCGATCCCTGCATGTCAATGTGAACGCACACATAAAAATTTTCCAAGACGACACCACCAAATTGCAGCAGTGTAATTATTTAGTTAGGACATGTAGTTGCTGGATGTGAGCTTTTCCCACCAAATGAAAGTGAGGTGCAGCCCCTGCCGATTGAATTTCATAAATAAACAGTATGTTATGCTATATAACTGAATTTCCTGTCGTGATATCCTTCCTCTCCACTACAGGCAGCAGCTAAGAGCCCATGACGGAATCCATTCTCAGTCAGACGTTTGTTTAGGAAGGAGTTCTCGTATGCACCGGCATTCTATAGGGGTTTACAAGGTAAACACTGTTTTGTTTGTAGTTCGGTACAACCGCGACCGATGTTGCTTCCAGGCCCGGCATCAGAACGCTACAGGAGGAGAAAGCGAGAAAGCACATGTTTCGATAGGAATTTCTTGGATGTCAAGTATCAAGCTGTTGCTGCCACCTGATGCTTTTTTGGGGGTTTAGCGTGACATCTAGTAGGTCACGGGGCCCGAGAGGACATCTCCTGGACTCCAGCGCGTGGCGCGGTCGCTGATGGACACATCACTTCGTGCCCCCCCCCCCCCCCCCCTCCCCCCGGTACACCCCACATCGAGGAGCCTGTGGGGGTGGGATCTGTGCGGGCTAGTGAACAGTACACGCTTTCGTATCGAAAGATTTTTAAAAGTGTAGTTACATGCGATGACTGTTTCGTGAGAGTATTCCTTGTGCGGTTTGGATAGAAAAAGCAATCGATTTAATTACTTCTTTTCAATGTATTTTCCATGAGTTGCATCTTCCCAAACAGTAGAGAATGATGAGCAAGAGAGATCCAACCCTTCCAAACTGAATTTTTATAAGTAAACCAAATACCTTTCGCTTTGTAATTGAATTTTCTGTCATGAGATCCTTCGTCTCCAGCACAGAGCTGTTAATTTCCTGGTAGGAAAGGGGGAGGGGAGGATTGGAGGCTTACCACAGAGTTAGGGGTTAATTAATGATCAATTTAATTAAACAGTCAATGAAACTGATAGAGTGAGAGAGGCTATTAGAATAACGCAGGCTTGAAAGTGTACATGTATCAGAGAGGGGGAGGAGGGGAGGGTTGGAAGTTTCCTGAGGGGTTGGGGAAAGAGGGAGAGGGGGGGGGGTGAGGGAAGGTTTCTCAGAGGGACCCACATGCTGGTTGGTGAAAACCCATGACGTCATTAGGTGAGGGTTGTAATTAACTGATCAATTAATTTGCTTAGTTAATTTGATATCAAACGTTCTCGTTCCCGCTGTGAGACCCATGATTAGGGATCGAAACATATCAAGAGAGAATGGCAGACAAGGAATTGGAAGTGAACTAATTGTTGCGGCAGTTTGGCAACTGCGTGCAATGTTAGGGCGAAGTTCAGCTCTCTGACTGGAAGAAACCAGCTCCATCGCGTGAAGAGTCAACTATCTAGTAATTTTAATCGTACAACAGTTGCGCAAGACTTTTTCGAATCGACAGTACTTGACTATTACTGCAGACTTTATACACTCATACATTGCAGTTTTAATATGGTTCTGTTGCCTAACATTTATAGGAACACGAAAAGCTTATTTTCTTCAGTTAACTATTCAATTAAAAGCTACAATCTCATCCCTTAAAGAAAGGCAGGAAATACGAAAACTATTATACATAGACTGTGTGAGAAACTCAGGACACTACGGCAGTTAAAAAGATTAACAAGAAAGAATAATTAAACTGCGTCCGTAGCTAATGTGTTAACAGACTTCAGCGCTTTAAGAAATTACATATCTGTGTTCCGTGCCTCCTGTAAAGATTGAAAATGTGTTTTTTAATATTTCGATAACTATTTGTTTTAGTATGAACCCTACCTTTCATAAGTGGTTACTTTTTGTTGGACATGTGTCAATTACCAGTACAAATTCAACATTTATTCTGCAGAATGTGCGCAAACTACATAGGTCTGACCATTCCAATCCCAAATTAAACTGTGTGTGACTCGTAACATAATTCTACCCATTGGTGTGGGATTTTGTAGCTCAATTAGTTAGGTGATTCACGAATAAGTGTGCTTGTGAGTAAGTCTCTACACACAGGAGCGATAAGTAGAGAGTTGCACCAAGTGGCTTCCACATGACTTGCATATAAAATGTACTGTTAAAATCACCAGTTGCCGTTTTGTACCTTTCAGTTTCTGCAAAATGGAAGAATAATTTCACATATTATCACCACTCCGAAAAAACAGTAACAAACAGTTATTGCCGCTGGTATGCATTTCATGTTGAATTTCGATTTTTAAATAAACGGACTTGTTGCTTTAGAAATATATCGAAGAATGCGACTGCAGAAAATAGTAATCATGTGAGCAACAGTATTAAAAGATACGTACGTACCGTATTGCAGAGCCTGTGTTACTATGGATATGATCCAAAGTTCCTTTGGACATGCATGCATGTCCGAAGGAACAGTCACTGCGGCTACCACAGCCGTCACGAAACACATGAGATTAATTCGCAGTTGCGAATAAGGACTACCATCAGCTGTAGAATGGAAAGACAACGAAAATTTGTGTCGGACCGAGACTCGAACCTGGGTTTCGCGAGAGGTCGCCTTACAATTTGGGTATCCGCTCACGACTCACGGCTGGACCCAAACGTCCATAGGTCGTCAACCATGCGTTGACGAACTAGAATCTTACATCCATTCAGTTTTGTTTTTTTTTCATCAGTCTACTGACTGGTTTGATGCGGCCCGCCACGAATTCCTTTCCTGTGCTAACCTCTTCACCTCAGAGTAGCACCTGCAACCTACGTCCTCAATTATTTGCTTGACGTATTGCAATCTCTGTCTTCCTCTACAGTTTTTGCCCTCTACAGCTCCCTCTAGTACCATGGAAGTCATTTCCTCATGTCTTAGCAGATGTCCTATCATCCTGTCCCTTCTCCTTATCAGTGTTTTCCACATATTCCTTTCCTCTCCGATTCTGCGTAGAATCTCCCCTTACTTTACCAGTCCACCTAATTTTCGACATTCGTATATAGCATCACATCTCAAATGCTTCGATTCTCTTCTGTTCCGGTTTTCCCACAGTCCATGTTTCACTAACATACAATGCTGTACTCCAGACGTACATCCTCAGAAATTTCTTCCTCAAATTAAGGCCGGTATTTGATATTAGTAGACTTCTCTTGCACAGAAATGCCTTTTTTGCCATAGCGAGTCTGCTTTTGATGTCCTCCTTGCTCCGTCCGTCATTGGTTATTTTACTGCCTAGGTAGCAGAATTCCTTCACTTCACTGACTTCGTGACCATCAATCCTGATGTTAAGTTTCTCGCTGTTCTCATTTCTACTACTTCGCATTAACTTCGTCTTTCTCCGATTTACTCTCAAACCATACTGTGTACTCATTAGACTGTTCATTCCGTTCAGCAGATCATTTAATTCTTCTTCACTTTCACTCAGGATAGCAATGTCATCAGCGAATCGTATCATTGATATCCATTCACCTTGTATTTTAATTCCACTCCTGAACCTTTCCTTTATTTCCATCATTGCTTCCTCGATGTACAGATTGAAGAGTAGGGGCGAAAGGCTACAGCCTTGTCTTACACCCTTCTTAATACGAGCATCTCGTTCTTGATCGTCCACTCTTATTATTCCCTCTTGGTTGTTGTACATATTTTATATGACCCGTCTCTCCCTATAGCTTACCCCTACTTTTTTCAGAATCTCGAACAGCTCGCCCCATTTTATATTGTCGAACGCTTTTTCCAGGTCGACAAATCCTATGAACGTCTCTTGATTTTTCTTTCGCCTTGCTTCCATTATTAGCCGTAACGTCAGAATTGCCTCTCTCTTGCCTTTACTTTTCCTAAAGCCAAACTGATCGTCACCTAGCGCATTCTCAATTTTCTTTTCCATTCTTCTGTATATTATTCTTGTAAGCAGCTTCGATGCATGAGCTGTTAAGCTGATTGTGCTATAATTCTCGCACTTGTCAGCTCTTGCCGTCTTCGGAATTGTGTGGATGATACTTTTCCGAAAGTCACATGGTATGTCGCCAGACTCATATATTCTACACACCAACGTGAATAGTCGTTTTGTTGCCACTTCCCCTAATGATTTTAGAAATTCTGATGGAATGTTATCTATCCCTTCTGCCTTATCTGACCGCAAGTCCTCCAAAGCTCTTTTAAATTCCGATTCTAATACTGGATCCCCTATCTCTTCTAAATCGACTCCTGTTTCTTCTTCTATCACATCAGACAATTCTTCACCCTCATAGAGGCTTTCAATGTATTCTTTCCACCTATCTGCTCTCTCCTCTGCATTTAACACTGGAATTCCCGTTGCACTCTTAATGTTACCACCGTTGCTTTTAATGTCACCAAAGGTTGTTTTGACTTTCCTGTATGCTGAGTCTGTCCTTCCGACAATCATATCTTTTTCGATGTCTTCACATTTTTCCTGCAGCCATTTCGTCTTAGCTTCCCTGCACTTCCTATTTATTTCATTCCTCAGCGACTTACATTTCTGTATTCCTGATTTTCCCGGAACATGTTTGTACTTCCTCCTTTCATCAATCAACTGAAGTATTTCTTCTGTTACCCATGGTTTCTTCGCAGCTACCTTCTTTGTACCTATGTTTTCCTTCCCAACTTCTGTGATGGCCCTTTTTAGAGATGTCCATTCCTCTTCAACTGTACTGCCTACTGCGCTATTCCTTATTGCTGTATCTATAGCGTTAGAGAACTTCAGAAGTATCTCGTCATTACTTAGAACTTCCGTATCCCACTTCATTGCGTATTGATTCTTCCTGACTAATATCTTGAACTTCAGCCTACTCTTCATCACTACTATATTGTGATCTGAGTCTATATCTGCTCCTGGGTATGCCTTACAATCCAGTATCTGATTTCGGAATCTCTGTTTGACCATGATGTAATCTAACTGAAATCTTCCCGTATCTCCCGGCCTTTTCCAAGTATACCTCCTCCTGTTGTGATTCTTGAACAGAGTATTCGCTATTACTAGCTGAAACTTGTTACAGAACTCAATTAGTCTTTCTCCTCTTTCATTCCTTGTCCCAGCCCATATTCTCCTGTAACCTTTTCTTCTACTCCTTCCCCTACAACTGCATTCCAGTCGTCCATGACTATTAGATTTTCGTCCCCCTTTACATACTGCATTATCCTTTCAATATCCTCATACACTTTCTCTATCAGTTCATCTTCAGCTTGCGACGTCGGCATGTATACCTGAACTATTGTTGTCGGTGTTGGTCTGCTGTCGATTCTGATTAGAATAACCCGGTCATTGTACTGTTCACAGTAACACACCCTCTGCCCTACCTTCCTATTCATAACGAATCCTACACCTGTTATACCATTTTCTGCTGCTGTTGATATTACCTGATACTCATCTGACCAGAAATCCTTGTCTTCCTTCCACTTCACTTCACTGACCCCTACTATATCTAGATTGAGCCTTTGCATTTCCCTTTTCAGATTTTCTAGTTTCCCTGCCACATTCAAGCTTCTGACATTCCACGCCCCGACTCGTAGAACATAATCCTTTCGTTGATTATTCAATCTTTTTCTCATGGTAACCTCCCCCTTGCCAGTCCCCTCCCGGAAATCCGAATGGGGGACTATTCCGGAATCTTTTGCCAATGGGGAGATCTTCATGACACTTCTTCAACTACAGGCCACATGTCCTGTGGATACACATTACGTGTCTTTAATGCAGTGGTTTCCATTGCCTTCTGCATCCTCATGTCGTTGATCATTGCTGATTCTTCCGCCTTTAGGGGCAATTTCCCACACCTAGGACAAGAGAGTGCCCTGAACCTCTATCCGCTCCTCAGCCATCTTTGACAAGGCCGTTGGCAGAATGAGGCTGACTTCTTATGCCGCAAGTCTTCGGAAGCCAATGATGATTATTTATCAAAATTTACGCAGTGGCGGGGATCGAACCGGGACGGAAGATGTTTTGATTATGAATCAAAGACGCTACCCCTAGACCACGGCGTCCATTCAGTACTGGCCATTAAAACTGCTGCACCACGAGGATGACGTGCTACAGACACGAAATTTAACCGACAGGAAGAAGCTTTTCAGAGCATTCGCACAAACGTGCTGACATGAGGAAAGTTTCCATTAGATTTCTCATACACAAACAGCAGTTGTCCAGCGTTGGCTGATGAAACATTGTTGTCATGCCTCGTGTAAGGAGGAGAAATTAGTACGTTTCCGACTTTGATAAAGTAACCTATCGCGATGGCGGTTTATCGTGTCGTGACATTGCTGATCGCTTTGGTCGAGATCCAATGATTGTTAGCAGAATATGGAATCGGTGGGTTCAGGAGGGTAATACGGAACGACGTGCTGGAGCCCAATGGCCTCGTATCACTAACAGTCGAGATGACAGGCATCTTATCATCATGGCTGAAACGGATCGTGCAGCCACGTCTCGATCCTTGAATCAGCAGATGGGGACGTTTGCAAGACAACAACCATCTGCACCAACAGTTCGACGACGTTTGTAGCAGCATGGACTATCAGCTCGGAGACCATGGCTGTGGTTGCCCTTGACGTTGCATAACAGACAGGAGCACCTGCGATGGTGTACTCAACGACGTACCTGGGTGCACGAGTGGCAAAAGTCATTTTTTCTCGTTAATCCAGGTTCTTTTTACAGCATCATGATGATCGCATCCGTGTTTGGCGACATCGCGGTGAACGCGCATTGGAAACGTGTATTCGTGATCGCCATACTGGCGTATCACCCGGTGTGATGGTATGGGGTGCCATTGGTTACGTGTCTCGGTCACCTCTTGTTCGCATTGACGGCACTTTGAACAGTGGACGTTACATTTCAAATGTGTTACGACCCGTGGCTCTATCCTTCATTCGGTCCGTGCGAAACACTACATTTCAACAGGATAATGCACGACAGCGTGTTGTAGGTCCTGTACGGGCCTTTCTGGATACAGAAAATGTTCGAATGCTGCCCTGGCCAGCACATTCTCCAGACCTCTCACTAACTGAAAACGTCTGGTCAATGGTGGCCGAGCAACTGGCTCGTCACAATACACCAGTCACTACTCTTGATGAACTGTGGCATCGTGTTGAAGCTGCAAGGGCAGCTATACCTGTACACGCCATCCAAGCTCTGTTTGACTCAATGCCCAGGCGTATCAAGGCCGTTATTACGGCCAGAGGCGCTTGTTCTGGGTACTGATTTCTCAGGATCTATGCACCCAAATTGCGTGAAAATGTAATCACATGTCAGTTCTAGTACAATATATTTGGCCAATGAATACCCGTTTTTCATCTGCATTTTCTTCTTGGTGTAGCAATTTTAATGGCCAGTAGTGTATATTCACGTGCAGGTCAGACGTTATACTTGAAAGTCTCTTGTCCAGTATCGACAGAGAAACGCAATAGTGCAGTGCCTGTGTTATTCTAATTACGAAGCTATGTTCCTTTGGACTTGCATACTTTCAAGTACAACGTCTGACCTGTATGGGAATATATGTATGAGTGTAGGTCGTAGAGGCGTGCGAGTGGACAAATGGAAGTTTGCGGGTAGCCGGAAGTCGTACACGGTCAGCCAAATGATAAGGCGACCGCTCGCGGTAAGGAGAAATCCGGGCTCTGGTCCCGGTCGGGAAAAGATTTTCATTGTCGTCAGTCCGTTCAACAGCTGATGGTTTACATTATTCACAATTGCAAACGCATTTAATATGTTTCATAATGGCTGTAGTCCCAGCAGTGCCTGAACATGCGTGCATGTCCAAAGGAACTTTGCATCGTAAACAGAAAAACACAGGCACAGCAATATCGTATTTCTCTGCCGTAGCGGTCGCTCGGCTCCAGACTGTAGCGCCTAGTACCGCACGGCCACTCTGTCCGGCGTAAAGGGAGACCTAGAGATGAATGCCATTTTTGTCTGCCTCTACGATTTGTTCCCTCCACGCTGTCCTCCAACACTAAATTGGTGATCCCTGGATGCCTCAGAACATGTCCTACCAACTGATCCCTTCTTCTAGTCAACACAAACTCCTCTTCTCCCCAATTCTGTTCAATACCTCCTCATTAGTTATGTGATCTACACATGTCATCTTGAGCATTCTTCTGTAGCACCACATTCGAAAACTTCCGTTCTCTTCTTGTCTAAACTATTTATCGTCCATGTTTCACTTCCATACATGGCCACACTCCATAAAAATACTTTCAGAAACGACTTCCTGACACTTAAATCAATACTCGATGTTAAGAGATTTCTCTTCTTCAGAAACGCTTCCCTTGCCATTGCCAGTCTACATTTTATATCTTCTCTACTTCTACCATCATCAGTTATTTTGCTCCTCAAATAACAAAAGTCCTTTACTACTTTAACTGTCTCATTTCCTAATCTAATTCCTTCAGCATCACCCGACTTAATTTGACAACATTCCATTATCCTCGTTTTGCTTTTGTAGATGTTCATCTTATATCCTCCTTTCAAGACACTGCCCATTCCATTCAACTGCTCTTCCAAGCCCTTTGCTGTCTCAGACAGAATTACAATGTCATCGGCGAAGAATCCAAAGAATGGCAGACTGTTTCGTTACTGGCTGAAGCAGCTACAGTGGCGCAGTGGCAGACGCTACACGAGAGGCGTCGCTCACCACCGTGTGGTTTATTGTCAGATTTCTGTGAGCGTACTTACCTAGAAGATTCAACCAATATATTGCTTGCTCCTGCGTACATCCCGTGAAAAGCCCACGATACTACAATCAGTGAGATTAGAACTCACACGAAGGCTTGCAACAAGTGTTCTTACTACGCACCATTCGCCATTGGAACATGATTGGGGGGAGGGGGGGGGGGGGTCAGAAGATGTCACAGTGATCGCCGAGCCATCACCCATCTTAAGACATGAAATATGCTCTCTACCAAACGTAAGTAGACCTTATCTACATTTTTATTTATTTATTGTCGTCTTCTTGAAAATCATACACCCTCTTTAATAGCTGCATTGATCCCATGGGGATTTTCTTTTCTTTTAGTCTCACTGAATTTGCAACATTTTTGCTGTTTAAGAAAGTAGCTTTAGCAAGTAATAGAACCTTCTGTGTATGTTTATGTATTCCATTTATTTTCTCTGAATCATTCTCTAAATTAATACAGTATTTATACAGCAACTGTGAGAAAGAATTCTGTCAAGCACAGTAATTTTTGTGAAAAATGCATCACGCATAGCCCGTTAGTTATTAAGATTCTGGGGATCGGTGGTTCACAAAATTCCTAAGGTAGAGATTTTTCACTTGCTCAAAGCAGAGGCTTCTATAATTCCTGAATGAAGCGGAGAGTTCTCGAGTGAAGAGAGTGGAAGTGAAGAAGTGGGAAACATACACAAACTGCCTCGCAGAAAACACATAGAAAAAGTGAAAGAAAAATCTTCACTATAATTGGGGGATTAGTGAAAACGATCACTGTGAAGGATTTCCTTGATGAAAATGAATATTATGCTGCCGATGAAGAAGTGTCTTTAAGACAAGATGATTTGAAAGGAGCGTACATTCCTTCCACAAGGTGCTCTGCCCCAGAGCACAATATAAGGGAAATAAATAACAAGAACTGTTTAGAGACGAATTAACCCCACGTTGCTTGGCAGTAACAGTCAGCGCGGGCCACGGCATTTCTGTCGCTGCTAGAGTACTAGTCATTCTTCTAGTTTTACTGTCACTGTTAATACGTATCGATAAAACAAATATCGCACTAGACTAACCTGGGACCTCTCTATCAAATGAGAAAATTAAATGCTGATTTAAAAATAGAGGGTGATTCAAAAAGAATACCACAACTTTAAAAATGTGTATTTAATGACAGAAACATAATATAACCTTCTGTTATACATCATTACAAAGAGTATTTAAAAAGGTTGTTTTTACTCAAAAACAAGTTCAGAGATGTTCAATATGGCCCCCTCCAGACACTCGAGCAATATCAACCCGATACTCCAACTCGTTCCACACTCTCTGTAGCATATCAGGCGTAACAGTTTGGATAGCTGCTGTTATTTCTCGTTTCAAATCATCAATGGTGGCTGGGAGAGGTGGCCGAAACACCACATCCTTAACATACCCCCATAAGAAAAAATTGCAGGGGGTAAGATCAGGGCTTCTTGGAGGCCAGTGATGAAGTGCTCTGTCACGGGCTGCCTGGCGGCCTATCCATCGTTCTCGAGCGTCCAGAACTTTTCCCTTTGCACAAACACCCATTCTCTGTGAACTATTTATACCAACGTTTAATACACCACCTATCAAGAGGTTTAACACCATACTTCGTTCGAAATGGACGCTGAACAACTGTCGTCGATTCACTTCTGCCGTACTCAATAACACAAAAAGGTTTCTGTTGAGCGGTTGCCATCTTAGCATCAACTGACACTGACGCCTAGTCAACAGCGCCTCAAGCAAACAAATGTACAACTAAATGAAACTTTATAGCTCCCTTAATTCGCCGACAGATAGTGCTTAGCTATGCCTTTTGTCGTTGCAGAGTTTTAAATTCCTAAAGTTGTGGTATTCTTTTTGAATCACCCTGTAGTTTTGTTCGCAACGGAAAACAAACTGACACTTTCCTCTGATAGTGGGCCTCTTGCGAAAGACGTGATATTACCATTTGTCTTGCTAACTCCAGCTACACAATGCAGATAAAAAAGGACATTGCAAACACCTGCTGAAACACCAGAGAAAATGCACCTCACGACTCTTAGGAGACACACACTCTATACGTAATTAAAACAGTACGTTGCGTAACATCCCCACAAAATTTAGTGTAAGCTCCCAACAGTTTATTATTCCGTAACGTCACAATAATAACGTGACTAACCTCTCAATAAAAAATAAATTTGGACGTCAGCAGTGCTGCGTCATGGCCCTGAATGATCATTCTGAATAAATTGAAAATTCTTACCTCAATAAAGTCGCCGGATAACGCATATATATCTGCTTCTATAAGAAATTTTTGTGGCACAGCTCAATGCAATGCTGGCCGATAGATTTGTCATGTACAAAAAGAAACAAGTGATTTTTCTTTACAATTACCGGGATGACCATGGATTGGAGAAATTAGTAAATTCTTTAAATTGAGATGAATGAGTGTCAAAAAGTTAAATTTTATGAGAAAGATTATTATTAAGAGATTTTCTTAAAAAAATGTACATGGGACTCGATATAACAATAGTACACATGCGCGAGGCTGCTTTTACCTTGTACTATATCACTCCCCACGACCGACCTAGCCAACTTGATACACCAGACTCTCCGCTACTACTTACATCTACTGCCACACAGTTCCTACTGCATACAACACTGCTCTCTGCTCTGAGATTCTCTTATAGCTTACATATCGCAGTCAGCGCGTGAGCAATCCATCGAAATTACATCTGCTCTAGTGTGCTAGCAATAAATTCCTTAGTCATGTACCTCTTACAGTCGTCTTTATTTTTACTGTACCCTAATAGCAGCACTATCCCAAATAAAGGACGTAACACCTCTTATTTCCTGAACGGCTCTGAGCACTATGCGACTTAACTTCTGAGGTCATCAGTCGCCTAGAACTTAGAACTAGTTAAACCGAACTAACCTAAGGACATCACACACATCCATGCCCGAGGCAGGATTCGAACATACGACCGTAGCGGTCGCCCGGCTGCAGACTGTAGCGCCTAGACCCGCACGGCCACTCCGGCCGGCCCGGCACTAAACAGCTCTTGAAAATACAAATGGAGTGATATAGCGCTTGTTATTATTGACGTCGAAACCTTACTGAAAAACTCCGAGAAATGTACTAAAATTGGAAATCAATGCGAGTATAGTCAGTTGTTGCGGCGTAAACAACGCCAATCTGACCTTTCGTGTCAACCGTTATTTACAGAAAGACAGGCCTGCGCTACTAACAAGGGGAGCCCACATTTGGAACGCAGATTTACTTCAAACTTCGAACACTCGTAGTACTCAACGAGGACAACAAAATGTGTAAGCAGTAGCGCTTACTTCTCAAGCGTTACTGAGAAAATTGCAAGATAATTTCGGTCGTCAAATGTATACCTGTGGGTGGCTTTTTTTGCCATGAAGCGGTGGCAGTCGAGTGGTTAGCGTTCAAGCCCCGTTATCACTGGTTCGAGTCAAGTTCGTCTGTGTTTTTTTTTTAATTTATTTTCAAGACAGTGATTTTCTTTACTATTTATATTACAATTGATATAATGGGGAAAGTACGTGTAAGTGGATCAACTTCTATTAAATTTACAATGTTATTTGGCAGTCTACTAATTTTTATTATCACAAATAATGTAATATTCATAACTATCGACTAGTAAACGACCAAACGCATAAAGTGATACTGAAAATGTATGCTTGTCCGTGATTCGAAAAATCCCTTATACCTGGAAGGAGCCCGAAACGACTTGTTACCTCCAAGTTTTGCCTGGCACAGACGGCGTTCGAAAGATGTACAATTAATCGTTTTTCGACATTATGAGTAAAAGTTGCAGGATGGTGTTTTTCGTAAAAACATGGAAAACATAAACGGCACCAGCTGGATTGAATAAATGCTATATTTCCGCAAGGTCTTCTGACGTTTTCCGTGCAAAAACAAACCTCGTTAACATTTTCAAAAAACTCTCTTTCAGACGATAATTTGGAAGCAAACCATGCATAACGCAGTATTTCCTTAAACGTCGGTGCTGATAATTGATTATGTAGTATCGAGTGTATTTTAATAGCGTCTCCCGAGAAGCAATTTCTCATTCTCTTTGGATTAAATACGAACAGTTTTGAAGACACGGATGAGCATACATGTTCAGTATCACTTTATGGGTTTGGTCCTTTACTAGTCGATAGTTATGAATATTATATTATTTGTGATAATATAAATTAGTAGACTGCCAAATGACATTGTAAATTTAATAGAAGTTCATCCGATTACACGTATTATTCTCATTATATCGAATGTAATATAAATAGTAAAGAAAATGACTGTGTTGAAAATAAAAATTAAAAAAAAAACTGACGAACGGAACTCGATCCAGCGATCCAGCGGCTTGAACGCCAACCACATTTTTTTTTTTAAAAAAAAAAACCTTTTCTTCTGTATTGTTAGTTGAATTTGTTTAGGGCGGACGTCCGATGACACTCGTTCAGTTGGTTCGCTCGGTCAGTCGTTTTATTAGTACGGGTAGCTAACGCTCTGACCAAAGACGCTGAGCTACCGTGCCGGCACCACTCAGCCCCAGTCGCTTTATGGTTAAAATGGCCACGCACAGATATGTATTTGACGACCGGAATTATCTTGTGATTTTCTCACTAACGCTTGAGAAGTACGCGCTACTGCGCACACATTTTGTTGTCCTCGTGGAGTACTGCGAGTTTACGAAGACTACAGTAAATCCGCGTTCCACACGTCGTGGCTTCCCCTTGTAAGATAAAACGCCACTTCCTGTACTACAGAGATACAACATCAGCTAAAATTTTTGTTTATTGAACCACGGCAAATGCTGTCTTCTAGGCCATCAAATGTGGCTTAGAAAACTATTGCAAATGCTTATATGTTTCCAATTTTGGTGGAAACAATTACAGTTTCGACAGGCAGTTTTCTGTTACCATTTCTACAGCATTTGTTTCACATTCACCGTATAAAAGTAGCATATCTAAATTCTCCTCATTGATGTACTCACAATTAAGGGGATGTCTCCCAACATACTGCCGGACCTCCTTTTGCCCAGCCTAGCGCAGCAATTCGACACGGCATAAGCTCAAGAAGTCGTTGGAAATCGCCTGGACAAAAATTGACCCTTTCCGCCTCTATGTTCTTGTTGTGGTCTTCAGTCCTGAGACTGGTTTGATGCTGCTCCATCTCCCAGTACGTACTGCAGCCTACATCCTTCTGAATATGCTTGGTGTATTTATCTCTTGTTCTTCCTCTACGGCTTTTACCCTCCACACTGCCCTCCAATACTAAACTGGTGATCCCTTGATGCCTCAGAACATGTCCTACCAACCGATCCCTTCTTCTAGTGAAGTCGTGCCACAAACTCCTCTTCTACCCGATTCTATTCAATACCTCCTCGTTAGTTACGTGATCCACCCATCTAATCTTCAGCATTCTTCTGTAGCACCACATTTCGAAAGCTTCTATTCTCTTCTTGTCTAAACTATTTATCGTCCATGTTTCACTTCCATACATAGATACACGTTATACAAGTACTCTCAGAAACGTCTTCCTGACACTTAAATCTATACTCGATGTTAACAAATTTCTCTTCTTCAGAAACACTTTCCTTGCCATTGCCAGTCTAAAATTATATCCTCTCTACTTCGACCATCATCAGTTATTTTGCTCCCCAAATAGCAAACCTCCTTTACTACTTTAAGTGTCTCATTTCCTAATCAAATTCCCTAAGCATCACCCGACTTAATTCGACTACATTCCATTATCCTCGATTTGCTTTTGTTGATGTTCATCTTATATCCTCCTTTAAAGACACTGTCCATTCCATTCAACTGCTCTTCCAAGTCCTTTGATGTCTATGACAGAATTACAATGTCATCGGCGAACCTCAAAGTTTTTATTTCGTCTCCATGGATTTTAATACCTACTCCGAATTTTTCTTTTGTTTCCTTTACTGCTTGCTCAGTATACAGATTGAATAACATCGGGGAGAGGCTACAACCCTGTCTTACTCCCTTCCCCCCTTTCATGTCCCACGACTCTTGTAACTGCCATCTGGTTTTTGTACAAATTGTAGATAGCCTTTCGCTCCCTGTGTTTTACCCCTGCCACATTTGGAATTTGAAAGAGAGTATTCCAGTCAACTTTGTCAAAAGCTTTCTCTAAGTCTACAAATGCTAGAAACGTAGGTTTGCCTTTCCTTAATCGTTCTTCTAAGATAAGTCGTAGGGTCAGTATTGCCTCACGTGTTCCAACATTTCTACGGAATCCAAAATGATCTTCCCCGATGTCTGCTTCTATCAGTTTTTCCATTTGTCTGTAAAGAATTCGAGTTAGTATTTTGCAGCGGTGACATATTAAACTGATAGTTCGGTGATTTTCACATCTGTCAACACCTCCTTTCTTTGGGATTGGGATTATTATATACTTCGTGAAGTCTGAGGGTATTTCGCCAGTCTCATACATCTTGCTCACCAGATGGTAGAGTTTTGTCAGGACTGGCTCTCCCAAGGCCGTCAATAGTTCTAATGGAATGTTGTCTACTCCGGGGGCCTTGTTTCGACCCAAGTCTTTCAGTGCTCTGTCAAACTCTTCACGCAGTATCGTATCTCCTATTTCATCTACATCTACATCTTCTTCCATTTCCATAATATTGTCCTCAAGAACATTGCCCCTGTGTAGACCCTCTATATACTCTTTCCACCTTTCTGCTTTCCCTTCTTTGGTTATAACTCGGTTTCCATCTGAGCTCTTGATATTCATACAAGTGGTTCTCTTTTCTCCAAAGGTGTCTTTAATTTTCCTGTAGGCAGGATCTATCTTACCCCTAGTGAGACAAGCCTCTACATCCTTACATTTGTCCTCTAGCCATTCCTGCTTAGCCATTTTGCACTTCCTGTCGATCTCATTTTTGAGACGTTTGTATTCCTTTTTGCCTGCTTCATTCACTGCATTTTTATATTTTCTCTTTTCATCAACTAAATTCAATATATTCTTCTGTTACCCAAGGATTTCTACTAGCCCTCGTCTTTTTAGGCAAAAATTCACTATCCTCTGCTGCCTTCACTACTTCATCCCTCAAAGCTACCCATTCTTCTTGTACTGTATTTCTTTCCCCCATTCCTGTCAATTGTTCCCTTATGCTCTCCCTGAAAGTCTGTACAACCACTGGTTCTTTCAGTTTATCCAAGTCCCATCTCCTTAAATTCCCACCTTTTTGCAGTTTCTTCAGTTTTAATCTACAGGTCATAACCAATAGATTGTGGTCGGAGTCCACATCTGCCCCTGGAAATGTCTTACAATTTAAAACCTGGTTCCTAAATCTCTGTGTTACCATTATATAATCTGTCTGATACCTTTTAGTATCTCCAGGGTTCTTCCATGTATAAAACCTTCTTTCATGACTCTTAAACCAAGTGTTAGCTATGATTAAGTTGGGCTCTGTGCAAAATTCTACCAGGCGGCTTCCTCTTTCATTTCATAGCCCCAATCCATATTCACCTACTACGTTTCCTTCTCTCCCTTTTCCTACACTCGAATTCCAGTCACCCATGACTATTAAATTTTCGTCTTCCTTCACTATCTGAATAATTTCTTTTATTTCATCATACATTTCTTCAATTTCTTCGTCATCTGCCCAGCTAGTTGGCATATAAACTTGTACTATTGTAGTATGTGTCGGCTTCGTATCTATCTTGGCCACAATAATGCGTTCACTATGCTGTTTGTAGTAGCTTACCCGCACTCCTATTTTCCTATTCATTATTAAACCTAGTCCTGCGTTACCCCTATTTGATTTTGTGTTTATATCCATGTAGTCACCTGACCAGACGTCTTGTTCCTCCTGCCACCGAACTTCACTAATTCCCACTATATCTAACTTTAACCTATCCATTTCCCTTTTTAAATTTTCTAACCTACCTGCCCGATTAAGGGATCTGACATTCCACGTTCCGATCCGTAGAACCAGTTTTCTTTCTCCTGATAACGACATCCTCTTGAGTAGTCCCCGCCCGGAAATCCGAATGGGGGACTATTTTACCTCCGGAATATTTTACCCAAGAGGACGCCATCATCATTTAATCATGCAGTAAAGTTGCATGCGCTCGGGAAAAATTACGGCCGTAGTTTCCCCTTGCTTTCAGCCGTTCGCAGTACCAACACAGCAAGGCCATTTTGGTTATTGTTACAAGGCCAGATCAGTCAATCATCCAGACTGTTGCCCTTGCAACTACTGAAAAGGCTGCTGCCCCTCTTCAGGAACCACACGTTTGTCTGGCCTCTCAACAGATACCCCTCCGTTGTGGTTGTACCTATCGTACGGCTATCTGTATCGCTGAGGCACGCAAGTCTCCCCACCAACGGCAAGGTGGTTAATGGGGGGGGGGGGGGGGGGGGGTAGATTTGCCTTTTCTTAATCTAGCTTCTAAGATACGTCCTAGGGTCAGTATTGCTCCACATGTTCCAATATTTGTACGGAATCCAAACTGATCTTCCCTGAGGTCGGCTTCTACCAGTTTTTCCATTCGTCTGTAAAGAATTTGTGTTATATTTTGCAGCCGTGACTTATTAAACTGATAGTTCGGTAATTTTCACATCTGTCAACACCTGGTTTCTTTGGAATTGGAATTATTATATTCTTCTTGCAGCCATCCATAACTGCGAAAATGTTGTCGGTGTAGGATTTTGGACACGAACTGACCTCTCGATTATGTCTCACAAATGTTCAGTGCAATTCATGTGTGCGGCTGGTCCCGGCGGAAGTTCGAGTCCTCCCTGGGGCAAGGGTGTGTGTGTTTGCCCTTAGGATAATTTAGGTTAAGTAATGTGTAAGCGTAGGGACTGATGACCTTAGCCGTTAAGTCCCATAAGAATTCACACACATTTGAAAATTTTTTGGAATTCATGTCGGATGATCCAGATGGCCATACATCCGCTCGAACTGTCCAAGAATGTTTTTCTAACCAATCGCGAACAACTGTGGCCGAGTGACATGGCGCATTGTCATCCATAAATATTCCATCTTTGTTTGGGACCATGAAGTCCACGAATTGCGGCAAATGGTCTCCAAGAAGCTGAACATAACAATTTTCAGTCAGTGATCGGTTCATTTTGACCATGGCCGCCACCAGCGTGCACAGTGCATCGTTGACAACTTGGGTTAATACCCTCGAAATCCTTTTATCTGCTCTTACCATCTGAAATCAAGACAGTTTTCCAGTCATCTAGGGACCAACCGTTATGGTTACGAGGACAGGAGAAGCGCCGCTGACGATGTTATGCTGTTAGACGTCGGTCGTCTGCTGTCATGTTTCGCCGCACTGTCCTAACGAATTCCAATCCCAAAGACAGCAGGTGTCGCCGACGACGATGTTATGCTGTTAGACGTCGGTCGTCTGCTGTCATGTTTCGCCGCACTGTCCTAACGAATTCCAATCCCAAAGACAGCAGGTGTAGACAGATGTGAAAATTACCGAACTATCAGTTTAACAAGTCACAGCTACAAAATGCTAACGCGAATTCTTTACAGACGAATGGAAAAACTGATAGAAGCCGACCTCGGGGAAGATCAGTTTGGATTCCGTAGAAATATTGGAACACGTAGGGCAATACTGACCCTACGACTTATCCAAGAAGAAAGATTAAGGAAAGGCAAACCTACGTTTCTAGAATTTGTAGACTTAGAGAAAGCTTTTGACAAAGTTGACTGGAATACTCTCTTTCAAATTCTAAAGGTGGCAGGGGTAAAATGCAGGGAGCGAAAGTCTATTTACAATTTGTACAGAGAGCAGATGGAAGTTATAAGAGGCGAGGGGCATGAAAGGGAAGCAGTGGTTGGGAAGGAAGTGATACAGGGTTGTAGCCTCTCCCCGATGTTATTCGATCTGTATTTTGAGCAAGCAATAAAGGAAACAAAAGAAAAGTTCGGAGTAGGTATTAAAATCCATGGAGACGAAATAAAAACTTTGAGGTTCGACGATGACATTGTAATTCTGTCATAGACATCAAAGGACTTGGAAGTGTAGTTGAACGGAATGGACAGTGCCTTGAAAGGAGGGTATAAGATGAACATCAACAAAAGCAAAACGAGGATAATGGGATGTAGTCGAATTAAGTCAGGTGATACTGAGGGAATTAGATTAGGTAGTAAAGGAGTTTTGCTATTTGGGGGCCAAAATAACTGATGATGGTCGAAGTAGAGAGGATATAAAATGTAGACTGGCAATGGCAAGGAAAGCGTTTCTGAAGAAGAGAAATTTGTTAACATCGAGTATAGATTTAAATGTCAGGAAGTCGTTTCTGAAAGTATTTGCATGGCGTGTAGCCATGTATGGAAGTGAAACGTGGACGATAAATAGTTTGGACAAGAAGAGAATAGAAGCTTCCGAAATGTTGTGCTACAGAAGAATGCTGAAGATTAGGTGGGTAGATCACATAACTAATGAGGAGGTATTGAATAGAACTGGGCACAACTTGACTAGAAGAAGGGATCGGTTGGTAGAACATATTCCGAGACATCGAGTCATCACCAATTTAGTGTTGTAGGGCAGTGTGGAGGGTAAAAATCATAGAGGGAGACCAAGAGATGAATACACTAAACAGATTCAGAAGGATGTAGGTTGCAGTAAGTACTGGGAGATGAAGAAGCTTGCACAGGATAGTGTAACATGAAGAGCTGCATCAAACCAGCCTCAGGACTGATGACCACAACAACAAGTCCTAACGAATACGTTCCTCGCCAGCCGCGGTGGACTAACGGTTCAGGCGCTCAGTCCGGAACCGCGTGACTGCTACGGTCGCAGGTTCGAATCCTGCCTCGGGCGTGGATGTGTGTGATGTCCATAGGTTAGTTAGGTTGAAGTACTTCTAAGTTCTAGGGGACTGATGACCACAGATGTTAAGTCCCATAGTGCTCAGAGCCATTTGAACCAATACGTTCGTCGTACGTCTTAAGTTTATTTATGCGGTTATTTCACGCTGTGTTGCCTGTCTGCAAATACCGCTGCACTCGCTCGTTAAATGATGGCCGTTGGCCATAGCGTTCTCCGTGGTGAGCGGTAACGTCGGAAATTCGATATTCGCGGCACAGTGTGATTTCAAAATACTGAATTCCGTAACGGTTTTCGAATTTGTATGTCCCATGTTTTTCAGCCACAATCTCGTCGGAAATTTTATCACGTGGTACACCTGAGTTTAAATGGCAGCTGCGCCAATGCAATATCCGTTTGTAGCTTGTGTACGTGATGCAACCACCATCTGTATATCTGCATATCGCTATTGACTATCCCATAACTTTTGTTACCCCAGTCCACATATTTTTATGCAAGAATTGCTGAAGCCGAGATGACAGACAACATAGTTTTGCGGTGCAGCCGCCTAGGGTGGCCGCCCGGTTCTAGGCGCTACAGTCTGGAAGCGCGCGACCGCTACGGTCGCAGGTTCGAATCCTGCCTATGGCATGGATGTGTGTGATGTCATTAGGTTAGTTAGGTTTAAGTAGCTCTAAGTTCTATGGGACTGATGACCTCAGAATTTAAGTCCAATAGTGCTCAGAGCCACTTGAACCACAGTTTTGCGGTGCCGACAAATAAACATTAAAGAGGCTAGATAGAACGACATAGCGTGGCTCCAGCGTGTTTACAAGGTACGAGCCTGTTACAGCAGACCTGCTTTTCAACTACTCGGTTTCTTTTGCGAATAGTTTCAACCTCAAAGTTAACACTGTATTCGTCTTTCAAGCGCTCTCGCATGTCGGAAAGAAAGTATGTCTATCTATTTTAAAAAATCGTACTTTGCTTTATTATCTCAATCGATTCAAGAATTAGGATTCAGTGTAACATACACCAAAAACATGTCCCTTATTTGTTGAAAATCTCTTTTCGATGTCTGGAACCATTCACGAAGTAAAAGTGGTTTTGCGTCATATGTGACTCACCCCGTACACAGATGTACCAAGGCACCCGAAGTGATGCAGTCTCATAGTGCCTATGTTATCAGCAACGCTCCGTAAGCGCTGTTGGATCGTGAACAATATAAGGTTGCATCGGGAATTCCTCAGTTGTGCTCTCGCACATAAAACGGTGACTCCAGCATCCTGGATCTGTGTTACGCATCAGCTGAACAGGTGAGCTAACGTTCTGCCAACATTTACACTTGTCACTTACATACTTTAAGGCCTCTATGTTGCTAGATTACTGGACGTACATTGCATACTGTAGAGCTTAGCAAGAATGCATCAGTAATAATTGTTCTAAGCGAAAACTGGACGTTTTGTGTCGCTGTTTGTTTACGTGTCTGTACTGGGTCATACAATATTATTCTCAAGTGACAATTTCTAAGAAATCTTGGGCGCTGTCTTTGTACAGTGGTTTGTAATGCATACGCCAGCTTTTTTTCATGAAAATGCTGAAAATTCGCATGTTTATGGTATGTTTCTTAAGACATAAATTGGTGCGTAATAGTATAAGGAGAACTGACGACAACTGCTATGGATTCTTTAAAGCATATTTTTCTGTACTATATCACGAAATTGCGTCTGTAAACAAAATGTAATAAATGTATATTTAGATGAATAGAATTGTGCACGGCGTTAATGTTACGTGTAGAGGAAATTGCGACGAATATTAATTGTGTACACTGAGAGTACTATCCTTCTGTTGTTACAACTGAAAGAAAATACGTGACAATATGTGCCTTTCCCACAAAACGCGTTTCGCTTTGTTGAAGAAAAGCATCGTCAGTAGTCTGTAATTAAAGATATTTACAACTTCATTTGTTTTCTATATCGAAAAACTTTACGTTAACAAACCGTTGGTTTTTACTTTCGGTAATTTCTGATGGGTTTCTCGCCTACATCAGGAAATTCCGATTGCTAGCACTCTTTGTTTTCTTTCTTCATTAGGCACAGGTAAATGTGGTTATACCTTACGCTGCTTTGCAGAACTATGCAGTTTGTTACAGCACAGCTTCGTACATTTTTGTTCACCGTTTATTTGTATACTTCTAAGTGTATTCGATTTTGAAGTGTAACCAACAGCCAACATTGCCACTAGCTGGTATATATACATATACATACATATGTGCTATTCTACTTAATTACGCTATTGCGTATTTGTATATGTCTACTCATTAAGAATAATGAAGAGACAGAGACGTAATTTTAATTTTTTGTGATGAGTAGGTGGAGGAGGGAGGAGCAAATATGAGTAGACGTAAGTGCATATGAATGTGATAGAGAGTGATTTGGAGGAAAAAGGTGAGAGACAAGAAGTGAAATGAAATTGGGTGGCGGGGGGCAGGGGGGGGGGGGGGGTGTTAGGGGGCGTGAGGGGGTTGAGTGGGACCGAGTGAAGGATGGAAAATATACTTTTCTTTCACATGTATTTTCTTCAGTTATTTTATGTTGTGCATGGTTTCCAATATTTATTTGGCTTTTGAGCAACTGTTTAAGTCGTTATTAATGCTTGGTGTACAAGCAAATTTTCTTGGAAAAGGAAGAGGTGTCTTTGTCTACTGATTCTTATGATGTTCATATCTTTTTCCATAGTGCTTGGTCTGCGGTATTCTTGTTTATGATGGTAGGCAAATGCTGAATGTCTTGTTGCATATTTCAGTGCTCTGATGTGTCCTTTATACGAGTATCTTGTGTCAAATGTCCTGTCACTGATCCCAATGTATATTTTTTCACCGTCTCTGTAACTGACGGTATACTCAGTGATAAAACAAATCAGTAGGCTTTTACCATAAATACTGACCCTTAGGCAGTGTGTCTAATAGTGTATTTTAAATACATCAGTATGCCATCTTAGGCACTGTATAACATTAAAACACATGATAATTGCACTTTAAAGCCGAAATCATGATCGTGTAAATGTAACACTGAAAATAAAAAAGAAACAGGCTAATGGCGGAACTGACTTTAAAGAAATATATTATGATTGTGGCCCCACATTATGAAAAAATTATTAAACTTACCACTATTCCCTAATTTTCAAGTGTATCGATCGGCTGTATTTACTGACGACAAGCGGCTCTTCATTTCTTACAAGGTTTAGATGACGTCCACATAAGATTCTTCCTTGTGTCACTCTTCTTTCTTGTTTCTACTAGTCTTTCTTTATTTAAATGCCTGATACGTATAAAAGTTCGCGTTCTGACACACAAACTAATTACGTTTTCGTGTACATAAGGAAACGTTGTTTTGCTAAACGAAGTTAAATTTTTAATTACGTTGTTACATTTCGAAATTGTTTGTCCATAGAAACCTGAAAATATAACTTCGAACTGTTTGACGGTATTCACCCAGTCTGTTGTTGGTGTTAGATAACCCCCACGAGAAACAGTATTTATCCATTGAGAACTTGTTCCCGGAATCGAGAACATTTCAGTGCGTTCTAAACATTCATGGTGGTGTCTGTTTGTTCTATATCGTGTCTCCCTACCACTTTCGCGCAACGACGCTCTGAGCGTGTTTTTTATGGAATTAACTAGTTTGAACCTGGGACCTGTTTCTGGTAAGGAGACGCCAGACCACACATGACATGTAGAATTCAGAAGAGTTCAGTGAGACTAGCGATGATATAACCAAATACTAAATGATCTCAGCGTCAGCTCCACTGCACTCCCTGTAAAGGAATCTTAATACTAACTAAATTTAGTGGAAAGGGTTCAAGGCTTTCCTATTTTTAGTTAGCTGGTAAAATAACGTAGAAAAATCAGTTAAGTTTACCATTGGTAACTTTATTCTACTCACAAAACATCGGTTATAAATTACACTATTGATAAAAGGAAATGTTTTAATACAGGATGGTAAAAACCAACTGCGTTCCACAAAAATGTGAACGAATATTCCCTAAATGGGTTTCCAAGTTCTACAATCGATCGAAGGATGACCTATGCCATATCACATCTATAATCTAGGTTTAATTTAAGTTTCACAAAAGAGAAAACTATCAAAATGGTCTACAGTGACCCTCAATTGTCTTTAATAACTTATCTAACTTGTCGTATATTACAGTGGCTGATGTGGCTTCTCAATAACTATATAAAAGAAAAATCATCGCGTTTCAGATCTGTTCTTCAAGTGGCAATGTGAACACCATGAGTTTTAATTAACGATCGACACTAGTATTACGCAAAAAGGGGGTGTAACAGATGAGACTTCTGCAGTTCTGAGTGAAGTCTTATGCGCTCAAAAATGCGGCATCGCGTGCGTTCATTACCTTGTCGGTGTTTAAGCAGCGTCAGGGCGGCAGCGGCCGGCGCAGCAGCCATCCAGCTCGCCGTCTCGGAACCAACTCTCCAACTTCTCCTTACTACAATTTACCGAAGTTAGTTAAAAAAAAACTATCTGGCTATGTTTTCATCTGACCAATCAGGGTCTCAATGTTAACCTAAAGCTCCGCCTACAAAAATTCTGTCAATCCAATGAGAAACGTTATACTTTTCGTGGTGGGGCAATGTTTTTAAAGTTTGCAACGTAACAGAGACGCTAAAAGGTCTCACGCTAAAACCTGCAGCTGGTGTGGTCCTTTTAGCGTTATCGTGAGATCTATACTGTTCTTCTTGAGGGCTCTATCTTTTAACATGGGCTGGAGGATTGTCCTAATGTAACAGACACGCGAAAAAGTCTCACGCTAAAACTTGCGGGTGGTAGTGGCCCTTTTTGTGTTATCGTAAGATCTATACTGCTTTTCTGGAGGGCTCTAGCTTTTAACATGGGCTGGGGGTGGTCCTTGACATACCTGAGACGCGAAAAAGTCTCACGCTAAAACGTGCGGGTGGTAGTTGTACAGGTAGGCTCGGCCGTCCATTCCTTATCGTAGGGCCTTCTAGCTTAACACGGTTCGGCTCTCGGCTTCTGTCCTCGTTTCTCCCCTCGGAACTGCGTCTGCCTGACGGTGGGAAGGTACGACATGCATTTAGGCATTCTTGTGTTAGTCTGTGGTATTCCATTTGCTCACTCGTTACTCGTATTACTTTGGTTAATTTAATGTCACGATTTATTCGGAGCTATGACCCATACTACTGGATTTGCTTATCATGTCAGGGTTTTCATGTAAGGTGTTGGATTTGCCTGACACCTTACAGCGTGATCCCAAGGTTTTATCGATAGACCGACTTTTAAATGCGAGATAGCCAACCAATTATTGAACAGAGTCAGGAGTGGCATCTTCTATATCAGCACTATTTTGGTCTAGTTCGTGGACAATTCTCAGGAATTCTTCTTCCACTTCTACAATACCTAATGCGTCACAACTATCTGCTCGTTTGGATTGTCGTTCGTCTGTTATCTCAATAGATGATATTCAAAATGTCGTCATCGTGTGTTTCAGACCCAGTATCTGCAGAAAGAGCAGTGACTCTTTCATCAGCAACTGCTGCACGGTCTGATAAAGGTATGTCGTCTGCATTTCCAGTTAACAGAAGAAGCGGAATTATGTGTTTGACCTCTACAGGGGTGGGATTATTGTAGAACGCACCAAGTCGTCGAATTCTAGAAAAATAATTTTCCAAGCAGTCCTGATTTAGAAATGATGTTAAGATAAACTTCACGTTATCTTTCTTTACCTCTTCGAGTAATCGTAGAAGGGATGTGATTGAGACTACAAACCCCTTATGAAAAGGCAACCCTTCCTGTTTCCACAGCGCATGTCATGGCAAACATCGCGAAATCTTTTTAAAGTGTTCCCTTACATTTAAAATTCAGACCAAATCCGCAACGTAAAGGCGTGACACAATAAATGGGAGTTCTAGAATTTAAAACGTCTAAAACATCGTTTACTAAACAATAAAAATATGCATTTCTGTTCTTTTCCCAAAACATACAAGAGAGCTTTAGCCGTGCGACGTGAAAATAAGCGGGCTGCCATCCGAACATTTTGTCGAGCACGTCCTGTAACACTGATGTGCGCTTCTGAAATGTGATGTACTACATTCAGATCGCCTTTCTGGCTGTCTAACAAATTCTCAATTATATTCTTGGTTATCAAAGCTCCATCAGGAAGAGACAACCCTTCATCTAAAAAGGGGTCCTAAGGAGCTTCAATAAATGTGGCACGTCGTAAAAAACCCAGATTTTCCTTTCATTGTGCGCAGGATTATTGAAAAAGGTTTTTGAGATATTGACACAAAGTTTGTTCCACACTTTAGAGTTTTTTGCACTCATATCACACGTTACAGCCACAACACGTAGTCCCGAATTTTCAATGTTTAGTATTATATCTAGTAGCAGGCCACAGTTCATTGGCACTTCAGAATTGTGATAAATCGGCTGCTTCCAAGATGAACACAAACCACGAATCATTGCAACTAGACCATTTGCGTGAGGTCCTAAAATCCTGTCTTCCGAAGCATTATAGCAGATTCTACCATCAATGTTCATTTCATCGAAACACAACACAGTTGTCTTCTATAGGGGAGTAAATGTACGACTCTTTGCTTTCAAAATTGCGAAAACTTCTTCTGAAATACCTAGACTACACTTAAAATTCGTAGTCCATTTTTGAAGTTTTGCTTGACATGGCAAAGGAATGAAACTTCCTGGCAGATTAAAAATGTGTGCCGGACCGAGACTCGAATTCGGGACCTTGCCTTTCGCCGGCAAGTGCTCTACCAACTGAGCTACCCGACCACAACTCACGTCCCCTCCTCACAGCTTTAGTTCTGCCAGTGTCTCATCTCCTACCTTCCAAACTTTACAGAAGCTCTCCTACGGACCTTGCAGAACTAGCACTCATGAAAGAAAGGATATAGCGGAGACATGGATTAACCACAGCCTGGGGGATGTTTCCAGAATGGGATTTTCACTCTGCAGCGGAGTGTGCGCTGATCTGAAACTTCCTGACAGATTAAAACATTCTGGAAACATCCCCCAGGCTGTGGCTAAGCCATGTCTCCGCAGTATCCTTTCTTTCAGGAGTGCTAGTTCTGCAATGTTCGCAGGAGAGCTTCTGTAAAGTTTAGAAGGTAGGAGACAAGGTACTGGCAGAACTAAAGCTGTGAGAGTGGACGTGAGTCGTGCTTCGGTAGCTCAGATGGTTGGCCTCTGTAATAAAAAAATGAGTGGAAGGAACAACTACCGAACTTGAACAGGATGTCTTGCGACGTCCGCAACGACCAAACACAACGATCAATAACGAACAAAATGCAAAATTAAAATAATTAAAAAAAGTTGGTTGTCGGCACGGTAGCTCAGCGTGTTCGGTCAGAAGGTTAGCTGCCCTCTCTAACAAAAAAAATGAGTTAATGGATCAACAACGAACTTAAAACGGATGTCTTACGACGTCCGCCCCGAGCAGATGCAACGAACGAAAACGAACAAAATGAGATTAAAAAGAAAAAAAGTTGGTAGAGCACTTCCCGCAAAAGGCAAAGATCCCGAGTTCGAGTCTCGGTCTGGCACACAGTTTTAATCTGCCAGGAAGTTTCAAATCAGCGCACACTCCGCTGCAGAGTGAAAATCTCATTATGGCAAAGGAATATTTCGCTTACTCAAATATGTATAATCTTTTCGAGAAAGAGCTTTTAGAGTTAGGGCATTGGCAATTTCCTGAGCACTCCATTTAACACTTCTGTTGCTTTGCAACAAACAGTGAAGTTCTCCTGGAGTGAAACTCTTAGATAAGGTATTTTGTAATTGTTTCTTTACGACACTTTCTTTCACTGTAGCACTTAATTTTGTCTTCTTTAATAAGACGCGTCTAACAAAATGGCTCTGAGCACTATGGGACTTAACAGCTGTGGTCATCATTCCCCTAGAACGTAGAACTACTTAAACCTAACTAACCTAAGGACATCACACACATCCATGCCCGAGGCAGGATTCGAACCTGCGACTGTAGCAGTCGCGCGGTTCGGGACTGCGCGCCTAGAACCGCGAGACCACCGCGGCCGGCATGCGTCTAACAGTATTGGCTTTCTTCAGGGCTGCTTCACACTTTTTAAGGCTACTTTCAAGCACAGCATTTTTCTTTTAAGGAACTTCTGTTTCTGAAATCAGTCTTCTTATTTCTTCGTCGTTCACTTTCAAATCAGAGAGTTCACAAACGGGCATTGTATTTGTGTCTTGGTCCAGTTTCCTTTTCCTTGGGGACACAGACTGTAAGGTATCAATTGCTCTCTTGCGCACATCTCTCTACATCTACATCTACGTGATTAATCTGCTATTCACAGTAAAGTGCCTGGCAGAGGTTCAATGAACCACCTTCATGCTGTCTCTCTACCTTTCCACTCTCGAACGGCACGCGGGAAAAACCAGCACTTAAATTTTTCAGTGCGAGCCCTGATTTCTCATATTTTATCGTGATGATCATTTCTCCCTATGTAGGTAAGTGCCAACAGAATGTTTTCGCAATCGGAGGAGAAAACTGGTGATAGAAATTTCATGAGAAGTTCCCGTCGCAACGAAATACGCCTTTGTTTTAATGATTGCCAATCCAATTCACGTATCATGTCTGTGACACTATCTCCCTTATGTCGGGATAATACAAAACGAGCTGCCCTTCTTTGTACTTTTTCGATGTCATCCATCACTCCCACCAGATGCGGATCCCACACCGCATAGCAGTACTCCAGAGTAGGGCGGACAAGCGTAGTGTAAGCAGTCTCTTTTGTAAACCTGTTGCACCTTCTAAGTGTTCTGCCAGTGACTCGCAGTGTTTGGTTTGCTTTACCCACAATATTATCTATGTCATCGTTCCAATTTAGGTTATTTGTAATTGTAATTCTTAAGTATTTAGTAATTTACACCCCTCAGATTTGTGTGACCGATCGCGTAATCGAAATTTAGTTGATTTCTTTTAGTACTCTGTGAATAACTTCACACTTTTCCTTATTCAGGGTCAATTGTCACTTTTCGCACCATACAGATATCTTATCTCAATAATTTTGCAAGTCGTTTTGATCATCTGATAACTTTACAAGACGGTAAATAAGAGCATCATCTGCAAACAATCTAAGACGGCTACTCACATTGTCTCCTATGTCGTTAATATAGACCAGGAACAATAGAGGGCCTATAACACTTCCTTGGGAACGCCGGATATTACTTCTGTTTTACTCTATGACTTTCCGTCTATTACTACGAACTGTGACCTTCCTGACAGGAAATCACGAATCCAGTACCACAACTGAGGCGATACTCCGTAGGCACGCACTTTGATTAGAAGACGCTTGTGAGGAATGGTGTCGAAAGACTTCTGGAAATCTAAAAATATGGAATCAATCTGACATCCCCTGTCGATAGCACTTATTACTTCATGAGTATAAAGAGCTAGTTGTGTTTCACAAGAACGATATTTTCTGAATTCGTACTGGCTATATGTCAATAAATCGTTTTCTTCGAGGTACTTCATAATGTTCGAATGCAGTATATGTTCTAAACCCCTACTGCAAATCGACGTTGGTGATACAGGCCAGTAATTCAGCAGATTACTCGTACTTCCCTTTTTGGGTATTGGTGTGACTTGAGCAATTTTCCAGTCTTTAGGTACGTATCTTTCTGTGAGCGAGTGGTTGCATATAATTGCTAAATATGGAGCTATTTTATCAGCATACTCTGAGAGGAACCTGACTGGTATACAATCTGGACCAGAGTCCTTGCCTTCATTAAGTGATTTAAGCTGCTTTGTTACACCGGGGAAATCTACTCCTATGTTTCTCATCTTGGCAGTTGTTCTTGATTGGAGTTCAGGAATATTTACTTCGCGTTCTTTGGTGAAGGAGTTTCGGAAAACCGTATTTAATAACTCTGCTTTAGTGGCACTGTCATCAGTGACTTCAGCGTTGTTATCGCGCAGTGAAGGTATTGATTGTGTCTCTTCTGATAACGTAGAGCTCGGTCACGAACATCCTACAGGAACAAAAAACTATTAATTGTTTCGTTTATGATCAATGATTAGTACTAAAGTAATACTTTCTCACTAAAAAATAGCTCATTTGAGAAGATAAAACTTAACGACTTAGTACCTTAATCTAATTTATCAGTATAACGCAGCAGCTTGCTTACCTCATTGTCAGGTTCAGCTGAACTTAGCCGTGCCAGTTGGGTAAATGTTGAGATGGAACTGCATCTGCCTTAAGTTTCTTCTTTTGCAGCAACCCCAGGAGTTCGTTCTTTAAATGCCACTCGTAATCCTCAAGAAGAAAATGAATGGAGCAGATACAGGCATTAATAACATTAATTTCGTCAGCTCGCTTGCACCGAGATATCTATTCCCTTTCTAGGGAATTCTTGGGAAAATAATGATACACTGTACCGCTAGTCTTAGTGCCATAATTTTTACAGTTTGCAACTGCACAGTTGCTCGTATTTCTATTCATAATTCAGTCTGCTCGCAACACACGCCGCTAATAAACACACCGCTGCCATACTCAATGCTCTCTGCGCGGTGACGTCACAGTGCGAAGGGTACTGTGGGTAAATTGTTCGCGGACACCGCCGGAATGGCCTACCTTATACGTCTAGCTACCTTGATCTGCTCACCTCGTGGTGGCCGGAGGTCTCTGGTCCGAAATATGGTGGCACAATGTCGACGGGAACCGGCTACACACCAGAAAACTATTAGAAGAAGAAATACGGCGGCAAAATTTCAGGAGTTGCATACTTCTATACAAAACTCAGCTCGTTTGTCTTTGGCACTTTCTCTTAAAACTTGCAAAAGTTCCAAGTTGTAGAGAATCCGTGACAGGCGTTTTTGTAATACCTTCCACACTGTGACACTAGGCGTATCCAAATCTAAGCTGGAACATCTCGTTATTTTCCGGGACTGAGAATGAACGACTGTTGGCCGATCCTAACCCGGTGACCCATGTGACACATAGCCAGTCTGGATGAAACGATTCTACGAATTTATAACAGTTTGTGTTTGAGGTGGTGGCTTGCGATACATAGTCCTGAATTGTCTCTGGAATGTAATAGCGAATTTGGATTCATGAAACAATAAATAACACAACCCACGCTCTGCACTGTTATACGATCACGATGAGGGTTGAAATAACTCAGTCGCGTATGCCACGCGGAGGGAATTAACAGTGTTAGACAGGTTCGGTTGTCTGGGGGAGGAGACCAGCCAGCGAGGTCATCAGTCTCATCGGATTAGGGAAGGATGGGGAAGGAAGTCGGCCGTGCCCTATCAAAGGAAACATTCCGACATTTGCCTGGAGCGATTTAGGGAAATTACGGAAAACCTAAATCAGAATGTCCGAACGCGGGATTGAACCGTCGTCCTCCCTAATGCGAGTCCAGTGTGCTAGCCACTGCGCCACCTCGCTCGTGTTAGACAGGAATATTGCTTGAAGATACACTGCATTCGGTGCTGCATTAAAGATTTCTGTCAGATATTTACCCCTTTCACAATCAATGGGTACTTTTGTATAAAGTTCAGGACTCAAATACCTATGAACCCAAGCTATTCGAAGAAACTCTCAATAATAATGCAGAAAATCGACTTTGAAACTTTCCGAGTGGCTTTAATACCCTAAGGAATCGTCATTTTGTCCTTGAGCTGCCTGTCTCCCTGATTTAGGTTTTCCGTGATTTCCCTAATTCGCTCCAGGCAAATGCCGCGATGGTTCCTTTGAAAGGGCACGGCCGACCTCCTTCCCCGTCCTTCCCTACTCCGATGAGACCGATGACCTCGCTGTTTGGTCTCTTCCCCCAAACAACCCAACCCAACCTGCCTCCCTGGTAGAATGCTTACATACCACGTTGACGGGACAGGTTCGATTCGCTACCCTGTTAAATTTCTAAACAAAGGTGCATGTTCCATGAGCATTAACGGAAAGCGTAAAACATAAATTTGTAGTATTTTAAAAATTTAAACGACCTTTGTTAACAATCTTTTATAAAAGATGGTAATTAAGAATTTATATTTGCAATGAAAACTTGGTGTGCGATATATGATTAGAAATAAGAAGACATGAATCTTCGTAATAATGACAATTATACATGTTTCAATTAGCATACCTTTGATGAATTTATACTTAAAATAGGGAACGCCGCAGAACTTTACAACTGCTAAATATGTGTGGTATTCTCCTCTCTCTGTCGCTCTACTTCTTCCACCTACCCCTGTCCATCTGCTCCTCCTGCTCCCTGGCTCTGCCCATCACCTTCCCCGCTCCCTGTACGCCGCTTCTCTCTCTCTCTCTCTCTCTCTCTCTCTCTCTCTCTCTCTCTCTCTTTCTCTCTCTCTGTCCATCTCTTCCTCTCTAGTCTCTCAGTTCATATCCTCCTTCCCTGTCTTTATATCCATTTCTTCCCCTCTTCTCTGCCCATCTCATCCTCCCCTCCCCCCCCCCCTTTCTCTGACCTTATTTAGCGTTTTTAGAAACAGAACCTACGTTGGGAACAGAAGTTAAATGAATGGGCAAATCGCTTGGAATCGTTAGCAGATGGTGTATGAGAGAGATCTTCCAAGACGCTGGCTCTGTGAGAATAGTAGCTTTAGCGACAGTATCTCGCACGTTTTTAATCTGTGAATTATCACATTTGGCCGTCTGTTTTGTCGATGATGATGTTTGGTTTGTGGGTCGCTCAACTGCGTGGTTATCGGCACCTGTACAAATTCCCAACCTTTGCTGAGTCCAATCTCGCCACTTTCACGAATGAAGATGAAATGATGAGGACAAAACAAACACCCAGTCATCTCGAGGTAGGTGAAAATCGCTGACACCGCCGGGAATCGAACCCGGGACCCCGTGCTCAGGGAGCGAGAACGCGACCGCTAGACCACGAGCTGCCGGCATCCGTTTAGTCCACATTTCAAATTACTTTGTGCGTAACTTTCAGCTGAGCGAGTCTGAAACGACTGATCTGTTGATCCGGAGTCATGATGGATCGCGTTTGAGAAATTCTTAGTCGATTCGTCTCCAAACGCTGTCTGTGCTGTTTGTCAGTCTCGTTGATTCGCGGGTCATGCAGTTTCCCTACGTTACGCGTGCGACGACCGATACTTCGATGCCTCACTGGTGGTACTCTTTCGGAAGATATAAACCACAAACTGAAATCAATTGAATGTCTGCAACTCAGTAAATTATCACGAACTGACATCAATTCAATCTTTGCAACACACCAAAGATATGATAACCATCGATAACACAGTGAAATATCCGTTTCAGCTGTATTGCTTTTCGCAAAATATCAGTGTTCAATGCGGAATTTGTTGTAGTCATGAAAACATGCGGCACCAGAATCGTCAAACTGAACATCACTTTTTTTTTGTTATGAAAATATCTGACAGCACGACAATCAAAAAGACCGTCACATTTCTTTCACTGAGATTTCATACAAAAGTACCCTCAAAATTTCCAATTTTCCTGGTGGCTTTCCAAAAATTTTCTTTCGTAAAAACCTTGTCCTGACCGTTACGAACACAAAAAAAAAACCGGTCGAGGCGTTGTCAAGTGATGACCTTTCATATATGCGGCAATTCATTTTCTTTATACATAGATGGAGCAATTATTCGCAGAGAACGGCAAATAAAGAAGAAAATACTGACTGAAGCGAGACCCGAACCAGTGATTACAAGTCTCCAGCGCTACTGATTTTTTGTTCCTTGTTTTTATTGTTATTTCACAATGGCCTTGAGCACTATGGGACTTAACATCTGAGGATATGAGTCCCCTAGAACTTAGAGCTACTTAAACCTAACTAACCTAAGGAAATCATACACATCCATGCCCGAGGCAGGATTCGAACCTGCGACCATAGCGGTCGCGCGGATCCAGACTGAAGCGACTAGAACCGCACGGTCACACCGGCCGGCTTTTTGTTTTCATCTTTATGTATTTATGCTTCATGTTAATGTTCGTAGAACATGGACCTCAATTTAAAAATTTGCCTCGGCCGGGAATCGACCTAGAAACCCAATATGGCAGGCAAGCATTCCAACACAGGACCACGTTGCCAGTCGAAGAAAATTGTCCTCATTTAGCGCTTTTAAAGGCGCTTTGAAACTTTAATATCGATTTTCTGGGTACTTTTTTATGATTGCATCGAACAGCAATTGTTAACTGATATTTGAGTTAAATATAAAATATTACAAATATCCGATTACTGTATAGTCCTTGTTAGCCTTCTACAAAGAAAAAAAAGAGTTCAAATGTGTGTGAAATATTATGGAACTTAACTGCTAAGGTCATCAGTCCCTAACCTTACACACTACTTAACCTAAATTATCCTAAGGACAAACACACATACACACATCCCCGAGCGAGGACTGGAACCTCCGCCGTGACCAGCCGCCTAGTCCATGACTGCAGGGCCTGAGACCGCTCGGTTACCCCCGCGCGGCTGCATTCTACAAGCTATGGCAAAGAGAGGTGTCATTAGAAGTAAAACCTGAAAAACTAATTTCATCTAGACTGCCATAGTCCAAACAGATATCAACTGCGATTTATGAAATAGGAACCACCATTTTTATTACATATTCGTGTAGTACGTAAAGAAATATGAACGTTTTAGTTGGACCACTTTTTTCGCTTTGTGGTAGATGACGATGTAATAATCACAAACATATGGCTCACAATTTTAGACGAAAACTTGGTAACCGGTAGATTTTTAAATTAAAATACAGAACGTAGGTATGTTTGAACATTTTATTTCGGTTGTTCCAATGTGATACATGTATCTTTGTGAACTTATCATTTCTGAGAACGCATGCTGTTACAGCGTAATTGCCTGTAAATACCACATTAATGTAATAAATGCTCAGAATGATGTTCGTCAACCTCACTTCATTTGGCTAATTTGTGTAACGACATTCCTCTCAACAGCAAGTAGTTCGCCTTCCGTAATGTTCGCACATGCATTGACAATGCGCTGACGCATATTGTCAGGCGTTGTCGGTGGACCACGATAGCAAATATCCTTCAACTTTCCCCACAGAAAGAAATCCGGGGACGTCAGATCCGGTGAACGTGTGGGCCAATCCACCTGTCATGAAATATGCTATTCAATACTGCTTCAACCGCACGCGAGCTATGAGCCGGACATCCATCATGTTGGAACTACTTCGCCATTCTGTGATGCAGTGAAACATCTTGTAGTAATATCGTTAGAACATTACGTAGGAAATCAGCATACAATGCACCATTTAGATTGCCATCGATAAAATGGGGGCCAATTATCCTTCCTCCCATAATGCCGCACCATACATTAACCCGCCAAGGTCGCTGATGTTCCACTTCTCGCAGCCATCGTGGATTTTCCGTTGCCCAATAGTGCATATTATGACAGTTTACGTTGCCGCTGTTGGTAAATGACGCTTCGTCGCTAAATAGAACGGATGCAAAATATCTGTCATCGTCCAGTAATTTCTCTTGTGCCCAGTGGCAGAACAGTACACGAGTTTCAAAGTCGTCGTCATCCAATTCCTGGTTATAGAAATATGGTACGGATGCAATCGATGTTGATGTAGCATTCTCAACACCGACGTTTTTGAGATTCACGATTCGCGCGCAATTTGTCTGCTACTGATGTGCGGATTAGCCGCGAGAGCAGCTAAAACACCTACTTGGGCATCATCATTTGCTGCAGGTCGTGGTTGACGTTTCACATGTGGCTGAACACTTCCTGTGTTCTTAAATAACGTAACTATCCGGCGAACGGTCTGCACACTTGGATGATGTCGTCCAGGATACCGAGGAGCATACATAGCATACACAATAGCCATACATCAACACGATGTCGACCTTTGCCGCATATGGTAAACGGTCCATTTTAACCCGGGTAATGTATCACGAAGCAAATACCGTCCGCATTGGCGGAATGTTACGTGATACGACGTAGTTACACGTTTGAGACTATTACAGTGCCATCTATCACAAACCGAAAAAGTGGTTCAACTAAAACATTCATATTTCTTTACGTACTACACGAATATGTAATAAAAATGGGGGTTCCTATTTAAAAAAAAAAAAACGCAGTTGATATCCGTTTGACCTGTGGCAGTGCCATCTAGTGTGTCAACCATAGCGACATCTGGTTTCCCCATTCAAGCTAGACGAGTTTCGCTCTTTGTGGTTTTTTCGTTTGATGCTTATTTCGTGAGAAATTTGGCCCGGTCGCTATCAATGGACCAGCCTGTATAAGCGGGCAGTGCATACCAGCGGAACCATTCCGCTGTGAGCTCTATCTGCAACAGCATTGATTTCTGCAGTTATTTCACGTAGTGTTCCTTTCCCGTTAGCACATACAACTGCACGCAAATGCCGCTGCTTTCGGTCGTTATGTGAATGCTGACGTCACTGCGCTGTCCATAGTGAGAGGTAATGCCCGAGATGTGGTATTCTCCACGTGATAATGTGGATCTCTGAAGACTGAATTCCTTAACGATTCCCGAAATGGAGTGTCTCATGCGTCTAGCCTCAACCACCATTCCGCGTGTAAGGTCTGTTAATTCCCGTCGTGCGGCCATAATCACGCCGGAAACCATTTCATATGAACCACCTTGTTGTTGTTGTTGTTGTTGTTGAGGTCTTCAGTCGTGAGACTGGTTTGATGCAGCTTTCCATGCTACTCTATTCTGCGCAAGCTTCTTCATCTCCCAGTACCTACTGCAACCTACATCCTTCTGAATCTGCTTAGTGTAGTCATCTCTTGGTCTCCCCCCTACGGTTTTTACCTTCCACGCTGCCCTCCAATACTAAATTGGTGATCCCTTGATGCCTCAGAACATGTCCTACCAACCCACCCCTTCTTCTTGTCAAGTTGTGCTACAAACTTCTCTTCTCCCCAATCCTATTCAATACTTCCTCATTAGTTATGTGATCTACCCATCTAATCTTCAGCATTCTTCTGTAGCACCACATTTGGAAAGCTTCTATTCTCTTCTTGTCTAAACTACTTATCGTCGTGTACGCGATACTAACGCTATCCCGCATATCGCTATTCCCTGAGTTTGTCACCTCAGTGTATTAGCCCCATCTTTGTAAACAATCAGATGCAATTCAGTGTATTACATTGTCGCTTTTGTTCCTTCTTTTACAGATTGTTTGAAGGTTTCTGAAAACCGCGAGGTAAAAGCAGTTTCGCCATGGGCCTGTTTCTGGAATCGTGGCTGAGTGAATTCCTGGCCGTAGCCGTGGTGGCGGTGGCGACGCTCTATGCTTGGTATTCTCATTGCTACAGCTATTGGACCAAGAAGGGCGTTCTCCAGCCAGTTACCTTAATATCATTTGGCAACATAGCGAGAGCTTTTTTTTGGAATTAATCGATTAGATTTCTTGTTACAAGAGCTCTATCTTCGTTTCAGAGGTATTTTGGAGTAATACTTCCTTCATCTGCATACTCTTCATATCATATACCTTTTCACTGGAACCATAATTTAATTTACCTACTGATACTAAATATTTTTTCGTCTACTGTTAACGGCTTACGCATTTCAGATCAGAGCTACGTGGGAATATACCTATTCAGCAATCCAAGTCTGTTGCTGATCAACCCGGACTGCATTCGGACAGTACTGGTCAAGGAATTTGAAGCATTCTCTCAAAGAAATATCAACTTCGATGAGACAGATCCACTGAACCATAATTTAGTTAGCGCGAACGGTCCTAAATGGAACAAACTGCGTACTAAGTTGACACCGTCATTTACGACGGGAAAGCTCAAAATGATGAGTCAGGTATGTTTTAAAAATAACAACTAAATTTACGATAGACGCTCTTCAGTGTCCCTAATAGTCCAATTTTATCTTAAATTAAGCACTTCTGACACTGCAGTAAACATAATTGCCTTCTTTTCTTCCTCTTATACTCCCAACGCGGTTTTGTAGCTAACAACTATGAGGCCGGGACGACACACCGTCGTTAGCGGCTAACATTGATGAAATGTCTCACAGCGTATGAAACTGAATTTGCTAAAGCCCTGGCCAGTATTTATTTAACTTTGTAAACCAACAAAGAACGTGAGATTGGACTATACTATCATTCTGCTACGTTTCACCACATTAGATTTTCAAATCCCGCAGAGAAGGTGGGACGATGTTTTAATTTCAGGAAACTCTCTAAGTGTTGTTTAATTCCGGTTGCTAAACTGTGATTAAGAATATACTTGAACTTCTACAGTGTCACATCGTGTGAGACATTAAGTAAGGGTTATTCGTAAGTACCTCCAGGGACTCACAAGGTGACCGCGCGGAAACCACGAGGCATGCAGAAAAATCAGTGGACAGAGCATTCCTCCAAGTTTCTCTTCATAATATGCGCCTTGGTGTAGCTGCAGAGCGTATAAACAGTGGATAGGCGTGTCGAAACACGTACACAAATTATTCTCCCCGAATTGTCGCATCGAATTATGAATAGTTTCAACGAAAATCTTACTCAGGTTAATAAATGAATGCGAACAGACAGTCAAACCAGGATGGAGAGAGAATCAGGAAGAAGAAATCGGTGAGGAAGCTTGGAAGTCGATCACATAGTAGAGTAGAAAGTCCTGCAGCAGAGCAGCAAGGTAATTGTATTGTATAGGGTGCAAATCTGAGCGAGTGAGCTGGTGCTTTTGGTATGTGAAAGAGTGCAGAAGTCATGGAATAGAGGTCCGAGGACTGTGTGAATGACAACATGGCGGTGTCACTAAATGTAGACCCCCACGACAAAGCTTAATACTTCAAAGAGAAAAACGACGTTAGTTCAGATCTTGCCACACCTAATGGTGCTCAACTGAACCAGTCCAGTGAGTAATCTCTAGAACGAGTACGGTGGCAAGATAAATATTATTTATTGCTCGAGGCAAGACACAAAAGCCCAGACTAGGGAATAAGGAGGCTAAACAAATGTTGGGTGGACAGGATGTACGGTTTGTAGAAACTGGGCTGCAACTGGAACAGGTTCCGTTATTACGCCAATATCTTAGTGACACAGAATTTTGGCATGACGGGCAAGAAAAAACGAGTTGAAACTGTAGAGGATTGTATTGATAGAGTAGAAGAAAGGGTTATCCATTTACTGGGTGAAATAGAAACATGATTATGTGAAGCCACATATCATGTGGCATCCTGGCCTGTGACCTTTTGACAGTTTTAGTATGATGGCGCTTGAAATTTCTCAACCTCTACGAACGACTGTTGTCCCTTTCAGACAATGCAGGACTGCGGACGCGAATTGGTGAAGGTGTTTGGAGGAGCCAGCGAAGAAGGGCCAGATCCTGGAGGTGCGGGAGATAGCCGCCAGGTTCATCACCAACATCGCTTCCGTCTTTTTCGGAGTCGACTGTAACGCTCAACGGAACCCGGACACAGAGTTCCGCCAATGGGGGCGTCAGATGTTCGAGAGAAGTCAAATCAAGGATTTCCGATCTCATGTACAGATTTTTCCAGCGGCAGCCAAGACCCTCAGGTAAGTTGTTCACAGATGTAGGCTGTTGTAGTTAGCAACGTTACTCGTTAAAACTGGCGTTATATTTAGGAGCGCAAAATTATGTCTCTGTTTAGAGTTAATATACTTATTGTAGCTCAGTGAGTCACTAGATAATATTACAAAATGGTGTACTGTTCATAAGAAACGCCGTTCTCTTCGGTAAGTTGTCTCACGATAAATATGTGGGGAATTATAGGTAGACGTTAAGAAAACGAGTCATCGGTATTGCGACAAGGGGACGACAGCTGATAGGATGATATCTATGTTAATGTAAAATGGGAAACATTAAAAGCAAAAATCTCGAAAACTTTTTGACCCCTTTCCTTTATATTTTTACACGATAATCTAATAAACATTCGGACCGAGGTAGACTATGTACTTTTTAAAACAACGACGTACAAGAAATCAATTGCGAGCAAAAAAATACTATGCTGTTATGCACTGTGTTGTGAAAATACGCAGTTTCTTTTCCTTTCTCGCAGTAGTTATTAACAATGATTGCAGAACATTTAAGCCATTATACAGAATGTTTCTCCCATATATATTGTTCCTCCACATTCATAATTTTAAGCAAAAATTCTATAGACAACAAGGTGCTGTTGCGTATTCTTCCTCGCAGTCGGTTTGAACAGAAAACCTATTTATTAAGAAACCTGAATTATGATTAATCTGCTGTGAAATCTGAATCGTTAGAATCGTTTGTAAATTACTATCCGAAATGATGTCATTATAGCTATTCGTGGGCCACTGAAACGTGTCAGTTGAAGGTCGCTCCTCAAGCGTGTAATGTGGGCAGTATTACTGACAGACAAGTGAGAAACGTAAGGCGCTGCGTCTTCTGAATCAATAACAGCACCGAACAAAAGCCGCAACAAATGTTTAAACCACTATAGAAATCCGTGGGCGGAGCGCATCCTCATGATTGTCATCGGTTTTTCTCGGTCGAAAAAGTGTTCCGACAGTGTTTGTGATGGACAATACACCGTTCCATTATGTGATTTTAGATAAAACTTGCACCACTAGTGACCATAAAGAAACTGTGGTGCAGTGGTTGCAGGCGAGAGACATTGCTGCGGACATGAGCATGACAAAGCTGTTGTTATATTCGCTCGTAAAACAAAATAATTCTGCGGCGCCTAAATAGGTTGTAGTTGAAATTGAAAAGGAACAGCGTCTCTTGGTGACTAGACTATCGCCATGTCACTACCATTTTAATCCAATTGTATTGGTTTGGAGTGAAGTCAAGGCGTACATTAGAATTAAGAACAAGACTTTTAGTATAATAGGAATGGAAAGGTCTTACTACTGTAGATGCTACCTCATGGAGGAAGGAAGTAGACCATGTTACTAAACTCATAAGAGAAGCACAGGCAATAGACAGGATTATAAATGAAAACGAACAATTAATGATTTCTCTTAATGATGATGATTATGGTGATGATGATGATAACGGTTTCATCGCCGATTCCGATGATAGCGAAGGAGAACTGGATGGAATTGCGCCACTGACATCGTAAACTGTCTAGTGTAAATGTATACAGAATTAATTCTTTCTCTCTGCAGTCGAGTAGGCTATGCGTGTTTTGCTTTCTTTCTATGAGTGTGAATATCGTCTTCTTTGGTTCGCTTAGCTTTACATTATTATACGACGTTTCACATGCACCTATTACAGTATCAGTTTGGAACGACTTTTCATAGGTAATTTCATTAACTTCGGGTGTTGTTACTTCCCGGTTTCATATACTCTCAAGCGCTTAAGGGTCCGTCATCGTTCCCTCCATTGTTAGAAAAACGTACTTTGTTGTACTTAACGTATAAACGTTGATTGTAGCTTACATTTACAAAACGTACTTCGGAGTTATGGGCGTGTGCGGTGGCAGCTATCGCAATCTCGCAATCGCAGTATAGCCAACTACACGCAAGCTGTCAAGTGACACGTTTCACTGGCCCGGGCAAAGTATCCTCACAGGTCCAGCAGATGGGGACGCTTCTCTCACATCTCTAGACCAATGACTCTGACTGATTTATCCATTCATTTTTACCTTAAGTTCTCAATCAACATTTCATTTGAAACAACAATAAACAAGACTAAAGATCAGACATTCGAGCACGCAGTTCAGCTAGTTATCATGTGCTAATGTGGTACAGCATACTGTAAACATCAAACTAAAGTTACGCCATTTGCAAGCAAGCAACTGTATTAAATTTACACACTTTCTCTACGAATGCGTGTTGGTACGGAAATAGAATGGACGAGATGAAGGGCAGCAGACGGATGCCATATTTCTTGACTTCAAGAAATCGTTTGACTCGGTGCCCCACTGCAGACTCCCAGCATATGGGATTGGTTCCCAAATATTTGAGTGGCTCGAAGACTTCTTAAGTAGTAGAACCCAGCACGTTGTCCTCGATGGTGAGTGTTCATCGGAGGTGAGGGTATCATCTGGAGTGCCCCAGGAAAGTGTGGTAGGTCCGCTGTTGTTTTCTATCTACATAAATGATCTTCTGGGTAGGGTGGATAGCAATGTTCGGCTGTTTGCTGTGGTGTACGATATGGTGTCGATGTTGAGTGACTGTAGGAGGATACAAGATGACTTGGACAGGATTTGTGATTGGAGTAAAGAATGGAGCTAACTCTAAATGTAGATAAGTGTAAATTAATGGAGATGAATAGGAAAAAGAATCCAATAATGTTTGAATACCCGATTAGTAGTGTACTGCTCGAGCGTTTGGGATCCCTATCAGATCGATTTGAGGGAGGAAATAGAAGCAATTCAGAGACGGGCTGCTAGATTTGTTACTGGTAGGTTTGATCATCACGCGAGTGTTATGGAAGTGCTTCAGGAACTTGGATGAGAGTCTCTCGAGGAAAGGAGGCGTACTTTTCGTGATTCGCTATTGAGGAAATTTAGAGAACAGCATTTGAGGCTGACTGCAGTACAATTTTACTGCCGCCAATTTACATTTCGCGGAAAGAACCCAAAGATAAGAGAGATGAGGGCTCGTACAGAGGCATATAGGCAGTCATTTTTCCCTCCTTCTGTTTGGGGGTGGAACAGGGAGATAAGATGCTAGTACGAGGTACCCTCCGCCACGCACCTTATGGTGGATTGCGGAATACGTCTGTAGATGTAGATGTAGAGAACAGGTGCTTTAGCACACAGACCATGATAACCAGAAACCAGTGATCAGTGCTGAAATGATGGTCAGCCTTGCCACTACATACCCATTCTTGGACTGCTGCAGCAGTCTGTTTTCGATTATACAGGGTTATTACAAATGATTGAAGCGATTTCACAGCTCTACAATAACTTTATTATTTGAGATATTTCACAATGCTTTGCACACACATATAAAAACTCAAAAAGGTTTTTTAGGCATTCACAAATGTTCGATATGTGCCCCTTTAGTGATTCGGCAGACATCAAGCCGATAATCAAGTTCCTCTCACACTCGGCGCAGCATGTACCCATCAATGAGTTCGAAAGCGTCGTTGATGCGAGCTCGCAGTTCTGGTACGTTTTTTGGTAGAGGAGGTTTAAACACTGAATCTTTCACATAACCCCACAGAAAGAAATCGCATGGGGTTAAGTCGGGAGAGCGTGGAGGCCGTGACATGAATTGCTGATCGTGATCTCCACCACGAGCGATCCATCGGTTTTCCAATCTCCTGTTTAAGAAATGCCGAACATCATGATGGAAGTGCGATGGAGCACCATCCTGTTGAAAGAGGAAGTCAGCGCTGTCGGTCTCCAGTTGTGGCATGAGGCAATTTTCCATTTACACCTGTAGTGTAACGTTTTTTTCGCAGAAGAAAAAGGGGCCGTAAACTTTAAACCGTGAGATTGTACAAAACACGTTAACTTTTGGTGAACTGCGAATTTGCTGCACGAATACGTGAGGATTCTCTACCGTACAGATGCGCACATTGTGTCTGTTCACTTCACCATTAAGAAAAAATGTTGCTTCATCACTGAAAACAAGTTTCGCACTGAACGCATCCTCTTCCATGAGCTGTTGCAACCGCGCCGAAAATTCAAAGCGTTTGACTTTGTCATCGGGTGCCAGGGGTTGTAGCAATTGTAAACGGTAAGGCATCTGCTTTAGCCTTTTCCGTAATATTTTCCAAACCGTCGGCTGTGGCACGTTTAGCTCCCTGCTTGCTTTATTCGTCGACTTCCGCGGACTTCGCGTGAAACTTGCCCGCACGCGTTCAACCGTTTCTTCGCTCACTGCACGCCGACCCGTTGATTTCCCCTTACAGAGGCATCCAGAAACTTTAAACTGCGCATACCATCGCCGAATGGAGTTAGCAGTTGGTGGATCGTTGTTGAGCTTCGTTCTGAAGTGTCGTTGCGCTGTTATGACTGACTGATGTGAGTGCATTTCAGGCACGACATACGCTTTCTCGGCTCCTGTCGCCATTTTGTCTCACTGCGCTCTCGAGCGCTCTGGCGGCAGAAACCTGAAGTGCGGCTTCAGCCGAACAAAACTTTATGAGTTTTTCTACGTATCTGTAGTGTATCGTGACCATATGTCAATGAATGGAGCTACAGTGAATTTATGAAATCGCTTCAATCATTTGTAATAGCCCTGTACATGCCCGATATGACGTCATCCCTTCTCACAACGGCAAATCAGTATTTTTCTTGGATATTGCTAATAGCGTATTGTGCAAGTGTAGAGTACGAGCACTGTCGTTGTCCCAACAGTTCAAATGGTTCAAATGGCTCTGAGCACTATGGGACTTAACATCTGTGGTCATCACTCCCCTAGAACTTAGAACTACTTAAACCTAACTAACCTAAGGACATCAAACACATCCATGCCTGAGGCAGGATTCGAACCTGCGACCGTAGCGGTCACGCGGTTCCAGACTGCAGCGCCTACAACCGCACGGCCACAGTGGCCGGCGTCACAACAGTGATGTGGCCAAGTGGTCTAGTGCAATTCGAGTTCATTTGGTGCTGTTAATAATTTTTTCTTTAAATTGTATTTTATTCCTCGCAATGTTACACTATTGAAGTTCTTTTCAGGTAACTATCAGCAGTAAATATTCGTGACACTTGCTTGCATTAGAACTGTTTATTAATTGCTACCACAGTCGGTCACTGGCCTTCATGTGTCACAAGATTCAATGTTAGAAAACGGAACTGACAGTAAAACATCACGAGCAAAAAGTTATAAATCACGAAATGCATAAACGTAACTCACGAAAAATTGATTACTGCAGGTGACATGTCAATCATGCCGTAACATACAGCTGTATTAACTGCCAATATCATTAGTGATACCATAGAAGAACAATACTTTTTACACATAAAAAACCTACTCCATGTACCCACAACAGGAAACTGGCCATATGTAAGCAGGGCATTTCACGACAAACCAAAACCCTTGCAGCCTTGAAGACAACACCCAAGAAGATGTACAGCCGATATATATCATGACATAGAAAGATAATTTTAAGAGCAAAGCAACCATGATTACAACAACTACAGTACTGTAATAAGTAAAAAAAATGTACAAAAACCATAAGCATTAGCTATCAAAAATATATACTTTTTTACTTTTTTGCATCTTTCCATGCTACTCTATTCTATGCTAGCTCCTTCATCCCCCTGTACCTACTGCAACCTACATCCTTCTGAATCGGCTTAGTGTATTCATCTCTTCGTCTCCCACTACGATTTTTACAATCCGCGCTGAACTCCAGTACTAAATTGGTGATCCCTCCATGTGTCAGAACATGTCCTACGAACCGATCCCTTCTTCTAGTCAAGTTGTGCCACAAACCTCTCTTCTCCCCAATTCTATTCAATACCTCCTGATTAGTTATGTGATCTACCCATCTAATCTTCAGCATTCTTCTGTAGCACCACATTTCGAAAGCTTCTATTCTCTTTTGTCTAATCTATTTATCGCCCACGTTTCACTTCTATACATGCCCACACTCCTTACAAATACTTTCAGTAACGACTTCCTGACACTTCAATCTATACTCGATGTTAACAAATTTCTCTTCTTCAGAAACGCTTTCCTTGCCATTGCTACATTTTATATCTTCTCTACTTCGACCATCATCAGTTATTTTCGTCCCCAAATAGCAAAACTCTTTTACTACTTTCAGTGTCTCATTTCCTAATCTAATTCCATCAGCAACACCCGATTTAATTCTACTACATTACATTATCCTTGTTTTGCTTTTGTTGATGTTCGTCTTATATACTCCTCTCAAGACACTGTCCATTCCGTTCAACTGCTCTTCCAAGTCATTTTCTGTCTCTGACAGAATTACAATGTCATCGGCGAACCTGAAGTTTTTTATTTCTTCTCCATGGCCTTTAATTCCTACTCCGGATTTTTCTTTTGTTTCCTTTACTGATTGCTCAATATACAGACTGAATAACATCGAGGAGAGGCTACAACTCTGTTTCACTCCCTTCCCAACCACTGCTTCCCTTCCATGCCCCTCGACTCTTATAACTGCCATCTGGTTTCTGTACAAATTGTAAATAGCCTTTGGCTCCCTGTATTTTACCCTTACCACCTTCCGAGCTTCAAAAGCTGTCTCTAAGCCTACAAATGCTAGAAGCGTAGATTTGCCTTTCCTTAATCTATTTTCTAAGGTAAGTCTTATGGTCAGTATTGCCTCACATGTTCCAGCATTTCTACGGAATCCAAACTGATCTTCCTTGAGGTTGGCTTCTACCAGTTTTTCCATTCGTCTATAAAGAATTCGTTTTAGTATTTTGCAACCATGGCTTATTAAACTGATAGTTCGGTAATTTCCTCATCTGTTAACATCTGCTTTCTTTGGGATTAGAATTTTTATATTCTTCTTGAAGTCTGAGGGTATTTTGCTTGTCTCATACACATTGCTAAGCAGATGATAGAGTTTTGTCAGGGCTGGCTCTCCCAAGGCTATCAGTAGTTCTAATAGAATGTTGTCTACTCTCAGGGCCATGTTTTGACCTAGGTTTTTCGGTGCTCTGTCAAACTCCTCACGCAGTATCATATCGTCATCTTCATCCACATCCTCTTCCATTTCATAATACTGTCCTCAAGAACATCGCCCTTTTATAGACCCTCTATATACTCTTTTCACCTTTCTTCTTTCCCTTCTTTGCATAGGACTGGGTTTCCATCTGAGCTCTTGATATTCATGCAAGTGGTTCTTCTTTCTCCAAAGGTCTCTTTAAGTTTCCTATAGGCAGTATCTATCTTACCGCTAGTGATATTTGCCTCTACATCCTGACATTTGTCCTCTAGCCATTCCTGCTTAGCCATTTTGCACTTCCTGTCGAACTCATTTTTGAGACGTTTGTATTCCGTTTTGATTGCTTCATTTACTGCTTTTTTGTGTTTTCTCATTTTATCAATTACATTCAATATCTCTTTTGTTACCCAAGAATTTCTATAAGCCCTTTTCTTTTTCCCTACTTGATCCTCTGCTGCCTTCAATAATTTATATCTCAAAGCCACCCATTCTTCTTCTATTGTATTTCGTTCCCCCATTCTTATCAATGGTTCCCTAATGCTCACCCTGAAACTCTCTAAAACCTCTGGCTCTGTCAGCTTATCCTGGTCCCATCTCCTTAAATTCCAATCTTTTTGCAGTTTGTTCAGTTTTAATCTACAGTTCATAACCAATGGATTGTGGTCAGAGTCCACATCTGCCCTGGAAATGTATTACAGTTTAAAACCTGGTTCCTAAATCTCTGTCTTACTATTACATAATCTATCTGACACCTTCCAGTATCTCCAAGGCTTCTTCCATGTATACAACCTTCTTTCATGATTCTTGAACCAAGTGTTAGCTATGATTAAGTGATGCTCTGTGCAAAATTCTACCAGGTGGTTTCCTCTTTCATTCGTTACCCCCATTCCATATTCACCTACTACGTTTCCTCCTCTTCCCTTTCCTACTATCGAATTTCAGTCACCCATGAGTATTAAATTTTCGTCTCCCTTTACCATCTGTAAAATTTCTTTTATCTCATCATACATTTCATCAATCTCTTCGTCATCTTCAGAGCTAGTTGGCATATAAACTTGTACTACTGTGGCAGGCATGGGCTTCGTATCTATCTTGGCCACAATAATGCGTTCACTCTGTTGTTTGTAGTAGCTTACCCGCATTCCTATTTTTTATTTACTATTAAACCCACTCCTGCATTACCTCTGTTTTGATTTTGTATTTATAACCCTGTAGTCTTGTTCCTCCTGCCACTGCATTTACTAATTCCCACTATATCTAAATTTAACCTATTCACTTCCCTTTCTAAATTTTCTAACCTACCTACTCGATTAAGGGATCTGACATTCCACGCTCCGATCCGTAGAATGCCAGTTTCCTTTGTCCTCATACGACGTCCTCTTGAGTAGTCCCCGCCAGGAGATCTGAATGGGGGACTATTTTTCCTCCGGAATATTTTACCCAAGAGGACGCCGTCATCATTTAATCATACAGTAAAGCTGCAAGTCCTCTGGAAAAACGACAGCTGTAGTTTCCTCTTGCTTTCAGCCGTTCCTAGTACCAGCACAGCGAGGCCAGATTAGTCAATCATCCTGACTGGTGCCCCTGCAACTATTAAAAAGCCCGCTGCCCCTCTTCAGGAACCATACCTTTGTCTGGCCTCTCAATAGATACCCTTCCATTGTGGTTACACCTATGGTATGGCTATCTGTATCACTGAGACACACAAGCCTCCCCACCAACGGCAAGGTCCATGGCTCATGGGGAGGGTGAGGGGCTATATGATAATAATGTCAATAAACTTAAGTATGCCAAAAATCTTTGAACCAAAATTAAAAGAGAGCCAAATCCTAGGTACAATGCAAAAATCAATGTATCACATGTCCCAACAGTCAGAGACACCGGAAAAGTAATTCTGATTCCCAGTATCTCACTGAGAAGTTAAATCAAACTGGAAACAGGAAAACCAGGGTTAAACAGTGCAAAGTACACATTGTTACCACTCAGTAACTTAATAAAGAATACTTGAGTGATGGTATGCAGAAGAATTGTCAGAAAACATTATTTCATGTCCCTTTGCGTGGTTAAAATATCACACATCTAACTTATAGTCAAACAGGAGTTACTTGGAGTACTTTTCCTCATAGTGCTCAATACACTACACCCAAATGTGTGAAATTAATATGGTACATCAGATAAATAACTTATAAGCTTGTAAAAGTTATTCCAAACCAAGAAAGGTTCAGAGTCATCAGGTTTAGGCAATTAAACTTTTATTTTGTGCGATGAAGGGTGTGACCAGTGAATGGATAACTTTGAAATATAAAATCAAAAATACAAAAACAGTTTTCAGCCATTACACATTTTTGACGTGCTTACATAACTATCCACAGCAGAGACTGAGATACTTCAGTTCCAATAAACCATACAGCCACACCAAAGCCGTAATACGACATCTCATATTTTAAAGGAGGGACATGAATGGGTAATGTAATATATGAACCATATGTTATGGTGTCAAAAATAACAATAAAATATCAAGAAATACAAGAAGGGTAGCTTACATACATGATACAGACATGATACCAGAGAAGATTAAATGAGTACAAAGCAATTCTGTAACAAGTATAGTACAATATCTCAAAAAAAAGGAGAGTGGTATACATAAATGATACCAACCAAGCTTACTGACATACACTATGTTTGTGAAGCTCAAATGGCATACAAACTGTACACCACCTGTTTAACAGCTATCACTCTTGCATTAATTTCACTGTTGAAGTTGTGGATAATGATTGTATTAACTTTCTTGATCTAAAGGTCCCTAAAAACGAAGGTAGACACCATTTTAATGTTTTTTTAGAAAACCTGTACAGATATAACTATATATAAAAGTTTTCCAATTCAACTATATATACACATGCAGTTTTTCATTCAGTGCTGAATAGAATAATTAGATTTCCTTTGTCAGGTGATAATATTGATGCTGAACGTAGTAAATTTTCTTAAATTTCATTTTGTTCCTCACAATGTTAAGTGATAAATTGTAAAATTTAAATATATTTAAATAGTTCAGTTTAGACACTTTTAATTAATATATTCAATTTAGTTAGAACTACTAACCTTGTATGTCAAAAGACTATAGGCCAACACATGTGTGGCACATTGGTTAAATTTTGCATGAGCCACCACTCTAAACATGTTGGAACTGTTTTACGATCAGAGAGTTTTTCGTGCAGGCATTTGTATGATGCCCTTGCAGAAACTGATAATTCGGAAAACCAGTTCGTACTCTTACCACACAATACCCAAAAATCGAATAATGTTGTACCTATATTCTGAAGTTTTGTAATTGTGCCATGAAGAAAAAAAATTAAAAAATAATAATCAGAAGCAAAAAAAGGAGTATTTTTCATTCTTATTCAAAAAGGTTCATTATAATTTCTAGTACCATACGATGAAATTGGGCAAAGTCTCATCGAGGAGCCGAAATTTGCGTCCTGACGCAATTGCTAGGGATACCCCAGATTAGGACATATATCCATTCCTCATACATATTTAGCAATTACAAAGCATTGTCGGATTTGCTTGTACAATATAATGTGAACGTTGATGGTTGCCGCTTTAAGTGCAGGATCGACGGTGCACTACAGCGCGTGCTAGGACCATGTGGTTAGGGGCGGCGATCGTTAACGAACGCGATTTCTTATACTGATTAATCTGAACGCCAACTTGTGATGTGTTTGGAGAATACAGGGAATTATGAGTTGAAAAGACCTAAGAAAACGGGTCCATCTTGGAGCTGTGAAATCATAAATGAGGAAAGAGACGCTACAAAAGTACTCATCCGTCACTTGCACATTTATTCTGCAAAATTCGGGAAACCTATCATCACCGCTAGGTCTAACAATACATTTTTCACCCATAAATGTACAGTTCCCCCTTTTCCCATTCCTCTATTACACACGAAGTGATGTGCTGAGCCGGCCGGTGTGGCCAAGCGGTTCTAGGCGCTTCAGTCTAAAACTGCGCAAATCACTACGGTCGCAGGTTCGAATCCTGCCTCGTGCATGGATGTGTGTGATGTTCTTAGGTTAGTTAGGTTTAAGTAGTTCTAAGTTCTAGGTGACTGATGACCTCAGATGTTGAGTCCCATAGTGCTCAGAGCCACTTGAACCATTTTTTTGAGATGCTGCGTGGCTATGACACTGAGATCGTATTAGGGAGGACCTGGGATATCATCTTCCAGCCACTCAGAATGTTTTTTGTCGGTACCCTAAATTATTTCAAGTGAATTAAAGAGATGATTCTATGAGAAAAAAAGCAGTTACTTCGCCTCTATTCCATCCGAGCTGGGTTAGTGTCACTTCTCTAATTATTGCCAGACCGTTGGACGGTAAACACTAAACTTCCAGGAAATCGCCTTCATTGGTACGTCGTCGTGACAAAGAAGAGAGCATTGCTTCGTAGCACAAAGAAAACCTACGTTGCAGTCCACTACCGCTGTCTAAATAAACTGACCTTACATTTTAAGGATAATAATGTCGCTTCGTCTAATTAGCCTAGTTACAGCAGAATAATAGAGTATGTAGGACGGCCACTATATTCTTAAAATCTACACTTAACTGATCTAGTATTAAACACCCTCAGCTCTAACAGAAATTAGGAATATGTTACACTATACTTCCTTTCTCCTATGCCTGGCAGTCACACCTTCACACTGAAGTTCGTTTAAGATATTTGTAACCAGGAAACAAGATTAAAATTAAAAGAGAATTTTCTTTTAATGAGGTGTGAAGAATGATCTTCTCTTCAGTACTGCTCTGTGTACATTTAGTATTCGTTCGTTTGCTTCTACAAGTCCTGTGTAGCATATTGATATTCATGACATGCTCTGCACATCATCTAAGTAATGACAAATGTAATGTGGTGGCTTAAAACCATTTTAATCCTTATCTGTCAAGATGGTCCAAGACTGAAACCGGTTGATATTTAGATTTAAAATGAAAACAGCTGATGGTCAAACATGCATTTTATACATTACTTTACGTCTGTTAATAATCAGCTTCAAAATATGTTTAAAAGAATTTTCCACTGAACAGTGTCTCGGACCGTGTAGTTTGACAACCATGTGCGTTACTTTACATTTCATATGCGTAGGCTTCACAAACGCTAAATGTTTGTCGAGACGTGATGCTACGGTGTGCAAGACTTTGAATGTTTATGCACTCCCATTTTTTCCAGGATTCGGAGCGGCATTGTACACGTGACGAGATACTTTCGGAATATGGTGAAGGAGACTATAGAGTTCCGGGAACAACACGGTGTAGTTCGCAACGACTTACTGCATCTAATGATGCAGCTCAAGAACAAGCGCTTCATTGACGAACAAAGTAAAACTGGCTCCCAGGAAATTGATAACTGGAGTATGTATGAACACAAAACCCAATGGAAATGTGTTCACACTAGTTGTCATTTCTTCACCAGCTATCTGCAAAGTGTCTGTATTCACACTCGTGCAAAGGTGTGACTGGCAGGCATAGGAAAAAGCAACATTAGTGTTCAACGTCCCGTCGACAACGAGGTCATTAGAGACGGAGCACAACCTCGGACTGAGGAAGGATGGGAAAGGAAATCCGGTGTTCCCTTTCAAGGGACCATCCCGGTATTCGCCATAAGCGATTCAGGAAAATCACGGAAAACCAAAATCAGAATGGTAAGACGGAGATTTGAATCGTCATCCTCTCGAGCACAGATGGTCTTGGATAAAAAAAATGGTTCAAATGGCTCTGAGCACTATGGGACTCAACTGCTGTGGTCATCAGTCCCCTAGAACTTAGAACTACTTAAAACTGACTAACCTAAGGACATCACACACATCCATGCCCGAGGCAGGATTCGAACCTGCGACCGTAGCAGTCTCACGGTTCCGGACTGCCCGCCTAGAGCCACGAGACCACCGCAGCCGGCGGTGTTGGATACATAAACATTTTGGAAAGTCTTGCTATTTTTCTTTAAGATTGTATTGGAACTTACTCACCCTTGACAATGATATGTAACTTAATACACACTGACGGAAAATATCGCAACACCAAGAAAAAAGTAATACAGAGTAACGAAATTTCGAGAATACGTTTGTCTAGGTGACACACTGTTGGGATTAACATCTCATCGCAGGTTAATATAAACGTGAGGTAAGCCTTTGCACATCTGAAATTCTGGTACATTAAAAACTGGTGTAACTGCCAAAATGTAGAACGCAGGCATGCCTAAGTGGAAGCATAGTGCCGCACGGTGCCCGATGTCAGTATGTAGAATTCCGTGCCTGTTGCAATTGGTCGGTCAATACAGGTTCGGTTATTGCTGTTTGTGGATGACGCAGGAATCCTCGTTCAATGAAGTTGCATACGTTCTCGATGGGAGACGGATCTGCTGATCGAGCAGGCCAAAGCAACACGACGACACTCTGAAGAGCATGTTGGGGTACAACGGTGGTATGTCGTGTCACATACTGACTATATAATTAATTTACGTTGTTACCCTTAAGGCCGTTTGAAGCCCTCAATGGCACTACAAGATAGGAAATCAGAGACACAATGCAGAGTGTAGGCAAAAGTTTAGGTTGTCGGAGCTAAATACGTAGTAACACTAGAGCCATGCAAACTGCAGACGCACTGGAGGTTTCACTCAGAGAACTAAATGGTAACTCAATGCACCGCCCAGACGCTGTTGTAAGGCGTCGCAGTACAAGATGGCCGCGAAAAGTCACGTTTTCACAGAGGCAGCAAGCTTGATACTTGTTCCTGAGAACTGCAACGTCAGTGGGGTTACGCAAGTTAGGGTGTTACTACAGCAGTCCCCACTCTCCAAAGGTCTGAGTTGCGGAACAACTCGTCAGATTGGCCGAAGATTGTCAAGTACCGGTGTGTTGGTAGATCGACTATAAGAAGGGAGAAATAGTGTGCAGCCACGTTTCTTCGATAAGCTCCGACATGTCTGCTTCTCTCACTTGAAGCGCTGCTGTCAAGTTTGTACTAAACATGAATCTAGTGTTCGCTAGTCCTCTTAGTTCTCACCCCATGATTTTTGACTCTGACTTTTGTGGTGCAACATCCTTTGCATTTCCTAATGTTTAGAACTAGCCTTCAGTGTAGTAGTCTTAATTCCATGCGGAGTCAGGAATTTTTTCTGCCTCATGATGACTGGGTGTTGTGTGATGTCCTTAGTTTAAGTTAGGTTTAAGTAGTTCTAAGTTCTAGGGGACTGATGACCACAGCAGTTGAGTCCCATAGTGCTCAGAACCATTTTGAACAATTTTTTGAATTTAATTCCATGACTCTCCTGTCGAGTCCCAAATCCGCTCCTCTCATAGATGACCTGAGACAGTGTTTGGCGCCGGTCCGAGTCATCAGCTTGCCTTCACTTGGAATCTGCCTTTCTGCATTTGCTCCTCACCTCTCGGAAATTGCAGACTGACTTCAAACCCGCAGTCTTCCCTCCATTCTGTGGTAGGATCCGACAGTGGGTCAGCGATATCCCGTTCGAAAACACACTTAGAATGCTGCAAAAAAATGGTTCAAATGGCTCTGAGCACTATCGGACTTAACTGCTGAGGTCATCAGTCCCCTAGAACTTAGAAGTACTTAAACCTAACTAACCTAAAGACATCACACACATCCATGCCCGAGGTAGGATTCGAACCTGCGACCGTTGCGATCGCGCGGTTCCAGACTGTAGCGCCTAGAACCGCTCGGCCACTACGGCCGCAGCTGCACATGAATGGTAGCGAAACAGGTCAATCACCAGGATGACAAACAAACTGGCAGTAATAGTGCGCGGAATCAGCACCAGAGAGCTCATCCTGAAACACAAAAGCGCACCCCAGAGCACAATCCCAGATGTAGATCCAGTGTGTCTAGGCCGTAGACAGATTGGTTTCAGGTGCTCGTCTGACCTCCTCCTAACCAACACACTGCCCTCATTGGCGCTGAGGCAGTACGAGCTTTCATCCGGAAACACAGTAGACCACCGTCCTGCTCTCAATGACCTCTCGCTTGACACGATGGTAGTCGCGAACTGTGGTGGTTTGGAGTCAGTAGAATGCACGTTACAGAATGTTTGGTTGGAAACTGTCCTTGAAGTAACCGATCTGTGACAGTTCATTGTGTCACTGTGGTGCCAACTGCTGCTCACATTGCTGCTGCAGATGCAGTACGATGCGCCACAGTCATACGCCGAACACGATGGTCTTCCCTCTCGATAGTGCCACGTGGCCGTCAGGGTCCAAGTCCCCTTGCCACCGCACCATCCTATGGCTATCGCTCCCACCAATCATGCACAGTGCCACGATACGTTGCTACTAAGTCTTTCTGCAGTATCGCCGAAGGAACATACAGCTTCTCGTAGCTCTATTCCCCGAGCTCATACAAACTCGGTGAGCTGTTGATAATGACGTCGTCGTTCTCTTAACGCACTCTTCACTGACATCGACTCACTAAGTCCAATCTCGAAGGTAACAAACGCTCGTGACCGTTACAGCGCGTATTTAAGGTCAACTTGATTTCCATCCCCGTAGTGGCGGCAGCAGCGCCACTTGACTGGCACAAAATGTCAATAGATGTCATGTTTCGGATGTAGAAAGACCCTGCCATCTTTCGTTTATCACGCAAAACTCTTTCTTGATATTTAAAATTTTTCCAGTCACTGTGTTTTAAGTATCTTGCTACACTACGAAGATGACGTGCTACAGATCCCAAATTTAACCGACAGGAAGAAGATGCTGTGATATGCAAATCATTAGCTATTCAGAGCATTCACACAAGGTTGGCTCCGGTGGCGACACCTGCAACGTGCTGACATGAGGAAAGTTTCCAATCCATTTCTCATACACAAACAGCAGTTGACCGGCGTTGCCTGGTGAAACGTTCTTATGATGTCTCGTGTAAGCAGGAGAAATGCGTACCACTACGTTTCCGACTTATATAAAGGTCGGGTTGTAACAAATCGCGATTGCGGTTTATCGTAACGCGACATTACTCCTCGCGTTGGTCGAGATCCAATAACTGTTGGCAGAATATGGAATATGTGGGTTCAGGAGGGTAATACGGAACGCCGTGCTGGATCCCAACGGCCTCTTATCACTAGCAGTCGAGGTAACAGGCAACTTTATCCGCATGGCTGTAACGGATCGTGCAGCCACGTCTCGAACCCTGAGTCAACAGATGGGGACGTTTGCAAGACAACAACCATCTGCACGAACAGTTCGACGACGTTTGCAGCAGCATGGACTAACAGCTCGCAGACCGTGGCTGTGGTTACCCTTGACGCTGCATCACAGACAGGAGCACCTGCGATGGTGTACTCAAAGACGAACCTGGGTGCACGAATGGCAAAACGTCATTTTTTCGGATGAATCCAGGTTCTGTTTACAGTATCGTGATGGTCGCATCCGTGTTTGGCGACATCGCGTTGAACGCACATTGGAAGCGCGTATTCGTCATCGCCATACTGGCGTATCACCCGGCGTGCCATTGGTTACACGTCTCGGTCATCTCTCGTTCGCATTGACGCCACTTTGAACAGTGGACGTTACATTTCAGATGCGTTACGACTGGTTGTAAGAGGTCCATAATTAAAGAATTTGTTGCTAGTGCACTCGAGCTGATGTAATTTCGATGTATTGCTCACGCGCTGCCTGCGATATGTAAGCTAGAAGAGAATCTGAGACCAAAGAGCAGTATTGACTGCAGTAAGAACTGTGTGTTAGTAGGAGTAAGTTGTTGCTAGCGAGCAGTCGTGTCTGGTGTATCGTGTTGGCTGGGCCGGTCGTGTGCAGCGATGGCGAAGCCTGAGCGTTGTAGGATAAGGTAAAAGCAGCCTCGCGCATATGTAGTATTGTTACATCAAGCCCCATGTAAATGTATTTTAAAAAAATCTGTTAATAATATTTTTCATAAAAAGTAACTTTTGACATTCATCTCAATTTAAAGAATACACTAATTTCTCTAATCCTTGGCCATCCCGATTATTGAAAAGAAAAATCAGTTCTTTCCTTTTATATAAGACAAATCTATCGGCCAGCATTGCACTTAGCTGCGCTCGGAAAATTTCTTATAGGAGCAGGTATATATGCGTTATCCGGCGACCTAATTAAGGTAAGATTTTTCAGTTTATTCAGAATGATGTATCAGGGCCATGACGCAGCATTGCTGACGTCCAAAATTTACCAGGTTAAATTGACTGTCAATTATTGAAAGGTTATAAGTGACACACATTTTTTATTGAGATTATACGTTACGCATTTTTCCTGTTGGTAGGTTATACTGAATGTAAACGACATAATTATATTTTTTTATTGTTGAGAGGTTTAGGAATTTTTCTGTTTTGAGGTTACACTAAATGAGAATATTATTCATATTATTTTATTTTGTAGGGAGGTTACACGGTGGCTCTACCCTTCATTCGATCCCTGCGAAATCCTACATTTCAATAGGATAATGCACGACCTCATGTTGCAGGTCCTTTACGGGCCTTTCTGGATACGGAAAATGTTCGACTGCTGCCCTGGCCAGCACATTCTCCATATCTCTCACCAATTGAAAACGTCTGGTCAATGGTGGCCGAGCAACTGACTCGTCACAATAAGCCAGTCAGTACTCTTGATGAGCTGTGGTATAGTGTTGAAACTGTATGGGCAGCTGTACCTGTACACGCCATCCAAGCTCTGACTCAATGCCCAGGCGTATCGAGGCCGTTATTACAGCCAGAGATGGTTGTTCGGGGTACTGGTTTCTCAGGCTCTATGCACCCAAACCGCGTGAGAATGTAATCACATGTCAAGTCTAGTATAATATATTTGTCCAATGAATATCCGTTTATCATCTACATTTCTTCCTGGTGTAGCAATTTTAATTGTCAGTAGTGTATTTTCGATGATGTTTTCAAAATATTGTTTCCGCATTTGCATTTACGTCAATTACATCTGTTGGATGGTTGTATCGAACATGTAACCGAATAACTGAATCATGTAAAACAGTCATTTTGCTACAAAAAGTTTTAACTGAGACTTAAACAGTTATAAAACTTTAAGCAAGTACAAATTATTCATCTTAGTACAAAGTTTCCACGTCGGGACGAAACTGAGTCAAGTACCCTAAAATTCAAAAAGTTATTCTGGGTAGAATACGCCTAAATCAAAATATTAATTTATCCTTACTGAAACGTTTACCATACGTGGAGCAAAGGCTATTCAGCTCTCTATGGGCAGAGTTCTCATGACGCAACCCTCACAAATATATCTTTGAATCTAGTCTTCTTCGAGGGCATCATTGATTGCTCAGTATTGTTTCCTGTCCATCACCGAATATTCTCGGAAAATACTTGTTATTTCCGTAAACAGTTCCAAGCCAGCTCTTTGCTTTCACTGAAAGCTTTAAATATATCAACTAATGTACTTCTTTGAAGTCATTATTTCCCTCTCGTCTTCCTGATCATCATTTCATTAAGTCTTCAAAGACGACTTTTATGTTATTTTCATTCCATTTACGTCGCACCTTCTCCATATTTACTTGTTAAAGAACAAAAAAATAGCCTTTTATGGTATCTGTTTTGTCCTGTACAACCAGAAATTCATTAGGTGCCAAGATGAAACGTTCATGTTTACAATTCAAAACATACCTGTAGAATGTTCTGAGTAACCAGTTGCACAGCTAAATTCATGGGAACTCAGTTGTTTCATCTGTGACAGTGAACATCTCTGACCTATACGTGAACGTATTATGTTGAGAGCTCATATCGCACCCGCAAGAGTCATCGTCGTCGTTATTGTTATTGCATTGTTAAGATAATAAGTTAGTGAGCCGGACCCATTGGTCGTCCGTTGCACTTCCTAGAACAATCTGAAGTACACTACCGTCCATTAAAATTGCTGCACCAAAGAAGAAATGCAGATTATAAACGGGTATTCATTGGTCCAATATATTGAAACGTCCCCTTTGAAAAATTTATACTCGACTGTGCTTAAACTGACACACAATATTTTTAGCGCAACGCAATCTGACCTTCAAAAACCCCTACAAAAGAATGGCCCTGACTAACATTAACCTATACGTTTCACAAGTCACTTACCTCACAAAAATCTTCGTTACTCAAGCTACTGCAATACAGCGAGCGCCACTACTGCCAGCTAAATAAAAGATTCAAACTACTGAAGGCACTAACTACTGATAGGCATAGTTAGCAAATGAAAGATTTTAATACAGAACAAACAATGTATTTACCTTAATAGTCATAATATATATATCAGTTCGTGACACCAATTCTTACAAATTTCAAAACTCCGCCATCTCTCTCCCCACGTCCACCACTGCTGGCGGCTTACCTCCAACTGCGCAATTCTACGCGCTGTTAGCATCCAGCTGCCCAACACTACAATGGCGAGTATTACAACAATGCCAACCAGCCACTGACTGCACACAGCACAGCCAGTGTTTTTTTATACAGAGCGCTTCGTGGCGTTACCAATAAGAAAACCTAAACAGCCTACTTACATAGCCACATGCTCCCCACAAAAAATTTTACAAATTGTTTTGGTCAGCGGCCAATAATAATTTGATAAAATTTTTCATAATTACAATAACAAAGATATCAAATGCACACACTTATTGATACAATGTTGGTCAAAAGCTAAAATTTTCTCACAGTCCATAAAGACAGTCCTGATCGTTCATCACAGTAAAATTCCAGTGTTTTTCTCAAAGTCTGAGCAATAAAAGAAATTCCACTTGGAAGTAGTGGATTTCTAAGCAATCTTGAAGAAGTAGTGTTGTCCTTCCAACGGACAGACAGTGCTGACTCTTGACATGCAGACAGGTAATGGGCCACAGCAGAGTCAGTCAACGTTGAAGACTAGGTAGGTCATCAAAAAGCAGACCCACTGTAGTCCTGGCAGAGATTACTATTGGTGGGCCACCAGAGGTGCAGATCCACTGCAGTCCTTGTAGAAATAATGGTATTTGTGGGCCATCGAAGGTGCAGACCCAATGTAGTCCTTGTAGAGTTGGCCAGCAGCCATCTGTTTGACTGTAAAGGCTCACAATCACCATTGAAGAGTCTTGCGGATAATATAGCAAGTCCATAACCCACCACTTGTGCATGCACAAAGTTTTTGGAATTGTCCTTAGAACCAGCAATACTGTTAATCAGTCCCTTGCTGAATTATTAACATATGTGCGAACACTATCATTCCCTACTTCTCACATATTGTCCATATACTATGACCAACAGAAATGTGTGCAGTGAAATGTAACTTACAAGTTACTTAATTTGATGAACAGGTATTAATTACAATTTTATAACATGAGAATACAATAACAAAGGTACAAAATATATCATTAAAGAACATAGCAATACAGATAACATTTGCAGTAGTACAAGCTTTACAAAAGAATCGAAATAGCAAATACATCAGTGTTACAAAAATTACGACTAAGTACATACATAAAAGATCAGAATAACTTCTGAAACATCAGCTTCACACATGAGCATTAGAACAAAACCGAATAAATAATGTGTAAACATCGTTACAAAGTAAATAACATGTTATTAATGCAAATTATATTTGAGGATAACAGTATTCCTCATTATAGTTCATGTAGCTGAGTATTAGAAAAATTCTGCAACGTAAGTCTTATCAGATAAACATATAAAGACAGGACGAACATAAATACGCAAGGGTACACAAACACATAGTGGGATAACACAAGGAAAGGATAGGGTTTGTTTTACTGCAGTATTTTGCAAACAAAACTTTCTTTACTTCTCGGAGATCTCCCTTCATTCTTCATTATTTCCAAAAAGTCATATCGAAGCCTGCTTTCTGTATTATGCTCACATCCTCTTTCAAAAATAGTTTTTCTCCACTATACACTACTTTTTTGGCCAAACCATTTTCTTATAGCTTCTCAATGCATTTCTTCCAATTCATCATAGTTATTTTCTTATATAGTCTACCCCCTCTTAAGCTAACTTAAAATCTACTGAGCTCAGATGCTAAACTAAGGGACGAGGCAATGCAGCAGCACAAAACAAATTAACACAAACAACAATGAAAAAAATGGAAGTTGTCAAAGCAAGCAGCAATATTAAAACTAATATAAGGTAATGCGCAGCAAACAAGAAAAATAAATCCGTAGTAAAACTGGCTTAACAGAGTAATACAAAGTCAAATTCAGTAACATAATGCCTGGCACACAGCAGCAGCAAATGCAATAGCTTATAACTAAACATAAAAAAGCTCAAGCAGAAAAAATAGTATACTAAAGACAACAATGCCGATAAGGGAAATGTATATACACATCTTAATGTCTATATAATTAAAGTGGTGCACCACGAAAACTTATTGTAAAAAAAATATTACCATGTACTTGAAAAGAAAATTCTGTGTGCAATTCCTGTGAAGGGAAATGTCTTTTTGAGCTCCTTCGTTTTTTTTAAGTACATCATAAAGTTATTATTTACTGGATCTGTAGGCATAAAATATTTATATTAGTACATCCATTAAATTTTATAGTAACCGATGCTGCAGTGCAGCTAGAAACTAGGTATTAAACAAAATAGGCAAAGCAAGGCGTGAAACGTCATTCACTAGCCATATGGCGTTTCATAATGCAGTAAACAATCTTTCAACTAGCAAGACAATAGACGTGAAATGTTTCTCGTCGTTTCATTAGGCATTTTAATAAATATCATCAATTAAGAGCTCCACAGTATAATCATATGTTTTCAAGTTTGAGCGTGTCGTATTTGCGATGCTTCCTACAAAGGAATGAATGTCAATAGCGAGGATAATGGCCTCTTTTTTTTTTACCTATGTCTCTGAAAGGGACACACTAATGGCTTTGTTTTGTCAGGTGGTTGTCGCGCAGCTGGGTGCCCACGACGCATTACGTGCAGGTGGTCACTTAACTGTCTTATCGAAATATTTACGACACCAGTTTCCGCTACAGTGGCAGTCTCATATAAATAAAATTCACAGGTCAAGAATTTGCGTTACAAATCTGTAGACATAAAATCATTTAAATATAATAGTGTCCAAAAAATTTTCGGTAGCATAGTGATACATTCACGCATATACACTCATTTCATAACTCTTAAAGTACGATTCTCGGTTTCCAACATCCTTTTTCACAAATCAGAGTCCCTAACCACTACTCATTATTTCATACCTTATTACACGTATATATATTCGTCGACACTTCTTCAATATTTCATCATAACAGATACGTAGCATAACCAAATAACTCATATAGCATCAGCTTATTGATCATAAACATACCGCAACAGCATAATACACATAGTCATCGTAATAATAACATCATAAACCTCAGTCAAATTCTCAAAATCGTCGTAGCATCCTCCAATAATTTCAAAACCTAAAAAAAAAATTCTCTGCTCATTTCAAAAGTGTCATCTACCTCAAACGTACTTTAAAAATCATGATCCCATACCAAATATATCATTCAAAGCTCTCATAGTATAACAATGGTTCCGAAAAAATATGAACAGTTCACAAAGTACAGAAAAATTCAATTTCGTAAGTGTGAAGTTATCCAACTGTGTAATTACGTAAACATCTGTCACTGATGTAGTAAAATGAATGTTTGTCTCTCCCAGTTAAATGATCAGATAGCTGTGTGATTCTGTGTTAGAGAAATATGGTACCAATGAGTAAAATTGTATAAGCAAATACCATATTAGCTAGGGCTCCTTGTGCTTGCCAAACACATGGTACACAAAGTAGGCGTGTACCCCCCTGAGGATAAATGTAATTATATCCTCAGATGTTACAGATTACAGCAATGGAATGAAATGTATCACAGAAAACCTTTGTATCATTGTATTTCAAATATCTTTAAAAATAAATGTTTTAAGTACAAAATTTGTCACTCAAATACGCGTACTATAGCGCTAAACTGTGCGTCGTGTTGTAAGATAATCTCTGTGGAAGTGTCGTAGTTACCGTCCTCCGAAAGCTAAGTTCTACAGAAGTCAATGTACTTACCTCATGATAGACAAAAGTGAAATGCTTTGCGTATAGATATCGTAGTTACTAGGCTTATTGCCGTGATGAAGTAAGTACTGTACTGTAACGTATTGTTGTGCTACAGAAAAGGCTGTCTCATTGTACCTATACCACAAAGTTACTACTAAAACATGTTTTACTTTCCAGAATAATACAGAAAAACTGTGCAGATATAAAACAGATACAGGGCAAAAGCAACATTGTAAATTGTCACTCATTAGTAGCGTCGTGATAAGATCGTGTAGCTGTCACATAAACTAACCACTGAGTCATCTGGTATCTCACAGAAAGTACTTTAAATCCAGAATTTATTTTCAAGTAAACCAAAATGTTGCATTAAAATCTCATTAGCAGTACTGGTAACTGTTCTAAGTATGTCAGCCTTATAGTCGTTACGTAATCGTGCAACTTACAAGCAAGAATGTACACGCACAATAACACTGTGACGTCTGTTCACTATAACAATGCATTCGTAATTTCTGTTTAAATAACTTCTCTTGGTTCTTGACTGGATATTTAACTTCAAACATGGTTGCATGTTAACAGATTCTAAGTCTGACAAATTGTGCTAGTAGCGTGAAGTGAAAAATTTTAAGGCAAAGACAAAGTTAAAAAGCAGATTATCTTTCAATAAACGGTTTTACATGTGAAATGTGGTGTAAACCTTTACTCTTCCTAGTACGCACAGTTTCAACTTCAACGCAATTATCATGTGGTATACGTCGAATTCTGTAAGGTCCATTGTAAACTAGAAAGAATTTGTGACTCAAGTGTTTCTTCTTATGTGACAATGAATGAGCTTTAATGAGAACTTTCTGACCAATATATAATTTCTTTGCATTTGCTTTAACGTGTAAATTTCTCCTTTTGTCTGCAGCAGAATTTATATTTTTAATAGCCAAATCAATTATGTCTTTGTGTCGAAGTTTACATGTATTCGGAAAAGGTACAAGCTCTCTGATTCTGTTCGGTGGTTCTTTATTCTTCAGTACAAGAACAGGTGGTAAAGCAGTGGAGTCATGAGGCATTTCATTCAGCACATTTTGAAATAAGTGTAAATATCTGTCCCAATGCTGATGCTTTCTGTGACAATAAAGTCTGCAAAGCTTATTGATTTCTTTCATAATCCGTTCAGACGGGTTACAATGTGGTGAGTACAATGAAATAAAAACAGATTTGATTTTATGGTTACGAAGCATGCGTGACCAAACAGCAGATCTGAATTGCGATCCGTTATCTGAAATTACTTTACTAACGTGTCCAACTTCACGTAAGAAATTTTTAACAAAGCCGTTGGATATAGACCGTCCAGTGGCTTTACGTAACGGAGTGAAAGAAACAAATTTTGAAGTAAGTTCAACAGCGACTATAACGTACGAAAATCCATTAGATGTTCTAACAAGCGGTCCCAAGAGATCAACAGCAGCAAATTCTTTTAATTTAGAAGGAATGATAAGAAACAATGGAGCACGATGGGAGACAGTAGATGGTTTCGCCTTTTGACAAAGTTTACAAATAGACAAGACTCTTCGAATTCTCTTTTCCATATTGTTAAAATAACAAGTCGTTCGAAGAATATGATAACATTTTCGTGGACCAAAATGTGCATAGCTGAAATGAATGTACCAAATTAGCTTATTAACAAAATCGTCTGGAATGCAAAGTACCCATAGCTTGTCATCAACAGTGCAGGTTTGAACAGTATGTTGTTCCTAACCAGTAAATAATGCCGAATCTGTGTGTGTGTCTTTTCATGCCATTTACTTTTGATGTCTTTCCAAATCGGATCTTTATCTTGTTAATGAGCAATGTCCTTTAAAGATGTGGTGATGAAGTTTTCAAAGGCGACTATATGAATGTAAAGAATACTGAAATTTTTATCGAGGTTGCTTTCTGTGTTACTTTTCTCAAGCCCAGCCGGTGCGCGTGACAGTGCGTCCGCAACAATGTTCTCCTTGCCGGGAATGTAGACTATTGTGAAGTGGAATTCTTGCAGAAACAATGCCCAACGTTTTAACCTGTCATGATTTAATTTTGAAGACATAAGAAATTGTAATGAACGATGGTCACTGTATACTTTTACGTGCTTACCATAAAGAAAGAAACGGAATTTGTTAAATGCCCAAACGATAGCTAAAGCTTCTAATTCACTAACGGAATAATTTTTTTTCAGATTTTGTTAGCACTCGGCTAGCAAAAGCAATGGTTTTCTGAACAGTAATGTCATTTTCTGTGGCTTCTTGAAATAAATGGGCACCAAGACCGACTTTAGAAGAATCCTTGCTAAGGCAAAAATCTTGTGAGAGATCTGGATGAGCTAGTATTGGCGCGTTAAGTAGCGATTCTTTCAAAGAATTGAATTCCAAGTGTGCTTGTTCGTCCCAGTTCCAAATAGTATTTTTTCCAGTGAGAGAACGAAGTTTTGGTGTAACTAGAATTTGCATATTCAGAAAACGACGGTAAAAATTTACGAGGCCTAGAAAACTGCGGACTTGTTTTTTTGTGGATGGAACTGGAATGGCTCTGATTGCTTCTAACTTTTCAGGATCCGGCTGAATGCCTTCAGAAGAAATAATATGTCCCAAAAACTTCACCTTTGTCCTACCGAATTCAGACTTTTCCAAGTTAACTGTAATTCCAGATTTTGCAAAAATATGTAACACGCTGTTGAGGATGCGATATATGTTGTTCCACTGAGGCTTCTGCTATCAGAATATCGTCCACATATAAGGTGATGTGGCGTTTTAAGAACTAAGGTAATATGGAATTTAGCCCGCGAATGAATGCTGCCGAAGAAATGTTCAAACCAACAGGAAGTTTCCGAAACTGATAACAAATGCCGAAACAAAAGAAAGCTGTGTATTTTCTACATTCTGGGTGAAGTTCGATCCGATAAAAGCTGGATCTGAGATCAATGGAAGACAGCACTTTTACACCATTAAAATTTTGAAGTAGATCTTCCAACGTTTTCTGCCTGTCTGTTTCAGGAATAATGATAGTATTGATTTGTCTCGAATCTAAGACAAGCCTGATCGATCCATTTTTTTTCTCAACAACATGTAATGGATTGTTGTATGAGCTTACTGCAGGCTCAATAATGCCCTCGTCAAGCATAGATTGTATTTCTGTTCTAACACGGTCCCTATAATGTGCCGGAATTACGTATGGTCTAACACAAAATTCAGTATGCTCACGAACACGAAATTGGTACTGAAATCCCTTGATTGTTCCTGTATTGTGTGTAAAAACTGTGGAATGTGCTTGTAAAATCTCAAAAAGGTCCTGCCTATCAGTGTCATTGCAATTCTCAATTTTTTGAATTTTATTCTGAATTAACTCATTAGTTTCAAATATGCCGTCGATATCATCCCTGTCAGTACTTGCAGAGTGATTGTTAGTGTCTAGTTCCGTAGAAAACTCCGAACTGTTGTCTAACAGAAGGTAAAGCCGATTCATTTCCTCGTCATGGTTTCAGAGCCAATCTTCAAATTTCAAAGCTATTTACTTACCTTCTTTCTCTAAACTTATTTCAGCATCGTGAAAGTTTAAGATTGCTTTTTATTCATTCAAAAAGTTTACTCCCAGTATAATTTCCGTCGACAATATGGAACAATAAGAAAGTTCATAGAGAAGCTGTGGCTTTGACAAAAGAATTCTAAGTTAGGTTGTTGGCGTACATCTACACTTTTTCCAATGACTGCACCTTGTAATTTAATCTTGTGTAACGGAAGAGTGGGGCAATCCTTCGATTTGATGCATTTGCTAAAAGCTGTTTCACTTATTACTGAAATGGGACTGCCTGAGTCAAGTACTGCCGTAAATTTTACGTCATTTACAGTAATGTGAATCACAGGATATGCAATGTTGTTATGTTTTACGTCCTGTTCCTGGAGTAAGATGTCCCTAATGTCTTCCATTTTTACGTAATTACTAGCTACGGCAGCTGCGTCGTCAGTTTCATTCGCACGTTTTGTGGCTTCCAGCGGTATGAGTCGTTGCCTATTGTGTCTTTGTTGGCGCGCGTCGTTATTGGGATTTGGAGACCTAACTTCTACAAATTCACCTTGTCGAGAGGGCCCTGCTCTGTTTGAATCCCGCCAGTTCTGCTGCAATTCAGGTCTGTCGTTACGATCATATCGTCTGTCGTCATGTCGGTAGATTCCATAGTTTCTTTCTTCTCGGTCACGTGGAGGAGAATTTCTCCCTGAATCGTAACTGCGCGCTGGACCGTTGCGTCTTAAGTTATTCTGTCTCCCTTGATAATAATTATTTTGGTTTCCATATTGTCTGTTTCTCTGATTGTCTCTGTGATAGTCATTACTACGGAAATGTGATCTTTCTCTGTAACTATTATTACTCCGCCAGTGGTTGTCATATGGGTGGTGTCTGTTTTGGTCACGATTTGCGTTGTAAGAGTAGACTTGTCGTGCCCACTTATTGTTTCTGTCGTCACGGAATTGTGACGGATGTGAACTGTAGTGATTGTTTTCCTGTTTTCGCATCCCGCGACTGTGTGTGTCAATTTCTAATTCTTGTAAGAGTCCCTGAAAAGCATCAATGTCGTCTTTGCAACGCCCTGCCAAAATAATATTCCTTAAATGTTCAGGCAATTTGATTAAGCAAATGCGGATGAGTTCTGACGGGCTGTATGGGTTTGAAAGATACTGGTTCTTATGCAACATGTCTTCAAAATATTTGACAAGACTGGAAAATTCTGATTGTTCAAAGTGTTTCATCATCATGATGCTATGTTTTACTCGGTCTTGTGTAGCTTGAGACCAATATGCTGATAGGAAGGCATGATAAAATTCTCCTTCACTGTGGCAAACGTGAATGACCGATCGCATTCTTACAGATGGTTCGTTCTCTAAGTAGCCACACATAAATTCTAATCTGTGTTCTAATGACCAGTTGGGAGGAAAACAATGAGAGAATTGATGGAGCCACGCTTGTGGATGAATGTCGTTGCCAGAATTCTTAAATGTTTTGAATTTACGTGCAGTAATGAACAGCTTATAGTCAAAATCATCGTGTTGGCGAGTAGCATATCGGTCATTGTTACGTAGTGTCGGCGGTTCCATCTCAAAATTCGGTGCACCTTGCCAATTTCTTTCATGATTTCCGAAATGCCCTGTATTATTATTTTGTGGCTTTTCTGTATTTCTAAGTTCCTCTTCCTGTGTTGGAGCGCGAGTGTCCTCTGAAATACGTAATTTTTGTATTACCTGTGTCAACTGATCTTGTACTTCCCGGATTTCTCTTTTGTATTGCGTATTAATTTGATTCTGATTTTGTTTGAATTTCTTAATTTGTTCATACTCTTCTGTGTCAGTGATGGCTACAGGTCTTGTTTCATTCAGATTATCATCTACCTTTGCAGATAAATTAGTGAACTGATCCGAAAGTTCGGCTACTTTCTCCGATATCGAACACATTTCCTCAGTGTGTTTTTCTGAACCAAGTTTTAGAGTGTGCATTTGTGTTGAAATCGAATCTACTGTGTCCTTTAAGTTTTCCTGAGTTCTTGCAAGTTGCGTAACCGAATCGATGGATGCAACTGAGTCCATTTTAGCTTGCAAGGTGTCGTGATTTTCACGAACAATAGTTTGCAATTCTTTTATGGCTGCTTCGTGATTCTGTAATGCGTTTTCATGCCGCGAAAAAATAGGTTGAAAATGCTCACAAATTTGTGTTTTTACGTCATTACAGATTTTTTGACATTTCGATTCAATGTTATGTAACTCAGTAGTTAAACCTTCATGTGTTTGTTCAAGTGTGGTGTCTAACTTCCGAAGATTTTGTTCCATTGTGTCTAACTGTTGCTGTGTTTGTCTCTGGTGTTCTTCCATTGTGTCTAACTTTCGAAGATTTTGTTCCATTGTGTCTAACTTTTGAAGATTTTGTTCCATTCTGTCTAACTTTTGAAGCTTTTGCTGTGTTTGTCTCTGATTTTGTTCTATTGTGTCTAACTTTTGAAGCTTTTGTCCCATTTGTTGCATTAATTGTAATAACAGTGCACTGGTGTCTGAAACATGTTCCTTAGTGCTATTCGGCAATGCATTTGAACCGGAAATATTCGCAGTTTGAAAAACAGAAAATGTGTCTTGACTTATTTGAGAAAACGGTGAGGACGCAAAACCTGAATCTACAGTATTTGCAAGAATATGTCCTGTCATTTCCGAATCCTGAGGCGAGCTGTTGCCGACCGATCGATCGATAATGCTTCCCTGTTCACTAATTGTTTCACTGCCTACACCATTATTTGCAGCCCGCTCCATTTCCCTATTTACAATTACCAAATTACTACTCTGAAAATTAGTTAATTCATTACATGGAGGTGCTAACACACTGCTTTCGTCTTCACTGTCATTTCTCAGTTTACTTTGGAGCCTAGTATTACGTTTTTCACACGCCATTATAGGCACAATATTTCACACGACAACACAGAAAAGCACAATTTGAAGAGCAAAATAATAAAACACATAAACATAGCAATGAAAATAATAACTACTTATTTGCAAGTGCAGCCGCGAAATACTTGGTGCAAATCTACATGCATGCCACACCTGTTTTACTGTACAACAATGAAAGACTGCAACTACAAAGGAGATTCTCTCTACAATTACGTGCTAGCAATAAACGAAATCTACATTAATTACATAAACTACAAGAAAAAATCAGAAGATTCCAGTGAGGTATCCTCGGCTAAGGGTCGACATATGAAACGCCCCTTAGAAAAATTGTACACGACTGTGCTTAAACTGACACACAATATTTTTAGCGCAACGCAATCTGACTTCCAAAAATCCCTACAAAAAAATGGCCCTGACTAACATTAACCTATACGTTTCACAAGTCACTTACCTCACAAAAATCTTCGTTACTCAAGCTACTGCAATACAGCGAGCTCCACTACTGCCAGCTAAATAAAAGATTCAAACTACTGAAGGCACTAACTACTGATAGGCATAGTTAGCAAATGAAAGATTTTAATACAGAACAATGTATTTACCTTAATAGTCATAATATATATATATCAGTTCGTGACACCAATTCTTACAAATTTCAAAACTCCGCCATCTCTCTCCCCACGTCCACCACTGCTGGCGGCTTACCTCCAACTGCGCAATGCTACGCGCTGTTAGCATCCAGCTGCCCAACACTACAATGGCGAGTATTACAACAATGCCAACCAGCCACTGACTGCACACAGCACAGCCAGTGTTTTTTTTTATACAGAGCGCTACGTGGCGTTACCAATAAGAAAACCTAAACAGCCTACTTTCAATATTATGCTAGAACTCACATGTGATTACATTTTCATGCAATTTGGGTGCATAGATCCTGAGAAATCAGTACCCAGAACAACCACCTCTGGCCGTAATAACGACCTTGATACGCCTGGACATTGGGTCAAACAGAGCTTGGATGGCGTGTACAGGTACAGCTGCCCATGCAGCTTCAACACGATACCACAGTTCATCAAAAATAGTGACTGGAGTATTGTGACGAGCCAGTTGCTAGGCCACCATTGAGCAGACGTTTTCAATTTGTGAGAGATCTGGAGAATGTGCTGGCAGGGCAGCAGTCGGAACATTTTCTGAATCCAGAAAGTCCCGTACAGGACTTGCGACATGTATTATCCTGCTGAAATGTAGGGTTTCGCAGGATTCGATTGAGGGGAAGAGCGACGGGTCGTAACACATCTGAAATGTAACGTCCACTGTTCAGAGTGCCGTCAATGCGAACAAGAGGTGACCGAGAGGAGTAACCAATGCCACCCCATACCATCACGCCAGGTGATATGCCAGTATGGCGATAACGAATACATGAGTCCAATGTACGTTCACCGCGATGTCGTCAAACACGGATGCGACCATCATGATGCTGTGAACAGAACCTGGATTCATCCAAAAAAAATGTCGTTTCGCCATTCATACACTAAGGTTCGTAGTTGAGTACACCATCGGAGGCGCTCCTGTCTATGATGGAGCGTCAGGCGTAACCGCAGCCATGGTCTCGGAGCTGCTGCAAATTTCGTCGAACTGTTCATGAACATGGTTGTTGTCTTGCAAACGTCCCCGTCAGTTGACTCAGGGATCGAGACATGGTTGAACGATCCTTTACAGCCATGCGGATAAGATGCCTGTCATCTCGATTGCTAGTGATACGAGGCAGTTGGGCTCCAGCACGGCGTTCAGTATTACACTCCTGAACCCACATATTCCATATTCTGCTAACAGTCATTGCATCTCGACCAACGCGAGCAGCAATGTCGCAATACGATAAACAGAAATCGCGATAGGCTACAATCCGAACCTTATCAAAGTCGGAAAACGTGATGGCACGCATTTCTGCTCCTTACAGGAGGGATCACAATAACGTTTCACCAGGCAACGCCGGTCAACTGCCGTTTGTGTACGAGAAATCGTTTGGGAACTTTCTTCATGTCAGAACGTTGTAGGTGTCGGCACCAGCGCCTAACTTGTGTGAGTGCTCTGAAGAGCTAATGATTTGCATATCACAGCATCTTCTTCCTGTCAGTTAAATTTCGCGTCTGTAGCTCGTCATCTTCGTTGTGTAGCCATTTTAATGGAAATTCGTGTATACAAAAGGGGCAACGGCTTTGTCGCAGTGGATACACCGGCTCCCGTGAGATCACCGAAGTTTTGCACTGTCGGCAGTGGCCGGAGCTAGGATGGGTAACCGTCCAGCCGCCAGGCGCTGTTGCCATTTTTCGGGGGTGCACTCAGCCTCGTGATGCCAATTGACGAGTTACTCGACCGAATAGTAGCGCCTGCGGTCAAAGTAAACCATCATAACGACCGGGAGAGCCGTGAACTGACCACACGCCCCTTCCATCCGCATCTCCACTGAGGATGACACGGCGGTCGGATGGTCCCGATGGGCTACTTGTGGCCTGATGACGGAGTGCTACTAGTGTATACAGAAATCGAATCTGTCAGCGGCATCAGTTACTTAATTTGAAGAAACTATACGAAATAAATCACGGATTAGACACAATTGTTCGAAGATCGCTTAGATAAGACATAATCATATATAATTCGTGAGCAACAGTTATACATGAAGGTACATTAGTATATTCCGCCCTGTTAGATGGTGCCACTATTTTCATGGGCCGACGTGATGTAGGTACTATTGTGTCAGATTTTCTCTATAGCTTCACTCGACACCAAGAGATGGAGCCAACTGTTCTTGAAGGCCTCCGCCGCAATGTACGTGCCCCGCTGTGTAACCTTTAATTACAGACGATGCGTAGTGCATCGGTACTTTGCATTTCGCCAACATGAATACCTTATGCTATTCATTTCACTTTCTTCACAGTTTTGTCGCAACACGCCTATGCTTCCTGGCCATGCCTTCCACATTATCAGTACAGTAAATTTGACTTCTCGTATCGAATATAATGTCCCTCGCTCTGTGTGTTTCTACACTGTGGCCGACTTTTAAGTTGTCTGTGACCTCAGTGTATTTTAAGACCCCCAAAAATTGCCAGTTGTGTTCTTTTAACTGTATGCCGACTTTTTTAACTGCCCCTCAGTAAATGTCCACGTGTTAGTGCATATTTTAACTTCCATATTCTCCATTTACTGTATTTTTATTTCTTCCTTTTTTCGCCCTGTTTATGTACGAGTTTCCCTGTTTATATTTTTTGTTAAGGCCATCTGGGACAGGGGCATGAAGTTACAATAAAGGAAAAAAATAATCGAATATAGTTATATCACACGTATATTACATTATGGTTAACCTCACGAATGTAGAAAGTTTTGGTTTCACTACTACTTCAAAGTGCTAGTCTCATTATAGTTTTGCGTTGTATTGTGTAAAACTATATATTCAAACGCAATCCATTAATTCCGAAAGAGTGTGACCCCTATTTCAACATTACAATTCTCGTGACATCACTGTCTATCAACTAATTATCCTAACTCTAAACCTCAACCACAATATGCTTAGTTTTTTGAGTATCTTGACGCATCTGCTTCAAGCTAAGCTGTTATACATTTTGATATTATTCCTTTATGGTTTCTAATATAAAACAAAGGAAAAGGGAAAAACAAAGAGAGAAAAAATTTTATATTTTTTTTTCATTTTATTTAAAAATGTTGCCACTCATTTAGGCTTACCTAAACTATTATATTGCATGTCATCTATTGTTTATTCGACTATTGTAATGTGATTTCAATTTTTCATACTCTTATAACATTTAACTTACTGATAACTGTAAACTGATAACAGCTGACTTGTTATACGATCTAGTACTATACTATTAACTTTTTTTAAAAAAATCACAAAAGTCCCTTTTATTGTAATAATCTTTCCTTCTTATTTCAAGTTGTTGCCACTAACCTACGCTCACCTAAATGATGTTCAGTATCATTTATTATATGTTCGTCTACTGTAATATGATTATGTTTGGTCATACTTACGTGACATTTCATTTAGTGATGGTTGTAAAATGATGGTTGTAAACATATTATTTTACAACTTTTTTTTCTAATCTAAATAAGTGTTATGTATGTATTGTACCACACCAGTGGTTGCAAACATGTCTTCTGTTTTGGATATTGACTAACGACTACCTCTGTAATGTTGTTCACGATGCTGCGTAATGTCTCACACTTCATGCTGTCAGTATATGAAGTTCTCCTCCAGACAGGATAAATGTATCTTTAACAAGTGATTCACGTCTTTGTGACATGTAGTGAATAGCAATGCACAGCTGTCTGTAAAGTTACTCTTTGTCTTTATTTCTATGATTAGTCGTAACGCCAATTACCGGCTTCGTTAATTTTTGGTAGCTTAATCGCCAGTCAGTTTGGCACTGGTTCTCTTCGAATTGACGAAGACACTGTCAAACTTACTTATATGAGATGAGATCTGTAATATATTCAGTCTGTGTGCTCACTTTAACGAGCTTTTTACTAAAGTTTGATTTAAATATTAGTTTGATACCAACTGGAATATCTGTATATGGAATACTAACATGCATACTTCTGTTAATATATCCAAATTAGCTATCGTTAATTTTCTTGTACACTTGAGTCTGATGACGAAACTTTGAAACGCGTAACGCTTAATAAAGAACTGTGTGATCAAGGCTTTGCTATATTTCAAAGTTGAACCCATTACTATCAGATATAGGAATTGTACTAAGAACACGATCTCTCTTCGCAGAGTTTACGATCGACGACGTGGCAGCACAGTGCATCCTGTTTTACGCTAGATGCCAGGCTTCGAGATGTCGTCGAGTACCATGAGTTTCGCACTCTACGAGCTGGCTCTCAATCCAGACGTATAGAAGCGGCTGCATGAGGAGGTGGACGCCACGCTGAAAGAGGGCGCAGGGCAGTTGACGTACGAGGTCATCTCGGACATGAAGTATTTGGACATGGTTATTGCAGGCGAGCTGCAGCACCCTCATCTTCCATACGAGTCGCGAACGTGGCTAAACTGATTGACTCTTCTTGCTTCCACAGAAGGATCCTGAATTTAGAGGCTCTGTAGTGTTATATTCTTCTTCTTCATCTTCTTCTTGTGTAATGGCCCTCGAGGACCACGGGTAGCCTCTTTATGGTTTACATTTTCCTTTTGACCTCCCAGAATCTCTTCATTCTTTCTTCTCTTCTGTCATGGTCTTTCCCCGAGACCTACAGTATCCTCTTCTCTTGTCTGTTCCACTGGTAACTCTCTATCCTTTTCCTTTATCAGTCATCGATCGCCAGCGTATTGGTCGGTGTGTACTTGCTTCTCAAATTTTCCCCTCCTTCCATCTCCATCTTCAATTCCGACCAATCCTTCTGGAGTTCAACAATCCAGTTGGTTCCTTTGTTTTCTCCTGCTTTCCTTGGGGTTTTGCACACTCTTTTTGTCATTTTAGCCCGGAACACTCTGGTACACCGGCATGATGAGTTCGAAAGCGCGCCAGGATGTATGAATCTAGACGGCAGGCGCTAGGTGGCGCTCCTAATATTTTCGAGTGTGGCTGTCGCCGGCTCAGCGTTAGGTGGGGGCTACACTCCCGCTCCAGCCTACTGCCGTCCGCTGCCGCGTTATAGACCTAGCAGTGCAGGGGTCCCGGCCTCAGTCGTGTTCCTTCTGCGATCTCATTTTCCTCGCTGAACTCAGCATTGCTTGGTTCCAGATATTTCTACTTCCACATTCTCAACTTGGTTCACTCTCCGCACTTGTAATTTCGTCGTGTTTTCTTCATTGTCCAGCCATCGATATGGAATCGGTGGCTTTAGGAGGGTAATACGGAACGCCGTGCTCGATCCCAACGGCCTCTTACCACTAGCAGTCGAAATGACAGGCACCTTATCCGCATGGCTGTAACGGATCGTGCAGCCACGTCTCGATCCATGAGTCAACAGATGGGGGGAACGTTTGCAAGACAACAACCATCTGCACGAACAGTTCGACGACGTTTGCAGCAGTATGGACTATCAGCTCGGAGACCATGGCTGCGCTTACCCTTGACGCTGCAATGGAGTACTCAACGACGAACCTGGGTGCACGAATGGCAAAACGTCATTTTTTTCGGATGATTTCATGTTCTCTGTAAACAGCATCATGAGGGTCGCATCCGTGTTTGGCGACATCGCGGTGAACGCACATTGGAAGTGTGTATTCGTCATCGCCATACTGGCGTATCACCCGGCGTGATGGTATGGGGTGCCATTGATTACACGTCTCGGTCACCTCTCGTTCGCATTGACGGCACTTTGAACAATGGACGTCGCATTTCAGATGTGTTACGACCCCCGGGTCTATCCTTCATTCGATGCCTGCGATACCCTACATTTGAGCAGGATAATGCACGACTTCATGTTGCAGGTCCTTTACGGGCCTTTCTGAATACAGAAAATGCTCGACTGCTGCCCTGGCCGGTGCTAACTCCAGATCTCTCAACAACTGAAAACATCTGGTCAATGGTGGCCTAGCAACTGGCTCATCACAACACGCTAGTCACTACTCTTGATGAACTGTGGTATCGTGTTGAAGCTGCATGGGCAGCTGTACCTGTACACGCCATCCAAGCTCTGTTTGACTCAATGCCCAGACGTATCAAGGCCGTTATTACGGCCAGAGGTGGTTGTTCTGGGTACCGATTTCTCAGGATCTATGCACCCAAATTGCGTGAAAATGTAATCACATGTCAGTTCTAGTATAATGTATTTGTCCAATGAATACCCGTTTATCATCTGCATTTCTTCATGGTGTAGCAATTGTAATGGCCAATAGCGTATCTGGTAGCATAGGTTTTGACTTTTGCACTACAAAGTAAACGTATTGAGGCTCGATTACCGTGTGCTTCGGTTGACTTCTGCCTTTCTTCCAGAAAGCATCATGTACAAATAGCACATATTAGTAACCAGATACGCTTTTGTAACTGCACCGATTCAAGTTACGGGCGAGATTCTTCATTCTTCATCGACAGTTAACATCTATGAAATTAAAACTTACGGAAGTGTATCTACACTGACGGAAAAAAAATTGCAACATCAAGAAGGAGTTGTGCGACGTAAGCGATAGTTGGTAGCCATGTTTCTACATCTGAGTGGCGATGTCTATTTAGATTTCGCACCAGATGCACAAGAGTGGCGCTTGTAGCGCTTCCATGAGGACTGAAACGAGATTTGCTTTAAATATGCGCTGTGCCAGTCGAGAACGATAGTTGTCTACGATACTGGACGTGGCCAGTTGATGTTAATCAAGAATGTCTTTTTAAGATGGCCGAGCCGCCATTATCAGCACCTCCCAGAATTTGGTCGAGGTCATAGGGATACGAGAAGCTGGATGTCCCTTCTGCGATGTTGCAGACAGACTTGGCAGGAATGTAGCTACTGTACATGATTGCTGGCAGCGGTTGTGACGCTGTTGTGCGCTACAAATCCGGGCTGCGGACAGCCAGTACACCCACGTGGCAGTAACGAAAGGGAAGACCATCGCGTTCGGCACATGGCTCTGAAGCATCATACTCCATCTGCAGCAATAATTAGCTCAGCAGTTGGCACCACTGCGACACAACGAACTGTTATAAATCGGTTACTTCAAGGAAAATTTCCAACCAGGCGCCCAGCAGCGTGCAATCCACTGACCCCATATGACTGCCATTTGCGTATTCAGTGGTGGCAGGCGAGAGCTCATAGGAGGGCAGGGTGGAGTCTGTTGTGTTTTCTGAAGAAAGTTGGATCTGCCTCAGTGCCAGTGATGGCCGTGTGTTGGTTAGGAGGAGGGCACTAGGGGGGCAGCATACTGGGCCTACACCTGCAGTCATGGTTATCCCACGCACCTTGACTGCAAAATTTTAAGTCAATCTGATAAAAAAATGAAATGGAAATGAGCGTATGGCATCGTTGGTCGGGGGGAAGTTCGGACGCCAGGTGTAAGTCTTATTTCATTCGACGTCACACTGGACGTCTTTGCGCGCCGGTGATGGGGATGAAATGATGAAAACGACACCCAGTCCCCGAGCGGAGGAAATCTCCAACCCGGCTGGGAATCGAAACAGGGCCCGCTTACATGGGAAGCGAGCACGTTACCATCCAGCTAAGCAGGCGGACGTCAACCTGATGATTCGACCTGTTGTGTTGCTATTCGTGAATTGCATTCCAGGGGGTGTTTTTGAACACCATAACGCTCCACCACATGTTATAACCTAAATGCCCTACAGGGTGTCAAATGTTGCCATGGCCTGCTTGATTTCCAGATCTCTTTCCATTCGTGCACAAATGGGACATTACTGGATGACAACTCGAGCGTCACCTACAAAGATTTTTTCTGGAGTTGAGAACAAGCAGGCTGTTTGGTTATTTACTGCAGATCTTGTAGTGGACATTTGGGGCTTGGAAGCCACGTACAACTGCTAGGGAAAGGAATACCTCCAAATGAAACTTTCTGGAAGATTAAAACTGTGTGGCGGACCGAGACTCGAACTCGGGACCTTTGCCTTTCGCGCGCAAGTGCTCTACCAACTGAGCTACTCAAGCACGACTCAGGCCCCGTCCTCACAGCTTTACTTCTGCTAGTACCGCGTCTCCTACCTTCCAAACTTTACAGTAGCTCTCCTGCGAACCTGTAATAAGCCATGTCTCCGCAATATCCTTTCTTTCAGGAGTGCTAGTTCTGTAAGGTTCGCAGGAGAGCTTCAGTAAAGTTCCATATCAGCGCACACTCTGCTGCAGAGTGAAAATCTCATTCTGGATTTCTGGATGTCTCAAAATACCTACCAGGGAAAGAGTGCTGGTCCCAAGAATTTCTTGAACCAGTATGTAGACAATGATTTTAGCCGAAGAGTTGAAAAACAGGGTACCTGGATCTACCTGTTAGGCGTTTCTGGCCATGGCAGGGACAGGAGCACAGGAGAGAAAGAAGTCCCCCGGACGAGGAGTTTAAAAAGTATTGTAAATGCCCATTATGAATAGAGCTGGCATCCATAAAAACCCATTAGTTTCCATGTTCGCCTTGCGCCGGACGCTATAGACGGCGCCCTCTGGTGGTTGTGTCCCTCTTTCTGCCCAGTTTTTTGGAAGCTTCGGACCTTTGGAAGAAATTTAGGACGGCTCTGAAATGGTCTATGTTGGAACACAAACGCACTTTTCTTACTTTAGCCAAGGGCCCTAGTCTGAAATGCTGCAACGTTGGGGTTGTGTACATAGATCCGCGTAGTCAGCGCGTACACTACACTCCCACTAGAGCGCGCCCCGTTAAGCACAACAGCGCAGTCGCAGCTCTCGTTCGTCTCCGCACTACGAGATGGTGCTGTCTTAGAGACGGACCAAATTCTGCTTCCGCCGATCCACGTATTAATATGTAACGCAGCCAATGACATTGCTGCTAACGTAGAACCTTTTCTCCTCGCGGATCACACACGAGCAGTGATACCAGAACGCGCAAGGTATTATAACGAGTGTAGAGACCTCCGATTAGTCAGTCTGCATCAGTCAGCATTAGTCTGTACCAGTCTACATTTGTCTGTACCAGTCTATAGTCAAGTTTCAGTCTGTGCCTAATAAGATTACCATATTCCTGTACATAGCCATGAAGAGAAATGTATAGACACTTTGTCAAGTATCAGAGATATGTGAGAATAAGATTAACGTACCAAGACCAAAGGAACTAAAGATTGTCAGTTGTAAACGGCATCCAGAACCAAGTTAAGTTATTTTTATGCTTGTTTTTATTTTAATAAATGAGTGTGAAAATTAATCAAGTTCTGTTTAAATTTGGCCACCGTCAGTCTGCTACTCTAAGCGTGCAAGTGGCCTTTCTATCGTCTGACCTAACGGCAGAAGATAAACACGCCACAATAAGACCACGAGACATATTGCTGACACTCGCCTACTTCGTTAGAGCGACTACTCAAGTAATCTGATGGTGTGTGTACCGAAGGTCTTACAGTAATCACACCACATTTGGCCCCCATCAAGATAATGATCTCTGTGACGAATGTGTTGTTCAGTAAAAACTCTCAAGACACGCTGTCTACAGTGGTTTGGAAAACACAGTTTGGGAGCGTAACATCTTTTCCTCCCTGCCCGGTAATTTACGAGTCAGGTATCGGTTGCTTCTCCAGCAAGGAAAAGAATATTATTATCTTTTGTCAGGATTGGCTGGAAGGTAGAGCAGACGAGGTAGAGGGGAGACATGGCGCTCGTGGGGTCTTGTGATTGGGACGAATCTCGTGTGGGGGCAGTTTCTTTGGTGCACTTTAGAGCTTTGATGGAAAGGTGACGAATGGAGAAGATAGTCTTCTGATTCAGACTCTGAAGATGAAGTTCTGGTCTTGACAGTTGTTGTGAATGGCTTCCCTTGGGACACTTGTTCTGAGCTTGACTTGGCACTGGCATTGGTCTTGACTGGGGAGTCTGTGGTGAAGTCTTAGCTGTACGGACAGTTTGGGCCTCAATCATCTTGGACATTTCGGTGTGCTGAGGTCTGCCACCTTGACGTTTGACCTTGTGGTGCATGTTGCTGTAAGAGGGAGACAAACTGGTACACGGTATGACCGGCGAACGGAAGTGTCACATGATGAAATCTGCCGAGATTTTGGGGCTCCGTTAGAGACTAATTGCGATCCATCTGACAGATCGCTTGCCCGTAACTTTGCAGATTTCGTACCCGTGGTAACGAAATTCAGGCGCTGCACATCGCTACTGTGCCGACGGTACCGCCACGATCGTCACCGGAGACAGCGCTGAGAAAGGGGTACAGCACTGCTGCTCCGGCTCGCTAGGAGACGGCCGCGGTGGTCTCGCGGTTCTAGGCGCGCAGTCCGGAACCGTGCGACTGCTACGGTCGCAGGTTCGAATCCTGCCTCGGGCATGGATGTGTGTGATGTCCTTAGGATAGTTAGGTTTAAGTAGTTCTAAGTTCTAGGGGACTGATGACCACAGCAGTTGAGTCCCATAGTGCTCAGAGCCATTGGAACCATTGGCTCGCTAGGGCCAACCGAATCACAGTCCGGCCACTAGGTCTCTGCTGCACCAACGTAGTGCAACTTCTGTGTCGAATAAACATATCAAAGTCTATTCAGTGTTACATAATTTCAGATTTCGTTATCCATGTTTTGAACCAGGGTAAACAGATTACACAGGTAAATTCTAGCCGTTGCCAACCAGTGGAGTGTTAATTACTTGTTGCTTCTGTTTCTGTTGCCAACTTTTCATGATTTATTTGTCACTTCAGTTAACTTGTATTGTTTGTCCTATTTATGATTAATAAACTCTTGCCATTTTTATAAAACATTACAACCATGTTGATATGCACTAATCACCCATCACTAATTGAGTACAAAATGACAGGGAGTAGGTTTAATAATGAATAAAAAAAATAGCTGTACGGGTAAGCTACTACAAACAGCATAGTGAACGCATTATTGTGGCCAAGATGGACACGAAGCCCACGCCTACTACAGTAGTACAAGTTTATGTCAACTAGCTCTGCAGATGACGAAGAAATTGATGAAATGTATGATGAAATAAAAGAAATTATTCAGGTAGTGAAGGGAGACGAAAATTTAATAGTCATGGGTGACTGGAATTCGTCAGCAGGAAAAGGGAGAGAAGGAAACATAGTAGGTGAATATGGATTGGGGGTAAGAAATGAAAGAGGAAGACGCCTGATAGAATTTTGCGCAGAGCATTGCTTGATCATAGATAATACTTGGTTTAAGAATCATCAAAGAAGGTTGTATACATGGAAGAACGCTGGAGATACTAAAAGGTATCAGATAGATTATATAATGGTAAGACAGAGATTTACGAACCAGGTTTTAAATTGTAAGACATTTTCAGGGGCAGATGTGGACTCTGACCACAATCTATTGGATACGAACTGTAGATTAAAACTGAAGAAACTGCAAAAAGTTGGAAATTTAAGGAGATGGGAACTGGATAAACTGAAAGAACCAGAGATTGTACAGAGGTTCAGGGAGAGCATAAGGGAACAATTGACAGGAATGGAGGAAAGAAATACAGTAGAAGAAGAATGGGTAGCTTTGAGGGATGAAATAATGAAGGCAGCAGAGGATCAAATAAGTAAAAAGACGAGGGCTAGTAGAAAGCGTTGGGTAACAGAAGAAATATTGAATTTAATTGTTGAAAGGAGAAAATATAAAAATACAGTAAATGAAGCAGGCAAAAAGGAATACAAATGTCTCAAAAATGAGATCGACAGGAAGTGCAAAATGGCTAAGCAGGGATGGCTAGAGGACAAATGTAAGGATGTAGAGGCTTATCTCAATAGGAGTAAGATAGATACTGCGTACAGGAAAATTAAAGAGACATTTGGAGAAAGGACAACTATTTGCATGAATATCAAGAGCTTTGATGGAAACCCAGTTCTAAGCAAAGAAGGTGGAAGGAGTATATAGATGGCCTATACAAGGGCGATGTACTTGAGGACAATATTATGCAAATGGAAGAGGATGTAGATGAAGATGAAAAGGGAGATACAATACTGCGTGAAGAGTTTGACAGGGCACTGAAACACCTGAGTCGAAACAAGGCCCCTGGAGTAGACAACATTCCATTAGAGCTACTGACAACCTTGGGAGAGCCAGTCCTGACAAAACTCTACCATCTGGTGAGCAAGATGTATGAGACAGGCGAAATACCCTCAGACTTCAAGAAGAATACAATAATCCCAATCCCAAAGAAAGCAGGTGTTAACAGATGTGAAAATTACCGAACTATCAGTTTAATAAGTCACAGCTGCAAAATACTAACTCGAATTCTTTACAGACGAGTGGATAAACTGATAGAAGAAGACCTCGGGGAAGATCAGTTTGGATTCCGTAGAAATGTTGGAACATGTGAGGCAATACTGACCCTACGACTTATCTTAGAAGAAAGATTAAGGAAAGGCAAACCTACGTGTCTAGCACTTTTAGACTTAGAGAAAGCTTTTGGCAATGTTGCCTGGAATACTCTCTTTCAAATTCTGAAGATGGCAGGGATAAAATACAGAGAGCGAAAGGCTATTTACAATTTGTAAAGAAAGCAGATGGCAGTTATAAGAGTCGAGGGGTATGAAAGGGAAGCAGTGGTTGGGTAGGGAGTCAGGCAGGGTTGTGGCCTATCCGCGATGTTATTCAATCTGTATATTGAGCAAGAAATGGAGAAGAAATAAAAACTTTGAGGTTCGCCGATGACATTGTAATTCTGTCAGAGACAGCAAAGGACTTGGAAGAGCAGTTGAACGGAATGGACAGTGTCTTGAAAGGAAGGTATAACATGAACATCAACAAAAGCAAAACGAGGATAATGGAATGTAGTCGAATTAAGTCGCGTGATGCTAAGAGAATTAGATTAGGAAATGAGACACTTAAAGTAGTAAAGGAGTTTTGCAATTTGGGGAGCAAAATAACTGATGATGGTTGAAATAGAGAGGATATAAAATATAGACTGGCATTGGCAAGGAAAGCGTTTCTTAAGAAGAGAAATTTGTTAACATCAATTATTGATTTAAGTGTCAGGAAGTCGTTTCTGAAAGTATTTGTATGGAGTGTAGGCATGTATGGAAGTGAAACGTGGACGATAAATAGTTTAGACAAGAAGAGAATAGAAGCTTTCGAAATGTGGTGCTACAGAAGAATGCTGAAGATTAGATGGGTTGATCACATAACTAATCAGCAGGTATTGAATAGAATTGGAGAGAAGAGAGGTTTGTGGCACAACTTGACTAGAAGAAGGGATCGGTTCGTGGGACATGTTCTGAGACATGGAGAGATCACCAATTTAGTATTGTATGGCAGCGTGGGGGAAAAAATTGTAGAGGGAGACCAAGAGATGAATACACTAAACAGATTCAGAAGGATGTAGGTTGCAGTAGGTACTGGGAGATGAAGAAGCTTACACAGGATAGAGTAGCATGGAAAGCTGCATCAAACCAGTCTCAAGACTGAAGACCACATCAACAACAACAATGACAGGGCCACCTTTTTATTAATTTTTCTCATCATTCAATTTTTATTTAAGATTCTGATTAAAGTGATACCCTCCAATGCAGGCTTGCAATTTAATTTAGCAGATTTAATTTAGCAGACTCATAGCCCGGTAGACAAGTGGAAGATTTACCAGTTAAAACGACTGCTGTCAGGTTCTAAACCCACAGTCGGCGGTAGCCTTTCAGATCGACCCGCAACACCAGTGTAGTCTTGCAACCAACCAAGTGCAACAGGCAACAGGCATGGAACACAAACTTACATCTTGCACCTGTACAACACAATACATGCACGTTTGCCTGCTTGCATTCAACATTCTGGCGGTTACAACCGATATTACCGTATCAGCATTTCACATCTGCAATGACTTATCTCTTGCTTTCGTTAACGTGTGATAGTGCAATGTTAATAACTTAAATATGCTGCCTAGACAAATGTATTTTGCGATTTTTTTACGTCCGTGTATCTGTCATTTACTTTCGGTTCTTGTGGAATAGCTGGAAGACTTAAAACTGTAATTTTACAACCGCAATCGACTTTAAAGACATTAATTTCTTTTCACAGAGACGTTGAGGAAACACCCACCGGCTGGCCTTCTTGACCGGAGGTGTGTACGGGACGTTAATCTTCCCGATGGTGGACCTCTTATTGAGAAAGGAACGCCTGTGTTCATACCGATATACGCCCTCCACCACGACCCAGAGTACTACCCAGAACCACACCGCTTCGACCCCGAGAGGTTCTCAGAAGAGCAGAAAGCGGCGAGACACCCATATGTATACATACCATTTGGTGATGGTCCCAGGATCTGTATAGGTAAGTCCTCATACGGAGAACACGGCTTGCAGCAGTTCGGTACTAATGATACTCAATGTAAAGAATTTATGATAAACTGATTGCACCCTGTATGATGTTACACTTTCGTTTCGAAAAAAGAGATCTAGCTTTATTTCCTGGCGACAGTATGATGCCCATTTCGATTATCGTTTTGGTAGCTAAATGAGTTTCATTTCGGTTGCAATTATCATTTTACAACTGCACCACCCAACTTCAGGTTTCTTTGTGTTTGAAACCTAATTTCACAAGTTTTTGTCAATATTAACTTCCGGTTCTAGTTAAGGGAACCCAATCTGAGACTCATGTGAGTGGACTAACATCTGTTTTACAGGAATGAGACTGGGTCTTTTACAGTCAAAGATTGGCCTGGCATATATGATGTCCAAATATGAAGTACACCGATGTGAAGAGACTTCGGTACCTCTTCAGTACAACCCCTGGGCCTTGGTTCTGGAGTCTGTTACTGGTATAAAGTTGAAGCTGACGCAGAGGAATTAATCAAAGCTACCTTAGTGTTTGTGTATTTTTTTATGTATTCCGTTCTGTAAATCTTTACGTCTGCTATCGGAAAGGATTTGGTGGCAATAAAACATGTCAATAAGAGTACAAATTCTGGAATTTTTAAAGATTAATGTTTCGTATCTAGCGAAATTCTTCAAATTTTCCTGTTCAGCAACATTACCCTCTGTAATGACACATTCCGACGCAGAGACATACAATAACTTAAAGGCTGCGCCAAAGATTAAATTGAGAGAGATGTAGAGTATCTCTGTAATGTTCATATTGGATTCTCTATTGTTTCATACTCCAAGAAGGAGTTAAGAGACACTTTTGATTGTTGCCTTGTGGAGGATGGACGTAATTTTTGGTGTGTGCGGAAAGGCAGCCATCTTGTTAGTAATTATGGTTTGTGCGACGAGCACAGCAAGTCTTATTGTGTTGAGAATAAAAAATAGTGAGAAGTATCTAAGTTTTACGAGAGTTATTTAAAGGGATGTAGCATTGTATTCCTTGGTTTCCACGTCTTCGTGAAGTGAACGGATGCCGACTCAGGAAGATACACACGGTCATCAAAGAGAAAAACATCGATGGCGACTAATGAATTAATATTGTGGCAGAAGGACTAATTCTACGTCTAAGGTGAGAACTCTGATTAAATCAACAATGACGTAGAATTCAAAAATGTAATTAATCGGAATGGTAAATTATATTACAGGCAAATTGCACGCAGCACTGAATTTGTCCGCATTCAGGCCGATCAATACAGTCCGTAAAAAAAGCCTTTCAAAAATTCTAAATTTACAGTCCCATATCCATAATTTTTTCTCTTTTTAAAAAAATCAATACATTTAATTTTTTTATTTATTTCGCCACACCTCAGAGGAGCACTTCGGGCCTTGCAGATAGGAAAATGTTAATGGTGTTATCAGTAAGCTGCAGGAATCTATGGTAACGTCGCAGAATTAGTATCACTTATTAAAGGTAACAATACCCACATAGTACTAGGAACAGAAATTTGGCAGTAACTGGAAATGAACAGTAGCGAAAAAATAAATTCAGATTGTAATACAAAAGGAAGAAGCCGGTGGTGGCGACGTTTTTACTACCGTAAAGAACCCTATAGTTTTTTTTCTTTTTTTTAGGCATCAATCTTCTGACGGGTTTGATGCGACGCGTCACGATTTCTCCTCCTCTGCGCATCTTTTCATCTCATTGTAGTACTTGCAACCTACCAGTATTCAGTTATTCGCTGATGTGTTAACAGATGTCCTATCATCCCGTCCCTTCTTCTCGCCAGTGCTTTCCATATATCCTCTTCCTCGCCGATTCTGCGGCTTTACCTCACTCCTTAACTTATCAGTTCACCTGATTTTCAACATTCGTCTTTAGCACAACATCTCAAGTTCATCAGTTCTCTTCCGATCCGCTTTTGCCACAGTCCACCATTCACTTCCATTCAGTGCTGTGCTCAGAACGTACATTTTCACAAATTTCTTCCTCAAATTAAAGCCTATGTTTGATATTAACAGAATTCTCTTGGTCAGAAATTCCCTTTTTACCAATTCTAATATGCTTTTTATGTCCTTGCTCCGTCCATCATGGGTTATTTTTCTGTCTAGGTAGAAGAATTCCTTAACTTCGTCGTGGTCCTCAATTCTGACCTTAATTTTCTCGCTGTTCTCATTTATGCTACTTCTCATTACTTTCGTCTTTCTTCGGTTTACTCTCAGTCCATATTCTGTACTCATTAGACTTCTTCACTTTCACTGAGGATAGCAATGTCATCAGCGAATCTTATCATTGACATCCTTTCACCTTGAACTTTTCTTTCATTTCCGTCATTGCTCCTTTGATATATAGATGGAACATCAGGCATAAAAGTCTACATCTCTGTCTTACCCCCTATTAACTCAAACACTTCATTTTTGTCTGCCACCCTTTATAGCTTAGGCCTATTTTTCTCAGAATTTCTAACAGCTTGCACCATTTTACATTATCGAACGCTTTTCCGAGTTCGACAACGAGCTATGATTTTTCTTCATTCTTGCTTCCATTATCAACAGCAACTCTCTGGTGCTTTTTTCTTTCCTAAAGCAAAATGATTGTCATCTAACAGATTCTCAATTTCTTTTGCATTCTTCTGTACATTAATCTGGTCAGCAACTTTGATGCATGAGCTGTTAAGCTGATTGTGCGAAACTTCTCCCATTTTTTCTGCTCTTTCAATTCTCGGAATTATGTGGACGATATTTTTCCAAAAGTCAGTCACGTACGTTCCTCGAAAATAGTCGTTTTGTTGCCACTTCCTCCAATGATTTTAGACATTCCAGTGGAATGTCATCTATCTATTCTGCCTTATTTGATCTTAACTCTCCCGTAGCTCTTTTAAATTCTGATTCTAATAGTGGGTCCCCTGTCTCTTGATTATCCTCTCTTGTTTCCTAGCTCTCACAGTGGCCTCAATCCACTGTTTCCACCTATCCGTTCTCTGCTCTGTATGTAACGGTGCAATTCCCATTGCACTCTTAATGTAATCGCCCTTTTTGTAATTTCAACGAAGATTGTTTTGAGTTTTCTATATGCTGAGCCACGATTATTTATTTTTCGATTTCTTCACTCTTTTCTTGCTGCCATTTCGTCCTAGTTTCCCTGCACTTCCTTTTTATATCATTCCCTTATTGCTGGACTTCCCTGAACATTTTTTTACTTCCTCCTTTCGTCGATCAGTTGAAGCATTTCTTCTGTCACCCATGGTTTCCTCGTAGTTACCTCTCTTGTACGTATGTGTTTCTTTCCAATTTCTGTGACTGCTCTTTTTATAGATGTCCCTTCCTCTTTAACTTAGCTGCCTACTGAGCCATTCCTTATCGCAGTATCTATAGCCTCGGAAAGCTTCAACTGTACATCTTCATTCCTTAGTATTTCCGTATCCCATTACTTAGCGCATTGATTCCTCCTGATCAGTTTCTTAAACTTCAGGCTACTCTTCATCATTACTAAATTGTGATATGAGTTTATATATGTTCCTAAATACACCTTACAATCCAATATCTGATTTTGGAGTGTCTCCCTGTGCGCGATATAACCTAGTTAAATCTTCCCCTGTCTCCTGGTCTTTTCCAAGTGTACCTCCTCTTCCTGTGATTTTTCAACACAGTATTTGCAATAATTAGAAGAAATTTATTGCAAAACTCAACCAGTTTTTCCACTCTCTCATTCATACTACCAAGCCCATATTCTCTCTTAACACTTTCCTGTACTCCTTCCCCTACAACCGCATTCGAGTTCCCCAAGATTAACTATTAGATTTTCACTACCCCCCCTCCCCCTACATACTGAATTACCTATTCATTATTCTCAGGTACTTTCTCTGTCTCTTTATCTTCTGCTTGTGGCGTTGCAAAATATACCTGAGCTACTGTTGTCGGTTTTTGTATGCTGTCGACTCTGATGAAAACAACCTTGTTACTGAAACTGTTCACTCTCTGCGTTACCTTCCTATTCTTAACGAATCCTATCTCCGTCATACCACTTTCTGCTGCTGTTGATATTACCCTATACTCTTCTGGTCAGAAATGGTCTTCTTTCTAAATGAATGGCTCTAAGCACTATGGGATCTAACATCTGAGGTCATCAGTCCCCTAGAATTAGAACTGCTTCAACCTAACTAACCTAAGGACATCACACACATCCACGCCCGAGGCAGGATTCGAACCTGCGACTGTAATGGCAGCGCGGTTCCGGACTGCAGCCGCTAGAACCGCTCGGTCATAGTGGCCGGCCTTTCTAAATGACTTCATTGACTTTCATTATATCTAGATTGAGCGTTAGCATTTCCCTTTTCAGATTTTCTAGCTTCACTACAACGTTCAGATCTCTGCCATTCCACGCCCTGACTCTAGAACATTGTCATTTTGTTGGTTATTCCATCTTTTTCATCTAGTCACCTACCACTTGCCAGTGCCCTCCCAGAGAGAGTTTCACTGTCACAAATTTCTGACGTAATTAATAGTACATTGGAGAGTTATTATTTCATTTTGTTTTCGTTGTGTGAGGTTTTGGAGAGACTGAGAGTGAATGGAGGACATGCGTAAGTGAGATAGTGATATTTTATTAAAAGTAAGTAGATGTAAGCGTGCGAAAGTTGCTGTGTAATAGGGGAATTTGTTTGGTATGTCTGAGTGAGCTTGATTTTGCAAAGGCAGTTAGAAGGGGCGTAGGGTATTAAATTTAGCAGTAATTTATTTTGTGGTAATGTATTTTGTTTTCATTAAATTTTGTCTAGTTTAGGAATTACGAGATTTCTAGTATAAGTTACGTATGATAATCTGATTGTCTGACAGTGGAGACACCGCGAGTATATAAGTGCTCGAGATGATTTGATTGAGTGCTGATGTACGTCTGTTTCGGGTGATCAAAAAGTCAGTATAAATTTAAAAACTGAATAAATCACGGAATAAAGTAGATAGAGAGGTAAAAATTGACACATATGCTTGCAATGACATGGTGTTTTATTAGAACCAAAAAAATACAAACGTTCAAAAAAAGTCCGACAGATGGCGCTTCATCGGTTCAGAATAGCAATAATTAGCACAACAAAGTAAGACAAAGCAAAGATGATGTTCTTTGCAGGAAATGCTCAATATGTCTACCATCATTCCTCAACAATAGCTGTAGTCAAGGAATAACTTTGTGAACGGCACTGTTAAGCATGTTCGGAGCTATGGTGAGGCATTGACGTCGGATGTTGTCTTTCAGCATCTCTAGAGATGTCGGTCGATCACGATACACTTGCGACTTCAGGTAACCCCAAAGCCAGCAATCGGACGGACTGAGGTCTGGGGACCTGGGAGGCCAAGAATGACGAAAGTGGCGGCTGAGCATACGATCATCACCAAACGACATGCGCAAGAGATCTTTCACGCGTCTAGCAATATGGGGTGGAGCGCCACCCTCATAATCATCGTACGTTCCAACAGGTGTTTATCAGCCATTCTGGGGATGATGCGATTCTGTAACATATCGGCGTACCTCTCACCCGTCAGGGTAGCAGTTTTTCTGTCGAGCGCCATCTGTCGCACATTTTGTAAACTTTGTTTTTTTTTTGTTTGTTCTAATAAAACCCCATGTCATTCCAAGCACGTGTGTCAATTTTTACCTCTCTATCTACATTATTCCGTAGTTTATTAAGTTTCAAATTTATACTGAATTTTTGATCACCTTGTACCTATGTATATATGTATTGAACTGGGGACCTAGAAACGACGGAGAGGCTTCGTCCCCGCCGCAGCCCTCAGTGGTACACAACCCCGCAACAGGCTACAGCAGTCCACTCACCCCACCGCCGACCCACATGTGCGGTTCGCCCCCCCCCCCCCCCCTCCCCAGCCTTCTCCCGGTAACGTCTCATTCCAGGTGATTGTAACCCCAATGTTTACGTGATAGAGTAATTATGGTGTACACGTACGTGGAGAAAGTAGTTGCGCCGCAATCGCCGACATAGTGTAACTGTGGCGGAATAAGGGGAACCAGGCCGCATTCGCCGAGGCAGATGGAAAACCGCCTTAAAAACCCTCCACAGGCTGGCCGGTACACCGGACCTCGACAGCAACCTGTCGGGCGTTCTCGTGCCGGGGACCGGCACGCCTTCCCGCTCGAGAAACAGCGCGTTAGACCGCGCGTCTAGCCGGAAGGGCTTTCGCTGCTTAACACACTAGCCGATATAAATTCAACATTTCCCGCGCGTTCGAGTAGGGCTTTGTGCATCAGATCTATGATCCGAGATAGTCGCTCGAGAGCCGTCTTCTGGTAAACACCTGTGTTAAAATGAGCTGAACAAATTTTGTGGCAACATTAATAAGTCCGCGTGTTTGATCGGTTCTCGTGTAGTTGATGGAAAGCGACTATAATGTTGAGTATTTTGAGGAAGTCTGAGCTTTGTGTGCGATTTATTTTAGGAGATTTCGAGTGTGACCATTTCAAGTCGTACATAAACTCCGTTTGGCGTTCTTCTAATAATTTCCGGGGATGCAGCCGGATCCCGTCGACATTCTGCCACGATATTTCGGCCCAGAGACATCCGGCCATCATCAGATGAGTACACAACTACTGAAGAGCCCAGGTGCAGTTGCGGTATTTATGCCTGCATTCGGCACCTGATGATGGCCGGACGTCTCTGGGCCGAAATATCGTGGCAGAATGTCGACGGGGTCCGGCTGCATACCCGGAAATTATTAGAAGAACAAATACGCCGGGAAAATTTCAGAAGTCACATCCGTTTGGCGTGTTTCGTGCAATTACGGAGAGCACTTCTGTATCACAAGACTACTGAACGGCTGACTTCGTTGACTCGCAAGTAGCAAATAATCGTGAGTCAGTGACTGTTTAAGACGTTTAAAATATCGGGTTGGTTTAAAATATCTTCTGGCTGCTTTTGGGATGTGAACTTGTCATGGAGACAGTCAGTAACACAATATAATTAGTGTCGGGATATTGAATAAGAACTTGATATCCATTTCTGTGTTTCAAAGACAATAAACCAGCTTCCATGAAATTTTAGACATTTTTCAAACGAGTCGTGCAATAATCCCGAACGCTCGATAGTCTACCTTGCAGACGCTGCCCATGGACTGGAGTTATGTGGCCTTTGCGTGGAAGGTATTTAGATGACTTTTCGTCAACGCTGCTTTTACCGGCTAAACGAGTATCGGCAGGTAGGTGGGCAGATTGTTTAAAGGATAGCTGAGAGAGCAACCCGCCCCGCTGCAGGAGACAGTTTCCTCACCGTACTGTAGTAAAAGGGGAAGATTTCAACCCGTCGTCTATAGAATGGGAGAATCACGCAGAGAAGGGGGTCCACGTGAGACCGCCCTGAACGTCTTGTCTAAAAATTTCTTTGAATAGTTATTCATATACCTAATGCGTTAGGTCAATGTCTTGGACGTACTAGTAACTACCAGACCCAAACTTTTCGAATCAGTTAGTTTGGAGGAGGGAATCAGGGCTCATAAGGCTGTGATAGCATCAATGCCTACAGATATTACAAGGAATGCTAAAAAAGGTAGTTAAATACACACACAAAGAAGTTTTGCCTCACCCCAGTTCCCAGAACTCCTGAAGATACACGTTGGTTGTGTATATTGTATCACAGATACAGTCCCTTTGGCTGTTCAGAGACGTTACTAAACTCGCCCAAAGATGTAAACAACCATGCAAGAGCAGCGCCTATTAGACGGAGGGGGTCCGACAGCCGATCAGTTCCAGTCATTTCACCAGTAAGAAGGTACACGGCTCGTGTTGTTTGTAGTTCAACCATGCATAGACAGTCAATACCGCGATTCGATCGCGTCCCCATTGATACTTTGTGCCAGGAAGGGCTCTCAACAAGGGAAGTGTCCAGGCGTCTCGGGGTGAACCAAAGCGATGTTGTTCGGACATGGAGGAGACGAACTGCCAATGACATGCTTTGCTCTGGCCGCCCAAGGGCTACTACTGCAGTGGATCACCAGGCTACCTACGGATTATGGCTCGGAGGAACCCTGACAGCAACGCCACCATATTGAATAAAGCTTTACATGCAGCCACAGTACGTCGTGTTACGACTCAAACTTTGCTTTGCGCAACAGGCGGCATGATGCGCAACTTCACTCCCCACGTCACGGCGAATTCCATTTTTGCAACCACGGCAGCATGCAACGCGGTACGGATTTGCCCAATCCAATGAGCCGCTCTGGATTGGCACCACGTTCTCTTCACCGATGAGTGTCGCATATGCCTCAACCAGACAATCGTCGGAGACGTGTTTGGAGGCAGCCTGGTCAGGCGAACATGTTAGACACACTGTCCAGCGAGTGCATCAAGGTGGAGGTTCCCTGTTGTTTTGGTGTGGCTTGATGTGGGGCCGACGTACGCCTCTGGTGGTCATCAAAGGCGCCGTAACGGCTGTACGATACGTGAATGCCATCCTCCGACTGACAGTGCAACCATATCGGTAGCATATTGGCGAGGCATTCGTCTTCATGGACGACAATTCGCGCCCCCATCGTGCACATCTTGTGAATGCCTTCCTTCGGGATAACGACATCGCTTGACTAGAGTAGCCAGCAAGTTCCGCAGACATGAACCCTATCGAACATGACTGGCGTAGGTTGAAAAGGACGAGCTATGGATGACGTGACGCACCAACCCCTCTGAGGGATCTACGCCGAATTGCCGTTGAGAAGTGGGGCAATCTGGATCAACAGTGCCTTGATGAACATGTGGATAGTATGCCACGACGAATACAGGCATGCATCAAAGCAATAGAACGTGCTACTGTTCATTAGAGGTACCGGTGCGTACAGCAGTCTGGACCACCACATCTGAAGGTCTCACTGTATAGTGGTACAACATGCAATGTGAGGTTTTCATGAGGAATGAAAAAGGCGGAAATGATGTTTATGGTGATCTCTTTTCGAATTTTCTGTACAGGTTCCGGAACTCTCGGAACCGAGAAGATGGAGAACTTTTTTTGATGAGTGTGTTTTTCATTGGCAAGAGTTACAGGAAAGAAATTCCAGTTTTTTGTCTGCACAGGCACGATAACGCCTCAAACCATCGTAACCATGGCACTACTGTAACCGATGGTGTAAGTCCACCGGCTCTGAGGATGAAGATATGGAGCGCAAATGGGTAAAACCCTCTATTCTTTTAATAATCGAACTCACATGGTTCACGCATCTCAATGTTTATGACGTAATACCTCCTGAACCGACGCGTACGAGAAAGATAGGCCACCGTTTATAGGTTATTACAGCACGTGACACTGTAGCTCTTAATGATTGCCAGCAACCACCTCTGGCGAGGAACTATTAATTATTTCAAACGAGTTTAATATTTCTGAGTTGCGTTTTTAAACGCAGGTAAGCTCTCGATAGTACACGACAAAGTTAGCACCTTTAGTGGGTAACTTTTCACTGATATACTTATTTCCCATGGGCCCTGCACATGGCCAAGCTTTTGCGAAGTATGGCGGACAAGGCGACTAGTATGACGTCACAAGTTGGCGGCAGGGCTCCGCATTTCTCGTGTGCCCTGTCCTCAAATGATATAATTTTTCAGGTACATTCAAGAGTTCATGTGAATACTGTCTGCAAAATGTGTTGCCAGTAGAATTAATAGTAGAGAATTATTACATTAAAACATCATCCCTGAGGCTGACGTTTTACAGCATGAACGAAGAAAATGTGGTAAGCGAGAAACTGTTTTAGTTTCATTGTTTTGTGGGATGCGACGGCAAGAAAATGTTTCGAAAAGACGTGAAATTGCGTGTAAAGGTTTTTGGAAATCACTAAGTTCTCATTCTCAAATTCTGGATGAGTATAGTCTGGGTAATTTGTGTGCAATGAGTAACGTTGCCGCAAGGCAGTTTCTGACTGTAGCTCTTGACTCATTGTGTTAAACTTTTAACAGAAGGAGTAGATTGTGACAGCGTTTTAAATTTTTAAATTCGGCCAATAACTGTATGAAATGTTGAAAATCAAATATTATTTCCCCTGGAAGCTGTTTGTTAGGTAGCCGTGCCCCTGGTTAGCTGTTCGGTAATATTCAGGATGTTAATAAAAGTACTCCGTACTTTGGAAGTGGCAGTATGGATCAAAACAGGAAAAAAATCCAGTAAACGTGGGCTATAAAACGCATAACTTGTGAGCTATTACGGCTCGTTCATCTTCGCTATAGTTGACACATCTCTTGTACTGAAATCTCCTTTGCTTTGCATACTTTCAGAGGTCGTAGTACCGACAAAAACAAGAAAGAAATGTCTAGCGAACGTGGCTTTGAAACAGCAGCATTGAACACTTATTCATCTTCGCTAGCATCACCATTGCTCTTAAGCTATGCATTTTAGAGCCCATGATTAATGGAAATTTTTGTCTTGTTTTGGTCCATACGCCCGCAGCTCGTGGTCTCGCGGTAGCGTTCTCGGTTCCCGAGCACGGGGTTCCGGGTTCGGTTCCTGGTGGGGACAGGAATTTTCAGCTGCCTCGAGATGACTGGGTGTTGTTATGTCGTCCTCATAATAATCGTTCAACCCCATTACGGTCGGAGGAAGCCAATGGCAAACCACCTCCGCTAGGACCTTGCTAGTACGGCGGTGCGGGTCTCCCGCATCTGCCACTACGCTCTGTCAAGGAGTATGGGACCTCATCATCATCATCATCACTGGTCCATACTACCATCTCTCAAAATATGGAATACTTTTGTTTTAACATCCTATAGATGTGATGAACATGGTAGTGAATGATGGAAAGGACCAATTGTGGTTCAATACAGCATTAGAAAATAGCTTCATCTAACAACGAGAGCACATGGCAATGGGATTTTTGTAATTTTTATGTTGATAGTATGTAAAGCTCAGAACGCAAATGTTTGGCCGCCAAAATAGTTCGATGCAACTCTCAAAAATTCTCGAGAAACTTGACTCTGAAGCTTTCCGACCGTCTTTAATACGCTAAAGCATGGCCGATTTTTCTTGACAGGCTATGTGGCTGTGTGGCGCCATGTAGGGGTTTTAGGTTCGATTCCCAATCGATGCAAATTTCTAAACAAAGTTGTCTCTTCTTAGCACTTGAGACTGGTAATCGCTGGTTCGAGTCTCGTTTCAGTTATTATTTTTTCGGTCTTTTTACGTTGATTCGAAAACTTACGTATTTAAATATAAAATTCGTCAAATATATGTTAACTATTATATTCAGTTCCTATTTTTATGAAAACTATACGTCTTATTTCTACGTACACATGGCACACAAACATCAAGTGTTCATTGGAAATAAACACTGACAGAAAAAAAATTGCAACGCTAAAAAGGAGTTGTGCGAAATAAAGGAAAGTTGGTAGTCGTGTTTCTACATCGGAAAGATGATGTCTATCCTACATTCGCAATAGTCGTATGAGAGATGCTCTAGTACCGCCACCACGAGGACGCAAATCAGGTTAGCTTTAAATTCTCTCTGTAACGGTAGAGAGTGTTAGTTACCTTTGAGATTGTACGTGGCGACTTGGACAATGACTCCAATATCAGCACCTCACAGAATTTGGACGAGGTCGTGTAACAGGGCTACGAGAAGCTGGATGTTGCTTCTTCGATACTGCAGAAAGACTTGTTAGGCATGTTGCTCCTGTATATGATTGCCTGCAATCACGTCATGAGAATGTACGGTCGCCAGAAAACTGGCCTGCGGACAGCACGTGGCACTAACGAAAGGGAAGACCATTGTGTTCAACTTATGGCTCTGGAGCATCGTAGTGCATCTGCAGCAGCAACTGGAGTAGCAGTTGGCACTGCAGTGGCACAAGAAACTTTTACATATCGGTTACTTTAAGGACAGCTTTGAGCTAGACGCCCTTAGTGTGCATTCCAGTTATCCCAGACCACCGCCATTTGTGATTTCAGTGGTGTCAAGCGAGAGCTCACATAAGGGCAGGTTGGAGGTCTGATGTATTTTTCTTATGAAAATCGGTTCTACGTCGGTTCCTGTGATGGCCGTGTGTTGGTCAGAAGGAGCCCAGTTGAGACCCTGCACTCAACCTGTGTGCTTGCTAGACACATTGGACCTATATGTGGAGTTATTGTCAAGGCTGAGGTTTCGTATGACAGCAGGAGCACTCTCATGGTTATCCCATGCAACCTGACTGCAAATTTTTATGTGAGTCTGGTGATTCGGCCTGTTGTGCTGCCATTCATGAACCCTCTGGAGAGGGCGTCTTCCAACAGGATAACTCGAGCCCACATACTGCTGTTGAAACCCAACGTTCTCTGCAGTGTGGCGACATGTTGCCTTACCCTGCTCGATCATCAGTTGAGCACATGTAGGACATCATCGGTTGACAACTGCAGAGTCATCCACAACTAGTATTAACCGTCCCTTTATTGTCCAACCAAATGCAACAGGTATAGAACTCGATCCCACAAACTAACATCCGTCACCCGTACGACACAATGCATGCAAGTTTGTAAGCTTGCCTTCAATATTCTGGCGGTTACACCAGTTCTTAGTGTACCAGATTTTCATATTTCCAATGTCTGATACCGTGCTTGCATTAACCTGTGACCTTGCAAGTCAATCATGTAACTATGTTACTTAGACAAATGTACTCCCAAAATTTCATTACTCTACATCAATTATTTATTGTTGTCGTGATTTTTTTCCGTCAGTATAATTTTTCATTACCGATCTTTTATAAAAGATGGTTTGAATTTTAAAAAATTAAGAATTATATTCTTTTTCATCGTTAAGTATTTAACGCTTCACGGAAATGTCGTTGGAGCATGCACCTTCGTTTAAAATTTTGGGAGGGCTGGGAATCGAACCTGTGCCACACGCGTGGTCAACTAGCATTCTACCAGACAGCCACAGGACTCCTTGAGGGGGGAAACATTGACATTGCTTGAGCATTTTAAGCACAGTCTGCAAACGTCTAAGTCGATTTTCTCGAAATTTTTTATGGGTTGCATCGAATTGTTTTGGAGATGAATATCTGATTTCTGAACTTTACGTACTATAAATACACTCCTGGAAATGGAAAAAAGAACACATTGACACCGGTGTGTCAGACCCACCATACTTGCTCCGGACACTGCGAGAGGGCTGTACAAGCAATGATCACACGCACGGCACAGCGGACACACCAGGAACCGCGGTGTTGGCCGTCGAATGGCGCTAGCTGCGCAGCATTTGTGCACCGCCGCCGTCAGTGTCAGCCAGCTTGCCGTGGCATACGGAGCTCCATCGCAGTATTTAACACTGGTAGCATGCCGCGAAAGCGTGGACGTGAACCGTATGTGCAGTTGACGGACTTTGAGCGAGGGCGTATAGTGGGCATGCGGGAGGCCGGGTGGACGTACCGCCGAATTGCTCAACACGTGGGGCGTGAGGTCTCCACAGTACATCGATGTTGTCGCCAGTGGGTGGCGGAAGGTGCACGTGCCCGTCGACCTGGGACCGGACCGCAGCGACGCACGGATGCACGCCAAGACCGTAAGATCCTACGCAGTGCCGTAGGGGGCCGCACCGCCACTTCCCAGCAAATTAGGGACACTGTTGCTCCTGGGGTATCGGCGAGGACCATTCACAACCGTCTCCATGAAGCTGGGCTACGGTCCCGCACACCGTTAGGCCGTCTTCCGCTCACGCCCCAACATCGTGCAGCCCGCCTCCAGTGGTGTTGCGACAGGCGTGAATGGAGGGACGAATGGAGACGTGTCGTCTTCAGCGATGAGAGTCGCTTCTGCCTTGGTGCCAATGATGGTCGTATGCGTGTTTGGCGCCGTGCAGGTGAGCGCCACAATCAGGACTGCACACGACCGAGGCACACAGGGCCAACACCCGGCATCATGGTGTGGGGAGCGATCTCCTACACTGGCCGTACACCTCTGGTGATCGTCGAGGGGACACTGAATAGTGCACGGTACATCCAAACCGTCATCGAACCCATCGTTCTACCATTCCTAGACCGGCAAGGGAACTTGCTGTTCCAACAGGACAATGCACGTCCGCATGTATCCCGTGCCAATCAACGTGCTCTAGAAGGTGTAAGTCAACTACCCTGGCCAGCAAGATCTCCGGATCTTTCCCCCATTGAGCGTGTTTGGAACTGGATAAAGCGTCGTCTCACGCGGTCTGCACGTCCAGCACGAACGCTGGTCCAACTGAGGCGCCAGGTGGAAATGGCATGGCAAGCCGTTCCACAGGAATACATCCAGCATCTCTACGATCGTCTCCATGGGAGAATAGCAGCCTGCATTGCTGCGAAAGGTGGATATACACTGTACTAGTGCCGACATTTTGCATGCTCTGTTGTCTGTGTCTATGTGCCTGTATTTCTGTCAGTGTGATCATGTGATGTATCTGACCCCAGGAATGTGTCAATAAAGTTTCCCCTTCCTGGGACAATGAATTCACGGTGTTCTTATTTCAATTTCCAGGAGTGTATATAAAAATTACAAAAAATGGAGTTGCCATGTGGTCCTCGTGAAAGATGTAAGTGAAGCCTGAGCCTGGTAGATAAAGGGAAGCTAAATGAATCCAAAACAAGTATGAGGAGAGCGATGCGTGAAACATTCCATGAATTTCAAAGAAAAATTTTCTCTAACGATATGACTACAAATCCAAAGAAGTTTTGGTGTTACATAACTACAGTAACTCGATCGAAAGCATCTATGCAGTCGCTCTGCGGCTATAAATATTGTATTCGCTCTTCCAAAATTGTTTTCCGCTGAAAAGGTAATATGGTTCCTCCTTTCAATCATCGCACGAATGCCGAAATGGCACGTATTGAGTTAGGCGATTCTGAATTAGAAAGTCAACCAAAACTGCTCAACAGTGGAAAGGCAACTGGACGGGAGGCGATACCTGTGAGAATTTACACAGATCATGCGAAATAACTTGCTGCGTCTCTAGCAGTAGTTGATCGTATGACACTGGAGTAACGAAGGGTACCGAGTGATTTGAACAAAGCGCAGGTTACAATCGTTTTTATGAAAGGCCGTCGGGTAGATGTTGTTAGGACTCCAAGTGACCTCATCAACACCGAAATAATGTCAGTGGCGTCGAACTTCTAAGCAAACTACCGATGTCAATGTGATCAATATGACAGTTGTACAAGATGCTTCAAATCTTTCTCCTGGTTGCTTTAATGTTGCACGCCTTTGTAGATAACATACTTCATAGTTCACTTCAGAAAAAGTCGAGAAACTTTAAGACCACGGATTGTGGTGGATACTCCACAATATCACTTCTACGCATCAATCGCTCATTCCAATCATGTCCTGGCACATCGATGTTGTGAAGTGGAGCTCCATCGTATTGTAAGTAAAATCTCCCTTCTCAAAACATCAGTGGATTGGCTTGTAGAATATACCTCGTATGCCGAAAGTAGTGTGGCTGTGCATGTAACGTAAGTGATGAATATTTGCTTAAATACTATGCATAGTACTGCATAATGTTGTAATACCGATGCCGCATCAATCGATATTGCAATAAATATTCTGTTATGCTGCAAATAAACTGAAAATGTAACTGTTGTTTTGAAATCAGTGATGAAATAAAAGTGTCTGAATATGGCTGTCTGTCAGTTTTTAGCCATGTTTTCCAACTCGCGAATGTAAGAGAAAATCAGTGAAGGATGACGAGACATTCCTGATCAGTTCGACTAAGGCCAAAACAGATCAGACCATTCCAGTAATACACTGACTAATCACATTCAATAGATTCACTTTCCGGCTCATGTACACGTGTGTATTTACAAGATTTCAGTGCACTGCTCTGTTCGGTTTGAATTGCTTCACGTTAGACTTGGTAACATTACCTGCAAACGTACCATCTTCACGAACTATGTCTCCAAGCAACACAAAAAAAACTGAAGTTTTCAATGCGTGACGTCAACGTTCTCGTCGTCCACTAGCCTGAATACGTAGATTTTCCTTTCGCACTGCTCAGAACTTGAGCTGTGCGCTTTATAGGCTTCCTTCACTCAGTAAAATAAACGGCAATGACTGTCACTCACCAATCGTTTTTAGGCACATACATAGAGGAAGAACCAGATACCGACAAACCACAATTCAGAAACATTTGCAGAAACATTCAGTAAGTAAGCATCCGGCAAAAGACAGCGAAACGTTTCTGTGGTAAAGTACACTACTGATCATTAAAATTGCTACACCACGAACATGACGTGCTAAAGACGCAAAATTTAACCGGCAGGAATAAGATGCTGTGATATGAAAATGATTAGCTTTTCAGAGCGTTCACACAAGGCTGGCGATACCTACAACGGTGCTGACATGAGGAGAAATGGCTCAAGTGGCTGTGAGAACTATGGGACTTAACATCTTAGGTCATCAGTCCCCTAGAACTTAGAACTATTTAAATCTAACTAACCTAAGGACATCACACAACACCCAGCCATCACGAGGCACAGAAGATCCCAGACCCCGCCGGGAATCTAACCCGGGAAGCCGGGCGTGGGAAGCGAGAACGCTACCGCACGACACCGAGATGCGGGCGACATGAGGAAAGTTTCCAACCGATTTCTCATACACATACAGCAGTTGATCGACTTTGCCTGATGAAACATTGTTGTGAAGCCTCGTACAAGGAGGAGAAATGCGTACCATCACGTTTCCGACTTTGATAAAGGTCGGACTGTAGCTTACCGCGATTGCGGTTTATCGTATCGCGGCATAGCTGCTCACGTTGGTCGATATCCAATGACGTAACATTTCAGATGTGTTACGACCCGTGACTCTACCATTCATTCGATCCCTGCGAAGCCTTACATTTCAGCAGGATAATGTACGACCGCATGTTGCAGGTCCTGTACGGGCCTTCTGGATACAGAAAATGGTCGACTGCTGCCCTGGCCAACACATTCTCCAGGTCTCTCATCAATGGACAACGTCTGGTCAATGGTGGCTGAGCAACTGGTTCGTCAGACTACGCCAGTCACTACTCTCGATGAACTGTGGTATCATGTTGAAGCTGCATGGGCAGCTATATCCGTACACGCCTTCCAAGCTGTGTTTGACTCAATGCCCAGGTGTATCAAGGCCGTGTTTATGCCCAGAGGTGGTCGTTCTGGGTACTGATTTCTCGGGATCTATGCACCCAAATTGCGTGAAAATGTTATCACATGTTAGTTCTAGTATAATACATTTGTCCAATGAATACCCGTTTATCATCTGCATTTCTTCTTGGTGTAGCAATTTCAATGGCCAGTAGTGGACATTGATACATATTCTTTATTTAATCAGTTTGCAGGAGACGGGGTTCTTCCACTTGCGTAGACATCCACCTCCTCCCCACCCTTTGCTCTCCGTGAGATGATAATGGTAATCGTCAGGGAATGGAATGAATTGCAGAGTAGTAGCCTCTTTTTGCTTCTTCCACGTGTCTGTCTCTCGTCCGGGCGCCGCCACAGAGGTCAAAACAATCACTTTCCTAATTACAGATCATGTTATCACGTTGCTAAATATCACGGTCCATGACCGGATATCGGCCTCCATTGATCTCATGGCCGCCAAACAAAGCATCGATTGGAGACATTCTACTAACAAAGCATCAATTGGAGACATTCTATTGCTAGGGAAATTTCAGACTCGCTTCCTCTCTGTCTCTCTGAAGAGGCCACTCCCTGCTTGTTGCCAAACACGAAGGTGGAGGTTTTCATCTCTGCTCAGAATACTATATTCCTATTGACTATTGTTGTAAACAAAGGGAAAGCCAGTGCAATATCAAATTCAAAACTAGAGTGAAAAAATGGTTCTAATGGCTTTGAGCACTATGGGACTTAACATTTGAGGTCATCAGTCCCCTAGAACTTAGAACTACTTAAATCGAACTAACATAAGGACATCACACACATCCATGCCCGAGGCAGGATTCGAACCTGCGACCGTAGCGGCTAGAGTGAAATAATCCATTTGCACTACCCTGTCAGATGAATTGCTTAACAATTTACAGGAGTCAAATAGATCGATTAAAACACTCACTTCCACCTTAAGATGACCCTTCTTCACAATGAAACATTTTCAACGTTTGAGTATCACATGCAAATCAAGTAATGAAATTTCCGTCACAAATAGATCGTAACGCTAAGTATATGCGAGGTCTTATACGCACCGACGTTTGAGAGCATAAACACCCTCTTCCACCACCAAGCTTCCACTAAACATACGCAGTGAAAAAATCTTGACGATCGCACAAACTCGGGATCATCTACATCTACATCTACATGACTACTCTGCAATTCACATTTAAGTGCTTGGCAGAGGGTTCATCGAACCACAATCATACTATCACTCTGCTATTCCACTCCCGAACAGCGCGCGGGAAAAACGAACACCTAAACCTTTCTGTTCGAGCTCTGATTTCTCTTATTTTATTTTGATGATCATTCCTACCTAGGTAGGTTGGGCTCAACAAAATATTTTCGCATTCGGAAGAGAAAGTTGGTGACTGAAATTTCGTAAAAAGGTCTCGCCGCGACGAAAAACGTCTTTGCTGTAATTACTTCCATCCCAACTCGCGTATCATATCTGCCACTCTCTCTCCCCTATTACGTGATAATACAAAACGAGCTGCCCTTTTTTGCACCCTTTCGATGTCCTCCGTCAATCCCACCTGGTAAGGATCCCACACCGCGCAGCGATATTCTAACAGAGGACGAACGAGTGTAGTGTAAGCTGTCTCTTTAGTGGGCTTGTTGCAACTTCTAAGTGTCCTGCCAATGAAACGCAACCTTTGGCTCGCCTTCCCCACAATATTATATATATGGTCCTTCCAACTGAAGTTGTTCGTAATTTTAACACCCAGGTACTTAGATGAATTGACAGCCTTGAGAATTTTACTATTTATCGAGTAAGCGAATTCCAACGGATTTCTTTTGGAACTCATGTGGATCATCTCACACTTTTCGTTATTTAGCGTCAACTGCCACCTGCCACACCATACAGCAATCTTTTCAATCATGAAGCGCCTCATCCGCCTATTGCAGAGTAGCCTCGTCCACGTAGGCAGGGAGATAGAGATAGAGATAGAGATAGATAGAGAGAGAGAGAGAGAGAGAGAGAGAGACTCACATTCGCGCAGGTCATGCCTGCGCATACCGAACGCATGTGTGCATACAGTTATCGGAAACGAGAAGCTGATCAGTCGGAAATTTGTCTTCTCGACTGGGTTTTTAAAAGTTCTATAGACTTCCTAAATTGGTTCTCTTTGCTTCATTCTGAAGGGCAGAGACAACTTAAATACCACTGCAGAACAGAGTCCACTGCGATGTATTGAGAAGCGATAAAGACGACACACTTAAACTATGACCCAGTCTGCGGCTGTAGTTGCTGTAGATAGATGCCGGAGATCGCTGAAATACTCGTACATCCCGCGCACTCATCTCCCTGATGTGTACACGCGGTGCACCTATCCACAGGCAAACTGCCAAACGCTGACGTTATTTTATGTCACTTCTACCCAGGCGATCATGACATCACTTCTTGTTCCATATTCTAAAACTGCTTGTAAATGTAGTACAGTTGCTAGCACCTAGCGCAAATACACTATTTTTCTGGTTGGACAGAATACTATGCACGTACGTCTATTGATTTAATATTTATACCTGCAAGTCGATTGGTACCCAGGAATGCTACCCAGTCATGTGCCTCTAAGCTAGATGGATCTGCATAACGGAGACCATAGTAAGTTGATGGAGTGATCGGTTGAGAGGGAGAGAGGGGGATGTTGCTGCAGGTCATTTATCAAGCATTTAACCCTTTTTTTCGTTGTTCTCTCGGACTGCCTTTGTTGTTTGGTATAACCTGTGATCGACTCGTACACTGTGTGATCAAAAGTATCTGGACACCTGGCTGAAAATGGCTTACAAGTTCGTAGCGCCCTCCATCGGTAATGTTGGAATTCAGTATGGTGTTGGCCCACCCTAAGCCTTGATGACAGGTTCCACTGTCGCAGGCATACGTTCAATCAGGTGCTGGAAGGTTTCTCGGGGAATGGCAGCCCATTCTCCACGGAGTGCTGCACTGAGTAGAGGTATCGATGTCGATCGGTGAGGCCTGGCACGAAGTCGGCGTTCCTAAACATCCCAAAGATGTTCTACAGGATTCAGATCAGGACTCTGTGCAGGCCATTCCATTACAGGGATGTTATTGTTGTGTAACCACTCCGCCATAGTGCGTGCAGTATGAATAGGTGCTCGATCGTGTTGAAAGATGCAATTGCCATCCCCAAATTGCTCTTCAACATTAGGAAGTAAGAAGGTGCATAAAAAATCAATGTAGACCTGTGCTGTGATAGTGCCACGCAAAACAACGAGGGGTGCAAGCCCCTCCATGAAAAACATGACCACACCCTAACACCACCGCCTCCGAATTTTACTTTTGGCGCTACACACACTGGCAGATGACCTTCACCGGGCATTCACCGTACCCACACCCTGCCATCGTATCGCTACATTCTGTACCGTGATTCGTGACTCCATGTAACGTTTTTTCACTGTTCAATCGTCCAATGTTTACGCTCCTTACATCAAGCGAGGCGTCGTTTGGCATTTACCGGCGTGATGTGTGGCTTTAGAGCAGCCGCATGACCATGAAAACCAAGTTTTCTCACCTCCCGCTTACTGTGATAGTACTAGCACTCGACCCTGATGCACTTTGGAATTGCTGAGTGATGGTCTGGATAGATGTCTGCCTAACACACATCAAGACCCTCTAGAACTTGAGACGCTCTGCTAAACCCCAAGGACAGGACAGGAGTTTAAACTGCGGAAAGGGGCCAAAATAAGGGGCTGTCAGTTTCAATCCAACATTCAACTGTATTATTTAATCAAACATTACAAGAGCCCAAAAAAAATTATTTAAACACACAGCTTTAATCTTTGGGACTTAATTACCGGCTGAAAGCCACTTCAATTTAAAAACGGTTGAAGGCCAATAATTTAAAACGCAAGCCATATCTTGTAACAGTTCTTTATTTACAATGAAATGAACGCCCTTAGCTGCTGACAGGCGTTGACATACGTCAACGTGGACAGATGAAAATTTGTCCCCCGACCGGGACTCGAACCCGTGATCTCCTGTTTACATGGCAGACGCTCTATCCATCTGAGCCACCGAGGACACAGAGGATAGCGCGACTGCAGGACTTATCTCTGGCACGCCTCCCGCCAAACCCACATTCTCAATATATTGTCACGCAACTACATTCATAGTGCCTCGCCCATTATACTCATTACTCGCGGCGCGTTGCCGATTCCCGTATGAGTTCGGGCACTGTTTGTGCATTCTCACAGAAGAAGAAGATGGTCAAGTGGTCGGTGAGCCTTAACTATATTTTTACTAAGATGAAATCTGTTCTTTCAGACATGTCCAGTGACCATGCAGCTCGTTAGAATGAAATTACAATGAAATGAATACCCTTAGCTGCTTACAGGCGTTGACATATGTCAACGGGGACAGATCAAAATTTGTCCCCCGACCGGGACTCGAACCCGGGATCTCCTGCTTACATGGCAGACGCTCTATCCGTCTGAGCCACCGAGGACACAGAGGACAACGCGACTGCAGGGAATTATCTCTGACACGCCTCCCGCGAAACCCACACACTCAACGTGTTGTCCCGTACTACATTCGTAGTGCCCCCGCCCATTATACAAATTACTCGAGGCTCGTTGCCGATTCCCGTAAGTGTTCGGGCACTGTTTGTGCAAGAAGAAGATAGTCAAGTGGCCGGTGAGCCTTAAATATATATGGTTCATTATTTAGACCGAAGGCCCAAAGAATCTGAGATTTTCAGAGCAAACAATTTGAATACAAAATCGGCTGACAATTTAAGAGCAAAACAACTTAAAGTCAACGTCGGCTGAAGGCCTAACACTTACGACTCAATAACATTAATTTTAAAAATGCTAAAGGCTTTACGTAAAATAGTTCTTAAATTAGGCTCAAGGCCCAAACCATCTGACGCCTTAAGGGCAAAACAACCTAAATCTAAAAATCGGCTACAAGCAATTCAAGTACAAACAACAAGAACAAACAAGAAAAGGTAGTACACGCAAGGGCGCTCCAAAGTTCCGAAGGTCGGCCTGGAATTCAAACGATAACGCTCGGTTAGGCGAGACAGGCAGCCGAGCCAACCATTCTCAGTCCGACGGCAACCCAGCCGACGAACAATCAACAGACCAATGATCAAGATCACTTCCGCTCCACACTTGCACCAAACCTCAAACGATGCTAACAGCGGAGACAGGATCACAGAAGAATGGATCACAGACTAACCATAAGTGGTGGACGACCCAAATACACGTCGTCTAATCAGATGACCGACCAAACGGACAAGCAAGGTCGTTGCCGCTCAAATGTATCGGCAATCGTCGAGCGAGTGATTGCTATCCTGTCCTTCCTCGCTACTGCACGCCAACCGACCAACTCAGAGCCAGTACGCCGACAACATTTAAATTGTCAGTTAGAACCACATAAACTACACACAGTTTCACGAACACTTGCGCGAAGTGTTGTGTTGGCAGAAGAGCCAACGCCGTGTTACGAGTGGAGGCCGAAACGCAGGCATTTTAGCTCACGCAGCCTGGCGTGAGGAGGGAAGGACTATAGTGACGTGAGGTCTGGAACATGACAAGGAATTAGAATTCAGAATGCGGACTTAATTAGTTCGATACTTCACTTTAATCCATTAATGATGAAAGTGGCTCTTGACGGTACATGATTCACAATACTATCTGTTCAGAATACATACATAGTAACTGAATATGGCGCCTTGCTAGGTCGTAGCAAATGACGTAGCTGAAGGCTATGCTAAACTATCGCCTCTGCAAATGAGAGCATATGTAGACAGTGAACCACCGCTAGCAAAGTCGGCTGTACAACTGAGGCGAGTCCTAGGGAGTCTCTCTAGACTAGACCTGCCGTGTGGCGGCGCTCGGTCTGCTATAACTGATAGTGGCGACACGCGGGTCCGACGTATTTTAACGGACCGCGGCCGATTTAAAGGCTACCATCTAGCAAGTGTGGTGTTTGGCGGTGACACCGCACGAAGAACTAGGCGATGCTAACGGCAGAGACTGGAAGCAGTTAATTCCATAAATTATCTGGGAGTACGCATTAGGAGTGATTTAAAATGGAATGATCATATAAAGTTGATTGTCGGTAATGCAGATGCCAGACTGAGATTCATTGGAAGAATCCTAAGGAAATGCAATCCGAAAACAAAGGAAGTAGGTTACAGTACGCTTGTTCGCCCACTGCTTAAATCCTGCTCAACAGTGTGGGATCCGTACCAGATAGGGTTGATAGAAGAAATAGAGAAGATCCAACGGAGAGCAGCGCGCTTCGTTACATGATCATTTAGTAATCGCGAAAGCGTTACGGAGATGATAGATAAACTCCAGTGGAAGACTCTGCAGGAGAGACGCTCAGCAGATCGTTACGGGCTTTTGTTAAAGTTTCGAGAACATACCTTCACCGAAGAGTCAAGCAGTATATTGCTCCCTCCTGCGTATATCTCGCGAAGAGACCATGAGGATAAAATCAGAGAGATTAGAGCCCACACAGAAGCATACCGACAATCCTTCTTTCCACGAACAATACGAGACTGGAATAGAAGGGAGAATCGATAGAGGTACCTAGGGTACCCTCCGCCACACACCGTCAGGTGGCTTGCGGAGTATGGATGTAGATGTAGATGTAGACGAATCACTAGTCGGCACACACAGCCAAACCATAAGCGATCGCCGGCCAAATACGCGTCGTCCGACAAGACGACCGGCCGACGATAAACCAAAGTCGTCCCCTACTCAAATCATGTATGTCGGCAATCATGGGCGAGTTATGGGTATCCGCACCTTCCCTGGCGCTGCATGCCTCACTGGTGCTACTACACGACTGGCGCCAACCGACCGACTGCTACACATCAGCACGGAGACAGTACTAAAATAACTGGGCAGTCGACATCACAGGCTACACACAATTTCACAAACACTTGGTCGAAGAACGCGATCAGTGCTAAAGCAGTGATTGTGTAATCACAAGGAAGAAGCACAAGTTGAGACACACACCGTCGATCCATAAGCGATCGGCGAGCAAATACACGTCGTCCGGTAAGACGAACAACCGACGACCAACCAAGACCGTCTCCACTGAAGGCATGTACGCCAGAAATTGTCGGACGAGTCATGGCAATCCGAACCTCATTTCCTCTCCAACCCGACCGAACTTCTGCCGCGTCCCAACTGTCCGACTGTCAGGTACGAACTCCACTGCTGCCGCGTTCCAACCCCTTTGGACGATACACGAAGAGCAGGAAGAATAGCAGTCCAGCAAAGACAATTCAACAGGACTTATATCGATAAGCTCTGCCGCCGCCGCTCACGGGCAGGCAAGGCAGCAACTCAGTGTCACCAGTAATTGAAAATTAACATAACGAGGCGGCAGTACGGTAAAAACAGGGTGTTAAATAAGAGGTGACACCAACACGAGCCACGAACGGCTCACAACTGTCGGCGGTCTCTGTCAGTCAACAGACGAGGTCGGCCTGTTCACTTTTGTGCTATACGTGTCCCTTCACGTTTCCACATCACTATCATATCTCAAACAGTCGTCACCGGGATGTTTCAAGAGTGTAAAATCTCGCGTAGAGGTGTGTGACTCAAGTGACACTCAATCACCTGATGAATTCCACAGAGCGCCCTATTCTGGTCTCTCACGGTGTCTCATGCCTGCTGAGGTTGCTGATATGGAGTACCTGACAGTAGGTGGCAGCACAATGCACTTAATATGAAAAACGTATGTTTTTGGGGGTGTCTGGATACTTTTGATCACATAGTGTATACAATTGTGTGCTCTGTGTGCGACTTAGAGCGGTATGTACCTGTGATTCGTAATAGCAAACCTCTCAAAACCACACAGTCATCAGAAGCCTTCCAACTCATTTGTGATGAAGCATGTCCATCGATGGAAAACCTATTTCGGTACCCTCTTCTACATGAACGAAGATGTATGAGAAGTAGCCCATTTCTCTGCCAAATCTTGGACATGTGTCGAGTCTTCATTTTCATATAGGTACGAAACAACTGTTACTGTACTTTTCATGTTCATCATGTCCTAAATGCATGCATGTGAACCATCCAGGACAGGGCGAGTCATGCACTTCTAGAAACCCATGTAGTGTCTGTGTTACAAAGAAAGTTTTCTTTGTGGAACAAGGTCATACTTTTATCATTTTATAGATCTGAAACGTCCCCTTAGAAAAATTAATGAATGACTGTGCTGATAAACCTCTTACATAATTTGATTTTCAAACAGTTGAGCAGAACTGAACGTACTCAAGACATTTCGCTCTTTACCTATTCTGATCAACACTAAACTGACACACAATATTTTTAGCGCAACGCAATCTGACTTTCATTAATCCCCATAAAAGAATGGCCCTGACTAACATTAACCTATACCTTTCACAAATCACTTACCTCACAAAAATCTTCGTTACTCGAACTACTGCAATACAGCGAGAGCCGCTACTGCCAGCTAAATAAAAGATTCTAACTACTGAAGGCACTAACTACTGATAGCCATAGTTAGCAGAAGAAAGATTTGGATAGAGAACAAACAATGTATTTACCTCAATAGTGTTCAAAAGTCATAATATATATATAGCAGTTCATGGCATCCAGTCTTACAAATTTACTGTCTCTGATGAACACATGTCCAGATCATCCGCTCTCAAAACTCCGCCATTTCTCTCCCCACATCCACCACTGCTGGCGGCTCACCTCCAACTGCGCAACGCTACGCGCTGTTAACAAAAAAAAAAAAAAAAAAAAAAGTTCAAATAGCTCTGAGCACTATGGGACTTAACATCTATGGTCATCAGTCCCCTAGAACGTAGAACTACTTAAACCTAACTAACTTAAGGACGTCGCTCAACACCCAGCCATCACGAGGCAGAGAAAATCCCTAACCCCGCCGGGAATCGAACCCGGGAACCCGGGTGTGGGAAGCGAGAACGCTACCGCACGACCACGAGATGCGGGCCGCTCTTAACAGCCAACTGCCCAAAACTGCAGGAGCGACTATTTCAACAATGCCCATCAGACACAGACTGCACACAGCACAGCCAGTGATTTTCATATGGCGTTACCTACATAAAAACCTAAACAGCCTACTTACAGTTTGTCGCCATAGTTTATTCTAGAGAAACTCTCGTGATGGACGTATGTCATGTGCTGGGATATATTTCTTGCAGTGGAGTATTAACAGCATTGCATCCATATGACTTACAAGTAGGAAGCCTCACCGCTCTAGTGTTGTAGTGTGTTTTAAGTGCAGTACCGTGTGGCCTTAGGAATGCATGTGTTTATGTTTTTTTCTTCTTGGTACTGACCCCAGACACTATAACAATACTTTTGAATTGATAGCGCAGTAGATTTACGTAAAATGCTTCAAACTACGTCCATCTGGTGCATCATGTATAAAAATTGGATATTTCTTCTTCTTAAACATCTGTTATATCATCACAACACTTTCACACCTACTACACACCGATAAGGGATGCTGACCTGCTAAACATTCTAGCATGTGGAGAGACTTTGTGCACTTGGATGGGTGCCTAGACTGAGACTGGTGTGAACAGCAGCTACGGACTCGACTCCCTCTGCCTCATCACGAGATGTGAAATGTAGCAGTCTACTTCTGGTCAGCTGCAAATTAAATAGGCGATTATCCTAAGAATGCGAGAATGTTCTGTAACTCCCACCCATACAGGGAAAGATGGGCAATTGCAATCGTAAATTACGCAGTACGATCGAAGTGCTAGAAAATATGTAGATCACTGTCTGATATACTTTGGTGTGTATGTTCGAAAATTAACAATGAATGTGCATACTGCACAGTTATCTGTATACATTTGTAATCTAGTGTCTAGTACTCGCAAAGTAGTGGAGGGTGACTGCAGTACAATTTTACTGCCGCCAACTTATATTTCGCGGAAAGACCACAAAGATAAAAGAGATTATGGGTCGTACAGAGGCATATGGGCAGTCATTTTTCCCTCGTTCTCTTTGGAACAGGAAGAGAAGATGCTAGCTGTGGTACGAGGTACCCTCCGCCACACACCGTATGGTGGATTGCGTATGTAGAGGGGTGGTTTAGCAATGATACAGAAACTGGGAAGCATGCTGCCGTGTCATTGGTCGTTGCTGAAAATAAGAAAAATCTGGTAAAATTGCCTAAATTGGTTGCACTATCAACTATGATGCTTATTATAGTACGTTGAAAGTGACTTTTAAATCCCGTCTGTCCACTGGTATGCTGTTGATTACCACACAATGACTCACTGACATCGCTTGTTTGAGATGGAAAATGAGTCTTGGCGAAGAGCTCACACCTCCTGGGGAGAGCTAGCACCGAAACAGTGATCGAGTATATGACTGCAATATGAGGAAACAATGAAAATGGGATACAGAGCCATCAGCTATCCTGTTATTGTGAAAGATGAGTTTAAATGTAGAGGCTGTCAATCACCTCTGAACAGCTGTTCGGAAACACTCCACAATGCTGGAAAATTTTTCCGGTTTCCATACGTATTGACTTCTTTTACTTAAAATCATCCTGTGTGTGTGTGTGTGTGTGTTGTGGGGACAGCAGCATAATTTACACTATGCCATGTCCAGATTTCATTCAGAGCCAATGGACTGAAACGTCTTAATGCCAATTTAGAACCTGACACAGACCTCAAAGTCGTGTTGGAGAAAACAAAATGCATAGTGGTGTACGAAGTTGTGTCATATGTTGCTTGGATGAGTTACAGTAGAAAAAAACGAATTATCAAACAACAAAAGATGGATCCTCTCTTGCAACTGATAGTCTGTGGGATATGGTCCTCCGACAGTGCAGGGGATGACACCTTACACTCATCTGTGCACGAGGCTTCGGTCACTGAGTTGATCAGTACCTGTATATTTAATGGGGATCAGCGCATATGCCCAATGTGGAGATGCTGTTCGTTTTCGATATATATATATATATATATATATATACTCCTGGAAATTGAAATAAGAACACCGTGAATTCATTGTCCCAGGAAGGAGAAACTTTATTGACACATTCCTGGGGTCAGATACATCACATGATCACACTGACAGAACCACAGGCACATAGACACAGGCAACAGAGCATGCACAATGTCGGCACTAGTACAGTGTATATCCACCTTTCGCAGCAATGCAGGCTGCTATTCTCCCATGGAGACGATCGTAGAGATGCTGGATGTAGTCCTGTGGAACGGCTTGCCATGCCATTTCCACCTGGCGCCTCAGTTGGACCAGCGTTCGTGCTGGACGTGCAGACCGCGTGAGACGACGCTTCATCCAGTCCCAAACATGCTCAATGGGGGACACATCCGGAGAACTTGCTGGCCAGGGTAGTTGACTTACACCTTCTAGAGCACGTTGAGTGGCACGGGATACATGTGGACGTGCATTGTCCTGTTGGAACAGCAAGTTCCCTTGTCGGTCTAGGAATGGTAGAACGATGGGTTCGATGACGGTTTGGATGTACCGTGCACTATTCAGTGTCCCCTCGACGATCACCAGAGGTGTACGGCCAGTGTAGGAGATCGCTCCCCACACCATGATGCCGGGTGTTGGTCCTGTGTGCCTCGGTCGTATGCAGTCCTGATTGTGGCGCTCACCTGCACGGCGCCAAACACGCATACGACCATCATTGGCACGAAGGCAGAAGCGACTCTCATCGCTGAAGACGACACGTCTCCAGTCGTCCCTCCATTCATGCCTGTCGCGACACCACTGGAGGCGAGCTGCACGATGTTGGGGCGTGAGCGGAAGACGGCCTAACGGTGTGCGGGACCGTAGCGCAGCTTCATGGAGACGGTTGCGAATGGTCCTCGCCGATACCCCAGGAGCAACAGTGTCCCTAATTTGCTGGGAAGTGGCGGTGCGGTCCCCTACGGCACTGCGTAGGATCCTACGGTCTTGGCGTGCATCCGTGCGTCGCTGCGGTCCGGTCCCAGGTCGACGGGCACGTGCACCTTCCGCCGACCACTGGCGACAACATCGATGTACTGTGGAGACCTCACGCCCCACGTGTTGAGCAATTCGGCGGTACGTTCACCCGGCCTCCTGCATGCCCACTATACGCCCTCGCTCAAAGTCCGTCCACTGCACATACGGTTCACGTCCACGCTGTCGCGGCATGCTACCAGTGTTAAAGACTGCGATGGAGCTCCGTATGCCACGCAAACTGACTGACACTGACGGCGGCGGTGCACAAATGCTGCGCAGCTAGTGCCATTCGACGGCCAACACCGCGGTTCCTGGTGTGTCCGCTGTGCCGTGCGTGTGATCATTGCTTGTACAGCCCTCTCGCAGTGTCCGGAGCAAGTATGTTATGTGGACATGTGTCCAGAAACGCTTACTTTCCATGTTAGAGCTCATTTTATTACTTCTCTTCAAATCACATTAATCATGGAATGGAAACACACAGCAACAGAACGTACCAGCGTGACTTCAAAAACTTTGTTACAGGAAATGTTCAGAATGTCCTCTGTTAGCGAGGATAAATGCATCCACCCTCCGTCGCATGGAATCCCTGATGTGCTGATGCTGCCCTGGAGAATGGCGTATTATACCACAGCCGTCCACAATACGAGCACGAAGAGTCTCTACATTTGATACCTGGGTTGCGTAGACAAGAGCTTTCAAATGAACCCATAAATGAAAGTCAAGAGGGTTGAGGTCAGGAGAGCATGAAGGCCATGGAATTGGTCCGCCTCTACCATTCCATCGGTCACCGAATCTGTTGTTGAGAAGCGTACGAACCCTTCGACTGAAACGTGAAGGAGCTCCATCGTGAATGAACCACATGTTGTGTCGTACTTGTAAAGGCACATGGTCTAGCAGCACAGGTAGAGAATCCCGTATGAAATCATGATAACGTGCTCCATTGAGCGTAGGTGGACGAAACTAATATGAGCTCTAACATGGAAATTAAGCGTTTCCGGACACATGTCCATATAACATCTTTTCTTTATTTGTGTGTGAGGGATGTTTCCTGAAAGTTTGGCCGTACCTTTTTGTAACACCCTGTATGTATACGGGAAGACAGTGATGTGGTAATATATTATCGAGCTCTCTGCCGGACGACGTTATCAGCGTTTTTATAGTTTGTAAATTTTTATTCTCTGTTGGATGGTACAAAAAACGATGACAGGGAGAATGTTCGGGTGACAGGCGTTAGTGCACCCTGAGGGCCATGGGTCTTTTTCGGACTGCAGTACCTGTATGTAGCTTGGTGACACGTCACAATGTGGTAACAAAATCCTCGTCCTTCGTCCAGTTCCAGTACTCTCCTTCTATACTACTACCTCATGTTGCAGGAGAAAGCTTCGTTTGTCGTCGGTTCTACCGATCGTACACTGTTGGTGGAGCTATGACAAAATGTTCCCATTTCCGCAGAATGGTTATAACACGGTCCTGTCACATTAACTCAGCTCACTCTATTTCTACAAAGGATGAAAAAGGCGGTAGATACAGCACTCTCTGACTTCTGCTCATTTCGGACTTAAAAGCACACAGCACATAGCTGCAGGGAGGGTGGGGCAGAGAGTGAGGAACAGTTACAAGATGCATACGGGCTGCCTAAGAAACCACTTTGGTATTTTACTGTAGCAGACAGGTTCGAAAAAGGTGACTCGTTTCGAGACATGAGAGCGGCATGAATATGATTCACTAGTGGCTGTGATCATCAAACGACATCTCCATAGGAGCCAATGCAGGTATGTGTTTAAATGGAGAGACTTGATTCCAAATCGCAGATAGCATTTCTACCAGAAAGCGTAATGTTATCAGTTACTCTTGTGAGTGCCTGTAGAGCCAAGACTGCTCTTTATGCAGGGTGACGGTAACATAGTCATTGTGATCATGTTTTTAATAGCGCGGTCTTCAAATGAAATATATGTTGCCAGCGACAGGATCCTTCTGGGGTCAGTTTCAAAAGTCGGTTCTCAATAGCGTTCCTTGGAAGGAACATCGTCTTCCCTCCAGGGATTCTCATTTCAGCTGCCTGCTGGGTGTAATCCAACCTCGCCACGCGATGTGACTCTCATGATCAGTTAAATTCCTTAGCCTATCAATTTGATAGCAGTGACATGCCGCCTGGAAGGTCATGGCGATGGCTAGGACACCATGAATGTGATTCTTGATTTGGCGTTATTTTGGGACGATATCCTTTAACGATATTAGAATCTCTCACCTACACAAGAGAGACGACCATCGTAATTAAATCAGATGTATTACCGAATTTATATATCGATATGAAGTATAAACCTTGTATTGACAAATTCTCTGCGCTGTTACCGTCAGAGAAAGTCTGTGAGGAGGCATCCAGTGACGTGGTAGATCTCAGCACTCCATCGTGAGCCAAAAATGAGTTTAATACTCTAGTCCTGTGATCCAGCCACAACAGATAAGAAAAGATGTTTTTCTACCTAATGAAAGAATACTTAGAGGGAATATAGCCTATAGCATAGTTCTGTACAGGATTTTCACAACAAGTAACGATACTTAAGCGTTGTGAAAACTTGTGTATCGTCCTGTTTCTTCGAAAATAACTCGTATAAAAAGGAGAAATCTACATTTCACGGGAGAAATTCGAGGTATATGATCAACAACATCGCTGCCTCGGAATGGGTAAAGTACACTACTGGCAATTAAAATTGCTTCACTAAGAAGAAATGCAGATGATAAACGGGTATTCATTGGACAAATATATTATATTAGACCTGACATGTGATTACATTTTCGCACAATTTGGGTGCATAGATCTGAGAAATCAGTAGCCAGAACAACCATCTCTGGCCGTAATAACGGCCTTGAACCGCTTGGACATTGAGTTAAACAGACCTTAGATGGCGTGTACAGGTACAGCTGCGGATGCAACTTCAACACGATACCACAGTTCATCAAGAGTAGTGACTGGCGTATTGTGACGAGCCACCATTAACCAGACGTTTTCAATTGGTGAGAGATCTGGAGAATGTGCTGGCCAGGGCAGAGTCGAACATTTTCTGTATTCAGAAAGGCCCGTACACGACCTGCAACATGCGGTCGTGCATTATCCTACTGAAATGTAGGGTTTCGCAGGGATCGAATGAAGGGTAGAGCCACCGGTCGTAACACATCTCAAATGTAAGAGTACTGACAGGCGTATTGTGACGAGCCACTTGCTCGGCCACCATTGAACAGACGTTTTCAGTTGGTGAGAGATCTGGAGAATGTGCTGGCCAGGGCAGCAGTCGAACATTTTCCGTATCCAGAAAGGCCCGTAAAGGACCTGCAACATGAGGTCGTGCATTATCCTACTGAAATGTGGGGTTTCGCAGGGATCGAATGAAGGGTAGAGCCACCGGTCGTAACACATCTGAAATGTAACGTCCACTGTTCAAAGTGCCGTCAGTGCGAACAAGAGGTGACCGAGACGTGTAACCAATGCCACCCCATACCATCAAGCCGGGTGATACGCCAGTATAGCGTACGCTTCATATCACAGCATCTTCTTCCTGTCGGTTAAATTTCGCTTCTGTAGCACGGCATCTTCGTGGTGTAGCAATTTTAATGGTCAGTAGTGTAGATTTTTTAAACTGGTGGGCGTATGTCAGGGTGGAATTGTTTAGAACTACTGTATACGTCATAGTTGTAGGTGCTTGTCTCACAGTGTACTGCGGCTGGCTGCAGCGGCGGTCATGAGCAGTCGGGAAACGGAAGTAATGGATTAGGTCAGCCTGGGCTGGGCACAAATTATTTGCCAATCTGTTGACCTTGCCCATGACAGCAAGGTCAGGCGAAGATACCAGTGCGCTGGATGAGCGCGACAGAGGGGAACGTATGTGTATTGCGTGAGAGAAGTTCGAAAATGATGGTTGTCTACGCTGGACGTATTGCTAACATCCGAATTCCTACCACTCCAATCATCTCTGGATGCCCTCCATGGCCGAGGTGCACTCTGGCATCCTCAGACTGTGGCTGTGGCTACGGCTGTAGTTTCCCCCAGTCCCTTAACGTCAGTTCTGGTGGTATACCAGTGGACGGGTGTGCTGTGTGAGAATGTCTGGGAGATGAGTGCGTGGGACATGCCACTGTTTCAGCCATCTTTGGCATCTGACCAGTGCAGCTACTGCTGCAGACTGGGTAATGGTTTAAGTGTTTCATATTTAGCACTTATCAATATATCGTAGTGAACTCTGACTTGCAGTTGTATTTGCTGTTCTCTCTATGCTATCACGCAGTAAAGCTTTCCTTCTTCCGAATATAGCGGAGAGAGCCTATTTAGAAATTCTATAGAGCTTTAAAAACCTAGTCGCAAGGTCAAATTCCCGAATGATAGCGATCTCCGCCACAACAAAAAACAACTACAATTGCTACTACTACTAACACGGATTTGATGGTGACTTGGTGTGTGTAGTGTTTGTTGTTCTTGTTGTGATCTTCAGTCCAGAGACTGGTTTGATGCAGCTCTCGATGCTACTCTGTCCTGTCCAAGCTTCTTCATCTCCCAGTACCTACTGCAACCTACATCCTTCTGAATCTGTTTAGTGTATTCATCTCTTGGTCTCCCTCTACGATTTTGACCCTCCGCGCTGCCTTTCGGTACTAAATTGGTGATCCCTTGATGCCTCAGAATATGCACTACCAACCTATCCCTTCTTCCAATCAAGATGTGCCACAAATTTCTTTTCTCCCCAATTCTATTCAATACCTCCTCATTAGTTATGTGATCCACCCATCTAATCTTCAGCATTCTTTTGTACCACCACATTTCGAAAGCTTCTATTCTCTATTTGTCTAAACTATTTATCGTCCATGTTTCACTTCCATACATGGATACACCTGATACAAATGTTTTTAGAAACGACTTCCTGACACTTAAATCTATACTCGATATTAACATATTTCTCTTCTTCAGAAACGCTTTCCTTGCCATTGCCAGCCTACATTTTATAGCTCTCTACTTCGACCATCATCAGTTATTTTGCTCCCCAAATAGCAAAACTCCTTTACTACTTTAAGCGTCTCATTTCCTAATCTAATTCCCGCACTATCACCCAATTTAATTTGACTACATTCCATTATCCTCGTTTTGCTGTTGTTGATGTTCATCTTATATCCTCCTTTCAAGACACTTTCCATTCCATTCAGCTTGAAACGTCCCCTTAGAACAATTATACATAATTGTGCTTAAACTGACACACAATAGTTTTTAGCGCAACGCAATCTGACTTTCAAAAATCCCTACAAAAGAATGGCCCTGACTAACATTAACCTATACCTTTCACAAATCACTTACCTCACAAAAATCTTTGTTAGTCGAACTACTGCTATACAGCGAGCACCACTACTGCCAGCTAACTAAAAGATTCAAACTACGGAAGTCACTAACTACTGATAGGCACAGTTAGCAAATGAAAGATTTTAATAGAGAACAAACAATGTATTTACCTTAGTAGTCATAATATATATATCACTTCATGACACCAATTCTTACAAATTTCAAAACTCCGCCATCTCTCTCCCCACGTCCACCACCACTGGTGGCTCACCTCCAACTGCACAACGCTATGCGCTGTTAGCATCCAGTTGCTGCTGCCCAACACTAAAATGGCAGACAACAATGCAAACCAGCCACAGACTGCACACGGCACAGCCAGTGATTTTTCATACAGAGCGCTACATGGCGTTACCAATAAGAAAACGTAAACAGCCTACTTACATAGCCCCCATGCTCCCCACAAAAAAATTTACAAATTGTTTTGGGCAGTGGCCAATACAGATTTGAAAATTTTTTTCATAATTACAATAACAAAGAAATGAAATGCACATACTGTGTTGGTCAAAATCTAAAATTTTCTCACAGTCCATAAAGACAGTCCTGATCGTTCATCAACGTAAAATTGCAGTGTTTTTCTCAAAGTCTAAGTAGTAAAAGAAAAGGCACACGGAAGTAGTGGATTTCCATGCAGTCTTGAAGAAGTAGTGTTGTCCTTCCAACGGAAAGACAGTGCTGACTCTTGACATGCAGACAGATAATGGGCCACAACAAAGCAAACCCACAGCAGAGTCAGTCGAAGTTTTGAAGAATATTGGTAGGTAGGTCATCACAGAGTAGACCCCTTGTAGTCCTGGTAGAGATTATGGTATTGGTGGGCCACCAGAGATGCAGACCCACTGTAGACCTTGTAGAAATAATGGTATTGGTGGGTCATCAAAGGTGTAGACCCACTGTAGACCTTGTAGAGATGTCCAGCAGCTATCTGTTTGACTGTGCAGGCGCACAGTCACCATTGAAGAGTCTTGCGGATAATATAGCAAGTCCATAACCACCACTTGTGCACTCACAAAAATTGTTTTTGAAATGTCCTTAGAACCAGCAATGCTGTTATCCAGTCCCTTACTGAATTATTAACACACGTGCAAACACTATCAGTCCCTACTTCTCACATATTGTCCATATACTATGACCAACAGAAACGTGTGCAGTGAAATGTAATTTACAAGTTACTTAATTTGATGAACTGGTGTCAATTACAATTTTATAACATAAGAATACAATAACAAAGGTACAAAATACATCTTTAAAGAACATAACAATACAGATAACATTTGCAGTAGTACAGGCTTTACAAAAGAATCGAAATAGCAAATACACCAGTGTTACAAAAATTATAAGTACATACATAAAAGATCAGAATAACTTTTGAAACATCAACTTCACACATGAGCATTAGAACAAAACAGAATAAATAATGTGTAAACATCTTTACGAAGTAAATAACATGTTGTTAATGCAAATTATATTTGGGGATGACAGTATTCCTCATCACAGTGAATGTAGCTTAGTATTAGAAGAGAAAAAATTCTATGAAACAGTACACAGAGACAGGAAGAAAACAAATTCACAAGGGTACACAAACATATAGTGGGATACACAAAAGGAAAGGACAGGGTTTGTTTTCAGGGTAACATTTGGTACTGCAGTTCAACCCAAAACTTCATTCTGTAGATCTTTCGTCGTATCTCAACATTTGTTTCCTCCAAAAAAATCCTATCCAAGCATGCTTTCTGTATTCTGTTCACATCCTCTTTCGAAAATAGTTTTTCTCCACTGTACGCTACTTTTTTGGCCAAACCATTTTCTTATAGCTTCTCAATGCTTTTCTTCCAATTCATCGTAGTTAGTTTCTTATATAGTCTACCCCCTCTTAAGCTAACTTAAATCTACTGAGCTCAGATGCTAAATTAAGGGACGAGGCAAAGCAGCAGAACAAAACAAATTAATACAAACAGTAATGTCCCAAAAAATGGAAATTGGTAAAGGAATTGCAATTTTACAACTAATATAAGGCGCTGTGCAGCAAACAAGAAAAACAAATCCCTACTAATACAAAGTGAAATTCAGTAACACTACGCCTGGCACACAGCAGCAGCAAATGCAATAGCTTATAACTAAACATGACAAAGCTCAAGCAGAAAAAAATATTACAGTAAAGACAACAATGCAGAAAAGGGAAATGTCTATTCACATATTAATATCTATGTCATTAAAGTGGTGCATCACAAGAAGTTATCCTACCATAAAAAATTCCAAGTACTTGAAAAGAAAATTATGTATGCAGTTCCTGTGAAGGGAAGTCTTTTTGTGCTCCTTCGTTTTTTTTAAGTACATCGTAAAGTAATTATTTACTGGATCTGTAGGCATAAGATAACTATATTAGTACATCTATTAAATTGTATTTTAACCAATGCTGCAGTGCAGATAGAAACTAGGTATTAAACAAAATGAGTAAATAAATATATAAAGCAATCCATATGGCATTTCTCTCAACTAGCAAGACAATAGCCGTGTAATGTTTCTTATCGTTTCATTAGGCATTTTAGTAAATATCATAAATTAAGAGCTCCACAGTATAATCATATGTTTTCAAGTTTGAGCGTGTCGTATTTGCGATGCTTTCTACAAAGGAATGTCAATAGCGAAGATAATGTTTTTTTTTTTTTTTACCTGTGCCACTGAAAGGCACACACTAATGACTTGTTTCCAGGTGGCTGTCGCCCAACTGGGTGCCCAAGACGCATTACCTGCAGGTGGTCACTTACCTTTCTTACTGAAACAGCACTTTCCATTACAGTGACAGTCTCATATAAAAATATTTTCACAGGTTGAGAATTTGCGTTACAAAAGTGTAGAAAATAAAATCCTATAAATATAACAGTGTCCAAAAAATTTTCGTCTGCATTGTAATACATTCACGCATTTACATACATTTCATAACTCTTAAAGTACGATTCTTGGTTTCCAACAACCTTTTTCACAAACCAGAGTCCCTAACCACTGCTCATTATTCCTTACCTTATTCGTCGACACTTCTTCAATATTTCATCATAACAGATGCGTAGCATAATCAAATAACTCATATAGCATCAGCTTATTGATTATAAACATACCACAACAGTGTAATACACATCGTCATCATAACATCATAAAACCTCAGCCAAATCTCAAAATCATCGTAGCTTCCTCCAATAATTTAAAAACCTAAAAAAAAATTCTCTGCTCATGTCAAAAGTGTCATCTACCTCAAATGTACTTTAAAAATCATTATCCCATACCAAATGGGCCCTGACTAACATTAACCTATACCTTTCACAAATCACTTACCTCACAAAAATCTTCGTTAGTCGAACTACTGCAATACAGCGGGCACCACTACTGCCAGCTAACTAAAAGATTCAAACTACGGAAGTCACTAACTACTGATAGGCACAGTTAGCAAATGAAAGATTTTAATAGAGAACAAACAATGTATTTACCTTTATAGTCATAATATATATAGCAGTTCATGGCACCAATTCTTACAAATTTCAAAACTCCGCCATCTCTCTCCCCATGTCCACCACGCGCTGTTAGCATTCAGCTGCCGCTGCCCAACACTACAATGGCAGACAACAATGCAAACCAGCCACAGACTGCACACGGCACGGCCAGTGATTTTTCATACAGAGCGCTACGTTGCGTTACCAATAAGAAAACGTAAACAGCCTACTTACAAGCTGCTCTTCCAGGCCCTTTGGTTCCCTGACAGAATTGCAATGAACCTCAAAGTTTTTATTTCTTCTCTATGGGTTTTAATTCCTATTCCGAATTTTCCTTTTGTTTCCTTTACTGCTTGCTCAATATACAGATTGAATAACAACGGGGTTAGACTACAACCCTGTCTCACTCCCTTCCCAACCACTGCTTCCCTTTCATGTCCCTCGACTCTTATAACTGCTTTCAGGTTTCTGTAAAAATTGTAAATAGCCTTTCGATCCCGGTATGTTACCATTGCCACCTTCAGAATTTGAAAGAGAGTATTACAGTCGACATTGCCAAAAGCTTTCTCTAAGTTTACAAATGCTAGATACGTAGTTTGCCTTTCCTTAATCTATTTTCTTAAGATAAGTCGTAGGTCAGTACTGCCTCACGTGTTCCAACATTTCTACAGAATCCAAACTGATCTTTCCCGAGGTGAGCTTCTACCAGTTTTTCCATTCGTCTGTAAAGAATTAGTGTTAATATTTTGCAACCGTGGCTTATTAAACTGATAGTTCGATAATTTCCATATCTAGTGTCGTGTTTAGTGCTTCTTAACACATCGCAATGGACTCTGTCTTTCCGTGGTCTTTGCTGTTCTCTCTAACCTGTCATGCGGTAGAACCTACTTCCCTTCTTCCGAATGTAGTGGAGATAACTTATTTAGGAAAATCATTAGTACTTTTAAAAAGCCAATCTTAACGTCAAATTGCCGATTGATCAATTTATTGTTCCGATAGTAGTATTGGGTGCACGCATGTGCTTGGTATGGGCGGGCATGGCCAGCTCAAGTGTGGGTCTCTGTCTCCCCGCTGGCGCAGATGGGCCAACCCTGCAGACGGCGAACGGGCTGCTTCCTGATCGCGAGTTCGTGCGACCGTCAGGATTTTATTTCATCAGGTATGTTCAGTGGAAATGTTGCGGTCGAGGAGGGTCTTTATGCTGTCAAACGTCGGTGCGTACAAGACCTCGGATGTATTTGTATTTGTGTCGGAAATTTCATTACTTCAGCGGCGCACGAGGCGGAGGGTAAATGTGGAGGCTGGTCGTGTGGCATCGCTCGCTCTGCCTGTGAGTGGACATTTGGCCGCTCGTTCAGCAAGGTCCGAGCGGGCACACGGGGGGAGGGGTTTATTAGTTATTGGGAGCTCCGACGTTAGGCGGGCGATGGAGCCCCTTAGGGAAATAACGGAAAGATCGGCGTAGAAGGCCAGTGTTCACTCTGTCTGCTTGCCTGGGGGGAGGCCCTGCCGGCGGCGATAGAGAGCACTGGGTGCACCTGACTGCAAATTGTTGCTCATGTCGGCACCAATGACTCCTGCCGTCTGGGTTCAGAGGTCATCCTCAGCTCGTACAGGTGGTTGGCGGAATTGGTGAAGGCGGAAAGCCTCGCTTGCGGGGTGGAATTAGAGATAGCTATTTGTAGTATCGTTTCCAGAACCCATCGCGGTCCTCTGGTTTGGAGCCGAGTGGAAGGCTTAAACCAGAGGCTCAGACGATTCTGCGGAGATCTGGGGCGCAAATTTCTCGACCTCCGCTATCGGGTGGAGAAATGTAGGGTCCCCCTGAATAGGTCAGGCGTGCACTACACGCAGGAAGCGGCTACAAGGGTAGCGGAGTACGTGTGCAGTTCACATGTGGGTTTTTTAGGTTAGAGAATTCTGCGGAAATCTGGGGCGCAAATTTCTCGACCTCCGCTATTGGGTGGAGAAATGTAGTGTCCCCCTGAAAAGGTCAGGCGTGCACTACACGCAGGAAGCGGCTACAAGGGTAGCGGAGTACGTGTGCAGTGCACATGTGCGTTTTTTAGGTTAGAGAATTCCCTCCCTAGGCCCAACAAGACGCCTCCACAGACGCGGCAAGGTAGCAGTAAGCAAAATGCAACAGGGAATAATAATATTAATGTGCTAATAGTAAACTGCAGGAGCATCTATAGAAAGGTCCCAGAACTGCTCTCATTAATAGAAGGTCACAACGCCCATATAGTACTAGGGACAGAAAGTTGGCTGAAACCATACGTAAACAGTAACGAAATCCTAAACTCAGATTGTAATGTATACCGCAGAGACAGGCGGGACAGTGAAGGGGGAGGCGTGTTTATAGCGATAAGAAGTGCAATAGTACCGAAGGAAATTGACGGAGACGCCAAATGTGAAAAAAATTGGGTGAAGGTCACGTTTAAAGCAGGCTCAGACATGTTAATTGGATGTCTGTATAGGCCCCCTGACTCAGCACCTGTTGTGGCTGAGCACCTGAAGGATAATTTGGAAAATATTTCGAGTAGATTTCCCCATCATCTTATAGTTCTGGGTGGAGATTTTAATTTGCCGTATATAGACTGGGAGAATCAAACGTTCATCACGGGTGGCAGGGACAAAGAATCCAGTGAAATTTTTAAAAGTGCTTTATCTGAAATCTACCTTGAGCAGTTAAACAGAGAACCGACTCGTGGCGATAACATATTAGACCTTAGGGTGTCAAACAGACCCGAAGTATTTGAAACAGTTAATGCAGAACAGAGAATCAGCGATCACAAAGCGGTTACTGCATCGATGATTTCAGCAGTAATTTTTTATTTTTTTGTCATCAGTCTGCTGACTGGTTTGATGCGGCCTGCCACGAATTCCTCTCCTGTGCTAACCTCTCCATCTCAGAGTAGCACTTGCAACCTACGTCCTCAATTATTTGCTTGACGTATTCCAATCTCTGTCTTCCTCTACAGTTTTTGCCCTCTACAGTTCCCTCTAGTACCATGGAAGTCATTCCCTCATGTCTTAGCAGATGTCCTATCATCCTGTCCCTTCTCCTTATCAGTGTTTTCCACATATTCCTTTCCTCTCCGATTCTGCGCAGAATCTCCTCATTCCTTACCTTATCAGTCCACCTAATTTTCAACATTCGTCTATAGCACCACATCTCAAATGCTTCGATTCTCTTCTGTTCCGGTTTTCCCACAGTCCATGTTTCACTACTGTACTCCAGACTACACCCTCAGAAATTTCTTCCTCAAATTAAGGCCGGTATTTGATATTAGTAGACTTCTCTTGGACAGAAATGCCTTTTTTGCCATAGCGACTCTGCTTTTGATATCCTCCTTGCTCCGTCCGTCATTGGTTATTTTACTGCCTAGGTAGCAGAATTCCTTAACTTCATTGACTTCGTGACCATCAATCCTGATGTTAAGTTTCTCGCTGTTCTCATTTCTACTACTTCTCATTACCTTCGTCTTTCTCCGATTTACTCTCAAACCATACTGTGTACTCATTAGACTGTTCATTCCGTTCAGCACATCATTAAATTCTTCTTCACTTTCACTCAGGATAGCAATGTCATCAGCGAATCGTATCATTGATATCCATTCACCTTGTATTTTAATTCCACTCCTGAACCTTTCTTTTATTTCCATCATTGCTTCCTCGATGTACAGATTGAAGGGTAGGGGTGAAAGACTACAGCCTTTTCTTACACCCTTCTTAATACGAGCACTTCGTTCTTGATCGTCCACTCTTATTATTCCCTCTTGGTTGTTGTACATATTGTATATGACCCGTCGCTCCCTATAGCTTACCCCTACTTTTTTCAGAATCTCAACAGCTTGCACCATTTTATATTGTCGAACGCTTTTTCCAGGTCGACAAATCCTATGAACGTGTCTTGATTTTTCTTTAGCCTTGCTTCCATTACTAGCCGTAACGTCAGAATTGCCTCTCTCGTGCCTTTACTTTTCCTAAAGCCAAACTGATCGTCACCTAGCGTATACTCAGTTTTCTTTTCCATTCTTCTGTATATTATTCTTGTAAGCAGCTTCTATGCATGAGCTGTTAAGCTGATTGTGCTATAATTCTCGCACTTGTCAGCTCTTGCCGTCTTCGGAATTGTGTGGATGATACTTTTCCGAAAGTCACATGGTATGTCGCCAGACTCATATATTCTACACACCATCGTGAACAGTCGTTTTGTTGCCACTTCCCCTGATGGTTTTAGAAATTCTGATGGAATTTTATCTATCCCTTCTGCCTTATTTAACCGTAAGTCCTCCAAAGCTCTTTTAAATTCCGATTCTAATACTGGATCCCCTATCTCTTCTAAATCGACTCCTGTTTCTTCTTCTATCACGTCAGACAAATCTTCACCCTCATAGAGGCTTTCAATGTATTCTTTCCACCTATCTGCTCTCTCCTCTGCATTTAGCAGTGTAATTCCCGTTGCACTCTTAATGTTACCACCGTTGCTTTTTTTAATGTCACCAAAGGTTGTTTTGACTTTCCTGTATGCTGAGTCTGTCCTTCCGACAATCATATCTTTTTCGATGTCTTCACATTTTTCCTGAAGCCATTTCGTCTTAGCTTCCCTGCACTTCCTATTTATTTCATTCCTCAGCGACTTGTATTTCTGTATTCCTGATTTTCCCGGAACATGTTTGTACTTCCTCCTTTCATCAATCAGCTGAAGTATTTCTTCTGTTACCCATGGGTTCTTCGCAGCTACCTTATTTGTACCTATGTTTTCCTTCCCAACTTCTGTGATGGCCCTTTTTAGAGATGTCCATTCCTCTTCAACTGTGCTGCCTATTGCGCTATTCCTTATTGCTGTAGCTATAGCGTTAGAGAACTTCAAACGTATCTCGCATTTCCTTAGAACTTCCGTATCCCACTTCTTAGCGTATTGATTCTTCCTGACTAATGTCTTGAACTTCAGCCTACTCTTCATCACTACTATATTGTGATCTGAGAAGTCTATATCTGCTCCTGGGTATGGCTTACAATCCAGTATCTGATTTCGGAATCTCTATCTGACCATGATGTAATCTAATTGAAATCTTCCCATATCTCCCGGTCTTTTCCAAGTATACCACCTCCTCTTGTGATTCTTGAACAGGGTATTCGCTATTACTAGCTGAAATTTGTTACAGAACTCAATTAATCTTTCTCCTCTTTCATTCCTTGTCCCAAGCCCATATTCTTCTACTCCTCCCCCTACAACTGCATTCCAGTCGCCCATGACTATTAGATTTTCGTCCCCCTTTACATACTGCATTACCCTTTCAATATCCTCATTCACTTTCTCTATCTGTTCATCTTCAGCTTGCGACCTGAACTATTGTTGTCGGTGTTGGTCTGCTGTAGATTCTGATTAGAATAACCCGGTCACTGAACTGTTCACAGTAACACACCCTCTGCCATATCTTCCTATTCATAACGAATCCCACACCTGTTATACCATTTTCTGCTGCTGTTGATATTACCCGATACTCATCTGACCAGAAATCCTTGTCTTCCTTCCACTTCACTTCACTGACCCCTACTATATCTAGATTGAGCCTTTGCATTTCCCTTTTCAGATTTTCTAGTTTCCCCACCACCTTCAAGCTTCTGACATTCCACGCCCCGACTCGTAGAACATTATCCTTTCGTTGATTATTCAATTTTTTTCTCATGGTAACCTCCCCCTTGGCAGTCCCCTCCCGGAGATCCGAATGGGGGACTATTCCGGAATCTTTTGCCAATGGAGAGATCATCATGACACTTCTTCAACTACAGGCCACATGTCCTGTGGATACACGTTACGTGTCTTTAATGCAGTGGTTTCCATTGCCTTCTGCATCCTCATGTCGTTGATCATTGCTGATTCTTACGCCTTTAGGGGCAATTTCCCACCCCTAGGACAAGAGAGTGCCCTGAACCTCTATCCGCTCCTCCGCCGTCTTTGACAAGGCCGTTGGCAGAATGATGCTGACTTCTTATGCCAGAAGTCTTCGGACGCCAATGCTGATTATTTATCAAAATTTAGGCAGTGGCGGGGATCGAACCGGGGACGGAAGACGTTTTGATTATGAATCAAAGACGCTACCCCTAGACCACGGCAGTAAATAGAAATATTAAAAAAGGTAGGAAGATTTTTCTGTTTAGCAAAAGTGACAAAACGCAGGTTACAGAGCACCTGAGGCTCAACACAAAAGTTTTCTCTCAAGTACAGAAAGTGTTGAGGATCAGTGGACAAAGTTCAAAACCATCGTACAATATGCGTTAGATGAGTATGTGCCAAGCAAGATTGTAAGATATGGAAAAGAGCCACCGTAGTACAACAACAGAGTTAGAAAACTGCTGCGGAAGCAAAGGGAACTTCACAGCAAACATAAACATAGCCAAAGCCTTGCAGGCAAATAAAAATTACGTGGTGGTGGTGGTTAGTGTTTAACGTCCCTTCGACAACGAGGTCATTAGATACGGAGCCCAAGCTCGAGTTAGGGAAGGATTGTGTAGGAAATCGGCCGTGCCATTTCAAAGGAACCATCCCGGCATTTGCCTGAAACGATTTAGGGAAATCACGGAAAACCTAAATCAGGATGGCCGGAGACGGGATAAAAATTACGCGAAGCGAAGTGTAGTGTGAGGAGGGCTATGCGAGAGGCGTTCAATGAATTCGAAAGGAAAGTTCTGTGTACTGACTTGGCAGAAAATCCTAAGAAATTTTGGTTTTATGTCAAAGCGGTAGGTTGATCAAAACAAAATGTCCAGACACTCTATGACCAAAATGGTACTGAAACAGAGGATGACAGACTAAAGCCCGAAATACTGAATGTCTTTTTCCAAAGCTGTTTCACAGAGGAAGACTGCACTGTAGTTCGTTCTCTAGATTGTCGCACAGGTGACAAAATGGTAGATATCGAAATAGACGACAGAGGGATAGATAAACAATTAAAATCGCTAAAAGAGGAAAGGCCGCTGGACATGGTGGGATACTTTCAGTGGTGTACCGTAGGTCTCTAGAAGAGCGAAGCGTTCCAAAGGATTGGAAAAGGGCACAGGTCATCACCGTTTTCAAGAAGGGAAGTCGAACAGATGTACAGAACTATAGACCTATGTCTCTAACTTCGATCAGTTGTAGAATTTTGGAACACGTATTATGTTCGAGTGTAACGACTTTTCTGGAGACTAGAGATCTACTCTGTAGGAATCAGCTTGGGTTTCGAAAAAGACGGTCGTGTGAAACCCAGCTCGCGCTATTCGTCCACGAGATTCAGAGGGCCATAGACACGGGTTCCCGGGTAGATGCCGTGTTTCTTGACTTCCACAAGGCGTTCGGTACAGTTCCCCACAGTCTTTTAATGAGCAAAGTAAGCGCATATGGACTATCAGGCCAATTGTGTGATTGGATTGAAGAGTTCTTAGATAACAGACCGCAGCATGTCATTCTCAATGGAGAGAAGTCTTCCGAAGTAAGAGTGATTTCATGTGTGCCGCAGGGGAGTGTCATAGGACCGTTGTTATTCAGAATATACATAAATGCCCTTCTGGATGACATCGGAAGTTCACTGAGGCTTTTTGCAGCTGATGCTGTGTTGTATCGAGAGGTTGTAACATTGGAAAATTGTACTGAAATGCAGGAGGATCTGCAGTGAATTGACGCATGGTGCAGGGAATGGCAATTGAATCTCAATGTACACAAGTGTAATGTGCTGCGAATACATAGAAAGATAGATCCCTTATCATTTAGCTACAAAATAGCAGGTCAGCAACTGGAAGCAGTTAATTCCATAAATTATCTGGGAATACGCATTAGGAGTGATTTAAAATGGAATGATCATATGAAGTTGATCGTCGGTAAAGCAGATGCCAGACTGAGATTCATTGGAAGAATCCTAAGGAAATGCAATCCGAAAACAAAGGAAGTAGGTTACAGTACGTTTGTTCGCCCACTGCTTGAATACTGCTCAGCAGTGTGGGATCCGTATGAGATAGGGTTGATAGATGAGGTAGAGATGATACAACGGAGAGCAGCGCGCTTCGTTACAGGATCATTTAGTAATCGCGAAAGATTTAACGGAGATGATAGATAAACTCCAGTGAAAGACTCTGCAGGAGAAACACTCAGTAGCTCGGTACGGGCCTTTGTTAAAGTTTCGAGAACATACCTTCACCGAGGAGTCCAGCAGTATATTGCTCCCTCCTATGTATATCTCGCGAAGAGACCATGAGGATAAAATCAGAGAGATTAGAGCCCACACAGAAGCATACCGACAATCCTTCTTTCCACGAACAATACGAGACTGGAATAGAAGGGAGAATCGATAGAGGTACTCAGGGTACCCTCAGCCACACACCGTCAGGTGGCTTACGAAGTATGGATGTAGATGTACTTGATTTGTATAATGTCTGCGTGTGATACTCAAACGTTGAAAATACGTTTTATTATAAAGATGGTTCATCATAAAGTGGATGTAATGTATTGCGAATACATAGAAAGAAGGATCCTTTATTGTATGATTATATGATAGCGGAACAAACACTGGTAGCAGTTACTTCTGTAAAATATCTGGGAGTATGCGTAAGGAACGATTTGAACTGCAATGATCATATAAAATTAATTGTTGGTAAGGCGGGTGTCAGGTTGAGATTCATTGGGGGAGTACTTCATCATCAGAGGAGGTGGCTTACAAAACACTCGTTCGACCTATACTTGAGTATTGCTCATCAGTGTGGGATCCGTACCAGGTCGATTTGACAGAGGAGAGAGAGAAGGTCCAAAGAAGAGCGAAGCGTTTCGTCACAGGGTTACTTGGTAAGCGTGATAGCGTTACGGAGATGTTTAGCAAACTCAAGTGGCAGACTCTGCAAGAGAGGCGCTCTGCATCGCGGTGTAGCTTGCTGTCCAGGGTTAGAGAGGGTGCGTTTCTGGATGGGGTATCGAATATATTGCTTCCCCCTACTTATACATCCCGAGGAGATCACGAATGTAAAATTAGAGGGATTGAGCGCGCACGGAGGCTTTTCGGCAGTCGTTCTTCCCGCGAACGATAAGCGACTGGAACAGAAAATGGAGGTAATGGCACGTAAAGTGTCCTCCGCCACACACCGTTGGGTGGCTTGCGGAGTATAAATGTAGATGTAGATGTAGAAGTGAGCGTTTTAAGCGGTCTATTCGACTCCTGCAAATTGTTAAGCAATTAATTTAATAGGGCAGTGCAAATGGATTCTTTCACTCTATTTCTGGTATCGAAATTGCGTCAGCAATCCACTTGTCTCCAATATTAGCCGATAGGAGTACAGTATTCTGAGTAGAGATTAATACCTCTATCTTTCTGTTTTGGAGACATTAGTTCATACGCACGCAGAGAGTGGCTACTTGAGATAGAGACAGAATATCTCCACTTGATGCTGTGTTTGGCGGCCACGAAATCACAGGAGACCGACATCCAATCCATGGTTGTTGGTATTTAGCAATGTCATCTGCAATTACAACATTTAAATTTATCCATGTTATATGGATGTTGTTTGAGGTCTGCGACTGTATTATAAGATTATATGGAATAATTATATACTGTTGTAGTCATTTTTTACTAATATTTTATTATCACAATGCATTTTGGCAGCATGCTGCCATCGTCAGGTGGATTATACAGTTACTTATACATCAGCTGATTTGTTACATACATTAGCTGTGTGTGCCAGTGGGGTTAAGAACCGAACAACACAGCTATGTGGAAGGATAAATCTGTTACAGGGTGTACATTATGTGAATAGCATGATTAGGTAACATATATTAATACGTTTACTTACATTTTTGATGGCTTTATCATTTTATGGCACTCACACAGAAAATGAAACAGAGTCAACATGCCTATGCTTGTGCTTAATTAAGTGTTCCTTCACAATAAATGGATACTTTACTAAACAGCACAAATTAAGACAGCTGCTATGAAGAGTGATCATTTCAACTAACCAATGAGTGTTAATTTCTGAAAAATATCAGATTACCTTCTTACCTTCTTCCATTGAGAGACCTCCATATTATAAGTTGAAAATAAGTAAACAGAACACAGAATTGTATTTAAAATGGGTACTACTGTGGTAAGTTCTGTGAATGGATTTTTGAGGACAACAAGTGAAAATTACTAAGTGAAATTAGAATATAAGGTTTTTAAATCTATATGATGAGTTAGCTGTTCCATCTTCGGCAATATCTCCAACATTGGAATATTATTTTTTCTTGTCCTGCATATATGGGCACATATTTCATTAAGATTTATTTTATCACAAGCTGACATGATGAGAAGATCATGGTAATGTGAATATGCAGGTTAATTCTTAGTATGAAATTAGGGAGGAGCACATGTACAATATAAAGTATATCGAATCTTAAATGTTAACAGCCATCTGATGATGAACCTGCCAATTTGAATTTGGTAACAGTACTATTCTTTCTAAAAAAATGGCATTATTAACAGTAGCTCTTTGCTGTTTTTATTTTAGTTTATTAAATGTGCATTGTTAAATGATCAGAATAAAATTCAATAATTTACTTGCCACAAAGAATATAACACGCAACATAAAAATATAAACTAAGGAAAGCTCTGTCAAATTTGAGATCTGATCGCTGTTCGTCATGAATTTGGCTAGACACTTAGCTATTGCACCATCTTCGTAGGTGAACATACTTAGTTTGTGAAATACCTTTCAAGTGTAATATAAGGGATTAATAATTTCTTTAAGTAACAACAGTGGATATAATGTATAAATGAGAGCTGAATGAGACATTTCATATATATTTATGTATGGCATTAATTGATGATATGAAAATCTAATATTATGCAAGGGACAATTAGTTGTTTTTAATAGAATCATACTCAATTTAGTACCTTCTGTGCCACTTCTAGAGGTAATGTATTTATGTTATATAAGAATTACCTTCTGCCACTGGCTACTGTGTAAGCAAAACATATACATGCATCTTATTTCAACATTCTTTCCATTTTATCAAGGTTCAGGCAATCTTTTTGAACAGTACATACAAAACTGAATAATTTGTAGTAAAATATTCGCATAACACACAGTTAATATGGTATCTCAGTGGCTAAAATGTGTAACTTCTTGCTTAAATTTGTTTCATAAAAGCTGTAAAGTTAGTAAAAATACTTACTTTCTAAAATATGGAATTTACATGGAAACTTTTCCTTCCTCAAATGGAAATGAAAAACTTTCATTGGTTAAGTCATAATAACATTATTTATAATGATTTTGTTTTCAAGCGACATAACATAGAAATATTATCAGTACCCCTACAGTTTTTTGCACTAGAAGAGTTCTGTCAAAACAAATATAAAATACAATATTAAAAAAACTGACATTTATGTTATATGCATCAATAACTTCATATGCATGTATTATATCAAAAGGTATGGATCAAGAGTCAGACTGACATTGGTTGTGATCGCCAACAGAGAGAGAGAGAGAGAGAGAGAGAGAGAGAGAGAGAGAGAGAGACAGAGAGACAGAGAGAGAGAGAGAGAGAGAGAGAGAGAGAGAGGGAGAGGGAGAGGAGAGAGAGAGAGAGAGAGAGAGAGAGAGAGAGAGAGAGAGAGAGAGAGAGAGAGAATAGGGATGAAGTAGGGAGTTTTAGAACCACATACTGATTTCAGCAGGTATACAGGCAACATACAGAACTTTAAAATTCTTTGCACAATCCACTCAGTGTAACTTTAAGTAGAGAAAAGATTATTGATGCAAGTTACTGCCAAAAAGTCCAAGTATGAAAGTCATTCTATTAAGATTTGATGCAACGAAGCTGGTATGCTACATGCACCACAATTTTTCTGTTGGAAGAACAGTTGCTACCTGAAATATAAATGAAAGTATATACACTCATCTCAAGAAAATTCAGTGATTTCTCAATGTAATGTTGCTTAAATATAGAGAAAACCATCATAAACAAATTTATAAGTTATTCAGTATTGTGACATAGCTTTCAAGTGTAATATAAGGCATTAGTAGTTTCAGGATGCAGATTCTTTATTAGCAAGTGAAAACACTACTTGTGAACTAATGCTCTGCAAAATGAATCATCAACTCTTGATCATGACATGATGAATCTTACAGCATTGACCTTACAGTGATCTAACATGCCATCAGAGCATATCAGAAAAGTTACAGTCTCATCTGAAATGATAATTTCTATTATGCTTACACAGTGAGAAGTCAAGTGAAACATTTGACTCTCTACCAAACTCTCTCTCAGTCAAAGATAATCATTAGTAGCAAACAGCACATATCAATGGATTTCAAAGAAATCACTGTTTACTGAGTAGTAAATATTCTTGTATATTTTGGCATATTTAGAACAATTATCTTTATAATTATGGAGCTCAGAAAAACTGAGTTGTGTGACGTACTGTATTAACTATAATATAGTAGATTAAGTGGTATAAAATATAGTTACATCTCATCCAACTGCTAATTACAGCAGCTTTATAGTCCCTAGAAATAATGTGACAAGATGTGCTAAAAAAACACACACACACAGTTATATATATATATATATATATATATATATATATATATATATATATATATATATATATATATAACTGTGTGTGTGTGTTTTTATATATATATAAGTACAAAATGTTAAAGCATTTGTAATTAACGCTACAATTGGTTTCTCTTTCTCATTTTCAGCTGGATACCTCCTTTTGGCATGAGAACAAATGATCTGGGCTCAAAGGTCAGGTGGTGAACAGACTTCTCACTTGGTTCAAAGCTGAATCTTGAAAGCATATATGTAAGAGCAACTTTTGTCTGCAGTAACCCAAACCTCATCCCTGCAACAAAAAGAAAGAGAAAAAGTTTTATTGTAAAGGAACAAAATTTCCACATTTCATGCAAGGTTAAAATATTATTATTATTATTATTATTATTATTATTATTATTATTATTATTATTATTACTATTATTATTCCAAGAGGTAGTTGCTAGCCATTCCTTCTGCCTCATACTGTTCTATTCATTTTCACATTGCTTACACTTCCTTTAATGTCATACACCATCTTGTATCTTCTCCTTTCTTTAATTCTTTTCCCACAAATTGTTTCTTCCAATGTGTTCACCATCAAACAGTTCCACTGCAACAGCTGACCATCCCATTGTTCTTTCTTTTCCTTATAAATTGCAAAATTTTTCTTTCCCATATTCTGACCAACGCCTCTTTCTCAGTCACTCACTGCGCCCAATTAGTTTTTCAAACTTACTCTACACTCACATACATTAAATATAATATCAAGATGAGGGAAGCAACTAGAATGAATTAATAGATGGCAAGCACCACTGAATGTTTACAGACTTATGATCATCTCACGATTATATAGTATATCTGGTAGTACCCATCACTGTAAATTGATTGATGTGTTCAGTGACCCACATTCATTATTGAGCATAGTGATAATGCAGATAGCAACATCAATTTAAATGATAGTGCCACCATAGACGATGTGCATTTCCACTGTAGACGATGTGCATTTGCACTTTGCTGACATACTCTACGACAGTGGTTCCCAATGCAAGGGTAGTTGCCCTCAGGGATAAAATGATATTTTCTGAAGGGTAAAAACTAAACAATTCTATTGTATTTCAGTTACGAAACTGAATTATTTTCATAATATCATTACTATTATAACAATTTTGTAAGACTTTAATGATAATTACGTAAATTATCAATAATTACTTTTGCTCAGTTAGTAGCATTCATATGGAGGAGGTTACAGGTTCTTCACACAGTCCACTCACAATGCACATATATTGTGCTTTGTCCTGTAATAACTGATGATAAATTGAGACATATAGATAACAAATGCTAAATAGCTCAAGGAAATGTCTTCCCAAGTTGTAGATAGCACCGCAGTACTCCAGAAAATTCTTTGTTCCTCAGCTACTACGGTGCTGTCACATATTATTATTATTACTAATACAATTAGAGTTTGTGGTCAGACTCCAAAGCATTAACAGCTTGAAGTCTTCCAACTCTTGCCAGTTCACAAGTAAGGAGTGCAACAATCAAAGTGATTTACAAACAGTAAGCATAGTGTACATATTTTAACTTGGTTGATTTTAAATGGGATTGCAGTGTGCAAGTCAAGCAATTGCCACAATGGAGAAGAGTGATGCATTGGAAGTATGATTTGTAGCACATGACTACCATCACTGTACATAGTCAGCTAACTTATTTGAGAAGGAGTTGTGAGCAGCACTTGTGATGCTGCATGAATTCGTTCATCATTCATTCTACTACACACACACACACACACACACACACACACACACACACACACACACACACACCTGCAGTTAAGGTGCTGTCACTGTGAAGTAAGGGAAGAAGTATGCTCCTGAAGCAATAGCAGTGCATTGGCCTCTTTTGTTGTTGCAGCAGTTTCATGGATTAAAATATCCTACCAGTTTTTCACCAGCAGAACTCAGAGAGAATTTTCAAATTTGAAATGCTTCTTGTTTTTAACTATTGTATCATTTTAGAACATTTCATCGTTTCTGGAGGGAAAAAATTAATGTTTTATTGTGTTTCATCTACAAAGATACAGAGAAATAGTTCACTCCTATCATTATCTGTTTCTCTCTTGACAAATAGAGATGTAATACATAAGTGTTATCACCCCAAAGTAGCTTCAATGACTCACCTATGCAAATGCGTGGTCCTTCTCCGAATGGCAGGTAGACATATGGGTGTCTCTGGGCTTTCTGCTCTTCTGAGAACCTCTCTGGGTCAAAGCGTTCAGGGTCTGGGAAGTACTCTGGGTCATGATGCAGACCATACATAGGTATAAAAACCTTAGTACCTTTCTCAAGGATAATGTCACTGTCGGGTAGCTGGTACTCGGCATTGCTCTCCCTGCTGAGTACTGGAGCTGGTGGATATTTCCTCAGTGTTTCTGCAACCAGACAAACACAATTTCAAATTTCCGAACATATGAAAAATTCTGGACCTCTAAGTTCTGCTGGCAGTTATCAGCCATCGCCAAACTCCAAAGTTCAGAGATTTACTTTATTTCTGGCAAATATGTGAGGTCAGCTGCTGTCAGTTATTATCGGCACTGCTAAGTAGTGCACGTGCGGCTGTTGTGTGCCAACGTTGTTGTGTCACAGATTGCAATGGATTACCGTCACTACCGCACGTGTTCAAGACATTCTTCAGGATGTTTTGAAGAACAGGAAGAAGTGTGCTAAGTTTATCTCTCTCGCCTTGACACGCGAACAAAAACAATGACGCATGGATGCCCAGTGCCACTTGAAGTTCAAAGTGTGGTCAATTCGTGTCCAGCAAAAATCATCACAGGTGACGAGACTGGTGTTATTAGTACTAACCTAACACAAAACGACAAAGTGCAAACATTCACATGAAGGGTTAACATTTTGACGACATAACTGACATTCAAGCCAATGTGATGTGCCAGTTGAACAAATCCTTAACAAGGATATTTCTGGTGGTTCCACATGGTTGTATGAACGCTCTCGGTGTTGTACTCAGGTGGGGAGCGGCTATGTAGAACATCACAAATATTAAACCACCATCTCCATGTTTCACTATTTTTTAGTAATCCAAAGAGAAAGCTTTGGACTGACAGGGTAAACGTATAGCTTCAATTTGGCACCGCTTCTCTCCTATGATTCCAAATTCTATAGAACATATTCCTTATTCTAGAATAATTATTATTTATTCTGATTACAAGTTACATGATATCTACATTCGCATCCACACCTATGCTTTACAAACCACTGTGAAGTGGAAACTTTCTAGTGTATCACTTGTAAGGAATTCTTCCCATTTCACTGTCATTTGTGGTACCGAAAGAATCTTTAAAAGCCTATTTGCATGCTGTAGTAAGTCTAATTCTGTGTTAGCATATGTAAGGACTACAGTATGTTGATAGGCTGCTCACTCAAAATTGGTTCTTAAAACTAGGTAAGCAGACTTTCACAGCATAGTTCGGGTATCTGTCTGTTCAGTTCATTCAACATTTTCGTGACACGCTCTCAAGGGGCAGGATAACCTGTGATCATTCGCGGTGCCCTTCACTGTATGCGTCCAATAACTCATTACTGCTATTTGGGAAAGTCACATACTCTTCAGTGATATTCTAGAATGGGTCACATGACAGTTTTTCAAGCTGTCTCCTTCGTAGATTGATTGCACATCTTTGCATTTCATATCCCTCAAAATTGTTATACCCAGGTATTTGAATAACTTGACTGATGCTGATTGTGAATAATTGATATTATAATCACAGGATACTCCGCATTCCGTTTTATGATGTGCATAATTTTAGATGTCTGAGAATCTTTAGAAAACTGACAGTCATTTGTACCAATTTGCAATCTCAGTAAGATATGACTGAATATTAACGCAATTTTTTCAGACACTACATTATCATAAATGACTGCGTCATCTGCAATAAGTCCAAGGTTACTATTAATAACTATATGCGTACAAATCTTTTAAAACCTATGCCTGCAAACATAATGAAAATTCTGCTGTACAATTTATGGGGGAGGAAAGACTCTAAACACCGTGTACAGAACGAGCAAGGAGAAAAAAGTTACAATGCGACCAATGTGAGCGACTTACAACTAAGCACGCAGATGAGGCACTGCGCATAAAAAGGCCTCATACATTTGCGTTGAAGTCATAATTAGAACTGCTGGGCCTGGTCTATTGTAGCTCTCCCCATGGTACACATCACCCGCACCTTCTGTGACAGTATAAGTTAGTACTCCGCTTGATAACCAGCCAGCTTCTTTGCATCCATCTCGATGTCTGCTGGCAGGGATACTAAAACCTTCCCCCATGGAAACGGCACGTTGGACCACGAATGGTCTGGTTTGTACCATGAGCTCCAGCGCAAAACTGGAGAGAGCACGAGATTCCCCATTAGCAGATAATCACTGAACGAGACAACACCGAAGCAGCTTGCTCCATTGAAGGTGTAAAAGACTGAAGTGGTTGGGATAATGGTTTGTTCACCAATATAGGTGGCGGCGAAACTCCACCACTAGCAAGTAGGGAAAAGAGGTCGCCACTTCAGAGTTCATGAGTTATGCTGCGGTAGGGCTAGCACCACTGTCACCTTATTCTTTGGTCAAAAATAAAATGGTGGAGGGCGTGGTGAGGGTCGCAGCAGGTCGAGCACTCTGCCGCAGTTGGAAGCTTTCCAATGGAACAATGCCATTGCTTACCCCATCCCTCCAACGTCTTGAAAACAGCAGTGCTACGGATCAGCTGCTCCCGACCGACATCCAGCGCAACTGCTGATCCTTCTGACCCACCCAAACAGCTGCCAGCCGAAAGACTGAGCCCCAATGGCAGACCCATAAGGAAAACATGGGAGTCCACGATGGTCTGGGGCAGGTGACTCTGTGTGCAACATATTCAAAAGACCCTACAACTGGCGTCTGTGCAAACGTTCCACTGGACTACAGCCATTAACCAGCGTTGCCCCAGCGCATAGCGAGAAAACTGGGCAGTGCATGTTCTCGGTATGAGGCAGACATGGACTACTTCACTTGGGTCTTGAACGTATGCACAGAGCACTCCACCTCCAAGTTAGATGATGGGTGGAACAGGGTGGTAGTCAAATGCTGCATAACATTGCATATATAGAAGTCTTCAAGTCCCCAAGACACAAACTTGTGACCATTAATTTCATGGGGGAGCACTCCATAGCAAAAATGATCAACATGCAAACAGTTGCCATCGATGTCGTGGAAGACAGCTTTCCATTCTATAGTAAATGTGGCAATGTATTGACCATCACCAACCACATCCTCCCCAAAAAGGAGACTGCAAAATCGACATGCATCCTGCCCCTACAGCGCTCCAAGGCTGCTCAAGCCTCGTTTTGTGCACAGGTCATGCAAGCCTATACAAAATGTTCAATATTGTGGTCGATCACTGGCCAGTAAACGTGATGACATGCCAAAGCCTTCACGTGAGTTACACCCCAGTACGACACATACAGCAGTTGGAGTATGCGAGGATGCAACTCTGAACGGACAACCATTCGATAGCATTACTCTTCTGTGGTAAGCACGAGGACCCCTGGGCAAGGCTGAGTCGATCATCTAGGAGAAAGTCGTATGCTACGATGAATACATTCCTGAAAGAGTGTGCTCTGGGCACACCCTATCTGGACAGGTGAAGCAATTGTCTGGAAAAGCCAGATTGTCGTGGCAGCCATGACCTCCTGTGCTGTCACAGGAAAATCCAGCGAAGTCTGCTTCACAGCAACATCTAAGGTGAAGCAGGGACCCTTTTGTTGGTCCAAATCTGGATACAGTCTCGCTGCTAATCACGATAATGCATCCACATTTGTATGCTGGGCCGTCAACCAGTATAAAATATCATAACAATAATTATTGAAGAAGAGACTCTACCTGTGTAATTGGTGGGCAGTCCTGTCTGGCAGTTTTGGATTAGGGTTGAATAAGGAAACCAGTGGCTTATGGTCCGTGGTGAGTAGGACCTTTGCCTCATACAAGAAAATGTGAAACTCTGTAATTCCGAAAATGATAGCCAACGTCCTTTTCCACTTGCGCATAATTACATTGCATGTTGGAAAACGTCTTTCATGCATAAGTGATGGACTGTGCATATAGGTTGCAATGCAACAGGGCTGCACCATCGCCATACTGCTACGTGTCACAGGCCAGGGTTAAGCGTCTATCTGGCATAAAAGAAGCCAGACAAGGAGTGGAGTACAAACACTGCTTGAGGGACTGAAAAGACTTTTGAGAGTCTGCAGACCAGATAAGTCTGACATCCCTGACGAAGTTGGTGAAGAGGATGGCAGATGTGCACAGCTTGGGGAATGAACGTAGTACAATACGAACGCTTCACCAAAAAATGACTGGAGCTCCTTCAAGTTCTTGGGCACTGGCAGGATGATGAAGGCTTTCACAAGTAGGGATGAAGCCATCTCTGCTCAGTACATGACCCAAAAATTGCAGCTTTGGGGAAATGAACTACATTTTTTCAATTTGCAACGTACGCCACTTTCAGAAGACGTTGGAAAACTGCCTCCAAATTTTGTAAACGCTCTTCTTGCATGAAGCCTGAGACCTAGATATCACGAAAGAAGTTTATGCAACATGGAATGGTCTGAATCAGCAGCTCCAAACATCATTGATAAATTCCAGATGCAGATGAGACTCCACAAAGGCAAACAAACTGATAAAGCCTAAAGAAGGTGTTGAGCACTAAGGAACACTGTGAAGTGGTGTCCAGCAGCAGCTGCAGGTATGTGTTTTGCAAGTTAATCTGTGAAAAATACTAGCTCCTGACAACTTCACCAAGAACTTCTCTGGCTGGCGTATCGGATATGTGTCTCTGATATGTGTGTTGACCGTCTGTCTAATATCGCTGCAGTGGTGCATTACGCCATCTGGCTTCTGCATCAGCACCACAGGAGTGGCCCACTGACGTGACGAAATTGGAAAATCGATGCTGAGGCCCTGACCTTTGTCACGCATGGTGGGCAGACAAAATTTAGTTTGTGTCGACGGCATAAGGGAGACGTGTGCCTCGAAATTTTTTGCTACATATAAGGAATTTTCAGACAATTCTTCGTATGACAATAGGAGACACCAAATTTTGGAAGCAGTCTGACTGTGACACAAAATGTACTCTGTCAGTTAGCAGGAAGCCAAAAACAGAGATTGTGTCTTAACCGAAAAATGTTTTGCGCCAACAGTTAATTAATCTCTAAGAACGTACTATTCCATATTCTTATAATGTGCAGAAACGGAGAATTTTACCCTCATAGGAATATTCTGCTTAGTGTAGAATACAACGTGACGTAGTGGCCGTTGCAATGCAGAGACGCCCAAGAGCCAGTACCTACACGAGTTAATGAATCTGACCATAGCTCCTGTGTCTGCCTAAAAGTCGTTCGGTAGCGTGCCCACTACCAGCGCCAGTAAAATACGCTAGGGCAACGCTAGTGGGGCGTCAGAGACCACCTCTGAGACCAAGGAAGGCACCGGATCTTCCGATTACTGCCCCGCGGCTCGCACTATGTCACAAAGTGTTTCCAAATTATCCAGTTTGTGGCTTACTCCACATACTGTACCTAATATCGGTGATATACACCAAATAACACTCGGGACCAGACGACCTGCGTGCCCATTGAACAGGAACAGGTATGGAAGGCGAGCAACGCCGAGAATCCGGAAAACGTCCTGAGCGGGAATTATGATGCAATGAGTGATGCGTATCCACCGAGCCCAATGTACGCGATTATACGCAGCGCCGTGACGTCACTGCACTATTAATCTTTGAGAGCTTCAACACACGGTGGCTCAGCGGAAGACAAGGCTGCCTGGTTCACCTCGCGTGGCATTGATTCCTGTGTACCACGCACATCTTCATCACCTGCCAATTGTCGGAAAGAACGTCCCTTGCCACTGCCGCAAGTTCATGCGAGTCTGCTAGCTTAGCGACTGTGGCCAGAGAAGGGCCGGGAAAGTCTAAAGCCCTTGTTTTGACCTCTGGGTCGAATGTTAATCGGACGATCGCGTCCCTAACTAGCGAGACCGCATATTAGGTAGCTTACTGTGAACACGCGAACCGACACTTGCAGGAGAAACCTCTCAGGTCGGCGATCCATGCCACATACGACTGTCCAGGTAGCGAGTGGTGTTGGTTAAACTGTAACCATGCCGTCACTACATGGGTTTTGTGACAAAAATACTATGTGAGCAAGGGACAAAGATGCTCAAAATTAAATTTCTCATGTTCTGTAGATACTTCAAATTCTCTACAATTTTGTATTGCATGAGGGGACAAACGTCGTGAGATACCTCCTAATATCGAGTCGGACGTCCTTTTGCGCAGTGTAGTGCAGCAACTCGACGAGGGACGGGCTCCACAAGTCGTTGGTATTCCCCTCCAGAAAGACTGAGCCATGTTGCCTGTATAGCCGTTTATAACTACGAAAGTGTTGCTGGTGCACAATTTTGTGCGTGACCTGATCTCTCGTTGTTTTTGTTGTTGTTATCTTCAGTCGTGAGACTGGTTTGATGCAGTTCTCCATGCTACTCTATCCTGTGCAAGCTTCTTCATCTCCCAGTACCTACTGCAACCTACATCCTTCTGAATCTGTTTAGTGTATTCATCTCTTGGTCTCCCTCTACGATTTTTACCCTCCACGCTGCGCTCCAATACTAAATTGGTGAACCCTTGATGCCTCAGAAGATGTCCTACCAACCGATATCTTCTTCTAGTCAAATTGTGCCGCAAACTTCACTTCTCTCCAATCCTATTCAATACCTTCTCATTAGTTATGTGATCTACCCATCTAATCTTCAGCACTCTTCTGTAGCACCACATTTCGAAACCTTCTATTCTCGTCTTGTCTAAACTATTTATCGTCCATGTTTCTCTTCCATACATGGCTACACTCCATACAAATACTATCAGAAACGACTTCCTGACACTTAAATCTATACTCGATGTTAACAAATTTTTCTTCTTCAGAAAGACTTTCCTTGCCACTGCGATTCTACATTTTATATCCTCTCTACTTCGACCATCATCAGTTATTTTGCTCCCCAAATAGCAAAACTCCTTTACTACTTTAAGTGTCTCATTTCCTAATCTAATTCCCTCAGCATCACCCGACTTAATTTGACATTCCATTATCCTAGTTTTGCTTTTGTTGATGTTCATCTTATATCCTACCTTCAAGGCACTGTCCATTCCGTTCAACTGCTCTTCCAAGTCCTTTGCTGTCTCTGACAGAATTACAATGTCATCGGCGAACCTCAAAGTTTTTATTTCTTCTCCATGGATTTTAATACCTACTCCGAATTTTTCTTTTGTTTCCTTCACTGCATGCTCAATATACAGATTTAATAACATCGGGGAGAGGCTACAACCGTGTCTCACTCCCTTCCCAACCACTGCTTCCCTTTGATGCCCCTCTACTCTTATAACGGCCACCTGGTTTCTGTACAAATTGTAAATAGCCTTTCGCTACCCCTGCCACCTTCAGAATTTGAAAGAGAGTATTCTAATCAACATTGTCAAAATCTTTCTCTAAGTCTACAAATGCTAGAAACGTAGGTTTGCCTTTCCTTAATCTAGCTTCTAAGATAAGTCGTAGGGTCAGTATTGCTTCACGTGTTCCAATATTTTTACGGAATCCAAACTGATCTTCCCCAAGGTCGGCTTCCACTAGTTTTTCCATTCGCCTGTAAAGAATTCGCGTTAGTATTTTGCAGAAGTGATTTATTAAACTGATAGTTCGGTAATTTTCATATCTGTCAACACTTGCTTTCTTTGGGATTGGAATTATTACATCTGTCGTTATATCCCAAAAATGTTTGATGGGATTCATGTCGGGCGATCTGGGTGGCCAAATCATTCACTCTAATTGTCCAGAGTGTTCTTCAAACCAATCACATACAGTTATGGTCCAGTGACATGTTTAGCGACATAAAGTCAACGAATGGCTGTAAATGGTCTCCAAGTAACCATAGATAACTATTTCTAGTCAATGATCAGTTCAGTAGGATCAAAAATGGTTCAAATGGCTCTGAGCACTATGGGGCTTATCATCTGAGGTCATCCGTCCCCTAGAACTTAGAACTGCTTAAACCTAAGTAACCTAAGGACATCACACACATCCGTGCCCGAGGCAGGATTCGAACCTGCGACCGTAGCGGTCGCGCGGTTCCAAACTGAAGCGCCTAGAAACGATCGGCCACATCGGCCGGCTCAGTAGGATCGGAGAACCCAGTCCACTCCTTGGAAACACGACCCACTCCATTACGAAGGCACCAGCAGCTTACATAGTGCCTTGTGGACAACTTGGGTCCATAGTTTCGGGGAGTCTGCGGCACACTCGAACACTACCATTAGCTCTTACCCACTGGAATCGGGACTCATCTGATCTGACCAGCTGTTTTGCAATCGTCAAGGGACCAACCAATATGGTCACGAGCCCAGGAGAGGCGCTGCAGACGATGTATGCCGTTAGCAAAGGCAATCTGCTGCCATAGTCCATTATAGCCAGATTTCTCCGCACTGGCCTAACGGATACGTTCCTTGTACGTCCCATATTGATTTCTGCGATTATTTCACGCAGAGTTGCTTGTCTGTTAGCACCGACAACTGAATGCAAACACCACTGTTCTCGATCGTTAAGTGAAGGCCGTCGGCCACTGCGTTGTCCGTAGTGAGAGGTAATGCCTGAAATTTGGTACTCTCGGCATACTATTGACACTGTGGATATCAGAATGCTGAAGTCCTTAATGATTTCCGAAGTGGAATACCCCATGCGTCTAGTTGCGAGTACCATCCTGCGTTCAAAGTCTGTTGATTCCCGTCATGGGGCCACAGTCACATCGGAAACGTATTCACATTAACCACCTGAATACAAATGACAGCTCCGCCGATGCATTGCCCTTTTATACATTGTGTTCATGATACTGCCGCCTTTTGTACACCTGCCTATCGCTATCCAGCGACTTATCACCCCAGCCTGATCCCGCGTTGCTGGACGATTGTATCGACTATATCCCTTATCTAGCAGAGCAGCAAGGTCCGGCGCTGGTAGTACTCTCACCTTTCCAAAGACCAAAGACTCGTCGAACGTTCGAGGGGGCTGCAGGCGGTTGGCCCGCCACCGCATTCTGAGGGCCAGCTCCCCGCAGCTATTATCGTTGCTTCTGCAGTGTGTAAAGCGTAAATACCAGGTCCATAGCGGCCAAGATTTAACACTACAAAAGAAGTAAGAAGAAGAAGAGCATATCATCCGACGTAGCTGCTTTCCTGTTCGTCCAAGTCGTGACAGCGCCACCAAACCTCACTGTAGGTACGAAGACTAGTACACTAGCCGACAGCAGCAAGGCTACAAGCCAGGAAGCTGAAACCCCGAAAGCAGAAAGCTATTTCCTACGCCCTCTCTGACAGCGTTGTTCCACTATTCCGTTGCGATAGCCACGCCAGCTCCTCTGCGTCTGTCTCAATATCTTGCGGGCATACTAAAATTTCCTCCTCCACCATACTTGTAAAGTCCGAGCTTTCAGTCGTTTTCTCACAGTATTGTGGTTAATGGTCCATTAAATCGCATTTTCCTTCGCTCCAGACTATTATTTGGTCTCTCTGACTTTTATTGCTAACATCTACCATTCAAGCGCGACGAAACATATGATTGCAGCGCCCGAGTCAGAAGGTGGTATATGAATGCTGAAAGGTCTACGAGCACTGAAGTCTTTGCAAGGAAGTTGGATATGATTATTCAATTCCTAACGAGAAAAATGGGCCACTGAATCTTTCTAGTGGACAAGTGTTGCTTTTTTTATTATAGGTGCTGCCTGTTTGCCAATCTGTCGTTTAAAAATAAGTTATCAAGAAGTTTATATGTACAGTAATCTTCACTATCAGACAGGCATCTCATACTGTTGAGTCTCAAATCAAAAATATTTGCCTGAGAGTAATCCTGCTACTGCAGTGTTAAAAAGGTTGAAAGACCGACGACTTAAAATTAGTCTTTTTATGTTATGTAATTATTACGATAATTACTCACTTGGAACTACAATGGATGATTAAAATAAGTTTCATTCTGAAATAAATAGACTGCTGTTGTTCAGTTAAAATGGCTCTCCTTAGGGACATGTTTTCAACATTATCTTGAATGGGCACCACATTTAATTATTGCTACACTATTAGGTGAGAATGCAAATATGTCCAATAGAGAAACTTATTTACTGCTGTATTTCAAAGACTGACAATGGCAGGAAATGTAAAAGCTTTTGGAATTCGTCGCATAACAACTTTTACAAAGATATATGTATATATGCCATTCCGCGCACCAGAAAATTGAGAATCACTACAAAACCCGTTGTTAACTGTGTGATCGTTCCAAAGAATAATTAGAAACATCATATTCGTGGCAAAAGAATTATTGTAACTTGCATATAATGAGAGTACGCTATTTGAAGGCAGCGACATACTGAAGATCCACCCAAAACGCATTGTTCTTGGCACAATTTGTTATAATTTAATTTCATTTAGTGACAGCTTCGATTATGGTTTTAACAATAGGTAAGATACTATCGATAGATGCGAAAGGCGTGATGTTGATTTAGGGTAATGAGCCTTATTGACCTGTAATCAGTTTTTTGTTGGGGCGGTGGTTCGCCTCCTGACACAACCAATTTATTCCTAACACTGGCGTTTTTATTAGGGTCTGATACTTCATTATTAATTTAATATGAGTATAGACTATAATATTTGATGTTATGTAAATACAAGTTCACCTTTTTTGAGGGGTGACTTGGTTCGATTGGCTTAATCCAAAGTACAGCTTGCGCTACTTGTATAAAGATATTTTGCTCCTTCTTTTACGCTTCGTAATTCACATGTTGCAAAGATTCTGCTACTTGTTAGGAACAGTGATCAAGTAAGACTGACCTTGGAGTTTTACTAAAATGATGAAATAATGTTTATCTTATGCGGAGAAGTAGTCCAAATTTGTAACGCACTGTTTGTAATGGATATTTTATAAGCCTGTGTCCTTACTGATTGGACATGGTACTTTCCTTTTCGTGGACGATGGAAGAAATGTGCGTTTTAATAGAGCTAACGTGGGAATTTCACGCGCTCCCGTTGAATGAACAGTGTGATTTACGAACTAGAAGCATCCCTCAACTGCCGCTGGAGTGCGTTGCGATCTCGTATACCACGTTGGGGCCCACGTACCGTATGCACAAATCGCATCTTTCCTGAGCGTTCAGCAGCACGTTGAATTTGGCACGCTCAACGTTAACGTTCGACAGCACGGTCCGTGTGCCGACGGCATAAGGAATTAAAAAGAATGCGATGCAGTGGTCGAGCAAATCTTCATAAGCTACAAACTTATGTTGTGAATCCTAAGCGGCTGTAGGTGTGGTGTGAAGTGATGAGTCAGCAATACCCTGTGGCGATCCAATGGAAGGTTTTGGGTTTGGCGAGTGCCAGACGACGTTGTCTGTTGTCATCTGTACTGCCGATAGTGAAGTACGGAATAGGTGGTATTACAGTATGGGGAGTTATTCGTTGTACAGTGTGGTCCTTTATTGCACTTAAGAAAACGCTAAATGCGGAAGGATATGGACACATTTTACTGCATAGTGTACTTAGTATGATGGAGGAGTTTTTCGGACATTATGTCTGTACCCGTGTGACAGTACACCCTGTTATAAATCAGCACCTGTGAGGCAATTGTTTGTGGACAATAACATTCCTGAAATGAAGTGGCCTTCTCCGAACCTCGGTATGAGCTCAATGTAACATGTATGGGATGAGTTAGAAAGACGTTTTCGTTCCAGATCCTAGATTCCAACATGACGACCTTCTCTGGTTTCAGCTCTTGAGGAATAATAGATCTCCATTCCTCCAGACATGCAGACGAGATGTGGCTCAAATTCAAAGATATAGTAGCAACAGTAATTGAGATATTCATACCTCATAAATTGGTAAGAGATGGAACGGATCCCCAGTGGTACACAAAAAAAGGTCCGAACGCTGTTGCAGAGGCAACGGAAAAAGCATGCGAAGTTCAGAAGAACGCGAAATCCCGAAGATGGGCTAAAATTTACAGACGCTCGAAATTTGGCACGTACTTCGATGCGAGATGCCTTTAATAGGTTCCACAACGAAACATTGTCTTGAAATTTGGTAGAAAATCCGAAGAAATTCTGGTCGTATGTAAAGTACACAAGCGGCAAGACGCAGTCAATACCTTCACTGCGCAGTGCCGATGTACTGTTACCGACGACTGTGCCGCTAAAGCGGAGTTATTGAACGCAGTTTTCCGAAATTCCTTCACCAGGGAAGACGAATGGAATATTCCAGAATTTGAAACACGAACATCTGCTAGCATGAGTTTCTTAGAAGTAGATACCTTAGAGGTTGCGAAACAACTCAAATCGCTTGATACGGGCAAGTCTTCAGGTCCAGATTGTATACCGATTAGGTTCCTTTCAGATTACGCTGATACTATAGCTCCCTACTTAGCACTCATATACAACCGCTCGCTCACCGATAGATCTGTACCTACAGATTGGAAAATTCTGCAGGTCGCACCAGTGTTAAAGAAGGATAGTAGGAGTAATCCATTTAACTGCAGACCTATATCATTGACGTCGGTTTGCATTAGGGTTTTGGAGCATATACTGTATTCAAACATTATGAATCACCTCGAAGGGAACGATCTATTAACACGTAATCAGCATGGCTTCAGAAAACATCGCTCTTGTGCAACGCAGCTAGCTCTTTATTCGCACGAAGTAATGGCCGTTATCGACAGGGGATCTCAAGTTGATTCCGTATTTCTAGATTTCCGGAAAGCTTTTGACACCGTTCCTCACAAGCGACTTCTAATCAAGCTGCGGAGCTATGGGGTATCGTCTCAGTTGTGCGAGTGGATTCGTGATTTCCTGTCAGGACGGTCGCAGTTCGTAGTAATAGACGGCAAATCATCGAGTAAAACTGAAGTGATATCAGGTGTTCCCCAGGGAAGCGTCCTGGGACCTCTACTGTTCCTGATCTATATAAATGACCTGGGTGACAATCTGAGCAGTTCTCTTAGGTTATTCGTAGATGATGCTGTAATTTACCGTCTAGTAAGGTCATCCGAAGACCAGTATCAGTTGCAAAGCGATTTAGAAAAGATTGCTGTATGGTGTGGCAGGTGGCAGTTGACGCTAAATAACGAAAAGTGTGAGGTGATCCACACGAGTTCCAAAAGAAATCCGTTGGTATTCGATTACTCGATAAACAGTACAATTCTCAAGGCTGTCAATTCAACTAAGTACCTGGGTGTTAAAATTGCGAACAACTACAGTTGGAAAGACCACATAGATAATATTGTGGGGAAGTCGAGCCAAAGGTTGCGTTTCATTGGCAGGACACTTAGAAGATGCAACAAGTCCACTAAAGAGACAGCTTACACTACACTCGTTCGTCCTCTGTTAGAATATTGCTGCGCGGTGTGGGATCCTTACCAGGTGGGATTGACGGAGGACATCGAAAGGGTGCAAAAAAGGGCAGCTCGTTTTGTATTATCACGTTATAGGGGAGAGAGTGTGGCAGATATGATACACGAGTTGGGATGGAAGTCATTACAGCATAGACGTTTTTCGTCGCGGCGAGACCTTTTTACGAAATTTCAGTCACCAACTTTCTGTTCCGAATGCGAAAATATTTTGTTGAGCCCAACCTACCTAGGTAGGAATGATCATCAAAATAAAATAAGAGAAATTAGAGCTCGAACAGAAAGTTTTAGGTGTTCGTTTTTCCCGCGCGCTGTTCGGGAGTGGAATAGTAGAGAGATAGTATGATTGTGGTTCGATGAACCCTCTGCCAAACACTTAAATGTGAATTGCAGAGTAGTCATGTAGATGTAGACAGTTCATTAAGATTGTCCTCAGCAGAAGGCGAAGGGTGAACACACCTCATATTAACATCCTCTAAAAGGTGCCCTGATGCATTTGATCACGTATTGTACATCTGATGTATTAATTAGTCCATAAAGAAATCTCAGACTGAATTTCCTTGGCAGATTAAAACTGTGTGCCAGGCCGAGACTCGAATTCGTTGCCTTTGCATTTCGTGAACAAGTGCTCTACCGACTGAGCTATCCAAACATGACTCACGCCCCGTCCTCACAGCTTTACTTTCGCTGGTACTCATCTTCTACCTTCCAAACACCACAGACGCTCTCCAGTGAATCTTACAGGACTAGAACTCCTGGAAGAAAGGATATTGTACAGACTTTGCTAGACCACGGCATGGGGGATGTTTCCAGAGCAAAATTTTCACTTAGCAGCGCAGTGTGCGCTGATATGAAACTTCTTGGCAGATTAAAACTTTATGCCGGATCGTGACTCGACCTCGAGACCTTTGTCCTTCGCAGGGAAATGCTCTACAGAGTGAGCCACCCAAGCAAGACTTAGCCCGCCAGTATTGCACAAGTCTGGAAGGTAGCAGGTGAGTTACTGCCGGAAGTAAAGCTGTGGAGACGACTCGTGGGTCATGAGACGTGCTTGGGTACCTCAGTCATTAGAGCACTTGCCCACGGATGGCGATGCTCCGAGTTCGAGTCTCAGCTTGCCACACAGTTTTAATCTACCAGGAAGGTTCGTGTCAGCGCACACTCCGCTGCAGGGTGTAAATTTAATTCTGGAAAACCTCTGATGGTTGTAACCTGTGGAATTAAAATCGCGCATGCCATTACAGTCATCTAAATGTAGAATATTCAACTACTTACGACTCCCCTTCCTTTTTTTCATCGCAAGAGCACAAATAGACACTAAAGCATAATGAACGTAATGGAAACGGTCCAGACATTTCCTTGATGGCTTTGAGTTAACTGCGACAACGTTTCTTCCGGCATGATATTGACTAACTTTAATTATAGAAATCCTCGTTTTTCTATTGGTCGCAGAAACAGTGGAACAAAGCGACTTTCCAAACTACCACACAAGGAGACTTCGATACCTTTGTTGACGATACTGATGGAATGATTCACTTTCATTAACATTAGCTTTAATTGTAACTAACTAATCAAAGAAGATACATACCTGCAACAACTTTATCGAGGTAGTGCATATTGTTCACTGCTTCATAAGTGACTTCTCCTTTGTTCTCCTTCAGAACAGCGTCAATCTCCTCCCGCACGCGGGACTGGATGTCTGGGTTGAAGGCCAGCTCGTGCAAGGCAAAGCTCACGGTGGATGACGATGTCTCAAAACCCGCAATGAAGAACACAAATGCCTGGGCAGCAATGTCATCGATAGATAGTCCTAAAAAATTCAGAAAATGCATTACTTCCACTAATCGTACAAATGCAGTTGCAAGTGAATACATCAAAACATATTCAGCTATGGCTCGATCTCCAACGCAAGACTTCCTTTTCAGTGAGAAACGAAGTGTCTCGAGGGTTGTACATTGCCAATTCGCGATACTTTAAGTCTTCCTGGTTCATGCAACTCTTTCATACTACATGTATGCAAATTTCGCAGAATGTTGTGATTTATAAACTGAAATAATTTTTTTAAGGTGGCATACTCTATGTCTGAGGTTTCCCAAATATGCATTATTTACTTCTCTGCAACAAACCACCAATGTCATTAACACCGCTTTCGTGTATTTCCTGGAAGTGTAATATTTTGTGTTAAATTCTGCAGCAGTCAGACTGAAATGGTACTTTCACACTGTAATTGTTGTCTCCTCCAACAGTAATTATACAGGGTGGTCCATTGATCGTGACTGGTCCAAATATCTCACGAAATAACAGTGATACGAAAAAACTACAAAGAACCAAACTTGTCTAGCTTGAAAGGGGAAACCAGATGGTGCTATGGCTGACCCGCTAGATAGCACTGCCATAAGTCAAACGGATATCAACTGCGTTTTTTAAAACAAGAACCCCAACTTTCATTACATATTCGTGTAGTACGTAAAGAATTATGAATTTTTTAGTTGGACCACTTTTTTCGCTTTGTGATAAATGGGGCTGTAATATTTGCAAACATATGGCTCACAAATTTAGACGAACAGTTGGTAACAGGTAGGTTTTTTTTTTAAATTAAAATACAGAAAGTAGGTTAGTTTGAAAATTTTATTTCCGTTGTACCAATGTGATACATGTACCTTTGTGAACTTATCATTTCTGAGAACGCATGCTGTAACAGCGTGATTGCCTGATAATACCACATTAATGCAATTAATGCTCAAACTGATTCGTCTCAGCAGCGAGTAGTTCGCCCTCCGTAATGTTCGCACATGCATTGACAATGCGCTGACGCATGTTGTCAGGCGTTGTCGGTGGATCACGATAGCAAATATCCTTCAACTTTCCCCACAGAAAGAAATCCGGGGACGTCAGATCCGGTGAACGTGTGGGCCAATCCACCTGTCATGAAATGTGCTGTTCAATACCAATTCAACCGCACGCGAGCTATGTGCCGGACATCCATCATGTTGGAAGTACATCGTCATTCTGTTGTGCAGTGCAACATCTTGTAGTAACAACAGTAGAACATTACGTAGGAAATCAGCATAAACTGCACCATTTAGATTGCCATCGATAAAATGCGGGCCAATTATCCTTCGTCCCATAATGCCGCACCATACATTAACCCGCCAAGGTCGCTTATGTTCCACTTGTTGCAGCCATCGTGGATTTTCCGTTGCGAAATAGTGCATATTATGCCGGTTTACGATACTGCTGTTGGTGAATGACACTTCGTCGCTAAATAGAACGGATGCAAAAAATCTGTCATCGTTCCGCAATTTGTCTTGTGCCTAGTGGCAGAACTGTACACGAAGTTCAAAGTCGTCGGCATGCAGTTCCTGGTGCATAGAAATATGGTACGGGTCAATCGAAGTTGATGTAGCATTCTCAACACCGACGTTTTTGAGATTCCCGATTCTCGGGCAATTTGTCTGCTACTGATGTGCGGATTAGCCGGGACAGCAGCTAAAACATCTACTGGGGCATCATCATTTGTTGCAGGTCGTGGTTGACGTTTCACGTGTGGCTGAACACTTCCTGTTTCCTTAAATAACGTAACTATCCGGCGAACAGACCGGACACTTGGATGATGTCGTCCAGGATACCGAGCAGCATACACAACACACGCCCGTTGGGAATTTTGTTCACAACAGGCATACATCAACACGATATCGACCTTTTCCGCAATTGGTAAACGGTCCATTTTAACACGGGTAATGTATCACGAAGCAAATACCGTCTGCACTGGCGGAATGTTCCGTTATACCACGTTTGTGACTATTACAGCGCCATTTATCACAAAGCGAAAAAAGTGGTGCAACTAAACCATTGATATTTCTTTAAGTACTACACGAACATGTGATAAAAATGGGGGTTCCTATTTTTTTAAAAAAGCAGTTGATATCTGTTTGACCTATGGCAGCGCCATCTACAAGGCCAAACATAGCGCCATCTGGTTTCCACCTTCAAGCTAGACGAGTTTCGTCCTTGTACTTTTTTTGTTTGATGCTTATTTCATGAGATATTTGGCCCAGTCACTATGAATGGACCACCCTTTATATTACATCAGTATCCGAGGCAAATTTGAAGTGTATTGGCAGTTAGCCCAAAATACGGAAAAATGTAAGTTGATGCGGATGAGTAGGAAGATCAAACGTGTAATATTCGGATACCGTATTACTAATGTCCTGCTTGACGCAGTCAAATCGTTCAAATATCTAGGTGTAACGATGCAAAGCGATATGAGGTGGAACGATCATGTGAGAAATGTGGTAGGGAAGGCGAATGGTCGACTTCGGTTTATTGGGAGAATTTTAGGAAAAAGTGGTCCACTTGTAAAGGAGACTGCATATACGACGCTGGTGCGACCTATTCTTGAGTACTGATCGAGTGTTTGGGATCCGTACCATGTCGGATTAAAGGAAGACATCGAAGCAATTCTGAGCGGGGCTGTTAGATTTGTTCCCGACAGGTTCGAACAATTCGCAAGTGTTTCGGGGATGCTTCGGGAGCTCAAATGGGACTCCCTGGAGGAAGGCAACTTTCATTTCGAGAAGCGATAGTGAGAAAATTTAGAGAACCGGCATTTGAAGCTGAATGCCAAATGATTCGACTGCCGCCAATTTACACTGCCAAATGTATTTTATTTCATTCTCTGATTGCAATATCTATTAATTAGACGATGACCGGTTTCAGTCCGTAATTACAATCCTCAGATCTTTTGTACACCATGTCCTAAAGTGATAAGGCCATAATGGGACCGTCAAGACATATAAATATAATCAGCACAGCATCGTCACATTGATCTAAGGTAAGGTGTGGAATAGGCCACATCGTCCACATAGTGATTATTGCAACTGGCTAGTTGCAATAATTATGGCCTTATCACTTTAGGACATGGTGTAAAAAAGATCTGAGGATGGTAATTACGGACTGAAACCAGTCATCGTTTAATGAATTGATAATGTGATCAGAGACTGGAATAAAAAACATTTGACAGTATTGGATCTTTGTTTATGTACTCGGTAAGATCGCAGTTGGTGAATTTACTCTGCGCCTAAGGACCTCGAAGATGAGATACGAGAAATTAGGGCTCATACGGAGCCGTACAGACAGTGGTTTTTTCCTGGCTCTATTTGCGAGTGGAACAGGAGGGGAAATGACAAGTAGTGCTGCAAGGACCCTCCTCCACTCACCGTACGTTGGCTTGCGGAGTATAGATGTAGATGTAGACGTATTAAAAGCTCTTAAGCACTACTCGTTGTTACGAATCTCCCATCGAGTCGCAGCAACGCGGATGTCAATGCCACTGAAAACTGGTATCCTACGCGATAGTGTTGGTTAGCTTTTGAAGTTATGTCTGGAGGCGATAATTCTACCTTGGACTTATTCTGTGTGATCCCCACAGGATGTGGGGGTCACATAGTGCAGTGGCTTGTGTGTATCAGCGATACAGATGGCTTTACTGTAGGTGCAAAAACAGAGGAGGGGTACCAGTGCAGAGGACAGGCTAACTTGTGGTTCCTGAAGAGGGGCAAGCAATCTATTCAGTAATTGCAGGGTCAACAGTCTGTATTCTTAACTGATCTGGGGTACTAACATAAGGAAAGATGTCTTTGCTATGCTGATACTCTGAAAGGCTGAAAGAAACGGGAAACTAAGGCCTTTACTTGTCTCCCCCCCCCCCCCCACGTCCACCCTCAAGATAAGCAGCTCCACTACCACTTAATGATGTTGATGGACTCTTGGGTAAAATACACTGAGGTGCCAAAAGTCATGTGTTAGTGCTATGCACATATACAGATGGCGGAAGTATAGCGTACACACGGTACAAAAGACCAGTGCAGTGGCGAAGCTGTCATTTGTACCTAGGTGATTCACGTGAAAAGGTTTCCGACGCGATCTTGCCTGCACGACGGAAATTAATAGACTCTGAACCCAGAATGATATATGGAACCAGACACATGGGAGATTCCAGTTCGGAAACCGTTAGGGAATTACACTACTGGTCATTAAAATTGCTAAACCAAGAAGAAATGCTGATGATAAACGGGTATTCATAGGACAAATATATTATATCAGAACCGACATGTGATTACATTTTCACGCAATTTGGGTGCATAGATCCTGAGAAATCAGTACCCAGAACAACCACCTCTGGCCGTAATAACGGCCTTGATACGCCTGGGCATTGAGTCAAACAGAGCTTGGATGGCATGTACAGGTACAGTTGCCCATGCAGCTTCAACACGATACCACAGTTCATCAAGAGTACTGACTGGCGTATTGTGACGAGGCAGTTTCTCGGCCACCATTGACCGGACGTTTTCAATTGGTAAGAGATCTGGAGAATGTGCTGGCCAGGCCAGCAGTCGAACATTTTCTGTATCCAGAAAGGCCCGTACAGGACCTGCAACATGCGGTCGTGCGTTATCCACCTAAAATGTAGGGTTTCGCAGGGATCGAATGAAGGGTAGAGCCACTGGTCGTAACACATCTGAAATGTAACGTCCACTGTTCAAAGTGCCGTCAATGCGAACAAGATATGACCGAAAGGTGTAACCAATGGCACCCCATACCTTCACGCCGGGTGATACGCCAGTATGGCAATGACGAATACACGCTTCCAACGTGCGTTCACCACGATGTCGCCAAACAGGGATGCGACCATCATGATGCTGTAAATAGAACCTGGATTGATCCGAACAAATGACGTTTTGCCATTCGTGCACCCAGGTTCGTCGTTGAGTACACCATCGCAGGCGCCCCTGCTTGTGATGCAGCGTCAAGGGTAACCATAGCCATGGTCTCCTTTCTGATAATCCCTGCTGCTGCAAACGTCGTCGAACTGTTGGTGCAGATGGTGGTTGTCTTGCAAATGTCCCCATCTGTTGATTCAGGGATCGAGACGTGGCTGTACGATCCGTTACAGCCATGCGGGTAAGATGCCTGTTATCTCGACTGCTAGTGATACGAGGCCGTTGGGATCCAGCACGGCGTTCCGTATTACCCTCCTAAACCCACCCATTCCATATTCTGCTAACGGTCATTGTGTCTCGACCAACGCGAGCAGCAATGTCGCTATACGACAAACCACAACCGCGATAGGCTACAATCCGACCTTTATCAAAGCCGGAAACGTGGTGGTACGCATTTCTCCTCCTTACACGAGGCATCACAACGTTTCACCAGACAACGCCGTTTGGCTACTGTGTTTGTATGAGAAATCGGTTGGAAACTTTCCTCATGTCAGCTCGTTGTAGGTGTCACCACCGGCGCCAACCATGTGCAAATGCTCTGAAAAGCTAATCATTTGCATATCAGAACATCTTCTTCCTGTCAGTTAAATTTCGTGTCTGAAGCACGTCATCTTCGTGGTGTAGCAATTTTAATGTCCAGCAGTGTAGATGGCGGTAGTATCTCGTACACACGGTATAAAAGAGCCGTGCAATGGCGGAGCTGTCATTTGTTCGTAGGTGATTTACGTGAAATGGTTTCCAACGCGATTATGCCCGCACGACGGAAATTAATAGACTCTGAACGCAGAATGATAGCTGTAACTAGACACATGGGACATTCCAGTTGGGAAATTGTTAGGGAATTAAATATTCCGTGGTCCACATTGTCAAGAGTGTGCCGAGAATACCGAATTTCAGGCATTACCTCTCATCACGGACAACGAAGTGATCGACGTCTGTCACATAATGACCGAGAGCAGCAGCGTGGGCGTGGAGTTGTAAGTGCCTAACAGACTAACGGTACTGTGTAAAATAACCGCAGAAATCAATGTGGGACGTATAACTGAAGTATTCGTGCGGTGCGGCGAAATTTGGTGTTAATAGTCTATGGCATTGGACGAGAGACACGTGCCTCTGCAGCGTCCTTCCCGAGCTCGTGGCCATAGCAGTTGAGCCCTAGACGACTGGAAAACTGTGGCCTTGTCACATGTATCCCGGTTTCAGTTGGTAAGAGCTGATGGTAGCGTTCGAGTGTGGTGCAGACCCCACGAAGCGATAGACCCAAGTTGTCAACAAGGCACTGTGCAAGCTGCTGGTTGCTCCATAATGGTGTGGGCTGTCTTTGCATAGAATCGACCGGGTGCTCTAATTATGTTACCCTACTTCATTTCTAGCTATTCATTTATTCCCAAATAATAATGGAATTTTTATGGATGACAGTGTACCATGTCACGGGGCCGCAGTTGTTCACGTCTGCTTTGAAGAACGTTTTGGACAATTCGAGCGAACGATGTCGCCACTCATATTGCCCAACATGAACCCCATGGAATATACAGGGTAAGTCGCCTAACGTTGCCGCTGGATATGTTTCGTAAACCACATCAAATACTGACGAATTAATTCCACAGGCCGAACGTGAGGAGAGCGGCTAATGTAATTGGTTAATACAAACCATAAAAAACTGCACGGAAGTATGTTTTTTAACACAAACCTACATTTTTTAAATGGAACCCCGTTAGTTTTGTTAGCACACCTGAACATATAAACAAATACGTAATCAGTGCCGTTTGTTGCATTGTAAAATGTTAATTACATCCGGAGATATTGTAACCTAAAGTTGACGCTTGAGTACCACTCCTCCGCTGTTCGAACGCGTGTATCGGAGAGCACCGAATTACGTAGGGATTCAAAGGGAGCGGTGATGGACCTTAGGTACAGAAGAGACTGGAACAGCACATTACGTCCACATGCTAACACCTTTTTATTGGTCTTTTTCACTGATTCACATGTACATTACCATGAGGGGTGAGGTACACGTACACACGTGGTTTCCGTTTTCAATTACGGAGTGGTATAGAGTGTGTCCCGACATGTCAGGCCAATAGATGTTCAATGTGGTGGCCATCATTTGCAGCAGACAGTTGCAATCTCTGGCGTAATGAATGTCGTACACGCCGCAGTACGTCTGGTGTAATGTCGCCGCAGGCTGCCACAATACGTTGTTTCATATCCTCTGGGATTGCAGGCACATCACGATACATATTCTCCTTTAACGTATCCCACAGAAAGAAGTCCAGAGGTGTAAGATCAGGAGAACGGTCTGGCCGATTTATGCGTCCTCTACGTCCTATGAAACTGCCGTAGAACGTGTACCTCACCCCTCATGGTAATGTACATGTACGTCAGTGAAAAAGACCAATAAAAAGGTGTTACCATGTGGACATATTGTGCTGTTCCAGTCTCTTCTGTACCTAAGGTCCACCACCGCTCCCTTTGGATCTCTAAGTAATTCGGTGCTCTCCGATACACACGATCGAACAGCGGAGGAGTGGTACTCAAGCGTCAACTTTAGGTTACAATATCTCCGGATGTAATTAACATTTTACAATGCAACAAACGGCACTGATTACGTATTTGTTTATATGTTCAGGTGTGCTAACAAAACTGACGGGGTTCCATTAAAAAAACCTAGGTTTGTGTTAAAAAACATACTCCCGTGCAGTTTTTTATGGTTTGTATTAACCAATTACATTAGCCGCTCTCCTCACGTTCGGTCTGTGGAATCGATTCGTCAGTATTTGACGTGGTTTACGAAATATATCCAGCGATAATGTTAGGTGTCTCACCCTGTATATGGGGTATAATCGAGAGATCAGTTCGTGCACTAAAACCTGCATTCGCAGCACTTTCGCAGTTCTACAGAGGCAGCAGGGAGCCCATGCCTCTTAGACTTTGTCAGCACTACGCCGAGCGAAATGAGGTCCGACACTGTTTAGGTGGTATCCCACGACTTTTGTCATCTTAGTGTATTGTAGAGTTAACATAGTCCCACATTCGGTTCTCCAGGAGGAGAAATTGGCAGATAATCCTAAATGCAGAAAAAGGGAAGTTGATGAGAATGAGTAGAAGATCAACCTTGTAATGTTCGGATGAAATATTACTACTGTCCTGCTTGACATAGTCAAGTTGTTTAAATATCTGGGAGTAACATTGCAAAGCTATACGAGATGAAACAAGCATTTGAGAATTGTGGTAGGGAAGGCAGATGGTCGATTTCGAGTTATCGGGAGAATTGTAGGAAAGAGTGGTTCACCTGTGAAGGAGACCGCACATAGGATGCTAGTACGACCTATTCTTGAGTACCGCTAGAGTGTTTGGGATCCAATTCAGCTTGGAGTAAAGGAAAACATAAAATCATTTCAGTGGTGGGCTTCCAGATTTGTTACCAGTAGGCTCCAACTACACGTAAGAGTGCAGAGATGCTTTGGGAACTCAAATGGGAATCCCTTGAGGGAATGCGACATTCTTTTAGAGAAACGCTACTGAGAAAATATAGAGAAGCGGCATTTGAAGCTGAGTGCCGACCGATTCTACTGGCGCTAACATACATTGCGCGTAACGACCATGAGGATAACATACGAGTAATTAGGGCTCATATGGGGTCATACAAACAGTCGTTTTCCCCTTGTTCTATTTGCGAGTGGAACAGGAAAGGAAATGGCAAGTCGTGGTACAGAGTACCCTCCACCACGTGCCGTACGGTAGCTTGCGGAGTGTCTACGTAGATGTAGATGTACAATGATTGTAGCAGAGCTGGTATATGACATGGCTGCTTTCACAGGTGACCCGGCCAGTGTCATGTGACATGACTGGCATAGGAATTGCTGGGTGGGTGTATTGGGTAGGTCTTGGACTTGGGTCTTCCTCAGGGATATGGGCCTTCTGGCTAAAGTTTGGGATTGGGAGGGGCATAGGGATGGCCTTGATGACGTGGCGTTTGGGTGGGCGATGAAACAACTTTAGGAGTGGTAGGAAAGATCTTGGGTAGGATGTCACACATTTCAGGCATTGTGATAGTTAATCAGAGCTGTGGCGAAGCATGTGGCTCAGTTCTTCCACGCCGGGGTGATATGGGTGACGAAGGGGCTGTCATGTGTGTGTGAGGTGTGCTTGCTTGTGTGAATAAATGTGTGTGAGTATCTATTTTTTTTTTCCTGACGAAGGTTGTGGCCGACAGCTAATGTGTACGTATCTTTTAACTGTAACTGTCTGCAACTTAACCTGTCGTCTTTACGGTCAGTACCCACCTATTTTTGCCTTACATTGTATCTAAATTTTCCACCATTTTACAGCGAGACTGTAATAGTAAGCTTATTTCAGCAATAATCTATATCGTATATCATGAAGAATAATGTGGGGGTAACACCTGAGTTGATGCAAGAGATGACCCCATAGTACTAACACATTGCCTGCCACGAACCCGAATGCAGCCACAGCAGAAACGGCACCCGTGACACTGTGGCCTGGCCTGGAGGTGAAACATCCATCACTGCATGCTGCAAGAGGTCCATGACTAAGGACTTTCTTGCTAGCGCACTCGAGCAGATGTAATTTCGATGGATTGCTCACGCGCTGCCTGCGATATGTAAGCTATAAGAGAATCTCAGACGAGAGAGCAGTGTTGGGTGCAGTACGAGCTGTGTCAGTAGCAGTAGGAGTAAGTAGTGGCTAGCAGTCGTGTGTATGGAGTTGGCTGAGCCCGTCGTGGGGAGCGATGGCGGGGCCAGAGCGATGTAGTATAAGGTAAAAGCAGCTCGCGCTTATGTAGTTTGTTACAATAAAATTTGTATTATTGTTATATCACGTCACATGTAAATGTTTCAAAAAAATCGTTTAATAATAATCCTTTTTATAAAATTAACTTTTTGACAATCATTCATCTGAGTTTAAACTATTTACTAATGTCTGCAATCCACGGTCATCCCGATTATCGTAAAGAAAAATCAGTTGTTTCCTTTTATACACGCCAAAATTTAGTGGCCAGCATTGCACTGGGCTGCGCCAGAAAAATTTCTTATAGGAGCAGATATAAACGCATTATCCGGCGACTTCATTGAGGTAATGTTTTTTAATTTATTCATAATGATCTTTGAGGGCCATGACGCAGCACCGCTGACGTCCAAATGTACCAGTTTAGATTCACAATCTGTTAATTATTGAAAGGTTATATGTGAGCTGCAATTTTATTGAGAGATTAATCACATTTTATTACTGGTAGGTTGCGGAATAATAAACTGTTGGGAGGCTACACTACATGTGAATGCTATACATATTATTACTGTTGCGAGGTTACAATGTGCGGCAGTCCGTGTGTAACCCTTTAGTGACCAGTGGGAAATATAGTTCCACTTATTTGTTTTCGCTGTTAAGTTCAGTGGTAATCCGTGTTCCCACTTCTAACTTGTGGTACCATCTCTGTTAGAGTGTGTTAACTATGTGTAGATTGTCAATGGTTAGGCGAAAGCTGTCGTATTTCTACCTCGTGAGTCAATCAATGCAGAAGCGCAGTCCCCGCGTGAAAACGAGCCACTGTTTCGACCGCCACAGCGTTTTTTGGATAATGTGCTTTCCTTTTGCTTGTGAAGTGACTTGTGTTATATTTATCTACTTTTATATTTATGAGGGAGATAGTATTCGTGTATATTTGCTGGATTTGACTGAAAATTACATAAATATTACAAGGTAAGTTAGTGGAAGCAGAGGTGAAGTATTCTGCCCATTGTCTGTGGCAGAGTATAATAAAATAATGGGAGGAGTGGATAGATTTGATCATCTGCGTGAACGGTATGCTGTAGGCCGTCGTTCATGGAAGTGGTGGCACAAACTGTTTTTCTTCCTTGTGGATTTAGCAGTTGTCAATTCCTACGTTATGTGAAGGCTACAGAAGACAGAACCAGACCAGCTAACATTTAGATTGCACTTGGCAAGGCAGCTTATCTCTGGCTTCTCAAGTCGTAAGAGAAGAGGAAGGGTTGTTCATTTTCAAACACCAAAAAGAGGTGTGTCTGGAGTACCAGATGAAGTTTGTCTGGAGAAAGTTGGAACTCATTTCCCTAAAAAAAGGTACAACAAACAGAAGATGCCGCCAATGTAGCACCAAGAACAAAGAAAAGAGAACAAAAATAATGTGTAGCAACTGTCGTGTACCTTTGTATGTAGCACCATGCTTCTCTAAGTTCCATAGTACATCACCTTGGTGTACTCAAAGGACAGTATGAACTAATACAAATAAAAATATAATGTTTAACATGTTTTTGTACTAAAAAAATAAAGGAAATACATTTTTTTTTAAATCAGCAAGTGAAGTTACTCCAGAGTTCGGTGGGAACAATAGTTCCCACTATTTTTTTATACTCTTAGCCTAACCTCTCACTTTAAAGATTTAAACTATGATTTTATGAACGGTTTCTTAGCCCAATAAAGTGTTCATAAAAAGTCTACAACTTCCAGAAATAATTTGGTCACTAAAGGGTTAAAATAAAATAAATGGATGAATGTACAGTGCACAGTTGTAGGAGTTGTAAGTAGGCTGTTTAGGTTTTCTTATTGGTAACGCCACATAGTGCTCTGTATGAAAAATCACTGGCTGCGCTGTGCGCAGTCTGTGGCTAGTTTGCATTGTTGTTTGCCATTGTAGTGTCGGGCAGCGGCAGCTGGATGTTAACAGCGCGTAGCGTTGCGCAGTTGGAGGTGAGCCGCCAGCAGTGGTGGATGTGGGGAGAGAGATGGCGGAGTTTTGAAATTTGTAAGAATTGGTGTCATGAACTGATATATATATTATGACTATAAAGGTAAATACATTGTTTGTTCCCTATTAAAATCTTTCATTTGCTAACTGTGCCTATCAGTAGTTAGTGACTTCCGTAATTTGAATCTTTTAGTTAGCTGGCAGTAGTGGCGCTTGGTGTATTGCAGTAGTTCGAGTAACGAAGATTTTTGTGAGGTAAGTGATTTGTGAAACATATAGGTTAATGTTAGTCAGGGCCATTCTTTTGTAGGGATTATTGAAAGTCAGATTGCGTTGCGCTAAAAATATTGTGTGTCAGTTTAAGCACAGTCATATATAATTTTTCTAAGGGGACGTTTCATATGTCGACTCTTAGCCGAGGATACCTCACTGGAATCTTTTGATTTTTTCCTTGTAGTTTGTGTAATTAGTGTAGCTTTTCTGTATTGCTAGCGCGTAATCATAGAGAGAATTTCCTTTGTAGTTGCAGTCTTTCATTGTTGTACAGTAAAATAGTTGTGGCATACATGTAGTTTTGCACGAAATATTTCGCAGCTGCGCTTGCAATTAACTAGATATTATTTTCAGTGATATGTTAATGTGTTCTCTTATTTTTGCTCTTCAAATTGTGCTTTTTTTGTGTTGTCGTGTGAAATATTGTGACAATAATGGCGTGTGAAAAACGTAATACTAGGCTCCAAAGTAAACTGAGAAATGACAGTGAAGACGAAAGCAGTGTGTTAGCGCCACCATGTCATGAATTAACTAATGTTCAAAGTAGTAATTTGGTAATTGTGCATAGGGAAATGGAGCGGGTTGCAAATAATGGTGTAGGCAGTGAAACAATTAGTGAACAGGGAAGCGTTATCGATCGATCGGTCGGCAACAGCTCGCCTCAGGAATCGGGAATGACAGGACACAATCTTACAAATACTGCACATACAGGTTTTGGGTCCTCACCGTTTTCTAAAATAAGTCAAGACACATTTTCTTCTTGTCAAAATGTGAATGTTGCCGGTGCAACTTCACTGCCGAAAAGCACTGAGGAACATGTTTCAGACACCAGTGCACTGTTATTACAGTTAATGCAACAAATGGGACAAAAGCTACAAAAGTTAGACACAACGCTTGAACAAAATCAGAAACAAATGGGACAAAATCTTCAAAAGTTAGACACAATGGAACAAAATCAGAGACAAACACAGCAAAAGCTTCAAAAGTTAGACATAATGGAACAAAATCAGAGACAAACACAGCAAAAGTTAGACGCAATGGAACAAAAGCTTCGAAAGTTAAACACCACACTTGAACAAACACGTGAAGATTTAACTACTGAGTTACATAACATTGAATCTAAATGCCAAAAAATCTGTAATGAGGTAAAAACACAAATTTGTGAGCATTTTCAACCTATTTTTTCCCGGCATGAAAACGCATTACAGAATCATGAAGCAGCCATAAAAGAACTGCAAACTATTGTTCGTGAAAATCACGACACCTTGCAAGCTAAAATGGACTCGGTTGAATCCACCGATTCGGTTACGCAACTTGCAAGAACTCAGGAAAACTTGAAGGACACAGTAGATTCGATTTCAACACAAATGGACACTCTGAAACTTGGTTCAGAAAAACACACTGAGGAAATGTGTTCACTATCGGAGAAAGTAGCCGAACTTTCAGATCAGTTCATTAACTTATCTACAAAGATAGAAGATGATCTGAATGATACAGAAGAGTGCACAAGTGGTGGTTATGGACTTGCTATATTATCCGCAAGACTCTTCAATGGTGATTGTGTGCCTGCGCAGTCAAACAGATGGCTGCTGGCCATCTCTACAAGGACTACAGTGGGTCTACACCTTTGATGACCCACCAATACCATTATTTCTAAAAGGACTGCAGTGGGTCTGCACCTCTGGTGGCCCACCAATAGTAATCTCTACCAGGACTACAGTGGGTCTGCTCTGTGATGACCTACCTACCGATAGTCTTCAACGTCGACTGACTCTGCTCTGGCCCATTACCTGTCTGCATGTCAAGAGTCAGCACTTTCTTTCGTTGGAAGGACAACACTACTTCTTCAAGACTGCTTAGAAATCCACTACTTCCAAGTGCAATTTCTTTTATTGCTCAAACTTTGAAAAAAAACACTGCAATTTTACTATGATGAACGATCCGGACTGACTTTATGGACTGTGAGAAAATTTTAGCTTCTGACCAACATTGTATCAATAAGTGTGTGCATTTGATATCTTTGTCATAGTAATTATGAAAAATTTTATCAAATCGTTATTGGCCACTGCCCAAAACAATTTGTAAAAATTTTTTGTGGGGAGCATGGGGGCTATGTAAGTAGGCTGTTTAGGTTTTCTTATTGGTAACGCCACATAGCGCTCTGTATTAAAAAAAAACACTGGCTGTGCTGTGTGCAGTCAGTGGCTGGTTGGCATTGTTGTAATACTCGCCATTGTAGTGTTGGGCAGCTGGATGCTAACAGCGCGTAGCATTGCGCAGTTGGAGGTGAGCCGTCAGCAGTGGTGGACGTGGGGGGAGAGGTGGCGGAGTTTTGAAATTTGTAAGAATTGGTGTCATGAACTGATATATATATTATGACTATAAAGGTAAATACATTGTTTGTTCCCTATTAAAATCTTTCATTTGCTAACTGTGTCTATCAGTAGTTAGTGACTTTCGTAGTTTGAATCTTTTAGTTAACTGTCAGTAGTGGCGCTTGCTGTATTGCAGTAGTTCGAGTAACGAGGATTTTTGTGAGGTAAGTGATTTGTGAAACATATAGGTTAATGTTAGTCAGGGCCATTCTTTTGTAGGGATTATTGAAAGTCAGATTGCGTTGCGCTAAAAATATTGTGTGTCAGTTTAAGCACAGTCATGTATAATTTTTCTAAGGGGACGTTTCAGGGTGAAATCAATGCTGCCTGAATTATTAAAACAAACAGCCACGTTCACTCACTCCAGTTGTCCTCGTCATCGTTGTCCTTGCGATTAACGCTCTTGTCACTGTCGATGCAGCCCTTGTTCTTGAGCTGGATCAGCAGGTGCATGAAGTCGTTCCTCGTTATGCCGTTATCCTCCCTGTGCTTCACAGTGTCTCTCACCATACCACGAAAGTACTGCGACACGGCCGACGCGTTGCTTCTTATCCTGGAATAATAGAAATGTTCATGTCAGCGAATTTAATACGCCATCAGCAATGGCGGCTGAGCTCTTCCGACATAAGAAGTCAGTCTTATCCTGCCAACGACCTCGTCAAAGAGCGTGGACGACCGGACAGAGATTCAGGGCAGTCTCTCTCTGGGGTGGGAAACTGCCAGTAAAAGGTGGAAGAATCAGCAATTATCAACGGCGAGAGGATCCAGAAGGCAGTGGTAACCATTGCGTTAAATACACACAGCGTGTATCCACAGGACATGTGGCCTGTAACTGAAAAAGTGTCATGGTGATCTCTCCATTCGGATTCCTGGGAGGGAACTGCCAAGGCGGAGGTAACTATGAGACAAGGACTGAATAAGCAACGAAATGATAACGTTCTATGAGTCGGGTCGCGGAATGTCAGACGTTTTCATTAGGTAGTAAAGCTAGAAAATCTGAAAAGGGAAATACTAAGGCTCATTCTACGTATACTGGGCATCGGTGAAGTGAAATGGACAGAAAATACGGATTTCTGGTATATAGGGTGATGTGAGCATCAGCAGGAAACGGTATTACGGGAGTAGGATTCGTCATGAACAGGAAGATAAGACAGAGAGTGAGTTACTGTGAACAGTTCATTGATAGGGTTGTTATTATTAGAATCGACGACGAACCAACACCGACAACAATAGGTCAGGTATACATGAAGACATCGCAACCAGGGGATGAAGAGAAACAGAACGTATATGAGGATATTGAACGGATAATTCAGTACGTAAAGGGAGATGAAAATCTAATACTAATTGGGGACTGCAATGTGATTTAAGGGAAGGGAGAATACAGGCATGGCAGTACAACAAGAGAGGAGATAGACTAATTGAGTACTGCAATGAACTTCAGTTAGTAGTAGTGAATACTCTGCTCAAAAATTACAAGAGGAGGAGATGTACTTGGAAAAGGCTGGGAGACATGGAAAGATTTCAGTCGCACTGCGTCATGGTCAGGCAGAGATTCTGAAATCAGATATTGGATTGTAAGGCGTACCCAGGAGCAGATACAGACTCAGATCACAATTCGGTAATGATGAAGAGAAGGTTGAAGTTTAAGACACTAGTCAGGAAGAATCATTGTGCAAAGAACTGGGATACGGAAATACCAAGGAATGAAAGGCACACTAAGTTCGCTGAGGCTACAGGTACTACGATAATGAACAGATCAATAGGCAGTTCAGTTGAAGATGAATGGACATATCTAAAAAGGGCAATTACAGAAGTTAGAAAGACAACCGTAAGTACAAGGAAGGAAACAGTGAAGAAATCATGGATTACAGATGAAATACTTCAGCTGGTCGACGGAAGAAGGAAGTAAAAAAATTTTCAGGGAAATTTAGGAAATACATACATATAAGTCACTTAGGAATGAATAAAATAGAAAGTACAGGAAAGCTAAGGTGAAATGGCAACATGAGAGGTGTGAAGATATCGAAAAATAAATGATTGTCAGAAGGGCTGACCCAACATGCAGAAAAGCCAAAACAACCTTCGGTGAAATTAAAAGCAAAAGCAGAAACGTTAAGAGTGGAACGGAAATTCCACTGTTAAAGGGAGCGGGTAGGAACAAACAGTACATTGAAGGTTTCTATGAATGGTTCAAATGGCTCTGAGCACTATGGAACTTAATATCTGAGGTCATCAGTGCCCTAGAGCTTAGAACCACTTAAACCTAACTAACCTAATGACATCAGACCCATCCATGCCCGAGGCAGGATTCGAACCTGCGACCTTAGTGGTCGTGCGGTTGCAGACTGAAGCGCCTTGAACCGCTTGGCCAGACCGGAAGGTTTCTATGACCGAGAGGACTCGTGTGATGATTTGACAGACAAATAAACAGAAGTCGATATGTAAGAGATACGGGATCTAGTAATTGAATCAGGAATTCGAAGAGCTTTGAAACACTTGAAATCAAATAAGGCAGAAGGTACAGAAAACATTACTCTGGAATTTCTACAATCACTGGGCAAAGTGGCAACAAATGAATATTCTCGTTGGCGTCTAGACTATGTGTGGCTGGTGATATAGGAAAAACATCATCCACAGAATTCCTAAGACTGCTAGATCGGACAAGTGTTAGAATTATTGTACAACCAGCTTAACATCACATGCATTCAAGTTGCTGACAAGAATAATATGCAGAAGGAAAAAAATGGTTCAAGTGGCTCTGAGCACTATGTGACTTAACTTCTACGGTGATCAGTCCCCTAGAACTTAGAACTACTTAAACCTAACTAACCTAAGGGCATCACACACATCCATGCCCGAGGCAGGATTCGAACATGCGACTGTAGCGGTCGTGCGGTTCCAGACTGTAGCGCCTAGAACCGCTCGGCCACCAAGGCCGGCTATGCGGAAGAATTTAAAAGAAAACTGAGGATCTCTTGGACGACGATCAGTCTGGCTTCCAGAGAGGCAGTTCTCATGTTGCGGTTGATAATGTAAGCAAGACTGAAGATAAATCAAGACCCATTCGTAGAATTTGTCGACCTGGGACAAGTGTTTGACAATGTAAAATGGTGCAAGAGTACGGAATCCAGAGAAAAATGGGGGTGAGCTACAGGGAAAGACGAGTAATGTACGATATGTACAAGAACGAAGATGAGAAATTTTGAAATTTGTGGTAAGTTCCTATGCGACCAAACTGCTGAGGTCATCGATCCCTAAGATTACACACTACTTAATCTAACTTAAACCAACTTACGCGAAGGAAAACACACACACCCACGCCCGAGACAGGACTCAAACCTCCGACGGGGAGAGCCGCGCGATGCGTGGCAACGCGGCTCACACCGCACGGTTACCCCACAGGGCAACCAAGAGGGGAGAAAGAAGAGTGGAAGACCAAGAAGGAAGTGCACGGATTAAGAAGAGTGTAAGACAGGAATGTAATCTTTCGCCTCTACTGTTCAATCTATGCGTCTGAAATTCAAAGTGAAAGGATATCAGTATTGATTCTCTGGTGGCATTGCTATGCTCAGTGAAAGTGAAGAATTACAAGAGCTATTGAATGGAATGAACAGTGTAATGTAGAATATGGATTGAGAGGAAATCGTAGAAAGACGAAAGTAATGAGAAGTAATAGAAATGAGAACGGCGAGAAACTTAACATCAAAATTAGTCGTCACGAGTATATGAAGTTAAGGAATTCTTCTACCCAGGCAGCTAAATAACCCGTGATGAACGGAGCAAGGAGGACATAAAAGCCGAGTAGCACTGGCAAAAAGGGCATTCCTGGCCCAGAGAAGTCTACTAGCGTCAAACAGAGGCCTTAATTAGAGGAAGAAATTTTTGAGTAGAGTATGTATGTTTGGAGAACAGCACTGTATGTGTTGTGTCAACGTTAGACGCTACGCCTAGAGGTTGCGATAATCGATAGCGTTCCAGCAATTGCAACCTCTCTGGACTCGCTGGCGCTTGCAGCACCGCCGTATGGCTCGAACAGAGACTGGCAGATCGGAGCGTCCGAGTCAGCTACAGGTCGTGAGTGAAGCCAGATTAGAATAGCCTTCAGCTCGCTAGGTTCGCAGCCTCTAGTTCGCGCATGTATTGCGCAATTAATACCAGAATTCTGTTATCTTCTTGTTGTATAATCCAGTTAATGTTTGTTAATGAGTCATTTGTATTCAAGAAAGATGGTTGTTATTAGTTATGTTCCTGGTGTGCACTAGCAAGACAAAGTTAAGTAAAAGCTATTTGCTAAAGTATTCCAGTACTGATTATTATAGAATATTCCAGATTCCTACAACCATCCCACTCGTGCTAGCCTCTATCATCCCACTGCAAATCCCAGGGGTACCGATCGAAAAGCATCCTGCATTTGTGTGAGGTCATGACATGCTGTCATCGACCTTGTCATCAGTAGTGGTAGTGGGACACGGACTCTGAGAAAACCGGAACAGAAGAGAATGGAAAAATTTGAATGTTGAAAATTCGGCGGACTGATAGGAATTAGGAGGTTCTCCGGAGGATCGCCGAGGAAAGGAACATAGAGAAAACGCTGACAAGAAGAAGGGACAGGAAGACAGGACATCTGTTAAGACATCAGGAATGACTTCATGGTTCTAGATGGAGCTGTCGACGGTGAAAACTGTAGAGGAAGACAGAGGCTGGTTTACATTCGGAAAATAATTGAGGACATAGGTTCCAAGTGCTACTCTGATGGAAAGGTTGGCACAGGAAAGCAATTCGTGGTGGGCCGCATCAAACTAGTCAGAAGAGTGATAAAAAAGGAACTGATCAATTGTAAATCACATAATAAGTAGAAAATGGAACTCGCGACAACAAAAACGTAGTATAAATGGTAAATACACTCTTGGCTGTAGATGTACAATTTTGTTGAAATGTTGACAGGCAGTACAATTACCTTTTTTTCTAGCTTACACCATCTGATCAAAAATATAGGGACATACCAGAATTGACCACTAGATGTCACGAGATGCGCACTCGGCAGTATAAAAGGAGACAAGAAGGTATTGTGTTGTTAATAGGGAAGCAGCAACAGCAGAATGGGTCAGTCGGGAGAGCTAAGTGACTTCGAACTAGTCATTCGATGTCAGCTGAGTAACGAATCCATCAGGGATATTTCAACCCTTCTAAAGCTGCCCAGGTCGACTGGTTATGATGGGATAACGAAGTCGAAACGAGAAATAACAACCACAGCCAAAGCTAGACCATGCAGACACCGTGTACAGAGGACAGGAACCGTCGAGCACTGGCAAGGGTACCGTAGTTCCGAAAAACCGCACGAAATCAGCGTAAGGAATCACTCTAGAGTTTCACGGTACTACCAGCAGTCCAGTTAGCACAATGACTGTGATTAAGCAATTAAAATGAACGGAGTACAATGGTCGAGTAGCTACTCACAATCCATATAATTCTATTGTGAACGGTATGCGACACTTGTGGTGATGTGAAGAGAGACGACACTGCACTGTGGACGACTTGAAACAAGTGATTTGGAGTGATGAATGACCCAATATACTATGGCAAGTCGCAGGAAGGGTTTAGGTTTGGTGAATCCTATCGAACCTGACCTCCTGCTGTGTGTAGTTTGAACAGTGAAGTATATTGGACTTGGTGTTATGGTATGGGGTGTTTTTCGTGGTTAGGGCGTGGTCCCCTTGTTGTGATTAAGGAAACGCTAAATCCAGAAGGCTATGAATACATTTTACAGCTTAGTGTACTGCATATAAGAGGGGAACAGTTCAGGGATGATGATAGTTTATATCAAGACGGCAACGCACGCTCTGATAAATCAGCATCTGTGAGGTAATGGTTTGTCCACAGTAAAATTCCTGAAATAGACTGGCCCTCCATTCTTCTGACCTGAACCGAATGGAACAGCTTGGCACTGAATTGCAACGTCGCATTTAATCCAGAGACCGGCATTCAAGATCGTACTTTCCCTGGCTCTGGATCTTGAGTAAAAATGGGCTGTCATTTCTCCACAGACATTAAGACACCTCACTGAAAGTGTCTGTATCAGGTTCAAGCCGTCATGAAGGGGAATGGTGGACACACCACACGTTAATCTCCACATATAGCTGTCCGGTTACTTTTGATCAGATAGTGTACAGCTTGCAGTTGTTGCTATCCCTGCCTTGAAGACATATATTAGTTATCTTGGCTCTCTCGAGTTTGGGTGTGTAAATTTCGTTTAAGTATTGAGATGAGAACCTGTTGTTTCATGTTCATACTCTATGAACGAATGGCAGCAGGTACAAATGTATATTTACAGTTCTCACGCTCATGCTGTTCTGAAGCTTAAGGATTATAACCAACGGTGACACTTATACAACGTATGTTACATGCCTGCATTTTGGTACTATAAACGGTGTCGCAGAAGGAATGGTCAGTATTCAGGGATATGATAGGATTGATCATCTGAAGCAAAAAAAGTGTAGTAAAAACGCATTTCTTAAGAGCTATGAGCACTACTTCATCTTCGATACAGTGAAAAAAAATCTCTTTTAATGCAAGCTCTTTGCTTTCCATATTTTGGGAGGAGCTAGAATAGAAAAAAGAAGAAAAAATTATCTAGTAAACATGGACTCTAAAATGCATAGCTTACGAGCCATGAGCACTTGTTCAATAGAAGAGGTGTATTTGTGAATGTCTTGTATGTAATATTTTCGTCATAATATATTTTAATCCCTGAACCATGAAAGTTGCCACAGTGTGATGTTATGTGATGCGTGTGTCAGCGTCACAGATAACCATACCCTAAATATAACGACATGAAGAAGCATCTGTGGAGAGAACAGCCTGATGTCTGATACCTCAAGGGGGCAGGAGACTTTCCAGCTGTTGCAGGTGCAACAGTCTGGATGACTGATCTCGTCTTGTAATAGCAGCCAACATGGCCTCGCATTGCAGTCACTGAGAACGGTCGTAAATGACGCTATTCAGCTCTGCTATATGTTTAACGACGATGACACATTCCTGGGTAAAATATTCCTGAAATAAAAGAGTCTGCCATTTGGATCTCCGTTACGAGGCTTCTCCAATGGAAATAGTCGCCGTAAAATTATAAATTTAAGGGTTGCCGAGGGCACTGTAATTCTGTGAGGGGTGGCAAATGACTTGAAAGGGCAGTTCAACGGTATGAGTAGTGTTTTGAAAATTGGTTTACACCAACAAAAGTAAAACAAGGGGAATGTAGAGTAATCGAAATAATCAAGAATTGCTTATGGAATTAAATTAGAAAATGAGACTAATAGTAGTAGACAAGTTCTGCTCTTCGAGCAGCAATATAACTGACGACAGCAGAGGTGAATACGCAATAGCAATACCAAGAGAAGTGTTTCTGCAAAAGAGGATTTGGTTAACATCGAATATAAATTAACAGTTAGGAAGTATTCTGGTAGTGTTTGTCTGGAGCGCAGCCTTATATGGAAGTGAAACATGGACGATATATAGCACAAACAAATAAAGAATAGAAGCTCTAGAAATTAGCTCTTACCTAAAAATGCTGAAAATCCGATGGATGATCGTATAAATACTGAAGAGATATAGAATCAAATAAGGGAGAAAGAAACTTTAAGCCACAACGACTAAAACAAGGAATAGGTTGACAGGAATCATCTTCAGGTATTATGGTGGGTAAAAATTTAGAAGCAAGTCAGAGTTTGACTACAATCAGCAAATTCAAGTGCAGGTATGTCTGATTACCTAACGCAGGCGTGAAGAGACATAGATAGGATAGGCTAGTACGGAGAGCTGTATTAAACCGCTCTGCAGACTGAAAAAGGCAACAACAACAACTTTTGATTTGTCTAAGATGATAAGATGCCAATATTTTTCATTTGCGATGCTTCTACGTCTGTCTGTGGATAAAGAATTAATTCTAATACGTCAGTACGTTCTCTGCAATATTGAATACTATAAATTCACGAGTGTAGCACATGTCAGGAAGCACATTACTTTTCTTCTTTGTTTTAAACCAATCTAACCAGTTACAAACCAAATAACGTTTTATGTCAACTGACTCTTCCGTCACTTCTTGGTAGAACAATTAAAAACGAAAACATTACATATGTTCTATAAGATTAAATTATTCCAGTTAACCGTTTCTCAGCTTGCATCATCAGATAGTAACTATCTCTGTATGTCCATCTTCTCAGAGATGGTTGACGAACTCGGTTGTTCGGTACAGGGTGTCAAATCAAACACCTTTGCCGTCTAATTTCCAAACTGTTATTTTATTTGGCTACAAGTTTCGGTGATTTATTACGCCATCTTCAGCTCCCTGTGTACAGACAACAATGGTAACAGTATGAAATAAATAACCGAAAAGGAAGGTGGTGTTAAGTCTTATATACAGTGGTAATACGTAATAGCATAACAATGTACATAGCAGTACAGGAAATTGCATAAAGTTATAGTGAAATTATGGAATAAAATAAGAGAAATTGCACACGGTATTAACTTAAACTAGTGAAGTACACTAAGTAATCAAAAGTATCCGGACACTACCAAAAACATACGTTTTTCAAATTAAGTGCATTGTGCTGCCACCTACTGCCAAGTACTCCACATCAGCAACCTCAGTAGTCATTAGACATCATGAGAGAGGAGAACGGGGCCCTCCGCGGAGCTCAGGGACTTCGAACGTAGTCAGGTGATTGTGTCACACGCGTGATTTCCACACTCCTAAACATCCCTAAGTCCACCGTTTCCGATGTGGTAGCGAAGTGGAAACGTGAAGGTACATGTACAGCACGAAAGCGTACAGGCCGACCTCGTCTGTTGACTAACACAGGCAGCCGACATTTGAAGAGGGTCGTAATGTGTAATAATCAGACATCTAACCACACCATCACAAAGGAATTCCAAACCGCACCAGGATCCACTACAAGTACTATGACAGTTTGGCGGGAGGTGAGAAAACTTGCTCGTAAGCCACACATCACGCCGGTTAATGCCAAACGACGCCTCGCTTGGTGTAAGGAGCATAAACAATGGATCATTGAACAGTGTAAAAACGTCGTGTGGAGTTAAGACTCGCGGTACACAATGTTGCGATTCGATGGCAGGATATGGGCATGGCGAATACCCGGTGAACGTCACATGCTAGCGTGAGTAGTACCAACAGTAAAATTCGGAGGCGTGTGGTGTGGTCGTGTTTTTCATGGAGGGGGCTTGCATCCCTTGTTGTTTTGCGTGGCACTATCACAGCAGAAGCCTACAGTGATGTTTTAAGCACCTTCCTGCTTCCTACTGTTGAAGAGCAATTCGGTGATTGCGATTGCATATTTCAACACGATCGAGCACCTGTTCAAAATGCACGGCCTGTGGCGGAGTAGTTACACGACAATAACGTCCCTGTAATGGACTGGCCCGCACAGAGTCCTGATCTGAATCCTATAGAGCAACTTCGGGATGTTTTGGAACGCCGACTTCGTGCCAGGCCTCGCCGGCAACATCGATACCTCTCCTCAGTGCAGCACTCTGTGAGGAATGGGCTGCCATTCACCGAGAAACTTTCCAGCATCTGATTGAACGTAGGTCTGCGAGAGTGGAAGCTGTTATTAAGACCAAAGGTGGGCCAACACCACATGGAATTCCAGCATTACCGATGGATTACTTTTAAGTAATGTTCAGCCAGGTGTATGGACACTTTTGATCACATAGCGTATATACGTCATATAATCGTAAAAAAGAACCTACTAAACGGTGGTCAATATTGCATGTCATGCATAGATAATCACGGTATAATGCTAATGCAATGCCCGTGAAACATCTGGAGTAAAACAATATAGACGTATACTGACGAGTACAGGGTGATGGTAAAACGTTTGATTACATGTAGACATAAAAACTAGTAAAACATATACCACGTGTGAGAGGTCAACCCCATATGTTTTACTATACAGGGTGATTCAGAAATGCATGTAAATATTTTAAGGGTGTATTTGTGAGGTAAATATAAGACAAAAATGTTCTATAAATGTTTTTCCATAAACGTTTAATTCCAGAGTTATCGTTAAAATACGAAAGTCATGTCCGTATCAAAACGACGTCAGTGCAAGCAGCAGGATGCCATATTCTGGTACGTAATGCACATACGTATCTCCCAACAGTTGATTCGAAACTGCATGAATAGTGTTTGTTTGTGTTTGCAATTGCTGTTTACTCCTACTGTACAGAAGATGGCGCTGATGTTGTTGGTAACGGAAACGTACTCCCTGTCGTTCATTCATCGTCGGAAGGCTACAGGTTTCGTGCACATGATGTACTCAAACAGTGAGTATGCTGATATGCACCTTGTGTATGGTGCAGCAGATGGAAACGCACTTGCAGCAAGACGAAGGTACAGTGAGCTGTTTCCAAGACGACGGTTACCAAGTCATCAGACGTTTGTATCTGTGGACAGACGTATGCGGGAGTATGGCATTCGTCCTGGGCCACATTCAGGTCGACCACTTGAGCATGCAGTGAACGTCGAGGAACATGTTTTGGACCTGGTAGACCAAGATCCAGCCATCAGTACGAGACAAATTAGTGCAGCTGTACGACTTCCACAATCTACTGTATGGCGGCTGCTTCGGAGACAACAGTTGCATCCATTTCACCTGCACAAAGTGCACGAATTGACACCTGCAGACTATCCTCGCCGTCAGCAATTCTGCCAGTGGTTACAAGAGCGTCATTTGAATGATCCAATGTTCATTCGGCGGATATTATTCACAGATGAGGCCATGTTTACTCGTGCGGGTGTAATCAATTCGCATAATATGCACCAGTGGGCTGTCGAGAATCCTGGCGCGAGAATTGTGCGTGGATATCAACATCAATTCTCCATAAACATCTGGTGTGGTATTGTGGGGAATGACTTACTCGGACCTCATGTTCTACCTCCAAGGCTGACTGGGCACGCTTACCGCGAATTTTTGGAGGGGGAATTGCCTGGATTGTTACAGGATGTCCCTCTTGCAACACGAGCCACCTTGTGGTTTATGCACGATGGTGCTCCTGCCCATTACAGCTGCAACGCAAGGGCGTACCTCAATTATGCGTATCCACATCGATGGATAGGTCGCGGAGGACCAATTGCTTGGCCAGCCAGATCACCTGACCTGAACCCTTTAGACTTTTATTTATGGGGCCGACTAAAGACATTGGTGTATTCTTCTGCAGTACCGAACAGAGAAGTGCTACAACAAAGAATTGAAGGTGGTTGTGAAATTATTCGTGGAGAGTTGAACGGACTGTGTAATGTGCAGAGACCATTGCGGCGACGAGCACGGGTCTGTCTGCAAGTTCAGGGACAGCATTTTGAACATGCATTGCATTAAGATTTGTGCAAATACAGTACAGTACAGTCTGTAAATTCTTCACGTATTTTCCTTAGTTATTTTGCATTGATTTAGTTCAATCAACAGGAACTAAAGTAATACAGTATTCGCGAGGAATTGTTTCAGTTTGTTATGTCGCGTTTATTTACCAGTTTGCGTTTTTAGTCCAAATGCACTGTAATTAAACTGTGAACTCTGGGAAGTAAATACTTTACGTTGTATTGAATTTATTATCATGTTTTGTTCATAACTCTGTAATAAGCCAAGTATAGCAAAAATTGTATAGAACATTTTTGTCTTATATTTACCTCACAAATACACCCTTAAAATATTTACATGCATTTTTGAATCAAACTGTATATGATAAGATTTAATTAAATGTTTTACTTTCAGACTGTACTCGTCTACATTGTTTAACTCCAGTTTACTCACTAGTCTAAGTTAATGCAGTGTGCAACTGTTATGTTATTCCTCAGTTTATCAGTACCTATATGTTACTTCTTTAACTGCATGGGATTGTTATGTTATTACATATTACTGCTGCATATATGTCTTACACTACTCCCTTTTAGGTTATCTATTTCATAGTGTTACTATTGTTGTCTGTACATAGGAAGCTGAAGATGGCGTGGTAAATCGCCGAAACATAATAAAATAACAGTTGGGAAACTAGACGGCTGAAAGGTGTTTGATTTGACATCCTTAACTGACTATCGTTGCCAAGAAGTTACAATGTTTGTAAACTGTATCTGAAAAGATGATGAAAAGACTGAGGCACAAACATACAGTAATATCATCTTTGACAGTGCGTTAGTAATGCAGTTTAAAAGGTTAATAAAGTTGAACAATAAATGATTATAAAGGGAGCAAACCTGGAAAAACATAATGATTTTTAACAATATTTTTTTTTAATTTTAATAATAATTTTTAATAATAATTACTTCAATACGTGTTACACACGGAAAGCAACACAGAAACCAAGTAAAAGAACCAATTAACAACTGTAACAACCTAATTTATGGATAGCATAAACAGTCACAATTAAATAAGGAGAAATGAACAAATACAGGGAAAAGTAGGAAGGAACAACCACTGTGAAGTAATGGAAAACTGAGGCTCACGTGAAGTTTAGAAGTGGGTATATTTAAGAATTAATCACCATTGGGCGCCAGATGTGTTTTCAAATTAATCACCATTGGGCGCCAGATGTGTTTTCATTTCCAATGTTTCAGAACACATTGAGGTTTTGGCCTTTAACTGCTAAATGAATGACTTGGGACCGTGGTTGGTAGTTGCGGCTCTCATTCTGTAACGCTCAGCAAATATGGAGCCATAATTCTGCAACCTACAGCTGCGTTCATGTTCAGTCAACCTAGCTGCTACGTTTCCGTTTAAACATTTCTAAGCTCGGTTCATCACAGTCACAATGACAATGCAAGTCGAGGAAAGTCCCTCCTCGCCGAGAAACGCCACGAATGCTCCATTCTGCACCATACGACGGGCATAGTTGCTCTCCGGTTCTTGTACTCCAGCATCGAATCGGCTGCTATTTTATCTGTATATCCTCTACCAAACGCAAGGGCATAAAATACCAGATTGGTTATAAGGATTGTCAAGAAGAAAACTGCAAGGCTGTAGAAGCATGCATAAGTAGAAGAAACGTAGACACCTCCTACAGTGATATTAAGACACCTTTAGAGAACAGTGATGCAACTGTATGAAGATCAATAGTTTAAATGGCAAGCCAGAACTACGCAAAGAGAGAAAAGCTGAATCATCGAAGGAATATACACTACTGGCCATTAAAATTGCTACACCAAGAAGAAATACAGCTGATGAACGGGTATTCATTGGACAAATATATTATACTAGAACTGACATGTTACTGTATTTTCACGCAGTTTGTGTGCATAGATCTTGAGAAATCACTACCCAGAACAACCACCTCTGGCTGTAACAACGGCCTTGATACGTCTGGCCATTGAGTCAGAGCTTAGATGAAGTGTACAGGTACAGCTGCCCATGCAGCTTCAACACGATACCAGACTTCATCAAGAGTAGTGACTGGCGTATACTGACGAGCAAGTTTCTCGGGTACAATTGACCAGCTGTTTTGAATCGGTGAGAGATCTGGACAATGTGCTGGTCAGGGACGCAGTCGAACATTTTCTGTATCCAGAACATGCGGTCGTGGATTATCCTGCTGAAATTTAGGGTTTCGCAGGGATCGAATGAAGGGTAGAGCCATGGGTCGTACCACATCGGAAATGTAACGTCCACTGTTCAAAGTGCCGTGAATGCGAACAAGAGGTGACGGAGACGTGTAACCAATGGCACCCCATACAACCACGCCGGGTGATACGCCTGTATGGCGATGACGAATACACGTTTCTAATGTGCGTTCACCGCGATGTCGCCAAACACGTATGCGACCATCATGATGCTGTAAAGATAACCTGGATTCATCCGAAAAAATGACGTTTTGCCATTCGTGCACCCAGGTTCGTCGTTGAGTACACCTTCACAGGCGCTCCTGTCTGTGATGCAGCGTCAAGGGTAACCACAGCCGTGGTCTCCGAGCTGATACTCCATGCTGCTGCTAACGTCGTCGAACAGTTCGTGCACATGGTTGTTGTCTTGCAAACGTCCCCATCTGTTGACTCAGGGATCGAGACGTGGCTGCACGATCCGTTACAGCCATGTGGATAAGATGCCTGCCATCTCGACTGCTAGTGATACAAGGCCATTGGGATCCAGCAGGACGTTCCGTATTATCCTGCTGAACCCACCGATTCCATATTGTGCTAACAGTCATTGGATCTCGACCAACGCGAGCAGCAATGACGCGATACGTTAAACAGCAATCGCGATAGGCTACAATCCGACCCTTATCAAAGTCGGAAACGTGATGGTACGCATTTCTCCTCGTTACACGAGGCATCACAACAACGTTTCACCAGGCAACGCCGGTCAACTGCTGTTTGTGTATGAGAAATCGGTTGGAAACTTTCCTCATGTCAGCACGTTTTAGGTGTCGTCACCGGCGCCAACCTTGTGTCAATGCTCTGAAAAACTAATGATTTGCACATAACAGCATCTTCTTCCTATCGGTTAAATTTCGCGTTTGTAGCACTTCATCTTCGTGGTGTAGCAATTTTAATGGTCAGTAGCGTACATATAGGCTATTTAAGGGCAATGAACTCGAAAAGAGAGGGAAGATGAAGTTGATGAGGATTATATGGCAAATATGGTACTGACAGTCTACGTTTTACATCTTCTCTATTTCGGCGATCATCTGTCATTTTACTGCCAAAATAGCAAAACTCATCTACTGCCTTCAGTGACCCATTTCCCGATCTGATTCAGTCAGCATCACCGAATTTAATTCAGCTACATTCCATTACCCTTATTTTGCTTTTGTTAATGTTCGTCGTAATCCTCCTTTCAAGACAGTGTCCATTCTGTGCAACATCTCTTCGACGTCCTTGGCTGTTTGTAACGTAACTACAATGTCATCGGCAACTTCAAAGTTTTTATCTCTTCTCCGTGAACTTTAATTCCTTCTCTACATTTTTCTTTGCTGTTCTCTGCTGCCTGTGTCCAGTTTGAACAACATCTGCGACAGGAAAAAACCCAGCCTCACTCCCTGCACAACTACTGCTTCTCTTTCATGTCCGCCGGCCAGAGTGGCAGAGCGGTTCTGGGCGGTTCAGTCTGGAACCGCGTAACTGCTACGGTCGCAGGTTCGAATCCTGCCTCGGACATGAATGTGTGTGATGTCCTTAGGTTAGTTAGGTTTAAGTAGTTCTAAGTTCTAGGGGACTGATGACCTCAGATGTTAAGTCCTATAGTGCTCAGAGCCATTTGAACCATTTGAAAATTTCATGTCCTTCGACTCTTACAACACCGCTTTATTTCTGTACAAGTTGTATACAATCTTCCACTATCAGTATTTTGCCCTTACTGTTTTCAAAGTTTCGAAGAGTGTATTCAAGGCAACACTTTCAAAAGTTTTTTTCGAAGTCTACAAAACATATAAACCTAGTTATGCCTTTCTTTAACCAATCTTCCACAACAAGTCGTACGTTTAGTATCGCCTCTCATATTCCAACATTTCTCTGAAACCCAAACTGATCTTCCCCAAGGTCAGCTTCTACCAGTTTTTCCGTTCATAATTCATGTGAGTATTTTGAAACATGAGTTTTTTTAAACTGATAGTTCGACAATGTAGAGACCTGTCACCATCTGTTTTCTTTCGAGTTGGAATTATTAGACTGCTCCTGAAGTTGAGGGAATTTCCGCTGTATCGTATCCAAAGTTGTTATTGTTGTTGTTGTTGTGGTCTTCAGTCCTGAGACTGGTTTTATGCAGCTCTCCATGCTACTCTAGCCTGTGCAAGCTGCTTCATCTCCCAGTACCTACTGCAACGTACGTCCTTCTGAATCTCCTTAGTGTATTCATCTCTTGGTCTCCCTCTGCGATTTTTGCCCTCCACGTTGCCCTCCAATGCTAAATTTGTGATCCTTTGATGCCTCAGAACTTGTCCTACCAACCGGTCCCTTCTTCTGGTCAAGTTGTGCCACAAACTCCTCTTCTCCACTATTCTATTCAATACCTCCTCATTAGTTATATGATCTACACTTTTAATCTTCTGCATTCTTCTGTAGCACCACATTTCGAAAGCTTCTACTCTCTTCTTGCCCAAACTATTTATCGTCCATGTTTCACTTCCATAAATGGCTACATTCCATACAAATACTTTCAGAAACGACTTCCTGACACTTAAATCTATACTCGATGTTAACAAATTTCTCTTCTTCAGAAACGCTTTCCTTGCCATTGCCAGTCTACATTTTATATCCTCTCTAATTCGACCATCATCAGTTATTTTGCTCCCCAAATAACAAAACTCCTTTACTACTTTAAGTATCTCATTTCCTAATCTAATTCACTCAGCATCACCCGACTTAATTTGACTGCATTCCATTATCCTCGTTTTGCTTCTGTTGATGTTCATCTTATACCCTCCTTTCAAGACACTGTCCATTCCGTTCAACTGCTCTTCCAAGTCCTTTGCTGTCTCTGACAGAATTACAATGTCATCGGCGAACCTCAAAGTTTTTATTTCTTCTCCATGGATTTTAATAGCTACTCCGAATTTTTCTCTTGTTTCCTTTACTGTTTGCTCAATATACAGATTGAATAACATCAGGGATAGGCTACAACCCGTCTCACTCCCTTCCCAACCACTGCTTCCCTTTCATGCCCCTCGACTCTTATAACTGCCTTCTGGTTTCTGTACAAATTGTAAATAGCCTTTCGCTCCTTGTATTTTATCCCTGCCACCTTTAGAATTTGAAAGAGAATATTCCAGTCAACATTGTCAAAAGCTTTCTCTAAGTCTACAAATGCTAGAAACCTAGGTTTGCCTTTCCTTAATCTTTCTTCTAAGATAAGTCGTACGGTCAGTATTGCCTCACGTTTTCCATCATGTCTACGGAATCATTCGGTAATTTTCACATCTGTCAACACCTACTTTCTTTGGGATTGGAATTACTATATTCTTCTTGAAGTCTGAGGGTATTTCGCGTGTCTCATACATCTTGCTCACCAGATGGTAGAGTTTTGTCAAGACTGGCTCTCGCAAGGTCGTCAGTAGTTCTAATGGAATGTTATCTACTACCGGGGCCTTGTTTCGACTCAGGTTTTCCCGTGCTTTGTCAAACTCTTCACGCAGTTATGTATTTCCCATTTCATCCCCAATTACATCCTCTTCCATTTCCATAATATTGTCCTCAAGTACATCGCCCTTGTATAGACCCTCTATATACTCCTTTCACCTTTCTTCTTTACCTTCTTTGTATAGCACTGGGTTTCCATCTGAGCTCTTGATATTCATGCAAGTGGTTCTTCTTTCTCCAAAGGTCTCTTCGATTTTCCTTTAGGCAGTATCTATCTTACCCCTAGTGAGATAAGCCTCTACATCCTTACATTTGTCCTCTAGCCATCCCTGCTTAGCCATTTTGCACTTGCAAATACAGAGGGTGGAATAAAATAAGAAAACACCAAAACACAATATAGTACCATGCCTAATATGGCGTAGGAAAACCGTTGGCATTCCAAATAGGATCCAACAGTCTAAGATAAATGTAAATAATGTATCGTTTTCAAGGACTATTATCCCATTCTTATTTTCAAAATAGTGGCTACTTTAGGTAACGATGGTGTAGGTGGGTAGCAATCACGCAAACTCTTATCCAAAGTAAACAACAAAGGCTCAATATAATTGAGATCTGGTGACTGTGGTGGTCACAGAAGATGCGATACTTCATCATCGTGCTCACAAAACGAGACCTGGACCATGTAAACTGTGTGAACCGGGGCCTTGTCATCTTGCAGGAGAGCATCACCATTGGGGAACCAACACACAACCAAGGGGTGGACTTTAGCAGCCAAAATGGTCACATAATACTTGAAGTAATGTTACCTTTCAAAATAACCGCTGGCCCATGGAATACCACGATATAGCTGGCCAAATCATCACAGAATCCCCGCCATGATTCACTATTAGGCCACAAGTTGGAAACAGTGTGAAGCAAGACTCATTTGGTAAAATGACTTTCTTACACCTCTCCATAGTTTAGGTTACATGGCTTCGGCATCACGTTTTCTGTGCGGGTATATGAGTTCCTGTAGTTTCCGGCTTCTGGGGCTCTCTCTATCTCTTTTTTGTGTCGACAGTGTTTGGGAGTGCTAATGCCAGTCCTGGAGTGACCACTGCAGCTGTCGTCCTCTTACATTTCGTCCTAACCCTCTTCCACGACCATCTGTCACGATCACTCAACACACACTTTAGTCCGTTTGGTGACTCAGCGGACGTTCTCCCGCTTTCCCTGTATCCGGTATAAATCTTCGATAGTGTGCCTCTGAAATACACTACTTGCCGTTACATTGCTACGTCACGAAGATGACGTGATACAGAGGCGAAATTTAACCGACAGGAAGAACATGCTTTCATACGCAAACGATTAGCTTTTCAGAGCATTCACACAAGGTTGGCGCCGGTGGCGACACCTACAACGTGCTGACCTGAGGGAAGTTTCCAACCGATTTCTGATACAAAACAACAGTTGAGCGGCGTTGCCTGGTGAAACGTTGTTGTGATGCCTCGTGTAAAGAGGAGAAACGCATACCATCACGACTTTGATAAAGGTCGGATTGTAGCCTATCGCGATTGCTGTTTAACGTATCGCGTCATTGCTGCTCGCGTTGGTCGAGATCCGATGACTTTTAGCAGAATATGGAATCGGTGGGTTCAGCAGGATAATACGGAACGTCCTGCTGGATCCCAATGGCCTCGTATTCACTAGCAGTCGAGATGACAGGCATCTTAACCACATGGCTGTAACGGATCGTGCAGCCACGTCTCGATCCCTGAGTCAACAGATGGGGACGTTTGCAAGACAACCACCATCTGCACAAACAGTTCGACGAGCTTGCAGCAGCATGGACTATCAGCTCGTAGACCATGGCTGCGGTTACCCTTGACGCTGCATCACAGACAGGAGCGCCTGCGATGGTGTACTCAACGACGAATCTGAGTGCGAAAATGGCAAAACGTCATTTTTTCGGATGAATCCACGTTCCGTTTACAGCACCATGATATTCGCATCCGTGTTTGGCGACATCGCGGTGAACGCACATTGGAAGCGTGTATTCGTCATCGCCATACTGGCGTATCACCGTGTGTGATGGTATGGGGTGCCGTTGGTTACACGTCTCGCTCACCTCTTGTTCGCACTGATGTCACTTTAACAGTGGACGTTACATTTCAGATATGTTACCACCCGTGGCTCTACCCTTCATTCGATCTCTGCGAAACCCCACATTTCAGCAGGATAATGCACGACCGCATGTTGCAAGTTCTGTACGGGCCTTTCTGGATACAGAAAATGTTCGACTGCTGCCGTAGCCAGCAAATTCTTCAGATATCTCACCAATTGAAAACATCTGGTCAATGGTGGCCGAGCAACTGGCTCGTCACAATACGGCAGTCACTACTCTTGATGAACTGTGGTATCGTGTTGAGGCTGCATGGGTAGCTGTACCTGTACACGCTATCCAAGTTGTGTTTGACCGTTATTATGGCCAGAGGTGGTTGTTCTGGGTACTGATTTCTCTGGATCTATGCACCCAAATTGCGTGGAAATGTAATCACATGTCAGTTCTAGAATAATAAATTTGTCCAATGAATGCCCGTTTATCATTCGCATTTCATCTTGGTGTAGCAATTTTAATGGACAGTAGTGTACGAAAAACTTCGGCTCTCCTGGTTACGGAAGTACACTCCTTTCAGTACCAACAATTTGCCCATGTTCGATTTCACCGAGCTCCGATATAATGCATCCAAAACAGCACAGAACACTTTTCTGACCACCAATTTATTGAGGATGGCCGGCCGTTTTGTCCGAGCGGTTATAGGCGCTTCAGTCCGCAACCCCGCTGCTGCTACGGTCGCAGGTTCGAATCCTGCCTCGGGCATGGATGTGTGTAATGTCCTTAGGGTAGTTAGCTTTAAGTAGTTCTAAGTCTAGGGGAGTCATGACCTCAGATGTTAAGTCCCTTAGCGCTTAGAACCATCTGAACCATTTTGTGAGGATGTTGCACAGGCGCCGGTCGTGGTCAAACACGACAGCGCTACCGGCAGGCTTGGCTGGCACCTGCGTTTACGTACAAGCAAGCATTTCTCCATATTTTTGTTCAACCCCTGTATCTTGCACGGCAAGTGGAATAGTTCCATCATGTGTAGGTAGGTCTGAGGGAATGTCATCTACTCCAGGGGCTTTCTTTCGGCTTAGATCACTCAGTATTCTGTCAAATTCTTTTCGCATTATCGTTTCTCCCATCTCCCTGGTACACAATGATATCCACGTACGACAGTACATTAACACTTTGCCAGAGAAACGAAATCAAAATGGCGGAATACACTGCATTCCATACCGTGCGGTCTAGGGCGTCTTGCCACGGTCCGCGCGGCTCCCGCCGTCGGGGGCTTGAGTCCTACTTCGGACATGGGTGTGTGTGTGTGTGTGTGTGTGTGTGTGTGTGTGTGTGTGTGTGTGTGTGTGGTCCTCACCGTAAGTTAATTTAAGTTAGGTTAATTAGTGTGTAAACTTAGGGACCGATGACCTCAGCAGTTTGGTCCCATAAGCCCTTACCACAAACTTCCAATTTCCATCAATGGGTTGAGCCCTTTGGTTTTTGTTCCTCTGTCACGTGCTATGGTACTATGGCGTAGGAACATTAATCTGTACCAGGACTGTAGACATGTACCTGCAAAAAACGTAATTATGAAACTTCCTGGCAGATTAAAAGGTTCGCAGAAGAGCTTCTGTAAAGTTTGGAAGGTAGGAGATACTGGCAGAAGTAAAGCTGTGAGTACCGGGCGTGAGTCGTGTTTCGGTAGCTCAGATGGTAGAGCACTTGCCCGCTAAAGGCAAAGGTCCCGAGTTCGAGTCTCGGTCGGGCACACAGTTTTAATCTGCCAGGAAGTTTCATATCAGCGCACACTCCGCTGCAGAGTGAAAATCTCATTCTGGAAACGTAATTATATTTTTTGAGCTGGTCATTAAAACTATGACTTTCCTATATGTGACACCTTTTGCATTGTACATAGGTACCTGGGTTCTTTCTGGGGGATAATAGAGCCTGATTACGTAGGTGGGGCTAGAGGATAACTATATGCAATACGAACAAAACACGGAATGAGGTCCGACTGCAAATGCGTGTGATGCTTTAGGATGGAGGTTAACAGCACCACGGCGGAATAGTCCGACCTGCAGAGGGCATTTATACAACAATGAGAAATAAGGAAGAAAGAAAGGTTGGGGTCCAACTTCCCGTCGACGATAAGGCCTTTAGAGTCGGATCACAAGCTCGATCTGGTGAGAGGTGAGGAAGGAAATCTGCCGTGTCGCTCCAGAAGAATAATACCGGTATTTCGTTTAGAAAATTTAGGGAAAGCACACCAGTTGTCGGAGGCGTTACCGCACGCACTGCTGGACGGGCTGACATAAATTTACATTGTTTTATCCTGTTCAGACATGTGACAGTATCATATCCCACACAGACGATCTCTACGCAAAGGAATGTCACCACACACGATAAAGCCGCTTTTTCCAGTATACCTCGTATCGATACCAGTGCGTTATGTACTGCAAAGATTCTAGGTCAACTTTCACTGCAATTATTGCCACATTCATTGTCTTGTTTTTGGTTGTTTCGATGACTCCTTAACTTGTGCGCAAGGATGCATCATACATCACTGTAACTGAGGGGTCACAATGGCTGACTACCTCGTAAGGGGACTGCGGCCATTTCTCGGATTTCCAGGAACATTCCCTTGGTTAGAGGACTGGACGAAGTGCTCTTGATAACAGGAAAACAATTGAGCTAACAGCGTTTTTCCAGTGTATGTCGTATCCATGTCACTGTTCTACGTTTCGCCAAGTTCTATGGTTAGTGTTTAATGCCCACTATATCGCCATGTACCACCACAGATTGTGAGTTCCTTACACAGTTCTAGGTTATTCCAAGGACTTTTCGCTTCTTGAACAACAGAGGTTATTTTTAATGGTGTCCACCAGCTCATTAATATACAGAGTGAAAAATAAGGATACTCGCACACTTCTCTGGGACACACTAAAAGTAACTTCTATACAGTATATGGTGATAAATCACACTCCAAAATGGCAGACTGTTCCCCCCCCCCCCCCCCCCACACACACCAAAAAGTCCACAACTTAGTCGCAATTCCGTTTCACTCGTCATATGATCATATTTTAACCAACAACCGGTCGTGTGCTACTAATTCAAACACTTTTCAGAAGTCAAGTCATCCTGCTGTTGGCCTCGATCCACGGCTTTCTGGAGGTCATGAGATAAGAGCCCAAGTTGTGTTTCCCTTAACTGATGTTTCTTGAATTCATGCTGGTTAGCATGGAGATTACTGTGTTCCGCATTCCCTCGAGTGGATATTATGAATAAGGAGGGGTTAACTTAGCTGCAATTCTGAAAGAAATTCCACTGGCCCTGAGATCTTGTTCAAATTTATCGATTTTATCTGTTTCTCAGCGGCACTTACAATAATAACTGTATCATTCATATTTGCAGTGACGAGAGAGTTAAACTGTTGCTACATTCCTGGCCTTTTTTTTCTACCGTAAATATCGCTTCCTGGGCCACTTAAGAGTGTGCCTAGATACTGTTGTTCTGTGGTTATTCCTTCCAACAGTGTGCTGGTCAACAACTTACTAACTAGCTCGTAATTCAAAACGATTGTTATTCTGGTTATCAAAACAGGGAAAAAATACAGTCCTTGGTTACGAGGAGATCTTTTGCTACCCGCGCGTCGAATGTCAGCCTCGGAGAGAGACGTTACGTCAGCCAGGCCTTGAACGAAGTAGTCATTCTCCTGAAGAGGTTAAAGTTTTCTGAACTTCCAGACATTTATTGTTGTATTGGTGCTCGGACGATGAATCCAATCTTAAATCAAGTATTCACACGCTAACCAAAGTATGCTATGAAAATAACGAGCACATTTTCTCTGAGAGAGCAGAAGAAATGGTGTTATGCTGGTTCAGAGCCAAAAAACAGTAGTAAGTTTTAGATGTCTGCGATGAAAAATAACATACAGCTGCAGTCGAAAGTAGAAAAAGAAAACAGGCAAATTCATCTGGAAATGTGAACACGCTCACACATCGAACTGGATGCCTGGAGCGTACTAAAAAATTGGCCAGGAGCGAGCAGCACTCGTATACTGAGAGTTCTGTACAAACCTAATTATGTAGATAGATGGTTCATCCATTCCAGGAATCGACAGTCTTATAGATTTTGCCTTTTATCGACATTGATACTGTCAGCAGACCGATCCCCTGAATTCCAATTTTTTCGACAATTTTTTAACCTTCTTTATGAAGTCAGATAACAAATGACAAGAGAAATATTTTTCATGTGATATAATTTCAGATTACTAGTTTTATGATTTTTTCCCTCTACTTGTACTGTGAAACCTTGCTTCTTGTCCTGTTTCATGACTTTAGACTAACGGGGAAACACTATACACGTTTTGATGCGTGAAATTGTGAGCTTCAATATATGTGACGTAAATGGTCGTGTTTTTCACTGCATTGACTTGGCTGACATTTACTACACCGATAAGGACTATACACCTTTTATGCGACATAAATTTTAACTTGATACATTCACCCATTCCTAAGAATATGGATTTGTAACATTTGGACAGACAGACAGACAACGAACAACAAAGCGAGCCAAAAAGGAATCCGTTTTTATCGACTAAGGTACGGAATCTTAAAGACATAAAAGCAAAGTATAGAATCAAGAGAAGAGATTTCTTAGAAGAACAGAAATCAGTGCAAGAACAAAAACGATGAGCTATGAGACATTGAGAGAAAAACTACAAATTTGTAGTCTCAAGTGAAAAACAGAGCTTAATTGTTTGGCATAAAATTAGCACCTGGATAGATGGTTCAATTAAAGCTGAAACTTAAAGATTAAAATCTGCTCATGGGGATAGACCCCAAAACACATGGGTGTTGTGCCGGGTGGAGTGGCCGAGCGGTTCTAGGCGCTGCAGTCTGGAACCGCGCGACCGCTACGGTCGCAGGTTCGAATCCTGCCTCGAGTATGGATGTGTATGATGTAATTAGATTAGTTAGGTGTAAGTAGATCTGCGTTCTAGGGGACTGATAACCTCAGAAGTTAAGTCCCGTAGTGCTCATAACCATTTGAACATGGGTACTGTACCGGCTGTTTCATACCTGCAACAAAGACGAATATTACGTAAACATGCTGCGTAATCCTACATTTCTTCGCCAGTACTGGATGAAGGCAGCTTCCAGAGCAGGCAAATGCCACCCCTCCATCTCTCCACACAACGGTCACCTCCCTCAAGGTCACCCCCTCCCTCTTCGTCTTCAATATCACCCCTACCTCTCCCATGACACCACCCAACCTCATTCCCTTCCCTCTCAGTATCACCTCCTATCTTTTACTCTCCTCTTCACCCCATCGCCGGCCCCTGTGGCCGAGCGGCTCTAGGCGCTTCAGTCTGGAACCGCGCGACCGCTGTTGTCGCAGGTTCGAATCCTGCCTTGGGTATGGATGTGTGTGATGTCCTTAGGTTAGTTAGCTTTAAGTAGTTCTAAGTTCTAGGGGACTGATGACCTCAGCAGTTAAGTCCCATACTGCTCTGAACCATTTTTTTTATTCACCCCATCCTCTCTACTCTGTACTCTACTCTCCTCTCCTGTTTCGTCTCCTCTCCTCTCCTTTCCTCCTTCCTCTCCTTAGAACTACTTAAACCTAACTAACCTAAAGACATCACACAGACCCATGCCCGAGGCTGCGACTGCAGCGGTCACGCGGTTCCAGACTGTAGCGCCTAGAACCGCTCGGCCACCCTGGCCGGCTAAGCTCCAGTTCAGATGATGACTGGCCACGGTAGTAGTAGTGGTAGTGGTGGACATGCCCACTGCAACCGTCTGACTGTAGTCGAGCAGCAGGACAATTTTGTTTGGACTATCTACATGTGTTAATGAGCGAAGTTGACCTGAAAGGATGAACTACACCTCCGTATTTGCCCACATTCCCATCTAAACTGAAAAGAGAAACCAGAACTCTATTTTTTCCCTGCAGCCATCTGAGCTGAAAAGAAGGAAGGTTCACTTGATGATGACCATGCCTGTTGCATGTGACATCTAGGGTGTATTAGAAATAGTCAGGTGGCTCCCTGAAGTGTCTAATTGAGCCAGATAGTGCTCTTGGGGCACATGGTAATCAGGTGTTCCAAGTTCGCGATCCCACAGACAGTGACGGATCGCTTCGTCCTGCAGTGCAGAACCTATTTTACGTCACATCTAGATAAGTACTCCACAGGTCACACGAGGTACCAGAGGGTACTTCGTGTACTACTGTTACTTCCCCTTTTTCCAGCTGCAGTAGTGAATGGTTTGCGGGAAAAATAATTGATGGTAAGCGTCCATGTGGGTTCGGATCCCTCTAATTTTCCCTCTAGGTATTTTCTCGTGATGGACGTAAGAGGAAGCAATATATTGGTAGACTCTGTTAGGAGTGTAAGCTCTAAGAACTTTAACAGTAGTTCACACCGTGATGCAGAACGCTTCTCTTTCAGCGTCTACCACTAGAGTTGGCTGAGCATCTCCATGACGCTTTTGCGCCTACTAGATGAACCAGTAACGGAACGTGGTGCTCTGTTTTGGGTCTTCTCTACTTACTCTACCAATCTTGTGGTACAGATCCCAGACTGACGAGTATTATTCAAGTACTGGTCAAACAAGTTTTTTTTAAGTTACCTCCTTTGTGGGTGAACTTTATTTCCTGAAGATTCTGCCAATAAGTCTCAGTCTGGCACCTGTCTTAAAAGCAATTAGTTTTATGTGGACGCTTTGTATACATTCTTCTTGATTTTTTTATGGACGTAAATGCTTCCAGTGATTGTTCTGCAATCCTGTAGTCACATAGTAACGGGTCTTTCTGCCTATTTACGCACATATGTTCCATTTGTTTGTTATGAGGGCTAATTGCCACTCCTTGCACCGAAGGTTGATCTTCTAATCTTTTACATGTCCTCCTGCATTTCGCTTCAATTTTCTAGAATTGCCGCTTCTCTGTACACTAAGGCACGATCTGTAAAATGGTTGATGGAATGTCCGACGTTATCCACTATGTGATATATATGGCAGGGCGGTTAAAACTGTTTTTTTCGTCTCGAAAGGAGACATCCAATGACACCAAACTCGACCTTTTGCCCCATCCCCAAGGAACAGGAGGGGTTCAGCTTAAAAATCTTCAGTAGGAACCCCAATTTTTATTGTTGATTCGGATTCTCCTGAAAAAAAAAACTAACTTTTGTATGGAATAATTTTATCGTTGCATCATGGATGGCGCTCGACAAAAATCAAAATAAGTTACAAACAGCTGAAAAGTGATAGGAGAATGTTCGATATGTTAACCATTATCTGTGATACATTTTGTACCATTCAAATAACCGTCTGTAATGCACGGACGACGAACAGGCGTCGCAGTGTGTGGTCAGACTCTCGCCGTAGGTACACCGCCTCTAGCCGCAAGGATGCAGTTCCATTGTGTCGAGCGCGGCTGTGGCTGTACCACAACCGACGGACAAGGAAACGGCGGCGCGAAGCGGTCGCAGTTCACTTTTCTCCAAACGTTCGAACCGCAAACATCTCTCCCTACGTATGCACCGATGCTGACAATTGCAGAGAGAGTGGCTGTCGTTCCTTCGCATTTTCCCTCAAGTTGGTGTGTAGAAGGAGGTCGTCGACGGTACGCGAACCTGTTCCCTGAGAGGTATGTTTCTTCTGCAGCGACATTCCACAGTATTATCCAATTATATACTGCAACTGGAAGTGTTCACCCACACGAAGAATCCAACCACGACCTGCGACGAACGAAAATGGCGCAGTGAATATTTCAGCTGTAACTGCTGCTTATCCTCACAATAGTTCGCGGCAAATCGCACGAGGTGCAGAAATTTCGCGTACCGTCATTTCTCTAACTATAGTGCAGGAAGTTTACACAGAGTAAGACGATTCTATTAAGTTGCCGTTATCAAATACTAGTGAAAATTTCTATATGGATCACTGTCATGGAAGCAGCAAATTTCGTGGTGCAGCTATGTAGTGCTCCTGAACTCTGACCTCCCACATCACACATCCATGTTTTCCACAGTTTGAGCTGGTTCAATGGCCACCAGCCTATCCTGTTAGCGTCGAGGTCATTGGAGACAGAGTACAAGCTCAGACAGCTTCAACGATTAGGAGAGAAACTGACTGTGCCCTTTCAAAGGAACAAGCCCAGCATTTGCCTGGAGTCATTTAGGGAAATCAGGGAAAACCTAAATTTCGATGGCAGGACGCCAATTGGAAATTTCGTCCTCCCAACTGCGGGTCCAGTGCGCTAAACACTGCATAACCTCACTCGGTAGCAGAGGCGCCAGGAGGGGAAGTAACAGAGTGACATTCATGAGAGGGAGGAGTAGAGGGTAAGTCACTTTGAGGCGTAAAATGTGAACTAGATGGCGAAGGATAGGGGAAGAGGGAAAGAGTGGCCTCTGTCTGTGCTGGAAACTACCTTCATCCACTACTTACATCTAGGTACATAGATTTACATATACACTCTGCAAGCCACAGTACAGTTCAGCACTCTACGTGGGAGGAACAGTGGAAGAAAGTCATGGTATAGGAGAGGGTAGGTGGATCTGACACTTTTCACTTACTTCTCAGAATTATAGGCATTATCTTGCATTTGCCCACACGTAAAGAAAGCTGTGATTCACAACACAAAAGGAAATGTTGTTCAAGTCTTTCTGCATTTCCTTAACATTTTCTACGTACGATACCTTCCAGCAGAGAAAAGCATCGTCAGCGGACAATCTTACAGTGCTCCTCATCTTATATGTCAAATCGTTTACCTATATTGAGAATATGAACATCAACAAAAGCAAAACGAGAATAATGGAATATAGTCGAATTAAATCGGGTGATGCTGTGGGAATTCGACTAGGAAATGAGACGCTTAAAGTAGTAAAGGAGTTTTGCTATTTGGGGAGCAAAATAACTGATGATGGTCGAAGTAGAGAGGATATAAAATGTAGACTGGCAATGGAAGGCATTTCTGAAGAAGAGAAATTTGTTAACATCGAGTATAGATTTAAGTGTCAGGAAGTCGTTTCTGAAAGTATTTATATGGAGTGTAGCCATGTATGGAAGTGAAACATGGACGATAAATAGTTTACACAAGAAGAGAATAGAAGCTATCGAAATGTGGTGCTACAGAAGAATGCCGAAGATTAGATGGGTAGATCACATAAGTAATGAGGAGATATTGAATAGAATTGGAGAGAAGAGAAATTTGTGGCACAACTTGACTAGAAGAAGGGATCGATTGGTAGGGCATATTCCGAGGCATCAAGGGATCACCAATTTAGTATTGGAGGGCACCGTGGAGAGTAAAAATCGTAGAGGGAGACCAAGAGATGAATACACTAAACAGATTCAGAAGGATGTAGGTTGCAGTAGGTACTGGGAGATGAAGAGGCTTGCACAGGATAGAGTAGCATGGAGAGCTGCATCAAACCAGTCTCTGGACTGAAGACCACAACAATAACAAAACAACAACAACATAGTGAGAATATCGGAGGTCCTATTACCCTTTCTTTGGTCATACTCTTTTTTTCAATTATTTATGATGAACTTTCTCCGTCTAGTACAACATACTACGTTCTATTGATCAACTATTTCTCGAACCAGTCACATATACCAAGGTGACAAAAGTCATGGGATAACTCCTAATATCGTGTCTGAGCTCCTTTCGCTCGGCGTAGTGCAGCAACTCGGCGTGGCGTGAACTCAACAGGTCGTCAAAAGTCCCCTGCAGAAATACTGATCCATGCTGCGTCTTTAGCCATCCGTAATTTCGTCCATGGTGCTCATGCACGATTTGGTGCATAAACAGATTTTTCGATCATGTCCCGTAAATGTTCGATGAGATTCATGTCGAGCTATCTGGAATGTCCAGAATGTTCCTCGAACCAGTCACGAGCAATGTGGAGCATTTTCATCCGTAAAAATTTCGTCGTTGTCTGGGAAAGTGGAGTCTGTGATTGGTTGCAAATGGTCTCCAAGTAGCTGAACATAAGCATTTCCAGTTGATGATCGCTTCAGATGAACAGAAGAACACAGCCACCACTGACTTGCACAGCGCCTTGTTGACAATTGGATCTATGGCTTTTGGGGGCCAATGCCACACTCGAACCATACCATCAGCTCTTACCAACTGAATTCCGCACTCAACTGACCAGGCCAACGGCTCTAGGGTCAATTGGACGTGGTCACGAGCTCAGGAGAGGTGCTGCAGGCAATGCCATGTTGTTACCAAAGATACTCGCGTCGGTCGTCTCCTGCCATAGCCCATTAAAGCCAAATTTCGACACACTATTCTATCATGTATGTTCGTCGTACGTACCACATTGCGGTTACTTCACGAAGTGTTGCTTGTCTGGAAATATGGAAACTTGTGGTATGGTCTTATGGGACCAGACTGCTGAAGTGATCAGTCCCTAAGTTTACGCACTAATTAATATAACTTAAGCTAACTTACACTAAGGACAACACACACACCCATGCCCGAGGGAGGACACGCATTTCCGACGGGGGGAACGGCACGGGTCGTGACAAGGCGTCTCAGACCGCGTGGCTATCCCGCCTGGCTGTTTGGATTGTCTATTAACAATGACAACTCTATTCAAACAGCGCTGCTCTCAGTCGTTAAGCGAATGCCGTTGGCCACTGTGTTGTACGTGATGAGAGGTAATGCCTGAAATTTGGTATTCTCGGCGTACTCTTGACACTGTAGATCTAGGAACATTGAATTCCGTAAATTTTTCCGAAATGGAATGTTCAACGTGTCTAGCTCGAATTACCATTCGGCGTTCAAATTTCTGTTGATTCCCATCGTGTGATCACAAACACGTCGGAATCATTTTTACACTAATCTCCTGAGTACAAATGACAGCTCCGTCAATGTGCTGCCCTTGTATACCTTATTTACGCGATACTACCGCCATTTTTGTATGTGCATATTGCTATTCCATGACTTTTGTCAATGTATTTGCGAAGGTACTCCGTACGATCGTATGTTGGTTAGTAGTCAGCAAGTGGTACAGTGTGGGACGCCTTTCGAAAATCTAGGAAAGCGGGATCTACCTGTTCAACTGCATCTATCGTTTACGAGAAGTCGTATATGGACAAAGCTAGCTGTGTGTTCAGTGCAGCCGGCCGGAGTGGCCAAGCCGTTCTAGGCGCTACAGTCTGGAGCCGAGCGACCACTACGGTCGCAGGTTCGAATCCTGCCTTGGGCATGGATGTGTGTGATGTCCTTAGGTTAGGTAGGGTTAAGTAGTTCTATGTTCTAGGGGACTGATGACCAAAGAAGTTAAGTCCCATAGTGCTCAGAGCCATTTGAACCATTTTTTTGCTCAGTCCACTTACCTAAATGTTGTCAGCAGTTTGGGATTGATGGCGCTTATAAGGAAATTGATTGTGGCCAGCGCGTTAGCCTCGAAGACGCGGCGCCCCCACTGTCTGAAGGGGTCGTCGGGGTTGCGCTGACAGTCCACCTCGATGCCGAAGGCGACTGAAGCGATGACGTCAGTGGCGTAGCGGGCGGCCACCTCGCGCATCTCCACCACCTCCCCAGTGTCCGCCGGCCCCTGCAGCACTTCTGCCATCTCACGGCCGCACGCCGCCATCGTCTGGAAAATCAATCTAAAGCTGCTCAGTGTGCTCCCCTATCCTCGTTTCGATCGTTTCGGTCTTCTCGCTCTAACGTAAAGGACGATCACAATTTGTTGAACGATTCCATAAAGCTGCGCAGAACTGCTTCAATATGGAATTTGTAGTTGTATACAGATTTTATATGGCGATTCACAGAGGTGCTAATGTTATCATTCGTTGTAAATACAGGGTGAATCTGTAAAGTTTGCAAATGTAACATTCAAGGGGACATCGCATGTACAATTTCCTCTGAGCGATGTCAGTGAAGTATTGATACATGTTTGTGTAATTGCATTTTTGTGTGTTTGTTCTATCTGTTCCGTATCCATCACGAGACACGACAAATTTATTCCAGCAGGATATGGGCGTCAATTCGTTAGATGTAGCTGGGCAATATTGCAGTCCAACCCGTGGGCAGCGAGCTCATACGAAGTTGGAAGACATTGTCGTGGTATCTCTTTGATTAAAATTAAAATAAAATTAAATGTTAACATGTTGTAAATGCTGCTGTATCTGAGCCAATTGTACTCGGTAAAATAACTTCATCCTATGACGGGTAATGATTGGAGATGGATTTTGAAGAGGACTAATCTGGAGATTCGAAGCACTGTGCGAACATAATGAAAAACATACTGTTTTGTTTCGAAAGACTTAGAGGGTTGATTTTCACAAGGCGGAAGATCAGACTGAAGTTTTAAAAGGAGATTCTCCTACTGATGTCTTACAGGAGATACGAATATTCTTAAGCACGAGGTATTACGAGCGCGAAATATAAAAGAACATATCTGACTTTATCGAATGTTCTTTACTTGTTTTTGGATATTTTCCTGGCTACGAAAGGCTTTAGTGGAGTGTTACGGGTATAATGACTCAACGTCAGTCTCTTCATGTGTGTTGTCACGTAATAACATACATACCTACGAAATCAGTGATCGAAGTTTTAGCGTTGCTACTTTCATGGGACTTCAGTAAAAGGATCTGATAATAGACTCCAGATTTCCTAAGTCCTAGAAAGTATTCATAGTCAAATAGCACAGACGAACATTGAAGACTATTAATAACTATTTATGAAGATGTGTTGGTGACTCACAACGTCATCACTGTCTAACTTTGTGACATAAATAAATTTTTAAGCGATTCTAAGAAATGATAAAGCAGACACATGCTTCACTTTACATCTCAGAGGTAGCGTGATTAATGGCTGTAGTGGTACGATGCCCGTAAATGGAAGTTAATTTACGTTTCGACAGATACAGGGTATTAACAAAGAGACTATAATCAATCATCCATAAATTCTAATGTTTTTCAAGCATTCACAGCTACAACCCAAGAATTTTAACGCGCATTTTGCATCCAGAGCGTTTCCTTATTGTATTTGGTTAACAAAAATAAACTTCAGCTCACTGATTTTAGGAAGATACTATCATGAAGTGGAGGAGGATTGCTTGTTTGCAATGAAAGCTCGGATTCCGGTGTTATACGACCATTTGCGACTGGCGAGAACAAGATCATATAATTATTAAAATAAGGATAATTACGAGTCCCTATCGCAAGTAGGTACGAACCTGAAGCTGTATTTGGAAGAGTGGACACACTAACTATGTCGACAAGACTTCTAAATTTTTTCAGAAATATTTTCTGAATGGTTTGGTACGAGGCATTAGAGGTCTCCAATGTCTCGTTGCAGAATAATGATGTAATTACGACTAACTCGATTTGTTACCCCAGTTACCACTGATTCTGTGAAAATACTTTCCCATCACCAAAACACGTAACACAAAATAAGGAAGATTCAAGTTTGTGGCAGGCGCCAATGTACAGACGCAAAAATATTCAGCACAACATTGTTGTGCCGCTTTTACGTAGCATTCGGTCAATTATACAGACTGATATCGTGTTGATTTTATAAATTATAAGAGATGATTGATAGGGTTAAATGTACCATCTGTGGTCAGGGACCGTGATCCGGAAAAGGTGAAGTCGAAAGTTATAAGCGAAAATCGCTTTGATACCTCTAACAGCGGACCTGTTCTACTTTAGGCTCTGTGCTTTCCATATTTTGGAAGAAGGTAATGAAAAATAAGACAATAATCTTCAGTAAATATGGGATCTAGAATGGATACCTTAAGGACTATGAGCACTTGTTCATCTTTGCTACTGTGAACCGCATCTCTTCTACTGAACAAATGCTCATAGCTTTCAAGGTATCCACTTTAAGGCCCACATGTACTCGACTTGAGCACTTGTTCCTCTTTGCTACTGTGAAACATTTTTTTTGTTTTGTCCTATACGACCTCGTCCAAAAATATGAAAAGCAAAGAGATTGCAGTAGAAGAGGACCACTTTCGGACATATCAGAACGATTTTCACTGATAACTTCCAATTAAGTCATTCCTCGAGCAGAGTCTTCTAGCTCATATTGATACATTTATCCTTTAAGACACAAGGAAATTAAAAATATTAGCTGCCAATGGACATTGCTTTACATCAGCGGGGCAAGTTGAAAAATTTTAATGGACCGGGAGTCGAAACCGGGTCTCATGCTTACTAGGCAGATGCGCTGATCACTATGCCATCCGAACACAGCAGTCACCACAACCGTCGGACTACCCTAGCACGCCCCACGGCCATGCCAAAACTCTCAACTTACGCGATACACTACTGAGGAAGTGCAACTGCACGTTAGCCTCGTCACTCAAGGCATTTCGCCGATTCCCGAGGGAGTTCTAGCTTGGTGTGCTTCTGCACTGAAGGAATCATTGGCCATCATCGCCGTAATTGTATACGTTGTGCCTGTTTTCCGGAAATGTCTGAAAGTACAGACGCCACGTATACAACATTTACCCTTCGCATTTATTCCTGATAGACTGTAATATCATCACGGAATCACCCTGTACATAACTCCCAGTATCTCATCAGTAAACCTATACATATTGTTGCGTATCACTGTCATCGTACAACTAATACTGGAAGAAAAGCCAACCCGAAATAACACTAATGATGTCTCTGAATCACTGTTGTAACTGGTCTCGAAAGTATTTGCTCTATTTCTCGGCTTGTAGAAGCGAAGTGTTGGACAAGCTACAACAGGACTTACAGGTTAAAGAACATCCAAATAAGATGACTATTTATCAGAGGTACAAGTGTTTTGTTGAGATTAACAATACAACATGTGACTGCAAATACTCAGGAATTTTCCACGTGTCTGTTGACATAAAAATGAGACAAAGTGGTGTTAGCATGTCTCAGAAGTTTAAATTATATTAGATTTACCTTCAGATTCAGAGATCCGTACATAAGGTATCCTCTAGGAAGATGAACATGTAAAAGAAAATGCTTACGTAATTTTCATAGCGTTTCTCGTGTCCGCAACGTCAATAGGCGGCATCCAACCTCGCTGTGAGCAGTGGTCATATTGTTTCGGCTCATCAGTGTATCTTGGCAGGATGTCCCACAACTGTCACTAAACAAAATTTATGTATCTTCTATATTCTGAAAATATTCTGCTTTTGGCTTCCCCTAATAAAACAAATGGTATAACTTGATTTTTTTATAAAACATCAAAAACATCAAGAGAAACGACAAAAAACTGCTAATGTTATGGAATATACAGGGTGGTCCATTGATAGTGACCGGGCCAAATATCTCACGAAATAAGCATCAAACGAAAAAACTACAAAGAATGAAACACGTCTAGCTTGAAGGGGGAAACCAGATGGCGCTATGGTTGGCCCGCTAGATGGCACTGCCATAGGCCAAACGGATATCAAATGCGTTTTTTTTTAAAATAGGAACCCCCGTTTTTTGTTAGATATTCATGTAGTACGTAAAGAAATATGAATGTTTTAGTTGGACCACTTTTGTCGCTTTGTGGTAGATGGCATTGAAATAATCAAAACAACAACAAAAATGGTTCAAATGGCTCTGAGAACTATGCGACTCAACTTCTGAGGTCATCAGTCGCAAGAACTTCGAACTAATTAAACCTAACTAACCTAAGGACATCACACACATCCATGCCAAAGGCAGGATTCGAACCTGCGACTTTAGCGGCCGCTCGGATCCAGACTGTAGCGCCTAGAAACGCACGGCCACTCCGGCCGGCTAATACACTCCTGGAAATTGAAATAAGAACACCGTGAATTCATTGTCCCAGGAAGGGGAAACTTTATTAACACATTCCTGGGGTCAGATACATCACATGATCACACTGACAGAACCACAGGCACATAGACACAGGCAACAGAGCATGCACAATGTCGGCACTAGTACAGTGTATATCCACCTTTCGCAGCAATGCAGGCTGCTATTCTCCCATGGAGACGATCGTAGAGATGCTGGATGTAGTCCTGTGGAACGGCTTGCCATGCCATTTCCACCTGGCGCCTCAGTTGGACCAGCGTTCGTGCTGGACGTGCAGACCGAGTGAGACGACGCTTCATCCAGTTCCAAACATGCTCAATGGGGGACAGATCCGGAGATCTTGCTGGCCAGGGTAGTTGACTTACACCTTCTAGAGCACGTTGGGTGACACGGGATACATGCGGACGTGCATTGTCCTGTTGGAACAGCAAGTTCCCTTGCCGGTCTAGGAATGGTAGAACGATGGGTTCGATGACGGTTTGGACGTACCGTGCACTATTCAGTGTCCCCTCGACGATCACCAGAGGTGTACGGCCAGTGTAGGAGATCGCTCCCCACACCATGATGCCGGGTGTTGGCCCTGTGTGCCTCGGTCGTATGCAGTCCTGATTGTGGCGCTCACCTGCACGGCGCCAAACACGCATACGACCATCATTGGCACCAAGGCAGAAGCGACTCTCATCGCTGAAGGCGACACGTCTCCATTCGTCCCTCCATTCATGCCTGTCACGACACCACTGGAGGCGGGCTGCACGATGTTGGGGAGTGAGCGGAAGATGGCCTAACGGTGTGCGGGACCGTAGCCCAGCTTCATGGAGACGGTTGCGAATGGTCCTCGCCGATACCCCAGGAGCAACAGTGTCCCTAATTTGCTGGGAAGTGGCGGTGCGGTCCCCTACGGCACTGCGTAGGATCCTACGGTCTTGACGTGCATCCGTGCGTCGCTGCGGTCCGGTCCCAGGTCGACGGGCACGTGCACCTTCCGCCGACCACTGGCGACAACATCGATGTACTGTGGAGACCTCACGCCCCACGTGTTGAGCAATTCGGCGGTACGTCCACCCGGCTTCCCGCATGCCCACTATACGCCCTCGCTCAAAGTCCGTCAACTGCACATAACGGTTCACGTCCACGCCGTCGCGGCATTCTACCAGTGTTAAAGACTGCGATGGAGCTCTGTATGCCACGGCAAACTGGCTGACACTGACGGCGGCGGTGCACAAATGCTGCGCAGCTAGCGCCATTCGACGGCCAACACCGCGGTTCCTGGTGTGTCCGCTGTACCGTGCGTGTGATCATTGCTTGTACAGCCCTCTCGCAGTGTCCGGAGCAAGTATGGTGGGTCTGACACACCGGTGTCAATGTGTTCTTTTTTCCATTTCCAGGAGTGTAGTCACAAACGTATAAGTACGTGGTATCATGTAACAATCCGCCAGTACGGACGGTATTTGATTCGTGAATTATTACCCGTATTAAAATGGAACGTTTACCAATTGCGGAAAAGGTCGACATCGTGTTGATGTATGGCTATTGAGATCAAAATGCCCAACGGGCGTGTGCTGTGTATGCTGCTCGGTATCCTGGACGACATCATCCAAGTATCCGGAGCGTTCGCCAGATAGTTACGTTATTTAAGGAAACAGGAAGTGTTCAGCCACATGTAAAACATCAACCACGACCTGCAACACATGATGATGCCCCAGTAGATGTTTTAGCTGCTGTCGCGGCTAATCCGCACATCAGTAGCAGACAAATTGCCCGAGAATCGGGAATCTCAAAAACGTCGGTGTTGAGAATGCTACATCAACTTCGATTGACCCGTACCATATTTCTATGCACCAGGAACTGCATGCCGACGACTTTGAACTTCGTGTACAGTTCTGCCACTGGGCAGAAGAGAAATTATGGGACGATGACAGATTTTTTGGGCCCGTTCAATTTAGCGACGAAGCGTCATTCACCAACAGGTATACCGGCGTAATATGCACTATTTGGCAACGGAAAATCCGCGATGGCTGCGACAAGTGGAACATCAGCGACCTTGGCGGGTTAATGTATGGCGCGGCATAATGGGAGGAAGGGCAATTGGCCCCCATCTTATCGATGGCCATCTAAATGGTGCAATGTATGCTGCTTTCCTACGGAATGTTCTACCGATGTTACTACACGATGTTTCACCGCATGACAGAATGGTGATGTACTTCCAATATGATAGATGTCCGACACATAGCTCGCGTGCGGCTGAAGCGGTATTGTATTTTAATTTAAAAAACATACCTGTTACCGCCTCCCCCCATGAACCATGGACCTTGCCGTTGGTGGGGAGGCTTGCGTGCCTCAGCGATACAGATAGCCGTACCATAGGTGCAACCACAACGGAGGGGTATCTGTTGAGAGGCCAGACAAACGTGTGGTTCCTGAAGAGGGGCAGCAGCCTTTTCAGTAGTTGCAGGGGCAACAGTCTGGATGATTGACTGATCTGGTCTTGTAACACTAACCAAAACGGCCTTGCTGTGCTGGTACTGCGAACGGCTGAAAGCAAGGAGAAACTACAGCCGTAATCTTTCCCGAGGGCATGCAGCTTTACTGTATGATTAAATGATGATGGCGTCCTCTTGGGTAAAATATTCCGGAGGTAAAATAGTCCCCCATTCGGATCTCCGGGCGGGGACTACTCAAGAGGATGTCGTTATCAGGAGAAAGAAAACTGGCGTTCTACGGATCGGAGCGTGGAATGTCAGATCCCTTAATGGGGCAGGTAGGTTAGAAAATTTAAAAAGGGAAATGGATAGGTTAAAGTTTGATATAGTGGGAATTAGTGAAGTTCGGTGGCAGGAGGAACAAGACTTCTGGTCAGGTGACTACAGGGCTATAAATACAAAATCAAATAGGGGTAATGCAGGAGTAGGTTTAATAATGAATAGCAAAATAGTAATGCGGGTAAGATACTACAAACAGCATAGTGAACGCATTATTGTGGCAAAGATAGATACGAAGCCCACACCTACTACAGTAGTACAAGTTTATATGCCAACTAGCTCTGCAGATGACGAAGAAATTGAAGAAATGTATGATCAAATAAAAGAAATTATCAGATAGTGAAGGGAGATGAAAATTTAATAGTCATGGGTGACTGGAATTCGGTAGTTGGGAAAGGGAGAGAAGGAAACGTAGTAGGTGAATATGGACTGGGGCAAAGAGATGAAAGAGGAAGCCGCCTGGTAGAATTTTGCACAGAGCATAACTTAATCATAGGTAACACTTGGTTCAAGAATCATAAAAGAAGGCTGTATACATAGAAGAACCCTGGAGATACTAAAAGGTATCAGATAGATTATATAATGGTAAGACAGAGATTTAGGAACCAGGTTTTAAATTGTAAGACATTTCCAGGGGCAGATGTGGACTCTGACCACAATCTATTGGTTATGACCTGTAGATTAAAACTGAAGAAACTGGTGGGAATTTAAGGAGATGGGACCTGGATAATCTGACTAAACCAGAAGTTGTACAAAGTTTCAGGGAGAGCATAAGGGAACAATTGACAGGAATGGGGAAAAGAAGTACAGTAGAAGAAGAATGGGTAGCTTTGAGGGATGAAGTAGTGAAGGCAGCAAAGGATCAAGTAGGTAAACAGACGAAGGCTGCTAGAAATCCTTGGGTGACAGAAGAAATATTGAATTTAATTGATGAAAGGAGAAAATATAAAAATGCAGTAAATGAAGCAGGCAAAAAGGAATACAGACGACCCAAAATGAGATCGACAGGAAGTGCAAAATGGCTAAGCAGGGATGGCTAGAGGACAAATGTAAGGATGTAGAGGCTTATCTCACTAGGGGTAAGATAGATACCGCCTACAGGAAAATTAAAGAGACCTTTGGAGATAAGAGAACCACTTGTATGAACATCAAGAGCTCAGATGGAAACCCAGTTCTAAGCAAAGAAGGGAAAGCAGAAAGGTGGAAGGAGTATATAGAGTGTCTATACAAGGGCGATGTGCTTGAGGACAATATTATGGAAATGGAAGAGGATGTAGATGAAGATGAAATGCGTGTCGAGTTTGAAGAGCACTGAAAGACCTGAGTCGAAACAAGGCCCCCGGAGTAGACAACATTCCATTGGAACTACTGACGGCCTCGGGAGAGCCAGTCCTTACAAAACTCTACCATCTGGTGAGCAAGATGTATGAGACAGGCGAAATACCCTCAGACTTCAGGAAGAATATAATAATTCCAATCCCAAAGAAAGCAGGTGTTGACAGATGTGAAAATTACGGAACAATCAGTTTAATAAGTCACAGCTGCAAAATACTAACACGAATTCTTTACAGACGAATGGAAAAACTAGGAGAAGCCGACCTCGGGGAAGATCAGTTTGCCTTCCGTAGAAATGTTGGAACACGTGAGGCAATACTGACCCTACGACTTATCTTAGAAGAAAGATTAAGGAAAGGCAAACCTACGTTTCTATCATTTGTAGACTTAGAGAAAGCTTATGACAATGTTGACTGGAATACTCTCCTTCAAATTCTAAAGGTGACAGGGGTAAAATACATGGAGCGAAAGGCTATTTACAATTTGTACAGAAACCAGATGGCAGTTATAAGAGTCGAGGGGCATGAAAGGGAAGCAGTGGTTGGGAAGGGAATGAGATAGGGTTGTAGTCTCTCCCCGATGTTATTCAATCTGTATATTGAGCAAGCAGTAAAGGAAACAAAAGAAAAATTTGGAGTAGGTATTAAAATCCATGGAGAAGAAATAAAAACTTTGAGGTTCGCCGATGACATCGTAATTCTGTCAGAGACAGCAAAGGACTTGGAAGAGCAGTTGAACGGAATGGTTCAAATGGCTCTGAGCACTATGGGACTTAACATCTGTGGTCATCAGTCCCCTAGAACTTAGAACTACTTAAACCTAACTAACCTAAGGACATCACACACATCCATGCCCGAGGCAGGATTCGAACCTGCGACCGTAGCAGTCCCTCGGTTCCGGACTGAGCGCCTAGAACCGTTAGACCACCGCGGCCGGCTGAACGGAAAGGATAGTGTCTTGAAAGGAGGATATAAAATGAACATCAACAAAAGCAAAACGAGGATAATGGAATGTAGTCGAATTAAGTCGGGGGATGCTGAAGGAATTAGATTAGGAAATGAGACACTTAAAGTAGTAAAGGAGTTTTGCTATTTGGGGAGCAAAATAACTGATGATGGTCGAAGTAGAGAGGATATAAAATGTAGACTGACACTGGTAAGGAAAGCGTTTATGAAGAAGAGAAATTTATTAACATCGAGTACAGATTTAAGTGTCAGGAAGTCATTTCTGAAAGTATTTGTATGGGGTGTAGCCATGTATGGAAGTGAAACATGGTCGATAAATAGTTTGGACAAGAAGAGAATAGAAGCTTTGGAAATGTGGTGCTACAGAAGAATGCTGAAGATTAACTGGGTAGATCACATAACTAATCAGGAAGTATTGAATAGGATTGGGGAGAAGAGAAGTTTGTGGCACAACTTGACCAGAAGAAAGGATCGGTTGGTAGGACATGTTCTGAGGCATCAAGGGATCACCAATTTGGTATTGGAGGGCAGCGTGGAGGGTAAAAATCGTAGAGGGTGACCAAGAGATGAGTACAGTAATCAGATTCAGAAGCATGTAGGTTGCAGTAGGTACTGGGAGATGAAGAAGCTTGCACAGGATAGAGTAGCATGGAGAGCTGCATCAAACCAGTCTCAGGACTGAAAACCACAACAACAACAACAACAACCTGTTACCGACTGTTCGTCTAAAATTGTGAGCGGTATGTTTGTGACTATTACAACGCCTTCTGTCACAAAGCGAAAAAAGTGGTCCAACTAAAACATTCATATTTCTTTATGTATTACACGAATATGTAATCAAAAATGGGGGTTCCTATTTTTAAAAAAACGCAGTTGATATCAGTATGATCTATGGCAGCGCCATCTAGCGGGCCAACCATAACGCCATCTGGTTTCCCCCTTCAAGCCAGACAAGTTTCGTTCTTTGCAGTTTTTTCGTTTGATGCTTATTTCGTGAGATATTTGGCCCGGTCACGATCAGTGGACCAACCTGTATTTATACCAGAAAGAACAAACGTCCCACGATAGAACCGTTTGGAACTATATCATGGTTCATAGACTCGGAATACTTACCTAAGTTACAAAATATTCCGTAAAATAACTTCAGATTTAGTGGAAAAGTGTCAAAATTACCGGCCATTATGTTGTGGGGACGTATAGTAGAAGGACGATAAGGAGGATGTGAGGGTTTGGGGGGCGAGATGCACTAGCACTGAGCCATGTATGAACTTCTTCGTCCGGTATTGCCTTCTTGCAAATCCTTGCTCACAGGTAGAATATAACTGTTATCGTTTCGATATCACGGGCTTAAATCTATATTTATACAGCGTCGCTCGCAATGGAAGCTTTGTGTATAAAAACACAAAAGCAACGTGTAAATCACTCGGACCATACAAGGCATTATCATACATATGGTATCAGAACTAATTAAAAAGTTGTAACGGTCTTTCGTCATTCACCAAACGACTCAACACATTGCCAGAACACTCCGACACTTCACCAGCTCGCGCTCTCTTTGGCTCACCTGGAACATCATCTTCATCTTCCCCGATGTGAACGTCGGTGTCAGCTTTACACGTAATCGCCGCCACTTGCTGCCTTCCAACAAGAAGAGATGTTTGCCCAGAGGTTCATTTTCGTCCACTCTTATCCCCCTGTCGTGGAAAGTCCCAAAGTCCTTCACGAGAACGTCACGGATGAAATCTGGGTCCACTGTCACCAGGGGTAAAATACATGGAGCGAAAGGCTATTTACAATTTGTACAGAAACCAGATGGCAGTTATAAGAGTCGAGGGGCATGAAAGGGAAGCAGTGGTTGGGAAGGGAATGAGATAGGGTTGTAGTCTCTCCCCGATGTTATTCAATCTGTATATTGAGCAAGCAGTAAAGGAAACAAAAGAAAAATTTGGAGTAGGTATTAAAATCCATGGAGAAGAAATAAAAACTTTGAGGTTCGCCGATGACATCGTAATTCTGTCAGAGACAGCAAAGGACTTGGAAGAGCAGTTGAACGGAATGGTTCAAATGGCTCTGAGCACTATGGGACTTAACATCTGTGGTCATCAGTCCCCTAGAACTTAGAACTACTTAAACCTAACTAACCTAAGGACATCACACACATCCATGCCCGAGGCAGGATTCGAACCTGCGACCGTAGCAGTCCCTCGGTTCCGGACTGAGCGCCTAGAACCGTTAGACCACCGCGGCCGGCTGAACGGAAAGGATAGTGTCTTGAAAGGAGGATATAAAATGAACATCAACAAAAGCAAAACGAGGATAATGGAATGTAGTCGAATTAAGTCGGGGGATGCTGAAGGAATTAGATTAGGAAATGAGACACTTAAAGTAGTAAAGGAGTTTTGCTATTTGGGGAGCAAAATAACTGATGATGGTCGAAGTAGAGAGGATATAAAATGTAGACTGACACTGGTAAGGAAAGCGTTTATGAAGAAGAGAAATTTATTAACATCGAGTACAGATTTAAGTGTCAGGAAGTCATTTCTGAAAGTATTTGTATGGGGTGTAGCCATGTATGGAAGTGAAACATGGTCGATAAATAGTTTGGACAAGAAGAGAATAGAAGCTTTGGAAATGTGGTGCTACAGAAGAATGCTGAAGATTAACTGGGTAGATCACATAACTAATCAGGAAGTATTGAATAGGATTGGGGAGAAGAGAAGTTTGTGGCACAACTTGACCAGAAGAAAGGATCGGTTGGTAGGACATGTTCTGAGGCATCAAGGGATCACCAATTTGGTATTGGAGGGCAGCGTGGAGGGTAAAAATCGTAGAGGGTGACCAAGAGATGAGTACAGTAATCAGATTCAGAAGCATGTAGGTTGCAGTAGGTACTGGGAGATGAAGAAGCTTGCACAGGATAGAGTAGCATGGAGAGCTGCATCAAACCAGTCTCAGGACTGAAAACCACAACAACAACAACAACAACCTGTTACCGACTGTTCGTCTAAAATTGTGAGCGGTATGTTTGTGACTATTACAACGCCTTCTGTCACAAAGCGAAAAAAGTGGTCCAACTAAAACATTCATATTTCTTTATGTATTACACGAATATGTAATCAAAAATGGGGGTTCCTATTTTTAAAAAAACGCAGTTGATATCAGTATGATCTATGGCAGCGCCATCTAGCGGGCCAACCATAACGCCATCTGGTTTCCCCCTTCAAGCCAGACAAGTTTCGTTCTTTGCAGTTTTTTCGTTTGATGCTTATTTCGTGAGATATTTGGCCCGGTCACGATCAGTGGACCAACCTGTATTTATACCAGAAAGAACAAACGTCCCACGATAGAACCGTTTGGAACTATATCATGGTTCATAGACTCGGAATACTTACCTAAGTTACAAAATATTCCGTAAAATAACTTCAGATTTAGTGGAAAAGTGTCAAAATTACCGGCCATTATGTTGTGGGGACGTATAGTAGAAGGACGATAAGGAGGATGTGAGGGTTTGGGGGGCGAGATGCACTAGCACTGAGCCATGTATGAACTTCTTCGTCCGGTATTGCCTTCTTGCAAATCCTTGCTCACAGGTAGAATATAACTGTTATCGTTTCGATATCACGGGCTTAAATCTATATTTATACAGCGTCGCTCGCAATGGAAGCTTTGTGTATAAAAACACAAAAGCAACGTGTAAATCACTCGGACCATACAAGGCATTATCATACATATGGTATCAGAACTAATTAAAAAGTTGTAACGGTCTTTCGTCATTCACCAAACGACTCAACACATTGCCAGAACACTCCGACACTTCACCAGCTCGCGCTCTCTTTGGCTCACCTGGAACATCATCTTCATCTTCCCCGATGTGAACGTCGGTGTCAGCTTTACACGTAATCGCCGCCACTTGCTGCCTTCCAACAAGAAGAGATGTTTGCCCAGAGGTTCATTTTCGTCCACTCTTATCCCCCTGTCGTGGAAAGTCCCAAAGTCCTTCACGAGAACGTCACGGATGAAATCTGGGTCCACTGTCACCAGGGGTAAAATACATGGAGCGAAAGGCTATTTACAATTTGTACAGAAACCGGATGGCAGTTATAAGAGTCGAGGGGCATGAAAGGGAAGCAGTGGTTGGGAAGGGAATGAGATAGGGTTGTAGTCTCTCCCCGATGTTATTCAATCTGTATATTGAGCAAGCAGTAAAGGAAACAAAAGAAAAATTTGGAGTAGGTATTAAAATCCATGGAGAAGAAATAAAAACTTTGAGGTTCGCCGATGACATCGTAATTCTGTCAGAGACAGCAAAGGACTTGGAAGAGCAGTTGAACGGAATGGTTCAAATGGCTCTGAGCACTATGGGACTTAACATCTGTGGTCATCAGTCCCCTAGAACTTAGAACTACTTAAACCTAACTAACCTAAGGACATCACACACATCCATGCCCGAGGCAGGATTCGAACCTGCGACCGTAGCAGTCCCTCGGTTCCGGACTGAGCGCCTAGAACCGTTAGACCACCGCGGCCGGCTGAACGGAAAGGATAGTGTCTTGAAAGGAGGATATAAAATGAACATCAACAAAAGCAAAACGAGGATAATGGAATGTAGTCGAATTAAGTCGGGGGATGCTGAAGGAATTAGATTAGGAAATGAGACACTTAAAGTAGTAAAGGAGTTTTGCTATTTGGGGAGCAAAATAACTGATGATGGTCGAAGTAGAGAGGATATAAAATGTAGACTGACACTGGTAAGGAAAGCGTTTATGAAGAAGAGAAATTTATTAACATCGAGTACAGATTTAAGTGTCAGGAAGTCATTTCTGAAAGTATTTGTATGGGGTGTAGCCATGTATGGAAGTGAAACATGGTCGATAAATAGTTTGGACAAGAAGAGAATAGAAGCTTTGGAAATGTGGTGCTAGAGAAGAATGCTGAAGATTAACTGGGTAGATCACATAACTAATCAGGAAGTATTGAATAGGATTGGGGAGAAGAGAAGTTTGTGGCACAACTTGACCAGAAGAAAGGATCGGTTGGTAGGACATGTTCTGAGGCATCAAGGGATCACCAATTTGGTATTGGAGGGCAGCGTGGAGGGTAAAAATCGTAGAGGGTGACCAAGAGATGAGTACAGTAATCAGATTCAGAAGCATGTAGGTTGCAGTAGGTACTGGGAGATGAAGAAGCTTGCACAGGATAGAGTAGCATGGAGAGCTGCATCAAACCAGTCTCAGGACTGAAAACCACAACAACAACAACAACAACCTGTTACCGACTGTTCGTCTAAAATTGTGAGCGGTATGTTTGTGACTATTACAACGCCTTCTGTCACAAAGCGAAAAAAGTGGTCCAACTAAAACATTCATATTTCTTTATGTATTACACGAATATGTAATCAAAAATGGGGGTTCCTATTTTTAAAAAAACGCAGTTGATATCAGTATGATCTATGGCAGCGCCATCTAGCGGGCCAACCATAACGCCATCTGGTTTCCCCCTTCAAGCCAGACAAGTTTCGTTCTTTGCAGTTTTTTCGTTTGATGCTTATTTCGTGAGATATTTGGCCCGGTCACGATCAGTGGACCAACCTGTATTTATACCAGAAAGAACAAACGTCCCACGATAGAACCGTTTGGAACTATATCATGGTTCATAGACTCGGAATACTTACCTAAGTTACAAAATATTCCGTAAAATAACTTCAGATTTAGTGGAAAAGTGTCAAAATTACCGGCCATTATGTTGTGGGGACGTATAGTAGAAGGACGATAAGGAGGATGTGAGGGTTTGGGGGGCGAGATGCACTAGCACTGAGCCATGTATGAACTTCTTCGTCCGGTATTGCCTTCTTGCAAATCCTTGCTCACAGGTAGAATATAACTGTTATCGTTTCGATATCACGGGCTTAAATCTATATTTATACAGCGTCGCTCGCAATGGAAGCTTTGTGTATAAAAACACAAAAGCAACGTGTAAATCACTCGGACCATACAAGGCATTATCATACATATGGTATCAGAACTAATTAAAAAGTTGTAACGGTCTTTCGTCATTCACCAAACGACTCAACACATTGCCAGAACACTCCGACACTTCACCAGCTCGCGCTCTCTTTGGCTCACCTGGAACATCATCTTCATCTTCCCCGATGTGAACGTCGGTGTCAGCTTTACACGTAATCGCCGCCACTTGCTGCCTTCCAACAAGAAGAGATGTTTGCCCAGAGGTTCATTTTCGTCCACTCTTATCCCCCTGTCGTGGAAAGTCCCAAAGTCCTTCACGAGAACGTCACGGATGAAATCTGGGTCCACTGTCACCAATGTTGGTTGGGTGACAATGTATATTCCACCGAATCGTTTACCTAAAAGAAATATGATACTGCATTACATTTTTGTGTGTATGTGGGTGGTGGGGGTGGGGGGGGGGAGGTTGGGGTTCATTACTGTTGGAACGGCACAATTTTATGCCTCCTCAGGTTATGGAAATCGGGGAATAATTCTTTCCAGATCACTGTTACAGCAATGTGACAATCTGTGCAACCTACTGAATGAATGTGTTGGAAGATTAAATTTATAGGTTGACTCTTAAATAGAAGATTACAGCAGCCAACCACTTCTTACAATTCTATTTATTTATTTAAACAGCGCCGTTACCGGTTTCTAGCCGACAGGTTCATCTTTAGATGCCTAGTTCACGTTTTACATTAGATTTCGCCTTGTCTCTTCCCAACTGACGTTATTTCCTTGGGGTGATGGTGCCCTACAACCAAAACAAGATGTGAGACAACGTTTTTTTAACTGTAATTGTGCTTCACACCGATTATAAGTAATGTAAACAAAATATTATTATTATTATTTAAGTGAAGTTGTTTCGGTTACTTACGATGAAGAATCCGCGCCATTATATTCCAGTGCAGACTGCTTATCATATCTTTCAGCAGCGAAAACTGTAGTGTAACCTAACATATTCCCTTTAATAATAATAATTTTTTTACATCACTTAAAATTGCTGTAGGGCACAATTACAGTTAAAACGACGATGTCTCATATCTTGTTTTGGTTGTAGGGCACCACCACCCCAAGGAAATTTCGTTAGTTGCGGAAACAGAAAGTGAATTCTAATGTAAGACGTGAACTAGGCATCCGAAGATGAACCTGTCCGTTCGAAACCGGTAATGGCGCTGTTTAAATAAATAAATAGCATTGCAAAAAGTGGCTGGTTGCTGTAATCTTCTATGTAAGAGTCAAACTATATTTTTTTACACAACCACGGGCTCAAAATGTCAATTTTTGAGAAAATAAGATTAAATTTAATATTCCGTCGGCACCGAGTTCATTCGATTCCTCACAGCGGTAGATCACTTCATTACGGATGAAAAATGAACGAAGTAATGAACCACATCTGCAAATATCTAAAGTCTTGATCTCAAACCATGAGGTTCCTCTGCTCATACTTTGACCTGTCTCTCTGCTCTTCTGTGTTACCTGATACTATTTTATTTCAAAAGTAGCAGAGATCTTGCAGTTTCCTATGTCATTAAGGCATCCAGGTACATAAGTTACTACGGCCGGGGTATCTAAATCGACGCTTTACAGAACGGTATCAGCACCTAGGGATGAGAAAATCGACGGTTTTAGCCGATGCCGATATTTTAGTTCAGAAGAGCTATTTTTTCGGTATTTGTTTGGTCTCGGTTACAATAGGTTTATTTCATTTTTATTAATGACTCGGTAAGAAACCGGCATATCAATTTGGCATAGCAGCCGTGCTAATTTTTTTAATATTTTTTTTTTTAAACGAGTAATTTTTATTTCTAAAATTGGTACTACTTTGAAATATTGGAGTAATAGCAATTGGGAAAAGTGATCAGCAGTGTTTTAACAACAAGGCGTAGCGTTAGAAACTATCAACAAACACGTTACGTAGCAATCGGTACATATTTTCAAACAGAATATACCTGTTACCTCGCGGCGTGGCCTATTAGAAGGTACGCGTGCATTCATACGTGCAGCGTGCAAGACATCTGCCCACCTGGTCTATACCGTAGTTTGTCGCTGTGTGCATGAGAGATCAGTTGTACTGCAGAATGATTCCATCCACAGTTCGAAAGTATTTTAGGAAGCGCGGTAGCAATGAAGTGCTTTAAAAAATTAAAAGCGGGAGGAAGCACAAGGAACCAGTGATATCGCGCAAGGAGAAAACAAATACAAACAATGATGTACATAATTAAAATACCAGAGGGAAAAATGACATTCAGTACTCCACATTAAGGCAGCCTTTAGCACAAAAAGGGCTGAACAATGCTGCAACTAAAATTTTTGGTCACTTATCCAGTGAAAACAAACTGAAAAAGTTTCTCCGTGACAGTTCCACGTAGACAGTAGACGAATTTCTTTTAATGTAATGTGTAGAAGATGGTGGGTAGGAATTACTAGCTTAAATCTGAATGTGTAATAATAATAATAATAATAATAATAATAATAATAACAAAAGACGAAAACATATAAATGTTCAGCATGTAGCAAAATTTACAAATTAACTTGTGATGTTAATGTAAACTGACAAGTCCCTCATCATTACGATTTATAGCGCAAATGATCCATAGAACATGGAACTAATTAACCACAAAACATCCAAAAAGCAGGTGAATTTGATTGGTACAGGTATATGTTATACAGGTGATTCAAATTTAGGAAAATAATTGAAACCTTCATGTTGTGGTTTGCTACAAGATGAAAAACAGATGTCATCCAAAAGTGACGATGCAGGGAAGTCATCAACTTGTGGCCTTTTGCTTTCGCTGTCGCCTCGCCCGTCTCCTCCTCACATTCGCCATCTTAACTGGAGAATAAGACCGATTTCTGCCGCAGACTTAGTCCCATATACCAGATCGTGATTTCTACTCCTTCACCTTCATTAGGAACTGAAAGTAGTAGCAATAAAGAAACCTAAAATGGGTTATTTCAGAAACCGGTTATTTTGAGCGGTTTTACAGAAAACCGGTTGCTTTGGCGATAACCGCCACCCCTATCGGTACCGAGGACATTGTAGAACACGCCACTAAAATCATTCAGCAGACTGGTGACGCGTCCATTCAAACGTCTCCTGTCAAATCGGATAGACGTCAGTTCACATGCTGGAAAAAGAAATTCCGTTCAGCTATCAAGGACCGACAACTCTGCATAGGCTCCACTGCGATCCATCTGGAGAGAACTCGGCAGCATTTCCAATAGCTAAGCAAAAGCTCGAGGCATTATCATAGAGAGCCGAACAGCTGCCAAAGTAATTCTCAAATCCGTTAATAATTTCACACTGTATTGGTACCGAGCGAGGTGGCGCATTGGTTAGCACACTGTATTCGCATTCGGGAGGACGACGGTTCAAATCCGTGACCGGCCATCCTGATTTTGAGTTTCTGTGACTTCCCTACATCGCTTCAGGCAAATGCCGGAATGGTTGTTACGAAAGGGCACGGCTGATTTCCTTCCCCATCCTTCCGTCATCCGATGGGATGACCTCGCTGATTGGTCCCTCCCCCAAATCAACCAACCAACCAACCAACCATCATTGGCGATAAGTGAATCAATGAGGTTAATTATTGGAAAAAGTAATGCACCTACTGGCTCTCTCATCACTACCTCTGAAACATTAGCCAAGTTGACGGCGAAATACTTTCGCCAAACAATACCCAATGGCAACCTGGAGCGCACGCTCCAGCGAAGACAGAAATTAGCCGATAGCTCTGGTTGGATCTAAACTTATGCGAGTCTGAACAGTACAATCGCTCGTTTAGTAAACTGAAATTACAGAATATCGTATCCGTGGTTTGCAAGACTCTAGGAGGGTCAGGTTACTATAGTCTGAAATATTGCGGCATCTAGATCTCATGTCTACCTCATCAGGTAGGGACGAGGCACGCATGTGGTTTCCATCATCCTACTGGGTAAATACCGGACTGGTACCACCGTCCCGCGTCAGACACACTCTATGCCAAGACTGAAGACAACGTTATCATGCTTGCACGTAAGATCTACACTAGCGGCAGACAGGTGTTCAAAAATGTACGTGAATTCCTAAGGGACCAAACTGCTCAGTCATCGGTCTCTAGGCTTACACACTACTTAATCTGACTACAACTAACCTAGCCTATGCTAAGAACAACACAAACACAAACACACACACACGCGCACACACACACACACACACACACACACACACACACACATGCCCTAGGTAGGACTCGAACCTCCGACGGGGGTAACAGCGCGAACCGTGGCAATGCGCCCTAGACCGATTGGCTACCCCGCGCGGCTTCCTCATTTAAGTCACATGTACGCAATGACTTCTAAAAATATTTTGGATAATGGTACAGTGTGGCACCACAGGGAGCGCTAAATAACGTGCCACAGCATCTCTATGTAAACTCTGTCTCTTTGATTGTAACGGTCCAGTTACGTAAGTAAATCACACTGTTGCTGATTGATGAAAGAAGACGATAAATGGGAAAAATATTTGTTCCAGGTACACTGCAAAAAAACGTCCGAGCTGCCACCCAGATTCGCGCTCAAGGGAATGCAGGACACGGGATACTAGTGTGAATGCTGTGCAGGTGCCGAACAATCGTTCAAATGGTCTCTGAGCACTATGGCACTTAATATCTGAGGTCATCAGTCCCCTAGAACTTAGAACTACTTAAACGTAACTAACCTAAGGACATCACACACATCCATGCCCGACGCAGGATTCGAACCTGCGGCCGCAGCAGCCGCGTGGTTCCGGACTGAAGCGCCTAGAACCGCGCGGCCACAGCGGCCGGCGCCGAACAATAAAGAAGCAAGACATGTATGGAGTTCTAATACATTAAGTCTTTGTATTGTATTCATTCTGGACTGACGTGTTTTCGATTGCACCAGGCCAGCACTACTACGTTTATCAGTATTACTCAAGCTGGTAGGAAAATTAGTTTCACGAGGCGCAAATCGTCCAGTGGTCATTGGTTTATTGTACTGTGTGAACTGATAAGCAAATATTATCATTTTACTTTCAGCAATTTTGTGTAGAGTGCAATTTTTAAATCGCTGCGAGAAGTTGCGATAATTATTTGCTCCTTGGACTAACATTTGGTGTTCAATTGTTCTGCTAGCGGCGCCCTTAGCAGCGGAACATTTATTAATGACCGCCCGCTGTGGCCGAGCGGTTCTAGGCGCTACAGTCTGCAACCGTGCGACCGCTACTGTCGCACGTTCGAACCCTGCCTCGGGCATGGATGCGTGTGATGTCCTTAGGTCAGTTAGGTTTAAGTAGTTCTAAGTTCTAGGGGTCTGGTGACCTCAGATGTTAAGTCCCATAGTGTTCAGAGCCATTTGAACCAGTTTTTATTAATGCAGTCACATGCGAAATCTAGGCCGTAATTGTAATTTTTGTACTGGTAACTTAAATTTTCCAGGGAATTTTTATTTAGACTCTCATTGCTGTGGTTAATCCGACACAAACTGTGTTATTACTGAAATTTAACGCCCGTGATTGGAAACAATCGTAAACTGGGCTGGCAGCTGTCCCGATTTGTCATGGACCGTACCAATTTTTCTATAATTGTTCTGTGTCCCTACATCTGTACTACGGGGCACCCTTATTACCCTACTTTTTAAATTTACTACGTCTACATCTGCATCTACATAGATACTCTGCAAATCACATTTAAGTGCCTGGCAGAGGGTTCATCGAACCACCTTCACAATTCTCTATTATTCCTATCTCGCATAGCGCACAAAAAGAATGAACACCTATATCTTTCCGTACGAGCTCTGATTTCCCTTATTTTATCGTGGTAATTGTTCCTCCCTACGTAGGTCGGTGTGAACAAAGTATTTTCGCATTCGGAGGAGAAAATTGGTGATTCGAATTTCGTGAAAAGATTCCGTCTCAACGAAAAGCGCATTTCTTTTAATGGTTTCCAGCCAAAATAGGTCTACTTTACCATTTCTGTGACACTCTCTCCCATATTTTTTGGTAATAGAAAACGTGCTGCCTTTCTTTCAACTTTTTCGCTGTACTCCATCAGTTCTATCTGGTAAGGATCGCACACCACACAGCAGTATTCTAAAAGAGGATGGGCAAGCGTAGTGTAGGCAGTCTCCTTAGTAGATCTGTTACATTTTCTAAGTGTCCTGCTAATAAAACACAGTTCCTTCCAATTTAAGTTGTTCGTAATTGTAATACCTAGGTATTTAGTTGAATTTACGGCTCTTAGATTAGACTGATTTATCGTGTAACCGAAGTTCGACGAATTCCTTTTAGCACTCATGTGGATGACTTCACACTTTTCGTTATTTAGAGTCTTACATCATACTGCATAGTTTTAGATTTCATATTCTTAAGTTTATCATCTTATTTGTGTTAGCCAAAGTCAATATGTGTTAGATGCAATTGACTTTAGCTAATTGTTTCGGCGCCTCGTTTTCATATTCACGCGAGCAACGCACACGTACAACTAGTGTTTGCCCTGATGGAAGACTTGTGGATAGGTGAGTGAAACAAACGTAAGTTGAAAGCTGTGGAAAAAGGAACTTCTTGTTAAAACAAGCTATTATATGAGATGCACAGAATTTTATCAGTGTGTTATGCATGAGTAGAAACTTATAAAGGCCGCTACACCACCCAAGTACGTCTATAAGTTCCCTCTGTCTAAGGGAAACGCTATTAGATTTTTAATATTTTTATTTTCAAGTGTTACTTTTAGTGTGAGGATAAAAAGCTGACAAAAGTTAGTAAGAAGTGCTCATTTAATATAGTAAGCGCTACCTTTTGCCTTAAGTGTGCCGACTTCTGTAAATTAAATAATAAACTAAGCATGGACGATCACTTACACGGTACACCTTCGATCTTACCTTTAAACTGCCGATACGCGTCGCTGATGATCAGTGTCAGTGGCCGCTTGCCCACAAAACTTTCGTAAACATTTCCAAACGGAAACTGTGGTTCGAGGTAAGGCACGCCCTTCTTGTGCCAGTACCTGTACCTGTGGGAGAACCAGGCGTACGCCGCCACTATCACCAGTGACAGGGCTACCAACAGCTCCGTGAGCCACGACTCCACAAACAAGGCCATGGTGATGGCTCTGAAACATAATTAGCAAACAGTTGTTCCGAGCATCACTATTTACTGCACAGCATGCTTCTTTCACAAAACATTTCAACATATTCTCTTTTTCGGAATGAGATTTTCACTCTGCAGCGGAGTGTGCGCTGATATGAAACTTCCTGACAGATTAAAACTGTGTGCCCGACCTAGACTCGAACTCGGGACCTATGCCTTTCGCGGGCAAGTGCTCTACCATTCGGTAGCTCAGATGGTAGAGCACTTGCCCGCGTAAGGCGAAGGTCCCAAGTTCGAGTCTCGGTCGGGCACACAGTTTTAATCTGCCAGGAAGTTTTATTCTCTTTTCCTTTGATTCCGTTTTCTGTCCTACGCAAAATGTAATATGCAAATGTGTACTCAGATTTTAATCTTTCCAAGCTATTATTCAGAAAGTTTAAGGTTCTGTGTTACATTTATTATTCATCATAAATGTATAAAGGTATTTTCAGTAAGGCCACACAAAATATATCCAAAACGAGTAACTATAAGAGGCAGTCAAATGAAAACGAGAGATATAGAAAATAAGTAAGTAAATTGTTTATTATCTCGAAAGTAATCGCTATAACTATTGACAAGACAGTCAATGCCTTCATGGCCAAATGTTTTCGGTTGCCTACAGAACCAAGACTGTACTCAGGAGAGAGATCGGGGCTGTACTCCCTGCAAAACTTCTGCAGCGTAATCGAAACAACCTTGGCAACACGTGGGCCTGTCCACAGTCCCGATCTATCGCCACGTGATTGCCATATATTTGTAGTCTTGAAGAAAGACATTCGTAACACGTCGATTTGCTTAGGCCGAAGATGTGCACGCTTGAATACAATCATGCTTTCGTAGTGTATTCTCCCCCTCCTTCCTGTAATATCTCTTTATTTTCGATTAATTATTCTGATACAATTCTACCCTTGAATGACGTCTGAAATGTCTCTGTATTTTCGATGAATTATTCTGATACAATTCTACCCTTGAATGACGTTTACTAATTTTCTATCTTCATACTCGCAGAATCCATGCGCAAAGTAGTTTCATACAATAGCTATGCCATGAGCGCACAATTATTCTTTGTAGCACTCTCTCTGGTCGTTGTTAGAAAAAAGCTTCCGAGAATGTCTTCGCGCCGATTACCCTGAGCATTGTTTGAAGAATTGTAATCTGCATATTGAGATTTATGACAAAAGATAACTGATACGAAAGTGGATTAAAAGGGCAATATAGATTGCTCCTTCATACAAAAAGTGTGTATCTGACATTTGAGAATTAATTATATTCATCGATATATTGCGTAGTTGTTAATCAGAAGGGTACTTCCGAAAGACTGGAGGCGAACCTGCATTTAATAATCCAAGAGCTCCATTACTACTTTGGAAGGTTAAACTTCATCAAAGCCAAATATCCGCTTAATCTGAGGTTTGCCGATTGATTATACAACGCTCCCAAAAATACGAGGCATTTTATTTGTACAGATTAGCAGACTGCAGCAAAGCACGAGCCTGCAGAGAAGAAGAATCATCGCCTGATTTCATTCTAACAAGTAAAATTTCTGAATCATTTTGAGTGACTGAGCTATGACTGTGTTTCTGATTATGAATGACTGATTTCTCGAACGAATTGAGAACTACATAATTACATAGATAGGAGGAAAAATTACATTCCTAATTCCAGCTATTACCCACAATAAGCAAGTCTTTTCTGAAGATTGGAGACGAGTAAGATTAAATAAACTTTTTAGTTTACTTATCTTTCCTTTTACAGTTGGCTCCAGTTCTTCTTGTCTAGGGGTCTGATTCTTGAAGCTGAAATTCTCACACTTTAGGTCCTCATAGTTGAATTGATCTAAATAATTTTGAAGATTGTTGCTGAAGAATTTTTGTTTTTACGTTAGTACATTTTGTCACATTTTACTGTATCATACGTCTTTTGAATTTTCACATTAACAAAACAAAATTACATTTTTCGCCCAAAATACAGAAACAACACGTTCGATCACATCAGAGGCATGTTTACTACTACTTCACTCTGCGGTAATAACAATATTCCAAGGGTTTACAGTGTCTCTTGACAAATGAATTTCTATTAATTTCGATTATTATTTCATAAATGAATCCAGAAATAAACATAGTAAACAGTTACTAGAATGAAATTTCCACTCTACAGCGGAGCGTGCGCTGATACGAAACTTCCTGGCAGATTAAAGCTGTGTGCCGGACCGAGACTCGAACTCGGGACCTTCCTTTCTTCCAGGAGTGCTAGTTCTGCAAGGTTCGCAGGAGAGCTTCTGTGAAGTTTGGAAGGTAGGAGACGAGGTACTGGCGGAATTAAAACTGTGAGGACGTGACGTGAGTCGTGTTTGGGTAGCTCAGTCGGCGCCGGCACGGTAGCTCAGCGTGTTCGGTCAGAGGGTTAGCTGCCCTCTGTAATAAAAAAAAACTGAGTTAATGGATCAATAACGAACTGAAACGGATGTCTTGCGACGTCCGCACCGAGCAGATGAAACGAACAAAATGGGATTACCAAAAAAAGAAGTCGGTAGAGCACTTGCCCGCGAAAGGCATAGGTCCAGAGTTCGAGACTCGGTCCGGCACACAGTTTTAATCTGCCAGGAAGTTTCACGGTAGACAGTGCTAGATTGCGTAATGAATAATCGAAATTTTAATAATTCGTAATTTCAAATGTTTCTAAAAAAAAACAATTTTAACTCTACATTCAGGTCTAGCACTTGTCGATTGTAACATCGAAAATAAAGTAATTCCTTCTCATAAATTTTAGCTTGAAATATAACATTGTGTATAAAATTACATGGAAGTTTTCAGAAAAGCAGCTGAGAATACTGATCTGTCCAAAATTCAAAAAATATTTGTGTTATAGACAACTAATGTTGAGGAAAAGCAATGCTAGAGGAGGATGTTCCGTTACAGTAGGCAGCCATAAACATTTGTCCATGAAGGCACTGAACATCTTACTCACAGTGGGATAAATGTATTAACAGTTGTGGCGATTAGTTTAGAAATAATAAACTGTTTACGTATTTCTCATTTGACAGCCCCTTATATATCGAACCGCAATTTTCGCAATGTTATTGCGAAGAATGTGGAGAACTTTCTAACGAACGCAAGAAACCTTTAACGCTTATAGCTGTTCAGTTATGAGGACGATAATTTTAATGGAGCGGTAGGGGATGTAACAAAAAGTTATGGCCAAACTTTCAGCAAACAGTCCTCAAACATGTGTTATGTGGGTATGGCTCGATAAATGCTTTGTGTCTATGTTCGAGCTGATTTTCTGCTTCTCTTCACCGTATCATTAATCATGGAAAACACACAGAAACAGAACGTACCATCGTCATAAGATCCGTTTTCTTGCATGAACCGTTCAAAATACCCGCATGGTTATGTTTGCTTGGAATCTACAGTAAGTTGTAATTCTGAGGTTCACTACTAGAGTTTGTTGTTCCAATTGCACGACAATAACATCGACAAGTTGTAAGGTTTTCATATGTTTTCTGCCACTGTAATTATTTCAGCTTTACTCGACTGGGACAAAGATGTATAAGCACGCTGCACGAGTAGTGGATAGGATCCTTGACTCCCTGTTTAATGTAATCTATGGTGCGCTTGGTCACTTGTTAGTTGTGCAGCACTAGAGCATTCTTACTAGAGGCATAGCAGCGTGCACTTGAGTTTAAGAGAAAGACGTCTGATATTTGTGAATCTGGGAGAAATTATCTGGAATACTTTATTACAGAGCTGAAAACTTGTTTGTGAAGATATGGATCGAGGAGATTTTTGAAGGAATAATTCAAGGTAACCAGTACACGCATAAGGATAAAATGTTTGTTTCTCAAAACTATTAATTTAAGGAAATCTTTCTTCTTTAGATAACTCATGATATTCATGATTAGTGTTAATTTGATCTCTTTGTTTTCATTACGTCACAAGTAACACAATTGGTCTAAATATCTGTATTTTCTGTAATGAGTGAATTTCGTAAATGTTAGAGTCTTCTTATGTTGTACAGTATTTTTTCACAATAATCAGAGTTTAATTACTTAAGAACGCTTTTATTGAAGGTAATACCCTCCTCCATCAATCTTAATAAAGTCGTGTGTAGATTGCACTTTACGCCACTCGCAACAGCAGACTGCTTCTGACAAGCAAAAAAAGAGGCTACTAATGGATTACCTGCTGCATTTGCCGATGTCTATTTGATTTCGAGAACGTCAGTACAGCAGACGCAAAACAGCATGCTGAGCGAAAGGTAAGTTACTTTTCTATCAGGATAGGTCTCACTTTACATTCTTGTGAGCAAACAGTGCATAGTCAGGATTTTCATGTGTTGTGCTAACTAAGCAGATTTATCTACACTGAACAGTGAAGGTAATCTTATACAGTTATTTCCTTCCGAATTGAGCAGTATTTTATTTTGTGGATGTGGACGGTGTCGGACAGTGCATTTCATGTTACGTTACATTCATATCGTGCTTCAATGCTGTGTTCCAGTTAAATAGTTTTCAATGAGTACACAATTAGTTTCTTTTGTAATTTGATTAGATTCATTTTCATTATTTCAAACCCAGCATTTCACTAAGATTAATGTTTTGTTTCACGATACTGTTCACAATCGCAGTACAAGGCCAACTAATATTCAGTACTGCTTAGTCGTAGAATACAATATTTTAAGGACAGCCGTACAACAAATGGGCATCTGCCTACTCTGTATTTGAAAATGCCACGCCTACAATGTACCGGAAACCAGGTCCACGATGAACACTACTTAATTGGTGTTACGAGCTAGTAAAACAATGAAATTAGTCACATGCCAACACAAGCAATGAAATGAATTACTTTGTAAGCTTTCTATTTAATTAATTTATATATGAAATACTGAATATTCTTTTTCAGAATTTTCTTCCTCTACATGTGAGGAATGTTTCCTGGAAGTTTGGCCATACCTTTTTGTTACATCATGTATACTGTTATGTGGTATTGGAAAAAGTCTTCGAATAGGACTGCAACTAGACAATATTCGTCAAATGAGATGAAATATTAACGCGAGAACAGATCCGCGAACAAGTATCCACCGGCCAGGAGATGATGTCCCACAAACCTGTTACTGCCGTAGCAAATGTAAGCGAACACGTAACTCTGTTACGGCTCGTGTGTTTTATTATCACGACGACCCAACTTACTACTTACTACGCAAGTACCTAACTTACCGCAGCACACGTCCGAGTTATACGGCATTTCATCCAGGATATGGCCCTTCAGAAGTTGCGTAACGTCAATTGTTGCAAGAAGCGTTCGTGGAACGGAAAATGTCTTCGGGAGTCGTGGCGTTTCCTTGCAGGTGTAGTGTCTCTACACCAATATGTAATAATAATATTTTTCTGCAAGTGAATTGGGACGTAGAATAACTGTAACAAAACTCGTCTGACTATTACATGCTTAAAGACAGTGTTTTAAGCGAACAGTTACGAAAATAATAGTTTAAAAAACAAAGACAATAACGATGTATTTGAAAACTAAACGATATCGCTGTACTGGTAAGTGTTCATCTGCGGATTTCAGCTGATTTATAATGTAGGCCTACTTTACGGCGTAGATGTCAAATAGATAAGTTAAAGTTTGAGTTGAGTATTATTTGTAGAAGTGTAAAACCTATGTCAACTAATTTGTTTTCGGTATTATAGCATTGTCTCCAAGGGGGCGAAAACGGCATCTCTGGAGCGCTGCAGTCCGTCGCCATTACGCGGCACATCTAAAATTTACATTATTGTTTTACAGGCGCGTAACTATCAGCGCAGATTACTTAACACTTTTTTTGCAGCAGAGCTGGAGACTGGACTAGGCAGTTTAATAACGAATTTGCCTGTCATTTTAAAGCATTGCCTGGGATTAGGCCTTGGCCTGTACTACGTCTAAATGGGGATCACTTTCAGTGCAAAGAATGAACACTGTATTTGATCTGGTATGTTGAAAAGCAAAGTAACAGTTAAAAGCATATTTATTTTCCCGAATATCTATCAAGATGCTTTTGCTTATGTTTCAGTGTGTTCGTAAGATATTGATCGTATGTGGTTTAGAATTTGCATAGCTGTTACAACACAGTATAGTAAGGAGCTGTAAATTAGAAAATTTTATTAAACTCATCTGCTTTGTTAGAAGTAAAGCCACGCGAAAGTCAGAGACAGAACCAGGAAATAAACGGCAGGTGGCAAGCGCGTCAGGCCTCGGCACGTTACAACACCGCGCCGAGAGAGGGGACAAGCTCAGCAGAAAATAGCACATGACAGAAAACCAACAGAAACGTTAAGACCTACACAGCAGTTCAGAGCCTGTTAAGTGAATATAGCAGAATAAGAAGGACACATCCGGTCATTACGAGCCGAGCCTCACATTAGCTCCCTTTAAATACTCTAGCTCACCAGTTCTCAACGAATCGATCATTAGAATCGGTGGCGTTCACATTAATAGAACATAATTCCTTGATTACTATACTGTAGCGAATCTGTGTCCTAGATACTCCAGAACAGTCTACGAAATAGCCGAAGATGTGCCTGAGTTAACGGTCTTCGCCTGATCAACTTCATAATGCTCGCCACCTGGCATTACTGATGGAGAAGCTGACTGACTTCTCACAACACCACATCGCAGAGTGCTGACAGCACCGAACTTCAGCGCGAAAACCAACTCTAGGGCCGGCCGCAGTGGCCGAGCGGTTCTAGGCGCTACAGTCTGGAACCGCGCGACCGCTTCGGTCGCAGGTTCGTATCCTTCCTCGGGCATGGGTGTGTGTGATGTACTTAGGTTAGTTAGGTTTAAGTAGTTCTAAGTTCTAGGGGACTGATGAGCTCAGAAGTTAAGTCCCATAGTGCTCAGAGCCATCTGAACCATCCAACTGTAGGGCCTCGTGGGGTCCACGTTCCTGTTGAACATTTTGGCACCTCCTGGTGCTGAAACCTACCTGGCCGGTAAGGAGGAGTTCTGACAACATGGGCCATCAAGGGTCAGTATAGAATTTGGAGTGGGACTGAACACACTCCAGCAGTTAGTATGAGGCCATTCGGGCTGGACGATAATCGAGCCGGCAGCCTGTCCCTGAAAAGCTTGGGACTGCATTTGAGGAACTGACTCGGCAGCCGCCAGCAGGAATCCAACACGCAGCTCAGAGAGGCATAGGCTACAAGGCCGGTGAGAAACAGGACTGGTGTAAACAATGTTAACTGAATTATGACAATGTTTTACTAGCGTGAGAGACGCTTCACAGGTACCCAACTGCTATCCTGACTTCACGCAGAAGTTGTGTCCACTCGACACGTCTGTATAACGTTACTAGATTTTTTTCTACTGTTTTATCAATTATTTCAATATTAAGTCGCATACAGACAATTTCACGGAAATTATAATAGCAATATTTAATTAACATAATACTAACAAACTGAAATATTAACACATTTTCAAAGAATATACGAGAGTGAGTCAAATGAAAACGTTAAATATTTTTTAAATATTATTTATTGTGCAGATGTGGTACAAAGCTGTATCGCTTATCAACGTAATCTTCTCATTCATAGCGCCGAAGAAGTTCTTCACAAGCATCAACACATCGTTCTCTCATTTCAGGAGTCAGCTGCCGTGGCACTAATCTTGCAGCCACTTTGTGAAACTGGAGCACATTTTGCTGTGGTGTGCTGATCCATGACTAATCTGTAAACATGCTCCAATGCCATTCAGTGTCACTTGGCGGTTTTCCTTCACTATTGCTTCAATTGCTGCATTGAGTGGTATTGATAGCTACGATGCCACGGCGTAGGTGCACGTTCTTAAGTTGGCACTATTAGACACCGACGACAGCGCCCTCTAGCCGGCACTGTGGAGACCTACGATCTCCGCCCGATTCAGCCCATTTGATTCCGAGGAGACGACCTAGCAACACTGTTTCTACTTCATAGGGGGGCCATTACTGACTTTAGATAGGCATCGACGTTAATAGCCGTTAGTAGCAGCACAGACTATCAGTGAAGAAACAGTTTCGCGCCTACAGGTTCTTCAGTGCAAAGTTACGTATGTCATTGACTAATATTCTCTATTAAACGTACTTTCACGTAAAAAGCTATACCAAGAATCTTACCTCACCTGATCCTACTCACTTCCTACATTTGGCCTACCCATTAATTTTTTTTATGGTTTTAGGGATCAAAACTGCTACGGTCATTAGCGCCCGGTCTGTGACTTAGGAATAGGTAAAAAAAAAAAAAAAAAAAAAAAAAAAAAAAAAAAAAAAAAAAAAAAACTGGAAACCAGCAGCAATGGGAACGAAACTCAAGAAATTGGAGGAACTAAAAACAGAAGGAAAGCTTAAAATAACACTATAGAAGGGGGTTGGTTGTCCCCAAAAAGAGCTTCAAATGACTGACGTCATCTCACTGGCACTAATGAAATCGAGAACGCGATCGGCTGAGCGCGTGTAATCTGTTAAAATGGAAGATATATCAGACGACAGCTGAAGACGGGCGCGTAACGGAGTAAAATAGGGGCACTCAAGTAAAAGGTGTTTTACCGTCCACTGCTGAGAGCAGTGGGGACAGAGTGGGGAAGGATCGCCACTTAAAAGATGTCGATGGCTAAAAAGACAGTGCCCTATCCGGAGTCTAGTAAATATTGTCTCCTCCCGACGACGCGTTTGGGAGGAAGAGGTCCAAGCACAGGGAAGAGCTTCCACGTCCCGCAATTTATTATTGGGAAGTGTCGACCAATGTGCATGCCATAAAAGAGCAACACGACGACATAAAACACTCCGTAGATCGGCGAAGGGAATCATGCGAATAGCTGGCTGAAGAAGACAGACTGCAGCCTTGGCCGCTATATCGGCCGTCTCATTTCCACAGATACCAACGTGTCCTGGGATCCAGAGGAACGCCTACCCATTCAGTATACATCAGCAGACCCACGCGCCGCCTTCCAGGCGGGATATATTGATACAGCAATGACATGAAGCCCCTATCGGTTTGCGAAATAGAATTACATGAATATCTTACCGGTATTAAACATTGTAAAATTTTTACCTTATATTTGTAAATCTATTGCACGTCTTCTTCCACACTGTCTTTTTACACGGCATTCCGGTGTTTTTCGTTCGTCTGTTCGTAAAGCACAGGAAACTTACGAAGTACTAGTATTAGTCTTTCCGCATTCAGTTTCTGTACACAAAACAGCGTTGCACGGCTCCACTGCCTACAGAACAATTCTACCGTCCCGTCGTCCGTCACGTGAAAAATTAAACATGACAAATCCCGCCCGGCACGTACACTGCCCACTTCCATACCTCGAGCACGGCACGGTCATGTCTGGACCGCTACATTTACTTCAATGGCATATTTCGTCCTACGAGTGACGTGTCTCGTCACAGACACGGCCCTGACATGTATGACCGGATCCTTTGTAGGTCACCTGTAACCGAGCAGCAGGCGATGTGGAATTACTGTAGCGGAATGTGACAGATGTCAACTATCAACCAATTTTAATCGGACTATATTACACTGCTCAGCTCACTTGCATACCTCGAACACGGCACGGTCATGTCTGGACCGCTACATTTACTTCAATGGCATATTTCGTGCTACGAGTGACGTGTCTCGTCACAGACACGGCCCTGACATGTATGACCGGATCCTTTGTAGGTCACCCTTAACCGAGCGGCAGGTGATGTGGCATCACTGTAGCGGAATGTGACAGATGTCAACTATCAACCAATTTTAATCGGACTATATTACAGTGCTCAGCTCACTTGCATACCTTGAGCACGGCACGGTCATGTCTAGACCGCTACATTTACTTCAATGGCATATTTAGTCCTCCGAGTGACGTGTCTCATCACAGACACAGCCCTGACATGTATGACCGGATCCTTTGTAGGTCGCCTGTTACCGAGCGGCAGGCGATGTGGCATCACTGTAGCGGAATGTGACAGATGTCAACTATCAACCAATTTTAATCGGACTATATTACACTGCGTTAGGAATAAGTTTGACTTTTCTATGACTTGGGCGAGGAGCATCTTCCACTGAAGTCACGCCATTTACGAACTTCCTACTCCATTAGTAGACTTGCTGCTGTGACAAACATGCATCACCGTACTGAACATTCATTCGTCGATGAATTTCAATAGGTTTCACACCTGCACTACGCCAAAACTGAATAACAGAACGCTGTTCTTCCCTGGCGCAAGTCGTAAGTGGGGCGGCCATCTTTATCCTGATACTGTGACGGTATGTGTACATCTGCACTATGCTGCCACCAACAGGCCAATCTGCATGTTGTTTGTAGCATGCTTACCAACTTACAGGATAACGGCGCCAAATATCGATTTGTTATTATAAATTTAAGGTTTTCATTTGACTCAACCTCGTATAAAACAATTTAATCAGAGTGCGGGTGCATTAAATAGGCATCTTATTTTAATTCCTCACAGTTAAAAGTCCAGAGATGAACTTGTAGGCCATTTTTTATTTACCGAGCGTATGATCTAATATTCTGCAAATGTTCTGTTACGAAAATTTGTAACTATCTGCGTGGAATGGGTGACATGATGATACCACATTGATTCTTTATTTCCTCAGTGGGACGTCTTCCAATGCCTGTGGCAGCATACCTATTAGGAACATTTGATACTTGTGGTTATTTAAAATCCTATCGATAAAACTGAGGCCAATGGTGCGATTATTGGAATGACCACATCACTTGTTGACGATTACGGCCGTTGTTTATCACATACGTTACGTTGCTGAAGTCTTCTTCGAAGGCTCTTTTCAACGCGGCAGAGAAGAATGTTGTTTCATCGTATCTAAGAGAACCCAAAAAGTTTTACTTAGTAATCCTAAAGGTTACATCTTATATCCACTTTTGTTTCGCATTACGTAAAAGACCTTCCATCTAATACAAAACAAGCAGAATACGACAGATGTAAACAGGCCCTATTTTGCGTTTAAGGGACGTTGTTTCCATATGGTAAGTCAAGTAATGTCTGTGTCATAACTCTCTCGGCATGCACACAGTTTGCTCCTTCCTGTTGTATGAAGTCATGATTAACACATTTTAATAGTGTTGTTTTCCTTCTCCGGATGATTTTTGATGCTGTTGACAGGACCTATATCTTTACAAAGGTTAGTTTTGATCTTACCGTGTGAGAGTTTTCCTTTATTAACATTATTCGCTTGTGGATGTGTTACCACATTACTGTAATCATTCACAAGGTAGGCTTTTGCTTGTTTTCCTTTTATGGTTATTGCTAATAATTTTATGTACGACTTAAGCTCGTTCATGTTTTAGGTACAAATTGCGACCATCGACATTGTTCCGTATTTTAGCATCATACTTGCACTTGACCCAATCTTTCCTTGATGTAATTTTATGCGTTTGACCCCATATTTCGTGAGATGTTTAATTATCCATACTTCGTCAAGTTCTAAGTTTTATATTTCATACTATGGGAGCTAGAGCAGTCAACCCCCCCCCCCCCCCATGCAATTTTGGGCCTGTAACATTTATGTTGTAAATTAAAAGAATTGTTATGTTGTTTTAGAATTTTTAAATTTGGCCTTTACATTTTTAATGGATTTTGCAATTTTCCTAGATTGTTTGAAGATGCCTTTCAGTAACCCTAATACTCTGTGAGGTAATAATAACAAGTGTGGAAACTTCCAAATTTTTGGGTGTCCATATCGATGAGAATTGAAACTGGAAGAAACACATTTTGAAACTCCTAAAACAACTTAGTGCAGCATTTTTTGCACTTTGAGTCATTGAACACCTAGGGGAGACAGAGATGACAAGATATATTTTATCCATTTTCATTCAGTTATGTCATATGGAATAATGTTCTAACAAATGAACTTTGAGAAAGAAAGAGTTCATTGTTCAAAAACATGCTGTAAGAATATGCGGCACCCGCCAACAATCATGTTGTAGTTTACGGAGTTAGGCGTTTTGACTACGGTATCACAGTATATTTATCCCCTCATACAGTTTGTTGTAAATAATCCACTGCAGTTCCAAAGATATAACACTGTACATAATTAGAATGTTGTTGTTGTGGTCTTCAGTCCTGAGACTGATTTGATGCAGCTCTCCATGCGACTCTATCCTGTGCAAGCTTCTTCATTTCCCAGTACCTACTGCAACCTACATCCTTCTGAATTTGCTTTGTGTATTCATCTCTTGGTCTCCCCCTACGATTTTTACACTCCACGCTGCCCTCCAATGCTAAACTGGTGATCCCTTGATGCCTCAGAACATGTCCTACCAACCGATCCCTTCTTCTCGTCAAGTTGTGCCAGAAACTTCTCTTCTCCCCAATCTTATTCAATACTTCCTCATTAGTTATATGATCTACCCATATAATCTTCAGCATTCTTCTGTAGCACCACATTTCGAAAGCTTCTATTCTCTTCTTGTCCAAACTATTTATCATCCATGTTTCACTTCCATACATGGCTACACTCCATACAAATACTTTCAGAAATGACTTCCTGACACTTAAATCTATACTCGATGTTAACAAATTTCTCTTCTTCAGAAACGCTTTCCTTGCCATTGCCAGTCTACATTTTATATCCTCTCTACCTCGACCATCTTCAGTTATTTTGCTCCCCAAATAGCAAAACCCCTTTACTACTTTAAGTGTCTCACTTCCTAATCTAATTCCCTCAGCATCACCCGACTTAATTTGACTACATTCCATTATCCTCGTTTTGCTTCTGTTGATGTTCATCTTATACCCTGCTTTCAAGACACTGTCCATTCCGTTCAATTGCTCTTCCAAGTCCTTTGCTGTCTCTGACAGAATTATAATGTCATCGGCGAACCTCAAAGTTTTTATTTCTTCTCCATGGATTTTAATACCTACTACGAATTTTGCTTTTGTTTTCTTTACTGCTTGCTCAATATACAGATTGAATAACATCGAGGAGAGGCTACTACCCTGTCTTACTCCCTTCCCAACCACTGCTTCCCTTTCATGTCCCTCGACTCTTATAATTGCCATCTGGTTTCTGTACAAATTGCAAATAGCCTTTCGCTCCCTGTATTTTACCCCTGCCACTTTTAGAATTTGAAGGAGAGTATTCCAGTCAACATTGTCAAAAGCTTTCTCTAAGTCTACGAATGCTAGAAACGTAGGTTTGCCTTTCCTTAATCTTTCTTCTAAGAGAAGTCGTAAGGTCAGTATTGCCTCACGTGTTCCAGTATTTCTACGGAATCCAAACTGATCTTCCCCGAGGTCGGCTTCTACCAGTTTTTCCATTCGTCTGTAAAGAATTCGTGTTAGTATTTTGCAGCTGTGACTTATTAAACTGATAGTTCGGTGATTTTCACATCTGTCAACGCCTGCTTTCTTTGGGATTGGAATTATTATATTCTTCTTGAAGTCTGAGGGTATTTCGCCTGTTTCATACATCTTGCTCACCAGATGGTAGAGTTTTGTCAGGACTGGCTCTCCCAAGGCCGTCAGTAGTTCCAATGTAATGTTGTCTACTCCGGGGGCCTTGTTTCGACTCAGGTCTTTCAGTGCTCTGTCAAACTCGTCACGCAGTATCACATCCCCCATTCCATCTTCACCTACATCATCTTCCATTTCCATAATATTGTCGTCAAGTACATCGCCCTTGTATAGACCCTCTATATACTCCTTCCACCTTTCTGCTTTCCCTTCTTTGCTTAGAACTAGATTTCCATCTGACGTCTTGATGTTCATACAAGTGGTTCTCTTATCTCCAAAGGACTCTTTAATCTTCCTGTAGGCAGTATCTATCTTACCCCTAGTGAGATAAGCCTCTACACCCTTACATTTGTTCTTTAGCCATCCCTGCTTGGCCATTTTTCCTGTCGACCTCATTTTTGAGACATTTATATTCCTTTTTGCCTGCTTCAGTTACTGCATTTTTATATTTTCTCCTTTCATCAGTTAAATTCAATATTTCTTCTGTTACCTAAGGGTTTCTACTAGTCCTCGTCTTTTTACCTGCTTAATCCTCTGCTGCCTTCACTACTTCATCCCTCAGAGCTACCCATTCTTCTTCTACTGTACTTCTTTTCCCCATTCCTGTCAATTGTTCCCTTATGCTCTCCCTGAAACTCTGTACAACCTCTGGTTTAATGAGTATATCCAGGTGCCATCTCCTTAAATTGCCACCTTTTTGCAGTTTCTTCAGTTTTAATCTACAGGTCATAACCAATAGATTCTGGTCAGAGTCCACATCCGCCCCTGGAAATGTCTTACAATTTAAAACCTGGTTCCTAAATCTCTGTCTTACCATTATATAATCTATCTGATACCTTTTAGTATCTCCAGGGTTCTACCATGTATGCAACCTTCTTTCATGATTCTTAAACCAAGTGTTAGCTATGATTAAGTTGTGCTCTGTGCAAAATTCTACCAGGCGGCGTCCTCTTGCATTTCTTTGCCCCAATCCATATTCACCTACTACGTTTCCTTCTCTCCTAATTAGAATACCAGAACCAAAAGATATTCATTACTCCACAGTAAGATTGTCTATAGCACTAAAATGAATGCATAGTGGTGCCACCGTACATCTTTAATCGCTTACCCTTGTCTGACAGACAGCAAACTTAGCAAAGTAAAATTTGAAAACAAAGTTAAACAGTTTACTCTTGACAGCTCCTGCTATTCTGTAAGAGAATTTCTATTTTTGTAGTGTGTAATAGGTCGTGAGTAGGAATTATAAACTCACAACAGCAAAACATAAAAATTAACAAAAATTGTAAATATCAGTATGCAGCCACAATTACATATCATTGTGAAGTGTGAATGACTCGTTCTACATCATTACGACTAACTGTACAAATGATCCCTGGAACATGGAACCAATTAACTAATTTAGGAACTCAGTGGCGGTTTCGTAATTCAGCAGCTACAAACGCTAAAACTTACTTACTTACGTACGTCAGAATATTCACCACATTGTCCAACATAACTTAACGAAAACTGCACATCGACAGGTTCACTAGTCCTGAAACTATCTGCGGTGACCTATCTTAGCTGTCTTACGCTGTAAAATGTTTGGCTGAATTACGCTACCTTGTGTGAAAACTGTAACACCAACAAATAAGGGAAATCAACAGACAGCGTGTAGAATGGCGTACCAAGAATGAGTGATGAAGATACCAAAGGGTACTTGTAGCCACAGTCAACGCTACGCAAAGCGCAGTTGGTGTTGACCTGTCGAGCAAAGCTGAAGGGCGAAAGCAAGCGCTTCTGCACTTCGTTAAAGCCAAAAGTGATATGTGATTGTTGTGAACTGATACAAAGAGATTTATATCTGTGATCTGACTTGTTATAAACTCCGGGTACTATAAATTCTATGTTGCACACAAAGAGTTGTTCTGTACTGGAGTAACTGCGTACTACTGACATCAGGAGACAGAAGTTAATGCCGAAAGCCGGGAGTTTTCCACGATTGTTGCTGTGACATCACGAATTTTAAATGCACTTTAAGAGGCAATACCAACAGAGTTCACCGTAGTGATTTGCACACCAAGCAACAACCTGTTTCGAAAACGACCTGCTGCAATGACAGCTAAGTCTAACTACATATTCACGCCATATGTGTTGAAGTTTCCCTTTGTAAACACAGTTCAGTTCATTCATCTGCTTTATAGTGCCATTGTAGATGTAACGTTAATCTTTTAACAGACTGTACGATTCATCACTTTGCACTGTACCTATCTCTTGTTTGCGACTGGTGCTGCCACCTATCAGTCGTTTGTTAAACTACATAGAGCCTTGGCCCTCATAGACAATAATAAATCGCCACAACATGTCCGACATAGAAAACTCCGAAAGCAACAACCAGTTGCAGTGCCTGAAAACTGTACGGGAGAGCAAGAGCTAATATTAAACGCATTTTAAACGAGTTATACCACTTTAAGGAAGCAACCCCCACTACGAATATTCCTAAGATCGACTACTAACAAGACATTGATGACAAAATCCACAGCCTTCCCTATGACGTTGATTGCGCTGATATCGCGTCCAAATGTGACGAATTAACAGACGCAGCCAAGCGCGCTATTTTACGCACGTTACGGCAAATAGAAAGGAAACAGATGAACTCTATGGGCCATACAACCATTAGTGATAAATAACCTGCTGCGAGCGTTACTCCTGTTGCTTCACCAGCTAAAACTGCCCACTTTTAAAATCTTAAAAAGTTTTCTGGAGATGATGAGACTTGGCAGTTTTTCGGGACCAGTTTCAATGATCGCCTGATCAGGATCCCACGATATCCAACATTCATGTACCCGTATTTTTGCAGGGTACTTAGAAGGGGGGTTGGGGGCAAAGCATTTAATTTATGGTAACACCGTGATCTCTGACACACATGGAGAAACCAAGAGACTTCCCACAGCACGGTACAGTGATAAAAATAGAATTATACAAGCTCAAGTAGATTAATTTGACTCTTTTAAACAGATACACTATCAAAATCCAGGGTCACTTAATTCTACATGTATCGATTGCAGCCCCCACAGCCAAACTCTGCTCACGTTCGGCGAAGAGCTAAACTCTTATGGTCGTGTAATACGAGCGTTGACTGAAAAATAATGGCTCCACCTTCGTAACTCTTCAACTGTTGGCAGCATTTGCATGCGGCAGGTCTGGCTTGTTCCGTAGCCTCTTCTCCACAATTCCAATTGGAGGGAAGCCTTAGCATTGAACGGTTGTGTTGTTACAGTGTAAAATATGGAACCCTGCGCTGACGTTCGGTCAATGCGAGCGCTTCCGCTACGGTCGACGGTTCGAATCCTGCCTCGGGCATGGATGTGTGTGATGTCCTTAGGTTAAGTTAGGTTTAGGTAGTACTAAGCATAGGGGACTGATGACATCAGATGTTAAGTCCCATAGTGGTTAGAGCCATTTGAATCGTTCTTGGTCACTGCGACTTAAGCAACGTGCAGTCATTGAATTCTTGACAGCAGAAGGTGTCACCTCAAAGGAGATTCATCAGAGAATGAAAGCAGTATTGAAGTGAGTACAGCGCGTCGTTGGGCGAGTAAGTTTAAAGATTTTGAGGCGGGAACATCTGACCTGCGTGGCAAACAAAGAGGTGGACGTCCTGTGACAGCAACTACCGAGTTTAACAAGGAAAATGTTGACATATTGATTCAGAACGATTGTCGTATCACTCAGAGAGAAACTGCAAGCACAATCGGCATTTCACAAGAACGTGTGGGTCACATTCTTGCTTCGCTTGGTTATCGGAAGATCTGTGCACGATAGATACCCCGGATGCTGACTCCTGAAATGAAAGCGCACGGACTTGAAATTTGCCAAGGGAGTCTCGCGTTATGAGAATGAAGGTGACGTCTTTCTCCAATCAATTGTGACAGGAGACGAAACGAGGGTACACCATTACGACCCAGAGACGAAATGTCAGTCTACGGAATATCGACACGAAGACTCGCCCCAGAAAAAGAAATTCAAGACGCAACCCTCAGTCGGTAAAAACAGGGCCACAGTATTCAGGGACGCAGATGGTGTTATCCATGTTGATTTACTTGATCGTGGAACAACAATAAATTCAGAGCGTTACATCACAACGCTGCGATCTCTGGAACGACGGCTCACAAGGGTCCGAAAGGAAAAGGGAAATGTTTTCCAGCAGCATGACAATGCCATACCACACACTTCACGCGCCACCACAGCCGAACTTCAGAGACTGAATCGCATCGCCGTACGGCTTCCTTCATACAGTCCAGATTTAGCACCATCTGACTTCCATCTGTTCCTGATAACGAAAGACGATTTGCAGGGACATCATTATGCTTCTGATGAAGACGTTGAGAGAACTGTGAGACTGTGGTTGCGGAAACTTGTTCGTCGTTGGTAGAAATATATCCAACTGGCTGGTGATTATGTGAAAAAGTGAATATTGGTAATTAAAGATCACATTCAAAGGATTATTACTGCGTTTGATTTATTAAAATATTCACATCTAAACAATGTGGTGAATATTCTGACGTACGTAAGTAAGTACGTTTTAGCGTTTGTAGCTGCTGAATTACGAAACCGCCACTGAGTTCCTAAATTAGTTAATTGGTTCCATGTTCCAGGGATCATTTGTACAGTTAGTCGTAATGATGTAGAACGAGTCATTCACACTTCACAATGATATGTAATTGTGGCTGCATACTGATATTTACAATTTTTGTTAATTTTTATGTTTTGCTGTTGTGAGTTTATAATTCCTACTCACGACCAGTTAACGAATATGGAGGCATTACTTTTCATTCATCGCTCGTAGCAACAATAAATTTCAGCACTTTTTTTGACGATAGCTGCTGACCACGGCATACTCATATCAAGCTAACCAGTGTTTCGGACGAGGACACAATTCAAATGGTTTCTTCAGGCAATTGTTAGCAGCAGATATATGTTTCAGTAAACTCATGGCACCTGACTACATTAGAAAAAATTATTTGCTACCGGTTGCAGTCAGTGACCACCATCTGGTACGAAAAATGGGCTAATACATGTCACATGTCAATTATGTTGAACCATAAAGTCGCATTAACTGTCAAACTCATAAATAACAACACCGAAAACAGTAATTTTCCACAGCAGCAATCTCATTATGCATACACAAAAACGAAAAGCTTTCCCTACAGCTTTTCTGAAAACGTCCACCATCTTGCAACTGTTCAACAGTGTGTGTATTCCTAAGGAAGCAAACTGCTGAGGTTATCGGTCCCTAGACTTACACAATACTTAAACTAACTTATGGTAAGAACAACACAGGCACACCCATGCCCGAGGGAGGACTCGAACCTCCGGCGGGAGGGGCCGGATCATCTTGCACCATGGTACATAGTCGAATGCTTTTTCTGTGCCGGCATATCGTATGAATGTGCCTTGATTTTTCCGAAGTCTTTTTTCCATTGTCAAGCACAACGCCAGAATTGGCTCTCTAGTACCCTCACTTTTCCTAAGGCCAAATTGATTGTCACTTAAGACAGCAACTATTTAGGTACTCTTAATGGTATCGCACAAAGATCGCGATGTCATATCAAAGTCGGCAACTCGCTTCGAACCAGAGAAGTTAGCGATACCTCTCTCCATACTGCTGCGACGAATGGGAGGCGCTGGCTCAGACACGTCCCCGCCCCCAGCACTTCAGCGCCTCCACACAGAGTTCAATACACAGCCCAGCATGCAATCACTTGGCCCAGTTCGTCACTTCCGATCGAGAAGACCACATCGACTAGTTAGGACACATGCATTTCTCATGTCTTGGGTGGAACTTGTAATGGTTCTTTATTTACGTGACCGTTACGGCACTCCAACCCCAGTTCTCGATACCAGTAATATCGTACTACTTTATTGCGAAGTAACAGACATGTTTTTGTGACAAAATTCACATTTGGCTTTATTAATATATAAGGTACTCCTATAGATCGATATACAGGGTGATTCAAAAAGAAAACCACAACTTTAGGGATTTAAAACTCTGCAACGAAAAAAGGCAGAGCTAAGCACTATCTGTCGGCGAATTAAGGGAGCTATAAAGTTTCATTTAGTTGTACATTTGTTCGCTTGAGGCGCTGTTGACTAGGCGTCAGCGTCAGTTGATGCTAAGATGGCGACCGCTCAACAGAAAGCTTTTTGTGTTTTTGAGTACGGCAGAAGTGAATTGACGACAGTTGTTCAGCGTGCATTTCGAACGAAGTATGGTGTTAAACCTCCTGATAGGTGGTGTATTAAACGTTGGTATAAACAGTTTACAGAGAATGGGTGTTTGTGCAAAGGGAAAAGTTCTGGACGGCCAAGAACGAGTGATGAAAATGTAGCACGCATCCAGCAAGCATTTGTTCGCAGCCCAGGAAAATCGACTCGCAGAGCTAGCAGAGAGCTGCAAATTCCACAATCAACTGTATGGAGAGTCCTACGAAAAAGGTTAGTTATGAAACCTTCTCGTCTGCAATTGGTTCAAGCACTGTCTGCAGCTGATAAGATGCACTGTCTGCAGCTGATAAGATGAAAAGAATGGATTTCTCTAATTTTATCCTTGCGCAAATGGAAACAGATGAATCTTTCGTTTCAAAGATTGTGTTTAGTGATGAAGCAACTTTCCACACTAACGGGAAAGTCAACCATCACAATGTCTGTATATGGGGCACTGAGAATCCGCGGGAAACAACTCAGTTTGAACATGACTCGCCTAAGGTGAAAATTTTCTGTGCCATTTCAGCCAATAAAGTTTTTGGTCCCTTTTTCTTTGAAGGTGCTACTGTAACTGGACTACAGTATCTGGAGATGTTAGAGAGTTGGCTGTTCCTTCAGCTCGAACAAGAAGCACAACAATTCATATTTCAGCAGGATGGAGCGCCACCACATTGGCACTAATCTGTCCATAACTACCTGAATGTCAACTACCCAAGGCGATGGATCGGCCGCCAGGCAGCCCGTGACAGAGCACTTCATCACTGGCCTCCAAGAAGCCCTGATTTTACCCCCTGCGATTTTTTCTTATGGGGGTATGTTAAGGATATGGTGTTTCGGCCACCTCTCCCAGCCACCATTGATGATTTGAAACGAGAAATAACAGCAGCTATCCAAACTGTTACGCCTGATATGCTACGGAGAGTGTGGAAGGAGTTGGAGTATCGGGTTGATATTGCTCGAGTGTCTGGAGGGGGCCATGTTGAACATCTCTGAACTTGTTTTTGAGTGAAAAAAAACCTTTTTAAATACTCTTTGTAATGATGTATAACAGAAGGTTATATTATGTTTCTTTCATTAAATACACATTTTTAAAGTTGTGGTATTCTTTTTGAATCACCCTGTATTACAGTGATATGGTTCTTGTGTGTATTCATTTCTGTGAGACTTACAGACTTTTGTTTGACTTACTTGTAACCGTCTTGGCGCGAATGCGCACATGGCAGTCTTTGTTTCACTTTGCAGAAATTGTTATTTCGCTTTGAAAAAGAACAGTCAAGTCTTGTGTTTGGTTAAAGTGGAAAATAAATATATGAAGATTGTTACAAAACTGTTTTCTTGATTATGTGACAATTAAGAAGAAGTATATGTGAATTTACAAGAAGTTTAATAAAAATGTGTATTGTGAACACCAAGTCAAAAATTATTCCTACCATACCATTGTTCTGATCTGGGATTGTTTGATAATTAAGAATTTCCTGAAAAACGCATTTGTTAGGCCTTCAAATATTGCTAAAATACAGATCTGGACCTTCTAGCAGTCAAAGTGGAATCACCCTAGAATCAACTAGATGAGCCATAACAACTTCGACGAAATCTACGTGGAATCCATTCAAGATAAGTGCCAAAATTAATGACTTTTTTACCATGACTTCCTTATTTCAATTCTGACGATACCATCCACAGTCAATACCTTTGTTGTTGCCCGATAAAGCGAACATATGCTGCGTGAGCAACATTATTAATCTGATTTCTAACCTACTTTGCAAGTGGTGGTATTGTCAGAAACTGTACTTATGATCTTTGTACTTCAAGAGAACAATTTAGTAAATGTCTGCATCAAGTGACACTTTAATATTCTAAGACAACTGTATATTTTCGGCATATTGCTGTGGCTATGGACTTTTAATCTTTTTATCATTCTTGTAATAAAGTGAACTGGTGTTTAATATGTTGTAGTTCTGATCACCCATCTCCTAGAGCAATCAAAGAACCTACAATTACGACTGGACACGTGTTGTTTCATCAGGTCATAACACTGTTTACTTAATTTTCATGACTTCTGTCAGTATTATCGTAAGACTCTTAATAAAAATTTGCATTATTTCAAAGATCATTAGTGTTGCTGATCCCTATGTTCTTTGTCAAAATTATGAAGTTTTCACTGACCTGTCATTTAAAGCTTTCCCACAGTAGCAATGGCGATTCTTGTTAGATCACCGAATTTAAGGGCTGTCGGGCTTGGCTAGCACTTGGATGGGTCAACGTCTGGGTCTGCCAAGTGCTGTTCAAACGGTTCAAATGGCTCTGAGCACTATGGGACTTAACTGCTGAGGTCATAAGTCCCCTAGAACTTAGAACTACTTAAACCTAACTAACCTAAGGACATCACACACATCCATGCCCGAGGCAGGATTCGAACCTGCGACCGTAGCGGTCGCGCGGTTCCAAACTGTAGCGCCTAGAACCGCTCGGCACACCAGCCGGCCTGGTGCTGTAGGTAAGTGTGGTGCACTCAGCCCTCGAAAGGCCAATAGATGATCTACTTGATTGAGAAGTAGCAGCGCCGATCACGAAAACTGACAATGATCAGGAGAGCGGTGTGCTGACCACATGTCTGTATCCGCATCTGGTGACACCTAAGGGTGAGGACGACGCGGCTGCTGGTCGGTACCATTGGCCTTCAAGACTTGTTCATACGGTTTTTGTTTTGTTTTTGTTATTTAAATCTAACATCACCTGTCTTCCAGCTACATGCATTTCGCCTTACCAAGCCAGGCCAAACAGCAATATACTTTGATAATGTCGAAAAACAAAAGGCATTCTAAAGTACAGGCAAACGACTTTCTACAGAAATATCGATGACTAACAAGAAATGAATGGAATAAAATAATGGACACAATCAGACAGTATCTACAAAGCATTTATGCTCTTTAGTCAGCACTTTGTAAATGTGAAATAGCAGAGGATGTGAAACACTCGTTCATTGTATGTGATAACAGTCCGCACAAGTTTCTTTTTTTTTTTTTTTTTTGGCGTTAAAATGTTTCGTTTTAACACCTGTGTTGAAGCTCCTAGCAATGGGAAAGTACAGGATATAGAAGGAACTCTTTCTCTTCCTGAATGCTGAAAAATTTTACGCGTAGTAAGTAGACTGTTCAGGTTTTTACGTTGGTAACGCGACATAGTGCTCTGTATGAAAATCGCTGACTGTGCGGTGTGCAGTCTGTGGCTGGTTGGACTCATTGTCGGAATATTCGCTAGTGTAGCGTTGGGCAGTTGGATGTCAACAGCCAGCAGTGGTGGATGTGGCGAGAGGAATACCAGTGTTTTGAGAGGTTACTATGAGCGGACAATCTGGACGTGTGTCCGTCAGAAAAAGGGAATTTGTAAGACTGGATGTCATGACTATGACTTTTGAACACTATTAACGTAAATACATTGTTTCTTCTCTATCAAAATCTTTCATTTGCATACTATGCCTATCAGTAGTTAGTGCCTTCAGTAGTTTGAATCTTTTATTAAGCTGGCAGTATTGGCGCTCGCTGTATTGCAGTAGTTCGAGTAACGAAGATTTTTGTGAGGTAAGTGATTCATGAAAGGTATAGGTTATTGTTAGTCAGGGCCTTTCTTTTGTAGGAATGATTGAAAGTCAGGTTGCGTTGCGCTAAAAATGGTGTGTGTCAGTTTAGTGATGATCAGAATAAGTAAAGAGAGAAATGTCTGAGCACGTTCAGTTCTGCTCAGCTATTTGAAAATCAAATAAAGTAAGAGTTTTCCAGCACTGTCATTCTTTACATACAAAGGGGAAGTTTCAATGTAATATAGAAGCATCACTGTGTAAATTTGAAATGGCCTGTTAATTTACACGAGTTAACTATAACTCGAGCATCTTGAACCTATGCAGTATGTACACTTTCTGATTCTGGGCGTTGATGACCACGATGTTGAGCGCCCCACAATCCAAAAGCATCATCATCACGTTCTGATCAAAAGTGCCTGGACAGCTAGTAGCTCATATTAATAAGGGCTGTGTCCATCAGTCGCATTTTCTACGGCCAGGACTCTACTGGGGAAACTGTCATTGAGTTGTCTCAATGTCTATGGAGGATTAGCAGCTCATTACTCCTCAAGAGGAGGTAGCCATGTTGGACGATTGGGTCTGGAGCGAAGTCGACGTTCTAATACATACCTAAGGTGTTCCACTGGTTTCACATTGGGCCTCTGGGTAGCCTAGTCCATTTCAGGAATGTTATTGTACACAAACCGTCGCCCTCTAAATGGTGCTTTATGATACAATGCACTGTCATGTTGATACAATCATCTCCGAACTGTTCCTTTACTGTATGCAGTACTCAATGCTCCAAAATTTGTTCATATCGTTCCGCATATAGAATTTTCTTAAGTGCAATACTAGTACAACACACTAACCACGAGAAACTCCTCCATACCATAACACAACCTCACAGTAATTCGCTGTTGGTAATACGTTTGACGGCGGGTAACGTTTCCGAGGCATTCGTCAAGTCCAAACGTTTACCTAGCTGCCTCTGGGGATAGCGTGATCCATCACTCCAAATCATTCATTTCCAGTCAACAATTATCCAATGCCGTTGCTTTTTACTCACCTCAGATGCCCGCTTGCTTCTTGTAAAACAGTTACAGAAGTAGAGGCCACTCATTAAACCTGTATCGTTTGTCTGGAGAATTACTAATAATTTTGCAGTGAGCGAGCACATCTGAGTTGTTGTTGTTGTTGTTGTTGTTGTTGTGGTAGTCTTCAGTCCTGAGACTGGTTGGATGCAGCTCTCCATGTTACTCTATCCTGTGCAAGCTTCTTCATCTCCCAGTACCTACTGCAACCTACATCCTTCTGAATCTGCCTAGTGTATTCATCTCTTGGTCTCCCTCTACGATTTTTACCCTCCACACTTCCCTCCAATGCTAAATTTGTGATCCCTTGATGCCTTAGAACATGTCCTAACAATTGATCCCTTCTTCTAGTCAAGTTGTGCCACAAACTTCTCTTCTCCCCAATTCTATTCAATACCTTCTCATTAGTTATGTCATCTACCCATCTAATCTTCAGCATTCTTCTGTAGATGTAAGGACACGAAATCCAGGATGGCTGATGAAAGTGTGTGACTGCAGAAGCAATGTTTTTTTTTTATTTTATTATTTTTTATAAAGCAATATTTGATGCTGCTACTCACGGTTTTCTTTCATTTATTTGCTGCACGGCGCGTTTCGGAAAATAATTCCCATCCTAAAGGGCATTTTTACTGTACTACAGGTGTATGCATTACGTTTGTGATGTGTAATCTCCGGATCTAGCAAAAGATCCATTTTATCATCTTTTTTAAGTTGGTGGAATAGTTCAACAATTTCTTCTACTTTTTCGAATGTGGTCCGGTATAGGTATGGCTGATGTTTGTCTGTTGGGCGTGTAGGATCCAATGTGCTTTGTATACCTGGTATGGAAATCTCTGCCTGTTTGTCGTAGTTGATATTACAGCAATGTCACCAGAATAATGAAGCAGCTGATACATCGCAATGATCACACATAAATGTCATAAAACAAAAAATAAAACAAAAAATGCACCTGAGATTGGTATATTTCCGGATACTCGACATACAACTAGTAAACAAAAGAAAGTTGCGAATGACAAAATCGGATATTTCTTTACATCAAACGAAACCAGAATAACCCAAATGTTCATTGCGGGCAGTAAAGCTTTATAGGAAGTAACAGTACCAACTGGAGGCCATTCATAATAATTTACTGAAACCAAAGTTTTTCAATACAGCTAAAGAGATATTCGTTACTCACGCATTTTGTTACGTAAATGCGACAGTATGAAATGTGGGGCAGAATTTCAGAGCGTCAGCTGGCATTAAGCACCAGTAAACAATGACACGCAAAGCGTTATACATCGTGCCGGCCGCGCGGAGTGGCATAGGTGAAGTGTTTACAAGTGCAGTGCTTCAGTAAACTCGTATTACGTCACTACGTAGCTTGGCTGCTAGGCGGCACTTATTTATATGGGCTCTTTACGGCGGCTGAGTAGCATGTCTCCGAAGATGTTACTCTCTGGAGTTCCAGTCTCGCTGCGATACTAGAAATGATGATGCAACACCGCGGCGCAGGCGTTGACTCACTCACACGGGACAGTCTCGTTGTCCTTGACTTTGGATGCGGTCACAGTGCCACTGACATCGCTGGGTTCCGCTGGCCGACATCCGCTGATGACGGCCAATCTTTTCAAATCAGTACGCCAATACGAGAGCGGCACAATATAGCCCTTTCTCACGGCCAGAATGTACAGATTTCGGACTACTGTCGGTGAAATTAATTTTCTTCGGTCACATCTGTCAACACGATACGAAACAAGTACGATCAGTCAACTAAGGAGTTAGTGGTATCCTGAGGCACAAAAAATTCTTAATCGGGACACGGCTCGGAATCTACGGACTGAAATCGCATGTTTATTGGAAACGATTAATATGCAAAACCTTTGCCGAAAATTTTAGGTGTAAAAAAGTGAAGTGACCGTATGGCATTGATGGCCTGGAGTTCCCACCTAGGGAAATTCGACCGTCGAGTTGCAAACACTGGGCGACTTGCGAATCGTTGATGATGATGAAAACGACGCGATACCCAGTCCGCCAGCGAAGAAAATCTCCGAGCTAGCTGGGAATCGAACCCAGGACCGCTGCATGGCAGTCAGACGTGGTGACCACGTCTTTTTTTTTTTTTTTTTTTTTTTAATCTCATTTTGTTCGTATTTGTTCGTTGAATCTGATCGAGGCGGACGTCGTAAGACACCCTTTTAAGTTCGTTGTTATTCTATTAACTCAGTTTTTTTGTTACAGAGAGCAGCTAACCCTCTGACCAAACACGCTGAGCTACCGTGTTGGCTGCCACTCAGCTAAGAAGGTGGGGAATTTTAAGAGTAAATTATAGCCCCCAAAAGTAATTTGTTCAAGTGAAACGGATGGCGTTTCTTATGCTCAGAGTTACTGAAGTGAATTTTTTTGATAGGTGGACATTAGCTGTCTTAAAATTAATATTATTGCTCACTGGCGTTTTTATGCCAATAAGGTGGCGATTGTATTGCATGAAGTGGTTTGCAAATGTGGCGTACCGTATGCCTTTCTGCTTTTCAGTGCTTTAGGTGTCGGGAGTATGTTATTCTAAACTTTATGTTCGCCTTGCACAAAGGTGGTGACTGGCAGTCATTGAAGATTAATTGACGTATGTCTGCACAAATTCAAATAAATTCGGCAAAACAGTGTTTACACTTCTGGTTTTGCTCTTCAAGGTCACCATGAGTCGCCTCGAGTATGTAAAGCGGAAGACGTACACGGAAAACGCTTTCGAATAACGAAACCTAATTTAGAGTCCTTTCCGATAAGTGATTCGAGCTCTCTCTCTCTCTCTCTCTCTCTCTCTCTCTCTCTCCCTCCCTCCCTCCCTCTCTCTAACCCCCCCCCCCCCCCCTTTTAAAGGAAAAGAAAAAGAAACTTGTTATATATGCTGCTCCTTTATAACTCTAACCACTTGTGCCGTGTTGAAGTTATAGTAGATACACTGAAGTGTCGGTGACGATCAGGTGCCGGGTCAGAACATTCTGAACTTTTTCAGTCATTTACATTAGCTGATTTCCCCATCTGCAGCTCATACTATCGCTATTTCCCAATCGCCTCTACTCCGCCTATGTACTTTTCTTACCGTGTCACGTAATCGCCAACGCCACTAGGCGACATTCAAGCTCTCGGTGGGCAGTAGTCATAATGTTTCGGCTAATCAGTGTAGTTCTCATAACAATACGACTAGATCTAATCTTTCTAGTTGTAGTGTCACACTCAGATGGCACAGACGACGAAGAAGTGACATTTATTACAAAACGTATCCATGGAAAACGATGTGTAGTATTTAATTTCATGGCTAAATTATTAAATGTTCACATATTTCCGAATATGAGCGGAGAGCGAGACGAATTTGCGATGTGTAAGCATTGCACCAGTTTGTTATAATAGTTCTTATTCGATATCACTCACTGACTTTTTTTTAAAATGATGGATGGCCGCTCATGCCACAAAATGGCTCTGAGCACTATGGGAGTTAACATCTGAGGTCATCAGTCACCTAGAACTTAGAACTACTTAAACCTAACTAACCTATTGACATCACACACATCCATGCCCGAGGGAGGATTCGAACCTGCGACCGTAGCAGTCGGGTGGTTCCGGACTGAAGCGCCTAGAACCGCTCCGTCACAGCGGCCGGCACTAAAGTCACATCTTGGCGAGATGGTAATCTCCCTCAGATATATCTATACCTCAAGAGGAAGGTGTTTTTTCGGTTAAACAAACCAGGTGGTGGTAGCATGAGAACTTCTCCCGTCACATTGTTAATAACGTCCTTCTCAACTGACTGTATAAAACAGGGGTCTCCAAACTACGGCCCGCGTTAGCTGGCCGGACAACCCCGGTATCCGGCCCGCCAAATATTTGAGGTGGTACCTATACTGCCAACAATTGAGTTTCGAGGCCTATCGCGACGAATACGCCCCGACATTGTCGGATTCTGAGATTTCGTGAACTTCGCAGGACGCTTTCGTGAAGAATGTGCAGTGACATACTTTTTTGTCGGTGAAATTCGCCAGAATAAAATACGCCAGAATTTCGGTCAGGTACGTCCACCGATCAAAATTATGTAATTAAATAAAAATCGTACTTCGTTTTAGTGCTAGCTATTCCCACAACCTTAGATTTTTGCGATTTCATCTTTCCTTTAGTCTTACATTACGGTGGTCATGGAGTGCTAAGGTGCTTTAATCCCACTACATAGATCTTGGCCCTTATGAGTTCGTGGAGGAGTCAATGAGGGCCTCGGACTAAAAAGTTTGGAGACCCCTGGTAGAAAACAGAGCCACATTGTTCACCTCGTATTTCACTGTTTGTCAGATGGCTGTTTATGCGACCCAGCGAAAACACTTAACTACTTACTGGTCATTTCGATTACAACGTCATGGCTAGCGTAGCCGGGGGCGTTTAATAACGGATTTCTGATTACGCGCCATGATAGTTAAAGTTTTCTTCTTAGCATCTGCGCATTCATCAGAGTAATCAAGAGAAAGTAAATTGCCTCGGGATATACATGACGCTGCGGACAGTATTCGCGACCCGAGGTTAAACACGCTGCCAGTTACGACATCCGGCGAGTACACTCCCAGAAGAATGCCTTCTGCTGCCGCCACGAGACAACTAGACGTATGTTATCTGTCAATTGTTCCACTGTAAACAGTCGTCAGTCCCTCGCTCCGTCCAAATTCCCAGTCTTTATTCCGGCGTTGAGTGATACTTTAGATAAATACCTTAAGGTAGCCACTAATGTATAATACATATGCGGCTGCTGTATTGGGTAAATGCTATTACATGTAAACTCACTAAAATCTGTTTTTTTTGTTGGGGTGGGGGGGGGGGGAGGGGGAGCTATGATTATTTTGTAGGAATGTGAGATGAAATTTTCAAAAATTTAAAAAAAAATTGGACTTTATACTTTAAACATACAAATATATGTACAAAATGCGCAGAAATTTGATACACTGATGAATTTTCAGCGGGATTTATTTCAGAAAAAACTGAAGAAGAACTATTATTTTCAAATACGCAAGAAGACTCATGATTTGAAGACACATCAAGGATGTAAAAATCGTTTTCTCCAAACGTTTCTCCCTTTCTCTGCACATCTGAGACTTAAATTCAACACGCAAGCACGAAAGACGTCGCGAACACACAGAATCCGCACAGGTGGTAACATATGTAGAGCGACAATAACAAATGATGCAGTAAAATTTTACGCCGATGCCAGTCAGTACTGACATCTGGCGGTCAGCATAAAAAACTACGATACATTTCACAGAATTTTCTGGAAGTCATAGATAAACTTTCAACACATTAGAAGAAAATCTGGAACAACACAATATTTCGCCCGTCACAGTTTCCCAAATCCTGTATTTGCCGGCCTTTCAGTGTTGTGTGGGTGTCCTTTACTTTATCACTTTAATGCTGATAATATACAGTTCTTTAACTACATGAAATTCGACATTTGTATTTCATTCCTTGTGACCGCCATCTCCTCGTGCTGAACTGCATCACCAGCATATATCTGACTGAGTGGTAGGATACATTAATTAGTGAATCTTGGTCTAGGATTCTTATTTCAGAAGATCCATACTATAGTGGCAGTACATTAAATAATCTCCAGCTTCTACTGTATTCTTGTGATCCGTGTATGCGACCATACATGGAGCAGACTCTTTATATGATTCATCATCAAACTATATTCGAGAACAATCTGAAGAGCTTTTTTGTTCATCATTGTAACTTCGGAGGTCATTATTTGGTGGAGAGTAGATGCCGTTGAATTTTCAGTTAGTTCTTCCTGCTGCCTCAGGGCAGCAATCCTCAGCCCCGTTTCCGCGCACGATGTCAGCTTCCTGCATTCTGGGATATCCACACTGTTGATTGCACGCCCTTGTGCAGCCTCACTAGCGCTGTGGCCAAATACACTGAAGAGCCAACGAAACTGGTACACATGACTAATATCGTGTAGGGGCCCGGCAAGCACTCACAAGTGCCGCAACGCGACGTGACATGGACTCGAGTAAAGCCTGAATCCTACAGGGCTGTCCATAAATCCGTAAGAGTACGGGGATGGAGATCTCTTCTGAGCAGCACGTTGCAAGGCATCTCAGATATGCTCAATAATGTTCATGTCTGGAGAGTGTGGTGGCCAGCGGAAGCGTTGAAACTCAGAAGAGTGTTCCTGGGGCCACTCTGTAGCAATTCAGGTCGTGTGGGGTGTCGCACTGTCCTGGTGGAATTGCTTAAGTCCGTCGGAATGCACAATGCACATTAATGGATGCAGGTGATTAGAGAGGATGCTTACGTACGTGTTACCTGTCAGACTCATTTCTAGACGCATCAGGTATCCCATATCGCTCCAACTCCACACGCCCCACACCATTACAGAGCCTCCACCAGCTTGAACAGTCCCCTGCTGACATGCAAGGTCCATGGCTTCATGAGGTTGTCTCCATACACGTACACGTCCATCTGCTCGATACAATCTGAAACGAGACTTGTCCAACCAGGCAACATGTTTCCGGTCATCAACAGGCCAATGTCGGTGTTGACAGACCCAGGCGAGGCATAAAGCTTTGTGTGGTGCAGTCAGGAAAGGTACACCAATAAGCCTTCGGCTGCGAAAGCCCATATCTGTGATATTTCATTGAATGGCTCGCACGCGGACACTTCTTGATGGCTCAACATTGAAATCTGCAGCAATTTACAGAAGGCTTGCACTTCTGTCACGTTGAACGATACTCTTCAGTCGTAGTTGGTTCTGTTCTTGCAAGGTCTTTTTCCGACCGCAGCGATGTCGGAGATTTGATGTTTTGCCGGAATCCTGATATTCACGGTACACTCGTGAAATGGCCGCACGGGAAAATCCCAACTTCACCGCTACCTCGGAGATGGTGTGTCCCATTGCTCGTGCTCCAACACCACGTTCAAACCCACTTAAATCTTGATAACTTGCCATTGTAGCAACAGTTACCGATCCAACAACTGCGCCAGATACTTGTTTATGTAGGCGTTGCAGACCGCACCGCCGTATTGTGCCAGTTTACATATCTCTGTATCTGAATACCTCATGCCTAGAGCAGTTTCTTTGGCGTTTCAGTGTATAATGTCAGTCGTATTTAATGTCGCTCAGAAGGACTGGGTTGTGCAATTTGACTGACGTGTTAAATTCAAGCAGGTCAAATAGGAGATGTCTCGTGAAGAAACCGGTCATCTCTTATCTTAAAGGATGCCATCTCTGCGTTCGTCTTAGATGATACAAGGAAATCATCAGGAAGTCTAGAAGCACAAATGAAACATACTCCTAAATACGAGCCAGTGTGTTACGCACTGAGCCATCTCGCAACTTGAGTGCACCTGCAATTTGCCAGGAAACATGGGCGCCCAGAACAATCCAAAGCGAGTAAATGTATCGAAATGCTGTTTTTTTTAGTTATTGTGGACGATATGGTGAGTTTTACGCCGTGCGAAAGTGATTTTTTACGTTTATAGTTGCAGAATAACACCACCTGACCAAAAGTATCCGGAAATTTATTAGCGGACATTAATGTGTGGTGCGTCCATCCTTCGCCTTTTTGAAGGCTTGAACTCTGCTGGGGGCACTCTCAATGAGGTGCGAGAATGGCTGTGGGGGAATGATAGCCCATTCCTCATCAAGAGTTGAAACCAGAGAAGGTAGTGATGTTGGAAGGTTGGATCTGGAGCGAAGTCGACGTTCTAACTCAGGGTGGCCAAGACTTCATCTCGTGGACCATGCCCAGGCCCGAGTTCTAGAGAATTTCAGGCCACGCTTCCCAGCTCCTACAACACCACGCCGCGCCTCGCTGTTTAAGCGCGAGAGGGTGGCGTTGGCGGAAGAGGGGAAGGCAACAAACGCACCACATTTAAATGGCAGAACAGTCGTACTGCTTATGACTTCGTTTTATAGCGGGAGCGGGAAAATGATCTGACTGGTTTCGCAGCCACGTGGTTGAGCGAGTTGGTGGTGAGGAGTGGTGGGGATGGGGGCGTTTCAGAGCCTACACCTGGACGTTATTAGCAGCCATGGAGCAATGGTCCTTCGAGCACCGCGCGTTTGTTGTAGAGGCGTTTTTTTTTTTTTTTTTTTTTTAAGTGGCGATTTCTGTGCTACTGTGCAAGGGCAGTTCCTTAGGCGTTTTAATTTAGGTCCACGAGGAAAAGTTCCGACACGCAACACAGCTATGCCGTGAGTGAGTAACTTCAGAGCTACTGGTTCAGCGTTGAAACGGAAGTCGATAGGCCGTCCAAGGTCAGCCGGGACGCCAGAGAATATCGATAGAGTAAGAGAAGCTGTGGAAGCCAGTCCTCGGCGGCCGACACGTAAACAAGCTGCTGCCTTGCATAAGTCTGACAGTTCGGTAAGGCGAACTTTGCGGTTCGATCTGCACTTCTATCCGCCTATGCAAAGCGAAGAGTATTTTCAGAGCAAATGATTGATTTGATCACAGATGAAAAAATGTTCATGATGAGCGACGAGGTGCACTTTCATCTGGACGGTTATGTTAGCAATCACAACTTTCGTTATTCGTCAGCCATAATTCCTGAAGAACTGCGTGTACGTCCTCTGCAAGGTCCTAAGGTCACTGTGTGGTCTGCTGGAACATACACTACTGGCCATTGAAATTGCTACACCAAGAAGAAAAGCAGATGATAAACGGGTATTCATTGGACAAATATATTATACTAGAACTGACATGTGATTACATTTTCACGCACTTTAGGTCAATAGATCCTGAGAAATCAGTACCCAGAACAACCACGTATGGCCGTAATAACGGCATTGATACGCTTGGGCATTGAGTCAAACAGAGCTTGGATGGCGTTTACAGGTGCAGCTGCCCATGCAGCTTCAACACGATACCACAGTTCATCAAGAGTAGAGACTGGCGTATAGTGAGGAGCCAGTTGCTCGGCCACCATTGACGAGACGTTTCCAGTTGGTGAGAGATCTGGAGAATGTGCTGGCCAGGTCAGCAGTCGAACATGTTCTGTAACCGGGAAGGCCCGTACAGTACCTGCAACATGCGGTCGTGCATTATACTGCTGAAATATAGGGTTTCGCAGGGATCGAATGAAAGGTTGAGCCACGGGTCGTAGCACATCTGCAATGAAACGTTTACTGTTCAAAGTGCCGGCAATGCGTACAAGAGGTGACCGAGACATGTAACCAGTGGCACCCCATACCATCACGCCGGGTGATACGCCAGAATGGCGATGACGAATACACGCTTCCAATGTGTGTTCACCGCGATGTCGCCAGACATGGATCCGACCATCATCACATTCTCCAGATCTCTCATCAATTGAAAACGTCTGGTCAATGGTGGCCGAGCAACTGGCTCGTCACAATACGCCAGTCAACACTCTTGATGAATTGTGGTATCGTGTTGAAGCTGCATGGGCAGCTGTACCTGTACACGCCATCCAAGCTGTGATTGACTCAATGCCCAGGCGTATCAAGGCCCTTATTACGGCCAGAGGTCGTTATTCTGGGTACTGATTTCTCAGGATCTCTGCACCCAAATTGCGTGAAAATGTAATCACATGACAGTTCTAGTATAATATACTTGTCCAATGAATACGCGCTTACCATCTGCATTTCTTTTTGGTGTAGCAATTTTAATGGTCAGTAGTATACATAGCAACTCTCTGGATGTGCTTGCCAACAGATAGAACTGAACAGTGGCCTGGCAAGGCGTTCATTACTGAATAAAATGCCAACGAGACTATGTCCCTCTCGAGCGTCACACTGCCGCTCACTATATTAAATTCTTGTCCGTATGTGGATGCTACAGGCTACTAGGTCTCCAAGGCTGACCTTCACTACGAACTGTAGCTACAAACAGCACTCCTGGAATTCTGCACTACCACTGCCCTACACCAACCCGAATATGAATCGCGTTGCTACCTATGTCGCCGCTTATCACGACGCCGAAGTCCGTCTCATTGGGGGCGGCGCGGAAGTTGCTGATTACGTCGCGCTTGAGGCCCGGTGGCGATCTTCAAAGCGCCGCCCGTGGCGCCAGTCGCTACTATCTTGTTACATTTTGATTACGTTCCACATATGTTATGCCGTTGAATCCGTCTTGCCAGTCCCCGGTGAAAAATATACAGGATGTAAAAAACTACGGGTACAAAACTTTAGAAGAAATAAAAGGATACAGTCTGTTATGTGAAAAGAGTGCCACAGGCGTGCCGTCCGTGAAGGGTCCGAATCCATTCATTTAGATCCAGTTAGTCAGAGTGTTACAGATGCCCATTGAATTATAAAGACTTAAAACCAAAATTGAAACGTGAGACTATTCGGAATTCCATTCAGAACGAACATATTGTTAATACAAAGAAAGAGGATGACATCTACGTACCAATTATCTAAACCTCTGGAAATAGGCTCTTGGTGGTATGGTACGGTAACATTATTCTAACATGTAAATGAATAAGTGTACAATAAAAAAGAAAAATAAATACGTTATTTGCAATTACCAAGTTTTCACAACGTGCTGTAGCGAAGAATTCACATCCTGTACTAGCTTTCGGGTAAATGTTAAGTGCCAAGTGGCTCATGATATTGTTCAAGTTTTTCGATTCTATACTTGTGCAGCTATCGTGATATTTTTTCTGACTGCTTCTACGTAAGAAGTTTATTAGCTTTAACAAGGAGAGAGAGGGCCGGCCGCGGTGGTCTCGCGGTTCTAGGCGCGCAGTCCGGAACCGTGCGACTGCTACGGTCGCAGGTTCGAATCCTGCCTCGGGCATGGAAGTGTGTGATGTCCTTAGGTTAGTTAGGTGTAAGTAGTTCTAAGTTCTAGGGGACTAATGAACACAGCAGTTGAGTCCCATAGTGGTCAGAGCCATTTGAACCAAGGAGAGAGAGGATACCATTCCCGACCAACTACCTGACTACTACGTTTGAAAGTGGTGTAATGATTTTTCCTGTGCCAGGGTCCTTGACACACATCGCTAGCGTCCTGTTGCCACTTGCCTCAGAATAGCAGTCTCATGCCTGGGTTATTCATGCTGCAGTAAGCCCATTTGAGGGAACGGTGTAGGTGATGAGGGGGGAGGGGCAGAAGCTACAGCTGACTGTCGCTCGCCAATTGCTTTATAATGACTGCAACGGTGCTGTAAGTCTTTCGTATATCTGTCGGCGATCTGGCGACAGCTTTCTCCCTTGCCACAGAAACACTACTCGAATGTGTTCCTCTTCCATCTACTATGCATTTTCATCTTTACGTCAGTTCATATGAAACATGAATCGGGAACTATTAGTCGGTTCAACACCACCTATCGTAATTTGTCGACCGAATTCTCTGCATGCTATTACTACTATTCTGTTAATATTAACTACTAGTTTGGATTCCGCGAACGGAGTCAACAACAGATTTTCTTCTCCGTAAATAGACATTTTTGTAATTCAGTTATGCTATTCTGACAGCATCAGCAAATTAGTACTGTTAAAATTTCGATATCGCTCTTTCCAAGAAAATCAAATGGACACATTACTTGCCATCACATACATCTCACTCAATGACGATTACTGCAAAACCAGAGATATCCAGTTTATAGAACCAGTTTTATATCAATTCTTAAGATGGTTTTTTTCCAAGCTTCTGTCTCAGTGGTATTGGAAGAACAGCCCCAAATATTGTCTCCTGGCCGGCAATTTCATATGATCTCATTTCACAGGAAGAGCGTGAAACGATACTACTACGCAGTTCACCCACCGCTACACATGGTAAGTTGGTTTCCGAAGTAGAGCTGAGATGATAATGGACGTGTCGACGCTTTAAAATACCCATTGTTACACTCTGCGTTTGTATACCGACGACATTTCTATGTATTACGTTCAACTCATTAAAGCAATATTTGAATTAGTTTCGGCGCACACCTGGCTATGAATGAAAGTCGATTTTTATTACGTGATCTCAAGCTATGCTTTATTGACTTTGATAACTCATGGGACATACCTGATCTGTTTCAGAATACACATTCCATCATCGGGTATGTATGGTAAATCAGTCAGATCAATTTAATGAAATATAGCACGTATGGATAGCCGATAACGATCATCCTGACATACCAATTTACTATAAAGGTAAATTCGCATTAAGTTAGATGGAAACTTTTTGTCTTCTCTTGTTTTGTTTTACAACAAATACGAAACCCAAACTGACCGGTGGTTATCGGCATCCATCTTTGGAAGTATTTCACTGACTTGAAATAAATTTGTTTTTCAGCTACATCTGATGATGTAATGTGTATTCCGAAAATCATTTTATGTTGTATGTATATACAACTTCAATAAACTGCAGCCTGAGCATCTTTCACATAATAAAAAAACGTTGAGGCTGTGTGACTCCGAGGTGCAAACGTCAACACCGATGGAGAGATCAGAAACAAGTAGACTGCATTTCGTGTAAACTAGACGTTTCTGGCTTACTATAATGCGTTAATAGTAGTGTGAGTTTTAGCATATGCGTGATCCGTTAGTGAAAAATGTGCTAGTAGCGTCATCAACAGTTTCGCAGCTGTTTTAGGGATTTTATATCCGCTGAAAACCAAATACATGATGCCATGCAAAGGTTCAAATGGCTCTGAGCCCTGTGGGACTTAACTTCTGAAGTCATCAGCCCCCTAGAACTTAGAATTACTTAAACCTAACTAACCTAAGGACATGACACACATCCATGCCCGAGGCAGGATTCGAACCCGCGACCTGGCGGTCGCGTGGTTCCAGACTGTAGCGCCTAGAACCACTCGGCCGTTCCAGCCAACCTCCCATGCAATATCTAGAGCTGAACCTTCCCAATACAAAGTAACTGTCTTACGTGTGCCCCCAAATTTCGGAGACATTTTAGGTGGAGTACACTTTATGATTGAAAATAAAAGTAAACAGAAGGATAACATTCAAGGCAAAGTTACATGTAAAGAACGGTGCACAATGTAAACAAGCACTTGCGGGGAGCCTTGAAAGCACACGCCCAGTAAACAAGACTGTTTTGAAGTGACGCAGCGTCGGTTTGAGCTGCCAAGGTCAAAACAAATTGTGTGAGTACTGATACCGAACGTAAACTGGTCAGTGATTTCACTTGGCGTGCGCTAGCGATCGATCGGCCAACTGATGCAACAAATCAAATAATCACAGCGAACGCTACACTCACCCGCTCGGCTCAGGAACGCCGTCTGGTTGCAGCTCGCAACTGCGCATGCTTGTACGAGACCGCAGCCGGTCCCTGCTAGCAGCGCTATCTGGCGGACGTTGGCCAACACACTGCTCCAGCAGCCGTCGTAGGAAGCCGTGACGTCTTCACTGGCCGCTACTACACAGGGCTTCACAGCAAACGTGCTACGCGAGCAGATAGCGAACACTTGGCTGGCAGACAGCGAGTAGTGTACCCCTCCACCGTCACAGGCATTAGGGTGGGGGTCCGCGTGAAGACTTGTGTAAACGAGCAAATAGATCTCCAGGGCAATTTTTTTTTTTGGAGAAATCTCCATTTCTTTCTCGTTCTATCTGCCAGATACATTTTACAAAGAACAAATAAGATTAATATAAATCACAATAAACGTCTGGAACTTACAATGTGGAAACAAATTATATCAATTACTGCATTACAAATATGTCAGGGAAACTTCATTATTACATTAAATGGAGAAAAAAATCACATAAATTGAAGAAAATTAATTACACAGTAACATTAAGATTATGGAGCTATTTCCTGGCATTGTCCGTTAACTTGTGGAGCAACATCAGAGAGCCGTCTCTGAAACCATGAATGTTACAAACCAGAAGATGGTGCATTGTTGGTACCTCGCCACAGTCACAACACGAATCGTCTGTAAAGCCTCATTTGGTTGTCTGCTGTTTGCATCGTCCAGCTCCCGTGCGAAACCTGTTTAGAGCTGACCTGTGTTTCCTGTTGAGATTGAAGCCTTCAGCCCTTTTGGTTGGGTCGTGGATTAGGTGATGGTTTTCCACGACGCCTCTTCTCAGACCCTGCCATGCATTCTTCCATTCAGCATCGAGACCCTCTGTGCCCAATGTTCTGCTCTAGACTATAGGTTTCCTGGACTTGAGTCTCGTGGGTCCGTCGGCCGGAGTGGCCGAGCGGTTCTAGGCGCTACAGTCTGGAACCGCGCGACCGCTACGGTCGCAGTTTCGAATCCTGCCTCGGACATGGATGTGTGTGATGTTCTTAGGTTAGTTGGGTTTAAGTAGTTCTAAGTTCAAGGGGCTAATGACCTCAGATGTTAAGTCCCATAGTGCTCAGAGCCATTTTCTCGTGGGTCCTCCCATGCCGGCATGTATGAGTAGCCTTGGGGTTACTTCAATTTTTTCTACTATGTCCTGGGTTGCTTTCTCTCTACGCATGGAAGCAGGAGCGATGTTTGCCAGCACCGGAAGCCACTCAACGGGGGTTGGCCTGAGAGTGCCGGTGACGGTTCTCAGAGTGGCATTTAGTTATACATCCACTTTTTTGGCGTGCGGGCTTCTGCTCCAGACTGGGGCACAGTATTCTGCAGCGCTATACACCAGTTCCAGCGCAGAAGTTCGTAGATTGGCAGCATCACAACCCCTAGTGGTGCCTGCCTGTCTGTTGAGCAGGTTATTTCTCGTCTTTAGCTTTTGGGCAGTATCAGTTAGGTGTTGTCTGAAAGTCATGCTGCGATCTAGCTCAATACTGAGATATTTTGGGAAATTCTCGTGGCTGACAGCTTTACCATTTATAACCAGGCGCAGTTCCCTTCTCGCTTCCTTGTTGTTTAGATGCATGACTGTGCTCATTGATTTTTAGATGCCATGTGTCATAGCATTTTTTCAGTATAGCTAGATCTTTATTTAGCGCTGAGTCCAGGTTTTCAAACGATTTACTTTGCGCTGTAATAGCTAAATCATCTGCGTAGGCAAATTTACGTGAGTGCAGGTCAGGCAAATCTGCTATATAGATGTTGAAGAGCCAGGGGGCTAAGACTGATCCTTGCGGAAGTACATTTTTTAGGGTATGGCACTTGCTGGTTTCACCGTTTAATTTGACCCTAAACTTCATTTCGCTCAGCAGGGTCAAATTCTGTAAATCTCAAAATCTGTAATATCTTTGTATTCCCTGTCACATTACAGATCGATTACTTCAAGCTGCAAGTCAGTGTGTACTGGATACTGGAAGCTTTCTCAAACCTACGTTACTAATAATAGGCTTTGTCCCTGTGGTATGCACAGCTTCATAGAGCGCTGAAGAATATGTAACAAACACTTTACAAGATTCTGCAAGCTGATTCTGATCGTCGTCTGCCATAACATGCGTGAGATGCATGGCTGTCATATTTAATAAAGCCACCAAGCAAAACTCTTTCACTTGAAGTGGAGATAAATGTCCAGCTGCAACTAGCAAGTATTCTTTTATTAGATAAACATTCGTAAAAGGGCGCAAGGATTTCGCTAAAAGTAGTGCAATTTTCTACCGCATCCGAATACCACACTCACTTGATTTTCAACCGAGCGAAGTAGCCCTGTGGACTCGCATTCGGGGGAGACGACGGTTCAAACCCGAGTCCGGCCATCCTGATGTAGGTTTTCTATGATATCCCTGAGTCGCTTCAGGAAAATTCAGGGGTGGTTCCTTTTAAAGTGCACGGCCGACTTCCTTCCTCGTCCTTCCCTAAGCCGATGGGACCGATGACCTCGCTGTTTGGTCCCCTGCCCCAAATCAACCGCCGGCATAGGTGGCCGAGCGGTTCTAGGCGCTACAGTTTGGAACCGCGCGACCGCTACGGTCGCAGGTTAGAATCCTGCCTCGGGCGTGGATGTGTGTGATGTCCTAAAGTTAGATAGGTTTCAGTAGTTCTAAGTTCTAGGGGACTGATGACCTAAGAAGTTAAGTCTCATAGTGCTCAGAGCCATTTAAACCATTTTCTAGTTAAAGGAAAAATACATAATAAAATGAAATTCTCCCTCTGCAGCGGAGTGTGCGCTGATATGAAACTTTCTGGCGGATTAAAACTGTGTGCCGGATAGAGACTCGAGTTCGAAGTTTCAAATAAATAACAATTCAAATAAAAAAACTATATAATATGACACAGTTTTAAAAATAGACTAAAGCGTTTAAAATAATCTCTCATTGCGCTTTATAGATCTCTAATCCCATACAGAGAGACTTGAAAATTCGTGCTAGGGCACTGGTTGAAATGGCTCTGAGCAGTATGGGACTTAACTTCTGAGGTCATCAGTCCCCTAGAACTACTTAAACCTAACTAACCTAAGGACATCACACACATCCATGCCCAAGGCACGATTCGAACCTGCGACCGTAGCGGTCGCGCGGTTCCAGATTGTAGCTCCTAAGACCGCTCGGTCACTCCGGCTGGCCTAGGGCATTTGTAATAGCTATTAAAATACTGCAGTATTAAAAACGAAAAACATGGGGCACATGCAACAGATAAGACTAAGAAGTTATTTATTGCATGCGCCCCATGTTGTTCGTATGGGCTAGGAGAAATTATTTTTTACTTACGGGTCTGTTTTGAAAATGCATACTATTACAAAGTTTCTTTTATTTTAATGATTATTTGCTGGTTTTGAGTATTGTGTGTGAAAAATTGTTCAATTGATTTCATTTCGATGAGATGACATAGCTGAAGACTTGGAAGAGCACTTGAACTGAATGGACTGTCTCTTGAAAGGGTGATGTAAGATGAACATCAACAAAAGCAAGGCAAGGATAATGGAATATAGTCCTATTAAACCGGATGATGCTGAACTAATTAGATTAGGAAAGCAGACACTTAAAGTAAGACATAAGTTTTGCTATGGCGTAGGAAGTAGAGAGGATGTAAAAAGTAGACTGGCAATGGCAAGAAAAGCGTCAATGAAGAAGAAAACTTTGTTAACATCGCATACAGACTTTTTTTAGTAATTCTTTTGTGAAAGTATTTGTTCGGAGTGCAGCCGTGTATGCAGCTGAAACATGGACGATAAACAGTTTAGACAGGAAGAGAATAGAAGCTTTTGAAATGTGATACTACAGAAAAATGCTGAAGATTAGATGGGTAGATCGTGTTAGTAATGAGGAGGTACTGAACAGAATTAAGTTGACAAGAGATTTGTGGCACATCGTGACTAAAATAAGGCATTGGTAGATAGGGCACATTCTGAGACATCAAGGGATTAACCGTTTATTATTGGAGGGAAGAGTGGGGAGTAAAAATTGTGGAGGGAGACAACGGGATGAATACAGTAACCAGATTCAGAAGTATGTAGGTTGCAGCACTCATTCAGAGATAAGGATAGAGCTTGTGCAGGATAGAGTCGCATGGAGTGCTGCATCAAACCAGTCTTTGGACTGAAAACCACAACAACAACATGATGAGATTACAACAGAGACATAAGGAAATTTCAGGGTTATTTCAATTTCTCTTCACCTTTGTATCAATACATTGCTTACTTCCACGATTATCTCACGAAAATACCTCAAAGGAAAAAATTTAAGGGGATCGAGCATACAAGGGGACTTACTGGCAACCGTTCTTACCACGAAACATTGGAAGAGGAAAATAAGGAAACTGCACTGGTACACAAAGTGTCCTCCACCACACACTGGACAAGAAAGCGAGTTCAAATTGCTCTGTAATACAGTTCTGGGTTATGTTGAAAGTTTAAAATCTGTAAATCATCAGGAAGTGAAAGTGGTAAGCAAAGTACCCTCCACCACACACCAGACAAGAAATCGAGTTAAAGCAGCATCGTCATCCACTTCTGAGCTGTGCTGAAAGTTTCAAGTCTCTATCTCATCGGGAAGTTCGTTCAAAATAAATTGCAAAATCTGTATCGAACAAAAGGACAAGAGAGTGAGTAGATAAAAATATGTTAATAATTTAAATGGAAATAGGTCACAAATAAAAAGCGAATAAGTATGTGAATGATACGCGTGACGTTTGCATTTCTCTTGTGACTTCATCTACTTTACTACACAGTTAGGTCTGCTTGTATGCGAGGATGAACTTCATAAATACATTAACTGTCTCTTTGTAGCTTGTGATGGCTCGTAAAAATCACAAATTCTGAAACACAGAATAGTATTAATTGAACAGTTCTTTTTTCTACCTTTGTTTTACTATCGCAATCTGACGTTGCAACTTAAATATCTTTGAACGTCCAATTACTGAGTCAACGATCTAGTGTCTGATATTCTTCGCTCTAGTAAAATAGTAATTTGAGGAGTGGCAGTTGGAATTCGTACGGCTCTCCCTGCGTCATCCAGACGCTTTGACAACTGAACAGTGAATTTAAAACAAGCATTGTGACGTGATATAATACCTTTGTTGTCTCTGCTCTTAGTGTTAAATACAGAGATACAATGTCTTACTAAAGTTTCCGTAAATAAAAACTGAACATGTCGAAATGAGTACTGCAAAGACATTCACGAGGAATGTCGTTGGAAACGGGAGTTCGTGTAAGCAGAGTTGCATTTCCGTTGCATTACGGCTACGCCGCAACCTAGGGTTCCAACCACAAAAGTTTAAAATAAAATATATCTCTGTTCTAAAAGTGTAGTGTGCGTTCTCTCATAATAGTAAAAACCGAAGACTTAATTATTACCGATAGGATTCCGGTTGCTATTTCTGATGGATATCTGTCAGGAACTATTTCAGCAGGCTCCTTGCCTCAAATTCTAAGTAGTGTCTGGTCAGACGACTGACAATTCAGTCGGCAATATCTGTAAGATTTTTAAATGAATGGTTAACAAATTTGATGTAAATTAGATATTCCAGGAATCTGATTATAGCCACATCCTTCTTTATCCCAACGAGGACCGAATCTTTTTTTTTTTAACTTCCTGTCAGCAGAAGCAACTGCTTGAGCTCTTGAACCTGGGGAAGACCATTTTCATTTAATTTTATTCGTTGAAAAGGTATTGCGGGAAACATACTAGATATCATGAGACCCGTTGCATATTACACTTAACAAAATCGTCTGTTGATAACAAGGTCGTGCTTCAACCACGAACGTTCTACTGCGAAAATCAAAATGAAGGAAACAAATTCGTTTTCTTAAAAGTATGAATGTATTTTTATAGCTGCTGCAAAAATTAGTTAACTTCCTTTCACACCAGTAAGACTGCTGTACCTGTTATGCTTACGTTGTAACTAGTTTCATTAATATTAAGTGGAAGCTGAAACTAAATACTCATAAAGGCTGATTGTTTGGGAATGTGTTGTATTTGACTTGAACAGAGGTAACGTTTGCTGGGCTATTGCGTTAATCTTGGATTTGCCTAATGCTGCTTATAGTTACAGTATGTTATTCTTAAAAAGGAAGTACTGTTTTTTGCAACGACATTAGCTTCCTAATTTTTTTGAAAAATGTTGTTGTTCACAGAACTACTAATGACTCGTATTGAATAAATTACTGATGTAATTCTTTTTCATTTTATGAGTCTCATCAATTCATTAAAACAAAAAAATTATAGATCTGAATAATAAAATTTAAACTTGACGTTATAGTATAAAACAGTTTATTGTGGTATTTATTTATTTATTTTCTCTCTACCTGTTTCAATTGTTCACGCCACTTTCTTAAGGTGGAGAATTGTGTTGTCACATTGCTGGTGCTAGTGCAGTGCACAGACCCTTTCAAATAAGAGGAAAACAGAGACCCTTTCAGATAAGGGGAAAACAGGTTATGTTTCGTCTTGAGAATGTCAGTAGAATCGAAAACATGCTGCATACTCCCGCTTGTTGAATGTGCTCTTCAGTGTACATTACGACAAACTGTTACTTTGTAAGGTGTAAGTTGGACCCTTTAACTTTCGTAGGCCCTCCTCGAATCATTAGGATTCTAACCTGCTACCGTATCGGTCGCGCGGTTCCAGATTGAAGCGCCTAGAACCGCTCGGCCAAAAGTGCCGGCCGAATCATGTTCTTTTTTTTTTGGGGGGGGGGGGGGGGGGGCTATTTCCCCTATCGCAGGCCAGCTGCTCACAGTTCCTGAAGGTTTGCGAAATGACGTCCACACAGAAATTTCCTCATAGCCCCGAATAGATCGTAAGGAGAAGGGACCAAGTCAGGAGAAGACGGTGGGTGTGGCAGTACCAGCAACCCGTAGTGTTCCGTCTCGTACGGGGATGAGCGTTGTAATGTCCTTTTTCCTGAGAGTGTATATTCTGCACAGACTGCCACCAATCGCACGTGAATATTCGCAGTGTTTACACCCTCCTTCCACAGGAACCATGTCTTCCAGCGGTGACCTCGATGATCACACTCCATGTAGTCAGCTCACGTAATGACAACAGTACGGAAAACAAGCTGTACTGTGTAGATATTGCGCTTCTAGTAGTTGTTCTGCCACCTGCGGTTAGAGCAAAGTACTTCATACTAGGAACTGTAATGAAGAAACAGGTGGCGAACGATGAAGGTTGGGAAAAAATAAAGTGTGTATATCAATATGGAACATCCTTATGTACACAAGGTGTTCAGAAATCTTCGTCAGAAACTTCCAGCACTTTCAGAGGGGAGTGAGTACATACACTACTGCTCATTAAAATTGCTACACCAAGAAGAAATGCAGATGATAAACGGGTATTCACTGGACAAATATATTATACTAAAACTGATATGTGATTACATTTTCACGCAGTTTGGGTGCATAGATCCTGAGTAATCAGTACCCAGAACAACCTCCTCTGGCTGTAATAATGGTCTTGATACGCCTGGCCATCGAGTCAAACAGAGCTTGGATGGCATCTACAGGTACAGCTGTCCATGCTGCTTCAACACGATACCACAGTTCATCAAGAGTAGTGCCTGGAGTATTGTGACGAGCCAGTTGCTCGGCCACCATTGACCAGACGGTTTCAGTTGGCGAGAGATCTGGAGAATGTACTGGCCTGGGCAGCTGTCGAACATTTTCTGTACCCAGAAAAGCCCATACAGGACCTGAAACATGCGGTCGTGCATTATCCTGCTGAAATGTAGGGTTTCGCAGGGATCGAATGAAGGGTAGAGCCACGGGTCGTAACACATCTGAAATGTAACGTCCACTGTTCAAAGCGCCGTCAATGCGAACAAGACGTGACCGAGACGTCTAACCAATGGCACCCCATACCATAACGCCGGGTGATGTGCCAGTATGGCGACGTCGAATACACGCTTCCAATGTGCGTTCACCACGATGTCCCCAAACACGGATGCGACCATCATGATGCCGTAAACAGTACCTGGATTCATCCGAAAAATGTCGTTTTGCCATTCGTGCACCCAGGTTCGTCGTTGAGTACACCATCGCAGGTGCTCCTGTCTGTGATGTACCGCCAAGGGTAACCGCAGCTATGGTCTCCGAGCTGATAGTCCATGCTGCTGCAAACGTCATCGAACTGTTGGTGCAGATGGTTGTTGTCTTGCAGACGTCCCCATCTGTTGACTCATCGATCGAGACATGACTGCAAGATCCGTTACAGCCATGCGGATAAGATGCCTGTCATCTCGAATGCTAGCGATACGAGGCCTTTGGGATCCAGCACGGCGTTCCGTATTACCGTCCTGAACCCACCGATTCCATATTCTGCTACCAGTCACTGGATATCGACCAACGCGAGCAGCAATGTCGCGATATGATAAACCGCAATCGCGATAGGCTACAATCCGTTTATCAATGTCAGAAACGTGAGGGTACGCATTTCTCCTCCTTACACGAGACATCACAACAACGGTTCACCAGGATAGGCCGATTAACTGCTGTTTGTGTATGAGAAATCGGTTGGAAACTTTCCTCATGTCAGCACGTTGTAGGTGTCGCCACAGGCGCCCACCTTGTATGAATGCTCTGAAAAGCTAATCATTTTTATACCCCAGGATCTTCTTCCTGTCGGTTAAATTTCGCTTCTGTAGCACGTCATCTTCGTGGTGTAGCAATTTTAATGACCAGTAGTGTAATATGGAAGGGGGGGGGGGGTGACCTAGACTGAGAGGCAGTGAGGGATGTAAAGAGAAAGGAAAAGAACCCCCCCTCCCTCCGATTACGTTATTTTTCAGTTATTTGATGCAGTGTTTAGTATCCAACACTTATCTACTCATTAAGTAACTGTTTATGCAGTGTGCTGAAAAGGTAGGTGGCGGCTGTCTTTATTGATTTTCATGTACTTTTCCCTTGTGCTTAGCTATGGAATTCGTGTTTAAGAACATGGAAATATAGCACAAATCACTGAGCTTTTTCAGATCATTTTAAACAGGGCTGCCATAAGCCAAGCACAGTCGAAAATTGTATGAACATCATAGAATCACAAAAGACAGACATCTCCTCCTTCGTCAAGAAAACTTCCGTGTATATAAAGCATTAACATGCAATAAAGAGTTACTTAACGATCAAATAAGTATTGGAAACCAGATACTATATCAAATAATTTAAAAATGTTATAAGAAAAAAAGTCTTTTTCCATCCCATCCCTCTCTCTCTCTCTCTCTCTCTCTCTCTCTCTCTCTCTTTCTCTGTTTCATAACAACTCTTGCTCGTCACCATTTTTCCTCCAACTCGCTCTCCATTCTATCGCTTTGCATTCACTATTTACTCATCTTTGTCACCCCACTCCCCGCCCCCCCCCCCCCACTCCCCTTCCCCCACCACCTCGCCGTTTTGATCTTTAACTGCACCACTACTCCTCCATTTCTCTTACACATTAACACATTGACAGCCGTGTGCCCACAAGCGGCCACAGCAGTGTGTCATGCCTAGCGCCGTGTGACTGGCCTGGAGGAGAAATATCCATTGTTAATGATGTGGTAGTCAACGTGGTAAATACACAGTAACATAATTAATCGACATAGCACTCATATGGCGAATCTCAGAGGCAAGGTACATTTACAGGTCGAAGAAAACGTAGCGGCAAAATTTGTAACACTTCAGCAAACACAGGAGACATATTCAGCCAGAAAGATACGAACAAACGGTAGTCTTGCTATGTGTTGGGTGTTTCACATCAAGAACTGCATAGTTTAGAAAACCAGTGTAGGATTAAGCCATGGTTAACAGTGAAAAACGAAGAAATACCTCAAAAGCAGACGGCATTGCCTTATGTGAGCGAAAAACAGGTATAAAATACCGTAAACAAAGAAAACATCTTATGTAAAGCACTGTTTTTCGATCTAATATGCAGGCTAGATCGTAAAAATAATTCAGTGTTCGAAATTTTATTTAGGTAGATTGCATAAATAAAAATCACGGGCCAATTTCACTGAGACGTACTTAATTAATTATTTTTAAAAAATCAGTTTGTAATTTTATGTAGTACTTCTATTCTGTTAGTCTCGTGTGTTGAAATTGCAAGGAATGTAGTGTGTAGCACTGCTCACTGTACTGCGCAATAGAGAATTTCACGACAGGCTTTTTATTTTACTGTTTTAGGTTTTGATAGAAGTTAATTAAAACACAGTTATACAATTTCAGATAGTTTGGTGACTCAACTTATAGATAGCGTTTCGTAGTTATACCACTTGTGTTGTTCAGGACAACAACAAAGACACGCGAAGTTTAAGATAGGAAATCAGTCCAGGTTTAGTTTACAACAGATGAACTTTTGTTATTCAGGGATGTTACACTTGGTGAACCATTTGCCTAGAATTCAAGATTTGAGAATCTTTTAGTGATTTTTTAGTGAGATCAGAGTACTGTGTCGATAGTGAAGCTACAGTAACCACATTGTGCAAAAATTTCCCACACAGTGTTTAGTGGGTGCCATTAGAGTAAATACTTTGTATATTATTCTGTATGTATTATCATATGTATTTTCTTGATTTGTGTTATTTTTGAGAATTGTTGATTACTAACGTGGCATTTTTGTGATTATGGTGAATAGTAATTGTACATATTGAAGTCATTGTATTAGTGATTTTACAAGATTCCATTAGATTTATGCAAAATTTTTATTAGTGATTCGTTACTTGGAATCATTTATTTTTTGTGAACAGTGCTTGATTGAAAGTTTTATTTTGGTGGTTGATAGAAATCTCTTTGTTGTTATGCGAATATTACAAACTTATCGACTAGTACAGACAGTTTACTATGTCATGGTTGCAAAAACTGGCATGACTACCTTACAGAAGAAAGCAAAAGCTGCCAGAATCCGACCTCCCGGAAGATAAGTGTTGATTTCGGAGAAACTGATGCTACGACTTGTCGTAAATGACAGGTTAAGGAAAGCCAAAATATATTTGTAGCATATATAGGCTTAGAGAGGTTATGACAATATTGACTGGAATATTCTCTTTAAAATTCCGAAGGTAGTTGACGTAAAACACATGGAGCGACAGGCTATTTATAACGTGTACAGAAACCAGACGCAGTTACAAGTGTCGAGGTACATGAAAGGAATACAGTGGTTGAGAAGTGTGTGAGACAGGGCTGTAGCCTATCCCCTAGGTCATTCAGTATGTACAATGAGCAAGCAATAAAGGAAACCAAAGAAAAATTTAGAGTGGAAATTCAAGTTCAGGGAGAAGAAATAAAAACTTTGACGTTTGGCACTGTCATTGTAATGCTATAATAGACAGAAGAAGGCTTGGAAGAGCAATTGATCGGAATGGACAGTGTCTTGAAAGGAGGATATAATACGAACGTCAACAAAAGCAAGACAAGGTTAATGAAAGGTATTCGAATTAAATCAGCTGATGCTGGGGGAAATGGCATAGGCAATAAGGCTTTTAAAGTAGTAGATGAGTTTTGCTATGTGGAGAGCAAGGTAACTGATGATTTTCGTCATTTTCATGCAGAAAATTTAAATTAACATAGAAACTTACGACAGGTAAGCGGACATTCTTCGAAACAAAATTTCCCTCCCTGGCATTGCAGACTGGCAATGGCAAGGCACTCATTTTGGAAGAAGAGAAATTTGTTAACATCGAATATAGTCCTAAATGTTAGGAAATCTTTTCTGAAAGTACTTGTCTCGAATGTAGCTGTGTATGGAAGTGAAACATGGATGAAGCGCAGTTTAGACAAGAAGAGGATAGAAGCTTTTGAAGTGTGGTGCAACAGGATAATGCTGAAGATTTCATGGGTAGATCACGTAACTAATGAGGTACTGAAGAGAACTGAAGAGACCTGAAATATGTGGCACAACTTGACTAAAGAAGGGATCGGTTGATAGGACACATTCCGAGGCATCAAGGGGTCACCAAATTAGTAATCGAGGGAAGTGTGGGGATTAAAAATCGTAGGAGACCAAGAGATGAATACAGTAAGCAGTTCCAGAAGGAAGTAGGTTGCAATACATATTCAGCGATGAAGAGGCTCGCAGAGTATGGACAGGCATGGAGAGTTACATCAAATCAATCTTGGAACTGAATATCACAACAACAACTACAACGACAGCAACAACAACAATAACAGCAACAGACAGGAACTCGGACGACACTTGGATCACGTTTTAGAAACGCGAAAACATAAAACATTGATACAATATGCGGATAGTGAGATGAAACAACAGAAAAGAGAAGTAAATGTGATGTAGGATCTGCTCACACAAATCTAAAGGAAATGTAACCATGGACGAGCGCCTTCAAAGACGCGTCATTGACCACTCGATCCAGGAGGCAGTACGTGCAGAAATGCCTACAGAGGATCAAACGTTCTTAAAAGTTTAAGAACGCCCACTGCCAGAATCAGTGCCTCTTCAACTTTTACACTGACGAGTGCCTACTAGTCCTAGTGGTATGTTGTGAAGACAACTTCTCAGCCTCCAGTACCACTTTTACAGAATGTAATAGACTGTATGCGGCTGTGTATCAAACTGTGTGCACGTATGATCCTCGTTGGAATAAATTTTAATATTATGTCATGGATAATACTGCGAGATGGTTACTCGCTGAGTTCGAATAACGTGCATGGGACGTTTATCGCGTTTATTGTGACATCGTCGTCATGACCGACTTGGAGATCATACACACATTGTTCAAGAATGCAGCTGCCTGTCATATTTGAAGGTTGCGGTTGGACAGAGATGCGCAGATTCCCCATAGAGGCCATTTTCATTTAATCGGAAAGCTCTGTGGTGCAGTTCAGAATGCATGCAACTTGAGGTACTAACTCACACGGCACAGGCCCGTCTTTTTCCACAATTTGAGCCGGTATGATGTCCACATTGTAGTTCAACACTAGGGTGGTTTAGGGCTTTAGGGCGATAAAGTCAGTGTCACTCCTGACACCGTTGAGAAGTACATCTCATACTGAAAGAGAATCACACCAAGAATAATGCTCCGCCTCCTGGACTCGCATGTCTATTCAGAACCTTGCCGCGTTGCGGCCAGATGATATGCATATCACAAGAACTCCAAGTTTCAGCTTGTGACGAAGAAGGGCTCTTTCCATACCAATCCCTGATTGTCATGTAGAGGCTGGACAAAACTAGATTGCCCGACGTAAGCACATTCTCCAGTAAACTAACAGCCATTGCGAAAACGGATGCACAGTATGAGCAAGCGGTGAATGTTTGGCAGAAATTTGGTATCACCGATTTAGGCAAATATGCAAAATTATACATGACCACTGACGTCCACCTGTTCGCGGACGTCTTCGAGAGTGTTCTGGAATGTATGCCTGGGCACATACATTCTGGATCTTGCCTTGTATTTCACCGCGGGTGGGCATTCGTGGAATGCAATGCTAACGAAGACATGTCTGGGGAATTGTACCAGTGCGTGCACAGATACGGAAAAGCAAATTACCCACTTATTTGGATATTTCAGTCGAGTGTGCCTTTGATGTTCTCGGCAACGATCTTATGGTACGTACTGAATAAGTCAGCGGTAGCAGAGCACTGTTTGTCCGAGAATCACGAGATGGATTATGAGCGTACCAAGATCCTGGCTCAGACCTCTAAATATTGGGAGAGCGTTATAAGGGAGGCTATCGAAATTCGCAGGAAGGAAGATGTTATCAACCGAGATTGCGGCTATAATCTCAGCAAGGCTTGGGTCCCGGCACTCAATGTAATTAAGAAGACTCTCAGCAAGAAGTACGAACTGGCGGCCAGGGCGGACGTAGGAACCACATCGACGCTACGACAGAATCCGACGCCCACGTCTTCGCGACCGCCGGCGCGCTGCCGCAGACGGCGAACAGAGCGGCCCGCGGGGGAAGGGGATTTGAATCGGCCGCCCGCCCTCAGGAACTCAGTTTGTCAGCGCACCTGACGATGGCGACATGTCTGATCGTCGAAATATTGTGCCTGTTGGACAGTATGAACCGGCAGTCTACCCTTTGACTGTTCGAGCAACAAATACGCCGGAAGGAACTGAAGAATCACTGCATATTCTGTTTTAAAACTGTCTCTTCATGTAACGTGTGCTTTGGTTATCGCACTCAACTGCTGAGCAATAATGGCTATTTCTTGGCCCCATGTTGCATGTGAAAAGTGTGGTGAAATAAACTTTAAACTGAGTGACATACAGAACTTGAAATAATGATAACTAATCAAATTAAATTCCAAAAGTAACTAATTGTAAACTCAGTGAAAACTATTTAACTGAGACTCATCACTGAAATACATTTTGGAAGGTGTGAGGCATGAAGTGCAATTTCTGACTTGGAGTGTCCACAAAAATAAAATACTGCTCTGATCAGAAGAAAAATAATTGTTTGAGTTTAACATCGCTTATCACTATAAATTAATCTGCTTTTTTGACTCAACACCTGATAATTCTAACTACGAACTGTTTCCTGATAACAATGCAAAGTGAGGTCTGGCCTGAAATAAAAGCAACTTCTCTCTTGCTCAGCGCGTCGCCTTATGTCCGGTGCACTCGAATGCAAATAGAAATCAGCAAATGCAGCAGCTAAAGAAAAAATAAACTGCTCATCACAAAATCTGTCTTTTGCTTGTCAGAAACAATGAGTGGCTTTCTGTGGCGTAAGGTGCAATGCACAAACAACAAAAGGTTCAAATTTTATTAAGAGTAATGGAGGTGGATTTTACTTTATAGAATGTCGTTCTTTATGAATTAAACTTTATTATTGTTAAAAAAAAGACTCTACAACACACTAAAATCCTTAAATATAGCATCAATAACATACACTCCTGGAAACTGAAATAAGAACACCGAGAATTCATTGTCACAGGAAGGGGAAACTTTATTGACACATTCCTGGGGTCAGATACATCACATGATCACACTGACAGAACCACAGGCACATAGACACAGGCAACAGAGCATGCACAATGTCGGCACTAGTACAGTGTATATCCACCTTTCGCAGCAATGCAGGCTGCTATTCTCCCATGGAGACGATCGTAGAGATGCTGGATGTAGTCCTGTGGAACGGCTTGCCATGCCATTTCCACCTGGCGCCTCAGTTGGACCAGCGTTCGTGCTGGACGTGCAGACCACGTGAGACGACGCTTCATCCAGTCCCAAACATGCTCAATGGGGGACAGATCCGGAGATCTTGCTGGCCAGGGTAGTTGACTTACACCTTCTAGAGCACGTTGGGTGGCACGGGATACATGCGGACGTGCATTGTCCTGTTGGAACAGCAAGTTCCCTTGCCGGTCTAGGAATGGTAGAACGATGGGTTCGATGACGGTTTGGATGTACCGTGCACTATTCAGTCTCCCCTCGACGATCACCAGAGGTGTACGGCCAGTGTAGGAGATCGCTCCCCACACCATGATGCCGGGTGTTGGCCCTGTGTGCCTCGATCGTATGCAGTCCTGATTGTGGCGCTCACCTGCACGGCGCCAAACACGCATACGACCATCATTGGCACCAAGGCAGAAGCGACTTTCATCGCTGAAGACGACACGTCTCCATTCGTCCCTCCATTCACGCCTGTCGCGACACCACTGGAGGCGGGCTGCACGATGTTGGGGCGTGAGCGGATGACGGCCTAATGGTGTGCGGGACCGTAGCCCAGCTTCATGGAGGCGGTTGCGAATGGTCCTCGCCGATACCCCAGGAGCAACAGTGTCCCTAATTTGCTGGGAAGTGGCGGTGCGGTCCCCTACGGCACTGCGTAGGATCCTACGGTCTTGGCGTGCATCCGTGCGTCGCTGCGGTCCGGTCCCAGGTCGACGGGCACGTGCACCTTCCGCCGACCACTGGCGACAACATCGATGTACTGTGGCGACCTCACGCCCCACGTGTTGAGCAATTCGGCGGTACGTCCACCCGGCCTCCCGCATGCCCACTATACGCCCTCGCTCAAAGTCCGTCAACTGCACATACGGTTCACGTCCACGCTGTCGCGGCATGCTACCAGTGTTAAAGACTGCGATGGAGCTCCGTATGCCACGGCAAACTGGCTGACACTGACGGTGGCGGTACACAAATGCTGCGCAGCTAGCGCCATTCGACGGCCAACACCGCGGTTCCTGGTGTGTCCGCAGTGCCGTGCGTGTGATCATTGCTTGTACAGCCCTCTCGCAGTGTCCGGAGCAAGTATGGTGGGTCTGACACACCGGTGTCAATGTGTTCTTTTTTCCATTTCCAGGAGTGTATGTTTCCAAACATTTTTTCATCTCCACAATAAAGCATTGCAGATAATTTGTCTCAGATTCACAAATATCAAATCTCATTCTCAAAAAAACTCAACTGCTCGCTACTATGTCACAAATAAGAATGCTCCAACACTGCACAACTGACAAGCGAGCAAGCGAACCACAGATAAACTCATAATCAAGTATCTTACTCTCTACTAGTGCAGTGCGCTCATTCATCTTCGTGCCAGTACGATAAACGAGAATTATTTACAATGGCATAAATCATATGTAACCTTACAGGATTTGAGAATGTTAACGTGATCACTGATACCAGCATCGTTGTTCAACTGACTTGTGTGGCTGCTCTCGGAAAGGACTATCCTGGACCTCCGAAAGCCACACATATTGACCCGTTTCAGACTCGGTCAGTAGTCTATAGCAAGATTGAGTGAGCCTTCATGGCATGGTTGCCTACCTGCTTCATATCTTTCCACCATAGTAAGGCTTCTGGCTGTGAGCATTACCTATTGAAGGGTAGAGGAAAATAGCGCTCTGATAGCTGTGCCACTGCGTTATCTGTTGGAGAACGACGCTGAAACCGTTGTCAGTACATCTACTGTCCACCAGGTGGCACATGCCACCATCGGATCAAAATCGAAGTCGTCTTTCCAGGTATACTAAATTTCTATAGCAGTGTATTTCGTGGCCTCAGTAGGATCATCGTGCGATCAGCGTATTATGTGTATCCTGATGCCTCCTCTCCCCTCCCCTGAGGCAAGCTCGTGGGTACCAGCTAGATATTCACCTACCCAGGTCATAGAGTAATATCTCTGGAGTGAGCATTCACATGCGGAGAATAGATTTTGTGTTGTCAACATACATTGCCGGCCTGATCACGTGTTCTCGGGACCTCGTGTGTTTGTCCGTATAGCGCCATGTATATTTAGAATGTCACTACATCCCTGGTACAGACGGGTTCTTTTCGTACGTGTCGTGGATTATTTATATGTGTTGCGCAGAGATTTTAACAGTATCCATTTGATACCGCGGATAAACCACCTACGTAACTTTTAAGGGCAAGTGATTTTGCATTGTGCTTCTTAGCGATAGGTGTCACAGTTCAGATGCACTCGATTTTTGGTAGTTTTCGGTACGTATTACAGAGCCTGACGTACATTTTTGCAGTGATAATCTTGGAAAACGACAGTACGCTAGTACATTTGCAAGTGTCCGAAAAACACCGAATTTGCCACACATTAGCGATTATATTCCAGTTAATTCGTCCTTTTTTTCTGCTATTTCTGCGTATTTATTTTCTCGTTTTTGCGCCCTAAAGCACATTTTTTTTTTTTTTACTGGTGTCGCTTTGAAATATTTATTTAACGCATTTCGTACCTGCTCCCAGTTTATTAAATAAATAGTAGATTGATTAATCTATATACATAATCCACAAGTCTCTGGGAAATGCGTGGAGGATAGTATTTACTGAAACAACTAACCATTCCCTTTCCTGTTCCACTTGAAAATTTACGAGAGGAACGATTGTTTGTAAACGATTGTACAAGCCGTAATATCTATTATATAGTCATAAATTCGTAGAGGAATACAGAATCAAGCCTTAATTATAATGCGTCTCGAAATTTTTAAACATATACAGTGTCTCTTACTAATATGATAACTATAATTAGAGCTACATGGTATGTACCGATGAAAAGTTCCTATCCCTCCTTTCACATATTTTTCTTTGGTTCCGTAGCAACAACAGTAATTCACCATCGCTATTACACTATCAACAGACGGTGAAACACCAAAAAAAACTGTTGATATTATAAACTTCAGACGCTGCAGAAAGCACACACGCACAGCTAAGTCACGAAAACACGTGACAATTCTGGTTTAAGGTTGACAACATGCTCAGAACACAATGCTCACTCCAGAAATATTTACTCTATGACCCAGGTACAGCCGTCTAACAAGGATTACACCACAGACAGGAGCCGTGTTCAGTTATAGCGATTTCAGATGTTTCTTGACACCACTAACACTAATGGTGAGAAAAGCGCAAATGGGTTTCAAACGATCGATGTTTTCGGAATCCATGCTGGTAGGCATGGAGAAGGTTTTTCTGCTCAATTTGTCTAGGAAAGTTAACGACTGGAACGCTAGCCAAGTGTTACTTGTGTTTTTCCAGTAATTCGTGCTATGGTAAAAGCCTGCCACAACAGTCTTGCCCCGTAGTCACTCGCTCAGTTTCAGTATGTACATGGCCTAAGAAGGCAGTGGTACCAAAATGTTATTCCAATTTTGTATTGTTAGTAAACAGTGATATTTCCTTGCTTTGTGAATGGAGTATAAAAGAATCAACTGTGACACATAGTTTAGTGTCACCAGTGATGTTTATTATGGTGTTGTTGTTGTTGTGGTGGTCTTCAGTCATGAGACTCGTTTGATGTAGCTCTGCATGCTACTCTATCCTGTGCAAGCTTCTTCGTCTCCAAGTACCTACCTCAACCTACATCCTTCTGAATCTGTTTATTCATCTCTTGGTCTCCCTCTACGATTTTTACCCTCCACGCTGCCCTCCAGTACTAAATTGGTGATCCCTTGATGCATCAGAACATGTCCTACCAACCGATCCCTTCTTTTGGTCAAGTTGTGCCACAAACTTCTCTTCTCCCCAATCCTATTCAATACTTCCTCATTAGTTATGTGATCTACCCATCTAATCTTCAGCATTCTACTGTAGCACCACATTTCGAAAGCTTCTATTCTCTTCTTGTCCAAACTATTTATAGTCCATCTGTCACTTCCATACATGGCTACACTCCATACAAACACTTTCAGAAACGACTTCCTGACACTTAAATCTATACTCGATGTAAACAAATTTCTCTTCTTCAGAAACGCTTTCCTTGCCATTGCCAGTCTACATTTTATTTCCTCTCTACTGCGACCATCATCAGTTATTTTGCACAACCAAATAGCAAAACTCCTTTACTACTTTAAGTGTCTCATTTCCTAATCAAATTCCCTAAGCATCACCCGACTTAATTCGACTACATTCCATTATCTTCGTTTTGCTTTTGTTGATGTTCATCTTATATACTCCTTTCAAGACACTAGCCATTCCGTTCAACTGCTCTTCCAAGTCCTTTGCTGTCTCTGACAGAATTACAATGTCATCGGCGAACCTCAAAGTTGTTATTTCTTCTCCATGGATTTTAATACCTACTCCGAACTTTTCTTTTGTTTCCTTCACTGCTTGCTCAATACACAGATTGGACAGCATTGGGGAGAGACTACAACCCAGTGTCACTCCCTTCCCAACCACTGCTTCCCTTTCATACTCCTCTACTCTTTAACTGCCATCTGGTTTCTGTACAAATTGTAAATAGCCTTTCGCTCCCTGTATTTTACCCCTGCCACCTTCAGAATTTGAAAGCGAGTATTCCAGTCAACATAGTCAAAAGATTTCACTAAGTCTACAAATGCTAGAAACGTAGGTTTGCCTTTTCTTAATCTATTTTCTAAGGGAATTCGTAGGGTCAGTATTGCCTCACGTGTTCCAATACTTCCACGGAATCCAAACTGATGTTCCCCGAGGTCGGCTTCTACTAGTTTTTCCATTCGTCTGTAAAGAGTTCGTGTTAGTATTTTGCAGCTGTGACTTATTAAACTGATTGTTTGGTAATTTTCACATCTGTCAACACCTGCTTTCTTTGGGATTGGAATTATTATATTCTTCTCGAAGTCTGAGGGTATTTCGACTGTCTCATACATCTTGCTCACCAGATGGTAGAGTTTCGTCACTACTGGCTCTCCCAAGGCCGTCAGTAGTTCTAATGGAATGTTGTCTACTCCCGGGCCTTGTTTCGACTCAGGTCTTTCAGTGGTCTGTCAAACTCTCCACGCAGTATTGTATCTCCCATTTCATCTTCATCTACATCCTCTTCCATTTCCATAATATTGTCCTCAAGTACTTCGCCCTTGTATAGACCCTCTATAAACTCCTTCCACCTTTCTGCTTTCCCTTCTTTCCTTAGAACTGGGTTTCCATCTGAGCTCTTGATGTTCATGGAAGTGCTTCTCTTATCTCCAAAGATGTGTTTAATTTTCCTGTAGGCAGTATCTATCTTACCTCTAGTGAGATGAGCCTCTACATCCTTACATTTGTCCATCCCTGTTGGCCAAGATTCAAAAATCAAAAACCATTACATGTTACTGCTTAAATAAGTGAAATAAAATTTTATTTGCCATCAGCTTCATACGTTTTATGGAAGGACAATCAAACGTTAAAAAATGATTACATATTACCCCCAACGATTCATCTGTACTACTGACCTTGCGAGATTTTAAACATCTTCGTACGGCCAAAACAGTTGAAATGGGATAATAAACATGGGAGTAGCAGTTTACTTGTGGAGCGCTGTTAACGTTTTGTCTCAGCATCCGGTGCTAAACAAGTAGCCGTCTACCAACGACCTTGACAGCTGCCTGCCTTATCTGCCATACATTTGTCAACACCGCACTGCAGGAAAGGAAGCTAGCAGTTTGTGGTCAGCGATAATGGCCTTGCACTCAGATAGAAAACCGCCGCATCACGGTGACTCTGACAAAGCTGCAGCTTTCTCCGAAAGATGTTCCTTTACGTTTCTTCAGAAATTATTTGTAGCGAACAAAGCTAGCGGTAGGGATAATATAGTCGTTATCGCAGGAAGTAATGGAAATCAGCGTTTGGCGCCACTGGCCGGGATGCCCATTACGGGGCAGGTCCGGCCGCCTTCTACATATACATCTACATGATTACTCTGCAATTCACATTTAAGTGTTTGGCAGAGGGTTCATCGAACCACAATCATGCTATCTCTCTACCATTCGATTCCCGAACAGCGCGCGGGAAAAACGAACACCTAAACCTTTCTGTTCGAGCTCTGATTTCTCTTATTATATTTTGATGATCATTCCCACCTATTTAGGTTGGGTTCAACAAAATATTTTCGCATTCGGAAGAGAAAGTTGGTGACTGAAATTTCGTAATTAGATCTCGCCGCGACGAAAAACGTCTTTCCTTTAATGACTTCCATCCCAACTCGCGTATCATATCTGCCACGCTCTCTCCCCTATTACGTGATAATACAAAACGAGCTGCCCTTTTTCGCACCCTTTCGATGTACTCCGTCAATCCCACCTGGTAAGGATCCCACACCGCGCAGCAATATTCTAACAGAGGACGAACGAGTGTAGTGTAAGCTGTCTCTTTAGTGGACTTGTTGCATCTTCTAAGTGTCCTGCCAATGAGACGCAACCTTTGGCTCGACTTCCGCACAATATTATCTATGTGGTCTTTCCAACTGAAGGTGTTCGCAATTTTAACACCCAGGTACTTAGTTGAATTGACAGCCTTGAGAATTGTACTGTTTATCGAGTAATCGAATACCAACGGATTTCTTTTGGAACTCGTGTGGATCACCTCAGACTGCCACCTGCCACACCATACAGTAATCTTTTCTAAATCGCTTTGCAACTGATACTGGTCTTCGGATGACCTTACTAGACGGTAAATTACAGCATCATCTGCGAACAACCTAAGAGAACTGCTCAGATTTTCACCCAGGTCATTTATATAGATCAGGAACAGCAGAGGTCCCAGGACTCTTCCCTGGGGAACACCTGATATCACTTCAGTTTTACTCGATGATTTGCCCTCTATTACTACGAACTGTGACCTTCCTGACAGGAAATCACGAATCCAGTCGCACAACTGAGACGATACCCCGCAGGCCCACAGCTTCGTTAGAAGTCGCTTGTGAGGAACGGTGTCAAAAGCTTTCCAGAAATATAGAAATACGGAATCAACTTGAGGTCCCTCGTCGATAGCGGCCATTACTTCGTACGAATAAAGAGCTAGCTGCGTTGCACAAGAACGATGTTTTCTGAAGCCATGCTGATTACGTATCTATAGATCGTTCCCTTCGAAGTGATTCATAATGTTTGAATACAGTATATGCTCCAAAACTCTACTGCAAACCGACGTCCATTATATAAGTCTGTAGTTCGATGTATTACTCCTACTACCCTTCTTAAACACTGGAGTGACCTGCGCAATTTTCCAATCTATAGGTACAGATCTATCGGTGAGCGAGCGGTTGTATATGATTGATAAGTAGGGAGCTATTGTATCAGCGTAATCTGAAAGAAACCTAGTCGGTATACAATCTGGACCTGAAGACTTGCCCGTATCAAGCGATTTGAGTTGATTCGCAACCCCTAAGGTATCTACTTCTAAGAAACTCATGCTAGCCGGCCGCGGTGGTCTCGCGGTTCTAGGAGCGCAGTCCGGAGCCGTGCGACTGCTACGGTCGCAGGTTCGCCTCCTGCCTCGGGCATGGATATGTGTGATGTCCTTAGATTAGTTAGGTTTAAGTAGTTCTAAGTTCTAGGGGACTAATGACCACAGCAGTTGAGTCCCATAGTGCTCAGAGCCATTTGAACCATTTGAAACTCAAGCTAGCAGCTGTTCGTGTTTCACATTCTGGAATATTCCATTTGTCTTGGTGCATGTCTTATAACATTCGACGCCACATTGGGCGACCTGCGCGCCGGATGGGGCTGAAATGATGATGAAGACAACACAACAACCACTACCTGAGCGGAGAAAATCTCCGACCCAGCCGGGAATCGAACCCGAGCCCCTAAGGACGGCAGTCTGTCACGCTGATCGTTCAGCTATCGGAGCGGACAACACAGGAAGGGCACCCATGTCCGACTTACCTGCAGTCCACAAAACACATTCTGTCGCGCTTCGTCGAGTGAATCATGGCTTCGGGTTTCCCGGCAATTACATGTCTCAAGTGTTCTTTCAAAACTCTCGCGGCTCCAAACAATCCTGTCGTTACAAACATGCGGTTATCTCAGACGATGCAAGTAGTCTTCAGTGACGGTGAAAAGCTTCTACCTTCGGCGTAAACTTTCTGCATAATATCGCGTTCCCTTGAGACACCACCACTCATCTCAACAAAGTAGCAAATCATCCTACAGCTTGCTGGCTGTCTATGTGCCACATACATTGAGGCGCCAAAGAAACTAGTATAGGCGTGCTTATTCAAATACATAGTTACCTAAACAGGCAGAGTACGACACTGCGTTCGGCACCGCCTATATAAGACAAGAAGTGTCTTGCACAGTTGGTTATCAAGATTTATGTGACTCTGAACGTGGTGTTATAGTCGGCACACGAGCGATGGGCCACAGCATCTTCGAGGTAGCGATGAAGTGGGGATTTTCCCGTATGACCATTCCACGAGTGTACCGTGAATATTCAGGAATCCGGTAAAACATCAAATCTCCGATATGGCTGCCACCAGGAAAAGATCCTGCAAGAACGGGATCAACGACGACTGAAGAGAATCGTTCAACGGGACAGAAGTGTAACTATTCCTTAAACTGCTGCAGATTTCTTTGCTGAGCCATCAACAAGTGGCAGTGTGTGAAACACTCAACGAAACATCATCGATATGGGCTTTCGGAGCCGAAGGCCCACTCGTGTACCCTTCATGACTGCACGACAGCAAGCTTTAACCTCGCCTGGGCCCGTTAACACCGACATTGGACAGTTGATGACTGAAAACATGTTGCCTGGTCAGACGACTCTCGTTTCAAATTGTATTGAGCTGATGGACGTGTATGGGTATGGAGACAACCTCATTAATCCATGAACCCTGCATGTCAGCAGGGGAATGTTCAAGCTGGGCCGGCCGAGGTGGCCGAGCGGTTCTAGGCGCTACAGTCTGGAACCGCCCTATCGCTACGGTCGCAGGTTCGAATCCTGCCTCGGGCATGGATGTGTGTGATGTCCTAAGGTTAGATAGGTTTCAGTAGTTCTAAATTATGGGGAACTGATGACCTCAGAATTTAAGTCTCATAGTGCTCAGAGCCATTTCAACCATTTTTTCAAGCTGGTGGAGGCTCTGTAAAGGTGTTGGGCGTGTGCAGTTGGAGTGATATTGGACCCCTGATATGTCTAAATACAACTCTGACAGGTGACACGTGCGTAAGCACCCTGTCTGATCAGCTGCTTCCATTCATGTCTATTGTGCATTCCGACAGACTTGGGCAGTTCCAGCAGGACAATGCGACACCCCATATGTCCAGAATCACTACAGTGTGGCTCCAGGAACACTCTTCTGAGGTTAAACACTTCCGCTGACAACAAAATCCCCAGACATGGACATTATTGAGCATATCTGCAAGTGCTATTCAGAAGAGGTCTGCATCCCGTCACACTCCTACGGATTTATGGACAGCCCTGCTGGGTCATGGTGTTAATTCTCTCCAGCACTAGTTCAGACATTAGTCGAGTCCATGCCACGTCGTGTTGCAGCACTTCTGCGTGCTCGCGGGAGCCCTACATGATATTAGGCTGGTGTACCGGTTTCTTTGACTCAGTGTTGATTATGCTGTATATTACGATCATCTGCCTGAGTTTATCTTCAGAACCCCTTGAGACCTACTAATCCTAATGCCCTCCGACTACTTCTGTCTTAAAAAAAATGGTTCAAATGGCTCTGAGCACTATGCGACTCAACTTCTGAGGTCATCAGTCGCCTAGAACTTAGAACTAATTAAACCTAACTAACCTAAGGACATCATACACATCCATGCCCGAGGCAGGATTCGAACCTGCGACCGTAGCGGTCGCTCGGTTCCAGACCGCAGCGCCTAGAACCGCACGGCCACTCCGGCCGGCTTCTGTCTTAAAGATCAGACAAATTCTGCCACAATGAAACATATAAAAGCACTAAAAGGAACCAAACGAATAGACTAATTACAGCGAGGGAAATACATATATAGCAACATACCTACAAAACAAACTTAGATAACGTAATTGAAATGCACGTCCGCGTAGCAAAATCAATTTTTCGCCAATCCGACGAATGCCATACCAGCACTGGAAACGTATTTAAGCTGTAGCACATCCCTCTCGAGTCTGCGGTGGATAACTCTGTTGTTTACTTCTCTGTAATTGTCAGCCTGCCACAGTATTATTGCACCTGGGGGTGATATTTCGAGAAGACACGCTGAACCACTTGGTACTGTGTGTACAACTGCGCGTTGCGCTTTCCCTAATCACCACTGTGCTTATTTACTGAAACATCACCGCATGTCTACGATAACGGCCACGGGGCCAAGTGCATTAATATTGTGCCCGGGTAGTACATACATCTCTACGCTAGAAGGGCACAGTATTTTCTACTTAGCCTCATTCATTTAAAGTATGTTTACAAGAGAGCACAGAAAAGTGGCCGGCCTAAGTAGCCGTGCGGTTCTAGGCGCTGCAGTCTGGAACCGCGAGACCGCTACGGTCGCAGGTTCGAATCCTGCCTCGGACATGGATGTGTGTGATGTCTTTAGGGCGGTTAGGTTTAACTAGTTCTACGTTCTAGGCGACTAATGTCCTTAGAAGTTGAGTCCCATAGCGCTCAGAGCCATTTGAACCATTTTTTGAAAGAAAAGTGAACGAGAATCAGCGAACAACAGTTATCTGTTGTGTAAACGATAAGCGAGCGCGAGCGAACTGCATTCGGTAGTGTTCGGATCGCATTTTCTAGTGTTCGGCCTTTTAGCGAACGATCAAAGGAATTTCGCATGCTATCCGCTTCAGCGTTAACAGTACTGAATGCTTTCATCAGCTGTTGGTTGCTTTGAAAGGTCACGGCCGACTTCCTTCCCCATCCTTCCCTAACCGTGACCTCGTTGTTTAGTGCCCTCCCCCAAATCAACCAACCAACCATCAGCTGTCACGTCTACTTTTGGTGTTGACATGAGTTACATGAGCATAGAGCAGTCGTAAGAGAATGTAATGTTGCTGATTGGATGTAGATATCATCATAATAAGTGCTTTGGATTCCAAGGGATCCACAACATAACTGTGGAAGAGAAACAAATATGATTAATAGAAAACTGCATGAGCTCCTACCACGACGCAGTGGAGAAATGAGGCAGCTGCTTCCGAGAAGAAGACGTCCTTTTCAGGGACAAATATGAATAGAGGCCTACTGATTTGAGGGGAGTGAGGGACAGTGAAGGAAAACCGAAGAACAAAATGAGAGGAAATTTAACTGAAATTACTAAATAATCAAGTCTGTCTCAAATGCACGTAATTTTGTTTGTTTTCTGCGTTTGGTCTACATTAAAATATGAGAAGTTACAGATATTTGTTCAAGGACGCAGGGTACGTTCCTTACATGTAGGAGCGAAAATCGGCAAGTTATTGTACAAAACTGGCCATTAAAATTACTACACCACGAAGATGATGTGCTACAGACGCGAAATTTAATCGACAGGAAGAAGATGCTGTGATATGCTGTAAGTAGGCTGTTTAGGGTTTTTTATTGGTAACACCGCCGCCACGTAGCGCTCTGTATGAAAATCACTGGCTATGCCGTGTGCAGTCTGTGGCTGGTTGGTATTGTTGTAATACTCGCCATTGTAGTGTTGGGCAGCGGCAGCTGGATGCTAACAGCGCGTAGCGTTGCGCAGTTGGAGGTGAGCCGCCAGCAGTGGTGGACGTGGGGAGAGAGATGGCGGAGTTTTGAAATTTGTAAGAATTGGTGTCATGAACTGATATATATATTATGACTATTAAGGTAAATACATTGTTTGTTCTCTATTAAAATCTTTCATTTGCTAACTGTGCCTCAGTAGTTAGTGCCTTCCGTAGTTTGAATCTTTTATTTAGCTGGCAGTAGTGGCGCTCGCTGTATTGCAGTAGTTCGAGTAACGAAGATTTTTGTGAGGTAAGTGATTTGTGAAAGGTATAGGTTAATGTTAGTCAGGGCCATTCTTTTGTAGGGATTTTTGATAGTCAGATTGCGTTGCGCTAAAAAATATTGTGTGTCAGTTTAAGCACAGTCTAGTATAAATTTTTCTAAGGGGACGTTTCAATGCAAATGATTAGCTTTTCAGAGCATTCACACAAGGTTGGCGCCCGTGGCGACACCTACAACGTGCTGACATGAGGAAAGTTTCCAGCCGATTCCTCATACACAAACAGCTGTTGACCGGCGTTGCCTGGTGAAACGTTGTTATGATGCCTCGTGTAAGCAGGAGAAATGCGTACCATCACGTTTCCGACTTTGATAAAGGCCGGATTGTAGCCTATCGCGATTGCGGTTTTTTCGTATCGAGACATTGTTGCTCGCGTTGGTCGAGATCCAGTGACTGTTAGCAGAATATGGAATCGGTGGGTCAGGACGATAATACGGAACGCCGTGCTGGATCCCATTGGCCTCATATCTCTAGCAGTCGAGGTGACAGGCATCTTATCCACATGGCTGTAACGGATCGTGCAGCCACATCTCGATCCCTGAGTCAACAGATGGGGACGTTTGCAAGACAACAACCGTCTACACAAACAGTTCGACGACGTTTGCAGCACCATGAATATCAGCTCGGAGACCATGGCCGCTGTTACTCTTGACACTGCAGCACACAGGAGCGCCTGTGATGATGTATTCGGCGACGAACCTGGGTGCATGAGTGGCAAAACGTCATTTTTCAGGATGAATCCAGATTCTGTTTACAGCATCATGACGAATCCGCGGTGAACGCACATTGGAAGCGTGTATTCGTTATCGTCATACTAGCATATCACCCGGAGTGTTGATATGGGGTGCCATTGGTTACACGTCTTGGTCACCTCTTGTTCGCATTGACGGCACTTTGAACAGTGGAAGTTACACTTCAGATGTGTTACGACCCGTGGCTCTACCCTTCATTCGATCTCTGCGAAACCCTACATTTCAGCAGGATAATGCACGACCGCATGTTTGCAGGTCGTGTACGGGCCTTTCTGAATACAGAAAATGTTCGACTCTGCCCTGACCAGCAAATTCTCCAGGTCTCTCACCAACTGAAAACGTCTGGTCAATGGTGACCGAGCAACTGGCTCGTCATAATACGGCAGTCACTACTCTTGATGAACTGTGGTATCGTGTTGAAGCTGCATGGGCAGTTGTACCTGTACACGCCATCCAAGCTGTGTTTGACTCAATGCCCAGGCGTATCAAGGCCGTTGTTATGGCCAGAGGTGATTGTTCTGGGTACTGATTTCTCAAGATATATGCAACCAAACTGCGTGAAAATGTAATCACATGTCAGTTCTAGTATAATATATTTGTCCAATGAATACCCGTTTATCATCCGCATTTCTTCTTGGTGTAGCAATTTTAATTGCCAGTAGTGTATTTCTGTTTATTAAAAGGTAAAAGCACAACAAATGTTCAAATGTGTGTGAAATCTTACACACTATTTAACTTAAATTATCCTAAGGACAAACACACATACCCATGCCCGAGGGAGGACTCGAACCTCTGTCGGGATCAGTCGCACAGTGCATGACGGCAGCGCCTTAGAACGCTCGGCTAATCCCGCGTGGCCACAACGAATGTCCTTGGTAGTAAACAAATTCGAATATGTGGAAATTATGTTGATTAAAAGGACAAATATTCTTAAGACCTGGTTATCCCCGTTCCTTATATTCAAGGTACGTGTATCTGTAATTACATGGCTGATATGTCACTACTATGTTAGAGATGTTTTGAGATAAATAAAAGTGGTTTACCCAGGATCATGCTATCTCCCCTCTACCAAACTATGTAGCAGATTTAATCAAGTAGCCTGTGTGACAGTGCGTGTGTAAATTTAGCATTTCCTTATTCATATTAAATTGACATTATCTTCCTTATACATATTTTAATAAAATCCTTGAAGTGCTTAGAATATTACTGCAGACATTAAGAACTAGTTGAGGCTTAATAGCTACTGAAATGCGAAATAATATCTAATGTAAATGTGTTCAGTTGCTAATAGCCAGAGTGTAAGTGCTAGCCTTTTTTCAGGTTACTTTGGTCGTCGGTAATTAGTGTAGAGCTTTTAAATGTCCTCTTCAACAGTGATGAACAGCCAGTGAAAAGCGCCAAGCGAAGCATCTGAAAAATTTTGCAATAATGCTAAAGAAACATGCAATTGGAATTCAGTGTTAAGTGCGCAACCCGTACGTACATATTTACACACCTACATAATGTTCCTCTTTTCCTACGCCATCCTGCTTACTTCATCAAAGATAGTGCGCGGACCATGCAAAATGATCATTTCTGAATACCTTACTTTTGCATCGTTGCTCTAAGTGCACAGTGTTCTATACTGTGTTATGATTATTAGCATCAAAACAGTAATGGCATTTTCATAGGCTATCTTCCTTATATCGTGTTTTCTTCCGTTCCCTCTAGTCTAGAGGTAATTCTTGTTCACATAGAGCAGATCGGGGGAAGATGCCATACTTAAGGTTTGGAGGACCAAAGGCGAGTTAGAATTGGAGATTAAGGATCAGCACTGAAATATTGTTCACTGATGAGATTTTTCCATGAAAAGGCCAGTTGGCGTTACGAAACCATTAGTAATTATTTGTTTATTTAATTTTTATATTAACAGTGTCGTTTAGGCATCTCACCCCAGGCATCGGGGTGAGATGACAGTTATATTGCAAGGAGATTTCAGCACTAGTTTTGTGCATTTATGATACAACATAGCCACATAAGTAATTCAGACAGCAAATTTATTACGTTTGTAAGGAATAGAATACAAAACATATAAATACATGTAAGAATACGAAAATGACAAGAAAGGATGCAAATGAAATCAGAATTCATTTGCACAGATATTGCACATGTTTTCTTCCTCTGTACAGGTTCCATGCAATCATTTATTGCAAATGACACTTAGTCCAATCCACTTGTGATCCATTTTTATGATAGTAATTCTTGGCACACTCAGCACAATAATCACTGTCATTTGCTGAGTTACTTAGTTTGCTAAACTTAGACCGACCTGGAGTTGATTTTTTGCTTTTAATTCGCTGTCGCCTAGCTCCTGCTGCTTCTATACGACTCCCTTCTGTGAGAACTTCAGCGGTTTTCTTTCTGCGCTTAGATGGTAATTTATCCAATATAGGCATTGGAGAAATTTCTTCGAACGATGTTCCTGGCATCGGCTCGTTATCAACCTGTGCTTCAAGTCTTCTGTTGCCTTTCTGTGGGAGAACAACCTGAGCACATCCTCTACAGTCGGTGTTATATCCTTCATTCTTGTCTGCCACAACAGTATCAACCAGATCAGAAATTTGAAATGCCTGCTCTGGAATTCTTTCCGGTTTGTATGGGTACAAGCGACAAGCTTCAAATCCAGATTGAGCATCGGATGGAACTGCAGCTTTCTTCCAGGCTTCACTGAGGAAGAGTGGGAGCTGTGCTCTTAAGACTTTACGTCCGGGATGACACAATGCACAGTTTCGCATTGTCCTGTAAAAAGCTTTTTCAGTAGTTTGAAACCACACCTGTCAAAAGTCAGAAGGTAGTGTGTTGAATGCGGAGGTAAACAAATCGTGATCACATCATTTTCTGTTGCATGATCAAGCATATCTGGATCAGTAGAATGTGAGGTGTGCCCATCGAGAAGCAGAACTATTTTTCCTCGTCGTTTTCTGGGAATAAAGTGGTCTTTCAGTCAACTCATTAATATATCAGAGTTGACATCAAACCATTCGGAAGTCCATTCTCCCATTCAGACTTCTTTCTTTTGCCTTTTAAAATGCACTTTGGAGTAATGAAGTTGCCTTCAGTATTACAGCAAGTGATTACCGTTATGGTTTCCCCTTTTTCTTGGGAAGTTACTTGATACAATGAGGGAGAGCCTTTATCTTTTATCACTTTGTCTGGTGTATGATTCATCTGAGACCCAGTTTCGTCCATGTTGTACAGGCAGACAGGCTTATCCAGTAAAGAATTTACTGTTAAGACATCCAGAACTACAGAAAAATGTGCTACAACATCTTCTCTATTCATTCCCATAGCCCTATCAATAGAGAGATCTTGTAGCCTCTTCATCCGTGGGTTACGTTTCAGAAAGGATTGTAACCAGTTCCAACCTGCCATTTGATTTTCTTTAGAAAATCAATGAGGAATTCCATTTCTTTCCGCAAACTGGAATACCAGCCTACGAAGAGTTTCTCCAGTTGGTGGTAATCCACACATTTGTAACTGTCTTATGTAAGTGAGCAATTGTTTCTCATTCTCTCCACCAAGGCTACCTATAAATAATAAAAATAATTATAATGTGATAGTTATTCATCACTGAGAAAAGTTTGAGGAATTAAAAAAGTATAATTCAATCATTAATTTTAAGGTTAATTAATATTTTAATTAGAAATTATTCTCATTTTGCTCCATAATCAAATAAAACATTATAATTAATAGAGTACTGCTTACTTTGTGGGCCCATGCCATACTTCCTTTCATCTTTCTTCACCAGATGTCGTTTCAGAGTTCTGTATGGGATCCCATATTCTTGGGAAGCTCTAAAACAATTCATTCCACCAGTCCTTACATGTTCCATAGGGATTCTTCAGACCACTGACCTCTATTTGAATGTTCTAACATACGCTTGAGGCATTTCCTACGAATAGAAAGTCTGTGTACCTGGCGGATACTATTCGGCATCTTACCCCGAGAAAACAGTGGCGTCTCTCCCGAGGATCGGGGTGAGATGCTACTTACCGTGACTGGCACAACATGGCCGTTGTGTGGCAACGGCGGATGACAAATTAAACTACAAAGTATCTTCTACGCTCAACAAGTCCAGCATTTGGCTCTACTACATTTTTCAGAGGCTCGTATGCTCTTGAAAATCGCTGTACACTATTAAGAAGGTTTTAGTTCTTACATTGTATTTGTAGCTTCCAAAGCGGAGAAACAACTACCACAGCGATACATGGAGCTGCCTTCACCCCATACTACAGCTAGCGATTGCCGTGCAGGTTGGTGTCGCGATCTGTTGAGAGCCGGTGGAAATGCCAGCTTTAGGCATCTCACCCAGATAGGCATCTCCCCCCGATCTACTCTAAACACTGAAGAACCAAAATATCTGCTGCACCTGCCTCATATCGAGTAGGGCCCCCGAAAGGACGCGACGTGGCATGGACTCCACTTATGCATGAAGTATGTTGGAGGTAACTGACACCATGAATCCTGCATGGCTGTCCCTAAATCCGTAAATGTATGAGAGAGTGGGGAGTGTGGTGGCCAACAGAAGTATTTAAAGAACGTCCCTGGAGCCATCCTGCAGCAGTTCAGGACGTGTGAGGTGTCGCATTGTCCTGCTGGAACTGCCCAAGTCCGTCGGAATGCACAATGGACATGAATGGATGCAGGTGATCAGATAGGATGCTTACGTACGTGTCTCCTGTCAGAGTCTTATCTTGTCTCCTGTCAGAGTCTTATCTACACGTATCAGAAGTCCCATATCACTCCCACTGCACACGCCTCGTACTGTAAGTAAGCTGTTTAGGTTTTTTTATTGGTAACGCCAACGCCACGTAGCGCTCTGTATGAAAAATCACTGGCTGTGCTGTGCGCAGTCTGTGGCTGGTTTGCATTGTTGTCTGCCATTGTAGTGTCGGGCAGCGGCAGCTGGATGCTAACAGCCCGTAGCGTTGCGCAGTTGGAGGTGAGCCGCCAGCAGTGGTGGACGTGGGGAGAGAGATGGCGGAGTTTTGAAATTTGTAAGAATTGGTGTCATGAACTGATATATATATATTATGACTATTAAGGTAAATACATTGTTTGTTCTCTATTAAAATCTTTCGTTTGCTAACTATGCCTATCAGTAGTTAGTGCCTTCCGTAGTTTGAATCTTTTATTTAGCTGCCTGTAGTGGCGCTCGCTGTATTGCAGTTGTTCGAGTAACGAAGATTTTTGTGAGGTAAGTGATTTGTGAAAGGTATAGATTAATGTTAGTCAGGGCCATTCTTTTGTAGGGATTTTTGAAAGTCAGATTGCGTTGTGCTAAAAAAATATTGTGTGTCAGTTTAAGCACAGTCGTGTATAATTTTTCTAAGGGGACGTTTCATATGTCGACCCTTAGCCAAGGATACCTCACTGGAGTCTTCTGATTTTTTCCTTGTAGTTTGTGTAATTAGTGTAGCTTTTGTTTATTGCTAGCGCTTAATCATAGAGAGAATTTCCTTTGTAGTTGTAGTCTTTCATTCTTGTACAGTAAAACAGTTGTGGCATGCATGTAGATTTGCACCAAATATTTCGCAGCTGCGCTTGCAATTAAGTAGATATTATTTTCAGTGCTATGTTAATGTGTTCTCTTATTTTTGTTCTTCAAATTGTGTTTTTCTGTGTTGTCGTGTGAAAAATTGTGCCAATAATGGCGTGTGAAAAACGTAACACTAGGCTCCAAAGTAAACTGAGAAATGACAGTGAAGACGAAAGCAGTGTGTTAGCGTCACCATGTAATGAATTCACTAACGTTCAAAGTAGTAATTTGGTAATAGCGCATAGGGAAATGGAGCGGGGTGCAAATAATGGTGTAGGCAGTGAAACAATTAGTGAACAGGGAAGCATTATCAATCGATCGGTCGGCAACAGCTCGCCTCAGGATTCCGAAATGACAGGACACAATCTTGCAAATACTGTAGATTCAGATTTTGCGTCCTCACCGTTTTCTCAAATAAATCAAGACACATTTTCTGATTTTCAAAATGCGAATATTGCCGGTTCAAATGCACTGCCGAAAAGCACTGAGGAACATGTTTCAGACACCAGTGCACTGTTATTACAGGTAATGCAACAAATGGGACAAAGGCTACAAAAGTTAGACACAACGCTTGAACAAAATCAGAGACAAACAGAGCGAAAGTTAGACACAATGGAACAAAATCTTCAAAAGTTAGACACAATGGAACAAAATCTTCAAAAGTTAGACACAATGGAACAAAATCAGAGACAAACACAGCAAAAGTTAGACACAATGGAACAAAATCAGAGACAAACAGAGCAAAAGTTAGACGCAATGGAGCAAAAGCTTCAAAAGTTAGACTCAGTGGAACATACGCTTGAACAAACACGTGAAGATTTAACTACTGAATTACATAAAATCGAATCGAAATGTCAAAAAGTCTGTAATGACGTAAAAACACAAATTTGTGAGCATTTCCAACCTATTTTTTCGCGGCATGAAAACTCATTACAGAATCACGAAGCAGCCATAAAAGAATTGCAAACTGTTGTTCGTGAAAATCACGACACCTTGCAAGCTGAAATGGACTCAGTTGCATCTACCGATTCGGTTACGCAACTTGCAAAAACTCAAGAAAACGTAAAGGACACAGTAGATACTCTGAAAATTGGTTCAGAAAGACACATGGAGGACATTAGTTCATTATCAGAGAAAGTAGTTGAACTTTCGGATCAGCTAAATAATTTATCTACGAAGGTAGATGATAATTTGAATGACACAAAACCAGTAGTCTTTAATGACACAGAAGAGTGCGAACAAATTAGGAAATTCAAACAAAGTCTGAATCAAATTAGTAAGCAACACCAAAGAGAAATCCGAGAAGTACAAGATCAGCTGACACAGGTAATACAACAATTACGTCTTTCAGAGGACACTCGCGCTCCAATACGGGAAGAGGGACATAGAAATACGGAACAGCCACAAAATAATAACACAGGACACTTCGGAAATTATGAAAGAAATTGGCAAGGTACACCGAATTCTGAGATGGAACCACCGACAAGACGTAACAATGACCGATATGCGACCCGCCGACACGATGATTTTGACTATAAGCTGTTCATTACTACACGTAAATTCAAAACATTTAAGAATTCTGGCAACGACATTCATCCACAAGCGTGGCTTCATCAATTCTCTCATAGTTTTCCTCCCAACTGGTCACTAGAGTACAGATTAGAATTTATGTGTGGCTACTTAGAGAATGAACCAGCTGTAAGAATGCGATCGGTCATTCACGATTGCCACAGTGAAGGAGAATTTTACCATGCCTTCCTCTCAGCATATTGGTCCCAAGCCACACAAGACCGAGTAAAACATGGCATCATGATGATGAAACATTTCGAACAATCTGAATTTTCCAGTCTTGTGAAATATTTTGAAGACATGTTGCACAAGAATCAGTACCTGTCAAACCCATACAGCCCGTCAGAACTCATCCGCATTTGCTTAATCAAATTGCCTGAACATTTACAGCATATTATTTTGGCAGGCCGTTGCAAAGACGACATTGAAGCTTTTCAGGGACTCTTACAAGAATTAGAAATTGACACTAACAATCGCGGAACGCGAAAACAGGAACACAACAATTACAGGTCACATCAGTCGCAATTCCGCGATGAAAGAAATAATAACTGCACACGACAAGGCTACTCTCACAATACAAATCGTGACCAAAACAGACACCACCCGTATGACAACCGTTGGCAGAGTAGTAATAATTACAGGGAAAGGTCACCTCTCCGCGGTAGTGACTATCACAGAGACAATCAGAAAAACAGACAATATGGGAACCAAAACAAATATTATCAAGGGAGACAGAATAACGTCAGACGCAACGGTCCAGCACGCAGTTACGATTCAGGGAGAAATTCTCCACCACTTAACCGACAAGAAAGAAACTACAGGAACTACCGACATGACGACAGACGATATGATCGTAACGACAGACCTGAATTGCAGCAGAACTGGCGGGAATCAAACAGAGCAGGGCCCTCTCGGCAAGGTGAATTGGTAGAAGTTAGGTCTCCTAATCCCAATAACGACGCGCGCCAACAAAGAAACAGACAATGACTCGCACCGCAGGCAGCCGCGTGCGCCGGCTGGCTCAGAGAAAAATAACATAAGTTAACCTTGAGCAGAATTCCAGTGTTCCTTACCGACGTAACCACATGATAATTGCTTTGTAGTTGACAGTCTGCGTACTAGGAAGAGTAAAGGTTTACACCACATTTCACATGTAAAACCGTTTATTGAAAGATAATCTGCTTTTTAACTTTGTCTTTGCCATAAAACATTTCACTTCACATTTCTAGTATGCTTTGTCACACTGAGAAACTGTTAACATGCAACAATGTTTGAAGTTTACTATCCAGTCTAGAACCTACGGAATATATTTAGACAGTATTTACGAGTGATTTGTTATAGTGAACAGACATCACTGTGTTATTGCGTGTGTACATTCTTGCTTGTGAGTTGCACGATTACGTAACGACTACACGGCTTACATACTTAGAACATATACTGTTAATGAGGTTTTCATGCAACATTTTGGTTTAGTTGAAAATACATTCTGGATTTAAAGTACTTTCTGTGAGATACCAGATGATACAGTGGTTAGTTTATGTGACAGCTACACGATTTTATCACGACGCTACTAATGAGTGACAATTTACAATGTTGCTTTTGCAGTTTATCTGTTTTATATCTGCACAGTTTTTCTGAATTTTTTTGGAAAGTAAAACATGTTTTAGTAGTAACGTTTGTGGTATAGCTACAATGAGACAGCCTTTTCTGTAGCACAACAATACGTACAGTACAGTACTTACTTCATCACGGCAATAAGCGTAATAACTAAGATATCTATACGCAAAGCATTTCAATTTCGTTTATCATGAGGTAAGTACATTGACTTCTGCAGAACTTAGCTTTCGGAGGACAATAACTACGACACTTCCACAGAGATTGTCTTACAGCAAGACGCACATTTAGCGCTACAGGACACGCATTAAACTATTTATTTTTCAACATATTTGAATTACAAAGAAACTTTTCCATGGTACATTTCATTCCATTGCTGTGATCTGTAACACCTGAGGATATAATTACATTAATCCTCAGGGGGGTACACGCTTACTTTGTGTACCATGTGTTTGGCAAGCACAAGGAGCCCTAGCTAATATGGTATTTGTTTATACAACTTTACACATCGGTACCATATTTCTCTAACACATAAATTACACAGCTATCTGATCACTTAACTGAGAGAGACAAACATTTACTTTACTACATCAGTGACAGATATTTACGTAATTACACCATTGGATAACTTCACACTTACGAAGTTGTATTTTGTCTGTACTTTGTGAACTGTTCATATTTTTTCGGAACCATTGTGATACTATGAGAGCTTTGAATGACATATTTGGTATGGGATCACGATTTTTAAAGTACGTTTGAGGCAGATGACACTTTTGACATGAGCAGAGAATTTTTTTTTTTTTTAAATTATTGAAGGAAGCTACGGAGATTTTGAGAATTTGACTGAGGTGTTATGATGTTATTATTACGACGACGATGTGAATTATGCTGCTGAGGTACATTTAAGCTGATGCTATATGAGTTATTTGATTATGCTACGTATCTGTTATGATGAAATATTGAAGAAGTGTCGACGAATAAGGTAAGGACTAATGAGTAGTGCTTAGGGACTCTGGTTTGTGAAAAAGGTTGTTGGAAATCAAGAATCATACTTTAAGAGTTATGAAATGTATGTAAATGTGTGAATGTATTACAATGCCGACGAAAAATTTTTTGGACACTGTTATATCAACAAGATTTTATTTTCTACACATTTGTAACGCAAATTCTCAACCTGTGAAAATATTTTTATATGAAACTGCCACTGTAGCGGAAACTGGTGTCGTAAATATTTCGGTAAGAAAGTTAAGTGACCACCTGCACGTAATGCGTCGTGGGCACCCAGCTGGGTGACAGCCACCTGGAAACAAGCCATTAGTGTGTGCCTTTCAGAGGCACAGGTAAAAAAGGGTCTCATTATCCTCGCTATTGACATTTCTTTGTAGAAAGCGTCGCAAATACGACACGCTCAAACTTGAAAACATATGATTATACTATGGAGCTCTTAATTTATGATATTTACTAAAATGCCTAATGAAACGATGAGAAATATTACACGGCTATTGTCTTGCTGCTTGAGAGAAATGCCATATGGATTGCTTTATATATTTATTTACTCATTTTGTTTAATATCTAGTTTCTTGTTGCAACGCAGCATTGTTTAAATTAAAATGTAATACATGTACTAATATAACTACTTTCTGTCTACAGATCCAGTAAAGAATCATTTTATGATGTACTTCCTTAGAAAAGAGAGCACAAATAGACATTTCCCTTCACAGGACTTACAAAAATAATTTTTTTTATGATTTGGTAACTTATCTTCTAGCGTATGTTCTAGTGATGCAACACTCTAGTGTTAAGATGTGACATAGGTATTACACATTTTTACTGTAATATTTTTTCTGTTTCAGCTTTGTCATGTTTAGATATAAATTATTACATTTATTGCTGCTCGCTATGCTTACTTGCATTTTTTTTGTCATTGCTGTTTGTATTAATTGTTTAGTGCCGCTGCTTTGCCTCGTGCCTTAGTTTAGCATCTGAGCTCAGTAGATTTAAGTTAGCTTAAGAGGGGGTAGACTATATAAGAAACTAACTATGATGATTTGGAAGAAATGCATTGAGAAGCTATAAGAAAATGGTTTGGCTATAAGAAATGGTCTGGCCAAAAAAGTAGTGTACAGTGGAGAAAAACTATTTTTGAAAGAGGATGTGAGCAAAATACAGAAAGCATGCTTGGATAGGATATTTTTGGTGGAAACAAATGTTGAGATATGACGAAAGATCTACAGAATGAAGTTTAGGGTTATACTGCAGTCCCAAACGTTACACTGAAAACAAACCCTGTCCTTTCCTTTTGTGTTATCCCACTATGTGTTTGTGTACCCTTGTGTATTTATGTTCTTCCTGTCTTTATATGTTCATCTGATAAGACTTATGTTGTAGAATTTTCTAATATTCAGCTACATTCACTATGATGAGGAATACTGTTATCCTCAAATATAATTTGCGTTAATAATATGTCGTTTTCTTTGTAAATATGTTTAGAAATTATTTATTCTGTTCTGTTTTAATGCTCATGTGTGAAGTTGATGTTTCAAAAGTTATTCTGATCTTTTATGTATGTACTTATGTCGTAATTTTTGCAACACTGATGTATTTGCTATTTCGATTCTTTTGTAAAGCCTGTACTACTGCAAATGTTATCTGTAGTGTTATGTTCTTTAAAGATGTATTTTGTACCTTTGTTATTGTATTCTTATGTTATAAAATTGTAATTGACACCAGTTCATCAAATTAAGTAACTTGTAAATTACATTTCACTGCACACGTTTCTGTTGGTCATAGTATATGGACAATATGTGAGAAGTAGTGACTGATAGTGTTTGCACGTGTGTTAATAATTCAGTAAGGGACTGGATAATAGGATTGCTGGTTCTAAGGACATTTCAAAAACAATTTTTGTGAGTGGACAAGTGGTGGTTTATGGACTTGCTGTATTCTCTGCAAGCCTCTTCAATGGTGATTGTGCACCTGCACAGTTGCAACAGATGGCTGCTGGCCGTCTCTACAAGGACTACAGTGGGTCTGCACCTTTGATGACCCAACAATACCATTATTTCTACAAGGACTGCAGTGGGTCTGCACCTCTGGTGGCCCACCAATACCCTAATATCTACCAGGACTACAGTGGGTTTGCTCTGTTGTGGCCCATTAACTGTCTGCATGTCAAGAGTCAGCACTGTCTGTCCGTTGGAAGGACAACACTACTTCTTCAAGACTGCTTAGAAATCGACTACTTCCAAGTGCATTTTCTTTTACTACTCAGACTTTGAGAAAAACACTGCAATTTTACTTTGATGAATGATCAGGACTGTCTTTATGGACTGTGAGAAAATTTTAGCTTTTGACCAACATTGTATCGATAAGTGTGTGCATTTCATTTCTTTGTCATTGTAATTATGAAAAAAATTTTCAAATCTGTATTGGCCACTGCCCAAAACAATTTGTAAATTTTTTTGTGGGGAGCATGGGGGCTATGTAAGTAAGCTGTTTAGGTTTTTTTATTGGTAACACCAACACCACGTAGCGATCTGTATGAAAAATCACTGGCTGTGCTGTGCGCAGTCTGTGGCTGGTTTGCATTGTTGTCTGCCATTGTAGTGTCGGGCAGCGGCAGCTGGATGCTAACAGCCCGTAGCGTTGCGCAGTTGGAGGTGAGCCGCCAGCAGTGGTGGATGTGGGGAGAGAGATGGCGGAGTTTTGAAATTTGTAAGAATTGGTGTCATGAACTGATATATATATTATGACTATTAAGGTAAATACATTGTTTGTTCTCTATTAAAATCTTTCGTTTGCTAACTATGCCTATCAGTAGTTAGTGCCTTCCGTAGTTTGAATCTTTTATTTAGCTGCCTGTAGTGGCGCTCGCTGTATTGCAGTAGTTCGAGTAACGAAGATTTTTGTGAGGTAAGTGATTTGTGAAAGGTATAGATTAATGTTAGTCAGGGCCATTCTTTTGTAGGGATTTTTGAAAGTCAGATTGCGTTGTGCTAAAAAAATATTGTGTGTCAGTTTAAGCACAGTCGTGTATAATTTTTCTAAGGGGACGTTTCAGTACCATTACAGAGCCTCCACCAACTTGAACAGTCCCCTGCTGAAATGCAGGGTCCATGGATTCATGGTGTTGTCTCCATACTCTTACACGTCCATCCGATCGATACAATCTGAAACGAGAGTCGTCCAACCAGGCAATAAGTTTCCAGTCATCAACAGTCCAATGTCGGTGTTGATGGGCCCATGCGAGGCGTAAAGCTTCGTGTCGTGCTGTCATCAAGGGTACACTAGCGGGCGTTCGGCTCCGAAAGCCCATACCCATGATGTTTCGTCGAATGTTTCGCGCACTGAAACTTGTTGATGGCCCAGCATAGAAATCTGTCACAATTCGCGGAACGGTGGCACTTCTGTCACACTGGACGAATCTCTTCAATCGTCGTTGGTCCCATTCTTGCATTATCTTTTATGGCTGCAGCGATGTCCTGACATTCACGGTACACTCGTGAAATGGTCGTAAGGGAAAATCCCCAATTCATCGCTACCTCGGAGATGCTGTGTCCATCGTCCGTGCACTGAATATAACACCACGTTCATGGTCACTTAACTCTTGATAACCGGCCATTGGAGCAGCAATAACCGATCTAACAACTGCGGCAGACACTTGTCTAACTTAAGCGTTGCCGACCACAGCGCCATATTCTGCCTCGTTGCATATATCTGTATTTGAATACACATGCGTATACCAATTACTTTGGCGCTTCATTGTGCAACGATAGTGGGCACATGCAAACTGTTTGCGAATGCTGGTTCGCTTGTGTTCGCTCCAGCGCAAACCAAGTGTAACATTGAGGAAGTCGTTCAATATTTTACCTTTGCATCCGTCGGACGCCTGCTCGCTGCCCAAACCTGCACTTGCCCACAAGCTCTTCAATGCCTGGGTAATCTCCGCGCGCGGCCACACTCAACAATCACAATTTTCTGTCTGTAATTCACGACCTTCTTTCCTCTTCTGATAAATTTCCTCATCCCGCTTCAGCCACAGACGTTCAGTAGTCTGAACCGGAATTTTGTAGAGAAATACCCTAGGGTTGGTGAATAGTTTCTCTTTCGCTACAAAACTTCGAAGACGCCAACTTTGTTTCATGCTCTTGCCATTCCCTTGATTACGTCCTTCCGACGGAGAAACTATAGCAGTAGCGGGAAAACCCACGTGCTTGTTATCGTGGCAACTGTTGTTAGAGCTTCCAAGACATGCTTCTCTGAGGTGGCCGGAACATTCATTCCCATTTAATGAGCCAGTTCCCGGGGACAGTCTCACTACCCATGCGACCGTGCTTCCACTTCCAGTCAGACTTTTCCTTCCAATTTCCCGAGGCTCCAAGTGCCTTGTCGCCGACATACAACAGAGCGTCGGTTATCTGATCGTCGGTCAGCCGAACGACTACTTAACTGAACTACACTGTTTCGCCCCCCTCCCCCCACCAGTCGCGCTACCCAATACCTAGTTGCCGTCAATAGTGAAACAGTAACCGTCTGCGTCCTGTTGCGATCGCTTGGACCAATATTGCAGCGTTAACCCTTTGTTGCCTGACGATACTTGAAAGTACCAGTAAGTTTTGACTCTCATTATTTTCTCGTGGTGCAGTTTCGTGATCTGAGAGCCTGTCGGTACGTAACAGTAACTCTGCTCTACTGTTTCATAGATGTTATTGTGCAATACATAGACCTCTCTGGCGGTCAGAGCTTGAAATGTTTTCGCGCGCTGCTGTGAAAACAGAAGATTGTGTGTGCTTGTTTCCATGGTGTTACCTGAATTTGTGCGCGATTTATTGAAACTTCCGTTGAGTTTTCCATTGTAAGTACTTACCTTCTTTGTTTTTTGTAATAGTTTGAAGCATTGCATTACAAGTGAATGAGATAAAGTGAAAAATATGAAGCGGATTTATTAGTACCGTCAGGTTGTGCGGACACTTTATAGTAGCAACAATGCGTTACCTCTCACTAGTTGTTTTGTCCACTTTTTCTCACACAGATGGACGAAAATAGTAAACCTGGTGGCTACTTGCGACCTTTGAGTGATGCAGAGATTGAAGCAATTTTGTATGAGGACATTCCCTCTGATATTGCAGAAGATACTGACATCGAAGATGATGACGAAAATCTTAATAATTTTGACAAACCTTTTTCGTGCAACTTGCAAGAGGCAGACTGTGAAACAAACTCCAATTATTCGGATAATGATGCCTCAGAGAGTTCTTTGCCGTTTACACATTCACCTCAATGTGAATATCGGAAAAACAGAATGTGGATAGACAAACACATTGAAACAAGGAACTGTGAATACAGATATAGTGAAAGTATCTTCTTACACTTAGATTATCATAAATTCTTTTTCAGCATTAGTCAATTTCTTCTTTTTCATTTGACGAATTACTTTAGAATCCTGTTCCATCTGTGAGAACTGCAGTACTATTTCCATTCATGTATTCGTTTTGCAGGGCCTATGGAAGAATTATTTCAGGATTGCCACACAGATACTGATGTTTTTATTTTCATTTTGAAGCCAATTGTAGAAGACATAATTTTCCAGACCAATCTTTGCGGAACACAGAAGGGAAAAATTTTAAATCTGAAGGAACATGAGCTGCTTGCTTCTTTGAGTATTAATTTATTTATGGGTTACCACAAGCTACCGTCATGAAAACACCAATGGTGTGCATGTGATGACCTTGGCATTTCTATTATAAGGCGATGCATGAGCGGGGACAGGTTTGATTTTATTTTGAGTAATTTACATCTTAATGATAACACAAAAATTCTAGAAAGAAACACTGATAAATTGTATAAAATACGCCCGCTTCTGACCGCTTTGAATAAGCAATTTAAGCCCATATACAGGGGCACTAGAGTACTCAGTATTGATCAATCAGTGATTGTCTTCAAGGGAAGAAATAGCATAAAGCAATATAATCCACTAAAACCAATCAAAAGAAGATATAAACTATGGGCAATTTATGATCAAAAAGGATACACACTCAATTTTGAATTGTATCAAGGTAGAAATGAGACACTGGAGAAGGGCTTTGAAGGGTACGGTTTAGGGGAGAGAGTAGTAATGAAATTTTCTAAACGGTATTGGGGTCAGTACAGAAAATTGACCTTTGACATTTTTTTTACTTCTATTCCACTTTTAGAGAAATTAAAATCCGCAAATACATTTGCCTGTGGAACAATTAGAACAAACAGGAAAGGTTTGCCAATGAATTTACCTAAAGAAAAATGTCTAAAGTGTGGGGAATCAAATCACCTAGACCTAACAGTATTTCAATGGAGGGACAATAAAGTAGTGTATTTTGTGTAAAACTTCCATGGCATTGAACAGAGCGTAGTGTCAAGAAAACAGAAAGATGGAACTAGTATGACCATACCATGTCCAGTTATTGTAAGTGATTACAATAAAAACATGGGTGGTGTGGATCATACAGACAGATTACATTCAACTTGTGGTCTTGACAGTCGATCAAAGAAATGGTGGCACCGTCTCTACTGAGGAACTGTAGAAATTGCTTTTGTCAATTCTTACATCATTTTCAGTGATCTACATGGGGCACTGCCACTGCTGGAATTCAGGCGTGCTGTGGCACTAGGGCTAATGACTGAACAGCAAGTGCCAAATCTTAAAAAGAGAAACTCTGGTAAAGATGAAATGCCTCCCCCAAAGAGAAGGAAAGGTAACTTTTCTGTTCCTAAGGATGTAAGTCTTGGCAACCTAGGAAAACATTTTGTAGTGTTCAGTTGTAAAAGAGGACGATGCGAAATGTGTGCGAAAAATAAAATTCAGTCGAGACCACATTTATAATGTACTACATGTGAAGTGTATTTGTGCTGAAATGAGAACAAGAGCTATTTCCTACAATTTCATGAGGTATCTCTAAATATGTGATACGTATATACTGTCAAAAATGTATAGCTAAGTTACTATGTATTGTGAAGTTGCTATAGATGGTAAATTTATGCGAAATTCAAAAAAATTCAGAAATATCATAATTTTGTTAATTAATTTTCTAATGTAAAAATATTTAATATTTATGTGGAATAAAGTACAAGTTATAAAAAAAGCATTTTTCTGCAGATGTTGTGATTCTGTCCATAGAGTCTGATGGTACTTCTGAGTACCGGGAGTGAAAAAAGTTGTAAAATATAAAATAAAATTTTACAAAAAATCCTACCGTCATTTGAGGCCACAATAACGTAAATTCCGCAAAGAAAATGCTAAAAAGTAAATTTTTTCTTATGTCAGGAAACAAAGGGTTAAGTAAACTTGCGTTATAAAATGCCTCAACATAAACGTGTTGTCGTTTCAATGACAAATAGAAACTAAAAGTCTGGAGGAAGATATATCTGCAAGCAAGTTATCCAATGAGTACGGAATTGGTAAATGGACAATTGCGGATATAAAAAAAGACGAGCATCACAAATTTTATATTTAATCTTGATTTTATTGATGGATCGACAATTTGTGTAACTATGAATCTCGTTACAAAACAGATCTAGATGGCACTGTTCGCACTAGGTTTACTCAAAAAAGATCACATGGAGAGCTTATCTCTCGTCTCATTCTATTTGAAAAGCAATTCAGTTCAATGAAATTGGAGGGTCGTCGAATTTTAAAGGAAGCACGGGCTTGTTAAAATGCTTAAGTCAAGACAGAGCATTCGTGAGTTTCAAAAACCGGGAGAAAAATTGTCGGCTAATTCTTCAGCAGCTGATTCTCTCAAAATCAACATAAGGGACGTATTGTGGGAGGAAGATCATGCTCTCGAAAACGTTTACAATGCTGACAACACTGGGCTCAACTGGAAAGCTTTATCAAGAAAAACTCTTGCTTCATGTAGTGAATTAACAGCACCTGGTTCTAAAATGAGCAAGGATCGTGTTACTGCTTTAACTTGAGCTAATGCTACTGGTAACCACCGACTGCATATGATCGTTATAGGTAAAATTAAGAAACTGCGTTGTTTCAAACACATCAATATGTTGCGATGCCTCTCGTTCACACCTTACAAAAGAGCGCCTGAATGAAGACAGGGTGTTTATAAATGAATATCAGGGTTTTAACGCTTTATAATATTTATTGCATTAAACTTACAGTTATAAATGATATGTCAAATGAAAGAGCAACTCAAACAGTTTTACCAAGAACCTTATAAATGTTCAATGTGAGCACCATTTGTCACATGGCACACATCACGTCTATAGCCGAGTCCTTCCCCAAAGGAAAAAATCGCTTGGCTTTAGGTCATTGGGCCCCTTGCGGCCTATTCAGCGCTTGGACTATAGACTTGATGTGTGCCGTGTGACAAATCGTGCTCACATTGAATATTTGTAAGGTTCTTGGTATAACTGTTTGAGTTGCTTTTTCATTTGACATATCATTTATAATTGTATGTTTAATGTAATAAATATTATAAGGCGTTAAAATCCCGATATTCATTTATAAGCACCCTGTACTATGAATTCGACAAGTGGTTTATGCATGTTTTGTACCCTGTGGAAAAGCTAATCATTTAAAGAACGGCAAAAGGGAGAACAAGTTGCTAGGCGTTGACTATGCACAAACACCAGCACACCTATCATGAGATATCGTGCACGAACACGACGAGTTCATATGATTTTTCTTCCGCTCAACGTAATCTCCTTTTTCGAGCCGGTGGCTCAAGACGTGTTCCAAACGGTATTACACTGAAAGACATGTTACGTAAGTTATTGTTAGAAAGGCAAGAGGAGGAAGAAGAAAGTCAGTTAGGAAATAATAAAAATATTGAGTTGAAAGATGTGTCCTACATGATCGGAGTAGCATGAGATAATATAAAGGAAAAGAACTTGAAAAAATCTTGGAATAAATTTTTAGTTATGGTAGAAAGTTCTGAAAGTATAATTGAAAATGACGAACAGAATGATATGCTCAAAATGGTCTTAGTATTCTGACAAAAAACTTAGTTGCCATGAATTTGATGATGAAGACTTTCAAGAATAGATGAGTGTCGGAGATGCAGATCCAGGGCACCAAATCGTGCATGATAGCGAAATTGTAAACCTCGTCACCGATAAAACTGAATTTGGCAGCATCTCATCAAGTAACTATCCAGCAAATGAAGATGAAAATGCGCTAGTTGCTTCTGTAGCATTTCCATACTTCGATACTGTCTAGCTACGGTTTGAAGCTCAAAATGAGGGTGACCAGTATCAGAAGTCTGTCCGAAAAAAGTGCTTCGCTTAAGCGAGTAGGTTTTCTTAGACAAACCAGAATTAAGGATTTCTTAAGCGTTAATTCTATACGTAGGCACTATACAGGGAAAATACATATGTATTACCTATGTTTTGTTTACCTGGCTACACTACATACATTTCTATTCCATTTTACTTTTGTAATAATAAAAGAGGTTCATATTGTTATAGATATATGCAGTGGCGGATTTAAAAATTTTGCGCCCCTAGGCACACCATATTATATGCGCCCATCCCAAGAAAAACATGCTTTAAATAATAACCAATTCCTGATCACTTCACAATTGACGGTTTGGGCGGAAGCCCTGTGAGCTGTTTCCGTACTCTTCTATTCGTTGTTCTGAAGGACGCGTCAGCGGGCTAGTCCCGCTCAATTTAAATGCAATACGGTTCCTGAACTGTACTTGGTATACGGCAGCGGATAAAACAAACTTAAAACTGCATTGTGTTAGCACATTCTTCTGTCGAAAGACAACAGAAACGAACATAAGGAAAATAACTTTTCTTTTATGGCCTACAAATTCAGCAGAGCGTGTAGGAGAGAACAGACTTTTCTTATACATTCACCTTCAATATTGCCTTTTACACCAAACCGTTGAAAATGAAAATAAAAAAGTTGTGTTCTGATCTAAAAATTGAAGCGAACAAGTCATACATCATAAAGTTAATACATACTTTTACAGAGATGCGTTCAAAATTAAAATTCAACTGTCGTCTTACGATCTACTAACTTGAATGTGTAGCAGATTAAAAAAAAAACACGTTCGGTATTAATACGTGAATCTATAGGAAAGCGAAAGAAATGAAAATGAAACAGAGACTTCGGTGCACGAACTAATAACTAAATAAAGACGAACAAGCACAGAACTCGACTTGCTATTACATAATTTCATAGACCAGTGTGGAAAAACAAATTTGTCTTATAATCTAATAGTTAACGTGTAAAGCATTAGGGTCTGTGTAGCTAGATGCTGCATAATAAGTGTACACAATACGTTTATTGCATATAAGGGCTGAACAGTTTGGTACTGCAGCTACTGCTCTCACGAAAGCTCTTTCTAACGGTATTAGCAAAGCTTTTACGTATTTATCAACAGAACTGAACTATGTAATTTCTTAGACTTTCCCGGCGATTTTGTGACATCTCGTTGAAGCGGGTGTACTGCTGGTGGTCTGAGTTTTTCTGACACAATAGTTCGACTTCGTACCTCGGCGACATCAACGAGATGTCAGAAATGAAATACGTTATTTATTAACAATTTTTCATCTGAGCGTACTCTCCGATAATGTATATTTCCGCGATAACTATAAATTTCAGCAGATACCAAGAACACGCATCTGTATGACTTGATTGTGCAGCGCCGAGTGGCCTGGGTCATTCGAATATTGTTTAATACTGTGGGGCGCCTTCGGTCACGTTTTCTGAGTTTTGCCATGGGCAAATGTAAAATAAACAGGTAATACGTAGTTTGTAAATCCAATGAATGTGCTCTAAGCTATAATAAAAATCATATTGTTTTTTGTTGTGGTCTTCAGTCCGGTTTCATGCAGGTCTCCATGCTACTCTACCCTGTGCAAACTTCTTTATCTCCGAGTAACTACTGCAACCTGCATCCATCTAAATCTGCTTAGTGTATTCTTCTCTTAGCCTGCCTCTACGATTTTTACCCTCCACGCTTCCCTCCAATACTAAACTGGTGATCCCTTGGTGGTTCAGATGAACTGTAACTAAAGTTACTGAAAACTGTGAAGGAGCCCAACAGTGTTCTACAGCTTTCCTTCCTCCTCACTAATTTGGCGTAATAGTTGTCGAGTACTGGGAGAAATGTTTCGGCTCTACAAGGGATTTATATAATTCATGCACCATTTTAGTTTCAATATTTACACTTTGCAATTTCCGATTTACACTATTAAATCACTGGAGTATGTCCTTCCAAACTGTCATCATGAATACCGTTTCTAGTCTGCTGAGTTGATTCAGTAAAGCTGAAGCTTCGTTTTGCACAAGTGGTTTTTCAAATGTATTATTGGCAATATGTATTGATAACGCCCTCCCAGTTTTCATATAGACTTACACACGCTTCCTCTCTTGCTGGCCAGTGTGTTTTTGATAAACTTTTTACCATTTTGCTTCTTGGTTTCACAAAAGAAAGAAGTTTATCCCAGCGTTGTGTAGAAGTAGAGAAAAAATTATAAAGCTTTTGCACTACATTAAAAAATGAACATGCTTCCCTGCAACAGCTTGCAGCACTAGTGCCTACTAAATTCTAAGAATGTGCTGCACAAGGCGCATAATGCGTTTTCGGATTACGCGCTTTAATGCGTACCTGCATACCTGCCTGGCGTAGTCATTTGACTATCCTCTACAGTCAGTAATATCAATGGAATTTGTAGACAGGATTTTTAATACGGCCTCAGCTAAGTTTTCGGACTTGTGTCCCGTGTTTGGTAAAAACAGAAAGAAACGTTCAACAGGGTCACGATTCTCGTTCACATATTTTAATTTGAAAGATAATTGATCAATATGTGAAATGTCCGCAGTAGAATTTACTATCATACAGAAATATTTGGCCAGTTTTATTTCACATACGATAATTCATTCTAGTTGTTAAGAAAGAAGCTCTATTATTTCATCACAGATTGTTGAAGAAATATAACTTGTATGTCCCTGCCCGGGATTTCCATATCGCTCAATGTGCTCAGTCAAAACAAAAGAAAAAAAATTGTAATGGAAAAGAAAGAAAGAATGTATCCGGTTCCAATCGCACTACACCGCACACGAGAACAAAGCTATTTACTTTAAACATGGCACACGAGCACAAATATTTTCCCTTTAAACACGGAGCGATGAACTCGGGTTACTCGACGTAACTGTGCTATGAAAGAACAATGCAGAATAATTTAATTTCATCGTCGCCTGTTTCTCTGTTGCCAGTGAATAGAAGAAGCACACCTGCCGACCGGAATTTGTCTCGTAAAGTAAGTGGGACACTCCCTTTTTTGGCATCTGTTTCCCAAGTCGCCGGAAGTTTAGCTGGGACGCAAACATGTTCTGAATATTCTTAACACTGTCTTTCTAATTTGAAAAGCAAATAACTTTTGCAGTTTCTTGCAGTGAGGTGTGATGGATCGACTTTTATCCCACTTATTCCTATAACATTTTATCGGTTTCTGTGGGCAGAGAAGACAGGCTAAAACGTTTAATTAGTCTTGTTGGCAGTTGGTGTGATGTGTTCCCACTTGTGTGAACACTGCTGTTATGTCTTTACGCAAATGCACTTTTGTCCCAACATAAAATTAAAATAACCTTTCCTTGAAGAAAAAGGTTAGTTAAGAAGTTTAATATAAAATTTTCAGTGGCACATACTATTCGATTGTACGGAGTGGGAATTTTAATATAGTATAAGCTGCAGCATATTACATGAGGTAAACGAAAGTTGGTTTCTTCTTCTTTTTTGCCAAAAAATGTAACTAAGTAAATAAAAAAAAATTTTTTTAAAGGGTGAAGTGGATGTCGCACATAATTAGATATTCTGCTTAAGTTCTTTCCGTATGAACATGTGTTTAAAAATGTAAAACATTCCCTGTATCAAAATGTTTTGTTAAATGGGCGTCATTAAATCAAAGCTTAGATATTGAAGACCACAGAGCTTTCATGTTAATTACAGTATAGGATGGTTGACTTGATACTTCCTCGCAATTTATGCAAGAAATTTCAGTATAGTCGGGTTTTACATACTAAGGCCCACACATGTTATAATTTTTAAGAAACTGCTGATTAGTTTGTCACAGCTTTTCAGGAGTCCCGGTATTTTCACTGGGGAAAATATGGTAGGGTTACGTAGAAGCCAACAACATTCTCGGAATAATAACGTTTCAAATATTGTATTGTAGATTGCCGTCCTGACAGCTTACTTCAAAATCATAAAGATGATACCATACAGAAACCCAATGTTAAATTTCCAAAAATGGTTCAAATGGCTCTGAGCACTGTGGGACTGAACATCTGAGGTCATCTGTCCCCTAGAATTTAGAACTAATTAAACCTAACTAACCTAAGGACATCAGACACATCCACGCCCGAGGCAGGATTCGAACCTGCGACCGTAGCGGTCGCGGTTAAATTTCCATTCAGTCACTAAATAAACTATGTATATTTCCAAGCTTGTCTTGTCGAATTTCGTTCTTAAGGCTTATTTAAACTAGCTAGTTGTTTAACAAAATAAAAAAATTTTGTCGTTAGTTAGCGCAGTTATTTTGAAACATAAAAGGTTAAAATGAGTACTGAGCTAAAAATGCCGCCCCCCAGAATGTGCCCCCCCCCCCCCCTAGGCCCGTGCCTAGTGGGCCTATATGTAAAACCGCCAGTGGATACATGTACTTTCTGTTGGTAAATTGGTAGAAGAAAGTGTACAGTTCGACTATCCAAATAAATCGGTCTTTGGAACGCCTATGACTCCCAATAATATCGGATAATCGAAGTTGTGCTGTAGCACAACTGAGGCATTACACTAGGCATTGTACTGAATGTACACTGAAGAACCAAAGAAGTTGTTACACCTGCCTAGTATCGTGTAGGGCCCCCGCGAGCACGCAGAAGTGCCGCAACACGACGTGGCAAAAACTCGACTAATGTCTGAAGTAGTGCTGGAGAGAATTGACACCATGAATCCTGCAAGGATGATCATAAATCCGTACATCTAGGAGGTGGCGGAGATCTCTTCTGAACAGCACGTTCCAAGACGTCCCAGATATGCTCAATAATGTTAACGTCTGGGGAGTTTGGCCGCTAGAGGAAGTGTTTAAACTCAGACGTGCGTTCTGGGGTCATACTGTTGCAATTGCCGACTTGTGGGGTGTCGCATTGTCCTGCTGGAATTACGCAAGTCCGTCGGAATACACAATGGGCATGAATGGATCAGGTGATCAGGCAGGATGCTTACGTATGAGTCAGTTGTCAGAGTCGTAGCTAGACGTACCAGGGTCCCATATCACTCCAACTACAGAAGCCCTACATCATTACAGAGCCTTCACCAGCTTGAACAGTCCGTTCACGTCCATCGGCTCGTTACAGTTTGAAACAAGACTCGTCCGATCAGGCAACATGTTTCCAGTCATCAAGAGTCCATTGTCGGTGTTGATCTGTCCAGGGGAGGCGTAAAACTTTTTGTCGTGCAGTCATCAAGGTTACACGAGTATGCCTTTAGCTTCGAAAGCCCATATCGATGATGTTTCGTTGAATGTTTCGCACGCTGCCACTTGTTGATGGCCCAGCACTGAGATCTGCAGCAATTTGCGGTAGGGTGCTTCTGTCAATCTGAACGATTCTCTTCAGTCGTCGTTGGTGCCGTTCTCCCAGGATCTTTTACCGGCCGCAGCGATGTCGGAGATTTGATGGTATTCAAGGCACATTCATGAAATGGTCTTATGGGAATATGCTGTATCCCATCGCTCGTGCGCCGACTATAACACGACGTTCATGGTCACTTAAATCTTGATAACCTGCCATTGTAGCAGCAGTAGCCGATCTAACAACTGCGCCAGACGCTTGTTGCCTTATACACACGTTGCTGACCGCAGCGCCTTATTCTGCTTGTTTACGTATCTCTGTAATTTGATTACGCATGTTTATACCAATTTCTTTGGCGCTTCAGTGTATATGTGGCACGTATTTGTAAACTGATTATGTTTCATGGCAAACAATTGTCTGTCTAAACGAAGTTGTTGGCCTACCTTGAAAGAAAAGACACACACAGTCGCCTATAATATATCCACAGTGGAGTTTACCACAACCTACAACTTATAGGTGGTGGCAGATCTATAGTACCTTGTTACATGGACATGAACACAGGTAGACTGGACAAAAAATTAGTCACGCGAACGGACGTAACACTATCCCTAGCACATAGAAGACCAAATAACAATGACCGAGTGAGGCACTCTGTGGAGACAGGTCCAGAACACTTACATCGTACATACGATTCTGAATTGCATTTCCATTATAATTTACACTTTCAGACTTACAACATGGCTGTGGCTAGGCTACTGAAGCTCAAGACTACACAAATCGCGTAAGGTTGTCAGAGTAAATTCTTGAAGTGACTAGGCTCTAACAATTAGCGATGTAGCTCATTTCCATTTATTTGATAATCTTAACAATCAGAACATCCGCTGTAAATCAGATAAATAGTAAAAAGACGTGCATGAACGTCCTCTTCATAGCGAAATAGTTATGTGGACCTCTGAAGATTGGACCATACTTCCTTGAGGGAAAATAGTCAGGGCTGGTTTAAGGCCCAACCGACACAAATAGCCGTTTGCAGCGCCAAGCTGAGAGGGGCGCCACAATTGAAGAATTTCTACACAGTGCGTATCGCAATTAGTAGCCAGAACTTACAAGGGTGAAAGCGTACGTGGGAAAAGGGGGGGGGGGGAGGGGAGGACGCTAATGATAAACCGATTGTACGGAAAAGTTTTCTCTAGCTGGTTCTGGAAATAGTGGGCAGAGACTCAAGGCCTATGGTGTAAAGCATTTAACCCTAAGTCAGACATGAAACGACCTCAGATGAAGCTTAACCTGGAAATCTGCGTTGTATAAACACTAATCCCAGATTATATAGCCGTGAAATCGGATCATATATGACTGGCGAACATCCGCAGTTCAAAGTCAGGTACAGCTGTAAATATCAGTTTATTGTCTATTGGAATTACGAAACATCGCTTTTGTTTTTAGCAAGTACACTGATGCGCCCGAGTAACTGATATAGGCATGCATATTCAAATACAGAGATAAGTAAACAGACTGAATACGGCGATGCGGTTGGCAACGTCTACATAAGACAACAAGTATTTGGCGCAGTTGTTTGACCGGTTACTGCTATTGCAATGACAGGTTATCAAGATTTAAGTGAGTTTGAACGTGATGTTACAGTCGGCGCACGAGCGATGGGACACAGAATCTCCGAGGTAGCGATGAAGTGGGGATTTCCCGTACGACCATTTCACGAGTGTACAGTGAATTATCAGGAATCCGATAAAACATCGATTCTTGTCAGCGTGCGAACTATTCAACGAAACATCATCTACATGGGCTTTCGAAGCCGAACGCGCGCTAGTGTACTCTTTATAACTGCAAGACACAAAGCTTTACGCGTCGCCTGGACCCATCAACACCAACATTGGACTGTTGATGACTGGAAACATGTTGCGTGATCGGACGAGTCTTGTTTCAAATTGTATCGAGTGGATGGATGTGTACGGGTATGGAGAAAACCTCATGAATCCATGGACCCTGTATGTCAGCAGGGGAATGTTAAAGCTGGTGCACGCTCTGTAATGGTGCAGAGTGTGTACAGTTGGAGTGATATTGGATCCCTGATATGACTCTGATACGGCTCTGACAGGAGAGCATCCGGTCTCATCACCTGCATCCACTCATGTCCAATGTGACTACCGACGGACTAGGGCAATTCCAGCAAGACAATGCGACAACCCACACGTCCACATTTGCTGCGACCCCAAGAACGATCTTCTGCTGGCCACCAAACTCCCCATATATACACATTATTGAGCATACCTGGGATGCCTTGCCATGTGCTATTCAGAAGAGATCTCCATAGCCTCGTAGTCTTGCGTATTTGTGGACAGCCCTGCAGGATTAATGGTGTCAGTTCCCTCCATCACTACTTCAGACGTTATTCGAGTCCATTCCACGTCGTGTTGCGGCACTTCTGCGTGCTCGCAGGGGCCCTACACGATATTAGGCAGGTATACCAGTTTCTTTGGCTCTTCAGCGTACAGTCGTGCTCACAAGAAAGCCAGATCAGAATGTTTGGAGTAATAAAAAAATACGATTTCCCTGTTTGAGATTAGGACTTATAGTGAAAGTAAATCGTGCAGAAATTATAACAGTTGCAACATTTATCTTGCACAATAAGGCTTTAATGCATCGGAGGAGGAGCCTGAAACTCATGACAGTGTATTTACTGGAAGCCGGTCGATGTGACTGAACGGTTCTAGGCGCTTCCGTCCGGAACCGCGCTGCTGCTACGGTAGCAGGTTCGAATCCTGCCTGGGGCATGGATGTGTGTGATGTCCTTAGGTTAGTAAGGTTTACGTAGTTCTAAGTCTAGGGTACAGATGACCTCAAACGGTTAGTGCCATAGTGCTTAGAGTCATTTGAACCATTTTTTGTATTTACTGGAGAACAGTGTACGCAGAAATTCCAGTACCTTGCAGGACATGAAGCCAAGGGGGTCATAACGCTGCGAGGGAGACCATTTTTAATAAGTTATTTAAGTAAGAAGTTAAAAAATTGGAAGAAATGTACAAAGCGTCAGGCTAAAAGCCAGATTTTTTTTCGTTCTTTTAGTTCTAGTCAAACATCCCCTTAGAAAAATTAATCAATTACTGTGCTGATAAACATCTTATGTTATTTGATTTTCAAACAGCTGTGCAAAACTGAACATACTCAGACATTCACTAAAGTGACACACAATATTTTTAGCGCAACGCAATCTGACTTTCAGTAATCCCTACAAAAGAATGGCCCTTACTAACAATAACCTATACCTTTCATGAATTCTTACCTCACAAAAATCTTCGTTACTCGAACTACTGCAATACAGCGAGCGCCACTACTGCCAGCTAAATAAAAGATTCAAACTACTTAAGGCACTAACTACTGATAGCCATAGTTAGCAAATGAAAGATTTTGATAGACAACAAACAATGTATTTACCTTAATAGTGTTCAAAAGTTATAATATATATATATATATATATATATATCAGAACATGATATCCAATATTAAAAATTTACTCCTTCTGACAGACACACGTCCAGATCGTGTGCTCTCAAAATTCCGCCATCTCTCTCTCCACATCCGCCGCTGCTGGGGGCTCACCTCCAACTGCGCAACGCTACGCGCTATTAACAGCCAACTGCCCAACACTACAATAGCATATAATCCAACAATGCAAACCAACCACAGCCTTCACACAGCACAGTCAGTGATGTTCATATAGTGTGTTACGTGGCGTTACCAACATAAAAACCTAAACAGCCTTCTTACACTACTTACTTCTCTAATTCTTGGTTATTGAATTCTTTACCAGAACAAGTAAACCACGGATAATATTATAAACTACCCTTTACGCAACAAATTCTCCTCAAAACAATAATCAGAGCGTATTAAAATGTATACAAAACACCGCATATAACTTCGGGATGAAATGTCTACGAAGATTTTCCAGTACCTACATTCCAACTGAAAATGTAGGTAGTAGGATTCACAACGTAGTAAGTGCGTAATTTGTTAATAAGGGATTTATATAAAAAGGTACAAGACTGGAAGAGTATTACAATTTATCAATTTAAAAGTCTGATTGTCTTTTCGTTTGTTTAAGTTCCTGTTCTTTAATTTCCTTATCTATTTTGGAGATTTTCATTCTTATTTCGTGTTCTGCAAGCAGACACTGTACTTTGATTTTATGTACACCCTCGAAGCATTATAATCTCGTCTTTTTTACGTACCACGTACATAAAAATTAAATGTTATAATTACGAAGTACGTTTTAAAATTATACCTTGTCATGTGCAAATGCCTTTTGTTTTTTTTTTTTTTATTTTGTAATATTTTCATTCCAATCGCGGTGTGACCCGTATGTTACGAGAATTAAAAGCAACGGCAATGTCTCTCCATACCTTTTACCTTATTGGCCACAGATGTTTTATCTTTTTCCTTTTTTTGCCTTCAACTATAACTTTACATTTGTCCAACACAGTATTGAGAAAAGTTTGAGAATCGCTCCTTTCTCTGTTTACTTGTTTCCATGGTTATAGCACGACACCTTCGATAAATATCTGCGCTCGTGGCGCAATAATCGTGTTGATAGCTGATTTCAGCTGTGTTGCCAAGCATGGTAGGTGCTACCCCAGATAAAATCTGAACCTGCTTCGGTGGATCCAGGTTTAGCGTTACACAATAGAGCTGAGTACTGAACAAAGTTCAGTTTCTTATCGAATGCCATATCTGATTTTCAGTCTGCGACGTTTATGCAGTCGGCCTTAGTATGAGTGCAGAGCGTTCGTTTTCCACACAAATTAAGGAGAAGACGCAAAAATTGAATATATGGTTCCTGCAAATAGTGACAAATACTCGCACAGCTAACACTGTGATGTGAGTTCTCGTAATGCTTGTATTTGTCCTACAGACCTAAGAGCCTTTTTTTTCTTCTTTCTCTCTCTAGCGAAAAATGGACGTCACTAAGATGATGCCATTTTCAAATACTAAGACTTTGCTTTTAGACTACTTTTTTATGGCTCTTCAGCGACGTATTGATCACATTGTGTTGTATGTCAGTAAAGATGTTCAATTTTGTTTGATAAGCGAATTGTTATTAATTAAAACCATCAAAATCTGTGGTTTATCATTCACAATTTTCAGTCCAGCTGGAACGACTGCTGAAAGTAAATCCTGACAAATAGCGCGCCTTTTCTGTGCTATGGTAGAAAAGTGTTATCTAGGTGAATATCGTTTTCTCCATTTCATTATCGTTGAGTAAATGGTGCGAGACGTTTACGTCAGATCTGCTGATTGTCGTCATGTAGTGACTACAGTTGTGATAAAATTAATATCTTGGGCTTGGTTAAACGATCAGCCACTGTCCGTGTTGTAACGCAAGAATCCCGAAACAGACGTGCAACCTAGAACAGTGAAATATTCTTAGAAGAAGTGGCAACGCCCCTTTGAGCGAGCTGAGTGCTGTCCAGTGAGGGTCTGACTGCTTAATCCCAGTAGTGCATTTCTTGGAAAACGTACCGAGGACGATCTCTCCGTTCCTCCATTAGGCACCGTGGTAAGCCAGGTATTCGACGACGGAGTTGTAGTCACTCGTAACTTATCGGCACAGGAAAATCAAAGTTTCTGGTGCTCTCACCACTCTACCTTTTAAGTAACTTTCTACAGACAGCATTCACGAATTAAAACTATGGCATTGGCAGTTCAAGGAAGTTTTCCCTCCTAATAAGTGACCACTAAAGAGTAAGCGATGAATACCGCTGTGGGGCCGGCCGCGGTGGCCGAGCGGTTCTAGGCGCTTCAGTCTGGAACCGCGCAGGTTCGAATCCTGCCTCGGGCATGGATGTGTGTGGTGTCCTTAGCTTAGTTAGGTTTAAGTAGGTCTAAGTTCAACGGGACTGATGACCTCAGCTGTTAAGTCCCATAGTGCTCAGAGCCATTTGAACCATTTGAACCGCTGTGGGCGTCTGGTAACAATATCGACCTCGACGTTGCAAGTTCGTATTGATTCACTTACGCAAGAAGACTGACGAGTTGCTGTCGAACAAACGGCTGACAGAATGTCAAGTAAGGGTCGTACAAGTCGTACAACACTTTCCACCATTCAAAACGAACTATCCCAAAACTTGTGCAAGGTGAATTCCCACAGACTTTACCGTCCATCTTAAACAACAGAAAAAATGGTTCAAAAGGCTCTGAGAACTATGGGACTTAACAGCTGTGGTCACCAGTCCCCTAGGACTTAGAACTACTTCAACCTAACTAACCTAAGGACATCCCACACATCCATGCCCGAGGCAGGATTCGAACCTGCGACCGTAGCAGTCGCACGGTTCCAGACTGCGCGCCTAGAACCGCGAGACCACCGCGGCTTGCAAACAACAGAAATTTCACGTTTGAACCTAGCTGAAAAATCATTTCACGAGCGACAGAGATAAATTTTTGGCCAACATTTTAACCTGTCGTGGAACAAGGAGATATCATTTTTAGCCAGAGGCCAACAAAACAAGCATTAAATGCCTGAATTTGCTGTCCGTAAGAACTTCATAACGCAATCATCAGCTGATACGGCCATGTTCATCATCGTTTGGACTGCCCGTGGCCCGATGTACTGCGAAATTTTGGAGGACAAACGAATCTTCAATAGCTTATACTAGACAGGCACTGTTTAGATACAAGAAAGTCACGCCGGCGCTGAAGAGAAAATGTTCAGAGGAAAATAGTGCACCTTCTCTAAGGTAACGTTCCATACGGCACAAATCCATTCTGGAAATTATTGGTATAGTAAGTTGGGAACTCCTACTTCATCCTCCTTATAGATCTGACCTTGCCCTTTCGGGTTTTTATCTGTCTGGTCAAATATAAGGAAGTATCAAGTTCAACGGTAACGAAGAGGTAAGGAAAAAGAGTACGAACCTGCCTTAGAGATCTATGTAAATTCTTTGCTGACAGGATAGAAAGACTCTTAAGAAGATGTGACAAACACATAACGTTGGTGGGGGTTATTGTATCGTCCAGAGATTGCGGTACCACACCAAGATCGGCTACGCGAAACGACACCACAGACATTAGCGAGGGTTCACTAAAATCTGCATCAACCAATGGGAGACACTGGAGAAGACGATGCCGACCTCACAGAGTAGCAGCGCCCTCACACTGAGGTCAGTATAGTGTCAGTCATGGAAGACATCAGCCCATTTCGTGGCCTCGTCTGAAGCAGTCAACATCAAAGTGTAAATCAACGAGGTGTTAAAGTCTCTAATGAACTTCTACTTTGGTAAATGTAGTACATTGTGCCTCAAGAGAGCAGTTTGTTAATCTGTGCGTCAAGTGATGCTTTCATAGCCGACAATTGTTGTAATTAATACAGTAGTCCTGAGGCAAAGAAGTATATCAAAGTTAAGTACAGTTTTTATTCATTAATGGAATAAAGTGAATATTTCATGTGTTCTAGTTTCATTAACCATGTCCCAGTTAAAGAACCCACGGTTACTGCTGAATGAGAGTAGTTTCGTTTAGTCACAACAGGAATTACGTAGAGAAATAGACATCAACTTATATTATACATCTACATCTACATCCATACTCCGCAAGCCACCTGACGGTGTGTGGAGGAGGGTACTTTGAGTACCTCTACCGGTTCTCCTTTCTATTCCAGTCTCGTATTGTTCGTGGAAAGAACGATTTCGGTATGCCTCTGTGTGGGCTCCAATCTCTGATTTTATCCTCGTGGTCTCTTCGCGAGATATACATAGGAGGGAGCAATATACTGCTTGAATCCTCGGTGAAGAGGTATGTTCTCGAAACTTCAACAAAAGTCCGTACCGAGCTACTGAGCGTCTCTCCTGCAGAGTCTTCCACTGGAGTTTATCTATCATCTCCGTAACGCTTTCGCGATTGCTAAATGATCCTGTAACGAAGCGCGCTGCTCTCCGTTGGATCTTCTCTATCTCTTCTATCAACCCTATCTAGTGCGGATCCCACACTGCTGAGCCGTACTCGAGCAGTGGGCGAACAAGCTACTGTAACCTACTTCCTTAGTTTTCGGATTGCATTTCCTTAGGATTCTTCCAATGAATCTCAGTCTGGCATCTGCTTTACCGACGATCAACTTTATATGATCATTCCATTTTAAATCACTCCTAATGTCTACTCCCAGATAGTTTATGGAATTAACTGTTTCCAGTTGCTGAGTTGCTATATTGTAGCTAAATGATATAGGATCTTTCTTTCTATGTATTCGTAGCACATTACACTTGTCTACATTGAGATTCAATTGCTGTTCCCTGCACCATGCGTCAATTCGTTGCAGATCCTTCTGCATTTCAGTACAATTTTCCATTGTTACAACCTCTCGATATACTACAGCATCATCCGCAAAAAGCCTCAGTGAACTTCCGATTTTATCCATAAGGTCATTTACTGATTGAATAAACCATTTTTACTGCACAGTTATGTGTTTAATAAACCATCTCCAACTGTTCACTTTTAATTTCATCAATGGATGGTGGTTTCTCGGGTAGAAATTAAATGCTACACTAAAGGGAAACCAGCAAATGAGATGATAAACAGTTATTTAAGGTTCCTTATACCTTCCCTTTTCTCTTCTGCCTTTGTACATTTCTGGATGTCTTCCGCACTGGTGTACAGACAATACGTTGAATCAGTGTTGGTAGTAGATGACGGCCGGATGACCTTCCTGTCACAACTACACCCTCAGTTCAGAATCTGTTGATCCCATCTGTTGGCTTTAGAGCAGAGGCAGCCAAGATTTCGGCTCGTGGAGCCGTACCCGGGCCCGAGTGCCAACGTGCTCAGCCTGGCTGGCACGTTTCCCCCACCGCCACGCCACACTGTCCGAGCGTAAGGTTGGGGGAGGAGGGGAAATCTGAGAACGCGCCGCATTTAAATGGCAGTGCAGTCGCACTGCAAAGGGCTTTGTTTCATGTTTCAAATTTCTCAACAAAATATATCGCAAACACAACAAATTTCCAGTATTATTTAGTTATTTTTACACACTGAAGACATAATGTGATTTTTATTTGGTACAAACTGTCTGCATACGGCCACAAGCGGAAAATTTCACAGAGCTTCGCACTCAAGTTGCCGTGTAATTGTGACTTACTTAGTTTCGTAAACGAAAAAAGACCTTTCACACATACAGGATGACAATTATTGAGTTACATGAAACAAAACTGCGCCGTCTACACTCTTTATTCAACATGTAATGTCGCTATAGATATTCGGATTTAGGTTATAACATGCTCTATATGCCTGCCATCGTTGGCGATGATGTGGCGCAGACGAATAGGGTAATTGTGCATGACCTGCTGAAGTGTCGGAACATCGATGCTGTCGATGACCTCCTGACTGGCTGTTTTCAGCCCAACAATGGCCTTGGCGTTATTGCTGTACAGCTTGCCTTTAATACAGGCCCACAAAAAGGAGTCGCGTGTGTTCAGATCCAAAGAATATCGCGCCCAATCAAGGGCCATGCCAGTGGTCTCTCGGTACCCCAGAGCCAGAATGCGGTCCCCAAAGTGCTCTAAGCATCACATTAGATAATGGTGATTAAATCATCTTCCAAAACCTTCACGTGCCATTCGGTACTCGCTGTGCCATAAAGGAATATCGCATCGATTGTTCCGTTGAGGGTGAAGAGGCTTCTCGATCATGAAAAGTGGATTCTCATCCCTCAAATCCGCCAATTTTGCTTATTGAGGAATCCATCAAAATGAAAGTTGCCTTCGTCGCTAGACCAAACCATATAGCACGGCCAACCGTGCAGTTTGAACGAACGTCCTAGCGCAAACCGTTCAGAAGTTATGACGATTTAATTCATATGGTTAAATGATTGTCACCCTGTATCTCTCGATGAAAATATTGTAGCATTTTTGCAACCTGATCATAGAGGCTCTACCTGAGGATTGTCATTGAAACTGAAATTACCTTGCAGGTCAGTCAGTTACATTTGCACATACACAGGTGCGCTTTCAACTGAAACGGTAAACAGTCTCCAAAACAGCTTGAAAACAGATACAACATTGATAGTTTCCTCGAAACCTTTACAAAACTATCCTGAGATTCTTTCAAGGCCACGATGAATTCTTCAGGCCTCACGTTTTCTTTAACGCCATTGATCTTAGTGAACTGGACTATCTTTATCATAATGTATCCCTTGTACAACCTGATTTCCTTTTTAAATGCATCCCCATCAAATCAGGAACAAGTTAGCTTGCAGTGTCTTACTGTGGGCAGTGTGCACTCACGCATAAAACACGAACTCTGCCGTCTGTTTCGAATGTTCCAATTTTCGTTTCTGCAGAGCTTTTTTCTTCATAAATTCAACAATATAGAGTTTTAAATCAAAAAATCGTTCGAGACATGCCCTCGACTTAACCAACGTACTTTGCAGTTATTGTATAGTTTCTATATACTTCGTTCAATTCAACTGAAGACTATTGGAAATGACACCGGAATAATGCGTGCGACTTCACAAATTTTACTATTTGTGACATCACTTTCTTCACTTTCTCCATGCATGCAAATCGAAAACAAAGTGCTTCCTGATGTGCATAACAATGAGTTCCGTCCATCTATCTCTGCAAGTTGCTGCCCTTTCATTGTCAACTAAATCTTTAAATACTTTCTGCAGGATGTTTCAGTATCGTTTCAGAGCATATGTACTTAACCACAGCTTGTCCAATTTGAGGAACCCCATCCCTCTCTTCTGTCATTCCCCTTCATTTTAGAGGATTAGGTCACTAGACTGCCTCTTTTCGTTCAAACAGCTAGTGGACGTGGGAAGGGAACGTCCTAGATACCATGTAGCGAAGGATAAATGGCGATGACACCACGATTCCGCCGACCGAAACAAGCCGCACAGCAATATTAAATGAAGTGTCGCGCTGTTCCAGGTACTTAGAAGATGGAGAGAGCAAAGTCGTGTGGTAGGCCATGCCTTGGCCCGCACATCCCTGCACATGCTGCACGCGTGAAGTTTGGCACGCTGAGCTGGCCCTGCTTTAGAGTAAATCTCATGTTCAAGTGTGAGAACGTTTTCTAAATGTTTGTGCAGTGTCTATCTGAGGCATTACGTGGTTACTAGTCTGTTATTTACTTCGCTGAGTGTGGTAGACCACCTGAAAATCTCATCCAGGGTTGAAGACTCACCAGCCCTCGTTTTTAATCCACGACACGGATTCGATCTGGGGCACAGTCGCCTCCAGTAGGGAGACAAGTTCGTTTCAGCGCTTTTTGTTAGTGTGGGTTGCCTACATCAGGGCCAGGTATGCACTCAGCGGCAAACCTATTGTTCTCCTTTGATTGACAGACCATTAAGCTGTTGTTCTGCTGAAAGGATCCTTCCTTTTGATTGACAGGTCCTTAACTAACTCTTTCCCCATCCCCTTCCCCTCCCTCCCAATCCCTGAGGAAACCTTCAACCCACCCCCTCTCCTTGGCTGATACCGGTACACTTTCACATCTGAGTTATTCGAATAGTTCCCTCTCTCCCTTATTTATTTCATTGGCTACTTAATTAAACTAATCAATTAATTAACCCCTCTGGTAAATCCCCCCTTCCAGAAATTTGCACGAAAAAGACTCAGTTGATAGGTCATTTGGAGGAAATTCCATTGGAGTGAGTGAAATATTATTTCAACAATTTTGACAAGGTATGGAATATTGTTTAATTATTTATGGTAGTGTATGGAATATAGTTTATTTAGTTGAATTTTTTGTCAAGAAATCGATTGCAGTGTATGGAATATTGGTTAAATAATTTAGACAATGTGTGTAATTTTGTCTGTTTAAACAATGTAGGGGATTCAAGGCAGTGTATGGAATAGAATTTATTTATTTACTTAAAGAAGTTTTTGGGAAACCGATTCCCCCACCACCCAATCCCCTCTCTACCCCTCCCCTCCGCTACCTGGAAATTGGCGTCTCTGCAGTGGAGAGGAAGGATCTCATGAAAGGAAATTCAAGAGTATATTGTTTATTTATAAAAAATCAGTTTGTGGGAGTTGGATTTCTCTTGCTCGCCCTTCTCTGCTGTTTGGGAACATGCAGGTCTTGTAAGAAGTAATTAAATCTAAAGCCCTTCTTTTTATTCCGATCACACAAGGAATACTGTCATGAAACACACATCGCATGTAATTACACCATTAAAAATCTTTTGATCGTGAAGCACGTACCACCCGCCATCCCCTGTCCACTGGAACACACAGAACGCCACTGCAGTAGGCGGAGTAGGGGTGCACTGGCGGACACTGTAAAGTGATAATGCAGCCACCAACTGCCAAGCCACAAACAGGTCTCCGTTCACGTCCCCCATGTATGAGGTGGCGACATCCCTTTCATACCTCACATCGGAGAAATTCCTGTCAAAATACTTGTTTATGTAGGCACCGTTGTTCGAGTGATGGCACATAGCCTTTGTATCTGCGGTTCAGCGAGATGTTTGCACAGCAGCTCACCTTCAGCGAGATGTGTGTATAGCGGCTCACCATCTCAAGTGCAGCTAAAGGGATGTCAGTGTTATACTGATGTCTCATTTCTATGTACGAGGTGCATTCAAGTTCTAAGGCCTCCGATTTTTTTATAATTAATTACTCACCCGAAATCGATGAAACTGGCGTTACTTCTCGACGTAATCGCCCTGCAGGCTTCTTTAGGAATCTGTTTTGACCACTGGAAAATCTCTGAGGCAATTGCAGCACGGCTGGTGAATGTGCGGCCACAGAGAGTGTCTTTCATTGTTGGAAAAAGCCAAAACTCACTAGGAGCCAGGTCAGGTGAGTAGGGAGCATGAGGAATCACTTCAACGTTGTTATCACGAAGAAACTGTTGCGTAACGTTAGCTCGATGTGCGGGTGCATTGTCTTGGTGAAACACCACACGCAGAACCCTTCCCGGACGTTTTTGTTGCAGTGCAGGAAGAAATTTGTTCTTCAAAACATTTTCGTAGAATGCACCTGTTACCGTAGTGCCCTTTGGAATGCCATGGGTAAGGATTACGCCCTCGCTGCCCCAGAACATGGACACCACCATTTTTTCAGCACTGGCAGTTACTCGAAATTTTTTTGATGGCCGTGAATCTGTGTGCTTCCACTGAGCTTACTGGCGCTTTGTTTCTGGATTGAAAAATGGCATCCACGTCTCATCCATTGTCACAACCGACGAAAAGAAAGTCCCATTCATGCTATCATTGCGCGTCAACATTGCTTGGCAACATGCCACACGGGCAGCCATGTGGTCGTCCGTCAGCATACATGGCACCCACCTGGATGACCCTTTTCGCATTTTCATGTCGTCATGCAGGATTGTGTGCACACACAACCCACAGAGGCGATCTGTTCAACAGTCATTCGGCGATCCCCCAAAACAATTCTCTCCACTTTCTCGATCATGTCGTCAGACCGGCTTGTGCAAGCCCGAGGTTGTTTCGGTTTGTTGTCACACGATGTTCTGCCTTCATTAAACTGTCGCACCCATGAACGCACTTTCGACACATCCATAACTCCATCACCACATGTTTCCTTCAACTGTCAATGAATTTCAATTGGTTTCACACCACGCAAATTCAGAAAACGAATGATTGCATGCTGTTAAAGAAAGGAAAACGTCGCCATTTTAAGTATTTAAAACAGTTCTCAATCTCGTCGCTGGCGGTAAAATTCCATCTGCCAAATGGTGCTGCCATCTCTGGGACGTATTGACAATGAACGCAGCCTCATTTTAAAACAATGCGCATGTTTATATCTCTTTCCAATCCGGAGAAAAAAAAAGGGAGGCCTTAGAACTTGAATACACCTCGTAAACAAGAGCCAAGTCTCCCTCTGGATGCGCCATTGAAATATTTTGCAATGCTTTCAGAAACTGTTAAACGCAGGTTCCATGCTTCATACCGATACTAATGGGGCAGCCAGTCTATTACATATCAGCCCCTTCCCAGAAGTCATAAGTGTCGCAGAAATAGGTAACAGTCGCTTTTGTTGTAGTTGTAGGAGCTTTTGTGATGTCACAGCTTGTGTGCATGGAAATTATTATCCTAGCAGGACCTGTTTACGAAAATATCCCGGAATAACGCCAACTGTATTATTACTGATGGTCCTAATGAGGCACCCTGTCCATCACTTGTTACCCTTCCTGGAAATCGAGACATCGTGCTTTCAACAAATGTCTCTGAAACGATAAACGTTCTCACAACTACGTAGAGGCTCCTATGTCCCAGCACAAAGGATTTCTTGTGAATGAATGGACCATTCTGATTGGATCTTACTGAATTTATCTCCCAAATTACTGATGCTGCTGGTGTGGAAGCACTATCCGTCTTTCTTTTTTCTGCAGATGAGACATTCAGCGGTACAGCTATTATGTACAGATCACCATATTGCACTGACGATTAAACCTTGAAGAAGTGCTCTACAGATCGTCAAATATGGAAAAACACTTTCTGAATTACACTGTTCTGCCGCTAACGACAGAAACTTGAATGTTTCAGCGTGCAACCGGTCTCTAACCCTGTTATATATCACAACATTCCGTTTCGATGTAGTAAACACAGAATTCGTATCCTGCGCCATACAAAATCAGCACTTCTGTATCTTGCATATAGCTATCGACCATTAGACAGTCGTACACACACCACTGTATAAGCACAGAAACTGTATATAGTCCTCGCAGCACTTGATATTTCCAGCGAGCTCGGTAGGTTATCCACTGCAGCCAACAGCCACAAGCCATCTGCACGCCGCACACACACTAGCCCGATGCGTGCCCGGAGCACCCGTAGCAAACCGACGCCACTCTCCGAACTGTTGTACAAAGATTGGGACGGATCCCCTTGTCACGAAGGCGTTGCTGTTTCTGGCCCAGATCTGCTTGCTTGCTTGCTTTCTACGCTCATCTTTAGACTCTGGTATTACAAATGGTTGAAATGGCTCTGAGCACTATGGGACTTAACATCTGTGGTCTCCAGTCCCCTAGAACTTAGAACTACTTAAACCTAACTAACCTAAGGACATCACACACGTCCATGCCCGAGGCAGGATTCGAACCTGCGACCGTAGCGGTCACGCGGTTCGAGACTGAAGCGCCTAGAACCGCACGACCACACAGGCCGGCCTCTGGGATTACAAGAACATATGTATTTTCACATGGTTTACCATAATATCATACCATTTTCGCGATACTTTTCGATATCAAGCACCTAGCTTGGATTTCAGTATTGCCAGCGCAATGTAATTCCGAAGATATAGGCTGGAAATAATTTCTCTAGAAACCCGAAACTTTAGCAAGGTGGAGCGTGCTGTAAACCACCTAGTAACTATACAGGTATCTCGTACGCGAAGACCTTTACGTGAAAACTCGAAAAAATAGAGCAAACTGATATTTCCACTTGTGAATACCAATGTCGGTGACATATTCCAAATGAACCTTATAATTTACAAAGTCAACTAAGGTGTTCCTCATGTCTAGAGAAGCAGCAAACGTGTTTTCCACCTGTCTTTCACCTGCCAGATGCACACAACCCACACCTCAATCGATAAGACAGAAAATAAAGACAGAAAATGTGTAGAATCAGTCAACCAGACATTTTACATGGGAGGGAGTAATTGTGCAGCGCAATCACACGTTCATATTGAATCTTCTCAAATTTCCACGGGAACACACGTGATCATGAAGGCTGTCCAACACATACTGAGTATTAGTTCACTATTCAGCCGTCTAGAGGACGACACGGTTAGGTCAGCTACATTCATGCACCCCGACAGGCCTTTCCATTCGGAAAGCTCCTACTGTTAGCCGGAAACGTGAATCATTCCCGCCACAGGCCACCACCGCCATGCTGTACACACGTCCAGAAAGAATCGTCCTAGGAAATCGGTTAGATATATATTTGGTCGCTATACTTAGAATTAAATATTACGATTGTGGTCGCAATTGGACGACGTTCGACACTGAACAAAGTATCGAAAATACCCCTTGCTGACGGATGTTTCTCTGGAAAAAGAAATATCTGTACCATTCTGATGACTTGATATGCCTTTCCAAGTAAAAAAAAAAAGAAAACTTCCATTCCCTTTGCAATCACAGTACTCACAGTAACATGTTCTGATCCATTGCCTCTCACAAAAATCTAGACGTCGTATGGTGTGAACCATGTTGTTGCTGCTGCTACCAAAACACACAGACACACACACACACACACACACACACACACTGGGTGATTTTAAATATAGTCATAACATAAGGAAACTGGAAGAGTTTTGCGGTGTTGTGGAGCGTTTCCAAACTGTTGTCACAGTGACCGGATAGCTGATGACTGTGTGTTCCGTTTCGATTGGTTCCTCATATTGTAGTCATTTATGTTATCACTGTTTTGGTGTTATTCATTAATTAAACTAGATGAGTGAGAATCATGAAGATGGTGACGAAGATGGTTGAAGCGGTATTCCTTTTTTCTTCCCTTGGACAATGAAGGTGGGAAACAAGCGTATGGTTTGACGTCCGTTTTCACATCAATATAATGTTAAGATCAATAACCTATTCCATGCGATTACTTTCAGATGTTTTGTTTCGAGTTTAACTTGTACCAGAGACTCACTGCGCAGAATTCTACCTTGGCTTGGCACTTATTTTATATCATGAGAAGCTTACGGACGCACTTGAGAGACAGTAAAAAAGGTCTAAACAAAATGGTCAGCTGGAGCACTTAGTCTTAAAGGAGACGGTGTCATAGTGACTTATTGCAATGTGTTGTTGTAATTAAATGTAGAAATATCTGCCCTCGGCGAAAGCTGTCCTAAAAAAGTGAAGCTGCCCTCACCTGAAGGTTGTTTTGAACATTTTATTGCTTTACTGCGCATAGTAACGTTGGACGTGGTATGTCTTTGCTTTCCTCCTACCTCTGAAGTAATGTGCCACCTCAGTTATTCGAGGAACTATACTTCTACGAGGATAATGAACCTCAGGAAATTTTCATATTCTATCGGTGATATGTATTAAACCTTATACCGCAGATGAATGTCGTATGTGACTTTCCAAACTGATTCATGTAAACAAAGCTACTCTGAATTTTCTTGTTGTTCTGATCTAAGAGGAACATGTAATAAGAAATGCAACAACTTATTTTCTCGGTCCGTTTCAGATGAAAAATGCGGTATCTGTTGTGGAACATCCTGGGATACTCTCGCTACAGCCTCTATAGTTTAATGAGATTTCCATGGGTGGCAGCACTTTACGCAACCCTCAAAATATCGTCTGTAATGGAGCGGTGTTCCAAGCAGAGAGCTGTCATTGCGTTTCTTTTGGAGAAAACCCGTTGTCACAGGTGCTTGAAAAATGTCTTCGAAGACAGGGAAGTGAACAAAAGCACACTGAGTCGTTGAGAGAGTCATCTGTCATGATCGCAACAAGGTCGCGCCAACCTGTCCGATTTTATGTGTGCCGGCTGGCCGCGCAACTCCTGAAACGTTGGAACGTGCGGACACTCTCATTCGGGGTGATCGATGGATCGCAATGAAACACCTCGCTGCCCAGAGTGGACGACTCAGCTGGTAGTGATGACACACTCGTCCACCTGTTAAAAAGTATGTGGCCACTGGGTTCCCCGCCGCCTGACAGAAGACCGTAAAGAGCAACGGAGGACTGTCTCTGCAGAATTGCCTTGCGCGTTACGAGGCTGATTGTCGCAATTTTATTGATGCAGTAAGACGTTCGCCCCGACGTCGACCAGTAGAGTGGTACAACGAGGTCACGCGGGCCCTTCCAGTGAGGTGGTACAAGCAAGGCCGTCGCATGTTGAGAAACAGGGTTTTGTAGCCAAAAGAGTGGGGAATAATATGGTGTATTTTATTCCAGAATAAAACCAACCTGCTTTCATTGCATTTCTTTGAGAATGAAGCTCACACAACACTGGTGTTGCATTACTTGTTGAACACCCCTTGTACACGTTATGTAGGGCGTTATATTTCTTATCAGAAGTTGGTTGAACCTCACAGTATCTGATTTATTACAAAATATTTTACAAGAAACATTGAATAAGACAAATAACTATATTATAATATGTACAGTTATGAAAAACGTGAGATACTATACATAAACTACACAATGCGACGTAATAATTGCTACACTTTGTTTCTCTTGCTCAGTCTCAACTGGATACCGCCTTTTGCCGTGAGGACAAAAGCTCTTGGTACGAACGACAGATGGCGGACGGTCTTCTCGCACGGTTCTATGTTGTATTTTGAGAGTATGTGTGTAAGACCGACTTTCGTCTGCAGTAGCCCAAACCTCATCCCTGAAACAAGAAAAATCTGTTACTTGCTAATAATTGCTTATCACATTCTGTAATCGTAGAAGAAGTCAGTCGTGCACTGTGTTCTAGCTATGCTGTATAAGTTCGACCATATGCAGATATGTGTTCATAGCAGCGATAGGACCATACCATTTTTGTCCAGAAAACTGGGATAGGGTAATAAAGAAAAAAATAATTTCTAAAAACGCATGTGCCTCAGAAAGGAAATCTTTCTCCATAGCCAATTAAGTACATCGCGATCAGTGAGTAAGAAACAAAAGACCACAAATACACCTCAGTATAAACCAACTGTTTGCAATAACATACCTTTAGTGTACAAATCAAAGCTCGAAGGCAATGGTATCTAGTTATTAGCAGTAACAGAAGCTATGAAACGATCACAATAACTGAAGCCGCTGTTTACGTTCACCTATACAGCAGACCTCGGTGTGGCAGGGGCTCAGAACGCCCTCTGTGTGATATGTCCCACATGAAGACTTAACATTACTTTATTTGACAAGAGATTACCGCAAAATACCAAATATGCACTTACAAATCATTGATTGAATATTTAAAATTTTAAATTGTACATTAAAAACGCATGGCAAAAAGAAAGGGGGAAATGCACATCTTGTCAACATACACTGGCGTGTTATTTTCAAAACAACTTAACGAAACCTGCAAGAATAAAAATCAATAGGTAAAACTATAAGGTGTCAGATTACAGGACTGGTAAAAAAGAAAAATATACAAGTAACATGACATCAAATATAACAGAATAACAGTAACCGCCATCTGGCGTGGGAAGCCAGAGGTACAACTAATTTTTATAACACATAATGTGTTTCATGGCATTTTGACCTGTTAAATCATGACATATATTGTATAATTACCACTATTTATGTATTTGATTTTTACGTAAACTAAGAACAATGTACCTTTGACTTCCCACGCCAGATGGTGGTTACTGTGCTACAACAAATTCTGTTATACGAGGTGCATTCAAGTTCTAAGGCCTCCGATTTTTTTTCTCCGGACTGGAAAGAGATAGAAACATGCGCATTGTTTTAAAATGAGGCCACATTCATTGTCAATACGTCCCAGAGATGGCAGCACCATTTGGCAGATGGAATTTTACCGCCAGCGGCGAGATTGAGAACTGTTTTAAATACTTAAAATGGCGACGTTTTTCTTACTTGAACAGCGTGCAATCATTCGTTTTCTGAATTTGCGTGGTGTGAAACCAATTGAAATTCATCGACAGTTGAAGGAGACATGTGGTGATGGAGTTATGGATGTGTCGAAAGTGCGTTCATGGGTGCGACAGTTTAATGAAGGCAGAACATCGTGTGACAACAAACCGAAACAACCTCGGGGTCGCACAAGCCGGTCTGACGACATGATCGAGAAAGTGGGGAGAATTGTTTTGGGGGATCGCCGAATGATTGTTGAACAGATAGCCTCTGTGGGTTCTGTGTGCACACAATCCTGCATGACGACCTGAAAATGCGAAAAGTATCGTCCAGGTGGGTGTCACGTATGCTGATGGACGACCACATGGCTGCCAATGTGGCATGTTGCCAAGTAATGTTGACGCGCAACGACAGCATGAATGGGACTTTCTTTTCGTCGGTTGTGACAATGGATGAGACGTGGATGCCATTTTTCAATCCAGAAACAAAGCGCCAGTCTGCTCAATGGAAGCACACTGATCTACCGCCACCAAAAAAATTTCGGGTAACTGCCAGTGCTGAAAAAATGGTGGTGTCCATGTTCTGGGACAGCGAAGGCGTAATCCTTACCCATTGCGTTCCAAAGGGCACTACAGTAACAGGTGCATCCTACGAAAATGTTTTGAAGAACAAATTCCTTCCTGCACTGCAACAAAAACGTCCGGGAAGGGCTGCGCGTGTGCTGTTTCACCAAGACAACGCACCCGCACATCTAGCTAACGTTACGCAACACTTTCTTCGTGATAACAACTTCGAAGTGATTCCTCATGCTCCCTACTCACATGACCTGGCTCCTAGTGAGTTTTGGCTTTTTCCAACAATGAAAGATACTCTCTGTGGCCGCACATTCACCAGCCGTGCTGCTATTGCCTCAGCGATTTTCCAGTGGACAAAACAGACTCCTAAAGAAGCCTTCGCCGCTGCCATGGAATCATGGCGTCAGCGTTGTGAAAAATGTGTACGTCTGCAGGGCGATTACGTCGAGAAGTAACGCCAGTTTAATCGATTTCGGGTGAGTAGTTAATTAGAAAAAAATCGGAGGCCTTAGGACTTGAATGCACCTCGTCAGATCGAAAATCAGGAATTTTGGGGTGAGAAAAGTTGAAAACCACTGCTTTAGAGTCTAGTTCATCTACTGGCGCTGTCAACACTATTAGCTGGAAAGAAGTATTCATCGCGGGTGTCGATTTGATTATTGTCTCCATCAAAGCGTATTCTGGCGGGTACTCTGCTACCCGCACTATTACGCTCACATCAAAGACGAGGCTGAAGATGGTGCACTGCAGCGTAAACCTTGATACCAAAATCAAGCAGGATCCCTAAATACAGCTGAAGGATTCGTTCATACCCTGAAGAAATATAAAATATCAGTCGGCGTCCCCCATTTCACCTAAACATGCATATATGAAGAACAGACTTAAGCCAGGCAAAATCCTAATTAAATAAGACACGGGAGTATGGAACTTTTGAGCCACGGAGAAGACATTAACCCACGGGAGAGGCCTTGACAGAAACTAAGGGATCCATTAGGCTTTTCAATGGCTGTCACATGGTCTGACAGTCTTAGCTATGAGCCGTACTGAGCACTAGTGCTAGTCAAATTTTCCGCAAAGGACAGTAGACAGGAATACAAACGTACTACAGCCAAAGTATCGAAACGACAAGAGAAGCGGTAACACTGAATACTGCCGTCCGCATCGAGAGCGGATTCTCATATAAAGCACTTGTAAGATGAATGTTTAGACACTCATAAGAACAACCTGTGAAATATGTCCGTGGAAACACCCGCTCGAAAAATTTTGAAGTGGCAGAATAGCCGATTCTACAGCAACAGTGTCTCTTTGAAAACGGTGTCTGTATGAATCAAAAGATTAAGAGAAATTAAGAGAAATTAAACTGGATGTTAAGTAAATCTATTGTTCACGTAGAACATCAACTGCCTACCACGAAAGGCAGAGAGAAAGATACGAGTATAATGAAAAACTGAACTATGAAAGAAAATACACAGCTAGAAAAAAAATTGCAACTTCAAAAAAGGAATTACTGTAAAGATATGAAATTTCAGGAATAAAATTATCTAGGTAACATAGACAACTGGCCATTAAAATTGCTACACCACGAAGATGATGTACTACAGTCGCCAAATTTAACCGACAGGAATAAGATGCTGTGATATACAAATGATTAGCTATTCAGAGCATTCGCACAAGGTTGGCTCCGGTGGCGACACCTGCAACGTGCTGACATGAGGAAAGTTTCCAACCGATTTCTCATACACAAACAGCAGTTGACCGGCGTTGCCTGGTGAAACGTTGTTGTGATGCCTCGTGTAAGCAAGATAAATTCGTACCATCACGTTTCCAACTTTGCTAAAGGTCGGATTGTAGCCTATCGCGATTGCGGTTTATCGTATCGCGACATTGCTGCTCGCGTTGGTCGAGATCCAATGACTGTTAGCAGAATATGGAATCTGTGTGTTCAGGAGGGTAATACGGAACGCCGTGCTGGATCCCAACGGCCTCGTATCTCTAGCAGTCGAGATGACAAACATCTTATCCGCATGGCTGTAACGGATCGTGCAGCCACGTCTCGGTCCCTGAATCAAAAGATGGGGACGTTTGCAAGACAATAACCAACTGCAAGAACAGTTCGCAAAAGCATGGACTATCAGCTCGGACACCATGGCTGCGGTTACCCTTGACGCTGCATCACAGACAGGAGCGCCTGCGATGGTGTACTCAACGACGAACCTGGGTGCACGAATGGTAAAACGTCATACTGGCGTATCAGCCGGTGTGATGGTATGGGGTGCCATTGGTTACACGTCTCGGTCACATCTTGTTTACATTGACGCCACTTTAAACACTGGACGTTAAATTTCAGATGGCTCGTCACAGTACGCCAATCACTACTCTTGGTGAACTGTGATATCGTGTTGAAGCTGCATATGCAGCTGTACCTGTACAGGTCATCCAAGCTCTGTTTGACTAAATACCCAGGTGTATCAAGCCCGTTATTAGAGCCAGAGGTGGTTGTTCTGGGTACTGATTTCTCAGGATCTATGCACCCAAATTGCGTGAAAATATAATCACATGTAAATTCTAGTATAATATATTTGTCCAATGAATACCCGTTTATCATCTGCATTTCTTAGTGGTGTGTCAATTTTAATGGCCAGTAGTGTATTTAAGTGACTAACACTGCAAGATCACAGGTTAATGCAAGCGCGAAATAAGTAAATGAAAATGTGAAATGCTGGTATATTAGTAAACGGTTAATCACCAGAATGCTGAATGCAAGCATGCAAATATGCATGCATTGTATTGTTTAGGCGCCGGGTGGAGTTCCATGCCTATTGCACATGCTGGTGCAATACACGGACCAATAATGCTGTTTGTGAATGATGCTCGTGTTATCGTCCGATGAGGTACCACACGTGCTCGATTGGAGACAGATCTAGTGATCGAGCCGGCTAAGGCAACATGTCGAGATTCTGTAGAGCATGTTGGGTTACAACAGCGGTTTTTGGGGAGGCTTGTTCTGTTAGAAAACACCGCTTGGGATGATGTTCAAGAATGGCAGCACAGCAGGTGGAACCACCAGACTGACGTACAATTTGCAGTCAGTGTGCGTGGGATAACCACGAGAGTTATCCTACAGTCATACGAAATCGCACCCCAAACTCTTGGAGTAGGTCCAGAGCGTCAAGAACGCAGGCAGGTTGGTTGCCGGCACTCAACTTGCCTCCTTCTTACCATCACTGGCACCGACTCAGAACCAGCTTCCATCAGAAAACACTACAGGCTTCCACCCTGCCCTGCAATGAGCTCTCGCTTGACACCACTGAAGTCGCAAATGGCGTTGGTTTGGGGTCAAAGGAAGGCATACTACAGGGCGTCTGGCTCGGAGCTATCCTCGAAATAATCGATTTGCAACAGTTCGGTGTGTCACTGTAGTGCCAGCTCCTGCTCAAGCCCAAGCTGCTACTGCAGATGCAGTACGATGCGCAAGGGCCATATGCCAAACACGATGGTCTTCGCCGGCCGATCTGGCCGAGCGGCTCTAGGCGCTTCAGTCTGGAACCGCGTGACCGCTACGGTCGCAAGTTCGAATCCTGCCTCGGGCATGGATGTATGTGATATCCTTAGGTTAGTTAGGTTTAAGTAGTTCTAAGTTCTACGGGTCTGATGACCCCAGAAGTCCCATAGTGCTCAGAGCAATTTGTGTAGTTCAAATTTCTAGGGGATTGATGACCTCCGATTATGTTAAGTCCCATAGTGCTCAGAGCCATTTGAACCACTATAGTCTTTCCTCTCGGTAGTGCCACGTGGCAGTCTGTAGCCCGGTCTTCCTGCGACCATACTTTCTCGTGACCACCTCCGTCAGCAGTCATGTACAGTGGCTATATGCCAGGAAAGTCGTTCTGCAGTATAGCAGAAGAAACATCTAGCTTCTGGCAGTCCAATTACACGACCTTGTTCAAATTCAATGAGATGTAGACAGTGCGTTCTTTGTCGCGTTAAAGACATTCTTTATCCAGAATGATATTTTCACTCTGCCGCGGAGTGTGCGCTGATATGAAACTTCCTGGCAGATTAAAACTGTGTGCCCAACCGAGACTCGAACTCGGGACCTTTGCCTTTCGCGGGCAAGTGCTCTACCATCTGAGCTACCGAAGCACGACTCACGCCCGGCACTCACAGCTTTACTTCTGCCAGTATCCGTCTCCTACCTTCCAAACTTTACAGAAGCTCTCCTGCGAGAGCACTTGCCCGCGAAAGGCAAAGGTCCCGAGTTCGAGTCTCGGTCGGGCACACAGTTTTAATCTGCCAGGAAGTTTGACATTCTTGATGATTAACGTCAACTCACTACGTCCAATATCACAAGTGACTAACGCTCACGACCGATACAGCTTATATTTAAAGCAACGTGATTTGCATCCTTGGATCTACAAATATGTTTAGAGATTCGAATAAACAAAGGTGAACTTTAGATGGAAGATTTTAAGAATATTAAGATGGATTCCTCGACATTATACCCTGCTTACGGCAGATATAAAACTGGTAGAAGCCGACCTCGGGAAAGATCAGTTTGGATTCGGTAGAAATGTTGGAACACGTGAGGTAATACTGACCCTACGTCTTATCTTAGAAAATAGATTAAGGAAAGGCAAACCTACGTTTCTAGCATTTGTAGACTTAGATAAAGCTTTTGACAATGTTGATTGGAATACTCTCATTCAAATTCTGAAGGTGGCAGGAGTAAAACACAGGGAGCGAAAGGCTATTCATAATTTCTACAGAAACCAGATGGCAGTTATAAAGAGTGGAGGGACATGAAAGGGAAGCAGTGGTTGGGAAGGGAGTGAGAGATGATTGTAGCGTCTCCCCCGATGTTACTCAATCTGTATATTGAGCAAGCAGTAAAGGAAACAAAAGAAAAATTCAGACTAGGAATTAAAATCCTTGGAGAAGAAATAAAAACTTTGAGGTTCGCCGATGACATTGTAATTCTGTCAGAGACAGCAAAGGGTGTGGAAGAGTAGCTGAACGGAATGGACATGGTATTGAATGGAGGAAATAAGATGAACATCAACAAAAGCAAAACGAGAATAATGGGAAGTAGTCGAATTAAATCGAGTGATCCTGCGGGAATTTGATTAGGAAATGAGACACGTAAAGTAGTGAAGGAGTTTTGCTATTTGGGGAACAAAATAACTGATGATGGTCGAGGTAGAGAGGATATAACATGTAGACTGGCAATGGCAAGGAAAGCATTTCTGAAGAAGAGAAATTAGTTAATATCGGGTATAGATTTTTAAGTTTCAGGAAGTCGTTTCTGAAAGTATTTGTATGGAATGTAACCATGTATGGAAGTGAAACGTGAACAAGAAGAGAATAGAAGCTTTCGAAATGTGGTGCTACAGAAGAATGCTGAAGATTAGGTGGGTAGATCACGTAAGTAATGAGAAGGTGTTGAATAGAATTGGAGAGAAGAGAAATGTGTGGCACCACTTGACTATAAGAAAGGATCGATTGGTAGGGCATATTCTGAGGCATCAAGGCATCACCAATTTAGTATTGGAGGGCAGCGTGGAGGGTAAAAATTGCAGAGGGAGACCAGGAGATGAATACACTAAACAGATTCAGAAGGATGTAGGTTGCAGTAGGTACTGGGATATGAAGAAGCTTGCACAGGATAGAGTAGCATGGAGAGCTGCATCAAACCAGTCTCTGAACTGAAGACCAGAAAACTACAACAGGGCAGATATTGAATTTGAAAGAAGAAGAGGGAAGCAGAACTTGTATTATTATAATTTACAGTGAACAAGAGACACAAATAATGAATACAGTGAGATAGGCGGAAATATCACGACCTCTTGTATGGATAGAGGCATTTGACACTTTTTTCACTGAGATGGAACACCGACGTAGTTTTGTTGTAGGTTTAATGCTAAGATGCACCTTGCAACAGCGAAGTCGGTGCCAGTTCCGTGACTCACCTATGCAGATGCGAGGCCCTTCTCCGAACGGCAGGTAGACATAGGGGTGTCTCTGCGCCTTTTGCTCCTCAGAGAACCTCTCGGGGTCGAAGCGCTCAGGGTCCGGGAAGTACTCTGGGTCATGCTGCAGGCCGTACACGGGGATCAGTATTGGAGTCAATTTGTCCAGGACGACATCACTGTCAGGAATCTTGTACTCAACGTTATTCTCCCTGTTAAGTATCAGAACTGGCGGATATTTCCTCAGCGTCTCTGTAACACAAACAGTTGATTAAATTTTCCTGTCTCATTGACCAGTTACAGTTACTATTTTATTTCGTGATATCGTTAGTAAATAGAACCTTTGTCCTGTGGTCTGGTGGATTGCTCTGAAGTGTACTGCTGATATTTCCTTTGGTTTACCATTATAAAATGATTGATTGGATATGAGGTCCACCCATTATGCAAGAACAGGTTTTTCTTATAACCCAAATATATTTCAGCACATTTCCAGCATCGTCAATGGGTTTTCTTTATTCAAATTTGTGAAATGTGAACACATTTTGAGTGATAACTAATCCACGAAAATTAGACCTAAAGACAGTTTTTAGTTTTTTGTTGTCTTTACCTTAATTTCACACTATACAGTCATGCAGGATCCTCTGTATATTATCACCTGCAGGTAGATTGTCATAGGCAACTAAATGAATTGAATGTGAATTTCGTTGGCGAGTAAACACAACAGTTTATATCTAAAGGTAATTTCGTTGTGTCAAGATACTTCATGCCTATATTTGCAGTTACTTAGGTTTTGCTTTGGGAAATCCGTTTCCAATTGCGTTCGCACGAGTTATTGAGAATCACATACAAATAATGCCCATATTTTGCAAAACTTCGTTTGTAAATAACATTTCACTTTGCCAAAACATTGTGTTATTGTGCGTGCAGTACCAGTTGGTGTTCGCCTGCTCTTAAGTGAGTTTGGCGCCAAATTTGAATCTTATTTAATTACTATCTCTCCCTCTCCCTCTCCCTCTCTCTCCCTCTCTCTCCTCTCTCTCTCTCTCTCTCTCTCTCTCTCTCTCTCTCTCTCTCTCTCTCTCTCTCTCTGTGTGTGTGTGTGTGTGTGTGTGTGTGTGTGTGTGTGTGTACGTGTGTGTGTGGTTTTTAACTGTTTGTGACATCTTTCCTGGAAAGTTCCTTTAATATGTTAAATAGTGCGCCATTGCATGGTGTAGAGTGTTTTGTTATAATCTAATTTCCATACGCTAATGTCTTCTATATGTGGAAGATTTCTTCTGTTGTTAGTTTTTGGTATAGGCTGGGGGCGATATTTTGGTATTTTTACAGCTGTTATTATTTAGAGCTCTGAGGTGTTCAGAATATCTTATTTTAAAGTTCCGGTTGCAGGTTCGAATCCTGCCTCAGGCATGGGTGTGTGTAATGTCCTTAGGTTAGTTAGGTTTAAGTAGTTCTAAGTCCTAGGGGACTGATGACCACAGATGTTAAGTCCCATAGTGCTCAGAGCCATTTGAACCATTTTATAGTTCCTGCATATTTTTACTATGCATACTGACTGATAAATGTTGCATGTCAGTTCATGTACGCCTGATCTGTCTTCATTCTTCCTTTCATTTTCAAACGCAACGTCAGCAATTGCTCCTCGGTCCTTTTCTCTTTCCTAAATCCAACATAACAGTCACGTAATGGTTCTCCGATTTTTTCCATTTTTCTGTATGTTATTCTTGTCAGTAACCTGGAAGCATGAATTGTTAATTTGAGTATGGGATAATTTTAGCACCTATCTGCCCTTGATATATTCCGAATTGCGTGAACGATATTTCTACGAGAGTCTGATGGTATGTCGTTTGTCTCATACATTCTACCTACCATGTTGAATAGGCGTATCGTTGCCACTTCGCCCAATATTTTAGAAGTTCCTATGAAATATTATCTATACCTCCTGCCTTATTAAATCTCAAATCTCTCACAGCTCATTTAAATTATCCTAAGAGAGGGAACATGTGTATAATATCTGTCTGTAAATCACATTAACTTTAAACTATGAACTTTAGAATAATGAACGTGCTTGGAAGACTGCCTAAAAACGGGAGTCAGGTTGATAATGTACCAGATCAATGATCGTTAATGGGCCGCAGCAATTCGACCTACATGTGACTCTCCTTCTCGTCTCACTATCTAGCATCGTTACGTTATTAGAGCAGGTAACTAAATGAATGATTTATTTTTCACGTTAATTCTTAGATTATTCATTTTCAACGTAGAAAGTTTTATATTCGTACATACCTGCAACCACTTTTTCAAGGTACTGCATACTGTTGATTGCATCGTATGTTATTTGTCCATTATGCTGTTTGAGAACAGTATCAATTTCCTCCTGTAGACGCGACTGGATGTCCGGGTTGTGGGCCAGTTCATGCAGGGCGAAGCTCATAGTGGTTGATGACGTCTCGAAGCCCGCGAGGAAGAAGACGAACGCCTGCGCAGCGACATCGTCGATCGACAACTCTGGAAAATGTTGACAAGGTTTACACATGCATCAGTAATTTAAGTATTCCGTATTGAAATACACTACTGGCCATTACAATTGCTACACCACGTAGATGACATGACGTGCTACAGACGCGAAATGTAACCGGCAGGAAGAAGATGCTGGGATATGCAAATGATTAGCTTTTCAGAGCATTCACACAAGGTTGGCGCCGGTGGCGACACCTACAAGGTGCTGACATGAGGAAAGTTTCCAACCGATTTCTCATACTCAAACAGCATTTGACCGGCGTTGCCAGGTGAAACGTTGTTGTGATGTCTCGTGTAAGGAGGAGAAATTCGTACCATCACGTTTCCGACTTTGATAGAGGTCGGATTGTAGCCTATCGCGATTGCGGTTTATCGTATCGCGACATTGCTGCTCGCGTTTGTCGAGATCCAATGACTGTTGGCAGAATATGGAATCTGTGGGTTCAGGAGGGTAATACGGAACGCCGTGCTGGATCCCAACGGCCTCGTATCACTAGCAGTCGAGATGACAGGCATCTTATCCGCATGGCTGTAACAGATCCCTTAGTCAAAAGATGGGGACGTTTTGCAAGACAACAACCATCTGCACGAACAGTTCGACGACGTTTCGCAGCAGCATGGACTATGAGCTCGGAGGCCAGGTTGCGGCTGCCCTTGACGCTGCATCACAGACAGGAGCGCCTGCGATGGTGTACTCAACGACGAACCCTGGGTGCACGAATGGCTAAACGTAATTGTTTCGGATGAATCAAGGCTCTGTTTACAGCATCATGATGGTCGCATCCGTGTTTGGCGACATCGTGGGGAACGCACATTGGAAGCGTGTATTCGTCATCGCCATACTGCCGAATCACCTGGCGTGATCGTATGGGGTGCAATTGGTTACACGTCTCGGTCACCACTTGTTCGCATTGACGGCACTGTGAACAGTGGACGTTACATTTCAGATGTGTTACGACCCGTGGCTCTACCCTTCATTCGATCCTTGCGAAACCCTACATTTCAGCAGGATAATGCACGACCGCATGTTGCAGGTCCTGTACCAGCCTTCCTGGATACAAAAAATGTTCGACTGTTGCCCTGGCCAGCACATACTCCAGATTTCTCACCAATTGAAAACGTTTGGTCAATGGTAGCCGAGCAACTGGCTCGTCACAATACGTCAGTCACTACTCTTGATGAATTGTGGTATCGTGTTGAAACTGCTTGGGCAGCTGTACCTGTACACCCCATCCAAGCTCTGTTTGACTCAATGGCCAGGGGTATCAAGGCCGTTATTACGGCCAGAGGTGGTTGTTCTGGGTACTGATTTCTCAGGATCTATGCACCCAAATTGCGGGAAAATGTAATCACGTGTCAGCTGTAGTATAATATATTTGTGCAATGGATACCAGTTTATCATCTGCATTTCTTCTTGGCGTAGCAATTATAATGGTCAGTAGTGTACGACGGCATGTTAAAAACTAATGCCTCCAATTTTTGTATGTGAAAATTCTTGGAGCTTTTTCAATAAAACGTTAATTAATAAAACGTTAATTAATTAACATTCTAGATGTTGATCACTGTCAAAATGAAGTACTCGAAGGTGTTCCTTAAGTTTTGGAAACTGATGAAAATTGGATGGGGCCAAGTCAGAACCGTATGGAGTATGATCGATGACAGTGAACCCAAGGCGTCGGGTTGCTGCAGATGTTGCAGCGCTCAGCATTGTCTTGCTGAAGGGTACGGTGCTCCTCGTTTGAACGAACTCGTCGATTACAGCACACAGTTTCTCACACAGCGACGTAGTTGCGTTACACGCCGCCATGTTACGTTACTATTCGGAGGCCTCTAGGGGCTGAAGGTTGGAATTTGTGTCAGCGAAGCGGGGAAGTCGAACGAGATTATGCATGATATGTAATATCTTAACAAATAGAATAAAAAATTCTGATACATTACTTTTCATCGTACATGGTATAATAATGTTTTATAATATATATTTGTATTCATTGTGGCCGTCCCATTAATGTTTTCAGACAATGGTTGCACTCATATATTCAGTTGACGACTTTCATAGCGCAAACAGCAACCTGATTTAAGCTGGTGATAACTAGATTAGTAGCTGAAGCATGAAATACAATCCAAAAGGAAACGAATCCGCAAACATCTTGCGAGAAATGTTAGCACAGAAGAAACTATGTGGAGAACAAAGGCGTTGCCGCAACGTTCAGTACCAGTATTGAAGGAAGCTTTTCAATTTGCAGAGGTCTGTTGCCGGAAATGTATGAAAGATACTTCCCAAGCTGGGGCTTCTGATAAACTCTCGCGCTTTGACCTAGTGCTTTCTTCGTCCAGTTGGTCGACCTATGGTGACTTCCAGTGCCTTACTCCTTTGAGTGCCTTTCTCCTATCTGAGTCCTCCATGTCATTATTATGTTTTTAAAGTACCTGAAGGTTGGAATTTGCGTCAGTGAAGCGGGGAAGTCGAACGAGATTATGCATGATATGTAATATCTCAACCGATGGAATAAAAAATTCTGATACATTACTTTTCATCGTACATGGTATAATAATGTTTTATAATATGTATTTTGTGGCCGTCCCATTAACGTGCCCTAACAGAAAACCACCGATGCTGTTGCAAGACAAAGATGTCTAATGATACACTGCGGAACCTCTAAGAATGTAGTGCACTGTAGCGGTCACCTACATCGTCAAAGCAAGAGTCGGCGCGGAGATCGTGCTACGTGATTGTAGGAGCTTGTGAAACGCGATTTTTATAGTGGCCATTTTGAGGAGATCATTGGCAATGAAAGTGAGTGTATCTAAAGTCACTCTAATGTAAGTTTGAGTTTGTACTGCTGCTTTTATGCCCGGCTTCGATATGTGATTTTGCTATAAAACTTAAAAGTTTTCTTTACTTTATCTTCTAGTGGTTCTAAAGTGAAATCACCGACTTAAAACAATTGATTGTTTATTTTTTGTCAATTTCTTCTTTTACTCCTTGTTTTCTATGATAATAAAGGTTAATTTTGCTAACATGTTTAACATTATATTCCAATGTGAAACCACTCCCGTAAAACAATTGATCGTTCGCTTTTTACCAATTTCTTCTATTTACCAATTTCTTGTTGCGTTTGTTGCTTACTATGACAAGAAAGATAACTTTTGCAAAATATTTTAATATTATATTCGTTTTCATATTGTTGGTACTCAGAGGGTTAAGAGAAGTACGTAGGAATGGTGAAAATCTGCTATCGACAATCGATCCGGTAGGCCACGTATAAAGGCAATTCGGGAAGTAACCTTTGCTAGGTTATAAGGAAAATACTGGAATAGTTAAAGCAAATTCGTTGAAACAGGACCCAAATTATACCTTTGTATTACTTGTCGACATAATCATCATTCAGATCAAGCTTAATTGTATATAAGAGGGGTCGAGAAGTTCCTGCTACACAGGTCGGCTGGGGTGGCCGAGCGTTTCTGGGCGCTACAGTCTGGAACCGCGCGACCGTTACGGTCGCAGGTTCGAATCCTGCCTCGGGCATGAATGTGTGTGATGTCCTTAGGGTAGTTAAGTTTAAATAGATCTAAGTTCTAGGGGACTGATGACCTCAGAAGTTAAGTCCCATAGTGCTCAGAGCCATTTGAACAATTTTGAACCTGCTACACAAATAATGCACCCTGAGTGTTTTAGGACCTTCAAGTACAGAACCTGAAGTATCCAGTTATGTAATCACGATCTCTCGAAAATTCTGCGGAGAGTTGTTCGACAACTGATATTTCGGAAAACTCCTGATCTTACTAAATATTTTGTCAGTTTTCTGAACCAGTTCGTTGCTGTCAGCAGACAGCCGGCCACTTCTGTGACCATCACGAACATTTGTCTTTCCACTCTTAAACAAACGACGTCAATGATACACGAAACTCATTACTCTCGGCTTGTTTAAAGAAAAATATTCGACATGGATGTCAACGAGTTTAAAGTTTACTGGAATTTTTAATGACAGTGCTCTCTTTGAACGGTTAGTGGAGGCTAACTAGAAGCAGCGTGGATTTCTCGCAAGTGGAGCTCTGAGCACACTGACCTACTGCATGAGTTAGTGTAGCGACTATATCGTTCCGCCCACTGTTCCCCACGCCACGTAAAAGCGGGAGTTATTTTCTGGATAGTCTTCGTAAGAAGGAACTAAGAAATTTATCTCGCTAGTTCGTGCCACCATATCTGCAAATATTAGGTACTAATTTTTGATTGAATATAGTGTCCGACTCCTTAAGAAATACAACCCTTATTTCGAAATTTAAAGCCAGTAATAAATTTTGTTTGCTTACTGTTGTAGTGAACTAACATACAACGGTACAATCACCGATGCGAACACACTGGAAAAAAATTTGTCTTTCCTGGTGTTTGTTTCCTGTTTTATTTGAAACCCCGTAACGCCTTTGTTTTCTCTCTCTCTGCTATCACAACCAGCTGTAGTGTTTGAGCTGACACTCCATGTTATGTGATCGTCATCGTTTTGTACTACTACAGTATATCGCCACAATAAAGCTGACTGACTACCAGTAATGGAAAAAGCAGTTTGCTACTTAACTGGTGCGTTGGTGACAACACTCACAAATCTACTAGAAATTTTCAGAAAAATTGCATTTAGTCTCATTTAACATATGGAGTTCGAAGGGAAACTTCACCTACCAACACACTGCCGGGTAAAATGCATCACCCTCCAGGACTCTGCTCAGGAGGACCATGGTATAATATGTGCACACTAAGGGGCTATAGTAATAATTTATTCGCAACGGTCATCGGCGATCAGATGGCACTCAGAAGGCTTGTCTGTGCACCCTCTGTTTTGACTCTGCACGCAGTAACTGTGCTGAGTTGAGGAGTGAACACTGTTTGCAACATTCATTCTAGGCTACAACTATGCAGCGCGGACGACTCCTCTGCAACAGCTTTAGCCACTTGACGGGCTTGCACTGTGGGCTTGGAGGAAGCTAGATGCTAGATGGATGTATCGACGAATTGCTGCACATGTTGGGCACAACGTATCGCTGATGTGTCACTGTTTTCAACAGTGGTCTGTGGAACATTCCCACATCCCTGGATCAGATTCTGGACGTCCGCGTAATACAGAGCTCAAGGTCGACGCATTGTGCGAGCAGCGGTGGCCGACTCAACATTATCCTGGTATGAAATCCGAGCAAACGTTCCACATGCTGTGTCATCAGGGGCCATTGGGAGACGTCTGCTTGCAGCAGGACTGTGAACGAATGTGAATCAGGCTACCAGTGACTCCACATCATCGGCAATCATGACTATTCTGGTGTCGTGAAAGAGTTAACTGGAGAATGGAATGGCGCTCTGTTGTCTGCAGTGATGAGAGTAGGTTGTGTCTGTTCGTTAGTGATGGACGTACAAGTGTACAGCGAAGGCCTGATGAGGGGCCTTTTCTGGAGTTCGTGCCACACAGTTGGGAGAGGATGAGGGGGGGAGGAGGGGGGGGGGAATAATTTACAAATCTTGGTCCCATATGGTGTTTCTGCAGGGTAAAGTAACCGCTGCCCACTGCATTGCACAAGTTGTTAACCCAGTGCTACTGCCATTTCTTTGACAGGAAGATTATGTGCTTTTCCAGCAGGATAATGCGCATCCGCATTCGGCTACTGCGACGCAACGCACTATTCATAGTGTACAACTACTACCCTAGTCAGTGACATCACGAGATCTCTCCCCAACTGCACACATACGGGACATGATGAAGCGGGAACTTACTCGTTCTCCAGCGTCTGCTAGAACCACTGCCCAACTGCAACAAAAGGCGCAAGATGCTTGGGGCGATCTATGGCAGAATGCCATTCGGTACATTTGTGATCGTTTGCATGCAACAAAACACGCCTGCGTTGCCGCCAGAGGAGGAGCCTCTGTGTAATGATCTGACTGTTTGGGCACTCTTTACTGTGACATGTGTGTTTCATTAAATCTAAATTTGTTATCATGCATGCCACCTCACTTGTGAACAAAGTGACCTTGTCCTTGAGGATGTTGCATTTCTTGTCTAGGATTGTATTACTATATCTCTGTCATCTGACAGCAAGGTATATACCGTGCAAAGTCGTCAGTGACTCCTCTTTCCACCGGTAGGAAGTGCCAAGCTGCTGACGCCAAGCCGGAGATAACATCCGTCCGCTGGGCGACTGTGAGACACTTTGAAGCGTCCTGTGTTTAAGGTTCTGTCTCATTTACATTTGTCACCTGACTGTTTACTGGATTTCAACTGGACTACGTTTCGATTGCTGTCATACGGATGTTGATAGATTGTCTTGATCCTGGACTATCTGGAAGATTCTTCAGTGCGCTCTACAATTTACTACGGCCAGGTGCGTACTGGAATTGTGAACTATCAAGAGGTTACGTTTATCCACATTCTATTTGTAATAGATAGTGAGTTAAGCCGTAGTATAGGTATTACGTACGATTTTGGAAGAGATACTTAAGGTATTGTTTGAGCCATGAAGTCATTAAACAGTGAAAGGGTGCGTGGTGGCGAGGCGAAACTAGTCCCCTTATTTGAGTCAGGTGGGCATTGCGGCCGAGCGGTTCTAGGCGCTTCAGTCTGGAACCGCGCGACTGCTACGGTCGCAGGTCCGAATCCTGCCTCGGGCATGGATGTGTGTGATGTCCTTAGGTTAGTTCGGTTTAAGTTGTTCTAAGTTCTAGGGGACTGATGACCTCAGATGTTAAGTCCCATAGTGCTCAGAGCCATTTGAACCAATTTTTGACACTTCATAGACTGGCACCTATACATAATTTACAATTTATTGAATAATCTCTTCTAAAAATGTGGCTCTATAATTACTGAAGCTATAGTGGGATACAGTATCACAAAGAGATTTATCGATTTAAAGCACAAATGAATCCAATCTACAGACATTATGGCAATATGACAATTTTCTCATTATGAGAATACTGAAGGGCGACATGTTTTAATTGTTAAAAACCACTCAAAAACCAAGATGGCGCAAATATTTTTTAATCAAGGCAGCCGGTTGCAACAGTGTTAGCCGTCATCTTCAGGTCTTAAACATTTTCTGTAGTAAACCATGTTCATTTTACACTGACCTCATGCAGCGGATATAACTCAGCACTTATAAACCTTTGTCATCGCTAAAATATTTAAAAATCACACAGAATCTTGTCCAAAAGGCCATGTCCGTACACATATAATCATAACAAGCATCTGTGGGCAATATGTATATGGACATGACATTCTGGACAAAATTCTGTGTGGTTTCAAATGTTTAGCCATGACAGACGTTTATAATGGGCTGAGTTTTATCCACTTGACATCTTGTGCATGGGGTCAGCATAAAATGAATATGGTTTACTACAAAAAAATTGTCTGAGACCTGAATATGACAGCTGAGACGGTTGAAAGCGGTTGTCTTGAACAAACAATATTTATGCGATCTTGGACTTTGAGTGGTTTTTAACAATTATGGCAATAGATGGTTATTCAAATACAAGTTTCCATGACCAGTTAGGTGGCAAAATTGAAGTGGAGGCCTATCGAATGATTGTAGTTCTCATTCGTCTCCTGTGAGTGAGCTGAGTATTCCAAAAAATTGCTGACTCCCTAACTTGTGGTATAGCGATCGAGTAACAGAACTCATCTGTAGAATCCCGCGTGTAAATTAGATCCGCTGTGGACATTGTGCGCGCAGGCACGGCGTCGGGGGCGACAAAATAACTGTCTGAGATCCTGCTTTGCAGGAGCTGCAAAATACGTTACCAACCACCAAGCTTGAATCGTTTGGTGTCAGTTACAAGTGATGGGGCTGCACTGCAGGCTCATTTAGGACTGTTGGCCGCCCTCACGGGCTACAGCCGTGGACGATGTTCCGATGTCAGCGAGTACAAAAATTCTGTCCGGGATACTGAAACAGTGATTACTCTCATCCAGCCTATCTCTGGTCGCTACTTCACCTTTTCTCTCTTTGGTGGTCCAGAATAGAGTTCCAAGAGAAAATCCGCCCTCTACCTCAAGTCTGAAGAAATTAAGATGTGTCAACCTCACCAAGCTGAAAGGCTACTAATAGTGACCGGTCGTGGATCTTATCGCCAATCACAAGTGTACAAATTCCTTCATACAACTACTCCAAATCGCCACGAAAACTCCTACCACAATTGATCTGCTTGCTGCGAAAAACAAGTGGCGTCTTGTTACGTCAGCAAGCATCACCTACTATCCGCCAACCGGTTTGCTCTTTTGAGAAGAGTAAGCGACATAGTAAAATACGGCGCCTACATGAGGCGACAGCTTGGTGGAGATCCCGCTGTCAATCAGCAGCGAATCTAAGAATGCAACGCAAAGCGCAATCATCCTGACATATACACCATGGCGTCACACTGGCAGATTCCACGCAATCTTTTTTGTCTTCCCTCCGGCCAAGCGCAAGCCAACGGCGTCTTTGGTAGAAAGCTTCCCCGACCACCACTATTGACACTTGGGCCCTACCTTCCTGGAATCTGATGGATGCGGCTGCAAACAAATCCCCTATCCCGTGCACATCTCCCACACAGAATGTTCACCAACAGCTCTTGGAATATGTAGCAAATGGGGTAAGACCCATCACCTGATTAAACTTGAGCAGAGAGAAATTAAAGCCCTTGATACCCGAGCACCTTCCTAGTGACATCTTCCGATAGTGCAATTACATGAAATAAATGAAACAGAACAAGCCAAAATGGTTTGGGTCCCTCAACAGGAGCCTCACCTGCAACAAGGAGTGCACAACACCGAAAGTGACTGTTGAGATTCTTTATTACATTTGTAATTTAATTAACATGCTCTATACATAAAATAAATGAGACAGGACAAGCCAAAGTGGTTTGGCGTCTCTCAACAGGAGCTTTACCTGCAACAATGAGTGCACAACATCGAAAGTGATTGTTGAGATTCTTTATTAGTTTTGTAAATTAACATGCTCTATAGCCAGTGATTTTTTTTTCTTTGGTGTGAGGACTGGAATGGGGTTTACTGTGGCTCACGAGGCCAGTCTTGATATTTCGTGAATGAGAAGTAATTGTTCAAATGTGTTGAAAACTGACAACGGCCAAGAGAGTGATCGGCTGACCCCATGGCCTTGCACCGTCCAAGTCACGCCATATGGCAGAGAATGACATGATGGACTCTCAATATAGTGTGGCCATTTGGGCCTGGTCGTGCAGGTACATTTTTGTAGTACATACATCTATTACCATTGTCAGCAGGACATGGGCAACGGCGTCGTTCGTTATTTGAATCAGTGATAATAGTCCATCAGTTTTCTATGTCCCATTATCATATCTGTGAAATTAGTAAAAGCTGGAAACTCAAGCAACAGTTGTTGGTGAACCGCTATAAAATATTCTCAGGTAGTGATTTCTTTTATAATCTCTTCCCATTCTTTCTCCCACTCTTCCAACGATACGACCGTGATACTCATGTTAGAAAGTTTTTATAACATGTTTGCTGAATCTCCTAAATAAGATGACTCTCTGGCCGTAGTGCTACTATTGAGCGTTATAAGCGTCTAGAAACAGTGCGATGAGAATAGCGTGCGAAACAACAGTCACTTCAGAACTTCTATCGCCAGATCTTCTGTAAAGCAAATGAACATGAAGAAGAACCTTGACCCTATTTTGAGAGACTGTCGATCATAGAAGGAGATTACATGTCTTTTCGAAAAACATAAATTCTTCTCTATTTCTCGAGTACACTTTTCGGCTTATCTGCCGTATCATCAGTGAGTTATTTATCAAATTTTTGAACAATAACAATATTGTCTGAGAATTTGACATCAATTGTTATATTTTTACCACTTCATTGTTTTTACTTAATTACTACATCGTTTGTTTTGGAGACTACTTGTTCGTAGTGACCAGTGTGTTGTTAATGATTATCAGAGATGGATATTGCTTATGACTACATGAACAGGATCCGCTACCGGCGCAAACCAGCATACCGAGAGCTTCTGTACACTGCACAGATACAGCCAACAACCATCTACTATTCTCAATTGGGCACTCCCTGCTCTAATCCTCGACACAAATGCTCCTATTTTCTCATTCTATTAGGTTGGTGTACAAAATCGTAGCGTTTTTGCTTTGTATGTTGGTATTCCGACTGCTATGGGTTTGTTTATCATTTGTCATTTTTTATTTGTAGTTCACTGTTGCTATTTGAGTTTACATATTGTCATTTTGTCATTTGTAGATAGTGAGTGGAGTTATGGACGCTAGAAAATGTATTGTCAAGTGAAGAAATCGCATCATTTCCGAAATACTCTTTTGTTTGAGTTCATTGGAGAGGTGACAGCACCTGAGGCAGCAAAAAACATTTGTGCTCTTTATTGAGATAATGCCATTGGACAGACCACGGTAAGAAAATGGTTTTCTCGTTTTAAGGAGAATATTTTTGACATCAGTGACTCTCCACATTCAGGGAGACCTTTAGGTTTTAGTGATGATGGTTTACACGCATTAATCCACATTAGTGTATTCGAGAACTGGCATATGTGATGAACTGTGATCATTCCACCATTGTGCGACATTTCTATGCAATAGGTATGGTTCAAAAGTAGGATATACGTGTTCCTCACATTCTATGCCAATGTCACAAAAATCAGCGAGTGACCACGTGCGCATCTCCGCTTGCTCGTCACCAAATGGCTGGATCATTCCTATCCCGTATCGTTACTGGTGACGAGAAATGGTTTCTTTATGCTCACATAAGGAAAAGAAAGGAATGACTGAGCCCAAACAAAGCAGTAACAACCCGTACAAATGTCTTCGTTCCACCACAAAATATAATGTTATGCAATTGGAGGAACAGCGACGGTGTGGTGTACTACGAACTGCTTCCCCGAGGTGTAACCATCACTGATGACATTTATCGTCTACACCTGAGACGTCTTGCAGACGCAGTCCAAGGACAATTACCAGGAAGACTGCGTGAAGCGATGCTACTCCACGATAACAGCCGCACGCACTATGCTAGACTGACAAAAAGCACTATACGAGAGTTGAGTTGGGAAGTCATTCCGCACCCACCTTATTCATCTAATTTGAGCCCTCCGATTTTCACCTTTTTTGCTCTCTATCGAATAGCCTTCAAGGAACATCCTTTCTGCGTGAAAATGTGCTGCGAACGTGGCTCGGCGAGTTCTCCAAGTCAAAACCACTTGATTTCTACAATCGTCGATTCGAAAAGTTATCCCAGCGTTGGCAGACTGTTGTAAATATTGAAGGAGGATATATTTTTGGTGACTAAAGTCTCTGTTATGTGTATCTGTCGTGTTTATTAACCTTACTGGAAAACGCTGCGAACTTATGCACCAACCTAATACTAACTATTAATTGGAGACCTACTTGGCCACCAATTATTCAGAAGTTTAAGAGGCCAAGACAACAAGGGCAACAGTGTGGAATAACACAATCTCAGCAGGTACTGTGCAAAATCTCTGACTTAAACTAAGACAATCCCATGCTGTGTCCGTCTCCAGTAACGAAGTCGTCATGCGAATGTCCAACCCCAACCTTTCTTTTTCCTTATACAGACTGTATCAAAAAGAATCATCCGATTTTTAAAAAATCATAACTATTATGTTATCTGAGATACGTGCGTGAACAACTTACTGTCGGAAAGAACAAACTCTCGAGTTTTACATGGTTCGTGCTAGGTAGCAGCAGTGTGCATCCACTTCATTCTAGTAAAAATGGCGTCGGGACAACAGTATCCGTTTTGTGTTCTACGGTTTGGGTTTGCGCAGTGTTTGCCAGTAATAACTGTTCAGCGTGACTTTCGTACTAAGTATGGTGTGGATTCTCCTACAGCACAGAGCATTAGACCATGGCATGAACAATTCCGAGAAACAGGTTATTTGTATAAAGGAAATCGCCGGGCTGTCGCCGAGCGTCTGACACAGATATGGAACGTAGCCGCCACAGTATCACAAGGAGTCCGCAGAAACCCGTTCGCCGTGCATCTCGACAGCTCAACATGCCCCCGATGTCCGTCTGGCATGTCTTGCATCTACGTTTAAACATGAAACTATACGAAATTCAGCTACTGCGAGCTCTTAGTGAAGGTGACAAACAACAACGTGTGGAGTTCTGTAATTTCACTCTTGGCAGGATGGAAGACGACAGTTTTCTTCCACGCTTAGTGTTTAGCGACGAGGCAACATTCCTTTCAGAGTATGCTAATAAAATAGCTCCATATTTAGCAATTATATACAACCACTCGCTCACAAAAATATCCGTACCTAAACACTGGAAAATTGCTTAAGTTACACCAATACCCAAAAAGTGAAGTAGGAGTAATCCGCTGAATTACAGGCCTATATCACTAACGTCGATTTGCAGTAGACTTTTGGAACATATACTGTATTCGAACATTATGAAGTGCCTCGAAGAAAACGATTTATTGAAACATAGTCAACAGGTTTTCAGAAAATATCGTTCTTGTGTAACACAACCAGGTCTTTATACTTATGAAGTAATACACTCCTGGAAATGGAAAAAAGAACACATTGACACCGGTGTGTCAGACCCACCATACTTGCTCTGGACACTGCGAGAGGGCTGTACAACCAATGATCACACGCACGGCACAGCGGACACACCAGGAACCGCGGTGTTGGCCGTCGAATGGCGCTAGCTGCACAGCATTTGTGCACCGCCGCCGTCAGTGTCAGCCAGTTTGCCGTGGCATACGGAGCTCCATCGAAGTCTTTAACACTGGTAGCATGCCGCGAGAGCATGGACGTGAACTGTATGTGCAGTTGATGGACTTTGAGCGAGGGCGTATAGTGGGCATGCGGGAGGCCGGGTGGACGTACCGCCGAATTGCTCAACACGTGGAGCGTGAGGTCTCCACAGTACATCGATGTTGTCGCCAGTGGTCGGTGGAAGGTGCACGTGCCCGTCGACCTGGGAACGGACCGCAGCGATGCACGGATGCACGCCAAGACCGTAGGATCCTACGCAGTGCCGTAGGGGACCGCACCGCCACTTCCCAGCAAATTAGGGACACTGATGCTCCTGAGGTATCGATGAGGACCATTCGCAACCGTCTCCATGAAGCTGGGCTACGGTCCCGCACACCGTTAGGCCGTCTTCCGCTCACGCCCCAACATCGTGCAGCCCGCCTCCAGTGGTGTCGCGACAGGCGTGAATGGAGGGACGTTTGGAGACGTGTCGTCTTCAGCGATGAGAGTCGCTTCTGCCTTGGTGCCAATGATGGTCGTATGCGTGTTTGGCGCCGTGCAGGTGAGCGCCACAATCAGGACTGCATACGACTGAGGCACACAGGGCCAACACCCGGCATCATGGTGTGGGGAGCGATCTCTAACACTGGCTGTACACCTCTGGTGATCGTCGAGGGGACACTGAATAGTGCACGGTACATCCAAACCGTCATCGAACCCATCGTTCTACCATTCCTAGACCGGCAAGGGAACTTGCTGTTCCAACAGGACAATGCACGTCCGCATGTATCCCATGCCACCCAACGTGCTCTAGAAGGTGTAAGTCAACAACCCTGGCCAGCAAGATCTCCGGATCTGTCCCCCATTGAGCATGTTTGGGACTGGATGAAGCGTCGTCTCACGCGGTCTGCACGTCTAGCACGAACGCTGGTCCAACTGAGGCGCCAGGTGGAAATGGCATGGCAAGCAGTTCCACAGGACTACGTCCAGCCTCTCTAGGATCGTCTCCATGGGAGAATAGCAGCCTGCATTGCTGCGAAAGGTGGATATACACTGTACTAGTGCCGACATTGTGCATGCTCTGTTGCCTGTGTCTATGTACCTGTGGTTCTGTCAGTGTAATCATGTGATGTATGTGACCCGAGGAATGTGTCAATAAAGTTTCCCCTTCCTGGGACAATGAATTCACGGTGTTCTTATTTCAATTTCCAGGAGTGTAAGTGCTATCGACAGGGGATCTCAAATTGATTCCATTTTTTCAGATTTCAAGAAGGCTTTCGAAACCGATCCTCACAAGCCTCTTCTAACCAAACTGCGTGCCTACGGAGTATCTCCTCAATTGTGCGACTGTATTCGTGATTTCCTGTCAGAAAGGTCACAGTTCGTAGTAATAGGCGGAAAGACATCGAGTAAAACAGAAGCAATATCCGGCGTTCCCTAAGGAAGTGCTATAGGCCCTCTATTGTTCCTGATCTATATTAACGACATAGGAGACAATCTGAGTAGCCGTCTCAGATTGTTTGCAGATGATGCTGTCATATACCGTCTTGTCAAGTCATCAGATGACCAAAACGGCTTGCAAAATGATTTAGATAAGATATCTGTATGGTGCGAAAAGTGGCAATTGACCCTGAATAAGGAAAAGTGTGCAGTTATTCACATGAGTACTAAACTAAATCAGCTAAATTTCGATTACGCGATAAGTCACACAAATCTGAAGGCTGTAGATTCAACTAAATACTTAGAGATTACAATTAGAAATAACCTAAATTGGAACGATCACATAGATAATATTGTGGGCAGATCAAACCAAAGACTGCTTTTCATTGGCAGAACACTTGGAAGGTGCAACAGGTCTACTAAAGAGACTGATTACACCACGCTTGTCCGCCATATTCTGGAGTATTGCTGTGCGGTGTGGGATCCGCATCAGGTGGGACTGACGGATGACATCGAAAAAGTACAAAGAAAGGCAGCACGTTTTGTATTATCGGGAAGTAGGGAAGAAAGTGCCACAGACATGATACGTGAATTGGAGTGACAATCATTAAAACAAAGGCGATTTCCGTTGCGACGGGATCTCCTCATGAAATTTCAATCGCCAGCTTTTTCCTCCGATTGCGAAAACATTCTGTTGGCACCCACCTACATAGGGAGAAATGATCATCACGATAAAATAAGAGAAATTAGAGCTCTCACATGAAAATTTAAGTGGTCGTTTTTCCCGTGTGGCGTTCGAGACTGGAACGGTAGAGAGACAGCTTGAAGGTGGTTCATTGAACCCTCTGCCAGGCACTTTATTGTGAATAGCAGAGTAATAACGCAGATGTAGATGAAATGGAAAGATGTGAGAAAACGGGGTACAGAACAACCCCATGAATTTATACAATATGAGAAGAAATCCAAAGTTTAATGCGTTTTGTGCAGTTTCACTGGAAAAGGTGTATGGTCCATTTTTCTTTGCCAAATACACTGTTACAGGAAGTACATATTTCGATATGCTTGAGAACTTTCTTTTCCCACAGTTGGAGACTGAATCGCACAACTTCATTTACCCACAGGTTGGGGCATCGCCCTTCCGGCATCTGGGAGTGCAGGAATTAAAGGTATTACTGAAGGATGGATCGGTTGCACTAGATCAAATTATTCAGCCTTACATTACTGGCCCCCACGTTCACCGGACATGACTGTATGTGATTATTTATTGCGGGGGTCTATAAAGACTGTTCATGTGCCTCTGTTACAAAGAACAATGAATTAACAGAGGCATCGCAGAACAGAAGCTGTGGAAGCTGTAACTCAAGAGATGATCGCTGGGGGAACAATTTGAATACTGCACTGATATTTGCTGTGCATCTCAAGGGGGGCATATTGAACACCTATGAAAAAGTATGAAAAAAACTTTTTGAGATTCCTGTTCATCAAAAAACAAAATTCATTGTATATGGTTATTAGTCTCAAAAACATAGATATGCCAAATCGGATGATTATTTTTAATATAGACTGTATTATATCCGTCGAGAATAACGGTTCAGTATTGACGTTAAAGAGAGCAGCCTGGAAAACTCACTCCACGTGTCGTCCTCGTCCGCTTCCTTCTGCTGCCCCGGCTTGTCGCTGTCGACGCAGCCCTTGTTCTTCAGCTGGATCAGCAGGTGCATGAAGTCATTCCTCGCCACGTTGTTCTCCTCCCTGTACGCCACTGTTTCGCTCACCATCTTGCGGAAATACTTCGAGACTTCACTTTCGCCTCTCACTAATCTATACGAAAACAAATAAACAAACACTTGTTGCATTTTCCTAAAGCTTAATAGCAAGTATCAGAAAGGCTATAAAACAAGAAATAAGGAAACATATTCAACGAATAAGAAATGTCTAGCCCTTGTAATAAGAAATCTCTCTAGCATTCTAAAGTTTGTAAGTCATACTGAAACATAAATGGCAAGAGGTTGATGATGTTTAAATTTTTAGTCTGCTTTCTATGAGTGAGTGGTTTTGCGACGATGTGAATGAATAAAACATTCTCGGGCTTCCAGCCACGTCATGTGGTTAAAATCCCTCGAGCTTTCGACCGAGCTTCACTGCGCCTTTGTCAAGTGCTGAACGACTGCCGTGTTCACGAGGCTTCGACATAATACAGCAGTGCTAGTGGCTGTGACGTCACTGGAGCTCCTTCCTCGCCAAATTTTGTAATGTTTTCGTCCCGCGTCAGTTGCACTGGCTTCAACCTCGCGATGACCACGTCCCAGGGTGTGCAGAGCTGCAGACCGCCGTTCTTGTCGACAAATATATAATATAAAATATTTTTATTTCTATAGCTTCTTTTATTACGCTACACCAAAATATCTTCGTCCTCATCAAGACAGATGTTTCGTCACACTCAATCTGGAGTATATTTTGTACAGCATGTTCTGCTGCAACTGATTGTTCAGGATAGTTCAGGTGTCAACACCTGCCATGTTGCATCTAGTCTTGCGCCTCACTGAGTACTGCTTACCCGACGTAGTAGCATCCACACTGACATGGCGTTCTGAGCTCTAGATCGTCCTTCGCAGGCATCACAAGCTGTCGTATTTTTTCTAGGTGCGTGAACTCTGATGAAGTGTTGTGGATGTTGAGCAGCCGGCTAATTATACTCGATTCTACATCTACATCTACATCCATACTCCGTAAGCCACCTGAGGTGTGTGGCGGAGTACCTCTATCGGTTCTCTCTTCTATTCCAGTCTCGTACTGTTCGTGGAAAGAAAGATTGTAGGTATGCCTCTCTGATTTTATCGCCATGGTCTCTTCGCGAGATATACGTAGGAGGGAGCAATATAGTGCTTGACTCCTCGGTGAAGGTATGTTCTCGGAGCTTTAACAAAAGCCCGTACCGAGCTACTGAGCGTCTCTCCTGCAGAGTCTTCCACTGAAGTTTATCTATCATCTCCGTAACGCTTTCGCGATTACTAAATGATCCTGTAACGAAGCGCGCTGCTCTCCGTTGGATCTTCTCTATCTCTTCTATCATCCCTATCTGGTACGGATCCCACACCGGTGAGCAATATTCAAGCAGTGGGCGTACAAGCGTACTGTAACCTACTTCCTTTGTTTTCGGATTGCATTTCCTTAGGATTCTTCTAATGTATCTCAGTCTGGCATCTGCTTTACCGACGATCAACTTTATGTGAAGCCTACTCCCAGATAATTTATGGAATTAACTGCTCCCAGTTGCAGACCTGCTATATTGTAGCTAAATGATAAAGGATCTTTCTTTCTATGTATTCGCAGCACATTACACTTGTCTACATTGAGATTCAATTGCCATTCCCTGCACCAAGCGTCAATTCGTTGCAGATCCTCCTGCATTTCAGTACAATTTTCCATTGTTACAACCTCTCGATATACTACAACATCATCGACAAGAAGCCTCAATGAAATTCCGATGTTATCCACAAGGTCATTTATGTAGATTGTGAATAGCAACGGTCCTACGACACTCCCCAGAGGCACACCTGAAATCACTCTTACTTCGGAAGGCTTCTCTTCATTGAGAATGACATCCTGATTTCTGTTATCTAGGAACTGTTCAATCCTATCTCACAATTGGTCTGATAGTCCATATGCTCTTACTTTGTTCATTAAACGACTGTGGGAAACTGTGTCAAACGCCTTGCGGAAGTCAAGAAACACGGCATCTACCTGTGAACCCGTGTCTATGGCCCTCTGAGTCTCGTGGAGGAATAGTGCAAGTTGGGTTTCACACGATCGTCTTTTTCGAAACCTATGCTGATTCCTACAGTGTAGATTTCTAGTCTCCCTAGAAAGGCCACAGTGGTGTTTTTCGTGTGCGATTCACCAGAAATAGCCCGTGATACGTGGTAGTAATGCGGCCATTTTCCATGGAGACTATTCGGAAGTGGATTAGTTGTAACTGTGTCGTCCGAACAGGACACAGCCCAGGCAAAAGCACCACAGGCGCAGAGATGCGAGCTGGTGCCAGTGTCATAGTGACGCGCCACTTGTGCGAGTTCCAGCTGCCCCACGGGCGGCGCTGAAGATGAAGGTATCGACTTCGCCTCGGTCAGTTGCTGGCCGAGTACAATCCGCCAATGGCCGGACGACAATAGACAGAAGTCTGCTCGGAAGAGCGAAGAGAAACTCTCGGCCAGTTGGTTATAGATCATCGGCCAGGACTGACTTAGACAGGGAACATCTTTTAGTGAACTCTTAGAAGTGAACACAGTTGTACATTTGCTATGTACTGTGAAGATTACCTACGATTATTTGCACTTAGCCAGTGAGAGTCTTTTTTGTGTTATATTACAAGCAGTGTTGCGGACTGTATCATTCGTCAAAACACAAAGGTAAATGAACCTTTTAACTGATTTGTGTGTCTTTGTTACCAATTTGTTGGAGTGTTGTAGAACCTTTGTTCTCCTGTCCTGTTACCTGACCCTGGTGCATTGCTTTGTAATAGTGGCAGGGAGAAATCGTCTTAGCGGTGTGCTGCAAGAGAAACCGTTTCATTGAACTCACAAACTTGGCCTACCGCAACTGCAATAGCAATACGGCCTCCACAGCAGTAGTGACGAGGCCTTTACAAAACTGACGGCGTGGGTTTACAAAAGTTCTAGTAGCAGGTTTTCACCGCTTGACACGACTTTAGCTAGCTGAACAAGTGTGTGCAGTACGCCACGCATTTGTACCGGATGGCGGTGGCTGAAACCGCGCAGACTCCGATGCCTGTGTATAGGTTTCCTGTAGACACTGTGGCTGAGGCGTTCATTGGCTTGCCAGCGAGCGAGGACGTCTAGGAAGGGTTATACACCATATGTCTCTACTTCCATTGAAAACCTAATAAGATAGTGATGGCCTTTCAGGTGTTCTGCGAGTTCTCCCAGTTGTTCACATCCATTTAGCGAGACATGAAAAGTGTAGTCGACATAACAATAAAGGGGTGTCCAAGGCTACGAAACATATGTCCTTATGTGGACGAATGGATTTTGGGACAGCGTCATGACAGAAGCTACAAGAATAAAGATATCTGAAAACAGCATCAATAAGGAGGGCGGTCTCCAACTAATAAAAGCATGGACCCGGCCACCGCGAGGTTGAAGCGGACGTGACAGATGCGGGAGAGGAAGAGAGCACCTGTGACGTCACAGCTGCAGAACGGCTAAATAACAGCGTGGCAACGGTGACACGGCACTCATTTACCTCTTGACAATGACCGAGGAAAGGTGGGCCGAACGTTAATCTGCTTTGCGTGAGAATGTTATTACTTCCAACGAGAGCAAGCTGTATATACCGGGCGATCAAAAAAAAATCAGTATAAACTTGAAAACTTAATAAACCACGGAATAATCTAGATAGAGAGGCAAAAATTGACACACTTGCTTGGAATGACATGAGGTTTTATTAGAACAAAAAAAAACAAAGTATTGCTACACGCGTGTACGGTGTCACCACCAGACACCACACTTGCTAAGTGGTAGCCTTTAAATCGGCCGCGGTTCGGTAGTATACGTCGGACCCGCGTGTCGCCACTATCAGTGATTGCAGACCTCGCGCCAGCCTGCGTGAGCTAAAACGCGTGCATCTCGGCCTCCTTTAGCAATACGGGGTTGGCTCTCCTGCCAACCACAACATTGGCGACGAGAGTAAAAGTGTTCTTATCTAAATTGCCCTGATTTACTTGTGTAATGGCTTCGCCACAATCTCCAGATGTACTGTCCGAATTTTATCGCTTACAGAATCAGCAGACGCAGGCCTTACTGGATGCCCTTGGACAGCTCGTCCAGGGTCAACGTGCGCTGCAAAACGATGCGACAGCAGCCGCTTCACCACTAACGCAGCCACAACACGCTGTTGCACCAACTTTTCGACCTTTTGATGCTGCACTGGAAAGCTGGACGGAGTGGTCCCGCCAATTTGGATTCCATCTCGCCGCCTACAGAATTCAAGGTAACGAGTGGCAGCCTCTTCTCCTTTCGTCCGTCGGCGTGACTACGTAGCGTGTGATAGTCAAATTATTTCCACGACGCGACGTAGCGACTCTGTACTACGAAGAAATTTTGTCTGAATTGGATGCATATATCAAAGAATCAGTCAACGTAGTTGCCAAACGGTATACCTTCTTTCGTACAAAACGTACGGCAGGTCAGACTAATCGGGAGTGGGTTGCAACCTTGCAAGGCCTTACTAGGGATTGTGCTTTTGAGTGTCAATGTGGACTCCCTTATTCAGATACTATGGTACGTGATGCAATTGCACAGAACGTTTCTGATGTTCGTATAAGGGAACAGATTTTGAAACTTGTAAATCCCTCCCTTCAACAAGTGATGGACATATTGGATCGGCAAGACACACTTGACTTTGCTCAGGAATCATTTGAAACTTCGCCAGCAGTGTGTCCACCAGGCTCTCAGCCACGTGTGTCGCGCCGGCAAGCAAATTCAGTGATCAAATCATGCCCGCGGTGTGCTGCTAAACATTCGCGTGAGAATTGCCCGTCACGCCAAGCTATTTGCTTTTATTGTAATAAAAAAGGACATGTTCAGAGTGTTTGCCAGAAAAAGCTCAGATCGGAAGCTTAAAACCGTTCCAGGCCCTTTGCTTCGCGCCGGAATCGGAATCGAACCAAGGATACTCAGGCTCACGAAACTTCGCCCATGGAAATTCATGTCGTTCATTCCACTCCGCCCAGTGCCACTCTCTCTAACAGTGACTGTGTTCGTCCCAAAAATAGTGTGCGTCGACATTGCCGGAACTCCCGTAGCGTCGCAAGTGATTATGTACCAGTGTCAGTTCACGTTGCACGAGACAGTCGCTCTTGTCGTCAGCAGGACAATAAACGTTTTCTGGACTTGGACATTAACGGCAAAGTGATACCATTCCTGCTCGATACCGGAGCTGCCGTTTCACTGATCAATCAAGATACTTACAAACTGCTGGACACACCTCCGTTGCGTGCCGCAAATGTTAACTAGTTATTCCAATCAAGATATCCCTGTGTTAAGACAGTGCAGCCTCCTTGCAACATACAAAGGACAAACAAAACTTGTGTCATTTTACGTCCTTCGTTCTTCATCTGCAGTGAACTTGTTTGGTTTCGATTTATTTCAGTTGTTTAACTTGTCTGTGGTAAATAAGGTCCTGTCAGTGAACCAGACTGTGCCTTCCGACAGTGTTTCTCGTCTATGTGAAGAATTTGCAGACTTTTTGCACCGGGCCTCGGTTGCGCTAAGAACTATAAAGCACGTTTGGAACTGAAAGTAAACGCGCAACCGAAATTTTTCAGAGCGCGCAATGTTCCCCACGCATTGGGTGATGAGGTCGCAAAAACATTACACGATTTGGAATCACAAGGTGTAATTGACCGTGTGCAGGCTTCTCTCTGGGCATCACCCTTAGTAATTTTGCCAAAACCTTCCGGAAAAATGAGACTTTGTGTGGACTTCAAGGCAACAGTGAATCCACAACTAGTGATTGCTACTTTTCCTTTACCCTGCCCGGAAGATCTTTTTGACAAACTGTGCCCGGGTAAATATTTTTCGAAGTTGGACCTGGCAGATGCGTACTTGCAAATACCGGTGGACGAAGAATCGCAGCGCGTTTTGGTGGTTAACACGCATCTTGGGTTGTATCAATTCAAACGACTGCCATTCGGGTGTGCATCCGCCCCTGCATTGTTTCAGCAATATCTACAAACTGTTTGTGCGTCGGTCCCTACTGCAGCAAATTATCTGGACGATATTGTGTTCTCCGGAAAGACGGAAGAAGAACATTTAGCCAATCTCAGAACATTATTTCAAGTCTTGCGACAAAATGGTCTTCGCTTGTGGAAGGACAAATGTCTGTTTTTTGCTCGGGACTTGCCATACTTGGAACATGTACTCAATGCCCAAGGCATACATCCCAGTCCAACGCACCTTCGTGCCATACAAGACTTGCCGTTGCCGCAGAATTTGAAGCAGCTACAGAGTGTGCTGGGAAAAATAAATTACTATAACAGATATGTTCCACACGCCTCTTCCATTTCAGCTCCGCTTCATCGCTTACGCCGTAAGGGTGTTCCGTTCGTCTGGACGACAGAATGCGAACGCGCCTATCGCCAGTTGAAATCGGCGTTGCTTTCCAATACTTGCCTTACGCCATTTGATCCCCTGAAGCCCCTTTTGTTGATGGTGGATGCATCGGATTTCGGGATCGGTGCTCTGCTTGCGCACAAAGATGGATCGCACGATCGCCCTATTGCCTTTGCGTCCAAGTTGCTCTCGTCTGCTCAAAGAAATTATTCACGGATCGAGAAAGAAGCATTGGCTCTCGTATTTGGTGTTAACAAAGTTTCATGATTTCTTGTATGGTCGTCACTTTACCATAATCACAGACCACAAACCTTTGACATCGCTTTTGCATCCGACCAAGCCTGTACCTCCACGTACAGCGCAGAAATTCATTCGCTTGTCTATTTTCCTCTCGCAGTACCGCTACGATATCTTGTATCGGTCCACTGCTAAGCACGGAAACGCCGATGCGTTGTCCCGCTTGCCTGTTTCTGAGGATAAGGCATTCGATTCCTCCGAACTTGCTTTCATGTTCATTGATGCGGAAACCGATGACGTGGTCGAATCGTTTCCGATTGATTTTCGTCGTGTAGCTACAGCCACAGCTGCCGACCCTGTCCTTGCTACCGTTCTGCATTTTGTTGTTACGCAATGGCCCTTGTCAAAGTCAAGGATCGGGGACCCGTTGGTTCGCCGATTTTTTGCTCAAAAGGAGAGACTTTTTGTACGACGTGATGTTTTGCTGTTGCGTTCTGATAATGATCAGTCCAGGGTCGAGGTCCCACGTTCGTTACAGTCCTCTGTCTTACAGCTTCTCCACCAAGGACATTGGGGTATAGTGAGAACGAAACAACTTGCTCGTCAGCACTGTACTCGGTTCGGAATCGATGCCGCGATTACGAATATGTGCTCTTCTTGCATGGTGTGTGCCGAACAACAATCAGCACCACCGCGAAAATTCTTTCCATGGCCACAAGCCACTTCCCCTTGGCAACGCTTACACATCAATTTTGCTGGTCCATTCTGGAATGCTCGATGGTTGGTTGTGGTAGATTCATTCAGTAATTTTCCTTTTGTTGTCCGGATGTCTTCCACGACGTCATCTGCCACCATCCAAGCGTTATCCGCTATCTTTTGCTTTGAAGGTCTTCCACAGAATATTGTTTCCGACAATGGCCCACAATTCAGAATTTCAGCCATTCTGCAAGGCCAATGGTATTCAACATCTGACGTCCGCGCCGTTTTCGCCACAGTCAAACGGTGCCGCTGAACGATTGCTCAGGACTTTCAAGTCACAGATGTTGAAGTTGAAAGAGTCGCATTCTCGGGAGGACGCGTTATTGCTCTTTTTGTCCTCGTATCGCTCTCAGGCCCGAGATGGTCGCTCGCCGGCTGAGTTGCTCCACGGTCGCCCTCATCGAACCTTGATGTCTTTGCTACATCCGCCGCACCAGGTGCCTGTGCAGCGGCAGACACCTGCTTTTACTCCAGGCGACGTTGTCTACTATTGCCACTATCGAGGTTCACGGCGTTGGCTCGAAGGGCGCATACTTCGCTGCCTCGGCCGCGCTATGTATCTGGTTTTGGGGGCCTCTGGTGAGGTGCGTCGGCATCTCAACCAGCTGCGCCTCTGTCGTCGCAAGGGATCTGCCGCTCGCCGTCTGCTTTCAGCGACGGTGCTGTCTGCTTTCAGCGACGGTGCCGTCCGGTCAGCGCCCCGGGGACCCATCTACTGGCTCGCCTCAGCCCCAGGTGTTACCGACGCTGCCTTCCATTTTGCCCCATGGCGACGCGCCGCCGCCACCGCCGCCGCCGCCTGTTCTCCCGCCGGCGACGCCCGCAGTGGACGTGCCGCTGCAACCGCCGGGCGCCTCCCTGGGTCACGCGCCGCCGATCGCTTCCCGTGACCAGTTGTCCTCCGGCATGGAACTCTTGCCCGCTCCGGACCAAATGTCATCTTCGCCCGTCGGGTGCTCCGGCCCGATGGAGGTCGACCCTTCGGCCCCTCCTGTCTCTTTACGGGCGCATACACCGCATGTTGGCGTGCACCCTGGAGCAGGTTTCCAGGCGTTTCCTAGCTCCCCGCGGTCCGAATGGCAGGTTGCGGGTGGCACAGCCTCGGCTGTTGTTAGACTCCCCACCTCGTCGCATACGTCAACACGCGGTCCTCCCCACGGCGGGCGTAAGCCTTATGCCACAACCGTACGCCGATTTGCGGGGGAGGAATGTGGTGTCACCGCCAGACACCACACTTGCTAGGTGGTAGCCTTTAAATCGGCCGCGGTTCGGTAGTATACGTCGGACCCACGTGTCGCCACTGTCAGTGGTTGCAGACCTCACGCCAGCCTGCGTGAGCTAAAACGCGTGCATTTCGGCCTCCTTTAGCAATACGGGGTTGGCTCTCCTGCCAACCACAACAGCGTGAAAGATCTCTTCCGCACGTCGTTTGGTAATGATCGTGTGATCAGCCGGCACTTTCGTCATGCTTGGCGTCCCAGGTCCCCAGACCTCAGTCCGTGCGATTATTGGCTTTGAATTACCTGAAGTCGCAAGTGTACCGTGATCGACCGACATCTCTAGGGATGCTGAAAGACAACATCCGACGCCAATGCCTCACCATAACGCCGGACATGATTTACAGTGCTGTTCACAACATTATTCTTCGACTACAGCTATTGTTGAGGAATGATGGTGGACATATTGAGCATTTCCTGTAAAGAACATCATCTTTACTTTGTCTTACTTTGTTATGCTAATTATTCCTGTTCTGATCAGATGAAGCGCCTTCTGTCGGACATTTTTTAACGTTTGTAGTTTTATGGTTCTAATGAAACCCCATGCCATTCCAACTATGTGTGTCAATTTGTATCTCTCTATCTACATTATTCCGTGATTTATTCAGTTTTCAGATTTATACTGACTTTTTGATCACCCGTTACACTGAAGCGCAAAAGAAACTGGCATAGGCATGCGTATTCAAATATGGTGATATGTAAACAGGTAGAATATGGCGCTGCGGTCGCACACGCCTATTTATATTCCAGATGAAGCAGCAAATGAAGTGCGAAAATATTTAGTCAGCGCGAAGAGGCGGGCGAAAGAAACAGATGTTACAGTTTCATCAGTTTACATTGAAGAACTACGGAATTTCAATGAAGAACTATGGCAGCTCTTCAATGGAGGCTACAACTCAGTAACATCGTTACCATCACATACAAGTGCGAAACAAACGTTACATCATATTAGGAGAAAATTATCTTTGACGTCTTTTGGTGTACCATATCCCCTTATACAGCCCGTATTTCAAACATTTCTTAGACGTATTTGTAATCCGAATACAACCAAATCGTTTTGGGACCAAAGAGTACGTACTCCAAAGATACAAAACAATCATTAAATTTCTTTTGAAAAAAAAATTGAATTTTTGGGTGGAGTCTCCCGTTAAAATAGAATATATCTGTTTTTAAAGGGACGAAAAGTAGCTTAATGATCTGGTTAGGAATTTCAAAGCAGTCAATCACATCAGTATCAATGTGTCAGTGCAGGATGTCTAGTCTATATGTTTGTTGTATGTGACGGTATCTTGATATTCTTAGCATTCTCTTAACGTGCCTCAAAAATTAACACAACGAAAAAATTCAGTTTACAACAATGTTACAATAGCTTCCATGCAAAATATTATGGACCCTTGCAAGGCGAACAGCAAGAAGCTGATATAAAAAAAAAGGAAGGAAAAAAAACCGCTTTTAAGCGAGATGACTGAAGAAAGTATTCATCATATGAGAGCATAAAAATAAATATCTCAATTATTTTCCCAACATTTTCAATAAGAAAACACTTTTTTGTGGAGAAACTTTCAACTGATGAATCTGCAGTTTCATCAAGTTACCATAAAATGTTTTTCAGCTTGCAGAGGGTCGCGCACATTCACTGATTTTCGGGTTATGTTGGCAGTGTTGAAGCTCGGCTACAGCTAGAACTGCAATGTGGCGTTTCGGTGATTATAGTTTCATAGCAAAGTTAGTCTCGTCGACTTCTGTTTCTTCAATGTAAATTTTAACGACTTTAGAACGTCTGCAGCCACGATTATGTCCACATTTAGACTTACATGTACATGCTGCTTTTTTACTTATTAAAGAGAACGAAAACCATCCACAGAAGTTCACTGGGAGACTTAAGAGCTTAGCTTCCAACTAGCATCACTCGAAAAATGCTACCAGACGTTGATCCTTTAGTGAAAATTAAAATAAGTAGTGTTCATTTACATTGTGTGTTTAACATCTAAATAAAATTGTAACGAAACATAAGTTTGTCAATTTAAACTTCGTCGTAAAATGAGGCTGCAACAGTCGTAAGAAATACCTTGTTTCTCACTTAGCTGGCCTCTATTCTTTGCATCATCAAAATATTAAAAGAAATTTTGAATTTCATTGCCATTTCTCATTATGTTGAATTTCTTTGCAAATGCCCATTAATACAACATTCTTAAAAATAAATTTGCCATGAAATGCATTAATGAGCCACCCTGAAGTGATACATTGCTGCTCACGGCTGTGGTGTTAACGCGAGCTAGCTCGCACAAGTAGCTGTGCTGGACTGCTGGACTTAGTGTGCCTGTATCTGCGAAATGCCGGTTAGCCCGGCAGGAGCCCTGGGCTCGATGCAAGTGTCACTCTGTGCACATGTCACTCCGTGCAAGTGTTCAAATCCCACATGGGGAGCCCACATTCGACCTCTCACTGCAGATGTGTGAGTGGGTCGCTGCGATCATGGAGACTGAACTCTGTAAGGAGTCCGGATTTTACGGACCTTACTTAAGCTTGATCCATGACGCCGGCTGGAGTGGCCGCGCGGTTCTAGGCGCTACAGTCTGGAGTCGAGCGACCGCTACGGTCGCAGGTTCGAATCCTGCCTCGGGCATGGATGTGTGTGATGTTCTTAGGTTAGTTAGGTTTAATTAGTTCTATATTCTAGGCGACTGATGACCTCAGAAATTAAGTCGCATAGTGCTCAGAGCTATTTTTTTGATCCATAACGACAGGACGATACAGTATGGGATCCTCAGAAAATAATAATTATATTATATCAACAAAAGGCAATTGCAGTTCAGTTAATCTCATGTACCGAACACCAACGAAACTATCTATACCTATATGGACTGCCATGAACAAATAGGTCAAAGTGAAACGCATTTTGGAGACGAACCGAGCAGGTGGTTAACGACATCTTAAAACTCACATTTAGCAAGAGGACGGCCAGCTTCAGCGCAAAAGGGATAAGGCCAGAACAATACATTATTCCTTTTAACGTAAATAAGGCACGCCATTAACAGGACTAGGCTGTGACCCACCAAGAAAAATAAAAAAGTATTCACCACTAGCGAGACGGTGATTGGCTGACGCCATACTTGGCGACGCAGAAGTGACATGGCGGGGAGATCCCCACTATATAAAAGCATTTTGAGATCTACAATTTCTATCTCTCTCTCTCGTCTCGCAGCAGACCGCACAATTGTGTGGAAATAAGCGAGGGCGTTGCGAGCTTTGCTTTCTGCGAAGTGTGGACGATACGCTTGACGTATCGTGGCGACAGATAGCAAAGTGGTAGTTAATTATTGCTGAGGGGATTTTTGCGAGCAAAGAGATTGTGCACGTCGCTTCAACCCATAGCGAGTGTGCAATAGCCATTATTTCGACTAGGAAAAGGTTACCGTTCTATGGAACACAGGAAACTTGCGACTGAGTGAATTCAGTCAAGGTCAGAGTAGGGAATTAGCATTTCAGATCCAGCACAGAGACAACGCTGTTGCAGATGCCGCTATGTAATGTATTCTCGCGCATTAGGCCACAGTAAATGCTGAGTCTAGATTTTGTTCACTCCAACTTGCTTACGCTTTGACCACTGAATATCTAAGCTAGGATACTAACCTATCCTCACATTGAGTACATGAGAGTTTCTTCATTGGTTCAAAAAGTAATTTTATCCTCCACCAACTCATTTCATTGACCAGCAACGACAACGTACATTTAAATGAGATGTTTAATAATCATTCTTTCCTGTGATAAAAATTTTCATGTGTAGAGATAACGATTTTAATAACCGTCATTTCAATATGTCCTAGAATTAAATATTTTGTTATTTAGTATGAAAAGTAATTGAACATGATTCTGTTTGTCACTTGACCCCTGAAAGCAACAGCTGATCAATTATATGTTGAATAAAAAAGGGAATAGCTGTGTTGTCTTTCTAGAATAGACTCCAAACTTTCACTTTTATTAATTCATGCATTCTAGGTACGTGAGAGTAGCATTTTTAATGACTTTTATTATGACCAACCCTTGATGTTAGTTGCCTTACAGGGCCGGCGTCATATTTATTTAGAATGTCTGTTTGACATTGAGAAGACAGTTCAGATGTTCTGTCCATTTGCGCGCTAAGCGGTAAACCAAGATTGCCCACATTAGTACACTTTCTGTGCAGATACAAAGGTCGGACGTACGACAACTCGTATATAGTGACTTACGGTAACCTGACATTGGTTCGCTACCAGGCCACTTCGAGTGGTGCAAGTTTATCACTCCATCGTCTCGTTTTCTTATTGACTGATTTTTAATCTTGCATGTTTGCTTCATTTTCGTAGTTAACAGAAGCTGGTTTCATCATATTTTACTTCGGGTTACAACTTATCGTGTGTATTACAATCTTTGAAATGTAGTGAAAGTATGTTGCTCATATTTTACTGCATTCTGCTCGCATCCGTAATATTGTGTGGGGGTAAATGGCTCCATTATAGCTTTTGTATGGCGTACTGTGGACCTGTGTGTGTTTGTTATTTTTTACGAATCTCTCTGCAAATTGCTCAGTTTAAATTCATCGTAAGTATATTGCTTTTATTCTACTTTATTTTTAGCTGCACCCGTTTTCCCTACTTTCCCGCATTTAATGGAGAACTTTGTGTTACCTGGTTTTGACAGTATTGGTATTCAAATTTACTACATCTTGTCACGAAATGAGCATGTAATTCTGCTTTGAATGACGTTGCTTCCTTCCAATGGGTGCCGTGCATTTCACAGTATCTTGCAGAGTGTTGATTTAGATGTAGATGAGTAGGTCTTGTGCTTTGTAGTCTTGGTGACTGGAGCATTCTTTCTTGCAGATGCTAAAAATGCGACAGTAGCTACGCAAATGTTTTCACACGGAGATACTACAAATAGTACATTTTAGCAAAAGTCAATAAAACTTTTGGTGGTCTTCATTAAATGATATATTACGAAAAATCGATGGGAATAAAATAACATAGAATATGAGCAATATAATTACAATGGATTTAATTAGAGCAGTTCACACACTGATTCATAAGCAGTAACAAACTGATATGGATCCACAGGATATCATGAGATCAAACCAGATAACAAATATGGAATCATTTAGCCCACCCAGGTTTGCAGATGAGAGCAAAAGTTAAGCAGAATACAAACAACTTATTTAAAATGCAATATAAACAATGCAATACACACAAGGAAGTCGCAATCAGGAACTTAATTTTCTCTCGATAACAGCCATTCACCCGAAGTTACAAAGTTGAGTTTTACAAGTAAATATACTTTACCGCCAGATCCGCACATAAACTATAAATGATAAAAATGAAAAATATTACCGTCTGGTACTCATACTTCATGGACCTAGAAAGCAGATTATCGCGCGTTATTTTTCCGAATTCGAAGTTCACTGACATGTCACTCAGAGCACTATTGCCGACCTTTGTTTCTGTATTGGCCTTGCACTTTGCTACTTTGCTGTTCTGAGGCTGCACTGCTCTCTTGCTCGGCACATGGGGTGTGGCTGCTGCTGCAAATCAATACAGCAGTGTGGGACATAGCGCGCTGTCTGTTCTGCGAGTGAAAATGCTTAAGACAAATAAAAATGCGTTCCTATTCCTTCCTTCCTATTCCTGCTACGTTGGATGGTGTAATGGTTTTGGATAAAAAAACAATAGTAACATGTAACTAGCTACTATCTGTGATGTCACGCGTTTGGTACATAGCGTATGTGTGTGTTCCATGGCAAGAGAGGTGTGTGTGTAGGCTTCTGTTTTGAAAACATGGACTAGCTTGCATTTTTGAAACTGGGAAAACCTATTTTTATTTTTGTGTTTGACTCTGGGAATTGTTTTAAAATATGTAATAGTGCTATCCCATCATTTTTGGGTAATAAATCATAAATGGTGTGTGATAGGTCGTAGAGTGAAAATAATGGCATCCTGGCCAATGAATCTGACCACCTTGGTAAGTCAATGGAACTAGTCTAGCTCACGTTTCCCTCCAGAATTCCTGGGTCAACTGTTTACTCATACACCTCCATAGCGTAATTTTGAGGTAACTGTTACATATGGAGTTACTAAAATCAGTTCGATAGGTCAATTGAACTCAGCCACGATTATTAACCACAGTAATTGGGTAATGATCAGCAGGATAGTGCCCCAATTCCGTTTTCTGCTATTGTTCTGTCCGGACATTCCTGTACGATGAACAGAACACAAGAGTGACATTGGTCATGCCGATTCCCTCATAATGGTGTAGAAAGGGGGAGGACGGTGTGGCTGACCTTCAATTTGGCGGACGTTTAGCGACAATGCAGAGTGCATCAAGTGCAGTCATCTTGGACTCGCCATCTGGGTAAAAATGGCAAAAATGCCGAGTGTTCCGAGACTGGTATGGCTGTACTACTTTCGTGAACAACGGCTGTGTGTTACGCAGGTAGTCCGATCTGTGCACACTCGGACAAAAAATATATGCTTACTGTAAATATGCGTTTATCAACGTTACAGTTAAAGCATGCGCAGACTGACAACAGTATAGCCCGCATTATACGTATTTTTTTTCTGGTGTCAAGAGATGAACAATTTTACCAGTGTTAGTGATTTCACTGTGTGGCCTTTCACCAGTTCTATAGATACTGGTTAGTTATAGGAGCACATGGAGTTTCTGGAACAGAGCAACGTAACAGAGTGTGTGGCAGCATATGACGTACGTCGACTTTACAAGACGTCAAAGCCTGCAGCCTTCATTGATACATTGCATGCTCAATAACGTATGTATTGCGTTTGAGCGTTGCAATTCAAACCAATCAGGCCAACGGAATAATCCCTTTATTGCAATAATTCATTAGCCGTCTATTTCTATCAACAGCCGCGCGGGATTAGCCGAGTGGTCTCAGGCGCTGCAGTCATGGACTGTGCGGCTGGTCCCGGCGGAGGTTAGAGTCCTCCCTCGGACACGGGTGTGTGTGTGTGTTTGTCCTTAGGGTAATTCAGGTTAAGTAGTGTGTAATCTTAGGAACTGATGACGAAGGGGTGGAGATCTCTGAACAGCACGTTGCAAGACATTGCAGATATGCTCAACAATGCTCATGTCTGGGGAGTTTGGTGTGCGGCAGAAGAATGTTCCTTAAACCAGTCTGTAGCAATTAGGGACATGTGGGGTATCACATGGTCCTGCTGGAATTGCCCACGTACATCGGAATGCACAATGAATATGAATGGATCCAGGTGAGCAGGCAAGATGCTTACGTGCGTGTCACCTGTCAGAGTCGTATCTAGACGTATCAGGAGTCCTATATCACTCTAACTGCACACGACACACACCATTGGAGTGCCCCCACTAGCTTGAAAAGTCCCCTGCTGACATGCAGGCCCCTTGGATTAATGAGGCTGTCTCCATACCTGTACATGTCCATCTGCCCGATACAATTTTAAACGAGACTCGTCCGAGCAGCCAACATGTTTCTAGACATCGACAATCCAATGTCGCTGTTGGTGGGCTCAGGCGAGGCGTAAAGCTTTGTACTGTGCAGTCGTCAATGGTACACGAGTGGGCCTTCGGCTCCGAAAGGACATTTTCTTCAGTCGTCGTTGGTCCCGTTCTTGCAGGATCTTTTTCCGTCTGCAGTGATGTCGAAGATTTGATGTTTTACCGGATTCGTGGTATTCACAGTGCATTCGTGAAATGGTCGTGCAGGAAAACCCGCACTTCATCGCTACCTCGAAACGCTGTGTCCCATTGCTCGTGCGCCGACTATAACACTACGTTCAAACTCACTTAAATCTTGATAACCTGCCACTGTAGCACCAGTAACTGATCTAACAACTGCGCTTGACATTTGTTTTATATAGGCGTTGCAGCGCCGAATTCTGCCTGTGTACATATGTCAGCTAACTCTAAATATAGATAAATGTAAATTAATGCAGATGAATAGGAGAAAGAATCCCGTAATGTTTAAATACTCCATTAGTAGTGTAGCGCTTGACACAGTCACGTCGATTAAATATTTGGGCCTAACATTGCAGAGCGATATGAAGTTGCACAAGCATGTAAAGGCAGTTGTAGGGAAGGCGGATAGTCGTCTTCGGTTCATTGGTAGAATTTTGGGCAGATGTGGTTCATCTGGAAAGGAGACCGCTTATAAAACACTAACACGACCTATTCTTGAGTACAGCTCGAGCGTTTGGGATCCCTGTCAGGTCGGATTGAGGGAGGACATAGAAGCAATTCAGAGGCGGGCTGCTTGTTAATGGTAGGTTTGATCATCACGCGAGTGCTACGGAAATGCTTCAGGAACTCGGGTGGGAGTGTCTGGAAGAAAGGAGGCGTTCTTTTCGTGAATCGCTTCTGAGGACATTTAGAGAACCAGCATTTGAGGCTGACTGCAGTACAATTTTACTGCCGCCAACTTATATTTCGCGGAAAGACCACAAAGGTAAGATAAGAGAAATTAGGGCTCGTACAGAGGCATATAGGCAGTCATTTTTCCCTCGTTCTGTTCGGGAGTGGAACAGGGAGAGAAGATGCTAGTTGTGGTACGAGGTACCCTCCGCCACGCACGATTGCGGAGTATGTATGTAGATGTAGATGTATTTGAATACGCATGCCTATATGAGTAAATTTGTCGCTTCACTGTATCTAAACTGTTTACACATCCGCAGATGATGTGAACGTGTAAAAAGTGACACTGACATCCGACTAGGGCTTCCGGACGCGTCTTTCTTTTGTGAGGTGTTAACGCGTTACTTTTTCAGCATATTTCTTCTGGTGCATCTCGTTGCGTTACGGAGGGCGGAACAAAATGAGGCGTCTATGAGGTTGTATCTGACACGGAACACCGGCGGCAGCAGCTAACAATCCTAAGTTCGAAACTGCATACCAGCACAATGTACACAACGATAGGAAACAGCGGTGCAACGGTGACGTTTGCGTACCTACCGTATCAGCTTAGTCATTTTGGGATTAACAGCGTTTAAGATTGACTGTATCGTCCTCGTGAGGCTGTTCTGGAAGATCTTGCGCCCCCACTGCCGGAACGCCTCGTCCGGGTTGCGCTGGCAGTTGACCTCGATGCCGAAGGCGACGGACGCGATGATGTCCGTCGCGTAGCGGGCGCCCACCTCGCGCATCTCCATCACGTCCCCTCGGGAGGCCGGCTCCTCCAGCACGTTCGCCAGTTCTCGACCGCAGTCGACCATCGTCTGGAACAACCGAGGAGCTTAAATCGATTGCTGGACACTAAAATGACAAAAAGTCGCGCGATAGCTGTGTGCACACAGCGGCTAATTTTGTTCAGCCACGTCTTTGGAACACGTCACCAAAGTTTATTATTCAATCTACTTTCTTCTATCAACAACTGGTGTAATTTGAATATAGATCATTATTTCATTTTATCCTAGTTAAATAATCTTACATCCCATTTACACTGAAATAATCCTTGTTCTTTTACACTACTGGCCATTAAAATTGCTACACCAAGAAGAAATGCAGATGAGAAACGGGTATTCATTGCACAAATATATTATACTAGAACTGACATCTGATTACATTTTCACGCACTTTAGGTCAATAGATCCTGAGAAATCAGTACCCAGAACAACCACCTACGGCCGTATTAACGGCCTTGATACGCCTGGGCACTGAGTCAAACAGAGCTTGGATGGCGTTCACAGGAACAGCTGCCCATGGAGCTTCAACACGACACCACAGTTCATCAAGAGTAGAGACTGGCGTATAGTGAGGAGCCAGTTGTTCGGCCAACGTTGACCAGACGTTTTCAGTTGGTGAGAGATCTGGAGAATGTGCTGGCCAGGTTAGCAGTCGAACATTTTCGGTATCCAGAAAGGCCCGTACAAGAACTGCAACATACGCTCGTGCATTATCCTGCTGAAATGCAGGGTGTCGTAGGGATCGAATGAAGCGTAGAGCCATGGGTCGTAACACATCTAAAATGTAACGTCTACTGTTCAGAGTGCCGTCATTGCGAATAAGAGGTGACCGAGACGTGTAACCAGTGGCACACCATACAATCACGCCGGGTGATACACCAGTATGGCGATGACGAATACAAGCTTCCAATGAGCGTTCACCGCGATGATGCGAAACAGGGATGTGACCATCATAATGCTGTAAACAGAACCTTGATTCATCCGAAAAAATGACGTTTTGCCATTCGTGCACCCAGGTTCGTTGTTGAGTACACCATCGCAGGCGCTCCTGTCCGTGATGCAGCGTCAAGGGTAACCGCACACATGGTCTTCGAGCTGATAGTCCATGCTGCGGCAAACGTCGTCGAACTGTTCGTGCAGATGGTTGTTGTGTTGCAAACGTCTCGATCTGTTGACTCAGGGATCGAGACGTGGCTGCACGATCCGTTACAGCCATGCGGATAAGATGCCTGTCATCTCGACTGCTGGTGATACGAGGCCGCTGGGATCCGGCACGGCGTTCCGTATTTCCCCCCTGAACCCATTGATTCCATATTCTGCTAACAGTCATTGGATCTCGACCAACGCGAGCAGCAATGTCGCGATACGATAAACCGCAATCGCGATAGGCTACAATCCGACCTTTATCAAAGTTGGAAACGTGATGGCACGAATTTATCTTCCTTACACGAGGCATCACAACAATGTTTTACCAGGCAACGCCGGTCAACTGCTGTTTGTGTATGAGAAATCGGTTGGAAACTTTCCTCATGTCAGCCCGTTGTAGGTGTCACCACCGGTGCCAACCTTGAGTGAATGCTCTGAAAAGCTAATTATTTGCATATCACAGCATCGTCTTCCTCTCGGTTAAATGTCGCGTATGTAGCAAGTCATCTTCGTGGTGTAGCAATTTTAATGGTCAGTAGTGTATTCACAAACGTAGCATTAACATCTTTCGTCTCTGGAAATGGAGACACGTTGTAGATGTATTAATTTAACATCTTTGATCTAACAAAACATCTCCACATTTAATGCTGGTGTAACAGGCGAAACCGGTTTGTGAAGCATATAATAAATACTGTTGAATATTACACCTTTGTTGTGTGTTTTCATTCATAATGAATAAAATCTTCTACCAAGAACTGACGGAAGAGTCAATCTGTGCAATAGTCACTACGTTCAAGGCGCAAACTGGTCGCGCTGCATTGCCGTATATGATGTAAAATTAGTAACAGGCAGTCATGTGACTCTCTGCCGTTCATGTAATCCATGTGTGTGTGTGTGTGTATGTGTGTGTGTGTGTGTGTGTGTGTGTGTGTGTGTGTGTGTGTGCGCACGTGTTTCGGTCGGTTGTATGGAAAAAGCGTAGGAATGTGAATCGTCGTACATATGTGAAAGAATGACAGATAGGAGGTATCGCGTTTCAACGTGCCCACAAGAACACCGTGAATGAAGCTGTCCGATTTTGTAGACTGTCAAGTAGGACTGTCCAAAGCGTCTACAAGGAGTTGTGTATCTCTCGCAGCTACGTAACGTGACGTAAGGATAATGGTCGTTAAAAAGATCCCAACCGTTTGGGACCGCAGCCGGTTAATCACGTCTTTTCAATTACAATCGATTTCAATAAATTGCTGCTGTTAGTGGATACAATTTCTTCTCGACCAGCGCGCAGAAGGAACTGCACGAAAGGGCCATGTGGAGTCGAGTACCCCACGGAAGTCCATTCCCCACAGGGACAGGTAAAGCTGCATGTCTTCATTGTGACGAACAACACAGAAGCTAGACGCTACCGTGCATTAAGCGTAGAGATCACCATTCCCGCAGTTTGGGCGACCTAAGGGAGTTCTACGTGAATTAACTTGTGGACTCTCTTCCTAGCCGCAGTGGCGCGATTATCAAGAGGGGAAGCGGTGTTACACGATACTTACACGATGCCCTGGTGGGCGACTGTTTTCTTGCCTGGTGTTCTTGCATTCAAAGTTGCCTGGCAGAGAAGATTGAAGGATGTGAGGCGGCAGCATTTTACTCCAGAGTTAAGAGTACATCGTAATAAAAAAGTGAAACAGATTACAACATGTTGCCACACTAGGCTTAGGATACATATCATTTCGTGCAAGAGCCCCTTATCAACAGAGCTATCTAGACATTCAAACCTGTCCTCTATCAGTACCTGCTGATACGTGACAGTCTATTGCCCGACTGATAGTCTCATGTATCATTTTCATATTTCATCTATATCAGTACTTCTATAGCAAAGAACATCAGTGATTGTGGAGATTAGTACATCAATCAATATCTTACTTCTCTCTATGCAGGGCGTTACAAAAAGGTACGGCCAAACTTTCAGGAAACATTCCTCACACACAAATAAAGAAAATATGTTATGTGGACAAGTGTCCGGAAACGCTTAATTTCCATGTTAGAGCTCATTTTAGTTTCGTCAGTATGTACTGTACTTCCTCGATTCAGCGCCAGTACGCCCAATTGAAGGAAGGTGCTTGTGTTGACATGCGACTCATTGCTCTACAGTACTAGCATCAAGCACATCAGTACGTAGCATCAACAGGTTGGTGTTCATCACGAGCGTGGTTTTGCTTACAAATGCGGAGTTGGCAGATGCCCATTTGATCTATGGATTAGCAAGGGGCAATAGCCGTGGCGCGGCACGTTTGTATTGAGACAGATTTCCAGAACGAAGGTGTCCCGACAGGACGATGTTCGAAGCAATTGATCGGCGTCTTAGGGAGCACGGAACATTCCAGCCTATGACTCGCGACTGGGGAAGACCTAGAACGACGAGGACACCTGCAATGGACGAGGCAATTCTTCGTGCAGTTGACAATAACCCTAATGTCAGCGTCAGAGAAGTTGCTGCTGTACAAGGTAACGTTGACCAAGTCACTTTATGGAGAGTGCTACGGGAGAACCAGTTGTTTCCGTACCATGTACTGCGTGTGCAGGCACTGTCAGCAACTGATTGGCCTCCACGGGTACACTTCTGCGAATGGTTCATCCAACAATGTGTCAATCCTCATTTCAGTGGAAACGTTCTCTTTACGGATGAGGCTTCATTCCAACGTGATCAAATTGTAAATTTTCACAATCACCATGTTTGGGCTGACGAGAATCCGCACGCAGTTGTGCAAAGACGTCATCAACACTGATTTTCTGTCAACGTTTGGGCAAGCATTATTGGTGATGTCTTGATTGGGCCCCATGTTCTTCCACCTACACTCAATGGAGCACGTTATAACGATTTCATACGGGATACTCTACCTGTGCTGCTAGAACATGTGCCTTTACAAGTATGACACAACATGTGGTTCATGCACGATAGAGCTCCTGCACATTTCAGTCGAAGTGTTCGTACGCTTCTCAAGAACAGATTCGGTGACCGATGGATTGGTAGAAGTGGACCAATTCCAAGGCCTCCACGCTCTCCTGACGTCAACCGTCTTGACTCTCATTTATGGGGGCATTTGAAAGCTCTTGTCTATGCAGTCCCGGTACCAAATGTAGAGACTCTTCGTGCTCGTATCGTGGACGGCTGTGATACAATACGCCATTCTCCAGGGCTGCATCAGCGCATCAGGGATTCCATGCGGCCGGCCGCGGTGGTCTCGCGGTTCTAGGCGCGCAGTCCGGAACAGTGCGACTGCTACGGCCGCAGGTTCGAATCCTGCCTCGGGCATGGATGTGTGTGATGTCCTTAGGTTAGTTAGGTTTAAGTAGTTCTAAGTTCTAGGGGACTAATGACCACAGCAGTTGAGTCCCATAGTGCTCAGAGCCATTTGAACCATTTTTTTTTATTCCATGCGACGGAGGGTGGATGCGTGTATCCCCGCTAACGGAGGATATTTTCAAAATTTCTGTAACAAAGTGTTTGAAGTCACGCTGGTACGTTTTGTTGCTGTGTGTTTCCATTCCATAATTAATGTGATTTGCAGAAAAGCATTAAAATGAGGTCCAACATGGAAAGTAAGCGTTTCCGGACACATGTCCATATAACATATTTTCTTTCTTTGTGTGTGAGGAATGTTTCCTGAAAGTTTGGCTGTACCTATTTGTATACAGAGTGTAATAAGTGCAGATACACTGAAGAGCCAAATAAATTGTTACACCTGCCTAACATTGGTATGGCCCTCGCGAGAACGCAGAACTACCGCAACACGACGTGACATGGTCTCGACTATGTCTGAAGTAGTGCTGGAGGGAACAGACACCATCAGTCCTGCAGGGATGTCCATAAATTCGTAAGAGTACCAGGGGTGGAGATTTGTTCAGAATAGCACGTTACAAGACATCCCACATATGATCAACAATGTTCATGTCTGGGGAGTTTGGTGGTCAGCGGAAGTATTTAAACTCAGCAGAGTGGTCTTCGAGCCACTCTGCAGCAATTCTGGGCGTGTGGGGTGTCCCATTGTCCTGCTGGAACTGCCCAAGTCCTTCGAAATGCACAATTGACATGAATGGATCAAGATGATCATACAGGGTGCTTACGTAACTGCCACCTGTCAGAATCGTATCTAGAAGTATCAGAGGTCCCATATCAGTCCAACTGCACACGCCCCACACCATTACATAGCTTCCACCAGCTTGAACACTTCCCTGTTGACATCGTTTCATCGTTGTCTTCATACCCGTACACGTCCATCCGCTCGATACAATTTTAAACGAGACTCGTTCGACGAGGCAGCATGTTCCCAATCAGCAACGGTCCAATGTTGGTATTGACGGGCCAAGACGCGGTCTAAAGCTTTGTGTCTGCACTCATCAAGTGTACACGAGTGGGCCTTCGACTCAGAAAACCAATATCGATTATGTTTCGTTGAATGGTTTGCACGCTGACACTTGTTGATTGAAATCTGCAGCAATTTGAGGAAGCGTTGCACTTCTGTCACGTGGAACGATTTTCTTCAGTCGTCGATGGTCACGTTCTTGCAGGATCTTTTTCCGGCCGCATCGATGACGGAGATGTGATGTTTTACCGGTTTCCTAATATTCACGGCACACTCGTGAAATGGCCGTGTGGGAAAGTCCCCATTTCATCGCTACCTCGGAGGTGCCGTGTCGCATCAACCGTGAGCCGACTATAACACCACGGTCATACTCACTTAAATCTTGTCATTGTAGCAGCAGTAGCCAATCTAACAACGGCGCCAGGCATCTGTTGTCTTACATAGGCGTTTCCGACTATAGCGCCGTATTCTGCCTGTTTACATATCTCTGTATTTGAATACGCATGCCCATATTAAATTCTTTGGCGCTTCAATGTACTACCCAACCTAAACGCATCAGACTGGTAACAGCTATAATTACTTGCCTGCAAATGAAGTAAATACTTTTGTAACGTTGTTCAGTACAGATTCCTCAGACACCACTATAAATATCTGCACTAATACCCGTTACACTCTGTATATGCCAGTGGAAGTTGCACGTAATTCTTTCTATAATGTTCTTGGAGTTGGTGAAACCGAATTGGGAACTTTGACTGTGAACAGCGAAGCCAAAATCTGGTATGGTCAGCGAGGACGTCCGCCCTTTCATCTTAGGGATCAGGATGTGCGGCAACTGTGTGCGGCTGTCCTACTAAGCAGTTCTTAACAATGCTGTCTGACGTCTCCTCTCTACAGCTGAGTTTCCTCATCAGACAGTGCGCCCGGCCCCACGTTTGGATTACCTGACAACTACAGTTGGGCTCCTCCCCCTGCTAAATAATTACTGCTAAGAAGTTCCGTTGTTAATTTTCAACAAGCGGCCTGTCTGCCTCCGTTGGCGGAACAGGTCGAAACCGAGACGAAGGTGGCAACTGACAAAACTACTAAACTGTTACCGACAGATTAGCCACCACTCGATCGGAAATTACTGAAACTGGGGTGTGGGGCTTCAAAGCTTTCTGGACCTTAGAAGCTTGCGTCGGAGTTTGATTATTGGGATGTTCTTTAAGCTAACTACAGTTCAGAAGTGGTACCCGAAGGTAGAAAGAAAATAGTGAAACATCAGAAATAATATGACTAAATTCGAAATAAAGTGGGCTTCGTATGCTCGTGAAATATGTATCGAGATAAACCTAACGTAAACGAACAGTGGGCTATTGGTGCTAACAGACAGTTATGTCAGCTTCCTCACCTGGAACATCATCTTCATTTTTCCCGACGTGAATGTGGGCGACAGCTTCACACGCAACCTCCGCCACTTATTTCCGCCCAGCAGGAAAAGGTGTTTGTTCAGGGGATCGCTTTCATCCACTTTGAACCCTCTGTCCTGGAAGGACCAGAAATCCTTGACGAGGATAGTGCGTATCAGATCTGGATCCAGTATCAGCAGACTAGGCCGGTTGAAGAAGTACACGCCGCCGAAACGCTTGCCTATGACAAATAAGAGCTTTAGTTACTTTCAGGTAACAAACAAAAATAATTAGGTATATTTTTTTTAGGATATACGTACTTACAAGATATTTAAAATATAACACGGGAAGAAATTAGAATGAACAGAAAAATACATGTGTTCCAAAGTGATCTTTACAACATTTTTATAGGTAGAAAGATAGGTTCAAACATACCAAATGTTTTGACTTTATTTGTTTTTGCAGGACCAAGTCTGACATTGAGCACTTCCGGACAAGTGACAGGTTCAAACATTATCACGTCCGACCATCGGACAGTGGCACACGAGGTTCAGGGAATCCAGAAGTGTCATGAAGAGGAGGAGTTATGGGTGACCGTGTGCGAAATGATGCAGATGTGGAACGGTTGCAATCGGCATTCAGCGCTCACACTGATCTCTGTTTAGCGGTTAATAAAACTTGAGGCGTGTGGTGAATACTACGCCGCAAATCACACCTTTCTACCCATCCCCATTCCTGAAATATACGTGATCAAAGCTGTAAATATAATTTTGGAACACCCTTTACAATATCTCTCTTCAGCAGTAAACAGCAATTACAATTTTTGAAGGCTGCATCTAGTGCTAACTCCAAAAACTTAGTGAAATTTAACATTCCTCGTGTCGTCACTTAGAGCCATCAGGAGTGTGTATCTTAGCCGTAGCGGGACTTGATTGCTAAGATTAAAATACTTATTAGTCACGTGTAATATAGTTTCCACATTTTAAAACGACATCCTTGAAATTGTGGAACGAGAATATCACCAATTAGAAACTGTAAGTACAAAACATACATCTTTTAGGAATTAATTAGATGAAAAACATCTCAACTCTTGATAGCTTCACAAAATACTCAGTAGTATGGTTGTGGCAGTCAAACAGACCTCTCCTTAGATTTTATAGGTTAAAAGGAGAATAGTACCATTCACGGTACTTCAGATTTATATAAATTTTATACTTATTTACGGTCCTATGACACTGCCGAATCATTACTCTACAGTAGTTGCCAGGAAGTGGAAACTTCACTTCAATTGTTTTTGCAGGTCTAATGTCTACATCTACATCTACATCCGTACTCCGTAAGCCACCTGAGGTGTGTGGCGGAGTACCTCTATCGGTTCTCTCTTCTATTCCAGTCTCGTACTGTTCGTGGAAAGAAAGATTGTAGGTATGCCTCTCTGATTTTATCGCCATGGTCTCTTCGCGAGATATACGTAGGAGGGAGCAATATAGTGCTTGACTCCTCGGTGAAGGTATGTTCTCGAAACTTCAACAAAAGCCCGTACCGAGCTACTGAGCGTCTCTCCTGCAGAGTCTTCCACTGGAGTTTATCTATCATCTCCGTAACGCTTTCGCAATTACTAAATGATCCTGTAACGAAGCGCGCTGCTCTCCGTTGGATCTTCTCTATCTCTTCTATCAACCCTACCTGGTGCGGATCCCACACTGCTGAGCAGTATTCAAGCATTGGGCGAACAAGCGTACTGTAACCTACTTCCTTTGTTGTCGGATTGCATTTCCTTAGGATTCTTCCAATGAATCTCAGTCTGGCATCTGCTTTACCGACGATCAACTTTATATGATCATTCCATTTTAAATCACTCCTAATGCGTACTCCCAGATAATTTATGGAATTAACTGCTTCCAGTTGCTGACCTGCTATTTTGTAGCTAAATGATAAGGGACCTATCTTTCTATGTATTCGCATCACATTACACTTCGCTACATTGAGATTCAATTGCCATTCCGTGCACCATGCGTCAATTCGCTGCAGATCCTCCTGCATTTCAGTACAATTTTCCATTGTTGCAACCTCTCGATACACCACAGCATCATCTGCAAAAAGCCTCAGTTAACTTCCGATGTCATCCACCAGGTCATTTATGTATATTGTGAATAGCAACGGTCCTATGACACTCCCCTGCGGCACACCTGAAATCACTCTTACTTCGGAAGACTTCTCTCCATTGAGAATGACGTGCTGCGTTCTGTTATCTAGGAACTCCTCAATCCAATCACACAATTGATCTGATAGTCCGTATGCTCTTACTTTGTTCATTAAACGACTATGGGGAACTGTGTCAAACGCCTTGCGGAAGTCAAGAAACACGGCATCTACCTGTGAACCCGTGTCTAAGGCCCTCTGAGTCTCGTGGACGAATAGCGCGAGCTGGGTTTCACACGATCGTCTTTTTCGAAACCCATGCTGATTCCTACAGAGTAGATTTCTAGTCTCCAGAAAAGACATTATACTCGAACATAATACGTGTTCCAATATTCTACAACTGAATGTCATCAATATAACCAAACTATACGCGGTACAAAAAGAATTAATTCTTCCCTACTCTCAACACTTTTGAAATGAGGTTGCCTACATTAAAAGTGCTCTCTGGAAACAGCTCTCATAAAGTCGCAATGATCTGGTTGCTTGTTTCAGACTAATTAATGAAGCGTCATTTGACTAATCTGAGTTTACGTCACCACCGATTTTCCTTTTGGACCTCCATGCCCACCATGAAGAAAGCATTCCGGGAGCACAAAGAACAACATTTATTTCAAACATGCTAGTCCTAAAAGGAACGCCAATAACTAAGTCGTCTGGGACTTCTCGTAGACTAAACTTAACTTATTTCCCAGGGAACAGAAACATGTAAAAGACTTGTGGAGAGAAAGTGTATTTGCACTGTTTGATAAATTAAAGCCCGCATCTCGTCGTCGCTTCCCACGCCCGGATTCCCGGGTTCGATTCCCGGCGGAGTCAGGGATTTTCTCTGCCTCGTGATGGCTGGGTGTTGTGTGATGTCCTTAGGTTAGTTAGGTTTAAGTAGTTCTAAGTTCTAGGGGACTGATGACCATCGATGTTAAGTCCCATAGTGCTCAGATCCACTTGAACCATTTTTTTGATAAATTAAACTTGCTAGTTGCCTGTCGTTCATACGGGTTGGTATGTTAACTGTTTTACACTGACGAGAAAAAGAAAATGGTACACCTGCTTAATGTACATCTACATCTACAGCCATACTCTGCAAGCAACCTGACGGTGTGTGGCGGAGGGTACATTCAGTACTTCTATCGTTTCTCCCTTCTACTCCAGTCTAGTATTGTTCGTGAAAAGAAAGATTGCCGGTATGCCTCTGTGTGGGCTCTAATCTCTCTGATTTTATCCTCATGGTCTCTTCGCGAGATATACGTAGGAGGGAGCAGTATACTGCTTGACTCCTCGGTGAATGTATGTTCTAGAAACTTCAACAAAAGCCCGTACCGAGCTACTGAGCGTCTCTCCTGCCGAGTCTTCCACTGGAGTTTATCTATAATCTCCATAACGCTTTCGAGATTACTAAATGATCCTGTAACGAAGCGCGCTGCTCTCCGTTGGATCTTCTCTATCACCCCTATCTGGTACGGATCCCACACTGGTGAGCAATATTCAAGCAGTGGGCGAACAAGTGTACTGTAACCTACTCCCACCCTTATTGGATTGCATTTCCTTAGGATTCTTCCAATGAATCTCATTCTGGCATCTGGTTTACCGATGATCAACTTTATATGATCATTCCATTTTAAATCACTCCTAATACCTACTCCCAGATAATTTATGGAATTAACTGCTTCCACCCCCCCCCCCTCCCCCCATGAACCATGGACCTTGCCGTTGGTGGGGAGGCTTGCGTGCCTCAGCGATACAGATAGCCGTACCGTAGGTGCAACCACAACGGAGGGGTATCTGTTGAGAGGCCAGACAAACGTGTGGTTCCTGAAGAGGAGTAGCAGCCTTTTCAGTAGTTGCAAGGGCAACAGTCTGGATGATTGACTGATCTGGCCTTGTAACAATAACCAAAACGGCCTTGCTGTGCTGGTACTGCGAACGGCTGAAAGCAAGGGGAAATTACGGCCGTAATTTTTCCCGAGGGCATGCAGCTGTACTGTATGATTAAATGATGATGGCGTCCTCTTGGGTAAAATATTCCGGAGGTAAAATAGTCCCCCATTCGGATCTCCGGGCGGGGACTACTCAAGAGGATGTCGTTATCAGGAGAAAGAAAACTGGCGTTCTACGGATTGGAGCGTGGAATGTCAGATCCCTTAATCAGGCAGGTACGTTAGAAAATTTAAAAATGGAAATGGATAGGTTGAAGTTAGATATAGTGGGAATTAGTGAAGTTCGGTGGCAGGAGGAACAAGACTTCTGGTCAGGTGACTACAGGGTTATAAACACAAAATCAAATAGGGGTAATCAAGGAGTAGGTTTAATAATTAATAGGAAAATAGGAATGCGGGTAAGCTACTACAAACAACATAGTGAACGCATTATTGTGGCCAAGATAGACACGAAGCCCACACCTACTACAGTAGTACAAGTTTATACGCCAACTAGCTCTGCAGATGACGAAGAAATTGAAGAAATGTATGATGAAATAAAAGAAATTATTCAGATAGTAAAGGGTGATGAAAATTTAATAGTCATGGGTGACTGGAATTCGGCAGTAGGAAAAGGGAGAGAAGGAAATGTAGTAGGTGAATATGGGTTGGGGCTAAGAAATGAAAGAGGAACCCGCCTGGTAGAATTTTGCACAGAGCACAACTTAATCATAGCTAATACTTGGTTTAAGAATCATGAAAGAAGGTTGTATACATGGAAGAACCCTGGAGATACTAAAAGGTATCAGATAGATTATATAATGGTAAGACAGAGATTTAGGAACCAGGTTTTAAATTGTAAGACATTTCCAGGGGCAGATGTGGACTCTGACCACAATCTATTGGTTATGACCTGTAGATTAAAACTGAAGAAACTGCAAAAAGGAGGGAACTTAAGGAGATATGACCTGGATAAACTGAAAGAACCAGAGGTTGTACAGAGTTTCAGGGAGAGCATAAGGGAACAATTGACAGGAATGGGGAAAAGAAATACAGTAGAAGAAGAATGGGTAGCTTTGAGGGATGGAGTAGTGAAAGCAGCAGAGGAACAAGTAGGTAAAAAGACGAGGGCTAGTAGAAATCATTGGGTAACAGAAGAAATATTGAATTTAATTGATGAAAGGAGAAAATATAAAAATGCAGTAAATGAAGCAGGCAAAAAGGAATACAAACGTCTCAAAAATGAGATCGACAGGAAGTAAAAAATGGCTAAGCAGAGGACAAATGTAAGGATGTAGAAGCTTATCTCACTAGGGGTAAGATAGATACTGCCTACAGGAAAATTAGAGAGACCTTTGGAGAAAAGAGAGCCACTTGTATGAACATCAAGAGCTCAGATGGAAACCCAGTTCTCAGCAAAGAAGGGAAAGCAGAAAGGTGGAAGGAGTATATAGAGGGTCTATACAAGGGTAATGTACTTGAAGACAATATTATGGAAATGGAATAGGATGTGGATGAAGATGAAATGGGAGATACGATACTGCGTGAAGAGTTTGACAGAGCACTGAAAGACCTGAGCCGAAACAAGGCCCCCGGAGTAGACAACATTCCATTGGAACTACTGACGGCCTTGGGAGAGCCAGTCCTGACAAAACTCTACCATCTGGTGAACAAGATGTATGAAACAAGCGAAATACCCGCAGACTTCAAGAAGAATATAATAATTCCAATCCCAAAGAAAGCAGGTGTTGACAGATGTGAAAATTACTGAACAATTAGTTTAATAAGCCACAGCTGCAAAATAGTAACACGAATTCTTTACAGACGAATGGAAAAATAAGCCGATCTCGGGGAAGATCAGTTTGGATTCCGTAGAAATGTTGGAACACGTGAGGCAATACTGACCTTACGACGTATCTTAGAAGAAATATTAAGGAAAGGCAAACCTACATTTCTAGCATTCCTAGACTTAGAGAAAGCTTTTGACAATGTTAACTGGAATACTCTCTTCCAAATTCTAAAGGTGGCAGGGGTAAAATACAGGGAGCGAAAGGCTGTTTACAATTTGTACAGAAACCAGATGGCAGTTATAAGAGTCCACGGACATGAAAGGGAAGCAGTTGTTGGGAAGGGAGTAAGACAGGGTTGTAGCCTCTCCCCGATGTTATTCAATCTCTATATAGAGCAACCAGTAAAGGAAACAAAAGAAAAATTCGGGGTAGGCATTAAAATCCATGGAGAAGAAATAAAAACTTTGAGGTTCGCCGATGACATCGTAATTCTGTCAGAGACAGCAAAGGACTTGGAAGAGCAGTTGAATGGAATAGATATTGTCTTGAAAGGAGGATATAAGATGAACATCAACAAAAGCAAAACGAGGATATTGGAATGTAGTAGAATTAAGTCGGGTGCTGCTGAGGGAATTAGATTAGGAAATGAGACACTTAAAGTAGTAAAGGAGTTTTGCTATTTGGGGAGCAAAATAACTGATGATGGTCGAAGTAGAGAGGATATAAAATGTAGACTGGCAATGGCAAGGAAAGCGTTTCTGAAGAAGAGAAATTTGTTAAAATCGAGTATAGATTTAAGTGTCAGGAAGTCGTTTCTGAAAGAATTTGTATGGAGTGTATCCATTTATGGAAGTGAAACATGGACGATAAATAGTTTGGACTAGAAGAGAATAGAAGCTTTCGAAATGTGGTGCTACAGAAGAATGCTGAAGATTAGATGGGTAGATCACATAACTAATGAGGAAGTATTGAATAGGATTGGGGAGAAGAGAAGTTTGTGGCACAACTTGACCAGAAGAAGGGATCGGTTGGTAGGACATGTTCTGAGGCATCAAGGGATCACAAATTTAGTATTGGAGGGCAGTGTGGAGGGTAAAAATCGTAGAGGGAGACCAAGAGATGAATACACTAAGCAGATTCAGAAGGATGTAGGTTGCACTAGGTACTGAGAGATGAAGAAGCTTGCACAGTATAGAGTAGCATGGAGAGCTGCATCAAACCAGTCTCAGGACTGAAGACCACAACAACAACAACAACAACAACAACTGCTTCCAGTTGCTGACCTGATACATTGTAGCTAAATGATAAAGGATCTTTCATTCAATGTATTCGCAGCACATTACACTTGTCTACATTGAGATTCACTTGCCATTTCCTGCACTATGGGTCAATTTGTTGCAGATCCTCCAGCATTTCAGTACAAATTTCCATTGTTACATCCCCTGGATATACTACAGCATCATCCGTAAAAAGCCTCAGCGAACTTCCGTTATTATCCACAAGATCATTTATGTATATCGTATAGGGCTCCCGCGAGCATGCAGAAGTGCCGCAACACGACGTGGTATCGACTCGACTAATGTCTGAAGTAGTGCTGGAGGGAAGTGACACTATGAATCCTGCAGGGTTGCCCATAAGAGTACGAGGGGAAGGAAAACTCTTCTGAATAGCACGTTCCAAGGCATCCCAGGTACGCTCAATAATGTTTACGTCTGAGGAGTTTGATGGCCAGCGGAAGCGTTTAAACTCATAGGAGTGTTCTGGATCCACTATGTAGCATTTCTGGACGTGTGCGGTGCCGCATTGCCCTGCTGGAATTGCCAAAGTCCGTCGGAATGCACAATGGGCATGAATGCAGATGATCAGACAGGATGCTTACCTACGTGTCACCTGTTAGAGTCGTACCTTGACATAGCAGGGATCCCATATATCACTTCAACCGCACACGCCCCACACCATTACGGAGTCTCCACCAGCTTAAACAGTTCCCTACTGACATGCAGGGTCCTTGGATTCGTGAGGTTGTCTCCGTACTCGTACATGTCCAGCACAAGACAATTTGAAACGAAACTCTTTCGACCAGGCAACTTGTTTTCAGTCATCAGCAGTCCAATGTCGATGCTGACGGGCCCATTGACGGGGCGTAAAGCCTCGTGTCGGACAGCGATCAAGGGTACAAGTGTGGACCTTCGACTCCGAAAGCCCATATCGACGATGTTTCGGCTCGGACGCCGACACTTGTTGATGCCCCAGCATTGAATTCTGCAGCAATTTGCGGAAGGGATGCACTTCTGTGACTGAGTGATTGTCTTCAGTAGTCGTTGGTCCCGTTCTTGGAGGATATTTTTCCTGCCGCAGCGATATCGGAGATTTTTACCGGATTTGTGATATTCATGCTACACTCGTGAAATGGTCGTACGGGAAAATCACCACTTCATTGGTACCTCGTAGAAGCTTCGTCCCGTCATTCTTGCGCCGACTATAACACCACGTTCAAACTCACTTAAATTTTGAGAAGCTGGCATTGTAGCAGCAGTAGCCGATGTAACAATTGCGTCAGACACTTATACAGATGTTGCCGACCGCAGCGAAGTATACTGCTTGTTTACGTATGTCTCTATTTGAATATGCATGCCAGAACCAGTTTCTTTGGCGCTTCAGTGTATATTTAGTGTTTACTAGAGAAACACCATCTTGTATTTCATATATTTTCTTAAATTATATTGTTATGGTTTAGTTAGTGATATATTCATAAAAGTTTACAAAATCAACGTTTTCAAAATATTTACAGCAATCAGTCCTCCGCTTTAGACAACACATGTGCACATCAAGACAAAAAAAGGGCGACACACCACGGATTATGCGGATGAGATGGAAATCGGACGACGTGATGTAGATGTACGGACAAACAAATGATTATAATTTCAGAAACATTGGATGATTTATTCAAGAGAAAGTGTTTAACAAGTTGAGAAAATCAACAACGCGTTGGTTTATCTCTGACCCTTATGCAGGCAGTTGTTCGCCTTGGCATTGTTCGAGAGAGTTGTTGCATGTCCTGCTGAGGGATATCGTGGAATATTCTGTCCAACTGGTCCGTTAGACCGTCAAAATCTCGAGCTGGCTGGAGAGCTCTGCCCATAATGCCACATACGTTGTCAATAGGGAAGAGATACTGCTACTTTGATGGGAATGGTAGGGTTTGGCAAGCAATCCCTGCTGTAAGAGGGCCGCGGATGACAACGAAAGGGGTTCTGCTATGAAAGGAAAAATTATGGCACACCAGACCGTCACTCCTGGTTGTCGAGACGCATGGTGAGCGACGGTCAGACTGGTGTTTCACCACTATCTGGGACATTTCCATAGACGTCTTGGGTCTATAACATCACTGACTGGAGTTTGTCTTCAGTGATGAGTCCCGCTTCGAACTGAGCCCCGACGATCAGCGAAGAAATGGCTGAAGATGCTCCAGAAAGCAGTGGCATACTGACCTGCCTGTCGCCCACCATACGGCCCGGCAACCACGAGTGATGGTCCATGTGCCATTGGGTTTCATACCAGAACCCTTTCGGTTGTCATCCATTGCACCCATACTGCTCAGCGGTAGGTTGACGATATTCTACACCTCGGTTTGTTGCTCTTCATGATAAGCCATCTGGGCTTACGCTTCAGCATGATAATGCCTGTCCAGGCACGGCGAGACTTTTACTTCCTGTCTTTTGTGCTTGCCAAACACCACCTGGGCCAGCATGGTCACCGGATCTCTTCCTAATTGAGAACCTCAGGAGCATTAGGGGTAGAGCCCTCCAACCAGCTCCAGATTTTGACGATATAACGCCCCAGTTGGACAGAATTTGGCACCATGTCCCTCAGGACGACATCCAACTACTCCGTCGATCAATGCCAAACATAATAACTACTTGCACGAGGGCCAGATGTGGACTAACGCTTTAGTAACTTGTCGAATTGTGAAGCTCTTTCTTCTTTTAAATAAACCATCCGGCAAATTATGATTATAACCTTTAAAAAACCGGTTGGATATCAGATCTACCACTTTCCGTCCCACTGGGACAATTCCTTCGTGGTACTTTTTTCCTTTTTCTTCTTAGACTGTATATACAGCATGTAAAAGACAACTGTTTACAACGTACCACAGTGTTGTAGGTGAAATCAAGAAGAACGAATTGATAGAGGACATTTGTGATCTATGAAGTCTGGAAACAGCCCCAAATTTGTCTACATAAGCCACATAAGAGCGATATTTTGGCTAAAATCGACCTTCACTATTTAAAACCGTTTGTTCTTGCATATACAAAATGTAGAATTGACATTTGTGTAAATTGTGTCTAAAATTATGAAATTATGAAATGAACAATTAAATCGTTTTGTTTTTAATTAATAATATTAACGAAGCATCAGCTAAGTCGGTGATCTAAGGGAGCGAGAGGATATTGCAAAACCTAGAGCGGCGCGCATGCGCTGTGGTTTAGGTGGCTTTTGTATGCCAATTTGAGGAGGTTGCCCGTCTCGATGGACCACAAGTGCCTCATATTCGACGTCGTGTACACCACTGGGATGCTTTGTAAGCATTAATAGTTTACACCGTGCATGGATGTTGTTTCTACTTTGTACTTGAGAGTAAGCCTTGTAAATTTGCGCGTGACTGGAATACTGTCTCTCCAAATGGGGACCAAACAATGAAATGATTTACTTCAGTTTATGGTCATACCAAGAGTACATTTTTCTGGAAGCTGAAGAAGCATGAATGTGAACGGCAAGAATGATGTGACAGAAGCCCTGGACCCACTTGAAATGGTGTCTTTATTTTCATCCTTTTTCGTGACTTTGTCACCATACTCACTACATCTAACACTCTCCGTCCCTTCACGTTATGCAGTAGTGTTGCTGGACCCACCAGCTTCAGCTTAAGTTCATAGTAGGGAATTCCCTGCAGTCGTAATAATTCGACTGAGTAGCGCCCTTGTTGTTGCTATTCGGGAGCGACATCAGTGGACAGATGATATGTTATGAAGCCAGCAATTTATTGTTATCGATGCTTTTTGTCAGTTTTGATTACATCATGACAGCGTGGTAGCTCTCTTGGTACAGTCAGAACTTAAAAAACCAAGCGGAAAAAAATTATACGTTATAGTCCAACTTTGTCGGGAGTGAATCCGGAATATTATTGATTCGTGTTCTGATATTTCGGCAGACAACGTTGCAGCTATTCTCAAGATGAGTCGCCTAAAAGAGTTTAACGCGCTTTACACTGTGGAGTACACGGGCCAAAGATAATACTGTTGATAACTCGAGCGTCCCTCATAGATAAAACTTTACACCTCGAAGAGGAAAACAAGCAAGCGCAGTGTCTGCGAATGCACAGGTGCTTAGAAAGTATTTGGCTGATTATTACGGATGGCATATCTTGCAGTACCACGCAGTGAAGACCTAGAACAATATTTCCTTTGAAAGCGCAGACGTGAAATGATGGGTTTCCATCACCTGTAGAGCTGGAAACCCTCGTCTCGGTTCGGCTGGTTATCTGCTAATAATACTCCGACAGCTTTCTTGATCATTGAATCCCAGTGGGATGAGGCTGTGGTCAGAATCTTAAGTTTCCAGTAATCCATGTCATGACCAGTGGAAATACAAAGTTCATCCACTGCATATTTGTTCGGCGGTAGTAGGCGAGAGTTTCGCTGGTGTTCAATGCAACATTCTTTTACAGTGCGTACTGTTTGTCCTATGTGCTTTTTACTACACCCTCGAGGAATTTCGTGTATACCCGCCTTTCGTAAAAGCAAATTATCCTTCACATATCCCAGAAGAGCTGCGGCGGTAGGTAGAACGTATGCACTTAATTTTTCTTCACTATTTAAGCAGTTAGCACATACGGTAGAAAGGCCGAGATCTTACGTCTCTTTCTTCTTGCTCTTCTTTTAAATATTTTTTTAATATTCTGGATGTGTTTCCGAAAATGGTGGAATATTCGATTCGCCCGAAAACTTCGACCAACAAATTCTTCGCAGTTTGTCAGCAGCGATGAATCCCCCGCCAGTCTTAAACAATGCAATCATCATGAAGGTATAAACGCAATTAGTGTGTCCGGAATAACTTATCAAAGTGACTCCACTAACTGTACCACATCAAACATCTTATCTGTTTGGATATCTCAGTAATGTCTGCTGGTAAAGCAACAGCTAGTTCCCCCCTATGAACAAATTATTGCTAACATCTTGCAGATGCAAATCGCAAATTTGTTACGCATGATAAACGCATTGTATGTAAAAAAAAACTGGCAGCATCTGAAGACGTTAGTTCATTCTTAGTTTTTCGAGATTTTGCGGTGGGGACCGTCAGTTTTTGCTAAGTCCAATGAGAGATTTCACGGTGAAAGGGGTACCTTACCATCTGGTGATAATGAGATTTACTGGAGCAATAAAACCTTTTCACAGCTGGGAAAGCAAAGGACTCAATAACAAAGACTTTCTAACGTAGAATGGGAAGCTTAAGAAAGAAATTGTTGATTCTTCTTCATCAAGTGTTTGAATGATTGCTATGTCGTGAAGTTGAGGCAGGATCAGCTGAACTTGGTGTTTAAGTTAATAAATACATACGGAACGCTGTGAAATTTTTTTCCATAACTATAGAGTTTATATCGGCAGCTAGGTAAGGAGCAGGTAGATCAAACGAACTAGAGGAGTTTCACAGTTTGACTTAACGACATTTTGAACAGGTCGTAGAACATCATTGTAAATGGTTTATTTCAGATTATGTTCAGATATCTCCATTATACGGGGCTGTAACAAATCTTCGGTCAGATCACTTTTTAATGAGTCTGAAAGAGCCATGAAGCTGAATAACAGGGAAATGCCTATCAAACCTACAAACGGAACCCGTAAGTGGGGATCCGAGTGAATCATGTGAGTTCCCAATATTGGCATTCTTGAGCAGTCTATTGAGACAACAGCCCTCAAGTGCTGGAACGAAGTAAGATTGGGGAACTAGAAGGGAGACGGTACTGATAAAAGCTGTTCCGTTGCACCACTCTACGCGTCAAAGCATTTCAAGCATCAGTCGCCATTGACGGCAGTCCCTGCATAAGGCGTTTAAATTCTTTTTCTTCCTGGCGCCCTATATGATATAATGAGTACCTTCTTGGTACATCAGTTTTTGGAGAACTAATCTTTAAGGCACGAAGTATGCTATCAGCAGAGTTTCTGACGGTTTTTGGTCTTTCTGCGGGCTTGCTGTTAAAATACGCAACAAGACCGTTGTCGTAACTGACTGTGAGACGAGTAACTGTGAAGTCTTGGTCATGGAAGTTATTCACTGTCGAATCTCTAACACTGAACGGGAATATGTGTTTCATGAACTTCTTGGTAGTCTTGACTGTCGTACAACCTATCGATGTACATCATCAAAAGGACCTCAAACTAGGAGCCACTTTACTTTGATCCGTGCCCACAAACAGATGGTTGTCCTCATTGATCAAAGGGTCCTTAATCAAAGTCCTACTTTATCGTTTGGTGCTCTTTTCGTTCTTCACACAAGAAGATAGTTGATATGCATTTATAAGAACCGTTCACCATGCTTAATTACAAATTCATGTAGACCAGGATCGATGCCATGATTAGGTCTGTCAACACTGTCATCAGTCTGTGACATACGACTTTTTTCAAGTGGCTAGATAATTCATGAAATGCGAGATAAACAGCGCTTTTGCTATTCCATAGCGTAATTGCAGTATCAGAGGACGCCAGTGTTCTCAACCTCGTTGATATCCGCAGGGAATATCTCAAGTTTTTCTTAAAAAAAACAACAACAAAAACTCGGGTGGCTTTGTCGTACCTGCAAGTTGTTTTCAGTTTAGAGAGCAGGTCTTGCGTATCTCCGACCGCTCTATGTAATGCAAATTATCTTAAATTATTACTTTTCTACCACGCATCTGTGTAGATTGTTTTAACTTATTTGCTATCAGTTTCTAAACTACTGCAGCTCTGTCTTCCGATACTTTAGTACGGTTATCGATGCGATATACTACCGCAAGTACATTATGAAACGCTGGGATCTACTTTCGGTAGTACATGACGTCGATAACAGAGCCTGATAATGGAAATGAGCGTTTGGCGTCATTGGCCGGTAGGCTTCTCACGGCGCATGTCCGGCCGCCTTGGTGCAAGTCTTATTACACTCGACGCCACATTGGGCGACCTGCTCGCCGGATGGGGATGAACTAATGATGAAGACACCACAACACCCAGTCCCTGAGAGGAGAAAATCCCCGGCCCAACCGGGAATCGAACCCGAGTCCCTTAGAACGGCAGTCCGTCACGCTCACCATTCAGCTTTCGGGGCGGACAGAGCCTGATAATGAAACCTACTTGCTTCGTAGTCGATTGCAAATAAATTACAGCGATTAACACCAGCTGAGACGAAGAAAATTAGTAAGGGAATAGTTATTGTTCCCCATAGTGGTGATGGTGAACGGGAACTTGAACCAATTTGAATTTTCGTCACTATTAATGAACATCGAGTGTAGATTTAAATGTCAGGAAGTGTTTTCAGAAAGTATTTGTGTGGAGTTTAGCCGTGTATGGAAGTGAAAAATGGACGATAACATGTTCAGACAAGAAGAGAATAGATGATTTCGCAATGTGGTGCTACAGAAGAATGCTGAAGATTAGATGGGTAGAACACATAACTAATGAGGAGGTATTGAATAGAATTGGAGAGAAGAGAAATATGTGGCACAACTTGACTAGAAGAAAGGATCGGTTGGTAGGGCATATTCTAAGGCCAGACCAGAAGATGAATACACTAAACACATTCACAAGGATGTAGATTGCAGTAGGTACTGGGAGATGAAGAAGCTTGCACAGGATAGAGTAGCATGGAGAGCTGCATCAAACCAGTCTCAGGACTGAAGACCACAACAACAACAAATTTATAGAAATGGAGACTATGTAATTGTTTCCAAAATGTGATAAGAACGTGAGATAAGAGGCAACAAGAATGTAGATGATACAAGTGGAGAAACAGAGCCTTTGCAGTTTGCAGACTTTTCATTTGACTCTCAGGAACTCTCGTATACTTTACGTGTCTCATTTCCTAATCTAATGTCTTCAGCATCACGTGACTTCATTCGTCTACATTCCATTATCCTCATTTTGCTATCAAGACGCATTCCATTCCGTTCAACTACTCTTCCAGGTCCTTTACTGTCTCTGACAGAATTACAATATCATCGCCAAACCTCAAAGTTTTTATTTCTTCCCCATGGATTTTAATTCGTACTCCATATTTTTCTTTTGTTTTCTTTAATGTTTGCTCAATACAGAGATTGAATAACATCGGGGATAGGCTGCAACCCTGTCTCACTCCCTTCCCAACCACTGCTTCCCTATCATGCACCTCGACTCTTATAACTGCCATCTGGTTTCTGTACAAATTGTAAATAGCCTTTCGCTCCCTGTATTTTACCCCTGCCACCTTTAGAATTTGGAAGAGAGTATTCCAGTCAACATTGTCAAAAGCTTTCTCTAAGTCTACGAATGCTAGAAACGTAGGTTTGCTTTCCTTAATCTTTCTTCTAAGATAAGTCGTAAGGTCAGTATTGCCTCACGTGTTCCAACATTTCTACGGAATCCAAACTGATCTTCCCCGAGGTCGGCTTCTACTAGTTTTTCCATTCGTCTGTAAAGAATTCGTGTTAGTATTTTGCAGCTGTGGCTTATTAAACTGATTGTTCGGTAATTTTCACATCTGTCAACACCTGCTTTCTTTGGGATTGGAATTATTATATTCTTCTTGAAGTCTGAAGGTTTTTCGCCCTTCTCTTACATCTTGCTCATCACATGGTAGATTTTTGTTAGGGCTGGCTCTCCCAAGGCTATCAGTAGTTCTAATGGAATGTTGTCTACTTCCGGGGCCTTGTTTCGACTTAGGTCGTTCCATAATATTGCCCTCCAGAACATCTCCCTTCTACATACTCCTTCAACCTTTCTGCTTTCGCTCCCTGTCTTCTATGGTTTCAAAATATGTGGCAGATTATTTGCTCTTGTTCCTATAACGATTCATCAAAACGTTTCGATAGTTACATGGGATCACCTTCAGAGATCTCCCTGCGGTTTCGTAACGCATATGTTCTATTGTCAGGCGTCGTAAGTCAAGCGCAGTTGCCTTCCTCTCGGATCGTCCTTAACGGAGTCAAATTTATCTTCAAGGAAAGGGGAACATTTATGTCCTAAAATTCACAGAAACTTTCGATTAGAATTTTTTCCAACAAGTGTAAGCATAAGAGATTGGAAAAGTAGAAGCTCGACTCAAAGAGAGAAATTCCAATAGTCCCCTACGAAACAACTGGGAAAAACTGTAAATCAGATAATCAACCCACTTCTAGTAGGTTGTGTTGAAATTACAGCCCCTGAAACAATTCTAGGTCACGTAAACAAACTTGATACTCAAATTACAGAGTATTAAAACTTGCAATATCGAGTAGTGCGGGGTGGGGGTGGAGGTATTATATACCCTACATTTGAAAATATGGTAATCTAGTCAGGTACATTATATTTTTTTAGTTTAGAAAGAAAATATTTATCGTTTCCAATGAAGTCTTCTACTAGATTCCGTGGATATTTTAAATTTTTCATCTGAACTTAACGAAAAATTTAAGTTTTAGTACCAAATGTGTCTTTTCACAATGAATATCACATTCAATACTTTTAGATTGTGGGCCCTGCTTACACATCAACATGTATGTTGTGGGTAAAAGTCAACAACAGTTACCAATATCTACATTAAAAGATATATTTTGGTGTTCATAAAGTAACCCCAGCCCCTTTTTGGTAGTACGTTATTGAAAGTATATGGGAATTGATAAGGGTCTGCTAAAAGATATTTTCGGGTTCTGGAGCACTCTTACACATCAGGACCTCTTTAAAAAGTATATTGTTAATACAAGTCAACAACAGTTAACAATTTTTTTTAATTTTTTTCGTACATGTTACTGAAAATGCGTTTATATTACGAGGGTTACGATTAGTAAATGTTTCACAGAAAATGAACAATCGCGTTCTTGTGAGACAAATGTTATTTTACAGACAAAGCTGTTGTACATTTAGAACAATTGACTTGTCGCACCAGATACCTCCGATTCTTCCTTTATACAATGTCTGTGTGAGTTGTCTTACCTTTGAGCTGCCGGTACGCGTCCGTGACGTCCATGGGCATGGACTGCTTGCCCACAAAACTCTTGTAGATATTGCCAAACGGAAACTGTGGCTCCAAGTAGGGCACTCCTTTCTTCTGCCAGTATTTGTACGACTGGGAGAACCACATGTACGCCGCCACTGTCACCAGTGACAGGGCTACCAACAGCTCCGTGAGCCACGACTCCGCATACAAGCCCATGTTGCTGAGTCTGAAACATGAGAAAAGCACACTGTTGTCAGCCCTGCGAATTACTGGCAAACATTTATCAAGTGCTGTATGTAACATATGAACACATTCATCTCTTTCTCGTCGTCTGCTTCTCTCTCTTCTTGTCGATCCTCTCTTACTGACCTTCTTTGAGACTTAACGATTGATCTTTGAAAACGACCAGACTTAGTAGTAGTAGTACTATAGTGAGAACAATTACTTGCCCGAGTGTTTACTGAAGATTCAAAATCTGACAGGCGTCTCCACACCGATTAAGACACTTACCTCATTGAAATACACTCCTGGAAATTGAAATAAGAACACCGTGAATTCATTGTCCCAGGAAGGGGAAACTTTATTGACACATTCCTGGGGTCAGATACATCACATGATCACACTGACAGAACCACAGGCACATCGACACAGGCCACACAGCATGCACAATGTCGGCACTAGTACAGTGTATATCCACCTTTCGCAGCAATGCAGGCTGCTATTCTCCCATGGAGACGATCGTAGACATGCTGGATGTAGTCCTGTGGAACGGCTTGCCATGCCATTTCCACCTGGCGCCTCAGTTGGACCAGCGTTCGTGCTGGACGTGCAGACCGCGTGAGACGACGCTTCATCCAGTCCCAAACATGCTCAATGGGGGACAGATCCGGAGATCTTGCTGGCCAGGGTAGTTGACTTACACCTTCTAGAGCACGTTGGGTGGCACGGGATACATGCGGACGTGCATTGTCCTGTTGGAACAGCAAGTTCCCTTGCCGGTCTAGGAATGGTAGAACAATGGGTTCGATGACGGTTTGGATGTACCGTGCACTATTCAGTGTCCCCTCGACGATCACCAGAGGTGTACGGCCAGTGTAGGAGATCGCTCCCCCCACCATGATGCCGGGTGTTGGCCTTGTGTGCCTCGGTCGTATGCAATCCTAATTGTGGCGCTCACCTGCACGGTGCCAAACACGCATACGACCATCATTGGCGCTGGAAGGATTCGTAGGCTGGAAGAAGACAAGGTAATCCCAGCCAACTGCCAGTACAACTGTGAGTTATACTGTTCATCCAATCTTCTGGATGATGACGGTGTTTTACCTCATGGGCGTCACTCTTTTCGTCTTTTCGCAGAGGTAGCTCCTTTATTTTCAGAGCATTAATGAGGAGACGTGCTATCAAATACGGTGATTGTTTTCATCTAATCAATGATCCCATTTTATCGTGGATGTCTTACACATCTAGGTTTACACGGTCAGTGAAATTACTTATATTTTTTTAAAGAAGTTAGTCAGCATTTGCGTTGGCGCCATCTGGTGCACATACGACACACAGCAATTCCAGGAGAAGCGAGAGAACGGCTCCTGCTGGTCATAAGAAACGCTACCTATTGTGCTTTCGCAATTGACGGTGGTAGCCCGGTGGCTTTGTGAGTGAAGCACTAAACCGTGTTTTGTGAGAACCCGCATTGGGAGTACCTATTTATAAGAAAAATTCCTGAACGGAGGTTTGCGACGGCTGAGTAATTGATTGTTGTATTTATGGCACACAGGGCGCGCGGCATTGTATGTTGTGATACAGAGCAGACGTACACTGCCCAGTCACATTAATGCGACCATCTGTCAAAAGCCTGAATAACCAACTTTTGCAGCGAGGAACCTTCGAGACCTTTAGGAAGAGAGTCAATGTGGTTCTGGATGCAACCGAGAGGGATGTGGAGCTATGACTACTCCAGTACCGTGGCCAGCTGTCCTAGGTTTCTCGGTTGAGGATCCATGGTGTGAACAGCCCTGTAGAGGAGGCTTAAATCCGAGGAGTTTGGTGGCCTGGTGGCATGGTAAACTTATCTTGGTGCTCTCCGAATCACATACCTACACAGCGAGCTGTGTGACGCGTTACATTGTCCTGCTGTTAGATGCCACTGTGCCGAAGAACAACAAATTGGGTATAGAGGTGGACATGGTTGGTAAGGATAGATGCATACATGTGTTGAACCATTGTGCCTTCCACAATTACGAGATACCCAAGGTACACCCCGAAAACATTACCCAAAAAATGAGGCCTCTTCTCTGGCGTGGATCCTTCTGACGATTTTTACAGGATGTTTGCTTTGAGACTTTTCACGCTGATGGGGCATAAAAAGTGATTCATCTGAAGAGGCCAACTGTCGCACACTCAGTGGACTTGCAGCTGCGACATTGGCTTGCAAATCTTAGCCTTCGTCGCCGACGAAAAGCAGTCAGAGTGGGTGCAGGAACTAGGCGACTGCTGAACGCACCTTGAGGGGGCAGTACTGTTAGCCTCTTGTTTCATCTCGGCAGTCAGTTGCTCAACAGCTGCATGTCTGTTCGCCCGTACACATCTCTGCAACCTTCACACCTGTCATCTAAGGCCTGTCCTGCACCACTGTTGCCTCGGGGTGATTTTGGATGGTGCCATTTCGGCTTGCACGATATACGTTCACCAACGCATTAAGCGAGCAGTTTACGAACTTAGCAGTTTCGGAAATGCTAACATTTGGTCAAAAAGTTAAGAATCATGCCCTTTTAGACTTGAGATACATCTCTCCGTTTCTGCATTAGGCCAGCAACTGCTCAGTCTTCCGAGTCCCTCCCTTCCCCCCCCCCCCCCTCCCCTCACCAAACCCTCCACGCGCATATGTACCGTAAACTGCTAGTGCTGCCACGGGCCGACTGTGAGTGGTTATTACACGTTAGCGTCGAACATTGGCTTTGGCCACGTTCATGTGATTGGTTTCCGTTCAGTTAATTGAAATTTTTTATGTTTATTAAAATTGTTACATCCTCTGGTGTCTGCCATATGATATCCTCTGTACACTTCAGTGTCACCAGTTGCATAATCTGCAGGTGCAGGCTTTTGACAAGGCTGTTAACAGTGGTCGTCCCTAGACGGCATCAGAGTCTATGGAACTGCATTGCCACACCTTCTGCAGACGCCAGTAACGCATCCGATATATCATGTTATGCAGAGCGCCAAAGAGCAAGAAGCTTAACTTCCCAGCCAACAGTAGCTAACCACGCGGATTGAGCGTATTCATCCGCGCGGTCCTCTGTGCAGCCTGACCTGTAACGTGAGTCCACACTCATTGTCAGTCTACAGCGAGTACACAGAGTTTACGGTGTGACCAGTCCACGGTTGGAGTCCACGCTAGGATGGCAGTCACTGGAGAGCAGTAGCACTGCCAGTGCGGTAGACCTCCAGGAAGTGATTTTGGAACATAATTTTGCAGATACAGATTTTTGCAAGAGAAACTAGCTGACTTGTACTGCGTGTCAGGTTGCGCACTTATTCATTGGAAGTTACCTGTTCCGGGAAGTGTTTTTTGTGTTCAGTTATACCACAGTTCTACATTCTGTTTAAGTGTGATAATAAATGCAGTTATCTAGTTGGAATATTTATGGGCATAGTTTTCCAATACTACACTGACGCAGTCGTATTGAGGTGACGTTCTACTGGACACATAGCAGCGTCACAACAAAACTAGTTGCTAAACTGAGCACGGCGTCTGCCCACCCTCCAGCCCAAACTCAACCCCCACCAAAATCCTACGCTACATAGGAATATCTGTCAAACATCTGATACATGCTGACAGTTGACAATGATAAACAGCATACGTTAGGAAATATGAGAATCGGGAGATCGCACAGATACTTATCCATGTCTCTGGGTCCGCAGCTCGTGGTCTTGAGGTCGCATTCTCAGTTCCCGAGCACGGGGTCCCGGGTTCGATTCCCGGCGGGGTCATAGATTTTCACCTGCCTCGTGATGACTGGGTGTTTGCGCTGTCCTCATCATATCATGCTCATTCATGAAAGTGGCGAAATTGGACTGAGCAAAGGTTGGGAATTTGTACGGGCGCTAACAACGCCGCAGTCGAGCGTCCCACAAACCAAACATCATCATCATCATCATCATCATCATCATCATCATGCCTCAGGAACATAGTGTGGTATGGACTATTCTGAAATTAAATTATTAATTTCTGATACCATTCTTACAAGACACAACAAGTTATTTAAACACAAAGTCCGCCTCTTTGTTTTCAAATATAGCTGAAGACTGCTGTAACGAGAAGAATTCATGTGAAGTGGTCCTACAAGCTAGATAGCATTGTGCATTACTGGGACCCCGCCGGGAATCGAACCCGAGACCCAGTGCTCGGGAACTGAGAATGCGGCCTCAAGACCACGAGCTGCGGACCCAGAGGCAAGTATCTGTGCTGTCTTACAAGGTGATTGAAACTTTCCTTACGTTTATTTCGATGAGTGTTAGGTGGGTCCAAAGCTAGTAGCATGTACAGTGCACGTGCACGTAAGCTTATCGCATTCTTTCTGACTTTTAGAAGTGTCGAATCCCTGGAATGCGGGTCATGTAAATATCAATACCGGCAGGTAATTGCAGAGCAATGAGTGCAGAATGTGTGATGTTGACATGGATTCAGGGCAACAGCGCGGCAAGAAGTGCAGGCATGGGTTTCCAAGAAAGACTATACCACGAGAAGAATGTGGGATTCTTCCTCTGGCTCTGACGAATAGACGGATGACAACGGATCAGGTTACAGATAGAGTGTCATCACGAACCGTGGGGAACAGATGGCTGGAAATTGGATTGAGCTCTCGAATTCCCACGAGTCGTTACCGCTGTCATCATATTACAAACAACAGAGACTTGAATAGAGTAGAGCCACAGTCAACTAGGACAGTGGCACTGTGTGGTGTTCAGTGACGAATCTAGCTTGTTTATGTGGCGGTCAGATCGATGCCAACGTGTTCGTACACCACCTGGTGAAAAGTCACAGAAGATCGCGGGCTATAAGTCAAAAGGCAATAGGTATTTCGTTAATGGCAGACATAGTGACGATAGGAATACGTTAGAAAATCAGGCAGAAAGCAGATAAACCCAGAAGCGCATTACATACGAAAGCAGAGCGTCAGAGAATCAGCATGCATTTGTGTGAGATGGTGGTAAATTGCTATGGGACGAAACTACTGAAGTCATCGGTCTCTAGACTCACACACTACCTAATCTAACTTAAAGTAACTTATGCTGGGGACAACACACACACACACACACACACACACACACACACACACACACACACACTCATGCCCGAGGCAGGACTCTAACCTCCAATGGGGGGAGCCGCGCGAATCGTGGCAAGGCGCCCCAGACCGCACCTCTTTGTGTGAGGAAAAATAGCTGATGCGCTTTCTTGAATATCCGCCTTTATAATTATAAAATTAATACTTTGTGCTTTAACAGCAAAGAATGGGGAAAAGGGCTCATTTGACATATGTTATTATGTAGTACATCTGCTACTACGTTTAGAGTTCTGGAAGATATTAGTGAAGTACGTAAGTATTTCTTTGATTTTTTCCCTCTCTGTTAACGTTGATTATCTTCGGTTATAATGTATTTGTGTGTACAGACGCAATGTAATGTACTATGTAAAGTCAATTTTGTAATTTATTATATAATGTTATTTGCGTGTATGTATGCTATTTCGTTCTAATTGTCGGTGCTTTGTTCCGTTAGTAAAATTAATATAGTGGATAATGTTACGAAGAGTTAGTTAAGGAGCGATGGAGAGCGATGTGAGTGGCAGTTGTAAATAGAGTTGAATACCACGAGTAAAATGGTCACTTGTCTTCAGCGCCAAAAAACTGGGTATATTCAGAACCGTATCGGAACCTATGTGAGGGTCGGGTTTCTGAAAAGTTTAATTTTGGGATGTACAAATAAACAATAGACGCCACATCAGGGTTGATTTTCGACCCGCCGTCCACTGTCGCTTCTGAAAGTTTGTGTTCTCTGTATTAAATTAACCTGACTAGTCCCACCCCATTCCGTTTGCAGAAACAGGGAAAGTTTCTTAGTTTATTTTGACAGAGCGGCTATCAGCGAGAAAACGGAGCGACGGCACCAGAGATCCTACAGCAGACGCAGCATCTAGGGAGCTGCAGCACACACATCTCTGCAATCACACTGTCGACTGTCAACTGACGTTTCATAGCTGCAGGGTGTGAATACGAAAACCCATCGATATTTTTACTGAAGTGTGTTACGTACGTTCAAGACAGTTTCTTAGATTTTCCTCCCAACAATTGTCCTCCAGCAACACTTGGAATTAATACTGCTTTCTGTGCTGTAAAAGGCTATTTCGGATGTTATAACTTTACGTAGTTGTCTCAAAACAGAAAGAGTTGACATAATGGTTTATTCTGGGGACAGTGGTTTCCTATAACGTTGCTAATTAGATGAAATGCCAAAGACGTAGTTTAACTAAAGATATTTTAAAGACATTGTGGTTAAGGATTGAACTATTTTGCTCGAATGATACCGTGAAGTCATATTATTAAAGCTAATGCTCGTGATGAATAGAGGCGTTTATAATCAGTTAACAGCACCTTGAAGCGTGCTTGTGTTCCGTATCTGTAATGCCAGTTACTGCTTCTTAGATATAGATGCTATCTACCAGATAAGATCAGAGACATATAATTAGCTTAGGACAGATACTGCTTGATTAGGGGGTGGATTAAACGGACAGATGTGTGGTCCTTTAATCACAATTGTTTTTGGTGCTTTAATCACAACTGTTTACGACGTCTTTTGGTGAACGTTTACGTGTTACTTGCAGTAAGGCACTTTAAAGTTTTTGAAGCCAACTGACAGGGTGGTGAAAGGTATCAGCTGCGTACTTGCGTGTAGGGCACTGCGGAAATGATTGTAGAAGACATAGCTGATTACGAAGTACGATTACGAAAGTAAAGTTCTATGTACTGATTTGGCAAAAGATCCTAAGAAATTTTGGTCTTATGTCAAAGCGGTAGGTGGATCAAAACAAAATGTCCAGACACTCTGTGGCCAAAATGGTACCGAAACATAGGATGACAGACTAAAGGCCAAAATACTAAATGTCTTTTTCCAAAGTTGTTTCACAGAGGAAGACTGCACTGTAGTTCCTTCTGTAGATTGTCGCAAAGATGACAAAATGGTAGATATCGAAATAGACGACAGAGGGATAGACAAACAATTAAAATCGCTCAAAAGAGGAAAGGCCGCTGGACCTGATGGGATACCAGTTCGATTTTACACAGAGTACGCTAAGGAACTTGCACCCCTTCTTGCAGCGGTGTACCGTAGGTCTCTAGAAGAGCGTAGCGTTCCAAAGGATTGGAAAAGGGCACAGGTCATCCCCGTTTTCAAGAAGGGACGTCGAACAGATGTGCAGAACTATAGACCTATATCTCTAACGTCGATCAGTTGTAGAATTTTGGAACACGTATTATGTTCGACTATAATGACTTTTCTGGATACTAAAAAGCTTTCTGTAGGAATCAGCAAGGGTTTCGAAAAAGACGATCCTGAGAAACCCAGCTCACGCTATTCGTCCACGAGACTCAGAGGGCCATAGACACCGGTTCCCCTTCCGCAAGGCGTTCGATACAGTACCCCACAGTCGTTTCATGAACAAAGTACGAGCATACGGACTATCAGACCAATTGTGTGATTGGATTGAAGAGTTCCTAGATAACAGAACGCAGCATGTCATTCTCAATGGAGAGAAGCCTTCCGAAGTGAGAGTGATTTCAGGTGTGTCGCAGGGGAGTGTCGTAGGCCCGTTGCTATTCACAATATACATAAATGACCTTGTGGATGACATCTGAGGTTCACTGAGGCTTTTTACGGATGAAGCTGTGGTATATCGAGACGTTGTAACAATGGAAAATTGTACTGAAATGCAGGAGGATCTGCAGCGAATTGACGCATGGTGCAGGGAATGGCAATTGAATCTCAATGTAGACAAGTATAATGTGCTGCGAATACATAGAAAGAAAGATCCCTTATAATTTAGCTACAATATAGCAGGTCAGCAACTGGAAGCAGTTAATTCCATGAAGTATCTGGGAGTACGCATTAGGAGTGATGAAAAATGGAATGATCATATAAAGTTGATCGTCGGTAAAGCAGATGCCAGACTGAGATTCATTGGAAGAATCCGAAGGAAATGCAATCCGAAAGCAAAGGAAGTAAGTTACAGTACGCTTGTTCGCCCACTGCTTGAATACTTCTCAGCAGTGTGGGATCCGTACCAGATAGGGTTGATAGAAGAGATAGAGAAGATCCAACGGAGAGCAGCGCGCTTCGTTACAGGATCATTTAGTAATCGCGAAAGCGTTACGGAGATGATAGATAAACTCCAGTGGAAGACTCTGCAGGAGAGACGCTCAGTAGCTCGGTACGGGCTTTTGTTGAAGTTTCGAGAACATACCTTCACCGAAGAGTCAAGCAGTATATTGCTCCCTCCTATGTATATCTCGCGAAGATACCATGAGGATAAAATCAGAGAGATCAGATAACACACAGAGGCATACCTACAACCTTTCTTTCCACGAACAAACAATACGAGACTGGAACAGAAGGGAGAACCGATAGAGGTACTCAAGGTACCCTCCACCACACACCGTCAGGTGGCTTGCGGAGTATGGATTTAGATGTAGATGTAGATTACCGTCCCTTCAACTTTTCATAAAACAATCCTAATCTAACAGTAGAATAATGAGAATCGGACACAGTGAAGAAGAGTGAGTTACGACTGTCTGAAGTGAAGACTGCAGGTCATGGTCCTAACTTCAGCCGATAGTGCATGTAGTATTACTTTTTAAAAAACGTGTGTACAGAGTGCACAGTGGTCATTGTTTGGAAATAAATCAATAACTAGAGATAAAGCGAATGAAGTTGCACAGTTTTTAACAGGGCAGCCTCGTATTCGAGAGGATGGAGGCTCTAATCTCCATCTGGCCATCCTGATTTAGGTTTTATCAAACGACGGAAAATCCAGGGTGGAATGTAACAATATTTCAGAAGGAGAGGTGCTACTCATCATACACACACACACACACACACACACACACTCACGCAAACACAACTTACACATAGGAATGCATTCTGTGGTTTCGGTTACCTGAGACAGCAGTCGTGTGTGTGAGTTGCGTTTGCGTGAGTGTATGTGTATGCGTATGTGTGTCTATTGTTGACGAAGCCAAGGGCCGAAAGCTTTAATTGTGACAGTCTTTTTGTTGTGCCTATCTGCGTCTCAGCACCTCCGCTATACGGTGAGTGGCAACTTTCTTCCTCAAATATTGTTGATTTAGGTTTTACGTGGTTTCCCAAAATTGCTTATGACATAGCGGAGCATTACTCGAGCGGGAGGTTTGGGTTTGATCGCGAAAGGCGTTCGAGAAGCGCGGGCTTGGCGATGCAGGCTCCGGACGAGCAGTCTCAGGGCAGGCTGATGATTGGGGGCGCGTCAGCTGCTGGGTGCCGGAGGCTCCGTGAACAGACGTGTGGGTGGGAGCCGCGGAGCTCCTGGGTGACCTGCCGTGGCTAACCGCTGGCCGGCGCGAAACGCGGCGCTGTCGAAGTTTGAAAACAGGAGGACGTGACGTGAGAACCACTGCTGGCACACACAACAGCGTCTCACGTATTGTTGGTGTTTTCAGTCATGAAGCGTAAACTCTAATTGGTACAATGAAGAGCAATACGTCATATTAGAGGGGAGCATCACGATTCTGCCGATGTGCAGATATTAATGGTAATTAGAATACGTAAAAGGACACAGCACCTAGAAAGTTCTTGTAACTGTCAATCAGCAAATGTTAAATAACTCGTTTATTATTTAAGATACAATGGAGGTCGAGGACTCAGACTGTAGCTCTCCGCCAGGCACTTTGTGTGGCTTATTTATATGGTTTTAGTATGATTAATTAAGCTGTGAGGCGCAATTTAAACGAATTATAATTGAAAATTAATATAAATTATTTTCAAGACTAATGCAGTATGAATTGGTGGACAGAGTCGCACGCGATATTCAACCTTTAGCTCTTAACATTTTTTAAAAAAATCTGTATTATTATGTTTTTTTCCGGAATTGTGAGTCTGGACAAATATATTATACTAGAAGTGACACGTGATTCCATTTTCACTCAATTTGACTGCATAGATCCTGAGGAATCAGTACTCAGAACGACCACCTCTGGCCGTAATAACGGCCTTGATACTCCTGGGCACTGAGTCAAACAGAGATTGAATGGTATGTACACGTACTACCGCCCATGTAGCTTCAACACGATACCACAGTTCATTAAGAGTAGTGACTGGCGCATTGTGACGAGCAAGTTGCTCGGCCACCATTGACCAGACGGTTTCAATTGGTGACAGATTTGGAGAATGTGCTGGCCAGGGCAGCAATCAAACATTTTCTGTATCCAGAAAGGCCCATAGAGGACCTGCAACATGCGGTCGTGCATTATCCTGCTGAAATGTAGTGTTTCGCGGGGATCGGAAGAAGGGTAGACCCACGGGTCGTAACACATCTCAAATGTAACGTTCACTGTTCAATGAGCCGCCAATGCGAACAAGTGGTGACCGAGACGTGTAACCAATGACACCCCATACCATCACGCCGGGTGATAACGCCAGCATGGCGATGACGAATACACTCTTCCAATGTGCGTTCACCACGATGTCGCCAAACACTGATGTGGCCATAACGATGGTAAACAGAACCTGGATTCTTCCGAAAAAAATGTTTTGCCATTCGTGCACCCAGGTTCGTCGTTGAGTGCACAATCGCAGGCGCTCCTGTCTGAGATGCAGTGTCACGGGTAACCGGAGCCTTGGTCTCCGAGCTGATAGTCCATGCTGCTGCAAACGTCGTCGAACTGTTCGTGCAGATGGTTGTTGTCTTGCAAACATCCCCATCTGTTGACTCAGGGATCGAGACGTGGCTGCACGATCCGTTACAGCCATGCGGATAAGATGCATGTCATCTCGACTGTTAGTGATACGAGGCCGTTGGGATCCACCACGGCGTTCCGTATTACCCTCCTGAACCCACCGATTCCATATTCTGCTAACAGTCATTGGATCTCGACCAACACGAGCAGCAATGTCGCGATACGATAAACCGCAATCGCCATAGGCCACAATCCGACCTTTATCAAAGTCGTAAACGTGATGGTACGCATTTCTCCTCGTTACACGAGCCATCACAACAACATTTCACCAGACAGCGCCGGTCAACTGCTGTATGAGAAATCGATTGGAAACTTTTCTCATGTCAGCACGTTGTAGGTGTCGTCACCGGCGCCAATCTTATGTGAATGCTCTGAAAAGCTAATCATTTGCATATCACAGCTTCTTCTTCCTGTCCGGTAAATTTCGCCTCTGTAGCACGCCATCTTCGTGGTGTAGCAATGTTAATGGCCAGTAGTGTAGTTTCACTTAACGCACTGGAACTGACGCATTGCGTAGCTGTTACTGCAGCGATGGCAACCACATGACAGAACCTGTGGTAATGGGGGTACCTGCATTATTCTATCTTTAGTGTTGTACGTGTTGGTAATAGTATATTACAGACCTTTTCTCAGTTCTAATGGTATTTTCATTTAAACAAAAATTATTAAATACCAATCCGAATAAGACATAGTTAGATATGCTTCTACGTCTACATCTAAATAATCCACCTTACCCTGTTCTACTCGCAAATGGCACGTGGGAAGAATGATTGTCGGTAAGCCTCCGTACTGCGTATAATTTGCCGAATTTTGTCTTCGTGATTATTATGCGAGATATAGGTGGGAAGAAGTAAAATGCTCTCCCGATATGTGAATAGTAAACATTTGCGTGATGCACAAGACCTCTCTTGTAACTTCCGCCAATGGAGTTTGTTACACACCTCTATAAGGCTCTCGCACCGACTAAACGATCCCGTGACGAAACGCGCCACTATTCGTTGGATCTTCTCTATCTCTTGTATCAGTCCTATCTGCTAAGGCTCCCATACTGATGAAAAATACTCAAGGACCGGTCCGTAATTTGTCACTTGATAATCTGAAAATCACAATAGTTTACATTTTCTCCCGGTCCCTTGGAAAACACTCGATGAATTAAAAAAAAAACGTGTTTTGTCCACTCGGTAATTTGACGTTGTTGTGCTATAATTTGAAGTCACATCTTCCGTACTCTCTATAATTTGGAGCCTCCAACTTGTGTGACACCCACTGAAGTCCCCTTACTTCTGTGATTCCCAGTACAGCTTGAGACCACCTGAAGTTTGTTTCTGCAACTCGTATGCCATTCAGTCTGCAATCTGCTTTCACGCTGTGTTGTTTTCAATCCTTGTTTCTAGACACTGTGAAACGCCATGAGTGCTAGAAGGAACAACGTCATTCAGTTAGTGAAAACCACTTGTTACTGAAACTGTGGAGAGTGGAATTTCGGAAAAAAAATGTTGCAAAACAGTTCTCAATTTTACCATCTACACTGTCGACGATTTTAAAAAAAGAAAGGTCCTGTCACCGGAAGTGTCTCAGGCACAGAATGGAAAAGATAACTTCAGTTCGAATTTACCTGCCTTGAGGACTGCTGGCTCAAGTGGATAAAACAGTGTAGAGGACTCACTCATCAGATCCTATAATGTACTTCTCGTTAGCCTACAAACATAAAAGTTGGTAAGAAGCTAGGTTTCACGGGACAAATAAAGGGAAAAATATGAATATTGTTAATATGTAATTATATCACATAAAATAATTTTAGCCATTTTTACTTTCGTCTGTCTGTACGTCTGTCTGCATCAGCTATGACCCCTTTCTCCAAGGAGCCAGTGGAGACTGAGATTTATGTCAAATACTAAGGGCTGTGCTCCCTTTCTGGTGTAAATACACTACGTGATCAAAAGTATCCGGATAACACGCCACCCCCCCCCCCCCCCCCCCCACGAAAAAACATACGTTTTTCGTATTAGGTGCATTTTGCTGCCACCTACTACTAGGTACTCCTTATCAACGATCTCAGTAGTCATTAAAAATCGTGAGAGAGAAGAATGGGGGACTCAGCACAGCTCACGAACTTCGAACGTGGTCAGGTGATTGGATGTCTCTTGTGTCTTACATCTATACGCGTGATTTCCGCACTCATAAACATCACTAGGTCCACTTTTTCCGGTGTGGTAGTGAAGTGGAAACGTGAAGGGACGCGCACAGCACAAATGCGTACACGTCAACCTTGTCTCTTGCTTGACAGAGACCGCCGACAGTTGAAGAGGGTCGTAATGTGTCTTAGGTACACATCTATACACACCATCGTACAGGAATTTCAGACTGCATCAGGATCCACTGCAAGTATTGTAACAGTTCGGCGGGAGGTGAGAAAACTTGGTTTTCATGGTCGAGTGGCTGCTCATGAGCCTCACATCAAGCCGGTAAATGACAAACGACGCCTCGCTTGATTTAAGGAGCATAAACATTGGACGATTGAACTGTGGATAAACTTTGTGCCGAGTGACGCATCACGGTACACAATGTGGTACACAGTGTTGAAAGAAAAAGCCAAATCTTTTACTCAGCCTCTCGGAATTGATGGATCTCCGGCAAGTAAGGGGTGGCTCTCAAATTTTGAAAAAGTCACGGAATCACGTTAAAAAAATCCACCGAGAGAGTGCCATCGTGGAGCGTTTTCTTTGTATAGAATGGACTGATCAACCAGAACGACTCGTCAGCTATTCAACAGACACGAACCGGGCTTTTTTTATAAATTACTTCCTTATCGCACCCTAGCATTAAAAGACGAAAGGTGTTATGGAGGAAAACTGGGCAAGGACGGGTTAACTCTACTTCTAGCCTGTAACATGGACATATTTCAGAAGCTGAAACCACTGATAATAGCGAAATGTGACAAACCACGCTGTTTCAAAGGAGTAAAATTGCTTCCCCGCTCAAACAAAAAATCGTGGATGACGACAGAATTGTTTAATGAATGGCTGACCTTGGATAATAGCGATGCGGAAAAGGAGGAAAGCAAAGTTTTACTGTTTTCGGACAACCGCATCGACCGTAACAACCCACCGCCAAAGATTTAGTAAAACTGATTTTTTCGCCACACAACACATCAAGATTGCAACTATTCGGCAAGGGCATAACACAAAATTTTAAAACTCTCTAGGAAGAGATATTGCTTCACTTATTCTGCATAACAGTGAAAAAGGTGAGAAGACGAACATAACGGCTTTGGCCGCTATAACCGTGACTGATAAGTCCTGGAAGAATGTCAGCCCTGCTTCAGAAAGGACGGGTTTGTAACGCAAAGAGAAAACATGAAACAGTCATCAGAGTCGCGATAATTAACGAATTCGGTCTTGCCAGATTCAGATTCGGAACTCTCAGCCAATTGTGGTGAGTTAACATTTGAGGATTTCGTTCCTGCTGACGCTGACATCTGTGTCCACCGTGTTCTTACTGATGCTGAACTGTTGGCCTGTCAGGACGCGAACGAAGAAGATAACCAACGGCAACCGCCAACGCCAACAACATCGACCACGCCAAGTCATCTGTCCATATTCTGTGCTCTTACACCCTCAGAGCGGAAACAAGTGAATATTTCTTCTCAGATCTCATCGCGATAGAGAATTCGCTGGAGAGTACTAGATTAAAGTCGTTCTCTCAAATGAAAATCACCAACTACTTCTCAAAAATGCGTGTAATATTTTAGTTGGCGTGTTTTTCATGTACGCTTAGTGATCAGTCAGAACATCATGACCACCGACCTACTGCCGATATAAATCCGCCCCCTAGATAGCAACGTCATCTGGAGAGGAATGACTTCTAGTCAGACACAAGCACGGTGCATCTAATGTCAGTGAGCGTGTTGTCTGTGTGTAGAATGGAGAAGGCACGCGATCTGTCGGAGTTCGACCGAGAGCAGTTTGCGATGGCTCGGTGGCTCGGCACACTCATTTCGGAAACTGCTCGACTTGTAGGGTGTTCGAGAAGTGCTGTGGTGAGTGTCTTCAACACGTGGCCAAAACAGGTGAAACCACGTCCAGACGTCGCGGGATGGACGTCCACCCCTCATTATAGTTGTGGGACGTCGTAGGCTGGGCAGACTGATAAAACAGGACAGGCTGCGAACTGTGATGGAACTAACATCAGACTTTACTGTTGAGCAGAGAACAAATGTGCCTGAAGACACACTGCACCGAACACTCCTAACAATGGGCGCCCGCTACTGACGACCCATGCATGTGCCAATGTTAACACCACGACATCGGCAATTACGACTGAAATGGGCATGTGACCATCGACAATGGACGTTGGGCAGGTGGCAGAACATTGCATGGTTTGATGAATCCCCATACCTTCTTTATCATGGCGATGGGAGGGCGCCAATACGTCGTCTTCCAGGGGAATAGCTCCTTGACAACTCTACAGCGGGACGCAGACAAGCTGGCGGCGGCCCTGTTACGTTCTGGGGAAGAGTCACTTGGGCTTCCATAGACCAAGTGGAGGTCGTGCAAGGCACCATGAAGACCAAGGAGTATCGTACGTTGGTTCCAGACCACGTACAACCTTTCGTGGCGACTATATTTCTCGACGGCAGCTGCATTTTTCAATAAGATAATGCGCCATGTCACAAGACCAGGACTGTGATGGAGTTGTTCAAGAAACACAGTGGCGAATTCCAACTGATGTGCTGGCCTGGCGCCAACTCCCTCTAGCGACCTACCAAGGACTCACCGCTTCCTTGCCACGACGCGGCACCACTGTTATCCATGCCAGAGGTGCATTTACCATATGTTTATGTGTATGCATTATTTCTCATATTATTAAAATAAAGATGAGCGTACCTGTGTACGTAATATGTATGTACTACAGTTTACTTTTTGTCAGACTCTCACTTATTCGAATTTTCCGATGTCCCTCTCGATTATTTAAACTCCTGTTATTTTGAACTCTTTGTAAGTTGAAATTTTTCCCTGGTCCCTTGAGTTTCAAACTACCGAGAGTCGACTGCATTTGTTCTTGAACAGTAATACCACGGTAAGTCCGTGTAAAATAGATCCGCACATAAATGAAACTACTACTGCTATTACTATTGCTGCTGCTGCTGCTGCTGCTACACTCACCAGTTCTGTGCCGATCCACTCACTGGTTGCGTCTCGCATTTGTGTCTAGATAAAAGTACCTGCAGGCAGGTTATCACCATGAGTATGCGAAATCTTATCTACAAGATGTTCTTCATCAAAACACCGTTTCAGATGCCCACGCTATGATTCACAGGAAGTAAAAGTCATCTGGGAATCTCAGACACAATGGTTTGCATTCGTAGGTTTGCGTTAGTAAAACTAAGCTCCATCTCAGCAAGAGTGATTTATCGAGGGCCTGTAACGTTGTGTTTGGCGAGATGCTACCCACCTGTCTGGTATCAATGACATCCTCCGAATCTTACAAAACCTCCGAGATGCGTTCGAAAACCCCCAAACTTGTAAGGTGTCAGGCAAATCCAACACCTTCCATGAAAACCCTGACATGATAAGCAAATCCAGTAGTATGTCACATAGCTCCGAATAAATCGTGACATTCAATTAACCAAAGTAATACGAGTAACGAGTGAGCAAATGGAATACCACAGACTAACGGAAGAATGCCTAAATGCATGTCGTACCTTCCCACCGTGAGACCGACGCAGTTCCGAGGGGAGAAACGAGAACAGAAGCCGAGAGCAGAACCGTGTTAAGCTATATGGCCCTACGATAAGGGACGGACTGGGCACCCACGTCGCAAGCCTACCTCTAAGACTACCGCCCGCACGTTTTAGCGTGAGACTTTTTAGCGTCTCTGTTACGTTGCAAACTTTAAAAACATTGCTCCACCACGAAAAGTATAACGTTTCTCATTGGATAGACAGAATTTTTGTAGGCAGAGCTTAAGGTTAACATTGAGACCCTGATTGGTCAGATGAAAACACAGCCAGATAGTTTTTTTTAAAGCCAACTTCGGTAAATGTAGTGAGGAGAAGTTAGAGAGGAGTTAGTTCCGAGATGGCGGGGTGAGCGGAGCTGTGGTGCCCGCCACTGCCCTGACGCTGCCTAAACACCGACAAGTTAATGAACGCACGCGATGCCGCATTTTTGAGCGCATAAGGCTTCACTCAGAACTGCAGAAGTCTCATCTGTTACACCTTCTTTTTGCTTAATACTAGTGTCGATCGTTAATTAAAACTCATGGTGTTCACATTTGCCACTTGAAGTAAAGATTTGAAACGCGATGATTTTTCTGTTATATAGTTATTAAGAAGCCACATCAGCCACTGTAATTTACGACAAGTTAGATAAGTAATTAAAGATAATTGAGGGTCACTGTAGACCATTTTGATAGTTTTCTCTTTTGTGAAACTTAATTTAAACCTAGATTATAGACGTGATATGGCATACGTCATCCTTCGATCCTTTGTAGAACTTGGAAACCCACTCAGGGAATATTCGTTCACATTTTTGTCTTGTCGTGCATCCGTGCGTCGCTGCGGTCCGGTCCCAGGTCGACGGGCACGTGCACCTTCCGCCGACCACTGGCGACATCATCGATGTACTGTGGAGACCTCACGCCCCACGTGTTGAGCAATTCGGCGGTACGTTCACCCGGCCTCCCGCACTCCCACTATACGCCCTCGCTCAAAGTCCGTCAACTGCACATACGGTTCACGTCCACGCTGTCGCGGCATGCTACCAGTGTTAAAGACTGCGATGGAGCTCCGTATGCCACGGCAAACTGGCTGACACTGACGGCGGCGGTGCACAAATGCTGCGCAGCTAGCGCCATTCGACGGCCAACACCGCTATTCCTGGTGTGTCCGCTGTGCCGTGCGTGTGATCATTGCTTGTACAGCCCTCTCGCAGTGTCCGGAGCAAGTATGGTGGGTCTGACACACCGGAGTCAATGTGTTCTTTTTTTCATTTCCAGGAGTGTAGTTAATTCCCTAAAAAACTCGCTCACAGCGTTGTTGCGCGAAAGTGGTAGGGAGACACGATATAGAACAAACAGACACCACCATGAATGTTTAGAAACTCGTGGAACTAAAGGCCTGCGTTCAAACTTGCTTTGTGGAACCAGTGAAAAGTTGCTGTTACATTTTAAATAAACGTAACTGCTGGAACTAAAGCTATTGTGGAGGTGCAAATAAGAGAATACGGAAGATAGGAGGGCAAAGTGGAAGGAAAGTTACTATTAAGCTTCTAGACAACGATGATGTTATTAGGGACGGCATATAGACACGGCTTATACAGGGATAGGAGAGGAAATCGGACGTGTCCTTTCTGAATGAACCATCCCACCATTTTTCGTTAAATGATACAAGGGAACAACAGAAAATTTGAATGTGAATGGTCATAAATGGAATCGAATTACATTTGCCCCGAATGAGAATCATATAGTCCATAAAATCGAGAGAATCCATCTGTATCCAGACATCTCTTAATATTATGGGAGATCGGGGCACATTTACGCGAATTTCTTTCCGGAATTTTTTAAGTTGTTTCGTTAGATTTATCGTGTTTAAAATAGTTTAGTCTTATAACATGGCTATTACGTTAACAGTTGGTAGATATTCTTCTCACTCAATATTACATTTAAGAGTGTAAAATAATTTTATGTAGGCCCCAGTTAACGTGCGACGTATATGGGACACGTTTATACTTCTATGGGGCACGTTTTTGCATATCATAGAACACAATAACGATTAAATAAAACAATACTAAAATTTGCAAAACAAATCATATTTTATTGGAACTACAATACTGAAGGCGTATTTACACCAGTTAACACTGTAAAAAAATTGCTGACAATAAACAAATTTTTTGTCGAATTTCCACCTCTTAGCATAATATGCCCCACCTAGAAGTTTGAATGCTAATTAAAGGCCTATTCGTCAATATTGTCCGATTTGCAAATTGTGCATGCAAAAAATACCGTTTTTTGGCACAATCGTCGCGAGCCCACCTTTTACATCTAATGCACAGGATTCATTCTTCATTTCTTGTCGATTGACCGTATCGTTTGAAGCAGTAAATACTAAAACAAATTTCACTCTCTTCGTCAGATTGCTGCAGGTTATGAGACAAATGAAGAAGAACTGGATGAGAAATTCGTTGGGACGTGAGCTCTTGATAAAAGAGCGCTTTGAGCGCTTTGGAAGTGTGGTATCGATGGCTACGATGTCACAACGTAGGTGCGCTCTCGTAGATTGGCACCACGAGAGCGAACGATCAACGCCGACCACAGCGCCCTCTATTCGCTCCGGATTCAGCCCATTTGATTCCGAGCAGATGACCAACCAACAATGATTCATTTTCATAGTGGGCGACCCACTACATATTTTGCCTGTGTTAGCTTTGAAACATCCGGTTTCGTACCTATGTGCTCCTCAGTACAAAGTTATGTATTCTCATATTTTTGTGTGCTGAGATATAGTAAAACCACTTTTCCTTTAGTAGCAGTACTAAGATTTTTACCTCACCTGTTCCTACTCGCTTCCATGCAGGAAGTCTACCTTTCAGTTTACAGGAGCAGACCGACGCTCCGCCTTCCAGGCGGGATACAAATGGGAGGACTGGTTTATGAGAGGAGATTGAGAGGAAGGATGACAAACGGCATAAAAGAAGCGGAAATAACAAGAATGTGAAGAAGATGATAGAAGACTTTCTGTCGGCAGAACACCAACGATGACATCAAAAGTGGACCTATTTACATTTTTCCTTATTCGTCCTTTTAGGAATTTCTTGCCCTTATAAGTCCTTGCTAGCATATAATTTGTTCCTTCTGCTTCTGCTTCTGCTTGCTCGTTAGATTCAAATAACTTCATTAGCAATTTCTACCTTTTCTTCTCCTGTTTCCTCACTTTTTTTGACTGCGTTTCCAACTGATGTTCTCATAAAATTTCCTTGACTGGAGAATCAGTTAGGATGGTAATGCAAAATAGAGCGTAAACATGACCCAACGGAACTGGGTAAACGTGCCCCACCGCCACGTATGACTTACACTACCGGACATTAAAATTGCTACACCAAGAAGAAATGCAGATGATAAACGGGTATTCATTGGACAAATATATTACACTAGAACTGACATGTGATTACATTTTCACGCAATTTAGGTGCATAGATCCTGCGAAATCAGTACCCAGAACAACCACCTCTGGCCGTAATAACGGCCTTGATATGCCCAAGGAATTGAGTCAAACAGAGCTTGGATGGGGTTTACAGGTACAGCTGCCCATGCAGCTTCAACATGATACCACAGTTCATTACGAGTAGTGACTGGCATATTGTGACGAGCCAGTTGCTCGGCCACCATTTACCAGAAGCTTTCATTTGGTAAGAGATCTGGAGAATGTGCTGGCCAGGGCAGCAGTCGAATATTTTCTGTATCCAGAAGGCCCGTACAGGACCTGCAACATGAGGACGTGCATTATCCTGCTGAAATGTAGGGTTTCGCAACGATCGAATGAAGGGAGAGCCACGATTCGTAACACATCTGAAATGTAACGTCCACTGTTCAAAGTGCCGTCAATGCGAACAAGAGGTGACCGAGACGTGTAGCCAATGGCACCCCATATCATCACACCGGGTGATATGCTAGTATGGCGATGACGAATATACACTTCGAATGTGCGTTCATCGCGATGTCGCCAAACACGGATGCGACCATCACGATGCTGTAAACAGAACCTGGATTCATCCGAAAAAATGACGTTTTGCCATTCGTGCACCCAGGTTTGTCGTTGAGCACAGCATCGCAGGCGCTCCTGTCTGTGATGCAGCGTCGAGGGTAACCGCAGCCATGGTCTCCGAGCTGATAGTCCATGCTGCGGCAAAGGTCGTCGAACTATTCGTGCAGATGGTTGTTGTCTTGCAAACGTCCCCATCTGTTGACTCAGGGATCGAGACGTGGCTGCACGATCCGTTACAGCCATGCGGATAAGATGACTGTCATCTCGACAGCTGGTGATACGAGGCCGTTGGGATCCAGCACGGCGTTCCGTATTACCCTCCTGTTCCCACCGATTCCATATTGTGCAAACAGCCATTGGGTCTCGACCAACGCGAGCAGCAATGTCGCGATACGATAAACCACAATCGCGATAGGCTACAATCCGACCTTTATCAAAGTCGGAAACGTGATGGTACGCATTTCTCCTCCTTACACGAGGCATTACAGCAACGTTTCACCAGGCAACGAAGGTCAACTGTTGTTTGGGTATGAGATATCTGTTGGAAACTTTCCTCATGTCAGCACGTTGTAGTTGTCACCACCAGCGCCAACCTTGTGTGAATGCTCTGAAAAGCTAATCATCTGCATACCACATTATCTTCTTCTTGTCGGTTAAATTTCGCGTCTGTAGCACGCCATCTTCATGGTGTAGCAATTTTAATGGCCCGTAGTGTAGTTTCGAAATTACAGTAGTAACTTTCAGGATTTCTAACTATACAAAAATGCCTTGTAGAGTAGAATAAGCTCTTGTCAACGAACATGTTTATCTGTTCACAATTCTAAAAGCTATGCTTCCTAGAAACTTCAATACTTGATAATAATTTTACTCATCTTGCACAGAAACACAGATAAGTTGTTTGCGCTAGGATGTTCACTTAGCTGGTGCCGTGAAGTTTGTGAGAGGCTCAGCAGATGTCAGTACTAATCTTCCACCGTCGGTAGCGCTCTAGCAAGAATGGCCCCGAGAAAAGAGTTCTGCGTAAACGTGATCCTTGTGTCAACGTGCCCCTGTCTCCCGTACGGTTGTAAACTTGAAAGTTGCTTGCCACGCATATCAACTCTCAGATTTTATCATTTTCTGCGTTTGCTAATTCGAGAGCACTTTTGCTAACATATTCTGCGCCCAGTAGTGGATGTTTGAGAGGAAGATGGCCTTTTTACAGTACGGATTGGTAGTTTGAACGACGTTGTCTGGCGAGCATTGTCTTGCGCAATGGGAGTTCAGCATGTCTTCGGCCGGTACGGCGTGTTCTGCATTCGAATGTGGTCGGAACAAGGGATTCGTAGTGCTGGCCGTTTGTATGTGTAAGATTTCTACTGCCACTCCCCTTGTAGGGCAGACTGGTGTGCAAACTTGCGATGATATTTGCTTCATGTGTTCTCTTGTCAAGGGCTACGAGTTATGTGTTGCAACGTGTTGCAGCGAATTCACGTTTGTACTGAGCCATCACAAGTGGAGAGAATCAATACGTTTTGTACTGTTGGGTATGTGCTCTACCATCTTAGCTACCCAAACACGACTCACGCCCCTTCCTCACAGCTTTACTTCCGCCATTACCTCGTCTCCTACCTTCGAAACTTTACAGAAGCTGTCCTGCGAACCTTGCAGGACTAGCACTCCTGAAAGAAAGGATATTGCGGAGACATGGCGTAGCTACAGCCTGCGGGACGTTTGCAGAGCGCGATTCTCACTCTGCAGCGGAGTGTGCGCTGATATGAAAGTTCCTGGCAGATTAAAACTGTGTGCTGGACCGAGACTCGAACTCGGGACCTTTGCCTTGCGCGGGCAGAAATTAGTTTCTCCGCAGCATACCCGAACCATAGGTGAAGTAAATAAATCACTTCCTCTCTAACGTAATGATCCTGGATATTTTCGAAGGTTTCTTGAATACTTTGAGGGTAAATTATTTGTTGTGTGATGGTACAGAATTCCACGTGGTTCATGCAGAAACAACTGTATTCTTCCATGTACTGTAACCTGTATTTTGAGTCGAGAAAATCGGTAACTTGAACATGAGCTCTCTGAATTAATTTGCGTTACTTGCTGCTATTAAATTTATGTCTGAAATTTAAGCATTCTGTTTAGTATGCCATGTGCTCATACACTTACACATTAAACTGCAGTAGAGATTATTCTAGCATCATTTGCTCGCAGTGAATGTGTTTACACGCTGCGAGCTGCTAGTACAGTAGTCACTCACTAATTCAGCAACAGTATTATTATTAGAGTCTATGCATGAATGTTTCAAGTTTTGATGGTAAACTGCATCGAGATCGTCGTAGCAGGCATCGGTGTCTCAGGGTCCATTCTTTACTGATTATTGTATTATTTAATAATTTCAATTTTTGTGTGAAAAGCATTTAGTTCACAATTGCGAGCGAGGTATGCTAACTGCACATGCTTTGCCCATAAGATATGGCACATTTCTTAAGTCAAAAGCTGAACTCGGTGATAATAAACCTGATCATTAAGGTACATTTAAATGCTCATTTATGCCCATAGAGTAACCGTTGTAGAACGTAAGTATTTCCCTTGTTAATTTGTTCCTAAAATAAAGTCAGATAGCCTATAACAAAATTTTCTTTTGTCAGTAGTTGAGGGTAAGACGACATTTCCGTCAGAGCAATTTTTTGCACACGTTCTTGCATGTCTCCAGAATTTAACAACACGAGGCCATTTGAGTACTATTCAGTAAAGTGTTCCACTCCGCCTTCTATACCGGTAGGTGGAGCCAATCCGCATGCGTACACGGATTATCAAGATAGAAGAAACACTACACGTGCGGCGATCCCTCTCTGAAGGAAGTTCCGTCACAAATTCTGGTCCACATGGGAACAGTACCTTTATTTATTGGCGCTAACTATTGCCAGCAGCAATGCAACATTTTTTCAGGGTTAAAATCATCATCAAGATTACTTAAATCACTCGTCAAACGTATTTCACCTACTTTCCTGAAAACCGAATTCCAGATGTACGAAATCTGTGCGTTTTCCTGTCGCGTGGTTTCAGGCGTCATGTCACGGACTGCGCGGCCCCTCCCGCCGGAGGTTCGAGTCCTCCCTCGGGCATGGGTGTGTGTGTTACTCTTAGCATAAGTTAGTTTAAGTAGTGGGTAAGTCTAGTGACCGATGACCTAAGCAGTTTGGTCCCTTAGGAATTCACACACATTTGAACATTTGTTCGCTTTCGTAGTCCATAGAGTGGCGTGTCTGAATACGGTGCTCGATCACGGCAGATTTATGAAGCTGTATCTGGCAGCTGTAGCGTTTATGTTCCACGCAGAATTCTTGAACTGTGTGTAGAGAATGTCCGGAAAATGACAAACCACACTGACAGCGAATCGTATACACGCCTGTCTTCCCATAGAATAAAGTTATTCTTTATAGAGCCAACGCTTGTCTTCCATACACTAAAGTTGCTCTTCACACAGCCAACAAGCGTGACTATTCTCAGTGCTGGGAGAGGAATATCCCTGACTTTATGTTTGAAGAGGATGTGATCTATTTTGGAACACACATTTCCTACGAAAGGGTAGAGCGCTCTTTCGTCAGTTTTTAGTGTTCACTCCGGTTTACAATCGAAATATTAACAAGTAACAAGTTTGGTTACTGCTGAATTCCCATAATTTTATTGGCCATCTGATATGGCATGGAAACACTAAAGTTCACAAGAGTCCAATGTCTTAAAACATAGATCACCAGGCTCTGCGCGGATTTAGAGCTTCATTAACAGTAAATTATTACTTGAAGAGGATTTATAATACTGGATTTCTGAGCAAATCAATAAGCAGACGTGGAAGGGCAGGCAACAAACCAATACACATGATGGAAAGTAAGAAAGGCCGGGCGCGGTAGTCTCGCGGTTCTAGGCGCGCAGTCCGGAACCGTGCGACTGCTACGGTCGCAGGTTCGAATCCTGCCTCGGGCATGGATGTGTGTGACGTCCTCAGGTTAGTTAGGTTTAAGTAGTTCTAAGTTCTAGGGGACTAATGACCACAGCAGTTGAGTCCATAGTGCTCAGAGCCATTTGAACCATTTTTGAAAGTAAGAAAATATTCCTGAATTGGTGGAAAGCAGAAAATAAATTATCTCTTGCATGAGTATCAGGGAGCTGTACAGCAACTATACAGGATGTTTTGAACATTAGGCTCAAAACACGGTTTCTAGAATAGGCGGTAGGTGTCACGTGCAAGTATGCTTTGAGTGATGACGTCACTGCTGACCGTCGCGCTTTCTGCACCGCATAGACACTAGCAGGCACACTGTGCTCACATGTGTAAATCATAGAAAACATTTTTCGTTTGTAGTATATTACTATTGTGATTAACTTTTTTATTAGTAACACGAAAAAATAAATTTGCACTTATTTTAAAAACATCTCTGCATAAAAACTTTATTTCAAAGTTCTGCACAATGTGTTGTTTGCTTGTTACAGTGTCACCAACAGAACTCAATTGTGGAAGGTGATGACACATGCGTTGTCTTACCATGAGCCAACGGCCTTGCCACAGTGATAACACTGGTTCCCGTCAGATCACCGAAGTTTGCTGTTGGCAAGCGTGCCCAAGTGAGCCCTTGTGAGGCAAACTGAGGAGCTACTTGATTGAAAAGTAGCGGCTCCGTTCTCGGAAACTGATATACGGCCGGGAGAGCGGGGTGCTGGCCACATGCCCCTCCATATCCGCATCAAGTGACGCCTATGGGCCGAGGATGACACGGCTGCCGGTCGGTACCGTTGGGCCTTCATGCCCTGTTCGGGAGGAGTTAAGTTTTTTGTTTTTGTTTTTTTTCTTTAGAGAAAATAGCTCTGCTGCCCTCCTTAAATTTTGCCTGTCCACGCGACCAAACAAGAAAATGGTTTGTAATCAGTTGATGGGCATATTGATAAAGCTAGGCAGGTGATTTGAAGTTCAAGTAACTTAATGAGCGCTTCTTTTGCGAAGAAACTTCCAGGCTTCAGCCGGTATCCATCGTCAGACAGATGATTGCTTAACAGTTATAAGGATTGAGGAACATTACAAACGAATTATCTTTTTGAGTTTCGAATCCTGAGTTGTGAAAGGTAACCTTTAGACTATGTATATGTTTTCGGTATGAAAACTCAACATATTCTGTGACTTGAACTGTCCTAGCCAACAAGTGCCTAGAAATGGGCGTCTCAAAGGTATAACAAATAGTCTGCATACATTTTCCTACTAAACTTGTGATGACCATAACTGGAACATTATTGTGGAGGTCGGCTGACAACGTCTTCTGCGTGGTCACAGCACACGTCGCCTTTAACTTTCCGTTCATCAAAACTAAAAATTATGTCTTTTCAAATTTAATTTGTAGCTTTGATACTGTTTTCATGATATGAAGGCTTAAATAGCTAAAACTAGGTGGAACGCCAAACTGCTCTTGTGTTCTTGCAGTAGTGCTCTACTAGGAAGAGTGCATCACTGACAAAACATAATGTTTTATAAGATACTATCTCAGTATGCAGCGTTGCCTGGGAATATATACTACTGCCCATTAAAATTGCTACACCAAGAAGAAATGCAGATGATAAACGGGTATTCATTGGACAAATACATTATACTATATGTTTTCGGTATGAAAACTCAACATATTCTGTGACTTGAACTGTCCTAGTCAACAAGTGCCTAGAAATGGGCGTCTCAAAGGTATAACAAATAGTCTGCATACATTTTCCTACTAAGCTTGTGATGACCATAACTGGAACACTCAATTTTGGTGCATAGATCCTGAGAAATCAGTACCCTGAACAACCAAGTCCGGCCGTAATAACGGCCTTGTTGCGTCTGGGCATTGAGTCAAACAGAGCTTGGATGGGGTGTACAGGTACAGCTGCCCATGCAGCTTCAACACCATACCACACTTCATCAAGAGTAGTGACTGGCGTATTGTGACGAGCCAGTTGCCCGGCCACCATTGACCAGACATTTACAATTGGTGAGAGATCTGGAGAATGTGCTGCCCAGGGCAGCAGTCGAACATTTTCTGTATCCAGAAAGGTCCGTATAGGACCTCAACATGCGGTCTGCTTTATCCTGCTGAAACGTGGGGTTTCGCATGGATAGAATGAAGGGTAGAGCCATGGGTCGTAACACATCTGAAATGTAACGTCTACTGTTCAAAGATCCGTCAATGCGAACAAGAGGTGACCTAGACGCGTAACCAATGGCAACCAATACTATCACGCCGGGTGATACGCCAGTATGACGATGATGAATACACGCTTCCAATGTACGTTCACCGCGATGTCGCCAAACACGGATGCGACCATCATGATGCTGTAAACAGAACCTGGATTCATCCGAAAAAAATGACGTTTTGCCATTCGTGCACCCAGGTTCGTCGTTGAGTACAGCGTCGGAGGCGCTCTTGTCTGTGATGCAGCGTCAAGCGTAACTGCAGTCATGGTCTCCGAGCAGATAGTCATTGCTGCTGCAAACGTCGTCGACCTATTCGTGCAGATGGTTGTTGTCTTGCAAAAGTCCCCATCTGTTGACTCAGGGATCGATACGTGGCTGCACGATCCGTTACAGCTATGCGGATGACTGTCATCTCGACTGCTGGTGATACGAGGCCGTTGGGATCCAGCACGGCGTTCCGTATTACCTTCCTGAACCCACCGATTCCAAATTCTGCTAACAGTCATTGGATCTCGACCAACGCGAGCAGCAATGTCGCGATACGATAACCGCAATCGCGATAGGCTACTATCCGACCCTTATCAAAGTCGGAAACGTGATGGTACGCATTTCTCCTCCTTACTCGAGGCATCACAACAACGTTTCACCAGGCAAGCCGGTAAACTGCTGTTTGTGTATGAGAAGTCTGTTGGAAACTTTCCTCATGTCAGTACGTTGTAGGTGTCGCCACTGACGCCAACCTTTTGTGAATGCTCTGAAAAAATAATCATTTGCATATCACAGCATCTTATTCCTTTCGGTTAAATTTCGTGTTTGTAGCACGTCATCTTCATGGTGTAGCAATTTTAATGGCCAGTAGTGTACATACGTACATTCATTTTTATAATATGAATAGACACAATGTAAAGTTGCAATATCTTCAGATAACCATTTAGTCCTTTCGTAACTACTTGTTTACGACCACAAAAGAACCTGCAACTACTTTTTGAAATTATTCTATTTTAATTAATACAGCGTTACACCGACAGGGTCGAGCTTATAAATTTGTAGTCTTCCGCCTAAGTTCTTTTAGTTCTGTTTTCACAAGTCATTTTTTGTCACTAACGAGTATTATCGCATTTGAAGCATTGTTTTCGTTGTTAGTATTTTCTCTACTTGTAGTCCTTCATTATTTACCTGTAAAATCTCTCCCAATTTTTATTGAATATCGTTATTATGCCCTGATTATTCTTGTTATTGGTTTCATTTCTACGTCCTAAATCAGCTCTGGAGGATGGGAGAATTAGAGTTGGAACAGCATCAGTCAAATACCTGCGTTTCAGATGAAGAATCCATGGTTCACATCTCGAATCCCTTCATTAATGCCCATCAGCTAAACGTATTGATAACACACACACACATCAACGACCGAATATAAATCGACATGTTTACGAGCAGTTATCCACTTTTGATCAAACGTTTGAGGGGAGCGAAAACAACACTCCTTAGATGTAACTCAATGAGTTTTTGTTCCAATTTTCATAGGCATTTTTAGACAGGGAAATGGGCAAATGGGGCATCAAACTGACCACTGTGTGGTCTAGATTTGTAAAAAAATATTTAATTGCTTGAAAGTACTCGGGGTAATTAAACTTAATGATAGATTTGTGTTAAAGTTACACAATAGGTTTTTATCAAAATTTTTGTAGACAAACGAAGAGTGGGAAATGGACTAGTGGGAGGTTAAATCGACCAGCGTGAGGTCTATTTTCGCAAGAAAGGATTAATAAATTAATTATACTAAGAAAAAATTAGACATTTTCGGGAAAACTGAAATATTTCATAAACAGCTGCTGCTAGCTACATAAAGGGAGTGGCAATAAATGTCAAACCACAATGTAAAATAAAATTTCTTTACTTTCTCTTGATCTATATATATTAATAATAGTAAAACAGGGGTCGATTTTTAGATATATTGTGTTTCATGCTTTCTGAACCAAAGATAAAAATAAAAGAATGTGACAGAAACTGTCAAGTTTTAGATGGAATGATTTACCTAAAAGTAAGAAATGAGTGAGATAAGAGATACATTTGATGTGCCATGGAATGACGATCGAAATTATGTGCAAAAAATGAAGTGCCTATTGAGAGCTAAAAGTTCAATGTGTATCTTAAAACCTTCAATTTTTGAAGAACATTTGTCAGATGGAGTTACATACGGCGGTTCAATGATGATGCTAGTGTCTTGAATTGTAATATACAAGAGATTATGAGTTTCACTATAGCGCTGTTGACAGTAGAATTTTTGTTGCCAGGTCACTTGTCCCCATGAATTGTGTAAGGGATCGATGAGTGCGCATGGTTTTGATTTATCTGGGCGTGTTAAACATTTACATCTATGTTGCACAAGCTACCCTACGGTGCGAGGCATTTCTAGCACTTATTTCGTCGGCTCTTATTTTGACAATATCGTGTCTGCTAAGGAGCCGTACTGTAAAACACAGATTGTGCTGCCACTGCTCCGTTTCGTACACTTTCAGACCCACAGAACCGAACCAGACACCCACATCTCAGAGGAAACTCCCTCTTCTGCTCGTTCGTGGCTTATGATGCAGGCATCTACTTACAGTTCCGGCAAACTGACGACGCCCACGGACACGATATAGTCGGACAGCACAGTAGGGGACACGTAACACGTCACGCGGCCGCTGCTGCCACGGAACTGAGTCTAGCTAGGCCTGGGGCAACATGGTGCCCTTGGCGCCGAAGCGCAATTGCGTGTGGCCAGCTCCCCCCACCACTTCACTGCTCGGAGGCGGTGTGCTGATGAGACGACTAAAGGCTGTGGTTAGCGGGTAACTTCAGGAGACGTCTCTGCAGCTGACTGGCACGATTTCTAGCAGGCGTATACGACAGCCCACTTTTAATACCACCATTTATTTTCAGATTTTATTATTCGGCGACTGCAGCAACTTTGTTAACTGAATAAGCTGACTCATTAATGACATTTTACTGGAGTCCTGTACTGATTTGTTTTCAAGTTTGCAGACATTTTGAGTTGTCAATATGCGAAATAATTAGAAAAAATGTTTCTGACACAGGATAACAAGTACTGAACTATACGAAATAAAACTGTCATAACTTCTGCACGGTTTGCGTTAGGACGTTCAAACTGCACGGTTGGCTTCGAAGCAAGATGGGAATTAGTAGGCGCATGCGTGATTTGGTTTAGTGACGAAGTCCACTTTCATTTGGATTGGTTCGTCAACAAGGAAAACTGGCGCATTTTAGGGACTGAGAATACGAATTTCGCTATCGAGAAGTCTCTTCACCCTCAATAGGTGTCCAATATCCAGTCACTGAATAATTGGTGTGATGTTCCTTGATGGTATGGTGACTACCGAGCGGTATGTGAAGGTTTTGGAAGACGATTTCATCCCCATTATCCAAAGTGGCCCCGATTTCGACAAGATATGGTTAATTCAAGACGGAGCTCGACCCAGTCGAAGCAGGAGGGTATCTGATGTCCTGGAGGAGCACTTCGAGCGACGCATCCTGTCACTGGGGTACCCAGAGGCCACTGGCAAAGGCCTTGATTGGCCGCCCTATTCTATGGAGCTGAACACGTGCGACTCCTTTTGTGGGGCCGTATAAAAGAGAAGGTGTACATCAATAATCCCAAAACCATTACTGAGCCCAAAAAAGAAAAGACATTCAGGAAGTCATCGGCAGCATCGATCTTTCGACACTTCAGTGGGTCATGCTTCAAATGGTTCAAATGCCTCCAGGCACTACGGGACTTAACATCTGAGGTCATCAGTCCCCTGTACTTAGAACTACTTAAACCTAACAAGCCAAAGGACATCACACACACATCCATGCCCGAGGCAGGATTCGAAACTGCGACAGTAGCAGCAGCGTGGTTCTGGACTGAAGCGCCTAGAACCGCTCGGCCACAGCGGCCGGCCGCGTGTCATGCAAAATTACGCTATTTGTCTGCGCTACATCATCGCCAATGATGGCACGCATATCAAACATGTCGTAACCTACATCCGAGTATCTGTAGTGACTGTCACATGATGAATAAAGTGTGTATACGCCGTAGTGTGTAACTAATTTACGTTTTTTTCATATGGTTCAATAATTGTCACCCTGTGTATGCAAGTTCAAAACTGCTAAACTAAAAAGTTAGTCCGACTTGGTATATTTCATACCAGAAAATGGGGGCAGGGACGGCTGGAGAAGGGAAGTTCATCAGTCTTCCGAAATGTCTGATGAAGCATACCATCTCACAACGGCGCCTCTAATGCTCGTTTATTTGTTCTATATATTCTAATAGCTATCTTCCTCTATAATTATTACACTCTACACATGCATCTAGTACCAGTGGTCGGCGGAAGGTGCACGTGCCCGTCGACCTGGGACCGGACCGCAGCGACGCACGGATGCACGCCAAGACCGTAGGATCCTACGCAGTGCCGTAGGGGACCGCACCGCCACTTCCCAGCAAATTAGGGACACTGTTGCTCCTGGGGTATCGGCGAGGACCATTCGCAACCGTCTCCATGAAGCTGGGCTACGGTCCCGCATACCGTTAGGCCGTCTTCCGCTCACGCCCCAACATCGTGCAGCCCGCCTCCGGTGGTGTCGCGACAGGCGTGAATGGAGGGACGAATGGAGACGTGTCGTCTTCAGCGATGAGAGTCGCTTCTGTCTTGGTGCCAATGATGGTCGTATGCGTGTTTGGCGCCGTGCAGGTGAGCGCCACAATCAGGACTGCATACGACCGAGGCACACAGGGCCAACACCCGGCATCATGGTGTGGGGAGCGATCTCCTACACTGGCCGTACACCTCTGGTGATCGTCGAGGGGACACTGAATAGTGCACGGTACATCCAAACCGTCATCGAACCCATCGTTCTACCATTCCTAGACCGGCAAGGGAACTTGCTGTTACAACAGGACAATGCACGTCCGCATGTATCCCGTGCCACCCAACGTGCTCTAGAAGGTGTAAGTCAACTACCCTGGCCAGCAAGATCTCCGGATCTGTCCCCCATTGAGCATGTTTGGGACTGGATGAAGCGTCGTCTCACGCGGTCTGCACGTCCAGCACGAACGCTGGTCCAACTGAGGCGCCAGGTGGAAATGGCATGGCAAGCCGTTCCACAGGACTACATCCAGCATCTCTACGATCGTCTCCATGGGAGAATAGCAGCCTGCATTGCTGCGAAAGGTGGATATACACTGTACTAGTGCCTACATTGTGGATGCTCTGTTGCCTGTGTCTATGTGCCTGTGGTTGTATCAGTGTGATCATGTGATGTATCTGACCCCAGGAATGTGTCAATAAAGTTTCCCCTTCCTGGGATAATGAATTCACGGTGTTCTTATTTCAATTTCCAGGAGTGTATTATTGTTCTTACTGACTCTGTGCAAAGCCGCTCATTAATTATCTTATCAGTCAACTTAATTTTCAGTACTCTTATGTAAAACTATATCTAAAACGCTTAGGCCTTCGTTTTGATATTACTGCTGAAGTCATACAAATTCCGGAATTGAGATTGAAGATACAGAAGCTGGATGGTATACTGTATGTCTAAAATCTCAGACTGGCTTTATACTCCCTGGGGAAAAAAGTTAAGAACCTGGGAAAAGAGGAAAGAAAGAAATGAAACGTAATGTGTTGATAGGTTATATGGTTTTATTTCAGTGATTAGAAAGTCGCTTAAATGAACAACGAATTTGGGAGTAAGAGCAGACTGCTCGTCACTTATCGATGAGATGTTAGATATTCTTGGTCTTGGATGAATGCAATGATTCAGTTGGGGAAAGTGCCACATGGACATTTTTTTCCTCTCCTGGGGTTAAGTTTGCCCACAACTTTTGCAAGTGGTCCTCGATATCCTGGATATTGACGCTGGGATGGAGATACGTAACACTTGGTCCGTTACATGATGTGTGAGGGTTGAATGGGGGATATTACTGGCCAAGGTAGTACCGTAACATTATTGAGGCAATTCATAAAAGAAAGTCAGATTAGAGTTTAACATCTCGTCGACAGTGAGGTAATTAGAGACGGGGCCTATCTCGGATTACGAAAGGATGGGAATGGAAATCGGCCGTGTGCTCTTCAAAGGAACCATCTCGACATTTGCGTGGAGCGATTTAAGGAAAACTTTAATTTCGATGGTCGGACAGGGATGTGAACCATCGTCCTCTCGAATGCGAGCCCTGTATGATAACCACTGTGCCACCTCGCCCGGTGCAGTTCATAGAGAAACTTTGTGAAGATGAGCGTTCTTCTGTTGACAGACTGTGCCGTTGTCTTATCTTATGAGAGATGATATGCGGATCAGGGTGCCTGTGACTTCCTGCAATGTCGTTGTAGTTCCAAGTGGTTGCGAGGTAGCGAAGTGGAACCTTCGTCAGACGGCGCGTTGATATTTACGGGCAGTATGACAGCAGAATGACAAGTACCGGCCACGTGGTCGTTTGCTTGCGAGCGGTGAGCAGACGGATCTCACATCCCCCCCCCCCCCCCCTCCCCAGTAGATGTGTTGAAATTGACTGCGAAATGGAAACGCTACATCTACACCCACATACCTACTACGTAATCCACCGTATGGTGCGTGACGGAGGGTACCTTGTACCACTATCAGTCATTTCCTTTCCTGAAAGTTCCAGGCACATTAAAACTGTCTGCCGGACCGAGACTCGAACTCGGGACCTTTGCCTTTCGCACCCAAGTGCTCTACCTACTGAGCTACCCAAGCACGACTCACGACCCGTCCCCACAGGTTCAATTCTACCAGTACCTCGTCTCCTACCCTCCAAACTTAAGAGAAGCTCTTCTGCGAACCGAGCAGAATTAGCGCTTCTGGAAGAAAGGATATTGCGGAGACATGGCTAAGCCACAACCTGGGGGATGTTTTCCAGAATAAGATTTTCACCCTCTAGAATTCTCATTCCAGAAACATACCCCAGGCTGTGGCTTAGCCATGTCTCCGCAATATCCTTTCTTCTAGGAGCGCTAGTTCTGCTTGGTTCGCAGAAGAGCTTCTGTGAAGTTTGAAAGATAGGAGACAGGGTACTGGCAGAATTGAAGCTATGGGGACGGGTTGTGAGTCGTGCTTCGGTAGTTCAGTTGGTAGAGCACTTGCCCGCGAAAGGCAGAGCTCCCGAGTTCGAGTCTCGGCCCGGCACACAGTTTTACTCTGCCAGGAAGTTTCATATCAGCGCACACTCCGCTGGAGAGTGAAAATCTCATTCTGGAGATCTCCTTTCCTGTTTCACTCGCAAATAGAGCGAGGGAAAAATAAATGTCTATATGCCTTGTACAATCCATAATCTCCATTCAGGTTTAGGTGTTCTGTGTTTTCCCTAAATCGTTCCAGGCATACGACACGATGGTTCCTCTGAAAGGGCACGGCCGATTCCCTTCCCCATCCTTGACAAAATCCAAGCTTGTGCTCCGTCTCTAATGACTCCGATGTCGGCGGGACTTTAAACGCAACCTACCGTCCTTTGATTTCCGAGTCCTAATCTCTCTCACCTTATCATCGTGGTCCTTACGTAAAATGTACATCTGCGGGTGTAGAACCTTTCTGCAGCCACCTTCAAATGCCGGGTCTCTGCACTGTCTCAATATTGTTCCTTGAAAAGAATGTCGCATTCTCTCCAGCGATTCCCATTTGAGTACCCGTAGCATCTCCGTAATACTTGCATGTTGTTCGAAGCTACCGGCAACAAACCTAGCAACCCGCCTCTGAACTGCTTTGACGTCTCCCATTAATCCAAACCGGCCGGAGTGGCCGTGCGGTTCTAGGCGCTACAGCCTGGAACCGCGTGACCGCTACGGTCGCAGATTCGAATCCTGCCTCGGGCATGGATGTGTGTGATGTCCTTAGGTTAGTTAGGTTTAAGTAGTTCTAAGTTATAGGGGACTGATGACCACAGCAGTTAAGTCCCATAGTGCTCAGAGCCATTTGAACCATTAATCCAACCTGGCGGGGTTCCCCAACACTTGAGCAGAACTCAAGAATGGGTGACACTAGTGTTCCACAGGAGGTCTCCTTTACAGATGAACCACACTTCCTAAAATTCTTCCAATAAACTGAAGTCGTCATTCACCTTCCCTACTACAAGCCTTACAAGCTCGTTCCGTTTCATACCGGTTTGCAACGTTACGATATGATATTTAATCACTCTGACTGTGTCAAGCAACGCATTACTAATGCTGTATTCAAACATTATGGGGTTGTTTTTCCTACTCTTTTGCGTTAAGGTCACATTTTTCTACAATTAAGAGACAGCTATCGTTCATCACGCCAACTAAAAACTTTGTATGAGTCGTCTTGTATCCTCCTTCAGTTACTTATAACGACGCCTTCTCGTACACCACAGCGTCATCAACAAACAGCAGCAGATTGCAGCACACCCTGTCCGTCAGATCTTTTATGTATGCACAGAATAATAACGGTCCTATTACACTTCCATGGGGCACTCCTGACGATACTCTTACCCCTGATGAACACTCGCCGTCGAGGACAACATACTGGGTTCTATTGCTTAAGAAGTCTTCGAGTCCGTCACATATCTGAGAACATATTACATATGATCGTACCTTCGTTAACAGCCTGTAGTGGGGCACCTGTCAAACGCTTTCCGGAAATCTGGGAATATGGTTTTTACCTGTTACCCTTCACCCTTGGTTCGCATAATATCATGTGAGAAAACGTAAAGCAGAGTTTCGCACGAGTGACGCTGATTTGTGGACAGAAGCTGTTCCACCTCAAAGAAATTTATTATATTCGAAATCAAAATATGTTCAAGAATTCTGCAACAAACCCATGTTAAGGATACTGGTCCACACTTTTATGGGTCCGTTCTTTTACCTTTCTTACACACAGGTGTCATCTGTCTTTTTTTCCACGGTCCTGGGCGAGACGTTCGCCTAACTGAAAGCTAAGTAAGAAGCTAGTGCCGTAGAGTACTCTTTGTAAAACCGAACTGGGATTCCATGCGCCGGCCGGAGTGGCCGTGCGGTTCTAGGCGCTGCAGTCTAGAGCCGAGTGACCGCTACGGTCGCAGGTTCGAATCCTGCCTCGGGCATGGATGTGTGTGAGGTCCTTAGGTTAGTTAGGTTTAATTAGTTCTACGTTTTAGGCGACTGATGACGTCAGAAGTTAAGTCGCATAGTGCTCAGAGCCATTTGAACCATTTTTTGATTGCACGCTGACCTGGCGAAATATTTATTTTCAACTCTTTCAGTTGTTTCTGGCTATTCCTATGTCCTGCGCACGGAAGTCTATACGATTGTCAAACGACGATATGTTTGTACGATTCCCCTGCGTGAGCGATTTATTAAATGTGATATCTAAGACTTCGGCTTTCCTTTTGCTCTGTTCAGCTGCCACACGAGACTGGTCAACGAGTGACTGGATAGGAACATACGATCTGGTTAACGATTGCATGTAGGACCAGAATTGTCCTATCCGGTGTTCTTGGCAAAACCTTTTGCTCAGCTATGGCAGCGGTACTCCTAAGATTCGCTCATCGACCTTTTTACAGACTCACGAATCTGTATCAACTTTCGCCTGTCTTATTTGAGCGTTCTCTTTTGAACTGAGATTTAAACAGCCTTTGTTAAGATCCTTAGACGCCCCGAAGACATCTGGCCCAGACTATCCCCGTAAGGTTTTATGTTGACTACGCTACAAATATAGTACCATTCTTATCCATCATCTATCAGAGATCACTGGAACAGCGGAAAGTTGCACGGGACTGGAAGAAGGCCCAGGTCATAGCAATCTATAAAAAGGGGAGAAAATCGGATGCAGATAATTGCTTCAAATGGCTCTGAGCACTATGGGACTTAACAGTCCCCTAGAACTTAGAACTACTTAAACCTAACTAACCTAAGGGCATCACACACATCCATGCCCGAGGCAGGATTCGAACCTGCGACCGTAGCAGTCACGGGGTTCCGGACTGAGCGCCTTAACCGCGAGACCACCGCGGCCGGCGATGCAGATAATTACCGGCCAATTTCACTGACATCGATTTATTGTAGAATCATGGAACATATTTTGTGTTCCGACATAATGACCTTTCTAGACTCTGAGAAGCTCATCTGCAAAAACCAGCACGGTTTTAGGAAATAGAGGTCATGCGACACACAGCTGGCTCTCTTTGTGCAGGCTCTAGATACCGGCTCCCAGGTTGATGCCATATTTCTCGACTTTCGAAAGGCGTTCGGCTCAGTTCCGCATTGTCGCTTGCTCCAAATAGTGCGCGCTTAAGGTCTACCGAATGACATATGCGGTTGGATAGAAAGTTTTCTAACAGACAGGGAGCAGTATGTCGTCCTGAACGGGGTGACTTCAACAGAAACAAGAGTAATTTCAGGTGTGCCCCAGGGCAGCGTAATAGGTCCTCTGCTTTTTACGATTTACACCAGGGATCCCCAAACTATTTTGGACAAGTGACCCCTTTTCCAAATTGAACTGTTACCTCAGACCCCCATGGGCAAATTACCTACTTTTAAGATCAACCCCCTTATTCATAATGGTCCGCTAAATTAAAACAGGTGCTACAGAGTGTTATTTTTCATTCTGACTTAGGTCAATCGAAGAAGACAGAGTGAGAATCAGCAATGCTTCAAGTTAGCAGACTATTATGAATAATGGGGCCTATCTTCAGTTTTTTCCTATTGATACAAAATAGTTAGGTACTAAGGTACGAATTGGAAAACTTTGCACTTGGTTAAGTTAGTAAAGTTGACTCCATTTTCTCATCTAACTTTTAATAAAATAAGAATACGTACAATTCAGTAAATATCAAGTTTAATTTATAATGATTATTACAAATTAAGTACTTAAAGAATCTTAAGTAGTTAGGAAATTATATTTAAAAAGTATTAATTCGTAAAGAGAAAATAAAACATTCAGTGTGATGGATGAACCTGGTGACTATCCACCAATCGAGCTACATCCGGTTCAATATTGATGATTTGCAGCCTTAAATATCCACATTCGTTGATTTTCAAACGGTTTCTTTGTTTCGTCAAAATGTTTGTTACCACATTGAAGCTTTTTTCAACTAGGTATGATGATGGAAAAGCGATAAGGTATTTTTCAGCACTGTTCCACAATGTAGGATAGTCTTGGTTGAACTTCTGCTTAAGCTCTTCGTCTGTGCTGGTGGCAATCAACTCTTCTTGCATTATCACGTTGGCTTCTTCTATGGCTATGGTATTGTATGGATTTATTAACCATTGAGGAATTTGTAAATTTAAAAGATCCTCAAACCTCTCCGTAAAATCCTTGTGTAATGCGTCCAAGTGAGTGACATATAATAAAATGTCATCATCTTGAAGCATTTGTGGTAATTTTGACAAATGAGGAAACTGCGAATATCCTTTTCTGCCCAAATTTTGTTTACAAAGGATTAGTTTACCCACGAAGGCCGATATTTTTGTTTCTGTTTTAATCAAGATAAGATCGTCACCCTGCAGTTGCAAATTAACTTTGTTGAACGTTCCGAAGATATCAGTCAAGTAATAAATATCTGTTTTACAGTTGTTCAGATTTTCTTTCAAATTCGGATCTTTTTCTTGTAAAAACTCCAACACAGATTCAAAAATGGCTGAAAATCTTTCTAAGCAAGAGCCTCTTGATAGCCAGCAAACTTCAGTGTGCAGAAGTAATCCAGTAAAGACTTCGTCGTTTTCCTCACATAGCTGAGCAAATAACCGAGAGTTCAAAGAATTGCTTCGAATGTTGTTGATAGCATTTATTACATATTGTAAAGACTTATGCAATCTAGGACTCAGCTTTTTTGCTACTAAACGCTACCTGTGAATCACGCACTGAATGACCAGTACATCAGGCAGTTGTCGCTTTAAGTGAGTTATAAAACGACGATGACGACCAACCATAGACGGTGCACCATCAGTCGCAACAGAAACAATGTTCTTCCATGGAATAGCTTTGTCAGTAAAAAAAAGTGTTCCACGGCCTGAAAAATCGATTCTCCTCTGGTATCAGTCTCTAAATATGTAGCAAAAAGCAGTTCTGGGCACATATTTTCATCTTTGATGTAGACTCGTCCAACTGGAGAAAGAATCTGTTGGTCTGTAAGAACTTGCATAAAATGTTTTCCACATCGCGTCCCATCTCGTCTATGCGTCTCTGAACGGTGTTATTGCTCAAAGGTATTCTCTTTAAAACATCATGTGCGGGTTTGTGCAATACATTCCTAAGGACCTCCGCAATGGCTGGTTAAGATAAGCTGTTCTCCAATTGTGTGGGGTTTCCCCGACTTCGCTATTAGTAAAGATATATTATAGGACGCTCGTAAACTATCATCGTCTTTAATAGATGATGACGCAAACATCGATCTTAAGGATGGCCTTTTGTCTAGTTTTTCTTTAAGTGCTTGAAAAAATGGCAAGGGCTTCCTTTTTTTTAAGCATGTATTCTTGATAAGTGATCATCCATTTTTGAAGGCTTCATGGCATCGTTACTGAATACTTTTTCACATATGAGACACATTGGCAAGTGTTGATTTGATGGAGATGCAATAAATCCGAACTTCAAGTAGTCCAAACTGTATTGCCTGCATTTTTTTCGTGTCCGCCATCATAAAACTCTCAGTAATCCTGCAAATAAAGAACTACCTAAATAAAAAACAATAATAAACTCTTAAATTTGCACACTATCTTATTTTTATCACACCCAGATAATGGATTCTTGTTACGTATTACTGACTTACTCATTGATAAACTTGGATACCTATATTAGGTAAGTAACTATAGTAGCTAATTAGGTACAGAAAATTCGTATTAGGTAAGTAGGTACCTATCAGCATAAGAACGAAAAGCAAAGCAAACTGAACACTTCAAAGTTTAGGTACCTACCTACTTAACAACTTAAGTGTAAGTAATTTTTAGAAATACTTTTATACCTACCTATTTAAAATATGTTGTATGTAGTGTTTACCAATTTTTCAGTCATTTTACTTCACTTATTTTAGCTATGTAATAACTTTGTAATCTCTTGAAGTAAATAAGCACTTATATGAGTTATTATCTATCAAGCTCCAACGAATTTCAAAACGCAAATGAACTTTCAACCTGAGTGCAAGCTCGTCAAATAGTAAAATATCAGGAACACGTTTGGACTTCATCATGAACTCGTTCGTGTTAAATCGCGTAAGCGTCAAATAGAGAGCAAGTCAAAACGCGCCTGAAAGACGTACGCTCCAACTCATTATCTTGCACAAACTTGTCCACACAGACTTGCCGAGTTTTTCATCTTGTACGAACATTACTACAACAACGTTATTTCCTACAAAAATATTAATTATTCCTAGTACACTTAACACAACATAAACAATACAGCACCCACCTATTTTGAAAGTTTTAAATAAGAACTTGTGGTAATTTAATAGGGGTCGATTTTTAGACCTCGTCGACCCCCAAAATCAGTTTTCGTTTATGTCGACCCCTAGGAAACCGATATCGACCCCAAGGGGTCCGACCCCTTTGGGAATCCCTAATTTACATAAACGATATGGTTGATGGTATTGACAGCGGCGTTAGACTGTTTGCCGATGATGCTGTAGTCTATAGAAAAGTAGTATCATACGAAAGTTGTGAACAAATCAATGAGGATTTGCAGAAAATAAATGTGTGGTGTAATGACCGTCAGTTATCTCTCAATATTAGTAAGTGTAACGTACTGCGTATAACAAGGCGAAAATTCCCATTAATGTATGAGCACAAAATAAATGATCAGTCTTTGGAAGCGGTATCATCGGTCAAGTATCTGGGTGTGACTATTCGAAATGATCTCAAATGGAATGATCAGATTACACAAGTTACGGGTAAGGCGAACTCTAGATTGGGGTTTATTGGTAGAATCCTGAAGCAGTCCTTCAACAAAGGAAATAACTTACAATACGTTAGTTCGTCCAGTCTTAGAGTATTGCTCGTCTGTATGGGACCCTTATCAGTTGGGTCTGATTCAAGAGATTGAGAAGATCCAAAGAAGAGCGGCAAGATTCGTGACTGGTACATTTAGCTATGGCGAGAGCGTTACAAATCTCATAGAAAGTTTGAAGTGGGACACGCTTGCAGATAGACGGCGAGCTAAGCGGAAGGGGCTGCTCACTAAATTCCGAAATTCGATCTTTGACGAGGATGTAGAGCACATATTATTACCAACTTTCAAATTGCGCAATGATCACCATTCAAAGATATGGGAAATTAGAGCTCGTACTGTGGCGTTCAGACTCGTTTTTCCCTCGCGCGATCCGCGAGTGGATCAGACGGTGGGAGGAGGTGGAAATATGACTTCGGCGCGAATTGTGCCCTCCGCCACACACCGCTTGGTGGCTAGCGGAGTGTATGTGTAGATGTGGATGTAAATGTTTCTGACAGCATTTTTCGAATTTCGTTGTTAAGCCATGGTGGGTCTTTTCCGTCCCTTACTCGGAACCTACTTCTTCGGAGAACTATTTACAGTCCTGTAGTTACTCTATGTCCATCGTACTTAAACTAAATGATATCATTCCATTGCACAACTGAGATGCTAAGAACTGCTTACCTGCTCTTTCCAGCGAAATTGCTCTCCTAGACATCTTGACTGATTTATTGGCTTTATTAATCATTGCCACTCAGAGACGAAAGATTGTCAACCATCGGGATATGGAGCCGCTTGGACAGACAGTAAAAATAGCGGCATTTTATGTTTCTCACAATAGTTTTGATGTTACCCGAAGGAATAATGGTATTCATTAGATAAAAATTGCAGAATAAAGATGAAGTTGAGACAGGATTAATGGTAGCGAGAGCTTTCTAATGCGACTAGCAGTTCCAGAGCTACAGCTAATCAGAAACATACTTCACCACCACATCTTTGTCCTCGCCTTTTGCTATTACTTGGGGTCGCTTTTTCCAATCATGCGGTGCCCTCAGTCCCTCTGGTAGGCATCCTCTTCACTAAAGTGTAGCTTCTTCTTATCGCTATGTGTATTTTTCTAGCCGCGCGAGATTAGCCGAGCGGTCTCAGGTGCTGCAGTCACAGACTGTGCGGCTGGTCCCGGCGTAGGTTCGAGTCCTCTCTCGGTCATGGGTGTATGAGTTTGTCCTTAGGATAATTTAGGTTAAGTAGTGTGTAAGCTTAGGGACTGATGACCTTAGCAGTTAAGTCCCATAAGATTTCACACACATTTGAACATTTTTTGGTATTTGTCTAACGGCTGGCTGGGGATCTTCCTCTCCCTGGAGAGGCACGTTTTCCTGATATAGTCTTCAGGTCTTGATGTTATGTGACTACGCTACCTCAGGCTGGATTCTGAGAGTCTTTCGTTTAGAGAAACAACTTTAGAACTACCTCTGACGAATTCACTACACCTTTGTCCTTCAATGTTACTCCACCAGTCCATTGTAACATGCCCATTTCCTTTTATACTACTTCCGCTAGAGATTCTTTTTTGATACTCTGACTTCACTTCCATACAACAGCGCTGGTCTTACAGACAGTTTACAGATTGTGCCTTAGCTTTTTATGAGCATTTATTTAAAGTTTTTAACTCTTGGAAGCATGGTATTATCAAGCTAGATATCTGTAGTTTTCGTGACAGCTGGGTTGAAGTTATATATCATGAAAACGTCCTTTGCCCTACTCTTGTGTAAGTGTAATAAATTAATCACATATGCTACGACAGACAAAGATCCAATTGTACACTCTAAGACAAAAAAAGTATCACGCGCCACGAAGGAATTATCCGAATGAGGCGGAAATCGGACGCTGTGATGTGCATGTACAGTCGAATAAATGATTACAATTTCAGAAATGGCGACGATTTATTTAAGCGAACGAGCTTCACAAACTCAGCATGTCAATGACGCTTTCGTCCACCTTTGGCTTTTACTTTAGCAGTTATTGGGCAGTGCATTGGTTGCTAGATTTGTTGGGTGTCCTCCTGATGGATATCGTGCCAGATTCTTTCCAATTGGTGCGTTAGATCGTCAAAATCACGAGGTGGTTCAACGGCTTCGCATATAATGCTCCAAATATTCTCAGTTGGTGAGACGCCCGGCTACCTTGCTGACCAAGATACAAAAACAGCGACAAGCAGTAAAAACTCTCTCTCTCTCTCTCTCTCTCTCTCTCTCTCTCTCTCTCTGTGGGCAGGTGTTATCTTGCGGAAATGTAAGCCTAGGATGGCCTGCCATGAAGAGCAACCAAACGGGCGTAGAATATCGTCGACGTATGGCTGTGCTGTAAGGATGCGGTGCATTACAACCAAAGGGATCCTACTATGAACTGACATGGTGCCCGGTACGATCACCTAGGCCCTTTGCTGTTCCTTATCTACATAAACGATTTAGGATATGATATGAGCAGACGTCTCAGGTTGTTTGCAAATGACGGTCTCGTTTATCGACTAGTAAATTCTTCAGAAGATCAAAACAAATATCAAAACGATTTAGAAAAGGTATCTGTATGGTGCGAAAATTGGCAGTTGACCATAAATAATGAAAAATGTGAGGGCATCCACATTAGTGCTAAAAGCAATCCGTTAAAGTTAGATTACACGATAAATCAGTCAAATCTAAAGACCGTAAGTTAAATAAAATACCTAGGTTTTACAATTATGAACAACTTAAATTGGAAGGAACACACAGAAAATGTTATGGGGAAGGCTAACCAAAGACTGCGTTTTATTGGCAGGATAGTTAGAAAATGTAACAGATCTACTAAAGAGACAGCTTTCAATATGCTTGTCCGTCCTTTTTGAGAATACTCCTGCGCTTTGTGGGATCCTTACCAGTGGGAATGACGGAGCGCAGCGAGGAAGTTCAAAGAACAGCAGCACGTTTTGTATTATCGCGAAATATGGCGCGAAATATGGGAGAGAGTATCACCGGAATGATACAGGATTTGGAGTGGACATCATTAAGACAAAGGCCTTTTTCGTTGCGGCGGAATCTTCTCACGAAATTTCAATCAACAACATTCTCCTCGCAATGTGAAAATATTTTCTTGACGCCGACCTATGTAGGGAAAAACAGACATCATAATAAAATAAGGGAAATCAAAGCTCGCACGGAAAGATATAGGTGTTCGTTTTCTGTGCGTCCTTTACGAGGTTAGAATAATAATTATTGGAAAGGTGGTTCGATGAACCCTCTGCCAGGTCCTTAAACGTGATTTGCAGAGTATGGACACAAATGGATGTCGGACCGTATGGAGGACGACAGCTAGGTTGGTATCCCTTCACTTTCCACAGCGTCTCCAGACACGTCTTCGCCGGCCGCTGTGGCCGAGTGGTTCTAGGCGCTTAAGTCCAGAACCGCACTGCTGCTTACGGTCGCAGGTTCGAATCCTGCCCCGGGCATGGATGTGTGTGACGTCCTTAGTTTAGTTAGGTTTAAGTAGTTCTAAGTTCTAGGGGACTGATGACCTCAGAAGTTGAGTCCCATAGTGCTCAGAGCCATCTGAAACATTTGAACACGTCTTCGCTGACCCTTGGGGCTCAATTGGAAGTGGGACTCGAGAGTGATACAATATGTTTGAAAACTGGTATTAACTCTTTGAACTCGTCCAAATGTGTTCAAATGATTGTGAATTCCTAACCGACCAAACTTCGGGGATCATCGGTCCCTAGACTTACACACTACTTATGATAAGAGCAACATACACACGAGAGAGGACTCAAACCTCCAGTGGGAGGGGCCGCGCAATATGTGACATGGACCTCAAACCGCGTGGCCATTCCGCGCAGATTTGAACTCGTATTGAAGCTGTGTTGTTCGAAGGAACGATATACTGTCGAGTGCACTCACAAGTAAATTTTATATAACCGCAAAGTAGAGGGGGGACCTGAACTGCGTCTTGCAAATGGACTGTGGCATAAGAACTAACTGTTTGTCAGAACTGTGCCTATTAATAGAGTTCAGTGGTAGAGGGACAATCTGGACTGCTTAATCACCTGTGCTTGTGGAAGTTTTAAATAAACGAACAGCCACCAGTTAAATATACATATTAGTGCGGCTACTCATTGTGGCCAATAATTTTCGTGCTTCACCAAGATACTGCATCTACACCCATCCTGAGGTTTTTCCCTGGTTTATTCAATAAGGGTAAAATATTTTGAGTTATCTTTTGAAGTGGACTCTTCATTATCTTAATTTTCAATGGAATTATTAAGCTAGAAACGAAAACGCAGCTCTGTTGCCACTGTCTTAGGTCATCAGCGACGGAACAATCCAGCCGTATACTACAGTGGCTAGCTAGCTGTGTGCAACCGCAGGCAGGACTGCACTGCACACATTGTAACGTTCTTTTAAAAGGATTTTTTTTGTCAACGAATATGAAATGCGTAAGAAAGAAGGTGTTGGCAGATGTGAAAATTACCGAACCATCAGTTTAATAAATCATGGCTGCAAAATACAACGCGAAATCTCTACAGACGAATGGAAAAACTGGTAGAAGCCGACCTAGGGGAAGATCAGTTTGAAGGAAAGGCAAACCAACGTTTCTAGCATTTGTAGACTCTGTGCTCTGTCAGAACATATGTTTTTAACGTTTTTGAAGTTTCGTTCGGTTTTGGAAGTTTTGACTCTTGAATTTCTTTGACTGATGGTCTATAACCGATGTACAGTGACACAACTGCCAAGATAACAAAAAGACTATAAACATTTCAATGACCGGACGGACAGTTCATTTAAAGAAGAGAAATAAATGGCACGAGAGTGTCTTGTACACGGCTAGCCCGCTTTGCGGTCGGACACCGTGACAATTTAATCATGATGCCGTCGTTTTTACACTGTGCTCTATGTTGCACTTGTTAAGCTTGGACCGTCCACTGTGTCTAGTTCGCTTTTTTTACACAGTTCAGTACATCTTCCTGTTTTCATGCTTGATCTGCGTTCAGTTTTTGACGGGCTGTCTACTGGGTCATCTTACCACTAAATCAGAGGGGGCTACTATCAGGAATTTCTCTTGTGAGTTAGGATATTCTGGATCGGGGTCCACTCACTTCAGTGAAGCAAAACGGGAAGCTTCTTGAATAAAGAAGCAATGGCATAATTGGACTCATCTACTGGCAACGACCGCTGGAGTGGTTGGTGGCATGCTGATGACATGTCGCGTGGTCATAGATCAATTCCGCACACTACGAGTACCTTGTAAACAGCAGCAGGCGGGTCAGAAATGGTCTAAGGCCTAATCCGTGAGTGGCGTTTACGTATTTACGTATTGCATGTATAAATTAGCACAATGGGTTTAGTTTATTTTGTCCACATCGTTAACAGAGCTCACTCAAAAACTTGTTTGTTGATACGAGACGTGTTTTTTAAGTGAGGTCAGGTTGAACTTAAGTACACAACGAAATGTTATTTGAAAAAGTAAATTTATTTTCAGAAAGTACGTACTTCACTCTATTTTTCGACATAGTTGCCAAGTTTGTTGAAACATGTATCGTACCTCTCAACCAATTTTAAAATACCCTCTACATAAAAACTTGCCGCCTGCTCCGATAACCAAGAGTTCACTGCCGTTTTCACGTCGTCGTCATCATTGTAAGGGTTGCCACTGAGGTGCTGTTTATCGTGGAGGAACAGATGGTAATCGCTCGGAGCAAGAATCAGGACTGTAGGGTGGGTGGTCTAAAACGTCCCAGCCAAAACTGTCCAATAAACCGCGGGTCTGACCTGTAGCGTGTGGTCTTGCATTGTCATGGAGGACGATCATTCCCTTTGTCAGCACGCCGCATCTTTTGTTTTGAATCGCTCTGCGTAGCTATCTCATGGTTTGGCAGAATGCTTCTGCATTGGTAATGGTTCCTCGTTGCATGAAGTCGACCAACAAACGCCATGCCTATCCCAAAACACCGACGCCTCGATTTTGCGCTGGGGCAGAGTTTGTTTGGCCGTAATCTTTACAGGCGAGTGTGTGTGTCTCCATTCCATGCTGTATTGCTTCGATTCGGGCGTGATTTGCGAAACCCATGTTTTGTCTCTAGTTACGATCTGACTCAAGAAGCCGTCACCTTCTTCGTGATAACGAGTCAAGAACTTCAACGCACGCTCAAATCTTTGGTTTTTGTGGTCCTCTTTTAGGAGTTTCGGGACCCAATGAGAGCATATTTTCCTAAGCTTTAGGTGTTCCGAAACAATGTTGTAAAGAACTGATCTCGACACGTCAGGAAATTCATTTGAGAGACCTCTTATTGTGAAGCGCCTGTTCTCACGAAACCTCGCTTCAACTGAAGCCACCAAATCGTTTGTAATCAAAGAAGGGCGACCGGAGCGGTCCTCATCATGGACGTTGTCACTGCCATCTTTCAAATCTGGTACCCACTTACCCACTTTGTTTTCACTCTCAACAGTGTCACCGTACACTTCGCAAATCTGTCAATGAATTTCTGCAGAAGACAAGTTCATCGCTGACAAAAACCGTATCACTGAATGAACCTCACACACGGAGGGCGAGTTGATAGTCTTAAACATTTTGAAAGCACAGAACAGAACCGTACAGGTTAGCTACAGAGCTGAAACTGAGCACAGTTGTTCCCGAGGTGTGTCGATACACGACGCACGCGTTCGTTACGGTATGCGCGCGATCTACTAGTGTCTACAACAAAACGGACCATACTTAGAAAACACGCCTCGTATATCCTCGTAGCAAATGTCGAAGCCGCTCAGCGAAACAGTGCTACAACCAGAATGCTCCCAAAGTCTGCAAGCTATTTGTCTGTCTTAAGGTCACTGATGATCTGCAATTCTTTTTTGTGTTCCTTTCACTAACTTTGAGTTCAGGTGCAAGCGTGTCTCCACTGTATACCTGTCTACCTTGTTTCAACTCATCTCTGTAAAGGCTTCATGTGTGTTTTAATGTTTAACCTCTCCATATGCAACAGTGCTCTCATTCTCTCCAGCCAAATCTTGTAGTGCTAGGTTCCACCTCTATACACAACATGAATTGGCTTTACTCAGCCTGTGTTTACCGCCAGTTCATTGAGTACCTCAGAGCTGTAGAAGGAGTCTCGATATTCTGTTCTGCCGATAAATTTAAACTGTATAGGTTTATATTACAACACGGCGCATTCTACTTGTTAACTGAGCTGTAAAAGACAGCGTGTGCAAGGGTTCGCAGGTGTCAGGTGAGCTTGCGATAATTTGAGCAATGGCAAAAGTCTGAAAAAAATCATACTTTACTCTTCCAGCTTAATGAAAACAGGAGCAACACTCGATCGGCTTTAGTGTATACAAAGCCTAAGTATTCTGTGGTACAAAATTTTATTTCAGTTTCGTGATGGAGAGACGTATAATTTGTAATCTGTAACGAGAATAGGATTCCTCTGGTGTAGCTGGTGTGAGCTGAGAGGGCGATATCCAGGTTAAAAAAAAAAAAATTTATTTTATTGTATATTAACATTATTCCGTTGCAAGAAGATACATGTTCGTATTGTTAAACTCATAATAAACAAGTCAGTTAAATAACTACCATGATTTCTTCGCCTCAGGCGATGATCCTTGAATACATTCCACGACAAAATTGCAATATAAGTGAATTGTTTGAATACAGTACAGACACAGAGCGACAAAGCGGCAATATACACTCCTGGAAATTGAAATAAGAACATCGTGAATTCATTGTCCCAGGAAGGGGAAACTTTATTGACACATTCCTGGATTCAGATACATCACCTGATCACACTGACAGAACCACAGGCACATAGACACAGGCAACAGAGCATCCACAATGTCGGCACTAGTACAGTGTATATCCACCTTTCGCAGCAATGCAGGCTGCTATTCTCCCATGGAGACGATCGTAGAGATGCTGGATGTAGTCCTGTGGAACGGCTTGCCATGCCATTTCCACCTGGCGCCTCAGTTGGACCAGCGTTCGTGCTGGACGTGCAGACCGCGTGAGACGACGCTTCATCCAGTCCCAAACATGCTCAATGGGGGACAGATCCGGAGATCTTGCTGGCCAGGGTAGTTGACTTACACCTTCTAGAGCACGTTGGGTGGCACGGGATACATGCGGACGTGCATTGTCCTGTTGGAACAGCAAGATCCCTTGCCGGTCTAGGAATGGTAGAACGATGGGTTCGATGACGGTTTGGATGTACCGTGCACTATTCAGTGTCCCCTCGACGATCACCAGAGGTGTACGGCCAGTGTAGGAGATCGCTCCCCACACCATGATGCCGGGTGTTGGCCCTGTGTGCCTCGGTCGTATGCAGTCCTGATTGTGGCGCTCACCTGCACGGCGCGAAACACGCATACGACCATCATTGGCACCAAGGCAAAAGCGACTCTCATCGCTGAAGACGACACGTCTCCATTCGTCCATCCATTCACGCCTGTCGCGACACCACTGGAGGCGGGCTGCACGATGTTGGGGCGTGAGCGGAAGACGGCCTAACGGTGTGCGGGACCGTAGCCCAGCTTCATGGAGACGGTTGCGAATGGTCCTCGCCGATACCCCAGGAGCAACAGTGTCCCTAATTTGCTGGGAAGTGGCGGTGCGGTCCCCTACGGCACTGTGTAGGATCCTACGGTCTTGGCGTGCATCCGTGCGTCGCTGCGGTCCGGTCCCAGGTCGACGGGCACGTGCACCTTCCGCCGACCACTGGCGACAACATCGTTGTACTGTGGAGACCTCACGCCCCACGTGTTGAGCAATTCGGCGGTACGTCCACCCGGCCTCCCGCATGCCCACTATACGCCCTCGCTCAAAGTCCGTCAACTGCACATACGGTTCACGTCCACGCTATCGCGGCATGCTACCAGTGTTAAAGACTGCGATGGAGCTCCGTATGCCACGGCAAACTGGCTGACACTGACGGTGGCGGTGCACAAATGCTGCGCAGCTAGCGCCATTCGACGGCCAACACCGCGGTTTCTGGTGTGTCCGCTGTGCCCTGCGTGTGATCATTGCTTGTACAGCCCTCTCGCAGTGTCCGGAGCAAGTATGGTGGGTCTGACACACCGGTGTCAATGTGTTCTTTTTTCCATTTCCAGGAGTGTAAAATCAGGAAATCAAGCAACAGTCGCTAGTCACCCAAATCACAACTCAGGTATTTGCCACGTGTTTACCACTTAACAGAAATGACGCTTCTAAATTTTGCTAAACCCATAATAAATAAGTTAACTGAATAACTGCAATAATTTCCTCGCCACAGGCGATCACGCCTGAATACATTCGTTGCCAAGGTTTCGATATTGTCGAGTTCAGTATGGCCTCGATCGGGTAAGCGACAAAATACAATCGAGAAATTAATCAACAGGCGCTATTCGACCAAATCCCAACTCTGGTCTCCGAAGGACACAGAATTCTCGAAATATACGAGAATCCCCGTTAATGCACCGTACGCCGCCAAGTCTGGTAAGAGCTGCAGGTAATCGTTAATAACAAGTGGGGTGGTCAAAACAGATTAAGAAAACCTTCTTCTTCTTTCCTTCAGGTATTAGGCGAAATTGTCTGTTACGGTACCCATCGTTGCCCTCTATATCTTCTTCCTTGGCACTAACAATTTCTACCCTTTAATGAGAGTCGGCCACTCTCCATTCTTTCTAGGTTTTCGTTCCATCTTTTCCTGTAATCTAGTATTTTATCATTTAGACTAAAAATGTTTAGTTTTCCTCTGATATCTTTATTTCTTCGTCTATCTTCTACTGTCCAACGTTTAACTCGTCTCAGGAGTTTAATTTCTTGCCCTTGAATACACCTTTTTCTCTTTTTTTGAGAATCACCCATGTCTTGCTTTCATCTAGCAATGTGGGAACTGCAACTGTTTTGTAGAATTTAATTTGAGTATCTTTCCTAGTTTTGTTTTTAAAGTTCCTGTTAATTGTTCCACATATCCGACTAAATTTACATAAGCCTAATTTCTATATCTTTGCTGTAGCCATTTGTCACCTTACATCGTAGGTAACTGAAGTGGTACAGTTGCTCTAAAAAATACCGCTATTTTGGTTCCAATATGATCTTTCCCTATGAAGGCCATCGCCATAGTTTTTTCTCTTGACGTCTCCGTATCAAATTTCGAACTTACTTGTTTCACTAAATAAATTCCATTCCGAATTGCTTTCTACAACCCCAAATTCCATTCTGAAGATGCTCTTCTTTATCTGCTAGGAGTAATTCATCGTCAGCATTTACTAAGCTATTTAAACGAGTCTCCCTATCTCGGTATACACTTTTCTGAAATTATGTTTCCCCTATAACCATTATTTCACATATGTATATGGTAAACAAAGCTGGAGAGTTGCAGCACTCTTGTCGTACTCCTTTGTGAGTTGGTATCTCATTAGTCATTTTCATGTCGAGATCTAGAGTAATAGTCGCCTTCTGATGCAAACGTTTTATCGAAATTATGGGGTGTTTGGATACTGCGATTCGTGACTATCCTCCGACTTTTCTGTCTCATAACGCTGTCAAAAACCTTTTTATTAATCGATAAAAGCTATGTCTATTTCTTTATTGTATTCTTTGAGTTTTTATGTTATTTGTTGTAAAATAAAAACTACATCTATCGTAGAGCTTCCTTTCCTAAAATCCATTTCTGCATCTTGCAGTACTACTTCCTTTATGTTAGTAAGTTTCATGTTTAAAATGTTAGCATGTGTCTTGTGCTCTGATTCCAGTAAACTTATGCCTCTGTAGTTACTTCATATGCTTCTGTCTCCTTTTTTAAGAAATGATATCACTCTAGCCCTCTTCCAGTCTTTGGGGATACTCTTGTTCTTCCAACACTTTTTAAGAGATGTAGCTGTCGTATACGTAGCATCATCTAACTATAACAAAAAGTCTGACCAAATTGTCAAGGCTGTCGCCGGACCTGGCGCATAAGACCACTCTTCAACCGTATGCTGACTGTAGCCTAAGCTACTTCAGATGATGTCCCAATGAAATCTATGGTCCATACTACTAGCATCCAGGCCTGAATTTTGGAGTTAAAGCTGCAGCAGAATGGGCCATAACTTACGTACCGTTTATTCTACCAAAACCTGTGACTCAACTTTCATTACACTCTTCCCGGCATTCCAGACCGCGACCAAGACGCCAGAGACTCCAATCCTCGCTGTCCACGGCCGATCTGCAGACGCCATCCACCCCAGCGCCCTCCATGCTTAGCAGACAGGCACGACTCGGGCTGCAAAGGCGGCCCCCTCTCAGCTGCCGGCCGCCGCGGGAAGTTCAAGTGCCGGCTCTCTTAGTAACGTTCCTAACGTCAGATGAACTGCTTGTGAAGGGAGGTTAATAACTCAGCTTAAGCGAACGTGCGGTGCAGGACCACTTGCGTTCAGGGTTGGGTTGTGACGGTGTATCGTGCAGGCCGATGGCATCTCAGACAAACAGCAGAAAAAGTCAGTTTTTTTATTAAACTCGTGTGGTCATCTCCCCTCACAACATGTAGCGAAAACAGCACATGGAGCTGCCGCAGCGGCGGGCTGATTTGCAGTAGGCCATAACGTTTGCACCAAGGAATGCTGACTCCAGGGGATAATACAAAGCCGCTCGCGAACGTTATTGAAGACTGCCGGAGGTGTTGCGGGGGATTACAGACTCCAGAGATGGATATCGTCCCTTCCAAGTGACAGCACGTGGTACCTAGATGCCCACACCAGCATGAAGGGCTTAGAACTATACCGTCCTAGTATCGCTATGCTCCCCTCTAGAGCAGGAGACTGGTCGTTACTGGAGTGAGGCAGGAGGCAGCCTGGTGTTGGAGAAGCACCAAGTCGAAGAAAGATGGTATGGTAATGGAAATCTGAACTCAAGGTGGCTGTGTGCTGTCTCATATCGCGCGGTGGCGTAGTGCAGCCCACTCTCCATAGTAGAAATGATTGGAGAATAAATTAACAGCAACAAACAGAAGATTGATTTGTATTTCTTCACGCGAATGAAGACTCATTAGAAATAATGCCACAGGAATTAGAGCCAGTTCATACCACATCACAGCAACTACACTCATGCTCATAAATTAAGGATAATTGCAGAATGTGGTGCCACACAATGTGGCATTACACAATACGGGCGCTAATAGCATACGCACGTAGGGAAAACACACACAACACAGATTTGCAAGTCCACGGTATTGGTGATAAGCTGAGAAAACCGTCGCGAAACACTTGTGCTACAAAAACGCCACTGCTTCCTGCGCACGTACACCGACATCAATATGGGATGTGATCACCATGCACACATACATAAGGCTCACAACGGGTTGGCATACTCTAGATCAGGTGGTCGAGCACTGCTGCGGTATTGTCTCCTATTCTTACACCAGTGCCTGGCGGAGCTCCTGAAGTGTCCTAGGGGTTTGAAGACGTCCAGCGATACGTCGACCGAGAGCACCTCAGACGTGCTCGATAGGGTTTAGGTCTGGAGAACAGGCAGGCCACTCCATTCGCCTGATATCTTCTGTTTCAAGGTACTCCTCCACGATGGCAGCTCAGTGGGGCCGTTATCATCCATCAGGAGGAAGTTGGGATCCACTGCACCCCTGAAAAGGCGTACATACTGGTGCAAAATAACGTGCAAATACACCTGACCTGTTACATTTCCTCTGTCAAAGACATGTAGGGGTGTACGTGCACCAATCATAATCCCACTCCGCACCATCAAACCACGACCACCATACAGATCCCTTTCAAGGACATTAAGGGGTTGGTATCTGGTTCCTGGTTCACGCCAGATAAAAACCCTGCAAGAATCACTGTTCAGACTGTATCTGGACTCGTCCGTGAACATAACCTGGGACCACTGTTCCGTTGACCATGTACTGTGTTCTTGGCACCAGGTTTTACGGGCTCTCCTGTAACCAGTGGTCAGTGGAATGCACCTTGCAGGTCTCCGGACGAATAAACCATGTCTGTTCAGTCGTCTGTAGACCGTGTGTGTCTGGATACAACTGTTCCAGTGGCTGCGGTAAGGTCCCGAACAAGGCTTCCTGCAGTACTCCGTGGCTGTCTGCGGGCATTGATGGTGAGATATCGGTCTTCTTATGGTGTTTTACACTGTGGACGTCCCGTACTGTAGCGCCTGGACACGTTTCCTGTCTGCTGGAATCGTTTGCCATAATCTTGAGATCGCACTTTGTGGCACACGGCGGACTCATCCTACGACCTTACGTGTTTGACAACCCTCCAGCCCTCATAAAGCCATAAATATGTGGTCTTTGAGCCATTTTCAACACACAGTCACCATCAGTAGGTCTGAAAACGTCTGCACACTTTCTCGCTGCACCGTACTCGGACATGCACCAACACACCTCTGCGTATGTGGACTGCTGCCAGCGCCACCCTGCGACGACTGCAGGTCAAATGCACCGCTTGGTCATGCCCCGTGCTACGACCTGCTATGTTTAAACCCGCAAACAGCCCACCAGAGTGTTCTTTCACCATGTATCAGCATTATCCTCAGTTTATGAGTATGAGTGTAGGATGAGCCGCTGTAGTAAGCACGAACGACGGTGCCATAGCTATAAGGCTCCAAGTGTATGTGGGCTGAGAGGTCGTCCTATGTTGCAGCAGCAGAAGGTGCTAGTAGTCCAGAACCACTGAAGGTGTGCACACAATTGGGTCCGTCAGATCCCACGCAACTGCTGTTGGCGTCAGAGGGAAACTTACAATTCCACTGCATACTGTGACGCCTATAGGGTGGTATCAATACGTGTGCCAAAGGTTTTGCTTCTTTGTCTTTAATTTTGGTTGCTCCCAGACTTCCATCATCTTTCGAGAGTGTTGTTCCTTTTCATTCTGGACCCACTTCCTTCCTTTTGCAGACATCTTTCTTTCCTGAAATCCTGTCTTTTTTGTTGCTCATCTAAAAAGTATTCTGTTATCTATCACGTCCATTCTAAGTCCAGTTTCTTTCATATCTTTCTGAGTTTCGGTGGCCTATGAGGGTCTGGATCTTTGTCTGTTTAGCAAGTTGAAGATCTGCTTGGTTAGTCTCTTATTATCATTCGCTAATATATCCACAAAACCGTAAGCTCCATTTCTTCGTTACAGCAGTTAGCTTTTCCATTTTCAGACAGAACTTTATGTTTGATCTTAATTTTTATTGAACATTACTATTACTCCTAGGTCCCAATATTTTTTTCACAATTGTTTATCAACTTCTTCCACCTTTTCTAGATCCCCAGGTCTTGTTTGTTTTTCTGTTGGATATAGTGTTTCATGGCCTACAGTTGTCTCATGGTGTCTTAGTTTTGTGTGCTAAGACATAGACTTTTTGTTATGTATGTTTTTTGTCGTTTGTGGAATGCTCTTTCCATTTTGTATAGTCTGTTTTCTATGGCTATCTTTTCTTTTGTATTTCTTGTTACCCATTCTCATAGATTTTTAAAACAAATTGTTTTGGATGTTGTTTGGTTATGAATTTTAATATTAGGAGTGTGATGATTGATAATTGTCATGAACTGCGTTCTTTCTAATGATATTTTTATTCCTATTTTGTCTGCTTATTTCTGTTGTTGTGTTATTTGTTCTTTGACACTATCCACTGTGTCAGTAATTAAAGTCACATCATCTGCAAAAGCTGGACAATCTAAGATCATTTTATTTTCATTTCTTCCTAGTTGAACACCTTTAGTATTGATGAATTTTAACCATTCCCTCACTACCTTGTCTAATGCTCAGTTGAAAAGTACTGGTGATAAACCATTTCCCTGTTTTACACTTGATTTTATTAGAAAAACGTTTTTATAGTTCCCCAACAAATTTTAGTTTCGATGTTGTGTTTGTTAAAGTTCCTTTAATTATTATCGAATCATAGTCTTTTATAATGTTGAATAGTGCTCTTCCATCCATGCACAAAAGTTATCATGTATTTCGAGTTGCTGATATTTATCATTTCTATTGTGCCGTTTAGATTTAATATTTGATCTAAAAAAGACCTGCCTGATATTCTCCTAGTTGTGGGTTGAGTATTCCTTCAGTTCTAGGTAAAACCTCAAACCCTTATGTGGAAGTACAGTGACACGTTAAAAAATGAGCGCGCATGCCAGCTGTAACAGGGGAAAAGGCGAGAGAGTTTTCATCACTGCTACAGGTCTCGTAAGATCTTAATTCTGCCCAGGTGGTCGCAATGATGAAAAATGGGAAAGCTAGAGAACCTGGGGCCAAAGATCACACAGCTTGTAATGGCACAGAAGGTACACTGACCACCTTATATCTGATGCTCTCCAATGTTGACGTGCCATATCAGCATCCGGTCTGACGAGTGTTCGTCTGTCAACAGCGTGAAGTGCGCTATCTTATCTGCCATAAATCTGTCAAAAACACACTGCAGCAGAGGAAGTCGAGCAATCTGTGGCCAGCGATAACGGCCCGGTACTCGGAGAAAAAATTGCAAAGTCAAGGTCACTCTGACAAAGCTGCAGCTTCTCCGCATTTGACGTTTTTGTCCGAATCATTCTCCGTTATGTTTCATCTCAAATGATTTGAAAAGAACAAATCTGACGATAGGAATGACGGTCGTATCACAGGAAGTGAGGCTGTATCTGATCTTCCTCGAATCCAAATGACGTGTAATGTTAGCACAATTCAGACCATCATTCAAAACAATGTACACTACTATAACACTTGTGCAATGTGCACTCCCTGGCAGATTACCGTTCATCACAAACAAAAGAAACCTATAGTTTAAAGTGAGCTTAAAAATTGTTTCCCTTGGAACTTCAGTCCAAGCATCGTATATAAGAAATTCGAAACGCAACCACTGTTTGGTACAATCATTTTGAACATCTTACGGAATGCCCTTGGTCCGATTTTCTGTGATTGTTCCGAGAAGCAATGAACTATCAACAGCTGATACTACTTAGACACGTTTGGAAACTATGTGAAACCGACGCTGAAGAGGAAATACCCGAAATAGCGTAGAGGTGGAGCTGGAGCTGGAGGCTGTAGAATAGCGGGTTGGGAGGTCCTCAAAGTTCTTACATCACTAATCTCGCCCCTTCAGATTTTTACGTTTGGTCCTGTGTAAAGAAATTTGCATAGTATCAAGTTCAACGGCAATGAAGAGATAAAGAGAAGGATAAAAATGGTTTCGTCTAGGTAAAGAATTGTTCACTCAGAGAATAAGAAAATTCGCAACAAGTTCAAAGCGTCGGTGGGAGTTGCAGTATTTCTTATCCAAAACTGCAAACTGGTAGGGTATTTCCAGTATGAGAAAGGAATGACTGGCGGATAATGAATTCATTCATGGAAAATAATTAATAAAATTGACTTATCTTTGTACAGTAAGGTCCAAAATAATATCCCCACTAAGTGTTTTGTCTCCACATTTGTTTACATTAAGTTTATTAACTATTGACCTCTCCTGCTTCAGCGCTTTTAACTCTGATGCCAACTGTTTCACATTAGCATATCTATGAACTTCTGAACTGAGTTGCGTTTATACTAGCTAATGTTAGTGTAATTGCTGAACAAATGTTGTACGGTTAATACCATAAGAATTTTTTTATTTGATATGACGAAGGCTGATAAGATATATACATCAGTTAGCTACAATCATTGGTACTAGATGGTACTTAACGGAAGTTTAATTATACTTTACTAAATGCCTCTAGTTTGTCTTCCCACCACTTTTGTGTTAGCTATTGTTTGTTGCCAATAACTGTATGCATTTTATGAAGAATTGTGTGAAAAAGGACTCAGTAGGTATCCAGACAGCTTTTATGTTTTTTTTATTTATTGTGCGATAATAGCATAAATAACAAGAACTGTCTGTTTCCATAGTTATTTATACAAATATCTGGTTTTACAGATTACAGGAAAGAGAAAAGACATTTTTCCTAGGAAGCAAGGAATGATTTTGAGGCTCAAAGAAGAAGGACTCTCGAATAGGCAAGTTGCTAGAAAATTATTAATTGACCGTTGCTAGGAAATTATTAATTTACCACAAAACTACGGGGAATGTATTGAAGAACCAAGCTGAAATTGGTGGACAGTCAAGTTCGAGATTCAAGTGTAGTTGGAGGAAACACGCAGTCCCAGATTGTGCAGGGCAACGAAAATGATAGCAAAGCAAGGTATATAACTGAGTTCAAAGCAGATTGCTTTAAAGATTAAACAGGAGTTCTGGCTCTCGACTTTCCATCAAACAGTGTCAAGACGCCTTTCCGATCTCAAACTTTTGCGGACAAAACCTGTAGAGAAAGCCCACCTAACAAAAAAGTATGTTGAAGGAAAAGAAAGGTTTCTCGATATGTATCAACGGTGGACACCTGAGGACTGGAATAGAATGACTTTTTTCGGATGAGAATAAATTTAGTTTGTATGACAATGACAGTGGACTGAAGCCGTGGATAGAGCGAGGAGAGAAACTGAAGAATGATTGTGCTGCGGAAACGAAGAAGTTCAATAAAAGAGTAATGTTTTGGGGAGCAAAGTTTTCTAAAGAAACGGGAAGAACTAAAGTTTGTGTTTGTTCATTTACAGGGCTAAAATACTGTGATATCCCTAAAAAGGAAGTATTAAATACTGCAAGGAATCATTTCAGTGGAGAAAACATTGGGCCATTCATTTTCCAAGACGACAATGCTCGCAGTCACTGTGCTATGGTTGTCCAGGAGTGTTACGCAGAGCTTGGTATTGATCAGTTATGGTGGCTTTCAAATTCTATGTGTATGAGCCCTAATAGGAATTTGTGGCCCATTGTGTCTAAGACACGTAATTGAACCTAATACAAGTGAAACATGATAGTTTGCGAGGTCAAGCCTTAAAAAGGCACGAGATGGACACACAAAATATTAAATTTGAGATAATATGTCCTGTGTAACTTTTTTCACGTTCGCAGCTTTCTGCACTATGAGGCCACATGTTTGCAGGCTCTGTGAGGTGTTTGCCCTTCAGCTCACTCGCGTTTGGGTTGGTACCTGGAACCAGGAACTGGGAGGCCCTTTCAATGGAAGAGTTTGAACCACTGAAACGTAATTTTTGCAAGACCTTATTGAGTTTCTAGAAGTAAGACGAAGGATGAACCTGTCGAAGAAGAAGTTCCACTGCCAGAAGAACAAGATGGGCAGTAAATGGAGTAAGGGTACGAGAAACCAGACGACTTTGTAGTATCTTGATGGTGTTATGACAAAGAGCTATGAGAATAAGGATAGTTGTGACGAGAGAAGGTAGAGGTAAAACAACAGGGAGTATAACATACTGGTGGCTAGTGTAACGTAATTAGTGTAATGCTGATTTTTTATTTTATGTATATGAGTTAATTTTTTAAAAATCTGTTCTGTTCATAAAATGAGAACCAAAGGTCTGTTCGCGACCAACTTTTATTTCCTAGAGATAAAGAAGATTGATATTTTTTGTGCCATAGAAGGATAAAAGAGGATGATACTCACCAGAAAGGTGAATAATTCAGTACGAGAAGAAACAAATTCAGAAGAATAAGAGTAGTATGATAGAAGAAACATTGGCAATGATGAAAAATTGTTTGTGTTTTGTAACATCTACATAATAAATTATAACTTACTTGAACTATGATATTATATTGAAGACTTTACTTTGTGTAAGGTAGAGTACGAACTAGAACAGCATCATTTTATCTGAAGTAGAGTCTTTACGAGAACTCTAAACAATTCAGAGTCAGACACATTGACGGTATGCATCTTATCGATATCGAAACCATCAGATTACGTCGACATCGATGTTGAGATAACATTTCTAAACTCAAGTTGCGGCAACAAGATTTTTTTTTCCTCGATCGTTCAAGTAATAGCCTACTATGCGTTACTGTAAGAGTTAGTGTCCGAATAAAACAGGGTGTTACAAAAAGGTACGGCCAAACTTTCAGGAAACATTCCTCGCACACCAAGAAAGAAAATATGTTATGTGGACATGTGTCCGGAAACGCTTACTTTCCATGTTAGAGCTCATTTTATTACTTCTCTTCAAATCACATTAATCATGGAATGGAAACACACAGCAACAGAACGTACCAGCGTGACTTCAAACACTTTGTTACAGGAAATGTTCAAAATGTCCTCCTTTAGCGAGGATACATGCATCCACCCTCCGTCGCATGGCATCCCTGATGTGCTGATGCAGCCCTGGAGAAGGGCGTATTGTATCACAGCCGTCCACAATACGAGCACGAAGAGTCTCTACATTTGGTACCGGGGTTGCGTAGACAAGAGCTTTCAAATGCCCCTATAAATGAAAGTCGAGAAGGTTGAGGTCAGGAGAGCGTGGTGGCCACGGAATTGGTCCACTTCTACCATTCCATCGGTCACCGAATCTGTTGTTGAGAAGCGTACGAACACTTCGACTGAAATGTGCAGGAGCTCCATCGTGCATAAACCACATGTTGTGTCGTACTTGTAAAGGCACATGTTCTAGCAGCACAGGTAGACTATCCCGTATGAAATCATGATAACGTGCTCCATTGAGCGTAGGTGGAAGAACATGGGGCCCAATCAAGACATCACCAACAATGCCTGCCCAAACGTTCACAGAAAATCTGTGTTGATGACGTGATTGCACAACTGCGTGCGGATTCTTGTAAGCCCACACATGGTGATTGTGAAAATTTACCATTTGATCACGTTGGAATGAAGCCTCATCCGTAAAGAGAACATTTGCACTGAAATGAGGATTGACACATTGTTGGTTGAACCATTCGCAGAATTGTACCCGTGGGGCCAATCAGCTGCTGATAGTGCCTGCACATGCTGTACACGGTACGGAAACAACTGGTTACCCCGTAGCACTCTCCATACAGTGACGTGGTCAACGTTACCTTGTACAGCAACTTCTCTGACGCTGACATTAGGTTATCGTCAACTGCACAAAGAATTGCCTCGTCCATTGCAGGTGTCCTCGTCGTTTTAGGTCTTCCCCAGTCGCGAATCATAGGCTGGAATCTTCCGTGCTCTCTAAGACGCCGATCAATTGCTTCGAACGTCTTCCTGTCGGGGCACCTTCGCTCTGGAAATCTGTCTCGATAGAAACGTACCGCGCCACGGCTATTGTCTCGTGCTAATCCATACATCAAATGGGCATCTGCCAACTCCGCATTTGTACACATTGCACTGACTGCAAAACCACGTTCGTGATAAACACTAACCTGTTGATGCTACGTAATGATGTGCTTGATGCTAGTACTGTAGAGCAATGAGTCGCATGTCAACACAAGCACCGAAGTCAACATTACCTTCCTTCGATTGGGCCAACTGGCGGTTAATCGAGGAAGTACAGTACGTAATGACGAAACTAAAATGAGCTCTAACATGGTTATTAAGCGTTTCCGGACACATGTCCACATAACATCTTTTCTTAATTTGTGTATGAGGAATGTTTCCTGAAAGTTTGGCCGTACCTTTTTGTAACACCCTGTATATTCTGACCATAGTAGTGTCATGTTCCCAGAAGAGTGAAAGTCTGTCGATTGGGGAACGATAAGAAGCTGCAATAGAGATGAGGAACTCGTATGTTATAAAGTGTCTGAGTGTGTGTGTGTGTGTGTGTGTGTGTGTGTGAGAGAGAGAGAGAGAGAGAGAGAAAGAGAGAGAGAAAGAGAGAGAGAGAGAGAGAGAGAGAGAGAGGAGCTATATGCCAGAGATGCGCCAATAATGGAACTGACTGACGCCAAAGTAGCTTCAGAGCTTTTTTGACACGGTTACAAGGTTCACCGAATTTGTGTTTTTTCTACTTGTTCTTGTTATTGCAGTGTTTGTATGCTGTTGTAGCGATGCAGAGCGAAGCGGACTTATGTGGTAATGAATTTGAGGAACCTTGAGAGAGAAAATAACTGAATGTGAAGAATGTCGTTGTCAGCGAAGGAATAATCCAATTGAGGTACAGAAAGAAAAGAAACACCTGATGTGTAGATGCAAAATTAAACGAGAGAAAATCATTGCATTGAAAACAGGTAGTACCTAATTCTAGGTACTGGCATTAAACTATTATTAGAATGATAACTGGCGTAAATATGAAGTGAGAGAAAACATCTGATAACTGCGCTGTTTAGCTAAATTAATAGATGATATGTTGTAATTTCATATATGATTTTGATATTTATAGATAGCAATTTTCTTCATCTGAATATTTGGACAATGTCTGATGGGATGGATTACTAACAAAAAATTATCGATTTTTTTACATGCAAGTGAGAGGGAGACAGAGATCCACGTATCTCAAATAGTAACTGACCAATGTCTGAGTGGATTTGTTCCTTGAGGTGGCACGAAGGAAAAACGTTATAATCAGCAGGTAAAATAAGAGAGAATAATACTTTCTTTCATTTTTTACTCTTTCGTGCTCAAAGGAGCAAGTGTAATGATATGACTTTCATTGTTTTTTATTTCATTTTATTTATTTTATTTTATTTTATTTTTATTTTTTTGTTAGTTGCAAGTTGAGTTATTAGACTTAGTCTTTGAGTAGAGTGGAGAATTGGAGGATTTATTTTTCTTGTAAATAGTATGAAGTGTAACAAAGCAATTGTTACTGCTGCATGACAGCATGAATATTATTGCTTTAAGTGTAGATGTGTGTAGGCATGGAGTATGAATTTAAAATTATTTATGTAGAAGTTCCTTACTAGGCATTTGGTAAACTTTGACCACAATTTGTAGGTGCTGAATAGTAATGAGAACTTTTTGTGTGGTTGTAAGGAAACTCATTCGAGACTGAGTATAACCCGAAATCCAGGATACGTAATTTCCTATCCTGCTGTTTGTCTTGGTAGCAGGTGCGGGGTCCTGGGTTGCATCCTGCTTATGCTGCTGTGTATTTTCCTCTCTCTTCGCCCGCGCGTGTCGGCTGCCATGTATCTAGTTCGCTCGCGGCTTAATGTATAATTGGCCTTACGTACCTAAGGTAATTGAGTTGTACTGCTTAGCTGATTGTAAGGGGTTCACCACCCTGTCTAGAACAACAATTCACAGGCGCTGCCTGAGATATAAAATATCTTTGCCCTTGTTAAAAGAGAGCTATACTCTCTATACTACCTGGATGGACTTCATATATCTGATCGTGCCAGCCAGAGAGGCTCATATTTCGTTTCTTGCCAAACTACAAAATGGCTGCTACGAAAGGTTACTACAACACTAAAAGAAAATACTTTTCAATTCCGCCCTCTCATCAACCTATTACATCATATATTGACATAAAGTTCAAAACAAGAAATCAGTCTGCAATTCTTTGTCAGATGCAGACCGATGGAAATTTGTTTGCCAAACTGCAATATGGCGGACGATGCAAAGCACGTGTATTTGCAGACACGATGCAGTTCTATACTCAGAGACCATACTTCTACATCTAGGTTGTATAGAAATCACTGGCTACAACAGTCTCAGGTCAGAGCAGTCCCTGCCGCAGTTGCAGTCGCTCGCTGCTTCAGAGTAGTTGTAGTATGTCGCTGGTAAATCTCAGTTTATAGTTAGTAGTTATTAAAGTCACAGCACAGAAAAAATGTAAAATTTTATAATATGGAACTGAATAATAATTGTGATCAGCCACAGAGCTAAATGATACCATGGAATGAGATGATGATGAACAAATTAATAATTGTTAATATAATGAAAAATCAACAGTGTAATTAAGCCAACCATCTGTTGTAAGGTAAATTTTATTATTTTTATTGGCATGCGCATAGTTAAGTCACTTGTCTGAGATGTTAATATGAATTTGTTTCAATCTTTTCTTTTGTGATTTGTCAACACCAGTTGACCCAGATTTGTAATATATTCAATTTTCCCGTATAATGGATTGTAGATCTTTATCAATAACATAAAAAAATTTCAGAATATAATTGTTGTTGCCAGTCAACTATAAAAGTATAATTTCTTCATAAGTCTTTGGTAGTTCCAATCCAGTCATTTATCTAAATTAAAATATTCCAGAATTTTTTCCAGATCATAGTCATGTGCTCTGTAATAATCAGACGGCCAGCTGTGTCACTAAGTAAAGTCAGTTTTCTCGTAATTCAGATCTCAGACAAACATTATCCAGTATTAGTAGATAGGCCAGCATTGCACTAAGCTGTGCCTTTTAAGACAAGATGTATAGACAGCGTTATCCAGCGACACCATCACGGGGAATGATTTTCTCAGTTTATTTCTCACAGACAGATTTAGATTGATTTCACAGGTCCATGGCGTAGCGTTGGTTACGTCAAAATTTATCAGTTTTTCATGAGTTGGGATTTATCAGTTTTCATATGTCCGAACCTAATTATCTAAATTTAATTTTTTTTTAAATTTATGTGGGAAGGTTACACTTTGTTTATTAATAGGTTGATTAATTCTACAGACGATGTGCTGTAATGAATTACTGTGTTTCTAGTTACTTAAGGCAGATGTCAGTCTGTTGTAGATACCCACTAGTTCTGCGGTTTTTCGTGCCTATTCGTGACCGTTGCTGCACCCGCCTGGACTTCCATGCCGAGCCTGCATTGCAAATAGCTGAGTGAGCGGGCGTCCGTTTCCGAGCGTAGTTTGTTGAATCCCACGAGGTTGCTTGGTCACATTAAATTTTATATTTTATATACTACACTGTAGGGTGCCTACCATTTAAGTAACGTGGTTGTGTCCCATGGTACATGATTTGTTGTTGCCTGTACTCTGAATTACTTAGGTAACACCAATCACTGCAGTAACGAAAGACTACATTTTCTAGTTAACTTTTAGTAAATTGTTCTTAAGGCTGATCATAGTTTTGAGCAGTAATTTGAACTCATTTCACTAAATGTTTAATAGGTCATAAGTGCCGTGGTTCATGAATGTTTAAATTTTGAAGTAACTTGCTCTCATCTAAATGGTAATTTCAAAGATGTGTGGTAATTTTAAAAATGTGTTGATGCTTTTTTTGTTATTTGTTTCGTTTAAATGTTCAGTACAACTGTCGATGGTGATTGCAAGATTTGTCACTTGATCCAGTCCTACCACCCCACAGCCTATTGTGCTGAACTTGTGTCGTTGTGTAAAAGGTTGAATTCCACGCTGTGCTGACACGTGAACGCGATCTTCCTCTTGCGCCATCCGTTACTATGTTTTGCTATGTTATTCAGTTTCGATAATGTTTACTGAGGGTTTACATTGACCAAGGTTGTAAATAAATTATCAGGCTTTTTAAATGAACTGTTGAAAGATGTGCTGATAACCATGGGACACACCGCGCCTAAATATTAAGAGCAAACCTGTCAATATGTAAAGATTCGGCGAAATATGAACAGATATACGAAAATTAAGATACAGGGGTAACCATATACCTCAAAGCTATAAAGTCGTCCATATCTCATCGTTAAATGAGCAAGCGTTCTCGATGATACTTCATCGATGCCGCCCCACTAACATGTGAGCAGTTTTCGCCATAAGTTTACATTGCTGCATACTCCATCTTTTCGACTTTGGTTCGGCCCTTGATAAAGAACTCCTTGGAGTGACCGACTGTAATAGAGCAATGTGGTGTTTTTAGGTTTTCCGTGAAATGTTTGTGTGTGTTTGCCGGCCGTAGTGACCGAGCGGTTCAAGGCGCTACAGTCCGGAACCGCGCTCCAATGTATCACTTCATTTAATTTCAGTGCACTCTTTGTCCACAGGTTCGCGTTATGTTCAATGTAAGTCAATATCAACGAAGTTCCCGCTGGTAAAGGCAAAAATTATGTATATTTACTTGTACTAAACATAAATTTTTGTTGTGTTGAATAAGTGCAGAAAGAAGGAGATAACTTAGGCATTACAAGACACATTAAATAGGAAGTCCACTATCTGCAAGCTTACATGATCCCAACCTCTCCTGCAAGTGTGCAAGGGACGAATTGTATAGTCATCCTCACTTGTATACGAATTATTTTCATATGCACGCCTACATATGCTTCAAAGATTATCCTCCATTCCTACACCCAGTCATCCAATAGCCTCTTCACTCCCGCCTTACCTCGGGATTACGTGGAAAAATTACGCTGATGTAATAAACCATTGTTTTCTGTACTGCTATTTGTCTGTTTAATAAACCATCTCTAATCCATCACTAATTATTATTTTTTATTTACGTTAGGGATTGAAAACCCACGAAGTTAAGATCGCACATGGAATCTTCTTTATTTGGATTGATTACTATTTTCGGCTAATGATCTCGTCGTCTTCAGATACAAAACATTCTTCATTATTGTTGGTGTCATTACGGCTACACACATCGTTCAAATATTTCTTAAAACGATGACCTCCATGAATGACATAATCAAAAACATCTTTTCGTCGTTCGTGGACAGCGTAATTGAACGATGATCATAAAACAAAGACATTATGCTGTTAAAACTTGGCAACTGACACAGTCAGTATTACACCAATTCGTAACAGAGATGACTGTTAGTTCTATCGATGTCCAGCGCGTTTTCGATTTAAAATTGCACACCGTATTAAAGGCATTTCAGGGATTGACCTAATAACCAATTATGACAAGTTCCTTGTGTCTTTGATCCCTAGAGGCGATAAAGTAGAGAAGGGAATTTAGAATATTCAGTGAAACCTTCCTGGGTGTAGAATGCGATTAAAAGCTAGAGCTTTTCAATACGTAAAGAGGACATGTCAGAATCATGAAGGTGGTAATAATTCCATGAAAACAATATTTTTTTGAACGACTAAAGATTGCAAACTAATTTACGGTTTGACATCCGTTTTCATATCAGCATAATGTTAAGATCAATAACCTAACTGAAAGTTGTTGATGATACCTGTCATATGCCAGATGTTTTGTTCCTTGTTTCTAGTTTAACTTCTATCATAGATTTATCAAGTGGAAATTTTCGTTGCCTCTGGCAACTTACTTTACGCAATCAAAAAATTATGGCTTCACTTAAGAGACGGAGAAATATTACGTTCAAACAAAAAGTCAGTCTGCAGCACTTAATATCTTAAACTGAACAAACGACGATGTTTTATTACAATTAACTGCAGAAGTAATGGTGCACTCTGAAAGCTATCGCAAAAAAGTAAAGGCGCCCTCATCTGAAAATTGGTCTGAACACCCCAGTGCTTTACCAGGAGTGGTTACATTCGACATAGCTGCCCTTGCCTTTGTCCGACATTTGAACTGGCTTTCCCGTCAGCTATTAGGGAAGCTACTCTTTGACACCGAAGTTGAACCACTGAAAGCTTTCATATGCTATCAACAATACGTATTACACCGTACATCGCAAACGAATGTCGTACGTGACCGTTCGAACTGATACATGTGAACGATGCAGATTTGAATTCTGAGATTGTACTGATCTGCGTATTATGTAAGTCATCAGATTTCTTCTCAGAAAATGGACAAACACTGAATCTTATTTATTGTAAAATACGTTACAAGAAACACTGAATAAGATAAATATCTATATTATGCTATGTACAGTATTGAAAAGAATGAGACAATTTTCGTAAACCACATAATGGTGGTTATAATTGCTACACTTTGTTTCTCTTGCTCAGTCTCAACTGGATGCCGCCTGTCGGCGTGAGAACAAACGCCCTCGGCTCGAATGACAAATGGCGGATGGTCTTCTCGCACGGTTCGATGTTGTATTTTGAGAGTATATGTATAAGCCCCACTTTCGTCTGCAGTAGCCCGAATCTCATTCCTGAAACAAGAGAAGTCTGTCATTTTCTCACATTCTGTAACAATAATGGAAGAAGTTGTCAATCACGAACTGTCGACTAGCGGCGTTGTATAAATTTGAACATTTGCAAATACATGTTCATAGCAGTGTTAGCTTCATAATAAGCGTATTCCTATCAAAGTAAATTTTCTCTACATCAGTGTCAAGTACGTACACTGCCTGACAAAAAAGTGAAACATCCAAGTAGATATGGTCGGTTGTCAATATAATATCAGTTATAGTACAAACTATCAGTTTAATAACTCACAGCTGCAAAACACTAACGCGAATTCTTTACAGACGAGTGGAAAAACTGGTAGAAGCCGACCTCGGGGAGGATCAGTTTGGATTCCGTAGAAATGTTGGAACACGTGAGGCAATACTGACCCTACGGCTTATCTTAGAAGAAAGATTAAGGACAGGCAAACCTACGTTTCCAACATTTGTAGACTTAGAGAAAGCTTTTGACAATGTTGACTGGAATACTCTATTTCAAATTCTGAAGGTGGGCAGGGTAAAATACAGGGAGCGAAGGGCTATGCACAATTTGTACAGAAAGCACATGGCAGTTATATAAGAGTTGAGGGACATGAAACGGAAGCAGTGGTTGGGAAGGGAGTGAGACAGGGTTGTAGTCTCTCCCCGATGCTATTCAATCTGCATATTGAGCAAGCAGTAAAGGAAACAAAAAAAAAGTTCGGAGTAGGTATTAAAATCCATGGAGAAGAAATAAAAATTTGAGGTTCGCCGATGACATTGTAATTCTGTCAGCGACAGCAAAGGACATGGAAGATCAGTTGAACGGAATGGATAGTGTCTTGAAAGGAGGGTATAAGATGAACACCAACAAAATCAAAACGAGGATAATGGAATGTAGTCAAGTTAAGTCGGTTGATGCTGAGGGAATTAGATTAGGAAATGAGCCACTTAAAGTAGTAAAGGAGTTTTGCTATTTGGGGAGCAAAATAACTGATGATGATCGAAGTAGAGGGGATATAAAACGTAGACTGGCAATGGGAAGGAAAGCGTTTCTGAAGAAGAGAAATTTGCTAACATCGAGTATAGATTTAAGTGTCAGGAAGTCGTTTCTGAAAGTTTGGAGTGTATGGAGTGTAGCCACGTATGGAAGTGAAACATGGACGATAAATAGTTTGAACAAGAAGAGAATATAAGATTTTGAAATGTGGTGCTACAGAAGAATGCTGAAGATTAGGTGGGTAGATCACATAACTAATGAGGAGGTACTGAATAGAATCGGGGAAAAAAGAAATTTGTGGCACAACTTGACTAGAAGAAGAGATCGATTGGTAGGACATGTTCTGAGGCATCGAGGGATCATAAATTTAGCATTGGAAGGCAGCATGGAGGGTAAAAATCGTAGAGGGAGACCAAGAGATGAATACACTAAGCAGATTCAGAAGGATGTAGGTTGCAGTAGGTGCTAGGAGATGAAGAAGCTTGCACAGGGTAGAGTAGCATGGAGAGCTGCATCAAACCAGTCTCTGGACTGAAGACCACAACAACAACAACAACAACAACAGTACAATTGTGGACTTAAGAACATGTCGATATCGTCGTATTTTCTATATGATGGCCAGTATTTCGATTAGTCGGAAGGCGTGAGATGGGAAGCCCGTTAGCCCCATCTATAGCCACCTTTTTATGGAGAAATTTGAAGACATCGCTTTGGACGCGGCTCCCGCTAAGCAAAGATGCTTTCGTTGTTGTGTTGACAACGCTTTTATTGTATGGCCCCACGTACATGAAAAATTGGGAGAATTCTTATAACAGCTGTACGGCATTCACGATCACATTAGGCTTACATTGGAAGCAAAGATAGAGTAGTATTCGTCAAACTGCGGCCCACGGACCGCATACAGCCCGAATGAAGTATTCGTGCGAGAAGTGGTTGTAAAAATACAGTTTTCATTCTACATGTGTTAAAGTTTTAGTGTGTAGATAGATCATCCCGCTTGTTTTCAAACTTAGTTCAACCTGTTCCCGTGAGTGGCTCCGTCACAGCATGTCTTCAAGATGGCTGCTACACTTGACGTTCGTCAGAAGCGACTTGCTGTCATAGTATTCTTGTCCTGTAAAAACGAGACAGTGGGAAAGATCCATAAGAGGTTGACAAAGGTGTATGGAGATGCTGCTGTCGATCGCAGTACAGTTAGTAGGTGGGCCAGCAGGTTACGTGATGAAAGTGGGCATGGCAATATTGAGGATTGTCCTCGCAGCGGCAGACCTCGTACTGCACACACTCCAGACAATGTGCAGAGAGTTAACGAATTGGTGACTGCTGACAGGCGCATCACAGTGAACGAATTGTCACGCTACGTTGGGATAGGGGAAAGAAGTGTTTGCAGAATACTCGAAGTGTTGGCCTTAAAAAAAGCTTTGTGCCACGTAGATTCCCAGAATGTTGACAGTGGCTCACAAAGAAACAAGAAAAACGGTATGCAGCAAACTTTTGGAACCGTACGAGAATGGTGGAGATGAATTTTTTGGAAGAATTTTAACAGGTGATGAAACATAGCTCCATCATTTTTCACCAGAGACGAAGAGGCAAACAATGGAGTGGCATCATGCAAATTCACCCAAGAAAAAAATGCAAGACCACACCTTCTGCTGGAAACGTTATGGCTACGGTGTTTTGCGTTTCCGAATGTCACTTGATTGTGGACATCATGCCAAGTGGAACCACCATAAATTCTTTGCATATCTGACGACACTGAAGAAACTTCAAGATTGACTGAGTCGTATTCGAGCACATCGGCAACAGCAGGATGTTTAGCTGTTGCACGACAATGCACGGCGACATGTCAGTCAAAAAACCATGGAAGCCATCACAAAACTCGGATGGACAACGCTGAAACACCCGCTTTACAGTCCTGACCTGGCTCCATCTCTTTGGGATACTGAAAGACTCTCTTCGTGGAACAAGGTTTGAAGATGATGACTACCTTGTGCACGCTGCCAAACAGTGGCTCCAACAGGTTGGTCCAGAATTTTACCATGCAGGTATACAGGCGCGGGTTCCAAGATAGCGTAAGGCAGTTGAGAGGGATGGAAATTATGTGGAGAGATGAAAATATTGCTCCTAAAGGATGTATCTACACACTGTAAAACTTTCAAACATTTAGAATAAAAGATAGATTTTAAAAAAATAGAGTGATTTCTTTTGGAGTGACCCTCGTATAATAACACGCTTCTAGCAAGTAATAGATTCCAAAAACATCGGTTAACGTTAAGAGCTTCTTAAGAGTGTATTTTTCTTGCTGAGCACAAACAAAAATACCTACAGAGGCAGTTCTGCTTTAAGAAATGCTTAATTTTAACTGGCATTCGAGACTTCGGCCGTGACCTACGTAAAGCTGCCACTTAGGTCAGGGACAGAGTGGTATGTTGCGTGGTCACTGCTGCGTTAATAGAAGTGACAGGGGGAATATTTTATTGTTTGTCTTCCAATGGTGACAACTCACGAGCGTATCTAGTAGACCTTTCAGCTGCTCTGGTATAAATGTCTGACTGTAGTAACATGAGTCAGTGAATGCGCGTTGTGGAAACGGTCATCCTAAAATGTGGCACATGTTTGTAGCAAGTAGTATGAAATCAAATAAAACTCTCGTAATACAAGGCAGTGAGTAAGGAAATGACATTCGAACATTTAGTAAACATTTCTGATAGTGTCTCATAATATAACGGAGCAATATATGAAGGGCTAATTTCAATAGTGGTACAAGTCCATTTTTGTTCATTCTGAGATACCCGAGTCCTCAAGTCAAATGAGCGCTGAAAAATCTGCAGTTGCGACACCAGAAATATTCAAGTATGTATACTATCTCAACTGCAGAGTTTTCAGCGCTCATTTAACTTGAGGACGCTGTATCTCAGAATGAACAAAAATGGACTTGTACCACTATTGAAATTAGCCCTTCATATCTACGTTCCCAGTTAATTGTAAGGTCGGTTGAGGAAGATGTCTTAAAGCGACAAGGACGGGAAAAGTGGCCATTGCATAACTTTTGCCCTGTACTGTGATGTTGCTTGCCGGGAAGTGGTCAGACTAGTGCAAATTTACAGTGATAAGCAAAAACATCATGACCTCTGCCTACGGCGACGTTGGAGGAAACCTGGTGGCGTTGCGGGCAGGTGACACGGTAACTAAAGTACACTCCTGGAAATTGAAATAAGAACACCGTGAATTCATTGTCCCAGGAAGGGACATCAAATGATCACACTGACAGAACCACAGGCACATAGACACAGGCAACAGAGCATGCACAATGTCGGCACTAGTACAGTGTATATCCACCTTTCGCAGCAATGCAGGCTGCTATTCTCCCATGGAGACGATCGTAGAGATGCTGGATGTAATCCTGTGGAACGGCTTGCCATGCCATTTCCACCTGGCGCCTCAGTTGGACCAGCGTTCGTGCTGGACGTGCAGACCGCGTGAACGACGCTTCATCCAGTCCCAAACATGCTCAATGGGGGACAGATCCGGAGATCTTGCTGGCCAGAGTAGTTGACTTACACCTTCTAGAGCACGTTGGGTGGCACTGGATACATGCGGACGTGCATTGTCCTGTTGGAACAGCAAGTTGCCTTGCCGGTCTAGGAATGGTAGAACGATGGGTTCGATGACGGTTTGGATGTACCGTGCACTATTCAGTGTCCCCTCGACGATCACCAGAGGTGTACGGCCAGTGTAGGAGATCGCTCCTCACACCATGGTGCCGGGTGTTGGCCCTGTGTGCCTCAGTCGTATGCAGTCCTGATTGTGGCGCTCACCTGCACGGCGCCAAACACGCATACGACCATCATTGGCACCAAGGCAGAAGCGACTCTCATCGCTGAATTCACGCCTGTCGTGACACCACTGGAGGCGGGCAGCCCAGCTTCATGGAGACGGTTGCGAATGGTCCTCGCCGATACCCCAGGAGCAACAGTGTCCCTAATTTGCTGGGAAGTGGCGGTGCGGTCCCCTACGGCACTGCGTAGGATCCTACGGTCTTGTCGTGCATCCGTGCGTCGCTGCGGTCCGGTCCCAGGTCGACGGGCACGTGAACCTTCCGCCGACCACTGGCGACAACATCGATGTACTGTGGAGACCTCACGCCCCACGTGTTGAGAATTCGGCGGTACGTCCACCCGGCCTCCCGCATGCCCACTATACGCCCTCGCTCAAAGTCTGTCAACTGCTCATATGGTTCACGTCCACGCTGTCGCGGCATGCTACCAGTGTTAAAGACTGCGATCGAGCTCCGTATGCCACGGCAAACTGGCTGACACTGACGGCGGCGGTGCACAAATGCTGCGCAGCTAGCGCCATTCGACGGCCAACACCGCGGTTCCTGGTGTGTCCGCTGTGCCGTGCGTGTGATCATTGCTTGTACAGCCCTCTCGCAGTGTCCGGAGCAAGTATGGTGGGTCTGACACACCGGTGTCAATGTGTTCTTTTTTCCATTTCCAGGAGTGTATGTAGGCGGAGCAGACACGGAGGAGGATACGCAAAAGATATGGGCTGAAAAGGCTGAAATCTATTGAGATAGGCGACTTTGTCAAGTGCAGATCATCATTACGCAGAGGCTGTGAGAGAGTACCTCGACAACGGAGAAGCTGGTCGAATGTTCACGTGCCACTGTCGTGAGCATCTACGGAAAGAGGTACAAGGACTGTGAAACTGCCACTAGGCACTTAATGGTTGGACGCCCACGACTCATTACAGAATGTGTCTGGAGGCTTGTCTGTTCTGTAAAACAGAATAGATGGCGATCTGTGGCACCTCTGTCGAAAGAGTACAATGCTGGTGCACGCACAAGTGTTTCAGAGAGCACTTTCATCGTACACTGTTGAACATGGAGCTCAGCAGCAGACCAAACCTACGTGTTGATATGCTGACCCAAAGACACCTAATGCCACATACCTCCACAAAAGCTGACAATAAACTGCCGGTTCCCCGATACGGACAATCAGTGAAGTACACTACTGGCCATTAAAATTGCTACACCGCAAAGACGAGGTGCTACAGACGCGAAATTTAACCGACAGGAAGAACATGCTGTGATATGCAAATGATTCAGAGCATTCACACAAGGTTGGCGCCGGTGGCGACACCTACAACTTGCTGACACGAAGAAAGTTTCCAACCGATATCTCATGCCTTGCCTGGTGAAACGTTGTTGTGATGCCTCGTGTAAGGAGGCAAACGCGTACCATCACGTTTCCGACTTTGATAAACGTCGCACTGTAGCCTATCGCGATTGCGCTTTATCGTATCGCGACATTGCTGCTCGCGTTGACTTTTAGCAGAATATGGAATCGGTGGGTTCAGGAAGGTAATACGGCACGCCGTGCTGCATCCCAACGGCCTCGTATCACCAGCAGTCGAGATGACAGGCACCTTATCCGCATGGCTGTAACGGATCGTGCAGCCACGTCTCGATCGCTGAGTCAACAGATGGGGACGTTTGCGAGACAACAACCGTCTGTACGAACAGTTCGACGACGTTTGCAGCAGCATGGACTATTAGCTCGGAGACCGTAGCTGCGGTTACCCTTGACGCTGCATCACAGACAGCAGCGCCTGCGATGGTGTACTCAATGACGAACCTGGGTTCACGAAAGGCACAACGTCATTTTTTTGGATGAATCCAGGTTCTGTTTACAGCTTCATCATGGTCGCATCCGTGTTTGGCGACATCGCGGTGAACGAACATTGGAAGTGTGTATTCGTCATCGCCATACTGGCGTATCACCCGGAGTAATGGTACAGGGTGCCATTGGTTATGCGTCTCGCTCACCTCTTGTTCGCATTGACGGCACTTTGAACAGTGGACGTTATATTTCAGATCTGTTACGACCCGTGGTTCTACCCTTCATTTTATCCCTGCGAAACCCTACATTTCAGCAGGATAATGCACGACCGCATGTTGCAGATTCTGTAAGGGCCTTTCTGGATACAGAAAATGTTCGACTGCTGCCCTGGCCAGCATATTCTCCAGATCTCTTACCAATTGAAAACGTCTGGTCAATGGTGGCCCAGCAACTGGCTCGCCACAATACGCCAGTGACTACTCTCGATAAACTGTGGTATTGTGTTGAAGCTGCATCGGCAGCTGTACCTGTACACGTCATCCAAACTCTGTTTGACTCAATGCCCAGGCGTATCAAGGCCGTTATTACGGCCAGAGGTGGTTGTTCTGGGTACTAATTTCTCATGATCTATGCACCCAAACTGCGTGAAAATGTAATCAGATGTCAGTTCTACTATAATATATTTGACCAATGAATACCCGTTTATCATCTGTATTTCTTGTTGGTGTAGTAATTTAAATGGGCAGCAGTTTATTTCGTTCCAAAGAGGAACTAACAAGCTATTAAGAAGGTGGTCACAATGTTTTGTCTCCCCAATGTTTATCATCATTGTTGTCAGTGAGACAGACAGAGGAAGCTTGTTCTGTTACTTTTGAGTAAAAACTCTTTTTTTATTTTTGAGTCGTCTCGTGTAGTATAGGACACTTATATTATTCTCCTTACCTCACTTGTATGGAGAGATATAATTTTTTACAGTATAAACGTTTAAACAACGTATTTATGCTACAAATGTAGTACCTTTCTATTTATTTCAGTTTGATAGTTTCTTCTGTGGATGCTGACATGGCGTCCGATCGGAAAAAAGTGGTTACACTACTTATTGAGAAAATTGACCAAGGTGTTCATCCCAATACGTTTCAGTTACTCTCAAGAATAGTACAACAGATAAAACTGACTTCTAAATAGTTTTATCTACGGACCCGCCATCCGCATTTCTACCCGTTTGTGACAAATTTGAATTAATTAAGTTACATTATCTAATATCGTCTCTGTTCTGTTGGAATTTGTCTAATATAAAAGCCCTATCGAAAATGGTCCACTGCAGGCCTTGCTACTGTTTCAGATACTAGGAGGTGAAGGTGCTTGGAAAATGTGCCCGGAAATCGGATAAACAAGCATGGTATTGCAATAGCATTGACAACGGAACCCGCTCAGCTATGTAAAATTGGTCAGCATTTAAGCTTTCATAAAGCGTGTAAGCGTGTAGCTCCAATACATTATTTTCTTTTTCATTGAAAAACATTTGATGTGATACATTATTATTTGTAGATTCAAAATGTGTAAGTGGTAAGCTTCTACCAGTATCCATGGTTTGGTGCGAATTTAATTTCTTTTCTAGTGGCCTCTTCAATACGTGACTCCCCCCCCCCCCCCCCCCCATCCACCTCTTCCTACGCGTTCGGAGCTGTCCCGTCGCTATAATGTCAATTTTGGCTCTCAAGCAAAAAGTTTGAAGACCACTGAGACAGATGGTGTGTTGCCCTTGATTGACCTCCTCATTCCCTGGAAAAACAATGAGCACCTCAAACACAATGTCTATGGAAACCAGCATGCACGGATCGGTAACTGTATGCTCTCAACCATCACAGAAGCGTGGGGTTCTGAATACCTTCATTCATTGCGCTAATAAATTAGAAAGCAAAATTTTATAATTTTTTTTGTCTACAAGAACTGAAAGATCTTGAGAGAAACAAACCAGAGAGCACATTTCCACTTTTTCTGTACTCTTTATTTATTTATTTATTGTCAGAATAGAACTGAGCGCTTTAAGTTTTAGCCCAGGCCTTTACTTGGGAAATGTCGATAGTGATAAGCGCTGAGCGCTGGAGATTAAATTATTCATATTATCACCAAGAGTGTTTTTCTGCCTCTTTATTATCTGATAAGGTCTGGAGAAAGGAAAAACTCGTTCTTACTTAAAATCTTATTTAAAAGTTTTCCGAAATTATTTCTGAAAATGGAAAAGAAATATGTAGAAGCAGATACTGGAGACTGAACATCTGAACTAGTAGAACAGTTTTGGTCTGCTGATCTACGCAGTTCGCACAGTTTGTCATGAGTTCAGAAATAAGGAGACTTAGGGCCTGGGAGTGGTGTGTACTCAGTATCAAGGGACGTGAAATTCGTTTGTGCGCATTTCAGCTTCCAATACATGCGGGAAATGAGGAGTGAAAGAACTATGGAAATATGGAAATGAAGTCCCATGTTTCTTGACAGAGCGTAGGGGAACGATGCCGTACTAGGCAAGGCCTTAATATAGGTGGTTTGCCGTTGCTTTCCTCCGACCGTAATGGGGATGAATGGTGGTGATGAAGACGACACAACACCACCTTGTCATCACGGGGTAGGTGAAAATCGAATCTGAGGCCCCGTGCTAGGGAAGCGAGAACGCTACCGCGAGAGCACAAGCGGCGGACAAACGAACTGTAGTTCACAAAAGTTCCTTTCCCGAAATAGTTCAGCTGAACTAGTTTGTTCATGAACTACACATCCCTAACTTTCAACCTTCACAGAAAGTATAATATCAGCCGACATCCGCTGGTCTATCTGAAGATAGATATGCAAAGAACAGACGTACATCAGACCAAAGCCTAATTAAATTATCTACGGGAGTATGGGATTTTTGATACGTGGTGAAGATAAGAATCTACAGAAGAGGCCTTGACAGAAAACAAGCGCTCCTGAAAACTTCCAGTTGGCTGCCGCAGAACTGGCACTTCCTTAAGCTTTTTCCGCACTTTTCAAAAGTCAAAATTTTTCGCACTTTTCCACACTTTTAAAAATCGCACTTTTCCAACATTCGCAATTTTACCACTTTTTCAGGCTCTTCTTGCACCATTTTGGTAAATCACAATTTTTCCAAATGCTATAATAAAGTAAGTGACACGATCAGAAACCGACTTTTTCTATCAAACGTTTTCTAGCGCGCTTGAAGCGCACTTTCTCAGGTTCGTAAATATTAGATAAAATATCCATGAAAATCCATATATAGTTAAGCTGACCCCTAAATTAAAACAAATTAGAACAATGTTCAACAGTGTAAAATCATTCTCACATTGTCTGAACTCATTACTGAGTTTGCAGTCACCTCTAATACATCACAGCACAGAAACCTGCCCTCTGAATTAACAGAAGTGTTCCATTAATTCGTGGTGTTCCTCTACCACTTTATAATCCCCACAGCATGGAAACGTGACATTATTTCGTGGTGCAAAACCATTTCCCTCATTATCTGAATTCATCACCTAGTTTTCAGACTCCTCTATACACACCACAGCACGGAAACCTGCTATCTGAATTAATAGAGGTGTTCCATTATTTCATGGTGTTATTAAGTATAGAGGTGAGGGTGAGAATGAGTTTACCAAATAGGCATGCCACCACCAGTTTACTTAAATAATACAAAAATTGTGAAATAACAAACTAATTCCTGCACTCTTTCATCACTCAAAATCATATTATAAATTACAAGATACGGAAATCTGCCAGGGTCTAGAAAATGATTAATTGAAGAAACAATATACAATAAGTGGTTAAAAACTTGAAAAATAGCGAGGTATTGGAAAATATTCTGTACAGACAGAGTTTGGAAATGTTCGCAGGCACAAATAATGAAATATTTACAATTAGTTCTCAAGACCGACGAAAATTTGAAAAGATTTCAAAGGGACGTGCAGTAACTCTGTTATATTCATTGCACAAGAAAATTAACAAACAAGACGTTAATATCAAGAGATGAATATTTTCTTGTGCCTATAAAACATATATTAAATTCAATTAACACTCACTCGTTGATGGACAATTTGTTGTGTATTAAGACAGATTCCTGAGCAATATATCCTGCTCGGAATTGATACTGAATTTGGAAGAAGAAGAAAGGAGAAAGTGTACTCCTACAATTTCCTATGAACTAGAGACACAAATAATGAATAGAATGAGATAGACGGAAATATCACAGCCTTTTGTATGGATAGGGTACATTTTACACTTTTTCTGTTGGTGTGGATCATCGAAGTAGTTTGTTGTAGATTTAGAGTTAGGACACAAATTCTAACAGTGACGTTGCTGCCAGTTCCGTGACTCACCTATGCAGATGCGGGGCCCCTCTCCAAACGGCAGGTACACGTAGGGGTGCCTCTGCGCCTTTTGTTCCTCAGAGAACCTCTCTGGGTCGAAGCGCTCCGGGTCCGGGAAGTACTCTGGGTCATGTTGCAGGCCGTACACGGGGATCAGTATTGGAGTTAATTTGTCCAGGACGACATCACTGTCAGGAATCTTGTAGTCAACATTACTCTCCCTGTTAAGTGCCGCAACTGGTGGATATTTCCTCAGCGTCTCTGTAACACAAAATAATGGAACAAATTTTGCCCTGTTATTGACAAGTTAGAGTTATAATTTTATTTCGTACTATCTTTATTAGCTGCAATCCTGTGAACTGTCTCTGGTTTGACGGGTTTCTTTGAAGGATAGTGTTAACGTGGCTATTGGCTTAACGCTATTACCCTCTTAACTGTCGATCCCAAGATAACTCGTGATAGACTGTTTTACCGAGAAACTGGCTGTAACGTTGTGTCCCCATCATGTGAAGTCCCTACATATTATCTCGAGATAACTCGGGCTCCCGATTTCCTCCCGTTCATGCTCCAGAATCTCGATTAGAGTTGTGGCGATTCGTGAATGAGTCGTTCATTTGAACGACTCTAAATAAAGAATCGTAAGAATCGAATAGTGATACGGACAAATCGTCGTTAAAAGAATCGTACGAACGATTGCTTGCTTCCGAGTCGTGACGATTCCAAGTTCCAACGATTCATCGATTCTTGCAGTTAGTACGCTATGCTTCGAAGGCATAAGGCAACTTCCGAAACATTCAGAGTCGTGCCGAATGATTACGACCGTCAGATGGCAATCAAGTGGAGGCTACGTGTTAACAAAGAAAGCTCATAACAAACAAACGAAGTTCGTGGGCCGTAATATTATTCGTGAAAACTAAGCTGACACTTGGCGGTGTCGTCTTCTCACGTAAATAGTAGTGACAGCGGCAAGTTCTCAGACAAATTAAAAGCAAAATACCTATGCGTTGTATTGAGAAGAAATGAGAGTTAAGCTAAATTTGCTGTGTGGGAGAGCTGTCAGCTGCGTTATGAATTACAAGAGTGGACTTGGAGAGACAGAAAAACATAGGATGGTATGAGCCAACCACGTCTGCCTCACTGCTAAATTTTATTACTGTAAAACACACGTCTGTCGTTAGATACTTTAAAGCCACACAACCAAACTGGCATACCACGAAATTTTGCACCACCTTTCGCACAAATCTACTCCTCCTTCCTGGCATACTGAAATAAAACAATAGATGCAATCAAATCGAACTTGACCTTTCATCAATTAAGTCATTACACCCATAAATCGAGAATAACACTTGTAACGTCATATGCCTGTTTATTCATAAATAAACTATTTCTGGCATATCATATCATGACACAGTTCAATTCTAACCCCATTGACAATTTCAGACAGGTCCTGCCATCTGTGAGTAAGATGTAGAACTTTTTGCATCCCATCGTGCCATCGCAGACTAGAATGAATCGTGAACGAATCGTAGGAATCGATTGGCGATGTGAGATTGAATCGTAGGAATCGAATCGGGAAAAAGAATCGTGTTGCCCAAGTCTTGAACTGTCTCTGGTTTGACGGGTTGCTTTGAAGGATAGTGTTAACATGGCCATTGGCTTAACGCTATTACCCTCTTAACTGTCTATCCCAAGATAACTCGGGATAGACTGTTTTGCCGAGAAACTGGCTGTAACGTTGTGTCCTCATCATGTGAAGTACCTACATATTATCTCGAGATAACTCGGGCTCCCGATATCCTCACAGTCACGCGCCAGCATCCCGAATATACTCATTGTAGTTCCTTCCGCTGCCGCTAGGTAGCATCAGCGGCCAGTTGTAGTCGTTCATCTACATCTACATCCATACTCCGCAAGCCACCTGACGGTGTGTGGCGGAGGGTACCCTGAGTACCTCTATCGGTTCTCCCTTCTATTCCAGTCTCGTATTGTACGTGGAAAGAAGTATTGTCGGTATGCTTCTGTGTGGGCTCTAATCGTTGTTGCTCCTTCTGCTTCCGCTAGTTGCCGTTTTTCGCGTATTGCTTCGGTGTATTTCTACTGGGTGAAGCTTTTTAGGAGGCTGAATCTCAAGAGAACATACCTGGCTACCCTCGGATTTTGTCACATGCATGGGACGGACGGCCCTGTATCGTGTGCATGTTGTCGATGAGTGTGGAACACAACAATGTTTTTAAATGTCAATGGCTATAATACTGGACCCACTGAGACGATCCATTGCCTACTAAAAGGTTGTGGTAGGTTCTGTTGTGTGACGCATAGTTACCGTGATGGTAACCAACCGTGCATGAATAAATCCTTTGTCTTTCTGGAAGGGTAACGTACTCCAATAGCACGAGTAGTTCTCTGCCCAGAATTTGGTGTTAACCCACAACTGTTGCCCATACATTGATACTAAAGCGAACTTGGTGATGTGCGTTCATGATAGTTTTAAGATGTGCTTCTGTCTACGAATGGTATTTTCATCCCATTCTTTGTGACTCACGTCACAAAGATAAGTAACAAGCAAGGCACGAACTCGTGATTCTTCAGTGCTGTGTCTTGGAATCCGTTGGCATAGCTGTAATTAGGCATGGTGGAATTGTGGGACGAGACCTTTCTCGAGCTATATGTCGAGATGCCTTCTGACCAGATCACCTACGATTTTCCAGATGTTCAGCGGTTTTTTTCTTTACTGAGATTCATCACGTCTATTGGAAATCGCTGGAACAACTTTGAGTTTTTTTAAAAAAAAAAAAAAAAGTGGAGCGCGATATTGAGGATTTCGCCCGTCATTTATGAGACGTGATTGTCATTTAATGGCATTGCCAAGCCTTTCAGAATACCATATGTCTAGCATTTCCCACGTGCAGTGATTGGACTCCATTTCGCTATTTGTATCGTTCACAAACCACGGAATGGCTAACTCGTTTAGATGTCAGCACCACCTCCAAGCAATACGTGTGGATCCTGTGATGTCAGAGACTACTGTCATTGCTACGTCTCACAACAGCGCCACAATCAGAGGACTAAGTACAAAGACAAACACAGCCAATACAGAAAGCCAACAGGAAGACGACATACGCTGCTGAGTACTGACAGTCTTTTGTAGAAGTAGAACGGCCGATAGCTCAACAAGAATTTGTTGCTGAATATAGATTTTTTCTTTTCAATTTTTGACCAATATTGTCTCCTGTACAAATACGGGAAAATTTTCATTTAACACGCTATATACTGAGGTCACGAATGTCATGGGATACCGATACGCATATGTGCAGATGGCGTTAGTATAGCCGACACAAGACACAAAAGGGCGGTGCATTGGCGGTCCTGTCACTTGTACTGCAGTGATTCATATGAAAAGGTTTGCGATGTGATTAGGACTTCATGACGGCACTAAGAGGCTTTGACCGCGGTATGGTCGTTGGAGCTAGACACACGAGACATTGAGTTTCGGAAATAGTTAGGGACTTCAATAATCCGTAATCCACAATGTCAAGAATGTGCTGAGAATACCTTTTTCAGGCGTTACCTCTCACCACGGACAATGCAGTGGCCGACGGCATTCACTTAACGACCGGGAGAAGCGGCGTTTCCGTAGCGTTATCAGTGCTAACAGACAAGCAACACTGAGTGCAATCATCGCAAAAGTCAATGTGGGACGTACGAGAAACTTATCTGTTAGGACAGGGCAACGAAACTTGGTGTTAATGGGCTATGGCAGCAGACCACCGACACCCAGTGCCTTTACTAAAAGCACAACATCGACCTGCAGCGCCTCTCCTGGGTTCATGAACATATCGGTTGGACCCTATACTGGGAAAAAGTGGGCACGGTGAGATGAGTCCCGACTACAGCTGGTAAGAGCCGATGGTGGCGTTCGTGTGTGGCGCAGATCCCATGCAACCATGGATCCAAGTTGACAAAAAGGCATGTGCAGAATGGTGGTGGTTCAATAATGGTGTGGGCTGTGTTTAGATGGAATGGACTATGTCCTTTGGAGCAACTAAACCGGTCACTGGCTGGAAATGGTTATTTTAGGTATTTGGAGACCATTTGCAGCCATTCATGGACTTCTATCTCTTAAACAACGATGGAACTTTCATGGATGACAATGGGTCAGGTCACCGGCTCCCAATTGGTGCCAGCCGCTGTGACCGCGCGGTTCTAGGCGCTTCAGTCCGGAACGGCGCTGTTGCTACGGCCGCATTTTCGAATCCTGCCTCGGGCAAGGATAGGTGTGATGTCCTTAGGTTATTTAGGTTTAAGTAGTTGTAAGTGTACGAGACTGATGACCTCAGATGTTAAGTCCCATAGTGCTTAGAGCCATTCGAACCATTCAGAACCCAATTGGTCGTGATTGGTTTGAAGGACATTCTGGACATTTCGGGCGAATGATTTGGCCACACAGATCTCCCATGAACCCCATAGAACATTTCTGAGATATGAACAAGAGCTCATTTCATGCACAATATCCTGCGCCGGCAACACTTCCGCAGTTGCGGATGCCTGTAGAGGCAACATGACCCAGAATGTCGACAGGGAACTTCCTGCGACTTGTTTAGCCCATGCCATGTCGAGGTGCTGCACCAGGCGAGCAGAAAGAGGTCTGACACAATATTAACAGGTATCCCATGACTTTTGGCACCTCAGTATATAAGGACGAAACAGAACTTAGAGGCTGTAAGACGAAAATTGTGTGGCAAATAGTGAGTCACTACGTTCTTAGTTACTACAGTAAACGGACATGATTAGTTTCAGGTAGAAATGGAAAAGAATGTTCGCGACACTGAGAATAGCTGGACATAAAGACAGCAGGTAACACTAAATACGTAATCGCTGCGTTCAATCGCGTGTTCACCTTTTCCTTTCATTTCCTTCTCGAAACCAAATGAATAACACCTAACACTGTCGTTGTATTTCCTCTAGAGTCTGAGGTAGCCAATAGGAATAATATCCTTTCTAAATTACCAATTCAAACTGAGCACATCACCGCTCTTAAACTTTACACAATACAGTAAACCTGCTACTAACCACAAAGTGTCTTAATACTAAAAAAATTCACACCCCAATATAATGTAAATATCCCTTACTGTAACAATGTAATATTTGGTAGTTATTAATGCACAACTTTCTAATAACAAAATGTAGTACCCAAAGAAAACATCGTTGTTGTTCAACCAACAATTAGTGTCCAGTGCAACTGTTCTCAAAAAATACAAAAAAAATTGTAATTTGGTAATAATGTGTGTTCTAAACAATTCTAATTGTTGTCATACATGGTACTAACAAACCATAAAATGTGACTTATTATGTCAATGAACAGTTTTACAGAACAAAAAGTCAAAAGACCCGTTTGACAATTCCAAAGACAATACCACAACTAGATCGTATGTAAGTGCGTTATCTTAGTTCAGAATGGTTCGTTCGTAAGAGCACAAGCTCCTTCTAAACAACAGCCACTAGTTACCTCAAGATGACCTAATAAGCCGAAAAGTAGTTTATACAAATAAAAATCAGTAGAACAAAAAACCGCCTAACTGTTATTCAGCCCTCAATATGGAATTGTTCTATCAAGAAGCGACGGAAGAATCCATAAATAATATCCTTTTCGTAAGAAAGTAGCCTGTAAGATCTCTCTCTTTCTTAGTTTTTATTCCGTCATCTGGATTCGTTGACATTTATGATTTGATTGGTTCAAATGGCTCTGAGCACTATGGGACTCAACTGCTGTGGTCATCAGTCCCCTAGAACTTAGAACTACTTAAACCTAACTAACCTAAGGACATCACACACATCCATGGCCGAGGCAGGATTCGAACCTGCGACCGTAGCAGTCTCACGGTTCCGGACTGCGCGCCTAGAACCGCGAGACCACCGCGGCCGGCATTTATGATTTGACAAATTTACGTAACTGTGAGCCCTCCCTATCGCAAAGTCGTGAGCTAACCTATACGAGGAGACATGCGAATCGTAAAGCTGCGTTCTTCACATATTTTTTTCAAATTGTTTGACGTTGGGGATCAGTACAGTATCTGCAGAACGAGCGTGGAAAACAACATACAAACCGCAGTCAGACTGTCCGGTGTAGCAAACCAACGGTTGTTATATCATTGTGCGGATTGAATCCGAGTGTGAATCAGCGCCTTGTTAAGTTGTACGAATAAATCAGGAAAGGAATCTGTGACATGGTTTGCTTTAAAAGTTTTGGTATCAGAGTATTAATTTACTGCTTACAAATTCGTACATACCTGCAACTACTTTGTCAAGGTACTGCATACTGTTGACCGCATCATAGGTTATTTGTCCATTGTTTTGTTTGAGAACCGTATCGATTTCCTCCTGAAGACGCGTCTGGACATCCGGGTGGTGGGCCAGTTCGTGCAGGGCGAAGCTCATAGTGGTTGATGACGTCTCGAATCCCGCGGCGAAGAACACAAACGCCTGGGCAGCGACATCGTCGATCGATAACTCTGAAAAGAGTTGTCAAGTTTTACATTTTCATCATCACTGATACAATTATTCTGTACCAAAATACGAATCGAGTTCAGTAAGTAGTGAATAATTTTTTGATCGGCCAATTTTGATTGAAAAATATTCACTGCCGGAAAAAAGTAGTACACACTTTTAGAGGTTTCCAATTCACTCAAGATTTATTGTTGTCACAGTTGATTACCTTTACTGGTGCATAGGACAAGAGGTTCTGCAGTAGCAGTTATCGACCTATGCTGAAATACCAGTGATAGTATAAAGGTGCCAGGAAAGTTTTGCAATATAACGTAACAAGTCGCAGGAGTCTGATTGTTGCTGTGTTCTGAGGATACAGGGTGTCCCAAAAAGAATAACCAAATTTTTAATACAATTGTTTATTAGGAAGAAGGCCTTAACACCAACAAAGTGCATACTAAATTACTCAGGAAAGACAGAAGTTTATAAAAATCCATCATAAAAGTTCAATATGTCCTCCATTGGCTGCACGGACGACATCTAGCTAATAGCCGATTTCATCCCAAACCGAGCGTAAGGTGTCTTCTGTCACTGAAGCTACAGCAGCTGATATTCTGGTTTTTAGTTCCTCAATGTCACGAAGTAAGGGAGTAACGTAAACACATCTTTTAACATATCCCCACAGAAAGAAATCACATGGTGTTAAGTCAGGGTACCTAGGAGGCCAAGAGTGAAAAGCCTGGTCTCGCGGTCCTATACACCCCATCCAACGTTGAGGCCCGTTGGCACTGAGGAAAATGCACATGTTGTTGTGCCAGTGCAGTGGTGCTCCATCTTTCCAATAGATGAAATTATCAGAGTCAAGTTGTGGGAATAACCAGTTCCGTAGTACTGCAAGATATGGTTGTCCTGTTACGGTTTCTTCCTCAATAAAGTAGGGTCCATAAACCTTGCTTTGCAAAAAAGCACAAAACACATTCACTTTTGGTGAATCACGTTCGTGTTCAATTGTTTCATGAGGATTTTCGAGCCCCCATATATGCACATTATGACGGTGAACCTTACTGCTAATATGCAAAGTTACCTCATCACTGAATATCAAACGTGACATAAAAGTGTCATCTTCCTTGTCCTCTAGAGTAGCATTGCTCAAGTCCACGCGCTTCACTTTGTCAGTATCTCGAAGAGTTGTAACTGGTATGATTTGAGGGCTAAACGACGCCGTAACACATGCCACACTGTCATGCACGGTAACACAAGCTTTCAGCTAGCATGACGCGTAGACTTGCCGGGGCTCCGCTCAAATTCTCGTCAGATTTGCTCCACTGTTTGTTCAGGAACGCGTGGCTGTCCAGGACTTTTGCCCTTACAGAGGCACCCTGTTTCTTCAAACTGTTTATACCACCGTCGAATGTTCTTTGGTGACGGTGGTTTAGCACGAAATCAAATACGGAACGCCCGCTGAACTGCGATCGCTGATTGAGTACGACTAAATTCAATAACACAATACGCCATATTAGGCGAGACTGGCTACACACTCCAGGTCAGCGCTCGTAGCGACATCTAGCGGATTTGTTCTAAAACCGTAGACCATGCCGGTTACGTCTACCGCTGTTCCAGTCACCTAGTGAAATTTGTCTCAATACTATTACAAGTTAAAATCGGGGCCTCGCGGGATTAGCCCAGCCGTCTGGGGCGCTGCAGTCATAGACTGTGCGGCTGGTCCTGGCGGTGGTTCGGCGCAACCTCGGGCATGGGTGTGTGTTTTTGTCCTTAGGATAATTTAGGTTAAGTAGTGTGTAAGCTTAAGGTCTGATGACCTTAGCAGTTAAGTCCCATAAGATTTCACACACATTTGAACTTTTTTTTAAAAATCGGGTCCATATTTCTGGGACACCCTGTACTTCATACTTGGATTGTAGGTGCTGCGCCAAGTCTGTTGGCGCAGTCGTTCACTAGCAGGATTAGTTAGAAGCGCTAGCTATGGCATCGTGGTCACGAAGAGAGATTCGGACAGTTTTGCGGTACACCTTGGCGCTTGGTTTAAACATAGACCACTGCTTTCAAGAAATAACTATTGGACTCAGTGATGTGTGTCCGTACCGTACAACTATATTCAGGTGGTACAGAGATTTCCAGAGAGGAAATTTCACTCTGGAGGACGCAGAGAGAACAGGACGGCCACGATCATCAGTTACGGAGGGAAACATTCATGCTCTGAGGCAATGCTAGAAGAAGGCAGGCGACTGACCTATAAGCAGATAGAGAATACCTTAGTGCTAAGTGCACCAGAATTCGTTCGATTCTGCATGAACACTTGCAAATAAAGAAACTTGTTTGTCTGTGGATGCCGCATAGACCGAAGGAAGAGCAGATGACACAGCGTGTGACCTCGTGCCAGGAGGTGTTAAAGAAGTTTCCTAAGGGACAATCTCAGTATGTGAATAACATCGTGGCAGTGACGAGAGTCAACTCTGCTATTATGACGTGCCGGCTAAGATTCAATACAAAGTTTGGGTCTTTGAACATGATGACACACGCCTGGCTCTCAGAAAATCCCGATCAGAAAAGAAGAAAATGATAACTGGTTTTTTTTTCTTACTTTTTTTTTTCAAGTCGAGTGGAATAGTAGAGCGTGTTGTTTTGGATAAACAGAAGACAGTCACAGCTAAGTGGTACACTGAATAGTGCCTGCCGAAAGCCATCCATTCTTTGAAGAGCTTACGACCGAAGTCAAGAATAAGGACTTGGTTCTTCCGTCATGACAACGGTCCAGCTCTCTGCACCAAAGCTTGCACCGAACTTCTTGAGCACCCTTCTTATAGTCCAGACTTTGCTCCTTGTGACTTTGGACTGTTCCCGCATATGGAAATGAAAATGAAAGGAGAGCAGCTTTCAAGTGATGAGGACCTATTGAGAGCTTGGGGAACGAGTGTGCGATACTCCCTACAGAAACTTGGGAGAACTGGCTTATGGGCTGGTTTCGGAGAATGGAGAGGTGTATACAATGTGGCGGAAATTACTTCGAAAAAATTAAATAAATAAAGCTGTGTTGCAAAACTTTCCTAGTACCCTTTGTACGTGGTGTAGCCACCACAGGCGGCAAGCACACACTGTCGCTGGCATCGAGTCCATCGTACAGATGGCGAATACTGTCCTGGGATACGTTATGCCCAGTCTGCTGAACCTGTTCACATACACTCCTGGAAATTGAAATAAGAACACCGTGAATTCATTGTCGCAGGAAGGGGAAACTTTATTGACACATTCCTGGGGTCAGATACATCACATGATCACACTGACAGAACCACAGGCACATAGACACAGGCAACAGAGCATGCACAATGTCGGTACTAGTACAGTGTATATCCACCTTTCGCAGCAATGCACGCTGCTATTCTCCCATGGAGACGATCGTAGAGATGCTGGATGTAGTCCTGTGGAACGGCTTGCCATGCCATTACCACCTGGCGCCTCAGTTGGACCAGCGTTCGTGCTGGACTTGCAGACCGCGTGAGACGACGCTTCATTCAGTCACTAACTGGGGGACAGATCTGGAGATCTTGCTGGCCAGGGTAGTTGACTTACACCTTCTAGAGCACGTTGGGTGGCACGGGATACATGCGGACGTGCATTGTCCTGTTGGAACAGCAAGTTCCCTTGCCGGTCTAGGAATGGTAGAACGATGGGTTCGATGACGGTTTGGATGCACCGTGCACTATTCAGTGTCCCCTCGACGATCACCAGAGGTGTACGGCCAGTGTAGGAGATCGCTCCCCACACCATGATGCTGGGTGTAGGCCCTGTGTGCCTCAGTCGTATGCAGTCCTGATTGTGGCGCTCACCTGCACGGCCCCAAACACGCATACGACCATCATTGGCACCAAGGCAGAAGCGACTCTCATCGCTGAAGACGACACGTCTCCATTCGTCCCTCCATTCACGCCTGTCGCGACACTACTGGAGGCGGGCTGCACGATGTTGGGGCGTGAGCGGAAGACGGCCTAACGGTATGCGGGACCGTAGCCCAGCTTCATGGAGACGGTTGCGAATGGTCCTCGCCGATACCCCAGGAGCAACAGTGTCCCTAATTTGCAGGGAAGTTGCGGTGCAGTCCCCTACGGCACTGCGTAGGATCCAACGGTCTTGGCGTGCATCCGTGCGTCGCTGCGGTCCGGTCCCAGGTCGACGGGCACGTGCACCTTCCGCCGACCACTGGCGACAACATCGAAGTACTGTGGAGACCTCACGCCCCACGTGTTGAGGAATTCGGCGGTTCGTCCACCCGGCCTCCCGCATGCCCACTATACGCCCTCGCTCAAAGTCCGTCAACTGCACATACGGTTCACGTCCACGCTGTCGCGGCATGCTACCAGTGTTAAAGACTGCGATGGAGCTCCGTATGCCACGGCCAACTGGCTGACACTGACGGCGGCGGTGCACAAATGCTGCGCAGCTAGCGCCATTCGACGGCCAACACCGCGGTTCCTGGTGTGTCCGCTGTGCCGTGCGTGTGATCATTGCTTGTACAGCCCTCTCGCAGTGTCCGGAGGAAGTATGGTGGGTCTGACACACCGGTGTCAATGTGTTCTTTTTTCCATTTCCATGAGTGTAGTTCTGTAAGAGTTGCTCGCTGATGAGTTGCACGAGTCACTTCTCGTACCATCATATTCCACACTTGCTCGATTGGAATGATGCTGGCCAGGTTGAGTTCCACAGACAGAGTGTGAGTGAGCATTATCCTGCTGGAACTGCACATCACATTCCTGCTGCAAGGATGGCCACAGAATAGGTCCAATATTCTGCACATACCGAGCTCTGGTTAGTGTCCCCTCCACAATCACCAAAGGTGGATGACAGTTGTAACTTATTGCACCCCAGACCATAAGGCCTGCAGTGGATCCAGTGTGTCTTGGTCAAATGTACTCTACAAGACAGTGTACACCAGGTGTATTTTGTGTACACAAATGAACATCACTTGCAAGCAGGAAGATTTACATCCGTTACTGGAGACCATGGCGCACAACTTAATCTTCCAAGTGATCCTCTCAAGGCACCACTCGAGCTGTGGATTCGATGCAGTGGCATGACTGGAATACGGGCAATTACTGCTAGAAATTGGTTCACTATAGTTCGTGTAGATCCGTCTTGACTCACAAGCCCTCTTTTCTTTGCAGTGGTAGCTGTTCGATCGGAACTCCTGGAAGAAAGGAGAACTTCTGTGAAGTTTGGAAGTAAAGGAAGAGAAGGGTTCTGAGTCATGCTGGGGTAGCTCAGATGGTACAGCAGTTGCCTGCGAAAGGCAAAGGGCTCGAGTTCGAGTTTTAATCTGCCAGGACGTTTCAGGTCATACACAAGTTAATAGCTGTGCTGTGCTAGCTAATTTTTTGACGGCATTTGGACCATTAAGCTATGCTTTGGCATTTGGACTTTATCCGCCTGTGACATAACGTATTCTATTCGAGTGTGCGTCATTGACTTTGGTCGCAAGCGGTGTTTGTTTTGCACGCCATGTGTCACGGAGCCTGGACATGCACGTTTCCAGCCAGGGTTGGCGGGTGTGTCACCGGCACTCAAAGGCGGTGTGGGTGACTGGCGGAGCGGCCGGCCGAGCCATGTGCTCCAGTCAAATTCGAACAGAATGGAAGTGACGTCAATCCCACCGACCACGCGCAAACTAAGGTAAATGGAAATGAGTGTTTGGCGTCATTGGCCGGGAGGCCCCTTGTGGGGGCAGGTACGGCCGCCTTGGTGCGGATCTTATTACATTCGACGCCACATTGGGCGACCTGCGCGCCAGATGGGGATGACGTGATGATGAAGACAACACAACACCCAGCCCTTGAGCTGAAAAAAATCTCCAACCTAACTGGGAACCGGACCCGGGCCCATAGACGGAAATCCATCCTGACGCTGACCATTCAGGTATTTTTTTGGTAATCTCATTATCTTCTCTTTCGTTCGTTGCATCTTCTCGGGGCGAATGTCGCAAGACACCCGTTTCAGTTCGTCGTTGATCCATTAACACAGTTTTTTTTTTTTTTTTTTTTTTTTTTACACAGGTCAGCTACCCCTCTGACTGAACACGCTGAGGTACCGTGCCGGCGCTATCAGGATGAACACAAACTATGGGACTTACAGAGGAGTACACTGCATCAGATTAAAGAGCAAACGAATGCACTTCTGCTAGTATGCAGGTACCATTTTGTGAGCTAGGGTGGTTGTGGTTGTAGTGTATTACATACCCCTCAGATGCAAGATTATAGTCCCATGATCGGAAAACGGAGTGATCGAGCGGTTCTGGGCGCTTCAGTCTGGAACCGTGCGTCCGCTATGGTCGCAGGTTCGAATCCTGACTCGTGCGTGGATATGTGTGATGTCCTTAGGTTAGTTAGGTTTAAGTAGTTCTAAGTTCTAGGGAACTGATGACCTCAGCTGTTAAGTCCCATAGTGCTCAGAGCCATTTGAACCATTTGAGGATTTTAAAAGGTAGTGAAACAAGTTGCTCAATGGATAACGTCTTATTAAATCTAAATTTATCAGAGATATGACCAACCTTAAAAGTTAAGTCACGCAGGAAATACACCACCTCACGACAGCAGATTTTAGATAAGGGACGCATCTAACTATTAAATTAAAATGCACGCTTATAAAAGATACTATTTATTTCCCGTGTCTAGCATTCGAGTGGGAAAAACTTCCAAAAGATAGTGATGGTCCCAAAGGTAGAGAACAATTATATTTAATTCCGATCTCAATGGTCAAGCGAAGATCATCAAAAAGCGATATTGGAAACTTGCGAAGTTCACCCTGCAAATCGAACAAGTAAGTGTGGTCATCAGTCACCAAAACGACTAACTCCACAAAGTTAAAAAGTACCGCACTTTCTGAACTGTTTCACGGAACAGCATTGTTGGCCGAATCACGCGAAATAAACTCCCAGCACTCACATCAAAAGAAGTTTTGCATCACCCCGGTTTCCACAATTCTTGACGACAATCGTTGACTGTGGATATTGTATGACACAGTCGCTTTAACTGCTCAGAGATGTCACTAAACCTGCCAAATATGTCAACAACCTGGCATTAGCAGTTGCTTTTAGACAGAGCGGGTCCGACAGCCGATCAGTTCCAGTCATTCCACCCGGGAGGAGGTACACGGCTCGTGTTGTCTGTAGTTCAACCATGGCTAGATGGTCAATGCCGCGGTTAGATCGCATCCGCATTGTTACTTTGTACCACGAAGGGATCTCAACAAGGGAAGTGTCCAGGTGCCTCGGAGTTAACCAAAGTGGACATGGAGGAGATACAGAAGACAGGAACTGTCGATTTCATGCCTCGTTCACGCCGCCCAAGGGCTACTACTGCTGTGGATGACCACTACCTACGGATTATGGCTCGGAGGAACCCTGACAGCAACATCACCATATTGAATAATGCTTTTCGTTCAGCCACAGGACGTCGTGTTACTCAATAGGCTGCATGATGCACAACTTCACTTCTGAAGTCCATATTTGCAACCACGACACCATGCAGCGTGGTACAGATGGGCCTAACAACATGCCGAATGAACCGCTCAGGATTGGTGTCACGTTCTCTTCGCCGATGAGTATCGCATATGCCTTCAACCAGACAATTGTCGGAGACATGTCTGGAGGCAATCTGGTCAGGCTGAAGGCCTTAGACACACTGTCCAGCGAGTGCAGCAAGGTGGAGGTTTTCTGCTGTTTTGGGGTGGTATTATGTAGGGCCGACGTACGCCGCTGGTGGCCTTGGAAGGAGCCGTAATGGCTGTATGATATGTGAATGCCATCCTCCGACCGATAGTGCAACCATATCGGCAGCATATTGGCGAGTAATTCCTCTTCATGGACAACAATTCGCGCCCCCATCATGCACACTTTGTGAATGACTTCCTTCAGGATAACGACATCGCTCGACTAGAGTGACCAGCATATTCTCCAGGCATGAACCCTACCGAATATGCCTGGGATAGATTGAAAAGGGCTGTTCATGGACGATGTGACCCACCAACCACTCTGAGGGATTTACGCCGAACCGCCGATGAAGACTGGGACAATCTGTGTAAGATGTCATGGTCCTCTGACCGTCATTGCTTACATAATCCGCCTTCACAATCATATTCCGCACATCAAGATGCTTCATTTTAACCTGAACTCGATAAGATAAAGTCATTGTTGTATGAATTCATGTAAATGATATGCAAATAACAAGTGCGCACCAGGGTTCAAATACTCAAGGCTGGCGTACACACATACATTCCAGACACGACGGTCACAGGAGCTGTTAGTTCGAGAAAGGCAGACCACACACTGGGAGGCTGGTCCCTTCAGAGCACGAGTCAACCTCGGCTGCCCATGGAGCAGACAGCATGTGCCCGAGTGAAAGTGAGAACGACTCCATGTTCAGCATAAAAGCAAATTCCGCTACATTGTGTAGGAGCGTCCAACCTACACATTCTTTACATAATCCACGCAGTTTCAGAGATTTTCACAGGGAGAGAGCAAACACTAAACGTCGATACTACAGATTTCCGGATTGGTCGCCTTAAACGAAACGTCATTCTCCCATTTTAGAAGAGCAATGCTGATTGGCAACAATATTTCTGATGCCTTGAGCTGAAGGAGTATTGGAAAAGACTGAAATACATACCCCTTCACGTCTGGCGTGGAGAGGCGCCGTTCCGTTGTCACTCTTGGAGCGAGGAACAAGTCTCTCCTCAGTACTTCACTGGGAGAACACCTCTGTCGAGAGCGAATCGAAGTGCGACTCTGTATATTGAGTCCTTGCAATTAAGCGTTGTTCACTGTGTTGGCCTGCACACATATTGTGTGGTGTGAATGGACAGAGTTATAGTTAAACGCCTGCGAGCGAATTTGAGTGGAATGCGGTGGACTGGATATCTGACTGGTGTACCACGCCAATAATTAGGCAGGGGCGAATAGCAATCCTTGACTTCATCAAGGTGTAGGGAGAGTTTGATTGGTGAAGGTCAATCCATATAGCACGCGAGTTATCTTATTTGTCAGCAGCGAGTGGCGCAGACAGCAGTCACCGCAGCTTACGGTATTGTGCACTACAGCTATTGTGAGCCTCATATTTCCTCCACAACAGTACACCTCACTGCATTTCACATGAGGCAGCCTCGACCATACCTAGCAACATTCTAAAGGATAATTATTCAAGTTGAGTAGGCGCACCTCTCAACCATTCTGCCAAGTCAATAACAATCTTAAACTTTGTATAGAAATTCCATTAGCGAATCCTATCCTTGAGAAGTAACTTCACAATCCGAGAAGAACCAGGATATAACTTGTTCAATTCATAACTAAATGTGCCACTGTGATTTCACAGAATTTTTTCAAAATAAGTAATAATTTTCGTTAGGGTCATGGTTTTCTTACACTAACTAGCACTACTCCAGTACCCAAGTATCCCACTGGTTACGTAAGAAAATTTGTGAATTTTTGTGTCATTTCTTTACAGTGGACGACTCCAGAAAATATTTATTGCTGAAAGTTTTTCGGGCATTTCTCTTTAGAACGTTAAAGGGTCCGTCTTACTTCTGTAGTAGTGTGGGGGTGGAAATTGCATCTTGCAGGAGCCACAGGGTAAAGGGTACATCTCAGATTAATCCGCTGCGCAGAATAACAGAATAGCAGATCAACGCCACGCTCACATCTGGACTAACAGTGCCTTGATGAACTTGTGGATAGTATGCCACGACGAATAGAGACATTCATCAATGCAATAGGACATGCTACTAGGTATTACAAGGTGCATTCAAGTTCTACGGCCTCTGATTTTTTTTCTCCGGACTGGAAAGAGATAGAAACATGTGCATTGTTTTGAAATGAGGCCGCGTTCATTGTCAATATGTCCCAGAGATGGCAGCACCATATGGCAGATGGAATTTTACCGCCAGCGGCGAGAATGAGAACTGTTTTAAATACTTAAAATGGCAACGTTTTCCTTACTTGAACAGCGTGCAATCATTCGTTTTCTGAATTTGCACGGTGTGAAACCAATTGAAATTTATCGACAGTTGAAGGAGACATGTGGTAATGGAGTTATGTATGTGTGGAAAGTGCGTTCGTGTTTGCGACAGTTTAATGAAGGCAGAACATCGTGTGACAACAAACCGAAACAACCTCGGGCTCGCACAAGCCGATCTGACGACATGATCGAGAAAGTGGAGAGAATTGTTTTGTGGGATCGCCGAATCACTGTTGAACAGATCGCCTCCAGAGTTGGCATTTCTGTGGGTTCTGTGCACACAATCCTGCTTGACAGCCTGAAAATGCGAAAAGTGTCATCCAGATGGGTGCCACGAATGCTGACGGACGACCACACGGCTGCTCGTGTGGCATGTTGCCAAGCAATGTTGACGTGCAACGACAGCACGAATGGGACTTTCCTTTCGTCGGTTGTGACAATGGATGAGACGTGAATGCCATTTTTCAATCCAGAAACAAAGCGCCCGTCAGCTCAATGTAAGCACACAGATTCACTGCCACCAAAAAAATTTCGGGTAACCGCCATTGCTGAAAAATGGTGGTGTCCATGTTCTGGGACAGCGAGGGCATAATCCTTACCCATTGCGTTCCAAAGGGCACTACGGTAACAAGTGCATCCTACGAAAATGTTTTGAAGAACAAATTCCTTCCTGCACTGCAACAAAAAGGTCCGGGAAGGGCTGCTTCACAAAGACAACGCACCCGCACATCGAGCTAACGTTACGCAACAGTTTCTTCGTGATTACAACTTTGAAGTTATTCCTCATGCTCCATACTCACCTTACTCACCTAACTTGGCTCCTAGTGACTTTTGGCCTTTTCCAACAATGAAAGACACTCTCCGTGGCCGCACATTCACCAGCCGTGCTGCTATTGCCTCAGCGATTTTCCAGTGGTCAAACTATTGTCACTCCCACTATTATTACAGCAGCCAAAGCACTTCTTTTTAACACTCGGTATAGTCTTTGCATATTTCCCGTTATCTTACATTGAATAGGTAGCAATCCACATCAACAAATTCTTATGACGGCGGTTGAACGTTAATGTAAATTATTTCAGTGTTATAGAAAACTTTCCGATAGTCCATAGGGTTGATTCATGTTTTATTCTCCTGGTCTCACGTGAAAATGAGCCGTAAACTCAGCACATGACATTTATCAACAGGGCGTAAGTTCGCAGCTCGTGGTCTAGCGGTCGCGTTCTCGTTTCCCGAGCACGGGGTCCGGGGTTCGATTCCTGGCGGGGTCAGGGATTTTCACCTGCCTCGAGATGACTGGGTGTTTGTGTTGTCCTCATCATTTCATCATCATTCATGAAAGTGGTGAGATTGGACTGAGCAAAGTTTAGCAATTTATACGGGCGCTGATAAAAGCGCAGTTGAGCGCCCCACAAACCAAACATCATCATCCCGAGGGCAAAAGTTTGCTACGTTATTATACCAGTTCACTGGAGAAATCTGTATTACCGACAGGAAACTACAGTTACCATAAGAGAATGGCCCCATTTACATCTCTGAAATTCTAGGATAATTTGAAGAGGACAAGGATGAGATAAGAAGCCTTCCTGTTCACCTGATCTGGATATTTAACCACCAGTGTGTGTATTCGAAGAAAAAAAAATGTTGGAGCCTTTTACCATCCTCCAGTATCAAACGAGTTCTTTCTTCACAAGGAATGCAATAAAAACGACGTGGACCAACATTAAGGATTCATGCACGTCAACCCTCATCAGAATTCAGCCTGTTTTCGGTGGCTAAGATACTGTTAAACGTGTTAGGTGTGCGTTCACGATATTGAACCTGACTACTCCAGACGTGAAGTATTTCAGTTGAAAATTGTTGTGTTGAACAGATTCTCTATGTTACTTCTGTGCTGATTTTACCTTACATCCACCGTCTCCAGTCACCACTTCGTCGTCTAGACGTTAAACTGTGTTTTTTTCCTTTTTTCTTATATTACATCCATACAGACTAAGGGTTCAGTATTGACATTAAAGACAGCAGCCTGGAAAACTCACTCCACGTGTCTTCCTCTTCCACCTCCCTCCGCTCCCTCTGCTTGTCGCTGTCCACGCAGCCCTTGTTCTTCAGCTGGATCAGCAGGTGCATGAAGTCGTTCCGCACCACGTTGTTCTCCTCCCTGTACGCCACTGTGTCGCTCACCATCTTGCGGAAGTACTTCGAGACTTCACTTTCACCTCTGAATACCCTGTACGAAAAGTAAACAAATACTTGTTACATCTTACCATTTACGTTAGTGTGTACTAGGAAGGTAAGCAAAAAAAAGCAGAAAACGACGAATAAGCAATGCTTTGATTTTTTGTGTGTCAAGAAGTCTCTTTTCATCGTAAATTGTATAAGTTATACTGAAACATAAACAAACAACAAGAGATGTAACAAGTTGAAATTTTTCTGCCACTACGCTGTTATTTCCAATGGCAGCAAGTTGTAAATAATTTTCTGTAATTCTTTATTTGAGGAATCTTGGAAAATCCCTTACATTCGTCGAAGCGACTGTACTTACGTAAGTGCTTAGTACGAGGGTCACTCCAAAAGAAAAGCACACTATTTTTGTAAAACTACAGTTTTCATTCTGCATTTGTGAAGGTTTTACAGTGTGTAGATACATCCTTCCGGCTTGTTTTCAAACTTAGTTCAACATTTTCCCGTGAGTGGCACCGTCACAGCACGTCTTCAAGATGGCTGCTACACTTGACGCTCGTCAGGAGCAAGGTGCTGTCATAGAATTCCTGTGCTGTGAACACGAGACAGTGGGAAACATCCACAAGAAGTTGAAAAAGGTGATGCTGCTGTAGATCGCGGTACAGTTAGTCGGTGGGCAAGCAAGTTACGTGATGAAGGCGGGCACGGAAATATTGAGGATTGTCCTCGTAGCGGCAGGTCTCGTACTGCACACACTCCAGACAATGTGCAGAGAGTTGACGAATTGGTGACTGCTGACAGACGCATCACAGTGAACGAATTGTCACGCTACATTGGGATAGGGAAGGAAGTGTTTGCAGAATACTGAAAGTGTTGTACGACAATGCATGGCCATACGACAACCAAAAAACCATAGACGCGATCACAAAACTTGGATGGACAACACTGAAACACCTGCCTTACAGTCCTGACCTGGCTCCATGTCACTATCATCTCTTTGGGAAACTGAAAGACTCTCTTCGTGGAACGAGGTTTGAAGATGATGACTCCTTGTGCACGCTGCCAAACAGTGGCTCCAAAGGGTTGGTTCAGAAATTTACCGTGCGGGTATACAGGCGCTGGTTCCAAGATGGCGTAAGGCAGTTGCGAGGGATGGAAATTATGTGGAGAAATGAAAATATTGTTCCTAAAGGGTGTATATACACACTGTAAAACTTAAAAGATGTATTTAAAAAAATAGTGTGCATTTCTTTTGGAGCGACCCTCGTACTAACTTTTCCTCGAGATATTTAGGTCACATCTTTTTCTATGATGGGAAACGGCCTTGCCGCAGATCACCGAAGTTAAGCGCGTCTGGCGTGGCCGGCACTTGGATGGGTGACCATCCGGGCCGCCATGCGCTGTTGCCATTTTTCGGGCTGCACTTAGCTCGTGATGCCAATTGAGGAGGTACTCGACCGAATAGTAGCGGCTACGGTCACAGAAAACCATCTTAACGACCGGGAGAGCGGTGTGCTGACCACACGCCCCTCCTATCCGCATCCTCCACCGAGGATGACACGGCGGTCGGATGACCCCGATGTGCCACTTGTGGCCTGAAGATGGAGTGTTTTTATCTGCGATAATGCTGGAAGCTGAAGAAATTAATTAAAATTTGTGTAACAGCCGGGAAAGAAACGTGGGCCTCCTCGCTTATTAGGCAGGAAAGCTGACTATTACACCATGCAGCTTCCAGCATTAGCGTACATAAAGATGAGGCTTAAATGCCTCGGGGTCTATTTCATTATAAGATCTCGACGATCACCTGTTGTACAGAACTTCGGCATTACGTCAAATGCTGGGTTCTATTTCAGTGCCAGAGAGTCTTGGAAATAGTGACAATTTACGGGGAAAATAAGCTGGAGATATGAATTTAGGTTTGTGTTGGGGAGGGCATTTGACTTGGGTAGTTCGTGCAGCAGTGTTGACCATAGTGCTGCAGAGGTGTAATGGTCAGTATTTCAATCTAGTAAGCAAGGAGACCTGGGTTCGAGTCCCGGGCAAGACACGAATTTCAATCCATTTACTCAGCTTCCAGCAGTTTCTTAGTACGCTATGGTTCAACGATATATCTCACTGGACTCATTTGCGTTGCTAAAATGATCCTGACTTCATCAAGTGAACGGGGCCATCCATATAGTAGCCAATTTTGTCGAGGCGTGCTTAGACACATCAGTGTAGGTCGGAATAAAGGTGAGACAGGCTACTCAGAACACACTCTGAAGCAAAAACAGAAAAAAAAAGAAAGAACGTACCACGAAGAAATTATACGAATGGTATAGCGTCTTCTAGCCAAACTGCGTGCCTGCGGAGCATCGCCTCAGTTCTACGACTGGATTCGTGATTTCCTGTCAGGAAGGTCACAGTTCGTAGTAATAGACGGAAAGTCATCGAATAAAACATAAGTAATATCCGGCGTTCCCCAAGGAAGTGTTATAGGCCCTCTGTTGTTCCTGATCTATATTAACGACATAGGAGACAATCTGAGTGGCCGTCTTAGATTGTTTGCAGGTGATGCTGTCATTTACCGTCTTGTAAAGTCATCAGATGATCACAACGACTTGCAAAATGATTTAGATAAGACATCTATATGGTGCGAAAAGTGCCAATTGACCTTGAATAAAGAAAAGTGTGAAGTTATTCAAGTGAGTACAAAAAGAAATCGGCTAAATTTCGATTACGCGATAAGTCACACAAATCTGAAGGCTGTAAATTCAACTATATACTTAGGGATTAAAATTACAGATAATCTAAATTGGAAAGATCACATAGGTAATAATGTGGGTAAAGCAAACCAAAGACGGCTATTCATTGGCAGAACAATTAGAAGGTGCAACTGGTCTACTAAAGAGACTGCTTACACCACGCTTGTCCGTCCTACTCTGGAGTATTGCTGTGCGGTGTGGGATCCGCATCAGGAGGGACTGACGGGTGACGTCGAAAAAGTACAAAGAAGGGCAGCTCGTTTTGTATTTTTTTTTTTTTTTTTTGCGCTATGGGACTCAACTGCTGTGGTCATTAGTCCCCTAGAACTCAGAACTACTTAAACCTAACCAACCTAAGGACATCACACACATCCATGCCCGAGGCAGGATTCGAACCTGCGACCGTAGCAGTCGCACTGTTCGTTTTGTATTATCGCGAAATAGGGGAGATAGTGTCGCAGACATGATACATCAATTGGAGTGGCAATCATTAAGACAAAGGCGTATTTCGTTGCGACGGGATCTTCTCATGAAATTTCAATCACCAGTTTTCTCCTCCGATTAATAAACATTATGTTGGCACCCACCTACAGAGGGAGAAATTATCATCACGATAAAATAAGAGAAATTAGGGCTCGCGTATAAAAATTTAAGTGCTCTTTTTTCCCGCGTGCGTTCGAGAGTGGAACGGTAGAGAGGCAGCATGAAGGTGGTTCATTGAACCCTCTGCCAGGCCCTTTATTGTGAATAGCAGAGTAATCAAATAGATGAAGATGTAGATGTACGTATGATATAATGACGTACATGTGTAGGCAAACAGGTGATTAGAATTCCAGAAAATTTACATGAATATTCGAGAGAAAGAGCTTCACAAACTGATCAAGTCAATAGTGCGTTGGTCCGCCCTCTGGCCCTTATACAAGTAGTTGTTCGGCATGGCGTAGATTAATGGAGTTGTTGGCTGTCTCCCTGAGGGACATAGTGCCAAATTCAGTCCAACTGTCCCGTTACATCGTCAAAATCCCGAGCTGGTTGAAGGGCCCTGCCGATAATGCTCCAAACGTTTTCAGTTGGGGAGAGATGCGGCGCCATTGCTGGCCAAGGTAAGGTTTGACAAGAACAAAGACAAACAGTAGAAATTCTTGCCGATTCGGACAGGCGTTATCTCGCTCAAATGTAAGTCCAGGATGTCTTATCATGAAGGGTAACAGAACGGGGCGTAGAATATCGTCGTCGTACCGCTTTGCAGTAAGGATCCCGTGGATGAGATGCGAAGGGGTCGTGCAATTAAACGAAATGGAACACCAGTACATCACTCGTGGTTATCGCACCGTATGGCGGGCGACAGTAGGTTGGTATCCCACCGCTGCTCGGGGAGTCTCCAGACATATCTCTGCTGGTCATCGCGGCTCAGCTCGAAGAGGAATTCATCAGAGAAGACCACTCCAGTCAATGAGCTCGAAGCCACTGCAAAGGGACTTGTCGGTGTACAGGGGGCCGTGAGCTCAGCCTCCTTTCTACGAGCCATCTATTAGTGGTCTTTGTGATCACAGATTAATGATAATGACGGATCCGCTAGTTGGAGAGCTCTCTGATGACTGATCTTAAGTCATGTTCTGTCATCTATTCGGCCATAGTTCACCCATTCTTGCCAACATCGTCGAATAGTGGCGTCGGTTCTATTCAAACATCGAGCGAGCCATCGGTTTCTCCAACTGGCATCTTCCAGTCCAATTATGCGTCCTTCCTCAAATGCTAACAACTGCGTATATCATTCACGCGAGGCATAGTCTTCACTGTCCAACTGAGCATACGGAACGAAATTCGCAGAGGAATTATGCCCCGGTATCGACGTGTCCCCTGCTTATTATCCGTGCCAGGTGCGCGGTGAAATTGCACTGCAGCGTCACGCATTCTTCCGCTGGCCACCAAAATTTACGGTTTTGCATTTTTTGTCGATACCTGTTTGAATATCAATTTGTGACTAGTTTACATTTTTTTTGTCTTGGAGTGCCTATCCAGAACGATTACATATTCGTGTATCGAAATGCCATTTTCATGAAGTCGTAGCGTCCGCAAGTGATTTCCAATGTTTATAACTGCCGAATTGCGACAAACCTACTTTGTTATTTAATGGCACTATACAGGGAGAAAATTTTAAGTTGACAAACCAGAAAAAATCGGAAAATAAGCTTCACGGAGAAAAATTTGTAGAATCCAAAGTTGATTATTTTCGACGGGGACATCTGCTGGTGCTAAAATTAGCCCGGCACCCCTGACCCCTGTGAGTCAACTTTAAAATTTCGAATCGGAGCCCCTATTCTTTATTGCAGAATCAGATTCTACACAAAAAATACGTACATTTTGTCTTAGTTTTGATTGTTGGTAGTTGGCGCTGTAATTCAAGAAAATCCACGTTCTCATTTTTGCGTGGAAATGGTTACGGATAAATAAAAAATACTTACTTACTTCGTAAATTTTGATTCGCTAAAACTAAAATTCTTCCCATAGGGTGGTGTTTGAGAGAGAAAAATTAGTTTCACACGGGTTGACCGAAGTATTTTTTTAGTTTTCCGTAACCATTTTCCGCGCAAAAATGAAAACATGGAGTTCCTTGAATTACAGCGGCAACTACCAAGAATCAAAACAAATGTTTAAGATAAAATGTACCTACTTTTTTTGTAGATCTGATTCTGCAATAAAAAATGGGGGGGGGGAGGGGGTCAGATTTGAAATTTAGAAGTTGCTATCCGCCCCACGCTCAGGGGACTGGGGTGGAGGGCTAATTTTAGCCCGTCTGGGGATTCTGGTGGGCAGCGGAAGTGTTTACACTCAAAAGAGTGTTCTGAAGCCACTCTGTAACAATTCTGAACGTGTAGGGTGTTGCATTGTCCTACTGGAATTGCCCAAGTCCGTCGGAATGCACAATGGACATGAATGGATGCAGGTGATCAGACAGCATACTTACGTACGTAACACGTATCGGAGTCGTATCAGGGGGACCATTTCACTCCAACTGCATACGCCTCACACCATTCCAGAGCCTCCACCATTCTGAACAGTCCACTGCTGACATATAGGGTCCATGGGTTCATGAGGCTGTCTCTATACCCGTATGCGTCCGTCCTCTCGATTAAATCTTCATAACCTGCCATTGTAGCAGCAGTAACTGATTTAACTTGTTGTCTTTTATAGACGTTGCCGACCGCAGCGCCGTATTCTGTCCATTTACATATCTCTGTATCGGAAAATGCATGCCTGTATCAGTTTCTTTCGCGCTCCAGTGTAATTAAAGTGCAGCTACTCTCGGAGATCCAGTATGGGTTGTAATTATTATCATATGACAGCGAAACTTGGTAGGTATGGTAATGCGTTAATGCGGAAAAATTAGTTCCGATTTTGGCCAACGTCTCGCACTGTACGTTGTTTGTATGACGGTTTGACACCTACGCTGTCATTTAACAAGCCATAACGTGACTGAACAGTATGGCTGTTGGTAAGAGATACCGTGATCTGTTGGTGAAACTGTTTTCTGTTAACAGCAGCCCCTTACGGGGCAGTTCCGGCCGTCTTGGTGCAGGTCTTATTACATTCGACTCCACATTGGGCGACCTGCGCGCCGAATGGGGATGAAACGATGATGAAGACAACACAAAACCCAGTCCCTCAGGAGAAAAGAATCCTAGACCCAGCCGGGAATCGAACCCGGACCCCTTAGGGCGGCAGTCCGTCACGCTGACCATACAGATATCTTTTTTTTTATTAAATCTCATTTTGTTCGTTTTCGTTCGTTGTATTTGCTCGGGGCGGGACCTCGCAAGACACCCGTTTCAGTTCGTTGTTGATCCATTAGCTCAGTTTTTTTATTACAGAGGGCAGCCAACCCTATGACCGAACACGCTGAGTTAGCGTGCAGGCATATCAAGGCGGACAGAAATCATGGTGCTGGGTTGAGAAAGTATTGCCGACCAAAAGGTGTGGAGCCCCGATTTCATTAAATGGTTTAAGGAAAATGATACTGAAATTTGAAAACACAGGTGACCCTCGTGTTACACTTGGAAGAGGAAGTCGTTCTAGCCCAGTGGAAGTTGGTGACCAAGTTGCTGCTGTTGTAACTCACCATGCCGTACGTGCGCTGGGTTGTCCCACGGTCAGCAGTACGGAAAGTTTTGTGATGTATTTTGGACTGGTACCCGCAAAAGATCAGACGGTTCAGCAACTGAAACATCATGATACTGAGCAACATTCTGAATTTGCTCTTCGGTTTCTGGCACGGGTTGAAGATGATTACATGTAGCCGGGCATTATTCTATGGAGAGGCGAGGGACATTTTACACTACGTAGTGAAGTGCAGGTGTACCGTGACGTCTGAACGTTATTGAGACGTCCTTGTACAGCATGCGATTCCTGCTTTGGAAGAGCCCAACTGTGTGGAAATCATTGGTTTCATGGGATGGGACAACACCTCATGTCGTTCTACCAGTGAAAGATCTGCTTAATGCAACCTTCCACGAACGTGTTATACGCAGAAGTTTCCTTGATGCATGAGCTGCAAGGTCGCCCGATCTGGAATCCAGTATTCAGAACACGTTGCTCAGATTCCACTAGAACTGCTGGAAACATGTCATTTCATGTATGTGACATCTAGTCAACGTCTCCAGTTCTAATATTGAGCACATTGTGTAAGCGACGGTTAATACCAAAATAACAACGTTATGCCTTTCTCAGTGTTTGACCTTTTCTGCCTGCACCCTGTTCCCAGTCCATTATATATGGAAAAATTTCTATTCATCTTTTTTGCATCCACAACTCCATATTTGGATCTGTTGGCCAAAATTGGAACTATATTCTTCAGCGTAAATCAGTTCTGCATTACAATACCTACCAAGATTCGTTTCCATACAATGAGTACAGCCGACACTAGACCTCTGTGAATAGCTACATTTTAATTACACTACTGGCTGTTAGAATTGCTAGACCACGAAGATGACGTGCTACAGACGCGAAATTTAACCAGCAGGAAGAAGATACTGTGATATGCAAGTGATTAGCTTTTCAGAGCATTCACACAAGGTTGACGCCGGTGGCGACACCTACAACGTGCTGACATGAGGAAATTTAACCTACAGGAAGAAGATGCTGTCATATGCAAGTGATTAGCTTTTCAGAGCATTCACACAAGGTTGGCGCCGGTGGCGACACCTACAATATGCTGACATGAGGAAAGTTTCCAACCGATTTCTCATACACAAACAGCACTTGACCGGCGTTGCCTGATGAAACGCTGTTGTGATGCCTCGTGTAAGGAGGAGAAATGCGTACCATCACATTTCCGACTTTGATAAAGGTCGGATTGTAGCCTGTCGCGATTGCGGTGTATCGTATCGCGACGTTGCTGCTCGTGTTGGTCGAGATCCAATGACTGTTAGCAGAATATGGAATCGGTGGGTTCAGGAGGGTAATACGGTACGCCGTGGTGGATCCCAACGGCCTAGTATCACTAGCAGTCAAGAAAACATGCATCTTATCCGCATGGCTGTAACGGATCGTGCAGCCACGTCTCGATCCCTGAGTCAACAGATGCGGTCGTTTGCAAGGCAACAACCGTCTGCACGAACAGTTCGACGACGTTTGCAGCAGCATAGACTATCAGCCCGGAGACCATGGCTGCGGTTACCCTTGACGCTACATCACAGACAGGAGTGTCTGCGATGGTGTACTCAACGACGAACCTGGGTGCACGAATGGCAAAACGTCATTTTTTTCGGACGAATCCAGGTTTGGTTTATAGCATCATGATGGTCGCATCCGTGTTTGGCGACATTGCGGTGAACGCACATTTGAAGCCTGTATTCGTCACCGCCATGCTGGCGTATCACCCGCCGTGATCGTATGGGGTGCCATTGGTTACACGTCTCGGTCACCTCTTATTCGCATTGACGGCACTTTGAACAGTGGACATTACATTTCAGATGTGTTACGACCTGTGGCTCTACCCTTCATTCGATCCCTGCGAAACCCTACATAGCACCAGGATAATGCACGACCGCATGTTACAGGTCCAGTACGGGCCGTTGTGGATACACAAAATGCTCGACTGCTGCCCTGGCCAGCACATTCTCCACATTTGAATTGAAAACGTCTGCTCAATGGTGGCCGAGCAACTGGCTCGTCACAATACACCAGTGACTACTCTTGATGAACTGTGGTATCGTGTTGAAGCTGCATGGACCGCTGTACCTGTACACGCCATCTAAGCTCTGTTTGACTCAATGCCCAGGCGTATCAAGGTCGTTATTACGGCCAGAGGTGGTTGTTCTGGGTACCGATTTCTCAGGATCTATGCAGCAAATTGCGTGAAACTGTAATAAGATGTCAGTTCTAGTGTAATAGATTTGTCTAATGAATACCCGTTTATCATCTGCATTTCTTCTTGTTGTAGCAATTTTAATGGCTAGTAGTGTATAATCACCCAGTACCTTTAACAGTGGCTGGATGCTTTTTTTACTTTATTGGAAGAATTACCTCGTATTTTTGCATAATCACGCTCTCATAGTATCGATTTTCGACACAGTAACACTGTTGTTTTGTGTACCTGTAAACAGCACAAGGAAAATCGACTGCACCTGAACGTGTACTTTACATACCACCGCAACAGCTTCACCAGTTCGGGATTAATAGTGCGTAAGACTTCGTAGATCGTCCGCATCGTGTTGCTTTCGAAGATCCTGCGTCCCCACTGTCGGAAGTCGGCGTCTGGGTTGCGCTGGCAGTTGACCTCGATGCCGAAGACTACGGATGCGATGATGTCGGTGGTGTAGCGGGCCCCCACCTCGCGCATCTCCATCACCTCCCCTCGGGAGGCAGGCTCCTCCAGCACGTCTGACAGCTCTCGACCGCAGTCCAAGATCGTCTGGAACGACAGAGGACAAATTCCGTGCAGAAAACGGTCGCTGGTGCGCAGTGGACAAATTTCGTCCGATGCGCTGGGCGAGTTCCTTCGTTTGTTTGGAAGTGGCGGCCTACACTGTTTCCTCTCTTTCAGGTGTTTGGGATGGTAAAATCAAGGTGCCCGTCCTGCAGTCCTTCACAAACGGTTTTCCAGAAACTATCCAGTAAATAAATTCATTTTTGCATCACTTATAGCTTTATATGTCAGCTTCATGATAACGCGCCTATCATTTCGTTACTAATCGTTACTTCGTTACTGTGATATTTGCACAATATATATAAATGACCTGGTAGATAGTGTCGGAAGTTCCATGCAGCTTCTCGCGGATGATGCTTTAGTATACAGAGAAGTTGCAGCATTAGAAAATTGTAGCGAAATGCAGGAAATCTGCAGCGGATAGGCACTTGGTGCAGGAAGCGGCAACTGACCCTTAACATAGACAAATGTAACGTATTGCGAATACATAGAAAGAAGGATCGTTTATTGTATGATTATATGATGTAACTGGTAGCAGTTACTTCTGTAAAATATCTGGTAGTATGCGTGCGGAACGATTTGAAGTGGAATGATCATATAAAATTAATTGTTGGTAAGGCGGGTACCAGATTGAGATTCATTGGGAGAGTCCTTAGAAAATGTAGCCCATCAACAAAGGAGATGGCTTACAAAACACTCGTTCGACCTATACTTGAGTGTTGCTCATCAGTGTGGGATCCGTACCAGGTCGGGTTGACGGAGGAGATAGAGAAGATCCAAAGAAGATTGGCGCGTTTCGTCACAGGGTTATTTGGTTACGGAGATGTTTAGCAAACTCAAGTGGCAGACTCTGCAAGAGAGGCGCTCTGAATCGCGGTGTAGCTTGCTGTCCAGGTTTCGAGAGGGTGCGTTTCTGGATCAGGTATCGAATATATTGCTTCCCGCTACTTAGACCTCCCGAGGAGATCACGAATGTAAAATTAGAGAGATTCGAGCGCGCACGGAGGCTTTCAGACAGTCGTTCTTCCCGCGAACCATACGCGAGTGGAACAGAGAAGGGAGGTAATGACAGTGACACTTAAAGTGCCCTCCGCCACACACCGTTCGGTGGCTTGCGGAGTATAAATGTAGATGTAGATGTAAGTAAATCCACAAAATTCGAAAAAGTTTTTAATGAAAAATGGAAAGTTTATCTAACGTATTGACTTTTTCTTTATACTTGGGTAGAGATCTGTACCTGTCCTGACTCTTGAGCAATTGATCTTATACAACTCACTCATTTGCGATCGTGATAAAGCGACAATGAAATATCCATATCATCCCATATACTTCAAAACGGTTTGAGATATCTAAACGAGATTTTGGTAATTATACCAAGCAAAGAGGAGAGTATTTTCCCATAAGGGTACCATGTGAACATTCATTATCTATCTGCAAACTTTTTCAGTGAAAGAATGTAATTTTTAAGGGCCATCGATAACTGATCAAACACCAAATTGTATGGATTTTGGAATAATATAAGTGAAGACATTAGACCTTTATTTTTGTTCCAAGGATGTATTTTTTCATAAGCTATTGGCCTTACATGTCCTCATTTCCTCGCTTGATAAATCGCTTTTTCAGAAATCTCTCGCAACTGCGATTACACAACGTATTAATAAGGTGACGTTGTGTGAACTCCACTGTGTTTTGGTAAAAGAAGCAACTTTTAACATGGCAGCAAGAGAAATGTAGGTTTTACACAAAATTCGCCACTCATAACGCTTCTCTGGATGTTACAAATGGTTAACAAGTCTGACGCAAATAAATCGATGCTTTTGTTCCATTTTCTGTGCAATTCTTTCCAGACAGTAATAACAAGAGGTGATAGCAGATTTTTTGGGAGGTCACCGCCCAAATATGGGCGTGGAAATGCTCCATTAAATATTTACAAAAACTGTGAGCACTGGCCTCAGTTTGTACTGCATTTCCCCTCCAACGCTCACCATTTCCCCTACAGCACCTGCCCTCAACCCCCACCACTACTGCTCTCCTCACACTTGCCCTCTCGACTGTGCATCTACCGTCCATGTTATTATGCATGCACTCTGCCAAAGGAACTCACTGTGTACAATACAAAGTTATATGGGATCTTGATGGCACTTGACTAGATGAGCTGCACTAACATTGTTAATTTTTTGAGTTGCTTTGAGTCCCTGAGAGCTTCTCACTCTCTGCAACTCTTCCACACATATGATATTCACAGATACATGCTATTGTACTGAGACAGTACAATGTAGGAGTTATTTTTTCTGCCACAATAAATCATATAATACGCAACCACACAACGTTAAAGGCAACAAAGACAAATATTCCAACCTGAGCAGTTCCAAGATAAAGACCAGTCCGCGCACAGTAGAATATGTGGATCAGACTGGAGGAAGTTTCAGAAATAGATTTAAGGAACATTTGTGTACAGGACCCTACATAAATCGCACATTAGGTCACAGGACATGTTGTTGACGACATAGATGATAATAGGGTAAGGTGGGCTCAATCCGACCGGGTGGGTAAACCCGTCTGCCCTCTATTTGTGAGAAACGGCAAAGCGGAGCCATTTCACTTTAGTGTTACCTTATAGATCATTCGAAATAACGAAAATGTCACCTTGACAGCTTTGCTGCATTTGACATTTAGGCACACAAAAGACAACAAGTGTGTTTTCGACTGTTTCAATTTAATTTTTGTGCAAATTGCATCACTAGATTTACCTTCTTAAATAAAACTATCGCAAAACAAACGGTAAGGGGTTTTGTAGTGCATCTAGTGACCTATTCAGTGCATGTATCGCTTGTGTTGGAATTGTCGTGTAAACTGTTTCTACGTGTGGTAAATGAAAAATGGCATGGTGGGGTAAATCCGACCGCATTTTTTATCGTTTATCTGTATGGAATTATTTATTTATGTAAACAAAGTGAATTTTTGTTTATTTTTAGGAAAATGGTACGACATTACATACGAAAAACGACAAAACGCAATGAAAACGATATTCGCCGAGCAGTTTCTGCAATGCAAATGGGAAAATTTTTACGAGCTGTCGCCCGTGATTTTAACATTCCGAGATCGACATTGCTGTTGCACCGCCGTGCAATGAAATCATCTGTTCTCAATTACAATTTAGATTCATTTAACTTTCAGTACATTTAGTACTATAGACATTGTTCTTTCTTTGAATAAATTTTGTTCATTCACGTAAAAAACCTAATTTCTTATAATTATTTCTCAAAATATCTTCATTTAGAACTATTTCTGTGCAAAATCAGCCAAACAAATAGGCGGTCGGATTTACCACACCATTTTTGCAAATGGCAAAAATGGACGTTTCTTAAAATACGGATATCTAAAAAACTATTGAAGGTATAGCAAATATATTTTGCAAGAATTTTTTTTTGCTCCTTTATATTACCTATAATTTTAACGTATATAACGGTCAGGCTATTTACAATTTGTACAGAAACCAGATGGCGGTTACAACAGTCGAGGGACATGAAAGGGAAGCAGTGGTTGGGAAGAGAGTGAGAGAGGGTTGTAGCCTCTCCCCGATGCTATTCAATCTGTATATTGAGCAAGCAGTAAAGGAAACGAAAGAAAAGTTTGGAGTAGGTATTAAAATCCATGGAGAAGAAATAAAATCTTTGAGGTTCTCCGATGACATTGTAATTCTGCCAGAGACAGCAAAGGAATTGGAAGAGCAGTTGAACGGTATGGACAGTGTCTTGAAAGGATGGAATAAGATGAACATCATCAAAAGCAAAACGAGGATAATGGAATGTAGTTGAATTAAGTCGGGTGATGCTAAGGGAATTAGATTAGGAAATGGGACACTTAAAGTAGTAAAGGAGTTTTGCTATTTCGGGAGCAAAATAACTGATGATGGTCGAAGTAGAGAGGATATAAAATGTAGACTAGGAATGGCAAGGAAAGCGTTTTTGAAAAAGAAAAATTTGTTAACATCGAGTATTGATTTAAGTTTCAGGAAGTCGTTTCTGAAAGTATTTGTATGGAGTGTAGCCATGTATTGAAGTAAAACATGGACGATAAATAGTTTGCACAAGAAGAGAATAAAAGCTTTCGAAATGTGGTGCTACAGGAGAATGCTGAAGATTAGATGGGTAGATCACACAACTAATGATGAAGTATTGAATAGAATTGGGGAGAAGAGGAGTTTGTGGCACAACTTGACTAGAAGGGATCGGTTGGTAGGACATGTTCTGAGGCATCAAGGGATCACAAATTTAGCATTGGAGGGCAGCGTGGAGGGTAAAAATCGTAGAGGGAGACCAAGAGAGGAATACACTAAGCAGATTCAGAAGGATGTAGGTTGCAGTAGGTACTGGGAGATGAAGAAGCCTGCACAGGATAGAGTAGCATGGAGAGCTGAATCAAACCAGTCGCTGGACTGAAGACCACAGCAACAACAACAACAACAACAACAACAACGTTCAGATTCAACCTCGGATAAGCGTTTTATAGCAACAAGAAATTACTGGGTACGATTTACCCCACCTTACCCTATAGCAATACTTCATAAACCAAACAAAGGCCTGAAAATGAACTGTTTTCAAGAACTGGAAATTATTACTAAAGGAATAAAACTAATGGGACAGAAATTGGTTGATGTGATGTACATGTACAAACAAATGATTATAATTTCAGAATAATTGAATGATTTTCTGTAGAGAAAAAGCTTTAAAACTTGATCAAGTCAGTAACGTGTTGGTGCGCCTCTGAGTCCTGAGCAAGCAGTTATTCGGCTTAGCATTGACTGACAGTGTTGTTGCATGTCTTCCTGAGGGACATCTTACTAAACTCTGTCCAGTTCCCTCTCAAATGGGGAGAGATTCGGTAAGCTTGCTGGCCAAGGTAGGGTTTGTCAATCCCTATGACAAGCAGTATACCCTCTCACTGTGTGCGGGTGGGCATTATCTTGTTGAAATGTAAGCTCAGGAAGGTTCGCAATGGAGGTAAACAAAACGAGGCGTAGAGTCGGCCTGGAATCTCACTGACTGGAGTCGAATTGTCTTCAGTGATGAGTCCCGCTTCGAATTTAGCCCCTATGACCAGCGAACACTTGTATGGAGACGCGCTGGACAATGGTGGGAAAACAACCCTACAGTCGCCCGCCATACGGCTCGACAGGCTGGCGTAATAGTCTGGGGCGCCATTTCTTTCCTTTGGTTATCATCCGCGGCGTCCTTATAGTGTAGCGGTACGTCGTCGATATTGAACGGCTCATTTTGTTGCCCTCCATGGCAAGCCAACCTGGCTTGCATTTCAGCAGTGTAATAACAGGCTGCATCCGACGAAAGTTTCTACTGCTTGTCTTCGTGATTTCCAAACCCTACATTGCCCAGCGAGGTCGACAGATCTTTTAGTGACTGAGAACGTTTAGTGCGTTATGGTCAGGGCTCCCCAATCAGCTCGGGATTTTGACGATATAACTCGCAAATTGGGCACAATTTGGCACGATATCCCTGAGGAGGTCATACAAAAACTCTATCAATCAATGTTAAGTCAAAACTCTGCTTGCATAAGGGCCAGAGGTGGACCAACACGTTGTTGACTTGCTCAGATTGTGAATTTCACTTGAATGAATCATCCAAATATTCTGTAATTTTAATCAATTGTTTGTACACGTACATAACACCAGTCGACTTCCGTCGCATTCGAGTAATTCCTTCGTGGTACGTTATTAATATATCAGTGTAAGGTTTTCGCTAAGTTGTAATGGATAATTCGACGAACGTCTCGACGTTCGCAAGTTCAAAATGGTTCAAATGGCTCATCAGTCCCCTATAACTTTGTATTGATTAAACTATCCATTTCATTCAACAAGTCTTGTAATTATTCTTCACGTTCACTGAGTGTAACGTGTCATCATCGAATCTTATTATTGATGTCATTTCACCCAGAATTTTTAATACCACTTTTGAAACTTTCTGTTATTCCAGCATTGCTTCTTCGCTGTATAGACAGAACAGTAGAAGTGAAAGACTACATCCCCGCTTTACATACTTTTTTCTCCAAGCAATTCGTTCTTGGTCTTCTAGTGTTATTATTATTCCATCGTGGGTATTGTAAGTAGTGTATTTTACCTGTCTTTCCTTATAGCTTATCCCAACATTTCTCAGAACTTCGAACATCTTGCACCATTTTACATTGTCGAAAGCTTTTTCCAGGCCGACAGATTCTATGAAAGTGTTTCAATTTCTCTTCAGCATTGCTTCCATTACCAACCGCAACGTCAGAACCACCTCTCTCGTGGTTTCATCTTTCCCAAAGCCAAACTGCTCTTCATCTAACAGAGTCTCGCTTTTCTTTTCCATTCTTGTGTATACTATTCTAATGAGCAACTAGGATGCATGAGATGTTAAGCTGATTGTGCGATAATTGTCGCCCTTGTCAGCTCTTGCAATCTTGAGAATTGTGTGGATGATGTTTCACCGAAAGTCTGAAGGTATATCGCCAGTCTCAAACATTCTATACACCAACGCGAATACTCGTTTTTTTGCCTCTTCTCCAAATGATTTTAAAAATTCCGTTCGAATATTATTTATTCTCCCTCCCTTATTTGATCTCAAGTCTTCCAAAGCTCACTTAAATTCTGGTTCTAATACTTGGAGCCACTACGTCCTGCCTATCGATTCCTGTTTCTTCTTCGATCACATAATGAGACATGTCCTCCCGCTCAAAGAGGCCTTCAATGTACTCTTTCCATCTATTCGCTCTCTACTCTGCTTTAACAGCAGGGAAGAAACCTCACCGGTAACGACCACAGGAAAGGCCTCGGACATTGGCGCACCAGGTGTATATAATCTGCGGCCTCGAGTTCGGCTCCAATCCGTCACCAGCAATGGAAGGTGAAGCTTCGACAATGCCAGCCATTCGTGTTCACGAAATGTCAGAAAAATTGTCAATGCAGCCGGCCGAACAACCCGAGATAGAAGCCAACTGGCGATAGAGGCTGTGTTACACTGTGTTCCCGTGATATCTCCTGGTGGGTAACAACCTTCCTGTCTGGTGAAATTACTTTCAGAAGTAGCCTGGTAGCCATCGTGGAAGGAAGTCAGTATTGCACTCTGGAAAGATAAGTACATCGTAATGAAAAGTTCTGAAGGATGAATACATTTTCCGACACTAGGACTAGAGCCCATATTATTGCCTTTCAGGTCAGCTCTCTTCCTAACTGGGCTACCTAGACAGTCAGATCTGCTCTCTATCGGTACTTATCTACACGATATCCTGTGTAATGTCGGGAATGTAGGGAACAGTTACTGACAATAAAACTCTAGAGTCCAGGCGTCAAATGAGTCTGGATATCACATCTTGTGGTTGTAGCACTCCCCACCATAGTCAAGCATTCCAAGGTCAGCAACTAAATGCACACACCGTGTGAGAATGAGCGAGAAGCTACTCGATCGAGCAGTAGCATTTTCCGTTACGAAAAATCAACATTTACAGCCATGAGAGCGATGTGCCACCGTATATTGTCCCATACTGAATTCCGAATTCCCATATACAGATGAATGGCACAGTGACTGATCAGCATAGCATAATCCGCATGGCCTGGCTTGGTTGGTAAAGACTTTAGTTCAATTGTTTTTTAACTTGCTTCATTAGCCTTTAGCTTAAACAATAAACCCAGCTCTTACTTATGTAAGATACGTGGGTATTGACAGAAAATTACAGGTTGAATTTGTTAGTATGCTTACACACACACACACACACATACACACGTTGTAGGCAGGACACACTGGTTAGCTATAATTAAAGTGTAGCTACTCACAGATCTTCAAGTGGGTTTTAACTATCGTACGGCTGTAAAACTTGGTAGGTATTCTAATTATGACTGTGGAACCGATATGCGCTGTAAAAAATATCTATTTCGGCCAACAGGTGCAGATCTGGCGTTGTAAAACACCAAGGCGACGTCTCCAATGCTCATTTTGAACAAACTGTGTAAGAGGTTGTTAACATAACATAAATATTATGTTTTCCTCGCTTGTTTGAATTCTTTTACTTACGTCCCATTCCTAATAAATTACACACGGAAACATTTCTATGAGTTTTTTGCATTCACAGTGTCAGATTTACACATGGTGGTCAAAACTGGGACTAAGTTTTTTGCTACGTAAATTTGTTCCACATTCACGCTTTAGAATACTTTCATCTACGTCTAAATCACTGCTCTACAGTTCACATTTATGTACCTTGCAGAAGGTTAATCGAACCACCTTCAAGGTATTTCTCTATCGTTCCACTCTCAAATGGCCCGCGGCGAAAACTAGCACATGATCTTTCTGAGCAACCTCCCATTTCCTTTATTTTATTATGATGATCATCTCTCCGTGTGTAGGTATGTGCCAACAGAATATATTCGCAATCGGAGGGTAAAGCTGGTGACTGAAATTTCATGAGCAGCAACGAAAAATACCTTCGTTTCATTGGTTGCCATCCAAAATCACGTATCATGTTCGTGGTATTCTCTTCCCTATTTCGCGTTACTAAAAAAAGTAGCTCTACTAAACTCTACCAAGTTTCGCTGTCATACGATAATTGCAGCCAACAATGGGACTGTGTGAGTAGCTGCTCTTTGATTATAAACACCCAGTATATACACTCCTGGAAATGGAAAAAAGAACACATTGACACCGGTGTGTCAGACCCACCATACTTGCTCCAGACACTGGGAGAGGGCTGTACAAGCAATGATCATACGCATGGCACAGCGGACACACCAGGAACCGCGGTATTGGCCGTCGAATGGCGCTAGCTGCGCAGCATTTGTGCACCGCCGCCGTCGGTGTCAGCCAGTTTGCCGTGGCATACGGAGCTCCATCGCAGTCTTTAACACTGGTAGCATGCCGCGACAGCGTGGACGTGAACCGTATGTGCAGTTGACGGACTTTGAGCGAGGGCGTATAGTGGACATGCGGGAGGCCGGTTGGACGTACCGCCGAATTGCTCAACACGTGGGGCGTGAGGTCTCCACAGTACATCGATGTTGTCGCCAGTGGTCGGCGGAAGGTGCACGTGCCCGTCGACCTGGGACCGGACCGCAGCGACGCACGGATGCACGCCAAGACCGTAGGACCCTACGCAGTGCCGTAGGGGACCGCACCGCCACTTCCCAGCAAATTAGGGACACTGTTGCTCCTGGGGTATCGGCGAGGACCATTCGCAACCGTCTCCATGAAGCTGGACTACGGCCCCGCACACCGTTAGGCCGTCTTCCGCTCACGCACCAACATCGTGCAGCCCGCCTCCAGTGGTGTCGCGACAGGCGTGAATAGAGGGACGAATGGAGACGTGTCGTCTTCAGCGATGAGAGTCTCTTCTACCTTGGTGCCAATGATGGTCGTATGGGTGTTTGGCGCCGTGCATGTGAGCGCCACAATCAGTACTGCATACGACCGAGGCACACAGGGCCAATACGAGGCATCATGGTGTGGGGAGCGATCTCCTACACTGGCCGTACACCTCTGGTGATCGTAGAGGGGACACTGAATAGTGCACGGTACATCCAAACCGTCATCGAACCCATCGTTCTACCATTCCTAGACCGGCAAGGGAACTTGCTGTTCCAACAGGACAATGCACGTCCGCATGTATCCCGTGCCACCCAACGTGCTCTAGAAGGTGTACGTCAACTACCCTGGCCAGCAAGGTCTTCGGATCTGTCCCCCATTGAGCATGTTTCGGACTGGATGAAGCGTCGTCTCACGCGGTCTGCACGTCCAGCACGAACGCTGATCCAACTGAGGCGCCAGGTGGAAATGGCATGGCAAGCCGTTCCACAGGACTACATCGAGCATCTCTACGATCGTCTCCATGGGAGAATAGCAGCCTGCATTGCTGCGAAAGGTCGATATACACTGTAATAGTGCTGACATTGTGCATGCTCTGTTGCCTGTGTCTATGTGCCTGTGGTTCTGTCAGTGTGATCATGTGATGCATCTGACCCCAGGAATGTGTCAATAAAGTTTCCCCTTCCTGGGACAATGAATTCACGGTGTTCTTATTTCAATTTCCAGGAGTGTAGTTACAGACCAATACCATATAACCTTTCTAAAGTCAAATTTTCTAATACATTTTTGTGCAGTCCATTGTCAGTGATACATAGATGCCGATTCTTGTCGCAACAATTAATCTGTACATTTTACAGAAAAATCTGTGCTCCTTTGTTACCAACAAACCCGTCAGGCAGACAGATAACAAATGACCAAGCTCCTTAAGTTAATATAAAAGAATTGTAATGATACCATGTACTCTCAGACGCACAAAGAAAAGGTGATCTGTGTGCTCTCTTCTCCGCAAGAGCAGAAAGGTGTCTCTACAATGTGCAGCCTGTGATGTTCACAGAAACACCTGTGGTTAAATTTGAGTCTGGCTCTCTGAGAAGATAGGTGCCTAGGCACTTAAGTTGTACGAGATTTCGTAGAGTAGGTGACGCACACCTCAATTGTTACATAATTCTTGCCTTTGTGTCTTGTTGTTTCCTCCCAGTCCTGTGGCTAGTCCTCTATCATGTGCCTCTGTTAAAAATGTTCAGATGTGTGTGAAATCTTATGGGACTTAATTGCTAAGGTCATCAGTCCTTAAGCTTACACACTACTTAACCTAAAATATCCTAAGGACAAACACATACACCCATGCCCGAGGGAGGATTCGAACCTCCGCCGGGACCAGCCGCACAGTCAATGACTGCAGCGCCCCAGACCACTCGGCTAATCCCGCGCGGCTATGCCTGTGTAGAACATATCGGTAAACTGTAGTTGGGAATGCAGCACAGGTGGTATGTCCTATCACCCAACAACCCAATGATTTCCCTTAATCGACAAGCACCTTGGCTGTCGAGATGGTTATTTGGAAAAAGGACACAGGCAATTTCTTTCGCCCATCCTTTTCCTGCCTAAGGTTAAGCATCAGTTCTAATGACCTCGTTCCCCAAGAGACGTTAATTTGTAATCCTCCTTCAAGTAAGATGTAGATGTAGATGTAGAAGTAACATGTGTTATGACCTCAACACTATCTCAAGTAATGATAAAACTTGGTAAACAGCTACCGGCTAATTCGCCAAAACACTATCTGATATTACTAAAACTGGTGTGGAGCTTCAAAGCCTTCTTCACCTCGAAAGACTTCCTTGGACCTTATATTACTGGTATGTTTCTAAGTTATGTGCCATGTTAATATCAACACAGAAATCGTACCCGTACGTCCGTAGAGAATACTTGAAACATCAGTAATACTATAGCAGATTGAGACTAGAATAAAGTGGGCTTCCTTCTAGCACCAAAAATGTGCCCAGATAAACGTTACGTTCAGTGACTAGTGCCCTGTAGGTGCCAAACCGATGATAAACTTAGCTAGCTCACCTGGAACATCGTCTTCATTTTCCCCGACGTGAATGTTGGGGACAGCTTCACGCGCAACCTTCGCCACTTATTGCCACCCAGCAGGAAAAGGTGTTTGGTCAGAGGATCAGCATCATCGAACTTGAACCCCCTGTCCTGGAAGGACCAGAAATCCTTGACGAGGATAGTGCGTATCAGATCGGGATCCAGTATCACCAGACTCGGTCGGTTGAAGATGTAAATCCCGCCGAAACGTTTGCCTAGAAGATATAAGAAAATTAATTTTTCTCAGGTATGTATTTATTATACGATTCATGTATCTTATGAGACATTCATACACATTACAAAAATGTACCACTGTAAAAATTTCAACCAGACCTAGTACACATATTATTTGCTACCTGGAAAGAATCACTGTGGGGGTATGAGCCCCCTACCCAACAAAGGGGTGTGGTGTGGAGGAGAAAAAGGAATGTAGCCCATGACGCGCCAGTACCCTAACTTTACTCATCCACTATTTGAGAATGAGTGCTTTTAGCGAATTACAACACAAATTACACATAATAATTTCAAACGTTTACGAAAATTTTTCTCGTTGACAACCCCCATAAAATGATGAAAGCAAACAAGTTTATCGCTTAAACATAGTCGCTGTTCGTGCAGCAAAACTGCCGCAACAGCAAAGACATTTTAATTTATTACTTCTTTACTAGTAATTGTACAGGTTTCCCGATGCCACTGAATGTACATGCGAAATTATGTCATTTCGCGGGACATCGCTTTATTTGCTCACGAGACCCAGAAATTATTAGATACAGGCTCCCTGGTAGATGCTATTTTCCTAGACTTCCGGAAGGCGTTCGATGCAGTTCCGCACTGTCGCCTGATAAACAAAGTAAGAGCCTACGGAATATCAGACCAGCTGTGTGACTGGATTGCAGAGTTTTTAGCAAACAGAACACAGCATGTTGTTATCAATGGAGAGACGTCTACAGACGTTAAAGTAACCTCTGGCGTGCCACAGGGGAGTGTTATGGGACCATTGCTTTTCACAATATATATAAATGACCTAGTAGATAGTGTCGGAAGTTCCATGCGGCTTCTCGCGGATGATGCTGTAGTATACAGAGAAGTTGCAGCATTAGAAAATTGTAGCGAAATGCAGGAAGATCTGCAGCAGATAGACACTTGGTGTAGGGAGTGGCAACTGACCCTTAACGCAGACAAATGTAATGTATTGCGAATACATAGAAAGAAGGATCCTTTATTGTATGATTATATGATAGCGGAACAAACACTGGTAGCAGTTACTTCTGTTAAATATATGGGAGCATGCGTGCGGAACGATTTGAAATGGAATGATCATATAAAATTAATTGTTGGTAAGGCGGGTACCAGGTTGAGATTCATTGGGAGAGTCCTTAGAAAATGTAGTCCATCAACAAAGGAGGTGGCTTACAAAACACTCGTTCGACCTATACTTGAGTGTTGCTCATCAGTGTGGGATCCGTACCAGATCGGGTTGACAGAAGAGATAGAAAAGATCCAAAGAAGAGCGGCGCGTTTAGTCACAGGGTTATTTGGTAACCGTGATAGCGTTACGGAGATGTTTAGCAAACTCAAGTGGCAGACTCTGCAAGAGAGGCGCTCTGCATCGCGGTGTAGCTTGCTCTCCAGGTTTCGAGAGGGTGCGTTTCTGGATGGGGTATCGAATATACTGCTTCCCCCTACTTATACCTCCCGTGGAGATCACGAATGTAAAATTAGAGAGATTCGAGCGCGCACGGAGGCTTTCAGACAGTCGTTCTTCCCGCGAACCATACGCGAGTTTAACAGAAAAGGGAGGTAATGACAGTGGCACTAAAGTGCCCTCCGCCACACACCGTTGGGTGGCTTGCGGAGTATGAATGTAGGTGTAGATGTAGATGTAGATAGTACAGGAGATATGACATCATAAACACCGAGATGCGTGAAAACTGACACATTGTAATGCGTGTGAGCCTTCCCTTCACGTGTTCAGGCCAAGTATGACGCGCATTTATGTGCTCAAGAATGCTCAGTAGCAGTTAGGCTACATGTACATCTGACAGTTAGGCGTCAGAAAGGAGCATTAATGACAATATCACAGGAGGGAATGTTTTGCAACTTTAGTAGGGACAAGATCCACCTATTAGGGAGTCGGATCTTACAATCTCAGACATACTTCCGTCACAATGTCCGCAAACGTGACGTCAGATCCGCCTAGCAACAGCGATCTGAACGCCCATTGTCTGAAAGTTTGGATGTATATAGGAAACGAGCGAAGTGTCCTTATCGGCTAAGGGAGAAAGGTGGGGTCTTTCTTGTCCTTCAGGAAGACAGGGCGAGTTAGTAGCGAGGCGCCACTCAAAACACACGGTTTTAGATTAGATTAGATTAGATTAGTTTTTCGTCCCATAGATCAGTGATGAGGACATCCTCGTGGATGTGGAACATGTCACTTTTTTATAGCTGAAATAACAATACTAATAGTATGAATATATACAATACATCACTTGTTTCTATTAAAAAATTCGTCCATGGAGTAGAAGGATTTGGCCACTAGTAAGTCTTTCAGGCTCCTTTTAAACCGATCTTTATTTGTAACAAAATTTTTTATGTTTGCCGGCAAATTATTGAAGATGAGTGTTCCTGAGTAGTGGACCTCTTTTTGAACTAAAGTAAGTGCTTTTAAGTCTTTGTGCAGATCTTTTTTTTTTCCTGGTATTGTATGTATGAACTGAGCTGTGTGTTGGAAAAAGAGATATATTATTTAGGACAAATTTCATTAAGGAGTAAATATACTGAGGGGCAGTTCTTTGAAGTGGTTTCTACAAGACGTCCGTGAGTTTACTCCACAAATAATACGTATTACACGCTTTTGGACTCTGAAAACTTTTGTTTGACTTGAAGAGTTACCCCAAAATAATATACCATATGCCATTATGGAATGAAAGTAGGCAAAGTATGCAAGCTTTTTCACTTTTATGTCGCCTATGTGTGCTAACACTCGAATTGTAAATACAGATTTGTTAAGGCGTTTCTGCAGTTCTGTGGTGTGCTCCTCCCAACTGAATTTATTATCAAACTGAATTTATTATCAACCGTAAACAGGAGGTGGCTCCAAAAGAACGGTCGCGAGTAAATTTTCCAGCTGTTAAACATGAGACAAAGTGATGGTTAGTTATAAGTGAACGCCACGTGTCGTGGGCAATGTACACTCCTGGAAATTGAAATAAGAACACCGTGAATTCATTGTCCCAGGAAGGGGAAACTTTATTGACACATTCCTGGGGTCAGATACATCACATGATCACACTGACAGAACCACAGGCACATAGACACAGGCAACAGAGCATGCACAATGTCGGCACTAGTACAGTGTATATCCACCTTTCGCAGCAATGCAGGCTGCTATTCTCCCATGGAGACGATCGTAGAGATGCTGGATGTAGTCCTGTGGAATGGCTTGCCATGCCATTTCCACCTGGCGCCTCAGTTGGACCAGCGTTCGTGCTGGACGTGCAGACCGCGTGAGACGACGCTTCATCCAGTCCCAAACATGCTCAATGGGGGACAGATCCGGAGATCTTGCTGGCCAGGGTAGTTGACATACACCTTCTAGAGCACGTTGGGTGGCAAGGGATACATGCGGACGTGCATTGTCCTGTTGGAACAGCAAGTTCCCTTGCCGGTCTAGGAATGGTAGAACGATGGGTTCGATGACGGTTTGGATGTACCGTGCACTATTCAGTGTCCTCTCGACGATCACCAGAGGTGTACGTTCAGTGTAGGAGATCGCTCCCCACACCATGATGCCGGGTGTTGGCCCTGTGTGCCTCGGTCGTATGCAGTCCTGATTGTGGCGCTCACATGCACGGCGCCAAACACGCATACGACCATCATTGGCACCAAGGCACAAGCGACTCTCATCGCTGAAGACGACACGTCTCCATTCGTCCCTCCATTCACGCCTGTCGCGACACCACTGGAGGCGGGCTGCACGATGTTGGGGTGTGAGCGGAAGACGGCCTAACGGTGTGCGGGACCGTAGCCCAGCTACATGGAGACGGTTGCGAATGGTCCTCGCCGATACCCCAGGAGCAACAGTGTCCCTAATTTGCTGGGAAGTGGCGGTGCGGTCCCCTACGGCACTGCGTAGGATCCTACGGTCTTGGCGTGCATCCGTGCGTCGCTGCCGTTCGGTCCCAGGTCGACGGGCACGTGCACCTTCCGCCGACCACTGGCGACAACATCGATGTACTGTGGAGACCTCACGCCCCATGTGTTGAGCAATTCGGCGGTACGTCCACCCGGCCTCCCGCATGCCCACTATACGCCCTCGCTCAAAGTCCGTCAACTGCTCATATGGTTCACGTCCACGCTGTCGCGGCATGCTACCAGTGTTAAAGACTGCGATGGAGCTCCGTATGCCACGGCAAACTGGCTGACACTGACGGCGGCGGTGCACAAATGCTGCGCAGCTAGCGCCATTCGACGGCCAACACCGCGGTTCCTGGTGGGTCCGCTGCGCCGTGCGTGTGATCATTGCTTGTACAGCCCTCCCGAAGTGTCCGGAGCAAGTATGGTGGGTCTGACACACCGGTGTCAATGTGTTCTTTTTTCCATTTCCAGGAGTGTATATCAAGAGCATGGAAAGTGAGGGAAATTCGGTGAAGTGTGTTTCAAAGCATTCTTTATTAAAACGAGTATAGTACAAATGAGTATAGTACAAAACGTTGTTAACATTTAACAACTGGCGTCCCGACCCACTCCACTTCAGCAGGATCACAACCTACATGGAACCTGGCGCCCGAGCGCTACTACTGTGCAACGAGGGACTACCGCCGGCCACTGTGGCCGAGCGGTTCTAGGCGCTTCAGTCTGCAAACGCGAGACCGCTACGGTCGCAGGTTCGAATCCTGCCGCCGGCATGGATGTGTGTGATGTTCTTAGGTTAGTTAGGTTAAATTAGTTCTAAGTTCTAGGGGACTGATGACAGGTGTTAAGCCCCATAGGGCTCAGAGCCGTTTTCGAGGGACTACAGAAGCAGCAAGACACCAGGTTAGTGATACAGAAACCGAAGAAGTAAGGCAAAGTCGCTTCCTTCTCGCCACAATGCCACAGAGGGTATTGTAACATCTTCCTTGAAGTTTAAATTTCTTCCGTAGTAAATATATTCTCAACACATTTCGCAGACAGTATTCGCATATGCTGCTCAATGCTTCTACAATCAATGTGTGACGTATATGCAGGAGGTGTGACGTCACCATCATTGAGCTGCGTGAAAACTAAACCACAGGGCAAAAGTTGCTAGAGATATAGGTGATCTGTGTGCACAGATTTATATGAAATTTATCAAGCATGTACAAAAATTACGAGACATGTTCATATGTGGGCAAAGCAACAGATCAAAAAGCTCCTCCTAAATCCCTGGATCCATTTCAACCTTACTTTCTGGAAAGAAGTACTAGGAAAATAAGAACGAGCAAACCAGCAAATTTCTGTTGGAGTGACAGTGATATCATGGAGAGAGAGTGGGGTAGGAGGTGATCAATAGACAGAGAAGGGGAAGGAGATGGACACATGTAGGAGGGAGGATGAGATGGACAGAGAGAGGGAGGGGGAAGTGGTGGACAGGTAGAGGAAGCAGAAGGGGGGAAGGAGGAAATGGACACAGAGAGCGAAGAGAAGGAGATGGAGAGAGAAGGGGCAGATGAGTCGATGAACAGAGAGGAAAGACGAGGAGATGGACAGTGAGAGGGGAGAGGAGGAGATGCACAGAGGAGGGAGGGGGCAATAGACAGAGAAGGGGCAAGGAGGAGATGGACTTAGAGGAGGGGAGGAAGAGATAAACAGATGGGACAGAGGCAAATGGACAGAAAGGGGAGGAGTACATTGCCAGAGAAAGGAAAGAGGAGGAGAAGGACATAGGGAGGAGGAAGATGAGATGGACAGACAGAGGGGTGAGAGGGCATAGATAGAGCAAAGAGGATTTAGATAGAGATGGGGGAAGGAGGAAAAGGACACAGAGAGAGGCAAGGAGATTAACAGAAAACTGGAGTAAGTACAAACCCGAGCAGTGCTGGGTACTCAGATAGTTTAAAATATAACAATAAGAAATTAAAATGAAGAGGGAAAGACAACAGCTCTCTTCAGAGAAAACAGTAGGTGGAATAGATTGAAACTAACATTTGGTGTTAACTCCGAAAAAACGGGCGATATTTAAATTTCCTGACCTCACTGAGAGCCACCAGGGATATCTGACTTCCGGTATAGGTACGTTTTAGGTTACTAATGCTACAATATTAATTAGCCATATGTGTCGTAGATCACATTTCTTAGACGCAATTCTTCTAACTGGTTTGATGCGACCCGCCCTGAATTCCTCTCCTGCACCAACCTCTTTATCTCGTGGTAGCACTTGAACCTCATGTCCTTAACTATTTGTTGGAAGCATTAGAATCTCTACCTTCTTCGAGAGTTCTTGCTCTCTACAGCTCCCTCTAGTTGATTTCTTTTAGTGCTCACGTGAGTAACATGGCACTTTTCTTTATTCAGGGTCAATTGCCACTTTTCGCACCATACGGATATCTTATCTATATCATTTTGCAAGTCGTTTTGATCATCTGATGACTTTACAAGACGGCAAATCACAGCATCATCTGCAAACAATGTAAGACGGCTACTCAGATTGTCTTGGGGAACGCCGGATATTGCTTCTGTTTCACTCGATGACTTTCCGTCTATTACTACGAACTGTGACCTTTCAGACAGGAAATCACGAATTCAGTCACACAACTGAGGCGATACTCCGCAGGCACGCAGTTTCATTAGAAGACGCTTGTGAGGAACGGTGTCGAAAGCCTTCTGGAAATCTAAAAATATGGAATCAATTTTACATACCCTGCCGTTAGCACTTATTACTTCACGAGTATAAAGAGCCAGTTGTGTTTCACAAGAACGATGTTTTCTGAATCCGTGCTGACTATATGTCAATAAATTGTTTTCTTCGAGTTACTTCATAATGTTCGAATACAGTATATGTTCTAAAACCCTACTGCAAATCGACGTTGGTGATACAGGCCAGTAATTCAGCAGATTACTCGTACTTCCCTTTTTGGGTATTGGTGTGACTTGAGCAATTTTCCAGTCTTTAGGTACGTATCTTTCTGTGAGCGAGTGGTTGCATATAATTGCTAAATATGGAGCTATTTTATCAGCATACTCTGAGAGGAACCTGACTGGTATTCAATCTGGAACGGTGGCCTTGCCTTTATAAAGTGATTTAAGCTGCTTTGTTACACCGAGGATACCTACTTCTATGTTTCTCATCTTGGCAGTTGTTCTGAGAATATTGTGTTATGCCTGATGGAAGAAGGCGAGGTGAACTTCTCAGAATTCGATTGCAGTAAGATCGTAAGCTGTTGAGAATAAGGCCTATCATTCCTCAGTATTTCTACTCGCATTGCTTGGTGTCCCACGACTGTTGTGCCATCATAAAATCGATAGGTCAGGAGGGGCATACTCAACGAATTTCAAGGTCTCAATGTCCCCACACGACTAGTGCCCGAAAGGGCAGATATTGTTCACTTGGTTGAGCATGATCGTTGTCATGCCACGTTCCGTGTGACAGGAAATGGACGTGTTTTCAGCAAGACAAGCATGTACACAGAATGTGTAACGGAGTCTAGAGGCACGACGGATTGTTAGCACGGTGATAATTGTTGCAGCTTCTGCTGATGTGGCGACAGAGAGAGTAGCGCAGACACTGCTGCGACCTGGACACTGGCGTGGCACCACGTTGTCGTTTCAGAGGAGACCTGGTTCCGCATACAGTATCAAGATGGATGTATCCATGTGTGATGGTACCAAAGAGAACGGACATTGCCGAGTTACATTCGTCGTATGGCCCCAGTACTTGCCGTGACGGCACGGGCTGCATTGAATGTGCCTGTGTCGTATCTTCGAGGTCTTCACGCTGTTATCTTTCAGTAAGACAAAGCAAGAGCACATGTTGCCTGCGCTATTTCGAACTGCCTCGATAGACAGATTGTCTGACTTATGCCCTGGCTAGTGCGTTCTCTTCATGTTTAACCCACTGAAAACATCTGGTCTTGGGTTACCAAGAGACCAGCACCACACTACAACTGTTAATAAACTCAGTCACCGAAGCTCCACAGAACGAAATATCCTTAAGTGACATCTACCCTCAGTTGAACTCGAAGCAGAGTTGGGGTAAGGACTTTGTTGCTGCCAGAAATGGAAGATTTGTGTATTAGTTTTGCCAACACATATACCCCAAATTACTAACGAATTTAATCATATATTTTCTCTACCATACCGTATATACAGGGTGAAAAGTATTTCAACCGACAAACTCTGGGAGGTTGTAGGGGACATCAAAACAAATATTTTTCCCTAATGCTATTTTTCCTATGAGGAGTATTTCAGCCGGTAGAGGAAGATTTCTCTGGCGGCAGATTAATTAAAGCAACAAACACTTTTACATTTTTTATGACCAAGAGACAACAACTAGGTAGCAGATACGGCCAAATTAAACAGTCTCCAACAACACCGACCCACACATTAACGAAGAACCGCACATGATGAGCGCTAGTAACTGTGGCATGTGGATTATCCTCACTCCAAACATGCGAATTGTGCATGTTGAAGACTCCATCACGCCCATCATCGGTAAACAACACAGAGGATGGAAATGTAGGATGCATATCACACTGTTCCAGGTACCACTGCGAAAACTGTGCTCTGGGTGGGTAATCGACTGGTTCCAGGTTATGGACACGCTGTAAGTGAAATATACGTAACAATTGCTTTAGAAGGACTGTCCTTACATTCGTCTGATTCGTCCCCATGTGACGTGCAGTTGCACGAGTGCTGATTTTAGGATGCCACTCCACATGCTGCAAGACAGCCTCCTCAAATTGCAACGTTCTTACCGTGCGATGGCGTCCCTGTCCAGGTAATCTGTTCAATGACCTGGTTTCACGCAGAAGTTGGTACACAGCAGCAAAGGTCTTATGATGCGGGATACAGCGATTAGGATATTGTTGTTGATAAACCCGCTGTACAGCTCGTCTGTTGTGGTGCTCTGTGTAGTACGCACCAACTATATCAGTGTACTCGCTCCAGGTGTATCCCTACATTAGTAAACAGAGAAAATGAACTACTACACTGGTGGACAGCAGTTGCCTACTACTAAAGAGCGTAATACGTCCTCTAACTACTGAAGATCGTAATACGGCCTCTATCAACTGAAGAGCGTAATACGGCCTCCAACGGTTTAATTAATCCTCGTAGGAAAAAATGAGATTAGGAGAAAATATTTGTTTTGATGTCCCCTACAACCTCCCAGAGTTTGTCAGTTTAAATACTTTTCACCCTGTACACACTAAGTAAAATTTCGTTAGAACTTATCCTTCTTCGTGGCCCAGTTTTAATGGCCTTGCCGCAGTGGTGACACCAGCTCCCGTCAAATCACCGAAGTTAAGCGCTCTCGGGCTTGACTAGTACTTGGATGGGTTGCCGTCCGGGTCTGCCGAGTACTGTTAGCAAGCGGGGTGCTTGTGAGGTCAGTTGAGGAACTTCTTGATTGAGAAGTAGATGGAGAAGTAGCGGCACTGGTCACGAAAGCTGACAATGGCCAGTACGGCAGTGTGCTGACCCAGTGCCTCTGTATTCACATCTGGTGACACCTAAGGGCTGAGGAGGACACGGCGGCCGATCGGTATGGTTGGGCCTTCATGACCTGTTCGGATGGTGTTTGGCCTTTTGTTTTAGTCTACTTTGACAACAGACGAGAACGTTTAGTTTTTTATTTACATTAATATTGTAACAACTTACAGCAATAACAGCAATAGCGTAGTCTCCTAGCAACTCTTCGGACTAACACCACTATTCGTTGCCACAGAGCACGAAAGTTCGCCACAGCCTGAAATATTCCTATCACCTGGCCTTATCAGTCAGTGTCTTTCAATTCCTAATTCACAAACGACTTCCTGCTTCCTGTAATCCAACAGGGGAAGAAATGGACAGTAGACACAACAGAAACAATTTTGTATTGTTCTTCGAGGTACCACCACCAACATCAACGAAGTAACGTAAGCAGAATACAAAACCAAAATACTGTTTATGATCCTCTACTGTCCATATCATTTGTACTCACAGTCACTTGAATACACGGTAGGGATCACGGTGTGTGTCCGCAAAAGCATGCTGACGTCACAGCCAACCGAGCGAATGCTCCACAGTCCGCAGATGCCATAAAAAGTCATTGCGTGTTGTGACTGAATACAAAATTCTTTACATGATTCTGAGTTTCCTATTTCTTATCCATGAATGATGGTTAAGTCATAGTTACGTTACAGTTCTCAGCGTATTGAGCGATTTTGGGAATATGTATTCAATTGTTTGCAGTGCAAAATCAGGTTTTATGTGATATGGCTTCTTTTATTAACCACCGCTGATTATAGTATAGTTAGGAATTAAATGTATGTATTTCTTAAGTATAAAAAGATGAAACAACAATGCATGTAAATGTGCCGATTCGTTTTCAGTTGCCAATGCTTGGTTGTGCTCAATACACTTTGCTGATTGTGACTATGAACTGAATCTTAAAAGTGAACTGTTGAACCTTCCTCCAAAACGGAAGCTCATGTCTAACACTGTTCCAGCTCTACTTACATCCTCTATAATTGATTTAGCAGATAGTACTGAATCTAATAATGAGTGGTCACAAGAACAAAGTTACCGTAAAGAAGTAGGAGAGATTTTACAGGTAAGTACATTATGAAATAACGGAGAAAGTATTAGAAGAGAAAAAAATTAACTGTTAAAAGAAACAATGCTGTTTATGCAACAGAGTGTCAACGGATAGAAATTATGGAAGAAGGATTAAAATAACATAGTGACAAGAATACAACATTACTCTGTTCCGGAGTAAACGTGAGTTGCTTAAAATAAAACATTATCAAAAAGTGGTTGAGGGTTCTTTTTCTTATGCTCAACAACAAGTGATTATGGGAGGACAGTGTGCTAAGTGGTCATCTGAAGATATTGCAAGGGCTACAACTTGCCGTTTTATGTCTTACAAAGCTCAGCGATGTATTGAAATATTCTCTTTCTAGTGCATCACTGTTTCAAGAAGACTCAGGCAGCATCGTATTCCACCAGGTTTTATTGACAATCACCAAAACACAGTCAAAGGTACTAACTAAACTTGACGACACAATTGCTAGAGTTGATGAAATGAAAGTTAAATGTGACTTATGTTTTGATCAGGTAGGGGACGCAGTCAAGGCACCCCACGATAATTTGCAAGTTACGATCATCAGAAATTTAGTAGGAAAATGGATGCACATATTTACTTTAATTCTGACACGGCCATTCTTAAGGACTTGTTACTGAAACGATTCAAGTCAAAGTAATTCAGAGTAAGAGCATGTGTACGTGACAGGGATCATTCAAATACGAGACTTATATAGAATCCAAAGTTTACAGTTCACAACTCAAGACTCAAAAATACGGCAGATCAAAACAGAAAAGTATGGGTTTTTCGCAATTTGCCTCATACGTTACAGCTGTTAGGTTCGAGTCCTGCCTCGGGCATGGGTGTGTGTGTCGACCTTAGCGCAAGTTAGTTTAAGTTAGAGTGAGTAGTGTGTAAGCTTAGGGACCGATGACCTAAGCAGCTTTTCTCCATAAGTCCTTACACAAATTTCCAAAGATTTGTTAAGGAATTATTTGCCCGACGATGGATTTCGACTGAAGTCCGGTAGTTTATTAGCTAGACGACGGTATTCAGATAAGCTACATTATGGACTACCGCAAGGCCCAGATTTTCACATCTGTTTCATCTTTCTGGCATTTGGTTTTCAGGAAAATCACTAAAGTACGCTTGACGGTTTTAACATTGATAAAATGTGCCAATGGTATTGGTAATAGTTGGTGCCAGACATTGGCACTGTTGCCCTGTGGACAGAATTTCTGACAGAGCATTCTTCACAGTGGGCGTTTTGGTTGTGTGTACCTCTGCTGTCAGTGTAGTATTTCTTCCATCATGGTTATTTATGCATGCAAGAGAATTAGCTCGTCTTCTTGGTGTGGAAGGTGGACGAGAACACTTTTTTCACAATGAAGCAAAGTAAGATTCATGGAGGAACGTAAGTGTTTCACGTCCCGTCAACAATGAAGTCAGCAGCGACGGAGCACAAGCCACATTAGGAAAGAAAATCGGTGTTGCCCTTTTCAAATGAAACATCATAGCAGTTGCCTTAAGCGCTTTGGGGTAATCAAGGAAAACGTTGTGGGTGACTGGTTGGCGGTTTGAATCATCGCACTGCCGAATCCGAGGCCATTGTGCTAACCACAGCGCCACCTCGCTAGGCATCTCTCTCTCTCTCTTGTTACTGCCAATGATTTGAGAGCGTACTGGGTGATTAACACTTGGCAGTTTTCGCGGGACGTTGTTTGTGAGCATCATCACGTAGCCTGTAACACTACCGGCAACTACCACATTAACAAGATACCAATCATGTTACTCCTATGAAAGGATTTTAATCTGATCATGATAGTGCACATAATGGTTAAGGCATAGGACTGTTTTCGCTTCTCTATTGAAAGGAAGCAATAGCAGAACAATCGGGAATGGAACCATAGTTCTATTAGTAATTAGGTAAACTGTAATTACATAAAAGGAACCAGTCGCCAGTGTAATTAGCCAAAATTGTACTAACATGGTTTATAAAGAAAGTTAACTATTGGGAGTGACATTACTTGACACAGAAATTATGTTTTGCAAGTAAGCACTAGCCCAATATATCAAGCAGTCTAACAGTAACTAGTTTGTGTGGCCGTCCTCCGCAGCAAGCATATAAATACTTGTTTTGCAAATCAAACTGCCTTTTCTTGCTGCTAGTTATTTTATTTATCCCATACTCGTTTCGCCTTCTCCTTTTCTAAGGCATCATCAGTGGGATCTATAATGATACAGTTTTGTTAGTTTCAGATTATGAAACAGTTCACTTCGCGATTTTTTGTAAAAATGTTATTGCTTACGATTTGCTGATCTGCGCTTCCTCACATCTGGTCTGGAGGTCGCACTACCACATTTATCACTGTTCTATATTCACATCTAGGTGTTTCGGCCATCCACACACTGTTCACCATGTTTGTAACGAACATATACTTCGTTAGAGTGGCTACAAATAGGTAAACATACCAAAGGCGATGAAACACGTCATAGAGTCGGAATATTTACGCTGTGAAAAGAAGTGTACGACGAAATAGTTGTATCAAGTGACAGAAAAACGATAGTCCACCAAAAAAAGAGTGAGAAACATGGTGAGCAGTGTGTGAATGGCGAAAGCACAAAGTGATAGTGCGACCTCCAGACCAGATGTGACGAACCGCAGATCAGCAAATCGTAAGTAATTACATTTTTACAAAAAATTGCGAAGTGAAATTGTTTGATAATCTAAAACAAGCAAAACTATATCATTACAGTGTAACAGTAGTTTGACATTAACAACAGAGAAGGAATATTAACCGTTTTTGCAACAACAGCTTCTCACTAAAACATACTGTCTGTGTATTAAAGCGGGCAACCAATGGTGGAGGAATATTAACTTAATTATTGAAAAGTACTGTACTTGAACTGGATGACAGGTACTTACATTATCTATTCCTATTATTATTTGTATTCTCAAGGACCGTTCACATTCTAATACTATTTAGCTCGAATAGATCATGTGGTACCTAGATCTAGTATAGATTGAATATTTGTAGCCAGTTGCCCATTATAGCACACAAATGTTAGATAGCTGGCAAGTAGCCAGTTGCTTGTTATAGCACACGAATGTTAGGTAGCCAGAAAGTGCACTTCACTAACACTGTAATTGTGAAACGAAACTGGCTCAACTTAGATCAAGGCTGAATATTTTTGTCAGAACACACTATGAGAAAAACTATTAACAATATATACACAACAAATGATGAACCCAGTTACTTCCAAATTGGCACAATAATTAATTCTTTTGCTGGCCCTTTAAAGTCTACTGGCCAGTAGCTGTTCTGGATCATCATCGTTTTTGGATGTAACTGTAATACTGTACAGAGATTTAAAAAAGAGCTATATGTAAGCTGACTACTATGTACATCTTTTCTTGGCAACTGAACTTCAGTGAAACTTTATACTTTTATGACGAATATGTTGAATACTTCAAAACTTATGCTCACTGAATAATTGAGAAATTTACTACTCCAGAAAGTTTATTGACTATAGTGAAAGTTTACTGAAGTGCTTTTTTGTTCAGTCAAACAGGACACTCAGAAGTATCGTAGTGAAAGGTATGTACTAAGGACTGATCAGGGTAGATCCAGAAAATAAAGTCGGTAGTTGCCAACCGCAAGGTGGAATGAGTATAATATCTTTGAGTAGGAGGATGTTTGATGGTTAAGAGAGCATGGTGCGCGCAGTAAAAAACTTGGGAGTCGCAGCTCGGTCCCCGGAGGAAGCAGACGTGTGCAGACAGTTTTAAGGTATTAGTCGCACTCGTTGAGCAGTTACCCAAAGCAAACTTAAGTATGTAATTGAGAGAAGACACATAATGATTTGAAAATGGTTTTTGTTAGATAATGTTCAGAGTTAGGATTTGTATGTTCAAGGTTTGGCACAGTAACCGTTTTGTAAATTATTTTGTAAGAGTAATTCGTGCTACAAAGATGTTGGAAATGGTAGGTTTTGTGTCTGACTTAAAATGTTAGCAATATATGTACTGAGGTCAACATTGTGTTTAAATCTAACAGCCTGAATCGTAATCCACATCTTGTGCTTGTATTGAATATGAAAATGTATAGTAAAGGAAAGTTACCCACCAATGAAAGAACATGAAAAAAATGAGGCCTCTATCCAATATATATGTGCAGTTCATATCTTGAAATCGATTTTGGTATAACTACAGTTATCAGAGCAAAGTTATTTCAAATAACAAAATTTACGCCATTGCACAACTGGCATTATTCAAATAAAAGATATAATTTCATTAAGTAAACATTAGGGCCAAGAGTTAATTTTTCAGTACCATGTTAATGGCACTGCACATATGACATTATTCTCTTAAGCTTGATTGCTGAGTCAAATACATGTTTCATTACTGCCAAAATGGAGACGTGCAAGAAACAAGTTCGCAGACGTAGTCAGATGCAGGTTTGTTGAATAATTAATTTGAAACAATTTTATCATTGATACCTTCACAAATAAAAAAGGATAACTGAACTCGCATTCGGGAGGACGACGGTTCAAATGCCAGGATGGTTCCTCTGAAAGGGCACGGCCGACTTCCTTCCCCATTCTTCCCTAATCCGATGAGACCGATGACCTCGCTGTCTGGTCTCCTTCCTCAAAACAACGCAACCCAAAAAAGGATACAATTTTGGTTAGATACTTTAACTTGGTGACATCCTCTGTGGTGACATTCTTGGATATATTTTCCGTAACTGTGGACTCTCTTTTCGAACATTCCTTTCTCCACCACAGTTTCAGCTGTGCGCTGCATTGTGTAATATTGCGTTTGCTGCTACACCACTGTTTCAGCTGTGTGCGGTATTGCTAGTTGCGTAATATTGAGTTTGCTGCTACGCTTGTGAATATTTCTTTTAGCTCTAGCTTCTGCTTATACTGATTTTATCTGACCTTTGGAATTCTTTTACTTTTTGTGTACAAAATATCTTCTTGTGAATGACGACCATTTTGAGATTTTGTCCGCCATATTGTCTCCCTCAAGATGTCCAAAACAAATCGACAGGGAGATAAAATACAATTACGCAGTTCCTCAAAATCGCGAAAGCAACAACAACCGGAAAATGACCTAGATTTGCCAGCTAACCCTCCTACTTCAGAAAGTGATCAGTAATTTGACAACAATGCTGTGGGAAGCATTGATGCCACAGAGTCACAAAATTCCGCATCGGTTCCTCTTCTGCCTTTGGATTCTCAGGACGTAGTACGCCAATTACAAACATTTTCTATGACTCGTTCATGTTAATTCAACCTTCACAAAGCCATGTGGTTGACTCCGACAAGCAATTTCTCTTACAATATTCTTCCACACACAGAGAAATTGCTACATCTGAGAATTCTCAAATAGTTTTTAGCATCCCTTCCCAGCAATATGATTTGCAACACCCAAATCCCGAGGTGACCTACCTAGCTCTAGTTGGAGATAAATTAGATTATTTTCTTCGACTACTGAGCGAACGTGACACAAAGCGTGATGAACAATTTGCCCAATACCGTGCAGACAATGCTAAACGTGATGAATACCATACCGGTAACATTCAGAAATTAACCCAAGCCATCGACACATTTAAAGAAGTAACTGACAATAAATTACAGGATATCATTCAAATGCATAAGCGCGACGTTACTGCCCTTAGGGACAGAATCAATACAGTACTTACACCTACGTCTATTGAAAAGTTGCAACAAACTTCCGCCGCTCATTCTGAGCACATACAGGCCTTAGAATCATGTACCGATCACTGATATCTGATGTCACTCACCTTAAAACAAAGGTCAATGAACAGGTCGAGCAATTCCACTCACAATTAGAAAACATAACGGAAAGAGTAGCCGCTATGGAAACTCAAGCAGAAAATGAATTAGATCATACAACCCCTGTTCCGTTTTCAGAGGCAACTGAATACGAAGCTCTGGCAAAATTTAACAGTAAAAAAATCACTAGTAATGAACAACGAGAACTCAAATCTATTCATAGTAAAATTTCCGATATTCAGCAACAATTACAGGACGACAGCACGCCTTGTAATTTTGTCCCAGAACAGCAGGAACATCCGTTTGCATATCACAACAGCCCCCATTGTTATCTTTACAGGCTCCATTTACACAAGATTACTCTGTACAAAGCAGTACCTTCCCAGGCAATTTTCCTTTGTCCCATGATGCTCCTTCTTTTCCACTTCAAGACAATGTAGATTACAAACACTTCCTGTCAATCAAGAAATTTAAAACGTTCCGGAATAACCCGAGTGATTTAAATTCTCTTGAGAGGATTCAGCAATTTACATTCGCTTTTCCTCCAAATTGGCCCGTGGCACATCAATTAGAACATGTCTGCAGTTTCTTGGAGGACGAACCTGCAACGCGAACGAGATACATTGCACGGCAATGTTTGTCTTTCCAGTCATTCCAACAACAATTTCTTGATGCTTACTGGAATCCCACTTTACAGCGTGCTGTGAAAGGTCAGTTGCTAAATATGCCACCTTTTTATAACTCACAATCTGGCAGTTTGACGCAATAATTTGACCACATGATTCAACAGAATCAACATTTAACTGAACCTTACAGCCCTTACTGTCTCATTCAGCTTTGTATTTCCAAATTACCTAGATCATTGAGAGTTCCGTTGCTGACAGGAAATAGCGCAGAAAACTTGAACACTTTTCGTGATGTTTTACAGCTTCTTGAACTGGATGAAACACACAATCCACGATCTAGCCAACACTCTTTCCCGGAAACACTAAAGAATAGATACAACCGGTTCCGTAATAACGGCATGCAGTTTCCGAATAATAGACATCAATATGGAAGTGCAAGACGCTTTCTTCCACAACACCAGTATCAGCAGAATGTTGTGAATGCCTACCCATCCAGGAACCAAAATTATAATTCCCTACCATCAATGTCGTTCCGCAATGGTCAATACGGCAATACCCACAAAATAATCGGCAGTACAGTAACAACTAGAGAAACTGAGAGAATCAGCGGAATAATTCCAACACTTCTTTTGTACGAAGAAACCATATGTGACACCAGAACCGCCATCAAACATATGGAACCAATGATTACTACCAACGACGACAAACCTTTGATCACCCACCCTCTCATCAGTACAGTGAAAAGAATTTTTCAAATCGTAATGATAATTATCTAAGTCATAACGAGAGACAAAACAATGACAGCCAACAGAATTATGGCAATGACAGACGAGTACCATTTCATCAGCCTAATTCCCGTTTCCACCCCAGACATGATTTCTCATACAATTTGAGTACAGTTAGTAGAAGTTCGTCCACCAAATCCACGACATAACGGAGATAATCAGCTTGAGACAGAATACCAACAAGAGCAACTAACTGCTCTGCCGACCGCGAGCTCGCTGCAGTGCGAGCGGTACCATGTTTCTTCCGAAAATTTTACGTCACACGTTATCCGTTGTGACGATATACGAGAGGACCTTCTGCTGGGAAAAATCGAACTACAACCAATTGTTCATCATCCTCTCATTAATATTTCGATAGGCACACACAAGTTCTCTGCAGTCCTTGATTCGGGTTCTCCCATTTCTGTTATTAGTGAAGCCGGTTTTCAAAAATGCACCACCGTTTCTAGCATTCCAACACTTCCGCTTTCGCATACTAAGGTCAGTGGTGCTGTTCCTGGCAAATGTGTAGATGTTAAACAGCAATGTTATCTGCAAATTCCAAGTCGATACACACTTTTTATATGATACATTCTTAATAATTCGCTTCTCACTACAGACGTCATTCTGGGGGTCGATTTTTTGAACAAATGTAAAGCAATTTTAGATTTTGAAGATCATTGGATTCGTCTGTGTGATGATGTCGTTTGCTTCTTTTTGGACTTTCACAAACATTTGTCGCAAGCACAACAAGACCTTAACAAAATTAATTTCACTCAGTCTCAGCTCCCGTCGGACGTAACACTGACGTCATTTGTTGTTCCTTCCCCAAACATTGACAATGACGATATGACACCAGACGTTAGTAACATTATTCAGGATAAAATCAAGGTAGTTGATTCAGCATCAGTTCAAGAAATGGAAGATTTACATGTTATTTTAATTGAGTTTTCTCATATTTCTGACACGGCTCCAGGCACAATTAAAGATTTTTTATATGAATTACAAGTAAAACCCCATACCCCTTTTGCTGTTCCACCTTATCCGATACCGCTAGTTCACCGTGACAAAGTCAAACATGAAATCCAATCTATGGTAGCTCACAATATTATTGAAACTGCTACCAGTCCATACAGTTCCCCAATACATGTTGTGCCTATACGGGATAGTTCAATTCGTCTTGTTTTGGATTCAAGGCAGATCAATACGATCATCATACCAAAGACGGATAAGCCACTAACTTTGGATGAAATCTTACAACAGTTTCACGGCGTTTCCTTAGATCAAAAATTGTTCAAATCGCTCTAAGCACAATGGGACTTAACATCTGAGGTCATCAGTTCCCTAGACTTATAATTACTTAAGCTTAAATAACCTAAGGACATCACACACATCCATGCCCGAAGCAGGATTCGAACCTGCGACCGTAGCAGCAGCGCGGTTCCGGACTGAAGCGCCTAGAACCGTTCGGCTGCAGCGACCGACCCTCCTTAGATCTTTGGTCCAGTTTTTACCAAATAGAATTACACTCCAAATGCCGCAAATACACAGCTTTTCTTTGTTTTGGTCAGTGCTACCAATTTTGTAGACTCCTCCCTTTGAGTTAACAATCTCATCTGCAGCCTTTATCCGTCGACTAAATACTGTTACCACCTCATTTGAAAGACAGGATTACCACTTACGCTGGCGATATTCTCACTGCCGTTTCTTCCTGGCAACAGCATAATGAAATATTGTCTCAAATACTTCACTCGTTCTCTAGCTTCGGTGTTACAGTAAATTTAGAAAAATCTCATTTTGGACAAGCTCAAAACAAATTTTTAGGCCATCTTATTTCATCATCCGGAATTCAACCAGACCCTGATAAGGTAAAAGCAATCCATAATATCCAGGTTCCTCGCACTAAAAAGCAACTTCGCAGTTTTCTTGGAATGATAAACGTTTTTCGCAGGTTTATTAACGGAAAAGCTTTAGATACGCCAACTTTATGTAAATTAACAGGAAAAAATTCTGTCTGGATTTGGGATAATACTGCTCAAAAGGAATTTGAGACGTTAAAACAGTCTCTTATACACACACCCCTGTTATCTCACCCCGATCTTACTATCAGTTTTTACATATCAACAGAGTCCTCAAACACGGCCCTTGAACTTCATCTCTTTCAAGAGTTCAAAGGTGAAACTAAGGTACAAAGAAACATCGCATTTGCTAGTTGAGTATTATCTTCTTCAGAAAGAAACTATTCATAACTGAATTAGAAGCTCTGGCTGTTGTACGGTCATTTTCCAAATTTAGGCCTTTTCTTTTTGGTAGACACACCACAGTATACACAGATCATACAGCACTGGAATTTTTGATGTCAACTAAACTATCTCATGGTCGTTTAGGGAGATAGGCTCTCGTGTTACAAGAATTCTCATTTTCCATTGTGTATGTACCAGGACCTCAAAATGTCGTTGCTGAAGCTTTGTCACGCACTTTAGACACCGACAATACTGTTCCAGCGAAAACCTTTTGCCATGAAAAATTTCAGTTTGCTATATATGCGCCAGATCGCATTTGAAAACTTTGTTTCTGATGCCCTGCACAACATTGCTTCAGAATAGAATACGCATTCCATCTGGAAAGGCATGAAACAACAATGGCGCGACGTTGATAAAACCACTCTGCAACAGTATTACTTAATATATAACAATATTCTGTTCCTCCGTATCAAACCTGATACGACAATTTGGCTGGTTTGTGTCCCAGAAGACCTAATTAGCAAACTAATTTGGTATGTTGACCTTAGCTACACGCATTATGGATCTCGCAAATGTTTTCGGTTGCTCAAACAAACATCTTACTTTTTCAAAATGGAGAAACGTATTCGCCAAGTCCTCTCAAAATGCAGACTTTGTCAAAATGCAAAACCACCTACTGTGTCCTTTGCTGCTCAGGCATTTCCCATCATACCTTTACGTCTTCGTCAACTACGGGCCACGGATTTATTTGCCCCAATTCCTGCTACATACAGATATTATGCCTATGTTTTTGTCTGCGTGGAATGAACTTCAAAATTCGTCACTTTCACCCCATTATGTAGAGCTACGGCCTGCACTGTTTCACGTGCTTTTACTAAACATTTTCTGAAAGAAGTGGGTCATGCAGCATCAGTAATCTCCGACAATGGACCGCAGTTCCGTTCGCGCACTTGGCAACGTACTCTTCAGCCTCACAAAATTTCCCCCATTTATACCTCCAGATGCCGAGCTTCATCGAATCCCGCAGAGCGGTTAATGAAGGAATTGGTGAAATTATTTAAGATCTTTTGTCTCGCAAAACACAATGATTGGAACTAATGCCTTCACATGTTTCAGGATGTAATAAATTCATTACCAAATACTTCCACACATTGTTTTAAAGAATCAACACCCACCTGACAAGATTAACGAAATCATAGGTTTCCCGAAGTCTCACTGCCTACGGCATCACGAGATTATTCATATTGCATTGCACAATATTAAGCGAGCAGCTGAACAATGGCTACGCCAAATGAAGTCTACAAAGAGGAACATTTCTTTTCCAATAGAAGACAAAGTTCTGATCCGCTCCCACATGCTATCCCATAAAGCCCGCAATCTATGTCAAAAATTCTTACTGTTGTATAATGGTCCATATCGAGTGGCCTGTATAGCACATCGTAATGCACTTAAAATCCAAACATTATGTACAAAAAAATCCCGTGGTGTACATCATATAACAAACTGCAAACATTTCATTGAATAGACAGTACCGTTTTCGATGATAAAATTTATGGTTCACTACTTCGGTTTATTACAGTAAATCCCAGCTACATATGTGCAGCCATTTTATTTATATTATTTCTCCCTGTCCTGGGCGTGGTTCACGGACGTGTAGCGCCTCTGCGGCGGTAGCCTGGAACCCTCTTAAGAGCCTGTGTGGCACAAATTCCTGTCACAGCTGTTGGTAGACCACAATGGATACAACATGCACCGCTGGCGGGACAGACCTTTTTCACGTCGTTAGGTCTGGGTCGTGCGAATTTCTTTTCCAGCGTGCAAACATTCAGAATATTTCCCCATGTAAAAGCTCCAAATGACACCACCTGTGTTCTGTTCTGGCATTAGATAAAGGCATGAATTCGGAGACATCTTTTTCTGAAGACAGCTTAGTAGTGTTACCTGCTTTCTTTCCGGAGCGTTATAGGTTTATTTCGTACTGTAATAACCTGGGATTATTTCAGTACATTGCTGATGAATTACATTATTGTTTTCTGTGAACTCTTTTCATACTGGTATTTGAATTTGACATTACAGATGAGAATATCGGTCATCAAATTGATGTTGATACTTTCTACATGATATTTTTGCTCCTATTTTTGGTTGGATGATCATCTCTGTTACTTTGCGATGATTATATTGAAGTATGTTTATATGACATAATGACACTAATTGTAACAAGATTTTGTAGGAACGAAGGTCACTTTGTATGTTTATGTTAAGCTAGTGATACCAATTTTCCTGAAGTTTACTTAGGGTTTTCGTGCTTATGGATGTAATATGAGTATTGACAATGTGTAAAGAAGATAAGACTAATGATTTTGATGGTATTAAGATATTTGAAGAAAGAGAGTGTTCTTACGAGTTTTGAAGATGATATTTGAAACTTATGAGCAGAATGAGATATTGGTAGATTTAAGCTCTTTTTTTTTTTTTTTTTTTTTTTTTTTTTTTTTTTTTTTTTTTTTAGGCTTTGGAATCTTGAATACTACATGTGATGATTAGCGAATACTGTGTGCTGAAGTTACGACCATAGTATCATGAAGTGTGAGCGATGTTGTTCTACATTTTCCAGAAATGTCGATGGCGATTTTCTGATGAGTTTCATAACAAACTTAAATACCATTTAACAATTAATTTTCTCTGCAGCTTTTAAGAACCAGTATCACCTGTTTTAAGATGTATTAAGTAACTTTCATTTCTGACCCTTTCCTTTTTATAATAAGCAAATACTCTTCTGTGGAAACTTAACATTTTTTCTCTGATTATATACTGCTTATTAATTATCAGTTATTTTTCAGATGCCATTAATGAAATAGTATGATGACTTTGGATTACTAGAGCCCAATTGGGATTGTTTTCGGACTCATTGTTGAGGATCCTCTCAGGACTTACTTCATGACATATTACAAGCATTAGTTTAAGCATTTTTTTCTTATACCCACAGCATCACAAGTGTCATAAACCTTACCTTTTATGATGTCTCTGTGCTACCTTCTGTGTTGCCTTTTTCTCTTTTCAAGCGTTTTTCAAGTAAAGATATAATCGTCTGTTACTGTTTCATTGTTTATCACTTGTGCTATGCTTTGCTTTATGTGTCTCTACACTTTTATTTTCTGGCAGTGTTGCCTATTTCAGGATTAAGATAATGTTATGGTCTATGCTTTCAGTTACAAGTTTTGTTTTGTGTTGGCATGCTATTTTTGCTTTATTATGGCTCTGAGCACTATGGGACTTATCTGCTGAGGTCATCAGTCCCCTAGAACTTAGAACTACTTAAACCTAACTAACCTAAGGACATCACACACATCCATGCCCGAGGCAGGATTCGAACCTGCGATCGAAACGGTCGCGCGGTTCTAGACTGAAGCGCCTAGAACCGCTGTCCTCTCCGACCGGCTGCTTTATTATCTGAAGTTGACATGTTACTTTTTGTTACAGTTATTTCTGTACTTTCTCTGAATGCTTATTACTTTTTGTTTATGCTAGACTGATTATGGATCTTTTAAACAATGTTTTTGCCTTTATGCTTTGTGATGCTAATTGTGTTGCCACTTACTATCCATATATTGTTCTATTTATGCACAATTTTGATTTGTCACACTATTATTTTCCGAGACATGACATTACTTCTCCTTGGCTGAGTTCAGCGTTTTGTCCATTCCTATGCCTGTTTCTTAAGTGTGATATTATTTTAGTTCTACATTAAAACAACATTATTGTGTTTTGTTTCCATGACAATTATGTTTTTGGTGTACCATAACTACCATCATTTTCAGCTACAGTATTTAGTATCCTCTTTATTGCCTCTGACTATCATTTATTTAAGTAAATTTGTTTACTCTTTTTCCCACAAATAATTTCCATTATTGACATTTTTTCAACATTTGATAACAGATTATTTTTGTGGTCTACTCAAAAAAAAAAATAATGGGGTAGAGGGTTGGTTATCTTTAACCGACACACTATGTGGCGTTGGTGCCTCATATCCTTGAGCTCTGTAGAACTCATTCTTCCTTTCTGAGTTCTCAGTCTACTCTTCTTTCTGTTCTAAATATTTTTCTTATTTTTCTAAGATATCTGTGTAACTGTCCTCTGATAGGTACATTTTTTTAATAATTGTACTGAAGAGTAATAAGATTTATACTGTGAAGTTAAGACCTAATTCTATCTCTAAAAAAATGGTTCAAATGGTTCTGAGCACTATGGAACTTAACATCTAAGGTCATCAGTCCCCTAGACTAACCTAAGGAAATCGCACACATCCATGCCCGAGGCAGGATTCAAACCTGCGACAGTAGCAGCAGCGCGATTCCGGACTGAAGTGCCTAGAACCGCTCAGCCACAGTGGCCGGTTCCGTAGTACAAACATAAAGTGATTGAAGATGAGTAGGGACAGCATCTGTTGTGTACGGAAGCAGGGGGAACTGTCCACTGTCTGTAAACAGTTGGAATCTGTGTTGGCCATGGTCGACACGGTTCACACCTGCTGCTACAGTCGCAGGTTCGAATCCTGCCTCGGGCATGGATGTGTGTGAAGTCCTTAGGTTAGTTAGGTTTAATTATTTCTAAGTCTAGGGGACTGATGACCTCAGATGTTAAGTCCCATAGTGCTTAAAGCCATTTGAACCATTTTGACCCAGTTAGGCATCATGGTCAGGCAGAGATTCCGAAATCAGATATTGGATTCTAAGGCATAGCCAGGAGCAGATGTAGACTCAAATCACAATTTATTGATGATGGACAGTGGTCTGACGTTTAAGAGACTAGTCAGGAAGAATCTGGAAGCAAAGAAGTGGAAAAAGGGAAAGAGCTATTTAGGAATGAAGATATACGCTTGAAATTGTCTGAGGCTATAGATACTGTGGTAATGAAAAGATAATTAGGCAGCTCAGATGAAGAGGAATGGATATTTCTGATAAGGGCAGTCACAGAAGTTGGAAAGAAAAACATGGATACAACGAAGGTAACTACGAAGAAACCATGGGTAACAGAGGAAATAGTGCAGTAGTGCAGCTGATCCCACGAAAGAAGGAAGTACAAAAATATTCAGGGACATTCAGAAGTACAGAAATGCAATTCACATAGGACTAAAATAAGTATGAAGTGTATTGATGTTAAGTCCAAATGGCTGTATGGATCTCATCATATAGAAAAGTCAAAACTATACTTGCTGAAATTAAAAGTAAGCGCTGTAACAGCAGGCGTGCAATGGAAATTTCACTGTGAAATGCAGAGAAAAGAGTGGATACGTGGAAAGAGTACATCGAAGGTATTATGAGGGGGAGAACTCGTCTGATGACGTGGTAGAGGAACAGACTAGAGCCGACAGGGAAGAGATAGGATATGTGAGTCTGGCGACATATTACTTTTGGAACAATATCATGCAAACAATTACGAAGATAGCGAGAGGCAACAAATGCGAAAATTATCGCACAGTCAACTTAAGTTGCTGACAAGAATAATTTACAGAAGAATGGAAACGAAAGTTGAGAATCTGCTAGATGATCAGATTAGCTTCAGGAGACGTTAAGGCACCAAACAAACATTTCTGACGTTGCAGATGAAAATGGAAGGAGGCTTGAAGAAATATCAACACAACTTCATAGGATTTGTCTGCCTGCAAAAAGCGCTCGACAACGTAAAATGGTGCAAGATGTTCGAAATTCTGTGAAGAATAGGGGTAAGATATGAGGAAAGATGGGTAATAAAGAATATGTTCAAGAACTAAAAGGGAACAATAAATATGGAGAACTATGAGTGGAGTGCTAGTATTAAAAAAGTAGTAACACAGGGATGCACTTGTCACCCCTACTATTCAATCTATACTTCGAAGAAGCAGTGGTGGAAATAAAACAAATGTTTAACTTAAGAGTGGGATTAAAATTCAGAGTTAAAGGATATCACTGATAAGAATCGCTGATGAAATGGTTAAAATGTCTTTCAGGACTATGGGACTTAACTTCTGAAGTCATCAGTCCCCTAGAACTTAGAACTACTTAAACCTAACTAATCTAAGGACCTCACACACATCCATGCCCGAGGCAGGATTCGAACCTGCGACCGTAGCGGTCGCGCGGTTCCAGACTGTAGCGCCTAGATCCGCTCGGTCACAACGGCCGGCATCGCTGATGACACTGATATTTTCAGTGAAAGTGAAGAATAATTACAATATTTGTCGAATGCAATGAACAGTCTGATGAGTACATAATATGGATTGAGAATAAATCGAAGAAAGATGAAAGTAATGAGAAGTTGCAGATACGAAAACGGCGGGAAAATTAACATCAGAATTTGAGAGCAATAAGTAGACGAAGATAAGTAATTCTGCTAACCAGGATGCAAAAAACCCATGATGGACGGAAAAAGGAGGTCACTAAAAGTATACAGGCACTGGCAAAATGGGCATTCCTGACGGAGAGAAGTCTACGTGTGTCAAACATAGGCCTTAGTTTGAGGAACAAATTTGTGAGAACGCAAGTTTGGAGCACAGCATTATACGTTAGTGAAACATGGACAGCAGGAAAACCAGGGCAAAACAGAATCGAGGTACATCTGTTAAGATATCAATTAATAATCTCCCTGGTGCTAAAGAGAGCTGTAAAGGGTAACAATTGTAGACGAAGACACAGATTAAATACATTCAACAAATAATTGAGGACATTAGTTTCAACTGATACTCTACGATGAAAAGGTTGGCACAGGAGAGGAATTCTTGGCGTGACGCAATTGGCCATTCAGTTTACGCTGACCACTAAGCTAATCTGAAATCTGGCAGATAATCTGAAATCTGTTACCTGTCGCTCTTACTAAGCAGAAATATGTTCCTACCTTTATCTGTACTCCTATTTACAGCTGTATTCAACGATACTGTAACGACCTTGTGATCACAGATTCCCTTTTCTATGCTGAGTCGATATGTTACTATCAAGAGTCAGTTATCTAAGTAACTGCTCAAGGCATTATTCGGATAAGCTATTTAGAACAATCTCGTACGATTCCCCGTCCCTACTAGGTGCCATAATCACTTGAGTGTTCCTGTTTGTAGTTGTTAACCTGAAATCTTCGCCTGATAATACATCGTGACCAGGAAATTTACGCGAAATATTCTCCAAGTTTCTCCTCAAAATGTTCCGCCACTACTGTTCCTGAGACAAGGGGTCTACTGAAGCATCCGATGATCATGTTTGCTTCACATTTAACACTTGTTTCTACCCAAATTATTTCACATTCGGAGTCTGTACTAATCTCACTAGATGTTATCGTACTTTTTTTGCTATAAATAAGCCTCCTCCGCCAGTTTTCAACTTGTACTTGAGATAAACATTCTAGTACGAGTTTATAATTTCATTGCCGTTGATATCTGGCTTCAGCCAGATTTCAGTCCCAAGTACAATGTCGGCGTTATCCCCATTTATAAGCGAAATTAGTTCTGAGAGCTTTCCATAGACGCTCCTACAGTTAACCAGTAGTGCGTTAACGTTTTCTTTCTCTGAACTGCTAAGACGAATGTACCCTGTTTGGAATCAGAACGCAGCTTATTGGGCTGTGGAGGGATTTGTCTGTACTAAAAAATTCACATGCACACCATACGCACTCAGCTATCGTAGTAGTCGCTTCCTGTGTAGTACACACCTGAGCTGTTAAAGGGAGCCCTTGGAGCGCTATTCTGAAAGTAAGGTTCGATTTCGGGCGAAATGGAAACCACAATGAAAAATCCGATGAAACGTTGCACAGATATGTTGGGTAGTGTCTCTAATGTGCGAGTCGGTCGCGTCACATCATTCTTTTAAGTTCTGCGAGCACAGTGACCACGTAAAGATGCTTAGAAAATCGTGTCTCCCGCCAGGTATGAGTACCTGGTGAGAGATTTCGCGTGACCTCATGCAGCCCACACGACATAACGGTCGTGAATTTTCTTCTTCATGACAATGCTAGTCTGCACTCTGCAGGGGCAATGAACACGCCCCTGCAGCCTTTGTTTGATCACCCCCATACAGCCTGTAACGATCACATGAACCATCGGCTATGAAGATAGCGCTTTGGCACAGACCAGCATAGGGAATATGAGGAAAGCACAGTCCGCGGTCTTCTAAGACAAGAGTATTGGAAAGGTGGTTGAACGCTGCGACAAATGTAATTCGGAGCGGCGGATATGTAGATAAGAAGCTGGAAGATACAGGTAATATTTTCGATTTTCGCAGTGGCTTCCATTTCGCGATCGATCACGCCTTAGTTTCTGAATAGCCCTCGTAGAACTCTCCACGCGACACCGCAGGTCGAAAAATTTGCGTCGAGATCGTCACACAATCGTTTGAGCCTCTGATTTAAGCCTTCACTTGTTATAGACTAGAGGGCTGTGATCGGTTCTGCGAAAGATGCTGCAAAACTGTAGCTCGAGGCTAGCTGTCTTCATCAAATCTGTCAGCCTCTTGTAGGATGCGAGGATGACCTCTGAGACCAGGTGACTGGTATCATTCGTGCTGACAAGAGCCACGAATTGAAGCTGGCTCCACCAATTACGCCCAGTAGCTCCCGCCAGGGCTTCCTCCACGTCTCTGATGAGGCCCGCGGCACGCGTACTGAGAGGACACTGGCTTTCTTTCTCGACCTGTCTGCTATTCCCCTGAGGCGCCCCATCACCAGCCCAACACTGGAGCAGCCAATGACAAGCAACCCCAACCTCTGCATCTGTCCAGACATCTGTGGAAGATCGGCAATAGAGATGGGTAGTTCGCGAACGAACGGGTGCAAAGGAACGGTTCACCAAGATGAACGAAAGGACCGAGGAACGAATTCCAAGGAACGATCGGTTCATAGTTCACTTCAGTCGCGGCGGTCTACTTATAGCTCCCGGGAACGAGGAACGATCGGTTCATAGTTCACTTCAGTCGTGGTGGTCTACTTAAAGAGTTCCCAGGAACGAGGAACGATCGGTTCATAGTTCACCAGTTCACTTCGGTCGCGGCGGTCACTTCGGCAGTTCTCGTTCCAGCCTCGGTCGTGTGCTCGTCTCAGTCTCGTTCTCCCTCGGCCGCACTCGTCGTTCTTCGCATGACCACCTGTCTCAGTTCCACTGCCGACTGCTCCTAGCTAGTTCAGTATCCAGTTGTTCGTTTCGTTCACTGCGCTCGCCTATTTTACATGTCTTCCAAACTGTTCTTGCACTTGGTTCTGGCTATTCTGCGTCCACGACCGGTAATCAAAAAGTATTTTATAGTTACGTAAACTACATAAAAATAACGTTGTATGTAATAGGTACGTCTTTTCAGGTAACAAAAGGGCATATCAGCTCACTTCATTATATTGATGAACAACAGAAGACATACTTATAACAAGGCAAGTTTTTATGTTATTCATATACTTCTTGGTTTCATCGACTTGATTTAGCACCTAACTTTCAATAATTTGCTTAATTTTTATTGTAAGAAAATTCATATAAAACGATTTTCGTGTGTCTTTGATATACAAAACATTACATTTAGGAAAGCTCTAATTATTTTTAAGTTTGGTTGTTTCCAATTTGCATTACCTGCTAGTTTGGTTTCCTTGAAAAAAAAAGTGGGTTGTGGGTCATTTTGGCTCAGCAGGAAAAGCGGTACCTCTACATTTGAAAAGGCATAGATTTCCATAAAACTGAATTTACTCCTTTTCAGAAGGAGCTTTCAAACCAATAACTTTATTACTCCGAACTTAATTATTATTATTATTGCTGCATTAATTTTAATAATGCAACATGAAAACCTCATTTTTACTATGCTTGTGACGAAAGTATGAAAAAACCACATTTTATTTTATGCTTCCATGAAGTCTCTACTTCGCCTACGAACTCAGAGACAACGTGAAGCATATATAGGGTGTAAACGATTATTGTTTACAACTTAGCTTAGCTATGTAGTGGAAGTCGAAACGAAGAATTTTATACAAGACATTTGTAGTCTATTAAATTGGAAAACAGCCAAAAACAGATTTACAGACTAGATGAGCTATAGCCGATGCGCGTCGCATGAGATTCTCATGTTCTCTTCTACAGCTCTCTACACATCGTCATCGATTGTGTCGCAATTGTTGCTGGCATTAGCTTGTTATTTCTTCACTGCCTAATTATTACATGTTTGTTTGTTGTACCTGCTCGTAACGGGCAACACATCGTCCGTAATTGGCGAGCAGTCTGTACTCGGGGCCGGTTTTCCGTGCACCACCCTACATTATTTCCCTGCGATCAGCCACACAAGGCTACGGTTGGCTAAACGAGAGGTTCTGCAGAATCACAGAAATTACTTCTAAAACTGTGTAAGAATTCTGTAATGAATAAAAACTCTATACTCCAGGGAAGAAGCAAGTGCCCCCTCTTGGTCCCTCCATCCTTCAGTCACCTACACTACTAGTTTTCAGTTTTTCATAAGAACCATATACCAAGCACAGATGAACAGTGAACGAGTAAAAATGAACGGTTCCCAAAAACGAACGATGAGCAGTGAACTACACACCTGGAAATGGAAAAAAGAACACATTGACACCGGTGTGTCAGACCCACCATACTTGCTCCGGACACTGCGAGAGGGCTGTACAAGCAATGATCACACGCACGGCACAGCGGGCACACCAGGAACCGCGGTGTTGGCCGTCGAATGGCGCTAGCTGCGCAGCATTTGTGCACCGCCGCCGTCAGTGTCAGCCAGTTTGCCATGGCATACGGAGCTCCATCGCAGTCTTTAACACTGGTAGCATGCCGCGACAGCGTGGACGTGAACCGTATGTGCAGTTGACGGACTTTGAGCGAGGGCATATAGTGGGCATGCGGGAGGCCGGGTGGACGTACCGCCGAATTGCTCAACACGTGGGGCGTGAGGTCTCCACAGTACATAGATGTTGTCGCCAGTGGTCGGCGGAAGGTGCACGTGCCCGTCGACCTGGGACTGGACCGCAGCGACTCACGGATGCACGCCAAGACCGTAGGATCCTACGCAGTGCCGTAGGGGACCGCACCGCCACTTCCCAGCAAATTAGGGACACTTTTGCTCCTGGGGTATCGGCGAGGACCATTCGCAACCGTCTCCATGAAGCTGGGCTACGGTCCCGCACACCGTTAGGCCGTCTTCCGCTCACGCCCCAACATCGTGCAGCCCGCCTCCAGTGGTGTCGCGTCAGGCGTGAATGGAGGGACGAATGGAGACGTGTCGTCTTCAGCGATGAGAGTCGCTTCTGCCTTGGTGCCAATGATGGTCATATACATGTTTGGCGCCGTGCAGGTGACTGCCACAATCAGGACTGCATACGACCGAGGCACACAGGGCCAACACCCGGCATCATGGTGTGGGGAGCGATCTCCTACACTGAACGTACACCTCTGGTGATCGTCGAGAGGACACTGAATAGCGCACGGTACATCCAAACCGTCATCGAACCCATCGTTCTACCATTCCTAGACCGGCAAGGGAACTTGCTGTTCCAACAGGACAATGCACGTCCGCATGTATCCCTTGCCACCCATTGTGCTCTAGAAGGTGTATGTCAACTACCCTGGCCAGCAAGATCTCTGGATCTGTCCCCCATTGAGCATGTTTGGGACTGGATGAAGCGTCGTCTCACGCGGTCTGCACGTCCAGCACGAACGCTGGTCCAACTGAGGCGCCAGGTGGAAATGGCATGGCAAGCCGTTCCACAGGACTACATCCAGCTTCTCTACGATCGTCTCCATGGGAGAATAGCAGCCTGCATTGCTGCGAAAGGTGGATATACACTGTACTAGTGCCGACATTGTGCATGCACTGTTGCCTGTGTCTATGTGCCTGTGGTTCTGTCAGTGTGATCATGTGATGTATCTGACACCAGGAATGTGTCAATAAAGTTTCCCCTTCCTGGGACAATGAATTCACGGTGTTCTTATTTCAATATCCAGGAGTGTAGTTCCCAAGGATGAACGAGTTTGCCCATCTCTAATCGGCAACAGTCCCAACAGATGACGCATTATGTGTTGGCTCAGATGTACTTTCTGCAGTAGATAGTACTTTAAACCTATTTTGGGGACGTAAGAAGATAGTCGTGCAGTTGGTAACCTTCCGCACAGAGATATGCGACCCTACCACTGTTCGTCAATCAGCGTCATGTTAATGTCGACCGGCTTGGACTGGGACTAGAGAATCAAAAGGCGCAGTGGCATCAGGGAACCCAGGCGACTCTATAGTATCCAGATGTAGGAACCAAAACAATTGCCTCAGGCGCTCCAATACTACCATCAACGAGGCCACCATAGAAGCGCCTAGAGCCGCTCGGCCACAGTGGTCGGCTGTCTAACTGGAATCTTCCCAAATATCACAGCCTTTTCCAAGTATACCGTGTCTTCTTATGATTCTTGAAGGGAGTATTCGCTATTACCATCTGAAATTTATTGTAGAAATCAATTAGTGTTTCTGGTCTCTCATTCCTACACCCACACCCATATTCTCTCGTAACTCTTTCCTCTACTCCTTCCCCAACAACCGCATTCCAATCCCACGTGACTATTAGATTTGCATCTCTGTTTACATGTTGAATTACGCCCTCAATATCGTTATATACCTTCTCTATCTCTTCATCTTCTACTTGCGGCGTCGGCATTTATACATGAACTATTGTTATCGGTGTTGGTTTACGATCGATCCTGATGTGAATAACTCTGTTCCTGAACTGTTCACAGTAACTGACTCCCTGTTTCAACTGGTTCAACTGGCTCTGAGCACTAAGGGACTCAACTTCTGAGGTCATTAGTCCCCTAGAACTTAGAACTACTTAAACCTAACTAACCTAAGGACACCACACACATCCATGCCTGACGCAGGATTCGAACCTGAGACCGTAGCGGTCTCCCGGTTCCAGACTGTAGCGACTAGAACGGCGCGGCCACTTAGGCCGGCTGACTGGCTCCTTGCTCTACTTTGCTTTTCATAACAAACCCATTCTGATTACATCATTTTCTGCTGCTGTTGATGTTACCGCACATTCACCTGACCAGAAATCCTTTTCTTCTTTCCATTTCACTGGTCCTCACTATTTCAAGATTGAGCCTTAACAGTTCCCTTTACAGATTTTGCAGCTTCCCTACCACGTTTAAACTTCTGGCGTTGGACGCTAAGACTCGTAGAACGATACCCTTTCTTTGGTTATCCAATCTTTTTCTCATGGTCACCTCCCCTTTTGTATCCCGTCATAAAGGGGGCGCGTGATCTTCTCCTATAATTTAGAGGGTGGCCGAATGTAGGAAGCTAGGAGGAGCGGGTGAGGTAAAACTCTCGGTACTGCAAGTAAAGTAAAAGTGGGTTTACTATATCTCAGCACAATAATAAACGTGAATACATGACTGTGTACTGAGGAGCACATAGGTGCGAAGCCGAATGTGTCAAAGTTAACAGAAGTTACCCAGGCAAAATCTGTAGTGGCTCGCCCACTGTGAAAATGAAGCAATGTTGGTAGGTCGCCTGCTCGTGATCAAATCGGCTGAATCTGGAGCGGCGCTCGTAGAGCTCAATAGCGCCGGCTAGAGAGCGCTGTCGTCGGTGTCGGTGTCGTAGTGCCAACCTAACAACTTGCACCTCCGCTGTGGCCTCGTAGCTATCGATACTACATACTCAGCAGTGCCAGAGACTGTGGGACTAGTCTGGAATCTTTTGCTGATGGAGAGACAACGACGCTTATTTAGTTACAGGCCACGTGTTACGTGGATACATATTATGAGACTATAATGTAACGGTTTCTCTTGCTTTCTGTATCGCCATGCCGTTGATCATTGTTTATTCTTCCACCCATTATGGGCAGTTTCCCACCTGAAGGGCAAGAGAGTATGCTCGCCCTCTCTCGGCTTCCCCGCCCTTTTTGGAAAGACCTTTGGCAGAACGAGGGTGACTTCTTATGCCGGAAGCCTTCGACTGCGATTGATAAAGATTTTTATTCACAATTTAAGCAGTGGCGAGATTCGAACCCCGAACTGAGGACTTTATTTTATAACTAGTCAAAGACTCTAACCCTAGACGACTTTACCTAACGATTTGTTGATCAAGATATGGTGTGCACCCGCTCTTTCTGTGGATCTACATCTACATCTACATCCATACTACACAAACTACCTGAAAGGGTGTGGCGGAGGGTACCTTGAGTACCTCTATCGGTTCTCCCTTCTATTTCAGTCTCGTATTGTTCGTGGAAAGAAAGATTGTCGGTATGCCTCTGTGTGGGCTCTAATCTCTCTGATTTTATCCTCATGGTCTCTTCGCGAGATATATGTAGGAGGGAGCAGTATACTGCTTGACTCCTCGGTGAAGGCATGTTCTAGAAACTTCAACAAAATTCCGTACCGCGCTACTGAGCGTCTCTCTTGCAGAGTCTTCCACTGGAGTTTATCTGTCATCTCCTTAACGCTTTCACGATTACTAAATGATCCTCTAAAGAAGCGCGCTGCTCTTCGTTGGATCTTTTCTATGTCTTCTATCAACCCTATCTGGTACGGATCCAACACCGGTGAGCAGTATTCAAGCTGTGGCCGAACAAGTGTACTGTAACCTAATTCCTTTGTTTTCGGACTGTATTTCCTTAGGATTCTTCCAGTGAATCTCAGTCTGGCATCAACTTTACCGACGATTAATTTTATATGGTCATTCCATTTTAAATCACTCCTAATGCCTACTGCCAGATAATTTATGGAATTAACTGCTTCCAGCTGCTGATCTGCTATATTGTAGCTAAATAATAAAGAATCTTTCTTTCTATGTATTCGCACCACATTACACTTGTCTACACTGAGATTCAATTGCCATTCCCATTCGTTGCAGATCCTCCTGCATTTCAGTACAATTTTCCACTTTTACAACTTCTCGGTATACTACGGTATACTACTCATCCGCAAAAAGCCTCAGTGAACTTCTGATGTTATTCACAAGGTCATTTATATATATTGTGAATAACAATGGTCCGACGACACACCTGAAATCACTCTTACTTCGGAAGACTTCTCTCCATTGAGAATGACATGCTGCGTTCTGTTATCTAGGAACTCTTCAATCAAATCACACAATTGGTCTGATAGTTCATATGCTCTTACTTTGTTCATTAAACGACAGTGGGAACTGTATCAAATACCTTGCGGAAGTCAAGAAACACGGAATCTACCTGGGAACCCGTGTCTATGGTCCTCTGAGTCCCGTGGACGAATAGCGCGAGCTGCGTTTCACACGATCGTCTTTTTCGAAAACCATGCTGATTCCTACAGAGTATATTTCTAGTCTCCAGAAGAGTCATTACACTGTAACATAATGCGTGTTCCAAAATTCTACAACTGATCGACGTTGGAGATATAGGTCTATAGTTCTGCACATCTGTTTGGCGTCCCTTCTTGAAAACGGGGATGACCTGTGCCCTTTTCCAATCTTTTGAAACGCTACGCTCTTCTGATTCTTTGTTAACTGTCGCTTCTTTCGTGACATTATACATACTTTTCCAGCCATTGCTGGAATTCGCTTACAATCTGATACTCACCTACACCCAGCTTTCTTACTCTCTTCCCTTTTCTGGAACCAGGCTTCCGTTCCTCATCTGACGTTACTTTTGCAGTTTAATTCCCAACACCGATTCGTATCTTGAATTCGATTACTTAGGTGTCATCTGTGTAATACGGACGCTCACAGCACAGTTAGGCAATAAATTACCGGAAGAGGATGCACAGGCCAGCTGGGGTGGCAGAGCGGTTCTAGGCGCTACAGTCTGGAACCGAGTGACCGCTACGGTCGCAGGTTCGAATCCTGCCTCGGGCATGTATGTGTGTGATGTCCTTAGGTTAGTTAGGTTTAAGAAGTTCTTAGTTCTAGAGGACTGATGACCACAGATGTTAAGTCCCATAGTGCTCAGAGCCATTTGAACCATTTTTTAGGATGCACAGAGTTGGTAGTGACTGTCAGAAGACAGAATCACACTGGTCTTCAGACTGAAGACCGCAACAACAATATCATCATCATCAACAACAACAATAAGGTAAATCTACTAATCCCACCTACACACAAGAAAGAGACGAGGCCATTCACCACTGCCCGCTGTCAGCCCTTCTCTCCGCACATTCCGTCCTCAGACATGAACGCGATGCAAGTTGCACACGCTAGGTGCATGATCCCTGCCATAGAAAGCCACACATGTTACCAGTCTGCGGCATAACTACCGAAAGATGATTCAAGCTACTGGTAAAGTCGCCGATCCCTTGATAACGCATCCGTGGCGTGTCTGCCTATGCAAAGCGACCCTGAGATCATACACTATGGTCCATTAAAATTGCAATACGACGAAGACGACGTGATACAGACGCGAATATCCTGTGATATGTAAATGATTAGCTTTTCAGAGCATTCACACAAGTTTGGCACCGGTGGCGACACCTACAACGTGCTAACATGAGGAAAGTTTCCAACCGATTTCTCGTACACAAACAGCAGTTTACTGGCGTTGCCTGGAGAAACGTTGTTGTGATGCCTCGTGTAAGGAGGAGACATGCGTACCATCACGTTTCCGACTTTGATAAAGGTCGGATTGCAGCCTGTAGCGACTGCGGTTTATCGTATCGCGAAACTGCTGCTCGCGTTGGTCGAGATCCAATGACTGTGAGCGGAATATGGAATCGATGGGTTCAGGAGGGTAAAACGGAACGCCGTGCTGGATCCCAACGGCCTCGTATCACTAGCAGTCGAGATGACAGGCATCTTATCCGCATTGCTCTAACGGATCGTGCAGCCACGTCTCGATCCCTGAGTCAACAGATGGGGACGTTTGCAAGACAACAACCAACTGCAGGAATAGTTCGACGACGTTTGCAGCAACATGGACTATCAGCTCGGAGACCATGGTTGCGGTTACCCTTGACGCTGCATCACAGACAGGAGCGCCTGCGATGGTGTACTCAATTACGAACCTGGATGCACGAATGGCAAAACGTCATTTTTTCGGATGAATCCAGGTTCTGTTTACAGCATCATGATGGTCGAATCCGTGTTTGGCGACATCGCGGTGAACGCACATTCGAAGCGTGTATTCGTCATCGCCATACTGGCGTATCACCCAGCGTGATGGTATGGGTGCCATTGGTTACACGTCTCGGTCACCTGTTGTTCGCAGTGAGGGCACTTTGAACAGTGGACGTTACATTTCAGATGTGTTACGACCGGTGGCTGTACCCTTCACACGAACTCTGCGAAACCCTACATTTCAGCAGGATAATGCACGACCGCATGTTGCAGGTCCTGTACGGGCCTTTCTGGATACTGAAAATGTTCGACTGCTGTCCTGGCCAGCACTTTCTCCACATCTCTTACCAATTCAAAATGTCTGGTCAATGGTGGCCGAGCAACTGGCTCGTCACAATACGCCAGTCACTAATCTTGATGAAGTGTGGTATCGTGTTGAAGCTACATGAACAACTGTACCTGTACATGGCATCCAAGCTCTGTTTAGCTCAATGCCCAGGCGTATCAAGGCCATTATTACTTCCAGAGGTGGTTGTTCTGGGTACTGATTTCTCAGGATCTATGCACCCAAATCGCGTGAAAATGTAATCACATGTCAGTTCTAGTATAATATATTTGTCCAATTAATACCCGTTTATCATCTGCATTTCTTCTTGGTGTAGCAATTTTAATGGCCAGTAATGTATATTAACGACGTGCTTGTTTTCTGTAAATGTTTCAATAAACTGCTTTTCATTACAAATTTTGTGTTCAACTCTCAGTCAATTCGCCGTACAGTGCATGTCCCCTATAAAGGTAACTTTCGGTTTGATCGACCATGGGCTGACCTTACTCCCAGTTAGCAGGAACTTCATTTAATGTTGCCCATTTGCGTACTAAATTTTGAAATTACACGGTTTTGGCGCCCAGTGGGTGGCATTTGCATATCGCTTTTACAAAAGAAGCGTCACAATATGGTGAGAATCAGTGAAGCAACGTGGAAGGGTCGACAGGATTTCCGGTCAGGTGCGTACATTCTGAAAACTAGAAAAAGAAATTGCAGTCATGCATGAATACGTCTAATAACGACTATGAAAACTGGTATACCAGGAAATATCTATGAAGCGCATACTGTAGGCATTATCGTAGTCAAGATAGAAAAGAAATCAACAGCCATCACAGTTGTACAAACCTAATCGTTTTCTAGCGAAGCGATTGAAAGAATTTATGATGAATGAAAAGAACGTATTCAGATAGTTCAGGTAGGCGAATATTCAGTTGTGATAGGTGAAGGAAGAGAAGAAAATATAGTAAAATAACATGATCTGCGGGAAAGGAATGTAAAGGGAATTAACTTGATATAAATTTGTGTTGATCGTAATGTTATCATCGACTAAAGGGGCTGTATACATAGAAGAGACCTGGGGACAATGAAAGGTTAGAGAGGGATTATATAATAGTGAAACAAGCATTTCGAAATCAGATTTTGAATTTTAAGGTACTTTTACAGCCCGATGAGGAGTCTGTTCATAATTATTGGTTAATACCCGTATATTAAAACTGAAGAAATTGTAGAAAGAAAGGAAATCAATGAAGGAAATGGATAAATTGAATGAACGAAAGGTTGTTGAGAGCTTCAGACGAAGCATTAGGGAACGGTAGTCTTAAATAGATGGATGGAACACAATGGAAGACGAATACGTTGGTTCGAGAGATGAACTAGTGAAGATAGGACAATATGAAATACGCAAAAAGACCAACCCCAGTAGAAATACTTGCATAACACATGAAAGATTCTGTTGAACTGACGGCAGCAGAAAACATAAAAATTCAGGCAGTGTAGCAGATAAAAGGGACTGCAGGCGTCTAAGAATTAACTGACGGAAAGTGCAAAATGACTAAGCAGGAATGGCAAGAGGTCAAGTGTAAAAATGTAGAAGTATGCATGAAATATAGATGTCGCTCATAGTAAAATTAAGAGGCGTTTCCAAAGAAAGGAAGCAACTGTTGAATACCAAGAGCTCAGCTGCAATGCTAGTGCTGAGCAAACAAGGGAAAGCTGAAGGGTGAAAGTAATGGGCCTATACAGGAGGACAACACACGGAACAGATAAACGAAGAGAGTTGCATCATACCAGTCTTGAGGCTGAAGACCACCGGCCGGAGTGGCCGAGCGGTTCTAGGAGCTTCAGTCTGGAACCGCGCGACCGCTACGGTCGCAGGTTCGAATCCTGCCTCTGGCATAGATGTGTGTAATGTCCTTAGGTTAGTTAGGTATAAGTAGTTCTAAGTCCTAGGGGACTGATGACCTCCGCTATTAACTCCTTTAGTACTCAGAGCCATTTGTACCATTTTTTTTGGCTGAAGACCACAACAACAGGAAGGTAAATATCTGTGAAAGTAAAGGGTACATAATTAATTTTTACTGTTGATCTATAAGTATCTTTCTATTACAGTACATGTCTCTTTTTCCTTTCTGTTCTTCTTCCGCTGTTTCTTTCTTCAATATTTCAAGGATGTGTGTATTAAATATTGACTTAGCTTGTGAGAGTCGAGTGCAAAATGCAGAATGACTTGTTTAACTCACAGTTTTTACAAAGACAAACAATATTTTATATTTTATGGCAGTTTACTACGCTGTGCATAAGTCAGTATAGTTAAGCAAATTTGTCCATATCCTATAGATTCTAACATCAGAATCTGTAAGGCACCAGCGGTGTTATAAAAGCATTATTCATCTATTAGCCTACGTGGCGCGACTAACAGAGTAGAAATATTTGTTAAGTGAGATTTGAGATACACAGAACCGACTTTTTGTCGCAAATATACGTTGACTCCATAACACACGACAGCGCCTATAAACGCTCTGGAGATTTTTAAATTATTTTCATTGCTGGCACAGACAGATCTCGATCAAAACTGTCATGTATTTTGTACGCGCGATTCTTAGACATATTAGTAATTTGAATTAGGTATGGGGGAAACTTGACATAAGGCTTTGTAGAGACATACGTAATGTCTTTTCGCTTGTTTACAAGTGCCACAGTTCTGATGTCACTATTTTAGTTTGCTGTAGGAAATGGAAAGATTGCCGGTGCTATTTTTTTTGTTTTGTATTTCTGAGTCTCTGTTTCATGAAATTATGCTGCGGCGGAGTTACAAAATGGCTTCCTAAAACATAAGCTGAAAGTTTTACAATTTTGAGCTGTGATATGCAGTATACAGGGTGGTCCATTGATCGTGACCGGCTCAAATATCTCACAAGTAAGCGTCAAACGAAAAAACGACAAGGAACGAAACTTGTCTAGCTTGAAGGCGGAAACTAGATGGCGCTCTGGTTGGCCCGCTAGATGGCGCTCCCATAGGTCAAACGGATATCAACTGCGTTTCTTTAGGTAGGAACCCCTAGTTTTATTACATATACGTGTAGTACGTGAAGAAATGTGAATGTTTTAGTTGGACCACTGTTTCCGCTATATTAGTCGCAAACGTATGGCTCACAATTTTTGACGAACAGTTGGTAACAGGTAAATTTTTTAAATTAAAATACAGGAAGTAGGTACGTTTGAACATTTTCTTTCGGTTGTTCCAGTGTGATACATGTACCTTTGTGAACTTATTTCTGAGAATGCATGCTGTTACAGCGTGATTACCTGTAAATATCACATTAATGCAATAGATGCTCAAAATGGTGTCCGTCAACCTCAACGCATTTGGCAATACGTGTAACGACATTCCTCTCAACAGCGAGTAGTTCGCCTTCCGTAATGTTCGCACATGCATTGACAATGCGCTGAGGCATGTTGTCAGGCGTTGTCGGTGGATCACGATAGCAAATATCCATCAACTTTCCCCTGAGAATGTAATCCGGTGACGTGAGATCCGGTGAACGTGCGGGCCATGGTATGGTGCTTCGACGACCAATCCACCTGTCATGAAATATGCTATTCAATACCGGTTCAACCGCACGCGAGCTATGTGCCGGACATCCATCATGTTGGAAGTACATCGCCATTCTGTCATGCAGTGCAACATCTTGTAGTAACATCGGTAAAATCAGCATACATTGCACTATTTAGATTGCCATCGATAAAATGGGGGCTAATTATCCTTTCTCCCATAATGCCGCACCATTCATTAACCCGACAAGGGCGCTGATGTTCCACTTGTCGCAGCCATCGTGGATTTTCCGTTGCCCAATAGTGCATATTATGCCGGTTCACGTTACCGCTGTTGGTGAATGACACTTCGTCGCTAAATAAAACGCGTGCAAAAAATCTGTCATCGTCCCATAATTTCTCTTGTGCCCAGTGGCAGAACTGTACACGACGTTCAAAGTCGTCGCCATGCAATTCCTGGTGTACAGAAATATGGTACGGATGCAATCGATATTGATGTAGCATTCTCAACACCGACGTATTTATCTGGCGAACGTTCCGGACACTTGGATGATGTTATCCAGGATACCGAGCAGCATACATAGCACATGCCCGTTGGGCATTTTGATGACAATAGCCATACATCAACACGATGTCGACCTTTTCCGCAATTGGTAAACGGTCCATTTTAACACGGGTAATGTATCACGAAGCAAATAACGTCCATACTGGCGGAATGTTACGTGAAACCACGTACTTACACGTTTGTGACTATTACAGCGCCATCTATCACAAATCGAAAAAAGTGGTCCAACTACAACACTCATATTTCTTTACGTACTACACGAATATATAATAAAAAATGGGGGTTCCCATTTAAAAACGAAGTTGATATCCGTTTGACATATGGCAGCGCCATATAGTGGGCCAATCATAACGTTGTCAGGTTTCCCCCTTCAAGCTAGACGAGTTTCTTTCTTTGTAGTTTTTTCGTTTGATGCTTATTTCGTGAGATATTTGGCCCGGTCACTATCAATGGACCACCCTGTATAGCCATTTATGAAACTGTGAAACATTTCTAGGTATGTAATTCTTGTTTCTACTGTTTGGTCATGTTGTTAATGTTCGTGGAAAAATAAATATTAATCGCAGAAACTCCTTCTCAAGTGGAGAGGAAAAAAATCAACAGGCGTTCTACAGGCCAAAGTTTGGAAAGTGTAGTGTTTATGAAGAACCTTGGAAACACTGACAGGCTCCTCTGAGTAATGCCAGGCAAGTAGGAATATGTGTTATAACTTTGTCTTACAGATTTCATATGAATCTGTGTACTAAAAATATTCGTTCTGTATTTGTTTCACGATCCACGATCGAATTCGGCAAGGTGTTCCAGACGATGCGCCAATAGTTTACCGGGCGCTGTTGAAGCCCAACGGACGGCCAGCGGGCTGCAGACGGCTTCTAAGAACTTAGTTGGAACTGAATTTTAATTATCAAAGATAATTATCTCGATAATTAATGAAATAATATACTACATTCACTTTTATATCTGAGGTCCGAGTTGAACATTAAGAAGTTGTGATATATCAGATATGTATACTTTTGTGATAGACTGAACATACGAATTGCTCGGAAGATACATTACAGATATCCCAGTTGTGAGAACTACTTAATAGGACAACCTTTAATTCTGAGACTTTCGAGCTGAAGTAAGATTAGCTAAGCAACTTTGAAATGAGAGTCTTTTAGCTCATAGAAAGTAAATGAAAGTTTAAATTGCGGTTTAAATGACAGTAAAGTTATGAAGTGACACATTGTGTAGGATCGGAAGTGTATCAATAGCTCTGACAGTTCATACTGAGAAGATTTTGACTGATTAATTTTCTCTTTAATAATCAATACGTATGGCACTTTAAGCAAGCTTTACGAACTGATAATGCTCGTTTAGTTAAAATAACATGAGAATAAATGAACTGTATTATGACGGTTGTGAATTCAGTGCATGTGAGTTATGCCGAGTGAACTGAATAGAATTATTATCGGCACCTAGCCTACTTTTGTAGCAGCACTGGTACATTACAAGCCAGTCATAACCAATATCGGAGTGATATTTCATCATGCATTATTTCGATTATCAGTAAGCGTGTTATCTCTGACTTCGATTCATAGCTGACGTAAATACTGTAATTTAAACTCTAGTTAAGAATGATATCACTTGAAGTGCGATAGTCTAACCCTTACGTACTCATCAGGTGCTTTAAAGATTGTCATAATAAAAGGGTATGAAAGAGGAAATTGTCACCGAAGATTAACGTGTTGTGGGAACATCGATGTATGTAATCTTCGTTTCTTTCACATCATTGCGAACTTTTCCTAAGAAGTTAACTCAACATAATACGTCAAACTTATCCATACGTCTACTGCTTATTACCGAAAAGGGTCTACTATTGAAGAAACATATTGAAGTAGAAGAAGATTTGACCTTATGAACATTGTTTCTGGTTTGTCTGAGTCCTGGTTATTCTACAATTTGCACCTACAGCGTAGTCTCGTATGATGACAGCAACTATGCGAGAAATCAAAGTCCTCATCCATTAATTAATTCATCGTGGGCAGCCTGTAGCTGACTTTTGGAAACGATGAGCTACGCAAACGTTAGATTCATGATGGAATAGATACGTTAGAGAATTTAAAAAGGGAAATGGATAGGTTGAAGTTACAAATTATCATGACAGGAACAGCGTAACGGACACTTATTGAAAAGCGCTGACCACACACACCTAAGGTTCTGTTTGAGTGTTTCGCTTCTGTAGTCCATCATCTTCGAAGTCTGGACTCACGACAATGTCTACATCTACATCTACATCACACTCCACAAGCTACGTAATGGTGTATGGAGGAGGGTACTTTCGGTACCACTATCTGATCCCTCCAACCCTGTTACACTCGCGAATAGTGCGAGGGAAGAATGATTGTCGGTAAGCCTCTGTATTGGCTCTAATTTCTCGAATTTTCTCCTCAATACGCGAGACGTATATGTGGGGAAGTAATATGTTGTCTGTCTTCTCCTGAAAAGTGCTGTCCCAAAATTTCAATAGTAAATCTCTCCGTGATGCACAACGCCTCTCTTGAAACATCTGCCAGTGGAGTTTATTTAGAATCTCCGTAACGCTATCTCCCCAGCTAAACGGTACAGTGACAAAACGCGCCGCTCTTCGTTGGATCTTCTCTATCAGTCCTACCTGATAGGGGTCCCAGATGGGTGAACAATACTACAGAATCGAGTGAAGAAGCGCATTATAAGCCACTTCTTCGTGGACGAGTTACATTTCCATCAGATTCTTCCGATGAATCTGAGTCTGGTTTATCCTCCCCCACTATATGTTTCATGTGGTCATTCCACTTAACGTCGCTCTGGGTAGTTACGCCTAGACATTTTACAATAAACGCTGTCTCCAGTTGTTTGTCATCACTAGTGCAGCTGTACAGTAGTGGATTTCTTTTCCTATGTATGCGCAGTATATTACATTTATTTACGTTCAGGGTGAACTGCCAGAGCCTGCACCATTCATCAGTTCTCTTCAAGTCGTCCTGCAAATTCTTACTATTTTATGGCGTTGCTTCTCTGGTGTAGACAACTGCATCATCTGCAAATAGATGTAAAGAACATCCGATATATACGAGGGCTATGCCGAAAGTTTGTAGCAGAATGTGTGAAAAAAATTTATTTGCAAAAAAATGTTTACAACTTTTCAAAATACTCTCCATTAGCATGTATACATTTTTCGCTACTCTGAAACCACTTAAAAAATGTGTCAGTCGAAGCTTCTAATGGGATGTCACTTAGTGCACTTTCGTATGCTGCAATGGCCTCTTCATTTGATGAAAACCGCTACCGTCGAATTTTTTCTTAGTCTTAGGGAACAGAAAGAAGTCACAGGGGGCCAGGTCAGGTGAATATGGGGGATGGGTTAACACTCGCACTTTTTCCTTCTCCAGAAAGTCCATCATTCTGGCAGCCCTGTGTGCAGATGCATTGTCGTGATGCAGCAGAAGTTGCCCACTGGTGGACTTTGGATGCTGTGACTTCCATGTGGCGATGACGTTTGGAAGACAATCGTTCACGTACCATTCAGCATTGACCATACAACGTGTGTCCAAGGTCACAGAGGTGAGATGCCCAATCTTTGTGAAAAAAGTTGCCACCAGTTTTTTTCCAGAGCTCCGACTTCGTCGAACTTTTGTGGGTGCTTCCTCCCCTGAAAAGCACCACAGAGAAGACCGTCTCTACGTTTCAGGGTCATAATGGTAGCCCCACGTTTCATCACCTGTGAAGATATTGTAGGTGTCTTGGGACTTCCCTCCATGGAATTCTTCGAGCATGGAACGACCCCAGTCCACTCTCACCTCCTTTTGGCTTTCTGTCAGGAAATGTGGCACCAAACGGGCACATCTCTTAGTAAGGCCTAAGTGACTATGAACGATGGTCTGTGCTGCTGTTGATCCAATATTTAGAGTCCCTTCAATATCGCAAAATGTAAGAAGTGGATCTTCTTTGATCATTTTCCTCACAGCATCAATGTTTTCAGGAGTCACAGCTGTTGCTGGCCGACCGGGATGAGGTTCATCTTCAATTGACTGCCGACCCCTCGAAAACTCGCGAAACCAATTTCCGACTGTGGCCCAAGAAGGGCAAGCTTCACCAAAAACACGCAGCAAAGAAGAATGGCATTCTCCGGCACTTAAGCCCTTTTTATAATCGTAAAAAATCATGGCACGAAAGTCGCGGAGCGACAGCTCCATCCTGCACCGTCTCTTACTCAGCACTGCCTGTGCTTTCTTACCGCACTGTGGGGGAATCCCCGCTGGCCAGGGGCTGCGCGCGTACCTCCCAAGGTCGTAAAACATCGCTCTTTCGAATGAAAACTACCCCATTGTCCTCCGCCTTACTATTTACGGGCTCCTAAAAATTTTCGGCATAGCACTCGTGTATATATATATATATATCAACAGCGCTGTCACACTTCCCTGTGGTACTCCGGATATTACCTTTACATCTGTCGATTTGTTCCGTTAAGAGTTATATCAACAGTGCTGTCACACTTCCCTGTGGTACTCCGGATATTACCTTTACATCTGTCGATTTGTTCCGTTAAGAGTGACGTGTTGAGTTCTATCTGCAACAAAGTCTTGAAGCCTATGGCAAGTCTGCTCCGATACTCCGTAAGCTTGCATTTTTTTTCATTAAACGGCAATGCGGGACGGTTTCAAATGCCTTACTGAAATCAAGGAAAACGGTACCAACCTGAGCAGCGTTATCCATTGCGCTGTCGTGTCTTGGAGGAACAGAGCGAGCTGAGTTTCGCAGGATCTCTGTTTGCGTTCCATAATTCTACAACAGATCAAAGTCAACGATATAGGTCTATAATAGTGTGAATCTGTCTTATGGCCTTTCTTAAAAGCGGGAATGACCTGTGCTTTTTTCCAGTCGTTAGGTACCTTTCGTTGCTTAAGCAGTCTGTTATAAATTACTGCTAGAAGGGGACTACTTTCTTTCGAATAATCTTTAAAGAATCTTACAGGTATCTCATCTGGTCCTGAAGCCTTTCCACTACTAAGCGATTATAGCTGCATTTCAATTCCGCAGTCGGTTATCTCAATATCTGCCATTTCGACGTTCGTACGACGATTGAAAGAAGGGCCGGTGATACGATCTTCCGCGGTGAAACAATTCGGAAGACCGAATTCAGTATTTCAGCCTTCTCTCTGGTATCTTCTGTTTCGGTGCCGGTGTGGTCGCTGACGGAATGACAGCTGATTTTGACCGTGATTTTACATACGACCAAAATCTCTTAGGATTTTTACTCAGGTCGGATGACAAAGTCTTTATTTCAAAATCATCCAACGCTTCTCTCATTACTCTGCTTACTCTCAATTTCGCTTCGTTCACCTTTTTGCTTGCCAGCTGCGTTTTTACTTCTCTGGAATCTGAAATGAAATGCTCTTTGTTTACGTAGTGCTTTTCTATGCGGCTATTAAACCATCTCTTAAAATCGTACTCGGAACATACTTGTCTAGGGAATATTGAACGATGCCTTTGAATTTTTTCCATTTGTTCTCCATATCTTCATCCTCATCACCGAATATTTGATGCTGACTGCTGAAATATTCTGAAATTTGTATACTGTCACCCTTGTTGAGAAAATATATCTTCCTACCTTTCTTAAGAGTTCTTGTAGGGACCGTCGTCATAGATGCTGTCACAGCCTTATGATCACTGGTACCTTCCTCTACGTTAACTGATTCGATAAGTTCAGGTCTGTTTGTTGCCAGGAGGTCTAAGATGTTACCCTCAGGAGCTGGCTCTCTAACTACCTGGTCAAGGTAAATTTCGGACAAGACAGCCAGAACAACGCCACTCGAGTCCCAGTTCCTGGCACCAGTTTTGATGGCACAACACTCCCAATCTATACCTGGCAAGTTGAAGTCAATCCTATTAAAACGGCATGATCAGGAAAATTAGTAATGATATTCTGCAAGTTCTGCCTGAAGCGCTCTACAACTACAGATCCTGACCCAGGTGGTCTACAAAACATCCGATCTCCATTTTTGACCGTTCTTTGATACCCAATTACACCCAGATTAATTCACATTCGGAATCCATGATAACCTCGCTAGATTTTGTAGAATTTCTTACTGCAATAAACGCACCGTCACCATTGGAAACTAACCTCTCCTTATGATAAACATTCCAGTCTGAACTTAGGATCTCGTTGTCATTGACGTCTGGTTTCAACCAGCTTTCTGTTCCCAATACTATCAGTGTAGTACAACCATCAGTTTGTTTATTTTTTTTTTTTTTTTTTTTTTTTTTTTTTTTTTTTTTTTTGTCATCAGTCTACTGACTGGTTTGATGCAGCCCGCCACGAATTCCTTTCCTGTGCTAACCTCTTCATCTCAGAGTAGCACTTGCAACCTACGTCCTCAATTATTTGCTTGACGTATTCCAATCTCTGTCTTTCTCTACAGTTTTTGCCCTCTACAGCTCCCTCTAGTACCATGGAAGTCATTCCCTCATGTCTTAGCAGATGTCCTATCATCCTGTCCCTTCTCCTTATCAGTGTTTTCCACATATTCCTTTCCTCTCCGATTCTGCGTAGAACCTCCTCATTCCTTATCTTATCAGTCCACCTAATTATCAACATTCGTCTATAGCACCACATCTCAAATGCTTCTCTTCTGTTCCGTTTTTCCCACAGTCCATGTTTCACAATGCTGTACTCCAGACGTACATCCTCAGAAATTTCTTCCTCAAATTAAGGCCGGTATTTGATATTAATAGACTTCTCTTGGCCAGAAATGCCTTTTTTGCCATAGCGAGTCTGCTTTTGATGTCCTCCTTGCTCCGTCCGTCATTGGTTATTTTACTGCCTAGGTAGCAGAATCCCTTAACTTTATTGACTTCGTGACCATCAATCCTGATGTTCTCATTTCTACTACGTCTCATTACCTTCGTCTTTCTCCGATTTACTCACAAACCATACCGTATACTCATTAGACTGTTCATTCCGTTCAGCAGATCATTTAATTCTTCTTCACTTTCACTCAGTATAGCAATGTCATCAGCGAATCGTATCATTGATATCCTTTCACCTTGTATTTTAATTCCACTCCTGAACCTTTCTTTTATTTCCATCATGGCTTCCTCGATCTATAGATTGAAGAGTAGGGGCGAAAGGCTACAGCCTTGTCTTACACCATTCTTAATACGAGCACTTCGTTCTTGATCGTCCACTCTTATTATTCCCTCTTGGTTGTTATACATATTGTATATGACCCGTCGCTCCCTATAGCTTACCCCTACTTTTTTCAGAATCTCGAACAGCTTGCACCAATTTATATTGTCGAACGCTTTTTCCAGGTCGACAAACCCTATGAACGTGTCTTGATTTTTCTTTAGCGCTGCTTCCATTATTAGCCGTAACGTCAGAATTGCATCTCTCGTCCCTTTATTTTTCCTAAAGCCAAACGGATCGTTACCTAGCGCATTCTCAATTTTCTTTTCCGTTCTTCTGTATATTATTCTTGTAAGCAGCTTCGATGCATGAGCTTTTAAGCTGATTGTGCGATAATTCTCGCACTTATCAGCTCTTGCCGTCTTCGGAACTGTGTGGATGATACTTTTCCGAAAGTCAGATGGTATGTCGCCAGACTCATATATTCTACACACCAACGTGAATAGTCGTTTTGTTGCCACTTCCCCTAATGATTTTAGAAATTCTGATGGAATGTTATCTATCCCTTCTGCCTTATTTGACCGTAAGTCCTCCAAAGCTCTTTTAAATTCCGATTCTAATACTGGATCCACTATCTCTTCTAAATCGACTCCTGTTTCTTCTTCTATCACATCAGACAAATCTTCACCCTCATAGAGGCTTTCAATGTATTCTTTCCACCTATCTGCTCTCTCCTCTGCATTTAACAGTGGAATTCCCGTTGCACTCTTAATGTTACCACCGCTGCTTTTAGTGTCACCAAAGGTTGTTTTGACTTTCCTGTATGCTGAGTCTGTCCTTCCGATAATCATATCTTTTTCGATGTCTTCACATTTTTCCTGCAGCCATTTCGTCTTAGCTTCCCTGCACTTCCTATTTATTTCATTCCTCAGCGACTTGTATTTCTGTATTCCTGATTTTCCCGGAACATGTTTATACTTCCTCCTTTCATCAATCAACTGAAGTATTTCTTGTGTTACCCATGGTTTCTTCACAGCTACCTTCTTTGTACCTATGTTTTCCTTCCCAACTTCTGTGATGACCCTTTTTAAAGATGTCCATTCCTCTTCAACTGTAATGCCTACTGCGCTATTCCTTATTGCTCTATCTATAGCGTTAGAGAACTTCAAACGTATCTCGTCATCCCCTAGCACCTTCAGTAAGCGATACTAATTCTGGGACCATTCCTCGGATGCTCCTGCAGTTTAGTAAAATCATATTAGTCTTTTCTATGTCTGATCTGCGAGAACCAAGATCTCTGAAGTCACTGTGGCTGATTTAACAGGTAAATCTTCTTTGATCCCAGGGGGAGGAGTTGGCTTACCAAAAAAAGCCCCATGTGGAGGTCACAGGTACTCTTCTATCCTAGTAGCCGTTTGCTGTGTGTAGTGCGCGCCTGACCTATTAAGTGGAACCCTACAATTCTGCACCCGATATCGGATGTCGAGAAATTCGCATCCGATACCGTCGCAGAGTCGTCTGAGCCTCTGGTTTGGACCTTCCACTCTTCTCCAAACCAGGGCACCGCGGTTAACCCTGGGTAGATGCTACAAATAGACAGCCTAGCCTGCACCCCGCGTGCGTTGGTAGTTGCCTTCACCAAATCAGCCAGGCTCCGAAGGGAGCCGAGGGTGGCCTCAGAACCCAAGCGGCAGGCGTCATTCGTGCCGACATGTGCCACTGCATGCTGCCGGTTGCACCCAGTGTGCTCGATAGCCGCCAGCAGGGACTCCTCAACATGGCGGATGAGACCTCCCGGCGAACATACCGAATACACACTGAAATTCTTTCACAGTTTACCTGCTAGCTCCCTGAGTGGTTCCACCACCCGCCTAACATTGAAGTTCCGAATGAGAAGCGTATTCACCCCCTCTACTTGTCCGGACGGGGCAGGAAAATCGACCGCTGGCCCAACAGGAGAGGCATCCCGTGCTGACTGAGAGTTATCATCAACACCGGGTAGCACCTCCTACCTGTTGCTAAGACATAGGGAGCCAGCCGCACGGTCTACTCCCTCTTTCGCCTTCCGTCCAGTGACACGCGAACCCACCATTGTCTGCCACCCACTCTGGAGTCAGGACGGACTGGTCAGGTGTTGTGTATCGGAAGCCGCAGTGACGTCCGGGCCACCAGGACATTCCAGTGACACCAAAGTTGTCGCATGTCTTTTCGCAGGCGCACCACAACTTTGAACATTAGCTAGAAGCTTGTCGACGGTATCTAACGCAGCTTCCTCCTGTTTACGGACAGCAGCCAATTCTCCTTGTGTTCGCTCGCAATAAGCACAGCCCCTAGCCATATCGTACTGTGTATAAAATAGATAAAAGATCTCAAATGGCGCTACTGAGTTTGAAATGTATACCAAACATACCAATGGAGAATAAAGTAAAACTAAAAGTTGCTGTGATGATTTCTCGCTGTACTCTGAGACCGCAAGCTATTAAACAGAAGTAAATTTCGCTACTGAAGTTTATGTGTCTACAGATAACTGTTATTAGAAATCCTGTTTAGCGAATAGTTACTGCACGAGATAAATATTCAAATTAGAATGACTGATCTAAACTGTATGCTGCCTACTAGCACAAAATTAGAACTTAGTGGGACGATTTATACTAAGAAGCCGCCCTACACAAGGACATTCACAAGTCTTAAGCAAAAACAAAAACTACGGTTAATTTCCTAACCACCAGTCTACACACTAAAATACGCAGGCACAGTTCACTTCTTTGCAGAAGCACGTGAAAAAAAAACAAAGACTATATTTCCAGAATGAGATCTTCACTCTGCAGCGGAGTGTGCGCTGATATGAAAATTCGTGGCAGATTAAAACTGTGTGCCACACCGAGACTCGAACTCAGCAGTTTTGCTGTGAGGACAGGGCGTGAATCGTTCTTGGGTAGCTCAGCTGCCTACAGGAAAATTAAAGAGACCTTTGAAGAAAAGAGAACCACTTGTATGAATATCAAGAGCTCAGATGGAAACCCAGTTCTAAGCAAAGAAGGGAAAGCAGAAAGGTGGAAGGAGTATATCGAGGGTCTATACAAGGGCGATGTTCTTGAGGACAATATTATGGAAATGGAAGAGGATGTAGATGAAGATGAAATGTGAGATATGATACTGCGTGACGAGTTTGACAGAGCACTGAAAGACCTAAGTCGAAACAAGGCCCCAGGAGTAGACAACATTCCATTAGAACTACTGACAGCTTTGTGAGAGCCAGCCCCGACAAAACTCTACCATCTGGTGAGCAAGATGTATGAGACAGGCGAAATACCCTCAGACTTCAAGAAGAATATAATAATTCCAATCCCAAAAAAAACAGGCGTTGACAAATGTGAAAATTACCGAAGTATTAGTTTAATAAGTCACCATTGCAAAATACTAACGTGAATCCTTTACAGACGAATAGAAAAACTGGTAGAAGCCTACCTCGAGTAAGATCAGTTTGGATTCCGTAGAAATACTGGAACACGTGAGGCAATACTGACCTTACGACTTATCTTAAAAGAAATATTAAGGAAGAGCAAACCTACGTTTCTAGTATTTGTAGACTTAGAGAAAGGTTTTGACAATATTGACTGGAATAGTCTCTTTCAAATTCTAAAGGTTGAGGGAGTAAAATACAGGGAGCGAAGGGCTGTTTGCAATTTGTACACAAGCCAGATGGCAGTTATAAAAAGTCGAGGGACATGAAAGGGAAGCAGTGGTTGGGAAAGGAGTAAGACAGGGTTGCAGCCTCTCCCCGATGTTATTCAATCTGTATATTGAGCAAGCAGTAAAGGAAACAAAGGAAAAATTCGGAGTAGGTATTAAAATCCATGGAGAAGAAAAAAAAACTTTGAGGTTCGCCGATGACATTGTAATTCTGTCAGAGACAGCAAAGGACTTGGAAGAGCAGTTGAATGGAATGGACAGCGTCTTGAAAGGAGGATATAAGATGAACATTAACAAAAGCAAAACGAGGATAATGGAATGTAGTCAAATTAAATCGGGTGATGCTGAGGGAATTAGATTAGCAAATGAGACACTTACAGTAGTAAAGGAGTATTGCTATTTGGGGAGCAAAATAACTGATGATGGTCGAAGTCGAGAGGATATAAAAATGTAGACTGGCAATGGCAAGGAAAGCGTTTCTGAAGAAGAGAAATTTGTTAACATCGAGTATAGATTTAAGGGTCAGGAAGTCGTTTCTGAACGTATTTGTATGGAGTGTATTTGTATGTAGTGTGTTTGTATGGAGTGTATGGAAGTGAAACATGGACGATAAATAGTTTGGACAGGAAGAGAATAGAAGCTTCCGAAATGTGGTACTACAGAAGAATGCTGAAGATTAGATGGGTAGATCACATAATTAATGAGGAGGTACTGAATAGGACTGGGGAGAAGAGGAGTTTGTGGCACAACTTGACAAGAAGAAGGGACCGGTTGGTAGGACACGTTCTGAGGCATCAAGGGATCACAAATTTAGTATTGGAGGGAAGCGTGGAGGGTAAAAATCGTAGAGGGAGACCACGATATGAATACACTAAGCAGATTCAGAATGATCTAGGTTGCAGTAAGTACTGGGAGATGATGTAGCTTGCACAGGATAGAGTAGCATGGAGAGCTGCATCAAACCAGTCTCAGGACTGAAGACCACAACAACAACACAGAACAGACCACAGGTGAATACACATATCATGAACACAAGCGCAAAATGTCTGGGATCGACAGAAATGGACTAAAAGAATGACGTGATCTAAAAGACTAGACCGAGCGAGATGACGCAGTGGTTAGCATTTGACTCGCAAGCGGGAGGACAACGGTTCACTCCCGCGTGCGGCAATCCTAATTTAGGTTTTCCGTGATTTCCCTAAATCGCTCCAGGCAAATGCATGATGGTTCCTTTGAAAAGGCATGGCCGACTTGCTTCCCCGTCCTTCCGTAATCGAATGAGACCGATGACCTCGCAGTTTTGTCTCTTCCCTCAAACAACCCAACCCAACCCAAAAAGAGTAGAAAGTAAAAGAAGGTAATACAGAAAACATCTGTGACTTAACGTTAGTGTTAGAGAAAGCATTACGCGTGATAATCGGTAGAACGTTCATTATATCAATATGGTTCAAATGAAACGTACCTTAATGTTTTTGTAGAGAAGTGTAAATTGTGTTAATACATTAATTAATATAAGCTGTAATACTTTTATGAATTGAATATACTATAAATAGCACAAAGCAATTCATGACTTCTAATTTTTAGGGTTCGGTATCTCAATCGGTAAAAACGGAACCCTTATAGGATAGCTAGGCTGGCGAGTCTGTCTGCCTGCTAAGAATGCTTTTTTCAGGAACTGGCATATTTGTCACACTGAAATTTCTGTCGCATTCTAAGGTCTATGGCCTCTTGGCGGTGTATAATATTTAAGCTTCTGAGTCAATGCAGTCAAAAGATATGGCCATTTATATCACATATTTAGATAGTTGCCAACTCACTCATCGAAATCAGTAGCGTGGATCCCGCTGACTTAGAGTCATGAAGTCTGTGCAAGAAGCAAGGTTTCACATTACAAGTAAAAAATCCAAAAATTGTTAAAATGCAATTACATCACACAAACAATCCATTTTTTCCATTAGAACTTATATTGCATTCATCATCCGTCAAAAGAATAACAGTAAGTTATTATTGGATGCAAACATGAACTGTAAGTTGTAGTCACGTTTTTGCTAATAGATTCTTGATTCCTGGAATGGGTGAAATGTCTGTATCATAATCATGCTCGTACAGAACCCTCAGTGCGTGAGTTCTACTCAGACTTGACCATCTCTTTTACATTAATCTCATCTTATTGCATATTAATTGCTTTTGGTGGGAACTGAAATTCTAATTGAAGCACATAAAACTATTTTCAGTACCTATTTTGGCAGATACTGAGGTGAATCTGCTACACTGTGTATAGAATAGAATGACTGGAGTGTTCAGTATAAACTTTTTTTGATAAAATACCTTCCAGTAAAAGATCGATTCCTTACACACATCCATCAGTTAAATTATGTTTTTCTTTCAGAAAGGAGAAATTCTGATCTCTGTCGCATTCCGACAGTGAAAGAATTCACTTGCAACAAATGAAAAATTATACTGATGCCGCTATTCGAACATGGGTCTCTTGATTACTATGCAGATGATTTAACCATCTACGCCACCTTGGTACAATGGATAGACACAATCGCACAGACTACCCAAGTGTGTCGCCCTGTTCAATCCAAATGTGCCATTTGCCACACACTATCAAAGTAGCGTCCCCTAGACCTTTTTCTTCTTTTCGCTAATGGCATCACTCGAAGTCCCACATGTAGTCAGGCGAAGAGTGTTCTGCACTGAATGATTGTATTAGCTTTCATGGCGGATATGTATCTATATGTAGATATAAATCATTTTGTATAGGGGATAAAGGTTTGTAAATAGCTTTCTTTTTCTCATATTTAACTTATGATAATTTGTTACACGTGGGAAAATGCAAATACAGACAGATATTTTATTTACCATATTTATAAGTAACTGTATCAACTAACACATCCAATTATGAACTATAGATAATGAGGTATTGTTTTAGAAATCTGAAGTACATATATTATAAGTCTAAAACACATTTTTATGTATTCTGCAGACAAAAATATAATCAGGGTGCTGTACAAGCAGCAAATGCTTTGGAATTCACGCAAGGTGTGTCTGATATGTTAATGTCAGTGAAATTTATGTACTAGTAGTGTCAGTATCGATAAATACACCTCATGCTTCATGTTTTATATGAACTCAACATTTTGACAAACTTTATTTGCAACACTATATTTACACTGATCACTGTAAAATGTGTATATTTTGATTTTATGCAAATATTAATGTAACTAAATCTAATAAAAAGGCAGATGAGAAAATAAATAACAGTTTTAAGAACAATAACTTGAACAAATTAGTATACATTGACTAGATAACATGACTCCATACAAATACATAGTTTACTCTTAAATATTTCATCCAACAGTTTGAAGGAAATAGCAGTATTACTACAGTGATCTTCTGCATTGTTGCTATAACTACCCATCAATACTCATATACAACAATAATTTTAATCAAAAATAATAAATTGTTTGTGTCATATGTACTGATTTTTTACACAGTTACAATTTTGAAATTTTAGTAACAATATTTTTCTTTTGTGAATTTATTCAGTAACGTAATGTTGATGATGGACTCATAAAAGATTAAGCGAAGACTTTGGAAAGAAGGAATTGCTTGAGTTCTTTTGCAGAAGATGTCCCAAGCGATTCAAAGAAATCATAGAAACCTGAAACTTAGTGGCTAGACTGGAATTTGAGCTGCCATCCACAGAAATGCGAGATCAGTGTCTCACGACTGCGCCACTTAGCTCACCCACACGATACTTTAAGTAGACATTATGACATTAGAAAAAGTTGCCCAGGGGACAAAGTGCAGCTCATAAATATAACGATAGAGTATCTGTAAATACAAAGTAGGATTTTATGCTGCTGTTATGAACTTCATTCACCAGTCTGAAGAAATCTGTTGAAAAGTTTTCGATAGAAAACGTAAGAGAAAAGGAAACCAATGTTCAGAGTTCGCTGGATTAGCAGCAGACTGTTAGGACATGTCCAGACAGTTGCGTTCTGCGCATCACTTAGCCCGTCGCCTGTACTAAACCCTGGAATCAATGATACTTACTCATTAGTCTTCTCTAGATATCTTACCATAAGTAACGCTGTACGGCGATAAATACTATCCTACAAAGTATGAAGTAGGCACATTTCAGTGGCGATACAGATTTATTTATTGTTGTCATCAGCAACACATTTTAAGACATGGCAACATGGAAGTTGTTTGCCCACTCCCTGCTGCCACAATTAAGCAAAATTCCCCCTCGGTACTTCCCTACTACTGTCTTTCTCGGTGAAGAGACACCTTCATTTGTAATGCGTAGCATAATAGCTATGAGCAAGGGAAAAAGCAACTGTCTACCGACATTACATATAGTTTCTAAAGAGCAGCATGTCGAGCAAAATACGTTACGCTCAAACGACGTAACCCTGCACCATCTTCCTATTATTTTCAACACTGGTGAGCACAATCGAACTATAGAATTCAGTGTGCAACCCTAACCAGCTTCAGTATAAACTATAGTTTGTGTGCTGTTATTGCCAATTTTGTAGCACATTAACATTAAGAATAATAACTGCAGATGGGGTGTACCTTGTTCTGCTGTACCTGCATCACCAGAAACTGCACAAGAAACAGCAACTGCTTGCGAACATATTGCGATCCTACTCCTTGCTGGATGGGGTTCTCCCACACTTGGTCAATGGAATCGTGCAAAAACACAAAACCTTGGGGTTCTACATCCTGACACCACTTTTTTTTATCACTAAGGCTGATGTATACAGCGTTTCTAATATTTCACCACTTACAGCTCTCTTGTACTATTTGCTTGCTCATACTTCTTGCACTAGTGGTAAAAGCATTTTTGTATTGAAAATGTACTGTGTTGCCAAAGGCAGTTACTGTGCCTAATGCACAGTTTGTGCCCACTTACCCAAATCTTTCTTCTTCTTTGAAAAATTGGCCAATTATTATGTACCAATGTTGTACATATCAACATGTGGCTCTCACCAATGAAGAAGATGTCATAGATACAAAACTGGAACTCTTTGTCTTACAGAAAATGCAGGGTGGCCAATATTGCTACCACTACTGCCATCTGCCTCCCAGCAGTCTTCACAGCACTAGATGGAGTTTGAATGGTCTTCGCAGCAGAAGATGAGAACTGAGAGGTCTTCATAGCAGAAGATGGGAATTGAGAGGTCTTCTCAGCAGGAGATGGGGATTGAGTGGTCTTCTCAGCAGCAGATGGGGACTGAGTGCTCTTCTCAGAAGGAGATGGGGACTGAGTGCTCTTCTCAGAAGGAGATGGGGACTGAGTGGTCTTCTCAGTAGGAGATGGGGACTGAGTGGTCATCTTAGCACGAGATGAGGACTGAGTGGACTTCTCAGCAGGAGATGGGGAATAAGTGGTCTTCACAGTAGTAGATGGGGACTGAGTGGTCTTCTCAGCAGGAGATGGGGACTGAGTGCTCTTCTCAGCAGGAGATTGGGACTGAGTGCTCTTCTCAGCAGGAGAATGGGACTGAGTGCTCTTCTCAGCAAGAGATGGGGACTGAGTGGCCTTCTCAGCAGGAGATGGGGAATAAGTGGTCTTCACAGTAGTAGACGAAGACTCAGTGGTCTTCACAAGAGGGGATGGGGATTGAGTGATCTTCATAAGAGGAGATGGGGATTGTTCATCAAAGCACTCAGTGAAGAAGGCATCAATAGTGTGATACAAGTGAGTCCTCAATCCGTTTATCCAGTGATATTCATCTGGGTAAGTCTGTGAACAAAATAATTACTTTGCATTAAAAACAGTTCCAGTCTGTTAGTGAGAGTGAAATCAATGATTAACATATTGCACAGATGATTAAGGACTACATCATTATACATGTCAAGCTGTGCCAATTAACCAAACTGTAGGCATGTTTCACTTCCATTGCTGGTCCATGATACCATGAAGTTATCCAGATACCAGCAACACATCAAAATTTGATACATTCCAGACAAATTCTTTCAATGTCGTGATATTCAGTGTATTAAGTTATGTAAAATATACCAATGGAAAATGAAAGCAATGACCTTTGATTGAGTTTTTCTTTCATATATTATGCTACATGCCAAATCCTGCTGTTAGAGCACAAAAAGGCTAATATGCTCTTCCTTAAAAAACTTTGACATAAGAGTGGGGAAGCAGCTGCCTCAAAGCTCATTCTGCATCCTCACTAAACATTCTGCATTGCAAATATTGCGCTCTTTTAATATAGAATATTCTAAATCCTTTTACCCAATCTCTCTTTGCTCTGATCATAAACAGCAGTCCTACTCTCTCTCGGCCGAGCGGTTCTAGGCGCTTCAGTCTGGAACCATGCGACCGCTACGGTCGCAGGTTCGAATCCTGCCTCGGGCATGGACGTGTGTGATGTCCTTAGATTAGTTACGTTTAAGTAGTTCTAAGTTCTAGGGGACTGATGACCTCAGATGTTAAGTCCCATAGTACTCAGAGCCATTTGAATCTCTCACTGCCATTGCCTATATATATGTCCCTCTCCCAATGTCCCCTTTTTTCTCCCATTGCCACTTTCTCCTGTCTGTCTCTCTCACTGTCACAGTCTTCATTCCTTTATCTCTCTCTCCCTTCCCATTGCTCCGTTCTCTGCCACCTTCATTGTCTTTCTCCCACTATTTTTCTGTTCCATTGCCACACCCTCATTTTTTACTTCTTTGCTGTCTGTCTCTTCAACCACAATTGCCTCCTCTCCACACCTGTCTTTGGAGATGGTTTGTTCGAGTTTTGATACCTAGACTGGTGAACTTTAACCCGTGGGTATAGGCTTGGGGGAAAGTGGGCAAATGTTTTAGTGTTGAAGTTCCCTGATCTGGCAGGGTGGAGGAGACCCCCCCAATGCTGTGTATGGTCTCCATTCATCTCTATTTTTCATTTCCACTGTCTCATCTGTGTTTTGTTCTCACTGCTATTGTCTTCATTCATCTCTCTTTCTCTTTCAGTGCCACTTTTTTCTCTCCCATCATCACTGCCTCCCCTTTCTCCCACTACCACTTTCTCCTCTTTCTTCTACTGTCACTGTCTCTTGCAACTATTTCTCAGCATAATAAATCATGAATATGTTCCAAAACCAAAATTTTTGCTGAGGATGCCAGAATGAGGTTTGAGGCAGCTGCTACCCCACTGCCCTGTTAGCCTTTTAAGGAGCATATTTGCTTTTTTTGTGCTCTGACAGATGCCTACGTCAACTAATTCCCTTCTTTTCCCTGCTACGGCGGGGTATACTGCTTATATAAAACGTATTCTGTAGGTCAGTAAAATTATGACAGTTTATTTAAATACTTCGACACATATAGATACTTTGGCACATGAACACGACAAATAAGTACACATAGTCCGCCCCTGCTAGCTGAGTGATAAGCGCGACGGAATATCATACCTAACGGCCTGGGTTAGATTCCCGGCTGGGTCGGAGATTTTCTCCGCTCAGGGATTGGGTGTTGTGTTGTCCTTATCATCATCATTTCATCCTCATCGACACCCAAGTCGCCGAAGTGGCGTCAACCTGAAAGACTTGCACCCGGCGAACGGTCTACCCGACGGGAGGCCCTAGCCACATGGCATTTTAGTACACATAATACAAAGTACACGCAATATCGTCTACCATCCAACGCAGGCTCACTTTACATAAAAATATCCAGAATTTTTAGGCTACACCTGCATCATATCAAAAACTGCGGTATTTGATTTAGAAGTGGAAATAATTTCATACGACAAAATAATTTTTTGTAAGGTGCCTACACTGCCAAGTGGCAAATCGAATAAATGGGTCGAAAGAGCCTGTATAGGCGTTAAGTTGTTGTTATACAAAGACATGAAGTTTTATTGGTGAAAAAATGATGATTAAAAACGTACTTCAGTGACCTCAGAGCCCTTCCACGTGTCCATTACGTCAGTTGAAACTACATTTACGCCTCAGATCGAACAATACAATATATATAGCTTTGAACCTTTGGATCTCGGTAACTGATAATGATATCGACAAAAGTTTCAAGGTGTCCTGGTAACATCATCTTAAGATTCTATCCTAAGAAATTCGACGAACTGCCATGAATAGAAATTAACTAAGGGGCCAGTCCCATATTTGTTACTTTTGGTACCCAAAAATCATTGTTTTCGTGGTTTTCCCAGGAACTGTCCACGTACATATCGTGCTTCTGTGATATTCTAAGGCGCACCATAGTCCACAACTAATGGAAAATAACCAACAGATTTGCTCAATTTGCCTCGGATGGGCGAAGAGCGTAGTTTTTAAATTTTGACCATGTGCTTTAGGATAGCTATAGTATACCTGTTCATCAGATAGGTAAACAAATGGTTGGTAGGACGTGGGGTATTCAGAATACCTTAGAACCTAAGTGATGACTCCCTGAAAAGTATATTTTCACGTGAGGCGTTTTGGAATATATTGATAATGCGCATTATCATTCATGGACCAGTGGCTCCTATGCATGTATGATCATGTGCCTACTTACAGTAATGGATAAAGTATCTAGTTTCTTGTTCAGCCCGTACTAGGCATGACAGAGTTAATATTGCGAGCTTCCCGTGCAGCTTGGCCTGAAAAAATCAACTTCATGTATCCACTGGCTGTGCTCACACCGCCATGAAGCTACCTAGCAGGCTTATATCATGGGGTGCCAATACATGTCTGAGCTCCTCAGAGATTTCAGTCATCACAATACCAGTATCCGTCTCTCCTCATCCCTGTAAAGGGATGTGGCGTTGCATATTTTGACAGGGATTGGTGGCTTATCTATGTGCTTATCTATGTGCTGTGTGTCAAATTGATTAAAGGTTTTAGAAATCTGGGATGCTATTTAGAAAATGTAATTGGAGCTGCGATCTAGTTAACTCAATGATCTGCAACAAATGGAAATCAAGAAAATTATCAGAGCAATGGGAAGGGAGAGAGAGATAAAGGAATGAAGACTGTGACAATGAGAGAGACAGACAGGAGAAAGTGGCAATGGGAGAAAAAAGGGGACAGTGCCAATTTCTATCACGTCTGAATAATTATCGCTCAGAGTCAGCCAACACTTTCAAAGTGTATGAGGAGGCATTTACCTTGCTGCAGCTAAGCGGAGCACATTTCACTTGGTGCTGAGATTAAGTTCAGGTCGTATCTTCACGCTATGGGTCGTAAATATTTCATGAAATATACGTGTTGATAACGTGCATATCAGTACAGGTTACACAGAGCTCTGTTTATTATGCTATAACAATAACGATCTTTGGTTAGGTCTTCCCCTTGGTCCTCGTAAATCACTGCTTATTAAAGCCAACTATTTTTGCAGTTGAATATTGGACCATCTCCGTGCCACGTCCTCGAATATGAAGATCATTTTTCTCACTCATCCCTCCTTAAGTGACAGATGGTCAGGCCCAACTTCTGCAGCCTGCATGCTTCACAGCAGCATTTGGTTTTCTGATACAGCTTTGGCTAATAACCCATAATGAAGCTTCTCACAGTTTAATACACCATCACGCAAATAAAACGCATGAATATGCTGTATGAACAAAAACTTGACAATGTAATCCTGCACAGAGGCATTCACAGAGGAATCATAAAATCATCTTAACACATAAGGTTTTCAGGCTATTTCCACATATCGCAACAGGTGTTGGACAATGTTGCCAGTAATTCCGAATTGGTCAGACGCAGTAACATCTTGTTCTACACTTTCTGTATAAGGCACTAGTCTGATCACTTATAGGTCGTGTAAGTAAAGTGTCATACAGTTATTTCATGCTTCGCACTGCAAATACTCCTTCCAAACAGGTCACGGAAGGCCCAACGGTACCGACCGACCGCCATCGTCCTCAGCCGACAGACGTCACTGGATGCAGGTATGGAGGGGCATGCGATCAGCACACTGCCTTTGTCGGTTTGCGAGACCGGAGCTGCTACTTCTCAGTCAAGTAGTTCCTCAATTGGCCTCATAAGGGCTGAGTGCATCCCACTTGCCAACAGTGCTCACCAGAGCCAGACGGTCACCCATCCAAGTGCTACCCATGTCTCCTGCCTCAAGGTCGTATCTTCAACAACTTGTGCTACTGTCGGTTTTTGTGAAAACTTATAGCTGCGTTCGAAAGCTGCAACTGATATCTGGGTGTTGGTCGAGTATCCCATCATATCAAAACGAACCTTTCTCCTTGAGAGGTATGAAGTGTAGGTTGACTCAGAAGTCGTTATCTCAAGAGTTGCTGTTTCAGGGAGAGTCAGTTGAAGAGATTCGATCAGAAAATAGACGATAAAATTTGGATGATTTCCTGTGTCAAGGGTTGCACGTGTGAGTTTACTCTTACCACCCGGTCCTCTGATACTCAGGAGCAGTTTGCAAGTGTATGTATTGGAAGTCGCTATTTCGTCATTGTTCACTGTCGTGAGATGACTATTGTAGATGGAATTGTGGTGCTTACCTTGCTACTTTGTACGGGATGCCCTTCCCATTTTAAAACTTGGATTTTTGCTGTGGCCATGTCTAACACATGAGACGCAATGCGTAGTTTTCTTCAGGATGTCTTTTCAGGTTTTTGAGCTTGCACTTTGCTCTCTTCCTTCGCAGTATACGCGAAAACGGTCTGAATTTTGATTCTTTCTCTTCTTGTCGCCCTTCGCTTTAATCTTAGCAAGAAAACTAGATGCCGTGTGTACATAACATTCTCAGGTGAAACGAAATGGTTCTGAGCACTATGGGACTCAACAGCTGAGGTCATCAGTCCCCTAGAACTTAGAAATAGTTAAACCTGACTAACCTAAGGACATCACACACATCCATGCCCGAGGCAGGAATCGAACCTGCGAATGTAGCGGTAGCGCGGTTCCAGACTGAGGCGCCTAGAACAGCTCGGCCACTCTGGCCGGCCAATTGGAACAGTATTCCCACGTATTTTGTTTGTGATGATAGCTCCCTTCACCTCTTCGTTTAAATACTCCATAAAGACAAGTTATTCTAGGTGCAGAAATTTATCACAGCGGACTGCACAACACGCGAACGTCTTGCGCTGACAGATTCTGGCTGGAGGGCGCTGCGTGAAACCCTGGGCGCGGGGCCGTGTGCGTCAGAAAGTACAAAAATGAAAGTGGTGTTTTTTATAATTTGACAACTGTGTATGAGAGATTGATGCGAAAACTACCTTCTGGGACTTTTTTTTATTCAATCAAAGTTTTGTCGTATTGAAACAGAGACAATTCAAGTTTTTAAGAAAAGTTGATTTTTCACGTTACTCAATATTTATTACGCCATGTCTTCTAAATTATGTGTAGTACAGCAACATAAGTATTACGCGAAACGTTTACCAAACCAACGTTCGAGATGAAGCTTTTTCCCTTTACTTTTTTCGCGGGGGTCAATGCGAAAGGAAGCTTCGGAAAGGTTTGAATTTATTTTTTCAGTTCGTTGCAAGTCGGTAAGTTCTACAGTTTCCCCTAAACGAGAGCAGCATTGTGTGGCTCATAGATTCGGCGCGAGTTCCAGTGCGATGCGAGGAACATGCTCCTGTTATAGACGCGGTGCAGCGCGCCGCGACAGCATTGGCGGAGGCAGCAAAGGTAAAACATGCAGGACAGTGGTAGACTTAAAAATCTATTAATTTTGGCACTCCGGAAGCACATGGAAGTTAAGGAAGAGGAGGAAGACGATATATATTATTAGGAAGAGTACTCATGAAGCGCCAAGCAAATATGCAAAGGTTCTTTCACCGTGAAGAAGAACGAGCGTGTAACATTTTAGTAACAGAACCGTTGCTCAACGATGCGTGGGAGTGGCAGTTGCCACTGACTTATAACGCACACGTATCACAAATTAATGGACAAAGCGGTAAGCCCTATGCTTGGTACATCTCGGCGGTTACGACATAGCTGAGGATACATTATGAGGAGCGGAATCACTGATTACTTCAATAGGCCGAATTTTAATAATCACCACGATGTTGATCACAATAACAACAACATTCGATTCGTTATAATCGTGGTTAGAGGCTCAGTACAAGTATATTTACAAATGCATTACAATGAGCATGATCACCATCATTTCTTCTTACATGTTTCATTCATTTTTCTTCCGATTTCTGCCCAAATTAACTCCTTTCGCCTTTGCTTTTCCACCTTGGCGTCAGCCGTGTTCCACCAAATATGGCGTACCAATGCCAACGCGATAAGCTAATACTCCTCTGAGGCAGAGAAGCGGTCAGCCGACATTTCTGATGAATGTTTCAATCATTAGATCTACATCTACATTTATACTTCGCAAGCCACCCAACGGTGTGTGGCGGAGGGCACTTTACGTGTCATTGTCATTAACTCCCTTTCCTGTTCCACTGCAAGCTATACAGCAATGCAGAGCGCCTCTCTTGCAGAGTCTACCATTTGAGTTTGCTAAATATCTCCGTAACGCTATCCCGCTTACCAAATAACCCTGTGACGAAACGCGCCGCTCTTCTTTGGATCTTCTCTATCTCTTCTGCCAACCCGACCTGGTACGGATCCCACACTGATGAACAATAAAGTGTAAGTCGAACGAGTGTTTTGTAAAGCCACCTCCTTTGGTGATGGACAACATTTTCTAAGGACTATCCCAATGAATCTCAACCTGGCACCCGCCTTACCAACAAATAATTTTATATGATCATTCCACTTCAAATCGATCCGTACGCATACTCCCAGATATTTTACAGAAGTAACTGCTACCAGTGTTTGTTCCGCTATCATATCATCATACAGTAAAGCATCCTTCTTTCTATGTGTTCGCAATACATTACATTTGTCTATCTTAAGGGTCAGTTGCCACTCCCTGCACCAAGTGCCTATCCGCTGCAGATCTTCCTGCATTTCGCTGCAATTTTCTAATGCTGAAACTTCTCTGTATACTACAGCATCATCCGCGAAAAGCCACATGGAACTTCCGACACTATCTACTCGGTCATTTCTATATATTTTGAAAAGCAATGGTCCCATAACACTCCCCTGTGGCACGCCAGAGATTACTTTAACGTCTGTGGGCGTCTCTCCATTGGTAACAACATGCTGTGTTCTATTCGCTAAAAACTCTTCAATCCAGCCACACAACTGGTCTGATATTCCGTAGGCTCTTACTTTGTTTATCACGCGACAGTGCGACAGATGGAAGGACTTACCTACTCTCTTGCTGTCCGTGCCCACGAAAGAAATACTGCAGTTGTCGTCTTGTATTTCGTTGTACCTCCTCGACTTCCCAATTCCTCCAACCGAAAACATTGCTGCAACGTGCGTGCGGGACAGACTCTTCCCGCCGACCGGAGTGGCTGAGCGGTTCTAGGCGCTTGTCTGGAACCGCGCGACCGCAACGTTCGCAGGTTAGAATCCTGCCTCGGGCATGGATGTGTGTGATGTCCTTAGGTTAGTTAGGTGTAAGTAGTTCTAAGTTCTAGGGGACTGATGACCTCAGATGTTACGTCCCATAGTGCTCAGAGCCATTTGAACCATTTTTTAGACTCTTCCCGAAGCAAGCAAGCGTTTCCCGCTGGTGGAGACCGCAGCACACTGCGTTGTTCGCACCCTGGGAGAACAGTCTGGCATTTTTGAACTGTGCGAGAGGGGAGTGCGGTCTCGTACCCCTTTTACGCAGCATATTCTGGGAAATTCCCGCAGCTACGAAAAAGTACCTTAACGTGTGTAAAATTCTCTTTTGGGTCTTTTGCCCTCCTGCTTGGAAGCGCCAGTGTCAGTAAGTTTCTTCTAGGAACACACACAGCATAAAGAGGGCGAGCACACTCCTGCAAAAACCCACATCCATTCCCCGTGCTTGTAGCACTTTGATCCGCTTACGGCTGCCAATGCAGGTGACGTTTAGAGCTACTGGACTGCGTGAGGTAAGCACGTTAAATTTTTCCAAGAAATGAAACTAGCTTTGGATAACCCCGTTTTAATCTGCGTGTTTAGAGTTCGAAATTTGCTTTGTTTGTTCATATGAGTCAGCTGTAACAGCACTCCCATCGATCAAATCCTTGGGTTCTCCATCTAGATGTCCAGGAGGAATATCTCCTTATCCATAGCCGATAACACCGAAAATACATGGAAGCTGTTGTAAGGAGGGTGGTAAATGGGAATTGTTGATGTACATCCTTAGTGCTGAACTGAGATTGCGAGATCGTTTGTGTTCTTGTTCATATACAGGATGGTCCATTGATAGTGACCGGGCCAAATATCTCACGAAATAAGCGTCAAACGAAGAAACTACAAAGAACGAAACTAGTATAGCTTGAAGGGGGAAACCAGATGGCGCTATGGTTGGCCCGCTAGATGGCGGTGCCATAGGTCAAACGGATATCAGCTGCATTTTATCACGGGTAATGTATCACGAAGGAAATACCGTCCGCACTGGCGGAATGTTACGTGATACCACGTACTTACACGTTTGTGACTATTACAGCGCCTTCTATTACAAAGCGAAAAAAGTGGTCCAACTAAAACATTCATAATTCTTTACTACACGAATATGTAATAAAAAAAATTGGGGTTCTAAAAAAACGCAGTTAATATCCGTTTGACCTACAGCAGCGCCATCTAGCGGGCCAACCATAGCGCCATCTGGTTTCCCCCTTCAAGCTAGACAAGTTTCGTTCTTTGTAGTTTTTTCGTTTGACGCTTATTTCGTGAGATATTTGGTCCGGTCACGATAAATGGACACCCTGCATATAAGGTTGACAGTTCACTTGCTAAAGATTAATTTTCAGCAACAATACTCACACGTGGGGAGAAATTAGGTTCTGTATTGACTGATGTGATGGTAATTTATGTGGGAGTTACTCTGGGGGCGTCGGACGTCAGACCAGGCAGGGTCTCAGCGTCGGCACATCACAATCACGTGCATGGAGCTCCATAAATGGCATAGTTTCGTGATCGTGGGGCTGAGTAACTAGGGAGTTACGTGTACAGCACAGAACCGAATTTAGCTCAAAACTATAGGGAGAGTCTGTTTGTATTATTGCAATCCTAACAGTGCCTGTTATTACATACTAGTAACCATTTCAGAGGAAAGGCTTGGTGGAAGGCGGGGTTCCTCTTAAACGAGAAAGAAGATTGTTTCAAGAAGGAGAGAACCTTCGCACTGTGAAATGCTCCCAGAATCGAGGCCATACTTCTACGTGAGCTGGGAAAGGTTGCAGTTTGATCGTAGGCTACTTGACAGTCATACAAGCGCGTCAGTGCGCTGCTCTTGACATCAGACCAGGCAGGGGCTCAGCGTCTGCACATCACAGCCACGTGCCATGGAGTTTCGTGGTCGTGGGGCTCAGTGTATCACCTCGTAAAGGTACCGTCGTCGATACCCTAACGAAGTAACCGATTATTAGCAACTGTTTCCGGTGGATACCACATCGCTGGGCTTCCAGTGCGTAACGATTTGCGCCAACAGGCAGATACGTGAGAAGCAGAGCAGTCTGAGATGAGCGGCCAATAGTGACGGTTGGGGTGCAGTCCCAGTGTCGGTAGGTTTATATTAATGTGAAGAAAATTTTGCATAGTTCAGTGAACTGAGTAAGTAAAGCTATAAATGTAGAAGGACTTTGGTTAAGTATTTTTCCAGGAAATCATGAACAAAAGTGAAATCTTGAATATTACTTGCGTTGCCGCCATTAATTACCAAGTGTGTGATTCAAATATAACGAAGTGACCCCTGGCAATATCGGATCTAAGAGGAAATTATACAGAGTGATTCTAAATTTACTATACATTTCAGTGATCTAGTAAATCACTATGCATTTCAGTGATATAGTAAGTCACTGTACATTTTAGTGATATAGTAACGGTGTATTTGTTTCTTGCAGCTACTACAACAGAACGCTAACCAATGAAGAACGAATCGCTGTTGTTTCTGCTCGTCTTCGTAACCACCACCAGCACAGCCATTCACAAACATTCCAATCATCCGACTATATACAAACTAGCCAGTTTTCAGTATATGCTACACAGACTGAACAAAACTCCATTCACTGAAAGCAACTATAAGAATGATTTACAGGCAATCAGACATATAGCTGTAGAGAATGGATATGACACAAACACAATAGATAAACTGAACCACAAAATTAAAAACAAAATTAAAAAAGACACCCAACACATAAAAGCCTTTTCACCAACTTACAAACACACAGAGCACACAAACGAACACACATGCACACGGAACACCCACAACAACAAACAAGTGGTTCACGCTCACCTACCACAACAAAGCAGCCCACAAAATGGGTAACATACTCCAAAAATCAAGGGATAAAGATAACCTGTAGGACAGACAACTCAACACATAGGAAAATAAGGACAAAAAACACAACACACAGACAAACACCACATCAGGGCTGCAAATCAGTTTATATAGGACAGACAAGCAGAAACTTTAGTACCAGATACACACAACACAGAGGAGCATTAAAAAGTAACAGCTGTTATTCCACATTTGCTGAACAACTTATAGACAATAAACATAGCCCAACAGACATCAACACTCACTTGAAAATTCTCAAATGCAGCAACAGCCCCCCACAAAAGCTAATAATTGAAGAAAATTATTAAATACAAAAAGCCATAGTTGAAGGAAAGCAAGTAATAAATTAATGCACAGCTCTCTGCAATGGAACACTGTTCTCTCCCCTCAAATAATTATTAGATAATACCAACCTATTGAACTCCCCCCCTCCCCCCCCCCCATACACACACACACTTACACACAGACACAAACATACATACACACTAATAAATCGAAAAATAAATAAATATAATAATAATAATAATGATACATCCTCAAACCTACTCTCTCCCTCCATCGCTCTCTTTCTTTCTCCCTCTCTCTCTCTCCCTCTTTCTTTTTGCACAAACTCTCTCTCTCTCTCTCTCTCTCTCTCTCTCTCACACACACACACACACACACACACACACACACACACACACACACACACACACACAGCAACACACACACACACAAACACACATCTCTCTTAAAAATTCAAAACAACCTCCAATGACATTTTCAATTGTTCCACTGTCTGCTATCTTGTTTTCACACCTTCTACTGTTTCACTGTGCGCTATCTTGTTATTACTGCTGGTAAACAGCGACAGTGTGTGTGACAGCGACACCTCAGTACATAGAACTTGACAATTAAGAAAATGACGAGAAAAAAACTGTAAGTGAAACATAATGTCAATAGATATGCACACACACACACACACAAGCGCGCGCGCGCGCGCGCGCACGCGCGCAACGTTTCACATTAATCTCAGGCATAGCCATAACAGTTTAGAAATTGTAATTTTTGCGTAAATGTTTTGCCTACAGTAAGTTGTAAATAGTTGCAGGTGACAAACTGTAATGAAAAACAGTCACTGTAAAAAAGTAAAACGTAGTAAAACCACACCATGTGGTAATAAGGTATGAATACACAATTTTATGTGCTCTTCAAAAACCTGTAATTACGATTTAGAAACTAATATTTATATGTATATAAACAGTAAAGAACATTCCTTACATTTAACAGCCATAATAATAAAAAAAACACTGATGATGCTGCAACTGCAGTGAAACATGTCTGGGACAAAAAACAAAACTGTGTTTTGCTAAAGGCGGACCCCATCCAAAAACATATATTATTGTTAAAGCAAACACAGTCAAAAGAGCTTCAACATCAAGACGATTATCTGCATTGAATCATTTAGTGGGTTCAGCGCTTCTAGGGTTTGCTGCAGGCAGAAAAGACAGTGTTCGATTTTCTCCACCAACATAGAAATATTGAATATATTAACCCATCTCGTGAAATACATAGCTTTCCATTGTATTGTTGTCCACTTGAATTGGAAGTTTGGGAGAATTATGCCTTGTGTTGGTGCATTGTTTTTTGCTCCTGGCGCAATGGTGCATCTGTACTAAAAAAAACCCTAACGAGTGGTTCCTGTTACTAAGAGATAGCTCTGCTGTCCAGTAATTCACCGGTTTGAACCCTTGCTAACAGATGGCACTGCTGTCTAACACTAGAAGCTTTTCCCTTTTGCACTACGCAGTAACACGCCAACTGTACAATATTGCTTTACGACCAAATGCACGCTTCAAATAAAACCATAAACGGCCAACCAATCAGTAATGTCCATATGAGGGCAGTACACCACTGCCGCGTCTTATCTGCGCAAACTGAATGTTGTTTGGCCAAATTTTTAAATTGTTATTTCATCTCCCGTTCCCGCCGTCTCTCCCCCCCCCCCCCGCAAGCGCGCGCACACACACACACACACACACACACACACACACGCCCCATAAGGACAGGAAGGTGGGCTGCTAGCGATACAGATAACCTGCTCTTCATCCAACTGGCAATGAGAAGTTAAATGAGACAAACAAGAAAAAGATAGTGAGGATAATTACACTGAATTTAAAACTATTTAAAGCTGAATTATATGGAAGTTTCTTTATGTATAAGATAGATGACTTTCTGCACTGGTAGTTAAAAAGTTAAATGAGACAAACAAGAAAAAGATAGTGAGGATAATTACACTGAATTTAAAACTATTTAAAGCTGAATTATATGGAAGTTTCTTTATGTATAAGATAGATGACTTTCTGCACTGGTAGTTAAAAAAAAGTAATAATAAAAGGCAAAATGAAAAAAGAGAAGTGCATATTTAAAACACGCACTTTTCTATCACTAGATATTGGAAAGTCTTGCCACAAGGTAGGGAGTTAGTTGTTAAAGGGGATAAGGTTGGTCAGTTAAGTCGGTCGGGATGTTGGAGTATAAGGATGGAGGACTGGTGCATTGGAGCAATGGGGTACGAGTAGCTTTTGAGACAGAAGAGGGGGTAGAGTAGAGGGGGAGATGGTTGCACTAATAGTTGTTTGGAAAAGGGTTGTGTGGAAAGAAAGGCAAAAGGGAAAATGGTGGCTGAGGATATATGAGGAAGGGAGAGAGAGAGAGAGAGAGAGAGAGCCCTGATAAGGTAGACTGGTTGAGTTGGACCTGTAGCTGGTAGGATGCGTAAATGTTGGGGTGGAGTTAATGATCTGGGAGGGGAGTTGATGGAAGTTCCTTTGCAAGAAGATGTGGAATATGTATAACTGGCTGGTTGGTGGAATGGGTTGTTAAAGGCGCAGCAGCATATGTGGATTGGAAAATGGAAAGATTATTGGAGTCGAGTTTGCGGATAGTGTAGATGGTTGAGAGGCGTTCAGTGTGAGTTAGGAGGGGCAGGAATGCGTTGAGTTGATAAAGAATCCTTGTTTGGAAGGTAATTGGATGTGGAAAGCGAGGTGGAGTGCATGGTGTAAGGATCTGGAGGGACTTACAGAACTTCTGAAGGACAGATATCCATGCAACATTTTCATAGCGAAGCATAGGGCAGGTTAAGGATTTTACATGTGAAGGACAGTGGAGGGGTGTAGTCCCCATTTTCAGCTGGTTAGTAGTTTTAGTATATTTAGTCTACTGTTGGCTTTCTGTTGGATAGTTAGTAGGTAAGGTTTCCACGTTACTGGCCAGTCGAATGTTAGTCCACTGTATTTTAGAATGTTAAGTAGGAAAATGTGACGCTCATAAATGGTGAGGTAGATGTCATAGACAGAAGGTGCAGGTAGTGTGTCCTATAATTATTGCCTGGGTTTTGGGGGAGCCATTGATTACACCAGGAGGTGAAGTGTCTGAAGTGGATTTTGAAGGATTGTTGGAATTTCTGGAGCATAGGATAGATGGTAAGGAAAGTGAAGTCATCAGTATATCGAAGGAGGTGGATAGGAGGGGGTGGTTTACGCATATCAGCGGTGTATAAGAGATAAAGGAGGGCATAGAGAATGGAACCTTGGAGCACTCCTGCAGTGGTGTGAAGGGTATGGGGACTGGCGTTGTTAACAAGGACATAAGATCGGTGATTGGAGAAGAAGGATGCAATAAGGCGGACATAGTTGACGGGAAGTGCTTAAATCTGGAGTTTGAAAATGAGACCGGAATGCTATGTACACTTGTACCACTTCTCTAGGTCAAGGGAGACAAATATGGCGCTTTACAGTTGTTGAGCTTTTGAGATAGGAGATGGGTGAGGTTCAGGTGATCATCATCAAAGAAGGAGGGAGAGGATAGATTCAAAGACCTTGTTAAACACTGAGATGACATAGATGGGGTGGCATGAGGAGGTATGGGGGGGGGGTTGTTCAGTTTGAAAAAAATCAGGATTTTGGAGGTTTTCCACAGGTCAGGATAGTGGTCTGTGGAGAGGATAGTGTCATACAGGGTTGCAAGGTTAATCAGGAAAGAGATAGGGCATTCTTTGAGGTAGCGATAGATAATAAAGTCATGAACTGGGGATGCGTTTTCTGTGAAGTACTTGTTTTATGTTCTGTGCTGTCATTGGGGTTTGAATTTTGTGTCTGGTGTGTTGTTAAAGTGCCAGGAGCTGGGAGCCAGTGGTGGGACTGTGATATTTGTGCGTTCATGGACAGTAGGGAATTGAGATTAGTCAAAGTGAGAGTTGTCAAGTGTGGAGAAGATGTTGGAGAGATAGAATGCAAAGTGATTGGCTTTGTTCAGATCATGAGACAGGGAAAGATTGTTGTGAAAGATCAGATAGTGAAGGATGGGATGGGTGCCTGTAAGTCGATGGAATGTTTTCCAGTACTTGCAAGAGTTAACTCGGAGTATAACATTGAGTCTGGTGCATGTCTGGTGACTGAGTCTGGTGCATGTCTGGTGACAGTCCCACCGTTTTTCGGCATTGAGTATATTTATAATGTGTCGCTGCAGTTGCCGGTGGCGTTTGGGTGTAGTTTGGTCTGATCGCATTTCGAAATTTGAGCTGTTCAATGTCTTCTTCCTTAACATAGAATCTTGCTCAATGTGTTGGAGCAGCTAACCTCTTAATTGACCGCTTTGTTTTGTCACACAAAATGTTATTACTTACTATTTTTAAGAGTACTGAAACGCAGTATACAACATTACACAAAACTTTATTTCACAGCATGAGCCACAGAATTACATAACACATTTGCTCCTGAGGGCAGAACAGTCTTTACTAGAAAATGTCAACAGATGGCATTTAGGGTCTCTCCTCATTCTGAAGTCCCCATGATGACAAGCAGTACATCAATAGGTGAGGTTCCAAAGGCTCCCACACATCTCATTATTACGCTTCTTCTTTGGACTCGTCCCACTGCCATGGCAGAACTAATCTTTGGACTCATGGACTAGAATCATGTCACAGCTGAACCAGTCTTGAAATGAATGATGTGCTCAGAAAACCTTCAGGGACAGAGCGAAACGAGTGACTTGGAGGAGCTATGAAACAGAAAAGTATCACAATTCTTATGACACCTTCGCCTGTTGATGAGTTGATGGCATATCATAGATGCGTTCACGCACCACGTTACAGTTCTTGGCTCGAGTAAAGGATGGAGAAGTCGACCCACAGCTCACAGGAAAAGGGAACGCATCGCTTCTCGTGGCTCGAGTAAAGGATGAAGAAGTCGACAGCTCACAGAAAAAGGGAACCCATACTTCTCGCGGATCTGGAAACAGAAAATCCTCACCCATGCCAGATTGATGCTTTCGAGGAAAGCCACATCGATACACATCACCATGCTGCTCATAGGGAAACACTAGTGGCAGCCCCTTGTGGACAAAGGGCCAGCAGCATGCCAGATGCATCAAGTGGTGACAGATGAGGTCATCGCAGTTTCCCCATGACACAGGTACTGACGTGTGCGTATTCCCACAGACTCTTTCGAGGGAGCGTAGGTCAATCAAAGACTTTGATCTCTTCGCAATAAATGGTTCCCCCACAGCAACCTAGGGCTGGGTGACAGTAAATCTGAACCAAAGCTTGCAGAGACCTACTAAGTGGTACTTTATTGTCCCCAGCGTCTCTCGCCCAATAAGAGATCTAGATTTTCTGCACTTCTTTGACTCACACATCAACTTTCATGTGGCGCAGCTGTTCCATGCAGGGCCTTTTCGAGGCCTAAAATCAAATCCCACTGCCTCAGAGGATATACAGAGAGCAGTTATCATAACCTACGAAGTGTGTTTTCAGCTTTACAGGAGTGATTTTCGTTGTATTCAGAATATCTGTTGCTAGTGCATGCCCACCTCCACAACGGATCGCTGCCCTGACAGTACTAGAGTGTCTACAGCATATTTCATTGTGACAACTACATTAATACCTAGAAACGACAGACTTCGATTGCTGTTTTATACGCTATATGACCAAAAATATCTTCATACCCCTATGTAATGTGGAACAGCCCAATAGATGTCTGGCAGTATGAGAGGAAGTGGTGAGTATTGTGTTATCAGTGCAGAAAGGTGTAACAGTAGAATGGTTTACTCAGGAGAGTTCAGTGACATCGAACGTGGGCTATTCATTGAATGATACCTGAGTAACAGATCCATTGGCGACATTTCAGCCCTTCTAAGGCTGTCCAGATTACTTATTGGTGACGTGATTTCGAAGTAGAAACGACACGGAATAACGACAGCTCTTTCAAGTGCACACAGACATCATGTACTGATCAGCAGGAGTCATCAAGCTTCATGGAGGTTGTAAAAATCGCATGAAATCAGTAGAAGAAGTCACTCAATGAGTTCTAAAGTGCTTCTGGCATCCCAGCTAGCACAACGACTGTGTATACGAAATTAAGAAGGATGTGGTACTGTGGTGGAGCAGCACCTCCTAAGCCACACGTTTCTGCAGTCAGATGGTGTAAAGAGTGGGGCAGGCCGTTGTGGCCGAGCAGTCTAGACGCTTCAGTCAGGAACCGCGTGACTGTTACGGTCGGAGGTTCGAATCCTGCCTCGGGCATGCATGGGTGTGATGTCCTTAGGGTAGTTAGGTTTAAGTAGTTCTAAGTTCTAGGGGACTGGTGACCTCTGATGTTAAGTCCCATAGTGCTCAGAGCCATTTGAAGCATTTTTGTAAAGAGTGGAGTCACTGGACGTTGGATGACTGGAAACGAATGATTTGAAGTTAGGAATCGTACTACATCTTGTGGTAATCCAACTAAACTGTTTGGGTTTGTTGAATAGCTGGAGAAAGTCACCTGCCATCGTTTGTAACGCAAACAGTTAAGTACAAAGGATGTTTCTCGTGCTTGGGTTGTAGCCCCCTTACTTTGCTTAAGAAAATGCTAAATGTGGAATTTTATGAACATATTTTATGGCATTTGGTACTGAGTAAAGTAGAGGAACAGTACGGAATTGATGACTGTTTGCGTCATCATGAAAATGTATCCTGTCATGAAGCAGCTTCTGTGAGGCAATGGTTTGTGGACAATAACATTCCTGAAATGGACTGGCCTGCCCAGAGTCACGACATGAATGCATTGGAACACCTCTGAGATGTCTTAGAACGATTGCTTCGCTCCAGACCTTAGGGTCCAGAACTAATAGACTGATGGATACCTGGAAACTTTTGATCAGATAGTTGGCCTTGGGGTGCCACTTGCTCCACGTAGTATCAGCGGACCACACATTCCTTTCTTTTACAGCTCTCATGGGATTAAGGGCCTACAGGAAGTGTACAGACCACACCAGAAGAGCCTAACGCAGTATGTATTACTCGCACTTCCGGTTGCTAGAGACTCTTCGGATGTCTTCTCATCCCGTTCTGCAGGTGCAGTTCTGCAGCATTCTGTCAATGGAGCCTGGGAACCTTTAGGTTTGTTCTCCAAAGACCTTTCAGAATACACGGTCTTTGTCTCCGTTTTTGCCGGCCGCTGTGGCCAAGCGGTTCTAAGCGCTTCAGTCCGGAATCGCGCTATTGCTACAGTCACAGGTTCGAATCCTGCTTCGGGCATGGATGTGTGTGATGTCCTTAGGTTAGTTAGGTTTAAGTAGTTCTAAGTTCTAGGGTACTGATGACCACAAAGTCCCATAGTATTCAGAGCCATTTGAACCATTTGTATCTGTTTTATGCGGAGCTCCTGTTAGCCCAAGGAGATATAAAAATATCAGGTCATTTCCGATGGCCATATCGTCACCGTATACACCTACCTCCTGTGATATTCGCATTTTCGCATCTCCAAAATAACAAGCCGCCAGGGCAGCTATATAACCTGAATTTAATTTCCTAGTTCACAATTGAGAATCGGTATAGTGGCACCGATAAATTGTCGCTGACGCGCCATTTCTCAGCCAGTACATTTCAACAACACAAAGTTGAAGGACCGGCTGCAAAAAAAGGAAGATGAGAGTTTAAAATCCTGCCGACAGGAAGAGACGGAGCACAAACTCGGATTGTTTCAAGGATGGGGAAGGAAAACGGCTGTGCTCTTTTGAGATGAATCTTCCCGGCATTTGCCTCAAGGGATTTAGGGGAATCAAGGAAAACTGGATGGCCAAACTTGGATTTTAACTACACTCCTCCCGAAAGCGAGTCCAGTGTGTTAACCACTGCGCCACGTCAGTCGGTACCTGGTGCAAGGGACGTTGGTCTATGAGTTGCGGAGTATATCTTTATGAGACGCCAATGTAGCAGTGTACTGGGTCTTGGGTGGATATCCTCCCACTAGTGCGTTCAGGTGCCGGCTGATTTCCTTCCCCATCTGTCACACCTACTTGCACAACAGCTGAAAAATCACAACGAACCTTCTGAGGAAGATTTATGACCAACTCTTGCCTCGTGCTACAGTTGAAAACTAACGTTCTGTTTTATCAGATCCTGCCATGACAAAAAATGGTTGAAATGTCTCTGAGCACTATGGGACTTAACATCTGTGGTCATCAGTCCCCTAGAACTTAGAACTACTTAAACCTAACTAACATAAGGACAGCGCACACATCAACGCCCGAGGCAGGATTCCACCCTGAGACCGTAGCGGATACGCGGTTCCATTACGAGACACGCCTCTTTGCGCTAAAGCCGCTCGAGTAAAACTTTCCCTTTCCAAATCCGTTATCCAGTAGTACAACAGAGCGACAGATGACTGAATACATGCAAAAGGGGTAAAGAAAGCCGAGTCAATCGAGCGATGTAATCCAACGTACTTGAGAGATGAGGGAATCGCTGGCTCAGATGCCACTACCGTGGCACAGGGGCATGCTGACATCCCCCACCCCCATAAACTTAACTGCTGATACAGACATAGGTGGCTCGCCATGGTAGATGTCAAGAGGAGAGGGCGCGACTGGAGCGACACAATGTTTATACTTGTGATTCAGCGTGCACCCACAGGCGATTTCATAAACTAGCAATTATCGTTGGTTTTATTTAGGCACTACAACTGACTACCTCTAGTAACAAGGCCAGCGTGCACCCAGGCTAATATCTCATCAGACAGGATCTACAAGCGCTACTTGTCACGCATATAAAACTATGTCCTATCTATTGCAGCTCTTGTTCCCCAAATTTGATATGAATAAAGTAACTCCTCGTACAGTATTGACCGCTCAAGAACATGGTCTATATACGAGGGTCAGTCAAAAAGTGATGCCTCCTACTTTTTTTCTACGTTTAATTGTCAGGAAATTTAAATGCAATTACATAGGTTGAAAACCACAACATTGAGGATCATTTTGTCATTTTTCAATGTAATCTCCGCCCATCTCTACAGTTTTGGTCCATCTTTGAACAAGGGCATGTATCCCAGCACAGTAAAAAACACAGCTCTGCTTCCTAAGCCATTGACGCACGGATGTTTTGACGGCCTCCTCATCTTCAAAATGAATCCCACGATGAGCTTCTTTTAGTGGCCCGAACAGATGGAAGTCTGATGGTGCCAGGTCAGGGCTGTATGGAGGATGAGGCAAAACTTCCCATCCAATTTTGACAATCTCGTCAGAGGTGTGACGACTGGTGTGTGGTCTTGCATTGTCATGCAAAAGAAGAACATCTGCCATTGATTTTGTTGGGCGAACTCGCTGAAGACGTGCTTTAAGTTTTTTGAGGGTTGTGACGTATTGAACAGAATTTATTGTGCATCCCTGCTCCAAAAAATCAACCAGAATCACACCCTCTGTATCCCAGAAAACTGTTGCCATAACTTTCCCTGCCGATCGCACAGTTTTGAATTTTTTCTTCCTCGGCGAGCTTGTGTGACGCCACTCCATTGACTGCCTCTTTGATTCGGGTTCAAAAAAATGCACCCATGTTTCGTCCCCGGTCACAATTTTTTTCAGAAACTCATCTCCCTCCAAACGGAAGCGCTGCAAGTGTTGGGAGGCTATTGTTTTCCTTGCCTCTTTATTCTGATCGGTTAACATTCTTGGAACCCACCGTGCACAAACTTTTGAGTACCCCAATTGTTTAATAATCGTGATCACACTGCCTTTACTAAGAGAAATAATGCGACACACTTCATCTGCAGTCACCCGACGGTCACCACGAATGATGTCATCAACTTGCTGAATGTTGTGTGGAGTCACTGCACTCACCGGCCTGCCGCTCCGCTTTTCGTCAGTCAACGGTGTTTGCCCTTCAGCTTCCTTACAACGACGAACCCATCGTCTAACAGTGCTGACATCCACTGTCACAACACCATACACCTTCTTCAGTCTTTCATGAACGCGTATGGGCGTTTCACCTTCTGCATTCAAGAATTCAATCACACAACGCTGTCTCAAACGAACATCGATGTCGGCCATCTCACAAACTTCTGCTGTGCTGCCACCTGTTGACACAGAAAGTTACTACTGCAGTGGATTGCAGAAGAAGGTTTGAGGAATGGCGCCAAATTCAAATTTTTCACTTAACTCAATTTTTTTAAGTAGAAAAAAAATGGGAGGCATTACTTTTTGACCGACCCTCGTATTCAGCAGAACCAGTTTTTTACACACCTCATTTATGATAGTTTTCTACTCCTCATGGAATGCCGAGGCAAACGCATCAAATAAATAATAAGCAATGAAGCTATAACGCCGAGTACTTACGACTCCCGAAAAAAATAAAATAATCCATATCTCAACAACTGTTTGTTTCACAGTTGTTTACAGGACTAGTTCTCCAGTTTCGACTAGCATATCGCCTTTAAGAATATGAGACGCTTAGTTTTACGCAATTTATGCACTGCTTATTTATACACTCCTGGAAATAGAAATAAGAACACCGTGAATTCATTGTCCCAGGAAGGGGAAACTTTATTGACACATTCCTGGGGTCAGATACATCACATGATCACACTGACAGAACCACAGGCACATAGACACAGCAACAGAGCATGCACAATGTCGGCACTAGTACAGTGTATATCCACCATTCGCAGCAATGTGGGCTGCTATTCTCCCATGGAGACGATCGTAGAGATGCTGGATGTAGTCCTGTGGAACGGCTTGCCATGCCATTTCCACCTGGCGCCTCAGTTGGACCAGCGTTCGTGCTGGACGTGCAGACCACGTGAGACGACGCTTCATCCAGTCCTAAACATGCTCAATGGGGGACAGATCCGGAGATCTTGCTGGCCAGGGTAGTTGACTTACACCTTCTAGAGCACGTTGGGTGGCACGGGATACATGCGGACGTGCATTGTCCTGTTGGAACATCAAGTTCCCTTATCGGTCTAGGAATGGTAGAACGATGGGTTCGATGACGGTTTGGATGTACCGTGCAATATTCAGTGTCCCCTCGACAATCACCAGAGGTGTACGGCCAGTGTAGGAGATCGCTCCCCACACCATGATGCCGGGTGTTGGCCCTGTGTGCCTCGGTCGTATGCAGTCCTGATTGTGGCGCTCACCTGCACGGCGCCAAACACGCATACGACCATCATTGGCACCAAGGCAAAAGCGACTCTCATCGCTGAAGACGACACGTCTCCATTCGTCCCTCCATTCACGCCTGTCGCGACACCACTGGAGGCGGGCTGCACGATGTTGGGGCGTGAGCGGAAGACGGCCTAACGGTGAGCGGGACCGTAGCCCAGCTTCATGGAGACGGTTGCGAATGGTCCTCGCCGATACCCCGGGAGCAACAGTGTCCCTAATTTGCTGGGAAGTGGCGGTGCGGTCCCCTACGGCACTGCGTAGGATCCTACGGTCTTGGCGTGCATCCGTGCGTCGCTGCGGTCCGGTCCCAGGTCGACGGGCACGTGCACCTTCCGCCGACCACTGGCGACAACATCGATGTACTGTGGAGACCTCACGCCCCACGTGTTGAGCAATTCGGCGGTACGTCCACCCGGCCTCCCGCATGCCCACTATACGCCCTCGCTCAAAGTCCGTCAACTGCACATACGGTTCACGCCCACGCTGTCGCGGCATGCTACCAGTGTTAAAGACTGCGATGGAGCTCCGTATGCCACGGCAAACTGGCTGACACTGACGGTGGCGGTGCACAAATGCTGCGCAGCTAGCGCCATTCGACGGCCAACACCGCGGTTCCTGGTGTGTCCGCTGTGCCGTGCGTGTGATCGTTGCTTGTACAGCCCTCTCGCAGTGTCCGGAGCAAGTATGGTGGGTCTGACACACCGGTGTCAATGTGTTCTTTTTTCCATTTCCAGGAGTGTATTTTCTGCTTCCAGTCACACTATTTGTTTTATGTTTAATGTAACATAATAGAACACGTTTCGAGCACTTCTGCCCTTCTTTAGGAGTGTACGCATGAACGCTACAAGATGGACAGAAAACTCTCAGAACGCATTGCGTATTGTTAAAGTAAATACAAAACAAATGAAGTGACTGGTAGAAGAAAATAGAAATAAGCAATTGTTCCACACAGTTGTGGTTCCGAAATGCAGCCAATATGACCACAAGTAGTCCTAAGCATTTAAGTGTTTGTAACAAGCTTGGTATTAACTTTTAAATGGAAATATTCTTGTTCCACTTCCTTGGGGACCATTTCACTTATAATCTGTGAAGGAACATTATCATACATCGTCCTTTGTAAACATGTTCTTTTTTACAGTTGGCCGGCAGGAGTGGCCGTGCGGTTCTAGGCGCTACAGTCTGGAGCCGAGGACCGCTACGGTCGCAGGTTCGAATCCTGCCTCGGGCATGGATGTGTCTGATGTCCTTAGGTTAGTTAGGTTTAATTAGTTCTAAGTTCTAGGCAATTGATGACCTCAGAAATAAAGTCGCATAGTGCTCAGAGCCATTTTTTTTTTTTTTTTTACAGTTTCTGCATCCTCCAGGATGGGTGTATGGAACGAAGGAAGCATGTATCTTTCCATTTGCCTGCCTATGTACCTGCTGCCTGAAGAGAACGCCCGCCTCCTCGAGTGCGCGCGCCAGCATCATGGAGTTCTGGTAGAGGACGTTGTCATCCGCCGTCCCGTGGATCAACAGGAACATCTTGTTGGCGAAGCTGTCAGCCAGTCGCGTGACGTCACTGGCACTGTAACCTGCCTTGTTGTCCTCTGCAGTGGGCAGCCCCATGTATTTCTCCGTATATTTCGCATCTGTCGAAAGACACAGCGTCACCGTGCTTAACAGCACATAGCAAGTAGAAGCAACTGCAAAATTTCTGTACTTGATTACCGATACTAATTATACCGTATGACGGTAATGGATCTGGGTGTATGACATAAAAGTAATGGACGAGTTCTGCTACACTGCCCAACAAAGTAAGTGAAGCATCCATAAGATATGATCGGATATTAATAAAACTTCGTACACAGACGGATATGTAAATGATCAGAGTTGCATTTCTCTGTGACAGGCATAACGGCCACCGGAGTGCATTTAGAATTGTTCGAGTTTAGTGTTGTTACTTTTTTTGACAGGCAGTGTATTTCGGCATTGAAGAAACGGGCGATGGAGAAAGGAAAGACAAGATAAAGTACAGACCACCAATAAAAAGGAAAATTTTGTGAAAAAAAGTGTGTTATGACATGCAAATTTAAATGCAGTAAGTCAATTCTGATAAAAAGTAGAGTGTAGCCTTATATGGAAGTGAAACATAGATGATTAATGCTTGAAACAAGAAGAGAATAGAAACCACTTAAATGTAGTGTTACAGAAGCTTGGTGAAGCTTAAGTGTAGATCGAGTAACTAATGAAGATGTACGATAACGAATTGACGGAGAAAGAGTATTGTGACACAACTTGACTAAATGAATAGAGAGGGTAACAGAACACATGATAAGCCCTCAAAGGATAGTTAGTTTATACACTACTGGCCATTAAAATTGCTACACCAAGAAGAAATGCAGATGATTGAACGGGTATTCATTGGACGGATATATTATACTAGAACTGACATGTGATTACATTTTCACGCAGTTTGAGTGCATAGATCCTGTAATATCAGTACCCAGAACAACCACCTCTGGCCTAATAAAGGCCTTGATACGCCTGTGCATTGAGTCAAACAGAGCTTGGATGGCGTGTACAGGTACAGCTGCCCATGCAGCTTCAACACGATACCACAGTTCACCAAGAATAGTGACTGGCGTATTGTGACAAACCAGTTGCTCGGCCACCATTGACCAGACGTTTTCAGTTGGTGAGAGATCTGGAGAATATGTTGGCCAGGGCAGCAGTCGAACATTTTCTGTATACAGAAAGGCCCGTACAGGACCTGCAACATGCGGTCGTGCGTTATCCTACAGAAATGCAGGGTTTCTCAGGGATCGAATGAAGGGTACAGAAACGGGTCGTAACGCATCTGAAATTTAACGTCCATTGTTTTACGGGAATCGGCAACGCGCCGCGAGTAATGAGTATAATGGGCGGGGGTACTACGAATGTAGTGCGGGACAAAACGTTGAGAATGTGGGTTTCGCGGCAGGCGTGCCAGACATAAATCCCTGCAGTCGCCCTATCGTCTGTGTCCTCGGTGGCTCAGATGGACAGAGCGTCTGCCATGTAAGCAGGAGATCCCGGGTTTGAGTCCCGGTTGGGGGACACATTTTCGTCTGTCCCCGTTGACGTATGTCAATGCCTGTAAGCAGCTAATGGTTTTCATTTCATTATAATTTCATTCTAACGAGATGCATGGTCACCGATGGTATCTGTTCTTTCGGGCATGTCCGAAAGAACAGATACCATCTTCGTATACTTACAACGTTTTCTTTTTACATAGTATTAAGTTCAGGTGATGAAGTGCAATAACAGAAGAGAAAATGCTAGTGAAACTCGAGTAACATCCACGACTATCCCCGGGCACCGCTTCCCCGGACAAAGAAACTTACCGTAGTACAACCAGTCGGCGACGGGGGCCACAGAGGCACCGCACCTGAAGACGCCCTCGTGGTCGCGCGCCAGACCCATGGCCGTCACGTAGCCGCCATAGCTCCAGCCCCAGATGGCGACGCGCGAGCTGTCGATGAAGCGGTACTTCTCCGTTAGCCGCCTGCATAAAAGGAATACAAAAAGGTGTCGGTTGTGCAACACTCTGCTTGGTATCGTGTATTTTGTATGTTTTGTCAGTAGACGAAGACGCAATGAATTCGAGACCAAGGATATCCTAGGTTTCGCGACTCCGCCACAAACGGCGTTAACTACGCCACCTGACCCACCTGTGAAGCAATTCGAGCACATGGGCAATTACGAAGACAGCTGGACAGGTTGTTATGGGTATAGGTGTAGATTTTTTCGTTGGTTGAGGACAGCGTATTGAACAACATTACATCAGTAATTATTCTACTGGCCACTAAAAGTTCTACACCAAGAAGATATGCAGATGATAAAGGGATATTAATTGGACAAATATATTATACTAGAACTGACATGTGATTACATTTTCACGCAATTTGGGTGCATAGATCCTGAGAAATCAGTACCCACAACAACCACCTCTGGCGGTAATAAAGGGTTTGATACGCCTGGCCATTGAGTCAAACAGAGCTTCGGTGGCGTGTACAGGTAAAGCTGTCCATGCAGCTTCAACACGATACCACAGATCATCAAGAGTAGCGACGGGCGTATTTTGACGAGCCAGTTGCTCGGCCACCATTGACCAGACGTTTTCAATTGGTGAGGGATCTGGAGAACGTGCTGGCCAGGGCAGCAGTCGAAGATTTTCTGTATCCAGAAAGGCCAGTACAGGACCTACAACATGTGGTCGTGCATTATCCTGCTGAAATAGAGGGTTTCGCAGGGATCGAATGAAGGGTAGAGCCACGGGTCGTAAGACATCTGAAATGTAACGTCCATTGTTCAAAGTGCCGTCAATGCGAACAAGAGGCGACCGAGAAGTGTAACAAATGGCACCCTATGCCATCACGCCAGGTGATATGCCAGTATGGCGATGACGAATACACGTCTCCAGTTTGCGTTCACCACGATGTCGCCAAACACGGATGCGGCCATCATGATGCTGTAAACAGAACCTGGATTCATCCGAAAAAATCACGTTTTGCTATTCGTGCACCCAGGTTCGTTGTTGAATATACCATTGCAGGCAGCCTGTCATGCAGCGTCAAGGGTAACCGCAGCCACTGTCTCCGAGCTGATAGTCCGTGCTCCTGCAAACGTCGTCTAACTGTTCGTGCAGATGTTTGTTGTCTTGCAAACGTCCCCATCTGTTGACACAGGGATCGAGACGTGGCTGCACGATCCGTTACAGCCATGCGGATAAGATTCCTGTAATCTCGACTGCTTGTGATACGAGGCCTTTGGGACCCAGCACGGCGTCCGTATTACCCTCCTGAACCCACCGATTCCATATTCCGCTAACAGTCATTGGATCTCGACCAACGCGAGCAGCAATGTCATGATACGATAAACCGCAAACGCGATAGGCTACAATCCGACCATTATCAAAGTCGGAAACGTGATGGTACGCATTTCTCCTCCTTACACGAGGCATCACAATAAAGTTTCACCAGGCAACGCCTGTCAACTGCTGTTTGTGCATGAGAAATCGGTTGGAAATTTTCCTCATGTCAGTACGTTGTAGGTGTCGCCACCGGTGCCAACCTTGTGTGAATGCTCTGAAAAGCTAATCATTTGTATATCACAACATCTTCTTCCTGTCGGTTAAATTTCGCGTCTGTAGCACATCATCTTCGTGGTGTAGCAATTTTAATGGCCAGTAGTGTACTTCTTTTGCAGACTAATGGCTATTGCTTTTAAGGTTACAGGTAGTATGTTTTTAGGTTGGTTAATACTTCAAGTACGCGTGGTATAAGCAAGCCATGGATGTTTATTTTCTCTTGGGCAGCACGTCAGGTACTGAAGTGTGGACACATGGATGCAAAACGGTTAGTCTATACTGACAGGGGTAGTCCACTTTGTGATGCACTTATGACCATGCAAAAAACATCAGATAGTAAATTATGTGACGTGTTTGCGGGAACTCTGTTAGTGGCAGAGAAAAAAAAAAGCATCTAACACACTTGAAGTGGATACATATTGAGGTACCAATATCTCCACTTATACCCCTAATTCTCTGTATAACTGGCCACAGTGCGTGTGTAGGTCAGTTTCCCTTTGGCCAGCCACCTCTTTGTGCATGATATACAACAGGCTCTAGATACCGGCCCCCAGGTTGATGTCGTGTTTCTCGACTTTCGATTGGCGTTCGAATCAGCTCCGCACTGTCGCTTGCTACGAAAAGAGCGCGCTTACTGTCTATCCAATGACATATGCGGTTGGATAGGAAGTTTTCTAAACAGACAGGGAGCAGTATGTCGTCCTGAATGGGGAACTTCAAACGAAACAAGCGTAACTTCAGGTGTGCACCAGGGCAGTGTAATAGGTCCTTTGCTTTTTACGATTTACATGAACGACCTGGTTGATAGTATTGACAGTGGCATTAGACTGTTTGCCGATGATGCTGTAGTCTACCGGAAAGTAGTATCACATGAAAGTTCTGAACAAATCAATGAGGATTTGCAGAAAATAAATGCGTGGTGTAATGACTGGCAGCTATCTCTCAATATTAGTAAGTCCAATCTACTGCTTATAACAAGGCGAAAATTTCCATTAATGAATGAGTACAAAAAAGATGATCAGTCTTTGGAAGAGGTAACATCCGTCAAGTATCTGGATGTGACTATTCTAAATCATCTCAAATGGAATGATCAGATTACACAAGTAACGGGTAAGGCGAACTCTAGATTGCGGTTTATTGGTAGAATACTGAAGCGATGCAGTTCTTCAACAAAGGAAATGGCTTACAATGCGTTAGTTAGTCCAGTCTTAGAGTATTGTTCGTCTGTATAGGACCCTTACCAGTTGGTTCTGATTCAAGAGATTGAGAAGGTTCAAAGAAGAGTGGCAAGATTCCTGACTGCTACATTTAGCCATCGCGAGAGCGTTACAAATCTCATAGAAAGTTTGAAGTGGGACACACTTGAAGATACACGACGAGCTAAACAGAAGGGGCTGCTCACTAAATTCCGAAATCCAATCTTCGCCGAGGATGTAGAGCATATATTATTACCATCAACTTTCAAATCGCGGAATGATCATCATTCAAAGATAAGGGAAAAAAGAGCTCGTACTGAGGCGTTCAGACAGTCGTTTTTCTCTCGCGCGATCCGCTAGTGGAACGGGGGGGGGGGGGGGGGGGGAGAGGGGAGGAATATGACTTTGGCGCGAATTGTGCCCTCCGCCACACACCGCTTGGTGTTTAGCGGAGTATACATGTAGATGTAGATGGTTGTCAGCCGCGATACATCACCCTCTTCTCGCCATCACCCACACCGTCAATATCGCTTCTCTCTGCTCCACTGTATTCTCCCGAATTCGTCATCTCGTACTACTCTGCTGCCTTAGGACTGCAGGCAATAAGACGTGAGTCCACTAGCGGATAAAATTCCACAATTCACTTGTGGAAGCTACTTTTCCAAATTTTTTGATGTGGAAACACATCCAGCAAGTCAATTTCCAGAACTACACAAGTGTTCAAAATTATATGAAGAAACCGCTATTTCCCCGCCATGTGTCTAATTCACAATATAATCATACAAACTTTAACCAGATGCCTATACGGTCGTGTCCTACACGGAAGATGGCATTCCGGTCAGCGGACATCCTCGCCAACGATGAAGTCAGGGCATCTACCAACCGGGATATAGTTTGTCGGCCGGCCGCGGTGGTCTCGCGGTTCTAGGCGCGCAGTCCGGAACCGTGCGACTGCTACGGTCGCAGGTTCGAATCCTGCCTCGGGCATGGATGTGTGTAATGTCCTTAGGTTAGTTAGGTTTAATTAGTTTTAAGTTCTAGGGGACTGATGACCTAAGCAGTTGAGTCCCATAGTGCTCAGAGCCATTTGAACCATTTTTTGAAGAGTTTGTCGGGTAGTCCCACATCCAAAATCGATGTGTACCCAGTCAAAGACGGTACAGTATCGTGTAATATTTCTGGCTTCGCAGCTATCTTATTCTGCTACAAGAAGCTCTTTTTAGAGCAGTAGGGAAGGCAGCTGTGGCAAGATGACGTAATGTCGTGTGAGGTACCAATGGCAGATGGTTTGTTCGGTACGGGTGTCGTGAGAAAGAGCGTCTAAATTTTGGTCCTTCTCCGCGATTGGCTGCTGCGTTCGGAAGTTGCGCGCCAAAACGGCTATCTTCTATTATCAATATTAAATAAACTAAACTGCATATTTACTGGCATTTCATATTTAAAGTATGTCTCAATAGCGTGCTATCATTCCGTTATTTCACAAGTCCAGCAGAATAATAAAGAACTGCAAAACGAAAAGGCAGACGATGGACTTCGGTGATCTTCCGATCGCGCCTAACTTGGATGGCGGGCGAAGTGGTTCGGCTGTAAGATCAGAGCTCGTTCGGCAGTCTCGGAGGACGGGCATGTTGTCCACCGCGGTATCAGTTAAGACTTAATTTTCAATGTCTAGGTTTTAAATGTAAGAGAAGGTTATGAAGTCTCGGAGCAGAGACATGTTGTATGCCTCGGTGTCAGTTAAGACTTAATTTGCAATGTCTAGTTGGCAACAATGTGATTGTAATTACAGAAATACACAGTTAGCTTTTTTGTTGAAGAATGGAAAGTATTTGTGAGTGTAAAGTGGAATGTAATTGTGCAGCTTCCCGTGTTCTACCAATAAAAAGCGAGTGGCATGACGTATAAACAAACTGATTGAAAATTTAACCATTTCTAAAACAGCAGTTCCTTGCTAAGATTTTCTTACATTCTCAAGATCACGGATTCACTACCTACGTGATATTTTCTGCCCAAGGAACATCATCTATCGAAGACTGCAGGTCGGAGAACTTTTATTAGAACTTATGGACTCCGCGTGTACTGCAGTCTTAGTACAAATGAGATCAGTGGCACCTTAACTGAGGTAACACAGAGGAGGTATGAAGAAAAGAAATACTTTTGAGGGAAGGAATTTGTCATACACACGTATACATCACTTCTCTCTCTCTCTCTCTCTCTCTCTCTCTCTCTCTCTCTCTCTCTCTAACTCTTTCTCTTTTTCAACTTGCCGTAATGGCACAGAGAAGATGTCTCTCTGTGGTGGAGGGCCATAGAAATAATAGGAGCAGGTCAGTCGCAAAATGATGTGGTCCGATGGTTTGGTGTGAGTCGTTCTGTTGTTTCTGGGATGTGGCGACAGTATACAGAGACCACAATTGTATCCCAAAGACCACAGCCGTGCCGATAACGTGTGACTTCAGAAGAGGGAACCGTCATTTGGCTGTAAGGGCACCACAGTACCACATTAGTACTGCAGGACAACTGGTACGTGATCACACAGCATCCTCCGCACGTGTTGTATCGATGCAAACGGTGTGCAGAAAGTTTCGGCAGAGTGGTCTTTATTGGCAGGGACCTGCTGTATGTCTACCGCTGATGCATTTTCATAGAAGGAAACGTATGGGTGGAGTCATCAACATCAAAGATATTCAAACGAATGAGAGCAGTACCTTAGGGTGCAGGCATTAGTAGCGGTATTACTTCATATTATCGCCGGCCAGAGCTGCCGTGCGGTTCTAGGCGCTGCAGTCTGGAGCCTAGCGACCGCTAAGGTCGCAGGTACGAATCCTGCCTCGGGCATGGATGTGTGTAATGTTCTTAGGTTAGTTGGTTTAATTAGTTCTAAGTTCTAGGCGACTGAAGATCTCAGAGGTTAAGTCACATAGTGCCCAGAGCCATTTGAACCAACTTCATATTATCAGGCAGTATAGAAGAAAGATAACGAGAGACTGGGAATAAAACCGTAACGACTCCAACGACACGGGGTGATGGTGACAGGACGAAATTAAGCCACAATTAATCATCAAGGTACCACAGATCCCTTAGTTACACTAGAGCGGCTGAATTCCTCGACAGATGTTTGACTGAACCGATTAAGAACAACTGCGCCTTACCGAGAAGTCTGCAACGCTGGTTGAAGGGAGCTCCACATGTGCAGGATCAGTGTGCGGTGGCGGCCGATTTCAAGTAATGCAGCAAAACCAGCTAAATAGCATCCAAACTTTTGGAGTGAGTAGGTCGAGGATGAAGAGTCGTTCAAGAGCAAAGCCAGGAATAACACCTATTTGTAATAGCAGAGGTTCGTGGTGCATACTATCAAACAAGTGGAGAACTGTGTTATTCAATTTTTGTGCAACGAAGGTGTGACGGCAAGTGAAAGTTTCGTCGAAGCAAACCGCGAGCTTCGAATGTAGTGCTGTGTTCATGTGGCGAGAGTGAACTACTGAGTATAAAGGGTCTTCTCGGCCCTATGCAGGAACCCCTGATGCCCAAACAATTTTTCGTGTGGACGTTGTAATGAAACTGGTCTGATTATATCATGTACTAGATACCAAGCGTAAATTCGATACAAGCTGTTTTATCAGGTATTTTTTAACTGCCAAAAACTTTCTATATATTTCTAATAAAAAATTATCTTGATTATTTCGATGAATGTACATAAGCCTGAAGAAACTCAGTAATCTTTGACCAATGTGTGATTTTGTTTAACAATCTGTTGACTATCAGTGGGTAACGTTAGGGAGTTGCTTGCAGTAGTTGGTCGAAAGAAGTTGCGTATGACCGCATATAGTCAAAGTTCGGCGAGTGTTGCCCAGTACGTCTAAAGAACGAAGCTCAAAAGCATACTTTTCTAACTGTTAACACAAAGAAAAAGTGATATTTGAAATTTGTGGAATGATTTCAAGAATATGTCAACAAAGACAAAATTGAAACATGTTCATTGTTTTGACTATAACTGATACAAGTCAAACCCATGAACTCCGGAAAGTTCAAATATTTTGTCAATGTTCAAGAGGAAAGCTAGAAAAAAGACCCTTAAAGGTGAATCACGAGAAACAACGAAGAGGAATTTTATCAGATAAGTACCAATTATGTTAATCATTGTACATTTCTAAACTGTCCACGCTGTTTCTTCAGTGTGCTCTTACGAAGGACGAAGTATATGTCCTGAAAATTAGGAGAGACAGAATTTAAATAATTAATTAGTACCGTTAATTGTAATATGGGAGGTCACAACTTGCAGGTGATGGAGAAATGTCAGTTAATTGTAGTTGCATAGTGAATTTCTGTTAACATAAGCACGGGATCTGTGCTCACACTGCGGGGTGGAGTAAGAAAATGGGTTCCCCTCCTACTTCCCCCATATCCTCTAGAGCTATAGAACTAGTCTGCAGTCTTGCGAAGAATAAGATCCGAAGCAGTAATGCGTCAACGCTCGTGCTCTCAGAGCAGAACACAAATAACGGTTGATGTTTTTGATGTTGCTAATAAAAGTCACCTATCAACCACACTGGTGCTGCTCCGTCGATGTGACGCCACTGCGATGAATGTGCATCAATTTCACTGATTTTATGTGCGGTCAGCTTCTGGTTTGTAAGGTTTCTAATTCAAACAGATTAGATTAGATTTACTTTCATTCCAATTGATCCGTAGTGAGGAGGTCCTCCAGGATGTAAAACAGGTCAGAAAAACAATAATACGGGACAAATATTTACAACTGAAACAAATAAGCTAATGTACCTTCCACAGGTCCCAAGTGGAATCATCGTCATTTTGTTTTAATGAACACTATATGAAAGAATTATTTTACGAACACCAAAGCAATGAATTTAAAACAAAAGAAGTTTTTTTAATAAGGTAAGAAACATGTAATAGAACTACTATAATACTTATTTACAATGAACACTTTACTGCGCTAAAATGGTGCGGAAGTTAGATTGTACTTACACACACAAAAAAAGGTTCAAATGGCTCTGAGCGCTACTCGACTTAACTTCTGAGGTCATCAGTCGCCTAGAATTTAGAACTAATTAAACCTAACTAACCTAAGAACATCACACACATCCATGCCCGAGGCAGGATTCGAACCTGCGACCGTAGCGGTCGCTCGGCTCCAGACTGTAGCGCCTAGAACCGCTCGCACACACACACACACACAACACACACACACACACACACACACACACACACACACACACACAAACAACAGAAACCAGCCGTCTGAGGGTGAATTTGTAATGCATCCGAAATCGCTACAGGTCTAATTTAAACAAACATTTTTAAAACCATACCTGTGCCTGGTTGTTGTTTAAATGATAAACCGTACGACTGAACTACAAGATGCGGAAAGGACGTATTCAATAAAAGTGAGAATTTTCATTACGCTTCACTATAAAAACTTCATAGATAGTTTGAAAGACAAAGCGTTATAATTATTGTACCACAGCCACGTTGCTCATTGTGTCAACTGTCGACAAAACAGTCTCTCATTTGATCACATGAGGCCTTTACACCAGAAAAAAGTCTGATGTGGACGCAGGGAATCGAACCCCAGATTTCCGCAACATTAGGTCGCAGTTAGTAGTAATAGACGGCAAATCATCGAGTAAAACAGAAGTGATATTAGGAGTTCCCCAGGGAAGCGTCATGGGACCTCTGCTGTTCCTGATCTATATAAATGACCTGGGTGACAATCTGAGCAGTTCTCTTAGGTTGTTCGCAGATGTTGCTGTAATTTATCGTTTAGTGAGGTCATCCGAAGACCAGTAACAGTCGCAAAGCGATTTAGAAAAGATTGCTGTATGGTGTGGCAGGTGGCAGTTGACGCTAAATAACGAAAAGTGTGAGGTGATCAACATGAATTCCAAAAGAAATCCGTTGGAATTCGATTACTCGATAAATAGTACAATTGTCAAGGCTATCAATTCAACTAAGTACCTGGGTGTAAAAATATGAACAACTTCAGTATAAAGACCACATAGACAATATTGTGGGGAAGGCAAGCCAAAGGTTGCGTTTCATTGGCAGGACACTTAGCAGATGCAACAAGTCCACTAAAGAGACAGCTTACACTACACTCGTTCGTCCTCTGTTAGAATATTGCTGCGCGGTGTGGGATCCTTACCAGGTGGGATTGACGAAGGACATCGAAAGGGTGCAAAAAAGGGCAGCTCGTTTTGTATTATCGCGTTATAGGGGAGAGAGTGTGGCAGATATGATACACGAGTTGGGATGGAAGTCATTACAGCATAGACGTTTTTCGTCGCGGCGAGACCTTTTTACGAAATTTCAGTCACCAACTTTCTCTTCCGAATGCGAAAATATTTTGTTGAGCCCAACCTACATAGGTAGGAATGATCATCAAAATAAAATAAGAGAAATCAGAGCTCGAACAGAAAGGTTTAGATGTTCGTTTTTCCCGCGCGCTGACCGGGGGTGGAATGGTAGAGAGATAGTATGATTGTGGTTCGATGAACCCTCTGCCAAGCACTTAAATGTGAATTGCAGAGTAATCATGTAGATGTAGATGTAGATGTAGATGCTAAACAGTAGACCATGAGCATCTCTGTCGCATTAGCTATAAGTACTGCGCTGTTATAAGACTGTATACAAGCTATATGTCAAGTCAAAAAATTGTAGAATGACTTCTGGACGAGAGATACTTCGACGTACAGGAAAACTCTCGACATCATCGTCCTCGATTGTGGCACCATACAACGTACGACACTCCAAGCTGAGGAAGATAGCGACATCATTGGGAAATGTAGTTCTACAGAAATTGCGGGCTAAGCGTCGTGAACAACAAAGGGGAGATGTGGTGTGCGTCCCGTTTCTGTTCATCAGTGTTGCCGTAGAAACGAAAACAAAATCGAGTTACGTGATTGGTCTTAGCAGACGAGCGAAGCATCCGCGACGTGCGCTCTTTAAGTATATCGAATTTTCCCTGGCAGAATGGACTACAGGAGTGCTGGGAAGGGGCGTGGAGTACTTTCTTTCCTGGCATACAAAACCGGTACCCTGGGTAGAGCAATCAAAGTGATGTGGTCGACCGATTGCACGCTCAATAGCCTAATTTTCAGGTAGGTAGAAAAACAGTACGAACGAAGTAAAATTGTATTGCATGATTTGTTTCCCTTGACAACAAACAGTGTCCACACAAAGAGATCCCAACTTACTCTGCATATTACGGAACTTGCTTAGTACCCCTTTCAGATTATTTATCTATCACTCAGCTCGAATAGCATAAGAGAAAAATGTACATCTAAATCTTTCTGTGCGAGCTCTTACTTCTGTTAGTTTAGCTCGATGGTTTCTCCTTCATAGGTGGGATTCAACAAAATATTTTGGCTTTCGGAGGAGAAAGTTCGAAATTCAAATTTAGAGAAAAGATCTCACCGCGATGAAAAATACCTTTCTCAGTAATATACTCCTGTCTTGACCTGCTAAATTCTTTTATTACAATCCTTTTTACCCATTTCACTTTAACATCAGGTAGCTGCGTGTTACGGAGAGCTAACATTAGATTTGATGAACAGACTTAAAAAATCAAATTTAGAGTAATACAATGGTGTACAATAAAACAGTTACTAACACTTAACGTAAAATATGGGTAATATAATTATGTAGCTTTGCCCAGGTATTCGACGGAAACCAACACAATGCATCGACAGTATGTGCGCTGCACGATTGCAGGAATGTCAATCCACAACAAACCCCGCGTGCCATGAGCGTCCATTGTTGTGTATCATGGAAATGAAATAATTCGGAAGAAAGCGCTGCTGCACGGAAAAGTATTAATAATTGGTTTATTGTACATAAATCTTACAAAAGTGTTAGACTTAAGGCAATAACTATAGCTGTGTCACATTGTGTAGTAGCCTGTGTGTACTGTTCAGTATCATTCAGTTAGTGCTGTCATTATTGTATTTTGTATGATCCCCTATTTAGGATGACATATGTAGGATCTTTTCCTCTTCCGACCTAAACCTGTTCAACACGATTAGTTGCGGTTTATGCTATTAATACTGCAGTAATATGTTTTCTACTGCAAATGTGCTAATTGTACCTTCAGTAAACACTTCTTTACTCACGATAACGTTTACTGTAAAGTAATAACGTGTTTAATAAAGTAGTATTTACAGGCTTTAATTATAATACTTACGGTGGGAATAATTCGTTCATATTAGCATAATACGGGAAATAATGTAATATACGCCTGTCACTTCAGCGATCAGGCGCCCGAATATGTTTATTTCGTAAAGCACCGCACGACGAGAGCAAGTTTGGTCCCTGACGCTGTTAAGATATTACTTGACTAGGTCTCATGCATCCATGAGGTCTCTGCCTCAGCTTATGCGTCACCACAATAACTCTAAACATCGTTTCTTTTATAAATGTCTGTTCATCCATTATAATGGTACTTCTGTTTGCCAAAGACATTTCTGATGATGCTGTTAAAACGAAACGCGTAATTAGGAGTACAATTAGATAAATTTATCGACAAATACAAGAGTATACTATTGCACCTAAGAAGGTCGCAGACCCATTGAAAGTTTCTGTGTCCAAGGTAATGAAAGATACTTTTGTTTTAATGATTTCCGCCACAACTTTATTATCGTATCAGTGACACTCTCCTCTCTATTTCGTGATAATACGAGCTGTCTTTCACTGAACTTATCTGATGTCCTCCGTCAATGTTATCTGGTAAGAATACCACACCGCGCGGCAATACTTCAGAAGCGAGTGGACGAATGTAGTGTTGTCAGTCTCTTTAGCAGATTTCTTGTACTTTACAAATGTTCTGCTAATAAAGAGCAATCTTCGGTTAGCACTTCTCACAACATTTTCTTTTGCTCTATAAGTTGACCGAAATTGTAATCTTTGCGTGTGTAGCTGAAACGAAAATCTTTAAATATGTGTGTTCGATTTATCGAGTAACCAAGTTATTTTAGAAGTCATGTGAGGAACCATGCATCTTTTATCGTACAAAGTCAATTGACACTATTCCTTATACGCAGATATGCTGTCTAATTAATTTTGTTACTCTTTCTACTGATCTATTTTGATGATTTTACCAGACTGTAAACGGCATATTCTGTCAACACCCTAAGCAGGCTGCTCACAGTGTCTTCTAAGTCGTTTGTACAGACTAAAAACAGGGTACGGCGCACAGCCTGCAGCTTAAGCGTACATCATGTACTGTAGCGCTGATGCATTCACTTCATGTATATCTGTCTACATCTACATGGATACTCTGCAAATCACATTCAAGGGCCTGGCAGAGGGTTCATCGAACCACCTTCACAATCCTCTATTATTCCAATCTCGTATAGCGCGCGGAAAGAATGAACACCTACATCTTTCCGTACGAGCTCTGATTTCTCTTATTTTATCATGGTGATCGTTCCTTCCTATGTAGGTCGGTGCTAACAAAATATTTTCGCATTCGGAGGAGAAAGTTGGTGATTGGAATTTCGTGACAAGATTCCGTCGCAACGAACAACGCCTTTCTTTTAATGATTTCCAGCCCAAATCCTGTATCATTTCTGTGACACTCTCTCCCATATTTCGCTATAATACAACACGTGCTGCCTTTCTTTGAACTTTTTCGATGTGCTCCGTCAGTCCTACTTGGTAAGGATCCCACACCGCGCAGTAGTATTCTAAAAGAGAACGCACAAGTGTAGTTTAGGCAGTCTCCTTAGTAGGTATGTTACATTTTCTAAGTGTCCTGCCAATAAAACGCAGCCTTTGGTTAGCCTTCCCCACAACATTTTCTATGTGTTCTCTCCAGTTTAAGTTGTTCGTAATTGTAATACCTAGGCATGTAGTTGAATTTACGGTTTTTAGGTTAGACTGATTTATCGCGTAACCGAAATTTTACGAGTTCTTTTTAGCACACATGTGGATGACCTCACACGTTTCGTTATGTAGGGTCAACTGCCACTTTTCGCACCATTCAGATATCTTTTATAAATCGTTTTGCAGTTTGTTTTGATCTTCTGATGACTTTATTAGTCGATAAACGACAGTGTCATCTGCAAACAATCGAAGATGGCTGCTCAGATTGTCTCCAAAATCGTTTATATAGGTAAGAAACAGCAAAGGGCCTATAACACTACCTTTGGGAACGCCAGAAATCACTTCTGTTTTACTCGATGACTTTCCGTCAGTTACTACGAACTGCGACCTCTCTGACAGGAAATCACAAATCCAGCCACATAACTGAGACGATATTCCATAAGCACGCAATTTCACTAAGAGCCGCTTGTGTGGTACAGTGTCAAAAGCCTTCCGGAAATCCAGAAATACGGAATCGATCTGAAATCCCTTGTCAACAGCACTCAACACTTCATGTGAATAAAGAGCTAGTTGTGTTTCACAAGAACGATGTTTTCTAAACCCGTATTGGCTGTATGTCAATAGACCGTTTTCGTCGAGATAATTCATGAAATAGCAAAACTGAAAATAAAGTGTGCTCTATTCTGCAAATAAAGGGTACCTCACGCTATCGTACGACGTTTGACACCTCAGTGTACGAGTATGCTATTTACGATCTGTGGTGTTTCTAACAGAAAATCACAAATCGAGTCACACAGCTCAGTCTGTAGACAGGCAATTTAATTAGAAGTCCATTCTATATCTGCATCTACATCTACATCCATACTCCACAAGCCACGTGACGGTGTGTGGCGGAGGGTACCTTGAGTACCTCTATCGGTTCTCCCTTCTATTCCAGTCTCGTACAGTTCGTGGAAATAAGGATTGTGGGTATGCCTCTGTGTGGGATCTAATCTCTCTGTTTTTATCCTCATGGTCTCTTCGCGAGCTATGCGTAGGAGGGAACAATATACGGCTTGACTCCTCGGTGAAGGTATGTTCTCGAAACTTCAACAAAAGCCCGTACCGTGCTATTGAGCGTCTCTCCTGCAGAGTCTTCCACTGGAGTTTATCATTTCCGTAACACTTTCACGATTACTAAATGATCCTGTAACGAAGCGCGCTGCTCTCCGTTGGATCTTCTATATCTCTTCTATCAACCGAATCTGGTACGGATCCCACACTGCTGAGCAGTATTCAAGCAGTTGGCGAACAAGCGTACTGTAACCTACTTCCTTTGTGAGGGATGGTGTCAAAAGGCTTCTGGCAATGTAGAAACATGCTGTCAAAAAGAAAAATGGTTCAAATGGCTCTGAACACTATGGGATTTAACTGCTGTGGTCATCAGTCCCCTAGAACTTAGAACTACTTAAACCTAACTAATCTAAGGACATCACACACATCCATGCCCGAGGCACGATTCGAGCCTTCGACCGTAGCGGTCACGCGGCTCCAGACTGTAGCGCCTAGAACCGCTCGGCCACACCGGCCGGCAAATATGCAGTCAACTTTAGATCCCATGTCGACAACACCCATTACTTCACGCGGATAAAGATAAACAGCGTTTCACAATCAAATTTAGTTCCTAGTCTAATTAAGTCGGGTGATGCTGAGGGATTAGATTAGGAAATGAGACACTTACAGTAGTACAGGAGTTTTGCTATTTGGGGAGCAAAATAACTGATGATGGTCGAAGTAGAGAGGATATAAAATGTAGACTGGCAATGGCAAGGAAAGCGTTTCTGAAGAAGAAAAATTTGTTAACATCGAGTATAGATTTAAGTGTCAGGAAGTCGTTTGTGAAAGTATTTGTATGGAGTGTAGCCATGTATGGAAGTGAAACATGGACGATAACTAGTTTGGACAAGAAGAGAATAGAAACTTTCGAAATGTGGTGCTACAGAAGAATGCTCAAGATTAGATGGGTAGATCCCATAACTAATGAGGAGGTATTGTATAGAACTGGGGAGAAGAGGAGTTTGAGGCTCAACTTGACGAGAAGAAGGGATCGGTTGGTAGGACATGTTCTGAGGCATCAAGGGATCATAAATTTAGCATTGGAAGGCAGCATGGAGGGTAAAAATCGTAGAGGGAGACCAAGAGATGAATACACTAAGTAGATTCAGAAGGATGTAGGCTGCAGTAGGTACTGGGAAATAAAGAAGCTTGCACAAGATAGAGTAGCATGGAGAGCTGCATCAAACCAGTCTCAGGACTGAAGACAACAACAACATCTTCTTGATTAATACGCAATTTCAGATCCCAAATACACTCGGTTTCGGACTGTAAAGCACACTGTTAAGGGCCATAACACTCTGCAAGGTTTATAAGAAGACAGGTAGTCGTGAGTCTTACTTTGTGACGTCTATCTGGTCCTGGACCTCCACGCCGCCCAGCCTGCGGTAGACGGAGAAGAGCACCCGGTCGCCTTTACAGGCAGACCCCCGGCCGTCGATGAACACGTACACATAGCGCCGCGTCGTCGCGAAGTAGCTGTGCAGGCCCACCTCGAAAGAGTCGTCTATGTGCTGCGAGCCTGGACCTGCGTACCTGCCGGAAAGAAAAAACCTGCCGTCATGCGCGTCATTTCAACCACCTGTATATAAGAAGGGTAGAAGGACGGATCCTCAAAATTACAGACCAATATCCTTAACATCGGTTTCTTGCAGGATTCTCAAACATATTCTCAGTTCGAATATAATGAATTTCCTTGAGGCAGAGAAGATGCTGTCCATGCATCAGCACGCCTTTAGAAGGCATCGCCCCTGCGAAACGCAACTCGTCCTTTTTCCACATGATATCTTGCGAACGTTTCTAGCATTTGTAGACTTAGAGAAAGCTTTTGACAATGTTGATTGGAATACTCTCTTTCAAATTCTGAAGGTGGCAAAATACAGGGAGCGAAAGGCTATTTACAATTTGTACAAAAAGCAGATGGCTGTTATAAGAGTCGAGGGGTATGAAAGGGAATCAGTGGTTAGGAAGGGAGTGAGACAGGGTTGTAGCCTATCCTCCATCTTATTCAATCTGTATATTGAGCAAGCAATAAAGGAAACAAAAGAAAAGTTCGGAGTAGGAATTAAAATCCATGGAGAAGAAATAAAAACTTTGAGGTTCGCCGATGACATTGTAATTCTGTCGGAGAAAGCAAAGGACTTGGAAGAGCAGTTGAATGGAATGGACAGTGTCTTGAATGGAGGGTATAAGATGAACATCAACAAAATCAAAACTAGGATAATGGAATGCAGTCTAATTAAGTCGGGTGATGCTGAGGTATTTGATTAGGAAGTGAGACACTTAAAGTAGTAAAGGAGTTTTGCTATTTGGGGAGCAAAATAACTGATGATGGTCGAAGTAGAGAGGATATAAAATGTAGACTGGCAATGGCAAGGAAAGCGTTTCTGAAGAAGAGAAATTTGTTAACATCAAGTATAGATTTAAGTGTCAGGAAGTCGTTTGTGAAAGTATTTGTATGGAGTGTATCCATGTATGGAAGTGAAATATGGACGATAAATAGTTTGGACAAGAAGAGAATAGAAGCTTTCGAAATGTGGTGCTACAGAAGAATGCTCAAGATTAGATGGGTAGATCACATAACTAATGAGGAGGTATTGAATAGAATTGGAGAGAAGAGGAGCTTGTGGTACAACTTGACTAGAAGAAGGGGTCGGTTGGTAGGACATGTTTTGAGACATCGACAGATCACCAATTTAGTATTGGAGGGCAACGTGGAGGGTAAAAATCTTAGAGGGTGACCAACAGATGAATACACTGCATCAGACCAGTCTCAGGACTGAAGACCACAACAACAACAACATCTTGCGAACCATGGATGAAGGGTATCAGACGAATGCCATATTCCTTCACTTCCGGAAAGCGTTTGACTCGGTGCCCCATTGCAGACTCCTAACTAAGGTACGAGCATATGGTATTGGTTCCCAAGTATGTGAGTGGCTTGAAGACTTATTAAGTAATAGAACCCAGTACGTTGTCCTCGATGGTGAGTGTTCATCGGAGGTGAGGGTGTTATCTGGAGTGCCCCAGGGAAGTGTGGTAGATCCGCTGTTGTTTTCTATCTACGTAAATGGTCTTATGGATAGGGTGGATAGCAATGTGCGGCTGTTTGCTGATGATCCTGTGGTGTACGGGAAGGTGTCGTCGTTGAGTGACTGTAGGAGGATACAAGATGACTCAGACAGGATTTGTGATTGGTGTAAAGAATGTAAATTAATGCAGATGAATAGGAAAAAGAATCCTGTAATGTTTGAATACTCCATTAGTAGCGTAGCGCTTGACACAGTCACGTCGCTTAAATATTTGGGCGTAACATTGCAGAGCGATATGAAGTGGGACAAGCATGTAATGGCAGTTGTGGGGAAGGCGGATGGTCGTCTTCGGTTCATTGGTAGAATTTTTGGAATATGTGGTTCATCTGTAAAGGAGACCGCTTATAAAACACTAATACGACCTATTCTAGAGTACTGCTCGAGCGTTTGGGATCCCTATCACGTCGGATTGAGGGAGGACTTAGAAGCAATTCAGAGGCGGGCTGCCAGATTTGTTACTGGTAGGTTTGATCATCACGCGAGTGTTACGGAAATGCTGCAGGAATTCGGGTGGGAGTCTCTAGAGGAAAGGAGGCGTTCTTTTCGTGCATTCCTAGTGAGGAAATGTAGAGAACCAGCATTTGAGGCTGACAGCAGTACAATTTTACGGCCGCCGACTTACATTTCACGGAAAAACCACAAAGATAAGATAAGAGAGATTAGGGCTCGTACAGAGGCATATAAGCAGTCATTTTTCCCTCGTTCTGTTTGGAACAGGGATAGAAGATGCTATGTGTGTTACGAGGCACCCTCCGCCACGCACCGTATGATGGATTGCGGAGTATGTATGTAGATGTACATGTACCCACATCCCAGTGACCGTAAATGTTTTAAGATAAACTTTCCTGCTTGCGTTGTTGAACAAGTGCTCCTGATGCTGTTATCTTCAATCGGAAAAATGGTTTCTTGCCCTCCTCCAAGCAATACTTGGAGTCACGAACGATAGCGGTCGAATTTAGCTTTGTCCCGCGTACCTGCGTCACGCCCTCCCCGACAGCCAATGAATGTCCAGTAGTTCTCTGAGCTCTCTGCTGTTAATAACGTAGACAATGTGAGCTTTAAACGTGGTCTCGGAGAGTTATTGAGTGAATTTTTAATCCATTTCTTGAGAGTTGTCATTGCTGAAGTTGTCGGTAAGCGATAAATTCTACACAAACAAGAGATATAACTTGCACGATATACGATTTCACCAACTTCAAATCACGTGTAAGTGCGTAAGACAACAGTCGCTTGGAACCGACAACAATGAAAGACTATCGAACCTCTTTGCTCAAAGTACTTCGCTGAAGCTATTCCACTGCCTCAAAATTTTCGTCATAACTAGATAACGGATGGTGAACTGCTGGTCGTCTCTACAGCAACAATTTATGTAATATTGGTGGTGAGTACGTTGCTTAACAAGAAAGAGAAACGGCTTATGTGTGCTACCATGGATAGCGAGAAGAGAAGCTCTAAATGTTCACCAGAATTTCTTTCGTGAGCTATTATGCGAGGACATAAACAGCCATGAAACTGTACATTAGACGATGTAGATTTGAAAATGAATGAACGAAAGTTTCAATTTTTCCTCATGAAAGCGGTCCTTCATATTTGCAAATAACATACTCATTCGAGAAATGTGATTTGTGCTATAGATCGTGTGATGGTTATGTCAAGATTTTTAGTCAGTATGCATTTGTCTGTACCAGTCTGTACGAGTTCTACATTTGTCTGTACCAGTCTATAGTCAAGTTTCAGTCTGCGCCTAATAAGATTACCATATTGCTGTACATAGCCATGAAGATAAATCTATAGACACTTTTGTCAAGTATCAGATATATATGTAAGAATAAGATTAATGTACCAATACCTAAGGAACTTCAGACTGTCAATTGTAAATAGCATCCAGAACAAAGTTAAGTAATTTTTATGCTTGTTACTATTTTAATAAATGTTTGTGAAAATTAATCAAGTTCTGTTTAAAGTTGGTCACCATCAATCTGCTACTCTAAGCGTGCAAGTGGCATTTCTATCGTCTGACCTAACGGCAGAAGATAAGCACGCCATGATAACACTACGAGACATATTGCTGACACTCGCCTACTTCGTTAGAGCCAGAGGTGTACGGCCAGTGTAGGAGATCGATTCCCCACACCATGATGCCGGGTGTTGGCCCTGTGTGCCTCGGTCGTATGCAGTCCTGATTGTGGCGCTCATCTGCACGGCGCCAAACACGCATACGACCATCATTCGCACCAAGGCAGAAGCGACTCTCATCGCTGAAGACGACACGTCTCCATTCGTCCCTCCATTCACGCCTGTCGCTACACCACTGGAGGCGGGCTGCACGATGTTGGGGCGTGAGCGGAAGACGGCCTAACGGTGTGCGGGACCGTAGCCCAGCTTCATGGAGACGGTTGCGAATGGTCCTCGCCGATACCCCGGGAGCAACAGTGTCCCTAATTTGCTGGGAAGTGGCGGTGCGGTCCCCTACGGCACTGCGTAGGATCCTACGGTCTTGGCGTGCATCCGTGCGTCGCTGCGGTCTGGTCCCAGGTCGACGGGCACGTGCACCTTCCGCCGACCACTGGCGACAACATCGATGTACTGTGGAGACCTCACGCCCCACGTGTTGAGCAATTCGGCGGTACGTCCACCCGGCCTCCCGCATGCCCACTATACGCCCTCGCTCAAAGTCCGTCAACTGCACATACGGTTCACGTCCACGCTGTCGCGGCATGCTACCAGTGTTAAAGACTGCGATGGAGCTCCGTATGCCACGGCAAACTGGCTGACACTGACGGCGGCGGTGCACAAATGCTGCGCAGCTAGCGCCATTCGACGGCTAACACCGCGGTTCCTGGTGTGTCCGGTGTGCCGTGCGTGTGATCATTGCTTGTACAGCCCTCTCGCAGTGTCCGGAGCATGTATGGTGGGTCTGACACACCGGTGTCAGTGTGTTCTTTTTTCCATTTCCAGGAGTGTATTTTATTTTTCTGCAGTAAAATTAGCTACCATAAAATTACGTATATTACCAGTTGATGCTGTCCGCCAATACTGCTTGAAAACTGACCAATAGTATTTTTGCAGCTATTTTCTCATTGCCTGTCAGCTTCAAAACAAAACTACGTATTTTGTGGGCATCTAGCAGATGCGCGATGTCTATGTAGGCCCCTACAATATTTTATTTTTTTTTACTTTTGCAGGTTTACTGGAATTATATTGACTTTAATTGTTAATTTGGCCCCCGTTAAAGTGATTTATCGCATCTATATAATAATTGGACTGAATTACCTAATTTATTTTTTTATTACATATACATTGGCATGTTGTTGTTGTGGTCTTCAGTCCTGAGACTGGTTTGATGCAGCTCTCGATGCTACTCTATCCTGTGCAAGCTTCTTCATCTCCCAGTACCTACTGCAACCTACATCCTTCTGAATCTACTTAGTGTATTCATCTCTTGGTCTCCCTCTAATATTTTTACCCTCCACACTGTCCGCCAATACTAAATTGGTGATCCCTTGATGCCTCAGAACATGTCCTACCAACCGATCCCTTCTTCTGGTCAAGTTGTGCCACAAACTTCTCTTCTTCCCACCCCTATTCAACACTTCCTCATTAGTTATGTGATCTACCTTCTAATCTTCAGAATTCTTCTGTACCACCACATTTCGAAAGCTTCTATTCTCTTCTTGTCCAAACTGTTTATCGTCCACGTTTCGATTCCATACATGGCTACACTCCATACAAATACTTTCCGAGATGACTTCCTGACACTTAAATCTATACTCGATGTTAACAAATTTCTCTTCTTCAGAAACGCTTTCCTTGCCATTGCCAGTCTACATTTTATATCCTCTCTACTTCGACCATCATCGGTTATCTTGGCCCCCAAATAGCAAAACTCCTTTACTACTTTAAGTGTCTCATTTCCTAATCTAATTCCCTCAGCATCACCCGACTTAATTCGACTACATTCCAATTATCCTCGTTTTGCTTTTGTTGATGTTCATGTTATATCCTCCTTTCAAGACACTGCCCATTCCATTCAACTGCTATTCCAAGTCCTTTGCTGTCTCTGACAGAATTACAATGTCATCGGCGAACCTCAAAGATTTTATTTCTTCTCCATGGATTTTAATACCTACACCGAATTTTTCTTTTGTTTCCTTTACCGCTTGCTCAATATACAGATTGAATAACATCAGGGAGAGGCTACAACCCTGTCTTACTCCCTTCCTAACCACTGCTTCTCTTTCATGTCCCTCGACTCTTATAACTGCCGTTTGGTTTCTATACAAATTGTAAATAGCTTTTCGCTCCCTGTATTTTACCCCTGCCAGCTTTAGAATTTGAAAGAGAGTATTCCAGTCAATATTGTCAAAAGCTTTCTCTAAGTCTACAAATGTTAGGAACGTAGGTTTGCCTGTCCTTAATCTTTCCTCTAAGGTAAGTCGTAAGGTCAGTATTGCCTCACGTGTTCCAGTATTTCTACGGAATCCAAACTGATCTTCCCCAAGGTCGGCTTCTACTAGTTTTTCCATTCGTCTGTAAAGAAATCGTGTTAGTATTTTGCAGCTGTGACTTATTAAATTGATAGTTCGGTAATTTTCACATCCGTCAACGCCTGCTTTCTTTGGGATTGGAATTATTATATTCTTCTTGAAGTCTGAGGGTATTCCGCCTGTCTGATACATCTTGCTCACCAGATGGTAGAGTTTTGTCAGGACTGGCTCTCCCAAGGCTGTCAGTAGTTCTAATGGAATGTTGTCTAATCCCGGGGCCTTGTTTCGACTTAGGTCTTTCAGTGCTCTGTCAAACCCTTCCCGCAATATCGTATCTCCCATTTCATCTTCATCTACATCCTCTTCAATTTCCATAATATTGTCCTCAAGTACATCACCCTTGTATACCATATTTAAATTAAAATTGACGTCTTATTGGCCCCACATAAGATTCTGCACGTTCTGACAAATACTATGCCAAATTTGTGTTTCGTCCATGACTAACAGGGATAATCAGATTCCTTGTATAGGTCATGTTTTATTGTTTAAAAGGTTTTTTTTTCAGAAGTAGAGAACCAGTTTCTTTACAACGTCCCTCATATTTAGTAATAAACATAATTTTAAGTTTGTAACGTGCTCCCGTATTAATGATGCAACTGATACAGGTTTTTATTACAAATATGACTTTTGTAATGCCTTGAGATGGACTTCGAAATTTCTCTATAAAATTATGGTTCATGAATACTGCATTGGACAGCAATAATTATTAGTTTTATCATTTTTCCAAACATGAACTCTATAAGATCTTCGATGTACGATAAAAAGCGACTAACGACTATTGTTGCTGTTCCTTTGGTATATTGAGCCAGGCATATAAGTATCCACATTAGTTGACAAGAGTGTCTTTGCAGCTCATCAGTATTTGGCAGCTTTACGTTGACTAGAACGTTCGGTCAGATGCCAACAGCCATATCGTTTCTTGTTAAAGTATAAATCTTGTTCTGAGAGTAAATTTATTTGTTATGCAGGAGATAATAATCAGATGTTTTCTAACCGAATGTTCATACAGCGCAGTTTGAATTTCACGACGCGTACTCAATTATTGACGTGCTGCTAACGATGTCTTTTTACGCCCAGGCAGGCATAACTGGATAAAAAGTATACAAAGTTTTCTTTAAAACTTTTAATGAAAATAATTGGCTGAGCTCTCATTTTAAATTTTATCAGTTCTGCATCTAACTGAAACCAAATTAGGTACTTTGAACTTACGTAACGAGACTGCTAATTATAACGTTTAAGCTCTCCCATATCTTAAATACAAAATTCAAATTTTACTTAGAGAAAAGTTTGTTTCCCCATTCTCCTACTTATGAAAACGCTATAATTTACACTCGCAACTCGTGGACTCTCTCCAAATACACTAGTGGCCATTAAAATTGCTACACCAAGAAGAAATGCATATGATAAACGGGTATTCATTGGAAAAATATATTATACTACAACTGACATATGATTACATTTTACCAGCGGAGTGGCCGAACGGTTCTAGACGCTTCAGTCTGGAACCGCCCGGCCGCTACGGTCGCAGGATCGAATCCTGCCTCGGGCATGGAAGTGTGTGATGTACTTAGTTAGGTTTAAATAGTTCTAAGTTCTAGGGTACTGATGACCTCAGAAGTTAAGCCCCATAGTGCTCATAGCCATTCTTTTTATTACATTGTCACGTAGTTTGGGTGCATAGATCCTGAGAAATCAGTACTCAGAACAACCACCTCTGGCTGTAATAACGGCCTTGATACGCCTGGGCATTGAGTCGAACAGAGCTTGGATGGCGTGTACAGGTACAGCTGCCTATGCAGCTTCAACACGATACCAAAGTTCATCAAGGGTAGTGGCCGGCCTAGACGTTTCCAATTGGTGAGAGATCTGGAGAATGTGCTGGCCAGGGCAGCAGTCGAGAATTTCCTGTATCCAGAAAGGCCCGTACAGGACCTGCAACATGCGGTCGTGCATTATCCTGCTGAAATGTAGGGTTTCGCAGGGATCGAATGAAGGGTAGAGCAATGGGTTGCAACACATCTGAGACGTAACGTCCACTGTTCAAAGTGCCATCAATACGAACAAGAGGTGACGAGACGTGTAACCAATGGTACCCCATACCATCACGCCGGGTGGTACGCCAGTATGGGGATGACGAATACACGCTTGCAATGTGCGTTCACGGCGATGTCGCCAAACACGGATGCGACCATCATGATGCTGTAAACATAACCTGAATTCATCCGAAAAAAATGGCGTTTTGCCATTCGTGCATCCAGGTTCGTAATTGAGTACACCATCGCAGGCGCTCCCATCTGTGATGCAGTGTCAAGGGTAACCGCAGCCATGGTCTACGAGCTTATAGTCCATGCTGCTGCAAACGTCGTCCAACTGTTCGTGCAGATGGTTGTTGTCTTGCAAACGTCTCCATCTGTTGACTCAGGGATCGAGACGTGGCTGCACGATCCGCTACACCCATGAGGATAAGATGCGTGTCATCTCAACCGCTAGTGATACGAGGTCGTTAGGATCCAGCACGGCGTTCCGTATTACCCTCCTGAACCCACCGATTCCATATTCTGCTAACTGTCATTGGATCTCGACCAACGCGAGCAGCAACGTCGCGATACGATAAACCGCAATCGCGATAGGCTACAATCCGAACGTGATGGCACGCATTTCTCCTCCTGACACGGGGCATCACAACCACGTTTCAGCAGGCAACGCCGGTCAACTGCTGTTTGTGTATGAGAAATCGGTTGGAAACTTTCCTCATGTCAGCACGTTGTAGTCGTCGCTACCGGCGCCAACCTTGTGTGAATGCTCTGAAAAGCTAATCATTTGCATATCACAGCATCTTCTTCCTGTCGGCTAAATTTCGCGTCTGTAGCACGTCATCTTCATGGTGTAGCAATTTTAATGGCCAGTACTGTACAACATACCCAAGGGACTAGAACGACATAATGTGCGTTCACTGGTGTTTGAAAAACGTATTGCTTAAAAATGTGTATATATTTCGATATGGCCTAAGATCGAAATTTTAGAATACTTCAATAAATAAAGAAAAACTGACAGTTCTAGGTGGGATGCAGTCATTTAGTATCTCGAAACTTGCTGTCAGATTGTAACTGTGCGCGACGGGGACCTGACGCCGAGACGTTTCTCTTTCATAGGCAACTGCTCTGCCAGCTGAGCTTCCCAAGCACGATACACCACCCTTTTTTTACTTCCGCCGGTACCTCATCTCCTACCCGCCTCTCGTCCAAGAGTCCTATTCCTGCAGGTTTCACGGGGGAACTTCTGTGAAGTTTGGAAAGTAGGAGATGAGGTACTAACGGAAGGAAGTCTCTGAGAACAGGTAATGCTTGGGTAGCTCAGTTGGTAGAGCATTTGCCCGCGAAAAGCGAAGGTCTCGGTTTCGTGTCCTGGTGCGGCACATATTTAAATCCGCCAGGAAATTCCGTATCAGCGCACATCTTCATTGGTTTTCTGATCCGCACGTTATGTTTGGTGTCTTCAGTAGCACCACATTTCTAAAGCTTCTATCGTCTTCTTGTCTGTCCTGGTTATCGTCCACCTTTTACTTTCACATAAGGCTAGATATTAGATAAATAATTTCAGAGAAGACTTTTGTATTAGACGATAAAAAATTTACAATTTTGAAGAACATTTATCATCCTATTTCTAGTATGCATTTCACACCCTTTTTAGTTCTGACGTCGTTATGTATTTTGTTGCCAATCTTTTCACCACATTATCCATTTTATTCAACTAATTCCACGTCCTTGGCAATCTTTATTTCTTCCCCTGCAGTCTAATAGATTTTCTCATTTTTCCTTGATTTATTTCACTGCTTGCTCTATGTTCGGATTGATTAGAAAAATGGGTATGCCACAACACCGTCACCCTACCATCTCAACTACCGTCTCCCTACCATGCATGCTTTTCAAGTCTTACACATTGCGTCAACCTTATAATGAAGTTAGGTAAATAACACGAAGGTACTGCCAGAATTGTAGCTATAACTTCTGAATCTGAGTTGGGTGCGGCGGATGCCTTTCTGAGGGTAGTAATGCCAACCATTCTATTGCGACAGTGAGAATACATGTTAAATGCTGCGCATATCATCGAGTGCATTGGTCCCAGTTACTATGATGTCATCGAGGCAACTAACAGTGAGTCGTACGACGAATTTCTTCCTAGAGAAAGTTGTAAAACTCTTAGACACAGACAGGGTGCGCCGATCCAGCCAGAAGATGGCAATGCAACTGTCATACACGTTCTAGGTGATGTTAATGACAACGAAACTATGATGATTTTGGGTTGGTGCATAAGTTCAAATAAACATAACAGAGACTTTAGTCATCAGTAGTATATTCTCCTTTACTATTTACAACAGCCTCCCAAGTCTGGGGTAACTTATCTATTCCGCGACCATAGAAATCACTTGGTTTTGAGGCTAAGAACTCGTCGAGTCATCTTCGAGCGTATTTGCATCCGGAAAGGAAGTTCCTTGAAGCTTCTTCGATAGAGAGCAGAAAAAAGTGTACATCTGAGGGAGCAAGATCAGGTGAATAAGGTACGTGTGGAATGACTTCCAAACCCAACTCCTATACAGTGTTTTCTGTTAGTATGGCAGAAGGTGGGCGGGCGTCATTGTTGAGTAGCATCACTTCACGCAGTCTTCCTGATCGTTGTTCTTTGATTATGTCTGTAAGACGTCTTATTTGTTGACAATAAATATACCATTAGTTTATGTTTTAAACCACTAAATCAACTTGGAACTTAGTTGTCCTAGCCCCAGTACAATATTATTCATACTGCGTTACTATGTAACCGCTGCGTAAGATTTTAGGAAAAGAATTGAATAGTCTGATTTACTTATCCATTAGACAAATCACACAGTTAAATCCTGTAAAAAGGGTAGCTCTATTGATTAGCTTTTCCTATTAACAGGACTGTTCTCCCATTGTGTACTTTATTTGGAAACTAAGCAGCCGCGCGGGATTAGCCGAACGGTCTGGGCACTGCAGTCATGGACTGCGCGGCTGGTCCCGGCGGAGGTTCGAGCCCCCTCGGGCATAAGTGTGTGTGTTTGTCCTTAGGGTAATTTAGGTTAAGTAGTGTGTACGCCTAGGGACTGATTACCTCAGCAGTTAAGTCCCATAAGATTTCACACATTTTTTAAAACTAGCCAAATGGTAGTAGGAGAGTGATACGTTGCTTTTCCCATAATAGGACTATTTGTTCTGTTGGGGTGTAGTACACGCGACAACATAGAGAAAGGTTTTTCTGTTAGTTTGGTAAAAGCATACTAGATTATAATATGAGGGGCACTCCAAGAAGAATGCACACTATTTTTGTAAAAATACAGTTTTCATTCTGCATGTGTGAAAGTTTTACAATGTGCAGATACATCCTTCCCGCTTGTTTTAAAAACTTAGTTCAACCTGTTCCCATGAGTGGCGCCGTCACAGCATGTCTTCAAGATGGCTGCTACAGTTGACGTTCGTCAGAAGCAACGTGCTGTCATAGAATTCCAGTGCTGTGAAAACTAGACAGTGGGAAACATCCACAAGAGGTTGAAACAGGTGTATGGAGATGCTTCTGTCGATCGCAGTACAGTTAGTCAGTGCAGTGGGTAAGCAGGTTACGTGATGAAAGAGGGCACGGCAATATTGAGGTAGTCCTCGCAGCGGCAGGCCTCGTACTGCACACACTCCAATGTGCAGAGAGTTAACGAATTGATGACTGGTGACAGACGCATCACAGGGAACGAATTGTCACACTATGTTGGGATAGGGGAAGGAAGTTTTTGCAGAATACTGAAAGTGATGGCGTTAAAAATGGTTTGTGCCAGGTGGGTTCCCAGAATGTTGACAGTGGCTCACAAAGAAACAAGAAAAACGGTATGCAGTGAACTTTTAGAACAGTGTAAGAATGATGGAGATGATTTTCTTTGAAGAATTGTGACAGGTGATGAAACATGGCTCCATCATTTTTCACAATAGACGAAGAGGCAAACATGGAGTGGCATCATGCAAATTCCCCCAAGAAAAAAAAAATTCAAAACCACACCTTCTGCTGGAAAAGTTATGGCTGCGGTGTTTTTCGATTCGGAAGGACTCTTGCTTGTGAACATCATGCCGAGTGGAACCACCATAAATTCTGATGCATATGTGACGACACTGAAGAAACTTCAAGCTCGACTGAGTCGTGTTCGACCACATCGGCAAAAGCAGGATGTTTTGCTGTTGCACAACAATGCACAGCCACATTTCAGTCAAAAAACCATGGAAGCGATCACAAAACTCGCATGGACAATACCAAAAGACTCGACTTACAGTCCTCACCTGGCTCCATGTGACTATCATCTCTTTGGGAAACTGAAAGACTCTCTTCATGGAACAAGGTTTGAAGTTGATGACTACCTTGAGCACGCTGCCTGCCAAACATTGGCTCCAGCAGGTTGGTCCAGATTTTACCGTGCGGGTATACAGTCGCTGGTTCCAAGATGGCGTAAGACAGTTGAGAGGGATGGAAATTATGTGGAGAAATGAAAATATTGTTCCTAAAGGATGTATCTACACGCTGTAACACTTTCAAACATGTAGAATAAAAGATGGATTTTTTTTAAAAAAAGTAGTGTGCATTTCTTTTGGAGTGACCCTCGTAGTAGAGATAGGGCTACAGGTTGCTGCTTTTTTTTGGGCTCAATCGTCCCTTTCTTTTCCTTACCTTAGCATAAAGACACCAATTCTCGTCACCAGATGTACGACAAGAATGGTCGGTGTTATTCACGAGCCAATTGATGACGAGCAATCAGAGAAGCACATATGGCCACATGCTGATTTTTGGCTTAGAGCATGCGGTGCTCACACACTCGATTTTTGAACTTTCCCCATTGCGTGAAAATGTCTCACGACGATGGGATGATGACAGTTCGTCACGTCTGCCAGTTCTCGAGTACACGACGAGGATAATTGTGGATTAATGCGTTTAACGATCTTCACCAAACCCCAAAGGTCTTCGTGAACGTTGAGAGTCACTAATGTCAAAACGGTCTTCTTTAAAACCATTTTCTTGACATTCTCTGTCCAGTGGCATTATCCCCATACACGGGGCAAATGCTTCTGCTGTCTCCGTCGCTCTCATCCCTCTATTGAACTCAAAGAGAAAAATATATAGAAAATGTTCCGATTTCTCCACCTGGCACTACGTTTCCTACCGTCCACAGCTCCACTTCCCTACCTCGAAATGGCAAAATGACAATTCGTTAACTCAAATAGTAACTACAAACAAAAAATGACAATCGAAAAAAAAGCAATAGCAAATGGAATACCAACATGCGAAACAAAATCGGTACCAACTTAAGCATGGACCTAATATTTAAGTCAGACGTGGCTGATGGTATTATTCTTATCACGAGTTTGAACAGGAGTTTTAACGACTTGCAAAAGACAGACGGCTACCGTACGCCTAAGATCACCGTTTACCGTATGCGACCGGTCTCCTGCTGGATTTTAAGAATGGGTTGTATCTCATCTGCCGTTGATTCACTGCGGAACTGAATGTCACTTGTTCTAGGGTATTTACACTACTGGACATTAATATTGCTACACCACGAAGGTGACGTGCTACAGACGCGAAATTTAACCAACAGCAAGAAGATGCTGTGATATGCAAATGATTAGCTTTTCAGAGTGTTTAAAAAGGTTTGGCGCCAGTGGCGACACCTACAACGTGCTGACATGAGGAAAGTTTCCAACTGATTGTTGACCAGCGTTGCCTGGTGAAACGTTGTTGTGATGCCTCGTGTATGGAGGAGAAATGCGTACCACCACGTTTCCGACTTTGATAATGGTCGGATTGTAGTCGACCGCGTTTCCGGTTTATCGTATTGCGACATTGCTGCTCGCGTTGGTCGAGATCCAATGACTGTTAGCAGAATATGGGATCGGTGGGTTCAGGAGGGTAATACGGAACGCCGAGCTCGATCCCAACGGCCACGTATCACTAGCAGTCTAGATGACAGGCATCTTATCCGCATGGCTGTAACGGATCGTGCAGCCACGTCTGTATCCCTGAGTCAACAGATGTCGACGTTTGCAAGACAACAACCATCTGCACGAACAGTTCGACGACGTTTGCAGCAGCATGGACTATCAACTCGTAGACCATGGCTGCGGTTACCTTTGACGCTGCATCACAGACGGGAGCGCCTGCGATAGTGTACTCAACGACGAACCTGGCTGCACGAATGGCAAAACGTCATTTTTTCGGATGAATCCAGGTTCTGTTTACAGCATCATGATGGTCGCATCCGTGTTTGGCGACATCGCCGTGAACGCACATTGGAAGCGTGTATTCGTCATCCCCATACTGGCGTACCACCCGGCGTGATGGTATGGGGTGCCATTGGTTACAGGTCTCGGTCATCTCTTGTTCGCATTGACGGCATTTTGAACAGTGGACGTTACATTTCAGTTGTGTTGCGATCCGTGGTTCTACACTTTAATCGATCCCTGAGACAACCCTACATTTCAGCAGGATAACGCACGACCACATGTTGCAGGTCCTGTACGGGCCTATCTGGATACAGAAAATGTTCGGCTGCTGCCCTGGCTAGCACATTCTCCACATCTCTCACCAATTGAAAACGTCTGGTCACTACTCTTGATGAAGTGTGGTATCGTGTTGGAGCTGCATGGGCAGCTGTACCTGTACACGCCATCCAAGCTCTGTTTGACTCAATGCCCATGCGTATCAAGGCCGTTATTACGACCAGAGGTGTTTGTTCTGGGTACTGATTTCTCATGATCTATGCACCCAAATCGAGTGAAAATGTAATGACATGTCAGTTCTAGTATAATATATTTGTCCAATGAATACCCGTTTATCATCTGCATTTCTTCTTGTTGTAGCAATTTTAATGGCCAGTAGTGTAGTAGGACGTGTTGAACCGTAACCGCCTCTCAATTGGCATTCCCATTCGGTGCATCATGTATTTCACTGAATAGTATCTGTGATATAAGCTATATGACATTGCTGTTGCTACTATGCTCACAGGGGAATGGCATTCTAATGACTAATGCAGCTCGAAGACTGTGGGACTGGACGGAAGAGTAGTGTGACGTTGTGACAAAGAAAGAGGGAAATTCGAGTCCGTCTTCGTCTGGGCGAGCGGAGATGGGACGTAGTAACGGTAGCGTCGCTATAGGATTGTTCACGGAAGAGGCGTCTTTGACTCAAGAGCCGTGCATGGAATGATGAAGATCCACGTGCTAAGCTCAGATAACCAAAAACAATTTTCTGTCAATGTATGGACTGGTATTGTTGCACAAGATCAACTAAGTGGTTTCGGCACGACGGTTCACCAAACTACTTCGATATTAGTGACTGCACTCACCCTCATCACTGGATTATAAAGATATGTCCTGTATCATGGCCAGAATGGTCGTCCGATTTTCACTCCAATGGAGTTGTTCTTATGGAATTGCTTGAAGTCGTTAATGTGTGATACTCCAGCAGAAGCTGAAATGGGACTGGCTAATCAACTGCTGACTGCCTGACTCATTGCGAAACGGATAACAGTGGCGTATAAGAGAGTGCAGGAAAATTATACGCAACATTGTAACACATACATTGACTACTGTTCGTTACTTTGAGTACGTGATATGAGTTTAGTTGTTGTTATAAGATGTGTGTTTTTATTGCACTAAAATAATTAGTTTCTTGTTGGAAGGTACCCAGTAAAGACCGTCTAACGTTTACTTTTACCGTAAAGATTTCGAGCACCCTAAATAAACTGTGCGCCACAGCTCTCGTAAGCCCAGGCGACATAAATGAAGAGAAATTGCTGCAGTTTTCGTGCGGGTTATACACTGAGGTAATACCTCCTAATATGGGATACCTCCTAATATCTTATCGGACTTCCTTTTTTTCCGGCGTAGTGCAGAAACTCGACTTGGCATGGACTCACAAGTCGTCTAGAGTCCCCTGCAGAAACATAGAGCCATGTTGCGTCTATAGCCGTCAATAATTGCGAAAGTCTTGCTGTGCAGGATTTTGTGCGCGAACTTACCTCTTGATTGTGTGCCTCAAACGTTCGATGGGATTCATTTGGGCTGACCTGGATGCCACAAATCATTCGCGCGGAATGTCCAGAATGTTCTTGAAACCAGTCGCGAACAGCTGTGGTCCTGTGACACAGAACATCTTGGTTTGGGTACATGAAGTCCACGAATGGCGGAAAAAGGTCTCCAAGTAGTCGAACATAATCATTTCCAGTCAGTGATCAGTTCTGTTGGACCAGAGGACGCAGTCCATTCCATGTAAACACAGATCACACGATTATGGACACACCGCCAGTTTGCACAGTCCCTTGTTGACTATTTGGATCCGTGGCTTCGTGGGGTCTGCGCCGCACTCGAAACCTACCATCAGTCACGGTTTTCTAATCTTACAGGGTCCAACCGTTACGTTCAAGAGCCCAGGAGAGGCGTAGCAGGCGATGTCGTCCTGTTAGCAAAGGTTCTCGCGCCTGCTGCCGTAGTGCATTAACATTTCACCACACTGTCCAAGCGGATTCGTTTTCGTATGTCTCACATTGATTCCTGTAGACATTTTCGACAGTGATGCTTTTCTGTTAGCACTGACAACTTGTAAGAGGTCCACGATTAAGGAATTTGTTACTAGCGCACTCGAGCAGATGTAATTTCGATGGATTGTTCACGCGCTGCCTACAGTATGTAAGCTATAAGAGAATCTCACACCAGAGAGCAGTTTTGACTGCAGTAGTAACTGTGTAGCACTAGGAGTAAGTAGTAGCTAGCAGTCGTGTGTAACTGTGTATGTAGTTGGCTGGGCTGGTCGTGGGGAGTGATGGCGGAGCCTGAGCGATATAATATAAGGTAAAAGCAGCCTCGCGCATATGCAGTTTGTTATATGAAGTCCCATGTACATGTTAAAAAATATCTTAGTAATAATCTGTTTTATAGAAATTAACTTTTGGCAATCATTCATCTCAGTTTAAAGAATTTACTAATTTCTCCAATCCATGGTCATCCCAATTATTGGAAAGAAAAATCAGTTGTTTCCTTTTATACATGACAAATCTATCGGCCAGCATTGCACTGGGCTGTGCCAGAAAAATTTATTATAAGAGCAGATATATATGCGTTATCCGGAGACTTCATTGAGGTAAGAGTTTTCAACTTATTCAGTATGATCTTTCAGAGCCATGGCGCAGCACTGCTGACGTCCAAATTTTACCAGTACAAACTCATAGTCAATTATTGAAAGGTTATAAGTGAGCCAAGGGCGATGTACTTGAGGACAATATTATGGAAATGGAAGAGGATGTAGCTGAAGATGAAATGGGAGATACGATACTGCGTGAAGAGTTTGACAGAGCACTGAAAGACCTGAGTCGAAACAAGGCCCCCGGAGTAGACAACATTCCATTGGAACTACTGACGGCCTTGGGAGAACCAGTCCTGACAAACCTCTACCATCCGGTGAGCAAGACGTATGAGACAGGCGAAATACCCTCAGACTTCAAGAAGAATATAATAATTCCAATCCCAAAGAAAGCAGGTGTTGACAGATGTGAAAATTACCGGACTATCAGTTTAATAAGTCACAGCTGCAAAATACTAACGCGAATTCTTTACAGACGAATGGAAAAACTAGTAGAAGCCGAATTCGGGCAAGATCAGTTTGGATTCCGTAGAAATGTTGGAACACGTGAGGCAATACTGACCTTACGACTTATCTTAGAAGCTAGATTAAGGAAAGGCAAACCTACGTTTCTTAGACTTAGAGAAAGCTTTTGACAATGTTGACTGGAATACTCTCTTTCAATTTCTGAAGGTGGCAGGGCTAAAATACAAGGAGGGAAAGGCAATTTACAATTTGTACAGAAACCAGATGGCAGTTATAAGAGTCGAGGGACATGAAAGGGAAGCAGTGGTTGGGAAGGGAGTGAGACAGGGCTGGTGTCTCTCCCCGATGTTATTCAATCTGTATATTGAGCAAGCAGTGAAGGAAACAAAAGAAAAATTCGGAGTAGGTATTAAAGTCCATCGAGAAGAAATAAAAACTTTGAGGTTCGCCGATGACATCGTAATTCTGTCAGAGACACTAATTGACTTGGAAGAGCAGTTGAACGGAATGGATAGTGTCTTGAAGGGAAGATATAAGATGATCTTCAATAAAAGCAAAATGAGGATAATGGAATGTAGTCGAATTAAGTCGGGTGATGCTGAGGGTACTAGATTAGGAAGTGAGACACTTAAAGTAGTAAGGGAGTTTTACTATTTGGGGAGCAAAATAACTGATGATGGTCGAAGTAGAGAGGATATAAAATGTAGACTGGAAATGGCATGGAAAGCGTTTCTGAGGAAGAGAAATTTGTTAACATCGAGTATAGATTTAAGTATCAGGAAGTCATGTCTGGAAGTATTTGTATCGAGTATGGAAGTGAATCATGGACGATAAATAGTTTGGACATGAAGAGAGTAGAAGCTTTAGAAATGTGGTGCTACAGAAGAATGCTGAAGATTAGATGGGTAGATCACATAACTAATGAGGAAGTATTGAATCGGATTGGGGAGAAGAGAAGTTTATGGCACAACTTGACCAGAAGAAAGGACCGGGTGGTAGGAGATGTTCTGAGGCATCAAGGGATCACCAATTTAGTATTGGAGGGCAGCGTGGAGGGTAAAAATCGTAGAGGGAGACCAAGAGATGACTACACTAAGCAGATTCAGAAGGATGTAGGTTGTAGTAGGTACTAGGAGATGAAGAAGTTTGCACAGGATAGAGTAGCATGGAGAGTTGCATCAAACCAGTCTCAGGACTGAAGACCACAACAACAACAAGTGAGCCACAATTTTTTACTGAGAGATTAGTCGCATTTTTACTATAGGGAGGTTACGGAATCTTTGTGTTGGGAGGTTACAAACTCTACGCAAATGCCGCTGCTCTCAGTCGTTATATGACGGCCTTCGTCCACTGCGTCATCCGTAGCGAGGGGTAGAAATTTAATGTTCTCGGCACAATCTTGACATTGTGGATCCCAGAATACTAAATTCCCTAACGATTTCCGAAATGGAATGACCTGTGCATCTAGCTCTACTGCCATTCCGCGTTCAAAGTCCGTTGATTCAGGTCGTGCGGCCAAATTCACGTCGGAAAACTTTTCACGTGAGTAACATAAGTACAAATAAAGCTCCGACAATGCAATGAATGCCCTTTTAAAACTTCTGTAGGCGATGCTACTGCTATCTGTATATAAGCATATCGCTACCCGTGATTTTTGACACCTCAAAGTATAGTGTAGCGTGGTTTTTCTATTGTTGGTGATATTAAAAAATTGCTGACGGTGAATCTTGGTGCCATCGCGTAGCATACTGTACAAGAATTACATCGCAGAAAGCACATTACCCTGAGTACCTCGTGAACAAAATGGTTCAAATGGCTCTAAGCACTATGGGACTTAACATCTGAGGTCATCAGTCCCCTAGAACTTAGAATTACTTGAACCTAACTAGCCTATGGACAACACACATCTACGCCCGAGGCAGGATTCGAACCTGCGACCATAGCAGCAGCGCGGTTCTGGACTGAAGCCCCTAGAACTGCTCGGCCACAGCGGCCTGCAGTACTTTGTGCCTTGGCACCTGACCAGCTGGGTCTGTCGAGGAATACTCTGTCGAATTCTTGGGAAACAACGAGCTTGTAGGATTTTCTTGCTGGAAGTGTAGGGTTTGAGACCAGCGGAGAGCCGCCTATACTCACACATCGACGATGGCGGGCCTCTTCTCGGAGCCCTCTGGGTCTAGCCCAGGCGGGAGCCACATGCGAACCTGTGCACGCATGCCGTCGCCCACGTCCACCCAGTCGTCCAATCGTTGAGGCAGCTGCTTGAGGGACAGCGACCTCCGCAGGTCCAAGTTCAGCACCACGTCTTTGCTGATATCTGTGAGGCACAACAGGGAAAACACTTTTTGTGGCACACTTACTGTCAAGTAAATAGGTTATTAGGCAAGGTGGACTGCAGATCCACAAATAAGGCAACAAAAAGTTTTGGCAGGGTAATAAACAAACATGGTGGACTACGACTACGAGCATCTGCAAAAATTTATCGAATACCAGATGAGATTCTAAAATTTTCACTTCTGATATAACTGGATCTGTGAGTTTGAGAACGTATCTTTCAGAAAGTACAAACATTTTATTGTATTTCAAATGATTTGTATATATCTACTCACACTCTTTAAGGTAGGGTATCTTTACAGCTAAATGTTAAACACACTTCTTTAGCACATACAAAACACACCTTTTTACTTGAATGTCCCCTTTTTAATTTGATGACCTGAAATTATATGTTATTGTGTTTAGATCGGAGGCATCAAACTGGTTATTCACAATAATATAATATCATTCAAATTCCGTTAACACCGAAAATCAGATATGTGATATAGAACGAAATCCTGCTGCAAAGCATAAAAAATAGCACAAAAAAGACACATATTTCTCAGAGTGGAGAAACAGAAAATAAACATCAAAATACGTTTAGTCAACATCGCTGACACCTACAGTACGTTGTATGCTTACAGAGCTTCACACCTGACCATTTCACTGGATCTATTAGAATATTTTCATGCCAGCTGTTATTTAAAGTTGACTGGCAAAACTAAAGTTGATGAAAACGCGTTTTGATAGTTATATCTTTAGAACCTGTGTTTTGATTGATACATCTTTTGAGTTATTTCGGTAAAGTGTGACTGCATGTTTAGCTGGCTGGTATCGACCATCCCCAGACGTGCACGAAGGGAAGCATAAAGCTGTGGCCTTTATTCCTTATGCTGAGAGCACATCGTTTACGACTGGAGAAACTTTTAGAAGTTTTAACTTTAAGAGTGTGTTCTGTCCATGTTCCAAGATCAGGGGACTACTCAGCTCTGTGGAAGATGATTACGGACTTAGGGAGCCTGGAATATCTAAAGTTCGATGTTAATGTTGGAAAGCTTACATCGACCAGTTCAGGACAGGTACGTGAAACATTGCCGTCACACGACGCTAGAACAGCCGGAAAAATCGGCGGTAGTAGAACATTTCCTAAACGAGGTACACGGGATGAAATTTGATAAGACTGTGATAGTTGCCAGTTCTTCAGGTTTTCGAAACAGTTTTTATATAAAGAGGCAGTTGGGATTAGGTTGGTAGACAATTTGGTTAATAGAGACAATGGTTTTGCTCATACAGGGTGACAGTTATCGAACCACACGAAATAAAATTGTCATAACTTCCGAACGGTTTGCGTTAGGACCTTCAAACTGCACAGTTGGCCGCGGGGTATGAAGGGAATTTGTAAGCGCATGTGTGCTCGTCTTGTTGTTGTCGGCCACCTTCATCTGGTTGGCTTCATCAGTCATCTTGTGACACCAGTAATTAATGTTTTTTATTTCAGGAATTCCTTATCATCTTATTTTCTCTTGGGGAGATTGGGGTTCTTATATATTTTGTTCTTAATATCTGCACAATCGTCACTCACTGATCAGGACCGAATACTGGATGTGCTGTTTTGCGCGAAAATGTCACTGAGTTTCTGTTTGGTGTCACCCTGTTCATATGTTGCACCCTGGTGACCAGGATGTGCAGTTGATTCACGTACTCAGCAACTGAGACACAGCACTCTCCACAGAGGGGAGGCTTTGGCAAGACTTGGCCTTACACTGTTCAATATTCGAAGGTGTTAGTCTTGAGCCATCTACGTGGATTGTTTTAAGGCGTGGCATTGTTCACTAGCATAGCTGACGCCCATATTTCATTTTTAAAATGACCACATCTCTCTCAAGGTCTCAGGAAACAAATATTTGCTCTCAGGCAAATTTTGAGGTTATGTATATAAGTTGTTAATTATCTTAAAGTCCGCTTAGTGTAAACAGCATGTCGACTAAATATAAAGTCCTTGGAGGACATAAGGTTATTCTGGAGAAACTGCGACTGCTAAGGTAAGGGCATTTGGAAAGAATCAGTCACTCAGAGAAGCATCCAGACCTGTTACTGCATTACTTGCAAGAATGTCACAGCAAATGTTTTAAAAGAAGATGGTGCTGGCAATTTGATTAAACAACTCGGTGGTAGTCAGACAGGTAGAATATATGGAATAGGCAGCGAAAAACCGTATATGCTAGGTATCCAGCCTATCAGTTTAAATGTAATATAGATTGGTAACATAGAATTTGAAAGAACATCTGGTTTACAGAATATAATATTCTTAAAAATTTCACAATCAAGAAAAATTTACTGACGTTTATAAGGAAGCCCCAACAGGGTGAAATAAAAAAAAATTATTTAACCAATGTTAGAGGACATACTTGACAGTAGAATTATAGATATTCAGCATAAAAAAATTAGCAATTGGTCTCCAAAACACATACACTATGTGAGCGGCATGGGTGCAGTCATTCTGTGCAACGGAGTAATCTGAGATGTACCCATTACCCTGTGGCTCCTGCAAGATGCAATTTCCACCCCCACACTACTACAGAAGTCAGACAGACGGTCCTAACGTTCTAAAGAGAAATGCCTGAAAAACTTTCAGCAATAAATATCTTCTAGAGTCGTCTGCTGTACGAACATGACACAAAAATTCACAAAATTTCTTACGTAGCTAGTGGGATACTTGGGTACTGGAGTAGTGCTAGTTAGTGTAAGAAAAACATGAAACTAACGAAAATTATTATTTATTTTGCTAAAATTCTGAGAAATCATAATGGCACTTTTAATTATGAACTGAATAAGTTATTTCCAGGTTCTTTTCGGAATGTGAATTACTTCTCAAGGATAGGATTCGATAATGAAATTTCTATACAAAGTTTAAGATTGTTATTGACTTGGCAGAATGGTTGAGAGCCACGCCTACTCAACTTGAATAATTACCCATTAGAATGTTGCTAGGTACGATCGAGGCTGTCGCGTGTGACATGCAGTGAAGTGTACTGTTGTGTAGGAAATATGGGGCTTGCAAGAGCTGTAGCGCACAATACCGTAAGCTGCGATGACTGCTGTCTGTGTCGCTCGCTGCTGACAAATACAATAACTCTGGTTCTATCTGGATTGACCTTCGCCAATCAAACTCTCCCTACACCTTGATGAAGTCAAGGACTCCTATCCGTCCCTAGTCTAACTATTGGCGTGGTACACCGGTCAGAGAACCAGTCCACCGTGATGCCACTCAAAAATTCGCTCGCAGGCGTTTAACTATAACTCTGTCCGTTCACACCGCACAATAAATATGGCGGCCAACACAGTGAACAACGCTTAATCGCAAGGAATCAATATAGAGTCGCACTCTGATTCGCTCTCGACAGAAGTGCTCTCCCAGTGAAGTACTGAGGAGAGACTTGTTCCTCGCTCTTTGAGTAGACGTACGAGCGCGCACGCTCTCATTACGTGTTCTCGCCCCAAGAGCGACAATGGAACGGCCCCTCTCCACACGAGTCATGAAGATGTACCATCTTATGGTCTCTTCCACTACTCCTCCAGCTCCAGGCGTCAGAAATATCATCTGCCAATCAGCATTGCTCTTCTAAAACTGGAAAATGACGTTTCGTTTAAGGCGACCAATCCGGAAATCTGTAGCATCGGCGTTGGCGTTTGCTGTCTCCCTGTGAAAATCTCTGAAACTGCGTGCTATGTTGTAAAGACTGCGTAGGCTAGGCGCTCCCACACAATGTAGTGGAGTTTGCTTTTAAGCCAAACACGGGGCCTTTATTCCTTTCACTCAAGCAAACGTTGTCTGCTCTATTGGCGGTCACTAGCCGACATAGATAGGCTGAGTCGGCCTCTGAAGGACCGGCCCCCCGGCGTGCAGTTTGCATCTCCCGAACTAAAAGCCCCTGTGACCGTCTTGAATGTGTCTGTGTACGCCAGCCTGGAGTATTTCAATCTCGGAGCCCATTTGCGATTTACTAGTTATTTGAATACCGTTTACATGAATTTATACAACATTGACTTTATCTCATCGAGTTTGGGTTCGAATGAAGCGTCTTGATGTGAGGAATATGATTGTGAGGGCGTAATATGTAAGCAATGAAGGTCAGGAGACCACGACGACTTACAACTATGATGACCCTAACGAAATAGTTGATGATTATGACTGCTTACAGCATTGGCCACAACCAGGAATAGAACTCTTTAGAATGAAATAATTTCTACAATTTTGTGTGTTTTTGTAAAGACATTATTTCACAATAACTTTGGAGACCATAGTTCAATAGCTCCACAAATCAACAAGCAATAGATTTCTACATAGCTGTATTACAATTCGAGGGTTGGAAGACTTATGGCTCCCAGATCTTGTAGATACTAAGCAATTTAAGTTCTAGATAATGAGCTTCTAAATACCATGTGTGTACTAGACCCATGAAACGCCAGACCCTTGAAAACAGAAATTTAACATAGGTGATTTAGAACACAATAAAAGATTCAGTATCAAAATAAAAGTCAGCATTCCATATTCATACCTACCAAACTGATCAACAGAGATATATGCTGTCTCCAAGGTGCAATGAACAAAACAAGGGATATACGTAATGAAAGACTTTCCGATAAACAGGTCCAAGGTTTTTTGTTTCAGTAAATGTCGCTGAAATATTGCTGCTTAAACATGCTCAGTTGCAGACATTTTCGAGCAGTTCCGGAGTACACACATGGAAACATAGATGCTGATCCCTGAATTCTATTACCCAATGCCAGGGTTTTCGTAGGACGACATTCTCAAACACATAGATGTGGAAATTAAACTCTTAACTGATATTTTTGGGCTGCTATGTTTTTGAGTGTCGGAGTCACGAGGAAGTTTCCAATGTGTCCATAGGCATACCTAGGTATATAACGCGCAAATGCGTGAAAAGTTTAATAAAACATCTGGCAACACAAGTTACATCCTGTACTTGCATTTCAATAATTTACATGTGCAAGCCATGTAACTACCCATAGGTCTTACATGTTCGAGGGTTTCTATGGCTGTCTGGTTCTGAAGTCATCATATTAGCTAATTTCTCAGCTTTTATGGCAGATTCTGCTGTAGGATATGTTCCACTTACCATGTTCCCACCCTAAGCTGATGACTACGCTGGAGGACAAAACAAGGCAGACTATATATTATCGAAACCTCCAGCATTTTCTCAAGTTGGGGTTGCAACTGAGTACAGTCGCCCACAATACCGAATTCAAGCAGCACCCCCATTTGAAATCATATGCTGATAAAATTCGGAAAAGGTTGGTTCCACCACAAGTTTATTTGAAAAAGATTTTTACAAGTTAATAAATGCGCAATTATCTGGAAAACCATGCAGAATGTTATAAACCATTGAAATATTTATTTACTCAGTTCGTGGGAGGGACGCTGAGGTCAAATTTTAAGTGGGCTACTATGTTCAGCAACGAATTTGCAACTCTGGAGTTGATGAAGATTCTGGTAAAGTTCAAAAAACCTGTTTCTGTAGGTAAGTGTATATCAGACCTATCTAAACTGCCTGCGTATCAGTTTCATTACGAGTTTGCAAGAATTTATTTTGAATACCCCAGAGCTACTTTATATGGACATTGGCAATTTCATCTGTTTAGTGAGACAGAGTGAATGCATTTGTTATTCCTGTAGCAAAAATGTGGGATGCATCTGGAACAGAATGATTTGTTTATCATAGTATGTATATAGACGCGCGTGTGTGTGTGGGTGTGTGGGTGGGTGTGTGCGTGCATGTTCGATTTTGATACTATGTATACATGTTAGACTGAGTGCATACTTCATATGCTAATGTGCGAGTTAGATTATTTTTATAAGTACAGTAGAATATATTCTGTACCTATTGTTGTTTTGAACTGCATACTATGTGGGCAAATTAGTGTAGTTTTTTCTGCTGGTGGTCATCGAAGCATGATCATACTTTTTTTATGTCTCATGGGCGAACTGTAAAGTGTAAAAATGTCATGTAATGTGGTACAACAACAACTGCTTCAAGCTGTACAATGTAGAACCATACCACAACTGCACAGAAAAATTTACTTTCATTTATTGCAAATGTTCCAACATGTGAGTCCTATTCTATAAGTAGTGTATGCTGTTAAACTGATATTACATATTTTGTAAATATTGTACACAGTTTTGCACCTAGTTACCTATGAAAACATGTTATTAGGAGAACAGTAGAGTGTAAAATTATACGAAGTATTCCAGCTTGTGTGATACGTATTTTGTAAATATTATTCATTGAAAACATTCATAGCCGAACATTAAAGTGGCTGGAGTCTATACTGTTAAACATAAAATTGTATGAACTGTTCCAAATGTGGGACATATATTTTGTAAATATTATTCAATGAAAACTCAATCAGCTGACTTCCAAAGCGGACCTATGAGTACACTGTCCAGTCACATTAATGTCACCACCTGTGAAAAGACGGAATAGCTACGTTTCGCAGTGTGACATGCTCAGGAAGAGAGTCATTGAGGTTCTGGAAGGTACCACCAAGGATGTGGAGCTTTGCACCTCCAGTGCTGTGGCCAGGTGCACTACATTTCTCAGCTGGGGAGCCATGGTGTGAACAGCCCAAATGAGGTGGTCCCACAGACTTTGTGTTGGGTTTAAATCCAGGGAGTTTGGTGGCCAGTAGAGTACGGTTAAGTCATACTGGTGCTCTTCAAATCGAGCACATACACTTTGACATATTGCATTGCCCTGCTGGTAGATACCATAATGCCGAAGAAAAACAAATTTCTTGCAGGGGTGAATATGGTCCCCAGGTATACATCCATACTTGTATTGATCTGGTATGCCTTTCAGAACGAGGAGATCACACAGGACATTCCACGAAAACATTTCCCAGACCAACTAGTATTGTAGGGTGTTTGCTTTCAGACGTTTCACGCCGTACACGCCAATGGCCATCTGTCTGATGGAACAATAAATGTGATTCATCTGAAAAGGCCACCTGTCACCATTCGGTGGACGTCGTAACGGTATTGGAGAGTAAATTCCAGCCTTCGTCGCCATGAACAGCAGTCAGCACAGGTGCATGAACGAGGCACCCACTGTGGAAGCCCGTAAGCAACAATGTTCGCCGAACGGTCGTTAAGGAGACACTGTTAGTAGTTTCCTTGGTTCATCTAGTCAGTCAGTTGCTCAACAGGTGTAATTATATTCAGCAATGCTCATCTCTGCAGCCGTCGTTCATTCCTATCTTTTGTGGTGCAAAACAGTTGCCTTGAGCCGGTTTTGAATAGCATCATTTTGTCATGCACAGTATATTTTAACCACACGAACAGTTTCCAAGCTAAAGCCATTTCGGAAATGCTTCCACCCTTGATCCGAAAGCTAATTATCATTTTCGTCTTGACATCAGATAAATCGCTCAGTTTCTGCATTGCGACAATAAGTATACTGTTTTCCACGTTCCCTGGACAAGTTTTATATACCCTTGAACGCTAGTGCAGTCACAGGTTATTGCATGTTGACGTCGAAGATAGGCGGTGGACACATTAACGTGACTGGACCGACGGAGGTGGCGCAGCAGTTAGCACACTGAGCTTGCATTCAGGAGAACGACAGTTGGAACCCCTGTCTGGCCATCCAGATTTATGTTTCCAACAATTTCCCTAAAGCACTCCAGGCAAAAGCTTGGATAGTTGCTTTTAAAGGACACGGCCGATTTCCTTCCCCATCCCTGACACAATCCGAGCTTGAGCTTTGTCTCTGATCAGTCGGAGGTCGGTGGGTCGTTAAACGGAATTTTTCTCCTTCCTATAATGTGTCTGGACCTTGTGTAAAACCTACTTTGCAAATATTATTCACTGTAAACATACTGAAAAAATAAAACTACTTTGTTAAACTCTAGTCACACCTTTTCTCTCCACATACACCTTACCACATTTTTCAAGTAACTCTTTCGACACTTTAACAGAGATTGCTAGACCTTACAATGTACAATCACATCTGCATTGCACGCATATGTTCTACAAGAAGAGACGCATTTATACTTGATTAACAGCGTTTTTGGGTTGAAATGTGTCATTTTTACACAAAGTGCAAACGAGCTGTTGAATTCTAAACTTAGAGCGTGTTTTCTTGTAAAGCACGACAAGCGGACTAAATATAACAATCATTTACGCTGTGACAGCTACGAAATGTCACAACTATTACATCCCTTGATTTCAAGGAATACCTGGTTATACTAAAGTATTTCAGCTATAAATATCTCCCACAACTGCCACATAGCACGAAGTCATGGGAAACCTAGTGGCAACCATGCAGACTGTGTCAGTTATGGAATGTTTGTAAACCGTTACGTTACATCCTTGCAGTGGTGGGGAGATTGCCAAGCACAGTCCAGACAGTTTAGACTTATTTTTACATCTGTATTACGCAAACCGCCTTCCCGTGTGTGGCGGTGGGTACTTGGCGTACCACTAACACTTCCCCATTTTCCTGTTCCAATCGTGAATTGTTCACGAGAAGAACGATTGCTGGTAAGCGTTCATATGGAACCGAATGTTTCTGATTTTATCTTCAGCATCTTTTCACTAGATGTAAGTGGAAAGAAGGCTGACTCTTCTAGGGATGTACACCCTCGGAAGTCTTTATCAGTAGACCACATTGCGAGGCAGAAGGCCTGTCTTGCAGTGTCTCCCACTGGTGTCGCCTGAGCCTCTCTGTGATGCTTTCATGCAAACTAAATGAATCCATAACGAAACGCGGATATCAACTGTTTACTCTATCAGACTCATCTGTTAATAACAGTATTCAAGTGTTGGTCAAACGAGGATTTTTGTAAGTTACCTTCTCTGCTGGCGGACTGCATTTACTGAGGAGTCTTCCAGTGACTTTCAGTCTAGCGTTCTGCCCTACATGTGATTAATTTTATGTGGTCGTTTCAATTTAAATCCCTCTGTAGGCGCACTTCTATATATTTTATGGAAGTAATTGTTTCCAGTGACTGTCCAGCATCGTGTAAAGATACAATAATGAGTCTATGAATATGTCTATGAATTTAATTGATGAAACGAGAAAATATAAAAGTGCAGTAAATGAAGCAGGCAAAAAGGAATACAAACGTCTCAAAAATGAGATCGACAGGAAGTGCAAAGTGGCTAAACAGGTATAGCTAGAGGACAAATGTAAGGATGTAGAGGCTTATCTCACTAGAGGTAAGATAGATACTGCCTACAGGAAAATTAAAGAGACTTTTGGAGAAAAGAGAACCACTTGTATGAATATCAAGAGCTCAGATGGAAACCCAGTTCTCAGCAAAGAAGGGAAAGCAGAAAGGTGGAAGGACTATATAGAGGGTCTATACAAGGGCGATGTACAATATTATGGAAATGGAAGAGGATGTAGATGAAGATGAAATGGAAGATACGATACTGCGTGAAGAGTTTGACACAGCACTGAAAGACCTTAGCCGAAACAAGGCCCGGGAGTAGACAACATTCCATTAGAGCTACTGACGGCCTTGGGAGAGCCAGTCCTGGCAAAACTCTACCATCTGGTGAGCAAGATGTATGAGACAGGCGAAATACCCTGAGAGTTCAAGAAGAATATAATAATTCCAATTCCAAAGAAAGCAGGTGTTGACAGATGTGAAAATTACCGAACTATCAGTTTAATAAGTCACAGATGCAAAATACTAACGCGAATTCCTTACAGACGAATGGAAAAACTGGTAGAAACCGACCTCGGGAAAGATCAGTTTGGATCCCGTAGAAATTTTGGCGCACTTGAGGCAATACTGACCTTAGGACTTATCTTAGAAGAAAGATTAAGGAACCCACGTTTCTAGCACTTGTAGACTTAGAGACACCTTTTGACAATGTTGACTGGAATACTCTCTTTCAAATTCTAAAGTTGGCAGGGGTAAAATACAGGGAGAGAAAGGCTATTTACATTCGTTCAGAAACCAGATGGCAGTTATAAGAGTAGAGGGGCATGAAAGGGAAGCAGAGGTTGGGAAGGGAGTGAGACAAGTTTGCAGCGTACCCCCAATGTTATTCAATCTGTATATTGGGCAAGCAGTAAAGGAAACAAAAGAAAAAAATGGAGTAGGTGTTAAAATCCATGGAGAAGAAATAAAAACTTTGAGGTTCGCCGATGACATTTTAATTCTGTCAGAGACAGCAAAGGACTTGGAAGAGCAGTTGAATGGAATGGACAGTGTCTTGAATGGAGGGTATAAGATGAACATCAACAAAACCAAAACAAGGATAATGGTTCAATGGTTCAAATGGCTCTGAGCAATATGGGACTCAACATTTGTGGTCATCAGTCTCCTAGAACTTAGAACTACTTAAAGCTAACTAACCTAAAGACATCACACACATCCATGCCCGAGGCAGGATTCGAACCTGCGACCGCAGTGGTCACGCGGTTCCAGGCTGAAGCGCCTAGAACCGCACGGCCACATCGGCCGGCCAAGGATAATGGAATATAGTCGAATTAAGTCGGGTGATGCTGAGAGAATTAGATTAGGAAACGAGACACTTAAAGTAAACGAGTTTTGCTATTTGGGGAGAAAAATAACTGATGATGGTCGAAGTAGAGAGGATATAAAATGTATACTGGCAATGGCAAGGAAAGCGTTTCTGAAGTAGAGAAATTTGTTAACATTGAGTATGGATTTAAGTGTAAGGAAGTCGTTTCTGAAAGTATTTGTATGGAATGTAGCCATGTATGGAAGTGAAACATGGACGATAAATAGTTTGGACAAGAAGAGAATAGAAGCTTTCGAAATGTGGTGCTACAGAGGAATGCTAAAGATTAGATGGGTAGATCACATAACTAATGAGGAAGTATTGAATAGAATTGGAGAGAAGAGGAGTTTGTGGCACAACTTGACAAGAAGAAGGGATCGGTTGGTAGGACATGTTCTGAGGCATCAAGGGATCACAAATTTAGCATTGGAGGGCAACGAGGAGGCTAAAAATCGTAGAGGGAGACCAAGAGATGTATACATTTAAGCAGATTCAGGAGGATGTAGGTTTCAGTAAGTACTGGGAGATGAAGACGCTTGCACAGGATAGAGTAAAATGGAGAGTTGCATCAAACCAGTCTCAGGACTGAAGACCACAACAACAACTGCTTTATTATGCGCAGTACATCGCATTTGTTTATGTTAAGGTTCAGTTGTCCATATCCACACCAAGCGTTGATCCACTGCAGGTCTTCGTGCATTTCTCTATAATTTTCGAGCGTTGCTACACCTTCTGTGTACAACAGCGTTATCCACGGAAAGTCTCATCGAACTTCCGATGTTGTCCATATATGGGATGTGCGAGCTAGAGGTATACATTTTATGTTGTTGCGTAAATAAGTCGATAGAGACACTCCACGATGTGATTCGCACCATTTCATGAACAGTGTTGAATCGCATGGCGCATGTGCACAAATGTTTACCGAGCGAGATGGCGCAGTAGTTAGCTCGTTGGTCTCCCACTCGGGAGGACGACGGTTCAAACCCGCGTCCGGCCGTCTTGGCTTAGGTTTTCCGTGATTTCCCGAAATCGCTTCAGGTAAATGCCGGCATGATTCCTTTGAAAGGGCCCGGCCGACTTCCTTCCCCGTGCTGTTCTGATCTGATGGAACCGATGATTTCGTTGTTTGGTCCCCTCCCCCAAATCAACCAACCAGTCAACCAACAAATGTTTATTGCGCAGCAGGCGGACGTACTCCTGAGAGTCAACGTGGGGACGCCCAAACGGGAAGAGCAGTAGAGTTACATCTATAACACGTGTTCAGCGTCATGCAAGAAGAGAATGGAACGTGAATCCAACCACACGTAAATCCATTTTTAGTTAGACACAACTCTTCGAGAAACGGGAAATTTGATTTCAAATGCTGGAAAACATCCTAAAACACATGTATATGAAGAAACCATGGAATCTCTGTCCGAAGCATTCGCTAGAACCCCTTGTAAATCAATTAGACAAGCCAGTAGAAAACTAGCTGACTCTGGTTCGATTGTGCACTCTCGAATGTAGGAAAGTGACATTCCAGGAGAAATGACAGAGTACGAAAGTAACACACTAAAACTTGATGTGTGTTTGTGATTACATAAATATGGTATGATTGGTCCATTCTTTTGTGGACTGACAAGTCACGCCTATCTCGATATGTCAGAGAACTATCCGTTTCACAGATGCCTCCCGACGTCATTTTACAGCAGGAAGGTGCCCCACCTCAGTGTCACGGCGATGTTAGCGCATTTCTCCATGATACGATTTCTGAATGGAATGGAAGGGAGGGTCACATTGCCTGGTACCCTCAATCTCCTGAACTGACTCTGCTAGATTTAAGTGCATAGCGGTTTAACATGGACGTTGTTTACAGAACATAGGTTCGAGACGGATCTAGGCCGCAGCAGAAGCTATAATACCTGACATGTGGCGAGCAGTCGAGTACCGTTTCGATATCTGTTGAGCTACAAACTACGCACACAGTGAACTGAACCAACATGCATAAAAAAGTTTGAGCTTTTGTGTACAATGTTGGGCAAATAATGTTATAAACCTTAATAGGCGCTGAAATATAAAAAAATGTCTTTATAAGCTTCTAGTATATTGTGAAAAGTAATGGTGCTATAACAATTCCTTGGGGCACACCCAAACTTACTTATACGTCTGAATATTTCACTCCGTTGAGAATGAAATGCTGTCTTCTGTTTGCTAGGAACTCACCAATCTAATCAAACCTGTCTGATCACCTGCACCCATTCATGTCCATAGTGCATTCCGACGGACTTGGGCAATTCCAGTAGGATAATGTGACACCCCACACGTCTAGACATGCTACAGATTGGCTGCAGGAACATTTTTCTAAGTTTAAACATTCTCGCTGACCACCAAAATACCCAGACATGAACATTATTGAGCATATCTGGAATACCTTGCAACGTGCTGTTCTGAAGAGATCTCCACCCCCTCGTACTGTTACGGATTTATGGACATCCCTGCAGTATTCATGGCGTCAGTTCCCTCCAGAACTACTTCAGACATTAGTCTAGTCCATGTCATGTCGTTTGTGGAACTTCGTGCTTGCGACGTATTAGGCAGATGTATCAGTTTCTTTGGCTCTTCAGTGTATATTATCTCAACATATCGCTTCCATCCGTTTACTGATTCAATATAAGACCGAAACTTCTTAGGATTATCTGTAAGACGGCTGATAAAATTTTACTTTCGAATTCGTTGATGCTTCACGCATGGCTCTCTTCACGATAATTTTGAATTTGTTTAGATTTCGTTCATCTGTGCGGATTTGGCTACGTTTAAATTGGCAGTGAAGTTCTCTTTCTTTAGCAGCAGCATCCTAACATGGCTGTCGAAGCACGGTCGCTCTTTCCCATCCCTCTTAACATTGTTCGGCGCATTCCTGTCTAAAGACTATGGTCCAGCACTCTTGAAATTTACACATTGATAACATTGTTAGTGCTGCAGATGAAATTTTCGTCCTGACCGCTCAGGCAATCTGAAATTTGCTTCTTGTCGCTCTTGCCAAGCTGAAAGATCTTCCTAGCATTCTTTGTATCCCTACTTACACCAGTATTCAGCGATGCTGTAACAACCTTACGATCACTGATTTCCTATTATACGCTGAGTCAAAAATTTGGAGTGTGTTTGTCAAGCAGAATATCTAATATGCAACCTATGCGAGTGAGTTTCTGATTAATTGCTCAAGGTAATTTTCTGATAAGGGTTGTAGAACAATTTCACTTGGTTCCCTGTTCCTACCACCTGCCCTAATCACTTGAGTCTCCCAGTCTATAGTCGGTAGGTGGAAATCTCCACCTAATACTGTAACTTGGCCAGGACATTTACGCGAAATATTCTCAAAGTTTCTGCTCAAATGTTTCGCCACTAGGGCTCCTAAGGTAGGGTGTCTATAAAGGCATCCGATGACCATGTCTGATCCATCCTTAACACCTACCTTCGCGCAAATTATTTGCGTTCGAAATCTATACTAATATCACTATTATAGTATATTAAAGTATTTTTAGAACGTATAAACACACCTCCACCACCAACGTCCAACCCATCTTTGCGATACACAATCCGATAGGAGTTAAGAATTTCGTCACCATTAACATCTGGTTTAGACAGTTTTCTGTCCCTGGTTCTACGTGGTTGTTGTTACCGTTTACAAGTGAAGCTAGTTCAATGGCCTTTCCACAGATGTTCCTCAAGTTAATTAATTCTCTATTAACGTGTTCTTTCTCCGATCTGCTAGGATGAATGTTACTTTCTTCAATTAAAGGGGATAGTACTCTTCCTTGTTGGATTCATAATTCATCTAATCGCACCTGTGAAGGGATTTCTCTATTCTAAAAATTTCACCTGTGAACATCACACGTACTTTGCTGCCTTAGTAACCGTTTCCTGAGGACAGTGCATGCCTGATCTGTTAAGGGAGAGTCATTCAGTACTCCAGCGACAGCGAAAATCAGAACATCTGAGTCAAGGAACCTCACAGAATTGTATGAGCCTCTGGTTTAAATCTTCCACTCGGCACCAAACCAGAGGAATGCGATCGGTTCTAGGAATGACCCAACACACAGGCGAAGCCAGCTGTCTTTATCAAAGCAGCCAGCTCTCTTTAGCAACCAAGGATTGCCTTCGAACCCATGTATCTTTTGTTCTGGCATGAGCTCTGGTTTACAGCTGGCTTCCTCTCTTGCACTGTGTCGCTTCTCGCAGAGCCTTCTGCACATTTCAAAAGTGACACTCTGGCTAGGCAACAGACTCCATCACCTGCATAACACTGAAGCTCCGAGTGACAAGCAATGCCATTCTGTGTCGAAAACTCTCAAGGAGATTCGACCCATTTCGTCTAAGAAGTACTTTCAGCAGTGGGCAACTCTCAAACATATTACTAAGGTCTAAGAAGACACTCGTACAACTAGTAACCATTTTCGCCTTCTGTTCTGAGTTTTGTGTCCCTGCCACTGATCGCCATTTATCAGCAGGTAAGTGTCCATCGGCAGTTGCAGTGGCATCATGGATCCCAGGTGGACCTATAGGCTCCATAGGTGCCATAGCATTCGTATCAGTCAAGTATATTTGGTGTGATGATTGTAGGTTCTTGTAATGGAGATGCACACGAACCTCATCGGCGGGCATCCCAGTGATGGTCACAATTATCTGAATAGTACAGTGGGCTGATAATTGGCATGGGGTAAATTACGAGGGTCAGTCAAAAAGTAATGCCTCCTATTTTTTTTTCTACGTTTAATTGTCAGGAAATTTAAATGCAATTACATAGGTTGAAAACCACAACATTGAGGATTATTTTGTCATTTTTCAATGTAATCTCCGCCCATCTCTACAGTTTTGGTCCATCTTTGAACAAGGGCATGTATCCCAGCACGGTAAAAATCACAGCTCTGCTTCCTAAGCCATTGACGCACGGATGTTTTGACGGCCTCCTCATCTTCAAAATGAATCCCACGATGAGCTTCTTTTAGTGGCCCGAACAGATGGAAGTCTGATGGTGCCAGGTCAGGGCTGTATGGGGGATGAGGCAAAACTTCCCATCCAATTTTGACAATCTCGTCAGAGGTGTGACGACTGGTGTGTGGTCTTGCATTGTCATGCAAAAGAGAACATCTGCCATTGATTTTGTTGGGCGAACTCGCTGAAGACGTGCTTTAAGTTTTTTGAGGGTTGTGACGTATTGAACAGAATTTATTGTGCATCCCTGCTCCAAAAAATCAACCAGAATCACACCCTCTGTATCCCAGAAAACTGTTGCCATAACTTTCCCTGCCGATCGCACAGTTTTGAATTTTTTCTTCCTCGGCGAGCTTGTGTGACGCCACTCCATTGACTGCCTCTTTGATTCGGGTTCAAAAAAATGCACCCATGTTTCGTCCCCGGTCACAATTTTTTTCAGAAACTCATCTCCCTCCAACGGAAGCGCTGCAAGTGTTGGGAGGCTATTGTTTTCCTTGCCTCTTTATTCTGATCGGTTAACATTCTTGGAACCCACCGTGCACAAACTTTTGAGTACCCCAATTGTTTAATAATCGTGATCACACTGCCTTTACTAAGAGAAATAATGCGACACACTTCATCTGCAGTCACCCGACGGTCACCACGAATGATGTCATCAACTTGCTGAATGTTGTGTGGAGTCACTGCACTCACCGGCCTGCCGCTCCGCTTTTCGTCAGTCAACGGTGTTTGCCCTTCAGCTTCCTTACAACGACGAACCCATCGTCTAACATTGCTGACATCCACTGTCACAACACCATACACCTTCTTCAGTCTTTCATGAATGCGTATGGGCGTTTCACCTTCTGCATTCAAGAATTCAATCACACAACGCTGTCTCAAACGAACATCGATGTCGGCCATCTTACAAACTTCTGCTGTGCTGCCACCTGTTGAGACAGGAAGTTACTACTGCAGTGGATTGCACAAGAAGGTTTGAGGAATGGCGCCAAATTCAAATTTTTCACTTAACTTAATTTTTTTAAGTAGATAAAAATGGGAGGCATTACTTTTTGACCGACCCTCGTATTTAACCAGTATAAGTGGATTTAAATTTACGTTAGGACAAGCGGATTTTTGTATTTCCCGCCACTTTATGTTTGGCACAAGTAGTCATAATGGATTCTTTCTTTAGTAAAAGTGATCTGGCAACCATGGAGTCTGGGCTAGTGAACTGTATCCAGTAGCATAAGTGATCACCTTGGATTCCATACTCAGCGTCAATGGCCTTCTTGGAGTCTGACATCAGATGGCTGGGGAAAACCTAGTGGTACAAATGCCTTAGTTCCACCATCTTGGAGTCTGACATCAGATGGCTGGGGAAAACCTAGTGGTACAAATGCCTTAGTTCCACCATCTTGGATTCTCTACTTCCCTCATCTAGAATTTTACATGTAGATAAGTGGGCTAAGTTCTTCATCCTCGATTCTATACTTAGGGCAAGTGCCCATCTGGTGCTGTTGAATTTCCTGCCAATTTTTTAATTTCGCTCCATTTTATACAAAGGGCAATGGGCCTATGTCCACTGTGACGCTAAAGGATGTAGGTAGGAGTAGGGGGTAGATGTGGCAATGTTGCATAACGTCATTGGGTGATATCATTGGTGACATCATCGGAAATCTGAGAACAGTGTGCCCTTGGCCAGGAATGATAATTCTCCCCTACACTGGTATAGTCTGTTACCAAAAATTCAATTGTTTTCACATTTTACAAATTATTCTGCTTCTCCAGGATGTAACTAAATTCTTTTTAACGATATTGGAGATTTACAGTAGGGACCAAGATGGTTAAGTTTTGCATCTCTGGAAAATTAGTTTTCCCACTACACACAAAACGTCACAACACATGTTCAGATACCCTGGTGTTACTGACTATGATATTACATATATCATTCACCAATCACATGACGTCTGACACCGACTACAGATCCATTTACAATAAATCCTTGATTTATGAGGCCTCTGTGGCGTCCAAGGAAGACCTACTGAGACAGATTCTGACTGCAGTGGATTCTGGAGGACCAGGGACTAGTGATCATGTGTTCCAGAACATGGCGCAGAGGTATTGTACCTGTGTTGAAGTCAGTGGTCCTCACATTGAGTCGTACTTGTAAGTGGAACTAGACAATAAGCATTCAATGAGCAACATATGTTTCTGTATTTTGTGTGTAGCGGAAAAACAGTACATTTCTGGGAATGAGTTCCTATGCTCAACTTAACAGTCTTGGTCCACACAATAGATTCTCAAAGTCTTGTAAATAGAATTGAGTTACATAATGTATAGATATTTTTTTGCTTCAACACATGCATGCGACTGAATGCTAGTCTTACTGCTCTTATTTTCCTGTAAACATGTGATTATGGAATCATAGACCTCTCCATCTCTGCAGTTGCTGAATCCAACTCTCCATTCATGATTAAGATGGTGATGTTAGTACTTTTTTCTGCACACGTAACTATCAATTGCATGAGCACATGGCATGTTTCGTACGAACTTGCAGGTCTGCTTCCCACTACTGACATTAATCAATCACAAGTTATTTTAATCGAGTTATATACATTCTTGCCAGATCACTATATGCTCATACTATGGTCGCATCAGGACATGTCTGTTCTCAGAGGAGTGAGGAGTATGCTAAGAGGAAAGTGCCCTGTGTGCAGGTACAATACAAGTAGCAAGTTCGAACAGTAAACATAATGCATCTCAGAGTTAATGTGCTAAGTGGACAAAGGCTGGAAGTTCAGGCTGTATTGTCAATATCATCAGTTGACATTGATTTGCCTACTAGCTGCTTTGACTTCTCATACATGTTGCTGCAGTTACTGCATCACGATGGTTCACTCTTTCTCACTTTTTATTCACTGTAGGAATCATTGTCAGCAAACGTAACACAAATAGGGAGTATTAGGGCAAAGAAGGGTCTGCGGCGTTTTGTTTGTGTGGGTTGCGTATGTTCAACGACAAGCAAGCATTCAGAGGCAAACCTATTGTTCTGTTAATTGATTTATGATCCTCCGGGGATACTCTGTCCTTCTCAGAAACCCCCTGCACTACCCCCTTGCCCCCATCCTCCCCAACCCCTCTGACAAATCCGCAAACCCTGTCGCCTCCTCTTCGCAGATACATGCACTTTACCCACGCAAACAAAACGCCCCACAACCAGCATTTCCCTGCTACTACAGGGCTCTCGTCACAGTGCGTAGCCATGTGTTCCTCTTGCTGGCGCTTTAATCATTTGGGTGCTCTCAATTCCATCATCATAGCAGTATGGAGAGGCCTCTTTTCTTCTGATGTCGGATCTACGAATTGCAACACTTACCACGTTAACATGTAACGCAACTTGCAGGAGATGAGTAACGAATTGTCTAGAAACGTCAACCATTGACACTACACAGCGACAGCATTACAAGAAACAATGCTTGCTGTTATGCTTCACCTTTAGAAGTAAACGTGAGTTTGTACACTCCACGCTCTACAGCGCTGTTGAGATAGGTGTTGGCACAGTTGACGCCATATAACGTACTGAATGCTGCCAAGACGCTTGCGAGAGGTTCTGCGTGCTATACTTGGCCACTGTTTCTATGTTTCGATACAGTGTATCGATACGTGGAACTGTTTCAGTGTTTCGGAACGGCCGTGGTTCACTGTTTCGAAACAGAGGCATTTCATTCCGCCCCTGTCTCGGGTAATCGGACCAGATTCGATCTCGAGCCAGACACAGAAACTGTATCGTTGTTTCAAAATAAGGCTGTTTCAGTCCACCTGTGCTTAGAACGGACTAATTGTATCGAAACAGTGATGTTTCATTCCGCTCTGTGTCGGACGAGATTCGGGCTCGGCACAGGTACTGAAACACAACATACCACTTCATGAAACGCTTTCAAGAGTGTCGAAATCTTTTTGACAAGCACTGGCATGAAGACAAACTGCCTATTGGCTTCTGTCTCTGGTTCTTCGGGCGACGTTCATCTAGTGATTTTTCTGACGTTTCGCCAGCACGAGTGGCTGGCATTGTGAAAGCTTCACCCTCCATTGCCGGTGGTGAACTGGAGCCGAGCTCGCGGCCGCAGACTATATGTACCTGGCGCGCCAACGTCCGAGGGCTTCTCCGCGGTCATTTCCGGTGCGGTTCTGCTCTTGCCACCTGCGACGGTCGTTCGCTGCAGTACGGGAAGCCAGGATCCGTTTACCTTAAGGCTTTCCTCTTTCTTGTTCAAACTGTTCGCGTGTTTTTGTATTTCTACAGCTTCTCTGAACAAGCGCTTGTGATAGTGCTTCTCTACAGCCAGAACTTCGTGTCGGCAAATTTTATTACGTGGTCGGTCTTATTCAGTGCGTGCTCTGCCACGGCCAATTTCTCCACCTGCCCCAACCTGCAATGTCGCTTATGCTCTTTGATCCTGGTGTTAATGGATCGTCCAGTCATTTCGACATAAACTTTTCCGCATGTGCATGGTATACAGTATATTCCCGACGTTGCAAGTGGGTCTCTTTTCTCCTTCGCCGATCTAAGACACTCTTTGATCTTCCTTGTCGGTTTGAAAATCGTCTTTACGCCATGTTTGCGTAATATACGGCCGACTGTGTCCGTCACTCTGGGAATGTATGGCAGAAAGACAGTACCCAACATTTCCTTTTATGGTTCCTTACTTCGCCGAGTGTTTGGCTCTGTTACACTTCTAATATAATTTGTGGAGTACCCATTGCTCCTCAGGACAGTTTCCAGGTGTCGCATTTCTCGTTTGAGGTGTTGCGGCTCACATATTCGTTCTGCTCTCGTTACGAGCGTACTAATCATGCCTCTTTTCTGGCTCGGGTGGTGGTTTGACAGTTTGTGCAGGTATCGGTCCGTGTGTGTCGGTTTTCGATACACGCTGTGTCCTAGATTTTCACCTTCGCTTGTGACCAACACATCTAGAAATCGCAGTTTCTTGTCCTTTTCTACTTCCATGGTAAATGTTATGTTGGCATGGAGGCTGTTCAAGTGTCTTAGGAAGTCACTGAGCCGTTCTTCACCATGGCTCCACACCACGAAAGTATCATCGACGTACCTGTACCACACCTTAGGTTTGCAAGTCGCCGATTCCAGTGCCTGTGCTTCGAATTGTTCCATGAAGAAGTTGGCCACCACTGGACTGAGAGGACTACCCATGGCGATGCCTTCCAGCTGTTCGTAGAAATCGCCATTCCAAGTGAAATAGCTCGTTGTGAGACATTCATGGACGAGCTTTCTGATGTCTTGCGGGAAAATGGAACCGATGTGCTCCAGAGCGTCACTGAGTGGCACTTTCGTAAATAACGAAACAACATCAAAGCTGACCAGGATGTCGTTTGGTGCAAGTTTCAGTTTCTTCAGCTTCTCAATGAAATGTCCTGAGTCCTTAATGTATGTGTCGGTCCTACCCACGTGTGGCTGGAGTAGAGAGCCCAAGTGTTTTGCCAGTTTATATGTCGGTGATCCAGGAGCGCTAAAGATCGGTCTCAGTGGAGCGTTGTTCTTATGGATCTTGGGTAATCCATACAGCCGAGGTGGTAGGGCTTCTGTGTTGCGCAGGTTTCTCTGTATGTCCGCCGGCAGAGAAGACGCCTTGATTAATCGATTCGTATTCCGCGTGATATGCTGCGTCGGATCTGCGCTTAGTTTCCGGTGCGTCGTCGGACCCAAGAGGTCACGGATCTTTTGCTCATACTCTTCGGTCTTCATTACGACGGTCGCATTCCCCTTATCGGCAGGCAGTACCAATATACCCTTGTCGGCGTTGAGATTCTTAATGGATTGTACCTCTTCTTTCTTCAGTTTGCAAGCTGGTGGTTTTGCTCGGCGCAGTATTCTGGCTGTTTCAGTGCGTATTTCCTCTGCCCTTTGACAGGGAAGGGTCCGAATAGCTGCTTCGGTGTTGGCAATGATGTCCAAGGGAAGGCGAAAACCTGGGACACAGCGTGTATCGAAAACCGACACACACGGACCGATACCTGCACAAACTGTCAAACCACCACCCGAGCCAGAAAAGAGGCATGATTAGTACGCTCGTAACGAGAGCAGAACGAATATGTGAGCCGCAACACCTCAAACGAGAAATGCGACACCTGGAAACTGTCCTGAGGAGCAATGGGTACTCCACAAATTATATTAGAAGTGTAACAGAGCCAAACACTCGGCGAAGTAAGGAACCATAAAAGGAAATGTTGGGTACGGCCTTTCTGCCATACATTCCCAGAGTGACGGACACAATCGGCCGTTTATTACGCAAACATGGGGTAAGGACGATTTTCAAACCGACAAGGAAGATCAAAGAGTGTCTTAGCTCGGCGAAGGAGAAAAGAGACCCACTTGCAACGTCGGGAATATACCGTATACCATGCACATACGGAAAAGTTTATGTCGGAATGACTGGACGATCCATTAACACCAGGATCAAAGAGCATAAGGGACATTGCAGGTTGGGGCAGGTGGAGAAATCGGCCGTGGCAGAGCACGCACTGAATGAGACCGACCACGTAATAAAATTTGCCGACACGAAGTTCTGGCTGTAGAGAAGCACTATCACACGCGCTTGTTCAGAGAAGCTGTAGAAATACAAAAACACGCGAACAGTTTGAACAAGAAAGAGGAAAGCCTTAAGGTATACGGATCCTGGCTTCCCGTACTGCAGCGAACGACCGTCGCAGGTAGCAAGAGGAGAACAGCACAGGAAATGACCGCGGAGAAGCCCTCGGACGTTGGCGCGCCAGGTGCATATAGTCTGCGGCCGCGAGCTGGGCTCCAGTTCACCATCGGCAATTGAGGGTGAAGCTTTGACAATGCCAGCAACTCGTACTGGCGAAACGTCAGAATAATCACTAGATGAACGTCGCCCGAAGAACCCGGGACAGAAGCCAATAGGCAGTTTGTCAACAAGAGGCCACGAAAGCCTGAACAATTTTGTATTAGCACGAAGGTTAAGATATCCCATAATTAAGCTTCGTTTCTAGCTGACTGTCCTATTCCGAAATGGCGTAATATCTGCTTTATAAACACTAATCAAACAATAAAACTATGCATATTATTCACATTCAAAATAATAAATATGTGAATATCATTCAGTTAAATTACACTTTTTTTATAACGCTTTTTATACGCTTCTCTGTTCATGTACAGTAATCATATTAAGAAACGCAAGTAAGCCTACAACATTTTGAATAAAAAAAAGGCGTAGCGTGACAGTTATTAGACATATAGTTAAATTTGATATAGGTATAATTGCAAGCAATCTGTTTGACATATCACTGATAGTGTAATGGTGAACGGGAAGGGCTGGGAAGCATGGTGAATTAATAGTAACAGTTCGAAACACCTTGCAAGACAAAACTTTTTTCTGTTATATTTTGTTATTTATTCGAATTATTTGGCTTTATTTGTGAGTCTATAGTCACTGTGCCTATTATCCACAATGATTCCCTTTGTGTGCATGGAAATTAGCAAGATGGGTATATTACACATACTAACGGAATGTGGGAATCCCAGTAGCATATCCGTTGTTTGTGCAGTTTTCTGCCATCTTCAGTTCCGTTCGTGGTGGTTCTTCCGTCTTCAGCTATGGCTGTCTTCAGCCAATTGAAAAGTATGAAAGTCACACGACACGAAAGCAGCGCATTTGCTGCAGGAAATAGGAAACTGCCAAGACGCCTAAGTGATAGTTTGATACTTTCTGCTATATGATTAGCTCTCTCACACCTCATGTGTGTTTATATGGACATACTTATACAGTAGACATTCAAGATGATAAAATGTGTAAGTTTATTAGATTATAAAACACAAACTGTTTCACTGCTTCGAACCATCGTATCGAAACATTACATTGTACTGTTTCATTTGTTTCGAAGCAGTTACGTGTTTCAGTTTGCCCATCTCTACTGCGTGCAGTCTGCGAGTGTCGTAATTAGTGGTGGGCAGGAAATCGCGTATCTGTTAGAAATCACAGTGATTGAGAAGTTACAGATATCACAATAATAACTTTACAAAATCTAACTGCGATTTCAGTCACAGTTAGCAGTCACAAGTAGCATTTCACATTCAACGCCGTGAGCAGCCTGTTGGCCGAATTCCGTACTGCTTTCTTCGATTTCAGTGACAAGTCGCAACTAAGAGTCGCAAGTAGCAACTGAAAAACGCAGTTAACAGTGCCATCTGTTGTCCAAAGTTTGTACTACGCTCATCTCTAAGTCACGCTATCGAGTCCAACTGCGATTTCCGTGACAAGTCGCAACTAAGAGTCACAAGTAGCAACTAAACAGCGCAGTTAACAGTGCCATCTGTTAGCCAAAGTTCGTACTATGCTCATCTCTGTGACACGCTATCGAGTCCAATTGCGATTTCCGTGACAAGTCGCAACTAAGAGACGCAAGTAGCAACTAAAAAGCGCAGTTATCAATGCCATCTGTTGAGCAAAGTTCATACTACGCCATTCGCTACCGAGTCAAACTGCGATTTCTGTGACAAGTCGCAACTAAGAGTCGCAAGTAGCAACTAAAAAGTGCAGTTAACATTCTTTTCCTAGTGCCATCTGTTGACCGACGTACGTACTTCGTTATGAGGGCCTTGTGCCTCACGAGATCGATGTGCTGCGTGTGTATGTGAAGGACTTATTTCAATACTGGTACAAGTCCATTTCTGTTCATTTTAAGATACAGAGTCGTAAAGTTAAATGAGCGCTAAAAACTCTGCAGTTGAGTTACCAGAAATATTCAAGCATTGGCTTCTTGCTAGAGATGAACCTTTATTTATGCTTGTTTGGAGCATTAATTTGAGAAGCATTATAGACAGAAAAGTGGAGGTAATGGACTTGTACCACTATTGAAATAAGCCCTTCATATTATATGACGACATGCATCTACATCTACATCTACATGACTACTCTGCAATTCACATTTAAGTGCTTGGCAGAGGGTTCATCGAACCACAATCATACTATCTTTCTACTATTCCACTCCCGAACAGCGAGCGGGAAAAACGAACACCTAAACCTTTCTGTTCGAGGTCTGATTTCTCTTATTTTATTTTGATGATCATTCCTACCTATGTAGGTTGGGCTCAACAAAATATTTTCGCATTCGGAAGAGAAAGTTGGTGACTGAAATTTCGTAAAAAGGTCTCGCCGCGACGAAAAACGTCTATGCTTTAATGACTTCCATCCCAACTCGTGTATCATATCTGCCACACTCTCTCCCCTATAACGTGATAATACAAAACGAGCTTCCCTTTTTTGCACCCTTTCGATGTCCTCCGTCAATCCCACCTGGTAAGGATGCCACACTGCGCAACAATATTCTAACAGAGGACGAACGAGTGTAGTGTAAGCTGTCTCTTTAGTGGACTTGTTGCATCTTTTAAGTGTCCTGCCAATGAAACGCAACCTTTGGCTCGCCTTCCCGACAATATTATCTATGTGGTCCTTCCAACTGAAGTTGTTCGTAATTTTAACATCCAGGTACTTAGTTGAATTGACAGCCTTGAGAATTGTACTATTTATCGGGTAATCGAATTCCAACAGATTTCTTTTGGAACTCATGTGGATCATCTCACACTTTTCGTTATTTAGCGTCAACTGCCACCTGACACACCATACAGCAATCTTTTCTAAATCGCTTTGCAACTGATACTGGTCTTCGGATGACCTTACTAGACAGTAAATTACAGCATCATCTGCGAACAGTCTAAGAGAACTGCTCAGATTGTCACCCAGGTCATTTATATATATCAGGAACAGTAGAGGTCCCAGGACGCTTCCCTGGGGAACACCTGATATCACTTCAGTTTTACTCGATGATTTGCTGTCTATTACTACGAACTGCGACCTTCCTGATAGGAAATCACGAATCCAGTCGCACAACTGAGACGTTACCCCATAGCTCCGCAGCTTGATTAGAAGTCGCTTATGAGGAACGGTGTCAAAAGCTTTCCGGAAATCTAGAAAAACGGAATCAACTTGAGATCCCCTGTCGATAGCGGCCATTACTTCGTGCAAATAAAGAGCACATTCAGCTTCAGTTATGGTTGGTCAAACACAGCTGTGACTCTGAATGTATTATATTAATAAGAAGCAACATTGCCTTTTTCTCCTGAAAATATCAAGTAACGTAACAAATGTGTGTGATTCTGCTTCCAATATGACAGTTTTGGTTAATACTCCACATGCCTAAAGGACTTTGCAATGTTAACACAGCAGAACTCAGACATCGAAAGGAAAACAGTATTACTGAGTCGTATGAATGCCTCACTTTCGTTCCAACACAGTTCAAGACTCTGGAGAAAAGTTTTGAGCCTGGTGTTCTACATGGCAACTTCACACACAACAACTTTTTGCAGACACTACTACCACTTACATAAGTAAGCTTTCCTGTGTTACTTTCAAGTAATGCACTTACGCTATTCCTCATTTAACTGGAAGATCTGTACTTCCCACTTTCGGGATATGTTACAGGTCAGTGTCACACCAAGATTATGGAGAAAGAGAGGAGGGGGCGGCAAGTCACTCTCCAACAAGTGTTTACCAATAAATAAGTGGCGGACAATTATGGGTATAGGACGGCTTAACATGTGGAAAATGAGATTTTCATTATTGACTCACTGTATTTAACATTCCTTTAAAATCGCACAACTTCAATAAAACACAGTTTAATCACTCATCTGCACACTTATTTCACAATTATGTCACTTTTAAACTGCAAATCCTCTAAGAGCTGTCTTGAATCTTCACGAATCTGTCTCAACAGCCTTCATGAGGATAGATACGTACAGCAACCAGGAATCAGAGTCAGAAATGTGTCTGCAAAATCAGAAGGATTATTAAACAATTTTTGCTGTCACTAATTACATGCAATATAATTGACAGAGTAGATTGCTAATATTTGCTGCAATGAAAGCCACTCAATGGGGTATGTTTCAAATTGCAAGAACGATCTCACTGAAGTAATTAACTCCATCGAAACACTTAGAAACTAACCTCTCCTCTGACGAAAACGGTCTAAAGAGCAGTGGCAATTTCCGCAGATCTGTTGACAATGATATTTTGAGTTATCACTTTACTGAGTGACTGAAATGTAGTTTGGGTACCTGTGAACATAACAATATATTAGAATTCATTTTCTAAACACGAACTATTACGATACTGTATGTCTACTTACATATTAATTACACTATTAATATTTTCACAGTTGTTTCTTTAATACATAACTAAAGCCAACGGAAGAACAAACGTAAAACATACTTACACATGACAGGTTTGTTGAGATGTAGTTTTCTGTGTGGGGAGATGTAAATTTTTCATACGGTGGTAAGTCGCAAAAATCGCAGGAGTCACAGAAATCGCAGAAGTAGCAGAAATCGCAGAAGTAGCAGGAGTCACAGAAATCGCAGAAGTAGCAGAAATCGCGGAAGTAGCAGAAATCGCAGAAATAGCAGTGGCGGAGGGATACACGACCAAGTTTCCTTAACTGCGACTCTTAACTGCGACAAATCACAGTTAAGAATAACAGATACTGAAAAGTAGCATTCACAGAAATCACTGATATCGGAAAATCGCAGCTTAGCCCATCACTAGTCGTAATTCACGCTGGCTGCGCCGCAGCGGACGGTCGGGGCGTTGAGAGGCAAGGGATGACACACAGGCAAGAGCGACTGGCCATAGCAGCTGCTGCTGCTGTCACACTGTGGAAGCGGCCGAAAGCCTCGTTAGCAACTGTCACGTGCGACACCAGGTGGGCACAGCCGCTGCTGCCTGCGCCTGCGTGCAGCCCGTATTGTGCAACAACTTGGCGCCGGTCGGTGCGGCAGCCCGCAAAGCCGCCCTGTGTGTGACAGGTACGATACGACAACGAGCATTTTGGCGATGCGGCCTGGCCGTTACGGCTCAACACCGCAGGCTGTGTTTTGTCTGGCCAGGCCATTAAATAGTGGCTTACTGCCAGCTGTTAATCGTTACAAGTTCAATGCTCTGCAGTGCTGGTCTGAATCCAAGGTTGGCTTCTATTGGTCAGGGGAAGGCACACACTTTCTTACTTTCTGCGTCTCCAGCGCTGCACCAAACGTAATGTAATGTCGATATCACTTTTACTGTTCAACACCTCCCTAGGATTTAATAATGCTAACAATAAAATATTTAAAATGTTTTATATATTTATGATAATTTGGTTAAATTAATTCTCAGTGCACTACTTTACGTAACTCACAAAAATAGTAATTTACACGAAATAAAATCGAGGTCGACTGTTTCGACAGTCAGTACGGGTTGTATGTATCTGCCCTGCTACGCCCTGGAGTTCGCTTTCGTCGCCTCCTTCAGCACCTTGATTTTTCACTCCCTGCAACCTTTCGAGTGGGCGAGACCCCATATGCCACCTTGGCTCCAGGTTCAGGTTCGCGGTCACCTTGACCTCAGCTCGCTCCCAAAGGAGATTACCCCGGCTTCGGTTTTGTCGAACTTCGTTCGAAGTTCATTAATACGGTCTTCATTTATACAGATGGCCCTAAGACCAGTGACGGTGTCGGGTGTTCTTTTATTGTCGGGGCACACAGTTTCAAATACCGGCTCAATGGCCATCGTTCGGTCTTCACAGCTGAGCTGTTTGCCCTCTAACAAACTGTTCTGTACATCCGCCGTCACCGACATTCTGCTCATGTCATCTGCTCTGATTCCATGAGCGCCATCCAGAGCCTCAGTGATCCGTATCCGGTTCACCCTTTCGTGCACCGGATCCAACGCTCTCTTCAGCAGCTGGCGGACGACGGTTCTCCGGTTACCTTTATGTGGGTTCCTGGCCGTGTCGGTATCCCTGGGAACGAAGCTGCAGATGGCGAGGCCAAGGCTGCAGTCCTCCAGCCTCGGACAGCTTCTTGTTGTGTGCCTTTATCTGATTTTAGCAGGGTCATTTTATCGCTGTGGCATGCCGATTGGTCTACACTTACTGAAAACAAGCTTCGGGCCTTGAAACCTCTCCCCACGACTTGGACGACCTGTTCACGCCCTTCTCGGCGGGAGGAGGTCGTTTTGGCCCGGTTACGGATCGGCCACTGCCGATTCAGCCATTGCCATCTGCTGACGGCTGCGGCGGCGCCGTTCCGCCCATGTCGGCAATTGCTGACGGTATGCCACATTCTAACGTCCTGTCCGAATTTTAATACACTGCGCATTGATCTTGGCCTGCCATGTACTCTGGATGACATTTTAGCGGATGACCCAGGAGCAGCTGCTCGCGTTCTTCGTTTTATCCACGTGACAAACCTATCTAAGGACATTTGAATATGCTGTTTTCTTTTAATCTCTTGCCTGTTAATGTGCCTTTTATAGTGTTGTTCTTTTTAGTTTCTGTTTTAACATTGTGCCTCGCAGTGCATTCATAACTTAGTCTGGGCGCTAATGACCACTGTAGTTGTGCACCCTAAAGCCACAAAAACAAATCAACAAGCTTCGGGACTGGGGTACGGGGCGGAAAGAAAAAATGTTTGGATTATCAGAAAGTACAGAAAATTGCGGATCTACATTAAAATGAACAATCTCTGAACTCAGAAATGATTACTGCAGGTATGTACACTAGTTCCTACAGTAAAAACAATGCAATAAACCGCACAAAAACTGTTACTGTTACATACTTACTTACGAAGAAAGCCAATTGTAGATGAAATTCTAGGCTTAGCTGCAGTGTTTCTCTATTCGTTGGACCACAGTGTCCATAGGTGATGCGGTTAAGTTCTGCTCGATGCACTGAACGGCGCTATCAAAAGCGTTCTTGGTGTCAGTGTGTCAAATCAGTTTAAGGGGTTCGTCGCCATCACCATCCGTGTCCTCGTTCACAGTTTCTTCACCCTTCTTTTCCAAAACATCCACAATAATCTGGTTGTCGCTAAGATCTTCACTGGTTTCACAGTCTTTGTCGCACTGGGCAATCCACTCTTCAACTTCACTTGCAGGGACATTCGATTGTACAGTTTGTATATCTTTAAGGATCTCCTGCATGCCTCCGATCTGGTCACCTTCAGTTATAACTTCCGTCCACAGCTTACGCCAAAATTTTCGCAGCTTGTCAGTTTTTAGTCCCTCCCATGAATCAACAACAGTATACATAAAACCTTTGACGTTGTGGGATTTCATAGTTTCAGGCACGTTGCAATCTTCTTGGGACTTTTCTAGAGTTTAGCTGGTGTACATTCTGCGATACCACTTTTTTTTTTAACCATTCTGTCACTCCTTGATCCATTGGATAACTGTTGTGACAGTAGGTGGAAGTAAGATAGCTTTTATGCCACCTTTCATTACATGCTTCTCAAATGGGTGTGATGGTGTGTTATCCAACAGCAATAGCGCACACACTGGGAGCTTTTTTCTTTCAAGTCTTTTGCAACAGATGGCACGAACTCATCGAAAAACGAAGATGTGAAATGATTCCGGTCCATCCAAATAGATTTTTGATTGCGATGATAAATCCGCAAGGAAGACAAGTCAGTATTTTTTTTAATACCCTACATTTCTTACATTTGCCTACACCGACCAGTGGGAGCTTGTGTGTACCATCTGCGTTACTGCAAGGAACAACGGTTAACCTATCTTCTTTAGGTTTGTGAGTTAACGAACACCTCGCTCTCATTTAAGTATATGGCCAAAAGAGACAGCCTTACAAGAATTGTGGAACGAATCCTCTCGTCCAGGACCGTGTGCCACAAAGAGTGCCGATTCGACACGAGATGAGAAAAGTCCATAGGCGTCTATTGGGCTGAATGAGGCCAGGCTAATCAGGCCTAAGCGTTGTAGTATGCGAGTGAGACAGATGAGAATCTACGTCATAGGAAAACCGGTAGGAGCTGTTTGTGACCAGTGAGGCGTAGCACAGTTAAACATGGAGGACCTAAGATCGGCCATAAAGGGAAACATTTATGAAAATTAAGTCTGGGGTAATTCAGGGAATGAAGCCACAGTAATTTTAATCTACCATCTTTCTTAAATTTTCATGGTGATCCCAATAAAACTTGAATATTGATCATATCTATAATAGTTTAGGATTTACTGTTAAAGTGAAAGTAACAAGTTTTGTAACAAAGATCTGAATGCTAAAATCTGAACGCGTTGACCGATCTTAACAATCGACATTTCATATAAAAGCGCATCATTAAAATGACAAATGTAGTAAATATCAACTATGTAACTTTATTTATTTAAAAGATATAGTAAATTTAAGTTATCAGTATTTTCAGTGAAGCATTAGATCGTCATTTCCTCCACACAAAACACATTGAACGATGACAGCATGACCCTTTATTGTATCATTCGGTAATAGAATATTTCTAGCAAAGTTTAGTGCATAATAGGTACTTTTGTTCTTTATTTATTTATCAGAAAGCACATTGATGCAAGGCTACTGGCTGTGACATTCAAAGTTAAGAAGGAAATTGTATTGGTCTTATGTAAAGGAATTTAACGTTATTATTTAATGGATATTGTTGCTACTTTATTTAGAATGTGATGATTTAAATTCGATTATTTAAAAATGTTAAAATGTAAAATAATGTAGAATAAGATGTAGCCAATCAGATGGATAGCTTCAGGGAAGAGAACCGCCCTAGTCAATTGAGCGAGGATATTCGGCGCGCAGGAAACGCTGCCAGGGGTGGGCAGAGGGACGGTGCTAGGGCAGAGGCGTAAATGGACAGTTCGGCAGGAGACACCAAAGGGTACAGTTCGGATTGAGACGCGAAAGCGGACAGTAGGTCTTTAGGTAGCTACGAAGTGAAACGATTTAGCAAATTTCGCGTTGTGCGGTATCGCGGGACTTAGTCTCTGAGCGGTGAGCAGCCGCGCGCCTGGTGTGAACTCAAACTTTTCGCGTAGATACGGGGTGGAGTACTGCACTTGTATTTCTCGATGAGTTTGTAAATGATGGAACTGTGTCAAATAGATATGCGCTCGAGTGTAGCAGTACTCTAAATACGACCACTTTCGCTATTACTTCGCTTTCTGAATAAACATTATTCTAAGCAAGTCGCAACTGTGTGGTCTATATCATTTATGGGTCGTCAATTTAAAATAGTTGAAATGGCTCTAAGCACTATGTGACTTAACATCTGAGGTCATCAGTCCCCTAGAACTTAGAAGTACTTAAACCTAACTAACCTGAGGACATCACACTCATCCTTGCCCGAGGCAGGATTCGAACCTGCGACAGTAGCAGCAGTGCGGTTTCGTACTGAAGCGCCTAGAACTGCTCGGCCACAGTGGCTGGCGGTCGTTAATTTAGTGTCCGAGATTATTATTACTGTTATTACATGTCATATTAACTTTGCATGTTTCATACAATTTCGCAAACTCGCCATCAGCCAGAGAATTTAAGCAAAGAGTTACAAGTGTCTAATTTAGGGCGTGTAATGCGACATGTGCGGTTCAACCCTTAGATGAGTTTTCGGCAAGACATTTCGACGAAGATGAACCGCATGTGAGCCCGAACATCGTTGGGATGTAGTGTATACACTGTTGTGGTACATTGTGAAAAACAACAATTTGTAAATAACACAGGAAATAAATAACAATTTATATTCGGAAACCATCCATGCGGAGTATTATATTTCATGACCACTTATGGATAACGAAAGGCTGACAAAAAATATTCAGCTTTCTCGAGAAAATCCAAGAAACACAAATTAAATATACAGGAGCTGGAAATAACAGACAGATTCAGAAAACAGAGGGAAAACGTATAAATTGTCAAAGTTCCTCATTAGGAAAGATAAAGCAAGATAGAAGAAATGAGGATAGAAAGAAGAAAGAAGAGAGAAACAGAATTCAAGAAAGAAAAAATTATTGTGAAACCAAAAACAATGGGAAAAAATCGGTTTTTTAATATCGTCCTGAGTTCGCCAAATTTGAATAATAAGAAGAAAATTCTCCTTGACTGGGGAAGGTATGGGATGGGGGTGGGGGTGGTGGGTGGTAGACTTACGCACCTTCCGTAACATCGTTGGCTGTTGTTGTTGTTGTAATCTTCAGTCCAAAGACTGGTTCGATACAGTTCTCCATGCTACACTATCCTGTGCGAGACTCTTCATTTCCGAGTAACCACTGGAACCTACATCCTTCTGAATCTGTTTACTATACTCATCTCTTGGTCTCCCTCTACGATTTTTACCCTCCACACTTTCCTCCTCTACTAAATTTGTGATCCCTTGATTTTTCAGAACGTGTTCTGTTAACCGATTCCTTCTTTTAGTCAAGGTGTGCCATAAATTCCTTTTCTCCCACACTCTATTCAGGACCTCCTCATTAGTTACGTGATCTATCCATCTAATCTTCAACATTCTTCAGTAACACTACATTTCAAAAGTTTCTATTCTCTTCTTGCTTAAATTGTTTATCGTCCATGGTCGACTTCCATACATGGCTACACTCCATACAAGTACTTTCAGGAAAGACTTCCTGACAGTTAAATCTATTCTCAACGTTAACAAATTTCTCTTCTTCAGAAACGCTTTCCTTGCCATTGCTAGTCTACATTTTATATCCTCTCTACTTCGACCATCACCTGTTATTTTGATACCCAAATAGCAAACTCATCTACTACTTTAATTGTCTCATTTCCTAATCTAATTCCCTCAGCATTGCCTGATTTAATTTGACTACATTCCATTATCCTTGTTTTGCTTTGTTGTTGTTCATCTTATATCCTCTTTTCAAGATACTGCCCATTTCGTTGAACTTCCCTTCCAAGTCCTTTGCTGTCTCTGATAGAATTACAATGCCATCGCCAAACCTCATGGTTTTTATTTCATCTCTTTGGGTTTTAATTCCTACTCCAAATTTTTCTTTTGTTTCCTTTACTGCTCGCTCATGGGTGATGTTACTGGAGATGTATTCGTATCCTAAATTTGTTTGTTCCTCAAGACACCCTCAACATTCCCTTGACGTTTGTCGGTGCTGTTCTGTTATGTCCTCTATACCCCCGCCGGCGAAACATTGCACTTGACAGTTCGCTTTTTGTCTAGTTAGGTTGGCTATACTGTAATAGCGATGTTGTAACAGCAGCCTCTATACGCACAGCAGACGTTACAGTTTTCCGTCCCGTCTCGTAAATGCAAGCGATTGAGCAATTACAGTGTATATAAAAACTCGTTGTTAGTTGTACTACAATGACAGGAAGTAAACAACCGTATAATGCGCACCCTTTCGATAACGGAGCAAAGAAATACAAAAAACAAGCATCTGACGACTGATACTTTAAAATCAATATTTTTTTTACAAAATAAATAATACCTGAGGTTGCAATAAATAACCAATATTAGTAATTTTTCACTCACTAATTTACAGCGATAATGGCGCAATTCCATCCAGCTCGCCATCGCCACTGTCGTCCGATTCATCGCTAAAACCGTCTTTATCGTCGTCATCGGCAAGACAAATCACTAATTGTTCAGGGCCACTGATAATGCCTTCTATTGTCTGTGCTGCTCGTATAAGCTTCTCGACGTGCTCTACTTTTTTTCTCCATGAGGCTGCATCCACAGTCACAAGAGCTTCATGCAACAGCTTTTCCACCTCTGTTATTGTAAAGGACTTGTTGTTGTTCTTTACATACCTTTTTACATCACTCCATACTAACTCAATAGGGTTGAAATGGCAGTGATATGGTGGCAGCCTTATTACAGTATGACCCTGCTCCCTGGCAATTTCGTCTACTATGTATGTAGGCGTCGAAGGCTTATTTTCTTTAATAAGAGAATATAACAGAACCTTTGTCATACTCATATCCGCTCCAATATTTCGAGCCTGTAACCACTGCACCATAACTTCTTTCCATCATTTGTGGTTGGGGCTTTGTTCTGTATCACCGAATGATATGGAGCATTGTCCATAACAATTGTTGTAGGGACAGGAAATTGTTTTAAAAGGTTCCTGAACCACTCAACAAATCGTGTGTGATCCATATCTTCGTGGTAATCACCAGTCTTTTTTATCTAAAAACTAAAAGTGCGTCAGGGACAAAACCACTGGAAGAGCCTGCATGGACCACAATTAATCTAGGTCCTGTGTAACCTGAGCTTCTCCTGGCGTAAACTATGTTCAAAGTACTTACGGGCATTCAGCCATGTTGAATTTTCGACAACTGCCCATATTTCGGCGGATGCACACTCCGCCATTTTCAAGGCTTAACTGCAACGACCAGACGAAGTGCAGAAAACACGAGAGCTCGGTTCTGCGAGTCTGAACAGAAAAGATAACACACACCTAAACAAAAGCCACCAAAGATAAACGAAGTCAGAGCTATCGATAGTAAGAAACTATGGACTGGTAGTTGAGGAAACGTTAACTCTGTCCCTGTTTTTTAACAAGTGAAAGAGCAGGATTCCAGGCCGAATTTAAACAAAAGCCTCCATCCCTATTCACAAGGTTGCTAGCCAATTTAATTTCAACAGACTCCTTAATCACACTATCCCAATAGCCGGACGTGCATGCTAATATCTCAGTATTATTATACCACATGGGGTGACCAGTGTCCAAACAATGTTCGGCAATAGCAGATTTGCTAGGTTGCTGTAGTCGCGTGTGCCGTTTATGTTCAATACACCGGTCCTCCACGGTCCTGATGGTCTGACCAATGTATGCCATGCCACAGCTACAAGGAATGCGATAAACACCTGCCTTACGTAAACCAAGATCATCCTTAACAGACCCCAAAAGCGCTTTAATCTTAGATGGAGGTCGGAAAACACATTTCACATTGCATTTCCGTAAAATACGACCTATCTTGTTTGAAGTGCTTCCTATGTAGGGCAAAAAGGCAATAGATTTAGGAGTCAACTGAGAATTATCATCAGTCACCTGGCGTACAGTTGGTTGATATCGCAACGCCCGTTCAATCTGTCTTTCACTATACCCATTGTGGCGGAAGGTAGCCTCACGATGGGCCAATTCAGCAGGCAAAGTCTCAACGTCGGAGATGACATTTGCCGTGTGTACCAGGGTACGAAGTACCCCTTCACGTTGGGCCGGATGATGACAACTGTCCGCCTGCAGATACAAGTCAGTGTGAGCACGCTTCCTATAAACTGCATGTCCCAACGATCCATCCACCTTCCTCCTAACCAAAACGTCAAGAAAGGGAAGGCAACCATCCTCTTCCACCTCCATGGTAAAACGAATGTTGGGGTGGATCGAGTTAAGATGTTCTAAAAAGACATTCAAATTCTCCCTGCGATGCGGCCAAGCAACAAAAGTACCGTCAACGTATCTGAAAAAACAGGCAGGTTTCAATGGCGCCGACTCCAATGCACGCTCCTCGAAGTCTTCCATGAACAGATTTGCAATCACAGGAGATAACGGGCTACCCATCGCAACTCCATCTGTCTGCTCGTAATACTGGTCATTGAATAAGAAATACGTGGACGTCAACACATGTTGAAACAAATTAGTTAGTTCCAATCCAAACTTCACTTCAATTAACCGCAACGAATCAGACAAAGGAACACGAGTAAAGAGCGAGACCACATCAAAACTTACTAACATGTCAGAGTCATTCAACTGCATTCCCTCCAAACGCCGTAAGAAGTCAGCTCAGTTCTTAATATGATGTTCACAGCGTCCAACTTGTGGGCTTAACATTGAAGCAAGGTGCTTAGCCACACGATATGTTGGAGCACCGATATTGCTGACTATGGGGCGGAGAGGGACCCCCTCCTTATGTAGTTTCGGAAGGCCATATAACCTGGGGGGAACAGCACTATAGGTGTTAAGACTCTTGATAGTGTCCTGTGGCAAACCACTTTTCTTCAGGAGGTTGTTGGTCTTCCTCTCAACGCTTTTCGTGGGGTCAGCATCGATCCTGCGATACGCTGAGTCAGATAATAAACAATTCATCTTTTGTACATAGTCATGTTTGTTCAAAACAACGGTGGCATTGCCCTTGTCCGCAGGTAAAATGACAATGTCCGGATCAGCTCTGAGAGAGCGTAAAGCAGCCCTCTCCGCTGATGTCACATTGCTCTTGGGTGGACGAGCCCTAGTCAAAACACGACATGTCTCCCTCCTGACATCCTCTGCATCAACAGGAGGTAGTTTGTAAACTGCCTGTTCAATCGAACTGATAAAATCCACTACCGGCAAACTCTTCGGTGTTGGTGCAAAATTTAAACCCTTCCCTAGCACGGATAACGCTGCGTCGTCAAGGGATTTCTCTGTGAGATTTATCACAGAACGTCGGGAGATAGGATACTCTTTTCTGCTGCAGTAAGCATAAACATGCCTACGAACTGCATTAGTCTGGAAAGAATCTAAATCTGTGATAGGACTAGGCCGGTTTTTCTTCTTTCCCGGGGTTGATAAAAATGTATTATTTGATTCAGACAGCTCGGAATCATTACGGCTCACTTCAGTATCTTCCAAGTTTTGTAGTAATACTCCCTTACTTACTACCGTTTTTGCACTAATACCAAGAGTTTTCGACGAACGTTCCACCACTTTGTCGGCAGGAACTGATGGCTGTCCATGAATGCTTACGTAGTTTTTCTCCTGCTCGTAAAACTCACGAGTTCTGCGTAGCAACTCCAGTGCCTGGCTATTTAGCGGCATCCCTCGACGCAAAGGATTGTCACTAGGTGAACGAAGTCTTTTCGGTGGCATTTTCCAAGTACGTAAACTCACAACGTCACAAAAGTCACAACAATATAGCACACAGTACAACGAGAACACGCGGTAAACAACACACAACTCACGTTGTATACACATTCACTAAACAAAGCCGGCAACGCGGGAACTTTGACGTCACAGCACGTGGGTAACAGCAGTGCTCACTGCGCTGTGATTGGCTGGCGCCCGACGCTGAACGCCTAGCGCCTATCGTTCTTCACTTGTTACTAGTGATGGGCTAAACTGCGATTTTCCGATATCAGTGATTTCTGTGAATTCTACTTTTCAGTATCTGTTATTCTTAACTGTGATTTGTCGCACTTAAGAGTCGCAGTTAAGGAACGTAGGTCGCGTATCCCTCTGCCACTGATATTTCTGCGATTTCTGCTACTTCTACGCTTTCTGTGACTTCTGCGATTTCTGCTACTTCTGCGATTTCTGTAACTCCTGCGATTTCTGCTACTTACCACCGTATGAAAAAGTTACATCTGCCCACACAGAAAATTGCATCTCAACAAACCTGTCATTCGTAAGTAAGATTTAAGTTTGTTCTTCTGTTGGATTTAATTATGTATTAAAGAAACAACTGTGAAAATATTAATAGTGTAATTAATATGTAAGTAGCCATACAGTAGCGTAATAGTTCGTGTTTAGAAAATGAATTCTAACATATTGTTATGTTCACAGGTACCCGAACTGCATTTCAGTCACTCAGTAAATTGATAACTCAACAGATCTGGAGAAATTACCACTGTGTTCTTACACCGTTTTCGTCAGCCAAGAGGTTAGTTCCTAAGTGTTTCGATGGACTTCATTACTTCAGTGAGATCGTTCTTGCAATTTGAAACATACCCCATTGAGTGGCTTTCATTGCAGCAAATATTAGCAATCTACTCTGTCAATTATATTGCATGTAATTAGTGACAGCAAAAATTGTTTAATAATCCTTGTGATTTTGCAGACACAGTTCTGACTCTGATTACTGGTTGCTGTACGTATCTATCCACATGAAGGCTGTTGAGAGAGACTCTTGAAGATTCAAGACAGCTCTTAGAGGATTTTGCAGTTTAAAAGTGACATAATTGTGAAATAAGTGTGCAGATGAGTGATTAAACTGTGTTTTATTGAAGTTGTGCGATTTTAAAGGAATAATGAATGTTAAATACAGTGAGTCAATAATGAAAATCTCATTTTCCACATGTTAAGCCGTCCTGTACCCGTAATTTTCCGCCAATTATTTATTGGTAAACACTTGTTGGAGAGTGACATGCCGCCCCCTCCTCCCTTTCTCCACAATCTTGGTGTGACACTGACCTGCAACATATCCCGAAGTCTAGATTATGCATTTTGAGGCTGTTGATATGAAAGTGGGAAGTACAGATCTTCCAGTTAAATGAGGAATAGCGTAAGTGCATTACTTGAAAGTAACACAGGAAAGCTTACTTATGTAAGTGGTAGTAGTGTCTGCAAAAAGTTGTTGTGTGTGAAGTTGCCATGTAGAACACCAGGCTCAAAACGTTTATCCCGAGTCTTGAACTGTGCCAGAATAAAAGTGAGGCATTCATATGACTCAATAATGCTGTTTTCATGTCACTGCACTTATACAGATGTCTGAGTTCTGCTGTGTTAACATAGCAAAGTCCTGTAGGCATGTGGAGTATTAACCAAAACTTTCATATTGGAAGCAGAATCACATTTGTTGCGTTACTTGATATTTTCAGGAGAAAAAGGCAATGTTGCTTCTTATTAATATTATACATTCAGAGTCACAGCTGTGTTTGACCAATCATAACTGATGGTGAATGTGCAAGTCATCATATAATGTGAAGGGCTTATTTCAATAGTGGTACAAGTCCATTACCTCCTCTTTTCTGCCTATAATGCTTCTGAAATTAATAATCCAAACAAACATTAATAAAGTTTCATTTCTAGCAAGATTCCATATGCTTGAATATTTCTGGTATCTCAACTGTAGATTTTTCAGCGCTCATTTAACTTTACGACGCCGTACCTCAAAATGAACAAAAATGGACTTGTACCACTATTGAAATAAGCCCTTCATAGACACACACAGAACACCGATCTCGTGAGGCACAAGGCTCTCATAACGAAGTACTTACGTCGTTCAACAGATGGCACTAGGAAAAGAATGTTAACTGCGCTTTTTAGTTGCTTGTCACTGAAATCGCAGTTTGACTCGGTAGCGAATAGTGTAGTATGAGCTTTGCTCAACAGATGGCACTGATAACTGCGCTTTTTAGTTGCTACTTGCGACTCTTAGTTGCGACTTGTCACGGAAATCGCAGTTGGACTCGATAGCGTGTCGCAGAGATGAGCGTAGTACAAACTTTGGCCAACAGATGGCACTGTTAACTGCGCTTTTTAGTTGCTACTTGCGACTCTTAGTTGCGATTTGGCACTGAAATCGCAGAAAGCAGTATGGAATTCGGCCAACAGATGGTTCACGGCATTTAATGTGTAAAGCTACTTGCGACTGCTAACTGTGACTGAAATCGCAGTTAGATTTTGTAAAGTTGTTATTGTGATATCTGTGACTTCTCAATCACTGTGATTTCTAACAGATACGCGATTTCCTGCCCACCACTACTTGTTACTCTGTTACGCTGCCAACTTCATACGCAAACGTCAAGTGCAATGTTTCAGCGGCCCGGGCATACAGGCAAGTATGCGATAGCCCGATAATCTTACAACAGGTAACACTGAATAATAGGCAGTGGCGATTTAAGTATGACTGATCCAGAAATGAGGCCGTTAATATGTGTGACTTCACAAGTCACCATGTGAAGACAGGAAAGGTGCGAAAGTAAATTTCTCACCTGCGAATTGAGCCGTGTAACGCACAGACAGGACTGGTGGATCCGGGCCGTGACACGTGAAGATCGACCACGTGTAGTCGGAGCTGAAATCGGCGCTGGCTCGCTGGCAGGGGTTCCCCTCGCTGCTGTAAACGTCACAGCTGAGGCATCGCGGGGAAGCCCCCTCCCGCACGGAGTACACCTGCCGGCGGGACGGCTGCCCCTCCTCTGTCGCCTGGTAGTACCTGCAACGGCAGGCGGCGTCACCCCACCTTTCTCACTCCGACTACTGCTGTGGCGAGGAGAACACTGCTCGCGGAATCTTAATTGAATTGTTTTATTTCTGTATTTCGAAAAGGGGACAACTCGCGACTGACAAAATATTAAGGAGGAAAAAAAAATATTTAACACCTTTGCTTGCTAAATTAATGGAATATCTGTTTCTGTTATGTGAAGCAATAAATGGAGGGCGTATTTTGAGCATCTATTAAATGTACACTAGGAAGCAGGAAAAAAGCAGGCATACGAAATACATACAGCAGAACCCCAGATACCTGAGCCAACGTTAAAGGAAGTAAGAGATGCAATCAACAAATTGAAAAACCATAAAGCACCAGGATCAGATTGTATAACTACAGAATTACTGTATAATTGGGGACAGAAATCGGTGGAAGTAGTTCACAAAGTGATAACTAAAGTATGGAACTCAGAGATGATACCTGAAGAGTGGCAGGAGTCGATTCTGATCCCAATTTTTAAGTATGATCCAGATTTTTTTCGAATATTCTGCTAAGCAGATGAAATTGTGGGGGTTTACCAAGCCGGCTTTCGGAGGAACTGATCAACAATAGACCAAATATTCACCCTGCGTCAAATTTTGGAAAAGAAATGGTAATACAATAAACCAGTTCATAATCTTTTCATAGATTTTACAAAAGCATATGATTCAGTATTGCAGTCAAAATTGCACAGAATTCTTTTGGAACTTGGAATACCAGAGAAGTATGTTAGACTTACATAAGCGAGTTTGAAAAAACACAAAAGGTGGGGAAATTGGAGTCAGAAGAATTTGTAATAAAGAACGGACTTAAGCAGGGAATTGCCCTGTCTCCTCTACTTTTTAATTTAGTCCTAGAATATATTGTACGAATGGCAGCAGATAATTCAGAGGGTGTGGAGTTAAACTGAAATATTAAGATATTAGGGTATGCAGATGATCTAAACATCATTAGCAATAGGAAATAATCTGTAACAGCAAATGCGAATGCTTTAATCAAGGCTAGTGAAGATGTAGGTCTAAGGATAAGTGAAGACAAAACTAAATACTTGGTTACTACTAGAATGCCAACAGCAGTAGATCAGGAAATGATAAGAGTTGGAGACATGCAGTTTGAAAAAGTGAGCACATTTAAGTATCTAGGCGTGGACATCACTTCCATAAATGATATTGAATCCGAACGAAAGAAGAGATTACGGGGGGGGGGGGGGGGGGGGGGGGGGGATGCGTGCTACTTCTTACTAAATAGATTAGTTTCATCATGGATATTGTCTAGGAATTTAAGTATCTGAATATACAAAACTAGTATTCTACAAGTTATGCTGTATGGGTGTGAGACTTGATCTCTCACTGTGCAAAATGAAAAGCCATTCGAGTATTTGAAAACAAAATTTTGAGGAAAAATTTCGGAGCAAAAAGGGATGACATTAGCAGAGAGTGGCAAAAACTGCATAGCGAAGAGGTTCACGAACTCTGTTCAAGCCCTGACACAATTAGTCTTATTAAATCACCTAGAATGCGATGGGCGGATCACGTAGCTCCAATGGATGAGGACAGGGCAGCGCGCAAAGTACTGGTAGGGTACCTAGAAGGAAAACGTCCCGTTAAAGACCGAGGTGTAGATGGGAGGACAATGTGAAGGCTAATTTGAGTAGCCTAGGTATTGAAGGAGAATGGAAGGAAATAGCCCAAGACAGGGACAGATGGCGAAAATACGTTGCTGCGGTATGACCAGCGAGTAAGTAAGTAAGTTATGTGAAACAGTTTATTTACTGGAATGTTTAAAACTAATATCACCTACTTTAAAAACATTTGCAGCTGCTATGGTGACTTTCATCACCTGGAGTTCTTCCTTTAGAGCAAAAAGTGAGTGAATAAATATATTTAAGGCATTTATTTACGTTACATGAAAGCAAGAACTTACAATTAATGGATGACAGTTTTTCAAAGGCATTAAATGTAATATAAACAATCAAACCGGGACGCTTCATGTTCGTTAAATGAAACATAAGTTAGATCGTCTCTTGAGCGTACTACCACACAAAAATTCATTATTACCGTATATAATCATGTTGCGAAATACGTTTAAATGGTAACCACACAACTGCCATCCAATAGGATTTTGTTGGAAATACAGGTTTCATCGAACAAGTTACTTCTTGGAGCTACAAATATAACATTAAGCTTTGTACCGAATTTGTCGCAATAAAATGTTTGGGAACAGGTACAAGGCTTGCGTAATTTTCGGATAGGCATTCCACAATGGGTTCATACATAGCACATGGATTTAGGCAGAGTGGAGACTACTTTCAGCATGGGCTGAGTTATCAGTGTATCTGATTTCCATGTGGAGTACCCAAGTTCGATTCTTGTCACTTACATGTATTTTCCTTGTTAGGAGGACTGTAATGGCGAGCACGTAGCCTATTGAGGGCAAATGGAAAGCGACTTGAATAAGAAGTAGCGTCTGAAAGGGCAGAAAGCTCACAATGACTGGAAGAGGGTTCTACTGACCACATACCTCTCCACAGTGCATCCAGTGACAATGTTGGAAGAGGATGACACTGCAGCGCATGCAGGAGCGTGCTCAGGATAGGAACTAACGAAGAGGGGAGAACTCATGTCGGTTTAGCATTGAATACAAAATACTGTGACTCTGTCTGCTCTTGCTGCTGGTCATTATCCAGCACATGTTCCAATTTTTTAAGGTTTCGTACCTCAGTCGGTAAAAATGGAACCCTCCCAGGATCACTTTATTGTCTGTCCTTCTGTCTCTTTCTCTGACGGACTGTTAAAATCCCTTTTCCTCAGAAATGGACAGGCGTATCAAGTTGAAATTTATATGACGAACTACGATCTACAGCGTCTTGGCGATGTAAAAATTGAAGCTTCTAAGCAAATGGAATCAAAAGATACGGCCATTTGTGTCACATATTTTGATATTCGCAATCTCACTCATCAAAACCTATAGGGCACATCCTCTTGACCTAGAATCGTGAAATTTTGCAGGCAGTAAGCTTTCACAGTAAAAGTAAAGGAAAATATCCGAAATTTGTTAAGTTATAGTTGTCTCACTCGAAAACAATTTTTGTTGTTCATTATCTGACTGTCTGTCTGCCTGTCCTCCTGTTATGACTCCTTTTTCTCATGAACGGGTAGACATGAAGTCGAAATTTTTGTCACATACTAAGCTCCACTGTCCGTCACCGGTTTACAGCATGTAATCTTTTACGTCAGTGCAATCAAAATATGCTGTGTGTTGGGTAACCAGCTGTTACTGTGCGTCATTGTAGTTTAAAATGTTTATCAAGTACAAGGAACCAGACCTCTCCAGCGTGGGGACATCGAGATACTTCAGCTCGTCAGGAGTTGGTTTAATTATTTCGTTGCACCTAAATCGAGCCAATCTGCCTGATCATTTTACCAATTTTCGTCTTTTTCTAACTCTACGATTGCTTTCATATTAATGCTAACCCACACCACTTCTCTTCCAGGATTCCACACACATCATTACTGCCTCTCCTCCTGTATCTCATTCGCCAAAACTCGTGAGTTCCTTCAAGAACTCTTTTGTGTGTTACCCCTCCTTGCCAGAAATCACCAGCAACATCTACGTAACATTCGACCATTAGTCACCTTCTGGTAGAGGTCAGTCCACGGTTCCAGATTTTCTTGCAGATGATTAACACTAGTTCTTATTAACAAAACATTTTTGCAAAGGACAGGGATCTGTCTTGCTCTCGTCTACATTCTGGTCAAAGTAGACATGTAACCATTTGGGACCATAACTCGCCAGCATCCGAACCTGACAATAAACCGCAGAGCTCAGGCAAGGGAACCACTACAGACAAAAAAACAGTTGAAACATGTGAAAAAAAGACAAAAAAACTCATGAAATTCGGATCATACATCAGATGAATATTTTGGATCACGATTGGGCACATGGAACCATTGCCAAGACCTCAATAAGGTACTTACACTACACCATTATCATCCCATCCATATATGTCGGTAACTGTGAACTCTCCAGAAGTGATTGGTGTTCTCGATGTACCCGTCACTTTGACTACATGTGGGAAGCTGCCAGCTTCGCCTTGCGACTCCCAGTCGATAATCAGATAAGTTGAAGGGTTGCCATATCCAGGCATCAACTGCTTGTAGTCCACCCAGCCGTCCTTTCTCTCTAGTTTCAGGCCCTACGACAGAACAGTACCTTGTCAGTTGACTAAACACAAAGTAGACAACAGCAGCACTTAAGAAAGTCTCAAATAACCAGTACATTGCATCCATATGAAGTTCACATGCTTATCTCCATTCCCATCCACTTTCGTACTTCGCAAGGCATCGTACAGTTGAGGGACGCACTTTGTGCCAGAATCACACCCCTCTTTCTTATTCCATTCATGTATGGGCTTCGAGAAAAACAACTGTCGGAAACTCTGTGTGTCAGCTTGTTTTCTCTGATTTCGGCGTCGTGCTTGTTATTCGAGATGTACAGGGTGGTCCATTGATAGTGACTCGGCCAAATATCTCACGAAATAAGCGCCAAATGAAAAAACTACAAAGAACGAAACTCGTCTAGTTTGAAGGGGGAAACCAGATGGCGCTATGGTTGGCCAGCTATATGGCGTTGCCCTAGGTCAAACGGATATCAACTGCATTTTTTAAATAGGAACCCCCATTTTTTATTTCATATTCGTGTAGTACGTAAAGAAATATTTGTTGGACCACTTTTTTCGCTTTGTGATAGATGGCGCTGAAATAGGCACAAACGTATAAGTACGTGGTATCACGTAACATTCCGCCAGTGCGGACGGTATTTGCTTCGTGATACATTACCAGTGTTAAAATGGACCGTTTACCAATTGCGGAAAAGGTCGATATCGTGTTGATGTATGGCTATTGTGATCAAAATGCCCAACAGGCGTGTACTTTGTATGCTGCTCGTTGTCCTGGACGATATCATCCAAGTGTCCGGACCGTTCGCCGGATACTTACGTTATTTAAGGATACAGGAACTGTTCAGCCACATGTGAAACGTCGACCACCACCTGCAAAAAATGATGATGCCCAAGTACGTGTTTTAGCTGATGTCGCGACTAATCCGCACATCAGTAGCAGACAAATTGCCCGAGAATCGGGAATCTCAAAACGTCGGTGTTGAGAATGCTACGTCAACATCGACTGCACCCGTACCATATTTCTATGCACCAGGAATTGCATGGCGACGACTTTGAACGTCGTGTACAGTTCTGCCACTGGACGCAAGAGAAATTACGGGATGATGACGGATTTTTTGCACGCGTTCAATGCTAATGCTAATGCTGATACTGAATATAAGACAGATTATGTATTTGCCAGTCACCAGCCTTCTTTGGTATTGTCATGATGTTGGTCGGCAGTATTGCATACATCCAGCGAGAGTGTGCTCCCTGCCGCCGTTGGATAACCAGCTGCCAGCAGCAAGTCGTATACTCTTACCTCACTTATTTGTTAAATAGTTTAATTCTTAATTTCTTTGCGTATTTAATTCATAAATTTCGGGCGTATTATAGTATTTGAAAGTTGCAGCATCGCGTTTTAGTACCTGAATAGTGTAAAATCGCGTAGTCTCCTTCCGCCGAGCAGTGTGTCAGCAGTGCGCAAGTAGCAGCATTACTGCATTTACTAGGCAATCTTGTATTTTAATAACCGTGTAAATTTTGTGTCGAATTGTTTGTGCTCTCTGTAAATTAGTTCAGATGTTCTTTGCACAACAGCTTTTAGCATAGATAGGGAGTGCAAATGCTGTGTTCGGATGCAGGCTGAGTTGGCATCCCTTCGCTCCCAGCTTCAGGCAGTGTTGACTTCAGTCACACAGCTTGAGGCTGTTGCCAATGGGCATCACTGTGGGGTCCGGATGGGGGTTTGTCGGGGACGGCCAGCTCGTCCCACGCATCCCCCGATCTGACTACAGCTGTGTTTGGTTGGGGTACTGCCTGCATTGAGGCTGACCCCTCACCTGTGGTAGAGTGGGAGGTCGTCTCGAGGTGTAGCAGGGGGTGAAAGACATTCTAGAGGGCTGAACGGAAGGCCTCTCCAGTTTGTCTGACGAACCGGTTTCAGGCTCTGTCTCAGGCTGATACTGATCTTCGGCCGGACATGGCTTCTTGTCCTGTTCCAGAGGTTGCCCCTCGGTCTGCAACATGTGGGTGGTCGCAGAGGGTGGGCTTACTGGTAGTAAGTAACATCTTGGACCTACTGATAACAAACAGACCCGAACTTTTCGACTCTGTAAGTGCAGAAAAGGGAATCAGTGATCATAAGGCCGTTGCGGCATCCCTGAATATGGAATTTAATAGGAATATAAAAAAGGGGGGAAGGTTTATCTGTTTAGAAGGCAGATTTCAGACTACCTAACAGATCAAAATGAAAATATCTGTCCCGACACTGACAATGTTGAGTGCTTATGGAAAAACTTCAAGGCAATCGTAAAATGCGTTTTAGACACGTACGTGCCGAGAAAAACTGTGAGGGACGGGAAAAACCCACCGTGGTTCAACAACAAAGTTAGGAAACTAATGCGAAAGCAAAGAGAGCTTCACTGCAAGTTTAAACGCAGCCAAAACCTCTCAGACAAACAGAAACTAAACGATGTCAAAGTTAGCGTAAGGAGTGCTATGTGTGAAGCGTTCAGTGAATTCGAAAGTACAATTCTATGTACCGACTTGACAGAAAATCCTAGTAAGTTCTGGTCTTGCGTTAAATCACTAAGTGGCTCGAAGCAGCATATCCAGACACTCCGGGATGATGATGGCATTGAAGCAGAGGATGAAACGCGTAAAGCTGAAATACTGAACACCTTTTTCCAAAGCTGTGTCACAGAGGAAGACCGCACTGCAGTTCCTTCTCCAAATCTTCGCACAAACAAAAAAATGGCTGACATCGAAATAAGTGTCCAAGGAATAGAAAAGCAACAGGAATCACTCAACAGACGAAAGTCCACTGGACCTGACGGGACACCAATTCGATTCTACACAGAGTACGCGAAAGAACTTGCCCCCCTTCGAACAACCGTGTACCGCAAGTTTCTAGAGGAACGGAAGGTTCCAAATGATTGGAAAAGAGCGCAGGTACTCCCAGTCTTCAAGAAGGGTCGTCGAGCAGATGCGCAAAACTATAGACCTATATCTCTGACGTTGATGTGTTGTAGAATTTTAGAATATGTTTTTCACTCGCGTATCATGTCGTTTCTGGAAACCCAGAATCTACTCTGTAGGAATCAACATGGATTCCGGAAACAGCGATCGTGTGAGACCCAACTCGCTTTATTTGTTCATGAGACCCAGAAAATACTAGATACAGGCTCCCAGGTAGATGCTATTTTCCTTGACTTCCGGAAGGCGTTCGATACAGTTCCGCACTGTCGCCTGATAAAGAAAGTAAGAGCCTACCGAATATCAGAAAGCTGTGTGGGTGTATTGAAGAGTTTTTAGCAAACAGAACACAGCATGTTGTTCTCAATGGAGAGACGACTACAGACGTTAAAGTAACCTCTGGCGTGCCACAGGGGAGTGTTATTGGACCATTGCTTTTCACAATATATATATATGACCTAGTAGATAGTGTCGGAAGCTCCATGCGGCTTTTCGCGGATGATGCTGTAGAAAAGTGTAGCGAAATGCAGGAAGATCTGCAGCGGATAGGCACTTTGTGCAGGGAGTGGCAACTGACCCTTAACACAGACAAATGTAATGTATTGCGAATACATAGAAAAAAGGATCCTTTATTGTATGATTATATGATAGTGGAAGAAACACTGGTAGCAGTTACTTCTGTAAAATATCTGGGAGTATGCGTGCGAAACGATTTGAAGTGGAATGATCATATAAAATCAATTGTTGGTAAGGCGGGTACCAGGTTGAAATTCATTGGGAGAGTACCTAGAAAATGTAGTCCATCAACAAAGGAGGTGGCTTACAAAACACTCGTTCGACCTGTACTTGAGTGTTGCTCATCAATGTGCGATTCGTACCAGGTCGGGTTGACAGAGGAGATAGAGAAGATACAAAGAAAGCGGCGCGTTTCGTCACAGGGTTATTTGGTAAACGTGATAGCGTTACGGAGATGTTTAGTAAACTCAAGTGGCAGACTCTGCAAGACAGGCGCTCTGCATCGCGGTGTAGCTTGCTGTCCAGGTTTCGAGAGAGTGCATTTCTGGACGAGGTACCGAATATATTGCTTCCCCTTACTTATACCTCCCGAGGAGATCACGAATGTAAAATTAGAGAGATTCGAGCGCACACGGAGGCTTTCCGGCAGTCGTTCTTCCCGCGAACCATACGCGACTGGAACAGAAAAGGGAGGTAATGACAGTGGCACGAAAAGTGCCCTCCGCCACAGACCGTTGGCTTGTGGAGTATAAATGTAGATGTAGATGTAGAATAGCAGCATGTTACAGCAGAGTGCGGATCTACTAGTGCAAATGATAGGGTTTAGTTTTGAATGAAATGACGATAATTAGTGGTACGTTGAGTGGAATGTTCTACTGTGCTATCATATGTTCACTCGTGTTCAGTAAAAACAGAACACCTCGCACGACTAGAAGTGGGACGTTCACCGTCACACGACTTGTACATCAGTATGTTATGCAGAAATGATCGGCATTTGGACCATGTCGGCCCGCGGATTCAAGGTCAACATCGATATCGCGGCGCAACACCACTTACCGGTAAAGTGTGCCTGTGGCTCTCGTTGTCGCTATAAACCAAAGGTAATGGATCAGTGTGACTTGAGCAGACGTGCAGGATGCCTCGCATACGTAAGTACGAACCGTGCCTTCAAATCGGTGAGTTTGAAAGAGGGCGCATTATTGGCATGAGAGAATGTGATGCATACATTGCAGTAGTGCAACGGGAGCTGGCATAATGGTTCACAGAAGGCCATAGAACGCGACGAGATGGATCAGTTGGCATCACATCGTACACCCAGGTTCGCTGTTGAGTATACCATCGCAGGCGCTCCTGTCTGTGATGCAGCGTCAAGGGTACCCGCAGCCATGGTCTCCAAGCTGATAGTCCATGCTGCTGCAAGCGTCGTCGAACTGTTCGAGCAGATGGTTGTTGTCTTGCAGACGTCCCCATTTGTTGACTCGGGGATCGAGTCGTGGCTGCACGATCCGTTATAGCCATGCCGATAAGATGCCTGTCATCTCGACTGCTAATGATACGAGGCCGTTAGGATCCAGCACGGCGTTCCGTATTACCCTCCTGAACCCACCGCTTCCATATTCTGCTAATAATCATTGGGTCTCGGCCAACGCGAGCAGCAATTTTGCGATACGATAAACCGCAATCGCGGTAGTCTACAACCCGATCTTTACCAAAGTCGGAAACGTGATGGTACGCATTTCTCCTCCTTACACGAGGCATCACAACAACGTTTCACCAGGCAACGCTCATCAACTCCTGTTTGTGTGTGATAAATCAGTTGGAAACTTTCCTCATGTCAGTACGTTGTAGGTGTCGCCATCGGTGCCAACCTTGTGTGAATGCTCTGGAAAGCTAATCATTGGCGTATCACAGCATCTTCTTACTGTCGGTTAAATTTAGCGTCTGTAACACGTCATCTTCGCGGTGTAGCAATTTTAATGACCAATAGTGTACATCTATACGACTCCTTTGCAGTTCACACTTAAGTGTCTGGCAGAGGGTTAACGAACCACCTTCATACTATATCTCTTCCGTTCCACTCTCCGCTCTCAAATGTTACTGCGCGTGCTCTGATTTCTCTTGTTTTATTATTACATTCACTTCTCCCTATAAAGTTGGTCGTAAACAAAATATTTTCGCTTCCGGAGGAGAAAATTGGTGATTGAAATGTCCTTTGTTTTAATAATAGCCATCTGAACTCCCTTATCATACTCGTGACACTCTCACCGCTATTTCGCGATAATACAAAACGAGCTGTGCCTCTTTGATCATTTTCGATTCTTCTGTCAATCCTATCTGGTAGCCATCCCACGCCGCTCTCCAAAATTCCAGAAGAGAACGAACAAGCGTAGTGTAGGCACTCTGCTTTAGTAGACCTGTCGAATCTTTTCAGTGTTCTGTCAAGAAAGGACAGTCTTTTGCTCGCCATCCCCACGACATCATGTATGTGATCGTTCCGATTTAAGTTGTTCTTAATTGTAATCCTTAGGTATATCGTTGAATTGATAGTCATAAATTTGTGTTATTTGTCGAAGCTGACCGATTCCAGTTAGTGTTCGTGTGGATGACCTCACACTTGCCACTATTTGGAGTCAATTGCCACTTTTCGCACCAAACAAATATCTTGCGTAAATCATTTTGCAATTGGTTTTGAACGTCCGATGACTTTGCTGGACGCTAAACTGGAGCATCATCTGCAAACACCCTAAGAGTGCTGCTCCGATTGTCTTCTAAATCGTTCATAAGGATTAAGAATAGCAGAGGACCTGCATCACTTCGTTGGGGAAGGCCTGATATGACTTCTTTTCCGCTCGATGACTTTCCGTCTGTTACTATGAACTGTGACCTTCGTGGCTGGAAATCACGAATCCAGTCGTACAACTAAGATGATACTCCTTAGTCACGAAATTTGATTAGAAGCTGCTTGTGAGTAACTGTGTCAAAACCCTTCTGGAAATCTATAAATATGGAATCAATGTGAGATCCCCTGTCAATATCTCTCATTACTTCGTGTACCTCGCAAGAACGATACTTCCTATATCCCTTATGATTATGTGTCATTAAATCGGTTTCTTCGAAGTAATTTGTATTTTCGAATACAGTACATATTCCAAAAATCTACTTCAAATCAACATACTCGATATGAGTCTGCAATTCAGCGTGGTATTACTTCATTTCTGGATTACTGGTGTGGTTTGTGCTACTTTCCAGTCTTTAGGTACGTACCTTTCGTCAAGCGACCATATGTATATGACTGCTAAGAACGAGGCTACTCTATCAGCCACTCTGAAAGGAACGTAATTGTCACACGTTCTGAACAGGAAGAATTGCTTCACTACACCGAGTACATGTGCTTCTAAGTCCTCATGTTGACAGCAGTTCTTGAGTCGAATTCTGGAATGTTCACTTCGTCTTGTTTGATGAAGAAATTTCTGAAATCCATATTTACTATCTCCGCTTTAGTCGCATTGTCATCGGCAACACTTCCACTGGTATCGCCCGGTGAAGGTATTGATTGTCTTGCCGTTGGTGTACCTTACATACGACCAGAATCTCTTTTTATTTTCTGTCAGATTTCGAGACAGAATTTCGTTGTGGAATCTATGGGTATTAAAAGCATATCTCACTGAAGTCTTCCCTAAATTTCGGGCTTTCGTAAAACTTCGTGTCTTGCAGATATTGCGTCCTTTTAAATTTGACATGCTTTTCTTGTTGCTTTCGCAACAATGTCTGGCCTGTTTTGTGTATCATCAACTCCTTCACTTACTAACGTATTTGCTAAAAATTTCTCAACTCCCGTCGGTACAATTTTATGAATTTAAGCCACATCGGGTCTACAACTACATCGTTAGTTCGTTGTCTCTTATGAACTCATCAAGCGAATTTTGATCTTCTTTAGATATATGTTGCTTTTATTTTTGCAGGATATGGAAATTATAGTATTCAGTCTCGTATAATGATCTTGTATTCACTATGATGCTCCCGTTTGCTCATGGTTATTTGTTCCTAAGAGGTCAACTATATTTTCGCAACCCCATACACTTACAGTGGGCTCCTTTATTTGCTGTAAACAGTTTTCGGAGAAAGCATTTAGTATAATTTCGTTTTATGCCTACCACATACTTAAAACGCATATTTTTGCCAACATATCGAGTGCAAAATGAAGTCATCTGCATGAGTGGGGCACCTATTTGAGGCGAAAGGTTTTCTTGAAACTTTAAAGAACTGTATCATCTCAGTCAGGGGGTCGATAAAAAGGAACCAATTGTTAATTTATGTCGGTTGTAAAGTAAAACTTCTACTCACAATACCTCACAGCAAATTCAGTTTCAGTACAGGATAAACTAATTCTAACAGCAACAAAGACGCCACCACCAACTGTATTTAAACTACCCTTCCCTTTACAAAAATTTGGGGTGAATGCCTCTACAGTTTTAGCCAGCTTTCAGTGCAGGTAACGATTTGAGCCTCACTGCTCACTACTGGCGCTTTGAGCTCTGGTTCTTTCCCAACAACGCTACAACAATTTACAACTACAATACGGACTGTTGCTACCTCTGCCCTCGTCCTGTGTTTGCCCTGTACCTTTTGAGACTCAAGCTCTTGTTTTACTTTCCTGAGACTCTCTAACCTAAAAAACCGTTCAGTCAAGCCCACTAACCTTGCAGCCATCTCCTGCCTGTAATGGACCCCTAACCTATTAAGCACAACTTAAAACTCCACCAACCTATGGCGCAATTCGAGGAATCTGCAACATTCATGGTCGCTGGACCATCTAAGCATCTGATTCACACCCTTGACTCGGCTCTGTTCCAAAAGTCTGCAATCGGTCTTGTCGATGACGTCAAAGATGGTGACCCCCGCCTTCATCTCGCAAACAAAACTGGAAGCCTTCACAACCTCAGACAACCACCGGAAATCAGGACAACCAAAGAGAATCCCATCCAATCTGAAGTGACACACATTCTTAGCACCGACATGAGCCATCACCTGCCGTTGACTGCGCCTTTTGTTCTTCCTGGCTTCTAGAAGGATCCGTGACACATGTTGGATGATCCCCTGGGCATCCACACAAGGTAAAACTGGACTTGTTCTGCTCCTTGGCAACCATACCCCTCAGGGGCCCCATTATGTGCCTAACATTGCAGCTTCCAACTGCCAGTAATCAACAGGGATCAGAATCTTCATCAGTAGTAGCCACAGATAGTAACTGAAACCTGTTGTTCCCAGGGCTCTCGGGTGCCCAGCCCGATGAGATCGTTGAAGTCCCATGATATTTCGGCGTATAACCTTTCCGCCATCATCAGGTGGTTCTGATGGAATGGTCTGTCTTCTAATTGTCAGTGTTATTTACACTCCTGGAAATTGAAATAAAAACACCGTGAATTCATTGTCCCAGGAAGGAGAAACTTTATTGACACATTCCTGGGGTCAGATACATCACATGATCACACTGACAGAACCAAAGGCACATAGACACAGGCAACAGAGAGCATGCACAATGTCGGCACTAGTACAGTGTATATCCACCTTTCGCAGCAATGCAGGCTGCTATTCTCCCATGGAGACGATCGTAGAGATGCTGGATGTAGTCCTGTGGAACGGCTTGCCTTGCCATTTCCACCTGGCGCCTCAGTTGGACCAGCGTTCGTGCTGGACGTGCAGACCGCGTGAGACGACGCTTCATCCAGTCCCAAACATGCTCAATGGGGGACAGATCCGGAGATCTTGCTGGCCAGGGTAGTTGACTTACACCTTCTAGAGCACGTTGGGTGGCACGGGATACATGCGGACGTGCATTGTCCTGTTGGAACAGCAAGTTCCCTTGCCGGTCTAGGAATGGTAGAACGATGGGTTCGATGACGGTTTGGATGTACCGTGCAATATTCAGTGTCCCCTCGACAATCACCAGAGGTGTATGGCCAGTGTAGGAGATCGCTCCCCACACCATGATGCCGGGTGTTGGCCCTGGGTGCCTCGGTCGTATGCAGTCCTGATTGTGGCGCTCACCTGCACGGCGCCAAACACGCATACGACCATCATTGGCACCAAGGCAGAAGCGACTCTCATCGCTGAAGACGACACGTCTCCATTCGTCCCTCCATTCACGCCTGTCGGGCCACCACTGGAGGCGGGCTGCACGATGTTGGGTCGTCAGCGGAAGACGGCCTAACGGTATGCGGGACCGTAGCCCAGCTGCGGTCCGGTCCCAGGTCGACGGGCACGTGCACCTTCCGCCGACCACTGGCGACAACATCGATGTACAGTGGAGACCTCACGCCCCACGTGTTGAGCAATTCGGCGGTACGTCCACCCGGCCTCCCGCATGCCCACTATAAGCCCTCGCTCAAAGTCCGTCAGCTGCACATACGGTTCACGTCCACGCTGTCGCGGCATGCTACCAGTGTTAAAGACTGCGATGGAGCTCCGTATGCCACGGCAAACTGTCTGACACAGACGGCGGCGGTGCACAAATGCTGCGCAGCTAGCGCCATTCGACGGCCAACACCGCGGTTCCTGGTGTGTCCGCTGTGCCGTGCGTGTGATCATTGCTTGTACAGCCCTCTCGCAGTGTCCGGAGCAAGTATGGTGCGTCTGACACACCGGTGTCAATGTGTTCTTTTTTCCATGTCCAGGAGTGTATGTCCGTCAGTCGGGCTTCGATTCCCCGACGGTCCGACTGTGGCCGCTGACATTCCGAGTGTGAGCGCCGACGCTTCGATTGCGGATCGTCTAGAAAGGTCTTGTGTCCGCTTGTGGCGTGACTCCTTGATGGAGTTAAGTAATATGTGCCACGCCTTGCTTAGTTGAAAACCTGTGTCTCGGTTTATGAGACTGTCCGTTACGCGAATTTCAATGACCTCCTTGAAGATGCTGTCCCAGTAGAAACTGGCAGGGGCTAGAATCTTGGTCTCTTCGTACTTCGCGTTGTGTCCAGTTTCCAAGCAGTGTTCTGCCAGTGCCGATTTGGTGGGCTGGCCTAGGTGCGTGTGGCGTTGATGTTCTTTGCAGCGGCCTTCGACTGTTCGGATTGTTTGACCGATGTAGGACTTGCCGCAACCACATGGAATATTATATACGCCCGCTTTCTTGAGGCCAAATCCGTCTTTCACTGTCCCCAGTAGGATCTCGGATGGTGGATGGAAGACCGTGTCAATTTTGTGTTGTTTTAGCAGTCTCCCAATTTTTAATGTCGCGTTGCGTGCATATGGTAGAAAGGCAAGGCTTGTTTCCTCATCTTTAGACTGTTCTTCATCTGGGTTTCTGCAGTGTTTCCGTCGTCTCAGGGCTGTCTGAATCTGTCGTTTGCTGTATCCGTTCTTGTGAAACACATTTTCTAGGTGTTTGAGTTCTTTGTGCAGACGTAGTTCGTCAGATATCGAGTGTGCCCTATGAACCAGTGTGTTGAGTATCCCGTTGAGTTGTGCAGGATGGTGGCAACTCGAGGCATGTAGATATAGGTCCGTATGTGTAGGATTGCGATTTACGCTATGACCCAGTGTACCATTTGATCTCCGCTCTACGAGTACATCAAGAAAGCGTAATTTCCCTTCCTTCTCGACCTCCATGGTGAACCTATGTTGTCGTGGACGGAATTTAGATGTTCTAAAAACGTCTGTAGATGATCATGTCCGTGGGGCCAGATGACAAACATGTCGTCCACGTATCGGTAAAAACACACGGGTTTCCTTCCGTTCGGCCGATTGAAGTGCCTTCTCTTCGAAACTCTCCAAAAATAAGTTGGCTACCATTGGTGAGAGAGGGCTCCCCATAGCCACACCATCGGTTTGCTCTTAGTATTGGCCGTTGAAGACGAAGTAGGTGGATGTAAGTACGTGCCTGAACTGTTGTGTTAACTCGGGACCGAATTTCTCGCTGATAAAGTGAATCGAATCTTCTAGCGGGACCCTTGTGAACAGTGACACCACATCAAAGCTCACCATGATGTCTGTTTCTCGTAGGGTCAGCTCCTTAAGATGATGAATGAAGTCTGTTGAGTTGCGAATATGGTTTTCGCATTTTCCCACAGACGGTCTGAGCAGACCTGCTAGGTGTTGTGCGAGAGAGTATGTGGGCGGAAACCTGGAAACAACACATACGTCGGGAAAGCCTCCGATCAAATATAACTGAAACCTGTTTGTCAGACGAAGCGCGGGGGCTTTTGGATCGGCCCCTCGAAAATCTTTGACTGCCTGTCACAAGTTGAAACAACCTGCCACTCAGCCACAGCTGAGGTATCAACCTCACTGCGGGCAGTGAGTGAATGGGATGGCCTGAGTAGTTGACAAGCTGGTAATCCCTCAGATCCTCATGTCCCATCCCCCAAAGTGATATCCATTGGCAACAGCCTCAAACTACGTGACTGAAGCCAACACCTTCTGAAGCCGTGAGTGAAGGGTCACCAACTCAGCTAGCATCCCAGCACAGCAATCACAGTTGCTATTGATACTACAGACGATAAAAGACTAAACTACAAAAACATGCAAGAAATATGAGAATGCAGGCTTTCTCGGCGAATCTTGAAGATAAATTCTTCTCGGGTTGACAGCCGAGTCAATGCGTTGTTCTCCAGCAACGTTTCAGCAAGTTTCTTACTTGCCATCTTCAGGCGAAGTGTGAAGATGGCAAGTAAGAAACTTGCTGAAACGTTGCTGGAGAACAACGCATTGACTCGGATGTCAACCCGAGAAGAATTTATCTTCATGCAAGAACTGTTTACGATTAAACTGCAAAAGCATTCAGACAAATTTAAGTGAGTTACACTCTGTTTAGAAGCTCACAGAAATAACTCACTAACGGCCCACAAATATAAATAAGATACTGCGAACATTTCCAGGTAAAAATTTTCTATTAATTGAACACTTAGTACATATTTAAACTAAAATCTATTAGAAGATTCACAGAAGGCTGTTCATGAAATGCCATATGTTCAAGTTAAATACTTCATTATCTTCTTTTTGCAGACAATAACCAATGATAGAGTGCAGCATTTACCTTCTGTCCACGAAGACGCCCCATCTTTTTGGAAGTATTGTAGCTGACAATCTGGTTTATGTTTTCAACTCGATTTTTCCATGAAGCCATTAAAATGTCGCTATCGGTCCATACTATATCTTCGAGGTTATGGTCACTGTAAAAAAAACACAGTTTTCCATTTAGAGACGCAAACACTCATACGTTTTCTTCGTTATACTAGCTTCTTTGAATATAGCTGTTAGCAGCTGTCAAACTTGGTCTTTTATCATTAATCACGATGGTCAGTCAGAACGCAAAGCATCCAAATTTGTCTCTCTTTTAATCCACAATAAAAATATCTCAAATATACACAGCACACCGTCACAACCTTTATAGCTAACACGTCAGTTATCTGCATTATTTTGTCTCTTTCGACAGTTACTATTCACGTTTGACAACGGTTAAATTCGCTGCCTCTTTTCTTCAGCCTTTATCACGCGGAATTTTTTACAGCGTGCAGGTCAAAGAATGCCTGCAAGGGTGAGTTGTGGAGCTCGGATACAGCCCTTCTCCTCATTCCAATCCCACCTACGGCTACAAAAGGTCTGTGTTATAGACAAATATTGCCTTATCAATAGTCTTCATTGTCAGCCTTGGGCTCGTCATTTCTTTTATTTTTTATTTACAGCAAGAGTGGCACAAAATAAAATTTTAGTGAAACGTACATGCTGCCATGCTCGCCATTTTAAGCAAGGAACGGACGTATAAAGTCCTATCATTTTAACTTAATACTAGAAAGCACGTATCGTCGCGAACTAAGGCATTTCAGTAGTTGCATGCGTAGCAACCAGCTTCTATAAATGATTTTACAGCAGCTGCTGATAACATGTATGCAAGAATGATGAATTTGATCGATATTACTGCGGTAAAAACTGAAATGATCGTATAGCATTATTGACTGGGAAACCCGTCTGAGGTCGTTCGATCGCCTAGCGCAAGTCTTTTTATTTGACATCACTTTGGCACCTTGCACTTTAATGACGATGAAATGATAATGATGTCAACACAACAGCCAGTCCACGAATGGATAAAATTTTTGATCCAGCCGGGAATCGAACCCGGACCTCCAACACTGCAGACAGTCGCACTGATCGCAGTCCACTGAAGAGGTGAGAGGGTTTAATACATTTCGTCCTTCGCACTTCATCAGATCACAGCACTCATGTAAAAGTTTTTAAAACGGAGCACCCTAGTCTGCTCTAGAGTGCATCAGAATGCTGGCAAGACTGGCTACCGCATTCCTGTCCAATGCATTATGCTCAGCAGCCGACTGTGGTCACTTCACAGCGACACTGGCCGTGAAGGATGGTAGCCTAATGACGGAAGGTCCTGGCTGTAAGGAGAACGAGGCAACACTTCCCATCAGATATTATAGTGGTTTTCCAACGGCTGACGCTCTCATGCCAAAGCACACGAAGGTTTTAATCTGCGAAATCGTTGGGAACGGGGTTTATACAGTCCTGACCATTAAGAGACAAGTAACAGAATTTTACTTATTTTCTGTATGTTGTTGTTGTTGGTGTTGTAGTCTTCAGTCCTGAGACTGGTTTGATGCATCTCTCTGACCATTAAGAGACAAGTAACAGAATTTTACTTATTTTCTGTATGTTGTTGTTGTTGGTGTTGTAGTCTTCAGTCCTGAGACTGGTTTGATGCATCTCTCCATGCTACTCTATCCTGTGCAAGCTTCTTCATCTCCCAGTACTTACTGCAACCTACGTCCTTCTGAATCTGCTTAGTGTATTCATCTCTTGGTCTCCCTCTATGATTTTTACCCTCCACACTGCCCACCATTGCTAAATTTGGGATCCCTTGATGCCTCAGAACATGCCCTACCAACCGGTCCCTTCTCCTAGTCAAGTTGTGCCACAAACTTCTCCCCAATCCTATTCAATTCCTCCTCATTAGTTATGTGATCTACCCATCTAATCTCCAGCATTCTTCTGTAGCACCACATTTCGAAAGCTTCTATTCTCTTCTTGTCCAAACTATTTATCGTCCATGTTTCACTTCCATACATGGCTACACTCCATACAAATACTTTCAGAAATGACTTCCTGACACTTAAATCTATACTCGATGTTAACAAATTTCTCTTCTTCAGAAACGCTTTCCTTGCCATTGCCAGTCTACATTTTATATCCTCTCTACTTCGACCATCATCAGTTATTTTACTCCCCAAATAGCAAAACTCCTTTACTACTTTAAGTGTCTCATTTCCTAATCTAATTCCCTCAGCATCACCCGACTTAATTCGATTACATTCCATTATTCTCGTTTTGCTTTTGTTGATGTTCATCTTATATCCTCCTTTCAAGACACTGTCCATTCCGCTCAACTGTTCTTCCAAGTCCTTTGCTGTTTGACAGAATTACAATGTCATCGGCGAACCTCAAAGTTTTTATTTTTTCTCCCAGGATTTTAATACCTACTCCGAATTTTTCTTTTGTTTCCTTTACTGCTTGCTCAATATACAGATTGAATAACATCGCAGAGAAGCTACAACCCTGTCTCACTCCCTTCCCAACCACTGCTTCCCTTTGATGCCCTTCGACTCTTATAACTGCCATCTGGTTTCTGTACAAATTGTGAATAGCCTTTCGCTCCCTGTATTTTACCCCTGCCACCTTTAGAATTTGAAAGACAGTATTCCAGTCAACATTGTCAAAAGCTTTCTCTATGTGTACAAATGCTAGAAACGTAGGTTTGCCTTTCCTTAATCTTTCTTCTAAGATAAGTCGTAAGGTCAGTATTGCCTCACGTGTTCCAACATTTCCATTCGTCGGTAAAGAATTCGCGTTTGTATTTTGCAGCTGTGACTTATTAAACTGTAGTATCTCTATAACTTCACAGCGACACTGGCCGTGAAGGATCGTAGCCTAATGATGGAAGGTTCTGGCTGTAAGGAGAACTAGGCAAGACTTCCCATCAGATATTATAGTGATTTTCCAACGGCTGGCACTCTCATGCCAAATTACATGAAGGTTTTAATCTGCGAACTCGTTGGAAAGTGGTTTTATACAGTGTTGACCATTAAGAGACAAGTAACAGAATTTTATTTTCTGTATACAGCATAGCAGTTAAGATAGGTGATTATACACGGTCCAGTCACGTTAACGTGAACATCGACTATGTTTGACGTCAAGGTGCTATAGCCACTCACAGACGGAAGCTGGCAGCACTAGCAGTGGAGGGAAGTATAAAGCGTGTTTGGGGGACGCGAAAACAGTGCAACTGTTGAAACTTCCTGGCAGTTTAAAACTGTGTGCCGGACCGAGACTCGAACTCGAGACCTTTGCCTTTCGATGAAAAATTCTCTACCATCTGAGCTACCCAAGCACGACTCACGCCCCTCCTCACAGCTTAACTTCTGCCAGCACTTCGTCTGTTATCTCGTCTCCTACCTAGGTGACGAGGTACTTGTGGTGTCACCGCCAGACACCACACTTGCTAGGTGGCAGCCTTTAAATCGGCCGCGGTCCGTTAGTATACGTTGGACCCGCGTGTCGCCACTATCAATGATTGCAGACCGAGCGCCGCCACACGGCAGGTCTAGAGAGACTTCCTAGCACTCGCCCCAGTTGTACAGCCGACTTTGGTAGCGATGGTTCACTGACTACATACGCTCTCATTTGCAGAGACGACAGTTTAGCATAGCCTTCAGCTACATCATTTGCTACGAACTAGCAATATTGTGAATCATGTACCGTCAAGAGCGACGTTCATCATTACTGGATTAAAGTTAAGTATCAATCTAATTACGTCTGCTTTCTGAATGTAATTCCTTGTCATGTTCCAGACCTCACGTCAGTATAGTTCTTCCCTCCAGACTCCAGCCTGAGTGAGCTAAAACACGTGCATTTCGGCCTCCTCTAGTAACACGGTGTTGGCTCTTCTGCCAACACAACAGTAGTGGCAGAAGTTAAGCTGTGAGGAGGGGGCATGAGTCGTGTTTGGGTAGCTGAAATGGTAGAGCACTTTCCAGCGGAAGGCAAAGGTCCCGAGGTCGAGTCTCGGTCCGGCACACAGTTTTAATCTGCCAGGAAGTTTCATATTAGCGCACATTCCGCTGCAGAGTGAAAATCTCATTCAGTGCAATTGTTGTCGTAATGCTGTGCGGAAACGGAACGTTTTTCCTGACGCCCAAAAGGGCGTGATCATTGGCTCTCGGGCCAGGAGTGGAAGCATTTCCGAAAGGGCTAGGTTTGTAAACTGTTTGCGTGCACCTGTGGTGTAAGTATACTGTGTATCGCAAAATAGCACCATCAAAAACAGGGCTGTGCTAATTGCGGTGCACCACGGGCCATAGATGAGGGGTGAACGACGGCTGCAGACAGGTGTACGGGCGAACATGCATGCAGCTGTTGAACAACGGACCACCCAGATAAGCCAAGGGGTACCAACAGTGTTCCCTCAACGACCGTTTCGCTAAAGGTGCTGCAGCAGTTGTCTGGTTCATGTACGCATGCTGACTGCTGTTCATCGCCGACGAAGGCTGAAATTTGGACGCCAATAAAGCAACTAGACGTCCACTGAGTAGGGACAGGTGGCCTTTTCTGATGAACAACATTTTATGCTCCATCGGACAGATGGCCGTTGGCATGTATGGCGTGAAGCATCAGAAAGCAAGCACCTTGCAACTATCGTTCGAAGGATACGTGCCGGAGGAGGGAGTGTTATTGTTTGGGGAATGTTTTCGTGGTATTCCTTGGATCCACGACCCAGAAACCAGGCTGGCTATTGCACTGGAATCGGCGTGGTTCCACAACCCTGTCGATACCTACCAGAACGTCACTGACTCTCTTTCAGCATCTACATGACTACTCTGCAATTCACATTTAAGTGCTTGGCCGTCTCGCAACAGCCGCGCTTCAAAAGGGTTCAGATGGTTCAAATGGCTCTGAGCACTATGGGACTTAACATCCGAGGTCATCAGTCCCCTAGAACTTAGAACTACTTAAACCTAACTAACCTAAGGACATCACACACATCCATGCCCGAGGCAGGATTCGAACCTGCGACCGTAGCAGTCGCGCGGTTCCGGACTGTAGCGCCTAGAACCGCTCGGGCACTGCGGCCGGCTTCAAAAGGGTATTATTTAGATTTTCGATAGGTAGTCCCATCAGTGTGTCGTCTCACCACGGTTCGCGCGGCTCGCCCCATCGGAGGTTCGAGTCCTCCCTCGGGCATGGGTGTGTGTGTGTGTGTTGTGCTTAGCGTAAGTTACTTTAACTTAGACTCAGTAATGTGTAAGCCTAGAGACCGATGACCTCAGGCCGGCCGTTTCGGTCGAGTGGTTCTAGGCGCTTCATTCCGGAACCACGCGGCTGCTACGGTCGTAGGTTCGAATCCTGCCTCGGGCATGGGTGTGTGTGATAGGTTAGTTAGGTTTAAGTAGTTCTAAGTCTATGGGACTGATGACCTACGATGTTAAGCCATGTTGGAGCCATCTGAACCATTTTTTATGACCTCAGCAGTTTAGTCCCATAGGAACTCGCCACCATCATTAACGTGACAGGACAGCGTATTTGCCTGTGTACAGGATGCAATTTCTGGCAGCAGCAGAGTCTCTAGCTCGGGTGAGCATCAAGTCAAATCGAGCGCCAGTACAGAAACGAGTGTGGCTTTCCATGTAGCTTCAACTCTATGCCAGGTTTCATTAGTGGTAGTGGCTGGCGAGTAGTGGCACGACAGTCTCTCCGCAAATCAGAAGCCTATGTTTTTCGTGGGTAATACATCCGGAGAACGTGCTGGCCAACGCAACAGTATAACGCCCTCCGCATAGAGAAAAGGCCAGAATAGCACAAGCACCATGTGATCTTGCATCACCTCGTTGAAAGATAAACATCACGGACATGTCATAAACGTAACGGCTTCTGTCCAGATTATCGGCTGTACGAACGAGAGACTGTGTACCAAATGGCATCCCATACCATCACACCAAATGAGGGGTCCTCAGGGCAATGAATAATGCAGTCTAAAAACGTTTGCTTCTCTCTACATTTCTACTCGCGGATATGTCTGCCACGATGTTGTAAGCAGAAGTTAAGCGCGTCCGATAAGACGACGTGGTGCTGTTCGCGTGTCCAACGTCGTGCTTTGACGCATCATAGCCAAGTGAATCTTCAACAATAGTTGCCATGCTGAGAGTCCGTGATGATACATATGTCGTTGTATCGTTTGCATGCACACTTGTCTACCTATTTTCTGAATCAAGGTAGGTGATAAGGGTATACAAACTGAACAGCCAAGTGAACAATAGGACTGTCCTCTCGGGCTCTAGTCGCACGAATCATCAAGGACCTGCACAACGTTGAGTATGGCCCTCCTGAACCCATCAACTCCATATTCACACGGCAGTCATTGGATCCCGATCAATGTAAGCGACAATATCACGGAATAAAAACCACAGTCTCGGAAGGTCACAGCCCTTCCACTGTCGAATTTCTACACGTACTACACTGAAGCGGCAAAGAATCTGGCATAGACATGCGTATTCAAATACACAGATACATAAACAGGCTGAATATGGCGCTGCGGTCGGAAACGTCTATGTAAGAGAACAAGTATCTGGAAAAATTGTTAGCTCGGTTACTACTGCTATAATGACAGGTTATCAAGATGTAAGTCAGTTTGAACGTGGTGCTATAGACAGCGCGCGAGCGATGGGACACAGCATTTCCGAGGGAGCGGTGAAGTGGGGATTTTGCCGTATGATCGTTTCACGAATGTACCGTGAATATCAGGATCCCGGTCAAAAAACAAATCTCCGACATCGCTGCGGCCGGAAAAAGATCCTGCAACAACGGGACCAACGATGACTGAAGAGAATCGCATCAACGTGACAGATGTGCAACCGTTTCGCAAATTGCTGCACATTTCAATGCTGGGCCATCAACAAGTGCCAGCGAACGAACCATTCAACGAAGCATTTTCGATATGGGCTTTCGGAGCCAAAGGTCCACTCGAGTACCCGTGATGACAGCGCTACACCAAGCTTTATGAGTCGCCTGATCCCGTCAACGCCGACGTTGGATAGTTGATGACTGGAAACATGTTGCCTGGTCGGAGGAGTCTCGTTACAAATTTTATGAAGGCGGATGGACGTGTACGGTGCGGAGACAACCTCATGAATCCTTGGACCCTGCATGTCAGCAGGGTCTGTTCAAGCTGGTGGGGACTTGGGCAATTCCATGAGGACAATACGACACCCGACACGTCCAAAATTGCTACATAGCGGCTCCAGGGACATTATTCTGAGTTTAAACACTTCCGCTGTCCACTAAATTCCCTAGACATGAACATTGATGAGCAAATTTAGGATGCCTTGCAACATGCTGTTCAGAAGAGCTCTCTACCCCTCTTACTCTTACGGATTTATGGACAGCCCTTCATCATACATGGTGTCTATTCCCTCCAGCAGTATGTCAGACGAAAGTCGAGTTCATGCCACGTTGTGTTGCGGCACTTCTGCGTGCTTGCGGGGGCACTACACGATATTAGGCAGATGTACCAGTTTCTTTGGCTCTTCAGTGTATATTACTTTTGTTACAGGAGCTATAATGTTTTTGCAAACAACGAACGCTCAAATGCGATTCCTGAATGGGAAACCCACTGCTTTATCTTTTATTATACCCAGTGTCTCTCCTAAGAGTCGTCAGGCGTATTTTTTTTTTTGGCGTTTCGGCAAACATTTGCATTTTAGTTTTTGCGTTGTGTACCTATATTCAGGAAAATGAATTACCCCTCTGCACGTCTTTCATGCGACATCTAGTGTCAACAGAAAGCGACGGTTTGTTTCCCATTAAAAACAAAATTATTTTTAAGTCGAAATTTTACATGGACATTCGATATAGTGCACCGACATTATTCTAATCTGATATTCGTTTCAGCGATATATATTAACAGGGACAGTAAAACACAAGGCAGCGATTCAGTAGGGCTGCGCGCTTGGCGGTAGCAGTCAGCGCGGAGAAGCACAGTGCTATCGCTGCTGGAGTAGGCCCTACTGGTTATTTATCGACATTTACTTCCCTGTTAATACATATCGATAAAATAATTATCGCAATAGATTAATCTGGGACCGCTTTATCGACTCAGCACGTAAAATTCCGGTTTGAAAAACATTTTGCTGGTAACGAGAAACGAACCGACGCTTTCATCAACACTAGTGGTCCTATGAAAGACGTGATGAGGGGTACTTGTTTGAGCTGACTCCAGCTTCGCAATGCACAAACGAAACTGCAAATATCTGCTGAAACGCCAGAGAAAATGCACCTGACGACTCTTAGGACAGACCCCTGCGTACAGAATGTAGATAGCGTCGCTCTTACCGACTTCTCGTAGTTGCACTTAAATGCCCATCATTTACTTACCCAACCACATACTACACTCAATGCCAAATTAACATATGTTGCATGTCGTCTTCGTGGTGTTAAAATTTTAAGAGCTACAAAATATCTCATTGAGATCACTGCTGAGTTACAAGCAACTGAGTGCTCATTTTCCAAGAGATACACCATGACTACATATTGTGTGACAAGTCCAGTCAATGGAAAGACAGTCCGATTGCGCCACCTTTGATAAACCAAGAGCCTCTTTAGCTAACTACAACTTTGTCCGAACTGTGTGCAGAAGAGGATTACAATAAAAGTGCCAGAAATAATTTGGATAACCGGGATAAAGGTTTCCATGAATTACTTTCCTGCTGCACTTTATTGCTGGAGTCACATTCAGAGTATCGTTAAACTGTGGAGAAGAATGCCTCGTCAAATGTAAGAACTGGCATCCTGGCGCTAATGTTAACAGACTAATACAATAAAGAAAATCATTTTACTGAAGGCGATAATGTTTACTCAAGATTTCTGAATAGAAGATGAGTCCTGTGTTATTACAGCATACAAACATGGCCCGACTATTTCATTCGGTATAACCACCTCCCATGGAGTGACCTGTATCCCATTCCACCCTGATGATGAGGCAGCTGTTCCTTCATTGACCCTTTGGAGTCGAAAATGTTGAAAAAAAAAGCAGTGCTCATTGCATTAGTGACAGCTGCCCACAATTCAGGAATGTTTGTAAGTGAATGAGTAACTGAAGCGAACTATGTGCTCAAGAGCAGAAGCATTGAACTCTATCTTACCACTTTAATTCTTATCCTGACGTGACCAGAGCACATTTAAGCTCAGCTTGATCAAATTTTACAGAATATTGTAACTGCTCTGCAAAGTGAACATTTCTGTTTTGATTGACAGACACACACGTTTCTGAATTCCAGCCAAAATAAAAGTTTTATGTTCCTTTGTGGGTAATAATTCAGTTGATGTCATTTATCAGCCTTGTAAATTATTTCCTTGGTTTTCAGTTAAATAAAATAAAATAAGTAGCTACCTTGAACAAATATTCTACCTTAACAGAGACGATTACTTACAGTGGCCAAATAATAATGACCAAAACCTTCCTGTGACATAGACGATTACTTACAATAGCCAAATAATAGTGACCAAACCTTCCTGTGACCTTGGCCGTTGAAATAAGGCTATTAGGACTGCATTTTTACTTTCAAAAGGAGTGATGATCGACTCGAAAATAGTAGCTCTTTATAAGAAAACTTCAGTGATACATACTTCTCCTATATTTGGCAATAAATCATAGAGTAGAAATAGTTTTATAATTGTTGTTCTTGTGCAACATTGAATGGAATCCTTATGAAAACTGATTTAAGGACACGAAATGTAAAACAAAGGAAGTTTCCGAAAACTTAGGACGTCAATGAAAATGCAATCGGCAGTTTGCATATTCCTTTCATCTCTCTCTCTCTCTCTCTCTCTCTCTCTCTCTCTCTCTCTCTCTCTCTCCCCTAAAACATCACAGTAATATTTTAATTACAGGCATAAATCGTAAGAGCTGTGTGAATAATAAAATGCGAAGTTATTTAGCGTTGTTCGTCGTTAGGGGCAATCGGCTTCCGAGAGCTTCACTGGCTGTGTGATCGTGAAGTGTATTAACTGACAGCTGAATATAAAAAAGAGTTACTTACTGTCCGACGACGTCTGTTGGAGCCAACAGCTCTTGGAAGGCAACTGGGGTCGATCTTTCGGGCGGCAAAGTGGCGACCCTGAGGTGAACAGTGGCTACGGGCGTCCCTGGCTGGAACATCCACACTGTTTATGTCAAACGTACAGGAAATGTACATACTTAATATATGACTAGCTTAGCGCCCGCTGCTTCGCTCGCGTAGACTGTTATGGCTTGCAAAGATTTTTTGTTTTCATTTAATCGAATTTTTATGTTCACAAATTATAACACCTTCTAAGCTTTTCGCACTAATTAATTCCATATAAGCATGATCTCCTCTGGCCGCTGTGGCCGAGCGATTCTAGGCGCTTCAGTCCACAACCGCGCTGCTGCTGTGGTAGCAGGTTCGAATCCTGCCTCAGGCATTGATGTGTGTGATGCCCTTAGGTTAGTTAGGTTTAAGTAGTTCTAAGTCTAGGGGACTGATGACCTCAGATGTTAAGTCGCATAGTGCATAGAGCCATTTGAACTATGGTCTTCTCCGAGTGTACTTCTGACCAAAAGGGTATTCTGGTAGGTGGAGTCGAAAGGTTTTGTTAACCATGCCTTTTGAGTCCTTCTGGAGATATTTCCATAGCAACTTTCATCCCCTAACAAATATTTCTTTACATCTAACCGAGAAGTCAAATATCAGCTTTCTGAAATTTAGCCGTAACAAAATGTTTTCTTGAAAAATTTTCATTCCCTATTGCACTCCCTTCGGGACTGAATTCCCAGAAACATTGAAACACGCATTTTTTTAGAATGAAATTTTCACCTACAGCGGAGTGTGCGCTGATATGAAACTACCTGGCAGATTAAAACTGTGTGCTGGACCGGGACCTTTGCGTTTCGCGGGCAAATGCTCTACCGACTGAGCAACCCAAGCACGACTCACGCCCCGTCCGCACAGCTATAATTCCGCCAGTACCTCGTCTCCTACCTTCCAAACTTTACAGAACTAGCACTCCTGAACGTCGCAGGAGAGCTTCTGTAAAATTTGGAAGGTAGGAGACGAGGTACTAGCGGAATTAAAGCTGTGCGGACGGGGCGTGAGTCGTGCTTGGGTAGCTCAGTTGGTAGAGCATTTGCCCGCGAAACGCAAAGGTCCCGAGTTCGAGTCTCGGTGCGGCCCACAGTTTTGTCTGGCAGGAAGTTTCACGTATTTTTTTGTTTCTAACCAAAAAGTCAAATACCAGTTGCCATAGATGTAGGCTTAAAAATCTTGTAGTAGTTCTTTAGTAATTGTTTATTTTGAAAAAGACTTTCGCCCACTGTTTTACACCCTTAGTGGTCGAATTTCCAAAAATGGTGAAACAATTATTTTTTATTTTCTCTCTGAGAAATCAAATACCAGTTTTCACAGTTCTATCTTCAAAGCTCCCTTGACAGTGACATACTTTCAAAAAGCCTTACATCCCCTATTTCACCCCCTTAGGTGTGGAATTTCAGCCAGTTGCTTTTTTAATGAAGCCTGCTTTATAAGATCCACAGATTCTAGAATTTTTTAAGCTCGTATCCTTAGCGATTTGGGCTGGGCGATGATGAGTTATTCTGTCAGTCAGGACGTTGCCTCTTATGCATAGAGATTGAAAGCACGATGTTCCTTTCGATCGAAGCCATATCAGCAGCAGTGAACAGTGGCCACAACTTGGTACTGTTGATAAGTAAAAACTCAGTAACACAAAATCTCGTCTATATTTAGTTCCTTCGGAAATTGAAGCTACAGTGTTTGTAATTAGACCTATATCATGTTACGTGGCGGCAAGTCTTGTAATAAGACAACAATTTGATTTAGTCCATCGTACTGCTGTGAAAAAGTGCGTCGGGATGTTCCATGACGGACGATCTTTCCAGTTGAGTGATACCTGGTTTAGTTTATGATCACAATTTCCTCTACCTTGTTCAGCAGTGGTAACATCAGTTCTCGTCAGACCACCGAAGTTAAACGCTGTCGGGCTTAGCTAGCACTTGGATGGGCCACCGTTCGGGTTGCCCAGTGTTGTTGGCAGATGGGATGCACTCAGCCCGTATGAGGTCACTTGGGGGGCTAGTTCATTGAGAAGTAGCCGCTCCGGTCACGAAAACTGACAACAGTCGGGAGAGCGGTGGGCTGACCACATTCCCTTCCGTATCCGCATCAGATGCTGACTAAGGGCTGAGGGTGACATGGCGGACGAGTCGGTACCATTGGGCCTTCACGGTCTGTTCGGACGGTGTTTGTTTGTTTGTTCTTTTGTTCACAAATGATTTACTTATTGCCAAAATCATGAAAGTCGTTAATGAGAAGCTAAATTTCAATCTTAAAAAGGGGTTATGTTCTCCATGCAACTGAAGTACTCCCCATGAAGTTTTTAACTGATGCTGTAGATGTATAAGAGGCAGCCAAATGAAAACTCTATAGATGGCAAACCAGTAAGTAAACTTACATTAAAAATTAAGAAATTCCTCCAGCTGTATTTAAGGTGTGGATTTTATTTTGGCAACTAGTTTGAATGTTGTAACCCCCCCACGAACCATGGACCTTGCCGCTGGTGGGGAGGCTTGCGTGCCTCAGCGATACAGATGGCCGTACCGTAGGTACAACCACAACGGAGGGGTATCTGTCGAGAGGCCAGACAAACGTGTGGTTCCTGAAGAGGGGCAGCAGCCTTTTCAGTAGTTGCAGGGGCAACAGTCTGGATGATTCGCTGATCTGGCTTAGTAACATTAACCAAAACGGCCTTGCTGTACTGGTACTGCGAATGGCTGAAAGCAAGGGGAAACTACGGCCGTACTTTTTCCCGAGGGCATGCAGCTTTACTGTATGATTAAATGATGCTGTCGTCCTCTTGGGTAAAATATTCCGGAGGTAAAATAGTCCCCCATTCGGATCTCCGGGCGGGGACTACTCAACAGGATGTCGTTATCAGGAGAAAGAAAACTGGCGTTCTACGGATCGGAGGCTGGAATGTCAGATCCCTTAATCGGGCAGGTAGGTTAGAAAATTTAAAAAGGGAAATGGATAGGTTGAAGTTAGATATAGTGGGAATTAGTGAAGTTCGGTGGCAGGAGGAACAAGACTTTTGGTCAGGTGAATACAAGGTTATAAATACAAAATCAAGTAGGGGTAATGCAGGACTAGGTTTAATAATGAATAAAATAATAGGAGTGCGGGTAAGCTACTACAAACAGCATAGTGAACGCATTATTGTGGCCAAGATAGACATAAAGCCCACGCCTGCTACAATAGTACAAGTTTATATGCCAACTAGCTCTGCAGATGATGAAATAATTGAGGAAATGTATGATGAGATAAAAGAAATTATTCAGGTAGTGAAGGGAGACGAAAATTTAATAGTCATGGGTGACTGGAATTCGTCAGTAGGAAAAGGGAGAGAACGAAACATAGTAGGTGAATATGGATTGGGGGGAAGAAATAAAAGAGCAAGCCGTCTGGTAGGATTTTGCACAGAGCATAACTTAATCATAGCTAATACTTGGTTCAAGAATCATAAAAGAAGGTTGTATACATGGAATAATCCTGGAGATACTAAAAGGTATCAGATAGATTATATAATGGTAAGACAGAGATTTAGGAATCAGGTTTTAAATTTAAGACATTTGCAGGGGCAGATGTGGACTCTCACCACAATCTATTGGTTATGAACAGTAGATTAAAACTGAAGAAACTACATAAGGTGCTAATTTAAGGAGATGGGACCTGGATAAACTGAAAGAACCAGAGGTTGTAGAGGGTTTCAGGGAGAGCATAAGGGAATAACTGACAGGAATGGAGGAAAGAAATACAGTAGAGAAGAATGGGTAGCTCTGAGGGATGAAGTAGTGAATGCAGCAGAAGATCAAGTAGGTAAAAAGACGAGGGCTAATAGAAATCCGTGGGTAACAGAAGAAATATTGAATTTAATTGATGAAAGGAGAAAATATAAAAATGCAGTAAATGAAGCAGGCAAAATAGAATACAATCGTCTCAAAAATGAGATCGACAGGAAGTGCAAAATGGCTAAGCAGGGATGGCTAGAGGACAAATGTAAGGATGTAGAGGCTTATCTCACTAGGGGTAAGATAGATACAGCCTACAGGAAAATTAAAGAGACCTTTGGAGAAAAGAGCCACTTGTATGAATGTCAAGAGCTCAGATGGCAGCCCAGTTCTAAGCAAAGAAGGGAAGGCAGAAAGGTGGAAGGAGTATATAGAAGGCTTATACAAGGGCGATGTACTTGAGGACAATATTATGGAAATAGAAGAGGATGTAGATGAAGACGAAATGGGAGATACGATACTGCGTGAAGAGTTTGACAGAGCACTGAAAGACCTGAGTCGAAACAAGGCCCCCGGAGTAGACAACATTCCATTAGAACTACTGACGGCCTTGGGAGAGCTAGTCATAACAAAACTCTACCATCTGGTGAGCAAGATGTATGAGACATGCGAAATACCCTCAGACTTCGAGAAGAATATAATAATTCCAATCCCAAAGAAAGCAGGTGTTGACAGATGTGAAAATTACCGAACTATCAGTTTAATAAGTCACAGCTGCAAAATACTAACGCGAATTCTTTACAGACGAATGGAAAAACTGGTAGAAGCGGACCTTGGGGAAGATCAGTTTGGATTCCGCAGAAATGTTGGAACACGTGAGGCAATACTAACCTTACGACTTATCTTAGAAGAAAGATTAAGAAAAGGCAAACCTACGTTTCTAGCATTTGTAGACTTAGAGAAAACTTTTGAACAATGTTGACTGGAATATACTCTTTCAAATTCTGAAGGTGGCAGGGGTAAAATACAGGGAGCGTAAGGCTATTCACAATTTGTACAGAAACAAGATGGCAGTTATAAGAGTCGAGGGGCATCAAAGGAAGCAGTGGTTGGGAAGGGAGTGAGACAGGGTTGTAGGCTCTCCCCGATGTTATTCAATCTGTATGTTGAACAAGCAGTAGAGGAAACAAAAGAAAAATTCGGAGTAGGTATTAAAATCCATGGAGAAGAAATAAAAACTTCGAGGTTCGCCGGTGACATTGTAATTCTGTCAGAGACACCAAAGGACTTGGAAGAGCAGTTGAACGGAATGGACAGTGTCTTGAAAGGAGGATATAAGATGAACATCAACAAAAGCAAAACGAGGATAATGGAATGTAGTCGTGTTAAGTCGGGTGATGCTGAGGGAATTAGATTAGGAAATGAGACACTTAAAGCAGTAAAGGAGTTTTGCTATTTAGGGAGTAAAATAACTGATGATGGTCGAAGTAGAGAGGATATAAAATGTAGACTCGCAATGCAAAGGAAAGCGTTTCTGAAGAAGAGAAATTTGTTAACAGCGAGTATAGATTTAAGTGTCAGGAAGTCGTTTCTGAAAGTATTTGTATGGAGTGTAGCCATGTATGGAAGTGAAACATGGACGATAAATAGTTTGGACAAGAAGAGAATAGAAGCTTTCGAAATGTGGTGCTACAGAAGGATGCTGAAGATTAGGTGGGTAGATCACATAACTAATGAGGAGGTATTGAATAGAATTGGGGAGAAGGGGAGTTTGTGGCACAACTTGACTAGAAGAAGGGACTGGTTGGTAGGACATGTTCTGAGGCATCAAGGGATCACCAATTTAGTATTGGAGGGCAGTGTGGAGGGTAAAAATCGTAGAGGGAGACCAAGAGATGCATACACTAATCAGATTCAGAAGGATGTAGGTTGCAGTAGGTACTGCGAGATGAAGAAGCTTGCACAGGATAGAGTAGCATGGAGAGCTCCATCAAACCATTCTCAGGACTGAAGACCACAACAACAACAACAACAACAACAACAACGTCATCTTCAGGCCCACACACTTGTTGACGTCAACTGCGTGCGGCTGATACTAGAAGTCAGTGGTGAGATACGGACGTACCCCGTGACTAGTACTAATTACTAACCACCCTCCACACGGAGCACGTCCGTATCTCACCACTGACTTCTAGTATCAGCGGCACGCAGTTGACGTCAACAAGTGTATGAGGCTGAAGATGACGTTTTTACAAGGTTGAAACTAGTTGCCAAAATAAAATCGACACCTTAAATACAGCTGGAGGAATTTCTTCATGTTTTATACGAATTTATACCAGCTGACATCCCACTGTCCTCCATTTCAACTATGGATGTACGAGGTAAGTTGAAAGATTACCGTCTAACCTCCTTGCTTAGGGACGCCAGATGTAAGTTGATTTCGCCGGCCGGAATGGCCGTGCGGTTCTAGGCGCTACAGTCTGGAGCCGAGCGACCGCTACGGACGCAGGTTCGAATCCTGCCTCGGGCATGGATGTGTGCGATGTCCTTAGGTTAGTTAGGTTTAAGTAGTTCTAAGTTCTACCCGACTGATGACCTCAGAAGTGAAGTCGCATAGTGCTCAGAGCCATTTGAACCATTTTTTGTAAGTTGATTTCGTCAAGCCCTGAATGAAAATTGCGCAACGGATAACTGGGGAGGGGAGCTTGAGAGCGCTACCTATAGAGCGTGCCCTTTCTGTATGATACTAGGCAAGGGGCTGGAGGGCTCACACGCTGATGTGTGGGTCCCTGCATTCTATATCTTTTATTTTAAGTGAGTTCCTTTAACTTTACTTCTTTGTGATTTTTAAGATATGTTAAAGATTGATGACAACTGATTAACTATTTATTTTTAACATTATCTTTCGACTTTATAGCGATTGCAGCAATTGTTCCAGTTTACAACTTATAGCTCGGGTATATTATTTACTAATCTGCACGTACATTTCTACGGGCAAGACGGAATTGCGTTGGCCAGATGTATACCACCAAAGTCTCCCAAAATTTTACATGGGACATCAACTATGTGAGTCGACGCGCAGGTCGCCGAAGTGGCGTCAACTCGAAAGACCTGCACCAGGCGAACGGTCTACCCGACGGGAGGCCCTAGTCACACGACATTTCATTTCAACAATGTGAGGAGGATAACGGGCAAACTGGGGACCACATACATTAACACAGGGGGCAAATTTCCGAAATTAAATGAGAACATTCATTTCCTTACACAATCCAAAACTGGAAATAAAAGAAATAGTACAAATATTCAAATACCTCTCTTCCATGCTTGAACATTGAGACAGACGCACTGAAGGAACGTCTGCTCACTTACATGTCTTCTGCAACACTCCCATAACATGGCGGGCACCCGGAGGTCTTCCTGGGCCCCGGTGGAGGGAGTGGTCGAACCACTTGGCCGTGACCAACCTCTCCACCCCAGATCTTGTGCCACTGGAACGTCTTTGACTTTTACCTGCCTGTGCTGTCTCTCTGATCCCCTGCCCAGGAGTAAGGTTGGCACTGCTATACTACAGAACTACTTCCCAACTAAGATTTGGCCTTGCTTTACGGAAAGATGTGAGGAGGATAAGGAAAGTTCATGTGCAGATTCACATCCACATACAAGAAATGTATAATACACGACACATATAAATACGTATTATGAAGCCTGACACATTTCTTTCCACCCGTCCACATGGGTTCTTTTGCACCCGCGGCCGGCCGCGTCGTGTAACAAAATTCGCTGCGGAGCCGTCTGTGTTTGTATTCCCCGGTGCGAGCGAGCAGCGAAACCTGCTGCTTATGGAGCGGGAACTACTGCACCGTTTCAATGTAAACTGTTTATTATTTCAGAAGTAACCCCATAATTATTAACATGTTTACCCGACTGTGAGACAAGGCAGTCAGTGCATTCGTGGAAAAATGTTTGCGGTTAGCTCCGGAACAAGGGTTGTACCCAGGCGTGCACCTCATCGTCCACAACAAATCAACTACCGCGAATGTCTTTTTTCAGAGCTCCAAAAATACGGCCAGAGATGGGGACTGTATGGAGGATGTGTCAGAGCTTCCCAGTGAAAGGTCAGCAGCATAGTCGCAACAACCTCGGCAACATGCGTGCCCGCCCATATGCACTAAGTTTCATTTACGTGCGTCCAGGACCATCTAACAGTTCCCCATCCTCTGCAGTTTGTAGCAGTCCTCCGACGTTTTGGTATCGACCTATCTAATTCCTGGGGCTGGTTTTTCATCTCTCTGTTATATTCAAGAGCTAATCTATGGGTTTCGTAATATTCTCGGTGACTCTGATCGCGAAGTAATAGTACCAGTCTATCGTTTAACCAAAGTCCTCTGTTTAAACACTGACACGATACGGAGAGTAGCCTGCTATCACTGCTGTCACTCCTGTACGTACTACATGGCCAGTGCACATGCGCATGGCGGCAGATCTAATTACAATACATATTCATTTTGTAGTTGCTACATGTCAAAACCAAGTGCAACAAAAGGATTACATACACAACTTAGGTGTAACTAATACGCACCGCCACGTCAGAAACCGTATAACATTTAATTTGCCGTAACTAGAAACCAGACAAATGTGCATATTATAACACTACACAGCAAGCTGAAGAGCAATACTCACAAAAAAACCAGTCAATTAAGTTTATTGTGAACCGCTTCTTTCGTAGATGAGTTACATATCCTTATTTGTCATTCGACTTTATGTCGCTCCTAGTGCTTACTCCCTAGTATCTTAAGATAGTCACTGTTTCCACCAATAGCGTAACCATACAGTTCTGGATCTCTTCGCCTGTTTTGTGCAACAGTTATGTTTACGTGTATGCCCTCTCTGTAACAATCGTCAATCCTCTGCAGATCTTGGTGCACAATATTAACGATTTCTTTTCATGCACTAACGGGGTAAAAAAGGACTGTTTATATGCCTATTTACGTGCCAGTAATCTCTGTCTTATCTTATTCTTACGATCGCTACATGAGACGTACGATCGTGGCTGCATTGTATATCACAGACTACGTTGAATACAGTTTCTTTAAATTTACCCAATAGTGTTTCCGGATAAATACGTAGTCTTTTTTCGAGGTATAGCAACCTGATAAGTTATTAACAGTGACACAGAACTTTTAACGCTATTCTCTGGTTCATTTATACGGGTGCGGTTAGTCACCACCAATTACGTAATGCTATCTTATCATTAGTGTTTTGTGAACCACTCCTTTTTTTTTGGATGAATTACATTACCTTAAGATTTCCCTCAGCCCAGCATCTGCTATAACTTTATGTACTCATTCTACTTCGGGTCGCTGCAAAGTTGATACCAAGCTTTCATTGCAAAAAGCTATTACTTCTGTGTGTACTGCTCTATAGGGTGTCTATAAATCACTGTGATGCTACTGAAGTAATATCACATGTGGATATAGGCAACAAATTATATATGCTATGTTACAGGTAATTTGTGTGGCAACGGAATCGAATATTTTTCCATACAACACATCTTGATACAGCATTAAGTCGCTACTGACTTAGTGCAGTGTGCAAGTTGTCTCTGTCACCTTATTCCCAGGTTGCAAAACATTTGTTTACGGATGATACAGGACTGTGTGGTACAGATCAGTTTTTTCGAATGAAGCATTAAGATCATGATGCAATCATAGCCGTTACATTAAGAGCTGAACTATGTAGATATTAGAAATCTTAAACCAGTCCCAGGACTGAAGACCACAACAACAACAACAGTGCAGAATGCTGACGTGCGATTTCCTTGGCGAAAAACAGCTACATCCTTTGGATATATATCTATATATATAGGCGTTTTTGCTAACTCTGGCACAGTGTTTGTGACTGCTTATCTCTAATGCAGTGCAGACTATACACACTATAAAAACGTCTACTTATCTTTTATGTAATTGAAATCCAAAATATCATGTAAAGTAAAGTGTACTGCCATCTGTCACACAGCACCACATTTTATTACCCGAACACTTAGAAGATGTAACAAATATACTAAGGAGAGGTTGCATGTACTATGCTTGCCATGGTACGCAGAAGATGTAACAACTATACTAAAGAGAGGTTGCATACATTATGCTTGCCATGGTACACATACTATCAGTCATCACCCCAATGTTGTCCATGAGTCATATGTATTTTTTACTGCTATACAACCACTCAGTCACAATAGCGGGCTACAAATGTGTATCAGTACTCGAAATCTTTAATAGGGAATGGTTAAAGTCTGTTCGATACACTGGTTATTTCTCTTAACAACTGTGGCCTAACACTGTAGGAGACAGTCCTAATTGGGCAATATCTATAAGTGATAGTATTGTGGTGAACAATGTTCAATGTGGAAGAATCTTTCTCCTGCTTTAATATAACACTTCCATATAATACTTACATCGTTTTTGTTGGAATCTGTTACGAATTTCCACATAGTTTATGCGTAAATAATTGAAGCTACTGGCCGACAGAACATAGTTTATAATCTTTTCTTGATCTTCACTGTCTGGAAGGTTTACTTACACATCAGTTATTTTGCGGTGTTTTTATTGCCCCAATAGACGATTTACAAAACGAAGTAGTTTTGTAAGCTAAGCCTCCATACCACAGTTATGAATCGTAGCTTCAAGCCTGTTAATACCGTGTTCTTTGGCCTGGAAAGATGTAAAACTTTCTAGGAGATGACTATCAGATCACTTCACAAAATTGATAAACTGGTTAACGGTAACTTCTTTCACCAATGGGTTTGTGATTTGACATGTAAATTTGTGATATATCTTTAGTCTAAATGTTGAGCTCATTCTGTTAAACAGAACAGCACCATTTCCTTGGTAGTCTCCTTCTGGCTGAAAGAGGTTATGATTCGATGTTAGGTAGTCAAACATCACCATTTTGTTAAAAATCTTGCATTATACCGACATCCATAACCTAATAGCAGTCTACACGAATCTTTTATAGTAGCCCACACAATGGTCCATTGGAATATCTGTGTCAATGTCGACCAGTTCCACTTTATATGGTAATCCGTATGATTTTTATATGTCCTAGAAATTCTTTCTAGCGCTTCATTGCCAGTTTTTTCCAGTTTGACTTTTGCTGCCAAAGTATTCCTTCTGTGTAAAAATGGAAGTTTCGTCTTGGCATCATGTCTCTAGAATGTATAAGCTTGTCTCTATTTAAATATAGATACGTGGTGTCATCCCTCTCCTCTCTCATATCTAGTACACGCAGCTACTGCTGCAGATTCTGATTACACCCTCTGTAAGTGTGCTTTTTGTAAGTGTGGGTCAAGCCTTTAATTGGATTCAATGGCTCTGAGCACTATGGGACTTAACATCTATGGCCATCAGTCCCCTAGAACTTAGAACTACTTAAACCTAACTAACCTAAGGACATCACACAACACCGAGCCATCACGAGGCAGAGAAAGTCCCTGACCCCGCCGGAAATCGAACCCGGGAACCCGGGCGTGGGAAGCGAGAACGCTACCGCACGACCACGAGCTGCGGGCTTTAATTGGATTCGAATGGTGTGCTACTCACATCGCAAACAGATGAGATGGGACTGTGTGACACAGACCTTGCAAGGAATGAAGTGGTGTTTCATAACACTGTAGAAGACTGCCTACATCGACATGCTGGTATTGTACAGACCCTTTCCTGAAAATTGTATGTTTCGACAGTAAATTCATGTTTCTTTAATGTCTGTAAATTTTTTGAAAGAAGTATTCAGATCGTGCTGTAATCACAACTATAGTATTAAGAATTGACCTAAGTGTGGTTGATATAGCACAAGAATGATTGTATTTTAACGATGGTGCATTTTTTTGCACAATGTTTAAAACATATCTAATAAGATACTAATATTACTTACAAAAATCTAGTCATTTTAGTGTTCTCTATATCAGTCGGTAAAAATGGAATCATTATAAGATAATTTTGTCATCTGTCTGTCCAACTGTTAAGACCTCTTTTTCTCAGGAACTGGTAGAGCTTTTCAGTTGAAATATATATCAAATAGTGAGGTCTACAGTTCCTTGATGGTGTAAAAAATGTACGTTTCTAAGTCAAGGCACTCTGAAGATACAGCCATTTATGTCACATACTTCAGTGGTGACTCAGGGAAGTGTTATAGCACCTTTACTTTAAACCGTATAGATAAATGACATAGTAAATAGCGTCGGATGTTCCATGCGGTTTTTCACAGATGCTGTTGTAGTATAGATGGGAGTCACTACATCTGAAAATTGTAACTAAATGCGGAAAGACCTGCAGAGGATTTCCGCTTCGAGAAGAGAGTGGCAACTGATCCTCATCATAATTCGAATACACAGACCTGTTATTATATAACTACAAGATTCCAGAACACCTATTGGAAGCAGTTACTGGCATAAAATACCTAGCAAGTGTGCACACGAAGCGATTTGAAGTGGAATGATCACATAAACTTAATTGTGGAAAAAGCAGACACCAAACTGAGATTCAGTGGGAGAATCCTTAGAATATGTAGTCCACGAACAGAGGAAGTAGCTGACATAACACTCATTCGACTAAAACTTGAATATTGCTCGTCAATATGGGATCTGTAAGAGATAGGACTGATACAGGGAATAGAGAAGATCCAAAGAAGGGCAGCTCTTTTCGTTGCAGGGTCACTTGGCAAGAACGAAAGAGTCACAGATATGACTAACGAACTGCAATTGCGGATGGTGCAAGAGAAGCGTTCAGCATCACTGTATGGTTTATTGTTAAAGTGCCTAAAGTGTACGTAACTAGAACAGTCAACAAATATATTGCTTTCTCCTACATACATTTCGCGAAAAGACATGAAGATACAGTTAGACAGATTCGAGTGCACAGAGAGGATTACCAGCAATTGTTATTTCCATGAACAATTTGCGAATAGAACAGGGAAGGAGGGATTGGGGGTCAGTGACAGTGGTGCACAAAGTACTCTCCGCCACACATCGCAAGGTGGGTTGTGGGGTATAGACGAATTTTAATACTCGAAAACTCCTCATTAAATAACATAGGATACTTCTTGTTGAGCTAGAATCATGAAAGCTGACAAGAACCATGGTTCCAAAATGCAAGTAAAGCAGGACTCTGAGAGCTGTAAATTTATAATTATAACATATAAAAAAATTTACCATTTGTTGTTTGTCAGTCTGTCCATCCGTTAAGACCCCTCTTTCTCAGTAAAAGGTAGTGGTATCAAGTTGAAATTCATAGCAAACACTGAAATTTACGGTCACTTGGCGATGCAAAAACTGAAGCTTCTTAGTCAATTTAGTCAAAAAATACAGTCATTTACTGTGTGTCACCTATTTTCATATTTGTAAACTTACTCATCAAAACCTATACATGAATTATCTACAAACATAATTAAATTTGTATGAAACTCACCACAGACTGCAAGTCCTAATCAAACTTCCCTGGATTTTTTAAATTCTAATCTGATGGAAAAGTTTAGGCAGGTATACAATCAGTGTAGGTCAGTTAAAAAGGTAATTGCAGGTGCCTATACACAATTGAGCATTGCCATTCTAATATGAAGTACTGGTTGAGCCGTTTAGCGTAGCCCAAAGATGCTTTAAGTCCACTCCCTGGTGACCTATAGGGAAGGGAAGATCGCCATACGATCATGCAAATTTAAGAAAAATACTATGCCGTGCAACAGAAACTTCTTATTGAATAATAACTGATAGGATGGCCCAAGTATGCATGAACATACTGTAAGTAGGCTGTTTAGGTTTTCTTATTGGTAACGCCACATAGCGCTCTGTATGAATAATCACTGGCTGTGCTGTGCGCAGTCGGTGGCTAGTTTGCATTGTTGTCTGCCATTGTAGTGTTGGGCTGTTGGCTGTTAACAGCGCGTAGCATTGCGCAGTTGGAGGTGAGCCGCCAGCAGTGGTGGATGTGGGGAGAGAGATGGCGGAGTTTTGAAATTTGTAGGAATGGATGTCATGAACTGATATATATATTATGACTATTAAGGTAAATACATTGTTTGTTCTCTATTAAAATCTTTCGTTTGCTAACTATACCTATCAGTAGTTAGTGCCTTCCGTAGTTTGAATCTTTTATTTAGCTGGCAGTAGTGGCGCTCGCTGTATTGCAGTAGTTCGAGTAACGAAGATTTTTGGTGAGGTAAGTGATTTGGGAAAGGTATAGTTTAATGTTAGTCAGGGCCATTCTTTTGTAGGGATTTTTGAAAGTCAGATTGTGTTGCGCTAAAAATATTGTGTGTCAATTTAAGCACAGTCATGTATAATTGTTCAAAGAGGACGTTTCAATACATGTACTACACTGCACATGAATATACTAATAAAGAGGCTTATCTATCTACAACAGAAACAAGTGGTCCCTGTAACAATGTGGTTTATGACAGTAAAGCATCAACATATGAATTATCCACTGTGATATGTATGCTAACATTTAATGAATGAGCAAGGGATTGTAACTGTGAAGCATAATCTTGATACAATTCGGTGAACACAATAAAAGTGTAATCATGAAATAAATTGCGGATACAGCCAGTTCCCCCTTCAGTCTGCTGATTGCATCGCCGACTCATTCTACCACTTTTAATACAGAGTAACTGTGGAAGGCGGCGGCAATAACGGCTGGAAACTCTGACTCCAGCTCTAAAATGGAAACCTTCTGCTATACAACAGTAAGCCTCGCGTTATATGTCGTCTGGCAGCAAGGCTTAACTCTTCCACCTCCCATCAGCAAATGTTTTCTTTGCTCATCTGTCTGAAAGTGTTTACTTCTTAACCTTCTTTTAATGCACCCGTTTCTGCCAGTGTAAGTGTGCTTGCGTATGTCTTCGCCAGCACACCATTCCGCAAAGATGTAGCTCGAAGATCGATAGTAGGCGCTGGATCAGCATGCCTATCACGACAGGCCAAAGACACACCCACAGCAACACACCGCCAACGCTCTATTGACAGATGTATTTAGGCCGCCGCCGCTGACCGGAGCGTCTCACTGACTTACGCAGTCATGCATTTGGCGTCTGCCAGTACACTCGCAGAGGGGGTTTTGATCATCACAGGGGATGACAGTACATAGTTACCAGATTAGTGACCATAGCAGAACTAGCAGGGAGTTTGTAATACCCGATATTTTGTGCAAGAGGACTATTACTGATGAGCTAGTACCACCAATATATAAGGACTCTATTCAAGTTACGTATTCTGTTCATGTAAATAAAGAATTGTATTAATCCCTGTGTGCATTTGTGTTGTAGAAAGAGGATACCAGCCACCTATAACAACATTCTCTCCTCTGCTTCCTTGCGATACAAGACACTATAGTGGCGACGAGGACGCTACAGCAAGAATCTCACTGGCCAACTACAGCAGACCCTGCAAGTTCCGACCAACGATAATTTTATAAATAAATTAATCACACTCCTACTCACTTTGATTTTGTCATGAGTAATCTGTGAGCGCCTGGCGTGGGGAGGAAGGAAGAAAATCTCTCTCACTCCATGAAAGGTTTCTAACTCTTGTCTGTCGAACAGTATACATTCGGGCACACATGGTAAAGCATATGTCCTACATAAATTATTATTGAGAGCCAATCAGAGAGCCTGTTGCAAGGATTTTAGACCAATATTCTTTCGATCATAAGCCGCAGAGTAATGGCGGATCTCATACTTGACCTTTTCTGGCATCTGCACCTGGCTACACATCTTACCCTTACAAAAGGATTTCTTTAGGCACCACACAGTGGAGTTTTATACCACACCGGCACAAAATGTTGCAGGGAATTCATTATTTGTTGCCGAATGGCAGGTGCAGATTTGAAGGGGTTATGATGAATACACTAAGCAGATTCAGAAGGATGTAGGTTGCAGTAGGTACTAGGAGATGAAGTAGCTTGCACAGGATAGAGTAGCATGGACAGCTGCATCAAACCAGTCTCAGGACTGAAGACCGCAACAACAACATGATATACTTGGTGCACAGTAAGACTATTGTCTCTTATGGAGTTCAGACTGGTCAGTTGGAAGCTTGAAAACAAGTGCGCGTCCCCACACATTCCCGTGCAGCGCAACATTGGGAGATGGCAAAGCTGAATGCTCTACAAATATGGATACTGCACAATTCGACCACCCAGCCAAATTGAGACCCACAATGAGGTCTGTTCCAAATTCTCTCACGTGCTGACAATCCTGTCTCAAACGAGTACACGCCAACTCCATGTCCTTCACAGTGTACACGTAACATCTGACGCTATTCACGCTCCTTATATGCCCCATGAGGGTTGGCGCCAACACCGAACACGACAACACTAATGCACTCTGTTGGTGGTTCTACCAGTCGCAAGGAATTGCAATTCTATTTATATACACGGTAATTTTGTGTATGTCTGCGAAGTTAGAATGACATTCGTCCATTTTTCTGGGTGCCCAATTTTTTTGTCAAACAGTGCCTATATTTGCTTGTCATACGAATATGGAAACAAGCTGTAAGCATTTGTGTAAAACTCTTTGGAAGAACATACAATCCGGTGAGTGTCAATCAGACGTTGTCCAACTTGCAAATTAATGTTGCAAATGAGGCAAAGCCTGCAAGCCACTGTAGTGAGTGGTTTTGCACTAGCCCTAGGTGTAGGTGGATATGTTACTGTGTATTGGGCATTCATTGATGAGCAATATCATGAAGAAAAGAAAAGAAATCTCGAAGATGCTTAAACCACTGCCGAAGAATGTCCAAAGGCGACTGAGGGAGTGAGGTTTCCATATTGTTAAAACTGGAGGCGTTGGGATCATTTCAACGACACAAAAGCTACACTACTGGCCATTAAAATTGCTACACCACGAAGATGATGTGCTACAGACGCGAAATTTAACCGATGGGAAGAAGGTGCTGTGATATGCAAATAATTAGCTTTTCAGAGCATTCACACAAGGTTGGCGCCGGTGGCGACACCTACAACGTGCTGACATGAGGAAAGTATCAAACCGATTTCTCATACACAAACAGCAGTTGACCAGCGTTGCCTGGTGAAACGTTGTTGTGATGCCTCGTGTAAGGAGAAGAAATGCGTACCATCATGTTTACGACTTTGATAAAGGTCAGATTGTAGCCTATCGCGACTCCGGTTTATCGTATCGCGACATTGCTGCTCGCATTGGTCGAGATCCAGTGACTGTTAGCAGAATATGGAATCGGTGGCCTCAGGAGAGTGATACGGAACGCCGTGCTGGAGCCTAACGGCCTCGTATCACTAGCAGTCGAGATGACAGGCATCTTACACGCATGGCTGTAACGGATCGTGCAGCCACGACTCGATCCCTGAATCAACAGATGGGGACGTTTGCAAGACAACAACCACCTGCACGAACAGTTCGACGACGTTTGCAGCAGCATGGACTATCAGCTCGGAGACCATGGCTGCGGTGACCCTTGACGCTGCATCACAGACGGGAGCGCCTGCGATGGTGCACTCAACGACGAACCTGGTTGCACGAATGGAAAACGTCATTTTTTCGGATGAATCCAGGTTCTGTTTACAGCATCATGATCATCGCATCCGTGTGAACGCATATTGGAAGCGTGTATTCGTCATAGCCATACTGGCGCATCACCCGGCGTGATGGTGCGGGGTGCCATTGGTTACACGTCTCGGTTACTTCTTGTTCGCACTGACGGCACTTCGAACAGTGGACGTTACATTTCAGATGTGGTACGACCCGTGGCTCTACCCTTCATTCGATCCCTGGGAAACCCTACATTTCAGCAGGATAATGCACGACCGCATGTTGTATGTCCTGTACAAGCCGTTCTGGATACAGAAAATGTTCGACTGCTGCCCTGGCCAGCACGTTGTCCAGATCTCTCACCAACTGAAAACGCCTGGTCAATGGTGGCCGAGCAACTGGCTCGTCACAATACGCTAGTCACTACTCTTGATGAACTGTGGTATCGTGTTGAAGCTGTATGGGCAGCTGTACCTGCACACGCCGTGCAGGTGCAGGTATGGCCCTGTTAAGTAAACGAAGACTAGAAATTCAAAAGGGGCTAAGCACCAGTTTAGTGAAAAACGAGATTTTGCTGTCGATAGGAGGTAGGTGTCAAGCCCATTATCTTACGAGAGCTGCTCTGTCCGTACGTACTCCCGTTATCTTTCTATAGCCTCTCGTAGATGGCGTTCAATCCATGAGGAATGTCGATATGCGCTGTGTCCACGTTCTACCACCAGCCCTCTGCTGTTCATCAGTCGACATTTGTTAATGAAGATGGCTGCGGTTACCCTGCGTTGTGAGTCTGAATACTGTGATGGTCCAAAAGCAGTGAGGAGACAGTGTGAAAGTGTAAGTAAGAGAGTGGTGGATGAGGAAAGCAGACTGTCTGGTTCATCATAGAAGACAGGAAAAGAAAAAGGAAAACCTCCCAAACAACAGCCAAGCACACAGGTATGGGGTCAGTACATTAAACCTTAATGCTTCACTATAAGAGTATCTACGTGAGACTCTTATGACTGAAAACAAGTAACAGTATTGTAATACTATAATGTGTCACAATATTTGGTTTCAGGTTACCTGCAAATGTATTGTGGTCAATCCTTTTCGGAGGACATAACAAGATCTTGTTTACTACGTTCTACCGGCAAAATAAGCTGGCACAACGTACGTTCTTAATGAGGTTCATCGACGTTGTCCAGTACAGCGCCGGCGAAATGGAAAATGCGCAGATTCCACGGAAAGTAGCCGCCAGTGTACATTTTCGTAGTTCCTGCTTGTGAGCGTGTACATAAACAGGAATGTAAGAAGACCTTTCTCGATGATTTCGGTATTTCAAAGAAAAAAATAGAGATCACAGCACAGAAGAAAAAGACCGGCGATAATGTTTTCAAAGACAAAAGAGGTAGAGCATTTAATAGAAAATTCACAAATGGAAATGAGTGTTTGGCGTCATTGGCCGGGAGGCCCCTTACGGGGCAGGTCCGGCCGCCTTGGTGCAGGTCTTATTGCATTCGACTCCACGTTGGGCGACGTGCGCGCCGGATGGGGATGAAATGATGATGAAAACAACACAACACCCAGTCCCTGAGCGAAAAAAACTCCGACCCAGCCAGGAACCGAACCCAGGCCCGTAAGACGGAAATCCATCACGCTGCCGCCTTTTTTTTAAAGATTTTTGTAATGCCCCGACCGGGACTCGAACCCAGGATCTCTTGCTTACATGGCAGACGCTCTATCCATCTTTTTTTTCTTTTGCGTTAGCGCTTTTTTTACGCATTAGCGCTCTTTTTTTTTTACAGGAATCAACAGCAGTGGAAGGCGTTGTTATTTATTTATTTACATGTGTTTTTGTATTATTCACTAATATCGTGAAATTATATGAACACATCGGCGAAAGAGAAAGAAATGTAAATTCTGGTTAAAGAAAAAGAAAGGAAAAGGGAAAAGCAAAAATAAATAAAATCCGCGCAATCTGCGGCGCGCCCTCCCATACGCGGAGGTCAGAAGTAGAATAGATCGTACGCGATTGAAACTCAGACATCGCCGGGGGAGGAGGAGCCAGGCACCCCCAACTCAGTGTAGGTCTAACAAAGATCGCTCGAAGATAGTTAGCAAATAATGTTCGGTAACGAGGCGTGTTTTCGAAAGCTGCATGGGCTGTTCGTAAATAGGTCCAGAAGTCGAGGCGGGATTCAGGTCCCTCATGAAAGAGATAAGCGACCGCCCACCCTTTGACCTACGTAATAGCATGACATTTGGCGGCGGGAAAATGTCGGTCCTCTGGGTATCAGGTCGTATTAACGACTCAGCTATCGGGTCGGACTTTCACAGATGAAGATCGGCAGATTGGGCAGCTCTCGGGCCCACGTTCACATGTCACTATAGCAGAGCCCGCCCAACGAAGAACTACTTAAGCTCCGATCTCAGTATTAACTTATAAATTTTACAGGAAAGTTCTCCCTGTAGATGTTTCGCACGTATCTTTCAGAAAGCCACTGTCAGATACAAGCAGAAAATGTGACTGATTAGTTCTAGAATGTAAGACAAACCACCAAATTGCTGTCAAAGTTAAGAAAGAACTCGAATTGCACCATCACAAAGCCGAAAGGGCCGCATCACACTTAAGAAATGATGCACTTGATGCAACGTTACCAAACAGTAATACTTGCACGCTTGCACGCTACACATAGATCTCCAACAGGTTATGTTCGTACCTTTCCTTAAGCAGCAACTCTCATGTTACAATTTCGGTGTACATATGCACGACACTGATGATGCAACAATGGGTATGTGGAATGAGACGGAAGGTGGTAGGGGAGCCAATGAAATCGCATCCTGTTTATTTACATTTCTGAATAAAGTAGCTAGTATCACAATGAAGAAAAAACAGTGTGTATGGAGTGACAACTGCTGCGGACAAAATAAACACGAAATCCTTCTATTCATGTTCAAGTTTCTAGCGTGTTGTGATATGTTTGAATATGCTGACCATAAATATCTCATATCTGGATACAGCTATCTGGAATTTGATCGAGATTTTGCAACCACTGAAAAGAGAAAGAAGACAGTGAAATATTTCGTTGCGAGTGAGTTCACCACCTCGTCCATAGAAATTCAAAGTTCTGAAATACATGACTCGCTCTGTCTTGACTTCTACACAGCAGCAGAAAACTAGATCACCACCAACAATTCTTGACATCAATTGTGTGGTGTCACCGCCAGACACCACACTTGCTAGGTGGTAGTCTTTAAATCGGCCGCGGTCCTTTAGTATACGTCGGACCCGCGTGTCGCCACTATCAGTGATTGCAGACGGGGAGCCGTCACACGGCAGGTCTAGTCTAGAGAGACTCCCTAGCATCCGCCCCAGTTGTACAGCCGACTTTGCTAGCGATGGTTCACTGTCTACATACGCTCTCATTTGCAGAGACGACAGTTTAGCATAGCCTTCAGCTACGTCATTTGCTACGACCTACTAAGGCGCCATATTTAGATACTATCTTCAAAAATGTCTTCTGAACAGATAATATTGTGAATCATGTACCGTCAAGAGCGACTTCAACATTAATGGATTAAAGTTAAGTATCAAAATAATTACGTCCACTTTCTGAATTCTCATTCCTTCTCATGTTCCAGACCTCATGTTAGTATAGTTCTTCCCTCTTCACGCCAGCCTGCGTGAGCTAAAACGCGTGCATTTCGACCTCCTCTCGTAACATGATGTTGGCTCTTCTGCCAACACAACAAATTGCAACGTGGATTCAATTATCTGCCCCTAGAGAGATCAAAAAACGAAGAACCTTTAGCGAGCAGGAAGAGCGGACAACATTCAGTGTCCTGAAGAAAGGCAAATCAGTCTCTGATTTCCAAAGTATGGAACTACAGCAAGTTGACAACCGCCAGTGCTTATCGCCAGAGAAGAAGAAGGGCCTGTTAAGTGTGATACCATATTTACCAGTAGAACACAAGAAGTTTTATCAGGACATTTGTGGTTAAATGCGTGTAAAATGTATAAGATGGTGTTTGATACTCTTATTCCGCCTCATCTGGCTAATGTAATCATTGAAGAAACAGCACATAAACAATAGACTTAGTCCTTTTCTAAATTGTCATTTTCTTTGTGATGCTATAAGAAAAATAGTTGTTCTCTGAGTTACTTACCAGATTACAGCTTCCTATAGTGTATTATTTGTATCAAGTTATTTTGGTCCTTAGCCCCTTTTGAATTTCTAGTCTTCATTGACTATGTCTTCCTACATGTTTATTGAAACACTGCAGGGGCAGACAGTTCTTCTGTAGTGTAGCGTAAGGATTCACAGCGGTCCCTGCTTGATTATTGGTCTGTTAAAACAGATGCGTAAGCAGGAAAATGATTGACCACATTGCACTACTACACGGATTGGCTCAAGACGATGCAAGAACCGAAGTCAGCTGGAGCTAAGCTTACTCGCACCATGACGTATCGAGAAGGAGAAGGAGGTGGCGGGGTTAGAGATGCTAAAACTGGCTGAAAAGAAATAAAACAAGAAAGAAAGACGATTTAAGAGGTAATTGGGAGAAGTTCTTAAGTTCTGCCTATAAGCAGAATCATACAATTAGGAATTTTTTGCTACAAGGAGCATTTTTCGACAACATGGCACATTTAAGACATACACACATTTAAAAAAATTCCGAGAGTTCCGGAATCTGTACAGAAAATTGCAATACAGATCAACATAAACATAAATTCCGCCCTTTTTATTGTTCATGAAAACCACACATTGCATGTTGTACCACCGTACAGCAAGACCTTCAGAGGCGGTGGTCCAGATTGCTGTACACACCGCTACCTCTAATACACAGTAGCACGTCCTCTTGCATTGATGCATGCCTGTATTCGCCGTGGCATACTATCCACAAGTTCACCAAGGCACTGTTGGTCCAGATTGTCCCGTTCCTCAACGGCGATTCGGCCGAAGTGGCCATGCAGTTCTAGGCGCTGCAGTCTGGAACCGCGAGACCACTGCGGTCGCAGGTTCGAATCCTGCCTCGGGCATGGATGTGTGTGATGTCCTTAGGTTAGTTAGGTTTAACTAGTTCTAAGTTCTAGGGGACTGATGACCTCAGAAGTTGAGTCCCATAGTACTCAGAGCCATTTGAACAAACCTCAGAGTGGTTGGTGGATCACGTCATCCATAAACAGCCCGTTTCAATCTATCCCAGGCGTGCTCGATAGGGTTCATGTCTGGAGAACATGCTGACCAATCTATCCGAGCGATTTCGTTATCCTGAAGGACGTCATTTACAAGATGTACACGATGGGTGTGCAAATTGTCGTCCATAAAGACGAATGCCTCGCCAATATGCTGCCGATAAGGTTGCACTATCGGTCGGAGGATGGCATTCACGTATCGTACAGCCGTTACGGCACCTTCCATGACCACCAGCGGTGTACGTCAGCCCCACACAATGCCACCGCAAAACACCAGGGAACCTCCACCTTGCTGCACTCGCTGCACAGAGTGCCTAAGGCGTTCAGCCTGGCCGGGTTCCCTCCAAACACGTCTCCGACGATTGTCTGGTTGAAAGCATATACGACACGCATCGGTGAAGAGAACGTGATGCCAGTCCATTCGGCATGTTGTTGGGCCCATCTGCATCGCGCTGCATGGTGTCGTGGTTGCAAAGATGGACCTCGCCATGGACGGCGGGAGTGAAGTTGCGCATCATACAGCCTATTGCGCACAGTTTGAGTCGTAGCACGACATCCTGCGGCTGCACTAAAAGCGTTATTCAACATGGTGGCGTTGCTGTCAGGGTTCCTCCGAGCCATAATCCGCAGATAGCGGTCATTCACTGCAGGCACTGCAGGCATGTCATCGACAGTACCTGTCTCTCTGTATCTCCTCCATGCCCGATCAACATTGCTTTGGTTCACTCCGAGACGCCTGGACACTTCCCTCGTTCAGAGCCCTTCCTGGCACAAAGTAACAATGCGGACCCGATCGCACCGCGGTATTGACCGTCTAGGCATGGTCGAACCGCAGAGAACACGAGCCGTGTACCTCCTTCCTGGTGGAATGACTGGAACTGATCGGTTGTCGGACGCCCTCCGTCTAATAGGCGGTGCTCATGCATGGTTGTTTACATCTTTGGGCAGGCTTAGTGACATCTCTGAACAATCAAAGGAACTGTGTCTGTGATACAGTATCCACAGTCAACGCTCAGGAGTTCTGGGAACCGTAGTGATGCAAAACTTTTTTTGATGTGTGTACTTTACATTCTTCCTTAAGTTTTATGAAACTTATTTACAAAATTGTAAGATTTGTTAGATCTGCATAGAAAGAATTACTGAAACGTGTTTTACAGAAATGAGGGTGGGCGTTGAAATAGGAGGCGCAGCTTCGGCAATCCTGCCAGAGGCACATGATCACCTCAGTAGGGGTCTGACATGCAGCTTCTGTGAATGGCAGAGACGTAACTACTCCACATTACTTTCCACACAGTCTGTGTACCACACCTACAACACTTATGTACTAGCAAAGCACGAACTGAAACAGTTATAGTTGTTTCTTCTGGTATAGCTATAACGGTTCCGCACATGGCAACTCGGATGTAGAGAGCACAGTACCTTGGAGTAGCGGAACTTGAGGAACCTCGTGTACTGGTAGTCTCCACCCCCAGCTGAGTCGTAGTACTCGAAGGCGGTGTAGTAGACGTCTGAGGCGTTGTACTGTCCGTAGGCGATTCGGCGGCCGTCCGGGGACCACACCAGCATGTTTGCCCTGCCCACCGTGTTTGAGGCAGACTGCGACACTAGAACACGATTCTGACATCAGACAAAAGTGTTGCCAGGAAATGAAAATCATCTAGCAAATGTGAGGTGCACCGTATTGTGGTAATGAAAACAGAAGTGTCACACTACAGCTGTACACAATCATCATCTCAGTGTAACCCCAGCCGAAACAGTAGAAGTAAAATATTTTCCTATTTTTTCTTCAACTCGATATTGTACCCTTACCGCCAAAATCACCCTTAGATGGCTAAACACTGTTGAAAGGCGAGTTAGGTACCTTCAAAAGGGCGTCTGCTATTTTTCTTTTTTTGTGGCCTCCCCTTGGCGTTCTTTTCCAAAATGCTTTCGTGCAATACATCTGTCGAAAAGTTTTTAGGTCTAAATAAATATCCAACAAAATAACCAAAACATTTCGTTTTTCTTTTCTGGTTAGTTGCTATGAGGTTTCTTTGCTCACTGATCCCTTTCAGGACATCTTCATCGGCTTTTCTTTCTGTTCAAAAGGTTCTCACTACTCGTACCCAAAGATACATTTCCATAGCTTCTAAGCGTTTTCTAATCATTTTCAGCAATGTCGAGTTTTCACTCCAGATGAACGACTTGATAATATTTTTTCTTAATTTTTTCTTTTCTATATTAAACGACTTGTTCTCCAACAGCTATGTTCATATGCTGAAAGCACGTTTTCTTATTGAAATTATTTTTGTCATTCCCTGGCTGGATCTTTTATTTTCCTTAATTAAGGTACTAAAATAATCTAATTTGACAGATTTTCTTGTTGTATTTCTTTCAATGTTGATGTCATGTTTCGTCCTCAGTTTTTATTTGCCTACTATCACAATTTTTGTTTTGTTTCTGTTAATTATAAATTCAAGCTCTTTCATAACTATTACAAATTTAGAATATACTTTTATTCTGCATATATTAACGCACTACTATTCTCAAATGCTGTGCATTGAATAGGAATTCCACACACTACAACTCTAGGTGTTTTTTCTCTTAATATGTTCATAGTTTTTTTTTTTTTTTTTAATGAAAAGGTTATATGGTGACAACGACCATCTTTGTCTGATACCTTTTCTAATTTTAGCTTTCAGTTGCTTTCAGTTAATATCTACCTTCAGAAACAGGTTTTCGTGTGTTGTTTAACATAATTCTTCTGTCTTTCCAGTCTAAGCGTGCATCTTCAGTGTTATGAAGATTTTTGAATGTTATTTCTAAAGCAATAGATGCTATTTGAATATCCCTATTCAATTCTGATATTCTTACTAGCAAGCTCTGCAGTCCTATTACGGCTCCTCGTGTCTCTGTTTTTGGTGTAACACCCAAACGAGTCTTTTCAAGTTCTAATTCTATTTTGCATTGTATCTTACTCCTTATAATGGATGAGGGTATTTTTGCTGCTTGTGAAATAGAGTTTACTGTTTTGCTACTGGAGCAGTACGTTGTATCCCCATTTTTACGAAAGTGATTTTCTTAACTTGACCACTCGGATAGTCGAGGGCATTGGCAGGCCGCTACAGGGATTCGGGGAGTTGCGCTGATCCTGGATCGAATCCACCGGGCAGATTAGCTCTTAACCACATTCATGGACTAATTTATTGCCCCATCGGTCACTATTCTCTTTACAGTTCCGTTCCTATTACAACGTTATCACACCACTTCTGTGTAATCTTTTTACCGGTTATTCTTCCGTACTATGTTCTAAATGTCAAAAACAAGTGTGCAAAAGTATTCGTTTGACGAAAAGATAAGTACTGACTGTAATGAACGAAAATAAGTGCTTAATTGATTCGAACATGTACCTAGTCATTTTTTGTATTAAAGGCATTGTTTATTTCTTTCTTGTACTTTACTTAATTAATCGTTATTTGATCTCAAAATATGTTTCTGAACATTTTTGAAGTAGATTTTCTTTGGTTTTTAAGTTGATTACAATTACAGGCCGGCATAGATTTTCATTGCCAAATGGTTCAAACGGCTCTAAGCACTATGGGACTTAACATCTGAGGTCCTCAGTCCCCTAGAATTACTCAAACCTAACCAGCCTAAGGAGATCACACACATCCATGGCCGAGTGTAATGTCTCTTGCAGCGGTCTCTTCGCGATATTTTCAGAAGTTTTATAAATTATATAACTCAGTACATATCTCGAAATATCTCTTCTTATCTTACCGATTCCTAAACTTAAATATACGATGATTAAGAATGCAAAGTAGTTTCAAGCCCTATTATTCCTTGGAGCGTCCATTTACTCCATGGAATGTTTTCTCTTATGAATAGAATGAAGGAGTGCTTGCCGATTAGCCGTGAAAGAACGAAGATGTATATGTATGTATTGTTGAGCTAGTCGCCATCTTGATGCGATTCTGTATGAGAAGGAATTTAATACATGAACTAAACTAAAGTAAGTGTGTTCGCGTATTATTTAACTCATTATTATTGACAGTGTCTGCTTACTACGCTTTGTTGCACGGGATCAGTGGGGAACGTCTGATTTACACTGGATGAACCTGCCGTTTTGTATGCTCAAGATATCCAGTTTATTACTTCCAATAAATAGGCTAACACGGTCTTACCAGCAGATCTCCGGTCTTCCCCATGTGATCACCGAAAGTTAATAGTTATTACACATGGTTTTAGGAATCGACTGATAATTTTCGTCGCACCGAGACTTCGAAATTGCTTCACTGCCTTATGGAATTTAAGTGAAGCACAATTTAATCAGAATAGAACAGTATTGAACTGTGTGAATGTCAAAAGCCTGCTTTGTGAATGAAAATTCCCTTAATATACGCATGCTTTTTACTATCCTGAGCAGTGAAGCTAAATCACGCCGGTGTGAGAGAGGTTTTTAAATTTTACATCCCACAAAAACATTAAATTTAGCTGCACTGTGACAGGACACATTTTTGAGCATTACTTAAACATTGTGTGAATTTTATGTTGCATGTGCACGAGAGAAAAGAAGACGAGGCCTCACAATTTCGCCACAATCTACGAGAACGTCGTTCGGGCCAGACAATATACAATTAAATTTTTGTAGATAGAAATTTGGAATAACTATTTAAATGTCTAAAGGTGGACTTTGAATATTTTTAAATCAGATTGATTGGGTGACTGTTAGGTTGAACTTTAGATAGGAAGTGTTTATTATAAGGGCGTATTATGCAAAGTTTAGGTCAGTGACATTATTAACTCAGATGCGAGTGACTTTATATATTTATTGTTCTGTGTATTAATGGTTCTTACTAGGGCGGCTTATAAAATGGCAATGCAAGAGCAGAGCGAACCACAACAGCCCTCAGCTGTTTCTAAGGTTAGTGAAACATTAGACGCTAGCTTAACTAAAGTAGTGCCTAGCGGCAACATAAATCAGGCCCCACAACAAAGCGTAAGTGTTTCGATGTCATCTGAGCAGGACGAAATAAATCCATTGACTGTAATCATGCAGCACTTAACACTGTTAGCCAAAAATGTAACAGACTTAACTAAAGCGCAAATAGAGACTAAAAGGGAAATGAATGAACAATTAGCAGCCAATCAAGTGAAAGTGGAACAATTAGCAGCCAATCAAGTGAAAGCCCAGGAACAATTACTAGGTATTCAAACAAAGTTGAATGAGCAATTAGTAGCTAATCAAGCGGAATTAAATAATAAATTAGTAGAGAGTTTTCAGAAACCTGATGATAAATTAAATAAAACTGCGGAAGAATTGAAAATTCAGAATGAAAAGACAGAATTAAAATTAGCTGCTCAAATGTAATGAAAATGCGAGGAAGTTACGCCTAGAGCTAACCGAGTATGTTGCTACTGAGCTTCATACTATTAAAGAACAGGTCGAGTCAATCCCACAGATAGTTCAAGCACAAGAACAGATGCAATGTTCTATGGCGGTAATTCCGGTATTAGTTGAAGTTCAAGATGAATTAAAGCAACACGTAAATGAGATGTCAGCAGATATGCAGCATTTGAGACAATTACAAGACAAGATTCCGAAGGACATCCAAAATTTGGATAAATAACATAAAGGAGAGACAAGACGAGGTTGATCATAAGGTAAACATTCTCGCGGGAAAATTCTCGAAGCTAAGTTAGAAAAGGCAAAGCATTTGTTCAGACAATATTGGATACGGACGGAGCATCCATTGAATCCATGACCAAAAGTTTTGAAGAAAATTTATTTCATAAAGGTTTGCGAGAAGCGAGAGAATAAATAGGCCAAGAATCTAAATAATGGAAAGAAAACATTGAGAGATCTTTAAATACAGGTTTGCGAGAAGCGAGAGAACAAATAGGCGAAGAACTTAAATAATGGAAAGAAAACATTGAGAGATCTTTAAATCTATCTCGAGAAGATTTGCGTTCCACGCAAGGAAATGAACCCATAACGAGATCTTTCAATGAAGCTACATTATTTAACCGATCAAGTACAGAAAGGGACATTAATGCACACTTTTGGTTTTGCAATCAACATCAATCACAACACAGTCAGGGTAGTCATAATGACTGTAATTGTAAAAGCAATACTCAGGAGAAAATGCTGAAATAACGTCAATTCCAGATCTACAACCCAGACGAGAAAAATGTTCATCCCGTAGTGTTTGTAAGACGTTTTAGGGGAGTATTGCCAAAAAATTGGAGTGAGTGGCATAAGGTTAGTTTCGTGACAGGTTCTATTCAGGGGTCAGGAGCTATATGAGCATCTGATATGATATCAACTTGGGACACATATGAAGATTTTGAACGAGCATTTTTATCCAAATACTTGTCCGAAGGAGTACAAGAACGTTTAAGGCAGGAGGTATTATACCCGGAACCTTTTTCCTTTTCACTTGGGTCTTTAAAGAAATTCTTTGACAAATATATAAACAAATCGCGGTACTGGGATAAGCCTATGTCTCTACATGACGTGATTGGCATATTAAAACCTCGACTTCCGACCAGCATCAGAAATAGAATGCTGTATATTAATGAGCATGACCTTGAATCTTTCATGACTACGCTTGAAACTATAGATATGAGCGAGGAAGTTGAACATCGGCCAAGACAACCGGTTATGCAGAGGATAGCGATTGAGGCGCCAAACGCAAACCGGAACGGAAACGGATTTAATAATTATTATACTAGTAACAGTCAGAGATTCAACGGAAATGGAAACTTCAATAACAGTGCTGCGAGGGGCAGGTTCAGAGTCAATCGAACAGGCCGCAGATGCAACCCAATGTTTGGAAATGCAAAAGGTTATCAGAACCAGCAGTTTTCGAACTATAATAATGCGTACAGAAAGTCTGACCCTCGATTTGAAACAAATAACACAACCAGTCATCAACAACAACCAATCATAACATAAGTAGTAAATGATTCAAGAGGAAATAATAATCGACATTTAAACTGAAGAGGGCCGCTTTATGCTCCGTAAAGTCGGCCGGGGAAAACAAAAGGGGCAAACCTGTTTGAAACGAAATTAATTCCGTGGCAATGTTGAGAGATAATGAAGGCGAATTAATGACAAATGAATTGACGAGAGACTTAGAGGCCTGTGTAGTCGAACGTAAAAGGGTTCCTGTGTCTGAGATCATCACAGAAGTGGGTGGAATTTTAACCAATGTTGTATTGGACACAGCTTCATCTACAGACGTAGTATCCGGAACTCTGTTTCGCAGAATTAGTAAAATTAAGAAAACCCCTGTCCCACTAGTACAAAATTGCCGAGTTATAGGTGTAGTGGGAGCAAAATCCCGGAACGTCAAGATACAAACGCTTATAGAGATAAAATTGGGAAATGGAGCTAAACAATGCACATTCCTTGTACTGGAAAAGTTGTTAGTAGAGTGTATTCTTGCCATTGGAACTCTGCAAGCCTGTAATTGCAAGTTGGACTTGGTAGAAGGAAAGGTGCATTTTAAAATCGAAGATCAATTTGTTACACTGATCTTACTGAGAAAGGAGGCAGTGTATGAGCGATATTTCCGTGGTGCTGCTGTGCAGTTGATTTGTGCTGAAAATAATAATATGTACCGACTACCGATCAAGTCAATTCAAGCAGAGGATTTCAGACAAACAGTCGAACAGAAGATTGCTGAGTCAGATTGCCTAACGGATAGTCAGAGGGAACAGTTATTCAATATATTAACCGAATATGAGTCAGTTTTCGATTAAAGGCCCGGGATTATTAGAGGATATGTTTGTACATTACCGATGAAGCCCCATAACACGTTTTGCCGCAAACACTATCCCATTCCCTGGCGATTAAAACAACCACTTCAGGAAGAGATACAAAAAATGTTAAACTGGAATCTTATTGAATCGTCGAACAGCCCATATTGTTCTCCGTTGCTTGTTGTACCAAAGCCAGGAGGAAAGTTCGATTGGTATTAGATGCAAGGGAAATTAACAAAATTATAGTACCTGTGCGCACACATCCGGAGAACATCGATGAGTTAATACAGAAATTTCAAGATGTATCCTATTTAACCAGTATTTATTTGAGAAGTTCGTTCTGGCAAGTCCAGTTAGACAAGAACTCAAGAAAATATACTGCTTTTACATATGGAGGGAGAAGCTATCAGTTCAAGGTCGTTCCGTTTGGTCTCAATATCAGCTCTGCAGTTCTTATTTCTGAGTTGGACTATGCCCTTGGACCAGAACTACATAGTCGAATAACAATTTTTGTGGACGATTTATTAATTGCCTCTAAAACTTGGGAGGAACATGTACAACTTATTATGAGGATTTTTGTTGTGTTCAAACAAACTGGTATAACTGCAAATCTAAAAAAATCCAAATTTTCTCTACAGAGAATTAAATTCTTAGGACATATGATTAATGCAAAAGGAATTCTTCCAACAGAAGCGAAGATTAATGCGATAAAAAGTTTTACAACTCCAAGAAACAGAAGACAACTGAAAGGCTTTATAGCCATAGCTTCATTTTTCCGTCGATTTATTAAAACTCAAGCAATTAACTTTGAAGCACTAAACCGGCTCCTGAAGAAAGATGTACCATGACAATGGTCTAATGATTGTCAAAAGGCTCTTTTGTGAAATTAAGGATCAACTGATAAATGCTCCGTTATTATACCACCCTGATATGAATGTCGGATTCTGTTTAGCCACTGATTCATCAGATGTGGCATTAGGATCTTATTTATTTCAAATTAGGTATATCGATGGTGTAAAAACCTTTTGTCCAATTACATTTGCTAGCAGAGTTTTATCCACCTGTGAAAGAGCATATACCACTACGGAATTGGAAGCTTTAGCAGTTATTTGGTCGTTGAAAAGGTTTAATTATTAATGTATATGGCTCAAATATAACCGTTTATTGTGACCACCAATCACTAGCCTTTTTAGAAACTTGTAAGTTGCTGCATCCTCGCTTGTCAAGGTGGACGCTGGCGCTGCAAGAATATCAGTTTCAAATTATTCATGTAGCCGGAAAAGAAAATATTATAGCTGACGCGTTGTCAAGATCTCCAGAAGGAATAACACCTGAAATGGAAATAACAAGGCAGAATGTCCAGTGCTTCTTCTTCAAGAAAATAATTACAAGTTATATTACATTCATTTATGTAAGACAACGGCTCAGCTTCAGAAGAAGGATCGGCGATGGAATGCTACAATACGACAATTCAATCAACAAAATCCTATGGTCAATTTGGAATACTACAAGCTTGTGAATAATATTTTATTTTTTAAATCTGGGAAGACTGAGAATCCAAAGTGGTGTGTCGGCATACCCGAAGAATATGAGGAACGATTAACTTGGTTTATACATTTGCCCTGGGGTCATGTTGATGTTGTAAAGTGTGCTAATAAGATTAGATATTATTGTTACTTCCCAAATATAAGGCGAAAAGTGCACAAAGTCATACAGAAATGTGTTCTCTGTCAAAAGGCTAAGCCGGCCAACAAGGGAAATAAAATTGCCCTTCACTCAATAATAACCTGAAGCACTAAGATCACTTATATCATGTGATATTTGTGGACAACTTCCTTGAGCCAGAGGTGGTGTTAAGTACATTATTGGATTCTGTGATGTGTTTACAAAATATGTTAAACTATATCCTATAAAATTAGCAACTGCAAGAGGTGTCGCAGTAAAGTTTGTAAATGACTAAATTCCTCATGCGGGGAGTCCAAAATCTATAATCTCTGACAATGCGAAGATATTTACACTAGGAATAAAACAGATATTTACATCTTGCTACCATCCACAAGGGAATTTCATTGAACGTTTTCTGAGAACTAAAAAGATTCATGAGAACGTACTGTCATGATAAACAAACTACCTGGATAAACTATTGGACCGAGTTTGAGCAGATTTATAATAATTTACCACATAGTTCTACAACCTTTACCCCGAATGAACTGATGTTCAGAGATAACGAAAGAAACTTTTGGGTAGATAACTTGCCTAAACTCGAGGACACCAAAATGTCATGGGAAGAAAATATTCGCAATGCTCTCACTAATATTACGGAGAAGCAAGACAGCGAAAAGAAATCCATGATAGAAACATCAAACGGATTCAGACTTTCAATATCGGACAGAAAATTCTTTTGAGAAGACACATCAAGTCATCAAGGTTGGAGAAGACCATCAGAAAATGGAATCTAATTTATACAGGTCCATATATAATAGTTGATATACCAAATCCTGGTGCGTATTTATTAACAAATCCGGATTCTGGAAGAATAAAAGGATTATTTCCCCATGTAGACCTAAAGAGGTACTTTTAAGGAAAATGTTTCAAATTAAATGAAAAGTCTGTATGAAGTATTTGGGTGTTAAAAAAATTTAAAAAAATTTAAGTGCGAAGGACAGCTACTGTGATAGGTTAAGTGACAGCATGCCAAGCATCTGTGATAGTTTAATGAACTGTAAGCGATTGCTTCTGTGATAGTATAGGAATATTTAGAAAAGTAAGTGGAACTGTAGCTATTGCTCTGTGAAGACTTACGGGTTATCTGTCTACGCGATGATCACCAAAGAAGCTTGTGCGTGTGAAAAAATATACATTCAGGGAGTGTTAATCTCCAGTGATAATAAGTTTCCTGAAACTATATGATCGAATATGGCGCTTGCGTGTGAAGTTAGTGTTTGTAAACTGACAGTTCACAGGAAGACAAATGAACCGCGTTAGGAAATTAGAATCGATTGTAACTGTCCACAGATATAAAGACTCGCTGTTTTTTTTGTTTTTTTTTTTTTTGGCGCGAGCTAAATTCTATTCAAGAGAATTTAATTAACTAGCTTATTGTTTGTTTATAAAATTAGAAAGTTCTTCATTGAATTTATAATAATTTGTTATTTTCCAGTTGGATTTGTTTATTGTTATATTGCGTTCATATATGTTCATGAGAAAATGCGGCAATCGGAGTATAAAAGATAAAAATTTGATCGTCAATCACTACTAATTTCAGCTGGAGAGGTCATGCAGCAAGACTTAATTAAACGTTCTCTTTCAGCAAAATTTCATTGTAATCAAGTATGAATAAGACATAATTTTTTTGGAAATTGTCTCAAATAATAAAGCTTTTAATATTCTGACATGCTATCCACATTCGTACTTGAAACAAAATTAGGAAAGATTCAGATCTACTTCCACCTGGAAGAGCCAACGAAACACACACACACAAAAATTAAAACCAGGATTAGAACCTTTCGGCTTACTCAAGAAGGTGGATGAAATTATCCATGCTTTCAAAAATTGTTTTCCGATCTGGAGTCGTGATATTGTGCAACTACAGTATCGATTAAGACACCTAGGTGTGGAAAGTATAAGACGAATGGATTTTCCCATTCCTCCGATGGAAGATTGGATGGATCAGGTTCATGTTTGAGTTCAAAATGAATCTGGAGACATTCGACTAACCCTTCTCTTCCAGGAATCTTTAATAGTTGACCATTCCTTAGACGAATTTCGATTGTTTCATGCCACAATCCTGAGTACCTGTTCCTGAGTTTCTCTCAAATCCGTTACGTCTCCTGTGCGGTACGCCAATGCGACGCCTGTCCTCCGTGCCGTGTCCCATGTTACTGTTCGATCAGTTTCACCGCAGTTCAGCAAGACATCGATGAAGAAAATTTTTCAGAAGATTGTAAAATTTTGCATGTGTAAAGATTTTTTTTTTGGCTATGAGGCAGATTTTATCTTTCCTATGAATTCTAGAATATCTCTCAAATTTCCTATCATCTGTGATACCTAGTTGGGGTCTAAGCCTCCAGGTTTTCCGCGGTTTCCCTGTGAAGGCCAGTTCCTGAATAGGTAGACATGATTAAAATGATTAAAACTACACTCCTGGAAATGGAAAAAAGAACACATTGACACCGGTGTGTCAGACCCACCATACTTGCTCCGGACACTGCGAGAGGGCTGTACAAGCAATGATCACACACACGGCACAGCGGACACACCAGGAACCGCGGTGTTGGCCGTCGAATGGCGCTACCTGCGCAGCATTTGTGCACCGCCGCCGTCAGTGTCAGCCAGTTTGCCGTGGCATACGGAGCTCCATCGCAGTCTTTAACACTGGTAGCATGCCGCGACAGCGTGGACGTGAACCGTATGTGCAGTTGACGGACTTTGAGCGAGGGCGTATAGTGGGCATGCGGGAGGCCGGGTGGACGTACCGCCGAATTGCTCAACACGTGGGGCGTGAGGTCTCCACAGTACATCGATGTTGTCGCCAGTGGTCGGCGGAAGGTGCACGTGCCCGTCGACCTGGGACCGGACATCAGCGACGCACAGATGCACGCCAAGACCGTAGGATCCTACGCAGTGCCGTAGGGGACCGCACCGCCACTTCCCAGCAAATTAGGGACACTGTTGCTCCTGGGGTATCGGCGAGGACCATTCGCAACCGTCTCCATGAAGCTGGGCTACGGTCCCGCACACCGTTAGGCCGTCTTCCGCTCACGCCCCAACATCGTGCAGCCCGCCTCCAGTGGTGTCGCGACAGGCGTGAATGGAGGGACGAATGGAGACATGTCGTCTTCAGCGATGAGAGTCGCTTCTGCTTGGTGCCAATGATGGTCGTATGCGTGTTTGGCGCCGTGCAGGTGAGCGCCACAATCAGGACTGCATACGACCGAGGCACACAGGGCCAACACCCGGCATCATGGTGTGGGGAGCGACCTCCTACACTGGCCGTACACCTCTGGTGATCGTCGAGGGGACACTGAATAGTGCACCGTACATCCAAACCGTCATCGAACCCATCGTTCTGCCATTCCTAGACCGGCAAGGGAACTTGCTGTTCCAACAGGACAATGCACGTCCGCATGTATCCCGTGGCACCCAACGTGCTCTAGAAGGTGTAAGTCAACTACCCTGGCCAGCAAGATCTCCGGATCTGTCCCCCATTGAGCATGTTTGGGACTGGATGAAGCGTCGTCTCACGCGGTCTGCACGTCCAGCACGAACGCTGGTCCAACTGAGGCGCCAGGTGGAAATGGCAAGGCAAGCCGTTCCACAGGACTACGTCCAGCATCTCTACAATCGTCTCCATGGGAGAATAGCAGACTGCATTGCTGCGAAAGGTGGATATACACTGTACTAGTGCCGACATTGTGCATGCTCTGTTGCCTGTGTCTATGTGCCTGTGGTTCTGTCAGTGTGATCATGTGATGTATCTGACCCCAGGAATGTGTCAATAAAGTTTCCCCTTCCTGGGACAATCAAATCACGGTGCTCTTATTTCAATTTCCAGGAGTGTATATAAGTCCATCTTCCCTGGTTGTGTACGTGGGATGCGGGTATGCCCCAGTACACGTGAAAGCAACAACTAGGTATCTAGGTAACGAAGATCGGTGTTACCCATACCAAATCTCTTGTAATCAAAAAATCTTACGAACTTCTTAAAATTTATAGGAACGTATGTTCCACAAATTCTAACGAGTTAGCTAAGCCAATAGTTAATTCGCAAAGTGGATACATATCAACTTTGCTCGCTGCGAGGGGCGATGTAATGTCTCTTGGAGCGGTCTCTCCGAGATATTTTCAGAAATTTTATAAATTATATAACTCAGTACATATCTCGAAATATCTCTTCTTATCTTACCGATACCTAAGCTTTAATATACGATGATTAACAATGCAAGGTAGTTTCAAGCCCTATTATTCCTTGGAGCGTCCATTTACTCCATAGGATAGCTTCTCTGCTATCTATGTTTTCTCTTATGAAAAGAATGAAGGAGTGCTTGCCGATTAGCCGTGAAAGAACGAAGTTGTATATGTATGTATCGTTGAGCTGGTCGCCATCTTGATGAGATTCTGTATGAGAAGGAATTTAATACATGAACTAAACTAAAGTAAGTGTGCTCGCCTATTATTTTACTCATTATTATTGACAGTGTCTGCTTACTACGCTGTGTTGCACGGGATCAGTGGGGAACGTCTGATTTACACTGGATGAACCTGCGTTTTGTATGCTCAAGATATCCAGTTTATTACTTCCAATAAATAGGCTAACACGGTCTTACCAGCAGATCTCCGGTCTTCCCCATGTGATCACCGAAAGTTAATAATCATTACACATGTTTTTAGGAGATCGACTGACAATTTTCGTCGCACCGAGACTTCGAAATTGCTTCACTGCCTTATGGAATTTAAGTGAAGCTCAATTTAATCAGAATAGAACAGTATTGAACTGTGTGAATGTGAAAAGCCTGCTTTGTGAATGAAAATTCCCTTAATATACGCTTGTTTTTTACTATCCTGAGCAGTGAAGCTAAATCACGCCGGTGTGAGAGAGGTTTTTAAATTTTAGATCCCACAAAAATATTAAACGAGGCAGGATTCGAACCTGCGATTGTAGCAACAGCGCGGTTCCTGACTGATGCGCTTAGAACCACTCGACCATAGCGGCCGGCTTTTAGGGTGTACGGCCAGACTTTCAGGAAACATTCCTCACACACAAATAAAGAAAAGATGTTATGTGGACATGTGTCCGGAAACGCTTAATTTCCATGTTAGAGCTCATTTTAGTTTCGTCCACCTACGCTCAATGGAGAACGTTATCATGATTTTATACGGGATACTCTACCTGTGCTGCTAGAACATGTGCGTTTACAAGTACGACACAACATGTGGTTCATGCACGATGGAGCTCCTGCACATTTCAGTCGAAGTGTTCGTACGCTTCTGAACAACAGTTTCGGTGAGCGATGGATTGGCAGAGGCGGACCAATTCCATGGCCTCCACGCTCTCCTGACCTCAACTCTCTTGACTTTCATTTATGGGGGCCATTTGAAAGCTCTTGTCTCCGCAACCCCGGTACCAAATGTACAGACTCTTCGTGCTCGTATTGTGGACGGCTGTGATACAATACGCCATTCTCCAGGGCTGCGTCAGCGCATCAGGGATTCCATGCGACGGAGGGTGGATGCATGTATCCTCGCTAACGGAGGACATTTTGAACATTTCCTGTAACAAAGTATTTGAAGTCACGCTGGTACGTTCTGTTGGTGTGTGTTTCCATTCCATGATTAATGTGATTTGAAGAGAAGTAATAAAATGAGCTCTAACATGGAAAGTAAGCGTTTCCGGACACATGACCACATAACATATTTTCTTTCTTTGTGCGTGAGGAATGTTTCCTGAAAGTTTGGCCATACCTTTTTGTAACACCGTCTATAACTTATGGTTGTTCATCTTCGTAACTGTGAATACATTTCATATATTATAAAAATCCTGTTTAGGAGGCCAGTAGTAATGTAAGAAATTGGTTAGTTTCGTTTTTAATGAAAATTTATTTTTCATAAATGAAACCTTTCTTTTATTGATTCTTTAACAACAGTTTAGAGAAACATAAGCGTAAACCGTTTTCAAAAGGTTTTTCTCTTTGGAGTCGAAAACTAGCCCACGAAACCACTGCTGTCGGTCTAAATAGCGTGGATTAACGACGGGAGTCATTGTGGTGTGCTGGCCGGTCTGAATATGGTTTTTTGCCGTTTCCTATGTCCCACTAGGTGAGTACCAGATTGGTACAAACATTCCACCTCAGTTACATGATTCGCAACCTTCTATAAAAGATTTGCACACTTTCACATGTAACAACATTAGACGCAGACAGCTGGTTTTTCATAAATTAAGTCCCAGGGTGGCGGTAAGGGATCGCGACAGGAAGCGCATGTGACCATAACTCTGTCAATAGGTTTGCCAGATCCGATGATTAACATGCCGACCCCGTGAAGATACGAGATTGAGGCCAGGAACAAGAAGAACAAGAAGAAAGAAGGCGTATTTTCTGAATTTCTTGAAAACCATCTGTTGACCACCAGACGTGTAAACATTTTGTTCTCATTTCAGCTACCTAATATCTTTAAATACAGGGAAAGCGCATTATGCTTACAATGTCAATCACAATAAAGCAAAAAAAAGCTCTCTCCATCTCCCCACCATCCATCTCCTTTCCCAACACAACTTCCACCGTCTAACCCTCCCGGATGATGAGCTTCGCCCTGACAGCTACCCTTCCTACCAACTATAACCCTTTCTTCCTGCCTCCTCCTCAGGGCTACCTTTCCTCCCCCTCCCTCCTCCTCAGCGGCTTCCCCCTCCTACTCCCCCTCCAGCTCTTGTGCCTCCTTCCAGTGTCTCTGCGCTCCCTCCTGCCCTGCCTTCCCTCTTCCTCTTCCTCCCCACATGTCTCCTGCCTCTTCGTGAACCCACTGATGCCCCTCCTCTCTTCATCCCGCCGCTTCCCCAGCTGCGCCATGCTCTCCCCTCCTTTTCCATACTCTCTGACCTTTTCCCTCGGCAGGTCCCACCTGGCAGTATTATTGTGTATCGTGTGTGCTCCAAGTGGGTTTTAAGTGTGTTGTTCTGGAGTGTTTTTACTACTGTGGCCGACTTTTAACCTGTGCCTGCGCATTCAGTGTCTCCTCTGTGTTTTAAGAATCGCCAATTATGTTTTTTAACTTTCTGGTGACTTTGTTTAACTGTCCCCCATGGATGTCTCCATGTCAGTGTATATTTTACATCCATTTTCTGCCCTTACTCTGTTTCATGTTCCCCTTTTTTATCTCCTGATGCATGTATCATTTTATTCTTGTTTTAGTTGTAGTGCCACTCGGCTGAAGAGCGGCGGATTGTGCCACTGACAGCCTTCCCCTGCCCATATGGGGCAGGGGAATGAAATCACAATACAGAAAAAAAAGAAACTTACAATGTCCGTAGTCGTCGACGATGCCGTTATAGACTGCCATCGGCACGCCATCCGTAGTGACCTGCAGCGGCTCGGCGGTGGGTTCAGGCAGGTAGTAGATGTTGTTCTCGTACACGTAGGCCAGCCTGTTGTCTGGCCCCCACTTGGCCAGCTGCAGCCGCTTGCCCTCGCCGATGTGTATTGTGGTACTACGGGCGGAAGCAGAAACGCAAGTAAAGCCTCAGTTCTCACAATGTTAGGTTGTGTAGGTGGCTCAGTTTTCTGCTAATATGTAAATATCGCAGGAAAGTGCAAGACTCTCATGCTGGATACAGACGTAATTTCAACCTGATGTTATAGGACTGACATTCAGTATCCAATGCAACATTTTTTTCTGAAAGCAGGTTGGTTTTATTCAGGATTCCAAACACCATATTATGCCACCCTCTTTTGGCTATAAAACAGTATTTCTTAAGACAATCTCTGTCCAATTTGGCGGCCTCCCACCACCTTGCTGGGAGGTCCTGTACACCTGCATGGTACCTTTTGTGTTACCTCATTCTCACTGTAGGCTTGTAACGCGGGAAGCAAGGAGAGGTTGTTGTTTGGAGGTCGGTATCCTCTTTCTATAACACAACTGTATGCATGTATTAACAGGGTTCTTTATTAACCAGAACAAGAAGTTATTTACCTTAAGTTATTCCATGTGGTACAAGCTCTTCTGTGCTAGCCCTCGTTAGCCTCACTGCTGGTGAAGTACACGTCCCACTGTGCACACTCCTCTGGTCGCTATATGCTGCCTGAGACTAAGACTGATTGCGCCTGCGACTGTCTGCGACTGCAAGTGACTGGGAACCGACTGATGACTCGACTCAGTAACTCACTGGGTGACTGACTGAGTGGATAACTGACTGGATGGAAACCTGACTGGGACCTCCAATCTTCGGAGGCGATATAAATACTGGCCGCCGAGAGGGCGTTGGAGGCGCGTTTCTTGCGAGTTTGTCTTTACCCTCTCTCCCGAGAGGCTCACTTGCTCCGGTACCAAATATCAACGTTTGGCAGCCGCCTTGCCGATCAGAGTGCTGGTGACAGCATACGCCAGCACAGTGTCACTCTGCTGATCGATGTTGGAGCTAACGTCTTGTTGCATTAATAACCTCCCCACCATCCACGTACTGATTGCTGCACTTACATCCTTCATTGGGCCATCAGATGAAAGTCCAGTGAAATTCTATGAGCTTGTCTTGGGTGTGCAGATTTGTGTGAGGCCTTGCATTCTCATGGATAAGGAGAGGTTTATTTTGCATTTTCGTGTGACGAACAGGCTGATGTAGTTTCTTCAATCTCATGAGTGTAACACAGTACACTTACAGAGTTAATTGTTACACCATGAGCCTTGAGGAAGGACATCAAAACCTGTTCACAGTCCCAGAAGACCATCGCCATTTCATTACCAGCTGAGAATGCGGCTTTGAACTTTCTCTTCAGAGGAGAAGTGGATTTCTGGTTTGTAGCGATGAATCTATGTTCGTCACCTGTGACGAGGCTAGAGAAAAAAAATTGTCACTATCAGGCTCGTAACGTTCAAGCCATTCCGCACAGATGGTCTTCATTGCTCTGTACAGTATTGCATTAGGCAGTGAAGAACCCAGTGAGCACGCAATGTTGAGTACCCTAACTGGTGGGCGAGTATCTCAGCACTTCCAACAGAGACATCCAGTTTTGCAGCGAGGTGTTTGATTGTGATACGTCGATAACCTCGAATGAGAGTGTGTGCACGGTCCAACGTTGCAGACGTCACAGCTATGTGCTGCGCGTGGTAGATCAGACAGGGTTGTGGGACCTTGTTGCAATTATGACAGACGCATCGCCCAACGATTCACCGTGCTTTTGTTCGTAGCCCGGTGCCGCCAAAATAAATTCAATGACAGCTATCTGCTTGCAATACACCTCCATTATAGACATCATGTTTAAGTCTACACATAACGCCTACACGTATAGGAGCTTCATGAAACTATATAGGCTGAAGTATTCCACGATGTCACACAACAAATTTCGCATTTCTTCAACCGAAACTGCCACGAAAAAAATGTGTTGCGTTACTTGTTCAACGCATCGCGTAATAGAACACTTGCAGAAGAAGTCTAATATATTGCGGTTACAGCATAATCGCGGTATAACGATAGTGAGCTGTAAAATGACGAACTGTGCATGGAATGTTTGAAAAACAATGTTATACTATGCTCTCCATTGTATGGCATTTAAATTTAGAGTATATCAAAAGAAAAACATTTTAAAAAGCTTAGCAAACACAGCATTTGAATGAATTATGATCTAACCGATAGCCAATAACAACACTACAGCAGTTCCAGACGACTGTTTATAGTGCTGACTGCAAAGTAGTTAAGTTCATTTTCCACTGGTGTAAGTCAGTTAGGTAGTTTTGGGAGGTCATTTTATCCATTTTGTGGATATCTACGCTTTATATTTCTTCTTCTCTCCATCTCCTTTTTCTTCTTCGACGTCTTCTTCGACAGTATTACTGCTCTCATTTCGTACAATATCAATAATGTCTTTGTTTCCTGCCGGAACGATAGAGGTATCTGTTATGAATATTGTTTAAATGTACATCTACGTGCATTCACAAGTTACTGGGCTTGAGTAGGATCCCCGAATCTACAGAAAATATCAATCTAATCAGCTGAATAGGTCCATTAATGCCATTAATAATGATTCAGTGTGCAACAGATAACTTTAATGTACGCACACAAGCTCAATGATACGTGGTAATATGTGGAATGACACAATATGTATCATGGTAAAATAATTTCAAATCACTCTTAAGACGATCATAACTTCGTTGGAGCAAATTATCCATTGAGGAAGGAACCAAGTTTGGATTTATGGATGGTGGCAATAAGAGATGGGGAGTTCGCAGTTAAAAGCATGACAATTTTATTTATTCTTAAAGCATGAGATTCCCGAGAAGGTTTTCAAAGTGTCGACAGAAGCGGCTTCAGTATATGAATACACTATTAATAAGCATAGTGCTACTACCTTAACTGAACGGTTTATTAATATCGTTAATAAAACAAGAATATGAACACGGATTTGCAATTACAGGTATGGTTTGCATCATGCATGTGGCAGCAGACATGGAGAATTGTGTGAAAGGGTGATAACTGAAATAATTCGCAAAAAACTCTCAGAAACAGACGTTATAGGATTCTACGTATACTGAATATTATAAAACCAACGGAGTAGGAATAGGAAGAGCACTAGCGTGTAAACGACCGGAAACGTGTGGAAAAGAAAACATTAAAGTCTGTAAACGAAAAATGAGAAAGAATTCTTAACGCTGATAATCTCAAATATTACCAAAGAAAACACATTACTCCCTAGATGCAAGTCAAAGGATACATGGCATGTGTTCAAGATTGGAAACGTCCAACGACAGCCCAGATGATAATGATGATAATGAGACAAATCCCAGACTGAGTTTAGTTACTCACATCCCTTTCGGATATTATTTTTAAGGCTTGGAAGTTGCAGTAGTAAATGATGCTATGGAAATTCTACAACTGACCGTAACAAGCTTTTTACACCGCGTTACATCCGAATCCGCGGAATATCAGCATTTTACTGTGTTTGTGCCGAAAATTGTACAAGCCAAACGTGGAGTATTACAAGGTTTTTCCACAACGATTTATTTGATTTCGCTAATATCGACCCATCAGTTATGCTCTAAAAATTATTTTAGGTAAACAAAAGAAAGCTACATCTGTCTCTGCTGTCAGTTTCTCAATAAAACGTTTAATTTCATACAAACATTAAAAAAAAACTGTTTTTGGATGCGTTCTCCGCTATCAGATTTTTTCCATTTGTTTTTTATGAAAGTTTTCGATAAAAAAATTGATTCTGTTCGATCTTATACTCTCACATCACAGCTTGAGAATGAACTGGCTCTCTTTATGTTGTGGTTCATAGTTATCACTAAATTTGGCAATTAAGCGTGAGAAATGTAGTCAGTGGTCAGTTTACTGTTGGTGCATTTCATCTGCGTACAAAATGTAGCTAACATATAGAAATTATTTTCAAAGCTGTAAGAAGAGCCGCACATCTTTCCAGACTTCAGTAAATAGATGATATACATAAGTGCCTGACTGCTACAGTCTATGGCTTCACGCACGCTCTCACCTGTTTGCCAGTTTTGTAGTTATGAAGTCAGACTCTAAGTGAACATTGCATTAAGAGTACTTCTAGTTTTAAAACTATAAGACAGAGAGTTGCAGATCCAGAGACAGATTTAGCTATATACAGTGTTCTGTTTCATTATGTACATCACAGAGATAGCCATCGTCTTGACGACACATTTAAACATGTATTGCAGAATGTTTTTTCGTGTTAGGTACAAGAATCGAAAGTCTCAGTAATATTATATGGCTGGTTGTCTTGTATAATATTTGTTCTTTGATCTGGCTTTTGGATTTACAATCTTAAATATCCCTATTTGGAATGCACCCCATATGAAATATTGCCATACAGTATCACCATTGTTCGCCTTGATGTTGTAACCTGTATGTGTCCTAAGAACCGACGATGGCGGCTTTAGTTTCGGCGGAAGCGGTAATCATGGAATAAAAAGAATTCCTGCGATCTTGGCTACCACTTTTTGCTTTACACATACACTTTCTTGCACTGCAATACTTAACTAAAGTTATAGAGCAAGTGAATACAATGTCAACAAGACTATGTCAATCCTGGGCGCTACATTGTCAGTCACTGTAATGAACACTTGTCCCTAAGCGAAGGCTATAGGCGACTCCAGTTGTAGACTTTGTGAGCTGATCTCTACTACGATTTGTAACTACGAACAGCAGCGCTAGAATTCCGTCGTTCGCCAACGCCAGTTGGACACCGTCTCATGGCGCGAGCTCTGGTTATGTCCATTGCCGAGAACACAACGTATACAAGACAGACAATATTATCGAGAGCTTAGATTCTTGTACCAGAGTCCAATAAGAAATTCAACACTTTTTTACTGAAACTGGGTTGGTTTTATTCAGGATTCCAATACACTATATTAATCCCCACTCTTTTGGCTATAAAATCCCATTTTTCAAAGTAATCTCCGTTCAATCCGACAGCCTTACGCCATCTTACTGGGAGGGATTGTTGGCTCGCATGGTATCACTGCGCTGGTCGACGTCAGAGTCATGAACGTGCCGCATCAATAACCTTCCTGTCATCCACGTACTGCTTCCCATGGTGTGCATCCTTCGTGGGGCCGGACAGATGGAAGTCAGTAGGTGCGACATCCACGCTGCAAGATGGGTTTGGAAGAACAGCATAGTGAAGTTGTGTGAGCTTCTCTTGCATGCGCAGACTTGTGTGAGGCTTTGCGCTGTCATGTAGAAGGAAAATTTCATTTTCAGTTTTGTGGCAACCAACACGCTGAGGTCGGTTCTTCAATGTACTACATCTACATCTACACCCACACCCCTCAAGCCACCCAACGGTGCGTGGCGGAGGGCACTTTACGTGCCACTGCATTACCTCCCTTTCCGGTCCCAGTCGCGTATGGTTCGCGGGAAGAACGACTGCCGGAAAGCCTCCGTGCGTGCTCGAATCTCTCTAATTTTACATTCGTGATCTCCTCGGGAGGTATACGCAGGGGGAAGCAATATATTCGATACCTCATCCAGAAACGCACCCTCTCGAAACCTGGACAGCAAGCTACACCGCGATGCAGAGCGCCTCTCTTGCAGAGTCTGCCACTTTAGTTTGCTAAACATTTCCGTAACGCTATCACGCTTACCAAATAATCCTGTGACGAAACGTGCCGCTCTTCTTTGGATCTTCTCTATCTCCTCTGTCAACCTGACCTGGTACGGATCCCACACTGATGAGCAATATTCAAGTATTGCTCGAACGAGTGTTTTGTAAGCCACCTCCTTTGTTGATGGACTACATTTTCTAAGGACTCTCTCAATGAATCTCAAATTGGCACCCGCCTTACCAACAATTAATGTTATATAATAATTCCACTTCAAATCGTTCCGTACTCATACTCCCAGATATTTTACAGAAGTAACCGCTTCCAGTGTTTGTTTCGGTATCATACAATCATACAATAAAGGATCCTTCTTTCTATGTATTCGCAGTACATTACATTTATCTATGTTAAGGGTCAGTTGCCACTCCCTGCACCAAGTGCCTATCCGCTGCAGATCTTCCTGCATTTCGGCTACAATTTTCTAATGCTGCAACTTCTCTGTATACTACAGCATCATCCGCTAAAAGCCGCATGGAACTTCCGACACTATCTACTAGGTCATTTATATATACTGTGAAAAGCAATGGTCCCATAACACTCCCCTGTGGCACGCCAGAGGTTACTTTAACGTCTGTAGACGTCTCTCCATTGAAAACAACATGCTGTATTGTGTTTGCTAAAAACTCTTCAATCCAGCCACGCAGCTGGTCTGATATTCCGTAGGTTCTTAGTTTGTATCCAGAGGCTGGAACAATACATTGCAGAGTTGGTTGTTGCACTACGAGGGAGAACATCAAACAGAATAACCCCTTCAGGGTCCCACAATATCGTCAGCATGACTTTACCGGCTGAGGAGAGTTGGCGTGGTGCCACTCTACGGTTTGCCGTTTTGTTCGCGTTTCGAAGTGATGAACCCATGTATCATTACCTTTGACGATGTTCGACAGAAAATTGTCACAATCAGTCCTGTAATGCGCAAGCATTTCCGCACAGATGGTCCTTCATTGCTGTTCACAGTCTTCTGTCAGACAGCGAGGGACTTAGCGGGTGCACACCTTTGAGTGCCCCAACTAGTGCACGAATGTGTCACCATTACCAACAGAGATGTCCAGTTGAACAGCGAAGTGTTTGATTATGATACGTCGATGACCTCAAATGGGAGTGTCCGCACATTCCAAGATGTCAGGTGTCACAGCTGTGTGCGGCATGAGCGCCCTTGTGTCTGTGATGACGGACGCCTCGTTCAACGACTTGTCGTGCTTTTGTTCACTGCCAGGTCTTCGTAGACATTCTGCAGCGCCTATGAATATCTGCGATGCGATGCCCAAAGAGACTGAATGACAGCTCTCTGCTTGGAACCCATAACAGCTACAGACGCTATTTCGAAGGCTACGTACTGCCCCGCCACCTATCGGTACTTCATGAAACTATAGGGGCTGAAACGGGAATATTCTATGATGTCCTGCTAGACGCATGTTTTCAGCCTAAAGTGGCGGAGAAAAAAAAAGTGTTGCGTTTCTTATTGAACGCTCCCCATAACATGCAGGAAGCTTTCGTGTGGTTGTTGCTGGGCTCCACTTCAGTCGAGCGCTGCGACCGCCGTCGCATTCAGCATCCGGGGGGTTGCTGGCCTTCACTGAACAAGCTCACTGCCCCGCATTTTCATGCATTCACCGTAAGGACAACCGCCGCACGTGCTGCACCGATGTGAGGACACTACAGGATGCGTCCAGCACGAGGGGGAACACGCATCATTGTTTGCCAGTTCGTGAAATATTAAAGAACTGTTATGTTCACGGATTGTTTCACTGGGGCCATCCACAATGTACTCATGTCTCCCTCGCCAGCAAACGAACCCATGACACCCCATGTGGAAGTGGAACGTATTCTGGAGATGGTTGCCATCACCCAGCAGCTGTCATTGCAACCCCGACCCACGACAGTTCCAGTCACATGCATAATTTCCTCTTTTTCCTGGCAGACTCACTTAGATATGCATGCATTTGTTCCACTCTATTTGATTTTTTGGTACAGAGCTTCTGCGTTCGCGTTAAACGGCCTTTTTTTTGACGTTTGCTGCTTAAGAAGAAGCAAAGGTAGATGGAAAGATGAAATTGGAGATTATTGTTTAAATTCCCATCGACAAGAAGGTGCACGAACGTGGAGTGTGGAAGAGTGGGGAAGGAAATCAACCGCATCCCCTCAAAGAAATCATTCCGGCGTTCGCAACTGACAGAAATCGCAAAAGGCAACGTGGCTGCATTGCCTTAATGTATTTTCCTTGTTATCTCTGACTTTGGCATTTTCTTTACCGAGGCATTTCTGTGCTTTCTATACTGCAAACGGCCTCTTTACTTGAACGGTTGTTGCGCTTATGCAGCAGCAATCATTCAGATTCATAAGTTGATAATACACACTTGTTACATGTAGCTTCTCCATTGTACGAACTGGCCTACGCCCAAGTGTCTGTCGTTTGAAACATCTTATTGGTCTGGATATACACAAGGGGACCTTATGGCGTGTGCATCCTGCCTTTATGTGTTTCAGTAACACCAGTGTCTAAAACTCAAAATAAAGACAGAAAAATTTTCTTAGGTAGTATTAAGTGGTGGAAAAAAAAAAACAGACCAATGACAAAGGTAGATATTGTACATGTATAAAATGAACAAGTTCTCAACACATCTCAATGTAGTTTACAAAGAGGTAACGAAAAATGTAGTAAAAATGAAAATCATTTGAGTTCTCTGCTAGCTGCAAGACAATACCAAATTTTGTGAAGACAGAAAAGTTCTGAAAGCCTTCGGCAGTAATCACTTACTTGTCTTTAACACTGTAGACCACATAACGTGCAACAGCCGCGTTTCCGACAACCTAAAAATGTAAGAAAACAAAATGAACATCGCAATCAGCCGAAGGAAATTAGTAAGATATGAGCATTATTGTAAAAAGTGTAGTGAAAACTAACCAGTTGCATAAACACTGTTCGAAAATTTCTGTTCTTAAAAATGTAATACTCTTCATATCTGCTCATATGTTTTTAGCTCTTAAGAACAAAACGCTCTTTCTCTTTCCCGTTGTCTTGCTTGGTCTGTTCACTCGCACACATAATATTACGTCTGACAGGTTCGATCCAAAAAAAAAAAAAATCGACAAGTGTCTTTCAGGGTGAAAACTGAACTTAAGATTTTTCTTGTTGGGCGTTATCATGTCTTAAAGAGAAACAACAATAGTAACACTCAATCTTATGACAGAAACTGATGAACAACTGAGTGGTGATAAAAACGTAGCGTTTCTCGAAGGCCATGGCGACATAAGTGTTCTCCAGATCTCATTTTAGGATAAAAAGAAACCGGACAAGTGCGAGCAGGTCTTGCGGTCCGAGGGTTCCATAAAAGCTTAATTATGTATATAGACAGTTTATCCATACCGGAATCGAACATCTCAACGATTTTTGTCTGTTAACGATATCGATGCTGGAAAAATGCGGTTCCCAAGAATTCTAAGACTTTCGAAAATATTTTAATTTTAATTTTTAAATTTTTGTGTTACCCCGCATTCGCTATTGTATTTCTTCATTTATTTTATTAAGTCTGGAGTTATATTAACATACTATGATGACAGGCAACTGCAGATGCGTTGACGTTGTTGCTCTGATCCCTGCTGCCATTACTGGAAACATTTGACAGAAGTCTCCAAAAAACGTACAGCTGGCCGTAGGGCTATTGTTGTTACGCTGATGTCAAATTGTTCTGTGAAATGCTTCAACGAGTATTTTGTGGGACATCGGAACCTCTCTCCAAACAGAGGAAGTGCAATCCTGGACCAATTGCCAGTATTACTTTACTTTGAAACATTACAGATGAGTTACATGTCATAGGCATAGACTGACAAGGAATGTTTCAATGTAGAATGATGAGATCGTAAAAGACCTGTGATGGCAAGCATTCGCTATTGTATTTCTTCATTTATTTTATTAAGTCTGGAGTTATATTAACATACTATGATGACAGGCAACTGCAGATGCGTTGACGTTGTTGCTCTGATCCCTGCTGCCATTACTGGAAACATTTGACAGAAGTCTCCAAAAAACGTACAGCTGGCCGTAGGGCTATTGTTGTTACGCTGATGTCAAATTGTTCTGTGAAATGCTTCAACGAGTATTTTGTGGGACATCGGAACCTCTCTCCAAACAGAGGAAGTGCAATCCTGGACCAATTGCCAGTATTACTTTACTTTGAAACATTACAGATGAGTTACATGTCATAGGCATAGACTGACAAGGAATGTTTCAATGTAGAATGATGAGATCGTAAAAGACCTGTGATGGCAAGCATTCGCTATTGTATTTCTTCATTTATTTTATTAAGTCTGGAGTTATATTAACATACTATGATGACAGGCAACTGCAGATGCGTTGACGTTGTTGCTCTGATCCCTGCTGCCATTACTGGAAACATTTGACAGAAGTCTCCAAAAAACGTACAGCTGGCCGTAGGGCTATTGTTGTTACGCTGATGTCAAATTGTTCTGTGAAATGCTTCAATGAGTATTTTGTGGGACATCGGAACCTCTCTCCAAACAGTGGAAGTGCAATCCTGGACCAATTGCCAGTATTACTTTACTTTGAAACATTACAGATGAGTTACATGTCATAGGCATAGACTGACAAGGAATGTTTCAATGTAGAATGATGAGATCGTAAAAGACCTGTGATGGCAAGGTAGTCGTACAGCTTTATACCTATTACCACTAAGTGACAAAGGCATCGCTTGCACAGTGGCAGCGGATGTCATTGCATCATAGCTCATCCAATTAGCACGAAATATTTGCGAATTATATACACAAACATTTCTCGTAAATCGCTCTTCCAATTACGTAAAATCAGATCAAAATCTGCTGGAGTTCCTGACGGTTTTGACTGACTACGAATGTATTGTAAGTTTGTAATGACAAAAAAATATTTTTTCTTGTGATATAATGACAGATTAACAATGTTCGAAGTTTTTCCTTTGCTTACATGGCAAAACCTTGCTTCTTCACAAATTTCGTGATTGTAGGTCAACGAGAAGTACGCTATAGATTTTGATGAGTGACTTTACTAGTATCAAAAACTGGTCCTATATTCCGATTGCATCGACTTAAAGCTTCTTGCATCGTTAAGCGACTGTAGACCCTAGCATGTATTATAAATTTCAAGCTGGTGTCTTTACCCATTCCTGAGAAAAAGGGGTCATAACAGTCGGACTGACAGACAGACAGGCTGACGGACAACAAAGTGATCCTATAAAGGATCCGTTTTGCCATCTAAGGCACGAAAACCTAAAAATGAAAGAAAATTTTAATGTAGGTAAGAGTGAACTGTATAAAAGTGTGTAAAACTGGATACTTAATTACAACAGAAAAAGTAAAGACGTGAAGGTGCACAACAGAACAGAAAACTCTACTACAGCAGCGGTGTATGTGTGTCGTACACTATGCAGTTTTTCAACAGATAGAAGTCACTCTACAGACCCAATAAGGTACGTTCAGATTTCAGACAGGGAGGAATATTACACCAGTTAATTAAATAAAGTAGTATTCGTCATGATAGATTGGAGAATGAAAATGTTGTTACAGTATTAGTTAACTGCAAGAGCGTCTATAGAAGGGTTCCGGAACTAGACCCACTTATAAATGGTAACAATGCCCACAAAGAATAAGGGACAGAAAGCTGGGCAGACACCAGGTGTTAATATCGATGAAACTCCAGTCTCCGACTGGAATATGTATCGAAAATATAGGTTGAACGCAGGCGGTGCAGGCGTGTGTACAGCCGTAAAAAAATACTGATAATATCTAGTGAGATTAGTGCAGCTTCTGCACGCGTTACAATTTGGGCGAAGATGAGTCATAAAGGTGGATCAAAAATGATCATCGGATACTTTTATAGGCCCCTTGCCTCAGAAACAGCAGTGACGGAACGTTCGAGGGGGAGCTTGGAGAATATTTCGTGTAAATGTCTTCGCCATATTTTAATATTTCGCGGATATTTCCACTTACTAGCCATAGACAGGGAGATTCATGTGAACGGCCAGGGGACTATGTGAAATAGTTCTAAAAACCTTATTGAATCAGAGATTTGACTCTTGAAAATAACATATTAGATCGCCTAGTCACCAACAGGACAGAAATTTTGACTCAGTCAACGTAGAACAGGGAATCAGAGACCATAAGGCCGTTACAGTGTCACTAAATACTGCTGTAAGTAGAACAATAATTAAACGTAGGAACATATTTCTGATTAGCAAGAGCGACAAGAAACAAGAGTCCATATTACCTGAATGGACAACATGAAAACTGCATCTCCAGCAATGACAGTGTTGAGCACCAATGGAGAAAGAATGCTGTACAATACGCTTTAGACACGAATGTGTTGAGCAAAATTGTGAGGGATAAGAGAAACCCTCTGTGATTCGACAGCCATGTTCGAAAGCTGCTACTACACTGAGGCGACAAAAGTCATGCGATAGAGATAAGCAAATATACGGATGGTGGAAATATCGTGAACACAAGACATAAAAGGGCAGTGGATTGGCGAAGTTGTCAGTTGTACTCAGATGATTCATGTGAAAAGCTTTCCGATGTGGTGATGGCCGCACGACGGAATTAACAGACTTTGAAGGCGTAGTGGTAGTTGGAGCAAGACGCATGGGACATTCCATTCCGTAAATCGTCAGGGAATTCCACTTTCCGAAATTCACAACTGTCAACAGAGTACCAAGATACCGAATTTCAGGCATTACCTCTCATCACGGACAACGCAATGGCCGACAGCCTTCACTTAACGATCGAGAGCAGCGGCGTTTCCGTGGATTTGTCAGTGCTAAAAGACAAGCAACATTGGGTGAAATAACCACAGAAGTCGGTTTGGGGTGTGTGGTGTCACCGCAAGCCACCATACTTGCTAGGTTGTAGGCTTCAGATCGGCCGCGGTCCGTCAGTACACATGGGACCCGCGAGTCGCCACTGTAGACGCTAGCAAAATGAATCAAATTGCTCTGAGCACTATGGGACTTCTGGGGTCATCAGCCCCGTAGAACTTAGAACTACTTAAACCTAACTAACCTAAGAACATCACACACATCCATGCCCGAGGCAGGATTCGAACCTGCGACCGTTTCTGTTGCGCGGTTCCAGACTGCAGCGCCTAGAGCAGCTAGGCCACTCTGGCCAGCTTCGACGCTAACAGACCGAGCGCCGCCACTCGGCTGGTCTTAAACAAGCTAGCGCAATGGCCAGCTCTACAGCCGACTTTAATAGGAATGGTTCACTTGTTATAGCTTCAGAGATCTCATTTGCAGAGACGCTAGTTACCATAGCCTTCAGCTAAGCCAGTAGCTGCGACCTAGTCAGGCGCCACATATAGTTTATGCATTGACAATTGATCTCTATTTGTGAATCAATCAGAATTGTAAAGAAGTATTCGCAGTTCATTCTATAACTGCAGTTGTAAGTATTACTGTGCAAAGTCAAGATCGACGTTCACCGCTGATGCTGAATTAAAGCTAAGTATTTAATTGTATTCCTGTCTATTAACATTCTAATAACCTAAGATGCTCCAGATACATCCCGTCCTCACGTCAGCCTACGTGATCAACGCGTGCAATTAATGGCCACACCTCGTGATCAGACGAAGAGTCAAATTGCATGGCTCAGCCGGGTCACCCTTTTTCCATGAGGCCCATAGTTCCGCCTCATACAACAGGATGTGCGACGATCCTATACGTTAGGACAGTGCGACGAAACTGGCGTTAATTGACTATGGCCGCAGACGACCGAAGCGAGAGCCATTGTTAAGAACACGACATCGCCTACAGCACCTGTCCTGGCCCTGTGACCATGTCGTTTGGACCCTAGACGACTGAAGAACCGTGCCCTGGTCAGCTAAGTCCCGATTTCAATTGGTAAGAACTGATGATAGGATTCGAGTGTTGTGGAAACCCCACGAAGCCATGGCCCACTTCATCAACAAGGCAATGTGCAAGTTGGTGGTGACACCATAATAGGGTGGGCAGCATTTACGTAGAATGGACTATGACCTCTGGTCCAGCTGAACCGATCGTTGGCTGGAAATGGTTTTGGTCAGTTACTTGGGGAGGATTTGCAGCCCTTCGTGGACCTCATGTTCCCAAACAACGGTGGAATTTTAAAGATGACAATGCGCCATGTCATTGGGTCACAGTTGTTCGCGATTGATTTGAAGAATATTCTGGACAACTCGAGTGAATGATTTCGCCACGCAGATCGCCCGATATGGGACATAATCGAGAAGTCAGTTCTTGTACAGACTCTTGTACCGGCAACACCTTCGCAGTTATGCACGGCTATAGTGGCAGCTCCGGTCAGTATTTCTTCACGGGCTTCCGTTGACTTGTGGAGTCCATGTCACGTCCAGTTGCTGCAAAACGCGGGCGAAGAGAAGGTCCGACACAATATTAGCAGGTATCCAATGACTATTGTCATCTCACTATGAAGCAAAGACAGCTTCGCTGCAAATTTAAACGCGGCCAAAATCTCTCAAACAAAAATTGAACAAATCCAAAATTAGCTTAAGGAAAGCCACCCCTTAAGTGTTCAACGATTCCTAAAGTAAAATTCTCCCTGTCCATTTGACACAAAATCCTAATAAGTTTCTGTCTTATGTTAAACCAGTAAAAGAATCTAAGCAATCTCTGTACCATAGTTGTACCAAAACGGAGGACGACAGAAAAAAAGCTGAATTACTTAATGTCTTTTTCCACAACTGTTACACTAAGCCGGCCGCGGTGGCCGTGCGGTTCTAGGCGCTCCAGTCCGGAGCCTCGCTGCTGCTACGGTCGCAGGTTCGAATCCTGCCTCGGGCATGGATGTGTGTGATGTCCTTAGGTTAGTTAGGTTTAAGTAGTTCTAAGTTCTAGGGGACTGATGACCACAGCAGTTGAGTCCCATAGTGCTCAGAGCCATTTGAACCATTTGTTACACTAAGCAAGTAACGGGGGTTGGACAACATGGGGAAACACCAAAAACACAACACACTGTCATGCCTAATACGCAGTAGGAAAACCTGCTGGCATTCAAACTAGTTTCTAGTCGTCTAGGAATAGATAAATAGATTATCTTAGACCACTCTTGCCGAAAATAGTAGCAAGTTTAGGTAACGACGATGACGTTGGATAGCGATCACGCACTCTTCTCTTCAAAGTAGACCACAAAGGTTCAATAATATTGAGATTTGATGACTGGTGGCCAGGGTAGGTGCGACAATTCATCCTCGTGCTCACAAGACAAGTCCTGAACGATGCAAGTTGCGGGAACGGGGGCTTTGTAGCCTTGGAGCACGGAATCACAATTGTGGGAGAAGAATCGTACCATGGGATGATCCTGATCAGCCAAGATGGTCACATAATCCTTGGATGTAATGCAATCATGAGGCCATGTAATACCATGAAATGGCTGTCCCAAATTTTATCACCAAACCATCTCCATGTTTCGCTCTTGGGATGTAAACTTCGTCAGAAGTTGGAAACAATGTGCAACAAGACTCATCCGACCAAATGACTTTGTTTAATTGCTGCATGGCCTGGGTTTTACACCCTCGACACAACGTTCTCCTGTTTTGGACATTTGCATTACACATGTGTACTTTTGGATTCCAGTTAGCCCTGCAATTCCTTGCTTTTAGAGTTCCCTTCCTGTTGTTTTGGTGCTGACACGTTTCATGAGTGTAACATTCGGCTCTGTGGTGACTGTTACAGCTATCATCTCTTGTTTTTTGTCACAGTCGTCTTCAATAACAGTCTGTCACGATCACTCAACACACAATTTCGTCCACAAGGTGACCTAGCAGATGATGTTTTCCCACTTTCCCTGTATGCGGTAAAAATCTTCGATACAGTGCTTGTTGAGACACCAAAGGCCTCAACTACCTTGGTTATGGTAGCATCCACCATACAAGCAGCAACAATCTGTCCACATTCGAACTCACTTAACTCTGACATGATGCATTCACAACTACAAAGAACACTGCTCTGGCCATCTCTAATCTTAATTGACCCTTGCAACGTATCGAAGACACCGCCCCTCGTGGCCAAAAACAAAAGTGCAAGCAACAGCCTTGGCTAGCATCATTTATCATCACACATTCTTTTCTCACGGTGTTTCCATATTTTTGTCCAACCCCTCTAGTACTGCAGTTTCTCCTACAGGCTTTCACATGAACTTGAATGACAGATAAGAGACCATGAGTAGAGAGTCAAAGCCGGTCCTGGGACAATCAAAATGATCTAGGTCAAGGTCACCTTCTTATCTCTAAGATCAAAAGTCAATGTGCTCTACTCTGAGCCGGTTGACCTTGTCTTCAAGGTCATGGGTCAGTGTCCTCACAGAGACAAGTGGTCCATTATTCTCTGCAAGACAGTCACTTGACCCAATTACTTTTATTAATGAGATGTCATAATGTATTGACCAATTAGTGTAATTAATTATGTATAACTTTCATCACCATTATTAATGATCTGTCAGTGTTGTCACTATTATCTATACTAGAAACCCAATTAGAATGATTTAATTGTACCAAAAATTAAGCATTTCCTCAACCATTTCCTTGGTCTCATTAACCATCAGACTGACTCGTCAATTGTGTTCTGTTCACTGTAGTTCACTGTAGAGAAAGATTCGTAACTAATCACCACACAGACTCCCCACTTTTGTTCCACCATACATCTCTACATTTTATGGAACTTCATTTTTTCTTTTTTTTGCAACTGGCGGCAAATGGAATGTATTTTGCTGATTTACCGAGATACTCACTTTGTGAGATCGTATTACTTTAAATGTTCAACCATTACCATAGCATATTATTTAAATGATTACACATTCAAACAACTGACAATCTAATATGACTTGGAAACTAATACTTAGCATCGATCAGGTGTGCACTAACCTGGTGCTTAAGTGTGTTAAAAACAAATTATTATCTGCACACTACACCATCGCTTAAGAGCAATCTGACACCATGACGTTAGTGTGTAGTTCTAAAATAATAGTGGAAGGCAGGAACTTTTCTACATCCCACACACTGCCAGACTGGATCCATGAGGAAACTATTAAGCTTCGATTTGAAATCACGTAGATTACTGCTAAGATTTTTTAATTCCTTTGGTAGCTTATTGAAAATGGATGCAGCAGTATACTGCACACCTTTCTGCACAAGAGTCAAAGAAGTGTGATCCAGATGCAGACTGGATTTCTGGCAAATATTAACTGAGTGAAAGCTGGCAATTCTTGGGGTAAGCTGATACTGTTAACAAGAAAGGACAGTAAAGAATATATATATTGAGAAGCCAATGTCAGAATACCCAGGCTATTTTTTGAACAGGGGTCGACAAGAGGATGGCAAACATACACCACTTATAGCCCGAACTGACCGTTTCTGAGCCAAAAATATCCTTTGAGAATGAGAAGAGTTACCCCTAGTATAATACCATACACCATAAGCGAATGAAAATTAGTAGACTTCTTTCCGTGTCGAACTATCACTTACTTCAGATGCGGTCCGAATAGTAAAAACGGCAACATTAAGTCTTTGAACAAGATCCTGACCGTGGGCTTTCCACGACAGTTTACTATCGGTCTCCAACACCTAGAAATCAAAACTGTTCAGTTTCACTATTCATATGCCCATTCCGCCAGTAGCCGCGTAGCGATCAGCGGGAGAGTTACAGTGGTTGGATGGAAACACAAACCGAAACCAGTCAGCCTGATGGTGAGGTTCGAAGGCGGCCCGCAAAATGAAGCATTCCGATGGTTTGAATACTTATCACAACCAACCCCGTACGGAACAGACAACTACGTTACCATACAAGTAGCTTATTTGCCAGAAATTTCAGTGTCTAGCCACCGTTAGAACACGAAGATTTACATTTCTATATGTGTGGTGTCTCTTCTTTGGCACATGTCAGAAAGCGCAGACATAATTCATGACCCTGCAGCCTTACACACACACGATGAAATGAAATGATTTATTTAGATTATTTAAGTGCCTAGTTGCAGCTGAGTCAGAAATTATTTCATTTCATCAGAAAGGTTTAGATTTAAATCGTAAATGAAATATACACTCCTGGAAATTGAAATAAGAACACCGTGAATTCATTGTCCCAGGAAGGGGAAACATTATTGACACATTCCTGGGGTCAGATACATCACATGATCACACTGACAGAACCACAGGCACATAGACACAGGCAACAGAGCATGCACAATGTCGGCACTAGTACAGTGTATATCCACCTTTCGCAGCAATGCAGGCTGCTATTCTCCCATGGAGACGATCGTAGAGATGCTGGATGTAGTCCTGGGGAACGGCTTGCCATGCCATTTCCACCTGGCGCTTCAGTTGGACCAGCGTTCGTGCTGGACGTGCAGACCGCGTGAGACGACGCTTCATCCAGTCCCAAACATGCTCAATGGGGGACAGATCCGGAGATCTTGCTGGCCAGGGTAGTTGACTTACACCTTCTAGAGCACGTTGGGTGGCACGGGAGACATGCGGACGTGCATTGTCCTGTTGGAACAGCAAGTTCCCTTGCCGGTCTAGGAATGGTAGAACGATGGGTTCGATGACGGTTTGGATGTACCGTGCACTATTCAGTGTCCCCTCGACGATCACCAGAGGCGTACGGCCAGTGTAGGAGATCGCTCCCCATACCATGATGCCGGGTGTTAACCCTGTGTGCCTCGGTCGTATGCAGTCCTGATTGTGGCGCTCACCTGCACGGCGTCAAACACGCATACGACCATCATTGGCACCAAGGCAGAAGCGACTCTCATCGCTGAAGACGACACGTCTCCATTCGTCCCTCCATTCACGCCTGTCGCGACACCACTGGAGGTGGGCTGCACGATGTTGGGGCGTGAGCGGAAGACGGCCTAACGGTGTGCGGGACCGTAGCCCAGCTTCATGGAGACGGTTGCGAATGGTCCTCGCCGATACCCCAGGAGCAACAGTGTCCCTAATTTGCTGGGAAGTGGCGGTGCGGTCCCCTACGGCACTGCGTAGGATCCTACGGTCTTGGCGTGAATCCGTGCGTCGCTGCGGTCCGGTCCAAGGTCGACGGACACGTGCACTTTCCGCCGACCACTGGCGACAACATCGATGTACTGTGGAGACCTCACGCCCCACGTGTTGAGCAATTCGGCGGTACGTCCACCCGGCCTCCCGCATGCCCACTATACGCCCTCGCTCAAAGTCCGTCAACTGCACATACGGTTCACGTCCACGCTGTCGCGGCATGCTACCAGTGTTAAAGACTGCGATGGAGCTCCGTATGCCACGGCAAACTGGCTGACACTGACGGCGGCGGTGCACAAATGCTGCGCAGCTAGCGCCATTCGAAGGCCAACACCGCGGTTCCTGGTGTGTCCGCTGTGCCGTGCGTGTGATCATTGCTTGTACAGCCCTCTCGCAGTGTCCGGAGCAAGTATGGTGGGTCTGACACACCGGTGTCAATGTGTTCTTTTTTCCATTTCCAGGAGTGTAGAACTAAAAGCGCAAGTTCTTAATTGCAAAGGAAGGTGCACTTGGTATTTGTCGTTTACAGCTCCATCTCCCACGAATGGGAAACAATGCTTCGGGTAAACCACACGTATTTTTTTGCACAGAATCCGAGTATACAATAAAAGTGTGGGTTTCCCATTTGAAAATATAAGGCTGACTCCGCCTAAGCAGGAGAGGTGGTAAGGAGGTGGTCAGCTGTATGAGAGACAAACGTCCCCTTCACTGATATTAGCTTTTCACCTAGAACTTTTTTTTTCGGACGATTCGTCGTTTTTGAGATATTTAGTTGTCTAAAGTTGAAACAAACGCCCTGTATAACACATTATCGACCTCTCCTGGATTCACGTGAGTAGCACTTAGTAGATACGGCCAGACAACTTGTTTATTATATGTGGTGATAGTGATACCTACATACCTTTCTCGTGAATCAGTTTGTCTATTAGTGAAAACCTCCACCAAAATCCCTACTGTAGTTCCTGAGTTTCAGCTTCAGATACAGACAGAGAAACGCGGCGAGAACTTTAACTTCTTACTTGTATAGATATACGATGTACACAGAGAATCTAGATATGGTTGATAGTATTATTAATTAAGCCTGTCGTTGACGTATCACAAGGGAGGTAGGTGTTCAAGAGAGAACACATCTACGTCTACATCTACATCTACATGGATGCTCTGCAAATCACATTCAGGTGCCTGTCAGACGGTTCATTGAACCACCTTCACAATTCTCTATTATTTCAATCTCATATAGCGCGAGGAAAGAATGAACACCTATATCTTTCCGTACGAGCTCTGATTTCCCTTATTTTATCGTGGTGATCGTTCCTTCCTATGTAGGTCGGTGTCAACAAAATATTTTCGCATTCGGAGGAGAAAGTTGGAGATTGGAATTTCGTGAGAAGATTCCGTCGCAACGAACAACGCATTTCTTTTAATGATGTCCAGCCCAAATCCTGTATCATTTCTGTGTCACTCTCTCCCATATTTCGCGATAATAGAAAACGTGTCGCCTTTCTTTGAATTTTTTCGATGTACTCCGTCAGTCCTATCTGGTAAGGATCCCACACTTCGCAGACGTACTCTAAAAGAGGACGGACAAGCGTAGTGTAGGCAGTCTCCTTAGTAGGTCTGTTACATTTTCTAAGTGTCCTGCCAATGAAACGCAGTCTTTCGTTAGCCCTCCCCACAACATTTTCTGTGTGTTCCTTCAAATTTAAGTTGTTCGTAATTATAATAGCTAACTATTTAGTTGAATTTATGGCTTTTAGATTAGACTTATTTATCGTGTAACCGAAGTTTAACGACTTCGTTTTAGCACTCATGTGGATGACCTCACACTTTTCGTTATTTAGGGTCAACTGACACTTTTCGCACCAATCAGATATCTTTTCTAAATCGTTTTACAGTTTGTTTTGATCTTCTGATGACTTTATTAGTAGATAAACAACAGCGTCATCTGCAAACAACCGAAGACGGCTGCTCATATTGTCTCCAAAATCGTTTATATAGATAAGGAGCAGCAGAGGGCCTATAACACTACCTTTGGGAACACCAGAAATCATTTCTGTTGTACTCGATGACTTTCCGTCAATTACTACGAACAGTGACCTCTCTGACAGGAAACCACAAATCCAGTCACATAACTAAGACGATATTCCATAAATACGCAATTTCACTACGAGCCGCTTGTGTGGTACAGTGTCAAAAGCCTTCCGGAGATCCAAAAATACGGAATCGATCTGAAATACCTTGTCAATAGCACTCAACACGTCATGTGAATATAGTTGTGTTTCACAGGAACGATGTTTTCTAAACCCTTGTTGACTGTGTGTCAATAGACGGTTTTCTTCGAGGTAATTCATAAGGTTCGAATACAATATATGTTCTAAAACCCTGCCGCATATCGGCGTTAACGATATGGGCCTGTAATTTAGTGGATTACTCCTACTATCTTTCTTGAATATTGGTGTGACCTGTTCAACTTTCGAGTCTTTGAGTACGGATCTTTCGTCGAGCGAGCGGTTGTATATAATTGTTAAGTATGGAGCTAATGCGTCAGCATATTCCGAAAGGAACCTAATTGGTATACAGTATGGACCAGAATACTTGCTTTTATTGTGATTTAAGTTGCTTCACTACACCGAGTATATTTACTTCTACGTTACCCATGTTGGCAGCTGTTCTCGATTCGAATTATGGAATATTTAGTTCATCTTCTTTTGTGAATGCATTTCGGAAGGCTGTATTTAGTAACTCTGCTTTGGCACTCCTGTCTTTGATAGTATCTCCATTGCTATCGCGCAGAGAAGACATTGATTGTTTCTTGCCGCTAACATACTTCACATACGACCAGACTCTCTTTGGATTTTGTGCCAGGTTTCGAGACAAAGTTTCGTTGTGGAGACTGTTAGAGGCATCTCGCATTGAAGCCCGCTCTAAATTTCGAGCTTCTGTTAAAGATCGACAATCTTGGGGATTTTGCGTCTGCTTAAATTTGGCATATTTGTTTCTTTGTTTCTGCAACAGTGTTCTAACCCGTTTTGTGTACCAAGGTAGTTCCGCTCCGTCGTTTGTTAATTTATTTCGTATCAATCTCTCAATTGCTGCCGATACTATTTTTTTGAATCTAAACCACATCTGGTCTACACTTTACTAGGCGGTAAGAACATATAAGTTGCGTGTTCCAACTCAGTTCTTTTTTTCCAGGTAGCCTTACGATTGCCGGCCGCGGTGGTCTCGCGGTTCTAGGCGCGCAGTCCGGAACCGTGCGACTGCTACGGTCGCAGGTTCGAATCCTGCCTCGGGCATGGATGTGTGTGATGTCCTTAGGTTAGTTAGGTTTAAGTAGTTCTAAGTTCTAGGGGACTAATGACCACAGCAGTTGAGTCCCATAGTGCTCAGAGCCATTTGAACCATTTTTTGAGCCTTACGATTCATCTTCTATCCTGGTTTGAGTGATACTAAATTTGCAAGACTAACGAAGATAATATACAACAGTACTCTAGAGATGACATGAGAAAGATAGTTAGAACCCAAAAGACTACATAAAATAATAAAGCAGACTGATTTATAGCACGGGAGACCTACCTTCTCTGCGTCATAACCGAGAAGGACGAAACTCCAGTCGTTTGACAGCGCTCTTTTTACCGGGCTGAAATAAGAGTACACCTGAAAAGACAAAAAACATTATTTTTAAAAGTGACTCTAATATTGTATGACATGTGTAGTTGTGGCTTTGGAGAGGGCAGCTTCCAAATATTTTTTGGAGATTTGTGGTCAGTTCCTATGGGACCAAACTGCTGAGGTCATCGGTCCCTAGCCTTACACACTACTTATCTAACTTAAACTAACTTACGCTAACGACAACACACACACCCATGCCCGAGGGAGGACTCGGACCTGCGACGGAGGGAGCCGCGCGAACCGTGGCAAGGAGCCTTAAACGGCACGGCTACCCCACGCGGCGTAGCTTACAAATACTTTTCTTTCTTGTGTACGTCCATCTTTCCACAAATGGTTGCGGAGCCTCCGCTGTTCAGTATAAAATCTCGAATCAAAACATCTTCAGCCGTCTCAGTATAAGTTGTTTTATTTGAGTAACCAGTTTCTGTGCTATATTACGCCATATGACTCAAATAAAATAACAACTGGAAATTGATACGGCTGAAGATGTTTAGATTCGTCAGTTTTTTACTTTTCCTTCCTGTGCAACTTAAGCCTTCTACAGACCATTTTTAGTCATTTTGCTTACTTGGAGCCATTACTTTGTGGAGATGAAATACACATTCGTCAGAAATAAGTATAAAAGCAAATATATAGAACTGAAGCGAACCTGTCTGGATGAGTAAGTGTAAGTCTGTGGCTCAAGTGTTGTAAACTGAAACTGTAAGTATTTGCTGATCAAATCCCAGAGACTATAAACAGAAGAAATCATGGGCTCTTAGCAGTGAGGCGTATCAGAGAAAAATAACTTGTGACGACGATAGTAGTTTCGCTGTAAAGTTCCTACACAAATATGATACAAACAGTGAACTACAGGAAATACTATTCCCCGACGGCAGGCACAGCAAATCTTTGCGTTGTGGCCCTCTTGAGCCAATGGGCCCGACCGACCACCGTGTCGTCCTCTTGTAATGGCGTCGTGGGCATGGGGTCATGGGTCAGTACACTGCTTTCTCGGCCATTGTCAGTTTTCTTGACGATAGAGCCACTACTTTTCGTCCACTTAGTTCTTCTATTGGCCTGAAAAGGCTGAGCACACCCTGATCCAGTCTCTCTCTCCCCCCCCCCCCCCCCCTCTCCCATACACACACACAGGCACATCTAGGAATTATTTCTCACAGTGCCAGGAATTCAACCCGAATGCTTCGCGTAGCAGCCACACACACTGACTACTGAATTGCGGAGACGGATTACTCCCAACAGATTTTTACCATGAATTTCTGCACTGTTCGTATCCAGTTGACCTCGCACATGTCAGTACAGTCTTCATGTCGAATCACTAAGCACTATTTCCTCTTTTGAAACTTACAGACTTTTGTCACATGGACGAAGGCGAATTCCTGGCGATTCGTTCAGTTTGTAATGCTAGAAGTAATCTTGAATTAAATTAGTTCCTTAGGACTACTGTCGCTTTACTTAACCTTAACAATTTATTTGTAAGTAATAACTGAGACAACACTTGCCTCCTTCGGCACCAACGTTGTGTGCTCCGCTGTGTCGAGGTCGTAATAGAACAATCTGTCCTCGTCCACGTAAAGCAGCGCCGTGTCTGTAACAGAAAATATTGCAAGTGCTGCGTCGTCGAAGCCTTTGTATAGCTACGTGCACAAACAGTAATTGGGTATTGCAGAAGCTGAAACACCAAGAGATGGAGAGAGGGACCCAACGAGGACTAAAGAGGTCGTCACGCGTTCAATAATAAAGTGAAACTGTCAATATGTAAACCGTAAACTGTAATAAATATTCAGTCCTTCAGAACTAACCACGAGGTATTAGTGCACACTGTTTATTTTTTCAAAATGCCATTGCGCATATCATACCTCAGACTAAATTTTTAAGGAGTTTTTTTTCAACACACAAGAATTATATGAGGCGTAGGCTAGGATGATAGTTGTATATGCCAATTTGGATGGTTGACGGAGGATTCTCTACGACATTACTTACTTCATTAATTGGAAAATATAGTCCAGAATATTGTTACACAACAGTTTAGAAAAACGGTCCTATTTCGAATAATGCGTCATATATCTCCTATGATTAGTAAGAGGATTGCGAACTGCAACTCAGTTTTCCCAAGTTATCACAAAGTCTAAAAAAAAAAAAAAATGTTTCACCGTAATTGCTTGAACAGGTCCTTGCCAGGGAGATATAAATGCCTCATAGGTTTCCACACAATTTTATTAATAGTGCTTCCTGATATTACGCAACTAGACTTAGAGCTTCAGAGTAATCTATCGCCAGACATCTTGAAGGTACTCCTAATGTCTTGTCTAATGCGATTTCCTCTCTAATTAACGTAGTTTGCTTCTCTGCTTTATCTCGTATCAAGACTAACAACTGGTCATACTAAGCAGAGCTAATCGGAAATTAATTTACGAAAACTTTCGGGTCAATGATTCTGATTTCAGTCAATAAATTGACATGTGAAAAGTCACGCCTTCTTTTTTCAACCAACTTCCGAGAATTTCCTCTTTTGTGTTGTTTTCTGTTGCTTGCAAGGTATAACTAATATAATTGCAGCACACTGTTCTTCTGGGAGTTGTAAATCTTTACCCTGTAAAATCGCATTGTCAACTGACAGTTTTTGACGATGTTATTCATAGCGAGAGGTTGCTTCAATATATTGAACGTTCCACAAACTAGTATTGTCAGCAAGTACTGAACATGTGCAGGCTGTAAGGTGTCAGGGAAATCCAACACCTTCCATGAAAACCCTGACATAATAAGCAAATCTAGTAGTATGTCACATAGCTCGGAGTAAATCGTGATAATAAATTAACCAAAGTAATACGAGAAACGAGTGAGCAAATAGAATACCACAGACTAACACAAGAATACCTAAATGCATGTCGTACCTTCCCACCGTGAGGCAGACGCAGTTCCAAGGGGAGAAACGAGGACAGAAGCCGAGAGCAGAACCGTGTTAAGCTAGAAGACCCTACGATAACGGACGGAGTGGACACCCACGTCGCTAGCCCACCGCTAAGTCTACCACCCGCACGTTTTAGCGTGAGGCTTTTTCTCGTCTCTGTTACGTCAAGGACCACCCCCCAGCCCATGTTAAAACTAGAGCCCTCCAGAAGAACAATATAGATCTTACGATAACGCTAAAAGGACCACACTAGCTGCAGGTTTTAGCGTGAGACTTTTTAGCGTCTCTGTTACGTTGCAAACTTTAAAAACATTGCCCCACCACGAAAAGTATAACGTTTCTCATTGGATAGACAGAATTTTTGTAGGTGGAGCTTAAGGTTATCATTGAGACCCTGATTGGTCAGATGAAAACACAGCCAGATAGTTTTTTAAACCAACTTCGGTAAATTGTAGTAAGGAGAAGTTAGGAGAGAGTTGGTTCCGAGACGGCGAGCTGGATGGCTGGTGCGCCGGCCGCTGTCGCCCTGACGCTGCCTAAACACCGACAAGGTAATGAACGCACGCGATGCCGCATTTTTGAGCGCATAAGGCTTCACTCAGAACTGCAGAAGACTCATCTGTTACACCCCCTTTTTTGCGTAATACTAGTGTCGATCGTCAATTAAAACTCATGGTGTTCACATTTGCCACTTGAAGTAAAAATTTGAAACGCGATAATTTTTCTTTTATATAGTTATTGAGAAGCCACATCAGCCACTGTAATTTACGACAAGTTAAATAAGTAATTAAAGATAATTGTGGGTCACTGTAGACCATTTTGATAGTTTTCTCTTTTGTGAAACTTAAATTAAACCTAGATTATTGATGTGATATGGCATAGGTCATCCTTCGATCCATTGTAGAACTTGGAAATCCATTCAGGGAATATTCGTTCACATTTTTGTTGGACGCTGTTGGTTTTTACCATCCTGTATTAAAACACTTCCTTTTATCAATAGTGCAATTTATAAACAATGTTTTGTGAGTAGAATAAAATTTTCAATGGTAAACTTAACTGTTTTTTCGACGTTATTTTACCAGCTAACTAAAAATAGGAAAGCCTTGAACCCTTTCCACTAAATTTAGTTAGTATTAAGATTCTTTTACAGGGAGTGCAGTGGAGCAGGGAGCTGACGCTGAGATCATTTAGTATTTGGTTATATCATCGCTAGTCTCACTGAACTCTTCTGAATTCTACATGTCATGTGTGGTCTGGCGTCTCCTTACCAGCAACAGCTCCCAGGTAAAAACTAGTTAATTCCCTAAAAAACACGCTCAGAGCGTCGTTGCGCAAAAGTGGTAGGGAGACACGATAAAGAACAAACAGATACCACCATGAATGTTTAGAAGGCCCCTTAAAAGATATCAACCAAGGAAGACCACAGTGTTTCAGCAAGAGTCTCACGCAGTGCAGATGTTAAGCTAGATGTCCAAATGAGAGGTTTCGCTCTCAGAGAGTTTTTACGAGTAATAGGTGTCGTACAAACAGCGCGGAGAGTTAGCTAACCGGGTGTGTCCGACAGTGTGGCTAGATCTCAGATAGCTGCGCTCTGCCTGTTTAGACCTTTCACGCAGACGGTACTCCATCTTTCGGGAGCTGTTCACTGTAGCTCCAGGACAATAAAAACTGTACAGGCATTCTCGGGAGAGCTTAGAGTACTCTGAGAGTACTGAGCAGCCATACTGTGTCCCAAATTTGTGCCATATTTCACTGTTTATACACTACCACATCTTGGTAAAATATATGTTGCCATACTAATGCACACATTAAACACAAGTGCCCATGAAGTATCCAGTGGCCGTGGCACGTTTCTGAGCGAAGAAATCGTTCGTTTCACATCCTAAACGAACACTACGAGCACTCAGCCAATTTCGGAAGTTCTAGACTAAAACAATGCTGTGCAGCAAATAACTTACAAAAACATCGTAAACATATAATGCAGAGTTAAGAAATGAAAATAAATGAACCTGGGACTCGATCCCACCTTATTATGATTGTGTGAGTGAACGTCTAGTGCGCTGCCCACTGTGCCACATTAACCCTGCCAGAAGTTGCACAATAAATGTATACCACCATCGTCGGGACAGTTGCGACTACTGCGAGTGAGCGTCAGCGACGTGTTGGCAAACGAAGTAATAAAGAAAGCTGCCAGAAAGTGGACTCATGACGATATTGTGCATTTAATGGGTGTGTGCGAGAAAAGGCCAGCGTTACGGAATATACAGTGACTAGACGTCAGGAAATGGGATAAGAAGCAAATTTTGCTGCCTGAAATGCCTACAGTTTGTATCACATCCTCAAAAGAAATTTACCAGAATATCCATAATTCAAGGACTCAGGCAAAGTATTTTATAGTATCGACTAATTAACATAGAGATAAAAGTGAAGTTGTGTGCATCTTCATGTTTTCACGGGGTAAATACTGTTTCATAACATTTCGGGCGTGCAGCGGCATAAATTCAGCTCCTTCTGCGGCTGCAAGCCCGAAATTGTATGGAACAAGTGAAGTTATATTTGAAAGTAATCGTTCGGTACGAGGAAAGCTGCCATTTAACTTCAAGTATGACATTGGTATTGATGAACAGAGCTTCAGCAATTCAAGAGTGGTTCCATAAGTCAATACAAGTAAAAACGTTGAAATAAATGTATGTTATGATTAAGGCTAGATTCTCATTCAAAATCGTCGAGAATTCAATTTTTATCGCGTTTTTTGAAAGTTATATGTGTCCAGAATGTTTGGACGAAAAGGTTTTGCAATCCGCGGATTACGAAAGTTTCTACAGCCCATTGTTCGAAGCAGTGTCGAGGCCATCGTCGGGAGCTCTCAGCCGCAGACACCAGGTTCTGGTAGAAAACTTGTTGTGTCGTGACGCACTTTCACAAACTGATTTATATTGCAGTACGCATTCAAACATTTTCGCCGACAAAGCTGACGAACGACGTCTGCAGGCTGCCGAGTGCAGCATATCCAGTTCAGTCAGATCGGATTTTTTCTCGCTAAGAGGAAGGAGGGAATTGTCCGCCCCCGGTAGGTGAGTGGTCAGCGCGACGGACTGTCACTCCTAAGGTCTCTGGTTCGATTCCCGGCTGGGTCGGAGATTTTCTCCGCTCGGGGACTGGGTGTTGTGCTGTCCTAATCATCATCATTTCATCCCCATAGACGCTCAAGTCGCCGAAGTGGCGTCAAATCGAAAGACTTACTCCCGGCGAACCGTCTACCCGACGGGAGGCCCTCGTCACATGCCATTATTATATATATTATATGAGGGAATTGGTCTCTAGGAACAATGGGAGTTAAAGGAAGATACAGTCCTGGATCTGCAGACTAAACGTAGGTAACGAAAACACTCCTTTGGTCAAAATTTAGTCAAAGTTGGTCAAAACATAATTTTTCGACCACCATACTGGATTAACCATTCTGAATTTTGAAAATCTAACTTCAGATTTGTGTTCAGTGACGTAAGAAATATAAAATGACCTGTAGTGTTTGTGTAAATCGAGATAGTAATACACATAAAAGTTTTCCCTAAACTTTAAGCAAGTTTTTCCCCAGAAACGATTTTTCAACGCTGCGTGCAATATAAAATAAAAACAGTTAACCCATTGACTTCTACTTTTAACCGCCGAAAAGTAAATACTTTTGTTGAGAGTTTATACCTATAATATTAGAAATTTGTTAATATTAACTTTTTTTGTAAGACCATAAAGATTTTAAAAAATCGAACTGAAAGTTCGAGTTAGCACCATATCGTTAAATTTAAGTTTATTTGATTGTCGTTAGGTACAAGCTCTTATAAATTTAATGTATTATCGACTGATATCATCCATTTTTGATTTCAGATAACTCCTGAGGAGCTACATTGCATTCAGTCTGCATACTTCAACCTTGAGGGGCACTTGATCAGAACCGTCATTTCGGGCGCCATTTTGTTTTTCTAATTGAAAATCTGCAATAGAGCTCAAAGTATGATCAGTCACAATCCCGAACAGATCCTTTGTATATCTTTTCATTCCCTCAACAACAACAAAATTCCATACTTTTTTGCCCATTTGAATGAGAACCTTGTCTTAATGTATTAGATATCCGCCCTATTTGGCTCTTGAGAGTCTGTGGGTATCAAGATGAAATTTGTGTAATGTTACTTTACCAAATGTTAGCCGGCCGGGATGGCCGAGCAGTTCTAGGCGCTACAGTCTGGAACCGCGCGACCGCTACGGTCGCAGGTTCGAATCCTGCCTCGGGCATGGATGTGTGTGATGTCCTTAGGTTTTTGTTAATGAGAATAAACATAGCTGATGCCATAAATATTAGTGTTACAAGCAGTCTATCTTTAACGCTAATGAATTTACCCATAATAACATCCAGACTGGGAAATTTTGGATCTCATTACAAAGACTATTCCTTCCATCACCATCGCTTTCATTCTCATATAGTTTCGATATTGTTGTGGTTTTTGCATCACAAGCTCTACAATTAATTGTTGCATGCTCCAGACTCATTATGTTGCCTAAATGCTCTTTTATCCAACACGAACACGGTAGCTCACGTTTCTCCATTGCCACTAAAAGTAGTAAAAGTGCAACTGCAACTCGATGCTCTTCCGTCACAAGCTCTTCCTTCAAGCACGGAACTACTACAGGAAAATCTCGCGGGGAGTTATCTCTCAGCTCTCACATACACTCTCATGCTGCTGCGTGCAAACACTTCCAACATCTGCTCTCGCAACACTCTCAGACACTTACAGAAAGCACTCGCAAAGAACTAAAGGACAGTAACTATCAGCGAAAATAATCTCCCAATGTAAGCAATGTACTATCTCATAGTATCAAATTGAGCAAAGACTCTTACGTGTATCACAGCCCTTAGTACTCAGGTAACACCGTTAATGGATCGATAAAAACTGAAGAAAATTGAAGAGAATTTTCACCTTATGCTATGCACGGTTTGTTTATTTTTGTTTCTATCAAACCTCATTCGCCGCTTTATGTGCGATCTTCAGCGGATTTTTGTTTATTATTCTGTGTCACAAAATGATGTTAGTCATGCAGTGTTGACTGTTTCATTTGTTATTTTACTTTGTACAGTCTGTAATGGTTTCTGAAACTGTGTGTCTTTGTTTCATGCGGGCGTACACGTGTTAAAATATTTATTATATTCAGTATTGGTGTGTTAACAGTTCCACGTGCATTTTCGTATTTTATAGGGAAACCGCTACGTTTCTTCCACCAGCACATGTCCTGTAATGAGAATAATAAAACTACTGTGGGCTGTCCTTGATTATCATAAGTAAGCGTAAACTACAGCAGTTTTTCTAGGCCCTTTGGTCAGTTAAGTCATACCCGCGATACCTGTACGTTAGGTGGGTTCTATACATATCGGGTGTTTTCTCATAACGGTCGCTTTCTTTACGTTTGAAATCAGTGGTTTACTAGATCCTCTATAAAACAGAAGCAATGAACCGCCCAGAAACTGAACGAGGATATATAAAAAAGGGCGACGTAACCTGCGTAGCGTTTTTGTTCTACATCGTTATCCTCCTTTCTGTTACCTAACAATAAACAAAATTGAAAATGTCAATCTGCAGTCCAGCGTTTATTCTAAAGTTGTTGATTTCCTACGTGAAACAGGAAGATGTTGTAGCAAAAATAAAAATAAAAAGGTACAGGTTCCTAAAGAAAGAAAGTAAAATGAAAAAAATGTTCTTCAGGGGCACTTATATTTAGTAGTTATTAGCCAACAGAAGGTATACGGCAGTACCTGTTCTGATTGTGGCAAGTTTTACATTGGTCAGTCAGGCAGAGACACAGCAACTAGGCTGGCTGCACATGAACGCAGGTTGAAGTTGCAGAATTCTGACGCCACATTTGCTGAGCATGTACTGAGTCAGGTCCACATCTACCAGCCAGATTTCCATGTCCTTCACTAAGCAAACAAAGGCCAGAAACTCAATCGTCTGGAAGCTCTGGAAATTAACAAACATCTAGCTCACAGTCCAGATCTAATCTTAGATGATCAGACTGAGTTTAACACTTCCCCTCACCTAAACTTCACATAATCCTCTCTGTTTCTCATCACATCCCTAACTGTCTGTTCCTAGATACTCCTGCCAATGCGTTGTTTTATTTTATTGACATTGGCTATGTAATCCATATAGTCTGTAGTTACAATTGTTAATCAATATTTTAACTGTACTTATATTACTTTCCATGTTTAAGCCTCTTGAAGTTGTCTCATCAAGTACTGTTTTTTTTTCTCGGTTCACTAATGTAATGCAAACTGTTAATTAGGCACAGTTTTAAGTATAGTGTTGATGTTTTTCCTGTTTGTTCCGTTTATATTTATATATTGTTCAGCTTTTTTACTTTTTAAACTGCAATACCTTTACGCTCTCGAAGATGGCATTTTCTGCATGCTCCCTCACACTCTTCTAGTTTCCTACATTTATTCATTTCTGTTTATCTTATTGATATTGGGTAAGTTCTTCATATATTCTATAGTTACGCTGATAATTCTTTCTATTAATTGATTTGTGTATCACTCTCCTTGTTTAATACCTCCTGAAGTAGTCTTGTCAAGTACTATATTTATTTTATTTTATTGGTTTTGTTTATTAATACAAACTGTTACATAGGCCTGCTATTCCAGTTTTGCGTTAAAGTTTCTTCCTGTTTGTTTCCTTTATATTTATTTCCTATCAAATTTTTACTTTTTACTTTCCATTACCACCACGCTGTCAGAGATGTTATTTACAACACGTTTCTGCTTCAAACCAGATGTGTAACTTCTTTTCCAATGTCGTTCACATAACCGCTTAAGAAAATAAAACTAACGCTGTGGAACAAAAGCAAACTAGCGCTTTTCATTTATTATATTCTGTATCTTTGATACCTGAGAGTACAAATGCTTTTTCAGTCAGTACAAGCGAGTGGAGTATCTTTGCGAGGCAATTTAACGGATGTTAGGGATCTTGTCATTTTCTCAACCGTTTCTTGAGCACAAAACGAACAGACACTTTTCAAAAGAACATTCCACTCTTCTACGCCTCCATAACCCCACGCAAGCCATCATGCAGTTCAATGTGGGTGAGGGCACCTCATACCAATATTAGCGATTTTCAGTCCTATTCCAATCATGTATGGAGCTAGGCACTACACTCTGTCTGAACTAGAGTACTCGGACACCCCTATGCAATGCGAAAACAACAAGTTATCGTCACAAGAGGCGGATCCGCCAGTGTAAAAGTAACTGGTCAATATTCTCTTGTTACTATTGTGTGGTCAATAGAGAAGCAATAACAGCAGAATGGGTCAGGAGAGCTCGGTGACTTTGAAGAACTTACTAACAACTCCACCAGAACGATATCTACCCTTCTAAAGTTGCCCAAGTTGACTGTTTGTGAGCTGACTGTGAAGTGGAAATGCAAGGAACAACCACAATTACACCAAGACCAAGCAGACGTCATGCTTTTACGGGAACGGTCCTTGCATTACATCAGTGGAAGGAATCACTCGTGTGTCTGAAAGTGGTGTCAGTGATCCAGATAGCACAACGACTACAATGAGTTAAAAATAATGAGACACTATGATCCAGCAGCTCCTCATAAGTCATTCACTGCTGTAGTCAATGTTAGTGACGTTTGAGGTGGTGTAAAGAACGATGCCACTGGATACTGGATGACTGAAAACGAGTGATTAATCACCTTATACCCTGTGGTAATCCGATAGGAGGATTTGGGTTTGGTGGATGCTTCGAGAACGTTACCTGCTATCATGTAGCAACAGTGAAGTACACAAGAATTTGGTGGAAATGGAAATGTCGTGTGACTAGGGCCTCCCATTGGGTAGACCGTTCACCTTGTGCAAGTCTTTCGAGTTGCCGCCACTTCGGCGACTTGCGCAGAAAATCTCTGACCCAGCTGGGAATCGAATCCGGGCCATTATTTATGGCATTTCATCGTGCTGACCACTCAGCTACCAGTGCGGACAGAAGGTGATGTTATAGTATGGAAGTGTTTTTCATGGTTAGTGTGTGGTCTCGTTATTGCTTTTTAAAAAAAACGATAAATGTGGAAGGATATGAACACATTTTACACCATTGTGTAAAGCGTACAGTAGAGAAACACTTCAGAGACTGTCGTAGCTGCCCCTTATCACTTAGAGGGCCAGCACAACAGACAAGCAAGGTGGGCTTCCGACCTCCCTTCAAGAGCTCATATCAAAACATCGCCAGTGAATGTAAACATCAACAGACGTTCCGCATAAACATGGCACTACTTCATGTAAAGCCATGTGACAGATATCCTACAATGTGATTAACTGTAACACTCCGCCGAATCAGCATTATAAGCATGCCAGCAGAGTCAAACCAGCAGTGTGTACCTGCAGCTAGGACAGCTCCGGCCAATAGCTATGCTGGCTCTAGCCCAGTAGACACTCGCCGTAGTCTTCTGCAGAAATGTGGATCTTCTTGGTCATAACGCTACTTCCGAATTATGTAACGTAGTATTTTGGTTGTTATTATTTCTTTTCATTGTCTTGTAACTTTTATCTGGCTTTGGCCGACCACAAGAATTATCGTGTTTATTGTTGTTCTTGAGATGGAAATTAGTGCCCGTCAAGAACGCGTTTTAGTTAAATACAGTGTGTTCAGACTAGATCGTTAGTTCTTTCCTGTCGACCGCAGGAGACTACAGAGACGAAGATTCTTTTTATCAGCATGACGATGCTTGCTTACTTTCTTACTTTTAAGGGCGTCTCCACTCTTCAGCAGTTGCCTTGTATTTCCATTCGCCAGCTTTCACGATCATGGTAGTCTTTCTTACAGATCACTCTCCCTCATCATTCCATTTACTCCAACTCTCCATGTTACAGACATCCGTCCACGCTTCTTCCTTCCCAGGGACGACCATTCCAGGACTGTTTTTGGCCATTGTTCTTTATGCATTTAGTGTACATGGCCATACCACTGGGGAGCTCTGTTCACGTTTCTTTGCACAATTGCCTGTCAATGCACCCTGCCATGAAATAGCATCAGTGAGGCAATAGTTTGTAGACAATGGCCGGCCGCTGTAGCCGAGCGGTTGTAGGCGCTTCAGTCCGGAACCTGTGCCGATCTGTTGCTGTCCTGAATTCAATTTCTGATGCGATGCTTACTTGAGAAACACTATTAGAGCTGGATTAATACTCTAAAATTTCTCACTGCACCGTCCTGAATACGATTTCATGTGTTTCCCCGTCTCCAGAACGCATCTAATAATTATAAACGCTCCATCTGCATCCGTTAACAGTTTTTACATGACCGTTTTATTTCACGTCGCTTCTTAGAATTACCACTAAATGTTTAAGCAAAGTGCTGAGCTCAAGACGTTCACAGTTAAGTCTTACCAAATAGCATTTTCTCTCCACAAGTAAATAAGGGCATTGCTCACCACTTATCCATTGAGCGTAGTATGTCCGTGCAGTGTAGTCACTGGATATCGATTCCTCCAGTCCAAAAGGCTCTTTCTGGACTGGAAAGGCAGCAGCAGTATGCATAACCATTAGGCATCCAATCTGAAGCAAGAGAAACATGACAGATCAGCTAACGCTCTGAACAAGATTGTAAACAGATAAATGATTTTTTTATTGCTCATTGTTCTGTTTTGAATGCTCAAATCCCACCTAGTTCTAGGAAACGTTTAACTGCTAGACAAAATTTTATCTCTCAGATATGTCTGTGGTGTTCATCTGTCTGGCAATCTGAATCGCTGGGTTTATGGAACACAGCGCCATTTCTTCGGTGATGTCTTGTGAGCACTCTTGGCTGAGAAGACATGTTCTAGACGTAAACTGAAGGCAGAGAGGCGGAGAAAGGGAATGAAAGGAAAGGAAGGAGATCACTACTGTCAGCTGCATTGGGACATTAGGTGGAATCAGTGGCGACGGGTGAAAATGTGTACAAGACCAGGATTCGAACCTGGGATCTCTTGCTGACTAGGCAGGTGTGTTAACCACTGCCCTATCCGGGACACAGCATTATTGCAACAACATGGACTATCTCAGCACGTCTCCCAGCCAATTCCCATTCCCATCGAGCATCACATATCTGCAGACCCTGTCCATTATCTTCATGTTCACTACTATGATATGCCCATAGGAGGTCAGACATGTTCAAAAGAACAGATACTCTGCATTCATATGATTGATACACCTTCTTTAGTGTGGAAAACAAATGCTTCCGACCTCCTGCGGTAATCTCAGACTGGCGAACATGGAGGAAATGGACAGGGGTTGCAAATAGACAGCACTCGATGGGAATGGGAATCAGCCACAGGCGTGCAGAGATAGTCCACACAACTGCAATTATGGTGTGTCCCGTATGACACAATGTTTACCGCACCTGCCTAGTAAGCAAGAGATTCCAGGTGCAAATCCTGATCAGATAGACATTTTCACTTGTTGCTGCTAAGTCCATGTAACGTCACAATGCAGCTGATGGCAGAGATCCCCAGTAGTAGGGCAAAGTGGGCATGGCCCAACTCTGCATTGTTGCCAAATTGATTCAAGATGGCGGATTCAAGAAGGTGGCCATAGATGTGGCATCGTCGAAGTGACGTCATGGTGGGAAGTTCAAACTTTTAAGGGAAAATATGTCAATTGGGCTACCTCCACTAACCTAACCCTACCTCTCCCCCCCTCACCCCATCTCCCCCACCATCTGGAAATTGGCAGGAAAACGACTCAGTCCGCACTGGGCTGCAAGTAGGATGGAGGTAAGTCTTTATTTTGTATATATTGCTCCCATCCCCTCTCCTTCCCCCAGCTGGAAACTGGTGGGAAAAGGACTCAGTCTGTACTGGGCTGCCAGACAGGATGGAGGTGAATATGCATTGTTTATTTAAACAATTTGCTATTGTCATAGCAATGTCTATCTGCTGGACTGGGAGGACAGACATAATTGTTTGGTGTGTTCAATGGATGAGACGTCCACGCTGGGAAAGAGGAGTATGTTAACTGTAACCATGCGTTTGAGGATTGTGTCAATAGCTAAGATATTTGGTGAAGACGAATACGCTTCATGAAATAATGACAATGCAGCAGGATGGGACTAAGTTACATTTCACAGGTCATACTGATAAATGTGTGTGGTGTAACTGTCGATCATTCGATAAAAGTCCAGTCAGTCTGTCTTCTGAACCACAAGAGGCAAGATGTTCGCCCACTCTGGTGTTTGGCCTCTTCCAATTTGCAGGGAGTGCGCCGGCTCATGGCACAGCCACATGGTAGACGCAGGACTGCGTGCTAAACACTTTCTGTGACATTTGAAATAGCCGTGGCGCTCCACCTCGTTTGTTGTTGAACATTAACTGATTCAGGAGTTATTACATCTGTTGTTGTGGAATGTTGTCTCATACATAACTTGAAGATGGAACAGGGAGTAAATGTACCACTGCACAGAGAGAGAGAAAGAGAGCTTTGCAGATGATGCGAGAATATTTAAACTATCACACGTTTTATTCCGAGGAATACCACCACTTCAACACTTTGACACAGACTCTAAAAAGATCGCAAAACACTCGTGAAACCGTCCCAAAGACACTTCCCGCTTTTATTGGAAATACTCTTATCTTTAAGTACAAGCTGCTTCAGGAGTTACTAAATTTCATTGAATATGTCTCTAAATGCGCTTTCAAAAAGATCGGTGCACGGTAGTTTGCGTCAGTTTTGCTATGTATATCGCCACACTTGAACACGGATTCTAAAAAGATCGCGACATACTTGTGAAACTATCCCTGAGTCACTTCGCGCGTTTTTGTGGGAAATACCACTGTCTTTCAGTACGGGGTGCTTCAGGAGTTACTAAATTCAGATGAATATGTCTCTAAATACTCACCTTCAAACAAGATCGCTGCACAGTAGTTTGCGTCAATTTTGTGATGTATACACACCCATACGAACAAGGACTCTAAAAATCGGTGCACAGTTGTGAAATCACACTATACACTCTTTTGTGGGAAATGGATCCCGAAACCGAAATCGGTTGCAATATCTCATTTCATGCACCAAAATGATGATATTGAGAAGTCAAAATAGTCTCTGTAGCTCTAAACAGGAAGCTCACCGCTTTTGTAGTTTTAGGCGCTTGTTTGAAGGCAGAGAAAAAAATTTCTGAGTCCTGCAGCAACTGTAGTATTCATTACTTTTCTGAAACGGTGAGTGGGCTTAGTTAACATTTGCTGCTGCTGGAGTCAGGGACGTTATTTTCCTCACTTCTCGAAGCACACTGATGTCTAGGCACAGATGGGAAAAGCAAAACAATTACACAACGAGAATTCGAAGCACTGTCCTACAGACGAGAAAAATGGCTGTAATTTGTGAATTTTCGATGTCCTACAGCTGCTGGTCTAGACATGCTCGAAAGACACAGTGTCGACTGGGAGAATCATGCCACTGGACCGAACCAGAGGTGGATGGTCTGCCAGGACTTGTCTCTGACCACTCCAACGAAGAATACATCACGTGACTCTCGGAGCTTTCCACAGATACCTTGAACCTGTCGTGTTCAAAACAGTGTGCAGAGGCCCCCTATGCCCCGCTCAATGGATGTCTTGTAAGTGGAGCATTCTGAGTTGCTCTTACTGAATTTGCCCACCAAACTTCTGCTGCTGCTGCAGCTGCTGGTATGGGAGCACAGTCCGCCGTATTCTGCAGGTGAGACATTCAGTGACAAAATTATTTGTACAGATGGAAAAAAAAACATACAGGAGTCATATTCCACTGACAGTTATTTGTACAGATGGAAAAAAACATACAGCAGTCATATTCCACTGACAGTTAAACCCTGCAAAACTGATCCACAGATCATGAACTACGAAAACTATCGCCGAAGACACTTCCCCAATTACGCTGCTCTGCTACTGTCGAGGAATGTTTGTATTTTTCGGTGTGAAACCCGCCAAACTCTTGTCGATCTGGGAGCACTGTCTGCTACTTTTTTTCTACAGACAGGTAAATTAGGAGACTTTCAACAGCAAAACTATTTTGCACAAATCGAAAAAAAACATGCAGCACTCATATTGCACTGACAGTTAAACAATGCAAAATTGGTCTACAGATCAGGAAATACAAGAACTATCGCCAGAGACACATCCTCAATTACACTTCTCTGATACTGCCATCTGGTCTGCTACTGCCATCTGGTAGAAATGTTGTCTCCTATTTGGAATCAAGTCTTTCCGTTCAACCTCCTACTTGTGTTTGGTCCAACGGAGATGTCTTTTAGTGATTACAGCCAATAGTGAATCATATTCGTGGCACTCTCATATCTCTGAACGAATCACCTTTTTCGATTTATGATAGGACTGTCCTTTTTGACCACTCGGTAGAAATGGGAGCATAAATCCACCAGCTGTGTACGATGTGTAAGGCCAACGCCAAAACGAAGCTTTCTGCTGCAACACGAGGTAGTAGTAGAAAATAACAGAACGGGAACTGGAAGAAGGACGAGGATTTTGCTGCTGCATTGAAGTGCATCTCCAAACTACATAAAGATACTGCTGTCTAAAGGACATCTGCGTCCCTCAGGGTAGATTCACGTCTGTCATCCAAACATTCTCTCCATAATCACTATTATGAACCATCCAACACAGAATTTAAAAACTAAAAACTATAAACTCTACTAACAGCATACAGCAGATAAATCGATAAGGTATTACCTACCCCTATCCGAAAACAAATACCATCTGCTTGCTGGCATCGAGCATATGTGGCGATCCTGTTAACTGTATAGCTATAGTAATTTCTTAGACTTTCCCGGCGATTTGATGACATCTCGTGGAAATCGGGTTTTCTGCCGGATATCAGCGTCTTCCAAACACGATATTTCGACGTCATTACTTGACGTCTTCATCAGGTGTTCCCTGAGACTGGCTGCTTGCTGGACCGGGTCGCATATTCATGCCTGCCCGGTGCCTGGTGTTCTGTTTGCCGTTCCCTAGGCGGTCCGCGCCCGCTAGTCGCGCTATCCTGCCGCTCTAGGTGTTCTCTATTCCGTCCGCGCCCGCTATGGCCGTCTCCAACTGCGGTCGGCTGTACTCTCTGTACACCGCCGACGTGCCAAAGTCGACGCCGAGGGTGCACCTGGCGCTCTACGCGGACGACACCGCCATCTACACTCGCAGCAAGGACGCGCAGCTAATGCGCCGCCGGCTGCAGCTCTCCTGCAACGAGATTGGAGCCTGGGCCACCAAATGGCGGCTCAAGTTCAACGCCGGGAAAAGCCAGGCGGTGATATTCACGCGCCGCCGCATTCCCGACGCGCTGCTGCAAGTGCGGATCATGGGAGGCCCCATCCCGTGGTCGCGCACAGGAAAATACCTCGGCGTCACCCTCGATCGACGCCTGACGTGGGGTCCACACATCCGGGAGCTGAGGGGCCGAGCGCTCGGCAGGTTGCGCCTGCTGTACCCGCTCCTCAACCCAACGACGACACTGCCCCCCCACTGCGGCCTCTCGCTGTACCTAGCACTCATCAGGCCAGTGCTAGAGTACGCGGCCGTGGTGTGGGGAAACGCGGCAGAAACGCACATCCAGACGCTGCAGCGTGTGCAGAATAAAGCCCTTCGGCTGGCTCTACACCTGCCGAGGGACTACGGCACACGCAGGCTGCACGACGCCGCTTGAGTCCAGATGTTGGAGCGCCGCTTCCGCGCGCTCGCTACACCATTTTATGAGTTGACGAGGACCTCCGAAAACCCGCTGGTCAGGGGGCTGGGAAACCAACCCCACTGGCGCCCAGCGACCAGATGGCCAGACCTGCTGCTGGAGTAATCCAAGCAGCAAGAGAAGAAAAATTACGAAGCGTGAAGACGTGAAGACGAACAAAACGTGAGGACCACAACGACAAATTGCGATCTCTGACGCAGGAACAGCAGGCCCTGCTTAACCTGCCCAAAACGTGCAGTGAATGCACGAGATGTCACGCACGACGACGACGACGATGGCCTCCTGGTGTTCCCTTCTCGGTCCGCACCCGCGAGTGGCGCTCCAATGACGCTCTGGACGTTCCCTATTCCGTCCGCTCCCGCTCTGGCCGTCTCCGACTGTGGCTGAGGCTTCCTGGTGTTCCCTTCTTGGTTCATGCCCGCAGTGTGCGGATGTCTGAGGCTCGTTGTTGGTGTTGGAAACATATTTTCTCCGGCATTGCTTCAGCAGTTCAAATGCCGGGTTCCATGCAGTGCTTAGCTGGTATCCTGCTTGCCGGTTAATCAAGTTTTGTGCCATGTTTATCTCTATAGATTCAGTGATGACTCTATCCCAGAACCTGGGGGTCTGGACCATGACCTTGGTGTTCTCATAATCCATGGAATGTTCCAATTCTAGGCAGTGTTCTGCTACTGCTGATTTTGTGGCCTGCCTTAGCCTATAGCTATTGATGGTCAAAGTTACCTGCACAGATCAGTGTAAAGTTTCGTCGCCTGTGTTGTAGGAGGACCATATCTCACAGACTAATAGTCGCTAGAGAGGGTCTCTGTGCTGTTGTTGTTTGATAAATTTTTTTTCTGCTGTAACACGTTCACGCAATGCATTGTACGCCACCCTACATATCTTAAAGCTAGACATCAAGCGGTTTAAATTATGTTGTTACTGCTGCCACAACACACACACACACACACACACACACACACACACACAGGATGATTTTAAATAAAAAGCAGTTGTGGCGTATGGAAACTGGAAGACTTTTGCTGCATTGTGGAGCGTTTCCAAACAGCTGTGTGAAGGTGATTGATGACCTGTACATTTAAACTCATCTTTCACAGTAACGGGGTGGTAGATGGCTCGGTGCTGCGTTTCGACTGGTTTCTCATGTTGCTGTAATGTATGCGGCCACTGTTTCGGTACTAGCCATCCCTGGGAGGTGTTGCCCCTCTACCGAGACTCTATCTCAAACAAGTGATATCCGTCAGTCATTATGTGTTAATCAACAGTGTACCAGTGGATGGATGTGACGGGAAAGATACTGCCAATGTACTGTAACAAGGACCGAAGTTGATAGTGCGATCAATTTTAGCAGTTTTACTGTTATTTCAAAGCTGACCAATGGCACAGCAGCACACTTCCCAAATCCTTTATCATCTCTAAAACTGCCACTCCTCTAGTTTATGAGTATCATATACTAGATTGCAAATGTACAATGAAGCGCAAAAGAAACGGGTATAGGCGTGCATATTCAAATACAGAGATACGTAGAGAAGCAGAATACGGTGCTGTGGTCGCCAACGTTCATATGAGAAAACAAGTGTCTGGTGCAATTGTTAGAGCGATTACTGCTGCTCCAATGACAGGCTATCAAGATTTACGAGATTTTGAACGTGATGTTATAGTCGGCTCACAAGCGATGGGACACAGCATCTCTGAGGTAGCGATGAAGTTGGGATTTTACCGTAGAATCATTTCACGAGCGTACCAGGAATATCAGGAATCCAGTAAAACATCAAATCTCTGACATCGCCGCGGCCAGAAAAAGATCTTGCCAGAACGAGACCAACGACGACTGAAGAGAATCGTTAAACATGACACAAGCGCAAACCTTTCGCCCATTGCTGCAGATTTCATTGCTGGGCCATCAACAAGTGTCAGCGTGCAAACCATTCAACGAAACATTATCGATATGGGCTTTCGGAGCCGATCCCTCTCTCGTGTATCCTTCATGACTGCACGACACAAAGCTTTACGCCTCGCCTGGGCCCGTCAACGCCGACATTGGACTGTTGATCACTGGAAATATGTTGCCTGGTCAGACGAGTCTCATTTCAAATTGTATCAGCGGTCGGACGTGTACGAGTAGGGAAACAACCTCATGGTTTGGGGCGTCTGCAGTTGGAGTGATATAGGACCTTTGTTATGTCTAGATATGACTCTGACAGGTGACACATACGTAAGCATCCTGATTCTCGAATTGCTGCCATGGATCCATGGACCCTGCATGTCAGTAGGATACTGTTCAAGCTGGTGGTCTTCAATGGTTTGGGGCGTCTGCAGTTGGAGTGATATAGGACCTTTGTTATGTCTAGATATGACTCTGACAGGTGACACATACGTAAGCATCCTCATTCTCGAATTGCTGCCATGGATCCATGGATCCTGCATGTCAGCAGGATACTGTTCAAGCTGTTGGTCTTTAATGGTTTGGGGCGTCTGCAGTTGGAGTGACATAGGACCTTTGTTATGTCTAGATATGACTCTGACAGGTGACACATACGTAAGCATCCTGTCTGATCACCTGCATCCAATGATGTCTATTGTGCATTCCGACGGAGTTAGACAATTTCAGACACCACATGCGTCCAGAATAGCTACAGAGTGTAACCAAAAATACTCTTCTGAGTTTAAGGACTTCCAGTGACCACCAAACTCCCCAGACATGAAAATTATTGAGCATATGTGGGATGCCATGCAACGTGCTGTTCAGACGAGATGTCAACCCTCTCGTACTCTTATAGATTCATGGACAGCCTTGCAGGACTCATTGTGTCAGTGCTCTCCGGCACTACTACAGACATTGGTTCAAATGGCTCTGAGCACTATGGGACTCAACTGCTGTGGTCATTAGTCCCCTAGAACTTAGAACTACTTAAACCTAACTAACCTAAGGACATCACACACATCCATGCCCGAGGCAGGATTCGAACCTGCGACCGTAGCAGTCGCACGGTACCGGACTGCGCGCCTAGAACCGCGAGACCACCGCGGCCGGCACTACAGACATTAGTCGAGTCTATGCGTGCTTGCGGGTGCCCTACACGATATGAAGTAGGTGTACCAGTTTCTTTGGCTTTTCATTGTAGGTTGATGACTGTGCAGTATGTCCATTCATTGTTAATTCTCGTATTGCTGCCACAGATAAGAATTGTCTACACCAAGCAGAAGACATGGGAGTATTCCCGCATTTCGGCGTATTTTTCCCTTACTTTATACGTATTTTTTCGTCAATTTTTTTGTATTGTTATGTAACTTCTGGCCACGCCATCATGACATCACTTGTCGCCACGTATTCTAAATTTGAGTGTATATTTAGTACAGTCGTCAACACTTAGCGCAAATCAACTATTTTTTTCCTGGTCTCATGGTGTAGTACAGCACTGTACTTGAACGCAGTTGCATTGCATTTGCTATGATTTCTGTAGGTTTGTGTGTGACGGATGGTTCAGGGAGGAACTCAGAGTGTTTTCAGGTCTGTTGTCACCTTCACGTGGACACAAAGAATGAAGGCTGAGGTATTTCCCGAGACACAGGAAGTGCGATTATGCCGTCGGCACACGGACCGTGCTGTCGAACGTCAACGTTGAGTGTGCTGAGTTCAACGTGCTGCTGAACGCTCAGGAGCGAGGAGACTTGTGCACACGGTACGTGGGCCCCAGCGTGGTATAAGCGATCACAACGCACTCCAGCGTCAGTTGCGGGATGTTTACTAAACGGGTGCGCGTAAAATTCCCACATTAACTCTTTCAAAACTCACATTTCCTCCATTGCCATAGGCTAGTCACGTTATTCTATATGTAATACACACAACCTTATCTGCGGCGCCCGTGGTCGGCGAGAATTATACACGTCGCCACAGCCACTTTAGTCCGTAGTTACACTGTTATCTGAACAGGGCAAAGGATTATGCAGAACTCTCATAGTCGTAACGTCATTAGCACCCCTATTGTTCTAGATGAGACTACCTCACCTCACTTCAATATCCATGTTCATGTTTTAAGACGAAAAGGAAAGTACCATGTGCAATAAGTAAGGACACAAACTTATGAAAGTTCAGTGACAAACAGTGCGATACGAATTTACAATCGTTCTCCACATAAGATAAGCATTATTTCACCATTCACAAATTTTAGTAAAACCCTAACGTCATTCTTACTTGATCACTGTTTCTACCCAGCAGCAGAATTTTTTCAACATATGAATTACGAAACGTAAAAGAAAAAGGAGCAAAATATTGTTATACAAGTAGCGCAAGCAGTCCTGTAGATTAAGCCAATCGAACAAACTCACGCCTCATAAAAAGGTGAACTTATATTTACATAACATCAGTTACAGTAGTATATACTTATATTAAACTAATAATGCGTCAGGCCGGCCGGAGTGGCCGAGCGATTCTAGGCGCTACAGTCTGGAACCGCGCGACAGCTACGGTCGCTTGTTCAAATCCTGCCTCGGCCATGGGTATGTGCGACGTCCTTAGGTTAGGTAGGTTTAAGTAGTTCTAAGTTCTAGGGGACTGGTGACCTCAGAAGTTAAGTCCCACAGTGCTCAGAGCCATTTGAACCATTTTGAATAATGCATCAGAATCTATTAAGCGAATGTTAGGGGAAAAAAATTAGACACGGTGAGACGCAAACCATCGCCGTTTCATGAACGTCGGTAGAACTCGGTAACGCTACGCACTGTGCTAAACTAACAGCAAACAAAAAATAGCTCTGAGCACTATGGGACTCAACTTCTGAGGTCATTAGTCCCCTAGAACGTAGAACTAGCTAAACCGAACTAACCTAAGGACATCACACACATCCATGCCCGAGGCAGGATTCGAACCTGCAACCGTAGCGGTCTCGCGGTTCCAGACTTCAGCGCCTAGAACCTAACAGCAAACCTAGCGTAGCCATATCTAGGGTATTGTCAGTTGCTAAAAGCCTTAATCGTACCTATGTTACTACTTGAAATTTAATTATAACAAATTGTATCAAGAAAAATGCGTTTTAGATGGATCCTCAGTGTGTTGTTGCCTGCCAATGACGTACTCTCATAACACCGAAGATACAATACTACTTTTGCCACGAATAAGATGTTTCTCATTGTTTTTTTGCAAACGAATCACACAGTTAACAACGGGTTTTCGAGTGATTCTCAATTTGCTGGTGCTCAGAAACGGCATATATACGTATAGGTTTGAAGTGAATGCCAATATGGCGCCTCACAACTCTGTGCTGAAGGGAGATGGCGTGCATGTGACGTAGGTGGCGTTGTGCCATCTCATTGGTCAACGCTCAGACGCACGCTCAGAATATCTGACCTGCTAGATATTGCCCTGCACGTTCTGGAACACTCCCGAACGTGCTATTCCGCGCTATGACGTCAGAGACTCGGCACGCTCAACGTTCGGACGCACGGTCCGTGTGTCGACGGCTTTAGGATTGTCGCATGCCCATGCGCGCATCCTGAAAGTGTGACGCGCCCCGGCAGCCAACTCGTGTCACTGGTCGCCGAACGGTGGAATGCTATGTGTCCTTAGCTAAAGAGCGTTGTGGGACTGCAGTATACAACTACCAAACAGGCTGCGTGTTCGACATTATGCAGGACTGATTAGGTGTTTTAAACTCCAACAAACAGTATTTACAATGTGCTTTTCTGTACTCTCCACCAGTCCCGGCGGAGGTTCGAGTCCTTCCTCGGGCATGGGTGTGTGTGTGTTTGTCCTTAGGATAATATTGATTAAGTAGTGTGTAAGCTTAGGGACTGATAACCTTAGCAGTTAAGTCCCATAAGACTTCACACACATTTGAACATTTTGAGCTCTCCACCAATCACAACCTTGCGGTGCCAGTTAACAGCTGCTGTATGACGACTCCACCAATCACAACCTTGCGGTGCCAGTTAACAGCTGCTGTATGACGACATTCTACTGTATGTATATTGAGGTAATAGTGATATACACGAATTTATTGGTGTCTTTGGTGCTTTCCTGGAAAAAAGAGAACCATCTGCCTCTAAACTGACTACCATTTGCGTTAAATGATGTCAGAAAGTGGACGGAGTGATCGGTTGAGATGGAGTTGTAACGAGGTGTGATTTAATGGTAGACTGATGATGCGTTCTAGACACAGAGAGAGAGATGTTGCTGCAGGTCATTTAACCATTTTTTTCGTTGTTCTGTCAGGATGCATCAGTTGTGTGGCATAGCCTGTGTTCGACTCGTATATGGCCGCGTGTTCTGTGTGTGTCCTACAGCACTGTCTACTTGCGATCGTTATCAGTAAACCTCCCGGTCATTAGAGAACTTTCATCTCTTGTTGATGAAATATAACCATAACCTGACACATTTCTGTAAACGAACGAAGATTTATGCGATGTATCCATTCCACTGTCCCATCTTGGGTATAAAATCGAGACTTCAGTTTCATAACTAGCATGATTCTATGTTAGCGATAGGTGTTTCTGAAGCACTGCAATCCCTGTGTATATATTTGCTTGACAGATGTCAAACGCCGCTGCTTAGCGTTCATCTGTTTCCTTGTAAGAGGTATTCTCCGTTGATAACGATCATTTTCTATGGGACCATAGTATAATTTCTGAACCGTGATCGGACGTCAACAGTGGACGCTATACCTCTGGAAAGCTGTACTGTGCCTTTATCACAAGAATCGATGTTTCAATGAGTTATTTATTTTTCATGTTACAGTTTGTCATCATAGTTTAACTAAGACAAACTTCCAAAGATAATGTATGTCATGCGTTGGAAATGTATTTCTTGCATTGGGATATTACCGCACTGCATTTTAGCGTGTTTTAAGTGCAGAACCGTGTAGTCTTAAGAGTGCATGTGTTTATGTTCTCTCTTACAAATACCTTCTTGGTAGTGACACCACACACTAGAACAATATTTTAGAACTGATAGTGCAGTTGATTTACGTAAAATTCTTTAGACTCCGTCCGTAAGGAGCTCCAGTATGCATGAAAACCGGGTGTTTTCTTCTTCTTAACCGACTGTTACATCATCACAGTACTTTCATATTTACTATACACCGATAAGGGATGCTAACCTGCTCGACATACGCGCGTCTGGAGAGATTTTGTGCACTTGGATGGATGCTGGGAGTATGATTGGTGTGGAACAGCAGTTAGGGACTCGGCTTGGTCTGTCCTTCAAGAGATGTAAAATATAGCAGTCTACTTCTGGTCAGCTGCAAATTTAATCTGTGACAGTGTCGCAGGGAGGTGTCGTCAAACATAGTACAAGGAGATCTTTCAGTCTCCAACATTATCCTAAGAATACAAGAATGCTCTGTGACTTTCATCCACATAGTACGAGGATGCTCTGTGAGACCCGTCCATACAGAAAAAGATGAGTAATCGCAATCGTAAATTACGCGCTATGATCAAAGTGCTCGAAATATATAGATCGATGTCCGGTGTACTTTGGTGTATACGTTCGAAAATTAACAACGAGTGGACATATTGCACAGTTCTCTATCTACATTCGCAATCTAGTATATGGTACTCGCGAAGTAGAGGAGAGGCAGTTTTAGCAATGATACAGAAATTGAAAAGCATGCTGTGGCACCATTTGTCAGAGTTGAAATTACGGTAAAATTGCTAAAATTGATCATCGCACTATAAACTTTGTTCCTTGTTACAGTACATCGACAGTGTCTTTACCATCCCATCCGTTCGCCGGTACACTGTTGATCACTACACAATGACTGAATGATATCACTTGTTTGAGAGGAGGGGAGAGTCTTGATGGAGGTCAAAACCTTCCGGCGATGGCTAGCACCGAAACAGTGATCACGTACATGGCTGCAATAGGAGGAATCAGTTGAAATGGAGCACCAAACCATCTGCTACCCCGTCACTGTGGAAGAGGAGTTTAAATGTACAGGTCATCAATCACCTGCCCACAGCTGTTTGGAAACGCTCCACAATGCAGCAAAAGTCTTCCAGAAACCACAACTGTTTTTTATTTAAAATCAGACTGTGTGTGTGTTGTGGCGCAGCAGCAGCAACATAATTTATACTGCTTGATGTCTAGTTTCCTGTGAGAGAAAGTGAATCGAAATGTGTTAAAGTCAGTTTAGAACCTGACACAGACCTCGAAGTTATGGTGGAGAAAAAAATGTAGGTTAGTGTACAAAGCTATAGTAACACATTGCATGGATGTGTTGCAACAGAAAAAAAACCATGTATCAAACAACAATAGCACAGAGACCCCCTCTTGCGTCTGTTAGTCTGTGGCATATGGTCCTCCTACAACACAGGCGACGAAACTTTACACTGATCTGTACAGATGACTTCGACCACTGAGTGGATCAATATCTATATATTTAACAGGATTGCCACATATGCTCAATGCCAGCATGCAGACGATATTTGTTTTTAAATATATACAACAGAATCCAGGGGCATGGTAATAAGTCATTGAGTTCTTTACCATATGTTTTAGCGGAGGTTTTTATTGTTTTTTGTTTTTTATTCTCTGTTGGATGGTAAAAATTAATGATGAAAAATTATGTCCAGTCATATGAACGTTACTGAGTCTGATATTTCCAGAGCCACAGTCGTCAGGAGGGGATATTTCCGATACTTCCCTGAATGTCGACTGTTGACAGATTGTGGTAGCAATCATAATATTTAATTGTAAGTACAGGGATAAATATATGCATCTTCTTTCTTAGAACTATTCTGGCTGGTGTGCGGGAGAGTGCTTGCAGGGAGGACTGGCAGTGCCCTCTGATGGTGGTGCTGTGAACTAGGTCAATTGTACTGTGGATCCCATGGTGAACACAGTAGATAGCGCTGCTGTCTATGACAACTCAAATTGTTTACATAAACAATCCACATTTACATCTTTCCTAACCAGCAGCCCACCTCAGAGTCCTTTTCCCACCTATTTCCAGTTGATGGAGGGAAGGGGAGAGGTGGAGGTTAGGTTAGTGGAGGTAACCCAACTGACCAATTTTCCTGCCAAAATGTGAACTTCGTACCATGACGCCACTGCGACACTGCCACATCTGTGGCCGCCATCTTAGATCCACATCTTGAATAAATGTGGCAACACTGCAGAGTGAGGCCATGCCCACTTTGCTGTACAACTACGGAATCTCAGAGTAATGAACATGGAGGAAATAGACAGGACTGTGGATAGGTGGCAGTCGATGGGAATGGGAATCAGCCGTAGCCGTGCCGAGCTATTCCGCGCAATTGCGATAACGGTGTGTCTCAGATGACGCAGTGGTTACCACCCCTGCTTAGTAAGCAGGAGATCCTGAGTGCGAATCCCGGCCCGATACACATTTTCGCTTGTCGCCGCTGATTCTGCGTCATGTCCCGATGCATCTGACAGCAATGATACCCTCCCTTTCCTTTCCTTTCTCTCCCACATCACCCTCAATTTACATATAATGAATCACAGCTGCGGATTCTGTGTGGTGTCTGTTGTTTCGGACTTGTCCGAAAGATGAGACACCACACATTCATATAAAAGGAATTGGAGTTCCTGATTGCATTCATTGCAACAAGTTCGATAGGATATAAACAGTATCTATTATATGAATCTGAGGCATTTCCGACCACGAAAGAGTCGTCACAAAAACTAGCTACAGGATTGAAAAATGGCTGCCACACAGACACACTACCTTCTTTCTGCTTTTCGATCTAACTATCATCATACGGTTATTAGCAACAAATGGTGTGGCGAGGGGGGGGGTGATGCACTAGCCCTCCCTCCTTGCCCCCTGCCCCTCTCCTTCTAAGTCGAAACTGCCTACAGTAAAGTTCAAACAAACAAGAAGGTTCTTTTCCAGTGGGAGTCTACTGCAGTTATTCAGCAACGTGAAAACAGCACACATGTGATCGTCCAGCGACATCTGCTGGCCGATTAGGAGAAAGCCCGAACCGCTTTACTGGTAATTGTCAGTTCACTCAGGTTACTGGGTCGAATAGGAAAACACTGTAAATTTTTGGAAGTTTGTGGTAAGATCTTATGGGAACAAACTGCTGAGATCATCGGTCCTTAAGCTTATATACTACTTAGTCTAACTTAAACTAACTTACGCTAAGGACAATACACATACCCATACCCGAGGGAGGTTTTGAACCTCCGACGGGAGGGGAGCGGGGGGGGGGGGGGGGAGGGAGCTGCGCGAACCGTGCAGGACGCCCTAAGCCACGCGGCTACCCTGTGCGACGGAAAACACTGCCAGGTCATGAAATGGTCCTCTCGATGAGAGGAAGATTGATGTATGAGAACTGAAGGTCCTGATGAAGCACGCAACATTTGGCTGGTGCGAGCACTAGAAAACGAAATGCTGGAAATTATGGCTCACATGGTCCAGCGAACCATAGTACAGCAAATAAATAAAACATTTAAAAAACTCCATTTTACAGAATTACGTCAGACTCAATGACGGTCGTGGTTGGCACTGAAACTGTTTGTGTAAGTTTGGTCGGCTCTAACACACGGGGTGAACGACAGACATATATTGAGGCTTACCATGCCACAAACGGTGCCCATATTGAGCACCTGCAATGTGGGTTAAGACTTGGAATGATGTTCTATCCACTGATATGAGTCTATTTTGTGCATGTCTCGTGATCTTCGCATTCTTCTGAAACCCCAGAGGTACTAACGAGTAGTCCTACATTTATGATGAATAAAGTGAATCTGGACTCAGCAGAACTGTGTGACAGTAAATAGATACTACTGTAATAACACCATTGTGTGGAAGCGCAATAACAGCATAACCGCACACATGTGTAAGAGCTACGTGGTGCAATGAGAACTGTTAGTGACGTCGTCAGAGATCGGTTAAGTGGACCAGGTAAGCAGATAGTGACTGACAGGGTGCGGCCCTCCAACCGGAAGTAAAGAGGGAGAGAGAGAGAGAGAGAGAGAGCAGTCGTAGAACCCCAGTAGTCACTAATATAAGAACAATATTAGAAGATCTTTACAGGCAAAAAAGTTTTAGAGCTTGTTCAGAAGGATTAACCGAAGAAAATTTTCGTATGTTTTATAGGATGTTGTGGCTGGGAGGTGTCCGAACTCGTGAGGAGCTCGGTACACGTAGTGGCCGTGCTCCACAAGAAATAGGGAATGTGAGTTCTACCGTGTGATGCAGCAAATACGAAGGGCAATCTCCGTTATTTAAACGGTATGGTGGCAAAATGAATGTAAATGTTCCACATTATGACTGTCTTAGTAAAATACGTTTTTTTTTTTATTTTGTGTGTGGATGAGTGAGTGTGTGTGCCGTGTGGGGGCGGGGGATGGAAAGAGGGGAGGGGGCAGGGAGGGTGGTAGGATGTCACTGGTAAAGAAGGGGAAATATTGTAACATAGATTAGATGTTTGATGCAATGCACTAACTGTTTTTTTTCATTTCTGTCACTTTTATCTGAGAACAGTCAGTCCGAGTAAGCCAGGGCAGGTTTTGCATGGAAAGTTTCTTCTGTGTAAATAAAATGTAAATGTCCTGTGGCCTAGGCCTCCCGACGAGTAGACCGTTCGCCGGGTGCAAGTCTTTCGATTTAACGCCACTTCGGCGACTTACGCGTCGAAGAGGAGAGCGGAGAAAATCTTCGAATCGATCGGGAATCGAACCCAGGCCCTTAGGATTGACATTCTGTCGCGCTGACCACTTTTTTTTATACGAAAAAAATCTCATTTTGTTCGTTGCAATTGTTCGTGGCGGACGTCCCCTGGCGCCCGTTGAAGTTCATTAGTGATCCATTCACTCAGTTTATTTTATTACAGAGGGCAGCTAACCCTCGGACCGAACACGCTGAGCTGCCGTGCCGGCGACCAGTCACCTCCGTGGACGGACTCTTCCGTGTAAGGACACCACGATTCCGTCCATCGTGCAGCGAAGCATTGCAGTATTAAATTTCTCATTTTTTTCGCAATTATGCATTTCTATCCCTGAAAACACAACTCGAAAAAGAGCGACCTTTAGTGATTGTGAAAGGTGCTGTCACGGGCTTATTTCAAGTTCTCTTAAGTTCTCATTGCTTTTGTACTTTGTATTTATTTAATTGTTCGTTCGAATGGACATCTTTTATATATAGCATGATACATAGGTGGAAGAGTTTCGCATGCATCCATTTCATCGGTGACGCGAGCGTACGAATATCGCTTTTCGTGAGTAAAACGTATTAATGAACTGCATTAGAAGTGAATTTACGCACGGATATCTGAATGAATGCTCTTGCCATCTTTGCTTACAGGGCACAACCGCTAAGCTACACCTGCCAATCGTCGCTAGGAGGCGCTGATGCTGATGACCATGGTAGATCTACGGAAAAAGGATCCGAGGATCAAATCTGTGTTTTAAAACATGTAAACTGTTTTGATTTGTAAAAGATGTGATGCGATCATAAATTTGTAAATTTTATTCATTATGAGAAAACATGTGATCTACGCGTATTGTAACAGGGAGAACATGTGAAAAGTTTTGTTTTATATAGAGCCACAGTGAAAAATGATTCATTACTGACATCCGCTACTATGCCACCCTTTCAGCCTATACAGGTTCTACTCCTTTTCCATCATACCATCTGTCAGTGCCACAGCAATAAACACTTTATTTTTTTTTTTGCTTTCAAATACAACATTTCTCTCAAGTGCGGTGCTTCAGCTTTTAGAGACAGTGCAGTGCGTCGTTTTAAAGATCACCGTTTTTACACTGTGTTTTAAACTTATTGTTATTTTCGTTTTATCTTTTACTTTTCCTCTTTTAATTTACAAAAAACGAAGAAATTCGTTTTTTTTACATAAAACTCATATGTAAATTTCTCACCTTTTACTGTATTGTTTTTCGTATTTTTATATATTGTCGGGGCCGGCGGTACAGTGGTAAACTGCATGTCTGGGAACTGAAAGCTCCTATTATCAATCAGCCTTTTAACCAAGTATTCACCTCTCAATGACGTGGAATTTCTCCAGAAACGACACATGGTTCAGATGCCCATTAACCTATAGGCCCCTATTTCCATTTGAGTAACTGTAGTAGATTTGGGTCACCAAACTTGAACCACGCCATGAGCTATACGAAACTACTACTATTATTATTATTATTATTATTGCTGTTGTTATTTCTGTATACAGCCTGGCAAAAAACTGAAGTACCCAGAACACAAGGTCGGATTGCAATGTAACTTCGTACTCGTACGTACCAACGGCCAGTATGTACACTGATAAGCCAAAGCATTATGACCACTGTCCACCGCTATGTTGGATGCCGCCTTGTGGCATTGCGAGCAAGTGACGCGGTAACAATAGTATGTAAGCAGAGCAGACACGGACGGGGGATCGCACTAGCGAAGATATGGGTAGCAAATGGGGAAATCCATTGAGATAAGCGTGTTTGACAAACGGCAGATTGTCATTACGCACAGCCTGTGAACAAGTATCTCAAAAACGGCGAAGCTGGACGAATGTTCACGTGCTAATGTCGTGAGCATCTACAGAAAGAGTTAGGACAGTGAAACTACCACTGGGCGCTAAATCGTTGGACGTCTACGACTCTTCACAGAGCGTTGGATTTTGAGGCTTGTCTGCTCTGTAAAGTAGGATAGATTGTGATCAGTGGTGTATCTGCCGAAACAGGACAATGCTGGTGCACTCACAGGTGTTTGGGAGCACACCGTTCATTGTACATTGTTTATGAGCTCCGCAGCAGACCACCCCCTCGTGTGCACATGTTGACCCATCGACATCGTCAATTACGATTGCAGTGAGAACGGGACTCGCCCGTCGGTCAATGTAAACGTGTTGGCTATTCTGGTGAATCAAATTTTTGCTACGCTAGCTCGATGGTCGTCTGAGCAAACGCCGTCATCGAGGTGAACTGCTGCTCGAAATGTGCAGCGCGCCGCGGACGAGGGCTGCTGGGAGCAGTATTGTGCTATGGGAGACATTCTCCTGAGCTTGCATGGGATCTGTGGTAATAATCGAAGATACGCTGACAGCTGCGAACCACCTGCATACCTTCATGCTTCTGTCTTTCCTGACTGCGATAACGTCTTGCAGTAGCATAACTGTCCGTGTCTCGGAGCCAGAATCATGCTATAGTGATTTCAGGAGCACTACAGTGAACTCACGTTGATGTACCGGCGACCCATTTCGCCTGATGTAAATCCTATGGAACCCGTCTGGATCGCTATAGGATGCCATCACTGCGTAGGTTAATCAGCGGTCCCTTGTTTATGCGAATTACATGACCTGTGTGTAGTCATCTAATGCTACATACCTACACAAACCGACCAACAATCTGATTCCTGATGCGCAGAATCAGTGATGTATTTCGTTCCAAAGACGGACAAACAATCTATTAAGCAGGCAGTCATAACACGTAAATAATTATAGTTGCAATTCTCTGTGACAGGTAAAACGGCTACTACAATGTATTAGTATTGTTTGTCTTTAGTGTTGTTAACAGATCTGGTAGGGTATATAAGAGGCGTGAACAGTGTCAGATATTACGTGATTACCGTGAATGATACGAAGATGCCACATACTGTGTGAGACAGCAAATCAGCACAGCTGAAAGAATTTGAGAGGGGCCTCATTGTGGGATTTCAATTAGCCAGATGGTGGAATCGTGCAATATCCAGATTTGTGGGTCATTCGAATATAACAATGGCCCGATATTGAATCGCATGGTAGCGTGAGGACAGGCATACTCATCATCAAGGTTCTGGTCAGTCACGTCTGACCACCATAAGGCAAAACAGCCATATTGTGCACCATGCATTTCATATCGTAGCCTCTCCATTTCAGTCGCTACTACTCGAGACAACTAATGGACTCACTGCAGCATTCCATGTGATCCCGCACCACCGGCCAGAGACTCAAAGCAGCCTGATTGGGGAATTAACGGTCCTATGCATAAGATTCCGTAAACATCACGACACAAATGGAACTGTGACTGTGAACCATGGCTTAGTGATGAATGTCGTCGCCTCGTTTTCTGCTACGAATTGCGGGTATCCGCTACCCCAGATGACCATTGACGACGAAATGACGATGGGAAGAGGTCCTATTCTCCCAATGTTTAGAGAAGCACAGCGGTGTTATTCCTGGGTCCTGGTGTGGATAGCTATCGGATATGACTTCTCGTTGCGGTGTAAGACATTGAAGGAACTCTGTCGGCACAAGGGTTCGTAAAGGAAATCCTGTGTGCTCATGTGTTATCAGTCATTCGTGGTGCCACATTCTAACAGGGAGTGCAACGGCATCTGATAAATGGGTTCGTAGTGCCAAGTTCTCTGTAAATGTGACTCGATCACAAACCCATGTGGTGTCACCGCCAGCCGCCACACTTGCTAGGTGGTAGCCTTTAAATCGGCCGCGGCCCGTTAGTATACGTCGGACCCGCGTGTCGCCACTATCAGTGATTGCAGACCGAGCGCCGCCACACGGCAGGTCTAGAGAGACTTCATACACTCGCCCCAGTTGTACAGCCGACTTTGCTAGTGATGATTCACTGACTACATACGCTCTCATTTGCAGAGACGACAATTTAGCATAGCCTTCAGCTACGTCATTTGCTACGACCTAGCAAGGTGCCATATTCTTCAAGAATGCATTCTGAACAGATAATACTGTGAATCATGTACCGTCAAGAGCGACGTTCATCATTAATGGATTAAAGTTAAGTATCAAACTAATTACGTCCGCTTTCTGAATTCCAGACCTCACGTCAGTATAGTTCTTCCCTCCTCACGCCAACCTGCGTGAGCTAAAACGCTTGTATTTCGGTCTCCAATAGTAACACGGTGTTGGCTCTTCTGCCAACACAACAACCCTCTCAATTAGTGAAGCTTCACTTGGTTTCCTCTTCTTTTTGTGGACGCTTCACTTTTTTTTTTGTTCGGCAGTGTACGTTTCATACCTTTGGCTAATGATAGGGTTGATTATATTGCTGACAGCCCCTGCCTCCCCCCACCCCCCCTCGCCACCACACCCTCCGCCCATAAAGAGCGTGGGAGACGAAATAACAACAAAGGTAAAAAAGCGTTCACTGCGCCAGGGTGGCAGGCTATTTCAACGCAATAAAGCATTAAAGACTTTGGAGAGAGATTTTCGTGCGAATATCAAATCAGATGTATATACAGGACACTAACCTTGTGACCTCTGATCAATTATTGTGGTTTGGTTTAAGTTTGAGCGGTTTACTGAAGAGTTCTTGGATCACACATAACGATTCTAATCACAAGAGTTCAGATAATTATTTTCAAAGTTGCCAGTGGAAGTGGATGTTCACCTCGTATAGCTGAAACATCATCTTGTATCTGAGTCTTGTGTAGTATCTCTGAATTTTTCTGCCTGCGGTAAATCTTGTCGACAACTACATATTAAATAGATTTTACCACCTACGACAAAGTAGAGCAAAGATTCCCACAATTCTCATGCATCCTTTTCGCCTCACTATTTTCGAGGACGGACACGATGCTGAGAATTTAGTTACAGTTCGTCACCGACAACGGTAAGATGCGTTTCGTTGACTGGCCCTTGGTTGCCAGATATCTTCAATTACAAGAATGTTTGTGAATATGGCAGCGCACTTAACATTGCTGTGAGAGAAGAAATGTATCTATATGCAAGTGCATACTCTGAATAAAGTTGTGAACAAAGGAAAATAAATACAGTAAGGTAATCTGAAAAGTTATTGTGTGTTAGGGTTGCCAACTCTTTAAAGTGGAGGTAAGGGATAATAGCGCATAACAGAAGTGAAAATAAGGGGTAACTGAAAAAAAAAATAAGGAACGTAATGTTTACTACTCGTACAGCCCAACATATAGTAAATAACTGTATTGCGTTATAATTCCCTATTAAAAAAAATTATGTCAGTACATTGCTGTTATGGTCTTCAGTAGAAATACTGATTTTTGCAGCTCTCCATGCTACTCTGTCCTGTGCAAACCTCTTCATCTCCGAATAATTACTGAAACCTATAACTTTCCGAATCTGCTTACTGTGTTCGTCTCTTGCTCTTCGTTTACGATTTTTACCTACAACACTTCCCTCCAACACTAAACTGGTGATCCCTTGATGTCTCAGAATGTGTCCTATAAGTCGATCCCCCCTTCTATTCAGGTTGTGACACCAGTTTCTTTTTCCCTCATTGGTTAGGTGATCTGCCAATCTAATCTTCAGCATTCTTCTGCAGCACCACATTTCAAAATCCTCTATTCACTTCTTCTCTAAACTGTTTATCATCCATGTTTCTCTTCCATACATGGCTTCACTCCATACAAATACTTTCAGAAAAGACTGCCTAACACATAAATCAATATTCGATCTTAACAAATTTCTCCGTTTCAAAAATTCTTTTCTTACCATTGCCAGTCTAAATAGTTCACCCATCGTCAGTTACTTTATTGCCAAATAGCAAAACTCATCTATTACTTTAACTGTCTCGTTTCCTAATCTAATTTCCTCAGCGTCACCTCATTTAATTCGACTACATTCCATTATCCTTTGACATTATCCAAGACATTGTGCACCCCGTTCAACTGTTCTTCTAACTCCATTGCTACCTCTGACAGAGTTACAATGTCATCCACAAACCTCTAAGTTTTTATTTCTTCTCCCCCAACTTTAATCCCTTCTTCAAATTTTTCATTCATTTCCCTTACTGCTTACTCGTACAGATTGAATAATATGGGCGATAGGCTACGACCATGCTTCACTCCGTTTTGAACCACTGCTTCCCTTTCATGCCCCTCGACTCTTACATCTGCCGTCTGGTCTCTATACAAGTTGTAAACAGCCTTTCGCTCCCTGTATTTTCCCCCTTCTACCTTCAGAATTTGAATGAGAGTATTCCAGTCAACATTGTCAAAAGCTTTCTCTTAGTCTATAAACTTATGTTTAGTCTTATAAACTTAGGTTCACCTTTCCTTTACATATCTTTTGAGATAAATCGTAGGGTCAGTACTGCCCACATTTCTCTGGAATCCGAACTGATCTCCCGCGAGGTAGGCTTCTATCAGTTTTTCCATTCTTGTGTAAAGAATTCGTGTTAGTATTTTACAACCATGACTTTTTAAACTGCTAGTTTTCTAGTATTTACACCTGTCAGCACATGCTTTCTTTGGTACCGTATCCGCTAATCTAGTCAACCGTTGTCTGGTGCTCCTTCTGAAATCCACAAAAATCTCTGATTCATTCAACTTATCCAGGTCCCATGTCCATAATTTCCTAACTTTTGCGATTTCTTTAGTATTAATCTACAGTTCATAATCGATTATTTGTGGACAGAATCGACACCTGCCCCTGAAAATGTCTTACAATTTAAAATATGCTTTCGAAATCTCTGTCTTACTACTAAATAACAATCTGAGAACTTCCTGTGTCTACAGGTCTCTTCCACGAACACAGTCTTCTTTCGTGATTATTAATCCACATGTTAGCGATCATTAAATTATGCTTTGTGAAAAATTGTATCAAGCGGCTTCATCTTCCCTTCCCTTCCTCAGTCCATATTCACCTACAATTTTTCCTTCTCTTCCTTTTCCTACTATCGAATTCCAGTCTTCCATCACAAATTTTCGTCTCCCTTAACTGTCTGAATAATTTCTTTTATATCATCACACATTTCTTCAATCTCTTAACCATTTGCAGAGCTAGTAGGCATATAAGCTTGTATTACTGTGATGGGTATGGGACTCGTATCTATTTTGGCTACGAAAACTCGTTTACTACGCACTTCATAGCAGCTTACCAGCACTCTTCTTTTCTTATTCATCATTAAACGTACTCCTGCATTATCCTTTTTTGGTTTTGTATATATAACACTGATTGCACCTGACCAAAAGACCTTTTCCGGCTGCCACCGAACTTCACTAATTACTACTGTATCAAACTTGAACCTGTCCATTTCCCTTTTTAAATTTTGTAACCTACCTGCTCGATTAAGGTATCTAACATTCCACACTCTGATGCGTAGAACGCCCGTTTCGTTTCTCCTGATTTACACATTCTCCTGAGTAGTCCCTGCACGGAGATCCAAATGAATGACTATTTTACTTCAGGAATATTTTACCCAAGAGGGTGCCATCAACATTTAGCCATAGAGTAGAGCTGGATGCCCTTGGGAAAAATTGCAGTTGATGTATGCCTACCTTTCAGCTGTTCGCAGCGCCATACAGCAAGGGCGTTTCGGTTGATGTTACAAAACCACATCACATCCACTGCTGCCCCTGAAATTACTGAAAAGGCTGCTGCTCCTCTTCAGGAATGATATGTTTGTCCGGCCTCTCAACAGATACCTTTCCAGTGTGGTTGCACCTACAGTACATCTATACAGCTATCTGTTTCATTGATACACACAGGCTACCTCACCAATCCCAAGGTCTGTGGGGGGCGGGGGAGGGGGGGGGGAGATCGCAACATACATAAACAATGAAAATTACATGCATTCCTGCAGTACAAGAAGAGAAAGAAGAAAACGCACTGGAACAGATGTTCAACACTTAACGAATTGCACCTACAGTGATTTACGAGGCGTATTCGGAAAGTAAGGTCCAGTTATGCGCGAAATCTAAACCTCTATGAAAATCTGATGGAACTTTCCATAGATGTGTTGGACAGTGTTTTTAGTGTGCCTATCGATCGCTTCACGTCGTTCTTTACAGTTCAGAGCGCAAAGTGATCACGTAGAAAAGCCTAAAAAAGTGTCTCCCGGCAAGTAAGTGGATCTGGTGAGAGATTTCGCCTGCAGCTATACAGCCCACATAACATAAATGTTATGCGTTTCTTTCTTCAAGACAAATCTCAGTCGCACACTGCTGGGGCAATGAAAACGCTCCTGCAGTGTTTTCGATGCAAAGTGTTTGACCACCCACAATACAGCCCTTATTGGCTCCCTCTGTTGTTCATCTCTGTTCATATGAACCGCTGGATATGAAGACAGCATTTTGGCACAGACAACGAAAGGTAGACTAATGTAGAGCACAGGCGTAAAGCACAGGCAGCTGCTCTCTGTGACAAAGGTACTGGGAAGTTTTACAACACCACAAAAAATGTCTAAGTATGAGCGCCGACTATTTAGAGAAATAGCTCGAAGGTTAGGCTGACTGTAGAGAATAAAAGTTTTTTGATTTTCACTGTGGTTTTTATTCCTCGACAGATCTGACTTTACTCTTCGAACAGCCCTCGTAAATCCTTGTCTTTTCATTACTGATGGCTTTCTGGCAACACACCATGCCTCTTTCTGTGAAAGTATGCCACCTTTAGAAAAGAGAAAAATTCCTTACAACCATATTCAGAATTGACACTAACCTGAAGCTCTGCTTTTTTAGATGTACACTGCTTTTTTTTCGTGAGTCACTCCATTTATTATTCATTAACGATAAAATTCTTTCTATACCTGCATTTGATCCAGGCATACTGAAAACAAATCCAAATACCTTTAAAAGATTGGGCAAATTGATATTTATATTTTTTAAAGAAGTGAAAACATAAACCAGGTTTATAAGTATTTCCTTCCTGAGAGATGTGAGAGATGGCATTTTTAAAACATCGTAGGAACTTGTAAATTCCACACAGAGCATCTTCATCAATTTCAATCTAAAAAAGTTCCACATGTTTGTGATTGAACTTAAATTTAAGTTCAGATACTAAAGTAAATAGTATACAAGATTCTACCAAGTACTATCAAATCTGAAATGCTGGTCTACATATTCAAGCAAAGTGGAATAGGAATCTATAAAGTCTGTCTAGATAACTGCCCTGGAACTAGTCAATTAATTTACCATTTTCTTTCTAGTACCACTAAAAAATTCTTTGATTGATTTAACTAATTACAGTTTTTAATATTTCAAAAGCTTTTTTTATACTAACATTAGCACTTTCTAGTTGCTTTAAGTATTTCATTATTATGTTACCAATAAGAAAAAACTGTAAATATGACTGTAATATTAGTTCCTTTTCTGAGTCAATGCAGTCACTGAAATATTTTTCCAACACTTTGTGACAATCGATGCTGCTTATAAAATATCTTCTTATGAGTTCCCAGTTTTTAATTATTCTTTCAACAGTAGGGTTAGTGTCAACCATTAGTGTTAACTGCCTGATAGAAATGTGTCAGAGAATTTCATTCCATTCCATTTCTACATATTAAAAAAAGTTTTAGGAAAATCCTTTCTCTTTGTAGAAATGCAAAAACAGCCACACAATTTTAAAACTTCATTTTCTATATCACATGCACTTTTTACTGCATTATATAAAACGTGATTCGAACAATTAACCTGTAAAATATCATCGTTTAGCAGTTTCATAACTGAACTGTGCTTTCGAAAGTTTATGTATGCATTATGCGCACACTACATACTGCAATTGGTAACATCTAAACTGTGACACAGAAGGGGAGTTTTCAGTAAGTTGTGAATGCCCCTGGCCGTTTCAACAATATGTTTTATGAAGTCTAAAAGAACATGTGGTATTGCAGCATCTGGTTCAAAATACCACAAGACCTTCTGGAATATTTTCCTGTCTTTTTGGTAAGACGCATCAATACAAACAGGGAAAAATTACCTCGACTTAGATTGGTATTTCAAAACTTCAGTAAAGTCGGACTAATTTTTGGGGGCCAAAACATTTTTCTCGAGACTTTCAGCTTTTGTGCGACCACAGTGCAAGTTTTAGTAAATACACCAATCACTGAATACTTCCTTAGCTAGTTTCACGTTGCAATCCATGCTAAGTTACTGAAGTTATGTTTTACATTGTGATACACAAATGCCAGTTCCTACCTTTGCGCTGCATAATACTTGTTGTGATGTACCGCTGAAGATGTTAGCTATCTTATTTGTCTCCTTGACTTCCCTTTACCTCTCTGGGTCACCTATCAAGAACTAAAAATGAACGCTCAGTCACTGCTGCATTTCCTAGATTACGAAATTAATAACATGAAATAAATAATGACTAAAAGCCTATAGTTTATACCACTTACCCAACGGTTTTAAAGTCACTCTGTATTGCCACCTTGTGCAATACTAAAATCCTTCTTGCATAAAGAGCAATGTGCTTTATGACGATTATTCTTTACATGTGCAATCCACGAGTACGTTTCCTCCCAATTAGTGCCATACACAAATAACTTTTTTATTTTTTCCTTGGTAAATTTTCTTGCCCACGAGCATCACTCATCTTTAATTCTTTACAAAATATTTCATTGCTCAATTGGTACATGTCCTCTCAGAACACGACGACAAAAATTGAGTGATAGCACCGGAAGTCATATTGGCGAGCCAAAATTCATCCATTTGACAGGAGAGTAAAACAAAAGAAAAGAAGTGACAAAGAGCATCAAAGCAGTCATCTTCTAATTTGATGAATGGCGGGAATTCTGAAAATATGGGATGTATCTCAAATAATACGGGACTCGGGATTTTCGTCCAAATTAATATACAGGATTTCTCGGGATATACAGGATAGTTGGCCACCCTGTTCTGTGTCTTCTATGTGTTAGTAATACAAAAGAATTTTATGTTGCCAGAGCCATATTAACAGAGGACCAACGAAGAGTTTTATTGTTATAGTTGTCCAAGTCCAAAGTTACACGGCACACAACTATATAATTTATATGTGATAAAAGAAATAAGGTATCAAAACGGAAAGAGAGAAATGAAGAAATACCCTGCTGTTAGAAGCCATTTTTCTGCTTTGTACCAACGCCACTAGCACTGTACCATTGTTGTTACTCGTCTACTAAACAGTTCGATTACGCTTCCTAGACTTATGTTGTGTTCACCATTGGATACCTCCTGTCCCTCCCCCTGTGGCCGTTGGCATCCAGAGTTGTGGTTCCATAGCAGACAAGATGTGGGGCGTCGAATTTCGTGGACATCATTGGCCTTTTGCAACGTCGCTCTCAAGGGGTTCTTTGTAAGGAAAGGTGATTATAGTTTTGTGGGAAACTTGAATCTGTTATTATTTTGACTTCAAGCACACTTTTTGTTTTGGTGGTACTCTCGGAAGGGTGCTTGTACATTAATCACCTTTGCTGTGTGAGTGTTCAAGAGGTACTATTAACGCTACGTACTACACTTAATTTATACTTACGACCATTCTTAAAATAAATTCGCGTCTGAGTCTGATGCTTTAATGTTACACGGTTCATATTCTTATTTGAATTATTCTAAAAGTGACCGCACAATATCCAGTTGTTTCAATTTTTTATAAATTTTCACTAACCTTTGTATATACAAAAAATACCGGGTGGTTCTACGAGAGACGCGGAACATTATTGAAACCTTTCATTGGCAAGCGAAAAGACGGACAGTGATAGCGTAAAGCTAGTATACTTGCCGTATACTAAATAAGTAACCATCTGGAGCGACCTAAAGCCAATGTTCACATGAAACAAATTCTAGGAAAACCAGACGCCAGACTGAGATTCATCCAAAGAATGTCGCGGAAATGTAATTCAGCCACGAAAAATGTGGCTTACAGAATACATGTTCGATTGATTCTTGAGTATTACTCATCAGTCCGAGATCCTTACCGGGTTGGACTAATAAAGGAAATTGATGAAGTCCAACAAAGGACGGGGTTTTTCTTGATGGGATCGTTTAGTAGGTGCTGAAGTATTACGGAGGCGTTCGTCAAACTCTGTAAGGCAGACGCTACGGAACACTCGTTGTGCATCGCGTAGAGATTTACTTTCCGCTTCCATAGCTGAGTGGTCAGTGGTTCGAATTTAATTAACTCGGGGACTGGGTGCTGTGTTATGCTCATCATCGACGCGAAAATGACCGAAGTGCTGTCAACTAAAATGAGTTGCACCCGACGGCGGAATTCCCCAGATGAGGTGCCGCGACCAGCAATGCCACACGATCATTTCATTTCATTTCATACTATTTATATAGTATGTTCGAGGAAGAATGGACAACATATTACCTCCTCTCACACGTGATCGCGAAATGATCACAACGAGAAAATTCGAGAAATTGGAGTGAATACAGAGCAATCATTCTTTCCACGCGCCGTTCGCTAATGCAACAGGGAATGAGGAAAAGATAGTGACATCAGAAGTGTCTTCCACCGCATACTGTAAAATAACTTGCGGAGTATAGCTGCAGAAGTAAATGCGCAGCAGTGAAACTATTCCATTTACATGGTTCCTGGACGACAACACACACAAATGTAGCTTCAATATCTGTATCTAAAAGGCGGTGTCCTGACTCACTGACTGACTCATCATCGTCCAGCTATAACGGCTAAGGACAGAAGCTTGAAATGTGGAGAAGGTGTGGATATTATATTGCAGGTGTTGTTTAAGAACGGATTTTTCGAAATTCCAACTCTACGGGGGTGAAATATGACATGAAGGACTTTTTGTAAAAATTTCACTATTAAGGCAATTTTTAAGTTAAGCCTACGAAAATTGATATTTGGTTTCTCGGTCAGGAATAAAGAAATACGTGTTTCTGCATTTTTTAGAAATTGCAACCTATTGCGGTGAAATACGGGGTGAAAGCATTTTTTTTAAATATGATTATTAACGAACTGATAAAGTATTTTAAAGCTTCATCTATGAACACAGGTATTTAATTTCTCGGTTACAAATTTAAAAATACGTGTTTCAGTGTTTTTGGCAATTGAGAGTGAAATAGAGGATGAAATATTTTATGAAAATATTTTATTATGAAAGAATTTTTAAAGCTAAATCTATGAGAATTTAAATTTGGTTTCTCAGTTAGAAATAAACAAACACGTGTTTCACTAATCTTGGAAATCCAACCCCCAGGGTGTGAAACGGAGGATAAAAGTTTTTGTAGAAATATTTCTTTACGCAAGCATTTTTGAAGTTACTATGAAAATGTGGCGTCTCTGTTAGAAATAAAACATACGCCTGTCACTGTGTTTGGAAATTCAACCCCTAAAGAGGGTTTTAAGAAAATATTTCATTGCTAAAACATTTCTGAAGCTAAATCTTTGGAAGTTGGTGTTTGGATACGATTTCAGAGATGAAGAAATTCGTGTTTCACTGCTTTTAGAAATTCTCTGGCTCATCATCACCAAGGCCAAACCACTAGGGATTTTTAAAGGGATTGTCCTAAATTCCACTCCTAAGAGGTGAAATAGGGGATCAGAGGGTTTTTCAAGAATGTCGCTGTTAAAGGAATTCCAGAGATAGAACTACGGAGACTGGTATTTGGTTTCTCAGTCAGAAGTAAAAATAATAGGTGTTTCGGCAATTTTGGAAATTCAGTTACTAAGAGCGTAAAATAGTAGGAGAAAAGATTGGAAATAAACGATTACGAAAGAACTACCGAAAGATTCTTAAGGCTAGCCGGCCTTGTCACCGAGCGGTTCTAGGCGCTTCAGTCCGGAGCCGTGCTGCTGCTATGGTCGCTGGTTCGAATCCTGCCTCCGGCAGGGATGTGTGTGATGTCCTTAGGTTAGTTATGTTTAAATAGTTCTAAGTATAGGGGACTGATGACCTCAGATGTTAAGCCCCATAGTGCTTAGAGCCATTTAAACCATTTTTCTTAAGGCTACATCTGTGAGACTTAGTATTTGACTTCTTGGTTAGGAATTTAAAAAATATGTGTTTAGTGTTTCTGGAAATTCAACCTCTAAGGGAGTGTAACAGGGGATGGAAATTTTTAAGAAAATATTTCGTTACACTAAAAAAATTTTGAAGCTAAATTTGTGAAAACTGGTATTTCACTTCTCTGCTAGATACAAAGAAATATTTGTTAGGGGATGAGAGTCTGCTATGAAAATATCTCCACAACAGCGCAAACGGCATGATTAACAAAAACTTTGGACTTCAGCTTTCAGAATCGATTTTTGGTCAGAAGTACATTCGGAGAAATCCATTCTTATAGGGTCTTATTTAGCTTGAAAAGCTTAGAAGGTATTGCAGTTTGTGAACAACATAAAAATTTGATTTAATAAAAACAAAAACAAAAATCTCTGCAGGCTATACACTCTACGCTAGCTAGTTTCGTATAAAAATTGCTAATCATTTACACCGAGAACTACCTACAGGAAATGTTTCATAGGATGGATGCCGCATTTGTTGAATATTGACCACAAACTAATGTAACAACGAATCTTTCGACAATTCCAAGCCGGCCGGAGTGGCCATGCGGTTCTGGGCTCTACAGTATGGAGCCGAGCGACCGCTACGGACGCAGGTTCACATCCTGCTTCGGGCATGGATGTGTGTGATGTCCTTAGGTTAGTTAGGTTTAATAGTTCTAAGTTCTAGGAGACTGATGACCTCAGAAGTTAAGTCACATAGTGCTCAGAGCCATTTGAACCATTTGACAATTCCAAAGAGTTTTTCTGCAGTGTTCCACAGCTTTCAAAAATCTGATTAATCGTTCTCCATGGACAACATTATTTTTGGTACTGAATTTAGATCGGAGAGCGACTGCTGGTCAATATAAGTGACCTATATTGCTGTTATTTAAACAGGGAGTGTCTTGTTAGGCGTAGTGGCTCCGCTATCTTGTGAATATTCCTTACAAATGTAAAAGAAGGTTTACGTAAGTCCATAAGCCAAGTGCTTTTCATATGCCAAAGGTTACCTTAGTAAAGTCACACTGCTTACCAAATAAAACGATGCAACCATAAACCAGAGTTTGGCTGATTTTTTAATCCCAAATTTATCTTTTTAAAGGTAATTTCCACTGATTTCGTGTCCAAAGTTTTTCAGTGGATGGTTTGTGTGTCCACCACTTCACACCCTAAACTAAACAGCAATATCTGTAGTGAGCGGTAGCAGTCGGTCATCAACAACAAAGGGAAAGCGATACTTATCTCACAAAGGAATACTTATGTCGTGGTCTTCAGTCCAATAACTGGTTTGAACTAGCTTGCTACGCGAGTCTCCTCGGAGCCAGTCTCGTCGCCACTGTAACCCACATTCATTTAAACCTATTTACTACTGTCGAGCCTTTCTAATTACATATCGCACGCAAAATTCTGGTTCCATTGCAAATACACAGTCTTAGTTATTGATATCTTATAAAAGATTGTTAAAGACTGTTGAAGTTAAGAAAACATTACACTGTTAATTTTTTTGGAGAAAAATGAAAAATCAAATACTGTTTGTTTGAATACGCCCATTGTTTTGTAGGACACGAACCAGAGTGATAAGCACCATAGAAACATGGGAAACATTAATTTTTATGGCATAAAGAACATTGTACAAATGATGCATGTTTACAGTTGTCATCTTAACACTGTATACTGAACTCAGCAGAATTGATCTAGAGCAAAGTTCAGGATTCATCGCGAGAGATAACAAGACATTTAAGCTGCCAAACTTACTAGAACTAATGTACAAAGCTTTGTGACATGTCATTGGCGAAATGCGGAACAGCTTGCCATAAAAAGGCGGAAGAAATGTGGAATTTTTGGTGGCTTGGGACTTTGTTTCCGATCACTTCGTTATCAACGTAGCAGCACTGAAATGTATTTCTCGAAGTCCGATGTGGAAAGAGTTCAGAGATTACCAGACTACTGACTGTAGTACTAGTACCTTTAGTGCCTTTTCAGTGGCTTCAATATTGAACTACATGGTGAAATCCCAGCAGTGCTGTTTTATACCGCACACAGCTTATGAAGAAAAAATATCCTTCTTAAAGTCAGGAATTTTCATCACTATTGATTTTAATTTCAATACTATGTTAGCTATGATCAGGAGCATGTTATGTTTTCCATCAGATCACTTAAGAAGCGTTTCGCCTGAGTTTTACCACTATTTCCTTCTGTTTAAAAATTAAATGACATTCAAATCTGCCATTATTTCCTTCTGTTTAAAAATTAAATGACATTCAAAGCTGCATTGTTCTGTACTCGTACGCTCTTCCTGCAGCTATTTATATCACGGCAGGTTAGATGGCCCAGGTGGTTGGCCACTGCCGTCCAAGTTAAATGCGCCGGTAACTGTTGTTGTCCCGAATTATCGCTGAATCGATGTACGCATGAAGCGCAGCATAAAATGTATCCTCATTATCGTTGTGGACAGTACTCGAGACAGTTTCGCTTCCGCTCTACGTGAAACGAAATCCAATGAGGCTCCAGCCAACGCGGAAGAATACATAGCGTAATATTTATATCAAGTTTATTCTTATAATGAACGGAGTATAGAGAAAGTTTTAAATCCAATGTAGAGTAGATAACAGCCGTAGATAGACGTTTCAAAGACTTCCCAGAGTCACAGTTAAGACACGTAATTTGCTCACTGGCAAAACATTTGACCAGTTTCATTCACCGAAAAGAAGAAGATGTCGAAAGCTATCTGTATTTTTTGTCTTGAAAACTATTTTACTGCCAGATGAGAATTTTTTTGTCATTTAGGTAGGGATAAGGGGCCTATCAAATGAAGATGGTAGCTAATGCTGAGACTTACCACACGCACAAGGCCTACACTGCATCCCGCGAACATGTCTTGATGAATGAAGACTGGGCGATGTCTTCACGGACAGGCGACTTTCGTGTCGTTCCACAGTTTCCAATGTTTCACACGCTCCTCCTCCCCTTGTCTCTGGTAACTGTGATTGGCGAGCTGGGTATCTTCTGCTGCAAGAGTCCTTACTCGGCAGCAGTTGGTTGTTCTTCCTCTACAGAAAGGAAGCGAGCGAGGGCGTGCTCACTATCTGCCGGGACAGATTGTCACGACTTCCTCGAAATCCGACGACGAAGAAGATACCGCGTGAGGAACGCTGTTCTGCTTGAGCAGGATCGCCATTTTGGCACACAAGTGTATCTTCAGCATCTCGTTTTGGTTATGTTGCTTCATTGTGTCATCGTGGTTGTAGCACCGACTATGTCTAGTTGTTACAATTTTTTCAGTAACGTTTTGTACAAGACAGCTTTAGATCTATTTTGACGTGACACACCTTTTAATGTGGCACCAGTATTATAAATTCATCTCATTTTTTCTTATGTTCAGCCTCCCGAGATATCAAGCATTCGATATTATTTCCGTTTCTGCACATTGTAACAACTTATCCTACAATGGGGCATGTTGTATCACTAGATGGAATCAGTTATCACATAGGCTGATTGAGCCTCAAATATTTCCGGAACCGTTTAAGATGTCATAATAATGTTTTCACCCAGATGACTAGTGAGTAAATCCTCACAAAATGACGTATCTTCTCTTTCGTAGCTATATACTAAGTACATAGATATTTGTGTCGACTTTACTTTTTCAAATGAAGCAATAACAAGTTCCACTGCTACTAAAACGTTTTAAAAGAGACGGATTTAACTGCATTTCACTTGTCAATCGTAGGGAAACAAACTGGAGAATCTTCAGATCACAAAACGACTCGTTCGTAATACTGTAAACTTCCTAAGCAATAGCAAGACAATCATTTCACAACACAGACCACATTCAGACACAGAGAATCTAGCAGAGGATTCCTGCAGGGATCAGTCTTGCTTCCATAGTTATTCAGTCTCTATACTGCAGACCTTCAGGATGTGTTTGCCAGCGACATCCAAATATAATACACGCAGACCACATATGCATATATTCTGAAGTGAGTACTTTTCAGTCCTGTCATTTGAAAATGCACATCGCTCTCATACGTGTGCACGGGTACTGTACAGAAATTGGCTTCGAAACCTCTGATAGCAAGTCTAGTCCTACGATCTTTACTCGCCACAGGACTCCACTTCCCTAAAATATGTAACTGGGACAACACAATTTTCCAGTTGCGAAAACAGCACACTATCAAAAATGGTGCAAATGGCTCTAAGCACTATGGGACTTAACATCTGAGGTCATCAGTCCCCCAGATTTAGAACTACTTAAACCTAACTAACCTACGGACATCACATACATTCATGCCCGAGGCAGGATTCGAACCTGCGACCGTAGTAGCAGCGCGGTTCCGCACTGAAGCGCCTAGGACCGGTCGGCCACAACGCCCGGCAGCACACTATCGTGGGACGATTATCGATGATAAACTAAGGTACGCCATCATGTCCGTCATATCATTACTAGACGTGAAAAAGCCTGCAACCTCATCAGAGCTACGAGTGTAGTACTGATCGGCGGACAGCGATAACTTCATACCGGTCCCTGACAAGGGCACATTTTGATTATGAGCACATGTGCTACGGATCAGTATCAGACAGATCGCTCCAAAGACTCGACAGTATGCAATACAAAGACTTGCGTATATTTCATGTCAGTCACCACTAACACATCAATAGCTAAAGCGAATCAACCACCTGCGACGAATAGTCCTCCGCAAAAAATTCTTCCTGTGGCTCTCTTTCGACAAATATGGGCACCATGGCGAAAAAATTCGGGAATTAACATCCTACTGTGTGCGAAAGATTTAGGCTAAATAGACTACTTTCAGCCGTCATGTTTCAATATACGGAGATCCAGGCTGTTAAGTCACAAGGCGTGGAAAAGTTCTCTTACACCGCATTACAACAGGCCTTTACGAAATATCGACTGTGCAGATTGATGGCAGGACCAGTTTAACGCGTCAAAACTCGGACCCAGTTAATGCAACGGCAATGGAATTGCTACCTCATTACCCCGATGTGTGCGTGGTGTGTACAGATGGGACCAAGTGACGGCGCTGGTCGCGTCTGTTGGATAAGCTGAAGCAAACGACAAGGTGTGGTGTCACCGCCAGACACCACACTTGCTAGGTGGTAGCCTTTAAATCGGCCGCGGTCCGTTAGTATACGTCGGACCCGCGTGTCGCCACTATAAGTGATTGCAGACCGAGCGCCGCCACACGGCAGGTCTGGTCTAGACAGACTCCCTAGCACTCGCCCCATTTGTACAGCCGACTTTGCTACCGGTGGTTCACTGTGTACATACGCTCTCATTTGCAGAGACGGCAGTTTAGCATAGCCTTCAGCTACGTCATTTGCTGCGACCTAGCAAGGCGCCATATTCAGTTACTATGATGTAAACAGATAATATTGTGAATCATGTGCCGTCAAGTTCGACGTTCATCATTAATGGATTAAAGTTAAGTATCAAACTAGCTAGTCCGCTTTCTGTATTCTAATTCCTTGTCATGTTCCAGACCTCATGTCAGTATAGTCTTTCCCTCCTCACGCCAGCTTGCGTGAGCTAAAACCCGTGGATTTCGGCCTCCTCTAGTAACACGGTGTTGGCTCTTCTGTCAACACAACAGAAGGCATACCTACAAGCTAGTCAACACTGCACAATTTTGATAACCGAGCTGATAGCCATTTTGGAAGCCCTGGTATTCGCACAGACGATGATAGCAGACATAATAGTCATAATCTCTGACAGTATATCAGCCCTACAACTGATTAGAAACCATCTTAATAGTTGTACGAACTCCATACTTGCAGTAATTACTGACGTCGTGAATCGGGTGCAGAGGAACTATCACAAAGTATTACGGTATGGATGAAAGGCCATTTTGAGATACCTGGAAACGAACATATACTCTCATGCTTATAAATTAAGGATAATGCTGATACATGGTGAAAAAACGCTCTGGTGGGCGGTTTGCGGGTTTAAATCACATCTGGGTATGACCATGCGGTGCATTTGACCTGCGTTCGTCGCACGGTGGCGCTGACAGGAGTCCACATATGCAGAGGTGTGTTGGTGAATGTCAGAGGTACGGTGCAGCGAGTAAGTGTGCACACGTTTTCAGACGTGCTAATGGTGACTGTGTGTTCAAGATGGCTCAAAGAACACATATTGATGACGTTATGAGGGGTAGAATACTAGGGCGACTAGACGATGGTCAAACACAGCAGGTCGTAGAGCGGGCCCTCCGTGTGCCACAAAGTGAGATCTCAAGATTATGGCAACGTCTCCAGCAGACAGGAAACGTGTCTAGGCGCTACACTACTGCACGTCCACAGTGTACAACACCACAAGAAGACCGATATCTCACCATCAGCGTCCGCAGACGGCCACCGAGTACTGCAGGTAGCCTTGCTCGGGACCTTACCGCAGCCACTGGAACAGCTGTCTCCAGATACACAGACTACAGACGATTGAACAGACATGGTTTATTCGCTCGGAGACCTGCAAGGTGCATTGCACTGACCCCTGGTCACAGGAGAGCCCGTAAAGCTTGGTATCAAGAACACAGTACACGGTCATTGGAACAGTGGTCCCAGGTATGTTCACGGACGAGTCCAGGTATAGTCTGAACAGTGATTCTCGCCGAGTTTTCATCTGGAGAGAACCTGGAACCAGATACCAACTCCTTAATCTCCTTTAAAGGGACCTGCATGGAGGTCAAGGTTTGATGGTGTGGGGTGGGATTACGATTGGTGCACGTACATCCCTGCATGTCTTTCACTGAGGAAGTGTAACAGGTCAGGAGTACCCGGACGTCATTTTGCAGTGGGTCCCACCTTCCTCCTGATGGATGATAACGCACGGCCCCACCGAGCTGCCATCGTGGAGGAGTACCTTGAAACAGAAGATATCAGGCGAATGGAGTGGCCTGTCTGTTCTCCAGACCTAAACCCCATCGAGCACGTCTGGGATGCTCTCGGTCGACGTATCGCTGCACGTCTTCACACCCATAGGACACATCAGGAGCTCCGATAGTCACTGGTGAAAGACTGGGAGGCTATACCCCAGCAGATGTTCGACCACCTACTCCACAGTACGCCAACCCGTTGTGCGGCCTGTGTACGTGTACATGGCGAGCATATCCCATTTTGATGTCGGGGTACATGCGCAGGAAACAGTGGCGTTTTGTAGCACATGTGTTTCGGGACGGTTTTCTCAACTTATGACTAATACCGTGGACTTACAGATCTGCGTCGTGTGTGTTCCCTATGTCCCTATGCTATTAGTGCAAGTTTTGTGTAGTGTCATGTTGTGTGGCATCACGTTCTGCAGTTATCCTTAATTTATGAGCATGAGTGTAGATTGCAGGGTGTCAGAATCGACCTGTCGCGCCAGGCCTTTCTGTGCTGTCGACGGTGGCCGTGTGGGCCCGCGTTCCTCCGCAGTTAGTATGTAGTATCGCGGAAGTAGGGGCCTTTTCCACCGCGGCCTAAAGCCATCGACACACGGTCGTTGCTGTCGAACGTCAACGTTGAGCGTGCCGAGCTCAACGTGCTGCTGAACTCTCATCCAACGATGCGACTTGTGCACACGGTACGTGAGCCCAAACGTCGTATACCCGATCGCAACGCGCTCCAGCGGTTGTATCTGTCTCGCAAATCACACTGTTTATGAGTTGGACGGGCGTAAATGTCCTATATTGGCGCGATTAAAACGTACTTTCCTCTCTTTACCATATGCTAGTCAGGTTTCAAATGGCTCTGAGCAACGTGGGACTTACATCAGAGGTCATCAATCCCCTTGTACTTAGAACAACTTAAACCTAACTAACCTAAGGACATCACACACATGCATGCCCGAGGCAGGATTCGAACCTGCGACCGTAGCAGTCTCGCGGTTCCGGACTGAAGCGCCTAGAACCGCTCGACCACCGCGGCCGGCTAGTCGGGTTTTTCTGTCTGTAGTACCCATAAGTAAAAACTTCAACATCCGTCCAAATATTATAAGGCTAAAAGGAAAGTACCATGACCAGTCAGTGCGGACATTGGCTTATACTCAAAAGTTCCAATACAAATTCACAATAGTTCTCCATACAAGATAAAAATTATTTCATCATTTTCACTTTTTAGTAAAGCCCTAAGGTCATTTTTCCTTGATCACTGATCCTACTCGGTAGCTGAATCTCTACAACACGTGAATTACAAAACTCAAAAGAAAAAAGGGCAAATTATCTTACTGCAAGTAGCGCAAGTTGTAGATTAAACTCACTCCTCAAAAAGAGTGCTCTTATATTTACAAAACATCGATTAGATTTTCTCCGCGAAAGTAGAAAAGGGATTTAAAAAAGGAAGGAAAATTGCCACATCCACTTTTGCCCTAAATAAAAAAAACACCACTTCAGGTGTTGTCCCCTACGTAATCCTATTCCCAGTATGACTAACCTAGAGCTATGAGGTGACGAAAAGGATAAAGGGAAGGAAACCGCAGGGGACTCATGGAAATTAAATATAATTAGTTTCTTATTTTATTTAATTTTTTATTTTCATTTATTTATTTTTTATTATTTTTATTTTATATGTGAGCACCTTGAGCAGCGGTTCCTTCGTCGTCCAGCACGTCCAAGCATCTCTTCCGTTTGGTGGACGTAAATTACATTATCGGTCCTGTTCAGCTCGGGTTGGTTCATATCAGTTTTCAGCTTCTCATGGCTTGGACGTTCCAACTGGGAGGCAGGCATTAAAGGTGCTCCCTAAGAAATTGGAGAAGTATTGCTGATAGCGTGGGTTGAGTGTTGGGATGCAGTGTTGTTCGTTGAGATAATTCCAATATCCTAGCTCTGACTTATGACCAGAATCAAAAAGATAACTGATCGTGTGGCCACAGATCCAGTTCACAGAATGAGTTTCGGTGGTGGCGTAAAAAGTACCCTACGGGAATAAAAGTGTGTGGATGTCGATCTCAGAGGGTGTTTGGCGTGTAAGAAACGCCAAAATACGCCGCTCAAGTGTCCAGAAATTTGGAAATTTGTGGTAAGGTCTTATGGGACCAAACTGCCAAGGTCATCGGCCCCTGAGCTTACGCACTACTTAATCTGACTTAAACTAACTTACGCTAAGGACAACACACATTCCCATGACCAAGGTAGGACTCGAACCTCCGACGGGGGGGGGGGGGGGGGGGCGCGGACCGTGACAAGACGCCCTAGACCTCGCGGCTACCAAGCGCGGATCAAGTGTCCAGACGTCGTATCTCTGGACCAAAGTAAAATCGATAGTTGTCCGTGTCGCCCACTCCACAGTGGGTGCAGAGGAGCGAGTCGGCTGGTGGAAAGCGATGCAGTGGATTTCGCTTAATTTGTTTGCCATTCACTGTGATATACCATGCTGATTGAACGTCGGATTCGAAGAAACGGGCATGGACAGATTTCCATATGTGTCACCACACATGCTAGGGATACTTAATTTCGATGGAATTGGGCGGGCGGCACCGTTCTAACGCTTTGTAAACTGTTTTTGTCCGAAACAAATGTGTAAGTGGTAAAGACTGGTAGACATAACTGAAGTCTCGGAAAGGGGGATGGGATGGTCGATACCAAAACTGTGGCAGACAAAGAGGCTGGGGCAAAGTACTGGAATACGAGTCCAGTTTGGCTCTGCAGGCAACGATCCTGGAGTTGGAGTTGGGAGGTGATGTTCAGTGCCTTGACTCTGGTCAGCACATCTATTAGTCCCACGCCACCATGGTCCCATGGGAGTGCAATAGAGTCATATTGCACTTTGAATAACATCCCTGAGCTGGCGAAGGAGCCCAATGGCATCAACAGACCTGAGCCACATGTGGTATATGGGAGGCGTGATAGATGTTCACATATTGGGTGCACTGGATAATGTAGAGGGCTCGTAGCCAGTGATCTGTAAGGATAGCTCTGATGTTCTGTAGCAAACGCCTACCGTTAATGGCCGCCGAGCGACGGAGATTGGCTGTGAATTCAATGCCAAGACATCGAATGATGGTGCCGGCGCTAAGGGGAAGAGGAGGGGAGGACGCTTCTTATAGATAGGCCCTCGGGACGCTTCTCACTGATAGGCCCTCACCAGTAGGCAAGACCTTTGATTTGGAAACGTTGAGGGAGCTGCCTGAAGGTTCGCCATAAGTCGCCACCCATGTCAGGACTGCTCGAACCTCATCCTCACTGAACAGATAAAGGATGAAGTCGTCTGCATAGCCCATGCATCAGAAACGATGCCCATGCAACGTCATACCTTCCAAACTTTGGCGCAGTCCCTGGAGCAGAGCTTCCAAAGCGGAGGCATATAAAATAGTGGAAAGGTCACAGCCTTGCCGGATAGATGGTGCTATAACCAGGGGCGGTGTGAGGCGGCAGTTGTACTGGATTCTGGATGTCGTGCTGCTCAAAAGGCGCATAATTACCGTGACAAAACCGCCGGAGAAATCATATGTTGAAGAATTATTCGCAAACAGGAGGGGTCTATACGATCGAAGGCCTGTCTAAAGTCCAGCAATGCCAAGGCACCAGAGAGACGCTGGTGACGAACAAATGCTATCACGTCTCAGTACTGGCAAAGGCCGTACAGTTATTGTTGTCTCCTCCTAGGGAAGTCTGGTCACAGGAGGTAGCGCCGCGATGCCAGCAGCCATCTAAACATTACTGTTGAGCAACGTAATTGGTCGATAATCGTGGACGCTCGTAAGCCCCTGTGGTTTGTGAATGGGTATAATGATGCCAACAAGAAAGGTGTTAGGGACCACTGTCATTAGGGACATCAGGTTTCATCTACATCTACATCTACGTGATTACGCTGCTATTCACAATAAAGTGCCTGGCAGAGGGTTCAATGAACCACCTTCAAGCTGTCTCTCTACCGTTCCACTGTCGAACGGCGCGCGGAGAAAACGTGCACTTAAATTTTTCTGTGTGAGCCCTGATTTCTCTTTTTTTATAGTGATGATCATTTCTCCCTACGTAGGTGGGTGTCAACAGCATGTTTTTGCAATCGTAGTAGAAAATTGGCGATTTAAATTTCATGAGAAGATCCCGTTGCGATGAAAAATGCCTTTGTTTGAATTACTGCCACTCCAATTCACGTATCATGTCTGTCGCACTATCTCCCCTACTTTGCGATAATACAAAACGATCTGCCCTTCTTTGTACTTTTTCGATTCATCCGTCAGTCCCATCTGATGCGGATCCCACACCGCACATCAATACTCCAGAATAGGGCGGACAAGCGTGGTGTAAGCAGTCTCTTTAGTATACCTGTTGCACTTTTTAGTGTTCTGCCAATGAATCGCAGTCTTTGGTTGACTCTACCCACAACATTTTCTATGTGAGCTTTCCAATTTAGGGTATTTACAATAGTAATCCCTAAGTATTTAATTGAATTTACAGCCTTCAGATTTGTGTAACTTACCGCTCTTGTGCAATGGCGCTCCATATGGAAGCCAACAATGAGTAGAAACTTTTGTAAAATTCGATTGGGATACCGTTGGGCCCTGGAAATCTGTTATCAGATCCCACCTTGATAGCAACGAGTACTTCATCTGTGGTCATATCTTCCTGGAGTTCACTCGCTACCTCCACCAGGAGAGCACTCGCGGTAAGTCACGTGATCTCTGTGATCAGTTCCACAGAAAGCGGTACCACTGCATCATAGAATATGGCGAAGTGAAAAGTGAGCTTGGCCGATGGGTCTCATGGCAGTGGCCTCCTGCATCAGTGAGGACGTGGACCACAGCCCTGCATCATCGTTGTCTTTCCTGGAGAAGGTGGTACATCGCTGGATGTTCTTGAGGTATGCTATCAGAGGTCCGAGATCAGACTACAATGCCTTCCAGGTGACAGTGCATGATCACAGAGATCTGCGCCTTTCTTCAGTGTGCCATTGGTATGCTTCATGGTCTGAAAAGACCATGGGCCAGACTTCAGCATGGCAGGTGCCATCAGCAAGTGTGTGGGTGACATAGTTGCGGTCTCTGTGGGTTGATGGGAGAGTGGTGTAAAATGTGTAACCAGGTAGGATTCCATGGAGGTTCATCTAGGTGTCAATGAGTCGCAGGCCATCTATGACCACCAAGAGAGCCGCACAAGGTGGATGGTGTGGGAGTTGGTCAGTGGGCCCTTGTGTCGAGATGAAGTCTCCAACAAGCACCAGATCGTCTCGTGGGCCTGTGAAGAGCGGTGTGTCCTCCTCGGTGGTTAGAGCCAGATGGTGCATAGAGGTTAATGATATGGACGCCAAATAGGGTGAGGGCAGTACCCCATACATTGGGAGGTATGTGACATCTTCTGCAGGGAGCCTGTCATGTAAAAGGATGGCGACACTGCTACCACTGTCGGAGGAGTGAGAAACATGGGCGCTGAACCCTGTGGGGAATTGAAAGTCAGCGATGAACACCTCCTGTAGGAGTGCAATATCATCATCCGCAGAGTAGATGGTGCCTCAGAACATGGCCAGTTTGTGTGGGCTAGGATGGTGGCAAGATTCATTGTGGGGATATGAAATTGCTGTGTACAGTCCCTTGCAGTCGATGCAGAATGCGTGATGGAAGCATGCTGCGGATGTAGACCCGCCAGGTCTGTCACAGTTGCCATGATTACTGGCAGAGCACCGGCTCAGGCGCTTTCTTGGGATACTCTCGCTCTGACACGCTGGTAGTCTGATCCACTTATTCTTCAACATCATCAGCCCAGTATACTGAGGTTCGAATACATTGAGTACCTGTTCCGTATTGAGAGGGGATCTGTGAACAGGGCAGGTATCAGGAGTGGTCGCAGCACGTGACTGGACGCAATACATAAGGTCACCATCAGACATCCGGTCATCATATCGTGAGGCCATCTGATGGATGGTGTCGTCGGAGAGTGTGCAGGGGGGAGGGGGGGAGGGTTTTCAGCTGTGCTTCCTGGGCGACCGCTGTTTCATAATGTGTTGTTCCGAATTAGAATGTGGTCGCCCACCATCCGATGTTATACCCATATGGACAAAGGCAGCAGTTCCAAGTCCATGGTTCAAGAACGGCCGTTCGTCAGGGTCTTGAGATTGGATAGTCCAGGTGCGAGCACTGGGTGTGATGCCACGCTGATCTCGTCGCCGTGTTGTAATGCGCTGACGAGGATTCAGGCGTATCCCGAAGTGGCGTGGCAGGATTCTGTGCTACCACCGCGTAGATGACGGATAGGGTCATTAGAGCCAGTGGTATCTGTATCAAAACGCTTGGGCCTAACAAGGCCTTCCTGGCCACATCCTGAGCACGTTCGTGGCAATGACCCACACACTGCCAACAATCAGCTCAGTTTTGATCTGCCAGACGCCATTTAATGCTGGGTATGTCGTAAATATTTGCCACTTCTCCACGAGGTGACGCAAGACGTTGCCATATGGTTGGAAAGCTGCAATTACTATTCCTGGGGCTCCTGGAATGGGCGCTCAAACACCTGAAGTGTTCAGAGACCAAATCCTGCATGATCCACAGTAACTGCACCTACAAGTTCATCAGGGTGTTTAAATATTTAGTCCGGCGGCACATCGTTGGACAACTTCAGCACATAGCGCCTCCGTCGACGTCCTGACGGGTACAACACTTCCTGTGACGGAAAAATAGTATATTTCCTTCAAGTCCAGGGGGTCAAATGCAGATCTTCTCGTATGAACTGTTCATCTTCAAAGGCTCCTGGTCGTGAATGTTCGGCCTGTAAAGTTACTTTGATCGCCGCGAGGCGGTAAGGGTGCGCCATGAGATACGTTGGTAATGGACTCATTTCTTACAAATACCGCGACGCGGAAGTAAACTACTTGCCGGAGCGCGGTACAGTCCCGCACGCTACCACGGCTGAGAGCCGAGTGGTTAAGCCAAGGCGACCACTACCATTAGTCGCACTTGTCCAGCTTTCTACCATGTCCTAAAGGCTTTAATCGTACCTACGTACCTCATTTAAATTTAATTACAATCAATTGTACCAAGAACAATGTTCTTTTAATAGATCCTCAACACGTTGCCAGCAAATTGCATGCTCTCCTAATACGCCAGTTACAATAATTCTTTTACCACGAATATGACGTTTCTCGTCATTTTATTACAATGTATCATTCAATTAACGGCGGGTGTTCGAGAACTCAGCAGCTCGCTGGAGCTCAGCAACGGCATAGGGGCCTCAACTGCAAGCCAACATGGCGCCTCGCAACACAGCACTGAAGGGAAACAGCGTGAATGTGACGTAGGAGGCGTTCTGCCGTGTCATTGGTCACATTGAAGCGCACGTTAAGGATATCCGGCATGCTAGATATTGCTCTGCACGTTCGGAAAGACTCCCCAACGTGCTATTCCGCGTTATGACGCCAGGAATTCGGCACACTCGACGCTCAACGTTTGGATGCTGGGTCCACGTGCCGGCGTCTTAAGGACTGGTGCTGCAAACCGCCGTCTGTGCATGAGTTCTACTCTACGTGCCGGCACAGGACCGCAAGCTGCACGTTTAAGTCTCTCCTTATCAGGTGAGAAGCTTGAAGTTGTTGCTATTATGCAGATGCGGATAAAATTGAGTGCTCTAGAATGGGGTGGGAAATCAGGCGGCAGTTCGCAGGACAGTACACCGTTATTAAATAATTCACGAGATTCCTCCAGTGCAGGAAAGTGCAGATAGTGCGTTATGTCAGTCTGCAAAATTACCCAATACCCTTTTTAGTACTTTGAAAGGTGTGGAATACCTTACCGTTGATGCGATGCAGCAATTGTTGCAATTTTTGTGGTTTACGGTAAATTTAGAGATGTAGGTTAATGTGTTTTAGAGTTCCGTGAGGGGTTGGGGGCCGTAATATTTCATACGTCATACCCACTGTGTTGCGGTTCCATTTCCCGATGTGTTTGTGTTGGGCTGTCAGAGCAGGGGAGTCTAAGGGAGTTGCCAGCAGGATTTTGAGGGAGACCTTGTCAAAGAATGGTTCAAATGGCTCTGAGTACTGTCAGACTTAACTTCTGGGGTCATCAGTCCCCTAGAACTTAGAACTACTTAAACCTAACTAACAAATATCCATGCCCGAGGCAGGATTCGAACCTGCGACCGTAGCGATCGCGCGGTTCCAGACAGTAGCGCCTAGAACCGCTCGGCCACCGCGGCCGGCGGGGACCTTGTCAGCTAAGAGAAATAATGACATGGTCAGTCGGTATTCATCCTGTGTTCAGTATCGGGTGGTGCCGTTGACGGAATAAATATGACAGATGCGAGAGGTTTGTATGGCCATTCTTGCCACGGACGTTCAGCTGTCAGAGTCGGAAGTAGTGGCCACTATAGTGCAGGGCATGATACCGGAGGACACCTCTCGAGTTCTGTTCGCGGAGAAAGCATCCTCCTATAGAGATTTAGATCCGTTTGATTAGCAGTATAGAAGGAACTACACAAGCAAACATGAGGTGAGGATGGGAAGAGAGCCCTGTTTGACTGAGTGATGATCCTGCTCCCAAGTATGTTCCCTTCTACAATGTCAACGCATTAAGGGAAAGCTGTTGACAGCCAGGCCACCTTCCTCGTGATTATCAAGTTCGGCGGAAGAAACAGTTGAACAGCTGACGCCAAAAAAACAGCAGGCAGTTTCTGTCTCACGAACTGCGGAGAGCGCGTAATAAGGTTAGAGAAATTACCAGTAACACTTCACACTTTGTGTAAGCTAATCTGAATCATGAACCAGTGTGAGCATAATTAAACTCATTTCACTACTGAATCACAGACGATACGTTAGGTACCGATCAAGTTCTAAATATCCTGAGTTCCAACCCATCATCAGCACCTACACTGCTGCTAATGGCCAACAGATAATTCTGACAGGACGTTGCATGCCTCTTGTAGGATTGGAGAGTTTTCCTTGGTCTTGCAGGTGTTAGTAATGAAGGCTCTGAGTACTGATTTTTTGTTAGGCTGCGATTTTGTGAAAAAGAGTGGGTTAATTCTGAATTATTTACGTGTTGTTTTCTATTTCAAGTTTTGTCCTTTGATAAAGTTCCATTTGTGTCGGCAAGGTGGTCTGTAGGGAGTTTATTCTGTATTAGGTGGTCATGGTGGCTTTGATGTGGACCACTTGTCCCAGGAAGAAGCTCAAGAGTTACTCAAGTTGTTGCGACAGTTTCTGGGGGTCTTGATGGATAAATTAACTGTCACCAGTAAAATAGAATATCGTATCCACTTGTCGGATGAAGTGCCAGTTAGACAATCACCTTACAGGCTCTCATCCTGAAAATGAAAGCGCTGAGGGAGATAATTAGGAACATGTTGAGTGAGTGCGTCATGCGCCCTTCTACTTCCCCTTGCGCCTCTCCTATATTTTTTGTTGCAAGAAATAACAGAAGCAGGTTCAGGCCCATAGTTGATTATACGGGTCTGAATCATAAGGTAGTTTTGGAGTCCGTACCCTTGCCTGAATTACATCAGAGTTTCACTTGTTTCGCAGGAGCTCGGTATTTTACCAGGCTGGACCTGAGCAAAGCTTATTGACAGATCTCCCTGGCAGAGATGGCAGAGGAATCCAACACAACAACGGCATTTACCATGGATTGAGACTTATTTGAGATTAACAGGGTGCCTTTTGGGTTGTCAACCGGAGAAGCCTTTCTATCTAGGCTTCTCGATTCAGTGTTGGGTGATATTATTAAGTTCACGTTCATATAGAATTACCTCAATGACATTGTGGTCTATTGTAAGTCATTTCCCAAACACCTGGAACACCTTCGTCAGGTTCTGTCACAGTTAGCAGAGGCGGGACTCATAGTGAAACCTTCAAAGGTTGACCTGGCATGTCAAGAAATTTCCTCTCTGAGCTATTTGATCTCAGTCAATGACGTGAGGGTTGATCATTCACAAACTCGGGATATACACAAATTCCGACCACCAAAGACTAAGAAAGGAATAGCCTGCTTTGTGGGCATGATAATCTTTCTTCATAAGTTTATTCCTAGGTTGGAGGAACATTGTTGTTCCTTTGAATTTGTTAGTCGAAAGAGTCAATCTTTTAAATGGACTGAGAGCCATCAAGCAGCCTTTGATGGCTGAAGCCTGCATTAATTAACACTCTGATGTTGGCTGCCCAGATTTTGACCCTTCTATTGTCCAGATGGATGTGTCATCTCCGGGATAAACCTGTATTGTTACAAGAGAAGAATGGTGAGCGTCCACCCATTGCCTATGCTTCACACTCGTTAACTCCTAGTGAGAGTATATATTCCACCTTTGCTGTGTTGTTCGTCACCAAAAATTAAAATTCTATGTCGAGCATCGTGAATTTACCCTCCAAACGGACAACTAAGCCCTCGCTAACGACAGGCATCCTTTCTCTGTGTACTAAAAGGGACGGACAATTAAAAATTTGCATCCCGGTCCTAGCTGTGTTTCTGTACTATCATGAGGCAGTTTTATGGGGACACTTGGGCATTTATAAAACAGCACACAAGATCAATGAATCATTAACGTAGCCATCTCTCTGTAAGGACGTGCGGAAAATGGTGAGCGAGTGCCGGGATTTAAAGAGTGCTAAATCTGATTCTGTCAAAGGAGGTTGCTCCAGTCTACCCAAGCCGAGCAGCCAATGGAGCGTTTATTTATTGATTGTGTGGGGCCACAGCTTCGCACTCAGTCAGGTCACAGAAACATATTTGTGGCGGTCGATTCCTATACCCGATTTGTGTGATTACTGCCGAGTAAAGGGGTGATGGCAGGTGTCAGTATTAATCATCTGGGCAACATATTTTCACTGTTTGGTCCTCCCAAGGTTCTGCTGAGCGATAGTGCTCAAGCATTTACTTCTAGGGAGTTTCGGGAGTATCGTTTTCAACAAGGAATTAACTATGTACCGACAACACCTTACTATCCCCAGCCATCCTTTGCGAAAAGATTTAACAGAAAGGTCAGGGCTGCAGTGGTTATATACCATGCGGAAGCCCATACTAAGTGGGGTAGCTCCTTGCCATGGCTTAATTTGCCGTTCAGTACTGCAAAACATGAATATAACTACGCAATTCCGGCGGCACTAATGTTCGCCTCCCCTTTGAAATCCTCTTTATTCAACCTGTGGTCACTTTCAGACATAGTGCTCGAGAAGTATCCCCAGAGTCTATAAAGGATAACTCGTACAGGGCTAGGAGTAACATAGAAAGGGCTCATAAGAGAGAAGTGGTGCAGTATAACTGTGGTCTGTTGCCTGCAAAGATCAAGGTGGGAGACTTAGTTTTCATCAGGAACTTTGGAGGGCGAGACGTTGGAAGCAAGTCTCCAGCCATGCTGGCGCCTCATTTTACAAGTCCATGGCGCGTCTTAGAGGTGTCCACCCCAGTCCTGTCAGAGTCAGGAACGTGGAGACAGGTCATTGCCAAAGGGTACAGCTCAGCTTGATGAAGGCGAGTGATAATGATTAGTTTTCGTTTTGTGCATTTTGTAAACCCTACTTCAGGGGTTGAGATTTTGTGGGGAAGGGGTAGGGGGGGGGGGGGGGAGGGGGAGGAGGCTGAGCCATTTTGCGAATCGAACTATCGCGCCAGGCTTTCATGTGCACGTATCTTTGCCTAGAGGGCGTCCATGGGCGGCTTCTAGCAGGTCTCTGGCGAACTCGCTCTCTCAGACAGTCTGCGAGGGGCAGGTGATTGTTAGCTGGAAAGCTCATGGGACGTATGGAGCACCTGGTGGTCTGGGGTTGTCGGCTGTGCTTTTAGGGGCGAGCGTGTGGGGCACGTTCCTCTGTAGTTAGCGGTGTCGCGGGAACAGGGGCCTTTTCCACCGTGGCCTAAGGACTGGTGCTGCAACCCGCTATCTGTGACAGAGTTATAATCTACGTGCCGCCACAGGACCGCAAGCTCCATGCTTATGTCTCTCCTTTTATTACCCAGTGAGGAACTTGGAAGGTAACCCTTATGGGAACTATACAGGGTGGTCCATTGACCGTGACTGGGCCAAATATCTCACGAAATAAGAATCAAACGAAAAGACTATAAAGAAAGAAACTCGTCTAGCTTGAAGGGGGAAACCAGATGGCGTTATGGTTGGCCCGCTAGATGGCGCTGCCATAGGTCAAACGGATATCAACTGCGTTTATTAAATAGGAACCCCAATTTTTTATTACATATTCGGGTAGTATGTAAAGAAATATGAATGTTTACGTTGGACCACTTTTTTTGCTTTATGATAGATGGCGCTGTAATAGTCACAAACATATGGCTCACAATTTTAGACGAACAGTTGGTAACAGGTAAATTTTTTAAATTAAAATACAGAACGTAGGTACGTTTGAACATTTTATTTCGGTTGTTCCAACGTGATGCATGTACCTTTGTGAACTTATCATTTCTGAGAACCTATGCTGTTACAGCGTGATTACCTGTAAATACAACATTAATGCAATAAATGCTCAAAATGATGTCCGTCAACCTCAATGCATTTGACAAAACGTGTAACGACATTTCTCTCAAGAGCGATTAGTTCGCCTTCCGTAATGTCCGCACATGCATTGACATTACGCTGACGCATGTTAGGCGTTGTCGGTGGATCACGATAGCAAATATCCTTCAACTCTCCCGACAGAAAAAAATCCGGGGACGTCAGATCCGGTGAACGTGCGGACCATGGTATTGAGCTTCGACGACCAATCCACCTGTCATGAAATATGCTATTCAATACCGCTTCAACCGCACGCGAGCTATGTGCCGGACATCCATCATGTTGGAAGTACATCGCCATTCTATCATGCATCTTGTAGTAACATCGGTAGAACATTACGTAGGAAATCAGCATACATTGCACCATTTAGATTGCCATCGATGAAATGGGGGCCAATTAACCTTCCTCCCATAATGCCGCACCATACATTAACCAGCCAAGGTCGCTGATGTTCCACTTGTCGCAGCTATCGTGGATTTTCCTTTGCCAAATAGAGCATATTATGCCGGTTTACGTTACCGCTGTTGGTAAATGATGCTTCGTCGCTAAATAGAACGCGTGCATAAAATCTGTCATCGTCCCGTAATTTCTCTTGTGCCCAGTGGCAGAACTGTACCCGAGGTTCAAAGTCATCGCCATGAAATTCCTGGTACATAGAAATATGGTACGGGTGCAATCGATGTTGATGTAGCATTCTGAACTCCGACGTTTTTGAGATTCCCTACTGTAGCTCAATTTGTCTGCTACTGATGTACGGATTAGCCGCGACGCAGCTAAAACACGTACTTGGGCATCATCATTTGTTGCAGGTCGTGGTTGTTGTTTCACATGTGGCTGAACACTTCCTGTTTTCTTAAATAACGTAATTATCCGGCGAACGGTCCGGACACTTGGATGATGTCGTCCAGGATATCGAGCAGCATACATAGCACATCCCCGTTGGGCATTTTGATCACAATAGCCATACATCAACACGATATGGACCTTTTCCGCAATTGGTAAACGGTCCATTTTAACACGGGTAATGTATCACGAAGCAAATACCGTCCGCACTGGCGGAATGTTACGTGATACCTCGTACTTATACGTTTGTGACTATTATAGCGCCATCTATCACAATGCGAAAAAGTGGTTCAACTAAAACACTCTTATTTCTTTACGTGCTACACGAATATGTAATAAAAAATGGAGGTTACTATTTTTAAAAAACGCAGTTGATATCCGTTTGACCTATGGCAGCGCCATCTAGTGGGCCAACCATAGCGCCATCCGGTTTTCCCCTTCAAGCTAGACAAGTTTCGTTTTTTGTAGTTTTTTCGTTTGACGCTTATTTCGTGAGATATTTGGTCCAATCACGATCAATGGACCACCCTGTATAAATGTGAGATTGTGTTGGCATAATTTTAGTGTTCTAACAACACTGACGATGTGGCTCTGCATACGATACCTTGTTTACGACTCCACTGTGTAGACGCTTTCCTTCAGACCATCGTCCCAGCCCAGGCTTCCACTGGCGCCACGGCTGGTATCACACCATTGTTTTGCAGGAGACCTGTCTCGACGAAGGGCTGCCCTGTCTGCCCTGTACGGCTGTGGGCCTGTCCAGCAAGATTTACTAGGGGATGGGCTCACCGCAAATTGCTTTCAACTCTCAACAGACCATTTCTATGAGCTAAGAACCATAAAAACACCTCATGCTTTTAGCGCCCTACGAGGCTCCATCAACATCTGCTCAGCCCATTAACTTTCTAGAGTCTCGCTCAAGCTGCGTCAGGTTGTGATGAAATCTTTAATAACGTTCCGTATGCGAAAAATAGGTGAGACAGTGACTTGTCCTCCCTCAAGCTTAAAGTTGTTGCTTACATTTAACAGTGCAGCAGCATTGTTACTGCAATTAAGACACATTACACCACCCGAATATCTTGCAAGGTGTACTAACTTGGTTAATACTCGTTAACTGGGTGGACCTCTTAGAGAAGCAAATAGCAGCTGTTGTGTCGTCTTGCTATTTAAATCATTTGATTCGTTTCACAAGGCTGACCTTCCCATGGTAAAACTTCTTTTTCGTTGTATGTTTGCTGTTTATTGCGCTGGTCCTAGGTGACATAACTGGATAATACATACAATCTGGCATGCAGTAAATTTTGTCACTGAGAACAGTGTAAAGTTTATTGTTACTTTTAATGCACTATCTGTGTTCTAGCAGCCAGCATTGTGGAGTTGACCCGGCCTGGGGTCTCTTAGTATTAATAGAATTATCTATTTAAGGACGGTAGTGCTTGCCTTGCACTCAAAAATAAAATCCTACTCCTTGCAAATTAACAAACATTATATTAACTTCTTGTAGTTCTGTTATATCACCTGGGACCAAGAATTTTTTTTACTTGTCCTTTCTTATATTGCAAAATAGAGTGGTATTGAAGGAAGGGTGCAGCTAACTCCTAAAGTGTGTGAGATTCAGTTGTTTGTTGTCACACTATATTATGTATGTTAATTTTATTGTGTTTGTGATGTGTGTGTTTTAGAAGCAGTTACTTTAGGGCGCTGGGCCGCGTTTGTGTGGAGTGTCACGGGTTCTACCGCTCAGTGCGAACCGCTGGCAATACCAAAAGGTTGCTCCGAATATTTTATAAAAGTTTCACCAACATATTTCTCACTACTGTTGTTGTGTACGTCTTTTTATAAAAAATTCTTAAATGATTTATATGTCACATGATACTACCAATTAAGGTTCATTTGCCTGTTACTGTGAGTTCATGTACATTGTTTCACGCACTACTGAAACCTTTTAAGAGTTGTCTGATTTTATTTTAAAACGTAAACTGTTAAGATTATGTACGAATAATTTTGCACTCAAATTCTCATCGACGCAAAAAAAATATATGGTAAATTTCATCGTACCTAAACCTTTGCTCTTAATTTAGAAATTGGTAACCGCACTCGTCGGTTTTGATAGCCATCGTTTTAAGTTTTCTGATTTATGTGGAATTTTGTAATCTTAATAAATTGTAATTCAGATGTGCATTAGCGAGTGGTGTCTCCTTTTGCACAGGTCTTCCTTACTCTTCCCTGTAAAGGCCTGTTGAGGAGTCTGGTAGATGTGCTGGCAAAGCAAACATGTATACTTGTAACCATTAAATGATAAGCTCTTTCTTACTGATAGGATAACCACACTTAGAAAGTGGTTGTCATCGGATTGACAAGAGGCACTGTCGAGGATGTATAAAATCAAAGGTAGTTACTATGCACTAATTTATCCCATGATTCTAATAGTACCATGCTACAATGAGACACAAACATTGAGAAGTTTCATGGTAGTCATAGCATGGCTGAAATTTAATCATTGGAAGTCCAACAAACACCTCTAACGCCTTAACTTAAGCACCACCCCTTTATGTGTTTCCGGAGACGAAGAAGATTTAAACCACGTACTCCTACAATTTCCTCGGAATGTGTATCACATAAACGTACTTGGAAGCAATCTTCGGGTTCTTGGTCATCAGTTGCCAAGCAGACTCCAATCCTTGTTAGTATCCAACGACATAGCAACATACAAAATCCTGTACAGGTTTGTTAACAGTGTAAACATTCCGGTACAGCTTCCTGCACTACTAATCTGCTGCTCTTGGTAGTTAGAAGGCCAGATGAAGACCAAAGCGCAGTTAAATATGTTCTCAAGTGCTGCTCAGCAGGACGTGGAACGTTCAGCCTGTACATATATGTCACTATGTATCTCTGTAATACCCAAATCTCGTTCTAGTATATTGTTCTCATGTTCTGTCGAGATGGTACTCATAAATCTGGGCAAATATTCAATTCTCTATGAGTAACTTTTGAAACAATTCTTACAAGACATACAAAAGATCGTACTATTGCTAATTTAGATAATAGTCATTAATATGGCTTGAATCAGGAATATCAGAAATGTGTACCAACGGCGATTCAACATTTCTTATTTTTGTTATCGAAGAAGTTTTATTGTATTCTACCTCTGTGTATCCTGTGTTACATCTTCGTCTTGTTATCTCGTTTCAGTATACTGTGGATGTAAAATTTGTTTTATATCGGAATTTGACCTTTGTTAAGCATATGTAACTTCATACGATGGTGTGACGTAAACTAATACACACTCTGAATTGTCAAAAGATACTGTAGTATAGCGTTTCTGTGTTGAGATGGCTGTAAGAGCACGTACCGAAAGCAAACAAATTAAAAAGAAAAATGAACAGCGTCCACTCTTCAAAATCCGATTACTAACTTCGGAGTAATTGCAATACCTATAACTTTGGAATTATCTGATGAAATCATTTCAGACTTCCATCCGGATTGAAATTCTGTTTCGTTTCTATGATTTGTCACTCTCATAGAAATGTCGTGGGATTTCAACGCGAGATGTCGTCAGTAGTATAGACCTTGAAAGTCTTTATTCTCATGTACTAAGATTTATCTGTTTTGAACATTAAATCGTTTGTTGCCTAATGTGGAATTTCGTGTCCTTATACGAAATTGTCCGTCAAGCTGATAGGGCGTAGAGTGTCTAGTTTGGAAAACTAAATACTGCAGAAAAAAATGATTTAAAACTGAAACTAATTACACGTGGCCACACGTGCTTGGACCGAGACACTAAATGGAAGGCAAGGGACTTGTTATCTGACAAGAAGACGTCACGTATTTGACCTCACATTTAATGAAAAAAACGAACACATGCGAGATGTTAGCCCTAGCAATCGATCCCGCTCGGAAATTTGGGCAATAATTGTGGCAGTACGGGGCTATGATCTTCTGAATCGACAGCTACTTGTCTGTCACTCGCTATAGTCCACAGCAGACGATTTACACCTCAGCTCTACTTACTGTACGTTGCTTTGCTCACTGTGTCGATGTGCGCGATTTCAAACCTCAACGTGGAACCAGAGATCTATTTGCTTTGAACATTTCACGTTGCAATTCACAAATGCATTGTTAATGAATAAAATAAATAAGTGTTGCAATGATAACTACTGCTCCTTGCAATACAGCAGACGGCGAGTGCACAACCTGTTAAACCGCTCGTCTGCACAGCGGTTTCGTTGCACACCGTTGCTTTATGTGTAAGTAGGCTGTTTAGGTTTTTTTATTGGTAACGCCGCCGCCACGTAGCGCTCTAGCGTTGGGCAGCTGGCTGTTAGCGGCGCGTAGCGTTGCGCAAAGACTGGATGTCATGAACTGACATATATATTATGACTATTAAGGTAAATACATTGTTTGTTCTCTATTAAAATCTTTCATTTGCTAACTGTGCCTGTCAGTGACTTCCGTAGTTTGAATCTTTTATTTAGCTGGCAGTAGTGGCGCTCGCTGTATTGCAGTAGTTCGAGTAACGAAGATTTTTGTGAGGTAAGAATTCATGAAAGGTGTAGGTTAATGTTAGTCAGGGCCATTCTTTTGTAGGGATCTTTGAAAGTCAGATTGCGCTGCGTTAAAAATTATTATTTAAGCACAGCCTTGTATAAATTTTTCATATGAAACGTCCCCTTTGAAAAATTATACAAGACTGTGCTTAAACTGACACACAATAATTTTTAGCGCAACGCAATCTGACTTTCAAAAATCCCTAAAAGAATGGCCCTGACTAACATTAATCTATACCTTTCACAAATCACTTACTTCACCAAGAATCTTCGTTACTCGAACTACTGCAATACACCTAGCGCCACTGCTGCCAGCTCAATAAAAGATTCAAACTACGGAAGTCACTGACAGGCACAGTTAGCAAATGAAAGATTTTAATAGAGAACAAACAATGTATTTACCTTAATAGTCATAATATATATGTAAGTTCATGACATCCATTCTTACGAATTTCAAAACTCCACCATCTCTCTCCCCACATCCACCACTGCTGGCTACTCACCTCCAACTGCGCAACGCTACGCGCCGCTAAGAGCCAGCTGCCCAACGCTACAGTGGCGAGTATTACAACAATGCCAACCAGCCACAGACTGCACACGGCACAGCCAGTGATTTTCATACATAGCGTTACGTGGCGGCGGCGTTACCAATAAAAAAAAACCTAAACAGCCTACTTACATGTGCCCTTACATAAACGACAAGATGGTCTAAGAGGCCAGTCAGTGAAATAAAGACACATAACAGTAAATCGAAAATTAAGGATATTAGTGAATGTTTAGCGCACGTTAGATTTATATCGTTGCTTTATTCACAGAACTTTACTTAGCTATGAATGATGGTCGTAGGCACAATGGCTCTGAGCACTATGGGACTTAACATCTTAGGTCATCAGTCCCCTAGAACTTAGAACTACCTTAACCTAACTAACCGAAGGACATCACACACATCTATGCCCGAGGTACGATTCGAACCTGCGACCGTAGCACTCCCGCGGTTCCGGACCGCAGCGCTAGAACCGCACGACCACGGCGGCCGGCGTAGGCACAATGGTTCAATCGAATTGTAAATAGTTTTACCACGGCGAGTGGCAGGCAATAGACAGTTCACTAACTACATCACAGTCACTGTAATTCCACTATGTTCACAGCTCACAAACTTATAAAGTTCTGAATAATCCTATTGGCCTGATCTTGGCTCGGATTCAAAACACGTGTGGCCCCAGGCCGTTCTAGACCACCTTACCCGCACGGCTTCCAAACACCAAAAGACAACGATCTCTGCCTTGCGTCTTTGTTCTGCGTCTTGTCACGTGATACACTGCTCTAGTCGAATTAACATCCATATACTATTCGTTCACAAACACTTTTCACAATATACAAATACTTAAACCAAATACATTACACAGTACTGTACACACGTATTCTATCACGTACGATTATATTTTCTCATTGAAATTATTTTTAATTTAATATATTGCATGAACCGGGACAGCAATCGCTCGTCAAAACAACTACTTAATTCTTTCTTGCTCGTTTTGCATTATGTTATTTAAATTCTTCTACAAGTATCAATACAGAAAATTTGTATTAAATGAACATAGAATATGATATATCGGTAGAAATTGCCCACGCAAAGGCTAATAGCTTTATTTATTTGTTGGTGACTCCATTTTAGATGCATAGTTTCACCTGTTATGATACAATGTGTCGTTAAAGAAGTAATTTAGTGCTAATTAATTATTAACATCGCTGTTGTGTGCTGTTTTCTTTGGATCGTAATGCTGATATCGTTACAGAGAAATACATTTGGAGGAATTGCGTTGTGCTTCATAGTTGCTGGCAAGACTAAATTGAACGTCACTTCATCAGTTGGTTAGGTTTACTCATTCATATAATGTTGTTAAAATAATATAGAAAGAACAGATTGCAGTTGTTTGTTACAGACAGACTATGTAAGATAGAAACACATTGCGCATGTCACTGGATATAGTAAGGTTCAAAGTTCGCACAGACAGTATATCTGCACTCGACATGAGCACCATGCATTGTTCGAGAAACATCGAGATAGTAGTCCATTTCATTCCAGACACGGGTCAACAGGTACCTGTTTATTGAATCGACAGCTTCAACAATTTGATTTCTAAATTCTTGGAGAGCAGGTGCCATGGTTGGTACAAAGATTCTGTCCTTTATGCACCCTCACAGAAAAAAAATCGTGTGGTGCGGAGTCTGGTGACCTGGATGGCCAAAAGCAATTAACAAGATCTTGTTGTCCTTCTTTCAAAGTCCACCGTTTTGGGGTGGTGTTGTTAAGATAACCCCGCTCCTCAAACTGAAATCGAGGTGAGCGCCGTCGTGTACAAAAATGAAATCATTGGAATCTTCGTGAAGTGGAGGAAACAAATTGTTTGGCAGCATGTCCAAGTAGGGCATTCCTGTCACATTTTTCCGCAAAAAGGAAAGGTCCTTAAACTTTCTGAACAGAAACCGCACAAAAAAATCAGTTTCAATTAGTCTCTTTCATGTTCGACAACGACGCCAGGATTTTGTGACCCCTCAAATTTTTATATTATGGCGGTTTGCCTTACCCAATAGATGAAACGTCGACTTGCCAGAAAAGATTGTAAGGCTTCGTATGCAGGCGTGTGTAAACGCATCTCGGATACACTCGACATTTTCATCAGGTGTGCGTGGCCCTTTGCATGTGCAACCAGCTTCCAAGAACATTCTATGCCTGTCGGGACTTCACGTGATGCGACGAGCAGACCGAAGGAAAAGGTCTAGGGGACGCTACTTTTGGCAGTATGGGGCAAATGGGAATCTGAATTGGAGGGAAAGCGTGCTTGGGTAGTCCGTGCACTTGTGTCTGACAATTGTGCCAAGAGGCCATAGATGGTTAGTGCATCTGCATAGCAAGCAGGAGAGCTACGTTCAAATCCCGGCCTTGGTACAAATTTTCATTTGTTGCCAATTAATTCTTTCACTGCCCAGATGCGGCAGGGATCGCAATTTCTCCTTTCTGAGCATATTCTATATCAAGCCATGGGATTAAATACAGGAATGGCATCTGTTCTTTCTTACATGTCCGAAAGACCATACATCACTTATACAGACTATTTACTAGGTCTACTAATAATAAAAACTCACATTATCTTGAATTATTCCATTACCATGTATTAATTTGGTCTTTTAATTAAATACAAAAGGTTTCTGCACATCTAAGTGATAGACACTTCCATTTTTGTTTAACAAGGCAGTTGATTAAAACACGAAAGGAACAGCTAGTATAATGCAGTCTATGCTTAATTACTTAACCTTACGTGGGTGTTCTCTAGCAGAAGTAACAATAGTTCTTTGAGAAACATCGCAAGACAGGCGCCTCTTTGGCGTCTATTACGGACACACAATACTGTGATTTCAATATAACGCTGATATATTTCTCACAGAGAAACGAACATCATGGAACAGACAACAGATCAAGTCATGGATAATCAATATTGCCAGAATGTCTGTAACTGTAAATATCAAGCCGGCCAGGGTGGCCGAGCGGTTCTAGGCGCTACAGTCTGGAACCGCGCGACCGCTACGGTTGCAGGTTCGAATCCTGCCTCGGGCATGGATGTGTGTGAGGTCCTTAGGTTAGTTAGGTTTAAGTAGTTCTGAGTTCTAGGGGACTGATGACCTCAGCAGTCAAGTTCCACCCAGCTGGAGTCTTCCTGTACTTGCCTTTGCTTGATGAGCTTGGTGGAAGTTATTGGGCAAGATCAGGTACTCTTTCTTACACCTGTTCCAGAAGTGTTCTGCCATCTTCAGCAGCCGCTGAAACTACTTGAATAAATCCTTTCTGACTGGTGGTTCTGCACTTGTGGGCGGTTTTGTGAGCCCATCACCTATAAGGAAATGTGCAAGCGTCAGTGGCTCAGATTCCTCTCTCCATTGTGTAATTGGTCTTGAATTTAGCTCTGCTGCTATGCTGGCCAGGACTGCATTCAGACCTACTTCGTCCAAAGAATCCTCCCCACCAAGGTGCGTGTGGGGTGATGCATTTCCGTATGACAGATTTCTGGGCGAGGTACTTGTGCGCCTTGCTTCCCATGGGAGCCTGCCATAGGTCCTTCAGTTCTGTGCGTGGAATGGAAGGCAGTAGCATTGTCACTGTAAATCGTATTGGACACTCCTCGTCTTCCTACAGACCTTTGTAGAACCTCAAGAAATCTGTCAGTTGACATATCTGATCCTCGTTCTAGGTGTAATGCTCATGTTGTTGCACATGTGAATGCTTTTGGCTTCAGATAGTTTCAGCGGTATCATTCAACTGGTAACAGTGACAAAGTAAGATTTCACCATCTTGTATAACAGGCAGCGGTGTTAATTGCCTGTAGAGCTGTATCATTCCAGAATTCTGTTCTCAGTTAAGATAATACACTACTGGCCATTAAAATTTCTACTCCAAGAAGAAATGCAGATGGCAAACGGGTATTTATTGGACAAATATATTATACTTGACCTGACATGTGATTACATTTTCACACAATTTCGGTGCATAGATCCTGAGAAATCAGTACCCAGAACAACCACCTCTGAACGTAATAACGGCCTTGATACGCCTGGACATTGAGTCAAACAGATCTTGGATGGCGTGTAAAGGTACAGCTGCCCATACAGCTTCAACACAATACCACATTTCATCAAGAGTAGTGACTGGCGTATTGTGACGAGCCAGTTGCTCGGCCACCACTGACCAGACGTTTTCAGTTGGTGAGAGATGTGGAGAATGTGCTGACCAGGTCAGCAGTCGAACATTTTCTGTATCCAGAAAGGCCCGTACAGGACCTGCATTATCCTGCTGAAATGTATGATTTCGTAGGGATCGAATGAAGGGTAGAGCCATGGGTCGTAACACTGTAAGTAGGCTGTTTAGGTTTTCTTATTGGGATGAAAAATCACTGGCTGTGCTGTGTGCAGTCTGTGGCTAGTTTGCATTGTTGTCTGCCATTGTAATGTCGGGCAGCAGCAGCTGGATGTTAACAGCGTGTAGCGTTGCGCAGTTGGAGGTGAGCCGCCAGCAGTAGTGGACGTGTGCAGAGAGATGGCGGAGTTTTGAAATTTGTAAGAATTGGTGTCACGAACTGATATATATATTATGACTATTAAGGTAAATACATTGTTTGTTCTGTATTAAAATCTTTCTTTTGCTAACTATGCCTATCAGTAGTTAGTGCCTTCAGTAGTTTGAATCTTTTATTTAGCTGGCAGTAGTGGCGCTCGCTGTATTGCAGTAGCTTGAGTAACGAAGATTTTTGTGAGGTAAGTGATTTGTGAAACGTATAGGTTAATGTTAGTCAGGGCCATTCTTTCGTAGGGATTTTTGGAAGTCAGATTGTGTTGCGCTAAAAAATATTGTGTGTCAGTTTAAGCACATTCGTGTACAATTGTTCTAAGGGGACGTTTCATATGGCGACCCTGCCAGGATACCTCACTGGAATCTTCTGATTTTTTTCTTGTAGTTTGTGTAATTAATGTAGATTTTGTTTATTGCTAGCACGTAATTGTAGAGAGAATCTCCTTTGTAGTTGTAGTCTTTCATTGTTGTACAGTACAACAGTTGTAGCATGCATGTAGAGTTGCACCAAGTATTTCGCAGCTGCGCTTGCAATTAACTAGATATTATTTTCTATGTTAATGTGTTCTCTTATATTTGTTCTTCAAATTGTTTTTTTTTTTTCTGTGTTGTCATGTGAAATATTGTGACAATAATGGCGTGTGAAAAACGTAACACTAGGCTCCAAAGTAAACTGAGAAATGACAGTGAAGACGAAAGCAGTGTGTTAGCGCCACCGAGTAATGAATTAACTAATGTTCAAAGTAGTAATTTGGTAATTGTACATAGGGAAATGGAGTGGGCTGCAAACAGTGGTGTAGACAGTGAAATAAGTAGTGAACAGGGAACAATTATCGATCGATCAGTCGGCAACAGCTCGCCTCAGGATTCCGAAATGACACGACACATTCTTGCAAATACTGTAGATTCAGGTTTTGCGTCCTCACTGCTTTCTCAAATAAGTCAAGACACATTTTCTGTTTTTCAAACTGCGAATATTGCCGGTTCAAATGCATTGCCGAATAGCACTAAGGAACATGTTTCAGACACCAGTGCATTGTTATTACAATTAATGCAACAAATGGGACAAAAGCTTCAAAAGTTAGACACAATGGAACAAAATCTTCAAAAGTTAGACACAATAGAACAAAATCAGAGACAAACACAGCAAAAGTTAGACGCAATGGAGCAAAAGCTTCAAAAGTTAGACTCAGTGGAACATACGCTTGAACAAACACGTGAAGATTTAACTACTGAATTACATAAAATTGAATCGAAATGTCAAAAAGTCTGTAATGACGTAAAAACACAAATTTGTGAGCATTTCCAACCTTTTTTTTCGCGGCATGATAATGCATTACAGAATCATGAAGCAGCCATAAAAGAACTGCAAACAATTGTTCATGAAAATCATGAGACCTTCCAAGCTAAAATTGACTCAGTTGCATCTACCGATTCGGTTACGCAACTTGCTAAAACTGAAGAAAACTTAAAGGACACAGTAGATACTCTGAAAATTGGTTCAGAAAGACACATGGAGGACATTAGTTCATTATCAGAGAAAGTAGTTGAACTTTCGGATCAGCTAAATAATTTATCTACGAAGGTAGATGATAATCTGAATGACACAAAACTGGTAGTCTTTAATGACACAGAAGAGTTCGAACAAATTAGGAAATTCAAACAAAATCAGAATCAAATTAATACGCAACACCAAAGAGAAATCCGGGAAGTACAAGATCAGCTGACACAGGTAATACAAGAATTACGTATTTCAGAGGACACTCGCACACCAATACGGGAAGAGGGACATAAAAATACAGAACTGCCACAAAGTAACAACACAGGGCACTTTGGAGATTATGAAAGAAATTGGCAAAGTACACCGAATTTTGAGATGGAACCGCCGAAACGACGTAACAATGACCGATATGCGACCCGCCGACACGATGATTTTGACTATAAGCTGTTCATTACTACACGTAAATTCAAAACATTTAAGAATTCTGGCAACGACATTCATCCACAAGCGTGGCTCCATCAATTCTCTCATTGTTTTCCTCCCAACTGGTCACTAGAGAACAGATTAGAATTTATGTGTGGCTACTTAGAGAATGAACCAGCTGTAAGAATGCGATCGGTCATTCACGATTGCCACAGTGAAGGAGAATTTTACCATGCCTTCCTCTCAGCATATTGGTCCCAAGCCACACAAGACCGAGTAAAACATGGCCTCATGATGATGAAACATTTCGAACAATCTGAATTTTCCAGTCTTGTGAAATATTTTGAAGACATGTTGCACAAGAATCAGTACCTGTCAAACCCATACAGCCCGTCAGAACTCATCCGCATTTGCTAAATCAAATTGCCTGAACATTTACGGCATATTATTTTGGCAGGCCGTTGCAAAGCTTTTCAGGGACTCTTACAAGAATTAGAAATTGACACAGACAGTCGCGGGATGCGAAAACAGGAAAACAATCACTACAGGTCACATCCGTCGCAATTCCGCGATGAAAGAAACAATAACTGGATACGACAGATACGACAAGGCCATTCTCACAACACAAATCGTGATCAAAACAGACACCACCCATATGACAACCACTGGCAGAGTAATAGTTACAGAGAAAGATCGCATTTCCGTAGTAATGAATATCACAGAGACAATCAGAGAAACAGACAATACGGGAACCAAAATAATTATTATCAAGGGAGACGGAATAACTTCAGACGCAACGGTCCAGCGCGCAGTTACGATTCAGGGAGAAATTCTCCACCACGTGAGTGACAACAAATTAATTACAGAAATTACCGACATGACAACAGACGATATGATCGTAACGACAGACCTGAATTGCATCATAACTGGCGGGATTCAAACAGAGCAGGGCCCTCTCAGCAAGGTGAATTTGTAGAAGTTAGGTCTCCTAATCCCATTAACGACGCGCGCCAACAAAGAAACAGACAATGACTCGCACCGCAGGCAGCCGCGTGCGCCGGCTGGCTCAGAGAAAAATAACATAAGATAACCTTGAGCAAAATTCCAGTGTTCCTTACCGACGTAATCACATGATAATTGCTTTTCTGTTGACAGTCTGCGTACTAGAAAGGATAAATGATGGCACCACATTTCACATGTAAAACCGTTTATTGAAAGATAATCTGCTTTTTAACTTTGTCTTTGCCATAAAATTTTTCACTTCACGCTACTAGTACAATTTGTCAGACTTAGAATCTGTTAACATGCAACAATGTTTGAAGTTAAATATCCAGTCTATAACCTTAGGGAACATTTTTAAACGGAAATTACGAATGCATTGTTATAGTGAACAGACGACACAGTGTTGCTATTTGTACATTCTTGCTTGTTAGTTGCACGATTACGTAACGACTACTTAGAACATATACTGTTAATGAGATTTTAATGCAACATTTTGGTTTACTTGAAAATACATTCTGGATTTAAAGTACTTTCTGTGAGATACCAGCTGACTCAGTGGTTAGTTTATGTGACGCCTACACGATTTTATCACGACGCTACTAATGAGTGACAATTTACAACAATTTACAATGTTGCTTTTGCACTGTATCTGTTTTATATCTGCACAGTTTTTCTGTATTATTCTGGAAAGTAAAACATGTTTTAGTAGTAATGTTTGTGGTATAGCTACAATGAGACAGCCTTTTCTGTAGCGCAACAATACGTACAGTACAGTACTTACTTCATCACGGCAATAAGCGTAATAACTAAGATATCTATACGCAAAGCATTTCACTTTCGTTTATCATGAGGTAAGTACAATGACTTCTGCAGAACTTAGCTTTCGGAGGACAATAACTACGACACTTCCACAGAGATTGTCTTACAGCAAGACGCACATTTAGCGCTACAGGACACGCATTTGAGTGATTAAGTTTGTACTTAAACCATTTATTTTTCAACATATTTGAATTACAAAGAAAGTTTTCCGTGATACATTTCATTCCATTGCGGTAATCTGTAACACCTGAGGGTATAATTACATTCATCCTCGGGGGGGGGGGGGGGGGGGGGTACACGCTTACTTTGTGTACCATGTGTCTGGCAAGCACAAGGAGCCCTAGCTAATATGGTATTTGCTTACACAACTTTACACATCGGTACCATATTTCTCTAACACAGAGTTACACAGCTATCTGATTATTTAACAGAGAAACAAACATATTTTTACTACGTCAGTGACACATGTTTACGCAATTACGCAGGTGGATAGCTTCACACATATGAAATTGTATTTTGTCTGTACTTCGTGAACTGTTCATATTTTTTCGGAACCATTGTGATACTGTGAGAGCTTTGAATGGCATATTTGGGATGGGGTCATGATTTTTAAAGTACGTTTGAGGTAGATGACACTTTTGACATGAGCACAGATTTTTTTTTTAGGTTTTGAAATAGGAAGCCACGACTTTCGAGATTTGGTTGAGGTTTTGTGATGTTATGATGACGATGTGTATTACGCTGTTGTGGTATGTTTATGATCAATAAGCTGTGCTATATGAGGAATTTGCTTATGCTACATATTTATTATGATGAGATATTGAAGAAGTGTCGACGAATATGTATATGTGTAATAAGGTAAGGAATAATGAGTAGTGGTTAGGGACTCTGGTTTGTGAAAAAGGATGTTGGAAACCGAGAATCGTACTTTAAGTGTTATGAAATGTGTGTATATGCGTGAATGAATCACTATGCTGGTGAAAATTTTTTGGACACTATTATATGTAAAGGATTTTGTTTCTACAGATTTGTAACGCAAATTCTCAACCTGTGAACATATTTTTATATGTGACTGTCACTGTAGCGGAAACTGATGTCGTAAATTTTTCAATGAGAAAGGTAGGTGACCGTGACGTAATGCGTTGCGAGCGGCCAGGTGTGCCAGCCGCCTTGAAAAAAAAAAAAAAAAAAAAAAAAGCCATTAGTGTGTGCCTTTCAGAGGCACAGGTGGAGGAAAAAAAGAGATCATTAACCTCGCTATTGACATTCCTTTGTAGAGAGCATCGCAAATATGACACGCTCATTACTTGAAAACATATGATTACTCGTACTTTGTGCTACTTACTGAAATGCTTATGAATTGATGGGAAATATTAGTACTTCTGCACACCTGATAATGACAAGTGTCTTTCTACGAGAATTGAGAGAATTTCTGCTAACTTATGAAATGCCTCATGACTACTGAATGACTATTTTATGCTTTACTTTGTACATCGTTGGTAATCTTATTTGATATCTGTTTTCCAGGTGTGTTGCATCATTGCTTTTGTAAAATTAAATTAAATGTATTTGCTAATGTGAACACTTTCTGTCAACAGATCTGTTAGATAATAATTTTATGAACCACATTCTCCAAAAAAAAAAAAAAAAAGAAAAGAAAAAGAAAAAAAAAGGTGTACTTGGAAAGGAAAGAACAGTAAGAAGGGACTAATAACAGTAACTGCATACATAATTTACTTTTCAAGTACTTGGTAATTTTTATGGTAGAGTAAGTTGTGGTGCACCACTTTAATTACATAGACATTAAGATGTGAATATACATTTCCCTTATCTGCTTTATATTCTTTAGTGTACTGTTTTTTCTGCTTGTGGGTTTGTCATGTTTACGTATAAGTTATTACATTTATTGCTGCTTGCCTTGCTTACTTGCATTTTTTTTGTCATTGCTGTTTGTGTTAATTGTTTTGTGCCACTGCTTTGCCTCGTCCCTTAGTTTAGCATCTGAGCTCAGTAGATTTAAGTTAGCTTAAGATGGGGTAGGCTATATAAGAGAACGAGTTATGAATTGGAAGAAATGCATTGAGAAGCTATAAGAAAATGATTTGGCCAAAAAAGTAGTGTACAGTGGAGAAAAACTATGTTGAGATATGACGAAAGATCTACAGAATGAAGTTTTGGGTTATACTGCAGTACCAAATGTTACACTGAAAACAAACCCTGCCCTTTCCTCTTGTGTTATCCCACTATGCGTTTGTGTACCCTTGTGTATTTGTTTCCTTCCTGTCTCTGTGTACTTGTTCATAGAATTTTTTCTCTTCTAATACTTAGCTACAATCACTATGATGAGGAATACTGCTATCCTCAAATATAATTTGCATTAATAACATGTTATTTACTTAGTAAACATGTTTACACATTATTTATTCTGTTTTCTTCTAATGCTCATGTGTGAAATTGATGTTTCAAAAGTTATTCTGATCTTTTATGTATGTACTTATGTAGTAATTTTTGTAACACTGATGTATTTGCTATTTCGATTCTTTTATAAAGCCTGTACTACTACAAATGTTATCTGTATTGTTATGTTCTTTAAAGAGGTATTTTGTACCTTTGTTATTGTATTCTTATGTTATAAAATTGTATTTGACACCAGTTCATCAAATTAAGTAACTTGTACATTACGTTTCACTAAACACGTTTCTGTTGGTCATACTATATGGACAATATGTGAGAAGTAGGGACTGATAGTGTTTGCACGTGTGTTAATAATTCAGTAAGGGACTGGATAACAGCATTGCTGGTTCTAAGGACATTTCAAAAACAATTTTTGTGAGTGCACAAGTGGTGGTTATGGACTTGCTATATTATCCGCAAGACTCTTCAATGGTGATTGTGCACCTGCACAGTCAAACAGATCTGGCCATCTCTACAAGGACTACAGTGGGTCTACACCCTTGATGACCCACCAATACCATTATTTCTACAAGGTCTACAGTTGGTCTGCATCTCTGGTGGCCCACCAATACCGTAATCTCTACCAGGACTACAAGGGGTCTACTCTGTGATGACCTACCTACCAATATTCTTCAAAACTTCGACTGACTCTGCTGTGGGTTTGCTCTGTTGTTGCCCATTACCTGTCTGCATGTCAAGAGTCAGCACTGTCTTTCCGTTGGAAGGACAACACTACTTCTTCAAGACTGCATGGAAATCCACTACTTCCGTGTGCATTTTCTTTTACTACTCAGACTTTGAGAAAAACACTACTATTTTACTGTGATGAATGATCAGGACTGTCTATATGGCCTGTGAGAAAATTTTAGCTTTTGACCAACATTGTATCAAAAAGTGTGTGCATTTGATATCTTTGTTATAGCAATTATGAAAAATTTTATCAAATCATTATTGGCCACTGCCCAAAACAATTTGTAAAAATTTTTTGTGGGGAGCATGGGGACTATGTCACTGGCTGTGCTGTGCGCAGTCTGTGGCTAGTTTGCATTGTTGTCTGCCATTGTAGTGTCGGGCAGCGGCAGCTGGATGTTAACAGCGCGTAGCGTTGCGCAGTTGGAGGTGAGCCGCCAGCAGTGGTGGACGTGTGGAGAGAGATGGCGGAGTTTTGAAATTTGTAAGAATTGGTGTCACGAACTGATATATATATTATGACTATTAAGGTAAATACATTGTTTGTTCTGTATTAAAATCTTTCTTTTGCTAACTATGCCTATCAGTAGTTAGTGCCTTCAGTAGTTTGAATCTTTTATTTAGCTGGCAGTAGTGGCGCTCGCTGTATTGCAGGTATTGCAGTAGCTTGAGTAACGAAGATTTTTGTGAGGTAAGTGATTTGTGAAACGTATAGGTTAATGTTAGTCAGGGCCATTCTTTCGTAGGGATTTTTCGAAGTCAGATTGCGTTGCGCTAAAAAATATTGTGTCAGTTTAAGCACATTCGTGTACAATTGTTCTAAGGAGACGTTTCAACACATCTGAAATGTGACGTCCACTGTTCAAAGTGCTGTCAGTGCGAACAAGAGGTGACCGAGACGTATAAACAATGGCACCCCATACCATCACGCCGGGTGATACGCCGGTACGACGATGACGAATACACGCTTCCTATGTGCGTTCACCACAATGTCGCCAAAGACGGATGCGACCATCATGATGCTGTAAACAGAACCTGGATTAATCCGAAAAAATGATGTTTTGCCATTTGTGCACCAAGGTTCGTCGTCGAGTACACCATCGCAGGCGCTCCTATCTGTGATGCAGCGTCAAGCATAACCGCAGCTATTGTCTCCGAGCAGATAGCCCATGGCGCAAACGTCGTCGAACTGTTCGTGCAGATGGTTGTTGTCTTGTCTGTTGACTCAGGGATGAGACGTGGCTGCACGATCCGTTACAGCCATGCGGATAAGATACCTGTCATGTAGACTGTTAGTGATACGAGGCCGTTGGGATCCGGCACGGCGTTCCGTATTACCCTCCTGAACCCACCGATTCCATATTCTGCTAACAGTCATTGGATCTCGAACAACGCGAGCAGCAATGTAGCGATACGATAAATCGCAATCGCAATAGGCTGCAATCTGACCTTTATCAAAGTCGGAAAAGTGATGGTACGCATTTCTCCTCCTTACACGAGGCATCACAACCACGTTTCAGCAGGCAACGCCGGTCAACTGCCGTTTGTGTATGAGAAATCGGTTGGAAACTTTCCTCATGTCAGCACGTTGTAGGTGTCGCCACCGGCGCCAACCTTGTGTGAATGCTCTGAAAAGCTAATCATTTGCATATCACAGCATCTTCTTCCTGTCGGTTAAATTTCGAGTCTGTAGCACGTCATCTTCGTGGTGTAGCACTTTTAATGGCCAGTAGTGTATTATGTTTACTCCAAGGTAGTGCAAGTGAATGTAAGTCTGCCATATCAGTAAATGGGTAAAATTATGTTGTCCATTGAGAAGAACTGAGTGGAGCTAGTCTCCAGATAATTCTGAGAACTCGATATACACACAGAGACGAATATGAGCGTTATCTAACAACAGGTTGAAATAAGTTATCTTAGAATTTCATATCAGAGGCGTGTTGTTGAACAAAGCAATATCACTGCAAATGGAATCGTTCACTAACTTCTATATAATGGGAAGAGCAGCAGGAAGCGTCTGAATACTACTGGTAAGACAACATGTGATATAAAATCAGTTACTCACAGAATTAGCTTCCCCTTCACTAATGGTATCCAAGCTCTGAAAGATGGCAAAGCTGTTGGGATATGAATTGCCCCCTCTGTGTATTGATTGTATAGCCACTGAATTGCTATTTATTTATTTAATGGGATAATAATAATTATTAAAAGGTGGCAATTTTATTTAAGCATTGATTTTACTCTTTCGATTGTTGCGAGTCAGTGATAGTGCAATGCTGCTCGCTTTGGAGAATACACATTTTATAAGAATTATTTGGTCCAGGAAACACTTTTGCGATCACGGTTGCGATTTACACGGTATTCGCGTAATAGTACTGATTAAAAGTTATCCTTTCCGAAAGACGCAGGTTCGATTAAAGCTGTGTGCACTTTTGCGAGTAAAATGAAAATATTCATAACACGTCGCGGAACAAAAAGAAACATGCGAATCACAACTGCGAACAAACGAAGAAAATATATGATAACATAAATGTTCTTCGCTGTTATTCAGGACAGGCTCAGATTAGATCTTGCAATTTTTAGCTGTAGGAAATCACAAAGCGTTGAACCTTCGAGATATTTGTTTTGAATAAATTGTATTTACCTTTTCTCTCTCTCCTTTTTACAGTCTTTATACCTTCACATCGATTAAGGAACTTTTGCTTCTCTACCGACCAGTACGAGAACAAAATTCAGTCTCAACAAAATGTCTTACATCGAATTATTACATGCTTAACCCTTAACAATCATATATAGTTTCGTAATACAAACAATGCTAATTTATTCCGTGCACTAGAAAGACTTTGATGCACTGAGCACAAAAATGAAAATAATAAAATTGGAAATACATTTTTAATATCATGAATACTTCTTTAAATCATGAAAATAAGGTTTGACGTCGTCGAAATATTAATTTTCGTCGTTGTAGCACTACATTGCCCCCTTTGGATGTGCAGTCACACTTGTTTGACTGGATATCCAAGCAGGTTTATTTTCCTTGTCTGTTCTGTTTAAAGTTCACTGTGTTCTTTCATTTGGAAGCATGTGCTTTGTTTACTTTTAGGTCTCAGGGATTTTGAGTTACGCTCCCCCATTCGGGCAAAGGCCAATGGGAAAATCCCCGGAAAAAAACCATGGCGTAGCGAGCACATCTTCCATTCCCTCTTTTTTTATTTTCAACATTTGAATATTCACTTCGTATGACATTTAATAATGGTCCAATTTCGTGATAGTGCTGCTGGTAACGACGGCTGGCGACTTGGTGTACTGCAGCACCATCAGGTAAGTCTGCGATGGACTGCGATGACGTGGCAGGGTGCGGCAAGGGATGGCGGATCATGTCGCTGCAGTATGCTGCCCTCGCCGACACGTGTGCTCAGCATCCCAGCATACAGTCACATGAAATTCAAACAGCAGTATCAGTTTCTTAAATTAACATCTAAATTACATCATATTTCACGCACTCTTTCACTCAACAAAAAGAATGTGTTTTTTTGTGATGTGTTCGACTGTTTGTGAGTTTCTTTATCATGATGCAAGTTCACTCGTCCTTCCGACGTAACTGACTATCCGAAATTAAAGGTTCATGTAATTCGTTCCAACATTGATACAGTTCTGCAATGGGTTTAATGATATAGTCAGTAGCAGTTCCCAACACTGTTACGACTCACCACTGTTGCTGACTGATCGATAAAAACACTTACTCTTGAGTTTTAGTTTGCCTGGAATGTTACGTCCACGCATGTGGTCCCAATAACACTCTGTATATTTGGCATTACTAAACACTCGCAGCACAAAATTTGAAAACGAAATCATGGTAACACAAAACACTCATTGAGTGTCCACTTTTGTGTTAAATTCCACTCTTTCGCCAGTGAAACAAAGTGCGTACGCGCAGAGGATAATGTTGACAGGAAGTCTTTGTTCGTAGGTCATGTGTGACATGTTCACTCCACCACGTAGTCACTTGATCACAGTTATCAAGTCTGACAAGGTAAAGTCCTTGTGCTACCCATAAGAATGTCTTTACACAGTCTAGTTACATAATGATAAATAACTGAATGAATGTACATATCAATGAAGTACATAATTGTAGTCATTTACAATATAAAAGCAAATCCTAACTCATATATTTTCTCGAAAAGGTGCTCCTGGACTTGCAAAGAATTGTGCAGTGGTAAACACAAGTCTGTATATGTTTGTCTGTGTAATGATCTGTTCAGTCATGGACAACATCTTGTTCGACCTGGTTTATAGCTCATGCAAGTCCGAGCACTAACTTACGGTGGAAAATTTGTTAAACCTATAAGTAACTCGCGTGAACTTTACATGTTGTAAGTGTATCCTGTACACAGTCTGAAAGAAAAAAAAAAAGAACATAACCTGCTCACCCCAGTGAGTTCAAAATAGTTATCAATCAACAATGAAACGTTTATTTTCTAAAGTCACTATATCCTACAGTTGTGTGAAATATGCAGTTCTGTTCACTGTTCGTAGTTTCACACGCATAAGTTCCTGAAAGTTTACTAAATCTCAACAACTTTGTGTTATGTTTCATTAAGTGTCTTAGGGTGGAATCTTCTTGAAGCAATTCTTCTTCTCCTTGCTGCAGCTCGGTGTCCTATTCTGCGTCGAACTGGAGCTGAAATTTTCTTACAACTAATTGGTATTCTGAGAGTCTCCAAGCAGTACTGATGCTTCCAATGTTGTATGTTCCTATTCTCCCACACGCCACATCGCAGAGTGTCCATGAAATACTTATACACTTGTCCATTAATTAATAATTGTCACTTAGCCTTCTCGCACAGTACTTGAGTCTTTGATGTTTGACTTCACCTCATCACGACACATAAAAGGTCATCGACTGTACTTAATATACATATCTTTTCAATACTTTGTGATTGTATAGTCGCCGGCCGCGGTGGTCTCGCGGTTCTAGGCGCTCAGTCCGGAACCGCGCGAGCGCTAAGGTCGCAGGTTCGAATCCTGCCTAGGGCATGGATGTGTGTGATGTCCTTAGGTTAATTAGGTTTAAGTAGTTCTAAGCTCTAGGGGACTGATGACCACAGATGTTAAGTCCCATAGTGCTCAGAGCCATTTGAACCATTTTGATTGTATAGTCCTTTCTGTCTATTTGAATTGGGATAGACCAAGAAATAACTATTTTTATGTGGTGTACCTAAGATCACAAATGATCCTGAATATAACGGAAACCATTTCTTTATTTTTTCTTTAATAATGACGACTTCGGATAATTCCTTACTAACACCATATCTCCCACGTTAATTGTTGAGTATTTTCTAGTCTCCGGTTGTGTGATTCTTGCCGTTTCTGTGCATTCTCGTATAGTGTGACCAATGCTTGTCTAACTTTGTCCTCCCAGTCTTCCGGTTCGGTATTTAGTTTTGGAAGTGGGTTGACTCAACTATTGTCCTCTTTTGTTTTTAATGTGAGTTCTGCTGGAGTAAAACCTGTCGATAAATGTGGTATGTAGTTTACAATACTTTCAAACGGCTCTATGTATTCTACCCACTTAGCTTGTTTAGCTGAGTAGTACGTTCTCACAAAGCGATTAAACTCGCGGAACACATGTTCTGTGAGATTACCTTGGGGGTGGAACTTCGAACTGAAAATTGGTTTTATATTATGTTTCTCCTAGAATTTCTTCCAGGTAACACTCGTAAAATTTGAGGCATTGTCAGAGAGTAATGTTTCTGGCGTTCCGAAATGAGGTATGTAATCATTTTCCAGTCGGTTTATTATCGTTCTCGTGGCTGTTGTTTTTGTAGCAAATAGCTTTACAAACTTAGTAAAGTTATCTAGCACTGCTACGAGGTATTTGACCCCTGCTCTGGCAGTTGGCAGAGGTCCAGCGATGTCAATACTTAAAATTTGGCGCGAAGCAGTTGGACAATTGACTACATTAATGTCTGCGATGATAAAGCACACGGCTTTACGCGCTGGCAAATGTCACATGCTCGCGTCATCCGTAGGATCTTTCTATACATGTTATTAAAATGACAATACATTCTTAGTTTCGCCAGGCACTTCCTTGAACCGAAATGATCCCAAACATTATGTGTACACATCATTAACTTTTGCTCACATTGCTGCGGAATACATACCAGTCAGTTTCGTGAATCCTCATGTCTTCTAAAGAATAAGACATCCTGATGTAACCTGTAATATTTATGCAATTTCGAAGTAGGATCCGTCCTCAGTTGATCCTTGATCTCGTGCCAAATATTATCTATATCCTGTTTTTGTGCCATATTTTTACACATGTCTAGAAAATATTTACGATTAACATTGTCCGCCATTAGTAACACTTTAAATTCCGATGCTTGCTCTGTGAGTTTACTAAATTGAGGTAAACCTTGGAGTAGCCTAGACAAAGTATCTGCCACAATATTATTACTTCCTTTGATGTAAATAATCTGGAAATCATACTCCTGCAACGCTAATGTCCACCTTGCCAAACGTGCATGGAGAAGTTTACAGGTCAGCAGGAAACTCAAAGCCTGATGATCACAGTATACCCGAACGTGTCTACCATAAACATAATAATGAAATTTGCGAAACGCCCATACCATTGCCAATGCTTCAAGCTCTGTAGTGGAATATGCGCGTTCGCATTCCGATAATACACGACTTGCGAAAGATATTATTTTTATTTGCTCGTGTCCGTCTACTATTTCTGTTTGAAATAAACACGCACCTAACCCAGTGCATGAAGCATCTGAGGTTATGCAAAAATCCTTACTGTGATCTGGATGGTGCAAGATTTCAGCATTTAACAAGCAATGCTTGATCGTGTCGAAATCATGTGCACACAGGTCAGTCCACACCCACGGCGCATTCTTTTTCAGAAGCCTCAATAGATGTTCGCTGTTAAGCCATTGTTTAGGCACAAACTTACGGAAAAGGATACAAGACCCATATATGCCTTTAATTGTCTTTTGTTGGCCGGATATGGACAATTTCTGATAGCCTCGAGTTTCGTACTATCCAGGAAGATTCCTTCGGATGATACTATATGTCCTAGAAACTTTATCTCCGTCTTTCCAAACTTGGACTTCTTAAGGTTGACCGTAACACCTGCAAGTTCAAATTTGTGTAACACCAAGTTAATTAGTTTGATATGCTCGTCCCACGTTGGTGAAGCAGTCAATAAATCGCCACATAGACAGTAACTTGCTGTAACAAATCCGGGCCTAGGACAGTGTCAAGAGCATTAATAAAGACTCCGGCACTGACATTCAATCCGAGTGGCAATACTCTGAATTTATAGCTTCTTCCTCTATAAATGAATGCTGTATATTTCCCAGATCTTGGCGTTAAGACCACCTGCCAGTATGACGCGCGGAGGTCGAGGCTTGATAGATACTTTATCCCATGGAATTTCTGTAATAGTTCTTCTAGATTCTCAGGCCGCGTCCTGATAGCCATAATAATTTGATTAATCAGGCGAGCGTCGATACCAACCTTACGCTTCCATCGGATTTCATTACCGGTAAAATTGGGTTACTATATGGCGATAATGAGGTCTCAATAATTCCCCATTCCAGCATTCGTCTAATTTCTTTTGTTACTGCTTCCCTTTTCGCGCTGGGTATTAAGTACGTTTGATGACAGTAAATTTCATGGGGAAACACTTGCATGTCGTACACGTAACCTTTAATTAGTCCAGGTTTTTTCAAAAATACTTTACGATAATTAGTAAGTGTGTCTAATAATTGCTTTTGTTGCAGACTGTCAAGACCAGAGGATTGTTGTACTTTTTCTACTATTTACGAGAGGTGGATATTCTCCTCGTCCTTCACATCTTCCATGATAGGGAATGTACTACAATTGAAAATATCTTGAAGCCGCCATAAATGTCCGCGAATCGGTTCTATCTTTAAAATTTGACAATTTTTGCCATGCAATTCTTTGGTCTTTACCAAGTCTAACCTGACTCTCGTGTCACCGAAACACATGCTGAATTCACCCTTTGCGAGATCGATTATAGTTTCCATCTCTCGCAAAATATCTAATCCGAGGAGACAGTTCACGGCTAAATTCTTTACAATAAGGAAGGTGCACTCTTTGGCTCCCATTCCAAAATTAATACAAATCCGTGTCTGTTCCCGAAACAGTTGGGCTTTCTGACTAATGGCTCCAGTAACTCGACCATTATTGACTGAAAAAAACCGGAATCTTTCTAATCTTCTTTAAGCGAAGAAAGAACGATTCATTCAGCACAGAAACAAATGCTCCAGTATCTAAAATCACCGTAGTTTGAATACCATAAATATCACAAATTATAGCTGCTTGTACAACTTCCAGTTCAAACAAATTACACTTCTTCCGAAAATCTTGACATAATTCCTCTCGTATATCGACTTCGTCATTATATCTTAACATCTGCATAGTTGACCTACGTTGATGAGCAACATCAACAGAATTTTTCCTACACGCTGGATCTTTTGCGTCGTTCGTCCCGATCGCTGCTGATTCTATGCGACACACATACTCATTGTTACTTCAGCTGGTTGTCTGCACGCTTGGTTGCTCGTTATTACTAACATCATTCATGCAAGTGCCCCCTAGACACCCTGCGACTGACATACGGGAACACAATGTCGTCGCATCTAGTTTGACTGACTGGTACTGGTTGGTGGTCGCGGTTCACTTACCTCAATGATCTTGATATTTCATTCGGTGGTTTCCATGGCTGCGCATTCATATGCTGCTGCATGTTATTTGACATATTTGTATTGCACGGGGGTTGTACATGATTGTTGTGATATTGCGGTGGCCTAGGCTGCTGCCATTGATGTTGTGCATAATTCTGTGTTGACCAGTTATGTGGTGGTTGCATGTTTTGGTGATTATTTGAAAAATTACCGTTATTGTAATTGGCGTTAGCTCTAAAACCTCGTTTCCGTTTCTTTGAAAAGTTTCCGTTATTGTTTTGTCCGCTATTGTTCTGTGGATGGTAATTGTGATTCGGTGGATTACTGTACTGTCCATTTGTGTTCATATTGTGGTTCTGCCATCCTGAATAATTCGGACTATTCCAATTATTTTGATTCCCATAGTAGGTGTTTTTCTATTACTATTGTTCTTGTGGTTTCGTCCATTGCCATTACCATTACCATTATTTGTCGAATTATTCCCATAATGGTGTCAGTCCTCTTCGATAACCAAATCTAAAGAGTCCAGTACAGATGGAAAATGTTCCACGTTGTCTTCATGAATGTGAAACAATTTCTCCTTTAGATCACGCGGTAACTTCTCCTTTAATATCTTTAAAACATCACACTCAGGAATTGGTGTGGATAAATATTTCACTTTGTCCAGATACTTTTCGAAATATTTCCGCAAAGTACCGCCTTTTCTATTAAATGTCTCAGAACTATAAACTTCTTTTCTCAATCGTTCTTGTACCCCAGGCGACCAATACTTTTCAAGAAAAGCTTGTTCAAATTCATCGAAGGAGCTGCATTGTTCAGCTTTCTGTGTCGCCAACAACGCTGGCTCACCTTGAATATGGGTAATAGTAAAGACAATGTTCTCCCTTTCGTTCCAACTTTTTGGCATTATTCCGTGGATCCCTTTGATAAACACAATTGGATGGGGTCCGTTCTTATCATTGGTAAGCTTCTGAAACTGTGAATTCTTCACTAAAGCATCCTGAGTCACCAGTGATTGTGTATGGTCTTGATAAACGGATGTTACTCTACGTGTTGGATTGAAATTATTGCCCGTCTGCCCCCTACTTTCAGTTAAAGGCGTTTCATAATGATCAGGGTGTGTTTCTGTGATACTAACACACTCCGGTGAACTGTTATGAGATGTTTGCATACGTGTTTCATTAAGCACTTTCTGCACGTTTTGTAATTCAGTCTGGAGTTCACGAATTTTTGTGTTGTTTGCATGTATCAGTTGTGTTCCTGCCAGTTGTAACATCACAGGTAGTTCCTTCTGTATAACAGTACTAATTTGTTTGTCTTTGTCATTTAGCCATTTGTTTAATGTGGTGACAACGCGTTCTTCTTGTTCAAATGGTTCAAATGGCTCTGAGCACTATGGGACTCAACTGCTGTGGTCATCATTCCCCTAGAACTTAGAACTACTTAAACCTAACTAACCTAAGGACATTACACACATCCATGCCCGAGGCAGGATTCTAACCTGCGACCGTAGCAGTTCTTCTTGTTCTTTGCATTTTTGTTCTATTACGTTTTGATTATCAACCGTAAGGTTTTCTATACGTGTACTTATGTTGCGTATTTCTGCTTCCAAATAAGTGTGTGTTTGTTGTAATTTGTCCACATCCTGGGTTACTTGCTTTACATTCTGTGGTAAGTCATGGTAAGTTTGTTGCATACTTGAAATGTTATTCTGTACAGCATACAACTGGGCATGCATTTGCTGTCGCAGCTGGCGATCGTGCTCTTTCAACCGGTTTTCAAGCTTTTGATCTATCTCTTTTGAGAACTGTGAATAGCTTAACTGCGTACGCTCGTCTAACTGACTGATGCGTTCATCCAAGGTCCTAATCCGCTCATCTACTCTGCTAATATTATTATTAATCTCAGTTTGCAAGCTGTTTAGCAGTTTCTTGTCGCGCTGTATCTGTGATTGTTCCTGTATTTTAAACATTTGTTCCATTTTCATCATTAATAGAGAAAATGGATCCATTACTGTTTGTGTTGGGTCTACCGGTGGTAAATCGGCTGTACCTGGTGTTTCTTGTGGTTCTGCTTCAGTATGCACTTGAACTACCGTCTGTGTTCTACCTGAGTGTTCTACAGCAGATGGATCACTGACTTTAATATTAGAGTCCTGATCTATATCCTCTGTCTGATCTGAAAAATATTATCAATTTCTACATCACTAGTTATTCCTTCCTCCTCTGAATGTTCTACAGTTACTTCCTGCTGTGTAGCTTTTCTTAGACGTCGCACTGTTTTCACCATGTTTGCAAATGTTTGGGTGCAAGTCTAATCGGGAAAACGTCACACGCAACACATCAATTATTCCGTCACACAAAACATAAAATAATTACTACACTGCACCAGATTGGAATCAGTACTATAAATGTTCACTTTCGTTTGATTAAAATTCAGCTCCACTCTCGTTCAGTTAACCTCTACTGAAAACACTTGATGCTGTATTTTACTGAACCTTCTCGCAGTTACTTAAATATAATTGACTCTTATAGCTTCCTAAGAGGACATACAACATATAATTTTTTTTTGTGACAATGATACAGCACCAGGTTGAAGAAGATGTAGTGTCTACCGTATGCAGTGCTTTGTTCTGATGCGGCTGGGATGGAACGTCACAGTAAAAATATCGTGCTTAGGCTCGTTGTAACAATCCGCTCATTACAGCATGAAACAAATAGAAAAACACACATGTAAACAACGTCTTGTCAATAGGTTGCCCTGAATTGCTCCCTCTGTTTATTCATTGTATAGCCACTGAATTGCTATTTATTTATTTAATGGGATAATAATAAATATTAAAAGGTGGCGCCTACCACTATCTTAAGGCTATTTACAGCTATTTTAAGCAGGATTTACTCGGTGAGCATTGCCTGCGGCTTCTTGGGGTTAGAGTGTAGGGTCTGTTCTTCTTTATTTTTTGTGTCTAATGTGTTTGTGGGACGGGGGTGTGAACTTATTTGCATTGTTGCGGTGCGCATTTTTATCTTCTGGAGCTATTTTGTCTTAAGAGCCTTTGTAAGGCTGAGGGGGAAAAAGTTTAGTCTTCTTTTTCGTCATCGTTCCAGTAGTACTATTGGCCGTCTGTACTTGTCTCTTGGGTTCTGTGGTTCTGACAATGCTCTGATGAGAGGGTTTTCTGCATCTCGAGTTTTTTCGTAGAAGCGTCGGGCGATGTCCTGATGGCGGTTGAGTACCTCTTGTTCTGCGGCGGCTTCTTGTAAAAAGTGATGCGGAAATTGGGAGTGCACATGAAATATGCGTCGGAGGATCTTGTTTTGTAGTGATTGAAGTCTCATAATGTGGGTGCGTGCTGCGCAACCCCACACTTCACATGCATAATCCATAATGGGCCGAACATACATTCGGAATATTAGCAGCCCATTCTCAACAGATAAGTCCGAATCTTCATTGATTAATGGGTAAAGAGCCCCAATGCGCTGGTTGATTTTCGTTCTTACTTCTTCAACGTGTTGTTTCCATGTAAGTTTCTTGTCCAATATGACGCCGAGGTATTTTGCGGACGTGTCCCATGGCAGCTGGGTGTCGTAGAGGCGGAGATTACGGACTGGCATGGTTTTCTTCTTTGTAAAGATGACCGCTTGCGTCTTGGATGGATTGAAGCTAATGCGCCATTTTGCAGCCCATTGTTCAAGTGCGTTTAGTGAGCTTTGAAGTCGGGGTACAAGCACTTCTCTCCAGCGACTTCGAGTAAAAATCATCGTGTCGTCGGCGTAGATGGCTCTCTCGACGCGCGGCTGCGACGGTAGGTCGGTCGTGAATAGCGAGTACAGGATCGGCCCAAGGACCGATCCTTGCGGTACTCCTGCTTGAATTCGTCGTGGCGTGGACAAGGCGTCGTCAATGCGGACAGCAAAGGTACGATCTTCCAGATAAGAGGCTAGTAGCTTGATGTATTGTAGCGGAAAGTGCATGTGATGAAGCTTGTAGATGAGTCCTTTATGCCAAACTGTGTCAAATGCTTTTGTAACATCGAGGAGAACTGCGCCACAAAATTCTTTTTTGTTGAAGGCTTCAGTGATGTAGTGAACGACTCGGAGAATTTGTTGGGTTGTACTGTGGCCGGAGCGGAATCCAAATTGTTCTTGCGGTAGTGCTTCATGTCTGGAGATGATATTCTGTAGTCTGGTGAGGAAGAGGCGTTCGAATAATTTACTGATGTGCGGCAGTAGGCTGATTGGTCGGTAATTCTGTGGATGACGACGATCTTTGCCAGGTTTAGGAACTGCAACAACTATTGAGTGTTTCCATTGCGATGGATAGGTGGCTGTGCGGATGATCCAGTTAAATATTGCTGCAAGTCGTACCATTGCTGCCCACGGTAGTTGTTTCAAGACGCGACCTTGTATCTCGTCCACGCCAGGAGCCTTATTAGGTGGTAACATTCTTATTCCAGCTTGTACCTCCCGTGCGCTGATCGGTGGTATTTGATGTTCTTCGTCGTCGTCTTCTGCGTCGTCTTCTGCGTTGGCGTCGTCGTTCATTCGTAGGATTGCGTCGGCTTCCGTCTCGATATATGCGATGCGGTGAGGGTCGACACGGTCGTTGAGCGGCTGAAAATTCGCTTCGAAGATGTCGGCAAGCGTATTGGCTTTGTCTTCCGGGCGATAGACAGTGCGGTCGTGATGTTCTAGCGGCGGAATGTTCGTTCTGCGGTTGGTGAAAAAGCGAATCATGTGCCAATTCATTGGATCAGGCGTAAATGCTCTGAGTTTTGCTGCCCATTGCTGATTACGGTGAGTGATGATTGCGGCTTTTATCTCTCTTCTGAGCTGATTGATTTGTTGTTTGATGCGCGGATCACGCGTGAGGCGCCATTCGCGACATAATCTGTTGCGTCTTCGTATGGAGGCGAGTATATCTGGTGGTAGTCCGGGTGTCGGAAGATGCTGCGGTTTTGGTGGCCGCGTAGAGAAAGTTAGAGCTTCTTGGATGGAGTCAGTGAGCGCAGTAAGTGATGCCTCTGTGATGTCATCGTCGTCCTGTTGTGCGTCTATGGAATGTGCTACATGTTCGCGGAAGGTGTTCCAATTAGTGCGACGGAGATTAAGACGGTCGGGATAATGTTCTGGAGTGATGTGGAGATGAAAGATGACAGGCAGATGATCTGAATTTAATGCGTGAATAACGTCTGCAGTCATGAAATGTGGTATTCTTTTGGTGATTGCAATGTCTATGACGTCCGGGCGGCCGCGCGACGAATAGCATGTCGGCTCTTCAGGGCCACAAACGTAAGCATTTGCCTCTTCCGTGACCTGCAATAGAAGCCGGCCACTCATATTAGTTACATTAGAATTCCATGCCGCGTGTTTTGAATTAAGATCACCCGCTATAAAAAGTTTTCCGCGCATTCGTAGTAACAATCTTGCGTCGTCAATGTCAAGGAGTCGGCTTGGGCTGCGGTACACGGCGATGAACGTGATTGGTCCGCTCTGCGTTTCTACAATGACGGCAGTTGTTTCAATGTGTTTTGTCATTGGCGGAGGTGCTTCATGATGGATAATTGAGCGTCGAATGAAAATGGCGGTACCGCCCCCATGCGTCTGTCTATCTGTTCTGTAACACCGATAATTTGGAATGTTCGATCTAATACCTGGCTTTAAAAATGTCTCATTAACCATACAAATATCAATGTTGTGGTCTATAATAAATTGTTGCAGTTCCGGTATGACATGCGTCAGATTATTGGCGTTATATGTCATTATACGTAATTCGTCAATTCGTGGTACTCTAGTCATGATGTTGCACGGAAAAGTCTCTTGCTGTCGTCATTGTGCTGCGAATCGTCGTCTCAATGGTGGTGACGATGGTTTGCGGGAGCTGCGCTATTGTTCTACTCACCTCCGCGAGCGTGGACGCGATTTGAGTGAGCAGAGCGTAAAGATCTTGCTGTTCCTGTCTTGGTGGCGGCATCGGTCGCTGCGTCGATGTCGGTTGCTGTCGTGTTTGCGGCGGTGTCTGGTGCTGTGATGTTGCTGCTGATGTTGGTGTTGTCTGTGGTAGCCCTTGTTTGAGAGCTTCCGCTGCCGTCAAGTCGGCGCGCAGCCGATTGGCGCGATGCTGCATCGGCGTCGGCCAGGAGGTTTGATCTGCAATCGGCGCTGGTTGAGGTGGCGGCTGGCGTTGTCGGCGTGGTTGCGATCGTAGTGGTGGAAGGCCACGGAATCGGCGGCTTGCTTCTTTGTGCTTTGGACAGGTTCTGTAATTAGCGGGATGTGCACCTCCGCAAAGCCCGCATGTTGGTGTTTCTTCTTTGGGTCGCGTGCATTCCCGACTATCGTGGTTGCCACCACATTTCACACACACCGGCGGCATGGTGCAGTAGCGGGCAACATGATTGAATCCCTGGCATCGAAAACATTGAATGTGTCCACGGGATCGTCGGAGCCTCTCAACTTTAATAGAGAGGTTGTAGAATCGGGTGAGCTGAAAGATATGGCGGTGTTCCGGTGTGTCCAATAAGATAACTGTGCGATGTCCTGTCGGTTGGTTAGTTCCTGGCATGCGGTGGTGTTCGATCACAGTAGCGACGAACCCGAGTTCTTCCAGCTCTTCTTTCACTTCTGCATGTGTCACGGAGGTTGGAATGCCTTTGATAAGAGTCTTGATAGTTGGTGGTCTGACTGCCGGTGTGGTGAACATGGGAATACCCTCTTCGCCCAGTTTGCCGGCGACGGTAACATAATCTTCAGTGGTGTTGAGCAGGAGTTTGTGTTTCGGCGCCGGTCTGACGGACTGTGAAGGACGCCTTGCAGGTCGATTTGAGGAAGGTATGTAGCTTCTTGTATGAGTCCTTATATCTTAATGTGATGGCTGGTATCTTCCGGTGGCCTGGAGATGTCACGTCCGGTGGTTGGGTGTCCATTTCGTCATCATTGCTGGTGGTAGCAGGCGCGTTTGACTGCCGCTGCTGATCCATTCTTTGCTGCTGTTTATTCGCAAGATTTGCATTTGCAGCGTCTATTGTTACCCCCGTCCCTTGTAGGGGTTGATATCGGTTCGAGATATCAAGTTCTCTCGCCACTACCATTGGTTGAAGCCGCGCTTGTTTCTTACGCGGCGGCATTTGAAATTCATGCGCGGCTGTGTTTCTGTGTTCGCTCCGTCCCTCTTCTGAGCGGCTTCGTGCTTCTCTTCTGTCACGATTTGCCGTGCTCGATGCTGCAGAAGCGTGAGGTGGTTCCTCTTCTTCTTCTTCTGCTGGCAGGTCCGGCGTGCAATCCATATCCTGGTCCAGAGGCTGCTCCGACGCGAGGGTACTAATTCTTCCCCCCGCGCCGGGTCGGGTCGTCATAGTCGTGCCGGCTGATGGCGGGGCGGCCGACGGAGCAAGCCCCGTCGAACCGCGGCCGGCCGGCACGGGCGATGCTGGCACACGTGTACCAGCATCACGAGCGCGGAGACGCACGTCATCTAGGTCAGACATCGTGATCTCCATTAAAAGGTGGCAATTTTATTTAAGCATTGATTTTACTCTTTCGATTGTTGCGAGTCAGCGATAGTGCAATGCTGCTCGCTTTGGAGAATACACATTTCATAAGAATTGTTTGGTCCTGGAAACACTTTTGCGATCACGGTTGCGATTTAGACGGTATTCGCGTAATTGTACTGATTAAAAGTTATCCTTTCCGAAAGACGCAGGTTCGATTAAAGCTGTGTGCACTTTGCGCGTAAAATGAAAATATTCATAACACGTCGCGTAACAAAAAGAAACATGCGAACCACAACCGTGATCAAACGAAGAAAATATATGATAACATAAATGTTCTTCGCTGTTATTCAGGACAGGCTCAGATTAGACATTGCAATTTTTAGTTATAGGAAATCACAAAGCGTTACACCTTCGAGATATTTTGTTTTCAATAAATTGTATTTACCTTCTCTCCTTTTTACATCCTTTATACCTTCACATCGGTTAAGGAACTTTTCCTTCTCTACCGACCAGTACGAGAACAAAATTCAGACTCAACAAAATGTCTTACATCGAATTATTACATGCTTAACCCTTAACAATCTGATATAGTTTCGTAGTACAAACAATGCTAATTTATTTTTTCTTCTAATAATTTCCGGGTATGCAGGAATGTCGACGGGATCCGGCTGCATACCCGGAAATTATTAGAAGAACAAATAGCCGGGAAAATTTCAGAAGTCACAGTGCTAATTTATTCCGTGCACTAGAAAGACTGATGCACTGAGCACAAAAATGGAAATAATAAAATTATAATTACATTTTTAATATCATGAATACTTCTTTAAATCATGAAAATAAGGTTTGACAGCGTCGTAATATTAATTTTCATCGTTGTAGCGCTACAGATAGACACTGACATGTAGAATTGCTAAAACACCTTGGCGAACGGGGTACTGACTGGCTCCGCCAAATGTTAAACAACTGCCTGGAAACGTTCAACATTCCGAAGCTCTGGCGATAAGCTCATGTTGTCACTCTGATCAAGCCCAGAAAATTACCAGACGACCGAAAAATTTTCAGTCAGTATCTTTACTCTGCCATCTGTTTAAGCTATTTGAACGAATTCCTCTAGCCCGGCTCACACCACTCACAGGAGAGAAGCTCATTAGAGTACAAGCCGGCTTCCGCCCTGGGTGGTCTTGCACAGCGCAGCTACTGAATCTTACCCAGGATATCCAGGACGGCTTCTAGGTAGGTCTTGTCACCAGTGCTGTGCCGACCGCTGTGGCCGAGCGGTTGTAGGCGCTTCAGTCCGAAACCGCGCTGCTGCTACGGTCGCAGGTTCGAATCCTACCTCGCGGATGGCTGTGTGTGTTGTCCTTAGGTTACTTAGGTTTAAGTAGTTCTAAGTCTAGGGGACTGATGACCTCAGATGTTAACTGCCATAGTGCTCAGAGCCGTTTGAACCATTTGAATCGGTGTTGAAATGAAATGGCTCTGACCACTATGGGACTTAACATTCGTGGTCATTAGTCCCCTAGACTTAGAACTACTTAAACCTAACGAACGTAAGGACATCACACACATCCATGCCCGAGGCAGGATTCGAACCTGCGACCGTAGTAGTAGCGCGGTTCCGGACTGAAGCGCCTAGAACCGCTCGGCCACAATGGCCGGCTGAACCGGTGTTGCTTTGTTGATATGAGTGAGACCTACAATACGGTAAATATCAGGAAACTTCTCCCAAAAGTGTAAAACTCAGCTAAAGATTACGGCTTTCTGAAGATCACTGCAGTACTGCACGGCAGCAGAAAAGTCTATGTTAGTTTTCAAAACACCACAACTCAGTGGCGCCAAAGCATAATCTTCCGCAATTAAGTGTTCTTCCTCCCACACTATTTAATTGTACTCAACAACTAACCACGTAACAAGGATTGCAGATCATTTATTTCCTCCAACGATCTGATCCTCTCTACCCAGCTAAGACATCTGAAGGCGTTGAAAGATAACTTTCGCCTGCTCTTGACGCTATGGGAAAGTACTGTGAGGCCAACAGCCTGAAGCCAAATCCAAGCAAAACACCACTCAGGGCTGCCCACCTCTGTAACAAATATGTTGACTACAGATTAAAAGTCTCTTGGCTGGAAACTGCTCTCAGTCACAGCTCTCCGCCTAAATACCTTGGGTTTATTCTTTATAAGAGTCTGACATTCAGGCAACAAGGTGACAGTATCAGAATGAACGTTGCAGCGGGAGATAATATCTTAATAAATTCAAAGGCACAAGGTGAGGGGAGTAAGCCCACATGTACTTCAGACATCGGCCTTGTGCTATTCGGCAGGAGAATACGCTTCTCCTTTGTCCTTGTCCTGCCACTCGAAACTGGTTGATATTGCTCTTCACTAAACTTCCGCCAGATGATAGAATGCTTGACACCAACCCCAATCGAGAAGATGCAGTTTCTGGTCGGAATAGTTCCACCTGATATCAGGTGGATAGTGACAGCAAAATCCGATAGAAGCCAAGTCTACTAATAACAGACACCCATCTCACGGGCATGAACCTGTTGCTTGACGTCTTTGCAGCAGGAGAAGCTTCATCTCAAGCACCTCTGCCTTAATGATTTCCGGAAGCTTTTGACACCGTTCCTCACAAGCGACTTCTAATCAAGCTGCGGGCCTATGGGGTATCGTCTCAGTTGTGCGACTGGATTCGTGATTTCCTGTCAGGAAGGTCCCAGTTCGTAGTAATAGATGGGAAATCATCGAGTAAAACTGAAGTGATACCAGGTGTTCCCCAGGGAAGCGTCCTGGGACCTCTGCTGTTCCTGATCTATATAAATGACCTGGGTGACAATCTGAGCAGTTCTCTTAGGTTATTCGCAGATGATGCTGTAATTTACCGTCTAGTAAGGTCATCCGAAGACCAGTATCAGTTGCAAAGCGATTTAGAAAAGATTGCTGTATGGTGTGGCAGGTGGCAGTTGACGCTAAATAACGAAAAGTGTGAGGTGATCCACATGAGTTCCAAAAGAAATCCATTGGAATTCGATTACTCGATAAATAGTACAATTCTCAAGGCTGTCAATTCAACTAAGTACCTGGGTGTTAAAATTACGAACAACTTCAGTTGGAAAGACCACATAGATAATATTGTGGGGAAGGCGAGCCAAAGGTTGCGTTTCATTGGCAGGACACTTAGAAGATGCAACAAGTCCACTAAAGAGACAGCTTACACTACACTCGTTCGTCCTCTGATAGAATTTTTTTGTGCGGTGTGGGATTCTTACCAGGGGGGACTGACGGAGGAAATCGAAAGGGTGCAAAAAAGGGCAGCTCGTTTTGTATTATCACGTAATAGGGGAGAGAATGTGGCAGATACGATACGCGAGTTGGGATGGAAATCATTAAAGCAAAGCCGTTTTTCATCGCGGCGAGATCTATTTATGAAATTTCAGTCACCAACTTTCTCTTCCGAATGCGAAAATATTTTGTTGGGCCCACTCTGCGTTGGTAGGAATGATCATCAAAATAAAATAAGAGAAATCAAAGCTCGAACAGAAAGGCTTAGGTGTTCGTTTTTCCCGTGCGGTGTTCGGGAGTGGAATGGTAGAGAGATAGTATGATTGTGGTTCGATGAACCCTCTGCCAAGCACTTACATGTGAATTGCAGAGTAATCATGTAGATGTAGAATGAAGTCGAAGACAGAAGAGAGGCTTCAACACTGGCAGAAAAGAGCTAAAAGTGATTGTTTGCCATCAAAAGAGGAGCTGACCCTAGAAAACAGCCTCATATGGCCAACCTGGAGATCGCTTAATCGTCTTCACTTGGGCATTTGACGAAGTAAAACTGCCATGTTAAAATGAGGGCTCTGCCACAACCAAGATGTGCCCTGTGCGTGCAGTGTTGAGCAGACGATGATTAACTTCCTTCACTGCCCTGTCTACACCATCTCCTCAGGCATCGTGATGCAAGAGGAACTGTCATAAGGAAGCCCAAAAGCAGTGCATCCTGCTGAGGCACTACACATCATATAAATGGTTGTCATCGACATACTAAGAAAAAGAAGAAATGTTTGTATTATTTACTGTACAATGTAGATGTTAAAATGTGGAGTGTTTTTCCTCTTTGCCGTAAAGACATGGTCTGTTAATTTCTTCTTTTCTCACAGGCAATGATCTATTGTGTGCATATATTATGGCAAATGTGCTCAACTCGTTGTGTTTCAAGGAGTACATAAAACAATATGTAGTAGCATATTGAAGTTGATCTGATGTGGTTTTTACTTCTGCAACTTAGTTTGAGACAAAGATCTCTTAACAATCAGAATCAAGTAATGTCCATCCTAAGCCCACAGTTGAATCTGTCCACGGTATTGCACGACCTCCGTCGTAGCATGTGGTCCTACAGAAATAATGAAGTAGTCTTGACCCAAGAAGTGTTGCGAGAAACTCCAACAGAGAGAAAGTTATCCTCTTGATGGAAGCTAGTCCATTTAATATGGTGCATAGTACATTAAGAACAGCTTCATTGATCGTTCCTGATGCGTCGAAAACACATGGATTTCTGACACAATGTCTTCAGAAATACCCATTTGTGTGTGCGAACATGATGTCAAACTTGTTATCCGTGTTTGTCTACATTTGCCAAGATTAAGAGGTTGTCACATTCAAGTATTTCTGCAGTGAGGGGCAGAGGTGACAGTAGACCCAATGAGTCAATTCTTTCGGATTTGGATTTCTTGTTTGGTCTTTTATGATCCCCACGATTAATAAATTTCTGAAAACTCATAGAATATCGTCTGTTGCCATCGTTTGGCCGGCCGGTATGGCCGAGCGGTTCTAGGCGCTTCAGTCTGGAACCGCGCGACAGCTTCGGTCTCAGGTTCGAATCCTGCCTCGGGCATGGATGTTTGTGATAAAGAGCCATTTGAACCATTTTTTGTTGCCATCGTTGGCGTTGCTGACTCTAAATTGATGTAGTTCACCATTACAAGGTTTGCCATTGTGCTTGACTTCCTCCCACTAAGAATCCAACCTGGAATTGAAGATACCTATACAATGGATGATGTTAGTCAAATTGGAAGGGACTCTCTGACAATTTTCCAGTAGTAATCTGTTCCGATAAGGATCTTTGGGTCCATAGACTCCGGCTCCTCACTAGTTTCCTTACATCGGCAAGTATATTTTGGTGCGGAGAAAATGAGTGTGTCCTTTCCAGATCCCCTTTGGAGTAAATTCTACGACACGTTGAAGTAGCAGATGGCACTTCAAAGGAGCTGACTGCTAGGTCGCGTTGTTCTATGGTTCTTAAGCACAGTTGATCAATGAAGAACTTAGAAATGAAGTCGGCTGTTTACCGCTATCCAGAACGCAGCGAAATCTACTCAATCCTGCGGGTTCACAGACTCAAACTCGAGCTGTCTGAAGATAAGAAAATCTGCTGAACTTCCGTCGATTTTTCCTACACAAGAGGTGGTAACTTGCTGAAAACAGGAAGTGGAGGTATCAGTGCCAGAACAGATAAATTTGTGATGACGTTTCTTGCATCTAGAATTAGAGACCTTGCCCTTCTTATTGCCGCAGTTTTTAGCCCATGACCTCATTGGGGCATATACAGCAACGATTACCTTGCTTTAATTTACTGGTTTTGGTTGCCAATCACTATGTTGCTGTCTTGGGCCCAAAGAGTGCGAGCTTCGCGAAATACGCAATACAATTGTAATTCTCGTTTAGACTTTCGGGAGTTGTTAGTTTCCTTTTAATTTATGTGAAAATTCGCTGTAGTAGATGTAAAGTTAGAGGACGACAGACATGCTGCACAAACGTTTTTTTCAGTTTGAGCACCATGAAGTTCTTCTTCCAAACCGTTCAGTACATCATCTTCCGGTACTTCGGTTCTTCGAGCAGGAAATACTCGCAGAATTTTTAGAGTGAGAGCCTTACCTATGCTACGACGTCTTCTCCTACGTCATGCAAAGCTTGAACACGATGGTTACTTTCCAGAAGTGTACTGTTCAGCGTTGCAGGTATCGCTGAATGTACATCCAAATAATCGAAGTGCGCCTGATTAATGCGACTAATACCTCCGTACCGATTCAATAAAAATTTCTTTGTTTCCTCGTAGCCTCCGTGTTAGACATTAAAGGTATGAAGTCTACTAAAAAAACTTCTGTTCCTCTTAGAGATACGTTCATAGTAACACATGTTTGTCTACTGTAGAAATCGAAGGGTCTTTTATCAGTGGTCGATCCAAATTGTTCCCAAAAGCGGAGCCACATTTCGACACCCCACAAAGTGGCTCAATAGACGTTTCTCTACCTCGCTGTAATTTGAGGTTTGTTAGCTATTTCTCTGATCCGTCTGGCATTATATCTTACCAAAGACGACTACTGCAAAATTGTTTATTAGAGCACTTGTGAATAGCTTAGGCGTCTGACAAAGCGTGTATGTGTAAATGTAAAATTAATTAATTTTTGCTAGCAAATTAGCTAGGGAGAAAGATTTCAGGTTTTCCATTGGAACACGAAGTAAAGTTCCTGAACCATGCCGTAAACATTATTTTGAAGCAAGCAATGCATATGATCGTATTACAATGGAATGGACTTGTCTTGTGATTTGTCTCAAACATGAACATAGAAATATGGGAGCCTTCATGACGTCATAAACTTGAAACCGACGTCGACCATCCTTGCTTCCCCAAACCATTACCTTCAGCTCTTTTAATTGTTTAGAGTCGTGAAAGTTGTTTGCTCAAAAATGGTATCTTGTGTCGTGTGTTACCCGTTCTGAATATAAACTAAAGTGTAAAAGAATTATTTTCATTCACCAGTGGACTCGTTTGAGCGACATGTCATCAGGTTCTTTTTTGGAAAGTTTTTCATCAAATGAATAAAATACAGATTTCCCAGAAAAAAGCAAACTAATATTGAATGAATAAAATGATACTTGCCTGCGCTAATATGCTTCATTGGCTGAAATATTAGGAAGTGGACGATTCTTCTGGTAATCCATGCAGGTTGCCTTCTTTATCAATCATTTTCTGGACTTGGAACGTTTCATCTCGTAACACTTGACTGACTTCCTCTTGTGTAGTTCATTTTAAATCTTTGCTGTAGTTAGTCAAAACAGTCAGTCAGCATTGTTCGTATGAACCCTTGTTGGAGGGTTTTTCTTTGAATATAATTGACATAACTTTCGAATATTAAGTTCTTGTGCTAAATATTGCCGTTTGCTATCATGAATGATACAATGTCATTTGTGGCCTCTCAGTGACTGTATATGTTGATGCGATTTCTCCTTTAAGATTGTTCAATCTAGTGTTCTGATTTCCCCTGGTTTCCATATGTGCTTTCCTTGTAGTAGCCAATTCCTTTTTTAGAGCGATAAGACATCTGTTGGTGATACCTTGCAGTGTCAAAAATGCTGGGTAACATGCCGGACATATTGTCGGGTAAATCAAGGAGAGGTGTCACATGCAGTATGAGTGCGCATCCTTCCAGCAACACAGACAGAGTATTGGCACTGCAGTTGCTAAGTGGACGTCAGGGCATAATAAAAGTGTCCACGTTTCGATTGAGTAAATTTTACATAAGTGCTGGGGAGAATAAATGACGGAAGTCTATAGATGTCCCTTCAAAACCTCTTCAGCGTAACCATTAGTTCTTAGTCAATACTGAACAGTCAAATATTTCCTAATGTTTGAGTAGTTGTATTAACAGTAAGACCATCTGGGCTATCAATATCATGAATTTATAAGCTGTAGCATCTCTCCCCTACAGATTGGGATAAATCTGCAATAAAATCCGTTAACATGCTGTGCATTTTTTCGTTACGGATACTTGCTGCCCAAATCAAATAATGTTTCAAATAAATGAAAACATTTCTGTTGTCTCTATTTTCATTCAAATGACATAGCACATATTTTTAGGGTGTTCACACAGTCTCATGTTTATCAATACACAATATTATTCAATATTCCCATATATATATATATATATATATATATATATATATATATATATATATATATATAAAAAATCAGGCAATTACTTAAAATTTACTTGCTGACTGCCAAATATATATACCTACTTGTTAAATAAAACTATATTTTTAATTTTTAGAGTAAACATCTTATTATATTAATAATTATATGTGGTTTATTTTAGGCTTAATAAAAATGTCTACATTTTACAAATGAAAACCATTAGCCAGACCTCATAGCCTTTGGGACCCAGAAAGACTGAAAGAGGCTATTGCCATAATACACGATGATGACACAAAAGATTGAAAAAAGTAACCCTAGATATGTTTAAGGAGTGTGGAAAATTATACTCGAAAACTGCCAAAAAGTGTGATTAACTATGTTGCACAACTTATAAGTTTTCATTATACAAAGACTGCACAATTTTTAATATGTTTTGTGTCTATTATGGCTGAGAAAATAGAAAGAAAACCAAATGAACCAACTTTGTAGATCTTACTACAGTTTTTAACTTAATGTTTCACTAGGAATTACTGAGAGTGTTAACTAAAGATAAATAGATTATTTGTCTTAGTGTTTTCAATTATCAGTAAGTAAGCTAGTTATCTAAGCAAGTGAACTACTTAGATAAATAAATAAGATACCATCTAAGAAGCTATTCTTAACTCTTCGTGGTTTTTCTTCACCCCACAATATATTTATAACCAAAAATGTATTTACAAGTGTATAGATACAGGTTTTGACTTAAAATATGGGGTGGTTCTGCAGTTTTTTTTTAAGATGTGGCGTACCAGTCACAGAATAATGGACAGATGCCACAATATAAAGATGTTTTCGTGGTCAAATATTATGTTTAAATATTGTACCAAACAAATCCACAAATAGTGTGTCATAGACAACTAATGTGTTCGGTTGTAAAAAAAAAAAAAAAAAACAGAATGTTACTATGAGTGCACCCTAGGACTTTATATAAGCGATTCTGAAAATGTACTCCACCTCTCTCAGATTTACCCTATTTCTCTATCTTATAGACATATGAAAAATCGTGACATGCTGTGTCATCTGGAATTTTCATTGGTCGCTTTTGTGTCGCAGGATTTACAGTCAGAGGAAATTTATTGAATCATTCAGAGCCATTTGATTGAATTCCTTCAGTAAGCTAGTCCTTTCTATAAAAAGCACTTTCTGAAAACATCTCAGTCATAATTACTTATAATCATCACCTGTAATGTGACTCATGACTTGTAAAGTTTTTGAAGAATCAGAAACGCGCACTGACATTTTACTTTCGCTGTGCCTATATTCTGGACAGGATTGAAATGTTGATCTCCACTCTCTGAAATTTCTGGTGCCTTCATTTCACATAAAAAATAATTTAATGCACTTGTCAGTAGCTATAAGACTTCAGTGTTTCTCCTCAGCTTACTGTCGAGAACTGCTTTTTCCAGCCTACATTGGATGGACAATGCAGTGCAGTTTCATCCCACTCTTTACACAAGTACAAAACTATATAACAGTACAAACTTCCAGAATGAGATTTTCACTCTGCAGCGGGGTGTGCGCTGATATGAAACTTCCTGGCAGATTAAAACTGCGTGCCCGACCGAGACTCGAACTCGGGACCTTCGCATTTCGCGGGCAAGTGCTCTACCAACTGAGCTACCGAAGCACGACTCACGTCCGGTACTCACAGCTTTACTTCTGTCAGTACCTCGTCTCCTACCTTCCAAACTTTACAGAAGCTCTCCTGCGAGACATGCAGAACTAGCACTCCTGAAAGAAAGGATATTGCGGAGACATGGCTTAGCCACAGCCTGGGGGATGTTTCCAGAATGAGATTTTCACTCTGCAGCGGAGTGTGCGCTGATATGAAACTTCCTGGCAGATTAAAACTGTGTGCCCGACCGAGACTCGAACTCGAGACCTTTGCCTTTCACGGGCAAGTGCTCTACCAACTGAGCTACCGAAGCACGACTCACGCCCGGTACTCACAGCTTTACTTCTGCCAGTACCTCGTCTCCTACCTTCCAAACTTTACAGAAGCTCTCCTGCGAGACATGCAGAACTAGCTCAGTTGGTAGAGCACTTGCCCGCGGAAGGCAAAGGTCCCGAGTTCGAGTCTCGGTCGGGCACACAGTTTTAATCTGCCAGGAAGTTTCAGTACGAACTTCATTTATGATGTGTCAGTGACTGTCAGGTATTGTTGGAAAGCCACGGACATGAAGCTACAGCATTACAAGATGTAACATAAAACGAGAAGAAAAAAATCTTCAATTAGGAAATGGAGATTGGTCATTCTTCCACAGCACCAAGTGGACGTTCGTCGTTTTTCTCAAGTACATTAAAACTTTAGCACAGGTTTCAAACACTTTAATAATTTTTATAAAAAAACCATCTTAACAAATTTCAGTAATTCGATTCCTTTATATGATGGCTATATTAACTAAATTTTCAATTTTGATAGACCTTGATCTTTACTCCAGTGTACCTTTTATATTATGTACACTTATGTTCATGGCTGTATCTGACAAGTAAACAATACTAAATTTACTCTCCTGTATGAAGAAGGAATGCATAAATAATAGCAGTAGTGCATGGAATCCTAGTGTTATCATTCGTTTATCACAATTCTTAGTGTAGGCATGTTTTTAAAACACCTATAAAAGAAACTCAAAAGTAAAATGAAGCAGGTTATTCATCAAAAACTGACAGAGTGGATCTGGCAAGAAGTATTCTAGGAAATGAAGCAAATAGACAATTCGTTAAAAACATACAATAATTCATTGTGAAACCCAAGTGTGAAACTTTGTTTAAAAAGTATGTACATGTTGAAGAGGTTAGCCTTTCATTACTAAAAAAATAGGTAACTTACTCTTTGAAGCAAAATATATATTTTAGTGGTCTAAGATACTAAAACCACTCCTTTATTCACAGTGGAATGTTATGCAGTAACTAAAATAGGCGCTATTTGTTTAAGTGCTCATTAAAGCCATCAGAGTTGCCTGTGTCGTTTATTGAATGGTTAATTGCTGGAACATGCTTTCAGAAATGAGTTAATCGATATTCGGTATTGCTAACAACATACTGCATGACACATCATATATAAAATTGCAAAGCGAGAAGATGCGTAAACTACAAGACACTGACGTACTGGCAGTGTTCTAAAACAAAAACTCTGTTCTAAACAGAGGCATACCTCCATGCAGTTTGGTTTCTTCGACATTTCAAGAGTCTTTCATTTTGTTGACAACCACAACTCATGACAGGATGCCTTGCTTACTTCTTTTGTCAATGCACACATTTATGGGCTAACAAAGAAAACGTAGGTAAGTTTTTTCAAAACTTGAACAGTGAACATGTTGTGCATCTCATCTGAAAATTGAAATGTAACCAGTAAGAATCAATACCAGTACGTAAATAGCATCGTTTTCAGTGTTTGGCTTTATAGGTACTGGGTAGAAGGCATGGTAGTTACGACAATAAATAATCACTCGCACTCCTGTCACTTAGCATGAATACTTTTACTCTCCCAGCGTATACACAGTGCATGTAGGATAGATCACGTACTACCGAGAACCGATCTAGCAAAGATACAGTTGTTCACGTGCTAGAGGTGGCAAAAAATAACATAACTGATAGAAATAACCGGTTACTGAGAAGTAACGGTTACTGTCATAATAGCTTTTCTGATACTGGCAGTTATTTCAATAACTGCCAATAGTGTCTCGTGCCATCTGTTGCCTGAAGACCGTACTACGCTTTCGCCTCAACTCATCGAACTGGCTACAAAAGAGAGGGATAGACCATTTGGAAGGTATTCTACAGGTCGTGGAAATAACTGTGTACTATTTCGTGCGCCTTCGTTACTTGCAGCACAAACAATTAAATAAATTTAATGTCAGAGCGGTGGCTGATAGGAGATGCAGCACGGGCATTGATATGTACGGTCATTCCCTTGAGCCACTGCCTTATTTGTCAATTTAGTTTGGGTGGGTAATCGCTCACAGTTCTCGTTCTCTGTCAGTTAACGGGCTACCACTACAGGTAACCTTGAAGTTGGTAACTGAGTAACTGAATTCTTGACTCCAGTTAAAGGTTGCCAACGACGATGATATTTCCGGAGAGGATAGCTACTGGAGTGAACAAATATTTTCGAACTACTACTGAAACAGCCACTAACCACTGGGAAGGGGGGGGGGGGGGGGGGAATGACAAATGTCATGTCAGAAAGTATAACATAAAACATTTGAATATAATACTTATTATCCTCATCATTTGTCAGGAGACTGTCAAAATATGTGAATATATTATAATAAACTGGAGCTACTAATACTTACAGAATTAATACACTGCCAGAATAAAACATAGTTATGCACTTTTAATAAATTTTTCATACACAGAATACCTTATCTCAGCTGTTGTGACCAAGTGCTGTCAGAACTGAAATATAACAGAATTTTAGCTTAAGCTGTTCTCTATGGAGTAGGAGTTGGCTATCAAAAAATCTTTCAAACTCTCTGTAAACGGTGCTTTATTTGAAACCATGTTCTTAATGGTTGCTGACTTGCTGGCAATTTATTGCAAATGTGTGTTCCTGAATATTAGACCCCTTTTTGGACCAAGGTAAGTGATTTTAGGTCTTTATGTAGATTGTTGTTTTTATTCATAGTATTGATATTATGTACTGAGCTATTGGTTGGAAATACTTGCAACAAATTTCATTAAGGGATAAATATACTAGGAAGTAGTGATTAGAATACGCTGTTCCTTCAACAGTTTTCTACATGACGTTCTTGAATTTACACCACAAATGATCTTTATTACATGCTTTCCATGCTAAAAACTTTTGCTCAGTTTGATGAGTTACCCCAAAATATGATCCCTTATGACATAATAGGATGAAAGTTTGTAAGCTTTTTTATGTTTATGTCTCATACATCCGACATCATTCACACTGCAAATACAGATTTGTTTAGGCACTTCAGCAATTCTGCGGTATACACTTCACAACTGAATTTAATATCGTGTTGTAATCCCAGAAATTCAACAGTGTCTAACTTCTCGGTGTGCTTGTCTTCATATGTTACAAACAAGATGAAGCTCGAGAAATCGAGCAGTTTTCCAAATCGCAAACAAAAACTAGGATTAGCATACTCACACTTTCCCCAGTAGGACAACCTAGTACAGGACTAAACGAATCTATCACATTACATACATATTTGTGCTGTATTACAAGGCCGTACACTTATTCTATTAAGTCGAAAGCATAAGAAATTAAGCTTCGAATTTCTTCAGCTTACATGTATTTCAAATTAGAAACGAATATTGTTAACGTTATAGTTAAATAGCGCTGCTGCGAATGTCCGCGTACTTTCGGTTGCAGCTACGCGAATAATATTTCTAATAGCGACAGATAACCTACATATATATATATAGTATCAAACACTAATAATCGTTCAGACATCAACTGAAATGTAGTTGTTGTTGTGGTCTTCAGTCCAGAGACTGGTATGATGCAGATCTCCACATTACTCTATCCTGTGCAAGCTTCTTCATCTCCCAGTACCTACTGCAACCTACATCATTCTGAATCTGCTTACTGTATTCATCTCTTGGTCCCATCTACGATTTTTACCCTCCACGCTGCCTTCCAATACTAAATTGGTGATCCCTTAATGCCTCAGGACATGTCGTACCAACCGATCCCTACTTCTAGTGAAGTTGTGCCACAAACTCCTCTTCTCCCCAATCTTATCCAATACCTCCTCATTAGTTATGTGATCTACCCGTCTAATCTTCACCATTCTTCTGTAGCACCACATTTCTAAAGCTTCTATTCTCTACATCCTTACATTTGTTCTCTAGCCATCCCTGCTTAGCAATTTTCCTCTTCCTGTCGGTCTCATTTTTGAGACGTTTGTATTCCTTTCTGCCTGCTTCATTTACTGTATTTTTATGTCTTCTCCTTAATCAATTAAATTCAATATTTCTTCTGTCACCCAAGGATTTCTACTACCCCTCGTCTTTTTACCTACTTGATCCTCTGCTGCCTTCACTACTTCATCTCTCAAAGCTACCCATTCCTCTTCTACTGTATTTCTTTCCCCCATTCCTGTCAATTGTTCCCTTATGCTATCCCTCAAACTCTGTACAACCTCTGGTTTAGTCAGTTTATCTAGGTCCCATTTCCTTAAATTGCATCTCCTGAAATTCCCACATTTCTGCAGTTTCTTTAGTTTTAATCTACAGTTCATAACCAATAGATTGTGGTGAGAGTCCACATCTGCCCCTGGAAATGTCTTACAATTTAAAACCTGGTTTCTAAATCTCTGTCTTACTATTATATAATTTATCTGAAACCTGTCAGTATCTCCAGGCTTCTTCCATCTTGAACCAAGTGTTAGCTGTGATTAAGTTGTTCATTTCTTACCCCCAATCCATATTCACCTACTATATTTTCTTCTCTCTCTTTTCCTACTGACGAATTCCAGTCACCCATGACTATTAAAGTTTCGTCTCCCTTCACTATCTGAATAATTTCTTTTATCTCATCATACATTTCTTCAATTTCTTCGTCATGTGTAGAGCTAGTTGGCATATAGACTTGTTCTACTGTCGTAGGCGTGGGCTTCGTGTCTATCTTGGCCACAATAATGCGTTCACTGTGTTATTTGTAGTAGCTTACCCGGACCCCTATTTTTTTATTCATTATTAAACCTACTCCTGCATTACCCCTATTTGATTTTGTATTTATAACCCTGTATTCACCTGACCAAAAGTCTTGTTCCTCCTGCCACCGAACTTCGCTAATTCCCACTATATCTAACTTTAACCTATCCATTTCCATTTTTAAATTTTCTAACCTACCTGTCCGATTAAAGGATCTGATATTCCACTCTCGGATCCGTAGAACGATAGTTTTCTTTCTCCTGATAACGACGTCCTCTTGAGTCGTCCCCGCCCGGAGATCCGAATGGGGGCTATTTTACCTCCGGAATATTTTACCCAAGAGGATGCCATCATCATTTATCCCTACAGTAAAGCAACATGCCCACGGGAAAAATTACGGCCGTAGTTTCCCCTTGCTTTCAGCCGTTCGCAGTACCAGCACAGCAAGACCGTTTTGATTAGTGTTACAAGACCAGATCAGTCAGTCATCCAGACTGTTGCCCCTGCAACTACTGAAAAGGCTGCTGCCCCTCTTCAGAAACCACACGTTTGTCTGGCCTCTCAACAGATACCCCTCCGTTGTGGTTGCACCTATGGTACGGCTATCTGTATCGCTGAGGCACGCAAACCTCCCACCAACGGCAAGGTCTATGGTTCATGGGGGGGACATGAAATGTACCCAAAGTTAATTAGCTAAGGTAGCCGTAGCCTTAGCCGCATTGCTCACCTGGGGAGAAGTCGGCATAGATCCTTTAGTATTTAATAGCCACGCGCCATTTCTGTGTTAAATCGTCAATGAGAGGGGCAAGGGATACATTAAACTAGCAGTGCTGCAGCGGGAAAAAGATACCTGACTCCCAGAAGAATATCAATCCGTTGACCGTAGCTGCATTACTCACTTGGGGAGAAGTCGGCATGGCTCCGTAAGTATTTAATAGCGACGCAATTTTTGTGTTAAATCGACAATGTCAGGGTGCAAGTGATACAGTAATCTGGCAGTGGTGCATCGGAAAAAAGATACTTGACTCCCAGGAGAAGATCCATATGTTCACTGTAGCGACGTTACTTGCTTGGGGAGAAGTCGGAATGGATACTTTAGTATTTAATAGCAACGCAATTTCTGTGTTAATTCGTCAATGTGAGGATTCGAGGAATACAGAAAACTGCCAGTGGTTCATCGGAAAAAGATACTTGACTCCCAGGAGAAGATCCATACATTAACAGTAGCGAAATTACTCCCTTGGGGAGAAGACATTATGCATCCGTTAGTATGTAACAGAGACGTAACTTTTGTGATAAATTCTCATTTCGAGTCTGCGAGGGACACAGTAATTTGGTGGTAGTGCATCAGAAAGAAGATACTTGACCCCAGGAGAAGATCAATAAATTGTTCATAGCCGCGTTAGTGGCTTTGGGAAGAGTCAGCATGGGTCCTTGAGTACTTAATAGCGACGAAATTTCTTTCTTAAATCGTCTGTGTGCGGGTCGAGGGATTCAGCTTGGATCCTTTAATATTTAATAGTGACGCAGTCTCCGTGTTAATTCGTCAATATGAGGGTGCGACCGATGTAGTAAGCTGACAGTGGTGCTTTGGAAAAGAGATGTTTGACTCCTGGGAGAAGATCCGTACGTTGACCGCAGTCGCGTTACTGGCATGGGGAGAAGTCGGCATGGACCCTTATGTATTTAATACCGACGATATTTCTCTGTTAAATCGTCAATGTGCAGGGTGAGCGAAACAGAAAACTAGTGACGGTGCATCGGAAAAAGATACTTCACTCCCTGGAGAAGATCCGTTCGTTCACCGTGGCTGCGTTTCTCGCTTGGGGAGAAGTGGGCATTACATTTTTAGTATTTAATAGCTACGCAATTTCTGTGTCAATTTGTAAAAGTAAGGGCGCGAAGGATACAGTTAACTGGCCCTGGCCCATCGGAAAAGGAGCGATCCTTACGTTGATCGTAGTCGCATTACTCGCTTTGGAATAGCTGGTAATGGATCTTTTAGTACTTATTAGTGACAAAATTTCTGTCTTAATTCCTCAATGTGAGGATGTGAGTGTTAAAGTAACCTGGCAGTGGTGCATCTGAAATAAGATACTTGATTCCTAGCAGAAGATCCATACATTGACCTTAGTCACATTAATGGCTTGGGCAGAAGTCATCATGGACCCTTTAGTATTTTATAGCGACGCAGTTTCTGTGTTGAATCGTCAATGTGAGGGTGCGAGGGATACAGTAAACTAGCAATGGTGCATCAGAAAAAAATGTACTTGACTCCCTCGAGAAGATCATTGTGTTGATCGTAGCCCCGTTATTCGCTTGGGGAGAGGTCGACGTTGATTCTTTAGTATTTAATAGCAACGCAATTTCTGCGTTAATTGGTCAATGTGAGGGTGTAAGAGATACAAGAATCTGGCATTAGCGCATCGGAAAAAAATACGAGATACCCAGGAGAAAATCCATACATTCACTGTAGCCGCATTACTTGCTTGGGGAGAAGATGGCATGGATCCTTTGGTATTTAACAGCGACGCAATTTCTGTGTTACTTCGTCAATGTGAGGGTGCGAGTGATACACGAAACTGACAGTGGTGCATTGGAAAAAAGATACTTGTCTCCCAGGAGATGATCTATACACTGACCGCAGCCGCTTTACTCGCTTGGTCAGAAGTCAGTATGGATCCTTCAGTATTTGATATCGACGCAATTTCAGTGTTAAATCGTCAATGTGAGGGTAGGACCGTACAGTAAACTGGCAGTGGCACATCGAAAAGAAAATACTTGACTCCCTGGAGAAGATCTATACGTCGGCATAGATCCCTTAGTATTTAACAGCGACCCAATTTCTGTGTTAATTCGTCAATGTGAGGGTGCGAGGGATACAGCAAACTGACAGTGGTGCATCTGAAAAGCCAGAAGGAGATCCATACGTTGACCAAAATCACAGTACTGGCTGGGGAAAAGTCGGCATGGACCCTCTAGTATTTAGTAGCGACGCAATTTCGGTGTTAAATCGTTAATGTGAGGGTGCAAGGGATACAGTAAACTGGCAGTGGTGCATTGGAAAACGATACTTGATTACCAGGAGAAAACCCATACATTGACCGTAGCTGCTTGGGGAGAAGTAGGTATGGATCCTTCAGTATTTGATAGCGACGAAATATCCGTGTTAATTCGTCAATGCGAGGGTGCGAGGGATACAGTAAACTGTCAGTGGTGCAAATGAAGAAAACTATTTGATTCCCAGGAGAAGATCCATAAGTTGACAATAGCCGTGTTACTCGCTTGGGTAGAAGTCGGTTGGGATACCTTACTATTTAATAGCTACGCAATTTATGTGTTAATTCGTAAATTCGAGGGTGCGTGGAATACAATACTCTTGCAGTAATGCATCGGAAAAAATATACGTGACTCTCAGGAAAAGATCCGTACACTGACAGTAGCCACATAGCTCGCTTGGGGAGAAGTCGGCATGGATCCTTTACTATTTAATAGCGCTGCAATATATGTGTTAAATCTTCAATGAGAGGGTGCGAGAGATACAGTAAACTAGCAGTGGTGCATCGGAAAAAAAATACTTGACTCTCTGGAGAAAATACATACATTGCCTTAGCTGCGTTATTTGCTTGGGGAGAAGATCCATACTGTGGCCATAGCTGCATTACTCGCTTGGGGACTAGTCGGCAGGGTATCTTCAGTATTTAATAGCGATGCCATTTCTGTTTTAAATGATAAATGAGAGGGTGCAAGGGTTACATTAAACTGTCAGTGATCCATCGGAGAAAAGATACTTGACTCCGAGGAGATGATCCATACGTTGAATGTAGCCACGTTACTTGCTTGGGGAAAAGTCGGCATGGATCCTTAAGTATTTAATAGCGACGCAAAGTTCTGCTTTAATTCGTCAATTTGAGGGTGCGAGCGATACAGGAAACTGGCCCTGGCGCATCGGAAATGAGATACCTGACTCCCAGGAGAAGATCCATACGTAGACCGTAGGCGTGTTACTCACTTACGGAGAAGTCGACATGAATCCTTAAGTATTTAATAGCGACGCAATTTCTGTGTTAATTCGTCAATGTGAGGGTGTGAGTGTTAAAGTAAATTGGCAGTGGTGCATTAGAAATAAGGTACTGGATTCCAAGGAGAAGTTCCATACGTTGACCGTAGTCGCGTTAATCGCTTGGGCAGAAGTCATCAAGAACCCTTTAGTATTTTATAGGGATGCAGTTTCTGTGTTGAATCGTCAATGTGATGGTGCGAGGGAAACAACAAACTAGCAGTGATGCATCGGAAAAAAGATACTTTACTCCCACAAGCAGATCCATACGTTGACTCTAGCCATGTTTCTCGCTTGGGGAGAAGTCGGCATGGATCCTTCAGTATTTAATAGCGACGCAATTTCTGAGTTAAATCATGATTGTGAGGCTGCGAGGGATACAGTAAACTGGCAGTGGAGCATCGGAAAAATGATACTTGACTCCCAGGAGAGGATCCATACGTTGACTGTAGCAGCTTTACTCGCATGGGGAGAACACAGCATGGATCCTTCAGTATTTCATAGTGACATTATTCTGGCACTACCACAGATAAACAAATATGACACAGCTACAACAGCCTTTTTACACTGATTATCCTATACTCCTGAACAACAATTCACAAGGCATTGTATGGCCAGCGTCGACAACTCAACAAATCTTCACAGTACTGGAACCAGCTCTGAACGAGTTTTGATACTAATCTACTATCCAATGCAGCTCTGTGGGCACTATGGCCCATCAACCTACCGATGGACCTTCAGCTCATCATGATAACATGCACCATTGAACCACATTCGAGTAACGACTCCTGTTTGCTTATCGTCTGTTCTTGGTAATCAATCATCGCCACGCCATTAACACACAGCGCTCAAACATTCTATGCTTATCACAGCAGATGATCCTATCCACACTACTTGAACCTTGCCAAACTTCTGTAATGACCAACGAAGGGAGCGCCATGTGTCACCTGCCACCGGCGCCACTCAATTCTACATAATCAGTGCCTTCACAATGGGAAGAGTCTCATTGTAAGATACAACTGGCGTTGAACCTTTGGTCTGTTAGTTCATCATCATTTCGGGTATGTCACACGCAAGGTTCGGCCCCCTGCAGATATTTCCCAAATGCGAACTATGAGTCAAATTAGACAATCTGGCTCATGCTAATGCTGAAAGCCGTGTATACCACTCTGGTATCACATAGATACAGGACACTACACTGGTGCCACTAAGTAGACTTCTCTTCATCCTTGACCTCACCAACCAAATGTACTTTCTAGTGGATACTGGATAAGACATTAGCATCTCTCAGTTAATAGCACGCAAATTTTTCCACTGATGACGACCTGATGACTATGCCCCACTAACGATGCCAAGAACCACGTATACAGCATGATATCAATCATCACTCACCTGGCAACCAACCTTTACATGTGAATAGGACATATGTGTAACTGACATGACAGATTTAGTTCTGGGAACCAACTACCTGCGTGTCCATCAGTTTTCGCTGGATGTCATCCACGACATGCTCACCCAACATCGCACCCTCCACACGTATGACCCGATGCGACAAGCCTGCCCATCAGAACATCACATATTCGATGACACCTTTGTGGAGACCCTCCATGACTGCATTCACACTGTAAACAACACTCCTATGACGTATCAATGAATTTTCAAATGTCACTCGCAATCAGAAACTTATGATAAAAGAATTCTTCCCTTAGAATGTACACATAATGATGTTGCCAGCAGATGCACAGTTGGCTTGGCAAGCTTAGGAAGAATGGCAGTAGTGGGTGGTTGCAGGCAGGTACTGTATGGTACATGCCAAGCGTGGGAGGAGAAGTGTCATGCTAAACTGAAGACTACACTCATATATTTTATAAATGTTAAGTGGAATCTCTCCACTCATACACCTGCATGGTGACTATCCAAAAAGACCTACTGTCACATATGCTTTGTATAGTATCTATAATGAATTCCGCTGAAAATGCAATAAAAGCCGCGATTTATTTTCGCTTGACTTGTTAACCCTTTGTAAGTTTCAGAGAAACGTCACGAGTGGCGAATTTTGAGTAAAACCTGCATTTCTCTTGTTGTCATTTTAAAATTGGCTTCTTTTTGCTAAAACATAGTAGAGTTTACACAATATCACCTCGCTAACATATTGTGCAGATGCAACTGTGACAGATGTCTGAAATAGTAGTTTATTAAGTGAGGAACTGAAGATAAGTAAGGATAATAACTTATGAAAAAGCACAGCCTAGATACAAAAAAAAAAACAGTGTTTAATGTCTTCACTTATGTTGCTCCAAAACCCAAAGCATTTCTCGTTTCAGCAGCTATCAATGGTCATTAAAAAGTTCATTTTTTCATCGAAAAAGTCTATAGTTAGTGGAATAACATGCAGCTAATGAAGTTTCACATAATAACCACATCTCTAAATTCTCTCCCCTTTGTGTGTTATTATTTGCCAAAATCTCGTTACGATATCTGAAACGAATTACGAGATAAGAGGGATGTTACTGATATTTCATTGTAGCTTTATCACTGGCGTAGGATCTCAAATGTGTAGGCTACATAAAATCAGTTTTCTCGAGATTGGTGACTGTTAGAGATCTCCACATTAGTCTAAAGAAAAATTCAATATTTTAGATAAATTTCATACTCAGCACCACATGATGTAATACGTACCAAATACAAAATCAGAGTGACCCCTATTTTTCATTGCATACTTTTTCAAATATCATACAGTGTCTTACTTGAGTGCAAATCTCACAGTAACTGTTACTATTAATGAATTGATGGGCATGTCATCATGAAGCCAACACATGAAGCTATGAGTAACACAAAACTGATTTTTTTTTACCTAATAGTTTCTTTAAAATCGTTTGAGGAAGATTACAAAGCTTGCACCTCGATTCTGTCGGCTCAGTATGTCGCCAGCTGTCTGAAAGTGTGCAAACGATGGTGGCCTCCCCTTTCCAACAGACGACTCACTGAGTGCTTCTGACAAAAACTGGTCACTATGCACTGACAGCCGTATCCTGCACGGTCCCTACATACCGTGTCTAAACCACCGCTGCAGCACTCGCTTGGACACATGACCATGTGTGGTTCTTATCCACGCAGCAGTTGGTTACATCAAATGGCCTGCTGGCCAGCACCGCTAACGACAAAGGAGCCATCCCCCCACTGCCCCACTGTCAACACTACCACTATGGGACAACAGTCACACTCAGGTCAGCACAAGGCAACACTAGGTGTTGACAAATATTCCTTCCACTACCCACACCTCTTGCTTCCTAGCAGTCACATGCTTAATTAGAGAAGGTACAATGCACCACATCATTATAACAGAAAGTCTGCCAAGCTGTAACAAACAGCGTCGCGACAAACAACCAGCGGATCTGAAGATCGTGGAGAACGCCATTGATGAACTGCTCCAAGTGGTATTGTGCGACTGTCAGACAGTCTGTGGGCCTCCAGGATCAAACTTTCCCTGAAGAAAGATGATATCATGAGACTCTGTGGTGATTACAGGGTTCTCAATTCCAGGACAATAAATAACAGTTACCCAGTTCCTAACATGCAACATTTTACTTAAGACACTTGTGTGCGCCACAGTGTTTTGTATAATTGACTGTAAATGGGTGTTCCTGCAGATTCCAGTGCACCACATGGCATTTGCAAAAACCGTCACCTTACCATGTTTGGGCTCTTCAAGAATTTGTATGTGCCATATGGCTTGAATTATGTTGCCCAGACATGCCAGAGATTCTTTGAAGGGCTCCTCTTCTACCTCCCCCACTACTCTAGGTATTTACACGATATTTTGATCTACTCCAGTAACTCTGAAGATGACTCAGTTCATTTAGAGCAGGTCTTAGTCGTACTCCACGAAGGGGGATTATCATTAATGAGGCTACATTCAACTTAAACAACCTGTAGTGACACCACCGTTTAAGTTGGGAAAATGTTAGCTTCAGTGCAATATTTCAGAACACACAAGGTAGAGACAGGCGTGGGCCTGTTGAAAGTTACATTACCAGCAGTTGCGAAGTAGAATGGAGGCCACACTGCCAGAGACCTGCTGAAAAGAGTAAATGCAGCGGTTTGCATGGCGCAAGTTACAGGCAGAAGAGGCCCAGTGGCTAACCCAGGTATTATGAGTATGTGACTCGGAGTGGCGCATTAGCAAAACAGATGTGCACAGCCGTGTATAAAGAGGCGCCGGTTCCTAACAAGGCATTCAAGTGCGACAGCTCTCCTGGACGGGAGGGTGTGTCACACCACCCGCTACACGCAGCAGCAGATGGGGCGCCAGCATTCCAGTCCACAGCAGGTCGCTGGTTCGACCCTCTGAGGCCAATGTGGGGTCGGCAGCCAGCCAGCAGCTGGCCATGCCACGGCTCGCTGCCGTGGGCAGTCTTGTTGGCTCGCAACACGTGCCGGAGGCATCCTGAGGTGAAGGCTCCAGATTCAGATGCCGAATCGCGGGCGCTTGTTGTAGCCGCAATCTTAGCAGCGCGCCGCGGGCCATCTTACAGCTCTCCAGGGTAGCAGGAACGAAGACTGCTGAGTTGACTGCAGATGCATCCTGACGTCGCCATAACTCCGTGACCATACAAGGCTGACACACTCCAGGTGTTGTATGGGTCGCTGAGGCAACCATTCAATGCCAAGCCGTTTCGTAGACAGCGAAGTGGTGTCCTCAGCATTGCAGTATTGTGGGACCCAGTGACACAAACTGAAAGGAATGCGGCACTATAGCTGGAAATAATAAATCACTTGGGAAACTTGGACGAGTTTTGATATCGAGCATCCTGAAAATTTCCATCCACATCCAACGTACCCCCTACATTTGGTGACAGAATAGTGGGCGTCATCTGTACAGTATGACGTTCAAGCCCACCACCTGCATTACACTCACAAAATGTGGTGAGTGTTGGCCAACTTTTCTTTTTGAGTGTTTGACGTTTTCTTCCTCTTTTGTTTGTGATTTGAGTGTGGCTCCTGGCAGGCCATTTTAGATGTTTGGGTAGGTTTGTTTTTTTTGTAAGAATAAGTATTAGTGTGTTTGGGGCAGTAAGATGTTCTTTTTCGTGGTATTTGATTAGTTTTGTGTCGGTGTATGATGATACTGAATATGATGATATGGAGCTGTAGGAAGTCAGGTTATTCTTGACCTGAAATGTTTTGTTTCGAGACTAACTGGGAACGAAAGCAACACAATGGCAGAGTCAAGGATGTCGAGTGTGTGTGTCGTAAACAGAAGCGGTAAGGATTTTTTTGGAAAAGGTACCACAATTAACAGGTGACAAAACGCAGTTGAGAAGTGAATTAACATCTAAGAGTGAGCGGGAAACCGCATCTGATCAGTCGTTTTTGCCTAGAGTGCCACAGCGCGGGAGATTGAGCCAACCGCCACGAGTTTGATTATTCCATTTTCTGGCAAGGCATCTAAGGATGTCCATTCGTTTGTGGAGGACTTGGAAGCTTCAGCTGTGATGAATGGTCGGTCTGATGAACAATTGTTACATGTAGCCAAGATTAGATTAACAGGTGAAGCGAAGAATTATGTAAGGTGTTCTGAGGCCTTAAGGGAAGTAGGACAGTTTAAGCAGTTGAAGGAGGGGCTTTTACGGAGGTACAAGAAACAGAATAGTGCTCGGTACTTCAGAGAGAGTTTGAGTACAATGACAAAGAGGCAGGGGAAGACGGTAGAGAAATTTGCGGACAGGATAAAAGAAATTAACGAGTATACTTACGAGTTGGGTCGGAGTGATGAAGCAAATGCTGTTCTGTTGCAGGAGACCGAGCAAAGGGCACTTGATGTATTTTTGAAGGGGTTACCGGGGCTGACAATTCAACATGAGGAAACAGATGTGGCAACAGATGTGGCAACAGGGGTACGTGATAGACAAGCAGTGTTTACAGCAGGTACAAAATGTTGTAAGTGTGGTTCTACAGGACAGGTGCAGAGGCAATGTACCCAGTCACGAGTAATAGAGGATGGGGTGGAAATCAGCAGCGTAAAGGATGGAGGTAGTAGAGGTGGACAATCGTTAAATGGCAGAGGGGGCTCAAGACCCATCTAAGGGAGCTCCCGTTTAATTTCGATGCTACAAATATGTATGCAGAGGTGGAATGTTCAGTGATAGGAACCATAGGAACTAAGAAGTTTAAGATTTTGTTGGACACAGGGGCGCAATTGGCAGTGGCTACTAAGAGTTTAATGGGACGAAGGAAGTTAGACCCACCACGTTATAGGTTGCGTGAAGTGGGGGATAAGGAGGTCACATCTTTGGGGTGAGTGACAGTTGACTTTCGCATAAGGAAAGGCCGATTTGATGCATGCATGGAAGTAGTACGATGGGTAAGCGAGGGCTACGACATGATCCTGTGAGTAGATTTCTTGCATCAACATCATTCCAAAATTGACCTTGGACAACGAATTGTGGAATTTGGTGGAACGTTATTTCAGCTAGGGGAAACTGTTGTCGATGCAGAGCTGTCGCGAGGGGCGTTCAACATAATGAGCAAACCAATTGAACCGAGTACATTAACATTAAGGATTCATTCGCATGAGTGTGTGTCTAGTGGCACCAGGAAGCCGCTTTGGGTAAGTGTAGAGTCAAATCTATCTGTGGGAACGGTATGTGTTATTGAACCATTGGAGGATAATGAATTTTTGGATTCATTAGGTTGTTTTGTGAAACGTAGTACTGTACCCATACAAGAGTTAAATGATGGGTGAATAGTCACCGTGAAGGTGGATAATTTTAGCGCTGTAGATACGAATTTGAGAAAAGGAGTTTTAGGTAGCGAATTTGGATGTATCAGATGACGAAGACTGGTGTTCGAGAGGTAGGCATAGCGATCAACCGCTAACTGCCGATAGAACTGCATTGCGTAAAAAAGTTAAGCATTTGAAAGGAAGAGAAAAAGAGCATATGGAAAAATTGTCGTGGGAATTTAAGGATTTGTTTTTTCCTCGAGGGCCGTTAACAGCAACTCGATTAGATCAACATAGGATACCAACAGGTAACGAAGCACCTGTTTACCGTAAACCATACAGAATACCGAGGTATTTGCAGCAGATTGTGGAAGATTTCATTGTTCAACAGCTTGCGGACGGTATTATGGAGCATAGTAATAGATGCTGGGGAGCAGGCATTGTCGTAATGCCTAAAAAATCTGTAGATGTTCTGTTTGTTACTACCGATACCTCAATAATAAGACAGTGACGGACGCATACCCCATTCCAAACATCTCAGAGACTTTCGATCACTTAGGACAGTGCCAGTACTTTTCTACGGTGGATTTAACAAGAGGTTATCATCAGTTAGAGGTGGCTCCAGAGGATCGTCCAAAAACTGCTTTCTATACTCCGGGGGGCCATTACCAGTACATCAGAATGCCATTCGGTTTGAAAAACGCTCCAGCAACTTTTCAGAGGTTGTTAGACTGTGTTGAGGGGTTTGAAACCACGGCAGTGTCTTGTCTATTTGGATGACATTATAGTGTTTTCAAGTAGTATGGAGCAGCATAGACAGCGGTTAAGGGACGTCTTTATGAGGTTAAGAGCAGCTCGTTTGACGATGAGCCTAGAGAAGTGTCATTTTGCATTAGAAGAAGTGAAATATTTAGGACATACCATCAGTAAGGACGGAGTGCGAACAGATCCGAGGTTGGTATAGGCTGTAAGGGATTTTCGGGAGCCGAAAACAGTTAAGGAAGTGCAATCATTCTTCGGAATTTACAATGTCTATCGAAAGTTCGTGAAGGGTTTTGAAGTTTTAGCACAGCCATTGACGCGATTGTGAAATTTGAGTGGACAGAGGAGTGTCAGAAAGCGTTTGACAAATTGAAAGAAGTGTTAACATCAAGTCCGGTTCTTGTATTTCCAGATTTTGAAAAGGAATTTATTCTAGCATGCGATGCATCAAATCAAGCATTAGGGTGTGTTCTTAGTCAGGAAATTGATGGGAAAGAACATCCTGTGTCTAGGCAGTTGAATGCAGCAGAGAGGAATTACTCAACAACAGAGAGGGAGATGCTTAGCGTAATCTATAGAATCACGTATTTTAAATGTTATTTATATAGGAGAATATTCCGGGTAGTGACACATCATCATGCTGTGTTGAAGTGGTTGTTGAGGTTGAAGAATCCGTCCACTAGACTCGCTAGATGGGCTGTGAGGCTTAGTGAATTCGGCTACGAGGTGGTGCGCAAGCATGGGAAGAAGCACGGTAATGCGGATGCACTGAGTAGAAAGGTGGCAAAAGTAGAAGTCATAGGTTATGACCTAGCACTATGGCAAGAATTACAGGACGTGGACAACGATTGTAAATTGTATCGGACACAGACACAATTTGATATGTACGACGATCTTCTGTGCAGGGAAACGAACTTAGGGCAAAGGGTAGTAGTGCCAGCAAAGCTGAGAGATGAGGTTTTAAAAGAAGCACATGATCACGTGTTATCAGGTCATGGTGGAAGAAGAGCGGCGAATAGGAGAGTGGCGGACAGGTATTGGTGGAGTGGTAGGAAAGGAGATGTGGATCAGTATGTCAAGAATTGTATACCGTGTACGCAAAGAGCAGATTCGAGTAGGAAACAGATACAGCTACAACGATTGCCGGAAGTGACATGTCCATTTTTCTATGTTGGGAATTGATGTTTTAGGACCTTTCAGTCGAACACCATCGGGGAACAGATTCGTTCTGACCGTAATAGCCCATTATTCGAGGTATGTGGAGATGGTGGATATGCCAAATCAACAGGCAGCAATGATCGCGCAATCATCAGTAAATAACTGGATTTTGAAGTGTGGTGTACCGGAGACAATAATTACTGACCAAGGGATCAACTTCATGTCGGATTTAATGAAGGAACTGTGTAAATTGTTGAACGTAAAGAAGCTGAGGACGAGCACTTTGCATCCACAGGCGAACGGGAGGACAAAACTGGTACACAGAACAATCGGGAAGATGTTAAGTTTTTATGTGGATTTTCATCACCGTCCGTGGGACGAGTATTTGAAGCATATTGTATGCATATAAAATACAAAAGTCCATACCAATACCGGTTTGTCCCCGTATAAGGTAGTGTACGGGCGAAAAATGCCATCACCATTTGGTTTAGTGAAGCTACAGAAAGGGAGGACCGGTGAATCCGTACGTCAGTTCGCGAGAACAATTCGGGATGTTTGGAAACGGGTACAAAAGGTGAATACGAAGCATTGAAGCGGAAAGGAAGTTTACCGCAGTATAGAGTAGGGCAATGGGCAGTGCTAACCAGGCCCTATACGCCAAAAGGGAAAAAGAAGAAGCTCGTCACGAGGTATCAAGGACCATACCAAGTAGTTGAAACCACATCCCCCGTTAATGTTAAGCTTCAGCTGCCAACTAGAACAATGATGGTACAGATTCGGCAGTTGTGGCCATTTAAGGTTTGTCCGGATGTGATTCCAGGTATGGCACAGGAAGGGAAGAGGAAGATGGTTCAAATGGCTCTGAGCACTATGGGACTCAACATCTTAGGTCATAAGTCCCCTAGAACTTAGAACTACTTAAACGTAACTAACCTAAGGACATCACACACACCCATGCCCGAGGCAGGATTCGAACCTGCGACCGTAGCAGCCCCGCGGTTCCCGACTGCAGCGCCAGAACCGCACGGCCACCGCGGCCGGCTGAAGAGGAAGAAAGAGAGAGTGAAGAGAGGTGTTCAGCGCAGGGAAAACCAGGAAGATAGAGTAGAGCGTGATGTACCGTATGTTTTGCGATCCAGAAAGTAGTACAGTATTTGTAGTTTTTTGTTTTCTTGTTATGTGTCCTTGAGTTTGAGTAGATTAATTAGGCATTGTAGTTTCATATGTTGTATGTGTATTCGAGTAATGTGAGCCTGCTAGGGGGACAGCAGTCTGTTCTGAGGTCACTGAGAGGGGGAGTGTTGGCAGTAATTTATCTCTTCATCATCGGGGCGGACGCCTTGCGGTTGCAGCACCTGGATGGAGGTGTGCTGTGCTCGAGGCAGGAAGATGTGATGGTGTCAAGTCACCAGGGGGCACTGAGGTTGTTATGGAACGTACGGGAAATTCAGAATGAAGCATGGAGGCTTGAGGAGGTGTTTGCGGAGCTTAGGCAATGTGCAGAGGGCAAGGGAACGCCGAAGGAAGTAGCCAGGGAGTATAAGAAATTGCCTGAGGCTAATGAGCCCACTACGGAAGCAGGTAGGATGGAATGGGTGGAGGAAGCGGTACCACAGGTAAGACGGAAACAAGGGTGGCTGAACGCGGGGGTATTGGAAATAGTCTTCGGAACCGCGGACGAAAGCGATATAAAGGAGATGAACAACACGGTGGAAGCGGTGAGGCTACTTGCGGAGGGGAATAGAGCAGCAGAAGCTTGGCACGCAACCCAGATAGGGACGTTGGAAGGGGAAGTCCTGAATAACACACGGTTACTCCGTTTATTAGCAGGACACATAGTGGAATATGCTAAGGCCTCAGAAGACGTAATAAATTGTAACATGTGAACCTTATAGGGGAGTCTAGAAGTCCTAGATATCCGGCTGATCTTAACTAGACTTCTGCAGGGGATAGCTGCCGTGTCTGGGATGTACAGGGAGGGAGTGATAACGAAACTGCAAGAAGCACTCCATCATGCTTTGCGAGACCAGATAGGTACCGATTTCTTAACGCCGGACCAATATTTACATGGGTTACGCAAGGCGCAGGAGGAACTACCATCAGGGTTATATTTAATAACGGAGCCCAGCGAGAGAAATTTGCCGTTTTCCTACTATGTTGCAACGGTAAAGGTAACGATCGACCGCGCACGAGTGTATATTTTGATCCAATTCCCAGTTATGGGGAAAAATGCAAGGTTTGCGGTCCACCCGTATCCAGTGAAGTGGGGAGCCTTGAGAAAGTTTGTAGAAGTCAAAACCGAGGAGGTATTGCTGATCTCGGCAGTTAACAGCCAGTACGCCGAAATGACAAGGGAGGAATTACGGAGCTGCCATAGAGGGAAGGTAGCAGTATGTCCAGCCGTGGTGATAAACACCAATCCGGACAAGTGCACGGTGTAATTATTTTTAGCCAGGAGGAAAGAAATAGACTGTTCAAGGGACAACATGGAGCCAAAATTGAGCTTGCAACGGGTCAGGATGCATTCGATCTTCTCCACCTATGAAAAATTATAGTAGTAGCAAGTTGTTTTGAGTAAGGAGTATTTGCCAAAGCGAAAAGTATAGAGCTCGAGGGGAGCGGAATTTTAATCAATGGAACTAGGTGTAACATAATAGGACCAACCTTCCATCTGCCAGCGTCAACTTCAGGAGTCATGCAATTGAATGTTACACAGCCACAGCTGTACTGGCCAGAAGCAACTTTAGAGTTTTTTCCAAGGCAGAATCTGACCTTGTTAAATCACACTCTGGAGTCAGATCTGTTGAGATCCGTAAACCAGCTCATTTTAGAGCAAGAGGGGCGCATCTCAGCCGAGCAGCTTGTGCAGCATGTTGCTCAAAATAGGGAGAGGCAGCGACAAGTAACGATTGTTTTGAGCACCTCTGTCCCAAGTGCCATCGCAGCCTTAACTATGTTGTGTGTTAGTTTCATTCTGATCAGGCGGAGAGCCAACTCCAAGAGGGAACCGACGTTAGTCCAAATCCCATTGAACTCGATACCGAGGGCGTAAGACAAGTAGGTAAGGGGTTGATCGAGCACTAAGTGGAGTGGTCATCTAGTAAGGAATTTTTACATTTTGTCTCTTGTCATGTGTTTTAAGAGGACCAGACCACATCTGAGTTTTCTAATAGGAGTAGTAAATATGTCCTAAGTACGTGCCGACCCAAACAATGTTAAGAGTAGTCCCAGGGACCAGGTCTTTCCGAAGGGGGGAATAATGTAGCGGCACCACCGTTTAAGATGGGAAAAGTTTAGCTTCAGTGCAATATTTCAAAACGCACAAGTTTCAGCCAGGCGCGGGCCTCTTGACAATAAGTGTTGTGGTTGGCAGGAGAGCCAACACCGTGTTACTAAAGGAGGCCGAAATGCACACGTTTCAGCTCACGCAGGCTGGCGTGTGGTCTGGAACATGACAAGGGAATTAGAATTGAGAAAAACGGACGTAGCTGGTGGAATACTTAACTTTAATCCATTAATCATGAACGTCGCTCGTGACAGTACATGATTCACAATATCAATGGTCACTGAATATGGCGCCTTGCTAGGTCGTAGCAAATAACGTAGCTGAAGGCTATACTAACTATCGTCTCGGCAAATGAGAGCGTGTTTTGTCGGTGAACCATCGCTAGCAAAGTCGGTTGTACAAGTGCTAGGAAATCTCTCTAGACCTGCCGAGTGGCGGCTCTCGGTCTGCAATCACTGATAGTGGCGACACGCAGGTCCGACGTATACTACCGGACTGCGTCCGATTTAAAGGCTACCACCTAGCAAGTGTGGTGTCTGGCGGTGACACCACAATACGTTATGCTGTTATTAAGTTTTCTTCCCATTCCATTCACATATGGTGTGTAGGAAAATAATTGTTTGAATGCGCCTGAGTGGCAACAGTTATTGTAGCCTTATCCTCACAATCCCTATATGACTGATACATAGGGGCTCCAAGTATATTCCTAGAGGCACCATTTAAAGCCAGTTCTCAAAACGTCTATGGCGACTTTCTTGGGATAGTTTATGTCTATCTTCAAAATTCTACCAGCTTAGTTTATTCAGCATCACTGTAACACTCTCCCAAGAATCGAACAAACCTGTGACCATTCATGCTGCCCTTGTCCATATACATTCAATATCCCCGTTTAATCTTATTTGTTTCGGGTGCCACACACTTGAGCTATGTTCTAGAACTGTGGTTCCCCAAGTAGTCCAAGTGGATCCCCAGTAGTCCACAGGAGACCAGACAGAGCTCCATGTTGGAGTGAAAAAAAATAGAGGTTCGCAAGTTGTAAGTGGGAGTCCACTAACATTTTAACCACCTTAATTTTTTGAGTACCAGGTGTATTTAACCAACGTCAGCGACTGTTACTTGTAAAAACAAGCATATTTGATATTCAGTACAATGTATATAGAGACTTACAAAGTGCCACCCGCGTGCCCACTCGCCCAGAATGCTTAGACGTCTAGGACAAAATACGACTTGTGCTGTGCTTGCAAGCTTCACTAATATAAATATGAATGCCAAGGACAAGGCGTTACTCATTTGTTTCCTGAATTCTGAGAATAAAAGTGTGAATGAATCGATGTCAGTGTTCGCCAGTGCCAAGAAAAGGAACCACCTGCCCATTTTTAGCGATATATTAAATTTATAATAAATAACTTTTCAAGCTTCCCAGTCTTATTGTTTGTTTTAACAATAAGAATCGGTACTAATCAATAAGATGTTCCTCTTATTGAGTGCAGTTCAACTAAATGATAATACAGTCCACTAATAAAGAGAATCTATGCTTATGGAACGAGGCATTGGTCTCATGAATTAGGTATATATTTTCTATGATCACTAATTAAAAACCAGCTATTTAATCTCATGGCTGCTAAAGCTTCTACGATTAAACAATGGATCTTAGCAGTTTATTGCTTTTAATAACTAAAACAGTTTTTCTGTTGACATTTTAGTTTTTCATTAAATAATTAATTCTATTCTATTCTGTTAAAATAGCCAATCCTGTTAAAATCACCTCATGATTACTAAAACAAACATTTTTTTCTTTACAGGATACAACTGATAGGAAAAATGACATAATCAAAGAAGAAATGTCGACGATACAGTGTTGATTATTTGAAATTTGGTTCTCTTCCATTGAAGGCAAACAAACGATTACTCATATGTCTTTTATGCAACAAAGTTGTGAGCAATGGCTCTATGAAACCATCGAAGTTCGAAGATCATCTAAGAAGCATCCTGATGAAATAGGTAAGGATTTGAAATAATGTCCAACATTGAAGGAAAAATATGAAAACAGACCCACAGTGGACAGTATCTTTGCTTCAACATCTCTAAGTAATGATGATGGCTTTCAGGTACTTTACAATATCTTATTGCTTATAGCGAAATCTGGAAAAGCGCACATCGGAGAACAGTTAATTTTACCCGGTATTGAAGAAGTTTTAAGAACTGTTCTGCACAAACCTCCATTTGACATATTCAAAAGAATTCCTTTAAGTAACAATGCACTGCAAAGATGTATTAGTGAAATGACCTCTGATATTGAAAGATTGTTGTGTAATTATCTGCAAACCATTCATTTTTCTATTCAGCTGAACGAGTCTACTTTACCTGATAATGAAGCACTATTATTGGCATATGTTCGATTTGTTGTGGATAAGAAATCCGTGAAGAGATGGTATTCGCAAAAACTTTGAAATCAATATTTGATGTCCTGAGTGCTTTTTTAAGGAAAAATCGATTCCGTCTACAAACATTATTTCAGTGGTGGCAGATGGAGCTCCTGCCATATTTTGGCGATATCGTGGGTTTATAACCCATCTTAAAAGAGTGATAGTAGGACTAACTGCAATTCATTGTGTCATCCGCCGACAACACCTTGTAGCAAAAAATTTGAGTGATAAATTGCACCAATCATTTCAATTTGTGATTAATGCAGTTAACAAAATAAGAAGCAATGCATTGAATACCCGTTTATTTGCATTAGTGTGCTATGAAAATGATGAAGATTTTCAACAATTGCTCTTACATACTGAAGTACGATAGTTGTTGAAAAGTGCATGTTTATCAAGACTTTACTCACTTTTCGAATCAGCTATAGAATTTCTGGAAACTAAAGGTCCAGATTTAAAAGAAAATCTCATCAAATTTAAAGCAGACACAGCGTAGTTGACAGATTTGTTCAACAAATTTAATGACGTTAACTTGCAGTTACAAGGGCACAGCCTAAATTTAATAAAAACAAAGGGTGTTATTTCGGCTTTTCTTGGTAAATTGAAATTTATGAAGCGAAATATTAGTTGCGTGAATTCCCCCAGTTTCCAAACTTGTCACAGGCAGAATGTCTAGTTGAGGATATTCACACATATGCTCAACATTTAATTACCCTGCATGATGACTTCAAAAATAGGTTTGAAGATATTCTGAAGATGTAAATACCAGCATGGATCATAAATCCATTTGATGAAACAGAAGTGGCGACTTGAGCTACTTGAGCTTAGCATCAATAAGGAGCTGAAGATGAAATTTAAAACAGGCTATCAAACATGTTGGCTGCAGGCAGAAATTCTAAACACATATCCTGGGCTGTGGAAATTTGTTAGAAAATTTTTGGTGGTGTTCCCCTCGTCATATCTTGTCAAAAAGTGTTTTAGTGTTGAAACTTCCTGGCAGATTAAAACTGTGTGCCCGACCGAGACTCGAACTCGGGACCTTTGCCTTTCGCGGGCAAGTTCTCTACCATCTGAGCTACCGAAGCACGACTTACGCCCGGTACTCACAGCTTTACTTCTGCCAGTATCTCGTCTCCTACCTTCCAAACTTTACAGAAGCTCTCACAGGAGAGCACTTGCCCGCGAAAGGTAAAGGTCCCAAGCTCGAGTCTCGGTCGGGCACACAGTTTTAATCTGCCAGGAAGTTTCATATCAGCGCACACTCCGCTGCAGAGTGAAAATCTCATTCTGTTTTAGTGTTGTTAGCAACCTATTAACAAAAAAAGGAACAGATTGAAGATCACAGATTTGGGAGATTTGAGGTTATTTCTTACAAAACTGCAGTCAAATATTGATAATCTGCTGTCAGTTCATCAAGTACATATGTCTCATTAAAATTATAACTGTGTTTTTAAATTGTTTATTTGCATTTTAGAATTGATTGTTGGTGTTTTGTCGATTGTTGATTATTATATTATCAAAGTTTATTTTTAAGCATATTACACACATAATCATAAGTTGTTGTTGTTGCGGTCTTCAGTCCTGAGACTGGTTTGATGCAGCTCTCCACACTACTCTATCCTGTGCACCGTCCATTCCGTTCAACCGCTCTTCTCCAAGTCCTTTGCTGTCTCTGACAGAATTACAATGTCATCGGCGAACCTCAAAGTTTTTATTTCTTCTCCATGGATTTTAATACCTAATCCGAATTTTTCTTTTGTTTCCTTTACTGCTCGCTCAATATACAGATTGAATAACATCGGGGAGAGGCTACAACCCTGTCTTACTCCCTTCCCGACCACTGCTTCCCTTTCATGTTCCTCGACTCTTATAACTGCCATCTGGTCTCTGTACAAATTGTAAATAGCCTTTCGCTCCCTGTATTTTACCCCTGCCACCTTTAGAATTTGAAAGAGAGTATACCAGTCAACATTGTCAAAAGCTAGAAATGTAGGTTTGCCTTTCCTTAATCTTTCTTCTAAGATAAGTCGTAGGGTCAGTATTGCCTCACATGTTCCAGTGTTTCTACGGAATCCAAACTGATCTTCCCCGAGGTCGGCTTCTACTAGTTTTTCCATTCGTCTGTAAAGAATTCGTGTTAGTATTTTGCAGCTGTGGCTTATTAAACTGACTGTTCGGTAATTTTCACATCTGTCAACACCTGCTTTCTTTGGGATTGGAATTATAAGTATTATTTTAATAAATAGGACACAAGAAATGTGCTATTTCTCTTTTTATTTTTACCACTCTAATTTTAGGGTTGGGACTCGACCATGACATTTTTAGGAGTTTTGTGAATATAGTAGAAATGTAGCATCAGGGGGTCTACCGAAAACAGTAAAACTTTGAAAGTGGTCTACAAGAAAAAAAAAAGTTTGGGAACTTCTGTTCCACAACCACACATGAGTGATTTGTAAGCAATTTCCTTTGTAGGCTGATTGCACTTCCCCAATATTCCACCAACAATCTGAAGTCAACCATCTGATTTACACTCAATGGAGTCTATGCCATCATTCCATTTCATAACCCTACAAAATGTGACACCGAAGTATTTGTATATCTTGGCAGATTCCAACAGTGACTCATTTACAACTGTTCTGAAAACTATTTGATTTCTTATACATCAGATATTCATACAGCCTGCAAAGAATTCAAATATAACATCTGGTAAGGTGTTAAATATATACCAGAAAAAACAGAAAGCCTGACTGGAACCTTGTGGGACACTGCAACTAACCAGTCCTCAGGCAGATGAGAAGTAATAGTTTAATACAGAACTATTTACTGTTGATCACTCTGCTTCTTTCTAGACAGATATGACGTGGATTATTTTGGGTGCAATGTGTGTGTATGTATGCTTGTGTGTGTGTGTGTGTGTGTGTGTGTGTGTGTGTGTGTGTTAATGCATAAGAGAGAGAGAGAGAGAGAGAGAGAGAGAGAGAGAGACTGGAGGGCGATTTTGGAGAATCTTGTTCATGACGGTTTTTTTTTTTGTGGATACATTTCACATCTTGTCACTTTTACTAAGTTTGCCTGTAAATATTTTAAGGAACGCAATTGTTGAGTGGCAAAAAGTCTTATCAGCATAATAACTAAATCTTGTCAGCATGAATTACTTATATACTAGCAGTAATTTCTTCTTCCGAGAATCATTTTACTGTCGTATAGTTCCTCGCTTGCGCTTGACAAGAGAATCATCCTGTTATTTTCCTGAAAGGTCGGTCAAATGATTAACGTCCATCCTTCATAATCTGAGGCCAATGTCTTAGTTAGTTACTTAGTAACATGTTCCATTGATCATAATGATTTGGAACGGTAATTTGTACATACGATTACATTCTGAACATTTCCTTTTCTTCACAGAAAGATATACATATGTGAGTTAGTAAGTGCTATCCACCACCTTTGCACATTACAGAAATACATTAGATTACATTTACTTTCACTCCAATTGAACCATAGTGAGGAGGTCCTCCAGGAGGTAGAAAATGTCAGAAAAACAATAACACAGGGTGTTTATAACTGAATATCAGGGTTTTAATGTTTTATAATATTTATTACATTAAACTTAAGAGTTATAAATGATATGTCGAATGAAAGAGCAACAGCTGTGTTTGTCACCAGTGTGCATGTGCAGCACGCACTGTTTTCGCCGCAATCCGCTAGACAGCGGTAGTAGCGAAGATGGCGACTACTGAACAGAAAGCGTTTTGTGGTTTGCGGTTTGCAAAGACCGAATCTGTAATTATTGTGTGTTCTGGTTGAAGTTCGGTTGTGATCCTCCAAGCGATAATAACATTCATAGATGGTATCATCAGTTTGAAGATACCGGCTGCATTTGTAAAGGGAAGAGCACATGATGTTCAAGAGGTAGTGAAGAGACTGTTGAGCGAGTGAGAGAGTCATTCACTCATAGCCCAAAGAAATCAGTCCAGAAGGCTAGTCGTGAATTACAAGTTTCCGTGTCGACTTTTTGGAAAGTTTTAAGAAAACACGTGCATCTATGTCCTTACCATTTACAGTTATTACAGGCTCTAAAGCTGGCAGACCATTGATTACATGCCAACTTTGCCAACGAAATGTTGTTTCATGACGATGAAGATTTTCTGGATATGTTGTCTTCAGTGATGAATCGACCTTTCACCTTAGTGGACATGTTAACACTCACTATGTGCGCATCTGAGGCTCAGAAAATCCTCACGAAGTGGTACAAATGCAACGAGATTCCCCTAAAGTTACTGTTTTTTGTGGCGAATCCCAGTAGAAAGTTTATAGGCCTTTCTTTTTTGGTGAACCTACCGTAACTGGCACTTCTTACCTTGATACACTAGAGAATTGGCTCTTCCCTCAGTTGGAAGAAGATGAGCCAGAGAACTTCATTTTCCAGTAAGATGGTGCGCCACCTCACTGGCATAGCGAAGTATGAAACTGGTTGAACTTCACTGTACCCAAGCGCTGGATAGGCCACAAGGGGCCCAATGACAGGGCTTGCTTTGCATGGCCTCCACGTTCACCCGACCTAACGCCATGCGATTTTTTGCTTTGGGGCATCATCAAGGATCGTGTGTATGTGCCTCTGCTAGCAGCAGAACTCCCTGAATTAAGAAACAGGATTGAAGAAGCTGTTGTTACAATTACTGAAGATACACTTGTCAACATTTGGGAAGAACTTGGCTATAGACTTGATGTGTGCCGTGTGACAAATGGTCCTCACACTGAACATTTGTAAGGTTCTTGGTAAAACTGTTGAAGTTGCTCTTTCACTTGACATATCATTAATCTCTGTAAGGTCAATATAATAAATATTACGAAGCATTAAAACCCCCATTATTTATAACTGAAACAAACTAGCTGATGTACCTTCCGCAGGTCCCAAGTGGAATCATCATCATTTTTTTAATGAACACTATACGAAAGTATCATTTTACAAACACTCATTTATTAAAATAGCATTGTTGTTGTTGTTGTCTTCAGCCTGAGACTGGTTTGATGCAGCTCTCCATGCTACTCTATCCTGTACAAGCTTCTTCATCTCCCAGTACTTACTGCAACCTACATCCTTCTGAATCTGCTTAGTGTTTTCATCTCTTGGTCTCCCTCTACGATTTTTACCCTCCACGCTGCCCTCCAATGCTAAATTGGTGATCCCTTGATGCCTCAGAACATGTCCTACCAACCGATCCCTTCTTCTTGTCAAGTTGTGCCACAAACTCCTCTTCTCCCCAATTCTATTCAATACCTCCTCATTAGTTATGTGATCTACCAATCTAATCTTCAGCGTTCTTCTGTAGTACCACATTTTGAACGCTTCTATTCTCTTCTTGCCCAAACTATTTATCGTCCATGTTTCACTTCCATACATGGCTACACTCCATACAAATACTTTGAGAAATGACTTCCTGACACTTAAATCTATACTCAATGTTAACAAATTTCTCTTTTTCAGAAACGCTTTCCTTGCCATTGCCATTCTACATTTTATATCCTCTCTACTTCGACCATCATCAGTTATTTTGCTTCCCAAATAGCAAAACTCCTTTACTACTTTAAGCGTCTCATTTCCTAATCTAATTCCCTCAGCATCACCTGACTTAAGTTGACTACATTCCATTGTCCTCGTTTTGCTTTTGTTGATGTTCATCTTATATCCTCCTTTCAAGACACTGTCCATTCTGTTCAACGGCTCATCCAAGTCCTTTGGTGCCTCTGACAGAATTACAATGTCATCGGTGAACCTCAAAGTTTTTATTTCTTCTCCCTGGACTTTAAAACCCACCCCAAATTTTTCTTTTGTTTCCTTTAATGCTTGCTCAATATACAGATTGAATAACATCGGGGACAAGCTACAATCCTGTCTCACTCCCTTCCCAACTGCTGCTCCCTTTTCATGCCCCTCGACTATTATAACTGCCATCTGGTTTCTGTACAAATTGTAAATAGCCTTTCGCTCCCTGTATTTTACCCCTGCCACCTTCAGAATTTGAAAGAGAGTATTCCAGTCAACATTGTCAAAAGCTTTCTCTAAGTCTACATATGCTAGAAACGTAGGTTTGCCTTTCCTTAATCTTTATTCTAAGATAAGTCGTGTTGCAACATTTCTATGTAATCCAAACTGATCTTCCCCGAGGTCGGTTTGTACCAGTTTTTCCATTCGTCTGTAAAGAATGCGCCTTAGTATTTTGCAGTTGTGACTTATTAAACTGATAGTTCGGTAATTTTCACATCTGTCAACACCTGCTTTCTTTGGGATTGGAATTATTATATTCTTCTTGAAGTCTGAGGGTATTTCGCCTGTTTCATACATCTTGCTCACCAGATGGTAGAGTTTTGTCAGGACTGGCTCTCCCATGGCCGTCAGTAGTTCCAATGGAATGTTGTCTACTTCTACTCCCGCCTCCTTGTTTCGAGTCAGGTCTTTTAGTGCTCTGTCAAACTCTTCACGCAGTATTGTATCTCCCATTTCATCTTCTTCTACATCCTCTTCTATTTCCAAAATATTGTCCTCAAGTACATTTCCTTGTACAGACCCTCTATATACTCCTTCCATCTCTCTGCTTTCACTTCTTTGCTTAGAACTGAGTTTTCATCTGAGCTATTGTTATTTATACAAGTGGCTCTCTTTTCTCCATAGGTCTCTTAGCATTACTGCACTGAATTTAAAATTTAAAAAAATGTTTTTTTATTTAAAAGGTAATAAACATGTAATACAACTGCTACAGTACTTATTACAATAAACATGTTATTGCACTGAAATGGTGCAGAAGTTAGATTGTACTCCTGGAAATGGAAAAAAGAACACATTGACACCGGTGTGTCAGACCCATCATACTTGCTCCGGACACTGCGAGAGGCCTGTACAAGCAATGATCACACGCACGGCACAGTGGACACACCCGGAACCGCGGTGTTGGCCGTCGAATGGCGCTAGCTGTGCAGCATTTGTGCACCGCTGCCGTCAGTGTCAGCCAGTTTGCCGTGGCATACGGAGCTCCATCGCAGTCTTTAACACTGGTAGCATGCCGCGACAGCGTGGACGTCTACCGTATGTGCAGTTGACGGACTTTGAGCGAGGGCGTATAGTGGGCATGCGGGAGGCCGGGTGGACGTACCGCCGAATTGCTCAACACGTGGAGCGTGAGGTCTCCACAGTACATCGATGTTGTCGCCAGTGGTCGGCGGAAGGTGCACGTGCCCGTCGACCTGGGACCGGACCGCAGCGACGCACGGATGCACGCCAAGACCGTAGGATCCTATGCAGTGCCGTAGGAGACCGCACCGTCACTTCCCAGCAAATTAGGGACACTGTTGCTCCTGGGGTATCGGCGAGGACCATTCGCAACCGTCTCCATGAAGCTGGGCTACGGTCCCGCACACCGTTAGGCCGTCTTCCGCTCACGCCACATCATCGTGCAGCCCGCTTCCAGTGGTGTCGCGACAGGCGTGAATGGAGACGTGTCGTCTTCAGCGATGAGAGTCGCTTCTGCCTTGGTGCCAATGATGGTCGTATGCGTGTTTGGCGCCTTGTAGGTGAGCGCCACAATCAGGACTGCATACGACCGAGGCACACAGGGCCAACACGCAGCATCATGGTGAGGGGAGCGATCTCCTACACTGGCCGTACACCTCTGGTGATCGTCGAGGGGACACTGAATAGTGCACCGTACATCCAAACCGTCATCGAACCCATCGTTCTACCATTCCTAGACCGGCAAGGGAACTTGCTGTTCCAACAGGACAATGCACGTCCGCATGTATCCCGTGCCACCCAACATGCTCTAGAAGGTGTAAGTCAACTACCCTGGCCAGCAAGATCTCCGGATCTGTCCCCCATTGAGCATGTTTGGGACTGGATGAAGCGTCGTCTCACGCGGTCTGCACGTCCAGCACGAACCCTGGTCCAACTGAGGCGCCAGGTGGAAATGGCATGGCAAGCCATTCCACAGGACTACATCCAGCATCTCTACGATCGTCTCCATGGGAGAAAGGCAGCCTGCATTGCTGCGAAAGGTGGATATACACTGTACTAGTGCCGACATTGTGCATGCTCTGTTGCCTGTGTCTATGTGCCTGTGGTTCTGTCAGTGTGATCATGTGATGTATCTGACCCCAGGAATGTGTCAATAAAGTTTCCCCTTCCTGGGACAATGAATTCACGGTGTTCTTATTTCAATTTCCAGGAGTATATATATATATATATATATATATATATATATATATATATATATATATATATATATATATATATATAATTTTACTTTGCTATCTGTCAGACATTTTATATCACTGGGTAAATGATTAACAATTTTTGTTGCAGCATTGTGCACTCCTCTTTGTGCTTAAGACATCCTTAACATGGAGTAAAGAATGTCATTTTTCCTTCTGGTATTGTAATTATATACCTCATTGTTCCTCTGGAACTGTAGTGGATTGTTTACAATAAACTTTATAAGGGAATAAATATACTTTGAAGCAGTAGTCAGAATTCCCAACTCCTAAAACAGATGAGTACCAAATAATTATGGATGAGCACCAAGTGTTATTCTCACATCATGGTCTTGCATAACAGAGACTTTCTTGCTTAAAGATGAGTTACCCCAGAACATTGTTCTGCATGACATTATTGAATGAAAATATGCAAAATGTGTCAGTTTACTGATTTGTCTCTCCCAAGATTTGCAATGATTCTAAGTGTAAATGTGGCTAAACCAAGCTATTTTAGAAGTTTCAAAATGTGTTTTTTTCCTGTTTAAATTGTAAAAATATGGATCCCTAAAAATTTTGAAGTCTCCAGCCTATTTATTATTTCCTCACCATGTGTTAAACTTCTGATTGGTATAGTACCTCTAAATGTGCAGAACTGAATATGTTGTGTCTTTTTAAAATTGAGGATGACACCATTTGCAGAAAACCAATCAATGATACTTTTAAAAATTTGTTTACCATTTCTTCTGTTTCTGTATATATATATATTTGGACTGATTACAATACTAGTGTCATCTGCAAAAAGAACTTAATTCTGCTTGTTGTAAACTAGATGGAAGATCGTTTACCCATATAAAGAACAGTAATGGACCTAAGATTGAACCTTCTCTCCAGTCAGAATTATGTGCCTGGACTATATTGCTTGAATTACTATGCACAACTTTCTTAATTCTTTTGGCTGGATATGACATTATCCATTGATTGGCTATAGCATCAGTTCCATATAATGTTAATTTATCTAGGAGAATACCGTGATTCACACAATTAAATGCCTTAGAGGGGTCGCAGAATATACCAAGAAATGATTTTTTATTATTTAATGCTTCCAAAATCTGGTTATCGAATATGTAAATGGCATTATCTTTAGAGCAACCCTTCTGAAACCCAAACTGTAATTTCCTAAGAATAATATTGTTGTAGAGGTGAGATACTATTCTAGAATACATCACCTTCTCAAAAATTTTGGGGAATGATGTCAGAAACGAGACAGGTCGTAATTATTGATATTTCACTTATCACCCTTCTTAAAGACGGGTTTAACAACGGCATATTTCAGTCTATCTGACAAAATGCCTTGAATTACTGATGCATTACATATTTCAGATAAGACTGGACTTGTTACATGGGAATAAATGTTTAGTACTGTACTGGAAACTCCAGGAAAACTATATGAGCTTTTATTTTTGAAATAATGTGTAACTTTCTTACTTTCAGAAAGAGAACTTGGTGATAAATTCATATGGCTGGATTTTATGAAATTTACAGTTTCAATGCTCTTGTGATTTTGCTCTTGCACTGTTTGTCCCTATGCTTTCAACTATGTTTAAGAAATGATTATTAATTACTTGCTACCTGTAACTCATCTCTTGTATCCCTTCCACTCAATTCAAGAGTGCTGTGGTGTTGGTTTGTGGCTGGTTGTCTTCTCTCTCACTTAACTACATTCCATACAGCCTCAGGTCTGTTGTCGGAAGTACTGGTTTCTGACATATGAGCATGTTCTTTGAATTTTTAATAACTTTTATTAGTAATATTGAGTATTTTTTATAGGGTGCAACTACTGCAGGATCCCTACTTGTTCTTGCTACCGTATCGGTTTTCGTCATACAGGGTAAGTAACATAATATGCTAGAATGAGACTTTCACTCTGCAGCGGAGTGTGCACTGAAATGAAACTTCCTGGCAGATTAAAACTGTGTGCCAGACCAAGACTTGGAAGTTTCATATCAGCGCACACTCCGCTCCGAAGTGCAAGGCTCGCAGGAGAGCTTCTGTGACGTTCGGGAAGTAGGATACGAGATACTGACAGAATTGAAGCTGTGAGGACGGCGCATGAGTCGTGTTTGTGTAGCTCAGATGGTAGAGCACTTGCCCGCGAATGGCAACGGTCCCGAGTTCGAGTCTTGGTCCGGCACACAGTTTTAATCTGGCAGGAAGTTTCAACATAATATACTAATGACACGTACGTATTTCGAGCCTCTGGGGGTTCGGAGTACCAGATGAATTGATAGAAAGAAGCTAAGCGAGATGAATGAATGTTGCAGCAAAGGGATCCTGTAGAGATTTGCAGTGCTTTACTGTTATGTCTTACAACGGTTTTTAACTGTCATGCCAGCTGGTATGACAGTGAGCTAAGTCAGTCGCCTGGCAGATGGATGATTAGAGTACGCGTGTGAAAGTTTTCGTTGTCTGTGGGAAATCGGACGAGTTTCATCTCCGCATTTAGCACAAAAATTGACTGCAATGTGATTTGACGTTTAATTATATAATCGATACTTTGTGTTTAGTATTAGCTGCGAACTGTTGGAGAGGATCTTTGGTTTTCGTATACCGCAGTGAAGTTTAACAACAAAGTGTGGTGGTTGTGTAATGTAATCTGAGAAAGCTTTGAGTAAGACGCAGTGTTTTGGAGAAAATGGTTGACGCTTTTGTTTTTCGTGCCATACCTGTTTATCAAGCGCAGATTGGAATTAATGATACTCCAATTACGAGAGCTCTTGAAGAAGGGCAGTTTAAACTTGCCCAACAACTTATTCTCGAAAATACGGATCGCAGCTATCTTGATGAAGGTATTGTTTGAAAAATACTTGTCTCATTTGTATGTCAATATAGCATGCAAACCGGTTCACTTTGTTGTCGTACTGGTGTTTGTTGATCAACATGACAATCACGCCGTTTTGAAGGTGTATTCTGTGAGTTGAACTGTGTTTTTTTGTTACAAATTTCTGCTAGGCTTTAAATTTAGAGTAGGAACTATTACTGCCTAACATTATGCCCGCTCGGTTTTTCGTAGATGCCAGTTATATTCTACTGTGTAATGTTTAGAGTGTACGAAGTATATTAGATATTACGATGCTTTGAAAGGAAACGCGGACACATCTTAGTCTTAGATTATAATACAAAGTATTTCACGGTTTTTAAATACAGTTTATAGTGTGATGACAGCAACGTGAAGCTGTCATTGCTAATTGTCACTTATTGTTACGTACCTAGTCGCTACATGGGTATATTGATATTTATTATTAAACAACAATTAACATTATGTGAATAGAAACATTGCTAGGCCTACTTCTATACAGCTATAAAAATCTTTTGTTCTAGATATTAGATAATCAAAGTTTTATGAAGCTAAACAAAGTAAGTTTTGTAATCGCCTATTGAATTTATTATGATGCTCAGTTTATTCTTTTATGACTAATTGGCTGTTGCTGAAGGCATTTGCACCAAAATACAGAACACCTCTCTGAGCCCTACATAGTTTTTAAATGTACAGTGATTGTGGAAACAACATTACAGCTGATACTGCTTTTTATTTCTTGCAACAAGTATCGCTAAGAAAATATTGTGCTGGGAAGTGACTGAGAGATTTTCTAGATCTTTTAAGGGGCAGCTTATGATTTGTGGCTGTGTACTGTATACAACGTACTTACAGCTTGTACTGAAAGCTAAATCAGAGTTTTCTTTACTTTAGTTACATTCCTCCAGAAAATAATTCCATAAAACAGGGTGTGAAGGCATGTCAAATGGCCAGCTCCTTGGCCTGCAAGTACAAAAATATGCTTCTCAGTGCTGCAGTGTGATTTGAAATAAGCCACATGATTAGGTTTTGTATGTGTTAGCTTCATTTTCAGCTAGATAGGAAGGTACTTCACTTTTGATATAAAAGATGGGATTGGTTAAAGGAAAATTAGTCTTTTTCCTCTTTCATTACTTTTCTCACTGCATGGTGTTTTGAAGTAAGTTACATGATTAGCCAGAGTGCAATTTTCACTCTGCAGTGGAGTGTGCGCTGATATGAAACTTCCTGGCAGATGAAAACTGTGTGCTGGACCGAGACTCGAAAAAGTACACAGAAGAATATACTTGCAATTAAAACACACATTGCTGTCATTTTCATTGTTTTACCATCATGCAAAACTGAGTAACTAGCTGTGTTACAATAGATATATGAATGACAGGTATTTCATACATCCATACTTCGCAAACCATAGTGAAGTGCATGGAAGAGCATGCTCCCTGTTAAAACAAACATTGCTGCTTTTTATTGTTGCTTTCGCATGGGAAGAGTGAATGATGGTGTAAGAGACTGTGTGTGTGTACTGTAATTGTCGTAATTTTGTGTTCGTGGTTTCTACAGCAGTGACATATAAGGGGTTGTAAAAAGTACTATTTATAAGCTAACCCCTGGTAGGCTGTTAAACATTCTTTCAGCTTTATGGAGCTTGTGTGTTTGATAATGAAGAGTTATGCTACATCAATCATCACTTTCCTTATTGGTTTTGTCATAGAGAGGTTAGGTTACATAAATTTTGTGTGGGATGATTACCAAAGGAATCATACACTTTGTGTGACAATGTGCAACCCTATACTATAAATTGAACAAAGGAAAAACGGGTGTTTGTCAACATTCTCTCAATAGTTCGAACTTGGTACCAAGCAGGTTACGTATCTTCCCCAAGATGAAGGCCTGGCTGGCAGGAATGCACTCCGCAACTGGCCCAAACATCAGGTGCCACCATTCTTTGATGAAGGAATAAGGAAACTGATGGTTGGTGACTGTGTGAAATAATGTCAAGTTTTAAGTACATATTGTGCAGGCATGAAAATAAATTTTATCAAGGGTTTTTTTTTTTTTTAACAACCAGTTGGTGGTTAATTTATATATAGCTGTCATATATTCCTAAGTTCCTCACTTAATGCTAGTTCTTGAAACTTTTTTGAAGTAGACTTTTGTGGGATGTGTTATCATTGTTTCAGCAGCTGATGGTTCAGATTTTTCAGTATTTCTGTGATCAAACTAGTCACTATTAGTGCTGTCCACTAATGTTTGTATTCAATTGCACTGTTAGTCCTATTTGATTTGAATCCCACACACTTCAACAATATTGTAAGACAAGTTACACAAGTATTTTGTAAGCAGCCTCCTTTTTAGACTGACTACATTTACCCATGATCCTATCAGTGGAGTGAAGTCATTTACTTGCTTAACCTGCATTGAGCCTATTTAATCATTAGACCTTGGATATTATATGCAAAAATATGGCAAGAAAGGTGCAACTATATAGGCAAAACCGATGCCAGTTGTATATCCACAAAATTTGGGACGGATTGCATAGTCATTTAATAACAAACATCCCGTAAGATTTTTTTGTGGTGTTACATTGTATCACTTTGCAGATATTTACAAACAGAAGAGAAATATTCTGTTTGACATCTAAAAATTGATATTTTGTTTTAAATGATCATCACTATTCTTGTTCATTGCAACATCTGCATCAAGATTTTTATGTAAGTTTTGTTCAAGTCTCTGTTTTGCATTATCTTCAAGCACATCATTAACATCTGTCAATTGGCCATTTGTTCTCCTTTCTAAAAACACTGCTATGTTTTCTCTTGGCTTTGTCAGAAAGTAATGTCAATGTATGACACAGTTCATATGGCAAATACTGTTTACCTCATAGTTCTTTAGCCTTTATTACAGTTGAAGCATCGTCTGACAAAGCATCTAAAAACCTACGTATAGCCTGAAAATTATTATAGTCAACAAAGACATGATAAACAAGCAAAACCTACATATAGCCTGAAAATTTTTATAGTCAACAAAGACATGATAAACAAGCAGAAAGCACCACAAGCTATACAATTTGCTAAAGGTGTGTGTGTGTGTGTGTGTGTGTGTGTGTGTGTGTGTGTGTGTGTGTGTGTGTGTGTGTGTGTGTGATCAATCCACTATCAGCTTTTGATAACATTTCATCAGTTCTCGTGAAGGCAGCATTACAGAAAAAGGGAGGAGGAAATAAAGGTGGTGATATGATATTGTGGGAAGAATTTGACAGATCACTGAAGGTCCTAAATCCAAACAGAACCCCTGGAGTAGATGACATTCCCTCAGAATTACTGAGATCTTTTGTAGAATCAATCAAGGCAAAATTATTCCAACAGGTGTATGAGATATAAGAGATAGGAGAAGTACCATCAGGAGCTTAAGAAAAATTTAATAATTCCTATACCAAAGTAGACAGGTGTGAATACTACCAAACAGTTAGTTTAATAAATTATGGTTACAAAATTCTGATGTGAATAATTTACAGAATAATATAAACACTAACTTCTGGGAAGATTAGTTGGGGGTTTCATAAAATGTGGAAACACCCAAGAAAATACTGACCCTATGAGTTACCTACTGCCCCTGAGACTTACTGTAGAAGCCATGTTGAAGAAAGCCGACCCTACATAGCTTTTATAAATGTAGAGATAGCTTATGACAATATTGACTGGACTACACTCTTTGACATTCTGGAGGTATCGGGGATGAAATACTGAGAGCAAAAGGTTATTTTCAGTTTGTACAGAAATCAGACTGCAGTTTTAAGAACTGAAGGAAATGAAAGGGAAGTGGTAGTTGAGAAGAAAGTGAGCCAGGGTTGTAGCCTACACACAGTGTTATTCAATTTGTACATTGGACAAGAAAACAAGAGTAAATTTGGAAACTTTGTGGTTTACCAATGGCATTGTAATTGTGTCAGAGACAGAGAAGGATTTAAAAGAGTCATTGAACAGAAGGGATAATGTCCGAAAAGAATACTATTAGGACACTGAAATAGCTGAATTAGAAAGGATATAAAATGCTGTTTGGCAATAACAAGAAAAGCATTCCTGAAGAAGAGAAATTTGTTAACATTTAATATAAATTAAAATGTAGTAAGCCTTTCTGAAGGTATTTGTGTTACTATAGCCTTATAAGGAAATGAAACATAGTCAATAAGCAGGTCAGACAAGAAGGGATAGAAGGTTTTGAAATGTGGTGCTAAAGAAGAATGCTGAAGATTGGATCTTCTTTCTTACTCTGCAGTCCACCATACAACACTTGGCGGAGGCCAAATGGATTGATGCATAGACTGAATAACTTATGAAGAGGTATTAAATCAAATTAGGGGGAAAAAGAAAATTGTAGCACAATTTGATTTTAAGAAAGGAATGTTCATAGGGGACATTCTAAGGCATCAAATATTAATTACTTTAGTAATGGAGGTAAGTTGGTGCATGTGGCTGGGGGATAAAAATTGTAGAGAATGATCTAAGCATGAATATAGTAAGCAGATTCTGATGAAAGTAGGTACTTTTACTTTACACGATCAGGCCCAATGGACCGCGCGCTGCTTTGTGAGATTGCCTCCACTTCAGCCTGTATTCAGCTCCTTTCTGCCATTCTTCCAGCGGTACCACTCTCTGGAGGACTTTGGATACGCAGTCACTCCATCGAGTTCTAGGGGTCAATCCATATGAAGAGGTCCAATGATGGTTTCTTCCCCATTTTTAAATATTTTAATTTTTTATATGTGATTACCCTATATTTGAGAAGTGCAAAACAGTTGTTTAAAGAATTTATCTTGCACCTATATTATATAGCAGCCATTTTTATTTGTAGACGCGCGACAATTCTTCAGTCTGGAGACATTAGTGAAAATTTTAATATCTTTGCACTGGGTTAAGTTACAACATTGCAACTGACATGATTGTTTTTAGAATAGTGTCCTCTACAACATTGTCTATACACAAAATACCCTAACTTCAAAAATAACCAGTCAAAATGACCTCCAAGTTTGGTGTCCAAATTTTCAAAAATCCACTTTTTAGGCCCACAAATAACAAACAAGGAGTGATTTATGAGAGTCTATTTTTTCCTGTAGTAAGATATCATACACTACTAGCCTCATATAGAGCAAGAACACTTCCAAATGTTTCCTTAATTTTTATGAATTTTTGAAATTTGAAAATTTTTATTAATTGTTAAGTTGGGGTTAGTTATCACAGGTAGGACTGAATATAAAATTATGATTTTTGCAGTTTGTACACCTATATGATAGCAATGTACTGTAAAAATTTCAACATTGATATCTGACTGAACAAAGATATGAATTTTTGAAAATGAGGAAATAATTCACATTACTCTACAACTGATCTTATGGCTGTTGCCTGTTTAAATGGTTTATTGTTTCATTCTAATAAAATTTAATTGAGACATATATTTAGTTAAAACTATCACCCAATATTCATTTAATTTATTTATTTTTAATAGTGCAATAGGAGCTTTTGCTTTTGTTCTATGGTAATAAAAATGCCCAGTTACGTTTAGGTTTATTGTCAATAAAGAAGTTAATTATTGCTGGGTGTGACATGGTAGAAGTACATTATTGCTGAGTGTGGCATTGTTGTAGTCAGTTTGTTCTGAAACCTCTGTTAGAGTGGATGTACATACTTCATCGAGAGTGTAGAATGTGTTACATGCTTTGTTCTGTGTGTAATTTGTGATTAATTTTGAGAGATTAACTGGAATGCAATAACATGGATGAACACTGCTCTGTTGGACAGATAGCAAGTGAAGTGTGTCACAAAACAGTTTAAAGTTTGGTTTCAAAAAACTTGTTGTCCTTCTTATGTGAGAGTGAAACAGCTTCCCAAGTGAAATGTAATGTGATTCCTGGAAATTCCCTGTGCCCAGAGTCATGTAACCTTGTTAATGACATTTATATTCCTAATGAGGAAGCTGTTAGCATATGGATTTTGCTTGTTATAAGTTAGACATGGAGAGCTGCATCAAACCAGTTTCAGGACTGAAGACCACAACAACAACAAGTTAGACACATCTCCTACTTTGAAAATAATAAAATTAAGTAGCAGAAATGAAAAGCTGCTATTGAAAATAAGGAACAACAAATTTCAGACAAAATTAGAAAAGACTTGGAATCATGCTTTAATAATACAGATACCAACATTATTTGTAAAGAAGAAGAAAACCTACCACCAGTATCATCTGACACTGAATATTTGAGCTTAATAGAGAAATTAAAAATTAAGTGTTCAGTGACATCTAAAGAGGAAAATGTTAAAATTTTAAGTTTGCTCCCTGACTCATGGTCAAGAGAAAATATAGTTCTTGAATTCAACGTTTCTCATTGTTTGGTTAAATTAAACTGAAAATTAGTGAAAGAGCAAGGCATTCTTCCAGTTTTAGGAAAGAAGAAGGGAGTAAGTATAAGTGAAGAAACAATTAAAAAGATCAAGCAGTTTTTTTAAGATGATGGAAATAGTAGTATGTGCCCAGATTGCAAAGATAGCAAGAGACTTGTTATAAATGGAGTTAAAGTAACAAAGCAGAAACGACTAGTGCTGTCAAATTTAAATGAACTGTATGTAGCTTTCAAAAATTCTCATCCTGAATGCAAAATTTTGTGACCTCTGCCCTGAGTGGTGTAGTTTGGCTGGATCCTCAGGGTCACACTCCATATGTGTGTGTTTATATCATCAAAATGTCAAACTGATGATTGAAAGTGTAAAACCATGGTCTGTGGCACTAACAGTTATGACTGCATGATAAGTTTGTGTAATAAGTGCCCTGGTAAGGAAACCGTTAATGAATTGTTTCACGAATATGATGATGAAATGCCAGACAGTATTACCTTCAAACATTGGGTCACAACTGACAGGACAGAAATGACAACAGTGGTTAAATGTCAGGAAGAGTACTTGGAATCTTTAATTGATAACTTACAAAAACTCAAAAGTCTACACTGTGTTTCTAAAATCCAAAGTAAGTTTTTGAATTTTTGATGGACAAAAAAGCACAACTTCATGAAACTGAATGCATAGTGCTAGCTGATTTTGCAGAAAATTTTACATTTGTGATTCAGGATGCAATACAAGGGTACCACTGGGTCAGTGACCAGGCAATGGTGCATCTATTTATTCTCTACTTTAAAAATGAGAAAGATGAAGTTTGCAGTTCTTCAATTTGCTTTGTAAGTAACTACTTGGAGCACAACACTTTGGCTGTACATGTGTTTCAAAAGTATGTAATAAATTACATAAGAGAAAATTTTCCCAAGGTTGAGAAGCAGATATACTTTTCACATGGAAGTGATAATCAGTAGAAGAACAAAAAGAATTTTTCAAATCGGTGCAACCACAAAATAGACTTATGAGTTGGAGGCTGAATGGCACTTTTTTTGCATCTTGCCATGGTAAAAATGCATGTGATGGAGTAGAAGGTACAACCAAACATGAAGTAAGTAAAGGCCTACAAAGACCAACCATAGACCAAATTCTCACAGAACCGGACACGTATGTCTTTTGCAAGGATAATATTAAAGACATTACGTATTTTCTGATCAAGAAGGAGAAATGGTTCTGCATGTGAAAACAGCACTTCAAACCAGATTTGAAAACTGTATAGCAATAAAAGGAACAAGGCATTTCCACAAATTCCTTGGCATTGCAGAAAACTTAGTTAAATTATGTGCAACACGAAAAACCGAAATTTGTGAGGATCATTATGTCAGTAAAATTACATCTCTAACGTTGAATGGCATAATGGCATGTGTATGATGGACAGTGGTGGCTTTCAGAGGTTGGAAAACAATGATGTTTTGTGCATTTTTACCACCCTGCTGGCCCAAGAACATCGTTCAAGAAATCTCTTAGTGACATAGTTTGGATACCAATGAAAAATGTTTTAAGGAAACTTTCAGTGCTTGAACTTACCCCAGAAACTGGGAGGTCTTATTCTATATCACAGAAGCTGTATGAAGAAATAAGTGTTCTTACCATTCACCATCAGGTTTAGGAAGAGTTGCATCTCAAAGAGCGTTAATTGAAAATATTTATTTTCAGTATGTCAAAATAATATAAATGTAAATTTCAGTGAGGTTTCACTTTTTGTATATAATTCAGTACCTTACTTCAGTAATAATTGATTATATCCTGCCAATATCACACATGAATAGGCAACAGCCATAATATCAGTTGTAAAGTAATGTGAATTATCTCCTCATCTTCAAAAATTCATACCTTTGTTCACAGTCAGATGTCAATGTTGAATTTTTTTTGGTACGTTGTTATGATATAGGTGTACAAACTATGCAAAAATCATATTTTGATATTCAGTCCCACCTGAGATAACTGACTCCAAACTTTATAATAAACGAAAATTTTCAAACTTCAAAAATTCATAAAAAATTAAGGAAACATTTGAAAGTGTTCTGGCTCTATATGAGGCTAGTAGTGTGTGATATCTAACTATAGGTAAAAATTAGACTCTCATAAAGCACTCCTTGTTTGTTATTTTTTGGCCTAAAAAGTGGATTGATGAACATTTGGATACCAAACTTTGAGGGTTATTTTGACTGGTTATTTTTGAATTTCGGGTATTTTGTGTATTAGACAATGTTGTAGAGGACATTTTTCTAAAAACAGTCATGTCAGTTGCAATGTTGTAACTTAACCCAGTGCAGAGATATTCATATATTGGCTAACGTCTCTAAACTGAAACATCATTGCGCACTTAAAAACGAAAATGGCTGCCATTCAGTAAAGGTGAAAGGTAACTTAAGAAAAAAAAAACTGTTTTGAACTTCTCAATTACAGGGTAATCAAATATAGAAAAATTAAAATATTTGAAAATGGTCAAGCAACCAACTTAATTTTTATTGGACCACTTCATTTGGATTGACCCCTAGGTCTTTCCTATGGGCCGTCTGGTGGTTGGCTTGGTGTTGAGTACAGTTTTCGGCCATCGGTTGCTCTGCATTCGAGCAACATGCCCTGCCCACTTGAGTCATCATGTTTTCATTATAGCCATGGTGTTCGGCTCTTTGTAAATATACAACTCTATATTGTGACAAATCCTCCGTTTTTCACTCTTTTTATCATAAAATGGTCCAAAAACCTTCCGAAGGACTTTCCTTCCAAATATCATCAGTCTGTTCAGATCCTGCTTGGTTGTACTCCAGGTGGCTCATCCGTTTAGTACTACTGGCTGTAGGAGTGTTTTGTAGATGCTTATTTTGAAATGTCTTGACAAACTTTTGGTTTTGAGGAGAGCATTAAGGCCATGGTAACAGGCATTGAGGCCTGTAGGCTTGCCTGTATTTCCAGTTTACTGGATAGTTCATCTCTAAACACTGCGCCTAGATATTTGAACTCCCTGACTTGACGATACGAACTTTCAGTTGTATGTAAGGGTGGAAGTGGTTCTTGAGTTTCTTTATGTCTACGGTGTAGAACCATGTATTCCGTCTTGTCACAATTGGTTTGAAGTCCAGTTTTCCTTGCTGTTGTTTCCAGAAGGTCAGCCATTTCCCGTAATTCTTCTTGTGACCCAGATAGTAGCACTATATCATTTGCATATCCAAGGCACTTGATGTTCACATCCCCGGTCTGGACTCCTCTGAGTTCATTAGATGACATCTCTCGCATTATCTTGTCTGATGTGAGACTGAAAAGAACAGGTGATAGTCCATCACCTTGCCATAGCTCAGATTTAATGTTGAATGCTTCAGTCACATTATTTCCAATTTTTTCCTTTGCTGTAGTATCCATCAGGCAGGCCTTCGTGAGGCTTCCTAGTTTCTTGGCAAAACCGAACTCTTCCAGACACCTCTGCGTATTTTCCTGATGAATGCAGTCATATGCTTTTCTGAAGTCGATAGACAGCATGTGTAGTTCTTGGCCAAACACCCATCTTTTTCCTATGATCTGCCGAATGTGCACTGATGTATAACTTCCTAGCAGAATAAAGCTGTGTGCTGCACCGAGACTCAAACTTTGGACCTTTGCTTTCGCGGTCAAGTGCTCTAGTGTTCACTTCCTTTACAGTGGTGTCTTTGTGAGTTATGCCTTCTTGTAGTTCATTAGCAGAACCCAATTTTGCCAAATTTTCGTTGGTATGTTTTAAAGTCATCTGTCATGTTGTCATAAAGAAAAGGCAGCACACTTCTTCTGGCACTGGTTTTTCTCCTACCATGATAGAACCTTATATCTTGGATAGCCACACAGGGTGTACATAAAGTCCGGGAACACTTTCAGTTATTTATTGCACAAGAACTAAACCTGGTACAGATATCATACATTTGGCATTTTGAAGAAAAACTCTGAAAAGTTTTTTTTTTTTCTTCGAACGAGTGACTTGGCAGACGTCAATACGGTAAATCTCAGCATGGCATTGTCGACGGTGGCAGTCGCTTCGCGTATTCTCTCCTGGAGCTCTGCTACATCACGTGGTAGAGGCGGTACATACATCAGATCTTAATGTGTCCTCACCGAAAAAAGTCACACGGAGTGAGATCTGGTGATCGGGGAGGCCATTTCATGAAACAGCTGTTCCCTTCTGTGGCACGGCCGATCCATCTAAGTGGCAGCTCTGTGTTCAGGTACCCACTAACTCTATGATGAAAATTGGTTGGAACCAACACAACCTAGAAACAGGTTTCTAGGTCGTTGGTGGAACCCCATCCTGCTGAAAGATGAACTAAGAGTCCTATTGCATTTGAGGCATCAGCCATTGCTCCAACATGTCTAAGTAGGAATATCCAGTGACAGAGGTCTACAATGCTGTGGCGATATACATGAAAAAAAAAAAAAAAACTTTCAGGGTTTCTCTTCAAAACGACATATGTATGATATCTGTACAATGTTTGGTTCTTGTGCAATAAATAATTGAAAGTGTTCCCAGACTTTATGTACACCCTCTACTTTTAGGTTGTTTGAATGCTGCAGTTCACATCGCATATGGGAACTGATTACCATGTGAAAATTTGTTTCTTCCGTAGTGAGAAACTGGAAGACACTATCATCTTGATTGTCATCGTCCGAACGCTTAGATGAGCTAGAACCTAAAACATATCAGGCTGTGATTGCTTTCAGGTTTCTTCGTGAAATTATCTATTTTATACTTGAATAATTTCTCAAAAGTTTCATCATCACGGAAATCGTCATCAGGAGAGTCACCGTTAGTATCTGTTTCATTACTAGGGTATAGGATACTAAGGTCCTCATCCGGAATTTGACTCATCTGAATTCTATTCCGAGTCGGAGTCTTCAAGGTAATTTTGAGAGAGTGCGAGAGCTACAATTATTTTCGACCGTTTTCGTTGTGAATCTGTAAGAAAAACAGGAAAAGTTTCTTTTAAAGAATTTCTAATTAGGATATTTCTATTGCGTAAATAGTTTACCAAAGGTATGAAAAACTGAATAATTAAAATTTAAACGTAAAACGCAAGTTGTAACATGTTTTTTCGATCACCTGTGAATACAAAAATATCAAACGTAGTGCGGTAGCAAAACTTGCAATCAAATTGATCAAATGTTCTGATAAAGAAAAAAGAGCTCGTAGGAGATTGGAACATCAGTCAGACATACCGACAAATACGTGACACCAGGGCTGTCTTGTCCCCAGCTCGTGGTCTCGCGGTTGCGTTCTCTCTTCCCGAGCACGGGGTTCCGGGTTCGATTCCTGGCGCGGTCAGGGATTTTCACCTCCCTCGAGATGACTGGGTGTTTGTGTTGTCCTCATCATTTCATCATCATTCATGAAAGTGGCGAGATTGAGCTGAGAAAAGCTTGGGAATTTGCACGGGCGCTGATAACCGCGCAGTTGAGCGCCCCACAAACCAAACATCATCACCAGGGCTATCAGGCCGGGAAGAGAGAGCGCATTTTCGGAACACGGTCTCACAGACCGACACTACGTTTACATGTGACACATCTTCCAGAAGACAAATTTCGGAAACCGTTTTTCGCTGTCGTGTTTACATGTTAAGCGGATTTGCCAGCCCAGTTAAATATGGCGCCTGGAAAACAGATAATACAGTTTATGAATTAGTAAGCACAATTGCTATTTCTCTTCAGTTCGACTTGGTGTAAACAGTTTCAGTCTAATATTTCTACTTATCCTTCACTGTACAACAAACCACTCCGTCCATATTAGCCGATTTTTTTAAAAAAAAGAAGACGAAACCTGGCAGCCCAAGCACGTTTCAATACCGGCTGAGTTTACATGGGAGCGAAAATCGATCGTGGAGTTGGTAAACCGGCAACCAGAAGCGGATTTCCGGAATCGATTTTGCAAGTGTTCACGTGACTAAACGGGATGAGAATGTAACAAAAAAATTTCCTGACTGGGAACCAATGATGCGCTGACAATGAGTTTTTGCCCAGCCGCCGTTCGAGACCCCTAACGTCAGCTGTGGTATGTCAGACCGATGCACCCCTCCGAGGGTAAAGTTACGTATGTTCAAATGATGCCTCTTTCCTCGTGCGCAGTCTCAGACGCACGGAATAAAAGGGCATACACAAAAATTGGTGGAAGTAACGCATGGGCGTTCTCGTATCCATATCGTATCCTCATTGCGCAAGCAGTCTGCTATCAATCTCCTTTATTGCTTGGGAGCTTGCGTTACGTTTGTTGTGATGAAAAGGCCACAGAAAAAACAAAACGCAAAAGCTACTGTAGGTAAAGAAGCTTTTAAAAAACATAGGTACTAGAAACTCAAAGCGGTGACAACGTTTTGTATGCGAATTTCAGGTGGAGGTCACGACGACATTTTAGATTTTCTGCGTGGGAAACCGCAGCGATAAGGCTGGCAGTAAAATTCTGTTAGCTACTAACTGGCGACTTATATTCTCGTTTGAACTTTTATTCCTCCTTTCAAATCAGACCATTTCAGCTCTATTAAATTTTTAACTTTTATGTGGGATAATTGTAATTTATTATTTGATTGTTTGACTAGTTCCACATCCATGCAGTTCCCATGCATACTGAATCAGTGGAACAGGAATGAATAAATAAAAATAAAAGTGATTGTTCCTGAAACTGAGAAATATTTAAGGGAGGTTCTTAGTCGTTATATAATTGTTAATTTGCTTTCAATGCGTCATTTGTACTTAATCATGAAATATGTGTAGATTAGCGTCCTCGGACGTGACGAATTTGAGAATTTCATAGACGCAGAAATCCACTAGAACGGTGATTGTGTTTTTCAGTCTCGTTTATTTGCATCGTCAGTGTGCTTCATTTTTGTTTTTAGTAGTTTGTTGAGGAGCTACACATACTCCATCACTTCTTTTGTTCACGTCATTCTCCTCTGTTGTGCTTGTAAGTCGCTGTAGCACGAATATTCGTCCACGGTTTTCATATACACTTTTCATAAATTTTTAGGTCACTCTTCTCATCTCAGTTTCCTATTTCGAAACTTACGATATTTTATTGTTTATAGAAATACGATCGGGAACTTTTTATCGAATAAGTGACGCTCAGGGCAACACATCTCGAATTTTTATTGAAGTAATGTTCAGAAGCGGCTTTAAATATGACTTTCTTTCTTAGTCCGCAATCGTCTATAAACATCTTAAGCTTGCTTTCTTCACAGTGAACAGACATTATTGAACATAAATCGCTGTATGGCATAACCTCGACACACGAACAAGTATGGATCCCAGTTGCCCGTCGTCTGCTAAAAAGCGCAAAGATTCCTGGCGAAGATGGATAGCAATGCGCCTTATGTACGGCCACCATTTCCAGGAAATTACACGGGTACAAATCGGCATCGTGTCGACGCACCTTATCTCCAGTATCTGTCCTCTCCGGAAATATCGTCTGCTACGACCTACTGGAATCCGGGACAGGATTGTCAACTGCCAGGTTACCTGTAATAGTAGCCCCTAACTTCCAGAGAAAAAGAATTTTGGTCGAGAAGTAACTACCACAGAAAAATAACTTACAGGTACGCTCATCCACTGACGATTATTTCCATAGATCCCGCGCGCTTGACAGTGATAACTGCCACGGAAAAATAACTTACAGTTTCCATGGTCGCACGAATTCTAATGGTCTCACTGCGTTGTAAGGTAGCATAAAAACGAAGTACGCAGTTTTAGAAGCAGATGGCGCGCAGTTCATCAGCTATTTACATGAGCTATAGAATACTTGGTAAGTCCTTCAGCTCTGTTCGTTTATCCGTGGTCTGAGGCGATGCGAAAACGTAGTACGCACTTCGGTAAACAGTTGGCATCACGCACTATTGGCAGTTCTTAGAATAATTGCTATGATCAGATGAGTGATTATTATAGTAACTGCTACTTCTCAGTAACCGGTTATGTTTGTTGGTCAAGTTATTTTTTGCCCCCTCTAGCCTCACATCGTAGAGACGGTAGAGGTAGACATGCGCCAGCAGTGGATGGGGCGAGCTGACTGCCAATTCCATCTTCTGACGAATTATCAAGAGACGCAATGTTTGAGAACTGATGGTGCTTCCTAGTGGTCCATTAGATTACGGATGAACCGTGAAAACGTTTTTCCTTTTCACAGATGGTGCAGACCACTACATCTTTTTCAGTTTTTGTGTAAAATAACCACTCATTTGTGCATTTTGGCATTTTGTTCCAGACGGCAAACACAAAGCTCACGCAGTACAACGCGAACACACACACACACACACACACACACACACACACTGGTCATACCGGACTCGAGAGTCCATTATCGCGGCAACGTATTTTCGCCATCTGTCCCTGTCTTGGGCTATTTCCTTCCATTCACCTTCAATACCTAGGCTCCTCAATCAGCCTTCACATTGGCCTCCCATCTGCACCTTGGACTCCCCACAGGACGTTTTCCCCTCTAAGTGCCCTACCGGTACTCTGCGCGCTGCCCTGCCCTCATTCATTCGAACTACATTACCTGCCCATTGCAGCCTACATGATTTAATAATACTTATTATGTCAGGACTTGAATAGAGTTCGTGAACCTCTTCGTTATGCAGTTTTCGCCACTCTCCGCTAATGTCATCCCTTTTTGCTCCAAAAATTTTCCTCAAAATTTTGTTTTCAAATACTCGAAACGGCTTTTCATTTTGCACAGTGAGAGACCAAGTCTCACACCCATACAGCATAACTGGTAGTATAATAGTTTTGTATATTCTCATTTTTATATTCCTAGACAATATCTGTGATGAAAGTAATCTATTCACGTGAGAAGTAGCGTGCATTTCTTGCCCGTAATCTCTTCTTCAGTTCGGATTCAATCTCATTTCTTGAAGTGATGTCCATGCCTGGATACTTAAATGTGTTCACTTTTTCAAACTGCATGTCTCCAACTCTTAACATTCCCAGATCTACTGCTGTTGGCATTCTAGTAGTAACCAGGTATTTAGTTTTGTCTTCACTTATCCTTAGACCTACATCTTCACTAGCCTTGATTAATGCATTCACATTTGCTGTTACAGATTCTTTCGTATCGCTAATGATGTTTAGATCATCTGCATACCCTAATATCTTAATATTTCCATTTAACGCCACACCCTCTGAATTTTCTGCTGCCAAACGCGAACACACTATTAATAAATACGACGAAGGCTGAACTAAAAGTTACTGCAGATATCAGAACGACTATTACTGACGGCAAGCGATTACAGAGTGCAGTTAACAATAATGATTTAACAGCACCAGAATGATCTGTTGTTTCTGCTAAGAATTGAGTGCACCTGCAGTCTGATAAGTCCAGTTGTCGCTCCCAGGGTGCTAGAGTGGTGTGAGCTCGGCTACACCGCTAATGGATTATTTATACGCTACAGATTTTGAAATATAAACAGCATTGTGTGCGTGGATGTTAATTGTACGTATGTAGCCAATGATGTAGTTTTATGTACAGATTATTTACCTTTCACACAAATAAATGGTTGAATAATTGGTTACAGGCTAGATTAAAATTATTTTTAATTTTTGGACATGACCACACATTTTCTATAAAACGGAATGCAAACTGTCTCTAAAACGAGGCAAGGTTGCTTTCTTCCTCATATATCCGTAAGGGAACCATCAAGCTCAGTTTTGCACCACCAACTACGTCTTCAGTGTGTCTGGATTTCCCCGGATTGGTCATGGTAATGAGGAGGGCTTCCCGAGGCATAGTAGAGGGATTTTTATGCAACTGTCCGGGTAAACCCGAACCTTTTTTCGTGTCTGCTGAAATTCCATTGATTGGAAGTAAATAGATTGTAATAAACCTTAGGGAAATTCTTTAAATGAGAACTGGCCCTGAGTTTGTTTCTTCGTTTTAGTCTACTAAAAAACCAAGCGGCAAGCTCGCTTAGACACTCACCTGTACACACACAGGTTGTTAGAAATAATTTGTATTTCTTTGATTATGTATATGTCAGAAATGGTAATAGTTAGGAAGGTGTGGTTTGCTTCATAATTTTCAAACACACCTAAGGCTGTTTTTAATTTTTTTCATTCAAGTTTTTTACTGGTCCTTCCACTCCCCCAATTTTGACAGTGTGTGAAATGGTTAGTACAGACCAGATCTGACACGCTGGTCCTGTGGAACTCCATTACATTTTTTTCTTTGGCGGGACTGCAGTAACTGTGAGCTCACGTCATAGTGCTACAGCACACGTTAATGAGAATATGTTAGGCTAGACATGGAACTGAAATACCACTTTTATGTCCTGTGTGGTAAAGATGGCGCACATAATCAAGGTTAACATCTGTTCCCGGCATCCCTGTCATCGTTGTCGTCCCCCCCTCCCTGCCCCCTCTTGTGTCTGTCTTGGTTTTTCTCTCTCTGCCCTCAAATATTTTCCCAAGTAATTTGGGACACCTATTTCTCCTGGATTGATCAGAAATTATGTAACAATTGATACTGAATTAGATTTCCATTTCACCTGTATTAGTATGCTGCTATTGATAGCGTATTTTCTCAAATAAGTTTTGTATGTAGCGTTGCCATCTGTCTGGATGTATCAGGACCGTCACTGCTATGCACCTTCTTGCCCCAACATGCCGACAAGACCCAATTTTGCAGCATGCTGTTGCGAGCTTGGCTCAAATACCGAAGTAATATCATCTGTTAGCGCAGCATGTAAATGCAGCCTCAGTTAGTTTTATTTATGTCAACAAGTTTGTATTCACACAGTCGTCTCACAGATGACATTGCATGCTGCATTGACGATGCAAACAGCTTCTAGACATAGCGCCATCATGCGAGAAAATACTAGACCTCTCCAATACTACGGAACAGGAACTGTTTAAACAGCGCAAGGAGGAAGTATCGCGCAGTTCCCATTTGAAAGTGATCTGAGAGGACTAAACTTTTTAAACGTAACATGAACAACGAGTGCAAGTTAGTAACATAATGTTTGAAGTGTTTACTGCTGGTATATAGGGCGCAAAGTGTATAGTGGCTAGTACTTCGACAACTAAAGTGTTATTGTTGACCATTAACATCTCATAAACTTACCATAACCTATGAAAATGCCAAAGGATTGACAGAGAAAGTGTCAATTTTTGTATGATTACGCAAAAGAGTGGTCTTTTGTCAAGAAAGGATGTACGGACCAGGAAGCGTTGTGAGATTTGTAGCTGCTTGATCTAAATAACTCGATGGAGGTGAGGCAGATGTGAGGCATCACATTTCTACGAAGAATCATACAAATAGATTCGCAGCAGTATCGATATCAAAGCCAATTTCTACGTTCACAATCAAAGAAGTAACCAGGAACAACTGCTCGTTGCTGCTGCAGAACTAACAGAAGGTTATAATGTTGTCAAGCAACATCAGTCCTTCAGTTCTCTTGACTGTACTGTAAAACTGAATGCCGCATTGTGTCCTGACTCCAAAGTAGCTGGAAAGTAGTCTACAGCCAAGACCAAAGCTACAGCAATTATTTAAAATATCCATGCACCACACTCCATGTCCAAATGCACAAAAAATTTGCAAGAAGTTTCATTTTAATGCATAGGTACATACACATAACCACAAAGCTGTAAACATGATTCCTTTAGTTGTTCAAAACTTTACTGAAGTTGACAGAATCCAATAGGTGATGTTGGAATTTTGATTGTTGAATAACAAAACATCAGAGACAATTGCAGAGTTTTGTCTAGTCACTTTAAGGCAACAGCAAATGCCATTAGGTAAATAAATCATGCTTTGTGGAGACAATACCAATATCAACTTTGGAGGGCATCATCGATGCGGCCAGCAGAAAAGTGTTTCACCAAATTAAAGAACAAGGAAAAAACATAGAATGCATTGGATGCCCTGCCCATATTCTCCGCGATACTGTATAAAGCGCAGCTGAAGTTTTAACTGTTGACATAAAAATAATCGTCATGAAAATATTTAATTATTTTTCAGTATACACAGTAAAGACAGGGAAGCTGGAAGAGTTATGCTTATTTGTTGATGACAGTCATCAGCCTCTTCTATCTCACTGTTGCTTATGCCCACTGTTGAGAGAATTCTTAATCTTTGGATTCCATTAAAACAATTTTTTGATGCCGAAAATAGACCCCCTTAAATAATTAAAGTTTTTTTTAATTTTTTTTTTTTGTTTCAGTAATCTGATCAGTGAAATTTACTTCGTGTGTCTGCAGTCAAACTTGGCTCTGTGTGAAAAAATATATAAAAAGCATGGAGAAGAATAGTGTCTCGATAATGGCATAAAGAATTATATCAATTGACATTCAGATGTGTGAATGAAAGGAAGACTGCCAGTCTTATTGACATGTAAACCAAGATAAATTTGAACAAATTAAGGAATGTGAATCCTAACCACGTAACAATTAATCTGATTTCTAAATTCGGGGAAGAGACAGTGCCCTAGCATTTTATTACTTTGAGAAATGGGCTATTTCTTGTAATAAATATCAAATATTTAATTGGGTGATACTATTTGTAATCCCGGATTGAGTGATGATTGTAAAGACTATTATGTACCTGACTGAAAATAGTGTGAGTATTTCAGGTAGCATTTGTTTTCAGGAATATGTGTATGTGAAGAGCATTATAGGAACCAAGCGTGACTCAAAAGAATGGCAGTGTAAACACTCTGTGGAAGAAAAGTGAATTTACTTTCTTAAGGAGATCAAAAATCCTGAACACAAATGACAACTGCTAAAATTATGTGAGTATTTGTTTTCTATGCATCACACAACACCACTGTGGAAATATTTGCACTGATGTCAGCCCAGAGGACTGATAAAAGAAATCAATTACTGCCAGGGAATGCGGAATCAATCTTACAGTGCCAGCTTAACTGCAAGCTGACTTGCAAGGAGTTTTATTAATATGCAGAAGGGAAAGGAACTTGCTGAAAAAGGTGAAATCTTCTGAAAAATATAGTGTACTAACTACTTTTGCTGCAACAAGTTCCATGTAATTGTTTTCTAAATAAAAAGTAATTGTATTAAAAAAATGTTTTACTTAATTTCTGTGCCATCTCAGTGTGTCCCAACGAGGTCCCAGCTAGGTATGGCAACCCTAAGTGTATCGGGCTGCGACAACCCACAGTTTGTTGTAGAAACTACAAAAGCAATGTTGGTGACTGAACTGAATTGTGATAAAACTTGAGTTGAATGTTTTCACATGCTATGGAAGAATATAGACATGCTGAAGAAAACTTAAGGCATTGACAATTATGTATGTTTGCTCCTACTCCATCTTAGAAGGTACTAACAAAATATATATTATTGTACTTTTTGTAACAAATTAAAGTAAGAGTTTACATTATCTCATTTAATTAAGATTTTTTTTTTCAATTTTAAAATTTTTTAATGTGTCCCAAATTTTGGTCTAGATAATATGGTCATCCTGACACACTAAACTCTATTAGGCAGCTAATAGAACCTTAGTTGTGTATGAACATTATGCTGCAAAGTGCACGTTTCTATCTCTCCCCCTTCCGAAATATGTCTGATCAAGGTTGTAAAGATCATTCTGGAAAACACTGTATTTTGCATGCTTTTTTATTGAGAACGGTGACACCTCCCCACTCGACAGACATCTGACTACTGTATTTTAAATGGCATTTGCTTTCTACTCATCGATGTGTTTTAAAACTGATTTAATTTACATTTGTATTCCTTGCTGCAAATTAGTACTATGTTTGAACATGAACGTCTCTATAATGCACTTTCATGAATCCTCGTTACTGTCGTACATTAATTAATATTTGATGGGGTGAGGCATGTGCCCGCTGGCTTTTTCAGCATTGAAATGCAAGCAAGGAAATATTCCCCCCTCTCATGTCCCTGCTCCCCATGGTACCCCGTGGCCATCGGCCAACTTCTGTGTGTGTGTGTCCAGGAAAATAATCCAATTTGATCCAGATGTCCAGGGTTTTCAAAGTTTTTGTGTGGGATTGGCATTTTAATTGATAGCAGGCCTATCCTAGCAATAAGCTCTCTGAGGCTAGCTGTCATTACTATTCAACAAACAATCTGTATGAAATAAGGATGACCTCAGAACATAGACAACATGTGTCATTCGTGCTGACACAATTTATGATTTGCACACAGTGTGATCAGTACACACCAGCAGTCTTTTCCAGATCTTAGACAAAACCTCTTGCAAGGATACTATCAGCACACTTACGTGCTTTCCCAACCTGTCGGCTATTTTTCTGGTGGGTTCTACTACTCACCTAACGTTGAAGCTCTCAGTGACAGCATGCCCTTCCTCTGTGTCTGTCGAGACTTGGTAGGAGATGAGACTATTTTGATGGTTGAAATATATTAACAAAATAGGACATCACCTCATTCTTGGCTGTTGCTGAGGCATTAGGCAGTAACTGTATTACCAGTTTGCACATTTGCTTCCTCATGGGATATGCAGATCCATCACTGCTGTGCATAAGAAGACACTGTGACAATGTGGATTCCAGTGTTACCAGAGGTGCTACAGCTTTCTCTACAAGTGTCCCCAAATCACTGCAGAGTATTGTGACAACCTGAAACCCGTCAACCATGGCCAACACAGCTTGTAGCTGTTTCTAGGCAGTGACCAGTTTGCCATTCACTAGCAGCAAGCACAGGACCTAACCCTGTCACACAGAACTACATAAAATCAAGATAAAACATGCTGTGGCAACCAAGCAATAACACTAACTGAGAAAGTACAAGCAGACAACAATAAGGGTTCAACTTACCTAAATGTAGTATTGTAGGCAGAGTACATCTGTTCTACTAAAGTTCTGATGCACATAAAATATAAACAAGAAAACTGAAAACCAACACTGAAATTTACACTACAAAGTCAGATCACAGGACACTAAAAATTACAAAATACACAAAACTTAGGAACAAATCAGTAACATTGCTAAAAACACATAAATGAACAGCCAAATCTTCTCAGAAGCGTATAAGAAAGGTACTAAACTAAATGTGTGTACAAACTGGTTTTTGCCGCTGCTGCAGGAAACACCTTCCTGCTCTAGGAGCTTCTTACTATTGGCAGCAGTTTCAAAATTAATGTGAATCTGGTGACACTAGTGCTTATGGTGGTGAGAAACTATACTACTCCCAGGTAGGATAGAGAACAAGTAACCGAAGAGTCAGTGAAGTGTTTTTGTGATAATAAGAGTAGTAAGTAATCTGAGCAGTAAACCATGTAGCTTACAATTCCATGCTGGCAGTGTGTCCCTTGAAGTAAACAGCAATTTCTATTACTATACTCCAAGTGCAGTACATTTCCGACATGGCAAACTGGGGTCAGCTGATATTCCCATGTGAATCTAGGTGCACACCAGCTATCATTGGCTATGGCATGATATAGGGACTTTGATCAAACAGCATTGGTATTGAAGCAACTATTTTGATCCAGCTGGGATACAAGAAATGGTTTATTGAATTCTTTCTGAAAACCCGTGGAGATCAGAATCGCAGAGATCACTCTGATCTGTCCTATTATAAAAGAAAGGTGCTTCAGTTCATTTTGCTTCTGGTGATGTTCCATATGGTTTTTACTTTTTTATGATACTTCTATTTTCCCCTCTAAGATCACAATATAATATTTTATAGTAGTCTTTACACTATAATTTTAAGGCTTCTAGTAGCCATTTGTTTTAGGAGCAGTTCTCTCTTTCTAAAAGATGCAATACATGTTATTAGTGTAATCAACATTGTCAGAGATTTTTAATCTGAATTGAGCTTTCTTAAATGGGAATTAGATTTCTGTTAGAAGTAGAAAGAAGTTTACCAACATTAAATTTCTCACCTACAGTGTTTGTTTAGTTACTGTCTCTCATGTTTTCCATCTCCTCCCTCATGTGTTGTGCACATACGGGGTGTACTTGCGTACGGCAAGTGTGAAAGTGACTACATATTTAAATATGTGTTAGTTGTAAATTTTTTCACTCCAGTGTTGAAGTCTTCAGTAATTGGTTTGTTTTCAGGCCCTTTTGTGAAAATACCATTGGCACTAGTACTATCAGGAGATCCAGAGTTTAGAAAACATCAAAGACATTTGGGTTTAGCAAAGTTACTAGTTGAACGTGGAGCAAATCCTAACTTACGCATACCAACATCGGAACTTCAGCGAGCAAGTCCAAGTCCTATGGAATACTTAATAAACCTGCTTAGTAGCACAAGGGATGTTGTATTACAACAAAGTGTGTTCGTTTCCAGTGATCAGAGTGCAAGGTAAGTGAGTTAAAAGTTACTTCAAAAGCTACACTCAGTTTCTTTACACACATTATAATGTGTGTTTACATTTTTGTCAGATTTGACCACCTTTCTGCTGGACTGTCATGCTGAAAAGTCACAATGTATCCCCATTTTAGATGGTACTAGAATCAGTTTGTGCAAGCTGTTTGGCAGTACTCAAGTTAATAGGATATTTTGTTGTAGTCACTGGCAGTACACTGAGGGCAGTCATTGGCAGTACACTGAGAGCAGTTATTGAAATTTATATTTAGTGTGACTGTTTTATATTACGGAGAAAATGGCTGAAGATATGAGAACTGATTACACTGGTTGTACCACCTTATCCGCTTAATATACTTACTACAGTAAAGTAAGGAATCTTTAACATAAAAACACAGTGTGGAAAAGTGGGTAACCATTAAAAGTTTTCTTAGTAATTCTTCAGGCTTTCCTGGTGATCTGTTGACAAATTGATATCAGTGTCATCCATGCATAATATGTTGACAGTGTGACTTGTTTGTCTTTGTCATATGCTACCTAAGAAGGCTGCTAGTCGACTGGAGTGGGACCAGTATTTATTGCCTATTGCCTCCCACCACGTATCGTCCTTCTACTGGAAGTGTCTTGAGATGTTCCGTCTTTGGTCCGGTGCGCCGGGCCGCGAGGTGGTGTTCTGTTCTCATCATGGTGCTTCTGGTGCCCTGTCTGGGGTTCATTCCCCCTGTCCACATTCTCAGTTCTTCTCTTTATTGAGTTCTGCTGCTGCCACATTGGGTTTTTAGTGGCTCTAGTGCAGAATCCCAGGCTTTGCTGAGTAGGTACTCAGTGTCATGATTCTGCTGCTCTCTTCCCATAGCTTCCTGATTGCCAACCTCTCATCCAGAAATGTTCGAAATAGGAGGTTTCGTCTTAGTAGTTGTCGTACAGGTCTTCCTGCAGATTTCTTGTGCCACCTTTGGTGAAAATGTGTGGCAACTTGCTTCACTGTACTGATGAAACTTGGAATGGACACATCCCTAGGAGTACTTGTGAAATTGAAGCGCCTGCTGAGTAACTTGAAGGTGATTTTGTCAATCTGCTTGCCACTTCAGTTAATCACAATCCAAGTATCCTTCATCTGCTGAGCCTTTTTACACGTACAGAGACCAGATGGTACTATCTACACATTCCTAGTCTTTACCTGCCAAGGAGGCTGCCACATAAAGGTAAAGTTGTAAATGCTCCCTGGCCACCAAATATAGCCCGTGACACGTATCTCTAATGCTGCTCCTCATAAATTCTATGCTTGCTATGTTTCATCTTTTTTGCTGCTCTGGGAATGAAGTGATATGGTGCCTCAACTTTCAAGGAATTTGCCTGTTTCATGTTTAATCAGTTTGGTGGAACAAGTTGCCAACACACTTCCACCAATTGTGGCCGAAGAAATCTGCCAGGAGACTTGTAGGTGATCACTGAGACAAAACCGCCTTAATTAAATTTTTCCAGTGCGGAGACTGGCATGAAGAAGCTTCAGGAAAACTGTAACATTGTGGTTTTGCTAGCAGATTAATTATGCAGCAGACTGATAATGATCAGAAAGTTCTTCAGTTTTTGGTAGACCCAACAATGTACTCCCATTGACGAAATGGACAAAAAGGCTGTGGAACTCTTGAAAGCTACAGGCATGCCTGACAACATCATCAAACAACTACAACCTAGGGCATCAGTTCCACGAAGACTGTATGGACTGCCAAAAGTATACAGAAGTGTGCCATTAAGCTCAATTGTCAGTAACATGGCACATAAACATATCCAGCAGCTAGCTATTTGAAGAAACTTCTGTGCCCATATGTGGTGAAGTGTGTTCAACACACCAACAACTTGGAGTACTCCTTGCAACTACATATCATGGAATCTGATACAGTGGTCAGGTTTGATGTGGTCTCCATGTGTACCAAGGTGCCACTGAAAAGCTCACAAGAACTGACGACAGAGGAATTTGACAGTGCTGTGATGATTCTATTCAGATGTATGCTGACTTCAGCATATTTTCTGTATGAGAGCCAATATTATGAGCAGACAGAAAGGGTAGCCACGGGCAGCCTCCATTCTCCAGCAGTTGCCAATCTGTTTTTCGATAAATTTGAGAAGGACGACTTAGAGGCAGCTAGATATGAACTTGCAAGTCTCCAGGTATGTAAGTGATATCTTTGGAGGTGGCTTCTTGATAGGGAGAGGCTCATTGAGTTTCTGGAACGTCTTAACTCACACCACCAAAATATAAAGTTGGCCAATGAAGTGGAGACAGGTGGAGTTGCCATTTCTGGGTGTACTTGTCAGCAGGAGACCAGATGGGGTGTTGTGGGCCACAGTCTGTATCTCAAATCTACACACACTGATTTATCCATGCAGGCTAGCAGTTGTCATCACTCTCAGAGAAAAATTGAGTTCTAAAGGCATTGGTCCACAGGATACACACCTTGACATACCTTGAGATTAGAAATAGAGCATCTACTACTCAGTCTTCTGCAAAACTTGTAACACTGTCAAACACATTCAGAAGACTTTTCAAGAAGCCACTCTGCAACACGATAGGGAAGAAGTGCAAGATAAGCAAAGGCTGTGGCTTACCTGCCGTGTGTGGGATCTAGTTTTGTCGAAGTCACCAGGATTCAAGAAGTGTGACATCAAGTGTATGTTCTGTCCACCCGCCAAAATTAGAGGACTACTGAGAAACGTGAAAGATGACCTTGGTCTACACAAACCAGGAATTTATAATATGCCATACCAGTGTGGCATATCATACTTTGGACAAAGAACTAGGATACGGACTTCAGAGGCAAAGAACATCAGCACATCCAACTGAGACAGACAACTAAATCAGCCATTGCTGAGTACTTTCTGGAATTTAATCTTGACATGATCTGTGAAAAATGAAGGTTTTGGCACAGACCTACAGATATTGACTGGGTCAGTGTTATAAGAGAGTCAGCACAGATAGAGTTGGTGGAAAAAACTTATGATTCGTGACACTTGGTACCAACTCAGCAAAGCCAGGAATAAAGCTCTAGAGTCTCTAAAAACGGAATTGCAGTAGCAGCAGAACTCAACTAAGAGAATAAGTGAGAATGTGGATTTGGAGAACGAACCCAGACACAGCACTAGGACCACTGTACTGAGAGCAGAATGCCAGATCTCTGTCAGACGTACTGGTCCAAAAATGGAACACCAGATGTGGAATACAGAATGTCCCAGACCATTTCTAGAGGGAATAGAGCCTAGATGGAATGCCAAGAACTGACTATGGAGGCAAACAGGAAAAACTGGATCACTAGCTAACGTGTACATATACTGGGCCAAAGATAGGATCCCTGAGGATGCTTCTAGCAAGAACAGATCGCAGATAGAACACCTGGGGCCGATGGAAGGGGGGTGGGAACCTGAAGGTGTAAATACTGGATACATTCCACTCGATTAACAGTGTCAGGTAGCGCCTGACGAAGACAAGTACATTGTTGAAATTTTGTACATGGTCAATGCTGATACCTGGCAGAATACCCGACACCTCGAGGTGTCAATTTTTCTTAGAGTTCCTGCAGTAGTGCGGACGGAAGTCTGAAATGTACAACCCAGCAGCAAGAAACATGGAGGAGGAAAAGTACTGTAGTAAATTAGTTTCCAGGATGGTAGTTCCTCCATCGAGAGGGTTAAGGTTGCTAATAACAGAATTTTGGGGGGTTAATTAAAATGGTCATGCATTACACCAAATGTATGAGAGCATAGTCAGACAGGAGCAGTGTAGAAATCAACAATGGAATGCCAGCAACATGTTTGTGAAATGCAGAATGTAAGCAGTAGTGGAGAGGATTATCGACGACTGAGAGATGAAGAGAGGAGAGTATGGGAACGAGATAGATTGCAACAAAAAAAATTAATTGGGAGAATGATGGAGACGAGGAGTAAAACCAAATAAAATAATGCTACAGAAACTGCACAATACAGTAACGCTGAAAGGGAAAATGAAAAAGTAAGTAAACTCAAAGAAAAGAAAAATGCCCATGTTGAAAGCGAAAACAATTTCAGAGGCTCCTTTTAGTTGAACCCAAGTACATGACAACAACCAAGCTTGCATTGCAATACTAGTTCTAGTTCTTCCCTATGAAGTTCTGAAGTGCTTGTCTCAGCAGTTTTCCATATTACTCCCATGACTTAGTTACCATCAAAGTTATGATTGCTCTATGGGCGAAGATTTAAAAGTAAATCACAATAATTTTATTGCCAGAAAGTTTTAATACAAAACAAAACAAAAAAATCTCAAATTGACTTACACCTTTTACTCATGTTTCTAGATGTCACCAACATTCTCAGGACATTTCTCCCATCATGGTAACAGTTTCAGAATGCCCCGCTCGTAGAAATCTGTTTGATCAGAGTGTAGACATCTGTAGACTCCTGATTTCACTTCCGCATCTGTCGCAAAGTGTTCACCAGCCAGGAATTTCTTCATGGGACCAGGTAGATGAAAGCTGTGGGTGCAAGGTCGAGACTGTACTGTGGATTCTGGGGCACTTCCCACCCAAATTTGGTGATTTTTCATGAACAGGAGCAGCAACATGGGGCCGAGCATTGTCATGAAGAATTTTGACAATGTCAACATTAGTGTTGTGGCACTTGTCACAAAGGGCATGACGCAACTTAACCGATGCTTTAATGTGAGCTGCAGCATTCACAGTGGTCTGGTGCTCATCAAAGTTCACCAATAACACACATACATATCCCTGAACATAGTGGGGAACTGGCATGTTTCCACTTCATAGGGGCGTGCTTGGTTTTGGATGTGTAGCAGTACACCCATTACACATCACCATTGACTATTCTTTTCAGAAAGTCATGCCCTTCTGCGACATAATGTGTGATCCAAGCTTGTCATCATTTACGGGCTCTTGTGGTTGTCAGTCAGGTCGTAGGCACTCAGCGAGCACTAGCTTTATGAAGTTTCAACGTGTCATGAACAGCATTGTACGCTACACGATAAGAAATGTTGAACTGCTAGGATAAGCACATTCCGATCATTCGAAATTGCTCCCTCAATGGCTCTGACATTCTGTAGAGTTGCAGCTTTTATCAGCTGCCTGGAGCATAGTGAATCTCTAAGGTCTATATGGCCATCTTAGAAGAATGCACACCATCTGGAGACATTGCTATGGTCCATACAGTCATCCCCATACATGCCATGCGTGCCCCTGTGAATTTAACTCTGTGCCCTTTGGCCCCTCAAATATTGAACTACTCTTCGCTGCCCTTCACAAGTTGACAACAGAAACATATGCACCATGTTTATTTTGTAGTTCTGACTTCTCTCGGTACAGCTGCACGTAAAAACAAAATTCCATTTGTAGTGCACACTTCAAACTATATCTTTGTGAAATTTTGACTTTTCAGCTGCTATACCAGGAGAGAGAAAATTATTGTGCATTACTTTTTGATCCTCCCTTGTTTTACAAGTATGTGTTCCACAACATGTTATTCCATATTACTATCCTGCCTGTGTTCATTTTTTCTTCGTGACTGCTTGGTGGCCTTTGTACAAGTCTCATTCAGTAAGTCCTTAGAAACAGTTAGCAAAACTAATTATTTCAGGATTTATTATTTTCTAATTTTTTAACTTAATCTCCTGTTAATTCTATATGCTTTTCTAAGAATATGTCCAACTTTTTTTAAAACGTCCAAAAAGTAAGATTTTGGTAGAGTTGTAAAATCGGTATCTGTTTGGACAATGACCACCTCATTCAATGTGATCTATCATCCACTTGGCCATTTTTCCATGTACAGAAATAATGAAAAAGACCATAGCAGGCCACAGCCGGTGAATACTCTTACGTCCAGCCCTGTCTTCAGTCTTGTTGTGTCTAGGAATCCTGCATACTTGGTTCACTAGACAAACAGTCAAACAACTCATATTAAAGAGTTTTATTACAAGTAATCAAATTCAGTACTTAACTTTGGCAATTACAGAGATGCGTCGCAAGCAAAGGGCAGCACACGAAATAGCCACTCTTTGCAGTGACCACTGATCTCTAACTGACAGAAGTCTTTCCTGAACTGCTATCGAGGTGGCTACTGTTAAAGCTGCTATCAAACTGCCTAACATTGATGCTGCTATCCAAGTCACTAATCTTGAAGCTGTTATTGAACAGGGCCCGCCACCAATCAGGTGCGGTGCTTATGTTGTCTTCATATAGGAGCCGCTGCTATCGCTTTGTCATCCTGGAAGGGAGGTCGGTCAGCATGCGATTGGCTGACCTCATGTCACAGTCTATTCTTCTTTGTCGTTTTGGACTGTCGTGCCAGCACTTGACTTTTTGCCTTGACAAACACAGTGTGTTTTGCAATAATTCAACTCTAATTCCATAATTTTAGCCATTGAAACTGCGTGTGTACACCCGTGCCTCATTCTGATGGAAGAGGGTCTGTTTGTTTTTCAGATGAAGATGTTTTTCTTTGATTTCTTCACTTCACTGGTGCAATAGCAATGCATAATACTACACAGTTTTCATTTGCTCTTTTTTCAAGTAATTGACATAGATGATTCTGCGTGCATCCCAAAAAACCGTGCCATCACCTTTCTGGCCAACCTCACTGTGTTCACTTTCTTCAGAGCCCATTTGCCTTCAAAACACCACTGTTTTGACTGTCCCTTAGCCTGTGGGTTGTAGTGGTGTATCCATCTTTCATCGACAGTTATGTATCGATGCAGAAACCCAATAGGATTTTGACATCAAATGCCAAAACAGCCTCAGCATTGACCACCTGGTTGCGCGTATTCTCCACTGAGAGCAAACTCAGCATCCATCAAGCCAAAATTTTTTTCACATCCAGTTCTTTTGTACACAATTGAAAACACTGAATGTTGCAATATGCCTGTGGCCTGAACTGTTTCAAACACCTCAGTTTGTCACTCACTCAAAACCATATCATGGATTTTGTAAATCTTATCAGGGTTGGTCACTTCCACGGGACATCACGAACGCTGTTCATTTTTTGTGGCTGCACGACCCCATTTAAACTCATTTACCCAATTGCTAAGAGCTGTGGACACAGGAACAGATGTGCTGTAAACTTTATACAACTCAGCTTTGATCCGTTTTTGGCGTTTTAAATAGAAGTGTTTAATCATACCTCTAAACTCAATTTTTTCTTTGTTGTGAAATAAACATGATATTGTTGCTTCAATCAGTTGGGACAATAAAACCATGTTGCCAAAGATGTGAAAATTGTATGGTGAAAGAACTTGGCTGTACAGAGGGTGTTCCAGCATTTCCCAACCACATTGCTGAAGCATGGCCTTCATCAGATTGGCAGTGTGCTTGTGGGTGTTACCATGCAACAGGATGATTCCATCTGACAGCCTGAAGGCAAATGCCAAACCCATTAGTGGAAACAGTCCACATCTCCCCCTACAAAGAAATCCAAAGTGGTTCACGCAAGGTTCACGCAATTTCCGCTAAGGTCAAGATGACCTTCTTCTAGGACTGCAAGGGCCCTCTACTCACTGAGTTCCTCGAGCTTAGAACCACAGTCAGTGCACAGTGCTATAAAGACACTTTGCAGAAACTGCGACGTGCCATGTAGTCAAAACACACAAGAATGCTCTTGGACGGAAACCTCTTGTTGCACAATAACGTTCACCCCCACAATACCAATTAGACGAGAGCTGTGCTGTAGCAATTTGGTTGGCAAACTCAACAACATACTCTGTACAGTGTGCAACTTTCACTGTGTGATTTTCACATCCTTGGTAAGCTGAAGAAAGGCATGCACAGAGATTGGTTTTGTTCAGAAAAGAAAGTGTGGGAGTGAGTGCAGTTGTGGATCTGGCAGCACCCAATTGCGTTCCACAAAACGGGAATTGACCATCTCATCTCTCAGTCTTTTTAATTCATGTGGTGGTTACTTTTGAACGGGTGTTCTGTTTTCATTTGGTTATTTAAAGAAAACAGTAATAGCCTTTAATGTTAGTACGCCATGGGAAGGAGTTACTTGTTTCAGGAAATTATTAAGTAAGTCTGCAAAAGACAGCTACACTCAATTCAGTCATGGTCCAGAATAGATAAATTTGTTGTAAATAAAGATGGTTTCAGTGCACTCCGTTTATGTTCCTGCAACTCTCACTCCTAATGCATGTATTTATTGCTGTTGTTGTTGTTGTCAGATCACACACATTAGTTTCCATGAACTCAAGAGATTGGAACTTGCCTTTGAACATATTCTTGCATGCTGACATCTTTTGGGCTTTAACAATGTTTAACCCTCCCTTCCCCCTCTCATTTTTCATTATTATTCTTTTTCCTTATTATTTTTTATTATATTTTAATTTGTATTTATTTCTACATCTTATTCAATTTATTAATGAAAACAATTAATTATTGATAAAATTATTTAATTGGATAGATGAAAAATCTACTCACCAAGTGGCGGCAGAACACACACATAAGACTGTTGTGCTATCCAATTAAATAATTTTATTCAATTTATTGTTTTTTATATTCTTGGGCCTTGTACAGGTAGTTCACTCTCATCCAGGGGTATGAGATCTGAGTGCTCAGCCCTTTCTTTGTAACCACCCCTATCTGTGTGACTTTCCTTACTAAGAAAATAACTAATAGTTCAAAATCAGGGACTGTCACTTTTGATTTTGTGTGTTTTTATTGGCAGTACTAAGAAGTTTGCCTCCTGAGTGTAAGTATTGGCCAGCTATTCTGTCTCATAATTTTATAATTGACACAGATTAACTTCTCAAGCTGGATAATGTAATAAATTCACCACAACATAAATTTGCTTCTGAAAGTTAGCAACAAGCAGAAATAGCGTTACAGAAAATGGCTTCCCAGTGTCTGGCTACCAAGTGTGTATCTACATAAAAGTATTGCCCAAGGTAATGCAAAGGAAACTGCATAATAGGCTCTGCTGATAACATACAGTACCCTATTGTAAAGCACTGTTGATGACACATAGCAGTCCTAAACTTGCAGCCTAAAAGTCACTCAGACATTCAGGACTTGTCCTTTGAATGTGAGTACTCAGTAATGTATGGACAGAACCAACTGTAAAACTACTGCTTAGTTGCTAACAGTCTCACACACAGGCAGTGTATTGAAAGTAAATACACATAATTGTTTACATTAGAACATTTCGGATCTCTGGCCCTGTTTCGCCGTGCAAGCTCTTTGAATTGTTCTTTCCAGCACTAGTACTTAAGAACTTTCAGGGGAGAAGTTGGCAGCAAGTGTTTGATCTGTACTACAAAAATGGGACTCAGCTTACACAGATTCTACATGTTTTGGTGTACCTCTATTTGTCTTTCCCCTCCACTTTTCACTCTGTTCTTTCATTGCCTTATCACCCCTTTAAGTGTGCTGTGTCTCTCTTGACTAGGCATTCAGCCCTACTTATAAGTTTTGCATCAGTTTGCAATTTAGTTTCGTTTTGGAACCCTTTTCTTTCTAAGTGTAGTAAACATATCATTTGATTTCAGCATTTAGTAATAAATGCATTATCATTATTCAGCGTGTGTTCTCCAGTTAACATTCATTCCTTATCAGCAGTTGTTAAATTACATTATGCGTGATATTGTTCATTGCACTTTTCAGTTTGAAATTTTACTCCCACATAATTCAGTTGTCTGTATAAGTTTATTTTTTACTAAAATGACTTAAAGAAATGTTATCATTTCATTTTATTAAATTTTTATGTGCTAGCATTTAGTGTGAGTTACAGCTTACTTTTTAAAGAAACTGGGGCTACTTTTAGCAGCCTAGAGTCAGGAGAAGAGGAAGAGGACATCACTAATCCATTACGAACAATAGGCCTTAATGGTGAAGAGAAATTATCTGCCAGTGAACTTCGTGAACAGCTCCTCATGCTTCTTGATGTATTTCTAGGTATAAAATTTTAAGTAGTTGGGTCTCTGTGCTAAATACGTGTGTGTAATATTCTTTGTAAATAAGTAAATTTAAAATGTTTCAGCTAATGGTGGGGATCCTAATGTAACAACAGGCATAGCAAACTCTACATTATTCCACATTGTTTTATCTGAGAATGACCCAGATATGGAAGTGGCACTGAAATTGTGTGAAGCAGGTAAAATTGATACCAGTTTCCCTCTTTCAGCATCTTAAACTCTTTGAGATCAGAAGCTTTTACTTATTGACAGTATTTAGGAAAAGGATAGACGGCTGCTCACCATAAAGTGGAGATGCTGAATCACAGACTGGCACAACAAAAAGACTGTAAAACACACACACACACACACACACACACACAACCACTGTCTCTGGCTGGCTTGGCAGAGAGAGAGAGAGAGAGAGAGAGAGAGAGAGAGAGAGAGAGGTCAAATTCAGAAGTAGGCCTTTTGGCCAAAAGCTTATTTGTTTAGGAGTCTTTCTTTGTGCCTGTCTGTGATTCAGCAACTCCACTATATGGTAAGTAGCATTATCCTTTTATTATATTGTCATTATTCCAACCTGGATTTTCAGCTGTTAGTTACTGTAATAATTATTCTGCTTATATTAAAATGCAGGACAGTTTTTAAAAATTCGCTCTTTTGATGTCATTTTTATTGTCTTTATATCATATGCTAATGTTTTTATGTATATGTAGTGATTAAAATTGATTGCCTCTAAAATACATTTTCTATAGTCTAGTGTTTGGTTACAATTTTCCCACCCCCATCCACACGCCTGCATGTATGTCCACACTTGCTCACAATCTTGCCCCCTTCCCCCCCCCCCCCCCCTCCCACATACACACACCTTCCAGCACCACATGCTCTGGGACAACCAGGAAAAACCAGGGAATTTTTTCTACCGAGAGAAAACTGGAAAAAAATGGGGAATTTTTTAGAATTCTGGGAATTTTTCATTGTCATAGTTTTCAGTATTTTTTTCTTAAAAAAAAAATTGGCTGATATAAAGTGATACTCTAACAAAGATTTTTAATTCAGCTACTGCAGAATAATACAGCAGCAATAAAAGATAAATGATAGAGAGAGAGAGACACCAAAATGAAGGTTAAATTGCAAAGAAAATGTGCCATTTACAACTAAGCACAGCACACACAAAAGCGTTTGCTGGCAACAAAATGTGTCAAAGGCTTTAGGATAAAAATTATGCAATACTTTGTGACAACATATTGTTTCAGATGAGCATGATGTCACAACTGTTTACATTTTAACGGGTCATGAGAAAATATTCCAAATGGTGGTTTGAGAAGCATTACTTTCAAAGCAAATTTTCTTTTAAGCAAGATGAATTATGTCACATGTGAGAATGTCCGATGAATTTCATAAATCACAGAGCGGTTGACTCCCATTCAAAACTTAACACTTTGAGGACCAGCCACATAGAAAAATGTTGGGCCCAGGAGACCAGCCATTTATGCCATTATTTAAAATTTTGCTGGTACATCTGAGTTTCATATATCTTAAAAGACAGCACATGCGAAAAAGGACCAATTTTACTTGTGAAAACTAGCTTTACTTGTAACTATACTATACGTACGTAAATTTAAGCCATTAACTTTTCCTATATGTGTGTTCGTACTATGTAACAGTGATGTTGCTATTGGCTGATGACATCATGTGCCCCATGGTTTGAATATCTGCTGTAACTGGCTGGCAAGATCACATGACATGAGCTATAATTAGCTGACAAAAGCCCATTGCAGTCTCGATTTCAGTGCTTTGGATACTAATATTTCGCATTGTATTGTCATAAAAAGAAAGTAGGCAGTGTGTAGGGTATCTACAGGTCATGAAAGTCATGAAAAATAATGAAAATTAACAGGTGATCGTGAAAGTGATGAAAAGCTAATGAAATCGTGTGGGTTGTCATCAATTTTGTTTTGGCAATCTTGAGGGGTAGGTGTAGATGGTAAAATCCCATTCCTGATGTCCAGGCAGAGCTTCAAGGAATCCTCAGAACCTTAGGCCCCCTACAAAACCTTTCACCTGACTCCATCAACCTCCTGACCCCGCCGACACCCCGCACCCCTACCTTCTACCTTCTTCCTAAAATTCACAAACCCAATCATCCCGGACACCCCATTGTAGCTGGTTACCACGCCCCCACAGAACGTATCCGTGCCTACGTAGATCAACACCTTCAACCCATTACATGCAGTCTCCCATCCTTCATCAAAGACACCAACCACTTTCTTGAATGCCTGGAATCCTTACCCAATCTGTTACCCCCGGAAACCATCCTTGAAACCATTGATGTCACTTCCTTATACACAAATATTCCACTCGTCCAGGGCCTCGCTGTGATGGAGCACTTCCTTTCACGCCAATCGCCTGCCACCCTACTAAAACCTCTTTCCTCATTACCTTAGCCAGCTTCATCCTGACCCACAACTTCTTCACTTTCAAAGGCCAGACATACCAGCAATTAAAGGGAACAGCCATGGGTACCAGGATGGCCCCCTCGTACGCCAACCTATTCATGGGTCGCTTAGAGGAAGCTTTCTTGGTTACCCAGGCCTGCCAACACAAAGTTTGGTACAGATTTATTGATGACATTTTCATGATCTGGACTCACAGTGAAGAAGAACTCCAGAATTTCCTCTCCAACCTCAACTCCTTGGTTCCATCAGATTCACCTGGTCCTACTTCAAATCCCATGCCACTTTCCTTGACATTGACCTCCATCTGTCCAATGGCCAGCTTCACATGTCCGTCCACATCAAACCCACCAACAAGCAACAGTACCTCCATTATGACAGCTGCCATCCATTCCACATCAAACGGTCCCTTCCCTACAGCCTAGGTCTTCATGGCAAACGAATCTGCTCCAGTCCGGAATCCCTGAACCATTACACCAACAACCTGAAAACAGCTTTCGCATCCCGCAACTACCCTCCCGACCTAGTACAGAACCAAATAAACAGAGCCACTTCTTCATGCCCTCAAACCCAGAACCTCCTACAGAAGAACCCCAGAAGTGCCCCACTTGCGACAGGATACTTTCCAGGACTGGATCAGACTCTGAATGTGGCTCTCCAGCAGGGATACGACTTCCTCAAATCCCGCCCAGAAATGAGATCCATCCTTCATGAAATCCTCCCCACTCCACTAAGAGTGTCTTTCCGCCAGCCACCTAACCTTCGTAACCTCTTAGTTCATCCCCATGAAATCCCCAAACCACCTTCCCTACCCTCTGGCTCCTACCCTTGTAACCGCCCCCAGTGTAAAACCTGTCCCATGCATCCTCCCACCACCACCTACTCCAGTCCTGTAACCCGGAAGGTGTACACGATCAAAGGCAGAGCCACATGTGAAAGAACCCACGTGATTTACCAACTGACCTGCCTACACTGTGAAGCTTTCTATGTGGGAATGACCACCAACAAACTGTCCATTCGCATGAATGGACACAGGCAGATAGTGTTTGTCGGTAATGAGGGTCACCCTGTGGCTAGACATGCCTTGGTGCACAGCCAGCGCATCTTGGCACAGTGTTACACCGTCTGGGTTATCTGAATACTTCCCACTAACACCAACCTGTCAGTACTCTGGAGATGGGAACTTGCCCTTCAGTATATCCTCTCTTCTCGTTATCCGCCAGGCCTCAACCTCCGCTAATTTCAAGTTGCCGCCGCTCATACCTCACCTGTCTTTCAACAACTTCTTTGCCTCTGTACTTCCACCTCGACTGACATCTCTGCCCAAACTCTTAGCCTTTACAAATGTCTGCTTGTGTCTGTGTATGTGCAGATGGATATGTGTGTTGTGTGTGTGTTGTGTGTGTGTGTGTGTGTGTGTGTGTGTGTGTGTGTGTGAGAGAGAGAGAGAGTGTACACTTGTCCTTTTTTCCCCCCTAAGGTAAGCCTTTCAGCTCCCGGGATTGGAATGACTCCTTACCCTCTCTCTTAAAACCCACATCCTTTCGTCTTTCACTCTCCTTCCCTCTTTCCTGATGAAGCAACCGTTGGTTGCGAAAGCTTGATTTTGTGTGTTTTATTTATTGTGCCTGTCTACCGGCGCTTTCCCACTTGGTAAGTCGTGGAATCTTTGTTTAGACACACACACACACACACACACACACACACACACACACACACAGTTACACAAGGATAAGTTGTCATATATAATTACTTATGGACTTGGTCCTCATTTCCAGAATCTCCTACATAATAATCAGGAAAGTTGGATTATTTTGTGTGTCAGTGATGAGAGTTTAAACAAAGATGTCCAGAAGGGGCAGATGGATTTGGTTGTTCGTTTCTGGGATCAACAAAATCATCCTATATGTGAACTTGAAGACTTTGCATGATTTGCAAGCATTTCTAATCAGTGAAGAAGATAACGAGCTACAAATGTTTCATTGTGGCACTTTTTCACTTCATATAGTGAATGGAGCTTTGAAAACTGCTCATAACAAAAGTGGTTGGAATGTTCATGAATTTCTTAGGGTGATCTGGTACCATGTGAAGGATTTTTCCTTCAAGGAAGGCAACATTCTCAAATATCACTGAGTTTTTCAATTTTCCTCTCAGATTTTGTTCTGTAAGATGGGTTGGAAATATTGAAGTCATGAAGAGAGCTGTAGAACTTACTCCACATTTGAAGAAGTATGTTGCTGAAGTACCGGGTGATCAAAAAGTCAGTATAAATTTGAAAACTGAGTAAATCACGGAATAATGTAGATAGAGAGGTACAAATTGACACACATGCTTGGAATGACATGGGGTTTTATTAGAACCAAAAAAATACGAAATTTCAAAAAATGTCCGACAGATGGCGCTTCATCTGATCAGAATAGCAATAATCAGCATAACAAAGTAAGACAAAGCAAAGATAATGTTCTTTACAGGAAATGCTCAATATGTCCACCATCATTCCTCAATAATAGCTGTAGTCAAGGAATAATGTTGTGAATAGCACTGTAAAGCATGTCCGGAGTTATGGTGAGGCATTGGCGTCGGATGTTGTCTGTCAGCGTCCCTAGAGATGTCGGTCGATCTCGATACACTATGACGTCAGGTAACCCCAAAACCAATAATCGCACGGACTGACGTCTGGGCCCCTGGGAGGCAAAGCATGATGAAAGTGGCGGCTGAGCACACGATCATCACCAAACAACGCATGCAAGAGATCTTTCACGCGTCTAGCAATATGGAGTGCCATCCTGCATAAACATCGTACGTTCCAGCAGGTGTTTTATCAGCCAGGCTGGGGATGATACGATACTGTAACATATCGGCGTACCTCTCACCCGTCACGGTAGCAGTTAGTGCCATCTGTCGGACATTTTGTGAACTTTTTTATTTATTTATTTATTTTTATAAAACCCCATGTCATTCCAAGCATGTGTGTCAATTTTTACTTATCTATCTACATTATTCCATGGTTTATTAAGTTTTCAAATTTATACCGACTTTTTGATCACCCAGTACATTAAAGACCACCTGAAAGTAGAAACTTTGAAACATTAAAATATCACTTACAAGACAAACTCCTTTGTGCAAAACTCGAGTTTGTTATGTCATTATCAACTGAACTTTAAAAGAGTTTTGAACTAAAAAGTAAATACCAAAGGACTCTATTTTCCCCTTTTTGTACAAAGATTTGCTCAGCTTAATGTATAACATTGCTTTTCAGTTCATGAAGAATACTGTTATGGAAATGGTGACACATTCTAACACATAACTTTCTATTGATGTTTCCAAAGCATGTAATCATAAAACAACTCGTCATGTACATACTGGGTGTGGTGCCACTGCTTGTAGCATGAACTCCATAGAAAAGGATACCCTTATTTTCGGAAATGAGTGCACAGGTCTTTCACAAAGTCTGTGTCTAGAAATCACTGAGAATAATTGAACAATGGAAACTCCAGGCAGGAATAACAACAATGTAGAAAAAGATAGATTGCTACTTACTGTAAATACGACACACTAAGTAGCAGACAGGCACAATTAAAAGGCACTTACACATAAGCTTTCACTCACAGCCTTCGTCGGAAAAAGAGAAGCACGCACCATTCATTCACACAATTAAGCGCACCTCATGCATGTCTGGTCTCCAGCTCCTGCTGCTCGGGCCAGAATGCCATGTGAAAGGGTCTTCTAATTGTGCCTGTCTGCAGCTTAACACGTCATCTTTACAGTAAGTAGCAATTCATCTTTTCCTACATTGTTAATTGCTGACAAGAGTCCTTTGAAATTAAAGCTAATCAAAGGTGGCTCATGTTTAGCACCCCAAGTTACACAGAGCTCCATTTGGAGAAGTTCTTGAGTGACAGTTGCATTTTAAGAATTTGTGTCAAAAGAAGAAGAAGAAGAAGAAGAAGAAGAAGAAGAAGAAGAAATGGCTCCATCAACAGTGATGAGAGATTACTTTAAATTTTGTGACTATTCTAAAAACCAACTGAAACAATTCAGCCCTAAGGAGGACAAATTTGATCACTTTCTGATGAACTTTATGCAAAGTGTGGACCACCACTTCATCGTGCAGAAACTGTTATCCATTTTTTGTGGAAGTACTGTTAACAAAGAAGATTTAGTTGTAAACTTAGAAGATAGAATTGTTGCAGGAAGAAGTGTTTACAATGCAGTAGAATCATTAGGTTGTTTACTTAATACTGAGAAACAATGTAGACATAATAAAATCAGTGACACTAACTGTGAAGATAGCTTCATCAAAAAGGCCTAATCTTAAAAGGAGATCAGTTCAAAAAATAAAAGAGCTTAAAAAATGAATGATTATTGAAAATACGAAAGAAGCAGGTGAATTTCTAGATGTTGAAAGTTCAAGTTTTAACTAAGAAACTTAAACACTGGATTTTTTTACTGCAAAGTTTAATTTTTGACATAAATTTTGTACCTTCAGAATTGTTATAGTTTCTTAAGGAAAGTTGTAAGTTTTCCTATGTTACGATGTTAAAAGAATTTGTATTTTAATAGATTTTATTTCAACCAGCTTTCAGGTTTATAATAAACTGTACGTGTCATTGCACCACCCCTATTTTCTAGTGATCATGAATATAACTAAAGAAGTAATGAGAAAAGTCAGGAAAAGATCATGAATTTGATCCTCTGAAAATCTGTAGACACCCTGTAATGGCTATCTGTAGCTTTCTTTTATTAACTGCCCTATCTACTATGTCTTCATTTTGTAACTTACCTTTCTCCTAAATATTCAACATTTTTCACTATTCACGTTTCTAGTTTCTTATTAGCATTGACCACATTTTCTTCCGTAACACACTGTGCTCTAGATGTACTCTTCAGGAACCTCTTTCTCAATTCCATCTCAGTGGGACAGTTGTATTTTATTTTCCCCACAGGTCTACTTGTGATGTATTCTTTGCATTTCCTATTTCTGTGTACTCTTTCTTCATAGATAGGAGAACTCTCTCACTTCTGCTACTGTGTCATTTTCAGTTTTATTAGAACCTAAGTTGTTGGTTCTACTATGCAACATCCCCCTCATCTTACCAACCATACTCTGTGTAAAATATGTTTTCCATTCAGTTTGACACATCTGCCATACTTCCTAGCAGAACAGCCATGTCATCATTATCTTAAATTGATGTTTGTTTCACTCACTCTTTTATTACTGCTCAATTTCCTTTCTCTCATAGACTGCTTCTTTAAACTACTAGTTAAATAATGGTGGTGAATGGTTGCTTTGCCATGTCATACATTTCATAATGTGGATGAATATTTCTTTACATTCCATCTCTGTAAGTCCTATTAGGATTTTGTAGTTGGTATGGATTACCAACTTAATTCCTGATCTGCTTATGAGATAAGAATGCTTGTTATTGAACACAATCAGAAACCCTCTGAGATCCAGGTCAGTGTCTTCAGGATGACAACATGATGGAACACATCAACAGTGATGCAAGCAACCGAAAAAAAATCATGTTTACTTTCTGTCAGGAAATAGCTTAATTGCAATGTCTATCATGTGCAGTTTTGTCAGAGTAGTACTTTTATACACTAGAAAATTAGCAAAACATGTGGAATTTGAATTATGGACAATGACATTATTGAAGAATAATCTTTATTACATGGGAACTGTGTGTCCATTTAGTTATTTTATTTATTTATTTATTCTTTCTTTCCGGAAGCAACTGATATTGCTGTCTCTGATTTATTGCCAGTTGTAAATCTCATTAGAGGTTAATATCAGTAGAGTTAGTCTTCTATTATATTAATATTCCATCGACCTGATACCGTCTTTCCAACACTTTTTTTATGCCTGTATGCAAGTGCTTACCTTGTCTCTCGCCACTATCACTCAAATTTAAAGGAAAAAAAAAAAATTGTGTTAACTGTTCAAAGAAGGAATGTTGAGGCTCAGTGAACATCTTAATCTTCAATTCTTCCAACGTGTTTGCTACAATAGAGATATATTGTGGTGGACCCTGTTTGTTGCCTGAGTGCTTAGTAACAACCACCTTGAAAGATAACAAAGCTGCCTCCTCACCGTCAGTGATTTTCAGTTCAGAATTGAAATTGAACTTTCTTTTCTTTCGATTCATATTCAACACACACACCTTCTTATAGCTTTGCTTCTGATACTTGAGGGATGGGGATGGGGAGGGGAGGGGGAGATACTGGAGAAAAATTTATTCTTTTGAAGGTAAGACCACTTCAGCTGTAAGTCTACAATGTCTGCTGCATGATAGGGAACTTTTAATCATATTTTTCATGTTATAATGTTGATAAATTGCACAGAAATACCAGTCTTCATTTATGTTTATGTTAACTTCCCTATAAGTATTTGTTTTGTGACTGTCAGTATTTTTGTCACTCTTCTCTCAAAGTAACATTTGCCTTACTACCATCTATAGCATCGGACATGCAGCATCGTGTCAAGGATATTTGATACCTATTCTTATGGGGCCCATGTCATCTCGGATCCTGAAAGTCTGTCAGCTAAGTTGGCCCACATGTTACAGGAATCTTTCTTTCTTTATCGTTGACTTGTCCCACGTCACGTAGGGTCAGCGTTGCTCTTGTGGATCCTACTCCTCCATAGTACTCTATCCATTGCCTTTTCCTTCTTCCACCCTTTCTCCCTTAGGTCCACGAATATCTTATCCACCCACCTTATCTTCGGTTTTCCTCTCCTTCTCGCTCCTTCAATCTTTATATCTACAACTCTGTTTCCGATATGCTCTTCCCCTTTTCTCTGTAAGTGTCCGTACCATCTTAGTCTGCTCTCTTGTATCTTTTTCCCCATGGGTCCCACTTTCACAGCTCCTGTAACAAATTCATTTCTAATCCTGTCCTTCCTTGTTACCCCACACATCCACCTCAGGATCCTCATTTCTGCCACTTCCATCTTCCTTTCCTGGGCTACTGTGATTGGCCATGTCTCTGCCCCTTACATCATAGCGGGCCTTACCACCGACTTGTACACTTTCCCTTTCAACCCAATGCTCACCTTCTTGTCACACAACACTCCACTCATTTTCTTCCAGTTGTTCCAACTGCAATTTATTCAATGTTGTATCTTGCTTTCCAGTTCTCCATCCCTCTGTATGTACAACCCCAGGTATTTAAATTTGCAGACCGATTTCAGCTCATCCTCCTGGATCTTGCAGGGCCTCATCTGCACATGTTACAGGAATGTTATAGGGTAATTTGCCTTTCACTGGGATGGTTATAGTGAAAGATACTTCAGATGTGTGTTATGCTGTTGACCAACTGTGAATCAGGTGAATGATGAAAATAATGGAGTGGCACCTAAGTCTGTAGCTTTGTGTATTACATAGGTAGAATTTTCAACAGGATTGGTTATGTTCTACAGAAACACAGTGCAAGATGTGTTTTTCAACCAACATCTAACACTGGGGTCATTTTCGGGTCTGTAAAGAATGATCTTGGTTTATGGAAGACAAATGTCTACCCTATCCCATGCAGTCGTGGCATGTCCAACATATGTCAGACCATGAGGACCATGGAGGACTGATACATAGAGCATAAGCATTCCACATGCTTACAGCACCTGAACAAATCTGTGATTGTAGATCATTCCCTTTGTACTGGCCATCCTGTGGAATATAACAACACAGAGATTCTGATTAGCCCTTAGAGTTATTTGGATACTGGTATTAAAGAAGCTATTGAAATTTAAATTAGCAAGTCTTACAAATAAAATATACTGCAAGCATTTAGTGATGAATGTAGGAGACCGTAGTATACGGATGTAGACAGTGTGACATATAGATGTTTGGGTTGGTCTGGAGTGCGTGAACAGATAACCTAATGGTTAAGATGACCGCTTGTGATAAATGGGAAATTGAGTTCGAGTCCTAGTTCGGCACAAATTTTCATTTGTCATCAGTCATCGGTTCTTTAACTTGTGGTGGTACTACTTGTCTACAGTATATGTGCCCATCAAAATATCAGCAGTTGTCGAAGATTTCACTCAGCTACAGATGCTTGAACAAAGGATTATTCCATTTACTCTTCATAGGTGTGGTCTATTCTTCCTACAATACCAATACTCATAAATAAGTATAATTTGATAACTTTTGCCAGTAATATGTGATATTCTTCCAACTGAGGCCTCTCATAGTTACCAGTTCACTTTGAAAAAGGCCGTGCCAGTTCTTTCCCTCTTCTTGTCCTATCTTAGCTTGCATCCAATCTGCAATAACTTCATCAGTGTAAAGTTAAATGCTAAGCTTCTGTACTTCCAGCCTTTCTCTTCTCTCCTCACTTCACTGTCATGTTGATGTTCATTTTTGGATGTTTTAATTACCATTCTCGCTCATTGTAAGCTTAAAGCAGAGGATACCATAGCAAAAATGTACATAGTATGGAATCCTTCATTTATTTGCAAACTTGCTGGTGGGATGTGTCACCTTCAAATGAAGTTAACAAAAGTAGATGGGCTGAGAGAGAAGTTCAGCACTAGATAGGTTGTACCTAAATGTGTAATTTGCTACAGTAACAGTGAGTCAGACTCAACTAAAGTGCGACTGAAGCCAAAAATTAAGGTAGGGTCTATTTCTTTTATGTACAAGAACACTGTGGACATTGGTTGGAACAGGGCCATCACTCTCCGTAGCTCATTGATCGCCGTATCTGTCAGTATGCAGAGGCTCTATCAATTCTCATGCTGCCAGGGACTTTTTCTTGGTGGGAGGACTGGTAAGGGATTCACTCAGCCTCATGAGGGCCATTGAGGAGCCACTAGAATGGGAAGTAGCTCCTCCGGTGTCAAGAAAGCCAATAGCAGCCAAGAGAGCAGTGTGCCAACCTCAGGTTCCTACATATTGCATTTAATGATGTTAGTGGCAGAAGATGACATGGCAGTTGGTCAGTCCCCATTGCCCACTAGGACCAGATGATGCAAGCTTTGCTTGCTTGGATTAGCTTGTAGTGAAGGGGGCAGCCATAAATTGCAAGTTTCAAAATGAATATAGTTGTTCAGTTTATCTTTTTTTAGAGCATAAAATATTGTATTTCACTGTTTCAGCTGAAGTATGATCAATACATTTGATCTGAGATCTTAGAATACTGACAGAAGTTTGTTAGAAGATATAGAGAATTTAAAATTATCGGGGCAATACCTTCCACATATTCTCTCCAGCAGCATAAGTAACGTGCAGTGGGTGATCATTTTTAAGACCATTTCAATAGAACAATTTGCTTTTTTTGCATACAGGTGATTTTTTTTATTCCATCACATTCGTACTCTTATGTAGTATTCACTTAAGATTTTTTTGTCATTTATTCACCCTTGTTATTCCTAATGTTTCTCAATGGTATAATATGTCCCATATACACTTCATCAAGTGCTGAATCTTTTTAACATCTCATTGATAGGGAGTCCTTCAATACCTGTAAACTGATCACAGAGTAGAGCAACTGCCTTAAAATTACTTAAAGTATCTCAAGATCTATCCTTTTCCGGTGCATTAATGGTGGTGCTCATCTCACTAAACTCCACCCCTGCCCCTTCCCACTCCCTCTTGCAAGTATTGTTTCAGACTCCTGTCAAGCTTGTGCTGCCGAGAAACTTTTTCTTTTCTCTCTGTTCCATTACAACAGTTTCTTTTTCATCAATAAGTTGTGACTTCCTTAAACTAGGCTTCTGGAGGTCATGACCTCTACCTTTTAGCATATTACTGTACTCCATCTTATACTTTTTAGCTCTTAAGTGTTTTTTCATGGTCCTAAAACTTACAGTTGGTGTTTCATCATTTCTATGTTTTTCGGCATTCATGAGTAAACCAAAGATTTTTGCATGTGAAAATCTGCTGAAAACCAAGCAACACTTTTGGTTAAAAAAGATACATTTGCAGATAAGATTTCTTAATAGGATTGTTGAGCTTGGAAAAGGAAATACCACTTGTTTTGAGACTCACGACATATGATGTCTCTCGTGATGGTATCGTAAGAGAGTTTCATCTAGAGACTGCTTAAAGCATACATCCAAGCTTGATGTTTGTTAGGGTTCAAAGAATTTCCTTTCTGGCATATTCCTTGGAGCTGCAGTTGGCGATGGTGTCTCTCTGCACTTTGTTCTAACCTCACAACATTGGCTGCTGTGTCCCAATGCCACTTATAGCCCAACAAATACCTCAAACTTAGTGTGCACAAAACCAAACAGGAACAAATATCTACAGTAGATAAGTGAAACATGAGTATGCAGAAATAATAACATGAATAAATACCAGAAATTACACTATAATTCTACGCATTTACTCGTAAATCATGCCATCAAGGGAGCAGAAATTGTAGTGTGAGTCATCTGTGCATATTTCAGGATCTTAAGTCTCAAAATTTCTGCGTCCTTTCTTCTGCCACCCCTATGAATAAATTAATGTGACTAATTTCTATATTTTTGAAAGTACTAACACTATTACATACATTATATATTTCTTTTTTCGTACATGTAAGAGCTCATTTGCTAGATCCACAATCTAAAGAAACAGATCAAAGAATCAGTGTGACCTTAACATAAAATTGTGCTCTTTTTTTTTTCATAGCTACTTCATGTTCATTAGAAGCAAATCCCTGTAATTTCCTACTGATTGAGTTCAGTGTATTATAAAATGATAATGACATCTTCATCCAAAGACCCAGGTCAATTATTACAATTAATTGCTAAAGGGTTACTGATTCGGATGTTCAATATTTTGCAAGAATCTGGCAGCTGTTTATTGTTGTAGACTGACAAACTGTTCTCAAGAAACGTCTAGACATCAAGAAGGCGTTGCACACTAATTATCAATAGAAATACATCATCTTGACTAAGTAGTGGGAGTAAACTCACTGTAACTCTTTTTTTTTTCCCCTTTTTCCTTTACACGCACAGAACAGTACTGTGCAAATACATCTTACATTCACTAAATAGACTGGAAGTCTTCTTGGGATACACTGCCGTCCAAAACCTATGTAAAATGCACTTAACTGTGTCACTCTGTAGAAAAATATAAACCCACACAGATGTAGATAATCAAGCAAATATTCCCATAAAAGAACACATCACAATTGAGTACAAAAACCGAATTTGTACACAAATGTTTAGTTCATGAAGGGTACATGAATTCTGGACATCATTTTAGGAAAGGGCATTGTTGTCTCAGAACATGGCTTACATTGGAGAGAGTTGGCAAGGATTTGTGCTTCTCTGCATCTTATTACTAATAAATGTGATAATAGTCCCTATAGCATCAGCTGTGAGAGTCATTACCGTTGAGAACTGAGTTTCTTGCCATAAGGGATACTACCTAGTTCCATACACAAGTGATAAGGAATACAGTGGTGTCCAGAATGTGAACACTGTCTTGGAGCTGTCACTTCTACATATCTCTTCTACATTAACCATAAAACACCTGTGTTGAAGCTATACCCTTATAGGCATAACAAGACAGATAAGTTTCCTGATCATCCTAAAACTGCATGTGAATATTAAACTTGAAACTGAACACTCACATACATCATACAATATCACTCTTATTGCTGCCGCTTAGCCAAGGCATATATACAGCATTTTCCTGCCAGTGGCATACATTGAAATTTAGTGCAGTACTCTAAGTGTATATTAGTGTTTGTCTCAAAAGCTCCAAAAATGTCAGATATGAATCTTTCTTACCTCTTTAAGCTACAAAAAGGCCTGTGTGTTATCCACCAAGTGCCCAATATCGTGCCAGAAGTTTCAGTTGACATTTCCGATACTGTAAATTTGTAAATCAACCTGAACTATGAGTTACCAAGCGGGAAAGCGCTGGTAGGCAGGCACAATAAAATAACACACAAACACACACACAAAATTTCTAGCTTTCGCAACAGTTGCTTCTTCAGGAAAGAGGGAAGGAAAGGGAAAGACGAAAGGATGTGGGTTTTAAGGGAGAGGGTGAGGAGTCATTCCAATCCCGGGAGTGGAAAGACTTACCGTAGAGGGAAAAAAAGGACAGGTGTACACTCGCGCACACACACGCATATCCATGCGCTCATACACAGACACAAGCAGACATTTGTAAAGGCAAAGAGTTCGGGCAGAGATGTCAGTCGAGGTGGAAGTACAGAGGCAAAGAAGTTGTTGAAAGACAGGTGAGGTATGAGCGGCGGCAACTTGAAATTAGCGGAGGTTGAGGCCTGGCGGATAACGAGAAGAGAGGATATACTGAAGGGCAAGTTCCCATCTCTGGAGTTCTGACAGGTTGGTGTTAGTGGGAAGTATCCAGATAACCCAGACGGTGTAACACTGTGCCAAGATGTGCTGGCCGTGCACCAAGGCATGTTTAGCCACAGGGTGATCCTCATTACCAACAAACACTGTCTGCCTGTGTCCATTCATGCGAATGGACAGTTTGTTGCTGGTCATTCCCACATAGAAAGCGTCACAGTGTAGGAAGGTCGGTTGGTAAATCATGTGGGTGCTTTCACACATGGCTCTGCCTTTGATCGTGTACACCTTCTGGGTTACAGGACTCAAGTAGGTGGTGGTGGGAAATCCCCAAACCACCTTCCCTACCCTCTGGCTCCTACCCTTGTAACCGCCCCCGGTGTAAAACCTGTCCTTTGCACCCAACCACCATCAGTTTCATAATGACTGGCTGTATTTAACTTGTTTACTGACTTTTACCACCAAGTCATATAATGTGCATGGTAATTTTAGTGTCATTTAATGGATTATTTAGTACTTTCAAAGAGGTTAAGTTTAGATGACTTAGGATCTGAGTTTCATTGGAATGATTACTTATGAAAAGAACAATATGAAATCTATTTACATGTGTAAATTTAGATTCTTTACTATGACAGTTAATGATTTCACATGTTTGAGTAAAGCTACAAGAAAGATAACATGAATGTTTGAAACCAAAGGCAGATGACCTAGAGCCTGTACTAAGCCAACAGTGACTTGTGGGTCAATTAGAGACTCTCATGAGTCTTTTTGGTTCTCTTTTTGATGCCACAAGGAGATGCACTATGATCTACAGAATCCTGAGGGAGTTGAAAGATTGGTTGTTGTTGTTTCTAAGAAGATAAGTTAGTCATGTAAAAATGCATTGTACTCGAGAATGAGATTTTCTCTCTGCAGCAGTGTGTGCACTGATACGAAACTTCCTGGCAGGCTAAAACTGTGTGCCGGACTGAGACTCGAACTCGGGACCTTTGCCTTCGTGGGCAAGTGCCCTACCATCTGAACTACCGAAGCACGACTCATACTCCATCCTCACAGCTTTACTTCTGCCAGTTTCCATACTTCACAGAAGCTCAGTTTTAATCTGCCAGAAAGTTTCATATCAGCACACACTCCGCTACAGAGTGAAAATCTCATTCTGGAAACATCCCCCAGGCTGTGGCTAAGCCATAACTATGCAATATCCTTTCTTCCAGGAGTGCTAGTTCTGCAAGGTTCGCAGGAGACCTTATGTGAAACTTGGAAGGTAGGAGACGAGGTACTCGCAGAAGTAAAGCTGTAAGAACAGGGCTGAGTCATACTTGGGTAGCTCAGATGGTAGAGCACTTGCCCACAAAAGGCAAAGGTCCCGAGTTCGAGTCTCAGTCCGGCACACAGTTTTACTGCGCCAGGAAGTTGCAATGTACTTGTTTGTAATGGAAAGTGAATACCTGTGTAACAAAGAAGCAGCATCCGAAATTATTCAGCAATAGCTGGTATCTGAAATAACTTTCCACACTGACACGAGGAAAAAGAATCTTGAAACAAAGGTCACTAACTTTCTCCTTCAGATTGGCAAAGGCAGATCATCTGATAGCTCCTTATTTTGTTTTCACATATTCAGTTTCCCATGTTTGAGATTTGTTCATGAATTGCTTTAAATTCCTATTGATTAATGTATTTCAGTACCGTTGTATCATTATTAACCTCTTGAAATTGGCCCTTAACTTCGTTTTTTACAAGATCTCATTGTTTAGTAATTTCCAACCACAACTCTTAGTCAACTCAGTTGTTGTTATTTGCATTATCGTTGTTTGTGAGATAGAAATTGTATCTTGCATTTCCTTGTTTTCTTGTTTAGATTCCTTTATGTATTTTTCGAAGTTCACATTCATTGCAGATAGTTCTGTTCCAGTAACTACGATGTTTGTATCAAGTGAAGTAGTAAGATTTACTTTGACTGTATTCAATTCTTCAGCTGCCTTATTGAATTCGGAAGTCATTTTCTCCCTAAGCACCTTGTGCAGGTTGTGACATACCTCAAGTGATTACCTCCATACACCAAACAATAACAAATCTACATCTACATCTATACTCCGCAAGCCACCTGACGGTGTGTGGCGGATGGTACCTTGAGTACCTCGATCGGTTCTCCCTTCTATTCCAGTCTCGTATTGTTCGTGGACAGAAGGATTGTTGGCATGCCTCTATGTGGGCCCTAATCTCTCTGATTTTATCCTCATGATCTCTTCGCGAGATATACGTACGAGGGAGCAATATACTGCTTGACTCTTCGGTGAAGGTATGTTCTCGAAACTTCAACAAAAGCTCATACCAAGCTACTGAACGTCTCTCCTGCAGAGTCTTCCACTGGAGTTTATCTATCATCTCTGTAACGCTTTCGCGATTACTAAATGATCCTGTAACGAAGCGCGGTGCTCTCCGTTGGATCTTCTCTATCTCTTCTATCAACCCTATCTGGTACGGATCCCACACTGCTGAGCAGTATTCAAGCAGTGGGCGAACAAGCGTACTGTAACCTACTTCCTTTGTTTTCGGATTGTATTTCCTTAGGATACTTCCAATGAATATCAGACCGGCATCAGCTTTACCGACGATCTACTTTATATGATAATTCTATTTTAAATCTCTCCTAATGCGTACTCCCAGATAATTTATGGAATTAACTGCTTCCAGTTGCTGACCTGCTATATAGTAGCTAAATGATAAGGGATATTTCTTCCTATGTATTCGCAGCACATTATACTTGTCTACATTGAGATTCAATTGCCATTCCCTGCACCATGCGTCAGTTCGCTGCAGATCCTCCTGCATTTCAGTACAATTTTCCATTGTTACAACCTCTCGATATACCACAGCATCATCCATAAAAAGCCTCAGTGAACTTCCGATGTCATCCACAAGGTCATTTATGTATATTCTGAATAGCAACAGTCCTACGACACTCCCCTGTGGCACACCTGAAATCACTCTTACTTTGGAAGGCTTCTCTCCATGGAGAACGACATAATGCGTTCTGTTATCTAGGAACTCTTCAATCCAATCACATAATTGGCCTGATAGTCCATATGCTCTTACTTTGTTCATTAAACGAGGGGGGGGAACTGTATCGAACGCCTTGCGGAAGTCAAGAAACACGGCATCTACCTGTAAACCCATGTCTATGGCCCTCTGAGTCTCGTGGACGAATAGCGCGAGCTGGGTTTCACACGATCATCTTTTTCGAAACCCATGCTGATTCCTACAGAGTGGATTTCTAGTCTCCAGAAAAGTCATTATACTCGAACATAATACGTGTTCCAAAATTCTACAACTGATCAACGTTAGAGATATGGGTCTATAGTTCTGCACATCTGTTCGACGTCCCTTGTTGAAAACGGGGATGAACTGTGCCCTCTTCCAATCCTTTGGAACGCTACGCTCTTATAGAGACCTACGGTAAACCGCTGCAAGAAGGGGGGGCAAGTTCCTCCGCCTGTGTAAAATCGAACTGGTATCCCATCAGGTCCAGCAGCCTTTCCTCTTTTTTTGAGCGATTTTAAGTGCTTCTCTATCCCTCTGTCGTCTATTTCGATATCTACCATTTTGTCAATTTTGCGACAATCTAGAGAAGGAACTACAGTGCAGTATTCCTCTGTGAAACAGCTTTGGAAAAATAGATTTAGTATTTCGGCCTTTAGTCTGTCATCCTCTGTTTCTGTACCATTTTGTTCACAGAGTGTCTGGACATGTTGTTTTGATCCACTTACCGCTTTGACATAAGACCAAATTTCTTAGGATTTTCTGCCAAGTCAGTACATAGAACTTTACTTTTGAATTCATTGAACGCCTCTCGCATAGCCCTCCTCACACTACATTTCGCTTCGCGTAATTTTTGATTGTCTGCAAGGCTTTGGCTATGTTTATGTTTTTCTGTGAAGTTCCCTTTGCTTCCACAGCAGTTTTATATCTCGGTTGTTGTACCACAGTGGCTCTTTTCCATCTCTTAAGATCTTGCTTGGCACATACTTATCTAACGTATATTGTACGATGGTTTTGAACTTTATCCACTGATCCTCAACAATATCTGTATTTGACACAAAACTTTTGTGTTAAGCCGTCAAGTACTCTGAAATCTGCTTTTTGTCACTTTTGCTAAACAGAAAAACCTTCCTACCTTTTTTAATATTTCTATTTACGGCTGAAATCATTGATGCAGTAACCGTTTTATTATCGCTGATTCCCTGTTCTGTGTTAACTGTTTCAAATAGTTCGGGTCTGTTTGTCACCTGAAGGTCTAATATGTTATCGCCACGAGTCGGTTCTCTGTTTAACTGCTCAAGATAGTTTTCAGATAAAGCAATTAAAAAAATTTCACTGGATTCTTTGTCCCTGCCACCCGTTATGATCGTTTGAGTCTCTCAGTCTATATCCGGCAAATTAAAATCTCCACCCAGAACTATAACATGGTGGGGAAATCTACTCGAAATATTTTCCAAATTATCCTTCAGGTGCTCAGCCACAACAGCTGCTGAGCCAGGGGGCCTATAGAGACATCCAATTACCATGTCTGAGCCTGCTTTAACCATGACCTTCACCCAAATTATTTCACATTTCGGATCTCCATCAATTTCCTCCGATACTATTGCACTTCTTATCGTTATAAACACGCCTCTTCCTTCACTGTCCAGCCTGTCTCTGTGGTATACATTCCAATCTGAGTTTAGGATTTCTTTACTGTTTACGTCTGGTTTCAGCCAACTTTGTCCCTAGTACTATGTGGGCATTGTGACCGTTTATTAATGAGAGCAGTTCTGGGACCTTTCTATAGATCCTGGTGCAGTTTACTTTTAGCACATTAATATTGTTATTCCCTGTTGCATTTTGCATACTCCTACCTTGCCAGGAGGCGTCTTGTCGGGCCTAGGGAGAGAATTCTCTAACCTAAAAAACCCCTATATGTGCTCCACACGTACTCTGCTACTCGTGTAGCCGCTTCCTGCATGTAGTGCACACCTGACCTATTCAGGGGGACCTTACGTTTCTCCACCCGATAGCGGAGGTCGAGAAATTTGCACCGCAGATCTCTGCAGAATAATCTGAGCCTCTGGTTTAAGCCTTCTACTCGGCTCCAAACCAGAGGACCGCGATCAGTTCTGGGAACGATACTACAAATAGTTAGCTCAGATTCCACCCCGCGAGTGAGGCTTTCCGCCTTCACCAACTCCGCCAACCGCCTGTACGAACTGAGGATGACCTCTGAACCCAGACAACAAGAGTCATTGGTACTGACATGAGCAACAATTTGCAGTCAGGTGCACCCAGTGCTCTATCGCCACCGGCAGGGCCTCCTCCACATCTCGGATGAGACCCCCCGGCAAGCAGACAGAGTGGACACGCCTCTTCCCTGACCTTTCTGCTATTTCTATAAGGGGCTCCATCACCCACCTAACGCTGGAGCTCCCAATAACTAATAAACCCCTCCCCCCGTGTGCCTGCTCGGACCTTGCTGAAGGAGCGGCCACATGTCCACTCACAGTCGGAGCGGGCAGTGCTACACAACCAGCTTCCACATTGACCCTCCGCTGCGAACGCCGCTGAACCCGCCACTCCCCTTGGGGAGAGCGTGGCCCAACCGCACCCAGTACCCACGAGGATATCTCGACAGCAGGGACAGTGGGTGAAGCATGTAACACCTGGGGTGTACCATGCGATACACCAGACTCCCCACTGCCGCTACACTCCGAGGCAGCAGCCTGAAGACGGCTGACCACGGCCATCAACACGTTCAGCTGTTCGCGAACAGTGGCCAGCTCCTCCTGTGTCCATACACAGCAGTCACACATCCTATCCATCCTAAGAAATCAGTTTACTGTAGAGAGTTAATCAACTTTTAACTAGGCTGCTAATTCACTAAAGGTGGCTGATAGTTGACTAAACTGTGGTTACTAGACACTTCTTGTAGAAAACAATGAAAATATCACTACCTGTCTCTGGATTGTATTGAAAACACTAGCATTACTGGCACTATGGTTGGCTAAAGGGACGCTCTCTGACTGTATCCAAAACAAACACAAAATCTATGGAACACTATTACTAGCACTCGACAATTAAAGCTTCCTAAAAGCAAAAACACATGGAAGAATTGACAAGTAAGAAAAATACAGTTAATACTTAAATTAACGTAGCTCGCTGCACAGCAGTCATGACGCAGATGGCAGCTACGATGACACTCTGCTGCCAAACCTTCACTGCAGCCAACTGCCTCAGTGTTGACACTTAAACTGACAAACTGTATTGTGCAATTTCACTCTGACTATCTGTCCTGTACATCCCAGCACCGCAGCTAGACAACAAAAATCAGTTTGAGTGAAACACAGCTCACCAGAAGTATGTGATGATGTTGCCATGTAGCAAGGCTGATGAGACGCTAATGTGACACAGTGGGTGAACTACTATTCTGCTGTTCCTCCCAAGGCTGTCGCTTGGTGAATGGCTCACCAAACCGTAACCAGTGGTTGTATGTCAACACAGAATGCTGACACGGAACGGTCAATCTTCCCAACTGTAGACTTACTTTCAGCTATTGTGAATTAATATTTGCTGTTCAGTAGTTGAGTCCTCACGAATTTTCTGTTTTAACTGCGATGCTAGTAATAATCGGAGCTGTTGGCTCGTTTCTGTGGACAAAACTGCCAATTCTGTAAAACTATTTCTTTATAAAGCAATAATTTCTTTCTAGTTGTGATTTATTCTTGTCTTCTCAGTCAAATTTTATTACTTGCTGACGCAGACACGTCCGCTCGTCCTGTTGTGGTGTCCAGATATGCAATGTATCGTGTGTGATCGTCTGTCTGTGTGTGTTTTATGTTCACCGTAGGTTATAAACTTAACCTTCCGCCACTTGGAAGTAGTTGCAGAAGTACTGTGGCCCAAGTATTTTGGCTTCAGACTCCATTTTCTCTGTTGCGATGCCTGTGTCATTATGGAATACCAGATACCAGTTATTGCTGAATTATTTTGGACTCTTACTCTTTGTTATACATGTATTCACTTTCTGTTGCAAATGAGTTCATTACTTTTTTACCGTTGCCTATACTCAAAGTTATAAAACAATTGCCTTGTCCAAAGTCTCATGTATATTCTGGCTTTTGACAAATGACCAACATATCTTCTTTGAGATGCCAACAACCAAGTTTCCAACTATTCACTGGGGAGTCAGTGGATTGGAGAGTATCTCCTAGGTGGGACGTAAGCAGTACGGAATAATTGCTTACCACAGCAAGTATCGCAGCATGGTGTAATATGACACTCACCACCCCATTTCGCAGATATGTTGAGTTCACCCCAGCATACATCAATTCGTACAGGTGGCTAACGGAGGTGGTGAAGACTGCTGTCCTTACCCACGGGGTGCAAGCTGAGTTCGCTATTTGCAGCATCGTTCCCAGAGTTGATCTGAATCCTTTGGTTGGGAGCTGATAAGAGGGTCTCAACCAAAAGCGTTGTCGACCGTGTGACACAGTCTTGGCTGCAGATTTCTGGATCTGCATTATCATGTGGGAATTTGTAGGGCTCTTCCTAATAGATGAGGGGTACACTATACAAATGATGCAGCTACTCCGGTAGCAGAGTACTTGTGGAGTGCACACGAGGGTTTTTTAGGCTAGGCGGTAGTTTGAGGTGCTCTGAGGAACACTCATCAGTCAATTCACAGCAAGGGAAATGCCATTCAGAATAAAGACACTTCGAGTATCACAATTTTATCAGCAAACTATCAAAGTTTTCGTATTAAAGCTCCCGAAACTACTGCCCTCCAGGAAAGTTCTCGCACTCAAATTATTCTTTGATTGAGAGCTCACTGAAACCTGAAGTGGAAAGCTCTGAGGTATTCAGTGAGTAGTGGAATGTATATCAGAAAGACAGATTAGAGGCCACAAGAGGGGGAGTTTTCGTTGCAGCTGACAAAAATATTTTCTCTATTAAGATCAAAGTTCAGTGTGACAGTGAAGTCACCTGGTTGTGTATAACAGGTGTAGGTGAAACTAAGTTAATTGTTGGATCTTTTTATCAGCCACTTGATTCCGCTGTGGTGGTTCTAGAGTCATTCAAAGAAAGTCCACGCTCAACAGAGCGTAAATACTCAGACATTAAATACTAGTTGGAGGCCACTTTAACCTGCCAAGTATAGGCTGAGATGTATATAGATTCATTGCGGAGGGTACAGTCAGATAGTCATGTGAAATACTTTTAAACACATTTTTTGAACATTGCCTTGAGCAGCTAGAATGTCTCACTTAGTGAACTGGCATCACTTAGTACCAGTAAGGTGAATGTATAGGAATTGTGGGCATAGTTTAAGCAGATTGTAAATTGAAGTCTGGAGAATTATGTGTCTAGTAAGTGGATAAAGGATAGAAAAGACCCACCATGGTTTAATAATGAAATTCGTAAGGTGGTGAAGCTGCAGAGGCTGTTGCACTCTAGGTTCAAAAGGGGACGCACAAATGGTGACAAGCTAAGGTTAGTAGAGATTCATGCGTCTGTGAAAAGATCTATACATTAGCAAAAACTCTGGCAGAGAACCCAAGAAAATTCTGGTCCTATTTAAAATTGCTAAGTGGGTTTAATGCTTCCATTCAGTCCCTTGTTGACCAGTCCGATGTCACAGTTGAAAATAGCAAAACATAAGCTGAAGTTTTAAATGTCACGATCAAGAAATCCTTTGCGCAGGAGAACCATACAAACATACTGCTGTTTGACCATCGGACGGAAGTAACTTAAAGATTTTGAAAACACATAAATCACCAGGCCTCAATTTTACAAAGATACTCTATAGCACTGGCCCCTTACCTAACTTGCATTTATCGTGAATATCTCGCTCAGAGCCAAGTCCCAAGTGCCTGGAAAAAAGCACTTGTGACTCCAGTATATAAGGAAGGTAAAAGAACGGACCCACAATATCACAGACCAATAACCCTATAGTGCGTTTAAAATATGTTGCAACTTTTTACAGTTCAGTATGGAGCGAGTGGAGGGAGGCGTAGTTGCCAGCGTGTGCTGGGCACGTCGGCAGGTGACAGTTTCATAATGCCAGGCCTATTCGGCATGGAACCTGTCACACTCGCTTGACTGCGTGAACAGAACGCCGTCCAAACTGACTGATTTGCGATCTTTGTTCAATGTTTTTAAACAAGTTATTCAGTAATAAACTCTAATTTTCACACATTTTATAGTTTGATTCGTCAGCTTGTTGATGAACCGGCTATCATTTTGTTAATGGTCATAGTTATTGTGATACTACGATAGTAGGTAAATTATTGCAAGGAATTCTTAGTTTACAGTGAAAAATGTGTATCGCTATGAATTTGTATTTGGTGCATGATAGGTTACATGTTGGTGCATATTAAATGTAGATGATATATTGAATTATTCTTTAAACTTGTAAGGATGTCGCCATCTGTTTCCAATTTTGAGAAAATTTAATGGAAATAAAAAGTGCTTGGTGATGAATTCGTACGTCAGTGAAAAAACTAAAATAAAATATTCATAAATTCCTCGTATCTCATAAATGGTTTCAGATATCCAAACAAGTTTGGCAAATGATAGCGCGCAAAGATGAGAATGTTTTGCCATACGATTAATATGCGAAACTTCCATATCTACAGCAATATTCAAGTGACCACAGATTTTTCAATGTAATAATGTAATTATTGAGAGCCATCGATAACTGGTGAAATGAGAATTCCTGTGGGTTTTGTGATAATATAAGTGAGTAGGTTACAAGTTTATTTTTATACTAAGAATGGGCTGGTTCATAAACTATTGACCTGATTACCACTCAGTTGTTAGTTTAAGAATGCACTATTTCAGGATTCTGTCACAATTCCAACTGCATTAGAATGTTAGTGAGAAAAATATTTCTAAACTCTGCTGTGTTTTGACAAAAGAAGCAGATTTTAACATGGCAACAAGTTATGTATTCGTCAAAACTCATTAGTCCTTCATGAATCAATGTTCCCTGAACCGCCTTCTTGTTATTGCTGATAAATCAAGACCAGTCCTGTTGTGCAACATTTTCAGTGGCTTCTTTTGTCAACATTTCAACTTCACTTCTTGTTGGTTTTTGCCACATTACTTTTCACCAACGCCAATACACACTACTGGATTTAAATGAGCATGATACAGGGGAAGCCTGATTAAAATGTTCCCTTTATCGTTAGCCAGTTTGTCGACCCAGTAGCGTAAAGTTGTGGCTTGTACAGATCTACAAGTTCGATTATTTTCACCTTATACACGCTAGGTTCACTTTATCTCAAGAAACATTTCTTTGTACCCCCAAAATATTCGCCTTCCTTCACGGTATTGTGGGAGCTTTATGCATCACAACAGAGTGGTAACCCATTTTGTCAGTTACTGTTGTTGAATTCTGAGGAATGTTTTGCATCGGAAGATTATCTACCCAGCTCATATACATGTTTTCGGAGGACACTTTTATTGAGAATGTAGTATTCAGATGTACTGCACTATTATTAATGCAACACTGATGCAAAACACTTGTTCACAATACTTGATGACTACAAAACACTTCAACACCAGAAAACACTACGTTACAGCGAGAGCTGACAAACTTTGATGCATCTAATGCGTGAAACTGTGTGGTACTATTGTTGATGGTGTGGCAACAGGGGCACGTTACCAGCCAATCCGCTGGCAGCGTGGTAGGGAAAACTGGCTCGCTATTGGTGTTACTTGGGTGACGGCGTGATGGCCTCCTGTGTACCTCAAACAGAACGTGCACAAAACCAAACAGAGACAAATATCTACAGTACATAAGTGAATGGTTTTGCAGAATAACATCGTATAGCATGAATCAGTACCAGAAATCACATGATAACTCTGGGTGTTTACTCATTCAAATACGTTATCAAGAGGGCAGAAATTTTAGTGTGATACATTGATGTGTAGTTCAGGGTTTTAAGTCTCAAAATTTCTGCACCTTTTCAGTGGGTTAGGAATGTGACACACCAACACCGTAAATTTGTGCCCCCATAGAATGCTGTGCAGAAATTGCACCATAACTGATATGACATAGATGCTTTCATATATGGCCTTGTCTCTGATAGAATAGGACAAACTTTTGACAGGATTGGAGTGGAGTGTGCAAGATGGGTGAATCCGTCAGGTCTTGCACGTGGGTCTTCCACAGGGATATGACGTGGGGGTGGTGGTGGCATAGAGATAGACTGAGACTTTTGTTAGATTGTGTGGGCAATGCGATATTGCTTTTGGAGCTGAGAGGAGGATTTGGGTAGAATATTCCCCATTGCCATGCACAATGATAGGTAGTGCAAGTTCTGATGAAGATTTTACGGGATGATACTTGGGTGATGAGGAAAGTGCTCTTTTGCAGCTAGTTTTTGGAATTGGTGGGAGGACCAAGGGGGTGTTAAGATATAACACAAGAACTCTCTTGGCCTTATTTTGGAGGAAGATGGATTGGGGTATTGACCCCTCACCCACCCCTTTTTCATGATTCTCAAAATTAATAAACCCATCAGTCCCAGATGCCCCCTCATAGCTGGTTACTATGTTGTCACTGAAATAACCTCTACCACCTCTGCTCACCCCATCCCCCCTCCTTCCTCTGCTTCCCTGCAGACTTTCCTTCCTCTGTTCTGTCACTCGCTTTCCAATCTATTCTAACTCATTGCCATTGTGTGCTGCATGAACTTGTTGGTGCCAATGTTCAGGTCACATTCCTATCCCATATAACTGCTGCGGCTCCCTCCTGCATTCCTATACCATACCAATGTTGCCATCTTCTGTGCTGATATCCACCCTTCCCCAATCCCTCCTCTTGGTCCCCATTTCCTTTCTCCCCTCTCCCACTACTTGACACAACCCTTCCTTGCAGTCAACCTGCATAACTGTAGTCACAGCATTGTGTGTTCATTGAGCACTGTGTGTTTGGGGGGGGGGGGGGGGGGGGTATAATTTTCAAAATTTGTTCCTGTAAATAATTATTTAATGTAAAATTGACTTATTCCATTTTTAATAATTTTACCTATTTTCTCTTGCATGCCTTCTTTTTTTATTCGTGATGATCTGATGATAATGTTTTAAATTACTGTACTGTTTCTTTCTCCACAATACAAGTACCAAAACATTTCTATAGAAAGTATTATTGTACCATGTTGGGTCAACAGCTGATATGTAATCAATAAGTTTCCAAGTGGAAATAATCACTAAAAAGATAATCAAAGTTCCGAATCTCTCAGTGAGCATGTGTTAGAAGAGGAGACAAAAGATGATCTCTTATGCTAACAAGTGTCAAATGGCGTGTCCAGTGAAGCTGAAGATACCCAGAAGGTATGTATGAGCATTTCAGGCAAAGAAGCTAAGAAGTAGACATAACCTCAATGGCGTGACAATTTATTTGAAATGCCTGGAGGCATGGTATTGCTTTGAAGATGTAATAAAGAAGAAAGATACTGCAGTGGGAACTAATTTGGGGGATATGTGGGTGCTTTACAATATTCTACCAAAAAAAAGTGCAAACAAAGCATGAAAATCTGACAGTGAAATGTTATTGATATTTTTGGATTGTTAACAGTGATCAACAATATTAATTTTCTTAAGATAACATAAATTTTCAGAATTAACTCTTCTGCAAAATACCTCACTTGAAGTTTAGTAAGATGTATGTCTCTTTTGCCATTTTTCAAAAACTAAAATGTTACAGAAACTTTTTATTTTGTGTCTTACATGAGAAACTCACTCCATCCAGAAACAAAACATTCTGCAGTAGCTCCCAAAAGCAGGGGAAAGGATATCTTGTAGGAAAGGAGTAAAGATGCAGAAGAAGGAAAAAGTGCTACAAAACATGTTGACACTGGAAATATGCAAAAAAATTTCAGTTACTAACTTTCGTTTCATGCTTTTTGTGCAAGATAAATTATCTACACAACCATTTTAATGACAAAAATTGCGATGCATCACCCAAAAGTCCTAGATCAGATTGATGTTAAACTCCTATTGAGTGATTGTTGAATATTACTTTATTAATACATGGAAATTTAAAATTTTTGTCTTCTGCTGCCATGTGAACACAGATATTTTACTGAAACTTAACAGTACAATTTTTATTTATGTGGTGGTTTTCTCACTTAGGTGGAAACCTGAACATTCCTAATGGTCATGGTACTACACCCTTAATGGACGTAATATCATATGCTGATGGTGATGCAGCTCTTGATATTCTGCAGAGAATTTGGGACAAAAATCCTGATGTGAGTACTTTGCTCCTCAATATTTTCATTTAAGTGAACGTCAATAATATAATACTGCAACTTTGTATGCCCCAATTGTGTTCACAACTACAGAAAGCTTAGCTTCACTATACACAGTTAACACTTACGGATGCTGTGGGATCAAAAACAGAAACCTCCAAGGAAAAATGAAAAAAAGCAGCACCTCAACTGTAACATTCAGTTATTGATGTACTTCCATTTCTGTTGGGATATTGAAATGTTTAATGGAACTCGTTCTCTGTAGGTGGGATGGTCTGCATTTCACATGTTAGATGGATCCCAGCTGAAGAATGATATAATGTCTTCCCTAATATCCTGTCACTGTCATGTCCTTCCTGTTATCCCTCCATATTATAGGACCTTATTGTAATTGCCCAGGCAGGCTTCTATATAGGGAACTAGAGAGATGACATTATCTTCAACAGGGAAAATCATTGTGATGGTTGTTTGACTAACCATAATCAGATGAATTCTTTGACAGCACATGCTTATTGTACAAAGTGATTATGTTAATGCCTAACTCAAAACTATACTCACTTCTGTTGCCACCACAACTATCGTAAACTGTAGCAGTAACACCTGATAAAGATGACGATGTTGGCTGCTAAAACCCATTTTTAACTAGCCTTTACAAGCAGTTTCAGCCCACAGAGCCTTGCAATGAATTCTGATCTGTTTAAATTTAAGACTGCCATGAAACTCTTCAAGACTGACAGCCCAGTGCAGCCTGGATATTGTCGTTACCAGAGGCTGCTGGCTGTATCTTGGTTTGAGAGAAACTGTATTGGAAGTAGTGGACTGAAGGAACATATACAGTGTATTTCAAATTTTGGAGATGCCCAGCTATTTTCATACATACACAATTCATTATATGAAGTTTGGTTGTCATAAAATTTAAAGTCATAAATGATATATAAATATTTCATACTTCTTATAGGGGACACTGTAGAACGCTTAGAAATGAAGAGTGGATGCAGAATTTCTGTAGATAAGTGATGAAGTAAATGACAACATAATTGATTAGTAGAGAACATCATGTGCGACAGAATTGCCCGAGTAAAACAAGATCCACTAGAGAGATGAAATCTTTATGCCTAATTATGTTGTAGACATCCACTTTTCAGTTCCATACAATGCTATTCTTAACACAAATATCTTCCGAAAAGACGTCCTAACACTTAAATTTGCATTTTATGTTAACAAAGTTCTTGTTTTCAGAAACATTGTTCTTGCTACTGCCACTCTTCATTTTATATCATTTGTACTTTGGCTGTCATCATTTATTTTTCTGCCCAAATACCAAAACTCCTCAACTACTCTTAGTGTATCATTTCCTGATTAATTCTCTCAGTGTGACCTGATTTAATTTGACTACCATTGTTAAATTATTGTTGATGTTTTTCTAACAACCTCTTTTAAAGACACAATCCATTCCATTCAACTACTCTTCCAAGTCCTTTGTCATTTCTGATGGAATTATAATGTTATTGGCGAACTGCAAATTTTCTTTTTCTTATCCCCAAGCATTAATTCCCTTTCCAAATTTCTCCTTGGTTTCCTTTCAGCAAGCAGTAATGTACAGATTGAATAACATCAGGGAGAAGTTACAATCCTATACCCCTCTCTCCTCGACTGCTGTTTCCCTTTTCTTCCTTCGACTCTAGATAATATTTCACTCTCTGTATCTTACTCTTGCTAACATCAGAATTTCAAAGAGTGTATTTGAGTCAACAGAGCCATGAGCAGTTGCAAAGTCTACAAATACTATAAATGTAGGTTCACCTGTCTTCAGTCTATCTTCTAAGGTAAATCATAGAGACAGTATTGCTCTATGTGTTCTAACTTTATCCAGAATCAAACAGATCTTTCCCGATATTGGCTGCTAACAATTTTTCCATTCTTCTGTAAATAATTTGTATCACCATTTTGGAACCATGATTTATTAAACTGATGGTTTGGTAATATTCACACCTCTCATATATCTTGCACATCAAGTGGAATAATCCTAATAATTCTGAAGGATTGTCACCTGCTCTTTAGACCTTGTTTTGAATTAGGTCTTTGTAAAATTATTCTAACCATGTTGTATATCCCAAATCATCTTCATTCATTTCCTCTTATATTTCTATAATACTGCCTTCAAGTTCATTTCCTTTGGATAGCCATCCTGTTTATTCCTTCCTCCTTTCAGCTTTCCGTTCTTTGCTTAGTTTTGATTTACGATCTGAGTTCTTTGTATTCATACAGCTACTACCTTTTTTTTCCAAAGGTGTCTCTAATTTTCCTATAGCTAGAACCTGTCTTTCCTCTAGTCGTGTATGTTTCTGCAGCCTTGCAGTTCGTGTCAAGGTTCCATCTCTTTGAATTAATAACTTCTTGCAATTTCTTCAGTTTTAATTTGCAATTCATAAATTATGCTGTGAGTCCACTCAATCCCTGAAAATGTTTTGCACTTTAAAATCTGGTTTTGAAATATCTGCCTTACCACTGTGTGAGCTATCTCGCCGTCTCTTCCACATATACAACCTCCTTTCATGATTTCAAACTTCTCTGAAGTGTCATATAAAACATAAAAGACATCCCAAAAATGGTCATTTGATGTGACATTTATACAATATAGGTATTGGACATTTCACATACTTATTCTTCATGTTTTGACTTTATGGTATATGCTTTGTGCAGTTGGAGAACTTGCAGCGAAATAGTCTTTTCCAGAAATCTGCTCTTTGTCCTTATGAGAATGTCACATGTGACAAGCTTTGGATGTGGTTCTGTGGGTATCATCCCATTTGATTGCTTTCTATTAGGTCATTTTAAGGGTAGAATTCATGTTGGTGAAATGGAAGACTTTAATAGCAAAACATTTATTGATGACTTTCACTGCTGTAAATCAAAGTATGATCCAGCAAATGTGATTTGGAATGTAGCACAGATTAATTGTTCAAAGGACTACCCAAACAAACCACATGTACCAGGAAAACATGAAAATCCCTCAGCCAGGTACAGAAGTGGCACTGATATCAGTGAAATTTAGGTTTTCAAGCAATGGAAAATCTAGGACGAAACAACTTTCTTAACTCTGTATGTGATATACAATAAAGATTGATGCAACCTTGTTGTGTGAAATAGAAGCTTTTTTAAAGTTGATGGGTTTCAGGGTTTCATTTAAATAAATTGAAGTACTAGTACATCATTAAATTCTCGCTCCCCTCCCCTTCTTTTTTTTGCAGTTTATCATTCATAGTTGTTGATCTTTCTTCGACGTTTTAAGGACTCTGCTTCTTTATTTTTAACAATTATGAAATGAATGCCCAATTACTCGGCAAGTTGTTTTTGTGGTTGCGAATCATCTTTGTTGAGCTATGCTTCCAGTTCCACATCTTCAAATATTTTTGGCAATTTTCCCTGTTCCTTGTTCACGACATCAAAGTCACCATTTTTGAAGTGCCGAAACCATTGTTCGCACATATCTTGCAATGGATCATGTTCACCGTAAGATTCTCGAGGTAATCGGAATGATTCAGCAGCAGTTTTCTTCAAATAAAAACAAAAAATTAATCCTGTCTGCAGATGATCTTTGTTTGACATAAATTTCAACATATTGAACAACACAACACTATGCATACACTTCCCATATTTATCACTCCTACACATCTGTCACTTGTTGATGACATAACGAAATGATGCAGTGTCAAAACGTTTTAGCCAAAACTGCATTGGTGCAACATCTGTTGTCTGAAATCCGCATTTCATACTTGAACATGCGGTATATGCCCCACTAATGTTAAAAATTCTCCAAAGCACCGAAACAATCACTCTATAGGAACTGCCTTCAAATGAAGCTCCTGGCCTGCACGTAAATGATATCATGAGCAACTTTAATGTTATACGATTCGTTTCCATTTGTCTGATCCTCTGTCATTAAGCTGTTGGTGTTATACTTCACACAGATTAGCAAATCTGCTGTATTCACAAGTACAGCTTTACAGATCAGTAATATAGTATAATTTTCATACTTTCCATACATTTTTATTTCTTTTCAAAGAGAAGACAATAAATTGTGTATATATTACTGTAACTTCATTTGCTGGATGCATTTTTGATGGACTAGCAAAGTTTAGGTAAATAAGGGTATTACTGATAATTTATGTAGTGTGTATGTAGTAATCATTTTTGAGAATATAATTTGGATATTAAACTGTTCTTGGCTGTATTACTTTTTGTTTAAAATGTTGTATCCATTACTCATTGTAAAATTCCTCAACCAGTCATATTAACAATATGGAAAGGCTAGATTGTTACCAAATAGACGTGATGAGTCACAGACAGGCACAATGAAAAAGACTGCAAAAATATTTAAGCTTTCATACGAAATGCTTCTTCCGAAGTAGAACACACACACACACACACACACACACACACACACACACACACACACACACTGCCGCGCGGGATTAGCCAAGCGGTCTTAAGCGCTGCAGTCTTGGACCGTGCAGCTGGTCCGGCGGAAGTTCGAGTCCTCCCTCGGGCATGGGTGTGTGTGTTCGTCCATAGGATAATTTAGGTTAAGTAGTGTGGAAGCTTAGGGACTGATGACCTTAGCAGTTAAGTCCCATAAGATTTCACACACATTTGAACTTTTTTTTTAACACACACACACACACACACACACACACACACATTCACACAGCAGCTGGAGACAGTGTCCACATATTTTGTGCAAATGTGTATGTTTTCTGTTTTGGAACCAGGTCTTTGTCTGAAAGCTTAAATATTTTTGCAGTCCTTTTCATTGTGCCAGCCTGTGAATCATTGCCTCCTCTGTGTGGTGAGCAGCAGTATATTTTTTCCCTCTTGTCAATTACCTGCAGTTATTACTGCACGCCGGCCAGGGTGGCCTAGCAGTTCTAGGCATTACAGTCTGGAACCGCAGGACCGCTACAGTCACAGGTTCGAATCCTGCCTCGGGCATGGATGTGTGTGATGTCCTTAGGTTAGTTAGGTTTAAGTAGTTCTGAGTTCTAGGGGACTGATGACCTCAGCAGTTAAGTCCCATAGTGCTCAGGACCATTTGAACAATTTATTACTGCATCATTGTTGTATAACATACTTACAAATGTTCAAAATTATGATTTCAGATATCCTCATTAGAGTCACAGAACTCTTCAAATGAAACTGCATTGTGGCGTGCTATGCTGGCTGGTTCCCCTCAGTTGGCAATGGATTTATTACACAGAGGTGCTGATCCAGGACATCGCGCAAAAGTGTATGCTGCTAGGTGGCACAGACTACCTTCAGCAGACCAAACTAACAGACTTTTTGGAGTGGAGGCGACCTCAAATGGTGTTTCTGCACTCTATGCGCCTTTGTTGCAGCAGTCATCTCCATACATTAATCATTCATCAGTTTTCACACACTCAAGACTGGAAACTATAGAAAGACCTCTGCCATTCAATGTTAATTTGATGAATAAAGTTATGGCATGTGCAGTTTACCCTGTTGTTGATAATACATACACCTCAGAACTTTTCACTCCAAATGTACTTGAAGAACTGGAGAAATTGCTGTCTAGTGAAACTAAATTTGATGCACAAGAAATGCTGCTTAAGGGAATAACAATGCAAGAAATAGGTATACTGTTGTTTGGACATGTAAAGGCAGGACTGCAACAATTGTGCGTCCGGCAGATCTTGCACCATATATTATTCGAGAAACCATTGGGTAAGTATTACATTATATTCTGTTTGTAGTTGCTTGTGGTATGATTCAGATTATTGTTGTAATATGACTAGATGTTCAAAATGATGTCAGATATTCCCATGTATTATACTCATGCCCTGTAGTGATGTACAATTTATTCTTTCAGCTCAGGCATTTGAATTGCTTACTAATTTAAAAGGCGCAGAAGATGAAAAAAAAGAAGAAATGAAGACCGCAGTCACAGTGCCTGCTGTAGATGCTATAGAAAATTGGGATGATGACTTAATTGAAACTGATAATGTACAAGCTCGTCCAACTTTTGAATCAAGTTCAGATGACGTAAATTCTGATGTGTCAGAATGTAGCAAAGAATACTGTGGTGTAAATCCAAATTTGATAAAGGATCATTGGAACCTAATACATAAGCTGTGTCCTTCTGTCATTCACGAATTAGTTGTATCTGTATTAAACCTTCCCTCTGTGTTAGTTCCTCGTTTTGAAATTGAAGCTGCACGTTTACAATTTGGTGCTTCTATGTATACATATGAACATGTGGGGAGCATGGTAGACTGGGAAGGAATGTCTTATGAGGGATCAACAGAGCAATTTTGGGATATTGTTGATGATGGAGACTTTGACATGACGTACGCAAGTGACAGCTATGATGATGACGTTGATGATGACTCTGACTATTGTTTGTTTGTCCGGCATCCACCAATCACTAGTAATTCATTCCCATTAATGTCATCAGTACCTACTACTTCTTCTTCAGATGAAGATATCTTATATCCTTGCAATAATGAATCCGCTGCAACTGAGGCAGTGACAGGTATCACACAAGTACAGAAAACTGCCAGAAATGTGTCGTCTCCATCAGAATACAGTGAAGTTGATCAGAATAGCTTGGATATTGATGCAGCCAAAGACATTCATGAAAGTGAAGCTACTAATTCTGGAAACTGTAGTTCGGGAGAGCAAGTTCCATCAAGTGTGAGAAGGGATGAGTATCAGAAACTCAACTGTGAAGTTTGCAGCTGCAGCACCAGCTCCCCAGAAACTAGTTCCAATAATAGTACAAGTAGTAATGAAACGACAAATTCAAGATGAACGTATATGGGCAATGTAAAAAAACCTGATCTGCATTTCTGTTTAAGGTGGAAAGTGATGTATTGGACTTTGAAAGGCTGTGAATTTATTATGTAACTTACATAAAACTTTATTTTTTTTGGCTACAATCATTTTGTTTATTACTTTCTATGTGTGTGCAATCAAAAGCAGGTGTTTGCTAATGTCTGCTATTCTAGAATATTTCACTGATTGGTGGAAGGTCCCACACATTGTCAAGCATTTTGTTCCACAGGAAAAAAATTAATAATAATAAATAAATAAATGTCTTGTAGGTGTAATGTATGCATGAAAATCTATGAATTAGACATGTACTATACTATTCAGTTGTACAAATTTCGTTTTCCAATTTCCACAGTCTTCTTTAATGGTTTTTCCCCCATCAAAGTGAAATTCCAACAAATTATACATGTTTAGCTTTTGTCAAAGAAATTAATAAACATAGAAATGAAATTCTTATCGTGAGTGTTTCATCATAATTAATGTTTTTTTTCTGTCTTTAACATAAATAAACCATAAAATACAAACTAATTCTAAAAAATAATTGTACAAGTTGTCGGCAGAAGTATTTCATTGGCTTTGAAAGCAGCTTTTTGAACTACATATTGCATTTGTGAAAACTACAAAATTGCACAAAACAGTCAGAAATGTGAAATTTATTGTAGTTGATAATCATAGTGCAAGGTGTATTTATTTTATGTTCAGCCTTATAAAATTATGTTGTGATGGAAAAGATTACCCTTAGTTAAAAGTCCTCTACATACTGAACAAATTGCTGCAAAAGATTTTGAGGATCTCTATGGTAGAGGTGAGCATCCTGCTTTATGGTATATCCACAGTTTGGCAGGGATCAGCAGCTCAATGCTATTTTATTTTCAGTTTACTACGTAGGTCAACAACAGTCACACTCTGCACCATCCCGTCTATGCAACCATCCCACCAGCTTCAACTTTTGAATAATATACATGTTTCTCTAAGAGGTAATGCTTTCAACTAACATGTGAATTTCAAGTAGCACATATTTATCTAAATGAAATGACATTATTCCAGAGACTTTACTGGTCTCATACAGATATGATTTTATGTATTTGGACTGAAGCGGCGAGTGAAAATTTGTACCAAACTGGGAATCAAATGCAGGTCTCCTGTGTACTAGGTAGATGTGCTAGCCACTAAGCTACCTTGGCATAGAGGTTCGCACAACTGTACATATTATCCTGGCATGCCTTTCTCCGCAATCTAGATTCTCACTGCTGCCCCAGTCTAATTTAAATTTCCCCTTACACACAAGGAGGGATGCATGCCAGGGTAATCCGCACAGTTGTGCAAACCACTGTGCCACGGTGGCTTAGTGGCTAGCACCAGCACACCTGCCTAGTAAGCAGGAGACTCGAATTCGATTTCCGGGCTTGGTACAAAGTTTCAGTTGCGCCCTAGACTATGTACATAGAAATGTATTTTTCTGTTGTAAGTGGAAAAGTTGTGTTGCATAATTCCATTAAAAAATAAATCCAAATAAAAAAACCATTAACTCCCAAAAGGCTCACCAGACTAACTCTGTGGATTGCTGCATACATATGAAATGCAATGGTCGAGAAGAAAATTAAGCTTTTTAAGCAAACAATATAGCTTATTTCCAGAAGGATAATTTTTTAAAGTTAACACTAGGTGTCTGCACACTGGAACTTAATTGCTAGCTCGTGTATTAAAATACTGTGAGAGTCCACTTTTACACTATTCAAGGGACATTAAAAAGATTGTTTAAAATTTGGAAATAACTTTTTTAGCAATAAAAGGTACGTATAGGGTCCCCCATTTTCTACAGCACTCTGCAACTGGCCTTCAGTAGACAGTAAAGGGCCTGATAGTGAATAAGAAACATGGGGACAAGCAATATTTCATAAAGTTCACTATTAAATTGATTGTGTTTATCAGTTAAAAGTTGATGCTCAGAAGCTGTTAAGTAAACTTAAAATAACAGTTTTGGTATTGAGAAACAATAAAGTTGATGTGCAGAAAGTATTATGAGCGTTACTAGAACAGTTTTCCTGTTGAAATCAGTAAATTTTAAAATAAACCGGAGAGTAACACAGAATTATATTTGTGGAAAGTAAGTGATTTCAGGGACAACACGTCTACCACCTTAAAGTATTAAAATCATTGTATAATCTAATCATAACATCATTGAAAATAGCGCTTGGATATCACCTGAAAATGTATCTCACAAAAAGAATTGAACTAACAAAGAAAACAGAATACTCCAACAAACCAATTTTTTTCAAACTCAGAATCCATGGACTAGTGGTGTTTCTGCAATCATTGATATATAATTTTTTTGGACTAGTGTTGTTTCTGTAATCAGCGACGATTTTTTTGTCAATACTGTGTGCCAGTTACTACCCACAGTACAGAAGGCGGTTTACCAGAAATATTAAAGAAATTAGATGAGTTACATAATAACATTAAAAGGAGCAAAGTAGAGTTCTGATAGCATTACAAACCAGGAAAAGCATTACAGAAGTAGATAAAATTACTAATGTACTGATAGAAGTGGACTTATTAAAGTTGCATGAGGAGTTACAAATGAAGATAATTGAACAATGTGACTTAGTCAGGAGTGAAGTTCAAGAAGAGTTTAAAGAGGTGAATGATAGGATGCAACAAAGGCAGGAATTGTTAACCTGTGAATTGGAAAATGTACATAATCAAATCTCAGTATGCAAGGCTAAGCATATGATGAAGTAATTACTGCCATAAACACTTATGACTAATTTGGAGAATTATCTCATGGAGCTAATTGTACAAAAAGTACTAGAGAAATTTGAGTCTACTAACGCTACCACCAATTCTCTAGGTGAAACTGTGAAACTCCAGAAGGAATTCCAGAATGGGAAGTACTAAAAAATAACACGTGACAACTTAATAAGAACATGATTATCAGCAATACTGGGGTGAAGGAAGCCTCACTTTATAAAGATGGAGTGAATAAGCTATTGTTGCTACTTACAGCAGGTGTGTTCTGTTGTGTAATGATAGGTGTTTTGATTGTCCCACTAATAGGAGAAGGAGAATTAAAATGGGTCAATGCTCCCAGCGTGGGAGGAGGTTATATCATTTAGGGTATAGGGCATCTGGAAGCTGTAGTGATGCAATGTTTCTCATGCCTGGCACAATGTAGTGTGAATTTTATTTATTTATTAAAAGTATACAACTAAATTTGGTTACATTTGTTACTTTATGGCATTTTTGGTTTGGGTTTGTTACTAATTACCTGAAGCGATATAGCTGTTGTTTATTTATTTATTTAATATTAAATGATGAAAGAGACTGGACATCTGTGTAAAACATATTGTTCTCACAAGTGTACACATGGGCTCAGTTGATTCCTGAATTCCAAATTATTTTGAGTGAAGTACCCCATAAGTCCACAAGCTTATCCCCAGAAGAGGTTAGTAACTTTCATTGCTGAACCCTTATTAATGGGGGCATTGTATGTCAAACTAGATGAAATTTGATATTTTCTGTTTTATATTCTGTAGTGTACTTTAGCCTCTGCTAAACATTTTGGTGTATCATACATTAAGAACACACAATTTTTAGACCTCCAATTTGCCGTAGGATTTTTGAGCATATACTGTAATGGAACACAATGAATCGCCTTGAGGAAAATGACTTACTGATACATAACCAACACTGATTCAGAACTCCTCAGGGGCGCAGCATCCGTTTGCTGAGTACGGGCTTGGTGGCCCAGGGTTCCTGAGCTGGGGACTGGCAAGTGCCACCAGTCCTCTGTCACCGTAAACTCTGGTCATACTTCAACGACCACTGTGAGGCGCAGTGGTGGAATGTTGTGTGTTATGGAGAACGGGGTCTTGGACTCACAGCCTGGACTGCAAGGAAGGTACCCACCTCGATGAAAAACCCCTCAACCTGAAGGTGTGCTACGTGCTGAGGAGGTGAATGACTGTTGAAGTGAAACAGTCTTTAGCAAGCAAACCTCTGGGGCACCTGCTGCACCCCAGTTGAATCAGGCTTGCTCAGGCAAGCAGGGCTCTGCCTGGGTTGACGGTTGTTTCCCTAGTGTCTCATGAGATTCTTATGGAAATGTAATAGTAACAGGGCATTAGTGTGCCATAACACTTTCATTGTTATCAAGCAAAATGGGGCAAGCTTTGAGAAGATATCCCCTTTCTTTATTAACAAGGCATTGGAAGGTATTGCTGGACCTCGGAAAAGTGTCAAACGACTATGTAATGAAACGCTTTTGGTGGAAACTGCCAATTCCACCCAAATATCTAAGCTTCTGGAATGTTATGCCTTAGGTGACTACCCAATCGAGGCTGAATTGCGTAACACCCTTAACTATAGTAAGGGCATGGTTACCTGCTCTGATATAATGGAGATGGACCCCGCGGAGTTGTGTGAAGAATGGAAGAATGTGCATGTCAAAGAGATGCAGAATTATATGAGGAGAGTCAATGACAAATTGGTAAAATCAGCAACATTTATTCTAACGTTTAGTATTCCTGAATTACCAGAACATATCCTTGCCGGCTATATCCGTCTTAAGGTTCGACCATTTGTTCCTAACCCAACGCGCTGCTCTAAATGTCTTAAGATTCGGCCATACCACTATGGGATGTAACGGGAAGGCTACATGTGGCAATTGTGGAGGTTCCGCTCATGGGTCAGGGACTTCTTGTACACTTCCTCCGAAATGTGTTAACTGCTGTGGGGATCACCCAGTGTGGAGCAGAAAGTGTGAGGTTTACAACGAGGAAAAGAAAATTCAAGAGTTAAAAGTACAGAGACGCATACCCTATGGTGAAGCTTAAAAGGCTTACAAAGCCATGCAACCACCGGTTTTTGCAACTTCGTTTGCATCAGTCCTTAATACACCAATAGCTAAGTGTGATGAAGTACAAGCACATGAACTGGTCGCTGTACCTGTGGGGGAAAAGCTCCACTTGCAACTGATGTCGCTCGGAAGCCATCAGCAGTAGACTTACCACCTAAGCCACATACCACTCCCCAACTTCAGAAGCCAACTAAGCCATGCCAGCGACCCAGGCAGCCTCCTCCTCCTCTAAGTAAAGAAAAAAGTTCTTCTAAAAGTAGTTCTAAGTCCAAGAAAGCGGTAGGTAAGCCTTCGGATCAACGAGCGCTCTCCCTTTCTGATGGTTGCAATGCTCTTGAAGGTATGGAATTCCAATCGGAAGAACTGAGAACGTGGAAGCGGCTATCATTCCTCCTGACCTTCCCAGTAAATCATCGCCTACAAGGGAGAAAGGAAAGAACCACCATCACTAACCAATGGCTTCCATAGGGACTTCTGTATTGCAGTGGACTTTGAATGGATATCGCTCACATTTGGAAGAATTGCAGCTGCTGGTCCAGGATAAACCATTCTGCATCTGCTTACAAGAAACACATTTTAAAGTCACAGACCCACCTACATTATGGGCCTACCACATATACAGGAAAGAGAATACTACTGTAGGCAGGGCAAAAGGTGGAGTGGCTATTTTTCTTGGTGACAGGTACCACTCCTCTGCTGTCCCTCTTGCCACGACCATCCAAGCAATTGCTGTGAAAGTTTTATCACCGTTTACTATCACAATGTGTTCTTTGTACCTGCAACCCCCCTCCCCCCCTCCCCATGACACTTTGGATGCGGACGCACTGGCAGACCTCTGCCAGGCACTCCCGTGCCCATTCCCTCGTGTGGGGGGCTTCAGTGCTCACAATGTGCTGTGGGGCTCAGGTACTACTTGCTCCAGGGGTCGGCTGATCGAGCGACTCGTCCATTCTGAGGATATCTGCCTTCTGAATGTGGGTCAGATGACTCACTTTTCCACAGCTAAAGGGTCTTTTTCAGCTATTGATCTTTGCTTTTGTTCCTCAGCTATTGCAGATTCAGTTCAGTGGGAAGTGGCTCCAGATTTACATTCTAGTGACCACTTCCCAGTGTGGATTCGTCTGCTGCCTAGGACAGTGACCAGCAGGAGACCATGCAGGTGGATGATACAAAGGCCAAATTGGTTACAGTACAGTCGACAGGCTATTTTTGAACGAAAGGATTGTGCACTCATGAGATCCAAAGGGCTGCCGCAGAGTCCATCCCCAGGTCTAGTAACCACCTTGTACGACAGTCTGTACTGTGGTGGAATGACGACTATCAATTGGCAATCAGGGCCAGACGGACAGCTCTTTGGAACTTCAAATGGTGACCAACTACAGACAATAGTTCATGTCTTCTAGTCTATGAGAGCACATGCAAGGCGAGTGATCAAAGAACGGAAGAGGGCTTCCTGGAGGGAATTCATGACTTCTTTAATCAGTCCACTTCTACTGCGCAGGTTTGGGAATCAATAAGACGTCCTTGTCAAATAATGGGGTCTTGGTGGACACACCAGAAGAGATAGCTCATGTTTTAGCGGAACATTTCTTTACTGTTACTAAGTCGTCCAGACAAACTCTTGCTATTTAGGTATTCTGTTGGTCTGCAGAGATGAGGAAGCTCAATTTTTTCTCGCGTAATGAAGAAGTCTACAACCTTACACTCTCCATGTGGGAAGTGGAATCAGCTATATCTGCAGACAAAGACACTGCTACAGGACCTGATGAGATCCATTAGATCATGCTTCGTCATCTGTGCCCTGAAGCGAAAGGTCACCTGCTCTCTTGTTTAAATTGGATTTGGTTTGATGGACAGTACCCCACGACCTGGAAGGAGGCAATCTTAATTCCATTCTGGAAACCAGGTAAGGACCGGAGTGCCCCTAACAGTTATCGGAGTGTCGCTCTTATTAGTTGTATTGGTAAGACTCTCGAACGAGTGGTCAACTGCCGCCTCGTCTGGCTGCTTGAATCCCAAGGTTACCTGAGCCACTCCCAGTCTGGTTTCAGGGGCTACCGTTCCACTCTTGACAACTTAATTCTACTGGAGATGCCAATGCAGGAGTCCTTCTTACGCCACAAGCATTTAGTTTGCGTGTTTATTGACCTCAAAAAAGCATATGACACTACTTGGAGGTACAAAATCCTTTGCCAACTTCATGAATGGGAACTACGTGGACGCCTGCCACTTCTGAACCAGTCTTTTCTCAAGGACAGGCATTTTCGTTATTGCATTGGCGATGCCATATCTGATTGCTATGTTCAGGAGAATGGTGTGCCCCAGGGCAGTGTCCTCAGTGTTACATTGTTTGCCATCACTAGCAATGGCATTTCCTCTGCAGTCAGGAGCCCTGTCAAATGCTCTTTGTTTGTGGAGGACTTTGCAATCTTCCACTGTTCCTCTGAACTTACGACGACGACGAGGTAGCTACAACTGACCATTAGGAAGCTGCAAATCTGGGTCCAGACAACTGGTTTTCGGTTCTCACCTGAGAAGACTGTGTGTATCAATTTTAATTGTGCCCCTTGGAGTTTTAACCAAACAGAGCTTACAATGGGGGACCGTATTTTACTTTTTCAAGACACTGTGCGCTTTTTGGGTTTATTATTTGGCTTGAAATTAACGTGGCTCCCACACCTGAAAGACCTACGAAGAAAGGGCTTTCGGTTGTTGAACGTTTTGAAATGGTTTGGTGGAAAAACATGGGGAGCTGACAGGTCCCGCTTCCTACAGTTTTATAGGGCATTTGTTCGATCAAGCTTAGACCATGGCAGCATGGACTATGGATCGGCCCGTCCTTCCTACCTCCGAATGTTAGATGCTGTCCACCATGTGGGCATTCGGATATCAACTGGAGCCTCTCGGACCAGCCCAGTTCAGAGTCTGTGTGCAGAGGCTGGTGAGCCACCACTCTGCGGTGATGTATCCTTTTGGCTTGACAGGTGCTGAAAACCTCAGTGTCACCCCAGTCATCAGCATTTAGTTCAGTGATACAACCCGCCTTCGAACGACTATTCAGGAATACGCGCTACGGCCTGCCTCAAGGATCTGGATCTCTCGAGCATGAAAATGCACACCCAGGGATGGAACGCACTGCCACCTTGGTGTCTTCGGAGGCTCAAAGTTCTTTTAAGCTTGATGCAGTATCCGAAAAATTGTACTCCAGATATGGTTTTTACAACTTTGTTTTCGTCTATTTTAAGTATGTACCATAGTTTTATCATTATTTATACAGATGGATCCCAGCAGGGGAATGCTCTTGGTTGTTCTGTGATTTTCCCTGATAGGGGTTTTAAAGTAGGTCTTCCAGAACAATTTAAAAATTATGATGCGGTGTTATATGGCATTCCAATGGCACTGGAGATGGTTCACAGACATCACCGTACAAGTTTTCTTGTCTGTTCCGAATCTCTTAGTGCACTGCAAGTGCTTCAGCAAATGTATCCAGTAGACTTGTTGATTCAGCTCATCCATGACTACTTACAGTGGCTCCAACATCATGGCAAGGAGGTGAACTTTTGCTGGGTACCTGGCCATGTTGGGATACAAGAGACTGAATGGTTGCAGCTATTGGACAACGAACTGTGGTCACCACAAAAGCTTGGTGGACTTCGTGTCAGTCTCGCCACGGGAAGGAGGTTTTGCTTACCAGACTGCGTATCAGGCATAGCCCTTTCACAGATAGCTTCCTCCTCTGGGGCAAGGAGCCACCTTCCTGTGAAGTTTGTGGTGTGCCGCTTCCAGTTCAGCATATTGTGGCTACGTGTGTCATGTATACTGATAATAGGGCAGCCCTTGGTCTCGCTGGAGATCTGCCCACCGTCCTCGCAGATCCCGATACCAGTGTTAACAGAGTGGTGCAATTTTGTGAACTATCAGGCCTCATCCCTCAACTGGTGGGGAAGGGCGGCAGACTTTAGTATGTTTATAAACTGCTCTGCATGTGGGGACAGCCTTCGTCCCCATCCATGTGATTTCATGTTTATTTTTTGTCAAGGTGCTGATGACCGTGATGTCGAGCGCCCCCTCAACCCAACTCATCATCATCACGGATTCAGAAAATATCATTCTTGTGCAACACAGCTAGCTCTTTATTCCCATGAAGTAATGAGTGCTGTCGACAAGGGATCTCAGATCGATTCCATATTCCTAGATTTCCAGAAGGCTTTTGATACCGTTCCTCTAAGCGCCTATTAATCAAATTGCGTGCATATGGAGTATCATCTCAGTAGTGTGACTGGAATTGTGATTTCCTCTCAGAGATGTCACAGTTCGTAGTGATAGACTGTAAATCATCGAGCCTCCAGGGGCTCAGCATTCACTTGCTAAGTACGGGCTTGGCGACCCCAGGGTCCTGAGCTGGGGACTGGTCAGCGCCGCCAGTCTCCTGTCACCATAACCCCCGGACATGCTTCAGCGACCACCGTATGGCGCGGCGGTGCAATGTTGTGTGCTGCGGGGAATGGTAACCTTGGCTTGACCGCCTGGATTGCGAGGAAGGCCAACCTCTATAAAAAACCCTCAATCTTTCGTTGTGCTCCGCGCCTAGAAGATGCATGGCTGTTGGGGTGGAACAGTCGCAAGCGGGCAACCTCTGGGGCACCTGCCGCACCCCTGTTGTATAAGGCTTACACAGGCATGCGGGGCTCTGTCTGAGCGGACCTTTAGTTCCCTAGCTGCTCGTGGGACCGCAATGGACCCTTCGACCTCTACATTTCCCCCTACCAGTGGCTTGGGTGGGCCACTGGTAAGAAAACACACCCCATCGAAAAAGCGGCTACGCGCTGCGAGTCCTCCAGCACCTGGTGTTGCTAGAGATTTAACAGACTGTCGTAACGGAGCACATGCTGATAATCAGAATGTGTTTTTGATTATTAAACAGAAGGAGGGTAGCTTTGAGAGGGTTTCTTCCTTTTACATCCACAAGGGTGTTGATGGAATTGCAGGAACACTGAAATCTGTGAAGTGACTGTGCAATGGGACTCTGTTAGTTGAGACTTCTAGTTCCCGTCAAGTCGCTTCCCTTCGGAAAGCAACCTGTCTTTGAGATACGCTATCGAGACAGAGCTGCACTCCACTTTGAATTATAGTAAGGGTGTTGTGAAGTGTAGGGACTTGGTGGATATCCCCATAGACGAGTTAAAATCTGAGTGGGCTGACGAAGGTATTGTTGATGTGCAGCATATTATGAAACGAGTCGATGGGGACCTCGTCAAATCTGACTCGTTTATTCTCACGTTCAGTTGCCCGAGACCCCCAGAGCATGTTAAAGTGGGGTTCTTACATTTGCCAGTACGGCCATATTTCCCCAACCCAATGCGTTGTTTTAAATGTCAGCGCTTTGGGCATACTACATTGGGGTGCAATGGGATAGCCACTTGTGGTAAATGTGGTCAGCCTGCCCATGACAGAGCCGATTGTTCATCGCCTGTGAAGTGCGTGAATTGCTCTGGGAGTCACCCTGTCTTGAGCCAGATCTGCCCCATCTATCTCGAAGAACGGAAGGTACAGGAGATTAAGCGCATCCCCTATGGTGAGGCCAAGAAGCTCTCTAAGGCCATGCAACCTCCTGTGTTTTCAACATCTTTCGCTTCCGCTCTGAAAAAACCGGTACAAATGGCCACTGTTGCTACGCAAACAGAGGTTGCTAGTGTTAGCACTAATACCTGCGTTTGCCAGTGCACTTGTGCTGCTGCAGTTGTTTTGCAACCTGCGGCTCTCCCCACTGCGTCGGACAAGGCTGTGGTTGCTGATATAGGGGTACTTCCTGCCTCTCCCCATATGGCACCTTCTGCCCAGGTGAGTAAAGCTCCAACTGTTGACAAGGCTCTGCATTCTAAGCCCCCCCCCCCCCCCCCCCCAAGACAAAGATGCAGAAGATGAAGATTTTGCCACCTGAGGAGACTAGTCAGGGTCGGTCCGATGACGAGGCCATCGTACTGTCTGATATCTCCCGTGGGTCGTCGTCAGAGCTTATGGATATTGATGTCGACCAGGGGCGATCTTCTTGCCCCAGGAATAAATCTCCGGCCAGTACGGGCTCCTCCAAAGCACAGAGGCAGGGTGAAAGTTCAGCCACCCTGATCACTGGCTCCCATATTACAGTGGAATCTGAATGGGTTCAGGACGCATGTGGCCAAATTACAACTCCTTGTACGAGAGTGCCCTTTGTGCTTTTGTCTCCAAAAGACACATTTTCGGGCCATTGATGCCTCTTATTTATGGGGCTATACCGTATATCGAAAAGATGATCTGACGGGGGAAAGGGCAAAGGGTGGTGTTGCGGGTTTTGTCCGTGACATGCACCCCTCATCTCAGCTCCCTCTCGTCACCGACTTGCAAGTAGTTGCAGTTGACATTCTTGTGGGTCGGAGGCTCACAGTCTGTTCAGTTTATTTACCGCCTCAGGATGCAATAGGCTCTGAGGCTCTCACAGACCTTATTAGCCAACTCCCCCGTCCATTTCTTCTTCTGGGGGACTTCAGTGCTCATAATGTCTTATGGGGCTCTGCGACTACTTGCCCCAGGGGTCGCATTCTGGAAAGCCTCATGATGTCTGAAGAACTGTGCATCCTCAACTCTGGTGCTCCCACTCATTTCTGTACTGCTTCCGGGTTGTCATCGGCTATTGACCTTTCCTTTTGCTCTCCAGCACTCGCAGATTCTGCTCTGTGGGAGGCTGCTGCTGACCTCCATTCTAGTTACCACTTCCCCCTTTGGATTCACCTCCTGGATGAGGCTGTGGCATTACCAGTGCCGCCTCGGTGGCACCTCTGCAGAGCTGACTGGACACTTTTCAGGCAACTGGCTGTTTTGGAACACTGTGCCAGCGTCCACGAATGGGTAGACCATGTTACAGCTGTGACCTCCTATGCTGCTGAATTGTCAATCCCACGGTCATCCGCTAATCCCAAGAGGCGTCCTGTGCCTTGGTGGACCATTGAGTGCCGCTCAGCCATCCGAGCCCGCCGTGTAGCTCTGCGCCGCTTCAAGTGCCGTCCCTCAGCTGACAATCTTGCGGCCTTTCGGGTGGCAAGGGCCTAAGCGCGGCGAGTGATTAAAGAGAGCAAACGACGGTCATTGCAATCGTTCTTGAACTCCATCTCTCGCTCCACTAGTTCTACGAAAGTATGGGAAGCCATCAAGAGGATTTCCGGGAAACTCAGCCAACTACCTGTCACGGCATTGCTGAATCAGGGATGTCTCCTCACGGCGCCAAGAGACATTGGCCATGCATTTTGCGGGCTCTACCACCACTATTAACTGTGATCCAGATTTCTGCCGCTACCACACTGCCATCGAGAGAGGTCACTTGGACTTCTGGTCTCTAAATTCTGAACCCTGCAACTGCCCCTTCACAATGTGGGAACTGGATTCGGCGCTGTCTGTGGCTCATGATACTGCGGCTGGTCATGATCAAATCCAGTACAGCATGCTGCGGCACTTGTTGCTGCCATCCAAGGGAGTTCTCCTGAACTGTTTTAATATGATATGGTTATCCGGCACGTACCCTGACTCGTGGAGGGAGGTGATTTTGATTCCCCTCCTCAAACTAGGAAAGGACCGAACGCATCCCAGTAGTTATCGAAGTATTGCTTTGACGAGCTGTGTCGGAAAGACGTTGGAACGCATGGTCAACCGTCGCCTGGTTTGGCTGCTCGAGACCAGGCAGCTCCTTAGCCCCTCTCAGTGTGGCTTTTGGAGATGTCGTTCCACTATAGACAACTGGACCCTGCTTGAGGCCACCACCCAGCAGGCCTTCCTACGTAACCAGCATTGTCTAGGTGTATTCTTTGACATTAACAAGGCACCACCTTATCCTCAATCAACTCCACGAGTTGGCCTTTCGTGGCCGTCTTCCCATCTTCATTCGGTCCGTTCTTTATCACCGCCTCTTTCGGTATCGGGTTGATAATGTGCTATCTGATTTGTACGTGCAGGAGAATGGTGTTCCTCAGGGCAGCGCTTTAAGTGTCACCCTCTTTGCCGTCGCTATTAACAGTATCACGTCCACTATCCGGAGTCCTGCCCAATGCTCCTTGTTTGTGGACAATTTTGCTGTTTTCTGTTCTTCCTCCAGTCTTGTCACTGCTAGTTGGCAGTTGCAGCTTACGATAAAGCACTTAGAGGCATGGACTGCAAAGACGGGTTTTACCTTTTCTGCAGACAAATGTGTGTGTGTTCATTTTACTCGTTCTCGGCGTCCTTTTACCTCCCCTGAATTGCGTCTGAGGGACACCGTTCTTCCTTTTAGAGACACTGTGAGGTTCTTGGGCCTCACTTTTGATTCCAAGTTGTCATGGTTGCCTCACCTTAAAGACCTCAAGGTGCGGGCCCTGAAGGCACTGAAGTGTCTGAGCCATCGGTCCTGGGGAGCAGATCGGGCGCGTCTGCTGCAGTTTTATAGGGCTTTCGTCCGATCGCGTCTTGACTATGCTTGCAACATGTATGGGTCAGCAAGGCCTTCGTATCTGAAGATTCTTGACGCAGTACACCATGAAGGTATCAGGCTGGCCACTGGTGCCAGTCCCATCCCCAGCCTGTGTGCTGAGGGAGGGGAACCGCCGCTCGCCATCCAGCGGAAACACCTCATGGTGCAACGGGTGTGTCGATTCCTTGCCTGTCCTACCTCCCCTGTGTACCCTACCATTGCCCGACCGCCTATGGAACGTCTCTTTTTCCAGTCGTCCCAGGGCAACAAGACCATTTGGGATTCGTGCCAAGCATTTGCTTGAGTCCCTTGGTGTGGAGCGTGTGGCCCCCCAACGACAAGGTTTTACTCGCCTGCAACTCTGGTTGCTCCAGAGGCCCAGCATCCTTCTAGACTTGTCGGAGTACCGGAGGAGCTTCACTCCAGCGTTTGTTTTTACCTCCTTATTTTCTGATATTTTACACCAGCATCCGGGCCATGTACCTGTATTTACGGATGGCTCTAAACAGGGGGACTCTGTTGGTTGTGCTGTTGTTTTCCCTGATCGAGTCATCAAGTTACGGCTTCCTGCGGCGTTTACCATCTTTGATGCTGAATTGTTTGCGATCTTGCGAGCATTGGAGCAGATGAGATGTGTTCCCAGTCTTAAGTTCCTCATCTGTTCAGACTCCCTGAGTGCCCTTCAGACCTTCCAACACTTGTACCCAGCGGATACGGTCATCCGGAACATCCATGATACCCTACTCCACCTGCAACGGCAGGGAAAGGAGGTTTGTTTCTGCTGGGTGCCGGGGCACGTGGGTATTAGGGGAAACGAACTGGCGGATGTGGCTGCCAAAGATGCATGTTCCCTCCCTCACTTTGTTGAATGTGCCGTCCCCCTCCATGCTGTTACCTCCCTTTTGCGTTTTCGTGTTATGCGTCAATGGGAAGAAGACTGGCTGGCAGTTGGTGACAATAAGCTGTGTCTGCTCAAAGCCACTACGCGGCCATGGCGTACGTCCTACCAGTCATGCAGGCGGAATGAGGTTCTCCTCACTCGCCTCCGCATCGGGCACAGTCCCTTAACGCATGGTTTTTTACTCCAGCGGGAGAACCCCCCAATCTGCAGTGCTTGTGAAGTCCATATTACTGTCCGCCACATTTTACTTACTGTCTTTTATTCTCTGACCAGAGGGCGGTGGTTTCTTTGCCACCAGATTTGCCCTCTATTTTGCAAGATGACGCAACGACTGTGGTTACGGTCTTACGGTTTTGTGTCCTGTCCAATTTGTTGCCTCGGATTTTAGGGAGAGGGTTTTAATGTGCTGCTGGGTGACTGGCTCACCTAGGTTTTAGGTAAGAGGTCCGCCAGTCACGATTACCTCCTTGTTTTTCTTCGGTTTCTGTTCTCTTTTCCTTGTGTTTCCTTTCCTTTTTTAGTGTGTTCCTTCTCCTCTTGTTTTGCCTCTGTATGTGGAGATTTGGATCTGCGTCAGGTCTGCATCTTTTAGCCATTCTTGATTGCTGTTCGTCTTAGTCCCTTCACTGCATGTGTTCCTGTTTATATATGCTTGGGCGCTGATGACCACGCTGTTTAGCGCCCGTAAACGTCAAACACAAATACAAACACACACACACACACACACACACACACACACACACACACACACACACACACACACACGTAAATCATCGAGTAGAACAGAAGTGATATCTGGCCTTCCGCAAGGTAGTGTCTTTGGCCCTCTGCTGTTCCTGATTTACATAAATGATCTAGGTGATAATCTGGGCAGCCCCCTTAGATTGTTTGCACATGATGCTGTAATTTACCGTCTAGTAAAATCATCAGATGATCAATTCCAGTTACAAAATGATCTAGAGAGAATTTCTGTATGGTGCGAAAAGTGGCAATTGGCACTAAACAAAGAAAAGTGCAAGATCATCCACATAGGTACTAAAAGGAAGCTGATAAATTTTGGGTATACAGTAAATCGCACAAATCTAAGGGCTGTCAATTCGACAAAATACCTGGCAATTACAATTACGAGCAACTTAAATTGGAAAGACCACACAGATAATATTGTGGGGAAGGTGAAACAAAGTCTGTGCTTTGTTGGCAGAACACTCGAAAGATGCGACAGACCCACTAAAGAGGCAGCCTACATTACACTTGTCCATCCTCTGCTGGAATATTGGTGCGCGGGGTGGGATCCTTACCAGGTAGGATTGAGAGAGGACATAGAAAAAGTGCTAAGAAGGGCAGCCCGTTCCATGTTATCGCGCTATAGGGTGAGTGTGTCACTGATATGATACGTGAGTTGGGGTGGCAGTCACTGAATCAAAGGCGGTTTTCTTTTTGCGGCAAGATTTATTTATGAAATTTCGATCACCAACTTTATCTTCCGAATGTGAAAATATTTTGTTGACACCCACCTATGTAGGGAGAAATGATCATCATAATGAAATACGAGAAATCAGAGCTCGAACAGAAAGATTTAGGTGTACCTTTTTCACCTGCACCATTCGAGAGTGGAATGGTAGAGAAGTAGTATGAAAATGGTTCGATGATCCCTCTGTCAGGCACTTTAGTGTGAATTCCAGAGTAACCATGTGAATGTAGATGTAATACTTTTAATTTGAGGTGCAACATCAATTTTTGGTACCTCGTCTATAGTGACAGAGTTGAATAGTCATATCTTGGGAACTATACAGTCTAGATGGCTATGAATTGTCTTGTTTTGATGTCAGTGCTACGTCTCAGAAGTTACCATTACAAATAAACAAATCATTCCTTTGTTTATGGCAGTAGTTTGTATGAAAATAGTGTGCTAGCCAGAGATTTCTGTTGTGGATTTGCAAATATTGCTCTTTTATACATATATAAAATTACTAAACATAAAAGTATGTTTAACATATTGGAGCCGATGGTCATACTAGATATTTTCACTATGTTTTAACCGTAAAATCCAACAGACGTACATCATACTTTCACACTTCTCTTATTTATTTGTGATTTTAACATGTATTTTACATTTGCAATTGGCAAGACTAATTGTTGAGCTAGTCGTAAGTGCATTGTTGATGGTTAGTACACGCCTGTCTCTCTTGAATGTACCAGTGTTACGTGAACTGCACACTTCCTCGGGATATTGTTGAAGGTTGTTTTGTTTCTTATCGGCTGCCATGTTGTGCTATTGCTTGCATCCTTCCTGTGTGTAAAACCTTATAAAACATGAATATGGCTTTACAGAAACTCTCCTGCGAACCTTGCAGAAATAGCACTCCTGAAAGAAAGGATATTGCGGAAACATGGCTTAGCCACAGCCTGGGGGATGTTTCCAGAATGAGATTTTCATTCTGCAGTGGAGTGTGCGCTGATATGAAACTTTCTGGCAGATTAAAACTGTGTGGCGGACTGAGACTCGAACTTGGGACCTTTGCCTTTTGCGGGCAAGTGCTGTACCAACTGAGCTACCTAAGCACAACTGATGCCCCGTCCTCACAGCTTTACTTCTGCCAGTACCTCGTCTCCTACTTTCCAAACTTTACAGGTGGTCTCCTGCAAACCTTGCAGAACTAGGTTCACAGGAGAGCTTCTGTAAAGTTTGGAAAGTAGGAGACGAGGTAGTGGCAGAAGTAAAGCTGTGAGAACAGGGTGTGAGTCGTGCTTGGGTAGCTCAGTTGGTTGGTTGAGCACTTGCTCGCGAAAGGCAAAGGTTCCGAGTTCGAGTCTCGGTCCGGCACACAGTTTTAATCTTCCAGGAAGTTTCATATCAGTGCACACACTGCTGCAAAGTGAAAATCTCATTCTGGAAACATCCTCCAGGCTGTGGCTAAGCCATGTCTCCGCACTATCCTTTCTTTCAGGAGTGCTAGTTCAAGGTTCGCAGGAGAGCTTCTGTAAAGTTTGGAAAGTAGGAGACGAGGTACTGGCAGAAGTAAAGCTGTGAGAATGGGGTGCCAGTCGTGCTTGGGTAGCGCAGTTGGTAGAGCACTTGCCCATGAAAGGCAAAGGTATCGAGTTCAAGTTTCAGTCCGGCACACAGTTTTAATCTGCCAGGAAGTTTCATATCAGCGCACATTCTGCTGCAGAGTGGAAATCTCATTATGAATATGGCTAAGAGACATTGCTTGTCAGACTTAGCGATTGAAGTACTCTTGGACAATGTCTCAGAACTTGATGGTCTTTCGGACACCATCGGCAATTTTTCAGAAAATGAAGATGATTCACATGAGCTGCAAACGTGTGCTGCTGATAGAAATGATAGTAGTGAGTATGAAGAAGCTAATGCACAAATTTCTATTAGTAAGGTTTGTCAACAGACTGCCCTGCATAATGAGTGGTGTCATTTTGTTGCACTCTCTGAATTGCCTCTGTTTGAAGAAACAAGTGGAATTCGGGTTCCTGCCTATAAGTTATCAACAGAACTAGATGGTTTGTTGCAATTTTTTTGGTCACAGCATGTTTCTAACAGTAAAGTCAGACAAAATATATATTACACTGATACTGTTTTTGGTCTTCACCATCAGAACAGAATCAAATCAAAACCTTTATGGAAAAAATCGAGATCAGTGAGGACACATGAATTATATCAATCTTTTGCAAACGTTTGCATGTGTGTGTTGTAAAGAATCCTAAACTTAAGGATTAGTGGTCTGAAGACCCTGTGCATGCTTCATCATTTGCTTCTCAGCTAATATCACAATACAGATTCTTTGCCATATTCAGGATGCTCCCTGTGAACAATAATGCATTATGGGTAACTCAACAAGAACCAGGCCATGACCCTCTGCATATAATAAGACCTGTTTGGGACATTTTCACAGAAAGATGCAGAAAAGTATTTCATCCATCACAAAATCTGACCGTGGATGAAGCAATATGTTCTTTTCATGGAAAAATCGGATTCCGTGTTTATATGAAAGACAAACAAGAGAAATATGAGATAAAATTTTATGTTGTAAGTGATGCTCAAAAAGGTTACATGTGCAATGCTGAAGTTTATACTGGAGGAAAAGAAAATGTTGACAGTTCTGTCAAATGCCTGCTGCCGAAGTTATGTTCCTCTTACATGGGAAAAGAACATGTGGTATACGTGGATAGATTTTATACAAGTCTTTCATTCCTTGAAGAACTGTGGGGAAGAAGTACATTAGGATTTGGAACTGTGATGAATAGGTTTGCCTAGAGACCTAATAAATCAAAAACTAAAGAAAGGAGAAATGACTTCTCTCCGCAAAGGACACCTTTTCTGCTTGAAATGGAAAAACGTGATGTACACATGTTGTCATCACAGCATAAGATGACTGCTTTGCATGTCAGTATAAAATCCAGGAGTGGATATGTTGAGGTAGTAAATGCAGATGTTGTTCTAGACTACAACTTGTCTAAAACAGGTGTTGACAGAGGAGACCAGCTGACGAGATACTATACCTTCCAGCGAAAAACTGTGAAATGCTGGAAAAAGATTTTCTTCCATATTTTTATGAGGGCAGTTGTGAATGCCAACATTATTCAAAATATCAAAAACATATGCATTAGCAGATTTTATATGTAAATTAGCATAGCAATTGGTTCAAAAAGGAGGAGCAGAACTAAATAAAGACACACATTTAGCATCTGGAGTTGTAAATGCAAATAGACTCACAGCATATCATTTCCCTGAGAAACTGCCTCCAACAGAAAAGAAAATAAACCCAACTAGAAGATGCAAGGAACAAGGGAAAACTGCAGGAAAGGTAGTGAGAAAAGAGACCAGATACTACTGTAGGCCATGTAACACAGGTCTTTGTGTTCCCAAGTGTTTTCAAAGATTTCATACCCGAATGACATTCTCTAATTTGTAAAAATAAGAAAAAAATTTCACAATAAAACACTTTACCTATAAATGAAGCATTTAGTATTTCCTGCTGAGAAGTGATTTTAAATCAATAGCCTATCATTTCCTGTGACTTATGGAAATTTTGTTCACTTCGGGGAAAAATAAATGCTGAAAAACAGTATCTTTAGAGTAATATCTACAAATCCCTGTATAATTTATTTATACCAAATGTATACATATTCGTAAAGAGGAACGATGGAAGGTTAAGCTGATATAGTGCCTAAAGAGGTAAGTGGATTAGTGAATTTATTAAAATATTGTAAATTGTAGCAAATTTCCTCAGGCTCCAGGTATTAACTGGATTGCCAACCCATTAGGCTCCAGTGTGTTACAAAATGCAAATTGGGGAACAGATATATCAGCTGTCTTTGCACCTAAATTTGTAAAAAAAAAAAAAAAAAATGTGCGACCTATGGAGGAGGTGAAAATAACCAGAATAATATGTCTGAAGTGACGACATCCCATAGTCTTGGTGCAAGTAAAGGGAAGCTAAATTTTCTGGTTACCATTGGCAGTGTGGCAATCAAACTGTTAATGAATTATTTCGTAAATCCAGAACTACTAAGGAAATGTTTATTGGAAGACCCAGAATGTGAATGAATCCTTCAATAATAGTGCATGTGGCTAAAAATGTTTCTATTGGCCTCATGACTCTGTAATAACTTTTGATGGTGGGAACTATGAAACACTGAAGGTAGGTATGAGATTAGTGCAGAACACTGATAGAGGTTTGTAAAAACTGTAAATGCTTGGAGTATGCCGAGCAGAGTTTGCTGTTTAGTAAATGACAAAAGAACCAAGAAAAAAAGAAGAGGGGAAGTATTGGGTGATGGTGACATTGGAGAGTACACAGGATAATTGGAGTGCATTAAAGAGTTAGAACTGTAAGCATATAAAAGTTTATGATAACAAAAACTTGGAACCTTTTTTTTTTCCTATAAATGACCATTATTCCAGGAAGTATTGAAGATAGAATCATGTGAAACTAGAAAAATAAAAATGTCCTACTTTCTTCACTTTTTATGTTATGTAGTCACAAAATTCTGCCATAAAACAACATAACTTACCTTATAATACATTTTTTGCAGTAATTCTAATCCAGTATATATCTACAAAAGCACATTCATTAATTGTGGAAAGTGGGAAGTTGGCAACTTATAAACTTCCCAAGATAATGGATCACAAAGTTTGATAATTTAACTTTGGCAGCATGGGACATGCAGTCTTCCCTTATAGTTATCTAAGTGGCCACCTTCAACAGAGATTAAAGCAGAATTACAAAATACAGTGAAGGAAAATTTACAATTCTAGGTGGATGACAGTACTGGTTAAGGATTTTCATCTCTTTCTAATTCGAAAAAGAAAACCAGCAAGTTTTTTTTTTTCCCTCCACACCCTTCAACATGCTAGGCATACACCATGTGAAAGCGGTTATTTTTTATAGTCCTGGAGACTGTTCAAAAGAATGGATTATGCAATACAGACATGTATTCATATCCCCTGCAGAATCTGTGATCTTTGCAGGTTGACATCTGTTGGGTCTCCAAGTTAACTGATTCAGTATTCCACATTTCGTTTACCCAGGAGCAGTTTCCTCTAGCCTTTTATAACCTAAATCCATTTCCTACTGTCCTATCCTAGAAGTAAATATAGACTTAGAAGACGGAATGTAACAATAAAATTATGTTACTTAAGATCTAAGTGTGAAAGCATATGAGTACCAGTATATTAGTCAATGGTGATAAAAAGAACGCAACATAAAGATTTAAAATTTCGTTTGAAGTGTGATTATGTGGGCATGATCATAAACATGTGCAGTAAAAACAGAAAATGGTCTGTAAAAAATTTCCTTCGTCTATTGAAACAATTAATTTGTATGTTTTCTATGAGGAATTTTGGAACCTTTTCTATAAGAGAGATTGAGTACAATTGCACATAAACCTAAGATAGAAGAGGAAGGGAAAAGAAACCATTCCGTAAGTGGAGTATGACATACTAACATGCAAGAAAAAAGGCAATACCTTGGTGAATCAGTCATTTTGTGCCATAGCCTGGACTTTTGTTTTGTCTGGTGAAAGAGAGCTAATGAACTGTTTGACAGCTCCTACACTCAAACAAAACAAAAGACTTCAGTTATCTCTGAAGAGAGAGGGCTAACGAATGTTGTTGTAATCATGAATTGAAAGAAAAGTAAATGCAATTACCTTTGATTGAGAGTACTGTAATAATGATATAGTCTGATCAAACAGAGTGAATGTGTCTCATGTTTTACCTATGAAAATGAAACAATGTGCATGTGAAGTAATTGAGAAAGTACAAGGAAATGCAATACATAAAGAGCAATAAAATATGTAAAGGGAAAGCATTTTCAAGATTATAGCACTCAATGAACAACTGTATGGTTGCATACACCAAGATTCAGAACAAACATTAAGTATGAAAGAAGGCTAATAAAGAGACACTATCCTTTATCAAAGCAAGATGAATTATGTGATATACATTTTTTTAAATGGAAATGTAGGGGGGGAGCTAAGCTCTTGTAAATTCTGATAAAAAAAATTATTATGTAAGAAATGATGAATCAAGACATGTCACAAAGAAAGAGAATGGTAAATGTGAAGGTAACTTTTGTAATGTGTGTAGTTAGGAATTTAAAGAAAGCGTTGATGATAAATGTAAAATTTATCCTAGGGGTTTGGTCTTAAGTGACTTTAAATAAAGATACAAAGAATAATTGGAGAAAACTAAAAGTTGTGGTTATTTGGTTGAAATTTTCAAATGTTAGATGATGATGGTAATTAGCCAAGTAAGTTTGATTACACAAAATTTTTCATCTCATTGGTGGCATCTGTGGCGTAACATGTCGATTCTGCAGAATAACATGTTCCATTTCTAACATCTCAGGCCAGCAAAAGATTTTCATGGAAATAGAGAATGTTGCTTGGTAGTTTTTAAGTGTGGAACATCCCACTGTGTACCCTCTGGTTTGCCTTATGTGGGGACTGGGTGTAAAAAAACATCAGCTCAGAGCTTTAACAATGCATGATGGTAAGTGCGTCTCCACTGGCTGTGGAGACCCATTTGTGCCATGTTTTTGCGGCGTGGCAGTGCCATGGAAGTCACAGACAAAGGGCACGGGCGAAAAGTCAACGTCAGAACAGTTGAGGATTATACATGAGAACTGTCAGTCTGCAATGTATCAGTGCAGCAATACATGTTGTGATCTATTTTGAGCTACAAGTTAAAAGAGATCTGGTTCAGCTACAGTTGTAAATGAAGTTGTTCATTGCACTTATAATACAGAATAGTTATTGCAAAAATGATTATGTCATTTTAGTAGCTTGAATAGACAGGCCCGCTACAACAAATAACTCAAGAACAATGATCCCAAGATATTTGTAAGGTAAAGTTGGCACACACATCAGCGAAGTGACGAATCGTGCATGGAGTGGAACAAATCATACCAGATACCCCATCCTATTACAATTCGGTTGAGATTTCAGTATGCTATCCATGATATACAGTTTAACAGGTCACTGGCAGCTTCTAGAAATAGCCTCTTGTTTTCGCATGGCAATCAGCCGGGTGGCAGTCGGTCATGTGTTGTAGGAGCATGGCATCGAGGTTTTCCTCAGCTGTGAAATTGTGTGTTATTTTGCATGATGTTCGGTCCTGGTTTAGCAAAGCTCGCTTTAGTACTATAATTCGTAAGTTTGTGTGCAGAGGGAACACTTGTGTCTTTATTTCACGAATTAGATGACAAACCATTTTCAAGCTGGACAACTGAAACAAAGTGTGCTTGTATATGCACCTCATTTAGACATTAAAATAGTTGATGGAAAACAAAACAGAATATTACAATTTTCTTGGTATAAAAAGTATCCTTAGCTTACAGGTCACTCTGTAACAAATAAATTGTATTGTTACACATGTGTTTTGGTTGATGGGTCTTGGACTAAAAAAGAACATTCTTTCAGAGTATGTGTGACAAAAAATTTTGACAGAAGAAACACCAGAATCTAAGAAGTCTCTTTTTTAAGAATCCAGAGAGTATTCATTGTTGAGTCATGCGTGAATTGAACATTCAGTTTCTGAAGGAGCCAAACTTCTATCCGTAAAACATAACATGATTCTGAAACAAAAATAGATTCAGAATTGAGAGACTTATTGATGTTGTTTGTTTCTAGGGCAAGCAAAAGTTTTGCATTCAGAGGACACTTTGAAGATGAAAGTTTTGATAACAAAAGGAGTTACCTTGAATTATTGGTAATTTTGTTTACTCAGGAACATTGATCACTTGCAGAGCACAGCTTGGTTCAAAGGAACATCAAGCACAATTCAAAATTAATTTATTGATTTGGTTACTGATGTCGTTAATGATCGCATTAAAGAAGAGTTACAGTCATATGAGTTGGCTGGAGTACAAGCAGGTGAAATCCTGGATGGTTATTGTAACTCAATAAATGAGCATTATTCTCAAGTTTACCCCACAAGGTGGTTACACAGGGTTTTCACACTGACAAAATTGCTCAGGGTTTATCAGAAATAGTTCTGAATGCAATTTATGTTTCGGGAGGTAACTGACAAAATATTGAACCAAACATGATGCCACAGTAATAATGTAAACATGGAAGAGTCCAAAATTTTGTTAAGCAAAAATGATCATGAGCTATATTTTTGCACTGTTGGGTTCATAAACTTCATCTAGTGCAGTGAGGCTTTTCATTTACTATCTTGTGGCATTCCATTCATTTTTAAGCAAGTCCCTAAAGAGAAAACAACTCCAAATCAAGGATCCGGATTGCCTCAAACATGTACTACACATTGCAATTTCAATTCATGAGCTGTTCAACCATGAGTTGAAAGACATCTCCAAAATATACACACAGAGTCTTTGAACAGTGCTTCTGGCCTGTTAAGCATTTTTAGTAAAACTCAATTCCTTCCCCTGCTTTACCTTTACAAAAAAAAAAAAAAAAAAAAAAAAAAAAAATTGTGTATATTGACCATCTCTATGTACTTCTTCAGGCAAAGTTGCATGTGATTTTAGTGCAGTGCTGAAATCAAGTAGACCATCTGTTTGTTAAAGGATATGAAATTGGAAGAAACTATGACCTCCTGTATTAAAAGCTACAGTAAGAAATTTCACTGTGAAATAAGTACAAGTCTGTAACATACAGTTCATTAAGGTGTTATCTTACGAGATCTTAGATAACATGATATCACAAACCAAAATGCGTTTTGGAGAGCTTCAGATTATTCAGTTGCTGGATAAGAATCAGTTTGGACATTATAAACGAAATTTTCAACAAAGAATGAGTGGAAAATGAGTCAAGAAACATTTATATTGGCAAACTTAAATATGCACCACCTTCAGATCTTAAATTCGTAATGGACAATGATCTTCAAAATATTTATAATGAAGTAAAAAACTTATCAAACTGATTCTTACATTCCCTGTCACTAAGCTCCTCCTGAGAAGTATGAACAACCTTAAAAGAATTTTAAAAATTCCTTGGGAATTCAACGACAAATGATAGATTAAGTTCTCTCTGCACAATTAAGGAAAAAAAAAAACTGGTTGAACAAGTGGTCAGAATTTTAAACATATACGATTGATAACTTTGAGACACGAGTATCTCCTGGATAGATATAAGAGGTAAGCCGGCCCACAATTAATCCATTTGTTTTGCCACTGGATTTGCATATTATCCATGCATTCCAAACACACTGCAGTAAAATAACTGCAAAAGGCATTAACTTTGATGGAAGATGTAAAGACCCAGTCCCTTCAAGGTGTCAATTTAGATGCTTTACACAGTGTTGTCAAGATATGAAAAGACTGAAGAATCCACAATCTCCAAAAGCTTTTGAAAAGTGGGATTCATTCAGCCTGACTAAGGGAATGTATCAGATCTGAGTAATAATGGTGACACTAAAATTCTGTGTGTTTCTTTGTGGGTGTTGGTATAGAGTTTCCTCTCCAGACGAGTGAGCATTTTAATAATAATGTTGTCACTGTTGAAAATGAATGTGTCAAAGACATTCATATACAGGAAATCAATGACAGTGTAGGAAGTGATAGTGAGAGTGGTGTTCCTCAGTTGCAGTCGTAAATGCAGCAGTGAAGACAACAACAACAACATAAATACAATTCACAAGGGTCATTCAAATTAAAGGTTAGTTCAAAAAAAGTTATTTATTAATATTTTATCAAGTGTGTTCTTAAAAGGCTAAAGTATGATTAGTACCCTCATCTGGAATCTCGGTTGCTATGAAAGATTGATCTGTACCTAGCCTGAGGCCTTGGCTGATTTGAAGAAGACAGTTTGGTTACTAGTTTTGCAAAGCCAGTGAATATGAAAGAAAGGCTGTGATGACAGATCGATCTGTAGTGTAGCACCATATTTAATGCACTTAACAATAGCCCACTCATTTTCTATTACAAATTTTAGAATATCTGGACGAGTTGAGAGTACTGTGTTCATCTGCCAACATCACTTTTCCGTTACACTATAAATGATGCATTTGGAGATAACTTTGCTGCAATGTACACTTGAATCACATTTTTCGAAAGCTGCAGGTATAAATGTGCCAAATATGGCACCTTAGCTTCGCAGACACACAAATCAACACAGTCGTTGCTTGGTTTCCTCTCCCCAAAATGTGTAATTCTTAGTGTGATTTGCTGTTTTAGAGTGTTGGTAAATCTAATGTCAGTGGTTAAACATAGTACAGAATCTAAATAACCTTTATTAGGTAAGAAAAAAAGTCCCTGACAAGTATTTTGATTCCTATTCCATACACATACCATACATAAACTACAAAATGAAGGGGGAGTGGGACCCTATATGTAGCCATTACTGCTTAAAAAGTCATTTCTCACATTTTTTAAAAGTTCATTTAATTATGTAAAAGTGGAGTTGCATTGTATGTTAATAGCTGAGCTAACAATTTAAGTTTCTGTGTGCAGACACCTAGTGTTAACTTTTAAAAATTATCCTTCTTGATATAAGCTGTCATTGCTTGCTTAACAAACTTAATTTTTCTTCCTAAACATTTTATATATATATATGCAGTGATCCATAAAGTCAGTCTGTTGAGCCTTTTGAGGGATAACAGCCTTTTTAATTTGGGTTTATTTTTTAATGAAATTCTGCACCACTGATTTAATTTCCTGGTGCACCTTTACCCCTCTAATCAGTAGGGGACTTTCCACAAGCAAGTAGATTGCTTATCCTCCTGACCATTTCGCTTGTAATCCCATGGACACTTAAGAAAACGTTGCATACCTCAAATTGTCCAGAGCTGGAAGTACTGTAATGAAATATTGGAAGTTTTTGCATCTTGGTTTGGAGTTACCTCCTTCTGGTACTGTTCTTCACCTACTAGAAATATTACCTACAGAAATCAATCATTGAAGATAAGAATCCTGTGTATCCTTTGATGTCATGTCGTAGAAACATGAAAATATTTCATTTCTTTCCTCTTTGATAACATTTCCAAAGCAGTTTTTATGACATCTAGAAAAAACAGATTTTTCATTCAAACAATAAATCATTAGTTTATCACTTTAACGCCTTTATTTTCAGAACAGAAGCTACTTGCAGTCTTCACCAATGTTTTTCTTTGAAACTAACTTGCCACTCTAGTTTTTGTAATCTAAACATTTAATTCATGACCATTTTATGATTTCACATTGATATTCAACATTCCTTACACGGTTTTCCTCTTTAAATTCCCCCTGCCAATATCTACATCCATATATTCTACCATGGTGCTTAACACTGCCAAAAAGCAGGAACACAGAAATAACAAACAGACCCAAAGGTCTGGGAACTATTGGTGATCCTCTGTAGAATCTCTTGCTGTGATCCTGAGTAGTCATCAGCGCTGCTTGTCTGAGAAAGTGCAACAGGGTGCTTGATTCCCTATCATGCAGCCACCAGGGAGGGTTCTTGGGGACTTTGGGGTTGCTCTGCTCTGTAAGTACCAGGGAAACAACTTCAGGGTTTCCTCTCCAGACGAGTGAGTAACATCCTTAAACATATGTTCCTGGAAAGTCCTAGCCATGAGCGTGGTTCTTAAATTGTTCCACTTTCTCCGTTTGCAGCGTCCACAACTTCATTCACTGTCTCCAAATTAGAGAATGACAATATGTAAACTCAAATAGCAACAGTGAACTACTAATAAAAAAGTGACAATCGATAAGTAAACCTATAACAACCGGAATAATATGCAAAACAAAAACGCTACAAATTTATGCGCCAATCTAATACACACTTCAAAAAAAGTTCTGTATCACATCGATTCCGAGATTTCCAGAACCTGTACAGACAATTGGAATAGAGATCAACGTAAACATAATTTCCGTCCTTTTTGTTGCACATGAGAACCACACAGATTGCATGTTGTACCACCATACAGTGAGACCTTCAGAGGTGGTGGTCCAGATTGCTGTACACATCGGTACCTCTAATACCCAGTACCATGTCCTCTTCTGTTGATGTATGCATGCCCTTATCTGTTGTGGCATACTATCCACAAGTTCATGAATGCACTTTTGGTCCAGATTGCCCCACTCCTCATCGGCAATTCTGTGTAGATCCCTCAGAGTGGTTGATGGGTCACATCGTACTTAAACAGCCCTTTTCAATTGATCCCTGGCATGATCGATAGGGTTCATGCCTGGAGAACGTGCTGGCCACTCTAGTTGAGCGATGTCATTCTCAAGATGTGCACGTTGGGGGCGCGAATTGTCGTCCATGAAGACGAATGCCTCGCCAATATACTGCTGATATGGTTGCACTATGGATTGGAGGACGGCATTCATGTATTGTACAGCCGTTACGGCGTCTTCCATGCTCACCAGCGGCGTACGTCGGACCCACATAATGCCACCTCAAAACAGCAGGGAACCTCCACCTCGCTGCACTCTCTGGACAGTGTGTCTAAGGCGTTCAGCCTGACTGTGTTGCCTCTAAACAGGTCTCCGACTATTTTGTGGTTGAAAGCATATGCTGTGGCTGCATGAAAAGCATTATTCAACATGGCAGCGTTGCTGTCAGGGTTCCTCCGAGCCATAATCTGTAGGTAGCGGTAATCCACTGTAGTAGTAGCCCTTAGGTGGCCTGAGCGAGGCATGTCATCGACAGTTCCTGTCTCTCTGTATCACCTCCATGTCTAAACAACATCGCTTTGGTTCGCTCCGAGACGCCTGGACACTACCCTTTTTGAGAGCCCTTCCTGGCACAAAGTAACAATGTGGACGCGATCTAACTGCGGCATTGACCATCTAGGCAAGATTGAACTACAGACAGCACAAGCCGTGTACCTATTTTCTGGTGGAATGACAGGAACTGATCGTTGTTGAACCCCCTCCATCTAATAGGCGCTGCTCATACATGGTTGTTTACGTCTTTGGGCGGGTTTAGTGACATCTCTGAACAGTCAAAGGGAATGTGTCTGTGATACAATATCCACAGTAAACTTCTATATTCAGGAGTTCCGGGAACCGGGATGATGCAAAACTGTTTTTGATGTGTGTATAATCGTTCACTATGACAATACTCATTGGAGAACTGGGTGATGGGAATGGCAGTTTCGATAGGAGTAGAAAGACTGTTCGATTTCGGATTGATATTCACTTGTTCTCAGTCACTACCAACCTCAGCTTTCAGTACTGTGTGGGAAAAATATCTTCATTGAACATGGAAATAAATTTAATCCATTTCATGTTCAATTACATACAGCATTTTTTTTCATTTGTTGTGTTTCAGGACGTTCCCATGCATCCATTTCAAAAATGCATCCATTTCAAAAATGGTATGCCATTTTTAACGATATGAACGTAATGATAGCACAAAATCCAGTCCTGACGGAGAAAATCTGCGACCCGACGGGAAATCGAACCTGGACCACTTCAATTAGCAATCCGTTGTGTCGAGCGCGCATCCATCGAGGCGGACTACATAAACCGTTGTGATTACGTAGATTTTCCCAGCGTAATAAATGTTCGTGCTCTTCACGGATTTACAGTCAGATTTCATTGTTCTGATGATGCGATGTTTCGTTGGTCCAAATGACCACTACCTTTGCGTGAGATTGCAGGTACACAATCACGCAGGAACTGAGGTAACATCAGCTATGACGACTCCCTTATATCTTGAGAACGCTGTGCCTGCATGAGAAGAGGAACGGCTGCCATCTGGGTAAAGAAGAACCGCAGCACCACAGGTGGCAAGAACTAACAAGGGCAATGAATCCTAAATTAAGATGAAACTGGTCGAAAACCAGGTCGCTGTTGTTTTATATCTGATAAAATAGGATTCCACATCTTGCTTAGAGGAACACCTTTATCTCTATTAATAATGTCAACAATGTCGGCCTGTTTCTGGGGTATAAAGGAGCTGCCGTATCTGGTGATACTTCGGTTTCGGTGTTTGTGCACCTACAATCTCACCTGAAGATGACGGTCACATTGACCGTCGACATGACGTGTCGTCAGGACGATGAAATTGGGCTGCATACCCGTGAAGAGCATCTACACACATTTCTGTGATTTTTAACTCCTCGGCTTTGTAAATACTTAAGAGGCACTGAGCACAGAATTCTTTGCTAGCTATAGTTGACTGAACGACTGGCATATCTTTATGCCAGAATGATTTCCAGAACCAACTTCATTTGTTTTAACATACAGAATTCTTTGCTAGCTATAGTTGACTGAACGACTGGCATATCTTTATGCCAGATAAATTTCAAGAACCAACTTCATTTGTTTTAACATACAGAAAGACTTCACTTGAGTGATTGCTTTAATAATTCTTTCGTTTCTTCTTCTTATTTTCCTCCCGTTTATGGGCATCAAGGGCGCCAGGATAATGTCCCGGTTGCAGTTACACCATTGCTCATCACATGTTTCTGTGACACCCAGTCTTAACAGAAAACATTGGATTGTTTCTCATTACAAGCAAAACAGCTTTTATGCAAGTGAAATTTTAAGTGTGCATTCGATAGATGGTCCCACATTAGTAATGAGACATTCGCTTTAACTGTATGTGTTAACAGACAGCAAAATACATTAATGGAAAATAAATTCCCAATACCAAGACCTAATTAGTGTAGGGTAAGGAAATCTCGGGAAAACCTTAGTCAAGGTATAACATATTTAAGTGATTAATTTTGCAAGTTCACAGGTTAATTTAAGCATTGCTATCAATGGCACCGAGGCAGAACCAGTTTTCATCAGAATACACAACACACCCCCACCCTGCCCTCCAGTTATCTCTTGCATGATACTGCTGAAGTTGCAAGCGGCGTTGGTTTGGGGTCAGTGGAATGTATGCTACAGGGCGACTGACTCGGATATATCCTTGAAGCAACCGATTTGTAACAAAAATGGTTCAAATGGATCTGAGCACTATGGGACTTAACATCTGTGGTCATCAGTCCCCTAGAACTTAGAACTACTTAAACCTAACTAACCTAAGGACATCACACACATCCATGCCCGAGGCAGGATTCGAACCTGTGACCATAGCAGTCGTGCGATTCCGGACTGAGCGCCTTAACCGTGAGACCACAATGGCCGGCGATTTGTAACAGTTTCTTGTGTCACTGTCGTGCCAACTCCTGCTCTAATTGCTGTTGCAGATGCAGTACGATGCACCACAGCTACACGCGTAACACAATGGTCTTCTGTGTCGGTAATGCCACATGGCCATCCAGAGCCCAGTCTTTTGGCGACCGTTCCATTTTGGGTCCACTGCTGCCAGCGAACATGTACAGTAGCTAAATTCCTGTCAACTCTTTCTCCTGTATCCAGCTTCTCCTAGCCGTATTACACAACCTCATTCAAACTCGGTGAGCTGTTGACAATGGCATCTTTGCCCTCTTAAAGGCAATCTTTACTAGCATCAGCTACAGCGTGTATTTACAGCAAACCTGATTTGCATCTTCAGACGACATGCACGAAGTTTGAGTAGACGTCGTATTCCAGGCGTAGAAACATCAGTGCCAGCTTTCGTTTATCTTGCACAACTCTTTGGCGGTGTTTGGTTATTTTCCCACGGTGTACGAAAAATTAGCCAGCAGACTCTGCACAAAATAACATGACCTATACCTGCACAGATAGCACGGCAGAGGAGGGAACAACGGTGATGATGGGGGCATCATTTTGAACAGCCACCGTGCAGCAGGGAAGATGCAGTTGAACAGATGACGTCTCCATGCAGACTTACATAGGGTAAAACTTCGATGTTACACATAGGGAGTCTGAAAACATCTTTTTAACACGCTTTGTCAGCGCAAACAAGAATTCGACAGATATGATTGCTCAAAATCAAAAACCTCTAGCTACAGTACTGAACAAGAAAATCAGTTACTCAGTAAGATAGTACATAAATAACAGATGGCCATTTCAGATGGACGAGTGCACAGCCTACCAGGTGACAGCCCACTGAGGCAGCTGCCCTTCAGGAATGGACAGGTGGACTCGTCTAGCACTCAGGATAAGAATGCCTTTCTGTGCAGAGGCTGCAATTACCTTGCATGAGCTCTCCTCCAACAGTGACCGAATAGTGACGGTAGCAGACCGTGCAGTAGGGGCTGGCACATGAGTTGGAGCCGGGGGGCTGGTGGACCTGGCGAATCAGCATGTACAGGTGAGATAACCACTACAGGACCTGTGGCTAGAGCGAGAAAGATGCTTAAATTGAAAATCAAAGCTATTAAGGTACAAACACCGCCAAATGAGGCTCTCATGTCAAACTCCACTATTGTATTAGGCCTTTTGACTTACTTGTTTTCACAAAAGCTGTTTTCTTAAACACGAATACATAGCCACATTTCAAACACTTTCATAATCTTCTTCTAAAACGTTAGAAGTTACAATACAGATCTGTTTACAACAATCGTAGGTAACCCCAAATCTACAAGGATTGGACAAAAATATGAAAACATATATGGTGGATGCTTCCATACTAAAGATAGCTGAAGTGTTTTGTGTTTCAAGAGTCACCGTATCGAAGGCTTATACCACTTTACAGAGAAAGCAGAAAATCATCATTCGCCAAGTCAAAACGCGGACGAAAGTGTTCGTTGAGTGATCGTTACAGATGTTATTGAAGAGGACTGTGACGAAAAATAACAGCACGACAGCTGCAAAAGTCACTGCAGAACTAAATCTCGTACTCATGAACCTGCACCTTATTAGGCATTGTAAGGTATTGTGGTTTGGTGTTTCCATATTTTTGTCCACTCAAAAAGTAGGGGCATGAGGAAATAATTAAATTCTATCATAGTAGTGTAGGCCTATACTCTTAGTGCTTCTGATGATGCAGCGTTGAATTAGAGTACCTCTTGGCGGAATTCGTAACACAATAGCTGATTCTGGGTGCATTACCTTTCAACTTTACCGTATTCTCTGATAATTTTGTGGAAAGTTTCAGAGTCAACATTAATGAGTGTCAAATCACTGTACTGGCCAGTAGGACAGCAAGAGAATAATCCCACAGTCAAGGTCGCTGATGATGTCACTTCTGATGTCAAATTACACTTGACCTTGGGCATATAAGCCCAGAACTGTTTAGAGCCCGTTTAATGGTGTCACTTCGCATGTCAAGTTAAGTAATTTTACGATATATATTCAACGTCAACTCTCTCCCCTCCAGGCCTGTTCATGCAACTAGGGGGACTGCTGTATGAGCACAGAACTGGTTACATTCGGTTGAATCCACTGACAAGGGGAGTATCGGGTTATACTTGATGACGTAACTTCCAGCGTCAGCCTACAAAATTGGACAACTTATATACAAGGTCACCCCACTCCCTTCTGTCCTCAGGCACCTCCTAAGGATTTCTGGTGTCAGGTTACAATTGACCTTGAGAGGGAGTATCACGTTACTCGTGAGGCAATGCACTAGGTTTGTTTGAGGTCTTCCCCAGTCTTGTGCCCTCAATGCCTTCCAATGCACCTGATACAGATTTCCCATGTTGAGGTACACTTAACATTGAGAGGAGATATCAGGTTACACATATGGTAATTGCATTTTGTAAAATCGAGGTTACCCCAACTTAACTGCTGTACTGCGTTCAACTAATTGATCCATTGATAAGGAATACCAGGAACTGATCACATGGTCTCTGGGCAGGAAAATGAAGATCACCCTCTGGACCAATGGAATTGAAGCTTTTCGTCTTCCTCCTCCTATTAATACTGCGCACTTGAGTGTGTGGCTTCATTCTAGTGCTGTGCGCCATAGGGAAACGGTGTGGTTTGTTATAAATAAAAATGTCCACTCAGTTACAGTCTGCAGGGAAAGAGTCAGAAAATAATAACAATGCTGTAACAGATTAACTTTTGATTTGTAGCCAATTTTTTTACAAAACGTTCTTAATTTTTCTTTCAGTCTCTGTTTATACTTATCTCACAATTTTACATTTCAATCGTTTCTTCCATACAAAATGTGTGGAAAACAAGTGGAACAGTGTGCAGTCACACACACACACACACACATACACACAAACACACCTATGACAATTGGTACATTCATCTATTATGCACATATGTCCTCTATAAATAACCATCCACACAACCAATCACTCTCAAGAGAATTGTGTGAGTAGGAAAGGGTCCCAACCCCATCCCCACAGATGAACTGTTTGTCATTATGACATGACAGTCCAGCTCTCAGTTGCAATGCAATGTGTAGCAGTTGACCTTGGGAAATAGAGACTACTAGGCATACCAAAAGCAAAGCAGTGCTAATGTCCTTAAGAAAGCTCCAAAACCCTCAAGCAAACACCTCTTGTAAATTTCGATTGTGAGAGCCTTTAACGCTGCACACCTCTGGGTGACACCTGCATCTAGGCGGTTGTGCACATTTTTGACCTGGTTCCCACAGACTCCGAGGTCTGTGACCCATTCGCCCCACCTTTTATTAGGTCGATACCTTCTTGTTTTGAGGTGTTATTCCTTAAGGATCACTAGCCAGATACCGAGATGTTTCGCTTATTTCAGAGTAGCATCTAATCATTTAACTGGATTGCAGCCTGTCGCCTGGTAGATGAAACTGCCCGCAACTAGACACTGAATAAGAAAATAAAGGCTTGCATTGATAGAGAATGACAATAAATCTGGGACAGGGCAGAAACATGGAAGAGAACTTACCAAGTATCAAGACTGTCACACGCCCTTCTGAGCAAGAGAGCTATATACCATCTGTCAGGACGTGGTACAAGTCCCAGCTACTTACTGAAAATATAGCAATGCACCTCAGACACTTTTGAATGTAGAGTAATCGGCACCCTGGACCACAGGGTGAAGCACAGAGTCCCTGTGGCGGTCAGGGAGGCGACTGGAGTGACCCAAGGCAACTTGAAATTTCAGAATTAAAAACGTAATCCTACTGTCGTGAGTTGATATAACATACAAGGTGTGTGAGAAAAGTAATGAAACTGACAACACTGTGAGCGATCTGGCAACGCTGTGTTGTTCTACTTGTGTAGACCAATGTGTACATCCCTTTCAGATGCTTGGTCCGAATTTCAGTCCCGTACAGCCATCACGTGATTATTGAGAGTGCCATCAGTGAAGATGTGTGAGAACAAATTCTTCCGCAACGGCACTGTTGCATGAAACATTCTCGGAGTTCTCGCCGCATCAGTTCAAGGTGAAACCTTGAGCTGTCAACGATTTCCACCATCATCGTCAGGAGCTACTGTGACCTCTGAAAAGCCGAAAGAAGCCTATGGGGAACATTTCTTATCAAGAGCACAAATTTTTCGCTGACACAAATCATTTGAAAGTGTTGAAGAAGAAACTCGCTATGAGAGACTTTCAGCTTTAAAAACAGACGAAAACTTCGAATCTGTGCGTGCTCTTGTGGTATCAGACTGATGTTTAACAATAAGGATAATACGTGAAATGTTAAGCACTTTCACTGAACATCAGATTCTGACTGAAAGGTTTGTACCAAAATCTCACAACTGAGCCGAAGGACAATCGAAGAAACATCTGCGATGATCTCCTTTTAGGGGATTGCCAGTGACCGCAAACGGTTCAGTCGTGTGACCACGTGTAATGAACTCTGGCTTTCTGAATACGATCCTGAGACAAAGTGACGAATGGCACACTGAGACATCTCAACCGAAGAAAGCTCGAGTGAACAAATCAGAGATAAGAACAACGCTGATTTGCTTTTTTGAAAATAGCGTCTCATACATATAAAGAATTTGTTCCTCCAGGACAAACTGTCATCCAAGTGTTCCACAAAGACATCTTTCAAAGGCTCAGGAAAAGGATGACGCGAGAGAGACCAGACATTGCAGATAAATGGATGCTGCACCGTGACAACGCTCCGTGAGTCAGGCGGCGAGTACACATAGCAGCAAAACTCGCAGCACCTGAAGAAAATGGCTGGGGCGGTCGTCAGAGTATTGTGCCCAAAATGGAAACAAAAGCTCGGCAAAAAACCCAGAAGCAGAGCATTACCCAGTACCACGTTCTGAAGTGACACTGCATTCATTAGTGCAGTAACTCCATAAAACACGCATCGATTGTGAAGTGATACTCCTGTTGGAAAAGAACTTATTAGTTTTACGACACCCGACATGAATAATCATTTTGAAGTTGCGCTGGTCCTAACATGTACGAGTGTTACGAAGTGCTAAATTTATCAGGAGCTATGTATATCGGTATATAAGTACACAGTGATTGATTTTAATATCCAAGTAACATCAGTGGTAATACTAACAAATAACTAACATTTCGTGTTTTTCTCGGTGTGATTGGTTTATGGAGTGCTTCCGGAGTTATGCTGATGTCTTGTTCCTATCTTATCGTCTAGAGACCTGAAACCAAACGTTTAAAGTAAGAGTTGGTAAACTGATATTTCACTTTTTAGCATCACTAAAAACCATTAATATGCAAATAAAATTTTATCATTCCATGATATATGCGACGAGCTTTGCGAAAGAAGCGGCGACACTTTCTGCACAACCCGCCCATCATTTTGCACGACAATGCGCGGGCGCATACAGCGCAAGCTGTGGCTGCTCTGTTCGGTCGATGAGACTGGGAAGTACTGTACAATCCACCATACTCTCCGGACTTAAGTACTTGTGACTTTGATTTGATTCCGAAGATGAAGGAAACACTTCGTGGCATTCGTTTCAGAACTGTTCCAAAGATTCGACAGACAGTAGACTGCTCCATTCGCACCATCAGCAGAACAGGCTCTGTTAATGGTGTACTACGCCTTCCACATCGCTGGCAACGGGTTCTACACAACGCTGGTGACTACTTTGAAAGACATTAACAGGTGCAAACATGTAACTGTTTTGTATTGGTTGTGAATAAATAGTTGCCATTGTTTAATTCCAACCCTCGTATTTGTAATCGACGGCGAGAGAGATAGGTGACGCAGTTTTCAATGTGAAACTAAGCAATCAATTTGAAAATAGACGATCCCAGCATATGAACAATGCAAAAACTCCGTAAAGTCTTGTCTCTACAAGTCAAGCACTTATCCTCTGCAACTGTATGACAAATTGAAAATTAAACGGCAACATTAGTAACTAAAGAGCTCTTAAATGTTTATCAATGTCAATTGTAACGTTGAAACAAGCACTGCAATTTTTTTTAAATAATATAGTTTTATATATGACGGAACAATCATGTTCTGCTATTGAAAGATATCCAGCAGTATCTAAATTATGAAAACACCCAAATAGCTAAGAAACCACCAATAGATTTAGCAGCTAACTATACTCCAAAATATTAATTGAATTTTCTTAAACAATATGGGAAGAAAATACTTTTGTTTCTGTGCCAGCTCAACTCAGCATGACACTTCGTAGTTGGTACCAGTTTACAAAGTGTCTTCTTCATAGACAGGAGAAGAAATTACAGCAGCACCGATGTGTAATCGACAAGCAACAAAGATTCGTGGCGCCGCTGTCACTGTGAAACTAAAAAATTTAACAACACATGATGAAAGCATGTGAACATTGTCAAAAATAAGTCAAGCGCCTCACCTTTGAAGCTGCGTGAAAAATTAAAACAGTGGGCTTTTTCACTTGGTATGCCGTTACCAGTTACATGCTCGGAAATCACATCACGCTCCACCGCATACTTCAATTTGTCAGTATTTCTCCACATAATTCAAAATCATTTAAAAACTTATACGATATTCTGATTGCAGATGCTTCCACATGGTAAATAAATAGGCGACAGTAAGTAAGTGTGACTCACCTCTTGCGGGTACGATGCACCTCGGAGCTGAATCTGGGCTTTCACTTCGTTCAAAGTTTTTAAAGTTCCACAAGAACATTAAAACGTTTCTTTAGTTGTACTTGAAAGACAAACTCCAACACTATAATACTTGAACGAAAACTGAAGCTTATTTTACCCAACTACGAAGAGGTATTATTCATATCGATACTTGAACCACTAGAGAGAATAGAGAAGTGATTGCTAGGCAACGGAGTACGATGTTTCAGGAGACAAAGTATTGTTGTTAAGATAGCCTGAGATCAACGTTCAAAAGAGCTTTTCACTTTTTAGCAACGTCGATAGCAATGGCTAAACGAACACTGCACTAAAATCTTAAGTAATTGACATGTATATACGACGAAATAAACATGTTTGGCGATTGAAAGGTATGCAGCAGCATATAACTAATGAAAACATCCAAATTGCTTATAAGCTGCCGGCTTTGGTGGTCAAGCGGTTCTAGGCGCTTCAGTCCGGAACCAGGCGGCTGCTACGTGTCGCAGGTTCGAATCCTGCCTCGGACATGGATGTGTGTGATGTCCTTACGTTAGTTAGGTTGAAGTAGTTCTACGTTTAGGGGACTGATGACCTCAGCTGTTACGTCCCATAGTGCTTAGAGCCATTTGAACCATTTTTGAATCCAAAGTGTCACTTTCTTCACAGAAGGAAGAAAAATTCCAGCAGCACCACTATAGAATGATCACACACAGTACGCATGTGTAATCGACAAGCGAAAAATATCGGTGGCTCCGTTGTTATTTTGAAAAGCAATCAGCTTGAGAATATACGAGGAAAGCGAGTGAGCACTGTTAAAAACTATGCAAAGAAGTCTGCCTCTACAACTCAGTTGTTACTATGTACATGTTCCAAAATCACACCACACTCAAACACACGTATCAATTGACCGATATTTCTCCACTACATATACACTTATTGAACACAATTGCACGACTTTTTTTAGGAAACCTATTTCACAGAAAAAAATATCTTGGGTTAGGGTCTGACGTACAAAATACGTACATAGAAATTTTGATTTGTTCAAAAGAAGCTGTTGCCAAGAAAAATGTTGATTATTAAAAGTTCGGTTCAGTTCTAGTGTCCGATTCCACTCGTCGGCTTTGAGCAATAACGTGATACTTAAGGCAGAGACGCTACATAGATGCAGTCTTTGAAAGCAACTGATCATATTCGTAAACAAACGAGTGTAGCATACAATAAAATTACAAACACAATTCCCGTGATTAATTACTTGGCCACAAATTATTCCCACAAGAATTAAAGGTAACGAAAAGGAATAAGAACGCAAAAAGAGAGATATAAATGCCTGAAATAAATTACTGACGTAATTTATGCGAGTAAGAAAAGCGTAGAGAACTTTTGAATCCAGTACAGTATAGTACATGGTGAAGTCATAATATTATGAATCAGCGTTAACTTTTAATACTAATTGTCAAATCTAACGGGACGAGTACACAAGCATCGAAAATTGACAAAAAGTAAGTCTAACAAATGCTGGAATCGATAACTGGAACTGACTTATATAGGTTAATTCTACTTACCGAGTCCAACTATTACGCGGTTCATTAAATAGATCTTTTAATAACAAGTGTGCACACTAAAGTGTTAGAGAATTTCTACATATGACTTTACTATCTGCATTACTATAAAAAAGAGAAAAAAATTGGAATCTGTACCCACAATATTTATTAGTTTTTCGTAGTAGTTCTGAGATCAATATGAAATCTAGAAAACCTACAAAAATATAATCCACTGATTTATTGCAAAAATGTACAAAATTATGAACCATCCAATAGTTAGAATCGGCCGCTATAACTGACCTCCTATATAGGTCAATTCTAGTTACCGATTCCAGCCATTCGATGTTTCGTTAATTACATCGTTTCTTCAGCACGTGTGTGCACTGAAATGTAGGATTATATGATTTCTACATTTTAATTGCTCTCTGGACTGCTGCAAAAAAGTTGGTAATATTGGAATCGGTAACTAGAATTGACCTATGTATTAGGTCAGATCCAATTTTTGTTGTACACCGCAGTAGTTTTAGAGAGCAGTTACAAAATTAGAAGTGGTACTACGTTTCAGTGCATACAACCGCAAAAACAATTTACATGTGAATTATGGAGCGGTTGGAGTCTGTAACTGGAATTTACCTACAGATATTAATTCTAGTTATCGATTCCAATGTTCTTTATGTTTTGTAGATATTCGTTTATCACGTACTCGCTTTTCTTTTAGAATTTAGTGTGTCGCTTCTCCACATTTTATGCTAGTGTTTCGTATATGGTGTAATTCATTTAATCTTCCCGTTTTTCTGATATATTTTGGATTCTCCCAGCCCAAAATTCCCTTTTCCCTGTGCTTCTCCCCTTAAATTCAATAATATTAACACTGTTTTATAGCGGTATGACTTCACCATGTGCTTTACTGTAATGCAATAAAAGGTTCTCTGTGCTTTTCTGGTCGCATAAATTACGAGAATACTTCTGACCAGACATGAAAATTTGTTTTTAATTATTGTTCTTAATTATTTTCGTTATCTTCAGTTCGTTTCGATATAATTCATGACTAAGTAAGTAACTGCGTAAATGTAATTGTAATTTCATCGCATGCTACATTCGTTCGTTTGCGAACATGATCCGTTGCTTTCACAGATTGCCTATACGTAGCGTCTTTACCGTACTTATGACGTCATTGCTCAAAGCCGACTTATGTAGTGTGTAAGTCTGGGGACCGATGACCTAAGCGGTTTGGTTCTAGCATTCTGCGTAGTGTCTGTTTGTTCTATATCGTGTCTCCCTACCACTTTCGCGCAACGACGCTCTGAGCGTGTTTTTTAGGGAATTGACTAGTTTGAACCTGTGACCTGTTGATGGTAAGGAGACGCCAGACCACACATGACATGTAGAGTTCAGAAGAGTTCAGTGAGACTAGCGATGATATAATCAAATACTTAATGATTTCAGCGTCAGCTCCACTGTACTCCCTGTAAAAGAATCTTAAAACTAACTAAATTTAGTGGAAGGGGTTCAAGGCTTTCCTATGTTTAGTTAGCTGGTAAAATAACGTCGGAAAAGCAGTTGAGTTTACCATTGGAAATTTTATTCTACTCACAAAACATTGTTTTTAAATTGCACTATTTATAAAAGGAAATATTTTAATACAGGATGAAAAAAACCAACTGCGTTCAACAAAAATGTGAACGAATATTCCCTGAATGGGTTTCCAAGTTCTACAATGGATCGAAGGATGGCCTATGCCATAACACATCTATAATCTAGATTTAAGTTAAGTTTCACAAAAGAGAAAACTATCAAAATGGTTTACAGTGACCCTCAATTATCTTTAATTACTTATCTATCTTGTGTAAATTACAGTGGCTGATGTGGCTTCGCAATATTCATATAACAGAAAAATCATCGCGTTTCAGATTTTTGCTTCACGTAGCAAATGTGAATACCATGAGCTTTAATTGACGATCGTCACTAGTATTACGCGAAACGGGGGTGTAACAGATGAGACTTCTGCAGTTCTGAGTGAAGCGTTATGCGCTGTTATGCGGCATCGCGTGCGTTCATTACCTTGTCGTTGGTTAGGCAGCGTCAGGGGGCGGCGGGCAGCGCAGCTCCACGCACCTCGCCGTCTCAGAAGCAACTCTCTCCTAACTTCTCCTTACTACAATTTACCGAAGTTGGTTTAAAAATGGCTATCTGGCTGTGTTTTCAACTGACCAATCAGGGTCTCAATGTTAACCTTAAGCTCCGCCTACAAAAATTCTGTCTATCCAATGAGAAACGTTGTACTTTTCGTGGTGGGGCAATGTTTTTAACGTTTGCAACGTAACAGAGACGTGAAAAAGTCTCACGCTAAAACTTGCAGCTGGTGTGGCTCTTTTAGTGTTATCGTAAGATCTATACTGTGCTTCTGGAGGGCTCTATCTTTTAACATGGACTGGGGGTGCTTTTGGCGGTCGGCTGGCGACGTGGGTGTCGGTCCCTTATCGTACGGCCCCCCAGCCTACACGATTCTGCTCTCGGCTTCTGTTCTCGTTTCTCCCCTCAGAACTGCGTCTGTTTCACGGTGGGAAGATATGACATGCATTTAGGCGTTCTTGTGTTAGTCTGTGGTATTCCATTTGCTCACTCGTTGATCGTATTACTTTGGTTAATTTGCTGTCAGGATTTATTCGAAGCTATGTAACATACTGCCGGATTTGCTTATCATGTCAGGGTTTTCATGAAAGGTGTTGGATTTGCCTGACACCTTACATGGTCTCTTAGGTATTCACACACATTTGAACATTTTTTCTGTCAACATAGTGGCACTAAATACAGACTAGCTGATGCAGCCAGATTGTGAGTGTTGCCGAATATACGTAAATTTACAGATTGTTGCAAAATGACAGAACCATGCAACAGAGAGTTAAAAGCTTAGAATATATTCTAACTACAGATATCCCATTTTGCACATAAACAACGGAGAGTAAGTCAGTATGGCTCATACTTATACCTTTTGTGGGTGTGATACACCTTCCCTGTGAAGCTGGGCGTCGCTTCGTTCAAAGCTTTTAAAGCTCCCCAAAAACTTTAGTACGTTTTGTTTGTTGTACCCGAAATACAAAATCCAACGCTACAGTAATTGAATGAAAACTGAAACTTCTTTTACCCAGTCACACAGAGAACGTACTCGTATTGACACGTCAAGTACTAGAGAGAAAACATAAGTTGTTGCTAGGCAACGGATCATGACGCTTCAGGCGACACGGCATTATTGTTACAAGGGCTTAAGATCGACATTAAACGCAACGCCAATAACTACAGAGCTCATCACGTCTTAGGAACGTCTACAACAATGGTTAAATAAGCACTTCAGTATAAATAAATTACTTATATGTTGCCTGCGCTTTTTTAGAATGTGGAATCGAAGCATAACGGCGTTACTCAACAGGTCTCTGGCGTCGCACGCATGTGCCTTCAGTCGCACATTCGCGTCGTATGTGTTAACAAGCGCAAAAACTGATTCCTTGAGCACAGTTAATTTATACCTTGATTCGATTCCCGTTTGTGTGATACCACTAAGTTTCTACAAATTAAAACATTACATTTTGCAGATAATCGTAGAACATTTGATAACGCTTCAGTTGTTATAGTATTACAATGGTTAAATAGGTTATGGACGGAAGGATGGGGGTGGAGAGAGGGAGCAGGGATGCATGGAACCGTCGTATGGGACGAATTCAAGCAGCCCAATGAAAAACATTTCTAGAAAAGAACTAACTATAGAATGCGCTTTCATCACATACCACTTCCTCTTTCCATAAACCTTTTCCATCCTTCCGTATCGGATCTGGTTTTCATAATTAAGTACCGCCCGGGTGAATAGATTCGGCGATATTTTGCCATTTGGGCTATCAATGATAGAATTTTGAGCATTGTTTTTTAAAAAAAAAAATGCAAACATCATCGATATTTTTGTTGATTGATGCGATTTTTGGATGACTCAGTCAAACCGGTGTACTTTTATGCACTGATTTTAATATAGTGTTATTCGTAATGTTCACCTCTCCGTTGCCTCGTGAAATACTGAATCATTGCAAACCCGGAATTCCACCAGCCCCCAGATAGCGGCTCCTGTACTAACATTAAACTGCTATAGATAGGTAATGATTATTATAATATGCGGACGTATTTTTAACTTACCAAATGCTAATGGTCGAATTAAAATCGGTTTTACTTTTCTTTTTGTTATGAACTTACCCATAATTAGAAACCATCTCAAAAGCACACAGCTCAAAAGCAATAAACGACAGCACTCACAGTAAATTTTACAGCAAGTAGGAAATGAAGTGATTAACAAAACAATAACTGAACTCAAGTAGGGGCAACAACGCACAGCAGTTGATCTTGGCTAAAGTATGGATAAGCGATAGAAAATAGCGCTATCGATAGTTTAAAATCTATCGATGGCCTTGTTGGTTGTCCACAATACATATCCCTTTTCTGGCGTATGACTGAAAATCAAAATATCTTTACATTTCACTACACAGCAACTAGATGTCATATCTGATTTCACTTAGGTAATAAGGGGTCCGGATGCCTCTGCGCCCGCTGCCTATATTCTTGGTTCAAATTGCTCTGAGCACTGTGGGACTTAACTTCTGAGGTCATCAGTCCCCTAGAACTTAGAACTACTTAAACCTAACTAATCTAAGGACATCACAAACATCCATGGCCAAGGCAGGATTCGAACCTGCGACCGTAGCGGTCGCGCGGTTCCAGACTAGCGACTAGAACCGCTCGGCCACTCCGGCCGGCTGACTATATCCTTGTGTGTATGTGTGTGTTGCAAAAGGAAAAAAAAAAAAAAAAATGGCGCTGAGCACTATGGGACTTAACATCTATGGTCATCAGTCCCCTAGAACTTAGAACTAGTTATAAACCTAACTAACCTAAGGACATCACACGACACCCAGCCATCACGAGGCAGAGAAAATCCCTAACCCCGCCAGGAATCGAACCCGGGAACCCGGGCGTGGGAAGCGAGAACGCTACCGCACGACCACGAGATGCGGGCTGTAAAAGGTTGCAGTTAAATTTGAGATGACTAAAACTAAAACAGTTTGCAAAATCACAATGGCGAGCCACTTCCGTTCATAATTTAACAGTTCCTTGTATATTGGTGGAGTGCAGTTTCCACCACGGTAAGAGAAAAAATTAATCTCTTTTGATGATCGGTTTCCGCTATAGTGAGGTAAATGAAGAGAAACGAACTGCAGCTTGTGAAACAGCCTATAAGGAAAACAATCAGCAATTGTAGTTGAGTTTCTACTGGTTCTGTAAACATTGAGTAAGGACCAAATGAACTCATAGCTCGAACTGCTATTTATTCTCATAAACAACAAACTCATTTCATCATTATTTTTATTGTATTTAATTTCAAGCATATTCAGGTAAAAACACCTTCAGGGTATATCCGTTTTTAAAGAAATTTATTATTCCATAATTTTCAGGAGCACATTTCGTCCGCAGTATCGGTTCACTTACAATAAAACGCCATTTGTCAAATTGTATAACTTGCTGTTGTTTGCGGAGACATTCATTTGTCTCTTAATTCGTGACAACCAGTAAAATTTGACAGCACTTTGGAAACGTGTCACGTGAAGAGCTGGAGGGAAACGAAAGCTTTTTCCTGTTAGACCAAAACGCTCATGGAGTGGAGAAGCGGCTAGTAAATGGGGACTCCCCTCTTCCTCCAGACTTCGCCGTACTTCTTGCGGTACTCTCCAGTCGGGTCGTACTTGTTCTGGATTTGCTTAGCCGCTTTCTCGTTCCGGATGAACAAATTCTTGAAGTACTCGATGACTGACGCACGCTCTTCCGTTGTGCATTCTCCGCAGTTGGTAGACGCGACGCCGCGCAGTTTTCCTATATCAAACACACAAAGTTCGCATTACCAAAGTGGTCTGGCACATATCCATAAATTAAAAAAATACAGAGAGGGAGAGATACGCTAATGTTCCTTCCACAGATCCTAAGTGGAATGATCCTTATGGGGGGGGGGGGGGGGAATCCTGAAAAATATTTTCATTTAAGAAAGAATATCAAAACTAATCACTAATATGTAAGTATCTATGGACTGAGATATGATAACGATATGTTTACGTAATGTGTATACATAAACGTACAGTTATAAATGTCCCCGTTCGTAGTCGCTAATTATAACAGTATGTTTACTTTTGTGCTGTAACATATAGCTATAATGAGCGGTGGAAAGATATATGCGAACGCCGACCGTATGCGGCTGTTTCTTGTTGGATCGTCTGATCAGTCGGAAGTTGCATTGCAGAGGAGAGTAAATGCCTATTCAAAATATAATTATTTTTGGATAGGGCAACATGAATTTCCTAAGAGACCGTGGTTTATCATGCATTTACCAGTAGTATATGGCGAGGAGAAAATATTTCGCCGCATGCAACTTCCGTCCGATTTCGACGAAAGAATTCGTGACTGAACTCTCTATTTGACAGAAACATAAAGAAAATTAAATAACTTCGTGAAGGAGTGAGACATAGATTCTATATTAAATAAATAGTCCATACACCAGTTCCATTTAACTCTGAATTTATGGTAATTAATAGATGAACTTACACTGCAATGAAGGATTTAACATGGATGCCGTTTTGACTGGATCTTCTCTTCTCGTAATGAAAATAATTCCTTTGACGTTTTCACATACACGTCGCACAATAAATCTGCTGCTATGCAGTATTGCACTTTCAGTATTGCACGTTTACTTTACACTAAAATAATATTATTTTTAACGATAATAATACCGCGGCAAGACATGCGCGTCCGACACAAGTTACAAGAAACAAGAGAAAAAATGAGTAACTGTTCATTTAGAATATCTCGTATATCAAAAAAATGTGTAAAATTGTTCTTCTTCTGTCCGTTTTTCGCGCCGCGGTTTTCTAAGTCAATAACTCACTGCATCTCTGACGGCGCTTCGACAATAAACAAGTTACGTCACAGGTCATTCACCTTTTACATTCTCGCAACATTATTTGCTAACTGTAGCTGTTGCCGAGCGACTGCTCGATTAGTGAATGATTTAAAATGATAAAGCAATCGCCGGCCGCGGTGGTCTAGCGGTTCTAGGCGCTCAGTCAGGAACCGCGCGGCTGCTACGGTCGCAGGTTCGAATCCTGCCTCGGGCATGGATGTGTGTGATGTCCTTAGGTTAGTTAGGTTTAAGTAGTTCTAAGTTCTAGGGGACTAATGACCTAAGATGTTAAGTCCCATAGTGCTCAGAGCCATTTGAACCATTTTTGATAAGGCAATCACATAATGTTACACTATCTAATACAATGTTTAGGCATTTGTAGTTACTCTTCATCAAACAGAAAGCGTCTTACAACACTTATTTACATCGACCACTTTGCTGCACTGCAGATATACAGAAGTCAGATTTTACATAACACTGGTGCTATTTAATATTATTAATAATACATACGTCAATTGATTCTACTAAGAAATTCGTCTGTGGAGCACAAGAAGTCGACTACCATTATGTCCTTTTGACTCCTCTCAAAATAAACATCATTACTAGTTAAACTTTTTGTGGTAGCTGTTATGTTGTTGAAAAAATATATTCGTGAATTACTGACGCCTTCCTGGATCAACTGTATGTTGATTATTATTAAGCTCATAACTGACGCTATGTCTTAGGAACCGTGATATCTTTTTGCTATAGCAAGTATGTAAATAAACACCATCTGGTTCACATCTTCAGCCGGCCGCTGTGGTCGAGCGGTTCTAGGCGCTTCAGTCCGCAACCGCACTGCTGTTACGGTCGCAGGTTCGAATCCTGCCTCCGTCATGGATGTGTGTGACGTCCTTAGGTTAGTTAGGTTTAAGTAGTTCCAAGTCTAGGGGACTGATGACCTCAGGTGTTACGTCCCATAGTGCTCAGAGCCGTTTGAACCATTTGATCACAACTTCTCCTATTAACGGTTACCGGTTTCAATCTGCGCTGCACATCGCCTTCAGGTGTGGCGCTGCAAAAGTGCTGCTTCTAAACAGAGGTATGGTGAGTTTTACATTGCTGTTGACAAGCTGCACTTGGCGGCGCCAGACCTGAAGGCGATACGCAGCGCAGATTGAAACCGACAATCGTTAATCGGAGAAGTTGAGATCCAGACAGTGCTTGTTAATCTGTTGGTCTGACAAAGTCATATAGCATAATTATAAAGTCCATGAAACATTTGAAAAATTAGTCAAGCTCAAATTTTAACAGAATTTAATGAAATTGATGATAACATTCGTTGTAGAGTTAAAATTGGAAGCGACATTTTTGTTGCTGTCGATGCTGAGTAGGCATAAAATACGGGGGTTTCTGACAGTAACGTGGAGCTTCCAACATTTGTAGTCGGAAAAGTAAAGGACGGAGCTGATAGTTTGAAGAGTCGCGAAGAATGTCACTAAAGCCGAAAGCAAGTGAGAGGCGAGGGCAGAAGGGTGTGGCGAGGCAGCAGGGGCCAAAAATTTTGAGCAAGTGCCGTTTCCATCCGGGAAAGGCAACTCGAGAAACTTGCTTTACTAAAAAACAATAGTTCCAATAGCTTTAATAGTTTCCACATATACAGGGCGTTACAAAAAGGTACGGTCAAACTTTCAGGAAACATTCCTCACACACAAATAAAGAAAAGATGTTATGTGGACATGTGTCCGGAAACGCGTAATTTCCATGTTAGAGCTCATTTTAGTTTCGTCAGTATGTACTGTACTTCCTCGATTCACCGCTATGATTTCATACGGGATACTCTACCTGTGCTGCTAGAACATGTGCCTTTACAAGTACGACACAAAACGTGGTTCATGCACGATTGAGCTCCTGCGCATTTCAGTCGAACTGTTCGTACGCTTCTCAATAACAGATTCGGTGACCAATGGATTGGTAGAGGCGGACCAATTCCATGGCCTCGACGCTCTCCTGACCTCAACCCTCTTGACTTTCATTTATGGGGGCATTTGAAAGCTCTTGTCTACGCAATCCCGGTACCAAATGTAGAGACTCTTCGTGCTCATATTGTGGACGGCTGTGATACAATACGCCATTCTCCAGGGCTGCACCAGCGCATCAGGGATTCCATGCGACGGAGGGTGGATGCATGTATCCTCGCTGACGGAGGACATTTTGAACATTTCCTGGAACAAAGTATTTCAAGTCACGCTGGTACGTTCTGTTGCTGTGTGTTTCCATTCCATGATTAATGTGATTTGAAGAGAAGTAATAAAATGAGCTCCAACATGGAAAGTAAGCGTTTCCGGACAACATGTCCACATAACATATTTTCTTTCTTTGTGTGTGAGGAATGTTTCCTGAAAGTTTCCGTACCTTTTTGTAACACCCTGTATACCAGAAACGTTTAGGGGTTTTTAGAAGAGTAATCAGGCTTTCACCTAGAAACCCAGTTTTCTTTTAGTTCGTATCTCATTTTTAAACAACATAAAGCGACTGGTAATATTTATCTCATCAGCGACGTGTGTGGAGCGGTCAGGTGGAGAACCGTGTTATCTTGCGTCCAGCTAATAGCCCTGCAACCTATTACGTGGACGTGCTAACGATATTGTGGCAGCACGTCATATCGCTGACATTAGTGGTGGTACCACAGGGACTCGATGTATACAGACCAACGTCTAACGCGGAATACTCCATCGAACGCAGATCAACGAAATCTTTTGGAGAAAAGCATCCATTGCTAAAAGCATTGTACGAAACTAGAGTTAATCGTATCAGAGGAAGAAATAAAACGGCGCTTTTAGTTTTACACTAGGTGGTAATTTTGTCAGTAAAATTAAAGTCACTTTTCTTGTTATTGCCAAATTCCGTATTGGGATCTACGCAAAGAATTTGTAAATTTTGCTCGAAAAATGAGTACATGTATTTTATATTGTTGTCATACCGAGCTAATCTCCGATATCAATATTGGGTGAAACTGCCGTAGCTTCTCGTAGGAAGATTGACTGTTCAGTGTGTAATATTTGAGAGCACACACAAGGGAAGGGTTAGAAGATATGAATATATCGGTTTGTTTCCTTTCTCTTTCAGTTTGCCTATCACTTTCGGACGTATAATTTCAACTTTCTTCTCGGTATAGCCTCTGTCCACGTGCTTCCCCTTCCGTCAACTTCGAGTGAACTGTGCGATGCGTCCTAGCGACATTGCAGTGTGAACTATGGAAGAACGCATACAGAGAAGGGCAGAACGAATGGTCAAGGGTTTGTTTGACTTGTAGGAGAGTGTTACCCAGCTGATGAAGAAACAGAAGTGGCAGATACTTGAAGATAGAGGCGAGCTGTCAGGAGTAGGGGTACTCACAATGTTTCAAGAACCAGATTTAAACGATGAATCTAGAAATACCGTTTGATCAAAAAATCACTATAAATTTGAAAACTTAATAAACCACGGAATAATGTAGATAGAGAGGTAAAAACTGACACACATGCTTGGAAGGACATGGGGTTTTATTAGAACCAAAAACAAACAAAACAAATATCACAAAATGTCCGACAGATGGCGCTGGACAGCAAAAGTGCTACCGTGACGGGTGAGAGGTACGCCGATATGTTACAGAATCGCAACATCCCTAGCCTGGCTGATAAACACCTGGTGGAACGTACGATGTTTATGCAGGATGGCGCTCCACTCCATATTGCTAGACGCGTGAAAGATCTCTTGCCCGCGTCGTTTGGTGATGATCGTGTGCTCAGCCGCCACTTTCGTCATGCTTGGCCTCCCAGGTCCCCAGACCACAGTCCGTGCGAATATTGGCTTTGGGATTACCTGAAGTCGCAAGTGTATCGTGATCGACCGACATCTCTAGGGATGCTGAAAGACAACATCCGACGCCAATGCCTCACCATAACTCTGGACATGCTTTACAGTCCTGTTCACAACATTATTCATCTACTTCATCTATTGTTGAGGAATGATGGTGGACATATTCAGCATTTACTGTATAGAACATCATCTTTGCTTTGTCTTACTTTCTTATGCTAATTATTGCTATTATGATCAGATGAAGCGCCATCTGTCGGACATTTTTGAACTTTTGAATTTTTTTGGTTCTAATAAAACCCCATATCATTCCAAGCAGGTGTGTGAATTTGTACCTCTTTACCTACATTATTCCGTGATTTATTCAGTTTTCAAATTTATTCTGACTTTTTGATCATCGGGTATATTAAATTTTTCTACATATCGCTCAGGTAGGGGTCGTGTTGACAAGGTTAGAGTAATTAAGGCGTTCTCCGGAACAACGACTTACCTGATGTATATTGAAATGTAAATAAATAATATCAAACATTTTAAATCTTGTTTTTTATCCGAAGCTGACACTCGTATGTCTACTATATATATCAGTCAAGTATAGACGAAATATTGTGATAATATAGCACAAAACTTAAGTTGTTTTCCATAGATCACTGCCTAACATAAAAAATAATACGAAATTATGGAAGTAGAAGCCGTGTTCTCAGACCTTAATCCAGGAAAATTATATTTTTATTTAATGTATGAACTTTGCAAAGTAATGGGATATTTTAAAGTTTTTCTTAAGACATTTTGTGTAATAGCGGACTGAAGACGTAGAATTCATCTTCAAATATAAAGGAGATACATTTTTTAATTAAATAAACAAATAAAGAGCACAAAATGACTTCATCTCAAACGATCTTCAATATCTTTTGTGTGTTTATTAACGTCATTATTCTGTTTCACATTATGCGTATTCATTTTCTTCAGCAGATACTAAATTGTTTACGATACGATTTATATTTAATTTGGAATATCGTATTAGTATTGTAGAGAAGATAATTTTGGATACATTTGAATAACTTTGTAGAATTAAGATCACGGCTGTCACAGTATTTTCTTTGAGATTTGCCATAGTAATAACGCGGGTGGTTTGGAAGAAAATGGGTCTCAGTAACTTCGGACCATTTCCCATATTTCTGCTACTTTATCCAGGGTGTTGCTGTGTTTGTTACCTTCTGCTGTAAGAGCACCAGCATTCAACACCTTTAAAATCGTTTTTAAACGAGTCTCGGTAACATACAAAACTCTCCTAAATACGGGTTTACAAACTACAGTACTATTCTTGTTGCATTTCTTGGATGTTCTATCTATTTTTTCCCGCTTAAACTTAAAATCAGTCTGGTATTTAGTAAAACCAAAGGCAAAAAACTGAGATAATTACAAGAATTTGATAAAGATATTAAAGAAATCGGTATTGGAGGGAACAAAATCATGAACAGAAAGGAATTCAGACAAATGGTGAAAACTACCGGGGTTTTAACCTGGGAGAAGAACTGAAAAGGGGAACTTTTCCAGAAGACCGGAAGAGGCAGTGATCGATGGGCTCAAGAGATACTGGCTGGACACCAAAGCTGGCGGCGAACAAGATTTAAAAATGGAAAATGATGTTGATTGTTATCTCTTAGTCCATAGCAGCTAAATTCGAATGTACAAAAGAATCAGAAGGAAATGAAAAATTTAGGAAAGCATCCTTTAGTTGCAGGTCTGGAAAAAAAACCATGGCGCTATTGTTTAAAGAATGGAAGTGGCTGCTAAAATATTACAGGAAAACAGAGACTGTGAGATTTGAGAACATCGGAGAGTTGAATCTGTAACCCCACCACCTTCATGGTTAACAATTACAAAAATCCAAGACAAGTGTGAAGTCAATAGAAAGATGGATGATTTGAAGAAGGGAAAGAGAGATGTTCAACAGACAACGAAAGTACTGATGCTGTGATACACGCAATCCCCGAAAGAAGCTGTGAGGGAATACTTTCGCGAGACTGGACTCAGCAGCAGTGCTCACTGAATTTTGCGGACTCATAAATGGAAACGTTATATTCCGATATTTCCCCGTGCTCTGAACGAGGGAAGATCTCGATAGGCGAATTGAATTTTGTCAGTGGCTCATCGACATGTGTGAAGGAGTTGGACGTTTCCAAGACCTTTAAACTAAACGGAACCATTAATCGCCATTATTACACGTACGTAACTGAAGAAAGGCATGCACAGGACGGGTCACCTACCCATTTTCAAGTTGATGTGAGGGAATTACGCAGTCGCAAATGCCCTTCTATACGCACAGAAAGAAGAAGGGCTTTCAAGTATCGAAATCGATCACCGAATTTAACCTCTTTAGATTTCCGTCTTTGGGCTACTACCAAGAATACAGTTTACACTACAGATCCACAAATACTGGATTATCTAAGAATGCAATTTGAGTAAGCTTGCAATTATTTTTCATTAGAAATAATAAAATTGGTATATCGTTCTGTTCTAAGACGCTGTCGATTGTGCATTGTTGTGGACGGTGGTCTTTTGAACACATACCACCTTAAGTTACATTTCAATGTAAATGACACCAATAGCTTTTCATTTCTATCTTCTTTAATTCAAAATGTATTCAGTTTCAAAAAGAGTGTACATTCCAGAATTAATTTTTCACTCGACAGTGGAGTGTGCGATGTATGAAACCTCGTAGCTTAAAACTATATTCAGGACCGAGACTCGAACCCATAAACTTTAACTTCCGCGGCAATGTGTTCTGTTAACAGAGCAACCCAAGCACAACTCAGGACCAGTCTTCAACAGGTGTACTTCCACCAGTACCTCATCTCCTACCTTCCATACTTCACAGAAGATCTCCTAAATTTTAATCCGCTCTGATGTTCCACATCAGCGCACACTCCTCTGCAGAGGGAAAAATTAATTCCCCCCAAAGTGTGACTAAGCTGTGTCTCCACAATATTCATTCTTCCGGAATTGCTAGTCCCGCAACTTCTGTGAAGTTTTGATGGTAGGAGACGAGACAATGCCGGATGTAAAGCTCCAATGACGGGTCGTAAGTCGTGCTTGAGTAGCGCAGCTGGTCATAAGATCCGTCTTGCCGGTTCGCCTTTACGAGTGAGCGGCAAGTTTCAGGATACGAACGAACGCCGGCGACATTGTGGGCCGGGGGAGAGACGTCCGGTATTTTTTGCGTCAAATTTTGGCTCTCTTTTTACGGAGCTTATGTCGATTCACGCACTCGCCTCTATCCGGACGCTGTTTATTACCCGAGGACAAAACAAAACAATGCTGTCACGTGGATCTGAGGTCATGCGATTCATAGGTCTCATGAAGTTTTTGGACTATTTAAACGATCGTCACTGTGCTATTATGAAGAACCCTACGTAATTGTTGCGGAGCATCTTCCACGATCCACCCAACAACTGGATCATTCATAGCAGGAGATGAATTTGAGGCATTCAAATGCAGAAGATTGAACAGATAACGCTACCTAAAAGACATTACGGGAAGACATGTTCCAGGGGTATCACCTTGCGTTTGTTTTAGATTGTTTCTTTTTTTTTCACGCAAGTAGTACGGATCCCTTTTTCTTTTAAAATCTTGGCGAGAGAAACACGTCATGGTATATATTGTTGTTGTGGTCTTCAGTCCAGAGACTGGTTTGCTGCAGCTATCCATGCTACTCTATCCTGTGCAAGCCTCTTCACCTTCGAATAACTACTGCAACCTACATCCTTTTGAATCTGCTTAGTGTATTCAACTCTTGGTCTTCTACAATTTTTACCCTCGACGCTTCCCTCCAATACTAGATTCGTGATCCCTTCATGCCTCAGAACGTGTCCTGCCAACCGATCCCTTTTACTAGTCAAGATGTGCCACAAATTCCTCTTCTCCCCAATAATGTTCCGTACCTCCTCATTAGCTATGTGATCTACCCATTTAATCTTCAGCATTCTTCTGTGGCACTACATTTCGAAAGCTTCTATTCTCTTTTTGTCTCAACTAGTTATCGTCCATGTTTCACTCCCATACATGGCTACACTCCATACAAAGACTTTCAGAAAAGACTTCCTGCCACTTAAATCTATGCTCGATAACAACAAATTCCTCTCCTTCAGAAACGCTTTTCTTGTCATAGCCAGTTTACATTTTATATCCTCCCTACTACGACGGTGTTCAGCTATTTTGCTTACCAAATAGCAAAACACATTTACTACTTTAAGTATCTCATTTCCTAATCTAATTCCCTCAGCATTACCTGATTTAATTCTACTGCATTCCATTATTTCAAGACACTGTCCATTCCGTTGAGCTGCTCGCCCTTCCATGTTCTTTTCTGTCTCTGACTGAATTACAATGTCGTCGGAAAACCTCAGAGTTTTTATTTCTTCTCAACGGATTTTAATTCCTTCTCCGATTTTTTTTTCCTGCTTGCTTAATACACAAATTGTCCACCATCGGTAGCTGAGTGGTCAGCGCGACAGAATGTCCATTCTAAGGGCCTGGGTTCGATTCCCATCTGGGTCGGAGATTTTCTCCGCTCAGGGACTGGGTGTTGTCCTGTCCTGATCATCATCATTTCATCCCCATCGACGCGCGAATCGCCGAAGTGGCGTCAGATCGAAAGCCTTTCCCCCGGCTAACGGTCAACCCGACGGGACGCCCTAGTCACACGACATTATTTTTTAATATACAAATTGAATGACATCACTCCCTTTTCAACCACTGCTTCCCTTTCGTGCCCCTCGACTCTTATAACTGCCATCTGGTTTCTGTACAAATTGTAAATAGCCGTTCGGTACCTGTATTTTACGCCTGCCGCCTTCAGAATCTTCATAATTTGAGAGTATTCCAGTCAACACTGTCAAACGTTTTCTCTAAATCTACAAATGTTAGTAACGTAGCTTTAGGTTTGCCTCTCCTTAACCTATGTTCTAAGGTAATTCGTAAGGTCAGTATATACAGGGTGAAAAGTATTTAAATCGACAAACTCTGGGAGGTTGTTGGTGACATTAAAACAAATATTTTTCCTTAATGTCATTTTTTCCTATGAGGATTATTTAAACTGGTGGAGGCCGTATTACGATCTTCAGTTGTTAAAGGGCTTATTACGCTCTTCAGCTGTAGGCAGCTGCTGTCCACCAGTGTAGTAGTGCACTGTCTCTGTTTACTAATGGAGCAATACACCTGGAGTGAGTACACTGATATGGTTGGTGCGTACTACGTAGCGCACTACAACGGACGAGCTGCACAGCGGGTTTATCAACAACAATATCCTAATCCCCGTATCCCACATCATACGATCTTTGCTGCTGTGTACCAACGTCTGCGTGAGACCGGGCCATTTAGCAGATTACCTGAACAGGGACGCCGTCGCACGGTAAGAACGCTGCAGTTTGAGGAAACTGTGTTGCAGCATGTGGAGCGGGATCCCTCAATCAGCACTCGTGCAACTGCACGTAACTTGGGGATGAATCAGACGAATGTAAGAACAGTTCTTCGAGAGCAATTGTTACGTTCATTTCAATTACAGCGTGTTCACAACCTGGAATCAGTTGATTATCCACCCAGAACACAGTTCTCGCAATGGTATCAGGAACAGTTTGAAACGCATCCTACAATTCCATCCTCTGTTGTTTACCGATGAAGCAACGTTCGGGGGTGATGGAATCTTCAACATGCACAATTCACATGTTTGGAGTGAGGGTAACCAACATGCCACATTTACTAGCGCTCACCAAGTGCGGTTCTTCGTTAATGTGTGGATCAGTGTTGTTGGGGACTGTTTAATTGGGCCGTATCTGCTACCTAGGCCATTAAATGGCAGGCACTCTCACAATTTTCTCGCCAGAGCACTGCCAGAATTGCTGGAAGATGTCCCGCTCCCTACAAGGCAACGCATGTGGATCCAACATGACGGGGCGCCGACACATTTCAGTCGTCGTGTGCGTCGATTCCTGGACCGACGGTTCCCAGAAACGTGTATTGGCAGAGGTGGTCCATTACCATGGCCTGCTCGATTCACAGATATGTCCCCCTGGACTTTTTTCTGTGGGGAGAGATGCACAACCTTGTCTACGCAACTTTTGTTGCATCAGAAGAGGATCTGGTTGCCCGGATAGTAGCAGCAGCAGGAACAATTCAGGATACTCCTGGGGATTTTTGCCAGTGTCAGACACATGATCCGGCGGAGTAACCTTTGTTTACGTGTCAATGGAGGCATTTTTGAAAATCTACTGTAATTGAAATTAGGTCGTGTTAATGTGTTGTCTCTTGGACATAAAAAATGGAAAAGTGTTTGATGGTTTAATTAATTTGCCGCCAGAGAAATCTTCCACTAACGGTTTAAATACTCCTCATAGGAAAAAACGACATTAAGGAAAAATATTTGTTTTGATGTCTCCTATAACCTCCCAGTGTTTGTCGATTTAAATGCTTTCCACCATATATGGTCATGGATTTTTAGCCATGTTTTCTTTTGTTTTCTTTTTCACCCGATATTTTTTTCGGTGTGTCTGATAACGAAAATCCCAAGAAAAAATGAAAAAGAAGTAAAGAGGAGATGCCGGGTTCGATTCACGGTCCAATGGGAAAAAAAGGAGGTTGGTAGAGCGCTTGCCCGCAAAAGACAAAGGTTCCGGGTTCGAGTCGCGGTCCGTCACATCTTGAAGGAGTTTTCACATGCCCTGTATACATAAACAAATGGTAGTGTGCGCATAGAGAGGAAGTTGTCTCACCCTTGAGCTCGCCCAGGGCCTCGCCGCAGGGTTCGTCTTCGTCGCTCAGGAAGCACTTGATGGCCTTCTCGTCGCCATCGTCCTTGACCCGGTGAAAGTGCTTGAAGTAGCCGCCAGTGGCCGAGACGGCCGCGACCGCCAGAACCGCCAGCAGGAGAGTGAGGGCTGCCTTCATCCTGACACTTCTACTTCCCTGGTCGCCGCACTGCCCTTTTATAGCCCCGCCCGGCCTCAATAATGGTGTTTACTGCTGGCCCCGTCCACAAAATGGCTGTTTCCTCCACACCTACCGGCGTCATCCAGTGTCTCCCTAAACCCAGTTGTTACGGATGTTACATTAACCATCTTGGCGAAGGCCACAAATAACCACATTTATAACTTTTTTTGCATGCGAGGCGTGATCCAAAAGTAACGGTAATTTTAGTTTTTCTTAAAGAATATTTGTTTACTCATGAGCATCAACTTTGCCCCCTTCAAAGTTATCAAATGACTCTGAGCGCTATGGTGCTAAACTTCTGTAGTCATCAGTCCCCTAGATCTAACAATTACTTAAACCTAACGAACCTAAGGACATCACACACATGCATGCCCGAGGCAGGATTCGAACATGCGACCGTAGCGGTAGCGCGGTTCCAGTCTGTAGCGCCTAGAACCGCTGGGCCACTCCGGCCGGCTCAAGGTAATCACCCGCAGATATAATATACTCGTGCTAGCGCTTTTTCCAATCTTGGAAGCACTTCCGGAACTCTCTTTTCGTTATGGTGCTCAGCTCCTTCAGCAATTCCATTTTTATCTCGTCAGTGGTGGCAAAACGACGTCCTTTCGTGGATTTCTTCAGCCTCGGGTATAGAAAGAAGTCGCAGTGGGCCAAGTCCTACGAATACGATGACCTACGCAACATAATGGTTTTGGTTTTTTGTCAAAAAATCACGAAAACGCGTTGAGCCGAGAGCGGGATCATTATGGTGATGCAATTTCCACGAATGGTTTTGCCACAATTCTGGATTGTTTCACGGCAAACGGCGCTTAACTTCCAGGTCGTTCTCCTTATTGACCGTACGACTTTAAGCCAGGAACTCTTGGTGCACTATCCCTTTGTAATAGGAGAAAACAGCGAAAAGAGCCTTCATATGTGATGGACCTTGTCGATTTTTTTTTTTTTTGTCTAGACTCATCAGGAAGTTTCCATTGGGACGCTTGGTACTTTCTCGACGCCATATCCACACACGTTTCGTCACCAGTTATAACTTTCTTTAGATATTCTCGAACATTGTCGACACTTGCATTCAGCAACTCCTGAGCGATGACTACGCGACGTCGTTTTTGGTCGAAAACATTTTCGGAACAGGCTTTGTTGCTACACGTTTTGTGTCCAAAACATCCAAAAAAATCTCTTGGTTCAAAAAAATGGTTCAAATGCGTCTGAGCACTATGAGGCTTAACATCTGAGGTCGTCCGTCCCCTAAAACTTAGAGAACTATTTAAACCTAACTAACCTAAGGACATCACAAACATCCAAGCCTGAGGCAGGTTTCGAACCTGCGACCTTAGCAGTAGCGCGGTTCCGAACTGAAGCTCCTAGAACCACTCGACCACAGCGGCCGGCAAAAATTTCTTGTCATGAGCCAATCGATATGCCGACAATCCTGCAAACTCTTTGATGGTGATTCGCCGGTTTTCGAGGAACATTTTCTTTACTTCTTCCATACTGTCGCCAATAATTGCTGTGTTAGACCGTCCGGTACGGTCATCTATAACGCCTTCTCGCACCTCTTTGAGACGTTTGCGCCACTCGTAAACTCTTGTCTTACACAAAGCAGATTCGCCAAAAGCCACACCAACATTTTGAATGCGATGCTATACTTTATTCCGTTTTCCAAGTAAAATGTAATGCAAATACTTTGTTTCATCTTTTTCGAGAGTGAAAATTTCGCCGAACATTGGAAAACAAGTGTAACCTTTTGACTGTCAACAACAAAAGTAATATTGAAATCAGCTGAAAATGCAAGTATACATCAGAAACAGGTGTATCAACAAGGTAAAAAGCTTCAAAATCGGATGTATAAAGCCCGCGAAACTGAAAAATCCCTGCCACTTTTTGATCACACCTCACATAAACATGTATTTAAATACAGTTACAATACAGGTCTCGAAAAACTTGATACGCTGATTTTCGTTTTTGGTGATATTTGTTTATGAGCAATAGGACTTGCTCCAAGGCATACTTCTCTGCCTAACGTTTCGTCTTCCATTGCTGGAGATACCATCAGAGGCTCTAAAAAGTCAGTAAGCTGTTACAATCTTCAACAACCTTAGCAGGCTGAACTTTTTATTGTATTCACGCAACGATCGGTCCGTGACGTCATCAGACCGATGCGCGGGTCCAAGAGAACCACGGGAAAAGACGGGCCCTGCAACGAACTTGTGACGTCAGATTAGTTGCCTTGCCTGACATACTTTGCAAACGCTCAGCTGCATCCAGAGCTAGCCGCTAAATCAGTATGTGAATGAAAAGGTACTCACTAAAGCAGTCGCACATGGACCGTGCATTCGAACATTGAGTGTGTCAAGTTCCTGACGGCAGAACGTGGAGAAAGCGCGTTGTGTGTGTGTGTGTGTGTGTGAATTCTACCAAACTACTGAGGTCATTGACCCCTAGACTTACACACTACTTAAACTAACTTAGACTAACTAATGCTAAGAACAACACACACACACCCATGCCCGGGGGAGAACTCGAACATCCGGCGAGAGGGACCGCGCTATCCGTGACAGGGCGCTTGAAACCGCGAGGGCATTCCGTGCGGCGTGTTGAATCTTTCCGAAGGTGCGGAGCAATATCTATCATGGTAAATATTCTGAACGTGCGTTTGATATGTTATTCAAAAAATGGTTCAAATGGCTGTGAGCACTATAAGACTTAACTTCTGAGGTCATCAGCCGCCTAGAACTTAGAACTAATTAAACCTAACTAACCTAAGGACGACACACACATCCATGCCCGAGGCAGGATTCGAACCTGCGACCGTAGCGGTCGATATGTTGTTAATTGACATTTAATTATAACACACTATACCAACAACATTGCATTTCTTATGGTTCTTCCGTGTGCCATTGCCTTGAAAGACGCATTTTCATAACTGTGCAAGATACAGTAATTCTGTAACCATATTGGCTTTCAGTTGAAGCCCATATGTATATATGCCGTTTGTAAGCGTCAGCAAACAGCGCATGTCTCGAAAACCCGACGTTAATTGTCTGATTAGTAGTAAAAAAGTGTCAGGAAACATCATATTGGTGGTTGAAGAATTGTTGCAACTTGCACATTTATGAACGTACGTCGTTTCTAGGCAATGGCACACTGAGGAACCATAAGAAATGCAATGTTCTTGGTACAGTTTGTTATAATTGAATGTCAGTTAACAACATATCTACGATTGAAGCTTCCGTAATACTGTAAGACGCGAAGTATGTGTTTTTTAAGTTTCATGATCGGTATAGCGCAGTGATGGTTCAAAAATGGTTCAAATGGCTCTGAGCACTATGGAACTTAACATCTTAGGTCATCAGTCCCCTAGAACTTAGAACTACTTAAACCTAACTAACCTAAGGACAGCACACAGATCCATGATGCCCGAGGCAGGATTCGAACCTGCGACCGTAGCAGTCCCGCGGTTCCGGACTGCAGCGCCTAGAACCGCACGACCACCGCGGCCGGCATGGCGCAGTGAGTAGAATGTATTGGTTGATGTGCTGATCGGGGTCCCAGTACTTTCAATAATTTTTTTATCAACCTTCTCCTTTTGTAATAAGTTCTCGTACTTTCTTTTTAGTTTAATTAAAGTATATTCCATAATATTCGATGTTACGTAAATATAAATGCACTCTTTCTGAGGAGTGAGATAGTTCGATTCGTTTAATATGCAAGACAGCTTTCACCACTTGCAGTAAGACATTGCGCGTTCTTGTTTTAAGCTTTATATTTCACATATTGTAAAGAGACTGTTGATGAAAAGGAACAGTGATGAAGTACGAACGACCGTAAGATATTGTGAGAATTATGGAATAATTTTTGTCTTATGCGGAGAACTATTGTAAATTTGTATTTTTATAAGCAGATGTCATTATTGAGTGGACATGGTGCTTTCCTTTTTGCCTTATAACATGTCCATGGATATCGAAGTTTTTATTTATGCTACAGAGAAAACAACTTGGCTAGCTTATGGACAAGGGAGCAAATTTCCTTTTAATAGAGCTAACGTAGGAATTTTAAGCGCGCCCGTTTCGTAAACAGTGTGATTTGTGAGACAGTTACAGCTGAGAACCACTGGAGCGCGCTGCGATCGCGTCGTATGCACAAGCCGCACAATTTCTGAGCCGGTATTACACTATCAAATTCCTTTGTCAAAGATTTGATCAAAGATGTGATCAAATATTCCGTCAAATATATTTGACAAATATCTTTGACGTAGCGCTAGAAGGGGTATTACACTGTCATCAAGTTTTTCGTTAAGTTCAAGATGGCTGACAACAACTTGTTATTAACCGCAGCAGTTGCACGTACCGTAATTGCATTGTGTGCTCATGCGAAAACAAGTGGGGAAAAAAAGGGAACCAAACATACGAGGTTGACAGTCTTAAATTCCTGGGATTACAACTTGATAATAAATTCAGTTGGTGGAGCACACCACAGAACTGCAGAAACCCCTTAACAAATCTGTATTTGCAATTCGAGTGTTAGCAGACATAGGCAACATAAAAATGAAAAAGCTTGCGTACTTCGCCTACTTTCCTTCCCTAATGTCATATGGTATAATATTTTGGGGTAACTATTCAAGTCAAACAAAAGTTTTCAGAGTCCAAAAGCGTGTAATACGTATTATTTGTGGAGTAAATTCACGGACATCCTACAGAAACCTCTTCAAAGAACTGGGTATACTAACTACTGCCCCTCAGTATATTTACTCCTTAATGAAATTTGTCCTAAATAATATATCTCTTTTTCCAACAAACAACTCAGTTCATACATACAATACCAGGAACAAAAATGATCTGCACAAGGACTTAAGAGCACTTACTTTAGTTCAAAAAGGGGTCCACTACTCAGGAACACTCATCTTCAATAATTTGCCAGCAAACATAAAAAATTTAGTTACAAATAAAGATCAGTTTAAAAGGAACCTGAAAGACTTACTTGTGGCCAACTCCTTCTACTCCATTGACGAAATTTTTAATAGAAACTAATGATGTATTGTATTTATTCATACTATTAGTATTGTTATTTCAGCTTAAAAATGGACATGTTCCATATACACGAGGATCTTCTCAGCACGGATGTATGGAACCAAAAACTAATCTAATCTGGGTGAAGCTGTGGGTTTTACGACGACACGATAAAAGCATTCAAGAAAACTTGTTACGTGAGCTTACAGTGGAAGACGTCAAGTCGTACAACAATTACTTAAGAACGGTTGAGCACACATTTCTGTATATGCTCAGTGAAATGTACCCTCATATCACAAAACACAATATTCACTTAAGAACTGCAACATCTTCAGAAGACAGGCTCACTGTAACACTCCGATTCCTTGCTACAGGAGAGGGTTATGTTAGGTTAGGTTAGGTCAGATCAGGTCTCCAATCTTCTTAATCTATTTTTGTATTCAGAGTGCCTCACGTTGTAAAGCGCCTCATCAGCTTCATACATCTCTATTAATTTTGTATATGTCGGCACACTCTAATTGTATTTACCGGCAATGTTTATAAAAACACTACGGACGACAGAACGCTCCAGCGATGCTAGTGCTCCATGTGGTAACATGACACATTGCAGTGAACAGAAGACAAGCGATTTCTTTGATCAAATCTACAGCAAGGTCCTAGATTTGATCAAATATTGGACGACATTTGACAAAGTTCCTATTACACCATCAAATATCTTTGACAAAAATTTTTGACAAAGATATTTGACAAAGAAATTTGATGGTGTAATACCGGCCAAAGGCATAACGGAGACGTTCAAAACGTGATCCGTGTACTATGCCGCCGACAACGATCGCTAGACAACTTCGTCATACGTTGCCCCATAACATTGGCCGACATCTTGCTCACAGTGCGTCCTCTCTGCTTCGTCAGCTTTTGGAGGGATAAAGGAGTTTAGGTTATCACAGAATCGTTTTACCAAGGAGGTTAGAATCTGTTGTAAGCACTTTGGGCGGGATGGCTGCCGTGACGCTTCTGTGCTTGGGGATGACGCTGCTTTGCATGCTCTGCTTATAAAAAGACGTCTCGAAAAGAATGTGGCGAGTACTGTAGGGTCTGTCCTCAGATATTAGAATAACCAGACAAGCTTTACGAAGAGCGAAACGTTCTGTTACATCCTTGAGGTGGTTAGTGGTGTCACTGAAAAGCAAGATTAGAAACAATTTGCACAACTTCAATCAAATTCAGACAATGTCAATTGACCTTCAACGACTGTCATTCAGGACATGTGTGAAAGGCAAATATAGGTTTAGAGTAAGATACTTTGACTACTTAAAACATTGTAAAGTGGAAACACACCGCATTTGTAAACCACCTCAAATAATAGCATCACCACCATTCTGACATAAAAACGCAGGGAAGCGGTAATAATGGCAGCTTATGTCCACCTACCACGACCCAAAAAATATCCACTACAGTAACTTTCGGCATTAAGATACGCCATCCTTCTCACTTGAACAAATTATTTTTTGAGGTTATAATTTACAATCAGAATTTCCGGTAAATATTTTGCCAACTTGTGGTTTCCAATGTAGCTTCAGTTTCGGTCCATAGAGTCCGCGCTATACCCCGATTACGATATTTTTCATCGTCAGGATGTCACAAACTCCTTTCTTGGAGTAAACTTGGCAGTTTCTCACAGTCCATATATCGTGTATGAAAACGTCGGCCGATACGAACGAAGAAAACCAAAGTGATTTGAATTTCACAGATTGACTTCCGAAGTTTGTACGGTCGGGTGACGAGATCGACTTGTTTGTGACCGTGTACATAGTGGTGTGCCGATCGGTCACCTTCGGCCGAGGCCGGTCGTCGGCGGAATCCACGGATGTCAGACCACTGTGACCTTAATGGAGTGGATTACATTGAGTATATTCGCAATTGCGAAAATGAACGACCATCAGCTGTAGAATGGAATGACAACAATGAAAGTTTGTGTCGCACTGGGATTATAACTCGGATTTCCTGTTTCTCATGAGCGGTCGACTTACCTTTTGGCTATTCGTGCACGACTCATCGTAAATCCAAACTTCCATATGTCGTCAACCATGTGTCTACAACATGTAGCTACTCGTACATCCATATCCATTATGTACTGGGTGGTCAAAAAGTCAGCATAAATTTTAAAACTGAATAAATCATGGAATAATGTAGATAACGAAGTACAAATTGACACACAGGCGTGGAATGACATGAGGTTTTATTACAACAACAACAACAAAAATACAAACATTCAAAAAATGTCCGACAGATGGCGTATCATCTGATCAGAAAAGCAATAATTAGCATAAGAAAGTAAGACAAAGCAAAGATGATGTTCTTTACAGGAAATGCTCAATATGTCCACCATCATTCCTCAACAATAGCTGTAGTCGAGGAACAATGTTGTGAACAGCACTGTAAAGCATGTCCGGTGTTATGGTGAGGCATTGGCGTCGGATGTTGTCTTTCAGCATCCCTAGAGATGTCGGTCGATCACGACACACTTGCGACTTCAGGCAACCCCATAGCCAATAATCGCACGGACTGGGGTCTGTGGATCTGGGAGGCCAAGCATGACGAAAGTGGCGGTTGAGCACACGATCATCACCAACGACGCGGGCAAGAGATCTTTCACGCGCCTAGCAGTACTTTGTTGTTGTTTTTTTTTGTTCTAATAAAACCCCATGTCATTCCAAGCATGTACGTCGATTTTTACCTCTCTGTCTACATTATTGCGTGGTTTATTAAGTTTTCAAATTTATACTGACTTTTTGATAACCCGGTATATTCCTGTACAGGAGAAACATTTTACTGAAAGTCGTTTGCGCGGTGTCGGCGGATAAATACGATATTGTAGTGCCTTTGTTATTCTGATTTACGATGCAAAGTTCCTTTCGACACGCACGCATGTCCAAAATGCAGAATAACCCAGGCACTGCAATATTGCATTAGTGGACTGGAGTCGTGCCGACGTGCGTTTTGTAGCTTCATTTAGTACTAAGGCACACAACTTACCTAACTGCCACCCTTCTTATTTTCTGTTAAAATTGTTTTCCTGTTTTTGAATTCCTGTAGCCTCTTAATAAAAACTTGGTATCAGAGAAACGAATTTGGCGGTTCCCTGTGTCAACACTCAGTCTTTTGTGTGCTCATGCGATGAGCAACTAGGCTAAAGGAATCTGTGAGCCACAGTATTTGGAAGATGAACTCGACCATTTGAGAACGGCCTTCAGACAAAACGGATAGTCTGACAAAGGGATAAGCAGGACACTATACCGTAAAAAGTCTTAAGCTTGTAATGAAAAACAACAAACTAAAGGGAATGTTTTCCTTTCATTCGTAAAAACTGTCACACGTTGCACGAGCTGAGCACTCAGAAGACACAGTACAGAGTCGGTGTTGAAATCCAGCAAGAAAGGGACCTCAGAGAAACCACAGCCGAACTACGTTTGATATTTATAGCACTGTGCTAGTGGACCCAGTACTTCCTTTCCTTTGTAAGTTTTTTACCTTTAAATAATGATACGTCACAACAATGTCCTATTTAGAAGAGGTCACAATTGGAGCTGAAATTAAAACAGAAATGTGATTCATGCTGTCATGTTGCTTATCAGGTCATTTAAGAAAACTAATAAACAACTTAATAACTTCATTCTCCTAGCATATAAACATCGATTATAGGTTGAGGCGATGCAAACAAGTGATGCGCTTTTTTGGGCTGAAGAAAGTTTGGCGCTTTACTATACTCTATATGCATAGAATCTGATTAGAAGCCACTTGTGAGAAACGGCGGCAAAAGTCTACTGGAAAACTAAAAATAAGGAATCAATTTAAGAACCGCTGTCGATAGCACTAATGACTTCGTGTTAATAAAAAAGTCAATTGTATTTCACGTGAACGATATTTTGTAAATCAGTGCTGACTCTGTGTCTACAGAACATTTTCTTCGAGGTAACTCATAATGTTAAAACACAATGTGTCTTGGCTGTCAGGAGAGCCAACACCCTGTTGCTAGAGGAGGTCGAAAGGCACGCGTTTTAGCTCACGCAGGCTGGCGTGAGATCTGGAACAGGACAAGGAAATTAGAATTTAGAAAAACGGACGTAGCTGGTGGAATACTTAACTTTAATCCATTAAAGACGAACGTCGCTCTTGACGGTACATAGTTCACAATATCAATAGTAACTGAATATGGCGCCTTGCTAGGTCGTAGCAAATAACGTAGCTGAAGGCTATACTATACTATCTCCTCGGCAATTGAGAACGTAAGTAGGCAGTGAACCATCGCTAGCAAAGTCGGTTGTACAATTGGGCCGAGTGCTAGGAAGTCTCTCTAGACGTGCCGTGTGGCGGCGCTCGGTCTGCAATCACTGATAGTGGCGACACGCGGGTCCGACTTATACTAACTGACCGCGGCCGATTTAAAGGCTACCACCTAGCAGGTGTGGTGTCTGGCGGTGACACCAAACAATGTCTGTTCAAAAATCCTCCTAGAAATCGACGTCAGTCCTGTGGACCTGGAATTCATCGTTTACTTCTATTTCCATCTCTGTGTACTGAGTTGACCTCCAATTCTTCAGTCCTTGGTTGCGGATCGCTTCTCCAATGAGCACTTGTATATCATGGATAAATGTGGAGCCATTACATTAGCATATTCCGAAAGGAAGCTAATTCGAGTACAGTCTGGACTGGAAGGCATGCATTTATTCGATAATTTAAGTTGCTTCGGTACCCTGAGAGTCACAGAGAGTCAAGGAAAATACGAGTTCAAGTGACGCACGGCAACAGGGATATCTCTGAGGCTGCGATTCCTTGCTGCTGGATTCAATTAGCCCAGTGTAACACTGCAGTTCAAATGTCTATTACATTCATATGTAGCATCATCCTGACGTTTTTCAAACTCTAGCGAAACTCAAAATTTACGATATGGTAATTTGAGAACCACTGAGCATTTTATCTGAAAACAAGATACTTGATTGACGAGTAACATTTACAACCAATAGTCCAAGAATGTGTGAATATTATGTATTTTATTTCTGGACACGCAAAACTGAACAAATATTTAAACTCTGGACTGCGACCGCTGAAAAGAAATGCTTCCTCTTCAGATCTTACGTTCTGTGAAGATGAATGAAACATAATGCTTCAGCTACAATCGAAACGGACACTAAAATAAAACAATGTAGTAAAAAAGCGCATCTGATGTGCCCTTGGAGACCGTAGGAACCAATGGCGTGCGGCAGATCCATCTGTGCAGGTGTGGAGAACCCTGCTAGATACTGTTCGGCTGTCGGTAGTTAAGTAGCGGAAGCCACGCCCATTGTCTCAGGCGTAACGTCATTGGTAGTCAAATCGCTGTGAGACTTGATATCGTTGTGCAAAGAACATGTGTTAGATGTATAATTGTTTGAAGTTAGGTCCTTAAGAAAACTACTAAGAATATTTTGATATTATGAAGAAGAACATACGTTATAAAAAAAGCGTCGAAATAGAGAAAGAGTCACTACCCAATGACAGGGCTCATTTAAACTGGGCTGCCTTCTATAGGGTCTTCTGGTAAACTTAAAAGTAGCAAACGGCGGTCGGTAGATTGCCAGTACGATTACCAAGGAGACTATCAAAATTTTGCTGAGATATAAAGTTGTTTTCATATAACGTGGCCTGCTGTGCAGGGAAAAGAAGGGAGCGAGCGGAAAAATGCTCCCAGCGAAGCACAAAAAAGAAGAAGACTCTCCTGTTCTAAAGACTGACTGAAAAGTGGGGTACTAGCTGCCTCATTCTACATTCCTCAGCACCTTTAAAAAAAGTTCACAAAAATTTTAAAATCCGTACATACTGGTGCTTTTTTATGCTGAGAGATAAGAAGACAGTGGCAATGTGAAAGAAATGGAAAATTAATTAGTACTGGAAGACAGAAGTCATTGGTTGTAGTATAGAAGTCATTGGTTGTAGTATAGAAAGAGCGAAAGAGACAGTGGCATTGTAACACAAAGACTGGAACCCAGTGGCAATGGAACATAGTTAACAGTGACAGAATAGTGTTAAGAAAAGACTGCAGTGGCATCCTACCGACCGCCGTTGCTACTTTTAAGTTTACCAGAAGGCCCTATAGAAGGCAGCCCAGTTTAAATGAGCCCTGTCATTGGGTAGTGAATCTTTCTCTATTTCGACGCTTTTTTTTTTTATAACGTGGGAGATAAATAAGGAGAAGGAGAAAGTGGAAGTGGGTGAGAGCCAGTGACAATGAGAGACAAAAATCTATGACAGTGACATCTAGGAAGAGAAAGATAATGACAGCGAGAAGAGACAACAGCAGTGGGAAGGAATGAATGAGATAGTAGCACTAACAGAGAGTAAGAGGGAGGCGAAGACAGTGAGAGCATAGGTAGTAGTAGGACAGAATGAAGGAGACTATGGCTGTGACACAGGAGACACTGGCAGTTAGACAGACACAGAGAGATAATGACAATGAGTTGTGCTCAATGTGTTGTGGTTGGCAGGAGAGCCAACGTTTTAGCTCACGCAGGCTGGCGTGAGGTCTGGAACAGGACAAGGAAATTACAATTTAGAAAAACGGGCGTAGCTGGTGGAATACTTAACTTTAATCTATTAATGACGAACGTCGCTCCTGACGGTACATAGTTCACAATATCAATAGTAACTGAATATGGCGCCTTGCTAGGTCGTAGCAAATGACGTAGCTGAACGCTACGCTAAACTATCGTCTCGGCAAATGAGAGCGTATTTTGTCAGTGAATCATCGCAAGCAAAGTCGGTTGTAGAACTGGGGCGAGTGCTAGGAAGTCTCTCTAGACCTGCCGTGTGGCGGTGCTCGGTCTGCAATCACTAATAGTGGAGACACGCGTGTCCGACTTATACTAACGGACCGCGGCCGATTTAAAGGCTACCACCTAGCAAGTGTGGTGTCTGGTGGTGACACCACACAATGAATGAGTGACAATGGGAAAGTGGGAGTGGATAGGTATGAGCTATTTGCAGCGATAGGCTAGTGGGTGTCAGCGAGTTACAGTTAGGGTATCTTTTGGGAGTGAGGGGAAGTTGCATGTTAAAAAGAGCGCAAATACGTTCAAAGCCAAAAAGATTTGGGAAAAATTTGTAAAGGCGCTGAGGAAGGTAGAATATGACAGTACCTCAATTTTCAGCCAGTCTTTTAAAAAGAAGCATATTAGTGTTTTTGTGCTCCAATAGGAGCATTTTTCCCATGCTTAGCCTTATAGTACAAGGTGTAGTGATCTCGAGAAATTATTTTGTGACATCAGATACCATGAAAATTACCAATCAGATCGCCCCACATTGGGCGTCAAAATGTAGTGAACTGTGAATTCTACTCTCAGCTGTCAGACATGAAATGACTGATGAGATTCCCTAAGTTAGGAGCCAACAGTTAATTGATATCAATAATTACACGAAATCAAACACAAGTGTACAAAATTAAGAGGTTCATGTATGAACAGAAAACGTTACTTATATGATCAAAACATGAAAGAAATGTATTTATTTTCGTGCTGTTTATACAAACCAAAACAAAATTATAAATCTCAGGGTCGATTGGACTGGGCGTTATTAAGGGAAAGGAAGGAGAGGACGAATTGTCTCACCATTATTCATCTAAGTTCATCGTTTGCTGCTGTCGGCAAGTAGGCACTGCGTCGGTTCGGCGCATCACCTCAGATCTGTGCTGCGTGAGTCGGCTGCCCTCATCAGCCATTGCGGCTTTGCAGTGAGGCCCAGGTACGATATCCGTGTTAGTATTGGGGCAACAGGGATTCTGGCGCACTCTGCATTGTTGCCAGATGTATCCAAGATGACGGCGATGACGCCATCCATGATGGCGGGGTGTAGACCTGGCAACAGCACATGACTTCATACAAGATGGCGGCTGTGACGTCATCCAAGATGGCAGATTTTGACGGGAAGATAGGTCAATTGGATAACCTCCACTAACCTAATCACCCCCTCCCCTCCCTCCAGGAAATTGGTGGGAAGATCCAATTCCAAAAGGATAGTGCATCACACCAAGAAAATGGCGAGAAATATAGGTACACTGGGTTACCCCCACTAACCTAAGACATCCAACCGCCACATCATCCTAGAACTGGCGCCAAGTTTGCATATTGGCAGTAAAGAAAGTTCACTTGGGCTGTCTCTACTAACTTAAGAAAATTGTGGGAAAGAAAGGGCATTTGGACTAACCTAAGTCACCTGACTGCCACCTATTCCTAGGGATTGGTAGGAAAAGGACTCAGCCTGCACTGGGCTGCAGGAGAGAGGAAGAAGTGTACTTTATTTATTTTGGAACAATTTATTTAGGGATGGACTATATTTATCACAGTGATAAAGAACACACGCTCTGACATGCCACACAGAATACAGACCTGCAAACTACTCCTAAGTAACTCATGTATCATACTCTGCACACGAACTTGCTTATTGTAAACTGTCAAAATAACGCATTGCACAGCCTACAGACCTGCAAACTACTAGTAAATAATGCAATACCTTTATGTCTAGAGAGCCAAACAACCCGTAAATTGTCAAAATAATAATCCATCTAAAAGATTCTGCAAACATGCTTGCTAATCATGAACTTTCAAAATTATGCGTCATTCTTCATTTAAACAATTAGAGGCAGCACCACCATCCAGTGTGTTCGTCACAAGGTCCGGACTCCAACTGACTTAGTACACAGTACCACCACCAGAGAGCACTGTCGTCTGTTCCATGACATAATCCAAGATGGTGGGGGAAATGGCGGGAAAAAGACTCTGCCTGTGCTGGATATAAGTTTTTATTTGCAACTAGATCTAGACTCCAGCTGACCTAGTACACAACACTGCCACCGGAGGATGCTGTCATCCCTCCTGTGACATAATCCAAGATGGTGGTCTGGAGGGGGAAAATGGCTCAGCCTGCACTGGGCTGCTGAAGAGAGTATGGAAGGAGTGTACGTTATTTATTTTGAAACAATTTATTTAAGGATGGAATATATTTATCACACTGATACAAAACACACACCCTGACATTCTTGGGGTCACGCCACACAGCCCACAGATGTGTAAACTACTCCTAAATGACACTCTGCAGACACTCAAATAACTCCAAACTTACCGAAACAATTTCAGTACAGACCTGCAAACTGCTTCTAAATAATGCAGCACAGTGATGTGTAGACGCCCTCAGTACTTGTAAACTTCCAAACAGTGCATATCACAGCATGCAGACACGCTCACAAAATAATACAACAGACACATGCAGACACCGCCCGCCACCTCCAGTCCACTAGATCGCATAGGAGGCTACCGACAGCCCCACGAAGTGACACAGTCATCAGCTGTCAAACCACACACACAGGCACCCGTTTGTGTCCTGGACACATAAGGCGCCAGCATCTCTTTCATAATCCCCACCTGAGAAATTACTCCCGAAATATGTGATCACCTAAGCGCCATTGATGACACAACCTGACGGGAGCGAAGACTTATTTACAAAGCGCAGACACTCCAAGGTGGGCCACGCACTCATGCTGCAGAAATCCATTCCAGAATAGGTCAAGCTGCTTTCCCCCTAGCGATTCTAACAGAGCATGCGTGACGTGTGGCTGACGCATCACCGCACATAGCTACAAACCATGGCAAGCGAATCTAGCAACATTCTCAATCGCGAGTAGACAGTACTTTAAACCACATACAGAACACATGGCTGTATACGAGTAGAACGCAGGCTATGTCACGCGACTGGTGCATCCTGACAGAACAGTGGGAAAACTGTCCTCCAGCGATTTCTCCTTTTTTGGAATGCATCATCAGTCAACCATTAAACATTACCTTGTAACAACTGGATCTCAATCGATCAGACCGTACACTCTCTGTTACCCTTTAATGCAGATGCAAGTAAGTTTAGAGGCGGATGGTTCTCTGTCTTCCTTAAAAGCATCAAATATAGTAGTCAACTCGCGTGTACCTCAATAGACATACAGTATAATGCTGCCTCGACGGAGAAAAATTGACGGAATTTGAAGCCATTTTGACTATTTTTCGACCGTGACTGTCTCAAAAAATATGTAAAGGTTTTTGAAAGTACCGCTACCGGTCACAGACTTTGCCAACTACTGTATTACTTATTTATTTAACGAGATGTTTCGAGGGTTAAACCTCATCTTCAGGCTAAATGGCATTATAAAGACGACTTTACAATAAGTTCATACTGATATTAGATAGTCTTTTCGTAAATGCTGTGGTCATCCCACCGAGCGAGTTGGCGCAGTGGTTAGCACACTAGACCCGCATTCGGGAGGACGACGGTTCAATCCCGCATCCGGCCATCCTGATTTAGGTTTCGGTGATTTCCCTAAACCGCTCCAGGCAAATGCCTTGATGGTTCCTTTGAAAGGGCACGGCCGACTTCCTTCCCCGTCCTTCCCTAATCCGATGAGACCGATGACCTCGCTGTTTGGTCTCTTCCCCCAAACAATCCAATCCAATCCATGTGGTCATCCTGTGGAAGCAGAGAAACTTAGTAAGCGGCGATGTCACTTTGGAAGCTGGACTGATACTTGCACGAAAATATTGTGTAAGGGTCCCTCACTTCGTTCTTCTGGCGTGGCAGTCTCGTTGTGATGTGTTGCGGTGTTTTCAATTCCGTGGCTCTCTTGATCACTTTTCGCAAATTATCAGTAATACAGCAGTAACTCGGAAACACGACCACAAACAGTTCTGTTGTGCAGTGGACGTTATGTGTTCAATAATATTGTAACAGGTGCTCAACTTGTAATGTACTGGGTGACCAAAAAGTCAGTATAAATTTGAAAACTGAATAAATCACGGAATAATGTAGATAGAGAGGTACAAATTGACACACATGCTTGGAATGACATGAGGTTTTATTAGAACCAAAAATATACAAAAGTTCAAAAAATGTACTACAAATGGCGCTTCGTTTGATCAGAATAGCAATAATCAGCATAACAAAGTAAGACAAAGAAAAGACGATGTCTTCTACAGGAAATGCTCAATATGTCCACCATCATTCCTCAACAATAGCTGTAGTCGAGGAATAATGTTGTGAACATCACTGTAAAGCATGTCCGGAGTTATGGTGAGGCAGTGGCGTCGGATGTTGTCTTTCAGAATCCCTAGAGATGTCGGTCGATCACGATACACTTTCGACTTCAGGTAACCCCAAAGCCAATAATCGCACGGACTGAGGTCTGGGGACCTGGGAGGCCAAGCATGACGAAAGTGGCGGCTGAGCACACGATCATCACCAAACGACACGAGCAAGAGATCTTTCACGCGTCTAGCAATACTTTTTGTTGTTGTTCTAATGAAACCCCATGTCATGTCAAGCATGTGTGTCAATTTATACCCCTCTATCTACATTATTCCGCGGATTATTAAGTTTTCAAATTTATATTGACTTTTTGATCACCCGGTATTTCGTCAACCTACATCTGTAATACGATAACAAGACGTTGCAGACGACATGTAAACAGATGCACCACATAGATCGACAAATCGATAGTAAAATCGAAACCACCTGTATTTCGCCCACCATTTTGTCCACTAGTTGCGATTAATGGTGCGTTGTGCTGTTTAATCGCCTCGCAATGGTAGGCGAACCGAATTTCAATATTTTTGTCAGTTTTTCCATTGGATAGTGTATGTGAAGAGACGTGTTGACGTGTAGTAATTTAGTTGTTTTGTGGTTGAGGAATAAAGCACGCACTAAGGGATAGTAACGTTGCATTGTATTATTATAGTTGTTAGGTGTACGCAAGCACTAAGATATATTCGGGTTAGGATTTATTGTGTGACTTCTGCGTAGCGTCGCAATATAGTGATCGTAAGTTCGTTGCAGCATCCCTGAATATGGAAGTAAATAGGAATTAAAAAAACGGAGGAAGGTTTATCTGTTTAGCAAGAGTAATAGAAGGCAGATTTCAGACTACCTAACAGATCAAAATGAAAATTTCTGTTCCGACACTGACAATGTTGAGTGTTTATGGAAAAAGTTCAAGGCAATCGTAAAATGCGTTTTAGACAGGTACGTGCCGAGTAAAACTGTGAGGGACGGGAAAAATCCACCGTGGTTCAACAACAAAGTTAGGAAACTACTGCGAAAGCAAAGAGAGCTTCACTGCAAGTTTAAACGCAGCCAAAACCTCTCAGACAAACAGGGGCTAAACGACGTGAAAGATAGCGTAACGAGGGCTACGCGTGAAGCGTTCAGTGAATTCGAAAGTAAAATTCTATGTACCGACTTGACAGAAAATCCTAGGAAGTTCTGGTCTTACGTTAAATCAGTAAGTGGCTCGAAACAGCATATCCAGACACTCTGGGATTATGATGGTATTGAAACAGAGGATGACACGTGTAAAGCTGAAATACTAAACACCTTTTCCCAAAGCTGTTTCACAGAGGAAAACTGCACTGCAGTTCCTTCTCTAAATCCTCGCACAAACGAAAAAATGGCTCATATCGAAATAAGTATCCAAGGAATAGAAAAGCAACTGAAACCACTCAGAGGACTGGACCTGACGGGATACCAATTCGATTCTACACAGAGTACGCAAAACAACTTGCCCCCCTTCTAACAGCCGTGTACCGCAAGTCTCTAGAGGAACAGAGGCTCCAAATGATTGTAAAAGAGCACAGATAGTCCCAGTCTTCAAGAAGGGTTGTGGAGCAGGTGCGAAACCTATAGACGTATATCCCTGACATCGATCTGTTGTAGAATTTTAAAACATGTTTTTTGCTCTCGTATCATGTCATTTCTGGAAACCCAGATCTACTATGTAAGAATCAACATGGATTCCGGAAACAGCGATCGTGCGAGACACAACTCGATTTATTTGTTCATGAGATCCAGAAAACATTAGATACAGGCTCCCAGGTACATGCCATTTTCCTTGACTTCCGGATGGCGTTTGATACAGTTTCGCACTGACGCCTGATGAAGAAAGTAAGAGCCTACGGAATATCAGACCAGCTGTGTGGCTGGTTTGAAGAGATTTTAGCAAACAGAACACAGCATGTTGTTCTCAATGGAGAGACGTCTACAGACGTTAAAGTAACCTCTGGCGTGCCACAGGGGAGTGTTATGGGACCATTGCTTTTCACAATATATATAAATGACCTAGTAGATAGTGTCGGAAGCTCCATGCGGCTTTTCGCGGATGATGCTGTAGTATACAGAGAAGTTGCAGCATTAGAAAATTGCAGCGAAATGCAGGAAGAACTGCAGCCGATAGGCACTTGGTGCAGGGAGTGGCAACTGACCCTTAACATAGACAAATGTAATGTATTGCGAATACATAGAAAGAAGGATCCTTTATTGAATGATTATATGATAGCAGAACAAACACTGGTAGCAGTTACTTCTGTAAAATATCTGGGAGTATGCGTGCGGAACGATTTGAAGTGGAATGATCATATAAATTTAATTGTTGGTAAGGCGGGTGCCAGGTTGAGATTCATTGGGAGAGTCCTTAGAAAATGTAGTCCATCAACAAAGGAGGTGGCTTACAAAACACTCGGTCTACCTGTACTTGAGTATTGCTCATCAGTATGGGATCCGTACCAGGTCGGGTTGACAGAGGAGATAGAGAAAATCCAAAGAAGAGCGGCGCGTTTCGTCACAGAATTATTTGGTAAGTATGATAGCGTTACGGAGATGTTTAGCAAACTCAAGTGGCAGACTCTGCAAGAGAGGCGCTCTGCATCTCGGTGTAGCTTGCTGTCCAAGTTTCGAGAGGGTGCGTTTCTGGATGAGGTATCGAATATATTGCTTCCCCCTACTTACACCTCCCGAGGAGATCACGAATGTAAAATTGGGAGATTCGAGCGCGCACGGAGGCTTTCTGGCAATCGTTCTTCCTGGGAACCGTACGCGACTGGAACAGGAAAGGGAGGTAATGACAGTGGCACGTTTAGTGCCCTCTGCCACACACCGTTGGGTGGCTTGCGGAGTATAAAAGCAGATGTAGATGTATAGTAAATTCCGCAGACCTCGTTAAATACACTGAATGTGTAGTCTATATTAAATATAAAGGTCGTCCTACGCAATGGTTATTATTGCGAAACAATCGGAAGTTTATTGAGAATGCGATAGCTTTTCCATTTGGCCTGAACAACAAAATCATGAACTATTTAAAAGAGAACACGCTAATTTACTCTGAAAGAGATCTTGAGTGCTGTTTTTCAAGTGTTAAATATCAGTGGGTCGCGGAAGTCAACGCCTGAAGTGGTTGAGCTTTGTCTGATTGAGTTCATTTTTTTTACATTTCCACTTAGTGGGGTTTTGCATAGATAACGAGCACTTGAAAAATAAAAACGCCGACTTGTACCTGTAGTTAACTTATTGTAGGAAATAAAGAAAACCATTTTAAACTGAAAAAGTCAGTACCCGAATTGTCTTTTAACCCCAAATTATTACAAGAAAAAAATCAAAGGCTTATTTGAAAGCATACTAATATCTGGAATATATCTTTCCGGAAAAAAGTAAATCCAAAGGCCAATAAAGTAAAAGACTGGAATATTGGTAAAAAGCAAAGTTCAAAGAATTTAAAGAAAAGAAATAATACTGTTCAGTGAACCACTTGTAGCGAAAAGAAAGATAATTGATCTTTAGACAGGGAAAGCAAGTTTTCATGCTATGAAAAGGCGATTAATTATAAATGGAAAGTTAGTCCATGTAATTCTGAAGAGTTGAGACTATAAAGTTGTTGTAGCAAGCGCTGCTTATAGAATTTATCGTTGATTGACAACGGGAAATGAACGGTACAAAATTATATCTTTGCCTTGTAAACGTATTCGACAATATAGGTTGCTGTCATTGGTAAAGTAAATACATCATTCCTACTCCCCGTAGACTCTCGCATTTAATATTTTTCTGGTGATTGATACTAGCTTTGGTGGAAGTTTTATCTTTCGAACCTAGTGAACGCTGATGGTCATATGCTTTGTTGTTATTCATATCCATATAGCTATTACTGACTCCATTATACCACGAAAAGTGTTATTGTGTCCGTCCTTTCGTACATAGTGATGTCGTAGTGAGTTGGGGTGTAATTTGTAGCGTGAGAAGCTGACTACTGAAAATGTAGAATACTTTTCAAAAATAGCCCAGACTTGTCCGGCAAGGAAGGGTAGAAAGAATAGCAAGAGGATAGACACAGAGCATGAAACGGAAAAGAGGCTTCAAAGGCTGGAGCCCTGTGTAGCCAAGCACGAGCCCACCAGAGTGGCTAGCACCCTGGGGGACCAGCTGGACATGAATCATACATTCCATCACCTTGTAAATATCACTGGTAAGAGAGATTGGTCAGTATCTAGAAGGAAGCTGTTTTTCCTTACCAGGCATATGTATGGGTATAACAGTTGCTTCACGCAGCATCTGAGAAACGTGTCATCAGCACAAATGCAATTTATGTATGAAGGAGAAAGTGCTTGCCTGCAAGAGAAAGATGCTGCTGAATCTGAATGTGAACATTGTCTGGCCCTGGGGTCAGGATATCGGGATGAAGTGATAGCACAATCAAGATCCCTCATGGTACAAGTGGCATTCTATCATTCACGATTCTCAAAAGACTAGGATATCACCCAGGCTGCCTCCATTCACTTCCAGTGGAGGAAGGCAGGGTGATAGTGGATGGAGACAGCAATGGAGTGCACAACGACATCATCTGCTATGGCCAAGTCAGATATCGGGGAATGAACCTTGGTCCAAGAGAGTAAAAGGAGGTTGCCCCAGATTATGCATGAGGGAGTGAAACTAGGGATGGACTATGATCGCGCTCGAGAAACGCGCAACGCGAAGGCAATTTCTCGAGAATTTCTCGGATACGCTCGAGAAATTGACAGTGCTGCGCTCTCTGAGAAAATGCGCAAACCTTCAGTACACGAAGCACTGAACCGCAGCGGTCGTACTCGTCGTAAGTACGTGCTCGAAAAACTTTGAAATTCTATGATTGATATCAACTGTACTACCGTTATTAATGTTTACTGAAGTATTAATATGTCTCATAAGACGAAAATCATAGAATTATTGTTTAAAACGAAGCACAGAACTCGCATAAAACAGAAGCTTTATTCTTACAAAATAAATTACCTTGTACATTCTGCATGTATGCATGTATGCTTAAACGTAAAAGAGAGGTACTATAGCCTTTTATATACAGAAACTGCGTACATGAGTTTACTTGCATAAGAAACAAGGTAAACAAAAGTTGTTCAGCAGAAGGCATTTTTACATCGCATTGCTACTCTGCCGTCGATTTTTGTTTAGAAATATGATTTTATTAACCAATTTGCCTTTTAGTCTGCTTCTTTGTTTGTTTATAAATAGTCCTGTTTTCGAAAATATTCTTTCACTGGGAACAGAAGTTGCAGATATTGCAAGATTTTTTTGCCACGACAGATAGACCTGGGTAACTGTTTTCATTTTTTTTCCAGTAGTGTAAAGGATTATCCGTGCGTTGTAGGTACGGTTCTTCCAAATATCGTTGTACCTCCAGGTCTATGCTATCACAACCGCTTTTCATTAGATTTTTATTGGAAACCTCTTCATCGAAAGAAGCCCATAAGGAACTACTGGCGTTTTGTACGACATGGTACTCGTGGCTAGTGTCGTTAGCAGTCGAATGAGTAGATCGTACGGTCTCCACCACGTTTGCACGTTTGTGCACTCTGTAATTGGGCTTGCAACGGCATGCTTTGAATGAATGGGATTCGTAAATGGTAACGTTTTGAATCTTGGGTCAAGAACTGTGGCAACGGCATGTACTTTGTTTGTTTCTATTAAGCCTAGCCGGGCTTTTAGTGAGTTGTGCAGACGTTGCTGTAGCTCTTGCGGTGTCGTGGTCGCCCACTTCCCATTGCATACGGCTATGATTAGCTGTCTGATTATTGGAACAGCTTTCGAAAGAGAGGTGTAGTTTTCAGTTGAGATTTCACTTGTTACCACTCAAATGGCTCTAGTACACATAAACATTCGCTCAAAATTCGCCACTCGTCAGCTGTGAGGTTCTCTACACCTGAATACAAAGTTGCTAAACAGGCTGCAATGCATTCCTTTTGCTCCACTAGACGTTGTAGCATATAAAACGTACTGTTCCATCGGGTTTCTGTTTCCTGAATCAATTTATGAACAGGTTTTTTCATTAGATCCTGGATCTCATGGAGCTTTTCATTAGCATTGCAACTTGTTTTAAAATAGCTAACAATTTTTCTGGCCTTTTCCCGCATTATGCAGAGCTCACTGTTGCTGTTCAAAGAACTTTTCACAACTAAATTGATAGTGTGTGCTAAACAAGGCACATGTTGCGTATCTATGTTGCCACTGTGAATAAGTTGTACGGCCGCCGTCATGTTACTGGCGTTGTCAGTTGTGATGCTTACAACTTTGTTTTCAATGTTCCATTTCGAAATCACGTTATCTAACGCCTCACTAATATTTAGCGCTGTATGCTTTTCCGGGAAACGGAATGTCTCGAGAGCTAAAGCTTTCAGACTCCAATTAGTGTTAATGAAATGACCAGTTACAGCAATATATGCCTCACTATTGAGTGAGGTCCAAATATCGGTCGTTAACGAAACACAAGTAGAGTCTTCCACGGCCAAGTTTACAGCCTCTTTCTGTTTATGGTAATCGTCCTCACTCATGAGTCGCAACTTTTTTCGATTTGGTATCTAGTATTGTGGGTACAACAGTGAAACAAAACGTCGAAAACCAGTGTCATCGACGATTGAAAGCGGTTGAAAATCACCTGTTATCATGGCCACTAGTGCTTCATCTCGCTGTTGTTGCCGTTTACTTCCCTCTATGAAGAGAAATGTAAGATTTAGATCAGTGCTCCTGTGAGGGGATACGTTATGCTCGACAACTAGTCTAATAAAATTACATATCGTATCGTGCAAAAGCTAGGATAGTATAGGTCCGAACTTTTGCACGGAATTCATGTTTTGTACCACACGTACCTGGATATTTTGTCTGCATCGCACTATTAGAAGAATGAGCATCTGTATCCACGGACGTCGCTGTTTTATTGCTCGATAAGTTGTGCAGTTTAAGATGTCTAATCATGTCTGTTGTATTTTTTGATACATTACGGAGATTTTTACGACACATGTTGCAAGTAACGTTATCTCCATCCTTCGTGAAGTATGGCCAGCACCATGACGTTCGTTTTCGAGTGTCCTTATTGATTTGAATAACAACTTTATTCGAATGAAACCTGAGACATACTAGTTACGAGCACAGCGAGCAGCGAGCGTGTTTGTCTAGCGGCGGCATTCAATTCACAAAACTACAGCGGCGCGGCGTATGTTGTCGCAGCCAACTGGCGCGCAGCGGCACACGCCTCCGAGCCATTTCTCGTGAGCTCCTCGAGAATAGCTTGAGCACTAGAGGCTCGAGAAATTGTCGGTGCACTCGATTCGCCGCGCCTCGCCATCCCATCACTGAGTGAAACTGTTGAAAGAGGGAAATCCTGTTGTAGGTCGGAGGTTAAAATGTGAAAAGCACATCTCCGTGTATGACTCACGTGACTTCGTTGTTTAGTACAGACGATTATTTCAAGTCACACAGATTACATTGTTGAGTGTAGGAAAGATCTTGTCAGGCCAACTAACTGTAGTATTACGAGAGAGAGCTACATTGGCCGACGTTGCTTTTCACCTATGTATTAGAGCTTGTTCATACGGTACATCTCCTACGGTTAAAACATAGTACAAAAAGTTGGTGTTTGTGGTATCTAAAGGGTGGCGCAGAAAGTATCATAGCAGTGGTGCTGTTGGATTCGTGCTTCTTTATTAGTAAGGTTACAGTTAGTTGTAATGTATCGAAAGTCATCGAGTAAAACAGAAGTGATATCTGGCGTGGCAGAAGAAAGTATTATAGACGCTCTGCTGTTCCTAATCTGTACAAACGATTTAGGAGACAACCTGAAAATCCGGATTAGACTATTTGCAGATAATGCTGTCATTTAACGTCTAGTAAAGTTATCAGAAGATCAAAATGAACTGCAAAATAACTTAGATGTGTGCATGGCGCGAAAAGTGGAAATCGTCTCTAAATAACAAACATGTGTGAGATCATCGACATGAATAGTAAAATAAGAAGGTATTGCGATTACGAAAAAAAATTAAATTGGATAGATCCCATAGAAAATGTTGAGAGGAAAGTTAACCAAAGTCTGCGTTTCATTGGCAGAACTCTTAGAAGACGCAACAAATCTACTTAAAGAGATTAACTGCATTACGCTTGTCCGTATTCTTCTACAGTACTGTTGCGCGATATTGAATCCTTACCAGATGGGATTGATGCAGGACATTGAAAAAGTTCAATGAAGAGAACTCGCTTTATATTATAACGAGAAGAGGAGCTTAGTATCACGGTTATGAAGCGTGGACTGTGGTTGCAATAATTGAAACAAAGGCGTTCCTCATTACGGCGAGATCTTTTCACGAAATTTCAATCACTAATTTTCTCTTCTGAATCCTAAAACATTTTGTTGAACCCTACCTACACAGGGGAAAATGACCGTCGTAATAAAATAAGAGAAATCCTTTAAATTTTCCACTGGCTGTTCGAGAGTGGAATGATAAAGAAATAGTCTGAAAGTTGTTCCATGAACCCTCTATCAAGCACTTAAGTGTGAAATGCAGAGTTGTCATGCAGATGTAGACCAAACGAGTTGAAGTATTACAATATACACTTTCATGGTTGGTGCTTAATTCAGTTAAAACGTGTCGGCTGAGAAGCCGTGGTAGATATATAAAACTATTAATTGGCCTATTGTCTTCTGCAAGAGACATCTTCTGAGATAAATCGGCCACTTACGCTGATTTAGAGGTATCCACCCAACAGCGGGTAACATTCACTGTTTCCCTGACAACGGGAGACGTGGCATAGCCGTTATGAGGCACAGAAGCCAATGGGGAGCTATTCTAATCCACGTCCGCTCAACAGCCACCCACAACTCACGGCGAACAGTCAGGGCTGGACCGAGGCACGCACATCTCACACTTCGGCCTTCCACATGTGATCAACGGCGCTAAAGGCAGCTGAACGAGAGGAAGTGTTTCTGACACAATTTTAAAGCGATGGTAGGTTTCATTGTGACAGACGTCTATGTCAGCCACCTTCCGCGAGATTATTATTTATAATGATTTACGTTTCTTCTCCACATTCAGCAGATATTTTTTTCTTCCCTTTGCGTCTTTTACAGTCATGTATGTGAGAAGAATTACATGGGGAATCAACTAATAAAGTTAATTCTTTTCTTTTGTTGCATGTTAGCGTCCTATGCTACCCATAATCACGATTAGCTCTGTGATGTATGACCGTGTGGAAGTGCATATGCGAATGTAGGATGAGTATAGCTTTCTTGGTTTCGATGAAGAAGCTTTGAATTCTTAATTTTCAAAGCTGGCTTGTGGCGTGCTGTGGATGGAGACATCAGTTGTCTCGTTCATTGCAAAAAGTTCGACTTACGATTGGTCGGACAGGCCAAGGAGCGAGCAGTGGAAAATTTAGCAGACCGTTTGTTCACATTTTGCAAAGAGAACGGGTGGCGTTTGTTCACATTTTCTGAAGAGAACGGTGGGAGGATTTATCAACGGTCACTGGCATATTTAACGTTCTTCCGATTGGAGAGGGCGCCTATAAAACAATATCCGTTCATCATAAGATTAAACCTGATGTAAAAATTGCACTATGTATTCTTCCGCGTTTGCTCGAACCTCATTGGATTTCTGTTTCACGTGGGACTGCAGCCAAGCTGTCTCAAGTACTGTCAAGTATGATAATAGGGGTGCGTTGTGTGTTATGCGTTATGTGCACATAAACTCAGCGATAATACGGGACAACAGCTTTACCGGCGCATTTAACTTTGACGGCACTGGTTGGTCAGCTGATACAGCTAGCCTGCAGCTTTGAATTCTTAATTTTCAAAGCTGGCTTGTGGCGTGCCGTGGATGGAGACAACAGTTGTCTCGTTCGTTGCAAAAAGTTCGACTTGCGATTGGTCGGAAAGGCCAAAGAGCGAGCAGTGGAAAATATAACAGACCGTTTGTTCACATTTTGCAAAGAGAACGGGTGGCGTTTGTTCACATTTTGTGAAGAGAAAGGGTGGCGTAAAAAGGAGACGAGCAGAGGAGCAAATACAGCTTCGAATGTCATTTAATTTTTAAGCAGAATGAAATAATACTCTGCAAATCTAACACAATGTGCTCCGTAGACGACTAGATGAACACCGCAACAACGTTCTATTGTAATTAAAAACAAGAACGATGAAAATTCCTGACTTAACCACAGGGTAATTTTTCTCCGTAAACTGTGTATAACGTAAGAGAGTATTGAAGGATTTACCCGCATAGTTAAATATTAAAGCCATTGAAGTTATTACTTACAGTCAGTCATCTGGTATTTCTTAGCTGCTTCCTTATCCGAATCCGAGAAATTCATTTCAATTGACATCGAGCCTATCAACAACAGAATCCATGAAGCTAACCAGGCGCAGCATTTTCTCTTCCTCTTTTATGACGAGCCCCTCTATATCCCTTCAGTGTTCGGCAGTGTTGTGTGAAAAAGCTGCGTGCGTTAGTTCCAGTACGTCTGCCAGCTTAACAGTCTTGTTACTTGTCGAGCCAAATCCCGCAGCTTGGCTCCAGATCAGTTCTGTTGGGTTCATATTGCAATGGTTCAGTAGCAGTGCTCGATGCTTTGAAAATGATTGTTTTTCTTGTTTCTACGATACTTATCTATCTCTGTGGTATAAAACAATGGACATAATCCAAATAAAGAGGATTTGTTTTTTATTTTTACATTAAACAATAAAATTGTTATTTTTTCTTAATTTAAACAATTTTTATGAATAGTCTTTCATAAAACATTTGTATTTGTATTTGTATTTGAAATGCTTCCAAATGTAATTAGAAAAAAGAATACGTGCAATAATCATAAAAAAATGATGATGAGTTTTATAATTACGAGATGTAGGTATTGCAAATTGATCGAGAAAAAAAATGATACTGTGGAGATTTGAACGAACGCACAAATAATCGCATTTGGTTCATATTCTATTATACTAGCGACTGCGCTTCACGTTTCATGTGGTATTATCTGTCAACTGCGGTATATACAACTGTGGGAAAACTTCAAAGCTGATCATCTCCGTAAATTTATGAAAAACATTAAGAACAGCCTATTTCTCGGCACTTCGTAACCGTGTTCCACGCGCGTGTTTGACCGCGGAACAGAAAGCCGCCTCAGCCATTTTCATATTTTGCATTAATAGCACGAAAATCGGAGCACAATGGTGCGGAGGCTGTGACTGTACACGATTTTTGAAGTAAAAACTACGTAGCTAAAGCGTGATTAAGAAAAACATTGATGGATGGTAATATATTTGAATATCTTAAAGATTCATTTCACATAACTTGGTAATAAGATATCTAATACATAAGTTGGATCTACTTCCAAGAGCGTACCAACACCAGTGTACGTGTGCAACGGCTTCTGACCAATCATCGCATTTGTGTTTGTTTACATCAGGCTTATTCTTATAGTGGCTGGAACACCTTGGTATCCCCCTCAGGGATGAGGCGAAGGTCACAGAGCATGGACGCAGTGGTGAGTAACATATGCTGCTTTCTTGATCGCTCCGAATGAAACTTTTGGTTGGGCTTTCGATTAGACGTTACGTTTGATAATGTGGGCAATTTTTACAGTGTTTAAGTTCAACTATCAAGAAAATTACGTGGTCAAATGTTCCGTGTGTAAACGTTTTTTGGATTTTGTACTTAGTCCTTGAAAGCGCGATCTGATTTCATTCGTCCATTCATGTTAGGGCCGCTTCATTGTGCTCTGTGCATTTTCTGGAGAAATATGAATGGTCAAAAGCCAGGTTTGACGAGAACTACTTACGATTCGCGAAAATTATTAGGTTTTGGTAGGATTGATGAACTAAGCTTCTAGTGGTTTCCTTTTCCAAGCAGCAGCGAGTGTTTGAGTTCCAATGTTTATAGCACAGCAACAGTGTCCCATCCTTCCGATGACACGTCATTTTGCTGATAGAATAGTGCTAAGAGAGTCTGTTAGAAAGTCATCCCCCACTAAGAAAACATGATGTTAAGATGGCTTTGAGCTGTTAAATGAGTACCAAAATTCGAGGAGAGGTTATCCAGGTTTAAATAAATGCCCTGTTTTTATGGAGAATAATTCGTCAGTGTTTTCCTCCAGATGCATTTCTTTTTATCTCCTTGAGAAGTGTTTCTCCTAAATGAGTAATAAAATTCATCCCATGCTTAGGCATTCTGAAGCTGCTATAGTAAGATTGCGATGCACATTGCATTTTCATCAATGTACCAAACTCATTTAAATTCTCTTAATCGCTTCAGAAGTCACTGCATTCAGTGAAACCTGCAAATAGGGCGGCATTTCCTGTTCAGGCACAGTGGCTTCACCAAATCCCTGGAATACATCAAGAAGAGGGACCCATATTTCAAGAATATCCAGTTTCACAATCAGTCAGTAACCAAACAAAATGTAGCATCCGCACGCAAAGTAAATATGAAAGGAGAAAAATGGACATGTATGTTTTGTCTACGACATTCTGTAGGCGGAAAAACGTACACACTTGATCAGGTTCGTAATAATAATTCTTTTGTCACAAAATAGTTAGATGGGTGAACGGCCGGATGTCAGCGTACAATGGGCACAATATTTCGGCAAGCGACCAGCTTGCCATCAGCAGCTGCGCGCCTGATACTCGTATATAGATGTAACGTTTAGTTGTGAAAAGGGTAAATAACTTACAGAAAAGTTTAATACAGCACTTAATGCAGTACATTTTCTTTTTTTTTTTCCCCGCCTAACGCTGTTAGTTTTCGACGTTCCCGCTGGGTGGCATGCGTGAATGAGTTATTCCAACAGTCATCATGGAGTCACATAACGGCGCAAAGTGTGTGCAGTGTTGTTCATTGCTTCGTGGAACCGAATCCACTACTACAGTTCAGAGACTATTCAGGACTAAATATCGCAAGTCATCACATTAAAGACAAACCGTTTTTAATTTAAGAGAAAGTGAGAAGGCAAAACGAGCTGAGTTTTGTGTAGAAATGTTTTTCAAACTGCTGACTCAAGATGATTTTCTTAATAAAGCTGTGTTCAGTGACGAAGACAGCTTCCATTCCTGCGGTAAAGAGAATCAGCATAGTGGTCGGATATGGAGTGATCAGAGAGCTCGTCACGTCATCGAACATGTGCCGGGCTCACCTAAGGTAAATGTGTGTATGGGGTTACATTAAAGACAGTGTTAGTTCCTCCGCTTCTTGAAAATTCGACGAGCTGCGACACTGGATAACACAATGACCCAAACAATTGCCACCGCACATCAGGACTTCTTTCGTGGGATTTGGCAGGAAACTGATTACAGATAGGACATTTGTCTTGTTACAAAAGGCACCTGCACTGAACATTAGTAAATAAACTCAAAGATATACTGCATTCAACGCTATATCAAAAATTTCTTTAAGTTAATTACCTTTCTTACAATTAAAGGTTACCTTTGTATAACTAATTTATGAAGACCCTGTATTGAGCCCCTTGGAGTGTGACATCCGGCTGTATACCTGTGAATCAACTGGTGTCCAAAGTTAAAACAAACATCCGAAATTTTGCAAGGTTGCGTTTATTTTGCCGCAAAACAGTATAATCAGGTGATAGTAAAGTAGAAACAATATAAAGAATACCAAACGTAAACAACTGCAACATGCATAACGGTAGGCAAAAATGTTCTTAGTTTTTTCCAACTTTACAGATTTACGCACACATTCTGACGACCGGTTAATGCGCTCAGTGTGGGATGTGACCACCTCTCGAAGCAATATAGGCCTGAAAAACGACGGGGCACGCTCTGAATGATATTAATCTCGCGTTGAGTCAATAACGCCCATATTTACTGCAGTGTTGCTTGCAAGTCTTGGAGAGTGGTTGGTGGATGCTGTCGTGATGCAATCCGTGTCCCTAATGCATCCCAGACGTGCTCTATGGGATTCAAATCGGGAGAGCTAGCAGGCCACGTCATGTGTGCAATATCTTCCGATTCCAAGGAAGCATCAACCACGTGTATTCTATGAGGTCTTAAACTATCGTCTAGCAGTACGAAGTCTGAGCCAACAGCACCTAGCAACAACTGCACATGAGGTCCCAAGATCTCGTGACGATACTGTTATAGAAGTTATACCTTGACAATGTAACCATACATTTTCATGAAGATGCTTTCGAATGGTCAATATAATTCCTGCCCACACCATTAGGAATCCTCCTCGATATCAGCCTCTTTCCACAATGGTTTGGTCCTGGAATCGTGTTCCACGTTCCCTCCAGATGCTAATCCATTGAAAATCACTCTCAAGACTAAATCGGCACTCATCTGCGAAAAGAAGATTGGCCCACAATTGGACCGTCCATGTGGCATGTTGACAGTTCCACTCTAGAGGTCCCCTCCTGTGAAGTGTCAAACGTACACATACAGCAGGTCTCTGGGAATAAAGGCCAACCCGCCGAAGCCTTCTGTACACATTTTGCCTCGCTATAACACGTCCAGTGGATGCTGCGCTGTTAGATGCCAGTTGCCATGCAGTTCTTAAGGTGGTACTGTCGTGCCCTTACAGCCAAATAACGGTTCTCTCTTTCTGATGTTACACATGGTCGCCCCGCCCTGTTCTTCGGGGTAGTTTCAATCTCTATATACTGTCGCCACATCCGAAAAACAACAGAGCGATTCACTTTAAGCCATCGGGCCACAACATTTTGCAACTGTCCTACTTCCATTCTTTCCATGGCCCCCCACAGCAGAGAGCCTGGTAGGTGTCTTCTCTGTACCATACTGGAGCGTCTGTGACTGTGTTCACAGTGATCGTGTATGTGAGATTACCCGGCAAACACCACCCAGCTTGAAAGGCGCCCTGACATAACTGTTGACGTGGGTATCCGTTGATCCGAATGCCATCTTCCGTGCAGGAGGCGATCGTACTGACATCTGTTAACAGTTTGTAGGATTATATCATGAATTAGACACAGGACGGGGTAATAGTAGTTTGTTGCTATAATTTTGGACACGAGTGTATTTAGTCATGGATTACGCCGGGAGAAGCTTAAGAATCAGAACTACTTTGCTGTTAAAATTAATGGAAGATGTCACTACCATAATTTCCATCTGTTTACGTTACGAGTGACAGATGATAGTAATTCTAAGTCACTCTTACTACCTATTTGCAATACAGTGTTACCTCTGTGTGTAGAGCAAGGTAAAGGGCCTTTTTCCTGGTTTTCTGTGCAATTACACATCCTATTTCTGTCTACCAGCAGCTGCATCGTATCTTAGTATTACTGATTCTTTTGCAGTTACAGAAATCGTTTACTCAAATTGACACAAAGCTACCTGTAGGTTCCCTTTGAAACTGAATCCATTAAAATCTTCGCTACATGGTCTGACACCTGTTTTTGTATCAAATAAGTCACAAATAATGTTCGCTATGAAATCAGTGGATCTGTCAATGTCCCTCTTAAACAGACTTACAAGTGCACATTTATTACAGTGGGGTTTATCGCTAAGATGGATAGACTTGCAGTTGATAAATTAAGTACATGACTGATTTTAAATGGTGTGGAATATCTGAAGACAGTTTGTAACATGACTTCAATTAACTTCCAAATTTTGCACCGTTTCAGTAACTACGGAGCGAGTCAACAATATGCTGGTTATGTTGTATTAAAATATGGTTAAGATCGGTCTCAACGTCCTTTGTTAATGCAATAAAAATCACGAGGTTCGATTTCAACGGACGAACGTTAAGGCAATCCCAGCGTCAGAGCTCCGACGCAACGAACGGGATAAAGCGGTTTACAAAATTTTAATACCAGCGCACGCGGATAAAAGACTTGTTACTGGCAGCGGCGGATTTCCGTAGACCAATATATTTATGCCACATCTTCACACGGGGCCAATCGAAAAGACAAACCCGGCGCGAGTCTCCAATGCTTCCGGTATCCACGATCTGGCTGTCATCTAATGCTGTAATATCTTGCCCATACTGGGATTTCATACATTCTGCGATGTACTGCCGCACCGACGGTCAATACAAAAATCCCAGTTGCATCACAAGCCGCGCTGTTACATTCGCTGTGGCGACAGGCTCTCTCTCTCTCTCATCTGTCTCTCTCTCTCTCTCTCTCTCTCTTTTTTTCTTCTCCCCCCCTCTACCCCCCACCCCGCCCTTCTCACTCTGTCTTCGACGCAGCAACTTTTTCTATTTCTCAATAGTGTAAATCTGTTGATTCAAAGATCTGGAACAAGGTCCACTTAGCCTTGCGAGGACAAATTAGAAGCTGAGTGTATAAATAATCAGTCATGTGACGCAAGCTGCCAAAATGGTGTCAAATAAGAGCGCTTGCATAGAACCAGTCGCTACAGAACACTTATCTGTTATTGCTTTCGCGACACGTGAACTTAACAACAGTGGCAATAAGCTACAACCCTGTCTTCTAATTCTCATCAACACGAATTCTTCTCGTTTAATTTTTCAGCTTTCTTCCCCCCCCCCCCCCCCCCCCCCCAGGACTTTTGCACATATTTTGATGGCTCCTGGCGACAGCGTGTGTCTGGCTGATGCAGGATGGCCGATGGTCATCATCAGCTGTAACTCTGGGAGAGGACACTCAGTGTCAGACCGATCAGCTGGACCAACCTTTTTTAAAATATATATTACGCTTCTATCATTCTTCCTTCGTCCTGGCACAGCTTGGCTGCCCAAAACGCCACGTGCAGAGACATAATAATTTAGATGACACACAGTCTACGTCATTGATAAGGTGAAGGATATAAGCCCATTCACGGATGGTTGACTGGTAGATTCAAAATGAGATGCTCGAGTGCTTGAGACGAACACAATGCGGAGTGTGGGCGAATCAGTATGTAACTCAGAAAAAAAAGGCCAGGTGCTACTAGGAATCGCGCAGCGAGTATTCCGTACAAACTTAATTACGAGGTGCGTTAAAAAAGTAAGGTGACTTTATATTTTTATGAAAAAAAAATTTATTTATTCATCAATATTCGTGTTGTCCCCTTCAAAGTAATTCCTTTCAGATGCAATACATTTGTATCAATGCTTCGTCCGATCCTCGAAGCACTGCCCATAAGCACTTGAGTACTTCCAGCGATGCAGTTTTTATTTCCTCAATCGTTGAAAATCTTCGTCCTTTCACAGGCCTCTTCAGTTTTGGAAACAGGACAAAGTTGCAGGGGGCCAAACCCGGTGAATATGGTGGCTGAGGCATAATTGTCGTATAGGTGGCTGAGGCATAATTGTCGTATAGTTTTTGTCAAAAACATCTATCACAAACAACGATGAATGAGAAGGTTCATTGTCGTGATGCAAAAGCCATGAATTGTTGTTCCACAATTCCGGCCTCTTTTTTTGCATATTGCTTCTTGCAAACGGCGCATAACGTCAAGGTAATATCCTTACTGACCGTACGACCTTGAGACAAAAATTCGTGATGCACTACGCCACAGTAATTGGAACAAACAGTGAGCAAAACTTTGGCATTTGATCGTACTTGGCGCGCTTTTTTCGGGTGTGGCTTCAATTGCGACGATTGGACTTGGGTTTCGACGCCTTAACCGTAAACTCATGTTTCGTCACCACGTACGACCCTTTTGAGCAAATCATGATCACCATTGACGTCATTCTAGAGCTGCTGAGCGATGTTCATGCGACGGTCTTCCGATCAAAATTGAGAAGTTTTGCAACAAATTTCGCTGACACAACAAAACATCCGAAACAATTGAATGGCACGAGCCGACAGATATGCCATCATCCTCAGCAAGTTCTCTTACAGTAATTCGACGATTTTCCAAAACAATTTTCTTCACAGCTTCGACGATATCATCTGTTGCTGGTGTGCTGAGGCGACCAGAGCGAGGTTCGTCATTGGCATCTTTTCGGCCATCTTGGAAGAGCTTTTTTTCTTTTTTTTTTTAGCGCAGACTCACCGTATGCCACTGTCAACATTTCAAGTGGTTTGGAGCACTTGATTCCATGTTTCACACAAAATTTTATGCAAATTCTTTGCTCCATTTTTTATAGTAATCGAACATCGGCGAGCTCATTAAAACATGTCTAACCTTTCTATCTATCAAAAGCCAACGAAGTATGCTGTACACTTGAAACTGTGACCGTATGTTCGGTACATGTGCACCAACGTAACAAAAAAAATATCGATAATCGAATGTACGTTGCCCGCACAATTTTAAAAGTCACCTTACTTTTTGAACAGCCCTCGTATGTATATAGACCATTTATGCCGGGAATCAAGGATATTTACGATTTTTGCACCGATGCTCACAAGATATCGGTCCCAGGTATTCCACGACTTTCGAGAATCTTTTACTTTCAACGCAAAACAGTACTTGGTTCTTTTATTGCACTACCTGCTTCAGTTACGAATCATCATCTGGTACGAAACTCGAACAAGATCACCTAACTTACTACGAAAATGGAAACAAAGGAATACAGATATTGACACATTCATGGTCAGAAATGTGTCAATGAGGATCAAATTGAAAAATAATATTACAGGAAATTAAAAACCGACAAGAAGAACTGTACCAGGTATACGTACAGGCGATGTATAAACTGGTCAACTGCACCATTATGTGCATGTTTTAATTTCAAGTTTGAAGACGGATAACAAATAACAAAAGAAATCCTTTTTCGTGTGATATAATTACAAATTAACAATTTTTTGGATTTTTCCCTTGCTTCTGCTGTGAAAGCTTGCTTCTTGCCGAATTTCATGATTCTAGGCCAACGGGATTTACCCTACAGGTTTTGATGAGTGAGTTTTCGAGTATCAAAATATGTGACATAAGCGGCCGTGTTTTTCAACTGAAGTGACTTAGAAGCTTAAGATGCGTACAACGCTAAAGGACAATAGACCTTAGTATGTGACATGTACTAGAAATTGATATGTCTACTCGTTCCTGAAAAAAAAGAGTGCTTAACAGTAAGACAGACAGACAGACAGATGGGCGGACAACCTATAAGGGTTCCGTTTTCACAGAAGATGCAGGCACAGAATTCTAAAAAAGACTGGAATGGAACTATCCAAAAGCAATGAAATTCCTGCAGAGAAGGAGAAGTATTTTTTTTACAACAAAACATGAGCAGTTTGATTTTAATTTGGTAGGTGTGCTACGAAGCTATTATCACCACCATTTTTAATCATTTTTCCCCACATCTGCTGATTTATGTTAACGCATATGAGGTGTATATAAAAGTAAGGGGCTTTTGCTTATATTTAAATGTTTGTAGCTCAGAAATAAGTTCACGATTGCAGGGCATGTGTCGATTTTATTGGAAACAACAGATGTCATAATTTTGGTTCAATAGTCGTTTGACTACGGGTGAAAGCAAACTACAGAGGCTACGAAAACCGTTACTGCAATTCAATTTTTGCCTTTGAAAAGGAATGTTCAGTTGGTCATATTCATCAGACGTTGTACCTATTTTATATAAGGACCTACAGTAATGAGTGAAGGAAAGGTTAGAAAACATTGAAAGTGGCTGTACTACTGTGAATGATAATCAGCGGACTATATCCAGACCGAGGAATTCGAGCAACAAGTGGACGAGAAACTGCGGTCTGACGGACGATTCAAGACTGAAGCTCTGGCTGATGGGAATTTCTTCATGTTGGGCGCACCACTCATATTTAACGTATCGACCTAGGAAAATACTTTTAGCACTCAGTTTCGATCACATGAAAATACCCTAAATCTGGAGCTTCGTTGCTTGAAAACAAAGGGAGTATGTTATACAAAGAAAGATTCGGTTAAGTAGATAATGAAGGAAAGATAAACAGTGTTAAAATATAAGTAGATACACAAAAGCAAATGGTTCAACGAAACTGAGACAAGCTAAAACGGTTTACGATAGCATCGGAGTTACAGACTATTTTTTGCTATTTCGCAGTATCAGTTTGTTATGTAAACATTGTAACTCTAACTGGGATAGTAAAACGTCAGATACACTATCAGAGATTTCTAGGCAGTACCGCGCTGCTTTCCTTCTATCAGCTAACACTCTTTAAAGAGTCAAATGTTTGTGTGGATGGAATCATCTGGAAGCGCTGCAAAAGCATACTGTGTACGTGGATCCACGTTTTTTTAATTAAATCACGAGAGAAGATAGATCGATCAATGTTTATTGACTTACAGAACATGCGACCCTATTACTAACAGACATTGATCCACCTACCTGCTGCCACTATTGAATTTAAAAAAAAATATTGATTCACTTACTCAGTGTGCTTTTGCTGCACTTCCAGATGATACCATCCACAAAGACCTTCGACTCTTTAAAGAGTCATTTCACCACCACAACTGAAACATCTTCGTATCTGTGCAATTAATCCATGAGACATGCGCCATGCAGAACTAAATCACTTAAATCAGTTCACTTTATAGCACTCACCGCCATAATCACAAAGTATTTCTCTCGAAAGACCTAATACACCGAAAAACAGCAAAAAAGGCAGTGGCTTCAATTTCTGTGCTAGAAATACATCGGCTCTATCCACGTCTCTGACTGCCCATTGGCCTCGCGAAACTGACACGTTGCCAACCTATAAGCGGTATATAAGCACCGACTGCTGCTGGCCCTAATCTGACTTACGTAGATGTTTTTATAGAAAAGAATCCTGCCATTTTCTGCGATATCCTTGTCCGATCCGAACTTATTCTCTGTCTCTAATGACCTCGTCGTCGACGAGTAGCTAAAACTTAATCTTTATTCCTTTCTTCTCTAGAAGAATCAGTGCAAAACGAAGAAGAAAGGGTACTTCTTGTTGACGTGATGTCTCGCCTGTTCTAGTCCTTTCTTTATCGTCCACGACACGCCTTAACGCACTTAAAAAGTATCACGGTAGGCGACTCCAAGAACACGATGGGAAACACGTCTGCGCATTCAAGGGTGTTCCCCAGCTTCCAGTCATTAGTAAATGCCACAATGTGACTGTGAACTGTACTAGAATAGAACGTGACTAAACGGAATCATTACGGCAGTCCTCTCTAATCTGGTGTTTTCTCTATGAAATTAATAAGTCATCAAATCCCTCTACCCTGTCTGCTGTGAAACGCATTTTCGTATCGAGAAGCGGTTATCTGTTTGTTTCGGTGGAACTGTTGGCGCTCGTTAAGACGGGGACGTCTACAAAAGATCGCGCGCGCCCTTGCCTGGGCATTGTTACTCGGCGTCCATTCCCACATCCAACATGAGGGTCTACACTGTGGTTTTGGTGCTAACAGTGGCTCCCGCTGTTCTGGCTGGCTACTTCCAGTACTTCGATAACTTCAAGAACATCAACGACGAAGATGTAATCGACTGTATGGTGAAAGAAAAGATAGACAGTTGCAGCGACATACTGCGCGAAATCAAGGGTGAGTCCCGCCGTTCTTTCGTTCACCGCCCTATATTTGAACGTTAGTCCAAACAGTGAACGGAATCAGATAGGAGTTGACGCTGTTATCCGTGAAGCGTAGCACTAAATTTATATACTAAACAGTTTTCTGTTTCTTACTGCCGTTCCAATAACATTGAGTCTCAGGAGGGGAACACAGCAAGTACCATAACCTTGTTTTCCAGAAACTTCGCTCATCGGAAGAGGGGTCAAATTAAGGGAAAACGTGTCTCGGCTTATCCGTGGATACTCGAGCGTTTCTAAATGACGATCAAAGTTTTCGACGACTTACTTACGTGCCCTTTACCGCGCGATATCCGGAGTAGGTATTAAAATCCATGGAGAAGAAATAAAAATTTGAGGTTCGCCGATGACATTGTAATTCTGTCAGAGACAGCAAAGGACTTGGAAGAGCAGTTGAACAGAATGGACAGTGTCTTGAAAGGAGGATATAAGATGAACATCAACAAAAGCAAAACGAGGATAATGGAATGTACTCGAATTAAGTCGGGTGATGCTGGGGGAATTAGATTAGGAAATGAGACACTTAAAGCAGTAAAGGAGTTTTGCTATTTGGGGAGCAAAATAACTGATGACGGTCGAAGTAGAGAGGATATAAAATGTAGACTGGCAATGGCAAGGAAAGCGTTTCTGAAGAAGAGAAATTTGTTAAATTCGAGTATAGATTTAAGTGTCAGGAAGTTATTTCTGAAAGTATTTGTATGGAGTGTAGCCATGTATGGAAGTGTAACATGGACGATAAATAGTTTGGACAAGATGAGAATAGAAGCTATCGAACTGTGGTACTACAGAAGAATGCTGAAGATTAGATGGGTAGATCACATAACTAATGAGGAGGTATTGAATAGAATTGGGGAGAAGAGGAGTTTGTGGCACAACTTAACAAGAACAAGGGACCTGTTGGTAGGACATGTTCTGAGGCATCAAGGAATCACAAATTTAGCATTGGAAGGCAGCGTGGAGGGTAAAAATTGTAGACGGAGACGAAGACATGAATACACTAAGCAAATTCAGAAGGATGTAAGTTGCAATAAGTAGTGGAAGATGAAGAAGCTTGCACAGGATAGAGTAGCGGGGAGAGCTGCATGAAACCAGTCTCAAGACTGAAGACCACAACATCCGCAGGGAAAGTGGTGGCACAGTAGTTACTGTCGCGGCTTCTTAATATTGCACCCTGTATTCGAAATCCGATTATTAAGTTTACTTTACTTTTCGTTTATGTACCCATGTCCGTAGATGATTACTGCACGAATGTTTTCCAGTGTGTATTGATACGAAATCGTCCTTATTAGTCTGCTAATTGTATGTCAGATGAATGAACTGAAAAAAATTAGTCGATCATTTGAAATTGTGTACGGTGAAACCCCTGTAATTTGTCTTGAGTCATAATCAACTGCAAGCGCGCCAGTTTTCGGAAAAGTGAATCGTTATGTATGGTTTTCCACGAAGTTATGGGCAGCGCGGGAAATCCTCACCACTGTTAAGGACGTTGTTTTCCATGGGTGACTCTTGCGAAGAAAAGTAACTGTGACAAAACTGGCTTCGCACGATGCTTGTGGTTTTCAAAATATCTGTGTTCCGAATTTTTCTACGATCGGTATCATCCAAAGGAATGCAGCAAATCTTCGTGGATAATAAACCTATGAGCAAAATATAAGAATTAATGTAAGAGTTCTTATGAGATTGTAAGCCCTCAACATTACATACACACACACGTATATTACATAATAAATGTGTGGCACTTATTGTGAAATCAGGTTGAATTTTAACATAACGCCCTTGTAGCTCCTAATTTGATATGACTCATTCGTGTAATAACCTTCTACGGGAAAACAAAAGAAAATAATTATAGACAGTAATCGGGTTTCGAACAAAGGGTGCAAAATTAATAAACAGTGAGCAACCATCTCGTCTGAAAGTATCGCGCTGTAAAAGAGTAAAGTAGTTGGAAAATACCCAGGGAACTATGACCGTCGTTTTTTCAGAAATGGTCTAGTGTCCACGGACAAGCCGAGACGAGTGTTCGGTTATTTTGGCTCCTCTTCCAGCGAGCGAAGTCCCTCAGAAATCGGGTGATGGCACTTGCCATGTGCTCCCCGTCGACGAGTACAGGGGTACACTGAAGATGGCAAAGTTGTTGTTTAAATTGATACTCAATTTCTCTGGCATTACGTAAGTGTTGGCAACATTAGCCGCAGAGAGAGAGAGAGAGAGAGAGAGAGAGAGAGAGAGAGAGAGAGAGAGCGAAAGGAGATTAGTGTTTAGCACCATGTTCACAACAAAGTCATTAGAGAAGGAGAATAAACTCGGATTGGAAAAAGATAAGAAAGAAAGTCCGCCGTGGCTTTAAAAAGGAACTATTCCAGCATTCGCCTTTAGCTCTTTAGGGAAACCAGTGTAGGCAGAATGGTACGAGACTTATGGCGCACCCTGCCGTCTTGGCTTTAGTTATGGACCAATGAGGAACTTTCTGCTATGACTTCATTAATGATCTTATACTTGTCTTGAAAGTTGGTGACGTCAGGTGAAGCCAGCGACATTGAAGAAGTGAAATCATGAACATGGTGAATAGCACGAAATTTAAAAAATAAAAATGGAGGATGGTTGGAAATTTAAAAATTTAAGATCGTGGATATCAATAAATTTAAAAATTAGTTATAGCAACTGGCTGGACATTTAAACTTTAAAGTTTTAAATATGTTTAAAGTTTTAAAAAATTCCAAGATGATGGGACTAGTCCAGTTGTGCTTTGCAAGACTTCCCACTACTCTCCCAACCACTACCCCCTTCCCCCCCCCCCCCTCCCGGTCACAGCCTTCTTTTACTATAGGAATCGAAGCCTAATACATCACAGAGCATTAAAACGAAACAGCCAATCAGAAGCGGTAATAATCAAAAGTTTCTGAATGCACTTAATTTTATTGTGCCTTAATAAATACGTTTATTCAAAACGGATAAGGTTATAACTTGCAGATTTTCAATGTACTTTACAGGGTGCTGAAAAGAATTCACACGAAGTATTTTGCAGGGTATAAAAAGTGTCCGAACACACAGAACTTTCTTTTTTGAGCCATATTCAAAAGCATTTATTGGAAAAATCACATTAAGTGTTTAAATTGCAATATTGTAAAGTACTTCACAGAGAACTCAAAAGTATTGGAACTATCTACACTCCTGGAAATTGAAATAAGAACATAGTGAATTCATTGTCCCAGGAAGGGGAAACTTTATTGACACATTCCTGGGGTCAGATACATCACATGATCACACTGACAGAACCACAGGCACATAGACACAGGCAATAGAGCATTCACAATGTCGGCATTAGTACAGTGTATATCCACCTTTCGCAGCAATGCAGGCTGCTATTCTCCAATGGAGACGATCGTAGAGATGCTGGATGTAGTCCTGTGGAACGGCTTGCCATGCCATTTCCACCTGGCGCCTCAGTTGGCCCAGCGTTCGTGCTGGACGTGCAGACCGCGTGAGACGACGCTTCATCCAGTCCCAAACATGCTCAATGGGGGACAGATCCGGAGATCTTGCTGGCCAGGATAGTTGACTTACACCTTCTAGTGCACGTTGGGTGGAACGGCATACATGCGGACCTGCATTGTCCTGTTGGACCAGCAAGTTCCCTTGCCGGTCTAGGAATGGTACAACGATGGGTTCGATGACGATTTTGGATGTACCGTGCACTATTCAGTGTCCCCTCGACGATCACCAGAGGTGTACGGCCAGTGTAGGAGATCGCTCCCCACACCATGATGCCGGGTGTTGGCCCTGTGTGCCTCGGTCGTATGCAGTCCTGATTGTGGCGCTCACCTGCACGGCGCCAAACACGCATACGAACATCATTGGCACCAAGGCAGAAGCGACTCTCATCGCTGAAGACGACACGTCTCCATTCGTCCCTCCATTCACGCCTGTCGCGACACCACTGGAGGCGGGCTGCACGATGTTGGGGCGTGAGCGGAAGACGGCCTAACGGTGTGCGGGACCGTAGCCCAGCTTCATGGAGACGGTTGCGAATGGTCCTCGCCGATACCCCAGGAGCAACAGTGTCCCTAATTTGCTGGGAAGTGGCGGTGCGGTCCCCTACGGCACTGCGTAGGATCCTACGGTCTTGGCGTGCATCCGTGCGTCGCTGCGGTCCGGTCCCAGGTCGACGGGCACGTGCACCTTCCGCCGACCACTGGCGACAACATCGATGTACTGTGGAGACCTCACGCCCCACGTGTTGAGCAATTCGGCGGTACGTCCACCCGGCCTCCCGCATACCCACTATACGCCCTCGCTCAAAGTCCGTCAACTGCACATACGGTTCACGTCCACGCTGTCGCGGCATGCTACCAGTGTTAAAGACTGCGATGGAGCTCCGTATGCCACGGCAAACTGGCTGACACTGACGACGGCGGTGCACAAATGCTGCGCAGCTAGCGCCATTCGACGGCCAACACCGCGGTTCCTGGTGTGTCCGCTGTGCCGTGCGTGTGATCATTGCTTGTACAGCCCTCTCGCAGTGTCCGGAGCAAGTATGGTGGGTCTGACACACCGGTGTCAATGTGTTCTTTTTTCCATTTCCAGGAGTGTATATATTTTTCCACCATCAAAAGCATTTATCCAAGACATTATGTGAAGGGTGTAACTTCCAGTACTTCAAAAGTACTTTTCCGGTTGATGTATTTTTTTGTCCCATCTTCAAAGGTATTTATCCAAAACTTAAGTAAAACATTTGCGTAACTGCCAAGTTCGATTTCTGTACCATAGATAGTTTAAGGCATCACAGAACCTCAGTGTAATTATTTTTCACATTAAAATTGTTGTATGATTCTTGTCAAGTCTCACGAGGCAGGAAGACACCCATGAGCAAGACCAAACTCACTGACTTAGCATTTTTATTATTCTGGCAAATCTTGTCTTGCTAACACTCAGTGCATTACACATTCTGCTGAACGCAGTACAATATGAATAGAACGAACAACCAGTACAAGTTGCAAATATTTTATTTTTCATTCGATGACCAATTTCAGGCAGAGACCAATTTTCAAATCAACATAACAAAAAGCGAAAACAGTATTTCCGAAGATGTCAGAAAATGTGTAATATACATTTACAGTGAATACAGATAATTGTTATCTGTATGCATTGTAAATGTGTGCATTTTTAGACTGAATATGTTTTGGAAAATGATCTCTTGTACTTACGTAGCAGATTACAGATGTATGAAATCAAACTCAGAAGCGTTTTTGCAGAAAAGGCGACCTGTAGAAACAAATGGCTGACTATCCGAAACATAAAAATTTTTCAATACGTTTGGTCTGGGAACGATATCAATGAATTGTCAACTGGAACTCAGCACGGAAAGGTCAAGTCAGTCAGTCCTGATTCTCGATTTTCTTCGAAATACTTTGAGAGAGCGGTAGCTCAGAGAGCGTTATATTGAATTTCCAGAAATAACGGAGATCTCTCTTGCTGGAGCACTGTTATAAGGTATATAGCAAAAGCTATTTATTACTTGAAATGCATAACTTCTGTGATTAATTTCAACTGTCACCACAAGCGTATAATGTAGCTACTGATATTTGTATTTCTCTTATAGGGCAACAAGTGAAATACACACTCACCATAAATAGTGAAAAACCAACATTAGCTTATGCACTGTAATTAAGGAATTAGAAATACATAGTTGTTGTAGATGTGTTTTACTCCAACTACTATTCTGCAAACCTTCAAATCGGAAATAAAATCAACTATTGTTGTCACCAACAGATAACAACAATTCTAAACGTTCATCCTTCAATCTATGAAGCATGCTCGATGAGAAGTACAACTGACACAGAAAGTACTCATTTTTCACATCAAAATTTTTGTATGGTGGTTGTAAAGTGCACAATGTTCTTCCCACATCCAAAATGTTTAGAAAAACAAGCCAGCATCACAGTAAAGCAATGTTTACGTCATGTGTCGCAAAGTTAATTTTCCATATTTTTGTACCACATTTTGGTACACGGTTAAATGGGTAAATTGTATAGTGACTGAAATGTGAATAATTAACAGGTAAATGGGTCGATATGTATTGGTTAAATGGGTGAACAAATAAACAGGTGAATGGGTAAAAAGGTAAACAGATAAATAAGGTAATGGATAAATGGGTGACTTGGTAATCAGGTAATGGGTTAATAAATAATGAGTGAACAGATACAAAGATGAATGGATGATAGGTAAATGGTTATGTGGTATCCAGGTAAACAGCTAATAGGTAAATAAGAAAAGAGGTAAAGAGGGTAATGGGTAAATCAGTAAACAGATAAATCAATAAACAAGTAAACTGGGAAATTTGAATGCGTTAATCAGTGAACTGGTAATTCTGCAAATCACAGCAAATAAATATGCATACAAGTATTCGCTAATGGGTAAGCAGGTATTGGGTAAATGTGTAGTGGATAAGTGGATAACACAGAAATATGCAATGGGAAAATGGGTAATGGATAAACGAGTAAATGTATAATAAATGGGAAATGGGTAAACAAGTAAACAGATAAGTGGTAACAGTAAAAAGGTAAATAGGTAATGGGAAAATGGGTTATGGGTAAATGACTAAAGGATAGAAAGTTAATTGTTGATGATAAACATGTCTAATGGTAATAGACAAATGGTAAACAGATTATGATTAATAGGTAAATCATTATGGATAACAAGTAACGTGAAATGGTTAAATGGAACAAATTAAATAGTCAGTCGGTAACGTTGGTGTTACCAGAATGTGCCAGGCAGCTTTGTGACACTTGGCGAGCATCATACAATTCAGATTCGAAAAATAAATTGTGTGAGCCTCTTTTGTGCTTAACACTATCTATGGGACAGAAACTGAACTTCGCACTTACGGAAATACTGCTTTACTTAATTCTTTGGTACATACTTCTGAAGATGGACAATAAATTCTGTCACGTAAACTATAGTAAAGGAACCGACAAGGCTTCCTTTCTTCAACAGTTAATGAGGTTTAATTTATTAGGAACAACTTCTGAGTAGCATTTCCATCCAGGAACGCATACAGGAACGTTATTGGAGTTGTAGTAGTTAACCACATCATCCTCAGGTATGCACGAGCCGTTCTTTGAAAAGCTCTTCCTGGCTCAAACATTGCATACGTTATTACTACTGGCAGCCGTGGTTTGGCACTTACCATTGCTTGCAAGCACAGATGCTTGCAAAATTGCCATTAGTGAGAATCTGAAATTATAGATAAAGCTGACATTTCTCGGTTTATTGTATAACTATCAACTAATACAAATAATATACATCACGTACTATGTTCTACATGAGATAACTTTGTTTCTCATCGACTATCCATTACCATTGTTTACACCTGAGCTCATCATATGATGTGTGTAAGCGGACAAGGCCTACAGTTTTTGCTCGTAATATGTCATGGCATTTCTGATGACTGAAACTTTTCAGTTCGTAGCTAGTATCAAAGTGTTCATCAGATTGCTTATGTCATGAACGAACACACAGAAAAATATAAGAAATGATGGTAACAATATAAGCACTTAATTTATCAGTAACTATGTCACATAAAATAGCATTTTTACAAAACATATATCCTTGTACTGTGGAAATTTCTTATTACATTATCATTTAACACGAATCTTCTAGATTTACTTTTTGAATCCAGTAATTTCATACTATGGAAACACTGTACGAGAGAAAAATCGTTCAGTGAGCTTAATAATTGTGACTGTGATATAATTTTAAGGTATGAAAATGACACTAAGATTATAGAGTGACACTCAACTTCATTAATTTTTTCACACGAGCAAAACACAAAAGATAAAGATCAGCTATAGGTAACTTGACTTCAGTTTCCTCATTTTCTTGACTACTTGATGTTACGCTAATCAATGTGGTAGCATCAATGACAGAGCAATTAAGTGTATGACTTTGAATGTGCACCGTTAGTAACTTGTAGCAGCTTCAAACTGCTTGGCTATGAGATTTTTATCCTGTCTTCCACGATTCCTCACAGCACTGGAAAACACATCCAGATGATCTTGGTTGGGCTTACATGTCACTAAAAATAGTCGTTTCTTGTGAAAAGTTGCTTGTAATAGTCTCGTACCGTCGTAAGCATGAATGATGACTACTAATTAGAACTATTAAAGCAGCCCTTCTTGTGTAGTCCACCAGTAACATTCCCCAAGCAGATTGTTTTGATGTAAGTAGCCAGTCTTTTGCTTACTTATATACTGTATATAGCCACAGTCATAATAGATAAATGCTTACTTTTGTGTAGAAACTGGATGCTATTAATAGAAACAGATTTCATTTCTTTCAAATGGATAATAACATATTTGACATGTATTACTAAGGAATCGTCAGGAAGCTAATGCTGACTGACAAACTGGTGTTTTGTTTTCTACTTTTGTGAAAGTGGTGAACTAAAGGACACATGTTACGACAACAGAAAGTATTATTTGAATGACTGTAAGTCTGTCGCTTACAAAGGAACTATCAGTACGTTTCACTCGACCACGTTTAAAAACGATAACGATAGCATTAATGATGTGCAAATTTGGTTAACTGTTCCTCTAAATGTGTAAAAGTAATACAAAAAATCGTTAAATTGTTAACATAAATGCTTCATTTCAGCAATAAATACGAAAAACTTTAACTGTCAGCTTCACTTTACATAGCGTGTAATGACAGAAACTTCGTGCCTTACGTCACCTGACTTAGATGTTGGTTTCAGTGAAATCTTATGTTATCTATGATGTACAGCCAACGTCAAGTTGTAGCTCATTCACAATGTCACAGCAGTTTATGGAGCCAGAGGCTCTAGATCCGAACCCGGGCTGAGGAGTGTGCAAGTCCCGTAGCATTCCCATTCAATGTAACTCTAAATCCGGATGTTCAGTCAGGGTTTTGAACCTCCATACTCCCGTATAAAAGTCCAGTCTCTGTCTTACGACAGCGCCACTTCGCTCGATGACTAGATACGGAAGAGAATCTGTTTCAGAAGCATACAATAAATTGACACACTCACTGGCAATAACGCCTTCTTTTTCAGAATTTTTAACGCTTTCATTTTTCGACTGGTTTCGTGTCGTCCTACATATCTTAATGTCTTTTGGCAATCTTTTCTTCTCTCTTCAACTATAGCATAGAGCACGCCCTCTAATCTATAGTGCATTTTCTGGTCCCAGTCCAACCCAAGAATTATTCCTCTCCCACCTCTCCCTTACCTCTCCTTCCAGCACCAAGTTCTGAATACACTAACAGACGTCCCATTAACCTGCCCCTCCCCTTACATTCACGTCTTTCCTGTCTTTATTACCTCCTACATTTAATGCACCTTTACTTGTTACATTATCTATCATCTTAATTCCACCATTCTTCTTCTTAGCTTTTGGATATACCATGGTCTAGGTTTCACTTACAAACAATACTAGAATCGAGACGTGTACTTCCTCAGCATAACCTACATCTTAGCATAAGTCTATATTCTATGTTAATTAGTTTGGCCACTTAGCTCAACAGCTCTTTTAAGTCTTACTTTCGTCCACGACAGATCACTGGAGAAATCGAGTCTCATTTTCGTCATTGCTTTTTCATCAACTATTTAAACAACACTGTTGATAGCTGCTTTCTCTGCTGGCCGAAATGTCGAGTTCGGGACATTAAACCTTAACTGCACTTCAGGAGAAAATCAGAAGACAGCGAGGAACAATATAACTGCAAAGAAGAATACAGGTACTCTGAAAATGAATTCAGAGTTCAGGTAATTTATTCATAACTCCGTGTGGTTGCCCGAGTAGGATATTACATAAATAAGGATTCATGAATGAGCTATAATTTCGAAACCTCTCTTGGACCATTTCAACGTTCAGAGGAGGTGGAATGACGTAATACATTCGATCGGAAACCGTTAACCATTAGTGCGAACCGCTACTAATAATGACACGTCTAGTTCACATACATTAAGCTCAGACACTATCTGATGATACGGCTGTCTTGGAGGATGAGGAAGTGGCGTAATACACACGAGTGTAAAACTGCTATGCATTCACAAGAACTGCAATTGCAGTTGCTAGTGTTGGGGAAATTATAAATTGTACGTTGTCGTGTTGGAAGTCAAATCTGGAAGCTGGGGATATCTGTAGAGATTGGAGAAGAGTCCCTAATCGTTCTTTTCCCCAACCTGTCGTCTTCTAAAGTTGTGTCCCCAGCGCAGAAGACAGCTCGTCGGTCATGGGATCTTCGTTGACGAATGCTGCTATGCTGTCATGTCTAACTTGAACCATTGTTTGTGATTTCTATTTTGTGGGATGCCACTTGTCCAGGTTAGTCTCCGTATCTACAGAGGACAAGATCTGTAGCACTGACGATGATGGTGGGCGACACCTCTCATTAATGTATCCTTTTTTACACTGTATTCTACAACACTCGACATAACTTCTTTAATAGTACGGTAACTTTTCCGACAACTTCCGATATAGAGTACGACACGTCCGTCCGAAACAGAGATACACATCCGGCCCTGAAGAACACCCGAAACAGCGATGCGTGACCAGACCTTCAGAACGCCCGAAACAGAGTGACTAGCGCAGCCGAAGTACTTCACTTCCCAGGCGCGCCAAAGCGACCCGAAGGTGTCCGAAGCTTTTCGGTTGCAATATCGTTACTCTTATGTTTTAAAAACTAGTGAAATTTAATAAATAAGAACGGTAGGTTCGTAGGGTAACCATGAGAGATTGTCATACTGCAATCAGGGTTAAATATACTACTGGCCGTTAAAATTGCTACACCATGAAGAAATGCAGATGATAAACGGGTATTCTTTGGACAAATATATTATACTAGAACTGACATGTGATTCCATTTTCACGCAATTTGGGTGCATAGATCCTGAGAAATCAGTACCCAGAACAACCACCTCTGGTCGTAATAACGGCCTTGATACGATTAGGAATTGAGTCAAACAGACCTTGGATGGCGTGTACAGGTACAGCTGCCGATGCAGCTTCAACACGATACCACAGTTCATTAAAAGTTGTGACTGGAGTATTGTGACGAGCCAGTTGCTCGACCACCATTGACCAGACGTTGTCAATTGGTGAGAGATCTGGAGAATGTGCTGGTCAGGGCAGCAGTCGAACATTTTCTGTATCCAGAAAGGCCCGTAAAGGACCTGCAACATGCGGTCGTGCTTTATCCTGCTGAAATGTAGGGTTTCGCAGGGATCGAGTGAGGGGTAGAGCCACGGGTCGTAACACATCTGAACCGTATTGTCCACTGTTCAAAGTGCCGTCAGTGCGAACAAGAGGTGACCGAGACGTGTAACCAATGGCACCCCATACCATCACGCCGGGTGATACTCCAGTATGGCGATGACGAATACACGCTTCCAATGTCCGTTCACCGCGATGTCGCCAAACACGGATGCGACCATCATGATGCTGTGAACAGAACCTGGATTCATCCGAAAAAAATGACATTGTGCCATTCGTGCACCCAGGTTCGTCGTTGAGTACACGATCGTAGGCGCCCCTGTCTGTGATGCAGCGTCAAGGGTAACCACAGCCATGGTCTCGGAGCTGATAGTCCATGCTGCTGCAAACGTCGTCGAACTGTTCGTGCAGATGGTTGTGTCGTGCAAACGCCCTATCTGTTGACTCAGGCATCGAGACGTGGCTGCAAGATCCGTTGATCCGTTACAGCCATGCGGACAAGATGCCTGTCATTTCGACTGCTAGTGATACGAGGCCGTTGGGATCCAGCACGGCGTTCCGAATTACCCTCCTGAACCCACCGATTCCATATTCTGCTAACAGTCATTGGATCTCGACCAACGCGAGCAGCAGTGTCGCGATACGATAAACCGCAATCGCGATAGGCTACAATCCGACCTTTATCAAAGTCGGAAACGTGATGGTACGCATTTCTCCTCCTTACACGAGGCATCACAACAACGTTTCACCAGGCAACGCCGGCCAACTGCTGCTTGTGTATGAGAAATTGGTTGGAAACTTTCCTCATGTCAGCCATCGGCGCCAATCTTGTGTGAATGCTCTGAAAAGCTAATCATTTGCATATCACAGCACTTTCTTCCTGTCGGTTAAATTTCGCGTCTCTAGCGCGTCATCTTCGTGGTGTAGCAACTTTAATGGCCAGTAGTGTACAATGAAAAGTATATAAATAATTAATAAGATAAGTTGGTGCCTAACACCCGAATGTGCTGACGAATTAGAAGTGCTTTATCGTGCTTCACTACAATTCACTACAATTGGCGGACTCTCCCACCGGAGTAGTACATACTGTACCATCTGCTGCGTGTACGTCACTCCACTTCTGTACCATATGCTACTTCACGGGTGTTAAGCTGCATCAAGGCGAATTTCTGGCAATATAAAACACTGGCGCCACAGGAATATCACAAAATCAGCAAGCACATTTCACGATATCGGCTGCCTTGTGTAAAAGTTGTAGCAAGACGTACGATCGTTATAATTTGGAAACCCAAATTCTGCTATTTCGCATATTCTATTCTGTTTACTTCGGTCCACAGTGCTACAATATTTCAGAAATAACAACGTATTTCACCTGGATTCATTTATCTCACTGTCGCGATTTCGGCTTATATGTCATTTTCAAGTGATGACTGAACATGATGTGCGTCAGTGCATATGCTTTAGTGTTAAGAGCACATCGCGCAGGTGCAGTGAAATATATGTCTGATGCAGGACTCGAGAATGATGTCCTCTTAAGACTCAAGAATATGCATCGACGCACTTCATGTTGAGTTATCACTTCAAAATAGCACTATCGGTCAAATAGCGACTGTGACTTAAATTAATCTAATAACTATCCAGCATGAGGATATTGTTGTTTTTAAATTAATTCACGTAGTTCATCTTTAGTTTGCTTTGTATCTTCACTGTCTACTGTTACAGCATACGTGAAGAATGAATCCATCCCACGTTACAGATTGTATATCTTTCAGAAGATGATGTTTTCATTGTCTAGCTTTATTTACGTTGTGCTATGACTACCAACCGCTAAATTTGTGACGCTTAAAGCATCTACTGGTACTGGTTCTTGCGATTACTCGTTTCGAACAATCTTGTATCTTCTGATAGCCTCGAGGTCTTAGCAAGACGAATTGCTACTCGCAGTCGCAGGTTTGCAGCACGTTTGCTATGTGACATGAAACTCACGTAACCATATATTACCTGGATATTATAATCTTGAAAAAAATCGGAAATAAGTAGGAATTCATATTCCGTCTGTTGGAATATACAGAAAGCCTAGGCCTACTGATCAGAACATGAACATTCCTGTCATACAGAATAATATAAACAACATATTTCAGATCAATGTTAATCGGATGAATAAAATACCATTTGATAAAACACATATTCTATCAGAAATCAGTGTTACTAAAACATTACCAGGAACTATTGTTAAAATCCTTTGCTCACAGCTGTCAGCTAGAGAATGTAAAAATAGAATACAGCTTACTCACTGCCTCCTCGCCACTAAACACGACCTGCTGAAACCACCCGAAAATTTTTACCATGCCCTATGTACCAAGTCTTTCTTGTAAAACTGTCAATTTCTGTAAAAGCTCAAACATCGGAATTGCTTATACACATACAATACAGTTCATTAACAATCCATTCATTACATAGGAAGAACGCCAGTGCAAGATGTGTGGAAGAAACAGGTAAAATATTATACCAGCACAATTTTACATAAGCAAAACAGGCAGAAACTCTGAAATGAGATTTAGAGAGCATTTTAACATTTCACCAAACAAAATTGTCCACCTTTGCTGTTCAATTTCGTGTGGAGAACATTACGTGAAGAACAGGGAAAACAACCTGTAGATCTTTCCCTAGGCAGAAAAGAGCAGTTTCAAGTATATGCTGGAACAAATAAAAATCTTCCCAAATAAAAACGTACTGCCATAAAACATTCCTTAGGAGCAGACAGAGCTGAACAATAAGGACCTTATAAAAATCTTACGCAGTGTTCTTATTATGTTATGCAAAAATAAACATTATTATTCACTACCAAAAATATGCCTGTCGTATGTCCCATGTAAAAATATTTTAAGTCACAGGTGTTATTTAAAACATCTACTCTTTTAAATTAACTTGATACACATTTTTAAAGAATACACTTAATTAAGCAATATATTTCTCATAATAACTAAGCAAAATCAACTACAAATAAGTGAATCTGCACATTTTTCGTAATTTCACTTATAAAGTGTAAATTTTAATGTCATTCTGTTATGAAGAACGTGTTCGTTGATTTATTATGATTTATGTCCTTAAGAATACACTGGTAAGGTTAAATTAATGTAGCTCAACGACGCTGATATTAGTTTATGCTGCTTAGTTGTGTTATTAGTAATTATGTCACTTTCACTTCATTTCTTAATGTCTGTATTTAACGCCTCACGTAAACATTGTAAGTCTTCGCTTAGCAGCATCTGTTAGTGCCATCGATTTATACTTAAAAACTCCAGGAAACAGTGAGATCATGGTTTCAGTTTCGTGTTGAAATGGTATCCTGCTCCACATTTTAGGCATAAACATTTTGCGAGTGTGCTTTTGAAAGGAGATGTCTCAACGAAAAGGACATAGTATCATATATTGTGATATGTGAAAAACGTAACATTTTCAATAATACAACCATTAAATTTCATTTTAAGTACACAAGCCACTCATTTCTCATGGCATTTGTTCACTGAGTTCATATGTCACTTTTCTTTACATTTCTAGTCTTTATGATTTTTTTCCCCGCAGCACACCATGCTTCTCAAAAGCTTCCAACATATGATTAGTAATTCTTCCTTAGATGCTGCTGCAACCATCTGAAAATGAACAATTAGTCAGAGGTGATTTAAATATATCATTGATTTATGGGTCATTAGCTGATTCATAACTCATCTTACCATACAGTGGCATTAGTCATTCTTCTTTGCATGGTGCAGAAACCATCTGAAGTATGATAGAAGTTGATTTAAATACGTCCTCGATTTAGGGTCGGTAGCTGTCCCATAACTCATGTAACCATACAGCGCCATTAGTTATTCTTCTTTACATGATTCAGCAACCATCTGAAAATGAACAACTGATTAATAGTGATTTACATGTCATTATCTTAGGGCTCGGTAGCTATTTCATAACTCATCTCACGAAAAAGGGGCATTAGTAATTCTTCTCTGCATGGCTGTATGAGGAACTGTACCCAGCAAGACGCCACCCACTCCTGCAAACGTTTACAGCAATTCACCGGCGACTTGCCGAAACAGGTTTGTTAGCGGGATATCGTAGTGATGCTGGAAGACCTCGTACACGACGGGATGCTGCATTTGAAGAGGCTGTTCTCTAGCGCTTCGAGGAAGCACCCAAGAGAAGAACTCGAGCGGTTGGACACGACATGGTAATCACTCATCGGTTAGTTTGGGAGATTATGAGGGATGATGGCCAGTATCCATTTAGTTTCCACACTGCGCAAGACCTAAACCCTGTGACGGACTATGATCATAGGCTAGGGTTTGCCTGGTGGTTTCTGCAACGTGTTGCACGAGATCCCGACTTCCCCGCTATTGCTTTGTTTACCGACGAGTGCACCTTCCATCGGGATGGCCTTTACAACACTCGAAACGTTCATTACTGGGCAAGGGGAAATCCTCACGTCACGTGCGTCCACGTACTCAAGGAACGATTTTCGCTCAACATTTGGGCAGGCCATCTGACTGGGCCGGTCCGTCTACCTCCTCGACTTACCGGGGCAAATTACCTTCACTTTTTGCACGAAACTCTACCCAGGCTGCTGGAAAATGTTCCCCTGGACATAACGGCTACGCATGTAGTTGCAGCATGATTGGGAGCCCACAGTTAACAGTCGTGCTGTGAGCGGATATTTAAATGAGCTCGTCGACGGCCAGGTAACTGGCAGAGGTGCTCGTAAGACGTGGCCCTCGCGATCACCAGACCACACGACACCAGTCTTTTACCTGTGGGCATTCTTCAAGGTTCTAGTTCTAAAAATGCCGCCGATCACATCAGGGCAATTCGACGTTACCAAGCATGTGTCGCTTAGTTCGAGCAGCTGCTTTAAGTAATGTCCTAGCTACCTAGCTAGAAAAAAGACCCTTTTCAGGGCCGAGACAATTTGTAAAAGACTTTCTGTACGCGAACTAACAGCTGTTGACGGTTTTTTTCACCGATACGTCTTGTCATGAAACTACAATGGATGTGTCGGGATCCTGGCGGATTCGCCCACAGAGTGGAAGGGTGGAGCGTGCGGGCCGCCTTGGATACATCGTAATCTCCGGTAGGCAAAGCATTCGCAGTCATGTGTCGTCCAGATCATCCGGCAACAGGGCAATCCCGCGGCCGATCGGAGCTACTGGTGCCAAGTTCCTGTAGTTTAAAAATGGTGCGTTGTCGACCTACAGAGCATTAATAATTTTGGTTCCTACTGGCATCAGCTATCCAGCGTTAAAATTTCGTGACACAATTTTTTTCCACCCTATATGCTACTAGCGCTGTGTGTTACGTCATTGAACGCAATGTATTTTTTCTGTACACAGATAAATTTGATGACATACTGGCAACCAACTGCGGGGAATGTGATGTGGAGGAGAGGGAGGAGTTCATGAAATACGCCGCAGGATTCACCCACCGTCACGCCGATGTGAGCAAGATGATCTTGGACAGGTACGATCCCGAAAGGAAGTACGAGAAGAAGTACGGAGAAACGTGGGCCGAGAAAGGCATCGCTCTGCTCTGAGGACTTCCGATCATCACTCTTTCACTTTCGTGTAAATCTGTTATTCAATAAAGGCCTCACGTTCTCCTATTCTTGTTCATTATTGATTATAAGACGCCTCCGCTCAATAGTTAAGTGAATAATCAAGAATTATTGTTCATTTTAAACGTGGCAGTACTTACAGAGTGCGCACGGACGCGTCTGAAATCGAAGGAACTAGGTAAACAACATCTGGATACTATATATGTCCAACTTTCGATGAAATTAAATTTTATCGTGAAAAGCCTCTTGCATAAAATAATAATGTTTGTCCTTCATTATATAGCAGTCCTATAATTGGCAGCGTCATGCATCAGATCCACAATAAATTTTTCATCTTACCTTATATGTTCACCTTTATGAAACTTCAAATATTAATTGATGATATCAGTGACTTTAGTAATGCTACACGCATATTGAAAATGGTAATTTATGAGGAAGCGTGCTATTAAATATACCTTAAATTCAGCTAATTTTCTATAGAGATACATCCACAAGGAAATATATGGATCAGCCAGAACATTATGACCACCTACCTAATACCAGGTACGTCCACCTTTGGCACGGATAACAGCGACGATGCGTCGTAGCAGGGAAGCAATGGGACCTTGGTAGGTCGCCGGACAGGGGTTCGCACCACATCTGCACACACGTGTCACCTAATTCCTGTAAATTCTGGGAAGGCGGGCGATGAGTTCTGAGGTCACGTTCTACATCTACGTCTATATCTACATCCATATTCCGCAAGCAACCTGACGATGTGTGGCGGAGGGTACTTTGAGTACCTCTATCGGTTCTCCCTTCTATTCCAGTCTCGTACTGTTCGTGGAAAGAAATATTGTCGGTACACCTCTGTGTGGGCTCTAATCTGTCTGATTTTATCCCCATGGTCTCTTCGCGAGATATACGTAGGAGGGAGCAATATACTGCTTGACTCCTCAGCGAAGGTATGTTTTCGAAACTTCAACAAAAGCCCGTACCGAGCTACTGAGCGTCTCTCTTGCAGAGTCTTCCACTGAAGTTTATCTATCATCTCCGTAACGCTTTCGCGATTACTAAACGATCCTGTAACGAAGCGCGCTGTTCTCCGTTGGATCTTGTCTATCTCTTCTATCAACCCTATCTGGTACGGATCCAACACTGGTGAGCAGTATTCGAGCAGTGGGCGAACAAGCATACTGTAACCTACTTCCTTTGTTTTCGCACTGCATTTCCTTAGCATTCTTCCAATGAATCTCAGTCTGGCATCTGCTTTACCGACGATCAACTTTATATGATCATTCCATTTTAAGTCACTCCTAATGCGTACTCCCAGATAATTTATGGAATTAACTGCTTCCAGTTGCTGAACAGCTATATTGTAACTAAATGATAAAGGATCTTTGTTTCTATGTATTCGCAGCACATTACACTTGTCTACATTGAGATTCAATTGTCATTGCCTGCACCACGCGTCAATTCGTTTCAAATCCTCCTGCATTTCAGTACAATTTTCCATTGTTACAACTTCTCGATATACTACAGCATCACCCGCAAAAAGCCTCAGTGAACTTCCGATGTTATCCACAAGATCATTTATGTTTATTGTGAATAGCAACAGTCCTACGACACTACCCTCCAGCACACCTGAAATCACTCTTACTTCGGAAGGCTTCTCTCCATTGAGAATGACGTGGTGCGTTCTATTATCTAGGAACTCTTCAATACAATCACACAATTGGTCTGATAGTCCATATGCTCTTACTTTGTTCATTAAACGGCTGTCAGGAACTGTATCAAACGCCTTGCGGAAGTCAAGAAACGCGGCACCTGGGAACCCGTGTCTATGATCCTCTGCGTATCGTGGACGAATAGCGTGAGCTGGGTTTCACACGATCGTCTTTTTCGGAACCCATGCTGATTCCTACAGAGTAGATTTCTAGTCTCCAGTAAAGTCATTATACTCGAACACAGTACGTGTTCCAAAACTCTACAACTGATCGACGTTCATTCACATCACAGTTGTATTCGATCTGGTTCAGACCTGGCGGATTGGGGGGGGGGGGGGGGGGGGGGACAGCACATCACTTGAAACTCGACACTGTGTTCCTATAACCACTCCATCACGCTCCTGACCTAGTTACATGGGACTTTATCTCGTTGAAAGTTGCCACTGCCGTCGGGAAACCTAATTGCCATGAAAAGGTGTACGTGTTCTGCAACCAGTATACGATACTCCTTGGCCGTCATGGTGCCTTGCACGAGCTCCACTGGACCCATGGATACTCAAGTATCCACGCATAACGGAGACGCCGCCGGCTGGTCTCCATCACGCAATGGAGGAGTCAAGTACTGTTCCTATGGAAGATGATGGAACGCACCATCCCATCGGCGTGACGAAGAAGGTGTTGGGATTCATCAGGCCATGCAACGCTCTGCCCCTGCACCAACGTCCAGTGTCGATGGCCACGTGACCATTTAAACAATAATTGTCGATGTCGTGGTGTTAATATTGGTGCATGCATGGGGCATTGGATTTGCAGGCGCATCGCTAGGAGTGTTCGGTGCACTGTGCATTCAGACACACTTATTCTTCGCCCACCATTAAAGCCTGACGTTAGTTCCGCCACAGTTTGCCGCCTGTCCTGTTTTACCAATCTACCCAGCCTACGAGTTCGATATCTGTAATGAGGGGTGGCCGCTCAACCTCATGACGTCTGGACGTGGTTTCGTCTAGCCACGTCTTGTAGACACTCACCACCGCGCTCCTCTAACACCGCCGTCCTACGGGCCCGGGTTCGATTCCCGGTTGGGTCAGGGATTTTCTCCGGTCAGGGACTGGGTGTTGTGCTGCCTTCATCATCATTTCATCCCCATCCGGCGCGCAGGTCGCCCAATGTGCCGTCGAATGTAGTAAGACCTGCACCAAGGCGGCCGGACCTGCCCCGCAAGGGGCCTCCCGGCCAATGACGCCAAACGCTCATCTCCATTTCCTCTAACACCCGACAAGTCGTGCAGTTTCCGAAACACTCGTCCCGAGCCGTCGACCTATCACAACCTGCTCACGGTCTGACTCGGATAGATCGCGGGCCTTCCCCATTCTAAACACGGGCAGCACGGTCACCAATGATACAAGCACCGTGCATGTGTCTGACTAGCAGCCATTCCTCTCCAGAAGACGCTACTGGACGGGTGTACATCGATAGTACGTCGGTGGTCATAATGTTCTGTCTGATCAGTGTATATTGCCCTTACATGCTCTTTTATCGAATAATAAATGCAGTCATCTCAGTTCTTGAAAGGTTTCTTAAGTAAGCGTCCCTCTATCTGCTAAAAACGTATTTCCATCAGTTGTTCAAAATTATTTCCTGTAATCTCTGTTCATAAAATCTTTTTCCTAACCGCGCTGCTAAAGTAATGTTTTCCCCTAATGTTCATTGTTCATAATAAATAAAATCCCGTCTAATCAATTCACTTTTTATATTATAATTCACAGAAAAATTTTAAATCACAGTTCTCTTCAAATGTACACTGTTCAAGACTCCTTCCTCTTCAACTAACCACACTCTAATAACCGTCTTTCAAATTTCTGCAGTTAATTCCACTATACAATGTTTATTGTCCTAGAACATTTCTTGCCATGTCGATTACACACTGTTTACTGACCATTCCTCCTTTTTGAGATACTAAGTGTAATGTTTATATAATTACTCAAATAAAAGCGTCCTCCCACTGTAACTAATCAATGTCTAATAATCGTCTTTTGAAGTCCGTTTGTAATATCAACTACGCAATGTTCATTGTCAGAGTACATTTCCCGCGGTGCCGATTGCACACCGTTTACTAGCCATTTCCCCAGTTAGGGATGCAACTACAATAATTATTAGGGTATGCCAAGTATAATATTTATGAGGTTCCCAAAAGATGCAAATTGCAATCCTTGTGTATTACACTGTAGGTTTCTGAATGCAACACTTGCCACCTAAAAGATATGCCAGGTGCAACATAACCGGTAGATTTGGTTCAAATGGCTCTAAGCACTAAAGGGACTTAACATCTATGGTCATCAGTCCCCTAGAACTTAGAACTACTTAAACCTAACTAACCTAAGTACATCGCACAACACCCAGTCATCACGAGGCAGAGAAAATCCCTGACCCCGCCGGGAATCGAACCCGGGAACCCGGGCCCGGGAAGCGAGAACGCTACCGCACGACCACGAGCTGCGGACCCAGTAGATTTCTAAATGCACGAGTAACACCAGCGCGCACTTGTAGGACGACTGGGAGCAACTCGCTTATCCCCTATCTTGTAAAGAGGGCTCAGAGTCGTCTTCCCGGTTTTTTTTTCCGTGCCAGTCACCGACTCTAACGTGCGTGCAATAAAAAGTGCGTAATGAAGAGGCAAAATGGGAGAATCTCCAAGCTACTAAAATGAGACTTCTGAAATAATTGGATGCCACTATATTTTCTTTTATTGGTGGAATTACAAAATCAAGAAAAAGTTTCCGAGAGCCAACCTATTACTAATGTTCGTAGAAAAGTTTGGAGATACTAAGCATTATTTCTGGAGCACCGTAAAAACTCAAAGGTAATAATTTACACATTCTTAAGACCAGCACGAGATCACAAGTGTTCTTTTTCCGAGACAGCTTTTAACAAATCGTTCCGTTTTTACGCCAAATCGCACTTGCACACAGAATCGACTGTTGCCTCTTCAGAAACTGATCGTAGACTCCTCCACAAGATCATAAGATTAACATGAGACTGCAAATGTTCGTCATCCGTGAAAATTTCCAAAAAACTATTCCCGTTAAACTTGGTAGCAGTTGGTACACCGATTCACGTGTTATCTAATCGGAAACTGACAGTAAACTCGTACTGAGTTATCTTAGTTTAGGGCCTGCCTGATCAGGGAGCGCCTTTGACTGGTTTATCTTCTGCACCTACTAACAAAAATTTGCAATTAGTTCCTGTACGATCCGGCTTCTACTTGCCGTATCGCTCTCATGCTGTGAGGCCATGTGTCTATTCGAGCGACAGGTATGCATCTAACTAGCTTACAGCGGCGTGAATGTTTCTATGCTGTACGTTTACGCGTGACAACAAAATTTAATAAAACTAGCGAACGCGGCAATGCTTCCCAATTACAAAATATGTGTAGAAATTAGATGTACGTCCTAATCTCAGCCTTCTCGCCCTCCCCTTTCTCTATCCCTTCTTCCTCCTCCTCCCTCCCTTTGACCATCTCTTCCTCCCCCCACCCCCATCTCTGTCCATAAATTTATCCCTTCTCTCTGTTCATCTCGTATCCCACATTCTCTCTATTAATCTCCTCCTCCCTCATCTCTCTGTACATATCCTCCTTCCCCTTTTTTATATCCATTTCCACCCACCTTCCCCCTTGTCTGCCCATCTCCTCGTTCCCTCCTTTTCTTTGGCCGTAAACTGTTACTGTAAACGGAACCTCAGCCAACGGCCTTGCCGCAGTGGTAACATCGGGTACCCTCAGACCGCCGAAGTTCAGCGAAGTCGGGCTTGGCTAGCACTTGGATAGGTGACCGTCCGGTTTGCCGATCCCGTTGGCAAGCATGTGCACACACCCTTTGTGAAACAAACTGAGGAGCTACTTGATTAAGAGTAGCGTCTAAGGTCACGAAAACTGACGACGGCCGGGAGAGCGGTGTGCTGACTACACGCCCCTCCATAACCGCATCCGTTGATGCCTATAGGCTGACGATGTTACGGTAGTCGGTCAGTACCTCTGGGTCTTCCGAGGTCTCTTCGGACGGAGATTTTTTTTTTAGTTTTTTAGACAAACCAGGGACTCCTAAGACACGACTTGGCAAACAAATGGTAATAAGATGGGGAGCTATCAATATCAATAGGGGCTACCCTGGGAAGAAGGTAGAGCTGGCAGAGGCTGCAAGTGAGATGGGGCTGGACGTTTTAGCTGTTAGTGACATTCGGGTAAGGAGTGAGAAAGAAGAGGAAGTGGGAGAATACAAGGTCTACCTGTCAGGAGTCAAAGCAGAAATAGCACAATGGGGTGTAGGGCTTTACATCAGAAAAGAAATGGAACCCAGCGTAGTTGCAGTAAGGTATGTAAACGAACGACTGATGTGGATAGATTTGACTGTGTCTAGCAAGAAAATTAGGATTGTGTCAGTATATTCGCATTGTGAAGGGACAGATCAAGATAAGATGGGTAGTTTTTATGAGACACTCAGTGATGTAGTTGTTAGAGTAAAGGACAAGGACAGTGTTCTGCTCATGGGTGATTTTAATGCCAGGATTTGAAACCGAACAGAAGGGTATTAAAAGGTTATGGGTAAATTTGGAGAGGATATGGAGGCCAACAGGAACGGGAAACCACTCTTGGATTTCTGTGCCAGTATGGGCTTAGTAATAACAAACTCTTTTTTAAACATAAGAACATTCACCGGTATACTTGGGAAGGCAGGGAAACCAGATCTGCCATTGGCTATATAACAACAGGTCAGGAATTCAGGAAGGCTGTGAGGGACACACGTGCATTCAGGGGATTCTTTGATGACACTGATCATTATTTAATCTGCAGTGAAATTGGGATTGTGAGGCCGAAAGTGCAGGTCAGGTCCATATGTAGGAGGATAAGAGTGGAGAAACTTCAGGATAAGGAAATCAGGCACAAGTACATAACAGCGATCTCAGAAAGGTATTAGTTAGTTAAATGTAGTCAATTACAGTCATTGGAAAAGGAATGGACAAGGTACAGGGACACAGTACTAGAAGTGGCTAAAGATTGTCTTGGAACAGTAGCGTGTAAAAGTAGGATGAAGCAAACAGCTTGGTGGAATGACACAGTCAAGCCAGCCTGTAAAAGGAAAAAGAAGGCGTATCAAAAATGGCTACATACTAGAACTCAGGTAGACAGAGAAAGTTATGTTGAAGAAAGAAACAAAGCCAAACAGATAATTGCAGCATCCAAGAAGAAATCTTGGGAAGACTTTGGAGATAGGTTGGAGACTATGGGTCAAGCTGCTGGAAAACCATTCTGGAGTGTAATTAGCAGTCTTCGAAAGGGAGGTAAGAAGGAAATGACAAGTATTTTCGACAGGTCAGGAAAACTGCTGGTGAATCCTGTGGATGCCTTTGGCAGATGGAGGGAATATTTTGAAGAGTTGCTCAATGTAGGTGAAAATACGATCAGCAATGTTTCAGATTTCGAGGTACAATGGGATAGGAATGATGATGGAAATAGGATCACATTTGAGGAAGTGGAGAAAATGGTCAACAGATTGCAGTGCAATAAAGCAGCTGGGGTGGATGAAATTAAGTCGGAACTCATCAAATACAGTGGAACGTCAGGCCTTAAATGGCTACACAGGGTAATTGAAATGGCCTGGGAGTCGGGACTGGTTCCATCAGACTGGACAAAAGCAGTAATCACACCAATCTTTAAACATGGAAACATAAAAGATTGTAACAACTACAGAGGTATCCCTTTAATCAGCGTTGTGGGTAAAATCTTCTCAGGTATTGTTGAAAGGAAAGTGCGAGTATTAGTTGAGGACCAATTGGATGAAAATCAGTGTGGGTTTAGGCCTCTTAGAGGTTGTCAGGACCTGATCTTTAGCTTACGGCAAATAATGGAGAAGTGTTCTGAGTGGAACAGGGAACTGTATCTATGCTTTATAGATCTAGAACAGGCATATGACCGCGTTCCTAGGACGAAGTTATTGTCTGTTCTACGAGATTATGGAATAGGAGGCAAACTTTTGCAAGCAATTAAAGGTCTTTACATGGATAGTCAGGCAGCAGTTAGTTGACGGTAAATTGAGTTCATGGTTCAGAGTAGTTTCAGGGGTAAGACAAGGCTGCAACCTGTCTCTACTGTTGTTCATATTATTTATGGATCATATGCTGAAAACAATAGACTGGCTGGGTGCCATCAAGATATGTGAACACAAAATAAGCAGTCTTGCATATGCGGATGACTTAGTTATGATGGCAGATTCGATTGAAAGTTTGCAAAGTAATATTTCAGAGCTAGATCAGAAATGTAAGGACTATGGTATGAAGATTAGCATCTCCAAAACGAAAGTAATGTCAGTGGGAAAGAAATATAAACGGACTGAGTGCCAAATAGAAGGAACAAAGTTAGAACAGGTGGACAGTTTCAAGTACTTAGGATGCATATTCTCACAGGATGGCAACATAGTGAAAGAACTGGAAGCGAGGTGTAGCAAAGCTAATGCAGTGAGCGCTCAGCTACGATCTACTCTCTTCTGCAAGAAGAAAATCAGTACCAATACTAAGTTATCTGTGCACCGTTCAATCTTTCGACCAACTTTGTTGTGTGGGAGCGAAGGCTGGGTGGATTCAGGTTACCTTATCAACAAGGTTGAGGTTACGGATATCAAAGTAGCTAGGATGATTGCAGGTACTAGTAGATGGGAACGATAGCAGGAGGGTGTCCACAATGAGGAAATCAAGGAAAAACTGGGAATGAACTCTATAGATGTAGCAGTCAGGACGAACAGGCTTAGATGGTGGGGTCATGTTACACGCATGGGAGAAGCAAGGTTACCCAAAAGACTCATGGGTTCAGCAGTAGGGGGTAGGAGGAGTCGGGGCAGACCTAGGAGAAGGTACCTGGATTCGGTTAAGAAAGATTTTGAAGTAATAGGTTTAACATCAGAAGAGGCACCAATGTTAGCACTGAATAGGGGATCATGGAGGAATTTTATAAGGGGGCTATGCTCCAGACTGAACGCTGAAAGGCATAATCAGTCTGAAATGATGATGATGATGATGAGTTTCTTAGTAAACAGAACCTCGACTGGGAATAGAAATGGGTAAATCGGTTGGGATCATTAGTACACAGGATATGAGAGAGACCTTCCCAGCTACTGAGTCTGTGAGGATAGTAGCTCAAATGACAATATTTCACATGGTTTTAATCTACGAACAGGTAGGAATTTAAAGTTGGCCATAAATACAACATTTCTATGCTCTGTTAAGAAAGACTGCGAAAAGGAAACAAAAGCCACACACTTTCTCAGCACAGCTTAGCATGTTCCCTCTGGCAGTCAGTTTAAAAGAAAGCCTTTATAATTATTTGATGTGGCTTAGAATACTGCATATGCTGCTCTTCAGTCGTATTGGTCTGAGAATATGCTAACCGGAATGTAAACGACTCTCTGATAGAATTTTTCAAAGAAGTATACCAGAACTGTAATTAAAATTGTAATCAACTGAATGATTGCAATACTCGAAATTACACCAAACTGATATCAATTCAGTCTTTGCAACACACCAAAGTTTTGATCACCACCGATAACACCCTGAAATATAAGTATTCAGTGCGGAATTTGTTGTTATAAAAACATGTAACAGCAGAAATGTCAAACCGAGCATCACCTTCTTTTTGTGAAAACGTGGAACAGCAAAACTGTCAACCGACTGTCACATTTCTTTCATTGAGATATTTGTACAAAAATACCATCCAAATTTCAAACTTTGCTGGTGAATTTTCCATAAATTATCTTTCTCACAAAAATTTTCTTAACAATTACGAAAACAACAATAAAATCAGATAAATTGTTCGAGCCTTTCTCAAGCGATGATCTTTCATACCTGCCACAACTGATTTTTATTTATATACGAGGGTCCTCTGAAAAGTAATGCCTCCTCCTTCGTAACTCTTCAACTGTTCGCAGCATTGGTATGCAGCAGGTACTGGCTTGTTCCGTAGCCTCTTCTCTACAGCTCCAGTTGGCGGCAAGCCTTCGCATTGAGCGGTTGAGTTGTTACAGTGTAAAGTATGGAACCCTGCGTAGACGGTCGGTCAGTGCGATTGAAGGAACGTGCAGTCATTGAATTCTTGCCAGCAGAAGGTTTCAACATAAAGAAGATTCATCAGAGAATGCAAGCAGTTTATGGTGATTGTGTTGATGTGAGTATTGTGCGTCGATGGTCGAGTAAGTTTAAAGGTGTTGAGGCTGGAACATCTGACCTGCGTGACAAACAAAAATTGGACGTCCTGTGACAGCAACCACCCCTTTCACAAGCAAAATGTTGACAGATTGATGCACGAAGATCGTCGTATCACTCAGAGAGAAACTGCAAGCACAATCGTCATTTCACACGAAAGTGTGGGTCACTTTATTGCTTTGCTTGGCAAACCACACACTTCACGTGCCACCACAGCAGAACGTCAGAGACTGAATCTCACCACCGTACGGCATCCTCGATACAGTCCAGGTTTAGCACCGTCTGACTTCAATCTATTCCAGATAATGAAAGACGATCTGCGGGAATATCATTATGCTTCTGATGAAGACGTTGAGAGAACTGTGAAGCTGTGGTTGCGAAAAACAGAGTGTCGACTTCTTTCGTGACGGCCTCAGAAAACTTGTTCATCGTTGGCAGAAATGTATCCAATTGGCTGGTGATTATGTGGAAAAGTGAATACTGGTAATTAAAGACCACAGACTGAGGATTATTTCAGCGGTTAATTTATTAAAATATTCCCATCCAAGCCCAGTTAGCGAAGGTGGAGACATTACTTTTCATTCAAGCCTCGCAGATGTAGGCAGAGGTATGGTATAAACGCCACAACCTCCAACAACGACATACCACACGTTGTAACGCTTAAACCGTTAAAAAGCTGTAAGGAAGCACAAATTGACCAGTGTACTTGGTAAAGGATGGTATTAAGATCTACATGAAGGTGTTCAGTGTTGATACAGGTCATCACTGAGACTGAGGTGATCAGTAATCAACAATACGCCCCAACGACTTATTAACAGGGCAGATTGTGGAGAAATTTACAATCTGTCGTCTGTCTCCTGTGCAGGCACTTTTTCTGAGGTAAACTTTCAGTGTACTGCAGTCGATTTGTAACACACATCAAACATACACCGATCAGCCAGAACATTATGACCACCGACCTACCATCGACGTAAACCTGTCCAGGCGACAGCAGTGTTATCTGGCGAGGAATGACTGTTAGTCGGACCCACACACGGTGCTTGTAGTATGAGTGAGCGTTCTAGGAGTGCTGTGTTGCGTGTCTTCAACACGTGGCGAAACAAAGGTGAAACCGCGTCCAGACGACATGGTGTTGGGAGGTCACCCCTCATGCTGAATTCGTAGGTTGATCAGACTGGTAAAACAGGACAGCCGGCGAACTGTGGCGGAACCACCATCAGACTCTAATGGTGGGCAGAGATAAGTGTGTCTGAACACACAGTACCCCGAACACTCCTAATGATGGGCTTCCACAACTGACGACCCTTGCACGTGCCAATGTTAACACCATAAGATCGGCAAAAAAAGATAACGCTCGGTTTGCGATTCTGCTGTTACATGTTTCTATAACAACAACAAGGTGGAATCCGTCATCTTCCAGGGGAACAGTCCTTGATGCCTGTACTGCATGAGGGAGACAAGCTGGCAATGGCTCCATTATGCTCTGGGGAACACCCACGAGAGTATCCATGGGACCAGTGGAGCTCGTGAAAGACACTGTGATGGGCAAGGAGGATTGTACATTGGTTGCAGACCACGTTCACCTCTTCATGACGATCATGTTTCCCGACGGTAGAGGCATTTTACAACATAACACCCCGTGTCACACGACTAGGAGTGCGATGGAGTGGTTCTAGGAACACAGTGGCGAGTTCCAGTGGATGTGCTGCCCCCCCCCCCCCCCCCCCCAGCTCGCCAGGTCTGAACCCGATTTAGTACAATTGGTATATGAATGAACGTGGCATCAGATCTCATTACCTTCTGCCCCAGAATTTACGGGCATTAGGTGACTTGCATGTGAGTGGAGACGTGGTGCCAACCCCCTCTAGCGACCTACAAATGCCTCATTGCTTCCACGCCACGCCGCGTCGCCGCTGCTATTCGTACCAATGGTGGACATACCTGCTGTTACGTAGGTGATCCTAATGTTCTGGCTAAACAGTACTGCCAACCGGTGTAGCCAAGCGGTTCTAGGAGCTACAGTCTGGAACCGCGCGACCGCTAAGGTCGCAGGTACGAATCCTGCTCTGGGCAAGGATGTGTGTGATGTCCGTAGGTTAGGTAGGTTTAAGTAGTTCTAAGTTCTAGGGGACTGATGAACCTCAGAAGCTAAGTCCCATATTGCTCAGAGCCATTTGAGCCATTTTTGAACAGTGTATGTGCTTAAATGAGATTCATTGATCATTGAGAGTGAGCCGTGGTAGGGGAACAAGGGGAAAACAAAAGGTATCACCAAAATTTTTTCCTTTAACAGGGTGGCTTTATTGGAGTGAACAGTAGACAATGAAATTTAAATAACAACTCTCCACAAATATGGCTGCACAGGTAAGATTAAATTTATGACAGTTAATTTTTTTAACTTTCAACAAATATCCATTAATGCATTTAGTAAAATAATAAGTTATACGCCTAACGAGAAAGTGCAATTCACTGCAACATTTCCACAGATCATAGACACAATTTGCACAATTTAACCCCAAGGATTTGCCAAGATAAAATTTCCCCAAAATGTAAAAGATAAATCATTACACCAAAATGCTGCATCAGTTATCAACATAAAAATTCACAAGGAGCCCAAGGCTAGATTTTAACATTTCTGACATCACAGCAGTAGGAAAGATAAAATTAACTCAGTTAACAAAATACAATTACACCAAAACTCAAATACAATTAAAATTTAACACACACGGTGACAACTGCCAGCTTACAATAATTGAAAACATTACTCAGTCTCATAGGTGTGCAGATGTCATTACCAAGGGGAGTGTGCAAACCAACTTGAAGCAACTATAACATGGCATAAACCAAATTGCAGATTCGGCAGTCTATGCAGAGAAGTCGGCAAGAAACGGTAAACAAGTCAGGAAACGATAACAGTCGCCCACATACACACTCACGAACGGGCACCGAGGAGCCAACCTTAAGCCAGGGAGATAGAACAGGCAGGGTGAAGAAAAAAAAATAATAAATCGTCATGGGGCCCACCGAACCTCTGGATGGGAACTACCAAAATTCGCTGACCTTAAACTTTACGTGCGACGCCCGCGCGAGGAAACGGGAAATCGTACGGGCACAGGCCAGCAAAAACACCAGACAAACACACAGAATCCCATAAATTCCAAAACATAATTTAATCAATTATTTCCCAAACCCCCGGAACTTGGCACAAGCGTAATTACTGGCCGCGGGATCCATAGGCACTCTGCAGAAGAGTAAGGAGGGAAAAGGTTAAACAAAGTTCTGCAATGGCACAATAAAACGCTAAGAAAAACACACTAAGTAAGGTACATCACCCCACAGAATGCCGAGAAACACGAACACTGGGGTTTGCCCACGATTCCGACACAGTCATAACAACCAAGATAATCTTCTTAGACATAGCATGCTGAAACACACAAACAGCACCAATCTTCGAAGGACGGAAAAGTACTCGCTTGTAAACTATATCCGGGAGCAGCACAGCCACAAGCTCCTGCCAAGGCGCGGTCCAGGGAAATCGCCGCGAGAAAGATGATCCAGCACGAGTACCGTCACCCAGACCTCAGCAAGGAGCAGTCAGACAGGGCAGGAAAGCTGGTAATCAGGCGACGACTCCAACCACCGACCCGGGGAGCAGGAAGCAACACCAGCCCCGGCCAGCGACTGCGCGGAGGGACCCGGCCGACCAACGCACAAGGCAATGCTCGCGCCACACGCGCCCGAACTTCGCTGCCTACGTACACGCCACCGGCCAGAGACGGCGCCACCCTCCGTCAGGAGGCTCCCCGAAACGGAGAAAGAAACACCACTCGGCGGCCCAACGATCGAGAATTGATTGGGAATACCGCCGCCACGGCACAGAGGGATTTTACAAAGTGTGAGTGTATACAGGGCGTCTCTCATACGAATCGCCAGGCACATATTCACTGGCGTTTCAGCAGATAATTGCAGTTTCGTTTTTGGATTGCGTAGGTGGAATCAGCCCTGACAAATAGTACTAAGGTGCTTCACGCGTCGACCAGTGTCGAGCGAAAGCGTCGGTTTGTTCCCATTACAAACAAAATGTTTTTAAAGCCGAATTTTACTTTCCCATTCGATGGAGCGGTTCCAGATTAGTGTAGACCGGTATTCGTTCTATGAATATGCATTAACAGGGACAGTAAAACTCAGAGAAAAACCAGGTTCTAGCAGCGATAGCATTGCCCTGGCCCGCGCACACTGAAGCCGCCAAGCATGCAGCGCAACTGATTCACTGCCGATTGCTGTTATTTGCGGCGTTTTAGTTTCCCTGTTAATGCATATCGATAAAACGAATATCGGGCTAGAGTAACTTGGGAACTCTTTATTGATCGGACACGTAAAATTCCGATTTACTTATTAGTAATGGGAAACAAACCGACGCTTTCTGTTGTTGCTGGGTGTCGCTTGAAACCCGTGACGAGCAGTAATTGGCTGGGCTAACTCCAAAAAAAAAAAAAAAAAAAAAAAAAAAAAAAAAAAAAAAAAAAAAAACCTGCCTGAACACGAGACAAAATGCGCCTGGTGACTCGACTCCTAGGAGAGACACCCGATGTTGTTAAATTTCTACACTATCGACCTGAAGCCGGCATGCGAGATCAAATGCTGGAAGCGGCTCGCCGGCCATTGTGGACGAGTGGTTCTAGGCGCTTCAGTCCGGAACCACGCTCCTGCCTCGGGCATGGATGTGTGTGCTGTCCTTAGGTTAGTTGGGTTTAAGCAGTTCTAAGTGTAGGGGACTGATGACCTCAGATGTTTAGTGCTCAGAGCCATTTGAACCATTTGGAAGCGGCTCCCGCACTGAAGGGCGTTTGGGCATTTACAACAGCGGCGACGGCAGGGACGCGTTACCGAGGACTGCATGTGATGTGGGAGGCTGAAGGCAATCAGCGAGAGTGGCTTCAGTCCGGCAACGTTGGTGGCACGCAACGAACCGCATGCGACAGTTGACGTGCGTAGGTCAGCGGCAGCTGACAGGGGCTGTAACGGCGTCCTCTTATGTTATTATGTTTTGCTATTTTTATTGTTAGAAAAGTCTTTATTCAGTCGGTCATGGAAATTTTGAAATAAAAGTTATTGTCGATGTCGCGTAATAAATATTTCGCGTGAAACGCTGTTGCGACACAGGCAAAGATCAACTGTGGAAACTAAGCCACTGAATATTACAAATAATGTTATTAAAGAATACGGCCCACTGACTACATCAAATAAGAGGGCACGTACATTCGCGAATGAGTGGTCAAAAAAAAGTAAGCGATAATAATGTGTAGGAAATATAGTTACGCTTGTACACACTCAAATGTATGCGAACATACGAACGGAATAGAGGCACGTACATTTTGAGTGCAATCATCCCCCGTGGCCTGGATAAAATGAATTACAGTTAATGCATTTATTCATCTTGAAACGTAAATGCGTGGACCTCGAAATTAAATGAAAAGAAAGACTGCAGGTTCTGAATGTTGCGGCAAATACACTCCTGGAAATGGAAAAAAGAACACATTGACACCGGTGTGTCAGACCCACCATACTTGCTCCGGACACTGCGAGAGGGCTGTACAAGCAATGATCACACGCACGGCACAGCGGACACACCAGGAACCGCGGTGTTGGCCGTCGAATGGCGCTAGCTGCGCAGCATTTGTGCACCGCCGCCGTCAGTGTCAGCCAGTTTGCCGTGGCATACGGAGCTCCATCGCAGTCTTTAACACTGGTAGCATGCCGCGACAGCGTGGACGTGAACCGTATGTGCAGTTGACGGACTTTGAGCGAGGGCGTATAGTGGGCATGCGGGAGGCCGGGTGGACGTACCGCCGAATTGCTCAACACGTGGGGCGTGAGGTCTCCACAGTACATCGATGTTGTCGCCAGTGGTCGGCGGAAGGTGCACGTGCCCGTCGACCTGGGACCGGACCGCAGCGACGCACGGATGCACGCCAAGACTGTAGGATCCTACGCAGTGCCGTAGGGGACCGCACCGCCACTTCCCAGCAAATTAGGGACACTGTTGCTCCTGGGGTATCGGCGAGGACCATTCGCAAGCGTCTCCATGAAGCTGGGCTACGGTCCCGCACACCGTTAGGCCGTCTTCCGCTCACGCCCCAACATCGTGCAGCCCGCCTCCAGTGGTGTCGCGACAGGCGTGAATGGAGGGACGAATGGAGACGTGTCGTCTTCAGCGATGAGAGTCGCTTCTGCCTTGGTGCCAATGATGGTCGTATGCGTGTTTGGCGCCGTGCAGGTGAGCACCACAATCAGGACTGCATACGACCGAGACACACAGGGCCAACACCCGGCATCATGGTGTGGGGAGCGATCTCCTACACTGGCCGTACACCTCTGGTGATCGTCGAGGTGACACTGAATAGTGCACGGTACATCCAAACCGTCATCGAACCCATCGTTCTACCATTCCTAGACCGGCAAGGGAACTTGCTGTTCCAACAGGACAATGCACGTCCGCATGTATCCCGTGCCACTCATCGTGCTCTAGAAGGTGTAAGTCAACTACCCTGGCCAGCAAGATCTCCGGATCTGTCCCCCATTGAGCATGTTTGGGACTGGATGAAGCGTCGTCTCACGCGGTCTGCACGTCCAGCACGAACGCTGGTCCAACTGAGGCGCCAGGTGGAAATGGCATGGCAAGCCGTTCCACAGGACTACATCCAGCATCTCTACGATCGTCTCCATGGGGGAATAGCAGCCTGTATTGCTGCGAAAGGTGGATATACACTGTACTAGTGCCGACATTGTGCATGCTCTGTTGCCTGTGTCTATGTGCCTGTGGTTCTGTCAGTGTGATCATGTGATGTATCTGACCCCAGGAATGTGTCAATCTCGTTTCCCCTTCCTGGGACAATGAATTCACGGTGTTCTTATTTCAATTTCCAGGAGTGTATATTGAAATTGACGGTAGCGGCCACGAAAGGAAAAAGATGAACACATTGACGTACATCTACTGTAGAGCAGCGTCACGGTGAAGATCGTCGCCTCCATCTAAATTCTCTGCATAAAACTAAATAGTAGTAATAATTTTCCAGAATTTCAGGAGCTGGGATCCATGGTATCACAAAAGACGAAATCGCTCTCCTTCAATATCACTTTCATTATTTAACCCAATTTTATCAGTAAGAAATGGCACAACACGTCTTAACACTAGGACAGGATAACAGCGAAAGGTAACTTATTCTAAAACTAATAAACGAAGAGCGTAAAGCTTCTTTTGTTCAGCAAATGCTTTACGCTTTAATCTCTGGTAGTTGAACTAGTGTCTATATATCCATTTACAAATGTTTATATAATTACTTTACACGGTCCACCCAGTACAACAGTTTGAAGCACACGGCTTCAGTTTCGTGACGGCGCAGGGACGGCGCCTAAATTTGCTGCGATTTATGTAAATTGTGCTTACACTCTTGTTAAAGAAAGGAACTTTTGTCGCACTTTTAGGAGAAATCATCTGCAAACTTTAGGATTCATAATTCTGTGTTTAACGTATATTCTAATAGCAAACAAGTTAATGTAAGTTCCATACGGGTGATGAGATCGCCAGTAAAGTTGCTAATAATGATGACATCATTAATGGGTTAGTTAATAATAACAATCATAGTTTACTATCGTTGAATGGATCTTTTAATGTAGCATGAGAGAAAACTTTAGAGATAAATGTGGAAGAAGATGTTAATGACAGTATAAATCATGTTGACAGCTTAGCATATGATGACTGTGTTGAATTAAATGGGGAACAAAATGTTAATGGCAGTGTAAGCCATTTTGAATCAACAGAAGTATCACTTAGTGATGATGAAACTGGTACTGGAACACCAGAAAGAAAATCATCAGTACAGTGAGAATTTGGGTGGGAATATTTGGATAGGAAAATTTAACAGTAAGATTGATAGATCTAATCAGAATTTGGGCAGGAAAATTGAACAAATTAATGAGCAGACTAGGATCCTTCTATGAAGTAACGCTGACGAACAAATTGATCAGCTGACCAAATCTTGTGATGAATTAAGGAATAAAATTAAAACTGTGATGGCTGAAATAAACACTGAATTGACAAATTGGAAAAATCTATCAGTATCTAGGAACTTGGATACTGAAAATGACGACTTAAATACTGAGGACAAAACATTAGGAAAGCTTATTGGTTTTGAAATTCAGTACAGGAATATGATGATGAATTGGGAAGAAGTGCGGATAAGAATTATGAATCAATGTCACACACAAATATGGAAAGTAAAAATATGAGAACAGGATCATTTAGTAAAGAAACAGGGATGAATTGGGAAAGTGTGTTAGAAAAGGTAAACATAAAAATGGTAATGCTGAAATAAAGGAGAATAGTTTTAATTGTTGTGCGGAGAGAGGAAGTAACGGAATAATTGGAAGTGCAGAGTATCTAAATAAACCAGTTTTTATGAAATGTTCGCAGATGACTGTTACAATCAACACGTCCCTGTTTGATTGTGACAGTTATCTGCAAACATGTTATAAAGCGTATTTTGTCATTTCGAAGTTCATTATTAAGATCAGGTACTCGTGCAGCCTCAGTATGCCAGGCTTTAGAAGGGACCAGTTGATTCGAAATTAGTCGTCAAACTTGTGTACAGCAACTGTGATGGATTTGTTCATCAATGCTTCTTGAAATATTAATAAAGTTGCTGGTCCTGTGCTAACAAAGTGTTGAAGCAGAAAAACTAGCTTTACGTGGTTGGAGAAATGTATGGATGATGTAATTATCAGATAGGTCATATAGAGGACATGTTGAATATAAAGCCTTGATAAAATTATTAAGAAAGCATCAGAAAATATTTTTTGAAAGATAAACGTTATTAAGTAGGATTATGCTTATTGGTTTGAGGTACAGGAGCGTATCCTCCACGAATGATGGATTTTGGTCATGCCATAGTAAAATGGTAAACTATAGGTAATAGAAGTTACCTTTTGCTAGATTATTAAAATGTAAATACTTATAAATGTAATGTTAATTTCATTTTTGGGTATATTGCTCATATGGTGTGCCACTGTTTGTATTATTTAATGTACGTTACATGTATAACAACTTTAGATAGGAACAGAAAAATAATACCAGGAACACCTGAACAGCATAAGTGCCCTGTGGATCGACAAATGTCGCCACATTTAGAGACAGGAAACAAATTAATGGTCATGATGACCCAATTCGTGTTGACACAAAAAATCTGTTATTTTGACATGTGAAAAAAAAAATTAAGTTTACATCGATTGTATCCCTTGTAAGTAGGCTGTTTAAGTTTTTATATTGGTAACGCCACGTAGCGCTCTGTATGAAAATCACTGGCTGTGCTGTGTGCAGTCTGTGACTCGTTTGCATTGATGTCTGCCATTGTAGTGTTGGGCAGCTGGATAAGTGCATAGCATTGGGCAGTTGGAGGTGAGCCGCCAGCAGTGCTGGATATGGGGAGAGAAATGGCGGAGTTTTGAAATTTGTAAGACTGGATGTCATGAACTGCTATATATATTATGACTATTAAGGTAAATACATAGTTTGTTCTCTATTAAAATCTTTCATTTGCTAACTATCCCTATCAGTAGTTAGCGCCTTCCGTAGTTTGAATCTTTTATTTAGCTGGCAGTAGTGGCGCTCACTGTATTGCAGTAGCTCGAGTAACCAAGATTTTTGTGAGGTAAGTGATTTGTGAAACGTATAGGTTAATGTTAGTCAGGTCCATTCTTTTGTAGGGATTTTTGAAAGTCAGATTGCGTTGCGCAAAACATAATGTGTGTCAGTTTAAGCACAGTCTTGTATAATTGTTCAAAGGGGACGTTTCATATGTCGACCCTTAGCTGAGGATACCTCACTGGAATCTTCTGATTTTTTCTTGTAGTTTGTGTGATTAGTGTAGCTTTTGTTTATTGCTAGCGCGTAATTATAGAGAGAATTTCCTTTCTAGTTGTAGTGTTTCATTGTTGTACAGTAAAACAGTTGTGGCATGCATGTAGATTTGCACCAAGTATTTCGCAGGTGCGCTTGCAATTAACTAGATATTATTTTCAATGCTATGTTAATGTGTTTTGTTAATTTTGCTCTTCAAATTGTGCTTTTCTGTGTTGTCGTGTGAAATATTGTGTCAATAATGGCGTGTGAAAAACGTAATACTAGGCTTCAAAGTAAACTGAGAAATGACAGTGAAGACGAAAGCAGTGTGTTAGCGCCGCCGAGTAACGAATTAACTAATGTTCAAAGTAGTAATTTGGTAACTGTGCATAGGGAAATGGAGCGGGCTGCAAATAATGGTGTAGGCAGTGAAACAATTAATGAACAGGGAAGCATTATCGATCGATAGGTCGGAAACAGCTCGCCTCAGGAATCCGAAATGACAGAACACAATATTGTACATACTGTAGATTCAGGTTTTGGGTTCTCACCGTTTTCTGAAATGAGTCAAGACACATTTTCTGCTTGTCAAAATGTGAATGTTGCCAGTGAAAATGCACTGCCAAAAAGCATGGAGAAACAGATTCCAGACACTTATACATTATTATTGCAATTAATGCAACAAATGGAACAAAATCAGAGACAAACACAGCAAAAGCTTCAAAAGTTAGACACAATGGAACAACACCAGAGACAAACACAGCAACAGTTAGACGCAATGGAACAAAAGCTTCAAAAGTTAGACTCAGTGGAACATACGCTTGAACAAACAATGTATTTACCTCAATAGTGTTCAAAAGTGATAATATATATAGCAGTTCATGACATCCAGTCTTACAAATTTCAAAACTCCGCCATTTCTCTCCCCACATCCACCACTGCTGGCGGCTCACCTCCAACTGCCCAACGCCATGCGCTTATCCAGCTGCCCAACACTACAATGGCAGACAACAATGCAAACGAGCCACAGACTGCACACAGCACAGCCAGTGATTTTCATACAGAGCGCTACGTGGCGTTACAAATATAAAAACCTAAACAGCCTACTTACATAGATATGTGATTGTATTCCGACCTTAGAATTAAAGCAACTTTTAATTACGAAAAACAAAATAGTAGGGAAATATCACGTAGCAGTGCTGGTAAGGCCCAGTTAGGCTGGAGTTTTCTTTATTTCTTTTAATTTTCTAAGTTGACAGAATCAGATGACCTTAAAAACGTTTGTATTGTGAGATATGTGGCGTTTATGCCACATCTCTGCCCATATAGTATTTATTTCGCTGTTACGCTTCAACGAACAGTATAGAATGATACGCATCGCTGTAGGCTAGCATGATGTTACCCACCTCGAAGTATGAGAATGCAGAAATGAGCAGAAGGCGTATCGTACTGGAGACAGCCGGGATTTACTTACGAGGCTTGGCCCCAAGAAGCGTACTTTTCATTATTTAGATTTACTGTTTTAATGTCAATGTACATGCTCACACCGAATCCAAGGTTATTGGGCGGTTCGGTCCCCAGTGGACCCCCCAAACCCCCCAGCCCCCTCGGGAACGTCTCACACCATACGAGTGTACCCCAAACGATTGCGTGGTAGAGTAGTTATGGTGTACTCGTACGTGTTCAAAAAATGTGTGATAATTCCTAAGGGACCAAACTGCATAGGTCATCTGTCGCTAGATTTACACACTACTTAAACTAACTTATGCTAAGAACAACACACACACCCGTTCCCGAGGAAGAACTCGAACCTCCGGCGCGAGGGGGCGCGTAATCCGTGCAGGGTGCCTCAAACCGCGCGACCATTCCGCGCGGACCGCGTATGTGGAGACAGTGTTTGCGCAGCAATAGCCGACATAGTGTAACTGAGGCGGAATAAGGGGAACCAGCCAGCATTCGCCGAGGCAGATGGAAAACCGCCTTAAAATTCATCCACTGGCTGGCCGCCACACCGGACCTCGGCACTAACCCGCCGGTCGGATTCGTGCCGGGGAACAGCACGCTTCCCGCGCGGGAAGCAGTACGTTGGAGCGCGCGGCTAGCCGGGCAGGCTATTAACAATAATTTCAGTAACTCTCCATTCATACTCTAAAACTGTTCTGACCATACGAAATTACAATCATCCAGCCATAAGTGTGGTTTCTTTGATTGTTCTGGAAGATGGCTCACTAGAACTACGGCATATTAAAAAGTAGTTCACTTTACTGCGTGAATCAATAAAAAAAATTTACTTTACTTGATGCAAATAAATGTCGTGTGACTAGGGCATCCCGTCGGGTAGACCGCTCGCCGGGTGCAAGTCTTTCGATTTGACGCCACTTCGGCGACTTCCGCGTCGATGGGGATGAAATTATGATGATTAGGACAACACAACACACAGTCCGTGAGCGGAGAAAATCTCCGATATAGCCGGGCCCTTAGGATTAACATTATGTCGCGCTGATCACTCAGCTACTGGGGGCGAACTTTACTTGATACAATCCTTTGCCACAGGAGTTCCTGACAATTTTCTGAATGTTAAAGCGTAACTTGTTGCACTAACTACCAAACTGTTCTTTTGAAGTTCTGGAAGCACATTTCCATCCGAGGCTTAAATAACACTTTATGATGTTGACTGCTTCAGCTGGTCACGAACTGAGCAGAGTACTTCCATGCTGGACTCCATATTGACCTCAGTGTGAGGACATTGCTGTGACTTGTCTTCTACTGCTTCTCCTATTCGTCGTTGCGGATTGCAGCGAGTCATCGCTCATGTCTGCAGTATGAACGTGCGCTACCAACTTTAGTGTGGCGGCACGATCTTTGGGTCTACAACAGAAACTAATTGCAAATTTTAGTTATTTTTGACAGTCATTGGTGGACAAGAGAAAAGAATCGCAAGCGCGCCCTGAGCGGTCAGATGATAAACTGTTAAGATAGTTCAGTAGGAGTTTACGATCAGTTTCCAAAGAGAGAACAGCCGAACCCAGGTATCAAGTGCTATCTCGTGTAAAAGGGAATGTTTTGTTGAAAATTGCCTGAAGCATCTCGTAATATTTGCATGCCGGTAGCAAATCTGGCAGCCCTTCTCTGACTTCCTTCGATGTCTTCCTTTAATCCGACCTGGTTGAGATACCAAAGACTCGTGCAGTACTCTAGATTGCGTCGCACTGGCGTTCTAAATGCCGCCTTCTATATAACTGAACTACACTTTCCCGAAATTCTTCCAATAAAAGCCTCGTTGGGTAGCCGCGTGGTCTATGGCGCCCTGTCGCAGGTTGCGCAGCTCCACCTATCGGAGATTCGAGTCCTCCCTCGGGCATGGGTTTGTGTGTGTTGTCCCTAGCTTAAGTTAGTTTAACTTAGATTAAGTAGTGTGTAAGCCAAGGGACCGATGACCTCAGCAGTTTGGTCCCATAGTCCTTACCACAAATTTCCAAATTTTCTCCCAACAAAATAAAGTCAAGCATTCGCCTTCCTTACTACAAACCTGACGTGCCCATTCCATTTCATACCATTTTGCAGCATTATGCCTAGGTATTTAATCAAAGGGACCATGTCAAGTTGCACCCTTCTAATGCTGTTCGTGAACGTTACAGGGCAGTTTTTCCTACTCATCAGTATAATTTATGTTCTACTGCATTCAGAACATCATCACATGACCTAGAAATTTTGTTTAAGTCATCTTGTATATTCCTACAGACAGTTACGCCTTCCCGAACACCACGGCGTCATCAGCAAACAGTTGTAAATTGGTGCTCATCCTGTCCTTCAGGTCATTTATCAAGACAGAGAATAAATGCAGTCCTGTCACACTTCTCTCAGTAACTCCTGACGATACCATTGTCTATGATTAACACTCACCATCGAATCCCATACTGGGTTCTATTACTTAAAAAATCGTTGATTCACTCACATATTCCCGGACCTTTGTCAACAATCGGCAGTGGGGCACCGTGTCAAATGTTTTCTGGATACCTAGGAATATGGAATCTACCTGTAGTCCTCCATCCATGGTTTGTAGCATATCATGCGAGAAAATGGAAAGCTTAGTTTTGCGCAAGCATTGCTCCCTACATCTATGCTGATTTATGGAGAGAAACTTTTCTGCCTCAAAGATATTTATTATACCTGAACTCAGTCGGTGCTCAAGAGTTCTGCGACAAACCAATGTTAAGGATATTAGTCTGTAATTATGAGGGGACGTTTCCTTACCTTTCTTGTATATAGGAGTCAGCTTCCCGTTTTTCCACTCGCTTGGAATATTTCGCTGGGCGAGACATTTACGATAAGTGCAGGCAATGCCGTAGAGTACTCTCGGCAAAACCGAACTGGGATTTTATATGGAATTTGTGACCTACTTGTTTTCAATACTCCCAGGTGCTTCTCTACGCCACGGATGTCACTATCTACGTCCTCCATGTGGGAATCTGTACGACAGCCAAACGACTGTATGTTTGCACGATCCGCTTGCGTGAATAATTTTTTAAATGTGAAATTTCAAACTTCATCTTTCCTTTTGCTGTCTTCTATTGCCACCCAGAGTGATCGACCAGTAAGTGGTTAGAAGCCTTCGAACACCAGAGTGATTTCACGTATGACCAGAATTTTTTCGGCTTCTCGACAAGATATTTCGCTGAAGTTCGACAGTGAGAGATGTATGCTTCGAACATTGCTGTTCTTTCAGATGCACGAATTTCTACTAAATTTTGCCTGTCGTCATTTGCGCGCATTTTTTTAGAACCTAGAGTGCAACAATCTCTGATTCCTCAGCATTAAACCACGGAGGGTCCTTAGAATCCTCAACCCACGTACTTGGCATAAGCGTCTTCAGAGCGCCATTCACACTCAGTTTAAACTTTGCCCATAATTCCTCTACATCCGTCATAATGGAGCTAAATTATGTTCATTCGTTTTCTAAGTTGGATGCTGACAACTGCTTATCTTCCTTTCTAGCATAAAGATTCTACTGTCCTTCTTGACGAATTTATTCACTTTAGTACCCATCATAGCTATTATGGCATAATGATGACCAATCCCTGTTTCTGTACTGACATTGTCGACAAGGTTTGTTCGTGTGTGGGTTGCCTAATTAGTAGCTGTTTAAGGCAGTTTTCGGAAACTGAGTTCACAAATAATTCACAACGCTCTCTGTTCGAACCGCATGCAGTGAATCCATAGACGTTCCAATCTATAGTCTGTAGGTTAAAGTTATTAATATTAATATTGCACCATCGAGGTATTTCCGTGATAATGACCGTAGACTTTCCTTGAATGACTGTAAAACAGTCAGCGCGGAATCAGGTGGCCGGTAAAAATATCCAACAGTTAGCCCGATTTCACCTGGAGCTGTTATACATGTCCAGATAACTTCACTGTCACACGCAAATTCGACCTCAGTAGAGACAATATTCTTGCCAAATGCAATGAACACTCCCTATCCTGTAGCGTCTAACCAGTCTTTTCGATACACGTTTCATAAATCGCTAAATATCGAGTTACAGCCAGCTATTGGTCCCGACAGTCGAATTGTGCCTACTTGGTACACGGTCCGATTCCATTCTTTGTTTATGGACTGGCGAACGTTCATCAGAGGACCTCAAACTATCGTCTTGCCTAAAAAAGCCTCATCTGCACTCCACAAGCATTCTGCTACACGAGCAACTACTTCCCTCGTGTAGTGCACCACCGACCTATAAAGGGGAGTCCTACATTTCCTCATCAGATAACACCACAGGTCGAGAAATCTGCAGCCAAGACGGTAACAGAGTCGACGAAGACTTTGATTGAGATCCCCCACTCGGCTCCAAACCAAAGGACTGCCATCAACCCTGGGAACAATGCTGCAAATTGCGAGCTCTGCTTGCACTCCACGAAGGAAGCCAGCAGCATTCAACACCTTCTCCAGCTGAACTGTGAATGGTCCATTCTCAGAACCCACAACGTCCACATCTACATCTACATACACTACTGGTCATTAAAACTGATACACCACAAAGATGACGTGCTACAAACGCGAAATTTAACCGACAGGAAGAAAATGCTGTGATATGCAAATGATTAGCTTTTCAGAGCATTTACACAAGGCTGGCGCCGGTGGCGACACCTACAACGTGCTAACATAAGGAAAGTTTCCAATCGTTTTCTCATACACAAACAGCAGTTGACCGGCGTTCCCTGGTGAAACGTGATGCCTCGTGTAAGGGAGAGAAATGCGTACCATCACGTTTCCGACTTTGATAAAGGTCGGATTGTAGCCTATCGCGATTGCCGTTTATCGTATCGCGACATTGCTGCTCGCGTTGGTCGAGATCCAATGACTGTTAGCAGAATATGGAATCGCTGGGTTCAGGAGGTTAATACGGAACGCCGTGCTGGATCCCAACGGCCTCGTATCACTAGCACTCGAGATGACAGGCATCTTATCCGCATGGCTGTAACGGATCGTACAGCCACGTCTCGATCCCTGAGTCAACAGATGGGGACGTTTGCAAGACAAAACCATCTGCACGAACAGTTCGAAGACGTTTGCAGCAGCATGCACTATCAGCTCGGAGACAGTGGCTGCGGTTAACCTTGACGCTGCATCACAGACAGGAGCGCCTGCGGTGGTGTACTCAACGACGAACCTGGGTGCACGAATGGCGAAACGTCATTTTTTCGGATGAATCCAGGTTCTGTTTACAGCATGATGATGGTTGCATCCGTGTCTGGCGATATCGCTGTGAACGCACATTGGAAGCGTGTATTCGTCATACTGACGTATCACCCTGCGTGATGGTATGGAGTGCCATTGGTCACCTCTTGTTCGCATTGACGGCACTTTGAACAGTGGACGTTCCATATCATGTGTTACGACCCGTGGTTCAAAAATGGCTCTGAGTACTATGGGACTCAACTGCTGTGGTCATCAGTCCCCTAGAACTTAGAACTACTTAAACCTAACTAACCTAAGGACATCACACACATCCATGCCCGAGGCAGGTACGACCCGTGGCTCTACCCTTCATTCGATCCCTGCGAAGCCCTACATTTCAGCAGGATAATGGACGACAGCATGTCGCAGGTCCTGTACGGGCCTTTCTGGATACAGAAAATGTTCGACTGCTACCATGGCCAGCACATTCTCCAGATCTCTCACCAATTGAAAACGTCTGGTCAATGGTGGTCGAACAATTGGCTCGTCACAATACGCCAGTCACCGCTCTTGATGAACTGTGGTATCGTGTTGAAGCTGCATGGGCAGCTGTACCTGTACACGCCGTCCAATCTCTGTTTGACTCAATGCCCAGGCGTATCCAAGGCCGTTATTACGGCCAGAGGTGGTTATTCTGGGTATTGATTTCTCAGGATCTATGCACCCAAAGTGCGTGAAAATTTAATCACATGTCAGTTCTAGTATAATATATTTGTCCCATGAATACCCGTTTACTTTCTGCATTTCTTCTTGGTGTAGCAATTTTAATGGGCAGTAGTGTTTTTGTACGTTACGGAGAATAACTTCCCTTAATATGTGTTTCGGCAAGTACTGTGCTACCTGAGTTGCTTTTTCCTCGGTGTAGCATATCTCTGGACTGTCAACAACTCTGCTCCCTACAACGCAGGACCAAAAACCTGCAGCGGCGAGGGGTAGCCGCGCGGTCTGGGGCGCCTTGTCGCGGGTCGCCATCGGAGGTTCGAGTCCTTCCTCGGGCATGGGTGTGTGTGTTGTCTTAGCATAAGTTAAAGTTAGATTAAGGACCGATGACCTCAGCAGTTTGATCCTATAGAAACTTACCACAAATTTCCCAAATATCCAGAAAGCTGCAGCCATGTTAGTCACGGAATCAGCGCCTAAATGCGCACAGAAGCGACACATCATACTCACCAGCACAGTGCCTTGTCTGTAACTCAACTCTTCCGAAACCCAGTAACTTATACTTAAAATCCAATCTGCCTCATCCTCAAGCAAAGAGACCGGAAAAGCGAGAAGGAGCGAACTGGCCAATTAAAGAAGACGAATTACGTATTCTTTGGCACAAGTCGTCTCTTACAATTAGAATACGGCAGAAACGACGCCTGTTTACACATACTCAAAATTCTTCATCGAAATTTGGGACTTCGTACGGGCGCTGATGACGGCGCATTTGAGCGCCCCTCAATCATACATAATCATCACCTGAAATTAGAATGAATGCATCCCTCGCGTGTTGCTCTAAGAGAGTGAATCGCAAGGGTGTCCTTTATGAAATTCCACGCAGATATCACCCCGATGTGCTACCTGAGTGGCTCTGCAAGGCAGCTTTGAAAACTCAACTGTTACTCCCAGGCCTCTGTCCCAGAGCCCAATTAAATTCACCCAGTAGCATGCGTTTGCATTTAAACGCATTATCATTCCATCAAACATTCATCCATGTTTACGACGGGTGATTACAGGAACAGGGTGCGCTGAATGGCAAACGTAATAAAAATGAGAATAAAACACTGTCAATTTCGGTTCCCAGTATGATCTTCCTCCCTCTCATGAGAGAATAAAGGCAGAGAAAAGCCACTGCCAAACTTGATAACATTACAGCGTTATGCATTGAAGAGCCAAAGAAACTGGTACCCCTGCCTAATATCGTGAAGGACCACCACGAGCACGCAGAAGTGCCACAACACGACGTTTCATGGTCTCGACTGATGTCTGAAGTAGTGCTGGAGGGAATTTCACTATGAATCCTGCAGGGCTGTCCATAAATCCGTAAAAGTACGAGCCTGGGGATCTCTTCTGAACAGCACGTTGCAAGGCATCCTAAATATGCTAAATAATGTTCATGTCTGGGAAATTTGGTGGCCGGTGGAAGAATGTTCCTCGAGCCACTTGTAGCAATTCTGGACGTGTGGGGTGTCGCATTGTCCTGCTGGAATTGCTCAAGTCCGTCGGAATGCACAATGGACGTGAATGGATGCAGGTGATCAGACAAATGCTTACGTACGTCTCACGTGTCAGAGTCGTACCTGAACGTATCACGGGTCCCATATCACTCCAACTGCTCACGCCCCACACCTTTACAGAGCCTCCACTAGCTTGAACAGTCCCCTGCTGACATGCACGGTCCATGGATTCATGTGGCTGTCTCCATACCCGTACACGCCCATCCGCACGATGCAAATTTCAACTAGACTTGTCCGACCAATGAACATGTTTCCAGTCATCAACAGTCCAATGTTGTCGGTGTTGACGGGCCCAGGCGAGCCAAAAGCTTTGTGTCCTGCAGTCATCAAGGGTACACGAGTGGGCCTTCGGCTGGGAAAGACCGTATCGATGATATTTCGTTGAACTGTTCGCACGCTGACACTTATTGGTGGCGCAGGAATGATATCTGCAGCAATCTGCGGAAGTGTTGCACATCTGTCACTTTGAACGATTTTCTTCAGTCATCGTTCGTCTCATGCTACCAGGATATTTTTCCAGACGCAGTAATGTCGGAAATTTATTTTTTACCGGATTCCCGATATTCACGCTACACTCGTGAAATGGTCGCACGGGTTTGTTTTTGCAATGTTACGAAAGAGCCAAGAGATTTTTTAAAAATATTTGCTGTCTTCCTTGTACCAGTGAACAACAGGAATGAGTCAGTCAGTAGCGAGCCAGTGGGTGTGTTGGACCTTCCATTGAGCTACGGACCCCCTTGTCTCCCGCAGTCGGAGACGAAACGTTGGGAATCGACGCAGAATTCATCAACCGACCACGACATAACAGCCCGGATAATTACAACGGACATGATATTTCCGGCCGTGAAAGTCTACATTTTAGTAACACTCTTGACTCTTTGAATCTCGAAATATTGAATTTGGATTGTATTGTTTGGAGGAAGAGACCAAACAGCGAGGTCATCGGTCTCATCGGCTTAGGGAAGGACGGGGAAGGAAGTCGGCCGTGAACTTTCCAAGGAACAATCCCGGCATTTGCCTGGAGCGATTTAGGGAAATCTAAATCAGCATGGCCGGACGCGGGATTGAACCGTCGTCCTCCCGAATGCAAGTCCAGTGTGCTCACCACTGCGCCACCTCGCTCGGTGAAATATTGAACTCCATAACGCTTTCCGAAATGGAATGCCCTATGTGTCTAGCCCCAACGACAATTCCGCGTTCAGCTTTTCTCACTTGTTCAGTCTTCAATCTGGACGAGGCTGTCTGTTGTAGAATTGGTCGCATCTGCAGCCGAACGCCGTAGGACTCAGCCCTGAGTTCAAAAAAATGTTCGGATTTGTGTGAAATCTTATGGGACTTAACTGATAAGGTCATCAGTCCCTAACCTTACGCACTACTTAACCTAAATTACCCTAAGGACAAACATACACACCCATGCCCGAGGGAGGACTCGAACCTCCGCCGGGACCAGCCGCACAGTCCATGACTGCAGCGCCTGAGACCGCTCGGCTAATCCCGCGCGGCCCCCTAGGCTCGTGCAGAACGTCACTGCACCTGTCTAGCTATACAGGCGATGACATCGCCGTCAAGCCGTAAACAGGCGTTAGTGGGGTTTCCTCGTGACGTATATCACACAGCTTCCGTAGCAAAGATGTTATTGTTTCTTAATAATAAAGTAGGTGTTGGCTGTCCAGCACATGTGGTGCACAATTCCTTACAAACTGGCTCAGAGTGCCTACCGATCGACTGCCAATTAATTGTAAACAAAATCTGCCAGCATTTCTACATATATACAGTAAGGGTTGAATCTCTGAAGTTATTCTGTAAGTTTACTGAAAGTGAATACAAAACTGTACTTGGGCACAGCAAGACACGGTGGCTATATCTGCTACCAGCATTGGAAAGAATTGTAGAGATATTTTCTGCTTTGAAATCATATTTCATTTCCCTTAATAAGTGTCCTGTTTTCCTTAAACAATTCTTTGATAACCCTGTCTCTATTGTTATTCTACATTTTCTTGTTAGCCAGCTAAAACCTTTCTCCACAACGATTAAATGTATTGAGAAACAAGAAATCACATTAGTCGAGGTTTATCAAGAAATAAACAAATTATTGGGCAAATTACAGTGTAGAAAATCTGAAAGATTTCTCACATCCATTGCACATGAGCCTCTAAGAAAGTTGGAAGAAGAGGGTGAAATTACTGTAGAACCATTTCATATCTATGCTGACATCTTCTATGACTCTTGCATTGAGTATATTATAGAATGGTGTTTACCATTTCTCACACATTTTAAAGCATTTGACTGGGTTAATACTGAAAAGGAGCAGCTACAGTGGAAGGATATTCAGGACTGTTGAGTTTTTGTTAAAAATATTGTACCAAATTTTCCTTTTGATGAAGACGAACTGTTCGATGAATTTTCATGTGCACAAAACTTCATAAAAAGTGAAGGAGGAGACAAAGGAAGTGTTAGTGCAACGTGGTGTAAAATATTTGCTTATTTCAAAAGTAAAAACATTAACATGAAAATCGTGATTCATTTGGTGGAGTTTTGTCTGGCAATTCCTGGGTCAAATGCTGCTGTGGAACGTGTGTTTTCCTTTCTGAACTCTTTGTGGTCAGAGTTGAAACAGTGAAGGCCTAGCTCATTGTCAAAACACACTTTAATGGTGTATCGTGTGTAGTGACTCTTATGGTACAATTTCAAAAGAAAATGTACTTCTTAATAAAGTACATAAAAGTGAAAAGTACGGTGATAGTGTGGCAGAATAATTGTAAAAAGAGATTTAGGATCATCTGAGTGCACTTTGTAAAGGTAAACTTGTATGTGTATTAAATTTAGTCAATACAATATTTATGTCCCCTTTTTTTCTTCATTGCCCCAAGTTTTTATCTAATTTATTTTAAATGTCCCCTTTTTCAATGAAAATGAAATGGGCACCCTAGATGTAAGCCATGGATGAAGAAACATTTGCTGCACGCCTGATCTTTAGCAATGAGTCAACTTTCTATGTTAGTGGCAATGTTGCGAAAAAGCCTTCGTGTGTAACTGAATATCAGCATGTCTCACCGAAAGCTAATGTGACCTGTGCGATGCCGGCAAAAACATTGTACGGTCAATTTTTCTTCTCTGAGCTATGTGTTTCAACAAACATTTACCTGAACATTCTTGAGATATGGCTAATATCACAGATTTATATGGATCGTATGGGTTTAATCTGCCAGCGTGATTGATTATTCACATTGGAGTATGGAGGTTACCACACTTTTAAATCAACGAATGACGACAGTGTGACCGTTTAAATGGAATATAATTACAAAAACTGGACTGTGGCTCCTCGTTTTAATTAAAATCGTCGACTTCTCGCAGTAGTCGTCTCCTCTGATATCGCCCACCGTACTAGACTACGTCCTGCTTATCTACTATGGGCTCCATTAGTGTCAAGTCGACGCTTCTCCAGAGATCCGGGTGCTGTTGTGAACTGATTTGTCCGCGGTATTACTGTGTAACTGCACCTATTGGCTCTACCAAACTGCTATTCAACTGGCCAACAGCTTTATTTCATTTCCAAAACTGCTGCTTGCACGTTGCCTACGATCGTCAGCTTTTACCTACAAGAAATCCGATGTTTTGACATTCTACATCTTTATTCTTCATGTCTACGTATTATCAGATTCTCCCGCTAGAGAGCTCAGAATTGCCGCGTGTAACATGGCGGTGTGTAACGTAACTACATGGGTGCGCGAGAAACAGTGTGTTGTAATCGAGTTTCGAATTCGAAGAGTTCATCTACACCTGAAGCACCCTCTACTTCAGCATAAGAGTGCCAGATCACACATGAGCACTGCGATCTCTGCAATAAACTGACGCCTTGGGTTCACTGTCTTCGATCACGCTCCATACAGCCCCGACTTTGGCCCCATTCAGTTTTCATCTGTTTCAAAACAAAGAACACGAAGCGGTGCAAGCAAAGATGAGGTAGTGGTTTCGTCAACAAGTCAAACGTTCTACAGTGAAGGTTTCAAGAAACTGGTCTGTCGTTAGCAGAAATGTGTTCGTCGCCATGGTGACTACGTTGAGAAATTAATACGAGGGCTGTCCAGAATGTAAGTTACGATTGATCGCGAAATGGCAACGACTATGAAAATCAGATAAAGCTTTGCAAAGATGTGTTGGGCAGTGTCTCTAGTATGACTCTAGACTCTCTTAGTGAGCGCTTAAAGATGTTATAGAAAATAGCGTCTCCCGCCAAGTCCGAGGGCCTGGTGAGAATTTTCCCCTGAAGCTATGCAACCAACAATACATAGCTGTCGTGTGGTTTCTTCTTCAAGACAATTCTCAGACTCATTCTGCAGGGGCAATGAAGATGTTCCTGCATCGTTTCAATTGGAAATGTTTGGTTACCCACAATACAGCCCGTAATTGTCTCCCACTGAGTTTCAGCTCTGCTCAAACGAACCGCTGGCTATGAAGACAACATTTTGGCACAGACAACGAGCTTTAGGCCAGCGTAGAGACTTGGCGGAAAGCACTGGCGGCTGCCTTCTATGATGAGGGTATTGGAAAGTTGGTACAACGTTACGACGAATATCTGAGTCAGAACGGCGACTACGTAGAGAAGTAGCTGAAACGTGTAGCTAACTGTTACAAATGAAACATTTCTGATTTTCACTGTGGTTTTCATTTCGCGATCAATAGTAACTTACTTTCTGGACAGCCCTCGTATATAGACATGAAAAATGTGAACAACGTTTGTTTTGTTTAAAACACTCTAAGAGTTTTCAATAAAAGTTTCGGAGGCCATACTTTTCAGCACGCCCTTGTATTTTGCTAAGTATTATTGCAGATTTGTATTTATTCGTCTGTTGTAAAATTATTGTACAAACCAATTAAGAAATCTCATTCCGTTTCTTTCAACATCGCGTTAACTATATCGTCACGTTTCTTTTCATGAACGGCGGCCTCCAATTCTTCCAGCAAGTAGTTTCTGCCCCTTCTTTTCTGTATGCAGGATTTTTTAGTCGTTTTCTATTTCCTTAAGGGAAAAGTAAATATGTTCGAAAGATAGGGAGCATGTTGGACACTTATGACGATCTTTTTCAATCGCATGCAAGGAACACAAAGATGCGTTCAGGTTAAGTAACTACGACATATCAACTGTTCCGAACCATGTGTTCCCTTTCAGGGATGTAAAACAAGGATTTACAGTGCAATGTGTGTCTATTCTGTTTCATTTTATTGACGCCACAGTTGTGTTATTAGACTTTTTAGTGTTTTAACCTCATGAGCTAAATTCTGCAACCTGGTGATGAGTGCATTGTCTCTCGAGGCGTGTTGTTGAACATATGTAGGACAGAAAAGGATAGAATTATATTACATTTTAATGCTCTTGTATGAAATCTATGTACTCGCCGGTACGGGGTAAGAACAGTAAATCTAGTTTTGTAATCTTTACGACCAGGGTACCAAATATCATATTCTAGCAGTATAATTCAACACCACACACCGCAGTTCACCCCACAAAAGTCTCTGTTAAGAACTGACTTGGCCAGTCGTCTGATTTGTCATCCATCGAGAATATGTGGGTACTGACAGGAAGACATATACTTACACACCGGCTTTGTGCGAGAAAATTTCATGGACTTACATTGCATGTGTTTCGGCATGTCAAGAAATTCCTGAAGGTGATATTCCGAGGCTGTTCGATTCCATTCCACAATGAATATGAGAGTATGTTCGTGTACAAAGGGTCACTCCTTAAACTGATGTTGGTAAAGTTATCAGTTCCAAATGGAATGAAAATTCAGTCATTTAACACCTGTTACGTGCACGAGTTCGTAACTTTTTAAACGTGGAGATGTTCATCACATAACAGTTGTTCAATGATTTCAACTTAATTCCATTCGAAACTGTTGTATATAACAGACAGATCGAGAGAAATACCGAGGGAAAGAGATAGGAAACAAAACAGGAGAAGAAAACTAAAATGGAACACAGGGTTTAAGGCCCTATTTAATGTAATTTTTTAGATGATTTAAAATTGTAAGAGTGTAATATGGCAATACAGTCTCTCTCAAAGTGCGATGTATGTATACGCACGGTAGATAGAAATTTAACAGGCAGCTGCTCCGATCGGACTCATATCGACACTTCTTCAATTTTTTTATGTAAGTGAAATAATGCTGAGTATATATGATATTTTACTTGATTGCTTCTTTATGTGGTCAAATAAAGCACAGTAAATAGTTTTATTTCTTTATAATTTATAATGCTCAAACAAGAACGTTACCTTTTGGACGGTTCCCAAAAAAACAGCAATTGCTGTAAATATTTAGGAGGCAACTTATTTCTACTCTGGGTCATAGTTGCACGAGCTCTTTAAAATAAACTCGCTCAAAATGCTCACAAGGCACAGATGATGTAAGACAATACAGCATTGTTGAGCATATTTGTACAAACACGGAAAAATTACTTTAATGTTCCCATTGTGCAAGTGCGTTGCTTTTAAAGATATTGCAGGATTCGACAAATAGAGAGATACTTTGTCACTTTAGTGTGTTCCCCTTTCCTTTTTACGGCCGTGCGCCAGCTCTTTATGATGTTTCCAATAGCAGTATTCCTCCGTTACAGTGGATGAAGCAGCATCTTCCTCCGACTCACTTGGGCTACTTTGTCATTTATTAATTATACTTTTTAGCTTTTGTAAGGGTCGCGCACATGCTACTGGATTTTGAAAATGCATGTTTTTAAACGTAGGACCTAACAGAGCACCAATGGCTGGATGGTCATTTAATTCAGTTAATCCATACTTTTTCATCAACTCTATCAATAAAACTTCTCGCATTCTATGATAGTCGGACCGACTCGTATGATACTACTAAGTACAGTTGATAAAAAAATTAATCACTGATAGAATTTTGGATCTTGTAATGTAGTATTCTCCTGACTCTTCTCGTATATCCAAAAGGCTTTAACAATGCTGTGGTTGGTACAGTATCTCCATCTCTTCAGCAGCACAAGCAGTCATTCACTCTTCAGTCGGATATGCGCGTAAAATAAATTCGGCCGGCCGCTCTTCAGTCCGGAACCGCGCTGCTGCCTACGATCGGTTCGAATCGTGCCTCGGGCATGGATGTGTGTGATGTCCTTAGGTTAGTTAGGTTTAAGCAGTTCTAAGTCTAGAGGACTGATGACCTCAGATGTTAAGTCCCATAGTGCTTGGAGCCATTTGAACCAACCAAAATAAATTCGATACAAGTACTTTTCTTGCGATGATGAATAAGTTTCGAAAGAATTATTCGATTCTAAAAGTAGTCGGTATCGAAAAAAAGTATCGAATACTTAACGTATATTTACTTGTATCAGAACGTCCCTACACTGAGACAGCAATGCCGCCAACTTCGGTTCTCTGTTGCCCTGTGTGGTTAACGTGTTGATGTTCCTCAGTGTATTTGTCGCACTGATCATAAACAGTTGTAGCTTTTAGCTCTGGCGCTTTCTAAAATAAGTAATGTCATAATTAGTCGGGCTGGAAGCGCTGTATTATAACAAGCGCAACGTTGTACAATTGACTTTATCGTCTCTCATATTTGCGCATGTCTACAGTTTATAATAATTATCAGATCAGCGTGAATACCATATTAAATCCCACGATCAGCAGGTGATTGCCGGAATGGATATCCCCTCCAAGTATCCCCACTCCGTGCCTACTGGGATACCGGCTGAAAAGTTTCACGTCACATGTATTACGCAAGTTAATAAAGGAGGAGGATATTACTGTTTAACGTCCCGTCGACAACGAGGTCATTAGAGACGGAGCGCAAGCTCGGGTGAGGGAAGGATGGGGAAGGAAATCGGCCGTGCCCTTTCAAAGGAACCATCCCAGCATTTGCCTGAAGTGATTTAGGGAAATCACGGAAAACCTAAATCAGGATGGCCGGAGACGGGATTGAACCGTCGTCCTCCCGAATGCGAGTCCAGTGTGCTAACCACTGCGCCGCCTCGCTCGGTAGTTAATAAAGAACGACGATGTTACTTTTAACATCTTTACGAAAAATATGCTTGTACTCTCCAACATGCTCAGCCGCTTAGGAGACAGAGATGTGGGACCTTCTTGGGGAATCACAGTAATTGAGAGAACCGGCATTTGAAGCTGACTGCCAAACGAATGTACTGCCGGTAAAATACGTTACGCGTAAAGACCACGAAGATAAGATACGAGAAACTAGGTCTCATACGAAAGCATATACATAGTCTTTTTCCCTCCCTCTATTTACGAATGGAACAGGAAAGGAACTGACCAGTGATGGTACAAGGTACCATCCGCTACGCATCGTACAGTGGCTTCCGGATTATGTAAGTAGATGCAGATGCACAAGATCCGCAATTTCTTTCGTAGGAGGCTTGAAATTTATTGTTTGACCTGTTAGTTAACTATCAATGTTCTCGCATTTTAAGGCGATATATCCTGCGAGGTACTTCAATATGCTGCGAGTAACGTCCTCACTGGGACATAGCGAACGACTGAACGCCAAGTGTAGGAACAAGACGTATTCCCTGCTAACTCTGACATTAGAACGTGAAATGACGCATAACTGACTGGCAAAACAATTTTCGTAAACTGCGTTGGTTTCTCCCAAAGCATATAATTATTGGGGAGACGTAAGTACTGCAAATACGTACGAGGTATCTTAATTAGGGCCATAGAAGAACTGTTTAAAACCTTCCAAGAGGCATGTGTTCTTACCTTCGATAAACTGCTTACAGTCGAATAAGGCATAGCTGCTGATGTAAGACATCCGGCATGGAAGCATCCAGTATGCAGCGTTATTTGCAAGCAGCTCTGGAGTTTCAGAAGAGAACTGCGTAATAACTAAGAGACACAGAAAAACTGTCCAGGTACGAGTAACGGTCGCGCTCTGAGGGTTCAGAACGAACTTAGTTCCGGCTATACACAGCTCATTCATCCAGGGAATCGAGAATTTAAACGGTTTTTGCCTGTTGTGGATATTAGTACTGGCAAGATAACAGTTCTGGGAATTCCAAGACTGTCGAGAATGCTTTAATTTTATCTTTGAAGTCGGATAACAAATGATAAAATAAATATTTATGTTACACAATTATTATTACAAATTAGCCATTTCCTGATTGTTTCCTTTACCTGTACTGTGCAACCCTGCTTCTTGACAAATTTTGTGATTATAGGTCAATGGGAAGTAAGCTATAGGTTTTGATGAGTTTGCGAGAAGCAAAGTATGTGACATAAATGGCTGTATCTTTTGATTGCATTGACTAAGAAGCTTCAATTTTTACCTCCGCCGAGGAACTGTAGACCATAGTGTGCGACATAAATTTCAACTTGATAGGTCTACCCCTACTTGAGAAAAAGGGTTTCTCACGATCGTACAAACAGACCGACAGACAGACAAACGGACAACAAAGTGATCCTATAAGGTTCCGTCCGCTTCTACCGAATGAGGTACTAAATCCTAATAGTGACACATGTCGGTGGACAGAGCGTCTGTAAAAGTTTGGATTCGTAATACACGGTGTGGCGTATTTGATCCAGGCAGCAAGCATATCAGAATGGGTAGACAAATCATCCCCGCCATATTGTCGTATCGAATTAATTTGCACCTGCAAATAGCCAACCAAATGAACAGATTTGAAAAGCGAGCTGCTCTCGTTGCGACTTCCCGGGCAATTCGTGTCACCGACCTCGGAACGTACTGACGTTCACCATGTCACAAACAGTACACATACTGAGCAGCTTTAATGTGAGTTAAAAATTCGGAGAGATGTTTCATCCATTCCTATTTGTTTATTTTCTGTATGTTTTTCAGCACTCTTCTGAAATTCTGGAGGTACTTATCAATAATCCCTTATTACGAGGCCCATTCGGAAGGTAAGGTCCGATAGGTCCCAAAATAGAAACAACAGTGAAAATCCGATGAAGCTTTGCACAGACACGTTGGGTAGTGCCTCTAGTATGCTTGTCAGTTGCGTCACTTCTCTCTTTCCAGTTCTGAGCACACAGTGAGGACGTAAAAATGCCTAGAACAATAGTGTCTCCCAACAAGTATGGGTGCCCACTTAGAGGTTTCGCCTGATATCATGCAACCTCATATAACATAGCTGTCACATACAGTATTGGCAATTAAAATTGCTACACCACGAAGATGACGTGCTACAGACGCGAAATTTAACCGACAGGAAGAAGATGCTGTCATAAGCAAATGATTAGATTTTCAGAGCATTCACACAAGGCTGGCGCCGGCGGCGACACCTACAACGTGCTGACATGAGGAAAGTTTCCAACCGATTCCTCATACACACACAGCAATTGACAGGCGTTACCTGGTGAAACGATGTTGTGATGCCTCGTGTAAGGAGGACAAATGCGTATCATCACGTTTCCGACTTTGATAAAGGTCGGATTGTAGCCTATCGCGATTGCGGTTTGTCGTATCGCGACATTGCTCCTCGCGTTGGTCCAGACCACTGACTATTAGCAGAATATGGAAGCGGCGGGTTCAGGAGGGTAATACGGAACGCCGTGCTGGATCCCAACGGCCTCGTATCACTAGCAGTCGAGATGACAGGCATCTTATCTTCTTGGCTGTAACGGATCGTGCAGCCACGTCTCGGTCCCTGAGTCGACAGATTGGAACGTTTGCAAGACAACAAACATCTGCACGAACAGTTCGACGACGTTTGCAGCAGCACGGACTATCAGTTCGGAGATCATTGCTGCGATTACCCTTGACGCTGTATCACACACAGGAGCGCCTGCGATGGTGTGCTCAACGACGAACCAGGGTGCACGAAAGACAAAGCGTCGTTTTTTCGGATGAATCCAAGTTCTGTTTACAGCATCCGTGTTTGGCAACATCGCGGTGAACGCACATTGGAAACGTGTATTCGTCAGTATCATACTGGCGTATCGCTCGGCGTGATGATATGGGGTGCCATTGATTACACGTCTCGATCACCTCTTGTTCACATTGACGCCACTTTGAACAGTGGACGTTACATTTCAGGTGTGTGACGACCTGTGGCTCTACCCTTCATCGATCCCTGCGAAACTCTGCATTTCAGCAGGATAATGAACGACCGCATGTTGCAGGTCCTGTAGGGACCTTTCTGGATACAGAAAATGTTCGACTGCTGTCCTGGCCAGCACATTCTCCAGATCTCTCACCAATTGAAAACGTCTGGTGAATGGTGGCCGAGCTACTGGCTCGTCACAATACGCCATTCACTACTCCTGATGAACTGTGGCATCGTGTTGAAGCTGCATGGGCAGCTGTACCTGTACTCGCTATCCAAGCTCTGTTGACTCAATGCCCAGGCGTATCAAGGCCGTTATTACGACCAGAGGTGGTTGTTCTGGGTACTGATTTCTCAGGGTCTATGCACCCAAAGTGCGTGAAAATGTAATCACATTTCAGGTCTAGTGTAATACATTTGTTCAATGAATACCCGTTTATCATCTGCATTTCTTCTTAGTGTAGCAGTTTTAATGGCCAGTAATGTACTTTCTTCTTCATGACAGTTCTCGGCCGCACGCTGCAGTGGCAATAAGGACGCCCCTGCAGCGTTTTAGATGGGAAGTGTTTTATCACCAACCATACAGCCCAGAATTGGATCCCATTGATGTTCATCTCTGCTTACGTGAACTGCTGGCTATGAAGGCAACATTTTGGCACAGACAACGAACTGCAGACCAGTGTAGAGAAGTGACATAAAGCATAGGTGGCTGGTTGCCTTCTATGACGAGGGTATTGGAAAGCTGATACAATGCTACTACAAAAGTCTAACTCAGAATACCTGGAAGGTGTAACAAACTGTTGCAAATGAAACATTTTTGAGTTTCACTATCGTGCCATTTCGGATCTTACCTTCCGAAATAGTCCTGGTATAGAAGGCCGCTGTGGCCGAGCGGTTATAGGCACTTCAGTCCCGATCCGCGTTGCTGCTACGGTCGCAGGTTCGAATCCTGCCTCAGGCATGGATGTGTGTGACGTCCTCAGGTTAGTTAGGTTTAAGATGTTCTAAGTCCAGGGGACTGATGACCTCAGATGTTAAGTCCCATAGTGCTCAGAGCCATTTGAAGTCCTTGTATAATCGTAAGATGGCTGATGAGCTCTTAGAAAGAGCCAGAAGGAGTTGAAGAACGCGTTATACCTGTCAATTGCCACAAATTTCGGAAATATGGAAGGAGCTTGAGCTATACACAAATAAAACATATTTCTCAAAACCTGAGACCGTAATATGGTAGTATGGGTATTTCGTAATGTACCTATTGCTGAATTAGCCAGAAAAAAGGACTCGTTTCGCCAGATGCCATGATGATAACAACTAAGTTAATACAAAATCTGTTGTGTCATCAACAGGACAAACTTTCAACTGCAATGTATATTTCCGAGTTACACACATACGCGAAAATGTGAGGATAGAGACACGAATGTTTTAAGAATATTTTTGGAATTTTTTTTGCCGTGATTGTAGGACCAACTGTACAAACGTCGTTGACTGGAAGTCAGTTTTGAGTTTATTTCAGAAATTTAATCCAGCCCAGGTATCCACTCTATTTTACAACATTAAACATATATCAATTGAATGAGCTTCTGTATTGATATAAATTAGCACCAATAATACTTGGCAACGCCGCTAAAATCATCTATCGACTATTTTACTGCGCTTCGCCCACAGAAATTAACCTATACCGTACATACTCGCTATTTATTATCGAAGTTGTCTTGTTGGAAAGCTGGAGGATAGTAAGCAAAAAAAGGTGATATCTGCAAACTTCTCCCCAGCGGATAAACGTTTATTGCTGGAAATCATAATGGGTCACAATGAAGATACAGAGAAAAAAACTGATTGAGCTACTACGGCTGACAAAGGAAAGGTCTGGAAGGAAGCTGCTGTTGACCATATTTCACAGAAAATGAGGATAAACTGTGATTGGGAAAGCTGAAAATGAATTATGCCAATATTAACGAAAAGACCAAGTGAAACGTCCCCTTAGAAAAATTGTACATGATTGGGCTTAAACTGACACACAATATTTTTAGCGCAACGCAATCTGACTTTCAAAAATCCCTACAAAAGAATGGCCCTGACTAACATTAACCTATACGTTTCACAAATCACTTACCTCACAAAAATCTTGGTTACTCGAACTACTGCAATACAGCGAGCGCCACTACTGCCAGCTAAATAAAAGATTCAAACTACGGAAGGCACTAACTACTGATAGGGATAGTTAGCAAATGAAAGATTTTAATAGAGAACAAACAATGTATTTACCTTAATAGTCATAATATATATAGCAGTTCATGACATCCATTCTTACAAATGTGCTGTTTCTGATAGACACATCTCCAGGTTATCCGTTCTCACAAATTTCAAAACTCCGCCATCTCTCTCCCCACATCCACCACTGCTGGCGGCTCACCTCCAACTGCGCAACGCTACGCGCTGTTAACATCCAGCTGCCCAACACTGCAATGGCGAGTATTACAACAATGCCAACCAGCCACTGACTGCACACAGCACAGCCAATGATTTTTCATACAGAGCGCTATGTGGCGTTACCAATAAAAAAACCTAAGCAGCCTACTTACACAAGAAAAGATTCACGTACATCAGTGTATAATTTTAAGAACAACTTTGTAATTATTACACTTCATCTTCATGCAGTTATATGTTCTGTGCACACTGGAACAAAAGCAGTACAAAATTTCTCAGGATTGAAACGTATGAAACTGGAGATGGTAATTCTATCAGGAATACTGTTGAGAAAAGAGGACACAAGTTAACTTCAGCCCTGAAGTTACAAATTAAATCTGTGTGCAGTGTTTCGTATACACTTTAATAAGATACGAAATTTTTTTCGAACTAATTTGTTGTGTAAAAGGTAGGTTATAATATTATACCTTAGGGTCTTACTCATTTTTTTTTGTGGTACAGATTGAAATAATAATGAACGCTGCAGTCCATTCGCAATGTCAGTAAATCAGTAGACGATTGCGACTTCAAATCTAGAGCTTTTTCAGATGAAGGAAAAAACTGTTTACATTGAGCTGGTAAAAATGGCAGTGTAAGTTAACTGTGACAACAATACATCGCGTCTTTTGAAATAAAAATAACTACTAATTACGGGCAAATGTGCAACACGCAAGCCAGGATTCTGTTATAGAACCTACAATGCCAAAATCGCTTCCCAGAAAAAAAAAACATTTTCGATGTGAAGTGGCAATTTTAGAAAAATGAGTTAGGTACTAAGAACTGGATCACGCTGAACATAAAACACAAATGGTAACACTGAAATCAGACAGGGAAATTAAATGACTGGAACTGAAAGAAATGAAAAGAAAATTGGGCTTTCAAACCGACACTCTGTAAATTTATTCCAGTTATGTAATTGTTTTATGTAAATAAATTGTTGGTAAATGCCACTCTCATTGCATTGTGACTTCTGTTAGCTTCATTTTCTTTTGGTACTGGTATGTTTTCGCACAAATAGTATTATCCGTTTCAGGCTCCTAACACACACACTCACACACACACACACACACACACACACACACACACACACACTTTTGTAACACCAATATATATATAGTGTTACAAAAAGGTACGGAAGGTACGGCCAAACTTTCAGGAAACATTCCTCGCTCACAAGGAAAGAAAATATGTTATGTGGACATTTGTCCGAAAACGCTTACTTTCCATGTTAGAGCTTATTTTATTACTTCTCTTCAGATCACATTAATCATGGAATGGAAGCACATAGCAACAGAACGTACCAGCGTGACTTCAAACACTTTGTTACAGGAAATGTTCAAAATGTCCTCCGTTAGCGAGGATACATGCATCCACCCTCCGTCGCATGGAATCCCTGATGCGCTGATGCAGCCCTGGAGAATGGCGTATTGTATCACAGCCGTCCACAATACGAGCATGAAGAGTCTCTACATTTGGTACCGGGGTTGCGTAGACAAGAGCTTTCAAATGCCCCCATAAATGAAAGTCAAGAGGGTTGAGGTCAGAAGAGCGTGGAGGCCATGGAATTGGTCCACCTCTACCAATCCATCGGTCACCGAATCTGTTGTTAAGAAGCGTACGAACACTTCGACTGAAATGTGCGGGAGGTCCATCGTGCACGAACCACATGTTGTGTCGTACTTGTAAAGGCACATGTTCTAGCAGCACAGGTAGAGTATCCCGTATGAAATCATGATAACGTGCTCCATTGAGCGTAGGTGGAATAACACGGGGCCCAATCAATACATCACCTACAATGCCTGCCCAAACGTTCACAGAAAATCTGTGTTGATGACGTAATTGCACAATTGCGTGCGGCTTCTCGTCAGCCCATACATGTTTATTGTGAAAATTTACAATTTGGTCACATTGGAATGAAGCCTCATCTGTAAAGAGAACATTTGAACTGAAATGTGGATTGACACATTGTTGGATGAACCATTCGCAGAAGTGTACCCGTGGAGGCCAATTAGCTGCTGATAGTGCGTGCACACGATGTACATGGTACGGAAACAACTGGTTCTCCCGTAGCACTCTCCACACAGTGACGTGGTCAACGTTACCTTGTACAGCAGCAACTTCTCTAACGCTGACATTAGGGTTATCGTCAACTGCACGAAGAATTGCCTCGTCCATTACAGGTGGCCTCGTCGTTCTAGGTCTTCCCCAGTCGCGAGTCATAGGCTGAAATGTTCCGTGCTCCCTAAGACGCCGATCAATTGCTTTGAAGGTCTTCCTGTCGGGACACCTTCGTTCTGGAAACCAGTCTCGATACAAACGTACCGCGCCACGGCTTCTGCCAACTCCGCATTTGTAAACATTGCACTGACTGCAAAACCACGTTAGTGATGAACACTACCCTGTTGATGTTACGTACTGGTGTGCTTGATGCTAGTACTGTAGAGCAAAGAGTCGCATGTCAACACAAGCACCGAAGTCAAAATTACGTTCCTTCAATTGGGCCAACTGGCTGTGAATCGAAGAATACAGTACATACTGACGAAACTAAAATCAGCTCTGACATGGAAATTAAGCATCTTTTCTTTATTTGTGTGTGAGGAATGTTTCCTGAAAGTTTGGCCGTACCTTTTTGTAACAGTGTGTGTGTGTTTTTGCAAAGTGACGACGACCGAAGACCAATTCTTCCAGTGTGGATGCACACTACGCCTGATCCCTTGTGGGAATTCGAAATGGCGAGGAAGGGGTTTATGGTGTAGCTGTCACTGCCAAATGTAGATACTGGCGTGGGGTGGAGGAATGTAGGATGTGGATGGAAACTGTCAGGATGCGCCATTTTAAAACTCGGCCGTGAGGCCGTGATCTTCAAGGGTTTTATTATTCCCAGCTACAATGCCACTTCCTCTTTGTCTATGACACAGGGTCTCGCAATGCCGAGGACGCCACTTCACTGTCTGCAAAACAGCTTGGCGCAGAAGGGCTACCTCAGCTGCGCGTGCAACATACTGCGGAGTGCCGGCCGTGTACAGCCACGGAGTTTAGACGGCGTCAGGATGCACTGGCAGCCGACTCAGCAGCCATCATACCTGTTGCCTCAGCGCCGCTCTGCTGGGAGCCACAGGGTGGCCCACTGCGTGCTTCTTTGCCGTCGTGGTTAAGACAGCGGGCGACAAAAGCGCCTGCGATACGACAGCCAAATCTGCGGCCCTCGCCCCGAGATGCCTCCGTCGTGTGTTGGGAGCCAAGAAGACTGCCCACGGTATCGAGCTGTCGAGTGGCCCGCCGCTGGCTGGCTACGGACTCTCAGAGGGTCGATCCAGCGACCTGCCGTGGACTGGAACGCTGGCGCCCCATCTGCTGCTGCTTGTAGGCGGTGGTGTAACAGGCCCCGCCGTCCAGGAGAGCTGTCACACTTGAATTTCCCTCATTATAAACCGGCATCTATTTATACATGGCTGTACGCCTCTGTTTTGCTAACATGCTGCTCCAAGTCATGTACTCAAATAACATCTAGGTTGGCCTGCCTGTAACTTGCACCATGCATACAGCTGCGTTTACTCTTTTCAATGGTTCTACGGCCCTGTGGCTTGCATTCTACTTTGCAGCAGCTGGTAAGCACAACTTGCTGTCAACAGGCCCGCACCTGACTGTAGCTTGTGCGCTCAGAAATATTGCACCGAATCCAAGTTCTTCCTATCTTAAGCGATGGTGCCGCTACAATGGGTTGGCTACGATACCCTAGTAGTGTGTAACAGGTCTGGAATTTGTGTCGGATTGGTAGCATGCTAGTCCGCAGCTCGTGGTCGTTCGGTAGCGTCCTCGCTTCCCGCGCCCGGATTCCCGGGTTCGATTCCCGGCGGGGTCAGCGATTTTCTCTGCCTCGTGATGACTGGGTGTTGTGTGATGTCCTTAGGAGCCGGCCGCGGTAGTCTCGCGGTTCAAGGCGCTCAGTCCGGAACCGCGCGACTGCTGCGGTCGCAGGTTCGAATCCTGCCTCGGGCATGGATGTGTGTGATGTCGTTAGGTTAGTTAGGTTTAAGTAGTTCTAAGTTCTAGGGGACTGATGACCTAAGATGTAAAGTCCCATAGTGCTCAGAGCCATTTGAACCATTTTTTGTCCTTAGGTTAGTTAGGTTTAAGTAGTTCTAAGTTGTAGCGGACTGATGAACATAGATGTTAAGGCCCATAGTGCTCAGAGCCATTTAAACCATTTTTTGTCCTTAGGTTAGTTAGGTTTAAGTAGTTCTAAGTTGTGGGGGACTGATGAACATAGATGTCAAGTCCCATAGTGCTCAGAGCCATTTAAACCATTTTTCGTCCTTAGGTTAGTTAGGTTTAAGTAGTTCCAAGTTGTAGGGACTGATGAACATAGATGTTAAGTCCCATAGTGCTCAGAGCCATTTAAACCATTTTTTGTCCTTCGGTTAGTTAGGTTTAAGTAGTTCTAAGTTGTAGGGGACTGATGAACATAGATGTCAAGTCCCATAGTGCTCGGAGCCATTTAAACCATTTTTCGTCCTTAGGTTAGTTAGGTTTAAGTAGTTCCAAATTGTAGGGACTGATGAACATAGATGTTAAGTCTCATAGTGCTCAGAGCCATTTGAACCATCTTTTGTCCTTAGGTTGGCTAGGTTTAACTAGTTCTAAGTTGTAGAGGACTGATGAACATAGATGTTAAGTCCCATAGTGCTCAGAGCCATTTAAACCATTTTTTGTCCTTAGGTTAGTTAGGTTTAAGTAGTTCTAAGTTGTAGGGACTGATGAACATAGATGTTAAGTCCCACATTGCTCAGAGCCATTTGAACCATTTTTTGTCCTTAGGTTAGTTAGGTTTAAGTAGTTCTAAGTTGTAGGCAACTGATGAACATAGATGTTAAGTCCCATAGTGCTCAGAGCCATTTGAAGCATGCCAGGATAGCCGAGGTGGCTAAGGAACCACTCACATTTAGTGGGAGATCCGGTTTCAAGTTCTTGTCCAGCCCAAACCATCACATGTTTGCAATGATTCATTTCAATGCTCAAGTGCAGCTAATGTCATTGAAAATCTTTAAACGATTCAAAGGAGAGCCTTGTGACAGAAAACCATTGCACAAGATAGAAACCAACAGGTCCAATTCAAAGATTGTGATGATTTTGCTAAGATCGAATCAGGGCTGTGGTCAATAAATAAAAACAAATTGTATAATTATTTGGTAAACGATGCAAACACGAGGAAACACAAACTGTGTGGTACACCTTTGAACAAGGCTTGTGACACATTCATAATCAGAGACTGAAGCTTTATTGATTTGCTTGGGAATTGCTGAAGGCTTGCAACTGCCCAGTAAAATTCATACTACGTTTTCTATATCTAAGCGCCGCCATGTATAACAACTGAACGTTGAATCATGTACAACCCAGTAAGACGTGGAGGAAATTCTGTATTTCCTGTTTATCCTTCTACAATTTCCATGAAATCTAGATGGGACAGTCGCGACTTCAAGACCCAAGTCTGAATTCCAATATTGATCATATCAACAATATACGAACGTGAAATTTTATTTGAAAAAGATAATTCCGTTTTGCTAGAGCGCAGCAGAAGATGCGTGAGAATAAAAGAACTAACTTAATCAGGTTAAAAAATGGTTCAAATGGCTCTGAGCACTATGCGACTTAACTTCTTAGGTCATCAGTCACTTAGAACTTAGAAGTAATTAAACCTAACTAACCTAAGAACATTACACACATCCATGCCCGATGCAGGATTTGAACCTGCGACCGTAGCGGTCGCTCGACGCCAGACTGTAGCGCCTAGAACCGCACGGCCTTAAACAGGTGAATGAAGACATAACTGTGGTGTTCAAAACAGTCCCATAATTCACAAGATACTCATTTTAACTGTTTTTCTTTAACCGATGATGTGCAGAAATAAAGACTGTCGGTAGTTCTCGTATAAGCCTGAGATTCATTAATTTTACACAAAATACTACGGTCCATTATGCTAATACACTTTGGCAGTTAAGTCCTATCTGCATTACCTATACATTAGGTGTGTTGCATACACTCTAGGATGGTTAGCGCATTTCGATCACTTTGTTTACGTGTGCGATCAGTGTCATATTAGATTCCCCTAGAACGTGGAAGCATAGATCTGTCTACAAGCTGAGTGAGGATATATAATGAAGAGCTAAAGGAACTAGTACATCTGTCTAATATCGCATAGGGTCCCTGCGAGCATGCAGAAGTGCCGCAACAGGACGTTAATGTTTGGTTTGTGGGGCGCTCAACTGCACGGTCATCAATGCCCATGCAAAGACCAAATTTTTACGCAGTCCAGCTTTTTTCCACAGTCTAATCTAGCCATTGTCACGGATGATGATGATGATGATGATGATGAAATGATGAGGACAACACAAACACCCATTCCCCGGGCAGAGAAACTCCCCAACCCGGCCGGGGCGACACAACGTGGCGTTGACTTGATTAATGTCTAAAGTAGTGCTGGAGGAACTGACACCATGTATCCACTGTCCATAAATCCGTAAGAGTACGAGGGGTTGGAGATCTCTTGTGAACAGCATGTTCCAGGGCATCCCAGATGTGCTCAATAATGTTCTTGTCTGGGGAGTATGGTAGGCAGTGGTAGTGTTTAAAGTCAGAAGAGTGTTCCTGGAGCCACTCTGTAGCAATTCTGGGCCTGTGTGGTATCGCAACGTTCTGATGGAATTGCCCAAGTCTGTTGGATTACACAGTGGACATGAATGGATGCAGGTGATCACACAGGATGCATAAGTACATGTCACCTGTCAGAGTTGTATCTAGACGTATCAGGGGTCCCATACCACTTCAACTGCACACACCCCACACCATTACAGGGCCTCCAACAGCTTAACAGTCCCCTGCTGACATGCAGGGCCCATGGATTCATGAAGTTGTCGCCATACCCTTACACGTCCATCTGTTCGCTGAAACGAGATTCGTCCGTCCATGCAAATTTTCACTCATCAACAGTCCAATGTCGGTGTTGAAGGGCCCAGACGAGTCGTAAAGCTTTGTGTCATGAAGTGTACACGAGTGGACGTTCGGCTCCGAAAGCCCATATCAATGATGTTTCGTTGAATGGTTCGTACACTGACACATTTTGATGCCCCAGTATTGAAATCTGCAGCAATTTTCGGAAGGGTTGCGCTTCTGTCACGTTGAACGACTATATTCAGTCGTCGTCGTTCCCGTTCTAGCAGGATCTTATTCCGGCCGCAGCGCATATTTGATATTCATGGAACACTCGTGATATGGTAGTACGGGAAAATCCCCATTTCATCGCTACCTCGGAGATGCTGTGTCCCATCAGTAGTGCGTCGACTATGACACCACGTTCAAACTCATTTAAATCTTGATAACCTGCCATTGTAGCAGCAGTAACCGATCTAACAACTGCATCCAAATATGGTTCGAATGGCTCTGGGCACTATGGGACTTAACATCTGAGGTCATCAGTCCCCTAGACTTAGAACTACTTATACCTAACTAACCTAAGGACATCACACACATCCATACCCGAGGCAGGATTCGAACCTGCGACCGTAGTAGTCGCTCGCTTCCCTACTGAAGCGACTAGGACCGCTCGGCCACAACGGCCGGCAACTGCGTCAGACACTTGTTATTTCATGTAGGCGTTGCAGACCACAGCCCGGTATTCTGCCTGTTTACATACCTCTGCGTTTGAATATGCATGCCTGTACCAGTTTCTTCGGCGCTTCAACGTATAAAGGATGGCTGAACCTACGGCGATTAGCATGCCACCAGTGCTCTTCTGCAAGCGTTATCGTTCGGAACTGTTAGAATTGTACTATACAAGAACCATTGAAAACAAGACAGAAGCTACATGTAATTACTGCGGCACCATATATCATTATGCAGTGGCTACTGTTCCAGGAGATCACCTTCAGAAGTGTAGGCCCTATCACCCGCTCAATCTATACTGTGGCTCAGAAATCTTTACAGAGATCAGGAAAATTTTCGAGAACCCCTTCTGAAACAACTAATGAAACATCGAAGTCTACTATGTCTGCGGCCTAACCTGATGAGAAACCTAGACTCTCGAACGCCACATCATCAGTTTTATCGGTCACTCCTACTACAATTTCTGGTAGACATAGAAGGTAGTCGTCGCTAGAGATGTTTATGCTTCAAGAGCCTCATTATCAATCTCCAATACTGGAGGAAAGCTTTCAATTTAATCTATCCTGGTTACGAGTCACCTAACCACCATGCCATGCATACGACGTGGCTGAACGCTGAATATCAATGTGTTCACGCTGTTATCACAGTTAAAATTAAACGATCAAATGCTCTCACTTTAATTTCTGAGGGATGGACAGCTGTGTCCGGACGCAAATTAATTTCATTGTCACGATACCAGAACCAATTTTCTTCGAGAGTATTTGTCCTTGGAGACATTCCAGTTCAGTAAGAAAATAAAGCATTCAAATTCGGTCATTACCTCAGGCTCAGTTGCAATCGAAGCAGAAAAAAACAGGAATTCGGCTGTATCTTTGCAATTGTTGGGCTGGAGTTTTAATATGTTCTGAGAAGCTGATGAAGAAAAAAGAGGCTATTTTAGTATCCACTGTTTCCCCTTCAGTACGTTTCGATAACACAGCAACAGTTCTGTGTTTAAGAACACACGGGAGAGACTTGAACAAGCAAGTCTCTTACTACTACCAGTGTCGACTGCAATCACCCAAATGAGTAAGATAATGTCCTATTGTCAAGTGTGCATCATCACTTTACTAAAATTATGGTAGAGGTAGACCTTCTGAAAATAGTTGAGCGTTATCGCCAGAAGACCAATTATGTATTACGTTTGCAATTACAAGCAGAACAAAATCCACGTGCAAGCCTAGCCATGCTGTGGCACATCTGCTGGAATCAAGTATAAAGGCGCTATCGTGAATGCAAAATATGAAAGACATGCTCTGCAGTTCATCAGCTCATTGCGTCAATTGATGTGATACGTATGGGGTGACAATTATTGAACTATATTTCAAAAAACGTAAATTACTTACACACTAAGGTATACACACACTTTATTCAACATGTAAACGTTACTAGAGGTATTCGGATTTAGGTTATGACATGTTTGATATGCCTGCCATCATTGGCGATGATGTGCAAACGAATACAGAAACTCTGCATGATCTGCTGAAGTGTCATAACAGTGATGCTGTCGATGACCTCCCGAATTGCTGTTTTCAGCTTTGGTATTGTTTTGGGGGTATTTCTGTACACCTTCTCTTTAGAACAACCCCACAAAAAGGAGTCTCAAGTGTTCAGATCCGGAGAATATGGCGGCCAGTCGAGGCCCATGCCAGTGGCCTCTGAGTACCCCACAGCCAGAATGCGGTCCCCAGAGAGTTCCTCAAGGAAATCAAACACTCTCCTGCTTCGATGGGGTCGAGCTCCGTCTTGCATGAACCATATCTTGTCGAAATCAGGGTCATTTTCGATCCAAGTGAAAGTGGGGTTCGTCGAGTAAACCAAACCATCCACGCACATGCTAATTCCCATCATACCCCACGGCCAACCATGCAGTTTTAACGTCCTATTGCATATAGTTCAAGAATCGTCACCCTGTAAGATAACGTATCGTGTCTAAAGTCGCTGAATTTGGAGATTGTGATGGATGGCGCATGGGACAATCCATAGTAAAATTAGAAACAGGCTCTTTGCTTCAACAACTAACAAATTAGTTACAGTGCAGTGGAACTTACGGTATATTGCAGGCAATGCATCAATGACTTCAAAAACTTTAGGAAGCTCCACTGGTACGCTATGGTTCAGATCAAGGAGACTGATAGTGAAATTTTGAACCGAAAAGCACAATTTTTATTTTGATTTCTGTGCACAAATTCATGACCACAAGCAACAGTTTTTGATAAGCATTATTTTTTACTTTCTCATTAATTTTCTTCATACATTGTTTTTTATGATTAAATTTACTATTCAAATTTGAAATAATTTCTCGAAAATTTCGGACAAAACTACTGGCAAATGAAAGAAAGAAAACAATGTTAACTACAGCATTTACAGGTAAATAAAGGAACATTCATGATGATTTTCACAATCTTTATTCGCTTTCATTTACTTCACATTATGAAATGTATGTCTGTATTTGTTCAGTCGTCGTTGTTCCCGTTCTTGCAGTAACTTTTTCCGGCTGCAACGATGTCGGAGATTTGATGTTCATGGCAGACTGGCCTTAAAGTATGAAAAATAGCAATATTTTCATTCTGTATAACAGTTTTCCTGTGTCTTAATTCAAAATAAGCACCGTTTATAGCAAAATAGAAATTCTCAAGGTTTACTTCACATTTTTTCGAAAATCGTTGACTTATAATATAAAACATGGGGATGATGTAGTAAAAATAAAAAAAACAGTACTGATCTAATATTTAATGCTGCAAAATGCAATTTTCTCAAAAAAAAAGATAAAATTTTTAAAAAACATAAATGTGTCATACATAGCTTCAATATTTCTTCAAGGTCATATAAAACATTTTTCTGTTGCTCAGAAACACCTTTCGAATTTATCACCAATAACAGGAAACTCTTGCCTTTGATCATAGTGATGAACATTATGTATCGAGTACAAAATAAAAACAACAGTTATGTTGACTTTTGTGTTGTGCATTTAAACTGTACTTACATCAAAGGTAATTGCTTTGGTTGCATAACACGACAGGAGCAACGCGATCAGCTCATTTTTGTTACTTACAAAATGCAATTTATATTCTGTAAAGATATAGAACCGCAAAGGACTTGTACAGAGGCGGCTGTTGGGTGAGAGCAGAAAAGCACACGAACACCATAACTTTTGGTGTCTTTTGGAGTTCTGCCTATTTTTCTTTAAATGCTGTTAAATATAACATAGATGTGATCTGCAACACGCGGCGCCAAATCTATCCCGCAGTGCTACATTGCTACTCCCCTAGACTCTGTGAAACTTGGCATCAGGGTCGCGTACACACCTTCAGTTGTGCATAATTTTAGGGAGCTTTTGAGCATGTGCAACTGGCGTGACGTAATTGTCTTATGGGCGAAATACGTATGGATTTCATAAACAATGTGCAAGGCTCGTGGTGTGCACAGTAAGCCCTTACCACACAAATACGAGTTTACGTCAACGCTGCGAAGTGGTAGCACACTGCAGCAGACTTTTATCACTTTCGCTCCTTATAAATCCAGCTAAACGGTAGCACACGCTTCAGATGTGCCAGTTCACTCTTTATGTAGTAAAATTAAATTCAATACATGATGAAGTTACATCGAGAGAAAAACATATTTGTGGAATTATGAGTGAGAAATAATATATTAACCTTTTGAGGCTCTGAGAACCATAAAGTACATCATTGCCGATTACGAGACTACAGCATTTATTCATGCTTCTGATATCTGTTAATCTTGATGGGTCAGGTTTATATGTGCTGTAGGCCCACAGTGTACGTATGAACATTCACGAAAAGCTTTCTCAGTGGGTTCTTTGATGTTCTGTTAAATGTGGGATCCATGACAGTGTGTTCTGGCCCTTATGGTTCTCATCGCTTCATTTCTATTCGAGTGATCATGTCGGTAGACAGTACTACAAGAATTTATTCATTCCCAGTTTGTGTTTGGAGTTGGTTTTTTATTGTGCTGAAGTCTGCTTTCGTAAGTAGTGCCAACATGAACTCTATTGAATCTGTTTTAAGTGCTAACAGAAAAGAAAATTACCAGGAAAAGTTAGCTGTAAAGGAATTAGGGCCTCCTAGATTAGATCCATTGACTGAGAAAGTGAAGAAATCAAATAAGGTTAATACAAGCGAACAACGAAGTGTAGGCCTATAAAAAGCGTAAGTTGTTGTGTGAATGCAACGTAAGAATGTCTTATTTTCAGCCCGCAAATTAATTCGCTAACTGATATATGTGTAGGGGATCTTGTCCATTTCTCCGAAAAAATAAAATAGCATGAAAACTCCCACTTACACAAAAATGCGAAACAGAGAGTAACAAAAGCTTACAAGTCATTTCTTTCTTGCCCTAAACTGTACTTAATTATGTACATAATAACAAATTTACCCAAAAACAGTTCTCTCTTTTTTTCAGACAAGTTATGCACATTATTACTATTATTATTGTAAGTAATTATTTTTATTATAGGCAGTGGCTGTAGTTGTGTAAATATGTTGATTAGCGTAACTGTTATACAGGACATGCTTTTAATTTCACACTCTCACATTTTTTTGAATCTAAAAATTTGTGAACATTCAGAAAATATGCTCACGACTTCTAGCGACCGCTACACACATCGACTGCTTTGGTCGCGCGTGTTATTTCCGTTCGCGCCATCTAGAGATACAGTTGTGGCGCGAATTGAGTGACTGTGCTTTGGCAAATAGATGACATCAACAGTCAAGTTTGTGCGCGCCGCTTGGAGCGCTGTGTTAATATTTATTACTTACTCCTTGAGGTTGTAATTCATTCACTTTATGTGTATTTTTCTTGCTGTATATATACCACGGTCACATACATACAGCACTCACAGCACACAACAGAGGTTGTTACTGTTTGACAGCTAGAGCGACTCAAGCGCTCCAAGCCGTCCGAAAGCAGGTATGACAAGCGTCGTAAGGATATTGTATGTTTTTTAGTTATTTTCTACTTAATTAACGGAATAATTGCTACATTTTTTAGCTACACGCGTTAGTAAAATACCAAGAGACATGAATTATCGTGAAATATAGGTAAAAATAGGCGAATCATGCTAATTCAATGACATAAGGTGCAACTTATTTTTGAAGAAATACTTTCGAATATTTGTACATTTGCAGCTTATTACAGTGTAGGCAGAAAATATCGACACATATTTCATTCATGAGAAGCATTTATTTCTATTGCTGTCTGTTGTTATTATCATACGCACTTTTTTGACAAATTTTTTTTATGGAGTATAATGATTCGCCCATTTTTACACATGTCTCGTCTTGGTAATAAATACTTTTCTAAATGTAATTACTTTTGCATCAAAACCGAATGCTTTGAAGATTCCTGCCGTTTGTGGCTCAGATTTAGCAATTGTGAAATTGGTTTCTTCTTTGTTGGGAAACACTTTTATTGATTTTGACAATTTATGACGACTTTGTGGTTATCCCTGAGGATACAATTGTGGCGGCTTATTTGGAACATTAGATGATGTAAGTATTACATCCCATGTAGGTTTCTTCCTTTCCACAGTCATTGATTTGGCTGAAAGTGTAGGGAACAAAAGTGTGCTTTGTCCGCTAGATGCACATAGCCTTTTTGCAAAAAGTCAGTTCTAATAGCGTTTACTAGCAATTTTTTTGATATTAAATGAAAACACATTATTCAGTAAATATCTGTACATTACATGAGAATCGCAAATAAACTGTATTGTAATGTACCGTTTCGCACCTCCCAGCGTCCTTAGGAAGCTAAATAATGCCAAAGGCGGTGTCATTTTTTATTTATTGTCGATTTTCATGGCACTACATACACTTCCTATTTTAAAAAGTATGTTACAAATCAATATAAACTTAGTATTTGCACTCATCGTATTCAGGAAAGTAGCTTTCTGGCCGCTTGGGGCGTTGCTATCGCTGCAGGTAACAAAAACGAGTCGGAGTGTTGCGACTGTTCTGTTCGAATGTGATATTTACATGTCGCCTATAGCAACTGATTTTTTCCCTTCCGTAATTTGGTAATAATAAAATGTTCAGGCCTGTTCTCAGTGAATGACTCAGCAAGTACAGATAGCATTAAACGATCTAATATTCCCGTCAGACTAATACTGAACCTTGCACACTTCTAATTATATGAAAAACAAACAAACAAACAAAGAATAATGTTCGTTCCCAGTTGCTCTCTTACGCATTCATTTGTGTTTCTTTTCCTACCAATGTTACCACTAATACCAACAGTCCTATCATCTACACCAAAACTACCCAGTCGTAGTTTTGGCAGAGCGCAACTCCACTTACGCCACATCGACAGCGCAGCCAACTATTCCACCTGAGCAAGCATGGTGAAGCATCTCAAAGTATCCACTTGCAAAAGAAAGGGGTTATTGGTGCCGTTAAAACATATATTGTTCATTTGTTCTATAGTATTTATTTTTTTCGTTTACATTGTAATTTTAGGAAGTTCCTCATCTGTTACTGTGTAAACTGACGATAGTTTAATTGAATACTTCAAAAGGAGCAAGGAGACGAACGAAAGCCAATTTGGCGGGTAATATTACAGCATTCTACGCGTAGTGAACTATTTAGTGTGCATGAAACATGCTGAAGGTCGAAAGCTTAGGAAGATAAGCAAGTCGCAGATGACACTGCTCAGTGTACTCAAGTGCAGTCGACTCTTGATTTGAAGAACTCAGGTCCGCAACTCGTGGTTTTACTGCCTCTGGATCACGGGGCCCCGGTTTTGATTCCCGGGCGGGTTGGGAATTTTCCTCTGCCCGGGGCCTGAACGCTTTTATGTCCCCACCATCGCCATCATCATTCGTGAACGTGGCTAAAATTGGACTGTGTAAAGACTGGGACATAGTACGGGCGCTGATGACCGCGCAGTTCAGCGCCCCACAAATCAAACATCATTATTATCATCTTGAAGAACTCGATGTGACCTCCAGCAACGCCCTATCCAGGCAACAATACTTAAATTGTTTAAAAGCTGGAAGGAAACTAACAGAAATTGAACCAGTATACTTTATGAAGGATGCTATTAAAATCCAAATGAGACTGTTCAGGGCTTTTACAAATCATCGCTGAGAATGACGTCGTCGGTAATCAGGGTATAAGATGCTTGTGAAGTATGGAAAAGTTTCCAAGCTTTCTTCTGCACCCTCTAGAGCTACGTTCGCTGTGTTAAACTTTCAGTCTAACGCCGTCGATTTGCAAACCTAATAACCGAACATATCTCCTTGTGGATGTATCTTTGTACCAAATCAGCTGAATTTAAGGTACATTTAATAGCACACTGTCTATGTAAATAAGCGTTTGGGATTACAGAACTCATTCATATTGTCAGTTAATATTTAAGGTTCTATAAACGAAAAGTTTATTGTGAGACTGATGGATAACGTTACCTATTACATAAGTGTTATTGTTGTGTTATGCAAGACGAATTTCATGATAAAATTTAATTACATCCTAAGTTGCACAAGTCTAATACCCAGCTGTTGTTCGTCTCGTTTCTTCGATTTCAGACCCAGCCACTTCCCACTCTGCTAGTAGACGCAAGTTTAAAGTAAACCAGTTGTTTATTCACTTAACTATCAAATGGAGGTGTTTTCAGAAACAATAATGAACAAGAAGAGGGGAACGTGAGGCCTTTATTGAACATCAGCATTATACAAAAGTGAAATAGAGTTGGTCGGAAGTTCTCAGTACAAAACGATGCCCTTCTTGGTCCAGTATTCTCCAAACTTCTTCCTGTACTCTCTGGTGGGATCGTATCTGTCCTGGATTTTCTTGCTCGCGTCGGCGTAGCGGTGGCTGAATCTTACGAAATACTTGAAGAGCTCGTCCTTCTCCACAGCATCACATTTCGCGCAGTTGGTTGCAGCTATCTCAGAAAATTTGTCTGCGTGCAGAAAAAAAACCCAACACATTAGTATCCCTTCAGTGCTGTAACACACAAAACTCGCAGCATACAAGGGTTGTTCAATGACATTGGAACGCTGATGCAAGGTTGTGAATATGCCATCTAAAATGTAGTTTATCGAGTGTATGTGCTTGTGGTTTTATAGGTGACGATGAGAATGAAAGCAATAACGTTATCTGAAACTTCCTGGGCGATTAAAACTGTGTGCCGGACCGAGACTCGAACTCGGGACCTTTGCCTTTTGCGGGCAAATGTTCTACCAGTTGGTAGAGCACTTGCACTTGCCCGCGAAAAGCAAAGGTCCCGAGTTCGAGTCTCGGTCTGGCACACAGTTTTAATCTGCCTCGAAGTTTCATATCAGCGCACATTCCGCTGTAGAGTGAAAATTTCATTCTAATAACGTTATCTGTTGGTCATTCCAGTATTAATGAAGGGTCGTCACACAGTTGCACATAATTACAGGCCAAAGCCATTGCCGTCACTCTATTGTACAATTATGTGGAATATGTTATACGCTCACACAGTATCAAGTTTCCACATAGAAAAAATCTTCTCTACAAAAATCAACATGGATTCAGTGAACATAGATCTTGTGAAACACAGTCCTGTCTGCTCGTTTAAGACTTCCAGGTCGTCCGTGTTGATGCCGTGTACCTAGACATCAGAAACGCATTCGATACAGTTTGTCACAGACGTTCTGTGAGCAAACCACAAGGTTACCGAGTAATGGACTGGATTTGGAACTGAATTCCGGACAGAACTAAATACGTTGTTTTTTACGGGACGAAACTGACGGATTTAAAAGTAATTTCAGGAGTACACCAACCGAGTGTTTTGCGGCCGTTACTGTTTACTATACATTCACATATCATGGATAACGTCGGGAACTGCGTGAGGCTATTCACAGACTATACTGCTGTCTGTGCGAAGGTTGCAATGCTAAAGGCTGCAGTGAAACTCACAAAGACCTGTAGAGTATTGACTATTGGTGCAAGGATTATCGATTGACCCTGAACGTAAATAAATCTAGTGTACTGCCAATAAACAGGCGACAAGAAGCCCTAATGTTAGATTACACTTTTGGCGACAAGTCACTGTAAACCCTAACTACCATAAAAAACCTAAGAGTAACCGTCTATGGCGACGTTAAGTGGAATGATGACATAAAACAAATACGAAGGCTATTGGGGAAGTAAGGTCCGATCGATCGCGAACTGGAAACGACAGTGAAAATCCAATACAGGTTTGCACAGATGTGTTGAGCAGCGCCTCTAGTGTGCCTGTCGAAGGCGTCACCTCGCTCCTTTCTCTACTGAGTGCACAGTGAGCGCATAATGATGCCTTTAACAAGTGTCTCCCGCTAAGTATGGGTGCCTGCTGGGAAGTTTCGCCTTCTTTCATGCAACCCCACGTAACATAGATGTCATGCATTTCCTTCTTCATGACAAATTCTCGACTGAACATTGCAGGGGCAATGAGGACGACCCTGCAGCGTTTTCGATGGGAAGTGTTTGATCACCTACCTTACTGTCCGGACTTGGCACCCTCTGATCTTCATTTCTGCTCACATTAACCGCTGACTATGAAGACAACATTTTGGCACAGACAACAAACTGCAGACCAGTGTATAAAAGTGGCTGAAAGCACAGGCCATTGCTTTCTATGACGAGGGTGTTGGAAATTTGACACAATGCTCTGACAATGTCTAAGTCGCTGCCGTGGCTTTGTAGGAAAGTAACTGCAAATAAAACATTTTTGATTTTCACTGTGGTTTCCATAACTCACCCAATGGGAGTAGCATTCGAAGTACAAACAGCAGATGCAGGGGTGAGATTCAGTGGGAGAATATTACGGAAATGTAATTCAGCTACTAAATAAGTGGTGTACGAAATACTCGTTCGACAACTTCTTGGAAGTTTTTCATCAGTCGGAGACGCTTTCTGGCAACAAGGCACCGTGCAAACTGGTGGTGGCTCCATAATGGTGTGGGCTGTGTTTTAATGGAATAGACTGGGTCCTCTGGTCCAAGTGAACCGATCACTGACTGGAAAGGGGTGTGCTCCACTACTTGCATTGATGGACTTTATGTTCCAAAACAACGATTTCATCAGGCCACAACTGTTAGCGATTGCTTTTAAGAACGTTCTGGACAATTCGAGCGAATGATTTGGCCACCAAGATCGTCAGATATGAATCTCATCGAACTTGTACGAGACATAATCGAGTGGTAAGCTAGCGTCAAAAATTCTGCGCCGGCAACACTTTCGCAATTGTGGACGGCTGTAGAGGGGGCAGGGCTCAATATTTCTGCGGGGGACTCCCATTGACTTCTTGAGTCCCACCCACATCCAGCTGCTGCAGAAGTAGGTCCGACACGATACTGGGAGGTATCCCATGATTTTTGTAACCTCAGAGTATAGCTGCAGACTATGAGTACAAGAACAATGTTAAAATAATATTGAACGTATATGTACTTGAGGCTGACGTATTACGCACTCATTTTACTTAGTGTTTTTGGCGTAGTATATCGTGTCAATGATTTCAAAACATTTTGGACAGATGTGTCAACCTCCCACTCCTCTGTCCTCAAACTTCAATACCCTGGGAATTGGAGGGCCCTGCATGGAACTTCGCTCTCAAGCATTAGAGGGCTACAGAGGGGCCGAGCGTCTGACAGACAAATGGTGGGGGCGAGAGTTTACAAGCTGTACTTTGAGAAAGTCAAAACTGTATGCTGTCAGAATTATGGCTCAAATTTTGGTGTGAGATCGATTTCTCGGGCAAATATCTTCGAAATATGCTTCATTCTCTTAAAATATGAGGTCGAGCTGGCGATGTTCCTTGTAACTTGTATTAATAGAAAAGATAGAGATAATCCACCGAAGAGTGACTCGTTTATTCACGAGATCGTTTCGTAAGCTCGAGAGCGTTACGGCGTTGATCAACAAAATCAAGTATTGGCAGAAACTTCTTCAACTTATGTAGTCCTGTTATCCTCAGTTGCGTGTAATGTTACGGTATGTTGATAGTTTTTACTTTTGGACTTTCTAATTGCAAAGTTGTGATGCTATATACATAGGCATGACATGCAGGAATTTTAAAAACGGTACAAAGAACACATCAGGTGTTGAAAGTATGAAACAAACCATTCCACATTTCCAGAGCACTTAAGATGCCATAACCAGCATCCTAAAAACATGGAACAAGATATGAAATTAATCAGAATAAACAACCATGACAAATAACTTATGCAAGTGGAAGAAAACTTTCACATGCAGAAAGCCATTGCTGGAAACAAACATGTGTTAAATGAGCAAACATACACAAACAAATCATAGATATCTCAAAAATTACACTAAAAGCTTGGCAATTACATTCCTTGTTTGGAAATAACTTTTGACAGTCGTCGACACAAACAAAATATAGCTTCCGACGAAACGCTCAGTACCTGGTGCTGTGAAGTCTGGGAAACAAAAACTCAAATGACAATTACAAGAAGAAAAACAGCGACAAAAGTGGAACAAAAACACAATATGTAGAACAGCATCTACGGAACCTGGAAGTAGAATTTAAAATAATAGTACATCATAGAAAAACCATCTACCAGAACTGTTTGTAACCTATATCTATATTGTCCCAAAATATAAACTAAACAGTAAAAATATGTACACATTGCAGGACACTGAAGATGCCTTGCAAAGAATAAAGGTGAAACGCGTATGACACGAAAATTGTGTTTCATTCAGTTGTAATTAGCAGGTCCAAAAGTAAAAATTATCAACATGCCGTAATAATAATTCAGTGGGAGTAGTTACGAGGTAGTCGTTGTGTATAACGGAGAGGTTTGCTGTTGAAATTGCGAGAGCATGTGTTGCAAGAAAAGTCGGGTAACGTATTACTTGTTCTCACATAGTTCTCGCGAAACAACCATGACGAGTAAATAAAATAAATTAGACCTCATATGGAAGTCTATCGAAGGTTGCTCTTCCCATGTCTGCTTTTATAAATGGAACAGGGAAAGAGAGAATGTGTAGCGTCACCGGAGGTAACTTTCCCCAAACACAGTAAGTTGTCTTGCGGAGTACAGATGTACGAGGGTAAGTCAATTATTATCCGCAAAGTAGTTATAAAATTTAATTGTAATCAAATAGGAAACTTACAAGAACATCGTTTTTCGACATAGTCTCCTTGCGTTTCAACGCACTTGGTACATCGTTGTACAAGTTTCCTGATGCCCTCATAAAAGGTTTTCGGTTGAGCTGAATGCCAGGAATGCACCGCTTCTTTCACTGCTTCGTCCGAGGCAAATCGACGACCCCTTAATGCCTGTTTGAGTGGAACAAACAAGTGACAGAAGGGGCAAGATCGGGACTATATGGAGGATGATGCAGAACTTCAAATTTGAGTTTCTGCAGCGTTTCAGCAGTGTGGGCAGCAGTATGCGGACGGGCATTGTCGTGCAACTTTAACACAACGCCTTTTGACAGCAATCCTCGGCGTTTGCTTCGAATTGCAGGCTTTAGCCTGGCAGTAAGCATCTCACTGTAACGTACAATGTTTATTGTTGTGCCCCTTTCCCCATATGTTCCAGTACTGGACCTTGTCCGTCCCAAAAAACCGTAAGCATCAGTTTTCCTCCTGACGCTTGGGTCTTGAAATTTTTCTTGCACGGCGAATTTTAATGTTTTCATTCCATACTCTGCCGTTTACTCTTCGGCTCATTATGATGGATCCATGTTTCGTCACCAGTAATGATCCTGTCTAAGAAGTTGTTCCCTTAGTTACCATAGCGATCCAAATGTCTTTTGCAGATGTCCAAGCGCGTATGTTTATGCAACTGTGTGAGTTGTTTTGGCACCCATCTTGCACAAACTTTGTGAAATTCAAGTATGTTGTGGATGATTTCGTAGGCAGAACCGTGACTCATTTGCAGACGATGTGCCACTTCGTCACTAGTCAATCGTATGTCTAAGAGAATCATTTCACGTGAACGCTCAATGGTTTCTTCATTTGTGGCGGTAAACGGTCGTCCGGCTTCTTCATCGTGCGTAGCACGTGTGGGACCATTTCGGAATTTTTCAATCCATTCGTAGACACTCCGTTGTGGCAAATACTGTTCCCATACTGGACCGCAAGTCTTCAAGGAACTTCGGTCCCTGACACGCCTTCCAACCACAAAAAATGAATCACTGAACGTTGCCCTTCTTTGGTGGAAACAGACAGTGGGACAGCCATGATTAACAGCTCGGTAGCCTCCGAATTTTACTGTCGGCACTACAAACACTGGCAGATGACGTTCACCGGGCATTCGCCTTACCCATACCCTGCCATCGGATCGCCACATTGTGTACCGTGATTCGTCACTCCACACAACGTTTATCCACTGTTCAACAAATCGTCGAACGTCTACGCTCCTTACACCAAGCGAGGCTTTGTTTGGTATTTACCGGCGTGATATTTGCAGTAGGACAAAACTGATGACACGTTATTGATATATAATGAAAAGAGTTTAGGACCTAATGCCAAATCCTAGGAGACGCTTGATACTTCCTGGTTCCATTGTTCTTTATGGTGCCGGACATGACGCATTGCAGGCGAGACATCAGATATGAGCGAAACCGTAACATTGCACTTGGCGTGAAATGTAGGCTGCAAAATTTGGCAAGTAAGATGACGATATTAACAGTGTGAAAGGCTTGGTTTAAGTGTTAAGATACGCATGGTAGCCGCGTCGCATGCATCTCTGCCAAACTGAGTTCATCTGTCATCTTTGTTAAAACAGAAGTTGTGCTGCAGTGTTTATGGAAACCTGATTAGTATTCGTCTAATAGGTTTTTGTAGATAGGTAGTTTGTTAGCTGGTCGTGAACTATATATTTTGAGACCTTGGGCAGTGCGGGAAGAATGCGAATTGGTCCGTAATCAGAGGGTACATTGGCAACGTCCTTTTTTTGGTAGTCGCTTAACTAGTCCATGTTTCCAGGTCTCAAGGGAAACGAGATTTAGGAGTGGTTGAAGATATCCGTTATAGTCGGCAGTTGTGGGCCAAAATTTCGTCATTAGGACTATGATGACTTCGTGTCCAGTTCATACTGATCTGACACGCATAATGGCTTTTTTGACGATATTGCAAGTAACATGCTTTAGATAGAATTTTTCGTGGGTACGATGTTTTACCCCCATGAAGTAATGAATGAATCTCTGTTTCGTTTGTGGTTTACTTGCGGTTGTAGGTAACGTGAAGTCTTCGGCTGGGACAATGGGATCAGCTGCCGCTTGTACTTTTTCTATACCATAACCACAAAGGTTTTTCCATAGAACAGCTGGTGTATTTCTGTTGTCAGTTAATGAACGGACATGCCCGAATTTATTATTTCTCACAGCTTGACTGACTGTTTCGCTTTTGCTTGTCAGCAATATGATTTTCAGTCATCGGGTGCAGTTCGTATGCGTGACACGCAGTGTCTCTGAGGTTCATGAGTCGGTTTAGTTCTTTAGTTAGCCAAAGTGTACATTTCTTACTTCTCCAGTCTTTATGGAAGCTTATTTGTCATACAGTTGAGTTAGTTTGTTAGTAGCCCCATGACGTCTTTTGTTTATGTCCGAGAAGGGAACGTAAGACGACTCCCGAACTATTTCCTGATCCTAAGTGACAAGAGCAGATAAATCAATGAAGTTCGGCATGTAGTCACTTGCGGTTTCTTTCTGGGACATTCAAGTAAGTCATGAAAATTATGCCATGGACAGATACTGGAACGCGTGTAAGAAACAATAACATCTTTGCTACTGTAGCTGTGTGATACATGTCACGAAGAACCCCACTAATGCCTGTTTCATCATGTTTACGGCTTAGATTAACGAAAGGACGGTGAACGGAAGCGCCGTAGGACTCACCCCTGAGTTCGCGCAGCACGTCGCTGCACCTGTCCAGCTGATCTTCCGCTATACAGGCGATGACATCGTCGTCCTTCATGTCCTTGAATTTGTCGAGGTACTGGAAGTAGCGAGCCAGAACGGCAGGAGCCACTCCCAACAGCAACACCACGACGCAGAGCCTCATGTTGGACGTGGAAATCACCGGCGCGTAGCGACACGCAGGCAAGGGCGCGGTCTTTTGTAGACTTCCCCGCCTTAACGAGAGCCAACGGCTCCACCAAAACAAACAGATAACCGCTTCTCGATACGAGGGAGAGCTCTGATGACCTGTTAACTTCGTAGAGAAATCAGCAGACTAGAAGGCGACGACCGCGATGGTTCCACTTAGTTACGAACTATTCTACAGCAGTATCACAATTACGTCGTTGTGTTTACTAATGACTGCAAGCAGGGAAAAGACCTCGGATGCTCTATCGAGTCCCCCGCAACGTGTATGGAATCGCCTTCCAAGGTACTTTTAAGTGTGTTGTGGAAGCTCGTGGACGATAGAGAAAGGAGAGGAACAGACGAGACATCATATCAGCAGGAAGTTTCTTTTCTCTTCGTTTTGCTGTGAGTGTTCCAGAGAAGGAAGGAATTAAGAATAAGTTTTGGCTACTCGTCAACGACGCAGTCTTCAGAGATGGAGTAATTTAATAAAGTCAGCGAGTGGTCAGGCGGTATATATCATGAATGTGGATAGTAAATATTGTTGAAAGACCAACAGGAATCTTTCGCAACAAATAGGTGTCTGGATACTTTTGCTCAGAGACTGTAGTATCGTCAGTTTCTCACATTCTTCTGCAACTCAATAGATATTCCAACGAAAACTACTCTTAAGCCTCGACACCATGCACTACATTGATGACTAATGATCCTTTCCACAGCGAAATGAATGCACTGTGTTGTCCTAGAGGATCTAAACAGAAGAATCACATGCTTGTGTTCGTTACGAGGGAAACTGAAGAATAAATAAATCTAAGAAATTTCTCACTTACTGTTGAGTTCCTCATATTTAATTATATGAAATGTAGCGAAGACTGAGGATCATCTTCAGATCTACGCAGTGGCGCATAGTCATCCCTTAAAACGCACATAGGGAATTAGTACCGTAACACATTACCACTGACCGGTGAGCGTACAGTGTTCAATGACTTCAAGGACCGTACTCCAATGCAAAATCATACCTACCCACAACATAACAACTGGACTAACAAGACGATGATGTTTGACAATATTCCTGAGTATATTAAGTGTTCAAACCTCTTGTCGTGTGACAGTATGTCCAGCATTGTCGAACATGATCGGTTTGGTAATGGAGATGGGCGTTTGGCGTCATTGGCCGGAAGGCCCCTTGCGGGGCAGGTCCGGTCGCCGTTCTGCAGGTCTTATTTCATTCAACGCCACATTGGATGATCTACGCACCGGACGGGGATGAAATGACGATGAAGACGACACAACACCCAGTCCCTGAGCGGAGAAAATTCCCCGACTCAGCGGGGAATCGAACCCGGGCTCGTACGACGGCAGTGCATCACGCTGACCACTCAGCTATTGGGGCGGACATCGTTTTGGTGGTCAAGGTGTAACGGTCTAGAGGCACAATGTTGCAAGAGCGTACTGACCTCTAAATCTTTGAACACGGTACGCTCGCTGGTCAATATTGTTGTGACACTCTAATTCGATGTGCGTATTTTCAGGGATGCAGTCCACCCTGACTTCATTTTTGTGGATGACAAAGAGCGATCGCATCGAACAGTGCAGGTGGAGGAACGCTTGAACATTCGGCGAGTTGACTGGCCTGCCAGTTCCCTAGACTTAAAATCCATCGAGCTCAAATGGGATGCGTTGGTCAGACATATTACAGCACGCCCACATGCACCACTGACCATCCTGTAATTGTCAAGCACGCTGGTGGAGGAATGGAACGCCCTACCACAAGAACTCCTTACCAACCATGTTGCCAACATCGAGGAACATTGCAGATCATGCATTGCTGTCCACGGTGGTCACATACCATATTGACAACCATGTCCTACCTTTTGCAATGTCCAAAGGACGATCATAAATAGCGGTGACTTCAAAATGGTTCAAATGGCTCTAAGCACTATGGGACTTAACATCTGAGGTCATCAGTCCCTTAGACTTAGAACAACGTAACCCTAACTAACCTAAGGACATCACACACATCCATGCCCGAGGCAGGATTCTAACCTGCGACCGTAGCAGCAGCGCGGTTCCGGACTTAAGCGCCCAGAACGGCTCTGTCACAGCAGCCGGCGCGGTCTATATCTACATCTACATTTATACTCCGCAAGCCACCGAACGGTGTGTGGCGGAGGGCACTTTACGTGCCACTGTTCCTGTTCCAGTCGCATATGGTTCGCGGGAAGTACGACTGCCTGAAAGCCTCAGTGTGCGTTCGAATCTCTCTAATTTTACATTCGTGATCTCCTCGGGAGGTATAAATAGGGGGAAGCAATATATTCGATACCCACTCGAAACTTGGCGAGCAAACTACACCGCGATGCAGAGCGCCTCTCTTGCACAGTCTGCCACTTGAGTTTGCTAAGCATCTCCGTAACGCTATCACGCTTACCAAATAACCCTGTGACAAAACGCCCCGCTCTTCTTTGGATCTTCTCTATCTCCTCTGTCAACCCGACCTGGTACGGATCCCACACTGATGAGCAACACTCAAGTATAGGTCCAACGAGTGTTTTGTAAGCCACCTCCTTCGTTGATGGACTACATTTTCTAAGGACTCTCCCAATGAATCTCAACCTGGCACCCGCCTTACCAACAATTAATTTTATATGATCATTCCACTTCAAATCGTTCCGTACGCATACTCCCAGATATTTCACAGAAGTAACTGCTACCAGTGTTTGTTCCGTTATCATATAATCATACAATAAAGGATCCTTCTTTCTATGTATTCGCAATATATTAAATTTGTTTATATTAAGGGTCAGTTGCCACTCCCTGCACCAAGTGCCTATCCTCTGCAGATCTTCCTGCATTTCGCTGCAATTTTCTAATGCTGCAACTTCTCTATGTACTACAGTATCATCCGCGAAAAGCCGCATGGAACTTCCGACACTATCTACTAGGTCATTTATATATATTGTGAAAAGCAATGGTCCCATAACACTCCCCTGTGGCACGCATGAGGTTACTTTAACGTCTGTACACGTCTCTCTATTGAGAACAACATGCTGTGTTCTGTTAGCTAAAATCTCTTCAATCCAGCCACACAGCTGGTCTGATATTCCGTAGGCTCTTACTTTGTTTATCAGGCAACAGTGCGGAACTGTATCGAACGCCTTCCGGAAGTCAAGGGAAATGGCATCTACCTGGGAGCCTGTATCTAATATTTTCTGGGTCTCAAAAAAAAAAAAAAAATAAAAAAATAAAAAAATAAAAAAAATAAAAAAAAATAAAATAAAATAAAATAAAAATAACGAGTTGGGTCTCTCACGATCGCTGTTTCCGGAATCCATGTTGATTCCTACATAGTAGATTCTGGGTTTCCAGAAATGACATTATACGCGATCAAAAAACGTGTTCTAAAATTCTACAACAGATCGATGTCAGAGATATAGGCCTATAGTTTTGCGCATCTGCTCGACGACCCTTCTTGAAAACTGGAACTACCTATGCTCGTTTCCAATCATTTGGAACCTTCCGTTCCTATAGAGACTTGCGATACACAACTGTTAGAAGGGGGGCAAGTTATTTCGCGTACTATGGGTAGAATCGAATTGGTATCCCGTCAGGTCCAGTGGACTTTCCTCTGTTGAGTGATTTCAGTTGCTTTTCTATTCCTTTGACACTTATTTCGATGTCAGCCATTTTTTCGTAGAGAAGGCACTGCAGTGCGGTCTTCCTCTGTGAAACAGCTTTGGAAAAAGGTGTTTAGTATTTCAGCTTTACGCGTGTCATCCTCTGTTTCAATGCCATTATCATCCCAGAGTGTCTGGAAATGCTGTTTCGATCCACAAGCTGATTTAACGTGAGACCAGAACTTCCTAGGATTTTCTGTCAAGTCAGTAAATAGAATTTTACTTTCGAATTCACTGAACGCTTCACGGATAGCCCTCCTTACGCTAACTTTGACATCGTTTAGCTTCTATTTGTCTCAGAGGTTTTAGCTGCGTTTAAATTTGCAGTGAAGCTCTCTTTGCTTTCGCAGTAGTTTTCTAACTTTGCTGTTGAACCACGGTTAGTTTTTCCCGTCCCTCACATTTTTCCTCGCACGTACCTGTCTAAAACGAATTTTACGATTGCCTTGAACTTTTTCCATTAACACTCAACATTGTCAGTGTCGGAACAGAAATTTTCGTTTGGATCTGTTAGGTAGTCTGAAATCTGCCTCCTATTACTCTTGCTAAACAGATAAACCTTCCTCCATTTTTTTATATTCCCATTTACTTCCTTATTCAGGTATGCTGCAACGGCCTTATGATCACTGATTCCCTGTTCTGCGCGTACTGAGTCGTAAAGTTCGGGTGTGTTTGTTATCAGTAGGTCCGGTGACTTCAGTGTAATTATTGCGTTTGAATGAAAGTGTTACTTCTGGTCGTCTCATTGCGAATTTCTTTCAGTTACCTTCTGTATTACATTGTAGCCGTTCCTTCTATGTATGGCACAAGTTCCAGTGAACTACGCTACTTGGCAGAACACATCACGCGAAAGTTACTTTCGTCCTTAAGTTTTGGGTACCAACGTAATTTTATGGAGCGGCAGCGACCTGTGAAAAGGCAACTGTAGGCCTACAGAGCGGTTTGTTTATTATGATGCGAAGCGTCAATGTTGTTTCCAACTTAATCATCTAACCGTTATGACCTAGACTGTCAAACAACTTTCAGATTAGTTATCTCTTAGATAGCGGAATATTTTCGTCTGTCTGCGCTGCTTCTAATAATGGCTTTTAAATATCGATGGAAGGTGAAAAGATGAGCTTGAGAAATACTAGCCTATACAGGGTGTTACAAAAAGGTAAGGCCAAACTTTCAGGAAACATTCCTCACACACAAATAAAGAAAAGATGCTATGTGGACATGTGTCCGGAAACTCTTAATTTCCATGTTAGAGCTCATTTTAGTTTCGTCAGTATGTACTGTACTTCCTCGATTCACCGCCAGTTGGCCCAATTGAAGGAAAGTAATGTTGACTTCGGTGCTTGTGTTGACATGCGACTCATTGCTCTACAGTACTAGCATCAAGCACATCAGTATGTAGCAGGTTAGTGTTCATCACGAACGTGGTTTTGCAGTCAGTGCAATGTTTACAAATGCGGAGTTGGCAGATGCCCATTTGATGTATGGATTAGCACGGGGCAATAGCCGTGGCGCGGTACGTTTGTATCGAGACAGATTTCCAAAACAAAGGTATCCCGACAGGAAGAAGCTGGAAGCAATTGATCGGCGTCTTAGGGAGCACGGAACATTTCAGCCTATGACTCGCGACTGGGGAAGACCTAGAACGACGAGGCCACCTGTAATGGACGAGGCAATTCTTCGTGCAGTTGACGATAACCCTAATGTCAGCGTTAGAGAAGTTGCTGCTGTACAAGGTAACGTTGACCACGTCACTGTGTGGAGAGTGCTACGGGAGAACCAGTTGTTTCCGTACCATGTACAGCGTGTGCAGGCACTATCAGCAGATAATTGGCCTCCACGGGTACACTTCTGCGAATGGTTCATCAAACAATGTGTCAATCCTCATTTCAGTGCAAATGTTCTGTTTACGGATGAGGCTTCATTTCAACGTGATCAAATTGTAAATTTTCACAATCAACATGGCCGGCCGCGGTGGTCTCGCGGTTAAGGCGCTCAGTCCGGAACCGCGTCACTGCTACGGTCGCAGGTTCGAATCCTGCCTCGGGCATGGCTGTGTGTGATGTCCGTAGGTTAGTTAGGTTTAAGTAGTTCTAGGTTCTAGGGGACTGATGACCACAGATGTTAAGACCCATAGTGCTCAGAGCCATTTGAACCATTTTTGAAGCACAATCAACATGTGTGGGCTGACGAGAATCCGCACGCAATTGTGCAATCACGTCATCAACACAGATTTTCTGTGAACGTTTGGGCGGGCATTGTTGCTGATGTCTTGATTGGGCCCCATGTTCTTCCGCCTACGCTCAATGGAGCACGTTGTCATGATTTCATACGGGATACTCTACCTGTGCTGCTAGAACATGTGCCTTTACAAGTACGACACAACATGTGGTTCATGCACGTTGGAGCCCTTGCACGTTTCAGTCGAAGTGTTCGTACGCTTTTCAACAACAGCTCAGGGATTCCATGCGACGGAGGGTGGATGCATGTATCCTCGCTAACGGAGGACATTTTGAACATTTCCTGTAACAAAGTGTTGGAAGTCACTCTGGTACGTTCTGATGCTGTGTGTTTCCATTCCATGATTAATGTGATTTGAAGAGAAGTAATAAAATAAGCTGACCGTAAGGTGATTATCTATTGCAGAATGAAATGACTCAGTCAGTGAGGAAGAAAATAAAGAGACATATGAGCATATCATTGGTGCGGACTAAATTTGTTTCGTGAAAACTTGTACATAGATCCTCTCAGTTTTTTAACGCAAGTGTATTCAAATAAGGACAAAAGTTTTCATAAGTAACAAAGCCGGAAAATCTATTCCATAACAGTAAGACCGCTGAAGATATTTGTAATTACCCTTAGTGCTGTACGTGGCTGCCAACAACGTTGAGGTTTTTGAAGAACTGCAATGGAGGTCGAACCATGTTTCAGTAAAGGGTTACGAACTGTAAACGTAGGAGAGAAACCTCCGTGGCGGCTACCAGTTGCGACTAGTTTTCTCAGTACCTCATGAACATGTTCAAGACGAGCAGGTAATGACAGAAGAGAAGTTGAGTCAGATCGCGACACGAACCCGGACTTCCTACTTACAGGAATTGGACAAAAATATGGAAACACCGTAAGAAATGCGTACTTGAACATAAATAAAGTTGCCAGCCAGGCCTGTAGGTTGCTCTGTTGTATTTGACCCATAGCCGAACTTGTGCAGTGTCCTAAATATGTTGCAAGTCGCCGTGGTCAGAACTGTGAACTGTCCAGTTGCGAGTGCATTATGTCGGAGTTAAGTGACTTCAAATGTGGGCTAATTATTGGTGATCGTATAGCGGGTGCGTCCGTAACCAAGACAGATGAAGTATTTGGCGTTTCAAGAGGAACCGTATCGAAGATTTATACAGCATACAGTGAAAGTGGAAATAACACAATCATCTAATATACTTGTTGTAAGTGGCATTCACAGTCATACAAAACTTTGTGAAGGAAATCATCTTTACGCCAGTGACTGTTATAGGTTTCTATTACACTATTGTAATTTCGGCACTAGGCTACCACTGTGTAACAACGACACGAATGTATATAAAAGGACTGACAATGACATGCAAATGTGTCACCTTACATTACGTTGACATGGCTTAAAACCATGCAATAGTGTAATAAAAGCCTTTAACAGTCACTGCCGTTAAGATCATGTCCTTAAAAAATAATCATCTAAGTCCCAACGCGGACGAAAGTGTGTGTTGTGCGATCGTGACAGACGGTCACTGAGGTGAATGACAACTCCAAAAACCACTGCAGAACTGAATGTCGGCTGGCTGCGATGGCCGAGCCGTTCTAGGCGCTTCAGTCCAGAACCGCGCGACTGCTATGTTCGCAGGTTCGAATCCTGCCTCGGGTATCGATGGGTGTGATGCCCTTAGGCTAGTTAGGTTTAAGTAGTTCTAAGTTCTAGGGGACTGATGACCTCTGATATTAAGTCAGAGCCAACTGAATGTCGCATTCCTGAACCCTGTCAGCACCAAAACAACAAGAAGGGGGGTCCATAAGCAGGGAACTGCCTGTCGATTTGGAGTTCTAAACCCACTCAACAGTGAGGCAAATACCCGTAACGGAACAGCGTGGCGCCTAAGCCGTAACACCTGGGCTATGGAGCAATAGAAGAATGTTTTTGGTTGGATGAGCCTCGTTTCACACTGTGTCCAACTTTTACGTAAATTGGTGAATGACCTAGAAGATGAAAGTTCTACGTTATTTGATTCTGAAACAGTTGAGTAAAACTGAACTTACTGAGCCCACTTTCTCTTTACTTTTTCTTATCATGCCTGACCCACACTTTTCTTGCGCAACGCAATCTGACTGCTCTAATAATAATAATAATAATAAATAAATAAATAAATAAATAAATAAAAAAATTACATCTTGACTTCAAATAATTAATTCAAAAGAATGACCCTGACTAAAAAGAAATCTTAACAAAAACCTATACATTTCATTAAGCACTTACCTCACAAAAATCTTCATTACGCGAACTACTGCAATATAGCGAGCGTCAATACTGCCAGCTAAATAAAAGATTCTAACTACTAAAGCCACTAACTACTAATAAGCATGTGGTTAGCAAAGGAAAGATTTTGTTGCAAACCAAATAATGTATTTTTTTTTACCTTAATAATGTGACATCCAGTTCAAACATGAATAGAAATAGTCATTGACATCCAGTACAAAGATATATAATCATGAATAATTTTCATTCTCCAAGCCGGATACTTCGAGTCGTTAGCCTACGCTAACACTTCAGTCCTCTACCCTCCATCAATGCTAACTTTTCACACTTAACATCCATCACTGCTGGCTACTCACCTCCAACTGCCCAACACTAATTCCATCACTGCTGGCGACTAACTTCTAACTGCCCAACACCACTGGCGATTAACTTCCAACAACGAGTCCAACCAGACACAGAGACTCTTACAAAGAAAGCGCAGTCAGTGATACAATGCAAAGCGCTACTTAGCGCTGCCAACACAGAAGCAGTCCACTTACAGTTCGATGCTGAGGTGATATTCCAATACAGTTGAACACGGTCGTCAATGCGGTTCAACTTTAGGGGCTTGGCCGTGAATGGGAATTTGGATTGAGGAGGGAGGCGTGCTAGAGTAATCCGTGCAGTTGTGCAAAGCCACTGTGCTAGGGTGGCGTAGTGGGTAGCGCATCTGCCTAGTGAGCAGGAGACCAGGGTTCGAATCGCGGACATGCTACAAATGTTATTACTCGCTTCCGCCAGCGTATATACATCACGAATACAGATAAAGTGAATTGCGCCTCCACTGGTTTCACCCCGATCTATTAATTCATTTCATTTCAGTGCATTTAATTCATCTCATGTACACTGCCTGGCAAACCAAGTGAGCCATCAGGAATGTGGAGGAAGAGGTGAAATGAAACTTCACAGCTTTAAATGCGAACATTTTTAGGTTAGGCTTTACCGTGACTGTTACTGACATCAAATGAAGCAACCAGAATCCATCTTAAATGACAAAAATGACAATATTTATAATAGTATCATCTCCGTTTTCAGCAACTGCCTACACTCTTAAAAACGCACACACACACACACACACACACACACACACACACACACACACACACACACTTATTCTCTCTCTCTACCTCTCCCTCTGCCTCCAGCCCCTCACTTCTGTTTATTAATCCCAATCAAAGAGTGTAATGTATGTATGACTTTACTGTTGTAGCCAATATGATCATTGTAATTTAAGTCTGTAACATTTCACCTAATTGTTATCAACAAGTATGAAGTTTAAGCCATTTTAACATTTCACCTGATTGTATAAACGAGTGTGAATGTTTAGCGGTTTTATCTTGTCAGAATTGGATTTATGTACGACCTGAAGTACACACACATACTTTTGACACCTCAAAACAAACACGCCAAATGCTTAAAGCAATTATTCTGTAATAATGTTTTTACGATGTATACTCTTTGCGATTATGTCTTCTCTTCTCCTATACTATCCTTACACCCAGTTGATTTCTGACGCCATATTTGTTTACAAATGTGGCAGTATGCATGTGATGTGTTACGACAGCAAAAGGAACCTGTGACCACTGAAGGCACTGTAGTTTACTTATTTAATGTTTACCATTAGATATCAGTTACATTTTTTGTCAAAAGTAATCCTAAACCATATTCTGAAATAGTGTCTTGTTTCTCCACTAGGCAGTATCACAAGTTACTCCAAAAATCGTAACACAACACACACACAAATGTAATACTTACTTATGTAAATCCACCCGATGATGGAGGTTTAAACCTTCGAAACGCGTCGTGGAAATGAATAAAACGGTGACTGGTAACAGTGGACTTGTTGTTTCATTTAAAGAAACTTCACAGGTTGAGAGGGTATAGCAAGTTACTTCAATGATTACAAAATCGAGTCAGATTTGCGAGGAACTTGGCAATATGACCGCATTTATCAGTATGACATACAAGGACCTGCGTGCATCCACAAAACATGATGTTATGCATCTGGTGGAACAGCGACGCTGTGGTGTACTGCGAATTGCTTTCCGATGTGTAACCAACACTGCTGACATTTATTGTCAACAACTGAGACGTCTTTCAGACGCAGTCCAAGAACAGCTACAAGGAAGACAAGGATGTTTTCCACGAAACCACCGCCCGCATTCTGATACACTGACAAGAAACATACAGGAGTTGGTTTGGGAATCCATTCCGGGCCCACCTTATTCACCTGATACTGAGCCCTCAGATTTTCACCTTTTTCCTCTCTCTGTCGAGAAACCTTCATGGAATTTCCTCTCCAGATAAAAACGCGATATTAACATGGCTTCGCGATTTCTTCACCTCAAAACCGCATGATTTCTACCGTCACGGAAATGAAAAGTTGCCCTACTGTTGGCAGACTTTTGTAACTAGTGAAGGAGAATATATCATTAATGAATAAAGTCTCTGTTGTGTTTATTTAACTCATGAAAAATTCTACGAACTTATGCACCAATCCAAAAAAAATAATTTACATATTAGCAAAGAAGAACTTTGCATTTATCTCAATTACAGAACGGATAGGAAAAACTATGGCACACACTGTAAATTCGAAAATTATCTCTTATTTAGCTCTATTTTTTAATTCATCTGGACCCCAGTATAGACGTGACAAAGTCTTAGAACATTTAATTTATGAAGCTTTCGGAAAAGCAAAACCAGAGTAATAAAATGCTGCACTATGTAATGTCAAAGTAAAACCTATAATGGAAACAACAATAATGATAATTACACATCATAATAACTTTCTTTATTTTACAAATATTGTCAAATCAGTGATCAAGGAAAGAGCAGAATATCGGTCGTGGATTAGTGATGGAAATTATCCTGGTTTTGCCTTGGAATAATTTGGGAGATCCGTTTCCGGGTGGTAGGATAGGATAAAAAGTCCTGAATCCTATTCACACGAACAATTTTTTCCTGTTTCCAGACAATTTAGTTAATTACAATTACTGAACTACAACCATCCAGACATGAATTAATCATACATAAAACTTATTGTCTATTATTTTACACATTTCAGTGAATTACTGCTCCTTTAGGTGAACACCGCAGCAGATAAAAAAATATACTGGCTTAAAAGATGCTTCAAACCTTCTAAAATATGAGACAAAAGTCTAACCTCTGAAATAAAAAATGTTCTATAGAATTCCGAGCTTCTCCTCTAGCGTCTAGGATGATACGAAAAGGCCTGCCTGCGCTAATTCGGTACCCCCTGTACTGTCTGAGTATAGTTAGAACCATTTCAGAACAATAACACGTTAGCTTGGCGTCAGCAAGTGTCAGTACGTGTAGGAAAAAACCATTTCTTTCGCTTCGAATCTTGATTTTTGTGTGAAACATAGGCTTTCGATAGTGCATTTGTGAACTTACAGTAACAGTTTTGTCTTTCAAGTAATAACGAGTGGTAACAAATTGTACCCAGGCTGAAGAGATGCGAAAACATCCTGTCCAACGAGGTGTCGAAACAGTTTCTCAGCAAAGCATCCAAGGGATAGGTATGAGACTGAGAACAGTTCGGAAGGAGTCTTCTAAGTAATTGGAAGACAGCGAGCAGGATTTTGTTGTAAATTACGGATTGAGCTATAGGGTTGTAGTTTTCTTGTCGTTATCACCGTTATTTCTCAATATGTACAACTCAGACATCACACTGCAAGAACCAAGTCCTCGAAGCTTATTCTTCACAATAACTATTGCTTGTTCAGACTGTCCAGAAGTTGTTATACCAAGTACTAAGTTCGTTGTTGTTGTTGTGGTCTTCAGTCCTGAGACTGGTTTGATGCAGCTCTCCATGCTACTCTATCCTGTGCAAGCTTCTTCATCTCCCAGTACCTACTGCAACCTACATCCTTCTGAATCTGCTTAGTGTAGTCATCTCTTGGTCTCCCTCTACGATTTTTACCCTCCACGCTGCCCTCCAATACTAAATTGGTGATCCCTAGATGCCTCGGAATATGTCCTACCAATCGATCCCTTCTTCTGGTCAAGTTGTGCCACAAACTTCTCTTCTCCCCAATCCGATTCAATACTTCTTCATTAGTTATGTGATCTACCTATCTAATCTTCAGCATTCTTCTGAAGCACCACATTTCGAAAGCTTCTATTCTCTTCTTGTCCAAACTATTTATCGTCCATGATTACTTCCATACATGGCTACACTCCATACAAATACTTTCAGACATGACTTCCTGACATTTAAATCTATACTCGATGTTAACAAATTTCTCTTCTTCAGAACCGCTTTCCTTGCCATTGCCGGTCTACATTTTATATCCTATCTACTTCGACCATCATCAGTTATTTTGCTCCCCAAATAGCAAAACTCCTTTACTACTTTAAGTGTCTCACTTCCTAATCTAATTCCCTCAGCATCACCCGACTTAATTCGACTACATTCCATTATCCTCGTTTTGCTTTTGTTGATGTTCATCTTATATACTCCTCTCAAGACACTGTCCATTCCATTCAACTGCTCTTCCAAGTCCTTTGCTGTCTCTGACAGAATTACAATGTCATCGGCGAACCTCAAAGTTTTTATTTCTTCTCCATGGACTTTAATACCTACTCCGAATTTTTCTTTTGTTTCTTTCACTGCTTGCTCAATATACAGATTGAATAACATCGGGGATAGACTACAGCCCTGTCTCACTCCCTTCCCAACCACTGCTTCCCTTTCATGTCCCTCGACTCTTATGACTGCCATCTGGTTTCTGTACAAATTGTAAATAGCCTTTCGCTCCCTGTATTTTACCCCTGCCACCTTCAGAATTTGGAAGAGAGTATTCCAGTCAACATTGTCAAAAGCTTTCTCTAAGTCTACAAATGCTAGAAACGTAGGTTTGCCCTTCCTTAATCTAGCTTCTAAGATAAGCCGTAGGGTCAGTATTGCCTCACGTGTTCCAACATTTTTACGGAATCCAAACTGATCTTCCCCGAGGTCGGCTTCTACTAGTTTTTCCATTCGTCTGTAAAGAACTCGCGTTAGTATTTTTGCAGCTGTGACTTATTAAACTGATAGTTCGGTAATTTTCACATCTGTCAACACCTGCTTTCTTTGGGATTGGAATTATTATATTCTTCTTGATGGCTGAGGGTATTTCGCCTGTCTCATGCATCTTGCTCACCAGATGGTAGAGTTTTGTGAGGACTGGCTCTCCCAAGGCCGTCAGTAGTTCCAATGGAATGTTGTCTACTCCAGGGGCCTTGTTTCGACTCAGGTCTTTCAGTGCTCTGTCAAACTCTTCACGCAGTATAGTATCTCCCATTTCATCTTCATCTACATCCTCTTCCATTTCCATAATATTATCCTCAAGTACATCGCCCTTGTATAGACCCTCTATATACTCCTTCCACCTTTCTGCTTTCCCTTCTTTGATTAGAACTGGGTTTCCATCTGAACTCTTCATATTCATACAAGTGGTCCTCTTTTCTCCAAAGGTCTCTTTAATTTTCCTGTAGGCAGTATCTATCTTACCCCTAGTGAGATAAGCCTCTACATCCTTACATTTGTCCTCTAGCCATCCCTGCTTAGCCATTTTGCACTTCCTGTCGATGTCATTTTTGAGACGTTTGTATTCCTTTTTGCCTGCTTCATTTACTGCATTTTTATATTTTTTCCTTTCATCAATTAAATTCAATATTTCTTCTGTTGCCCAAGGATTCCTACTAGCCCTCGTCTTAAGTTCATACGGAACGAATATGAAATCGGTCGTTGAACTGTCCTAGCAATGTGCCAGCTTGGAGTAGTGTTAAACAGAATTGTAATGTTTTGTAAGTTCATGGAATTGTCACGACCGGTATTTGAATCATTCCGTGGTAAACTAGTGGATACAATTTCATTTCAATCATAAGGGGAAAAGTGCAACATGGCAATTCTGGGATAGCGGGTTAATGGCACTGAGTATATGCCAGAGGCAATGAAATCAACAACTGACCCTCTCTTAGTCAAGGTAAAGAAAGCAACTCTTCACTTATGCCGGAAATGTTTACTAGAATGGTTGTTGTTTGTTCTAGTTCAGATACTGCAAGACATTTATGTGTTAACGGAGTTGTGCCTCTATTCCAGATACTTAGTTAACAAAGGTTTCCCTACTCTTGTTGCGAATATACGGAAAACAGTTAATCAAAAGAAGTTTATTTGCTCAAATACTATGAATCAGACCACCAGATAAATGCGTTTGAACTACAAGTTTTACTACACCTGAACTTTGACTGTGTATTAAATGAATATCTCTCCAACTATAGTAAGGCAAGACCCAACTACATCGACACTTCGAAGAACGAAGATGGATATTGTAGTACTCACTAGAAAAGAAGTTGTAAGAAATTCATTCTGCTTGAGGGACTGACGATTATAACAGTCAAGCTTACATCTATGCAACGAGCGCTTATATACGGCGGGAAGCATCTCGATATTCTTATCAAAATGGCTCAAATGGCTCTAAGCACTATGGGACTTAACATCTGAGGTCATCAGTCCCATAGACTTACAACTACTTAAACCTAACTAACCTAAGGACATCACACACATCCATGCCCGAGGCAGGATTCGAACCTACGACCGTAGAAGCCGCATAGTTGCGTCCTGAGGCGCCTAGAACCGCTCGACCACAGCTTCCGGCAATGTTTATATCACTATCCTCTCTCATTTCAGTTCAGCGCTTGAATTATTGATATACGGCTACAGAGACTGTAACAATCATCGAGTCATGAATCTGACATTAGAGCGCACAATTCTGAATTCGAACATCACGTGCCGTATTCCGGAAATCAAGCAGCAGATAAGTAAGCTAAAGCAGCTACAAATGACGGAGGCAGAGTATAGAAACACCAGTTGCGGAACTTTTAAACGAACTTAAACTGAGAAGTGGAATGCAGAATGACAAGTCTTCCAGATGCAAAGACACATATTATATTAAAATAAATTGACTACTGGTGACTAATTATTGGCACAAAGAACGTAACATAAAACGTCTTACCTTCTAGAAAGGCTGCTGTAGGAAACACATCTATTGGTTGGTTGCACGCGCAAAGGCGACTGCAGTAAAGAAGAGGGTACAAACCTCTTCTTTGACCGTCTGAACATATCGAGTACAACCAATCAACTATTATATTTGGTCAACATGGGATCCTACCTAAGCACTTTCTAAATTATCCCGCTATAGCTAAAAGACTTTGCTTATACTGCGTATTATATTCATTTGCACTTCGTGCGTGAGCCACCTTTTAATGTGAAGCTACTCTACTTTTCCTTTTATGCCGAAATTTATAAAACAGACATGACGAGCGAGGTGGCACAGTGGTTGGCACACTCGACTCGTATTCTGGAGAAAGACAGTTCAAATCCGCATCCGGTCATCCTGTTTTAGGTTTTCCATGATTTCCCTAAATTGCTTCAGGCAAATGCCCGGATGGTTCCTTTGAAAGGACGCAGCCGACTTTCCTCCCCATCCTTCCCTAATCCGATGGGACCGATGACCTCGCTGTTTGGACCCCTCCCCCAAATCAACCAACCAATAAACCAGACATGTGTGTGTTTGTACTCGTAGATAAATGACAAAGGTAGCACATGTTGGTTGATGACTGTAAGTTTGTGCACTTACATTATACACTACTGGCCATAAAAATTGCTACACCAAGAAGAAATGCAGATGATAAACGGGTATTCTTTGGACAAATATATTATACCAGAACTAACATGTGATTACATTTTCACGCAATTTGGGTGCATAGGTCCTGAGAAATCAGTACCAGAACAACCAACTCTGGCCGTAATAACGGCCTTGATACGCCTGGGCATTAAGTCAAACAGAGCTTGGATGGCATGTACAGGAACAGCTGCCAATGCAGCTTCAACACGGTACCACAGTTCATCAAGAGTAGTGATTGGCGTATTGTGACGAGCCAGTTGCTCGGCCACCATTGACCAGACGTTTTTAGTTGGTGAGAGATAAGGAGAATGTGCTGGCCAGGGAAGCAGTCGAACATTTTCTGTATCCAGAATGGCCCGTACAGGACATGCAACATGCGGTCGTGCATTATCCTGCTAAAATGTAGGCTTTCACACGGATCGAACGAAGGGTAGAGCCACGGGTCGTGACACATCTGAAATGCAACGTCCACTGTTCCAAGTGCCGTCAATGCGAACAAGAGCATGGCGATAACGATTACACGCTTCTAATCTACGTTCACCGCGATGTCGCCAAACACAGATGCGACCACTATGATGCTGTATACAGAACCTGGATTCATCCGAAAAAATGACGTTTTTCTATTCGTGCACCCAGGTTCGTCGTTGAGTACACCATCGCAGGCGTCCCTGTTTGTGTTACAGCGTCAAGGGTAACCGCAGCCATGGTCTCCGAGCTGATAGTCCATGCTGCTGCAAACGTCGTCGAACTGTTGGTGCAAATGGTTGTTGTCTTGCAAACGTCCCCATCTGTTGACTCAGGGATCGAGACGTGGCTGCACGATCCGTTACAGCCACGCGGATACGTTGCCTGTCATTTCGACTGCTAGTGATACGAGGCCGTTAGGATTCAGCACGGCGTTCCGTATTACCCTCCTGAACCCACCGATTCCATATTCTGCTAACAGTCATTGGATCTCGACCAACGCGAGCAGCAGTGTCGCGATACGATAAACCGCCTTACACGAGGCATCACGACATCTTTTCACCAGGCAACGCCGATCAACTGCTGTTTGTGTATGAGGAATCGGTTGGAAACTTTCCTCATGTCAGCACGTTGTGGGCGTCGCCACCATCGCCAACCTTGTGTGAATGCTCTGAAAAGCTAATCATTTGCATATCACAGCATCTTGTTCCTGTCGGTTAAACTTCGAGTCTGTAGCACGTCATCTTCGTGGTGTAGCAATTTTAATGACCAGTAGTGTATATTCGTTTTGGGCATAAGGTCGTACCACATTCGTTTTGTGTGTTGGTATTCCGGTTGCTATGGATTTATTGACCGATTGTTTGTAGTTCACTGATGTTATTTGAGTTTAAATATTGTCGTTTTGTCATTTGGAGATAGTGTGTGGAGCTGTGGACTCTGGAAAATGGAATGTCATGTGGAGACATCGGGACATTTCCGACATGTTCTTCTGTTTGAGTTCAATACAGGGGTGACAGCAGCGGTGGCAGTCAGGAACATTAGCGCCGTTGATGGAAATAATGGCATTGGACGGAGCACGACAAGATTGGTTTTCTCGTTTTAAGGAGTATCGTTCTGATATTAGTGACTTTTCACGTTCAGTAAGTCCTTCGGGTTTTGATGAAGATTGTTTAAAAGCATTAATGCACAATGATCCACGTCGCTGTACTCGAGAACTGGTAAATGTGATAAACTGTGATCGTTACACCATCGTCAAACATTTGCTTACAATGGGAAACGATCAAAAATCTGGTGTATGGGAACCGCATGCTCTGAGCCAAATTCACAAAAATCAGCGGGTAGCCATACGTGTTTCCCTAGTTGCTCGTGATCAGTTGGCTTTTGAAAAACACCAACCATTCCTATCTTGAATCTTTCCTGGCGACGAGAAATAGTGCCTTTAGAAAAGTAAAGAAAGGGACGGTTGAGGCCTAACAAATCAGCAACTCCCTTACAAAGACCTGCACGCATCCACAAAAAATAGTGGTAAGCACGTGAAGAAACAGCGACGGTGTGGCGTGCTATGAAGTGCTTCCCTGGGATGTAACCACAATTCTGACATTTATTTTCAACAAATCAGACGTCTTGCAGACGCACTCCAAGGAGAACGACAAGGTGGGCTACGTGAAGTTATGATACTCTACGATAACGCCAGAGTGCATTATGCTAGACAGAGAAAACGCTTTACGGGAGTTGGGGTGAGGAGTCATTTCGCACGCAACTTATTCACCTGATTTTGCGCGCTTATATTTTCGCCTTTTGCTCTCTCTACCGAACAACCTTCCAGGAACTTTCTTTCCGGGTGAAAATACGTTTCCAGTTTGGCTCGACGAGTCCTTCACCTCCAAACCACTTGATTTATACTCTCGCTCACGCTTGACCAAAAACGGAATCGCGTGAAGTGTTGCAAGGATGGTTTGCAGCTGTTCAGGAAGTATCTGCAGGACTTAAAGCGTGGTTTCGTTAGTGTGGATGACGCATGGATACATTATTATACTCCAGAGACCAAACAACAATCTAAACAATGGGATACCAAGTGAGAATCTGCACCAAAAAAGGCGAAGACCATTCCTTCGGCCGGAAAGGTTATGGAGACTGTCTTTTGGTATTCACAAGGATAGTCCTCATCGACCGTTTGAAAACAGAAATGCAAGAAAAAAGCCGGCGATTGAACCACAAATAAGTCCTTTTCCATCACGACAATGAACCAGCACACACCTCAGCAGTTGTGGCTGCAAAACTAATAGAAACAGGATTCCCAATCATTTCACATATTCCCTGTTCTCCAGACTTGGCTCCCTGGGACTACTATTTGTTCCCCAATTTGAGAAAATGGCTGGTGGAACAAAGATTTTATTCAAACAAGGAGGTGATTACAGCAACTAGTAGCTATTTTGCAGACTTGGGCAATTCCTATTATTCGGAAGGGATCAACAAATTAGAACAGCGTTGGAGGAAGTGTATAAGTCTAAAAGGAGACTATGTCGAAAAATAAAAAAGCTTTACCCCAGACACGTAAGTAGTTTTCATTTTTGCACGGACTTTTCAAACGCCCCTCGTATCTTTACGTTTATTAAACTTATGAAAAAACGCTACGAACTTATTCAACAGCCTAATATATCGATTTAATTGTAGTTACCTTAATCCAGTAGATAGAAGTAAATGTTATCCGTCTTTTGTAACTGAACTTGAATTTTGTTGATTCAGTAAACGTGTCTCACATAATTTTCAGTCGTACCTTGTGTAAGCACTATATGGTATAATATAGGTTTTTAATTAACTACATATTATAAATTTCCATTTCAAAGGATACAGCCTTACTTTCTCTGCACTACACTTGACGTTGCTTCTGTGTTAACTGTGGAAGAAAGCAGTGGAGTGTGATGTTGACGAGGTGAGTGACTGGATGGAGAGGTCATGTAATTGGTGTGCTCTGGTGATACTGGTGTGTGTATGTAAGTGTGTGTGTGTGTGTGTGTGTGTGTGTGTGTGTGTGTGTGCCAAGCTTTTTTTTCACTTTTTTATGGTATGTTCCGAATTATTTGGAATACTGTCCTTCTGTTAGAGCTTTTTTGGTCAGTAACCATATTTTAAGACATTCCCCCGCCTTTATCCCATTGTATTTGATGTTTTCTTGTATTAGATGACCTGTATATGTTGACTGGTCACATTCACTATTTAACGCCCCCACAATTCTTTGTATGCGATATTAAAATTTTTGTCAATTGTCGCAATATTTTTGGAATTGCAGCTATTACATTTTAACTAATATGTCCCTGAAATATAGCAATTATTTTTCTCTTTTGTCTCTGTTTTTAGTGTCTTCTGAATTGTGCTACTTGTTTTGAGGGCTGTTTTTGATTTCATGTTTTTTTTTAAAATGTTCTTAATCTTGTGTGTTAGCTACTCGCCGTATATTAAGGAGTGTCACATCTTTTTTGTGTTGTGGAATGAGTTTTCTGGTATGAGTAATTGTATGTTACGTGTTAGTAAATTTGGTCTGTCCTTATTTTCGCTGTCTTCTGTTTGTCTTATTTTTAATGGCGTTGTATAATAGTGCACAGTAAACAAGGTTATGTACAGTGAAGTACAAAATTTTGTGACATACGCTTAAACAAAAACTTATGTTGTTTTTGTAATACTTTTACAAAAAACACAGGAGACGTAGTAGATTAGTAGATTCTTAACGCAGTGACTTGGAAAATAAAAGAAAATAAACGTGGTGAGGAAAATTAGGAGTGTACACTTATCTCAAATTGATAGGTAAAACAATACAATGAAATTTGTATGGAACAAGACATAGTGAAAAGGTGGTAGGAACATGAAAAAAGACAGCGATTGTGTGGAAGACACTTTAGTACATATTTCTTAAATGTGTTGAAGAAACTGATTGAGCAAAGCCGTGTACTGTAGAAGCAGTACACACACAGAAACTTTGTCAAATTAACATATTCCAACACCCTCATCAACAAGATGGAAAGTCGTCAAATACAGCAAACGTACTATACGGCCGCCATATTATTGTCTTGGCCACCCGTAACCGTTACCGGAGACCTACGGCGATGTTACAGCAAACAAGTACGGTGGTGACTAAGGAAAATGCAACACAGTGTGAATATTTATAAGACAGTCGTGCATATACTTAAAAGTGTTTCAGCGTTACCTCGTGAAAGATGAAGATGAAAACTCACAACAGGCCGACAGAAGCTCCCCCACTCCCAGGTGCAATAACACTGTGGTCGCGGGTGACACACAATTTTCTAGGTCACATACGCAACGTGGCGATGATTAAAGCCAATGTTTGAGGTCAATTGAAACAAAATTTTGTTTGTAAAGGCTCTGTTCCATAAATACCAATAGTTATTGGCCAGACTCTATCCTTGCATAATTTTCTAATTGATTTGTAAAACTTTTGCAGTCGTAATTTTCAACTTCTTGCTGTCGTTGTTGTGGTCTTCAGTCCAGAGACTGGTTTGATGCAGCTCTCCATGCTAGTCTATCCTGTGCAAGCTTCTTCATCTCCCAGTACCAACTGCGACTTACATCCTTCTGAATCTGTTTAGTGTATTCATCTCTTGGTCTCCCTCTACGATTTTTACCTTCCACGCTGCCCTCCAATACTAAATTGGTGATCGCTTGATGCCTCAGAATATGTCATACCAACCGATCCCTTCTTCTAGTCAAGTTGTGCCAAAAATTTCTCTTCTCTCTAATTCTGTTCAATACCACCTCGTTATTTATGTGATCTAACCAAATAATCTTCAGCATTCTTCTGTAGCACCACATTTCCTCTTCTTCTCTAAACTATTTATCGTCCATGTTTCACTTCCCTACACGGCGACACTCCATGCAAATACTTTCAGAAACGACTTCCTGATACTTAAATCGATACTCGATGTTAACAGATTTCTTTTCTTCAGAAACTCCTTTGTTGCCATTGCCAGTCTACATTTTATATTCTCTCTACTTTGACCATCATCAGTTATTTTGTTCTCCAAATAGCAAAACTCCTTTACTACTTTAAGCGTCTCATTTTCTAATCTAATTCCCTCAGCATCACCCGATTTAATCCGACTACTTTCCATTATCGTCGTATCCCACTACATTCCATTATCGTCGTATTGCTCCTTTCAAGACACTGTCCACTCCGTTCAACTGCTCTTCCAAGTCCTTTGCTGTCTCTGACAGAATTACAATGTCATCGGCGAACCTCAAAGTTTTTATTTCTTCTCCATGGATTTCAATTTCTACTCCGAATTTTTCTTTTGTTTCCTTTACTGCTTGCTCAATATACGCATTGAATAACATCGTGGATAGGCTACAATCCTGTCTCACTCCCTTCCCAACCACTGCTTCCCTTTCATGCCCCTCGACTCTTATAACTGCCACCTGGTTTCTGTAGAAATTGTAAATAGCCTTTCGCTCCCTGTATTTTATCCCTGCCACCTTCAGCTTCATGTACCTGTGGAATAACAGAGTGCTTAGTCAATTGCAATAAGTAAATGAAATAAGCCTTTCCACTCAAAATGCTACTTCTTACTTCCCCGACCATAATGATAACTAAGTGTTGTAGTTGAAATATGCCACTTCGAATTATATGTAACTCGCACAGAGCTGACGTTTTTTTGAAAGTTATCAACTGTTGTGCTTGATTTTTGTAAACTGATAATTAACACTGTAATGTTACATTTTTTGGGCTGTCGATGAATGTTGCACACCCGTATCATGTGGTAAGGAAGATAAAACTTATACGTATTTGAAGATAACAGACTGTGCAAATGTTATAGCGCATTTAACTGAGCAACCTACTTGTTCCACACGATTATTAGCTTACTTCGCTGCCGTAAGGAGCAGTATGGTTAACGTATTCTGCATAATGCGATTAAATTGTATTCTGCTGAATAAAATTAGGTGCTGAGATATCACTTAGGCCAGGAAGTATCCTATTTATTGTAAAAATAGGAACTCATTAGCGTTTGCACACGTACCTTCCACATCTACATCTACATACATACTCCGCAATCCATTATACGGTGCGTGGCGGAGGGTACCTCGTACCACAACTAGCATCTTCTCTCCCTGTTTCACTCCCAACAACAACGAGGGAAAAATGACTTCCTATATGCCTCTGTACGAGCCCTAATCTCTCTTATCTTATCTTTGTGGTCTTTCCGCGAAATGTAAGTTGGCGGCAGTAAAATTGTACTGCAGTCAGCCTCAAGTGCTGGTTCTCTAAATTTCCTCAGTAGCGATTCACGAAAAGAACGCCTCCTTTCCTCCAGAGACTCCCACCCGAGTTCCTGAAGCATTTCCGTAACGCTCGCGTGATGATCAAACCTACCAGTAACAAATCTAGCACTCCGCCTCTGAATTGCTTCTATGTCCTCCCTCAATCTGACCTGATAGGGATCCCAAACGCTCGAACAGTACTCAAGAATAGGTCGTATTAGTGTTTTATAAGCGGTCTCCTTTACAGATGAACCACGTCTTCCCAAAATTCTACCAACGAACCGAAGACGACTATCCGCCCTCCCCGCAACTGCCATTACATGCTTGTCCCACTTCATATCGCTCTGCAATGTTACGCCCAAATATTACGTAACTATGTGAAGCGCTACACTACTAATGAAGTATTCAACCATTACAGAATTCTTGTTCCTATTCATCTGCATTAATTTACATTTATCTATATTTAGACTTAGCTGCCATTCTTTACACCAATCACAAATCCTGTCCAAGTCATCTTGCATCCTTCTATAGTCACTCAACGACGACACCTTCCCATACACCCCAGCATCATCAGCAAACAGCCGCACATTGCTATCCGCCCTATCCTAAAGGAAACTTTTAAATCAGTTTCAAATAACAAAAGAACACAATAATACTTTCTGATGAGATTTGTTGTCATAAATCCATTTTTTTTTATAGTAGTGGTATTCTTGAGTAGGATACAAAAAGAAAAGATTATCAACGCTACCGTATACGATTATAAAGCGCATGAGTCCAGTGCATGAGACTGATGACCTCGGTGTTTCAGCGATGCTGGTCGTTGTGAACTGCCGCGTCTGGGTCTTCGATCGGGTTTTCATTCCAGGTAAACTTGTACTTTCAGTTTTGACAATGAATTCCTGGCGTTGTATACCTATGGTCAGAGTCACGACATTTAATTTATTCGCTGAGAGAAATCGGAGTGCCCCAGTTGCTCCAAGAAGCGTGTACTGCCCGAGGCGTGCCTCTAGGCAGACGTGTAGCAGGCTAGTGGCCCCAGCTCTAGCTTTCTCCACCTTTAGAGACCTTGGCCTGCTACTGTATTTGCGTTCGCCTCAGCTTCGAGGCCGATTGCAGCTGTGTTCTATTGGTAAACAGTTTCTCGATTGTGGAACTCGCATGAAAAGATATTACATGGGTTGCTTATTAGAAATGTAAAGTGGAAAATCAGGTTTCTGTTGCCGATCATTAGTCTCGTAAACATTTTAGAGTTATTTTGAGACCGAGAAATATAAATTACATCGCGTTAAAATGTAGTTGTAGGATGAAGGTTAACCTTACGGTTGTTTGTCAATGAGTAACAAAAGAACCAATGAAAATGGTGAAACTAATGTTAGCTGGCCTCTGTGGACGAGCGGTTCTAGGCACTTCACTCCGGAACAGCGCTGCTGCTACGGTTCAAATGGTTCTGAGCACTATAGGACTTAACTTCTAAGGTCATCAGTCCCCTAGAAATTAGAACTACTTAAACCTAACTAACCTAAGGACATCACAAACATCCATGCCCGAGGCAGGATTCGAACCTGCGACCGTAGCGGTCACGCGGTTCCAGACTGTAGCGCCTAGAACCGCATGGCCACCCCGGCCGGCTGCTGCTGCTGCTACGGTCGCAGGTTCGAATCGTGCCTCGGGCATGGCTGTTTGTGGTGTCCTTTAGGTTAGTTAGGTTTAAGTAATTCTAAGTCCAAGGGACTGATGACCTCAGATGTTAAGTCTCATAGTGCTTAGAACCATTTGAACTAATGTTAATCTATGGAAGACATTGAAAACTTTTCTTCACACAAATGTAAGAAGCGTAATTTAGAAAAAGAAGGCGTAGAATAATTCCGATTCCGATATACATATGACATACAATAAATCTCTCTCTCTGCTGCAAAATGTAAGCTATGTGGAATTTCGTCGCCAATTAAAAGTTTCTGTAGCACCTATAACGGAACAAAGGCTCTCGTCTTTCGTTCAAAATCCTCTGGCGACTGACGATCACAAATATATGGTGATTTTCAGTGTTGCAATGCTTTTCTCCTGTTCTTGCATCCCACACGTAAACTCCACAGCATGTACTGAGGTGACATAGGTCATGTGATACCTCCTAACAACTTGTCAGACCTCCTATTGCCCGCTGTTCCATAGTATCACCCATTTAAATTCATTTATGGCAGAAGACAGTCAGGATGCCGTCTTGAGGGTGTAGAAGATGGAGCAGTCGCAGCCTGTGCTCTGCTGGGAGAACAGAAAGATGGTAATTGAAGAGCACTGCGATGTGGATGGTTTTTTCAACTGGGAACGTCACTGACTGACTAAGGCAGTGACAGTGAACTTTCGAAATGATTAACACAGTTATAAGGAGAAACCACTGTAAGCGGTCGAAATCATAAAAAGAAAGCAGATAATACGATGAAAGATATTAAAGGAACTGTGAGAGCTGAAAAAAAAGACATAGATAGTGAAGGCTGAATTCTCAGTGAAGGATGGGAGCTTGGCTTTCGCCTGTTTTCTTACTTTCACTGAAAACTGTGTAGCTCAGTCCTCACTATGAATATCTGACCATTGCAGATTTCCTGATTGTATGTATCAAAATGAGATGTGTGTGGTAGCGCACGTTGCTAGCAGAGGGGGAAAAGCGGAATGGGGAGGAAACTTATTTTCCCAAATTGAAAAGAACAGTAAACAGTTGCAAAATCCGTCGTTTATTGGAACAGTTTTGGTTTAGACTACAATGTAGTCATCGTCGGAGTAGCTGCCAACGTGTATTATTTTTTGTACTCCCACACGCTGGGAACTAAGTCACCCGTTGGCAACAGCACCGATGATGACTATTTAATAGTCGAAATCCACATCTACTTCAATAAACGACGAAATTTGGACAGATTGCTGTCCTTTTCTTAATACTGAGATTCTCAACGTCCTTGAGCACAAATGGATTCTAATGGCTTCCAATTTAATTACTTTCCAATTTTGTTTTTGTCTTTGTTTCTTTTAACCTTTATGGATGAAGCAAAAATAGTATACAGAATTTATTATTTACTTTTTGTATGGCATACCAGTGAGAGGTATTGAATCACAGGAGTACCTATTTATAGACAACGATTGCTTAATTACTACTTATCAACATTTCATCCCAGCTCTTCAGCGTAATGTAACATATATGATAATAGATACTGGCCATTATCAAGGTATTTTATATATTTTGTTTCTCCATTTATCACTGCCAGGAAGTCTTCGAAAGGAAAATTGCAGGCACGAGCTCGATATCTTGATACAAAATGGACAACTGTCTGTTGTTCAGCACCACAGTCACAAGATGTCGATGAAGATTTGCCCCACTTGTAGAGATTGTCTTTACACCTTCCACGGCCCGTTCAGATACGATACAGAGTAGTCCAAATTGTCCGAGGCTGATCAAATACAGGGGGCTTCTCCTAGATGTAGGCCAGTTTCGAGTTTGTGAAGGACAGTTTTGTTGCCGACAGAGTTTATGTTCATACATGACACTGAATTCCTTCTCAGTTAAAACAATGTCTGTGGTAAGAGGCCGGCCGCGGTGGCCGAGCGCTTCTAGGCGCTACAGTCTGGAACTGCGCGACCGCTACGATCGCAGGTGCGAATCCTGCCTTGGGCATGGACGTGTGTGACGTGTGTGATGTCCTTAGGTTAGTTAGGTTTAAGTAGTTCTAAGTTCTAGGGGACTGATTACCTCAGAAGTTAAGTCCTATAGTGCTCAGAGCCATTTGAACGGTTTTTGTGGTAAGAGTGGGATGGCTTGATTTCAATCTTTTGCTGTCCACGGGGAATGTATTGTTCAATATTGAAAGGTCGACGTTATCAACAATGTTCTGGTATTCCCCAAGTAGAGCACTCTTCCGTCTGATATCAGAGTATGGAATGTGACTCAAGACAGGTAACGAGTATGTGAGAGAAGATCGTATTAAACCAAAACAATGCGCACGGATTCGTTAAGGAATACATCTGTTTTTCCCACGTCTGGACTATTAATGTGGACAGACGCACAGCACTCTAGTTTTGAGTCAACCATTCCGAGAGCCAATGCTCGAAAGGTATCTGCTGACAACCCCAACTTGTGATACAGAGCTTATGAAGAATATTATTTCTTCTTTTAGCTTAAAAAATGTTCGCTTCAAGTGCTCCTTAAAAGAAAGTGACCTGTCTAACGCGATCATATGGTATTTTGGATGCACGTTATGACAGACTTTGTCTCCCTCAACATAGATATCAGGGGCTCAGTGTGCCACTCTACGTCCGAGAAGAAGAGGCAGCCTGGTAATTTCAAAGTTCCTGTGGCTAAAATGAATTAGTCACAATTACTTAGAGTGTGCAGTAGGGCAAGAAATGGAAGTTCACTGTAGAATAAGAGCTACTAGGACCTGATGCTGAGGGTATGCAGCAGATCTCCTCCATGTATCAGGAGTTAATGATTAATTTCTAAATATCGTGCGAAAATCTAAATTTCATGTTGGATAGCTTCCCACTCATAATGCTATTGAGGAACAACGCTTCTTTTGCATGAGGACATCTTTCTTTTCTATTTTCTATCTTGCAATCCATCTATGAAAGAAATGGGGGGCAGCGTCGGGATAGAAGCATTTTCTGCCAGTTGTTTATGACGTTTTTTTTTTTTGGCACTTCTTATTTTATTTGCTGAAGATTAGATGGGTAGATCACATAACTAATGAGGAAGTATTGAACAGGATTGGGGAGAGGAGAAGTCTGTGGCACAACTTGACTAGAAGAAGGGATCGGTTGGTAGGACATGTGCTGAGGCATCAAGGGGTCACCAGTTTGGTATTGGAGGGCCACTTGGAGGGTAAAAATTGTAGAGGGATACCAAGAGATGAATACACTAAGCAGATTCAGAAGGATGTAGGTTGCAGTAGGTACTGGGAGATGAAGAAGCTTGCACAGGATAGAGTAGCGTGGAGAGCTGCATCAAACCAGTCTCAGGACTGAAGACAACAACAACAACATTTTACTTGTGGAGGAAGGAGATGTTCGTTGGAGGATCTGAGAGAACTCTAGCATCACCTTGCAGCCAGGGCACCTTGGAAAACCTTCACCAGAGGTGGTGGTGGTGCCACCATACAGTATTTTGTCTCATTGAGTGCAGATGTCGTCTTGAGGCGTACAGCATCTCAAACAGTTGTCATAACGTGTCTTATGGCAGTGACTAGCTCGCTAGCGACCGCCTTTATTGCTTCTTGAAGCTGCAACGTTTCCCCCTCATTTGCCATCAGTTGTACTGTATCTCCGCTTTTCAGGGATAATAACGGCGATTCAGTTCTGTTACTCCGGCCGCAGTTGACTGCTACATCAACGTTTTTACAACCTTTTCGGTGATGGTGAATATCAGCAGAGTACGAGAGAAAACCTGATTAGAGAGTATTTAATCGTTAACTCAATAACAAAGAGGCGTTAAATTGTGTCAGTTCCGAATAAATCGGGAATTTGTAGTCGTCGAAATAAAGCAAAGTTCGACTTTCGGATTTGAGAGCTATTTTCTCGGTGTTAATAAATTGAACCACTTATCGAATAAATGAAGATGGTATCTGTTCTTTCGGACATGTGCATATTCATATAGTTAAGGCTAACCGACCATTGACCTTCTTCTTCTGTGTTGGATGCACACGCACTGTCCGAACTGTTGCGGGACTCGGTAAGATTGTCTGCCGCGAGTAATGAGTGTAATGGGCAGGGGCACTACGAATGTAGCGTGCAGATATTAAGTGGGGAATGTGGGTCTCACGGGGAGCGTCCAAGGAATAAATCCCTGCAGTCGCACTATCCTCTGTGCCCTCGGTGACTCAGACGGGCCGCGCGGGATTAGGCGAGCGATCAAAGGCGCTGCAGTCATGGACTGTGCGGCTGGTCCCGGCGGAGGTTCGAGTCCTTCCTCGGGCATGGGTGTGTGTGTTTGTCCTTAGGATAATTTAGGTTAAGTAGTGTGTAAGCTTAAGGACTGGTGACCTTACCAGTTAAGTCCCATAAGATTTTACACATATTTAGCAGGCCGGGGTGGCCGATCGGTTCTAGGCGCTACCGTCTGTAACCGCGCGACCGCTACGGTCGCAGGTTACAATCCTGCCTGGATGTGTGTGGTGTCCTTAGGTTAGTTAGCTTTAAGTAGTTCTGAGTTCTAAGGCCCCCCATGAACCATGGAGCTTGCCGTTGGTGGGGAGGCTTGCGTGCCTCAGCGATACAGATGGCCGTACCGTAGTTGCAACCACAACGGAGGAGTATCTGTTGAGAGGCCAGACAAACGTGTGGTTCCTGAAGAGGGGCAGCAGCCTTTTCAGTAGTTGCAGGGGCAACAGTCTGGATGATTGACTGATCTGGCCTTGCAACATGAACCAAAACGGCCTTGCTGTGCTGGTACTGCGAACGGCTGAAAGCAAGGGGAAACTACAACCGTAATTTTTCCCGAGGACATGCAGCTTTACTGTATGATTAAATGATGATGGCGTCCTCTTGGGTAAAATATTCCGGAGGTAAAATAGTCCCCCATTCGGATCTCCGGGCGGGGACTACTCAGGAGGACGTCGTTATCAGGAGAAAGAAAACTGGCGTTCTACGGATCGGAGAGTGGAATGTCAGATCGCTTAATCGGGCAGGTAGGTTAGAAAATTTAAAAAGGGAAATGGATAGGTTAAAGTCAGATATAGTGGGAATTGAGTGAAGTTCGGTGGCAGGAGGAACAAGACCTATGGTCAGGTGAATACAGGGTTATAAATACAAATGCAAATAGGGGTAATGCAGGAGTAGGTTTAATAACGAATAAAAAAAATAGGAGTGCGGGTAAGCTACTACAAACAGCATAGTGAACGCATTATTGTGGCCACGACAGACACAAAGCCCATGCCTACTACAGTAGTACAAGTTTATATGCCAACTAGCTCTGCAGATGATGAAGAAATTGAGGAAATGTATGATGAGATAAAAGAAATTATTCAGGTAGTGAAGGGAGACGAAAATTTAATAGTTATGGGTGACTGGAGTTTGTCAGTTGGAAAAGGGAGACAAGGAAACATAGTGGGTGAATATGGATTGGGGCTAAGAAATGAAAGAGGAAGCCGTCTGGTAGAATTTTGCACAGAGCATAACTTAATCATAGCAAACACTTGGTTTAAGAATCATGAAAGAAGATTGTATACATAGAAGAATCCTGGAGATACTAAAAGGTATCAGATAGATTATATAATGGTAAGACAGAGATTTAGGAATCAGGTTTTAAATTGTAGGACATTTCCAGGGGCAGATGTGGACTCTGACCACAATGTATTGGTTATGACCTGTAGATTAAAACTGAAGAAACTGCAAAAAGGTGGGAATTTAAGGAGATGGGACCTGGATAAACTGAAAGAACTAGTGGTTGTACAGAGTTTCAGGGAGAGCATAAGGGAACAATTGACAGGAATAGGGGAAAGAAATACAGTAGAAGAAGTATGGGTAGCTTTGAGGGATGAAGTAGTGAAGGCAGCAGAGGATCAAGTAGGTAAAAAGACGAGGGCTAATAGAAATCCTTGGGTAACAGAGGACATATTGAATTTAATTGATGAAAGGAGAAAATATAAAAATGCAGTAAATAAAGCAGGCAAAAAGGAATACAAACCCCTCAAAAATGAGATCGACAGGAAGTGCAAAATGGCTAAGCAGGGATGGCTAGAGGACAAATGCAAGGACGTAGAGACATATCTCACCAGGGGTAAGATAGATACTGCCTACAGGAAAATTAAAGACACTCTTGGAGAGAAGAGAACCACTTGTATGAATATCAAGAGCTCAGATGGCAACCCAGTTCTAAGCAAACAAGGGAAAGCAGAAAGGTGGAAGGAGTATATAGAGGGTTTATACAAGGGCGATGTACTTGAGGACAATATTATTGAAAGAGAAGAGGATGTAGATGAAGATGAAATGGGAGATATGATACTGTGTGAAGAGTTGGACAGAGCACTGAAAGACCTGAGTCGAAAAAAGGCCCCCGGAGTGGACAACATTCCATTGGAACTACTGACGGCCTTGCGAGAGCCAGTCCTGACAAAACTCTACCATCTGGTGAGCAAGATGTATGAGGCAGGCGAAATACCCTCAGACTTCAAGAAGAATATAATAATTCCAATTCCAAAGAAAGCAGGTGCTGACAGATGTGAAAATTACCGAACTATGAGTTTAATAAGTCACAGCTGCAAAATACTAACGCGAATTCTTTACAGACGAATGGAAAAACTGGTAGATGCGGACCTCGGGGAGGATCAGTTTGGATTCTGTAGAAATGTTGGAACACGTGAGGCAACACTGACCTTACGACTTATCTTAGAAGAAAGATTAAGAAAAGGGAAACCTACGTTTCTAGCATTTGTAGACTTGGAGAAAGCTTTTGGCAATGTTGACTGGAATACTCTCTTTCAAATTCTGAAGGTGGCAGGGGTAAAGTACAGGGAGCGAAAGGCTATTTACAATTTGTACAGAAACCAGATGGCAGTCGTAAGAGTCGAGGGGCATGAAAGGGAAGCAGTGGTTGGGAAAGGAGTGAGACAGGGTTGTAGCCTCTCCCCGATGTTATTCAATCTGTATATTGAGCAAGCAGTAAAGGAAACAAAAGAAAAAATCGGAGTAGGTGTTATAATTCATGGAGAAGAAATAAAAACTTTGAGGTTCGCCGATGACATTGTAATTCTGTCAGAGACAGCAAAGGACTTGGAAGAGCAGTTGAACGGAATGGACAGTGTCTTGAAATGAGGATATAAGATGAACATCAACAGAAACAAAACGAGGATAATGGAATGTACTCGAATTAAATCGGGTGATGCTGAGGGAATTAGATTATGAAATGAGACACTTAAAGTAGTAAACGAGTTTTGCAATTTATGAAGTAAAATAACTGATGATGGTCGAAGTAGAGACGATATAAAATGTAGACTGGCAATGGCAAGGAAAGCGTTTCTGAAGAAGAGAAAATTTGTTAACATCGAGTATAGATTCATGTATCAGGAAGTCGTTTCTGAAAGTATTTGTATGTAGTGTAGCCATGTATGGAAGTGAAACATGGACGATTAATAGTTTGGACAAGAAAAGAATAGAAGCCTTCGAAATGTGGTGCTACAGAAGAATGCTGAAGATTAGATGGGTAGATCGCATAACTAGTGAGGAAGTATTGAATAGGATTGGGGAGAAGAGAAGTTTGTGGCACAGCTTGACCAGAAGAAGGTATCGGTTGGTAGGACATGTTCTGAGGCATCAAGGGATCACCAATTTAGTATTGGAGGGCAGCGTGGAGGGTAAAAGCCGTAGAGGAAGAACAAGAGATAAATACACCAAGCATATTCAGAAGGATGTAGGTTGCAGTAGGTACTGGGAGATGAAGAAGCTTGCACTGGATAGAGTTACATGGAGAGCTAGGTCTCAGGACTGAAGACCACAACAACAACAACAAATTCTAAGGGACTGATGACCTCAGAAGTTAAGTCCCATAGTGCTCAGAGCCATTATTTGACTCAGATGGGAGCCGGAACGGTAGCTCAGCGTGTTCAGTCAAAAAAAAAAAAAAAAAAAAAAAAAAAAAACTGAGTGAAAGCTTCAACAACGAACATCACTGGATGTCATGTGAGGTCCGCAATGACCAATAAAAGGAACAAAAGGAAAAAAAAGAAGGTAGAATGTCTGCCATGTAAACAAGAGATCCCGTATTGGATGTATACCAACCCCTGTCGACAGCTTCGGGTCTTGATTTAATTATCATTTCATTTCATCGAATAAGTGACCACAAGACTAGTTACTTCGCTAATTTTTAAGTGGACACAACTGATTTAATTGAGTGGTTAATATAACAATATTTTTATTTCAAAACGAATACAAAGTTAGGAGCATTACAGTGCGTTATTTTTTATTGCTTTTAGCTAACATAAACTGCTACTGTGAAATTTCAAATAAGAACGAAGAGGCAATAACTCAACAAATTCCTTCTTTGATAACATAAGCAATTATTTTCCTAAACAGATCTGTTGCGGTGTGTACATTTTCAAAGGCCTATAGGGCTATTTCTGTGACCGTACTGTGAATGGCTGACAAGAATGATAGATTTGAATCTATAATTGTTTGAACTTGCTTGCCAGATGAGAAACTGATCAGAAGTTGCGCATCTATCAAGATGCGGCAGTAATAGATTCGGTTCCTTTATGTCGCAGCAGCTGCCCAGTCATGTAATGAATCTACTTTCTCGCTGTCAACAAAAACATGTTGATACCGCTGCGAGACGTGCAGGAAGAGAGACACTGGTTCTGGAAAGTACCGGCAGGAATATGGATCCGTATATATATATATATATATATATATATATATATATATATATATATATATATATATATAGAATGAAATTACCATGAAATGAGTACCCCTAGTTGCATACAGGTGTTGATATAAGTCAACAGGGACGGTTGAAAATGTGTGAATGAATGTGTGTCCCGCCCGGACCTCGAACCCACGATCTCCTGCTTTCATGGCAGGCGCTCTATCTAGCTAAGACACCGAGGACAAAGAGGATAGGGCGTCTACAGGGATTGATCTCTGGCACGCCTCCCGTGAGAACCATAACATATTGTCCCGCACTATATTCATAGTGCCCCTGCCCATTATAATCATTACTCACGACTTATTGCCTATTCAAATAAGAATTCGAGCACTGTTTGTGCATCCGCACAGAACAAGATGGTCAAATGGCCAGTGAGTCATATATATATATATATATATATATATATATATATATATATATATATATATGAAGATGGTATCTGTTCTTTCGGACATCAACAGATACCATCTTCATATATACTACTGGTCATTAAAATTGTTACACTACGAACAAGACGTGCTACAGACGTGAAATTTAACCGACAGGAAAAAGATGCTGTGATATGCAAATGATTAGCTATTCAGAGCATTCACACAAAGTTGGCACCGGTGGCGACACCTACAACGTGCTGCCATGAGGAAAGTTTCCAAACGATTTCTCATACACAAACAGCAGTTGACCGGCGTTGTCTGGTGAAACGTTGGGATTGTAGCCTATCGCGATTGCGGTTTATTGTATCGCGACATTGCTGCTCGCGTTGGTCGAAATCCAATGGCTGTTAGCAGAATATGGAATCGGTGGGTTCAGGACGGAAATACGGAACGCCGTGCTCGATCCCAACGGCCTCGTATCACTAGCAGTCGAGATGACAGGTTATCCGCATGGCTGTAACGGATCTTGCAGCCGCGTCTCGATCCCTGAGTCAACAGATGGGGACGTTTGCATGACAACAACCATCTGCACGAACAGTTCGACGACGTTTGCAGCAGCATGGACTATCAGCTTGGAGCCCATGGCTGCGGTTACCCTTGACGGTGCATCACAGACAGGAGCGCCTGCGATGGTGTACTCAACGACGAACCTGGGTGCACGAATGGCAAAACGTCATCTTTTCGGATGAATCCAGGTTCTGTTTACAGCATCATGATGGTCGCATCCGTGTCTAGCGACATCGCGGTGAACGCACATTGGAAGTGTGTATTCGTCATCGCCATACTGGCGTATCATCCAGCGTGATTGTATGGGGTGCCATTGGTTACACGTCTCGGTCACCTCTTGTTCGCACTGACGGCACTTTGAACAGTGGACAATACGTTTCAGATGTGTTACGACCCGTGGCTCTATCCTTCATTCGATCCCTGCGAAACCCTACATTTCAGCAGGATAATGCACGACCGAATGTTGCAGGTCCTGTATGGCCCTATCTGGATACAGAAAATGTTCGAATGCTGCCATTGCCAGCATATTCTCCAGATCTCTCACCAATTGAAAACGTCTGGTCAATGGTGGCCGAGCAACTGGCTCGTCACAATACGCCAGTCACTACTCTTGATGAACTGTGGTATCATGTTGAAGCTGCGTGGGCAGCTGTACCTGTACACGCCATCCAAGCTCTGTTTGACTCAATGCCCAGATGTATTAAGGCCGTTATTACGGCCAGAGGTGGTTGTTGTGGGTACTGATTTCTCAGGATCTATGCACCGAAATTGTGTGAAAATGTAATCACATGTCAGTTCTAGTATTATATATTTGTCCAATGAATACTCGTTTATCATCTGCATTTCTTCTTCTTGCAGCCATTTTAATGGCCAGTAGCGCATATAGTTAAGGCTCACCGGCCATTTGACGATTTTCTTCTGTGCGAATGCACAAACAGTGCTCGAACTCTTACGGGAATCGGCAAAATGTCGCGAGTAATGAGTATAATGGGCAGGAGCAGTATGTTTATAGTGCGGGACAATATGTTCTGGGTCTCACGGGAGGCGTGCCAGAGATCAGTCCCTGCAGTCGCACTATCCTCTGTGCCCTCGGTGGCTCAGATGGATAGAGCGTCTGCCATGTAAGCAGGAGAACCCGGGCTCGAGTCCCGGCCGGGGCACAAATTTTCAACTGACCCTGCTGTCTTATATCAACGCTCGTATGCAGCTACGAGTATTCATTTCATTGTAATTTCATATGCAGCCATGCCGGCTCCAGTGCCGTGGCCAACTGCACTAGGTGCCTCAGTTGACGATCCACAGCGCGAACAGCCCGCATGAGGTGCTCCCAAAGATTCTCAATTGGGTTCCACTACGAGAGCGATGAATGTGAGGGGAAGTACTGTAATCCTATCCTGGTGCTCTTCAAACCACGCGCGTACACTGCAAGCGGTGTGACACATTGCATTGTCCGGATGGTAAATGCCATCGTGCTGAGCGAAAACAAACTGCTTGTCGGTGGACATGGTCCCCAAAGATAGATGCATCCTTGTACTGATCCACTGCGCCTTCCAGAATGACGAGATAATCCAGGGAATGCCCTTTGGTCTGGCCCCTTCACATGATTGTTGCAGAATGTTTGTTTTCAGACGCTTCGCACTGTACACCTGTAGTGGTCCAGTTGCGACACTGGCTTGCAAATTACAGCCTCCGACACCGATGAACAGCAGTCAGCATGGGTGCATGAAGCAGGCACCTGCTTCAGAGGCCCATACACAGCAAACATTCACTGAACGGTAGCTGAAGGAACACTGTTGGTAGCCCCTTGGTTCATTGAGGCTTTCAGTTGCTCAACAGATGCACGTTTACTCGCCCGTAACGTCTCTGCAGCCGTCGTTCACTCCTTTCTTTTATTGCCTGTGATGCATCACAGTTGCCTGGGCGCCGGGTTTGTAGAACGCCATTCTCCTATGCATACTGTACTTTAACCACGGCGTCACACGAATAGCCGTTTCGGAAATACGAGGGGCGTTTAAAAAGTCCGTGGCAAGTCTGAGAAATGGCACCACCAGCGCGTATCGAGGTCATGTTTAGTTAGTAGCATCTTTGGAAAGGACGCACACCAAGTTTCAGCCATATTGGTCTACTGCTTTGTGTTTGGCATATGTGAGAATCAAGGCAGTAGAGTGATTGTCAAAAAACGGACGAAAAAGAATTTCGTGTGGTGATTAAACATTGCTTTATGAAAGTCAAAACGCCTCAGGAGACTAAGAGAAGGGTGATAAACATTACAGTGACTATGCACCTTCGATTAGAACAGTTGCAAGTAGTTTCAAAATTTTCGTAGTGACCATATGGGAACAAGTGATGCTGAAAGTTCTGGACGCCCTGTGGAGGTTACGACTCCAGAAATCATTGATAAAATCCATGATATGGTGATGGATGACAGAAGAATTAAGGTGCATGAGATTGCTAGTGCTGTGACCATCTAGAATGAACGGGTACATAATATTTTTCATATACATTTGGACATGAGAGAGCTATCCGCAAGATGGGTTCCGCGATTGCTCACGCTTGACCAAAAACGGAATCGCGTAAAGTGTTGCAAGGATGGTTTGCAGCTGTTCAGGAAGTATCTGCAGGACTTTAAGCATCGTTTCGTCACTGTGGATGACACATGGATACATTACTGTACTCCTGACACCAAACAACAATCTAAACAACGGGTTACCAATGGAGAATCTGCACCAAAAAAGGCGAAGACCATTCCTTCGGCGGTAAAGGTTATGGCGACTGTCTTTTGGGATTCGCAAGAAATAATCCTCATCGACTATCTGGAAAAGGGTAAAAGTATTAGATGTGAATATTATTCATCGTTATTGGACGGTTTGAAAACCGACTGCAAGAAAAAAGCCGGCGATTGGACCGCAAAGAAGTCCTTTTCCATCACGACAATGCACCAGCACACACCTCAGCAGTTGTGGTCGCAAAATTAACGGAAATAGGATTCCAACTCGTTTCACATCCCCCCTCTTCTCCAGACTTGGCTCCCTCAGACTACGATTTGTTCCCCAATTTGAAGAAATGGATGGTGGGACAAAGCTTTTATTCAAACAAGGAGGTGATTGCATCAACTAATCGCTATTTTGCCGACTTGGACAATTCCTGTTATTCGGAAGGGATCAACAAATAAGAACACCGTTGGACGAAGCTTACAAGTCTAAAAGGAGGCTATGTCGAACAATAAAATAGGTTTACCCTAAATACTTAAGTAGTTTTTATTTTTGCACCGACTTTTCGAACGCCCCTCATACTTCCACCCTTGGCTCTAAAGCCAATGATCATACCCTTTTGGACGTAAGATAACGCGCTCTGTTTCTGCATTACGAGAATGACTACACTGTTTTCCGCGTCCCCCTACACAATTTGTATACCCTAAACTGCTAATGCTGCCGCCTGCGGTTTGTGAGCGGTTATTGCACGCCGTCATCGGACATAGGTGGGGTCACATTAATGTGACCAAACAGAGTAATTGTTGAGGCTCAAGTTTGAAGTAGAAAAGGAAATTTGTTGACTTGAAACATGTTACTTTAGAGTCTAATGTGGATCGTCACCTTAACATACTTATCAAATGTGAAATGTTTCACATTTAATTTTCCTCAAAAAATATTATCTGTAATCTTTATTTACTTGGTTTCCCTGATTCGATTAAGGCGAATTAGAGGGCGATTCCTTTGAAAAAGATAGCATTTTACTTCATTCTTAATTGATCCACACGTGTGCTCCACCTCTAAAGACCTAGTCATCTACTAGACGTGTAACCCTAATCTTTTTCCTCCCTACCTTCTGAACATCGTCAGAAGATCTGTGCTAACCTTCACGATCTGTAAGAAGAAAAAATTTTGCTATCGCATTTGGGAAGAACCACTCACAAGGGAACCTCTGTATCGCACCTCCCTCAGATTTAATTATACGTTTGCACAGTGGATAGGCCTTGAAAAACTGAACACAGATCAATCGAGAAAACAGGAAGAAGTTGTGTGGAACTATGAAAAAAATAAGTAAAATATACAAACTGAGTAGCCCATGGGCAAGATAGGCAACATCAAGGACACTCTAATCTTAGGAGCGCCGTGGTCCTGTGGTTAGTGTGAGCAGCTGCAGAACGAGAGGTCCTTGGTTCAAGTCTTCCCTCGCGCGACAATTTTAATTCTTTATTTGTAGACAATTATCAAAGTTCAGGCACTCACACATAATCAACTTCGCTCTCCAAAATTCCAGGACATGTTCAGATTTGCTTGGACATATGCAAGATTTGACGGTCCACACACGGAAAAATTTGAAAACGTTAAAAACATATGTTTTGACAGAGCACAGGGAAAACTGTGTGACTGAAACTGTTGCATTAATTTGTTGTAGTTTATGTGACAAACTCTTATGTTTTCATCTCTTTTTTGGGAGTGATTATCACATCCACAAGAAAACCTAAATCGGGCAAGGTAGAAGAATCTTTTTACCCATTCGCCAAGTGTACAAGTTAGGTGGGTCGACAACATATTCCTGTCATGCCGTCACCAGTGTCGTATAGAATATATCAGACGTGTTATCCAGTGGAGGAATCGGTTGACCTATGACCTTACGATCAAATGATCACGGTTCCCATTGGAGAGGCACGTCCTTTCGTCTACTAATCGGACGGTTTTGCGGTTCGGTCGCAAAACACAGACACTAAATTTATTGAAGTGAACAGAGATGTCAATGAACGAACGGACAGATGATAACTTTGCGAAAATGAAAAAAGTAAACTTTTCACTCGAGGGAAGACTTGTACCAAGGACCTCTCGTTCCGCAGCTGCTCACGCTAACCTAGGGACCACGGCGCTCCTAACCTCGCATTATCCTTGATGTTGCCTATCTTGCCCATGGACTACTCAGTTTGTATATTTTGCTTATTTTTTTCATAGTTCCACACAACTTCTTCCTGTTTTCTCGGTTGACCTGTGTTCAGTTTTTCAAGGCCTATCCACTGTGCCAACTTATAACTAAATCTGAGGGGGGTGCGATGAGGAGGTTCCCTTGTCAGTAACTGTCGACGCGGAAGAAACATTTTTGAAGTAATACGTTTCTGAAGGTCTAAGGGAGCTCTTAGTTGTGTAAGTTCCTTGGTCAATTTTGGTGTTATTTAGATACAAGCATTGAGTCAATATCTTAACGAAGAGCTCTCAGAATCAGGGTTGAGTAATGAACAAGAAAATAACTCTTCGGAAGGCCAAAACCGGTTGTGATTGTATTATACAAAATTGACTGTATCAAAAATAAGAAAACAGTACCTCTTTTTAGAAATCTCAAAACTGATCCTTTGTTAAAATGTAGAAGAAATGTGAAGCTTGTGAGATTGTCTACATCCTAAGGGTTACCAACTGCGTGCATTCTAAGACTACATAGATTGTTCATTTCGAGGTGACGGAGCATAAAAATTGTAGTAATATCAACTATTTGCCTCTCTTTACTTTTATTACTCAATACATTTGCTTGTACATACCATGCACGAGATTACTGCTCCGTTCTAATGCGGTGCGTAGGTGGTTTAGTGTCCCAAAATAGAAGATTCATCATCGCTATAATCTGACTGACAAGAATCAGAAATTTCCCAGAGTATAGTTCCTGATAGCGGAACTATACGCCTCTATCCTTACTATGTCCATTGAAGAAAGACAGGTTTTCATTGAGAAAAGACAGGAAACAGGATAATGTCAATCATGGTGTATTTCAATAAAGTTTTAATGAAACCGCACTATGCAGTATAGGAGAGGTGGGGAAACGGTGGCCCCAAGAGTTCACAGATCTGCTACCGAAAGCTCACCACTAACAACTTGAGGCTTAATCTATGCCAAGGCCGTTTTGCGCTGATATCTCGTGCAAATACTTCAACATACGATTACATAAGATTGTAAGTGCTGTCTACATTGCTTTGAACCGGTGCGGATGAGCTATAATGTAAACATAGTTATCTTAATAAAGCGTAGTTACTACTCAAAAATGTTGTGCAAAAGCAGATAATCGTCCATGGTTGCGAACTTACTTTCGCAACATTATAAGTCTCATTAATATTACGAAATATCTGAGAATGTAGAACAACTTCAACTGTTATTACATTACAGTACTGTAAAGACATTTCTATCCCAGAGAATCTGTTTTCTACTTCCAGGTTCTCTGTTTCTCGGAAAGTTGTAATGCCTATTGTCTCCCGAGCTCGTCTGATTTAAGTGAGGAACATCTGTGTTGTAACGTAGGAAAGAAATGGGGTTTCGCGTCTGGTCTGTTATCAGACGAATATTTTTTTCTAATTTGTGCCTTGTCTTGTTCAGCTGCATTGCTTTTTAATTTCTTGAAGCACTTCCAGAGCGACAAAAATTTATTTTAGCTTTTGTGACAGTTCGCCTGCTGTGGAATTGATTATCTCTCTCGTTACACCTAAAGACGCAAAAGATAACAGTGCATCCTAGTCCATCATTTCGCCACAGTAGGCAAAATCAAATGAAAACTAAGAAGTAACATCAAACAGGTACCTACATTACTGAAAGACAAACGTATACCTAAAAGTAACACCTCTTATCCGTCCCTCGTCTATTACCCCAACTGCTATAAGCTCTATCGGAAAAAAGAATGGTGAACCGTTGCCCATATAACCACGAATCATGTCACATATGAAAGAACTGAGACTCGTTATACAGGAAAGACTTTTCCGCACGTATCTACGGGAGTCGCTTTTTGTGATTCTGACGCATCTCTGCTATTGGTTTATATCGTTCAATAGAAAAGCCTCACTGGGGAGAGGATATAGGAGATATGGCTGTCTTCATCACTGATTGATGTTATTTCTCACATCTCCTATTTATCACTAATTTGCAAGCAGCAGCTGTAATTAAGGATGTGTGAAGAAGTGTCTGCCGCCACTCTCTCTACGATAGCAACCGCTTTGTTTCCACTGTAGGGATTTCCGTGTGCATCAGATATTATGCGGTTCTGCAATCAAATGCCTCAGGTGTCTTGATATTGAGGGTTTCATCCTGTCAGAAGAGGAGCGAGATAACACTTTTCACCTTTGCTACGAGGGTTATTATCTGAGATCGACCTCTCGATATCTCGTCTGCTCTTCACACACAGCGCTCGGTGGCGCGTGTTCTATGATCTGCACTCTTATACGCACATTCCGATCTGGATAGAAGGCCTGAAACTTAGACGCCATAATCTGTTCTCAGAAAAGCAAACTGTTCTCTCTACAGGCAGCTTTCCGTGTTCTAACATCGCGAAAGTATCCAGGTACGTGTCTGTCACAATTATTTACGCATGTTGATGCAGCAACAATTTGCAGTTCCCAAACAAACGACGAAGTAAGCCTATCTGCCAGCGGAGTGACTGCGGAATACCTAACTACGTTTCAGGTGGCAAGTGCATAATGTAACAGAATTATTAAGGTACCAAGAGGGGACCGTGGTAACAGAACTTGGAAAAAAATCACTAACTCAAGTATAGAAGATGTAATAATGCAGTCTCCGTTCGCAACAAGGGAGACATTGTTCAGGCAATGGAGGAGCATTTGGCTCGAATAACTGCTGCTACCTGGTAAGACACATTGTTACTGAGCGATCGCTGATTGGAATTTCAGTTATGTCAGCTTACGACATCCTTTTTGGACGTGGAAGGTGGTGAGACAGATGGTGTTATACCAGGTGACAACGAAATCCAATGCGATATGTTACGTCAGCTTACCGGAGACACTGAGGAAATCTTCCAAGAGCTTTTCAATTTAATGTGGGAAACAGAACAATTTCTCGCATCGCAGAAGGCAGCGGTTTTAACTCTCCTCCTACGCTTAGGGATGGAAGATGCCTGAAAATTGGTCGTAGTGCGTCAGTAACTGTGTGCGTAAGATCAGGTCAGTTACAACAAGTCGCAACCCGAGGGAGCTGATCACTCAGCCCCTCGATGCGGCTAATCTTATAAATACGAATAAGATGTCGTGAGTGGACTGGTCAGTATCCTCTTAACTTGTTAACTGATGCACAGTTTACAGATCTTCTACATCATCATCCTCAACGTACCGGATGGTGCCCTTCATAAGGAAATTAGACTGCGCAAAGAGAGATTTAAGAGCAGCACGGTTCCCAGTCTCTGCGTCAAGCTTAGCCTCCACTGTACACGAGGTGGCCTTTCCTGATGGTGAGACAATAATACGAGGGTCGCTCCAAAAGAAATGCACACTATTTTTTTAAAATCCACCTCTTATTCTACATGTTTGAAATTTTACAGTGTGTAGATACATCCTTTAGGAACAATATTTTCATTTCTCCACATAATTTCCATCCCTGTCAACTGCCTTACGCCATCTTGGAACCAGCGCCTGTATACCCGCACGGTAAAATTCTGGACCAACCTGTTCGAGCCACTTTTTGGCAGCGTGCACAACGGAGTCATCATCTTCAAACCTTGTTCCACAAAGAGAGTCTTTCAGTTTCCCAAAGAGATTCTTCCAAGAAATTCATCTCCACCATTCTCGTACTGTTCCAAAAGTTAGCTGCATACCGTTTTCTTGTTTCTTTGTGAGCCACTGTCAGCATCCTGGGAACCCACCTGGCACAAACCTTTTTTAACGCTAACACTTTCAGTATTCTGCAAGCTCTTTGTTGTGGTTGGCAGGAGAGTCAACCGTGTTTTTCTAAAGGAGGCCGAAATGCACGCGTTTTAGCTCACGCAGGCTGTAGTGAGGTCTGGAACGTGACAAGGGAATTAGAATTGAGAAAAACGGACGTAGCTGGTGGAATACTTAACTGTAATCCATTAATGGAGAACGTCGCTCTTTATGGTACATGATTCACAATATCAATAGTACAGATACTGGCGCCTTGCTAGGTCGTATCAAATAACGTAGCTGAAGGCTATGCTAACTATCGTCTCGGCAAATGAGAGCGTAGAAGTCAGTGAACCATCGCTAGCAAAGTCGGCTGTACAACTGGGGCGAGTGCTAGCAAGTCTCTCTAGACCTGCCGTGTGGCGGCGCTCGGTCTGCAAATCACTGATAGTGGCGACACGCGGGTCCGACGTATACTACCGGACCGTGGCCGATTTAAAGGCTACCACCTAGCAAGTGTGGTGTCTGGCGGTGACACCACACTCTTCCTGCCTCTATCCCAACGTAACGTGACAATTCGTTCACTGTGTTGCATCTGTCAGCAGTCACCAATTCGTTAACTCTCTGCACATTGTCTGGAGTGTGTGCAGTACGAGGCCTGCCGCTGCGAGGACAATCCCCAATACTGCCATGCCCACTTTCATCATGTAACCTGCTTGCCCACCGGCTATCTGTACTGTGATCGACAGCGGTATCGCCATACACCTTTTGCAACCTCTTTTGGATGTTTCTCACTGTCTTGTTTTGACAGCACAGGAATTGTATGACAGCACTTTGCTTCCGACGAACGTCAAGTGTAGCAGCCATCTTGAAGACGTGCTGTGACGGCGCCACTCACGGGAACAGGTTGAACTAAGTTTGAAAACAAGCGGGAAGGATGTATCTACACACTGTAAAACTGTCACACATACAGAATGAAAACTGTATTTTTATAAAAAATAGTGTGCATTTCTTTTGGAGTGACCCTCGTACAAAACGACTCTGCTTCTCAGACGTCTGCAAACCATACTGTTATGAGGGCATTCACGGAATGACAGTTCGGTAATTGTTCGCCAGGAAGGAGAATCATTTTGATTCATGCAAGTACACTGACAATAAAATCGCAACACCAAAAATTAATTAACGTAGAGCAATGAAATTTCATGAATACATTTGTCTAGGTAACATATTTAAGTGATTAAAATTGCAAGATCACAGGTTAATGTAAGTCAGAGATAAGCCATTGCAAATGTGAAATTCTGGTATAACCGGTATAACTACAAGAACGTTGAATGCAGGCATGGCAGTGTACATGTATTGTGCTGTAGAGGTGTCGGATGTCAGATTGTGGGATGGAGCTGAACGCGTGTTGCACTTTTTCGGTCAGTTCGCGGACGATTAATGGTGTTTGTGGATGACACCGGAGTTGTCGTTCGATGATGTCCCATATGTGCTTCACGGAAGACAGGTCAGGTGCTCGCGCAGGCCAAGGGCCATGTTGACACTCTGCAGAATGTGTTGAGTTACAACAGCGGTATGTGGGCGAGAGTTATCCTGTTGGAAAACACCCCCTAGAATGCTGTTCACGAATGGTGGTACAAAAGGTTCAGGTAGACGTACAAATTTGTAGTCAGGGTACGTGGGAGAACCACGGGAGTGCTTCTGCTGTCATACGAAATCGTACTCCAGACCATAACTCCAGGAGTAGGTCCAGTATTTCTAGGACGGTGACAGATCGGTTGCAGGCCCTCGACCAGCCTCCTTCTAACCAGCATACAGCCATCTTCAGCACCGAGGCAGAACCAACTTTCATCAGAAAATACAACAATTCTCCACCCCACCCTGCGATGAGCTCTTGCCTGACCCTACTGAAGTCATAAATGGCGCTGGTTTGGGGTCAGTGGAATGCACCATACAGGGCGTCCGGTTCGGCGTTGTCCTTGAAGTAACCTATTTGTAACAGTTCGTTGTGTAGCTGTGACGCCAGCCGCTGCTCAGATTGCTGCTGCAAGTGCAGTGTGATGCGCCAGTGCCATACGCTAAATACGATGATCTTCCCTCTCGGTTGCGCAACCTGGCCGCCCAGAGCCCGACATTATGCGACCAAACATTCTTGTGATCACCGCTGCCAGCAGTGATGTACGCCCGCATCTCGTGGTCGTGTGGTAGCGTTCTCGCTTCCCACGCCAAGGTTCGATTCCCGGCGGGGTCGGGGATTTTCTCTGCCTCGCGATGGCTGGGTGTTGTGTGATGTCCTTAGGTTACTTAGGTTTAAGTAGTTCTAAGTTCTAGGGGACTGATGACCATCGATTTTAAGTCCCATAGTGCTCAGAGCCAGTGATGTACATTCCTGCCATGTCTTTCTGCAGTATTACGGAAGGAACATCCAGCTTGTAGTAACCCTATTACACGACCTCGTTCAAACTCAGTGAGGTGTTGAACATGGCTTCTTTTTGGCCTTAAAAGCATCCTTGACTGACACCGGCTAAAAGCAGTACATTTAATTAAGGATCTCTACTATTTTTAACTCTCGACCTTGCGATATCTGTTTTACAACTCTATATATACACTCATGTTCATAAATTAAAGATAATGCTGATACATGGTGAAACAACGCTCTGGTGGGCGGTTTGCGGGTTTCAATCACCTCGGGGAATGACCATGCAGTACAAGACCTGTAGTCGTCGCACAGTGGTGCTGGCAGCAGCCCACATACGCAGAGGTGTGTCGAGGCATGTCAGAGTACGGTGCAGAGAGTAAGTGTGCAGACGTTTTCAGACGTGCTAATGGTGACTGTGTGTTGAAAATGACTCAGAGAACACATATTGATGACGTTATGAGGGGTAAACTACTAGGGCGACTGGAGGCTGGTCAAACACAGCAGGTCGTTGCACGGGCCCTCTGTGTGCCACAAAGTGAGATCTCAAGATTAGGGCAACGATTCCAGCAGACAGGAAAATGTGTCCAGACGCTACAGTACGGGACGTCCACAGTGTACAACGCCTCAAGAAGACCGATATCTCACCATCAGTGCCCGCAGACGGCCACGGAGTATATAAGGTAGCCATGCTCGGGACCTTATCGCAGCCACTGGAACAGTTGTCTCCAAACACACAGTGTACAGACGACTGTACAGACGTGGTTTATTCGCCCTGAGACCTGCAAGGTGCATTACACTGACCCCTCATCACAGAAGAGCACGTAAAGCCTGGTGACGAGAACACAGTACATGGTCATTGGAACAGTGGTCCCAGGTTCACGGACGAGTCTAGGTAAAGTCTGAACAGTGATTCTCGGCGGGTTTTCATCTGGAGTGAACCAGGAACCAGATACAAACCTCTTAATGTCCTTGAAAGGGACCTGTATGGAGGTCGTGGTTTGATGGTGTGGGGTGGGATTATGATTGGTGCACGTACACCCCTGCATGTCTTTGACAGAGGAACTGTAACGGGTCAGGTGTATCTTGACGTTATTTTGCACCAGTATGTCCGCCTACTCAGGGTGTAGTGGATCCCATCTTCCTCCTAATGGATGATAACGCACGGCCATACCGAGCTGCCATCGTGGAGGAGTACCTTGAAACAGAAGATATCAGACGATTGGAGTGGCCTGCCTGTTCTCCAGACCTAAACCCCATCGAGCACGTCTGGATGCTCTCGGTCGACGTATCGCTGCAAGTCTTCAAGCCCCTAGGACACTTCAGGAGCTCCGACAGGCACTGGTGCAAGAATGGGAGACTATACCCTAGCAGCTGCTCGACCACCTGATCGGGAGTATGCTAACCCGTTGTGCGGCCTGTGTACGTGTGCATGGTGATTATATCCCATATTGGTGTCGAGGTACATGCGCAGGAAGCAGAGGCGTTTTGTAGCACATGTGTTTCCGGACGATTCGTCATCGATACCGTGTACTTACAGGTCTGTGTTGTGTGTGTTCCACATGTGCCTGTGCTATTAGCGCCAGTTTTTTGTAGTGCCACTTTGTGTGGCACCACATTCCGCAATTATCCTTAATTTATGAGCGTGACTGCAATCTAAGCTTTGTGTGTTGTGAAATGGGTGGCTTATATACTCTTTTCAGTGGTAATCAATCAGTTAACTAAATTGTCTGCGGTAGTATTACAGTTTCTTTCTACAGTGTGTCTCTAAAGTCACTATGCACTTCAATGAAAGAAGACAGTGATTGAAAAATCAATTTTATTGTGACGTTTTACGCATATTCTACTGCTCTTCTACATCAGATCAACACATATACTCCATCTTTTAGCAGTGGAACGAAAGGTAGACCTTAACATTTCAACCGTAATGTGACCTGCTGCTTCCCTGACACGATTCCTTAGATCAGGCAGAACATTCTCTTTGCTAGTTTACATTTTGGACTTGATATACTCCCATGCAAAAAAAGTCTAAAGGAGTAAGGTCCGGTGAACGGGAAGCCCACAGCCCAGGTGACCCTCTGCCTATCCACCTCCCTGTGAAGGTTCTGTTTAGGCAATCATGATGCGTGCAAAATGTGCAGGCGCGCCATCTTGCTGAAACAGAACTGTATCCCGTATGCTATCATCCTGAAGTTGCTGTTCAAGGAATAGTTCTAACATGTCGAGGTAGCCGTTACCTGTTATCGACCTTTCGTCAGTGGAAAACGTGCCATACAGTTTTGCCTTTGTCATAACCAACCAAACATTGACCTTCGGAGTATCACGTTCCCACTCCGATACCCCATGTTGTTCTTCATACGCCCATATTCCGCTGTTGTGTTTGTACGCGCGCGCGCGCGCGCTCGCGTGTGTGTGTGTGTGTGTGTGTGTGTGAATTCCTAAGGGACCAAACTGTTGAGGTCATCGGTCCCTAGGCTTAGACGCTACTGAAACTAACTTACGCTAAGGCAGCACAGACACTGTTGCCTGAGGGAGGGCTCGAACCGCCGGCGGGTGTGTATCTGTGCACTTTCCCACAAACGTGGAATGTGGTTTCATCGGAGAATAAAATGCTGTCCATTAAATTCTCGTTCTCTACATATTCCAGGAAGTAATAAGACATTGCCCGACGAGAGGAGAAATTCTCGTCTTCGTGGTGCAGAAACTGCATGTGATAATGACATTTCCGTAGAGTGGAACAGGATTTTCCATACTATGTTGCGAGGAACATTCAGTTCCCTGCTGAAGCTTCGAGCTGATGCGTTGTGGCTCCGATCACTAGTAATTTGTACCTACTACATTGTTTCTGCCGTTACGTGAGGTCGTGCATGACGTACCTCTTCACATACACTGCCGGTTTTGTTTACAAGCAGATGAGTGTGTGCCCTTGAGGGGGATGGTTTGTTAAATTTACGGGTAAATTCTGCTCTGGAGCCTTCATATGACAATCCGCGTAACCGTGCACAAACAACAACAACCCGTTCTTCTGTGCAAAATATCGTGCACGAAGGTACCAATATCTACAGAGAAAAGAAACACACATTAACGTTTTCATGTAAATGGATATTGACTTCAGAGACACACACACTAAGATACCAGTGTCTGAAGAGACAAGAAAGAACAATCAGCGTCTTCATGGAAATGGATAGTGACTTTAGAGAGACCCTGTATTTACCGCCAATCTTATTTCATAAGTTTTAATACCACATAAAAACCCGTAATTACTACAGGTATTAGTTTGTGTAATTTTAGTGGAAAGTTCGTAAATTTTGTGCTTTTCAGTCACACTCGTCTCTATACGTGGTGTCACCGGAAGAATGGTCAGTTTTTAGGAGCATGAATGGAAAGCTCATTTGAATCAAAAACTTTCGTATGGACATTCCGAATGCTTTCCATTATAGAACACATTTAACGTACATTTATTTTTAGGCTAGCGGCTCGCACGTATGCGTCTCGCGCACACAGCGTCTTTGGCGTTTTATTCTAGCCGAACCTACTGCTCTGATTTCAGATTCTTTGCTCATAATGTCTTCTTGTCATTAAACTCGCCCATTTAAAACACAGCTGTCCATGATGTGTTGTGAAGTAGTGCAAAGGACTGAGAGTGTCTCTCACACAGAAGCATCGGTTGACTGTGTTTGTGTAAAACCCCAGGCATCTACACTAATGAACAATACAAGGATATAGTATTTATTTGCAGCTTCTGCGATGGTAGTCCTCATGCTGCTGTCGAAGAACACAGTCTGCGCTTACCATCATGCCGAATTGCCGATCGTAGAGTCTTTACCAGAGTCTACAGCGCATTGCGTGAACAGCTATTCTACCAAGTTCTTATTTTTCTTCTGGACGTGTTCCACGGACAGGTGTATGGCGAAATTACATGCGGAAATCTTGTACACATTTCACATACAGCGTGCCCAGAATGTTCACATTGGCGACGATGCCACAAGGCTTAAATCCTGTCACTGTTTAAATGACAATCGTCATTTGCGTCCATTAATACTATTCGCTGTTGAAACCACATTTAACGGAATGGAATCAACAACAAGCATAATAATCATAGATGGTCGCAGGAAAATCCTCAGGCTATAATGGAAATCAGTTTCCACGCTCGTTTTTCGATCAATGTTTGGTGCTGCGTGGTAAGTAACATGTCGATAGGTCCAGTCATTTTAGAAGAGCGAATGACGGGAGAGAATTATTCGCATTACTTTCCGAAATTTTTTTTTTTTTTTTTTTTTTTTTTGCGCATCCTGAGGACATTTCTTTGGCCACGAGGACTGCAGTATACTTTCAGCGTGGCAGAGTCCCTCCACATTTTACCAGACATGCGAGGGAACAACTCAACCGCGCTTACAACCTCTGGATTAATCGTAGTAGTACAATTAACTGAGCATCAAGATCGGCACACCTTACACCATTAGATTACTGTTTATGAGGTTGGATGAAGTCTGACGTGTACAAACGAAAGGTGAATATCCGATAGGAACTTAGGAGCGCCGGAACAAACACCGATAAATCCACATTTGCTGTTAATAGAGAAAGTTACAAATAGTGATCTCTTTGTGGTTGCACAAGCTATGAAAAGAAGAAACACACCATGATGCAGGAACAGAAAACACTATTCAGAGTTTCCAATCCATTACCAATTTTATCTTTCTGTTACCCAGAAATTAAACGCAACAAAAAGGAGGTATTTGGTTGTGATCCGACCGCTTGGAGTTAATCGGTTCGTACTCCGACCGCATTGGATATATCGGGTTTTGTGTGGGCAGCGTAGTTCGATACCATCGTACTGCGACTATAGGAGTGTTTCGACACTGGTCGTTTGCGACCAGTCAAGTGAGGCAAACATCCAGACAGTAATACGGCTCCGTAATACTACACATAACACCTTGCAGTAGTGGTATTGTGGGGCGTGAAATGGATGATGGACGCATAGTGAAAAATTTTAACTTAGGTGTGCGGCGACCCAGAAGACGAGAAAGGAAAACAGCAGTGGAACGAGCAAGCCGGTTTGTATGGTAAATGTATTGTCGTACTACATTATTGGGGCATGTGGCCTTTATGGGTTATAAGGGTTGCTTGATTTTTGTAGGTATCGTGATGCTGATCCTCTGGGATTAGACCTTGTAAGCATAATTCAGCAAAGTTACAATGTTCAAGAATATCTATGAAATATCTTCTTCGAAACAGGCAAGGGTTTTATAAGACTCATTCAAAAGTTGCACAGGGCGTGTTTCTTACTTCTTTAATTGCATCAAATGCACCACGACGGTGAAGAGAAAGTAGAATATCACCAGAAAAGGAAAGTATGGGACGTGCATTTGGTACCTCATATTACCTAATGGACGTAAGAAAATAGACCCGTATGTAAGGAATTGTTTATGAAGCTGTGTAATGTCAAAAGGGATAGGGTGCATGCAACAGCTAAGACAATGTTTGAGGTACAGATTCCTACAGAACGACGAGATGGGGACGGGAAGTCCATAAAATCAGCTGAGAAGAAGGCAAAATTCAGAGAATTTTTAGACAAACTTCCGGCAACCGAGAGCCACTGTGACAGACGTAAATCCAAACGTATTTATATGCCCTGTGAGCTAAGGCAAAGGAAACTACAGGAACTATACAACGATTCGGTTCCTCCGCATTTGCAGATCAAGAAGTGTATGTTTCACGAGGTATTTACGATCTCGTTTAATATTGGTTTTCGGTCACCTTTCTCTGGTGCTTGGAGTACATGCATTGTACTAGCACAAAAAATAAATGATGCAACCGATCCTCGTAGGACGAGAGTCTTAATGACGGAGAAACGAGTACATACCTTACATGCAAAGGCATTTTATAACTTCTGTAAAACCAAAGATCCTGATTCAGTGTCACTCTGTTTTGACTTACAACGAGTCCAACCCCTGCCACGAACACGTATCCAAGAATCATTTTATGCACGACAAATCAGTTTCTAAATTCTTTATTTCGTCGGAATGGACTCGAGGAACCCAACGTTTTATCAATGGACCGAGGACGTAGGCGGCAGAGGTTGGTTCAGCACTCTTGCATTACTTGCATTCGTTGGCCTTCGACGGAACAAGAATGTTGAGACTATTCTGTGATGCGTGTGGGGGTCAAAACAAAAATTTCGCCGGCTAGGGTGGCCGAGCGGCTCTAGGCGCTACAGTCTGGAACCACGCGACCGCTCCGGTCCCAGGTTCGAATCCTGCCTCGGGCATGGATGTGTGTGATGTCCTTAGGTTAGTTAGGTTGAATTAGTTCTAAGTTCTAGGGGACTGATGACCTTAGAAGTTAAGTCCCATGGTGCTCAGAGCCATTTGAACAAAAATTTCCACATCATACACACCATCATGTTTTGGCTTGTCAGCAAATCTCCTGCACAATTAGAGGAAATAAATTTGACATTTCCAGTAAGAGGCCATAGCTTTCTCCCGGCAGACCATGTGTTCGGTTGAGTTGAGAAGCACCTTAGGACACATATTGACTAATATCAAACAATATACAAGGAGCGTGGTACTGTAGGAACTTAGGACAGGACTATGTGTTACAAAATATAAAATCCGCTGTAGAATCCTGCCAAAAGGTCCCTGAACTAAGGGACATAAAACGATGAATCTTCAGAAAATGCATCGTCATTCAGGGAAAAGGACAAAACAGACAGGCAAATACATTATTCCAATTAAAATGTTACAGGAATTACAAGCATGAAACTGTTGGGGAAAGGAAGCGGTTCTGTATTTTAAAGGGCCTCAGAAACCATCCACAGACACTGGAGATTGTACATGTACGGCATAGTCTGACAGCGGCCAAGGAACATGATGTGCGATGTTTTCTGGTAAAGCAATTGGAAGAGACTGGGCAATGGACGCTCGTTTCCTGTGATACAAAAACCTTCTCAATGACAGTGAAGTCTACGAAGAAGATGCAGATGAACAGTACTCGCAGATGAGCAGCGTGATTGTTTGGAAGATGGACTGACATTGATAATATAATACCTAAATTGCATTATGTGATTATAAAACGTGTTTGTTGCCAATAAAACCTGTCTTGTGGTGGCAATAGTGTGTTCCTTGCTGGACTATTCCGGGGCGCTCGGATCAAAGTCCGATAATTCCGAACGGTTGGATCAAATCCAGACATCTCCATATGTCTTCACTGAATTCCCTGAGTGTTGCATAAACATCTAATGAATGGAATATAATGTTCTACATCGTACTGTCTGCTCCTATATTTTGGTATTATACCACATTCAGCACTTGTGCAACAGCAAAGTTAAGCGTCAAATAAGTGCTTCCCAGGAGTCATCGGATTTTGATTCAGTTGCGTTTTTCAGCTGACGATTTGAACTCTTGACGTGGCGTTGTGCTGAAAAGTATTTTGTGGCAGCATGTATTACCCCCGTATCTCCCCTCTGCAGCTCAAACACGCGAATACAGCAAAAGTGGATTTATCGGGTTTTGTTCCGGCGCTCATCCACTGCTTGTCGCATCATAGACGCTGCTGCCGTCACTAGGCAATCAGACAAGCAACCCCACATGTTCTCCCAGGAATGCTCAAATGTAATTAGGTTGACTGTGGGATATTCGAACATTTATTTTGATCTGTACAAAAGCTGTAATGTGAGGTGTACGATAATGCTTTGAGGTGAATGTGTTAAAAATACCAGTCTTCCGGCCGCGGTGGCCGAGCGGTTCTAGGCGCTTCAGTCGGGAACCGTGCGACTACAACGGTCGAGGGTTCGAATCCTGCCTCGGGCATGGATGTGTGTGATGTCCTTAGGTTAGTTAGGTTTAAGTAGTTCTAAGTTCTAGGGGACTGATGACCTCAGATGTTAACTCCTATAGTGCTCAGAGCCATTTGAACCACTTTTGTAAAACGCATGTGTAATGTTTACTATTTTACATGTGTACATGTGTAAAAACTGTCGTGTCTGTCTGATTGAACACGCTTCTCCAAAACTGCTAGATGAATTTTCATGGAGTTTCCGCAGGTAACTTGACCATAGCTTGGGACACTGTACAGGCCTTAGTTTCTCAAAATCGGGTGACGAAAAAATCGTGATTTAAAGTTTTGTTAATTCATGTTTTCTGTCTGTTGAAATACTCTATTCTCTAAAACAGCTAGTTGAATTTTCAAGGGGGTTTCACAGGTAACTTTAGCGTAGCTTAAGTCACCGCGTCAGCTCTATCCATTGAAATCGGATCACGAAAAAAAAAAAAACTGATATCGTAAGTGAAAGTTTTACACATATTCACACTGTAAATTCGAAAGTAACCCTGTCTATTAGGTTTGCGCGATTAACCTGCTGAGCCGATTTCGATGAAATTTCGTATGGAGATGGCTTGAATCCTGGGGAAGAACAGAAGCTACTTTCAAAAGTTTGCGGTACAAGCTACTTATCGATTTGAAGAGTATTACGCGTATTAAGGAGAAATATTTACCCTTTGAAAAAGCTATTGACTCTTTGACTTTCGATCTTTTTCATATTTGTGAAAATGCTTTAATGATTGATATGTGCTACGTGATACAATTCAAGGTAATGAATATAGTTCGTTTGCATCCTTCAGTGTATTTAATCCATACTAATATGTTATTTGGTGCATAATATACAAGTTGTATAAAGTATATCTACGTCAATAGCACGATGCATATATCCGCGCTCTAGTCCATGCCCCTCTATAGACACTGCTCGGCAGAAATTCTGCGCATAACGACGCATCGTGCGTTGGGACAGGTTGGGATGGGAAGAGAGGGGCGCACGTCATGAGCTCTGCTTACGCGAACAGACACGTGAGGTCAGCTGAAGTTATTACACGTATTCTAGCTTGATTATTCATTGTCAATCATCTAACGAAGCTACTGATATGCGAGCGGAGTCACTGGTAACAGTTAGTACAGAAAATAAATAACAATGACGTCACGCTTGCCATTTGCTTGGTTAGAGAAGCGCGAAGTCCGTTATCAAATGATGCCATCTGTTGCATCCTTGATCCCACGGTTCGGGATGTACGCTTCCGATCGCTTAAGTTATATTGATCAGTTTTCAGTGTTGAATGTCGATAAATTTGCAGAGCTAGAAAATTTTAACATCCGTGACGTCATTGCTTATAGGACATTTCATATTGGAGAGGTCTACAATAGAGATATGGCTAAATCATATTACGTGTCGTCTATGCCTTTGGTTCTGAGGACTAGGAACCATCGTAAAATGAATGAATCTGAATCAGTGTCCAATTTCGGAACACTGAAACCGGTGTGTCCTATTAAAATACTATAACTAAACCAAATGCCAAATCACAAGATCATGCCACGATATTACAACAGAAGAAGGCGTACCCGCATTCAGTCTACAAAGCAATAGACAATATTTCTATTAATACCGAGAACTATGTAGGTGCACAACTAGTCCTGCATGGTCCATCAGTGTTGTGTGGTGGAGTTCTTAACTTTACCCTTAGCAACAATGATACCATGGAGCATGGTAACGGCTGGGTAACTGTAGCCCTCGTTCGTCGACCTAAAGTCGATAAAGTTGCAGGGCTAGAAAATTTTAACATCCGTGACGTCATTGCTTATAGGACATTTTAGATCGGAGAGGTCTACAATAGAGATATGGGTAAATCATATTACGTGTCGTCTATGCCTTTGGTTCTGAGTACTAGGAACCATCAGAATTAGTACGTCCATAGTAAGTTTTTTGCTTAAAATGATAATCCCTGACATATCCCTGAATATTGACCATTCCTCCTAGGACGTACTGCACATTTACTACTAACACTGAAGATTACACCCTACACCTTATCATCAATATCAATGGAATCTGTGCTTCGCTGTAACTCATTTGCCATGGATATGGTTGCAGCTGCTGCAGTGTACAGAGCCTGAGTGTATAAGGATTCTTCTTTATTCCGTTTTGTTGTTACCACCTAATTAATAGCACACTGTAAAGTCACATATTAGTTTACTGTTGCCGATAAAAGTGATACATGCCGTTCCATTCATTGCATCGTTTAGTGAAGTTCCTTCTCGCAATGATGACTTCTGTGGTCGACAGATAGCTGTGGACCACTATCATCATTCACCAGCTCGGAAGGAAAACACATGAAAAATCAACTGTTGTACATTCAGACAATATCTACATCGGCCATCTACTTGAATATTTTGCAGTTCACACTTACATGCTTACCTGAGGTTTCATAAAACCACTTCTACGCTGTTTATCGATCGTTCCTCTCTCGAATCGGGAAAAATGAACAGCTAAATCTTTCTTTACGTGCTCTGGTCTCTGTAATTTTATTACAATGGTCCTTTTTCGATATTTGGGTTGGAGTCAACAAAGTATTTTAGCATACGGAGCAGTAAGTTGATTGAAATTTCCTCAAAAGGTCTTGCCACTATGAAAAAGACCATTGTTTAATGATTACCACTCCAGATAGCTTTTCATATGCGTTTATACTCTCTACCTTATTTTGGGTCATATAAAACGATCTGCCCTTCTTTGAACTTTTTCCCTGTTGTCCGCCAATCCTATCTGATAGTGGTTCCATGCACTCCAGAAATATTCAAGAGAATAACGAACAAGCGTAATGTGTGAAGCCCCTTTAGTAGAGCTGTTGCTTCCGAGAGTGTTCCGCCAATAAAATGCAGTCTGTGTTTCGCCAGCCGGCTCCTGTGGCCGAGCGGTTCTGGGCGCTTCAGTCGGGAACCTCGCTGCTGCTGCGATTGCAGGCTCTTTGGCCTCGGGCATGGATGTGTGTGGTGTCCTTAGGTTAGTTAGTTTTAGGTAGTTCTAAGTCTAGGGTACTGATGACCTCAGATGTTCAGCCCCATAGTACTTAGAGCCATTTTGTGTTTCACCTTCCCCACAACATTTTATAACTGATGGTTCCAATTTAAGTACGGGGAGAGGGGGGGTGCAAGGTTCATGTATCTCCCTCTGTATCCATTTATCAAGCTACACAGCATGGAAATGTTTCCGGACTGTCAGTGTAACGCGATCGCATCATGTTGAAGCCACACCTTACAGCCATACAGTAACGGTAAAAGCGGAGATCAAGATGACCATCACCCACGACTCAATATCGCACAAACATCAATGCAGAAAAATGCAACCAGTTATTTTTTGAAATATTTCTTTACTCTCATAAACTCGCCACACGGCTACTATTCATGGTGATACACTTAAGCTTTTGTCTATCTTCTTATCACAGAGCTTGTACCCAGCATTCGCTACGGAAATAAAATCGTATACCTCATCTGAAGATAAGGTTGAAAAGGGGTTTGTAGGAATAAACAAATACGTTAAATAAATGAATGGTTACACTTTTCTGTATTCGTGTTCTATACACAGTCACGGGTTCTGGAGCATCCATAACGAATAATCGTAATCCATATCTTATGTTTACACTCAGCTTCCCTGAAAGCTGTTTGATGTGACTAAGCCGGCAGCTGTGGCCGAGCGGTTCTAGGCTCTTCAGTCCAGAACCGCGTTGTTGCTACGGTCGCAAGTTCGAATCCTGCCTCGGGCATGGATGTGTTATGTCCTTAGGTTAGTTGGGTTTAAGTAGTTCTAAGTCAAGGGACTGATGACTTCAGATGTTATGTCCCATAGTGCTTAGAGCCATTTGAACCATTTTCTGAAGTGACTAATTGAGATTATCCACCATCCAACAATTCACGTTTTCGCAATGAATGATTGGACTCATTGTTGTAATATTCGCTATTGTAACGTTGGGCAGTTGGATGTGAACACTGCGTAGCGTTGGGCAGTTGGAGGTGAGCTGCCAGCAGTGGTGGATGTGGGGAGAGAGATACCAGAGTTCTGAGAGGTCACTATTAGTGGACGATCTGGACGTTTCCGTCATAAAAGGGAAATTTGTAAAGGTGGATGTCATGAACTGTTATATTATGAGTTTTGAACACTATTAAGGTAAATACATTGCTTGTTCTTTATCAAAATCTTTCATTTGATGACTATGCCTATCAGTAGTTAATGGCTGCAGTAGTCAGAATCTTTTTTTTAGCTGTCAGTATTGGCGCTCGCTGTATTGCTTTAGTTCGAGTAACGAAGATCTTTGTGAGGTAAGCGATTCATGAAAGGTGTAAGTTATTGTTAGTCAGGGCTATTCTTTTGTAGGGATTATTAAAAGTCAGACTGCGTTGCGCTAAAAATATTGTGAATCAGTTTAGTGATGATCAGAATAAGTTAAGAGAGAACTGTCTGAGTACGTTCAGTTTTGCTCGCCTCTTTCAGTATCATATAACGTAGAAGTTTACTGGAACAGTCATTCTTTACATACAAAGGGGAAGTTTCAGTGGTGCCACGCTCCTAAGAGACACTGATGTCAGTTGCTGTCTATCTGTATCTCTAGAGCAGTTCGTTGCCTCGTAAAACTCCCTTATTACAGGAATCCTATCAGAAAACCTATGTCTCTGTTTGACACAGTTACCTTATGTCAACGGATTGTTAAGTCTACAAGGAAGCACAGAACAAATGGTACTGTTGGCAATGTATTATGAGACGCAGTGCTTGTGGTTTGATATTACCAGATTGACTTAGTCTGTTTCTGGCATTATAATGCAAAGAACGCTTAAGAAAAATCTTAAACTCAGAATAGACCCTCCCTGGGTATTCATCATGAAGCTGTGGAACCATGGAAACATCATCTATACACATAAAGCGAGTTTAAGTTTACTGGTACCAAAAACAATTTCTAATGTTACTTTCACTGTCACGAGGGTCTTGAAATAGAGTAATCGGTACACTATACCTAAGGTTACATGTTTCACTGCACACTTTAACAGCATAAGAAGAATGTTACACATTCACGACCGAGCATACTGTGACCACTGGTTCATCAGCGGTAGAAACACTGATACAGTGAAACAAAAATACACTAGACATAGTGCATAACGTAAGTGTTCTTACAGGAGAAGCATGGAGTCTTCATTGCAGTTCCTTTCCTAAAGACATCATTCACATATTCAAAATACACTTTAAACAAAACTGAGCTCATTAACTAACTCTGAAAGCTAACAGCTATTTAGCCTTATACTACGGCATTTGTAAGAACTGCATGCTAAACAGGTATTGCGTAATCCACAAGCTCCCTAGAGGAGCTTCCGAGGCTTCCGTTTTCGCCTCTCGCACGATGAGCCTTTTCCCCAGAGTGCCTCACAGTCTAGGCCCACATGAAACTTCGGTGACAGCATTTGAGTGATAGACAAATGGTTTCAGTTTAGCTGCACTTGGAAGTTTGGCTTTACAGGCGAAAGAAAACCGAACGCGTGCTTGACACAAAGACTTTCCTCCATCAAAGAGAAGCACACACAGATATGTTAAAGTCATTGGACCAATGATGTATATCCTTTCAATCCAAAATATGTGTGAATTTCTAAGGGAGCAAACTGCTGAGATCATCGGTCCCTAGACTTACAAACTACTTAAAGTAACTTATGCTAAAAGAACAACACACACACACTCATGCACCATGGAGGCGTCAAATCTCCGGCGGGAGGGGCGCGCAATCCGTGACATAGCGCCTCCAACCACATGGCCACTCCGTGCGGCAAAAAGGCTTAGAGACTGGATTCACAGAAAATGGAGAAAAGTTAATATGGTGGTTTTAGTGTTTCTTAGTTCTTCATAGTCTCCCTCCACTTGAGCAGAGAACGCTCCTGTAACCGTGTAAAACTGTCAGAAAGAGCATTTTTATGATGTTCAACTCACACATCATTGGCTTGAATGTGGGTTACGTCGCCAAAGCCTTGACCCTTCATGTGAATTTGTACACTTCGTCGTTTTGTGGTAGGTTCGTATTGATAAGCCAAGTCTCGTCATCCGTGATGACTTTTACTTCTTTTTTTAGAAGATGTCCGCGTTTTGCGTTTAATCATGTAGAGAGCAGGTGTCCAGGCGTCATTTCTTTTTTTTTTTTTTCTGGAGTAGAGTGCGCAGGATAAATTTTGTACACACTTCTCTCCTCTACAGTATTCCGGAGAATCTCTTCAACAATTAATTTAAAGATGATGCTCCATTGCGATTTGTTACCCAACAGCTTTGACACACTATGAACACACGTCCACTATGTGACACCGCCAGCTCACAAGTGACTGCTCCAATGCACATGTTTTATTTACAAATGTTAGTTCAAGCTACCACCGCAATTACTGTCCTGGCGTTTCTTACATGTTAAGCAATAAAATCTGTCTCGCAACTACACTGGGCAACACAATTAAAGAGTCACATTTTTGAAACCTTCTAATTATCTTCCATTACGTCACAGAAGCTTGAAATTTGACTCAAAGGTGTCTGCAATCTTCCTCTGTAATAGTACAAAAGCGGACCTGACGACGCTTCAGACAGCAATGTGGGAAATAAACGTCACAGTGAAACGTCCCCTTTTGAACAATTATAGATGACTGTGCTTGAACTGACACACAATATTTTTAGCGCAACGCAATCTGACTTTCAGTAATCGTTACAAAGAATGGCCCTGACTAACATTAACCTAAACGTTACACAAATCACTTACCTCACAAAAATCTTGGTTACTCGAACTACTGCAATACAGCGAGCGCCACTACTGCCAGCTAAATAAAAGATTCAAGCTACTGAATGCACTAACTACTGATAGGGATAGTTAGCAAATGAAAGATTTTAATAGAGAACAAACAATGTACTTACCTTAATAGTCATCAAAAGTCATAATATATATAGCAGTTCACGACAGCCAGTCTTACAAATTTCAAAACTCCGCCATTTCTCTCCCCACATCCACCACTGCTGGCGGCTCACCTCCAACTGCACAATGCTACGCGCTGTTAAATCCATCTTCCCAACGCTACAATGGCGAGTATTACAACAATGCCAACCAGCCACAGACTGCACACAGCACAGCCAGTGATCTTCATACAGAGCGCTACGTGGCGTTATCAATAAAAAAAAAAAAACCTAAACAGCCTACTTACATAGCCCCCATGCTCCCCACAAAAATTTTACAAAATTGTTTTGGGCAGTGGTCAATACAGATTTGAAAAAAAATTTCATAATTACAATAACAAAGATATCAAATGCACACACTTATTGATACAATGTTGGTCAAAAGCTAAAATTTTCTCACAGTTCATAAAGACAGTCCTGATCATTCATCACAGTAAAATTGCAGTTTTTTCCCCTCAATGTCTGAGCAGTAAAAGAAAATGCACACAGAAGTAGTGGATTTCCATGCTGTCTTGAAGAAGTAGTGTTGTCCTTCCAACGGGCAGGCATTGCTGACTCTTGACATGCAGACAGGTAATGGGCCACAACAGAGCAAACCCACAGCAGAGTCAGTGGAAGTTTTGAAGAATATTGGTAGGTAGCTCATCACAGAACAGACCCACTGTAGTTCCGGTAGAGATTACGGTTTTGGTGGGCCACCAGAGATGCAGACCCACTGTAGTCCTTGTAGAGATGCCCAGCAGCCATCTATTGCGACTGTGCAGGTGCACGATCACCATTGAAGAGTCTTGCGGAGAATACAGCAAGTCTGTAAACCACCACTTGTGCACTCACAAATTTTTTTTGAAATGCCCTTAGAACCAGCAATGCTGTTATCCAGTCCCTTGCTGAATTATTATCACACGTGCAAACACTAACAGTCCCTACTTCTCACATATTGTCCATATACTATGACCAATAGAAATGTGTACAGTGAAAAGTAACTTACAAGTTACTTAATTTGATGAACTGGTGTCAATTACAATTTTATAACATAAGAATACAATTACAAAGGTACAAAATTCATCATTAAAGAACATAACAATACAGATAACATTTGTGGTAATGCAGGCTTTACAGAAGAATAGGATTAAACATGTACATCAGTGTTACAGGAATTATGACATAAGTAAATATATAAAATAATGAGAATAGTTTTCGAAACATTAATTTCACACATGAGCATTAAAACAAAACAGAAGAAATAATGTCTAAACATAGTATTTGAAAAATTCTACAACATAAATCTTATTAGCTAAACACTTAAAGACTGGAAAAAGACAAATACACTAGGGTACATAAACACATAGCGAAATAATACAAAAGGAAAGACAGGGTTCGTTTTCAGTGTGACATTTGGTACTGCAGTCCAACCCAAAACTTCGATGTGTTGATCTTTTCCCTTATTTCAACATTTGTTTCCACCAAAAAAAAAAAAAATCCTATCCAAGTATGCTTTCTGTATTCTGTTCACGTCCTCTTTCAAAATTCTTTTTTGGCCAAACCATTTTCTTATAGCTTCCAAATGCATTTCTTCCAATTCATCACAACTCGTTCTCACATATAGCCTACCCCATCTTAAGCTAACTTAAATCTACTGAGCTCAGATGTTAAACTAAGGGACGAGGTAATGCAGCAGTGCAAAACAATTAACATAAACAGCAATGATAAAAAATGCAAATTGGCAAAGCAAGCAGTATAAATTAGCAAAGAAAATGCAATATTACAACTAATATAAGGAAATGGGCAGCAAACAAGAAAAATAAATCAGTAGTAAAACTAGCTTAACAAAGTAGTACAAAGTGAAATTTAGAAGCACTATGCCTGGCAATCAGCAGCAGCAAATGCAATAACTTACATCTAAACATGACAAAGCTCAAACAGAAAAAAGAGTAAACTAAAGACAACAATGCAGATAAGGGAAATGTCTGTTCACCTCTCAATATCTATGTCATTAAAGTGGTGCACCACAAAAACTTATTCTATGAAATAAATTACCAAGTACTTGAAAAGAAAATTATGTATGCAGTTCCTGTGAAGGGAAATGTCTTTTTGTGCTCCCTCATTTTTTGGGAAGTATATCACAAAATTATTATTTACTGGATCTGTAGACAGAAAATATCTATATTAGTACATCTATAAAATGTTATTTTAACCAATGGTGCAGTGCAGCTAGAAACTAGATATTAAACAAAATAGGCAAAGCAAGGCATGAAACGTCATTCACTAGCCATATGGCATTTCATAATGCAGTAAACAATCTATCAACTATCAAGACAATAGGCACGAAATGTTTCTCATCATTTCATTTCAGTAAATATCATAAATTAAGAACTCTACAGTGTAGTCATGTTTTCAAGTTTGAGGGTGTCGTATTTACGATGCTTTCTACAAAGGACGGTCAATAGCGAGGATAATGGCCTCTTTCTTTTTCTTCTCCACCTGTGCCTCTGAAAGGCACACACTAATGCTTTTTTCCAGGCGACTGTCGCGCAGCTGGGTGCCCACAACACATTACGTGCACGTGGCCACTTACGTTTCTTACTGAAATATTTACGTCAGCAGTTTCCGCTACAGTGACAGTCTCGTATAAAAATATTTTCACAGGTTGAGAATTTGCGCTACAAATGTGTAGAAACAAAATCCTATTGATATAACAGTGTCCAAGAAATTTTCGTCGACATTGTAATACACTCACACATTTACATACATTTGAGCTGCTAGGGGGAACAAAATGGTAATCGCCAAAATCAAAGTTTCGAGATACAGCGCTTCTAAAGTTTCAATTGAACTGCAAATCTGAATAATTTTTTTTGAACAGTCTTTTTATTCTGTAGTGATTCTAACATCTATCTTCTACCATACAGACATAAATGAAACTCAGAACTGACTAAAACAAATGAAATATACAAAAATTATTACATTACCGTACACCATTAACAACACATAGTAATAGAACATTACATATTAAATTTTACAGTAAGTCTTCAACACTTCACTGAAACTGCAAAATCATTCATCACTCTCATTACTAATGTCTTTTTCATCTAAAACTGTTGGCTTTAGTGACACGAAAAATCCATTGTGGACAGGTGATATGTAATTTAGGAGCCACAGGACGTCAGCAACTTTCTTCTTTTCAATAAGCCTTGGCCCATTGTATTTAAGTCGAAGCGTAGGAACTGGTCCTTGACTTCCACGTATCCTGAAGTTTATTTCATGCCAAATGTCATGACAAAATGACTCGCTGATGAATAAAGATGATTGATATTCGGAGGTCACCTTCCACCTACATATTTTCCTTAGGTTGACATCTCGATCATCAACTTTCTTCTTTCTGAAGACAAACGCTTCTTTAGAGTGTCGTATTTGATAGAAATCCTCTCTTTTCATATTCCATAGAAGCCGACTTCTTGATGATCTCGCACCACCGATCTGGACTGTACACATCTTGTACTTGTCGGCGAGTGTAATTTTCAATTGTACTTCAGGAACAAAATGGTATGTACATGTAATTACCATTATGTTCGTGAAACATACTAAAGACAGTATATTTGCAAAATAACATACCTCTGAGTCCTCTGGTTCGTGAGAAATGTATTCTGGATCCCTCTCGAAGAAATTAGTATCATTGGAAGTATATTCCTCGTCTTCTGCCATGTTCACTGTTGCCATAATCTCAGAGATGTTTTTACTTGCCGCCATTCTCTCTGTCACTTACCATTATGTTTCCGCAACAGGCGGACAGTGGCGCTTACCATTAAGCTCCTCCTTGACATCTGTTGAATGAATTTAGAACTGGTAGTAAGTTTACTGCATTGTGCATCCCACAGGTGGTGTCATTAGCCATCTACCGCAAAATACACGGCGATGGCGCTTACCATTGTGTTCCCCCGAGCAGCTCATTTCATAACTCTTAAAGTACGATTCTTGGCTTCCAACAACCTTTTTCACAAACCAGAGTTCCTAACCACTACTCGTTATTCCTTACCTTATTACACATATACATATTCATCAACACGTCTTCAATATTTCATCATAATAAATACATAGCATAATCAGATTTCTCATATAGCATCATCTCCTTGATCATAAACATAACTCAACAGCATAATACACATCATCGTCGTAATTATAACATCATAACACCTCAGTCAAATCTCAAAAAACGTCGTCGCTTTCTGCAATAATTTCAAAACCTAAAAAAAAATTCTCTGCTCATTTCAATAGTCTCAAACGTACTTTAAAAATCATGATCTCATACCAAATACATCATTCAAAGCTCTCATAGTATCACAATGGCTCCAAAAAAACACGAACACTTCACAAAGTACAGACAAAATACAATTTCATAAGTATGAAGTTATCCAACTGTGTAATTGCGTAAACATGTGTCACTGACATAGTAAAAAAAAATTTTGTTTCTCTGCTAAATGGTCAGATAACTGCGTATTTTACGCGTTAGAGAAATGTGATACCGATTTGTAAAGTTGTATAAGCAAATACCATACACGCTAGGGCTCCTTGTGCTTGCCAGACACATGGTACACAAAGTAAGCGTGTACCCCCGTGAGGATTAATGTCATTATACTCTCAGGTGTTACAGATTACAGCAATGGAATGAAATGTATCACGGAAAACCTTTGTATCTTTGTAATTCAAAAATCTTGAAAAATAAATGGTTTAAGTACAAAATTAATCACTCAAATGCGTGTCCTGTAGCGCTAAATGTGCGTTTTACTATAAGATAACTCTGTGGAAGTGTCGTAGTTATGGTCCTCTGTAAGCAAAGTTCTGCTGAAGTCAATGTACTTACCTCATCATAAACGAAAGTGAAATGCTTTGCGTATAGAAATCGTAGTTATTACGTACCTTACCGTGATCAAGAAAGTACTATAATGTAATGTATTGTTGTGCTACGGAAAAGGCTGTCTCATTGTAGCTATACCACAAAAGTTACTACTAAAACATGTTTTACTTTCCAGAATAATACAGAAAAACAGTGCAGATATAAAACAGATACACCGCAAAAGCAACAGTGTAAATTGTGTCACATATTAGTAGCGTCATGATATAATCGTGTAGCTGTCAAAGCAATTAACCAATGTGTCATCTGGTATCTCTCAGAAAGCACTTTAAATCCATAATGTATTTTCAAGTAAACCAAAATGTTGAAGTAATATTTCATTAGCAGTACTGGTATATGTTCTAAGTATGTAAGCCTTATAGTCGTTACATAATCGTGCAACTAACAAGCAAGCATGTACACACACAATAACACTGTGTCGTCTTTTCACTATAACAAGCATTCGTAATTTCTGTTTAAATATGTTCTCTAGGTTCTAGGCTGGATAGTTAACTTCAACATATTTGTGCATGTTAACAGTTTTTTAGTGTGACAAATTGTACTAGTAACATGAAATGAACAGCTTTATGGCAAAGACAAAGTTAAAAGGCAGATTATCTCTCAAGAAACGGTTTTACATGTGAAATGTGGTGCAATCATTTACCCTTTCTAGTGCGCAGAGTTTCAGCTTCCAAGTAATTATCATGTTGTATACGTCGGTACGGAATGCTAAAATTTTTCCAAGGTTAGCGTCTATGTTATTTTTCTCTGAGCCAGCCGGGGCACGTGGCTGCCTACGGTGCGAGTCATTGTCTGTCTCTTTGTTGGCGCGCGCCGTTATTGGGATTAGGAGACCTAACTGCTACAAATTCACCTTGTCGAGAGGGCCCTGCTCTGTTTAAATCCCGCCAGTTCTGATCCAGTTCAGGTCTGTCGTTACAATTATATCGTCTGTCGTCATGTCGGTAGTTCCTGTAGTTTCTTTCTTGTCGGTTAAGTGGTGGAGAATTTCTCCCTGAATCGTAACTGCACGCGGAACTGTTACGTCTGAAGTTATTCTGTCTCCTTGATATTAATAGTTCTGGTTGCCATATTGTCTGTTTCTATGCTTGTTTCTGTCATATTCATTAATACGGAAATGCGATCTTCCTCTGTAACTATTACTCTGCCAACGGTTGTCATACGGGTGGTGTCTGTTTTGGTCACGATTTGTGTTGTACAAATAGCCTTGTCGTGTATTATTTCTTTCATCGCGGAATTGTGACAGGTGTGACCTGTAATTGTTGTGCTCCTGTTTTCGCGCTCCGCAGGTTCGAATCCTGCCTCGGGCATGGATGTGTGTGATGTCCTTAGGTTAGTTAGGTTTAAGTAGTTCTAAGTTCTAGGGGACTAATGACCACAGCAGTTGAGTCCCATAGTGCTCAGAGCCATTTGAACCATTTTTTTTCGCGCTCCGCGATTGTCAGTGTCAATTTCTAATTCTTGTAAGAGTCCCTGAAAAGCTTCAATGTCGTCTTTGCAACTTCCTGCCAAAATAATATGTCGTAAATGTTCAGGTAATTTGACTAAGCAAATGCGGATGAGTTCTGAGGGGCTGTATGGGTTTGACAGGTACTGATTCTTGTGCAACATGTCTTCAAAATATTTCACAAGACTGGAAAATTCAGATTGTTCGAAATGTTTCATCATTATGATGCTATGTTTTACTTGGTCTTGTGTGGCTTGGGACCAATATGCTGAGAGGAAGGCATGGTAAAATTCTCCTTCACTGTGGCAATCGTGAATGACCGATCGCATTCTTACAGCTGGTTCATTCTCTAAGTAGCCACACATAAATTCTAATATGTGCTCTAATGACCAGTTGGGGGGGGGGGGGGACAATGAGAGAATTGATGAAGCCACGCTTGTGGATGAATGTCGTTGCCAGAATTTTTAAATGTTTTGAATTTACGTGTAGTAATGAACAGCTTATAGTCAAAATTATCATGTCGGCGAGTCGCATGTCGGTCATTGTTACGTCGTTTCGGTGGTTCCATCTCAAAATTCGGTGTACCTTGCCAATTTCTTTCATAATTTCCGAAGTGCCCTGTGTTATTATTTTGTGGCTGTACCGTATTTCTATATCCCTCTTCCCGTATTGGACCGCGAGTGTCCTCTGAAATACGTAATTCTTGTACTACCTGTGTCAGCTGATCTTGTACTTCCCGGATTTCTCTTTGGTGTTGCGTATTAATTTGATTCTGATTTTGTTTGAATTTCCTAATTTGTTCGAACTCTTCTGTGTCATTAAAGACTATCGGTTTTGTGTCATTCAGATTATCATCTACCTCCGTAGATAAATTATTTAACTGATCCGAAAGTTCAACTACTTTCTCTGATAATGAACTGATTTCCTCCATGTGTCTTTTTGAACCAATTTTCAGAGTATCTACTGTGTCCTTTAAGTTTTCTTGAGTTTTTGCAAGTTGCGTAACCGAATCGGTAGATGCAACTGAGTCAATTTTAGCTTGCAAAGTCTCATGATTTTCATGAACAATAGTTTGCAGTTCTTTTATGGCTGCTTCGTGATTCTGTAATGCATTTTCATGCCGCGAAAAAATAGGTGGTAAATGCTCACAAATTTGTGTTTTTACGTCATTACAGACTTTTTGACATTTCGATTCGATTTTATGTAATTCAGTAGTTAAATCTTCACGTGTTTGTTCATGCGTATGTTCCACTGAGTCTAACTTTTGAAGCTTTCCACTGAGTCTAACTTTTGAAGCTTTTGTTCCATTGCGTCTAACTGTTGCTGTGTTTGTCTCTGGTATTGTTCCATTGTGTCTAACTTTTGAAGCTTTTGCTGTGTTTGTCTCTGGTGTTGTTCCATTGTGTCTAACTTTTGAAGATTTTGTTCGATTGTGTCTAACTGTTGCTGTGTTTATCTCTGATTTTGTTTCATTTGCTGCATTAATTGAAATAATAATGTATTAGTGTCTGGAATCTGTTTCTCTACACTTTTTGGCAGTGCATTTTCACCGGCAACATTCACATTTTGACAAGCAAAAAAAGTGTCTTGACTCATTTGAGAAAACGGTGAGGACCCAAAACCTGAATCTACAGTATACACAATATTGTGTTCTGTCATTTCAGATTCCCGAGGCGAGCTGTTGCCGACCGATCGATCGATAATGCTTCCCTGTTCACTAATTGTTTCACTGCCTACACCATTATTTGCAGCCCAATCCATTTCCCTATGCACAATTACCAAATTACTACTTTGAACATTAGTTAATTCATTACTCGGCGGCGCTAACACACTGCTTTCGTCTTCACGGTCATTTCTCAGTTTTCTTTGAAGCCTAGTATTACGTTTTTCACACGCCATTATGGTCACAATGTTCCACACGACAACACAGAAAAGCACAATTTGAAAAGCAAAATAACAAAACACATTAACATAGCATTGAAAATAATATCTCGTTAATTGCAAGCACAGATGCGAAATACTTGCTGCAAATCTACATGCATGCCACAACTGTTTTATTGTACAACAATGAAAAACTACAACTACAAAGGAAATTCTCTCTATAATTGCAAGCTAGCAATAAACAAAAGCTACACTAATTACACAAACTACAAGAAAAAATCAGAAGATTCCAATGAGGTATCCTCGGCTAAGGGTCGACATATGAAACGTCCCCTTTTGAAAAATTATACATAACTGTGCTTAAACTGACACACAATATTTTTAGCACAACGCAATCTGACTTTCAGTAATCGCTACAAAGAATGGCCCTGACTAACATTAACCTAAACGTTTCACAAATCACTTACCTCACAAAAATCTTGGTTACTCGAACTACTGCAATACAGCGAGCGCCACTACTGCCAGCTAAATAAAAGATTCAAGCTACTGAAGGCACTAACTACTCATAGGCATAGTTAGCAAATGAAAGATTTTAATAGAGAACAAACAATGTGTTTACCTTAATAGTCATCAAAAGTCATAATATATATAGCAGTTCATGACATCCAGTCTTACAAGTTTCAAAACTCCGCCATTTCTCTCCCCACATCCACCACTGCTGGCGGCTCACCTCCAACTGCTCAGCGCTATGCGCTGTTAAATCCATCTTCCCAACGCTACAATGGCGAGTATTACAACAATGCCAACCAGCCACAGACTTCACACAGCACAGCTAGTGATCTTCGTACAGAGCGCTACGTGGCGTTACCAATAAAAAAACCTAAAAAGCCTACTTACAATAGCTAAGAAGGTCATGTGAGATGTAATACAGGGTAATGATGTCACATGGGTTGCAAAGTTCACCACGAGTCTGCCCAACGCCACCGTGGACCTGTCACACGTTGGGAAAGTTGTCAACCATTCTTAACCACATTTAGCCACTCCTTTCGACACCTCTGCGATGAACATTGGAACTGCGATTCCCAGCGTTGAAATCATGAACTTTTGTTATGGGTGCCCGAGGAAAACATTTCAGACACACTGCGCGTTAATTGTCGGCATGTATGAGCCTCAGGGATGGCTTAAAGGTTATCAATGAAACTACCTCTTTCCTTCAGACGTTTCACACGTTTCCCAGTCGAAAACAATGTACATAGTCCAGTGAGTAACAGGATGACGTTCTTAACAACCTCTGACACTGCTAACACCCCCGGACAATTCAACCCTTTTCTAAGGACAGCGCGGCCCTTCAAGCGCACTGAACGTGATCTCGCCCCTTTTGAGAGCACCGCCACCGCCGTTTCTGCTCCGGTGAACAGCGCGGAACCACTACCAACCTTTTAAAACCATTCAACGAAATTCGAACATGATCTGAAGCAGTAGAGGGTGTCAATGACGTACCCCCGCCTCTCCCCCCACCCTGTGATCACGTCACCGAAGCGTGCGAAACAGGATGTCTGAAAAAGCATGAGCACTCTTCACTACTTTGGATCACGTTCAAATTTCATCGAATGGTTCAAAATGTTTCAAATGGCTCTGAGAACTATGGGACTTAACATCTTGGGTCATCAGTCCCCTAGTACTTTGAACTACTTAAACCTAACTAACCTAAGGACATCACACACATCCATGCCCGAGACAGGATTCGAACCTGCGACCATAGCGGTAGCGCCGTTCCAGACTGTAACGCCTAGAACCGCTTGGCCATTCCGGCCGGCTCCATCGAATGGTTTTGAAGGGTGTCTAGTGGTTCCACCCTCTACATCAGAGCAGAAATTGCATTTGCGCTACACTCCAAAAGGATACGATACGTTGAGTGTGGCTGCAGGCCAGCGATGTCCGTAGAGAAGGGTTAAGACTTGGAGGAATCCTGACAATAACGCCATCATGTTGAATAATGCTTTTCGTGCAGCCACAGGACGTCGTGTTACGTCTCAAACCGTGCGCAATAGGCTGCATGATGCGCAACTTCACTCCCCACGTCCAAGGCGAGGTCCATCTTTGCAACCACGACACCATGGGCCCAACTACCTGCCGAATGGACCGCTCAGGATTGGCATCCCTTTCTCTTCACCGATGAGTGTCGCATATGCCTTCAACCAGACAATCGTCGGATACGTGTTTAGAGCCAACCCGATCAGACTGAACGCCTTAGACACACTGTCCAGCGAGTGCAGCAAGATGGAGGTTCCCTGCTGTTTTGTGATGGCGTTATGTGGGATCGACGTATGCCGCTGGTGGTCATGGAAGGCGCCGTAACGGCTGTGCGATACTTGAATGCTATCCTCCGACCGATAGTGCAACCACATCGGCAGCATATTGGCGAGGCATTCGTCGTCATGGACGAAAATTCGCGTCCCCATCGTGCACATCTTATGAATGATTTTCTTCAGGATAACGACATCTCTCGACTAGAGTGGGCATCATGTTCTCCAGACATGTCTTGGATAGGTTGAAAAGGGCTGTTTATGGACGACATGGTCCGCCAACCACTCTGAGGGACGTACACCGAATCGCCGTTGAAGAGTGGGACAATCTGGACCAACAATGCCTTCATGAACTTGTGCATAGTATGCCACGGCGAATACAGGCATGCATCAGTGCAAGAGGACGTGTTACTGGGTATTAGAGTCACCGGTGTGTACAGCAATCTGGACCACCAACTCTGAAGGTCTCGCTGTATGGTGGTACAACGTACAATGTGAGGTTTTCATGAGCAATAAAAATTGCGGAAATGATGTTTATGTTGATCTCTATTTCAGTTTTCTGTACAGGTTCCGGAACTCTCGGAACCGATGTGATGCAAAACTTTTCTTTGATATGGGTATTAGAGCGATGAAAGGTTTGTAAACCTACAGCCACCTCTTTAATTTTCAGCGGATTCCGATGTGCCAAAGCCTCCAACAAAACGAGTAAGTGGACCTCCCCGCAATGGACACAACATGTGATGGGTAATTGCTTATATTCGATTTTAGTGCTTTTCACTACATCTGTGAGGCATATGGCGTTTGAAAAGAAGAGTGGGAAGAAACGCGACGACTCTGGAGCCTCCGCTACTGTAGCGCTGAACCTACTACCCCAATAAAGATAGTGATTTACGGATTGGACATGCGGTGTACATAATGTGCGTCTTAGAGATGAGCTTCCACCGTGGCGGCTCCCCAATCACTTGTACAGGCCGGAAGTCAGACACTCCCCAACTTGTTTGTATAATTCAACATCAAAAAATGACTAAAATCAAGAATTATTTTCGTGGAGGCGTTATTGCGATCAGCTTGTCACTTTGCGCAAGATACGAAGTAAGCTATCATCCCAATTTCTCACTAGTGTCCTAGCATTACAAAATTTAGGAACATTCAGAATTCTTAAGAAATTGTAACTGAATGTTGACTCCAACGAATGGGTGTCACACCATACCACGGGCTACAGTATCTTTCAGGTGCCACATTTACCTTTGAAAGCCAAAAGGTAATATCGTAACATCACTTAAGAACAAATTAGTGATTTCGTACTGTTGCTTACCTTTTCTTTCTTTTTTTAAAAAAAGCAATTGTGCGTGTTGCCCTTTACCACTGTGTGTTACCACAAACCATTGTCTGCTGCCTGCACGGTATACTCACCAAACGTCAATTACAAAAACAGTCTCGTCAGTTTTTCCCCTTTTGCAACTACTTTGTGAAATGACATGCACTTTTTTGATAGCACTTGTTTTTTATGACTTTAATTTCTTAAATTTCTATAGTTGTTTCTGGCAATTTAACAAATGTGTGAAACATAATTACCATTAAATTTACGATTAATTAAATGAGTGTCATACTGTTGTATTATGTTCAATATACCAGTCTGTAGTATCTCTGTATTTCCAAAATGGCAATTCACTTCTTCTTAACATTGGGACCTTGTTCCGAAATAATTATTTTGATTGCTGTACCGTATCCTCCCTTCCCGTACCCGTTGAAACGGAGTCCAGGCGAAGAGAGAATCACTTTGTTTGATAGGCAAAGGGGTCTGATGCAAGGAGCATAGTCAGTGCGTTAGGAGGATACGCACTGAGTTCAGAGTTGGGCAGGTGTCTCTCTGCTTTTTGATGGGACAGCCTAGCCCTCCCACGATCTCCAACGCATCGACGGGCTAACACTCCGAGAAAGAAGCCGGAAGCAACCACATTTATGACAAGGGGAACAAAACAATATATAGGTGGGTTATTCTAACTTGAAATCCTTGTACGGCAGTGCTGAAACGTCCTCATAGAAAAACTATTAATGACAGCGCTGGTAAACCTCTTACGTCATTTGACTTTCAAACAGCTGTGCAAAACTGAACGTACTCAGACAATTCTCTCTTTACTTATTCAGATCAACACTAAACTGACACACAATATTTTCAGCGCAACGCAATCTGACTTTTAATAATCCCTACAAAAGAATGGCCCTGACTAACAATAACCTATACCTTTCGTGAATCACTTACCTCACAAAAATCTTCGTTACTCGAACTACTGCAATACAGCGAGCGCCAATACCGCCAGCTAAATAAAAGATTGTAACTACTGAAGGCACTAACTACTGATAGGCATAGTTGGCAAATGAAATATTTTGGCAGAGAACAAACAATGTATTTCATCCGCTTTCAAAACTCTGCCATCTCTCTCCTCACATCCACCACTGCTGGCGTCTCACCTCCAACTGCGCAACGCTACGCGCTGTTCACATCTAACTGCCCAACACTGCAATAGCGAATACTGCAACAATGCCAACCAGCCACAGACTGCACACAGCAGTCAGTGATTTTCATACGAACGCTACATGGCGTTACCAGCATAAAAACCTAAACAGCCTACTTACAGTGTGTCTTTCTAATATTGTTTAACTACTAGAAATAAAGGTTGCGTTATGTCCTTTACATCTCAGAATTGTATTTAACAGCACTCTTATTAGTTAGCAGGAACTCTCTGTGCAGACAACGAGTGACAATAGGCGCTTCTAAATATAAGTTTTGTTACTTAATCGTGAAATTGTTGTGATCCAGCTGCCATTTCCGGTCTCTCTTAATGTACCATAAGCAAAAATTAGTTACAGGCTGTTTTCTGTTTCGTTTTATATTCCTGTTCTGGGATGTTTCTTGACACCCGTCTCACTATGTTACTGAACGGGCGCTGAAGACCTCGCTGTCGTGCGACCAAAACCCCTCTACTACTACTACTACTACTGCTACTGTGATAAGCGTCTTAGATGTGGAGGCCGTTGTCAACAAATGAAGTGGCCCCTGAAGTATAAGTTTTGTTATCTAACTGAGAAATTATTGTGGTTCAGCTGCAATTTTTGCGCTCGCTTAATGCACCATGAGCAAAAAATAGTTCCAGGTTACGATAAGCGTCTTAGCTATGGAGACTGTTGTGAACAAATATGGCGAAGGGTAACGACTACTACAAATGATCCATTTGTTTTCAAAGTTCTGTATTTTATAAATGTACAAATGTACATTTTCTAAATGTACAAGTACGACTGATGCATGATTAGAACTGTAAACTGACCGAGTTTGTATTGTGCCCACCAGTTGACATTATGCGTGCAGAGCTTTCCCAAAATAGCGACAAAGCAAGAGAAGGCATATTTTGTATGATGTAATATGCATTATGTTTATCTGTTACATCAGAGTAGCGTGCCTTCAGAAGGAATTATGGAAAATAAACGCCATCTAAAGAGAGTGTTGTGCTTTGTTATCTACTTGATTGCATCTGTAAACAGAAACGTGCCGGTTGACACAGATGCAACCATACGGAGGGCGAGGGATAGTTTCGCACGCAGTCCGAAAGAACCAATGGTTCGTGCAAGCCACGAAATTGAAATGCCGGCAGCAAACTGTGCGAAAGATTTTTTGACAGCGGTTACAGTATAAACACTACCGTTTGCATCTTGTGTAACAGTTATTAAAACCGGAAGATCATGGCTGGCGCCTTCAGTTTTTCATCGCAGTTCAGGAAACAATTGAGAAGTTCATACGTCAACCTTCCATTTACCTGGAAAGGCGAATCGACACAATGTAAGAGTATGGACATCTGAACATCCTCATGAAATTGTGACGCACGAGTAAGATTCGCCGAAAGTTAATGTTTTCTGTGCAGTGTCATAAACGAAGCTCTGTGCCGTTCTTCTTCTGTGAGAAGACTGTGAGGGGTACTTCTTACCTTGATTGTGTTGCAGTTGTGTTTGTTTCCACAGCTGACAGACGGTGCTGAGAATTTCATCCTCGATCTTGGAGCAACGATGTTCATCGCTGCCTGAAATGCGAACTTCCGCATCGCTGGATTGGTTATAGTGGTGATGTGTGTTCCCAAGTTTGCCTTTCCTGACGCCTTGTGATCTTTTCCTCTGTGGGACGTTAAAGAGCTGTTCGCGTACCCCCACTGCTAAGGACAGTGGAACAGCTCAGATAGCATAACAATGCCGCTGTGATCACCACTGACAGGGTGTTGCCACATAAGGTACCGAACGAACTTGTCCACCGCTTGGACATGTCTCGTTTGACCGGACGGGCTCTTGCAGAATATTTCTTGAGTCCAAAATGCAAGCTTGGAGAATTTACAGCTCTATTCATGCTACAATCATATTTTCACCTGTAATATTCTGAGAACTATAGATCTTGGAAATAGGATTAATCAGCTATAGTAGCACTACATTAGAAAGCAGTCGAATTGTTGTAATGTAAGACGCCCACCTTCAATCGCAGGCAACAGAAAACCTTCAGATGTGTAGTTGACATATCCGTAGCAAATGTCACAATGAGAGTTATTTAGCTATTCTGAAACTTTTTATGTTTTATTGTAACATTTGCTGTGATGTAACAAGTTATATTATAAACGTTTTGTTCAAGTTACATATGGATGATGCAATAATTTTATGTTTCCAATGTTATTCCATCTTACGCTTTAGTAAATTACATTTGAATTATTGTTAGATTATATTGCGACATCTTTGACGATGGCGCACGTTTGGCTGATTATGCTAACCTAGATGAAGGCAAATGAAATGTCTATGCTGTAAAATGAAAAAAATTTAAAATATGTAAGCAAGCCTCATTGCAACATAATAGTAATTTATCGACGATGTTTTATACCGATGTATGAAGATAGGCGTCTCACCCAGTACCAGCTGGGCTTGCCTGAGCAGCTTTTATCTGTTTTTGAATCACAATGACATTTTCTTCCATCTTCTGTACATAATTAACACTTCGTCTTTTAGTATTTTGTCAATACGTAAAAAATATTGACACCTACCTTTCTTTCGAATTCCTGGCAAGTTATTTTATATCTGTGGCGTCTTGCCGTAGCGGTGATAAATGCTTTATAAGAGTATGAAGTTCTATAACGATTTCACAGAACAATATTTAGAGGGGTGCACAGTTTAATGCATTCATTCAGTCGATAAAAGAGTAAGTAATTGTTCATAGAAATATTTTATTTCACAACCACGATGAACAATAAATACAAAATAAAAAGTGCAATTTAAATAACGACTTTTCTAGTGATTACGTAAGCGGAAAAACGAAAATATGAATGATTTTCGCAGAAATTGGCGTGTTATTTCATGACAAAAAAAGAATAGCTAACTTGTTGAATCTTTGGGTACTGATAATATACGATCCGCAACAGAAATGAATATGTCTTGGAACCAATAAAATTGGCCGCCAGGTGACGTATAATTCCTGAATCTGTATTAATGCAGAACACATCTATGTTGAAGGACTGAAACTAAACTGCATAACAGTTCATGTGAAGCAGCAGATGTTAATTTTGCGCTGGAAGTAAAAGACAAAGTAAGATGTGCAGCGGGCGGTGGAGAAGTGTGCATGGGGCAGTTTTATATAGGTTCTTGTTGCATAAAATGCTGAGCACTGGAAAGGACGACAAGAGAGAAAGGAGAGAATGTGCCATATGTGACACCAGTGGCAGATCCATGCAAACCCGGGACAGACGTGTGCAGTGTGCAGCGGGAATGGCAGTGCGATGCGGGGTTCCAGAGAGCAGAACTCGCCGCTAAGCAGCGGCGTCGAGGAACTTCTGGAAGCTCTCGTGGTACCGCTGCTGTGGGTCGAACTTCTTGCTGAGCAGCTCCCACTGGACTGGCTGGTGCTCCCGAACATGCAGCGACAGTTTGCGCACGATCTTCTTCTGCGCGTCTGTGCACTTGTCGCAGTTCGTCCTCAGCGCCTCGGGCATGTGCTCTGCAAAAATAGTGCACTCGTGAATACAGCGAGATCAACAGTAAATGTTGGAACTTGGTACAATCTAAGCTATTACTTTACACAAATGGAAACATTATCTGTTTGATTTAGAATCAAAAAAGAATTCCAGAACAATGAGCTTTGGGTGTAATCTAGCCCATACATAAGACAGGTATGTTGCTATAACTACAAAGTTGTCACACTGCTGAATGTGGTGTGTAAGGTTTTGTCCGTAATCCTATACAATAGATTACTTCCATATGTGGAAGATATATTGGGTGATTATCGGTGTGGCTTTGGGCCTAATAGAGCAACTGTGGACAAAATATTTGTACTGAGACAAATATGGGAAAAGGCCTATGAATACACACTGATAAGCCAAAATATTATGTCCACTGCCCGGCGTGAAGTTGGATGCCGCCTGGTAGAATTGCCGACACGTAACTAAAGTACACTACTGGCCATTAAAATTGCTACACCAAGAAGAAATGCGGATGATAAACTGGTATTCATTGGACAAATATATTATACTAGAACTGACATTGCAATTTCGGTGCATAGATCTTGAGAAATCAGTACCCAGAACAACCACCCCTGGCCGTGATAACGACTTTGATACGCCTGGGCATTGAGTCAAACAGAGCTTGGATGGCGTGTACAGGTACAGCTGCCCATGCAGCTTCAACACGATGCCACAGTTCATCAAGAGTAGTGACTGGCGTATTGTGACGAGCCAGTTGCTCGGCCACCATTGACCAGACGTTTTCAGTTGGTGAGAGATCTGGAGAATGTGCTGGTCAGGGCAGCAGTCGAACATTTTCTGTATCCAGAAAGGCTCGTACAGGACGTGCAACATGCGGTCGTCCATTATCCTGCAGAAATGTAGGGTTTCGCAGGGATCGAATGAAGGATAGAGACACGAGTCGTAAGACATCTGAGACGTAACGTCCACTGTTCAAAGTGCCGTCAATGCGAACAAGAGGTCATCGAGACGTGTAACCAATGGCACACCATACCATCATGCCGGGTGATACGACAGTATGGCGATGACGAATACAAGCTTCCAATGTGCGTGCACTGCGATGTCGCCAAACACGGATGCGATCATCATGATGCTGTAAACAGAACCTGGGTTCATCCGAAAAAATGACGTTTTGCCATTCGGGCACCCAGGTTCGTCGTTGAGTACACCATCACAGGCGCTCCTGTCTGTGATGCAGCGTCAAGGGCAAACACAGCAATGGTCTCCGAGCTGATAGTCCATGCTGCTGCAAACGTCGCCGAACTGTTCGTGTTGTCTTGTTGTCTTGTAGACGACCCCATCTGTTGACTCAGGGATCGAGACGTGGATGCACGATCCGTTACAGCCATGCGGGTAAGATGCCTGTTATCTCGACTGCTAGTGATACCAGGCCGTTGGGATCCAACACGGCGTTCCATGTTACCCTCCTGAACCCACCGATTTCACATTCCGCTAACAGTCATTGGATGTCGCCCAACGCAATCGCAATAGGCTACAATCAGACCTTTATCAAAGTAGGAAACTTGATGGTATGCACTTCTCCTCCTTACACGAGGCATCACAACAACGTTTCACCAGGCAACGCCGATCAACTGCTGTTTGTGTATGAGAAATCGGTTGGAAACTTTCCTCATTTCAGCACGTTGTAGGTGTCACCACCGGCGCCAACCTTGTGTGAATGCTCTGATAGGCTAATCATTTGCATATCACAGCATCTTCTTCCTGTCGGTTAAATTTCGCGTCTGTAGCACGTCATCTTCGTGGTGTAGCAATTTTACTGGCCAGTAGTGTATGTAAGTGGAGCAGACACGGACGGGGGACCACCCTAGCTAAGCCATGGGCTCCAAATGGGCAAATCCATAGAGATAAGCGACTTTGACAAAGGACAGATTATTGTTACGCAGAACCTGTGGACGAGTATCTCGTAAACGACGAAGCTGGTCGAACGTTCACGTGCTACTGTCGTGAGCATCTACGGAAAGAAGCTGAAGGACAGTAAACTACCACTAGGAGCCAAATGTTGGTCGTCCATGATTCTTCACGGAGCGAGGGGTTCGGACGGTTGTCGTCCCTGTAAAGTAGGACAGATGGTGCTCTGTAGCCGAAAGAGCACAATCCTGATGCACGCACAAGTTTTTTGGAGCACACCGTTCATCGTGCATTCTTGATCATGAGCTTCGCAGCAGACCATCCTTACGTGTTCACATGTGGACCCAACGACATCGCCAGTTACGGCTGCGGTGGGCAGGGGCCATCGGAATTCGAGCGTAGATCAGTGGAAGGGTGTCGGTTTTTCGTCTGAGATTTTTGCTACACTAGGTCCCTTGTCGATTCCACAAACGGCGTGGTCGAGGTGAACGGCGGTTTAAATGTGGAGCGAGCCACGGACGCGGGCTGATGGGAACAGTATTATGCTATGGGAGACATTCTCCTGAGCTTGCATAGTACCTGTGATAGTAATTGAAGACACGCTGACAGCTGCGAACCACATGCTTCCCTTCATGCCTGATGTCTTCTCCGACGGCGATGCCATCTTTCAGCAATGTACACTATGTGATCCTAAGTATTCGGACACCTGGCTGAAAATGACTTACAAGTTCGTGGCGCCCTCCATCGGTAATTCTGGAATTCAATATGGTGTCGGTCCACCCTAAGCCTTGACGACAGCTTCCACTCTTGCAGGCATATGTTCAGTCAGGTGCTGGAAGGTTTCTTGGGGAATAGCAGCCCATTCTTCAAGGAGTGCTGCGTGCTGCACTGAAGAGAGGCGCTCCGAAACATCCCAAAGCTGTTCTATAGAATTCACGTCAGGACTTTGTGCAGGCCAGTCCATTACAGGGATGTTATTTTCGTGTAACCACTCCACCACAAGCCGTGCATTATGAACAGGTGCTCGATCATGTTGAAAGATGCAGTCGCCATCCCCGAATTGCTCTTCAACTGTGGAAAGCAAGAAGGTGCTTAAAACATCAATGTAGGCCTGTGCTGTGATAGTGCCATGCAAAATAACAGGGGATGCAAACCCCCTCCATGAAAAACACCGCTACACCACAACACCACCACATCCGAATTTTACTGTTGGCACTACATACGCTGGCAGATGTCGTTCACTGGGCAATCGGCATACCCACACCCTGCCATCGGAACGCCACGTTGTGTACCATGAGTCATCACTCCACACAACGTTTTTCCATTGTTCAATCAATGTTTACGCTCCTTACACCAAGCAAGGCGTCGTTTGGCATTTACCGGCATGATTTGTGATATGAGCAGCCGCTCGACCATCAAGTTTTCTCACCTCCCGCCTAACTGTCATAGTACTTGCAGTGAATCCTGACGAAGTATGGAATTCCTGGATAGAAGTCTACCTATTACTCATTACGACCTTTCTTCTTCAACAGCCGGTGGTCTCTGTCGATCAACAGGCGAGGATGGCCTGTACGCTTTTATGCTGTACGTGTCCCTTCACGTTTCCACTTCATTATCACATCGGAAACAGTAGGCCTAGAGATTTTTAGGAGTGTGGGAATCTCGCGTACAGGCGTATGACACAAGTGACACCCAATCACCTTACCATGTTTGAATTCCATGAGTTCCGCGGAGCGTCCCATTCTGCTCTCTCAAGATGTCTAATGACTGTTGAGGTCACTGTTATAGAGTACCTGGCAGTAGATGGCAGCACCATGCACCTAATATGAAAAATGTATGTTTTTGGGGGTGTGCGGATACTTTTGATCTCATAGTGTAATTGTCCATGTCTCGGAGCCAGAACTGTGGTACAGTGGTTAGAGAGGCATTATAATGAACTCAAATTGATATCTCGGCAGCCAAATTAGCAAGATGTAAATCCTATAGAACCCATCTGAGTCGCTATCGGGCGCCATCACCATGTGCGCAAATCAGTCGGCCGTTATTTATACGAATATAATTGTAAGAAACCATGTAAAAAGCCATGACTTGCAAAAGGGATAAAAATATCTTGCAAACAAGAAAAGGGAAATGTTTCTTATAGTTAGGAGGAGTAATGATCCCAAAACAGTGAAACAGAATAAAAACTACTACACTGTATTAAGAAATGTTAATATAAAATCCAGTATTATGTGCATTATGTTTGAGATTAGCACATCTGATAATAAAATTAAAAAAATTTGGAATATTGTTAAAAGGGAAACAGGGCAACCGAGAGTACAGGAAGACTATATTTCTATCAAACACAATGAAAGGTAGGAAACATTTTTAATAAACACTGTTTAACAGTATTAGAGAAAATAGGACCCCGCTATTCATTAGAAAATAAGAGACACAATATGGAAGAGGCAGTACCTATGCCAGTTGATAAAATTGAAATTCAACCCACCTCTCCTACTGAAATTAGGAAAATAATAAATTCACTCAAAAGTAAAAGCTCACATGTAATTGATGGCAATTCCAACAGAGTACTAAAAGCTTGTTCGCAGGCTTCTCAGGCACATATGTGACAGCTCACTGAAACAGGGCATTTTTCCAGATGGACTGAATTACACTATTGTTAAACCATTGCATAAAAATGGGATAGATCTGATGCTAACAACTACTACCCAATCTTAGTTCTGACAGCTTTATCCAAAAAGTAATGTATTCAAGCGCAGCACCACATATTTGTAAAAATGAAGTACTAACAAAATGTCAATTTGGTTTTCAGAAAGGCTTTTCAACAGAAAATGCTATATATGTTTTTATTGATCAAATATTAAATGCATTGAATAACCGAACATTATCAATTGGGATATTTTGTGATCTCTCAAAGGCTTTTGATTGTGTGAATCATGACATTCTTCTAGATAAGCTTCAGTATTGTGATACGAGTGGGACTATGCACAAATGGTTAAATTCATACTTAACTAGAAAAATGGAGAAGGTTGAAATTAACACTACAGATAGTCTGCAAAAACCAGCAGAGTACTCTAACTGGGGAAGTATCAAGAATGGTGTCCCATAGGGTTCAGTTTTGGACTCCTTATTGTTCTTAATATATATTAACGACTTGCCTCTTTATACTCATGAATATGCAAAGCTAGTTCTTTTTGCTGATGATACAAGTATAGTAATCACACGCAAGAATCAGATGAGGAAATTGCAAATGTCTTTCAGAAAATTATTAAGTGGTTCTCTGCAAATGGACTCTCACTAAATTTCAGAAAACATAGTTTATACAATTCTGTACAGTAAATGGCATAACACCATTGATAAATGTAGACTATGAACGGAAGTCTGTTGCTAAGGCAGAATACTCAAAATTCCTGGGTATGTGCATTGATGAGAAATTGGATTGGAAGAAACACTTCGATGATCTATTGAAACGGTTAGGTTCAACTACTTATGCTATTAGGGTTATTGCAAATTTTGGTGATAATCATACAGTAAATTATCCTACTTTGCTTATTTTCATTCACTGCTTTCTTATGGCATCATATTTTGGGGCAATTCATCATTAACAGAGAAAGTATTCATTGCACAAAAGCACGTAATCAGAATAATAGCTGGAGCCCATCCAAGATCACCTTGCAGACATTTATTTAAGAAACTCGGGGTACTCAAAGAACCTTCACAATACATACAACACTGGCCATTAAAATTGCTACACCACGAAGATGACGTGCTACAGACGCGAAATTTAACCGACAGGAAGAAGACATTGTGATATGCAAATTATTATCTTTTCAGAGCATTCTCACAAGGTTAGCGCCGGTGGCGACACGTACAACGTGCTCAAATGAGGAAAGTTTCCAACCGATTTCTCATACACAAACAGCAGCTGACCGGCGTTGCCTGGTGAAACGTTGTTGGGATGCCGCATGTAAGGAGGAGAAATGCGTACCATCACGTTTCCGATTTTGATAAAGGTCGGATTGTAGCATATCGCGATTGCGGCTTATCGTGACGCGACATTGTTGCTCACGTTGGTCGAGATACAATGACTGTTAGCAGAATATGGAATCGGTGGGTTCAGGAGGGTAATACGGAACGCCATGCTGGATCCCAACGGCCTGGTATCACTAGCAGTCGAGATGACAGGCATCCTATTCACAAGGCTGTAACGGATCGTGCAGCCACGTCTCGATCCCTGAGTCAGCAGATGGGAACCATCTGCACGAACGGTTAGACGACGTTTGCAGCAGCATGGACTATCAGCTCGGAGACGACGGCTGCGCTTACCCTTGACGCTGCATCACAGACAGGAGCGCCTGCGATGGTGTACTCAACGACGAACCAGGGTGCACGAAAGACAAAGCGTCGTGTTTTCGGATGAATCCAAGTTCTGTTTACAGCATCATGATAGTCGCATCCGTGTTTGGCGACATCGCGGTGAACGCACATTGGAAACGTGTATTCATCAGTATCATACTGGCGTATCGCTCGGCGTGATGGTATGGGGTGCCATTGATTACACGTCTCGATCACCTCTTGTTCACATTGACGCCACTTTGAACAGTGGACGTTACATTTCAGGTGTGTTACGACCTGTGGCTCTACCCTTCATCGATCCCTGCGAAAGCCTACATTTCAGCAGGATAATGCACGACCGCATGTTGCAGGTCCTGTACGGGCCATTCTGGAGACAGAAAATGTTCGACTGCTGCCCTGGCCAGCACATTCTCCAGATCTCTCACCAACTGAAAACGTCTGGTCAATGGTGGCCGAGCAACTGGCTCGTCACAATACGCCAGTCACTACTCTTGATGAACTGTGGTATCGTATTGAAGCTGCATGGGCAGGTGTACCTGTACACGCCATCCAAGCTCTGTTTAACTCAATGCTCAGGCGTATCAAGGCCGTTATTAAGGCCATAGGTGGATGTTCTGGGTACTGATTTCCCAGGATCTAGACACCCAACTTGCGCGAAAGTGTAATAACATGTCAGTTCTAGTATAATATTTTGTCCAATGAATACTCGTTTATCATCTGCATTTCTTCTTGGTGTAGCAGTTTTAATGGCCAGTAGTGTATATTCACTTATAAAATTGGTCATTAATAACCCATCTCAATTCAAACATAGCAGCGAAGTGCACAGCTACAACACTAGAAGAAAGGGTGAGCCTCACTACTCTGGAATAAATCTCACTTTGGCACAGAAAGGGGTCAATTATGCTGCCTCAAATATCTTTGGTCATTTGCGAAATAATAGTAAAATTCTGACAGGTAGCCAACCAACATTTAAAAGCAAATTAAAAGAATTTCTGAATGACAACTCCTTCTACTCAATAGATGAGTTCTTAGACATGAAGTAGTAACTGTATGAAAAAATTAATCAATTAATTATTTTGTCTAAAGAAAACTTATGTTAAAGTCACACGTTCCACATCATTATGAAATGTCTATTCATGATTTATGGAAGAAGTGTTAATGTATGCATGTACATATGTGTGCCTTGTTTCTGTGTTGACAGCTGGCAGTTTCGTTGACTGACTTCATCTAATTCTAACTCAGTAGAACTGAAACTTCAACTGTATGTTTGTCTTTTAATACATTTACGGTTTAATAAAGTGGAATAATACTTTCGTTTTATTGAAATTTCTTTTAAACTAAATACTTTTACTGTAGTTCTAATATGAACAACTCTGATTAGTTCTTACTGTTAAATAATAATAATAATAATAATAATAATAATATTTTTTATTTTTGTATAATTTAACTGATCATCTGAGGAGCGTCAGTTCTAAAAAATATTTACTGAAGTTGTGGTAAGATTGGTTGCTCTGTCAATGAGTTCCAGGCGGGAGTAATTCTGTATACAGGACCTGTTTCTGTGTATTGTTTATCATCTACTTCCATAAAACAAATGATTATTTGTTTAACTGTGATTTACCTTGTTGTATCTTGCAGTGTATCATACTCCAGCTTTTGTTAAAATATTGTACAAGTGCCAATGTTGAAATTGTCCTTCTTGTTGTTTAATAGATTGTTTAATAACTTAGTTCACATTGAGTCAATGGCTTACCACTCAAGGGTCATATACCCAAACCCAAAATGCTCAAAGGTTTTCCATTCCCTATACTCAAATTACGACGCTGTTTAGGCGCAGTCGGTGACACTTAAAATTTTGCACTGTGTTTCAATAGAAACGTTCCTAAATATTCTTGAAGAATTCGAAATCTATGATAACAAGAGGAAAGAGTCTACAAATATGCTGAACCTCGTTCACATCTGAATTAATTACTTTAGATTCAGTTCCCAGTCCGCATAGCTTTGCCTTCTTTTATCTCATGCATACTGATCTTATGACCAGATGTTACAGTACTTTAATGCGACGCTTTGTGTCGATACCAGCTCTCTTAGCAACGAGCTTCATAGGTGCCACTAAACTGTCTCTCTTTCTTCGCTCGTCAAAGGCAGTGAACAAATTACTTTTATAAATGAAGGGTTAGAGTAAAAATTTTTTACATTTTGTCTATGTAGCCCAGTAACTATAGCGAGCCTGTGGTTGATCACTGGATACTGTGAGGCCAAAGGTGCATGCTAACTACTGTAATACCATTTTTCGCTCGTTGTAGAAAGCTAACATTTGATTTCTAGAAAATGAGTGATAAACAGAATACTTAACCCTGTGTTAATATATTTATAAAAAAAAGTTTGTGGTTGACTGCTGTTTACATCTATTTTTAGTTGGTGTTCCCACGATTATCCCGCTGTCTTCACTTATTACTAGTCTGTTGTGTTTTACCTGTAAGATTATATTTTCATTTTTTTTCATTTTTATGTGAACAAAGATTCTGTAATGTTCCTTCCACATTTTACGCATTACTTGATTAATTTTTGTTTTTGACTTTGTCGTTCTAATATGTTTCTGTATTTTTTGTTGTTATATGTGAAATGTAATCAGATGTCCGTACACTGCTCTGTTTTTATACTGTTAATACAAATTTAAGTGAGAAATGTGTTTACTCTTTTGGACTTCGCTTCGGTTGTATGTTCATGGTTGTCAGAATCAGAGTACTCGAATGTTTGGCAGTCGATGGTACGACTGGTTTGCTACCTACCGACCAGCAGCCTATCAGAATCGAAATGCCCGAATTTTCTTCTCCTTACATAACAGTGACTGATACCGACCTGCCGTATAGCTTCACACTTGTACTAAAAATGTTGCAAAAAGCTTTTTAAATATGTATGCTTGTAACTTTTTGAACTTTTGTAACTTTTGAGTATTCAGTACAAGTGCACAGTGTTGATTAATTGGGACCTTATATATTGCTATTTCTCCCACTTTTTACATTCTCTCTATATATTTATCGTGTACGATTTTACACATTAATTTTTTTGCAAAAAATTGTAAATATATCTGCTTGTACTTTCTGTACTTTTGTAAGTTTTTGAGTATTCAGTATAATCGCAGGCATCACTCTACTTTAGCCCTATCTGTTATGAAATAGCACCAAAAACAGTACAGAAAAGTCAGCCTCAAGCAATGTCTTCTACACTTTAAACACGAAATTGTAACTAGCAATGACGTGGAATGTACTTTATACTTGCATGTGCGTGGATTAGCGGAACTAAATTATTTTTGCAACAAAGAAATATGTAATCGTTGTATATTAGAATCGTGATACGTGTGAGCACCATTTGGCGGAACTGTTCTCTGTGTGTTATTAGTTGCACATTCCAATCAGTTCACTTTTATGCTTTACATTAAGGAGATACTGCGAGATTGTCACAAATTTCCCAAAGTGAATTTCCCTGACCATTTCCTGATTTTGCAGACAGTTTTAGCATTTTTTTCCCTGACTAATTTTGAGATCTGCAGTGTAAATTGACAGGTAAGTTGATCAAAAAATGTAAGGACCTCTGTACTTCTGAACATATTTTTAACACTAATTTTAAATGAACAGCTATTTATTGTCTCTTGTACAGGATTTATAATTCCGAATGACAGGTAAACAGGTAAGATATATGAATAAAAGCCATTTTTACTTAAGGGGGTGGGGAGATCGTCCGTGAAAACCACACACTATTTAAAAGATGCACCAAATCCACAATTTTGAAGATATGGCAATGATATTTTGTACCATGCTTTACATGAAAGTAACACATTTACTGTTGTGTTCCTTAGCTTATATAAATTTAACTTTTTCTATGGAATTCAAAAATTTTATTTTCAAAAAATAGCATATGTACCTTTTTCTCAGACACTATTCATTAGATTTCTAACACATTTTCTCTGTTTATATCATTGCAAGTAGTAAGCATTTCTAATGAAGTTTTTAATAATTTTTACTTATAATACTGTGAGCATAATATGATGTTCATGCAAAATTACAAGTACTTTGCCCCATATCTCAGTTTACACTCAGCGTTTTAAAATTATTCTGCAGAAAATATTTATCAGGTTTATAAAAATTAGTGTGCAGAATTTCATAACCCTAGTCTTCATAGAATCTGAGAAAGAAAGAACATGAATTATAATAAACACGAGTTTCAGATGATGCTATTCAGAGTTCAGTGTAACGTTTTTTCTTATGTCACCTGTTCAGAAGGCCCCAAATTTTGACTCAGGGTTCTCGTATCCTTCTTAGCTTATATTTGTGTTTCTTGTTTTGTGCCTCCCTTCCTTTACAAGGTCTTCAACTGACTTTTCAGTTGCAGAGAGGGGCGTAAAATGTCTTGAGCGAAATTCCCTATATTGAAGCCCTGTCCCTCTAATGCCTTCACCCTCCCTACGTTTCCATTATTAAATTCAAGAACCGCATTGTAAGCTACAATTATGAATTTTGTAGTAGATGAAAATATGGCAAAACAAGAATTGCTTTTTCACAAACAAAGCAGGGGTTTGTTATTGCTCGTAAGATACGGCAAAGAGTCACAAATTATCTATAAAACTAGAAAGTATATATCATAGTCTTCTATATGTATCCCGTGCAAGTTTGTTTGAAAATAATCCACGGAATCGTTGTTCACCGAGCTAGTATTGCTTCAAAAAGTGGGTGTGGCAGGAAGGTCGCGACATATAGTTAATTATTTTTCAGTCGCTTCGGATGCAGTTTCATAATTGAAATTTTGGGAACTTATTGTCCATGAGCTCTACTTATAAATAAAGATTGAACTGAAAATTGACGTTTTCGGCCAATTTCATGGACGTCCGACTCCCGTAAGGGGGTCCTTGTTCCATACAGGATTTACGAACTTTCCAGGCGAGATATGTTGCAAAACATAACATTAATGTTTCAGAAATAAGAACGACAGCAGTGGGGTAAGTGACATTTTCCCTGCCAAATAGTACTCAGTGTTTTTTCAAACAATAGTAAGTTATATAGACAATTAAAATCATCAATGAAAACCAGTAAAAAATCAATTGTGAGACAGGCGATATCTTCGTCACTTACACTCGCACCCAGTAGTTACTCAAGTGCGTCCAGTGACGATACGTAAACAAACCATTTCACCCGTCCAGCCAAAAACGAGATTTTCCACTTTTTTTTATTTCCCCAACATTTCCCTAATTGTCCTGGCACGGTGGAAATTCCTCGATATTCCATGATTTCCAGAATTTGTGACAACCCTGTTCTATCTAGTAACTACTATGTATCTATAGACTATTTGTTGGGTAAGTGTCATTTCTGCTATATTCACATCGTACATCATTGCTTGTTCATGGTGTATTTTTTATAACTCATTTAAACTCATTGCTCTGTTTATCAAGTGTGATGCATTTTAGTTTTAGATACTTTGAAAATCAACACCTAAATGTTACTATGAGCATATACGAGTGTTTCTTAACAGTGAACTGCCTCAATTATGCCTCCGTCATTAGGACCTCCAATGTCGTCTGACATCACAGTACCTTTTCTTTTTGAAAAAAAGAAAAGAAAAACGAAAAGACGTCTTGTTATGTGCGTCCATTTCCAATAAATCTAGGTGAACTGTGACACCTGCATGACTGCAGCAGACTGTCACATGGATGTTTGCCGTGTGTGTGGTGGGGTGTACGTAGTGTTGTGAAATGGGAGGAATCTTTTTGGAATATTTTGTAAAGGGTGTCCCATACAAAAAGAAATTTTTAAATTGAGCCCCTCTTTCAGTTTGTTAGGTTGCAGGACCTGAGATTTATGCGACTGACATCTGTTGCATTGCGTTTACCGATTGTCATTGTCAGCTGGCATTTGTGCTTATTGTTGGCAGCTCTAACGGAGCGATACATGATGGATCAACGCACCCATACTTCGAAAGTGCAGTTCAAGTACAGTGAATACGACGCAGAGAACGTTCGAAGACTTCGTGTAATTTTTGGTAGGGGAAATTTGTCAGCAGTGCAGAGACTGGTATGGAAATTTGAAAATACTCTCGGGTGTTGATGTGTGTGATGTCCTTAGGTTACTTAGGTTTAAGTAGTTCTACGTTCTATGGGACTGATGACCTCAGAAGTTAAAAAAGTCCCATAGTGCTCAGAGCCATTTGAACCATTTTTTGAAAATACATTATTGAGAGTGAACCCTTGACGTCCTCGTTCTCGTTGATCGGTAAGAAATGTCGCTCTCGTTAGTGAGAGCTTGTAGTAGCTACGACTCCAGTGAAGTCAATTCGCCGCCGTTCTCAATAGTCAGCCATTCCGAGAAGCAGTTTTACACCGAATTTTAAAGAAAGAAATCTGTATTTGAATCCCTTTACGATCCACAATTCTACTAACACAGGAGAAGAAGCCGTAATGGCGAACAGAACTGGCCAAGTAGATCGTGTGATTTTACACCATGCGATTATTTGGTGGGGGATATGTCAAATCTTGTGTTTATGTGAACAATACACGCACCATCGCTCCACTCAAGGCAGAAATTAGACTGTCATGGGTCAAATGCAAGCCAAACTTTGCCCTACAGTCGTCGAACATTTTGTCCACAGGATGGATGTGTGCAGACGAATCCGTGTTTCGTATTTAATCGCAGTCTTTGTGTTTCTTATTAATTTTCAAATAGATTATGTTTTTATTATTAAATTAAAAATTTCATTCTTTATGGGACACCCTACACGTCACTGGGAGGTGGACAGTACTCACTGCGGAGCTCTCTACCCTCGGGAGTGCACGGGCCGGTGTCCAGCATGCACTTGATGTACGAGGCGAGGACGCGCTGGTTCCTGAGGACGGCGTCGACGTCCGTGTGATCGTAGCGCGCGTTATACTTGTCAGGCGGAGCCGCTGCCACGAGCGCGGCCAGCAGCAGCACGGACAAGGCGGCGGCGGCGGCGGCGAGTTCCATGTCTTCCTGTCTGTGTCCTCTGCTGGCCAAACACCGGCCCTAGATATAGACGCCGGCTGGAGCAGGTCAAGGGGGACCGCACCGAGCCGCGTCACGGCTCACGCTGGGAGGGAACGACGCCTCGCCGACTAGCCTCGGGGCTCACCCACCCAAGAAAAAAGAATGCGGCCACAGGGATTGCGCTGCGGCCTGTGGAAATGACAACAGAAGGAGCTGGTTCCGCTTGCTGGTCCAGTATTTACCAGCTTGCTTCACAGTGTCTCGAGCCCATGAAAAATTCGAACTTCGAACTCTTCTCTTTTTCTGTAGCACCACATCTCAAAAGCTTCGGTTTTCCCACAGTCCATGTTTCACTACCATACAAAAAGTGGTTCAAAAGGCTCTAAGCACTATGGTACTTAACATCTGAGTTTATCAGTCCCGTAGACTTAGAACTACTTAAACCTAATTAACCTAGGGATATCACACACATCCATGCCCGAGGCAGCATCCGACCTAAGACCATAGCAGCAGCGCGGCTCCGGACTGAAGCCCCTAGAACCGCTCGGCCACAGTGGCCCACCACCATACAATTCTGTGCTCCAAACGTACGTTCTCAGAAATTTCTTCCACTGAATAAGGTCGATGTCTGATATTACACTACTGTCCATTAAAATTGCTACACCAAGAAGAAATGCAGATGATAAACGGGTATTCATTGGACAAATATATTATATTAGAACTGACATGTGATTACATTTTCACGCAAGTTGGGTGCGTAGATCCTCAGATATCAGTACCCAGAACAACCACCTCTGGCCGTGATAACGACTTTGATACGCCTGGGCGTTGAGTCAAACAGAGCTTAGATGGCATGTACAGGTACACCTACCCATGCAACTTCAACTCGAGACCACAGTTTATCAAGAGTAGTGACTGGCGTATTGTGACGAGCCAGTTGCTCCGCCACCATTGACCAGACGTTTTCAATTGGTGAGAGCTCTGGAGAATGTACTGGTCAGGGCAGCAGTCGAACATTTTCTGTATCCAGAAAGGCCCGTACCGTACCTGCAACATGCTGTCGTACATTATCCTGCTGAAAAGTAGCATTTCGCAAGGATCGAATGAAGGGTAGAGCCACGGGTCGTAACACATCTGAAATACGACGTCCACTCTTCAAAGTACCGTCAATGCAAAGAAAAAGTGACCAAGAGTAGTAACCAATGGCCCCCATACCATCGCGCCGGGTGATACGCCAGTATGGCGACGACGAATACACACTTCCAATGTGCGTGCACCGCGATGTCGCCAAACACAGATGCGACCATCACGATGCTGTAAACAGAACTTGGATTCATCCGGAAAAACGATGCTTTGTCTTTCGTGCACCCAGGTTCGTCGTAGAGTACACCATCGCAGGCGCTCCTGTCTGTGATGCAGCGTCAAGGGTAACCGCAGCCACGGTCTCCGAGCTGATAGTCCGTGCTGCAGCAAACGTCGTCGAACTGTTCGTGCAGATGGTTGTTGTCTTGCAAACGTCTCCATCTGTTGACTTAGGGATCGAGAAGTGGCTGCACGATCCGTTACAGCCATGCGGATAAGATGCCTGTCATCTTGGCTGCTAGTGATACCAGGCCGTTGGGATCCAGCACGGCGTTCCGTATTACCCTCCTGAACCCACCGATTCCATATTCTGCTAACAGTTTTGGATCACGACCAACGGAGGAGGAATGTCGCGATACAATAAACCCCAATCCCGATATGCTACAGTCCGACCTTTATCAAAGTCGGAAACGTGATGGTACGCATTTCTCCTCCTTGCACGAGGCATCACAACAACGTTTCACCAGGCAACGCCGGTCAACTGCTGTTTGTGTATGAGAAATCGGTTGGAAACTTTCCTCATGTCAGCACGTTGTAGGTGTCGCCACCGGTGCCAACCTTGTGTGAATGCTCTGAAAAACTAATCATTTTCGTATCACAGCATCTGCCGGCCGCGGTGGTCTCGCGGTTCTAGGCGCGCAGTCCGGAACCGTGCGACTCCTACGGTCGCAGGTTCGAATCCTGCCTCGGGCTGGATGTGTGTGATGTCCTTAGGTTAGTTAGGTTTAAGTAGTTCTAAGTTCTAGGGGACTGATGACCACAGCAGTTGAGTCCCATAGTGCTGAGAGCCATTTGTATCACAGCATCTTCTTTCTGTCGGTTAAATCTCGCGTCTGTAGCACGTCATCTTCGTGGTGTAGCAATTTTAATGGCCAGTAGTATATATATATATATATATATATATATATATATATATATATATATATATATATATATATATACTGAGTCATTGAGTACACTATCGCAGGCACTCCTGTCTGTGATGCAGCGTCAAGGGTAACCGCAGCCATGGTCTCCGAGCTGATAGTCCATGCTGCTGCAAACAATGTCGAACTAAAAAACTAGCTCTGAGCACTATGCGACTTAACTTCTTAGGTCATCAGTCGCCTAGAACTTAGAACTAATTATACCTAACTAGCTTACGGACATCACACACATCCATGCCCGAGGCAGGATTCGAACCTGCGGCCGGAGCGGTCACTTGGCTCCAGACTGTAGCGCCTAGAACCTCACGGCCACTCCGGCCGGCTAATGTCTAACTGTTCGTGCAGATGGTTGTTGCCTTGCCCCATCTGTTGACTTAGGGATCGAGACGTGACTGCACGATCCGTTACAGCCATATATATATATCGGCAGGCCTCACTAAACTTTGAAAAAGATTTCCTCCAAATGTATCACATTTACTTGGATTGGGAAGATGAAGGAGATGGGCGCGGTGACAGTGAGATCATAAGATCAAAAGGTGATGATTTCCCTGCATCGTCGCTTGTGGGAGGTGTCAGTTTTTAGTTAATCTTTTATAGAATACCGGCTATTTAGCACTAAAATACCGGTCTCGGTTTTCACCGGTCGGCTTTTCCCATCCGGACTGTACCCAACACTTCCTATTTCAACTCTCTGAGGTTTAAATCGAACCCCATCCTGCCTACTCCTTACCCCATGCAGCAACACATTGTGTCGACAATCGAAAACAAGATACTGAGTATAACTACTAAAGTATCTGAATAAATGCTTGCAGCAGGTAACTACCAGGAATTATACGAAGAATCCAAACAAAGAAATGAAGGAAGTGTAATGTATGACATTGCGTGGTCACTAAGATGGAGCAGAAAGTTGGGTGACAGGAGGATGAAGAGAATACTGTTGTTACCTTTTCAAATGAATCATCTCATCATTTGCCTGAAGTGATTCAGAAAAACCAGAGAAAACGTAGATTTGAATGACCACACTGGGATCTGACCCTCGCTTCTCTCGGGTTCGAGTCCAGTGCCAAATCAATACACTGCTTCTCTGTATCGTTTTAAATAAACTGCATATTGACAGTTTCTCGAAATGTTGCGTTTTATTAATGACTTCGAAGGGTACTATGGACATTACTATGCAGTATTGGAAGAAATCATTTATTTACGTTTGTCAAAAGAAGTAAGAGTTGCAATCGTACTGGTTTTTTTTACCTAATATTTTCCGTCATTCAGATATTTCCCGAGACTGCTGAAACCTTTCTTTTATTCGACATTTAAAGTGTTGCTTCCGTGTTTCTTTTTTTTCTGTGAATAAAATCGGTGGTAACCAAACTGCTTTTCTAGAAATATGGACATTTATTAGTAATTACATAATGTGTGTGTTTCTTGTCACAAAGACGAATATTTCGTATGATTCTACATCATGTGTATGATATACTGGGAACAACATAAAAATACGGAGCTGTATTGGTTAATAAAACTTTGCAGCAGCACTTATCTTCGTTTCGTCCCGCGCTCGTCCATGAACTGCGTAAATAAAATCCTGCATTATCGGACGTCGGACCTTGTAGCAGCCTTCATGTAACACATCGCTTGGTTATTTGGTTGTTTTTACGATAGTAAATAGGAAAAATCTATGTTTTATAAAAATGATGTGAAGAGTACAGAAGTCACTTGTATGGACCAGACGGAAAGCTCCTTCATTTTCACAAAACCAAGAACGTACTAAAAAGGGAGAATAGCTTACCCTTTCTCATTCTAAAATACGATATCCGTAAGGTCGCCGGAAAAGTTCACTGACTCTCTTTCACAGTAACACACGTAAGCACGACGAAGATAAAGAAGATGGTATTCGATCGTGAGAAAAGCTAAACCTCAGCACGAACCGACTCTGTCTAATAATTAGTGAAGTTGATGATTTTTCCTTCGTGGGCGACTACAGTCACATAGAATTCTTTGAAAGCAATTTCCGCAATTTGACTGTTAATTGTTCATTTATTTTACACAATCATGACTTCGGCTTTGTAGCTATTCTCAAATGAATGTTGAAATGTTAAAATTATGTCTGACTGTGAGATGTAAGAGGCAGGCCAGACATATTTTAACATTTCAACAAGCACTTGAAAATGGCTACAAAGTCGAAACCACGCTTGTGTAAAATAAATCAGAAGTTAACCGCCAAATGCCGGAAATTTCTTTCAAAAACATTAGTGAAGTAGTGCATAAACAAATGACAAATGTTCAAATGTGTGTGAAATATTTGGGGACTTAACTGCTAAGGTCATCAGCCCCTAAGCTTACATACTACTTAACCTAATTATCCTAAGAACAAACACACCCACCCACCCATGCCCGAGGGAGGACTCGAACCTCCGCCGGGACCAGCGGCACAGTCCATGACTGCAGCGCCCTAGACCGCACGGCTAATCACCGAGCGGCAACAAATGACAGTTGAGGTGTACGCAAAGATTCGTTAAGGCAAGAACGTCTGAGTTGCTAATATACGCTCATTGGAAAAAGTTGGGTAACGTATATTAACCGTAAAGGGAACTAAATCAAAAACATATCTTCATTTTTTAACCCTTGGATCCTTTCTTAGAAGACACTGGCAACCTTATCGGAATTCACCTCTGTCCCACACTGAACATCTGTCTGAAGTCCAGCTTCGAAGAACTATGACGAGACATTAGATTCCTAAATTTCCATGTAGTGATTCCTGCAAAGTGTTAATCCTCAAAGATGTTCAAACAGAACATTTGTAAGTAGGCTGTTTAGGTTTTTTTATTGGCCACGTAGCGCTCTGTATGAAAATCACTGGCTGTGCTGTGTGCAGTCTGTGGCTGGTTTGCATTGTTGTTTGCTATTGTAGTGTTGGGCAGCTGGATGTGAACAGCGCGTAGCGTTGCGCAGTAGAGTTGGGCAACATGATTCTTTTTCCCGATTCGATTCCTACGATTCAATCTCACATTGCGAATCGATTCCTATGATTCGTTCACGATTCATTCTAGTCTGCGATTGCACGATTCTCACGGAATTAAAAAAGTTCTACATCTTACTCACAGATGGCAGGACATGTCTGAAATTTTCAATGGGGTCAGAATAGAACTGTGTCATGGTAAGATATGCCAGAAATAGTTTATTTAAGAGTAAACATGCATATAACGTTACAAATGTGATTCTCGATTTATACGTGTAATGCTTTAATTGATGAAAGGTCACGTTTGATTTGATTGCATCTATTGTTTTATTTCAGTGTGCCAGGAAAGAGGAGTCGATTAGTGCGAAAAGTGGTGCAAAATTGCTTCCTTTGTTCACACGCATCCTCCACTTGACTGCCATCTGGCGGTCGTAATCCTTCGGCACGACTCGGCATGATTCGGAAGTTGCCTTCGAAGCATAGCGTACTAGGAATCGATGAATCTTTGGAACTTGGAATCGTCATGACTCGGAAACACGCAATCGTTCTTACGATTCTTTTGAACGACGATTCGTGTGTGTCATGATTCGATTCTTACGATTCTTTATTTAGAGTCGTTCAAATGAACGACTCATTCACGAATCGCCACAACTCTACTGCGCAGTTGGAGGTGAGCCGCCAGCAGTGGTGGATGTGGGGAGAGAGATGGCGGAGTTTTGAGAGCGGATGATCTGGACGTGTATCCATCAGAGACAGTAAATTTGTAAGACTGGATGTTATAACAGAACGTAAAATTATGTATGTCAGTAATTTCTTTACATGTAATGTCTGATGTAAATATAGCCTTTGACTGCGAGTGTAACAACTAAGAGACGGTTATCTTTGGTCATGCGGGAAGGAGGTCGATCTTGGGGGTAGGTGGTTGATGGTCTTGGGATCGGGAGCGTGGTTTGGAGGAGGTGGTGATACAGATGTGGTGTAAAACAATGTCTTAATGCATATTATTGTAGAAGTGTTAAATGTGAATAAATGAATTAAATAGTGATGTGCAAAGCTAATGTAACGTTTGCTCTCTAAAAACCAAAATACCACGTCGCCCTACAAACCAATTAGTCTCATCCAAACACAAAGAAAAGCGCGGGAACATCGTAGTGGAATCACCTCTAGACTTCACGAAGACAACAACGCAGCCATCGATATGAGTTAAGTACCAAACTGTTCGTACTTGTTAACGACCTCGCGCTATAAATTTGAATCTCCTGTAGTGCCTGAAGTCACCATGTGGACGAAGGAGTAGGACAACTTATAGACTGTGGAAATCTTAGGAAGAGGTCCATTAAAATGTCATGAACTGATATATATATTATGACTTTTGAACACTATTAAGCTAAATACATTGTTTGTTCTCTATCAAAATCTTTCATTTGCTAACTATGGCTATCAGTACTTAATGCCTTCAGTAGTTAGAATCTTTTATTTAGCTGGCAGTATTGGCGCTCGCTGTATTGCAGTAGTTCGAGTAACAAAGATTTTTGTGAGGTAGTGATTCATGAAAGGTATAGGTTATTGTTAGTCAGGGCCATTTTTTTGTAGGGATTATTAAAAGTCAGATTGCGTTGCGCTGAAAATATTGTGTCAGTTTAGTGATGATCAGAATAAGTAACGAGAGTAATGTCTGAGTACGTTCAGTTTTGCTCAGCTGTTTGAAAAGCAAATAACGTAAGCGGTTTTCCAGCACAGTAATTCATAAATTTTTCTGAGGGGACGTTGCACGTTTTACAAGTACTCAGACTTTACGCAGTCTCCCTTTCCCCTTATTCCCTTCGCAGCAATTTATCGTTCCGGTTTTCTCCACTGCCAAATTTCCATTTCGCACAAGTGATCATGTATATTAGTTACCTGCAATATTTTCATACTGACCACGGACGAAGACAAATATACTTCAATTATTACCTGCATGTGTGCTTAAAGTGAAGATGAGTTCACGTAGATTTCATGATACAGCCACAATTACTCTCTAGTTATTTTTCCACGCGTTTCGGAGCAACATCTCCATTTTTACGGACTGTATGGATATAATGAGCGTTATATCTGCTTCAGTTTATTACCGAAGAGTAACAGAACGACGCAGTTGTCAGGTTTAAAGAGATAAACTATACATAAGGGAGTATTAATGAGAGAATACTAGAGATATGAGACAACTAAAATCAAGTGACACATTACCTGCATCTTCTTCATTTCTTCTTCTGCACTAGTGAAAAACTTCTAAATTTGCAATTCCATTTTGAAACTGTTTATCGTGTTTATGACGGTGGTACACTGCGCATATTTAACCTATGTTACAGTGATGTGATGTGGTACTGGATTTAATATTATTATTATTTACTTAATTGGTGAAAACAAAGAAGAAATTTAATAAAAATGTTGACAATTTTAGTTTGGCATGATTACATATTTAAAATGAAATTTTGACATAGTTATTTACATACAGAATGACTGAATACTCAGTGCAGTTTACTGTTTCTATGGCTAAGTAAGTATGAAATTGCCTAAAAGAACAGTAAGTAGGTCCTGGGGGCTGTGTGGGAGGAAGGCGAGGGTGGGAGAGTGGGAAGAGAGAAGAGAAGTAAAAAGAGATGGGGGGGGGGGGGGGGGAAAGGTGGAATGAGACAGCGTTTATCTTTATGTGGGCCAGGGATAAGGAAAATGAGTTCATTATTTCTTATGAGACTGTTCTATTAAAAGAGAGCCTTTACTAAATACAGAAAGATCTCTGTTTTATTCACTATCTGTCTGTTCATTCAGCAGTGGATTGGAAAATCTTTTGTCTGTGTATTTCACATTCGTCTAGTACACTGAGTTCTGTTCCTGAACGTTCTCTATGACAGATTGTGAGATCTTTGCCGGCCGCTGTGGCCGAGCGGTTCCCGGCACTTCAGTCCGGAACCGCGCTGCTCCTACGGTCGCAGGTTCGATTCCTGCCACGGGCATGGATGTGTGTGATGTCCTTCGGTTAGTTAGGTTTAAATAGTTATAAGTCTAGGGGACTGATGACCTCAGATATTCAGTCTCATAGTGCTTAGCCATTTGAACCATTTTTTGTGAGATCTTTATTACTGCAGTCCTTCTTCCTTTTGAATTGCTTGGCAATTCTATAAGAAGCTCCTCCAGTGAATGATGGTTTTAGTAGCTCATAGTAATAAGTTTTAGTTCAGTAGATGGTTGACCATCACCACCCCTCTCCCCCTCCCCCCCCCCCTCCCCCGATCACCAACTGATAACTCATAGTGATTTTGTAAGAATCGACGTCCACGACTCATTTACTATGATCTTTCTCATTATTCAATCCGTTGCCCAACGATATCTTTCTGCATCTAAGTTCAGCGGGAGAAATCTGTTTCTCTATTGGTGTAGCTGGGGCAGATTATTAGAAACGACCGAAAGGTTGGGTAGCTGGATTCCGCCTCTTGCAGTAGAAATGATGGTGTACGGGGAGTTCAAAAAGTCTCTCCGCAGTGCCGTTTAATTGTTAGACCCGCGTGCTGTATGCCGCATTGAATATACCGAAATGAAACTATGTGAAATACAAGTTATTAATTTATTAAATATTGAAACTCAGTGAAATACAAGTGTTTAATTTATTGAATATGCATTTTTACTTACAAATTTTCACATTAAATGTTAAAAGTGCCCCCCCCCCCCCGCCCCTGTTGTTGAATTCACAATTCAATTCGTCTAATCATACGGCACACGCGGCTAACAATCACATGGCACAGCGGAGAGACTTTTTGAACACCCTGTACAACAACCATTTCCAGTTACAGACCACAATGTTTTACATCACGTAATTTATTTTGGTCTCTCATGACCATCTTCAGAAATGAGCAAAAACAATCTTTCTATCACATCTAACCAACATATGCACTATATTTAAATATATTAGCTCAGTGTGACCGAATAATGTAATAATGTACTCGGGTCTGATAATGGTCATCATAAACTGAAATCACGTCGAGTCAACGTAGTACCACATTTATATATCATACAATGTAGGCTTTCACAGGCGGTGTCTTCTTCAGTTTAAACTTCCGGCCTGAGAAACCATGGTCGACGTATAAAACTGTCGTTTCCTCTCCAAATTTCGAGAAGACGGCTACTAGCGCTATGGCTTCAGGGGCTCTTGCATTTATAGAGTGTACAGACAGCGTCACGATAACCTAAGTCACGAATTGCCGACCGTTTGAGTATCTCTGGATGGCGTCATCACTCTCGATTAAAAGTAATCGATTGCCATTCTGTTGGCGCAAAGTCGACATCTGTATTTTATCTAACTTCAAATCTTCTTCTTTTCTACAAAAATTATTATGGTGTTCATTGTAACCGCAATTGCATTTTCCCTGAGTGTATGTATACAAAACATTTACTGTATATGAATTACTGAAAGAAACTCTAAGCATGACATGCAAATAAACAGATATAAGAACTTATCTCCATTGAAGTTATTCTTTAAAGATCTGTAAGAGTGAGCAGGATCCATCATCTCTTATCCTGAAATTCCTTTACTGCTCTCTCAACTATTAGTGCGCCAAGAAACTTGCTCCAGTGCTCTTCACTGATGAGAGGATTGTTTCGCTCTAATCTTTAATGACGTTTAAAATTTACACAGACGTCTGTGATAATTGCAACCTATTACCTCCAAACCGTTCTGCTGATATGAAAGTAAAAGTCTAACAAATTCAAAAATTTGCTAGTCTGTGACCCCATCTGAGGTGCGAAAGCAATGTTGCCGACCTCTGTAAGCTAAGCTGGCAATGAGATTTCTTACAAAAGTTAATTCTTGTGGTATGAACTTAATTACTTTACGAGATCAACAATGGTTGTAAAGTTGTTGAAACGTACGTTTTATTTTTAATAAGGCTACTCGAATGTTCTTCAGGCCACAACGTCCAGACGGCAAGAGTTCTAATTTCTTAACAAACAAAGAAGTGAACGCAAGTCTTCATTTTGCCTGACAGACGAAGATAGGCGCCTTCAGAGGTAAATAATCCCAAAGACACTGCCTTATTAATTTATATGTGTAACGTCCCACTAGAAAAAATTATAAATTACTATGCTGATCAACCTCTTATGTTATTTGGTTTTCAAACAGCTGAGCAAAACTGAACGTACTCAGACATTTTTTTTTCTTTCAATAATTCTTACAAAAGAATGGCTCGGACTAACAATAACCTATAGCTTTCATGAATCACTTACCTCACAAAAATCTTCGTTACTCGAACTACTGCAATACAGGGAGCGCCAATACTGCCAGCTAAATGAAAGATTCTAACTAGTGAAGTCACTAACTACTGAGAGGCAAAGTTAGCAAATGAAAGATTTTGATAGAGAACAAACAATGTATTTACCTTAATAGTGTTCAAAAGTCATAATATAATCCAGTCTTACAAATTTCCTTTTTCTGACGGACACACGTCCACATCGTCCGCTCTCAAAACTCTGCCATCTCTCCCCCCACATCCATCACTGCTGGCGGCTCACCTCCAACTGTGCAACGCTACGTGCTGTTCACATCCAGCTGCCCAACACTACAATGGCGAATATGCCAACAATGAGTCCGACCAGCCACAGACTGCCCACAGCACAGTCAGTGGTTTTCATACAGAGCGCTACGTGGCATTACCAACATAAAAACCTAAACAGCCTACTTACGTCTGGACATCAGCATCTCTAATGAGAGCATTGTGTGCAAGTCCGCTATCATACACGAAAACCATACTCAAAACAGCACATAAACAAAAAGAGGGGATGTTACAAACTTCAACTAGGAAACCTCTGGCCGAAATAAACGCAGTCATAGAGGAGGGATATGATGAATCACGAATAGCTAGCGGTTAGGACAACAAACTGTATGACAGTGAGAAGACACTATAGCGTTACGTCCCTATGTGCTGTAGATTGCTCCTCTAAGGAAAGGGCCGTTCAAAGCAATGCAACACACTTTTTCTCGGCCAATTTCAGTTTTTAAAAAAGGCGGAATTTGTTGTGCGGCGTTGTGGAATATTCCCGCTTCGACTCCTATAGTTTCATGCAGTTGCGATAAATGGTGACGCTATACGTAGCCTTCAAAACGGCTTCTGTAACGGAGGTGCGTTCCGAGCAGGGAACTGTATTTGAATTTCTTCTAGCAGAAACCAGAGCATCAAAAATATTCATAGACGCTTGCAGAGTGTCTACGGAGACCTGTCAGTGAACTGAAGCTCGGTGAAACGTTGTGCGAAGCGTCTGTCATCATCGAAACAAAGTCACATAAACCTGTCCGATCTTCTGCCGGTCTGGTTGCTTTTTTCCTGCAATGTAGGAACGAGCGGACACTCTCATCGGATATGATCCATGGGTCACAATAAAACAGCTGCCTGCTCAGAGACCTGGCAGTGAACAGAAGCACGGTGAAACGTTGGGCGAAGCGTCTGTCATCATCGAAACAAAGTCGCGCAAACCTGTCAGTTCTTCTGCCGGTCTGGTCGCTTTCTTCCTGCAATTTTGGAACCTGCGGACACTCTCATCCGATATGTTCGACAGGTCACGATAAAACAACTGCCTGCTCAGCTGGACGTCTCTGTTGGTAGTTCTGACACAATCGTCCACCAGTTGGGCTACTCAAGCATGTGTGAACGCTGGGCTCCTCGTCACCTAGCAGAAGTGAGCCGTACACGGCTCGTGTTCATGCCGTTTATTGTTTGTCATCTTCTATTACGGTACTGCCACCTTGTTTTCTTATTCCATTTACTGGCTTCACTAACTTGCTGCCATACTTGTCCGTGAGCGGCAGCGGCAGCGCTTATCGATAAGTGCACTGTCGTAACATCTCTGGAGCCATCGATAGTACACTACTGGCCATTAAAAGAAATGCAGATGATAAGCGGGTATACTAGAACTGTTATGTGATTACATTTTCACACAATTTGGGTGCATAGATCATGAGAAATCAGTACCCAGAATAACCACTTCTGGCCGTAATAACGGCCGTGATACGCCTGGGCATTGAGTCAAACAGTGCTTGGATGGCGTGTACAGGTACAGCTGCCCATGCAGCTTCAACACGATACCACAGTTCATCAAGAGTAGTGACTGGCGTATTATGACGAGCCAGTTGCTCGGCCACCATTGACCAGACGTTTCAATTGGTGAGAGATCTGTAGAATGTGCTGGCCAGGGCAGCAGTCGAACATGTTCTGTATCCAGAAAGGCCCGCCGGCCGGAGTGGCCGTGCGATTCTGGACGCTACAGTCTGGAGCCGAGCGACCTCTACGGTTGCTGGTTCGAATCCTGCCTCGGGCATGGATGTGTGTGATGTCCTTAGGTTAGTTAGGTTTAATTAGTTCTAAGTTCTAGGCGACTGATGACCTCAGAGCCATTTGAACCATTTTGAACCAGAAAGGCCCCTACAGGACCTGCAAATTTCGGTCGCGCATTATCCTGCTCAAATGTAGGATTTCGCAGGGATCGAATGAAGGGTCGTAACAGATGTGAAATGTAACGTCCACTGTCAAAACGTGCCGTAATGCGAACAAGAGGTGACCGAGACGTGTAACCAACGGCACCCCATACCATCACGCCGGGTGATACGCCAGTATGGCGATGAGGAATACACGCTTCCACTGTGCGTTCACCGCGATGTCAGCAAACACGGATGCGACCATCATGATGCTGTAAACAGAACCTTGATTCATCCGAAAAATGACGTTTTGCCATTCGTGCACACAGGTTCCTTCTTCAGTACACCATCAAAGGCATCTGTGATGCAGCGTAATGGGTAACCGCACCCATGGTCTCTGAGCTTATAGTCCATGCTGCTGCAAACGTCGAACTGTTCGTGCAAATGGTTGTTGTCTTGCAAACGTCCCCATCTGTTGACTCAGGGATCGAGACGTGGCTGCACGATCCGTTACAGCCATGCGAATAAGATGTCTGCCATCTCGACTGCTAGTGAAACGAGGCCGTTGGGATCCAGCACGGCGTTCCGTATTACCCTCCTGAACCCACCGATTCCATATTCTGCTAACAGTCATTGGATCTCGACCAACGCGAGCAGCAATGTCGCGATACGATGAACCGCAATCGCGATAGGCTACAATCCCACCTTTATCAAAGTCGGAAACGGGATGGTACGCATTTCTCCTCCTTACACGAGGCATCACAAGAACTTTTCACCAGGCAACGCCGGTCAACTGCTGTCTGGGTATGAGAAATCGGTTGGAAACTTTCCTCATGTCAGAGCGTTGTAGGTGTCGCCACCGGGGCCAACTTTGTGTGAATGCTCTGAAAAGCTAATCATTTGCATATCACAGCATCTTCTTTCTGTCGGTTAAATTTCGCGTCTGTAGCACGTCATCTTCGTGGCGTAGCAATTTTAATGACCTGTAGTGTATTTCCGGGTCGTCGTGTGTCTGGAAATCAGTTGGAGACGGACCAGCAGTGCATTCGGGACGCCGCAGCAGTGAAGTCGGGCACGGAGCACCTGTGAGGCGGCGACAGCCAGTGCCCGCCGGCCGCTGGCGACACTCATGAACTGTCCGTCGGAGGGAGATTGGAGCGGGACGACCGTTGGTTGGTCGTCTCATCGGCCGACGTATATTTGGTCCTTTCACCGTTTCCGGGCCTGGGAGTTATTTGTTCATGAGACCCAGAAAATATTAGATACAGGCTCCCTGGTAGATGTCATTTTCCTTGGCTTCCGGAAGCCGTTCGATACAGTTCCTCACTGTCGCCTGATAAACAAAGTAAGAGCCTGCGGAATATCAGACCAACTGTGTGGCTGGAGTTTTCAGCAAGCAGAACAAACAGAACAAAGGATGTTGTTCTCAATGGAGAGACGTTAAAGTAACCTCTGGCGTGCCACAGGGAACTGTTATGGGACCATTGCTTTACACAATATATATAAATGACCTATTAGACAGTGTCAGAAGTTCCATGCGGCTTTTCGCGGATGATGCTGTAGTATACAGAGAAGGTGCAGCATTAGAAAATTGCAGCGAAATGCAGGAAGATCTGCAGCGGATAGGCACTTGGTGCAGGGAGTGGCAACTGACCCTTAACATAGACAAATGTAATGTACTGCGAATACATAGAAAGAAGGATCCTTTATTGTGTGATTATATTATAGCGGAACAAACACTGGTATCAGTTACTTCTGTAAAATATGTGGGTGTATGTGTACGGAACGATTTGAAGTGGAATGATCATATAAAATTAATTGTTGGTAAGGCGGGTGCCAGGTTGAGATTTATTGGGAGAGTCCTTAGAAAATGTAGTCCATCAACAAAGGAGGTGGCTTACAAAACACTCGTTCGACCTATACTTGAGTATTGCTCATCAGTGTGGGATCCGTACCAGATAGGGTTGACAGAGGAGATAGAGAAGATCCACAGAAGAGCGGCGCGTTTCGTCACAGGATTATTTGGTAAGCGTGATAGCGTTACGGAGATGTTTAGCAAACTCAAGTGGCAGACTCTGCAAGAGAGGCGCTCTGCATCGCGGTGTAGCTTGCTGTCCAGGTTTCGAGAGGGTGCGTTTCTTGATGAGGTATCGAATATATTGCTTCCCCCTACTTATACCTCCCGAGGAGATCACGAATGTAAAATTAGAGAGATTCGAGCGCGCACGGAGGCTTTCCGGCAGTCGTTCTTCCTACGAACCATACGCGAGTGGAACGGGAAAGGGAGGTGATGACAGTGGCACGTAAAGTGCCCTCCGCCACACACCGTTGGGTGGCTTGCGGCGTATAAATGTAGTTGTAGAGGCAGTTGGTCGGATGGCGTGGAGCAGAGAGGAAGTCTCCGCAGTGCGTGGTTTGGCCGAGGCTGCTAGCGGCATCCACGCGCGGTCGGAGTGTGTGGTGCTGTCCCCATTGCTACGAGGTCCGTGTCTCACCGATCCCGGACACGAAAGTTGAGTTTTGACTTAAACTACCAGCAAGTCCCGACTGTTCACATTGTGTCGTTTGGATTTCGTTGTCGACTGTTGGGACATTCCCGCTAGCAACAACGTGTGTTTTCAAGCTGGCAAATTTTAGCTACCCTCCAGTGGAGCTTAACTGTACTTGGTTATTTTGAATTGAAGTGCACCAGTGGAATCTTCTGCATTGTGGCCGTTAACGTTCCTGTTACCTGCCATGGCCGTTGATGTAAATTCAGGCAGTGTATTTTCCTCATCGTGTTGTCGCTGTCCATCACGGTGTGTAGTTTGACAGCTCAATGTATAATTGGTTGTGGGCGCCAGTACCTTCTACGTTGTTCCATTGAACTCCCTGTTGCATGCTAATCGGGTGGAGCAGAAGTTATCTTGTCTGTGGGTCCGTTGTCTATCTGTCAGTTTGGTTGTCTTCGGATCGAGAATGGTTGGGCCGACTGCCTGTCTGACCTTCGCGAGCGTTAGTGTTTGAATTCCAGGCCGACCTTCGGAAACTTCTGAGCGCCGTTGGGTGTACTGCCTTTTCTTATTTGTTCTTGTTGTTTGTATTTCTATAGCCTCTAACAAGATTTTTAATTTAAGGTTGTTTTGCCCGTAAGGTGTAAGATTGTTAGGGGCTTCAGCCTAGTTTAAAGAACTGTTTTCAGTAAGGCCTTTGACCTTTCTTAAAAATTTAATGATTAATTAAGTGATGGGCCTTCAGCCGATTTTTAAATTAAAGTTGTTTTGCTCTTAAGGAGTCAGATTGTTTGGGCTTCAGCCTCATTAAAGAACTATTTTAAAATAAGGCCTTCTGCCTTTTAAATTTCTGATTTTGGTTTGAGTCTTGAGTTATTGGCTTTCAGCCGATTTTAAATTAAAGTGGTGTTGCCGTTAAGGCATGAGATTGTATGGTGTATTCAGACGGTTATTAAGTTTCAAGAATTAATGCTGTGTTTTTTTTAATGTTCTTGGCTCTTGTAACGTTTGGTCAAATAAACAAAGTTGTATGTTCTAGTGTAACTGAGAGCCGCTTATTTTGGCCCCTTTCCGCAATTTAAACTATCTGTCCTGCCCTGCGGGTTTAGCAGGGCGTCTCAAAGTGATCATAAACACCAAGGAATGACTGTCTGTGCGGAACTGGTTGCACGTTACGAGGCTGTCTAATATATTGCGTGGTTTCTATTTGTTATAAGTCGTATCTCCCTACCACTTTCGCGCAACGACGCTCTGAGCGTGTTTCTCATGGAACTGACTAGTTTGAACCTGAGACCTGTTTATGGTAAGGAGACGCCAGACCACACATGACATGTAGAGTCGGAAGAGTTCACTGAGACTAGCGATGATATAATCAAATACTAAATGATCTCAGTGTCAGCTCCACTGCACTCCCTGTAAAAGAATCTTAATACTAACTAAAGTTAGTGGAAGGGGTTCAAGCCTTTCTTATTTGAAGTTAGCTGGTAAAATAACGTCGAAAAAGCAATTAAGTTTACCATAGGAATTTTATATTCTACTCACAAAACGTTGTTTATAAATTGCACTATTGATAAAAGGAAACATTTTAATGCAGGATGATAAAAACCAATTGAATTCAACAAAAATGTGAACGAATATTCCCTGAATGGGATCAAAGGATGATCTATGCCATATCACATCTATAATCTAGGTTTAAAATAAGTTTCACAAAAGAGAAAACTATCAAAATGGTCTACATTGACCCTCAATTATCTTTAATTACTTATCTAACTTGTCGTAAATTACAGTGGCTGATGTGGGTTCTCAATAATTATATAACAGAAGAATCATCGCGTCTCAGATTTTAACTTACGTAGCAAATGTGAATACCAAGAGCTTTAATTGACGAACGACACTAGTATTACACAAAACGGGGATGTAACAGATGAGACTTCTGCAGTTCTGAGTGAAGCCTTATGCGCTCTTATGCGGCTTTGCGTGCGTTCATTACCTTGTCGGTGGTTAGACGGCGCAGCTCCACACACCTCGCCATCTCGGTAGCAACTCTCTCGAACTTATCCTTATTTCTGTTCTAGGGGACTGATGACCACAGATCTTAAGTCCCATAGTGCTCGGAGCCATTTGAACCACTTTTTTTTGCCGTACTGCATTTAAAAAAAAATTCTGACACTGCGATCTTGCATCTTTTTTTCATCTTTTTTTTAAAATTTCTCCCTACCACCACCTTGGATTACTGAATTTTCTGCAGTGCCATCTTGAGTTGTTTTTAAATTTCTTGTTACTGCCATTGTGCATTTTTGCATTTCCTGCAACCGCCATCTTAGTTTTTTCGAGAATGCAGTGGTCACTTGAACTGTGGGGTGAGTAATACAGGGTGACACTGAAATCGAGAACATTTCCGCAATCCAATACAACTAGAAGTGATGAAGGAAAAAAATTACATTCATAGTAACTGAAACCTTACAACTTTGCCATTTGCGAAACATTGATGGCATTTATTACTTTTTAAAAATTATGTTCTTTTAGATGGCGTCCTCCCGTACGAATACATTCGTGAAATCTGCTGTTGAGATTCCTCATTGACCGCTGCAACATCTCAGCTGGGATACTGTGAACTACATCCCGAATTCTCTGTTTTAACTCATCCAGGGTTCTTGGTTGAGTCGTGTTTACTTTGCATGAAAAACTTACCCAAACATGGCCGGAACAAAACTGCAACATTAAGATGTATTTATGAGATGTAAACGGAAGTTGGTAGGCGTTTTTCTAGTAGTGCCACAATAAGAATGTAAATCAGGTTTGCTTTAAATACATGTTGCAGCGGTCGTGAGCGTTCGTTATTTTTGAGATTGGACGTGGTGAGTTGATGTTAGTCTAGAATGTGTTGAAGGTGACAAGGACGCCATTATCAGCACCTCACTGAGTTTGAACGAGGTCGAATAATAGGGCTATGAGAACTGAATGTTTTTCCTACGATATTCCAGAAAGACTTGGCAGGGATGTGGCCACTGTACATGATTGTTGGCAGCGGTGGTCATGAGAATGTACGGTAGCAAGAAGACCGGATTCAGTACGGCCTCGTAGCACTACCGAGAGGGAAGACCATCTTGTTCGGCATATGGCTCTGGCGCCGATGCATCTGCAGCAGCAGTCTGAGGAGAAGTTGGCACTAAATGGACACAATTAGGTGGTACAAATCGGTTACTTGAAGGACACCTCCGAGCCAGACGCCCTGTGGCGTGCGTTCTACTGACCCCAAGTCACCGCCATTCACGGCTTTAGTGGTGTCAAACGAGAGCTCATTAGAAGCAGGGCAGGGCGGAGATCGGTTGCGTTTTCTGATGAAAGCTGGTTCTGTCTCGGTGCTGTTGATGGCCATGTGTTAGTTATAAGGAGGCCCTGCAACCATCTGTTGCGTGTTACACACACTGGACCTATAAACAGTATTCCAAGGCGTGCTTTCCAACAGGATAACGTTCCCTCACATATCGTTGTTGCAGCCCAACATGCTCTACAGAGCGTCGACAGGTGGCAGCACTTGCAGTGGAGAATACATGGTGTTACAAAAAGGAACGGCCAAACTTTCAGGAAACATTCCTCACACACAAAGAAAGAAAATATGTTATGTGGACATGTGTCCGAGAACGCTTAATTCCCATGTTAGAGCTCATTTTATTACTTCTCTTCAAATCACCTTAATCATGGAATGGAAACACACAGCAACAGAACGTACCAGCGTGACTTCAAACACTTTGTTAGAGGAAATGTTCAAAATGTCCTCGGTTAGCGAGGATACATGCATCCACCTACCGTCGCATGGAATCCCTGATGCGCTGGTGCAGCCCTGGAGAATGGCGTATTGTATCACATTCGTCCACAATACGAGCACGAAGATTCTCTACATTTGGTACCGGGGTTGCGTAGACGAGAGCTTTGAAATGCCCCCATAAATGAAAGTCAAGAGGGTTGGGGTCAGGAGAGCGTGGAGGCCATGGAATTAGTCCGCCTCTACCAATCCATCGGTCACCGAATATGTTGTTGAGAAGCGTATGAACACTTCGACTGAAATGTGCAGGAGCTCCATCGTGCATGAACCACATGTTGTGTCGTACTTGTAAAGGCACATGTTCTAGCAGCACAGGTAGAGCATCCCGTATGAAATCATGATTACGTGCTCCATTGAGCGTAGGTGGAAGAAACTAAAATGAGCTCTAACATGGAAATTAAGCGTTTCCAGACACATGTCCACATACAACCTTTTCTTAATTTGCGTGTGAGGAATGTTTCCTGAAAGTTTGGCCGTACCTTTTTGTAACACCCTGTATATAAACATATCGGGGACATGTGGAAAACAATTATGTAGTTGTCGCAATGCAGGGAGCGGGAGATTTTTCTGACTCCGGAAAGGGCACGCTCAATGGCTAATGCTTCACAGGGTGGCCGTGCGGTCTTGGGCGCCTTGCCACGGTTCGCGTGGATCGCCCCGTCTGAGGTTCGAGTCCTCCCTCAGTCATGAGAATGTGTGTGTGTGTTTTGTCCTTAGTGTAAGTTAGTTTAAGTTAGATTAAGTAGTGTGTAAGCCTAGGGATCGATGACCTCAGCAGTTTGTTCCCACAGGAACCTGCACAAATTCCCAATTTTTCCATTGGCTTTCAGGCCAAAGATGGAAGCATTTTCGAAACTGTAAAATGTGCAAATTGTTCGGATGCAGCGTTGGTTGAAGTGTGCTGTGAATGGCACAATGTCGCAAACCAAAACCACCACCGACCCAAGTGTGGTGAATCTCAGGCAAGAGATGACACGGGTGAACGACGGCTGCAGAGACTGTATGGGATAACAGACGTGCAACTGTTGAGCAATTGAGCGTCTAGGTGCACCAAGGTACTACCGTCAGTGTGTCCTCAACGACCGTTCAGCGAACGTTGCTTCCTGGTTCAGGCAGCCAAGCTGACTGCTTTTCATCGGCAGTACTGCAACTGGACGTCCAATGAGTGCCGATAGCTGGCCTTTTCAGATGACCATTGTCGTTTATGGCGTCAAGCCTTTGAAAGTACAATGAGAAGGGAGCCTTATGGCCTGCGTAATGCATTCGTGGCGTTCCCGGGGTAAACATTCTGGAAGGCACAATGGAATAACCAGTCGATCCCTATATGCAGTTTGTTATCCCCAGCATGATGGCATCTACCAGAAGAACACACAACGTGTCACATGACTTGCACTGTATGTGCGTGGTTCAAAGAGTACCAGGATGAGCTTATTGTACTCCCCTGAGCACCAAACTCCCTTGATTTAAGCTCAGTCGAGAACCTGTGGGACCACCTCGACCAACAGGGATCCTCAACTGAGAAACTAGTGCTGGGATTGGCATGGCTCCATATCCTTGTCGATGCCTTCCAGAACCTCACTGATACTCTTCCTGCACGTCTGGCGCTGTGAAAGGTGATTATCAGGCTTTTCACGGATTGTCACATTTAATCTGACTGGAGAGTATATGAATGACTAACAGAGAGGTCGAATACCGAACTAGACTACAGAATGCAAAGAAAGTTTAGTTTTCCCTTCCAAACTATTCACGAGGGAAAACAAGGTATGTAAGTATGCTGTTTAGGTTTTTTTTATTGGTAACGCCAAGTAGCACTCTGAAAATCACTGGCTGTGCTTTGTGCAGTCTGTGTCTCGTTTGCATTGTTGTCTGCCATTGTAGTGTTGGGCAGCGGCAGTTGGCTGTTAGCGGTGAGTAGCGTTTCGCAGTTGGAGGTGAGCCGCCTTCAGTGATGGATGTGGGGAGCGAGATGGTGGATTTTGAAATTTGTAAGACTGGATGTCATGAACTGCTATATATATTATGACTTTTGATGATATTAAGGTAAATACATTGTTTGTTCTCTGTTAAAATCTTTCATTTGCTAACTATACCTATCAGTAGTTAGTGCCTTCCGTAGTTTGAATCTTTTCTTTAGCTGGCAGTAGTGGCGCTCACTGTATTGCAGTAGTTCGAGTAACCAAGATTTTTTTGAGGTAAGTGATATGTGAAACGTATAGGTTAATGTTAGTCAGGGCCATTCTTTTGTAGGGATTTATGAAAGTCAGATTGCGTTGCGCAAAAAATATTGTGTGTCAGTTTAAGCACAGTCATGTATAATTTTTCTAAGGGGAGGTTTCAGGTGAAACTGCACAACACAATTATCAGGCCAGTATGGCTCTATGGAGCGGAATCACGGTTCATGGCCAAAAAGAAGATGGTTCAAATGGCTCTGAGCACTATGGGACTTAACATCTGAGGTCATCAGTCTCCTAGTACTTAGAAGTACTTAAACCTAACTAACCTAAGGGCATCCCACACATCCATGCCCGAGGCAGGATACGAACCTGCAGGATTCGAACCTGCGACCGTAGCGGTCGCACGGTGCCAAACTGAAGCGCCTAGAAGCACTCGGCCACAACGGCCGGCCCAAAAAGAAGAGCGCCATCTGTTAGTCTTCGATCATAAAGTCTACATTTGACCAGGCAACAAATAGAACTAGTTAAGATAGCGACCAAACATCGGCAATGAAATTCACCAAAGCGAGACGTTTGTGATTGGCAGGCCATGTTGTCAGAATGGACAGTGGCAGAATAGGCTGTCACATATATACTACTGGCCATTAAAATTGCTACACCACAAAGATGACAGACGTGAAATTTAACTGACAGGAAGAAGATGCTGTATTATGCAAATGATTATCTTTCCAGGGCATTCACACAAGGTTGGCGCCGGTGGCGACATCTACAACGTGCTGACATGAGGAGAGTTCCCAACCGATTTCTCATACACAAACAGCAGTTGACCGGCTTTGCCTGATGAAACGTTGTTGTGATACCGCATGTAAGGAGGAGAAATGCGTACCATCATGTTTCCGACTCTGATAAACGTCGGATTGTAGCCTATCGCGATTGCGGTTTATCGTATAGCGACATTGCTGCTCGCGTTGGTAGAGATCCAATGACTGTTAGCAGAATATGGAATCGCTGGCTTCAGGAGGGTAATACGGAACGCCGTGCTGGATCCCAACGGCCTCGTATCACTAGCAGTCGAGATGACAGGCATCTTATCCGCATGGCTGTAACAGATATTGCAGGCACTTCTCGATCCCTGAGTCAACAGATGAGGACCTTTGCAAGACAACAATAATCTGCACGAGCAGTTCGACGACGACTATCAGCTAGGAGACCATGGCTACGTTACCCTTGACGCTGCATCACAGACAGGAGCGCCTGCGATGCGATGGTGTACTCAACGACGAACCTGGGTGCACGAATGACGAAACGTCATTTTCCGGATGAATCCAGGTTCCGTTTACAGCATCATGATGGTCATATCAGTGTTTGGCGACATCGCGGTGAAAGCGTATTGGAAGCGTGTATTCGTCATCGCCATACTGACGTATCACCGGCGTGATAGTATGGGGTGCCATTGGTTATACGTCTCTGTCACCTGTTGTTCACATTGACGGTACTTTGAACAGTGAACGTTACATTTCAGATGTGTTACGACCAGTGGCTCTACCCTTCATTCGATCTCCGCGAAACCCTACATTTCAGCAGGATAATGCACGACCTAATGTTGCAGGTCCTTTACGGATCTTTCTGGATACAGAAAATGTTCGACTGCTGCCATGGCCAGTACATTCTCCAGATCTCTCACCAATTGAAAACGTCTGGTCAATGGTGGCCGAGCAACTGGCTCGTCACAAAACGCCAGTCATTAATCATGATGAACTGTGGTATCGTGTTGAAGCTGCATGGTCAGCTGTACCTGTTGACGCCATGCAAGCTCTGTTTGACTCAATGTCCAGGTTTATCAAGGCCTTTATTACGGGCAGCGGTGGTTGTTCTGGGTACTGATTTCTCAGTATCTATGCACCCAAATTGCGTGAAAATGTAATAACATGTCAGTTCTAGTAGAATATATTTGTCGAATGAATACCCGTTTATCATCTGCATTTCTTCTTGGTGTAGCAATTTTAATGGCCAGTAGTGTATGACAAGGAAATGGAAAGCTCTGAATCCCCCGGACGACCAAGAAGTAGATGGCAAGATTAGGTGACCTCGGGCTACAAAGTGTTGGGTGTCAGTGAATGGAAGGAAGCGGCGCAATACAGGAAGAACTAGAGGTAAGTAGTGAGAGCAGGGCGGCATCATCACGTCCAAAAGAAGCAGATAGTGAGTGCAGGGCGGTATCATCATGTCCAAAAGAAGCCAACCGAATGAGCGAGTGAGTGGTCCTATTTCCCCATAGCATTTACTTTTCTTAGACACAATTCCATATGGCTTGTTTCTCTTCCTGAAGATGAAACTCAAATGAAGCTGGCAAAGCTTTGATACAATGAACGAGATTTAAGCACAATCACAGATGACAGTAAACCTCTGTGACTTTTTTTTAAGAAAAAGGAAGACTTTCAGGATAGTTTGCGAAAGAGACAAGATCTTTGGGTTGGGTGTATTGGTTAGCAAGGGTACTACTTTTTCCGGGCGGGAAGGAGCGCCTGGTCCCCGGCACGAATCCGCCTGGTGGATTTGTGTCGAGGTCCGGTGAACCGGCCAGTCTGTGGATGGTTTTTAGGCGGTTTTCCATCTGCCTCGACGAATGCGGGCTGGTTCCCCTTATTCCGCCTCAGCTACACTATGTCGGCGATTGCTGCGCAAACAAGGTCTCCACGTACACGTACACCACCATTACTCTACCATGCATACATAGGGGCTACACTCGTCTGGTGTGGGACGTACCCCTGAGGGGGTCCACCGGATCCGAACCACACAGTAACCCTGCGTTCGGTGTGGGGCGGAGGAGGGGTGAAGTGGGCTGCGGTAGTCGTCGTGACGTTGTGGACCACTGCGGCTGCGGCGGGGACGGAGCCTCTCCGTCGTTTCTAGGTCCCCGGTTAACATACAATACAATACAATACAAGGGTACTACTTTGAAGCTGATGGTGCGGCATAAGAACTAGGTTAGAAGTAACAGTGTAGTGAATATACTGTATTTTGGAAATTTTACGACATCACGACATGCATAAGGAACCAGGAATGGGGCCAGCCTTGGGACTGAAGACCACGACAACAACAATGAAGCAATTATCGACTTTCAAATTGTATTTAATTGGTATCAGAGAGATATAACGTTGCACAGGGTACGTGAAACGGTATTTGCACACTGAGGAGTAGCTCGGCAGCGGAAGGCAGACGTTGCAGGCCGTGGCCGCGATTTGGCCCGGCGTCAGCGCAGCTGGACGTAGTTGTGGTCGTCGAGCAGGCGGTAGACGTCCCGCCGGTAGCCGGGCAGGTCCTCGAGGAAGCGGCGGCTGCTCTCGTCGTGCAGCTTGGCCAGCACGGGCGGCAGCGGCGCGACGCGGCCCACGGCGGCCAGCTCGCGGTAGAAGCGGCCCTGGCGCTCGCCCATCATGTGGAACTGCCGGCCACTGAGCCCGGCCGCAGTGCGCTCCGCCGCCTCCTCCTCCGTGTCGCGCAGCATCTGCTCGCGGCTCGGCAGCTGCCACCCGCCGTCCAGCAGCGACAGGAAGAAGCGCGCCTGCCAACAGACCGCACCACCTCCTGTACCCACGAAAAGTGTTGTACTTACTTTAAATGATCAACCTACGTATCTATGTAATACGGAATTGACCATTAGATGTCACGGGAGGCAGACCTGCCACTATATAATGAGACATGGAACATTTTGCTATCAAAAGAGAAGCAGTAACATCAGAGTGCCTCACTCAAGAGACCTCAGTCACTAGAGTAGCGCCGCGCGGGGTTAGCTGAGAGATCTAAGCGCCGCAGTCATGGTCTGTATGGCTGGTTCTGGCAGAGGTTCGAGTCCTCCCTCGGGCATGGCTGTGTGTCTTTCTCCTTACGATAATTTAGGTTAAGTAGTGTGTAAGCTTATGGACTGATGACCTTAGCAGTTAAGTCCCATAAGATTACACATACAATTGAACATTTTTTAACCACAGTAGCATATCCATCAAGGACATTTCAGGCCTTCTAGATTTATCGATGTCGACTGTTGATGGTAGTGTTGTGGATATCAGACGCCAAATGTGGCGTATAGACACCAAATGTAGTGGGTTGGGTGCCAGGAGGTGCAGTATTAAAATTCGGCGGAACTTTCCAAATGATTTATTTGTTTCCACTACAGATCTCCGTTCACCTCGGTCTGCGCCACAGGTCCCGCAATGTTGAGGAAGCACCCAAGCGGCCTGTGCAATGCAACGCTGTATCGTGCTGGCCTCGTATGCCAGCTGCAGAGTTCCGATTTCGTGAGGAGGGCTGTGCCAGCAGCCGAACCAGCGACCACTGTTCACTGACTGTGCTGCTCTGCTGGGAGCTGTAGGCCTGCCCCGATGCTGCTTCTTCCTCGGCTGGCGTAGCTGGGAACATGGCGGCAACAACCGCCCGCTAATTGGTGTCCGCATTTGCGGCCCTCGCCTCGGAAGTCTCCGGCGTGTGTCGGGAACCGAGACGAACGCCCACGGTAGCGAGCCGAAGAGTGGCCCACCCTGGCTGGTTGCGGACCCCACGTCAACCTCAGAGGGTCGAACCGACGGCCCACCATGGACTAGAACGCTGTCGCCCCATCTGTTGCTGGGCGTAGCGTGGCGGTGTGATACGCCCTGCCATTCAGGAGAGCTGCCACACTTGAATGCCCTATGTTGGCCACAGAGGGTCGAGCCAGTGACCTGCCATGGACTGGGATGCTGGTGCCCCATCTGCTCTGTGTGTAGCTGGTGGTGTGACATGCCCTGCCATCCAGGAGAGCTGTCACACTTCAATGAATCTTGTTAGAAAACAGCATCTATTTATACCTGGCTGTGTACCTCTGTTCTGCCAACCACACTGGTTCATGTCACGTACGTGTAACACTTAGGTTGGCCAGTGGCCCCCTTCTTCCTGTGACTTGCGCCATGGAAACTGCTGCGTGCGCCCTCTCCGGCAGTTCTAGGCCCCTGTGGCCTCTATTTGCCTTCGCAACTGCTGGTATGTGTAACTTACTGCAATCTGGCTTGCACCTGGCAGTAGCTCGTGCTCCAAATATCACACAAAACTAATTTTCCCTATCCTAAACGGTGGTGCCACTACAGTAGAAAGATTAGAAAGCCAAGAACAGAAGTACAGTACACAAACAAAGGACAATGCCTCACGATGTCTGGCAGACAGGACTCTTACAAATGATTCTGTTCAAGATGTCTGCTCCTAATAATGGACGTAGTATCACTTTTCAATGTCAATAAACTATACCAAAAGCCATACACTTTAAGATAGTTAACTTTATTCTGAAAGTAACCAGTTTTCGCAATTAATTTTGCCATCTTCAGGTCCCATACCCTATTTTCAAATCAACGAACTTATCGTATAGCGGCATAAAACTGGATATCGTGAATGCCAATCATTGAGCGGATGCTTCATACGAAGACGTGACAGCAACGATAAGTTCATTGATTTGAAAAGAAACGTAAGGGGACTGAAGATGGCAGAATGAATAGCCGAAACTGGTTGCTTTCAGAATAAAATAAAATATCTTAAAGAGTGTGGCTGTTGGTAAACTTTATTGACATTGAAGAGTACATACAGTCGATGTCCCCTGGCCGTTATGAACCAACAGAGATAGTATCACTTTGGTTAACACATTATAACATTACAGTAACATCGATGTTCAGAGGTAGATCTCATCATAGAGGCCCTTTGAAATAATGCAAAGATACTATTTCCACAACCGAGCGAGGTGGCGCAGTGGTTAGCACACTGGACTCGCATTCGGGAGGACGACGGTTCAATCCCGTCTCCGGCCATCCTGATTTAAGTTTTCCGTGATTTCCCTAAATCGCTTCAGGCAAATGCCGGGATGGTTCCTTTGAAAGGGCACGGCCGATTTCCTTCCCAATCCTTCCCTAACCCGAGATTGCGCTCCGTCTCTAATGACCTTGTTGTCGACGGGACGTTAAACACTAACCACCACCACCACTATTTCCACATGTTGGCTATTTTAGCAGGAAATGAGTATGCTTACATAGTGTATCCATGCGCTATATATCTTACAAGAATTTTCTATAGAATTAAAATACAATAGTCATATCTGCTCAAGAACAATGACATTTAGCCATAGGAAATAGCTTTAGAATGCCTGAATGTGGGAAAGTTGCAGAAATCTTTGTTAATTTGGACGGACTACTTTGTGTGTCGGAATATGGCGGAAGCAGCGCAAGTGGTGAGCGTCCCAGAAGCAGGTTGCTTGGGGTCTTCGGATGATAATAAACAGAAGGCTGAAATTCTAAACCTAGCTTTCAAAAACTCGTTTACGGTAGAGGACTGCAGCACTGTTCCCCCTTTCAGTTATCGAACAAACGCAAAGATGGTTGACATAGTGTTTAGTGTATCTGAGATTATAAAACAGTTAAAATCCTTAGACGCCAGGAAGGCATCTGCCCCAGACGCTATCCCCGTAAGAGTTTATGTTGACTATGCTGCAAATATAGCACCATTCTTATCCATCGTCTGTCAGAGATCACTGGAACAGCGTAAAGTTTCATGGGACTGGAAGAAGGCCCAGGTCATAGAAATCTATAAAAAGGGTAGAAAATCAGATGCACATAATTACAGGCGAATTTCATTAACATCGATTTGTCGTGGAGTCACGGAGCATATTTTGTCTTTAGACATAATGACCTTTCTAGACTCTGAGAAGCTCATCTGCAGAAACCAGCACAGTTTTAGGAAACTGTGGTCATGCAAGACACAACTGGCCCTCTTTGTGCATGATATACAACAGGCTCTAGAAACCGGCTCCGAGATTGATGCCATATTCCTAGACTTTAGAAAGGCGTTCGATGCAGTTCCGCACTGTCGCTTGCTCCAAAAAGTGCGCGCTTACGGTCTATCCGATGACGTATGCGGTTGGATAGAAAGTTTTCTAACAGACAGGGAACAGAATGTCGTCCTGAACGGCGTGGCTTCGACAGAAACAAGCGTAACTTCAGGTGTGCCCCAGGGCAGCGTAATAGGTCCTCTGCTTTTTACGATTTACATAAACGATTTGATTAATAGTATCGACAGCGGCATTAGACTGTTTGCCGATGATGTTGTAGTGTACAGGAAAGTAGTATCACACGAAAGTTGTGAAGAAATCAGTGAGGATTTGCAGAAAATAAATGCGTGGTGTAATGACTGGCAGTTATCTCTCAATATTAGTAAGTGTAACCTACTGCGTATAACAAGGCGAAAATCCACATTAATGTACGAGTATAAAATAAATGCCCAGTCTTTGGAAACGGTAACATCCGTCAAGTATCTGGGTCTGACTATTCGAAATGATCTGAAATGGAACGATGAGATCACACAAGTAATGGATAAGGCGAACTCTAGATTGCAGTTTATTGGTAGAATCCTGAAGCGATGCAATTCCTCAACAAAGTAATTTCTTTCAATACTTTAGTTCGTCCAATCTTATTGTTCGTCTGCATGGGACCCTTACCAGGTGGGTCTGATTCAAGAGATTGAGAAGATCCAAATAACAGCGTCAAGATTCAAGACTGGTGCATTTAGTCATTGCGAGATCGTTCTAAATCTCGTAGAAAGTTTGAAGTGGGACACACTTGAAGATAGACGACGCGCTAAACGGAAGGGGCTGGTCACTAAATTCAAAAATCCGATCTTCGCTGAGGACGTAGACCATATATTATTACCATCAACTTTCAAATCACGCACTGATCACCATTCAAAGATAAGGAAAATTAGAGTTCGTACTGAGGCGTTCAGACAGTCGTTTTTCCCTCCTCGATCCGCGAGTGGGGGGGGGGGGGGGGGTGGAAATATGACTCTGGCGCGATTAATGCCCTCCCCTACAACCCCCTTGGTGGCTATTGATGTATATATGTAGATGTAGATATTGGCAAGATGATAAGCGAAATCGTCCCCAGAGAGAGCCAATAAATTAACAGAAAACAACGACGAGATTTTTCGTAGTGAGCAGGGCTGTGTGGCGTTACAACATGATGCAAAAGCCATGGAACACTGCTGGCATTGCAATTTGCACTTCGTCAATAGAAGATCTGGTTTAGTACTTAGACTTTCGCCCTGCCCATACCCAGAGCTTATCGTTTTGAGGTCCATTTTCTAGACACGGGGTGGGGTTCGATCCGAGATTAATTCCATTCGATTTACCCATCCACGACAGAGCAATACATGCACTCATTTTATGTATGGAGCTGCAGAATTCGCTGCCCGGATACCAGAAGAAATGTATAAGAAAATCATCCTAATTGGAAGAAAATGCAAAATATGAATACACTGTCTGATTAAGTTTCTGGACACCGTAATCTCATGCGGAATTGGTTACTAGATGTCTCGCCAATATAAAAGGAGTCACGGAGGCATGCCTTCCCGCTCGGGAAGCAGCGCGTTAGATAGCGCGGCTAGCCGGGTAGGCAAAGTACATTTAATTACATCAATAATTTAACTGGAAAGTCTGTGTTTCGTTTCCGATTACCTGTTTTGTGTGCTGGCCGCTACATAATAGGAAACCGCGTGGCAAGTGTCTGTTGAAGTGTTAAGAGAAATGGATACAAGCTACAAATAATTGACCACCTTCATAATAAAACTGCAGGTGTACAATTATTTTCAGTAAATACACAACCTACAGCAGAAAATATTTTCATGCATTCCTTTCCTAGGCAGAATCTCATATCAAGTTGCGATTTTTTTCCGAAAGACAGGAGATAAAACAAGTTTCCATACCAGTAACACTGCCCAACACCATATAGTACGCAGCATCAAAGCCACCCTCCTACGCCTTGAAAAGTCAGGAATTTGTAAAATTGTTTGTGACAACCGATTCAGCTTTTTATCTCGGCCAAATAGGCATAAGCTTTAATATTAGAAGCCGCGAGGATATGGACGCGTTGAGAATAAAAAAACTGAGTAAATTTGCAATCGCCACTCACGTGTATGAGCATGGGCACTTTGTTTATAGTATTAAAGACAATTTATGTATACTACATACAACCAACAAAGTAAGAAAATTGACCTCCTGGAAGAAGTGGAAATGTATCTTAAACCCTCATTTTACACCAACGCATTCTTAATGAGCAAGTATAGCTATGTAATAAACAATTTCTACATAAATTCCTTGAAATGTTCACAGAAATTAAACATAAAACGTACCCCAAACAGTCAGAAATTTAAACAAGAATTTCTCAGTGTAAAAGAATGACACCTGTGCCACATAATCTCATAACAACTACAATGGTAGAAAACAAGGAGAGACCTAAATACAAACAATAAAAATAGCTACTTTGAATACCACAATAACAAAATTCCTTACTTTTAACACCTATTAAAATAATCATAAGTATAGTTCTCATATATTTATGTTTGAAAATATTTGTGCATGACGCCGATATGAAATTAATTAAATCCAAACTCTAAAATTGAGCAATTACGCTGATCTTCCCTCACACTCTAACTTTTTAGTTTCGTGTTGCTTTCAATTAACTTATAAACTTTAATTATCATCAGAATATATGTACATTATATATATATTACAATATGCTCGCTGATTGTTATAATGTTTCGTTGAAATTCTGGTACCAGTTGATTAACAAATGTCCTTCTAGAGCCTTCAAATAATAAGTTCATTAAGTTCATTCTTCGAGTAAAAGCTTTTTTCTTTTTTAACGTGTTGCACCTTCAACATATTTTCTTTGCTTAGTTCAGATATTTGCTCAATAAGAAAACAATGATATCTCTGCTTAGTGAATGCTCGTTGTTTTGTAAATAAAAGCACCGAGTGTAAAACATATGTGTGAGGCCCAGACTGACGTGACAAATATTTTGAAGTGTATTGCGATGTGTGTAAAATGTGCGTGCTATTCACACTACAACTCGTACATTGCCCTGGAAGTGTATAGGGAGCGTGGCAAGACGAAACGCCGTCTACTGGGACATATGTAAGTCTATACTACTGTATCACCTTATATCTAAATAAATGCAAGTATCACAGCTTTTTTATCATTGAGACAACGTAAAAGTAGCACTACATATTCAAATATTCTTAGTGCTGGAGCTGACGACATGCTGCTGTTGACAACACTCATGTAACTGGAAACATTAGTCCTTTGAAGATGGGCATGGATACGCGAAACCGTTTGTAGGTGTAAAATGAAAGCACTGTAAAATCATTTGTAGCTGGTTGCGTTATTCACTAATATCACTTTTACTATTTTTTGCAGTAATTTTAACTCTTGATTCGTTACACGGTTGTCTCAAAAAAGCAATCAAACGCGTTTCTCTTAAATTTGTCATAACGCCGTTCTTTCACAAATTCGTAATATTTTTGGTACATCTATGGAGTCCCTGAGAAGCCTGAGAACGTTCCGATGTTTCTGGTACCTAAGGTAGTGATGCTGGACGCTACGGCTGTAGTGAAGGCGACTTGCTAACTCATCCCAAAGATGCCCAGTTGGGTTCAGGTCGGGTCTTCAGGTAGGCCAGTTCATTTCAGGAATGTTATTCTCTAGAAACAATCATATCACAGATACTGGTTCATGACGGGATGTATCGTCAAGCTGATACAAACAGTCGCCTTCTTTCAACTGTTCCTCTATTGTACGTAGTGCACAATGCTGTAAGATGTGTTCATATACTTCCTCACTTTTTTAATTTATTAAACGCAATAAGAGAACCACAATCTAATTACGAAAAACATCGCCATACCTTGACACCACCTCCTCCGTGCTTCAATGTTGGCGGTACACGAGAGCAGATAACGTTTTCCAGGAATTCTCCAAACCCAAACCCAAACCCTCCCATCAGTTTGCTGTAGAGTATAGCTTGATTCATCACTCCAAAACATTTACATTCCTCGTCATCCACTGTGGAATGGTATCGCTGTTTACATAATCTCAACCGTTGCTTAACACTGACCACAGAAATGTGTGGCTCCTGAGGAAGTGCCCGACCACTGCAGCCCATTCTTTTCAGTTCTCCACGCACAGTTGTCGAGCTAGTCGGGCTGCTGGTAGCACTTTGGGACTCACGATTGATTCCTTTCGTTGATTTCATACGATTTTTACAACCAACTACCGTAATGCTCGCCATTTCCAGTCTGTCGGTATATGAGGTCAGCCTGGTGTTGGTTTAACTGCGGTTGTACCTTCGCGTGCCGGCCGCTGTGGCCGATCGGATCTAGGCGCTTCAGTCCGGAACCGCACTGCTGCTACGGTCGCAGGTTCGAATCCTGGCTCGGGCATGGCTGTGTGTGACGTCCTTAGGTTAGCTAGGTTTAAGTTTCCCAAGTGGGAAGGAGCGCCTGGTCCCCATCACGAATCCGCCTGCCGGACTTGTGTCGGCGTCCAGTGAGCCGGCCATTCTGTGGATGGTTTTTATGCGGTTTTCCATCTGCCTTACTCCCCGACTTCGGTTATACTGGTGGATCCGCCTCTCGTGACATCTAGTGAGCAATTCCGTACGAGATATGGGTGCCCTGATACTTTTTATCAGATAGTATACTCGTATTTACCATTTTCTTCTGATTAGGACGATGCCTCTTCCGAAGCTTTTCTTGTGTATTTGTTCTGCTATCCGGGCAGTGGATTATTCAGCATCATACCTAATATAGCCTAAGTGTCTGCATTGCTTTCTCATGGGTAGGGAAATCGAATCGAATAAATCTGGGATCGAACCTCACATACGTCTGTAAAATGGGCCTAAAAAGGATAGGATCGGGTTATGGGCAGGGTGAATATCTAAATCAGGAGTTATAACAGCGATCTTGAATTTACAATGCGAACAGTGTTCCATGGCTTTTGTATGTATTAAATGGTGCAAATTGCTCTGAGCACTATGGGACTTAACTAACTAACCTAAGGACATCACACACATCCATGCCCGAGGCAGGATTCGAACCTGCGACCGTAGCAGTGGCGCAGTTCCCGACTGAGCCCCTAGAACCGCTCGGCCACCGCAGCCGGCGCATGTATTAACCACAATGTGATACCACGTGCATTAATAGAAGCTGACATGTTGAACGGAATCTTTTGTAAGAGCCCCGCTTGCTAACAGTCGTAAGGCATTTTTCTTTATCTGTGTACTGTATTACAGTTCTTGGCTTTCTAACCTTTCTTGCGTTATTTCTTTTATTACATTGCGCGACAGAAAGAAGCTTCTTTGCAAGTCGGTATCTTAAGTTTCGTTTGCATTGTCCGCCCCCGGTAACTGAGTGGCCAGCGCGACAGAATTCCAATCCTAAGGGCTCAGGTTCGATTCTCGGCTGGGTTGGAGATTTTCTCCCCTCGGACACTTGCTGTTGTGTTGTCCTAATCATCATCATTCCATCCCTATTGACACGCAAGTCGCCGAAGTGGCGTCAATTCGAAAGACTTGCACCCGACGAACGGTCTACGAGATGGGAAGCCCTAGTCACTCGGCACATATATATACACTCCTGGAAATGGAAAAAAGAACACATTGACACCGGTGTGTCAGACTAACCATACTTGCTCCGGACACTGAGAGAGGGCTGTACAAGCAATTATCACACGCACGGCACAGCGGACACACCAGGAACCGCGGTGTTGGCCGTCGAATGGCGCTAGCTGCGCAGCATTTGTGCACCGCCGCCGTCAGTGTCAGCCAGTTTGCCGTGGCATACTGAGCTCCATCGCAGTCTTTAACACTGGTAGCATGCCGCGACAGCGTGGACGTGAACCGTATGTGCAGTTGACGGACTTTGAGCGAGGGCGTATAGTGGGCATGCGGGAGGCCGGGTGGACGTACCGCCGAATTGCTCAACACGTGGGGCGTTAGGTCTCCACAGTACATCGATGTTGTCGACAGTGGTCGGCGGAAGGTGCACGTGCCCGTCGACCTGGGACCGGACCGCAGCGACGCACGGATGCACGCCAAGACCGTAGGCTCCTACGCAGTGCCGTAGGGGACCGCACCACCACTTCCCAGCAAATTAGGGACACTGTTGCTCCTGGGGTATCGGCGAGGACCATTCGCAACCGTCTCCATGAAGTTGGGCTACGGTCCCGCACACCGTTAGGCCGTCTTCCGCTCACGCCCCAACATCGTGCTGCCCGCCTCCAGTGGTGTCGCGACAGGCGTGAATGGAGGGACGAATGGAGACGTGTCGTCTTCAGCGATGAGAGTCGCTTCTGCCTTGGTGCCAGTGATGGTTGTATGCGTGTTTGGCGCCGTGCAGGTGAGCGCCACAATCAGGACTGCAAACGACCGAGGCACACAGGGCCAACACCCGGCATCATGGTGTGGGAAGCGATCTTCTACACTGGCCGTACACCTCTGGTGATCGTCGAGGGGACACTGAATAGTGCACGGTACATCCAAACCGTCATCGAACCCATCGTTCTACCATTCCTAGACCGGCAAGGGAACTTGCTGTTCCAACAGGACAATGCACCTCCGCATGAATCCCGTGCCACCCAACGTGCTCTAGAAGGTGTAAGTCAACTACCCTGGCCAGAAAGATCTCCGGATCTGTCCCCCATTGAGCATGTTTGGGACTGGATGAAGCGTCGTCTCACGCGGTCTGCACGTCCAGCACGAACGCTGGTCCAACTGAGGCGCCAGGTGGAAATGGCATGGCAAGCCGTTCCACAGGACTACATCCAGCATCTTTACGATCGTCTCCATGGGAGAATAGCAGCCTGCATTGCTGCGAAAGGTGGATATACACTGTACTAGTGCCGACATTGTGCATGCTCTGTTGCCTGTGTCTATGTGCCTGTGGTTCTGTCAGTGTGATCATGTGATATTGCGTTTGGGGAGGAGAGGCAGCACTAACTAGCAAAGGAGACAATTTGATGCTCTCGGACAATACACGGCACGATGCTCGTAATACATGTTGGGCGTAGTAATTCCAATTCTGACTGACCTGTGCATGCTTCATTCGTTAACTGATATGTGACTCGCTCATGCTTACATATATTTGAAAGTGGTTGGTCGTTGTTGTTATAGTTCTTGTTATTCTTACAGATATTTCTGATGATGACTACATTTTGTAGCATGAGAACGGTTCATTTCTCTATAATCGACATTGCATAATGTGTTTCTGGCAAAAAAGGTAGAAAGTACAGAGTATTTCCAAAGTGATGCAATGGGTGACACGTTATAGGAAAGAACATTTCAGTATATTTGAGGGATAGTTGAAAAATTTAAATTATCACCTCGAAAATTGTAAAGTAGTTAATTTTTTGTTTGTTTTCAAGTATATGTCTGCAGTCCTGGTACACATTGAAGTCCCCGCGCCATAGCACTGCAGCACGCCGTTAGAGGAGCAAAATAATAATAGTGCAGCCTGTAGACAAACTGAACTACCATCCAGTAAGTCATTTTCTTGGTTCGAAGGGTAATAACGCTGCAACAGTCCACGCTGACGAGGTAGAAGTATACGGCAACAATCCACGATCACAATGTAGTGGCCAAGCGAAAGCGCTTTCGTCCAGCCACGATTGTGAGTTCTTTGACTTCTCAGTGAGCCAGCACATAGGAACTCTAATTCATGAAATATTAGTTCACATTATTACATTAATGAATAAAAGATTTGCCGGCCGGAGTGGCAGTGCGGTTCCAGGCGCTACAGTCTGGAACCGCGTGACCGCTACGGTCGCAGGTTCGAATCCTGCCTCGGGCATGGATGTGTGTGATGTCCTTAGGTTAGTTAGTTTTAAGTAGTTCTAAGTTCTAGGGGACTGATGAGCACAGCAGTTAAGTTCCATAGTGCTCAGAGCCATTTGAACCATTTGAGCCAATAAAAGATTTACTTAACTTTGATACAATTTTTTCCACAGGAATACTGGATAATTTACAACTTGATGCACTAATTAAGAAACTGGTTTCTTGCACTACCATCTTCAACGTTTATAAGAACAAGTACATCAGACACTTTATCAGGTTGGTTCTGTACTATGATGCTTACTCCTTTGATTAGGTCACGAACTGGGTAGGCTCGACACTATATTGACCTCAGTGTGAGAGCGCTGCTGTGCAGAGAGGGAGGCATAGTTTCCTGGACCGCCTTGCGTAGGTTCAAAAAAATGGTTCAAATGGCTATGGGATTTAACTTCTGAGGTCATCAGTCCCCTAGAACTTTAAACTACTCAAACCTAACTAACCTAAGGACATCACACACATCCATGCCCGAGGCAGGTTTCGAACCTGCGACCGTAGCGGTCGCGCGGTTCCAGATTGAAGCGCCTAGAACCGCACGTCCACTCTGGCCAGCCTTCCGTAGGTCGTTGCGCGTTGTAGCGAGCCCTCGCTAATGCCTGTGGTATCGATTCGCGTGTCCATCTCTGGTATGGCAACATGATCTCTGTATGTTATCACACATATGACAGTGGTTAAGTGGCACAGACGTTTGTAGGGTGCTCAAACGACTCTGATTGACGAAGAAAGAAGTGGCGGACCATGTCTCTGTGAAGAACTGGGAATTGAAAGAGAGTTTGAGATGCTGGTGATCGAACACTGGCGTTCACAAACCAGACGATAGTGAAAAAAACGAAAAGGCGCCATGGGTCAGTGTTCATCATATTGCACAGCATTTTTAAAATGACGAAGTTCTGCACTTAGTAGGTTGCACAACTCCTCACATCCATACGAAACGCCCATCGGACTGCCGTAGCAGAGGGAATAATACAGTTGTGCCAGTCAATCTAGATTGCTTCTTTAGCCGCCCAATTACCACTGACCAGTAATTTTGGTATCTCTATGACCCTGTGAGAAAGTAACAAAGCAAGCACTTCCCACTGCCGTATTTGGCGAGGACCCATCAAAGGAGGAGGTGATGCTGAGTTTTTTTTCTTTATTTAGGCGGGGGGGGGGGGGGGGGGAGGGGGGAATTTCGATGCTGTGGTGCTAACAGGCTATGTTTTCAAGGAAAACCCATTAAGGGAGCTTACGACACAAATGACATGACGAGGTTAAGGGAGGTTATCAGAACTAAGCATCATGGGAAGCTGTCCAAAAGGGTGTGTTTGCTCCATGACAACGCACCAGCTCATTCTATGTGGAACACAGTCACACCACTGTATCCCCTGGCTACACGGCCTCCAACCATGCAGTTGTGAACTGCGGGCTGCCTCAGCTCTGGAGCACCAAGGACACTTCCTGTGGAGCCCGGACGAAAACAATCTGCAGCAACACACAGATACACAGGTTGTTTACAGCCGAACTGCCAGCACTTGCCATGGTACCATGAAGAACAGCTTCGCCCTCAGAGGAAGAAGCATCGCCGCAAACAGCGCTGCAATCGCGGCGCTACCACATTTCCACTAGGCACGTGTCTCTTCTGGTGCTCTTCCGCCGGACTGCTCTCCAACCGGTTTGCACTCCAGACTTTATGGTGATCGCCCCTCGTTCCTCTTCACCGAGTGCATTCTACCCTGCGGGCTCTGTGCAAGGCGCGCCCAGCGGTCTATGAATCAGAGTTCTTTCATCGAGTGCATTCTACATTCCATTCTCTATGCTGACCATGCCTACTGTTCATCCATTGGAGTCCAATGCAGTCCAGTGGTCCGCTGGACTTTGCCTCCGACTCGTCTCCGATTACATCCTAATCGGACACCTTCACCACGAATTTCGTCCTCATACCAACATCCCCATACAATGTCAGTAATTATCCATTGCGTTATCCTAGTGCATCAACCTGAATCAAGTAATGCCGACTCTTGTTCAAAGAAAATGATATTGTACACTCCACGACAAAAAAAGACCGACGTACCATGAACGAATTATCTGTCAATCGGTAGATGTGACGTATATGTACAGACAAACAAATGATTACCATTTCAGACATACTGGATGATTTATTCAAAAGAAAGTTTCACAAACTGAGCAAGTCAATAGCACCCTGGTCCACATCTATCTTTATGCAAGCAGTTATTCGGCTTGGTATTGACTGACAGAGTTATTGGATAGCGTCCGGAGGAATATCGTAATAAATTCTATCCAACTGGTGCGTTAGACCATCAAAATTCCCAGATGGTTGGTGGACGGTGCCCATAATTCTAGAAATATTGTTAATTGAGGAGAGATTCGGCGACCTTGCTGGCCAAGGTAGCGTTTCGCAAACACGAAGACAAACAATAGAATCTCTCGCCGTATATGAAAGGGCTTTATCGTGCTGAAATGTAAGGCAAGGGTGACTTGCCATGAAGGGCAACAAAACGGGGTGTACAATATCGTCGGCGTACCGCTGTGCTGCAAATGTGCCGCGGATGACAACCAAAGGCATGCTGCTATGAAATGAAATGTCACCTCAGACCATCGCTTCTATTTTATGGACAGTATAGCAGGTGTCACTCAGGTTGGTATTCCACCGCTGTCCAGGGCGTCTTCAGGCACGTCTTCGCTGCTCATCGGGACTCAAGACAATTCCACTCCAGTCAAGGTGATTCATTGCCCCAGTGAGCACCAAAGACTTGTCTGAAGACGCCCAGGACAGTAGTAGAGTACCAACCTGACGTCACCCGCCTTACAGCCCTACACCCAGGTGTGATGGTCTAGGGTGCCATTTGTTTTCATAGCAGGACCTCTCTGGTTGACATCCGCGGCACCTTTACAGCATATTGGCACGTCGAAGATATTCTACGCCCCGTTGTCATTTTTTCTGAAAGTGTCTTATAGTCAGGAGATCCTCAGACTATCTGATAGGGTGTTACAAATAAGTAAGGGTAATGAATACATCTCCATCAAAAAACTAAAGAATGGCTTACCAAAAGGACCAGTGCTCGCACCACTGCTGTTTAGCCTCTATATTGCAGACCTGCCGGAAACACAATCAAGAAAGTTCGGGCATGCTGAGGATTGGACCCTCGCTACAAGATGTAGCACAACTGAAGCATCTGACGACGTCCTAACGAAAGACCTGAAGATAATGGGCGAATATTTCCGTAAGTGGAGACTTCAACCAAATGCTTCCAAAACAGAGGTTAGTTGCTTCCATCTCAACAACAAACTAGCTGGAAAGAACTCAACATTCGATTTGAAAACACCATTCTCAAGCACAATAAAACTCCGAAGTACTTGGGTATGACGATGGACAGAACACTATCTTTTAAAGAGCACCTAACAAAGACTGCCGAAAAATTAAAGACAAGAAACAACATTATTCAAAAGCTCTGTGGTAGTACCTGGAGAGCAACGGCCTCCACTCTCCGCACCTCTGCTTTAACAGTTGTATTCTCGGCTGCAGAATACTGTGCTCCGATTTGGCTGAACAGCCCACATGTAAAAAAAAAAGGTGGATGTCCAGTTGCACAACACCCTAAGGATGATTTCTGGAGTCATTAAACCCACTCCAACGCAATGGCTCCCAATATTAAGCCACATCCCGCCGCCACACCTGCGACGTACTGACGCCCTTGTACGGGAATACAAAAACATCATGAGAAATCGAAGCCTGCCAATCCACCAAGACATCGAGGCTGTAAACACTAATAGGCTTCGATCTAGGAACCAGCCAACGAGAACAGCAAGGACCTGTGTAAAAGAAGGTTTCAGTATCACAAACACATGGTCTGAAAAATGGAACGCATGGCAAAATCATAACATGCCTTGCATCACACAAAAGCCACCTGGTTTTGACCTACCACGCAAAACGTGGTCCACTCTAAATAGGATTCGAACTCGTCATGCCAGATGTAATTACTCCCTGTGTAAATGGGGTAAAAAAACCATCCCCTCAGTGTGACTGCGGAGAAAATCAGCCACATTATTGAAGAGTGTTCCAGAAGAGCCTATAATGGGAGCCCCGAAGACTTCCTGCTCGCAACTCCCAGTCGATAGATTATATTAATAGATTTGATGTTTGTTTGTAATTCTTAAACTTTGTTATATTAGTGATGTTTGTTTGCAATTATTAACGTTTGTTATATTAGTGATTTGTCTGTTTCTTTCCTATGTGTCTGTATTGCCATACGATAAATAAATAAATAAAATACGCCCCGTTTTGTTGCTCATCATGGCAAGCCATCCTGGGCTTACATTTCAGCAAGATAATGCCCTTTCGCACGCGGCGAGAGATTCTACTGCTTGTCTTCGTGCTTGCCAAACCCTGCCTTGGCCAACGAGTTCGTCGGATGTCTCCCTAATTGAGAACGGTTGGAGCATTATGTGCAACCAACTCGGTATTTTGACGATCTAACGCGCCAACTGGACAGAATTTGTCACGATATCCCTCAGGAGGACATCCAAGAATTCTGTTAATCAATGGCAAGCCAAGTAACTGTTTACATAAAGGCCAGAGGTGGACCAACGCATTGTTGACTTGCTCAGTTTGTGAAGCTCTTTCTCTTGAATGAATCATTCAGTTTTTCTGAAGTTGTAATCATTTGTTTACCGCTATATGTGCGTAACATTTACCGATTTTCGTCCGATTCGGATAATTCTTTCCTGGTGCAATTTTTTTTTCTTAGTGTATTTCGTTATTACACTGTTACACTGAATAAAATTACATTGTTATTGGCTCCCTGAGCATATAGACCGTAATGTGTTGTTTCCTCGGTTACCAACACTACACACACACACGCTATCAAATTTTGCCTCACCCTCAGTATTCTCCTGAAATGATGTTCAGTTACTTCTTCTCATTTTTTTTCAGCCAAAGGAACCACTGCTGGCAGTCACGTCCAGAATGACGACGAAGTGATGTTGAATGTGAATCCTTTGCTTAACAGACAAAATTCAGACTTTTACAATCAAGGTCTCCGCGAAGTTATCCACCGTTGAGAACAATGTGTCGCACTTAACTGCGAATATAGAGAGGAGGACAAAACTCCATCACCAATTTTCATGGTCGCAGGTTGAGCTGATAACTTTTATTTGTGATGAACCCTCGAAGATGTGACAATTATGCTGGAATTTAGAATGCTTTACATAAAAGTTTGGTATGTATGCATCAAACAAGTCTGCAATCAAGCAGCTATACGATAACTTCCGTAAGAATGGAAGTGTAAGAGATGCAACCTAAAGTGGACGACTGAAAGTACTAAGTCCAGAAAATACTGTCGACGTGAAATCGCATATTCCTTGGGTGCCAGGACGTCTGTGCATCTCCTATCTAGCCAATCTGGTTTCACCACTAATAAGGCACAAACAGCTTTGCGTAGTTGCTTAAAGTTGCTGTTTATGAGTCATTACTTGAAGACATAGAACAATTTGCAGCTATCTGTCAGTGGCTAATTTATAATGTCAAAAGAGTAGGAACTCCGTGCTTTGAATTGATCTTACGAGGCAAGATTCCACATTGATAGGCGTGTGGGTTCGCTGAATTCATTCATTTGGGCTACGAAAAGCCCACTTTAACTATAGATGTTATTCTGTCAGCACAAAAATGGATGTCTGGTGTGCAATGTCCTGCAAACGAATCTTCGTCACCGTCTTTCATGTCTCAGTATACAGTGAGTGCTACACAGAGCTGGTACAACAAGTTGTAAAGGCTAAACCTGAAGATTACTTACATGAAAACGTGGCTTTTACGGCTCATACAGACAACGACACAACTTTCGTGGATCAGTTTACTCATGGACTAGTCTTTGTGTAGGTACTTAGATTGCATCGGTCTTCTGTTTTATCTATAACTGACTTTATCTTGTGGGGATACCGTAATGATGCTACTTACAAAATCTTTTGAATATAGCTGTTTAGATCGCTTATTAAAATTTCTTTATTTATTATGAAGTTTCAGTTACTGCCATCGTCAGATACGTGCAATTAAGACTAAAGGAATGTAGAGAGAGACAGACGTTTGTTATACACTCCTGAAAATGGAAAAAAGAACACATTGACACCGGTGTGTCAGACCAACAATACTTGCTCCGGACACTGCGAGAGGGCTGTACAAGCAATGATCACACGCACGGCACAGCGGACACACCAGGAACCGCGGTGTTGGCCGTCGAATGGCGCACCGCCGCCGTCAGTGTCAGCCAGTTTGCCGTGGCATACGGAGCTCCATCGCAGTCTTTAGCACTGGTAGCATGCCGCGACAGCGTGGACGTGAACCGTATGTGCAGTTGACGGACTTTGAGCGAGGGCGTATAGTGGGCATGCGGGAGGCCGGGTGGACGTACCGCCGAATTGCTCAACACGTGGGGCGAGAGGTCTGCACAGTACATCGATGTTGTCGCCAGTGGTCGGCGGAAGGTGCACGTGCCCGTCGACCTGGGACCGGACCGCAGCGACGCACGGATGCACGCCAAGACCGTAGGATCCTGCGCAGTGCCGTAGGGGACCGCACCGCCACTTCCCAGCAAATTAGGGACACTGTTGCTCCTGGGGTATCGGCGAGGACCATTCGCAACCGTCTCCATGAAGCTGGGCTACGGTCCCGCACACTGTTAGGCCGTCTTCCGCTCACGCCCCAACATCGTGCAGCCCGCCTCCAGTGGTGTCGCGACAGGCGTGAATGGAGGGACGAATGGAGACGTGTCGTCTTCAGCAATGAGAGTCGCTGCTGCCTTGGTGCCAATGATGGTCGTATGCGTGTTTGGCGCCGTGCAGGTGAGTGCCACAATCAGGACTGTATACGACCGAGGCACACAGGGCCAACACCCGGCATCATGGTGTGGGGAGCGATCTCCTACACTGGCCGTACACCTCTGGTGATCGTCGAGGGGACACTGAATAGTGCACGGTACATCCAAACCGTCATCGAACCCATCGTTCTACCATTCCTAGACCGGCAAGGGAACTTGCTGTTCCAACAGGACAATGCACGTCCGCATGTATCCCGTGCCACCCAACGTGCTCTAGAAGGTGCAAGTCAACTACCCTGGCCAGCAAGATCTCCGGATCTATCCCCCATTGAGCATGTTTGGGACTGAATGAAGCGTCGTCTCACGCGGTCTGCACGTCCAGCACGAACGCTGGTCCAACTGAGGCGCCAGGTGGAAATGGCATGGCAGCCTGCATTGCTGCGAAAGGTTGATATACACTGTACTAGTGCCGACATTGTGCATGCTCTGTTGCCTGTGTGTTTGTGCCTGTGGTTCTGTCAGTGTGATCATGTGATGTATCTGACCCCAGGAATGTGTCAATAAAGTTTCCCCTTCCTGGGACAATGAATTCACGGTGTTCTTATTTCAATTTCCAGGAGTGTACAACAACAAAGTAACAAGAAACTTTGGAACTTATAAAAGCAGGTTCTGTGTCATTATTAAAGCCTATGCCTTATTGGTACATTAACTAACAGCTGAGATCAAAAAATTTTACAAAGATGTAACTTTTAGCCGACAGCTGGCGCTAGTGTTGCGAACGTGGCCTTCAATTTTATTTTATTGTTTATAGACATAAACAGGGTGAACATTAATAAAATTGACAAATTGTAGGGTCTGATTCCTGACTGTAAGTGGAGGATAAAAGGTCCTACAGATATATGTCAGGAACTGTATCGTTGTCACGGTAGAGGGCACTGTCGAACGAAAATTCCTCTGCGTGCCGTGTGTTCCTCTTCGGCATTTGTGCGATCATGGGTCTTTGCAGACTGACAAACGTGTAGGGAGACAGCGGATCGTGCGTTCACCAGATTTGGAGGACCGGTTTCTACAGGATATCGCGACGACCCCTAAAAAAGCTCCAGGCAAGTGTTCCACAAAGATGGTGTAAGCCAAAGTAGGTTATGTGAATCCAGCATGATAACCGCCACTATCCCTGTCACCTGCAACGAGTGTAAGGCAGCATCTGTTGTGAAGTGGAAGCAATGAAGCTCTACGCTGTGTTCCGGGACGATTTGTTGTCGTTGCTCGAACACCGTCCATTTCCGGACTCATGTTCACAGGACCTTTTTTCCTCCATTTCCAGTCAGGTATCCGTCCCTGCAGTTCGTCGGTTTTATTACTGTTCACTCTGTATATATTTGTCTCCTCGTACTTATAAAAAGACAGATCGTCTTTAGAATATAAACATTCACAGTCAAATTATAAAACAAGATTTAGTAAATACAGGGTGTTTATAAATGAATATCAGGGTTTAACGCTTTATAATGTTTATTACATTAAAGTTACAGTTATAAATGATATGTCAAATGAAAGGGCAACTCAAACAGTTTTACCAAGAACCTTATAATTGTTCAATGTGAGCACCATTTGTCACACGGCACACATCAAGTCTATAGCCGAGTTCTTCCCAAACGTTGATAACTGTGTCTTCAGTGATTGTAGCAACAGCTGCTTCAATCCGGTTTCTTAATTCAGGGAGGTCTGCTGGTAGCGGAGGCACGTACACACGATCCTTGATGAAGCCCCAAAGGAAAAAATCGCATGGCGTTAAGTCGGGTGAACTTGGAAGCCATGCAAAGCAAGCCCTGTCATTGGGTCTCTTGCGGCCTATCCAGCGCTCGGCTATAGACTTCATGTGTGCCGTGTGACAAATGTTCCTCACATTGAACATTTAGAAGGTTCTTTCATTTGACATATCATTTATAACTGTAAGTTTAATGTAATAAATATTATGAAGCGTTAAAACCCCGATTTTCGTTTATAAATACCCTGCAATTACATACTTTTTAGCTAGGTGTTGTATAACGAACGCCTGTACCTTTCATCTTAATTGCAGGTATCTCAGCAGCCGAAACGTCGTAATAAATAAAGATATTTTAATAAGCTGTCTAAAGGTTGTATTCAAAAAACGTTCGTAATGATCGCGGACTCATGTACCCGATATACGTATCCTTTATTAGTATGCAACTTATAAAACTTATCCCTCACACTACTTCCAAATAGCTGACAGAAATTGAGAGATGTATTGTTGCTGTTTAGATTAGATTGCGAGAGCGTGTTGAAAAGTAACGCCTCCGAATTTTATAAGTGAAAACTCATAAAGCTTTTTATATAAAACAAACATTATTAACATTCTACATCCTTATTCTTCATGTCTACATATGTGTTTCTCAAAACGTAAGTCATCCTGGCGACGAAAACATTTCTCCCAAAGAGAGACCAGTTTGTTGATACCGTTACTGTAGAATTTCGAACTGCTGACGGAGCCACAACCTCACCTCTGCTTGCACCGATTCGCCACTATCGAAGTGAAGTCCTGGAAAGTATTCTTTAAGTTTTGGAAGCATGTGTAAATCGGGTGGGGCCAAGTCGGGACTGTGTGTTGGATGATCGATTATAGTGAATCAGGGGCAACGGATTCCTGCAAATGTCGCAGCGCTCGTATGAAATCTGGCATCGTCACGCTGAACGAGAAGGTGCTCCTTGTGTGGATGGACTCTTCAAATACGCTGTTTCTCAAGCGCCGATGTAGTTACGTACACACTGTCATGTTACACGCAACAAATTGGAGCCCTCTAGCTGCAAAAGGGCTACAGATATGTAGCCATGAAGACTAAAGACGTGGAAGGTTAATAACGTTCGTTTTATCCAAATAGATTTAAGAGTTTTTACATTTTAAAAAATCGGAGGCATTACTTTTCAGTGCGTCCTCGTAGATGATATTAGATTTTCCTGGACATATTTAATAACATGAGTCTGATAACAAGCGACATTGTATTCAGTTATGTGAGTCGCATAATGGAGACCACTTGCATCAACTTTCCTTAATTATTTTTCCATAAGGATGAGTCAGTTGTTCGACATCTTGTAATATGACATCTTCTCGATGACCACAAGGGGATGCCGTCGGCCCATTACTTATTACAGAGCAGGCGATGTTAACATCGTTTTATTTCACTTTCGGGGTTGTGTGGAACGGTGGAGCGGTTCAAACGTCATTGGCGGCTAACGACTTGGAGCTGCTACCTTGAAAAACATAACACAGTCATCTGTTATGCGTCCCCGGTGGAGTTTATATTTCACGACTTGTCGGTGTAGATGGAGCCGTACTCGTCACAGGGACTTGGGTACACGCATTTCATGTATGACACAACAGAATATAGTTGTTGCTATGTTGAAGGAATATACAGAGAATTGTTTCGCAACAGGCATGATCCTAGTGGGAAATCTTCATCCCCATGTATAGAGACTTAAGCGAGAAGTTGAGTCGTTCAAACCAAAGAGAGGTGGCTAAGGTTCAAACAGTAGCATTTAAAGATACAGTATTGGAATAAGTGGGCGAAAATTCATCAGCAAGGACCCCCCTAATTTCCCTGCGAAATCACACTTCGAACAATCCAGTGTGGAGAGTACTGGTTTCGCCGGCCGCTGTGGCCGAGCGGTTCTTGGCGCTTCAGTCTGTAACCGCGCTGCTGCTACGGTCGCAAGTTCGAATCCTGCCTCGGGCATGGTTGTGTGTGATATTCTTAGGTTAGTTAGGTTTAAGTAGTTGTAAGTCTAAGGGACTGATGACCTTAGATGTTAAGTCTCATAGTGTTTAGACCTATTTGAACCACTTTTAGAGTACTAGTTTGGCAGTAGCTACACCGCTATATGATAAACAACGTGTGCAGGCGATGAGGACAGACTGTTCTGTACCCTGAGTTCAGCTGTAAACACATCATCCATTGCAACATTGCAGTGCTAAACTTCGCAGTCTGCACTGTTCACGAGTGAGGCGTCTTTCAACAATGATGGTCTTTCCAACTGCCCCGATATTTATGTCTCGAGTGATGAAAATCTACACATCGGTTGCCGGCTGGAATCATACAAGATCAACGAATTGGATCTTATCTGCAGGCAACCTATAAGTGGTGCACTCGCCTGGTGTCCAATCGGAGGTGGTGCCGCACTTGTTATCCTACCTGAGCAACAGACACACTTCTCGCTGGGTTGTAAAGACTGGGCGATCGCCGGCTGTCACAGCTACGAATTTTTTTCTATGGTGATACATGAAGTCGTCGATGTTTGAACCTCAGCCGATGCTCAACTGCTTGTTAGATCCGCAGCTGACTGTCTCATTTCACTACAGGCAATAGGGAGTCCAGTAGAACTGTACGCGTCTTTGTAATGAATGCATCCGAGACGTGGCCGTCACTGAGAATTGTTACTATAAGCTAAATTTGCTCTTACAAGCTGTAAATTGTTTATGTTAGTAAAAAACCTAAATTAGTTTCTTTCAGTTGAAAAAAAAAACTAAAGAATTATTTTCTTATAGCAAACCACGCGACTGAGTTAAAAATTTTGATTTTAAACGTTTGGCCTTAATATTGTGCGGCGAAGATTTACGAATTATGAAGTAACAGTGTGAATCATTACTGTAATGTTGTTACGCGTATATCTTTTACTGCTTGTTTCAGCTATGACTTACCTCCAGTACGTGTGACATTTGAGAAATTATGCAACAGCTTTTCTATGAAAAACTAGTAGCTACTTGTATTTCTTTATAGTACATATGATAGTAACTTGAAGATGTTTAGGTTGTTATTTATTTATTTAGCCCCGTCACATTAGGATCTACACTCCCTGCCTTAACAATAAACAAGGGTTTCACACACACAAATCTTTTAGCATCACAATTTATAATAATATAATAACTAATTATATCCGTTATAATGCAAGAGAAAAGATAATGTGGAAGGATTATATGCGTTCACCTAAGATTATTTTAAATAAATTATACAAATGACGTTACTTACCTGTAGGTCAAACAAGGAAAAGGCACAGACGTAGAACGGTAGCCCAATAAAGCACAACGTCGGATAGTCTATGTGAATCGTGTGCTTGAAAAGCGGTTGGACTCGATTGTCTTCAACTTTGACGTTGCATTTTTCTGACAGGAACGGGAAACTATATTGATAACCTGGAAGAAGCATCAGTTGTCAAACTGCAAATGGTAAAATTATCTTCATGGTGCTATAAATGTGAAAAACTTACCTGTACAATAAAACACATCATCGACCTTGTACGTCGAACCATCTGCAAACGTCACTGATTCCTCATCTAGACTCACGATTTCTGGTTTCTGAAAGACGTTGTCAGGAAACTTTGTATCAATTTTTTCTTTGAAATGATGACTCAGAATTACCTGGAATCAAGCAGGATACTATCCTATAGATGCGCTGCACAACTGGCAGTTGTTCACAACAATCTAAACATCTACAAATACTTTCATTATAATTCAGAAATATAATTAAAATAACAGCCATTACGTTGCATGTGACATGTTAATACTGTATACCGAACGAAAAACATTTTGACCTAGGGTAAAAGTGGGTATTACTTCCAACAAGGTGCAATGATTGTTCGTCTAGGTGATTCGTCGCAGAATATTGCATGCTTGATTATTTTCCCTCGTACTGATACTTAAAAGAATACTAATGCATTGTGATGGCTTCGGATAGCTTTAATTTATGCACTTCCCTTAGATAATAAAACTCCTTGTTTTTGAAACGATTAGATACTTTTTCTTTTGCACTCATCAATCTTCTGGCTTGTTTACGCGGCCCGCGTGAATTCCTCCCCTGTTGTAAGCCTGCAAGGTACGTCCTCCATTACTTGCTGGATGTATTCCAATCTCTGTCTTCCCCTACAGTTTCTACGCTCTACAGCTCTCTCCAGTACCATGGAAATTGTTCCTTAGCGTGTTAACAGATGTCCTATCATCCTGTCCCTTCTTTAGTCAGCATTTTCCATATATTTCTTTTCTCGTTGACTCTGCAGAGAACCACCTCATCCCTTACCATACACTCCATCTAATTTTCAGCATTTTCAACATTCTTCTTTAGCACCACATTTCAAATGCTTCTTTTCTCTTCTGTTCTGGTTTCCCCACAGTCCATGTCTCACTGCTACGCAATGTTGTGCCCCAAACGTACATTCTCAGAAATTTCAGCCTATAATTAAGACCTGTCTTTCATAATAGTGAAGTTCTCTTGGCCAGGAATGCCCTTTTTGCCAGTGCTAGTCTGATTCTTATGTCCTCTTTGCTCTGTCCGTCATGAGTTATTTTGCTACTTACATAACAGGATTCCTCAATATCCTCTACTTCGTGATCACCAATCCTTACGTTAAGTGTTTCGCTGCTCTCATTACTGCTACTTCTCATTACTTTCTTCTTTCTTCTAGTTACTCTCAATCCATATTCTTTACTCATTAGACTGACACTCTTGTAATTCTTCTTTACTTCCACTGATGATAGTGATGCCATCAGCGAATCTTATCACTGATACCTATTCCCTTGAATCTTAATCACACTCTTGAAACTTTGTATTTTAGCCATTCTTCGATGTATAGATTTAACAGAAAGCGCGAAAAACTACACACGTGCCGAACACCCTTTTTAATCCGAGCACTTGGCTCTTGGTCTCCCACTCTTATTGTTCCCTCTTCCTTCTTGTACTTATTACGTATTACACGTCGTTCCGTTACAGCTAACCCCTATTTTTCTCGGAATTTTGAACGTCTTGCACCATTTTATATTTTCGAAAGGTTTTTCAAAGTCGACTTATCAAACGCACTGTCAGAACTGCCTCTCTGGTGGCTTTCCGCTCCTAAACCAAACTGATCGTCATATATAAAATCTTCAGTTTCTTTTTCCATTCTTGTGTATATTCTCGGTGTCAGTAGCTTGGATGCATGAATTGTTAATTGTGCGATAATTCTCACACTTGTCAAGTCTTTCTAGCTTCGGAATTGTGTGGATGACGTTTTTCCGAAAGTCTGATGCTATATCGCCAGTCTCATACATTCTACACACCACCGTGAATAGTCGTCTGATTGTCACTTCCTCCAATGATTTTTAGAAATTCTGCCTTATTTGTTCTTAAGTCACCATAAACTCTTTTAAATCTTGACTCCAATACTGTATCCCCCCATCTCTTTTCTATCTACTCCTGTTTCTTCTTCTATCACCCCATCATACAAGTCCCCCCTCTCGCAGAGGTCTTCAGTGTACTCTTTCCACCTCTCCGCTCTCTCCTCTGCATTTAACAGTGGAATTCCCTTTGCGCTCTTTATGTTACAGCCTTTGCTTTTAATTTCACCGAAGGTTGTTTTGACTTTTCCAAATGCTGAGTCAGACCTTCCGACAATCAGTTGTTTCCCGATTTCTTCACATTTTTCATGCAGTCGTTTCGCCTTAGCTTCCCTGCCTTTCCTGTTTATTTCATTCCTAAGTGACTGGATATCTGTATCCCTGAATTTCCCTGAAACTTTTTGTACCTTCTTCTTCCATCGATCATCTGAAGTATTCTTCTGTTATCCATTGTTTCTTCACAGTTACCTTCTTTGTACCTAAGTTTTTCTTACAAAATCCTGTGATTGCTCTTTTTAGAGATATTGAGTTCTCTTCAACTCAACTACCTACTGAGTTATTCATTATCGCAGTAGTAGTCCCAGAGAACTTCAAGTGTATATGTTCAGTCTTTAGTATCCGTATCCCGTTTCTTTTCTCACTGAGTATTCCTGACCGGTTTCTTAAACTTCAGACTACTCTCAACCATCACTAACTTCTGATCTGAGTCTATATCTGGTACGCCTTACAATCCCATATCATTTCAGAATCTCTGACTGACCATAATGTAATATAACTGAAATCTTCCCGTATCTCATGGCCCCTTCGAAGCATACATCCTTTACTATATGAACTTCGTTGCAGAAATTAATTAGTCTTTCTCCTCTCTCATTCCTACTATCAGGACCATATTCTCCCGTAATCTTTTCTTTCACTCCTTCCCCTACAACCGCATTTCGATCCCTCTATGACTATAAGATTTCCATCTCCCCTTACGAACTGAATTACCGATTGAATACCCTCATATACTTTCTCTATTTCTTCGTCTTCTGGTTGCTACGTTGGCGTGTATACATGAACTATTGTTGCCGATGTTGTTTTGCTGCCAATTCTGATGTGTACAACCCTGTTACTGAACTGTTCACAGTAACTCACTCTCTGCCCTACTTTCCTATGCATAACGAATAAACAGGAATACTATTGCCGTTCAACCATTTTCAACTGCTGCTGACATTACCCTATCTGATCTGACCAGAAACCCTGATCTTTTTATTTCATTTCACTTCACTGATCCTGCACTATATACAGATTGAACCTTAGCATTTCCCTTTTCAGATTTTCTAGTTTCCCCATCACGTTCAAACTTCTGACGTTCCGCGCCCTCACTCTTACAATGTTATCGTTTAGCTAAATATTCAATCTTTTGCTCATATAATATGATACACAAGACGACACACCTAACAACATCAGAGAAATTTAGTTATGCTTTAAAGTCTGTTGTGGATCTGCATCTACATCTTTCCGTAATGCGATCATAATTATGCTAACAGGAGGAAGTATAAGACAGAAATGTTTTATAGTGTTCCCTTTTGCGATTTGTTCTTTCTTCTCCTCCTCCTCCTCCTCCTTCTTCTTCTTCTTCTTCTTTCTTTTTCTTCTATTGGCTGCGCGTCTAATCTGAGCTCCTCAAAATAACTTCGTTGTATTATTGCTTATCTTCCTCTGGTCTTCTGTTGCTAAAACTACGTCGTTACTTATGCTTTCAATGCAGCTGCTTTATTGTTTCTATTATACATTTTCAATGACGTGATACCAACGCGTACTGTATCCTTGTTGTCGTCTTCCATCCATTTAATAGTCATTCTGATTCCAACGATATACTGAAAATATTTTTGAGAACCTGTCCTAGACCATTGCCATAACCTGACTGTAGAATATCAACATGAATTTCCATGTCATGTCTGTCATTTTATCGGTATGTTAGTGTAATTCTTCATTTGTCCTCTTTTTCCGTGTTTAATCTATAATTTTCTGTGCTCTTAATATTTTCATAAAGAATCTTCTCTCTTTTTTCTCTTGTATTTTCAGTTCTGCATTCTTCTTCATTATAAAACACATCGAACAATAAGATTCTGTTGGTTTCACTACTGCATTGTAATGTCTAATTCTGGTCTTGCAAGACAGCGCTGATTAATTGTACCTATTCTGGATAACCTTGTAAACTAATTCTAATATTTCCCTCACTATCCAGCCCATTGAATCGGATCCATCTTACAAGATATGTGAATTTTTCCACTCGCCTAATGTCCCCGTGTCTTGTTTACAAACATCTTTTCCTCTTACGCTGAAGCTGCACAGAGATCTTCCAGACCAGTTTTTTCAGCAGTGTCGTTCACATCATCCATCATCGCTTGGGCGTCTTCTAGGTTCGGAGCTAATAAAGCTCGGTTAGCAGCAAACATTAAGCACTTAATTTCTAGGTTCCTTCTTTTCTCCCAAGGATGTATTCCTTAGCTTAAAACTTATGATTACAAATTAATTTAAAGTGGTTAATATTTGACGTTAAACTCATAATCGAGAAAATGTTTAAAAAAGGTTTGAAATTATGATTAAAATTTTTTGGAAGTTGTCAACTGCTGTCATTATCAAGCGCTGGATGAGTATAGTCTGGGTAATTTACGGTCCGTTTTCAGCAACAGATACTTTTTCATGAATCTTGATGACGGCATATATCGTGAGCCTTAAAACATCTTACAACGACATAATTTTGCAGATACATTCAGTGGTACGAGGGCTGTTCAGAAAGTATCCGATCGTACTCTTTAATTATGGACACAAATAATGTGGTACCTGGGAGCACGCGGGCATTCTCTGTGTTTGTAGGAAACGTAATGCGCATGCTCTATTTTTTACATGACTGTGGAAACATCCACTCCCTGGCTAGCCGTTGACAAGTGAACACGTGTAAGTGGCAGTCGCCGGATTTTGTGTTGTGGGCAAAATGACGGAAAAAGTGGAACAACGATATTGCATCAAATCTTGTTTTAAGCTTTGCTACTCTCAGGTTGAAAAATCCACAAGATTCGACAACAGTTTGGCGATGAAGTAGTGGCTACCACACAGAGACAGGAGTGATAAAACCGCTTCAGAAATGGCAGCTTATCAGTTCAAGTAGGCTCTCAACATCCACATGGAGTTGTTATTGATTACGTAAGTACCCTGGTGATGCAGGGTAAACGAATCACGATCGGGGAACTTGCAGAAGAGGTCAAAATTAGTACTAGATCCATTCATTCCTTTTTAACGAAATATTTGGACATCAGAAGATTCTCAGCAAAATGTGTACCGAAGCTGCTAATAACTGAGCAGAAGCAACTTCATTTGGAGATTGCACAGGACATGCTGGATACCGTGAACAGTAATCTCAATTTTCTTAACACAGTGATCAATGGTGGTGAGTCCTGGGTTTATAGCTACAACCCAGAAACAAAGTTCTCGTCATCGCAGTGGAAGCATCCTTCATCCCCGAGACCCAGAAGAGCGAGGAGGGTCTGCAGCTACCGGAAAGTCATGCTGACCGTGTTTTTTTACTCCAGTGGCGCGGTCAATCACGAGTACGTACCAGAAGGTACTAATTTCATAAAGAAGTACTACCAAGAGGCTCTGCGTCGCCTTCGTGAAGCAGTGAGACGCAAACGACCAGACTTGTTGGCAGTTGGCAAGGTAACCCACCCGCTTATCGTTCTGAGTTAATTCTGAGTTTCTTGGTCTAACGCAACACGGATATGATTTGTCAGCCTCTCTATTCCCCTGACCTAGCACCGATTTACTTCTGTCCTTTTGCTGAACTGAAAAAGACTCTAACAGGGCCAGATTTCAGACCAGGGAAGAAATTATGCAGAATCCCACGGAGCAGCTCAGCACCATACCAAAAGATGCTATCCAGACATGCTTCCAGCAGTGGCGGTAGCGTTAGGAGAGGTGTGCAGAAGCTGAAGGGGACTGCTTTGAAGGTGACTAGTGTCAAACAACTGCATCTGAATAAAGACTGATTTATGAATAGAAGTCGGATACTTTTTTGAACAGAGGCCTCGCATACAGGGTAGTCCATTACTCGTGACCGGGCCAAATATCTCACGAAATAAGCGTCAAACGAAAAAACTACAAAGAACGAAACTTGTCTAGCTTGAAGGGAGAAACCAGATGGCGCTATGGTTGGCCCGCTAGATGGTGCTGTCATACGCCAAACGGATATCAACAGGGTTTTTTTTAAATAGGAACCCCCATTTTTTATTACATATTCTTGTAGTACGTAAAGAAATATGAATGTTTTAGTTGGACCACTTTTTTCGCTTTGTGATAGACGGCGCTGTAATAGTCACAAACATATGGCTCACAACTTTAGACGAACAGTTGGTTCAAATGGCTCTGAGCACTATTTGACTCAACTGCTGTGGTCATCAGTTCCCTAGAACTTAGTACTACTTAAACCTAACTAACCTAAGGACATCACACACATCCATGCCCGAGGCAGGATTCGAATCTGCGACCGTAGCAGTCGCATGGGAACAGTTGGTAATAGGTAGGTTTTTTAAGTTAAAATACAGAACGTAGGTACGTTTGAACATTTTATTTCGGTTGTTTCAATGTGATACATGTACCTTTGTGAACTTATCATTTCTGAGAACGCATGCTGTTACAGCGTGATTACCTGTAAATAGCACATCAATACAATAAATGCTCAAAATGATGTCCGTCAACCTCAATGCATTTGGCAATACGTGTAACGACATTCCTCTCAACAGCGAGTAGTTCGCCTTCCGTAATGTTCGCACATGAATTGACAATGCGCTGACGCATGTTGTCAGGCGTTGTCGGTGGATCACGATAGCAAATATCCTTCAACTTTCCCCACAGAAAGAAATCCTGGGACGTCAGATCCAACCCACCTGTCATGAAATATGTTACTCAATACCGCTTCAAACGCACGCGATCTATGTGCCGGACATCCATCATGTTGGAAGTACATCGCTACTCTGTCATGCAGTGAAACATCTTGTAGTAACATCGGTAGAACATTACGCAGGAAATCAGCATACATTGCGCCATTTAAATTGCCATCGATAAAATGGGGGCCAATTATCCTTCCTCCCACAATGCCGCACCATACATTAACCCGCCAATGTCGCTGATGTTCCACTTGTCGCAGCCATCGTGGATTTTCCGTTGTCCAATAGTGCATATTATGCCGGTTTACGTTACCGCTGTTTGTGAATGAGGCTTCGTCGCTAAATAGAACGCGTGCAAAAAATCTGTCATCGTCCCGCAATTTCTCTTGTGCCCAGTGGCAGAACTGTACACGACGTTCAGAGTCGTCGCCAAGCAATTGCTGGTGCATAGAAATATGGTACGGGTGGAATCGATGTTGATATAGCATTCTCAACACCAACGTTTTTGAGATTCCCGATTCTCGCGCAATTTGTCTGCTACTGATGTGCGGATTAGCCACGTCAGCTGCTAAAACACCTACTTGGGCATCATAATTTGTTGCAGGTCGTGGTTGACGTTTCACATGTGGCTGAACACTTCCTGTTTCCTTAAATAACGTAACTATCCGGCGAACGGCCCGAACACGTAATGATATCGTCCAGCAGCATCCATAGCACATTTTGATCACAATATCCATACATCAACACGATATCGACCTTTTCCGCAATTGGCAAACGGTCCATTTTAACACGGCTAATGTATCACGAAGCAAATACCGTTCGCACTGGCAGAATGTTACGTGATACCACGTACTTATACGTTTGTGACTATTACAGCGCCATCTATCACAAAGCGAAAAAAGTGGTCCAACTAAAACATTCATATTTCTTTACGCACTACACGAATATGTAATAAAAAAAATGGAGGTTCTTATTTTAAAAAACGCAGTTGGTATCTGTTTTATCTACGGCAGCGCCATCTGGTTTCCCCCTTCAATGTAGACGAGTTTCGTTCTTTGTAGTTTTTTCGTTTGATGCTTATTTCGTGATGTATTTGGCTCGGTCACTATCAATGGACGATCCTGTATACTGTCTGTGAAATATGTTGCGATTAGAGATCGTCGTAAATAACTTTAAACACCATGCCTGAGGCAGAAATTTTACTGCATAAAGAGCGAAAATGTAATACGCGATAAATTTTTTCCTTTTCATCATTTTGTGGAGTGTGTCGGCGAAATAGATTTCGAAAACATTTGCTCTCATTCTCAAATGCTGGTTGAATATAATCTGGCTTTTGCAATTCCTAACTGTAATACTTGTCTTGCTGTGTTAAGCCGTTAACATAAGATTATATCTCTTAATGCGTAGATTATCACAGCATTTTAAATGCTAAAATTCTGTCAATAATCACGAGAAATATTGAAAATCAAATTTTTGTTCGCCTCGGAAGCCGTTACTGGGTTACCTACAACTGGATCTGCGTGACCCTGAACCGGTTTAGCCGTTTGGTAATATACGGGGTGATCAGAAACAATCAGAAAAGCTTAGAAGGGTGTTGCAGGGAAGTTGCTTTGAGAAATAGTTGTTGAGAAAAAAATTCGATACTTTGCGCCGTTTCCGAGTTATTCAGCAATGCGGTAAACCAACGAGCTTGTCGCGCGAGCTTGTTCGATCAGCCTACCAGAGACAGTGTCGCCAAACGCGTCCTTCGTTTGGTTTCCTCAAACCGAACAAACGTAGCTTTTGCTCATTTAGCTTTTATCAGTTCCGAAAAAGACTCATTTTAACTGACAATGAGCGTTGCAACAGGTAGTAACACACGAACCGACAGCTGTCTGCGCGTTACCGCAGTGTAGCTCGTGCAAGTGTTTTGTATTTGCGCGCTGGGACCTGACTGACTGACTTAGATGCTAATTAACTCGGAAACGGCGCGACGTATCGAATTTTTTTCTTAAAAATTATTTCCGCTTTCCAGGCTGTTTCTGATCATCCTGTAGATTGCCAGACTCGTTTCCCAGAATCTAATGATCTTCTCCGAGACAACACGAAAGAGCATTGATGACAATTCGTTCCGTTACCTTTTTATTATTCATCTGGTTCAAACTTACGTGAGTTAACGCCGATTTCTCTTTCTCTATCAGTATTATATGCAGCGTTGACTGTATGTGACGAAATTGATTGCTCGTCCGTGACACGAACGCGTTTCCCTGCCTTTCGCTGGCGATACACTACCAGTTACATCATCCGAACACGCCCGGCAGACCGCCTCAAAGCTTTCACTTGTCATATTTCGATCGTTTCGCATCTGGTTCTTCCTGTGTTTCATAGTACATCGGGCTGTGGACTCTGCACGTCTCTATAGACCTGCCGCTATTTGGCTTTTTGCAGCACTAAACTGATGAACTGCAGGTCATGAATGAATGAGCGTCGTTGGGCATTTCGACGATAGCGGGGTCTTTATATGTATCATAACTCACCACACCATCAGTACAACGAGGGCTCGTCTCTGTCTTGAACAAATTATATGTAGACGTCCCCCGTCTGATGACGAAATTATTACTCTCTTTCAGTTATTCATATACACGTCATTGTTGCTCACGCCTACGCACCGAACGAAGGTTCCAATAAATTCGAAGAAGAATTTTACGAGAATTGCGAAGACTCCTTCCGTGTGGGTGTCAACAGCGTCATAAAGGGTGCCAACAGCGTCATAAATGCGGATCGCAGACTTTTCCATATATATTCATGGTCGGGCCTAGAAATCGTGTGCATTGAAAAGTCTGTCATGATTTGAAGCGATACATCAAATTTCGTGTCGAACGACCAAATCAGGACAAGCGCATTTCGTGCCCCAAACAGTGTTGTTATCGTATCGCTGCCAGACTTCACGGCGATTTACCTTGAGGAAATTTTCCAAATGTGTTATCTCTCGCCGGCCGGAGTGGCCGAGCAGTTCTAGGCGCTACAGTCTGGAACCGCGCGACCGCTACGGTCGCAGGTTCTAATCCTGCACCAGGCATGGGTGTGTGTGATGTCCTTAGGTTAGTTAGTTCTAAGTTCTAGGGGACTGATGACCTCAGAAATTAAGTCCCATAGTGTTCAGCGCCATTTTTTGTTATCTCTCGCGAACAGCGGAGAAGCTAGTGTCGCTTTCCCAATTTCTCGCCGTTAGGCGCTCCGTAACTTACCCACTTATCCGTTAGTAGGAAATGAGAGTCGCAAGCCTATATAAAAGACTCGCTTTACATTTATTTGCACTGATGTGCCTTTATAGCCGCCTACGTGACTGTTCTGTGTATCTGCGGGCGCAGTACATTCGTAGCCCTCGTTATTGTTCTAGAATATTTTCCCGAATTGGTAACTAAAAATTATGAACAATCAATGAACCTCCCAAGCAATGGTATATTCAGATTCTAACAGTTTTTTATTAGGATCGCGACAGTCAAGAAAGACGAAACTCGTAATGTATATGGGTGCTGTGCTCTTTTCTTTTCTTTTTTTAACAAAAAGAGAAGAAAAAAGTGACAGGTGATTCAAACGAAAATTAAATTAGTTTTGTTGTGCAAATGAGACAATACAGAAAAAAATATAGATATAATCTTCCCATGAGGTATAGTGTGACAATTATTAAGCTATGTGAAGAAAACGTAAATTAGTTACAAACTACGGCGTGCAGTCACAAGTCTTCTTCGTTCTATCCTGATTACAGGACAAAGGCGGCATCGCAGCAGTAGTTTTTAGTATAAGCTATTCGTCACTGCCAATTCCGTTTCCAGGTAACGCCCCAAATTGACCCCTTTCGAATTCTAAAACAGAGTGAGCGTGACTTTTCCTGCCGAAGGTTGAATCAGTTTTTTTTTCCGAAGAACTATGGCGCCATTCCTAGTTCCATCTTTTCGTTTCAGGTTGGTGATAATACACCCACGTTTCATCTCATATATAACAATGCAGTTAAAAAATCCATTAGCTTCCACCTGGAAACGACGCAAAAGTTCCTCACAGGCATCGATGCGGCGATCTCTCAATTCAGCATTCAACTACTGTGGCCCCATTTATGGACTCTTTACTGAATCGTAGCATATCTTCGACTGTATTGTGCGTTGAACCATCATTAATATACCAAACAGTCTATTTCGTTTACAGCAATACGCATGTTTTCCTTCAGAGGCTCTTCATCTGCAACAATGTTTTCGGCTGGGAAGCGTCTTCGACAGGATCTGCACTTCCTTTAAACTTTCTGCACAACACGTACGTTTGCTGCAGGGACACATACACGGATCACCGTACTGTGCTCTCATCCTCTGATGCATTTCCAAAGATTTAACACCTTCGTTATTGAAAGAAGACACATCACTCTCCCGCCCCTGTTCAGGTCGACAGTGGGGAGGCTATTTTTGCATTGACACAGCTTCCTTTTCTGTGACGCAACAACAGGCTGGGGGGCTGTTTATCATTTGTTTGAATACAAAGCTAGCTCCTGCCAGCTGCATAAATCGATAGTACTTCAGGAATTTCATTATTTGAAAGTTTTCATTTGAAACACTCGCATATACTGAAAGGTTTCATGTTAATACGCAGGAGAATACACACTAGTACAGTTACATGCATCAAACCAGTCTTCAGACTGAAATCTATAACAACAAGTAAAAGGATCTGACAATTTCAGAATGTTTCATCAGGTGGACCTACACTAAATGGTTTGTAAAATCGAACAGTAACAAAGTACATCTTCATTTAATTTGTACGGCAATGCAGAATGTGACCCGCATGATCCTGAACTTAGTAAAACTGTTGCAGGCCATTATTTTTTAGAGAAGTTCACGTCGTTATCTATAACGGAATTTGTCATAAAACGAATGCAGGCACAGGTAGAAGAAAGGTCAAATTTTGATTCCATGTTTCCGCTCTAACCCTCCTCCTAACGTCAAACATAATTTTGCATTGTGCCAGTTTCAGCGTCCCCAGAAGCCTGGGATTTTAATAACAACAACAAAGTACACTATCTGTCTTAATTCAAATGGTTCAAATAGCTCTGAGCACTATGGGACTTAACATCCGAGGTCATCAGTCCCCTAGACTTAGAACTACTTAAACCTAACTAACCTAAGGACATCGCACACATCCATGCCCGAGGCAGGATTCGAACCTGCGACCGTAGCAGCAACGCGGTTGCGGACTGAAGCGCCTAGAACCGCTCGGCCATGCCTATCTTTATTTATATAAATGAAAAAGGTAAATGTTCAGTTGTTCAAAACCGTACATCTCAAAAATTCTTCAGCATTTGCTTTGAAATGTTGACATAAGGTTGCATTCTAATATGTGCGTGTTTTTTATATACCTACTGAAGCGCCGTATGTACACTGATGAGCCAAAACATTATGACCACTGCCCATCGCGAGGTTGACTACCTCCTAGTCATGTTGCGGGCACGTGACGCAGTAAGGAAAGTAGAAGCTGAAGAGAGACGAATGGGCAGTCATTTTAGCCAAGATACGAGCCACAAATGGGGAAATCCACCGATATAAGAGGTTCTGACAAAGGACACATTGTTGTGGCGCTGCGGCTGGAAACGAGAATCTCTGAAACGGCGAAGCTGGTCGCCTGTTGGCGTACTACTGTCTTGAGCACCTGTGGAAAATGTTCGAAGGATATTGAAACAACGAGTATGGCGTATGGTATTGGACGACCACGTCTCAGCACAAAACGGAGAGTTCGGAGGATAATCCGCTATGTACCCAGGATAGGCAGCGATCTGTGGCAGATCTGACGACACATTACAGTTCTAGTGCAGGCACAAGTGTTTGGGATCACACCGTTCAAAGGCCACTGTTGAACATGGAGCGCCACATCACACGACCCCTAACGTGTTTGTGTGTCAGCCCAGCGACATCGTAAGTTATGACTGCAGTGGGCACAGCATCACTGATTTTTCATCGTGGATTAATAGAAACGTATCACCTGTCGAATGAATCGCATTTCTTGTTACATCAGGTCGATGGTCGGGTCCTCACACACCGCCATCCAGGCTGACGACTGCACCGCGCCACAGATGTAGGCCGGTGATAGCAGAATTATGCTATGGGGTACATTCCGTTGGGCTTCCATGGGATCTTTGGTGGTAATCGATGGCATAATGACTGCACGCAACTACGTGAACATTATTGTGGACCACCTGCATCGCTTCGTGCTGGAAGTCTCTCCCTGTGGCGATGACATCTTCCAGTAGAATAACTGTTCATGTTGCAAGGTCAGAATCGTGCTGCAGTGGTTTCAGGGGCGTCATGGTGAACTCACATTGATGTCTTGACCAGCAAATGTGCCTGATCTGTACTCATTGGAACAGATGTCGGGCGCCAGCTGTCTGCCCGTAAACCACCAACCCGTAATTTTCGCTAATTACTTGACCTGTGCGGAGACTTCTGGAGCCACATACTTCTAGAATCCTGTCAACGACTTGTAGAATCCATGCCGAGCAGAATCTCTGCTGTACTGTGTTTGAAAAGTGGAACAACACGATATTAAACAGGTGGTCATGCGTGTATTCGATTGCAAAGTTGTGTCATAACTTTTCCGAGATTCAAGATTTTGATCAAATGAACATTTAAATCCATAGAAACAAAGATCCAAATACTCTTTTATTCAAACCTTAAATCTCCTAAGTATTTCACCTACAGCCATGATATTTCGGCACAACATGGCATTCGAATATATGCGCGTTTTTATGCGTACTTTCTAATATATGTAATATATAAATAAATACGTAATATATAAAGGGGAATTGTTACTAGGAAAAGTCTCGAAAAGTATTCGATCGATCTGATTCAAATTTTTACAAAAAAAAATGGTTCAAATGGCTCTGAGCACTAGGGGACTTAACATCTGAGGTCATCAGTCCCCTAGAACTTAGGACTACTTAAACCCAACTAAGTGCATCACACGCATCCATGCCCGAGGCAGGGTTCGAACCTGCGACCGTAGCAGTCGCGAGGTTCCGGATTGAAGCGCTTAGAACCGCTCGGCCACAGCTGCCGGCAAAATTTTTGCACAGACGTAGGCTGTATATTTTTAATGTTTGTAATATATAAATATGTATGTATAAATATTTTCATATAGTATTGAAACGTTGCTGGCAAACAGGAATGTTGTATTTATGACTTATCAGGTTGTGATTACAATACTATTGCAGAATTCGAATTTGCAACAACAATAGACAAGGCTCAAGGTTAGATTAGACCGAGGAGAGGGGGGGGGGGGGGTGATAGGAGATGGACAGAGGAGTGGGAGGAAATGAAAATGGAAAGCGGTAAGGGGGAGATAGGCAGAGAGAGGGAGCAAAAGGAGATGGAGAGACAGGGGAGGAGAATATGAGCAGAAAGAAGGGGGGGGACAGCCGCTTAGTATAGAGAGGAGGAAGGAGGAGGAGAGGGGCAAAGAGACAGAAAGGAGGACAGGAACAGAGAACAGAGACGGGGGTGGGTGTGGGAGAAGGAGAGTATGACGTGTATTCAATTACCATTTAAGACAAGTATACTTTGTCTTTTCTCCCTTTCCCATTTAACCAGATTCAGCTGTACTGTAATAATAATTTGTTTTCATCTTTGTTTCGTACATCACTTTAGCACAATATCCAAGAAATTATTATTCAGAAAAATACATCATCTGAAAAGAATTTGTCCGAGGATTTGGCATATACATAAACTAAACTAAACTCCACCCGAACAGGCCATGAAGCACCAACGGCACCGACCGACCGCCGTGTCATCCTCCCCACACGCGTCATAGGATGCGTATATGGAGGGGCATGTGGTCAGCACACCGCTCTCCCGGCCGTATGTCAGTTTACGAGACCGGAGCCCCTACTTAGGTTAGGTTAGGTTAGTAGCTCCTCAGTTTGCCTCACAACCGCTCAGTGCACCCCTAGTGTCAACAACGCTCGGCAGACCGGATGGTCACCAATCCAAGTGTTAGCCCAGCCCGACAGCGTTTAACTTCTGTGGTCTGACGGGAACCGGTGTTGCCACTACAGCAAGCCCGTTGGCTTGACAAATACATGCGTCATGCAATTAATACAAGAACTACAATAAAAACAAACCCTCAAAACTTCGACAAAGCCATAGTTTACAGTACATAAAATCAAGTGTGTTTTCATGAGTATCAGCATCTCAGTTAACACTACGGCTTTGAACACATGTCTGCAGACGTGAGTTTGTAAACTGGAAGGGGAGGAGAAGGGAATGCTGTCTCTTTCAGACGTTCCTGCCTACATTCGGAAAAGGTCAACCTTTCCGTCTGTGACGAGAAGTACACTACTGCACCTGCTTCCACTGTTCAAGTGCTGCAACACTTCCGGCTACGGAGGACAAGAGAGAACCGTGGGCATAGTGCTGGGCTCCAAAATACAGAGAGTGGCGCTTCAGCCTGTCTTAAAAATGATTCCTGCCCAAGTTGCAGAAGCTACCGCGGTGACCACAGTCGGCTTCTAAGCGCTTCTGAGCACTCGCCAACCACGTTACAAACCACGTCTCCACCCACGTCCACGACCATGTTCACAAACGCGTCATGTTCCTATGTGGGGACTGCCTGAATTAGTGCACCGGTAATAGCACGAGTTATTTCTCATCAGTTCTAATGTGTCAAACTCTCTCTTAGTATACAGCAACTGGCGTGTTCGTGGTTGTCTTCCGTATGAAAATCGATGACAAGCACGTGTAACGGTATGCAAAAGGAAAATATACAGTGAAGGATACTTTTTTTCTGTAATCAGTGTTCTGACTAGTTTGATGCGGCCCGTCACGAATTTCTCCCCCGCGCCAATTTCTTCATCTCAGAGTAACACCTGCATCCTAGGTCCTCAGTCTTTGCTGCACGGATTTCAATCTCTGTCTTCCCCTACAGCTTCTCCCCTCACTACTATACAATGCTGAGCTCCAACGAACATTCTCAGAAATGTCTTCCTCAGGTTAAGTCCTATGTTTGATACTAATAGACTCCTCATGGCCAGGAGTGGTCTTTGCTTCTTTTGTTCTGCTTTTTATGTCCTTCTTGCTTCTTCCGTCGTGGATTATTTTGCTTTTAACGTAGTAGAATTCCTTAATTTCGGCTTCTTCGTGATCGCCAATTTTCATGTTAAGTTTTCGCTATTCTCATTTCTTCTGCTTCTCATTATTTTTGCCATTTCCCCTTACTTTCAATCCCCCTTTCGACAGGTACAGTAATTCTTCTTCACTTTCACTAAAGATAATAACGTCATTAGCGAATCTTATCATTCATATCCTATAACCCTGAATTTTGATCCCACTCTTGAACCTTTCTTTTATTTCCGTCATTGCGTCTTCGTTGTGTAGATCGAACAGTAGGGGCGAAAGACTGCACCTCTGTCTTACACCCTTTTTAATCGCAGTATTTCGCACATGGTCTTTCAATCGAACGGCTCCCCCTTGTTCTTGCATGAACATTAACTGTGTTTTCCGATAGCTGCTAAGGATACTACCAGTTAGTAAATTTTGTTTATCCTCTGTAATCCCATTCCGATTCTCATTCGTTTTAGATACTTATCCAAACATGTGACAAATTGGATGAGTCATTTCCCATGTCTGATCGAGAAATAGCCGTTTTGTATTACCTTGTGAAGGGAAGGTCCCGGGTTTGGGTCCCACCTTAGCCATGGGACTGTTCTTTCTATTCGCTAATGTAGCAAATCATATATACATTACAGGTTTCTCGGAGCAGTTTAGTTCGCCCCGAGCTGTACTTACAAGACAAACAGCACCAAGTCAGAAGAGAGTCAAACTAAACCGGAAGAGTCACCCTAATAAAAGTATGGACACCCGGAACAGAAACAGTTTTAACCATTGTACTACAGTAAGTAATCCCCCGACAAGTGCCAAGCGAGTATCACGTAAAGAATGTGCTGTCTTAGTATCCGTACAGTGAATGTAAGACCAGGGGCCACTGCAGAACCCATATTACCCGAAGTGCTCCGCACGTTCAATGGAATCCGTGTTAGCCACAATAAAGTACGCGTGTTAGCGATCTTTGTCTCATCATGTTCGACGAGCTGCCACCGAGAATGGCTACACGTTACTTCTACTACATATTTTTGTTAATGTAAAACCCGTGTCCCACAAGCCAGGGACTCAGTAATCCACGAAGAACATTAGGACCCCCTGAATGTATCTCTCACTCTGCAGTGGAGTGTTGCTACCACATCAAATCTGTGTGCCACTCCGGGACTCGAACCCGAAATCTACCTTTTGTGCCTGGACAGCTCGAATAAGAAAAAGAACGTCTGATATTAAGGAATATACAAATACAATCTTCCTATTCTCAACGAACGGCGACAGTTGTTAACAGTGACAAAACGACTTTTAAACAAAAGACCACTGTTAACAACTGGCGCCCTTCGTTGAGAATAGAAAGATTGGATTTTCATATTCCTTAATATCCGGCTTACTGGAGGCAGAGAACTAGCTCTTACTGGAGGCAGAGAACTATCTGCGATTACACAAGCGTAGGGACAGCAATCGGCTATATTCAGTCGGGGCGACTCTGCGCAGTCTCGATTCCTTCGTACTGAAGATAATCCAGAGAGTAGTAGATACCTGTGTGAGGTTTCAAAATTCGAGGCATGGTCTGTTTATTCGATAACGCCAGATACCGTATTTAACGTGAAAATGCCAGCTGCTTGTGGCAAGAAATGTTTTTCAAAGAAGACAGGTAGCATTATTTCCGCAGCTCTCAGCTGTCTTAGATCACACATATTTGGTACATGACTGCTTAGTAACTTTTCCGTCATAGTTCAACAGTGGTACATCGAACATGTTTGGGATATGATTTCCCTTTGGTGCTTTGCAGATTTGTATACTAGCTGCATGGAGAAAAACCTCCTCCAGAACTTACCCAGGTCTTTTTTAATTTTATTACGGCTTTTAGAGGGACTACTTCACTTTGCACTGAATTATCATAGTCGGAGATCATCTGGAGTTCCACTATCTTTTTTTATTGCCGCCACCCAATGTAAGTTGAAGAATAAATGATCATCATAATAAAATAACAGGAATCACAGGTCGTGTGCAAAAGGTTCAAGTGTTCGTTCTTCCCACGAGCAGTTCGAGAATGAAAGGTAGGGAAATAGTGTTAATGTGCGATATTGCAGTGGCTGTATTGTGAAGAAGAATGCTTGCATATCCGAAACAACATTGCATTGTTCTACACCACTGGCCATTAAAATTGCTACATCAAGAAGAAATGAAGATGAAAAACGGGTATTCATTGGACAAATATATTACACTAGAACTGACATGTGATTACACTTTCACGAAATTTGAATGCATAGATCCTGAGAAATCGGTACCCAGAACAACCACCTCTGGCGGTAATAACAGCCTTGATACGCCAGGGCATTGAGTCAAACAGAGCTTGGATGGCGTGTACAGGTACAGCTGCCCATGCAGCTTCAACACGATACCACAGTTCATCAAGAGTAGAGACTGGCGTATTGTGGCGAGCCAGTTGCTCGGCCACCATTGACCTGGCGTTTTCAGTTGCAGAGAGATCTGGAGAATGTGCTGGCCACGGCAGCAGTCGAACATTTTCTGTATCCAGAAAGGCCCGTACAGGACCTGCAACATGCGGTCGTGCATTATCCTGCTGAAATCTAGGGTTTCGCAGGGATCGAATGGTGGGTTGAGCCACGGGTTGTGACACATATAAAATGTAACGTCCATTGTTCAAAGTGTCGTCAATGCGATCAAGAGGTGACCGAGACGTGTAACCAATGGCACCCCATACCATCAAGCCGGGTGGTACGCCAGTATGGCGATGACAAATACACGCTTCCATTGTGCGTTCACCGCGGTATCGCCAAGCACGGATGTGTCCATCATGATGCTGAAAATAGAACCTGGATTCATCTGAAAAAATGACGTTTTGCCATTCGTGCACCCAGGTTCGTCTTTGAGTACACCATCGCAGGCGCTCCTGTCTGTGATGCAGCGTCAAGGGTAACTGGTCTAGGCCATGGTCTAGGAGCTGATAGTCCATGCTGCTGCAAACGTCGTGCAGATGGTTGTTGTCCTGAAAACATCCCCATCTGTTGACTCAGAGATCGAGTCGTGGCTGCACGATCCGTTACAGCCATGCGGATAAGATTCCTTTCATATCGACTGCTAGTGATACGAGGCCGTTGGGATCCAGCATGGCGTTCCGTTTTACCCTCCTGAACCCACCGATTCCATATTCTAACAGTTATTGGATCTCGACCAACGCGATCAACAATGTCGCGATACGATAAACCGCAATCGCGATAGGCTACAATCCGACCTTTATTAAAGTCGGAAACGTGATGGTACGCATTTCTCCTCCTTACACGAGGTATCATAACAACATTTCACCAGGCAACGCCGGTCAACTGCTGTTTATGTATGAGAAATCGGTTGGAAACTTTCCTCATGTCAGCACGTTGTAGATGTCGCCACAGACGCCAACCTTGTGTGAATGCTGTGAAAAGCTAATCATTTGAATATCACAGCATCTTCTTCCTGTCAGTTAAATTTCGCGTCTGTAGCACGTCAACTTCATGGTGTAGCAATTTGATTGGCCAGTAGTGTACTTAGGAACACAGGCTCTGTAATATCGTATTTATCGGCCAATACCATGTAGCGTCTTTCAGTTAAAAAATGTCCTTCCACGTATGGGAGCTACACAACGTGTAGTCTTGCCGTGACTCGTTCACGGATAGCCAAAGCGGTTAAGGCGACCGCTCGCGAAAAGCGGAAAGTCCGCGTTCGATTCCCAGTCTGGCACAAATTTTCGTTGTTGTCATTCCCTTGTACGGCTGATGCTTGTTCCAGCACGTAAGTCTGAATTGCAGAGTAGTGATGCAGATGTAGATCGTTTCTGTGGCTTGGAGCGTGTAAAATATTACGTGGACGCAACTCCCATTATCTCACCAACGAGCGTGACGTCAAGTTATGCTTGTTAACACCGCAGCAAACAGTAACGAGCAGATATGATAAACTCACTCAGCAAATCATAAGTTTGTGGAAGATATGCACGACCAAACCCCTTATTAGTTCTGACGCATACAATGATAAGTTATCAGCTAATTATGTCTCAACTGAAGGCTTCAAGTATCACTTATCCGTTAATATCGCCGCGCTGCACGTCCAATAAGTCTAAAGCAGAATCATGATCTCATTCCAGAATGAGATTTTCACTCTGCAGTGGAGTGTGCGCTGATATGGAACTTCCTGGCAGATTAAAACTGTGTGCCCGACCGAGACTCGAACTCGGGACCTTTGCCTCTCGCGGGCAAGTGCTCTACCATCTGAGCTACCGAAGCACGACTCACGCCCAGTACTCACAGCTGTACTTCTGCCAGTACCTCGTCTCCTACCTTCCAAACTAACACTAGTTCTGCAAGGTTCGCAGGAGAGCTTCTGTAAAGTTTGGAAGGTAGGAGACGAGGTACTGGCAGAAGTAAAGCTGTGAGTACCGGGCGTGAGTCGTGCTTCGGTGGCTCAGATGGTAGAGCACTTGCGCGCGAAAGGCAAAGGTCCGAATTCGAGTCTCGGTCGGGCACACAGTTTTAATCTGCCAGGAAGTTTCATGATCTCATTATTTTCTTGGATTTCGTGCAGTGTAGGAAATTGTAACTTGAAGCCCATACTGCATGGCTCTTACTTCCTGGTTGTTCGTCTACCTCGGAGAAAATTAACCAACGCATTTGTCATTATTTCTTAGTGACCTTAATTTTCTCGTACAGATGGTGATTTTCGATATCACTAGTAGATCTATTGTCACACAATTTTAGATTATCTGTAAGGGGGCGAATTAGATGGAAACAAAATAATTTCCTCGAGAGAAATAAAAAACGAAATTCACACAAAAAACTGCTTGCTCAGTAGTCCAGACTACGGTTCGGTAATCGAAAAAACTGTAGCTGCAACTTAAATTTTTTCACGGCAGTGTAGGTATATTTAAAACTGAAAGAAACTATTTATCAAATTAATAGATGGGGATGTAGGTCAAGGAAAATAAGAAAAAAGCGATGACCTTTGGCTTCTTGTTTGACCTTCAGAGTCGCCGGACTCCATTACATGACGTTTCCGCACCCTCGGTGTTTCCCGAACCTCCTGGTCAATACTGAAAGCTATTGAGTCTGCCATAACACTCACTGTAACGACGTATCGTAATAGCTATTCAGTCTCATTGGTTGGGGGAACAGATTGATTTCTCTATTTCAGTATGAGTGTGTATGTGTGTGTGTGTGTGTGTGTGTGTGTGTGTGTACGTAAATATATTATGGAAATACTTTCAAAAATATACGTGTTTAATAACTATTAACTATTACTGGAGAAGCGTTATGTGTGTATCATAATGGAGTTCTAAGCTCAGTTCCCGTTCTTGCAGAAAAATAATAATGAATTACTGATGGGTCCGCCTTTTTGCTGGTACACAAATCATTGTTTCGTTTTATCACTCAAATATGTTTCACTACCATTGTGGCATCCTCTATGGCTTCTTTTTATTTTTCTGAAATACATACTTACAGATTATTTTTACGTTAAGGAATATAATGCATCGGATTTTGTTGTCATTTAAACTGCGTGTGCACTTTTATTTTACATTGTGTGCGACCTGTGGCTGCCAACCAAAATCAACCACAGTTCTAAATTAGCACACTACGTCGTGATGGATGTTAGAAAGTCGTCTGCACTGATTTTTTGTTTATGATCCGATATTTAAATTATATGTTCTGGTAAAATTCATGGCGCATGCCCTTTTTGGACACGCCAATGCACTATTTTGCTGGTCCTTAGCTGTGCCAAGTTAGTTTTTATGTACGAGATGTTTTTTGTGTAGTTGAGCTGAACCTGTGGACATTTGATAAAACTTTTGTGAAGCTTAGGTATGGTGAACTATTTCATGTAGTTTGTTATTCGTGGATTATGTTTCGTATTGTAACATCAAATCTACACGCTCACAAAACCAAATAAAAAGAACAATACAAACGAACCCCAGGGCGTCCACACCAAGAAATTTACCAAAGATTCACAACAGTACAATAAATCCCAGGGATCTTTGAGAGAGTTGTGGACTCACTCTCACGTGTTTCAGTTTGACCCAAAAGGTTTGAGAAACCCTGTAGATTTAACAATAGGGGCGAGAGACTACATCCCTATCTTAATCGTTTCTAAGGCATACAGTTGTGTGACTCACCAGCTCTGCCTGAGAGGATATATCGAGCGTCAGGTCCATTCCCGACGGGCCGGCTCCCACGACTACAACCCTACGACCTTTAAAGAGTGATGGCACTCGGTAGTCGTGGCTGTGCGTCTGACGACCTCTGAACTTCTCTGATCCTGGAAGGGACGGCACGAATGGCAGAAAATAGTGTCTGAAAGAAAAAGAAAAAGGAGTAAAAGGAAAGCAGGTCTACATTTACGTTCCACTATGAATTATTCATAAATCGACAAACAGAATTTGACAAAATGAAATATATACTTCGTAAAAGTAGTCTACTCTTTGTTACAAAATTCATATTATAGACACCAGTAAGAAATCAGTTAACAGTTTTTCCTTTTTGTCTGCGATACTCTAACATATTACTTTTTTATTTATTTTTTTTCAACGATACTCTTACGAAATTTAGAAGACTTCGGACGTTTTCCGCTTCGGACACTTTTCATTTCCAATAACAGTTTGTTACCACTCGATTCAGGCCCTACATAGCAGAATTTGCTACTGCACGGGCGTGCTGTGACCCATGACTAATCAGTAGCCCGTTACGAATCCTGGTGACAGAAGAAACTTTGACAGATGATATTTGCCCGGCAAGTGCAAATGTGGTGGCATAAAGTTCGCGATCACCAGATTTGGTGCCAATATACTGCATTAAATTCAAAATCTCTCTGCAGTGTCTCACGGACTGAGTGCATGTGTGACTGTGGATGGTTGCTTGTCTGTCGAATGCCGCGCGGGATTAGCCGAGCGGTCTGAGACGCTGCAGTCATGGACTGTGCGGCTGGTCCCGGCGGAGGTTCGAGTCCTCCCTCGGGCATGGGTGTGTGTGTTTGTCCTTAGGATAATTTAGGTTAAGTAGTGTGTAAGCTTTGGGACTGACGACCTTAGCTGTTAAGTCCCATAAGATTTCACACACATTTGAACATTTTTTTCTGTCGAATGGGAGAATTCAAGGTCGGCGGCCCTTTTGGTGCCATTCGAGAGGAGTGAGCTATGAGCTGGCAGTGAGTTTTGCCCTCTCTCTTCTATTACCATCATACAAAACAAACATAACACCATACTCTGCACGTATTCGCTGTGGCTACCTACACTCAAGAGACGAACTTACGATATAATTCCCGGGCACTGTGAGGAAACAGCCCATTGCGCATGGAGGAAGGAAAGCCTTTCACATTAGGCGGCTGAACACAGCTCTCGGGATCTCCCATCTCTACGACTCTTTACAAGACGTTTCATCAGCACGGTGCTATCTTTAGGTGCTCATACTTTATTATAATTTAGTGATTTACACATTCGTTTCAGATGAGACGTTTCTGGTTGTTATGCCACAGATTAGGTGACGCAATGTCAGGAAAGTGTAACATAAATTAATTTACGTCATCTGACAGCTTGTACAACGAGTAATAACCTAACTTACGGATTGTGGTAGTACATGTTCTATTTCTCGCAATCTGAACATATCCATGCATGTCTGAGGACATTGCAGAATGCATGGTAAAAAAATCAGGTAATGCAGTTCGTAGTATTTCATGCATCTCTGAAGGACGTTGCAGAGTGCATTGTAAAAAAACAGGCACAGCAATATAGTCTATGTAATCAACACAGTCTCTGTTTAATCATAGCTAACTGCGACAGAATGTTCATAGTGCAATAGGGTTGCGTGCGAACAGAACATTTATTCAAAATTTTATAAAGGCAATTGTACTCTGATGTGAATAATTCATTCTGCAATGAATGAAGTGTTAATGTTATGTCAGCGACAGAACCAAATACATTTCATATGTGTTAAATATTTACCAAGTTCAAATTCTAATAAATTACAAATGTATTGTATGTGGAGTAATGTCCGCTCGGCTTCTCCTGAAGTATTCTGGTTGCTAAATACAATACGTCCACTGTTCCATTGTATGATTAAAACTTACAACAACAAAAAATCAAATAAGTGCACCTCCTTCTTACTCATATGTTTATATATTTGCCTTCATATACAAATGTCCCCCCCCCCCCCCCCATGAACCATGGACCTTGCCGTTGGTGGGGAGGCTTGCGTGCCTCAGAGATACAGATAGCCGTACCGTATGAACAACCACAACGGAGGGGTATCTGTTGAGAGGCCAGACAAACGTGTGGTTCCTGAAGAGGGGCAGCAGCCTTTTCAGTAGTTGCAAGGGCAACAGTCTGGATGATTGATTGATCTGACCTTGTAACAATAACCAAAACGGCCTAGCTGTGCTGGTACTGCGAACGGCTGAAAGCAAGGGGAAACTACGGCCGTAATTTTTCCCGAGGGCATGCAGCTTTACTGTATGATTAAATGATGATGGCGTCCTCTTGGGTAAATTATTCCGGAGGTAAAATAGTCCCCCATTCGGATCTCCGGGCGGGGACTACTCAAGAGGATGTCGTTATCAGGAGAAAGAAAACTGGCGTTCTACGGATCGGAGCGTGGAATGTCAGACCCCTTAATCGGGCAGGTAGGTTAGAAAATTTAAAAATGGAAATGGACAGGTTAAAGTTAGATATAGTGGGAATTGGGTGAAGTTCGGTGGCAGGAGGAACAAGACCTATGGTCAGGTGACTACAGGGTTTTAAACACAAACTCAAATAGGGGTAATGCAGGAGTAGGTTTAATAATGAATAGAAAAATAGGAATGCGGGTAAGCTACTACAAACAGCATAGTGAACGCATTATTGTGACCAAGATAGATATGAAGCACACACCTACTACAGTGGTACAGGTTTATATGTCAACTAGCTCAGCAGATGACGAAGAAATTGAAGAAATGTATGATCAAATAAAAGAAATTATTCAGATAGTGAAGGGAGATGAAAATTTAATAATCATGGGTGACTGGAATTCGGCAGTAGGAAAAGGGAGAGAAGGAAACGTAGTAGGTGAATATGGACTGGGGCAAAGAAATGAAAGAGGAAGCCGCATGGTAGAATATTGCACAGAGCGCAACTTAGTCATAGCTAACACTTGGTTTAAGAATCATGAAAGAAGGTTGTATACGTGGAAGAACCCTGGAGATACTAAAAGGTATCAGATAGATTATATAATGGTAAGACAGAGATTTAGGAAACAGGTTTCAAATTGTGAGACATTTCCAGGGGCAGATGTGGACTCTGATCACAATCTATTGGTTATGACCTGTAGATTAAAACTGAAGAAACTGCAAAAAGGTGGAATTTAAGGAGATGGAACCTGGATAAACTGAAAGAACCAGAGGTTGTACAGAGTTTCAGGGAGAGCATAAGGGAACAATTGTTAGGAATGGGGGAAATAAATACAGTAGAAGAAGAATGGGTAGCTTTAAGGGATGAAGTAATGAAGGCAGCAGAGGATCAAGTAGGTAAAAAGACGAGGGCTAGTAGCAATCCTTGGGTAACAGAAGAAATATTGAATTTAATTGATGAAAGGAGAAAATATAAAAATGCAGTAAATGAAGCAGGCAAAAAAGAATACAAACGTCTCAAAAATGAGATCGACAGGAAGTGCAAAATGGCTAAGCAGGGATGGCTAGAGGACAAATGTAAGGATGTAGAGGCTTATCTCACTAGGGGTAAGATAGATACTGCCTACAGGAAAATTAAAGAGACCTTTGGAGATAAGAGAACCACTTGTATGAACATCAAGACCTCAGATGGAAACCCAGTTCTAAGCAAAGAAAGGAAAGCAGAAAGGTGCAAGGAGTATATTGAGGGTCTATACAAGGGCGATGTACTTGAGGATAATATTATGGAAATGGAAGAGGATGTAGATGAAGATGAAATGGGAGATACGATTCTGCGTGAAGAGTTTGACAGAGCACTGAAAGACCTGAGTCGCAACAAAGCTCCGGGTGTAGACAACATCTCATTAGAACTACTGACAGCCTTGGGAGAGCCAGTCCTGACAAACTCTACCATCTGGTGAGCAAGATGTATGAGACAGGCGAAATACCCTCAGACTTCAAGAAGAATATAATAATTCCAATCCCAAAGAAAGCAGGTGTAGACAGATGCGAAAATTACCGAACAATCAGTTTAATAAGCCATAGCTGTAAAATACTAACACGAATTCTTTACAGACGAATGGAAAAACTAGTAGAAGCCGACCTCGGGGAAGATCAGTTTGGATTCCGTAGAAACACTGGAACACGTGAGGCAATACTGACCTTATGACTTATCTTAGAAGAAAGATTAAGGAAAGGCAAACCTACGTTTCTAGCATTTGTAAACTTAGAGAAAGCTTTTGACAATGTTGACTGGAATACTCTCTTTCAAATTCTGAAGGTGGCAGGGGTAAAATACAGGAAGCGAAAGGCTATTTACAATTTGTACAGAAATCAGATGGCAGTTATAAGAGTCGAGGGACATGAAAGGGAAGCAGTGGTTGGGAAAGGAGTGAGACAGGGTTGTAGCCTCTCCCCGATATTATTCAATCTGTATATTGAACAAACAGTAAAGGAAACAAAAGAAAAATTCGGAGTAGGTATTAAAATCCATGGAGAACAAATAAAAACTTTGAGGTTCGCCGATGACATTGTTATTCTGTCAGAGACAGCAAAGGACTTGGAAGAGCAGTTGAACAGAATGCACAGTGTCTTGAAAGGAGGATATAAGATGAACATCAACAAAAGCAAAACGAGGATAATGGAATGTAGTCGAATTAAGTCGGGTGTTGCTGAGGGAATTAGATTAGGTTCAAAATGGCTCTGAGCACTATGGGACTTAACATCTGTGGTCATCAGTCCCCTAGAACTTAGAACTACTTAAACCTAACTAACCTAAGGACGTCACACACATCCATGCCCGAGGCAGGATTCGAACCTGCGACCGTAGCAGTCGCGCGGTTCCGGACTGAGCGCCTAGAACCGCGGGACCACCGCGGCCGGCATTAGATTAGGAAATGAGACACTTAAAGTAGTAAAGGAGTTTTGCTATTTGGGGAGCAAAATAACTGATGATGGTCGAAGTAGAGAGGATATAAAATGTAGACTGGAAATGGCAAGGAAAGCGTTTCTGAAGAAGAGAAATTTGTTAACATCGAGTATAGTTTTTAGTGTCAGGAAGTCTTTTCTGAAAGTATTTGTACGGAGTGTAGCCATGTTTGGAAGTGAAACATGGACGATAAATAGTTTGGACAAGAAGAGAATAGAAGCTTTCGAAATGTGGTGCTACAGAAGAATGCTGAAGATTAGATGGGTAGATCACATAACTAATGAGGAAGTATTGAATAGGATTGGAGAGAAGAGAAGTTTGTGGCACAACTTTACAAGAAGAAGGGACCGGTTGGTAGGACATGTTCTGAGGCATCAAGGGATCACCAATTTAATATTGGAGGGCAGCGTGGAGGGTAAAAATCGTAGAGGGAGACCAAGAGATGACTACACTAAGCAGATTCAGAAGGATGTAGGTTGCAGTAGGTACTGGGAGATGAAGAAGCTTGCACAGGATAGAGTAGCATGGAGAGATGCATCAAACCAGTCTCAAGACTGAAGACCACAACAACAACAACAACATACAAATGTCCCACACCATTAGGTTCAAAATTATGAACTCGAAAGAGGATCCTAAACTGAGTATTTTGATTTACGTAACCAGAATATTCCATGAAGTTTCAGGATTTCTACCAGCTGCAATATTGCAACCTCAAGGAACACTCGTTACGGGGCGAAAACGTAAAGTTCCAGAAGGAACCAACTGTCAGATATGAATGTTTCAACTCGTATGCTGCCTTGAATGAACAAGACATCTGAGGCATATGTTTGGAAACTATTCAGGTTTAACCAACTTCGCTCTTCTAGTCTGTATGGTGTCCACAGACTTTTTTTTGTTTTTCTTTCAACGAAATTTTAATTTGTTCACAAATTGCCACTCCTTCTAAACTTTTCACACTAATTAAGACCAATGTTCAATGGTCAAAGGCCGAATGTACTTCTGACCAAAACGCGATACTGATAGCTGAAGTCAAAGGTTTTTGTTAATCATGCCTTTTGCGCTCTTCTGATAATATTTCCATTGGAATTGTCATCCTGTAACACATACTTCTTTATATTTAACTTTGAAGTGGAGTAACAGTTTTCATAGATTTAGCTGTAATTTTTTTAACACAAAGAAATATTTTCTTCAGAATTTTCACGCCCTAATGAGCTGAACTTCCAAAACCAGTGAAACACGTATTTTCGGCTTTATAACAGAAAAGTCAAAGACAAATTTTTATAGGTGCAGCTTCAAAAATACTTCAGTAATCCTTTAATAAGAAGCATTTAAAAAACATTTTCTCCCACTTTACCCTCTTAATACTTGACTTTCCAAAAACGGTGAAACACTTACTTTTTGTAATTTTGACTGAGAAACCAAATACCAGTTTCCGTAGTTCTTTCTTCAAAATTGCCTTAATAGGGCACATTTTCAAAAAGCACTTCATCCCTTATGTCACCCCCTTAGGAGTGGAACTTCGAGAAATCCCTTCTTAAACAATAGCTACAGTATAATAACGACACCCTCTCCAAATATCAAGTTTCCATCCTCAGCGGCTTCGGCTAGGCGATGAGTAGTCAGTGATTCAGTCTGGCTCTATTTCACCCACTTAGGGGCCGATTTTCCAAAACCAGTCAAAAAACATTTATTTCTTTTCTAACCGAGAAGCCAAATACCACTTTTCATAGATTTAGCTTTAAAATGCTTTCACAATGAAATCTTTTCATTCATTTGACCCCCTATTTCGCCCATTCATTACTCAGTGCTATTCCGAAACGTACAGTACAACACGATGGAACAGTACTGGTACAGTTTCCCAGAGCTCATTGACAAGCACGTTGCAACGCTCTCGCTGCTGAAAGGCTATACAGGGAACAGTTTCCTAAAAGTCACTTCCTAAAGTCATTTGTGTAAGAGGTCCCGGTGGATATGGAGCTGGAATTAGTTGCCGGAATTGTAACTGCCTGTGATGTGATTTGAAACACGCCATGTATATTTGTTAGGGTGCGTCAGAATCTTGTTCGCCGATGTCAAGCTTTTTTGTCAATGAAGATATTTGCAGTTAACTGTAACTAATGTAAATAAAAAGATACACAATAACGTATTTTGACACCTATCAACTATTTAAGCTGGCTTCTCTGATCGCAGGTTCTCTACCTCAAATTGTTCAGTGGAGCAGTGTTCTATTAAATTTTTGCACGCTCTTATGGAAACACAATGTGTATGAAGATAATAAACATCTTTCTGGTGCACCAATCTGCCGCTACCTTGAACAAACAATAAAACATTGTCTCTGAAAAGTGCAGGATGGAGTTCGACCTTAGTTTAAAGTGAATGACTGGTTGTCGGAGATGGAATATTATTAGTTGTAGGACATGTACCTTATAGTATGAAGCACCGGTATGTGCCACCCAAAACTAAATGTACTGAGCAAAGATTCGTAACTGGCCTCATCCAGACTGGAGGAAATGTATAATCATTTCAAGAAACTAAGAAGATACCACAGAGAAATGACCCAGGTTCTCGACAAAGAATTGTTCAGACAGTACGAGTAAGTTATAAACTATTATGGCTGGCTGGCCGTAACTTTTATTGAATGCTGGACTACAGTTCAAAGTGACACTGACATCTGAACCTACTTGTCGACATGGCAGTCAAATCTCTGTAAAGAACGATTAGAACTTTCTACTAATTCTTCAATTCGTTGACGACAGGAAGCAGCACCTTGGTCATGGAGCCATTCGAGAACTGCTGAGTGAACGTCATCTTCGTCGGAAGATCTCTTTCTCCACAGAGGTTATTTCAGTTTGTATAAAGGACGACCAAAAGGTTTCCGTTTGAGAGCTTTGCTGCAGTGCATATGCAACATAGCACGACTTCGATGCTGTTACACTGAAGAGCCAAAGAAACCGGTACACCTGCCTAATACCGTGTATGGCCCCCGAGAGCACACAGAAGTGCCGCATGCACTCGACTAATGTCCGAAGTAGTGCTGGAGGGAACTGACACCATGAATCCTGCAGGGCTGTCCATACACCCGTAAGAGTAGGAGGGGGTGGAGATCTCTCCTGAACAGCACGTTGCAAGACATTCCAGATATGCTCAGTAACGTTCATGTCTGGGGAGTTTGGTGGCCAGCGGTAGTGGTTAAACTCTGAAGTGTGTTCCTGGAGCCATTCTGTAGCAATTCTGGACATTTGGGGTGTCGCACTGTCCTGCTGGAATTGCCCAAGTCCGTCGGAACGCACAATGGACTTGAGTGGATGCAGGTGATCAGACAGGACGCTTACGCACGTGCCATCTTTCATAGTCGTATCTAGACGTATCACGGGTCCCATATCACTCCAGCTTCACACGCCCCACACCATTACAGACCCTCCACCAGCTAGAACAGTCCCCTGCTGACATGTAGGGTCCATGGGTTCATGAAGTTGTCTCCATAACCGTACACGTCCATCCCCCCGACATAATTTGAAGCGAAACAGGTCCGACAAGGGAACTTGTTTCCAATCATCAACAGTCCATTGTCATTGTTGACTGGTCCAGGCGAGGTGTAAAGCTTTCTCTCGTGCAGTCATCAAGGATACATGAGTGAGCCTTCGGCTCTGCAACCCCATATCGATGATGTTTCGTTGAATGGTTCGTACGCTGACACTTGTTGATGGCCCAGCACTGAAATCTGCAGCTTTTTCGGAAGGGTTGCACTTCTGTCACAATGAACGATTCTCTTCAGTCGTCGTTGGTCCCGTTCTTGCAGGATCTTTTTCCGGGCGCAGAGATGTCTGGGATCCGATGTTTCACTGGATTCCTGATATTCACGGTAAACTCGTGAAATGGCCTTAAGGGAAAATCCCCACTTCATACCAGCTTCTTAGCTTCTTTGGCGGTTCAGTGTACGTGAACACCGATATGTAGGCAAGGGATTAGTGTAGCATTCTTGTCCTTCCGATGTACGTGCGGTAAATGCGGGAAAGTGAACTAGGCGATGTCATTACCAGATGCGTCCAAACAGGACCGACGTGCCGTTATTCTTTTCTTTTGGCAGCCGAAAGACAAACACAGGAAGACATCCGCCAGAGAATGAAGAATGTGTATGGGGCAGCAATTCTGTCGAAACGGTGCATAAGTTACGTGGTGGTCGCAAGTCGACAAGAGACGTCGGTCGATCTGGGAAGCCAGCAGGAGTTACACCAACTGAAGTGAGAGGCACTCGAGCACCTGCTGTGTATTCCTAAATTTTCCGCATGCGATTATCACGCCTTCTGTCCTTAAAAAATGCCGTGAAGTATCGTCGATTCCTGTCGGACTAAGATGTGCTGCAAGCAGTTGCGGACTACTTCACGTAGCAGGACACGGTGTTCTACCCAACGGGTATCTTCAACCTGGTGCGTCAGTGGTACGATGGTGTCAGTGTTTCCAGCGATTTTGCACGACTGGCTCATAGATTCTGGACAGTCATCCGTACCACAGCACAAGTACACTACTGGCCGTTAAAATTGCTACACCAAGAAGAAATGCAGATGATAAACGGGAATCATTGGACATTATACAAGAACTGATATGTGATTACATTTTCACGCAATTGGGGTGCATGGATCCTGAGAAATCAGTACCCAGAACAACCACCTCTGGCGGTAATAACAGCCTCGCAACGCCTGGGAATTGAGTCAAACAGAGCTTGGATGGCGTGTACAGGTACAGCTGCCCATGCATCCTCAACACGATACCACAGTTCATCAAGAGTAGTGACTAGCGTATTGTGACGAGCCAGTTGCTCGGCCACCATTGACCAGACGTTTTCAATTGGTGAGAGATCTGGAGAATGTGCTGGTCAGGGCAGCAGTCGAACATTTTCTGTATCCAGAAAGGCCCGTACAGGACCTACAGCATGCGGTCGTGCATTATCCTGCTGAAATGTAGGGTTCCGCAGGGATCGAATGAAGGTTAGCGCCACGGGTCGTAACACATCTGAAATATGACGTCCACTGTTCAAAGTACCGTCAATGCGAACAAGAGGTAAACGAGACGTGTAACCAACGGCACCCCATACCATCACGCCGGGTGATACGCCAGTATGGCGATGACGAATACATGCTTCCAAAGTGCGTTCACCGCGATGTCGCCAAACACGGACGAGACCATGATGATGCTGTAAACAGAACCTTTATTCATCCGAAAAAATGACGTTTTGCCATTCGTGCACCCAGGTTCGTCGTTGAGTACACCATCGCAGGCGCTCCTGTCTGTGATGTAGGGTCAAGGGTAACCGCAGCCATGGTCTCCGATCTGATAGTCCATGCTGCTGCAAACGTCTTCAAACTGTTCGTGCAGATGGTTGTTGTCTTGCAAACGTCCCCATCTGTTGACTCAGGGATCAAGACGTGGCTGCAGGATTCGTTACAGCCATGCGAATAAGATGCCTGTCATCTCGACTTCTAGTGATACGAGGCGGTTGGGATCCAGCACGGCGTTCCGTATTACCCTCCTGAACCCGCCGATTTTCCATATTCTGCTAACAGTCATTGGATCTCGATCAACGCGATGAGCAATGTCGCGATACGATAAACCACAATCTCGATAGGCTACAATCCGACCTTTATCAAAGTCGGGAACGTGATGGTATGCATTTCTCCTCCTTACACGAAGTATCACAAAAACGTTTCACCAGGCAACGCCGGTCAACTGCTGTTTGTGTATGAGAAATCGGTTGGAAACTTTCCTCATGTCAGCACGTTGTAGCTGTAGCCACTGGCAGCAACCTTGTGTGAATGCTCTGAAAAGCTAATCATTTGCATATCACAGCATCTTGTTCCTGTCAGTTAAATTTCTAGTCTGTAGCACGTCATCGTCGTGGTGTAGCAATTTTAATGGCCAGTAGTGTGTGTTAATCTGAAACTTGGAACACGTCTCTCTTTTGTGCAATGACCTTAGGTAGGACCACACGTGTTACTTAATCCCTGAGGTCCCTACGTAGAATTTGAGATGGTGCTCCATCGTGAGAGGAAGATTTGTCTATAAGCACTCGACCCCTTAAACGTGAACTGTACACCTCATAGTGCACATGACAAAGGTGTAAAGTAGTGATGGAGCAGCAGTTACATTCCTGTGATAAACAACGGGCGATGGAACCATATTGTATTAAACCGAGAGTTTAATGTCGTAAATGGCTTATGAAGTACTGGAGGCATTAAGGCTGTTGGTCGTCACTTTCACGATTTGTTCTTGGCTTAAGTTCTTGCTATAAACTGTAAATATTCTTTTCCGATGGTTAGATACTCATCCCAAAGTATTCAACTTAGGATTCTCTAGCATTTGTGTAATTTTTCACCCCTCTACGCGTACAAAAAATGAAAAAGCCTCCTTCCTGGTTATTGCTTTTTCCTCATCTTACACTAGTAAATAACTGCTAGGCAGACCGTACTGAGCGAAAAGAAGATGTTATGAATATAAAAACAAACTGATTTCTTTCATAACGTGCGCCAACGTTACATGCTACAAGCGTCCAAAAGTACTATCGTTTGTTACTTACCCATTACAAACCATGACAGCGTCAAACTCGTGGACAGTTTCTTCCCCCGAAGCAAGATTTTTCACTGTCACATCCCAGACGGCATCTCGAGGGTTAACGAGAGTAACCACATGCTGAAACTGATAAATGATAAAGTTTCCATCAATAACATAGTTCCAGTTTAAATGTGAAGGTTTCAAAAATAAGAAGATACAACTGTGAAGCCGATACCCGAGAAGCTATCTTTGAGTGTAAGAAGCGCTGTAATCAGTGCCACAAAATTTGGCTGAGTATTCATGTAGTAGATAAATTAATTCAAGTTCCTGTAACTGATTGCAACATCTGTGGAATTTCATATACTGAAAATTGAAAGGAGGAAGTATACAGAGAGATTACCGTCCTTCGGGTACAACGCACGGGAGGCGTGCCAGAGATAAGTCCCTGCAGTCGCACTATCCTCTGTGTCCTCGGTGGCTCAGATGGATTCAGAGAGCTGCTCGCCCTCTGTAATAAAAAACTAAGGAATCAAAGATCAACTTGAACGGATGTTTTGCGACGTCCGCCCAGACCAAAACGCAACGAACAATACCGAACAAAATGAAAAATAAGAATTAAAAAAAGAAAAAGATGGTTAGAGCATCTGCCATGTAAGCAGGAGATCCCGGGTTCAAAAAAAATGGTTCAAATGGCTCTGAGCACTATGGGACTCAACTGCTGTGGTCATTAGTCCCCTAGAACTTAGAACTACTTAAACCTAACTAACCTAAGGACATCACACACATCCATGCCCGAGGCAGGATTCGAACCTGCGACCGTAGCAGTCGCACGGTTCCGGACTGCGCGCCTAGAACCGCGAGACCACCGCGGATCCCGGGTTCGATCCCGGTCGGGGATCACATTTTCAACTGTCCCCGTTGACTTATATCAACGCCTGTATGCAGCTATGGGTATTCATTTCATTGTCATTTATGTGGTGTTCTTACACACGAGAACACTAATAGAACATAACGTTCTACGTGTTTCAGACACCGCTATATCGTCATAAACTGATACACAGAAAACAGCAAACCACAAGGAAAGGAAACATCAACTTGATCTCATAATTTAAGGAGAAAGAAGCACAGTTGCGAGATATCAGGCCCAGTAACCGAACCCGCGCGAAAATTAGGTCCATAATTCTGACAGTACGCAGTTGTGACCTTGTGGAAGAACAGCTTTTAAACTTTCTCGCTCACCGGTTGTTTGCCACTCGCTCCGCACCATCTTAATGGCCGAGCGCAAAGTACTGTGCAGCGGAGTCAGAAAGATGCTGTTTTGTTACTGATAACACGCGTTTTCACTGTGTCCAAGCGCACGGTTTGTAACCTGTAGCTGGTACCAGAGATCTCTTCGCTTCGAACATTTCGTGGTGCGATTGAGAAAGGTAGTGTAAATGAATGAAATGAAATGGTATGTCATTGAATTGGTAGCATAGCGCTATTTAATTATTAACATGCTGTAGCTGTTGTACATTACTTTCTTTGGATTTTAAAACTGGCGTTGTTAGAATGAAGTACATTTGCAACAAATGAGCTGCTCTTCAAAACGGCTGGCATGATAAAATTGTAAGTCACAAATAGTTAACTTCGTTTCATGATAATTCTTCATTTGCTTAGGTTTATTCATTTTGATTTTGAAGCGAATACAGGGTGATTAGGCTGTCCCTACCGATGTTGTTTTATACGAACAGAAATGCTATATCTGTCCTTCAAAAACCGGCTCTGGATTTTCATATTCTCTCGGCTACAAGCAATCTAAATAGCCCTAGAGAAAAAATGAACAGGACCTTCTCTAAGGAAATTACATGTAGTTAAATTTTGTACTGGGATACGTTTTCACTGGAAGCTACCATTTTCAAGTCATTCAAGAAAAACGTACGAAAGTAACCTAAAAAAGCACCTCCACTCCCACACTCATCCCTCACCAGTCATGATTTCTGGTACATTGTTCGTGGCCCTCCCTCCTACCACTGTACAAAAATAATCGACTACGAGAACTATTCCCAATATTCCACCTTATTTGCTCTCTTTTAGTTGGGCTATTATGCCACCAGCATAGTCGGTTATTTCTTTAACATTATTAATTTAAACGTGCTCGTGAGAGTATTAAAGAAGAATGATTTTTGTAGAGATTAAACTATAACTAATTACGTTGATAATTCGATCCAAATGTAACCCTTACAAGTACAGTACTTTCGTAGTCAGAAAGTACAGCGGTTTCGTAGTCAGAAGGCCTAACGAGTACAACGACGTAATTGTTTATGCTGGTAAAATTCATAAAATTGTTAGGTAAAATTTACACAAACATCAGTTTTATAATTTGTTGGTGCTCAACTAAGCCGGCGGCGTGTTAAGGGCAGTCAATGAAGACCAAAGAAGGACGAAGGTGGAAAATAATTCGTGCAGTCGTAATTTTTGTGCAATGGAAGGAGGGAGTGTCATGAAGAACGAACTAGAAGTCACTTTTATATGCTTTTATCGAAAAACTCGAAAACTACGGCCTCTAGCGGAAACACATCCCAACAGAATACTTAATAACATTAAATTCGCTACAAAAAGGTGTTGTCCATTTTTTCTGTGGGACTAACACATAGTTTGCGCTTAGTCAAAAAAAAAAGTTCAAATGGCTCTGAGCACTATGGGACTTAACATCTGTGGTCATCAGTCCCCTACAACGTAGAACTACTTAAACCTAACTAACCTAAGGACATCACACAACACCCAGTCATCAGGAGGCAGAGAAAACCCCTGGGAAGCCCTGGGAAAAAACCCTGGAAATCGAACCCGGGATGCGAGAACGCTACCGCACGTGCACTTAGTCAGCGAGAGACTATCAGTCTCGCATGTGGTTTTTGAGACAGACATAACTTTGCGGGTTACATAAAACGGCATCGGTAGGGGTAGCTAAAAAACTCTGAACCTAGCTGTAGAATATTGATACGAGAATACGGTTAAAATAATATGTGCGTGCAGTTAACATATTACTATTTTTCGCGTATAATAAAGTGTTCTCGAACAAGATTTCAAAACACGTTCGGCGGATGTGTCCGACCCTCCTCTTCCCTCACCTTCAACGTCACGTGAAAAACATGGCTCTGGTTGTCGCTCTGCCGCTCATTACCTAGCGCTCGGGCGTTTGGCGGTTGAAGCGGGGCGAATGGAGTGACAAACAAACTGTGCACGCTTAAGCTTAAACGGCGTACTTTCAGGTGAACTGTCTATTAGAACCATGGCCAAAATTTTCGCGTTGGACCGGTTGCTGATATCTTGCAAGCATGCTGCTTTCTCATCAATATATGAGATCAAGTTGGGGGGGGGGGGGGGGGGGGTGTTTCCTTGTGCGTCATGATTTAAACAAGGAAGGAAAAGACGGATGTTCGCAGAACTGCAGTGAGTTCTCTCTCTCTCTCTCTAGCGCGTGTGTGTCAGTGTCAAATAAAGAGACATAGTATGCGACAGTGTATTTCATAGCAAAATGCAAAGCTGTGGACTCGACTAAAGCCCAGAAAGTGCTGCGCTCTAAATCTACATCTGTACTCCGCAAGCCAGCTCACAGTGCGTGGCGGAGAGTATTTTGCGTGCCACTGTCACTTCCTCCTTTCCCTGTTTCAGTGGCGAATGCTTCGCGGGGCGAACAATTGCTGTTAAGCCTGCGTGTGGCCCCCAAACTCTCTAGTTTTATATTCATGATCTTTTCGCGAAAATTGAATTGGAGGAAGCAATATGTTGGTTGATTTCTAGGAATTACGCTCTCGGAATTTCGACAGCAAACCACGCTGTGATGGAGAACGTCTTTCTTATAGCATCTGCCACTGGAGTCAGATGAACATTTCCGTGACGCTTTGGTGCCGACTAAATGAACCTGTAACGAAACGTGCTGCTCTTCTTTGTGTCTTCTCTTAGTGCTATCTGGTATGGATCTCAGACTGACGAGTAGTATTCATTTATTTCGTAGTCTACCTCCTGCTGTTGATGGACTTCATATCCTCAGGATTATTCCAATGAATCTGTTGGGCATCTGCTTTACCTGAGATTAGTTCTATGTGGTCATTCCACTTTAAACTGTACTATGCGCATACTCCTAAATGTTTTATGGAAACAGCTTCTTCTACTGGTAGCTTTCCATCGTGTCGATACACTTTCTTTATGTTGGGGGTCAGTTGCCAATTCCTGCATCAAGCGTCGAACCTCTCCTCGTCCTGTTGTATTCCGCTACAATTTTTCTAGCATACTTCTCTATGTATAAGAGAGTCATCCTCTAAAGGCTCGACGGGACTTCAGATGTTGTCTGCTAGGTCATTTTGAAACGTCCCCTTTGACTAATTATGAATTGCTGTGCTGGTAAACTTCTACGTTATTTGATTTTCAAACAGTTGAGCAAAACTGAACGTACTCAGACAGTTCCCTCTTTACTTATTCTGATCATTTCTAAACTGACACACAACATTTTTAGCGCAACGCAATCTGACTTTTAATCATCTCTACAAAAGAATGGCCCTGACTAACAATAACTTACACCTTTCTTGAATCGCTTACCTCACAAAAATCTTCATTACTCGAACTGCTGCAATACAGCGAATACCAATACTACCAGCTAAATAAAAGATTCTAACTGCTGAAGACACTAACTACTGATAGGCATAGTTAGCAAATGAAAGATTTTGGTAGAGAACAAACAATGTATTTACCTTAATAGCATTGAAAAGAGATAATATAATTTTGTGACATCTAATTAAACAAATTTCCTTTTTCTGACGGACACAGGTCCAGATCGTCCGCTCAAAACTCTGGCATCTCTCTCTCCACATCCACCACTGCGGGCGGCTCACCTCCAATTGCGCAACGCTACGCGCTGTTCACATCCAACTGCCCAACATTATAATAGCGAATATTCCAACAATGAGTCCAACCAGCCACAGACTGCGCACAGCACAGTCAGTGATTTTCATACAGAGCACTACATGTCGTTACCAACATAAAAACCTAAACAGCCTACTTACAATTTATGTTTATTGAGAAAAGCACACTGAAGACCCAGACAAACTGGTATACCTGCCAATATCGTTCACTGCCCACTGCCTCAACACGACGTGGTATGGACTCGACTAATGTTTGAAGTAGTTCTGGACACCATAAATCAGCAGAGCTGTCCATAAATCCGTAAGAGTACGAGGAGTGGCCTGGAAACCCCTCCTTGCAAGGCATCTCAGATATGCTGAATAATGTTCATGTCTGGGGAGTTTGGTGGCCAGTGGGGCTACTCTGTAGTAATTCTGGACGTGTGGGGTGTCGCATTGTCCTGCTGGAATTGCCTAAGTTCGTCGGAATGCACAGTGTACATGAATGGATGCAGGTAACCAGACAGGATGCTTACGTGTCACTAGTCAGAATCGTAATTAGGCGTATCAGGGATCCCATATCACTCCAACTGCACGCGCTCCACCAATACAGAGCCTTCACCAGCTTGAACACTCCCCTGCTGACATGCAGGGTCCATTGATTCATGAATTTGTCTCCATACCGAACACGTCCATCGGCTCGATACAATTTGGAACGAGACTCGTCCGAGCAGACAGCATATTTCCAGTCATCAACAGTCCAATGTCGGTGTTGACGTGCACAGGCGAGACGTAAAGATTTTTGTGTCGTGCAGTCATGAAGGGTACATGAGTGGGCCTTTGGCTCCGAAAGCCCATATCGATGATATTTCGTTGAATGGTTCGCACGCTGACACTTGATGGCTGGCTCTGAGCACTATGGGACTTAACATCTATGGTCATCAGTCTCCTAGTATTTAGAACTACTTAAACCTAACTAACCTAAGGACATCACACAACACCCAGTACTTGTTGATGGCTCAGCAATTTACGGAAGGGGTGCACTTTTGTCATGTTGAACCATTCTCTTCAGTCACCGTTGGTCCCATTCTTGCAGGATCTTTTACCGGCCGCAGCGATGTCAGAGATTCGATGTTTCATCGGAGTCCTGATATTCATGGTACACTCGTGAAATGATCGTATGGGAAAATCCCCGCTTCATCGCTGCCTTTGAGATGCTGTGTTCCACCGCTCGTGCGCCGAGTACAACATGACGTTCAAACTCACTTTAATCTCGATAACCTACCACTGTAGCGGCAGTAACCGATCTAACAACTGCGCCAGACACTTATTGCCTTATACACTTGTTGCTGACCGCAGCGCCGTATTCCACCTGTTTGATTACGCATGCCTATAGCAGTTTGCTTGGAGCTTCAGTGTAATAGCTCTTAACACGCACTTGGTGTACACCCGAAGTTACTTTCATGTCCGAAGATATCTTTCGATTAAGAATGACAAATGTGTTCTGTTTGTAGAAACTCTTTAATCCAGTCACACAGTTGGTCTGATATTCCGTGCTCTTGTATTTCGTTGATCTGGCGGCAGCGCGGACCTGTATCGAACTCCATCAGGAAGTCAAGGAACACGGCATCCACATTGCCGCCTGTATCTACCTCTTCCTGTACATCACGAACGAACAGAGTGAGCTGGATTTCGCACCATGGTTGTTTTCGGAACCCTTGTTGATTCATGCAGTGGAGATTTTCGGTCTCGAGAAATGTCATAATACGCAAGCATAAAACATGTTCCATAACTCTACAACAGACCGACGTTATAGATACAGGCTTTTAAGTATGTGCGTCTGTTCTGCGACCCTTCTTGGAAACGGAAATGACCTGTACTTTCTTCCTATCATTAGGAATACTTCGCTCATCCAGAGAGCTACGTGCTAGAAGAGGATTAAGGTCTTTCGCATAGTCTACGTAGAACTGTACTGGTTTCCCATCGGGTCCAGTGGCTTTGCCTCCGTTGAGCGATTTTAGTTGTTTTTCTGAGACACGGTCACGTATGCGATTGGCCGCGCGGGGTAGTCTCAGGCGTCTTGTCACGCTTCATACGGCTCCCCCTGTCTGAGGTTCGAGTCCTTCCTCTGGCATATGTGTGTGTGTGTGTGTGTGTGTGTGTGTGTGTGTGTGTGTGTGTGTGTGTGTGTGTGGTCCTTGGCTTAAGTTAGTTTACGTTAAGTACTGTGTAAGCTGAGGGACGCATGACCTCAGCAGTTTGGTCCCATAAGATCTTACCACAAATTTCCAAATTTTTCCAACTTATGCGAATAATTAACGAGTCCTAACGGCAAATTAATGAATAAATTCTTTAGCACTATGGCGTCGAAAGGTATGGACGATGAAAAGTACTTTCGTGATTCTCCTGCTGAAAAAATAACAAGAACGTACATAATGGAAATGAAATGAAGTCTCATGCTTCATGACAGAGCGTAGTGGAGCGACGCGGGAGACCCACACCGCTGTACTAGGCAAGGTCCTAGTGGAGGTGGTTTGCCACTGCCTTTACCCGACCGTAATGGGGATGAATGATGACTATGAAGACTACCCAACACCCAATCATCTCGGGGCAGGTGAAAAGTCCCTGACCCTGCCGGGAATCGAACCCTGGACGCCGTGCTCGGCAAGCGAGGAAGCGAGAACGGCGGACAAACATACATTATAGTTGAGAAAAATTAAAAAAAGTACTCTACATGCATCATGACATCTTAACCACGAAAATGTCAAACGTTCCACAATGGTTATCTCAAAATTTGAATTTTATCATTTCCAAAGAAAATCATTGATCTGTTAAGATCTGTGAGTTACGTTCGTGTATCTGTAATTGAGCAATCAGCCCATTTACACGAACCAGCACTACGGGATCCCAGAACGCTTAATATTCTCGAATACTAGAGTAAAGGAAAACCGAGGTTCCAAAATGATGTCTGCCACATCTCACGTCTTTTGCGAACACGTGAACCAGCGCTCCTGATCTTCTCGTAAAGTTTAATAACACACAGGTATTCGATTGTGTAAGGGAGTATCGCACCCGCTTATGTAGGACGGCTATAAAAATTCAGATGTATAGCAGCAGCCGCAACATCGACCAGGGAAGTCTCTTGCAAACGACAGATGGAATTCGCTTCCGAATAGTTAATGCACTGAGGCAATGAGCACGGTTTAAATCTGCAACTTGTAGTATTGAAGTCGTAACTCTGGATTAACTTCTCACAAACCATTGCGATTAACTTCGTTTTATCTTCGAATTGGCCAACTAGGATCACGTAACAACTCCAGTTCCTGTTCTTTCTTTGTTGTTATTTCGAATTTCTCCAGCACTCCTTCATCTTTTCCCTTTGCTATCATTTCCTTTATTCTGTTCACGTTGTTCTCGAATTCTTGGTTTCTTATGCTTTGAAAGCCTTCTAAATTTTGTAATGCATTCTTAAAAAGTTTTCTATCTGTTATTTCCCATTCTTTGATTTTTTTATTTCTAGTCCCTTTCTTATTTCTGTAGTCCACGCTTTTGTCGATTTCTTTATTGAAAAATACTGTGATATTTATTTCATCAGCATGTCCTCATCCATTCGACAGAGGTGTCCAAGGAAGATTAATCTTTGCCTTTTCGTTACTTGTGATATTATCTGTATTTTTCCGCAGGTCTCCTCGTTTCTTCTCATTTTCACACCCTCTGTAATTTGTACATTTTTCTAATAATATGACTTGCAAGTATCTCTCTCCAGTCCAGCTTAATGTTCGTCGTTAAGCATTCACATTCATAAAAACAATTTGATTTTACCATTGTGGTACAATGTTATAGTTTTTTTGCTATGCATTTCTTGTTAGTCAAATCATAAGCTTCATCCATTTTATTAACTATTACATCCATCGCATTTTAATATAACAATTACTCAACACGTTAGCACACCACGTTTTTAGTCTGTTGTGTTTAAGTTCTACATTCACACTTATTGTGAATCTGTGGTGTTTTTCATAATAAGTCTACTTCATTTCTTTTTACACCTGGATCTACCACTCTCAAAGTCTTGCAGGATATGTAGAGTACGCTCAGAAGAGTCTTCTATGGCATAGCAGTTTCCACTCCAGTGCCTTTTCCTCGGTTTTGGTTATGTTCTTACATCTTTTACATGTAGTTTTATGACTGTTATTATTGTTAAAATAAAAATAACGACTACAGCATTTATTTTATTCCTATTACTAAAATAATTAGAACAAATACCACTACTACTACTGTACTACAATTGCTAGTCTGTCATTAGAAAACTCGACTACTGCTAACGTAAGCCGGCCGCGGTGGTCTCGCGGTTCTAGGCGCGCAGTCCGGAACCGTGCGACTGCTACGGTCGCAGGTTCGAATCCTGCCTCGGGCATGGATGTGTGTGATGCCCTTAGGTTAGTTAGGTTTAAGTAGTTCTAAGTTCTAGGGGACTAATGACCACAGCAGTTGAGTCCCATAGTGCTCAGAGCCATTTGAACCATTTGCTAACGTAATATCGTCCGCCGTTTTCCAAGTACACAAATTATTGCTTTCTTTTATAATCCAAACATTTTTCGCCACATGCCTGACATCCTCAGTTGTTTTTTTTTTCTATTTTTTCCTGAAATACACTCCTGGGAATGGAAAAAAAGAACACATTGACACCGGTGTGTCAGACCCACCATACTTGCTCCGGACACTGGGAGAGGGCTGTACAAGCAATGATCACACGCACGGCACAGCGGACACACCAGGAACCGCGGTGTTGGGCGTCGAATGGCGCTAGCTGCGCAGCATTTGTGCACCGCCGCCGTCAGTGTCAGCCAGTTTGCCGTGGCATACGGAGCTCCATCGCAGTCTTTAACACTGGTAGCATGCCGCGACAGCATGGACGTGAATCGTATGTGCAGTTGACGGACTTTGAGCGAGGGCGTATAGTGGGCATGCGGGAGGCCGGGTGGACGTACCGCCGAATTGCTCAACACGTGGAGCGTGAGGTTTCCACAGTACTCGATGTTGTCGCCAGTGGTCGGCGGAAGGTGCACGTGCCCGTCGACCTGGGACCGGACCGCAGCGACGCACGGATGCACGCCAAGACCGTAGGATCCTACGCAGTGCCGTAGGGGACCGCACCGCCACTTCCCAGCAAATTAGGGACACTGTTGCTCCTGGGGTATCGGCGAGGACCATTCGCAACCGTCTCCATGAAGCTGGGCTACGGTCTCGCACACCGTTAGGCCGTCTTCCGCTCACGCCCCAACATCGTACAGCCCGCCTCCAGTGGTGTCGCGACAGGCGTGAATGGAGGGACGAATGGAGATGTGTCGTCTTCAGCGATGAGAGTCGCTTCTGCCTTGGTGCCAATGATGGTCGTATGCGTGTTTGGCGCCGTGCAGGTGAGTGCCACAATCAGGACTGCATACGACCGAGGCACACAGGGCCAACACCCGGCATCATGGTGTGGGGAGCGATCTCCTACACTGGCCGTACACCTCTGGTGATCGTCGAGGGGACACTGAATAGTGCACGAACCCATCGTTCTACCATTCCTAGACCGGCAAGGGAACTTGCTGTTCCAACAGGACAATGCACGTCCGCATGTATCCCGTGCCACCCAACGTGCTCTAGAAGGTGTAAGTCAACTACCCTGGCCAGCAAGATCTCCGGATCTGTCCCCCATTGAGCATGTTTGGGACTGGATGAAGCGTCGTCTCACGCGGTCTGCACGTCCAGCATGAACGCTGGTCCAACTGAGGCGCCAGGTGGAAATGGCATGGCAAGCCGTTCCACAGGACTACATCCATCATCTCTACGATCGTCTCCATGTGAGAATAGCAGCCTGCATTGCTGCCAAAGGTGGATATACACTGTACTAGTGCCGACATTGTGCATGCTCTGTTGGCTGTGTCTATGTGCCTGTCGTTCTGTCAGTGTGATCATGTGATGTATCTGACCCCAGGAATGTGTCAATAAAGTTTCCCCTTCCTGGGACAATGAATTCAGGGTGTTCTTATTTCAATTTCCTGGAGTGTATAAGAGACCTGAAGAGTGACACCACACATTCCACATTTGTATATCACTTCATCAAAATAAACCACCGCCAAAGTGGCATAGAAACAGACTTCCAAATCCTAAAACACAGTAACCATCTGTACCGATTTTTAACAACAGAATAACATTACCACATCCAAGAGGCTATTACACAGGGCATAAATTTTATCAATGACCAAGCAGGACTGTGTAACAAAACACTATTAAACACTCTAAACGAATTATCGCACAACACAAAATAAAATACAAACTCATACACAGAATGGAAACAACCGAAAAAGATTGAAAATTCGCAGTCGGCAAACCGAAACAGTGTTGGCAGCACTGGCGTCAATCGCACACGCTTGAATATTAAGCTCGTGGACGTAAGTAATTAATTCTATAATAACAGTCAATTTAGGTAATATTACACCGTAACGAAGTTAGAGTCTGTTTTATATTATCTATTGAAGGTTTTACTCGTTTCCAAGTATTTCTCTAAAAAACAAAAACATAACCTAAGGGCCGGTTTCCACGTTGTTTAGACGTAGATTTAAATACAAATTTAAGACATTTCTTTAAGTATTAAGTGAAGAATTTAGGTTGTTTTCATTACACATATATTTAGTAGTGCCGTATCTACTTGGGGAATTCAAGTTTGTAAGTTCTATTTTTTATTTCCCTTCAAAGCGCGTAAAGTACGTATCGCGCATACACAATCGTTGGCCAATTTTTTCAGGTTTACAAGTTTTGATTTTTAACGTTAGTTTAACTGCCTTAAGTTACTATATTAATAGTATAAACGTATATTAGTGTTCCACATAATTTTAGTGACATTTGTGGTCTGTAGTTACTAGAATATTATTGTTATTGCCTAGATAAATTTTGTAAAAGTATTGTAAACAACAAGAGCGAGAAGTGTTTGAGTTGCCATAGGAAAGTCAGTTCTGGGATTCTGTGCAGTTGTTGTGGCAGATGTTTACATTAGGGTGAATGTAGTGGAATGGGAATCGAGGAAGTAAATGGATCACTTCCATAGTATTGCAGATTATGTTCGAGGGATAGGAAAATAGCGGAACAGAAATGGAAGATAAGAGCTCTTCAGGCTGAACTGGATAGTGCTAGAGAAGAACTGTTGAGGTTAAGGGGGGAGAAGGGTAAAGACAGGTGGGAAGTGGTAGCGAGGAACAGGGGCCACAGAAAGAGAACAGTGTCTGACAGTTTCATCATTGGCACAAACAATAGATTTGTCTTGCTACCTAAATCAGCTAAGGAAGAGGCTCAAGTAGATTTAAGTGTACTCAGCACTCAACAGACTCTCACTAGGAAACCAACTGTTGCAAAAAAAGTAAAATGTAGGAGGAAAGTTCTGTTGTTATGTAGGAGTGGGCCAGATCTTGCAGGAAAAATTAGGTGACAGGTACCAGGTCACAAGTATTTTCAAGCACAGTGCAAGTCTTAGGCAAGTGATAGAGGATATAGAACCATTGTGCAAGGGTTTTACAAAGCAGGATCATGTTGTGGTAGTCGGTGGAGTGGGAAACAGTATTGATAGGACCACGGCAACAATATTGAGTGCGACCTGGTAAAAATAGCATCTGCAACAAACTATACAAATGCTGGCTTGGTTCCTTCTTTCATGCGGTATGATCGGCTCCAATTGAGCAGCTCTGTCAGGAGAGTCAACATGGAGCTAGATCAGCTGCTTCGGGCGGCTGCTTTGTCAGGCATAGGATTGGTTCCTGTTGATAGCATTGGTAGGTGGGACTTCAGAAGACACGGTCTGCATTTCAATAGGAAAAGGAAGGGTAAAGTGACTGGGATGATAGCAAAATCTTTAAGGGGGGACACTGAAACTCATGGGAGTACTGTGTAGGCTAAGATCTGTGTCCAATCAACCTACATTCATTGAAATTAAGCTTAGTGAGAAGTTCAGACAGGCAGGTACTAGAGATGTGAAAATATAGCAAGATTTTCATAACAGTACAGTGAAAAACAGTGTTAGTATATCACAAGATTCACATAAAAGCACAATGAAAAATAATGTTAGTATATTGCATCTGAATAGTGTTGTAGCAGGGACACATTCTTGTATAAACAGTCCATTTCCCTAACCTCGCTGTCTTTATAGAAAACGTGAGGTTGTGCCCTTGAAATAATTATAAGGATAGACTCTCAAACGTCCAGAGGACACTTCGTGTCATATCTATTTTCGAGCTGTTTCCGAGACAGTTGTCTGTTTCAGTTGAAATTGCCCCTGTGAGCATGCAAATGTAACTGGCTGAGCTGCTGGGTAATCACCGTTTAAATGACAAATCCTCTTACGTTAAAAATGTCCAGGACGTCTACATTGCTTTTACTCAGGTAGAGTTTCTAGAGTTTCCATATCTCCATTATGAAGTTTCAAACGTGCTATAATATTTCGATCGACGTATTTGTGAGAAAGACCTTTTTCGATTGCATACTAAATAAGTCACAATAGCTTAACAACATGAGGGGAAAATTTGTGACGTTATCTGTGTTTGTCCTTGTGACAACAGTTTGTGCCAGATAACAGTTATGTCTTCATTATTGTTAAATAATTATTAAATTAATAATTATTAAATAATACTTAAAACGGGTTTTGTTTGTCATTTGTGTTGTTGAGATACGTGATATGTAAAACCAAGTTACACACAGTGCGACTGCACTGCCGTTTTAAATGTTCCGCGTTCGCAATTTCCCCTTTTACCCCTCCACACGCTCAGACAGGGTGGCGTGGCGGTGGGGCAAATGTGCACCGAGGCTGAGTGCTGTGGCACTCGTGCCAGGGCATCGAGTGCGACCAAATTCTTGGCTTCCTTTGTCTTAAATGATTCCAGACGGAATTTGAGGCGAACAACGTAGCTGAATCACCATGTATAGGACACATCTTGTTCCAAAAATTGGCTATGAAGTATTCCTCTTGCCACATTTGCCTTCAAAGTATAGTACGGTGAATAAACTATGTAATTCAGTTGTTGAGGCCGAACATTCCTTTGGCTATTCTCAACACACGAAGCAGTCCATCGTACGTAGACAGCTAACGATAAGATTCGAATGATCATACAAACAAAAGAGGGCAACATCTAAATGTATTCTGAAACATCATTTTCATGTTACTATACTTACAATTCCCTCGAATAGTTTGTGCGAACTTATACAGCTGTTTAGCGGGAGCTATTGTTTTAAAATATTCAAATGGCGATTGAATACAGAACTCTTGGTCTTTACATCACCATTAAGATCCACTGTTAACGAAGAAGTCCATGCTTCCATTAAGCAGTACTGAAGCAGTGACAAATTATACGTACTTTTATGTGCTTCCTCAGTCCAAAATGATCGGCATAGTCGTTTAAGAACTGGAGAATGTCCTTTGCTGGTAGGTAAGATTCTTCTCTGTGTGGAATAGGAAAATCTGGGAATCCCATGACCTCTTTCGGAAGATTTGTCCTGAAAAAACGTTCTCATGAAACTGAAAGGGAATTTTAGAGTAACAAAAATAATTGAATCACAAATGATATATAATTTGGCATACATTCTTTTTACTTTTGTTTTTGTGTAGGCTTACATTAACAAAACTGATGTGCAAGTATACTACAATGATATTTTAAAAATAGAAAGTTTTCTTTTACTTAGTAATAAAATGATAATGACTAGAGAAAACCACAATATGACATTTCAACACGAAAGGTCCACTTCACTCAATATATTTGTGAAATAAAAAATACGTTTTCTGTACCATGATATTCCACAGGACAATGTTCAACAAAAAAATATTTCGCAAAATGTGGCAAAATATCAGCAATTTTGTTTTTAAAAAAAATCGTTTTAAGGTAGTGTGCTTCGAGTGCTATAAACTTGTCTAAGTGAACTATCAGCATTTTCCTGCTATTCCCTCAAACAGTGCATGTTATTTCTATATGAAGCGATCCAGACCTTGTTTAATAGCAATTTTTTTCTTACCAAGCCATATTTTCAAACTGAGATAAAGAAGACAATATCTAAGCAAACTTTTGTTTCAAATGATTCGATAATGAAAGTACAGAATATGTAGACCACAAAAGTGTACTTAACTAACTAAAATGTTTTACCATAAATGGCATTTCACTTGTGTGTTCCTACGGGATAGGTAGCAGTCACATTGACAAACTTCACCTAAGGAGTACAACCCAAGTCAGAACTGGGTAATGTATGGTGTGGGGTACCATAAGGGTCATTACTGATATCTAGTTCTATTCTTAGCCTACACAAACAATTTAAGAGTGACTTTAAAAAGGACCCAAACTCAGTTTTATCAGAAAGAGCTCAGATGACAGCTGGACGACCAGTTCACAACAAAGGTTTAGTCTTATTTTCACAGAGACTCATATTATGCAATTTCGAAATGAGCAGAAATGACCACGTGATACTAGGTATGGCACAGGAACTTCCTTATTGTTTAAAAAAATTATAAAACAGAAAATATTGGAGACGGCCAAGTAATTTTCTTTCTTTATTTAAAGATTCGTTTCAAGTTTTATTTCACCGGGTTTTGAAGACGATAGCTTGAACGTGGGCTTCGTTCTGCTCAGTCCATTTGGAGAATCTAAATCAGAAGTTTCAGTCCACTTCATCCAGCATGTCTCTGGGTGTTTTGGTAATAGCAGCATGAATATTGTTCCGCAGCTGGCCCAGGATCCATGCAGGATTGGTACACACGGATTCAAAACAGCCACATAAGAAAAAGTCGCATGAGGTTAAATCTGGCGAGCGTGCTGGCCACTGAAGATCGCCCCTCGAAGAGATGAGACAGTCGGGAAAATGTTCGCGCAAGAAGAGTCATTGACGTACGCTGTGCGCCAGCAAGGCGCGCTGCCAAGATTACGTAAGATGCTAAGCGGGTTGCGTCAGCCGCCTTTATGACGGAACATGCTGTTGCCTCCTTGAGCCCCCCGGTTCTAGATGTACCCATGTCCGGTTCTCAGCTACGCTACAAATCAATTTAAAATAAAATTTTATTTATGAAAATATTGACAGAGACATTATTGCTTTTCGCACATACCATATTTCTGAATTGGCTAATAAGGATTTTGGTAAATCAGCATATGTTTCTGCTTCTTCTTTGTCATTGTATACCCGTAACAGGAGGAAAATATCCATAAACGAATCTGTATTTATTTGGGTTAAAGGCAAAGGTGTATGTGAATATGTAAAGTTTGTTGGCGATTGTACTGTACAGAAGATATCGCCGCCGTTCTAAACAAACAGTCTACAAGACCATCGAGAACATCGAATTCGCTACAACAGCTGGAGACAAGAAGAACCGTATTCCAGTTAAGTCCGTCGCTGCACAAGCTCTGCTGGATGGTCCTGCTGTTTTCGTCAGTTGTAGACTTAATTTTAGTTTAGATATAAACGATTCGTTTGGTCATGGTAACGGGTGGTTTACCGTTGCCATTGTTCGTGGTGGTACAGGAGTACCAAGTGTTGGTGGACTTGAAAGTTTTGTAGATAGAGACGTTATTGCATTTCGCACTTACCATATTTCTGAATTGGCTAATAAGGATTTTGGTAAATCAGCCTATGTTTCTCCATCTGCTTTGTCATTATATACTTGTAACCGGAGGAAAATATCTGTAAACGAATCTGTATTTATTTGGGTTAAAGGCAAAGGTGTATGTGAATATGTAACGTTTGTTGGTGATTGTACTGTATATTTTCATTAATAAAGTTTGTTTATATAAATTGATCTGTAGCGTAGCTGAAATCCGAGGGCTCGTGCTACTGGAATAGCTCATGTTTTGTTTATTCCGCTTCCAGACAAATAAATATGTGCCTCGTCATCGACACCCACACATCCAGATGTCAGACACTCAGATTTGGACCAAACGTTGTACGTCAACAGAGTATCAACCAAAACTCCCATTTAGTTCGTACTATGGGCTGTCGTCCAGCACAAGGACGTAAACGTTAATTAAAAGTAACACCAGAACTACCAGAGCACATGAAAAGCATATCTGTGAGCTTTCTTATTTGTCTTTGCCGTGAGAGAGTTGATAGCGCGCATGCTCGTTCTCCGAAGGGTCCGGGGTTCAAATCCCAATTATGGCAATTCTTTTTTACTATGTGTGAAAGTGTTATCTGGGACATTTTCCTGACATGTAAAACAGCTGTTTGGAGTTTACGGCAATGTTCTCTTGGCAGTCTGCTTTCGCATTCTTTCTTTGAAAGTAGTAAATCTATAGAGTACATTTGTAATTTTACAGAATATACACTCCTGGAAATTGAAATAAGAACACCGTGAATTCATTGTCCCAGGAAGGGGAAACTTTATTGACACATTCCTGGGGTCAGATACATCACATGATCACACTGACAGAACCACAGGCACATAGACACAGGCAACAGAGCATGCACAATGTCGGCACTAGTACAGTGTATATCCACCTTTCGCAGCAATGCAGGCTGCTATTCTCCCATGGAGACGATCGTAGAGATGCTGGATGTAGTCCTGTGGAACGGCTTGCCGTGCCATTTCCACCTGGCGCCTCAGTTGGACCAGCGTTCGTGCTGGACGTGCAGACCGCGTGAGACGACGCTTCATCCAGTCCCAAACATGCTCAATGGGGGACAGATCCGGAGATCTTGCTGGCCAGGGTAGTTGACTTACACCTTCTAGAGCACGTTGGGTGGCACGGATACATGCGGATGTGCATTGTCCTGTTGGAACAGCAAGTTCCCTTGCCGGTCTAGGAATGGTAGAACGATGGGTTCGATGACGGTTTGGATGTACCGTGCACTATTTAGTGTCCCCTCGACGATCACCAGAGGTGTACGGCCAGTGTAGGAGATCGCTCCCCACACCATGATGCCGGGTGTTGGCTCTGTGTGTCCGCTGTGCCGTGCGTGTGATCATTGCTTGTACAGCCCTCTCGCAGTGTCCGGAGCAAGTATGGTGGGTCTGACACACCGGTGTCAATGTGTTCTTTTTTCCATTTCCAGGAGTGTACAATCAGGACAGAAAAATACAGAAATAATTGCATCACACGTGCGGAAGTAATGATAATAATAATACACAGAATAAAACTAACAGTAGTAAACATAAAGAAAATAATATATCTAATGTATGCGGCGCCGCTATCTGCAGTCAATAATAATAATAATAATTATTATTATTATTATTATTATTATTATTATTATTATTATTATTATTATTATTATTACCGTTAGTAATTCCACACTCGTGATGCAATTGTTTCTTTATTCTGTTGTCCCATTGTTTCTGTTTATTCTGTGACACTACAATTGCACTAGCTGCCTCACGTGTTTGGCACAACGCCACACCTATCTATGCAAATGTACTCTATAGGCTTGCTAATTTCAAATGACGAAGCGAAAGCAGACTACCACAAGAACATTTCTACAACGTCCGAAAAATCAATACCGCTGTTCGATCGCGTCCGTGTTGTTATTTTGTGCCAGGAAGGGCTCTCAACAAGGGAAGTGTCCAGGCGTCTCGGAGTGAACCAAAGCTATGTTATTCGGACATGGAGGAGATACAGAAGAAAGTAACTGTCGATGACATGTCTCGCTCAATCCGCCCAAGGGCTGATACTCTAGTGGATGAGCGCTACCTACGGATTATGGCTCGGACGAACCCCGACAGCATCGCCACCACGTTGAATAATGCTTTTCGTGCAGCCACAGGACGTCGTGTTACGACTCAAACTGTACGCAATAGGCTGCATGATGCGCAACTTTACTCCCGACGTCCAAGCGGAGGTCCATCTTAGCAATCATGACACCGTGCAGCGCGGTACAGATGGGCCCAACAACATGCCGAATGGACCGCTCAGGATTGGCGTCGCGTTCTCTTCTCCGATGAGTGTCGCATGTGCATTCAACCAGACAATTGTCGGAGACGTGTTTGGAGGCAACCCAGTCAGGCTGAACGCCTTAGACAGACTGTCCATCTAGTGCAGCTAGGTGGAGGTCCCATGCTGTTTTCGGGTGGCGTTATGTGGGGTCGACGTATGCCGCTAGTAATCATGGAAGGCGCCGTAACGGCTGTACGACACCGATAGTGCAACCATATCGGCAGCGTATTGGCGAGGTATTCGCCTTCATGGAAGACAATCCGCGCCCCATCGTGCACATCTTGTGAGCGACTTCCTTCAGGATAACGACATCGCTCGACTAGAAAGGCCAGCATGTTCTCCAGACATGAACCCTATCGAACATGCCTGTGATACATTGAAAAGGGCTCTTTATGAACGAATGACCCACCAACCACTTTGAGGGATCTACGCCGAATCGCCGTTGAGAAGTGGGACAATCTGAATCAACAGTGCCTTGATCAACTTGTGGATAGTATGCCACAACTAATACAAGCTTGCGTCGATGCAAGAGGATGTGGTACTGGATATTAGAGGTACCAGTGTGTACAGCAATCTGGACCACCACCTCTGAAGGTCTCGCACTATGGTGGTACAACATGCAATGTGCGGTTTTCATGAGGAATAAAAATGGCGGAAGTGATGTTTATGTTGATCTCTATTCCCATTTTCTGTACATGTTCCGGAACTTTCGGAGCCGATGTAATGCAAAATATTTTTTGATGTGTATACTTCTCGATACATTCAAAATAAATATACTATACGATCCAGTGACATTCCTTACAGCTGACAAAGGTTTCGTTTTTATTTACGATTAAACCAACAACAAAGATATTATTTTATTTATGTTCAAATTATAAAAACGTGTAATGAGGAATTATTTGAGACTGCAACTTAAAGCACTAAAAAGTTGTGCTAAACCAGGGTCGTCAAAGGCTTGCCAAACTGCGTGCAAGCATGATGTACGGGTCACACGACGGATGAGTCTCGGCCTCTCTCGGTTTTGCTAGGCACTCCTCGGAAATGCTCGGTCACTGTGACGTTTCATTTTTATTGCGGTGCGGCTTTTTGTCGGTCGTTACGATTTTTCTCAGTTCGGCAGAATCTTCGTGTCAGTGTTGTTTACCCTTCGCTATTTGTTCGTGGTATAAAAGGAGCTTTCAGGTCCAGTGGCTCTTTGCTCGAAATGATTAAGTCTAGCGACTTACTTTCAGAATTTTTAAAAAAATGAATGGGAATAACAGAAAAGAAAGATAAAAATTCTCAATATCTGTTATGCAATAAACAGTTGCATAATCGACGGTGCCGCAAATTTGCTGTAGAACGACGTTACAACACCATGCAGAAATAAATTAAGGATTTAGTTGATGAGGAAAGAGCAATTACGATGTTCGACAGACGCGATTCACTGCTATGTGCATCAAGAAACACACCATGCAGAAAGAAATGAAAAATTTAGTTGACGATGAATATGCAAAATGATCGACAGACAGGATTCATTGTTCTGTCCATCAAGAAACACTTGCTAAATTTGCAGGCATCGATCACGTGTTAAATTGGTGGTACGAACAGTAAATTACTGCGCGCGTTATTCCACAGTGAATGGCGACAGTTTTCGGTGGAATTGGACGAAGAGTATGGAGACTTTATTTATTATTGCAAAGTACCTTCGAAAAGCCAAGACACGCGTCTGGAACGCATTTCGATTTAATACCCGCTATTGTTGAATTTATGAAGGAAAAAAGAAAGCAGGAGGGAAAATTTGAACATCCTGGTTGGATTTCTAACGTTGCTTTTTAAATCAACTTTACTGCCCACTGCCCACAGTGAGACATTACTAGGTGAGAAACAAAATATATTCTTATTTGACAGAGATGAATTTAAAAACAAAATCGTATTTGAAAGGGACAAATTCTAACAAAGAACACCGTCAACTACCTTCAGCTGACTGGTGTTAAAGAAAATGCCAGGTCTGAAAAATTCATTGTGACCTTGAAAGAATTACAAGGATGGTTTTCTAAACATTTAGAGGCCTCTGCGCATCTCTTTTCGATACCGTCTGCTGTTTTCACCTACAGATGATACTTATTGATCTTCAGTATAATTCCCGTGTAAAAGACAAAATTCTTTTGTGTTAGTACTCTCCATGAGGCTTTCATTGTTCTCCCTGGAAGAGTAACACCGTTCCGTAATGAGGTTGCAAACACGATAAAATATTTCTCGGCACATGTGTGTGGAAAGCTTTTTTCGGTTATGAAACTAAATAAATCGCGATTACGTGGAAACCTGACTGAAAAAATCTGTGAAATTGACAACATCTGTCAGTATGCCAATAGTCTGTACCAAATAAAAATTCAGCGCGCAAACGAAATAATAAAATACATACTGAAAACTTGTTTTGATTGTGACCTACTTTGTCTAGAGAAATGAAATATGAAATCAAGTCGTATGCATTGGGACTACATTGCCATTTAAATGTGGCGCATTCGCAACATCCTCCTCTTCACGCTCAGGCAGCATGGTGTGGTTGTGGGAGAAATATGCAGCCTGGAGACAGAGCTATGGCACGAGAGCCACGGTACTGCTCACGTGCAGAATTCCTGGCTGTACCTGTGGTAAATATATTTTTAAAAAATTTTGAAGATACATCTGTAATGATTATCATTATATATACAGTTCTTTAGGTTTGTCACTCGAATACGTTGATCAAGAGAGTTATTTAATGTATTGACAGCATATGAATCTATCCTCGAATAAATATATTGATGTATATCAATACCATGCATATCGATATATCCATTGCCAATCCTGTCTTGGCACCTTTTAAAAGAAATCTGTGTTAGTAATTCTAAGCTCCACTCTAAAGTTGGATATTGTACACTACTGGCAATTGAAATTGCTGGACCACGAAGATGAGGTGCTACGGACGCGAAATTTAACTGACAGGAAGAAGATGCTGTGATATGCAAATGATTAGCTTTTCAGAGCATTTACGCAAGGTTGGCGCCGATGGCGACATCTACGACGTGCTGACATGAGGAAAGTTTCCAACCGATTTCTCGTACACAAACAGCAGTTGACCGGCGTTACTTGGCGAAAAGTTGTTGTGATGCCTCGTGTAAGGAGGAGAAATGCGTACCATCACGTTTCCGACTTTGATAAAGGTCGGATTGTAGCCTATCGCAATTACGGTTTATCGGCTCGTGACATTGCAGATCGCGTTGGTCGAGATCCAATGACTGTTAGCAGAATATGGAAACGGTGGGTGCAGGAGGGTAATACGGAACGCCGTGCTGGATCCCAACGGCCTCGTATCACTAGCAGTCGAGATGACAGGCATCTTATCCTCATGGCTGTAACGGATCGTACAGCCACGTCTCGAACCCTGAGTCAACAGATGGGGTCGTTTGTAAGACAACAACCATCTGCACGAACAGTTCGACGACGTTTGCAGCAGCATGGATTATCAGCTCCGAGACCATGGCTGCGGTTACCCTTGACGCTGCATCACAGACAGGAGCGCCTGCGATGGTGTACTCAACGACGAACCTGGGTGCACGAATGGCAAAACGTCATTTTTTCGGATGAATCCTGGTTCTATTTACAGCAACCTGATGGTCGCATCCGTGTTTGGCGGCATCGCGGTGAACGCACATTGGAAGCGTGTATTCGTCATCGTTATATTCTGGCGTATCACCCGGCGTGACGTTATGGGGTGCCATTGGTTACACGTCTCATTCACCTCTTGTTCGCATTGACGGCTCTTTGAACAGTGGACATTACATTTTATATGTGTTACAACCCGTGTCTCTACCCTTCATTCGATCCCTGCGAAACCCTACATTTCAGCAGGATCATGCACGGCCGCATGTTGCACTTTATGTACGGGCCTTTCTGGGCACAAAAAATGTTCGACTGCTGCCCTGGCCAGCACATTCTCCATGTCTCTCAGTAATTGAAAACGTCTGGTCAATGGTGGCCGAGCAACTGGCTCGCCACAATACGCCAGTCACTACTGTTGATGAACTGTGGTATCGTGTTGAAGCTGCATGGGCAGCTGTACCTGGACACGCCATCCAAGCTCTGTTTGACTCAATGCCCAGGCGTATCAAGGCCGTTATTACGGCCAGAGGTGGTTGTTCTGGGTACTGATTTCTCACGATCTATGCATCCAAATTGCTGAAAATGTAATCACATGTCAGTTCTAGTATAATACATTTGTCCAATGAAATCCGTTTATCATCTGCATTTCTTATTGGTGTAGCAATTTTAATGGCCAGTAGGGTAAATGGACGTTTTAGGAAAAATTGTTAATTAGCATTGTGTGTGAAGGCAGATATTTGTATGAAAAAGCCAGTAACTCGTACTGTTTGTCGGTTGCGGTGGCCGAGCGGTTCTAGACGCTTCAGTCAGAAACCGCGCGACTGCTACGGTCGCAGGTTCGAATCCTGCCTCGGGCATGGATGTGTGTGATGTCCTTAGGTTAGTTAGGTTTAAGTAGCTCTAAGTTCTAGGGTACTGATGACCTTAGAGCCATAGCGCTCAGAGCCATTTGAACCACTTACGTGGTATTCTAAATGAAGCAATAAATAAACTAAATAATGAAGGCGGAAAAGTTTTGGACAAAAAGTTTAATAACTGCATGCAACTGCATCACGTACTGCAGACTTCACAATTACCACTCCCTTTATGTGCTAACAAACTTTCCACAATGCACTTAAAGAATCGCGCTTACCGTCTCCGATGGGTTTTGAAATAAATTTGCGCTATTTCATAATCGTTCAGTTGACCTATGGAACTTCCGTAGAACCTCTCATTATAATACTGCTCCGCTGGATCGAAAACGTGCGGAAGATGGAAGAAGGTGGGATTGAAGTCGGTTTCGATTCCCGGCGGGGTCAGGGATTTTCTCTGCCTCGTGATGACTGGGTGTTGTGTGCTGTCCTTAGGTTAGTTAGGTTTAAGTAGTTCTAAGTTCTATGGGACTGATGACCTTAGACGTTAAGTTCCATAGTGCTCAGAGCCATTTGAACCATTTTTGATTCAACTCGAAAATGATACACAGTCTGTGGATCAGGATCTATGGTCAACCACGTCCTCTCTTTGCGATATAGTACTCCTCTCTTTGCGATATAGTACTGACGACGAAACTTTCCTCGATCACCTGGTATTTACGTGTTAAGCTCGTATTAGGCATGTAGGCAAAATTCAGTGCAGATGTCGCGATGAGACCATCAACTGTTAAAATAAACCTAAGCTGTTTTTTTATCTCACGCGACAGCCATCACGTGTTACGCTTATCGTTCTGGCTCTGAGTGCAGTCAAAGTCCTCGACCAATACAGTAGTCATCCAAATGGCCTTGTTTTCCACATGGCGCGCAGCATCGCCGATGAGAATGACCTCGACCTTTAGATCTTCCGTTCGGTATAATGATAGCCTGTTACGTAACGGCCAGTGCTTAGTGTCAGTTACGACAACTCATTACGACGAAATCCTCCTCGTGTTTCTATGAGAAGGGCATGAGGCAATATTACGGTAACCAATGTAATTGGTAAGCAGATGCTCTTCTTGACTCAACCACACCCAACTGGACTGAATCTGTGTGCCCTATCTGTCTGTGTCTGGAGTAAATCTGCGTGCGAACGTTTTCTAAATGTTTGCATTGCGGGACATGGCAAACCGTCTAAAAACTACATTCAGACAGGTCGGCTCACCAGCCCTCGTCGGTAATCCGCGAGGAAGACTCGATCCTTCGTAGGATCGCCTCCCTGTTTACCGGAAGCGGCGATTCAGTGCGATCGGCTATTGGCCGTATCATTACGAAAACACAATAACTGATCAAAAATGCCCGTATGAATTGCTGAAATGAATGTTCCAGAATAATACGCAATCCCGATGAATGGAACACAATACATAGCGTAGCTGGTATTGTATCAGACACACTGCACGAAGAGTACAAGCGTTAAAATCCGTACCGAAGGAGACGTAAACACGCACAAACAATACAAAAAACCACATTGGAGGACACAAGCACGACCACAGATTCTGAAACCTTGGAGGAAACCAAGTGTACATGACTCAGAAGGGATCAACAGTAAAGGTCCAAAAACAGCAACACATGACTGCATGCCGTAACAGAACCACAAACAACACAACAGACAGTAACAATCATGTAACAGACAAAACACCAACAGAAGCAGTGACATCTCATACAAAGACAGTAATAAGGTTATGTCGCCTGACAGTAGAAGGCTCGAATAAATTTTATTCGGAGGCTGCTCCGCCCTCACGACACATTGTTGATTGTTTATAGTATATTATTCGTCTTATTGTGTGTAGGCAGAAGTATATTCGCTTCTTTATGTTAAGCTACAATCAATGTATTTTATATATCACATGTATTTTCTGTATAAACCATGTTTAAACCTTAAGTGTAATATATTAAGTTATTTAAGGAATACTGCAGTCACGTGGCAATGAACTATATTCTACACTCATATTCAGAAAAAAACAGAACGCCTTGAACGACTTGAGATAGGACGTTTATTTTCACAGGACGTGTACATTAGTATGTTGTACAGAAACTATTATTACACTACTGGCCATTAAAGTTGCTACACCAAGAAGAAATGCAGATCATAAACGGGTATTCATTGGACAAATATTTTATACTAGAACTGACATGTGATTACATTTTCACACAATTTGGGTGCATAGATCCTGAGAAATCAGTACCCAGCACAATCACCTCTGTATTGAGTCATACAGAGCTTGGATGGTGTGTACAGGTACAGCTGCCTATGCAGCTTCATCATGATACCACAGTTCATCAAGAGTAGTGACTGGCGTATTATGACGAGCCAATGGCTCGGTCACCATTGACCAGATGTTTTCAGTTGGTGAGAGATCTGGAGAATCTGCTGGATAGGGCAGCAGTCGAACATTTTCTGTATCCAGAAAGGCCCGTACAGGACCTGTAACATGCGGTCGTGCATTATCCTGCTGAAATGTAGGGTTTCGGAGGGATCGAATGAAGGGCAGAGTCACGGGTCGTAACACATCTGAAATGTAGCGTCCACTTTTCGAAGTGCCGTCAATGTGAACAACAGATGACCGAGACGTGTAACCAATGGCACCCCATACCATCACGCAGGGTGATGCGGCCGGCCGGAGTGGCCAAGCGGTTCTGGGCGCTACAGTCTGGAACCGCGCGACCGCTACGGTCGCAGGTTCGTATCCTGCCTCGGGCATGGATGTGTGTGGTGTCCTTAGGTTAATTAGGTTTAAGTAGTTCTAAGTTCTAGGAGACTGATGACCACAGCAGTTAAGTCCCATAGTGCTCAGAGCCATTTAAGCCAGGATGTTGCGCCAGTATGGCGATGACGAATACACGCTTCCAGTGTGCGTTAACCGCGATGTCGCCAAACACGGATTTGGCCATCATGATGCTGTACACATAACCTGGATTCATCCGAAAAAAGGACGTTTTGCCATTCGTGCACCCAGGTGCGTCGATGAGTGCACCATCGCAGGGGCTCCTGTCTGTGATGCAGCGTCAAGGGTTACCGCAATCATGGTCTCCGACCTGATAGTTCATGCTGCTACAAACGTCGTCGAACTGTTCGTGCAGATGGTTGTTGTCTTGCAAACGTCCCCATCTGTTGACACAGAGATCGTGACGTGGCTGCACGATCCGTTACAGCCATGTGGATAAGATGCGTGTCATCTCGACTGCTAGTGATACGAGGTCGTTGGGATCGAGCACGGCGTTCCGTATTACCCTCCTGAACACACCGACTTTTCATATTCTACTAAAAGTCATTGGATCTCGGTCAACGCGAGCAGCAATGTCGCGATACGGTAAACAGCAATCGCGATAGGCTACAATTCGACCTTTATCAAAGCCAGAAACGTGATGGTACACATTTCTCCTACTTACACGAGGCATCACAACAACGTTTCACCAGGCAACGTCGGTCAACTGCTGTTTGTGTATGAGAAATCGGTTGGAAACGTTGTAGATGTCATCACTGGCGCCAACCTTATGTGAATGCTCTGAAAAGCTAATGATTTGCATCATCACAGCATCTTCTTCCTGTCGGTTAAATTTCGCGTCTGTAGCACTTCATCTTCTTGGCGTAGCAATTTTAATGGCCAGTAGTGTATTTCACACACCTGGATTTAGCATGAGTCCTGTTGTCTAGTAGGCACATGATCTGCTATGGACCCTGATAACGTGTTCCATGCGCGAATGGTGTCCTGTGATATAGCCAGCCATGCTGCATTCACCTGGTTCAATGTTCACTGTGGCGATCGGCATTGGGGCACAGCACTGCACCCATCATTTCACCACATCCCGCACATTTTCGATTGGCAACTAGTCAGGTGACCTGGCGCGCCAGAGCAAAAGGCTAACTTCCTGTAACGCCAAGAGGGCACGTGTTCGTACAGCAGGATGTGGTCTTCCGTTGTCTTGCTGAAAATTGGAGTCTGCGGTGTAGTGCAGAAGGGATATAGTTACGAATCGCCGCATGTCATTCACGTAGGTCACACTGTTCACAGTGACCTGGACACGCACTGACTGTAATTTGTGATTGTAACCAATAGCACAGCATACCATAAGGCCTTGAGTTGACGCTGTATGTCTTGTGTGAATGCACTCACTGTGATGTCGCTCCCCCTGGCGGCAGCGAACCAAAATGCGGCCATCATTTTCAGACGCATCCTGGATTTGTCGGAAAACATTATCTGAAGCCATTCCAGTCCCGAGTGACGGCTTTCCACACACCGTTGCCGTCTGGCACGTTTCTGCATGTTCGTCAGAGGTAGCGGAGAAGTGGGCGAAGCGCACGTAACGCATGCCGTTATAAAGGGCGCACTGCCGAAACACTTCGTCCCACACGACCAGCAATTTCCCGGATCGATGCACCACATTTTCTCATGCCAGTAACGCGCCCTCTTTCAAACTCGCTGATTGGACGGTATGGTTCGCGCATACGTCTGCGAAGCGTCCTGCACGTCTGGTCAAGTCACACTGGCCCATTGCATTCGATTTATAGCGACAAAGAGAGCCGCACCATATTTTGGCATTAGGTGGTGTTGCACCGCGAAGTTGATGTTGACCTTGAATCCGAGGACCGACATGGCTCAAATGCTAGTCACTTCTGCAGAACATACTAATGCACACGTCCTGTAAATATGAACGTCCTGTCTCTCGTCGTTCAAGGTGTTCTGTTTTTTCTATTTTCAATATCTGCTAATAAATTTACAACCATTAATTTAATCTTCATGTAAAGCTAAAAATCATGTATTCCATGAAACAAGTGCTCAATTAGTGTATAAGCTGTATAACAGCAAGTATGTAAGTATCTAAGGTATCACACAGAATATACGACAGCTACCAACAATTAGAGAAACAAATTACTGGTTCAGGGTGTGTGCTCCTGTAGTCATGTCCTAGTTCATGAACCACGGGCAACGTATGAGTGGCCAGGTAAGTGGTCCCGACAGTCGGGATACCAGTTACTTTGGAATAAGGCTGGGCATCTCGGACATATTCAGAGTCGTGGTAACCTTTGTGCTCATACGGCAAAGACTACCAAGTCTACCGGTTAGTCCCTCAACCGTTAGGGGTGAAACCCAATGGGACTCGGGGCAAGTAAGGCTAGCAACCTGCTTCCCCGATACTTTAAATATGATGCTGGCAACAATCAGAGCAAAATGCCTCGGACCTTTGGAGGTGACGGAGTCCCACCTCTAACTGACAAACTAGGGACTCCTAAGATACGACTTGGCAAACAAATGGTAATGACATGGGGAGCTATTAACATCAATGGGGGCTACTCTGGGAAGAAGGTAGAGCTGGCAGAGGCTGCAAGTGAGATAGGGCTGAACGTTTTAGCTATTAATGACATTCGGGTAAGGGTGAGAAAGAAGAGGAAGTGGGAGAATACAAGGTCTACCTGTCAGGAGTCAAAGCAGGAATAGCACAATGGGGTGTAGGGCTTTACATCAGGAAAGAAATGGAACCCAGCGTAGCTGCAATAAGGTATGTAAACGAACGACTGATGTGGATAGATTTGACAATGTCTAGCAAAAAAATTAGGATTGTGTCAGTATATTCGCATTGTGAAGGGACACATCAAGATAAGATGAATAGTTTTTATGAGGCAGTCAGTGATGTAGACGTTAGAGTAAAGGACAAGGACAGGGTTCTGCTCATGGGTGATTTTAATGCCAGGATTGGAAATCGAACAGAAGGGTATGAAAAGGTTATGGGAGAATTTGGAGATGATATGGAGGCCAACAGGAACGGGAAACGCCTCTTTGATTTCTGTGCCAGTATGGGCTTAGTAATCACAAACTCCTTTTTTAAACATAAGAACATTCACCGGTATACTTGGGAAGGCAGGGGAACCAGATCTGTCATTGACTATATAATAACAGATCAGGAATTCAGGAAGGCTGTGAGGGACACACGTGTATTCAGGGGATTCTTTGATGACACTGATCATTATCTAATCTGCAGTGAAATTGGGATTGTGAGGCCGAAAGTGGAGGAGGTCAGGTCCATATGTAGGAGATAAGAGTGGAGAAACTTCAGGATAAGGAAATCAGGCACAAGTACATAACAGCGATCTCAGAAAGGTACCAGTTAGTTGAATGTAGTCAATTACAGTCACTGGAAAAGGAATGGACAAGGTACAGAGACACAGTACTAAAAGTGGCTAAAGAATGTCTTGTAACAGTAGTGTGTAAAAGTAGGATGAAGCAAACAGCTTGGTAGAATGACACAGTCAAGGCAGCCTGTAAAAGGAAAAAGAAGACGTATCAAAAATGGCTACATACTAGGATCCAGGTAGACAGAGAAAGTTATATTGAAGAAAGAAACAAAGCCAAGCAGATAATTGTAGCATCCAAGAAGAAATCTTGGGAAGACTTTGGAAACTCGTTGGAGACTATGGGTCAAGCTGCTGGAAAACCATTCTGGAGTGTAATTAGCAGTCTTCGAAAGGGAGGTAAGAAGTAAATGACAAGTATTTTGGACAGGTCAGGAAAACTGCTGGTGAATCCTGTGGATGCCTTGGGCAGATGGAGGGAATATTTTGAAGGGTTGCTCAATGTAGGTGAAAATACGATCAGTAATGTTTTAGATTTCGAGATAGAATGGGATAGAAATGATGATGGAATAGGATCACATTTGAGGAAGTGGAGAAAATGGTCAATAGATTGCAAAGCAATAAAGCAGCTGGGGTGGATGAAATTAAGTCGGAACTCATCAAATACAGTGGAACGTCAGGTCTTAAATGGCTACACAGGATACTGAAATGGCCTGGGAGTCGGGACAGGTTCCATCAGACAGGACAAAAGCAGTAATCACACCAATCTTTAAACATGGAAACAGAAAAGATTGTAACAACTACAGAGGTATCTCTTTAATCAGCGTTGTGGGTAAAATCTTCTCAGGTATTGTTGAAAGGAAAGTGCGAGCATTAGTTGAGGACCAATTGGATGAAAATCAGTGTGGGTTTAGGCCTCTTATAGGTTGTCAGGGCCAGATCTTTAGCTTACGGCAAATAACGGTGAAGTGTTATGAGTGGAACAAGGAATTGTATCTATGCTTTATAGATCTAGAAAAGGCCTATGACCGGGTTCCTAGGAGGAAGTTATTATCTGTTCTACGATATTATGGAATATGAGGCAAACTTTTGCAAGCAATTAAAGGTCTTTACATGGATAGTCAGGCAGCAGTTAGAGTTGACGGTAAATTGAGTTCATTGTTCAGAGTAGTTTCGGGGGTAAGACAAGGCTGCAACCTGTCTCCACTGTTGCTCATATTATTTATGGATCATATGTTGAAAACAATAGACTGGCTGGGTGAGATTAAGATGTGTGAACAAAATAAGCAGTCTTGCATATGCGGATGACTTAGTTGTGATGGCAGATTCGATTGAAAGTTTGCAAAGTAATATTTCAGAGCTAGATCAGAAATGTAAGGACTATGGTATGAAGATTAGCATCACCAAAACGAAAGTAATGTCAGTAGGAAAGAAATATAAACGGATTGAGTGCCAAATAGGAGGAGCAAAGTTAGAACAGGTGGACGGTTTCAAGTACTTAGGATGCATATTCTCACAGGATGGCAACATAGTGGAAGAACTGGAAGCGAGGTTTAGCAAAGCTAATGCAGTGAGCGCTCAGCTACGATCTACTCTCTTCTGCAAGAAGGAAGTCAGTACCAAGACTAAGTTATCAGTGCACCGGTCAATCTTTCGACCAACTTTGTTGTATGGGAGCGAAAACTGGGTGGATTCAGGTTACCTTATCAACAAGGTTGAGGTTACGGATATGGAAGTAGCTAGGATGATTGCAGGTACTAGTAGATGGGAAAAATGGCAGGAGGGAGTCCACAATGAGGAAATCAAAGAAAAACTGGGAATGAACTCTATAGATCTAGCAGTCAGGGCGAACAGGCTTAGATGGTGGGGTCATGTTACACGCATGGGAGAAGCGAGGTTACCCAAGAGGGTCATGGGTTCAGCAGTAGAGGGTAGGAGAAGTCGGGGCAGACCAAGGAGAAAGTAGCTGGATTCGGTTAAGAATGATTTTGAAGTAACTGGTTTAACATCAGAAGAGGCACCAATGTTAGCACTGAATAGGGGATCATGGAGGAATTTTATAAGGGGGCTATGCTCCAGACTGAACGCTGAAAGGCATAATCAGTCTTAAATGATGATGATGATGATGATGAAGCGCACCGCGAAGGGATTACGCAGATGGGACGGAAATCGGTTGATGTGACCTCAGCAGTTGAGTCCCATAGTCCCATAGTGCTCAGAGCCATTTTTTGAATACGCACAAACACAACAAACCTACATTAACACACTCCATTTCAGATGAGAATAGCTTTAGGCCATCTCACCTTAAATAGGTGGAAGTAGGCTATTATCAACCAGAAAGTCGATAGACTATGTTAAACATCCAAATGTAGCATATCACTTCCCTCAGCAAACTGCAACTTATTTTTACCACATTTATTGTATTACTTTTTTTTAACGTTGCATTATATAAATTAAAAATTATAGTCTCCTCAGCTAGGCAGAAACAAATTATGTAGAACCGCTTGAACAGTCGTAAAGTACTAAGTTCTCTGTAACCTTAAAGAAATTTTTATGTTATGTTTTTTATACTATTTAAAATAGCGTTAACAGCAGCATGCCAATAATATTGTAACTATCAGAAGTCTTTGCTATTACTTATAGATTTAGTAGCATTTGACCCACCTCAATTTTCAAGGCAGTGCATTACCCTTTACTGTTAATGAAATGAATAAATAAATGTTCCAAAAAGTATTAGCAGAAACCCCTTAGCAAGCAGCAACCAGAAATTGTGAACGATGAATACAGAGCTCATCGACTATTCCTCTCTCACGCCAGTTAATAGTGTTTGAAATAACATGAACTTATCGTGGTTTGCTTCCCCCATGAACCATGGACCTTGCCGTTGGTGGGGAGGCTTGCGTGCCTCAGCGATACAGATGGCCGTACCGTAGGTGCAACCACAACGGAGGGGTATCTGTTGAGAGGCCAGACAAACGTGTGGTTCCTGAAGAGGGGCAGCAGCCTTTTCAGTAGTTGCAGGGGCAACAGTCTGGATGATTGACTGATCTGGCCTTGCAACATTAACCAAAACGGCCTTGCTGTGCTGGTACTGCGAACGGCTGAAAGCAAGGGGAAACTACAGCCGTAATTTTTCCCGAGGACATGCAGCTTTACTGTATGATTAAATGATGATGGCGTCCTCTTGGGTAAAATATTCCGGAGGTAAAATAGTCCCCCATTCGGATCTGCGGGCGGGGACTACTCAGGAGGACGTCGTTATCAGGAGAAAGAAAACTGGCGTTCTACGGATCGGAGCGTGGAATGTCAGATCCCTTAATCGGGCAGGTAGGTTAGAAAATTTAAAAAGGGAAATGGATAGGTTAAAGTTAGATATAGTGGGAATTAGTGAAGTTCGGTGGCAGGAGGAACAAGACTTCTGGTCAGGTGACTACAGGGTTATAAACACAAAATCAAATAGGGGTAATGCAGGAGTAGGTTTAATACTGAATAGGAAAATAGGAATGCGGGTAAGCTACTACAAACAGCATAGTGAACGCATTATTGTGGCCAAGATAGATACGAAGCCCACACCTACTACAGTGGTACAGGTTTATATGCCAACTAGCTCTGCAGATGATGAAGAAATTGAAGAAATGTACGATGAAATAAAAGAAATTATTCAGATAGTGAAGGGGGACGAAAATTTGATTGTAATGGGTGACTGGAATTCGAGTGTAGGAAAAGGGAGAGAAGGAAACATAGTAGGTGAATATGGATTGGGGCTAAGAAATGAAAGAGGAAGCCGCCTAGTAGAATTTTGCACAGAGCACAACTTAATCATAGCTAACACTTGGTTTAAGAATCATGAAAGAAAGTTGTATACGTGGAAGAACCCTGGAGATACTAAAAGGTATCAGATAGATTATACAGGGGTAAGACAAAGATTTAGGAACCAGGTTTTAAGTTGTAAGACATTTCCAGGGGCAGATGTGGACTCTGACCACAATCTATTGGTTATGACCTGTAGATTAAAACTGAAGAAACTGCAAAAAGGTGGGAATTTAAGGAGATGGGACCTGGATAAACTGAAAGAACTAGTGGTTGTACAGAGTTTCAGGGAGAGCATAAGGGGACAATTGACAGGAATAGGGGAAAGAAATACAGTAGAAGAAGAATGGGTAGCTCTGAGGGATGAAGTAGTGAAGGCAGCAGAGGATAAAGTAGGTAAAAAGACGAGGGCTAGTAGAAATCCTTGGGTAACAGACGAAATATTGAATTTAATTGATGAAAGGAGAAAATATAAAAATGCAGTAAATGAAGCAGGCAAAAAGGAATACAAACGTCTCAAAAATGAGATCGACAGGAAGCGCAAAATGGCTAAACAGGGATGGCTAGAACACAAATGTAAGGATGTAGAAGCTTATCTCACTAGGGGTAAGATAGATACTGCCTACCTTTGGAGAGAAGAGAACCATGTGTGTGAATATCAAGAGCTCAGATGGCAGCCCAGTTCTAAGCAAAGAAGGGAAGGCAGAAAGGTGGAAGGAGTATATAGAGGGTTTATACAAGGGCGATGTACTTGAGGACAATATTATGGAAACGGAAGAGGATGTAGATGAGGACGAAATGGGAGATACAATACTGCGTGAAGAGTTTGACAGAGCACTGAGAGACCTGAGTCGAAACAAGGCCCCCGGAGTAGACAACATTCCATTAGAACTACTGACGGCCTTGGGAGAACCAGTCGTGACAAAACTCTACCAGCTGGTGAGCAAGATGTATGAGACAGGCGAAATACCCTCAGACTTCAAGAAGAATATAATAATTACAATCCCAAAGAAAGCAGGTGCTGACAGATGTGAAAATTACCGAACTATCAGTTTAATAAGCCACGGCTGCAAAATACTAATGCGAATTCTTTACAGACGAATGGAAAAACTGGTAGATGCAGACCTCGGGGAGGATCAGTTTGGATTCCGTCGAAATGTTGGAACACGTGAGGCAATACTGACCTTACGACTTATCTTAGAAGAAAGATTAAGAAAAGGCAAACCTACGTTTCTAGCATTTGTAGACTTAGAGAAAGCTTTTGACAATGTTGACTGGAATACTCTTTTTCAAATTCTAAAGGTGGCAGGGGTAAAATACAGGGAGCGAAAGGCTATTTATAATTTGTACAGAAACCAGATGGCAGTCATAAGAGTCGAGGGGCATGAAAGGGAAGCAGTGGTTGGGAAAGGAGTGAGACAGGGTTGTAGCCTCTCCCCGATGTTATTCAATCTGTATATTGAGCAAGCAGTAAAGGAAACAAAAGAAAAATTTGGAGTAGGTATTAAAATTCATGGAGACGAAGTAAAAACTTTGAGGTTCGCCGATGACATTGTAATTCTGTCAGAGACGGCAAAGGACTTGGAAGAGCAGTTGAACGGAATGGACAGTGTCTTGAAACGAGGATATAAGATGAACATTAACAAATGCAAAACGAGGATAATGGAATGTAGTCGAATAAAGTCGGGTGATGCTGAGGGAATTAGATTAGGAAATGAGACACTTAAAGTAGTAAAGGAGTTTTGCTATTTAGGAAGTAAAATAACTGATGATGGTCGAAGTAGAGAGGATATAAAGTGTAGACTGGCAATGGCAAGGAAAGCGTTTCTGAAGAAGAGAAATTTGTTAACATCGAATATAGATTTATGTATCAGGAAGTCGTTTCTGAAAGTATTTGTTTGGAGTGTAGCCATGTATGGAAGTGAAACATGAACGATAAATAGTTTGGACAAGAAGAGAATAGAAGCTTTCGAAATGTGGTGCTACAGAAGAATGCTGAAGATAAGATGGATAGATCACGTAACTAATGAGGAGGTATTGAATAGGATTGGGGAGAAGAGAAGTTTGTGGCACAACTTGACTAGAAGAAGGGATCGGTTGGTAGCACATGTTTTGAGGCATCAAGGGATCACAAATTTAGCATTGGAGGGCAGCGTGGAGGGTAAAAATCGTAGAGGGAGACCGAGAGATGAGTACACTAAGCAGATTTAGAAGGATGTAGGTTGCAGTAGGTACTGGGAGATGAAGCAGATTGCACAGGATAGAGTAGCATGGATAGCTGCATCAAACCAGTCTCAGTACTGAAGACAACAACAACATCGTGGTTTGCTAATGACTGTGAATAAAAGTTCACTGAAACAAGTTTTTTATATGTCGAATTGAACCTAATAAGAGTGGCGGAAATTTGAGGCACTATTCTATTGGAGAAGTGTGAGCGGGTAGGGCTTGTCATTTGCACCCACCAACGAGAATGTGTCAGCTGTTAAGTGAATTACGTAAGAAAATGTGGTAAGCGCTTGTGCACTTTAGTCTTATATTCACGTTACCTTAACTGATTATATTCTACCCTATGGCCATTAAAATTGCTACACCACGAAGATGACGTGCTACAGATGCGAAATTTAACCGACAGGGAGAAGATGCTGTGATATGCAAATGATTAGCTTTTCAGAGCATTCACACAAAGTTGGCGCACGGTGGCGACACCTACAACGTGTTGACATGAGGAAAGTTTCCTACCGATTTCTCATAAACAAACAGTAGTTTACCGGCGTTGCCTTGTGATACGTTGTTGTGATGCCTCGTGTAAGGAGGAGAAATGCGTACCATCATGTTTCCGACTTCGATGAAGGTCGGAGTGTAGCCTATCACGATTGCGGTTTATCGTATCGCGACACTTCTCCTGGTGTTGGTCGAGATCCAATGATTGTTAGCAGAATATGGAATCGGTGGGTTCAGGAGCGTAATACGTAACTCCGTGCTGAATCCCAACGGCCTCGTGTCACTAGCAGTCGAGATGACAGGTATCTTGTCCGCATGGCTGTAACGGATCGTGCAGCCACGTCTCGATCCCTGAGTCAACAAATGGGGACGTTTGCAAGACAACAACCATCTGCACGAGCAGTTCGACAACGTTTGCAGCAGCATGAACTATCAGCTCGGAGACCATGGCTGCGGTTACCCTTGAAGCTCCATCACAGACAGGGGCGCCTGCGATGGTGTACTCAACGACGAACCTGGGTACACGAATGGCAAAACGTCATTTTTTCGGATGAATCCTGGTTCTATTTACAGCAACCTGATGGTCGCATCCGTGTTTGGCGGCATCGCGGTGAACGCACATTGGAAGCGTGTATTTGTCATCGCCATACTGGCGTATCACCCGGCTTGATGGTGTGGGGTGCCATTGGTTACACGTCTCGGTCACCTCTTGTTCGCATTTACGGCACTTTGAACAGTGGACGTTACAATTCAGATGTGTTACGACCTGTGGCTCTACCCTTGATTCGATCCCTGCGAAACCCTACATTTCAGCAGGATAATGCACGATCGCATGTTACAGGTCCTGTACCGGCCTTTCTGGATACAGAAAATGTTCGACTGCTGGCCTGCCCAGCACATTCTCCAGATCTCACACCAAATAAAAGCGTGTGGTCAATAGTGGCCGAGCAACTGGCTCGTCACAATGCACCAGTCACTACTCTTGATGAACTGTGGTATCGTGTTGAAGCTGTATGGGCAGCTGTACCTGTACACGCCATCCATGCTCTGTTTGACTCAATGGCTAGGTGTATCAAAGCCGTTATTGCAGCCAGAGGTGGTTGTTCTGGGGAATGATTTCTCAGGATCTATGCACGCAAATAGCGTGAAAATGTAATCACATGTCAGCTCTGGTATAATATATTTGTCCAATAAATATCTGTTTATCATCTGCATTTCTTCTTGGTGTAGCAGTTTTAATGGCCAGTAGTGTACATGTAAGAAATTCCAGATCTTTTACCCTTTCCACACTATGTCTATCATATTTTATGTCCATCAGTCTTTCACTGAGAATTCTGAGAAATAAGAGTTCCAAACAAAGATTACCAATATCTAGCTCAGATCCCTTAATCGGGCAGGTATGTTAGAAAATTTAAAAAGGGAAATGGATAGGTTAAAGTTAGATATAGTGGGCATTAGTGAAGTTCGGTGGCAGGAGGAACAAGACTTCTGGTCAGGTGACTACAGGGTTATAAACACAAAATCAAATAGGGGTAATGCAGGAGTAGGTTTAATAATGGCGGGTAAGCTACTACAAACAACATAGTGAACGCATTATTGTGGCCAATCTAGAAACGAAGCCCACACCTACTACAGTAGTACAAGTTTATATGCTCTGCAGATGACGAAGAAATTGAAGAAATGTATGATCAAATAAAAGAAATTATTCAGGTAGTGAAGAGTGACGAAAATTTAACAGTCATGGGTGACTGGAATTCGGTAGTAGGAAAAGGGAGAGAAGGAAACGTAGTAGGTGAATATGGACTGGGGCAAAGAAATGAAAGAGGAAGCCGCCTGGTAGAATTTTGCGCAGAGCACAACTTAATCATAGGTAACACTTGGTTCAAGAATCATAAAAGAAGGCTGTATACATGGAAGAAGCCTGGAGATACTGACAGGTTTCAGATAGATTATATAATGGTACGACAGAGATTTAGGAACCAGGTTTTAAATTGTAAGACATTTCCAGGGGCAGATGTGGACTCTGACCACAATCTGTTGGTTATGACCTGTAGATTAAAACTGAAGAAACTGCAAGAAGGTGGGAATTTAAGGAGATGGGACCTGGATAAACTAAAAGAACCAGAGGTTGTACGGAGTTTCAAGGAGAGCATAAGGGAGCAATTGACAGGAATGGGGGAAAAAAATACAATAGAAGAAGAATGGGTAGCTTTGTGAGATGAATTAGTGAAGGCAGCAGAGGATCAAGTAGGTAAAAAGACGAGGGCTAGTAGAAATCCTTGGGTAACAGAACAAATATTGCATTTAATTGATGAAAGGAGAAAATATAAAAAGGCAGTAAATGAAGCAGGCAAAAGGGAATACAAACGTCTCAAAAATGACATCGACAGGAAGTGCAAAATGACTAAGCAGGGATGGCTAGAGGACAAATGTAAGGATGTAGAGGCTTATCTCACTAGGGGTAAGATAGATACTGCCTACAGAAAAATTAAAGAGGCCTTTGGTGAAAAGAGGACCACTTGTATGAATATTAAGAGCTCAGATGGAAACCCAGTTCTAACCAAAGAAGGGAAAGCAGAAAGGTGGAAGGAGTATATAGAGGGTCTATACAAGGGCGATGTACTTAAGGACAATATTATGGAAATGGAAGAGGATGTAAATGAAGATGAAATGGGAGATCCGATACTGCGTTAGGAGTTTGACATAGCATTGAAAGACCTGAGTCGAAACAAGGCCCCTGGAGTAGACAACATTCCATTGGAACTACTGACGGCCTTAGGAGAGCCAGTCCTGACAAAACTCTACCATCTGGTGAGCAAGATGTATGAGACAGGCGAAATACCCTCAGACTTCAAGAAGAATATAATAATTCCAATCCCAAAGAAAGCAGGTGTTGACAGATGTGAAAATTACCGAACTATCAGTTTAATAAGTCACAGCTGCAAAATACTAACGCGAGTTCTTTACAGACGAATGGAAAAACTAGTAGAAGCCGACCTCGGGGAAGATCAGTTTGGATTCCGTAGAAATGTTGGAACACGTGAGGTAATACTGACCCTACGACTTATGTTAGAAGCTAGATTAAGGAAGGGCAAACCTACGTTCCTAGCATTTGTAGACTTAGAGAAATCTTTTGACATTGTTGACTGGAATACTCTCTTTCAAATTCTGAAGGTGGCAGGGGTAAAATACAGGGAGCGAAAGGCTATTTACAATTTGTACAGAAACCAGATGGCAGTTATAAGAGTCGAGGGACATGAAAGGGAAGCAGTGGTTGGGAAGGGAGTGAGACAGGGCTGTAGTCTATCCCCGATGTTATTCAATCTGTATATTGAGCAAGCAGTGAAGGAAACAAAAGAAAAATTCGGAGTAGGTATTGAAGTCCATGGAGAAGAAATAAAAACTTTGAGGTTTGCCGATGACATCGTAATTCTGTCAGAGACAGCAAAGGACTTGGAACAGCAGTTGAATGGAATGGACAGTGTCTTGAGAGGAGTATATAAGATGAACACCAACAAAAGCAAAACGACGATAATGGAATGTAGTCGAATTAAGTCGGGTGATGCTGAGGGAATTAGATTAGGAAGTGAGACACTAAAGTAGTAAAGGAGTTTTGCTATTTGGGGAGCAAAATAACTGATGATGGTCGAAGTAGAGAGGATATAAAATGTAGACTGGCAATGGCAAGGAAAGCGTTTCTGAAGAAGAGAAGTTTGTTAACATCGAGTATAGATTTAAGTGTCAGGAAGTCATTTCTGAAAGTATTTGTATGGAGTGTAGCCATTTATGGAAGTGAATCATGGACTATAAATAGTTTGGACAAGAAGAGAATAGAAGCTTTCGAAATGTGGTGCTACAGAAGAATTGTGAAGATTAGATGGGTAGATCAAATAACTAATGAGGAAGTATTGAATCGGATTGGGGAGAAGAGAAGTTTGTGGCACAACTTGACCAGAAGAAGGGATCGGTTGGTAGGACATGTTCTGAGGCATCAAGGGATCACCAATTTAGTATTGGTGGGCAACGTGGAGGGTAAAAATCGTTAAGGGAGACCAATAGATGACTACACTAAGCAGATTCAGAAGGATGTAGGTTGCAGTAGATTCTGGGAGATGTGTTATTGCCCAGGTCCTGTCATCCCAGTCCATATGGCATGAAACGGAACACTTGAGATCATATCACGGTCTGATTACAGTCTGAGGGATAAGACAAGGAATGAAGACATTAGAGATGAGTTGGAAATATATTCCATTGATGTGGTAATACACCCCACCGCACGCACCTGTGACTGTTGCAGTGTCGGAACGTGCGGACACTCTCATTCGAGGTGATCGTCGGATCACAGTCAAACACTTCACTGCTCAACTGGTCGCCTGTGTTGGTAGTGCTGACACACTCGTCCACCAGTTGGGGTACTCAAAGCTATGTTCCCACTGGGTTCCTCACCGCCTAACAGAAGACTGTAGAGCAACAGAGACCATCCGTGCGGAACCGCTTGCACATTACGAGGCTGATCGTGAGATTCGGAATCGCCACAGGAGATGAAACATGGGTTCACCACTTCGAATCGGAGTCAATACGGCAATCCATGGAGTGGCGCCAACCACCTCTTCTCCGAAGAAAAAAAAATCAAAGCCGCACGCTCAGCCGGTGACAGATGTCCTCCGTCACGGTGCAACGACCAGCTCTGTAGCGTTTAATGCTACCTTCGGAAAACTGAAGAAACGGCTTCAGCGTGTTCGTCACCATGAAAATGCAACGCAAGGCCTCACCCAGGTCTGCACACCAAAGAGGTGCTGACAAAACTTGATTGGACAGCTCTTCCTCATCCACCCTACAGCCCTGATCACCCACTTTCCGACTTCCATTTTCTTGGGCCAATGACGGATTCACTCCACGAGAAACAGTATGTGGATGGCGGGGAGATTATTAACGCGGCACGACGTTGACTCCGATGTGACCAGCACAGTGGTACCATGTGCACGTATAGGTCTTGTCAATGAGACAAAGTAAGGCCGTCGCTTTTAACGGAGTTTATTTTGAAAAACAGGGTTTTGTAGCCGAAAGAGTGTGGAATAATATGGTGTATTGGAATCCTCAATAAAACCAAACCGATTTCTAAAAAAGTGTTGCATTTCTTATTGAACACCCCTCGAAGATATCAGCTTGCAGTGCAGATTTCATATTTTCGAAACAAAATGGCTTAGAACTTCATATCTTTGCGACAGCATTATTATTGTTTCAGAATGATATTGAATGTAGATCGCAGGAGAAGCTGCACTTGGTCACTCGAGATTTCCAGTTGAAGTTTTTTTTTTAAATTCAGCTGGTCCCACGCTAGATTGGGGAGTAAACGCGAAATTATGTGTTCGTCAGAAGGGGAAAGCCAATTTTCCTAAGTGGAAATAATAAACGAGTGGAAGACGAAGCCACAGTTGCTACGGGTAAAAAAAAGAGATTTCCTTTAAAAAGAAAAGAGAGAAGAAATTTCTTGCTATCATCACTTTGCCAAGTTACCATCACATCACGTTCTCCTTCTATAAATTAAATGTTTTGCGTAATTTAAGTAATAAAATACTTAAAAAATGTCAGACCTTGAATGCATGAGCAGAGACAGCAAATTATTTTAAAATTGTTATCAATAGACACACAGATTAAATCGAATGTGCCACAAGGAAGTATGATTAGGGAATTGCTGGATTAAGTGGTTGATAGATGATTTTATTTGTAGCCTCAAGTTTTATGTATGTTATGCAATTACCACTTAAGTACTATCGCAGTTACACTGTCCCCGTAAAAAACTGGTCGTATAGCGGATAAATTTTTGAGAAGATGCATCCCTGTTCCGCATACTGCAACTGGCATAGAAATAAGAAAGCTTGGGCAGTTGACAAAATACAAAAGAGACTGACGGAAGAAAATGCAAACACGAAGAAATAATTAATGCAGAGTAATGAAATTTCGGGAATACGTTTGTCTAGCTAACTTATTTAAGTGATTAATGTTGCAAGATTCAGGTTACTGTAAGCGTGAGAAACTCCATTGCAAATGTGAAATGTTGGTACCTTAATAACCGGTGTAGCTGCCATAACGTTGAATGCAAGAATCCAAATGTGCATGCATTGTGTGATACAGGTGCCGGATATCAGTTTGTGGGTTAGAGTTCTATGCTTGTTACACTTGGTTGGTCATGAAGGGTCAGTTAATGTTGGCTGTGGATGACTCTGGATGGAGTTGTCGTGCGATGGTGTGCCATATATGCTCAATTGGAGATAAATCGGGCGATCTAGCAGGCCAACCAACCTGTCGATACTCTGTAGAGCATGTTGGGTTATAATAGCGGTATCTGGGCGAGCATTATTCTGTTAGAAAACACCCCCTGGAAGGCTGTTCATGAATGGTAGCACAACAGATCGAATCACAAGACTGGCGTCCAAATTTGCTGTCAGGATGCGTGGTATAACCAAGAGAGTGCTCCGTCATACGAAACCGCACCTCAGACCATAACTCGGAGTATAGGTCCAGTGTGACTAGGACGCAGACAGGTTGGTTGTAGACCCTCAGCTGCCCTACGTCTAACCAACACACGGCCATCACTGGGGCACAGGCAGAACCACCTTTCATCAGAAAACACAAAAGCCATCCACCCTGCCGTCCAAGGAGCTCTCGCTTCACACCACTGAAGTCGCAAACGGCTATGGCTTGGGGTCAGTGGATTGCACGCTAAAGGGCGTCTGGCTCGGAGCTGTCCTTACAGTAATCGATTTGTAACAGTTCATTGTATCACTGTGGCGCGAACTGCTGCTCAAACTGATGCTGCAGACGCAGGACGATGCGCCAGAGCTATACGCCGAACACGATGGTCTACCCTCTTGGTAATGCCACGTGGCCATCCAGAGTCAGTCATCTTGCGAGTCTCGTGACTACCGCTGCCAGCAGTCAGGTACAGTGGCTACAATCCTGCCAAGTCTTTTCTGCAGTATCGCAATAGGAACTGCCAGCTTTTCGTAGCCGTATTACACTACTACGTCCCAAGTCCAAACTCGGTGAGCTGCTTGATAAGGGCGTCTTCGTCGTCTTAAAGTCATTGTTGACTAACATCAACTGTCAACGTCCAATCTCAGAGGTAACTAACGCCCATGACTTTTACAGAGTGTATTTAAAGCAAACCTGATTTGTATCCTCATCGTGACGCTACTAGCACCATTCTTAAGTGACTGGCGCGCAATCTGAACAGACGTCACCCTTCAGATGTAGGTTGGGTTGGGTTGGGTTGTTTTGGGCGAGGAGACCAGACAGCGAGGTCACTGGTCTCATCGGATTAGGAAAGGAAGTCGGCCGTGCCCTTTCGAAGGAACCATCCCGGCGTTTGCCTGGAGCGATTTAGGGAAATCACGGAAAACCTAAATCAGGATGGCCGGGCACGGGATTGAACCGTCGTCCTCCCGATTGCGAGTCTAGTGTGCTAGCCACTGCGCCACCTCGCTCGGTCAGATGTAGGAACACGCCTACTAATTTTCGTTTATATCGCACAACTCCTTCCAGGTGTCGAGATTTGTTTTATCCATCAGTGAATATGGTGATTCTTTGCAAGGTTACACGCGTTCTCATTGCTCTTGGGGCGATTACATTAACAAATGCTTTGCTTGGAATACATGCGGAAACGAAACTCTTATGATTTTGGGACAGCAGGCTTCAAATAACGGAATTACAAATAGCACGCTTTGTCCAAGTCCAGCTTGTGCTCTATCACTGCTGACCTCAACATCGACGGGACATTTGACACTAATCTATTGCGCTAGAGTTATTTTTCATAGAGTCTGTACCTCTTCATTGCTGACAAAAGAAGTGTAAATGAAATGTATCATCATTTACTCCGCCATAAGGGCCAGAGAAACACGGGCTGCTGCGAGGTTTCTTCACTGTTGGTTTTTGATCGCCGATCTTCGCTGTCGGTCAATTCCGCACAAATCTGTTTCAAATCCTTCTGGATTCCATCACTACATCTTTTTATTGCCCGACCAGACGTTCGTAATCCTCGTGCCACCAAAGTTAAGCAGGTTACTTGCCAAAACAAGACATTCATTTCAACAACTTACCTGCCCACATAATACGTTAACTCCCCATTAGGCCCACTGTATTTAGTTCTTTTTACGCTGTCTGACACAAAAAAGGGAAGCACCTTCAAAGGGAGGAGGAAGCGAGATGAAAGTTCATGGTTCGAGAGGGTATGTGATGTTATTTCAGTAATCGCAATATCGAGTGAAATTTACAAATAACCAAGCTGCATGAGCCCACTTATCAGTAAAACATTGCACTCCTCTCATCTGGGTGGATGCACTGATCCTGTTCGGTTCATAACGCCGTTGCATCCTCTCCTGAGCAAATTGGCCCACAACTGTTGCAACTGGTTCTTGATATGCGAAATACTGGCGCTGGGGCAGACTTTACGTCCAAGCTGGTTCAACACGCGTCCTGTTGGGAACAGATCTGGGGTTTTTGTTGACCACGAGAGTTATTAACTCATTCTTTGGTAGTTATAAATGTATCCCAACGCATCCAACGGATCAGTTTGGAAACTATGCCTTTGGGCAGTTAAAATGTTTATCATAATTCTGAAACATCTTTAGACGACGGAAATATTGGCTGGAGTGCCCTTTGTTAATTTTAATTAGTATACCCTCCTGGAAGGCTTATAATTAAAATATGCGCAGCAAACACGATTAACCAACACTAAAAATTTATACGCCACCTCTTTTTTCCAGTAATATAAAATATCATAACGTGAGAATGGCTATACTCAGTCTTGACGTACTTATCGACACAGCTGAATTGTAGTTTATATGAGTGATTGTGATCTTGGTTCGCTTTTAGGGAAAGTACGTTTTTAAGTTCACGTTCATAGGCTTAATTTCTCCTTACTTGTCTTTTTAAGTCTCTCACAAAAGCGCTAAGGACCCCAGAGTCGTATGCCCAACACAATATATCATTATCATCGTCGATTTCTTCGATTTCTGGGTGGTTCGCAGATTTTGTTCTCTCGAGGCTGGATGTTTGCGTTGTCCTAATCATGTCTTCTCATCTTCTTCGACGCCCAATTCACTGATGTGACGTCTAATCGAAAGAGTTACACCAGATGGCCGAACAACCTCAGACTGTGTCTTCCGGTCAATAATGCTCATTTCCGTTTACCAGAGTCGATTCTGCCGCCCTTGATCGTCAGTCCTAGATAGCGCTCTGACTGTAATGACCTCGATGTCGACTGGTAGTTAGCCTTCTGACTTCCTTCCTTCCTTCCTTCCTTCCTTCCTTCCTTCCATTAAGTAGCAGAGTTGAACACAACAGCTAGGCCCCGACCTTACGTTGGCCATGATTCTCGCAGGTAAGGACCGCAGTTGTAAGGTCGACGAGGTACAATATTCCAGATCCATAGTAGAAAAGCTAGCACGAGATAAAATGAATGTAGCTTTCGGTTGTTGTTATAATAGTACTTGTATTACATGTTTCATGTCAATGGTTTCAGGCTGTTATACACTTATTGTTGAAAAATCTTCCGAGGCTGACTGTATGTGTAGTGTCCAAAAGGCACTAACAAATAAATAAATAAATGTAAACGAACTCGCTATTATCAAGGAGAAAGCTTTATCATCATCACTTTTAAGATATGCCCGAGCGGGGTAGCCGCGCGGTCTATGGCGCCTTGTCACGGTACGCGCGGCTCCCCTCGTCGGAGGTTCGAGTCCTCCCTCGGGCATGGGTGTGAGTGTTGTCCTTAGTGTAAGTTAGATTAAGTAGTGCGTAAGCTTAGGGCCGATGACTTCAGCAGTTTGGTGCCATAAGACCTTACGACAAATTTCCAAATTTTCCTTGAAGGTACGGCCTATGAACCAGCTCCTCCGTCAAAGAAAATTGTAACCCCATCTGGCGAAGGGTTATCGTCATTTGACTTAAACTCCAGTCACTTCTCTGTAATGTTCTTGTTGTTGTCCATTCATTGAATATGTTCTCTCAATTTCAGCTTTTTATCTTGTACTCCATCTCTTATATTGAAGAAGGTTATTGAAAAAGAATATCTACGTTTACATTCACCCCCTACAACCCTCTGTGAAGTGTCTGACAAAGGGTCCTTCCCATTGTACCTTTTATCTGCATTAGAAGTGATTTAAAATGGAATGATCATATAAAGTTGATCGTCGGTAAAGCAGATGCCAGACTCAGATTCACTGGAAGAATCGTAAGGAAATGCAATCCGAAAACAAAGGAAGTAGGTTACAGTACGCTTGTTCGCCCACTGCTCGAGTACGGCTCAGCAGTGTGGGATCCGTACCAGATCGGGTTGATAGAAGAGATAGAGAAGATCCAACGGAGAGCAGCTCGCTTCGTTACAGGATCATTTAGTAATCGCGAAAGCGTTACGGAGATGATAGATAAACTCCAGTGGAAGACTCTGCAGGAGAGACGCTCAGTAGCTCGGTACGAGCTTTTGTTAAAGTTTCGACAACATACCTTCACCGAAGAGTCAAGCAGTATATTGCTCCCTCCTACGTATATCTCGCGAAGAGACCATGAGGATAAAATCAGAGAGATTAGAGCCCACACAGAAGCATACAGACAGTCCTTCTTTCCACGAGCAGTACGAGACTGGAATAGAGGGGAGAACCGATAGAGGCACTCAGGGTACCCTCCGCCACACACCGTCAGGTGGCTTGCGGAGTATGGATGTAGATGTAGATGCATCTATTAGTCCTGTTTGGTATGTGCCCCGCACACTTGAGCCAAATTCAAGGATGAGTAGCGCAATTGTGTTTTGACTGCATTTTCCAAGTTTTCCACCAATGAAGCGAACTCAGCTACCTGCTTCACCTACGCTTGAGCCTATATAATCATTCCGTTTCGCATTCCCACGGATTATACCACCTAGGTACCTGCAGAGATGGTTGATTCTAGTTATAACTCACTGATATTGTAGCCACAGGTTACTGCGTTTTTGTGTTTTGTGACGCGCACAGTTTTACACTTATGACGATTTGGAGCACGTTGTCATTCTTCGGACGAGTTTGAAATCTTACAAGAATCTGAATGATATTTTTACAGATATTTGCACACAGTACCTGATTATAGGTAAGTGCATCATCAGCCAAAAGCATGGATTATTCCCTCCAGCACTACTTCAGACATTAGTCGAGTCCATGCCACGTCGTGCTGCGGTGCTTCTGCGGGGGGGCCCTACACTATATCAGGCAGCTGTAGCCGTTTCTTTGGCTCTTCTGTGCATTTTCCAAACAAAAAGTGTTTGTGCAGATCATTACAGAGAACATCCTTGATTCGATTACTAGATCACATCTAGTGATGGGAAAAACCAACCAATTTAAACCGATAGCTGTGTTTCAGTTCTGAATAACCAGTCTTTTTCGGTATTTGTTTGGTCCCGATTATAACAGGTGTTTTTATTAGTTTTTACTAGTAACCGGGTAAAAACCTGAAATATCACTTAGCCATAGCAGCAGTGCTAAACATTTGGTTTGTAAATAAACCTTTTTCTAAAAAAAACGAGTAATTTTTATTCGTAAAATTTCCATGGCTTTGAAATATTGCGTTTTATAGAACATAGAAAAAGCGACCAGTGCTATTTTAATAACAATACCGGCCGATAGAAAAGAACCACACACACACACACAGCATAATAAAGGGTACAGCATTTCTCTGACAACAACGTTTCTGATACCACAATAACGAGACCTATTGAATGCGTTGTGGGAGACTTTGCCGCATCTGGTCTATATGGCAGTTTCTCGCTGTCGTGGGACAGTATATGTACTTCGGAATGGCATCGTCCCAAGTCTGGAAGTGTTATGCGAAGTACTGTATCAAAGACGTACAATGCTCCACCTGCTATAAAAGATTAACAACAGGAGGAGTCACAACAAACTTGCGACATCATTCAAGGAGAAAACATAAAAATAATTCATTCATAGTTTACAACAAATACAGAAAGTATCTGATATGTTGCCTGTGTTTACATGATATGCCTTAATCTGTTTTTAGCCCTTGAAATGGAGAAATTAAACCAATTATAGAGCTCTTCAACTCACTATTCGTAATGCCCAAACAATGGTACGATCCTCAATTAAAACAGTATTTTTGAACAGAGTTTGAAATAATTAGAATCAGTAGGACAATACTGGTGACTTTTTTGTAGTATTCTACCACTTAAAACTTTTCGACAAAGCCAATGAACGGTGGGCGGACTGTTTTCTTTTATTTGCATTTTTCATTTAAAATTTTCAGTCTAGGTACCTTGAAACTGAAGGAGTCAAAATTTTAAAGTCTTTGTTCGATTTCTACATTTACTACAGGAAATAATAAAAATAAAAAATCTAAAATGGTTTTTTTCAGAACAAGGTTATTTGAGCGGTTTTACCATCCAGGTTAAACTGGAGTTGACAAAAACCGATATAACAGAAAACCGGTTGTTTCAGCGATAACAGTTACCCCTAATCCCCTCCCCACATCGCCCAACTACTAAATCACACTTCACTTACATTATAGATGAAGAAGATGAATCCTGTTGAAATGGGAAATAAAAAAATTCTGTGCATTTATGTAGAAAATAAAAAAGGAAATATCTAAATTCCTTGAATAGTGTAGCATTTACGTATTAAAGGAAGAATAATAATAATACCAAGATGAAAATATCAAGAGAGAGATATATACTATGAAATAATGAAGCCTGTTTAGCACACACTTCTTCGAACAATAACTGCACAGAACGTTGACCCTAATCTCCCTTCCTTTCCAAGCAAGAAGGTAAGATAAAAATACGGAATCTGTACTTACAATAAAGAGGAACTTATAATTTTGTAAACATGTTAATCATATTGATATACAATTAAGTATTCAAGCAGTCACATTTGGCAAACAAAATATCAGCCGGCAAAACCAGTCTAATTGAGTACTTTCATAGGAACTATTTGTAGGGACTGTATCAATAGTATACAGATGATGCTAATTTCACCGATAGACTTTCTCATACATGTATTGCTTTCCCGCGAAAACAATTTATAGTGATGTGCGCCAATGAAGAAATATTTCAAGTTTGCACCTTGCTGCACGAAGAACTCTATTATCATGAAATAGGCAGACTACTTGCTACTAATCCAGCTCAATAATAGATCTGCAAGTGGCAGCAAAATATTGAGTCAGTGACCGGACAAGAGATGACTCGTTCCTCTGCAGCATCACTGAGTTAAGGCGGTTCAGTAGCTGTGCGCAATTCCCCCACGAGGGGAGGTTGTTGTTAGTTGACAGTTGTCTCCATTAAACTGTGCCGCGACTTGCAGTGAACATCGTGAACAATGAACATTGAACCGTCGATCGACTATTCATCAGGAGTTACCTTGCACAGCTATCAAGGTTTTACTTCCTTTATGTCCTTCTGTTAATAATAAATTTACAGTCTTTACTGACAAATAATCTGTCGCGGCTGGTTAAATAGCGGACACAAGCCACTGCCAGACACACCCTCCTCCGCCCCCAACCACGCCTTGTAGAGAAACGACTACATAATGACTTTCAAATCTGAAACATCCTGTCGGCAGTGGGATGATTACTAATAGGGCTGAAGTTCATCTGGATAGGAACGAGGCGCGGCTGTTGATCTTCGTTATAGCGAAAGCAACGGTCCAGGCAATCGCCTGAAGTGATCTACAGAACTTATAGGAAATCTAAATAAGAATGATCCATGGTGGATTTGAAGTTCGCGATTTCTAAGTACGTGTTCACTGTTTTAACACTCGCACCTCCCTGAGATGTCTGTCTTCGTGAAAAACTTGTAATAGGAAAAGCGTTCGTAACTTGATCAATAAGTTCCGTGGTGACCATAATATCGAGTATAACAGTGGTGGTATCCGACAACGACGTTAAAAGCAAGTGTGATAACCAAAACATTTTGCGTATATTATCTGAATCTATATACTGAAGTGGTAATAAACTTTTTTTTACAGAAAACAAGCTGTTGTGCTCTTACCTAATAAATCGAGTGAAAAAGCCTTCATATCACTTAATGTACTTCGTGTTTACAGTACGCAAGTGTTGTTGTTGTTGTTGTTGTTGTGGTCTTCAGTCCTGAGACTGGTTTGATGCAGCTCTCCATGCTACTCTCTCTTGTGCAAGCTTCTTCATCTCCCAGTACCTACTGCAACCTACATCCTTCTGAATCTGCTTAGTGTAGTCATCTCTTGGTTTCCCTCTACGATTTTTACCCTCTACGCTGCCCTCCAATACTAAATTGGTGATCCCTTGATGCCTCAAAACATGTCCTACCAACCAATCCCTTCTTCTGGTCAAGTTATGCCACAAACTTCTCTTCTCTCCAATCCTATTCAATACTTTTTCATTAGTTATGTGATCTACCCATCTAATCTTCAGCATTCTTCTGTAGCACCACATTTCGAAAGCTTCTATTCTCTTCTTGTCTAAACAATTTATCGTCCATGTTTCACTTCCATACATGGCTACACTCCATACAAATACTTTCAGATCAAGGAAAAACCGTCTCAGCTGTTATCTTTAGTCATCGTACAGATGTTTACTGGCGTGAAGGATGTAGACCAGTAAAAATAATTAAGTGCTCAGAAGAGATATTACACGTTACGTAAATTTGAAAGTTCACTCAAGTTATCATACATAAAAGGACGTACTTGTAAATACAAGTATACTGGAATTTACTGATCCAGATGCTCTGCAATCGCTATCTACGTGTCTCAAGATAGGAGACGACAATTTTCGCATCACAGTAAAATCTCAGTGACAGGGGATTAAACTATTTAACTGTTTGCTGATTGTATGCTTACCAATGTAAAACAATGGTGCCTCTCTCCTACATGTCAAAGATAACTGCCATAATTTATAAGTCAATAAGAGCACTTAAAACTTCTCATAAGAGCATTATCGAACCTTGAAACAACTGAGATGTATGTCCAGATACGAAACATCTTCCCAACAAATTCAGAATATTTTTAAGAGGATTCAAGTGTATAGATCCCGCTAGCCACGAAAATAGAGAGATTTTCTTATAACTACCTTGACTTAAGCAGTACTGGGAGCTGCTTTGTCGTCCACAACAGAGAAAAAATGACTTCACCCCCTTTGTAGCGACGAGTGAGCACGCCGCCCTAATGGACGACATTACTGCTCTCATGAGCGTAGATCTGAAATACTAGAACAAACGTAGTACGCCCACTTCCCAGGCGTGATCTCACATGTCCTTTCAATCATTGAAATATACACTGTTACAGATCTTTTAGCTTCACCTTCAGGTTGGTGCACCGACCTTGGAACATGTTTCTAGCCAGGTGTCCATATGACCTTTTTTGCTCCTTATCCTCTCAGTGATGGTTTCCTGCAATTTTCCCCCATGTTGCAAAAATCGCCTTGTACAATGGTCCCTTGGGATATTCCCAATGTACCTTTATATCTCTCAATTTTGTCCCATTAACGATAATGTGTTGAGTATTCTGCAAGGAATTTTTAAGCGTATTCACAAAGCTGGTCCTATACACGGTAAATTCATATTTTGTTCACTAAACGATAATGTGTAACTAACTGTATCTAATGCTTTCTAAAAGTCAAAGAGCATGGCCTCAACCTAGTTTCCTCTGTCTACGGTGTCCTCTTTACGTGGCTAAATAGATCAACCTTTCTTCCGCAAGACCTCTCTCCTGTAATCCATGATACTAATATAGAAGAATCTCGTTCTCGAAAAAGATCGTAGTGCATGTTGCCATTGACAGAGAAGACTCTCGTTATCCAATAAGATGACAGCGAGTGACCATAAATCATATTGCACAGTTCTACAACAGTTGATGTCAGCCCTGCAGGCATACAATTGTGCGACTTTTTCTGATGCCCTAACTAGAAAACGAGAATGACCTGTGCCTTTTCCAAATAGTACACATCTTCGTTGCTCCAGTGACATACAATAAACTGCCGCTAGAAGGGGAGATAGATCTTTCGCACATTTTCTGTAGAATTTCACAGGAACTTCACCTGGTCCATGTGTCTTTCCAGGATAACTGCGCAGCGCTTTCTGTGTCACATGCAGTCCATGCGGCGACGTATTGCCACATCTTCGTGCTTGCCAAACCATTCCTTGGTCAGCAAGGCCCCGGACTTCTCCCCAGTTGGATCGACTGGAGCATTATGAACAGGGCCTCCAACCAGCTAGCGATTCTGACGATCTTTGTACAGAACACCCTCCGAATAGTCATTTAAGCCTCAGATACGCATATGTGTGCATTATTTCATCAAAGTTTTCAGTATAATATGTCAGCAATGTAAAACACTTGTAACATCGTTTGTAATTAAAGAGAAATCACTCAGTCCTCTATTACAAATCTAAACATATAATGGTTTTCAGCCCTAGCAATCATTTTGAACTATGTGGATATTATTAAATGAAAGTGCTTTTAATTTGTAACTCCAGTTTACGTTAGAGAAACGACGGAACTTACATTTTGCATAGAAATTAACTAAATGTTATTCGCGTTGTTGATTTCCGTATATTACCTTGTTTCACGCTTCTATGTTACTACCTATACAAATTTATCAGGAAATAACGTACGGTACCTAAATTGCGTTGTCCACAGTATACCCTTGTGAATTAATTTTGTATTGTAATTTTGTAAATTTACATCTTAAACAAATTATTGATTTGCTAGTAAAAAAAGTGTTATAAGATGTGCTACAGCACTGTCATGGCCAGTTTTCAGAGAGCCAAGTTGTAATCAGTTTCTAACGCCAATTGCTCATTTCTGTACACCACCTACGCAGTAAGAAAACAATGCATTGCAACTCCTGAACTCTCACTGATGATTTCCAAGATATGGCAAGATCGCTACACAACATATTACGGACAACAGAACACAAGCAGCAAAGCAGATATGAAATAAAACTTCATTATTAAATTCTACGGCCGAGTTACAACTTTAGTGAACATTACTGTTTAGCAGTTTTAAATAATTATATTTACTCATTTTCCCACAGGAATGTTAAGATCTAACGCGCCAACTGGACAGAATTTCGCACGATATCCCTCAGGAGGACATCGAAAAACTCTGTCAGTCAGTGCCAAGCCTAACTACTGCTTGCATAAGGGCCAGTGGTGGACCAACGCGTTATTGAGTGTTCAATCTGTGAAGGTCTTTCTCTTGAATTAACCATCAAAATTTTCTCAAATTGTAATAATTTGTTTGCCAGTACACCTACGTCACATCAACCGATTTCCGTACCATCTGCGTAATCCTTTCGCGGTGCGCTTCATCATCATCATCATCATCATCATTTAAGACTGATTATGCCTTTCAGCGTTCAGTCTGGAGCATAGCCCCCTTATAAAATTCCTCCATGATCCCCTATTCAGTGCTAACATTGGTGCCTCTTCTGATGTTAAACCCATTACTTCAAAATCATTCTTAACCGAATCCAGGTACCTTCTCCTTGGTCTGCCTCGACTCCTCCTACCCTCTACTGCTAAACCCATGAGTCTCTTGGGTAACCTTGCTTCTCCCATGCGTGTAACATGACCCCACCATCTAAGTCTGTTCACCCTGACTGCTAGATCTATAGAGTTCATTCTTAGTTTTTCTTCGATTTCCTCATTGTGGACACCCTCCTGCCATTGTTCCCATCTACTAGTACCTGCAATCATCCTAGCTACTTCCATATCCGTAACCTCAACCTTGTTGATAAGGTAACCTGAATCCACCCCGCTTTCGCTCCCATACAACAAAGTTGGTCGAAAGATTGACCGGTGCACTGATAACTTAGTCTTGGTACTGACTTCCTTCTTGCAGAAGAGAGTAGATCGTAGCTGAGCGCTCACTGCATTAGCTTTGCTACACCTCGCTTCCAGTTCTTTCACTATGTTGCCATCCTGTGAGAATATGCATCCTAAGTACTTGAAACCGTCCACCTGTTCTAACTATGTTCCTCCTATTTGGCAATCCATCCGTTTATATTTCTTTCCCACTGACATTACTTTCGTTTTGGAGATGCTAATCTTCATACCATAGTCCTTACATTTCTGATCTAGCTCTGAAATATTACTTTGCAAACGTTCAATCGAATCTGCCATCACAACTAAGTCATCCGCATATGCAAGACTGCTTATTTTGTTCACACATCTTAATCTCACCCAGCCAGTCTATTGTTTTCAACATATGATCCATAAATAATATGAACAACAGTGGAGACAGGTTGCAGCCTTGTCTTACCCCTGAAACTACTCTGAACCATGAACTCAATTTACCGTCAACTCTAACTGCTGCCTGACTGTCCATGTAAAGACCTTTAATTGCTTGCAAAAGTTTGCCTCCTATTCCATAATCTCGTAGAACAGACAATAACTTCCTCCTAGGAACCCGGTCATATGCCTTTTCTAGATCTATAAAGCATAGATACAATTCCCTGTTCCACTCATAACACTTCTCCATTATTTGCCGTTAGCTAAAGATCTGGTCCTGACAACCTCTAAGTGGCCTAAACCCACACTGATTTTCATCCAGTTGGTCCTCAACTAATACTCTCACTTTCCTTTCAACAATACCTGAGAAGATTTTACACACAACGCTGATTAAAGAAATACCTCTGTAGTTGTTACAATCTTTTCTGTTTCCATGTTTAAAGATTGGTGTGATTACTGCTTTTGTCAGTCTGATGGAACCTGTCCCTACTCCCTTTTTAGTGTATTTCTGCTCGATGGTTTTGGGGAACACAGTATTCTTTTCTTAACAAAAAAAATTACATAAATGATGAAATTTTTTAAAAAAGTGTACCTTTTTTGTTTTTAATACGAAGTCCCACATTCTTCACACTTGCGGTAATAGCAACAAGGAAGCATGAAGTCATCGCCATGCAGCAACTACACTGACTGACAGATCGAGTTTTCTGCTGAGTTCAGTTGCTGAGATGACTGGAGTCTCGACGTTGACGTCTAAAATTGTTCGAGCTTTAGCCTTTCCCGTCTGTTGAGAAGTACGAAGATCTTCTTCGTTCTCATGTTGATATCTTCTTGTCCACTTTTTCGTAGTTACTCCTGAGACGTCAGTTGCTTGAGTGATGAACCGATCACATTCCCACATATCGATAACATCGCCCGTTGCCACTTTAGATAAATAAGGCATGGTTCGAAAAGAACTCCTTCACGTTGTTAAGTTTCCTCGTCTTTACATTATGTAAGATGTTGACGCGACTCACATGTAACACTTGGGGAAAGTTTTATCTATAATGCTTGTGTTTATTGAAAAATATGAGCAGGAAGTAGGACTGTCCTCACGAAACAGTCAGTTGTAGCCTATAATACGAAGTTATAAATTGAGAAAAATAAATCCAGATTCCCAAAATACCACATACTATTTTTGTCTGAAAACATTTGACACTTCTGACCTACTTCTTCTAGTAACACTTGTCTCTTGACAACTTATCCGTTCGCACGGATGCTACTTGAGGCGTAACGCCTTAATCGTGTCGTTGAGGTCGGACGTAACAGGGGTAAGCAGGCGTGCATTATGAGTCACTCGCAGAAAAGGTGGCGTCAGAAATGCGAGTGTATGTAGTTTCTGTGCGATCTGGTAGAGGTCACTAACTGACAGATACCTGTTTCAGATACAGTAAAAATATTGTCATTTTTATTTGCAGCTCTGTTTGTTCAATTTTCTAATCGTTTATTACTTAATATTATAATTATACTTAGTTATGAGAGTAAATAAATGTGTGAATGTAAAATAATGTTTTATTGAAAGTTTTATATTATACATTGAAGTAGCTGGTCTCACAAGGAATGTCTGAGAATGACGTGTGTGTTAGTCATTCGTACTGGGGAATTTGTTATAAACTATTTCGTCAGTTTACAGTATTGAGGAAATGAGATTATAATTTCGGTAAAGCAGTTTTGTTAAGAGGAAGTTAGTTGATTTTATATTTGTTGGTTTTCAAAATTTATTGATGTTAATTTACTATTTTGATTCATTGACAAATTTTGATTGGTTCTATTAAATACATGCGCGGCATTGAGCGGGTTTGATGCAGCTTTCCGATTGGCTGTGGTGTTTCTCTGCCAGTCAGAAATTAGCGTATTCGCGCTTATTTTGGGAATTAGAAACCTCTTTTGTGAAGAGAGGTTAGTATAGTCGGGGCATGGATCTCTAGTGGTCAGACCTATTAATAGGTGCACCGATGTAAATTTTTAATCTTGTGATATTTCGGTACCAAAATGTTACAAAAATGCCGTAAAGTGTGGAAGAGAATTCGATTTAATGCACGGTGTGAAATTCAAACTTCCGGTGAAATTTTAAATGGCTCAACTCCGCGTGGCGTGCTGCTTGCTCGCGAACGTAAACATTTTGTTACGTGAGACTGATTATAGCAGCATTTGAGTAAGTTATTCTACAAGAAACAATCCGTTTTTCATTTTCTGTGAAGGATAATTGATAATTATCATAAACTGGCTATTGTTACGAATGATGTGTGCGTGTGTACTTTCAGAATTTGTACGGCTTAGAGCAAGGCTTGGTAGTAACTGGTGTATGCAAGCTTGCCGTAATAGAGTGAAATATTACGCACATTAATATTTTCATTGAACTATTATTAACATTCCACTGACAAAACAAATTTTCGTCCGACTTGTGGTTACGAGGTGTGCGGCTGTTTTTTCTATAGCTTTTTCCGGCTGAGAATTGCGTTTCAGTAATTTCATGGAGGTGTGCGTGTGAGATTCACCACAATGTGAGTGGAACTTTATTCGTTGCAACAAAGCACCGCACCGCCGCATGTCGTATAACTTAGACTATTTTGATTTAAACGTGATTTAACGAGGTGTAATGTTGTTAGTATCCCGGCCATTGTGACCGAGAGGTTCTAGGCGCTTCAGTCTGGAACCGCGCGACCGCTACGGTCGCAAATTCAAATCCTACCTCGGGCATGGCTGTCTGAGATGTCCTTAGGTTGGTTAGGTTTAAGAAGTTCTAAGTACTAGGGGACTGATGACTTCAGATGGTAAGTCCCATAGTGCTCAGAGCCATTTGAATAATTTTTGTTGTTAGTATAATGTATTTTTCAGAGCTACAATCGGAGTGAAAAAACGTTGGTGTTACTGACACAGTTATGCTATTGATCAGCAGTCGCTGCCACAGCCTTAAATGCATACTGCATTTTCAATAGAAAAAACCTGCGTTTTTTTCAGAATTTGGTTTTCGAAGTCGGATCCATTTGAATTATTTCCTAAAATTAGCGTTGAAATACTTGTATCAATTTTCAAAGGGATGCATCACTTTTTAGTAGCGGATGAGCAATTAGACCGTGTGCTGATGCAAAGAAAATTCGTTCGCATCATTAAGATAACTCCGTCTTGTCTCATTTTTCGCTAGTCACGTGGAACAAAAAACATTTAATCATTTACGAGAGGGAGGAGGAGTTATAAGCCGAAAGATATTGCTGATCGTAACTGTATTCCGAGGTATTCCAAACATAACTTTATCTCAGGAACTCTAAGTTGTTATGAATAGCGTCTCCCACTAATAGTTCTTACCGACTGTCTTCAAACTTCAATAACAGCTTAGCAGAACAAGAGAGCTTCTGCTGGATATTTCTGTGGCGGAAAACAGTGAAGATGATGATGAGGTCCCATACTCCGAGCAGCGTAGGGAACGATGCGGGAGACCCGCACCGCCGTACTAGGCAAGGTCCTAGTGGAGGTGGTTTGCCATTGCCTTCCTCCGACAGTAATGGGGATGAATGATGGTGATGAAGACGACACAACAACACCCAGTCATCTCGAGGCAATGACAATCACTGGCCCCCCAGGAATGGAACCCGGGACCCCGTGCGCGGGAAGCGAGAATGCTGCCGCAAGACCACGAGCTGCTGAGGGCGGAAAACAGTACCTATCAAAACGTAATTGTTTCCGCACTTTTTAAAGTCACTCGCCACATCTTGCATCGAAAATATCAAATGGTAACCCATTTCTACGTCGTCGTAAAAGTCTTCTATCAACAAATGTTTTTGATTACAACGAAATACAGTAAGGGCAAAAAAAATTTTAAAAAATGACACACCACGAAGGAATTACGCAAACTGATCACAAATCGATATTCATACAAATATCAAAGGAAAATGCAGAATTGTAAGCTTTGGCGGCCGATGGATGAATCTGTAACGCTACAGCGTAATTTCTCGGCGCAGCTGGCAGGGATAGTAAACAGGGGACATGTCGATACCTGGACATAAAGCCTTTCGAATTTCATACCGTTTACTCAGATCGACAGTAACTACGCCCAGCAGACATACGCGTGAACGATATAAACAGATGTCAGCATTTGAGAGAGGACTGTAGTTGGGCTCAGAGTAGCCGGTTGGATTATTCGGCGAATCACTCGACATTTGAGTAGGAGCGAAGTCGCTCTTTGACGTTAGTAGTGGGGCAAGGACGGCGTCACCCCACTCTCCATTGTTGCCAAATTTATTCAAGATGGCGGCGATGACGTCATCAAATATGGCGGCATGTAGACTTGGCAACAGCACATGACGTCATCCGATATGGCGGCTTTTGGCGGAAAAGTATAGCAACTGTCCTACATCCACTAACCTAACCTCAAGAAAAAATGGCGGGAAATTTGAATTTTGGCGGGAAAATAGACCAATTGTCCTATGTCCACTAACCTAAGCTTCCAGAAAAAAATGGCGGCAAGTTTGAATTCCAGCAGGATAATGCATGCAAAACTGTACCTGCCTTTTATTATTATTTATCATTTTTTAACATTCATTATCATTTATTATTATTTATTATCATTTATTACCATTTATTTTTATTTATTTTTATTTGTTATTATTGACCTGCCATCACTAGAAAATTCCCTCCAAATTCAAATTCCAACACAAAACTTTACTTTTGTTTATTATTATTCATTATCATTTATTAACATTCATTATCATTCAATGTCAATTATTATCATCCATTATCATTTATTATTATTATTATTATTATTATTATTATTATTATTATTATTATTATTATTTACTATTATAGGCCTACCTCCACTAGAAAATTGCGCCAAATTCAAATTCCAACACGATAATGTCTCTAAAACTGTACTTCTATTTATTATTATCATTTATTATTTATTCAAGATGGCCGATTTTCTCGGCGAGAAAGCCATTTTCCTTACATCCATAACAAAACTCTGTCACAAGTGCAAATCCCAACACCATAATTGATCACACGTACAAGCTTTCTCCGTCACTTATCTTTTTTCACTGGTAGTCTATCATCTCATTATGCATAATAAGGTGGAGTATAAATTATTTCGCATGCCAGTGTCGAAGATAACTGGTTAAACACTTCCAATTTTAACTTTCACAAGCCCATTTCCTGCAACTCTCTCCCCAGATGTTAACTCAGTCTACCCAGAACCACTGCTCACTCCACGTGCTCAGTGCTGCTGGTATAGGGTATCTGACTGTTGTCTGGAAATCATCTTAAATAGTTAATTATCTTATTTTATTCCCATAGCATGCTTTCTTTCCTCTTGAATTTCAGTATAATTTTAATGGAAACGAAATTAAAATAATCTGAAAGTCCGATAAAACGCTGCATTTGAGTCATATGTTATGCCCTTGACATCTATGGCTAACTCACTGCTCCTACTATCATAAAGCTCTTTCAAAGTGATGTTTTGTTTCGAAATTAACGTGTCGGAAAATGGATACCAAACGGTGGTTATTCCACATTGTACACATACGTCTATAAAAAGCCCTGAAAAATTGTTTTTGAGTGTTCAAAAGAATGAGAACGGTAAGCGCTTGCACTGTACCGCCAAAATGCCACCATGTCGATGCACAAGTTCCCTAACTTCATTAAAAATGTCTTGCACTCTGAACTGAACGTTAATTTACCGTCGAGATATGTATTCCTATTGTTACATGGAAGGACAGTATCATTCGAGGAAATTAAAATCGCACTGACAATTGCTAGGATTGACTGTCATTATACCCTAAGTTATGTACATCATTTGATAGCACATTTGGTAGAGCAACGGTCTGTAATTATTTATAAGTATTTATTCATAGGTCGATGGTTCAGATCTGGTCCGGAGGAGTATTTCAACTTATTTGTGAACGACTCAACAGTCTTCTCGTATGAAAACCAAATCACAATTACAAGACTTCACCAGACCGATCAGAAACATGGTACTGTTGAGTTACCATTGCTGTTTATATGTGCTTATATTTGCAATCATTTTTCCCACACGTCACCTTCAAGATTTCTAGTTAATGTAATCACATACTTTACAGTCCTTTTTTCCATCTTCGTACTGGCCAGTTAGGTTGTTATCGTTCAAATTTTCCGTTTCTTTCATAAAGATAAACTAAGTCTGGCGTCCGACACGTTGTGTTGTGGAAGTGCTGTGACACCTTCTCCACTAGCAACGCATTCCAAAAAAGTGAAATGCATTTAATTAAATTAAAAGCATTTATCCTCAATTGTCTATTTCTCTGATTAAAATTAATGCGAAGCTATATATAACGTGTCCGCAACTCGTAGTCTCGCGGTAGCGTTCTCGCTTCCCGAGCCACTTTATTCCCGGGTTCGATTCCCGGCGGGGTCAGGGATTTTTCCTGCCTCGAGATGACTGGGTGTTATTGTGTCGTCTTCATCATCATCATGCATCCCCATTACGGTCGGAGGAAGGCAATGGCAAACCACCTCCACTAGGACCTTGCCTAGTACGGCGACGCGGGTCTCCCGCGTCGCTCCCCTACGCTCTGTAAAGAACTATGGGACTCATCATCATATATAACGTATTCCACCATCGAAACTGTTGCCACAGTGATTTCGTACTAACGCTGTTTTCGTATTTCTTTTAACACGTTTAAAAAATTCACGCCCCCGTAAGAATCGAACCTAAAACCTTTCATTTTATAAGCAGATGTGGTATGTGTTGCGCCACTAAACCCAACACCGATGACACCTCTGCTGAGTTGTGTTGTATACGAAGAAATCAGCTTAAGGATTTGCCAAGAATTTTACTGTGCTTCGACAGTCTAGATGTAAGATACGAATCAGGTTGTAAAACGATCTGCAAGTCCTTAGTTTTGATCGAGTTCAATGATTTTGCAGGGAGCAGGGAAAAGAATGTCCTTCACACGTCGCTGCTCTAACTGGATGGAACATAGATACATCAACTTGCAGAAGGTTTCTACTACCAGTGTTCGCAAAATTACTTTCTATTGTTTGACAAAGTACTTCAAGCTTTTCCATAACTTACAATTTCAATGCACAGCAATTTATTTCAAAAATGGCTCTGAGCACTATGGGACTCAACTGCTGCGGTCATAAGTCGCCATTTATTTGATTTCCCAATAAGTTCATACATGCATTTCAATACACAGGGTGACAATTATTGAACTATATGAAAAAAATGTAAATTAGTTACAAACTACAGTGTGCACACACTTTATTCAACATGTAAATGTCACTACAGATATTCGAATTTAGGTTATGATGATGTAGCGCAGATGGACAGCGAAATTCTGCAGTTCCCGCTCAAGTGTCGGAAGATAGATGCTGTCGATGACCTCCTGAATGGCTGTTTTCAACTCATCAGTGGTTTGGGGTTATTGCTGTACACGTTGTCTTTAATACAGCTGGACAAAAAGGAGTGGCACGTGTTCAGATCCGGAGAATATGGCGGCCAATCGAGGCTCATGCCTGTGGTCTCAGGGTACCCCAGAGCCAGAATGCGGTTCCCAAAGTACTCCTCCAAGACATCAAACACGTTCCTGCTTCCATGGGGTCGAGCTCCATGTACCACATCTTGTCGAAATCACAGTCACTTTGGATAATGGGGATGAAATCAGGTTCTAAAACCTCCAAGTACCATTCGGCAGTCACCATGCCATCAAGGAATATCGCACTGATTATTCCATGACTGGAGATTGCACACCACACAGTCACCTGTTGAGGGTGAAGAGACTTCTCGATCGTGAAATGCGTATTCTCTGTCCTCCAATTGTGCCAATTTTGGTTATTGACAATCCCAGCCAAACGAAAGTGGGCTTCGTCACTGAACCAAACCATATTCACATCAAAGGACACTGCATCATTGCAATTCGGAAATCGTTACGGAATTGAATATTCCGAGAGCCATAGCGTCAAGAGTGGCGGAGGATATGACATTTTAGGCTTTACCTCTCACCACGGATAAAACAGTGGGCGACCGCCTTCTCTGAACGCCCCAGAGCAGCGGCTTTTGCGTAGAGCTATCAGCGCGAACAGACAAGCACCGCTACCTAGGATATCCGCAGAATTCAATGTGGAACGTTCAATGAACGTATCCATTAGGACAGTGTGGTGAAATTTTGCGTTAATGGGCTGTGCCTGCACTGACCGACGCGAGTGCATTTGCTAACAGCACGACATCGCATTCAGCGCCACTTCTGGGCTCGTGACCCTAGACCAGGGCCGACCAGAAAATCTGCACGCGTGCGGTGCTCTTGCACATGTGCAACTTCCGGGTCACAGCGTGCACGCCGCAGCCGTCAGCGTTCATGTAGTGCATGTTTCTACGCACAGATGTCGCTCCTCTGTTACACAAAGTGCGTTATCGACACCACGTATTAATATCACAACCTGGGCTGTATCTGTAAGATCTTTTGCTTCATTGAGCGCATCAGAGAAAGCAAGAAAGTCTGTAGCCTTATTTATTAGCTGCCTGTGCAGATCGCCGGTCATAGCACTGATACGTCTTGTCACTGTTTATTTGGATAGATTGATTTCTTGAAACCTGCTAACGTTCGTGGGAGACACAAGTTCTGCAGCATCAATCAGTCGCCCTTTCACAAACTCCCCTTCGGAAAAGAGTTTCCCAGATTGTGCAATTCTTAATGCGATTTTAAAACTTGCTGACAGTGAACATTTAGTGTGGTTGTCTTTCTGGAAAATTGAAAACAGTACACTCTACAGCGTACAGTAAAACAGACATAAATGTAACACAACAAACTAAGTGTTCAAGAAGTATCAGTTACTTTGAGGTACAGTAAAATAGAGTTGACGTGTCTCATCCATTTTCTGAAGGACATTTAATTTTGCTTGCCGTTCTTCACTGTTGAGTACACTACACTCGTCTTTGTGATGTGTATTGTAATGTATTTCAATTGAAAACTTACGCTGGACGCCTATTATTCGGCGGCACAGCAAACACTGTGAGTTTTCACTAACGGCTACAAAAAAGAATTGCAGTTCCCAGTCATTTTTAAACGACTGAGAACATAGATCTCCAGTCCTTTGCTTTTTCACAGTACTTGCCACTTCTCAGTACTTCTCTGTTAAGCTTACGGTCACCAGGGGTAAACGAGACTGGATATGTTGCGGTCTTGCTTCCACAGGGAAGTGGAGCCGCCGCCGTTCATTTAGGACACATGTCTAATAACAGATGTCGCTGTCGCCCACGTGCGCACTTGTGCAGCACTTCCGCACGTCTGCACACTGTGCAGAGTTTGGCCGGCCCTGCCCAAGACGACTGGAAAATCGTGGCGTGGTCAGATGAGTCCATATTTCAGTTTATAACAGCTGATTGGTCGGGTTCGAGTGCGGCGCTGACCTTACGAAGCCGTGGACTCAAGTTGTCAACAAGGAAGTTGTTGTTGGCTCCGTAGTGGTGTGGGCTGTGCTTACAATTACAAATAACCTAAATTGGAACGATCACATAGATAATATTGTGGGTAGAGCAAACCAAAGACTGCGATTCATTGGAAGAACATTTAGAAGGTGCAACAGGTCTACCAAAGAGACTGCTTACACTACGCTTGTCCGCCATATTCTGGAGTATTGCTGTGTGGTGTGGGATCCGCATCAGGTAGGACTGACGGATGACATCGAAAAGGGCAACTCGTTTTGTGTTATCGCGAAATAGGGGAGATAGTGTCACAGACATGATACGTGAATTGAAGTGGCAATCATTAAATCAAAGGCGTTTTTCGTTGCTACGGGATCTTCTCATAAAATTTCAATGACCAGTTTCCGATTGCGAAAACATTCTGTTGGCACCCACTTACATAGGGGGAAATGATCATCACGATAAAATAAGAGGAATCAGGGCACGCACGGAAAAATTTAAGTGCTTGTTTTTCCCGCGTGCTGTTCTAAAGTGGAACGGTAGAGAAACGGCATGAAGGTGGTTCATTGAACCCTCTGCCAGGCACTTTATTGTGAATAGCAGAGTAATCACGTAGATGTAGATGTACATGGAATGGACGGGTTCTGTGGTCCAACTGAACCAATCATTAGCTGGAAATATTGGAGACTATTTGCAGCTGTTCGTGAACTTCATGTTCCCAAACAAAGATGGAATTTTTATGGATGACAATGCGTCATGGCAATGGGCCACAACTGTTCGTGACTGGACTGAAAAAAATTCTGCACATTCCGAGCGAATGATTTGGCCATCCATATAGCCCGATATGAATCCCATGGAATATTTCTGGAACATAATGGACAGATCAGTTTGTGCACAAAATCCTGCACCAGCGACACTTTCGCAGCTGTGGACGCCTATAAAAGCAGCACGGCTCAGTCTTTCTGCAAGGGACTTCCGACGACTCTTTGACTGCATGCCACGTCGAGTTACTGCACTACGCTGAGCAAAAGGAAGTCCGACACGATATTAGGAGGAATGCCATTAGTTTTGACACTTCAGTGTATGTCTGACATGTACAGCATCTATGGTTCAAATGGCTCCGAGCACTATGGGACTTAACTTCTGAGGTCATTAGTCCCCTAGAACCTAGAACTACTTAAACCTAACTAACCTAAGGACATCGCACACATCCATGCCCCAGGCAGGATTCGAACCTGCGACCGCAGCGGTCGTGCAGTCCCAGCATGTAGCGCCTAGAACAGCTCGGCCACCCCAGCCGGCCAGCATCTATGAAGTGGCCTTGTAAACACAAAGTACAGTGGAGAGCACATGCAACAAGCAACAGTACACAGCCTTTTTTTTCAACCCAGCTTCCCTTGTAACTACACTTTTCTCTCACAAATTCAAGTTTTTAACTTTAACAGAGCCTTTTCTAAGAACATTATTTTTATTACCAGGAAAAGAGGAAACATAACATGTCTTGCAGTTGGTGTGTTGCTGTGGGAAGGCGTCTGTGCTGTTCATTAATACCACCTATACAACCGTGTGCCCCCGGTAGCTGAGTGGTCGCCGGCACGGTAGCTCAGCGTGTGCGGTCAGAGGGTCAGCTGCCCTCTGCAATAAAAAAAAAAACTGAGTCAACCGCTCAACACTGAACTTGAACGGGTGTCATGGGACACCCGCACTGAACGAAATCAACGAACAAAATGAGAACAATAAAGAAAAAAAAGTGATCAGCGCGACAAACTGTCAATCCTAAGAGCCCGGGTTCGATTCCCGCTCAGGGACTGGGTGTTGTGTTGTCCTAATCATCATCATTTTCATCCTCACCGACGCGCAAGTCGCCGAAGTGGCGTCAAATCGAAAGACCAGGCGAGCGGTCTACCCAACGGGAGGCCCTCGTCACACGCCATTATTATTATTATTATTATTATTATTATTACCTATGCAACTGTACAATTCTCCACCTGAAAATTGTGGTACCATCGAAATGCGTATGTGACTGACGCATAAAACTGTTTCATTTACATAAAAAAAACTAGAAGTGCAGGCGCACCGGCTACGCCATGCTAAACCAGAGAGAACAAAATCTCAATGACAATGTGCTCTTACAACACACACACACGCACACACACACACACACACACACACACAGGCACACAGGCACAGGCACAGCAATTTAATTCGGTTATGACGATGTGCCTTCAAATGTACAGCGCTGCGCAAATCTGACAAACAGGGGAAGCAGCAGTTGGTGGAGGAACAGCATCTAACAAACAAACAGCGTACACGAAATGGACAACAAGGAAGTAGCGAATAACTGACGGGCACTTACCTCAGGTTCCGGTACATGCTGGTGTGGACCGGCAGGCCGTCGCTGGCGATGCCCACCTCCTCCGTGTAGACCCAGGTGCCTCCGATGTTGGTAGACCTCTCGAACACAACACAGGAGTGTTCCTCGGAGGCTAACACCTGACGAGCTGACGCGAGCCCGGCCGCTCCTGCGCCTACGATCGCAATTCGCATGCTGCTACAGGGGGGTGAGGGCGGTCCCGTGATGTGGGAACAGCTGTGACCGGACGTCACTGTACAATGCGGCTTAACGACGTGAAAGCAGCGTTGCAAAGTGCCCGCGGTGACGAGGGCGTGCCGGCGCAGCTAGGCACCTGTCGCGAGCTCTGGCTGCATCTACAGTGCCGGCGGCGGTGAGCTGCTTCTCGAGTGGATCACTTTTATCGCGGTGCAGCGGCAGATACTGCGACCCTGTTCTGACCCCGTTACCCGCTTGTGAAAGAGCGCACAGCCTCACATCTCGGAGCCGTGCGGTAAGCCCCGAGCGGTCGTTTACATAATGACGAAAATCACTAGTCACTCAAGTGTAAGAGTTCACATCAGTATGATCGGATACCGGGTGGAGTAGTGAATATTTGCGCAGGATTTATTATCGGTCAATCAGACTTCTGCAACACACCATTTTAGGCAGGTCTTTCGCCAGACATTAGTTAAATATTCGGAGGTGGCGTCTCTGTTCAACTAAGGCGGAAAAGTAGGTGTTCAGAGGTACCACCCAACAGCCTTCAAAAGGTATTGCCTTTTGTTTTACAGCCAACAGAGTTCCATGACGTTGGCCAGAGAACATAAATCAAAGATCGTCGCCTGCAACAGCAAGAGGGATAGATGTGACTGATATATTCCTTGTCTCTTCAAGCAGGTGAAGCTATCAATACAAACTGTGACCATTTCGCGCCTTTTATGAGTTAATAAAAGCATCAACTCTGTATTAGTCACTCTCGAGGGACATCACTGTAATACCGTGTAACACGGCCGCTGCTCTTGATAACAGCCTCAATTCGGAACAGATTCCACAGGTTTCTTGAGGAACGCTTTATAAATTCCAAGAGAAGCAGCTGTGACCTTGCGCTTGATAATGGATGCTGGACTCAAGATAAATTAAGAATTTTGTCGACCTGGAAAAGCGTTCGACAATATGAAGTGGTACAAGATGTTCGATAATCTGAGAAAAATAAGTGTAGGCTATAGGGAAAAATGGGTGAAAAAATATGTACGGGAACCAAGAGGGAACAATAAATTTGAAAACAAGAGAAAAATACTGGGATTAGAGAGGGTGTAAGACAGGGACGCACGCTTTCGCCCCAATTTTCAGTCTATACGAAGGAGCAATGACGGAAATAAAAGAAAGCTTCAGAAGTGGGAGTAGGGTGACAGGATACTAATGATAAGATTTCCTGATGACGTTGCTTTGCTTAGTGAAGATGAAGGAGAATTGCAGGAGCTGTTGAATGGGATCAACAGTGTAATCAGTACAGAATATGGACTAAGAGTAAACCAAAGAAATACGAAAGCGTTGCAGAAATGAGAATAACGAAAAATTAACATGAAAATAAATACTCTGTAGGAATCAGCATGGGTTTCGAAAAAGACGATCGTATGAAACTCAGCTCGCGCTATTCGTCCACGAGACTCAGAGGGCCATAAACACGGGTTCCCAAGTAGATGCGTTCGATACAGTTCCCCACAATCGAGTAATGAACAAAGTAATAGCATATGGACTATCAGACCAATTGTGTGATTGGATTGAAGAGTTCCTAGATAACAGAACGCAGCATGTCATTCTCAATGGAGAGAAGTCTTCTGAAGTAAGAGTGATTTCAGGTGTGCCGCAAGGGAATGTCGTAGGACCGATGCTATTCACAATATACATAAATGACCTTGTGGATAACATCGGAAGTTCGCTGAGGCTTTTTGCGGATGATGCTGTGGTATATCGAGAGGTTGTAACAATGGAAAATTGTACTGAAATGCAGGAGGATATGCAGCGAATTGACGCATGGTGCAGGGAATGGCAATTGAATCTCAATGTAGACAAGTGTAATGTGCTGCGAATACATAGGAAGAAAGATCCCTTATCATTTAGCTACAATATAGCAGGTCAGCAATTGGAAGCAGTTAATTCCATAAATTATCTGGGAGTAGGCATTAGGAGTGATTTAAAATGAAATGATCATATAAAGTTGATCGTCGGTAAAGCAGATGCCAGACTGAGATTCATTGGAAGAATCCTAAGGAAATGCAATACGAAAACAAAGGAAATAAGTAACAGTACACTTGTTCGCCCACTGCTTGAATATTGCTCATCATTGTGGGATCCGTAACAGATAGGGCTGATAGAAGAGAGAGAGAAGATCCAACGGAGAGCAGCGCGCTTCGTTACAGGATCATTTAGTAATCGCGAAACCGTTACGGAGATGATAGACAAACTCCAGTGGAAGACTCTGCAGGAGAGACGCTCAGTACCTCGGTACGGGCCTTTGTTGAAGTTTCGAGAACATACCTTCACCGAGGAGTGAAGCAATATATTGCTCCCTCCTACGTATATCTCGCGAAGAGACTATGAGGATAAAATCAGAGATATTAGAGCCCACACAGAGGCACAATCTTTCTTTCCACGAACAATACGAGACTGGAATAGAAGGGAGAAGCGACAGAGGTGCTCAAGATACCCTGCGCCACACATCGTCAGGTGGCTTGCGGAGTATGTATGTAGATGTAGATGTAGAAAATTGGCGATCACGTAACACACGAAATTATGGAATTCTGCTTCCTTGGAAGCAAAATAATCCATATCGGACGAAGCAAGGAGGACATAATAGGCAGAAGAGACCAGGCAATGAGGGCATTCCTGGCCATAAGAAGGCTGCTAGTATCAAACATAGGCCCTAAGTTGAGGAAGACATTTCTGAGGGTGTAAGTTTGGAGTACAGCATTGTATGGTAGTGAAACACGGACCTTAGAAAAATCAGAACAGAAGAAGTTTGGCCAGCCGTTGGTGGCCGAGCGGTTCTGGCGCTACAGTCTGGAACCGCACGACCGCTACGGTCTCAGGTTCGAATCCTGCCTCGGGCATGGATGTGTGTATTGTCCTTAGGTTAGTTAGGTTTAAGTAGTTCTAAGTTCTAGAGGACTTATGACCTCAACAGTTGAGTCCCATAGTCCTCAGAGGCATTTGAACCGTTTTTTTAGAAGAAGTTTGAGGTTTGGTGATACAATGTAATGTTGGAAATTAGGTGGACTGATATAAGAAAAAAGGAGGTTCTCCGCAGAATCAGCGATGAAAGGAACATATGGAAAACCCTGACTGACTTGAAAGGACAAGATAATACAACACGTGCTAGGGGCTCAGGGAATAACCTTCTACAAGGGAATGTAGAGAGTAAAAACCGTGGGGGGAAGATAGCGATTGGAATATCATTCAGCAAATAACTTGACGTCTTAGGGTGCAACAGTTCTACGCCGAAATATTCATGGTGGGCCGCATCAAACCAGTCAGAAGACTGATGTCTCGAAAAAAAAAAAGACCTACCAAATTGTGGGGATTTTGGTCGCTACTTTACACGCGCTGCCCCAAATAGTCCCATACATAGAATGAGATTTTCACACTGCAGCGGAGTGTGCGCCGATAAGAAACTTCCTCGCAGATTAAAACTGTGTGCCCGATCGCCTTTCGCGGGCAAGTGCTCTACTATCGTGTTTTTTTTTTTTTTTTTTTTTTTTTTTAAGTCTCATTTTGTTCGCTTTCGTTCGTTGTATCTGTTCGAGGCGGACGTCGTAAGACATCCGTTTAAGTTCGTTGTTGATCGATTAACTCAGTTTTTTTATTACAGAGGGTAGCTAACCCTCTGACCGAACACGCTGAGCTACCGTTGGCACCATCTGAGCTATCGAAGTACGACTGACGCCCGGTCCTCACAGCTTTAATTCTGCCAGAATCTCGTCTCCTGCCTTCCAAACTTTACAGAAGCTCTCCTGTGAACCTTGCAGGAGACGAGATACTGGCAGAAGTTAAGCTGTGAGGACCGGGCGTGTGTCGTGCTTCGGTAGCTCAGATGGTAGAGCACTTGCCCGCGAAAGGCAAAGGTCCCGAGTTCGAGTCTCGGTCTGGCACACAGTTTTAATCTGCCAGGAAGTTTTAGTCCCATACATACTTTATCTGATTTAAGATAAAGTGATTTAGCGGGCCATACAACATGGGACAGGGTGCCTGAGCGCTGATCAAACCAGAAACGCATGCATACTGACCTGTGAACACAGCTGTTGCTATCTTGGAAGATGAGAGTCGCCACAGCTCACTCATTATGAAGATGTACAAGAAAGAGCAACGCTTGTTCATCGGGGCATGTTGAAATAAACATTTTGATCCATTTTCATGGCAACTTGAATCAGTGGATCCAAGTCCAAAAATCACAGAACAGCCTTCAGCCTGAGGCACATCCTCCACACACCGCGAGGTAAACACCTCACTGAACCGTCACTGCATGTGATGCCTTGCATCGTTTGAAAAGAGGCAGGCACCGCGACTTGACCGTCCACAGTGGACACGGTCAGGCAGCTACTGTCAAATTTCTCTGTTGTTTGGCCCAATGAAGACTGTTGTTTGGCCCAATGAAGACGCGGAAATCTGTGAGCCTCTGTGAACAATTCTTTTTCGTGAGGTACCATACTCCACATATCCAGTGCATGAAGCTTCGCTCGGAATGTTCGCTTGGAAACTGGCTGACATGAACTTGAATTCACTGACAGGAGCAATTCCTATTGGGTTTGAAACCTATTCTCATTGACAATGCGAGACAGTCTTCCCCTGTGTCTGTCGATTAGAGTTGGGCGATCTGCTCCTGAACTGCTTCAATGAGCCAGATCATTCTAAGGAACGATGGGTGACTCGGAAAAGAGAGCGTTACCTCCTCTGATGCAAAATGTCTTTCTAGAGACGTTAGCGCGAAGAACAAAGCTTCTGTGGCGAACTGCCACAACAGCGCCCCACGTTACATGCTGAAGGACACTTTTTCCAAGCGCAGAAAAATGTCCTACAGACCATGTGCACATTTGGATTTGCAAATCTTCATAATGCGTGCAGTTTTTTCTCGGCCAGGAAAAGAACGGAAAATGAAGAAAGACAGTTTACAAACTCGCAGCATGCTACAGGTGAAAAATCGGTCCGCAACTTGTTTTATAATTAAAATAAATGGTTGTAGCCCCCTCATAAGTTGCAGTGAGAAGCATTTTTATTATTTCTTGATGTCGACTATTCCGGACACCTGTGTCCATTTTGAAACGATTTGTATTGTAAATGTGATACTACAGGCAAGAGCTTATGTACAAAACGGCCCCTGCAGTGATGATCAAAGTGACACCATGGCCAACTCAACAACAGTAAATAGACCACATACGACAGACATTAGAGAACTCTTCTCTAACGTCCCTCCTACAGGGTCTGTTTACTGTTGTTGAGTTGACCATAGTGCCGCTTTGATCATAACTGCCTGCCGTTGTTGCCGAGCGGTTCTAGGCGCTTCAGTTTGGAACCGCGCTGCTGCTGCGGTCGCAGGTTCGAATCCTGCCTCGGGCATGGATGTGTGTGATGTCCTTAGGTTAGTTAGGTTTAAGTAGTTCTGAGTATAGGGGACTGATGACCTCAGATGTTAAGTCCCATAGTGCTTGGAGCCATTTTTTTTTATCGTAACTGCAGGGACCGTTATTGTATATGAGCTGTCGCCTGCATTGTCACAATTACGATACGGATGGTTTGAAAATGGACACAGGTCTCCTAATCTAGTCGCCATCAAGAAATAAAAAGATGCTTCTCAATGCAGCTTGTGACAGAGCTACAAAAATTTCTTTCGAAGAAAGATAAGTTCTTCAGAACATTGCATTAACGCAGAAAACACTTTGCAGCTTATACTGGGTGTAAATGATAACTGTTTACACCATGCCACAGTGGTTTAAAGGGAATCGAGATGTAACAATTTGATATAGGATACTTGTGGTGTGTTAAGTCGGGAAACGAGCTCAGGTTGGCATACAAAAATCACCTGAGCTACTGCGCAAGCACGTCACGTAGAATTTTCAATATTCTCTCGCTCTGTTCGCCCATACTATTAGCCCTAGAGGAACAATGAATGGGAGCTTTTTGGCATGAAATTTAATTTAGTTCAATTTTGTACTGGGATACGTTTACGCTTGTGGCCCCTTTTTTCAAGTTATTCAAGAAAAACGTACAAAAGTTGTTCCCGCCACCGCGTGTAGTCGAGCGGCATCACACAAGCATGTGTTAGCGACCGCTGCTACAGAGGCGGGAATCATTAGCGTAAGTATGGATAAATCTTTGTTTCGGCATTACTCTATGAATTTTTGAACTAGGCCTAATTATTTATACCAGTTTGTGTATTTTTTGAAAGCATGTCTTGCTTGTGTCTATCATTTGTTATTGATTTTACAAACAATTTTTAATATAAATGTGAACAGCGTTCATAATGACCATACATATGGTAGTAATTTTATCCTTCGTACCATGTTGTGGTACTCCAAGTCGCTAGGCCGCTGCTTTCCACCGCAGCTCCCACGTGGCTGCAGTAACTGGGCGACGCTGCCCAGTGCTCGTTGGTATACCTGGCCCGCCCACAACACGGCAACTTGACAGCCATATACCGCTCGACCAAATTGTCTCTTTATGGATACTACTCAGCCACGACATTATTACACTTGGCCATTACAGTAAACACGCTGTATCAACACTGATTACGCGTTGACTCAAGGTAAGCCGACAAAGGCGCCCTCACCCCTCCAATGTAACAATATTGTAGTCGACTAATTCAGTTTCTTAGCGGACTCACCGCTTATAATGTCACAGTTTCCACGTGGATAGTAACTACAATGCCGCCCTACTGCCGCAAAACAACACCCAGCAACAGGCTTCGAGCCGGCCGGGGAGGCCGAGCGGTTCTAGGCGCTACAGTTTGGAACCGCGCGACCGCTACAGTCGCAGGCTCGAATCCTGCCTCGGGCATGGGTCTGTGTGACGTCATTAGGTTAGTTAGGTTTAATTAGTTCTAAATTCTAGGGGACTGATGACCTCAGAATTTAAGTCCCATAACTCTCAGAGCCATTTGAACCATTTTTGAAAGGGCTCCGAAATAAAGTTGTATTTTCTGTGTGCCCCATTTGAACATTTATCGTAAAACTATTTTATGAGAATAAACAAATATTTCAAAACGTGACTGGTTGTAGTGTTCTGCATTTGTATTGAAGTAATCCAGTTCTTAGTATACATTTGCGTTTTCTGTGGCTTCCAAAATCATTCCAAGATAATGTGCTGCACGTCCTCAGCCCAGTGTCGCTCTTAATATGGCTGCTTCACGGTTCGAGTAAAGGAAAAACTACTACTGCTATCACTCCATCGAATGTGTCAATGTGAACCTTAACACGTAAACAGTAGCAGTTGATAAGACAAGTAGCTCTGAGAAGTCCTTTATCACATCACGGCCACCTTTCTTCCTACACGAGAATGTCATTATAGTGTGGATATCGCTAAGTTACACAACAAATACAAACGATGAATTGCTACCAACCGACTACACGCGTATGCAGCTCTGAATTATGAAACGCCTCTTCATTATCTGAAACCAAGTCGTAGCTGCTCCCATTGAAGAACACTTCGTGCGCGTCGTGAAAAATCAGCTGATTATATGAAATAAATCACCTGTTACATGAAAAATACTCTGTCTTTACTGTTGTGCTCACGATTGACAGACACTGAAATTTTCACAGTACTAAAGAAAGTGTTGATATTCAGATAAATATAATGACCTAAGACAACTGCTACGGATAGAAGAACCTCATTTTCAGAAACATCAAGTAATATACCCTACTGGCCATTAAAATTGCTACACCACGAAGATGACGTGCTACAGACGCAAAATTTAACCGATAGGAAGAAGATGCTGTGGTGCGCAAATGATTAGCTTTTCTGAGCATTCACACAAGGTTGGCGCCGGTGGCGACACCTACAACGTGCTGACATGAGGAAAGTTTCAAACCGATTTCTCATACACAAACAGCAGTTGACCGGCTTTGCTAGTGAAACGTTGTTGTGATACCTCGTGTAAGGAGGAGAAATGCGTACCATCACTTTTGCGACTCTGATAAAGGTCGGATTGTAGCCTGTCGCCATTGCGGTTTATCGTATAGTGACACTGCTACTCGCGTTGGTCGAGATCCAATGACTGTTAGCAGAATATGCAATCGGTGTGTTCAGGAGGGTAATACGGAACGCCGTGCTGGATCCTAACGGCCTCGTACCACTAGCAGTCGAGATGACAGGCATCTAATCCGCATGGACGTAGCGGATCGTGCAGCCATGTCTCGATCCCAGAGTCAACAGATGGGGACGTTTGCAAGACAACAACCATCTGCACGAACAGTTCGACGACGTTTGCAGCAGCATGGACCATCAGCTCCGAGACCATGACTGCGGTTACCCTTGACGCAGCATCACAGACAGGAGCGCCTGCGGTGGTGTACTCAACGACGAACCTGGGTGCACGAATGGCAAAACGTCCTTTTTTCGGATGAATCCAGGTTCTGTTTACAGTATCGTGATGGTCGCATCCGTGTTTGGCGACATCGCGGTGAACGCACATCGGAAGCGTGTATTCGTCATCGCCATACTGGCGTATCATCCGGCGTGATGGTATGGGGTGCCATAGGTTACAGGTCTCGGTCACCTCTTGTTCGCATTGACGACACTTTAAACAGTGGAAGTTACATTTCAGATGTGTTGCGACTCGTGGCTCTACCCTTCATTCGTCACAATACGCGAGTCACTACTCTTGATGAACTGTGGTATCGTGTTGAAGCTGCATGGGCAGCTGTACCTGTACACGCCACCCAAACTCTGTTTGACTCAATGTGCAGGCGTATCAAGGCCGTTATAACAGCCAGAGGTGGTTGTTCTGGATACTGATTTCTCAGGATCTATGCACCCAAATTGCGTAAAAATGTAATCACATGTCAGTTCTAGTGTAATATATTTGTCCAGTGAATACCCGTTTAAAATCTGCAATTCTTCTTCGTGCACCAATTTTATGGCCAGTAGTGTATTATAGAGAACAGTCACCTATACCAAGATTTGCACTGCAGTAGTCTTTCATGGAAAGGTATATACGAGAGGCGCTCAACAAGTAATGGAACACACTTTTGTCTCGGCCAATTTCGCCAGAAAAATGCGGAATCTGTCATGCGATGTCGTAGAATATTCCCGCTTCAACCCCTATAGTTTCACGAAGTTCCGATATGTCGCGGCGCTGTACATGGCATTCAAATGTCTTCTGTAACGGAGCTGCGTTCCAAGTAGAGAGCTGCCATTGAGTCTTTTTTAGGCAGAAATCGAGGGCATCGCAGATATTCATAGTCGTTTGCAGAACGTCTACGGAGACCTGGCAGTGAACAAAAGCACGATGAGTCATTGGTCGATGCGTCTGCCACCACCGCTAACCTGCCCGTTCTCCCTAGTGTCGGTCGACTGCATACAGCTGTGAATCCTCCAATTTTGGAACGTGTGGACACTCTCATTCGAGGTGATCGACCGATCACAATCAAACAGCTCGGTGCTTAGCTGGACGTCTCTGTTGATAGTGCTGACACACTGGTACTCAAAAAAAAAAAAAAAATGGCTCTAAGCACTATGGGACTTAACATCTGAGGTCATCAGTACCATAGAACTTAGAACTATTTAAGCCTAACTAACCTAAGGACGTCACACACATCCATGCTTGAGGCGGGATTCGAACCTGCGACCGTAGCGGCAGCGCGGTTCCGGAGTGAAGCGCCTATAACCGCTCGGCCACAGCGGCCGGCCCCTACAAAACACCATAAGACCAACAAAGAACAATCTGTGCTGAATTGCTGGCACGTCACGAGACTGATTGTGACAATTTATTGTCGAACATCACCATAAGCGATGAAACATGTGTTCATCACTACGAACCAGAACCGAAACGGTAATCCATGGGGTGACGCCACATCACTTTTAAATTCCAAGCCGCGCACTCAGCCAGTAAGGTCATGGCGATGGTCATCTGGAATTCAGAAAGGGTTACTATGTTTGATATCCTCCCTCGTGGTGAAACTATAAACTCAGAAGCGTATTGTGCTACCCTTCAGGAAATTCAAGAAATGACTTCAGCGTGTTCGTCATAATAAAAACGGAAACGAACTTCTCCACGACAACGCAAGGTCTCACACAAATCCGTGCACTAGACAGGAGATCACAAAACTCCGTTAGACTGTTCTTCCTCATCCACCCTATGGCCTGTCCAGCGTCCATCCATCCTGATTTAGGTTATCCGTTATTTCCCTAAATCGCTTCAGGCAAATGCCGGGATGGTTCTTTGAAAGGGCAGGCCGACTTCCTTCCCTATCCCTCCCTAATCCGATGAGACCGATGTCCTCGCAGTTTGGTTTCCTCCCCCAAACCAACCCCCACCCCCCACCCCTCCCCCTCTATAGCCACGATCTTGCACCTTCCGACCTCTATCTATTTCTGCGGGAAGCAGTACATGGATGATGGTAAGGTTACTGGCGCATCACGATGTTGGTTCAGGCGTCGGCAAGTAGTGTGGTACATCTACATCTACATCTACTTCTACATGACTACTCTGCAATTCACATTTTAGTGCTTGGCAGAGGGTTCATCGAACCACAACCATACTATCTCTCTACCATTCCACTCCCTAACAGCGCGCGGGAAAAACGAACACCTAAACCTTTCTGTTCGAGCTCTGATTTCTCTTATTTTATTTTGATGATCATTCCTACCTATGTAGGTTGGGCTCAACAAAATATTTTCGCATTCGGAAGAGAAAGTTGGTGACTGAAAGTTTGTAAAAAGATATCACCGCGACGAAAAACGTCTCTGCTGTAATGACTTCCATCCCAATACGCGTATCATATCTGCCACTCTCTCTCCCCTATTATGTGATAATACAAAACGAGCTGCCCTTTTTTGCACCCTTTCGATGTCCTCCGTCAATCGCACCTGGTAAGGATCCCACACCGCGCAGCAATATTCCAACAGAGGACGAACGAGTGTAGTGTAAGCTGTCTCTTTAGTGGACTTGTTGCATCTTCTAAGAGTCCTGCCAATGAAACGCAACCTTTGGCTCGCCTTCCCTACAATATTATCTATGTGGTCTTTCCAACTGAAGTTGTTCGTAATTTTAACACCCAGGTACTTAGTTGAATTGACAGCCTTGAGAATTGTACTATTTATCGAGTAATCGAATTCCAACGGATTTCGTTTGTAACTCATGTGGATCACCTCGCACTTTTCGTTATTTAGCGTCAACTGTCACCTGACACACCATACAGCAATCTTTTCTAAATCGCTTTGCAACGGATACTGGTCTTCGGATGAACTTACTAGACGGTAAATTACAGCATAATCTGCGGACAACCTGAGAGAACTGCTCAGATTGTCACCCAGGTCATTTATATAGATCAGGAACAGCAGAGGTCCCAGGACGCTTCCCTGGGAAACACCTGATATCACTTCAGTTTTACTCCATGATTTGCCGTCTATTACTACGAACTGCGACCTCCCTGACAGGAAATCACGTTTCCCGTCACACAACTGAGACGATACCCCATAGGCCCGCAACTTGATTAGAAGCCGCTCGTGAGGAACGGTGTCAAAAGCTTTCCGGTACCATACAGGCCAACACAGTAACATGGAGTAAGGCCGTTGCATTGAATGGAGATTACGTTGCAAAACAGGGTTTTGTAGCCAAGAGAGTGGGGAATATATGGTTGCTGGAATCGTGTATAAAACCAATCTGCTTTCGCCAGCCAGTGTGCCCGAGCGGTTCTAGGCGCTTCAGCCTGGAACCGCGCGACAGCTACGTCGCAGGTTCGAATCCTGCGTGAGGCATGGATGTGTGTGAAGTCGTTAGGTTTCTTAGGTTTAAGTAGTTCTAAGTTCTAGGAGATTGATGACCTCAGATGTTAAGTCCCATAGTGCTCCGAGCCATTTGAACCAATCTGCTTTCGGCAAAAAACTGTGTTGCATTGCTTAATGAACACCCCTTGTATCACAGGGCAGAAATGGTCAGCTGGGATCCCATTTACCTTAGTCCAGTGTAGCGGGGCTGGCCTAACGTAAATGCCGTCAGACCTCTAGTGAGCAAACGTCACAGCGTAGTGAGACGAAGCGAGAGAGTGTGACTGGCTTAGCCGGGCAGCCATTGCGAGTTGTCTGTCATACTGTGCCACAATAGGGAGTCGGTGGCGGCAGGTTAAATCTAACACTGTTTTTTATATTTACAATCTATTTATACTACCTACAAAAATGAGGCAGTGTTATTTTTCATTTATGTACATTACTGGCAATTAAAATTGCTACACCACGTGTTGCAGACGCGAAATTTAACCTACAGGAATAAGATGCTGCGATATGCAAATGATTAGCTTTTCAGAGCATTCACACATGGTTGACGCCGGTGGCGACACCTACAACGTGCTGACATGAGGAAAGTTTCCAACCGATTTCTCATACACAAACAGCGGTTGACCGGCGTTTGCAAGACAACAACCATCTGCACAAACAGTTCGAAGACGTTTGCAGCAGCACGGACTATCAGCTCGGAGACCGCGACTGCGGTTACCCTTGACACTGCATTAGAGACAGGAGCGCCTGCGATGGTGTACTCAAAGACGAACCTGGGTGCACGAACGGCAAAACGAGATCTAATGACTGTTAGCAGAATATGGAATCGGTGGGTTCAGGAGGGTAATACGTAACTCGGTGCTGAATCCCAGCGGCCTCGTATCACTAGCAGTCGAGATGACAGGCATCTTGTCCGCATGGCTGTAACGGATCGTGCAGCCACGTCTCGATCCCTGAGTCAACAGATGGGGACGTTTGCAAGACAACAACCATCTGCACAAACAGTTCGAAGACGTTTGCAGCAGCACGGACTATCAGCTCGGAGACCGCGACTGCGGTTACCCTTGACACTGCATTAGAGACAGGAGCGCCTGCGATGGTGTACTCAAAGACGAACCTGGGTGCACGAACGGCAAAACGCCATTTTTTCGGATGAATTCAGGTTCTGTTTACAGTATCGTGATGGTCGCATCCGTGTTTGGCGACATCGCGGTGAACGCACATTGGAAGCGTCATCGCCATAGCGGCGTATCACCCGGCGTGATGGTATGGGGTGCCATTGGTTACACGTCTTGGTCACCTCTTGTTCGCATTGACGGCACTTTGAACAGCGGACGTTACATTTCAGATGTGTTACGATCCGTGGCTCTACCCTTCATTCGATCCCTACGAAACCCCTACATTTGAGCAGGATAATGCACGGACTCGTGTTGTATGTCCTGTACGGGCCTTTCTGGATACAGGAAATGTTCGACTTCTGTCCTGGCCAGCACATTCTCCAGATCTCTCACCAATTGAAAACGTCTAGTCAATGTGTAAGTAGGCTGGTTAGGTTTTTATATTGGTAACGCCATGTAGCGCTCTGTATGAAAATCACTGGCTGTGGTGTGTGCAGTCTGTGGCTGGGTGGCATTGTTGGAATTTGCTATTGTAGTGTTGGGCAGTTGGCTGTTAACAGCGCGTAGCATTCCGCAGTTGGAGGTGAGCCGCCAGCAGTGGTGGATGTGGGAAGAGAGATGGTGGAGTTTTGAGAGCGGATGATCTGGACGTGTATCCATCAGAGACAGTAAATTTGTAAGACTGGATGTCATGAACTGCTATATATATTATGACTTTTGAACACTTAAGGTAAATACATTGTTTGTTCTCTATCAAAATCTTTCATTTGCTAACTATGCCTATCGGTAGTTAGTGCCTTCAGTAATAAGCTGAAAAAGAATAGAAAATAGAATAAAAACACCAAACCAAAATATTTTGGTGTGATTCCAACACGTACTTGAATTTATTCATTATCACCTTCTATAATCCTCCGGAGTCAGTGCCGTAATACAGAAAGAGGCTCATTTCCTGTCGTGGTATCTCTCATAGAATGTCCTTCCTGGGACAGCACTCCTCATGCTGTACCACTGTGTTCAGTCTTCCTTGTCCCCATCTTTCAACACATCCTCCTCTTTCTACAGTCTCTCTTCTTGCACCCCTTTTTACGAGGTCTGTTCAAAAAATTCAGTACCATTCGCAATTTCGCGTCAGTGGTGTGTTGAAGGGAAATGCGGTTGGCATCCCTCGCACGCCTGTGTCTGATGTGTAACTGCCGGACGTTGTATGTCTGCTAGTTATTGTTCAGTGCTGTATTGAGCAGAACGTTGCCTCACACAGTTTGCGAACTTCGAGATGGCAGAATTAGAGGACTTCATTAAATTTTGTGTGAAACTCAAGAAAACCTTTACAGAGACAAATCATACCTACAGTGATCAGTGCTTTAGCCGTACTCGGTGTCAGGGGTGGTTCACACGGTTTAAAAATGGTCGGACGGAAGTTAAAAATGACTTTTGTTCAGGACGCCCTTCGACATCTACCGAGAACGCTCTTCTCAGGAACCTCAACGAAATTGTGCTTGCCCATCGAAGACTGACTGTCCGAGAGACTGCAGAAGATTGTAACAATGGACGCCGACATAATGGCACGCGTGCAACCAGTCCAACCTGCAGTAGACGACGACGAATCGTCGATACAGACAAGTTCACATCTGGAATCAGATTTTCACTCTGCAGCGGGAGTGTGCGCTGATATGAAACTTCCTGGGAGATTAAAACTGCGTGCCATGCCGAGACTCGAACTCGGGACCTTTGCCTTTCGCGGGCAAGTGCTCTACCAACTGAGCTACCCAAGCACGACTCACGACCCGTCCTCTCAGCTTTACTTCTGCCAGTACCTCGTCTCCTACCATCCAAACTTTACAGAAGCTCTCCTGCGAACCTAGCAAAACTAGCACTCCTGAAACAAAGGATATTATCGAGCCATGGCTTAGCCACAGCCTGGGGGATGTTTCCAGAATGAGATTTTCACTCTGCAGCGGAGTGTGCGCTGATATGAAACTTCCTGGCAGATTAAAACTGTGTGCCGGGCCGAGACTCGAACTCGGGTTCTTTGCCTTTCGCGGGCAAATGCTCTACCGACTGAGCTACCCAAGCACGACTCACGACCCGTCCTCACAGCTTTACTTCTGCCCGCGAAAGGCAAAGGTCCCGAGTTCGAGCCTCAGCCCGGCACACAGTTTTAATCTGCCAGGATGTTTCAAGTTAACATCTGTTGCAGTGCTCCAGCGACGAGCCAACACTGTGGACGACGCTGTACGGTCCGTAATGGTCATGCGGACAATATGACGGTCATCCCATGCTGTGGTCATGTTTCGTGGTCCATATCCCGCTCGCCGCTGTCTACGACCTTCCTCTATCCACTGTTTCCACACTCGCATCACTGTCGTAGCAGCATGCCCTGTGCGAGCCAAAATGTCAAAGTATGACAACCCCATTTCCCGGAGACGATCATATCTGCCCCGTTCGAGTCACTCACATGCCGATATGGCTCCCTTTGACGTCGACGCGGCATACTGGCAACTCACTGTATTGTTTCCACCTTTTATGACCTCTGTACCGACTACACTAGGGGCAGCACCGACCCTGTCGGACCGACACGAGAGGGCTCTTCTCGGCCTATGTGTACCCCATCTCGCTGCAAAATATATCGCGTAATGCTTGCACACCCGTCGCCGCATCCACCAAGTGTGGCGCTATTTGAGTAATTATTTCTCGGTGTTGCACTTTTCACAAACGGCAGATTATTTTCAGTCATCAGAGGTGTGGTAACGTGGAAATGCACTAAAGCTACATCGCTGTAACGTTTGTGAGCGCTATTTCAGACCTCTTAGCCGTTGGGAATACAAAGCTATTGATTCTTCTGTAATTGTGAAAGGTTTTCATAGTCATAACCGTAACGTTTTGATGTGTTTTACACAGTTTCACAAGTTGAATGTTACCTCATCTCTAAAGTGAATTATTTTTACGTATTTGTCTGGTGATATACCTTTCAATTTTCTGGAGTCTCGAAAATGATTTCTGTTTTACGCAGATTGGTCAAACTTCTGATAGGTTGAAAGGTACTGAAACATATGAATTTAAACCAGCGCATCATTCTTCACTGAAACATGAGCAGATGAATACTTTCCCTGTTGAATCCGATGTATGCACACAGGACAAGAATGCAAAAGTCACAACATACACGAGATGATAATATAACACCATTCAGATATCCTTGGGCCTATATTTTAAAGTAACATCATCTGGACTGTACTACACAAATCTGTTGTTGTTACTTAGTTAGTTAGTTCCAAGTTCCATTGTACATTCATATTCCCAATTAATTTGTAGAAGTGACTGCATGGTGAACATTTATAAGTTCTTTTTGTTTTTTATTATTGTTATTATTATAAAATGTGCATATGTGAGTTAGTACTTCCCAACCACCCCAATTTACAGATTACAATAAAAGAAATTCTTCTACGGAATAGAAATAGTTGTCAAGAGAAATTTTTTCAGTTTGCTTTCAAATTTTACTCTGCTGTCTGTCAGATATTTTATGTCACAGAGCAAGTGATCAAAAACTTTAGTTGCTGCATTTTACACCCCTTTTTCTACTAAAGACACCCTTAATGTGGAGTAACGGATACCATTTCACCTTCAGGTATTGTAATTATGTACATCATTGTTCCTTTTGAATTGCAGTGGATTATTTTCGACAAACTTTGTGAGGGAATAAATATACTGCGAAGCAGTAGTCAAAACACCCACTTTCTTCAGCAGGTGTCTACAAGATGATCATGGGTGCGCACAAGATATTATTCTTGCAGCACAGTTTTGAGGTTTTTCTTAAGGATGAGTTAACTCAGAAGGTGGTTCCATGTGACATTATTGAATGAAAACATTCAAATTATGTGAACTTACTGATTTGTCTCTGCCCAATATTTGCAATGATTCGAAGTGCATATCTGGCTGAAGTAAGTTGTTTTAGGAGTTATAAAATATGCTTCTCTAGTTTAAATTCTCATCGAAATGGACAGCTGCAATTTTGGATGTTTCCACCCAGTTTGACGAACCCAGAAGCGAACTGCAGTGAATCCATCTTTTCTCGAAAATTAGCTGTTGCCACCGTTAACAGCCTACAGTTGGAAAAGACGTTGTAACCCCTTTTGCATGCAAAGCAAAACCGACTAAATTCATTGCATGATTAGGTAGCAGAAAAAGTGTATCCTTAGCAAGTGCCATTATCTAAGAGGGTTTGAAGATGCAGAACTCGCTTTGTGCACGTAACATATTTTGCCTGAATAATATTGCTTTCCCAGATTAACACTTCAAGAACGTCAGTTTCGAGTCTATGTGTCGCAGACTCGTGAAGTTGTCTCATCCGCATGCTACTGTGAAACAAAGAACAGTAGCAAGCCGGCTGTTACCTACCCATTTTTAAATGATAATTAATGGAAACCCTCAGCTGCCGACAGGTGTTGTTAATATACCTCGAGGGGGACAGCTGAAAATGTGTGCCCCAACTGGGACTCGAACCCGGGATATCCTGCTTACATGGCGGACGCTCTATCCATCTGAGCCACCGAGGACACAGAGGATAGCCTCACTTGCACGCTTCTCGTGAGACACGCATTCCCGACTGTCCACAATCTACATACGTCGGCAGCTGAGGGTTTCAATTAATTTTCATTTACGCTAGAGAAGCTGCACAGTGATCAATGGTATCTGTTGTTTCGAGAACAGTTACTATCTTCATACATCTAGTCATTTTTCTTGGCTCGACTTGTTTGTGAATGCGTGGAGAATGTACGAGAGTTGCCCACAAAGTAATGCACCGCATTTTTTTTCTCAGCCCGGAAACTTTACGTATGTATTATCTGAAGACTTCTTGAGTGAGTGCGTCAAGTTTCTGTCACTTCCAACAGATAGCGTAGCTATCTGTCACTTCCGACAGATAGCGTAGCTGTAGGACAGTTTTAAAATGGCGTCCGTAGGTGATGTACAAGCTTGTACATTACAAGCTATGTACCGTCATTGAATTTCTCACTGTAGAGAAAGAAACTATGGGGAATATTCAGAGACGCTTGTGCAAAGTCTCCACATCTGCTGGCGGCAGAAGTATAGTTAGTCGCTGGGCACGGAGGGTGATGTCATCAGAAGGCGGTTCGGCGAAGCTCCACGATTTGCAGCGATCGGAGAGGCCATCCACGGCTGTCACACCTGACATGTTGCAGCGAGTTGATGTTGTCATTTGCGAGGACAGACGCATTAAGACTCGGCAGTTCGGAGCTGCATCTGTCAACCAGCAAAGGAATTGTGAATGCAATTATCTGCACTCTTGTATATTCAAAAGTGTGTGCAAGATGGGTCCCGCGGTGTCTAACACACAGAACATACATTCATCCTGATCTCTTGCAACGTTCTGAAGCTGAAGGGGAGACCTCCTTGTCCCGGATTATGACAGGTTGTGAAACCTGGGTTCAATATTTTGAGCCCGAAACAAAACGACAGTCGATAGGGTGGCGCCATTCCCACTCCCTAAAGAAGAAAAATTCAAAACAATTGCATCTACCGGTAAGGCACGATCACCTTGTTCTGGGACTGTGAAGGTGTGGTTCTCATTGATGTGATGCCAAGAGGTGGTAATCCAGAAGCATATGTCAACATGTGAACAAAACTCAAGATGCGCTTCTGACGATTTTGGCGCCACAGCAACCAAGGAGATGTTTTGCTACAACACGATAATGCTCGGCCCCACTCAAGTCTGAGGACAGCTGAACATGTTGCAAAACAGGGCTGGACAGTGGTACCCCATCCACTCTACAGCCCTGACCTAGCAACCTCAGACTTACACTTGTTTGGGCCATTAAAGGATGCCATCTGCGGAAGAGGAGGTGATTCACACAATGAAGCACTGGCTCCGCCACCAGGTCAAGGATTCATACCGACAGGGCATACACGCCCTTGTTTCGCGGTGGGGGGGGAACCATAGAATGGGATAGAGATTACGTGGAAAAATTGGGTGTGTAAATAAAATAACATTCGTTTGTGTGTGTAGTTCTCATTATGTTCAATAAAGAATTGTTGAAGAAAAAATGCAGCGCATTACTTTCTAGGCAACATTCGTGTATGGTTCTTTACCATTTCCTCCATAATCACGGATGTTAATGACGAAATATGTGTAAAATCAGTTCCGTAAGGGAAGGCCACAAAATATCAGCAAATCCTCCTGACTGGAAGAGCAGCAAAGCAAAGCACATGAGCTAAGGTTCAATCGTCAACTCTTGTACGCTACTGGTCATTAAAATTGCTACACCAAGAAGAAATGCAGATGACAAATGGGTATTTATTGGACAAATATATTATACTAGAACTGACATGTGGTTACATTTTCACGCAATTTGGGTGCATAGATCCTGAGAAATCAGTACCCAGAACAACCATCTCTGGTCGTAATAACGGCCTTGATACGCCTGGGCATTGAGTCAAACAGAGCTTGGATGGCGTGTACAGGTACAGCTGCTCATGCAGCTTCAACACGATACCACAGTCCATCGAGAGTTGTGACACGCGTATTGTAACGAGCCAGTTGCTGGGCCACCATTGACCAGACGTTTTCAGTTGGTGAGAGATCTGGAGTATGTGCTGGCCAGAACAACAGTCGAACATTTTCTGTATCCAGAAAGGCCCATACGGCACCTGAAACATGCAGTCGGCATCCAGCTGAAATGTAGGGTTTGGCAGGGATCGAATGAAGGGTAGATCCATGGGTCATAAGACATCTGAAATTTAACGTCCGCTGCTCAAAGTGCCGTCAATGCGAACAAGAGTTACCGAGACGTGTAACCAATGGCACCTCATACCATCACGCCGGGTGATACGCCAGTACGGCGATGACGAATACATGCTTCCAATGTGTGTTCACCGCGATGTCGCCAAACACGGATGTGACCATCACGATACTGTAAACAGAACCTAGATTCATCCGAAAAAATGACGTTTCGCTATTCGTGCACCCAGGTTCGTCGTTGAGTACACCATCGCAGGCGTTGCTGCCTGTGATGTAGCGTCAAGGGTAACCACAGCCACGGGTTCCGAGCTGATAATCCATGCTGCTGCATACGTCGTCGAACTCTTCGTGCAGATGGTTGTTGTCTTGCACACGTCCCCATCTGTTGACTCATGGATCGAGACATGGCTGCACGATCCGTTACAGCCACGCGGATAAGATGCCTGTCATCTCGAGTGCTAGTGCCACGAGGCCGTTGCGATCCAACACAACGTTCCGTATTACCCTCCTGAACCCACCGATACATATTCTGCTAAGTCATGGCATCTCGATCAACGCGAGCAGCAATGTCGTGATACGATAAACCACAATCGCGATAGGCTACAATCCGATCCTTATCAAAGCCGGAAATGTGATGGTATGCATTTCTCCTCCTTGCACGAGCCATCACAACAACGTTTCTCCAGGCAACACCGGTCAACTGCTGTTTGTGTATGAGAAATCGGTTGGAAACTTTCCTCACGTCAGCACGTTGTAGGTGTCGCCACCGGCGCCAACCTTGTGTGAATGCTCTGAAAAGCTAATCATTTGCATATCGCAGCATCTTATTCCTGTAGGTTAAATTTCGAGCCTGCAACACGTGGTGTAGCAATTTTAATTGCCAGTAATGTATTTTGTGCCTTTTTTGCATTGAAATAGGAAATACTTCAGCATCAACTTATTTGTAAACAGTAATTTCCGCTGTGATGTGTTAGGCATTTCGGAGTTGTTCGGCCTGGATGGCGTTTATGTGCCTGGGCGCGGACATCGAACGGGATGGTCGACCTTCGTTTCGAGAGGGCTCGACGTTGGAGGGCTACCGTAGCCGTTTAATACTTCAGAGCCACGGTAGCTCGTGACTCACGGGCCTCCACAGCTCTTGCACTATGGACAACGCGTCTTGGGTGGCGGGCATCTTGAGCTTGTGTGTTCGCCCGCGCACTACACCCATGCCTCGGATAACTTACAATGGCGTGCTGCACGTCCCACCCCTTGGCAGTGGAAGCGCTGGGGCGATCCTTTCTTGTTCCGTAAAGCAGGGGTCTCCAAACTTTTTAGTCCGCGGGCCTCATTGACTCCTCCACGAAGTCATAAGGGCCACTCACGGTGAGTGATATGGAAGCTAGCATTTTATACAGACTTAACTAAACATATGAATGACCTTAATTTAAAATTGCTAGGTGAAAACCAGCTTCTGCCTGATTTGTACACGCATGTTAAGTCCTTTCGACAAAAGATTGCTTTGTTTCAATCTCAGTTGAACAAGGTATGCTTCACGCATTTTAATACATGCCAAACATTCAGTCAGCAAACTGAGATTCCGTTTCCTGTAACTTTCGCAATTGAAGCTTTGGGCGCTTTAAAAATTAATTTTGAATCACGTTTTTCAGATATAGATTCAAATTCAAACGATATCAAGATATTTCAAAATCCCTTTGACGTCGTTATAGAACTTCAGTTTGAAATTATTGATTTGCAATGTAGCGCCTTTTTAAAGAAAAACATTCAAAGTCAACATTACTGGAATTTTATAAGTTTCATCCATCCACACAGTTTCCAAATTTACATAAATTTGCCCGTGGCTTTTTTTCCGCTTTTGGCACTACTTATCTGTGTGAAAAAACTTTCTTAAAAATGAAACATGCAAAAAGTATTTACAGATCAAAATTAAGTGATGAGCATTTGAAGTCGCTTATGATTATCTCTACCAGTAACTTGATCCACAACTGGAGGTAATTACGAAAGTTACAGCTACATAAGTCACTAATTATCACTAAGATTTTAAATTTCTTTACGTGAATACTCTAACACTGTGAGTTTTCAAGATATAAATTAATTACAGTTATTTTTATACATTAGTTACAACTAAAATATCCAATATGATTATGTACACCAGGTATTGTATTTTCTTTAAACGGCCTTTAAATAAAAATATTTTTACGATTTACTTGCTATGTGTATTTTACAACGTAGTAAAAAGAAAATGAAACCTCGCTTAAGAAGCATCTTCCATAATGGTTGATTACTAAGGCTAGTCGCCGAAGTGGCGTCCGTTTGAAAGACTTGCACCAGACTCGTGAGTAGAATAAAATGCAAAGAATTTTTTTAACTTAAAATGTTTTCACCAAACTAGTCTGTTAACCATTCTTTTTTTTCACTATCGCACGGAGAATGGTCTGTCTGTTTATTGTAGATAGCCACAAGTTTAACCATGGCCTTCCGCTTTGTAAAGACAGAGCTCCGACAATGTCGCGGTATATTGGTCGTGATAGGCCTCGAAACTCAATTGTTGTCAGTATAGGTACCACCTCAAATATTTGGCGGTCCGGATACCGGGGATGTCCGGCCAGCTAACGCGGGCCAGTTTGCCGGCCCTCGCGGGCCAGTTTCGGCCCGCGGGCCATAGTTTGGAGACCCCTGATGTAGAGGATCGACGGTGACCTTGGTGTTAGCCGCCCTCTTCGTCGAAAAAAGCTTCTTGTTCTCCAGGGTGTTGTCGACAGTCACCGGGACTGAAGGTGATCCTCTCTGCTTCTGCTGGACTAGACGCGTGTCACTATGCTCACACCAACTCTTATGTCTACCTTTCTTTAGGAGGCCAGGGCCTGCGCACTTTGAGAAATTCTTGAAGGCCGCCTTGGAAGGAATGTCTGGCACAACAGGATAAGTGTAGAAAGTAAACGAGAGCTCTGCTGCCTCGCCTGTGACACTCTTGAAGTCTCCGACATTTGATAGTTGGACTCGCACATAATCGTCTCCTGCAGCCCTCACAGATAAGACTACTGTCGGCCACTGTTTGAGATGAAGGAATCCTTTGTACTGCTTCTTAACCTCCATGATAATGAGTGGAAGCCGATGCTCAGACCGCCTGGCAGAGAGCGCCGGACAGGAGTTGGCTTCATCTGCATTCGGCTGGTTCTCAGCCATCTGCACTGGCTACTGTGTTTTGTGGTGCCTACTCTGACTGTTCGACGAGGAGTTCCCGTTTGGACGCCGTTCGCTTGACCTTCCTCTGTTCCACCGCCTGTGGCTGATATCAGTTGGTGACTGTGTAACGTTGGCCGCTTCAATGGCCAGAATTTTCGGTCGAATAGAGGAGGCTCTCAGGTATAAATTTACAATATTATCTCATCAAGTGAGTGCAATGGGGTGTTCAAAGATTAATAGTTGTCCAATCAGGAATACAAGTCGACAGTTCCAGAATGAGATTTTCACTCTGCAGCGGAGCGAGCGCTGATATGAAACTTCCTGGCAGGTTAAAACTGTGTGCCGGACCGAGACTCGAACTCGGGACCTATGCCTTTCGTGGGCAAGTGCTCTACCACTCAGTTTGGAAGGTAGAAGACGAGATACTGGTAGAAGTAAAGCTGTGAGTACCGGGCGTGAGTCGTGCTTCGGTAGCTCAGATGGTAGAGCACTTGCCCGCGAAAGGCAAAGGTCTCGAGTTCGAGTCTCGGTCCGACACACAGTTTTAATCTGCCAGGTAGTTTCATATCAGTGCACACTCCGCTGCAGAGTGAAAAATCTCATTCTGGAAACATCCCCCAGGCTGTGGCTAACCCATGTCTCCGCAATATCCTTTCTTTCAGGAGTACTAGTTCTGTAATGTTCGCAGGAGAGCTTCTGTGAAGTTTGGAAGGTAGGAGACGAGGTACTGGCAGAAGTGAAGCTGTGAGGACGGGGCGTGAGTCATGCTTGGGTAGCTCAGATGGTAGAGCACTGGCCCGCGAAAGGCAAAGGTCCCGAGTTCGAGACTCGGTCCGGCACACAGTTTTAATCTGCCACGAAGTTTCATATCAGCACACACTCCGCTGCACAGTGAAAATCTCATTCTGGAAACATCCCCAAGGCTGTGGCTAAGCCATGTCTCCGCAATATCCTTTCTTTCAGGAGTGCTAGTTCTGCAAGGTTCGGAGGAGAGCTTCTGTAAAGTTTGGAAGGTAGGAGACGAGGTACTGGCAGAAGTAAAGCTGTGAGGACGGGGCAAGAGTCGTGCTTGGGTAGCTCAGATGGTAGAACACTTGCCCGCAAAAGGCAAAGGTCCCTAGTTCGAGTCTCGGTCCGGCACACAGTTTTAATCTGCCACGAAGTTTTAAGTTTCAAGTCGACAGTAGTTGGAAGGATAGAGTTGCTGAAGTCTTTAAGCGACCTTGTCAGTGGCACTTCGGATTTGCCCCTGTAAAACGGGTTGTGATCAGCAGAAGTAGACATGGAAACGCACTAGTAAGATGTGAAGCGGCTTACAGAATGGTCGCTGGTGAAGGAAGAGCGATAATCAGATGAGGCAAAGCCTACTCACCCATGGAACCAAATGTCATCCAACTTGGAAGAGCCTTAAAGGAAGCATATTTCCTGCTCAAAAAGAATTTCGGGCAGACTTGGGAAGAAGGCGAAAATCTTGCTTTATGCGACAATATAACCTGTACTGTGAACAATGAAGAGGAGGGCTCAGACTTTGAAATTCATACAGAGAACAAAGAGTTGCTGGGGTAATTTAGACAGGACAGGACTGGACTTGTAAACTTGTGACGTTTTAACTACTTTCAAACTTTTGTTTAACGTCATTTGCTTTGTAATCAATGTTAATTTTAAACATTAAATCATTTTCTTCTCACCTTTGTAACAGTATTAAGGTGTCTTTTTACTATGATTTATGATATTACGTGCACGTATATCTCTGTAGGGGCACAACTCTGTACATCCGTGGGAACAGATGCAAAACTGTGGCGGGGTCCGCTCTAGAGGCGAGCAAGTCGGACATTTGTCAGGGGCGCCAAAATTTAGGGGCGCCAGTTTGGCTATAAGTGAAAGAAAAATATTAACATATTGAGAAAGCATCAAGTGAAAGTCATCTTTCGCCCTCCTTCCAAAATTTCATCACTGGTGGGATCCGTTAAAGACTATCTGGGCCTGCGTAAATCAGGTGTTTCCAAAATTCCGTGTGAATGCAGCAAATCATATATAGGGCAAACAATACGAAATGTGCAGGAACGCATTGTGGAACACCAACGGTATATTCGCCTTCTCCAACCCACCAAGTCTGCAATCGCCGAACATTGTGTTTCGACAGACCATTCCATTAATTACCATGACACAAAAATTTTGGCCCATACATCAAACTTTTGGGGCTCGATTATCACAGAATCTGTGGAAATAAGATTCTTTGACAATGAGACTCTCATCAATTGAGACAGCGGTTATCACCTAAACTCTGCTTGGAATCCTGTGATAGAGAAACTTCGTAGTCGACGTAGTTATCTGCATAAAGATGGAAATCGACCTGATACCGATACGCCAGGCTTTCACAGTGGAGGGCGCGAGGCGCAGCGCACGGAGCCGTTATGAACGCGCACGCTGAGCAGCGCATGCGCAATGTCACCTCAGAAGGCTTTAAATAGCGGAGCTCAGCGTGTACTCGCTCCACCTTCTCCAGTATGCTGATGACACCGCCTTCCTGGCTCTCTATCCTACCCTTCAACGGTCTCAACGTACTCCCCAAACCCACCTTAACCAGTTCACCACTTGGTGTAACCAGTGGTTCCTCCATCTCAACCCCTCCAACACCCAGGCAATCATCATAGGCTGCACCACTCGCTCCTTTCGCCTCCATGATTTCTACCTCACCCTTTCTGGTCGTCCTATCCAGTTCACCCCCACCCTGAAATACCTTGGCCTCACCCTCGACCGACACCTCACCTGGACCCCTCATCTCCAGACCGTCCAGCAGATAGCCCATTCATGCCTACGCCTTCTGAAACTCCTGTCTGGCCGGACATGAGGATTGCATCCTTCTACCATCCTCCACACCTACAAATCCCTCATCCGTCCTATCCTCTGTTATGCCAGCATTGCCTGGATCTCCGCCCCCACCCGCTTTTACAAGGCCCTCCAAATCCTTGAATGCCATGCGCTCCGCCTTGCCTTCCTCCCTCCACACGGCTCCTGTATGAACTGATCCCCTTCCCCCACCTCCTCCTGTTCCTCCAACATCTCCGCATCCTTTACATTGTCTGCAGGCTTGATCCCCTCCACCCTCTGGTTTCCTCCTTCCTCTCCACCCCCCGCCTGTTGCCGCGCCTCTATCGCTGTATCCCTCCCTCTCTCCACCTCCACACCCTCCATCTCCTTCATCGGGGCAATTTCCAACGCCTCCCTCTTCCGGATGACGAACTTCGCTGTGCCATCTACCCTTCCTTCCAACTATGGCCTGGCCTTGTCCCCCCCCCCCTTCTCCACAGGGCCTCCTTTTTTCTCTTCCCTCCTTCTCCCAGAGCGGATTTTCCTCCATCCCCCCCCCCCTCCCCTGAGACCCTGCACCCCATACTTGCCTCCTTCCTTCCCACCTCCCTCCCTACCTGGCCCTCTTCAGAGCGCCCCCCACTAATCTCCCCCATCTCTTTCCCTCCCTCCCTTCTTCAGGTCTCCCTCATCTCCTGGCGCCTGACAGATCCTCTGTTTTGATCATCATCAGTGTTCCACATCAGTGTTGTGTTTAGTGCTGTTTCTCCTGTGCGTCAAGAGGTGTGATTTTAATTGTGTACTGCCTTGAGATTCGCCGTCAGTGTTACGTTATGTGCTACGCCATCTGTCGATACTTTTATGCTCCAGTCTTACTGTGCCTTGTGTTCTTTTAATCGTCTCGGTGTGTGCCTTTTTGTGTGTGCTACTTTTAAACAGTTTTTTTTATCTCCTTTTTACAGTCACCCCGTTTTTTGTCTATTGCCTTCCATGATGTTCCCCCTTTTTTATATCTATGTTCACCATATTCTCTCCTTTGTTATTTTTAAATGTCTTCTATTGTTTGTTCTATGTCTTTCGGCTGAAGAGCACCGCATATGCTGCTGCCAGCCCGCCCCGATGGGGAATCGAAATACAATAAAGAAAAAAAAAAGCGTACTCGCCGTCGCCAGTACTACTACAGTGGTGCTCACCTGAAGATCGCCAGAAGACTGCGCAGAAATATCGTGGCAGGACGTTACTGGTATCCGGCAGTTCTCACGTGTTTTTATGGAACAAAATATTAACATGTTAAATATTCAGTAATAGAAAAATATTACTGCATGCAAGCATTAAATGTTGTAGTCGTGCGAGTGGTTTATTTTCTGTCATATCGGTTACGTAAATTTTCGTTGTTGCTGCGTAATCGAAGGCGTCCTTTTGACCTTCGCCGCTCCCTGTGGTGGCCAAGTTTCTCCACTCGCTCCGAGACAACGGTTCTCGCGGTTGTATAACCTATTGTAACTTGGCGAGCGACAGCCGGGTGTCATTCCAGTCACAACCGCTATAAGAATCAAAAGGAACTTCTCATAGGAAGGATAAGATGAGCCCATCAGAGACCCAGATGGACGATAAAAAATACTTGTTTTAAAGCTTTCCATCACACAAGCATTATATGAATTACATGAAGATTTGAACAACTTATTATTCATAGTAACTATTTTCAATTCTTATACAATATATATGATTAAACGCCTTATCCAAAGAAATACTGCTAAAATACTGTAAGCATTTACAATGTATTTTAACTGATGGTGATTCTGTTGACATAAATTGGGTAGAATGTGCTCGGGAAATTTCAGCAGTATCTACGCTTTTGGGCAAAAATGCAAATCTAAGCAATGTATTGCGTTTAATCTCAAAGTTAAATGTCGACCCAAGTGTTATTAGTCTTTTAAGGGTGTTGCTAATCACACCAAACTATAGAAAGGGGTGAAAACAGTTTACCTAAATTAACGTCAATTAATAATTTTTTACGTTTGACCACAGAAAATCGTCTTAATGGTTTGGTCATTTTCGCAATTGAATGTGAATCACTAATCAAATCAATTTAAAAAATGCAACACGAAAGTTTGCACAACTGAAAGTAACAAAAAACGCTTTTTGTGGTTTTAGTGTAGTTAATGTTTTTTTCGAGTCAAATGTTGAGACAAAAATATGTACTGACGCAGTGAGTTGAAAAGGGTGTTTGCAGTAGTGGAGAAGTTGACAAGTCGTGGACTTCTCCTACATGGACACGCTGAAAGATTCCATTCATTACATAATGATCAGTTTATGATGTCTCTTGAACTTACAGCAGAGTTTGATCCTTTTCTCACAGAGCACTTTGAACCATTTGGAAATCCAGGGCAGGGAACATACAACTTATCTTTCTTCAACAATCTTTGATGAAATAATTGAGCATCTTTCTGAACGAATTAAAAGAATTCTCAAAAGTGAAATAACACAGGCCAAATATTTCTCTATAATAGTAGGTTCTGCTGCGGACATTTCACATATTTATCAATTTTCTTTCACATTAAGATATCTGAACGAAAATGGTGAACCTGTTGAACGTTTCCTTATGGTTTTTTTTCCAAACCCGGGACACAAGTCCGAAAACTTAGCTGTCTACAAATTCCATTGATATTACTGACTAGAGGGTAGTCATGTGACAACGCAAACAGTATGTCAGGAACCTACACTGGTTTCCAGGCACGCGTTAAAGAACGAAATCCGAAAGCGCATTATGTGCCTTGTGCAGCACATTCTAAGTCGGTACTTGTGCTCCAAGCTGTTGTCGGGAAGTATGTTCATTTTTAAATGTAGTGCAAAACCTTTATAATTTTTTCTCTGCTTCACAGTGCTGGGGATAAACTTCTTTCTTTCATGAAACTAGGAAGCAAAACGGCAAAAAGTTTATCAAAAACACGTTGGTCAGCAAGAGAGGAAACGTGTGTGAGTCTATATGAAAACTGGGAGGGCGTTATCAATGCCCTCACACATATTGTCAATAATACGTTTGAAAAACCACTTGTGCAAAATGAGGCTTCAGCTTTACTGAATCAACACAGCACACTAAAAACAGTATTCATGATGACAGTTTGGAAGCACATACTCCATAGATTTAAAAGTGTAAATCTGAAATTGCAAAGTGTAAATATTGACACTAAAATAGTGCATGAATTATATGAATCACTTGTAGGATTTATTGCATCTGTTCGTGGCATGTTCGACTATTATGAAAATAAATCCGTGGAGATTGTAACTGATGTAGACTATGAATGCACCTATAAAAGATCACGAAAACGCAAACTTCATGATGACGAAGAAGTTTTCACTGAGAAGTTTTTCTGATTATAAGGGAAAAATTTAGTGTCGAAATATTTCTCCCGGTACTCAACAACTAGTACGCCGAATTAGTGAGGAGGAAGGAAAGCTATAGAACACTGTTGGACTCCCCAGGTTTCAGTAACCTTAAGAACATTTAGCCTGACGATATTGCTGGAAGTGCAGCAAAACTCCAAGCGTCATAAGACACAGATTTAGAGCTTCCTTCCCTAGTGAATGTATACATTTCGTGGAACTTTTGAAATCTTCTGAGATTAGTGATACACCAGTCGAAATGAATAAATTTTGACAAAAAGAGAGATTACAGTCCGTGTTTCCGAATGTTGACATTGCCCCTAGAATATTTCTATGTATGACGCTTAGAAATTGTTCAGCAGAACGCTCGTTTCCAGCTCTTAAAAGACTGAAATCGTGCCTAAGTTCTACTTTGTATGAGGAGAGATTGAACTCCTTGTCCATTCTTCACATCGAAGCCGACCTCTTATAACTGATAACCGTCTGAACTATGAAGATATAATCAACGAGTTTTTTGCCGTCGAAACCAGACGCAAACTCTGCTGACTGGTGAGTTTGTTTCTTTATTCATATTAGTTTTTAAAATTTAAGATTATAATGTGATTTTTATTATAACTTAGACCAGGTTCATTGGATTTACAAACTACGGATTACCTGTTTATTTTACAGTTGCCAATGGCAGAACATGGAACTAAACCTCGTTTACGTGCAGACGTGACCGAAGGCGCCCGACAGTACTAAACAATACCCGAATGAAAAATGGCTCTGATCACTATGGGACTTAAAACCTCTATGGTCATCAGTCCCCTAGAACTAAGAACTACTTAAACCTAAGGACATCACACAACACCCAGCCATCACGAGGCAGAGAAAATCCCTGACCCCCGCCGGAAATCGAACACGAGAACCCGGGTGTGGGAAGCGAGAACGCTACCGCACGACCACGAGATGCGGGCACCCGAATGAAAATTGGAAATTTGTCGTAAGTTTTATGGGACCAAACTGCTGAGGTCATCGGTCCCTAGGCTTACACACTACTTTATGTAACTTAAACTAATTTACACTAAGGACAACACACACACATGCCAAAGGGGGACTCGAACTTTCGACGGGGCAGCCGCGCGAACCGTGGCAAAACCCCAAGACCGAAAGGCTACCCCGCGCGCCATACCTGAATGAGCCAGACCGCTCGGCGCTGTACAGTCAATGGAGACTTATACTGTAGTACACTCCTGGAAATGGAAAAAAGAACACATACCGGTGTGTCAGACGCACCATACTTGCTCAGGACACTGCGAGAGGGCTGTACAAGCAATGATCACACGCACGGCACAGCGGACACACCAGGAACCGCGGTGTTGGCCGTCGAATGGCGCTAGCTGCGCAGCATTTGTGCACCGCCGCCGTCAGTGTCAGCCAGTTTGCCGTGGCATACGGAGCTCCATCGCAGTCTTTAACACTGGTAGCATGCCGCGACAGCGTGGACGTGAACCGTATGTGCAGTTGACGGACTTTGAGCGAGGGCGTATAGTGGGCATGCGGGAGGCCGGGTGGACGTACCGCCGAATTGCTCAACACGTGGGGCGTGAGGTCTCCACAGTACATCGATGTTGTCGCCAGTGGTCGGCGGAAGGTGCACGTGCCCGTCGACCTGGGACCGGACCGCAGCGACGCACGGTTGCACGCCAAGACCGTAGGATCCTACCCAGTGCCGTAAGGGACCGCACCGCCACTTCCCAGCAAATTAGGGACACTGTTGCTCCTGGGGTATCGGCGAGGACCATTCGCAACCGTCTCCATGAAAATGGGCTACGGTCCCGCACACCGTTAGGCCGTCTTCCGCTCACGCCCCAACATCGTGCAGCCCGCCTCCAGTGGTGTCGCGACAGGCGTGAATGGAGGGACGAATGGAGACGTGTCGTCTTCAGCGATGAGAGTCGCTTCTGCCTTGGTGCCAATGATGGTCGTATGCGTGTTTGGCGCCGTGCAGGTGAGCGCCACTGCATACGACCGAGGTACACAGGGCCAACACCCGGCATCATGGTGTGGGGAGCGATGTCCTACACTGCCCGTACACCTCTGGTGATCGTCGAGGGGACACTGAATAGTGCACGGTACATCCAAACCGTCATCGAACCTATCGTTCTACCATTCCTAGACCGGCAAGGAAACTTGCTGTTCCAACAGGACAATGCACGTCCGCATGTATCCCGTGCCACCCAACGTGCTCTAGAAGGTGTAAGTCTACTACCCTGGCCAGCAAGATCTCCGGATCTGTCCCCCATTGAGCATGTTTGGGACTGGATGAAGCGTCGTCTCACGCGGTCTGCACGTCCAGATCGAACGCTGGTCCAACTGAGGCGCCAGTTGGAAATGGCATGGCAAGCCGTTCCACAGGACTACATCCAGCATCTCTAGGATCGTCTCCATTGGAGAATAGCAGCCTGAGTTGCTGCGAAAGGTGGATATACACTGTACTAGTGCCGACATTGTGCATGCTCTGTTGCCTGTGTCTATGTGCCTGTGGTTCTGTCAGTGTGATCATGTGATGTATCTGACCCCAGGAATGTGTCAATAAAGTTTCCCCTTCCTGGTACAATGAATTCACGGTGTTCTTATTTCAATTTCCAGGAGTGTATATTACAACTCATGCGTATTCTTGGCGTCAGCTGAAATGTATAGTTATCGCGGTAATATACGTTATCGGAGAGTATGAAAAAGTGTAACAATAAAAAAATAACGTAAAAGTTTTGCTAATACCGTTAGAAAAAGCTGTGGTGAGAGCAGTAGCTACGGTTCAAAACTGTTCTGCCCTTGCATGGATTAAAGGTATTATGTACACTTATTATGCAGCATCTAGCCTCACAGGTCCTAATGCTTTACATGTTAACTATTAGATTATAAAACAAGTGTGATTTTTCCACACTAGTCTGTAAAGCTGTGTAATAGCAAATCCAGTTCTTTGTTCGTCTATACTTAGTTATTAGTTCGTGCATCGAAATCTCTAATTCTTTTTCATTTCTTACGCTTTCCTATAGATTCATATATTAATACTAAACGTGTTTTTTTATCTGCTAAATATTCAAGTTATTAGATTGTAAAACGAAAGTTTAATTTTAATTTTAAACACATCTCTTTAAAAGTACGTATTAATTTCTAATGTATGACGTGTTCGCTTCAATTTTTACACCGTAACACAATTTTTTTTATTTTCATTTTCAACGGTTTCATGTTAAAGAAACATATTAAAAGAGAATGATAACAAAAATCGGTTGTCTGCTACACGCTCTGCTGAATTTTTAGGCCATAAAAGAAAAGCTAACTTCCTTGTGTTCGTTTCTGTTGTCTTTTGACAAAAGAATGAGGTAATACAATGCAGTTTTAAGTTTGTTTTATCCGCTGCCGTACACCAAGTACAGTTCAGGAACCGTATTACATTTGGATTGAGCGCGACTAGACCGCTGACGCGTCCTTCAGAACAACGCATAGCAGAGTACGGAAACAGCTCACAGCGCTCTCACCCAAAACAGCAATTGTGAAGTGATCAGGTAATAGTTATTATTCAAAACATGTTTTCTTTTTTTTGTGGGGGGCACATATAATATGGTGTGCCTAGGGGTGCAAAATTTTTAAATCCGCCACTGGTCATCCTACTGGTTTAAACTGTGTGGTTCCTATTTTAGAGTTGAATGTCACAATCCAAGGCAGAGATCCGTGACATCATCGATAGGATCACAATCCAAGATGGTGCTCCAAGATGATGATCCAATATGGCGATCCACAATGTCATCAATGATATCAGAATCCAAGGCAGTTGACATGGGGATAAGATCGTAGTGCAAAGTAGTGTTCTATTTACGTAGTGCTGCAGCTCTCTCTCCCCCACCATTTATCCTCAGTATTCAGGCTTACAAGCCATCAAGTGGACCTTACACTTGTGCTCTTTAGCCAAAGTGAAAGGTTAATCAATATTATGAAACATCATCAGAGATCTACCACCTCCAGACAGAAAAAACTGATTCATGTGCTCAATTGAAAGTATTAAACCTTGCACCTCTCTCTCAATGTTTAGTATTACTATTTTTTATTCACTCTGTGTGTGTGTGTGTGTGTGTGTGTGTGTGTGTGTGTGTGTGTGTGTGTGTGTGTGTGTATGTACACGTGTTTCATGGTTTTCATTTATTTCTCCCTCAGTACAACTGCTCTCTGACATAAGTGATGCAGTACTTGATACATCTGAACAGTAGTAGAAATCAACTCAGTGAAGAGACAGACTCCATGATGCCACACCTGATATATCAGAGAAGGACACAGAATTGTTTCCAGATTTCAAGTTCCAGTATATCCAACATCTGCATCGATTATTGAGCTACCAACATCACATTGTGCACCGCTTACATTAAATAAAATTATCAAAGTCCAGCATGCAGAATTAACTCCAGGCTTTGAGTTTCCACTCTCATCAACAACTGCACCACTGACCAAGTCACTATCATGGTATGTGTACGTATGAGTGTCATGTTATTCTCTGTAATGAACAAGCTGAATGTGAATGACACTCAATATTTTGTTATAGCTATGGCTCAGATCAAGAACTCAATGTGGTGATTAATTTTGAAAATCCAGGGTTTAATGATATGAAAGTAGTGCTACCAGACAGTGAATAGAACCAATTACACCAGAATTCAGAATAAATAATTGCAATGTACAAATGCTATAAGTGTTGGGGACTACCTAAGAACAGTAAAAATATACAGTGACAATATCAGTCAGTGCACTCACTTTCAGGAATCTACCTTCAGAAGCTTGATATGTGCTAATTCAGATATACATTTTCTGCGGAAGAATGTTTGGATGGTGGGAGTTTTTGCAATGTTTGGCATGCGCTTACAAAACTTAGATGTCAGAACACTTCAGGGGAAGTCTGTTCTACTTACTTAGATGCATGTTATGCTTCAGTATGCAGCATGTGTGATGCATCTACATTATCACTTCCTGACATTGCTAGAGAATTACACACATATTTATGTTTATTTGTGTATACTACTATGTTGAACTAAATTTAAGAAAGTGAACATAAATGAGTATTTGTCTCTCTATACTGTGTTTCATTTCATCAAAAACATCAAACATGTTGAGTAAAATATACTGTTAATATTACTAAACTACAAATGGCAGCTAAAATTCTTTACGTGTTCAGTAAGCTAGATAAAGAGGCAGTCGAGACTTATCTTGCAAGAAGGAATTGGAAACATTTACCTATGGGCAGGAGCATGTAGAAGAACTGTAGCTCAAGTTTAAGTGAATAATGGGCCATGCACAGCAGACATATATAACAAATACAACATTTCTTGATGTGAGGCGTCATGACTTTACAGTTCAGTTATTGCTATGTGAAGATGACTTACATTTTTGCATCAGATCAAACTTTACAGTTCAAGTGTTGTATGTCAGAGAGACTTGACCAATGTAACATAATACCATATGTTACAGTAAAACTATAATAAAAATGCAATGTTACAACAAAAAAGGTAACAAATGCCTCTCAGTATATGAACTGTTGGAAAGTGATCCTGAACCGCATACCATTATTAAACAACAGGTATGTTTCTGCCCAGGAAAATCATGTTGTGGCCAGACCTTAAACATAACTCAGCATACATAGAATGGGTATGAGAACACCAGATTGCAGGTGTCACATTTGTGAAACTAACTGTGGCATATGACACAATAAATCATAACAAACACATAAGGAAGATTTATACAATCACCAGTGACAAATGGTTAGTGCAGTTTATCAAAAGCCTACTGCAAAACAAACAATTCTTTGTCATCATGAAAAACAAGAAAAGCCTGTGGATAATCCAGAAGAATGGTCTTCCTCAAGGCAGTATGTTGGCACTGTTGCATGAACAATATTTATATCGAACACCAACCTGTCAGAACAAACACAAGAGTTTTTGTTTATGCTGATGACATAACAGTTGCAGGCCAAGGTAGAATATTTGAGGAGGTAGAAATGAAACTGACAGCAGCCCTCAAACATATGGGAGAATACCATGACAATAATCACTTAAAGTGTAAAAAACTGGAAGTAACTTGGAGGGATAAGCAACTGGATATCTCAGAATACAGCTAAACTGCATTCTTCTTTCGAAGACCATTGTAAGAATATAAAGCTCAAAGTCTACAGTCAGAATAATATTATATGCACACTCACTAACAACAAGGGGGGGGGGGGGGGGGGGGAATCCAACAAATGTTTTATGTACACCTGCTCTAGCTCTATGCGCCTCTATAGTAGAATATGCAGCACCAGTCTGACAGAAATCCACACACACCAGGCACATTGACACCTCTCTTAATGAGACAGGCCGTGTTACAGGGTTAGTAAAAATTATGTTAATACTCAAATGGCAGAAGCAATTTATTAACTTTACATATCTCTACAAATGAAATAAACAAAATACATTGAATCTGTTAAGTAAATGCAAAATGTACTAAATACCTGTGAACTCAGACTGTTAACCATCATGTTCAATACACAAAAATCAGCAATTAACAGCATTATTTAAAGACCGTACACATATTTCCCTGAGAATGAATCATAGCACATCCCCTATACAGTCCTTTAGGTCAGTGTTGATGTGAACTTTCCTATAGTAAACACACTCCTTTACCATGCCCCATTAACAGAAATCACATGGTGTTAAGTCAGGAGATTGTGGAGACCAGCACTATGGTCCATCACAACCAGTCCATCGATGGGGAAACATTACATTCAGATAGTCCCTAACAGTACAGGCCCAGTGTAGTAGAGCACCATCTTGTTGGAAATAGTCTGCACAATGGAATTTTTGTGGTAATTCATCAATGATGTACTGCTGCAACATCTGTAAGTAGATGCCAGAAGTTACTGTTTGTGTATCAAAAACGTTTGGTCCAATTACTCCAGCAGCAGTCACAAAACATTCACTTTGGGTAAGTCATGTTCATGCTGCCGAATGACAGGTACGTTTTTGGTGGGCCAGAAAATTGTGTTATGTCAGTTCACAAGCCCACCTGTGTGAAAAGTGGCTTCATCACTGAATGCCATTACATTCAGAACATCTTGTCAGATATTCATCATTTCAGTTAAAATCTGACAGCATTCCACCTGTTTACGTTTCTGTGCCAATGTTAAAGCTAGGGTAACTTGGTGTGGTCATGTTTCAAGATTGCACACACTGTTTTTTGAGGAATTCCTGTTTCCAAACTGCTTCATACGCTTGATTTTGAAGGAAACTGCAACATGGCTTCCTGTACAATTGTTCACATTTTCCCAATCTTGGACAGCCTGCATTGCCTCAGTAGTTGTTAACTACTGATCCAGTATCCACAAACTTCTTGTAGATGCAGTACACTGTTAAACAGCTTGGTGGCTCAAGTGCAAATTGCTGTCTAAGCTTTGCACAGACAAGAGTCAGTGAACCATACACTACTATTAGGTTTCCTGCAAATCTCCTTTGCTCCAGCACCAATTGTTCAGTCAGTGTGGCAACTAAAAACAGAAGAGATTGAAGATGTTACAGTGATCACCAGTGCCACAACTAAAAATACAATGTGATAGATGTTACAATACATTTCAATAAATTATTTCTGCCCTCTACATGTTATGTCCATTTCACTGTTAACATAATTTTGACTATGACAAAATACTGTTGAAAAAACTACCATATTATTGGCTCAGCACCTCCAGATATTAGATGGAGAACAGTAGCAGAGGTTGAGAAGGAAAAATGGGAAACTGTTTCCAGGCATCCCACATTTGGGAGCAAAGCATCATATTCTAGGCTGAAGTCGAGAAAGAACTTTCTTTGAATAACTGTAGCAATTGAATCATCACCTTCTACTCACTGAATAGAACTGTGGTGAAACAAAGCAAGTGCAAATAATAACCAAAACCTGAAAAAAGAGCCAGCTGCTGGTTTACATCTACCCCAACAGATGTGGAAGACACTGAACAGACTGCGAACTGAAGTGACGTGGTGCAAACAAAACTTGAAGCGTTGGGCTATATTATTATTATTATTAGTGATGCATCATGTGAATGTGGAGAATGTCAAGATGCTGACTATGTCTTGGTCTGCCCGATGTTGCCCGGAGCCGCTGGAGGACCTGGTGTCAGCAAATATATCATCAATCAAGACTGCCAAACTCTGTGGCTCAAAATAAATTTGACATATCTTTTGTGTTTATTGTAGATATGTTTTGAATTTTTAAATAACTGTCCTGTACTGTCCTGGATTAAAAAATAATAACAATAATAATATACATAAATGTTATACAGCTTTATACAGAAAACTATAAAAACAGGTTACCTCAGATATCTGCTGTTCAATAGCTGTAAAAAGAATAAGACTACACCTATAAAGAGACTTTACAGTCAAATTTGTTTCTGTGTACAGCGAGGACTTAACACACTTTCACATGACAGATGAAACATAACAGTTCAGCTGATGCAGTTCGTACATTTTTCAGTTGTCGTTGGGCTTAGAAATTCATTAGTAGAAAAGATGAAAAGTATGTGGAATGTGAATGCTTAAAGAGAGTAAAGTACAAACAAGTGAATCATACAAGGTATCTATGGGTGGGAGGGATTAGGTGTTGACTGTCACACACGGTCTCATTGGTGATGGCAAGAGGCTTTGTTGACATGTGGCTCCCTCCACCGCAGTGCGGAATATGATTAAATAAAGACATGATTGTCTCCATTACACCCTACCATACTACACAGAGATTTTTGCTGTAGTTCTGGCAGCCAGAGGACTTCCAAATGCACTATTACCAGATTTCTGATGACATCGTGTGTGTGTGTGTGTGTGTGTGTGTGTGTGTGTGTGTGTGTGTGTGTGTGTGTGTGTGTGTGTGTGTGTGTGTGTGTGTGTGTGATGTCAGTGGTCATCTCAAATTCTATAAGAAACCTGAATGTCACAAAAATAGCTCTACAAGTTTGAGTGAAGAATAGCTTTGCTACAGCATGTCACCAAAAGTAGATCAGCAGGCAAGTCCTGCCTCATTATTACATGTAGGGTGGAAAACATGTTTATGTGGCCAAGAGGTTCAGAATGGCATCCTTTGTCCAACAGACCTGGACGTGAAGAAGAAATAATCACTGTGAGTATCAGTCAGGCTTTGACCTGCGAAGGGGAAAACATCATTTGTGTTAGGGAGTGACGTCAATGGAATACCTAGGAAACCTGGCAACAGTGCAGATTGCACCAGTATTCCTGGTCAGCCATCTTCAACTGAGATCTTCGATTCATAGAGCTGCAATAGTATCCTAAGACAGCCATCTTGGTTCCTGACATCACAGAACCTGTGTCAATATGCAAAAAGGCAAGGCACCACCTTGGTTTCTCATCTTAAATTTTTGAGTTTCCCACCAACATGACAGTGCACCATGTCAGGTTCTCAATTTTCCCACCAATTTATATGTATATCAACAACCCTATTTTCACAGTGATGTCATAGGAGCAGGGGGAAAATCTGTAGCACAATTGGGCTATTTTTTTTTTTACTTCCTGTCATTTTATACATAGGGCAACAGGTCTATGCCACAAGGGTGGATGAAATCTGGCAACACTGCATGATGTCATCGACATCATAGGGAGAGGGGAGAAATCTGGCAACAATACATTTGTCACTAGAACTCACCCAACTTGCCTACTTAAAGGGTGTCCCTTTTATCTTGACCACTCCAAACAACTTTTTGTCCAAAAGTAAGATAAAAAAAATAAATTATGTAACTATTGGTTACCTATGATGTGAACTTTAACCAGCATGATTCCTTTTCATCGCGAAGATATGATGAGCATTAAGTTTTTTTTCCTATATTTCTTATTTGGTAAACCACTTCCTCTTCTAAAAACATGTTTTAAAGTGTTTTACAGTGTAGCATTCACGTGAACATGATGTTACTAAAAATGTAACACTTAACAAACTTTAACTCTCTGGCACTAGCATATAGTGCAGCTACCTGAGGTAATGTACTCATCCCATGGAATTGATAGTAAACAAATGGAAACACAAGGAAAATGCATACTGTTTAGTCAACCACCTTCAATGGAAGGTTTTTGAAGTACAACGTACACTAACAAAGATAAGACAGAAATGATAATAATCTACAGAGAATATGATTTAGCAGAACAGTAACTGCAATAATGTTTTCCTATTTACAATACGGGCACATGCACTATACTGCTGTAGCACTTTTAAATTATGTGTTGTAGAAAATAATGGCAGTATGATATGACCATATTGACACTCTTGGGCAGAGTTTCTCCTCAAGGGGCCCTATGTACCTATTTCCGGAAGAAGAGGCCATTACTGGCACTGTTGAGGAGCAGGGCCAATGCATGCTTATGGGGAAAGAATGAGGTGGACTGTTCATCATAGAAAGTGCCGAGGGCAGTGCAGGACATGTGAAAGTGCTGGTCCCTGTCTCTTTGCTGGCAATGGGTTATGGCAAATTGAACGAAGATTTTCTCACATTGTGGTTCCTCCTCTGATGCAAATAAATCAGTCTTTATTGAGATGGCTTGTATGCTTCCTGGTACTCATTGACTGGTCAGCTGTATCTGTATAGATTTCAGTTTGGAAATGGTGAGCCTCCTTTGTGTTTGGTGTTCTTTGAAACTGTAACAACATGTGAGTGATTGTCTATGTTTGTGATCCATCTTATTGACGAAGACTATGTCAGTGTGCCCGTGTCTAAAGTTAAAATTGTGATCAGGAAGGGCTATTAGGCACCACTGCTAAACTGCTGTTCCAGCTCCCAAAAGATTGTTGCTGTTACAACCTCCACTGATTACGCTTTTGTCCTTAGTAAATTGTGCAGCAACTATCTCCCCTGCACTGAATGACTCTTTTCTTTAAGTTATAATCATGCTTTATTGAAAACACAAGGTGCCTGCCAATTGTGCAGAAACTCTCTGGCAAGTGCTGAATAATTGTTTTTCCTTTAATTGTGCCCATGTTATTAAAAAGGATAGGAGTTTGCCAAAAGTAAATTTAGTGTCTTGTGCTTTCTCAGAGTATCATGGGCTTAAAGTTGACTGAATTTTCTCTGTTTTAGAAATTTTGTATTTTGCTCTTGTTACACGCCCAGTCCTGATGGGCCATATGTACAGTGAACACCCAATGGGGGCATCTGAATCCTGGTTGTGTGTGCCGATATATGTCTAGTATTATCTGTGTATTTTCTGAAATTGTTTAAATGGATTCACTTTCTTGAAAGCTCCCTTGTCTATGAAATATTGATTGATTTGGCAATGATGCCATTTGTTCTCAAATTTTATAAATGCTTGTGTATTTAGTGTTCTGATGAAAGGTTTCGTAAAATATTTTAAGAATTTGAAATTTTCTTAAAGGTGCATTTTTTGTCAATGGGTGCAAAAGTATTCTTTTGATTTTGAAATTTTCTTGATTTTTTAAAAGAGGTTCTCAAGTAATTTTCACAAGGTTTCAAAATTTCTGGAAATTTTATTTTATTTAAGAAGAGTTCTTAGAATTTTGGGAGGGTTTTGAAACTTTGGGATCATATTGCTTAAAAGGGCCCTTAAAAATATTCAATGTCAGTCGCCTCTACTCACAGATCCCCATGTCAGAATGGTTAACAGATCAAGTAGGCAGGGTACTGTACACACTAGTAGTAATTGACAGTGTACTGTAACTGATGTACTTTTGTAATATCTGAGTGTGATTTTTATTGTAATTTATATCTAAAAACAAAGATGATGTGACCTACCAAACGAAAGCACTGGCAGATCGATAGACACACAAACAAACACAAAGATACACACAAAATTCAAGCTTTCGCAACCAACGGTTGCTTCATCAGGAAAGAGGGAAGGAGAGGGAAAGACGAAAGGATGTGGGTTTTAAGGGAGAGGGTAAGGAGTCATTCCAATCCCGGGAGCAGAAAGACCCACCTTAGGGGGGAAAAAGGCGGGTATACACTCACACACACACACACACACACACACACACACACACACACACACACACATATCCATCCACACACACACAGACACAAGCAGACATAACATATGTTTTTCCCACGTGGCATGTTTCTCTCTATTATATTCATTTTATTGTAATTTGATACTCTTGCAGACTGTAAAATCATGGGAGCAACTAAAAACAACTTACAGTGTGAGTTGCACATTAGCAGCATCACGGAGTTGTGCCAGCAGTTACAGGCTGTATTGAGCTTACCAGTAAATATAACAGCTCATCTGTTTAGGATGTACCCTCCCAAATGTAGGGCACTAGTAGCTGATGGGCAAGAAGATGTACCAGCATTTAGAGTTGCATCACCCTCCTGTAAACAAATCTTTTGGTTACAAGTGTTGTCTGGTCATTTAGTTAATAAGGTGTGGGACATATGTTTAATTAATAAAGATCCTCAGAGGTTCTTGGAAATGCAAATGTTGCAAAAGGGAAGTAATAGCAGTACAACAGCAAGTTTTATTCTTTAACTGGCAAGGTGAGGACAAGGTAGTACAGGTGGGTTGTTGGGCTATGAATCACAGGCTTCATTCTTGTAAACAGCTTTTAAATTACCTCATCCATTAGCTGCTGTTAATCAAGGGGTTTGGGGGTAATCTGTAGAGAGCACTGACCAGGTGGTGCACTTATTGTGGTTTATGGGTAAGCTACAAGAACAAGCTGATGTTTTGCAATTTTCTTGTAGTGTTGTTTTCCAAGTTACTTTCCTTTAGTGAGTGGTTGATTGAGTAGGATTGCTCTGGAAAACATGCAAAGGGAGGGAACAAAATAAGTAGGTTTTGCAAGAGATTTATCTCTGAACACTTAAGAACTTGTAGAAGGAAGGAATTGGTGAACCAATACGAGTTTAGAACACAAGCATTTAAGAACCACTAGGCGAATATGTTAATGGTGTGCAAATAGCCGTTATGGCCCTCTGGATCGAGATTTTGGAGAGTGATGCAGTGAGTAGTATTCTTGAGGGTATGCAACCTGTAGGCAATTCTATAATATTATTTGCAAATAACCACAATCATCCGTTGGTAGTCGGGATCAAGAATATGTCATATGGAGATCAATAGGAGGAAGGTCAGAGAGGCAGATCTTGCAAAATGAGGTGGAATTGACTGGCCAGAAAATGACACGAAGCATTCAGAATGGAGTATTTTTTTGTTGCAGGGAAATGGACATTTCATGAGGGATTGTTGGATGTCAAGGGATAGGCACCTAAACAGCTGATGCCGTCAAGTTGGTACATGCCCATGTGGTCATGCATCTCTGCCATAGGGTAAGCACAGTGACCAAGCTGTGTCTATCATACATGTGTGCTGACCTTGACTCTGAACCTTTGTGCACTCTACTTGTTCCAGTAGTAATGCTTCATTGGTCAATTACAACTGGTATTTTAGATACCACTGAGTCATTGGGTTGTCTGACCTGAACACAATAAACCAGGACTGCCATTCAGTTTCAGGACAGCCATCACAGGTAGTAGGGTAGGCCCTCTTTGAGCCCCACATTCACGACTTGATATGGCCAATGAAGTTTTTAGTGATCAATGGGTTCGCCATGAAGGTGTTGTCGGGTTGCAATTTCTTGGAGAGTGCACTGTCTTCTGGACTATGGAGTGGGGTGAGGGGGGGGGGGGGGGGGGGGAAGATTTTATTTTAAATTTCAGTCTTAAAAGAGATATACATTTTTTATTCATGGTAGAGACACCAATATGTGTCATGTTGTCATTAACAGGCCTAAGTTTGAGGTGGGGCATCTCCCTAAGTTCAAGGCCTGTTGATTGGTTTCCTGAAAACTTATTTGGGGGAGACAGATAAGATCATATATCAAATCTGGTTAACTGACCAGAATCCTGTCCCTCAGACGTCATATAGACTTTCACAATTATGTAAAATTGTGAATCAGTTGTTAGATGATGGTGTAGTTACACCTTTGGTTTTGCCATAAGCAGCTCTGATATGTTTAGTCCCTAAGCAGAACGGTGGACTATCAGACATTGAAAAAGAAGGTGGTGATGGACACTGTACCACTACCAGAGTTACACAATTGTGTTACATGGTTTGTGGGGCCTAAAGCCTTCAGTGTATTAGGTCTTAACCAGGCATGTTACTAAACATCCCTTACTGAGGATTCCAAGCCTGTAACTGCCTTTTGTACTGATTAAAACCTTTTTGAATTCAAAAGGGTCCACTTTGGTTTAGCTACAGATGCAGTGGCCCTGTCTTGTCTGTTGCACGCTGTCCTGGGGGATCTAAAATTAAAGTTTTTGTATGTCTGGGTGATGTGGTTGTGTATAGTAGTAGCTTCGATGAGAGTTTGGACCACATAAGCCAACTTGTTGGGGCATCTGGGAGACATTGTGCTTACAGTTAAGTCCTCAAAGGTTAATGTGGTTTATAGAGAAATTTCCTTTTCGGTACACACTGTATCTGCCAAAGGGATTATCAGTGATCAAATCTATGAGTTTCCAGTGCCTTGGAATAAAAGGAGGATCACACAATTTGTCGGGACAGTCACTTTCTTTAGGAAATTTATCCTGAACTTTGCTCGGTTGGCAGCTCCCCTCAACAAGCTCTGGAAGAAAAATGAAAGGTTTCTTTGGGGTGACTCCCAACAAGTTGATTTTGTTCCTTTAAAGCAAACATTGAGTAATGCTCCTGAATTGGGCATTCCTGACTTTAATGTTTTCTTTGTTGTGCAGACAGATGCACCTAATTCAGGTGTTGCAGCAGTTCTCCTTCAGGAAAGTACTAGGCAGTGCAGCCCAGGCATTGTCTGCTGCCAGGAATAAATACTCAGTGTATGAGTTGTAAGTGCTGGCGGTTCTCTTTGCATTGTAAGGATTTAAGTTCTACTTAGAACATAAGAAGTTTTGATTAGAAACTGACAGCCAGGCTCTGAGTTCCATACTGCTTGGCGCCATTAAGACCAGCTGTATTGCTTATTGTGCTGTGCCTTTTAGTTAGATATGGTTCATATTAGGGGAAGGCAGACCCAGATGACTGACACATCAAGTTGAATGTTTGGGAAGAGAGATCTTGTGTTTTCAATCACAAAGGATGGAGGAGGAGATTAGTGTTTAACATCCCATCAACAATGAGGACATTAGAGACAGAGCAGAAGCTCGGATTAGTGAAGCATGGATAAGGAAAGCAGCCGTGCCCTTTCGAAGGAACCATCCCAGCATTTGTCTTAAGCAATTTAGGGAAATCAGGACGACTGGACACAGGTTTGCACTGTCATCCTCCCAAATGCAAATCCAATGTACTGTACTAGCCACTGTGCTACCCCACTCAGTGTTTTTGCTCACATCAAAATAGCAAATTGAAGATCTGTCTGCTGGAGAGTCTGGTACCTGCTGTTCTTAAGTATTTCCAGCATTCATTGTGAGAAGGGAATCTTGCCTTCCATAAAACAAGAGTTGAAATTAAAGAACCACTAACATCGATAGAAAAGCTCGCTGATATCCGGAGGTTCATGAAATGATGTAAGCAATGCAGAGCAGCTAAGCCTAATACTACAACCAGACAGGGTCCAGTGAATCTGTTTGTGGATTATTTAAGCCCCCTGCCACAAACCATTTATTTGTTGTTTTTTTCCTTTCTTTTCTTGTGATTTGTGACAAAGCAAGCTGGGATCTTTTTACTTCCTCTCGTTTTGCTATCTGAGTCCTTAAATTCCTTTTTTTCCACTTTTGACTAATTATCATTTACATACAAGGTATGTTCCATAAATAATGCGACCAAATTCATAAAAAATCACTTATTGAATGTATTCCTACAAATAATCAAAAATTTATAAAATAGCACCCTCTTGCGTTGATACACTTCTGGAGGCGGTGTTCCCAAGCCTGGAAGGCATCCTGAAATGCCTTTTCTGGAATGTCCTTCAGATCTGATGTAACATGCTCCTGGATGGATAGGATGTGTGCGTGCTGTGTGCAGGTGCAGGAGGAACTGGCCATGGTTTGTGAGCAGCTGAGCTTGCTGTTGGGCACGGTCAGCTGCCTTCAGGCTGCTGCCTCGAGGTGCAGCGACGGCGGAGGGTCTGGCGCATCGCATGAGACACCCCTGGTGTCACATGCTGCATCCGCTGACTCAGCCGCCAAGGCACCTTCTAGTGTACCCGGTGCGTTGGGGCTGCCCTCACCTCAGGGTGAGTGGCAGACTGCAACGCATTCACGTTGCTCGAGGTGGAGGGCCAATGTGGAGGCTGGCCTCGCCCGTTCATTCTGTCAGTGGGCAGGTGGCCACTCCTTCAGCAGGGCCCAAGCAGGCACATGGGGGCAAAAGCTCGCTGGTTATTGGGAGCTCCAATGTTAGGTGGGTGATGGAGCCCCTTAGGGAAATAGCGTGCAGGGATGGAAAGAAATACAACGTGCACTCGGTTTGTCTCCTGGGGGGCCTCATCCAAGATGTGGAAGCGGCCTTGCCTGCGGCTATCGAGTGTACGGGGTGCAGTCGTCTGCAAGTAGTTGCTCACGTCGGCACCAATGATGCCTGTTGCTTGGGTTCTGAGGCGATCCTCCTAGACTTGCGCTATTGGGTGGGGAATTGTAGGATGCCCCTGGATAGGTCAGGGGGGCACTACACAAAGGAAGCAGCTACTCGGGTAGCAGAGTACTTGTGGTGTGCACATGGGGGTTTTTTAGGCTAGGCAGTAGTGGGAGGTGTCATGATGAACACTCACCAGTCGACGTGCAGGCAGGGAAATCAGGACGCACTCAGTGTAAAGAGTAAATTTTCAGAGTGTTCGGAATAAAGATCCTGAATTTACTGCCCTCCAGGAAGCGTGTGGCGTGCAAATTGTTCTCGGGACTGAGACCTGGCTGAACCCTGAAATAGGAAGTTCTGAAATATTTAGTGAGGTTTGGAACGTGTATGGGAAAAACAGATTAGTCACTGTAGGAGGTGGTGTCTTCATTGCAATTGACAAAAATATTGTGTCTTCTGATTTCGAAGTAGAGTGTGATTGTGAAGTTATCTGGACACGTTTAACAGGGCTAGGGGAAATAAAGTTAATTGTGGTGTGTTATTAGCGGCCATCAGGTTCCACCATGACAGTTCTAGAATCATTCAAAGGAAGTCTACACTTTGTGTCGCAGGAGTACCCGGATCATGCTATATTAGTTTTAGGCGACTTCAACTTACCTAGTATAGACTGGGATGTCTATGGATTCATTACAGGTGGTACAGACAAGCCGTCGTGTGAATTACTTTTGAACACATTATCCGAAAACTGTCTTGAGCAGCTAAATCGACAGCCAATGCGTAATGGAAATATTTTAGATCTGGTAGCCACGAACAGACCAGACGTCGACAGTGTCAGTGTTGAGACAGGGTTTAGTGATCATGACATTGTCATTACGACTATGGTTACGAAATTTAAAAAGTCAATCAAGAAGACTAGGAGAGTATTCTTACTAGAAAGAGCAGATAAGCAGTTGTTAGCATCCCACTTAGTAAATGAATCGACTTCATTTACTTCCGGTACGATGGACGTGGAAGAATTATGGGCAAATTTTAAACACATTGTAAATCACACATTGGACAAGTATGTGCCGAAAAAGTGGGTTACGGGCGGAAAAGACCCACCGCGGTTTAACAACGCAATTCGGAGAACGCTCAGGAAGCAGAGGCAGTTGCACTCGCGGTACCAGAAAGATCGGGAGAATGAGGACAGGCGAAAGTGAGTAGAGATTTGTGCTGCTGTAAAAAGAGCGATGCGCGAAGCATTCAAACACTACCACCGTCATACCTTAGCAAAAGATCTTGCTGAAAACCCACGGGAATTCTGGTCTTACGTAAAATCGGTAAGCGGCCATTTTTCACATGATATCTTGCGAACCATGGATGAATGGAATCAGACGGATGCCATATTCCTTGACTTCCAGAAAGCATTTGACTCGGTGCCCCACTGCAGACTCCTAACTAAGGTACGAGCATATGGGATTGGTTCCCAAGTATGTGAGTGGCTCGAAGACTTCTTAAGTAATACAACCCAGTACGTTGTCCTTGACGGTGAGTGTTCATTGGAGGTGGAGGTATCATCTTGAGCGCCCCAGGAAGTGTGGCAGGTCTGCTGTTGTTTTCTATCTACATAAATGATCTTTTGGATAGGGTGGATAGCAACATGCGGCTGTTTGCTGATGATGCTGTGGTGTACGGGAAGGTGTCGTCGTTGAGTGACTGTAGGAGGATACAAGATGACTTGGACAGGATTTCTGATTGGTGTAGATTAGATTAGATTAGATTAGATTAATACTTGTTCCATAGATCATGAATACGACACTTCGTAGTGATGTGGAACGTGTCAGGTTAATAAAAGATGTCTGTACAAGAAATTACATTACACAAAATATTGCATGACACTAATGATTAAGTTGTTTTTTTTTTTTTTTTTTTTTTTTTTTACTTACTTTATATCTAAAAATTCAGCCAATGAGTAGGAGGAGTTGTCATCTAGAAATTCTTTTAATTTATTTTTAAATGTTAGTTGGCTATCTGTCAGGCTTTTGATGCTGTTTGGTAGGTGCCCAAAGACTTTTGTGGCAGCATAATTTACCCCTTTCTGTGCCAAAGTCAGATTTAACCCTGCATAGTGAAGATCATCCTTTCTCCTGGTGTTATAGGTATGCACACTGCTATTACTTTTGAATTGGGTTGGATTATTATCAACAAATTTCATAAGGGAATATATATACTGTGAGGTTACTGTGAGGATCCCTAGATCCTTAAATAGATGTCTGCAGGATGACCGTGGGTGGGCTCCAGCAATTATTCTGATTACACGTTTTTGTGCAATGAATACTTTTCTACTCAACGATGAATTACCCCAGAATATGATGCCATACGAAAGCAGTGAATGAAAGTAGGCATAGTAAGCTAATTTACTGAGATTCTTATCACCAAAATTTGCAATAACCCTAATAGCATACGTAGCTGAACTCAGACGTTTCAGCAGACCATCAATGTGTTGCTTCCAGTTTAACCTCTCATCAATGGACACACCTAAAAATTTTGAAAATTCTACCTTAGCTACAGACTTCTGTTCAAATTCTATATTTATTACTGGAGTTTTGCCATTTACTGTACGGAACTGTATATACTGTGTTTTATCAAAATTTAAAGAGAGTCCGTTTGCTGAGAACCACTTAATAATTTTGTGAAAAACATCATTTACAATTACATCACTTAGTTCTTGGTTTTTGGATGTTATTACTATACTTGTATCATCAGCAAAAAGAACTAACTTTGCATCTTCATCAATGTGGAATGGTAAGTCATTAATGTATATCAAGAACAGTAAAGGACCTAAGACCGAACCCTGTGGGACCCCGTGCTTGATAGCACCCCAGTTTGAGGAATCAGCTGTTTTAACATTACACGAACCACTTATTTCAACTTTCTGCATTCTTCCAGTTAAGTATGAATTAAACCATTTGTGCACTGCCCCACTCAAACCATAATGATTTAGCTTATCTAAAAGAATTCCATGATTTACACAATCAAAGGCCTTTGAGAGATCACAAAAAATACCAATGGGTGATGTCCGGTTATTCAGAGCATTTAATATTTGATCAGTGAAAGCATATATAGCATTTTCTGTTGAAAAGCCTTTCTGAAAACCAAACTGACATTTTGTTAGTACTTTATTTTTACAAATATGGGAGGCTACTCTTGAATACATTACTTTCTCAAAAATTTTTGATAGAGCTGTCAGAAGAGAGATTGGGCGAATGGCAGCTAACTCTAAATATAGATAAGTGTAAATTAATGCAGATGAATAGGAAAAAGAATCCTGTAATGTTTGAATACTCCATTAGCAGTGTAGCGCTTGACACAGTCACGTTGATTACTTATTTGGGCGTAACATTGCAGAATGATATGAAGTGGGACAAGCATGTAATGACAGTTGTGGGGAAGACGGTTAGTCGTCTTCGTTTCATTGGTAGAATTTTGGGAAGACGTGGTTCATCTGTAAAGAAAACCGCTTATAAAACACTAATGCGACCTGTTCTTGAGTACTGCTCGAGCATTTTGGATCCCTATCAGGTCGGATTGAGGGAGGACATAGAAGCAATTCAAAGGCGGGCTGCTAGATTTGTTACTGGCAGGTTTGATCATCATGCGAGTGTTATGAAAATGCTTCAGGAACTCGGGTGGAAGTCTCTAAGAGGAAAGGAGGCATTCTTTTCGTGAATCGCTATTGAGGAAATTTAGAGAACCAGCATTTGAGGCTGACTGCAGTATAATTTTACTGCCGCCAACTTACATTTCGCGGAAAGACCACAAAGATAAGATAAGAGAGATTAGGGTTCGTACAGAGGCATATAGGCAGACATTTTTCCCTCGTTCTGTTTGGGCATGGAACAGGGAGAGAAGACGCTAGTTGAGGTACGAGGTACCCTCCGCCATGCACCATATGGTGGATTGCGGAGTATGTATGTAGATGTAGATGAAGATGCTTTCAATCGTGTCCCAATGTTTTCCTTTCATGTGTCCTTTTAACCGAGGAAACAAAACAAAGTCAGTGGAAGCCAGGTCAGGATTGTAGGGAGGCTGGGGAACAAATAGGGTCTTGGTCCTGGCCAGGAAGTCGTTGACAATGAAGGCGCTGTGACTTGGGGCGTTGTCATGGTGAACTGTCCACATGTCCTTGATGTCACTTCGGTAGCGCGAGACCCTCTTTTTCAGTCTTTTGAGCAACTACCAAGTAGAAAGCTGAGTTCACTCTAGTCCCAGTAGGTACGAATTCGTGGTGGAAAATGCCTCTAACGCCAAAGAAGAGCATGGTTTTGATTCTAGACTTGCTCATGCGTGCCTTCTTGAGATGGGGCGATGATGGGGTGTGCCACTCTGAATTCTGCCTTTTCGTCTCAGGGTCATCCTCAAAAATCCACGACTCATCACCAGTGATAAATGAGTTTAAAAAATTAGTCTCATTTTCACACATTCCCAACATTTCGAGGCACCGAAGCACTTGTATGTTCTTGTGTTCATCGATCAACACTTTTGGGACGAGTTTGGCATACACCTTTTTCATGTTCAAATCTTCGGTCACAATGTGGAAAACGGTTGTTTTTGACATGTTTAGAGCTTGTGCTATCAATTGAAGGCTCAGCCGTCTGTTAGAGTTCAAACAATTCGCGCACACGTCACATTTTCGTCGGCTCATGTGGTCGATGGCCGTCCACGGCGAGGTTCATTGGTGATCTCCTCTTGGCCCTCCATGAATGACTTGTGCCATTAGAAAACTTGTGATTTGGGCAAGCAATAATTCCCAAAGGCATACTGAAGTAATTGAAACGTTTCGGTGGAGGACTTTCCAAGTTTAATGCAAAATTTGATAGCATACCGTTGCTCTACTGAATGATCCATTGTGCCGTGTTACATAAACTCTAAACGGGGTTGATAGAAACACACGTTCTGACTCTCTGGCAGCTCTCAGCAGAATGAGACAGAGAGTTTTGAAGCTAACACCCCCCTCCACTTGGCCCATCCGGTTACAACACGCTGTTGTGTACCGTTTTGTCAGAAAAAAATTGATCGTATTACTTATGGAACCAGATCTAATTTTGTGCTTAGTTTTGGGTATGTCATCAATTTCCTAATTTATTTTGACTATTCCTAATTAATATCTTTAGTTATAGGATGAAATCGGTAATTGTTTCATAACTTAAAATTCTATTGTTGACTTATAAATCAATATAATCATTTGGAAAAATTCTGTTATTGACTTATAAACAAATATAAACATTTGGAAAAAGAATCACTAGGATTCTTGAAGTATTTATTTGGCTTTATTCAAAAACATGTTAGCAAAGCCAGCTCTTAATTAATTCCATAGTAATTACCAGTTTTGTTCAAAGTATTGTCTGCATAACTATCTGTTAATTTCATCATTTAAACAATTAATTGAGCTTAACCCTTGTGGTAGAAGAGACTGATAAAAAGAACCAATTTTTCGGTGCATTCAGTTAATTTAATTAGTTATGTTTTAAATATAATTTGTTTTTAATTGCAATTTTGAACAGTGTATAGTTTCAATGCCTATTATTGTGATATATAAAAGCCCGATTTTTGTCCTGTGACAGTCAGTCGACGGCCGATGTTCAGATGAAAAACCCGTGCTGGCTAGGTCAACAACAGTGCATCAACTTAACTGTGAAATAAGTGTTACACCAAGAGGCCATGTGTTAAAACAATGACAGTGTCTGTTCAGTTTACTTGAAAGACTGAAATGTGTGGTCAGGTTTTTACTGCTCATAGATGTTCAACAGTAAACTATTGTAGCAGTATGCTGATGTTTGCCTGCAAACTATTAATGAAGCTTATCGAAAATTAAACAATAGCGCACTGGCCATGGGGGGCGGGGGGGGGGGGGGGGGGTGAACAGCCAAAGTAAAGAACTGTGAAAAGCAACTGTGCAATTATCGGCTACATCGTTTAAAGTAGTGTGTTGAACTTCCACCTCTCTATTTTTCAGCCAGTATAGCAACGCAGTACGTCGACATTGAGCACTATCAACGAAGTTTTAGGACTGTCAATCTCCTGTTCGAGCAGTTGTGTGCTCAGGAGTGGATACTTTGCAACAGAACTTTGGTGGCTTTGTCTGTGTGATTTCTACGACGATTATGGTGGCTTCGGTTGAACTTCTCGTTTCCTGAAGTGTCACAATAAGACGAGAAAACATCCATCAGGAAGTGGGTTCTTGCCAGGATATTGCCCTTTGTAGAGTTCCAGTGCCTGAGTAACATTACACTTACCTTCAGCCATAATAAAAGAAAAGTTAGGATGACGCAGTTTTTAATCCCGGATTGGAGGCCACTGAGTCCATAGAAGGAAAAAAATAATAATAAATAAAGGTTTATTCCTCAATGTCCAATATGTACATGCCAGTAACAAGTACACTTGGCAATTGTCGCAACCAGTATACATATGTATGTAATAAGTGACTAAGAATCAATTGTTTTACAGCTCTCTCTTTTTTATAAAGAAAAAACAATTTTAAGAAAGATGCAGAACCTTGAAAACTTGTAAGAATGTCTTTTAAGTAATGCAATCTCGAAGTTTAAAAACTTATCAAAAATTCTAAAAACTCTTAAAATAAAATGCAGTTTCCAGAAATTTCAAAACCTTGAATAAATTTCTTAAAAATGTATTTTTTGGAAAAAAAATCAAGGATTTTCAGGACACAAAGAAATTTTTCAAAACCCTTTACAACAAATGCACTTGCAAGAAAATTTTAGGCTCTTAAAATATTTTAAAAACCCTTTTGTCAAACCACCAAAATCACGAGCATTTATAAAATTTGAGAACAAGTGGCGTCATTGACAAATCAATCAATATTCATTGGCAAGGGAGCTATTAAGAAAGTGAATCCAAAGAGAGCTTTTAAGAAAGTAAATCTATTTAAATAATTTCAAAAAAATACATAAATAATGTTGTAGTTGGCAGGAGAGCCAACACCGTGTTACTAAAGGAGGCCGAAATGCACGCGCTTTAGCTCACGCAGGCTGGCGTGAGGTCTGGAACATGGCAAGGGAATTAGAATTGAGAAAAACGGACGTAGCTGGTGGAATACGTAACTTTAATCCATTAATGGTGAACGTCGTTCTTGACTTTACATGATTCACAATATCAGTAATAACTAATAATGGCGCCTTGCTAGGTCGTAGCAAATAACGTAGCTGAAGGCTATGCTAACTATCGTCTCGGCAAATGAGCGCGTAGAAGTCAGTGAACCATCGCTAGCAAAGTCGGCTGTACAACTGGGGCGAATGCTAGGAAGTCTCTCTAGACCTGCCGTGTGGTGGCGCTCGGTCTGCAATCACTGATAGTGGCGACTCGCGGGTCCGACGTATACTAACGGACCGCGGCCGATTTAAAGGCTACCACCTAGCAAGTGTGGTGTCTTGCGGTGACACCACATTCCTCTCCCGCAAATCGGCGTACGGTTGTGGCATAAGGCTTCCGACCGCCGTGGGGAGGACCGCATGTTGACGTATGCGACGAGGTGGGGAGCCTTTAGGCTGCGTTCACACTGGCGGCCGGGCCGCGCCGACACGGCGTGAGCCTCCCGGAGCCGAGCCGGCGACATCCCGAGTGTTTAATATTGCCGGCGCGAGCAGCACTACAGCTTCTGCAGTACACGCATCACACGTCTTCCTTCTGCCTTCATCACAAGTGTGACTGCACACATCTTTTATTTTAAGATGTTACCTCACATTTCACAATCAGTGAGGAAAAATTACGTTTATTATAATGATACACGCGAAATTACTTTTACTTCTTTTATTTAATCTACCGTATTTACATGCATTTACAACAGTAGTTTGCCAGCGATCGCGGTATTGCCGCCACTGAATAGTTCGCATTTACTTGTAAACGGAGACAGATACGAGTATCACTGAGGGACGGAAATGTGTTCCTACCAGATGACAATGCATTGTAAAGTCACGCTATGGCACGTTACGATAAGCTGTTGTCTGTGACATCTTTTTGCGATGTTCTTACTTTAATGAATGCAGAATAACATATACATGACATTAACTTGTGTCCATCAATTTGGTATCAGAAATTCGGCTAGTATGATAGTAATGACGCAGTTTCCAGATTATGGAACGAAGTAACCAAGGAGTGTGTTTCAGACAGTACACACAAATATAAATTCCTTTCCTTTATAATTTTATTTGTTTTATTTACAATGAAATGAGATACACAAAAATATGGTAAATAGCTAAGTACTTTCAATTCAAAAATTTATTTTTGAAAGGTTTTTTAATTATTTTAAGTTGCATTTTTAACGAAATATTCAACAAAAGTGTTCCTGACAGTTGCTACAAAATTTTTCAGCTTCAACATTGCATCCTTCTCTGTCAATGACAATATTATGAAGCAGACAAATGCACTTGACTATGTGATCAGCTACGTAAATGGATGTTTCAGTTTCCTACCTCAATAGTCTCCACTTACTGGTCTTTATACCAAATGCACATTCAACAACTTTTCTTGCTCTGGAATACATATCATTGTACAGAATCTTCTCGTTGTCCAAATTTCTGCGAGGAAAAGGTCTCATCAAATTCTTTAATAAGGGGTAAGCTTCATCCCCCAAAATGATGTACGGTAGTTCCTGACATTCCTTCAAGTCTTGTTGGTGGCGGTAATAACAGCTCCTCATTTGTAAGTTTCTTATATAACATACTTTCTTTAAACACGACTGCATCAGACTGTTTACCGTAGGCACCAACATCTACAGCTATAAATTTGTAATTTGCATCAGCAACTGCTTGGAGTACAATCGAATAATACTGTTTGTAACTGTAAAACATGCCGCCAGAAAGTTTAGGACATTGGACACGTATGTGCTTCCCGTCTATACATCCAACACAGTTTGGAAATCCCCACCTCGTATGCATTTCACTGGCAATTTGTTTAAATCGAGAAACAGTTGGCGTTGGTAAATGAATGGGAGCAAGCGACTCCCATATGGCCATACAAACGTCTTTCACCACCGCTGATACGGTGGACACTCCTAATCGGAATGACCATGCTAGTGCATGAAAGGAGATGCCAGGGGACAGATACCTGAGAAAAAAATCGTAAAATGTGTTACTCAAGTGTGGTGTTGGGCGAAGTTTTTACAGTTTTGTTTGCACAGTACATATTTACTTAGTCCATGTCATTTCACAGTTGTACAACAATAAATAATTTCTAGCACCCTTCTATATTCTTTCAATGAAAATAATGAAATCGAAATGCAAAGACCTGAGAAACAGTTACAGAGAATAACTTGTGTAACTTGGCAAAATAAGGTCATGTGATCCAGGGAATAGCATATTAAAATGCAATTCCACTCGGGCTTTATTCTGTCATGCGATTTTCCTAAATTTCAAGAGCTGTGCACAGTTCCTTATCAGTGGAAATATAACCACTGAGTCAAAGGGCATTATCTCAAAACTCTTCGCCTATCAATCTGTCTATCTTACAAGGTAATGAAAATTTTGCGAGGTCATCAGTGGCGCCACATGATGGACCATCACCACTGCCAAGCGCTGCATCATGAAGAAAAAAGAAGAAAAAAGTTGGAAAATTCTGAAGGAGTATTTCTGCGATTCTCCGTTGAAGGCACAGCAAGACATTACCCAAAATGACGAAGCTAATTACTTCCTAATGATACTCAGGAGTCCCATAAACTCTCTTCCCCTCAGAGGTAAGCGTTTGTGAAACTTAAAATACAAAAGCATGACTACAATTAATTGGGGTAGTGAATGCTGTACGAAGTTCTACTGCAAACCAAAAAGTGTGTACTAACGAATCTTACCTTATCGTTATACACTCCTGGAAATTGAAATAAGAACACCGTGAATTCATTGTCCCAGGAAGGGGAAACTTTATTGACACATTCCTGGGGTCAGATACATCACATGATCACACTGACAGAACCACAGTCACATAGACACAGGCAACAGAGCATGCACAATGTCGGCACTAGTACAGTGTATATCCACCTTTCGCAGCAATGCAGGCTGCTATTCTCCCATGGAGACGATCGTAGAGATGCTGGATGTAGTCCTGTGGAACGGCTTGCCATGCCATTTCCACCTGGCGCCTCAGTTGGACCAGCGTTTGATCTGGACGTGCAGACCGCGTGAGACGACGCTTCATCCAGTCCCAAACATGCTCAATGGGGGACAGATCTGGAGATCTTGCTGGCCAGGGTAGTTGACTTACACCTTCTAGAGCACATTGGGTGGCACGGGATACATGCCGACGTGCATTGTCCTGTTGGAACAGCTAGTTCCCTTGCCGGTCTAGGAATGGTAGAACGATAGGTTCGATGACGGTTTGGATGTACCGTGCACTATTCAGTGTCCCCTCGACGATCACCAGAGGTGTACGGCCAGTGTAGGAGATCGCTCCCCACACCATGATGCCGGGTGTTGGCCCTTTGTGCCTCGGTCGTATGCAGTCCTGATTGTGGCGCTCACCTGCACGGCGCCAAACACGCATACGACCATCATTGGCACCAAGGCAGAAGCGACTCTCATCGCTGAAGACGACACGTCTCCATTCGTCCCTCCATTCACGCCTGTCGCGACACCACTGGAGGCAGGCTGCACGATGTTGGGGCGTGAGCGGAAGACGGCCTAACGGTGTGCGGGACCGTAGCCCAGCTTAATGGAGACGGTTGCGAATGGTCCTCGCCGATACCCCAGGAGCAACAGTGTCCCTAATTTGCTGGGAAGTGGCGGTGCGGTCCCTTACGGCACTGGGTAGGATCCTACGGTCTTGGCGTGCATCCGTGCGTCGCTGCGGTCCAGTCCCAGGTCGACGGGCACGTGCACCTTCCGCCGACCACTGGCGACAACATCGATGTACTGTGGAGACCTCACGCCCCACGTGTTGAGCAATTCGGCGGTACGTCCACCCGGCCTCCCGCATGCCCACTATACGCCCTCGCTCAAAGTCCGTCAACTGCACATACGGTTCACGTCCACGCTGTCGCGGCATGCTACCAGTGTTAAAGACTGCGATGGAACTCCGTATGCCACGGCAAACTGGCTGACACTGACGGCGGCGGTGCACAAATGCTGCGCAGCTAGCGCCATTCGACGGCCAACGCCGCGGTTCCTGGTGTGTCCGCTGTGCCGTGCGTGTGATCATTGCTTGTACAGCCCTCTCGCAGTGTCCGGAGCAAGTATGGTGGGTCTGACACACCGGTGTCAATGTGTTCTTTTTTCCATTTCCAGGAGTGTACACAATGTTTCTTCTACTGTTATACTTCTGCGAAAATTTATGTTCTGTTTCGAAATTTTGTCTTGAATGTTCTGCAGCACATACTGAAATGTATTATGATTCATTCTGTAATATGAATAAAAATTTTCAGGATAGTTTTTAAGTTCTTCATGTAAAGCAAAAAACTCTCCTAATTGTCTGTCGCTATTTATGGGATGAATCCATAACCTAGTTCATCTGTACTTCAAAACTCGACGATTTACTGCAGAGGCAAAACAATACCAATAAAAGAGTGAAGACATTGTTCTACAAGACAGCACAGACTAGCTAAAGGCGAGCAACTGTTACATTGTTCTACAAGACAGCACAGACCAGCTAAAGGCGAGTAACTGTTGACTGCAGCTGCGTTTTCTACTGACTTGCTTGTCAGCTGTCGAAGGGTACGGATTTTTTTTAAATTTATTTATTTGGCCTCCGGCAGCTAACAGCCATTTAGCCAAAGAGTGGGGATTACCTTGACAGCGCAGCGCAGCCCGCCAAGGAAGAAAAAAAACAATGAATTTCTGTCAAAGTAGACAACGAGACTACAGAATTGCGCTTCAGTTTCTGCAGTAAACGTATCACAAATCTCCAGTTTGTTTTTGTAATTAGTTTTACATCATATTTTATCAGACCTATGTCACTGACACTTCTATCTAGACACTTTATCTAGACAATGAGACCACTAAAATAATACGAGGGACCGACACAAGGTCTGCGCTGATCACAAGTAATTTGCTTTTTTTCTGTCCTGCATTATATGGCTACACTAAACCAAGCTGTAACCGCGCGATCTTGCGGACGCGGCACTGACGCCACTGAATTGCTCTCATTACTTGTGACCAGAGACAGATACCAGTATCATTGTCGTTTCAAAAACTTTTTGGTACTTTTAGCTGCATTTCATTCCCAACAATGTATGGTCTAAAACGGATCTAACAGTAAGCTACCAGCTACATACCTTTTTCACTACAAGATTTGTAAATCAAGTGCACAACGTTGACAAATAGCATCATTTCACGATAATTGCTAAGAAATATGGAAAGATAAATGATACAATACGAAGCTAAGATGTTACACTACCACGTGTACAAAAATCAGATTTTGTGGCCGCATACTTTCTTCAGAATCGGTTGGGAAGCGTTACGAAACTAAGAAATCACGCAGAAACGAAAAGTAGACTTTTTTCTTTTTTCACGACGTAAGTAACGCTTTTAAGGGAAAAATTAGTTCATAAAACGATGTGGCGAAGTCTCACATACCGCTAAGAATTTTTAAGACATGAAAATCGGAGAAGTGGATAACAACAGGCAAGGCTGTGCCACCCGCACCCTGCCATTCGCACCGCGGGGAGCTAGGAAATACCTGAAAACCTGCTCCAGAGTGCACGCCAACATGCGGTGTATGCGCCCGTAGAGAGACAGGAGGGGCCGAAGGGTCGACCTCCATCGGGCCGGGACACCCGACGGGCGAAGATGACATATGGTCCGGAGCGGGCAAGAGTTCCACGTCGGAGGACAACTGGTCACGGGAAGCGATCGGCGGCGCGTGACCCAGGGAGGCGCCCGGCGGTTGCAGCGGCACGTCCACTGCGGGCGTCGCCGGCGGGAGAACAGGCGGCGGCGGCGGTGGCGGCGGCGCGTCGCCATGGGGCAAAATGGAAGGCAGCGTCGGTAACACCTGGGGCTGAGGCGAGCCAGTAGATGGGTCCCCGGGGCGCTGACCGGACGGCACCGTCGCTGAAAGCAGACGGCGAGCGGCAGATCCCGTGTGACGACAGTGGCTCAGCTGATTGAGATGCCGAAGCACCTCACCAGAGGCCCCCAAAACCAGATACACAGCGCGTCTGAGGCAGTGAAGAATGAGCCCTTCGAGCCAACGCCGTGAGCCTCGATAGTGGTGATAGTAGACAACGTTGCCTGGAGCAAAAGCAGGTGACTGCCGCTGCACAGGAACCTGATGCGGCGGATGTAGCGAAGACATCAAGGTTCAATGAGGGCGACCGTGGAGCAACTCAGCTGGCGAGCGACCATCTCGGAGCTGAGAGCGATACGAGGACAAGAAGAGCAATAACGCATCCTCCCGAGAATGCGACTCTTTTAACTTCAACATCTGTGACTTGAAAGTCCTAACCAATCGTTCAGCGGCACCGTTTGAATGTGGCGAAAACGGCGCGGACGTCAGATGTTGAATACCATTGGCCCTGCAGAATGACTGAAATTCTGTGGACATGAATTGTGGGCCATTGTCGGAAACAATAGTCTGTGGAAAACCTTCAATGCAAAAGATAGCGGATAACGCTTGGATGGTGGCAGATGACGTCGTGGAAGACATCCGGACAACAAAAGGAAAATTACTGAATGAATCTACCACAACCAACCATCGAGCATTCCAGAATGGACCAGTAAAATCGATAAAATCGATGTGTAAGCGTTGCCAAGGGGAAGTGGCTTTTGGCCATGCAAAGAATTTCAGCGGAGGTGCTGATTGTTGTTCGGCACACATCATGCAAGAAGAGCACATATTTGTAATCGCGGCATCGATTCCGAACCAAGTACAGTGCTGACGAGCAAGTTGTTTCGTTCTCACTATACCCCAATGTCCTTGGTGGAGAAGCTGTTAGAGGACTGTAACGAACGCGGGACCACGACCCTGGACTGATCATTATCAGATCGCTACAGCAAAACACCACGTCGTACAAAAGTCTCGTTGTGAGCAAAAAATCGGCGAACCAACGGGTCCCCGATCCGTGACTTTGACAAGGGCCATTGCGTAGCAACAAAACACAGAATGGGAGCAAGTACAGGGTCGGCAGCTGTGGCTGTAGCTACACGACGAAAATCTATCGGAAACGATTCGACCACGTCATCGATTTCCGCATCAATGAACATACAAGCAAGTTCGGAGGAATCGAATGTCCTATCCTCAGCAACAGGCAAGCGGGACAACGCATCGGCGTTTCCGTGCTTAGCAGTGGACTCATACAAGATATCGTAGCGGTACTGCGAGAGGAAAATAGACCAGCGAATGAATTTCTGCGCTGTACATGGAGGTACAGGCTTGGTCGGATGAAAAAGAGATGTCAAAGGTTTGTGGTCTGTGATTATGGTAAAGTGACGACCATACAAGAAATCATGGAACTTTGTAACACCAGATACGAGAGCCAATGCTTCTTTCTCGATCTATGAATAATTTCTTTGAGCAGACGAGAGCAATTTGGACGCAAAGGCAATAGGGCGATCGTACGATCCATCTTTGTGCGCAAGCACAGCACCGATCCCGAAATCCGATGCATCCACCATCAACAAGAGGGGCTTTTGGGGATTGAATGGCGTAAGGCAAGTATTGGAAAGCAACGCCGATTTCAACTGGCGAAAGGCGCTTTCGCACTCCGTCGTCCAGACGAACGGAACACCTTTACGGCGTAAGCGATGAAGCGGAGCTGAAATGGAAGAGGCGTGTGATATGTAACGGTGATAATAATTATTTTTTCCCAGCACACTCTGTAGCTGCTTCAAATTCTGGGGCGAAGGCAAGTCTTGTATGGCACGAAGGTGCGTGGGACTGGGATGTATGCCTTGGGCATTCAGTACATGTCCCAAATATGGCAAGTCACGAGCAAAAAACACATAATGTTCTGAGATTGGCCAAATGTTCTTCTTCCGTCTTTCCAGAGAGCACAATATCGTCCAGATAATTTGCTGCAGTAGGGGCCGACGCACAAACAGGGTGTAGATATTGCTGAAACAATGCAGGGCCGGATGCACACCCGAATGGCAGGCGTTTGAATTGATACAACCCATGTTGCGTGTTAACCACCAAAACGCTCTGGGATTCTTCGTCCACCGGTATTTGCAAGACGCATCTGCGAGGTCCAACTTCGAAAAATATTTACCTGGGCATAGTTTGTCAAAAAGATCTTCCGGGCGGGGTAAAGGAAAAGTTGCAATCACTAGTTGTGGATTCACTGTTGCCTTGAAGTCCACACAAAGTCTCAATTTGCCGGAAGGTTTTGGCAAAATTACTAAGGTTGATGCCCAGAGAGAAGCCTGCACACCTTAAATTACACCTTGTGATTCCAAATCGGGTAATGTTTTTGCGACCTCATCACGCAATACGTGGGGAACATTGTGCGCTCTGAAAAATTTCGGTTGCGCGTTTACTTTCAGGTCCAAATGTGCTTTATAGTTCTTAGCGCAACCGAGGCCCGGAGCAAAAATTTCTGCAAATTCTTCACATAGACGAGAAACACTGTCTGAAGGCACAGTCTGGTTCACTGACAGGACCTTATTTACTACAGACAAGTTAAACAACTGAAATAAATCGAAACCAAACAAATTCTCTGCAGAAGAAGAACGAAGGACGTAAACTGACACAAGTTTTGTTTGTCCTTTCTATGTTGCAGGAAGGCTGCAATGTCCTAACACAGGGATATCTTGACCTGAATAACTACTTAATTTAACATTTGCGGCACGCAACGGAGGTGTGCCCAGAAGTTTGTACGTGCCTTGATTGATCAGTGAAATTGCAGCTCCGGTATCGAGCTGGAATGGTATCACTTTGCCGTTAATGTCCAAGTCTACAAAAAGTTTATTGTCCTAGTGACGACAAGAGCGACTGTCTCGTGCAACGTGAACGGACACTGGTACATAATCACTTGCGACTTGACGGGAGTTCCGGCGATGTCGACACACACTATTTTTGGGACGAACACAGTCACTGTTAGAGAGAGTGGCACTGGGCGGAGTGGAATCAACTACATGAATTTCCATGGGCGAAGTTTCGCGAGCCTGAGTATCCTTGGTTCGATTCCGATTCCGGCGCGATGCAAAGGGCCTGGAACGGTTTTGAGAGTCCGATCAGAGCTTTCTCTGGCAAACACTCTGAACATGTCCTTTCTTATTACAATAAAAGCAAATAGCTTGGCGTGACGTGCAATTCTCACACGAATGTTTAGCAGCACACCGCGGGCATGATTTGATCACTGCATTTGCTTGCCTGCGCGGCACACGTGGTTGAGAGCCTGGCGGCATTGGTGCGGCCGGGCGCGAGGGCTGTTTACTGCTCTGTGCAGCTCACCCGGCGGCCCGGTTAACCTGACACACTGCTGGCGAAGTTTCAAATGATTCCTGAGCAAAGTCAAGTGTGTCCTGCCGATCCAATATGTCCATCACTTGTTGAAGGGAGGGATTTACAAGTTTCAAGATCTGTTCCCTTATACGAACATCAGAAACGTTCTGTGCAATTGCATCACGTACCATAGTATCTGAATAAGGGAGTCCACATTGACACTCAAAAGCACAATCCCTAGTAAGGCCTTACAAGGTTGCAACCCACTCCCGATTGGTCTGACCTGCCGTACGTTTCGTACGAAAGAAGGTATACCTTTTCGCAACTACATTGACTGATTCTTTGAAATAGGCATCTAATGCAGACAAAATTTCTTCGTAGGACAGAGTTGCTACTTCCCGTTGGGGAAATAATTTGACTATCACACGGTACGTATTCACGCCGACGGATGAAAGGAGAAAAGGCTGCCGCTCGTTACCTTGAATTCTGGAGGCGGCGAGATGGAATCCAAATTGGCGTGACCACTCCATCCAGCTTTCGTGTGCAGCATCAAAAGGTCGAAAAGTTGGTGCAACAGCGTGTTGTGGCTGCGTTAGCGGTGAAGCGGCTGCTGCCGCATCGTTTTGCATCGCACGTTGACCCTGGACGAGCTGTCCAAGAGCATCCGGTAGGGCCTGCGTCTGTTGATTCTGTAAGCGATAAAATTCGGACAGTACATCTGGAGATTGTGGCGAAGCCATTACACAAGTAAATCAGGGCAATTTAGATAAGAACACTTTTACTCTCGTCGCCAATGTTGTGGTTGCCAGGAGAGCCAACATCGTATTGCTAAAGGAGGCCGAAAGGCACGCGTTTTAGCTCACGCAAGCTGGCGTGAGGTGGAACAGGACAAGGAAATTAGAATTTAGAAACAACGGACGTAGCTGGTGGAATACTTAACTTTAATCCATTAATGGTGAACGTCGCTCTTGACATTACATGATTCACAATATCAATAATAACTGATAATGGCGCCTTGCTACGTCATAGCAAATAACGTAGCTGAAGGCTATGCTAACTATCAAATGGTTCAAATGGCTCTGAGCACTATGGGACTTAACATCTTAGGTCATCAGTCCCCTAGAACTTAGAACTACTTAAACCTAACTGACCTAAGGACATCACACAACACCCAGCCATCACGAGGCAGAGAAAATCCCTGACCCCGCCGGGAATCGAACCCGGGAACCCGGGCGTGGGAAGCGAGAACGCTACCGCACGACCACGAGATGCGGGCTGCTAACTATCGTCTCGGCAAATGAGAGCGTAGAAGTCAGTGAACCATCGCTAGCAAAGTCGGCTGTGCAACTGGGGCGAGTGCTTGGAAGTCTCTCTAGACCTGCCGTGTGGTGGCACTCGGTCTGCAATCACTGATAGTGGCGACACGCGGGTCCGACGTATACTAACGGACCGCGGCCGGTTTAAAGGCTACCGCCTAGCGAGTGTGGTGTCCGGCGGTGACACCACAAATAGTACTAGACTTAAACCAGCCCGCGAACGAGCACACACAACTGGGACCCAGGTGACACCACCTTACTCTCCCACTGGGTGTTTGCTGTGTGGTTTCACCGCCAGACACCACACTTGCTAGGTGGTAGCCTTTAAATCGGCCGCGGTCCGTTAGTATACGTCGGACCTGCGTGTCGCCACTATCAATGATTGCAGACCGAGCGCCGCCACACGGCAGGTCTAGAGAGTCTTCCTAGCACTCGCCCCAGTTGTACAGCCGACTTTGCTAGCGATGGTTCACTGACAAAATACGCTCTCATTTGCCGAGACCATAGTTAGCATAGCCTTCAGCTGCGTTATTTGCTACGACCTAGCAAGACGCCATTATCCGTTACTATTGATCTTGTGAAATATGTACCGTCCAGACCGCCGTTCGTCATTATTGGATTAAAGTTAAGTATTCCACCAGCTACGTCCGTTGTTTCTAAATTCTAATTTCCTTGTCCTGTTCCAGACCTCACGCCAGCCTGCGTGAGCTAAATCGCGTGCCTTTCGGCCTCCTCTACGAACACGGTGTTAGCTCTCCTGCCAACTACAACATTGGCGACGAGAGTAAAAGTGTTCTTATCTAAATAGCCCTGATTTACTTGTGTAATGGCTTCGCCACAATCTCCAGATATACTGTCGGAATTCGCTTACAGAATCAGCAGACGCAGGCCTTACTGGATGCCCTTGGACAGCTTGTCCAGGGTCAACGTGTGATGCAAAACGATGCGGCAGCAGCCGCTTCACCGGTAACGCAGCCACAACACGCTGCACGCTGTTGCACCAACTTTTCGACCTTTTGATGCTGCACACGAAAGCTGGACGGAGTGGTCACGCCAATTTGGATTCCATCGCGCCGCCTACAGAATTCAAGGTAACGAGCGGCAGCCTTTTCTCCTTTCTTCAGTAGGGGTGACCACGTTCTGTGTGATAGTCAAATTATTTCCCCGACGCGACGTAGCAACTATGTCCTACGAAGAAATTTTGTCTGCATTAGATGCATATTTCAAAGAATCAGTCAACGTAGTTGCAAAACGGTATACCTTCTTTCATATAAAACATATGGCAGGTGACACTAATCGGGAGTGGGTTGCAACCTTGTAAGGCCTTACTAGGGATTGTGCTTTTGAGTGTCAGTGTGGACTCCCTTATTCAGATACTATGGTACGTGTTGCAATTGCACAGAACGTTTCTGATGCGCGTATAAGGGAACAGATTTTGAAACTTGTAAATCCCTCCCTTCAACAAGTGATGGACATATTGGATCGACAGGACACACTTGACTTTGCTCAGGAATCATTTGAAATTTTGCCAGCAGTGTGTCAGCTGGGCGAGCTTCCGGCAAATTGAGACTTTGTGTGGACTTCAAGGCAACAGTGAATCCACAACTAGTGATTGCAACTTTTCCTTTACCCCGCCTGGAAGATCTTTTTGACAAACTGTGCCCGGGTAAATATTTTTCGAAGTTGGACCTCGCAGATGCGTACTTGGAAATACCGGTGGACGAAGAATCCCAGAGCGTTTTGATGGTTAACACGCATCTTGGTTTGCATCGAATCAAACGACTGCCATTCGGGTGTGCATCCGCCCCTGCATTGTTTCAGCAATATCTACAAACTGTTTGTGCATCGGTCCCTACTGCAGCAAATTATCTGGACGATATTGTGCTCTCTGGAAAGACGGAAGAACATTTGGCCAATCTCAGAACATTCTTTCAGGTCTTGCGACAAAATGGTCTTCGCTTGCGGAAGGACAAATGTGTGTTTTTTGCTCGGGACTTGCCGTACTTGGGATATGTAATCAATGTCCAAGCCATACATCCCAGTCCCACGCACCTTCGTGCCATACAAGACTTGCTTTCGCCCCAGAATTTGAAGCAGCTACAGAGTGTTGGGAAAAATTAATTATTACCACTGTTATATATCACAAGCCTCTTACATTTCAGATCCGCTTCATCGCTTACGCCGTAAAGGTGTTCCGTTCGTCTGGACGACGGAATACGAATGCGCCTTTCGCCAGTTGAAATCGACGTTGCTTTCCAATACTTGCCTTACGCCATTCGATCCCCAGAAGCCCCTCTTGTTGATGGTGGATGCATCGGATTTCGGGATCGGTGCTGTGCTTGCGCACAAAGATGGTTCGCACGATCACCCTATTGCCATTGCGTCCAAAATGCTCTCGTCTGCTCAAAGAAATTATTCACAGATCGAGAAAGAAGCATTGGCTCTAGTATTTGGTGTTACAAAGTTTCGTGATTTCTTGTAAGGTCGTCACTTTACCATAATCACAGACTACAAACCTTTGACATCGCTTTTTCATCCGACCAAGCCTGTACCTCCATGTACAGCGCAGAAATTCATTCACTGGTTTATTTTCCTGTCGCAGTACCGCTACGATATCTTGTATGAGTCCACTGCTAAGCACGGAAACGCCGATGCGTTGTCCCGCTTGCCTGTTGCTGAGGATAGGGCATTCAATTCCTCCGAACTTGCTTGCATGTTCATTGATGCGGAAACCGATGACGTGGTCGAATCGTTGCCGATGTGTAGCTACAGCCACAGCTGCCGACCCTGTACTTGCTCCCATTCTGCGTTTTGTTCCTACGCAATGGACCTTGTCAAAGTCACGGATCGGAGACCCAATGGTTTGCAGATTTTTTGCTCACAAGGAGAGACTTTTTGTACGACGTGGTGTTTTGCTGTTGTGTTCTGATAATGATCAGTCCAGGGTCGTGGTCCCGCGTTCGTTACAGTCCTCTGTCTTACATCTTCTCCTAGACAGGCATTGAGGTATAGTCAGAACGAAACAACTTGCTTATCAGCACTGTACTTGGTTCGGAATCGATGCCGCGATTACAAATATGTGCTCTTCTTGCATAGTGTGTACCGAATAACAGTCAGCACCACCGCGAAAATTCTTTGCATGGCCAAAAGCCACTTCCCCTTGGCAACGCTTACACTTCGATTTTGCTGGTCCATTCTGGAATTTTCGATGGTTGGTTGTGGTAGATTCATTCAGTAATTTTCCTTTTGTTGTCCAGATGTCTTCCATGACGTCATCTGCCACCATCCAAGCGTTATTCCGCTATCTTTTGCATTGAAGGTTTTCCACAGACTATTGTTTCCGACAATGGCCCACAATTCATGTCCACAAAATTTCAGTCATTCTGCGAGGCCAATGGTATTCAACATCTGACGTCCGCGCCATTTTCGCCACAGTCAAACCGTGCGCTGAACGATTGGTTAGGACTTTCAAGTCACAGATGTTGAAGTTGAAAGTGTCGCATTCTCGGGAGGATGCGTTATTGCTCTTTTTGTCCTCGTATCGCTCTCAGCCGCGAGATGGTCGCTCGCCGGCTGCATTGCTCCACGCTCGTCATCATCGAACCTTGATGTCTTTGCCACATCCGCCGCATCAGGTTCCTGTGCAGCGGCAGACACCTACTTTTGCTCCAGGCGACGTTGTCTACTATCGCCACTATCGAGGTTCACGGCGTTGGCTCAAAGGGCGCATTCTTCGCTGCCTCGGCAGCTCTATGTATCTGGTTTTGGGGGCCTCTGGTGAGGTGCGTCGGCATCTCAATCAGCTGTGCCTCTGTCATCGCACGGGATCTGCCGCTCCCCGTCTGCTTTTAGCGACAGTGCCGTGCGGTCAGCGCCCCAGGAACCCATCTACAGGCTCGCCTCAGCCCCAGGTGTTACCAACGCTGCCTTCCATTTTGCCCCATGGCGACGCGCCGCAGCCACTGCCGCCGCCGGCTGTTCTCCCTCCGGCGACGCCCGCAGTGGACGAGTCGCTGCAACCCCTGGGCGTGTCCCTGGGCCATGCGTCGCCGATCGCTTCCCGTGACCAGTTGTCCTCCGACATGGAACTCTTGCCCGCTCCGGACAATGTCATCTTCACCCGTCGGGTGCCCCGGCCCGATGGAGGTCGACCCTTCGGCCCCTCCTGTCTCTCTATGGGCGCATACACCACATCTTGGCATGCACCCTGGAGCAGGTTTTCAGGCGTTTCCTAGCTCCCCGTGGTCCGAATGGCAGGGTGCGGGTGGCACAGCCTCACCTGTTGTTAGGCTCCCCATCTCGTAGCAAACGTCAACATGGGGTCCTCCCCACGGTGGGCGGAAGCCTTATTCCACAACTGTACGCCGATTTGCAGGGGAGGAATGTGGTGTCACCGCCAGACACCACACTTACTAGGTGATAGCCTTTAAATCGGCCGCGGTCCATTAGTATACGTCGGACCCGCGTGTCGACAATATCAGTGATTGCAGACCGAGCGCCGCCACATGGCAGGTCTAGAGAGACTTCCTATCACTCGCCCCAGTTGTACAGCTGACTTTGCTAGCGATGGTTCACTGACAAAATACGCTCTCATTTGCCGAGACGATAGTTAGCATAGCCTTCAGCTACGTTATTTGCTACGACCTAGCAAGGCACCATTATCCGTTACTATTGATCTTGTGAAATATGTACCGCCCAGACCGCCGTTCTTCATTGTTGGATTAAAGTTAAGTATTCCACCAGCTATGTCCATTGTTTCTAAATTCTAATTTCCTGGTCATGTTCCAGACCTCACGCCAGCCTGCGTGAGCTAAATCGCGTGCCTTTCGGCCTCCTCTAGGAACACGGTGTTGGGTCTCCTGCCAACCACAACACTGTGTATACGGCCCATCACCCCTCAGGATAGGGCACGTAACAAGAGCAAAATACAAATGTTCTAAAACGGGAAAATCAGTCAGCTTTAAGCTCATGACCCTCTGAGACACCTGAAGGCACAACTGAATATGCTTTACCAGAACACCTTACCAAAACAAAATAGCTCAGAGCTGTTCAGTGTGTAGGTGAGAGTTGTTGAACAATTAAATTTACTAATGGCAAACACCTCACCTTTTTAATAACATGAGCATGATTTAAGGAAAATTAATTTTACTAATGGTAAGTACCTTGCTTTTTTGATAAATGATGATCATAACTTAAAGAACACAGCCATTCAGTGTAGAACAAGGGCTGCTGCATGATTAAATTTACTAAGGACATAAGAGCTAGTTAAAAGGCATTGTAACAGTAACAGTTTTTTGGAAGTTGAAATAGGGGGTTTAGCATTGGTGTCTACTAGTCCTTGCCAATCACAGGTTTAAGTTTAGGCAAGGCAGTCTGATGTAGTAGTCATCAGTTATAATGGATCACAAACAAAGGAAATCAGACACCAGAAGTTACAGTGCCACAGAATCCCAAACACAGAATGGCAGAAGGGAGTGCATCATTTGGAAGCTGATGTTCGTAATGATGTAGCCAGCCAGTCAGTGAGCACTAAGAAGCATTCAGCCTGTCTGAATAAACACGGGGTTACTCACACTATAGGTTGACCCATAACGTGCAACAACCTTCATCCAATTCTTTATCACACATTGCCAACATACCGACAGCAACCAGCTCTTCCCCCTGTCCCTCTGCATTGTATTCAGGGTTTCCTGTGATTGTGCATGTCATCCCCATCCATAACAGCACTCTCTCCTCCTGCATGCACACTCCAGCCCATCTTCTTGCCAGTGCCAGAGGAGACCCCTCATTCCAGAAATAGGAACTCCGCGCACTGTACGGATGAACGCTGGCCATTAGTATCAATACAAACGTATTGACCTGCCCAGGTTAATGCAAAAATCGAGATGGAACCCCAGTCTCTTGCTTCTCCATTACCACAGTTTTACTTGCCACTTTGCTACATATTATTGATTCAGATGTGCCCTGATATTTCAACTAGTCTTTAAATCTTGGAGCAAGTTGCTAATACACAACAATCTGCTTACAACCACACATAGCCTGTGAAAATGGCGCAGCATTTTCCCTGTTATTCCCTCTGCTCTTTTACTTTGCATACAGAAGTTCTTAATGTATACTCATTTCTGATGTTCAAGACTGACGTTCTTCCTCACACATTCCCATTCATCTTAATGTCCACAGGATCAATGCATTCTCTAACAAATCATTTAATGACCACACATTGGACAGGGGAGAGTTGAGCGGGAAGGCAAACATGAGTATGGTGTTGAGTGGTCTTGTGGGCTTCATGGTTGGCAGTACTGAAATCAAATGAAAGCCAATTCATTGACTTATCTCAACACCTCTGAGAGCATGAATGATTATCAGAGCCATCTTAATGCTTCTGTTAATCCTTTCCATGAAGAAAGGCTATGGATAGTACAACATAGTGATTACATGAGATGCCATGGCAGAAGCATAATCCCTTAAATTCTCTTGATGTAAAGGTGGGAGCATTATCGCTCACCAGTGCCTTTTGGGGACTAAAACTATCGAGTGTCCCTTGCAGATGCTGAATGCTGATAGCAACAGTCATCACCTTGCTAGGGATCAACCAAATGACCCTAGTAAATGTGTCAATCTGTGACATTCTTCCTTGATGTTCTTTTTACTGACTTCTCAAACAAAGTAAGTGCTTTATGGGGCGAGCAAAAACCCATGATGGCATAGGCAGGTGAAACATACGCATCAATGGATAGTTAATGTCTATTTACGGATACTTGATATTACTATTATTGCCTTTATTTCATCAATGATAACCTAAACAACAGGGCATAATCCAACTCTTCCTCATATTATGGATGAAGCACTGCTAAGAATCATCATGTTTGCAGGCTGTGTTCTGAGCTAAAGATATCTTACTGGATGGATTGTTTGTGGAGGAAGATTGAACTCACCTACTCGGTCTCTTGACTTACGTCTTTTTTGTTTGGAGATGCATGAAAGATGTCATTTATCACAATACTCCAGCAACTCTAGAGAACAAGCAGGAACATATAGTACTTGCTTGTAATTCACTTCAGCATGTGACATAGGTAACAGTGTTGAATTCTTTCATCCATTGTGTGGAACAGTGTATCAGTGTCGATGATTTTGAGCACCTATGAATGTTCTACCCCTTCTTGTGCCCACAATGGAGTACGGATAGCAAAATAGTATTCTCCAGGTTTCACTTTCTTATTAACTTGACTGTTAAGTTTCTTTGAATACAATATAGAGGCAATTTTGAACCGATCAAGTGGAGAGAATGCTGCTGTCCAAATCTTCAAAACAAACAAAGTTAGAAGAAAAGCAGATACTGTATGTGTATGTGTACGTTAACAACTGACTAATAATTTTTTTTTCTTCTGGGCAGAAAGTTATTTGGGGTGGTCAAGTTAAATGGGACATCCTATATAAAGTTGTGCCTGGTCAAAATTGAATATGATCTAAGATATCCGTAACTTCAAATTATGTTACTAATCTTTCACTAACTCTGTTACTCATTGGGTACTTTATGCCCAGCTTACAGGCAAAATGTTTCATTTACTCCCTCATTCACATACACAGCCTTATAGGAATAGTGTTTGCTTTAATTTGTTACTGTTGCTGTTGTTGTCGTCATCTTCAGTTCAATCACTGGTTTGATGCAGCTCTCCAAGCTAGTCTATCCTGTGAAAGGCTCTTCACCCCTGAATACTGCACACTGAAATATTGCAACCTACATCCATGCGAACTGGCTTACTGTATTCATGCCTAGGTTTCTCTCTATAATTTTTAAGCCCCACACTTCCCTCCATTACCTACCAAATTGAATATTTCTTGATGCTTCAAGATGTTTTATATTAACTGAGTCCTTCTTTTAATCAAGTTGTGCCATAAAGTTCTTTTTTATTCTATTTGATTCAGAACCTCCTCATTAGATAATGATCTGTCTGTCTTATCGTCTGCATTCCTCTGTAGAACCAAATTTTGAAAGGTTCTATGCTCTTCTTGTCTGAATTCTCTATTGTTCACATTTCGCTTCCATGCAGGATTACACTCCAGATAAATACCTCAGAAAAGACTTACTAACACTTATATTTATTTTTAATAGTGACAACTTCCTCTTTTTCAGTAATTCTTTTCTTGCTAGAGCCAGTCACGATTTTATTTCCTCTCTGCTTCATGCATCATCAGCTATTTTACTGCCCAAATACCAGAACTAATTCACTACTTTTAGTGTCTCATTTCCCAGTCTAATTCTCTTAGCATCTATTGATTTAATTCCACTGCATTCCATTTCCCTTGTTTTACCTTTGTTGATTTTCATTTTATAATGTTTTTTTCCAAGCCACCACCCACTCTTTGCAATGCTATCCCAACTCCCTGCCATCTCTGACAAAACTACACTGTCACTGGCAAAACTCAGTTTTTAGCTCTCCATGAATTTTAGTGCCCTGTTTAAAGTTCTCCTTGCTTCCCTTTATTGTTTGTTCAATGTAAAAATTCAATAATGTTGAATATTGGTTACAATCCTCTCTCAGTTCAATCTCAACCACTGCTTTCCTTTCATGTTCTTTGACTCTTATAACTACCGTCTGGGTTCTCCTAGCATCTTATCCCAGCAGCCTCAATATATCAGAGTGTACTCCAGACAACATTGTCAAGAGCTTCCTCTAAATCTAGCAAAGCTACAAACATAGCTTTGCCTTTCTTCAACCTACCTTCTAACACAAGACATAGGTCTTGTGCTCCAACATTACTTCAAAACCCAAACTGATATTCCTCGAGGTCAGCTTCTACTAGTTTTACATACTTCTGCAAAAAATTCATATCAGTACTTTGCAAGCAAAACTTATTAAACTGATGGTTCAGTAATATTCATACCTGCCTGCACCTTCCTTCTGATATTGGAATTGTTATTTCTGCATGAAGTCTGACAATATTTCGCAATTTCAGGTGGAACAGTTTTGCTTGTGGTCAAACAACCACAAACGTGCAATAAGGAAGGATTGAATGGCTACCAATATGATTCCAGACCATGACACTTGCCTTTGGTCAGTTTGAAGGTGTGCAATGAGTTGCACTGAGTTTCATCTGATTAAATAATTAGCTCAACTAAAGTTGAAGACATTCTGTGATATTTAGCAGCAGTCTGACCATTCATGGCTTGTAGTTCAAGGCTCTGAGATGTAGCTACCCCAAAAGCTGTATTAAAATATATTTTTCAATAGTGCAGTTTTGCTCTGTCCAAACACGACATGAAGGGCCCAATGGTACCGAACAGCTGCCGCGTCATCATCAGCCGATAGGCATCACCGGACGCAGATATGGAGGGACATGTGGCCAGCACATCACTCTCCTGCCCGCTGTCGGTGACTGCAGCCACTACTTCTCAAGTAAGTATCTCCTCAATTGGCCTCACAAGGGCTGAGTGCACCCCCCCCCCCCCCCCTCCCCGCCATTGCCAACAATGCTCGGCAGGGCAGTACGGTCACCCCTAAGTGCTAACCAAGCCCAACATTATTTAACTTTGGTGACTTCATGGGAACCAGTGTCACCACTAAGGCAAGACCATTGTCAGTAGTGCATTACAGAATTAAATTATCAAGAAATGTTTCACATATTTTTTTTCAATTATGGTTTAAATAATGACAGTTAACATTTTTACAACTGTTGATATAGAGTGATGTTTTTTCACACAGGCAGTTGATCTTAGACTACACCTTGTAAAGCTAGTCAGATCCGTGTATCACAGGTTCAGGAGTGTGGCTTCTACAGAGTATAGATCCTTATGGTTTTCTAGAGGGCTTAGTTTTATGGCAGTTGCACCAGCCTCCACATAATTTTCACATTCCACTACTTACAACTAAGGGAGTGACTGAATCTTCATTCTCGAATCCCTGAGTCGGTATCTCTCTATATGTTTTGATGTGCCATTAATAGACATTTAATATTAGTGTTCTGATAGTATTGAAGATACTTTTGTTTCTGGAACTGGAAATTCTATCCACTGTAGCAAAGGCATGCTAAGTTTGTAAGTGCCTTACTAGAGTGCAGTAGAATGTGGTGAGATAAATGTCATTGTTTTTGTGAGAGTTTTATGAATGATTAGATAAAACAAGGGCACAAAAAGATGTGATATTACATCAGTTGCTTGTTAACAGAGTTTGCTTGACAAAGTGCATTATTTTCAAGTTTCCTTTGGGTTTCTGAGGTGCATTTTAACAGTTTTCACAATGTGTGCAATAGATTGACCTATCAGAAACCTACACTTTGAGATATAATTGAAAGGCACAAAGAAATCATTAGTACTCTCAGGTACTCAATTCTGACTCCACTGGTAACAGATTCATGGCCTGCTGTTGTAAGGAGGATCAGAACAATCATGCTACCGTAAGGAAAAACATTTTCAATACAGTTTAAAATTTATTATAATGCAGTAAACATAATTTAATTATATCTTGTAGATGTATGGATATCACCATATTGTTTGATTGCTTTGCCTGTTACTCTAAGTCAAGGATCCCAAACTTTTCCACTGACAGAACACTTTGAGAATCCTGGTACTTTGATGGACCATCTTGTTTACTTTGAAGATGAAAAATAAATAAATTAATAATAATAATAAAATTTTAAAAATCAGAAAAACTTCTTTTATTTGGTGATTAAACTATAACTATTAAAACAAAAGTCATAGCAAAATTCTATAAAAATATTATTTATTTCAAATGTTTTTTGTAATTATTTTATTTTTCCTCAACACATAAGAACAGAGAGCAATAAAGTTTTCAATGGCTTCAGTGATTCTGAATCCTTAAATTACAAATCTTCTTGATAGCAGGCATAACAGCAGGAAGCTGAATTCTGGCATCTGGTGTGGCATCAAGCCTGTTGCTGAACTTTGCTTTTGTAGCTGCATAATGAGAAAATCCTGCTTCACACAAATATGCAGAGTTAAATGGGACAGAAACAATAGTAGCTTGTCTTGGTAAACTCAAATATTCTTCTGATAAATTTGCTCAGAAATTATATTACAGCTGATCTTTGTGCTTTTGCTTTAAATCCGAATCACTTATTAAGTCAGTTAGTTTTTCATTGTCTCTTGCACTTAAGCCTGCTGGCTTAGCTGCTACAGAAAATGGGTTTGAACCGATGGATTATCTTCACTAATTTTCATAAAATATTGCAGAGGAGCTTTTTTCAAAGTCCTATATGTACTCTATTATTAGTTTAGAAACTTTGTCTATTTTAAAACTGTTTCCAGTCAAACATTAATGTAAAGCAGGAAAGCAATTAAAACTGTTTTCTGGAATTGAAGAAATCCAAAACTTTAATTTTCTCTCAAACAAAGCAGTCTTGTCTCTCGTATTAAAAATTGTAAGACTCTTTCCTTGCAGTGACTAATTTATAAAGACTTCCTCCAGATATGTGAGTTTTACCAACCATAAAGGACTTCTTAAAAATTCAATAAAATTTTGCACTGAATTATTTTGTGCATTAAAGAAAGCCAATAACACATTACAAAGTTCATCAAGCCTCAATAATGCTTTTCCTCGGTATAGCAATCTCACTTCTGTATACAATAAAAGTGCATTGTGTTCATCATACAAAGTTGTAAACAATCTGGTCTGTAGAGGCCTCTTCTTCAATACTTTTATCAAATGTATAACAAACAAAATGGTAGTAATTCAGCTAGTCCAGCAACATGTGTTGATTCATTCATTTGCAGGGCATACTCACTAAAAAGCCCAAGTCAATAAATCAATTCCTTCTTTATGGCAGCAGAAAGATCTTTGATTTATTATGAAACAGTATTATTAGATAATTGTTCCAAATCAATTTGTTTAGGCAGTTGGCTCATTAATGATGCATGACACTGTCTTTTACACATAGCTTAATAAGTTTTTCTCCAATTGAATTACCTTCAGTATCAAGTGGAGTATGGTAACTTACACGTAAGATGCTTCAGGTACATTTTCACTTTAGGTTTTGCAAAAGTAACTTTTTGCTGTTTAGATTTTTCTATTGAGACACACTCTCTTAAAACCTTCGAAATCAGCATGCATTGTTTCTAAGTGCCTATGAAGTTTGGCTAGGATTAAAAAAGTGTTTGCAAGTTTTCTTTGACATGAAACACACATTGCAACAGGAGCGCCTGACTTGCCAGTAAATATAAAGCAAAATTTTAGACAGCTTTCTTTGCATACCTGTTTATCTCTATTTGTAAAGGACACATGTTATTTAAGATTATCTTTTGGAGAAATTGTGGTTTGTGTATCCTTTTCTCCTTCAATAGTAGATGAACCAGTTGAATTATCACAACTTCCTTCCCTCAAAGTTCCTCTTCTTGACTGTGAACCCATGGATACTTTTTAACAATGTATAAATTTTGTAAAAAGACAAACTGTGTTGTTGAAATGCTTTCTTTATATTTTAAGCAATGTGTTTACAAGACATATATGCCTATAACTGGTCAATGTGAAGTTGAGGTGCGGCCTCAAAGGAGTACTGCAAGTGGAGCAAGAAAATGACCACTGCATGGTGTATGGGCATAAGAGGGGCACACTGCTACGTTTGTCTTTCTGTGGTAACCATTCCAGTGTACACACACCTCTCCAACTGAGGTAAAAATTACAAATGGGAATAACAAATTTCATGAAAGTCCATCACATTGAAACACAACCATTGTTATTTATACCCCAGTTGACATGACTTCATCATAATAGTGCCACATTTGTTTGATTGCTGAGGATGACAGCAGTCATAAATATAAGACAACAGATGCAAAGTGTACTGGATGAGCTATGTTTGAATTCAGAATGTTGATCACTTTATCAGCACATACTAACAAAAAGATAGAGGGGTTGGCCAGTACTTACCTCAGCTCAGTACAGCCGATACAGAAAAAACAAAAAACAACCGAAAATTTACGTTCCTAGCTTTCGGAATAAATGTTCCTTCATCAGGGAGGAGAGAGGGGAAAGAAAGGGAAGAAGGGAACGTGGATTTAGTTACTCACAACCCAGGTTATGAAGCAACAGGGAAAGTAAAACAGGGAGGGTAGCAAGGATGGAGGCATGGTTGTCAGAGGGAAGCCAAAGATATTCTACTGTAAGTACTGTGCCAGCTTCAAACCAAAGAGGATGCATACAGAAGTAAAGAGGTATATAGTATAAAGATGTAGGATGAAAAGATGCATGAATGGCTAAAGAGGAAAGGGAAAGAGGAGAAGACTGAAGAGTAAATGGGAGTGAGGTTGTTTAACGTAGGTTCAGTCCAGGGGGATGGCGGGATGAAAGGATGAGTTGGAGTGCAAGTTCCCATCTCCGCAGTTCAGAGGGACTGGTGTTGGGTGGGAGAAGCCAAATGGCACATACGGTGTAGCAGGTTCCTAGGTCCCTAGAATTATGCTGGAGGGCATGCTCCACTACTGGGTATTGGACATCTCCTAGGAGGACAGTTTGTCTGTGTCCGTTCATGCCCTCAGCCAGTTTAGTTGTTGTCATACCAATGTAAAAGGCTGTGCAGTGCAGGCATGTCAGCTGATAAATGACATGTGTAGTTTCACACATGGCCCTGCCTTGAATTGTGTATGTTTTACCAGTAGTGGGGCTGGAGTAGGTGGTTGTGGGGGGATGCATGGGGCAGGTTTTGCAGCGGGGTCGGTTACAGGGGTAGGAACCGCTGGGTAGAGAAGGTAGTCTGGGAATATTGTAGGGTTTAACAAGGATGTTACGGAGGTTAGGGGGGCGACGAAAGGCAACTCTGGGTGGTGTGGGGAGAATTTTGTCAAGGGATGATCTCATTTCAGGAGTTGACTTGAGAAAGTCATATCCCTGGCAGAGTAATTTATTGATGTATTCGAGGCCAGGATAATATTGGGTGACAAGGGGGATGCTTCTGTGTGGTCTGAGGGTAGGAACATTGTTGTTGGATGGGGAGGAATGTATTGCTCAGGAGATCTGTTTGTGGACAAGGTCTGCAGGATAGTTGCGGGAGAGGAATGCACTGGTCAGGTTATTGGTGTAATTGTTGAGGGATTCGTCACTGGAGCAGATACATTTGCCACGAATACCTAGGCTGTAGGGAAGGGAGCGTTACGAGATTTGAGATTTTCCATTAATTATTTATCAGCACATAAGTCTGATAATCTGCATGAGTGAGGCAGTCTGGGAGCCCAATTGCAGGATACAAAATTTTATCATGTATGAGACAAGCCTTCTCTTGGGCACCAAGGTGAGAGCAGTGCCAGAGATCCCTCTACTGTAAGATTGCTACACTGGGCATACCACAATTTATTAGCAATGATCTCTTAGGGCTCCAAGCTGGAAGGTGCCAAGGATACCCAACTGCAAGATTTGTAAACAATATGTAACACACCTAGTAGTGAAAACTTATATGAGTGAAGGTGTAAGTATTGGAACAGAGCCAGATATGGAACATTCTGCACTGCTGACAGATCTTCCCCACACTCCACTTTTCTCCATCCAAGAGCTGTGACACTCAACTGTTGCAAGAACTCTATCAGTGTTGATGTCAAGGCCATCCCAACTTCTGTAGTCCAGTTATGTGGCTCAACATTCACAGGACTGGTTGCCCAATTCCCACCCCAGTTGCTCTAGGCCTCCCATCACACTTTGCATGCTTGCCCATCACTTGTGTTCTTTACACAGTAATGGAGGATCACTCCAACTGACTAAAAAATTATGCTGATTATGTTCTGTTGCGGAAAAGCACCACTTATGAGGTCATATAGCATATTACCTATTCTCTACTGAACTGATTTTTTATTTAAGTACTCTGTGCGTGTTTCATCCACAAAATTTTTAGCATCTGGAAAGTGTATACACGCAAGTATGTTTTTAGGAAACTCGTTTAATACCAAGTCCAGTAGTGTAGTGGCTTCACCAGAAAGATTTAAGGTTCTACTGGACTCTCTGGCCAACGTATTCTGACAAAGTTTAGCTGTTGGCAGAACACATGTGTAACTACACACATTGTACATCAATTGTGGATGGATGTTGGTGGGTTGCATTGGTGTAGTTGTGTATCACATGTAGATTCAATAGATGATACACATTGTACTTTACTAACGTGTTTGAACAATTGCTCATCCTCATATGATGGTATTTCATTGGTTTGTTTACTTATTTCAGGCCTCTCATGGGCGGCAGCTGAAAGGATAGGTTCTTTCGTATTGTCTTTCTCTGTAAGCAGGGACTGTAGTACAGTGTAAGTAACATTTGACACATCAGACAATTAGCTATGTTTATCACACAAGCTTATCATCAGAAAAGTGCAAGCTATCTACAACTACATCTACATACATACTCCGCAATCCACCATATGGTGCGTGGCGGAGGGTATCTCATACCACAAACAGCATCTTCTCTGCCTGTTCCACTCCCAAACAGAACGGGGGAAAAATGACTGCCTATATGCCTCTGTACAAGCCCTAATCTCTCTTATCTTATCTTTGTGGTCTTTCCACGAAATGTAAGTTGGCAGCAGTAAAATTGTACTGCAGTCAGCCTCAAATGCTGGTTCTCTAAATTTCCTCAGTAGCGATTCACAAGAAGAACGCCTCCTTTCCTCTAGAGACTTCCACCCGAGTTCCTGAAGCATTTCCATAACACTCGCGTGATGATCAAACCTACCAGTAACAAATCTAGCAGCCCACCTCTGAATTGCTTCTATGTCCTCCCTCAATCTGACCTCATAGCGATCCCAAACGCTCAAGCAGTACTCAAGAATAGGTCGTATTAGTGTTTTATAAATGGTCTCCTTTACAGATGAACCACATCTTCCCAAAATTCTACCAATGAACCGAAGACGACTATCCGCCTTCCTCACAGCTGTCATTACATGCTTGTCCCACTTCATATCGCTCTGCAATCTTATGCCCAAATATTTAATCGACATGACTGTGTCAAGCGCTGCACTACTAATGAAGTATTCGAACATTACATGATTCTGTTTCCTATTCATCTGCATTAATTTACATTTATCCATATTTAGAGTTAGCTGCCATTCTTTACACCAATCACAAATCCTGTCCAAGTCATCTTGTATTGTCCTACAGTCACTCAACGATGACAGCTTCCTGTACACCACAGCATTGTCAGCAGACAGCCGCACATTGCTATCCACCCTACCCAAAAGATCATTTATGTAGATAGAAAACAACAGCGGACCTACCACACTTCCCTGGGGCACTCCAGATGATACCTCCACCTCCGATGAACACTCACCATGGAGGACAACGTACTGGGTTCTATTACTTAAGAAGTCTTCGAGCCACTCACATACTTGGGAACCAATCCCATATGCCCGTACCTTAGTTAGGAGTCTGCAGTGGGACACAGAGTCAAACGCTTTCCGGAAGTCAAGGAATATGGCATCCGTCTGATACCTTTCATCCATGGTTTGCAAGATATCATGAGAAAAAAGGGCGACTTGCGTTTCGCAGGAGCGATGCTTTCTAAAGCCGTGCTGATGCATGGACAGCAACTTCTCTGTCTCAAGGAAATCATTATATTCGAACTGAGAATATGTTCAAGAATCCTGCAACAAACCGATGTTAAGGATATTGGTCTGTAATTTTGAGGATCCGTCCTTCTACCCTCCTTATACACAGAAGTCACCTGTGATTTTTTCCAGTCGCTCGGGACTTTACGTTGGGCAACAGATTTGTGATAAATGCAAGCTAAGTAAGGAGCCAATGCAGTAGAGTACTCTCGGTAAAACCGAATTGGAATCCCATCAGGACCTGGCGCTTTATTTATTTTCAACCCATTCAGCTGCTTCAAAACCCCAGGGACGTCTATCACTATGTCCCCCATAACACCCCCGGTAGTTGAGGGGTCCGCGTGACAGACTGTCAATCCTAAGGGACCGGATTCGATTCCCGGCTGGGTAGGAGATTTTCTCCGCTCAGGGACTGGGTGTTGTGTTGTCCTAATCATCATCATTTCATGCCCATCGACACACAGGTTACTGAAGAGCCGTCAAATCGAAAGACCTGCACCAGGCAAACGGTCTACCCGATGGGAGGCCCTAGCCACACGACATTTCCATTTTTTGATACGTGAATCTGTACGATCCTCCTGCGTGAAAGAGTTCTCAAATGCTAAATTTAAAATTTCAGCTTTCGTTTTGCTGTCTTCCATTGCCAGGCCAGACTGATCAGTGAGTGACTGGATGGAAGCCTCCGACCCACTTACTGATTTTACATAAGACCAGAACTTCCTTGGGTTTTCAGCAAGATCTTTTGCTAAGGTATGGCGGTGGTAGTGGTTGAATGCTTCGTGCATCGCTCTTTTTACAGCAGCAAAAATCTCTATTAACTTTTGCCTGTCCTCATTCTCCCGATCTTTCTTGTACTGCGAGTGCAACTGCCTTTGCTTCCTGAGCGTTCTCCGAATTGCGTTGTTAAACCGCGGTGGGTCTTTTTCGCCCGTAACCCACTTTTTCGGCAAATACTGGTCCAATGTGTGATTTACAATGTGTTTAAAATTTGCCCATAATTCTTCCACGTCCATCGTACCGGAAGTAAATGAAGTCGATTCATTTACTAAGTGGGATGCTAACAACTGCTTATCTGCTCTTTCTAGGAAGAATACTCTCCTAGTCTTCTTGACTGACTTTTTAAATTTCGTAACCATAGTCGTAATGACAATGTCATGATCACTAATCCCTGTCTCAACACTGACACCATTGATGAGGTCTGGTCTGTTCGTGGCTACCAGATCTAATATATTTCCATTACGCTATCGAGCAGGAAAAACTGTGCTAGCAAGCTATGCTCACAAATAATTTACTTTCTTATCATTTCTTGTACAACAATGGAGAAGAATTAAAAATAGTAACTGAATTACATAAAATAATTTGAAGTTATATGTGTTTGTCTATATTTACAATGCTGATGGTGAAAATATAATAATGAACACAGTCGTAATGCAACGGCAAGCTTAGCCCTGTTTCCGTAGAAAATATAAAGAAAGAGATAGTGTTGTCATCTGTTACAACAATGTCACACCTCCAGCAACAGATGAGCAGAATTATTGTTTAGAACATCATGTGGAAGTGTATGTCATAGAGTTGTCTTTAAATAATTCTCATATATCAGCAGTAACAGTAACCAAAGCACCTTCAGGGAAATTAAGTCTCTTTTTGAAGCAGTTAAATGCTCTCCTAACATACATATTCAAACAAAGAAGAGATGCGGTAGTGCTAGAGGATTCCAGCATAAACATTCTAACAAATTCTAGAGACAGACCAGATGTAGAAAATTTGATGTCCACATATAATCTTGCTTCTGTAGCTTCTTTGCCTACTAGAATAACTTTATATACAAGCACACTAATTGAAAATATATTTATAGATCAGACAAAAATAGGTGTTACAAATACCAGGCAAGTCCTGAATGGTCTCTATGGCCATGATGGCCAAAGACTCACTATTAACAGCGCAAGTATCTACGAAAATGAAAATGGCCCCTACTGGAAAATAGCTAGAATAATTAATGATGAAGCTGCCCAGGCTTTTAAATCACATGTCCAAGACATAGACTGGAGATCTATGTATAATTTAGATAATTCCACTTCCAAATACAATATTTTCAGCAATGAAGAAGCATTAATATTTGAAATACTTTCCCAAAAAGGATATATAAGACAAAAAAATCACTAAAAAGCTCTGGATAACCAATCGTATTAAGATTTCATGCAACAGGAAATGAAAGTTGTACATCGTCTCAAAAAATTTAGGCTACCCCAACTAGTTAATTACTATAAAAAAATATTAAGTAAATTTATTCAGAAGCCAAAAAGTGTGTATTTATGTTCCAAAATTAACAAATAAAGTATAAAAATTTAAAAAAAAACTATATGGAAAGTGATAAAGAGTGAGACTAGCGCAAATTGTGCCAGTGGGACCCAAAACATTGTTCTCAACAATGAAGTTAGACAAATACAAAATCACGAGATTGTCACAGAAATGGTTAATGAGCACTTTTTTTAAAGTATTGCTGAGCAAACAGGACACATAGGCTCCTTAGGAAAGGCCATAAAAATACTGAAAGATAAGTTCCCAAATTCTTTAGAGCAGACAGTTATAGCCCCCGTAACAGCACAAGACGTAAGAAAAACCATAATTTCTTTACCAAGTAAAAATTCAACTGGTGTCAACAGTATTTCCAGAAAACTGATAAAAGCCTGATGTAATCAGTTCAGTCAAGTCTTAGCTCATATATTCAATGCCTCTCTCAAACAAAGTATCTTCCCTGACAGGATGAAGTATGCTGCAGTAAACTTCTCTACAAAAAAGGCGATGCCTCCAGTGTTCTTTTGACTGCATTTTCCAAAGACCTTGAAGAATTAATATATGAGAAGACAATCAATCACCTAAGAAACCCTGTGATCATTAGAAAAAACCAGTTTGGATTCAGAGAAGGTGTTTCCACAATAGAAGCTATATTTTCATTTACCAATAACTTTTGGATTGACTTGACAAGAAGACATTGCCTGTTGGCATATTTTGCAATCTGTCTAAAGCCTTTGACTGTGTCGATCATAGAATACTTATAGAGAAAGCATGTCAATATGGAATCAGAGGGCTAACAATATGCAGGTAGGAGGAATAGAATCCAACTGGGGAACAGTACGTTATGGAGTGCCACAAGGTTCTGTCCTTGGTCCCCCGCTGTTTCTTATACATATTGAAGAACTAGTTGAGTCCTCAAACAAAGCAAGCAACTTTAGAATGTTTGCAGAAGATACAAGTATTGTGATAGACAGTAAAACATCCACTGACCTAGAGTTAAATGCCAGCCAATCACTTGCAGATGATATGGACTGGTTCACAGTAAATTCTCTATCGACAAACTGCACGAAAACTAATTACACACATTTCCATTCTGATCACAAAAGCCCACAGGAGATAAACATTGCACGAGAGCCAGCAGATAAGAGGGTACACTATTCAAAATTCTTAGGCATCCATATATATAAGGGGCTTAACTGGTAACACCACATCCACCAACTCCTAAAAAGGCTTAGCTCAGCAACATTTGCTAACCGTATAATTGCCAAATTGGAGACATCAATGTCTCAAAATCTGGCTACTTTGGCTAACTTCCATTCACTTTTGAGTTATGAAATAATCTTCTGAGACAATTCACCATTGTCAGTAAAGTCTTACAAGTGAGGAAAAGGTTGTCCAAATTTTGTGTGGAGTGCCTCCAAGAACCTCATGTCACAGTCTTCTTAAGAAAATTGGGACACTAACCACTACTTCACAATATCTCTTTTCAATCGAGACATTCCTGCTTCTCAATCTATATCAGTACAAAACAAATGAGCCACACCATCATCATCACACAAGAAGCAAGCACGACACACACACTGCGACCTGAAAAATTTGTCTCTGGTGTAAAATACACATGCACAAAAATCTTCAATGCACTTCCAAGTAATATTAAATGCCTGTGAGGTAATAACACATTTCGTAAAAGTAAGCTAAGGGAATTCGTGCTAGAAAAAAAGTTTCTACTTCTTAGTGTCATGCAATATTTTGTGTAATGTAATTTCTTGTACAGACATCTTTTATTAACCTGACACGTTCCACATCATTACGAAGTGTCGTATTCATGATCTATGGAACTAATATTAATCTAATCTAATCTAATCTAAAGATGAATTCTTTAGCAGAGATAGACAAGATTATCTAACATGTATTTCTGTGTCCCCCTGCTTTAATGTATCTTGCTCCATTAATTCCATTAATTTGTGTTCAATAAGTCAAGAAGATGGTCTTTTTTACTTTATAAATAACTGTTCAGATAATATCTGAAAATTACATCTTAAACTCTATTTGTGAATGTAATTAGAAACTGACAGTTGTGTTTTTACTATTATTTTCTAATTTGTGTTCTTAGTCTATATTTGTGGCCCTTAATGATATGAGCATAATAATGAATTAAATGTTTTGTCTCATTCCATATCCATGCATTACCACATAAAAATGGATCTATGGAATACCAATAGCAATAAATAAATAAAATAACACAACTTTATACTTTACATTTATTAATAATTTTAGATTATCACATTTTTTTAAGTGCTTAGTTCAAAAATGTTAAGTGCTTCCCTCTATCATGTAATGTTTATTCGCAAAGTGATTGTGAAGATCCAGAATTGAAAAAACTTTATTAAAAAACACAGTAAAATAAGACAATTCTAACATTATAATGAAGTATTATGTTCTTCAGTGTGGTACAAAAGCATATATCTTAATGAGTCTTACCCTCAAAGCTCCATTTTTTTAAATTTTTTTTGTGGACTGGTTGAGGACATTCCCAGTGTAGCATCCTGCGATAGTCAGCTGTCATCCCATTGGCCCTGTTACTTCCATTCCATTTCTTTAATGTGTCACTGAATCGTTTCTCTCTCACATCACCAGCTGATATAGGAGACCAGGAAGTGCAGCTTCAGTCTCATCAAGGCACCCAATACTTTGATGTTACGCAGAATGATTCCTATCACTTTCTGCTATAAGGGTCTTTGTAGTCACCAAGAAACTTTCCAACAACATTTCTCAAGGATATCCAAGCTGATCTCTCAATGTCTTTCTTTCTTTTCTTTTTTTAATATTTTGTCTTTCATTAGATTCTGAATGTAGGATGGTGAACACTAATTTTGTTTTCAGTTTAATTTCTGATAGCTGCAGAAACTTATTTATCCCACACTTGAACATATCATCATCTTGTAATAGGTCTTCAATAAATTGTTTCATAATGCCAGGTTTTTATGTGAAGAGGAGGCAGGTAGGCAGCTTTCAGCATTATAACTGGCCAGACTTTCTGTTACTGTTGCTTATCCTTCGTGTGACTGTCACACTTTTTACGCAAGTGGGGGAATTTGGCACAGCCATCCTGTTGACCAAGTACTATGGAGAGTACTTTCAAATCACTGAAAATGGTCCTTTCATGTTCTTTGTGGTTAAGATTGTCATGAATAAAGGATAAAGAATCACAATACCTCTTCAAATATACAGAAGCTCCAAAAGTAAATAACATGTTTGTTTGCATTGAATAAGACAGCTTTGAGACTTCTTTTTCAAGAACTAATAAAGAGTATTCGGCCTCACGCTGAATTCCAAACATCTGCATCAAACCAAGAACATCAGAGCAGTACACAAGATAATTCACGTGAAACAAGTAAGGAATTATATCTTTTCCTCTATTTCTGAATCAATATCAATTCACCTACTCCTGAATCAACAGAAAGAAGTTCCAGTGGGAAACATGTTCTTTTCCTGCAGTCACACATCTAGGGCACAGTCATCCAATATGGATTGTGAAAACACCTGTGCCTCACAGCAGTCGACGACTTCACAGTCTTCACAAGAAATGTTGTGTGTATTGTTACGTGAAAGTGGAAGCATAAGGACTTCCCAGCAGGAGAGGTACAGGAAATCAGGCCCATGGCGCACAGGGCACAATACAGATTTAATGTTTGGTTAACAGATTTCCTTTTTAATTTTAAAGCTATGTCCTCATATGTTACACAAACACAAGGCTACTTCCATACCCCAAAATGGAAAGATATCATCTTATCGTTAGACCACATGAGGAGTCCCACATAACTTGAATGTATTTGAAGTGAGGCGCATGACATATCTCGACCGTCAATCTTGACACCAAAGTATGCAAAATACACTTTTTTGACGAAGTCTGAGATTGTCTGCAGCTTCTTTTTCAATACAAGTTTGCTACAGATGTAGCATAAGCAGTCAGCAGAAGTAATGCAGCCTCTTGGAGCTGTAAAATTTGCACAAGGAAGCACCAGTCAATTTATCACGGCTGAAGCTTGCCTGAAAAATGATATGCAAAACAAACACATAAGCTTTGACATTGCAGTATCACAGCTGCATTATAAACTATACAATAAAATGCTTTTTATAGTGGGTTGCATTGCGAAACATCACATAACCATAATGAAAATGATCAGTTTTTGAAAATATAATGTAATTTGGCAGATAAAAAAATCTGATCACTGTGCGGTGGCAGGAAAATACACATGAAAAGATATTAAAATCTGCAAGCTTTTGAAGCCAGCATCTCCTCCTTCTGGCATACAGGTTGAAGGAGAATGAAGAGAGGTGAAGGAATAAGTGTTAAGGTGTAGGAAATGGGAAAAGTTTGGAAAAGTCGCTCAGAAGCATGAGTTGGGGATCTTACTGGATGGGGTGAGAAGAAAAGACTGATTGTTGGGGAATGTACCAGATGAGATTTGAAACCTGAGAGCTTAAATGTGGAATATAGGGCAATAAACAAGACAGAGATTACTGACAAAACATTGTACATGAGTTAATAAGAGCAGAAAGCTAAGTGCATTGTACATGGTAGCTAAGTGCATAGTACGTGGTACAGATGGGGGAGGAGGAAAAATAGACAGACCAGAAAATTAAAGATATAGAAAACTAAAAGGGATTAAAGAAAGGAATAGCTACTGAGAAAAAATTCTGAGACTGGAGAAATTAACATAAATTAGGACCATGTGGGTGGTGAGAACCATGGAAATGCTGTAATGTCAGTTCGCACTTGCAGAGTTCTGAGAAACTGGTATCCACACGGCAAAATTAATGAAACAGGCAGAAAGGTCATGACTGTCATGTTGTAGAGCATGTTCCGCAACAAGATATTGTGTGTTGCCAGCATACACCATCTGCCTATACCCTTCATTCTGACTGATTAATTGGTGCTAGGAAATCATAGTTTTGTCAGAGTAGCTGATTAATACATTCAATACCTGGATAATACTGATTGGCAGTAGATGTGCTCTTAAGTTTTTTCTTGGTGGTATCAGCAGTATCAGGATTGCATTTCATGGCCCGGGAAATCAGCTTTTGAATTAGGCTGGTGGGGTAATTACGTCCATTGAAGGCTGAGGAAAAAATGGTGGTATATTGCTGTAAAGAGCCTGCATCTGAGCAGATATGCTTGCCTCAAATGCCAAGGCTGAAGGGGAGGGGACATTTGATATGGAAACAACAGCAACTGTCAAAATGTATGCAATGTTGTTTGTTAGTACGCACAATGTGAGGTCCTTGGTGAGGATTATGTCAACATCAAGGGGAGTGGCATGAGATTCAGAATAGGACCATGTGAAATATAAGTGGGAGAATGTATTTAGAGATTACAAGAATTTTAACAAGCCAACCTCACTGTGAAAAGGATAACTTGGGGAAGGGGGGGGGGGGGGCTTTCCTGGGATCCTTAAAACTTCAACCCGGGTTTGGTTTAGATACAGAAATGCCATCTTTTCCATATGGAGATTAGATTAATTATTCATTCCATAGACCCATAAAAGAGGGAATCCTCCTGGGTGTGGAATATGTCAGATAAACACATTACAAATATGTAATTACGAAAACTTGAGTTTCTTTAGTTTTAATGATCCTCAGTCAATAAATAGTAAAATTATGTACATGAATTAAATTTAAACTTCTAATATTTACAGGTTTAATACTTACATCTGCTTTCATTAAATCCATCATTCAGACATTTGCTAGTTTCTTGGCTATTACAACCAAGTATTGTCAAGAATTAAAGTAAATTATTCATTTCAGTGATCCTCAGTTAAGAACAGTCAGATTATGTACAAGATTTAAAATTAACCTTCAACTATTTACAGACTTAAGACTTACATCTGCTTTCCATACATCCATCATTTACACAGTAGGTAGTTACTTGGCTGTTACAACCAAGTATTGTCAAAAATTAAAGTATAATAAATTTTCATTAAAATGGTCTACTGCACTTGTTGAGAAACTCATGGATGGAATAGAAGGAGGTGGCCACCAAACATTCTTTTAAATTATGTTTAAATTGTACCTTGTCTGAAACTAAACTCTTAATGGTTGCTGGTAACTTATTGAAAATATGCGTTGCTGAATATTGGACTCTGTTCTGGGCAACAGTAAGTGATTTTAAATCTTTATGTATATAGTTCTTACTCCTAGTATTGATACTGTGTACTAAGCAGTTAGTTAAAAAAAGAGATGTATTATTTATAACAAACTTCATTAAGGAATAAATACACTGAGAAGCTGTGGTTAATATGCCCAATTCTTTGAATAGGTTTCGACATGGTTCTTGGATTTACACTACTCATTACTCTTATTATATGCTTCTATACTCTAAAAATTTTTTCTCTGTTTGTGGAGTTACCCCAAAATATGACACCATATGACATAATGGAGTGAAAATAAGCAAAATCTGCCAGTTTTTTTACATTTATATCTCTTATGTCTGACATCATTCGCATTGCAAACACAGACATGTTTAGGCGCTTTAGCAGTTCATTAGTATGTTGCTCCCAACTGAATTTATTATCAAGTTGTAATTCCAAGAATTTTACACTCTCAACTTCTCCTATTTCCATGTCATCCTATTTTATATGCACACCAGAAGGAAATCTCTTGGAAGTTCTTAACTGCATATAGTGGGTCTTTTCAAAGTTTAATGACAGTGAATTGGCTGTGAACCACTTATTAATGTCAGTTAAAATTTGATTAGCCGCCCTTTCTAAATTTATATTTGATTTACTATTTATTGCAATGTTTGTATCATCTGCAAATGAGAAAAACTTGGCATCTGGTAATGTAACTGATGACAGGTCATTAATATACACAAGAAACAGTAGTGGACCTAGTATAGAACCTTAGGGAACGCCACATATGTTTTCTTCCCAGTCAGATGATGTCTGATTGCATACTGCTGAAGTGTTACATAATGACACCCTTTGTTTTCTATTAGTAAGATATGACTGAAACCACTTTGCAACACTACCACTGACACCATAATATTTTAATTTACATAAAAGAATATTGTGATTTACACAGTCAAATGCCTTTGACAGGTCACAGAATATGCCAGTTGCCTCTAATTTGTTGTCCAATGAATTAAGGACATTTTCGCTGTAAGTATAAATAGTTTTCTCAATATCAGAACCCTTAAGAAACCTGAACTGTGACTTTGACAGTATGTTATTTTCACTAAGGTGCTTAAGTAGACACTTGAACATAACCTTTTCTCCCCCAGGGGCTCAGCATTCACTTGCTGAGTACGGGCTTGGTGACCCCGGGGTCCTGAGCTGGGGGCTGGTCTGCGCCGCCTGTGTCCTGTCACCGTAACCCCCGAACATGCTTCAGCGACCACTGTACGGCGCGGCGGTGAAATGTTGTGTGCTGCGGGGAATGGTAATCTTGGCTTGACTGGCTGGATTGCGAGGTAGGCCAACCTCTATAAAAACCCCTCAATCTTTCGGTGTGCCTAGAAGATGCATGGCTGTTGGGGTGGAACAGTCGCAAGCGGGCAACCTCTGGGGCACCTGCCGCACCCCAGTTGTATAAGGCTTACTCAGGCACGCGGGGCTCTGTCTGAGAGGACTTTTAGTTCCCTAGCTGCTCGTGGGACCGCAATGGACCCTTCGACCTCTACATTTCCCCCTACCAGTGGCTTGGGTGGGCCGCTGGTAGGAAAACACACCCCATCGAAAAAGCGGCTATGCGCTGCGAGTCCTCCAGCGCCTGGTGTTGCTAGAGATTTAACAGAATGTAGTAACGGAGCACATGCTGATAATCGGAATGTGTTTTTGATTATTAAAAGGAAGGAGGGTAGCTTTGAGAGGGTTTCTCCCTTTTACATCCACAAGGGTCTTGAGGGAATTGCAGGAACACTGAAATCTGTAAAGCGACTGCGCAATGGGACACTGTTAGTTGAAACTTCTAGTTCCCGACAAGTCGCTGCCCTTCGGAAAGCAAATTGTCTAGGAGAATACGCTGTCGAGACCGAGCTCCACTCCACTTTGAATTATAGTAAGGGTGTTGTGACGTGTAGGGACTTGGTGGATATCCCCATAGACGTGCTAAAATCTGAGTGGGCTGACGAAGGAATTGTTGACGTGCAGCACATTATGAAACGAGTCAATGGGGACCTCATCAAATCTGACTCGTTTATTCTCACATTCAGTTGCCTGAGACTCCCAGAGAATGTTAAAGCGGGGTTCTTACGTTTGCCCGTAAGGCCATATTTCCCCAACCCAATGCGCTGTTTTAAATGTCAGCGCTTTGGGCATACTACGTTGGGGTGCAATGGGATAGCCACTTGTGGTAAATGTGGTCAGCCTGCCCATGACGGAGCCGATTGTTCATCGCCTGTGAAGTGCGTGAATTGCTCTGGGAGTCACCCTGTCTGGAGCCGGATCTGCCCCATCTATCTCGAAGAACGGAAGGTACAGGAGATTAAAACATCTAAGCGCATCTCCTATGGTGAGGCCAAGAAGCTCTTTAAGGCCATGCAACCTCCTGTGTTTTCAACATCTTTCGCTTCCGCTCTCAAAAAACCGGTACAACTGGCCACTGTTGCTACACAAACGGAGGTTGCTAGTGTTAGCACTAAAACCTGTGCTTGCCAGTGCACTTGTGCTGCTGCGGTTGTTTTGCAATCTGCGGCTCTCCCCGCTACATCGGACAAGGCCGTGGTTGCTGACATTGAGGTACTTCCAGCCTCCCCCCATATGGCGCCTTCTGCCCAGGCGAGTCAACCTCCAACTGTTGACAAGGCTCTGCATTCCAAGCCCCCCAAGACAAAGCCTCAGAAGATGAAGGCACCTGAGGAGACTAGTCAGCGTCGGTCCGATGACGAGGCCATCGTACTGTCTGACATCTCCCGTGGGTCGTCATCGGAGCTTATGGACATTGATGTCGACCGGGGGCGATCTTCTCGCCCCACGAATAAATCTCCGGCCAGTACGGTCTCTCCTCCAAAGCACAGAGGCAGGGTGAAAGTTCAGCCACCCTGATCACTGGCTCCCATATTACAGTGGAACCTGAATGGGTTCAGGACGCATGTGGCCGAATTACAACTCCTTATACGAGAATGCCCCTTGTGCTTATGTCTCCAAGAGACACATTTTCGGGCCACTGATTCTCCTTCTTTACGCGGCTATACCGTATATCGCAAAGATGACCTGACGGGGCAAAGGGCAAAGGGTGGTGTTGCGGTTTTTGTCCGTGACATGCACCCCTCATCTGAGCTCCCTCTCGTCACCGACTTGCAAGCAGTTGCAGTTGACATTCTTGTGGGTCGGAGGCTCACAGTCTGTTCTGTTTATTTACCACCTCCAGATGCGATAGACTCTGAGGCTCTCACGGACCTTATTAGCCAACTCCCCCGCCCATTTCTTCTTCTGGGGGACTTCAACGCTCATAATGTCTTATGGGGCTCTCCGACTACTTGCCCCAGGGGTCGCATTCTGGAAAGCGTCATGATGTCTGAAGAACTGTGCCTCCTCAACTCTGGTGCTCCCACTCATTTCTGTACTGCTTCTGGATCGTCATCGGCTATTGACCTTTCCTTTTGCTCTCCAGCACTCGCGGATTCTGCTCTGTGGGAGGCTGCTGCTGACCTCCATTCTAGTGACCACTTCCCCCTCTGGATTCGCCTCCTGGTTGAGGCTGTGGCATTACCAGTGCCGCCCCGGTGGCACCTTTGCAGAGCTGACTGGACACTCCAGCCAACTGGCTGTTTTGGAACACCGTGCCAGTGTCCACGAATGGGTAGACCATGTTGCAGCCGTGATCTCACATGCTGCTGAATTGTCAATCCCACGGTCATCCGGTCATCCCAAGAGGCGTCCTGTCCCTTGGTGGACCACTGAGTACCACTCAGCCATCCGCGCCCGCCGTGCAGCACTGCGCCGCTTCAAGTGCCGTCCCTCAGCTGACAATCTTGCGGCCTTTCGGGTGGCAAGGGCCAGAGCGCGGCGAGTGATTAAAGAGAGCAAACGACGGTCATGGCAATCGTTCTTGAATTCCTTCTCTCGCTCCACTAGTTCTACGAAAGTATGGGAAGCCATCAGGAGGATTTCCGGGAAACTCAGCCAGCTCCCTGTCATGGCATTGCTGCATCAGGGATGTCTCCTCACGGCGCCGAGAGACATTGCCCAGACACTGGCCATGCATTTTGCGGAATCTACCGCCACTATTAACTGTGATCCAGATTTCTGCTGCTACCGCACTGCCATCGAAAGGGGTCACTTGGACTTCCGGTCTCTAAATTCTGAACCCTATAACTGCCCCTTCACAATGTGGGAACTGGATTCAGCGCTGTCTGTGGCTCATGATACTGCGCCTGGTCATGATCAAATCCAGTACAGCATGCTGCGGCACCTGTTGCTGCCATCCAAGGAAGTTCTCCTGAACTGTTTCAATATGATATGGTTATCCGGCATGTACCCTGACTCGTGGAGAGAGGCGATTTTGATTCCCCTCCTCAAACCAGGGAAGGACCGAACGCATCCCAGTAGTTATCGGAGTATTGCTTTGACGAGCTGTGTTGGGAAGACGTTGGAACGCATGGTCAACCGCCGCCTAGTTTGGTTGCTCGAGACCAGGCAGCTCCTTAGCCCCTCTCAGTGTGGCTTTCGGAGATGTCGTTCCACTATAGACAACTTGACCCTGCTTGAGGCCGCCATCCAGCAGACCTTTCTACGTAACCAGCATTGTCTAGGGGTCTTCTTTCACATTAATAAGGCGTATGACACTACTTGGTGCCGCCTTATCCTCAATCAACTCCATGAGTGGGGCTTTCGTGGCCGTCTCCCCATCTTCATTCGGTCCTTTCTTTCTCACCGCCTCTTTCAGTATCAGGTTGGTAATGTGCTATCGGATTTGTACGTGCAGGAGAATGGTGTTCCTCAGGGCAGCGTTTTAAGTGTCACCCTCTTTGCCGTCGCTATTAACAGTATCACATCCACTATCCGAAGTCCTGCCCAATGCTCCTTGTTTGTGGACGATTTTGCTGTTTTCTGTTCTTCCTCCAGTCTTGTCAATGCTAGTCGGCAGTTGCAGCTTACGATAAAGCGCTTAGAGGCGTGGACTGCAAAGACGGGTTTTACCTTTTCTGCAGACAAATCTGGGTGTGTTCATTTTAATCGTTCTCGGCGTCTTTTTACCTCCCCTGAATTGCGTCTGAGGGACACCGTTCTTCCTTTTAGAGACACTGTGAGGTTCCTGGGCCTCACTTTTGATTCCAAGTTGTCGTGGTTGCCTCACCTTAAAGACCTCAAGGTGCGGGCCCTGAAGGCACTGAATATTTTGAAGTGTCTGAGCCATCGGTCCTGGGGAGCAGATCGGGCGCGTCTGCTGCAGTTTTATAGGGCTTTCGTCCGATCGCGTCTTGACTATGCTTGCACCGTGTATGGGTCAGCAAGGCCTTCGTATCTGAAGATCCTTGACGCAGTACACCATGAGGGTATCAGGCTGGCCACTGGTGCCTTCCGTACCAGTCCCATCCCCAGCCTGTGTGCTGAGGCAGGGGAACCGCCGCTCGCCATCCGGCGGAAACTCCTCATGGTGCGACGGGTGTGTCATTTCCTTGCCTGTCCTACCTCCCCTGTGTACCCTACCGTTGCCCGACCGCCTATGGAACGTCTCTTTTCCAGTCGTCCCAGGGCAACAAGACCATTTGGGATTCGTGCCAAGCATTTGCTTGAGTCCCTTGGTGTGGAGCATGTGGCCCCCCAACGACAAAGTTTTACTCGCCTGCCTCCCTGGTTGCTCCAGAGGCCCAGCATCCTTCTAGACTTGTCGGAGAACTGGAGGAACTGCACTCCGGCGTTTGTTTTTACCTCCTTATTTTACGATATTTTAAACCAGCATCCGGACCATGTACCTGTGTTCACAGATGGCTCTAAACAGGGGGACTCTGTTGGTTGTGCTGTTGTTTTCCCTGATCGAGTCGTCAAGTTACGGCTTCCTGCGGCGTTTACCATCCTCGATGCCGAATTGTTTGCAATCTTGCGGGCATTGGAGCAGATGAGATGTGTTACCAGTCATAAGTTCCTCATCTTTTCTGACTCCCTGAGTGCCCTTCAGACCATGCAACACTTGTACCCAGCGGATACGGTCGTCCAGAACATCCATGATGCCCTACTCCACCTGCAACGGCAGGGGAAGGAGGCTTCTTTCTGCTGGGTGCCGGGGCACGTGGGTATTAGGGGAAACGAACTGGCTGATGTGGCTGCCAAAGATGCATGTTCCCTCCCTCACGTTGTTGAATGTGCCGTCCCCCTCCATGCTGTAACCTCCCTTTTGCGTTTTCGTGTTATGCATCAATGGGAAGAGGAGTGGTTGGCAGTTTCTGACAATAAGCTGCGTCTGGTAAAGGCCACTACGCGACCATGGCGTACGTCCTACCAGTCATACAGGCGGGATGAGGTTCTCCTCACTCGCCTCCGCATTGGACACAGTCCCTTCACGCATGGTTTTTTACTCCGGCGGGAGGACCCCCCAATCTGCAGTGCTTGTGGCGTCCAGATTACTGTCCGCCACATTTTACTTGACTGTGTTTTATTCTCTGACCAGAGGGCGGTGGTTTCTTTGCCACCGGATTTGCCCTCTATTTTGCAAGACGACGCAGCGACTGTGGTTAAGGTCTTACGGTTTTGTGTCCTGTCGAATCTGTTGCCTCGGATTTTAGGGAGAAGGTTTTAATGTGCTGCTGGGTGACTGGCTCACCCAGGTTTTAGGTAAGAGGTCCGCCAGTCATGATTACCTTCTTGTTTCCTTCGGTATCTGTTCTCTTTTCCTTGTGTTTCCTTTCCTTTTTTAGTGTGTTTCTTCTCCTCTTGTTTTGCCTCTGTATGTGCGCATTTGGAACTGCGTCAGGCCTGTGTCTTTTAGCCGTTCTCCTTGTTCGGCGTCCGTCTTCGTCCCTTCACCGCTTGTGTTCCTGTTTCTATGCGTTTGGGCGCTGATGACCACGCTGTTTAGCGCCCGCAAACCTCAAACACACACACACACACACACACACACACACACACACACACAAACACACACACACACACACACACATAACCTTTTCAAAGATTTTTGAAAAAGCTGGCAAAAGTGAGATCGGCCGGTAATTTGACAGCATTTCTTTGTCCCCTTTCTTGTGGAGACGTATAACTTCAGCATATTTAAGCCAGTACAGGAATGTTCCGGTGACAAGTGATTGATTACACAAATAACTTAAGATATGACTAAGCTCACATGAACACTCTTTTATTAACTTTGTTGATCGATTATCATAACCACTAGAATGCTTTGATTTCGGGGACTTTATGATGGATTCTATTTCTTTGGGTGAAGTAAGTGTCAATTCCATTTTTCTGAGTTTGCTTGTGTGCACTGGTCTCAGATATTTCATTGCATTATTTACTGAAACTGACAACCCCATGCTATCAGTAACCGAGACAAACTATATCCCATATTGTTTTTATTTTATGGCTGTATGTATTTCTCTTCTTCTCATAACGCAGGTGTATAGATTTCTGGATAACCTTCTTCAATATTTTGCAGTAATTTTTGTAATGAGCTATAATGCTAGTATCAAATGTGTCCCTACATATCAGATAGTTTCCTTTTTGTCTCACATGATACCTTTATCCCTTGTGTGATCCATGGTTTCTTATTAGACTTCTGCTTAATTTGAGTTACCTTCAGGGGAAAACAATTTTCAAATAAGGTGCTAACTTTACTGCTCAATGTTTTGTATTTTCCATTTGTGTCTTGGATGCTGTAAACATCCATCCAATTAATTTCTTTGAGAAATCTCCTAAATTTCTCAATTTTTGACTGTTTTATTGACCTTCTGTACTCAGTTCTGATAGATGCTTTACCCTGACAATTTTCAAACTTTAATGTTAGGTGTTGCATGCCATGGTCAGATAGCCCATTTACTACTGGTTTTGTAATGTGGCTTAGTTGCCTCGAACTGTCTATAAATATATTATCAATGGCAGTCTTAGAACATTTGTATATCCTAGTTGGGAAATTTACAGTAGAATTCAAACTGAATGACAATGTAACTGATTTCAGTAACTGTTCACTGACAGTGTTTTTCAGGCCATCTGTATTAAAATCACCAGCAAGCACTAGTTCTGTTTTTTTTAATTTTAGATGAGATAATAAATCTTCAAGACTGTTTATAAACAGGTTGAAATTGCCTGAAGGTGCTCTGTATATGACTACTATTATAAAGGACCTATTATGAAATTCTATCTCTGTTGCACATGCTTCTAAGTGCTGCTCTAAGCAAAATTTATTAATGTCAATAATCTTAAGTTTAAAACTGTTTTTAACAAATGTGGCAACTCCTCCTTTCTGTATCTTTTGTCTACAGAAGTAGGAGGCTAACTTAAATTCTGTTAGGTTTAACACTGAGGTTGACCTGTTAAAATTCTTGGAATCTATAAATGCTTTCTCCCAATTAAATTTCACATGGGCCTGCTCCACATCCCATGCCACTTTCCTTGATGTTAACCTCAAGTTCATTGAAGGCCAGCTACACAGTTCCGTTCACATTAAGCTTATAAAAAATAATAGTACTTACATTTTGACAATTGTCACCTTTCCATGTCAAACGTTTCCATCAACAAAGCATTGGCATTCAAGGCAAACATTTTTGTTCGGATGCAGACTCTTTTACAGCGACACACCACCATTCTCATCTCAGCTTTGGCTGGACATAATTACCTCACCAGCCTAGTTCAAAATCAGATTTCCTGGGCCATCACATCCAATCCTGGTACTGCCAATCCCTCCAACAAACAACTTAGGAGTACACCTCTTGTCAGTCAGTATTATCCAGGTCTTGAATGTATTAATCAGCTACTTTGACAAGGTCATGACTTACTCAAATCATGCCCTGAAATGAGGTCTGTCTTGCTCACTACACCTAGAATAGCCTTTCATTGCCCTCCCAATCCCTGCATTATCCTTGTCGGACCCTGTGCTCCTTCTACAACCATTTCCCTACCCTATGGCTCCTACCCCTTTGATCATCCCCACTGTAACACCTACCCTATGCACCCTCGTACACCACCTACACCAGTGCTGTAACTGGCAAAACATATACTATCAAAGGGAGAGTCACCTTCCAAACAACACCAGCTTTATGTAAGCACATTTGGTCTTTTACATTGGCATGACTACCACCAAGTTATCATTTAGGATGAATGAGCACAGACAGAGGATGTATACTGGAAATACACAATATCCTGAATAGAATAGAATATTTTTATTAACCTTTCAGTATTTTTCATACAATTGGCTTCGTCAAAGTTTACAGAGCGTTTTAGTTTCAGTACAATATTCAAATAGTTACAGAAAGGGGAGAAAAGGAACTAAAGACCTTTTCTTTAGCATTATGTAGAGTAATGTTTTATACAGTAATTAAATACACGCATAAGAAAAGAATCACAGTAAATAACTAATATCAAAATGTTTTCTTCATTACTTAGGTAAAACATATGTTTTGATGATTAGTTTCTCTGAATTCTTCAGTTGTATAGAATTTGTTGCTTTGTAGCCAGGTTTGCAATGTATTCTTATATTTATTTAGTGGTACTGTATGAGCTGAGCATGGTAACTTATTGAAAAATTTTATGCTTAAGTAATTATAGTTATTATCGACTACAGCAAGTCTTGTGGAAGGCAGATCCAGCAAGTGACTGTTTCTTGTACTGTGTGCATGCACATCACATCTCATGTTCAATTTTTCAGATTTTCTCTGGCATATATTAGACAGTTATTTATGTACATGCTTGGCACTGTCATTATGCCAAGAGATTTAAAATAATTTCTGCAGGACTCTCTGGGTGCTAACCCTCCATGCACCTGATTGCTTTCTTCTGCCATCTGAAAATACATTCAGCCCCTGGGGAGTTACCCCAAAGCAATATTCCATATTACAGATGGAAATGAAAAAACCATAGTATGAGTGGAGTAGCAATTGCTTGCTCACACTGTTTCTTAATTTATACAATAAGAAAAGTACTCGTGCTAGTTTACTACATAGATAATTGGTGTGTCCTTCCCATAAGAGCTTTTGGTCTATCATTAGTCCAAGTAATTTCAATGTTTTGTTTTCATTTTTAGTTACTTTGAGATTAAATATTATTTCTTCTGTTTTTGTTTGATTCATGCACAGCTGGTTAGCCTCACACCAGTAATTAACCATTTGCATCATTTCTCTATTTTTGTCCAGTACACTCTGTAAGTTCTCTCCTGTACTTATTAATGTCATATCATCAGCATATAGTATGTTCTTACACGGTATGTAATTCGAGAAGTCATTAACATAGACAATGAACAGAAAAGGTCCAAGAACAGAGCCTTGGGGTATTCCTCTTTCTATAGGGAGTATTTCTGACCTCTGATTATTTGCATATACAAGTTGTAACCTATTGCTTAGATAAGATCTGAACAGTCGGAGTGTGTCATCTTCAATGCCATAGTATTTTAACTTTTTGATGAGTATGTCATGTGACACCGAGTCAAAAGCTTTACTTAGGTCAATGTTCTAGTAAGTGACAATCATTACTTCAGTGCCTGTTTTACCACACTTACCATCTGGATTCTTGCCCAGACATCAGTTTCTCAGAACTCCACAGGTGGGAACTGGCATTACATCATGTCCTCAGTTCTCATGACCCATTGGCCTTAATTTACGTTAATTCCTTCCACCTCAGCATTTCTTCACAGTAACTACTCCTTTCTTTACACCACTTTAGTTTTCTATATTTTTTATTTTCAGACTTGCCTACTTTTCACTACCCCCCACCTCTACCACATACTACTTAGATTTCTGCTCTTACTGACTTGTGAACAATGTTTCGTTAGTAATCTCTGTGTTGTTTATTACCCTACCTTTAATCTTTAAGCTATCAGGTTTTCAAATCTTGGCCGGTGAAGTCCCTAACAATCAGTCTTTCCTTCTCATCCCATCCGGTAAGTGTTCCCTGACTCGGGGTCCTGGTTGACTTGTCCAAACTCTCCTCATTTCCTATATCACACCAATCCTTTCCCTTCACCCCTCTTCCTCCCTTTCAAACCTTCTGCCAGAAGGAGCCACTGGCTCTGAAAGCTAGCAGATTTCAGTATCTTTATATGTGTGTTCTCCTGCCACTAAATGGTGATCAGATTTTTTTATCTACCCAATTACATTATATTAACAAAATTACATTTAGCATACCTCACAGAAATTCTCAATTTGTGTCGAAACTGTATATGATTCAACATTTTAAGTATTTTTGAATAAATCAGAACCCAAAAATACGCCAGAAACAAGGAAAAAAATTAATTATAAACCAGTGTAACTACCATTTTGTCAAGTGAGAGTAATGGCATATTAAGAAGAGGGCATGGCAGGCAGGGGTAGTAAGAGTCAAATTTACAACAGAAATTAATTGGTCTAGCAAAGAGTGATAAAGAATAGACAGTATGAGCCACTGTCTGCTTCTGGCTATAAAATCTTTACTGTAATGTGCTATTAGCCAATTTTGACTGATCTGTAACCCATATGTGAGCTTATTGTAATATATTGTTACACTCTATGTGTCCATTCCACAGATCACAGCTCTCCCACATCAGTGCCTTCTACCTATATACAAACCAGAATTTCTGGATTTTGTGAAAGAAATAGAGATCTTTCCTGCATGTTATGTCAGTTCACTTCACCCAGATTGTGTGTTGTGCATGGAGAGAGAGGAAAAGACATATATCCAGACACTACACCTGCCAACCAATCAATCTTATATCATAGGTGACACAATATCATTAAACTATACACTTGCAAATGTCCACATGCAGCTTATGCTACATGTTGTATTACATACGTAGAAAGATGGCAATGAACAATAGAGTAGTGCAAGTGGAAATGACTTCTTTTAAATAATTCATTACTGCTGCTGAATCATGCATCAGGGAAATGCTTGAATAGGAAAGTGTCTGCAGAAGATAAAATGAAAAAAAAGATCAATAAAGATAAAGAATGAAAAGAGAAAAGAGGAGGAGAGATGGGGGTGGAAAAGGCTGAGAGCTGTCAAAAATAGCTCAGGTGCTAGGAAACTGTAGGATAGGAAAAAGATTAAATGAATATACCAAGAAGAAAGCTGTCTAACAAAATAAAAAATAGTCTAATCTTGAAAGCAGTGTGGTTTGGACCAACTGTATGTTGCAGTATAGTTTGTGAATTGTGGTTTATTTCTTTATTTATCTGTCCAAGAATCATTTTAGTACATTGTTTGTATATCTGATATAGGAAAGTGGTAAACCTAGTTAATTTACAATACAGTAGTCATTTATGCTCAAGTCATGTACACCTTTTATTTTTTCTTTCTTTTTAACAACAATATGGCAAGGATAGATTGCTACTCACCACAAAGAGGAGACATTGAGCTGCAGGCAGACACAATGAAAAGAGTAATAGAAATATATAAGCAGTCAGCTGAAGACCTTCATAAGAAGTAGAACTCTCAAACATTCAAACAACATCTCACACACATGGCTACTGTCTCTGGTCACTGAGGACAGATCCAGTAACAATGGGAAACAGCACTGGGTTGTGAGTCAGAAGGGAAGCCATTAAGCAAAATCAAACAATAGAAAGAGCAGGTTTGAATAAAGATAATATGGATAAGACAGATTGCTACTTACCATATAGAGGAAGCATTGTCACAGAGAGACGCAGTGAAAAGGAGCACTAGAAATATATATAAGCTTTCAGACAAACTTCTTTCTCAGAAGTATACCGCTCACACATTCAGACAATTACTCACACACCCATGGCTACTGTCTTCAGCTGCTGAGCCTCAGCAAATCTGCGAGAGTTCAGCTTCCGAGGAAGTAGGCTACAACAAGCAGCAAACATTTTCCATGTACACAAAGAAACTGGGCAAGGGAACAGCTGGAACGAAATCTGTATTCTCCTCACTGATAAATGGAGGAGTAATGATACAACTGTAGAAGAGTATGGAGGTGGCCAGATTACTCTGTACATCTGAGGCATGCAGTTCCATGAGGTTAACAAGGAGTTGGATCAATCATGTTATGGGCTCATACCATGAATGGATATTAATCGTCTCTAACTGTTACTGAGGGTAATTTGAGGGCTAGGCAGTACTGAAATAGAATCCTTCAACCTACACATCACACCTTGCATCAAAGTGCAATCATCATTCTCCAGGAGGCAGTAATCAACTGAATGGAAAGGGCTGCTGTACTTGCTCACAGTGAACCTGACTTGGCATATATGGTGCCAGATGAACCTTGCGTGTCACTGCACTTACTCGGGAATAAGATGGCTTCTGTCAAAAAGTGGTGCTGGTTTACATGGCTCTGTTGTTGTGGTTACTCCTTCCATCGCCTCCATCTGTAGCAGCAGATGATCGGCTGCGTGGTCTAGAAACCAGTCCCCAACACCCTCACTGGTCACTTCCCCTAGAAGAAGAACTTAGAGGAACACGCTTTCCAGACACGAGGAATCAAACTGTCACTCGAGAGTCTCTCGTTTCGCTCTGATGAGGCAACACCCCTGGCCATGCTCTCGGCAGTTCGCCCACGCAATGCCGCGTGGCACGTGTCATCATCTGCCGTATTTCACTTGGGTATGCGCAAACTGCAGAACTGTTATCTCACACTTGTTGTCATTGTTCTGTTGCTCCTCGAGGTGCTTCTATTGACTACAGTCGTACAAAGCCTGATGCTGGATGCCTGGTTTGTCCTACCGGTATCAGCAATTGGAATACTGTGTGCAGTGTAGTGCAAATAGTGCTGTGAAGTGCAGTGTGGTTGAGGACTACCAAGCAGATTTATTATTTTGGTATCTATAGCTATGATGCCATGGCATAGGCACAGGTTGGCACTACAACACCGACATCGACCTCTACCAGGCGTGTTGAGCTCTACGAGCAACGCTGCAGATTCTGCTCACTTGATCGAGAGCAGACGGCCGGGACACTTCGTTTCATAGAGAGACTTTGCACTACTTACTACAGGTCTAAGGCTTCGCTTTCTTTACGTGCAAAGTTATGTAACCATTTCTTAACTTAGTTTTTGCCTATAGTGAACATCTATAGTTGTACATGCAGTACCAAAGTGTTTTACCTCTCCTGCCCCAACTCGCTTCCGTCATTCGGCCAACCTTTCAGTTTTCAGGAGCAGACTAACACACCACCTTCCAGGCGGGATACAAAATAAAGGAACATAAATCGTTCCTTTACTGTCACATCCTTGTGGACGCACAGAACTGAATAACACAAAACTGAATTATACGCAGCAGAAGTTTTTGATTTTGCTGATGCACAAAGCTATGCACTTTACAACAAATGATTTTGTTTTGGTCATTTTAAGCTTAGTTTTCCATATCTACACCCCTTCAATTTACACCAACACAAATTTGCGGAATTACATGTAATCCAGAGCTTTTTCATGCAGTTTACATTCCAACTTGAATATAAAATTTTGTTGCTGTTTCTTCTGTTTCCAGATAGCTTTCTGTCGATAATACTTGTGGACAATATTATCATTTATAAGGAGACAACTCCTGAGACCTATTAAATGGATACTTCTACAACACTCCACCTAATAGTGGAGGTTGAGAAATATTCATCTCAATCATCACAGGTCCTTCTGAATCTCTGATTTAAGCTCTCCATTCAGGTCTAAACCAGAGAATTACTATCAGTTCTGGAACCAAAAGTGATAGCTCAGCTTCAATCGTGTATGCAAGACTATGTGTCTTCATTAATTCAACAAATAACCTGGATGAACCAAGGATGGCTTCTGATTCCAAGTGGCAGGCATCAGTCGTGCCACCGTGAGCTATTACTTGCATCCATTGCGCCCAGTGCACTCAATACTTACCCACGGATCCACCTACACATCTCGAGCAAGGTCCTCATCAAACGAACTAAGGGGATACTGGTTTTTCTTCACAACCTGCCTGACATTGAAACTTCCAACGGCCAGAAATCTCACGATCTTTATTTGTACAGACCATTCAGGAAGTTTGTCTACAGTTGCAACAGACTAAGTGTCCTGTGTTGGTTCAATTGTGCTCTCAGAAATAAGCAAGACATCGAATCTGTGGCATAGGCATAGGTGGAATAACTGTCTTCTCCTGCTCAGAGCACCACTGTTATTCATTCAGCCACAGTGAGTGTGAACAGGCCAGTCACGCTTCTAAGAATGCACTACAATGTCAGGGATCCCAGATGATGCTACATGCACCAGAGTTGTCATATATTTCACCACAAGTTCTTCAACACCACCACAAAAACAGCAGCAGCCTGAAGTCTGTTGACCATGGCCAATACAACCTCCAGCTGATTTTCTTGCACTAGTCTCCCAAGTGCTGCACATTCTTCATTAATCTTTATTTCTGAATAGCTAGTTGATTTTACTTGCTTTGGCATTGAATTACCATCTGTAACAAAATTTATCATCTTGTTATTGAATATTTTATTAATAAAAGTTCTGTTGTATAGAGTTGGGATGCTTTGAAATTACTGAGAGATAAAGGCTTAATTTTAGAATCCTCAGAACTAGGATGGTAACCAGGAGCTACATCTGAAAAATTAGCTCAAAAATCATTATCCTCCATCACATTACTTTGTTCACTTGTGAATAATAAACTGCTTGCTGATGAGTGCACAGTTTGTTTAGTGCTTCCTGAAAAATTGTGATTTTGTAATTATTTTTGGCACTGAGCATCATTTTTTAATAAACTCGTCAATTAACATTGTCAATATCAGCATTTTTTTACTAGACACCATGCACAGAACTCTGTAGTTCATATAGCAGCACAGCCCCATTCATCCTATGTTCTCTGATCCTTTTGTTTGGTTGTGCCATTTTCACAAAACAATTGTCTAGAATGTGTTCTTTAATTTACAGAATATGACCAACAAATATTAAAAACAGTTGTTTATTTTGTGATCGCTACCACCAATAAGAAGTTCTGCTCACCAGAATTTACTTTACTGCAGAGACCTGGGGTGGAGGGCCTTTACGGTGGTAGTATTGAGGTTAGGTGGCAGTGTAGTCAGGATGATAATTGATGGTTGCTCAAGGAAACATCAATATTAGCCATATATTTTACTGGAGAAGAAACTACAACACTGAAAGCAACACTCTGCGGCAGCAACACCTGCCTGGGAATGTACTGACAATAGGCTATAAAGGCTTTTATATCTTTGTGAGGGCGGAGACCCTTGCCTCTTCCTGTTTTCTCATAAACTAACCTGTACGTCCCAGGATATGGTATACTGAAAATAACATATGATCCTGAATAGAGTAATTGCCACTTCTTATTCATTTGCCAAATTTTGTGGATTTAGGGTGTGTCTGTAAGAGGACTCGTTGCCCTTCAAAAAACACGTTTCAGTTTCTTGTTATAAATTTTCCTTCTATTCTCGGCCCTGTTTTCTAGAGTAAATATGGCTTGTTTGATTTTGTCTTGTAGTGATATTTCTGTAGTGGGTACTTTTGGCATGGGCGACTCTCAGTAATTTTTTTGTTTTGTCCAGAACATCAATTCATTAGGTGTGAAACCTGCTGAAGAATGTGGAAGGTTATTGACCTATTGCATGAAATGAGTTACTTATTCTATCCATTGGGTGTGTTTGTGAGGGTTGTATGTCATAATAAATGGGTTAAATTCTTTAGAGACTCATTCTATGGGGCTTGCTTCTGGGTGAAAAAGGCTTACTAATATGTGCTTCATGCCCTGTGAGGGCATAAATTGTTTCCTCTTTTGCCCAACAAAATACACTCCTGGAAATTGAAATAAGAACACCGTGAATTCACTGTCCCAGGAAGGGGAAACTTTATTGACACATTCCTGGGGACAGATACATCACATGATCACACTGACAGAACCACAGGCACATTGACACAGTCAACAGAGCATGCACAATGTCGGCACTAGTACAGTGTATATCCACCTTTCGCAGCAATGCAGGCTGCTATTCTCCCATGGAGACGATCGTAGAGATGCTGGATGTAGTCCTGTGGAACGGCTTGCCATGCCATTTCCACCTGGCGCCTCAGTTGGACCAGCGTTCGTGCTGGACGTGCAGACCGCGTGAGACGACGCTTCATCCAGCCTCAAACATGCTCAATGGGGGACAGATCCGGAGATCTTGCTGGCCAGGGTAGTTGACTTACACCTTCTAGAGCACGTTGGGTGGCACGGGATACATGCGGACGTGCATTGTCCTGTTGGAACAGCAAGTTCCCTTGCCGGTCTAGGAATGGTAGAACGATGGGTTCGATGACGGTTTGGATGTACCGTGCACTATTCAGTGTCCCCTCGACGATCACCAGAGGTGTACGGCCAGTGTAGGAGATCGCTCCCCACACCATGATGCCGGGTGTTGGCCCTGTGTGCCTTGGTCGTATGCAGTCCTGATTGTGGCGCTCACCTGCACGGCGCCAAACACGCATACGACCATCATTGGCACCAAGGCAGAAGCGACTCTCATCGCTGAAGACGACACGTCTCCATTCGTCCCTCCATTCACGCCTGTCGCGACACCACTGGAGGCGGGCTGCACGATGTTGGGGCGTGAGCGGGAGACGGCCTAATGGTGTGCGGGACCGTAGCCCAGCTTCATGGAGACGGTTGCGAATGGTCTTCGCCGATACCCCAGGAGCAACAGTGTCCCTAATTTGATGGGAAGTGGCGGTGCGGTCCCCTACGGCACTGCGTAGGATCCTACGGTCTTGGCGTGCATCGGTGCGTCGCTGCGGTCCGGTCCCAGGTAGACGGGCACGTGCACCTTCCGCCGACCACTGGCGACAACATCGATGTACTGTGGAGACCTCACGCCCCACGTGTTGAGCAATTCGGCGGTACGTCCACCCGGCCTCCCGCATGCCCACTATACGCCCTCGCTCAAAGTCCGTCAACTGCACATACGGTTCACATCCACGCTGTCGCGGCATGCTACCAGTGTTAAAGACTGCGATGGAGCTCCGTATGCCACGGCACACTGGCTGACACTGACGGCGGCGGTGCACAAATGCTGCGCAGCTAGCACCATTCGACGGCCAACACCGCGGTTCCTGGTGTGTCCGCTGTGCCGTGCGTGTGATCATTGCTTGTACAGCCCTCTCTCAGTGTCCGGAGCAAGTATGGTGGGTCTGACACACCAGTGTCAATGTGTTCTTTTTTCCATTTCCAGGAGTGTATGAAGCATTATCAGTTAGTAGTACCTTTGGTTTACCTGCTCTTCTCAAATAGTCTCCCTCAATTATTTTCTGATATTTGTGGCTGTTGCATTTTCAGTGGCATACATTTTGATATGTTTCAGGAAAATATCATGTAGTGCTACTACGTATCTTACTCCTTTACTTCTTGGATATGGACCAGCTATGACCAGGGATACTATACCTAAGAGGGAATTTGTGAGCATTGGGTGTAGCTCAGTATATTTTGACACACTGGACTGCTTTTATTTTTGACATATTGCACACTTTCTTAATACCTGTAGGGCTCACCTTCTCAAATTTGGAAGGTAATAAATTCTTGCAATATTTTCAGGAAATTTGCCTATTCCATAATGTCCTCATACATCATGTGCGTGTCTTATAAATTAGTTGATATAATCTTCAGGAATACGCACACACCATTGTTCAGATTTTTCATGCTTCCTATGAAACAAAACGCCATTGTACTCCTGGTACCATTTACTTACCTTTCCACCTTCATTTTGCTTAAGGTTTTGCATGACTTTACTCCATCTGTGATCTTGCTGTGGTATAATTTTCATTTGCTTACAAAGATTATGGTAATCAGACTACTGCGCTGTACTAACGGTCTGATTTCTGCATCCTGCTGTGCTAATTCGCCAAATTCCTCCCAACCTTGTGGTAACCAAGACAAGGCATCTGCAATAACATTCTGACTTCCTTTAATGTAAATAATATCAAAACTGAATTCTTTTAAATATAGACACCACCTAGCTAATCTAAGGTGCAATAGTTTACATGTTAAAAGAAATGACAGTGACTGATGGTCACAGTAAAGTTTGGTATTCTTGCCCCACAAAAAAATTCAAACATTTTAAACACCCATATTACAGCTAAACTTTCTAATTCTGATACAGAGTAAGATTTTTCTGCTTCTGATAATGTGCGACTAGCGAAACTGATGACCTTGGGTACTTCCTTACCTTCTTCCTCTTGCATCTGGAATAAGCATGCCTCCTAGCCCTTGAGATGATGCATCTGTGCAAAGACAAAAATCCTTGGATATGTCAGAGTGGCGAAGAATGTATGTATTGACTAATGCCTGCTTAATGTTGTTTACGTCCATACACTTATCATCCCATAACAAAAGCCTATTTTTTCATAACAACTTGAGCAATCCATCACTGTTCATCAGTTTCTGTCCTATGATTTTTAAAAGAGAGAGAGAGAGAGAGAGAGAGAGAGAGAGAGATGCTAGTCCTAAAAAAGCTTTTAGTTATTTTTTATTCCTTGGAGCTGGACAATTGTGTATGGCATCAAGTTTCTTAGGATCAAGTAATATACCTTGTCCTAAACATTTGAATTGCTCCTTACAAAACTAGACTTTTTTAAATTGGCTGTTACTCTGCAAGCTGCAAATTAATGAAGCATCTGTTCAATGAGCCTGATATGTTCTAACCAAGTGGGTGTGGCTATTAGCATGTCGTATACATAAACAGCACGACATTTCTAAGCACTTCTGGTCCTAAAACCTTGTCCAATGCAGATATAAACTCTCCTGCACTAAAGTTCAGTCCAAAATGTAGAACACAGAATTCGTAACTTCTGACACCATAAATAAATGCCATATATTTTCAACTTTCTTCATGGTACTTTATTTGCCAGTATGGCATCTTGAGGTTGAGTATACTGAAATATTTTGTATTGTAAAACTTTGGAAGCTGTTCGTCCAAGTTGAGATCGAGATTACTGAAATAGTTTGTATTGTAAAACTTAAGAAGCTGTTTGTCCAAGTTGTCTGGTCTTATGTGTGCTTGTACTATAATATTACTGATACGTCTAGCATCGAGAATTAATCTTACAGAACCATCTGGTTTGCTTACTGGTAATATTGGACAACAATGGTGAGAAAATGAAAGTTGTATAATTCCCCATTTAATCATAAGATTGATCTATTCCCTTACTGCCTCTCGTTTTGCCCATGGAATAGGATATGACATTACACAAAACATTTCGTGTGGATATGCTTTAAATTTATATTCATAGTCTTTGATTACTCCTGGCTCCTTACCAAAAACATTGGCATACTTAAATAACAAGTTAGAAAGTTCTTGTCATTGCATCTCATTTAGTACCTGTGATTCGCTTAAGTTTCTGCTCTACCATTTTGTAACTAACCTCAGTGTTTGCTTCTTGTTCTGCATCAAATTTGTTTGTGAAATATACTATTGGAAAGGAATATTGTATCACTGCATTTGACTGAGGTTTGTTTTTGTTACTTTCATCAGTTGTTCTGACTAATTCAATATAAAAGATCTGATCCTTTACACACACACACACACACACACACACACACACACACACACACACACACACACACACAAAATGGCATTTCCCATTACGTGTGTCAATCTGCATTTCGTATGTTCTAAACATGTCCATGCTAATAAGACAATTAACTATTAACTAGAAATTTGTCGATTATAAGAAAGTTGCACTTCACTGTAAAATGTTCAATTTGTAATGGAATAAGTGCCTGATGTTTAAACATTTTAGTCTCACTGATTGTAAATGGTTGCGAAAACACACTTGACCTCTTAGCCACAAACAATCCAGAGCTGATAGAGAGCATCATGACTGATACAGGGATTAGTGATCACAAGGTCATTGTAGCTAGGCTCAATACCATTTCTTCCAAATCCATCAGAAACAAACGCAAAATAATTTTATTTAAAAAAAGCGGATAAAGTGCCACTAGAAGCCTTCCTAAAAGACAACTTCCATTCCTTCCGAACTGACTATGCGAATGTAGACGAGATGTGGCTCAAATGCAAAGTTATAGTAGCAACAGCAATTGAGATATTCATACCTCATAAATTGGTAAGAGATGGAACGGATCCCCCGTGGTACACAAAAAAGGCCCGAACGCTGTTGCAGAGGCAACGGAAAAAGCATGCGAAGTTCAGAAGAACGCGAAATCCCGAAGATGGGCTAAAATTTACAGACGCGTGAAATTTGGCACGTACTTCGATGCGAGATGCCTTTAATAGGTTCCACAACGAAACATTGTCTCGAAATTTGGTAGAAAATCCGAAGAAATTCTGGTCGTATGTAAAGTACACAAGCGGCAAGACGCAGTCAATACCTTTGCTGCGCAGTGCCGATGGTACTGTTACCGACGACTGTGCCGCTAAAGCGGAGTTATTGAACCCAGTTTTCCGAAATTCCTTCACCAGGGAAGACGAATGGAATATTCCAGAATTTGAAACACGAACATCTGCTAGCATGAGTTTCTTAGAAGTAGATACCTTAGGGGTTGCGAAGCAACTCAAATTGCTTGATACGGGCAAGTCTTCAGGTCCAGATTGTATACCGATTAGGTTCCTTTCAAATTACGCTGATACTATAGCTCCCTACTTAGCACTCATATACAACCGCTCGCTCACCGATAGATCTGTACCTACAGATTGGAAAACTGCGCAGGTCGCACCAGTGTTCAAGAAGGGTAGTAGGAGTAATCCATTTAACTACAGACCTATATCATTGACGTCGGTTTGCAGTAGTGTTTTGGAGCATATACTGTATTCAAACATTATGAATCACCTCGAAGGGAACGATCTATTGACACGTAATCAGCATGGCTTCAGAAAACATCGCTCTTGTGCAACGCGACTAGCTCTTTATTCACACAAAGTAATGGCCGCTATTGACAGGGGATCTCAAGTTGATTCCGTATTTCTAGATTTCCGGAAAGCTTTTGACACCGTTCCTCATAAGCGACTTCTAATCAAGCTGCGGAGCTATGGGGTATCGTCTCAGTTGTGCGACTGGATTCGTGATTTCCTGTCAGGAAGGTCGCAGTTCGTAGTAATAGACGGCAAATCATCGAGTAAAACTGAAGTGATATCAGGTGTTCCCCAGGGAAGCGTCCTGGGACCTCTACTGTTCCTGATCTATATAAATGACCTGGGTGACAATCTGAGCAGTTCTCTTAAGACTGTTCGCAGATGATGCTGTAATTTACCGTCTAGTAAGGTCATCCGAAGACCAGTATCAGTTGCAAAGCGATTTAGAAAAGATTGCTGTATGGTGTGTCAGGTGGCAGTTGACGCTAAATAACGAAAAGTGTGAGATGATCCACATGAGTTCCAAAAGAAATCCGTTGGAATTCGATTACTCGATAAATAGTACAATTCTCAAGGCTGTCAATTCAACTAAGTACCTGGGTGTTAAAATTACGAACAACTTCAGTTGGAAGGATCACATAGATAATATTGTCGGGAAGGCGAGCCAAAGGTTGCGTTTCATTGGCAGGACACTTAGAAGATGCAACAAGTCCACTAAAGAGACAGCTTACACTACACTCGTTCGTCCTCTGTTAGAATATTGCTGCGCGGTGTGGGATCCTTACCAGGTGGGATTGACGGAGGACATCGAAAGGATGCAAAAAAAGGGCAGCTCGTTTTGTATTATCACGTTATAGGGGAGAGAGTGTGGCAGATATAATACACGAGTTGGGATGGAAGTCATTACAGCATAGACGTTTTTCGTCGCGGCGAGACCTTTTTACGAAATTTCAGTCACCAACTTTCTCTTCCGAATGCGAAAATATTTTGTTGAGCCCAACCTACATAGGTAGGAATGATCATCAAAATAAAATAAGAGAAATCAGACCTCGAACAGAAAGGTTTAGGTGTTCGTTTTTCCCGCTCGCTGTTCGGGAGTGGAATAGTAGAGAGATAGTATGATTGTAGTTCGATGAACCCTCTGCCAAGCACTTAAATGTGAATTGCAGAGTAGTCATGTAGATGTAGATTGTAGCAGTTTGCATCTTGCCATTTTGGACAGGAGATGTTGGGAATCTATGTCAATGTTAAATATTTTCACCTTAGTGATTGCTTGTATTTGTTCTTTCTTGGCTTTATCTACTATATCTAACTCATGCTGATGCAAATCATCCTTGATGTCGCCTTGTTTATAAAACATGTTTGTAATTCTCCTTTGCCCCCACTCTCAGAGGTCAATACCCTGCGGCTTAACTATGACCGATTGGTGTTTTCCAACGGCATAGTGTGACTTAATTCGTTACTTGGAGAAATTTCAGTTAGTTGCACTGTGTGGGTACTTTGCCAATTTGTGTCGTTAGCTGCTTAGCTACCGTGCAGTTATTTTGCTGCCCAGTGGTCATCTGCAGTACAGCGTAAGGCATGGAAATGTTGCCGCGCGTCAGCCACTGCTGCGGCTGACAGTTTGTATTCATGTTCGGCATACACCCTTGTGAACTGTAATTCGCTTGTGCATTGAAATTACCCTGTTGTTTTGGAAATTTCTTTTAAATCGTATGTGATTTTGCTATTGTGTGTTTAGATCACGTTTTACTGACAGATTTACTCAACTATGTTGTTGTGCCTGATTTTCTGTTGCTCTCATGGAATTATGTCGACAGAATCGAGCACTGAAAGAAAATATTCATTGTCGTGCTCTGGCAATGTGACTAATTTTTCTCTAATGTGTGATGGTAAACGCCTTTTCAAAATTTTTAACACGTCTACCTGTGACATTGGGTTTATCCAGTAGCGTGTCTTGTTCAGGTATTTTTCAAAGTATCCACGTAGACTGCCGTATTTGCCACTGAATGGTGCAGGGTTGAAAACCTCCCGTCTGAGTCTTTCTTGCACTGCCTCTGACCAGTACTTGTCGATGAGAGCTCGTTCAAATTGGATATAAGTGTTGCAACGTTCGGCCACTTCAGTTGCCCATAAAAACGCACCACCTTGCGTATATCCAACGACAAATCTGATTTTTTGTGCTTCTGTCCAGCTGCGTGGAAATACATGATGCATAGCACTGATAAATATTACGGGATTCATTCTTTTACCTTCGATAGTGAATGAAGGAAACTGTCCATGTCTCAGCAAACCTTTGTCTGCAAAAATGGTCGATGGACACTTTGTCTTTTCGGTCATATTTATGTGGTTATTGTAGTTACCTGTAATTCTGGTTAGTAATTGCTCATGCTTGGAGTTGTGGGTACGTTTACATTGTGCACTCTACAACTGTCACTGGTAGCTACTGTGGGACTCATGACAATTTGTGGATACTGGATACCAACAAATTGTGGTTTGTTCACTGTAGCCTGTCTATTATATACATGCACATTTCGAGATCCGGTAATATTTTCTTCTAAAAGATTGTGGATTCTATTTTCCGCGCCTTGTAGCTTAATGTTTAACTTGTTCACTATTTCATTTTCTATTTTCTGAATGGCCTATTCTACTACATCTTTGTACAACTTACAATTTGTTACTGATTTCTCTGCAATGGTATTACCTTTATCTAACGTACCTGCTTCAACTTGACTAATGATATCGCTCAAATTTTCATCGATCTTCTCTGTCTCTCTCCTCCTTAGCACATGCTGAGTCAACTTCCAATGTTGCTGCCCTTAAAGTAAGCTCTTCTACACCTGGAGGTAGTCCTTCATAGTCCTTATTTAGTTTGTTAATGACAGTGGTTACCTTTTTTATAGCCGAAAACTACTGGTTTTGTGTGGCTTCAATGTTTCTGTTTGCGTCTGTGATTTTCTCTATCTGTTGTTCTACTAGATCATTACGGTTGTTAAAATAATCTATCTTCTGTTTTAACTCCGTAATGTTACTGTTACCTTCAGAAAGTACTTCATGCTTTATCTGTATTTCCATATCATTCAATTTTTCGTCGATTTCAGTGCGAAAGTTTTTGGCTAAGTCATTAAATTTCTGTGAGACCGTGTCTTGCAAATCCTTGAATACTTGTTTTTGTTCTTGTTTCATTGTATTTACAACTTGTGTGATGGTGTTCAGATTGTGTGTCAAACTGTGGTATTCATATAACTGAAATTGGTGTTCATATTACGTTTCATATAATCAAATTTCACATTTGTGTTAGATAATAACTGCCATATTAGTGCTTCAGATGTACCACTGTGGTTGCTGTCAGCTGTAACCAAGTGGTGTTTGTAACGTGTTGTCAAAATTCATATTGGAATCGCTCTCCAATGTTTCATTCATGAGCGGTCTGTCACACTGGTAGATGTGTGACATTGACTTTGTCTTGTCAGTTGTGAACATTGTGTTGTTAAGTTTGTTCTGCTGTGGAGCGTCGCTATCATTTGTCACTACGGCGACAAGCTTTCTGCAGTAAGCATGCATGGCGCCTGAACTTCAATTGTGCGATCTCGCAATTCTACACCATCTTGGCTGATTACGTTTCCACTATTGTCATCAACAATGGGCATATATTTTTTGGCCATGTATGAATATGCAAAAAAATAAAATACCAACGAAAACATTAAAAATTTCATATGCTAACCATTACACTTGACAAATGAAGTTCACGTGATGTCAAAGCCTGTTTTACGTCTATTATGATGCGCAATCTATTGTGCCACAATTCTTTATGTTTTACTGACAATATGTATCACACTGAAAAATTTACGTAAATTTTTCGCAAATAAAATTCAAGGAAGGGAATAATGAGGAAAGGATCTGTTTACATCAAAGGAAGTGCTACGAGGCGTAACCATGCAAGCAAATTGCGTAGCCGTCCTTCGTTTGCTGCGCCAAACAAAACAGCTTACTATGGAAAATGTTACGTGACCTGCGTCTAATTCTTATTACTTTCCAAAATTTCTCCTCAATTTTTGCCTTTTTGCAATACTTGTTCCCCATTGTGATTCATGCAAACAGAAAATACAGATAATTAGTTTTTTATGACTCATAACAATGTCATACAAATTTTTCACTATAACAACAATTAACAAACACTACCCACAACTGGTGCTCTTAAGTCCTGGAACACAGGTCAACAGTTGTAATAAAAAAAAATTAATTAGTGAATATTACTAAATATTATTGACTATGCGTGCGAAGACACATTTTTGTAGGACATAATATGATTGCGTTATTAAAAATGTTCTGTACTTATTTGCAGCTTTTGGCCACCAGACTTTGTTTACATTTTAATTATGGCTCCAGGACGACGACTCCAGGAGCACCGGCGCTTCTCGTAATCAAGAAAATCCTCCTTATACGTTCTTCTCTTCACTTCAATAAATGAAAAATGACTTGATACTGTTGTTCAATATAATATTATTTACACACACGTATGATACATAGAGCTCGCAATACATCACATCTAAAATCGCAAATCTTCATCGTCCTTCCAGCTACGAGAAAGTGTACGAGTAAAAACAAAAAACTACAAAAATTGAATGTTTTTTCTTTCATTTGTCTGCGACTTATCGTGCATTCATAATTAACGTCTTTGCCAACTGTGTGGTCGCTCGGTGTTTCATTCTTTTTTCTGTTTTTTTCCCAATAAATCTTAATTTTACGGCATCCTGGGGGAGCCTTTCACCATGTACCTACACACCACAAATAAGAAAATAAACATGCTTATATTGTAATGTTAACTGGAAAATATAAAGCCATGCCAAGTTTGAAGAAAAGAAAGGCACTGAAGGTGCTCGTTTTTCAGTAGAGATGTTAAATCTAGAAGCAAAGTAATATAAAAAGAACTTGCAAAATCTTTAACAACCCCCATAGAAAGACAGTTGCTTTAAGCTGGAACAAAGCTATAATTATTTTGCTCACAAGAAAGGAGAGATATGAAAGTGAAAAGCTATAGCTCTATCAGGTTTCACTGTGAAATGTACACTTCCATCCTAATATAAGCGACAACAGTTCAGTCTTAACTAACAAGTGTAAACAACAGATTTGCATTAGACATGTCAATTACTTAGCAGGCACTAAGAGTAGTGGATGTGTCGAAATTTTTAAGAATGTAATACAAATCCCAGTTTTTCCAAAACCTTACCTTCATACCTTCCCATAATACTTAATCTCAAGCAGTATACGATGCTGCTTAGTTTCAAATTGATTTAATTAATTTAAAAAATTTCTTTTTTCACAAAAAAAAAAACAGCACTATTCTTCTACTAGTGATGAATCTGTATCTTTTTTCCATATTCAAGCAGTGTTTTTTGGTTATATTCTCCAGTTATTTATAATATCAGCTGAGTTGAAGTAACTCCACTGAATGTATTACTACCAACTAACTAACCACACTTATCACAAAATTTTCTAGTTACAATTATTAACATGGATCATCATCTAAAAAAAAAAAGTTGTATAACCATGCTGAAAAAGTCACCCATTTCTTCATTGCTGATAAAATTCACGGACCGGCAAATCTTGCATTAGGTTGTTTTGTCTTACATGCCTTTCTATTTGTGCTCAGATACATTCATACGTACAAGTAGCTTAGATTAAATGTTCTGTTAGCCACTAAATATCTCATCTCTTGTTGCAAGTGTCACTAGTTGGTCCACAACCACCAAACCCTTCTGGCCTTGAATATAGTCTCCAACACAGCCTGTGTGAACTGTCTCCCCAGCAGGTAGAATTCCCCTACATTACTAAATGCATCACTCAAGGTATAATTGTTTTTAAACACTACTAAATATGCTATCACCTGCTATCATAAACTCATCCTAGGTTCACAAATACAAGTTATTTAAGGCACTGAAATACCAGTATATAGCATTTCCATTGCCAGAGGGATATCATTCACAGCTGCAATATGCATTACTCTTAATACTGCAGAATTCTCTTGACAACTTTTTGCCAATATCTCCATCAGATATATCCTCATGGAGAATGTTTGGAGCTGTGCTTTCATGGTATTCACACTTTATTCGATGCAGTGTGTTTTGATTTACCATCAAATTTTTCCTGTGGGTAGTCTCAACTTAATAATTATGGATTAAGAATCAACTCCTATCAATTCACATTGTACTGTATTGTACTGCTTTCTTGCCGAGAGAGAGAGAGAGAGAGAGAGAGAGAGAGAGAGAGAGAGTGTGTGTGTGTGTGTGTGTGTGTGTGTGTGTGTGAGAGAGAGAGAGAGAGAGAGAGAGAGAGAGAGAGAGAGAGAGAGATTGGGGGGACTACTGAATTAAATAAAGTCACAAGAGCTGTATACACTCAATATGCCACCAATTTTTCTCATATTTTGGGCAACTGAAGTACATACTTAGATGTAACAAACTGCTGTTCTAGTACGAGAAAGGAAATACCAGCCATTGAGCAGTGGTGTTTGCGTTCAACCCCCTCCAGTGACAGACTGGAAATCTGCACAAACTGCATTTAAGCTATTCCTTTTTTGTTCATCTTGTATTACTACAATGAATCACATTTCTTCAGAAAAGAACAACAACAACAACAACAACAACAATGGTGACAATGACAGTGATACATTTGAGATGAGATACAATAAGGAATCGTGTTAACTGTACATTTATTTACCAATACATCCATGTGCATATTTAAAAGTGACCACAAGTCATTGGATTTATAATTTTTACCATCACTGGTAGGCCAACACTACTTGGGAGGTGCCTATCATAAAAGGATTGATCAAGACATTGAGGGTTCAGAATTTAGGAGAGGACATACACTTTCCCAATTTCAGAACATGTAATTCATGATATGAAGTACAAAGGAGACACCTAGTAGGGTAGGAGGCCAGGCTATCAATGGCTTTGAGGAACCATTCTAACCAGGTTATGGAGGAGTGAAGGAGGCTGCAAGCAGAGAGAGCGATGACTTGGGGTTTCACACACAGCCAGCAACCTCCTATGCCTCATGTGACATCCTTCTGCATTTCCTATTGGTGGTTTACTGTTGACGATGCATGCTGACGTGCACTGCTAGCAGTATCCACCTGTGGAAACTGTGCTTAGCCCAGCAAAATGGGCCTTTACTGGTACAAGCTGCGCAGCAGGCTTCCAACAAATGACTCACAGCAAGGAAAAGGAAATTCCTCCATTCATAAAATTTGCAATAAATTTTCCAGATTTTCCCCATGCAAGTGCCCACCTATACACCCGTCTCATTTCAACAGGAGTGCCAACTCATAAAATTTACAAAGGGTGGCAGACACTGCTGGGAAGAGCAGGTTCCCCTGATAGTGGCTTTGTAGACTATAGGAATGTACTTCATATAGGGAAGGTACTGTTAAAGCGTAAGTCGGGCCCAAACCTGGCCGGGTTGGAGATTTTCTCTGCTTGTGGACTGGCTGTTGTGTTGCCCTTCTCATCATTTCATCCTCATCACTGGCACGCAAGTCGCCCAATGTGGCGTCGACTGAAATAAGACTTGCACTTGGCAGGCGAACTTCCCCGGACAGGGCCTCACGTCCAGCAATGCCATGTGCTCATTTCATTTCATTTTAATGTGAAAATAGTTTCTCTTTAAAACAAGTCTTTCAATTTACCATTTTGTACATTTTTAAATGCTTTCACAAAAGAAATCAAAATTAACATCAGTTAATCCCATCATCTAAGATTTCTCTAATTTTAAACTCAAGTGGGCACCTTGTAATCCTGACAATACATTCCTTAATCACACAGAGTGCACATCAATGATTCGGGACAATACTACAATGGCATCTAACTAGACTAAGCATGTCATGGCCTTCAACTCTCGTAACAGGTGTGTGAATCTCTTTTTTTTTGACACGTAGCAGGCCCTTTTCTAACAATGAAACTCATGACGGTGAAGCTGCAAATGGCCTATGATGTTTACGGTATTTGAAACCCCGCATATTGTCTACCATGCAACCACAAAATTGGCTGATAATGGTAACAGGGGGAGGGCCAGGAGGTATCGAGTAGTGAGCACAGCATAAGGCTATGGAGTGTAGGTGAGCTGCTTAGTTGATGAGTAACCCACAGCAGTGCTACAATGCTAGCGGTGTTGATACAAAGCATAGCATTGGCAATGATAAACAAAGCAAACACTGCATCATATTTACAACAACAGTTGCTGAAGTTGACATTTCATCAGAAAGGAACTCAAGGAATTTTGCAGAGTGAGAAAGTAGTGACAGATGCAATATTAGCGTTACTGCAAGATGAGTCAGTAGAATGCGTGGTGTTGTATACGCTTGACAGTGCGGACAATGTACATGAGAAGTATAATGAATGGGTGATTTCAAGGGAAGCAACCGAGCGAGGTGGCGCAGTCGTTAGACACTGGACTCCCATTCGGGAGGACGACGGTTCAATCCTGCGTCCGGTCCTCCTGATTTAGGTTTTCCGTGATTTCCCTAAATCGCTCCAGGCAAATGCCAGGATGGTTCCTTTCAAAGGGCACGGCCAACTTCCTTCCCCGTCCTTCCCTAATCCGATGAGAACAATGACCTCGCTGTCTGGTCTCCTTCCGCAAACCAACCAACCAACCAACCAACCAAGGGAAGCAGTGAATGTTTGTATAACTTCAAACAGTGCTACAGAATTGGAAGACATAAGATAAAGAAATTTCAAACAAAGCGTTAACTTGAGGATGCAGAGCAAACTGTGGAATCGGCCTGAAAATTTGTAGATGAAATAAACAAACATATCCCTTCATTCAGTAAATAATTATTTTTCACCTACAACGAACTGGGATTTGAAGAGAAAATGTGTATGAAGAAAACCATGGAAATTAAGAGGTACCAAAAGAATTGTATCGAAATCAACTAACATCACTTTTTAATGCATTCATATACAATTATGCCGACTGTTAACCTGGATGGTAAATTGGCTGGAAAGTTATTTATCGTGCTGCGAGAAGTTGGAGATTCTCTGCCCCCTACAATTCTTTCTCATGTGCCACATCTTACAAGGGCAACCGGGAATATTTATGGCACAGCAAACACAAGTTGGACAATAGGTGTAAGAGAACTACAACCATGGTATGAGCTCTGCTTTTGGCCAAGAGCTGGTCAAAATAACTTGCTTTTGATTGATTTATAGTCTTTGTACAAAAAACATGCTCCTTTATAGAAAATTATTCCTCCTGAAACGTGAATGACTTCACAGTTCATACTACCTGGAACCACGGGATCAATTCAACCTCTGGATGTTTGTTTTTTCTGTGTCTAGAATACATACTGTCACAATATTTGGAGCTATGCCTTAAAGGATGGTCAGTTTCACAATAAGCTCCATGACAGACTGTTTCGCATTTGGTTGCTGCTACCACAATTCATCACTTCTCATTAACGTGTTAGACCAATGTGATTCTAAACGCAGTCTTTAAGAGTGGATACCTATTGAATGTCCTTTACAGTTTGCAACTCTCAAGAAGTTCTCCTCTGATTGGATGGTGTGAACCTTTTGATCACTTTGGCATACCATTTTTCACTCAGTGTTCATGGTGCAAGTTGATGGGTAGTTTTGAACATTTCTTAATATCGACAGTGTCCATTTTGTGAAGTGTTATATATACATACTATAGAAGGTCGACACTGCACCTTCTGACTTAATTTCTGTCGCCTTTCTGATGCACGTGATGGGTCATTAGTAGGTAATATTTTTCCTGTCATAATTGTTAACACAGCACTTTCAAATGAACTTTACTAAAGACTGAACTTACGACCTCACACTCAAGGGGTTCTTTGTTAGACCAGAATACATTCTCAAAAACTCATACGATGCAGAGGGTACTACAAATGCAGATACTGGCCTGTCTTGGGGTGCAATCAGTATCTGGTGATATCCTGATTTCAAATCCAATGTGATGAAGAATTTGCAATTTCCCAGTCTATCCAAAGTTTTGTCAATATGAGGCAAAGGGTACACGGCAGGGGTGGTGACTTTATTTACAATAACCACTCATAAGCAGGAAGTCTTCTCACCATTAACAGATTTTTTATTAGATCATCCACTATTGGTGATGCCAAGAAGATGGTAGCGGGTAGTATAATTCATGCATCAAGCTCTTGCTAAATACATTTATCCACAGCAGATTGTAAGTGATATGGATTCTGTACGGATTGTGGGCTATTCGGCTAGCATTTTCAGCCGAGATTTCATAGTAAATGACATCAGTAGTTAGTAAATATTGCCTCTCCTTGAACAACCATGTGAACTTATTCAAGACTGTTCACATTCAGTTACTTGGAATAACTTCCCTTGCAAATGAATTTTAAGGGATGACAGAACTGTGTATACTTCCCTTACAGGCATTGACTTCTGTCTCCTACTGTCTCCCTTCCATGAAAGGTACCTCACTCTCAAATACTTCTCGTATACTGTCCAGTATAGCTCCAGGTGGTATTATTGCATGTCTTGTTCAAAAATTATCTAAGCACTCTGGGACACAAATTTTCATCCCCACAGTTTCCTTCTTACATAGACTTACTCTTATGAGAACCAGAAATCTACCACGAATGTAATATTGGGCAAGCAGGTAGACCAAAATTACAGTCCCTTTAGGCTCCTGGGTCCGGAGAACCCTTCCAGTACCACAACTTATGGTTACGGGCCAGTTGGATTTTAACACCACAGCAAGCGGTTCGTCAGAACTTCAGAGAGTAGCCTTCTTCTCAAGAGTTCCTCATGTCTGTATGGCGTCGTCACTATTGAAACAATGAGTTGTCTCATTGAATCGAACAGCACGCAACATATAGTAAATTACATCCTCATAATGGCACAGAAAGTCACTCCCCAGGATGACACCAAAATCCCATCCTGTTTATTTAATGCTTCTATTTCAAAATAAAACTTCTCCATCAATTTCTAACTCAAAACAACATGTCCCCACTGGCTTTATTACTTCTGCATCCAGACCACTAACACAGCAACAAAGATGCTTCTGCACCAGCTTGTTGGCAGGAGACAAAAACACTAAACTTACTTAACCATCTGCATCGATTACAATTTTTATCTTTCTTTGCTGTGCCTTACCCTTCACAATCACACTTGCCACCTCCTCTAAACCTCAGTAATTTTGGTACGTTCTGTTGTAACATTTAGTTTTAATTTTGTCCGATGAAGGTGTCCCTTGTGACACCGAAACATAGGTCGCAAATTAATTGTGTTCGTGACTTTCAGAATATTGTAATTAACAGAGTTTCCTGGTCTTACTGGGAGAATGAACAGAGGGCTACTCTGGTTCCCTGGACGTTTTCCTGATTTGGTTTCCTATTGTATTTGTAAATTTAGGAGCTAATCCACCCACAGTTTGCTCTACTCCATGACCACAGACAATTTGCACCCACATGCCCCACTTCTCTGCTGTTAGGACTGCAGGTTCCCAACACTTGTCTGCAGTATGACCTATCCACCTATACTGTACACAATTACTTTCAATTGTAAAAATGCACCACGGCTCATTACTGGATGAAGTAGAAACAATTTGACCCACTTCTTCAGATAACAATGCTAAGTGAACTGCCTTTGTGCAGGAGGTAGATGAAGCAAATTTTACTTCCACACCAATTTGCAGGTTAATTCCTGGATAAACACGTCAACTGATCATACTTGAGCCTCCTCAAAGAGCAGTCCAACAGGCCTTAGTTCTTATTCATTTAGCAAATGTCTCGAAACTTTCCCCTGACCTCTGCCTGAGTGCAGAGAGTCTGTCACAGTAATTACTTGGTGAAGAGAAAAGTAACCTCACGTGCACCACAAGAGAGTGTTATATGACCATTACCTTTCACAAAACATATAAGTGACCTAGTTTGCAGTGTTGACTGTTCCATGAGGCTTTATGTGGGTGATACTGTTGTGTAAGTAGCATGCCCACAAAAAACTAGTTATCGATAAGATAGATGCCAGAGTGAGGTTCATTGGAAGAATCCTCATGAAATTTAGTCCATTAACAAATGAGGCAACTTACAAAACATTTGTTTGAGCAGTGCTTGAATACTGCTAATTAATCTGGGATCTATAGCAAATAAGATTGGCACAAGAAACAAAAGATTCAAAGAGCAGTGCATTTCGTTACAGGTTCATGTAGTAAGTATGAAAGCACCATGGAGGGGCTCAGCAAACTCCAATGATAAATACTGCAAGAGAGACATTCTGTATCATGGTGTGGTTTACTGTTAAAGTTCCGAGAGGGTATGTACCTAGATGAGCCAATCAATATATTGCTACCTCCTACATACATATCACAAAAAGTCCATGGCATCAAATGTGAGATATTTGAACCCACATGAAGATTTACCAGCAACTGTTCTTCTGCAAATCCTTCAAGACGGGAACAGGAAAAGTGGGAAGTGACAGTGGTGCACAAAGTACACTCCACCACACACTGTAAGGTGGCTTGCCGACTATAGATGAAGAGGTAGATGTATTGAAGTTATAAAACAAAATGGTACGTACAGAGTGTTACAGGCTTCTAGGTGTTGTAGAGAGAACTTAGAAGATAAAGTTTTGCCAAGGAAACTGTATCTGAAAACGTACTGCTTGAATATAAAATAAATTTGATCAGATCACTTTCAAATTTCCCACTTCACAATATGCACATAAGAGGACATCATCATCAGTCCCTGTTCTAATAATGACATGACATACTATTCTCACTTAACTGGAACAGTGGCTGCGAGAAACTAATGAATTCAAAACTAAGAGTGGTGACTCTTTTGTGCTACACTCTCAACTTTGAAGGGGATACCCTATGTCATGTGCAAGAGAACCTGATGATAAGAACTCAAAACATTGCCCATGCCACGGGCTCCTGTAGAACACACACACGAGAGCTCATTGTCTCCACTGTGTCAGTACCGTTAAGAGAAAGATTTGAAAGTGGTCCAATCTGCAAATTTATTTTATACCCAAACCACATATTTCCGGACATGGGCCCTTTGCCAAAACTTAATCTACTCTCTAAAGCCCCTAGAAGCCTGTGATAAGAATTGTGGAACACCCTAAGTGTAGTTTAAAGTAAAGTGACTGAAATTTTGTTTCAATTTATACAATAACAGATCCATAAAAATATCTCCAAAATAACAGACACAATGTGCATGAGAAGAATCCAATTCATGGGGCATTTAGAAAGAATGAACTCAAACAGGTTAACACACAAAATCCATATATTTTTAAAGAACAAAACTACAAGACCGAACTGGTGCAAACAGACTGAAAAAAACCTGAGAGAATTAGGATCTCCAAATCTACATGACAGAAATGAAATCAGAAAAATCACAAACACACAGGGTTTTGAGGAAGAAGAGAGAAAAACTAACTGACATACATGGGTGCTTGCAATGAAAACTAGCTCATTCGTCGCATTTGAAGGAATACTGGGTGAAAAGGAAGGTCAACAAATGCTGATTACGCATGGTACTAAGTGATCCATTTGCGAAGAAGAAGAACAGATCCATCTGTTGATACAAAGCTATTGCCTGTTTGAAATGTACTGAGTGGTTACAATTAAAGTGCAGCTATTCACAGAGGTCCAATGTGGGCTGTAGTTATCATATGGCGTAAAACTTGGTAGATATGGTAACACGTTAATACAGAATCACTTTACACTGGGGGAAAAAACTTCAAATTTTGACCACAAGATGCATATTTGGTGTTGTACACTGTTTATATTGTGGTGACATCCTAGCTGTCATTTGAGAAACTATAACATGTGTGAACAGTATGCTTAGCAAGAAGAGAGGCTGTGCGTCACTAGGGAAATGGTTTTATGTGAACAACAGCAAGATATTGAAATTCAAAAACACGGGTGAGCTTGGTGTAGCACTTGGAAGAGGAAGGTGTCCATACAAGTGAAAGTTATTGATGAGGTTGCTATTGCTGTAACTGACTATGCAGCAAGTGCCCTGGGCAGTGCTAGTGCCTGTGCAGTGTCGAGAATTGCCCATCCCATAGTCAACAGAATATAAAGTTTTGTGGTCTATTTTCCGTTGGTACCCATGAAAGATCCAGATGGTGCAGCAACTGAAATCTCATGGTCCACAGAAGTTCTGAATTGGCTCTCTGGTTTCTGGCACAGATCACAGTTGGCGACATGTGGCTGGGTATTCTTCTATGAACTGACAAGGCTCATTTACACGACAGGGTGCAGTGAATAGACAAAACTGCTAAATTTAGGGTAATGTTAAACAGTGTGTTGGGGACACTGTATGTGACAATGTGGTGTGGATTTACAAGCACCTTTACCCTCGGTTCGTTCTTCTTTGAAGAGAGTACACCCAGAGTGCCTGTCAGGTGTCTGTCATGTCCGCATGTTTGTGAGACCTCCTTGTACAGCAAGTGATTCCTACTTTGTAAGAGCACAACTGTGTGGAAATCATTGTTCTCATGGGCAACACCTCATGCTGCTTGCCCAGTGAAAGACCTCCTTCATGTGTTACCTCCAGAGATTTTCCACATGCATGGCCCACAAGATCACCTGATCTGAATCCATGTGACAGTTAGCTCTGGGGATATCTAAAAGAACACGTTTACCAGGAACACATTCAATCTCTCACTGATCTGAAACCTAGTATACAGGAACATGTTGCTCAGATACCAAAGGAAGTGCTAAGAGCAACTGCCAATCACATTGTTTTACGGATGCAACATCTCTGGTGCTCATATTCAATAAATTGTGTAAGCAGTGGTTAATGTAAAATCAATATTATGACTTTCTAACTCGTTTGCCCTTTTTTGTCCATATATCATTCCAAGTCTATTACATACGGAAATATGTCTGCGAGTCTTTCTTACATGCATAGCATCAGATTTGCACCTGGTGGCCAAAATTGGAACTACACATTTTTCAACACAAACTGGTTCAGTATTAATGCATTAGAACATCTACAAATTTTCACTGCCATGTAATAATTACAACCCACACCGGACCTCTGTGAGTAGCTGCACTTTAATTATAAACACCCAGTGTCAAAGTTTAACCAACAATATGTGCCTTTTTATCGAAATGTGTTCCACGGCACTTCAAACATATGTATATCCCCCCCACCCCCCTGTCCGCACTCTCTAAGATTTGCCACATGCCATTTTGAATGTGTTTCAGCTAAAGCCACAGTTTCCACTTTATATTCCAAAGGAATAAAATCAAAAGGTTGTTTCTGGAGTTCTGATTTGAAATACCCATCTTCATTCCTTTTAACTTGTTAATGGTAATGAAGTTGCATAATAAAATCTTCATATTTGTATGGCACATAAAATCACACTATTTCCTTGCTAAATTGTCACCCATCAACATAACATTCATAGTAATGTACAGAATCACTTTCATCAGGCCCGTTCCTCAAATTGGGGACACAGCTTGTTTCTATTGATGCTCCAACAGCAATACAAATAAAATGTAAATTATTCAAACCAGATATAACATGGTATGATTTCACTCTTAAGTGAACATGAATGTATCAATAAATAAATGTTAATATTTCACAATTTTTTATTACACTTTGTCAAGAATTTGCCACTATGACTACAGTTATTTTTATTATTATTGTTGCTTTCTGAAGAAACATGATTTGTTGTTGCAATAAATTTGTTTGGGTACTACAATTGCGCAAAAGAAGACCGAAACTGGTGATATCATGGGTGTGTTCTTTTCTTGTCAGTAGGGTTACAGGGCTTGGATAATGCAGCTGGGTGTGGATGTGTGTATGTCTCAAAGAGAGAGAATACAAGATGAAAAGCTGAGCTCCTATATTTCAGTTCTTATTTACAAGACAACTGATTGCTCAATGCCTCCACTGTACAGTGAGGGCAATGTTTCCTTAATCAATTGTTAGCATAATGTTTTGATAGTGATCTATATGCTAAAATAAATTACTCCTTAAAAGCCAGGAGGGTGGGGGAAATAACAAATACCACAAGAAAAATATTAAAACCCATTCTATTTAGAATTTATACATAATTTGCTAGTTGAAGGAAGGTCTTGCACAAACACTAAGTCTCTAAAAGAGCCAAAAAATGTTATGAAAGAAAAAATTGAAATGAGAGTTATAGAAAGACTAATCAATGGTGACAGCACCTACAAACTCAGCACTGCTTGGCAACCAGAAACTGGATTAATGAAAAGAAAAAATATGTACCCAGCAGCAACAGTGAAGAGATATCTGATGCAGGCAAAACACTAATGGATACACTGCTCACTGCATGTGCTGCTGGGTGCAAACTTTGGACAGAGCACTGGACACGAATCAGAGCATGAATGGGGTTGGGCACATATACTTCCAATTGGGAATTTATTTGGAAGGAAATGTGGGGAAAAGTTCTGACATTCACCTTACAGCCAAGGGGGAACCTCTAAAAATCCAGCCCAAAACTTCTCTATCACATGCCTTGCCGTCATCAGTCCTGGTGGACTACATGAAGATTGACTGTCAATCAGCATGCAAGCATGGCTGTCATGATGCCAGATGTTGCCCAACTGCATCAATATTTTGCCACACTTAAAGAGCTGAGGTTTTGCATACACTGGAAGGGCTCTATCGTAACTTGGAAGCCCAAGAGTGTTCTTAGCTTGAAGACTTTGTTGGTATCCTTTTTCCGACACTTGCTCCTGGTCATTGTCACAACCACAATGAATAGCAGTGACCTCTCTTTATTCGTCTGTTTATGCAGTTAGGCCACCAAACTCTGATCCCAGCATACTGCAGCCTTTTCTGGACTGTAAGAGGTCTGCTCAAAAAATTCTGGAATTTCGCCCACAAAATTTTTCTGCACTTACCTTTTACTTAGCATAGTAATTTTGTTTCTGTGCAATAATCATGCACCAACAGGGATGAATGTGTGGGTGTGTTATCATGATGCAGGAGCAGACAATTGTCTCACCACATTTCCGGCTGTTTCCTTCTCACATTTTCTCGCAGGCATTGCAAAACATCTTTATAAGTACCAACAATTAACAGTTTCTCCTTGTGGCATGAATTCAGGTTGAACTAATCAGCATGGGTTTGGCATTTGACCTGATGAGGTGTTTTTTCTTTTTTTATCTAGGAGAACCTTTCCTGAACTATTGCGAAGATCTGAAACTTGGTCTCAACATCATAACTGTAGATCAAAGTCTCATCACCAGTTATGATTCTCTTAAGAAACATCCCATTCTCATTTGTGTGAGCCAAGTGCTCTTCACAGATTGCAAGGTGAAGGTCTTTGGGCCGAACTTGGCAGCAACACAATGTATTCCAAGAGGCTTTGTCAGGATTTCATGACATAATACAACTAAAATGTTACATTCTTCTGTAATCTCTTGGTCAGTCAGTCTTCAACTGACATGCACAATTTCGTTGAAGTACCCGGCATGAGCACAGTCTATGGACGTCAAAGGGCATCCTGAACAAGGGTCATCTTTAACTTCCATCCAACCATTTTTAAACTGTGTGCACCATTCGTAACACAGAATATGGCTTAAGCACTCATCACTGTGCTTAAGCACTCATCACTGTAGGCTTCCTCCATCATTTGGCGTGTCTCTGTAAAGGTTTTCTTGAGTTTCAACGCAAAATTTAATACAGATGCATTGCTCCTCTAACTCTGCCATCTTCAAATTCATAAACTGTGCGACACAACGTACTACTCAATACAGTACTGAACAATAACTAACAAAAATATAACAATGAAACTTCCAGCAGTTACACACTAAACACAGCCACGTGCAGGGATGCCAACCACATTTCACTCCAACACACCATTAGCGCAAAATTTCGAATGTTCCGGAATTTTTTGAACAGACCTCGTATCCATGTCAACCCTTGAAGGAGTTTATCAATTGAAGACATTAAATATGTAATTGAATGCACAATTATATTACAAATTGTGCAAACGTCTGTCTTGATCACATAAACTGCACAGTTCACAGCTACTAATTTTGACAGTTGGCATCTTCAGATCTGTTGCAAACATAAAGTTGAATTAGCTGAACCAATTTCTATAACAGGCCAAGTGATCCATTAGAAAAATAAAAAATTCTAAAATGATGAACAGCCATGCATACCAGCGATACATACCCTAAAAATATTCTGATGTAAACATCAGTGTCAATCTATAGTATGTGCTGGTAATGCTGGGTGCATCTTGTATTTATACAAATACAAGTGTCTGATATCAGAAAAGGGCACTAATAGTTGTCTACATGACTAACCAATATCGTAAACTTAATAGTTAAAATTCAATATGCTTATCCATTACTTAAAATTATTTTATGTGGCACAAGAGCATCTGGCAATAAAACATGGACTGACATAAAATATGTGGAAATAAAATACGTACTTACAATCCACATAAAACATGTAAAGAGTAATAATAGAAAGTGCCTAGCCAGTCAACACACAATTCAGTAAAAGTAAGAATAAAAAGTTTAAAACTAACATCACCTCTATAGACTGAAAATTTTCTGCTTGACAAAATGATTAAACATAACCATAAGCGTAAGATCATTAACACAACAATGACTTAATTAAAATCTCAATAGTCAATGACACATTCGGAGTGTAATCTCAGTCGCTCCACCTTGTGGCTTCTCTGTGAGAAGTTTTTGTTTTCCTGTGGCAGAACCTGTGGAAAAAGGCTCGGTCTTTGACTGCTGGTGGTCAGCGTACCCATGTGGTAAGAAATGCAGAGGATAATATGAAAGTGTTGCATAAGGTGCTCAAAGGACAATTATAATACCTACTGGAAGAAATGGAAATTTATGTATGTTTAAAAAGGCAACCAGGATTACTGCTGAATGAACGGAATGAGTTTAATCTGAATGCTTATTCAGAAACCTATTGGCTTGAACAGCATCACACACTGCAGCACCTTAGCATGACAATGTGTGTGCCGGACACCAGCGGCAAGGAGACTGGGCCTTCTTCCGCAAGTTCTGCCACAGGAAAACAAAAACTTCTTACAGAGAAGCCATGAGGTGGAGCCACTGAGATTCCACTACGAATGTGTCATCACCTATCAAGATTTTAATTAAGTCATTGTCCTGTTAATTATCTTATACTTACAGTTATGTTTAATTATTTTATTAAGCTGGAAGTTTTCATTTTATAGATATGATTTACTTTTAAGCTTTTTATTCTTACTTTTACACAATTATGTGGTAGTTACTTTGACAGGCCAGGTACTTCCTGTTATTACTCTTTACATGTTTGATGTGGATTGTAAGTACAGATTTTATTTCCATATGTTGTATATCAGTCCATGTTTTATTGCCAAACCCACTACCATATGATATAATTTTAATGAATGACTGAGCATATTGCATTTCTCTACTAGTCTCAGATACATTTGTGGAGGCAGCCTCGACGACAACAGCATTTGCTAAACCAGAAGCTGTAATAAACAAAGAGACACGAGATATGGACAAGTACAAGCCAAACATCGTTAACATTATCCGAGGCGTTACACGTATGACCAGCACTTGCTATGTACCTATGGCATTGATACTTATATCAGAATATTTTTATGGTATTATGGCCAGAATACATGGTTGTTAATTGCATTAGTATTTTTTGCCTTATGCATCACTTGACCTCTTATAGAAATTGCTTCAGCTAATTTAGTTTAGGTTATTACACCACTGCTCTTATATTGGTAACAGATCTAAAATGGCAATGATCGTAACTGGCAATTGTGAATTGTACAATTTATGTGATCAACATAGAGCTATAGCAATAGGATGCCTTGGAGGACTGCACTATTCTGTTGGCATCTTCTTCTTCTGCTTTGTCTTTGCTGGCACTGTGACAATGTTCCTGTTAACAAAAGTTTACTAACCTTATGGTCATACAAGAAATCTGTTCCTGCAAATCACAATGCCTTGAAGTTTGTTGCAGAACTCCAGCCAGTATCTACCCCTGTACTGCATGTACAGAAAAGGTGCAGGTGATTTTAGCTCATTACAGTTCTTCACAATGACCCTAAAATCATTTACCCATGCAGACGTAACAGGCTGTATCATTCTTGTAATGCTTATCACAGTGGTTTTCCTCAGGACCCCCAAAGGCCTTCCACTTCCTTTACCGTCTTTACTCGTTCTCTGCATCTTCCCTAGCTAATGTTGTGCACAGAAGCAAAAAGAATTTTCTATTTGCTATTATAAACAACTTTGCTGGTTCAAATGGCTCTGAGCACTATGCGACTAAACATCTATGGTCATCCGTCCCCTAGAACTTAGAACTACTTAAACCTAACTAACCTAGGGACAACACACAACACGCAGCCATCACGAGGCAGAGAAAATCCCTGACCCCGCCGGGAATCGAACCCGGGAACCAAAGTGCGGGAAGCGAGAACGCTACCGCACGACCACGAGATGCGGGCCAACTTTGCTGAAATCTGCACGCAACATAGGTTCGTCGGAATTGCTTTCTTCTGCACAAGGTTGGGTGAAGATTCTCCAAGAGTTGTTAAATGTGCATGCTGCATTATGCTGAACGAGGTCCCACAGAAAGTCATATACGGTCACATCTCACAAAAATATCTCTCTCACTATTCTTATTTGACATTTTGAAGTCATGATGCACAGTTGTTGCACTCTCTATCAAGTCACCCCCATATCAATGGTCCATATTGTTCCACACTATTATAATCAGACAACATGCTACCATACTCTCTCACTACTCACATTGTGACCCTTCTAAATCAAGCCAATCACTATCTGTGCTCATTATCTTGTCACCACACATCTCACAAAATTGTCCACAGTTAACATGGCACTGGAAACGCAACAGTGATGCTGTCAATAGTGACCTACATTATGGGATATCTCAACTCTTGAGCGGATGTGCCATTTTCATAACATGAGTGGTGCATCGTACTTGGTACACATGTAAAGATTAGCTGTCTTTATGTTATGAAGGTAGACATGTATGGGGGAGATCACAGTTTAATATTAGTTTAACTAAACTACAATAAAATAAACTTTTAAATGAGATAAATCACTCTTTAATTACACAACAATAAAATAAAATTAATTGCACAACAATAAAATAAACTTTCATTTATATCACTCTGTTACCACATGCAAGTGTTACCCCACAGTAATGAACCACTCAACACATTCAATGGCACAGTTGTATCAGACCCCAAGCAAGTGGTTATTCAACTACTATCTCTTAGACAACTGTCTCATAGTGGGATTGTGTTGGTAGCTCGGAATTTGTGCATTTTCTTGCACACATCGCGAGTTTTTTCACACATAATTCGCTGTTTATTTTGTATTATTGCTGCTCACTTGGACGTATGACGATACAACCTATCACTATGTTAGCTGAAGCTATAATGATGGAATACAAGCAGGTCAGCAATAGTGAAACTACAATGGAATGGTACAAGACAATGTTATTTATGGTTCAAATGGCTCTGAGCACTATGGGACTTAACATCTGAGTTCATCTGTCCCCTAGAACTTAGAACTACTTAAACCTAACTAACCTATGGACATCACACACATCCATGCCCGAGGCAGGATTCCAACCTGCAACCGTAGTGGTCGCGCGGTTCCAGACTGAAGTGCCTAGAACCGCTCGGCCACACCGGCTGGCTGTTATTTATGGTTGGTGCACTTTATACATAGGTGTGCCTGCTCAACGGTTAATGCTGCTATGGACCTTGTCTATATTGGCCGTGGATCAGTGACGAGTTCATACGAGTCACCGGGATACATTTTGATTGTTGAACTGTGTAGCCATTACTCTAACAGTCGGCCTCCATTTGGCCAAAAATTTTTCACCGTCAAGGACCTTGGACTAATGGGCATCAACAACAAGGGCTGCTGTTCACATTACATAAGTTCCCAGAGTTCCCCAACAATAAAGACCAAATGATGCTTGCTCTCACTAATACATAGTCTAATGACATAGCTGAGAAGATGGTGCAGATTCTTGAAGTTAAAGCAGTACAAGGATCCACATCCCCATGACAAGGAGAGGAGGTAGGAATTATTGTGTGGTTTGACTCCATGAAAGAATGTAGCAAGCTGAGAGTCAAAACGTGTGTGTGTGTGTGTGTGTGTGTGTGTGTGTTGTGTCAGCTATTCGCAGTGGGGCTAGGGACACATGAGCCTGGAACCATGGATCACATGACAGATAGGAATTACCTAACACGATCTGTTTGTTATTCACCTGGTAATGATGCTCTTGATATTAAATGGAGTTTTGCTGCTCGCATTATTTTGAAATTCAGCTGTGGTCTCTCCCTCAAACTGTTTTTAGTTCATTTCATTAGATTGTTTCTCAAAATGTTCGACTTAAAATTTATACGCACTTGAACCTATACTGGAAACATTTTTTCCACTCTGATCCTAGTATCTTGAAAACTTGGTTTGTAAAGGATTCAATAGCTTCTCAAAATGATGCAAATCACTGTCCATGCATTTTCTTGTTTGATATAAGGGAACAAACAAACAGTCAGTTATTTGACATGTTGTGTAACTGCTGGTACTGTCATGGTGAAGAATGACATGGTATTTCCAGCTGTTTTTCCCAATGCCATCAATGACTTGTGGGAAGCAAATTCTTAAGGAGCATTATTTGTTTTTCAGTCCTCTAAAAAGGAATGATCGCAGTGTAAATGAACCAATTTTGCTTACTTCAGTTCACCTGGAAACACTTGAGCAGCTGACTGCTGCTTACTTTCCAGCTCATTTGAACATATCCAGGCTCTTCCTTGTTATGATCAGTATATTGGTTTTGTATTTCCTTAGAAGAGTTTTATGAGCAGTTCATTATAGCAATTGATATAGCCTGTTTTGGAGCTTTGGTCAAAATCCGAAGGAATCCACTGAGAACCGAACTATTCACCGCTGAATGTCAAATGCAAAACTGAATATACAGCACTCTTTGATGTGTTGCAAGATGCCTTTATCTTTCAGAATGTCACATGCCAATCCTCTTCAGTCATGTTGCACACTTTGAATGTTTTTTGGAACAGATTTTGGTCGACCTTCATAAAATTCCTCGCTGATGGAAACATAGGCATGACAAAATTCTGCAAACCAATAACACATAAATTTTTATTTTAAATTATATATTTCAGCCTGAAATTAGATAGATGATGTTGCTACTGGTTTCAACTTCTTGGCAAACTTTCATTAGATGATTTGACTAAGTCACAATATATTTTGTCGTATCATAACTCGAAAGGTAACAAGAGGCACTGCCTTGGCCTACATAGCAATATTTTGGCTAGTTGTGATTTAATATGTTAGGCATGGCAGAGTTGGCACAACCTTTAAGATGTCTGTCAATGAGTACATGTCAGTTGTCATTGGAACATGCGAGGTAGCATTCAGAGCCCTAAAGTTAAAGAAATATTTGTGTTGGGTGAATGGGAATTTCCCATGACCACAAAGAGTAGGAACTGCACAAATAGGAGACTTAATGATGACTTAGGCTAAACACTGAGAACACTGGCAGATTGGCAATGTACAAAATTTTTACGAATTATCACTGCCAGGACCAGTTCATATTCTTCAGTAAAAGAAAGTAATCGCTTGAAAAGAAAGAGCTAATTGATGGTATACAAAGCTGTAGAAGCGTGAATGACTATGTGAAACGTATATGCCACATATAGGAAAATTAATCTACCATTGTAATGAATAAGAAAACAGCTGTATAAATATCTGGATCTCAGATGGCAACCCAGTACTACACTTTGTGAACAGCAAGGGATCATCCACCCTCTCATGACACCTTTTCACCCTGAGTCTACTAGTAAAGCTGAGCTATGGTATGCACCTTTACACATAATACGCAAAAGGTTTTAAGCACTTGACAGATAAGATCCTGACAGCCCCAAGTAATAGTCTTTGCATTCTTTCTGACAGACGTCAAACCCGTAGACACCACCAAAACCAATCCTTGTTACAGTGCCAGCAGCAACTACTGTATGCACTAACACCACTGCTTGGCTTACAACGTAGGCCAGAGGTTTTGACAGTCCCGTGGCTTGTTGTTACTTGGACTGGCGTAGGGAGTGGCCATCCCTAAGTGTGAAGTACCCCTTAACGGTCCCACATTGCCTTCCAAGCAGCCGGTGTTTTTCGCTACAGTAATACAGAACTTTCTGGGACCACCAGTACCTTTGCAGTAAGAATATAACCCTTGCCAATCCACAACTGATGCAGCACCCCCAGGATCACTCGACACAAGCCCAGTGGCTTGCCCTATATGTCCAGGCTGTGGAACCACGACTGTCACCAGTCCCACTCTTCTCTGCCAAAACTAGAACCTATATAATGTAAATGGATAGATAAAAAAGATAGATAAAAAACCTACTCACCAAGCAGTGGCAGGTGCATGTGCGCACACACACACACACACACAAGAGGTTTAACTTTCCCAAGCTTTCGGAGCCAGTGGCTCCTTCTTCTGGCAGAAGTGTCGATGGGGAAGGAAGAAGGGTGAAGGAAAAGGACTGGAGAGGCTTAGGAAGAGTTCAGAATAGTCACAAAGAACACTGGTCAGGGTAGACTTACTGGACAGGATGAGAAGGAAAGACTGATTGTTGGGGACTGCACCGGACAAGATTTGAAAACCTGATAGCTTGAAGTTCGAAGACAGGGTAGTATGCAAGACTACTAAGACATTGTGCACAATTAAAATAAGAGTGAAAAGCTAAGTGCATAGTATGTAACAGAGGTGGAAGGGCAGACAGCAAAAAATAGACAGGTCAGGAAATGACAGATGGAGTGAAGATAGTAGTAGTTACTGTTAATAAATGCTGAGATAGAAGGAGTTACCATAAATTAAGGCCAGGCAGGTGGTGAGAACCAAGGACATGTTGTAGCACTAGTTCCCACCTGGAATTTCTGCCCCTCATGTTTCTTTGGGTCGTATCATCTGCCAAGCCAACTTCAGACTGCAACAACACTTAGACTTCACCTCAAAAAGCCTTTACCTTCTTGTCCCTCAGCAACTCCGCAAACAGCCACATCATCCACCACCACTCTCTCCTACTATTCAAACCTGGCCAAGCTCTCTAACATCCCACAGCCTTCAACACTGCCTCCCAGATCAGTAGTAACTCACAATCACAAGAAACAGTCATGTTAGTACAGCAGTGCTCTCAACCCCCCCCCCCCCCCTCCCTATTATCCAAGGGTCTCACTTTCAGCTCTAAACCTGCATTTACTCATGCTGCTTTGGCGAAGGACATACTTCCCTTTAAATGTAATGTCAACTGGAAGTATAACATTGCATCCCAATCGTAAACCTTTCCAACAGCAAACCTGACATTGAACGATACCTTGACCAGTTATGGCCATGATCCCAACTTGAACCACCACCACTACTACTACATCAAAATCATCCCTTACCAGCCTTCCCAGAATTCCTCACATCCAGCACTGCTTCACACCCTTCCTCATGTCCTTACAACATGACCCTAATCTGTCCTCTGCAGAGCTCCAGGCTCTACATTCTCTAAAATCTGATGACTCCATCACTATCCTCTCAGCAGACAAAGGATCTACCACTGTCGTAGTTGACCAACTGGAGTATGTTAGTGAAGGTCTACACCACCCGTCTTGACACCTCTACGTACAGCATCTGCTACCAAGATCCAACCCATGTGATTCAAACTGACCTGCAGCCCCTCCTAAAAACCTCAGGCCCTCTCAAGAACATACACCTCAATCCACAGATCTCAAACCACGTACCTCCACCTTTTATCTCCTTCTGAAGAGCCACAAAACATCCTGTAGTTCCCGATTTCAAAGCACCCACCGAATGTATATCTGCCTTAGTTGATCAACACCTGCAACCCATAGTACAAAGCCTTACCTCTTATATTAAAGATACCAACCATTTCCTAGAATATCTGAAATCCACACTGTACCACTCCAACCACACACCTTGCTTGTCACTATTGATGTCATCTGCCCCAATGGCAACATCCCATATGTACATGGTCTACATCCTTCTTGCTCAACTTACCAAAAATTACGTCACCTTTGAGGGACAGATATACAAACAGATCAGGCGTACAGCCATGCGAACCAGGATGGCTCCTTCCTATGCTAACCTTTTCATGGTTTTCTTGGAGGGTGCTTTCCAGGGATCCATAAGCCTTCAACTGCTGATTTGGTTTAAATACATTGAGGACATCTGTGCCAGTGGACTCATGGTGAGGCTGACCTGTTAAAATTCCTGGAATCTCTAAATACCTTCTCCCAATTAAATTTCACGTGGCGCTAATCTGAATCCCGTGCCAGTTTCCTTGATGTTGATCATCTTCACCGAAAGCCAGCTACACACTTCCATCCACTAAAAAACAAAAGTACTTACATTTTGACAGTTGCCATCCTTTCCATGACACACGTATTCGAGGCAAACATATTTGTTCGGGTGTAGACTCTTTACAGCAGTACACCACAATTCTCACCTCAGCCTTCACTGGATGTAATTACCCCATGAGCCTTGATCAAAAGCAGATTTCCCGGGCCTCCACATCCAGTTGTGGAATTGCTGATCCCTCAAAAAACAACTTTGGATAACACCACTTGTCACTCAGTAATATGCTAATGCTGAATGTATTAATTATCTACCTCGACAAGGCTATGACTTAGTAAAATCATGCCCTGAAACGAGATCCATTTGCCCACTATACCTAGAATAGCTTTTCCTTTTCGTCATCCTCACAATCTCTGCAATATCATTATCAAACCCTATGCTCCTTCTGCATCCATCTCCCTACCCCATGGCTCCTGCCCCTGTGACCATCCCTGTTGCAAACGTGTCCTATACAACCTCGTACCACCACCTATTCCATCCCTGTAACTGGCAAAACATATATTAACAAAGGGAGAGCCACCTGTGAAATGACACGTCTTGTACCAGCTCTTAGGTAAACACTGTTGGGCCTTTTATATCGGCATGACTACCACCCGGTTATCAGTCTGGATGAGTGGGCAGAGAGAGAGGGTGATACCAGCAACACAAAATATCCCATTGCAGAGCATGGTCTACAACATGACAATCATGACCTTGGTGCCTGTTTCACCACAAGCGCCATCTGGATTGTTTCCCCAGACACCAGCCTCTCAGAACTTCACAGGTGGGAACTGGCACAACACTCCTTGTTTCTCGCCATCCACCTAGCCTTAATATACGTTAATTACTTCCATTTCAGAATTTCTTCACAGCAACTACTCATTTCTTTACTCCATATTTGTTTTCTGCGTCTGTCATTTCCTGGCCTATCTATTTTTTACCGTCCTCCCTTCCTGCCTCTGTCACATACAATGCACCTACCTTTTCACTCTTTAACAACTAATGCATAATGTTTTAGTAGTAATTTCTGTCTTGCATGCTACCCCTTTCTTTCAACTTTACGCCAGCATGTTTTCAAATTTTGTTCGGTGCAGTCCCCACCGATAAGTCTTTCCTTCTCATCCCATCCGGTAAGTCTCCTCTGATCCGGGTTCCGGGTGACTTTTCTGTATTGTACCTCTTTTTCTAAACCTCTCCAGTCGTTTTCCTTCACCCTTCTAGCTTCCCTGTCAACTATTCTGCCCGAAGTAGCGTAACTCCAAAAGTTTGTATAAGTTAAACCTTTGTGTTTGTAGATGTGTGTGTGTGTGTGTGTGTGTGTGTGTGTGTGTTTGTTTGTTTCTCCTTCTGCCACTTGGTGAGTAGATTTTTTTATCTATCCATTTATATTATATACCCAGTAATTGATTATTTTCTTTGTTATAAAACTAGAAACTTTTGATCACACATCAGCAGCACCAGCGAAAGTCTCTGCATCTCCACTCAATGGCTGCAAACTACACCCACTTGGATCTGCTTACTGTTCTCCAGCCTTGGCCTCCCACTGCTGTTTCTACCTCCCTTCTTGGTGCCTCAGGTTGTGTCCCATCAACCATTCCCTTCGTTACTCTGGCTTATCACAAATTTCTTTTCTCTTGGATTTGATTCAATATTACTTCATTAATTTTCAGAACTATCCATCTGCTCATCATCCGTGTTTCACTCCCAAGTAGGCTACATGTCCAATTCAATGTTAATAATTTTTCTTTGTCATATCATATTTGCATTTTATATCCTCTTTATTTTTGCCACTTTCGACTTATTTTGATCCCCAAAATTATTTATTTACTGTTTCAGTGCCTAACATAATCCCCTCACGTTTACCCAATATTATTCAACTACAATTCATTACCTTTCTTTTACTTTTGTTGATGTTCATCTTATAACCACCTCACAACTCTCTTTTCAGCTCTTTTGCTGTAACTAACAGACCCGTTTTTCCTCTCCCTGAACAATAACTCCCCTTACAAATTTCTTTTGGTTTCCTTCACTGGCTGTTCAACAATATACAGACAGATTAAGACGATAGACTGTATGCTGCCTCACTAACATAACTGTGTAGGTTTCCATGGCTAGAGTCAGTTCACAGTTTTCTGAGTATCATCAGTAGACCCAGAAAAAAGCCACTGTAACTGTGGCCATAACATTGGTTTGTCCAGTATATTTTTTCTTACATTGTGACACAGTATGATATTCAGAGAACTTTTATGTCAACTGCCTGACTAACTTCTCAACTACTGCCTCCTTTTCATGTCTTTTGACTTATATATTAGCAATCTGAATTTGTACAAATTGCAGATAACCTTTCTTGCCTTGAATTTTATGCTGGATAACTTCAGAATCCCAATGAGTTTATTCCACTCAACACTGGCATAAGTACCTTCATAACTTGCAAATGGTATACCTGCAGATTATGCCTTTCTTCTACTTATATTCTGTGATCAGTAATAGTGTTAGTATCGCCTCAAGTCAACATTTTTTTGAACCCAAAATCCTTCTACTTCTACCTTTTCATTCCTTTGTAAATAATGTGTGTTGCTATTTTGGAACCATCAGACACCTTTTTTGTTTTGTTTCACCCATACATGTTTCAGCACTTTTGTGCTATTGCCAGTCGGTTCAATTTTTATTATTAACCATAAAATTGTTGATACATATTAACACTTGTGAGCTTCGGTAGCTCAGATGGTAGAGCACTTGTCCGCGAAAGGCAAAGGTCCCGAGATCGAGTCTCGGTCGGGCACACAGTTTTAATCTGCCAGGAAGTTTCATATCAGTGCACACTCCGCTGCAGAGTGAAAATCTCATTCTGGAAACATTTGTGTTGTTCACAACATTATGTAGAAGTTGCATTTATAATTTAATTGGTGAAAAGTGGGTAGAATCAATGTGGCCTCCTAGATGACATTTTCCTCAATCAGGTAGAAAAACAAATCTTTGACAAAATAGTAATACCAAAACAGTAGAAAATAATATATTGGTACAGATATGTAGATGACATAATTTGCTTAATAGATGAACCACAGTCTCGCATAATAACATAAACTCCATCCACCCACAAATAGATTTCACCATTGAAACACAAACAGATGAAAAACTTAATTTCTTAGATCTCACTATACACAAGAGAAACAACAAACATGAATTCACAATCTACAGACAACCCACAAAAGCTGCAGTTTATGGCGGGTCATGGCCCATCGAACATAGGCTGGTGTGAGGTGGAGGTAACACCATTAATTTAAGTAACGGTTTAGAATTTGTACATATGTACTGTTTGAGTTTCCCTTTTTTCATTTATAAATGTATAGCTATGGTGTTTTTTTAACCATTGACAAACGTCTTCTTAGGCACTTGTGGGTTTTATTGTTCTGAAGAAGGTGTAGTTATCTACACCGAAAGGTTAACACTAGGTACTTTTTTCGCAATCGAGGTGGGTTTCTAGTTTCTTAATATATTAACCAACGATTGCTGACGTGCTGCGATGCTGAATGTTCTGAGAATGGATGTGATACAAAGAAAGTAGACAAAATAAACTACAAAATTCAAAAATAAACAACACATAACCCTGGCGCGCGCGCACGCGCGCACCCACCCACACACACACACACACACACACACACACACACACACACACACACACACAACAAATCAGCAGACAGTAAGCAACAAATGGCACATAATGACTTACTACAACAAAGTCTCACATAGAGTGGGTAATATACTAAAGAAACAAGGACTCAACATAGCATACAGGACCAACAACACAATACAAAGCAGACTTGGAAGAAATACCACCAGCACTGCCAAATACAGCCAGTCCGGTATTTACCAACTTACTTGCAACTGCTGTCAATCTGTATATGTGGTCCAAACAGGTAGGAACTTCAGAACCAGGTATACAGAACACCTCGTAACACTGAAAAGCAATAGCACACACTCACTATTTGCAGACCACCTGATAGCACACTATCACCACCCAACAAACATTGAAACTGATTTTCACATCCTAAAAACTAGCAGCAGCCTATACCACAAATTAACTATAGGGGAAAACTACCACATCCAAAAATCAATAGCCCAAGGAAAGAAAGTACTCAATGAATACACATCACTGTGCAACAAAACTCTCTTCGCCACAATAGAAGAACTATACAAATGACACCCACACCACACACCAAAACTGCTCATGAAATTAAAAAGAAAAATCTTTCTACCTTTCCCTCCCTCTCACTCTCTCTCTCTCTCTCTCTCTCTCTCTCTCTCTCTCTCTCTCTCTCTCTCTGCCCCAGTACTCATCACACATATGCAAACCCACAGAAACCACACACCACTTTCACCACAATTCAAACTCGCGTGCCCCACCCAACAAAACACGCTATGAAACAAATGAACACCACACAGCCACAACAACATGTAATGGCAGCGAAAACTCCACCTATGTTTCGAGTAATCAAAAAAAGTGCATTGCCACACAACCATAGGCTAAGAAGTAAGTCTATTTACTTCACCAACAACACAGGAGAATGCAACACAACTTCAAAACTGTAAGTTACAGACAGAAAATGCGATACAGTCTTATTTCCATTCGTAAATGCATAACAAACAGAAAAATAAATTACATTTTGCTGTTTGCAGATGACAAGTTGTATATTGTATAGCAGAATAGTTACCAAAATAAATGGACAGTAATGTCATGTACGGTATGTTAACTAATGCTTCTACCCACTTTTCAATTAAATTATAAATGCAACTTCTACATAATGTTGTGAACAACACAAATGTTAATATGTAACAACAATTTTACAGTTAAAAATAAAAATTGAACCCAGTGACTATAGCACAAAAGTGCTGAAACATGTATGGGTGAAACAAAACAAAAAAGGTGTCTTGCATAAGGTGGAACGTCTCATCCCATTTTCTTAGCAGGCACGGACACAACAAGAACTGCACAACAAGATGATGAAAAATTTCCTTTATCTCAGCATACATATTTTTTTCAATACCTTCATCATCTGCAGAGGTAGTAGGCACATGTATGAGTATTACTTTGTTGAGTCTTGGCTTTCTCTATATCTTGACCATGATTTCACGCGCGCGGTTGTGTGTGTGTGTGTGTGTGTGTGTGTGTGTGTGAAGCAGGAACAGCCAGGTACGTGTCACAGTCTCCACGTTACGTAATATACTTCGAATTTTACAATCATCACTAAATTCTTGGAATTTCTGATAAGCTATGCACACACAAAATTAGTTCACTATTCTCAGAGTCTTTATTATTACTTGTCATGAATCAAATATATACAAAATATCTACTCTCTATGATTGTAAAAAAGCTACTGTATGGAGGCCGAAACATGAAACCACAGGTAATTGTAACTCTCTGGAGATACTACGATTGGTGAAAGTAACTAATATACCTGATGACTTAAGAACAATAGAGAAATGGATAAATAAGCAATTCAAAAAGTATTTGCTGGTGTGACAGAGCTTTTGCAGTAATATATGGAATATTTAATCAAACTTACCACCTATAAATAAACAAAAATAATTTCTTTAGATTTAGTTTACATAAACTGTTCCAGTAAATATACCTGTGTATTTCTGCAAAAAAATCTTCCAGCACAACAATATAGATACAGAGATAACTGAATATGCTACATAAAAGAATTACATGTTGCCAATGTAAAATCAAGAGAAGTTACACAATAAAGAGTCTCTGGCATCATAATGCCTCACATCTGTATCTTTTATACACTTAAACAAGGAAAAAATGGAATATTACTTATTTCTAGAACTTCCAGATATTACCAGTTCACTACACTCTTCTAGTCCACGCACTAGTTTCTCACAATTAAACTTTATGAACTAGAGAAACACTCTTAGTATTCTAGATTACAAGATGATGAGTTCTAGGTAACTGACAACACTTCATTTCACCAACATCCAGATGGGTTCAAATTTCTACTTGCACCTATTTGCATGTCCCCTGGAATATAAACACCTGTAACACATCGCAGTGAAAAACCAACCTCAAAAGCATTATTTATCCATAATGGTAATAAAGTAACAAGTGCGTGTGCCACAGTTGAAAACGGTTCTGTTTTCCTATCGAGGTTCTCGAACAGACAGCGAACCATCTCCTTATCTTCATCCACTTTTAGAGTAAGGTAGAATGAAACTTCCTCACTCCGGAATGATTGCTCCAAGTACTTTGAAATTAGGACTTCACGCTCCATTGGGTGGATGGATGGAGCCAGCTCAAGTTCAACAGCAACCTTCTTCCGGTGCTGCCAAGAGCATACAACGGGACATCCCCTGCATAACCACTTTTTTGTCACACCCTCTTCTGAGGTGGTTTTACTTGAATTCCACTTACTGGAATTGCTCTTCTCTGACAGTCTAGGTACTTTTGCTCGAGGTTCCCAGAAATTCTGTTCAACTGGAACATCTTGAGGTTCAACTTGCAACCTGCACACATTATCAGAAAGTGTGATAGTAAACCCTACAAATAGGGTATTATGCTTTTTGATATTGCAAATTTAAAATTTTAGCTAACAAATTACTTATGTCTCAACTCTTTTATCAACTTCCCAAATCACTAGTGAATTAGTCAGAGATGAAACACCTATGTACAATGCAGGGTGATTCATTACTGACTATATGAAACATGAGGTATAATTACACAGAAGAATTACATTACATATTTATGAAGGCAGTTCAATAAGTACACATTTTAGGAATAAAGATGTAAGTTTTTACACAAACAAATTATTTATCTTCCAACATATTCCCATTTTACAGAGATACAGTTTTACCAAGATCACTATTTACATCTACACTTATACACGAACATCTGTCAAGTGCATGGCAGATGGTACCTCCCACCATACCAGTTATTAGGCTTTCTTCCTGTTCCAGTCAGTCACATGCAGAGCATGAGGAGAATGATTGTTTAATGCCTCTGTGTATGCTGTAATTGATCTAATCTTGTCCTCACGATTCTTATGTGAGCGACATGTAGTTGGTTGTAGTATATTCCTTGCCATCACTTAAAGCTGGGTGAAACTTCGTAAGTTGGCTTTTCATGAAAGTTTACATCTATCTTCAAGAGTCTGCCAGTTCAGTTTCTTCAGCATCTCTGTGACACTCTCCCATGGGTCAAACAAACCTGTGAACATTTGTGCTGCCCTGCTCTGTATACGCTCAATATCCTTTGTTACTCCTTTTCGATACGTCTCTCACATACTTGAGCAGTATTTCAGAATGGGTTGCACTTCTGATTTGTAAGCAATCTCCTTCATTGGCTGATAATATTTTCCTCATATCCTACCAAAAAACTTAAGTCTACCACCTGCCTTACCCATGACTGAGATTAGCTGATTATTCCATTTCATATCCCTACCACTATTATTTTTTAAACACTCAAAGAAAACAAAATGAAAAAAAAGGGTAGGATTATGATGATGACAACCTCTGAGAGCACGAATCCCAGAAGTAAGCCACATCGAGTGAATATAGGGTAGTGTGGTAGCAATACAAGCACCTTTGTGTTCACAGTTCCAGATAAATTTGGTTGAACACTGTCACTGTGAAACAGCAGTTTGTGTTTGCCAAATGGGGCCATTTTTTCAATTACTTGTCGCAGTCCAATATCTCATTTCAGTATTGTCCAGTTATCAGTTTTAAGGAGTCTACATGTGTGACACTGATCACATCTCAAAAAACTGTCACCATAACTTTTCTGGCCAATGGGACTGAGATTGCCTTCTTTGGAGATGGTTCACTGGAAGCAATTCTTGTTTTTATTGTTGCTTCGTTTCATGTTTTTTTTTTATCTTTCTCTTGTCAAAACCTATGTATTGGGGCTAAGAAATGAAAGAGGAAGCCACCTGTTAGAATTTTGCACAGAATATAACTTAATCATAGCTAACACTTGGTTCAAGAATCATAAAAGTAGGTTCTGTACATGGAAGAATCCCGGAGATACTAAAAGTTATCAGATAGATTATATAATGGTAAGACAGAGATTTAGGAACCAGGTTTTAAATTGTAAGACATTTCCAGGGGCAGATGTGGACTCTGACCACAATCTATTGGTTATGAACTGAGATTAAAACTGAAGAAATTGCAAAAAGGTGGGAATTTAAGGAGATGGGACCTGGATAAACTGACGACAGGAATGGGGGAAAGAAATACAGTAGAAGACGAATGGGTAGCTCTGAGGGATGAAGTAGTGAAGGCAGCAGAAGCTCAATTACGTAAAAAGATGAGGGCTAGTAGAAATCCTTGGGTAACAGAAGAAATATTGAATTTAATTGATGAAAGGAGAAAATATAAAAATGCAGTAAATGAAGCAGGCAAAAAGAAATACAAACGTCTCAAAAATGAGATCGACAGGAAGTGCAAAATGGCTAACCACGCATGGCTAGAGGACAAATATAAGGATGTGGATGATTATCTAACTAGGGGTAAGGTAGATACTACCTACAGGAAAATTAAAGAGACCTTTGGAGAAAAGAGAGCCACTTGTATGAATATCAAGAGCTCAGATGGAAACCCGGTTCTAAGCAAAGAGGGAAAAGCAGAAAGGTGGAAGGAGTATATAGAGGGTCTATACAAGGGCGATGTACTTGAGGACAATATTATGGAAATGGAAGAGGATGTAGATGAAGATGAAATAGGATATACGATACTGCATGAAGAGTTTGACAGAGCACTGAAAGACCTGAGTCAAAACAAGGCCCCCGGAGTAGACAACATTCCATTAGAACTACTGAAGACCTTGGGAGAGCCAGTCATGACAAAACTCTTCCATCTGGTGAGCAAGATGTACGAGACAGGCGGAATACCCTCAGACTTCAAGAAGAATATAATAATTCCAATCCCAAAGAAAGCAGGTCCTGACAGATGTGAAAATTACCGAACTATCAGTTTAATAAGTCACAGCTGCAAAATACTAACACGAATTATTTACAGACAAATGGAAAGACTGACAGAAGCTGACCTCGGGGAAGATCAGTTTGGATTCCATAGAAATGTTGGAACACGTGAGGCAATACTGACCTTACGACTTATCTTAGAAGAAAGATTAAGGAAAGGCAAACCTACATTTCTAGCATTTGTAGACTTAGAGAAAGCTTTTGACAATGTTGACTGGAATACTCTCTTTCAAATTCTAAAGGTGGCAGTGGTAAAATACAGGGAGCAAAAGGCTATTTACAATTTGTACAGAAACCAGATGGCAGTTATAAGAGTTGAGGGACATGAAAGGGAAGCAGTGGTTGGGAAGGGAGTGAGACAGGGTTGTAGTGTCTCCCTGATGTTATTCAATCTGTATATTGAGCAAGCAGTAAAGGAAACAAAAGAAAAATTTGGAGTAGGTATTAAAATCCATGGAGAACAAATAAAAACTTTGATGTTCGCCGATGACATTGTAATTCTGTCAGAGACAGCAAAGGACTTGGAAGAGCAGTTGAACGAAATGGACAGTGTCTTGAAAGGAGGATATAGGATGAATATCAACAAAAGCAAAACAAGGATAATGGAATGTAGTCAAATTAAGTCGGGTGATGCTGAGGGAATTAGATTAGGAAAAGAGACACTTAAAGTGGTAAAGGAATTTTGCTATTTGGGGAGCAAAATAACTGATGATGGTCGGAGTAGAGAGGATATAAAATGTAGACTGGCAATGGCAAGGAAAGTGTTTCTGAAAAAGAGAAATTTGTTAACGTCGAGTATAGATTTAAGTGTCAGGAAGTCGTTTCTGAAAGTATTTGTATGGAGTGTAGCCATGTATGGAAGTGAAACATGGACAATAAATAGTTTGGACAAGAAGACAATAGAAGCTTTCGAAATGTGGTGCTACAGAAGAATGTTGAAGATTAGGTGGGTAGATCATGTAACTAATGAGGAGGTATTGAATAGGATTGGGGAGAAGAGAAGTTTGTGGCACAACTTGACTAGAAGAAGGGATCGGCTGGTAGGACATGTCCTGAGGCATGAAGGGATCACAAATTTAGCATTGGAGGGCAGCGTGGAGGGTAAAAATCGTAGAGGGAGACCAAGAGATGAATACACTAAGCAGATTCAGAAGGATGTAGGTTGCAGTAGGTACCGGGAGATGAAGGAGCTTGCACAGGATAGATTAGCATGGAGAGCTGCATCAAACCAGTCTCAGGACTGAAGACCACCACCACCACCACCACCACCACAACAACAACAACAACAACAACAACTTGTCAAAACAGAATATTCTCCTGATGTCACTTAAATTATGTTGAATACCACTTTGAAATTTGAGAGCTACACTCATCTGTTATCCTTCATCAACTATTGTGGGTACAAGTTGGGCCGTCAATTTTTTTTCACTGACAAATTATCATGCACATAATTGTTATTCCTGCTGACACACAATGGCCTCCACTATTTTGTGTACTTCTGTTTGACAATCATCCAGCAACATGCTGTGGACATTTTCAGTTGTTTCTTCAGTAACATCTGCTGGGTGTCCTGATCAATCCGTACCGAAAATGGATGTTCATCAATGTTCACATTTATTTGCACCAATATCTAGCTGTTGTCTGATCGTGATGGGCCATCACAAATCGCATACAATTTTGCTTTTTACCACATAACACTTCTCCTAGGAAATCGTTTTGGTATTTTCCTTGTGAGAACAGATACGGTTCAAACCATAATAACTGTTTATCAAAATCCAGCAATGGCGCTGATGTCCATACTGCTGAAATCCACCACCATCATCATCATCATCATCATCACCACAAATCTATTCACTGGACGAATGTTCCCTTTTTCCATCTGGTGATCCCATGCAGAACAGTTATTAAAATGGCTACTGAATCAAAATTAACCTATGAATCAGTGTCATTTTTGTTAGGTTGGGGCTTACGTTCATAGGGTTTTTGTTGGTATTCCAGTTGCTGTGCACTTATTTATCGATTGTCAGTTTTTATTTGTAGTTCACCATAACTATTTGAGTTTACATATTACCATTTTGTCATCTGGAGATTATGAGTGGAGCAGTGGATTGCTGTAAAATGTAGTGCAAGTAGAAAAATCAGAACATTTCTGACATATTCTTCTGTTTGAGTTCAATAGAGAGTTGACAACAACAGTAGCAGAAGCTGCCAGAACCATTTGAGCCATATATGAGGACAATGGTACTGGGCAGAGCACAGCAAGAAAATAACTTTCTTGCTTTAAGGAGGACCTATTTGACATTAGTGACTCTCCACTTTCAGGAAGACCTTCAGGGTTTAATAAAGACCATTTATGTTATGTCTCCCTTTGCATGCAGTGTGGTTCTTTAGCAGATACAGGAGTGAGGAACAGATGCCACTCATGTATAAAGAATTCAGATATTAATTTATTCTACATCTAATAGCACATAAAAAAATACAAAACTTTGTTGCTGTATTTGCAGCATCAGTTACGGACCGTAGCTTTTGAATGCTGAAACACGTACAGACACAAAAGATTTATAAAACTGTATCTCTTCAATACAACGTCTATTCAGAAAATCCCTGGTCATTATAAAAATCTTTAAATGTTATTCAACTGGCAAACAAACCAAATGTGCATGAATGTTCAAGCTTAAATATACCCACCGCTGGAGCTCCCCAGAGGGATCACTTGCACCTCATTGGCAGCGGCATATTTGTTCATGGCACCACCCTCGCACCATGCAGCAGCTGTAGGAAGCGCGGCAGCGTAATTTGCGATGTGCTTATTTGAAAGTGCACTGATACCGCACCTCAAATGCATTAATCCACAATGATTCATGTCAGTGAACTCAAGAACTGACAAATGTGGTGAACTGTGACCATTCCACCATCCCATTCCACCATCAAACACAATGGGGAAGGTTCAAAAATCTGGTGTGTGGGTACCACAAGCTCTATGCCAAAACCATATAAATCATCGGGTCGCCATATGTGCATCTCTACTTGCTAGTCAACTGGCTTGTGAACACCATCAACCATTCCTACCCTGAAACATTATTGATGCAAGAAATTGTGTCTTTATGCTAACAGAAGGAAAAGAAAGGAATGGTTGAGCCCAAACAGAGTACTGTCTCCCTGTAGAAACACTTGCACGCATCCACAGAAGATAATGATGCTATGTATGTGATGGAACAGTGACGATGCAGTGACGATGCTTCCCTGAGGTGTAGCCATCACTGCTGACATTTACTGTCAGCAACTCAGAAGCCTTACAGACACAATCCAAAGACAACAACTAGGTGAAGTGATGCTATTCAATGATAATGCCTGACTGCATTCTGCTGGACTGTCAAAAAACACTACACAGGAGTTGAGTTGGGAAGTGATTCTGCACCCACCTAAATCACCTAATCTTGCTTCTTCAGATTTTCTCCTTTTACACAGTCTATCAAACAACCTTCAAGGAACTTACTTTCCAGATGAAAATGAATTACGAACATGCCTTAATGAGTTCTCTGTCTCAAAACCACGACTTCTACAGTTCAGCAAGAGTTGTGATATCACTGCTGTTTATCCTTCAGTATTTATTTATGGCATGAAGGACTTTCACATGTCTAGTGGCTGTTTACACAAGAAGGGCCCGTGTAGCAAGCTATCACCACAAGTCCGTAAAAATGAATGGGAATGACCCAACAGATGGTTGAGAATTCTCAATATATATTAGGCAGTCGCATAAGCAAAGTGTAACGTACATTTGCTATGTAATGACATAGCAATACCACACAGGAAGAATTTAAAGATACAATGAAAGAGCAAAAAATTCAACGGATGGGATTCATTGTTCCATATATCAAGAAGAACGTTGTTCTACACTACTGGCCATTAAAACTGCTACACCAAGAAGAACTGCAAATGATAAACAGGTATTCATTTGACAAATATATTATACTAGAACTGACATGTGATTACATTTTCATGCAATTTGGGCGCATAGATCCTAAGAAATCAGTACCCAGAACAACCACCTCTGACCATAATAATGGCCTTGATACGCCTGGGCACTGAGTCAAACAGAGCTTGGATTGCGTGTACAGGTACAGCTGCCCATGCAACTTCAACACGATGCCACAGTTCATCACGAATAGTGACTGGCGTATTGTGATGAGCCAGTTGCTCGGTCACTATTGACCACACGTTTTCAATTGGTGAGAGATCTGGAGAATGTGCTGGCCAGGGCAGCAGTTGAATATTTTCTGTATCCACAAAGGCCCATACAGGACCTGCAACATGCAGTCGTGCATTAACCTGCTGAAATGTAGGGTTTCGCAGGGATCGAATGAAGGGTAGAGCCACAGGTCGTGACACACCTGAAATGTAGTGTCCACTGTGCGAAGTGCTGTCAATGCGAACAAGAGGTGACCGAGACGTGTAACCAATGGCACCCCACACCATCACGCCAGATCATATGCCAGAATGGCGATGACGAATACATGCTTCCAATGTGCGTTCACCACGATGTTGCCAAACACGGATGCGACCATCATGATGCTGTAAACAGAACCTGGATTCATCCGAAAAAATGACGTGCTGCCATTCGTGCACCCAGGTTCATCGTTGAGTACACCGTCGCAGGCGCTCCTGTCTGTGATGCAGCGTCAAAGGTAACCGCAGCCATGGTCTCCGAGCTGATAGTCCATGCTGTTGCAAACGTCGTCGAACTGTTCGTGCAGATGGTTGTTGTCTTGCAAACGTCCCCATCTGTTGACTCAGAGATTGAGACATGGCTGCACGAGCCGTTACAGCCATGCGATTCCATATTCTGCTAACAGTCATTGGATCTCGACCAACGTGAGCAGCAATGTTGCGATACGATAAACCGCAATTGCAACAGGCTACAATCCGACCTTTATCAAAGTTGGAAACATGATGGTATGCATTTCTCCACCTTACACGAGGCATCACAACAATGTTTCACCACACAACACCGGTCAACCGCTGTTTGTGTATGAGAAATTGGTTGGAAACTTTCCTCATGTCAGCACTTTGTAAGAGTCACTACCAGCACCAACCTTGTGTGTATGCTCTGAAAAGCTAATCATTTGCTTATCACAGCATCTTCTTCCTGTCGGTTAAATTTCGCGTCTGTAGCACATCATCTTTGTGGTGTAGCAATTTTAATGGCCAGTAGTGTAAATTTGCAAGAATGCAGCACCTGAAGAAATTGATGCTAAGAACAGTGAAATTTCTGAAGTCACATACTTTATTCTGCTGTCAATTGCAACAGTTTTCGATGGAACTCAATCAATAGTATGGAAATCTTACACTGAGGTGACAAAAATCATGGGCTACCTCTTAAAATCGTGTCAGACCTCCTTTTGCTTCGAGTAATGTGGCAACTCGACATGGGATGCACTCAACAAGTATTTTGAGGTTCCCTGCAGAAATATTGAGGCATGCTACCTCTATAGCCATCTGTAACTGCGAAATTGTAGTTAGTGCAGGATTTTGTTCACAAACTGACCTCTTGATTATGTTCTATAAATGTTTGACGGGATGCATGTCAGGAAATCTGGGTGGCCAAATCATTCAATTCTTCCAGCTGTCCAGAATGTTCCTCAAGCCAATCACGGACACCTGAGGCCCGGTGGGATGACTTCGTTGTTTGGGAACATGGAGTCCACGAACAACAAAAACATGTCGCCAAGTAGCCGAACATAACAATTTCCAGTCAATGATCTTTTCAGTTGGACCAGATGATCCAGTTCACTCCATGTAGAGACAGTCCACTCCACACAGACACTGTCCACTCCACGCAGACACTGTCCACTCCACGCAGACACTGTCCACTCCACGCAGACACTGTCCACTCCATCAGACACAGTCCACTCCATGCAGACACAGCCCACAGCATTATGGAGCCACCACGAGCTTGTACAGTGCCTTGTTTACAACCTTGGTTCTTGGCTTTGAGGGATCGGCAACACACTTAAATCCTACCATCAGCTCTTATCAACTGAAATTGTGATTTATCTCAACAGGCCCTGTTTTTCTAGATGTCTTGTCACAAGCCCACAATAGATGTCACAAGCAATGTCGTGCTGCTAACAAAGGCACTTGTGTTGGACATCTACTGCCATAGCTCATTAACACCAAATTTGTTGAATGTCCCACATTCATTTTTGTGGTTATTCCACGCTGTGTTGGGTGTCTGTTAGCACTGATAACTCGATGCAAACACTGCTCCTCTCGGTTGTTAAGTGAAGGCAGTTGCCTGCAGCATCATTCGTTGAGAGAGATAATGTCTGAAATTGTCAGCACATTCTAAACATTGTGGACCTCAGAGTACTGAATCCTGTAATGATTTCCAAAATGGAATGTCCAATGCATCATGCACTAACTACCATTTTGTCTCCAAAGTGTGTTAATTCCCATTGTGCGACTAGAATCACATCAGAAACCTTTGGCACATGAAACACCGGAGTACAAATGAGAACTCTAACAACACATTGCGCTTTTATACCTTATGAAACGAGATTACTACAATCTGTATATGTGCATACCACTATTCCATGACTTTAGTCACCTCAGTGTATATATAATTGTGAAGTACATCAATAAGTCAAGGGACATGACTGGAATGACTTTTCGATTTAATACTCACTATTGTTGAACGTATGAAGGACAAAAGAGTGGAGGAATGAAAATGAGAACATCAGGAATGAATTGGTCGACCTTCTATTTTAAGTGGGCTTCATTGTACATTGCCCATTGTAAGACATCACAAACAATTTCTTTCTGATTTGATGGGGATGCATTTAAAAAGAAAATCGCATTGCACACGGGACACTTCCTAACACACACAGTCCAGTTCCCTAAGCTCACTGGCATTAAAGAAAATGTGAGGTTTGAAGAATTCATTATGGTCTTGAAAAAATTCCTAAATGTTTTGAGTGTTCTGCCAATCTTAGATCTGTTTTCAAGACCATTTAAGATGAAAGCATCCCTGTGAATGAGAAGATGTAACTGATTGGTCTACAAGGTAATTACAATTTTAAAGACAAATTCTTTTACGTTAAAATTATCCAGGGTGTCTACTTGTAGAGTTTCCACATATCCATAATGAGGTTGCAAGAGTGCTACAATATTTCGATTTTTTTTTTTTTTTTTTAATTATGAAACTAAATAAGTTACAATTGCATGTCAACCTCAGTAGGAAAATCTGCGAAACTCTGTGAAACTGTCTGCACCTGTAAGTGTGCTGACAGTTCACACCAGATGAAAACTATATCATGTCTTCAGTGTGCGAAATATAATTTACTAATACTGAAAATTTGTTTCATTTGTAACATATGTTGTTGAGAAACGTGTAATATTAGACCAATCCGTATGCAGCGCAACTGCACTGCCTTTTAAATGTGGTGTTTTCACGCTTTCCTCTTTCTCGTGCTCAGAGACCATGTTGTAGACATGTGCAGTGAGGTTGACCACTGTAACACTCGTGCCAGGGTATGTCTCACAAGCCAAATTCTTGATACCCCACGCATTAGATTAAAAAAAAAAAAAAAATCATAAAGGGCAGGGTGTGTGACAAAACTGTGCATTGGATTAAGGGTGTGCGACACAACTGTGCATTGGATTAATAATAAGAATTAAGAGCTACATAGTGAATTGGTCTGATTGAGTAATTCAGGATGAAAAATACAATACAAGATCTAGCTAGTAATATGTAAAAAAAGTGTCACATTTTTAGGAACACAGATTATTATTTATTTATGCACTTACATTAGCTGGAGGGATTAAGGCTTCAGATCTTCCCTTATGTATAAACAAACACCCTTTGACAGTTGACATGACAATAACAACAATAATAAAGGTCGTATTAATCAATATACATATTAAAGCAATTACTTGCAGTCTTTTCTTTATCAACTGTGTGGCAACCCACAGTTACCACACCAATTGCTCCTCACCATCTGTCAGGTGTCAACAGGATGCAAGATGCGGGCCAGCAACTTGTCTTCTGATCTGCCCGCACCAGCACTTGGCAGTAGAACTCAGCCACCTTGAAGTGACACCTTCAGATATTATGGACAGCCACACCTCCTGAGTGCCACATGCAGCCCTTGCACAGCACCATCATGCAGAGACAACTATGATTTGGCAATTTACCATGATGCTATGAGCATTCTTCCTTATTTTGTTACGTTTTATACGACTGATAACTACACTCTGCTCAAGGACCTTGGCTTGTTCATTCTGCACTAACCTAGCACTGTACAGGGACACTGTATTGGATGGAATTGTGCTTTATGTATTAAAATGATTGTCTATTTTCTGGTGTTCTTTGTCTTGCATGCTACAGTACAACTGGTGATAAGTTAGGTTTGATTTTCGTGCATATATCACCAAAACTGCGATGTCAACAGGTGTGCTCTTGGGGGTTGTGCTCCTGAGTTTCCTTCAAAAGCAAGGGCATGTGGCTATGTTGGAGAGAATTAATCTAGTGATGCAGCCTCAAAATTTGCCAACCTACCCACTGCCTTTCCCCACCTACGACGAGGCTGCTGAGGACTGGGAATTGTATGAAAAATACTTACAGCAACATTTTGTAGCCTTCACAGTAACGGGCACTGCTTCCATTAAAACTCTTTTTTCTATCATCAATCTCTCCCCAAATGTACAACTTGTTAGGAAAGTTAGCCGCCAACAGGATCAGGTGTTTATCATTCAATGATTTGTCATTTACTGACTTCATGCCACAAACATACCCATGTAATTTCCAAGAGTGTGGAGTTATCTCAATGCAGGAAGTGACCTCATCAGTCATACTGCACTTGGGCAGTAGAATTGCAAGGGTTAAGCTGCAAGTGTCATTTTGTTACTACTCAATCTTGTGTGGACTCCATGGTTTGGGATACTATTGTTACGTCCACCCACATAAACAGGTCTACTGAAAAGTGCACTGCAGTTCAGAGATTTCTCCTTAGAAGTAATACTCAAGATACTACAAGCATTTGATGTTTCTTGACCCACTGGCAGCCAGTTCCCTTGGGCCGACATAGCATACATGTTCAGAAGAAGAAGTTGCGGCAGTGCAGCATGTCCGGCCACATACTCTGCATAAACACTTACATGGTGGAAAACTTTCCAAAAGATGCTGCTCTCCTGCCTTACTAGTTTTGCTCAACATGACCAGCCAGAGTGTTCACATCGTTGAACATTGTGCCATCTGCCATATATGTTGTAAGAAAAGTCACACTGCTTCTGTGTGCAACACTTGATCAGCATCTGCTGTGCCTCCCATACCTAAATCTAGGATATTAATGCTGTTTGACATGCTACTGTTTCTAACAAACTATTCATTGATGTGCACATTGATGGCACTCCCACATTTCTTCAGGTGGATATTGGTGCAACTGCCTCACTACTGAATTCTAATACATATCTACACCTTGGTTCTCCTCTACTGTCGAATACCTCCAATTGTCTTGTCAGCCACAATAAACATCAGATTCCTCTTCTTGGTCAGTTTACTGCAATGACATACAAAGCAGTGATCCGATAAGTAACATTTTTGGTCATGGACAGAGTCTTTACAGAAATTCTTTTTGGTTTGGATGCTTTCCATGCTTTTGGATTTATAGTCACAGATTCCATTCCATTTAGTGTTTGATCTTGTATCCTACCAAGAGTTGGATGCTTTGCGCAAGGAATATTCATCTTTGGCAAGGCTAAGGATTACATAGCACACGTTTCTCTGAAATCTATGACATAGCCCCATACCGAACTGTACCACTCACACTTTACAGCCAAGCAAAAGAAGAATTAGACCAATTGACTGACCTGCGGGTAATGGAACTCATTTATTCTGGTCAATGGGCTACACCACTGGTCACTGCTAAGAAGCCAACGAGTAAACTCAGTCATTGTGGTGACTTCAAGATGATAGTGAATTCATAGTCTGTGGTTGTTACATACCCCATTCCTCATCTGGATACACTTATGACAAAGGTGGTGGACGGACAATACTTTTAAAAAAATGACTTGTCGTAAGCATATCAACAGTTGCCACCTGATGACAAATCACATCAACTGCTTGTTGTGAATATTCCATATGGCTTCTGCTGATATAGCCACTTGGTTTTAGGTGTTGCAAGCGTGTCTGCTATTTTTCAACACTACTTGGAACAACTAACACAGCGTGTTCCTCATTATATCGATTACCTTGATGACTTTTAGCAGTCCCACCCTCAAGGACCACCTTTGCAACCTTTGTCTGTTGCTTTGGATTTTGAGTGATTTTGGTCTTTACGCCAATTTGGAAAAGTCTTAGTTCTACTAACCCTCTATAGAATACCTCCCATAAAGGGATCTAGTCAACTGACAGCCACATAGTGGCTATCGCAGCCCTCCCGTACCCTTCAAGTATGACTGAGTTCCAAGCAATCTTGGACAAACTCGTCCACTACCACAAGTTCCTTCCACAGGCAGCTTCAATTTTCTATCATCTAAATCAATTGTTTAATAAATATGTGGCATTTGAGTGGACACCAGCCTACGACCATGCATTCAAGACAATGAAAAAGAGTTTGCGTTCCAAACCCATGTTTGGCCACCTATCTGCTGGGGCTCCAGCTTCTGGCTGCAATGGATGCATCACAGTACGGCACGGGGAGCATATTGTCCCAACGTTGTGCTGATGGTTCGGAACAGCCCATTGCTTTTGCATCAAAGGTGTTTAATGATGCACAGAAGAATTATGCCGTAGTAGAGAAGGAGCTCTTCCTACTATCTACGCTATCGAGAAATTTATTGTGATCCTATATGGTAACTCTCATTTGGTAACTGATAACAAGCTATTAGTGTCTCTTTTTGGTTCCACAGCACTCTTGCTGGACAAGACAGCCCTTAGACTGCAATGATGGGCCCTGTCCCTGAGCAGGTAAAATTATGAAAGTCACTTCTGCCCCACGGCTCCACATTCAAATACAGATGCTCTTTCACATTTGCCGAGGGGCTCAATCCTTCTTCTTATCAAGTACTTTGTTTTCATCTCAATGAGGAAGCTCACTGGGTTTCCCCATTACCATTTCCCGCATCCTTCAAACAATCAATGATGACCCCGTCCTTTGTTGGGTGTGTCGATACGTTCAGCAGGGGTGGTCCAACCAGCGTCTAGCATGTGTGTCGGATCCCATCTGCAATTATTTTTTGTTGTGACACAAACTTACTATCATTGATGGTGTTATTTTTTGTCCACATAAAATGCTGTTCCCCGGGTGGCTGGGCCAAGCAGCATCTCTCCAGCACAATATTATTTCACTTCTGCACCAGGATAATTCGTCCATCTCACTAACAAAGATGCAGAGACCAGAAGATAGATAACTTAATTCCTGCCTGCTCTCACTGAGCAGGTAATCAGGCTGCTCCCGAGCAAATATAGTGTTAAGAAGTTGATAATGGCAAGGTATTGGCAGTGTTTCTAATTCAACTTCAGTTCAAACTCCAGAAGCGGTTGCAAGCATTATACAGAAAATTACTACAAAAAAACACCACCACCTCAGGTGGCTTTTGCAACAGATAGCAGTTAAATGTAATTCTTCTGAATCTGTGTCTAAATGTTTACACCTGAAACCTTACCACATTTCAAGTGTTCGGGCATAGCTTGCAATTTGTTGTTAACACACAATATAGAGAACACGAGTAAACAGACGGTCACTTTAATAAATGAAACAAAATTGCAACTGACACAGAGTTGCCGTACAGTGCTAGGTCACTGCTGAGTTAACAAGACAAGATCAGTGAATGGAGTGTAGTCATAAGTTGTGTAGAATTTTTTTAAAATTAATAAGAGTGTTCTCCACTCTGGGGTTAAATGGCCAAATCATAGTTATCTCCACATGGTGGCAGTGGGCAGCAGTTGAGTATGCCACTCGGGAGGTGCAGCAGTCCATAGTGTCTGAAGGTGCCAGTTACTGGCATCTGAGCTTTGCTGCCATGTGTTGGCTCGGATTGATCAAGAGAAAATGCAAATGTGTTCATGTTGATTTCTTTGGCTCCTTCTTGCATGCCTATTGGTTGGTGGTCATCAACACCTACTCCTGGTTCCTGTAAGCTGTCAACTGCCACTCCATGCGCCAGAGGCAACAGTACAAGCTCCTCACATGGATATTCTGCATCAAAATACTACCCTGGGTTAACAGTCCTCAATTCATCTCTCAATACTTTTCATGATTTCCATGTTCACAGTGGTAAATGCTATATGTGTTCACCCCATCCCACCACGAGTTGGCAGGGAAGGCAGGAGGGAATGTCTTGTCCACTCATTTAAGACACAGATGAAGAAGTGCACTAGTGACATTCTGGTGGATGAAGCCCCTCATGTTTATATAGTTTGTACAGGTCTATGCCTATTTGCAAGAAGAATTTGGCAGAACTACTGCATGACCACCAGCAACAGATGGTGAAGGGAAGGGCCCATCCAGCAGCTTCCAATTACCAAACTTTTCTCCTCTCCTCCACCTCCAGAAACTGTGTAATAAGTAATTTCCTCCTATTGTTTCTATCAAATAGGAGTAATGTCACACTAACAGAAGTTCACCACAGCAATGTTAAGAATGCTGTATCTTGGCTCATAGTAAAGGCAACAAGAAAGAAGAATTCTGTCATTTACTTTATTCTTTAAATGTAACAATCTATCATCAATCTTGAGGCATTATTGTAACTGTTTCACCTGCAAATCTGCAACAAGGCAGAGAACAATGATTCACATCTTTAGAAGCTGATGAAATAGGCTGCTGAGAACCATCATGACGTATGTTGCTTGGATGACCGATGTCCAACATAGCACCAGAACCCCACATATCAGCCCCATTCCGTTTTGCTCCCTGTGTTTCAGGAAAGAAATGGGTTGATGCAGATGGTCAACAAGTAGCATCCACCACTGGAACTCACAAATATTGGGATAATGAATGATGTTTCTGTGGTATTACTGCCAGACACCACACTTGCTAGGTGGTAGCCTTTAAATCGGCCACGGTCCATAAGTATCCGTCGGACCCGTGTGTCGCCACTATCAGTGATTGCAGATCGAGCGCCGCCACACGGCAGGTCTAGTCTAGAGAGATTCTCTAGCACTCGCCCCAGTTGTACACCCGACTCTGCTAGCGATGGTTCACTGTCTACATACGCTCTCATTTGCACAGACGACAGTTTAGCATAGCCTTCAGCTATGTCACTTGCTACGACATAGCACGACACCATATTCAGTTGCTATAATTCCTATCTTCAAGAATGTATTCTGAACAGATAATATTGTGAATCATGTACCATCAAGAGCAACGTTCATCATTAATGGATTAAAGTTAAGTATCAAACTAATTACATCCGTTTTCTGAATTCTCATTCCTTGTCACGTTCCAGACCTCACGTCGCATAGTTATTCTCTCCTCACGCCAGCCAGCATGAGCTAAAACGCGTGCATTTCAGCATCCAGCCACAACACGCAGTTGCACCGACCTTCAGACCTTTTGACGCTGCAATGGAAAGCTGGACGGAGTGGTCACGCCAATTTGGATTCCATCTCGCCGTCTACAGAATTCAAGGTAATGAGCGGCAGCCTTTTCTTTTGTCATCCGTCGATGTGCAAACGTACCGTATGATAGTCAAATTATTTCCCCGACACAACGTAGCAACTCTGTCCTAGGAAGAAAATTTGTCTGCATTACATGCATATTTCAAACAATCAGTCAATGTAGTTGCAAAATGGTATACCTTCTTTCGTACAAAACGTACGGCAGGTCAGACTAATAGGGAGTGGGTTGCAACCTTACAAGGCCTTACTAGGGATTGTGCTTTTGAGTGTCAATGTGGGCTCCCATATTCAGATACTATGGTAGGTGATGCAATTGCACAGAATGTTTCTGTTGTTCATATACGGGAACAGATTTTGAAACTAGCCAATCCCTCCCTTCAACAAGTGATGGACATCTTGGATTGGCAGGACACACCTGACTTTGCTCAGGAAACATTTGACATTTCGCCAGCTGTGTGTCACGTTAACTGGCCCGCCGGGCGAGCTGCACAGAGCAGTAAACAGCCCTCGCGCCTGGCCGTGCTGCTGCCGCCAGGCTCTTCGCCACATATGCCGCGCCGGCAAGCGAATGCAGTGCTCAAAGTGGTGCGCTACTAAACATTCACATTAGCATTTCCCGTCATGCCAAGCTCTTTGCTTTTACTGTAATAAAACAGGACGTGTTCAGAGTGTTTGCCAGAAAAAGCTCAGACTGGAAACTCCAAACCATTCCAGGCCCTTTGCTTCGCGCCGGAATCGAACCAAGGATACTCAGGCTCGCGAAACTTCGCCCATGGAGATACATGTCGTTCATTCCACTCCATCCAGTGCCACTCTCCCTAACAGTGACTGTGTTTGTCCCACAAATAGTGTGCGTCGACATTGCCGGAACTCCCGTCAAGTCGCAAGTGATTTTGTACCAGTGTCAGTTCACGTTGCATGAGACAGTCGCTATTGTCGTCAGCAGGACAATAAACTTTTTGTGGACTTGTACATTAACAGCAAAGTGATGCCATTCCAGCTCGATACCGGAGCTGCAGTTTCACTGATCAATCAAGACACTTACAAACTGCTGGGCACACCTCCGTTGCGTACCGCAAATGTTAAGTTAAATAGCTATTCAGGTCAAGAGATCCCTGTGTTAGGACAGTGCAGCCTTCAAGCAACATACAAAGGACAAACAAAACAAAACAAAACTTGTGTCATTTTACATCCTTCGTTCTTCTTCTGCAGTGAACTTGTTTAGTTTCGAATCATTTCAGTTGTTTAACATGTCTATAGTAACTCAGGTCCTATCAGTGAACCAGACTGTGCCTTCAGACAGTGATTCTCGTCTATGTGAAGAATTTGCAGACATTTTTGCACCGGACCTGGTTGCGCTAAGAACTGTAAAGCACATTTGGAACTGAAAGTAAACACGCAACCAAAATTTTTCAGAGCGTGCAGTGTTCCCCATGCATTGCGTGATGAGGTCGCAAAAACATTACACGATTTGGAATCACAAGGTGTAATTGAACGTGTGCAGGCTTCTCTCTGGACATCACCCTTAGTAATTTTGCCAAAACCTTCTGGCAAATTGAGACTTTGTGTGGACTTCAAGGCAACAGTGAATCCACAACTAGTGATTCCAACTTTTCCTTTACCCTGCCCGGAAGATCTTTTTGACAAACTGTGCCCAGTCACATATTTTACAAATTTGTGACCTAGCAGATGCGTACTTGCAAATACTGGTGGACAAAGAATCCCAGTGCCTTTTGGTGGTTAACACACGCATCTTGGTTTGTATCAATTCAAATGACTACCATTTGGGTGTGCATTGTTTCAACAATATCTACAAACTGTTTGTGCGTCGGTCCCTACTACAGCAAACTATCTGGACGATATTGTGATCTCCGGAAAGACGGAAGAAGAACATTTAGCCGATCTCAGAACATTACTTCAGGTCTGGCGACAAAATGGTCTTCTTACGGAAGGACAAATGTGTGTTTTTTGCAAGTTACTTGCCATACCCGGGACATGTACTCAATGGCCAAGGCATACATCCAAGTCCCACGCACCTCCGTGCCATACAAGACTTGCCTTCGTGCAGAATTTGAAGCAGCTACAGAGTAAGCTGGGAAAAATCAACTATTATCACAGATATGTGCCGCATGCCTCTTCCATTTCAGCTCCGGTTCATCGCTTACGCCATAAAGGTGGTCCGTTCGTCTGGACGATGGAATTCGAATGCGCCTTTCGCCAGTTGAAATCGGCGTTGCTTTCCAATACTTGCCTTATGCCATTCGATCCCGGGAAACCCCTTTTGTTGATGGTGGATGCATCGGATTTCGAGATCGGTGCTGTGCTTGCACACAAAGATGGCTCACACTATCGCCCTATTGCCTTTGCGTGCAAATTGCTCTTGTCTGCGCAAAGAAATTATTCACAGATCAAGAAAGAAGCATTGGCTCTCGTATTTGGTGTTACAAAGTTTCATGAGTTCTTGTATGGTCATCACTTTACCATAATCACAGACCACAAACCTTTGACATTGCTTTTTCATCCGAACAAGCCCATACCTCCACGTACAGCGCAGAAATTCATTCGCTGGTCTATTTTCCTCTCGCAGTACCGTTACGATATCTTGTATCGGTCCACTGCTAAGCATGGAAACACAGATGCGTTGTCCTGTTTTCCTGTTGCTGAGGATAGGGCATTCGATTCCTCAAAACTTGCTTGCATGTTCATTGATTCGGAAATCGATGATGTGGTCGAATCGTTTCCGATTGATTTTCGTTGTGTAGCTACAGCCACAAATGCCGATGCTGTCCTTGCTACCGTTCTGCGTTTTGTTGCTACACAATGGACCTTGTCAAAGTCATGGATCGGGGACCCGTTGGTTCACCGATTTTATGCTCACAAGGAGAGACTTTTTGTTCGACATGGTGTTTTGCTGTTGCGTTCTGGTAATGATCAGTCCAGGGTCATGGTACCATGTTCGTTACAGTCCTCTGTCTTAAAGCTTCTCCACCAAGGGCATTGAGGTATAGTGAGAACGAAACAACTTGCTTATCAGCACTGTACTTGGTTCGGAATCGATGCCGCGATTATGAATATGTGCTCTTCTTGCATGGTGTGAGCCAAACTACGATCAGCACCACCACAGAAATTCTTTGCATGGCCAAAACCCACTTTCCCTTGGCAACGCTTACACACCAATTTTGCTGGTCCATTCTGGAATGTTCGATGGTTGGTTGTGACAGATTCATTCAGTAATTTTCCTTTTGTTGTCCGGCTGTCTTCCACGACATCATCTGCCGCCATTCAAGCGTTATCTGCTATCTTTTGAGTTGAATGTCTTCCACAGACATTGTTTCCGACAATGGCCCACAATTCAGGTCCACAGAATTTCAGTCATTCTGCAAGGCCAATGGTATTCAACATGTGATGCCTGTGCCATTTTCACCACAGTCAAACAGTGCTGTTGAAAGATTGGTCAGGACTTTCAAGTCACAGATGTTGCTCTTTTTGTCCTCGTATCGCTCTCAGCCCTGAGATAGTCACTTGCCGGCTGAGTTGCTCCACAGTCACCACCACCAAATTTTGATGTCTTTGCTACATCTGCTGCATCAGGTTCCTGTGCGGCGACAGACACCTGCATTTGCCCCAGGCAACGTTGTCTACTACCACCACTATCAAGGTTCATGGTGTTGGCTCGAAGAGAGCATTCTTCGTTGTCTTGGACGTGCTATGTATCTGGTTTGGGGGTCTCTGGTGAGGTTCGCTGGCATCTCAATCAGCTGCACCTCTGTTGTCGCATGGGATCTGCCGCTTGCCATCTGCTTTCAGCGATGCTGCCGTCCTGTCAGCGCCCCGGGGACCCATCTACTGGCTCGTCTCAGCCCCAGGTGTTACCGACGCTGCCTTCCATTTTGCCCCATGACGCTGCGCCGCCGCCTGTTCTCCGACCGGCAACGCCTGCAGTGGATGCGTCGCTGCAACTGCTGAGCGCCCCCCTGGATCACGCGCTGCCGATCGCTCCCCGGGACCAGATGTCTTCCGACATGGAACTCTTGCCCACTCTGGACCATACGTCGTCTTCACCCGTCGGGTGCCCCGGCCTGATTGAGGTCGACCCTTCGGCCCCTCCTTTCACTCTACGGGCGCATAAAACGCATGTTGGCGTGCACCCTGGAGTAGGTTTTCAGGCGGTTCCTAGCTCCCCGTGGTCCCAATGGCAGGGTGTAGGTGGCACAGCCACACCTGTTGTTCGGCTCCCCACCTCGCTGCATACGTGAATATGGGGTCCTCCCCACAGTGGGTGAAGGGCTTATAACACAACTGTATGCTGATTTGCAAGGGAGGAATGTAGTGTCACCGCCAGACACCACACTTGCTAGGTGGTAGCCTTCAAATTGGCCGTCGGACCCGCGTTTCGCCACTATCAGTGATTGCAGACCGAGCGCCGCCACACGGCAGATCTAGTCTAGACAGACTCTCTAGCACTCGCCCCAGTTGTACACCTGACTTTGCTAGCGATGGTTCACTGTCTACATACGCTCTCATTTGCAGAGACGACAGTTTAGCATAGCCTTCAGCTACGTCATTTGCTATGATCTAGCAAGGCGCCATATAATTACTATCTTCAAGATTGTATTCTGAACAGATAATATTGTGAATCATGTACTGTCAAGAGCGATGTTCATCATTAATGGATTAAAGGTGAGTATCAACTAATTACGTCCGCTTTCTGAATTCTCATTCCTTCTCATGTTCCAGACCTCACTTCAGTATAGTTCTTCCCTCCTCACACCAGCCTGCGTGAGCTAAAACACATGCATTTCGGCCTCCACTCGTAGCACAGTGTTGGCTCTTCTGCTAACACAAAAGTTTCTCTACTGAAAACGGCCGTGCACCCTTTCTTCCTAGCTTATTAGCCGTCATGTATTGGGGATGGGAGGGAGATGGCAGGAAGGAGAATGATAAGGCAAAGGCAATACTGGGCCATTCTGGGAAAAATAGATAAGTCCACAAAGGCCACAGGAATTAAAACATCCAATTTCAAGTGGCAAATCTCCATCGGCCAATTTATCAAGCAAGGTTTCCAGACTGATATCAACACTGGAGAGAATGCTAGTGCATCATTTTGTAGAATCACAGCACAGAACACTGCTCACTTTGTCATCCACTTGCTCCTAACACCACACTGTGTACCTCTTTTCCATGTTGCTTTTCCAGCTCTTGTCCAGCAAGGTGTCAGCAGCCATACCACTACCTTTGTGCTGGATTTCTCTATACCTGCACCCCAACAGACTCAAACCTTGGGAGAAGGAATGCCTGATGACACATAACTAGCCACTGGTGCACTCCTCAATGCTATCCAGCTAATGGCCTGAATCAGTAGCCTTTCAGTGCAGTAATTTTGGCCACAATGCCTGCTGTCTAATAAATGATTTATGGCAAATACCATATTTTGCAGAACAAAACACTGATATCCACATACTGATATAACACATCAATAGATTGATGATACTGATTTATCTCCCATATCTAGATCCCAGCTTTTCATAATTCTCATTTCTATAGACCTTCACAATCAAAACAACTAAACACAGATTCGTTAGTATTTCTAGCACCACAGCTATGCGATACCTCTCATATCTGTATGGTTAATAACTATTATTTTATGATTTTATTTTGATTTTGTAGCAATCTTGATATATCACATACAGCACACTTATTTGTCTAATAGTTGGTGAAATGATATATTAAATATATTTTTGATCTCTGACTGAGCTTGGCAGACCACTGAACTGGCAGATGCTTGAAGATAAGACACCAACCATCCCATAAAGCTTGCTTACAAAGTTTCACGAACCACTGTTAAGTGAGATATCTAGGAATAGACTATAGCCTCCTATGTATTGCTCCTGCAGGGACCGTGATGTCAAGGTTATATTAATTACCATGAGCACAGAGGCGTTTCAGCAGTCATGCTTCCTATTCTGCATGTGTGATAGATGGAAAGAAACTCTTATATGCGGTACAATGGAAAGTACCCTCTGCCATGCACTTCTCTGCATAGTGATGCATTGCTTCTAAAAGAGATGTGTGGAGATAATTTACTGATGCCAAGTGTAACATTTGTGGGAACTCTAGCACCTTTGTTCTTTGCCATAAATCTTAACTAAACACAAATACCACTCTTTTTGTCAACATTAGCAGCTGTCAATCACAAAGTGGTTCTTTTAGAGATGTAAAAAAAATCTCAGCTGTGCGTACCAGATATTTCATGTTTTCACAAGAAAGTACTTGAGTTTTGTTGTAATTTCTGTTCCAGCTAAGAGGTTATGTTGGAAGTCAGACTGCACCACAACTCGAAAAAGAAATAAGACTGTGGTAAGCTCTTATCAACGCTTTTTAAAAATTTTTACTTACTTATTTATTTTTTGAATGGTTTTCTTCAAAAGTATTTAAGCAAGCATATGCCACTTTTTACTGCAAATCGTAACATACGCATAACAATGTTCTATGTAACCTACAGTTTCTCATGTGCGAAAAGTTGGCCTTTGGTGTGTGTGTGTGTGTGTGTGTGTGTGTGTGTGTGTGTTGTGTGTAAAAGGGTTCTATTCTTGATCTGAAATTTTTTGTTAGTATCTAAATTGACAACACTTTTTAAGATCATTTCTAAACACTGAACTTGAATATTAAGTATAGCTTTAAGATCTGTTAATGTTTCTGCTCTTTCAATTGAGAAATGTTTATTCTCTGGTATCTGTAAACATAGATTTAGCATAATTAACCAGCTTCAAAATATTCTTTTAAATTTAATAGCAACAAAAATGTTAAAACTATTTTTTCAAAATTGAAATAAGTTTATCGATAATACGTCTAAATCAATGATGACAGACGGCTGACAGAAATTTAAATAATAAGTTCCCTGATTCAAACCTAACAACTTTCTTAAAATAAGTTTTTAAAATAAGTCTTTATGAAGTTTTGAAAATCCAATATATTGAAAAGACATTTGAAATATCTATAGTATCAGATGAGTTATTGAATAGTTAATATATGGGTAGCGACCAATCACTTAATAGTATAAGCGTTGTCATTGATGGGGGGGGGGGCTGAAAGGAGAAGGAGAAGGGGAGGGGGAGGGGGAGGAGGAGGGGGAGGGGGAGGGGGAGGGGAGGGGGAGGGGAGGGGGAGGGGGAGAGAGAGAGAGAGAGAGAGAGAGAGAATGAAAACTTGCTAGCTGTCGGAAAAATTCTGCACCTGCAATGTGTCAGCTGAACACACAATACCATGACTGCAGTGCTTTAGGTGGTCTGAGATATGAGGGGTTCTGTTCGGTCGGTAGGGTGGAGGAAGAAAGGGGTGTCTTCATTTGTAAAACTGCTCTTATATTACCTAATGACACTTATATAATTTCAATAGTTTGGATTTCAGAGAAATGATACTGTATGAACCATTGTGCATAGTGATAAAATATCTCTTCCAATACTTCAGTTAACACTACAGTTTATTTCCTACATTATGCAGAGTCCACGTCCATAATATTTCTATCTTTCATAGTAAATAAAATAAATGTGTTACTGATGTCAGCTTCTGAATTATTTGCAATAAAGATATCAATTGCAAACAGAGGGTACAAGGTCGGTTTTGTGATAGTGATCTGTTTTATTTTGTATTTTCAAAATAATTTTTACTAATCTCAATAAATCTCTACATTTTCAATAGCACTCACAAAAAATGTTTTACATATTTTATGGTGCTGCCAATGACAGAGGTTGTTTAGTACAGAAAATGAGAATCTGTCAGTCAAGTATTTATTTTGGGAGCCAAGTAAAATCAAATGGGACAAGATAAGGACTATGGAGCCAATACTGCTGAATATTTACAACAATTTTTAATAGACACATAGCTGGGAACAAATAGCTGAGTGACAGTACCTGATCTTAGAGTAATTTTTTGCAACTTAGCTATTTGCAACATGTTTTGTTTTCTTTCCTCTTTACTGAATATTGAGCATTATACGTGTAAGCATTTGCCTAATGGAAAAGTCAGCAAAGTCTTCTCAACAGACCAGATTTGCAAAAACTATTTCTTCTTCTGTCGCTTTAATGGAATAATATAGCTATGAAACTATGGACTCCTCAGCTCAATTGAAACAGTGCTATTAATGCAGTCAGAAGTAATACTACTAAACTTTTTTCATATAAAAAACCTCAACGTGCCAGCTGCTCACATCCAGGGTTGTGTTGTACCCCACATTATAAAGTATACACATTCGCAATACACAGCCATACAGACACCCAAGAGCACACTTGCCTTGTGTCTACGTGGTTGTGTGTGTGACTGTGTGCACTTTCACTAGAAAAAGGGCAAGAGCTCAAAAGCTTGAGTGACTGCTTGTTTCCTGTTGCATGGTACTGTGCTCCATGCAGCAATCCACTATAGGTGAGATGTTGCCTTTCCCTTATTATACATATTAGTCCACCTACAAATTTCCATTGCTGTTATTCCTCATTCTAATGTTGTCTTGTAAGCTGCAGGTACAGGTAGTCCTAACTCTTAACAGTCTTCTACGTGATGGTATGTTTGAATCTGCCGTCCTTCACCAGTTTCCGAACTGCGATGATATCCTCGTTACCCGCCAGTGAAGTTTAATGAAATCATTTGTATAAGGCCCAGTAATGTAGACATCTTTTCCAAGCTATGGAGATATAGCCTCAAAATACTGACACACTGTCAGACATTGAGGAAAATGGCACTGTGACATTACTGTTTACTCTTATTCCTTTAACAGTGACCTCTCTTCATGTTAACTCACCCAATCTACAGGAAGACTGACGAAAGAAGCTTGTGCTCTTAACTACAATCCACATACATGTAGGTCTAAATTGTAAAGAAGTGGTTTGATACATTTCGACCTAGAGTCTCAAGTCGTTAAAATATTCCTAGTAACCTTTTCATCTGAAACACAATTTCATGACACTGAATTTATTTACCACTTGTGACAGGCAATTAAATTAATATTTGTAAATTAAATATCCTCAAGTGCACCTATCGCATTAATTCTCTATGAAATTCTGAGCCAACAAGTCTACCACAAAAAACACCTGTGGTCAAATTAATATTCAACCTCAATACAGCCATTTCTCACAATTTTACTGCCACTGTGTAATTAAAAACAGAAATCACAGAAATTAACTGTCCAAGTACATATTCATTTATAACACAACAATGAAACAACTATATTGACAGTCCAAATAATTTCTCATTACTAATCTTAAAGATGAAACTTCCTGGCAGATTAAAACTGTGTGCCCGACCGAGACTCGAACTCGGGACCTTTGCCTTTCGCGGGCAAGTGCTCTACCAACTGAGCTACCGATGCACGACTCACGCCCGGTACCCACAGCTTTATTTCTGCCAGTACCTCGTCTCCTACCTGCGAACCATGCAGAACTAGCACTCCTGAAAGAAAGGATATTGCGGAGACATGGCTTAGCCACAGCCTAGGGGATGTTTCCAGAATGAGATTTTCACTCTGCAGATTTTCACAGCGTGCAAAAATGTGGTACCAAAAAGCAGTTGATATAAACAAAATAACAATGAATATACAACTGTATTATGCTGATTATGGATGGGTGACAACCCAAAACATGCATTGGCATAATAAAGTTGTAGGTTACTTTAATTGTTTGAATAATTTAATCCACAACCATAGAACTCCACTCTGCCTGGAGTTATGACAACTGTGTACATGGTGTGAGAGAACTGCACACATTCCAATTCTTACTGTAGTCTAGTCAGTGGAAGTTGCTGAAAAGTCAAGGGTAAGAAACAGCTAATCTGACTTTTTTTTTAATTTAGCAGTTTATCTTTTTTTTCCAAATGTACCGTTTCAATATTGATAATCTAGACTTAAAGGTAAAGGGCTTCCATGGATATTTTCAATATTTAGCTGCACTTTGTCATATCTAATCTATACTACCTGCTGCAGGTATGTGATGATGAGATACCACAGACTGAATAATCAGTTTTTATTTCATCAATGCTTCAATGAAGTTGATTACTGTCTTATCAATTGCTTCACTTTGTGATGTATAAATATTGGCTATGGTCATTGGCAGTCATGCTGCAAACCTGCATAACTATTTGGTACACTGCTTCTGACACTCTGTAACCCCTTCATTATTCGGCATGCCAGTGGAGTTCTATAGTTGTGAATTAAATTATTCAAAAAATTAAAGTAACCTACAACTTTATTATGCCAATGCATGTTTTGGGTTGTCACCCATCCATAATCAGCATAATAGAGGTGTATATTTATTGTTATTTTGTTTATATCAACTGCTTTTTGGTACCACATTTTTGCATGCTGTATATTTACATCTAATTTACATTAAGGTGAACACAATTTAACTTGGTATCCTTTAGATTTTTGATACAATGATACGTATAAATCATACACACTTTCAAAACTACTGGTATTCTGTTGCAGCACAACATTAACCATTTGGCAAAGTTGTGCATTTTTTTACATTTGAAATTACAAGTTTGTGTGGGTTTGGAAACTACTTCTGATGTCAGTCATGTTACTGGCCTTAATAGTGATGATCTCCAAACCTGATACAAGACTCAGTATGAATTAAAAACTGAAGCTACTTTTGGTGTCATTCATTGCTTAGCATACAATATACGTACTGTAAGAACTATAATTTGCTTATTGTTCAGGCAAACTATTGCCTATTCAGATTAGAAGAGTGATGAGGATTTGGATAGCAGAAACAGAAGATTTACACATAGTATGAATGACGCAAAAAAATTACACACATTAATGATCACCTATTTAATACAGTGGTGGTCCACCTTTGGAATGCAATACAGCACTTATTCTGCATGACATGGATTTGATATGTGGTTGTTAAGTTTCCAGGGGTATGTTTCATCACATGCCCATTCACAGGTCACATAATTCCCATAAATTATGGACTGGTAGTTTGCAGACACAGAGCTGACACTGAACAGCATTGCAATTGTGTTCCATTTGATTCAGACAATACAAATTTAGTGACCAAGAGAGCAATGTGACTTCACTATCATACTCCTCAGCCACTGTAAATGATTCTGGCCTCGTGGCATGAACACATATTCTGTTGAAAGATCCCATCTCCGTCAGGGAAGGCATCAAGCATGAAAGGATGCTGATAGTATGCAATAATGTTCACATAGTCTGCAGCAGTCATGGTGCTTTTATTACCACAGGTCCCACAAACGCCCAGGTGAATGTTCACTATAGCATAGTACTGATCCCATTGGGCTGTACATGTGACGCAGGCCATATTTCAAGCAGACGTTAACCTGCATGACTGCATATCTGGACATGACCATCAACTTGATGTAATAAGAAACGTGATTCATCCAACCAGGCAACATGTTACCATTTATACAAGGTTCAACCTCAGAGCTCCTTTTTCTCATACAATCGTAATTGATGATGTCACTGGGTCAACATGGGATCACATACAAGTCATCTGCTGTGGAGCCCCAAGTTCAACAATGTGCGCTAAATGGTGTGCTCCAAAACATTTGCACCAACATTGTACTCAGTCATCAGATCTGCCACAGATTGTCACCTATCATGCTTTATAAAGCGGAAAAGTTTCCAATTTCATCATGCGATGAAGTCTAGATGTCCAAAACTTTGTCAACTACTTGTGGTTTCACTGTCCTTCTACCACTTTCCATAGATACTTATGACGACAGAACATGAATAGCCAACCAACTTCTGTGATACCCAATTGCCGTTGCTACATTATTCCAAATAAATATTAATATTCTGGCTTTGAGATCATCCAGTCTTATATGTAAACCACACCATATTAAGTGTATATTATTTATGACAATTTAGTTATGATTCTGTTAGTGCGATCCAATCTGTATTTGATCTGCCTGCCTTAAAATTTGCTGTTTCTTAATTTAAAATATGCCTTTTTTTTATATCATTCATCCTAGATGCTAATGTTCAATTTGTGCTAACTAAAAGCCATTGCTCCACCAATCTGAATAAGCAAAAGTTTGCCTGTAAAATAAGCATGCCCTAGTCATAATATTTCACACACACTAGAGGGGCATGCCAAGCCCGAGAGATGGCACCACCGGCTCGTATTGAGGTCATGTTTAGTTAGGTGCACCTTTGGAAAGAACACACACCAAGTTTCAGCCATATTTGTCTATGTATTTGTGTTTAGCATTCGTGTGACTCAAGGAAGTTGACTGATTGTCAAAAAGTGGACAAAAAAGAATTTCGTGTGGAGATTAAATATTACTTTATGAAAGGCAAAACGCCTCAGGAGACTAAAGAGAAGCTTGATAAACATTAAAATGTCTCTGCACTTTCGATTAGAATAGTTTATAAGTGGTTTCAAAATTTTCGGTGTGGCCATATGGGCACAAGTGATGCTGAACGTTCTGGACACTGTGGAGGTTATGACTCCATAAATCATTCATAAAAGCCATGATATGGTGATGGATGACAGTAGAGTTAAGGTGCTTGAGATTGCTAGTGCTGTGGGCATCTCAAATGAATGGGTACATAATATTTTGCATAAACATTTGGATGTAAGAAAGATATCCACAAGATGAGTTCCGCAATTACTCACACTTGACCAAAAACAGAATCGTGTGAAGTGTTTCAAGGATGGTTTGCGGCTGTTTAGGAAGAATCTGCAGAACTTTAAGCGTCATTTCATCACTGTGGATGAAACATGGATACATTACTATACTCATGAGACCAAAAAACAATCTAAACAGTGGGTTAACAAGGGAGAATCTGCAGCAAAAAAGGCTAAGAGCATTCCTTCAGCCAGAAAGGTTATGGCGACTGTCTTTTGGGATTCAAAAGGGATAGTCCTCATGGACTATCTGGAAAAGGGTAAAACTATTACAGGTGCATATCATTCATTGTTATTGGACCGTTTGGGGGGGGGGGGGGGGGGGGGGGGGGGGGAAACGGCCACCAGTGACTGGACTGCAAAAAAAGTCCTTTACCATCACGACAATGCACCAGCACACACCTCAGCAGTTGTGGCCACAAACTTATTAGAAATAGGATTCCAACTCATTTCACATCCCCCCTATTCTCCAGACTTGGCTCCCTCGGACTACTATTTGTTCCCTAATTTGAAGAAATGGCTGGCGGGACAAAGATTTTATTCAAATGAGGAGGTGATTGCAGCAACTAATAGCTATTTTGTAGACTTGGACAATTCCTATTATTCGGAAGGGATCAACAAATTAGAACAGCATTTAACAAATTAGAACAGCATTGAACGAAGTGTATAAGTCTAAAAGGAGACTATGTTGAAAAATAAAAAAGGTTTAGCTCAAATCGTTAGTAGTTTTTATTTTTGCACAGACTTTTCAAATGCCCCTCATATGTTATGTAATGAATATGACACGATCTGTCGTTAATTTTTTCATTTATACAGGGACTTGGATCAAGGTTTCAAGTTCAGCAACATTAAGTAAAAGAAATACAACGGAAATAAATGGTTGTAGCTCCATCATAAGTCGTATCTGTGTCCAAAACTAGTCACCATCAAGAAATAAAAAATAGATTATTCTCAATAGAATTTATGATGGAGCTATAACCATTTATTTCAATTGTAAGACAAGCTGCAGACCTACTTTCACCTGCAGCATGCTGCAAGTTTGTGAATACAACTGACTTTGGAAACTGTATCTGAACATGCAAGAAAATTGTAATTTGATTTTAAGTGAAATTTATGACACACAAACAGTTGCATAAGTTAGTCACATGGCAAATGTCATGCAACAAGTGTGTTGTTAGTGTGTGTGAGATATACACACAGCTGCAGTACTGAAACTTCAGCAAACATACACAGAATAATAATGAATATGTATTATGGAAACTGGTGATGGGCGAAAATCTGAAAAGTATTTTGGCATAAATGAATTTAAAAAAAAATGACCAACTGCTATACATTTTCAAGTAATCCTTTCTGAGTTTCATAATGTAAACAGTTTAGGGATGAAGGAGACCACTCACAAAATAGCAGATGTGTTGAGCTGTTGGCAGGCACATAAGAATGAGAAACAAAACTTGCTGACTAATAGAAAAAAATCATTTGTTGAGCTAGAATACAAATACATACGACATGTTTCGTGCATGTATTTGTACCATAGCTCGACAAAGGATTTATTCTGAAAGCTAGCAAGTTTTCTCTCTCTTCTGTGTGTGCCTGTCAACAACTCAATGCTTCTGCTATTCAGTGACTGGTCTCCTTCATTCTTAAATTATTTATATACTACCTGAACTTCCTGAGTTTCATACTTAAGTGATCATATGAGTTTACAGAGTTCGGAAAAAAATGCCAAGACTTTATTTTACTCCAGTTCATAATATGCATATTACAGTTCTTTTCATGTGAAAAGCACCACAGCTTTCTGCTGATAGGACTCTGATTCAATCTTTGATGTGCAACTTGCTTGTCTTTCATTGCTAAAAGATGTTGCACGGGACACCAAAGAACTGCTAGTCTTTCATTAAGTCTCAAGACTTCACCAAGGTAACAACGTGAATCTGATAAAACATTGTAACAGACTGCGTCTAATGTAAATAAGCCCTTTAGCAAAGTTTACAATTAAATCTCATAAAACAATAAATGGTTAGCAGATTTACTTTATTAGTTATGAGAAAGCACCACAGTTACAGAGCTCAAAAAGTAGAAATTTATCAGAAAGAGGGTAAGTTTTATAAAGTCACATCGACACATTGATAATTAGAGGTGGAGCACTAGCTCTGTTGAACAAGAATCAGCTGTGGCCTTGTTAACAATTGAGCAGGCATATGGTTTATCATAACATGAGCAGGTGTGTGGCATACATTGTACACATGTAATGAATAGCTGTATTTACATTACCAAAGTAAACATGTATGAGCAAAATCACAGTTCAATCTCAGTTTAATTAAACAATGATAAAACACACTTCCATTGCGTGAGATAAAGCACTGTTTAATTAAATAATAATCAAATAAACTTTCATTATATCTCCCTTTTGCCCAATACAAGTGTTAGCCCACAGTAATGCCCTGCTCGTAGCATTAAACAGTGCAGCTGCATTGGATCCCAGCCAATCATTTATTCCATTACTAATTATCTCGTAGACAACAGTCTCACTGTGGGAGGATGCTGTCTGACAAAACAACTACTCACAGACAGAGAAGAGAGTTTCAGTGATTGTTTTTGCAGTTAAGAAGTTTCACGTGTCTATGTTCAGGACAAAGTTAATTTTAATCACAGACTACAAACTGCTGGTAGCACTATTTTGGCCGTGCCTCAGTTGTCTGGAATGGTCACAGCACAACAGCAACAGCGTTGGGGACTGTTCTATCTTGCCTACCCTCAGAACCAGAGCCAAACTACTGGTAGAGTTATTCAGGCCGTGCTCCAGTCTTCCGGAATGAGCATAGTGCAACAGCTCCACCATTGAGTGCAGCTTTATCTTTCCTCCCCTCACAACTGATTCAAACTGCTGGTAGAGCTATCCAGGCTGTGCTCCAGTCTTCCAGACCGCCATAGTGCAACAGCTTCAGCTTTGGGGATGCTCTATCCTGCCTACCCTCAGAACTGGACCCTATCTGCTGGTAGTGCTATTTGCACTGTGCTCAATCTTCTGGAATGGACACAGCACAATACTTGCAGTGTTAGGTGCTGCTCTATCTTGCCTACCCTCAGAATTGGATCCCATCTGCTGGTAGTGCTATTTGCGCTGTGCTCAGTCTTCTGGAATGGACACAGCACAATGCTTGCAGTGTTAGGCGCCGCTCTATCTTGGCTACCCTCAGAATTGGATCCCATCTGCTGGTAGTGCTATTTGCGCTGTGCTCAGTCTTCTGGAATGGACACAGCACAATACTTGCAGTGTTAGATGCCGCTCTATCTTGCTGACCCTCAGAATTGGATCCTATCTGCCGGTAGTGCTATTTGCGCTGTGCTCAGTCTTCTGGAACGGACACAGCACAATGCTTGCAGTGTTAGGTGCCGCTCTATCTTGCCTACCCTCAGCATTGGATCCAAACTGATGGTAGTGTTAATCAGGCCGTGCTCCAGTCTACTAGAATGGGCACAGCACAATGGCACCGTCGTTGGATGCTGCTCTATCTTGCCTACCCTCAGAATTGGATCCCAACTGCTAGCAGCGCTACACGGGCTGTGCTCCAGTCTTCAGGAATGGGCACAGCACAATACTTGCAGTGTTAGGTGCCGCTCTATCTTGCCTACCCTCAGCAATGGATCCAAACTGATGGTAGTGTTATTCAGGCCATGCTCCAGTCTACCGGAATGGGCACAGCACAATGGCACCGTAGTTGGATGCTGCTCTATCTTGCCTACCCTCAGAGTTGGATCCCAACTGCTGGCAGCGCTATTCGGGCTGTGCTCAAGTCTTCTGGAATGGACACAGCACAATACTTGCAGTGTTAGGTGCTGCTCTATCTTCCCTACCCTCAGCATTGGATCCAAACTGATGGTAGTGTTATTCAGGCCGTGTTGCAATCTACCGGAATGGGCACAGCACAATGGCACCGTCGTTGAATGCTGCTCTATCTTGCCTACCCTCAGAATTGGATCCCAACTGCTGGCAACGTTACTCGGGCTGTGCTCCAGTCTCCTAGAATGGGCACAGCAAAATACTTGCAGTGCTAGGTGCCGCTCTATCTTGCCTATCCTCAGCATTGGATCCAAACTGATGGTAGTGTTATTCAGGCCGTGCTCCAATCTACCGGAATGGGCACAGCACAATGGCACCGTTGTTGGATGCTGCTCTATGTTGCCTACCCTCAGAGTTGGATCCCAACTGCTGGCAGCGCTACTCGGACTGTGCTCAAGTCTTCTGGAATGGGCACAGCACAATACTTGCAGTGTTAGTGCTGCACTATCTTGCCTACCCTCAGAATTGGACCCCATCTGCTGGCAGTGCTATTTGCACTGTGCTCAGTCTTCTGGAATGGACACAGCACAATACTTGCAGTGTTAGAGGCCGCTCTATCTTGCCGACCCTCAGAATTGGATCCAAACTGATGGTAGTGTTATTCAGGCGATTCTCTAGTCTACTGGAATGGGCACAGCACAATGCACCGTCGTTGGATGCTGCTCTATCTTGCCTACCCTCAGAGTTGGATCCCAACTGCTGGCAGCGCTACTCGGGCTGTGCTCCAGTCTTCTAGAATGGGCACAGCAAAATACTTGCAGTTTTAGGTGCCGCCCTATCTTGACTACCCTCAGCATTGGATCCAAACTGATGGTAGTGTTATTCAGGCCGTGCTCTAATCTACTGGAATGGGCACAGCACAATGGCACCGTAGTTGGATGCTGCTCTATCTTGCCTACCCTCAGAATTGGATCCCAACTGCTGGCAGCGCTACTCGGGCTGTGCTTCAGTCTTCTGGAATGGGCACAGTGCAAGCTGCAGAGTTGGGTTCCACTCTATCTTGCTTACGCTCAGAACTGGATCCTGCCCTTCACCAGCAGGTAAGACATGAAAACTGACACACTTTGGATGTCTTTTCCATTACATAGTCTTCTGGTGAGTTATGTGCTATGTGCTCCACTGGTGGCCCATATGCTTTTCAAAGACCACCAATTTGGAGCTACAGGCCTGGACTCGTCTTCCCAATTGTCTATCAGTCATCACTAGACCGCGGATTTTAAGTAAAACCCTATTCTGTTCCTGAGTTCCTATTTGCATAAAAATTTGTACTTATGCGTTTCATGACTTTTTACACTTAATAGCACTAATTCTATAGGACCTAAAAGAGCCTACTTCGACGATAGTGCCTATTTGTGCCTATTTCGGCTTTAATATCCTAAAAAGTGCCTATTTCATCATATAACACAGTGGCTCCACGTTTTTCCACACTATACGACAGATGGAAAAAATATTTTCTGCCCAGCGTGCAGCAAGGTGGCTAGTTGATATGCGCTCATGCTTCGTATTTGCCTAACACTTCGGTCTTTTTTTTTTTTTTATATCGCTATCCCTGTTAATACCAAATACTCTTTATAGGTGTTTTATTATTCATATATAAAAAATTGATCACGAATCTTTAGGTTAAAACCTATTTTTTTCATAAGCTCCAATTTGCATATGAGTTGGTACTTAAGCGTTTCGTGACTAACCAAACTGAATATCGTTAGTTCTATAGGACCTAAAATTGCGTATTTCGGCGTTGACGCCTAATTTTGCCTATTTCGGCACCAAAATCCTAAAAAGTACCTATTTCATTAATCTCACAGAGTTCTTGTGTTTTCAAAGATTAGAAGAAGGAAGTAAACTTCGGGCTTTACGTCTCGTCGAAGGTGAAGGTCGTTAGAGACTGTGTACAATTCCTTTGCTTGCCTTACTACCAACAGCACTCGGCACGGCCGAATGGTCATCCATCCAAGTATGTGCCGAGCGCAACAGTGCTTAACTTCGGTGAGCGAATGGGAACCAGTCAAAGATTTGAGTTACACATTAGAATCGAACGTGAGAGTACTAAATGTTACATTTGAAAATATTTCGATCGTAGGATTCTGGCCAGCTGTGTATTTCTGGAAATAAATGGTTTCATAGGCCTTAAGCGGAGTACGGATTAAAAAATCACAATGTTAATCGTAGATGCCCTCTATAGTTAAATTACTGCCCTTCGGGCAGTTTCTCGCTGCTACCTACAGGTAGTCCTATCAAACTACTCTGTTTCGTGAAAGGTATTATACGTGAATTTTCCGGTTCCAAATATAATTTGCGAGTAGTGAGATGCTTTCATCTGAAGCACCGGTAGATTCCATTCGCTTGTTCAGAAGGGGCGGCCATCTGTCAGGTGCCATATGTCCAGCAACGAGTACGGTACTTCACGTACTGCTCCCATGCAACGCAGTAAAAGGAAAAAAACAGGTCATCGTTCACTTTTTCCCAGCGAAAACAAATCAGTACATTATGTAGCGACCGACATGTTAAGTATTACTGACGTTCTAAGTGCAAAATAAATTCTAGTTTCCGTGTGAGAATACTACGCCATGCCGAAAAGAGCTAGTTCAAAGTCTACTCATATAAGGCAGTGGCTGCAAGATTTCCCACATTATACAACAAATGGGAAAATTATTTTCTGCCAAGCATGCAACTAGGAGGTTAGTTGATGTTTTTCTGAGGCTTCTTATTTTCCTGTCACTCAGGATTCTTTTTTATCGCTATCCTTTAGTAATACGAAATATTCTTTATATGCGATTCTAAATTGCATTTCACTTTTCTCTCGTATTAGGTTTCAAGTGTTAAGAAATCTCACTTAACTCAGCATGCAGTTGGGATCTAACATAAAGCTAATGTTGAACCAAAGTCAAAATTGAAGCAAAGTCTTTTAACCAATAACTCTGGTGAATCCTCCGAAAAAAACAAGTTCTGCAGTGCTTTGTGTCATGCACTTGTGGCAGCAAACATCCCCTTTCGGAAACTAGAAAACCCTATTTTCAGAGGTTTTCTTGAGAAGTACTGCCATCAGTCTATTCCTGCAGAGTCAACTTTACGTAATAATTATGTGGATTTAGCTTACAATGCTGCATTGCACAGAATCCGAGAAGATGTTGGATAATCTTGTATATGGATTTCTGTGGATGAACTACTGACAGTCTTGGCCGTTACATTGCAAACCTGATTGTTGGCAAGCTAGATTCAGATGCTCCATCCAGGGCTCATTTGATTACTCAAAACAGCTTGCAAAAACTAACCAACAAACAATAGCACAGTTTGTGAACAATGGGCTTGAGGTGCTACACCAAAACGGAGTGGATGAGAGTAATGTGCTTCTGGCCGCCACTGATGCTGCTGCATATATGACAGAAGCGTTTCAACTATTAAAATTATTCTACCCATTGATGCTGCACGTAACTTGTGTAGTGCATGGGATCAACCGCATAGCACAGCAAGTAAGGCTACAATTTCCTAAAGTAAATAAAGTAATATCTATGGAGAAGAAAATTTTTGTTAAGGCACCATCAAGAATACAGGCATTGAAAGAACAGCTTCCAGATGTCCAACTGCCGCCAGAGCCTGTTGTCACCCGATGGGGCACGTGGCTGATAGCAGCAGAATACTATAGTACGCATCTCTAAACTGTCCAGAAGGTGGTTAAAAATATATCGGAGGAGCAATGGAGTTACTCAAAGAATCTTCTTTAAAACGGGACTTATCTTACATTAGGGCCCACTACGCATTTATGGCAAGAATAAATTCACAATTGGAAGGCTCAGGGAGACCTATCTACAACAATATTTCTTTGCTTGAAGAAGTCAAAATGAAAATTAATGAAGCGCCAGGTGAAGTAGGAGGAAAAAGTAGGGGCAAAAATGCAAACGGTTTTGCAGAAGAACACTGGCCTGAAGGAGTTGTGTGCAGCTGCCGACATACTTAGTAGAAAATCCAGCACTCCTGACTGCAACATTCCTGTCCAACATATGCCGAAAATAAAGTACGCCCTTGTCACATCTGTTGATGTAGAACGTTCTTTTTCAGTGTATAAATAGATTCTGACTGCCAAGCACCGCAGTTTTTCACTAGAAAAACCAGAAAAGATTTTGGTTATTTATTGTGAATCCAACTATGGTCAGAATGTGTGAAACAACAAATTTATTAATTAAACCATTGCCACATCTTTTTTACGGAGATATTTATCTTGCAGGAACTCAAAAAATTTGGAGTTATGTTCAACATTAATGTTGCAGATTGCTGTGCTCTGTAACTGTGTAAATATTCATTCTCCTTGTTTTAATGACTAAAAAGATGTTCATACTGTGAACACTGCATATTTTAATTTATTTTTATTTTCTCTGCATCATTTTTATTAGAGCCTATTTCAGGTTTTATATAGCCTAAATGAACTACTGAAAGAGCCTATTTTAGGTGCCTAAACGCATTTTTTTACGACCTAAAAATCCGTGGTCTAATCATCACCAATGTCTTCCTGCACTTACTGACCAGGTTTAAATAAGGGCATAGAGCCATGGTGTGTCTTTGTTTTACTTGTACACATCATCAGGTCACTCACACCACCCAAATCTTTCATCCCCTTGTGTGACTCCATTCATTTCAACTTTTTGCATCTCTTCCTGAGGTATACGTGGCTCACTGTCATGGACACTTACTCTCACATATGTGGACAGCATGACTTCACCATAACAGATGCCACAATTAATGAGCTTGTCCAGGTTCTCACTATCAAAGGACTTCCTCGAACCATCCTATCTGACAGTGAACCCCAATTCACAGCAACAATTCTGTGACTCAAACAATTATTTAGTCTACAGTTTCACACACCCTTAAGTGGGGAAGCAGAGCATTCAGTGCAGACATTTAATCACCTCCACAGCAGCACTCACAATGTTCCTGAGCGCATACCAGACCACTGCCATCCATGACGGCAGCCCAGTGGAGTTCCTTCATGGATGGCAACCATGACCTCTCCTCCATCTCTTGGCCCCATAGCTCCGGAAACACCAGACCCAGCACACCAGGCAATGTCCATCGAGCTAAGCAGTGTGGGGACACTTGTACAGGACAAAAGACACAAGGATGCCAAGTACAGCGGTTACCACCCATCAATGGTGCCTTATGATGGTTGACACTTCAAAGAGGCTGGAGCACCTTCATACCAACCAACTTAGTCTGCATCAACCAACTGCCACCAGTGGTCCACCCTGACCTGGAAAGCCCTCCTGTGCTCATCCCACAACTGCACAGCTATAACTTTTGCTCTAGAACACCAATGTCGGTTTCCATGGCTATGGGGCTTGGAGGTGGAGGTCTCCATTTAGCCTCTGCAACCTCAACCGACATCAGCTACACTGCCACCCCGCAGCATGTTGCCAGATGTAACCAGTTCCTAACACCAGCCAGCAGGTTTAAGAGCCAGTACACCAATCATAACCCCAGTTTGCCTTCCAAAGCATTGCTCAGGACTTTTCTGGCCATACACACCTATTTCGTGGGCAGGAATCTGGTGTCCTGGCCTGGTGATTTAGAAAGCTAATTTTTCTTCCCAATCGCATCCATTTGTTTTGGCCACAGATGCCTCTCCATATGGCATTGGTGTAGTGCTGGCACATAGCAATGATGATGGTTCTGAGCAACCAATTGCCTATGCATCAAAGACGTTGACACTGTTCAAAATACCTACTAGCAGATAGAGAATGGAGTTTTGCTGAATGTTTTTGCAACTGAGTAGTTCCATTTCTACAAGCTCAAGACTAAATTCATTTTAATTATGGACTACAAACTGCTGTAAGTGCTATTCATGCCGTGCTCCACTCTTCCGGAATGGATGCAACAGCTCTACATCTCGCCCTTATAACACTAGCCATAACACACCACTGCTGTTTTTCCACATCGCGCTATGTTGTGTTTTCCATTCGCACTCGGTGATCTGTTGCTGACAACTCTAGGCCGGTCAGCCAGCCTCTGAGTGTTCTTTCAGATATTCCCAATGTTGCCAGATTCTTGTCACAGTACATATTCCTGACACCAATCTGCAGTAGGATTTTGGAACATATACTGTGACCCAATGTTACGAATTACCTTGAAGAAAGATTCAGAAAATATCACTGTTAAGTAACACAATTAGTTCTTAAATCACTAGAAGTCATGAGTGTTATAAACAAGGTGTCTCACATTGAGTCCATATTTCTAGATTTTTAGAAGGCTTTTGACATCATTCTTCACATGACTTCTAATCAAATTGCATGCCTATGGAGTATAGTCACTGTTGTGCAATTGGATACATGATTTCCATTCAAAGTATTCATAGTCATTGATGGAGAAGACCAAGTAAAACAGAAATGATATCTGCTGTTCCCAAGGAAGTGTTACGAGCCCTCTGTTGTTCTTAACCTATATAAACGATTCAGGATACAATCTGAGTAGCCCTCTTAAATCCTTTAAATTTTGGTTATATAAATCTAAAGGTTTCAGTTCTAGTAAATCACTGTGCTTCATACTTGATGTAAACTGTGATTAGACATGTCGCTATGAGAAATTATGTGCAACCTGTTATCGGCTAATGCCTGAAGTGATGTGGATTGCAGAAACATTGGATAAGGTATACAGATCACCACTAAACAGTTACTCTGTTTAGTTTTTTCACCACGTAGGACGATAGCTGGGAATGTACTCTATGTTGGTTAGTAGTTGGTACAACCTACAGTACTGAAAGAGTTTCTGTTGGTGAAACTGAGTATTTAATTTTGATTCGTTGAGACTCATGAAACACAATGTCTGTACAACCAAAAAGCCATGAAACTGAGTAAGTATGACAAAGCTAGAATTTACTTTTTACCTTTAACAAAATAAATAAACTATTAGGCAGAATTTCTCACCATTATTTACCTTCAGGAGGCAAAATGTGTAGTACTGCCGATAGATAAACAAAAACTGAAAGTTACACACCTTATAATGGGGGAGGGGATTGAGTTGGGAAAATTTAACAAAAAAAAGGCAGGTTACTCAGACACAAGGATGAGGGGAGAATCCACCTGTAGTGTGCATGATGGTAAATAAAGATGAAGGGGGAGGGGTCAGAAAGAGCATGTAAGAGATGATACCTCACTAAGCTTTGTGGCAGCTTCAATCAACAGATGATATGGATAGAGTCAGCAGTTACAACTACTGCAATAAAAAACATAGTTGAAGTATAATAAAAAAAAAGAGAGGGGACCATATGTAAAAGTGGATTAAACCCGGGAGGGTGTGGAAACAAGAATGTGGTGGACTGCAACTTCTGTTCACTGGAATTTAGATAAACTATTATCTGGCGATTGGATCAATATAACTCATGTGGTGTAGGAAACATTCATGGTGGGAGTGGAGTAGATGGTGGTGGGTGGACACAAGGGGCATGTTTTACAGCGAGGACAACTGCACTTATATTTTTATGTATACTAGTGTGATTACACCTTCCTTGTAATTCCGAGCTACCGCTAAGACAACATTTGCATTCTAGCGTATCACTCACCATTTTGACTAACAACTGATTGTTGAAGCCCATACATAACTGATGAAACAACTAATTAGTGTTGCCAAGCAGTCCCCAGTTTGGTAACTTTGGATTTACAAAAAATTAAGCCAGCTAATGTTGGCTGAGCTCCCTCAAACAATTTCCTATTTGGTAACAATGTAGAGCATATGTGAAGCTGAGAGATTACTGTGTTACCCAATTCACAATCATAATAAGCTGGATCACAGTTTCAAATTACCATTATATCTCTCCCAATCTCTTGACAGGACTGGCTTCTAATGGCAAGAAGAAAATCTTTTGTGTCGACATGTCCAAGTGCATCTAGTCAGTCAAAAAGTGTAAAACCAAATTTTATACAATTTCCAAATACACAGAATTCTTACACCTTTGAAACTTTTTGAGTACCCAGTTTGATGCACACTGAAGATACTTATTCCAGTGTTTGGTTGATAATACAAGAGCAATGTATCCCCACAAAACACGCAGATGGTCAGTCACAATTAATTTTACAACGCTCAAGTGCAACTTTAGGCAGGATCTATGCATTTTAAAAGTAATCTGTTTTATGTTACAAACTGCAGAATCATTTTACAACTCTAGTCAAAGGAAATTAATATATTTCATGCATGTGTGAGTTGTGCTTGCATGAATGCCGGAGTGCTGTCTACTTTAGGAAGAGGTCTTTTGGACAAAAGTTCTTTGTTGTGCCTGTCTGCAACTCAACATCTCCTCTAGACAGTGACTAGCAATCTATCCTTTTCATAATACTGTGAGATGACTTACATGTGTATAAAAGTCAAATAATGTCTTCGACGTGACCATACTTGTTACCACGCTTTTGCAAGATGATTTGATATTACAGTATTTGAAAAAATTGTCTTGCAAGAATGATAGTCATTACTTGATATTATATTCTACTTCACTTATGAATATAAAATGACTATTATTTGTTGTGTGTCATGATATTTTGTTGCACTGCCAGTCAGCTATATAAATACTTAGTTAATGAGGAAACTCTTCAAGATGTACTTACCTCACAAAGTTTATCAAGAAGTCTGGCAAAATCACAAACATTACATTGAGCCACCTCTGAAACAGTTCCTTCTTTGCTAGTACAACTTCATTTTGTGGTTCTGGTACAAGATAATTTGGTTGCAAAAACCTTGCAGCTTTAAATGAAGTGTTAACAACTGCAGAGGATGGAGGTTTTTCTGAGAGTGTGGATGAGCAATGTGCTTTCAGAAGATGCAACAGATTTCCTGCAACAAAAGATGCAATATTTGTGATCAATTAATACTAATGTAGTGGCAACTTGTATTATTTCATTTCTGAGAACTGAAATAAATAAAAAGAAGACCATATTAGAAAAAAATCAAAATGCTGAAAATCTGCAGCTCTTCTATGTCTTCGCATTACAATACGAATCAAAGAATATTACTATACTGTGACTTCCAAGGTATATCTAAAGTGTTGCCAAATAAACAGTAGCACTTTTTTGTCCTCAGATATATTTCTATCCTATGTATTTTAAACCATCACAAATTCAATAAAATATATTTACAATTGCTTATAATATTCTCATTACAGCTGTTATAAAACTTTAAGTATACCATTTCATACTTCACTACCTATATTTCAGGAGAATGGTAATACTTGATATCTACACAGAAGTGAAACACTTGTGGCAGAAAAATATATGTTAAGTCTCCAGAATTATGAGTTTTCAAACAAGATATGTTATCCCATACATGGGGTAAACTACAGTGGCATCAATCTGGTCCTTATCTCCCACTAGTGAGTGTTCCAGCTTTTGCTATCAGTAGTATGCAGCAGGAATTTTAAAAAAAATAGCTTTCCATAAAATTTTGACATTGATAATTTAGTAATCAGTTATTATTATTATTATTATTATTATTATTATTATATGCTTTTACTTGCTGTAATTCTGCTTTACGAATTTTTTTAAAGTAAAGTTACTTCCCTACTTTATAAGGCACTGTCACTGTGGAATTTGTAGGTGGTCAGAAAATTTAAAACTCCCCCCAACCTACCTTTTCTCTTCTATATCTCTCTCCCTTCTTCCACTTGCTTCATTACACTCTTTCCCTTTTCCACTTGCCTCCTCACACCCTGTACCTCTTCCATCTGACTCTTCACACTCTATACCTCTTCCCCTGCCTCCCCACACCCCCTCTTACTTCCACCTGCCTCTGCACACCTTGTCCCTCTCACTCCTAACACCTTCTTTCTTTTCCACTTGCCCACTACCCCACTCCATCTTCCACTTGCCTCCTACACTTTACATAAATTTTACAACTAAGAAAGACACAAAGTGAGTGAGTGGTAGGTAAAAAAGGTTGTGGAGCACTGATCTAGTGGATAATGTAGGAAGCTCCATGAGGCTACTATCTATATAAACATTGAAATGGCAGATGACTGTAGCAAGATGGATGAAGACATGCAGAGGGTTGATTGGTCCAGGGAATGGCAGCTAAATTCTAAAAGTAAACAAAGTAACTTGCAAAAATATGCAAAGGTACCCGTTAGTGTTTAATTACTCCTCTACATACATTTTAAACATGGATGTATGTATAGATGCATGTTCCACATCTCTTCCTACACCACTGATTCAACTTCAGTCGAAATTCTTACACTTAATACTTATTGTTTGGAAAGGGACACTGTGGCTGTGACAACCCCCTACTTCCCAAGGTGGGGTGGTAATGGTGTGACATAAGTGAGGGCGAGGAGAAGATGGACAAGAGAGAAGGGGGAGGAGGGTAAAGTGTAGGAGACAAGCAGAAGATGAAGTGGGGTAGCTGTCATGTGGAAAAGGAAGAGGGTGTGAAGAGGAAGAAGGAAAAGATGTGAGGCATGTGGAAGTGAGAGTGGGTGGCAGGGGAAGAGGTACCAAATGTGAGGAGTCAGATGGAAGAGATACAGGGTATGAAGAGTCAAATGGAAGAGATAAAGGGTATGAAGAGTCAAATGGAAGAGGTACAGGGTATGAGGGGCAAAGTGTAATAAAGCAGGTGGAAGAAGGGAAAGAAAAATAGAAAGGGAAAGGTAGATTATGGGAGAGTTTTAAATTTTCCTTATTATTTGGCACGTGTGTGTGTGTGTGTGTGTGTGTGTGTGTGTGTGTGTGTGTGTGTGTGTGTGTGTGTGTGCTATTTGATGGTGTTGCGGGGTGGCTGGCAAAGACGGTGACATGTCAGGCCATCTCTGACACACATGAAGCAACTTCTACCAAATATTGCACACATATCACTTGCAATCTTGAAAAGGACTGCTGTGACAGTAAGACCACAAAGGATTCCCATGACTGAAGGTGGGGGTGGGAATGAAGAGACCTAACATAAAAGCATGACTCAGGGATATCAGCAGCAATGTCGACAAAATTTGGTATATACTTGACTCATTTTTTGGATAAAAGTTGTCTGGTATTAAGATACCAATCTATCCCTAAGGATGGGGATGTGGAATGGGATGGGTATGGGAATGAGGATGAGGATGAGAAGGTGATGCAGGTAAACATGTTCTAATGAAATCAGTTGATATTTCTTTCTCATACTTAGCTGACTTGGAATACTTTACAAAGCATAATTTGTCTCTTACTTATAACCAAGTTTGATTCCATTGGAAGCATTGTGCACAGTGACTAGTAAATTTCAAAAAAGGAAAAGGAATTCGGCAATCCATCAGTCCAATCTGTATTTTTAATCCAAATCTAGATTTCAGCTATTGAACAGAAGGAGACAGGGAATGGCCTGCACAGTGAAGTAGAAGTTAATATCACTTGAGTTGTGATGTGCAGCAATTCAGCAGCTGTGTGATCAAGTTGGCACAGTCTGGCCATGGCCATTCATGCTAATAGACAGTTTGTTACCTGCCTTGCACATATAGAATCCTGTAAAGTAATTGGAGCTCAGCTGATATGTGTAACTTGGCTACTTTCATACATGTCCCTGCCTTTTAGTGTAGGGAAATGGTTGCAACTGGACTGTGGAAGGAATTGCTGGGCTTGTAAAGGACCTTCTCTCCTTTACTCACCCTCTGCATGGGAAACACTTCTTCACCACGCACCCCAATGATAAAAGACAACCAAAAGCCCAGATATAATCTCATTTAAAAAAGGTCCAATTTCCCTCCATTCATAATCCACTGTCATCCCCTGGTAACCTTTCAGGGATTACTCAATTCTAACCTCACCTTCTTTTCCTACATCTCTCTCCTGTGACTCCAACGCCACTCCTATGAAACCCACAACTATATGTAAGCTGAAAACCAATACAGATCTTATTGTCCTTTCTGTGGACAAAAAACCACACAGGGGTCTTGAATCATAGTGACTATATGGTTGAGGGTAACTGCCAAGTTTCTGACACCTCTTCATACCAACATTACAACCAAGTCAACCAAGTTCCCAACCCACAAGTCCAACATAAGGCCTTATGTCCATCCCAAAACTTGACCCTGAAGCCATCTTCCTCCTCTTGCCTCCCCCCCCCCCCCCCCCCCCCCCCCCGTACTCCTACCTTTTACCTATTCCCCCAAACCCACAAATCTCTCTGCTTGTTGTCCTACTGCAGCTGAGTACAACACCCTCAGACAACAAATCTTCACACCTGTTGGCCAACACCTTCAAACTGTTGTCCATAACACCTTCTACACCCATGGTCTTGTGGCCATGGAACACTACCTTTCCCTGATACCAGACCCACCACTACTTTCCTGACTCACAGTTATTTCACTCTCAAAAGGAAATACAAACAAAAATGTTGTACTGACATGGGTACTCACGTGGCACAATTCTATGCCAACTTATTTATTGACCACCTGGAGGAACCCTTCCTATCCAGTGAACACCTAATTCTTTGTCTGGTTCATATTCATTGATGACATTTTCATGATCTGGACTCTTCTAAGATCCCGCAATACCCGCTCACAAACCCACTTCACATTATCTCAATGAACCATCTTCATCAATGTCAATATCCACTCTTAGATAGTTTCATAAATACAAATGTTCATATCAAGTGCATTAGCCAACAGTACATCCACTTTGACAGTTGTAGCTTTTTTGATGTCAAAGAATCTCTTCCCGGCAGCCTCGCCACCCGTGGAGGCATCTACAGGAGAAAGCCCACATCCATCACCAAGGCTTTGACTAGGTCTCATCGTGCCCCTAGATGAGGGATATCCTACCCACACCTCTCTAAGTACTTTTGCCCACTCACCCAACCTGCAGGATATCCTTGACTGTTCCTATTTCAATCCTACTGCCAAACATGCAACCCATGGGTCATTCACTTGTGATCAGATCAGGTGCAAGACATGTCCCACATGCCAACCCATTACCTTTCATTGCAATCCAGTGACAGGTATTTCCTGGCCAGTACAAGGCAAGCCACAGGTGAAAGCAGCAATGTTATGTATCTACTATGCCACAATTTAATGTACAGCATTCTTTGTGGACATGACAACCAACCAATTGTTTACTTGCATGACTGGACACAGCCAAACAGTGATGAACCACGAATTTGACAATCCAGTTGCCAAACATGGTGCACATAAGAACACAAATGACTTCAACATCTGCTTCACTGTGTGGGAACAGCCTCTCCAGCAAATCCTGTTCTCTCACAATCCCCCTCACCTAAACTGTTTCCCACTGCTTCACCTTACCTTTTCCCTTCTCTCTACTGTCCACACCATTCCTTCCCCATCCAGACCATGTACTGCCTTCTCTCACCACTCTTCTTCCACCTACAGCCTCCCCCTCCCATTGTGGGCATTCTCTTATTCTCTCTTCTCTTACCCCTCTCCCTCACCTCTATTTCTACTTCATAATTTCCACCCCCCAACTCACAAAAAAAAAACACACTCTATCTTCCTTAGATGCTTTGCCTTCATAATTCCTTTCATCTTGTTGTGCAGCCACTGAGCCATCTGTTGAAAGATCTTCCTTGTACTATTCCATTGCCATGCACTATTCTTGTGAATCAATCCCTACCCCTTCCCACCTCCATCAGCCCCGACAACTTGATAATCAATAACTAGCCTCGCCATGAAAAACGTTAAAATGTATGTGAATTCCCAAGGGACCAAATTGCTGAGGTCATCGGTCCCTAGACTTACACACTACTTAAACTAACACTAAGAATGACACACACAACCATCCCTGAGAGGACTCGAACCTCCAGCAGGACGTGCCGCACAATTCGACATGGCGCCTTAAAACTGCGTGGCTCTCCACCATGTCCATGGAGTCTGTAGTTGTGTGTGTGTGTGTGTGTGTGTGTGTGTGTGTGTGTGTGTGTTTTCAGGGATATGACAGAAACCATCATTCAAAGTAAAAAAGTTTCATAAACATGGGCTCTAAAATGCTATGAACACTACTTCATCTTCAATACTGTGAACCAAATCTCTTCCACTGCAGGCACTTCGCTACCCACATTTCACGCGGAGGTAGTATGGACCAAAACAAGACAACATGGTTTCCAAACTGGATATGCTCCGAGTCATGGGTACTTTTTCAGTAGTGTGATGAACAAGTGCTCATAGCTCTTAAGGTATGCACTTTCAAGCTCACATATAATGGCCATTTTTCCCTTGTTTTTTGTCCACCCTACTACCTCTCAAAATATGGCAAGCAAAGAGCTGCAGTAGAGGAGAGGTGTTTCGCAGTGTTGAAGTTGAAGTAGTGTTTGTAGGCCTCAAAGTAAGCATTTTACAGCCTATATTTACAAGACTTTTTTGCTCTGAATGATCATTCCTGTCATATCCCTGAACACTCACCATTCCTCCTGGGACACCCTTTATATGGGGCATCCAATGCACAGGAGAATCAAGTCACAATAAAAAAGTTTTGAGAAAAACAGATAAAGTTTTTGATAAATAATTAATTACTCAAGAAAGAATTTAAATGCTCTAACATGCTACCTTAAATAGAAAAGTCAAATTTTGGACTTTATTCTTTCATGCACAGGATGTGTAGTACATGTTACCTTCCTCTATATTCTTGTCTTCAGATTTTATTAAGGAAACAGTAAAGAATATACATTTTTTTTAATCTAGAATTATAATTTTATTCACTGGATAAGAAGTTGTAGAGCTAATAGCAAGCAATCAGGTGCTGTCGGGTAAGATAGATAGTGGTAATACTTATCATCCATTTGCCACCAGCTCTTCAGATGGAGAAGAAAGAAATTACAAAATACAACATCTGAAGAATGCCATGTTTGTCTACTTTATTAGTGGCTGAACGTCTGCCCCATCAAGGGCAATTTCCAATTTTTCAAACAGCTGGTAAGAGAATGAACCCCATAGTGTTTATCAGAGCTTTTCGCAACGTGTTACCCTGCAACTGTACCGAAGCACAGAAGATTCAGTTTGTTGTGGGGTACACACAGTGCAATGTTTTTTTGTGGGCAACAGATATGGCTAACAGCACCATACCTATGAGCAATCTGAATGGGCTTTCTTGGGTAAATATTCGTCCATAGCCGTCCAAGACAGGCTATGTCAAAATGTTTTTGTCAAATCAATCACCATTCAGTAGTAAACATGGGGGACTGAGGAAGTATTATGACAAAAGCTTAAACATAACCACGCACTGCACAAACCCAGTTTCCCCTGGGGACATATTGAAAATACTGAAAAGTCGCCTACCTTTCCATATCAGGGAAAAAGCTGATCACAAATGGCTCTGAGCACTATGGGACTTAACTTCTGTGGTCTTCAGTCCCCTAGAACTTAGAACTACTTAAACCTAACTAACCTAAGGACATCACACACATCCATGCCCGAGGCAGGATTCGAACCTGCGACCGTTGCGGTCATGCGGTTCCAGACTGAAGTGCCTAGAACCGCACGGCCACATTGGCCGGCCAAGCTGATCACTACACCTGAAAATTATAAAAGAGTATTCCTTTTCCATACTCAAGTCGACTGACCTAATCTATGAACAGGGGTTGTCGCAGCCACAGAACATTAATATACAATGTGCACCTCCACAAAATAGTCAACAGCAGAATGCCAACGGTGGCAGTAACCAACATGGCACCTGCACACCCCATGCAACACCAGTAATACAAAAAATAAGTATCGTGACAGTGGAAATCAAAAGTAAAAATGATGTTTCAAAGGAAGTCACAAACAGAATTACAATAAGACTGACATATATTGAACAGAAGGACTGTGGCCAACAAGTTCATAATGCATCCCCTGCAGGTAGCAGTAACTAGTACAGTAACTGGCAGGAACTGACTGCAAACACACCATCTGGCCGTCTTCCACCTGGCAATTACAATCAACGAAATATTCATATATCCAGGGTAATTCAAGGTCAAGGAGACTTTAATTCCAGGGCAATACAGGAAACGAACTGGTGAGGTCAAACTCACAATATGCAGGTAGTTAAAGTTACTCACAATGAAGAAGCTAACCCCCGACCAATCAGAAAAACTCGAACAGGTAACAATAATACCCCACTTGCAGACCAATAATTGGGGTGGGGGCACATAATTTATTCCAAATTACTTTCCCAGGTATGACAAGGGGTGGATATAAAAGAAGAACTGTGTTGGGAACATATTAACAACTTGAACAAGGATAATGAGGAGTCAGTGCTAGCTGTAATTCTGGAAGTACCATGTGGTACTTGATAAGGTTGCATTGACTAATGTAATATCACAAGGTCTGTTTAACGAGCTGCAAAGATGTTTTATATCAAACTTTTCGGTGCAGAATTGTATTCCGACAGCAGTGGGGAACAAGTCAAAGAGTCAAACTTCATACATTAATACCCATTACCATGAACATTTTTCTGTAAAGTGTATTTTTTTGGTAGTAGAAAAACTTGTAGTAAACTGTCTTATTCGAATGGATACCTGTAGACAATAGGAAGTATAGATGGACATATGGATAGGAAAATGTTTCTTTACAATCAACAAACCAGGAGACTGTCCAAACCAAGGCAAGTGAATCTGCCTGCTTGTTATAGGATCAGAAGGAGGAGTTACAAGAAGTAATACTTCGCTGTGTGCAAGTATTTAGAAAATGCACTGAGGCAATAAAGGATTCCAAGTATGGAAGATCGTACAACCCTCCTATTTCCCATACTGTACCCCTATTTTAATTATTGCCAAGCCCAACTGAAGTGTTAGGCTTGTGCTTGACACTCAAAGTATAAAGAAAATCACTGTTCCTGTCAGGACACGCCCTGACAACCTTGAAGAATAGTTACTGAAATTTCATAATGTTTAAATACCTCACTATAATTGGTTTAAAAGTGTCATATTGCCAAACAGCATTACATGAAGATAGTAAGAAGTATACAGTCTTTGTCTGTGGGGACAGGAGCTGTGAATTTTGTTTTGATGTTTAGCCCGAACATGAGCGCAGGTATTCTCATTTCTGCATTGGACAAAGTTTTGGGACCAGAATATACACTAAAAGGATTTGACAAAGATCAAACCTCACTTTAAGTATGGCACATGAACAAGTGAAATATTTTGATATAATAGGTATATTACAATTGTTAACATAGTTTTAAGAGAAAATTTTTATTTTATTTATTTATATGTTTTTAAAAGGAAGAAGGTAAGTTATAGTAATTTAAGATTCCGTTTAATGTCAAAATGCTATATGGAGCCTGGAAATCAAACACTATCATAGTGGTGCCGATTCATTCTACAAGACATACTTTTCCCAAATACAAGGTAATAATGCCCTTGAGATATAAATATGTAAAGTAACGTTACAAGAGGGAGAGGATGTGCAGGTGTAGTAGGAGCTAACACGTAGGTCAGCCACCGCAATGCATGCACAGAAGTAGTTCAGTCCAACATGTCGCTTCGCATGCTGGATGCAATGTAAACTTGGCATCTAGCTGCCAAATAACTTATTTTCTGGCTTTTTTAAAATAAGTTAATTACTACTAAAGTGAAGGAGTCTACACTATAAGAATGAAACTGACACAGTAAGGAAGTATAAAACAAAATAAAATTTACAGAGGAAGAAATAATGACTAACTACAGAAACCTATTGACACACTACATACAGTATATACAAATTTACACAGTAATTATATGTATAAACAATGAATAAAACACTATAAGGAGAATCCCTATATACAACACAAGAAAGAATTATTGCAGGACTATGGTCACATTCTGAACACACTTTGAAAGATAAAGAGGTTGTGCCCATCTACAACAACATCTATTAATTGCAGGTATGACCACAGAATGAATGTGGGAGGACTAAAAATGGTAAGCTGAAATAATGGAAATGCTCTGAATATTTGCACTCTTATAAAAAAGACTTGTTTTGATAGTTAAAAAAGAGTTGATGACTTTACACATGAGATCACAGTATGTAGAATGTTGTTAAATGAAACTTAAATCTAGTATTATCAAGGCAAGAAGTGGTCAAGCCATATATTAGAAAGTGTATGTTACTGATATGAGCACCAAATATGAGTATTCATGATGCATTTAGATACGATTACTACTTATTTGAAAGTTCATCTACAATATTTTCTAGGCACAACCTTCATAGTGACATATTTCAGTATATTATACAGACAAGAGTGGTATCCTGAAGATATGGATGTAAGTTAGGTACACTGAATTACACTCACTACAGGAACTTTCAAACAAGTAATGTTGATAACTTATATGATGCTGCACTGACAGAATTCTGAGATTAGTTCAGCAGATACTAAGTAAGTAGTTTCACAAAGATGTGAGCATGAAGAGTTTACTCAATTATTCTATGGCATGTAGATAATGGATCTCAGCAGCAGATAACAATAAAAAAGAACTTGCTTCATTCCATTCCCTCGCCATTCCTTGTAGATCAGTAGATGCTTTCCTAGTAGACTTGAGAGAGGCAGGGCTAAGCATTGATATGTCTGCTTGTGTTGGTAAACATGCAATGAAGATTTCTTCACTTCTGTTCGCAATCTGTATTCACAGGCACGTGAGTCAGACAAAATGTGAGGACAGTGGTTTATGCATATCAACGAAATGTATGTATGTTTATTGTCCTTTCAAAATTGAAACTGGAAAAAAGAAATTAATTGCTATTCTGTGTAAGGTAATATTATTTCATGAGCAAGGAGATTAAAAGAGTTACCTGCTCATGACAGATCTGTAAGAGACAAACATCCTTTGAATGATCAAAGAATATTTCAAGTATTGTTTATTTAAAATGTCATAACATGTTGTTACATGCATCCTAAGGGCGAAAGCAAAATTTTAAAGGACATACAGTGGTACTGAAATGTTGTTTTCTAGATGAATTATAAATGCTGTAATGCATATAGATGTGACTATGTATGAATTGTACCATATATGTACCCAACGTGTCAGCAACATGTAGACATATGTTTATATATGCTTACGTTAAATCAATGTTAAACTGTAATGCTTGTTTTGTATATGTTATGTGAAATGGCATATATGTATTGACAAAGTAGATATCAAGAGGAACTATTCAGTTAGCAAACAGTTGGCGTGTGCTGTAAAAAGGTTGCATTAACATGCGTGATAGTAAGTGAAGATGCAGTTGCTTACAGTAAGCCAGAGTTTTTGGTTCATTTTTTGTTGCGAGGGATGCTAGACTTTGCTACAAGGGACCTGAAAATTTATGGACTGACCTTGGACATTGAAATATGTGATGCACATTGTGGTTCCAGTACTACAGGGCAGAAATTATGGGCCTTTCCATTGCAGAATTGGAAACTTTCAATTACGCACTTGCCTATAAACACTGTTCTACAGAACAGCTTTATGGACATTTTGATGACACTAAGTTCATCGTTATCCAAAAACTGTCAAGACAAACTGTACTGCCTAGCCGTGTTTCCCCATGTACTTACAAGGTGTGCATGCAACAAAAATTGTTTTAACATGTGTGAGCACAGTCCTGCAAGAGGCGTGTAGCAGTTACTCCACAATAATACAGCGGCGGACTCTAACTTTGAATGTGCCCTTTGTCGTGGCATGGACTTGGAAAATCAAACTTTCAAAATATGTAAATATAACTTTAAAATAAGAGAGAGAGCCGACACGTTTAAGGTAAACATTAAAATAAGTTCAGCCATCAATAAAGATGTTATATAAAATACAGCCAAAAATAAATTTGCATATGTTGTGATTGTACATCAAGGTGCACCGCTCTACTGTATACTGTTGTCCAGTAATCGCAGACCATGTCAGTATACACTACAGGGCCAGTTGTATTGAGATTTATGCTGGTTTACCTATATGGGTAGAAGTTTTATTTTTCTCTTTTTATTTTTATCCATTAATTTGCTTAAGCACCTCAGAGCAAAGATTAAAATTTGGTACGCCAACAGCAACCAAGCCTCTGGAGTTATAATAATAATAATAATAATAAAGGCACATATGTTGTGTGATAAATACTCCTAGCTCCTTTATTCACTGAGATGTGGAAGTAACTTGTTCCCAAGAGTGAGAGGTCGGTTGCTCAGGACGCATACAAGTTTCCATAGCATTATAGGAAAACTTAAGCAGCACTCATATAAACATCCACAGTACTTGGGGAATGGCAGAGCAGGACATGTATACATGTCCACAGCAGCGAAAAGGTTAAATGGAACTTACAGTTAAATTTTAATAAAACTCATTATTATCAGTGCAAGATGATGCTGCCAACGAAAGTATGTACCTTGCCAAGCTGTTTAATCTGACTCTTTGATCATTACTGTATCAGCCTTGGTTAATACCTTGAAGCTATCTGCTTAGAGCTGAGGCATCCCATCTTTGTAAGAAAACAGGCATCTCATCCTTGTAAGAAAAACTGATGCCATTATTCAAAGCTTGCTACTTATTTTAACTATTTATTATTTTTAATTTTTCAAGATTTGTCTGTTACCATTTCCTTCGCCCTAATGGAACTCAATAACTTTAGATGATACTGATGTTGACTTGAAATATTCTGTGCATCATGCTCTTGAAAGGGGTGTATAATGCTTCTCAGTACCTCACGCGATTGTAAAATACCATCAGATAAGCAACAAGTTTTGAATAACGGCATCATATGCTTTTCTAACCAGTGTGGGATGCTTCAGAACTACACTGAAAGCTTCAAGTGGCCATGTCACATCCTCTTTACTGTCATGGAAGCCAACAGCTTGGAAGAGCTTGTCACATTACAGCAGAAGAAAGATTAGTATGTTAGTAAGCAATGTGTCAACTTTAGTCCAGAGATGATAAAGAGAGAGAGAGAGAAATAAAAAAGCATTTATGGAAGAGAAAGGAATAGCGCAATTACGAACTGGGAGGAGAATATGAGGAAAAGATAACAAAGAAAGGAAGGAAGAAAAAGCAAAAGCACTAAACAAAACAGTGAGACATAATAAATAAAAATATATACCATGAAAACAGAGAGGGGGGGGGGGGGGGATGCACTAAAGGAGATTAAGTATGGGAGGGTGTCAAGAAGAGAGGATATATTAAAGGGCAAGTTCCCATATTTGAGGGTAAGAAAATACACACACACACACACACACACACACACACACACACACACTGCTGATCATTAAAGCTGTACCAGGAAGGATAGCAAATAACAAAATTTTACTTATTGTGCAAATTAAGTGTAATAGGAAGAATACATTATTAAATTTATAGGTTATTTGGTGAAAGTAAGGTGTAAAATGTAAGTGCACAGAGTTGCCACCTCTGGATGCAACAAAAGTTTTAACCCAGATGGGCTTTGATTCAAACTTTTCCCCATGTTGCTTCAGTTCTATGCCAGAACTCGTTAATCATACAAGTTGATGAGTGTTGGCATGCTCCAGTCATGACCAAATGGGTCAATCCAAATGAAGTGATCCAATAAAAGTTAAGTTGGTTGCTTGATCATTTTTAAATATTTTAATTTTTTTATGTGGTTACCCTATAACCGAGAAGTTCAAAACAGGTTTTTAAAAAATTTTACCTTTCACCTTTACTGAATGATGGCCATTTTCTTTTGTAAGCACGTGACGATGTTTCAGTTTAGAGACGTTAGCAAAAATATGAATATCTCTGCACTGGGTTAACTTACAACACTGCAACTGAATTGACTGTTTTTAGCAAAGTGTCCTCTACAACGTTGTCTATTACACAAAATACCTTAAATTCAAAACTAAGCATCCAAATGACCTCCAAAGTTTGGTATCCAAATTTTCAAAAATCCACATTTTTGGCCCAACAATAACGCACAAGGAGTGATTTATGAGAGTCTATTTTTTCCCTGTAGTTTGATATCATACACCAGTAGTCTCATATACAGCAAGAACACTTACAAATGTTTCCTTAATTTTTTATGAATTTTTGAAATTTGAAAATTTTCATTTTTTGTTAAGTTTAGGGTTAGTTATCTCAGGTGGGACTGAATAGAAAAATATGATTTTTAAACAGTTTGTACACCTATATGATAGCAACATTAATATCTGACTGTGAACAAAGATATGAATTTTTCAAAATGAGGAAATAATTCACATTACTCTACAACTGATCTTATGACTGTTGTCTATTTAAATGCTTTATTATTTCATGGTAATAAAATTTAACTGTGACATATATTTATTTAACACTATCAAGCAATATTCATTTAGTTTATTCATTTTTAATAATGCAATATTAAACAATAGGAGCTTTCACTTTTGTTCTGTGGTAATAAAAATACCCATTTACGTTTAGGTTTATTGTTAATAAAGAAATACATTATTGCTGGGTGTGGCAGTCTGTTCTGAAACCTCTGTTAGAGTGAATGTGCATACTTCATTGTGAGTGTAGAATGTGTTATGTAATTAATTTTGAGAGATTAACTAGAATACAATAAAATGGATGACAAGTGCTCTGTAGGACAGACAGCAAGTGAAGTGTGTCACAAGACAGTTGACAGTTCAGTTTCAAAAAACTTGAAAAATGTCAATGACTTTGACGAAGTTAGACAAACTTTGTTTAAATTTCGAGTAAGTTCTTCTGTAACATCAATGTGTGAGTATCATGAGAAGAAATATATTCTGAGGTAAACCACATTTTTGGAATAAAATGCTGTGATCCACTCAAAGTTCATAAAAAGCCTATTACTAAAGGTTTGAGGGAAATAAAACTTGAACATTTGTCCTTATTATGTGAGAGTGAAACAGCTTCCCAAGTGAAATGTAATGTGATTCCAGGAAATCCCCTGTGCCCAAATTGTTATTCAAAAATATTTGTTGTGAATCCAGAACCAGAATCATGTAACCTTGGTAATGACATCTATATTCCTAAAGAGGAAACTGGTAGCATATTGGATTTTGTTTGTTCTAAGTTAGACGTATCTCCTACTTCGAAAATAATAAAATTAAGTAGCAGAAAAAGAAAATCAGCAATTGAAAATAAGGTACAACAAATTTAAGACAAAATTAGAAAAGACTTGGAATCATGCTTTAATAATACAGATACGAAAATTATTTCTAAATAGAGGGTGTATACGTGGACAAGAAAATAAAATTCCCGGATTTTTCCCGCATTTCCCGTTTAAAAATACACTTTCTCCCGGGCGAAAATATACTCTTCCCGTTTTAAGTGACAGTATATTCTTATTCGACAATGTAAAACTCACCAATCCTTTGAATGTTTATGGTTTTATATACCGGAGTAGAATTTCCTGGCACTTTAGAAAACGAAACTCAGGGGAAGGGGGGGGGGGGGGGGGGGGGGGGGGGGGGGATACTGAAAGACCTTTGATGTGCAGCAACATGTACGCTGCATATTTCCATATTACGAAGTTATACATTCGAATTCCACCAAACGTTGTATGTCACTTTCCGAAGCACTGAAATAGAGATTGCGATATGCTTTTGTAAGCCAGTCATAGCTCATGTCATGTGATCTCTCCAGCTGATGACAGCATAGGACAAGCGATTGCAAGATCACTCTTAAGTAGTGCGAACACACAAGTAAGAGAAGTTAGCAGTTTAAATTAGTATATATAGCATTCACATATAATATTGGTCCTGAAGATTAATAAGCTGGAAGAGAATCTAAGCTTCCACATATAATGTTGATCTTTTCTGCGCTTGTCACACGTTAAGATACATCACACACATTCCAGTAAAATTTTTAATTGACGACATTAATGTCTGATTTTCGGGCTCGAAATTGTCCTAAATGGTCATCTTCAAAGAGTTGATTTTTAAATGAGAGTCAACACTTTGTAATTTAAGAAATTCATCATACATTCTCACACGTAGCTCATCTTATGTAAAAGGAAATCTGCTCTGAATGTAACACTTTTCAAACCACCATTCGCAATATTTTCCCATGGCCTGTCAGAAATAGGTTCGTTTCTGCAGTTGCAAGAGAGCGCCACATAACAGGAGTCACCGCGCGTTGAGGCAGATACGATGACGCAGGAAGCCCACATGTTTGTACGTGTAAAACATTAAAAGATTTTACATTATATCATAAAAGAAACAAGACATCAGAGGATACTTCAAGAGCGTCAGAATTTCATGAACCAAACTAACACGCATTATTCGGCTTAAAATGCACATTCGTATGTAAATTTTCTTGGAGTACCAGTACTATATTATCTAATGTTTGGTTCTTTGTTATGGCATAATGCCATATGTGCACTTGAAATGCAGCGAACAGTTGAATTCCCGGGTTTTTCCCGGTTTTCTACCAGATGAAAAAATTCCCGGGTTTTTGCCAGATCTCCCGGTTGTCCCGGGTCATATACACCCTGAAATAAGAAGAAAATCTACCACCAGCATAATCTGACACTGAATATTTGAGCTTAATAGAGAAATTAAAAATTAAATGTTCGGTGACATCTAAAGAGGAAAAAGTTAAAATTTTAAGTTTGCCCCCTAGCTCATGGTCAAGAGAAAAAAAATAGTTCACAAATTCAACATTTCTCACTGTTTGGTTAAACTAACCCGAAAATTAGTGACAGTGCAAGGCATTCTTCCAGTTTTACGAAAGAAGAAAATAGGTATAAGTGAAGAAACAATTTAAATGATGCAGCAGTTTTTTGAAGATGATGGAAACAGCAGAGTGTGCCCCAGGTTGCAAAGATAGCAAAAGAGTTGTTATACACAGAGTTAAAGTAACGAAGCACAAACGACTAGTGCTGTCAAATTTAAATTAACTTTATGTAGCTTTCAAAAACACAACAGTTACATTCCTCAGAAATTATGTTTCCTTGGGGTGTACAGGGCTGAAGTCAATAATAAGTACAATTTTCCTTCCTGCTGCACCTTTCGTGGCATCCAAATGCCTGAAAAAGTCAGCGATATTTGTGACATCTCCAGGGACAGACGTTGTACTCATATGTACAAAATAGTGTTTTTACGCCTTGAAAGCACCTGGGAATTAATAGTGGAGGAAACTTTTCACTTGCATCACTATTTACACAATAGTGTCGCCATGATTTCTTTACTTTTTTATACCTCTATGGAATTTTTCTCCCTTAACAGGATATAATTTTGCAGGAAGTGAACTATAAAAGACGTCAGTTTTATCAGTGCTGAAAATGTAGGGGTCATGACTCTGTATGAAGTGTGAGAGAAAAGTAATGAAATCGACAAGACTGCAACCGATCTGGCAACGCAGCATAATCATACTTGTGTAGACAGGTGTGTTCATTCCTTCCAGATGTGCAGTCCGAGTTTCAGCTTCATACAGACCGAGTTTCAGCTTCATACAGCCACCACATGATTTTTGAAAGTGACATCAGTGTAGTTGTGCTGTGTCTTACAAAAATGGGAAAAGTGGAATTTAGAGCAACATTTTGCCCTCAAGTTTTGTGTTAAATTTAGGGAATCCGCATGGATGACCTTTGGATTTGTTTGAAACAGGGTTATGGGGAACATACAGTTATCAAGAGCACAAGTTTTTCACTGGCACAAATCGGTTTTGGAAGGGCAAGAGCACGTTGTTCATGAACCTCACTTCTTTTATTGTACACCAAATTTTGACAAAGTTTTGCACATGTGTCAAAATTGTGCCAAAAAGTCTCACAACTGAGCAGAAGTATGATCAAAGTAATGTGTGTGTTGATCTTCTTGAGAGGGTTACCAATTACCACAAATGGTTTACTCATATGGTTACATGTGATGAAACCTGGATTTTTTAGTACAATCCTAAGTCGAAGCAGCAACGCAGGGAGTGGCCCTCTGAGACAGCTCCTTGAATGAAAAAAGCTCGAATGAGCAAATCAAAGATCAAAACAATGATGATTTGCTTTTTTGACAGAAGAGGCATCATACATAAAGAACTTGTTCCCCAAAGTAAAACTGTCAACTAAGTGTTCTACAAAGATGCCCTCGAAAGACTCAGGAAAAGGGTGAATCAAGTTATACTGGACATTGTAGACAAGTGCATTCTGCATCATGACAACAACTCATGTCACACAGCCACTATCATCACTCAAAAAGCACTCTTGTTGTTCCATAGCCCCTCCTCACCTGATCTGAGTCCTTGTAACTTTTTTGCCTTCCCAAAATTGAAAAATGTCTTAAATTGACGTCATTTCAGTACTCTGGAGAGCATTCAAAAGAATGTGACCGACATCTTAAAGGCCATACCAGTTGAAGCGTTTCAGTGCTGCTACGACCACTGGCAACAACAACTCCACCGGCAAGGGAACTGCTTTAAAGGGGGCAATATTGTTGTTTGCAACAAATAAAAACGTTGGCAGGGAAAAGTTCAGATTCATTACTTTTCTCACACACCTCATATCAATGGTGGCAATACAATGTTCTCCCAATAGTTAATGTTTCTATGATCAAAGCCACACTTTCTCCACTTACACTTTGGAACGACAAATTGTGATGTTTTTTTATAACAATTCAAACAGCTGTTTGATGCACTCAAATTTCCAATGCCGTTCTTCATATTGTGTTCATGAGCCTTCTCTTGCAGTATGTTTCCACTTATGGGGATGTTTCCTGTTCTCAGTACTTGAAACAACTTTAGAAGAATATTTTCCACATCACTTAAAGTAGATATATGAATGTTCTTCCTTTCTGGATCTGCAAGAATCGTTAGGTTTGGCATTTAAGAACTCTTTCTTATTTTTGAGTATGCTACACATCCACATTAAACTAAATTGTATTTCTTCACCGTGCCAGAAAGATTTATGTTACAATTGCCACTGATATAGCAGATAATTACCAGCTTTTGCTGAACTGTAAGCTTTCTACATTTGCAAGACATAACTCCACAAAGGTAAAATTGATAGCTTTCAAATTTCATTAAACAAACAACTACACTTTTTGTGCTTGGTAGACTCAGGGACCGTGACATCTGATCATGTGATGTAGGCCACACGGAATTCGAGCTTTCGCAACCGGCGGCTGCTTCGTCAGGAAAGAGGGAAGGAGAGTGAAAGACAAAAGGATGTGGGTTTTAAGGGAGAGGGTAAGGAGTCATTCCAATCCCGGGAGTGGAAAGACTTACCTTAGGGGCAAAAAAGGATAGGTATATACTCGTGTGCACAAACACACACACACATCCATACATATCCAGAAACAAGCAGACATGTTTAAAGGCGAAGAGTTTGGGCAGAGATGTCAGTCAAGGCGGAAGTGCAGAGGTAAAGATGATGTTGAATGACAGGTGAGGTATGAGTGGCAGCAACTTGAAATTAGTGGAGATTGAGGCCTGGTGGATAACGAGAAGAGAGGATATATTGAAGGGCAAGTTCCCATCTCCGGAGTTCGGATAGGTTGGTGTTGGTGGGAAGTATCCAGATAACCCGGACGGTATAACACTGTGCCAAGATGTGCTGGCCGTGCACCAAGGCATGTTTAGCCACAGGGTGATCCTCATTACCAACGAACACTGTCTGCCTGTGTCCATTCATGCGGATGGACAGTTTGTTGCTGGTCATTCCCACATAGAAAGCGTCACAGTGTAGGCAGGTCAGTTGGTAAATCACATGGGTGCTTTCACACGTGGCTCTTCCTTTGATCGTGTACACCTTCCGGGTTACAGGACTGGAGTAGGTGGTGGTGGGAGGGTGCATAGGACAGGTTTTACACCGGGGGCAGTTACAAGGGTAGGAGCCAGATGGTAGGGAAGGTGGTTTGGGGATTTCATAGGGATGAACCAAGAGGTTACGAAGGTTAGGTGGACGGCGGAAAGACACTCTTGGTGGAGTGGGGAGGATTTAATGAAGGATGGATCTCATTTCGGGGCAGGATTTTAGGAAGTCGTATCCCTGCTGGAGAGCTACATTCAGAGTCTGATCCAGTCCCGGGAAGTATCCTGTCACAAGTGTGGCACTTTTAGGGTTCTTCTGTGAGAGGTTCTAGGTTTGAGGGGATGAGGAAGTGGCTCTGGTTATTTGCTTCTGTACCTGGTCGGGAAGGTAGTTGCGGGATGCAAAAGCTGTTTTCAGGTTGTTGGTGTAATGGTTCAGGGATTCAGGACTGGAGCAGATTCGTTTGCCACGAAGGCCTGGGCTGTAGGGAAGGGACTGTTTGATATGGAATGGGTGGCAGCTGTCATAATGGAGGTACTGTTGCTTGTTGGTGGGTTTGATGTGGACGGATGTGTGAAGCTGGCCATTGGACAGATGGAGGTCAACGTCAAGGAAAGTGGCATGGGATTTGAAGTAGGACCAGGTGAATTTGATGGAACCAAAGGAGTTGAGGTTGGAGAGGAAATTCAGGAGTTGTTCTTCACTGTGAGTCCAGATCATGAAGATGTCGTCAATAAATCTGTACCAAACTTTGGGTTGGCTGGTTTGGGTAACCAAGAAGGCTTCCTCTAAGCGACCCACAAATAGGTTGGCATACGAGGGGGCCATCCTGGTACCCATGGCTGTTCCCTTTAATTGTTGGTATGTCTGGCCTTCAAAAGTGAAGAAGTTGTGGGTCAGGATGAAGCTGGCTAAGGTGAAGAGGAAAGAGGTTTTAGGTAGGGTGGCAGGTGACCAGCGTGAAAGGAAGTGCTCCATTGCAGCGAGGCCCTGGACGTGTGGGATATTTGTGTATAGGGAAGTGGCATCAATGGTTACAAGGATGGTTTCCGGGGGTAACAGACTGGGTAAGGATTCCAGGCGTTCGAGAAAGTGGTGGGTGTCTTTGATGAAGGATGGGAGACTGCATGTAATGGGTTGAAGGTGTTGATCTACGTAGGCAGAGATACGTTCTGTGGGGGCTTGGTAACCAGCTACAATGGGGCGGCCGGGATGTTTGGGTTTGTGAATTTTGAGGAAGTAGGTAGAAGGTAGGAGTGCGAGGTGTCGGTGGGGCCAGGAGTTTGAGGGAGTCAGGTGAAAGGTTTTGTAGGGGGCCTAAGGTTCTGAGGATTCCTTGAAGCTCCGCCTGGACATCAGGAATGGGATTACCTTGGCAAACTTTGTATGTAGAGTTGTCTGAAAGCTGACGCAGTCCCTCAGCCACATACTCCCGACGATCAAGTACCACGGTCGTGGAACCCTTGTCAGCCGGAAGAATGATGATGGATCGGTCAGCTTTCAGATCTCGGATAGCCTGGGCTTCGGCTGTGGTGATGTTGGGAGTAGGATTAAGGTTTTTCAAGAAAGATTGAGAGGCAAGACTGGAAGTGAGAAATTCCTGGAAGGTTTGGAGAAGGTGATTTTGAGGAAGAGGAGGTGGGTCCTGCTGTGATGGAGGACGGAACTGTTCCAGGCAGGGTTCAATTTGGGTAGTGTCTTGGGGAGTTGGATCATTAGGAGTGGGATCAGGATTATTTTTCTTCATGGCAAAGTGATATTTCCAGCAGAGACTACGAGTGTAGGACAGTAAATCTTTGACACGGGCAGTTTGGTTGAACCTGGGAGTGGGGCTGAAGGTGAGGCCTTTAGATAGAACAGAGGTTTCGGATTGGGAGAGAGGTTTGGAGGAAAGGTTAACTACTGAATTGGGGTGTTGTGGTTCCAGATTGTGTTGACTAGAATTTTGAGGTGTTGGGGGGAGTGGAGCTGGAAGTGGGAGATTGAGTAGATGGGAGAGACTGGGTCTGTGTGCAATGAGAGGAGGTTGAGGTTTGTTGGAAAGGTAGTGGAGGGTGAGTGAGTTGCCTTTCCGGAGGTGGGAAACCAGGAGATTGGATAGTTTTTTGAGGTGGAGGGTGGCATGCTGTTCTAGTTTGCGGTTGGCCTGTAGGAGGATGCTATGAACAGCTTCTTGGTTCATCCCTATGAAATCCCCAAACCACCTTCCCTACCCTCTGGCTCCTACCCTTGAAACCGCCCCCGGTGCAAAACCTGTCCTATGCACCCTCCCACCATCACCTACTCCAGTCCTGTAACCCGGAAGGTGTACACGATCAAAGGAAGAGCCACGTGTGAAAGCACCCATGTGATTTACCAACTGACCTGCCTACACTGTGACGCTTTCTATGTGGGAATGACCAGCAACAAACTGTCCATTCACATGGATGGACACAGGCAGACAGTGTTCGTTGGTAATGAGGATCACCCTGTGGCTAAACATGCCTTGGTGCACGGCCAGCACATCTTGGCACAGTGTTATACCGTCCGGGTTATCTGGATACTTCCCACCAACACCAACCTATCCGAACTCCGGAGATGGGAACTTGCCCTTCAATATGTCCTCTCTTCTCGTTATCCACCAGGCCTCAATCTCCACTAATTTCAAGTTGCTGCCACTCATACTTCACCTGTCATTCAACATCATCTTTACCTCTGCACTTCCACCTCGACTGACATCTCTGCCCAAACTCTTTGCCTTTAAATATGTCTGCTTGTGTCTGTATATGTATGTATGTATGGATGTGTGTGTGTGTGTGTGTGTGTGTGTGTGTGTGTGTGTGTGTGTGTGTGTGTGTGGGCGCCCGCGCCCCTAAGGTAAGTCTTTCCGCTCCCAGGATTGGAATGACTCCTTACCCTCCCCCTTAAAACCCACATCCTTTTGTCTTTCCCTCTCCTTCCCTCTTTCCTGAAGAAGCAACCGTCAGTTGTGAAAGCTAGAAATTCTGTGTGTGTGTGTGTTTTATTTATTGTGCCTCTCTACCGGTGCTTTCCCGCTTGGTAGGTCTATAATAAATGGAAATAAATCAGAAACTCACTTGCATGCATTAAGAATTACATACAAATTAGATTGCAATTTGCAAAATGTTTCGTGTTTGTTGAAAACAGACTTCTTGTTGAAGCGGGGTTTTTAAACGTGGGGAAACATAACACTTTTTTTATGGGAGTGTCACTGGGACCAACGAAATTATTCCTTAAAAGCAAGATTTCCTTATTGTTGGGATCGTTAATTCAGGGTTTCATTGTATGTATCAATGTTGCTCAGTTTCTTGTACGTTGTAATTTACTTTGGAGGGACATACCAGTACATGGATAAAAGAGCATGAGCACTTCCTATGGCTCAAACAACTTCATGAAGTCACGTGGAAAAATGTCAGAATGAATGTGGCAAACATATACAAGTCAAGAAGGCTTGGCAGCCACTTCCCTTCAAAAGTAAGCTATGAGAACTGAAGGTAGTCAAGTGGTCCATAACATGAACCACAGCAGTAGTTCCAAGTTTCCATTGCTTTAGCAGCCAGCAGTAGCCAGGAAAAGACTTCTCTGCCACACAAGCCCATGAACACTTTCACAGAAAGCACACAATGTAGAAACCTGTCCTAACTGGTAATAGACACCATAGGAACAGCAGAACATTACAGAATCATCTCCCTCCGGATTTCCATCTTAAATTACAATGAATAAAGAACAACAGCTTCCTTCCTCTTCACTTTGACACTCAATTATATGAAAACTTTTATTCCTGCACCTTTTAATGAAATATAGGGGCAGGCCTGAAGGTTAAAAGTTGTACTGACCTGGATTGGTTGATTTGGGAGAGAAGACCAAACGGTGATGTCATTGGTCCCACCGAATTAGGGGTGGATGGGGAAGGAAGTCAGCCATGTCCTTCATAGGAATCATCCCATAATTTGCCTCAAGCGATTGAGGAAAATCTCGGAAAACCTAAATCACAAGGGCCAGACACAGATTTGAACCATCGTCCTCCCAAATGTGAGTCCGGTGTGCTAACCACTGCTCCACCTTCCTTGGTGACTCAGATGAATTAAATTCCCTAACGAAAGCTCTTTGCAACAATAGCTGAAATCATGGTACATCATTTTACAAGACAACATGGTCTACAACCCACAAGAATTTTAAGTAAGTGCTACAAATTGTTTGGCTTTAAAAAACGTCAAAATGATCAAGTGGTTACATTAAATAAAATGAAATAACTTAGCAAATAAGACATTTCTTAGAGCATGCATGTTTCAAAGGCTCTGCAAATCACCCGTATGGGAAAACAACCTCGATGCTGCGTCTCAACATAGCGGGCTAAATTCTCAGTGCAATAGCACTTCGTACCTTCACTTCAGGAGTCAACCTCTCTGGCCAATGTCAGTCAGATCATGAAAATTTTTAAGTTTTAGATTTTTCAGTTCTCATCAATTCCTGAATTGAATATGAAGCAAATATAAATTCTTCATAGACTTATCTAATGATGATTATAAATTTTCTTGTAGAATAAGATGTTCTTAATGAAGAATATCTTGAAATGTGTGAAGACTCAATAGTTTTCTCAATAGTTTTCAGAGATGAATTACAGTCAGTGTCAGAAACAACTGCTTCTAATGTCATTCTGGAAAGTATTTTTACCTGAGTTTTATTCCAATATACTGAAACAAAGACAAAGAAGTGAACACCGCACTCTAAGGCGTCATTAATTAAATATAGCTTAGTGTCAAACATTAACAAAATTGTGAAATTTCCTGGCTGACTAAACCTGTGGGCCAAACTACAATATCCACTTTCAACCTTCAGGAAGTTTTACGACATCGAACAAACTACTGCAGAACAAAATATATATGTTATGGAATTAATTAAAATGCACTCACTGTGTTACCCCAAAGCTCCAGATTCACGCTTAAAATTGCAACACCACGAATATAAATCACATGCATTTGAAAATGGTACAACAGTTTACCAGATATAAAATCCTAATCACATGATGAACAACCGCCATATAAATAGCAATGTAATATTTGTACATGTCCTTTAAAACTATTATACTGTGGGACACAAATATTTTTTAACTTATTTTGTGATACATAAAATTCAGTGCTGTAGCAGAATGTTGCATGGAAGACTACTAACATAAATATAAAATACATATTATTTACACAGGTCAGGCAGGAGAAGATGAGGAAACTGAAAATCAAACAAAAGCTACTAGAAGACAACATTAAAGGAAATGTTCTAAGAGAAGAACAACTAAATGACTTGGGAATGCAGGAAGTAACAGGTATTGAAATCTGCAAATTTACCATTGAATGGGTACATACATTTACAGTATAGTTATGAAGCATTTTTTAAGTTGCATCATAACATGAAGAGATTTATGCAGCGCTCTAATATATGGAGCCTTTCATGAGTTTAGAGGCGGTGAATCATTATAATACTATAAATATCAGTGACTAACAAACAAATATGTACATAAAAAAGAAATATTTGAACTGAAAACAACAGTGCTATAAAGAACTGTAACGGACCGTTTTTAATCTCTCTTTCCTTCAGTGGTTATGCTATGCCTGCAAACCAAATACAATCTTCCTAACGTAATGTACTCTCTCTCTCTCTCTCTCTCTCTCTCTCTCTCTCTCTCTCTCACACACACACACACACACACACACACACACACACACACACACACACACACACCCTTTGAAAATCGAAGTGAAAGGTGGTGGCTCTCTTAAGCACTTTTGATGCCTCAACTTCTGTCATTCTTTGACGAAAAGGAAGGCAGTGACAAAGTTGCTTAACATTGTGCACACAGAAAGACATTCCTTTCTATTTTTCTGATAGAAAGTTTTCATGATAAACAGACAGCCCCTGCAAATATGCTTCATCTTTCATATAGCAATTTCAAATACTACGCAAATGATAGCTTAGGACTGAATCTCATACATAAATGCACTTTCCTTTTCAAATTTTGTTGTGTAGCTAAGGAATGTAGCACACACAATTATAGCACAAATATCTCAAAATAGGAGTATAATTGAGTCACTTACCGGTCTTAACCATCTCATATGCTTGTTTGCATTTAATCTGAAACTCCGATACAGTTCCTTCATCAACTCTACTGGTCAGATTCACATTTAATTGATACGGGTCCTGTAAAACCATAGGGGTATCTATTATGAGTGGTCTAGCACCACTATACATTATTCTATTATACAGCTGCATTTCTGGTGGGATTGCCATTCCTCCTCGAATGAAAATTTCACGGTCCAGCACATCTCCCATGTATGGGGCCAATACTACTTGCTCCAGTCTAACTTCTGAGTAGTAACTGCAAAACAATGTCGATAGCAAAAAAATGAAAAATAAAATATTATAGACAGACTTTACATCATAATTTTTAGGAAAATAAGCTATATTGTAAAGACAAGGTAATGATGAGATAGAAAAGAGAACTGCTCACATCGACTTCAGAGTACATCAATTTTTCAAGAATCACTACCTCTTAACTGCTCAAGAAACAAGAAAGTACCGATAAACAAAAAAGGAGGTAATGGGCAGTAGACAAGCATATTTGAAGTTCATTTAAGAGTAATGTCAGCTAATTGGAGAAAAGCCTTCCACACACACACACACACACACACACACACACACACACACACCAAGGGTAGGAATTGGGGGAAGACGCCATAGTGCTGTCTTTGGAGTGTGCACAGATGCAACAAGGACAGGATAGAAGGTGGCTAGGCACACAACATCGGGAGACTACACTGGGAAGGGGAGCGAGGCGGGGGGGGGGGGGGGGGGGGGGGAGGCTACAGAGGAAAGAAGTATGCAGGAGGTCTGGGGGTACAGCAAGCATGTGTGACTGGAATGGGAGCAGGGAAGTGGATAGCAGCAAGCGTGGATGGCGACTAGCAAAAATTGCGGGGGAGGGGGGGGGGGGGGGGGTGGGAGGGGGACGACAGTTTAAAAGAATCCAGATTATGCTGTAGGATGAGTTCCAAACAGCACAATTCAGAGAAGTTGGTATTTATGGAAAGAGGGAAGTGTTCAGATGACAAAGGCTGTGAAGAAGTCACTGAAACTGAGCACAGCATGATGTGTGGCATGCACGGCAGCCAGGTGTCTCTTGGGCTTAGTATGGTGGCGGCTGTTCATATGGACAGAACAACTTGTTAGTGGACATAGAGTGTTGCGTTCTGCATGGGTTACTGTCACTGACAAGCTTAGATATATACTTTTTATATGGAGTGTTTTGAGGCTTTGTGGAACGAAACTGTATCGTAAATTTATGAAATAATTTATACTGCTTCAGTCACTTTTTTTACTAACATTTAATTAGCACAAAGTGTTTCAGCAGCGTGCTGCCCTCATCAGGTGCATTAAAGTTACATTTACATTATATTAATCTGAAAGGGTTTTTATGTTCATTTGCTGACTGTGCCAGTGAACTGACGTATTGACACACAGTTGTTTTGGTCGGAAATTTAGTTGTCCGGCACACAGAGCACAGTGGCAATCAAATCACAGCTTATCAGTTTCACATACAGATTATGTCCCTGTGCTATGTGTGCCAGACAACTAAATTTCCACGAAAAATGATCCTACATCAATATATAACCTCAATGGCACACACAGCAAATGAACCTAAAAACACTTCTTCAGATTAATATAATGTAAATGTAATTGCAATGCACCTGATGATTACAGAATGCTGCCAAAACACATTGCACTAACTAAATATTAGCAGAATTGTGGCTGAAGCAGTATAAATTATTTCATAAAACACACAAACAAGCTGTCTGTCCACATGAATGACCTCTGCAAAACTGCCAAGAGAGAGCTAGACCACACAGTTGCCAAGTATGACCCCCCCCCCCCCCCCCACCACCACCACCACCACCACTCGAACACAATATCTGACTTCAGTGACTGCTATACATCTTTTGTTTATGTGACCTTCCTCGCTTCAACGTTTGGAAGTGCTTGGCTCCATCGCCTTCCCTTTCCCCACTCCAAACACATGTGTGCGCGTGCGCGCGTGCACACACACACACACACATACACACACACACACACACACACACACACACATACACACACACACACAATCTAACATCCTATCATGCTGTTGCCATGACATCCCTGCAGTCTCCAACAGGCAGCACTACAGCATCTTCCTCTGCCCTACCCTGCTACCACTACCCCTCCCAACCCCATTTGTAACCCAACGACCCACCACAGCTGAGAATGCTGCTCACCGCATTCAGGCCTTAGTGCACAGACAGTTCTCTCTCTCTCTCTCTCTCTCTCTCTCTCTCTCTCTCCCTCTCGTGTGTGTGTGCGCGCTTTTAAATGTGCCTGCCTACACATCTGCGTGGTGAGCAGCAATCTATCCTATTTCGCACTATTGCTATTTCATCCTGTATTTTCCACTGTTTAAAAAAAGAAACCATCAACTCACTGTTAACCATTTCCTAGGTAAAGCTTTATTATCTTAAACTAGTTACCCCTCCGGTTCAGCAATTTTTCTGTGTTAAGTCCTGAGAACTAGTTACTCAACATGCAGCAGAAATGTTAATTATTCATTCACTGATCACTTGTTTAATAAATGAGTCACAACTGATTACATGAGTGACAGTTCAGATGTCTTTCCATGCCCCTATTTCCTGAATTGTATTGTAGTTGTTGACTGGAGACATACTCTGCTGTTATAACTGGTGAAATATCCTGACACACTTAATTTCTTTTTACTGCCTTTTTATGTTTATTACCAATAAAACCTGCTTCATAACTAACCTTTACAAGCAGCTCCACAAAACACCTGTGACACACTAGCAACATAATAATAGAATCGTTTCACCCACAACATATGGGAGCTGATACTGTTACTAGGGATTATAGTTGGTCATACTGTCATAATAGCTGTTACAGTCGTAACTATCCTGCTTATTATTATACAATGAAAAACAACAAAGGACCTTATGGGAGAACACAAATATCTGTAACGACTCAATACAACAACCCAATTGCACTTCTACTAACATATCACCATACTCACTAGCTTATATATACATCACAGACAAAAAAGGTTAAAAAACTTAACAATAAGAACCCGCAGGATAATAAGTGCAGTTTAATGGGTAAAAGAACAATTACTATGTCATTTACTACTTCTTTCACCTCTGGAAATATGTTTCTTTGAGAAATTCCAAATTTTCCCATGGTTTGGAGTTCATGTTAAATTGTACATACCCTTATAGCTGGATGTGTATGCCAGTTCAGGGGTCAGAGGATGGCAAGAATATATCACTTCCACTATATTATTCAAAACAACCTTCAAGTTGAGAACAGTTTTCCCTTTCTAGGATAATAACTCTGCTACAACTATACTCAGTCTTTCATATTCATTTGCACTATTGGATTCGGCCCCCAAAACATAAATGTGCAGATACGGTCTTTGATTTTAAAGATGGTCTTAAATTGCACATAAATTAACAGAATAAATGCTCAAATAAGAAATAAGGAACTGTAGATGTGTAACAATTTAGATTAGACAGGACATTGCACAAACTTTCAAAATTTTTAATATGTATGTGCTCTCATTTGCTAAAATAGAGAGCAGCTAGCTGGTAAATTAACTACTGTTCTAGTGTCAGAACACAAAATATAAACAGTTTAAACACAACATATTAAGATCTCTACTGTGGTAGCTGCCACCTGTTCCATATCAAGATGTCTTACTCACAGCCTCATCACACTTTGACACTGCACCAGCAGTGGGAAGCAGGATTGTCAAAACATAGTAATAAGCTTACCAGAGTCTTCATTGACATACAATATCCCATCCTGCTCATCCATAAACTGACCTCCAACATCAGAAATTCTGCTAACCTGCCACCAACCAGCATTCCTCAGATCACCCAGACCTTGAGTTACTCAACCACATCCTTCACCAGGGTCTTGTGCTCAAACTACCTCTCATCATGCTCTCAAATGAGTGAGATCCTACCTAAAATCCCATTCAAAGTAGAGTTCCACCGCCCACCCAATCTACAGAATATCCTTGTTCATCCCTATTCCAATTCTGCTCCGAATCCTGCACCCCTTGTGGTTGGGCCAGGTGCAAGACGTGCCCCATACACCTCCCAGCACAGTCCAGTAACAAGCATTTTATACCCAAAGTTCGGGTTCATGTGTGAAAGCAATCATGACACATTTCAACTATGCTGCAATTACTGTACAGCATTCTATGTAGGCAATACCAGTAACCAACTCTCTACTCACATGAACTGTGTCTCACTCACCCTCACCCCCCCCCCCCCATTCCCACCCCTCTTTCTCCTCCATCTCCACCTTCCTCTCTTTCCCCCAGTCCCCCTCTATCTCATGTGTTCTACCCTCTGGACTTCTTTCATCTTAATGTGCAGCCACTGATTTGTTTGTCAAAAGGTCTACCTCATACTATCCCGCTATCCTTTCCTTGCCTTGTGCATTCAGCCTTACCCCCTCCCCAACTTCATCAGCACATGCAGCTGGCCAGTCTTACCTCAGCTGCTGGAGTGTTCCTTTTGGGTGTGTCTGTGGTTGTGTGTATGAATGTGTGTACTTTTGTTAGAAAAAGAACAAGAACTCAAAAGTAAGTGTGAATAATGTTTTCTGCTATGCATGTCCATGCTACATACTTCAGTCCAATTTGGCTCTCAGCACTATGGGACTTAACATCTATGGTCATCAGTCCCCATACTTCAGTCTGCTATCAGTGAGTGGTTGCCTTTCTTGTATTTTAAACATATTAATATCTGTATTGAGGATGAAATCATCTCAACAGGCCAGGAAGCCATAAGTTAATGGATATACCATGGGGCTGAGACACTCTTAGAAATGGATGCTGAGTGAGAAAAAGTGACATTTAAAAATAAGAGCAACTCTGATAGGTCTGGAGCAATTACAACTTAGCTTTATACATATTTGACTTACTGGCAGGAAAAAAACTTTGAGAGACACTCATAGCTTCCCTTGAGATAGCAGTTGAGCATTTAAAAGACACCACCAACAACCAATATTAGTGTTTAAACAACACTTTTAGTGGCCATTAGAATGAATGCTAACAGTGATGATAACATGTGAACCCACATTTACTTGAAAACAATATTTAAATGTGCAAAACATCCATTTCACACAGAGCATGAGATCAGGCTGTTGCAAAGACTGTTCCATATTCCCTGGAAGTAGCCAGCATTCAAGCAGACACAGTTGCTCTAAATGTCATTGCAGTCAAGGAATGTTTCATTTGTAAAGGAAATAACTATCAGCGTAATGTTGTTTGTTGACTGACTTGGTGTGTACTGCAGTGTGGAGCTGGTCTTCACTGAGATTGGGTAAACATAAAAAAAGTTACACGAGATTTAACTGTGAAAGTGAGTTACGGGATTACAAGAATTACAACAGGTCAGTTTCATCTTGTACTCATGCAGTCAAAATACTGTAAATGTAATAAAACTGTACATGACTAAATCCATACCCAACCCCTTAATAAACATAAACTTAACAACTAAACAACAAACAACAGTATTAACACTCTGACGTATGTCATCCGATCCCTGTGAAATGTTCCCCCTTTACAGCATTTGCAATTTGAGCAAGCATATTTGTGCTGATGCAAGCTATACCATGTCTCCAAAAGAGCCTCCTGTTCAGAAACTACATGCCTCATGAACCCATTTCCTCACCTTATGATGATTATTCTTCTGACCATCCCTACTATAATACTTACCCTATGCATCCTCCTAACAGAACCTTTCAAACTGTGTTACTGGCAAGCCCCGTTACATCAAAGGGAAGGTAGTAGTTTATGTGCAACAACTGTCCGGCTTTTTGTATTCATATGACTATATTGGTGTGATAACCACCAACACACATGAGTGTGTACTAGTAACACACACTAATCTGTTCAGAGTACATAAAAGTTGTGACACTGATCACACCTGACTTCTCCATCCCGTTACCAGTTCCTCAAAAGTCCACAGATGAAAAAAGGGCCTGATTCTCATTACCCACATGACCCCAATATATGGCAATTTTTCTGATTTTCTTTTTCTTTATTGTTTGTTTTCCTATTTTTTTTTTATTTCATCAATTTTTTAGATCTCTGTGCCATTTTTCTTGCACTTCAGGTTCTCTGATTTTTTGGCTCATTTACAAAATATTTCTACTTCTCTCTGACTCATCTACTACTCACTCTTTCATTTTCAACTCATCAAATTTTCTAATCTCATTCTGTAGCTATAACAGGAGGAGGTATACTTGGAAAAGGCTGGGAGATACTGGAAGATTTCAATTAGATTACATCAGGTCAGACACAGATTCCGAAATCAGATATTGGATTGTAAGGCGTACCCAGGAGCAGATATAGACTCAGATCACAAAATAGTAGTGATGAAGAGTAGGCTGAAGTTCAAGACATTAGTCAGGAAGAATCAATACGCAAAGAAGTGGGATATGGAAGTTCTAAGGAATGACGAGACACGTTTGAAGTTCTCTAACTCTATAGATACAGCAATAAGGAATAGCGCAGTAGGCAGTACAGTTGAAGAGGAATGGACATCTCTAAAAAGGGCCATCACAGAAGTTGGGAAGGAAAACATAGGTACAAAGAAGGTAGCTGCGAAGAAACCATGGGTAACAGAAGAAATACTTCAGTTGATTGATGAAAGGAGGAAGTACAAACATGTTCCGGGAAAATCAGGAGTACAGAAATACACGTCACTGAGGAATGAAATAAATAGGAAGTGCAGGGAAGCTTAGATGAAATGGCTCAGGAAAAATGTGAAGACATCGAAAAAGATATGATTGCTGGAAGGACAGACTCAGCATACAGGAAAGTCAAAACAACCTTTGGTGACATTAAAAGCAACGGTGGTAACATTAAGAGTGCAACGGGAATTCCACTGTTAAATGCAGAGGAGAGAGCAGATAGGTGGAAAGAATACACTGAAAGCTTCTATGAGGGTGAAGATTTGTCTGATGTGATAGAAGAAGAAACAGGAGTCGATTTAGAAGAGATAGGGGATCCAGTATTAGAATCAGAATTTAAAAGAGCTTTGGAGGACTTGCGGTCAAATAAGGCAGAAGGGATAGATAACATTCCATCAGAATTTCTAAAATCATTACGGGAAGTGGCACCAAAACAACTATTCACATTGGTGTGTAGAATATATGAGTCTGGCGACATACCATCTGACTTTCGGAAAAGCATCATCGACACAATTCCGAAGACGGCAAGAGCTGACAAGTGCGAGAATTATAGCACAATCAGCTTAACAGCTCACGCATCGAAGCTGCTTACAAGAATAATATACAGAAGAATGGAAAAGAAAATTGAGAATGTGCTAGGTGACGATCAGTTTGGCTTTAAGAAAAGTAAAGGCACGAGAGAGGCAATTCTGACGTTACGGCTAATAATGGACGCAAGGCTAAAGAAAAATCAAGACATGTTAATAGGATTTGTCGACCTGGAAAAAGCGTTCAACAATATAAAATGGTGCAAGCTGTTCGAGATACTGAAAAAAGTAGGGGTAAGCTATAGGGAGAGACGGGTCATATACAATATGTACAACAACCAAGTGGGAATAATAAGAGTGGACGATCAAGAACGAAGTGCTCGTATTAAGAAGGGAGTAAGACAAGGCTGTAGTCTTTCGCCCCTACTCTTCAATCTGTACATCGAGGAAGCAATGATGGAAATAAAAGAAAGGTTCAGGAGTGGAATTAAAATACAAGGTGAAAGGATATCAATGATACGATTCGCTGATGACATTGCTATTCTGAGTGAAAGTTAAGAAGAATTAAATGATCTGCTGAACGGAATGAACAGTCTAATGAGTACACAGTATGGTTTGAGAGTAAATCGGAGAAAGACGAAGGTAATGAGAAGTAGTAGAAATGAGAACAGCGAGAAACTTAACATCAGGATTAATGGTCACGAAGTCAACGAAGTTAAGGAATTCTGCTACCTAGGCAGTAAAATAACCAATGACGGACGGAGCAAGGAGGACATCAAAAGCAGACTCGCTATGGCAAAAAAGGCATTTCTGGCCAAGAGAAGTCTACTAATATCAAATACCGGCCTTAATTTGAGGAAGAAATTTCTGAGGATGTACATCTGGAGTACAGCATTGTATGGTAGTGAGACATGGACTGTGGGAAAACCGGAACAGAAGAGAATCGAAGCATTTGAGATGTGGTGCTATACACGAATGTTGAAAATTAGGTGGACTGATAAGGTAAGGAATGGGGAGGTTCTACGCAGAATCGGAGAGGAATGGAATATGTGGAAAACGCTGATAAGGAGAAGGGACAGGATGATAGGACATCTGCTAAGACATGAAGGAATGACTTTCATGGCACTAGAGGGAGCTGTAGAGGGCAAAAACTGTAGAGGAAGACAGAGATTGGAATACGTCAAGCAAATAATTGAGGACGTAGGTTGCAAGTGCTACGCTCGGATGAAGAGGGTAGCACAGGAAAGGAATTCGTGGCGGGCCGTATCAAACCAGTCAGTAGACAAAAAAAGCTATAATCAGTCCTCTCATCCTGACCAACTTTCCTCCGAGGTGTCCTAGGTCACTGTATATTGTTAACTCTTACCAGTTTCTTTTCTTTATCTTCACCTCTTTCCCTGTCCGCCCCCAGTAGCTGAGTGCTCAGTGCGACAGAATGTCAATCCTAAGGGCCCGGGTTTGATTTCCAGCTGGGTCGGAGATTTCCTCCGCTCAGGGACTGGGTGTTGTATTGTCCTAATCATCATCATTTCATCCCCATTGACACACATGTCGCCAAAGTGGCGTCAAATTGAAAGATTTGCACCCGGCGAACGGTCTACCCAATGTGAGGTCCTAGTCACACGACATTTTATTTACCTCTTTCCCTCTCTTCTACCAGGATGACAAAAATTGAAGATAACGCTTACTTTTTGTCAACAATGAGATCATTAAAAATGATGCCAAAGTTTTGATAGGTCAAGACTCAGAAAGGAAATCTGACATGTCCTTTTCAAAGTAACCATCCGACGACCCAGGCATTTATCTTTAAAGGAAAAATACATATGGACAACCCTGTAAACTTTGATGACTGGACAAAAATTATAACCTCACTTCTCTCAAACAAAAGTCCCATGTCCTAAACTCTATGTCACCTTGCTTGGTAGCAGAAGCAACTTTTGGTCAGAGCAACAACAATGGAAGCTTTCCATTCTAAATGTGTTCCTACTACTGCTTATGATGGTCACTACACCATCTAGTTACAGTTTGCATAAAGAATCAGCCCGATATGCATTCAAGATCCGCAAAAAAAGCCAACATTGTCATTAACAGACCACTGAACAAACACAAAGAGCTTAAGCCAGAACGTCCAAGCCCAAAGCAGGGTCAAATATCGAATAGCAACTAAGCATGACAGAACTGAACGCATATGGCATATGATACTGAACTGAGACACAGCGGCTCACTTGGCAGGGATACTAAAAAAATGTTATTTTATGACATTTTTACAACAGTTAAGGTGGTATGGTGTGGCTCGGTGGTTTAAGGGTAAAGTGCCAGACTATGGATCCAAAGATCTTAGGTTCCATATCTGATCACTTTCACCTTGGGTAATGTTAGCTGATGTGAATAATACCAAGTTGCACCGCAGTTCAGAGTTCATATTTAACTGTAGTTCCCCATATAACTGGCAGGGTACTTCAATTTAGAAGTTGAAAAAAGGCAAGAGCATACCATCTCCAACAGGAACACGCCTAGTACAGCACTCTTTGGACTCACTGAAAAGAAAACATGTACAATGAGAAGTTAAGTGATTATGACACCCTCTTCCCCTCCACTCTCTGAAACAAAAAGTTGTTACTGCACAAGATTTATTTCAATATACTTTATCAACAGTGAGTAGACCCATGATGATATACCCTGTATGACTGGGGTGCATCATGAAAAGCTTACACACGAAAACACAATAGTGGGTTGGCCCCCAATCTAGCAAGACTTCATTGAACACACATGGGCTATACCAAAATGTGATGTGAGAACCAGCCCAATACACCACAAAATGTGCACGACTGAAGGAGCTGCAGCAACGTTTGAAGCAAATACGATAAACATACCCCACATGGCAGAAACTGTCCCTTAATTCCAAATAGTAGTGGTCAAGCCAAAAAGGGGAACATTTCATCAACACAGTAGTGTTCCTAAAAACTGTCTGTATAGTGTATATTTAATTTATCAGTTAACATAACAAAGAACCTACCCAAAAAATTCTTCAATTAATATTCTCAGAGGATCATTGTTAGTTATGTTTTCTGCCATTTCAGGAATATTTTTATCATGCAATACACGTAATGCAGGAACCATGGCTTCAGGTATTTGTTGAAGGTAAAACAAAACCAGCACTGTCATTGCATAGCTGGAGAACCTGTGAAACATAAAGAGGAAGTTAACAACAAAGAAAGTTTGCTTAGACCAAGTAATATTAGTTACGAGTTTTTGTTGTAATTTATTTTTCATTGTCATAACATGTACTGCATACTTTTTGGTCCCTCAGAAATTAGCTTAAAAGGAATATATGTATTCATCACTAAAAACTTAAAATAATGTTCTCATCTAACAATTACACAGTAGTGACACAAATTGCACCAAATTGTTGAAAAGCAGCACTATTAAACTGATTTCACATGGAAAGACATTTAATGGTGAAATCCTATGTTATTCTTAGAGCCCCTGAGGAGAAGCTAGTCTGATGGCACAACTATTGAAAATAAAAGCTACAGTCTTTTGAGGTATTAGTCAGCTCAAAAGATAAATGTTGGGAACCGGAAAATAAATAATGCATAAAACCTGGAAAAAAATTTATGCTTACTCATCTTATAGATGGTCAGGAATGGCAACCAAGAAATATCATCTAACATAAGTGTATTTTCAAACAACAGAAAGTCCACAATGAAATATCACCAACATTATGAAAAGGACAGATTGCTGCTCACTGTAAAGATGACAAATTGAGTTACAGACAGAATCAAAGGAAACTCCAGGTAGGTATGTCAACAGTGAAGAAAAAGATGGATTGCTATTTACTGTAAAGAAGACTCATTAACTTGCAGGTAGGCACAATTAATAGCCACCTACATAAAACTTTTGGCCACATCCTTTATCAGCAAATGACACACACACACACACACACACACACACACACACACCATTCATATACACAGGCAAGCACACCTCACGCACACATGACCGCCCACTCCAGCATCTCGGGTCAGAATGTAGTTATCGTGTGGGATGCAAGCAGCAATCTGAAAGGGGTGGGGAAAGGGAAGGGCTAGTAGTGAACGGGTGGGCTACATGGCTTTCTTACATCCTACATCCCTGTGATGTTTTCCTGTGTTATTCTTCTCTATACTACTACTCTTCTCCGTGTCCATTCTTTCTCTTCTTTTTCTGTTTATTCACTGTCTTCTAAACTGCATCCACTTCTGACCCAAACTGTATCAATAATCGTCCTTGCACAACACAGACTTCGTGACAACACTGATTGTTAATGCAGTGTCTGATGCCCAGATTCTTTCCTCCGATAGTTATAATCATATTTATTCCTACTGATTGCCTCCTGACGTACTTTAGAATTTTGTTTTCCACACCTGCTCGTGCCACGTGAACTTTTTATCTTCGATCTAACCCAACCCCCCTCCCATTCTCTTTACTTTTCACAACACACACACACACACACACACACAAACACACACACACACACACACACACACACACACACACACACACACACCTCATCATTCCTTTTTTCCCATGTTTCTGGACGTTTTTAACAAATTTGTGTGTATTTTTATGTGATTTCACGCACTTTCACATATCTGTGCATATTTTTACATGTTTGTGTGAATTTTTATGTGTCTATGCGTATTACTGCATATATGTGTGTATTCATTACACATTTTTACGTGTCTTTTAGCTTATCCAACTCCTCTCACAACTATTAACACCTATTTTGTTGATTTCTGTGTTATTCCCATTTCCTTTACACCATTTCGGCCACAGAGGACCCTTGCTCCATTTTTCTGCACCAGTTCAGGAAAGTATCCCATTCCCTCACTAAAACCCAGTCTCACAACCTGTTTCTCAAATGCTGCCTAAACCATGTAACTCCCACAAATGGCCTAACCATAAAGATTCCTTTCTCTGCATCCCACCTCTCCTTTCACAATGACCAACACCTTTTCAGATTCTGCCAATCCCTGGCCCTCACAAAAAGGGTACTGCAAAACACACCTCCATAGCACAGGCATCCCAGAATCACCTCTGCTTCTTCTGCAAGAGACTATTACTTAGCAAGTCTTACTCTGTACATCATATCTCTGAAACTGAATCCCTTTCTCTCCAGCACAAGGAGGAGCATTCCAGAAACGACCTCCATAAGTTATCCGACCAGTTGACATCCTACTGCCACTTCGGAGCACCACTATCAATCTCCTATCATACCCACAATGTTCCTCCTCGTTCAGCCCACATAGAACTTAAAACGTGCCTAGCTGACTCTTTCAACTTGCCACATTCCCCAAAACTCCCTACTGATTCTCCACCACAACCAGAGCCAAAACATTCCCGCAACACTGTTGTTAACCCATCCATCAAAATCCCCAGCTCCAGAAAGTTTCAGTCCTATCCAGAGGGCTCACCTTTAGCCCTACACCCTAATTTAACCATGCTGGGCTTGTCAAAGACTTACTCTCCTTTTTCCCGATCCCTGCAGTGGAAGCATTTCTTTGCCACCAATCCCTCCAACCAAAACCACCCAGAACCCTGCCTCTTCCAGTTCATACCATCATCCAACAGTGACCTTCCCCCCTCCCACCTAACCACCTGCTGGTCACCTTCCAGGAATTCCTTACCTTCAACTTAGCCCCACAATCCTTCCCCAGGACCCTTACTCAGAACGTCAATCTTTCAGTAGAAGAAAGAACAGCCATTCCCAAGCTAAAAACTGATGCTGGTCGAATCATTCTACCAGCAGACAAAGGTTCCACCACTGTTGTTATGAACTGCAGTGAGCACCTGGCAGAAGGCCTCTGCCAATTATCTGACTCCTCCACCTATAAACTCTGTCAGAGTGGTCCCATCCCAGAAGTCCAAAACAACCTCCAATCCCTGCTTAATGCCTTAAGCCCTTCCCCAAACATTTCCCCTGAATCCATTTCCCTCCACAGCCCTATGATGGCCTGCACACCCTCCTCCTCACATGCTCCCCAAAATCCACAAACCCAACAATTCCAGACACCCCATTGTGGCTGGTTATTGTGCGCCCACTGAAAGAATTTTAGCCCTCAATGACCAACTGCTTCAACCTATTGTCTGTAATCTAGCTTCTCACATCAAAGACACCAACCACTTCCTTCACCAATTCTCCACCATCCCCACCCCTTTACCTTCTTGAGCCCTACTTGTCACTGTTGACACCACCTCCGTACACTACAACATCTCTCATGCCCATGGTCTTGCGGTTATTGAACACTACCTTCCCCAACAACCATCAGACTCCAGATCCACTACCCCATTCCTCATAAACCTTGCTAGCTTCATCCTAACCCACAACTACTTCTCCACTGAAGGGAAGGTATATAAACAAATTTGTGGCACAGCCATGGGAACCTGCGTGACACTCTCATATGCCAATCCTTTCTTCATGGAGCATCTAGAGGAGACTTCCTAGCCTCCCATGATATCTTCACGATCTGGACTCTATCTTCATTCCTTCCAACCTCAACACCTTCTCTCCCATTTGTTTCACGTAGTCCTCCTCATTCATCTTCCTAGATGTTGACCTCCTCCTCTCTGATGGCTCCGTCTGCATTAAACACATCAATCACCAACAGTACCTGCATCCTGACAGCTGTCATCCCTTTCACACCAAAAAATCCCTCCCATAGAGCACAGCCACCCAGGTACAGAAAACTCACTTGCTCACTTTGCTGAGGGTCTCACCAATGGCTTGAAAGACAGGCACTATCCCCCAGACCTAGTTCACAAACATATGTCCCATGCCATTTTCCCTCACATCACCAATCCTCGCACCACCCCCAAGAACCAGCCACAAAGGAGTGTCCCCTTCATCACCCAGTGCCATTCCACACTGGAACAAATGAACCACATCCTTCACCAAGGCTTTGATTACCTATCATCTTGCATTAAAATGAGGAACATCCTACCCAGGATACTTCCCACCCCTCCTATAATGGTGTCCAGTCACTCATCCAACCTCCACAACATCCTAGTCCATCCCTATGCATCTCCCAATCCCAACCCCTTACCACAAGGATCATATCCCTGTGGAAAACCCAGGTACGAAACCTCCCCAATGCACCCACTCAGCACTTCCTATTACAATACTGTCACCAGGTTTATCGTACCCCATCAGGAGCCAGATCAACTCTGAAAGCAGCAATGTCATTTACCAGCTCTACTGCAATCATTGCACAGCTTTTTATATTGCTGTAACTACCAACCAGCTGTCCACCAGGATGAACGGCCACCACCAAACTGTGACCAAGAGCAAAGTAGACCACCCTGTGGCACAACAAGCAGCTGAATACAACACACTTGATTTCAATGGCTGCTTCACTACCCAAGCCATCTGGATCCTTCCCTTCACCATCACCTTCCTGAACTGCACAGATGGGAGTTATCCTTACAACACATCCTCTGCTTCTGTAATTATCCCGGCCTCAACCTATGGAGACTGACGGCCTTTGTAGTCTGGTCCCTTCAACCCCACAAACCAACCTACCAACCTATGGTAACTACTGTCCCCACACACTCTGCCCAATAGTTTCCACCCCTTGTGTCCTATAACCTCCTCCTCATTCTCATCTCCCACCCTGTTTATTTGCAGCCCCTTGCCAACACATCTGCCCAGCTTTCCCCAGTCCTCTCCTTCTTTCCCCATTTCCCTGCCCCACAACCTCCTGATGTGGCACTTGTTGGCATTTTAATCCCTGTACACTCCACCAGATAGTGTTTGTCTCTCCCCATCTGTACACTACTCTCTCTTCCCCTTCCCTGCCCCCTCCAGATTGCTGCTTGCATCCCACATGATAGCTGCACTCCAGCCAGAGATGCCAGAGTTGGCAGTCATATGTGGATTAGGTTTACTTGCCTGTATATATGAATGGTGCGTATCTCTCTCTTTTACTAATGAAGGCTGTGGCTAAAAGCCTTATGTGTCTTTTAATTGTGCCTGTCTGCAACTCAGTGTGTTTTCTTTAAGATACATAGCAATATGTCTTTTACTTCATTGTTGGGTTCAGACAGGCACTGCAATAGAATGTTACACATCGAGATTTTGGTTGAAGCCTTCTTCACACACACACACACACACACACACACACACACACGAGACCGCTATTTATGGGCCACCCTAGCTGGATTGGCAAGAGGAAGTGATTATGTGTGCGTGAGTTGTGCTTTTCTTTGTGTGTGTGTGTGTGTGTGTGTGTGTGTGTGTGTGTGTGTGTTTTTACTCGAAGTAGGCTTTGGCCAGAATCTCAGTGTTTAACAGTCTTTCTGTAGTGCCTTGTCTGTAAATTGACATCTCCTCTTTACAGCCTGCAACACAGGGGGTCCGGGTTCGATTCCCGGCAGGAGAATTGGTGTTGTGCGTCTTTCATCATCATTTTCATCATCATTGACTCACAAGTCGCCAAAGTTGCGTCAACTAAAAAGGCCTTGCAATACGGCAGCCGAACTCCCCCAAAAGGGGCCTCCCGGCCAACAATGCCATCCGATCATTTATTTTTCTTTTTTTAATCCTTTCCATAAATAGAAATGTATTTTCAATACCTTTCACTAAGGGACACCAGTAAAAGGATAGAAGGGAAGTTCCCACAACCCTTCTCGCTGCCATAGCCACGTTTTTAATTAAGCTATAGAGTTAAAATAGACTTTATACATGTTGATTTAGGTACTATTACAGATGTTATTCTGCCATTCATTGAAAATATGTGCTTGGAGATGACTGATCATATTGCTTAGCGTGTGACGGGTGTTTCTTAAACGGTGGTACTGTTACAGGTTTTCAACATATGATCACAGATAAATTCTCAAAAGCTATGTATTTTCATTGTGCTTTCCACCAGTTGAGCCAATTAACAGTAACATCACAAATGCATCAGAAATTAGAAGCACAATTTAAATGATGAAATCAAACAATGGAAAATCCAGAATGGAATGTAACAGCTAATCACCATACAGCGGAGATGCTAAGTTGCAGATAGGCATAACAAAAAGACTGTCAGAAAGTGAGCTATTGGCCAACAAGGCCTTCTTTGACAATGCGCACATGCAACTAACACACACATGACCACAGTCTCTGGCTGCTGAGGCTAGACTGTGATTGTGTGTGTGTGTGTGTGTGTGTGTGTGTGTGTGTGTGTGTGTGTGTGTGTGTGTGTGCACGCGCGCACGTTGTCTACTTTCGATGCAGATCTTGTTGGCCATAAGCTCACTTTCTGACAGTCTTTTTGTTATGTTTATCTGCAACTCTGCATCCTAGTATAGGGTAAATTTAAATGATCATGTACATAAAATGTTTTCTGCAAAAGAACTCTTAGAAAGGAGCAACTTGAAACCATGGTGTTTTGCAAAGGTACTCTTAGACAGTTGAAACCATGTTGCCTAACAAGATGGCTTGAAACCATGTAAATGTTTTCTACAAGTTTTGTAATTATCAAGGAAGCCCCAGGCAGCCTTTTTACTGATTATGGGGTGAAGGAAGAAACATTTTCACGATCTTTCCAGTTAGATGTTGCATCATCATGTGTAACATTCATCATATGTCTGAAAATCACACAAAGCTATTGTTATGATCTACAGCCAGTTGTGGATTTTTTACTTGCATTCTGTACTCCAGGGTGTAAAATATTTCAGCAGACGGCAGCTGGTATGTTTTGTGGAGAAGCAAGAGAGAACAACAATTCCACTAACAACTTATACTGCCAAAAGGTCGTAAAGAGTAAAATTTATGTTTATTCAATGCTCATGCAGGAAGAACACAAAAGATCAGTTTGGAAGATTTAGCCATAGATTAGTAAAAAAGAGTGAAAACATTCAGTCTACTTTTTATGAAAATCCTGGGTATCGTGGTGTATTTATAATTCTACATCAGAATGTTCTCCACAACTTGATTCCAACTGCATATTTTATAGCTCATTTTTAACATCTACTCATTTAATGAGCATAAAATTTTAATTGATTCCAAATGTGATTTTGTTGCATCATCTGAGATTCAATATTAATGCAGTGCAGTGTCTGAGACACATTCGCTTCGGTGTAAATGAGGTGTTACACTAGTTCACGCATGTTCACTGTAGTACGAACCAAGCTTTATAACATGGAAATGATACAATATGATGATTTTTACTTGGCTAGGGGATACAGTGAAAATATAAATGGCTCTGAGCACTATGGGACTTAACATCTGAGGTCATCAGTCCCCTAGAACTTAGAACTACTTAAACCTAACTAACCTAAGGGCATTACACACATCCATGCCCGAGGCAGGATTCGAACCTGCGACCATAGAGGTCGTGCGGTTCCAGACTGAAGCGCCTAGAACCGCTCGGCCACACTGAGTCAAAATATACTTTTTAATTGAAATCATTGCCTCAATTTCTGCTGTGGAGATATTTTCAAGTTCAAAATCACAATTAAGACTGTTCCTTAAACTGTGCTGTTTATGAAATATTATAACATAATGCCTTTCACTTTTTTATCCATGTGTTTCATAGATTTCTATTACCTTGCACTTGAAAATAGCTCTACAGCTGAAATTGCAATATTGAAATAAATAAATAAATAAATGTCAAATGGCAGCAATGATTTCATTCTTAAGTATCATATGGCTTCTGAGTGCAGGAAGCCCAGTTGCTGTGTTGTATCAACATGTCAGTTTTAAAATGTAGGCAGTATCAAGTGTGTAAGGCTCTTTTAATAGTTCTTAATTGTAATTAATGTATTCATTCATCTGAATCCAAAATCCACTTCCATAATCCTTCTTCATCTCTGACGGGAAATCTGAACATTTTTATTCAGGACTTTCCATCTGCTCCTTCCACAGTTAATACACTAACAGGCACTCGGCATGACGACTCAATCCTCTAGCACTATTCAGATAGAGCTGTCCTTCATAGTGCTAGCCAATGGAAAGTAACTTGGGGCTGCTTGTGGCTCGGCAAGGTTGCCACAAATGTAACCGAACAGTCTGTTTCTTATGCGATCTGGGTCGCTACCCTCCACAAGACCACATCACTTCGTGATGTTGTGGGTATGTAATACGGTAAGTAAACTTTATAAGTGGAGCAGAGGTAAATATCAAACCTTTAAAGTGACAGTAAGGTCTGCAAAAGGGAAAATCCACTAACATAAGTAACTCCCACAAAGGGTAGATTGTTATAGTCCAGTGCCAGGAAATAAACACAACGGACACAGCGAAGTTGGTCAGCTGTTACTGTGGTACTGTCATGATCATCTGTGGAAAGCAGTTGGAAGATGGTGAAACTACAAGTAGGTGACAAAGTGTTTAACATGGAGGACAGAGGCTTGTCCACTTTGTAAAGCTAGATGGGCAACAATCTGAGGCAGATTGGATGTCACAGTACAATGACAATGCAGGCTCAAATGTTTCAGAGCATGCCATTCAGCACACACTGCTGAACATGGGGTTATGCACCAGACAACCCACATGTCTTCCCGTGCTGAACTAATCACATTGTCAATTATGACTGCAGTGAGTACAGAATCGCTGAGAATGAACTGGGTATCAATGGAAACATGCTGCCTGTTGGGTGAATCACATTTCTTGTTACACCGGGTCACTGGTCATTTCTCAACACTCTATCATCTACACGAACAGCTGCTCAAAACATGCACTGTGCCAAGGATGCAGGCTGAAGGAGGTAGCATTATTCCCTAGGCTTCCATTGGACCCTTGGTGCTAATCAGAGGCATCATGACAGCTATGGACAACTCTCTTTCATGCTTTATGTCTTCCACATCAATGATAGCTTCCTCCAGCAGTATAAATACCCCTGTCACAAGTACGGAATCATGCTACAGAGGTTTGACATACACGACAGTGAACTTGTGTTGATGTGTGGGCCACCAATTCGCCTTGTCTGATACTGATGGAACGCACCTGGGATATTATTCGGCACCAGTGTGCACACAAATCATAGGACCCATAGAACCATATTTTACACGCAATTGCATTATTTGTGCATAGACATCTAGTGCCAAATACCTGTGGAAACCTACCAAAAAATTATCAAATCAATGCTATGTAGAATTGTTGCTGTATTGTGCTCAAAAGGTAGACCACCCTGCTATTGTATATAAACACACTATTTCTGCCATCGTCAATTATTCTGCTACCCAAAACGAATAACTAACCTACAACTTTTAGTTTCTCATTTCTTAATCTAATTCCCTCACCACTGGCCAATTTGATTCAACTTATGTCCCATAGCCTTCTTTTAAAACATTATACCATTCCATTAATTGTGTTGCTGTCTCTGAAAGAATTGCTAGGCCGTCCACAAACCTCAAAGTTTCAATTTATTCTCCCTGAACTTTCAATCACTTTCCAAATTTCTTCTTTGTTTCCTTTACTGCTAGTTCAATATGTAGATCAAATAACATCAGCAATACACTACAATTCTTTCTCTCTCCCTTCTCAATTATTGCTTCCCTATTGCTTGGTTTTAATTTAGGTCTTTCAGTACTCTGTCAAATTCTTCTCACACTACCGTATCTCCCATCTCATCTTCATTTAGTTCCTCTTTACTTTCAATAAATTGCCTCCAAGCACATTTCCCTCGTACAGCCCTTCTATATATTCCTTCCACTCCCCCCACCCCTTTTTTTAACTTGCTATCTGAGCTTTTGATATTTATAGAGCAGTTTCTCTTCTCTCCAGAGGTGTTTTTAGTGTTCCTATAGGTTGAATCCATCAAAGCCCTAGTCATGAATTATTCTACAGTCTCACATTTGCCGTTTAACCATTATTGCTTGGGCATTTTGCACTTTCTGTCACTCTCATTTTTAGATATCGGTATTACTTTTCATCCACTTCATTTGCTGCATTTTTATATTTTCTCCTTTCACCAAAAATATTCAATACCTCCGGTGTCACTCAAGGATTTCACTACTTCTTGTCTTTTTGCCTATTTTATCACTCACCATTGCATCTCTCAAAGTTACCCATTTGTCTTCTTTTGTATTCCTTTCCCCTGTTTCAGTCAATCACTGCCCAATGCACCCTCTGGAACTCTCAAAACTTCTGCTTCTTTCAATTTATACAAGTCCCATCATCTTAATTTCCTACCTTTCTACATTTTCTTCAGTTTTAATCTGTAGCTCATAACTAATAAATTATGGCCAGACTGTTCCCGGAAACATCTTGCAGTTTAAAATGTGCATTCAAAATATTTGGCTATCATTCTATATAATGTATAAGAAAACTTCTTGTGCCTCCAAATTTCTTCCAGGTATAAAACCTTTCATGAAAGAAAATCACACAGTATAATATCGGCAACAGTGCACCACATACACGTTGTGATTTTGGTGTATGGGGGCAACCTGCAGGAAATGATCCATGAGAGGATAGGTAGCAGAAAAAAGTCATATGGGCATATGGCCAGAAGTGTGTTCCAAGGGAGGTACACCATCTCGAAAGTGGAGATAAAAGATAGCTGAGAGTGTAGGTTTCAATTATTGAAAGCATACACACCAGGTATGTGGGAATGTTCTTCTTGTACTATGGTTTTCGATCCACACTCAAGAGGCATTAATGTTGTCCATGATGGGACTGCATTCACACATTGGTACTAGGTGACATCCACTTCAAGATTGTTGCCGACTCACTGAGGTGTGGACGTGGGTCAAGTTCTGCAGCACTGTGTAACAACCAAGAACAGATCAACAAGGTCTTTACATACAGACAGACAGGCGAACAACAGAGGGCAGAAGTCAGTATGATTGTTTGCAACAATATTTCTCCATCTGTGAGAGACACACTCATTCATAGGAATGGGTAACCATGACAGGTGGCTGCACTCACTACGTACACATGACTTGGAGGAGGAGGAGATTAGTGTTTAATGTCCTATCAACAAGGTCAAGACGGAGAGCAAGCTTGGATTAGGGAAGGAAATCAGCTGTGCCCTTTCAAAGGAAACATCCCAGCTTTGGAGGACAAGGCTACCTTTATGAAGTTTGGATATTGTCAACCTTCACAACACCCACATTAGGGCTACACAGAATCCCCACTGTATGGTGGCAGTAAATCAACACCAGTTGAGCCTCACTATGTGGGCAGGGATTACTGGCGACCGCTTCGAGGACCAATCATCCATACATAATGCCTCACTGACGTGGTATATCTCTGTGCTTTCTGCAGAGCGCCCTGTGCTCCCTGCGCCTTGGGTGGTATAAACGGCGATGTGGCTACTGTGTGCTGGTACTACAGCTCACTTTGCCATTTCCATGCAGAGGTTTCTTAATATCTACACTGGCTCATAGACTGGATGAGGTAGTCCGATCACCTGGTCACCGAATATCAACCCTTTTTATATTTCTTCCTGTGGAGACACCTGGACGAAGTTGTGTGAGGGGCCATCCCAAATGTGCAGACTCTAGAACAGTGCATTCACATTGCCTATAATGCCATTCAGTTGGAGGATGGCAAGTCTGAACATGTGCATGAATCACTGTTGCATCATGTTCGTGTATGCTTAGAGGACCATGCGGCCATTTTGAACACATTGTCACAGCATGTTGTACATTGCATTGTGCTATACAGACACACTGTGTATTTCCTGCCATACAGTTACATGACCTTCACACTCCATATCCCCACAGGGATTGTTTCCTGCAATCTATCCCCATTTTGCAAAATCATCCTTCGTAAGACATTTACATCAATTGATAGTAATTGACTGTTCTGTGTGTTATTCCCTTATTGCCTATTTTCAGGTACCAAAAAGTTGTGGTCTGAAAGAATCAAACAATGTAAAATCAAAGATGGGGAATGTAACAATATTATGAAAAGGAAAGTTGCTATTCACCATATAGTGGCTATTCGCCATATACCGGAGATACTGAGTCGCAATAGACACACCAAAAATACTGTCACAGAATTAGCTTTTGGGAGGATAATTACAGTCTGTGAAGGCTTCAGTGGGACCCTCCAAACCTCGTACAAAAACAATCTCCCATGCCTTATCTTTCCAGTCTCCCACCACCTCCCAAAGTCTCATCATCCGGCCACAGAGGAGCATTCCCCTCATAACTCAGTACCACCCAAGACTGGAGCAACTGAATTACATTCTCCATCAGGGCTCTGACTACCCTTCGTCATGCCTTGAAATGAGGAATGTCCTGCCCATTATCCTTCTCACCCCGCCCACAGTGGTATTGCGCAGTCCACCGAACCTACACAATATACACATCCACCCCTACATAACGCCTGCTACCAACCCCTTACCTCATGCCTCATATCCCTACAATACACCTAGATGCAAGACCCGTCCCGTACATCCTCCCACCACCACCTACTCTAGTCCTGTCATAAACATTACCTATTCCATCAAAGGCATGACTACCTGAGAAAGCAGTCACGTGATCTACAAGCTAAGCTGCAACCACTTTGTTGCATTCTATGTGGACATGACAACCAACGAGCTGTCTCTCTACATGAACGGCCACCAACAAACTGTGGCCAAGGAACAAGTAGACCACCCTGTTGCTGAGCACACTGCCCAAAATGACACGCTTCATTTCAATGACTGCTTCACAGCCTGTGCCATATGGATACTGCCCACCAACACCAGCTTTTCTGAATTGTGCAGATGGGAACTCTCCCTGCAATATATCCTACGTTCCAGAAACCCCCCTGGCCTCAACCTTCATTAGTCATTGTCCCCACCCACCCAACCCCTTTTCTGTTTCCATTCCAGGATTACACAGTCCTCATTCCACCAACACACCCAGTCTTTTTTCTTTTCTGCATAATTTATTTATTTATTAACCTTACAGTGTGACCCACCACCTTTGTAGCTATAGTGGATTGTTTAGTACTACAAACTAGACAATTTTCCGATATTTGGTAGTTTTCTACTTTTTTTATATAATTGAATTGTTAATTAAAAACAAAACAAAAGAAAAAAACATAATGTACAAATGGAAAAATTGGCTATATTCTTAAGAAGAAAAAATACATGAAAGGGAAGATTCAGATAGCAAAAGAAAGATCTCTTTACCTAGCTATTTCAAGTGTGAGTGTGTGTTTCTGTGTGTGTGGGGGGGGTTAAATCTTCGAGCCTGTCTCACCTGAATTAGCATATTCTATTATGGTTACTACTACATGTATGTACATTGTAATATTAACTCTTAAGTGATCTGTGTATAAGGAAGGTATGACAGTACTCTATATTACTACAATTGCTTCCTCCAATTAATAGCACCATAAGCATTAGAGGAGTCTCGGGAGATGACCTCGAGCCTCGTCTTCTCGAAGGGCACATTTTATCTATGTTGTGCGCTTGTGTTTGTGTATTTACGTCTTATTATACTGCATATGTATGTTTATGCACAATTTTATAAAGTTCACCTTTTACAGTTTGCATCTTACACATTTCACAAATTTGCTGTTTTATTTATATTACTAATTTGTTTCTAAATTCGATGTTTGTATTACTTGTAGTGTTGTTGCAGTAGTATGTTATGCTACTACCCTGTATATGTATCTAGTAACTTGGAGTGTTCATGTCATCACCTGTGTCTATACGTTCATCTGTTTCCATATTGGTGTTTATTGTCCCATGCATCATGTTCTGGTGTAGGGTGTGTTTTTGGTTGTGATCTTGTATATGCTTGTTGCTGCTACAAGTCTTGTGTAACACATTTGATATTTCATCAGTGGTGCAGTTACGCACGTTCCAGTTATATGGGTCTCTTGAAGCTTGACTTACATCTTCAATTTCTGATGTCAGCCTTAAGTATGTGAGCGTGCCATATTTTAGTGTTGTGTGTTTGGGGGATCCATATTGCCCATATACACACATATCACTCTGGCTAAGGCCAAAGCAGGGCAGGTGTGTAGGGTAAGAGACCTGGATTGAGAGGAAGCATACCAACACGTCTGAGCTTCAACTGTTTCTGGATGTCCCAGGAGGAGGAGAAAAACTGACAGTCCTTGTCAAATATTTCCCTTTTTTTTTTTTTTTTTTTTTTTTTTTTTTTTTTTTTTTTTTTTTTTGCCACGTCTCAACCTTCCAGAGATTTAATTGTTGTTCTTCTGTAATATGCTCATGCTCCCCTGTTATCTCATATACCTTACACAGTCTTCCCCTTTTAAGCCAGTATGCTGCTGCTCTGTGTCTAATGGTTATGTCAATAGGGTATGTTTCCAGTACAATGCATATGACTTCTGCAGATGTAGTACCAAATGCCCCTGACATTCTGAGCAATACACCTCTTTGTCCACACCTCACAATGGTTTTTTGGTTCACAAGTGAAAATTGATGTGCCCAGGCATTTCCTGTGAAACACATAGAGTCATACAGAGCTGTAAGATACATTCACAATGTCTGCTATGGTAGTCTGTAGTGAGTCAAGTTTAGCATGGCAAGTTTGTGCATTGGTCTTGTTGCTTTTTCAGTTGTAAGTCTTAGGTGCTCATTGAATGTTAGTGATTCGTTATATTCCTCTGTATACTAGTGTTGTTCAGCCTAATGGTGGGGTTTCTCTGCAAGGCTCCCTTGGTCAGTAAATATACTGCCTTGTTTGCCACAACTGTGAGCTTGTTATGGCTGGACCAATCACTTATTTTTATAAGGAGTTGTGCAGCCTTGCTTTTGAGTGACATTCTTGAGTTTGCAGTTATTACTACTACCAAATCGTCTACCCCAGAAAATTGGCCCACAGATTGAGCCTTGCGAGCATCCTTTTGTTATTTTCTTGATAACCTTTCGTGTTCCTGCTTGCCATTGCAACACCATCTTTTTTCAGTAGTCGAGTAAGCTATTGCATAAAACTGTTGATGTCTGCATATCTCATAGCCTTGCAAACAAGGCAGGCCATGAGAGACTGTTGAAGGCACCTGCTATATCTATTGCTGTGAAACACATAGATTCAAACAGAGCTGTATGATACATTCACAATGTCTGCTATGGTAGTCTGTAGTGAGTTGCGTTTAGCATGGGGTATTTTTCTTGTGTGTACTGTATTATTTCCAGTGCACAATTAACTGCACCATCTATTGAACTTTTTGGTCTAAATCCATACTGATATGGACTAATGCTGAAGAGTGTCCTGTGTGAATGTAGTTGATTACACAGGAGCCTCTCCTGCACCTGAGCCAAAGTGCTCAAGGTGCAGATGAGCCTGTAAGTCTCTGGGTCTGTTGAGTTCCAATCCTCTGATTTTTTTAAAATTACTATGTTTGTTGTTTTTCACATGGCAGGGACCCTAACTTGAGTAGTGCTTCATTCAGCAACTCTGTTAGAAAGAAGGTGACCAGTGCAACAGCATTTTCTAGTGATTCTGGGAGTATGCCATCTGGGCTGAGAGTGATCTTATTCCTAATCGTCTTATTGCTAAGGCTATCGCGTCTTGGGCAAATGGGGCAGTAATGGGCCATTTGGATAGATGTCCTCCATTTGTCTTTGTGAGGTTGTGTGATGTTGCTTGTCATTCACCTTTACGTCATCAGGGAGAAGCTCGTTCAGCAGCTACTCTGCTGTACATTTCCATCCTCTTGTAGTAGTGCCATCTGTGCACCTAGAGTTGACAGTACTGTTGGCATCTTAACCTTCTCTGTTAGAAGTTTAAATGGTTCCTCCCATGTATTGTTTTGGAGCTGAATTTTGACAAAATCGTTCCAGTGATCCTGTCTGGTCTTGTATAATTTGTTTTAATATTTTTGCTTTGCATCAGTCTTACCTCCCTCTCTTGTGCCGTTTTTGATTTTTTGTAATGTATTCTTTTAGTGCCTTTCCTTAGTTCTCAGTGGACCAGGGCAGTTTCTAGTTCGGTGCACCATTAGTCTCCAGGATAGCTAATTGTTCTACTTTTTGAAGCAGGTCCATCAGAATGTGACCTTTGTATAGCTACCACCGACTGTATAGACAGAAAATTTTTCAACTATGTTCTTTAATTTTTGCCAGTCAACCTCGTTTAGAAGAATGATGTGAAGTTGGTGTGTTTGTGTCTGTTTGTATGAGTATGGCATTGTGGTCATTGTGTGTAACATTTTCTAGTACTTTCCATTTGCTGATTTACATTATAGACTGTTGTATCTGCTAGTGAGATGACAATATTGCTGGATCCTCCTGCACTGTTGCAGTATGTAGGTGACTGTCCTGCTTTGTTTGGAACAAAGAGGCTATATTCAATTATTACGTCAACTAACATTTGTCCCCCAGTGCCTGCTCTGTTTGCGTGCAACTGAGTCGACCGTGCTTGATGTCACTAAATATAAATAATCTTTTGTCCACAGAAAATTGTGCTATAACTCTTATTTGGTCACTAAAGGGCTCTATGTCATATGAATACTGTGGATACATGGATGTGATAATCCAAGTTTCTCATTCATGCATAATTTCAGCTGTGGCTACATGTTCAGAACAAAGTTGTGTTATTTTTGCGACTACGTAATTTATGTTTCCTATTATAATTGCATTTTGGGTCCCAGTAATTGTTATGAGATGTTTGGGAAGGGCTGAACTCTCCCGCCATGAATAAATGGCCCTTGGAGATGGATTACATCTGCCTGTACTCCGTTCAGAAGTCTACCCAGTTCCACTCCAACTGAAGTGCTCCTTTCACTGTTTAGTTGTAAAATTTTCACAGCACAGGGTATCTAGTAAAGGCATAGCTCTTAGGTTCAAAAATGGCTCAAATGGCTCTGAGCACTATGGGACTTAACATTTGTGGTCATCAGTCCCCTAGAACTACGTAAACCTAACTAACCTAAGGACATCACACACATCCATGCCCGAGGCAAGATTCGAATCTGCGACCGTAGCAGTCGCGCGGTTCCGGACTGCGCGCCTAGAACCGCTAGACCACCGCGGCCGGCAGCTCTTAGGTGTTGTCTCTTTAGGGTCGTAATAAATGCAACCATGTGCCCTTACTAAGTCCTTATAAACTTTATCTATGTTTAAACCTCCATCTCTTCATGCACATGCTTGTCCTAAGAGTCTGTAGAGCTCATGGTGGTTGGTTGTCAGGTGCCCTAACCAAAATATCTTTCTGTCAGTCTGCTCCGTTGTAGGGAAAGATATTTTTGGCCCTTTCCCGTGACTAACGTGTAACACCAGATGCAGAAAAGTATGGAAAATTTCCCCGTTTTCTAATCTACTTGTGTGTAAGTTAATCTCCAGATTATCATAATCAATTACATTATTATTGTGTTGTTTGGGGTTTATGTGTGTATCCTATGAAACATCCTGACATTTGTCTTCCTCTACTGTTTGTGTACACTGGGAATTGTGTGTGGATGAAGTATTTTTAATTTATTATCAGGTAGATTGTATTTAGCATTGGACTTTCAGTATCTCTGTTTTTGGAATTTTGTTTGCCTATCTTGAGGTTATTTGGCAATCGAGTGTTTTCTTTGTGGCTATTTCCCTGTGTGTCTGTGCTGTGTGTTCTGCCACCATATTAAAAATGTACGGGCTCTATGTATGATCTGCATTTGCTACATTTGGCATAGTCTGAATGTAATTTTAATGATGTGTTTTGACATAGTGAACTGTTAACAAGTGTTGTATCTTTTCGTGTTTCTTCTACTGGTGTGTCAATACATCTATCTGTTCATTGTTTTTTGGTGTTGTGAGATGAATATGTGTTGGTACCACTGAGTTGCCCAAGGGCATCCTTTTGTGTTTGTTTTCTGATTGTATCATTCCCCATTACACTAGTAGAAAACATCCTCTTCCAGCACATCCACTCGTAGCAGAAGTCCAGTCTGGAAGATTGCCCACTAGAATATTTCGTGTTTTATCTGTCTACCTACATTGTAGCCAACGGCTCCCTGCACACACATTGTCTACGTAATCACTGATGTTAAAATATCTTTGCTGTATTATGTCACACATTTGCAGCAAGGTAAGATCTTTTGTTTCGAGAACTGTTAATTGTTATGTACCCACGTTGTCACCAAGCGACTGCACACTGCCAATCCCATATTTTAGTTGATGGAGACTTATGTTTGTGCTTTCATGCATTGTTTCTTTGCATACCTATAACTGTATTTAAGGATGGCTTCAGTGTCTGACTGTTGTATTTGTACTACATGTTAATGAACATTGTCAGTAATGTCATATTCGGTGCACACTATATGCCTCTTGGCAACTGCTTGTAGGCAGGAGAGTCAGCTTCCCTGCCGTATCACATGTCCTGTTTCTATATTTGCATGAGATACATCAAACTATTGCTTTATCTTGGCATTCTGACTTCTTGTGGCCTGGCTTCGCACATTATCCACAGACTGGTTCTTTATCACAATGTTTAGGTGTGTGACCTAGGCCCCAGCAATTGAAGTATTTCTGAACGGCCACAAAATCTCAAACTGAATACAAACTCTTTCACTTTGCAACACTACAAAACAAACCCTTTGAATGACTTCGATTAGATTAGATTAGATTAGATTAATACTTGTTCCATAGATCATGAATACGACACTTCGTAATGATGTGGAACGTGTCAGGTTAATAAAAGATGTCTGTACAAGAAATTACATTACACAAAATATTGCATGACACTAATGATTAAGTTTTTTTTTTTTACTTACTTTATATCTAAAAATTCAGCCAATGAGTAGAAGGAGTTGTCATCTAGAAATTCTAGATCTAGGGCACTATTAACTGTTCGTTTACCATTAACTGTTCGTTTACCTTTTGGGCCTGTTTTGAACTTCTGGCTTGAGATGCTGGAATTGGTGGATGTGTGTGCATGAGGTGTTCTTGCTTGTGTGTGTTGATGGTGTGTGTGTCTCTTTTACTGACGAAGGCTGTGGATAAAAGCTTTATGTAAGTGTCTTTAACTGTGCCTGTCTGCGACATGACATGTCTTCTTTGCAGTAAATAGCAATCTATCTTTTGCTACATTTTTTATTTTGACTTCTTCATAGAACTCTTCCTTAGATTTATGTTCACTTAAGATGATCTCATATAGTCCCTCCAGTAAGTCCTGATCAGTTATGAGTAGTTGCGACCTGATATACTGCAAGGAGAAGTCAGGATTTCCTTGGCTCTTCACATCTAATATCTTTTAGTTTGGGTATCTTTCCTAAGATTTTTCGTTTGTCTGCTTATGTTTTTGTTTCTAAGATGACTGTGTTTGCTGTGGATCTAATTGCTTTTATTTTTACTCCATCTTGTGTGGGATTTATTGTTTTAGCGAATGTTTCATGTAAGGCCTTGGCATCTGGATTGTTTTCTGAGTTGATGAAGAGAACACTCAACTGTTTTGATTTGGTTTGCTGTATGCATTCTTCTACTCTGCTATTTGGTTTTGAAGCCTGAGCAAGCAGCTCCAACTGCTGCAAAGGACAGTGAATTCTTTCCAGGGCATCTGGTGCATTGGCGTTATCTAATCCTTTACATAAATGCTCATTTTATTTACTTAATTCCTCTTTTTGCTCTTCTAATTTTGTTTGAGTAATGACAAGTGCCATTTTTCACTGTTGCTCATATTAACTGTTAAGGTTCTTTTTTGCCTCAGTTCATTCTGAAGTTCCGATTTGAAGCTCAGTTGTGCAGTGTGTTGTTTGACTGTGATCTGTCAATCACCTCGAATGAGTGTGTCAGAACATTCCAACACTGCAGGAGAGACAGCTGTGTGTGGCGGGCCACCACATGGGAGATTGGACAGGTTTGTGCAACCTCGTTGGGACGAAGACTAATGCCTCAACCAATGGCTCACCATGACTTTGTTGACCACCAGGTTTTCACAAACATTCTGCAAGTGCCTGTGAATATATCCAATGCTCTGGTTTTCTGCCAAAAGAAACTCAATTGTATTATCTGCTTGAACTCACTTCCATTACGTATGCCATTCCGAAGGCTATGTATACTGCCTCCATCTGTCTGAACATCATGGAACTACAGGGGATGAAGTGGGAATATTCCTAGATTTCACATTTTTTCCAACCAAAATTGGCAGCAGGGGGCAAAAACAAAAGCGTTGCATTACTTATTGAACACCTCTTGCATGCATAACTAATAAACAGAATGTGGCACAGAAAATGTGCATTTACCTAACAACTGCTGGTTCAAAGACTCCAGCAATTTCCCTGTCAAACATAAAAAACAAGTCATGCTTTCTTCATCCAATTGAAACAATCTCTTCTTGAATGTTTTGGATTCTTTCACCTTCAGACAAAGCATTTGTGGCTGTTTCTATCTTTCATTTTCTTTATTTACATCCCTAATCAACCATCTTCAGCTGATTTCCCCATCTTGTGGATTCTTTCTCTGCAAATCACCAATTTTAACACTTATGCAAAACAGGCATAATGTCTTATGGGATAACAGCAATCAGTGATTTTATAATGTTACTTAAAAACCGTCTTGATTGCAAATTTTTTTATTCATATGACCGGTTTCGGTTCATTCAGAACCATCTTCAGATCTGTAAAAATGATGATACTAATTTACTATTTCACGGAAGCAAATCTTTTTCATCCTATCTAATCAACATCAAATGTACCAGAGTGTACCTGATATTTCAGTTACAGGAGCAACCCCTCCAAATCCAGCAATTTGTATATTACAGGAGATATGTTGACGACTCCATTTTATTATACAAAGGAGATAAAAATGATATCGAAAACTTAGCACAAAAAATGAGCTCTCAACACCCGAAAATTAGATTCACCATGGAATTTGAAGAAAAGAACCGTATAGATTACTTAGATTTAACACTAATAAAGAAAGATGGCAAGCATGAATTTAGCATATTCAGAAAACCTACGTGTACAGATGTCGTTATCAATGAGAGCTCTTGTCACCCACCGCAGTACAAATGGGCATATTTTACTTCGATGGTATACAGGCTACTAAGATTGCCACTAAGTCAACAGGAAGTAGAAAAGGAGTTAAGTGTTTTAAAACAAGTGGCCGTAGCGAACGGATATACTTGTAAGCAAGTGATGAATATTTATAGGAAGATAAAGAAGAGGCAAATGGAACAAATAAAAGGAAGTCAAGTAGCAGTTAAGAGGAACAACAAGAAAAAATATGTAGCTCTCACTTACAATGGAAGAATTACAGATAAAATTGAAAGATGCTTTCGTAATCCGATGTTAAAATAGGGTTCCGAACAAATAACACGTTAAAATTGAAGCTCTGGCATAGAATATGTAATAGTAGGAATAAATTTCAGGATTCAGGTGTATATAAGATCAAATGTAATGACTGCTGTAAACAATATATAGGGCAGACTGGTAGGAACTTTGAAACCAGATTCAGGGAGCACACCTACTCTCAAAACAAAACAGCTTTTGGGGCGCATATGAGTGCGACAAAGCGCTCAGTCACGAACATTGAACACAATTTAGACATCCTGCATAGAGCCCATAAGGGACGGTTTTTTAACATTTTGGAAGAAATTGAAATATCCACCCACAAAAATAAAGATCCGGATTTAATCCTCAATGAGCAAAGCGAATTCAATCATAACGCCTATTTTAGCATTTATGACGACCTACTAAGATGACAACTGTTGCTTGTGGAGATCCAGGCCGACGGATGAGAGATGGTGCGCGGTGGAGAAGCCGGAAGACGCGTGCAGTGCCTGGCGTCGTTGACGGGGCCCTCCTGTGCGGCCCTCTTGCCCGCGGCAATGGACATCAGATGACTGAGCAGACCGCGGCACAACACCGAAATGGCGGGAAATACGGAAGCAGACCGTAGACGAAAACAAGTTCACATCATAATTTTACTGTTTTTTTATTAATGCTGACAAGTACAGATTTTAACCTTGACATCTACATATTTTAATTAAGTATTTTTAATTAATAAAAAAAAGATCTACTGAATATAGCATGTGCAAATGGAATGTAACAAATGTACCAGAGGCCACCTTTCGGTAATAGCGTTATAATTAATATAAATGACGTGCACTCTGCCAACCAATTTTATGTGACGTAGCATGTGAAAATTGCTGGATTTGGACGGGTTACTCCTGTAACTGAAATATCAGGTACGCTCTGGTACATTTGATGTTGATTAGATAGGATGAAAAAGATTTTCTTCCGTGAAATAGTAAATTAGTATCATTATTTTTACAGATCTGAAGATGGTTCTGAATGAACCGAAACCGGTCATATGAATAAAAAATTTGCAATCAAGATGATTTTTAAGTAACATTTAACACTTATAGCTCTTAATTTCTGATCAATTAACTTCCATCAGCAAAGGAATAACAAACAGAATTTTCAGTATGGATATAAAGACACACCAGTTGTGAATGGTATTGGTACATTATTGATTCACAACACGAACTGATTTTTGAAGCACTATCACTGTTTAGCATTCATTTCCTAAAGTTCCCCTTAATTATTCTTGTAGTGAGTTAAGAGTTATTCTTTTCTCCATCTATGGGAGTATTTTTCAACATCCATTCCCTCTATTCCTTTTCATAAAGCTCTGGAGATGGTGCCCTTCAACTTTCAAAAACAAAAGATTCACATTAGACACTTTCCGTTGTTACTAGCTTTGCAGAATTTGCAAAAGGACACAGTTGGAATCTGAGTTTGAATTTCAATCCATTACACAATTTAATTTAATTTGCAATATATAATAAACACAATCTACACACACTATAGAGAAAGATGATTCATTACATTACTACAGTCAAGTAATAGCATGCATTACAACAGTCAAGTAGTGCCATTCCTTTCCGGCACCTTAAAGACATTATATCTGCAAAAAATTAAGCCTATTTCAGAGTTGTTTTGTAAAAAATAAAAGCAGTTTGAGAGAAATTGGACAAAAATGAAAATTTACTTACTTTGCATTACTAATCAGTTTAAGAGATTTTGCCCAATATTTTATGAATACAATAATTAGATGTATTCGTTCATCCAGGCAAAGCACCCAACGCAACTGGCGACTAGATCTAGGACTTTCAGGGTCATTTATAACCAAATTGCACATAATGTGAGTAGACTTATGGAGGAATCTTATCACAGGTTCACTTGCATCTGGCATTTCATCAACATTTGCAAACTTGTACGGAAAATTCAGCAAAAGTTTGCAAATGTTAATAGCAGATTCTTTACTCCCCAGCAGTGATACACTTCTTCCTAAAACAACAGCAGAAACAACAAATTCAAAACACTTCACACAGGATATTCTGAAATGTTCATAACTAACTACTTTAAGTCATATAATGAGAGCTGTCTGACCTTGAATAACTCTGTTTAGAGCCATCCAATTTCAATGTTCCATATGAATACTCATTACAATTTTCTGAAATGTCAAAGGATTTCTTTCCCTAAACCCCTCCAACCATATATATATATATATATATATATATATATATATATATATATATATAAAATTAATGTTTTGGCAATAATTTTTCAAAAATATTTTCTTTGTTAACTTCACACAGTCAGTTATTTTTTACTTGTATTTCTGCTTCTCCAATGAAATTTAAACCTCTCATACTGATACTGCCCCCCCCCCCCCCCCACACACACACACACACACACACACACACGCACAACTACGCACATACACGCACGCACGCGCGCGCACACACACAAACATATGCATAGGAGAGAAGGGAAGAGGGATCTGAGTAAGAGTATTAATTTCAGGATTTCTGCAATCATAAGTACTGTACCAGTAATGAAACAATTTGGCAACAAACTCACGACGTGGTCCGTCGCATATTGATATGTCAATGGCATCTCCTGGTAGCGTTAACCCCGTCACTGCAGAACCAAATAACTCAGCTCGACAATCTGGAAACAGCTTTGCAAGATGCTGCTCCAAGTCTTCCACAATTGTTGCCACCTAGAAGTGATAGAAAATAAACCTAAGATAGTTTGCACAATGATGCATACAAAAATTTAGTATGTCTGAAACAAAGTTGAATTCTATGCAAGTGTAAGCGTGCAACTATATTACGATCTTTCAGAAGCTGGTTGTTGTTTTTACTGTCTACAACAGGGGTTTGAAACATTTTTGGTTCAATGCTCCCTTAGTACATCAATTTTTTTCAATAGCACCCTTAATCAAATCACCTGTCTATCTAATGCAATTGAAATGCACAACTGAGGTGGTTAGGTTAGTTTTACAAATAACATAATAAACTAAACACCATTTTAAATTCACATACAAAATACTGTAAAGATTTATCATTGACATAATTACTGGGATGGGTGTCCTTGTTGTTCACTAGACAATTTCTTAAAACTGGAATCAACCTAGATGTTGCTATCACCAGTTCCTGTTCAACAGTAAATTTGGCACAATATTTACTCTTTATTATAGGGAGCACCAAAATGCAGTTTCACACAAGTTCGGTGTTGCAAATTTAATTAATTTTTATTGAGCCTTATCACTGAACGGATGAACATCTTTTATTGTTATCCAAAATTAATGAAGCTCCTACTGCTAAATTTTGTCTTCAAGGAACTGTCTCAAGAAAACTTAGTAAGATTTTCCTCTTCCAAAATGGTACATTCAAATGGAGTGCTGGCTCTAAACACATTCTGAATCCATGCAAATTTCATCAATACCGTGTGTCTGAAAGTGTTTTTTCGGACAATTTATGACAAGTGATCTTCAAAAATATGTTTTATATTGCAAGATAAATAAATTTAATTGGAGATTTCAAACTGGCACAACATGGAAAAAACATTCTTTCCATTGCTGACATTTTTTTGGTTAATTTTAAAATATGCTTGCTTCCTAAAAATTCACAGACATCACAGAAATACACTAGTTTCACCAAAAATTCTGTTTTTGCAACATGTTTAGCATATTTGTGTTTTTCTTCTTCAAGGAAAGTATACATTTGTTGCTATAATTGGAATGTCAAACATAGGTAAGCTAAACACAGGAATTGGACAAATATTTCCATTACACACCTATTTGTTGTTATGTAAATAAGAATCACACATGGCATCTACCTTATGATGTATTGCAAACATAAGTCAATAGATTTCATTTGTCTTCTCTGTAGAAGGTACCATTGCAGAAGGTGTCTGATAGAATATTTTTGTGGCACCCCTTCAGCACAGCTACGCCATCCCAAGGTGCCAAGTAGGACAATTTGGGAACTACTGATCTACAGCACTCCTAATCACATCTTTTCTTGAGAAGAACCTGCCTGCCATTGAGCTGTCTGAAGTCTAATTCAAAGTTATTCATGTAAGTGGCCAATAAAATTCGTCCTACTTCAGAATTCTAAGTCCAGCAATTGGTATGATCTGGCAACACTGTATGACTAGAAAGTATCTGGAGGATACTAGGAAGTGTCTGGAGACAGTGTTGTCTTCTGCTCTAACTATTACAGTGCTGTTTCTGGTCATGATCTTATGATAAATGTCACTTAATGGAGACACCAAATCATAAGCCCAAGTAGGCATACTCATTTCTTATTTTTAATCACATTTTGGCTTTCTGCTAAAAGCATCAGTCTCTGGGAACTTCAAAGATAATTTGATTCACTTTCTAACCCACCAATAATAGCAAAGCCTTCCACGAAAAAGCAAGTGGCAGTTGTGATATTTCTGAATGTTGTTTAAAAAATAGAGCTGAAAGTGAAAACATGTCTGACATTTGGGACATATTGTTCACTTTGGTATTAAACCTGGTGAGGGGACAGGTTTACTTTATGCCCACAAGAAAAAGAATCATTTATTGTTGTTTACTTTCATAAACAACATACTGTACTTTCTAAACAGGTACCGATATGTAAGTAGGATCTAGGACTTCGAAATATCTTTTAGAACAATCTTAGCAATACCAGTTAATTTTCCATGATATGTATGCCAAGGAGTAATACTTTACGAGCACCACAAAAAAATTCAATAAAATATGAATTTTGTTAATTGTTGTTGATTTTTGTTCACAATATACTATTTAAAAATATGTTGATCTGTAAGAAATGTCCTGAGCCCGAAAATATGAATATGACATCTGTCAAGAAGAGTCGAATCCACTACCAATACTTAAATTTTTGGATTAAGTTTTACTGAAAAATGTAAAACAATTGTGGAATCTGGTGGAAGAAATCATTAAAAACAATAAATATTATTTTCAAAATCTTAAAATTTAAGGTACATGACTAGACTGAATATTCTGAAAAGGCGGGCGTAATGTATCCCCACCCCCTGGTACTGCACGAGTTGATGGAAGGCTGAAGACAGAGAAAAAAAGCTTGAAACATCTGTGTTGTTAGTGGGACAAGTGCTACCACACTGGAAAAGGATTTTCTTGTTTTAAGAAATCATTTAGGAAACCTCCGTAACTAACACATATGAGTATTTAACGTTCATGCAACATTTGCATTCAATAGGCAAGGTTCAGAATTTGCATGTAGGAGCACTCCATGTTCTGATTCAAAGCAGCAAAAATCAAAGGATGGCTATTACTTTTTTTCTCTTTTTTTTTCTTCCGAGTGTCATCTGTTCGTGTCATCGAGTATTTATGAGTGATACTGTTCCTGGTGATGAGTGATGAGACTATACTTCTTAAGAAGAAATTAATGGCTGAGCGCTAACAAAAGGCATCACTCTGAGCAAAGGATAGTGTAGAGCAGATAATATTTTGCATCTGGTGGCACCAAAAGAATGCTGTGCACTGCAAACTTCTACCCAAGGATGTGTCTCCATCATAGCTGGCATTTACTGTCAACAACTCGGACAAAAACAACAAACAAAACTGCATGCATCAGGTGTTGGTACTACATGCTACCGCACTGCAGATTTCACTAACAAAACTATCCAAGAGTTTGTTGGGGAAGTAATTTTTCACACACTTAATTGTATGATCCTGTGTCCTCAAATGTTCACCTTCCATGTTGCTTATCAAACAACTGAACAGAAAATTCCTTTTCGGATGATTATACACCTTAAACCTGGCTTGCCAAAATCTTTAACCTGTATCTAGTAGGTTTCTATGGGTTTTGAGTATTGTCAGAATATTTAATCAACGTCAGAGAATATATTGTTGATGATTTAATTTCTCTCTTATGTCTATTGTTGTGTTTAAAAAACTAATGGAAGAGCTATATAAATAGAAATGAACTACATCTTACTGTGATAAGCTTACAACAAATGTCTATTTTCACAAAACAAAGTGTAATACAAGCATGCCTAAATCTGTACAAATTGGTAACATACTAGTAAACCCCGATTCTTTAAAGAATCAAACTCTCACGTGTAAAACTGCTTCAAGCATTTGACATCAAGCATGTAAGCAAGAAAATGTTTAGAAAAACATTAGAAATTGCACTGATGTTTGTTGTAAGTCAGCAAGTGCTCTCTTATGAAACAACAAATGCATTTAGTCTGGCTTATTTGCACCCTATTTTAAGCAAATACAAGTTTTCAAACATCTCAGTGCTTATGCTGTATCTGCTGAAATACAGGGTGTCCCACATAAAACAGGTATGCCTCATGCCTGAGATTCAAGGAAAGATAATTAAGTAAAGAAAACAGGCAGCAACACGTAGTAATTCTGCAGGCATGATGATGTTAATTTGTCTAGTAATTTTCCGTTTTGAATTGACTGCGAATTGTCTATTGCGTGCTTTTTACTGTGCCTCATTTTGCGGTGGCTTCATATTAGTAAATTTGCTAAATTTCAGGCAAAATCTTTTATTAGCCATAACTCTGTAACTAAACATTTGTAGATCTATGTTTATGTGAACTTTTTTCTTTAGTTTTGCTTGTAGAGTAACATATTAAAATATTTGCATATATTTGTGAATCGCCCTGTCGTCCCGTACAGTAAGTCTCCCCTGACCCACAGTTCTGGGTGACTTTCCCAAAGTATACCCCTTTTCCTCGACCTCTCCAGTCCTTTCCTTTCACCCTTCTTCCTTCCCCTTCAACCCTTCTGCCTGAGCCTGAAGAAGGAGCCACTGACTCTAAAAGCTTGCCAATCACAATAGTGTGTGTTCTGCTGCTGCTTGGTGAGTAGATTTGTTATCTATTCCATTAACTAATTTTATCAAAGATTGTAAACTGATTCATGACCGAGTTATTAAATAATGTGTGTAAGAGAAAGTGGCCGTTTGATGCTGCTAGCTGGGCATACAGTAGAAGACAGTAGATGTTCCCTTTGGCCATTCACTACGCCCATGCATAAATAAGGCCTAAGAGGCAGTGACACACACATTGCACCAAGCTATCACTCAGTCCGCTTAAGTCAAATGCCTACTTACGCCCTGCCTCGGATGACGTCACAGTCAATCTGTTACTAAATGCACATTTTCAGTACAAATAGGAAGTGAATTCGCAAGGACTGTACACTGTCCTGGATTACTTACATTTAAAGGAAGTAACTGTTTGTGTGCCACCCGTAAAGTTAACAAAACAGCAAGACAGGTGGTGATATGATTTTCCACTTTTGTGGCAATCAATTAACTTTGATTATTAAAAGTCAGGGTGAAAGACAGTTTTAATTGGAACTCGTCACTGTGCTGTTTATGATAGAAAAATCATTATTGTTATTATCAGAAATATTATGTGTTTTCGGTGTGATTTTTTTTTCTGAATACGATTAAATCAGTTCGAAGTCAAAACATTCATTTATAATCATAGTTTCTGATACCGCTGAAAAAATACATAGTAGAAACATTTCCTACAGTGAGCACAAGAAGAATGTGGACTTGCAGACTGGACTCTATGGTCAGTATGTTCTCCATCACTTTCTGGCTGAAGACAAAAATAGATATCAGGCTCTCATAAAAGATGGCGCCGTCATCCTACAAGGGATGAGGACAAGAGAGGGTAGGGCAGCTAGTGCAGTCAGGAGGTTACACAGAGTGTGGGTGGGGGCGGAAAAGGAGAACAGTAAGCAGACTGTGGGTGCACTTGTGGAGCAGAGGGCTGTGGAGTGGGAACAGGGAGGGATAAGTGGGTGAAAGAAAATGACTAACGAAGGTTGAGACTGTATGGTTACAGGAAGATAAATTACAAGGAGAATTCCCACCAGCGCAATTCAGAAAAGCTGATGTCAGTAGGAAGGATCCAGATGGCACAGGCTGTGAAGCAGTCGTTAAAATGAAGAACCGTGTGAAGGGCAGTGTGTTCAGCAACTGGGTGGTGCAGCTGTTTCTTGGCCACAGTTTGTCGGTGGCAATTCATATGGATAGACAGCTTCATTATATCAAACCTAACAACCACCAGCAATACCTCCACTCTGACAGCTACCACCCATTCCATACTAAGAAGACCCTTCCATACAACCTAGCCACCTACAGCTGTCGCATCTGTAACCTTCATAGACCGAAATTACCCTCCCAGTCTTGTACAGAAACAGATTTCCCATGCCTTATCTCTCCTGCCTTATCTCTCCAGATACTCTCCATCTCCTAATGTCCCAGCGCCTGGGCACAGAGGAGCATACTCGTCGCGACTCAGTACCACACAGGACTGGAGCAACTGAATCACATTTTCTGCCAGGGTTTTGACTACCTCTCTCCACGCCGTGAAATGAGAAACATCCTACCCATTATCCTCCCCACCCCTCCCAGAGTAGTAGTCCGCCACTCATCAAACCCGTACAATATCCTTGTCCACCCCCATACAATCCCTGTTCTCAAGCCCTTGCCTCAAGGCTCATATCCCTGTAGTAGAACTAAATGCAAGACATGTCCCAAACATCCTCCCACCACCATCTACTTCAGTCCAGTTACAAGCCTCACCTATCCCATCAAAGAGAAGGCTACCTGTGAAACCAGTTATATGATATACAAGCTAAGCTGCAACCACTGTGCTTCATTCTATGTGGGCATGAGAACCGACAAGCTACCTGTCCGAATGAATGCCAAGTGACAAATTGTGGCCAAGAAACAGCTGGACCACCCAGTTGCTGAGCACATTGCTTATCATCACTATGTTCTCCATTTTAATGACTGCTTCACAATCTTTGTTGCCTGGATCCCCCTCCACAGCAGTTTTTGTGAATTGCACAGGTGGGAACTCTCCCTGCAATTTATACTTCGTTTTTTAACCCATCTGGCATCAACCTGCATTAGTCATTGTCCTTCACCCACTGTTCCTTCCCTGTTCCCATTCCACTGCCTTCTATTCCATGAGCAAACCCACAGTCTGCTTATTTCCGCTCTGCCTGCTCCCACCCTACCCTCTGTCTGCACCTAACTACCCTACCCTCTCTCCATCTAATACCTGAATACTACCTCAAACAGCATTTCACTGTCCCCTAACTGTACCCTGCTCTCCCTCCCCCTCCCCACCACAGCCTCCTCCTCACCTCCACCACCCAGATTGCTTCTCATCATGCACAGTTGCTCGAGTGTGGCCTCGGTGCTCGTGTGTGTGTGTGTGTGTGTGTGTGTGTGTGTGTGTGTGTGTGTGTGTGTGTGCGCGCGCGCGTGTGGGCATGTATTTCAGAAGAAGGCCTTCTAGTTGAAAGCTTGTATGTTTAGTAGTCTGTGTTGGGACTCAACGTCTCTGCTATATGGTGAGTAGCCATCTATCCTTTCACAATACAGTGAAATCCCTATTTTACATTTAAGTGCAGTACAGCCTTAAAAAACCCAAAACTGAGGAAAACAGAGAATTGAGGATAACATCAAAATCCCCAACACTCAAGCAAAAACATTTGTAGTTGGCATATATGAATCAAGATCGTACATTGTATAAAATCTGTGTAAGTGAAGGAAATTAAATGTAGAATACACTGTTTATACAATAATTTGTGCTAATGAATGTCATCAGTTCTTAAATAATCCTAGACGTGTAACAGTATGTAAAAACTTGTCAAAAACTGAAACTGATATTTGGGTACAAAGTAATCGATCTATTTTCTGAGATGCTACGACCATAAATTATATGTCAAAACACGCTTTTTGGGAGATCTTTTCTTTGTGTTCACCCAGGAATAAGCAAAAATTGATGAACATTATGAATTAAACTGAAAACTGTGAAGTATGATGGAAGGCGACAGAATCTAACATGTGTGTGTGTGTGTGTGTGTGTGTGTGTGTGTGTGTGTGTGTGTGTGTGTGTGTGTTTTCCTTCTGTAGCCAAGGGCAGTGCAGCATACTCTGGTGACACGAGAGCAGTGACCTCCAGTGTAAGCTTGTACACTCTTCCTTTTTCATTGTGCTAAGGGGAAAGCTTCTTTGCACCCACAGACAGTGTCTGCATCCAAATGAGAGACGGGATTGGCGTCAAAATGACAATGTATGTTGATACATTGCTTGGTGAATACAAATCGAGTTGACTTGAAAGTAGCTTAGCCCTTTTAAGCAGAAACATTAGTAACAGCTTTCAACCTAGAACAAACCCTGCCCATTCATCCCTTTCCACAGCAACCGAGTGATCGTTCCCTCACACCAAAAGGGTAGCCGGTACAGTCCAGAGTATCTACACACTGCATAAATTCTTTGGTCTACGCCATGCAGTCAACAGTGGATGGTCTTTGATCCTCACACATCACTGTGTAGCATACATGTTTTACCTCATTTGCTTGTTTGCACTAGTAGTGTTCTGCAATTTGAAACAAAAATGAATGTTCTTAAATTCGAAGTTTGGAGGCATGAATAAAACTGTTGCAAGACTCCAAAGCACTGTTTTCCAAAGTCCACACATACCAGCTGAAGGAAATCATACCTGCTGTTAAAAATTGTGCATCGTAATGTGAAATACTTTCAAAATTAAAATATTAGATCACACACTACAAACAATAGGTCTAGGTTACATTGAAGGGTGATAATTTGGTAGGTTCTATTTAAATAAAAGAATTACTGTAAATGCCATGCGATGAGGCAGACTTTGGTGAAAATGAAACGTTCTGTATACAGAAATTTTCAGCAGCTATAAGCTAAAGTGTCTTCATCAAATTTGTAAAATAAGTTAGGCGATACAGTAATTTTTATTTTATGGCTGAAATAAAGCAGCAAAGGAAAAATGTAGAATATCACAGCAGCTAAGTGGTTAAACCATAAGCATAAATGCAGACATCTGCTTAATGACAAACTTTGTCACCACTGTGTTACTGTTTAATGCTTTTCTTACAAGCCGCACTTCAATCTCACTGCACTTCATGTCCTCCACCCCGACAAAATGTTACTTAAGGCTCGATAAGAGAAACAGATAAATGAAAAAATTAGTTTACTTCGTCAATTGATCAACTGATGTTACAAGCCTATTAGAAGTCAGCTGTACACTGTGTAAAATGTAAATTTAGAAGAAAACTCAGACGTTACAGTTCCACTTCATACCTTGTATCACTGCTCCCGATCAATACGATCTACAGTGTGTGGTGCAAATTATATATGTGAGAAGCTGTTGCAACTGTATCACGTCAGATTCGAACATGAAAGTCTTTAAAATATACTATTAAAAACCCTTGTTCCATTTCCATGTGAAACCTTTGCTACAGAGGTGGTCTGTGTGGAAAGTATATTTTGAGCACTTCACAGAATGCTTTCACCCTTACCTGCATGCCAATCATCTAAGGACTACTCCACCTCTCCACAAATCCAGCAGGCGAGCTCATTTTACATGCATTAAGTGTCGTGTGGCGGCTGCACTGGCTGTCGGGTGATTTAGCAATGTTTCCTTGATTCTGACTGGGCCGTTCTTTGAGACTAAGTGTTTGAATTTAAAAGGTTGATGACTGATACTGTTGCTGAATACAGTACATCAAAAATACAATAAAAAAGGCGAGACAGTTATAAATGGCACAAGAAAAGGTGGCAGCTGGGCCCCTTCATCATGTATTGGTCAATCTGGAACATTTCGCATCAACTGTCCTGTTTTTCACTACTGCGACAAGCTAAATAGTTGCAAAGCTAAACGTTGCAAGTTGTGTTGATAATACTGATCATGGATTATGTCAGCATTTTCTCTCATGTCTCCCCTCTCTACAATGGCCTAAAATATTCCCTTAACTCCTCCTCCTCCTCCTCCTCCTCCTCCACCACCACCACCACCACCCATGCTGCATACTGTCTGTCTTTTGTGCCACTTATAACTCTTTCAGTCATGTCAAATGTAAATAAGAAGAAAGTTCAATTAAGTCAAGCGAGACAAGGAGTAAGAATGTAGAATCAAAGTAAACCTTACTAGAAAGAAATATAAAAGGGGGAATTTTTAGTACTGATTTTATGGGTTTTTTACAGAGGCTACAAATTTATCGTGTAGAATTAGAAAAAAAGTAAGATTGGAGAACGTAAAATCAAACAGACAGGAAAACACTCACAATGAAAAACTAAAATTACCCAAGTATCATGTTGGGCAGTGGGTTATGCTATCTAACCCTCACATTCCGAAGGGGACGACAAAGAAGTTAATTACATGGTAACAAGGGCCCTATCAGGTACTCAAAATAAATAAATATCTTCACCTGAACCATGATTGTCCATATGAATATAATCTGCCGTTTCACGGTGAACAAGAAGCACTGCTTCAATTGTTGGTGGTCCCTTCCAAAGGGGAAAGAGTGTATCTGAGTTTTCTCTAACACATCCACGCACATCTTAAGGCCTCAAGGTGATCTCATGAGTTGAATGTTTGCAGTTCCTTATCAGTTATGTATTATGGTTATATTTATGTTGTTTTATTTCTATTAGAAAGGTTCATGATGAACAATTGCTTATAGATAGTAAGTTAGAGAACTATTAATAGAACAGTAGTGTCTAATGAAAATATATATATATTTTTTAATACAGTTGGTATAGAAGTTGGTAGTAAGTGAGAGTGAATGAGTTTATGTGTGACACACTTTGGCATGTAACTAATGCTGGAGATTCTTTATATTGGATGTTTTCTAGGTTAATTCAGTCGTTTAAGATGATATGGGATTTGAGGAAGTAGTACTCTCCACTGTGGAGTCACTACAGTGCCAATCCGATAAAGACACAGTTTGCCCCACAAAGCAAATACACACCATATCTGAGTCATGTGAATATACTCTGTTTCGCTCCACAAAGCCAGCAACTAACTGCCCCAGGGAAATCATCACAAGTGAAACTGAATTTTTCCAGGGGACAGAGTCACATAAGCTGTACTCAGAATGAAAACTGATAATAGTCATTGCCATCAACTATGACCAAAGACATTTTGGCAGCACCCAGCACATACAGCTTAAAGGTCAGGCATTACTAATGAATAGTACACAATGAGACATTTCAGGTCCCATTTTCCAATTACTCATCACCATTAGCAGAGCCACAGCTTTAAATACCAGTCACTCATTAATTTACCTATCAGACCTATCTTTCAAAATCCTACCCAAGGAAAACCCGACTTTTCACAATGCCACGTTAAACTTAATTCTTCTGGATACCATGGCACAGATGATGGCAGCACAAAATGGTCGTGTAACAATGGAACACCTACTTGATCACCTATGAAAATATTGGGATGAACAACACAACCAACACATAAGCATAGGGACTAGTATAATCAGCTGTTTGTGTAATTCTGAGCCTAAGAAGTATTGTGTTCTGCCATCTCAGATGTATAGTTGGCCATATCCTGTTCTTACCTTCCTTCAACCCACAGGTTTCCAATAGTCATGTCGATGCCAGTGAAACAATAATAAATTATGAATAAAAATAAAGTACAAGGAGAAGCAAAGACAGTAGCAGAAATTCAGTGCTTAAGCATCGTGAGACACTGTATGTAGTGTAAAACAAAATGAATAGGACGACGTGCCAAAGTCTTATTCAAGCAATGAAGAAACTTTGATATGTGTGAAAGTGTCTCTCTTACAGTTAGACCAACAAAATAGGAATCTGGAGGACCATGTTACTCTAAGGAGGGAGGAAATGTAATGACTTAGACACCGGCAGCTGGGATTGCAGCCCTGTAACTTAAGCCAGTCAACAGTTATCAACCAATGCCCTGCAAGCTCAGCAGTGTCAACGGACACTGGCGCTTCTATGTATGGACATCATGCAGACTCCCACTGCACAATTCACTAACTACTGATTACGTCACACCAAGTCATCTGCCCTGGTCCAGATGTTTCGATGGCACCTCTGTACAGGGAGCTTTTGCAACTGCCAGCTTGTGGAAACTGGATTTAAAGCAACAGAACCAGCCCATCAGCAAATCATCACAGATGGGCCATCCGATGACACAGAGCCTGTGTCACCACATCTATGACATGGCCACAAACAATGCTGCCTGAATATCCAACCAAGGCACAGGGGATCTGCCAGCATGCTTTGGTGGCCAGGTCACTGTTACCATCTATGGGAAATGCACATGCCAACATGCCCCTACCAGTGTGCTGGGCACCAAGGGTCACCTCCCATTGTCTGCAGCATGTCTGTTTCAGATGGGCTGAACTATATCTGTTCATGTTCAGTGCTCTGTCAACTGACTGGCTACCTTCTCTGACTACTGCATTGCCATCCTGCAGCACAGAACCACTCTCCCACTCCTACCTTGCAGTAAAAGCCTGTTACAGTTTGCAGTTGGTGCATCAGGGTATTATTAGTAATTACACTCTAGTCCCCGAACCTAATTACGGAATGGGAATAAAACTCCTTGACGTATGTTTCTTTATTCCAACCCTTAGCGGTCATGTCTGTGACGTGCTAGTACATCGACTCGGAGACGTATTCTCCTGCTTGTAGTATATCTGAAACCTGGTAATAACACAGAATACGTTTGGTATCTGTGTGATCAATGGGTTACTGGATGAGACAGAATTATTCAACTAAATTCACCTGATATCTTCTTGTCATTTCCACTGACTAATCTTAGTGATTTTCACTTATTGTGGATCATCACGTTATCAATTTATCGTTTTGAATTAAAGAAGTTGTTCCATGGGGGAATTGCAACTAATCTCATCTTTTTCATTGCAATTTAGCTGCCCTAACCACCACTGGGGCAATAAGAGAGAGAGAGAGAGAGAGAGAGAGAGAGAGAGAGAGAGAGAGAGAGAGAGAGAGAGAGAGAGAGATGCTGCAGTTCTTTGGTAGCTCTGAGGTAGGTAGCGCACACTATAAAGTGAAGGAGGTGTTGGCTGTCATTTCAAATCTCACTGGAGGCCAGCCTTTTACCTATTATGTGTCAGAGCTAGAAGCAAGCCAGACAGAAAATGAGTAAGGATATCTTGCAAAAACTTCTCCCCTGAGCCTTCTTCCTACTCCCAGTATCCCATAGTGCAAGGGTGAAGAACTTATGACACTGCACACTTGATTATCAAACTGTGCCACTGAGTAATTTATTAACTTTATGCATCCTCTATACCTGTTCATTTCCATACTTCTTGAGTGTGACACTTGTAAATGCAGATAGCTTCAAAGTCCAAAGTGTGCAATATGTTACTAATTTGTGTGGGTGTAGGGAAATTTGTATTACAGATAATTTATGCTCTATGAAAATATACTTTCATTGTAACGTTACTGGAATAAGTTGTAATTCTTTGCATTAGTACAGTTCATATTTATTAGCATTTTCCATTAATTTATTGAACATAACTGTAAACATAAAAGATAAATTACTAATCAACAATATATTCGCCAACATTGACTAAAAAACCTAACAATGCTCAATGCCTGTAGAAAACTTCTAGCTAACAGTTAAAAATGTCATCAAGTAAGGTTTGAAGAGCATTTTCATTCGGAAAGGAATTTCCTTAACAATTGTTTGATAAAGAATGAGAAAGGTAAATATTTGAGACCATAAGATCATGGTAATAAGTGCATGAAAGAAGACTTCCACAACAAATTCTACAAAATAATGTAATTAGATAGATAATCTATTGAATGACATTACACTATTTTGTTAAAAATAATGTACATTAAAACACATTCTATGATAGTTCTGTTTGTGATTTGGATTCGGTTTTATTTTGTTTTAGGGTGCAAAAAACAACTGGGGTCATACACACCGAAGTCCGAACTATAGAACACGAAGACACAGAGAGAAGGTAAAAAACAAATATACGTCAGTCTCAATTGACATAAGAGAAGACAGCTAAAAAAAGGCAAGTGGAGAAAGGGCAAAAAAAGAGACCATACAGAAGTGGGAACATAAACGGTTAAGAAATGGGCATTCCGTCAGGAAGTAGTGGATAGTTAAAACTTGGGCGCAATGTGTCCAAAGTGATGGGGTAGCGCCACTTATCAAATGATGATAGGTAAAAAGGTAGTTCCCTATATGCAGACTAGTTAAAATGACCTCCTCTCGGCGGGAGGGCCGAGAGGAGGTCGTCCAAGCCGCTGGGAGAGGCTTGATAAGTCAAGAGTTTATTCCCGTGAAGGGAGGACCATTGGCAATACCAAAGGGACACCATCTCCTAACATACGGCAACACAGAGATCATCAGAGGGAATATAGGAACTAGCGGGCTGACGTACGAGGACTGCAGCCTTGGCAGCAGCGTCAGCAGCCTCATTTCCTGGCAGACCAACATGACCAGGAACCCACATAAACATCACACTGGCTCCACCAAGAGTCAGCAAGTGACAGTTTTCCTGGACTCACTACAATAAGGGATGAGCGGTGTACAGTGCATATAGACTTTCAAGGGTGCTGAGGAGGTCTGAGCTGAAGGCACAATTGAAAAGTCTGTGTCACCAGATGTACTCCATGGCCTGATACTAAGTGAAGAGCTCAGCTGTAAATACTGGCCAGTGTGCCAGAAGCCAATATCGAAAGATATGGTTGCCAATGATGAAGGCACAACTGACCCCACGGTCAGTCCGAGAGCCATCAGTGCATATAAAGGTACTATCTTGAGGTTCCATGCAAAGGTCGTAAAACTGAAGGCAATAGAGTGTGGCTGGTGTAGTGTCCTTAGGAAGTGAATGAAGGCCAAGGTTAACATTAATTGCTTCACAAAGCCAAGGTGGAGAAGGGTTCACACCCATTGGGAAAGTTGCAGGTAATGTGAAGTTAAGCTGCCATAACAAGTGCCGAAAGAGGACTCCAGGAGGTAAGAGAGATACAGGCGATCAGAGGAATCATCGAAGAAGAAAGCATAGGATGGGTGGCCATGCATGGCAGACAAACAGCATGCATTTCTGCTAAGGAGAAAGTCACGGCAGTAGCACAGTTGTAGTTCAGCAGCTTCAGCATACAGACTCTCAGCTGAAATAGTATAAAAGACACCAGTGGTCACGCAGATGCCATGATGGTGGATAGTGTTGAGATGGTATAAGAGGGATGGATGCACAGATGCATAAACAAAGCACCCATAGTCGAGCTTCAAACAGACAAAGGACCGGTACAAACAGAGGAGAGTGGTTCGATTGGTACCCCAGGAAGCACCATTGAGGGCACGTAGTACATTGAGGAAACGCGTACAGCAGGCTGCCAGGTAAGACTCATGTCTGGCCAGAAATTGGGGAATGGATCTTGGTCCCAGAGAGCCGTCGGAGGTTGGCCCACATGACAGAAGAAGGGTAGAACTATTAAAAGAACCAGTGAATGAAATCCAGCTAGCTCTTTTGATAACCCAAAGAACACGAAGACACTGTGCACACATCTGTTTATAATGAATACAGTTTGCCATGGTAGGATGATGGTTAAAAACGTGGAGAGCATATCTCCATGTGCAAATTGTGCCGTGGCATACCTCAGTCCCCCAAGGGACTGGGACATGACATGGTAAAGAGGAAGCATGAGGAATGCAACTTTCTGCAGCAGTAAGGATAATGTTTCTGAGATATTCCACCTGGTTGTCACAACTGGGGAAATTTTGTTTTTGAAGGTCGCCAGGGAAGAGTAAAGCTGCCAGTCAGCCTTAGTAAGCTGCCATTTGGATGTGCACGCAGGTGGAGTAGGAGTCGGCAAACATATAGCACACGGGAAATGGTCGCTCGAGTAGATGTCAGAAAGAATGGACCACTCAAGACAATGGGCAAACTGGGTAGTGCAGAAGGATAGGTCCAAATGGGAATAGGTGTGTGAGGTGCTGGAAAGGAAAGAGGGTGCTCCAGTGTTAAAGCAGAAGAGGTCAAGTTAGTTCAAAAGATCAGCCAACAGGTCATCTTTATGACAGGTCCTGGGAGAACCCCAAAGGGGATGATGCACATTGAAGTCACCGAGTAGCAAAAATGGGGGAGGTAGCTGCCCAATAAGCTGAAGGAAGTCTGCCCTGATGACACTGAATGACAGAGGAACATATATAGTACAGAGGGAAAATGTCAGCTGGGGAAGGAAACAGCAGATTGCAACAGCTTGAAGATGGGCAATCAGGGAGATGGCTTGACTGTGAATGTCATCCTATATGGGCAGCATGACACCCCCATGAGATGGAATGCCGACTTCAGGGGAAAGGTCAAACCGAACCGGGAAGAAATGTGAAAGTTAAAAGCGGTCATCAGGATACAATTTTGTTTCCTGAAGGCAGAGTACAAGGAAACGCTGCAATGCTAAAAGCAGCTGTAAATCCTCTTTGTGGGACCAAAGGCCAAGAAAGTTCCATTTGAGGAGAGTCATGATGTGGAAAAAATCATGGGGTGTCATCTCGGCAGCTGTCGAGAGAGAGCCTGTGAAGATTCGCTGCCATAGGGCACACAAGCATGAGGATCCTGCTCTGTGGGATTCACAGAAGCATCGACTAGCATGTGTTATCGGTTGGTGGAGTACAACACTGAAAAACAGTTGGTGGTGTGCACCGGCACCACGGAGGCCGGCAGGGGTAAAGTATCACGTGGCAACACCTTCGAAGAGGATCTTCGAGTCAGGGAAGAAGAAGAAGAAGACCGTTTGCCTTTAGTGGACTTCTTCGAGTCTTTCCAGTTAGCAGAGAAAGACTTGGGTGTTGTTTGGCTGCAGGGACACAGGAAGTCTTCATGGGAGTACTCCTCCTGTCCTTTCCGGCCTACTGGTTGTGTAGCTGGTGGTTTTGCCTCTTGAGGTGAGAGTTTGATGACTTGTTGCACAGCTAGACAGGGGATGGTGATGCTACCTTGACACTGGGCGATTTTACAACCTCAGAGCTAAATTTGAGGTTGCTTGTCTGCGTGGCCATGTCCTTCATGGAGCGAGGGGTAAGAACACAACTATAGGTGCCAGACGGGAGAACGCAGGCTTTGCGACTAACCAATAACTTGCGAGTGACTGGGTAAGGAACTTTTTCCTTTACCCGGACCTCTTGAACAGCCTTCTCATCAAGATACATGGGACAATCCCGAGAGGAGGTGGCATGGCCCCCTTTGCAGTTGATACAGCATTCAGGAGAAGGTGGACAACTGCCCTCATGCGCATCCCTATCACAAGTTACACATTTGGCTGGGTGTCAACAACACGTTCTAGTGTTGTTGAAATGATGACACTGGTAGCAGCACATTGGGTTCAGAATGTACGGTCGGACTGTGGTAATTTCATAGCCTGCTTTGATCTTGTACGGAAGCACCACACCATCACAGGTGAGAAAAGGAGTGCGGGTGGGCACTAAGGAGAAATCTACCTTTTTCATCACCCGATAGATGGCAATGACACTCTGATCAGAGAGGTAAGACTGGATTTTGGCCTCGGTTAGATCGTCGAGAAGCCTAATGTAAATAACACGATGGGAAGAATTCAGAGTTGAATGGGCCTCGACACGAATAGGGTAGCAATGGAGAAGTGAGGTGGCAAGCAGTTGTTGTGCTTGAGAATCAGAAGTAGTCTCCAAAAGCAAAGCAGCATTCTGTAAATGAGAGCAGGATTTCACAGGGCCGGCAATTGCATCAACAGCTTTCTGAACGATAAACGGATTTACCGTGGCGAAGGATTGGCCGTCTCCAGTACATGAGACCACGAGGAACTGTGGGAAGGGTCTTTGAATCGTTAGCCTCATTAAGTTTACATTTTGTGCATGTTGATTGGGAAGATGATTGGCTCATCGCGAGAAAATCCCCCATGAATGCCACCATATCTGATGGCGCACGCCTTGCAACTGGTGGTCCCCTTCACACGGGGGCATACCCGTCTTAGGTGATTGTTCACACCTCAGGTCACACCTCCCAAACACCTGACAGAGGGACCAATTGGAAATTTGGTCAGGTTGCAGCTCAGACAATCACCCCTCCCTGGCCCTGGCCTGTACCAGGGGTACATGTGAGCCCGACCTGTCAATCCTGGGCTGACAATTATGCATTACACAGTCACCTGTTACATGTCAGACGCATGGGCTGGCCTTCAGGAGTGCACAGGGAGGGAGAAGAAAAAGAGGAACCTCAAGTGCCGAAGCAGTGGAACAATAGGAGAAGGGGAACAAAGAAAGGAAAAGGGAACGAAAAACTGTGGTGACACTGTTCTTATCCAGGGACAGACAATGCAGAACATTCCCAATAACACCACAGACATGTTTCCCAAGGGAGGGAAAAAAGAATAGCAAGAGGATAGACATGCAGCACAGAAGGGAAAAGATGCTGCAAAAGCTGGGGCTCAATGGTAGCCAAGCACGAACCTGCCAAAGAGTGGCGAGCCCCCTGGGGGGTTCTGTTTCTGGGATCAGCAGTGTGGGGTATCATGTGGTAGGAACACGCAATGCAGTTTTGTTGGTTATCTTACTTATAATGTGACCGAAAGGTGACTCAGCTGTTGGCAACAAAAGCTGGCTGTGATGGACACACGAATGGATAGGAGTTCATAGTGCACAGCCCACTTTTATGCCACAAGGTGCAAAATAATGTATGTTCACACTGCCTTTTGCTCAAAGTGATGTCTTTTGTTGGACCTGTCATAAATTCCTTCCTACAAAGTTAACATAAATGTATCATCACTTATTACCAGTAACAATATTGTCCAAAAATGCTCAACGAGCGAACTGATAAAATTCAAAGAAAAAAGCAGTAATAGTCACCCCTTAAATTTCTGCTGCTTTGGATTAGAGTATCAAGTACTCCTACACACAAATTCTGAACCTTGCCTGCTGAATACAAACCTCAGATGAAGGTTAAATGGTCACAGTTCATCACATGTCAATTACAGAGGTTTCCTGAATGTGGAAAATCACTCATGCCAGAACAATCTTTCTTGACACAAGAAAATCCCCATTCAAAGTTATTTGTCTGACAGTACTCGTCCCACACACGACACTAATGTCTCAAGCTGCCTCCACTGTCTTCAGCCCCGTGTTAAATCCAAAGTGAGCAATATGTCATGAAATGCTACACCTTTTTTCACTTGTGACTATTTGATAATGGTTAAACAACAATAAGAATCAAGTATGTGAAACACAATCCATAACGGCAAGACCAATACTAGACTTTCAAATAAGAAAATGACAACTGATGCATAGAGCACACTAGCTCCCAACACACACACACACACACACACACACACACACACACACACACACACACACACACGGAGGGGGGGGGGGGGGGGGGGGGAGGCAGACACACCCAAACGTGCACTACAATGGCTACGACAATACTGATTACTCAAAAGCACTTGCCTGAGCTGAAGGAGGTGGGGATGCAGTAGGCAAGGACACAAGGGGAAGTGTGCAGAGGGAAAGAGGCAAGCAGATGATTCTGCAGCTGCACAACCACCTCTCCCTTTCCACTTATCCCTTTCCGACCCTTCTCCATTTCTCCTTCATCATCTTCACCGTGCATTTTCCCCCTCTTCCTGCAATTCTTTTCCCTCCACCCTCCATACACTTTTCATTTTGCTGTGAGGCTGCAGAGTCATTGGCCCAAAGACTGGCGTCTTTTCCACTAAACTGTCCTTGCACCCTTCCCTACCTCATCCTCGTCTTCATCAGCTCAGGCAACCGCTTTCAATAACCAAGCATCAATAATCAGTCTTACTGTGGCCACAACCGTCTATGTTTGTTTGGGTGAACATGTGTACTTTTGCTAGAAAAAGAGCTAATGTTTGAAAGCTGGTGTGAATGGTGAATGCTGTTTTCTGTTACATGTTTCTGAGCTCCACACATTGATCTGCCACAGGCAAGTGGCTGCCTTTCCCTTATTTTATGTATTGCTCCCCCCATGAACTTTCAATACTGTCATACAAAATGACAATCTATAATACACTCATAGTAACATACCCATGATGTGTAACTCCACAGTGTTCACTTGCTTTAGAGAAGTTACTTCGTGCGGAAATTCGAACTGCAATTAGAAATAATTTCATGCTTACTAATCAGAGAGCAGAAATACGTCAAGTGTGTGGTGCCACATTCACATAGTTGGACTGTGGTCAACATCAAGCAGTTAATGGCAGATGGCTGGTAGCCGGTGGCCACTGTAAGGCGAGGAAATTCTCATGTATGAACTGTTCTGGTCTTGAAGCAGACACAAGCTCCTTTGTGGAAAGTTTTGCTATTACTGGTGGATTAAAAAGTGAAACAAATTATCTTTGACATTCCATCAGACTGGTGCTAACCACTGCGCCACCTTGCTCTGTCTGAAAGGTGGAAGACAGGACTCAGTCTGTAAGGTGGAAGACAGGATAGTATGCAAGACAGAGATAACTGCTAAAACATCGCGCACAAGTTAATAACAGTGAAAAACTAAGTGCATTGTATGTGGGAAGGGGATGGCGAAAAACAGACAGGTAAGAAAATGAAAGATGTGGAAATCTAAAATGGAGAGAAAAAGGAGTAATTACTGTCAAGAAATGCTGAGACGGAAGGAACTAACATAAATTAAGGCCAGGTGGGTGGCGAAAACCAAGCACACGTCGTAGTGCTAGTTCCCACCTGAGTTCTGAGAAACTTGTGTCTGGGGAAAGAATCCTAATGGCGCATGTCGTGAAACAGGCACCAAGGTCACAACTATCATACTGCAGAGATGCTGTGCAACAGGATATTGTGTGTTGCCATTATACACCCTCTGTCTATGCCACTTCATCTTAACTGATAATTTGGTGGTAGTCATGCCAATATAAAAGGCCGAAAAGCGATCACATATCAGCTGATATATGATGTGTCAGTTCACAGGTAGTATACGTTTTCCCAGTTACTGTCACTTCACTCCTTTCTTGTTCCAGTTGTGAATATTTCACGGTAAGAATGCCTCCGGGTGGGCTTAAATCTCTCTGATTTTATCTGCATTGACTTTTCCCAAGATATACGTAGAGGAAACAATATATCTTATGACTCTCCTATGAACAAATGCTTTTGGAATTTTCCAACATAATTCAGTGTGGCAAATTATTATTCCCCATAATAAAAATAATATTATAGAGAGAAAATGTTACACTAATTTGACAAACAAGTATGTACACGAAGTATGTGAGATATCTAATGAGAGAAGGATATCTCAGGATTTTATCTCCCAGCTAAATGAACAAAAAGTTTTCCATAAATGTAAGTCAAGTATAGTGCTAATAATTTAGTTTTGAGTGTTGGAACATCTGAATCACATACCATCTTTTCTTTTGCAGCCCTTGTAGCACTGCCACAAAATCCTGCCAAAACTGATTTATGATGAAACGAACATAGTGAACTATTGTGGGAAAGGAAAAACATGGATCGAGTTTCATTTGAAGACTAAGTGAAATATAATAATGTTAGAAAAATTACCACGAAAAAGGGAACACAGATGGTGGAACATAACATCCAACAGAGTCACAAAAAAACAAAATACAGGCGTAAAAATTTAACAGCCACTGAGGATCCAAAAATGGGAAGAATCTAGCAAGTTAACAGAAGACTTCTTCGAAAATACGCTGAAGTAACAAAAGTCATGGGATAATGATATGCACATATAGCATACAGATGGCAGTAGAATCGGTACACAAGGTATAAAAGGACAGTGCATAGGTGGAGCTATCATTTGTACTTAAATGATTCCTGTGGAAAGGTTTCTGAAGTGATTATGGCTGTATGACAGGAAACAGACTTGGAACGCAGATTGGTTGTGTGATCTAGATGCATGGGACATTCCATTTTGAAAATCATCACAGCATTCAATATTCAAAGATCCAAAGTGTCAAGAATGCACTGACAATGTCATGTTTCAGGCATTATCTCCCACCACGGACAATGCAGTGGCTGACGGTCTTCACTTAACAACTGAGAGCAGCGGTGTCTGTATGCAGTTGTCAGTTGACAGTGCTAACAAACAAGCAATACTGCATGAAATAACCACAGAATTCAATATGGGACATACCACGAACATACCCATTGGGACAGTATGGCAAAATCTGGCATTAGTGGGCTAAGGCATCAGACAACTGATGCAAGTGCCTTTTCTAACAACATGACACTGATTGCAGTGCCTCTCCTGGGTTTGTGACCATATGGTTGGAACCTGGATGACTTTAAAACCATGGCCTGGTCAGATGAGTCCCAATTTCAGTTGGTAAGAGCTGACGATTGGTTTTGAGTGCACACAAACCCCATGACACTATGGACCCAAGTTGTCAACATGGCACTGTGCAACCTTCTGGTGGCTTCAGAATGGAGTGGGCTGTGTTCACATGGAATGGACTGGGTGCTCTGGTCCAACCGAACCAATCATTGACTGGAAATGGTTAAGTTCAGCTACTTGGAGACCATTTACAGCCATTCATGGACTTCATGTTCCCAAACAATGATGCATCATGTCACGAGGCCAGAAATGTTCGTGACTAGTTTGAAGAAATTCTGGACAATTCGAGTGAATGGTTTGGCCACCCACACCACCCAACATGAATCCCACTGAACATTTATGGGACACAATCAAGGGGTCAGTTCTTGCTCAAAATTCCACGAGTTGCTGCAATACACCAGAGAGGAGATGGTGCAACATGATATTAAGAGATATCTCATGTCTTTTGTCAGCTTGGTGTAATATGTAGAGAAAAATAAGGTTATGAAAACAACAGGTTGAAGTAGATAGAACAGGACTTCAAAAAAACAACACACCAAACATTTGTAGAACATTCACAGAAAATATGACATGATATTATTCATTGAGCTTATACTTCAAAAGATAAGATGGATAGCTGGAGAAAAAGCGGAAAAAAATCTTGAGATACTGACATAATATTTTCACACACTACTCATATGTGACAAACTGACACAGAGGCTACAGTCGAAAAACCATAACCTAATCTGGGTTCCAAACCTGCACCACATGAAGAAATCATGGACAAAACAAAAGCATTGAAAAATAACAGAGACCAGGTTAAGATGGATTAAATTTAGAAATGTGGAAATTAGACCACGAAAACTTTACATCCAAAATACAAATAGGAGAATACCAAGGAAGGTTCAAGAAGGGAAAACTATGCAGTGAACAGATCTGGTGCCTGAGAACAATATTAACAACAACAAGTTTCAGGAACAGCACGTAAGATTTGTCAACTTCAAGAAGGCCTACAACTCTATACTAAAGCAGTCATCAATCTGACGATTGGTTTGCACACTACAGTGCTTTACTAGACATAGCCCTGTTCAAGGTGAATACTGTTGCCTTCCTCTAACCTCTGAACTGACTGACTCCGCCAGCTACAGGGGGCTCTACAGTTTAACGTGGATTCCGAACAACTGTGAAACTCAGCATTTATCACATCAACAAACATTGCCAGAAGTGATAAATAAGAAAAAAAAAAAAACATTAGGATTGGCCAAGGATTCAAGTCCATATGGCAGGAAACAGTCTTCAACACACTGCAAGAAAAAAGGTGGACAACAAGACCAGAAAGCTAATCCAGGAAACATTAACAAATACAAAATCCAAAGTCACAGTCACAGTCATGGGACAGATCTTGGCAGCATTCAGAATCAAGACAGGAGTAAGATATGGGGATGGTCTGTCACCTGTTCTATTTAACTCAGTTTTAGAGAAAATACAATAATCAGGAAATGAGACAAAGGAGTCAATGGTATAAAGATAGGTAAGCACAAAAAAAAGAATCATCAACATAAAATGTCCAGACTTTGCAGATTATACAGCCATCATAACAAATAACAAAAGAAGCCAAAGGAGTTCTAGAGACACTAGACAAAACTGCAGCCAAAATGGGGCTACAAATTTCTTACGAAAAAACACAGACACCCACCCACAGACAACTAAGTACAGAAAGATAACACAAGTAGAAAATTTCATATAACTGAAAGAGATCTCACAGAAATCAGGACTGAAATTAAAATCCAATTAAGAAAGGACTACAAAACTACAGCATACAGACTTACACGGAACCACTACAACAAAAGTAGTATCTCCATCAATGTCATATTAAGACACTGTAGTCTTCCAAGAGTCCTTGTACACCTTAGAAACAGCAGCTATCAACAGAAAAACAAAAATCAAGGTGATGGAAAAACAAGAGAGTAAAATACTGAGAAAGATTTACGGGCCAGTTCAGAAAGAGGGGATCTGAATAACGAGTGAACAAAAGAATTGTACAAACAGAGGGGATTACAAACATCAGAAAAAGAAGAGCAAAGCTCTACAGCCACAAACATAGCATGAACGAAGACAGACTGATCAAGAAGACTGTTAACACAGTGATGACTAATATAGTGAAAACCAATTAGGTAAAGGAGACCGTGGAAAGTCTCAAGAAATTAAATATATCCAATGAAGAGATGACACACAGGATAAATACAGAGAAAAAAATCATAAAACATAAAATTTGAGCAAATGTCCAAAGAGGAAAATCAGGAAGGATGAGGAGAGAAGAGAGGAAGAAGAAACACAGTCAATATTTGATAATGGTAATGATGATGATGAACACAGATAATATGTTACAGAGGAAAGAGAAAAATAATGAAAATATCTGTGTTTGTGAGGAATGGAAAAGTACGTCCTCTCATTACATATTTACAAAACAAAAAAACCACTGCTACTTCCTAAAAAAATTAAAGGGCATGTGTGATGACATGACATTGTGTCATGGACAGAATCTAAGTGACCAGATAATTTAATTCAATAAATTCTTACAGTCCTTTGGGAAGGTGTCCACATGACATTATAAAATTCACACTATTCAGTCCATTGTTAGCAAATAAGTGTTTATTTAAGAGAGAGGGAGGGGGAGAGGGGGAGGGGTGAGGGGGAGAGGGGGAGGGGTAGAGGTACGGGAGAGGGGGAGGGGTAGAGGTACGGGGGAGGGGGAAGTTTGTGTGAGAGTGAGAGAGAGAGAGAGAGAGAGAGAGAGAGAGAGACTATACTACTGGGGACATACAAAGTGAGAAAGACAGCCACTCTAGTACACATAAAAAAGTGTATCCCCAATAACTTAGGGAGACATCCCCACCCCTCACTACATATTGACACCTTTGTTACAGTTAAGTAAACATCATTTAAACTAGAGGGCAGTCTCTAGTCAAGTAATTTAATTTGCTCTTTTCAGTATATAAAGAACGTCCAATTAAAACGTGGCACACCCTTCAGGCTCTTGACAAACAGCAGAAAGCCTCAGAGTAATACTGTGGCTATCTAGCACTGTGCTTCCGCATACTGCACCTATTTTATTTCACATCCCGTTTCTGTCGCTATGAGTGTCTACATACGAGGGACAGTCAAAAAGTAATGCCTCCTATTTTTTTTTCTACGTTTAATTGTCAGGAAATTTAAATGCAATTACATAGGTTGAAAACCACAACATTGAGGATCATTTTGTCATTTTTCAATGTAATCTCCGCCCATCTCTACAGTTTTGGTCCATCTTTGAACAAGGGCATGTGTCCCAGCACGGTAAAAATCACAGCTCTGCTTCCTAAGCCATTGACGCACGGATGTTTTGACGGCCTCCTCATCTTCAAAATGAATCCCACGATGAGCTTCTTTTAGTGGCCCGAACAGATGGAAGTCTGATGGTGCCAGGTCAGGGCTGTATGGGGGATGAGGCAATTTTGACAATCTCGTCAGAGGTGTGACGACTGGTGTGTGGTCTTGCATTGTCATGCAAAAGAAGAACATCTGCCATTGATTTTGTTGGGCGAACTCGCTGAAGACGTGCTTTAAGTTTTTTGAGGGTTGTGATGTATTGAACAGAATTTATTGTGCATCCCTGCTCCAAAAAATCAACCAGAATCACACCCTCTGTATCCCAGAAAACTGTTGCCATAACTTTCCCTGCCGATCGCACAGTTCTGAATTTTTTCTTCCTCGGCGAGCTTGTGTGACGCCACTCCATTGACTGCCTCTTTGATTCGGGTTCAAAAAAATGCACCCATGTTTCGTCCCCGGTCACAATTTTTTTCAGAAACTCATCTCCCTCCAAAAGGAAGCGCTGCAAGTGTTGGGAGGCTATTGTTTTCCTTGCCTCTTTATTCTGATCGGTTAACATTCTTGGAACCCACCGTGCACAAACTTTTGAGTACCCCAATTGTTTAATAATCGTGATCACACTGCCTTTACTAAGAGAAATAATGCGACACACTTCATCTGCAGTCACCCGACGGTCACCACGAATGATGTCATCAACTTGCTGAATGTTGTGTGGAGTCACTGCACTCACCTGCCTGCCGCTCCGCTTTTCGTCAGTCAACGGTGTTTGCCCTTCAGCTTCCTTACAACGACGAACCCATCGTCTAACAGTGCTGACATCCACTGTCACAACACCATACACCTTCTTCAGTCTTTCATGAATGCGTATGGGCGTTTCACCTTCTGCATTCAAGAATTCAATCACACAACGCTGTCTCAAACGAACATCGATGTCGGCCATCTTACAAACTTCTGCTGTGCTGCCACCTGTTGACACAGAAAGTTACTACTGCAGTGGATTGCAGAAGAAGGTTTGAGGAATGGCGCCAAATTCAAATTTTTCACTTAACTTAATTTTTTTAAGTAGAAAAAAAATGGGAGGCATTACTTTTTGACCGACTCTCGTATAATAACGAATTTTCTGGTCCATATGATCTACTCGACCCTTAGTAGAGTTATAGAACTTTATTATATCTGGTTTCTTTTTTGCACGAGTTTCATCAATGTTTCTGTCATGATGCATTGTGCTAATGAGAAATACAGACTTTTTCTTTTTAGGAACATAACTAAATGCAAACAAAGAGGAATGAATCACTCGTGAGGCAGATGGTTTCATCTCATTAGGAATTTCTGGTTTATTTTGTTTGATTGTTCCACCCACTGTAATTTGCTTCTGAAGCATCTCTTCTGCCAGCTGCACACTAGTAAAGAAGTTGTAAACAGTAATATTTTTTGATGATCCTTCAATGCTTTTAGCAAGATCTTTCACCACATTCAATCCACAATTTTTCTGAATAGGTTCATGGGTCTTCCTTCCCGTATAAACAATTCCGTCTAAAGCATATGCAGATGTAGCATCACATAACCAAAATATTTTTATGCCATACTTGGCTGGTTTAGAGGGCATATACTGGGTGAAGCTGCATCTTCCACGGATTGGGACTAGCTGTTCGTCAACTGTGAGTGAATCATTGGGAATCATTCTATTTTTACACTTGTCAAGAAATAGTTCCCATACATAGCGAACAGCTGCAAGTTTGTCATCTGTAGATCAAGCTTCTAGGGTACGCCTGTCATCAAATCTAATAATTCTCCTTATATCCTCGAATCTATTTACTGACATGGTGGCCTTATATGTAGGATTTGCCTTTTCATCCAAGAATAATTCTCTAATAGGGACATCCCAACTCTTCTCAACACCAGAAAGCAGTAAAAGACCAAGAAAACCCTCCATTTCAGCAAGCGAAATGTTTTCCATGTTTTACCGTGTAAAGCAGCCACTCTTCTGCCTTCAATATTTATGCAGTTGATGATTTCCTCTAGTATTTCCTTGGAGATGAAATAGTCCCAGGCATCCTTAGGTTTACAGGTTTTCAAACAACGGGCTGGACCAGGTGCCTTCTTTACGATATTATGGACAGGCGTACGAAAAGTTGCAGAAGGATCTAATTTCCAAATTGTTCCACTCCGACTAATGTATGTGTGGTCTCCTATAACTTTTTGTGGTGGTTCTTCATTTTCAGACTCTGATGAAGTAATATTATTGGAAGGAGTGTCATCTGCCTCTATATTCACATCTGCAGGGGCATTGGCTGATTCTTCACTACTTGCATCTTCAAAAATATTTCTTTCCTCGCAAGAATCATCTTCTTCAAACCACTGAGCCACAACACTTTCAAAATTAGCTGCATTTTGCATGTACTGACTCTCTTGCTTTGCGTGTCGAAGTCATAGCAAAAGACATGTCTCTCGAACAGCAGCTTGTGCAACACTAAACGAGTCATACTCGCAGCAACAAACAAACTACAGTAACAATGAGGCTGACAAGAGGAGCACAGGATAACAATACTATGCAATAATAAAACATTTGATAGCAAAAAGATCAATAATACAATGACATCGCCAATATGTGAAAGTAGTGTGTATTATTTTTTTAGTTATACTATTACTACTATAGCTACTGCTGCTGTTGGCACTCCTGTTGCTGGAAGTACCACTACAGTTATTTTTGAATTAATAACTGCTCCCAAACAAATGTTGAAGAGAATATAGGCTAAAGAATATTTATAAATGTGTGAGGGCTTCTGCAGCCCTGCTTATGCATTCACGATGCATGGGTAAACGTATTGAATTATATAAAAAACCTCAAAAAGGTATCTTGTTCAGACTTGACAGGAGGAATGTCACAGTGTTAGTGAAAGAATACTGGAAAGCAATTTGAAATCAAACCAAAAATTACAGAAATTTTTTAAAAATGAAGACATACAAGGCCCTCGGAGGCCCTGTATGTACATCCTAGCGTTAAGATACATCACACAAATGTGCCAGTAAAATTTTTAATAACTACGTAAATGTCTGATCTTCTGGGCTCGAAATTTTTCTGGATGGTCATCCACAAAGTATTGATTTTTAAATGAGAGTCAAACGCTCTGTGATTTAAGAAATTCATCGTACGTTCTTGCCCGTAGTTCATCTTGTGTAAAAGGAAATTTACTTTGAAAGTAACACTTTTCAAACCACCATTCGCATATTTTCCCGTGACCTGTTAGAAATAGGTTCATTTCAGCAGTTGCAAGAGAGCGCCAGATAAGAGGCGTCACTGCACCTGCACAGCTACTATGACGCAGAAAGCCCTCATGTCCGTATGTGTAAAACATTAAAAGATCTTGCATTATGTCATAAAAGATACAAGACATCAAAGAATACTTCAAGAGCATCGGAATTTCGTGAACCATACTAAAATGTATAATTCAGCTTAAAGTGCACAATCATATGTCCAGATTCGGATGTAAATTTTCTTGAGTACCAGTACTGTATTATCTCATGTTTGGTTCTTCATTATGGCATAATGCCATACGAGCTAGAAGATGGAAAACGTACACTTGAAATGCAGCGAACTGTTGAAACTAGCCAATAGTGTGAAATTAAACACTTGGTTTCAAATAAATTGACTGCTCAGCGCAAAAGATTGATAAAAGCCAAATCTCTTTAGCAAACCAATAAAAATAACTTTATTGTTCAGCAAGGCGATTAATGCTTGACTGTCAGAAAGGTGGGAATAAAACCTGAAACTAACAATAAATTTTAGCCTTCTGTAACTATGCGAACATATTTTAATTCATTTGGTAGCTCCCAGCCAAGGGACATCCGTTTTGTTTTCATTTAATGTGAGAGCAATAACTGAAAAGGAAACAGGAAAAATCACTAAACGTAAACACAGGTAACGTGGAGACTACCGACATCCCCACTACAACTCAAGACTGTTCTGTGCATCGGCCCCGGAACTACGATATTTCCGAACCGGAGCAATGTAGGTAGTGGTGCCAAGCCACACTTGTGTAGCCAGAAGCGAGAGAAGGTACTACTCACATGCGACTCAACTGTGCACGCGCAAGAGCCTGCCCGCAACTGCTAAAATGAATCTAATATAAACAGCTGTCATGTCACGCTCATTGGAGGCAATTTATTGTTACCACAGTGTTTTGTTGTTGTATATGGCACATTTCTTTTGCAACTTAAGTTTTACTTTTGTTTTTTTTTTTCTCTCGTCCATGTTTTGTTGCTGTAGTATTATTCTGCAAAGGCAAGATACAGTAATATCCTCCTTTAGAGTATTTGTTCTTTGTTGTTGTTGTGGTCTTCAGTCCTGAGACTGGTTTGATGCAGCACTCCATGCTAATCTATCCTGTGCAAGCTCCTTCATCTCCCAGTACCTCCTGCAACCTACATCCTTCTGAATCTGCTTAGTGTATTCATCTCTTGGTCTCCCTCTACGATTTTTACCCTCCACGCTGCCCTCCAGTACCAAATTGGTGATCCCTTGATGCCTCAGAACAGGTCCTACCAACCGATTCCTTCTTTTAGTCAAGTTGTGCCACAAACTCCTCTTCTCCCCAATTCTATTCAATACCTCCTCATTAGTTATGTGATTTTCCCATCTAATCTTCAGCATTCTTCTGTAGCACCACATTTCGAAAGCTTCTATTCTCTTCTTGTCCAAACTATTTATTGTCCATGTTTCACTTCCATACATGGCTACACTCCATACAAATACTTTCAGAAACGACTTCCTGCACTTAAATCTATACTCGATGTTAACAAATTTCTCTTCTTCAGAAACGCTTTCCTTGCCATTGTCAGTCTTACCAGTCAAAATTACAAAAATTTAACTGGTAACTAAAACAATGAAAAATTCCCGGAATTCTAAAAAATTCCCGGGGTTTTCCCGGTTTTTCCCCGGACGAAAAAATTCCCGGGTTTTTTCCGGGTCGTATACACCCTGTTCTTGCATCCCTGAGGACATTGTTTTTTAATCCCTTCTTTTTATGTGTTGTTGGTATAAAATATTTTATTTTATCACAACTTAGGAATCTTGTTTTGCGTGTATTGGACTCACTCACAGTAACCACAGACATCACACAATTACTACCTTCAAATTCTGCTGGTAGACAAGTCATTGTAGGATAACTTCTGAAGAACCAAAGGAACGAGCATTTTAGCCCACTAGCTTGAAATCAGCTGCATAAACCATTTGCTATTAAAAAAAAATACCCTGTACCTCTTCATCAGCTAAGGTGGGTTACTTGCTTCAACACTGTGGGAGAACTTCACAGTCTATCATGAGCATATTTTGGCTCATGGGCAGTTCAGAAATACTTAAGCTTAGTGGGCAACAATGGTTGCTGTTGAAGACACACTAAAAGACTTGGCTTTAAAGACATGTTACATGGTCAGGAACAGCCCAACAATAGGAACAGCTTGGTGGCATTGGTGCAGAGGCTAGGGATAGAGACTGTCGTAAATTAGCATTGCCAGTCTGATACAAGCAATGCACTGCATCCACAATCTTTACTTGTGAAGGTCAGGCAGAACCATAAATAACAGACTTGTCTAGCGGGGGCAACATGAATGCTCTGTAGAATTATTGTAGACATGAATTTTCTGCACCTGGTACCTTTCCTTTCAGATACTTCAAAATACTTTAAGATTTAAATTATCTTCTCCAATGTTCTGAAAGTGTAGGATCTATGTAAATCTCTCAATAAACAGAAGACTAAGAGACTTGAATGACTGAGTGGAATGGAGAATGGAGCTATTAAAATGTAGACATGATTCATTTACTTTGTAACAGACCTGATTTAAACAGAAACACTATCTTACTGACCAGTACCAGTACAACCTTCAGAAGTCACAGTTCCTAGCGATGTCAATAGAAATAAATGCAGTTGAAAAGAGGAATCCTTACTTTTCAAACTATACACTGCATCTTCAGGAAGGAAAGAGGGATTCATTGCAGAATCCTTGAAATGAGAGGGGGCAGGTACTAGTAGGTTAGTCAAAATCTAGGTTGAATGATTAATTCCACTTCCTGTACACCATATTACCAATAAATGTTATGACATGGAACGTGTCAACTGAACAAAATATTTCACAGACAGTTCCCAGATATTTACAGACTGTAACTAACTATTTCTACTCAAGAATACTTTTATGCTTTAGGAGGAGTTGTTTTGAGAGACAACTTTAATTTACATTTGAAAACATTTCTGCTGTACAGATATTTCACTTTCAGGGGCAGAATCTTGAAGAGTTTTATAGCTAAGTATTGCAGTTCTTCCTGTGTCAAAATTAGATTCATTAGAGGGAAGTGCAGATAATATTTCCTTCTATTATTCTATTGGTAAACGTCTCCCTTGCTCTCAGACTGCAATGGACCGTTGACAACAAATTTTGTGTATGAATAAATGTGCTGTGAGGCTGGGGTTAATATTTCCAATTACTTAAACAGATGCCTGTCAAGAAGTACATGTGTGAACGCCAAGCACAATTATAATAACTTTCCTCTGTGCAAGTAATGCTTTTAGCCCTAGTTACCTGTTAGAACAGCATATTATGCTACAGCACTGATAATATGCAAAATATTTTAACTTACTGATTCTGATATTATTCTCATGACAATACTTGGTGAACCTAAAAGTTATAGCCAGTTTAATATCCCCTGACAGCCCCCCCCCCCCAACCCTCTCCCAGCCATGCCATACACACACCAGAACTTAGAATTTTCTACCACTGTGCATTATTTCTTGCTGATAAACTGCATTCATTGTAGGTGGGGTATTTTCAACAGTACAAAACTGGATGAGTTGTGTTTCTTCATATTTAAAGATAGTCCATTCATGCAAAACCAGTAAATAGCTTTAATAAAAACATCATTTACTATTTTTCCTGTGGATGCTTCTTGAATCAACTCGAGAACAGAACTTGCAAAAAGGACTAATTTAGTCTCATGATTCGAGAGGACCGCCTATTGTGAGAATAATGCATCAGGAGGGAGTTGGTAAGGACTGTGTCAGCTGTAGTTCAGAGATGATAAGAGACAGAACGAGAAGGAAATATGTTAAAAAGATGTGCAGAATTAAAAATATTTCCTCTTTGTTTCTTTCCGACCTTCTACCCTCACTGAGCCATTCTCCTTATCTTTGCCTTCTCTTGTCCTCACAACAGTTGAGCCCCACTCAACCTAAGGTCAAGTGAATCCCCCTTCCAGTCTTCTTTAATCAATCCCTGTTTACTACCTGAAGAATAATAAGTACAAATGGTAAATGATACAGGCAACAGTTTAGGAAAAATTAATCTATTGGAAGGTTCGACATTTGGTTTCACACCAAACACAACAATTCTAAAATAGCTAAATATCTCCTCTCATTTATCTGCAGACTCAAATGGAAGTACAACTTTGAACCATATCCGGGAGGACACATTAGAAAGTAAATTAGTGGCATCAGTCAATATGAAAATTATATTCAGGCATCAGTCAATATGAAAATTATATTCAATTTTTGAAATTTTAATTAATTTGTAACGCTGAAATTGTTAATTACTTACAGGGAAAGTGACCCTCTCCAAGCTGCCAATAAAAATTGTACAAAGGTTTGTGAGCTCTAAAATGCTATGTGACAAACTAACTTTTGCGTAAATTGAATTTTTTTAATAATGTTATTACCCATAGAAACCAACATTGCTTAAAAGCAACAATCATAAATTATGTTAATAAAATAGATCAAAATAATATTAATGTAATATTTCACATTTATACACCTATGTAATATTATAAACTAAAGCTTTTACCACTTGAAACCTTCTAAATTCAGTAAAGAAAGAATTAACTTTGTCATGCACTATTTAAATATGGTATTCCTTGTGAAACAAGACTGTGTCATTTTCGCTCTTATCATACTTACTACTGACACATTTTCTGGTTTGCACTCATGGTAAACTTTTCTTTCCTCAAATAAATTCATATGAATCATACAAGAAATGCATATAATCCTGATCAATGTCCAATTCTAATTCCATTTGGAATGCTGTGCCACATCTTTTATGATTCAGAGGCAAACACCAAATGCTGAATGTGGAGGGTGGGGGGAGAAGTTGGAATGGGTATGTATCTGTGAAAGCACAGGTTTTATACCAACTTATGCCTTACAAGCAGCAAGTAAACTCTGAGTAGAAAAAATTAAACATCCTCATTTTAAATGAAGGGACAGAGGCAAAATGTTCATGGTGCAACATTGACAGCAACAAAATATTAGGAACCTGTGTACTACTTGTTAGTATAAACTGAATTTTCTTAACAACAATAGCAGGTAACTTACCTTGTCATCACGTGCTGGATCTCTCAAAATTATAAAATCCAGCACTATTCCTATGTGCTCTTCCATGTTGGTACTGGGTGACTGACAAGCTTGCTCAATAGCAGAAATAATAGCTGCATTATCGATGCCAGCTTCAGGTGAAGTATTTTCTGTATGCAAAAGCATAAAATCAAGTGAAACAACAAATATTTATAAACTATTATATACTTTTCTATTAAACGTAGCATTCCTACTTTTAAAAGATATTCCATAAACTTGAAAAATTCAAATTAGTGCACCAATTATGCATTAGCAAATGGTTGTGATGTCTGGACAAATCAAACACTGCAACAAGTGTGTTCCTTGTACTAAGGCTGATGTATCAGTTTTGCTTTTCATTTCAATTTCTGGATTTCACTTATGTTATTTTCGAGTGAGTGGAACTGGTGTTCCTTGAAGAGTACCACAGAAAAACCTGGTAAAACCTCATGGATAATCTGGTTTAAACACACAATAAAAAGGAAAAAAAGGATTTAAGAAATTCACTATATGCTTTTACCAAACTAAGTCTTCTAATATCGTTCCAAATAAAGTGACAAAGGTGAACCTTAAAAGACATGCAAATTCCAATCCATAGAGCTCAATTGTGGTCATGCACTCTGACAGATACTGTAAATACATTTTTCCAAGTAAAGATACATGTGAAATCAAAGGTTTTTTCTGGGGTGAAGTTGTAAGTCTGGATAACATCCAAATTTTAAATCATACAACACAAAGATTTTTCAATTTTGCACAGTAAAAATTGTAAATCTTACACAGCAAACAACAGAAGGGTGATTTGAGGCATGGGGAGCAGTGGTTGGATGAGGGGGAAGGAGTGGAGGTAGGAATGCATGGAAAGAGTGAGCCTTAGGAGTAGAGGAATGAGACAAGGCGGAGTGAAGAAATGGAAGAGGAGAGAGGGAAGAGTGGGGGGGAGGGGGGGGGGGAGATAGGGAGAAGTGGGGAAGAGGAAAGGGGGATGAGATTGGGACAGAGGGTGATAACATGAAATTAATGTAACATTTCCTGCATTCCAGCATCTTTAATTTTCTGGTTCCCAAACTTGGCTTTGATGAAAAATTGTTTTTAGGTTAATTATTCAAACTTTTTTATGTTTACCTAACATACAACTGGAAATTTAGTTTATTTTTCTACATAGCCCACACACAGTATGTGTTCACAATTGACTTACCTATTGAAGAGAGAACAAAATTACATATGACGGCCACACAAGCAAATAAATATTACATTTCAGATAGGTTTTACATAACTTACTTTTCTGGTTGGATTCTAATCTTGGTTCTGTGTGGATGAGTTGATTTAAAACATGCACAGGTGACTTGAGCAATGCTTCAGCCGCTTCTCTGAAAGAGTAAAAGGAAAATAACAATGATATCATCAGATTGGTTATCCCTCATTAACGAGCTGTACATTTGCAAATGCAAAAATCTGTTTATTATGGTGACTCTGATACAAAAATGTTTCTACTTACTAGCCAGTACTGAAAAGAGAACAAAAGTGAAAAGAGATAAAAATGCTAACTTTTAGAATGCAGTAGAAAAATTCCCTCTAAAAATTCACAGCAGTATGTTATGCATTTCTCTGAAAACACTGTTCACAAATAATACAAACCTTTTCTAAAGGGTATATCCCTAAGGGGTTAGATTTCTCCCAACAGCACTTAATGTTCTATAGCATTCCACCATAATGAGCAGAACACTGCAATTTCATATGGTATTTCGTAATGACAGTAACATGAAAGTCTTGTCAGTCATAGGCAGATAATCATCCACAAAAATGAGAACTTGCCCATTTTTAACTATATATCAAAGAAAACAAAAAGTGTTTGTTTATTTAAAAATCAAATATATTGATGCAATATTCTTAAATACTTTATGGAAATAACATTCTTCAAGTGGCAGCAATACTAAAAAAGACTGAAAGGTATGAGCCTGAGTTCAATCAATGACATTATCATAAGATACGGAGCATGTGCTCAGCTCAGTGAAGGAAACCACACCATGTGCTTTTCAAAGAAACCATTCCAGTATTTGCTTTAAATGATTTAGGGAAATGACGTACTGCCAAGTATTCAGCCAAGATTTGAGAAAAGTTCCCTACTACATTACAAAATTTCTTTGACAAAGAAATATGATAGTATAATGCTGGCCAATCATATGCTGTCTGGGCTCCCATGACAGCAGATGCTGACTCCAATACTGTATGTACTAGCAGCCACCGATATCATTGAGGGGCAGTAGCCTCCCATCTGCTACAATCCTGTCTCTGCAATACAAGTAAAGAAATATTTAAACCTCAGCAACTTATTAGCCAGTGAGGATGCAGCACCTTCTCCTGTCTTACAAATGGCTGATTCCTTCACCCACCTGAGGTCACATGCAAACCTCAACATATCACATAGAATGCAGTACACATCTGGCTTTCGGAGACCTATCATATTTACTCGAATCTAAGTTGCACTCGAATCTAAGCTGCACCTGAGATATGAGACTCGAAATCAAGGGAACTCCAATGTGAGGTGCGTAATGGGGCCCCTTAGGGATACGGCGGCTAAGGAGGGGAAGAAATCCAGTGTGCACTGCGTGTGCATTCCGGGAGGAGTCATTCCTGATGTGGAAAGGGTCCTTCCGGATGCCATGGAGAGCACAGGGTGCAGCCAGCTGCAGGTGGTGGCACATGTCGGCACTAATGACGTGTGTAGCTTTGGATCTGAGGAAATTCTCTCTGGATTCCAGCGGCTATCTGATTTGGTGAAGGCTGCCGGTCTTGCTTACGAGATGAAGGCAGAGCTCACCATCTGCAGCATCGTTGACAGAACCGACTGCGGATCTTTGGTACAGAGCCGGGTGGAGGGTCTGAATCAGAGGCTCAGACGATTTTGCGACCGTGTTGGCTGCAGATTCCTTGACTTGCGCCATAGGGTGGTGGGGTTTCGGGTTCCGCTGAATAGGTCAGGAGTTCACTACACTCAGCTGGCGGCTACACGGGTAGCGGAGGCTGTGTGGCGTGGACTGGGCAGTTTTTTAGGTTAGAAGGCCTCGGGAAAGTACGGGGTGGGCTGCAATGTCAAAGGGTGCATGGCAATTACAGGACGTGCTTGGATCAAGGAACAGTCGGAATTATAGTTGTAAATTGTTGTAGTTGCGCTGGAAAAGTCCCTGAGCTTCAAGCGCTAATAGAAAGCACAGAAGCTGATATCATTATAGGTACAGAAAGCTGGCTAAAGCCTGAAATAAGTTCTGCAGAAATTTTTACGAAGTCTCAGACGGTGTTCAGGAAAGATAGATTAGGCAGAATTGGTGGTGGAGTGTTTGTGTCAGTCAGTAGTGGTTTACCTTGCAGTGAAGTCGAAGTAGATACTCCGTGCGAATTGGTATGGGTGGAGGTTATACTTAACAGCCGAATTAAGTTAATAACTGGCTCCTTCCACCGACCCCCAGACTCCGATGATACAGTTGCGGAACAGTTCAGAGAAAGTTTGAGTCTCGTAACAAATAAATACCCCACTCATACGGTTATAGTTGGTGGGGACTTCAACCTACCCTCGGTATGTTGGCAAAAATACTTGTTCAAAACCGGTGGTAGGCAGAAAACGTCTTCCGAGATTGTCCTAAACGCTTTCTCCGAAAATTATTTCGAGCAGTTAGTCCACGAACCCACGCGAATTGTAAATGGTTGCGAAAACACACTTGACCTCTTAACCACAAATAATCCAGAGCTGATAGAGAGCATCATGACTGATACAGGGATTAGTGATCACAAGGTCGTTGTAGCTAGGCTCAATACCATTTCTTCCAAATCCATCAGAAACAAACGCAAAATAATTTTATTTAAAAAAGCGGATAAAGTGTCACTAGAAGCCTTCCTAAAAGACAATTTCCATTCCTTCCGAACTGACTATGCGAATGTAGACGAGATGTGGCTCAAATTCAAAGATATAGTAGCAACAGTAATTGAGATATTCATACCTCATAAATTGGTAAGAGATGGAACGGATCCCCCGTGGTACACAAAAAAGGTCCGAACGCTGTTGCAGAGGCAATGGAAAAAGCATGCGAAGTTCAGAAGAACGCGAAATCCCGAAGATGGGCTACAATTTACAGACGCGCGAAATTTGGCACGTACTTCGATGCGAGATGCCTTTAATAGGTTCCACAACGAAACATTGTCTCAAAATTTGGTAGAAAATCCGAAGAAATTCTGGTTGTATGTAAAGTACACAAGCGGCAAGACGCAGTCAATACCTTCGCTGCGCAGTGCCGATGGTACTGTTACCGACGACTGTGCCGCTAAAGCGGAGTTATTGAACGCAGTTTTCCGAAATTCCTTCACCAGGGAAGACAAATGGAATATTCCAGAATTTGAAACACGAACATCTGCTAGCATGAGTTTCTTAGAAGTAGATACCTTAGGGGTTGCGAAGCAACTCAAATCGCTTGATACGGGCAAGTCTTCAGGTCCAGATTGTATACCGATTAGGTTCCTTTCAGATTACGCTGATACTATAGCTCCCTACTTAGCACTCATATACAACCGCTCGCTCACCGATAGATCTGTACCTACAGATTGGAAAATTGCGCAGGTCGCACCAGTGTTCAAGAAGGGTAATAGGAGTAATCCATTTAACTACAGACCTATATCATTGACGTCGGTTTGCAGTAGGGTTTTGGAGCATATACTGTATTCAAACATTATGAATCACCTCGAAGGGAACGATCTATTGACACGTAAACAGCATGGCTTCAGAAAACATCGCTCTTGTGCAACGCAGCTAGCTCTTTATTCGCACGAAGTAATGGCCGCTATCGACAGGGAATCTCAAGTTGATTCCGTATTTCTAGATTACCGGAAAGCTTTTGACACCGTTCCTCACAAGCGACTTCTAATCCAGCTGCGGACCTATGGGGTATCGTCTCAGTTGTGAGACTGGATTCGTGATTTCCTGTCAGGAAGGTCGCAGTTCGTAGTAATAGACGGCAAATCATCGAGTAAAACTGAAGTGATATCAGGTGTTCCCCAGGGAAGCGTCCTGGGACCTCTGCTGTTCCTGATCTATATAAATGACCTGGGTGACATTCTGAGCAGTTCTCTTAGATTGTTCGCAGATGATGCTGTAATTTACCGTCTAGTAAGGTCATCCGAAGACCAGTATCAGTTGCAAAGCGATTTAGAAAAGATTGCTGTATGGTGTGTCAGGTGGCAGTTGACGCTAAATAAAGAAAAGTGTGAGATGATCCACATGAGTTCCAAAAGAAATCCGTTGGAATTCGATTACTCGATAAATAGTACAATTCTCAAGGCTGTCAATTCAACTAAGTACCTGGGTGTTAAAATTACGAACAACTTCAGTTGGAAGGACCACATAGATAATATTGTTGGGAAGGCGAGCCAGGGGTTGCGTTTCATTGGCAGGATACTTAGAAGATGCAACAAGTCCACTAAAGAGACAGCTTACACTACACTCATTCGTCCTCTGTTAGAATATTGCTGCGCGGTGTGGGATCCTTACCAGGTGGGATTGACGGAGGACATCGAAAGGGTGCAAAAAAGTGCAGCTCGTTTTGTATTATCACGTTATAGGGGAGAGAGTGTGGCAGATATGATACTCGAGTTGGGATGGAAGTCATTACAGCATAGACGTTTTTCGTCGCGGCGAGACCTTGTTACGAAATTTCAGTCACCAACTTTCTCTTCCGAATGCGAAAATATTTTGTTGAGCCCAACCTACATAGGTAGGAATGATCATCAAAATAAAATAAGAGAAATCAGAGCTCGAACAGAAAGGTTTAGGTGTTCGTTTTTTCCGCTCGCTGTTCGGGAGTGGAATAGTAGAGAGATAGTATGATTGTGGTTCGATGAACCCTCTGCCAAGCACTTAAATGTGAATTGCAGAGTAGTCATGTAGATGTAGATGTAGATGTAAGCCGCACCTGAGATTTGAGACTCGAAATTCAAGGGGGGAGAAAAATTATAGGCCACATCTCCAAATCTAAACAAAGTTGGTTCATTTTAATATGAGACACAATTTAGGTCGAATGAATGACGATACAGCTACAGTAGTTTGGTTTGAGTTGTAAGCTTAGCAGTTAAGCTCTAACAGGTAGCCATTGCCATGCGTCAGGCACTCCGTCCATTTTTATACGAGTACCCTTCCTTTTCCATGTGCTTCGTCTGGTTTGAATTAATTGCTTATTTTTCTTTGATCAGATAAGCACAGTTTTCTTTTTTATAGGTGTTTATCACTCTAAGCTGAAAATGCATTACTGTACTGTGTCATGCATTGTTTGTCGCATTCTGATAGTGCATGTTTATGGCCTGTCGCCGCTCGCGGCATGGCTTGCTTTTGTGCGCCCTACCTCTGCCTCTCTTTTTTTTTTTTTTTTAAGGTGAGGGGGCGGGGGGGTGGAGGAGAGGCATTAATGAAACACTGGCAAGAAACTGCTATTTGTTGTTACTTACACTGCTGCTTTCTTTGATAATGATCAACAAGAACCAACTAATAGACTGCGTATGATAGAAGACCTCCTGAACGAGAGTTAGCAAAAATTTTTCATTGTTTGAAAATCTTTATAGGCGCCTCTTTAGTAGATTACATTCTACACAGAAATTAGATTCATCTTAGATTTAAAAATCTAGTCAATTGCCGTGCTCCATTTCTGACTGTATCACTATTAAGCATAAGAATAATATGAATATAAACATGACATGATATGTATATTTTTCCACGTTTGCTGTTGTCTCGCTCTAATTTCGTAGTTTATTAGGCAGACAGGATTTAAATGAGATAGTAGCATACATGAAACAATACATTGCAAAATGTTTATATGCGTATTATTCTTATGGTGAAGAGAATACTGCATGCATTTATAAAAGTTCGTATTAGCAACCATCTCTTCTCACAGATAGGAAAAAATTCAGAACATAGAGTTGGCTATATTGACAAACATCCCAAACAGTCTTGCCAGTCGGATTTTCGTAGTAGACTGAAATACTGCTACATTCTAAGATGAACAATACGGAATTTGTATTTACTTTGTTGGATAATGTATGAAAATGCAGTGGTCGAAACTCGGAGCGGAGAAAATAGCTCGTCTTCCACCCCGTTTTTTTTTTTTTTTTTTTTTTTTTCTTTCTTTTTTTTACTGACGCACAGGTTTTGGCACCAGTATTTATCTTTGTGCCTACAAAGCATGCCTGTGTAGTGCTACATATATTCGATGGCAGAAGTAAGTTGTGGCGGCACCAACCAACTTTTACAGAATTTCCGCTTGCTTTGCACTTGATTCTAAGCCGCAGACAGTTTTTTAGATTACAAAAACCAGAAAAAAAGTGCGGCTTAGATTTGAGTAAATACGGTAGATTGACTTCAACATTATGAAGAAGACTTTTTACCTTTGTTGATGGAGCAAAACATTTTGGATGCTATATTTCTGTAGAAGTCTACCAGTCCTTCCGGATATTGAGCCAGCAAAAGGTAGATAAAAAATTCTTAGATTTTTTCCTCTGTTTCTGTCTCAACCTCTTTCTCAGGCATTCTTTATTTTTATTGCAACACCTACTCAGTTTTATGACCTGAATACCCATTATTTCTGAACACTATTTGTAAGTTCCTATCTCTTCAACAAGGCCTCCTTGTCTGAAAGTCTTTGAGCTGTGGATCAGAGCCTTAAGAACTGAATTTCTTTGTGATGGATGGTGAAGGCTTGAGGCTTGGAGACAAAGGTCACTTCTCCACCCTCTCCGTAAAGATCTCGTCCACCATATGCCCCTGCTGGCTACCAGCACTCTCTGTGTGGTTTTTCTATATACCTCTGACACAGTGATCTGTCTGGTCTTCTGCTGACTAACATGTCAAGGAAAGGTAGCTGGCTCTCTTTTTCAAGTTCCATTGTTAATTTTGTACTTGGATTATAGGTTTAAATGGTCCAGGGACACAAACTCTCTCTCTCTCTCTCTCTCTCTCTCTCTCTCTCTCTCTCTGTCAGCCACGTATCAAAACACAATGGACTGAACCTGGCCGAGTCTAGTGGCCTTGCTTCAAAGTGTTCCATGTACTGGTTCACCAAGACAGGTTATAATGGACTACCGATTGCCACACATCAGAGTACGCATAGTATTTTATGTCTAACAGGAAATAAGTTGACATTAGAGTGTGTCTTCCAAGTTCAGAGAAACAATCATCAAACTTTTCCACAATTAGTTCCAACCCTTCTGAAAGTGACACTCTCTTAAACAAACTGACCATATCTGCATTCCAGAGCAGCAATTAACCAGAGTGTTGTACAAAGTTAGCAGGATTGTGAATGTGCTGTTTGCACTACTCCACATATTCTCTGAGAATACGTTTTAAGTATCTTGCCAGCTATTATGTAGACTTGCAAACATTACTAACTATGGGGCTTGGAGGGCTGCCATCCTGGTGTACCTTAGAAAGGCCATGTGGTCATGGTGGCACAACTGCTTCTGTTCTAACATTTTGTAGCAAAGCTGACTCAGTGAGAAGAATCATCATCTTACTCCCGAATTCATTTTTTTTACAGTTTCCTTGTTGGTTGGTTGGTTGAGTGTGGGATTGAAGGGACCAGACTGCTAAGGTCATCGGTCCCTTGTTCCACGATAAAATCACACGAAATAAAAACTGTCAGTCGTTAAAAACGGAGAACTGAGACAAGGGACGACTCAATACAAGAAAGACAGACAAAGACCAGACAAACGGAACTAAAATCACACCGAGTGTGAAGGTGGTTGGCCGGCCATGAAAATAAGGAAAAGCCAACCACCAAATGACATTAAAACCCACAGTTTAAAACCACAGGCCAAAGGCCCAAGTCAATACAGGAAATAAAAGGACAAACACTCAAATCATACGATAAAAACCCCCTGCCCGAATAAAACTCAACACGAGGTCCGCCATAGCAACGTCATCACATAAAAGTGCAGGGAGGGTATCAGGCAACGCAAACGTCTGCCTGAGTCCTGTTAAAAGCGGGCAGTCCACCAAAATGTGGACCACCGTCAGAGCTGCCCCACAGCGACATAGCGGTGGGTCCTCCCGGCGCAACAAATAGCCGTGCGTCAGCCACGTGTGGCCAACGCGCAGCTGGCAGAGGACGACAGAGTCCTTCCGAGAGGCCCGCATGGAGGAGCGCCACACACCGGTCATCTCCTTAACCGCCCGAAGTTTGTTGGGCGTGGGCAGGGTGCGCCACTCGTCACCCCAGGCACCAAGCACTTTCTGGCGCAAAAGTGACAGGAGATCACACTCCATAAGGCCGAGTTCCAGAGCCGGTGAACTCACTGCCTGTTTAGCCAGCGTGTCAACCCGCTCATTGCCCGGGATGCCGACATGACCTGGGGTCCAAACAAAGACCACAGAGCGGCCGCAACGGGCAAGAGCATGGAGCGACTCGTGGATGGCCATCACCAGACGGGAACGAGGAAAGCACTGGTCAAGAGCTCGTAAACCACTCAGGGAGTCACTACAGATGACAAAGGACTCACCTGAGCGGGAGCGGATATACTCTAGGGCGCGATAGATGGCAACCAACTCGGCAGTGTATACACTGTTCCCGGGTGCCAGCGACCGTTGCTCACAATGATCCTCTAGAGTAAGAGCGTAACCAGTGCGACCAGAGACCATCGAACCGTCGGTATAGGCCACGGCAGACCCGGGAAACTCGGCAAGGAGAGAAACAAAGCGGCGGCGGAGGGCCGGAGGAGGGACCGAGTCTTTCGGACCCTGTGCCAAATCCAGCCGAATGCATGGTCGGCGCACACACCAAGGGGGCAGACGGAGATTGGCCCGGAAAACAGGCGGAAGAGGAAAAAACTCAATCCCACACAGTAGAGCCCGGATGCGAACCGCGATCGTACACCCTGACCGGGGCCGCCTGTCTGGAAGATGGACGATCGAGTGCGGGAACAGGAGACGGTAGTTGGGATGTCCTGGCAAGCTACAAACTTGGGCAGCATAAGCGGCCAGAAGTCGGTCGCGCCGGATCCGCAATGGAGGAACACCAGCCTCCACAAGTAAGCTGTCAACAGGGCTTGTCCGAAATGCTCCTGTGGCGAGTCGGATCCCGCAGTGATGGATGGGATCCAGCAATTGCAATGCTGATGGCCATGCCGAACCATAAGCCACACACCCATAATCAAGGCGGGACTGGATCAGCGCTTGATACAGCCGGAGAAGGGTGGACCGATCGGCACCCCATCCAGTGTGGCTAAGGCAACGGAGAGTGTTTAAATGTCGCCAGCATGTTTGTTTAAGCTGCCTAATATGAGGCAGCCAAGTCAACCGGGCATCAAATACCAGTCCCAAGAACCGATGCGTCTCTTCCACAGCAAGAGGTTCACCGTCAAGGTAAAGGCGTGGCTCAGGGTGAACCGTGCGACGCCGGCAGAAATGCATAACGCAGGTCTTAGCGGCCGAAAACTGGAAGCCGTGCGCTACAGCCCATGACTGCGCCTTGCGGATAGCGCCCTGCAGCTGGCGCTCAGCAACTGCAATGCCAGCGGAGCTGTAGTAGAGGCAGAAGTCGTCTGCATACAACGAAGCTGCGACGGACGATCCCACCGCCTCAGCGAGCCCATTGATCGCAATTAAAAACAGGGAGACACTGAGGACAGACCCCTGTGGGACCCCGTTCTCCTGGACCCGGGAGGAACTATGGGACGCAGCAACTTGCACGCGGAAGGAACGAGACGACAGAAAATTCTGAATAAAAATCGGGAGCGGGCCCCTAAGACCCCACCCATGAAGTGTGGCCAGGATGTGATATCGCCAAGTCGTATCGTACGCCTTCCGCATGTCGAAGAAGACGGCAACCAGATGTTGGCGGCGTGCAAAGGCTGCACGGACGGCAGACTCTAGGGAGACCAGATTATCGACGGCAGAGCGGCCTTTACGGAACCCACCCTGAGACGGAGCCAGAAGGCCTCGAGACTCGAGGAGCCAACTCAACCTCCGGCTCACCATACGTTCTAGCAACTTGCAAAGAACGTTGGTGAGGCTTATGGGGTGGTAGCTGTCCACCTCCAGCGGGTTCTTGCCAGGTTTCAACACGGGGAGGACGATGCTTTCTCGCCATTGAGACGGGAACACACCCTCAACCCAGATGCGGTTGAAAACATCTAGGAGGCGTCGCTGGCAATTCACAGAGAGGTGTTTCAGTATCTGGCTGTGGATGCGGTCTGGCCCAGGAGCCGTATCAGGGCAAGCAGATAGTGCACTCTGGAATTCCCAGTCGCTGAAAGGAGCATTGTACGACTCCGCGTGGCGCGTGTGAAAGGAAAGCCTCCAACTTTCCAACCGCTCTTTCCGGGAGCGGAAGGCCAGTGGGTAATTTGTAGATGCGGAACACTGAGCAAAATGCGCTGCTAACCGGTCCGCAATCGTGTCGGAGTCAGGACACACCACTCCATTCAGCGAAAGCCCAGGGACAGAGACAGGTGGCCGATAGCCATGGAGTCGCCTAATCTTAGCCCAAATCTGCGATGCAGAGGTACGGACGCCAATGGTGGAAACATACCGTTCCCAGAACTCCTGCTTCCATTGGCGAATAAGGCGTCGGGCACGGGCACGGAGCTGTTTAAAAACGATGAGGTTCTCCAAGGACGGGTGCCGCTTATGGCGTTGAAGAGCCTGCCGGCGATCTCTAATCGCCTCTGCGATCTCGGGCGCTCACCAAGGCACAGTCCTCCGCCGAGGGGACCCGGATGAACAGAGAATCGCAGATGCCGCCGCAGAAACGATGCCGGTGGTGACCGACTGAACCACCGCATCAACGGTGTCATGGGAAGGAGGTGCGATAGTGGCGAGAGAGGAGAACAAGCCCCAATCAGCCTTATTCAGAGCCCATCTGGAGGGGCGTTCAGAAGAGTGACGCTGTGGTAGTGACAGAAAGATGGGGAAATGGTCACTACCACGTAAGTCGTCATGGACGCTCCAGTGGATGGATGGTGAAAGTCCGGGACTGCAGATAGAAAGGTCGATGGCCGAAAATGTGCCATGGACTACGCTGAAATGTGTCGGCTCTCCTGTGTTTAAGAGGCAGAGGTCAAGCTGCGAGAGAAGAGTCTCGACATCTCTACCCAGGCCAGTAATCGCGGCGCTACCCCACAGGGGGTTATGGGCGTTAAGGTCGCCCAGTAACACAAAAGGAGGAGGCAGTTGTGCTATCAATGCAGCCAACACATGACGCGAGACATCACCATCTGGCGGAAGATACAAACTGCAGACAGTAATAGGTTGAGGCGTCCACATCCTTACAGCGACAGCCTCTAAAGGTGTGTGAAGAGGTACACATTCGCTGTAGACAGAGTTAAGGATGTAGACGCAGACTCCACCAGATACCCTCTCATAAGCTGCCCGGTTCTTGTAATAACCCCGATACCCACGTAGGGCAGGAGTCCGCATTGCCGGAAACCAAGTTTCCTGTAGGGCAATACAGAGGAAAGGGTGACTGCTGATGAGTTGGCGAAGCTCAGCAAGATGGTGCAAAAAAGCGCTGCAGTTCCACTGGAGTATCGCTTTGTCCATGTCCGAAAAAGGCGTGAAGGGGCCAAGGAGGCAGATCACGCCACTGGGCCACCTGCTGCCACCGATGGAGGACCAGTACAATCTGCTTCCATGGTGTCTGAGGGTCCGGCGAGATCCAGGACCTCAGCGGACGCCCAGATCTCCACCTTATCCTCGGACGCAGAGCCTGTAGGGAGCAGTGGGGTGGATGCCACCGCGTGTTCCTTGGCCTTAGAGGTCTTCTTCTTCGTCTTGTCTCTCTGGTCCTTGGGTTTCATTGGCTGGGAGGGCTCCAGCGAGTCAGTCTCCGGGACGGAGAAGGAGCGGGAAGCCCTGCGACCAGCCGCTGGTCTGCTTTTCTTCCATTGGCTGACGTCACCCTTCCCAGAAGCGGAAACCTGGGAAGGAAGGGACCCAAGGGACCCTTTCCGTGCTATTCGAGCCGGGGAAGTTTGAGGCTTCCCCAGCTTAGAAGTGGGGACTGATGTCCCCGATGGTTGGGGGGTTGCTGCTGCTGAGGCAGGTAGTGCAGGAGCAGCAGGGAGTGAAGTGCCCCCCACCTTCAAGGGGGCAGTGTAGCATTCCGGCTCTGAGAGGTGGCAGTCTGAGGGAGAGCTAATGGGGCCATAACAGTAGTAGCCGCGGCGTAAGAGGCAGTCATTCGAACAGGATGGAGGCGTTCGAACTTCTGCCTGGCCGCAGTGTATGTCAGGCGGTCCAGGGTCTTATACTCCATGATTTTGCGCTCTTTCTGGAATATCCTGCAGTCCGGCGAGCAAGGCGAGTGGTGCTCTCCGCAGTTTACACAGATGGGAGGCGGAGCACATGGAGTATTGGGATGTGATGGGCGTCCACAATCTCGACATGTGAGGCTGGAAGTACAGCGGGAAGACATATGCCCGAACTTCCAGCACTTAAAGCACCGCATGGGGGGAGGGATATATGGCTTGACGTCACAACGATAGACCATCACCTTGACCTTCTCTGGTAAAGTATCACCCTCGAAGGCTAAGATGAAGGCACCGGTGGCAACCTGCTTATCCCTTGGACCACGATGTACGCGCCGGACGAAGTGAACACCTCACCGCTCTAAATTGGCGCGAAGCTCATCATCGGACTGCAATAGAAGGTCCCGATGGAATATTATGCCCTGGACCATATTTAGACTCTTATGGGGCGTGATTGTAACCGGAACATCCCCCAGCTTGTTACAATCGAGTAACCGGCGGGACTGGGCGGAGGACGCTGATTTGATCAAAACCGAGCCCGAGCGCATTTTGGACAAGCCCTCCACCTCCCCGAACTTGTCCTCTAAGTACTCGATGAAGAACTGAGGCTTCATGGGTGTAAAGGATTCACCATCAGCTCTCGTACACACCAGGTAGCGGGGCGAGTATGGTTCGCTGGCATCCTTAGTCTTTCGTTCCTCCCATGGTGTAACCAGAGAGGGGAACGATTTGGGGTCATATGTAGTTGCGTTGTATTGAGCCCTGGAACGCTTAGAGACTGCTGGCGGCTGGCCGCCAGCAAGTGATGATGTACCACGCTTCATTGCGGGTCATCCGCCCTGATGCCACCTACTCCGACCAAGGGCCCTCCCCACGGGTGCCACCCAGCCTCAGCAACGACCACCTGGCAGGAGATGGTCATTGCCGGGAGTCCCAATGCCCCAAGGAGATAGGCATCTACTCCTTGGCATACATGGGGAGTTAACGGCGCTGGCATCAGCAGAGCGATCCCTGTGTAGTCAGGGGGCTACAACCAACAGGGTACATGGCGGCCCCACCACAACGGACTGGCTACCATGCTGGATTTCAGGTGATGTAGTCCAATATCGTCATTGGCGCATAAAGCGACACAGCATAGCAGACTGCAATAAACTTCACCCAAGAACAAATCCACGCCCAAGAGATGGTAGGTGAGCGGGACTGCTAAGCGATGACGACAAACCTGGCTAGAGATGGTAATGCAAGATGGACACATCGCTCCTTGTAAGGCGCCCTTCCCCAATCGGCTCGCTCTTCGGAAAATTTAGAAGGATGGAGGTCAAACCCATTAGGGGACCATCTCACAAGGCCAAAACGTTTGAGACTCCTTTTAGTCGCCTCTTACGACAGGCAGGAATACCGTGGGCCTATTCTTACCCCCGAACCCACAGGGGGACAGTTTCCTTGTTCTCAGAGCAACTTGTTATTTTCTGGAGATGCTGAATCTTAGTACTGGCATCATGGTAAGCACTCCACAGTGTTGCAGTGAACCTCTTCTGCTGCTTCCAGGGGGAGTGAAACTGCAACATGCTCCATGGAGCCACTGTAATCTGCTAATGGTAGCATTTTAAGAGCCATTTGGCAAGGATCTTCACTGTACACTTGCCCAGATGTTTCTCAGTGAAATTGATTACTGTACAGATCCCTGTATCATGTCTTGGTTTTTTGTGCAAGCACTCTGATTTTGTTTTTAGGCATGCAGACATTTTCAACTGCTTTCCATCTGCTTATAATCATGCTGCATTGTCAAACCTTTCCCAAGAATATGGAGAGAGTGTAGCGGACACGCAAATGTGGAGGTACAGTAGCTCTTTTGAAGGGGCATCCAGGGTTCTCTTGCTACCTGCGATGGTTGTTCAGTGCTGCACGGGAAGCCAGGAGCCATTTAACATTAGGCTTTCTTCTTTCTTGTTGATGCTACAGGCACCCCGAGACAGGCAAAGATGGAGGCGCAGTGTCCTCAGTTGGTGCCAGTGTAGACGTTCAGCAGGGCTATTGGAACCAACAAGACTCATCAGAAACAAATTGTAACATGTGAATGCCTGACCGCACACAGAAATCACAAAACAACTGAGACAAGTACGATGTCCATCGTCATAAATGAGGGTAACCAAAAAGTTTTTGATGGAGCCTGACTAGTGACTTCGGTAGTGGCTGAGGAGTACTGGACCATGTATGGAAAATGCGAAATCGTGTCAATGGCAATCAGTCAAAACACATTCAGAAACAGACCAGCAAAATCCACATGGATTGGTCCCCAGGTATTGGTTCCTGGAAGATAAGGGGAGAATGTATCCTTGGGAGCCACCTGTTGACTAGTGCACATGGGACACACGGCAACCAAGGGCTCCAGCTCCTGGTAAATGCTGGACCAGTACACATCTGCAAGCCAAACCTTTGGTGCGGGAAACAACCCAGTGATCCTCTTGCAACAGCTGTAAGACTTCCTGCTGCAAACTTCCAGGAATAATCACCCTGGGCATTGCATTTTCTGTGGAGAGGAACAGTGCCCCATCTAAGACAGAGAGACTATGGCACAATACAAACTAATTATAAAGCAGATCTGAAGTGTCGACCAATGACAAGAAGATTAACCCTGCTGAACAAGGCAGACCACTAGCTGGAGGACGGGGTCCGACGCTGTTGCTTTGGCAACTCGGGCACTAATGATCAGAAACAAGTCTACTGCTTGGCAGGCGGAGATATCCAAATGAAAACACATGTGCTCCTAAGTTGCTTTCGTATAGGTTCAGGAGAAATCATTCCACTTTTGACAACCTCCTATTTAAAAATGTTGGGTGTGGTACACTGTGAAGGAATTAGGCTAGAACCAGTCCCATACCAAGCATCTGTGGTGAGGCTGGTGTGTGACTGCATTACTTCAGTCAGCAATTCCTCATGGTGTGACAGGCCTACAACACAATGTCCACACCACGGATAGTGCTGTTTCTTGGCCACCAACAAAAAGAGCCACTAAGACATTAATAACTGTTAGCAAGCATCAAGGGTGTATGGGACTTACATGAAGACTGGATTGCCTTTGAGATGGATGTGGCCATGTCAAAATTTTACACGAAGCAGATCTGCACCTTGACTTCTAAAGAAGCCCAGATTTAATTTAGATCTAACAAATTTTAAGAAAGGTGAGCTTAAGATTTAACCTTTATAGCTATGTTTTGTAACACTTTACACTGCGATCATCGTTTTAAAATAAAATATACTGGTGGTTCAAACAAGGAGAGTCTCTCGGCTGTTTGACATATTCCCTAACCATGTCTTCAGGATTTGCTGTCCCATCGAATTCGCTATATTCACTGCAGAGCTATGTGCAATCCGGAAGGGAGCAGTTGAAGTGTCTTCGGAGTGAAAAGTTTCTTGTCTACTTCAATTGCTTTAGTATCCTAGAAGTATTAAAGCTTTTGTTCTCAGCAGAGAAAACGATTAAAAAGTACAGGACAAACTGCTCCTTTTTCACCAGCAAGAGAAGCCCATATCATTATGCTCAATATCTGGAAATTTGGAGAAATGGGCAAGCAGATCAAGCAGCCTAGGTGGTCAGCAGGAAATACGACATGTGCCGCTCCCCAGCAAGCTGTTATTCTGCTGTGGAGTCAGAGGGCCATAAAACTGTGGAAGGAGGAGTGATTGATCATGAAGGAGAATAAGCTTGAAGGTATCTATCCAGGGCACATCTCTTTGCAGTCATTCTGACAGGGCAAAGTAACCTTGACCTATCCGCAAGTAAGGCTCTGTACCCTGCTTCATACTTCAGTCTGTGTTACCTGTTGTGGATAATTCACTATATGCCACACTTTAACTGATTGCATTTGATATTGTGCTAAGAGGACAGAAACAAACATAGGTGGAGTTGTGCCCTCTATTTTAGCTGATGATGAGACAAGTTAGGTAAAAAATTTAAAATTTCGTGTAGTGTCAGGCTGAAGATTTTGCTGTGTTGCAGAGTGGCTGGCACCTACCTACCTACCTACCTACCTCCCTCCAGTGTGAGCACCATTTGTCACACAGCACACATCAAGTCTATAGCCAAGTACTTCCCAAACGTTGATAAGTATGTCTTCAGTGATTATAGCAACAGCTGATTCAATCTGGTTTCTTAATTCAGGGAGGTCTACTGATAGCAGAGGCACGTACACATGATCCCTGATGAAGCCCCAAAGGAAAAAAATCGCATGGCATTAGGTCAGGTGAACATGCGAGGCCATGCAAAGCAAGCCCTGTCATTTGGCCCCTTGCGGCCTATCCAGAGCTTGGGTACAGTGAAGTTCAACCAATCAAATACTTCGCTATGCCAGAGAGGTGGCGTACCATCTTGCTGGAAAACTAAGTTCTCTGGCTCATCTTCATCCAACTAAGGCAAGAGCCATTGCTCTAGTGTATCAAGGTAAGAAGTGCCAGTTACAGTAGGTACACCAAAAAAGAAAGGTCCATAAACTTTCCACCAGGATACGGCACAAAAAACAGTCACTTTAGGCGAATCTTGCATTTGTACCACCTTGTTGGCATGTAATCCATGGACTGCCGGCTTTAGAGCCTGCAATAACTGTAAACGGTAAGGACGTAGTTCTATACGTTTTCATAAAACTTCCCAAATAGTCGACACGGGAACTTTTAGATCACAACTAGCCTTCCCCACTGATTTCTATGAGCTACAAGTGAATGACTCTCTCACTCGCTCAACAGTCTCTTCACTTGTGCTCTTCCCTTTACAAAGGCAGCAGGGATCTTCAAATTGATGATACCATCTATGAATGTTATCATCACTTGGAGGATCACAACCGAGCTTCAGCCGTAACGCACGTTGTACAGTAACTACAGATTTGGTCTTTGCAAACTGCAAAACACACTAGTCGCCATCTTTGCTACTACTGCTGTCTAGTGGACTGTGGCGGAAACACTGCGTGCTGGACATGCACACTGGTGCCAAACAAAACTGTTTGAGTTGTTCTTTCATTTGACTTATCATTTATAACTGTAAGTTTAATGTAATAAATATTAGAAAGAACTAAAGCCTCAATATTCATTTATAAACACCTTGTATTTTGTGTTGCTTTCATTTACTATGAAGCTAATTTTTAAGGTTTCTGTTTCCATTGCCCGGTATGTTTCTTGGAGTGTATTGATATTTCTTCCTACTCTATCAATGTCATCAGTGCATGCACATATCTGGCTAATTTCCAAAAATATGGTGTCTCTTTCATTGATTTTATTTACTACACTATGTAGAACTATATTGAATAGGATAGTGGAGAGACAATCACCTTGCTTCATGCTTTTATTAAAGTCAAAGCTTTCACTTCTTCTGCTATGGGCCTTTACTTTCGCTCTTCTCTCTGTCATTGTCATTCTGATTAGTCTTATTAGTTTAGCACATATACCAACTTCTTCCAGTACTCTGTGTAGTCCTTGCCACTTTATGTGTCAAAGGCTTTGAAGTCAATGAATAGGAAAGGCAGATCTATATCATATTCAGAGAACTTTCCCATCACAAATATCTGATCAGTTGTACCTCTGTCTGGTCAAATGCCACACTGATTTTTCCCTAGTATGTCTTCAGACTTACTAAATACTGGAAGAATGAAATTCTCACAATTATCCATCTGAAGATGGTGGTATGAACTATCAAAATGTGTAATGGTGTAAATAAAACACACGAATGACACAAAAATCTGTTTCATTTAATTCTGGGGGTGGGGGGAAGGAGGGAGGAGAGAGAGAGGGGGGTGAAGGGGGAAGAGAGAGGGGGGAGAGGGAGTGGTGGAGGGGGATAGAGGGGGAGGAGATGGATAGAGGGGGAGAGAGGGAGGGGATAGATAGAGGGGGAGGGGATGGATAGAGGGGAGGAGATACAGAGAGTGGAGAGGGGGATGGGGAGGAGAGGGGTAGGGGGGAGGGGAGGAGATAGAGAGAGGGGGAGGGGAGGAGAGGGGATTGGAGAGAGGGGTATGGGGAGGAGGAGAGGGGGAGGAGGAGATATAGAGGGGGGAGGAGATATAGAGGGAGGAGATATAGAGGGGGGAGATATAGAGGGGGAGGAGATATAGAGGGGGAGATATAGAGGGGGAGGAGGAGATATAGAGGGGGAGGAGGTAGAGAGGGGGAGGAGGTAGAGAGGGGGAGGAGGTGGAGAGGGGGAGGAGGGGGAGAGGGGGAGGAGGGGGAGAGGGGGAGGAGGGGGAGAGAGAGAGAGAGAGAGAGAGAGAGAGAGGGGGGGGAGGGAGGGAGGGAGAAGATGGAGGGAGAGGGAGGAGATGGAGGGGGAGGGGGGAGGGAGGGAGAGGGGGGAGGGAGGGAGAGGGGGGAGGGAGGGAGAGGGGGGAGGGAGGGAGAGGGGGGAGGGAGGGAGAGGGGGGAGGGAGGGAGAGGGGGGAGGGAGGGAGAGGGGGGAGGAGGAAAAGGATTAGTACAAATAAATGGGAATAAGTGACAAGTGAGAATGCAAAATAAGTCACAAACAAAGGGCAAATCACAACATGTAGGAAAACATGAAACAATGTGCCAAAGTAGTAGTAATGTAATTTTTTCACATGACTTATCACTTCAGGCACCAGGGCCTTCTTGAAAAATTCTTGTGTGTGTGTGTGTGTGTGTGTGTGTGTGTGTGTGTGTGTGTGTGTATCAAAGGTTGCCCATTTCACCCTTCAGTTCCCGCCCCAACAACTGCTGTGGCCATGAAGAAACTCTACCGTACTTTTGTCATATATCCATCAGAATTTCAAAAACAATACTTATCATTTCTGCAGAGTACTACACAATGTGTGAAAATTCACTAACATGTACATTTGACATACACAAAATTTCACTGAGACAACTCACCTGTCTTCAAAATCAGCTGTGGCTGTGCCTGTGTGTGAATTTAAAGAACACGAACGAACTCTACCAAACCTTTCCAATACTCCCACTAGTATTTCCTTTGTTACTCTCAATGGTAGTTCTGTAAAACAGAAACACATTCAGATATTAAAGTAATATGATGTTTGCAAATTAACAAAGATGGGAGTTAAAGTCTGTGTTGGCTGCAGTGTCAACAACATCCTTAAGTCACAAGGTTGTTAATGAATCAGTTTCTCACAACAAGTGGGATAATGTTTTAAGTAAACAATTACAGGTAAGAAAATAAATTATGTATTTCAAGTACTAAAATGTATATAATCTGAAATTCTTTACAGGTTATTCGAGGATTATGTAAATTTTCACTGGCACTGTTTTGGCATTATTTTATATCTGACTTGGAATGCAGGTTATGGTGATGGACTGACTTGTACTATAACCTGAGGTCTAGGTTACAATGAATGGTGAAAGTTTCACTGAGAGTTAGCAAAGCAAACAAATGTGATATGAGGGATGACTTTTAAGTTTTTGCAGAAACTATGGAAGAAAAATATCTTTTGGGCAGAAATTGTTTTACCATTTCTCAAAACATTCACCTGTAAAGTTAAAGCACTTTTCTTTGTGTTCAAACCAACTCTAGAAATTCTGGTGCCTCAAAGACATAGTTTTGGAACCACCCAACAACTTCAAGTGGCAATGAAAACAACAGTTCACACAATTTTTGTTTGACACAAATCAACAAAACAAAGCTGTTAGGGTATAAACTATGTGAATAAAGGCAATGAGACATTAATTCCATATCTTTTGTCACAATGTAATCCATTGTTTAACATGATGTGAGGCAGCTGTCACAGTCAAGACATTTTTGGTTGTGTTTCCCTGATTTCAACAATGACTAACAGCAAACAAATTGGTCAACATACTGCCAGTGCCTGCAATGCAATAGTCACAGTATAGCCACTAGTACTTCCACCTTACAAGCAGTAAATGGAACCCCCCCACCATGTGATGTCAAATATTGTGAGGTTTACAACATGTGATACAGCAGCACACCTGACAACTGTATATTGAATATACTTGACAGGAAAGCCTGATGAGTCACAAACATATTGCCATACACCATTTAGCTTCCACTATTCTTTGATGCTATAAAGCATGCCATTCCAGCTTGAATGAACACCACCAGGCAGCCAGACGCACATGTGAACGGGAGGGTGGGGTGTGGGGGGGCAGTACGGGGTGGGGGGCAGCAGGAGTGGGCAAATAGCTGATGCCCTGGCAGTCAGGGAGCTGCACTTAGCCCACAAGATCACACTGCACTCGACAAAAGTACACAGTAGGTGTGGCCAAGTGGCTCCTGTGTGCACAGAATGGGTGGAATACAGCCATGCAACAAGTAAACAACACTATCAGTGCCTGTCCGTGGTGAGCTGAGTAACACCCACAGACACATGTCCTATGGAGTAGCACTGGAACAGTTTGCTATTGAGCAGAGGTTGTGACAAGTTCAGCATAACCAAAGATAAAAAGGGATACTTTTATTGGAAATGCTTTGTGAATGACACTTTTGTTGGTTTCAGTTCATCTTGGAACACTGCCAGCAGACTGCTTCTTATTTGTGACTCATACAAATATATCTATGAAACTTCCTGGCAGATTAAAACTGTGTGCCGGACTGAGACTCGAACTCGGGACCTTTGGACCCGAGTTCGAGTCTCGGTCCAGCACACAGTTTTAATCTGCCAGGAAGTTTCATATCAGCGCACACTCCGCTGCAAAGTGAAAATCTCATTCTGGAAACATCCCCCAGGCTGTGGCTAAGCCATGTCTCTGCAATATCCTTTCTTTCAGGAGTGCTACTTCTGCAAGATACACAGGAGAGCTTCTGTAAAGTTCGGAAGGTAGGAAACGAGGTACTGGCAGATGTAAGGCTGAGAGGACAGGGCGTGAGTCGTGCTTGGGTAGCTCAGTAGGTAGAGCACTTGCCCGCGTAAGGCAAAGGTCCTGAGTTCGAGTCTCGGTCTGGCACACAGTTTTAATCTGCCAGGAAGTTTCATATCAGCGCACACTCAGCTGCAGAGTGAAAGTCTCATTCTGGAAATATATCTATGTTTCACCTTCTGGTGTGATGTTTTATATGAAGTTTGCATTTCCTCTATCAGATGTTATGAGTATTTCCTTGCACCAAATGACACTAGCCTGTTTCTGAATTTTGATTAAATTGTGTGATATCCATCAGGAACAGATCTTTATCACAAGTAAATGTTCCCATAAAATGAAATGTACTTAAATCAAGGACAAAATTTATCACTGACAGACACAAAACCTCAATAAAATTCTGCAAACCAATTGTAAATGCACTATCGACAATATTTTAGTCAACCGCATATGGTGCACTACTCACAACTCCACAGAAGATACATTTAAACAGGCCACCAGTGTGCTTGTGTGTGCCATGCTCTCTTCAGGGCTCACCATATTGTGGTGGGTGGCGGTAGGACACCACCAAAGGATGCTGTCTTCACTTCAATTCACTGTGGGCAAATGTAAGCCTTCTCACGACTTTTTAGAACACCACACACCAAACTACATCCAAATCTCGGAAGACTCACAGTAAGACAACAAATACCCACCTGGCATGACACTACTAATGTTCTGCAGACAATTCAGCTGCTGCAAATTGTCATAGGTAGTAAGAGATCAACATTATTGTATCAGAACCAGAGTAGAACAGGTACAATCAGGGATACCAAAGTTTTGTATATTTTCATCTACACTGTAGACATCACCTCATACCAACTACAGACACAACATTTAACTACATTTAACTGGTTTGGTTTTTTTGTGAAGGAGATTGATTATCAAAAGTTGAATGAAGTTATTCAAGGCATTTTTGTTGAGTAATGCCTTTACGAAAACTGTGAATCATCATCCAATGAAAACCTTCAACTGAAACTCCTATTTTTTCACAACAATGGTTCTTTAAATGTTCACTGTAAACAAACTACCTAACCAGATGCCAAGCTCTTATTGCTTTAACAATGATAAATGACAATTTTAAAGCAATAATAATTTCACACCTCAATTGTGACAACTAGCGGTTCTTTGTAGCGACTTAACCGGTAACCCTCTTATTACGACTAGACACTGAGCTACAATTACGAAACCGTTTAAGGAGCTATTCAGAAGAAAGTCATGACCGCATGTGTAGCATAATCCTCACTTCAATTTGCCTCATAATTTTTAGCTATACTGTATCATGTGCACAAATTATTTTTAGTACAATTATTTTGTTATATACTGTGACTGCAATTGTTGCTTTTCCAAATGCAGTGCATATTTCATCTTCATGTTCATGTCAGATTTTGACAGAGTGTATCTACGTGTGCTCAAAACCTGGCTCATGTTACTTTGAAAGCAGGCATCTCGTACACGTGTGTTAGGAAGGCAGGTGTCTCAGATCCATGTTACTTAAAAACTGTGTAAGCCAATGTACACCGCACGGCTGACGGTATATTGCATCAATATTATCAATTTTCTTTCCTGTTCTGGTCATGTACTGAATGAGGGAAAAGATGACTGTCTAAATGCCTCTATATGCCCAAATGTCTGTTACCTTTTTCTCATAATCCCTAAATGAGATATACACTGCTGGCTACATAATGGTCAAATAGTAATCTTGGAACACAGGTATCTCCAATTACCAAACTGTAATAACTATGTCATATTAGTTCTGAGAATTCCCATATCAGCTGTTTGAGCACTTCTGTTACATTTTCGTACGGGCAATACGGACCTGTTACAATCCTAGCAACACATTTCTGAATTTGCCTGCTGTCTGTTTTCATGCCTACTTGACAAAGATTTCAGGACACTGAAACAATGTTCTAGAACTGACTGTACTCATGTTTCGTGTGCAATGCTCTTTATGGCTCCATCACACTCTACCAGAACCATTCAACCAAATCTTAGTCTTGCATTTAGTTTCCCTAATACTGATTTTAGATGATCGTCCAAAATCATGTCACTTCTTAGTATTATCCTCTAAATACTTATATGGTGTGACATACTCAAACATTCATCAGTAATCTTATAATCACATATTGTACTGTTCTTTGTCTTTATAGGCCATTATCTCACATATAGCCATATTTAAAAGAGAGCTCTCTTTCATTACACAAAGTAGAAATATTGTCCAAGTCTTTCTGCAATTTCTTAAGATTATCTAATGATGATACTCTCCTGTACAAAAATGTTATTTGATAAATCGTTTACATATAGTGAAAACACTGGAAGTCCTATGACACACCTTTGGAACACAAGTATTACTTCATTTCTGTGAAACATTCGCACTGCCCAGTATAACAACTGGGACCTATTACACACATATTCCTCCAGAAAAATCATATTTTTTGCAAAGATATTCCATCTGACTGTATCTCGGTCAGTAGTTGATGATGTAGTACTGTGTCAAACGCCTTACAGTAATCTAGGAAGATGCACTCCCCCCCCCCTCCCCCCTTGCAATCCATTAGGATTCTTTGATAAGCTTATTTTCCTCTGGGAATGTCTTAACTTTTGAGCTTAGAATATGCTCTAGGATCTGACAACAGATAGTCTATAATTCTTTGCATCCAGACTACTACACTTTTTCTAAACCATAGTGAGCTGTGCTCTTTTCGAGTCACATGAGACTATACACTACACAAGCCAGTGTTAGGAAGGAGCAGATTCCATGGCATATTCAAAGTAAAATCTGACTGAAATTCGGTACGGTTGTTCACCGGGATGCTAATATCGAAATCACTAATTTGTTGGTCTGAAAAGTGATCAAACATTGGTATGGTACTATCCTCTTGTGTAAATACATTTTTAAATGCATAATTTAAAATAACTGCATTCTGTCTGCTGTCTTTAGTTTTGACACGAGGCAGATTCACAAGAGATTGAACAGAAGGTTTGGATCCATTCATGAACACTATGTATGATCAAAACTTCCTTAGATTTTCCGGTAACTCTGTCACTATGACCTGACTGAATATTACTGCACCTTTCATGCATGGTCATTACATAACTGCATGAGCTGCTACATCCTTTCTCAATCAGCAGTCCTGCAATATCATTTGTAGTGTGAGTGCAGTAGTATAAATTTTTGCACCATTCTACAAATGGTACCATGGTGGGTTGTTGCCATATTTTATTACTTTACTCAGATCATATTTATTTAAACTGTGGTTGATAATTTCTTTCAACTTAACCACTTTTGCCAGATAAGACTTAAATGTTCTTAGTTTGTCTTCTACATATAACTGATAGCAACTATCAGTTGGAGGAAACACATATACTGGCCTCATTTTCTTAATGGTCTTTCTGCCTTTAATAACCATTGCATTATGGGGCATTTGGAGCCCTGATGAAAGACATTTGGCCCATCGATTTGCTTCCGATGAAGTGGTGCATGTCTGGGTATAATCGTGCTTTGATAAGCAACAGCAAACATTATTTCATGAAGATACTGACAGTCTTGCCTCACAGTGAGATAAAGATATTAACAATAATGGCAGTTACTTTTGAAATAATAAACAGTTTTCTTGCCTTTTTTCCATCTGTCTCATTTTCATTTGATTGTCCCTAATACTGCAAAAATTTCCTGCTCTCTATTTAGTGTTTCAAAAAGGTCTCAGTTACCAAGTTACCAGTACGATGTTGGGGAGGGAGGAGGCGACTACTTTCTATAAAGGACTCAAATTCTAGAACTTTATTGTGAATACTCCGGCAGTTTAAAGACTAGTATACTAAGATTCTCTATCTCCACATTTGCTATATCATCTGTTCAAATAATTGATTTATCTGCTGCCAATTCTTCTACTGATGGCCTCACAGTGTAGTCTAATCTACAGATATTTTTTTAAAAAACTTATGTAATCCACATATACAGTGTATTAGCATACCTCACCTATCAAGGATAATTTTGCAAGTCTCCAACGATTAGTGTAAGACAAGAGATCTGAAGCCAATTTCTTCACAGAACTGGTGAAGCCTCTGGTTTAGACCCTCCACTTGGTTCCTGGATAAAGAGCCTGATGTGGAATTAATGAAAACGTAGAAGGGAGAACCACCAATATAACTTTCTTTTCACACAACCTGTTTATTTAACAATATATACACTGTGTTTTATAGATAATCGAAGCATATAACCATAAAATCTTCTTTAACAAAATGAACAAATTTGAAAAATTCTTTTGACCTTAACCTTAAGCTGAATAAGCTTTCAATCTTTGCAAAAGAAACCTGAAATGCTGTATTGCAAAACAGCAAATAATATGACAATGATTACAAGACGGCCGGACCTGCAGTCCGCAAGTTATTGGGTGAATCAGCGGTGTTAACTACCACGTTGGATACAGTCTATCTTATTAAATGCCCTTCTGCAACACATGAAAACTGTATAAGCACCACTGATGACAAGAGTAATTCAATTACTCAAAACAGATGACTTAAGTTTTAATTTGAAAGCTGTATGTTGAAAGGTCCAGTGCTTAAAGGTTAAACAATGGTAAGGCTTACTTCAAAGCAACCAACCTCTTAATTTCAATCGGCAACCAAGGTGCGACTGGATCCCAACCCGTCCCTTCTGACTATTTTATTTTTACTAAAGCCCTGGTGACAGTTGGCTGTTAATATATTCAAAACAAAACTGATTGTCAGCTATTAAGACCGCTCTGGAGGAACGTCTTAAAACGTTACTTGTGAACACTTATTACGAGAGACCTCACTTGGCGGGACCACAAGATCCAGTTAAAATAGACCAATAATGATACGGTCTCCCAAACACAGAAACGAACAGCTTAGTACAACAGGTTGTTCAGATTGTAACTAATGACTGAGAAATGCAATTAAAATCAAAGAATTAAACCAGTTAACAGCTAAATCTAAAAGAGCCACCCGAGTAAAACTCTAAGGGTCGGGTACAAACCAGAAAATAATAAGCAGAGCAGGTAGAGAATGAAACAAATCACCTGAAGGATTACAGAATGTAACTCCCCTTTATCAGCAAGCAGCTCCATGGATCCAAGGTGAGTCGCAGTGGTTAGTAAGTGGTGCCGATGAAAGCCAGGTAGCAGAGGGCAGCCAGGTCATGAGCTGTCGTCCGACACAAATGTTGCCTGCCAACCAACCGACGGAATATCAGCCTGCTGCTTGTAGTTGACTCTGACCCCCATGAAGTACTCTGGTATCTTCGCTGTGCGCAGACCCTCCTTGCACAATGGCTTTGGCCACTCAGTCCTCATGACCACTGCTACTGCCAATCCCCAAACTTTGTGCCTCTCTCTCTCTCTCTCTCTCTCTCTCTGGCCAGCAAACCCATTGTCTTCTAAGGACACAACCCACAGATACCAACTCTTCCTCACAGATATTGGCAATGGGGCCGCAAGAGGGATAGTCGATACTACACCTGAGCCAGTGGTGCCAGACAGAACAGTCTACTAATTCAATGGCACCACAGCTCAGAGCCCAATCAGTTGTAGGAACAACATTGGAAATCAACAGCTGTGCAGAGACCTCATCACTTCCAAGAGTCCCCTGCAAGAGTTGGCAATGAGCCCAGAACTCAGACAACAAATGTCATTGGTGACCATGCGAGTGACAATATGCAGCTATCTGCAACCTATGCCTCTTCCATCTGGGCGATAATTCCTCCAGGAATGTGCAACAAGTACACATTTAGTTTGTTTTCCTTCAACGACACCTTTCCTCTAAGAGAGGTGATGACACACTTAACATTCAAACTGTCTACCACTAACAGTTCCTTCTTTCCCCTCCATGGGTGCTCTGACCACAACCGAGGAGACACAGCACAAGCAAGAGAGCAAGTCCCACTGTCTCTCCCAAAACCAACAGGTGGAAATATTTCAAAGCTATTTGTTAGAGGTATGGGGTTAGCCTTTCAGCAATTCCACATACAGTCTTCCACATAAAACAGCTCCCGATCTGGATACATCCTGCCAATCAGCATCCGGTATCTGCTTTGTGACAGATCAGTGTTCTCCATGGACCATGTCGGTGAAAGTGCGGCTAGCAAGTTTTGCAGCATATTCACAATGAGAGACCAAGTACATTTCACAGCACCGCTATCAAGCCGTTCAAAAGAAGCCAACACAGTTCTCAACTGTTTATGAACTACAACCAACTCCTTTGTCACAATGGCCACAAACCCTAACCATTTATAAATGTGAACTTGTTTCTTTAGAGGATAAAAAGAAATGGAAGAGTTAAATCCAAGACTAGATTTGCTTCAGTAAAGATTAAGCTAGGACTGATACACAAATTTGAACTGCTGGTACTGTAGGTGTCATCATAATAACCTAGTACTAAATAGCATGAGAACTGAGGCACCACAGGAAGATATTTGAGTTTCTCATTCAGACTGAATCAGACAACAGTGGTCTTGAAGTAAGCTATAAAATAAATATGCGAGAGTCTAACTTTGTTAAAAACAAAAACAATATATAAATTAATAGTATTACACACAACAGAAACTACTTGCTGCTTACTTCCATATAGAAGTATATAAGAAAAAGTAAACTAACTACACACAATGCACAAACTTAGCACATAATAATACCAGCACGAGAGCTGAGGCACTGCTCAATGTCTTCTGTGCACCCTTGCAACCTGGGTGGTGAACACAACTTATTTACAAAATACTTGTATCAACATACTGCTGATACTGAGAGGACCAAATCTTAACAGCATTTCATGAGACATTTATAGCATTTACCATGTACCAGTGAGTGCGAGCAGTGGGCTACCATAGGGTGCCCAGTTACAGGTGGTGCTATGTTGTTGCTGTTAGGAATAGTAACAATAAGTGCTACGCTTTAGTTGTTAAGATGCTCACAGAACCTCAGCTTTGTGGCACCTCTGTTGGCGCACACAGCCTTCAACGATGGAATAAGTAACAAGCTACCACAGCATCCAAGTTACTGGACCTGACATTGAGAAAATGTAAATCTGTCCCATTCAGTTATAGCAACATTTACAAGTGAGAATCTAACCAGTAACCGTGGTAGTTAACATAAATTCGCTTAACGCCCACTATGTTTCACACTTTTGTCCCAGTGCCCATACTCCACAGGGGTTTTTGTTATTGATTAATATCATTTTCAGATGAACAGCAATCTAAATCTAAATGTACATCTATTCTTTGCAAAACACAGTGGAATGCATGACAGAGGGTACATCCCATTGAACCAGTTATTAAGGTTTCTTCCCATTCCATTCATGCATGAAGCATGGGAAGAATGTTTAAATACCTCTGTGCATGCTTTAACCAATGTATGCAGTGTGGGAAGAACGACTGTTCAAATGCCTCACAGATATTTAATTAATCTAATCTTGCCCATGCCTGACACTGAGTCTTGCCCAAACAATCTCACATGCAGCTTCAATTTCTGTCTCGGCGGATTTTAGTTTCTTGTCTACTATGACAAATATATCACCTCAAACTCCCACTGGCCAATGCTTTCAGCATACACTTAAATTTTCTGCAAAAATCTCACAGCTGTCAATGGCCAGCTAACTGGAAATGTAGATACCATATGTTCCTCTTGAAAGGGGAAACTAGAGGTAATACAATATGTTAGTTGCAATATGTACTACAGTACCTAAACCATGAGTGTCAATTTACTATGAATTAAATAGAGCAAAGGAAAATGGTAACTTCTCAAAAATGTACCTTTATTTCCACTGATAACTGCTGAAATTTGGCAGGATCTATTCTTTGACAATAACTGTGAATCACAAACACTGATCTGCTATGAAATAAATTACATTACAAAAATTTTCAAATATATAGTTTTGTATATGTCCAAAAATTCTCAAAAATAACTTTCTCACATAACTGTACAATGAAATTAGAGAATGACTATTCTGAATGGGGATAGGTCCAGTATTTTCAAAAATTTTAAAAGGGCACAAGTAAGTTTATGTCTACAACGGACGATAACAGTACAAGTTTGCTGCGGCACTCGCAAATGTTCTAAATTACACAATACAAACATGTAGTGATAAAATCAACAGAAGATTATGTAAAAGCAATACCAACAGTAAAACAGAAGAAACTAGAATTTAAAACTGGTATGCGAATCTGGTACAAGTGGTCTCACACAAAGGAAAATTCAGAAGCCAAATTTCATGGATTTTTATTTTACTTACATGGTTCCGTGAAACCGTCTACACTGATGTGCTGAAGACAAACACTAGAGCATCGGTTTATATCTGTCAAACAGGCGAAAATGTGCAGCATCAACAAAGCACATCATCTGCTTGGAGCAGATTTGCAGAATCACAGAATAACTTTTGCGTCAACTCTGCCTCCCTGCCTACGTCTCAGATTAGTTACGTATGTGGTGCAAAGATATTCGACAAATTCGAGTCGAACACAAGGAAGAATTTGGGTATCTCTACGAGTTCAAACAAAAATTAAAGCCAAATTCCATCAACCCTTCCTACACTGTACATGATTATCTAGAATTGAGGATAGAATATTCTCGTTGGCTACATGACAAGTGGCAGTGTGCATAGTGAAGCTGAATGAAAAGTACTTGGGCATCACAAACAGTTCTTAATTGTTACAGTTATTGTGACATAGCAGGTGGATTCTTCCCATTTGTTATGTTTTCTTGGAACATATGTTGAGTGCACTTACAGCAGTGACTCAAGCTACCATCCTGAATGTTCTTAACACGAAAATACATGCGCTGACATCTGTGATCCTCAGGAAGTCTAATATTTACAAATTTTTGAGAGATTACAGTACTTCAAGTTAAGGAATTATTTGGATTGAATTGTGTTGTATTTTACCAGAGGTGTAATGTCATAGTCACCTGAGTGAGGTATTAATGGACACGATGCTCAGTAGGGGCTCACCTACTTGAACTGATAGTGTATGGTACTTCAATGAATTACCGCAGACACTGCCTGTTCAAACTGTGTCGCTTTTATGCAAATGTGAACTGTGTGTTTTGGTGCCACAACGTAATACACAAACTCTTCGCCACATTTAATAATCGAACACTGAAAGGAAAAAAATTCTATGTTAACGCCATCTAAAATGTGGTGTTGTGTAAATCTTTGAGCAAACACCACCCCGCATTCACTTAAACAGTCAGCTTCGAGGTGATTCAAATCAGTGCTACCAAGGAAAAGACTACAAAATCCAGGTGAATTACACCAGAATGTAGGTAACCATTTTATTTGAAAAATACAAATATTAACCTATCAATAGGAGAAACACAGCAATTATGAAATACAACAGACGAAGCTGTAGCTTTTTTCATTGTGGCCACTTCACAACTCATTTACTAGGTTACATGCAGCATGTGTAAACAGAAATATTACGTGCAATATAGTTGAAGTTTATTGTTAAGACAGTGTATAATACTAAGTTTCTACGAACTGCTTCTCTTTTTTTAATGCATACCTTGCCTTAGTCCACATCCCAGTTGGATTTCCTCAGAGGTGGGGTCTACAGAACACAATGACTAACTAAATAAATGAATGAATGGTCACTACGGTAAGTGAAATAGTTCACTGGGCCATGTGACTGAAATATCATAAAATCTTGTACTGTCAGTCAGAGGGACAGACCATTACAGTATGAGAAACAACCCAAGTATCTGAACATTTGATGGTCACCATTTCCTTTGTGCCTAATGCAGGGAACATTACTTTTCCAAAGTCACTCATGGTACTGACGTTTTCTAAGTAAAGCAACATGAAGGGTGTTCTTGAAGAATATCAATTTAAGGAAAACTGCAGCAGTCAAAGTCAACTACTAGTGGCAATACTGTGATGACAGCAATCATAATCAAGAATCAAAGATTGTATAAGTCGATATACCAGTTGCACTGCAAAAAATCATTTGACAAATCAATGCTGGGCACCAAAAACTTGGTGAAAAGACACATTCCTATCCTCTGTTTGGACTAAAGAAGCTGTCTCCACAGATGTACTTCTGTCACCAAGGTACAAAGATTTGCATGGCTCCAGAAACATGGAGAAAGGCTGCCTGGACTAAAGTGTCATGGTATCCATTGACAGTATGACAGAAGAACATTGAAATACATGTTGAGCATCACATCCCACTTTGTTTGCCAACAGAGAACATTCAGAAAGATAGTGGAAGTGTTCTTGCTTAGAGAATGTTTACAGGTGCTGAGGCCCCACAATCTTATGGCATTTTCTCTGTACTCTAATATGGTTGCCAGAATCTCTCACAGGTGAATGACAGAGAAATCTATTGTCTAATCATCAGTTTGTTCTCATAAAACAGGTGCCCTCTACCTAGAAGGCAATTCAGCACCCCATCACATCCAAATTGTAACGTAATGGTTAAAGCAATACTCCACAGACATAAGGTTGGTTGTGTAGTCTCCTCATGTTATCTGATCTTAATGATACTGAGAACAAATGGGTCACCAGTGAATGAAACATCTGCACCTTGGATCCACCTGTGTCAAATTTCCATGAGATGCGGATAGTAGTTGTGGAGCCATTAATCTAGGTTGTTCCACCATTGATTTTCATGTATTTTTGAGTCCACCTGAATACATATTGTGGCTGCCATGAGGGCAAAGAGAATATGTTACTGGATGGTTTTCTGTAACTTGATAGCTTGAGTGAACACAGCCTGCATTGAAAAATATATAGAAGTGATAGGGTACAGGACAGGATAAAAAAGACTTTTTATAGGCTGCGGCATTCTATCGGCTTAAACTCTAGAGCAGGTGATTGCCCAGATCCATATATCTAGGGAGGAAAAATTGATGGGGAACAGCTGGAGAAAGCATTTCTCAAATTCGGTAATGCATCAGATCGAAATAATGTTACATTCCTTCCCTCCAGTAAAAGAGGATCTTCATTATCTTGTAGATGAGTCAACGAGTCAACAACTCTGATTGGCGAGAATGGAGAGAGGTGCTGTAACTAGTGTGATGAGTGTAGTAACTAGGCCGCAGCTGCAACCTAGTGAGCCGCCCAGGACGAAGAGGACTGAACAGCACTGGAGTCATTCCATGGTATGCAAATGACGCAGGAGCAGTGAGTGCATGCAGTGGGCAGTTGGCAAATGACAGTCCACCCTGTTCAAGGGATTGCCACCTGTAGTCATGCTGTCGAATATGGGTTTCAAGTGAATAAAAAGCACCAAGTATCACTGATACAGGAGTATGTTTGTGAATCTGCAGTTTCCAGTAGCTGTCGTGTTTTTACCGGCAAAAGCTATTCATGTGGCAGTTTCTCAACACCAGAGCAAGACTGGAGTTCTGCAGGGTTTACCTGGTACACAGAATTAATTGTGATTGCTGTTTTGGCAATGTTGTTACTCACTCTCTTTGTCTTTCCATGGCTGTCACTTTGTTGTTTGGTGTTTTGTGGCCAATCGTTGGTTCGTTGACTGTGTGCTATGTGTTAGTCTCCTAGGGAAAAAGCTGTTCAATTTACTGTATCTTTTAATCGAGTCATTTTGGTTTACTTTCCTGCAAGAATCATTAATAACACAGTTCCAATTTATTGAACCTGCAAATTAATTTGTTAAGGTTTGTGCCCTGAAAAACTTGTTACTAACACTGTCATAATACTGTTCTTTAAAAGGCTAATGTTTGAAGGACTGATTGTTAAAATTGTTTTAAGCTATTGATTTTTTTCATTTGTTGTTTCAGAATTTCTGATGTGTTTGGTGTTAAGACTGTACCACTGGTTGTGATCTGTTAATTACTTTGCGGGCCTCGGAAGTAAAGATTTAATTATCAAGCTCAGATTAGTTTCCGTAACACAAATTTCCAATTAATCCTTGTTATACAATGAGAATTTTTAATTGCAAAGTGTAACCTTCTGCTTACTATAAATAAATATTTTGCTCTGTAATACATCCATATGAAAAACTAGCACATTCTGCTTCCCCCACCCATGCTCCCTACAGTCTCGATGGCGGCAAAGCTCTGTTGAGAACATTTCTTAAGCTGTCTGCAGAGTGTTAAAAGATGAAAAATGTATTCTGTTTGTGCCAAGCCTCGCACACTTCACTGGATATAGCTAGTATTGTAAAATTTAAACTCACTGGGAACGCAAATCAAGGTACTAATCTAAAATGTGGTTTTGATAATCACATTTGAAGAGCAATTTTTATCTTTGTGGAATTTAAGTATAAGTGAACAGTAGACCCTTTTACGGGTGTAAGATGACCGCTTAAGTCCCTGCTGGCAATATGGAGTCATTCAAATTATGGACATGGCATTTTATGTAGATTATTCTTATTGTCATTCTTGTTCGTATTTTTAGGGCACTCAACATTGTGTTTATCAGAACCCCTACAAATATTTTACAAAACAAATTTGATTAAAATATTTAAACTGCAGACAAGCTGAAAGGTAGAGAAGATCACTTACATTCTCTGCCACTCTCTCATGTTAGTGCACCTCAAGAGTACTAAAACAAAAATGCCAGACGAAGGAAAAACTCAAAACAATTGGCCTGTAAAGAGTGGTAAGATGATTACTTATATAATAACTGGATGAGTCAACCATCCTCTGCACGCCTACTTCCTCCTGCCTACCAGTTATGACAACACAAAATCTTAAATCCTGTGCCACTTTCCTCGGACTGTTATTGAAAATTGAGAACAAGTCTGCTAATGAACTGATTTCTGTCCTCTTATCAAGACAAAATACACTCTGTCAAAATGTGGTGAAATGTAATCAGTAAGCGAGACGCATCAAAAACTGTTGGGTCTTCATGTCCGTGAAGGAATCCACATGCCAATTGCTTTCTCCTATTCAAATATGATTCAGAATACTTTATCACGTCCAAATGGCCAGCAGTGACATTATGATACACAGATGGATAGCACATGGGATCAAATTGTTTAGAGTACATGCCTCCATGACTGAGAAATATATTACCTCATTCACACGTGTCCTGCGACCTAGCAGATTGACACCACGATTCCCTGTACTGGCAACCGGAGAGTGGCATCCTGGATATTTTGAACTGGTTTATCTACTGGGTGCTTATGCTGTATATTCTACAGAGCACATGGAGTGAATCAGAACAGATGACGTATTTCAGCACATGATCACATTTCATCCAATCCACAGCTTTCAGAATCAGACTTTAGTGTGATATACATAAATTCACTAGACAGACAGAGGTTGAGGACATGTTCATGAAATATGTTGTAACAATCAATAGTGCCAGACAGTCTGCACACATCGGAATACATTAGACGTTACAAATGGTGCTCATTCAAAATATTAAAAAAATTGTTCTTAGAAACAAGGCCTTTAGTGAGCAATTTGTTGCACTCTGTAATGTCTAAAATCATTCTGGGCTTCATGAGTACCCAGGGTGGTGCTTTGACCCAACCCTGCAACTGCAAGTTAGTGTTACACAAACCTAGAAATGTTACATGATGTTTCACTTCTATGCCAAATGGTTTTGTTGCTTGTTAACCGCTTTTGTGAAGTTGTTCCAAGATCATTTGTTGCAGGAATAGGCAGTAATGGTGGAAACAACTGGGGCTTAAAATCTTGTCTGGTAACAAAGAGACCTGTTTGTGTCCCAAAGAACCTTCACCAAATGGATAATGGTGGCTCAACGCCTCAGCACATAAGCTTGGTATGGGCTTGTCCTGTAAACTCCTGCGGCAAATCTGATGTTTTCATAGTGCATTGAGTCACACATTCTTAAATCTCAAGGTTAAGTTGAGGTATACACCATGAAACCATCATATAGACGAGGGCCCCCAGAGCTCTTAAAAAACTGCAGCAAGCAGGCACTGATACCTTTCTTCATAAGAAGAAAGAAGATAAAATTTTGGTTGGATCTTTGAAACAGCAACTTGCAGATCACCTTGCAACTATTGCCAAGATCAACGTGTCAACTTGATTGACGCCAGTAAGTTACCGTGAAGGGGCGAAGGGCGACAACACATCCACTACCCTTTTTATTATATTGGGGTATTAATTCTGAGTCAGTGACCAATATTGTCAAGAAACGTCAATTTGAATTCATTATGAAGTGCCCTACCATTTGAGTGTTCTATTAGCTCCACCTTTTGCACTGTTGACAAGTGGTCTATTATGACTGCATCGGGTGGATTGTGGATCCAGTTATATTTAGATACAGGTTCTGGAAACTTATTCTTGAACTGCCAATGAAGGTTTACGAGATGTACTATGCTAATTCTCTTACTTTTACCAACAACCAACTCATATCCCTCCACGAAACCATTCAGACACGAAAATATCTTGCAGTTAACCTTCTCCATCAGTCCAAGTTTTCTCTTAGATGTAAGCACTTTCTTAATTAGAAAGATGATATTACTATTTTGGCCCTGAAGGTCTTTAAGATCATCCAATTTATCGAAAATGTCATCCAAAAACACAATATTAGAAACCATTTTTCTTCCAGAAATTGAGCTGCACGTGTGGTACTGCTGTTCAGCTGGGAAACATAACATCCATAACGTGATGAAGAACTTTTACCATGAGACAACCAATGCATCTCCAAGCGTGATACACGCAAATCATGAGTTGAACCCATCTTCTTGCATAGAATGGAAAATAGCCTACTGTTTGAAACTCGTGTTTTCACCAAGTTTACAACACTGATCACATTTTTCAGCATTTCATTAACTTCTGGTTGTACTACTTTAGAAGCCAATGCCTTCCTGTGTATCATGCAATGTGTCAATTTTACAGGAGGGGGAACAAAACACTCTTGTCATTAACCCCTTTTTAGTTCCAGCAGATGCTGCCACTCCATTGGTACATACACCAACACAATTTGTCATTGACAGATTGTTATCAACGAAAAGGCATTCACAGGAAAGAAAACATCATTGCCTGTAGTCCCCCTACCAGAGATTTACAAAATGGAAGTCCTTGGTCATTTCATTTTCATAACAGCGGCATATAAAAACATGATGCTAGAAAAATACTTGCAATTGTAGTCACACTCTTGAGTACATTACTTTTTTGAATATTTTGGACGAAGATGTGAGTAAGGAAATTGGATAATAATTGTTTAAGTCTGTCTTGTCACCTTTATTATAAAGTGGTTTAATAATTGAATATTTGAAGATGGGTGGAAAAATTCCCTGAGCCAGTGATGCATTGTATATACCACCAAGGACATTACTTATTAAGTTACAACAAGAATTTTATTTGAAATTCCATCAACCCCACAAGAGCTTTTGTTTATCAGAATTGTTATAATTGTATTAATTTCTGTGAAGGATGTTGGTGCTACTTCTAGTTGCTTCAAGTTTTGTGGAATGACATTTTTAATGTATTCTCTTGCTTCTTCAACTAAACTATTTAGTCCTATATTTGCTGCTATGTTTCAAAAGTGATTGTTAAAGGTACATGCAATTTGTGAATTATTGTCATTTAGCTTAGGTTATGGAATTTTTTATGCTGCCTGGCTGTCTCAGCTCCCATTTGACAATGTCCCAAACAGTTTCAATCTCACTAACTGTATTATTTATTTCTGTCAGGACGTGCTTATTTCTGGATATTTTAATGACTTACCTTAAAATCTTACAGTGTAGTATGCAAGTGATGTTGGATCTTAACTTCTTGCTCTGTTTATCTGTCTGTTGGACTTTTTACTTATGTAGCTAAAAGACTTCAAGAGCCTCTGCAAATGGATTGCATTTGAATCTCTGCAGCACTTTCCTCCCGCCCTTTAGTGGTGAACAACACTGTTCATTCCACCAAGGGACAAGCTGCCTCTTACGATGGCCTGAAGACTTTTGTATGGATCTATCAGAAGCAGAAAGGCTCTTCAAATCTTGTATGCTGTCTCAGTGTTTAAATGCAGCAAACTGGCTGTAAAGCATCCAGTTTGCCTTTGTCATTTGGGGGCTTTTAATTTCTGGCTATCTTCTTTGCTTAAAGTGAACAAAAACTGGGCAGTAGTCACTAGGATAGAGCTGTCTACTGTTTTCCAATGAGCAAGAGAGCAAACTGTGAGATCAATCACAGAGAATGATCCTGCTGATTGTGTGTGTGTGTGTGTGTGTGTGTGTGTGTGTGTGTGTGTGTGTGTGTGTGCGCGGTTCCTGTGATGTTACTATGAATGACACATGGTGTACTGTGAGAGTAACTGCTTGTAGAGTGATAGGCAACAGGTAAGGAATAAAGAACGTCAATGATAAACACTGCCACTCCTGCCTTAAGGGTTCCACCACTTTAGTCATCATTTCTATGTAGGTGATAGCCCCATAGCACAAGGGTATCAGAAGCCTCAAAATTCCAGTGTGTACATGCAGGTGTGATGTGTGCTGCAAGTTTTAGTTCTTCCACGTGATTTCTAAAGCCATTTAGATTCCAAAGCCGATATCAGCTGATTGGAGTATGTAACCTGGTATATGTAGCAACATGAGCAAGTGTTGGTAATGACATTCACTGCTTGTGACTGAGTTTGTCACAAACCTTAACTGTTAGCTGTTCCAAAACTGACACAAATGTGGTAAAAAAGTGTTGGACACTGTATAACTTTAAATAATTTATTTGCTTCGGTATATGACACAAGTTTTGTTACTTTAATTTCTTGCATTTTCTTTTCTTCTGTGTAGTCTGGACACACACTGTTACAAACTGGATGTTTGTTGAAACAATTAACACAAGCTGGTGGAGATGTGCATCATACACCCTGACTCATAAGCTGCTTGGCCAGAATCATTTCAAGCAGCACAATAAATACATGCAACTGTTGTGTTGACAAGTATTTTAAAGGGTTTCCAGTTACCTTCTCTATTATCTTCTGCATATTCATAACACTTCCATCTGCCCATTCTGTTTGAAGTTCAACAAGAACTTCATCTATTAGTTCTTCAAATGACAGCATCTCCTAGTATCAAGTTTCAAAAAACAAGCCAAAAATCTAAAACTCCCTTGAACTCATGAAGAAAATATGCACAGTGGACACCAAACTGGAACAAGTTCCACGAAGGAAAACACAAAATGTTTCAAATAAACAAAACAGAAGAAAATAGCATAAACTTTAAAAATAAAAAGGAAGAATTTCACACAGAACATTACGAGAATCACGACAGGATTTCATAAACACATTTAAAAACTCTATAGGAGATAATTACCACAAAACCAGCTCCAGGAATTACTACAAAATCTTTGGGAAACAACTGCAATAGCAAGAGCACCCGAAGTTGATACAGAAAGATGAAGGATGAAGACTGCCACACAGTAACAAGAAAAATGTTGAAATCTTCAAAAAAAATGTAATAAATCCAAGGAACTCTTGCAAATCAATGTAAGAACCTCAATAAAAACCAAACTGAATGAATCAGAAACTCCAGCTTTCCAAGAAGTGGAAGAAACAACTACAAGACAAAAAAATTATAAGACAGATGAAGAATGATAGGTTTTTGTTGAACTGTGAAAATATTCAAGTAACACAGCCAAGAAGTCCTTACACATGACTCTAAAAAATTGGGTGACTGAACAACTTCCCAAACATTGAACTACAGACATCACCCATCCACTACACAAGAAAGGGAATAAAGACAATACAGGAAATTACAGAGGAATCTCTCTCCTATGCTATACACACAAGATTTTATACAAGACCCTATGTGAAAGAATCAAGGAACAACTGCAACAGTAATCAGAGGAATACCTAGTAGGTTTCAGAAATTGGGAGAAGCTGTGCAGAGCAGTTTATTATTTTAAAATTACATATAGTATAAACAGGAAATTGAACAAAATTATGGCAATAACATATGCAGACTTTACGAAGGGATGCATGTCTCCACAGACCTTTTCTTAAAATTTCTAAACAATCAAATTTAAGTTAAGATTAGAAATTTCTTAATCATTGACCATAAAAAAGCTTAAGACAATGTGACTGTGAAGCACCACTGGTTTTCAACTGTGCACCGGAACATACGAGAGACTGGTATGAAGGAGGATATAGAGGAATGTTCAATACAAGTCATTGGCTTTGACCAGTCACACAGGAAACATGCGACAAAAACTGTAAGCAATAGGGCAACTATAACATCATGTTATTGCCATTTTTTTTCCGATGAGCTAAGCTACAGATCAATCTGTCATCACAATTTGGTTTTTATCATAACCACATTGTCACCTCCCAAAGTAACCTAGACCTCAAGCAATGCTACAGATTAATCTGTCACAAATCAGTTTTCTTTCCCCCCCTAACTAACAACACAACTGTAAATATATGCACAAAAAGGGAATTGAAAGTGCGAAAAATGATATGAGTTTATACTAGGCTACTAGGAATTTTTCCGACAGTCTTGCTTGATTGGCCAAAAATTGTTCAAGAAACCAAACAACAAGTCAAACTACTACAAGAAAGAGCTTGGAAAATTGGTCTTAGAATATTATTTGAAAAGCAGAGATTATGCTAATTGATCCATAAAGGCAAACAAAATTACAATACAAAACCCAAGATTGTTGATAAATGTAGAATGCAAACATACAATGTAAATGAGAACCCAACATATCAAAATAGTATTTAAAAAACTGAACAAAGTAAATCACATCACCAAAAACACAATTTAAAAAGTCCATTGATAGCTGCAAAATTCAAACATTATAAAACAGTTACATAACCAAAAATAACACATGCAGCTGGAACCAACTTCAAAGCAAGTAACACATAAAAAACTGATAAAATGCTAAAGACAGAAGGAAGAACAATTAGGAAATACATAAATAAACGATATCAAGTAAATAGGCACTGGACAATAGCAAACAAGGGAACAGAAACAGTAATGATCATGGTCAGGAAGAAATTCTTTGGACCTGTGAGAACACCAGAAACCTAAGATCCACAAACCCAATCATCCTGGCCATCCTATAGTTGCTGGCTTCAAAGCACCCTCTGAATGTATATCTGCCTTAGTTGATCAACACCTGCAACACATAGACCAACAGTGGCCCTCCTATATTAAAGACAAAAGCCATTTCCTAGATCATCTGAAATCCTTACCAGCTCCACTCTCGCCAAAGACCTTGCTTGTCACAATTGATGCCAGCTCCCTCTATACCAACATCCTCCACGTACAGTGTCAGTCTGCTGCTTGCCAAGAACTACTTCACCTTTGAAGACAAACATACAAACAGATCAGGGATATGGTCATGGGAACCAGGGTGGATCTTTCCTATGCCAACCTTTCGATGGGTTGCTTGGAGGGGGCTTTCCTGGGATCCATAAGTCTTCAGCCCCTGATTTGTTTCAGATACATTGATGACATCTTTGCCATTATTATCTCAGGGTAAGGCCAACCTGTTAAAATTCCCGGAATCTCTGAATACATTCTCCCAACGAAATTTGACATGATCCTATTCTGAATCTGAGTCCACTTTCCTTCATGTTGATCTCATTCTCTCCGAAGGCTAGCTACACAAGTCTGTCCACATTAAACCTATGAACAAACAACAGTACTAACATTTTGACAGTTGCCATCCTTTCCATGTCAAACGTTCCCTTCCATACAACCCTGGCATTTGAGGCAAACATGTTTGTTCGGATGCAGACTCTTTAAAGCAATACATCACCATTCTCACCCTAGCCTTCATTAGATGTAATTACCCCACTAGCCTAGTTCAAAAGCAGATTTCCCAAGCCATCACAAACAATCATAGTATAGCTGATCCCTAGAAAAAACAACTTCAGAGCACACCACTTGTCACTCAGTATTATCCTGGTCTTGAATGTACTGATCAGCTACTTCAACTTCCTAAAATCATGTCCTGAAATGGGGATAATACTGTCTGAGATTTTGCACACCACACCTAGAGGTGTTCTTGGTCACCCTCCAGATCTCCACAATATCCTTGTCAGAGTTCTATGCTTCTTCTGCATCCATCTCCCTGCTCTATGGCACCTCCCCATGACCGTACTTCACTGCAAGACTTACCACATCCACCCACCTACCACCACTTATACCAGCCCTCTGACGGGCAACACATATGCCATCAAAGAGTGAAACAAAACGGGCAACACAATAACTGTTACGTAAACATTGTTCAGCCTTTAACATCAGAATGACTACCACCAATTTATCAACTTGGATGAATGGGCATAGACAGAGGGTGTAAAATGCTAACAAAAAATATCCTGTTGCAGAGCACACTCTACAACAACACAGTCATGACCTCGGTGCCGGTTTCACCACACGTCCCATCTGGATTATCGTCCCAGACATCAGTTTCTCAGAACACGGCAGGTGGGAACTAACACTACAACATATCATTCATTCTTGCCACTAAGCTGGTCTAAATTAACATCAAATACTTTTGTCTCAGCATTTCTTCTCAGAAACTACTCTTTTCTTCACTCTGTTTTAGTTTTCTACATCTTTTATTTTCTGAACTGTCTATCCCCCCCCATAACACATACAATGCACTTCACTTTTTGCTCTTATTAATATGTGCACAATATTTCAGCAATAATATCTGTCTTGCATGTTACACTATCTTTCACCTTTAAGCTCACAGGTTTTCAAATCTTGTCCGGTGTAGTCCCCAAAAACCTGTCTTCACTTCACATCCCATCTGGTAAGTATCCCCTTACTTGCGGTTCTGGCTGACTTTTCCAAACTCTACACCTTTTTCCTAAACCTCTCCAATTCCTTTTCTTTGCTTGTCAGTGACTAGTGACAGTCTGCAAATCAATACTTGGGTTTTCATGAGCATGTTCAAGAAATAATTAACGTATTTTATACAACAACAAGGTACAACACCCAGAAGAATTTTAATCACTAGATGAAAAATACTAACAAACACAGAGATAACACAGGTTTTTAACACACTTTTTCTTTATCATACTATAACACTTATAGTTACTTACGACTGATATAAACACCACATTCCAATTTTGACGCCATCCTCCTTTCACGATGAGCTTTTGTTTTTAGATGTTCATGAAATTTACAAGCTGGTACTGGAATTTTGCAATCAATGCACACACGATATTGGTCGTCCATCACCAACGTCTACATATGAAAAAAAAAGTTCACATAATGAATGCAGTTTTTTTATTATATATATATATATATATATATATATATATATATATATATATATATATATATATATATATATATATATACACACACACACACACACCCACACACACCCTGTAGAACTACAAAATTATACTGCCATCAGGACAACATTTCAATAATCCATCGTGACATCTTACAGCACAACACTAAGTTTCGTGTTTAAACTTTTTCTGAAAACTATACACAGTTTGGAAGACCACTCTTGCCGCAGGTTCATTTATTCATTCAAACCATCCAGCAATGTGCATCTGATAAAACTCCTGAAACAGTTCAATCATGGAATGAGAAAGTGAACAGTGGTTTTCTGATGAACTATCTATAAGATAAAGGATTACTAAAATTCACCCCTACCAATGCTATGGGAAATAAACAGACATGTCACACCATGAAAGAGTGTTCTACCGGTAGGGCTATAGCATGAGTGTCACTGCCCACTATTATTGGCAAACAGAACTACAGCAAATTTAGTGAAAACTGCAGTGCATACTTCAAACTACCAACTAAAGCCTACTGGGATCAGCCAGAGCAATGGACGAAACATAAAAAGAATGGTCAACAGGACGCATAACATGCTTGTAACAAACACAAATGAAATGACATTTCAAGAAATAATAATAAAAAGCAAATAGCTTTTTATTGACTCCAATGAAGACTACATGACAATCCATGGGAACAAAACAAAAAGAAAGGAACAAAAGCAACAAATCTGATAAATTCGGGAGAGTGAAGTGTAACAATTCAACCAATTTTATATTGTACAAGCAGTAAAACGGAATTGGACTTATAAGTGTACGAGTAGGCCTATGTTAGACTTTATCTAGGTAGGTCGATAAAATGGATTAAAGGACTACAGACGTAAACACAAAAATTACCCACAGTTTCTTGCACCCGATTGGCGATGCAGTTCTGTTCATACGTATCTAGGTTAATTGAAGGCATTTTATAAACATACACCACCTTTCAGCATGTGGGTGTACATATTTGATAAATTTGCGACAATACTTCACCTGAAAACATATTTATATACAAAAATCACATACCTGCTTCCCATCAAAAAATTTGGATATTTAAACGTTTCCTTAATAGGTGAATGTTTTTACATCAGACGCCTCAGCAGCGACCATGCTTATCACACTAGGTATTAGAAACGAAGAACTTACGACGCACCAATGTTATAAGCTTACTATTTCGCACAACCATTACGCCTACACAACATATCACAACAAGCTGAACACTTGCAAGTAGCAACAGCTATGAAGTAAGTTCAACAATCCCAAAACAAACCAAAGAGGTTACCGTAACATACAAACACCAGACGACCAGGGTCGCCAATGCCTATCAATGTAATAGCCCACCCAGGATCGTCAGATTACCCTATTGTATCTCAAGATACCCTCCATTTCAAAAATAGTTGCAACAGTACTTACCTACAAGAAAAAGACCATGAATCGGATTAAAAATTAACTATTTTACACACCTAACCGGAATTTACTGGGCTGAGCGATGTCATATATTGCTTCTCATCATTTCTCTCATCGGTTCGAAAGAAAGAAATCCTTCTTCGCCTTCTATCTCCTCTTTTGCAGCGATCAGTGCTACTATTGTTTCCGTTTTCAGTCTTTTTCCCATGAGCCGTTTCCAAGTTTTTAGCGGTATTAAGCCCGGTCCACACGCAACGGTGTGTCTGCGCAGACATCGGCGCAGATGTCTATACATGCAAAAGATCGCTGCAAATGTGGTGTGTTCACACGACACAAACCCTAGTATACTACTCGCCCGCCATCTGTCGGTGTAGAAAATAAATATCAGTGGCAAGCGACTACGTTCCCCGTAAACGTCAAAATTTTAATTCAGTTATTTTGAAATATAGAAATGGAGGAAGGTCTGTTGTGATCTGTGTTCGCAACTTGTGTTGCAAGAAACATTCAGACCAACTGCAGGAAACAGAGAAAGCAGTCAAACGGTGTAGACAGTGGCTGCTAAAGCGAAAGCAGTTTTCTCACGTAAATTTACTGCGAGAGTTGCAGGGCGAACCTAACTAAGCCAAACAGATCAAAATACCATAACGTTGGCTGGTATACTTGATCTACTCCTATACCACATCTTCTAGATTTCTGAACTTTGCATAACTCTTTTCGGTAAACAGTTCGCAACGAATTTATTTGTTTTTATTACTGTTTCTCTGTTTGCCGGGTCGTCAACTGCCCGCAATTTTTCAATTAGAGCATTGTATGCCGCTGTCTTTTTGTCTCGGTCATTATATTCTTTACTTTTGATCTTCCACAAACATAGGTGTTTTCTATATATTTCAATGAATTCACTTACAAACTCTCAAGAACACTGGCGAGTATCAGCCATTTTAATGCCCTGTGCGTACAAATACAAACATTAGACAGCAAACAGCTGTTTCGCGCCAGATTTGCGGCGATCTCCTGTCCACACGCTCCAACTTGTCTGTGCAGATGTGGTTTGAACCCACAGATTTGAGAGGTTTCGCTCAAACCTCCAACTCCAACTTTTAGGTTTGCACACACCTCAGGTTGGTGCAAATCTACTGTCCACACCAGTGATCACTGGTCCACACGCAACGATCTGATGTGATGTGCGCAGACATTTGCGCAGACAGATCGTTGCGTGTGGACGGGACTTTAAGCATTTGTTAGACCGAGACATTGGAAAAGAGAAGACAGAGGAGAAGGATGATTACTTCTCGTAAATTTGGGGAATTTGGAGTTTTGGCTGCAGATTTCATAGGTATCAAAATTTTTCTTCCAGTATACAGGGCAGGTTTTACATCTAATCCAAATTTCTCCTGCTCCTGCATAGCATAATTTTTCCATTCAGAATCCAACTGTTCACAGTTGATTAATTTTTGAACAACAGGAAATCTCTTTAAGACAGAGAACAAGTATTTGACAGCGTAAGATCGGGCTACGTTAGATTCCACTGTAGAAATTACTTCAAAAATGGGATCGGAGAGATCAAATTGTCTTTTGATCTGTGAGACAAACTCAATATAGAGATTCAAGTATCTTTTGTAAAAACAAGTTATGTCCTGCTGCTATATTTCAGTCTTGGCTTTGAGTCCATCAAATGTTTCCTGTGCAGTGATACCCAAGTATATCTTAGCTAACCCTCTGAAGTGCCTTGGATTTGTATGGTCTAACAGCAAAACTGCAGTTGACTTGATAATGTCTAAATTAGGAAAATTAGAACACAATTATTTAGCACTTCTGTGTGTGAAGGAGAGGGCCTTCAATTTGAAAAAAGGTATTAAAATCTGTAAGTATGGCTAAAACATATGACATGAATTCCAAATATGCCGAAGTAAATGAGTTATCCATAGTTGACTGTTTATGTTCTATAATTGAAAATGGATCTTCCATGACAGCATTTCTCAGGTAGACATTAAGTTCGTTACACTGTTCCAGTGCCCTGTCCACACATGATTTGACAAGCAAATATCGATCTGCACAGGGATGTAGAATATTGTGTATTTCAGTACAGAAAAAAACACTTGAAAATCTTTAAATCTCTCTCTTCTGTTAAAACTTGTATTGAAATGAGAACCTAAATTTCTCAACAACTGAATGATGCTTTCCAACCATAACACTTGCTGTGTCGGAACTAAAACCGACGATATTATCGAGATTACCGTTTTTTTTATTTTCTCCTATGAAACTTCAAATATCTCAAAGAAAGTAGTTTCAGTCTGGCACAAATTCGTATGAAAATACACGATTGCTAATGCACATTGTTTAGTAAGCGTTAGATCAGTAGTTTCATCCATGATCAGTAGCTGGATGTCTCAGCTCATCAGACAAGGTCTCTGAAAATGAATTTCCTCAACACATTCTTAATAATACTTGAAGATTCTGTACGCTTTGAAGTAATCTTCTGAGCGTTTGGTGAATTAGAAAAGGCATTCTTACAAAGAGGAATCTATGTATCCAAGGTGCTGAATGATAAACTATTGGCAGCGGCAAGTGCCATTAATTTAACTTGTGCTCTTTTTACGTTGTCTGCGTCCTATTGTGCATTGAGCCTGGGAATTCCCCGGTTTCTCCGCTCTTACTTCCGCTGTTTGTTTGAACTCTATGTGTCGTAACTCGTAAACCTACTAGTGAACTTGTTGTTTTTGTGACACCAGTTGTCACAGTTTTACCGATTTACTAGATGGAATGTTTCGTTACTTACACGAATTTCGACTGCTTCTTTAGTGATGGAGTCCCAGTACGTGGAAGCTGACGACAGGATACTTGTCTCTCCATAGTTCATGCTGTGTCCCGTGTCAAGGCAGTGTTCAGCCACAGCAGACTTTTCTGGCTGAGCCTGTCTGGTGTGACGTCTATACTCAACACATACGTCCTTAACAGTGCTACACGTCTGGCCAGTTTATGATTTTCCACACTGGCAGGCGATTTTATATATCCCTGATCTTTAGACCTAGGTCGTCTTTAACAGAAACCAACATGCTTTTCACTCTCGCTGGAGGGGGGAAGACACATTTTACTTGATGTTTTTTGAACAGCCTGCCCATCTTAAAGGACACGCCACCAACATAAGGTAGAATAACGATCCTTGTCGTGTTCTCTGTTCCTTATGGCTGTTCTTGAGCTTGAGAGGATGCAGGTTTAAATTCATTGCGGATCTGTTTATCACAGCAACTGTTTATACAAACACAGAGCGAAGATGGCTAAGCTCTGCTGATGAGCTCCCTGCATCAGAGATAATTGTAGCCCTATGAACGAGAATATGCAACACGCCACTACGTTGAGATGGGTGATGGCAGCTCATACTTGTAGATATTGTAGATATAGGTCAGTGTGAGTCGGTTTGCGAAACACACAGTGACCCATTGAACCATCTTCTTTTGTGCAGACCAAGACTTCAAGAAGCGGGAGGCCTCCATTCTTCTTCACTTCCATTGTGAAGCTAATGCTGGAATGGAGGGAGTTAAGGTGTTTGAGGAATGAAGGAAGCGTTGCTGCTCCGCGTGGCCAAACTACAAAAGTGTCGTATCCATATCTGCAGAAATGTTTAGGTTTCAATACCACTGACTGAAGTGCTTTTTCCTCGAAGTCTTCCATAAAAAGGTTAGCTACTATGGAGACAAATGGCTACCCATAGCAACACCGTCAGTCTACTCGAAATACTGTTCAGTAAATAAAATGTACGTGGAGGTAATCATATATTTGAATAGATGTAAGATTTTCACCTTCAATTTAGTTCCTATAAGTTGTACTGAAGCTGCCAAAGGTATTCGTGTGAACAAAGAAAGTCTTCAGTTGTTGTATAAAATCTTCTGAGTTTCGAATGTGAAGTTCACATTTTCCTACCAGCGGGATTAGTAGAGAAGCCAGATGTTTCACCAGGTAATATGTTGAGACTCCTACAGGTGTATTGCTCACAATGAGGCGAAGAGGAACCCCTTCCTTATGGATTTTTGGCAACCCATAAAGTCGTGTTGGAACTGGGTCTTGTACTCCTAAGCTATTTCTAAGATGGTCAGGAAACTGGCTGGACTTGAGGAGCACGAGTGTCTTCTGTTGTACGGCATCAGTTGGATCCTTCTGGAGATGGCGATACGCTGCGTCCTGCAGTACGAGGTGCATTCAAGTTCTAAGGCCTCCGTTTTTTTTTTTCTGATTAACTACTCACCCGAAATCGATGAAACTGGCCTTACTTCTCGACGTAATCGCCCTGCAGACTTACACATTTTTCACAACGCTGACGCCATGATTCCATGGCAGCGGCGAAAGCTTCTATAGGAGTCTGTTTTGACCACTGGAAAATCGCTGAGACAATAGCAGCACGGCTGGTCAATGTGCGGCCACGGAGAGTGTCTTTCATTGTTGGAGAAAGCCAAAAGTCGCTAGAAGCCAGGTCAGGTGAGTAGGGAGCATGAGGAATCACTTCAAAGTTGTTATCACGAAGAAACTGTTAGCTCGATGTGCGGGAGCGTAGTCTTGGTGAAACAGCACACGGGCAGCCCTTCCTGAACGTTTTTGTTGCAGTGCAGGAAGGAATTTGTTCTTCAAAACATTTTCGTAGGATGCACCTGTTACCATAGTGCCCTTTGGAACGCAATGGGTAAGGATTACGCCCTCGCTGTCCCAGAACATGGACACTATCATTTTTTCAGCACTGGCGGTTACCCGAAATTTTTTTGATGGCGGTGAATCTGTGTGCTTCCATTGAGCTGACTGGAGCTTTGTTTCTGGATTGAAAAATGGCATCCACGTCTCATCCATTGTCACAACCAACGAAAAGAAAGTCCCATTCATGCTGTCGTTGCGTGTCAACATTGCTTGAAACATGCCACACGGGCAGCCATGTAGTCGTCCGTCAGCATTCGTGGCACCCACCTGGATGACACTTTTCGCATTTTTAGGTCGTCATGCAGGATTGTGTGCACACAGAACCCACAGAAATGCCAACTCTGGAGGCGATCTGTTCAACAGTCATTCGGCGATCCCCCAAAACAATTCTCTCTACTTTCTCGATGATGTCATCAGACCGGCTTGTGCGAGCCCGAGGTTGTTTCGGTTTGTTGTCACGCGATGTTCTGCCTTCATTAAACTGTCGCAACCATGAGCGCACTTTCGACACATCCATAAATCCATCACCACTTGTCTCCTTCAACTGTCGATGAATTTCAATTGGTTTCACACCACGCAAATGCAGAAAACGAATGATTGCACGCTGTTCAAGTAAGGAAAACGTCGCCATTTTAAGTATTTAAAACAGTTCTCATTCTCGCCGCTGGCAGTAAAATTCCATCTGCCGTACGGTGGTGCCATCTCTGGGACGTATTGACAATGAACACGGCCTCATTTTAAAACAAAGCGCATGTTTCTATCTCTTTCCAGTCGGAGAAAAAAAATCGGAGGGCTTAGAACTTGAATGCACCTCGTAAATCCGTCATCTTGGCGAAATAAGACGTTGCAGGCAAAAGGAGAATAGCATTTCCCTTGTCAGCAGGTAAAATCACAACTTCTGTGTCTTCTCTTAAGGAACGGAGAGCTTTACTTTCTTCAGTGTTAATGTTCTACTTCGATGTGAACGTCCTTGTTACCGCCCTGCAAGCCTCTCGCCTTATTTGTTTAGCAGTCTCACACGGAAGTTTCAACTCACCTTGCTCAACGGCACTGATAAAATCCTTAACAGGCAAGGTTTTTGGAGTGGGTGCGTCTATATGTTCTACGTTCTTGCGGTGACTGGTGTGTAAGGCGTCGGAACTTCGAAGTTCAGCGCGTCGCAGCCTGCTGTCCCGTCCAGTCCGAAAGCGACCACGTAGCACCATCCACTCACTCCCAGGAATGCGTAGACAGACGCGACGAGATATTCAGATGTAGTGAAAGCAAGCTCCTGGCGGCTCTGTCCAATTCTCGCCTGGTACAATGGATTCTTTCTCTCACCAATGCCATGCTGGCCCGTTGTTTGACCCTCTTGGCGGCTGCAGAGTGTATGTAATGAGTGAACTTGGCAAATGTCGGTATAATTTGCTGGTACCGACGTCTCAGTAAAAACGCGAAGAGTTCAACAGTCTGTTTCCCTTCTTGCGGAATTTATCGAACTCACGTACTCTGTTGACCATCTCCTCCCTGTAGAGGTACCAGACATGCTGTTTATGACTTACCGAAGTAGTAACTGCTTCATTGGTTCATGGGCGTCGCGTCGGGTAATGCTGTGGAAGCTGCACGATATTTCGACGAGGCAGCTACTCGTCATATTCAGGGGCTTACTGATATGTTGCTGCAATGGCTCGCCAATATCTACTCTGGCTCACTAGAAAAGCACAGGCGTCATGGGTTGTGGCTACAACGTCATCGTAGGCCTTAATGGAGATCTCCCGTTTCTTGATATCTTGGTCCGCATAAATAAGGATGTTGCTTGGGTCATAGTGTGTTTCGCAGACCGACTCACACTGACCTATATCTACAAGTACGAGCTGCCATCACCCATCTCAATGCAGTGGCAAGTTGCAAACTCTCGTTCATGGGGTCAGAGTTATCTCTGATGCAGGGAGCTTATCAGTAGAGCTTAGCCATCTTCGCCCTGTGTTTGTACAAAACTGGTTCTCTGATAAACAGATCTGTAATGCATTTAAACCTGCACCATCTAAAGCCCAACAACAGCCAGAAGAAACAGAGAACTCCACGAGGATGGTTTTTCTACAGTATGTTGGTGGCGCGTCCTTTACAATGGCCAGGTTGTTCGAAAAACATAAAAAAATGTGTCTCCCGCCCTCCAGCGAGAGTGAAAAGTATGCTGGGTTCTGTTTAAGAGGACGTAGGTCTAAAGAGACCAGGGGTATATAAAATCCTCTGCCAGTGTCGAAAATCATACATTGGCCAGAAGTGTCGCACTGTTGAGGATAGATGTGCTCAACAGGGACGTCACACCAGACTGAGTATCAAGCAGGAAAGTCTGCTGTGGCTTGTCATGACATGGAACACAGCATAAATTATGGAGAGACAAAGATCCTTTCTTCTGTTTCTACATACTGGGGCTTGTAATCTCCCCCTCCTTCCTGCTTCCATCTATTGTTCACATTAAACAGTACGCAGTCCAAGTAATTAATAAGCAAAGTCTTTTACGAATATTTGACAGGAGCGAAAATTACAAAAAAACTTTCAAGTTTACTTAGCTTGTCATGTTGAGATGGCACCAGTTCTTTTGGTCTAGGGGTATGATTCTTGAAGCTGAACACCTAACTTTAGGTCCTCACAGTTGGTTTGAACTTTATAAATTGGAAGATTAATGTTGCAGAATTTTTTTAAGTAGATATATTTTCCACTGATTTTCTCACATTTTAGTATATCATACAGTATTTTGATATTCCACATTATAAAGCCGAAATTACATTGTTCGCCCTACTATACAAAAATACGACTGATCACATCAGATGTAAGCTTACAGCAATCACACTCTGCGGAAATAACAGCATTCCAAGCGGTTTAGAATTTTTCTTAAGAAATGAATTCCTACTGGTTTTCGTTACATTACTAACTTCGATTATTATTTCATAACAGAATCCAACATAGTAAACAGTACAGGATCGCGTAATTAATAACAGAAATATTAAGTGTGCAAATAATTCGTAACTTCAAATGGTTCTAAAAAAAATTAACTGTACATTCAGAACTAGTACTTATCGATTATAACATCGAAACTTAACTATTTTATAAAGTAATTCCTTTTCATAAGTTGTAGTTTGAAATATAACATAGTGTGTATAAAACTGTACGAAAATTTTCACAAAAACAACTGAGATAATACTGACCTGCCCAAAATTCGAAAAAAGTTAATACTGGTATCGACAACTACTGTTGAGGGAAAGTAATACTAGAGAAGGATGTCCCGTTAGAGACTCCATCACTAAAGAAGCAGTCGAAATTAGTGTAAATAACAACCTGATCAATAGACACACGGCATTTCGACTCAGCAAGGCATGGAAACCAGCACTAAGGCATCGTCGGCCGCAGACGAACGAATCTGAGCCAACACAGACAGAGAATCAAAGTCCGTACACTTAAACTGGGCGCCAACAATCTGCCCGCACGAGAGCTGGACCACTATTTGCGGCCTCTCTTTTCCCGCATCGCGAATGAGAATCCCGTGGTCCGTTTGTATGGCAGGGAACACTGGATGTTGCAGTGCTCTATGATTCGTCTACGATGACATTTTAGCCTCAACCCTTGGCACCTACGCTTTTCTGGCGAGTTAGCATATATATTGGCGAGCCATTGCAGCAACATGTCAGTAAGCATCTGAAGATAACGAGCAGCCGTCTCGTCGAAATGTTGTGTAGCTTCCCCAACATTATCCGACGTGACGCCTGTGAACCAAGAAACATTATGGCTATGTATTTCATTATAGATTCTAAAAGCAGATCTTTTTAATAATCATAACAGTTCTTAAATTCTACCTTTAGTCTACTATTATTGCTATTTTTCAGAGCTGCACACTGGAAAACTTAAAGTTTTTCTGTTGCTGTTTCCACTTCATGATATATTCATTTATTGTTTGTATTTTGGAGACATGAACTGGCAAGGTCATTTCTGGGCATGAGACATTGAAGCAACAATAAAAATCTGATTCAAATTCACTAAAACCAATAATATTCTTTTCATACCAATGCAGGCTTTTCAGCATAGTGTTGAGATCTTTAAAATTGTCGTCATAGGTAGTTATTTTTGTTATATATTGTTTCTTTTCGCTGTTGACATGGAAATTTTCAGCTTCTATCAGTACCTGTGCAGCACAGTGGTCAAAAATGGCAAGCTTCACAACTGGTGCACTGTATGTAGTGAAACATGTTAGTTATAACTTTGCCAATACTTGATATTATGCTATTGTCCTCTCTAGTGGGCTCATTTATTAGGAAACGTAGGATAAATTGAACTAGTACTAGTATAAGTTTTTTCAAGTCGAGTCAGTAGACAGCAAGTCAGTGTTTATATATCCAATTAGTATGATGTTAAGACAGCCATATTTATTTCATTGTTTACTCTCTTGTGTTAACAAGCATGTCATTAAAAACTACAAAGAAAATGTCTAAACTACCACATGGTGGTATGTATCGATCTATAATAATTAAGTTCTCTTTCCCCCACTTGCAGTAAATTGCTGTTTGTTTTATTACACCCTCTATGTTGAAAGTACTCACATCTATTACATTATAGAGAACCATGGTACTCTTTTCTGTTGAAGACAGAACAGAACTGCTTCTTAAACAAATGAAAATAGCATATATGATCATAATATATCCAACAGATATTACAATGACCTAGGTGGCGCTTTTAATGTATTTGTTGAGGGCCTCAGTTCAAATGTTGGTAAATATCATCCCATGGCTTTGGGAAAAATATTATTCACGTCAGATTCTGAAAGCAAGCATAAAATCATGAATTTCAGAGTAGTGGGAAAGAATAGGTTTCGAAGTGATCTGTCTACAAGGAAGCTGGCGAGTGTATTTCAGGAAGAAACTGTTCAATCGTTCAATGTTTAAGCTCCTTACACCAAACGAGGCGTCATATGGCATTTACCAGCATGATGTGTGGCTTATGAACTGCAGCTCGACCATGAAATCCAAGTTTTCTCACCTCCCATCCAACTGACATAGTACTTGCAGTGGATCTTGATGCAGTTTGGAATTCCTGTGTGATGGTCTGGATAGATGTCTGCCTATTGTACATTACGAGCCTCTTCAACTGTCGGTGGTCTCTGTCAGTCAACAGGCAAGGTCGGCCTGTACACTTTTGTGCTGTACATGTACCTTCACGTTTCCACTTCACTAGGACGTTGGAAACAGTGGACCTATGGATGTTTTGGAGTGTGGAAATCTCGCGTACAGACGTATGACACAAGTGACACCAAATCACCTGCCCTTGTTCGAAGCCTGTGAGTTCCGCGGAGCTCCCATTCTGCTCTTTAATAATGTCTAATGACTACTGCGGTTGCTGATTTGGAGTACCTGACAGTAGGTGGCATATTACACCTGCTCGACTTTTTGTAACAGATCGTAGAGATAAGTCAGCATAACAGGCAGCAAGTAGATAACTTAGTTTTCCTTTCCTGCCTTGCTTCTAGATCACATGATTTTATAATATTCCTTATTTCTTTATTCACTGACCTCACGATGAATTGTCTGTCCCTTCTTAGGATCTGAAAACATTGTGGAGACAGAAGATATAGTTCCAGTGACTAATGGCTCACCAGTTATTGATCTGAGCATTGTTCTTGACAAAAGAAGAAACAAAACAAAAACGTATAAAGACAGATGTAACTGAAAAGTATTATGTACTAATGCAAAGAGATGGAGCGCTTGAATGGCGAAAAACGAAACACTATACTCAGTGAGAACAAAATTCAATAGCCCGTAAGGCCGTATTTTTCGGATGGAAAATACTTCTACTACTCATATTCACCATGCCAAAGTGAGCAAATGGCAAGAGTCCCTTCCCGCTCTCCGTCTCACCCCTCCCGCTGTGCTCGCATGGCACACGGCGCCTGAAACTGTGCCACAACCACAACCTGTTGCAGGTGCGTTCCGCGTCCCAGTCGCGTCATGTCGCAATTTTCGCGGTCCCTTTTCAACGTCTGAAGTTATAAAAATGCGCACTGCGCTGCGCCGCGCCATACACAACTCAATTTGCTCCTAGCAAAGGCTACGCGCAAATTGAGACGCGTATAGAACGTGTGACGTGACACGACACTACAGCGATACGCACACTCTGCACATGTCGCACTGGGTCATTCCATATTGCGACGCGTACAGACACTTCGCATGCGCCGATTGGCGACGCTCTGCACTGACAGAACCAAAGCGCGTGCATCGTGTTATATTTCTGAAACGATTTTATAGAAACTAATCACTGAAAACATTTGATTTTTGCCTTACTTGTCGTGTTATATGTGAGCTTTGTGGCGAAGTGCCTATCTTCCGGCTAATGGTCATGCTCATTGTGATATACACATTTTAGTAAGACACTATGTATAACTCAAAAACTTTTGTAATGAAAAATAGGGGTCGCTTTGATTTTGCGTTTGGTGCGTATTACGCCATATATTCCTGTGTATGAAATTTAGCTAACATACTGAACTTTTGTTTAGACCTAGGATGTCTCTATCTGTCTCCGATCTCGAGAAAGTTGATCCTATGTAGCGCATTCCCTCTCACGCCCACAGGAATGAAGTATTCTACATCCCTGATGTCTCCTAAACTGCTCGAGACATCGAAATGAGATTTTGGTGAATGATGACACACAAGGAGGAGATACTTTGCTAGTTCGTAAACACACTGAACTTTCTTATCTGCTACGATATATCAGAAGTTGTATTTCTAGTTTATTTTTTTCATTCCAGTGATTGTAATTCTTTAAGAGGTATCGACAGCTAGTGAGACGATAGTATGAAAATAAACATCAGATTTCTTCTCTTATGTTATCATAAACCGACACAATAAGGTTTTTCGTAAGCTATTGAGCTCCCTGGTTGGCAATTACTTGTTTAATAAGACACTGTTTCAGAATTCTGCTGCAAAAATGAGTTTGTGGAAATTATATTGTGTTTTGCCAAAGGAGTACTCTCAAACCTGTCAACAAGAGAATTCTGTCCATTACTCTTGAATGGTGAAGCTTCTTATAATGAGGGAAGGTTCACAATTCACACAAAAGTAAATCGCCAATTCTGTTGAAATTTTGGTTGACTCCCGTAAACTATCGTATTTTTAACACTGAGCGACTGGAATGGTAGCTTACGGAAGGATTTTATTCCTTTTCTTCATCTGAGCAGTATCGAAGTAATGAAGAGCGTGCCCTTAAAGCGGTATGTCAGGCACATGCCTGATGCTGGTTACTCACTTACGCCTTGCCAAAATGACTATGTGTGATTCGCAAATAAAGTAGTTGTTATTTATACAAGTAAACAATTGATGTGTTGCACAACACTATGATCAGTGTATTATCAACAGTTGAGAATAATGCGTGTGACAGGAATGTGGAAGATAGCCAAGTGTGCTTTGTAAGAGGAAGAGTTCACGAGGGTTGAAAAACATTGTCATGAAAGTAGATCTGCCTTTGTCAGCAATAAATTTCAAGAAAATAAATATATCTGATCACCATACTCTTTGTGGATAATACCGACCACTACTTCGTTTGTGTAGCCTGTTGTGTAATTAGCTTATTAATGCTGATAATGTGCACGCAACAATTGAAATGCTTTCTCTCATCACGGAGAGGCAATTGAAACATTGTTATTTGTGACTGCTTTTTGAATGTTTCTAGATTGCAGTGGAAATGTGATGTCCACATGTACGTAGTATAATGTCCTTATCAGACCCATATCCACATAATGATAGTGAAACTTATATACTTCATATCTCGGACGCGTTTTATCTGGAGCTCAAATGGGTCGTACCTGTGGGAATCACGCCTTTTCGACTTTTTGTAACAGATCGTAGAGATAATCAGCATAACAGGCAGTACGAACATTACCTTGTTTTACTTTCCTGCCTTGCTTCTAGATCACATGGTTTTATAATATTCCTTACTTCCTTATTCACTGCCCTCATTATGAAACGTCTTTCCTTTGCTACGATCTGAAAGCATTGTGGAGGCAGAAGATATAATTCCAGTGACTAATGGCTCACCAGTTATTGAACTGCATATTGTTCTTGACAAAAGACTAAACAAAACAAAATAGTATACAGATACATGAAACTGAAAACTATTATGTACTAATGCAAAGAGTTGGAGCACTTAAACGGCGAAAAACGAAACACTACTCAGTGACAATAAAATTCAGTATACCGTAAGGCAATTGGCAAGAGTCCCTTTCCGCTCCCCGCCTCACCCCTCCCGCTGTGTTCGCCTGGAATGAACCAGTCGTGGGATGGTAACATCTATAATTTCTATTAATGGCCGGTCATCACAAATTTTGCTTTGTGTTATTAGAATTATATTGTCAGGGAACTTCATCATTTATTTTGTCATTATTCTTAACCAAGATTCAGAGGTTCAAAGCGGCCATACTTGTGCAGAAAATAGCCAAAAACTGTTTTTAGCCATTTTTGTACAATGTGTTACAATTACCTACATTACTATCCATAGCAAATGGCTCACATTTTAACAATAGCATGTAAATTGTAAAAGATTAAGCAACGCTACTGTAGAAGAAAGCAGTGGAAAACAAAATATTGCAAAATGTATAATGTTGAAATTTCTTCCACACAACATAAGGCTCACCAGTCTTCAATTGATATATATGAGCCGCTAATGATAAAAAGAGTCGAAAAGCAGTCACATATAACAATGTTTCAATTGCCTCGCCGTGATGAGAAAACGCATTTCAGTTATATCATGCACATTATCAGCATTAATAAAGTAACTATGCAACAGGCAACAAAAATGAAAAAATGGTCAGTATTATTACGAAAGTAGGAATATCCTAAAATAGCGTGGTGATTAGATATATTTAATTTGTTGAAATGTACTACTAACAAAGGCAGATCCACGTTCATGACAATGTTTTTCGAACTCCAGCTCACAAGGCACACATTCCTGTCGCGCGCTTTATGCTCCGCTGCTGACAATAAACAGGCCATTGTGTTGTGCGACAGATCAATTGTTTATTTTTCTCAGTAACTACTATTTTATTCGCGATCACACATTGTCAGTTTGGCAAGCCGTAAGTGAGTAACCAACATCTGGCATGTGCCTATCATTCCGACTGAAGGAACGCTCATCATTATTTTAATACTGCTCAGATCAAGAGAAGGAATAAAATCCTTTGGTAAGTTTCCATTCCAGTCACTCAGCGTTAAAAATACGATGGGTTACGGGGATTCAAACAAAACTCCAACAGAATTGGCAATTTATTTTTGTGTGAGTAGTTAACCTTTTCTCATTCGAAGAAGCATTACCATTTATGAGTAACGGCCACATCCTTCGTGTTGGCAGATTTAATTGTTCTTCCTTTTGTCAAAACACAGTGTAATTTGCACGTACTCATCTTAGCTATTGCGACACAATTCTGAAACAGAGTGCCTCATTAAACAAATAATTGGTAATCACAGAGCACAAGAGCTTACGAGAATCCTCATTGTGTCGGTTTGCAGTAACATAAGGGAAGTAATTTCATGTTTATTTTCATACTTGGAAACTCTTGTTTCGCTAGCTGTCGACTTGTTGTTGTGGTCTTCAGTCCTGAGACTGGTTTGATGCAGCTCTCTATGCTACTCTATCCTGTGCAAGCTTCTTCATCTCCCAGTACCTACTGCAGCCTACACCCTTCTGAATCTGCTTTAGTGTATTCATCTCTTGGTCTCCCTCTACGATTTTTACCCTCCACGCTGCCCTCCAGTATTAAATTGGTGATCCCTCGATGTCTCAGAACATGTCGTACCAACCGATCCCTTCTTCTAGTCAAGTTGTGCCACAAGCTCCTCTTCTCCCCAATTCTATTCAATACCTCCTTATTAGTTATGTGATCTGCCCATCTAATCTTCAGCATTCTCCTGTAGCACCACATTTCGAAAGCTTCTATTCTCTTCTTGTCTAACTCTTAAAAAATTACAGTCACTGGAGTGTAAGTACTGATATATCGCCATAAATAAGAAATTTCCGTATGTCTACGAATTGGCAAAATAATACTCTCCTCCTTGTGTGCTATCATTAGCCAAACTTTCGTTTCGATGTCTCGAGCGGTTTAGGAGATATGAGAGATGTTGCGAGTGTTTCATTCTCGCGGGCGTGAGATCGGAATTGAGCGCGCTACATAGGATTCATTTTCTCGAGATCGGAAGCAGATATAGTCTCTCCCAAGTCTAAAAAAAATTCAGCATGTTAACTAAATTTCATAAGCAGCAGCATATAGTGAAATACGCACCAAACGCAAAATCATAGCGAACCCTATTTTTCATTGCAAACTTTTCGAATTTTGCGTAGTGTCATACTAAAATGTGTATATCACAATAAGTATGACCATTAGCGAGATGATGGGCACTCCGCCGTGCAGTTGACATACACTCCTGGAAATGGAAAAAAGAACACATTGACACCGGTGTGTCAGACCCACCATACTTGCTCCGGACACTGCGAGAGGGCTGTACAAGCAATGATCACATGCACGGCACAGCGGACACACCAGGAACCGCGGTGTTGGCCGTCGAATGGCGCTAGCTGCGCAGCATTTGTGCACCGCCGCCGTCAGTGTCAGCCAGTTTGCCGTGGCATACGGAGCTCCATTGCAGTCTTTAACACTGGTAGCATGCCGCGACAGCGTGGACGTGAACCGTATGTGCAGTTGACGGACTTTGAGCGAGGGCGTATAGTGGGCATGCGGGAGGCCGGGAGGACGTACCGCCGAATTGCTCAACACGTGGGGCGTCAGGTCTCCACAGTGCATCGATATTGTCGCCAGTGGTCGGCGGAAGGTGCACATGCCCGTCGACCTGGTACCGGACCGCAGCGACGCACGGATGCACGCCAAGACCATAGGATCCTACACAGTGCCGTAGGGGACCGCACCGCCACTTCCCAGCAAATTAGGGACACTGTTGCTCCTGGGGTATCGGCGAGGACCATTCGCAACCGTCTCCATGAAGCTGGGCTACGGTCCCGCACACCGTTAGGCCGTCTTCCGCTCACGCCCCAACATCGTGCAGCCCGCCTCCAGTGGTGTCGCGACAGGCGTGAATGGAGGGACGAATGGAGACGTGTCGTCTTCAGCGATGAGAGTCGCTTCTGCCTTGGTGCCAATGATGGTCGTATGCGTGTTTGGCGCCGTGCAGGTGAGCGCCACAATCAGGACTGCATACGACCGAGGCACACAGGGCCAACACCCGCCATCATGGTGTGGGGAGCGATCTCCTACACTGGCCGTACACCTCTGGTGATCATCGAGGGGACACTGAATAGTGCATGGTACATCCAAACCGTCATCGAAGCCATCGTTCTACCATTCCTAGACCGGCAAGGGAACTTGCTGTTCCAACAGAACAGTGCACGTCCGCATGTATCCCGTGCCACCCAACGTGCTCTAGAAGGTGTAAGTCAACTACCCTGGCCAGCAAGATCTCCGGATCTGTCCCCCATTGAGCATGTTTGGGACTGGATGAAGTGTCGTCTCACGCGGTCTGCACGTCCAGCACGAACGCTGGTCCAACTGAGGCGCCAGGTGGAAATGGCATGGCAAGCCGTTCCACAGGACTACATCCAGCATCTCTACGATCGTCTGCATGGGAGAATAGCAGCCTGCATTGCTGCGAAAGGTGGATATACACTGTACTAGTGCCGACATTGTGCATGCTCTGTTGCCTGTGTCTATGTGCCTGTGGTTCTGTCAGTGTGATCATGTGATGTATCTGACCCCAGGAATGTGTCAATAAAGTTTCCCCTTCCTGGGACAATGAATTCACGGTGTTCTTATTTCAATTTCCAGGAGTGTATAACGCTATAAGCAAGGTAAAAATGAAATATTTTTACTGAATAGTTTCTGTAAAATCGTTTGAAAAAGATTACAGTATGCGCGCGCTTCGTTTCTGTCAGCGCAGAGATTCGTCAACCGGAGCGTGCAAATACGTGTACGCGTCTCAATATGCGTTGGACCCGCTCAACATATGAAAAACGTGCGCGTCGGGCTGTAGTGTCTTGTCGCGTCTCACGTGCTATACGCGTCTCCATTTGCGCTTAGCCTAGAGAAGCATTTTGCATTACAGTGTGGTCTATTGTTAGAATTCCGAGTGGGTATGTTTCTAGAAGAGTGAAGACAATGAAGATAAAATAAGTTGGTAGCGAAGTGAATGTGGAAGCATGGAGTCCGCATGTCTCATGAGGTTGCGCCACACGCGTGGCCTGTGTACAAGCACTCATGCAGTCGTCACTAGTACCAATAATATTCAGCAACTTATGCCAATATTCACGAAGGATATCATCGCGCGCTCTCAAAAGCCACAAGAGGGTAGGCCACACACTTACAGGGCTCTAGTGTGGCTGGCCTTCAAGGACGTAGTACTGGCAGGTGGGTCGGGGTCTATACAGTACCACCCACCACTGTTCTCTGCCTCTTACTGTAACTGTGTGTTACATACAACAGTATGTTGTCAGTTAACTTCTATCATTCCATATTATCTAAGTCTGCTGGTGTAGCTTTCTTTGCACCAACACTATTGTTAGATTAATAATAAAAAATAGTCTGACGAAGAGGGTATTGAAATTGTTACGAAATAGTGCTTAAGCAGTTGGGGACCGATTTGAAATAAGGCCAGATAAACAAAAAATGATTGAATATTCCTGGATGATTAAAACTGTGTACCCATGCATGACTCACAACCCGTCTTCACTGCTTTATTTCCACCAGTACGTCACCTCCTATCGTCCAAACTTCACAGAAGCTCTCCTGCGAAACTTGCAAGACTAGCACTCGTGGAAGAAAGGATATTGTGGAGATATGGCCTAGCCACTGCCTGAGTTATGTTTCCAGAATTAGATTTTCAATATGCAAAAGAATGTGCACTGATATGAAACTTCCTGGCAGATTATAACTGTGTGCCGGACTGATACTCAAATTCAGAACCTTTGCCTTTCATAGGCAAGTGTCCTACCGACTGAGCTACCCACGCACGACTCACGACTTGTCCTCACATCTTTACTTCCGACGATATCGCATCTCCTATGTTCCAGACTTCACATAAATTCTTTTGCGAATCTTATATGATTACCACTTCTGAAAGAAAGGATATTGTGGAGACATGATTAGCCACAGCTTGAGGAATGTTTGCAGGATGAGATTTTCACTCTGCAGTGGAGTGTTCACTGATATGAAATTTTCTATCAAATTAAAACTGTTTGCCAGACCGAGACTCGAACTCGGGACCTTTGCCTTTTGTGGGCAAGTACTCTACTGACTGAGCTAGCCATGCACCACTCACTCCTATGAAGTTTGGAAGGTAGGAGATGAGGTAGTGGCGGGGTTAAAGCTGTGAGGACAGGGCGTGAGTGGTGCATGGCTAGCTCAGTCAGTAGAGCACTTGCCCACGAAAGGGAAAGGTCCCAAGTTCGAGTCTCGGTCAGGCACACAGTTTTAATCTACCAGTGTACACTCCGCTACAGAGTGAAAATTTCATTCTGGAAACATCTCCTAGGCTGTGGTTAAGTCATGTCTCTGCAATATCCTTTCATCCAGAAGTGCTAGTCTTGCAAATTTCGCAGGAGAGCTGTGCAGTTTTAAATTTAGGAGATGAGGTACTTGTGGAAGTAAAGGTGTGAACATGGCTCGTGAACTCTGCGTGGATGGCTCAGTTGGTAGAGCATTTGCCTGTGAAGGGCAATGATCCCAAGTTCGAGTCTCGGTCCGGCGCACAGTTTTAATCTACTGGGAAGTTTCATATCAGTGCAAACTCTGCTGTAGAGCGAACATTTCATTCTAAAAATAGACTCTTTCAGAATGGTGTACCTCGGTGCCAAAATTCGGTAGAAAGTTTATGGAGTAATTGATAATTTGGTTCTTGGATTTTGGCAGGTATTACCCAAGTGTGAGATACTTGAGTAAAACAGCTGCTTTGGGAACCACCCTGCTTTCATCATATTGGTGGCATGTTGTTGCACTTGAAGCACTTAAATGGGCACAAATATGGTCACCGGCTGATCATAAAAGAATGGTAGTAGGTGGCTATGCGTCAGCCGGGGACCAGCAGGACTGTTGCAAGGTGAAGGGTGCAGCAGGGGACTTGCAGCTGGGTGGAAATTTCAGTGTACCTTGGCATGGCAGGTTGCGCAGCAGGGGACTATGTGCTGGTGGTTGCAACGGAAGCTAAGCTCTCATATTCTTACCAATTGTTGGGCACTCTATCAACCCCTGAATCCAAAAACGTCAGATAAAGTTAACGGCCATGTAGATAACAACGAGCAGAATGATGAGCAAATTACTATGGATATTATTAAGAGAGAATTAAGCAGTACAGAAGTTTTTAGTCGAGATATGTATTCAACATGAGTATTGTATGATGAGGAAATGCACATAGAATTTTCCAGTATTGTTGTATTAGAACCAATGAATTCATAACCACTAGAAATCAATTTGAGCTGTTCAGTGCAATCCACCATTGATGACACTCAAACAATGACAGATGAAGTGGTACAGCAGTTATCGCCAGAAATAAAGCCTGATGGGTACATCTACATCTACATTTTATACTCCGCAAGCCACCCAATGGTGTGTGGCGGAGGGCAGTTTACGTGCCACTGTCATTACCTCCCTTTTCTGATCCAATCGCGTATGGTTCGCGGGAAGAACGACTGTCTGAAAGCCTCCATGCGCGCCCGAATCTTTCTAATTTTGCGTTCGTGATCTCCTCGGGAGGTATAAGTAGGGGAAGCAATATATTCGGTACCTCATCCAGAAACGCACCCTCTCGAAACCTGGCGTGCAAGCTACACCGCGATGCAGAGCGCCTCTCTTGCAGAATATGCCACTTGAATTTGCTAAACATCTCCGTAACGCTATCACGGTTACCAAATAATCCTGTGACAAAACGCGCCGCTCTTCTTTGGGTCTTCTCTATCTCCTCTGTCAAATGACTTACTGTTGTCACTAATTGGAACGTTAGGTAATCTTCAGACGGAGTTCACCACTGAAATAGATAAAGTAACTTCTAATGTGCCCCGAGTGCCTGTCCGCTCCGGTGTGGAGCCGTACAAAATTCCCGCGCCCGGGTTCGATTCCCGGCGGGGTCAGGAATTTTCTCTGCCTCGTGATGTTACTCAAGATGGGGGTGGCAAACAGTGTGTTCACCAAGAGGTCCAGAGCCCATCTGGCTTATTCCATATCACTGTCACCAGAGGACGTCACCATGATGTCAGATCGTGACTCAAGTACAGTTATTCAAGATGGCCGCAAACGCTGTGTCCACCACCATGACGTTCAGAGACTACTTCATATCGCTGCCACCAGCGAGTGCCACCTTGGCCTCAGATCATGATGCATGTACTGTTATTCAAGATGGTGGCATACATTGTGTCCACCACGTGGTGTTGACCTAGTTCCTATTAATGCCGAGGCGTCGGGTGATGACTCAAGATCGTCAGCTTCCTCTGCGTGCCGCGCCAGCGACCGACCGCTGACGTCACAGCCTGGGCAAGTGTACTCGCGCTGGACATAGTCTTCTGTAAATATTGTAACTAAACTATGATGTGAGTACAGTTATTCAATCCACTTAGCCTAGGACATAGCTAGAGCACGCTCCCATTACATAATCTAAGATCGTCGCTCTCCCCTCCTGTAGTTAAGCGCCTAAAGAGAGAGAGAGAGAGAGAGAGAGAGAGAGAGAGAGAGAGAGAGAGATGCTGCAGTGCCTTCTCCTCCATGCTTTTCTAACGGGGTATGTGTGACTCATTGTGTGCTCATAGCTAAATGCCGCTGCAAGTCGATCTAGCAAAGTTCCCAAGTCATGTCACTATGTACAAAAAATAAGAACCACGCTCTGACAGGCCCCACATCATACAGACCTGCAAACTACTTCTACATAACTCATCTTTAACGCTCTACACACACGCTTGCTAATTGTAAACCGTCAAAAATAATGCATTGCACAGCCTACAGACATGCGAACCACTCGTAAATAATGCAATGCATTTACGTTCACATAGCCGAACAACTCGTAAATTGTCAAAATAATCATCCATCTAAAAGACTCTGCTTGCTAATCGTCAACTGTCGAAACCATACACCAGCCTTTATTTAAAGAATAAGATGCAGCACCAACATCCATTGTATTCGCTACTGAGTCCAGAGGCCAACTAGTGGGTTCACCACAAGCTCCAGACCCCAACTGTCTTAGTACATTTCGTCGCCGCCAGAGGACGCCTCCATGACACCAGTTGATAGCGCAAATACAGTTATACATGATGGCGGCAAACAGTGTGTTCTCCACGAGGTCTAGTACTCAGTACCACCAGCAGAGGACGCTTCCTTTTCGTGACGTAAACCGAGATGGTGAGGGAAAATGGTGGGAAAACGACTCAGCCTCCTCTGGGCTGCTGGGGGGGGGGGGGAGGGGGGGTAAGGATGGATTGCACTCTATTTATTTTCAAACAACTTATTTTAGGATAGAGTATATCTATCACACTGATAAAAACATCCCCCCTGATGTGCCTGGGGTCATGATGCACAGCCCACAGACCCGCACACAACTCATAATTTCAGTACACAATAGCAAACTGCTCCTAAATAATTCTTCACACTGATGTGCAGTATTTGTAAACTGTCCAAATAGTGCATAGCAGGACCTACAGAGCTGCTCGCGAAATAAAGCAATCAACAATGGCAAGCACAGTCCACTGCCCCCTGTCCAGTAGAGTACACAGGAGGTAGCGATAAGAGACGCATTCGTCAGATGCCAAACTGTGCACAGCCCCTGCCCAACTTCCGCAAGCATGAGGTGGCGGCAACCCCATTCGTACGTAACACATGAGAATTTCCTATCTGCTAGATGCCCATGATGACGCGATCGCACGTACAGTCGACACTGCCGTCAACTGTCAAACCATGCATAGGTCCCTGCCCATGTCCCGCAAGGGTAAGCATCTCATTCAAAGTTAATTTCTGAGAAATTCCTATACAAATACGTGTTCATCTATGCATATGTGCTGACGTGATCGGGCAGGAGCGCAACCGCGAGCTACCCCCAAAAGCAGGCGAAAGTTGTATGTAGGCGCCGTTAATGAACGGGGGGTTATTTACAGAGCGCGCACTCCAAGCAGAGTCGTGCGTATGGGGCCATCCTCACTACCCTCACTCTAACTGCAGAGAAGACAGTGCAGAATTCCATTCCACAATAGCAGAGCCTGCTAGCGATTCTAACGGACAATAAGTGACATTTGACTGATGCTTCACAGTGGCATCCTCTGGTGACAGCGATATGAACTAAGCCAGTTGGGCTCTGGATTTCTTGGTGAACACCCTGTTTACGACCACCATTTTGAATAACTGTGCTTGCATGATGATCTGATGTCACGGTGGCGCACTCTGCTGTTGGTGATGTGTACTAAGCTAGTTCGAAGCCTGACCTCATGTTGAACACACCTGCATGAAATTGTTTAAATAATAAAGACATGTCCTTTTTTCCCACCATTTTCTTAGGTGTGACCCATTATCCTGTTGGAATTTGAAGTTCCCACCATTTTTTCTGGAGGGTTTGGTTAGTAGAGGTAGCCCAATTGACGTTCTTCCCGCCAAAATCAGCCGTCTTGAATGACATCATACACTGTTGCCGAGTCTACACGACGCCATCTCGGATGACGTCATCGCCGCCATCTTGTATAGATCTGGCAACAATGGAATGTGGGGCGACACACAGGTTGTCCAACTACTCACCAAATTGCTGAGGTCATTTGTCCCTAGGCTTACACAGTACTACCTTAAACTAACTTACGCTTAGGACAACACACACACTCCTATGCCCGAGGGAGGACTGAAACTCTGATGGGGGAACCGTACAAACCATGGCAAGACACCTGAGACTGCGAGGCTACCCCATGCAGCGTTGTGCATGGAGTAGGTTGACAGTGAGGGGCTGCTGAGGAGGCGTGCTTGGAATAAGTCCGCGCAGCTGCGCCACCTCTTAAGTCCTCGGTGGCTTAGGGGTTGGGCGCCTGCCTAGTAAGCATCTTAGGTCTGAATCCCGGTTGGGCAGACATTTTCAGACTCTCGTTGATTTATATCAATGTCCCATACATAGCTGATGTTTGTAATTCATTAAAATTTATTCTTCACACCCGTCACACTCCACCATGGTGTCTGTTCTTTCAGACATGTCCGAAAGAACTGATACCATACACATAGAATCAGACTAGTTGTCGCACCTTCCCATAGGCGACACAATTAAAACACTCAGAGTATGCACTTAAGATTAATAAAAGGTTTATAGGATAAGTGATAAAAAACGTTTGGAGCAGAATAATAATTTTAAAGGCCATGTGACACATGCAACTTAGACGTTGGTGACTCAGTTCAAAAATGTTCAAATATGTGTGAAATCTTATGGGACTTAACTGCTAAGGTCATCAGTCCCTAAGCTTACACACTACTTAACCTAAATTATACTAAGGACAAACACACACACCAATGCCTAAGGGAGGACTCGAACCTCTGCTGGGACCAGCCGCACAGTCCATGACTGCAGCGTCTGAGACTGCTTGGCTAATCCCGCACGGCGTGACTCAGTGAAAAGAGCGTGAATCGTTTCACAGAAAACAGATTGTGCATAATCAGGCAGTTGATGCAAAACTGACGAAAAATGAACAAGCAATCTCTAAGTTGTCAAGAAGGTGTGTGGTACTTCAGCAGGCATCTGTGTCATTCACTGTAAGAAATTTAGTTAGTTTGGTCTGTATGAAAATGGATGCCCAAAACTGGTCATACGCAAATTTCTGGATGTGTTACCTGTATTCTGGACACAGCAAGAGAAGATTTCTTTTGTGGTAGGACAATCATGAGGGGGTTGCAGTTAGATGGGCTACTGAGGCGTCCATTACTTTCACCCATCTATTGATAAGATTTATCACATATTTTTTTTTTAAAATATTGGTCTGCAAAAATTCAAAGGGAGTTGCTAGTGGGTTTCTGGAGCAGTATAGAATATCAAGCAATGAAGGAACTTTGTGAAGTTTGGTGAAAGAGAATAAAGTATTTTGACTATGGTATGACGATCAAATTGTTCATCAGAACAAAGAATGAATGTTGCTGTTCTATACCCATTTGAAATTGGTAGCAGCATCAGGAGACATGTGATTACATTTTCACGCAATTTGGGTGCATAGATCCTGAGAAATCAGTATCCAGAACAACCACCTCTGGCCGTAATAACGGCCTTGATACGCCTGGGCGTTGAGTCAAACAGAGCTTGGATGGCGTGAATGCCCATGCAGCTTCAACTCGATACCACAGTCCATCAAGAGTAGTGACTGGCGTATTGTGACGAGCCAGTTGCTTGGCCACCATTGACCAGACGTTTTCAGTTGTCAAGAGATCTGGAGAATGTGCTGGCCAGAGCAGCAGTTGAACATTTTCTGTATCCAGAAAGGCCCGTACAGGACTTCAACATGCGGTCGTGCATTATCCTGCTGAAATGTAGGGTTTCGCAGGGATCGAATAAAGGGTAGCGCCACGAGTCGTAACACATCTGAAATGTAACGTCCACTCTTCAAAGTGCCGTCAATGAGAATAAGAGGTGACCGCGACGTGTAACCAATGGCAGCCAATACCATCACGCCGGGTAATAGGCCAGTATGGCGATGACGAATACACGCTTCCAATGTCCGTTCACCGCGATATCGCCAAACACGTATGCGACCATCATGATGCTGTAAACAGAACCTGGATTCATACGAAAAAATGACGTTTTGCCATTCGTGCACCCAGGTTCGTCGCTGAGTACACCATCGCACGCTCTCCTGTCTGTGATGCAGTGTCGAAGGTAATCGCAGCTATGGTCTCCGTGCTGATAGTCCAAGCTGCTGCAAACGTCGTCGAACTGTTCGTGCAAATGGTTATTGTCTTGCAAACATCCCCATCTGTTGACTGAGGGATCGAGACGTGGCTATGTGATCCGTTACAGCCATGCAGATGAGATGCCTGCCATATCGACTGCTAGTGATACGAGATCGTTGGGATCCACAAGGCGTTCCGTATTACCCTTCTGAACCTACAGATTCCATATCCACAGTCATTGGATCTCGACCAACGCGAGTAGCAATGTCGCGATACGATGAACCGCATTCGCGATAGGCTACAATCCGACCTTTATCGAAGTCGGAAACGTTATGGTACGCATTTCTCCTCCTTACACGAGACATCACAACAACGGTTCACCGGTCAACGCCGATCAACTGCTGTTTGTATGTGAGAAATCGGTCGGAAACGTTCCTCATGTCAGCACGTTGTAGGTGTCGCCACCGGCGCCAACCTTGTGTGAATGCTCTGAAAAGCTAATCATTTGCATATCACAGCATCTTCTTCCTGTTGGTTAAATTTAGCGTCTGTAGCACGTCATCTTCGTGGTGTAGCAATTTTAATGGCCAGTGGTGTACGAAAGGTGTGTGATGTTCCTGGTGTGGATGAACGCTTGCCTGTGAGGCGACACCGTGCCCCGCGCCTGCTGGCGAGCTGGGATGAATGAGCCATTGCCAGCTTTCGGCGCGCCGATTGACGACATGCTGTGTTGACAGTGTCTTGCAATCTTTCTCAAACGATTTTACGAAAAGTAATCGGCCAGAAAATCGATTTTCACGCTACTTATAACTCTGTATATCAGCTTTATGATGAAGTTCCCATCATCTCACTAATTGTCTTACTTATTGTGATATTCGCTGTTACGTAAGAATCTGTGCGAAATTCGAAAAAGTTTGCAATGAAAAATATGGGTCACTATGGTTTTGCATTTGGTGCATGTTACACCATGTGTTTGCTGAGAATGAAATTTAGCTAAAATATTGAATTGTCCTTTAAAAGGGGGAGGTGGTCTCTGTCTGTTTCCAGTCTCGAGAAAATCGAATTTATCTAGCACGTTCACTTCCGATTGCAAGCGCGTGAGAATGGAATATCCAGCAGTCAGTCGTCAGTGTGTTCACAGCTTCAGAGTTATAAAAACGTTTTATTGGGTCGTATCTACTCTGAAGCAAAAATAGAGCACTGTTCTATTAGAAATAACATGTCTTGGTGCCTGTGTATCTCTGGATAAGAAGGCTACATTACTTTAGGAACCTCTCGATGCTACACATTAAGATTAAAACATACTATAAAAATATGTAATCTACCTTTAACATATGAAAAAACCATTAAGGTGAAGAAGATCACCATTTCACTCTGAATGGGGTTGGAACAAAAAGTTAGTATACTATTAGCTGCAAATTATTTTCATGTTTGTCGGATGAAGACCAGGGAGAAAATCCTTTGGAATGTTCCTATTTCAGTCGTTCACTATTGAATATACTATGGATTATGGATCTGCCAAAATTCCAACAGAATTGGCGGGCTATTTTTGTCTGAATTGGAAACCTTTTCTCATTTGAAGAAGCATCATCAGTTATGAGTGACAACTGCAGTTCTCTTGTTTACAGGTTTAATATTGCTTCTTTACCAAAAGCAATATAAATTGAACAAAATCTCCTCTCAGTAGCTATTGCGACACAATTTCGAAACGGGTGTCTTACTAAACAGGCAATAGGCGAATAGAGAGGTCATTACCTTTTAGAAAACCACACTGCGCCGATTTTCTGTAACAGAAGAAAATAAATATCACGTTTATTTTCTTACTAGCAAATTCTCTTTACAGTATCAATCAGTGAATTTTTAAAACTTAAAGCACTGGACTGAATAAAAACAATAAATTAAATAAGAGCTGTAGCTTAGGCTATATCGACGCAGATAAGTGTTCCGTACGTTAACCATATGGCAAATACTTTCCTCGTTGTGTGCTGTCATTTTCCTTTATTTCGTTTCGATTTCTCGAGAGGTTTAGGAGAAATTAGGTATGTTATGAATATTTCATTCTCGCGTGCATGCGGTCGGAAGTGAACGTGCTACAAATTTCGATTTCTCGAGATTCGGGACAGAGAGAGACCTCCTCTCATAATGTAAAGAAAAATTCAGTATCTTAGCTAAATTTCTTTCACAGCAACATAAAATGTAATATGCACCAAACGCAAAATCATAGTGACCCATATTTTTCATTGCAATTTTTTTTGAATTTCGCACACCTTCTTACTTAAATGTGAATATCACAATAAAAATATGACCATTAGCGAAATGATGGGCACTTCACCATGAAGCTTACATATAAAGCCATATGTAATTAAAAATCAAATGTATTTTGATAAATAGTTTCTGTAAAATTACGTGAGGAAGACTATAGACGTAATGGAGCGTGCATGAAGTTCTATCTGTAATGGCACTGCTGCACTTTAACTTGCAGGCTAACCAGCGTTCTCAGTATGGACCCATAGGAGCATATAGCTGCACTGGACAGCATACAGACTTCTGGCTTTCTTTCTGTTCTTAAACTAACGCACATAAAGGATAACAGAACGTGGTACAGTCTGGGAAAGAGTTAGAATATGGCAATAAGGCTATTCTCCATGACCCATTAAATTATACGAGAGTTGGAACTTAAATAGTGGCAACTATTTATTCACAACCGATACAAAAGAGTTACATATTTGCACCTGTTACTGTCCTTCAAAGTAGTCACTAGCGTTGTGTAGAACCTGTTGCCAGGGATGTGGAAAGCGTAGGATACCGTTACCAGAGCCTGTTCTGTTGATGGTACGAATGGAGCAGTCTACTGCCTGTCGAGTCTGTGGAACAGTTCTGAAGCGAATGCCACGAAGTGGTTCCTTCATCTTCGGAATCAAATCAAAGTCACAAGGACTTAAGTCTAGGGAGTATGGTAATGGTACAGTACTTCCCAGCCATCGACGGAACAGAGCAGCCACGGTTTGCACTGTATGTACCCGTGCATTGTCGTGCAACACGATGGGTGCATTGTGCAGAAAGTGTCGCTGCTTCTTTTGCAAAGCTGGTGGCAGGTGATGCTCCAAACCGAACAATAACACTGTGCATCGACGGTCTGCCATGGAGGAACGTAATGCGTTAGGATAACACCATCACAGTCGTACACGATAATCACCATAACTTTCATCATACTGGGGCTCTGACGAACTTTAGACTTTCACGGCGACCCATAAAGACACCATTCGTTGGATTGGCATTTCAGTTTTGGCTTCGTGGCATTCGCTTCAGAACTGTTCCAGAGATTCGACAGGTAGTAGACCGCTCCATTCGCACCATAAACAGAACAGGTTCTCTTAACGGTATACTATGCCTTCCACATCGCTGGCAACGCGTTCTATACAACGCTGGTGACTACTTTGAAGGACAGTAAGAGGTGCAAACATGTAATTATTTTGTATCGGCTGTGAATAAATAGTTGCCACTATTTAAGTTTCAACCCTCGTACACTGTCTCAGTTGGGATCAGCCAGAGGAGGAAGAGAATTCTGAGGTTCCATTACAGACCTAAAATTCGAAGTGGAACAGGTACTAAATGTGCAGATATGCAGCCAGCCAGTGACAGCCTCAAGTGATATTGGTGATGAGGTGTAGGCGCTGGTGGGGATAGTAGTCCTATCAGCTAGAATGCCAGCACCATTAGTCAGCCATATGAGCGGCTTTGGAAAAGGAGGAGGGAAAGGTAGCTCGAATGTGTGTTGTCGTGAAATGAAAGAAGAGTGCACAGGAAGTGGTAGATGGCTTGGCCAACACAGGTCTGTGAGAAAAAAAACAAAGGTCTGGAGGCAGAGATGTGTTCAGAATCGCGAAATTATTTGAGGAGCAACCTCCAATTGCAATGAAAACAGTAAACTATACAGATTCACTGAGTCCGCAAGTGTGAGATCTATGGAATTCAAAATCAGATATTCAAAGTGATACGACAGAAAATATTCACGAGGAACAAACGAGTGAATTTTTACAGGTAGCAAGAATAGAAATCGCGAGAGAGCCGAGAGAAGAAAGCGATGTTATGTCTACGTTATTTTCGAGGAAAATTTCGAATATGAGCGACCCTTGAGGTTAGATAACGTTGAAATTGAGATTGTAGACTCGCAGGCTAAATAAGCAGAGGCCAAATGCATTTGTGAACTGTCGCTTAATAACAGGCTGCTTAACGAATTCCAGTGTTTGCCAGTAGGAAGAGTAAAATCAAAAACAGCCCTAAGAAGCCCTGATCTTGATCAGAGGGTCATAATGAACAATCTGTTAGCAGAAAACAAGCCTGTTCACATTATGGCAGATGGAGAGCTTGCAGTAAATATATGTGAGTTGGAAAATAAATTATTGGTAGATGGCAGTTCTGAGATTTTGGTCATTGCACAAGAGTATTTCGAAAGTTTGCCACACAAAAAAAGCGTGGCAGTGTGAAAAGTCTCGGGGCTACCAGGAAGATATCCAAAGCTATTCGTCATGAAATGATATTGCCAGTGTAAATTGTGGATATAGTAATGCATCACATATTCCTAATAATCCCAAAGTTCAGTGTAAATGTGGTGGTGGACATCGAGTTTTTTATGTATGTAACTGTGAAATAATTTTTTTATTTGTGTATTATGACTTTGTTTATTGAATTAAGGATGGTAATGGTACTGTCCTTACAGAAAAGGAAGACAGTGGAACCTCTGAACTTAAGAGAAGGTCCAAAAGAGAAATGAAAAACAAAGTTATATGACTTGAGAGTCCAAAGGGCAGCAGACAATGTGTGGAGGGGTTATCATGGTGAAAGTGAATCGAGGAGTAGGGATAGGAAAATACTGTCTAAACATTCATGATGGTGTCTGATTGTTCTATATTGTGTCTCCCTACCACTTTCGCGCAACGACGCTCTGAGTGTGTTTTTTAGGGAATTAACTAGTTTGAACCTGGGACCTGTTGCTGGTAAGGAGACGCCAGACCACACATGACATGTAGAATTCAGAAGAGTTCAGTGAGACTAGTGATGATATAACCAAGTACTAAATGATCTCAGCGTCAGCTCCACTGCACTCCCTGTAAAAGAAACTTAATACTAACTAAATTTAGTGGAAAGGGTTCAAGGCTTTCCTATTTTTAGTTAGCTGGTAAAATAACGTCGAAAAAGCAGTTAAGTTTACCATTGGAAATTTTATTCTACTCACAAAACATCGTTTATAAATTGCACTATTGATAAAAGGAAATGTTTTAATACAGGACGGTAAAAACCAACTGCGTTCAACAAAAATGTGAACGAATATTCCCTAAATGGGTTTCCAAGTTCTACAATCGATCGAAGGATGACCTATGCCATTTCACATCTATAATCTAGGTTTAATTTAAGTTTCACAAAAGAGAAAACTATCAAAATGGTCTACAGTGAACCTCAATTATCTTTAATAACTTATCTAACTTGTCGTAAATTACAGTGGCTGATGTGACTTCTCAATAACTATATAAAAGAAAAATCATCGCGTTTCAGATCTGTTCTTCAAGTGGCAAATGTGAACACCATGAGTTTTAATTAACGATCACCATTAGTATTACGCAAAAAAGGGGTGTAACAGATGAGACTTCTGCAGTTCTGAGTGAAGCTTTATGCGCTCAAATATGCGGCATCGCGTGCGTTCATTACCTTGTCGGTGTTTAGGCAGCGTCAGGGCGGCAGCGGCCGGCGCAGCAGCCATCCAGCTCGCCGTCTCGGAACCAACTCCCTCCTAACTTCTCCTTACTACAATTTACCGAAGTTAGTTTAACAAAACTATCTGGCTGTGTTTTCATCTGACTAATCAGGGTCTCAATGTTAACCTTAAGCTCCGCCTCCAAAAATTCTGTCTATCCAATGAGAAACGTTATACTTTTCGTGGTGGGGCAATGTTTTTTAAAGTTTGCAACGTAACAGAGACGCTAAAAAGTCTCACGCTAAAACCTGCGGGTGGTAGTGGCCCTTTTTGTGTTATCGTAAGATCTATACTGCTTTTCTGGAGGGCTCTAGCTTTTAACATGGGCTGGGGGTGATCCTTGACGTACCTGAGACGCGAAAAAGCCTCACGCTAAAACGTGCGGGTTGTATAGACGTACAGGTAGGCTCGCGGCGTGGGTGCCCAGCCCCTCCCTTATCTAGCTTAACACGGTTCTGCTCTCGGCTTCTGTCCTCGTTTCTCCCTCACGGTGGGAAGGTACGAAATGCATTTAGGCATTATTGTGTTAGTATGTGGTATTCCATTTGCTCACTCGTTACTCGTATTACTTTGGTTAATTTAATGTCACGATTTATTCCGAGCTACGTGACATACTACTGGATTTGCTTATCATGTCAGGGTTTTCATGTAAGGTGTTGGATTTGCCTGACACCTTACATAAACAGGAAAGGAAAATTGCAGCTCTTCAAGCTTGCTTACACAAGACAAGGGAGGATCTGGAAAGGTTAAAGAGGGAGAAGGGTGAACAGAGGTGGCAAGTGGCAACAGGTAATAGGGGGAACAGGCAAAGGAGAGCAAATGGCTCTGATTACTAGACGATTTAACTTATGAGGTCATCAGTTGCCTAGAACTTAGAACTAATTACACTTAACTAACCTAAGAACATCACACACATCCATGCCCAAGGCAGGATTCGAACCTGCAAACGTAGCAGTCGCTCGGCTCCAGACTGTAATGCTTAGAACTGCATGGCCATGACATGAATAAAAAACATAACATATTCATGAACAATGTCACTACCATGTTTGAAAACTCAAATCAAACAGAAGTCTATAATAAAACCATGTATTACACAAGGAATAAAGATTTCCTGTAAGACAAAAAGGAAAATGTATCTGTCGACCAAGAATAGCTCCAATGCTAATGATTTAGCTAAATACAAGGAATACTGAAAAATATTAAAAAAGTAATTCAGACATCTAAACAAGTGCACTACGAGAAGAAGATAGCAATGTCAGGGAACAAAATAAAAACAATATGGGATATAGTGAAAGAGGAGACTGGTAGAACCAGAAAGGAACAGGAGCAAATAGCATTAAGGGTAGATGACACATCAGTAACCGATGGGCATAGTGTGGCAAATCTATTTAACAAGTACTTTATATCTGTTACTGATAGAATGGGATTGTCAGAATTAGTAAATAATGCTCTTGAATGTCTGAAACTAGACTTTACAAATAGCTTCAGGTACATGAATATGTCACTCACTTCACCAAAAGAAATAAGTTCCATAATAAAATCTTTAAAAACAAATCATTCTAGTGGTTACGATGAACTATCAACAAAGTTAATTAAGGCATGTTCTTGTGAGTTTAGTACAATTCTAAGTTACTTGTGTAACCAGTCAATTATAACTGGGACATTTCCTGACTGGCTAAAATATGCAGATGTTAAGCCACTATTCAAGAAAGAGGATAAAAAGATACCATAAAACTACAGACCGATTTCACTTTTGCCAGCATTCTCAAAAATTTTAGACAAAGTAATGTACAGGCAGATGATCAACCATCTGACCACAAATAACATATTATCAAGAGCATAGTCTGGCTTTCTGAAGGGTTCTGATATCGAGAAGGCTATTTACACCTACAGTGAAAATGTACTTAATTCATTAAGTAACAAATTACAAGCAGCAGGTATTTTCTGTGATTTGTCAAAGGCATTTGATTGTGTGAACCACAACATCCTTTTAAATAAATTAGAATTCTATGGCGTCACGGGCAGTGCTGCAAAATGGTTCAAGTCATACCTCGCTAACAGGGAACAAAGGGTGTCAGTGCAAGGGACAGGTGAATTAAGTCATCAGTCATCATCAGAATCAGAAAAAAATTACATGTCTTGTCCCATAAGGATCCATCTTAGGGCCATTGCTTTTTCTTGTGTACATTAATGATCTCTCATCAGTTACACTGCCAGAAGCAGAGTTCGTTTGGTTTGCAGATGACACAAGTATTGCAATAAATAGTATGTCGAGTCTAGTTCTAGAAAGATCTGCTAATGATATTTTCATGGATATTAATAAATGGTTTAAAGCCAACTCACTGACATTAAACTTCGAAAAGACTCACTATATGCATTTCAGAACCTGTAAGTGGCTTCCACCCAGCATATTACATAAAGTATGAAGAAGAGCAGATAGAAAAGGTTGACAGTCTTAAATTCCTGGGATTACTACTTGATAATAAATTCAGTTGGGAGGAGCATACCACGGAACTGCAGAAACGCCTCAACAAATCTCTATTTGCAACTCGAGTGTTAGCAGACATAAAAATGAAAATGCTTGCATACTTTGCCTACTTTTATTCCATAATGACATATGGTATAATATTTTAGGGTAACTCTTCAAGTCAAACAAAAGTTTTCAGAGTCCAAAAGCGAGTAATACATATCATTTGTAGAGTAAATTTACGGACGTCCTCTAAAAACTTTTTCAAAGAACTAGGTATACTAACTACTGCCTCTCTGTATGTTTACTTCTTAATGAAATTTGCCCTAAATAATATATCTCTTTTTCAAAACACACAGCTCAGTTGATACATACAATACCAGGAATAGAAATGATCTGCACAACGACTTAAAAGCACTTATTTTAGTTAAAAAAGGGGTCCACTACTCAGTAACACTCATCTTCAGTAATTTGCCAGCAAACATAAAAAATTTAGTTACAAATAAAGATCAGTTTAAAAGGAGCCTGACATATTTATTAGTGGCCAACTCCTTCTACTCCACTGACCAATTTTTTTAATAGAAACAAATGATTGTATATACTCATACAGTTAGTATTGTTATTTCAGCTTTAAAAAAAATTGACATGTTCCACATCCACAAGGATCTCCTCAGCACTGATCTACGGAATGAAAAACTAATCTAATCTAATCTGAGTGTCAGGTAGATGAACTGAGTGCTGTGGACAATACGTTGTCCTAATGTAAAAGCGTAGAGGGTCCTTCAGACTTTGAGAGACTTTACGACATTGCAACCGTGTGCACCTCAGCTGCCAAGGATCACTCTCCTTTTATGATTCTAGTCTCTTTGGTGATCTATTTTCTGTTGCTTGATTTACGAAGTGTGGGTAGTTTTCACTATTAATCTAGGTTGATTTAAGGGAAAATTAAGGAGAAAGGGCAACTTGGGTCCAGCTGGTATGGTAAAGGTTCGTACCGAAATAAGGTAAATGAAGTTAGCAGTAAGAATGCAGGGAATAGATGGATGCTTCGGAACACTAAAGTACATTGTGATAAATCGGGGAAATGCTGTATATGAGTTGCATAAACAGAGGGAGTGAATATATGAATAAGTTTGGCAATATATTTAAGGTTATATGGTTGACAATTTTGTGATGGTGTGAGAAGCGTGCAAATGCTGAAATATGAGGCAAAGGATTGATAATGTGTATACAATGGAAGCGATTTGGGGTTTGTGACAAGAAATTGCTAAAGCAATCTGGATGGGCCAGCATTTATTACATGTGTGAACATAAGTGAACAAAAATTTTTGTGACTTCGACTGTGACTTCATGAAGTCCAGAGTCAGGTACAACTTGTATGTTGAAAGATGTACACATTTAGGCCTATGGTATTCACAGATACTGTGCGACCATGACTGCCAGCGAAAGAACAGTTTAAGCTAAGCCAGAATATATAAATACAAGAATATAGAGATAAGGAAGGAATAGTAATGCATTCCAAAATGTGCGATATACAGTAATTACAAGAGTGACTGGAGTAAAGTTTAAGTGGATACGAAATATGAGAACGCCCTCATGGGAACATTATGGATCATGTTACAAAAAAGTTTTAGCAAAGTAGAGGAGAGTGAGCATTAAGGCTCGAGTTAACAAATAAGTTTAGCCAAAGTATCTGGGTCAAGGAAGTTACAGAAACTGGTGAACGGTTGCAACGCTAGGTGCTGGTCTGGCACCATGGCAAAACTACACTGAAGAGCTAAAGAAATCCGTACACCTGTTAATATCGTGTAGGGCGGCCGTGAGCACGCAGAAGTGCCTCAATACGACATGGCATGAACTCGACTAATGTCTGAGATGGTGCTGGAGGGAACTGACACCATGAATCCTGCAGGGCTGTCCATCCATCCGCAAGAGTGCTAGGGAGTGGACATCTCTTCTGAACAGCACGCTACAATGCATCCCAGGTATGCTTAATAATGTTCATGTCTGGAGAGTTTGGTGGCTAGCGGAAGTGTCTAAACTCAGAAGAGTGTTACTGGAGCCAATCTGTAGCAATTCTGGACGTGTGGCTTGTCGCATTGTCCTGCTGGAATTGCTCAAGTCTGTCGGAATGCACAATGGACATGAATGGATGCAGGTGATCAGACAGGATGCTTACGTACGTTTCACCTGTCAGAGTCGTATCCAGATGTGTCAGGAGTCCCATATCACTCCAACCACTTAAGTCCCACACCATTATAGAGCCTACACCAGCTTGAACAGTCCCCTGCTGACATGCAGGGTCCATGGGTTCATGAGGTTGTCTCCATGCCTATACACATCTATCTGCTTGATACAATCAGAAACAAGACTCGTCCAACCAGGCGACATGTTTCCAGTCATCAACATTCCAATGTTGGTGTTGATAGGCGAAGGCGAGGCGTAAAGCTATGTGTTGTGCAGTCATCAAGGATGTACGAGTGGGCCTTTGGCTCCAACAGACCATACAGATGATGATTCATTGAATGGTTTGCAAGCTGATACTGTTTGATGGCCCAGCATTGAAATATGCAGTCATTTGCAGAAGGGTAGCACATCTGTCACGTTGAACGATTCTCTTCAGTCGTTGTTGGTCTCGTTCTTGCAGGATCTTTTTACAGCCGCAGTAATGTCGGAGATTTGATGTTTTACCAGACTCCTGATATTTATCGTTCACTCGGGGAATGGTCATACAGGAAAATCCCCACTTCATCTCTACCTCAGAGATGCTGTGTCCCATCACTCGTGCAACGACTATAACACCACATTCAAACTCATTTAAATCTTGATAAACTGCCATTGTAGCAGCAGTAACCAATCTAGCAACTGTGCCAGACACTTGTTTTATATAGGCATTGCCAACTGCAGCGGGTTATTCCGCCTGTTTACATATCTCTGTATTTGAATACATATGTGAATACCAATTTCTTTGGTGCTTCAGTGTAATTTAGAAATGGTAATTCCCGCAGTTAGGAAAGAGTGCCAACAAGTAGGAATGAGCATGAACAATGGCAGATGGTGGGGGGAGTTGATGGCAGGACAGCAATGCATCAATCGCAATTGTCCTCACATGTCTCTTGAGTATGGTAGACCTTAAAGTGGATAAATAGACTCCCTTTCCAATTATGTCCACAGTGTAAAGTGATGATACATGTGAGAAAGTGAATAGAGATGAATGGAGAAAATTAAGAGCGAAAATTAAATTTATGTATATAAAAGAGTGAAAAGTTCAATGGCTAAGCAAAGCATACATATGGCAAAGGGAAATGACATTATCGAAAGGCCATTAGATTTAGATATTAACTAGAAGATAAGAGGAAAATGTTTTTAATGTAAATAAGTGTTTTGATTGGATGGCATGTTATAATATTCATACCTCATGTCAAAACGAAAACATAATTCAGGTAGGGGGTAAGAAAGCTGGAATCCACGGCAAATAGTTTGTATATTATAATGTTAGTGAAAGGAAAAGCGGCGAAAAAATTCCCATGTAATAGCAATAATGATTAGAAATTTAGTGTAGGGTATTATTCTTTAAAATCCATGAAATGTTTAAAAACGATGGGGGTGGGGAGAAACGTGGCAGTGTGCTGTCATAACACTGCACATGTTGAAGTTAATAACTGAACGAATTAAAGAAGTAAGAACAATAATTACATAAAGTTATTAGTTGGAAAACATGTTTAGTTATACAGTATTTTATTACATTAAGAATGATGAAAACAGCGTGCCAGTTGTGGCATTGTAATATTGTCGTCGCTAATAAGCCTTCGGTCAACACTCTCAGTTGTTCAGCTGAAAAATATCAAATTATTTATTTAATGCTTTCCTAACTATCCAGGCTAGGCATGAAAATTCCTCATGGCAAAAACAGGAATGACATGATTTTGTTTCGATGCAATTATGAATGCACAACCATTTATTTTAAGAACACTTGGGCTCCACAATGTAGTTCACTTTTACCAGAATTAGTTTCTTGGTAGTTGTATTAACATTCCTTCTGAATTCACGTCAGAACACAGTATAGTCATAACTTCACAAAAGGTAAGGTCAAGTGAGTTTCACAGGTTGGAGAAGAGAGGCTGGCCTTCGAGAATGCAGTACTAGCACGTAGTTCAGTGTCTACTGAATCTTACTGCAACAGTGTGTTACGCCCAACAGCACATTGTCAATTAGGTTTTGTCATTTCACATTCTCTCGAAGTTGGCCGATGAAGTTTTGTTGTGTTTGGAGCACCACAATTGTTGTTGTTGTTGTTGTGGTCTTCAGTCCTGAGACTAGTTTGATGCAGCTCTCCATGCTACTCTATCCTGTGCAAGCTTCTTCATCTCCCAGTACCTACTGCAATCTGCATCCCTCTGAATCTGCTTAGTGTATTCATCTCTTGGTCTCCGTCTACGATTTTTATCCTCCACGCTGCCCTCCAATACTAAATTGGTGATCCCTTGATACCTCGGTACATGTCCTACCAACCGATCCCTTCTTCTGGTCAAGTTGTGCCACAAACTTCTTTTCTCCCCAATCCTATCCAATACTTCCTCATTAGTTATGTGATCTACCCATCTAATCTTCAGCATTCTTCTGTAGCACCACATTTCGAAAGCTTCTATTCTCTTCTTGTCTAAACTATTTATCGTCCATGTTTCACTTCCATACATGGCAGCACTACATACAAATACTTTCAGAAAAGACTTCCTGACACTTAAATCTATACTCGATGTTAACAAATTGCTCTTCTTCAGAAACGCTTTCCTTGCCATTGCCACTCTACATTTTATATCCTCTCTACTTCCACCATCATCAGTTATTTTGCTCCCCAAATAGCAAAACTCCTTTACTACTTTAAGTGTCTCATTTCCTAATCTACACTCCTGGAAATCGAAATAAGAACACCGTGAATTCATTGTCCCAGGAAGGGGAAACTTTATTGACACATTCCTGGGGTCAGATACATCACATGATAACACTGACAGAACCACAGGCACATAGACACAGGCAACAGAGCATGCACAATGTCGGCACTAGTACAGTGTATATCCACCTTTCGCAGCAATGCAGGCTGCTATTCTCCCATGGAGACGATCGTAGAGATGCTGGATGTAGTCCTGTGGAAAGGCTTGCCATGCCATTTCCACCTGGCGCCTCAGTTGGACCAGCGTTCGTGCTGGACGTGCAGACCGCGTGAGACGACGCTTCATCCAGTCCCAAACATGCTCAATGGGGGACAGATCCGGAGATCTTGCTGGCCAGGGTAGTTGACTTACACCTTCTAGAGCACGTTGGATGGCACGGAATACATGCGGACGTGCATTGTCCTGTTGGAACAGCAAGTTCCCTTGCCGGTCTAGGAATGGTAGAACGATTGGTTCGATGACGGTTTGGATGTACCGTGCACTATTCAGTGTCCCCTCGATGATCACCAGAGGTGTACGGCCAGTGTAGGAGATCGCTCCCCACACCATGATGGCGGGTGTTGGCCCTGTGTGCCTCGGTCGTATGCAGTCCTGATTGTGGCGCTCACCTGCACGGCGCCAAACACGCATACGACCATCATTGGCACCAAGGCAGAAGCGACTCTCATCGCTGAAGACGACACGTCTCCATTCGTCCCTCCATTCACGCCTGTCGCGACACCACTGGAGGCGGGCTGCACGATGTTGGGGCGTGAGCGGAAGACGGCCTAACGGTGTGCGGGACCGTAGCCCAGCTTCATGGAGACGGTTGCGAATGGTCCTCGCCGATACCCCAGGAGCAACAGTGTTCCTAATTTGCTGGGAAGTAGCGGTGCGGTCCCCTACGGCACTGTGTAGGATCCACGGCAAACTGGCTGACACTGACGGCGGCGGTGCACAAATGCTGCGCAGCTAGCGCCATTCGACGGCCAACACCGCGGTTCCTGGTGTGTCCGCTGTGCCATGCATGTGATCATTGCTTGTACAGCCCTCTCGCAGTGTCCGGAGCAAGTATGGTGGGTCTGACACACCGGTGTCAATGTGTTTTTTTACCATTTCCAGGAGTGTAATTCCCTCAGCATCACCCGACTTAATTCGACTACATTCCATTATCGTCATTTTGCTTTTGTTGATGTTCATCTTATATACTCCTCTGAAGACACTGTCCATTCCGTTCAACTGCTCTTCCAAGTCCCTTGCTGTCTCTGACAGAATTACAATATCATCGGCGAACCTCAAAGTTTTTATTTCTTCTCCATGGATTTTAATACCTACTCCGAATTTTTCTTTTGTTTCCTTTACTGTTTAGACTCATAATAAAAAGTATTGGGAACGTTATAGTGGATTGAAACAAACCATAAAATAAGATACTTCTCGAGAGAGAGCAATAATACTTCTGGCAGTTGAACGCTTGTTAGATTGGCACTGAGTCTAAGTTAATTAAACACGTACTTTATAAAAGTCAGTGTCCCATGGGACACTCAGTGTAAAAGCACAAACTGAATGAACAAAGTTTAAGCCCTGTAGGGTGCAAAATTATCTAAGCCCACTGTATAGCCATTTTGAGGTTATACAGGAATATACTCACAAGTTTGCCAAGAGGACAAAGTCCCTCCTTCATTAAGGAGTCCACAAACGCTCTAAATCCACCACAGTTGGCAGCTGCAAAGTCAGGCACATGAATGGCAATGACATCACGAAGGCAGCTGTCGAATGAAAATCCTAATTGATGGAATCCATGCAGCATCAGTGACTGGCCAGAAAACTAACTCAGAACGGACTGGTCTCGTCTGGCTTGAGCACTGCCCTAAATACAGCTCAGCACTAGGATACAGCTAGGCCAATTTTCGACCATGTCTCCTGAGGAAGAGAATAGGCCTCTCATGGCGCTTGGGTCACTTCATGGTTGATGGTTGGAGCATGGTCTTCTGTCACCCAGAAAGTGTGTTAGGCATCTTTGTTGCACTAATCTGATGTTGGCTGTTGACACGTGAGGAGTAACATATCATTCTGGAGAAAGTGGTGTGTTATCTCCCTAAGAGACAAAGGATAGTCATGATTTAGAGCAAGCTACCTTGTTCTTTTATTATGTCAGTGTTTGTTTTTGGGCTGCAGGTAAGTTTCTGTTTCTTTTGCATGTGATGAGAGTTGGATTACTTCACTTACAGACAACTGCTGATTGGGGCAGTAATTGCATGAAAACGTCATCCAACCTGCATTCGCTGTGACCATTGAACCAAACATGATAATTGTCATGCGGTCACTTGTTAAGGGAAACCGAAAAATGACAAAAAGAACGCAAAAGAGAAAGGCTAATTTGTATTGTGAACTTTGTTAAAGTGATAATGCTGTACGAAAATATAAAGGATTGCATGTAACGAAAGTAAAATACATGTGCAATCAAGAAGCAGTAAATGAAATTATTTTATCGCATTTGGTGTCCAAAATTTCTAACACTGGCATTTTTGAGGAAGAATCTGCACCGTCAAGATACAGCCCGACAGTCAGTTAGGTAATAAAGACAAGTAATGGTGACCACCTTTATGCAGTCCACCTCCTTGTGCAAGTGCATTACTTTCTATTCTGGCGCCTTTGAAACAGGACGCCTGCATGGGTCTTTGCCAGCAAATGACAATATTAAATTGAAAAAAAGGAAATAAGTTTGTTTTAAAACTAAAATAAATTATCTAAGAAGCAAAGTTTCCACCAGAACATGATGTCATTGTCCTTATCAATGGAGGCAACTACCCTTATCTCTGGCAATGCGTTTGCTGTAGTTTTGTGCTGCAAATTTCTGAATTGTTGGCATTGGTGGTAGGCAACAGTAGTAGGGTAAGGCGAGTTTTGGCGCATTTTGTTTGTGCGGATTGCATACATTCAGTGGCAAGCATACATTCAGGAGCAAATTGTCACCTTCCACCGCACCTTATCCTGATGTTCTGCTAAGTGGTTTACGACTCCCTGGGAATACCTTTTGTTACATTAATTGATTTATGATCCTCTTGGGATAATCTGCCCTTCTGAGAACCCCCCCCCCCCATTCCCCCTCCTCCCTCAAACCTCAGGGAAAAGTGACACTTGTTCAGTTTTGAGCCACTCTTTCCCTCCTAGTACATCACCAGCCCTTAGCTTCCCTCCCCTACTTTAACCCTCTCCCCATCAGGACATTGGCAGGAAAAAACTCAATTTGTGCTGGAGAGGAAGGATATCATGACAAGAAATTCAAATCAGTGTCAATAATATATTGCTGCATAGTCCTTACTTAATCAGTTTGTCGCAGTCAAGGCTTCTCCCTGGTGAGAAATAACTCAATTGCAATACCTCCACTCCTATGATGTCACCTCACATCCTATTTGTGGATACAGGAGTAGTAAGGTCTAAATTCCTTACTGCACCAATCCCACAACCAGTCAGTTCCCTGGAGATATTGGGGCACTTTTGATTAACCTCTTGTATATTTGGTGAAAAAGTCTCATCGAATTAATTGACGATGTGGAATATTGCAATCTCCATGAAAAACACTTGTCGCACATCAGGGGTCTTATATGAACTGATACATGATTACACAAGCTCCCTCCTCCATGACCACGACCACATCTGGCGAAAAAAACCTTCCAATCGCAGGGCAGACATGCTGGAAAGCACAGCCACCCTACCCTGGTCATGCATTCCCATGCAAGCTTCTCAGAAGAGAGGCCCATAAACATAGGATAGCAAGTGTGATGTGCAGACTGAAAGTTGTGCTAATCCCTGAACAAAGTGTCAGGTGTTGGCAATCCTTTGCATGATTGTGCTGACAGATAAGAGGTGGTAGGAAGCACTAGCTTTCTTCTGCCACAAACATCAAGCCTGATACTCTGCTCTGATTATTGTGCTACAGATTGGCAGTGTAAATAACATGTCCCTAAATAAACATCGCTAACCAAGACCTAAACAGATAAAGTTCATGAACAACATGTCTGCTTCCACCATACGCAGAAGCCTTGTGCCCATGTCTGCGGACACCTAGAGAGTGATCTCAAACACCCTGTACAACATTGGTGGGAATTACTGACCAGTGATCACATCACTAAAAGCGATGTGATCCATCTCTACTTGTATACACATGAAAACAAATCAAGTAATTAAATTTCAAAAACACTTGCCATATATGGAGGGTCTTGTATGCAGACACATTTGAGAACACGAGCTCCCTCCTCCATACATGCATGTAACCCATGCGATCATGAGGGCATCCAAATGCATACTGACCAGAAGTTTGCTATTCACCTACCCAGAGAGTACCTTGGGAATCGCCACCTGAAGAGTCTACCAGCCACGAAGCAGAAGTCGGATTCCTTTGACATTTGATACATGGGAAAACACGTCCACAGTCTCTCAAGTGGATACTTCCTGTTTGTGTTTGAAGCAATATGGTCAAACACTCAGAGGTTTTCATCCCTCTTCAGAACACTGTCCTCCTATTGGCTAACGGACTGGGGACAAAGGGAGAGCTAGCACATCTAATATAGCAGAAGTAGTAAATGTGCACTACACTATCAAAGTAATTGTTTTTTTACAGGAGTCCAACACATCACTTAAAACACTTACCACACTCTTATAATGATTCTTCTTTGTAATAAAACATATTTTCAATGTCTGAAAATCACACACAAACATTTTTCAAATCAAGTAGTAAAATTTCCACTCCAGATAGATCCTAGTGCTAAGAATAGTCGAGGTCTTGTATGCACTGATGATTGCTAACACAAGCATCCTCCTCCACCACAACATTTCAACCATACACTACACATTGCACACACTTGTGATTGCAAAAAGTGCACTGTCTACCAACTGCCTGGTAGCCATGCCCGCAGCTGCCAGGTGAGACCCGCATGCATTCTGGTCACTTTGACACAAGCTCGCTGTTCCAGATGCTGAGAAGTTGGAGAGGCTGTTACTGTGGCCGCCAAGCACTCAACTGATAAGTTTACAATAGGGGGAAAGGGGTTAGCCATCCAGTGCAAACAACTGTCATACAGAATATTTGCACACTACATACACGTCCACTTCTGTCGCCACTCACCCAGCATACTGGCTAGTTTGCTATCCAGCCATCCAGAGGGCTCTGTCATTCGGACTTCTCCCTGCAGGTACGGATAAGAGTTGATGGCTTGGAGCATTCTTTGTAACTAACCAGCTGTCACAGGTTAATCCAGAGCTTCCAGTCGATCAAAGCCTTGTGCCCACTCCTGCCACTGGCGGTGGTAAACTGTGAGACAGGCAGGTGTGACTTCCACGTATATTTCTAACTGCAATTCCACCCTTGGCATAAACTCTCTGCAGTTTATAAAATACACTTTATTCAATCCAAGACAAGGATGTCGTCAATACACCACTCACAAGGGGCAGTCTCCCTCTCTCCCAGGTACACTTTGCACACAAAATAGCGCTTTTAGGCTAGGAGTTTAGAATTGGATTGCAATTGCAACCAAATTTAGAATGTATGACCAGAGAACCCTGTTTACAATGATGTATGTGTGTGTATTATGGATGCAGGTAATAGGTAGTAGGATGACCTTGAAATGTAGTGAAACTAGGTACCATAATCGAATATAAGGCAACTGTCATTTCATACCTAACTGTATATGATGGAACAAGTCATCGAGAGTGATGGTTTGGACCTCAAGTAATTGCGCAAAATGCGTTGAAATTACAGAAAACCTACTAAAAAGGAAATTATGTAAAACTGATGAAAGTACAACAAAAATATGGATGAATGAGGGTAGTTACATGTTCGCCTGGTTGTATGAAAGTCATTCCGTTCCTTCACTGATGGGATTGACAACTGATGGTATATGCTATCTCTGCTATATGGGTTTAAGTCCTGCAGAATACCTCCTTGTTCTTCATATGTTTTTGCGTTGTAAGCCATAAAATGAATGATGCAGTGTCCAAAGATTGGGAGGACAGGATGACCATCACCTAGGACACCGGAACAGTGATCATATACCTGGGTACAATGTACACTACCAATATGGGGTGCTCTTGGTCTCTTCGAAAATGGAACACTGAGACATCCACAGCCCCATCACTGTGAAAGATGAGATTAAACTGCTTATGAGACAACACAAGAACCCTCTATGGTGACTGATAGCATATCATACCCTATGGTCTTGCTCCAGTACAGGCGACGAAACTTTCTGCAGGTCTGTGGAAGCAACTTCGATCACTGGCCACCTGCTCCAATGGACCAATACATACATATTTAATAGGATCATTGCATATGGTCCATGTCAACACAAAGACTTTATTTGTTTTTGATATATTAGAAGAGAGACATGGTAAAATCTTACTGAGTTCTCTACTCGGTGATGTTAGCAATGTTTTTATAGTTTGTAGTTCTACTCCATTAAATGTTACAAAAATAACGATTGGTGAGAGAGAAAGAGAGAGAGAAAGAGAGAGAGAGAGAGAGAGAGAGAGAGAGAGAGAGAGAGAGAGAGAAGGAACACTGTGCTGTCAACACCAATACCCTGCCATAAGTGTGGTAATCATGGGAGTAAGATAACGGAGATTAGGACACATGCAGGGGATATTTATAGACAGTCATTCGATATTGAAACAACATTTCACAGCTTTTCAAGTCATAGACAACTACTTGCAGCAGTCGTTGTTTTTGTCTTGGGCCTCTGCGGGCAAGTTCTTTCTTCTCCGCAAGTTGACCCTGTTGTCCAATCCTGTGGCTCTCTTTTTCCAGGAGATCTGCCTTTTGCTGACAAACTATTATTCTTAACATTACCATGTGGTCGCCTCTCAGCTGGAGTTCCACCAGTAGCTTAAGCAGCCTGGTCAATCGTATCGTTCCTGGGTCATGGACTTGCAGGGTCTCAGCCGTCAATGCGATTTTATGTGCACCAATCAGCAGTTAAGGCTTCATATGTGGACTCCCTGATCCAGGATGTGGTGGTTCAACTGGGTCCCGACCCTGAGGTCCGTACTGCAGCGTTGAAACTCGACAACCCCTCCTTGGAAGACATTCTCCGCATTTACCACTCCTTTGAAATTGCTCAAGCGGCTAACGAGCATCTTACGGCGCGGCCACAGGTGGCAGTGATCGCGATGTCACTGCGGGTTCCGCCCTCACGACACCGACGTGGCCTGGCCGACAGAGGCCAGTGCCGTCGGGACTCCTCGTGTTCCGACGTCTCTATGGCGTCGGCGTCGGCGCCTTCAGTCGCCCCTCGTCGCCGCTGTGTAACAGAACTGCTTCACTAGATGTTGTAGTCCACTTTCTCTGCCCGCCATTACTGAAGCGCCATCATATGTTTGAATAACCACTTTTCCTTCCACATTCCATTCTTTCAATACTACATGAATAATGTTTGACAAATCTTCAGCAGTTGTATCTCCAGAAACATCTTAAAATCCAACGAATCTTTCCTCAATTTTGTCTTCAATACAGTACCTGAATGTTAAACTGATTTGACTCTTGCATGACACGTCTGTTGTTTCATCAGCCTGAATCGAAATGAAACTGCAGTTCTGAGCTTCAGATTTTATTTTCTCATTAACTGCCAGAGTTATGATTTCTATTACATCATTCTGTATATCTAGAGAAGTTCCTTTAAAGGTTGAAGATGATGACAGATGCTCTCGGATTAACTGCTCTCCTTGGGCTAGTAAATCCAACAATTGCAGATAGTTACCTTTGTTGCTGGAGGATTCGTCTTCTCGATGGCTGCAAAAGGCTAGTTTTTGTTTACAAAGTAATACAATTGCCTGAATAAAACGAGCCAATACTCTCTTGATGGATGCAACTTGTTTGTTGTATTTCATTGCTATCAGATGAGCGGCTTCAGAAAGGGAGTTCTCATTCTACTTTTGCCCAAATACTGAAATGATCCTTTGTTCTGCAGGTGACGTTTAGATATCTGATGCTTTTGTGCTTTCCTATCAAAGTTGTTCATTGTACAAATGCCCTCATTGCATCATTACTTTTCACCACCAAACAGAAGACATGTATAACAATATAATCTGTTATTAACTGCATTCATAGTCTGCCAAGCATACTTTTCGTACCAGGCTGAAAAGTGCGTTTTTGTTTGGCTTCACTTAAAAGTACACTGAGTATAGGAGTAGATCGTTTGTCCTTCAACTAGCAGTTCTTTTCGTATGTTAATGTAGAAAAAGGCGTTTTTAATAACAATTCTATAAGGTGTTCAGTTGCTGGCTCACTCATATTGGCGACACAACGAAAATATGCACTAAAATCACACAAGAATGACTATGAACACAAATCGCGTGACCATTTCCATGTTAAAAGCCAGCATAGAGGCGGCAGGGACTAGTCTCGATACCTGCTAGCAAGCGCAGCGCACCGGCCTTCGTGGAAGTGGATGGGAGCCGAGAATGCCTCTAACACAGGCAGGTAAGGGAAGGGAGGCGGAGACTGAGAGCAGTTGAGTCTCAAGCAGGCAGATAACACCAACACTCAGGGTGCGGCGTGGGCTACAAAACCGATGTCTTCGCACATTTAGAGCTCTTAGTAGAAAGTTGTTTATATTTCTTGTTATGAATTACTATTGCATCTTTTTTGAGCACGAATACAGGGGAGACTAAGTCTCAAAGTCTCTCCTCACTCTACGTCACTGCACAGCAGCAACTAAATCTGTGTCAGTAAGGTTCTCGACACATGACCCATCCGCTGCCATCCATTCATCTACATCTCCTTCTCATTTTGGGATTGCCTGTATCATTTTTAGTAGATTTTCCTCTTTGTTTTCAATTAGGTTGTCCTGAAATTCAAGAGATGTCCACAGTTTTCTCCACGATTTTCTCAGAGTATTTTCTCAAATATTTTACCGTGCCTCAGTGGTCCAATAAACAACACCCCTCCTCATTGGATTTTTTTTATTTTGTCCACTAAAGGCTTGCTATCATCTTGGATCATCATGCTTAAAAATTGTTTTCTGTAAATCAATTTTAATGTTTGTAGTACGCATTGGCCCATGGCTGTAGAAGTGATGTAACATTTGGTGGCAAAAACTTCGCCATAATTTCATCATCTCATAATTCCTCAGTGCAGGGGTGATATGGCGCATTATCAAACAAAAGGACTGCATGGGGAGACAAATGATTTTCCTTAGAAAACCGTCGAACCGAGGAGACAAACTGGCCGTGAAAACATTCTTTGAATAGCTTACCATCCATCCATGGTTTTTTTCTGGTTGCAATAATATATTGGCAGGGACTTCATATTGCAATTTTTAAAAGCACTAGGCCAGTTTTGCCGATCAGCATTAAAGGCAGCTTGTGATCACCAGAAGCGTTGTTGCACGCAATTAAAGTCACACGATGCTTGCACATCTCAAACCTAGGAGCATGGTCTTCTGCTTTTGATGGCAGGCTTTTTGTAGGCAATGCCCTAAAATTAACGCCAGTCCCATCAGCGTTATAAATTTGTTTGGTAGAATATGTTGCCTCTCTTATCAGTTTTTCAAACTCACTGCATCACAGTCAGAATAAAGCTTCTCTCTAATAATAGTTAGCTGATGGATTCCATGACGTTTTTTGAATCTGTCGAACCCATACTCGCACTAAAAGATTCATCACCATTAATTAACTTGTTCAAGTAAACAACCGTCTCCTGAACCAGTGCTCCACTCAAAGGAATTCCCATTTCTCTTTCCTGCATAAATCAAAGGAAAAGTGCTTCAACCACTTCATTGTACTGGGACTGTTTCAAAGTCTGCGAATTTAGGGTTTTTTGGAAATTTGTGGTAAGGTTATGGGACCAAACTGCTGAGGTCATCGGTCCCTAAGCTTACACACTATTTAATCCAACTTAAACTAACTTATGCTATACCCCCGCCGGCGAAACATTGCACTTGAGGCGACTAATGACCTCAGAAGTTAAGTCGCATAGTGCTCAGAACCATTGCACTTGACAGTTCGCTTTTTGTCTAGTTAGGATTGGCTATACTGTAATAGCGATGTTGCAACAGCAGCCTCTATACACACAGCAGACAATACAGTTTTCCGTCCCGCCTCGTAAATGCAAGCAATTGAGCAATTACAGTGTATATAAAAACTCGTTTTTAGTTGTACTACAATGACAGGAAGTAAACAACCATATAATAATGCATGTAAAAGCATAACAATGCGCACCCTTTCGATAACGGAGCAAAGAAATACAAAAAACAAGCATCTGACGACTGGTACTTTAAAATCAATAATGTACGTAAATTACAAAATAAATAAAAAATAACCAATATTATTAATTTTTCACTCACCAATTTACCACGATAATGGCGCAATTCCATCCAGCTCGCCATCGTCAGTTGTCCGATTCATCGCTAAAACCGTCATCATCGGCAAGACAAATCATTAATTTTTCATGGCCATTGACAATGCCTTCTATTGTCTGTGCTGCTTGTATAAGCTACTCGACGTGCTCTACTTTTTTTCTCCATGAGGCTGCAATCACAGTCACAAGAGCTTCATGCAACAGCTTTTCCACCTCTGTTATTGTAAAGGACTTGTTGTTCCTTACATACATTTTTACATCAATCCATACTAACTCAATAGGGTTGAAATGGCAGTGATACGGTGGCAGCCTTATTACAGTATGACCCTGCTCCTTGGCAATTTCGTCTGCTACGTATGTAGGTGTCGTAGGCTTATTTTCTTTAACAAGAGAATATAACAGAACCTTTGTCATACTTATATCCGCTGCAATATTTGGAGCCTGTAACCACGGCACCATAACTTCTTTCCGATCATTTGTGGTTGAGGCTTTGTTCTGTATCACCAAATGATATGGAGCATTGTCCATTACAATTGTTGTATGGACAGGAAATTGTTTTAAAAGGTTCCTGAACCACTCAACAAATCGTGTGTGATCCATATCTTCATGGTAATCACCAGTCTTTTTTGATCTAAAAACTGAAAGTGCGTCAGGGACAAAACCACTGGAGGAGCCTGCATGGACCACAATTAATCTAGCTCCTCTTCCTGTTGGCCGATGGCCGCTACTGCTGGGTGTGTTATCCGTCCAACATTTACTGACAACTTCCCTGGCATTAACCCACGTTTCGTCTAGTCAAATTATGGAATGAATGTCTCTGCCCACAATTTTGTGCAAGAAAATGCTACGAGCAGCAGTAACAATATGTGCCCTCTCTAACAGTACTTTGCGTCAGTCTAGCGTTTTGTAAGAGAAACCCAATTTTTAAGCACAATTTTTAGTGATGTTTTACCACCCCTGAAGAGTTCACTTTCTTTTAAAGATATTAATAACTTAGCTACAGTCGGATACTCTTTTCTGCTGCAGTAAGCATAAACATACCTATGAACTGCATCAGTCTGGAAAGAATCTAAGTCTGTGATAGGACTAGGCCGCTTTTTCTTCTTTCCCGGGATTGATAAAAATGTGTTATTTGATCCACACAGCTCGGAATCATTACGGCTCACTTCAGTATCTTCCAAGTTTTGTAGTAATACTCCCTTACTTACCACCGTTCTTGCACTAATACTAAGATTTTTCGACGTACGTTCCACCACTTTGTCGGCAGGAATTGATGGCTGTCCATGAATGCTTACGTAGTTTTTCTCCTGCTTGTAAAACTCACGAGTTCTGCGTAGCAACTCCAGTGCCTGGCTATTTAGTGGCACCCCTCGACACAAAGGATTGTCACTAGTTGAATGAAGTCTTTTCGGTGGCATTTTCCAGGTAGGTAAACTCACAACGTAACAAAAATCACAATAATATAGCACACAGTACAACGAAAACATGTGTTAAACAACATACAACTCATGTTGTATACACATTCACTAAACAAAGCCGGCAATGCGGGAACTTTGACGTCACAGCAGGTAACAGCAGTGCTCACTGCGCTGTGATTGGCTGGCGCCCCACACTGAACGCCTATCGTTCTTCACTTGTTACTCTGTTATGCTGCTAACTTCATACGCCAACATCAAGTGCAATGTTTCAGCAGCCCGGGTATAAGGACGGCACAAACACCCATGCCTTAGAGAGGACTCGAACCTCCAACGGGGGTCAAGTGTCTTTCCTGAAGATGTTGCACAGTACTGTTCAAGCTCCACTCGGTTCTTCTTCCAGTTACAAATGGTTGCTTTATCAACACCCAGTTCCATTGGCAGTTTAGATACATTCTCACCACTGTCTATCCACTTCAAAGCATTCAGTTTTTCTTTGAGAGTTAACGTAGTATGTTTCTGTTTACTCATGACGAAAATAGTTACACCACTACGCCTGAATGAATACAATACAGCTGTTACGGATGTCAGTGATTGATAACATAACCAAGCACTTTGTGAGCCAACTGGCAGTGCACTACATAGGTCTCAACAATGCACAACAACAAGGGCAGGGAGTGAGAGTAATCATTGTTCTCACACTTGCTTCCATTTATTACCATGGTGTACCTACTTGTCTACTTCATTCTAGAAGCTCATCACTGTAATTCCAGCTAATCCGAACAAATCAGTAATCGGAGCAAGGTCCGGTCCCAATTAGTGCAGATTAATGGGACTCTCCTGTACTTGAATTGTTTTCATGTTTATAGAAGTAGAGATGGACCACACCACTTTTTGTGATGTGATCACCAGTCAGTAATTACCACCCATATTGTGTAAGGTCCTGAAATCACACTCTAGTTGTCCTCAGACCTGGGCACAAGGCTTCTGGGCACAGTGGAAGCAGACATGTTATTCATAATCTTTGTTCAATGTTTAGGTCTTTATTAGCAATGTTTATTTAGGGACATGTTATTTCCAATGCCAATTTGTAGCACTGTAATCGGAGCAGGACATCATATCCACAGTTTGTGGTAGTGGAAAGCTAGTGCTTCCTGCCACTTCTTATTTGTCAGCACAACTGTTGAAAGGGTTGCCATCACTGGACACTTTGTTCCAAGATTAGTGCAACTTCTGGTCTGCAAATCACTCGAGCCAGCCCTTTGTCCTTATCTCTCTCCCAACCAGCGAGCAAAGGAATAAGCAAGATGGCCGGCGTGGCTGCAGTTCCTTGGAACATCTGCCCTGTAGTAAGTGTGAAGACATGATTGGAAAGTTTTTCGCCAGGTATGGGTTGTGGTCACGGAGAAGGGCCCTTATGTAAACACATGCTGGACCTCAGATGTATGATGAACGTTTTTTCCCTACTAATTGCAATATTCCACAAGTTGATCAGTTTTGAGACATGTCCCATCAAACATGCAAGCAATCAATCAAAAGTGTCAATATTTCTGAGGAACTGATTGGTTGTGGGACTGATGCAGTAAGGATTTTGACCTGGCAGCACCAGTATCCACCAAATGGTTGTGAGACAACGGCATAATAGTAAGGGTACTGCAGTTGAGTTATTTACCACTAGGTAGGATCCTTGACTCCCACAACCTGCTTAATTAAAGAACATGTAGCAATATATTATTGACATTGATTTGAATTTTGTGTCGTGAGGTCCTTCCACTAGAGCACAGAACGAGTTTTTCTCCCAGCAATTGTCTGATGGGGAGGGGTGAAATGGGGGAGAGGGGGGGGGGCTAGAAAAGGAGAGGGGAATAATTTGCCCCTGAATATATGCAGCCCTCACAAACAAAATGTGCTAGAACTCTCTTTATCCTACTACTGGCAACAATCGCCTCTTCAGTCCAGTGTCAAGAGATCTGCAGTCGTCTACAGCTGTGTCTGGAGAGACCCTAATTCCAGTGGGAGCCTTCTGGCTGAATACTTTTGCTGACAATGTGGTTCATCTCATGTGGTGAATCAACTATTTGCCTAAATCTCAAGGTGACAAGGTGCTGTATGGTGGTGGTGGTGGTGGTGTGTGTGTGCAACAAATGTTCCTGAGTGGCTGAAGGATTTAAGAGTGTGTAGCTGATTTAAAGAAGGAAATATCAACAATCAAAATTAAAACTTCTCATATTACTAACTTAAGAACCAAACTGTCTACTACCATCAGCGCTGTTGCTGAGATGAAAACTAGGTTAGAGGCACATATTAGGGAAACTTGGTAAGAGAAAAAGTAATAGATGAATGATAAGACTATGGGATTACAAACTCCAATATATACATTAGCTGGGAGTTACATGGTGAGGTAAATAAACAGTGTGGTCTAATAAAAAATGAAGTCAATGAACAATTTCATGAGTACGAGAATTTATGAAAGTACAATTTCAAATAGTAAAGCAACAAATCTGACAAACAGTTAAGGGTGACTGTGCTAAAACAAACTAAAGACTCAGTTGCAGTGGTTACTCCTGGCTGTACCTTTGCTAGTTTGGAGGATTGAGCACCAGACTAAGTCGATCAGTAGGTAGAAAAGAGAAAATAGAGTTGACTGTCAAGTACACCACAGCATGCAGCACTCTCTGGTAGGCATGGGCAGGAATTCCAGAAAATCTGGGATAGGTTTACAATAATGAAAGAGAAGATAAATAAACAGCAACTAATGAGCAGTAATGGACTGTGAGCGGAACTAACTGAAGAACTGGAACAAGGTTTTCCACACAATTTCCAAAGTTGAGTCGAGACGGAGAATTACAAGTGACTTATTTCTTGAGGGGTTTTCTATATCATAATTTAAATGTTGAAACGACTCAAGAAAAATAGATTCCAGACCTTGAAGGGGATGTTGTTGAGTGGGCTGGAGGACAATCAGATGCATTCACTTCCTGGGAAGATTTCCAGGAAAAATTTAAGAGGAAACACTGGTTGTCCAGTATGCAAGAACATCCTCGTTATTTTATCCCAAATATTACACCAATACATGGTGTAATTATGTATATAAATCAGATCTAAATATTTAGATAATCATATATTAAAAACAAAGATTCCAAGACTTACCAAGGGGGAAAGCCAGTAGATAGGCACAATAAAATAACACACAAACACAAAATTTCTAGCTTTCGCAACCGACGGTTGCTTCTTCAGGAAAGAGGGAAGGAGAGGGAAAGACGAAAGGATGTGGGCCCCAAGGGAGAGGGCAAGGAGCCACCCCAACCCCGGGAGCGGAAAGACCCACCCTAGGGGGGGGAAAAGGACAGGTACGCACGCACACACACACACGCACGCACACACACGCACACACACACACACAGACATTTGTGTCCATGTATGTGCATGTACGGACACGCGTGCGAGCGCACACCCGTCCCCCCCAAGGAAGTATCCAACAACTCCCATCAACACCAACCTATCCGAACTCCGGAGATGGGAACTTGCCCTTCAATATATCCTCTCTTCTCGTTATCCACCAGGCCTCAATCTCCGCTAATTTCAAGTTACCGCCACTCATACCTCACCTGTCATTCAACTCATCTTTGCCTCCACACTTCTGCCTCGACTTACATCTCTGCCCATACTCTTTGCCTTTAAATATGTCTGCTTGTGTGTGTGTGTGTGTGTGTGTGTGTGTGTGTGTGTGTGTGTGTGTGTGTGTGTGTGTGCACGAGTGTATACCTGTCCTTTTTTCCCCCTAGGGTAGGTCTTTCTGCTCCCAGGATTGGGGTGGCTCCTTGCCCTCTCCCTTGAAGCCTACGTCCTTTCATCTTTCCTTTTCCTTCCCTCTTTCCTGGCGAGGCGGCCGCTGGTTGCGGGAGCTCGAGGTTTTGTGTGTGTTTGTGTTTGTCCGTTGTTTTGTTGTGCCTGTCTACCAGCGCTTTCCCGCTTGGTGGGTATGGAATCTTTGTTTTTGATATATATATTGGAGACAGGCATTCCGGGACTTGCCAGGCGGGGGGGCCGCCGGTGGACAGGCGCAGTAGATAAGGCGCACCAACACACACACAGGGTTTCGAGCTTTCGCGGCCGGCGGCTGCTTCGTCGGGGGGGTTCGTTCCGGTCCCGGGGGGCTTGCCTTGAGGGGGAGGGGGGGGATGGGTGTGCACTCGCGGGCGCGTCCGTCCGCACATGCACATATACGGACACAAATGTCTGCTTGTGTCTGTGAATGTGCGGATGGGTGTGTGTGTGTGTGTGTGTGTGTGTGTGTGTGTGCACCTGTCCTTTTTTCCCCCCCTTTTTTCCGCTCCCGGGGTTGGGGTGGCTCCTTGCCCTCTCCCTTGGGGCCCACATCCTTTCGTCTTTCCCTCTTTCCTGAAGAAGCAACCGTCGGTTGCGAAAGCTAGAAATTTTGTGTGTGTGTGTGTGTGTTTGTGCGTTATTTTATTGTGCCTGTCTACCGGCGCTTTCCCGCTTGGTAAGTCTTGGAATCTTTGTTTTTAATATATTTTTCCCATGTGGAAGTTTCTTTCTATTTTATTTAGATAATCAGTTACAAGAAACTCATTTAGTAAAGTTTTAGTGTAGAGATTGCTGTATAAGTCAGAAAGGAAATTTGGTATTGTTAATTGAGGACTGTGAATGATGTAATGAGATTTGTTAAAGGTTTTGATATACCACACAAAGATGATGTTAACTGTACACAAAACTAAAATCAATAGGGGAGTCACAACGAGGTAACTCAGTATCTATCCAGATCCTAGAGGAAAAATGAAAGTAAGTTCTGTAAAATTGGTAGGTAAAACAACGATCAAATATCCTAGGAATTAATGCTGATGATGATTTTTCGTTTGTGGGGCACTCAGCTGCGCAGTTATCAGCACCCATACAAATCTCAACCTTTGCTCAGTCCGATTTCGCCACTTTCATTAATGATGATGAAATGATGAGGACAACACAAACATCCAGTCATCTCGAGGCAAGTGAAAAGCCCTGACCCTGCCGGGAATCTAACCCAGGACCCCATGCTCAGGAAGCGAGAACGTGACCATAAGCTGCAGACTCCGAGGATTAGTCAACTAGATAAATCTCTGGTGTTCATGTCCAATGATGGAAATAGCCAGGTTTCATCACACAGTTCATTTTCGAGTTCCTTGTGGGGGAACACTGAATGCTCTGGGGCAGAAGCCAAGCCTCAGGACATGAAAATACAGCTATAAGCCCATGGGAAGGAGGAATAGTAGCACTTGCGTGGAAGGTATCTACACAAGAATGACTAATAGAAGAAGAGAAATCTAACAACGAAGAACACATTGAGTCAGTAGTTGTAGCTGAAATATTTGGAACAGAGGTAGACAAATAACTGGAAGTAAAGGAAACTGGTTAAAGAAGAAACTAGATTACCTACAGTGATAAGTAAATCTACCTTTTCACAGACTCTGTAGATACCACCTAATTTAAATTTAGAAGTACTACTGGGCTTGGACTGGATGTTAGCCCACCAGGCATCCTTAAATGTTAAGACTAATGCCTCATGCTGGTCATATAAAAACTGCACATAGGAGGTACCATTTAAAATTAACTCTGTAACAATTTTGCAAGAGGTACAGGTAGACCACGTTCATTTCCTCTATATCACTAAGGCAGTGGTGAAAGATAGTACCACAGAGGAGGTAAATGAACTTATGAAACATATAGAGGCAAAGTCTTGGGATCTAAAGCATTAACGAGGAACCAAAAACAGGAGTTACATGCTAGTTTACTGAAATGTAAGGTGGTGTCCTCTGATAAACTAGGCATAATAGGAGAGTATGCATGTGTATAAGTTTAAAGGCTAACACACCTTTCTTTTGGAAATTACATTCAAACACTATCAATCTCATTGTTGATGGTAAGGAAACCAGCCACAGAAGTGTACTTGGTGTTAGACACAAGAATTTAAATCAACACACAGGGCCTTAAAGAAACCATCCAATGAGCTTTCAAGAATTGTTGGTAAAATGGGAACAAGTGGAATTCTTTAGCTCCATGGTCCTGACGACAGTTATTGGCAGGTCCAATTACATAAAGGTTTGGGGTCTTACACAGACTTCTTATTTGAAGGGAAATCATGTCTGCAATGCTGGACGAAAAATACACTTGCGTCATAAGCTTCAGCACTGTAGTGGATTCCAGCAAGTCCTCCATGTAACTTCCATTACCAAACCACTACTCCACCACATGCAGAAAAATGTTAATTGGAAATTGATCCTGGTAGGTGACAAAACTTTCAAAGACTCAAAACAGGTCCTTCTGCACCCCTCATGTTTTACAGGATATGACCCTGTCAAACACCTTTTCCTGGATGCAGATATGTCAGACTACAGGGTGTGGACAGACCTGTCACACGCGATTTGGGGGGTGTAATGCCCAATCGCTTTTGTGTCCAAAATCCTCACTGTTGCTCAGGAAAATTATAGGGAGATTCAGTAAGAAGCAGTAGGCACCATTTTTTGACCTTAAAAAATTCCATGATTATGTGTATGGTAGGCATTTTGAATATATCACTAACCGTAAACTTTTACCTCTTTTTTCCCAAGGCATCAACCAACATTCCAACTAAAACTGTAGGTCGCCTTCAGCAGTGGGCCCTGTTCTAGTTGAGTTGTAATTATGATATTCAGTATCTCTCCATCATACAACATTCAAATATTAATCTACTTCTCTGCCTAGCCCTGGTAAGGACCCATGTTCAACAAGGATCCTGAAGTATGTTTCCACCTGGACACTACTGCAGAAGAAGCCAGGGCTAACCTTTGACTAGATGCCAAGTTCATTGCATGCCATGCTGCGGAGGGTCGAAACCTTGGTAAGACATTTCTGGTATGCCAACAGACCACAAACGAATCTGGTAGCCACAGGTCAGCCTTACTGTCTCCATCGGAATGAGTTCTGAATGATAAATGATATCCTCTCGCACCATCTGCCACGGCAAGCACGTCGCCCCTACAAGCTGCTTCTTCCCTTGACTAGTGCTCCTGTACTTACTTCAGACTTCATTTGGATTCCGAGCGACCTTTCTTGCGCCACACACAGCTCATTGCCATAAAAATTAGCAGCGAGTTCCCTTGTTTCCCAAGTGTCTGCGACATCAACTAGTCAAACCTCATCTCAAATTTTTTCTGTGGAAGGACTTCCTGACACCATGTCACAGCCAATGTGAAAGAAATGGCATTACCCTAGTTCATACCACATCCTTCCAAAATGTCTAAACTAAACTGTCACATCTTTTGGATGAGGCTTCCTTTTTCTAGCATTCTACAGGTCAATCCCACACAATGGCTCCTCTCCTGCTGAGAAACTTCGTGGGCAATCTCATCAGTTCCAACTTTCTATCCTTCGTCCCACAGTTCACAGCTCCCCCCCCCCCCCCCCCCCCCCCACCTCCACCCCCCACTTACTCTCCAGTTTAGCCACGACCAATTTTCATTTAATGACTCATGTGGGTCCTTATTTTTACTTAGGGACACCAAAATTGGTTTCCGGCAGTACCTGCCAAAATTACTAGGCAGGGCTATGGCTGAGGCAACAACTCAGGACAGTACATAGAGCTGCAAATATGTCAACCAACTATAGTAGCCTCATCATGAACCTTCTCCTGACACTGAGAAACTGCCACTTCTTGTTGCACAGATGGAACCACCCACCGTCCCCACCTCAGACACTGTTGGGACATATCAAACACTGTGGTGGTTGCTATATTGGAGAGCCTTCAACAGCTCCATGTGCCACGACAAGATTGACAAAAATGAATGTGGACGTCATCCCCTTAACTACCCCAGCTGCGAGCACAGAAACTGCCTACTCCAGACACATCAAGATAAGCTTCACCCTCCAAAGGGACGGGAGGAGGGGGTGCGAAGCTGTACTGAGGCCCAATGCCTGTGATGTCAGCAACCAAAATCATTGCCTCAAAGCTGCCTAACACAAAGGGGACAATTTTCTGCAAGACAGACAGTCATGTTCTGTCAACCAGGAAGTGAACCAAGTTTCCCTAATGGCCACAAGGACCTGCTTTCTTCTGCAAAGCTTGACTGAAAATAGGCCCAGCTGTATCCTAGTGCCAGGTGATGATGAGGGCAGCGATTGAGGCAACTAGACCACTTCAGTTCGAGTTTTCTTGGGCCAGGCACCAATTCCACAAGGATTCCATTAATCAGTACTCTTACTCAAGACTTTGCTGCCGTTCATGTCTGACTTTGCATCCCCGGGAGCTGCCAGCTGTGGACTATTGATGACCTCCTCCCCAAAGTAGGTGGGGACTCTGTTGTGGCACACTTGTAAATTTATTCCTGTTCAACTTCATTTTAAGGAATTTACCTTTTTATTCCTGTTCTTTCATTAATCAGTGTCCACGAACTACAAGTAGAGCGGCAACTAAGTTGTTTAGTGTAAAGTTTGAGCACTATGAGGAATAGGTGAGTATTGTTATTTAACTTTAGTTTGTTGAATGCATTCATCATCTATTAGTTGACAATGTAATTGAGCTGTTCGAGTGAGGAAATTTATGGATGATACCAAACCATTAATTGCCTACTTCACAATCCGGCCCATGGTTAACAGAACCACTCTCCTAGGCTTTAATACTCGCTGGTGACATCAGAGCCATTGCTTCTCCTTCGTCTGTATCTTCAGTGTCCTCATGATGCAGAGTAGACCATGTTACAATTCTTGCAGTACAGTGGAATGAACTCTGCATCCTCAATCTCACAGTCAGGCAGAGTGACTACTCAGCTACAAAGGCGGACTTGAGAATAAAGCACAAATTAAGAAGATCTATTGTGCCATCTGCCAGAAAGCAACAAAGTACATAATCTACTATATTCTAGCTATGAAATTATGCTTCACAAATATAATTCTTTCTTTATCAATGCTGGATTTAACATGCAAATAACTAATAACCAGTGTTTCTATTACAGGAGTTGATTAGTGTTATCATCGGTATAAAATTGCTAGTCCAGAATGCTTCTCCTTTCATATGCTCTTGGGTATTTGGTATGATCATTATAAACTAACTGGTCTAGCTGTCTTTCTCATTTTCAATGATCTACATTTTCCTCATTTTAACTTTTTCCACTGCAGTATAATGATGCTATTCCAGAATGCTTCTCCTTTAATATGCTCTTAGGTATTTGGTGTGATCCTTATAAACTAACTGGTCTAGTTGCCTTTCTCATTTTCAATGCTCTGTATTTTCCTCGTTTTAACTTTTTCCACTGCTGTTTCACAATGGATTTTCTGTTCTGCAATGTGCTTCCACTGCTACGTTATCAGTATGATGTTCTGCAGTACTAAACAACTGAAGTGCACACGGCGGTGTTGTGTGGTGTGTATGTATGTATATGTGTGTGTGTGTGTGTGTGTGTGTGTGTGTGTGTGTGTGTGGGGGGGGGGGGGGGATGTAAAAATTGTATGCTCGCCTTATATTTTGTTGAGCACACTTGCCAACCTCTTCTGGTTGAACTTCATTTCTGGAAGTGCTGCAGTCACTGCTGGAATGTTAAAAAACACAAACCAAAGGGCCAATACTCGAAATAAATATGTGTCTTCTCATTAACAACGTATCATATAGTGCACTCTCGTTTACAATGACAGTGAATTGTAATATTTCTTTGATGTTCAGAACATCACAATTACATTGATATGGACTAAGTCTAAAAATGGTCTGTAGTATGTAACAGATTCCAACTGAGTGAGTATATAACTAGCTTTCTCTTGTCCCCGTGGCATCATGCACATTGTTACAGATGCTCTTCCTCCATGGCTTGCACCTTACCTCCAAGACAGGACCCAATGACATGGAATAAACTGTCTGACCATAATGTACTGTGAACGTTGTAAGATGTTTGGTGTCACCCCGGCTCGCAGATAAACAGTGTCCAAGCATTTCATAATAAATGCTCATAAATAAAACATTCATCCAAACAGCAGATTATCTAATTCATTAGGAAAATGAACTTTTTATAGTGACCATCATCACTTATTGGTTTAAAAAATGCCTGTGCAACACATTACCTCACCAAGTGATATGTTACACTATAGATTCCTTTCCTTAGATGAAAGATGTCATCACTACCAAGAAATGCCAACCAAACAGTAAATATGCAAAGTTCTAAAGCTAGTTTTAACCTTCTTAACTACAAGTATCAATGTCTTGTGTCTATCTGAAGTACAATCCAGTTGTATTTGTGTCTTGTTTATAATACATATACTTATTCACATTTATTAGACATCGAATGCTCAAAGATTAATTGTAATCCATCAATCATAAGCATGTATTTGACCCAACTTCACTTTGGTCTAGTTTCTTACTATTTCTTTAAGGTTACCATTCTTTTACTACGGATATGGGACTTCAGATAACAAATTGTTATCACCCATATGGACCATTAAACAATAATTTGCAATATTTCTTGATGAGCTACTCATTAACAGTACTTTAATTCCAGTAGCTATGTAGTTTAATGGTCCACACTTCACCTTATCAAACACACTGCTTCCAGCACATAAGATTTTCTAGCCATACTTGTAACACTTTTGGAAATCACAGGAAGTATGCTACACATTGGGCAAGCATGTGAATACAGGTTTTAATAAATGGATGTAACAGAATTTTCACACTGGAGACTTACTGAATGTGGTAAAGGGGGAGGATAGCCAAGGTATTCCAAGTGGAGGAGAAAGAAAGGAAAAGAAAGACGGATATTAGAACCTAAGAAAGAAAGAAGATAGACCCCAAAAATCTGATATCCATCCCCCTCTACCACAGGATTCCCTCCGTGACAGATTCTTTGGCGAAGAGCCAGAGGATACCCTACAGAATGGACTCCCTCAGTTTCACCCATATGGGCCCCAAAACACGGGCCTAACACCTTATTCTTGATGTCAAGTGGAGAGGACAGCAATATGCCACAGTAATCACCAATGCCTTTGTAAACTCCACATACAAATTAAACTAATTCCATGGACTAAATTACCCAAAACTCCCAAAGAAAATTCTTATAAGTCCAACCACATAATTTATCACATAACTTATCATCTAAAATTAAAAATTAAAAAAAAGAATAGAGATTCCTCTAAGAGGAGTATATAGGGTGTTACAAAAAGTTCCGGCCAAACTTTCAGGAAACATTCCTCACACACAAAGAAAGAAAAATATGTTATGTGGACATGTGTCCAGAAAAGCTTATTTCCATGTTAGAGCTCATTTTATTACTTCTCTTCAAATCACATTAATCATTGAATGGAAACACACAGCAACAGAACGTACCAGCGTGACTTCAAACACTTTGTTACAGGAAATGTTCAAAATGTCCTCCATTAGTGAGGATACATGCATCCACCCTCAGTCGCATGGAATCCCTGATACGCTGATGCAGTCCTGGAGAATGGCATATTGTATCACAGCCGTCCACAATAGAAGAGTCCCTACATTTGGTACCAGGGTTGCATAGACAAGAGCTTTCAAATGCCCCCATAAATGAAAGTCAAGAGGGTTGAGGTCCGGAGAGCATGGAGGCCATGGAATTGGTCCGCCTCTACCAATCCATTGGTCACCGAATCTGTTGTTGAGAAGCGTACGAACACTTCGACTGAAATGTGCAGGAGCTCGATCGTGCATGAACTACATGTTGTGTCATACTTGTAAAGGCACATGTTCTAGCAGCACAGGTAGAGTATCCCGTATGAAATCATGATAACGTGCTCCATTGAGTGTAGGTGAAAGAACATGGGGGACAATCGAGACATCACCAACAATGCCTGCCCAAATGTTCACAGAAAATCTGTGTTGATGACGTGATTGCACAATTGCATGCGGATTCTCATCAGTCAACATTACCTTCCTTCAATTGGGCCAACTGGCGGTGAATCGAGGAAGTACATTACATACTGACGAAACTAAAATGAGCTCTAACATGGAAATTAAGCATTTCCAGACACATGCCCACATAACATCTTTTCTTTATTTGTGTGCGAGGAATGTTTACTGAAAGTTTGGCCGTACCTTTTTGTAACACCCTGTATAAGACTCTACAAAACTCAGATATCTATACTGGGGACTAAATTACCCAAAACTCCCATACAAAACTTTTATAAACCCAACTGCATAACTTATCATCTCGAATAAAAATTTAAAATATAGAGATTTCCCCAAGATGAGTATATAAGACTCTACAAAAGTCACAGACCTCTACAGGGATATTGTCTCGTGTAGTTTTTACAGGAAACATAACAATCATTGTCATCAAACACCTTCAGCATTCATAAAACTGCCACCAAACCAGAGGAGTTATATGTTTAGAACAATTAACAAGCATTTGTCATTGGGCATTCTATTATCAGTTACCTATCTTTCCAGTCCAGAAGGATAGCATACAGAACTCAAAGACTCTTAAGTGCTCTTTAAATTAATATCAGAATAGATTAACAAACTCAGGTAAATTCAACTACTTTGGAGGAACCTCAAAACTAATGGTACCAACTTATGTAGTAATTGTCATGATACACCTATTTCCGCAGAAAGACTTTCTTTACACAATCTTTTAATTCTCCACAGTAATAGTGTCCCCATTTACATATTCTCCTTTGCCTCTCAGGTAGGCCATCCTTTTCCTCTAGGTCCACCTATTCCTTCCATCACACCATACATACATACATACATACATACATACAGATAAGGGTACAATATCCTGTTAAGAGCATGAATAACTCTGCTTTCTACTCTTATACATATTGTGGTAAAATACTTCTACCATAGCCCATATTCATATATGTTTTTTTAATGACTTATGTGCTATATTTATTTTACTCCTCTGTACATACTCACTACTGTAGCTCCGAATGCCCTCCTGTTATATGGGTCAACAATCTTACTGGATGTTAGCCCATTCTTTTTACACTTCATAGCTATGGGTATATCCCCCTTAACCCTACCTGTCAAAAACGATGGAGCTAACATCCTGTTCCACTTAGAAAAAGAAATAACTCATTTACATCCTGGCTGAAGCATGTTAATTTCTGAAAAGAAAAGTTACCACTCACCATATAGCACAGATGCTGAGTTGCAGATAGGCACAACAAAAAGATTGCTCATGCCTATCTGTGACTCAGCATCTCCGCTATATGATGAGTGGCAATTTTCCTTTACATAATATTGTTACATTCCATATTCAACTTTCCATTGCTTGATTTATGTTGATTTCTATTGTTTGCTACATATTAATGAAAAACTATGTTAGTTGTAAAGGGATGTTTCTTATGATACATATCTTTTGGTCATATCTATATTTATAGAAACTTTTTTTTCCAATAATAGGGTTCACTAAGAAAACAGCCTTCGGATGTGAAATCCTTATAATTTTGTAAGGACTTCCATAATGATGGAAAAACTTTGTTTCTTTCTTTAGTTGTAAACTGTGATACAAAATATTTACTACCATCATGTCACTGAGTTCAAAATAAGGGATGCTTGCTTCTAAATTATGTTCTAGTACTCAACATTGTGCATATTTTCTTAAAATACCTCTCTCTCTATTATTAGAAATCACTAATTGGTAACCCTTCTGTTTGAGGCGAAGAAAAAATGTTTAACAATGGTTCTCCTATTTTTATTCAGCAATTCTTTTGGGGAAAGTCCAGTTGACAAGTCACATAATTCATTAAGGGTAGCTTGAAAACTCAAGGATCATCTGTGCCCAGATCATTTGTTTATTTCTCTAGATTGCGATTTATTGGTAGAATTCTGAAGCAATGCAGTCCTTCAACAAAGGAAATTGCTTACAATACATTAGTTCGTCCAGTCTTAGAGTATTGTTTGTCTCTATGGGACTCTTACCAGTTGGGTCTGATTCATGAGAATGAAAAGGTCCATAGAAGAGTGGAAAGAGTGACTGGTACATTTAGCGATCGCGAGAGTGTTACGAATCTCATAGAAAGTTTGAAATGGGACACACTTACAGATAGATGGCACGCTAAATGGAAGGGGCTGCTCACTAAATTCCGAAATCTAATCTTCACTGAGGATGTAAAGCATATATTATTACCACCAACTTTCAAGTCGCGCAACGATCACCATTCAAAGATATGGGAAATTAGAGCTCGTATTGAGGCGTTCAGACAGTCGTTTTTCCCTCGCGTGATCTGTGAGTGGAACAGGGCGGGGGGAATTGTGCCCTCCGCGACACACCACTTGGTGGCGAGCGGAGAATATATGTAGATATGTAGTTAGATTTTTAAAATAATAAATCTTTATCATATGTTGGAAGTAGTTTCATATACTGAAATGTTCATATCGCTTGTGTATGAACCAAATAATATTATCTACCACTATTTTAGGTACACACACTTTACAATGGTATGGCTTTTCATGTTGTCTCCAAAACACAGCATCCCCTTTGAAGAACCACTTTCGTTTATCATCCTCTGCTACCATCTCTTCTGTGCACAGACTTATTACTTTTCCAAGCTATTCATCAGTTTTCAACTTATCTTTTATTTTCTGCATTTTACTAATATTACACAGGACACTATTCTTCTCCTCTGACAATAAACAAGTAACTGTACAGATAATGCGATTGCCTCTGGTTAGTGAATAAGAGTAGATAACATCACAAAAAAAAATTAACCAACATCGTACACTAAATAAAAATGCTTTCAGTTCACATACTGTTTTTTGGAGGCACACAGCATCACGCATGGCCTGTGGTGTCCTCATCATGAAATAACCAACCACCGCTGAGATTTGGGCACCACATCTTAAATCTAAGCTTTTAACTCTTTCACTCTTTTTTATTATTTGGCACCCAGCATCTACACACAGTACTATGCCTAAAATCACGCATAATACACTACTAATAAATCTTACTGCTTCTACACATAATAAGTTGCTTAACAGTTTATGTAAAATACTTTCATAGAACAGTGCTCTGTTACAATACATATTTCTGTTCGAATACTACTCAAAATAACAATAAAAGCACAATACGCTTTGATACAAGTAGACTGCAATTACTACTGAAACTAGTTTTAGTGACAAAAATAAAAGTGTGAAGTGTGATGGCAAAACAAAGTTTGCAAACAACGCAGAGGCTGAACACACGAAAAAACAGTGAAACAGAGTGACAACAGAACCATGAATCCGTAGTAAAAAAAATATAGCGTTCTTTTCTTAACAGACAGCCAGGGGGAAACTTGTAAAATATCTTACAAGACATTAACAGACTTCCAATCAATGGGAATAGTGAAACTGGGTGCAAGTATGAAAAATGCTACCGATGTTGACCTGCAGGAAAAAATGAAAGATAAAAATGAAGACATAATGTGTATAGTTGGTGCCAACGATGTCACAAGAAGCGAGGCACAAAATTGTTTAGCAAGCCTGTAAATGTTGTTAGAAGCTAATAGATCTGAGGCCACCGCCGCAGCGACCCAGTGCAACATGCAGCTGTGTGTCTGCCTTGTAGAGTTGCATTGTCAGGGCTGTGCTGGCAGCTGGCTTAGCGGTCTTCTTCCCTGCTGACTTAGTGCTGCTCTGCTGGGAGCCACCAAGGGGCCCGCTGTGTCCTTCCTCGCTGGCGTAGCTGGCAGTAGCGAGCTGTGGAATGGCCCACCACTGGCTGGCTACGGACCCCGCGTTGGCCTCAGGGGGTCAAATCAATGACCCGCCATGGAGTGGGACACTGGTGCCCCATCTGTTGCAGCATTTAGCCCGGTAGTGTGATACGCCCTGAAGTCCAGGAGAGCTGCCACACTTGAATGCCCTGCGTTGGCCTCAGAAGGTCGAACCAGTGACCCACCCTGGACTGGAATGCTGGCGCCCCATCTGCTCTGCATGAAGCCGGTGGTGCGACAAACCCTGCCATCCAGGAGAGCTGTCACACTTCAATGCCTTGTAAGAAAATCGGCACGTATTTATACTTGGTTGTGTGCCTCTGTTTTGCTAACGCGCCGCTCCGAGTCACGTACTCACAACACCCCGGTTGCGCCAGTGGACCCCTTCTGCCTGTAGCTTGTGCCATGCAAACCACTGCATTTACACTTTTCAGTGGTTTGACGGCCCTGTGGCCTCCATTCTACTTTGCATACCATTGGTATCTGTAACTCACTACAAACTAGCCTGCACCTGACTGTATCTTGTGCCAGAATATTGCACAAAACTAACTTTCCCTGTCCTCTACACTATTCCCCTCTTCTGAAAGACCTGGTACCCAGGTCGACCCTTAACAAGCTCTTAACTTGAAACTTCCTGGGAGATTAAAACTGTGTGCCGCACCGAGACTCGAACTCGGGACCTTTGCCTTTTGCGGGCAAGTGCTCTACCAACTGAGCTACCCAAGCATGACTCACGCCCAATGCTCACAGCTTTACTTCTGCCAGTACCTCGCCTCCTACGTGCAAATTCCTTACTGGATGACCACTGCTCGATCAACCCCTTACCTACTTGTCTCACTCCCTCGGTATCCAATCCACTGGGACTTTGACTACCCTTGGTTGCCTCTTGCAATTAGCTCTCCACCTGATCTGAAAGAAAACAACACATAACAAAGTTAAGGCTGCGATGACACTTGGCACAGAGGTGCTTAAAATGATCATTATTTGCTGTTGCCTTTCCCTATACTGAGCGACATGTTGAACAAGCTATTTGGCTGATACGTGCCACTCTTGCTCTAAAATTAACTGGTTTACAGATCTCAGCAGAACTGGCTCCAGAGTTTGATTTAACAAGGTCAGATTATACCTTGGTAAAAACTATGCGTGACTCCTGAAATTGATGCTGGCAGGTGGAAGATTGGTCCTATTATGTTACACTTAGTTCCATTGATTAAAATTCCGCTCCCCTCGAGCTCTATACATTACTCTTCTGCAAATACTCCCCGCTCAAAATAACTTGCAACTATTACCAAATTTTTGTAGGTGGAGAAGATCCAATGCATCCCGACCAGTCACAAGCTCAATTTTGGCTCCACGATTTCCCTGGCACAGTCTATTCCTTTTCCCTAACTGCACCATGCATGTGTCCCATATTTTTAGCTTCACAGATTTTCCTCCAACATTCACTATTTTTGATCCAAACTCAACACCGATTGTGTGACTAATTTCAACCTTAAATTTACATTATATGAACTGGTGAAATAAACATGACTTTCCTGACCCAGCACTGTCTATAACTAAAAATTTAAACTGGAAATCGTATGACTCTGACATTGTCCAATACATATATGGCTTTGCCGCAAAATTTACTCTGACCCATATATTTCTCTAGAACTGTGTTTGATTTCTCCTCCAACAACACTCCACATATGTCAGACACTATACTTCCCTTTTCAGTGACCTGAGGACAGGGATCACAATCACCCTTCCTCCCTCTTCAAAACGACTGCTGTCCCTAGCAGACTCACAATACTCGATAACACATATAAAATACAGTGCCTAATTAATCTATGCAAACCCAATGACACACACACACACACACACACACACACACACACACACACACACACACACTCATACACACACAAAAACCCCACAAATACTCTACTACTTTCTAGATCGCAAAGCATACAGTACTCCATGCTGTACTCTAGCCTCCTGGTTTTCTCTGTGCTGAACACCTCTCTCCACTTTCCCTTTCTTCCTCTTTCCTTCCTGTGACACTCCTGGAATTACATCTGGGCAACCCTTAAATGGCCATAACTGCCCAATGTGTACTATCGTCGTTCTAGTTGGCAGCTGAACATTAACGGGAGATGTGATTTCAACAACTTGGTATGGCCCTTGATACCTCATGAGGAACTTTTTCGTTTTCCCTTTTTGCGTATAGGGGCTGGACAGAATTACCCATTGCCCCACTCTATGCTGCGGTTAACTTCCTTTCCGCTTTACTGCATCTTCCTGCTTTTCCAAAGCCTTTGTATTCGCCTTTTGTACCCATTTCCAAACATCCAGAATTGTCCTTGCGAATTGCTGTACAGATTCACCAGTCCTTCCTTTCTATAGCTTCACTAAATCAAATGGTGATGGCATTTTTCACCCGTACACTACCTCATATGGGGACAAACTGGTATTTGTATGGACTTTTGCATTGTATGTGCATACAAATATGCTTCAAATACTCATCCCACTGATGGTGATGAGAATCCACATGAAAACTCAGCATCTTCCCAATTGTTCTGTGTACCCGTTCTGTCCTTCAGTTCACCTGTGGATTCAACGTACTCGTACTCAACTTCTTTACATTCAACAATTTACACAGTTCCTTCATTAAATCCAACATGAAGTTGGTCCCTTGGTCAGTAATTATTGTCTCCGGTACAACAAACTTCAAAATCCAGGTGTTTACTATAGCTTGCACATGCATTGTTGCCTGTTGATTTGGCATAGCCACCATCTTCACATACCTTGAAAAATGGTCTATTATTGTCAGGACAAATCTGTTCCCCGATGATGTTCGCCTAAAAGGTCCTAAGACATCAATCCCCCAGCAAAGAAAATGGACATATTGCTTCCGGTAATTGTTGTAGCTGTAACTGTTTCTGACTCAAACCTGCTCTCTGCACACATGGTATACAATTCTTGACATACTGATCCACATCTCCTTTCCTACCTCTCCACCAATACCTCTCCGCCACTCTCCTATTCGTCGCTCTGCACCCTCCATGACCAGATAACACATGATCATGTGCTTCCTTTAAAACCTCATCCCTCAAATTCACTGGCACTACTACCCTTGGCCCTAACTTCATTTCCCTGAACAGAAGACCATTGTACATATTAAATTGTGGCTGTGTCCAATTTACAATCGTTGCCCGCATCCTGTAATTCTTGTCATACTGCTAGGTCATAACCTATGACTTCTACTTTCGCCACCTTCCTATTCAGTGCATCCACATTACCGTGCTTCTTCCCAGGCTTGTGCACCACCTCGTAGTCGAATTCACTAAGCCTCACAGCCCATCTAGCAAGTCTAGTGGACGGATCCTTCAACCCCAACAATCACTTCAATGCAGTATGATCTGTCACTACCTGAAATCTTCTCCTATATAGATAACATTTAAAATATGCGATTCCATATATTACGCTAAGCATCTCCCACTCTGTTGTTGGGTGATTCCTCTCTGCTGCATTCAACTGCTTAGACGCACAAGCTACAGGGTGTTCCTTTCCTGACTAAGAACACACCCTAATGCTTGATTCGATGCATCGCATGCTAGTATAAACTCCTTTTCAAAATCTGGAAACACAAGAACCGGACTTGATGTTAACACTTCCTTCAGTTTGTCAAACGCTTTCTGACACTTTTCTGTCCACTCCACTTGTGCCAACCTCAGATCTGTTCGCACTCCGTCCTTAATGTAATGACATGTAATAATTCCATTACAAATAGTGCGGTACAAATTTAGAAAACTTCTCCGTTAAGATAAACATTATTTCATTATTCCAACATTTTAGTAAAACCTCAAGATCAGCCTTACTTGATCACTGTTCCTACCCAGAAGCAGAATCTTTGCAACGTGTGAATTACGAAGCATAAAAGAAAAAGGAGCAAAATAGCTTTACACAAGTAGCGCAAGGTGTCCTGTAGATCAAGCCAATCAAACAAAGTCACCCCTCAAAAAAAGGTGAACTTGTATTTACATAATATCAAATAATATAGTCTATACTTATATTAAACTAATAAGAAAGTATCAGAACCTAATAAAAACGCAAATGTCAGGAAAAAAAATTGGTTGTGTCAGGACGCGAACCACTGCCCCAATAAAAAAACTCAGTGACACTATTCATTATGCTAAACCATCACAGCTTTTGTCGCAAATCATAGTATCTTACTACTTGCTAAAAACCTTAATCATATATACGTTACTAACTGAAATTTAATTATAACAAATTGTACCAAGAACAATGTGTTTTTGGTGGATCTTCAGTGTGATGCTGCCTTTAAACAGCCTACTCTCACTATACGCAAGTTACAATAATTCTTTTGCCATGAATATGATGTTTCTCATTATTTTATTGGAATGAGTCACACAGTTAACAACGGGTTTTGCAGTGATTCTCAATTTTCTGGTGCTGGGAACAGTATATATACATATAGGCTTTGAAATGAATGCGAATATGGCACCTCACAACTCTGTACTGAAGGGAGACGGCGTGCGTGTGACGTAGGTGGTGTTGTGCCATCTCATTGGTCAATGCTCAGACGCACGCTCAGAATATCTGACATGCAAGATATTGCTCTGCACGTTCGGAAAGACTCCCGAACGTGCTACCCACGCTATGATGTCAGAAACTCGGAACGCTCAACACTCAACATTCGGATGCACGGACCGTGTGCCGATGGCTTTACTGATAATATGATCCAAATATTTTACCTCTTCTAATGCAAAATGACACTTCTCGATGCTCACGTTAAATAAGCTGCTCTTAACCTCACACAGACTTCCCTTAACCACTGTCTATGTTGCTCCATACTACTTGTAAACACTATATTGTCATCCAAATAGATCAGACACTGCCTTGGTTTCAAACCCCTCAAGACACTGTCTAGCAAACTCCGAAATGTTGCTGAGGCATTTTTCAAACCGAACGGCATTCTAATGTATTGGTAATGGCTTCCAGGTGTAGAGAAATCAGTTTTTGGATGATCCTCTGGAGCCACCTCTAACTGATGATAACCATTTGTCAAATCCATCGTAGAAAAGTACTGGCACTGTCCTAAGTGATCCAAAGTCTCCGATATGGGGTATGCGCCCGTTACTGTCTTATATTATCTAGGTATCGGTAGTCACTACAGAACCTGTATTTCTTAGTTCCACCCAAAGATTGTTTTGGCACAATGACAATGCCCCCTTCCCAGCAAGTGTTACTACTCTCTACAATATCGTCCACAAGCTGCTGATCAATGAAATCCTCCACAATCAGCTGCAAATACCTCAGTATTCTGTATGGTTTATGGTAAACAGGTGCTTCATTCCCTGTTGGTATCCTATGTTGAACTACTGGAGTTGCTGGTAATGGCCCTTGTGGAAAAAACAAATCCTTAAATTCCCACAATAATTCTTCCATATGCCCTCTTTCTCCTCCTTTCAAATGCTTAATTTTGTCACACAATGCAGTTCTATCGGCAGTTAGTGGTTGATCGCTTCGCCTACCTCTCGAACACCAGTCTTCATCATCTGGCACATCCAAATTTGCTACTAAAACAACTTTCCTCAAATTCGCATCTACAGTGATAAAATTATCCACGTTCATGGGAACTACTCGCCCGTCGTTCCCCTCCTGTACACATACAACACTACGTTTTACAAAACAACCCAGTGAGTCCAAAACTTCATTAACCTCCAATGGTTCAATAACACATACCGTACCCACAGGTAGATTCGACTCCACATTTACCCAAAGCGACTTCCCAGTTCCACTAGACACACACTCATGCAAATTAAGCCTTAATGCTAATGTACGCGGTTCAATTGGTTTGTTCATTACGTTGAACGCCCCTCACGACAGCTCTGCACTGACAAGTTTCCCCTAGCTGAACTAACAATCCACCAAGTTACACAGTTCGTTATCCAAGGTCAATTATGGCATGATGTTGATGCAAGAAATCCACTCCTAGGATCATGTCATAGTCCTCACTTACCCATGGTACTACTTCCATGCATGCATTAAATCTAACATTCTCTATTAGAAACTCAACTGTCACCAATTCCAAAAGTGTGACCTCCTTATTCCCCACTACACGCAACCTATAATGTGGTGGGTTTAGCTTCCTTCGTCCCATTATGTTCCTAGTATCCACTGACACTTGCCCTCCTGTGTCCAACAAAATCCTAAACTTTTTAGTTCCTATGGATCCCACCACTGAACACTCCACCTCTGCATATGTGCTCGTAGCATTGAAATTAAACGCGAGCTCCCTTAGGTGAGTCTTAGGGCCCCTCTGCCATTTAACGCTTGTCCACCTCTCATATCTCCACTTCTCCATCCTCCATGCTGCTTATTTCCACCTCTTCCGCTATTCCTTGGTGACTGGGTACATTGCCTCTGCAAATGTCCCATACGACCACACTTATAACATTTTGAAAACACACTGTAAACGCTTGTTTGCGTCTCTCGTACCCCTGATGCCACGTCAATTTCCTCACATTGAATTGCCAGCTGAATGGCCGAATACAGATCTTTCAGAGTTCCTTCACGCACTTTCCGTGAAATATGCACCGGTAACCTTCTCAAAAATACATCAAGTGCCCTTTGCTCGGCCTCCTGCAACAGAACACTATTTGCTTCATCACTCTGACCCAACTCGTAAGTACACTTATTAATTTCCCTTATACTGTCCGCCAATTTCTCTATCGTCTCCTCCAGTCTCTTTGACATTGTACTTAATGTCTCTCTAACGTACCGAGCGCTATTCTGTTTCTTGTACCTTTGTAAAAGCACTTCCTTTAACTGCTTGAACTGCCCTGCCTTCCTTAAAGCCTCAGAACACCTTACATATCTCTTTGCTTCACCCGTTAATATAATCTTGGTTACATGTAACAACTGTTCATCAGACCAACCATTCATCACCGCTGAAGTCTCCAAGTCCTCCACAAATGAATGCACATCCTCAGATGATGTTGTTGCTGTCTTCAGTCCTCAGACTGGTTTGATGCAGCTCTCCAAGCTACTCTATCTTGTGCAAGCTTCTTCATCTCCCAGTACTTACTGCAACCTACATCCTTCTGAATCTGCTTGGTGTATTAATCTCTTGGTCTCCCTCTACGATTTTTACCCTCCACGCTGCCCTCCAATGCTAAATTGGTGATCCCTTGATGCCTCAGAACGTGCCATACCAACCGATCCCTTTTTCTAGTCAAGTTGTGCCACAAGCTCCCCTTCTCCCCAATCCTATTCAATACCTCCTCATTAGTTATGTGATCTACCCATCTAATCTTCAGCATTCTTCTGTAGCACCACATTTCGAAAGCTTCTATTCTCTTCTTGTCCAAACTATTTATCGTCCATGTTTCACTTCCATACATGGCTACACTTCATACAAATACTTCCAGAAACAACTTCCTGACACTTAAATCTATACTCGATGTTAACAAATTGCTCTTCTTTAGAAACGCTTTCCTTGCCATTGCCAGTCTACATTTTATATCCTCTCTACTTCCACCATCATCAGTTATTTTGCTCCCCAAATAGCAAAACTCCTTTACTACTTTAAGTGTCTCATTTCCTAATCTAATTCCCTCAGCATCACCCGACTTAATTCAACTACATTCCATTATCCTCGTTTTGCTTTTGTTGATGTTCATCTTATATCCTCCTTTCAAGACACGGTCCATTCCATTCAACTGCTCTTCCAAGTCCTTTGCTGTCTCTGACAGAATTACAATGTCACTGGCGAACCTCAACGTTTTTATTTCTTCTCCATGGACTTTAATACCTACTCCGAATTTTTCTTGTGTTTCCTTTACTGCTTGCTCAATATACAGATTGAATAACATCGGGTAGAGGCTACAGCCCTGTCTCACTCCCCTCCCAACCACTGCTTCCCTTTCATATCCCTGGACTCTTTATAACTGCAATCTGGTTTCTGTACAAATTGTAAATAGCCTTTCGCTCCCTGTATTTTACCCCTGTCACCTTTAGAATTTGAAAGAGAGTATTCCAGTCAATATTGTCAAAAGCTTGCTCCACAAGTTCTAGAAATGTAGGTTTGCCTTTCCTTAATCTATTTTCTAAGGTAAGTCGTAGGGTCAGTATTGCCTCGCGTGTTCCAACATTTCTGCGGAATCCAAACTGATCTTCACCGAGGTTGGCTTCTACCAGTTTTTCCATTCGTCTGTAAAGAATTCGCGTTAGTATTTTGCAACTGTGCCTTTTTAAACTGATAGTTCAGAAATTTTCACATCTGTCAACACCTGCTTTCTTTGGGATTGGAATTATTATATTCTTCTTGAAGTCTGAGGGTATTTCACCTGTCTCATACATCTTGCTCACCAGATGGTAGAGTTTTGTCAGGACTGGCTCTCCCAAGGCTGTCAGTAGTTCCAATGGAATGTTGTCTACTCCCGGGACCCTGTTTCGACTCAGGTGCCTTGACAGAAAATGGAATTATCAAATATGCGACAGCTGGATCAATCTCTTGCACCCTAGGCAACAACGACTGATCAGATGCGGTTTCCCGCTCACTTCTAGATGTTAATTCATTTCTCAACTGCTTATTGCCCACTGTCAATTGTGCTATCTTTTCCATCAAAATCCGCACTGCTTCTGGTTCCGACACAAGTTGCGTCATTGACTCTGCCATTGTGTTGCTTTCGTTCCCAGTTAGTCCTGAAACAAAACATTTAAGTTCAATAATAACCCGACTCCCTACACCTCAGTATCATCATACTCGGTAACATCATATACAAACCAATACAAAAGTAATTAAATGGCATGGGAAAAAAGAATCTCACTGCCCCAAATACACTACATTTACTCTGACAACAAAAACTACCATGCTCACACAAAACACCTAAAATGTGGCTTGCCAGGGGCCAAACTTGGAAAAAAAAAAAAAATCCAATACTCAAAAGAAAACTGATCAAAACTCACCACATCTTGTGACCGTAATGCAGGCGGTGGGCTCGAACGTCGTACTGTACAGACGACATCCACTATTCTGGCACCAAATGTAGTGGTGACTTCTGCCACCGAACGTATCAGGATAACCAAATGTAGCAGGAAGACACCAAATGTAGTGGGTAGGTGCCAGGAGTTGCCGTATTAAAACTCGGCAAGAACTTTCCAAATGATTTATTCGTTTTCACTACAGTGCTCTGTTCACCTTGGTCCCCGTCACAGCATCCCACAATGCTGAGGCCACCGCCCCAGAGACCCAGTGCAACACTCTGCTGTGTGTCGGCCTTGTAGGGCTGCGTTGTCGGGGATGCGCTGGTGGCCAGCTCAGCAGTCTTCTTCCCCACTGACTCAGCGCTGCTCCACTGGGAGACGCCGAGCTGCCCGCTGCGCCCTTCCACACTGGCGTAGCTGGCTACGCACCCCACGTCAGCCTCAGGGGGTTGAACCATCAGTCCGTGGACTAGGACGCTGGTGCCCCATCTGTTGCTCATGTAGCCCGGTGGTGTGATACACTCCGCCGTCCAGGAGAGCTGCCACACTTGAATGCCCTGCGTTGGCCTCAGAAGGTCGAATCAGTGACCCACTCTGGACTGTAATGCTGGCGCCCCACCTGCTCTGCGTGAATCCGGTGGTGCACATACCCTGCCGCCCAGGAGAGCTGTCAAGACTTCAATGCCTTGTTAGAAAATCGGCACCTATTTATACCCAACTGTGCACCTCTGTTTTGCTAATGCACCGCTCCAAGTCACGTACTCACAACACCCCAGTTGCGCCAGTGGGCCCCTTCTGCCTGTAGCTTGCACCATGCGACCCCCTGTGTTCATGCTTTTCAGTGGTTCGACAGCCCTGTGGCCTCCATTCTACTTCGCAACTATTGGTATGCGTAACTCATTGCAATCTGGCCTGGCTCTAACTTGTGGTCAGAATATTGCACAAAACTAACTTTCCCTGTCCTAACCGGTGGTGCCACTACACTATTAATTATTAATCACGAAGCCGAGAATTTCCCTTCTGAAAAAATTGAACTGAGAGAAGACATGAAAACTGTTGCCTACTCTTTACAGATATTAAACTACAATACTATTTAACAAAATACAAAATGCTCAGAAAAAATATGGGGATTCTATGACTAACCTTAAAGCTCATACATATACCTATCAAATAAGCAACTCAACTTACATCAGCAAAACAGGATGAAAAATAATGTATAAAGAACATGGGAAACAGCAATCTCATGAATACACCAGCATAACATTAAATGAAAATGAAGATATAACAACTGACCAGAAAGAAACATGTGAGAAATTCATACAAATGTTTAGTACAATTGGCACAAATGGAAGACATGACTGGGCATGCAATTTAAATGTTACAAATACTAGCCAATCTTTTTGTCATCCATGGTAGCACTCAATATTGGCCTACCAGAAATCATTTCAAAACTTCACGCTATAATGTCTTGTAGCTGGGATGACATTTTGCCTAAGCTGCTAAAGGAATGCAGAGAAGAATTAGTGAATCCTCTAACACATCTAATAAATATCTCCCTTTGCCACAGAAATTACCTTATCTTTTGAAAATCATTGGAATCCTACCAGTGTATAAAAAGAGCATTAAAACTGACAAACAAAACTAAAGGCCAATATAATTAACTTCAGGGCTTAGGAAATTACTAGAGCAAGTACTATTAAATCAATTTGAAGCATATTTCTTAATACAAAACCCATACAACAATCTACAACATGGTTTTAGAAAAGGAAGATCTACTGTGACAGCTGTAGCAACTTTTTATATGTGAAATATTAAATAACCTAGATGAAGGAAACAAGGTAACAGGCACTTTCCTGGATATGAGTAAAACTACTGATACTGTGAATCAAACAATACTGTTACATAAATTTAAAGCTTATGGAATGAGAGGGGTAGCCTCACAATTACTTACCTCCTATTTGAAAGGCAGGAAACAGTGAGTCAAGCTAACTTATAAAAGCAATGAACAGCTGGTAACAACCAAATCAACCCACAATATAATTCAATGTGGCATGGCAGGAATGTGATATGCAGACTACTACAAACAATAGTGAAATCAATTATAATTTTCTGTCAAATTATTTTATTGCAAATGTGCTACTTGTAAATAAAGAGAAGATTGTGAAAATGCAATTTATGCTTAGCTATAGTCAGAACATGAAAGTACTCAATTTACATTTTTAATTGGCCTTTTTTTGTTGTTGGGAATAACTGTTGACGAGCACATGTCATGGAAAGAACATACAGACCATATTTTTAAGAAAAGCAGTACAAATGCGTATCTACTGAAATGGGTCTCAGCCCTCCTGGACCATGATAGCTTGAGACAAATATACTTCGGAGTGATACATCATCTTCAGTATGGTATTGAGATATGGAGTGGGGTACCATCTGTATACACAGACAAGCTCTTGAGACTACAAAAAAAGGCAGTAAGCGTGGTAGCTAACCATTTGATCTCAAGACAGTTTAATTAGACACCTTAAAGACTAAACTTGAGCATTTATTAACAGAAAAAAGCTGTTATTCAGTATAAGATTTCAAGTTGTAATATATCTTTCTAAAACAGTGTATACAGCATAAGTTTGGTTTTTGCAACAAAAAAAGGATTTTTTTTGCAACAAAAAATGATACTTTCTGAACCTCACTATTTACATCATTGTGTGTGTGCACTTTTGTACATTAACTAAACCTTTGTATATGTGAACTAAAATCTTCGAAAATGTATGAAAACTAACTGTTATATAGATAACAAACAAACAAGTAAGCATTCCGTCTTCAGGCCACTAGTGGCCCATTGGGACCATCCGACCGCCATGTCATACTCAGCTGAGAATGCGGATAGGAGGGGCGTGTGGTCAGCACACCGCTCTTACGGTCATTATGATGGTTTTCTTTGACCGGAGCTGCTACTATTCGGTCGAGTAGCTCCTCAATTGGCATCACAAGGCTGCGTACACCCCAAAAAATGACAACAGTGCATGGCTGTCCGGATAGTCACCCATCCAAGTACTGGCCACACCTGACAATGCTTTACTTCAGTGATCTGATGGGAACCGCTGTATCCACTGTGGCAAGGCCGTTGCCAAACAATCAAATACATCCACTCACATCCCACACCGCTCCTGACACTGTCTGTGCTTAAATCTTCATCAGCATATTCATTGCAGTTTAAACATCTTTAAAAGCTACTTTTCCAAGCATGGCATACTTTATCGCACACCAATGGAAGAATAAGTGTTTGCTTAAAATTTACTTCATAAGATTTTGTTACTTCAGAAACTACTGTCATTAGGGCTCTCATAGCCACCACCTGTTCCTTCTGCAATCTGTCTATCTGTGCTGTGGTATCAACACTTAGATTATGTACCTCCTAAGAGATTAATTCATTCCAAATTTTCTGTAGTTCACTCTCAGTTCTATCTGTTTCTGCAACACATGTATCCACAGATGATTCCATCTTTTCTTGTACTTTATTATCATCTAAGTCAAACCCTCACCCCTCCAAATTGGCAAGTATAGCACCTAAAACAGCAGCAATATCTGAATTGTTGCTTTGCCGAAACACTCTCAACCCTTTTGAGTGCCGGAGATTTGAACATGTATTATGTTAAATCACTTAAAACGCTCATTCACTGTTTCAATATTTCTGAATTTAGCTCCTCTGGTAAGGTGGAAAGTTTTGTCTGTGACTGCAATTTGCTAGGCCGGATCTCTTGCTTTTCCTTACATCATTTATTGATATGCTGTTCTAGTGTTGTGTTCACTGGTTTTACACCAGCAGTTATCTCCTTTAGGTCTAATTGTGTACTAAGTGTTCAAAATCAAACAGGTACATCCACATCCATTTTTCTCATCATCACATGTATAATATCTACGAGAATAGTCTGCCACACAACACAAACACCACCAGGGAAAAACTTCTGGAGGCTATCACCTTGGATGTTATGTGGCTCACCAGAATCTTGCCCCATGTAGATGCTGAACGGAAAACTGGACAAGTGTTTAGGCTGTGTTGCATCACTTTTAAGTGAGTGTGCTGATGACATTGCCATTGCTGCAGATTGACTAGTTGCAGCTGTGATCCGTAATTGCTGTTGTGGATTTTCTGTGTGATTAATACAATAAAGCCATCTGTAGTCATAATAGTCGAAATCTTCCAACTCATGCACTAGTTACTTTCTTCTCCATCATAGTTGTAGTAGAACGATTTAATAATAGCTCACTGACTAACCAAACTTCTTCAGAATTCTGGATTCAGTGCTAGCAATTAATTTTGCACTGCAGTCTCAACTTGGCTGTTGACCTGCATTACTATTGACAACAGATATCAATGCCCAGAAATCCGCATATTCAAAATTCACCAATTCTCTTTAAAATTTCAAGTTTCTGTTTACTACCATGGTTCTTTGTAAATTTTATTTACTTTCAGCTGTATTTGTTCTGGATACTGTCATGGTCACCACATGTGATGTTCTGCTGGTTCTTTACCATATTGGGTGGCGAAGTAAAGCCTGATTGGGAGTTAAGACTTCCTATTGTTCAATCTTGCTCACATTATTTCAGCACACTTTACAATCTCTTGCAATCAAACTTTATTTCTTTAAGAGCTGGACTTACTGTTAGAAGTTAAAGAGTACAAATTCACCATTTGATTGTCAAAATAAATGCGAGACTTCTCATAAACAATTTATCGGATATTGTACTCTTGTTACAATGGTCATGAATTATAAAATTGCTTCAATATTCAGAACATCACCCTTACACTGATAGGGGCAAAAGTCAAAAATGGTCTTTTTTAACAGATTCCAACTAAGTGAGTATATAACAAGTTTTCTCTTGTTCTCATGACATTATACGCACTGTCATGGCCATTCTTCCTCCATGGCTCACACTGTATCTCCAAGGCAGGACCCGATGAAATGGAAAAACTGCCTGACCAGCAGGGACTGTGAATATTGTATAATGTCTAACAACTTCCTGGCTTGCAAATACACTGCATCCATCCATTTCATAATAAATGTGCATAAATAAAACATACATCCAAGGAGTAGATTATCTAATTCATAATGAAAATAAACTTTCAGCAGTGGTTATCATCATTCATTAGTTCAAAAAATGCTTGTGCAACACGTCACTTCACCAAGTGACATGTTACTCTACTTGGCATGGAGAGATGCATAAAACATCGTATCTGTTGAACATCTTTTTTCCAGTCACAGTCATCTTATTCTTACCACATGGAAACTACCCTACCATTCTTATACACTTCTGCTACCTTTTCGCCAATTTGTTGTGGAGTTAGCTGTTTATCATGCTGTTTTCTTTTTCTTTACCCTGTCTTATTTATTTTCATTTCCGAACATTTCAGGTTTCAATCATTTTTCTGACAACCATTTTGTAGTTTGATATAGTTTGTTCTTTACAGCTACACACTGATCAGCCACTTACATAACTACAAAATACAACTATGGTTGGACCAATATTAAAAGTAATTTTGAACGGCCTTTATCACTAATTTATCCTCCCTCCTTTCTTACATTACTAGCACCTACATTCTTGATTTGATGATTTCAGCTAATTATAAAGTACATAGCTTCAATTACAGTTTTCTTTTCTTTTTTCAAACCACTGTCTAGTGGAGTCATGATTCTTACTTTAAATGTAACACACTTTAAATCATGTTTCCACAAACACACACACACACACACACACACACACACACACACACACACACACACACATACCATGTTCACAGAGATAAGCTAATCTTGAACTTTTTCTTCCCCCCCCCCCCCCCCTCTCCCCCTCCAGCAGAAGCGAGCAATAAGCATATTATGTAAAATAGATAACCATACATCTTACAGAAGGCTTTTTAGGGGTCTTGGAATCCTTACAAGCAGTGCCCAATACATTGATTTCACAATGGATTTTGTTGCTTACAATAAAAATCAATTCCAGCTTGACTGTGATCTATACAATCACGATATAAGATACAAAAATAATTTACATGTAGAGTCTGCTTGACAGATCTCTTACTTTCAAGAAGCACTGCATGAACTGCAAGTCAAACATTTCTGTCAGGAACAGTCTTCTGGCTGGCTGGATTGCAATGGAGTAGTCAACTTGAAACTATACAAACTTCTGCAATCGTACTATGCTGTTCCCCAGCAGAGTATGCATGTCCTGTTTGGTCTTAAATTCAACACGTGCTGAACAGGTGGACACCTGTAGAATATGACAGTTTGCTGGACATCTACTTCAGTCGAATGGCTTCACCACCCCACAGTAATAGCACCACCTCCTGTTCAAGGAGAAATAGCTATGTACGTAAGAAGAAACACTATGGAGCAGGCAAAGTGTTTCTAAATATTTACCTTCTAGCTACGATGATAAATGGAAGTCCCTGACTACACTGAGATCTGGAGTTGGCACATCGAAGGTTACTCTGACAATATGAGGCTTCACCGATTGAAATGACACTCATAAAGCAAGAAATTGGAAATCCCAAATGATTCAAAGGAAAATTAAAAACTTACTTAATTGGCAACTCTCTCCACAAATTATCTGAATATCTACATTCAATGACTGAAAATTCCTGTTACTTCAAAACAAGTGACAGAGTTCATTGTTAGGCTCCATAATAAATAATAATGTACTGTCAATGTAATTCAATATTTAAACACCTAGGTAACTATTTTCTTTGAAAAGTACCAATGTTGTAATGAAGTAAATATCAAGCTATCAAGGCATCTCATCATGGGAACTGTAAACAGTAAAATCTATGGGGAAAGACAGAAACTGGAATATATCCAACAAATAATTAAGGACATTGAGTGCAAGTGCTACTCCGAGATGAAGTGGTTGGCATGGGAAAGGAATTCATTGCAAGTCACATCAAACTGGCCAGAAGACCGTTGAAGCTACTCCCCAACCCCAATTAAATCACTCTGAACCCTATGCGTGTTATTTGGTGGTTTATGTATTAGAAGTTCCATGCTACAAAATTGTGCTATTTGAGGTCAGCAATGCATAGATAACCATGTTACTGTAATATGATCAGCTACAATAAAATGTGAGGTAATGGCATGTTAGTGGTTAAAAGTGGAACCATATTTTTATTAAGCGCAAAGATATGGGTGTGAATAAAAATTTCTCCAGCTATTTAGACAACCAACGACTCTTTTCATTTCCATTTATTGCATGAATTTGAAATTTCTGTTTAGTATGAGCTTTGAAGCTATGCAAGAAAATAACTGATAAATTCAAACTTACTTAGTTTATGAGATATGTACGAACAGTGCAGGTGGTAATGTAGTGACGATGAAAGACTGGGACTAGGATTAAGTTCCAGCCCAGCCCCCTTTTTTTAATGTACCTGTGGTCACAGAAAATGTTAAAGCTCTCTCTCAAACATGTTAAAGTGGCCTTGACTCAACTGAAATATTCACAACTTCCTCCATCCATTTTTGAAGGCACCAATTTTCAAAACGTTTAAAAACCATCTGTGGCTGTTGAATGTGCACAAAATGTGACCAAAAACAACTGTTGTTGACCACTGTGGGTGCAGATCACTTTGACGCACAGAATCATGTGGTCTGACAGGTGTGTGTGTGTGTGTGTGTGTGTGTGTGTGTGTGTGTGTGTGTGTGTGTGTGTGTGTGTCGGCGCGTGCATTAGAGTTTGCAATTATAATCCACAGAACACACAAATAAAATTACTTAAATAATTCATCTGCACCAACCATGTTGCTAACACATGTCAGTACGTTCTACACTGGAGCCTATGTCCATATGAAGGTGGCTAGAACATTTAATAAATAATTTTCAAATAAACAAATACACACAATGAAATTTAATTAGCTTTCAATATTACACAGATGGCTTGTGTATATTGATAAAAAATAGCTTCCAGTCAAATATTTATTTACAAACATGTAGGCTGTGTTTCACAAGGGATTTCAGCATTTCCAAAGGAAACAGTTTTGATGCAGACCAATTTAATTTTTTCATTTATTCCTTACAATGGTTGCAGTGTCGTTAATGTCCTGAGTAAAATTCATGACACAATGTTACTCATCTCACCTGTGCATGGAAAATACCACTTAATTGTAAAGAATTAGTTTTCACTGTGGATGAGAGGTAACCATGAGGAGAGTACTGCCAACTTTCAATTTTCATCGCACTGTTAAAGCTATGAAGCACTTGGAATGGAATGCTTCAACTGGACAGATCATCATCTTGTTTGTCTGTGTTACCTTTTTCCAGAACTATCTCTGCAGCAGATGATTCTTCTGTATTACCACATACAATTGCATTAGCAGGCAAGGCACTTCCTGCATCTGTATTAGTTGACAAGAAGTCAGGAATGTAATTCAATGCAGTTCTGGATACAAAGGCAGTATTTAACCACAGGGGAATAAGTGAATGGAGCTTTCTGGCAATGATATGATAGAGAGCTGCATCTGCTGTGTGTGCTATGAGGCAACAGCGAAGAGACTCCTTTTTGCTTCCAGCAATAATACGGACAATGAATGATGCATTTTCAACTTCTGATGGCTCTTGTTCTAGATGCTGTGAAATCAGTGTTTCTCGCTCCATCATAGGGAGTTTAGGATCTAATTTATGTTTTGTGGCAGCCTTCTTGCGCATATTCCACGTGTGCAGTACAGGTTTGCCGGAACATTTCCAACTACGTGGCAGACACTTAGTAATCATACAATCCTCCACAGATACTGGACCCCTTGTATCATCAACTGGTTCTACCTTCAACCTGCAAAATGTTTTGTAAATTAATGCTAATTTTACATACACATATACACAGATGTTTGTACACAAATATATACAACAGGATGCAACAATGAAAATTGCTGTTTTCAAAGAAAATTATATTTATTGTTTTAATTTATTATTCTTTCCCTACATAAATAGCAATTTAAAATGACATATTTTTAAATATGATATCCAGCAAGTGATGTATTGTCAGTAAACTGATTTACTTGACTTCTGAAGTTATGGCTGACAGTTTCTAGCATAACAAGAAACACACAAGCTACTTTTTGGTCAATTTTCACCTTCAAGTGTATGAGGGTCCTTGGCTGTACAGTGTAAACAATGAATTTTAGATACCAAACTGAAAAACAAGAAAAGTCGCGAAGGGCTAAATTGGGCAAGTGCACCAGCCACAGAAGATTGTCCATCAAAGAGACCAGGTGTACAGAGTACGTTTCCTACAAAAGGTGTATGCCATCTTGCTGAAGACACACATTCCCAACATAATTTTTTTAAAAGACTGGGCAAAATAAATTATCAATCACACTGAAAACTAGTTGGGAATTCATCATTGTACATTTGGTTTCTTAGAAAAAAAGTAAGGCACAATGATCTCTAATGTCAATAAAACACACCGAACAGTTACATGTACTGAGTGAAGGAACCTCTCATGTAGTTCTGCAGTGTGCACCACATAGGAAGGCAAATTTTCACATGCATTACGCTGAACATCAAAATCGCATTCACTGAGTTCTTGCATCATAGCTATGGGAGCATAGGCCTCCATGAAGAATTCACCTCACAGAGCATTCGAAAGTTGAAGGGCAGCTGCTTGCTAGCATGCTGGGCATCATCAAGGAGATGCATGCTGCAATCTGACAATTAACTATGTAACCACTCTTTAGAAAGTGGTTATACAGAAATGAGTATTAGATTAAATTCTGTAATACAAAATGACCTAAGGGCCAAAAAACGGTAGTAGTATTTCAGAGTAACAGTTAGTTAAAATTTTACAAAGAGTAGATATTCGAAATAGAGTAAACAAAGTAGTACAAAGGAAATCCAAGGAAGATCTAACAGATCTGTGTTTTGTTTTGAATGTAATATATAAACCAATGCGCAACATTGTTAGGCCTCTTGAGTTTTTGTTTTCACCAGTGGCAAGTGTGTTCACAGTTCTTCCGTGGTAGTTGGAATTTTGGGATTAGAAGCCTAATTAAATTGCATTCTTAGAAATGGATTAGACATTGGAGTGGGGGAGAATAGATTATTTTGGGATAAATTCAGAGAGTGAGTCAATTAGAGGTGACTGGGTGTACGAACACTGATATTCAAGTGTATGGTGATTGTACGTGTTAAACGAAAGCTACGATCATATACTTATCATTGTGAAGAGATTTACTGACAATGCAGGAACTTTTATGTTGAATTAAGAGTTTATTAGCTGTATACGAATTATTAAAGAGCATTGGGACTGAAAATAGTTTGGACCTTATCACACTAGTATCTTTGCCACTTCTTGTGTAGGTGATTCTGCTAATAAACGTACATGTGGAAAATAGTGCCCGTTAAAAGACTAAACTTGTGCTGAACAGACACTGAAAGGATTCGAACCCATAATTAATATTGTGTTGTGAGAATTGAGAAACGTAGACATTATAAGGCCCAGAGACATCTTTATAATACATCGGACATTAATGGCAAAGGACAGTTTCATGGGAAAACATATCTTTGGTGATAGGCACACAAAGGAATGTAGTACAGATTGACTGTTATCATACTGAAACAATACGCACTAGGGTCAACTCTCCTTTCATTGCTCCACTAATGCCATCTCTCATTAATTTAAGAACTTAACTGTGTCACTAAAATAGAAATATATGAGACATTCCCAGTGTTTACTAAATTCCATAATCAGCTAGTACATAGACAATAATATCTGTGAACATTCAAGGGATTCAAGGGTTATTGAAGGAAGCTGATAAACTTTTTTACAAACAGATTTAATAGGATTCAATGGCACGGAATGGTTCTTAACTAGCTGGGACAATATACGGTATACACAAACTTTTGAGATCAGCTCCGCTGCCGAAGGGAGAGGGTGGGGTGGTGGAAAGGGGGGGGGGGGGGGGGGGGGGGGTGGGCGTGCGGCGAAGCGATATCTGTGCAGTCACGATGACAGTGGGTGTGCAGGCATAACTGGGCAGTAGACCATAGGGTTTTACAACAAACACGTGTTTCTCCTTTGGTCAATGCACTGTAGCAACCGCGGCAGATGGTAAATAAATTTCCTCATCCACTGCTTCAAATGATACCATCCTCACCTTCAGTCTTTCACGCCTCTCTTTCTTGTGTCCCTTTCAAATCAGGAAGTTTCATTGTTGCAACATGTAATCAAAAAATAATATACTGGTAACTGTAGCAAGTTGAAAGTTACAAAATATATGATTAGTAACTTTTAAAACAGCACAACAATCTGGTCTCTAAGGAAATCCATTCAATGAACTTATTCTCTAACTGCTTAATACCTTTTCCACTAATCACAGCCAGCAGCCGGAAACAACTACTCTGCAGCAAGGAATGAAAATCTACTGAATGACATGGTGTAATGAATGAAAGTGAGAATAAACCATTGTTGGAGACTGAAAGGAATAGATTTTATAGATATTCAAAACTCTTTAACTACAGCCTCTAATAGTGAATGCAGTATCCAATATGAATCCTCTAGTTCAATATAAAAGAGCGATGTACGATATTTTGGTTGTCAAATAACTGATATAAACTACATCATCCATGTTTCCAACATTAGAGCGACTCTGAAAGTTTGGAGAAAATAATGCTAAATGCTGTTTCAACAAACAAAATCTTAGTGTATTGGGTAGAAATGTCAAAAGGAAGACTAAGATATATGTACCTCAAAATTATTCCTACACCTAACATAAAACAGGACTACTCAAGCCATTCTTCAACTTTAACATCTGTACTTTACTTTAGAGAGCAACTGGTTCAGTTAAAAGTTGGATATACTACTATATATTCAAATACAAGGAAATTTTATCAAACGTATGTCAGAAATTGTAAAATAAAGTCAAGGTGGCTTTGGTTACCCCATGATGTGGACTTACAAGGGCCAATAGTTAGATATCAATGTTTGGCTCATGGTAACTGTGATTAGGAAACTGAAGTTTGGTTCAAATGATCTGGGATTAGGGTAACACGCTGTTCATATGCAGTGCTAAACTCACATACCAAATGCCTTAAACATGCAATATGATGAAGAAATTGTAAACAATTGAGGAGATTTTTTTCAGAAGCCAGTTACAAATCAAGGTTGTGGCTATGTTTGTCCTGTTGAAACGGTCTGGTCAAAAGCCAATATTTGCTGTTGATATAGGTTGATGAAGACTAAGAGTTCTTTCAAAATTCAATATTTGCTCTCAGATAGTCAAAGCCAAAGTCAAGAAACACAAACTGCGCTTTGCTTCTGAGAAACCTGGAAGGGAGAACAACAATTTAGGACACAAATAACAATGGAGGACATCACAGTCAATAACAATGTGAGAAGTGTGTTTTGGACATACAAAAAACATAAACTGTGGCTAAGCCCTTGCTATCAGAACCAACATTAGAAATAAATTAGTGGTTTACACACCAACATAACCTCCTAATTATTACTCAGTTTAAGCCAGTTTTGTCAGAGGGAGGTTTGTGCTAAACGAGTAGCTGTTGAACTATTAGATGGAGGTTAATACAAGTGATTCAGAAATGGTACACATGTAACAGGGAGCTCAGGTGGTACGAAGTCCAGGTCGACAGTGAAAGCATTCAAGAAGTCCAACAAGAACAAGAAAATGGAAGCTATTGCTGTTCATGGGGGCTAGTAGACATCAGTAAACCCAAAAGTCTTAGGAAGGAAAGAACGCAGAGCAGCTGATCTCACTTAGAGCAATATCACAACTTTTCATCACTTAAACAAACTGAAAAAAGATAAATTATTGCTAAAATACATGATAATCACATCACCAAAAGATAGAGGCAGGAAGGAAGAATACTGTTCCAATGTTGTATGCGCCGCAACATTTCAGGCAACGTCACGGATGTCCAAAGACAGATACTCAAATTTGAACACCAAATTTCATGTAACACGAGATTATAGACTGAAAACTGAGAGCGGGACTGCAGCACAACTAAAGATAAGGAAGTTAAATAAGCTATAAAGAATGACATCAAAATAAACAGGTGTAGAGAGAACCACTATTCAAGGAAAATGTCCAAAAGAGATATTTGCTATTCGAACTGAATACAATCTAAAAGTGGAAACATTTCAGTAATTAAACAAAATAAATAAACAAATAAATAAATAAGGAAATCATCAGGCTTTCCAACTAGCTCTTTACCAAATTAAAAAACATACTTTCTATCACTGCTTTAATTTGTCACATAAAACTACTAATGCAGGTATATGTTCAACATGCAGGACTGGTCTACTCACATTAAAAAAGGAACAAGATCTGAAGTAAAAGAACCAATTTATAAAAAACCACAAGTTGCACAAACTACATGCAAAAAAGTTCTATGCAATTTAACAAAGGAGGAAAATTCAAATGTGATTAAAAATATAATGTAATGGGATAGATAAAAACTCTACTAACCAAGCCACGACCGGTGAAAACACATATAAGGGTACTTAAATCTGCAAGCTTTTGGAGTCAATGGCTCCTTCTTCTAGCGGAGGGGTTGAAGGGGAAGGAAGAGGGGTGAAGAAAAGGACTGATAGGTTTAGGAAACAGGGAGAGCTTGAAAAAGTTGCTCAGAACCTTGGGTCAGGGGAGACATACTGGGTGGGAAGAGAAGCAAACACTGATTTGTTGGAGACTGCTCTGGGGAAGATTCGAAAACCTGAGAGCTTAAAAGTGGAAGCCAGGGTAATAAGCAAGTCTGAGATTACTGACAAAACATGTTGCAAGAGTTAATAAGAGCACAAAGCTAAGTGCATTACATGTGATCGATCTAGGAAGCAGAAAACATAGACCAATCTGCAAAGGAAAGATATAGAAAACTAAAAGGGAGTGGACACAGGGGTAGTTACTGTGAGGAAATGCTGTGACTGAAGAAACTGACATAAATTAAAGCCAGGTGGATGGTGAGAACCAAGCATACGTTGTAACACCAGTTACCAGCTGCAGAGTTCTACAAAGCTGGTGTCTGATTGAGGGGGGGGGGGGGGGGGGGGGCATCCAGATGGCATGTGTGGTGGAACATGCCCCGCAACGAGATATTGTGTGTTACCAGTATACACTCTCTGTCTATGCCCATTCATCTTAGCTGATAACTTGGTGGTAGACATGCCAATATAAAAGGCCGAACATTGTTTACGTAACATTGCATAAACAATCTATGGGGCCTCACAGATATATGTTTTGCCAATTATGGGGCTGGTATAGGTGGTGGGAGGAGAGTGTATAGGGCAAGTCTTACAGTGGGGACAGTCAAAGGGGTACATACCATACAGAAATAGGTGCAGAAGGAGCACAGGGTCTGACAGGATATCGCAGAGATTTGGAGGATGACAGAAAGCTATTGTAAGTGTGACGGGCAAAATATTAGACAGAATGGACCTCTTTTCAGGGCATGACTTTAGGAAGTCATAGCCTTATCAAAGAAACTGATTAATACATTAAAGACCAGAATAATACTGAGTGACAAGAGGTGTACTCCTAAGTTGTTTTTTTGCAGCAGTCAGCAGTACTAGGATTGGATTTAATGGCCCTGGAAATCAGCTTTTGAACTGGGCTTGTGGGGTAATTAGGTCCAGTGAAAGCTAAGATGAGAATGGCAGTGTATTGCCATAGAGAATCTGCATCTGAACAAGAACGTTTGCCTAGAATGCCAAGGCTGTATGGGAGGGAATATATGACATGGAAAGGTTGAAAACTGACAGAATGTAAGTTTTGTTGTTAGTAGGTTTAATGTGAACAGAAGTTTGCAGTTGACCTCATCCTCACCAAAGATGAGCTACACAGGAGTACACATCTTCTCACTCTGTATTATCCTGGCCTCGAATGTATTAATCAGCAACTATGACAAGGCTATGACTTCCTAAAATCTTGCCCTGGAATAAGGTCTACTCTGTCTGACATTTTGCCAACCACACCCAGATTAGCCTTTGCCCCCCCCCCCCCCCCCCCCAAATCTCTGCAATACCCTGTCAGATCCTATGCTCTTTCTGCTTCCTTTTCCTTACCCTAGGGTTCCTAACCCCGTGACCATCCTCACTGTAAGACTTGCCCTATGTGCCCTCCTAGCACCATCTGTAACAGCCCAGTAACTGACAAAATACATACTACCAAAGGGAAAGCCACCTGTGAAATGACATGGGTCATGTATCAACTGTTAGGTAAACAACATTTGGCCTCTTACATTGGCATGACTGCCACCAAGATATCAGTCAGGATTAAAGGGCATAGGTAGAGTGTGTATACTGGCAACACACAATATCCTGTTGCAGAGCATGCTGTAGTCATGGCCTCACTGCCTGTTTCATTACACACACCATTTGGATTCTTCCCTCAAATACTAGTTTCTCAACACCACAGGTGGGAACTAGTGTTACACCATTTCCTTGGTTCTTGCCACCCACCTGCTTTAATTTACATTAATTCCTTCAGCCCAGCATTTTAGCATGGCTCCAAAACCTTGCAAATTTAAATTCCTTTATGTACGTGTTCTCTTGCTGCCGCTTTGTGAGTTGATTTTTTTAAATCTATCCCATTATATTATATTTTCAAATAAGGTTAAAATATTTTTTTTTTTTTATGCAATAGAATCAGGCAACACCAAAGCTCTCTGTAGGTGAAATATCATTTTCAAGACAGGTTTGGAGACACAATTTATGCATTATGATTCATTCCTGAACACAAAGAAAGGAAAGGATTGCTTTTCATATTTGGCCGGAAACAAAGACCAAATGAAGGGTTTTCTGATTCATGTACCAGTCAAAATAAAAATATAGTAATGATGGGCACACTAACGGTCTTTACAGAAGAAAGCAGTATATTTAATAAGCTGGTACATTATTTCCCTTTCAATGGTCACAACCATATGCCTCATAACTGAGTGAAAAAAAAAAAAAGGAAAGAAAGAAAAATATTATTTCACTGACTGAATATTGTAAAGTGCTGGAACAACATGGCATCATAAACAAACTAAATAAATATTGGGAAGCAAAGGATCTCATGTCCAGTACACTAAAAGCCCTATGATCTAAGATCCCTTAAAAATGACTGCTCAGCAAGTTTTGGTTTATAAAAAATCTAAGAAGAAGGTATTGTTGTCATTACTGGACACTTATAATGGAAGTCCTGAAGAGGTTGAGTTAAGGAAATCCAGACTCTGAAGCATGGCAGTAAAGAAAGCAGCCACTTAAGAAAAGAAGAATACGATTAGCAAGGAGATGAGGAAAAATGTCTTAAAACTGATGATGAATTTTAACGTACCAGAAGGAGCAGATGAGTTTATGAGGACATTGTTGAAAAGGATCTGTAGGTTCCCAGTTTGTACTGCTGTTGCCAGTATTATGTGTTGAATTTCAATGACGTCTGTTGCATTTTGCATTTCTGCTTATCAAACATTTATGAAAAACTATTATACTAATGTGTTACAGTGTGGTGCACTATTGTATTTCTATACAAAAGAACGATAAATAAGCTTTCTTTGTGATTAATGTTAAAGATGAAAAAAGAGACTGAAAAAATCACATTGACTGCAAATATTAAAAAACTTTTAACTTTCATCTATGCATTTACAGACTTCTGAAAAAACCTGTCACTCTACTCTGATATAAAAAATGAACACTGACAAAAATTAAACAGACAATCGGAATCAAGCATACAAAAGCAGTGTAAATGTTACATTACCTCATTTACATAATTAGTATTTGGGTATGATGTTTAAAAAACATGTTTCCTCAAATATTTACTTTTTTGCCTTTATCAACTTTTGAAAAGGCATTCCTCAATTACAGTTTTATAATTTTCATACTGTCGGCAGTGGCAGCTGATATTCACGTCCAAGTTTTCATTTTTCTCTTGCATTTCCACAACTGCATGAGAGTTCAGGTATGGAGATACCTTTGATGGCTTAACAGACAAATCCTGGCATGAAACATGTGGCCACATACATTACACATAACAGATGGTGGGGGGCATGGCTAGGCCTGGCAAAATTTGCATCTCTGATGTTTTTAATTCTCCTGCCTCAATCATTCCCGCTCAAAATGTAAGACAGCAGCTGAAGCAGCTGTGCACCAATGTTAATGATCTTCTGCTCTAGTGCACCAATTACTTGGGTCAATTTTTAAACTCTTTACATTCTTTTTGAAACGCTCTTGCAGCACTTCAGAGGAGCACCATGGGACCTTCTACCTGTGCTAACTTCACTATACAAAATTTATTGATGAAGTCTGTTGTTTCTCATCTGCTGGACATGACCAATAACGGTGGCTTTCACCCTATACTTAGCCTTCTCACGAACAGTAGTATTTGATAAGAAGTCATCCCATTTGATGTTCATAATGCATCTAAGTGTCTGTTGGTTGAAGTGTTCTAGTTTGTCAAGATCAGGGTGATATATTGTCTAGCTTTCACAACCACAGAGCAGGGTAGAAACAACAACTGTTTGACACACCAGCAGTTTGGTGCATAGTGACTGGGAGACTCAGTGTACGAGACATTCAAAAGCAACATGTGTGGCATCCATCCTTTGCTTGATGTCCTTTTCCGATGAGCAATTAGTTTTCCTAGATAGAGGAAATGATGTATTATTCCAAAGTGTGCTGGAAATAGAGATACTGAAATTCAGGAAAGCAGTTTCAGAGCTGGCTGTGGTAGTACATTTTTTTCGTGTGTGTGTGTATGTGTGTGTGTGTGTGTGGTCAAGCCAAACCATTTGTATGCAGTACTGAAACAATTTACATACAGTTGCGGCTCACAGGGTGGAGAAGCATTGTTATCAGCATACTGCAGTTCAGTTCCCCGAGTGAGGCTTGTGAACCTTTTAGAGTGCAGTCCAGACTGATTAAATAGCCCTCGGTCAAATTTGTATTTAAGTTCTATTCCTACACTGTTTATAGATGTTGCCTCATTAAGAATGGCTGCTAGGTACATAGAAAAAAACTTTGGTGCGAGGACACATCCTCGTTTAAGCCCATTACTAATGGAAATTTATCTAGGTCACAGGACACAAACGGTAATGACTTATGTTGTTCCCTGCAATTCTCCTGCAGTCTGAAGGTGATTCAACAGAATGCTAGTAAAAATTTTACCAGTCACAGACAGCAATGATATGCCATGGTTTACCGCATATGCTTCAGTCGCCTTTTTAAAAATTTGGTGACAGTTGTGGAGCTCTTAATATCAGCTGGTACCTTAAAGGTTTCCTGCATTGGAAGAAACAGGGAGAAGAGTCTGGTTTTTAGAGGCAAGCCACCACTTTGAATGATCTCCAAAGAGAAGTTGTCAGGTCCTTATGCCTTTCTTGGTTTCATATTAACTAGAACCTAGCTGAATTCATGAAATGTCAGTGGGACTGCCACACAATCTTGTGCTGGATGTTGTGACCCACATTCGAGAAAGTCATCAGCAGCAGTAGAAATACAGTTTAAGAGTAAGCTGAAATGGTCTTTCCCGCATTCAACATGTCCTGACTGTCAGTGAGGATTGTTGTACTGTTGGCAGCTTTCAGAGCTCCTGATGACAAACGAACAGGCCCATATAATTATTTTATTCCACATAAAAACTCCGCAAGTCAATGGCATCTGGCATCCACGCTCCAAGTTTTGGCATCTCATTGACTATATCATCACTCGACAGTGTCAAGAAAGATGTCCTGATCCCAGAAACAGCTTGAAATGTTGATTGTTGCTGGACTGACCACAAACTCCTGTTTAGCATTCTGGGGATCCTCACCCATCGTAAACCACATCCTACTTCTCAAATCATTCCATGAGAAAATTCCATATAAATGGCCGGTAGAATGAAACTGTTTGCTCTCTAGCAAGACACATTTTTGGACTGACTTACAAATACCACAGTTAACAGAACAGGTGTTAAACAAAACCGGACGACTTAAAAAACATTATCGCGAAGACTGCAGAGGAGGTAATTGGTTTTGATGCAAAGAAGTAAAATTGCTGGTTTGATGACAACAATGCAGAGATTAAGAACCTCATAAGCGTCAAGTGGGATGCGTAACAATCTCTTGCTCCAGATCAATCCTCCGCGGAAATGAAAACACACTTTCAAGGGCTGAAGCAGAAATGTCAAACTGAAAAAAAGCGAACTGGTGGCAACAAAAAGCCAAGGAACTTCCAAAGACTATCACTGCCAGGAACCTGCCATTTTTCAGATCAAGTTTATTACAAATGAAGCTCAAGATTTTTTTGCTGCAATTTTGGCTTTACTTCCCCCCATGAACCATGGACCTTGCCGCTGGTGGGGAGGCTTGCGTGCCTCAGCGATACAGATAGCCGTACCATAGGTGCAACCACAACGGAGGGGTATCTGTTGAGAGGTCAGACAAACGTGTGGTTCCTGAAGAGGGGCAGCAGCCTTTTCAGTAGTTGCAGGGGCAACAGTCTGGATGATGGACTGATCTGGCCTTGTAACAATAACCAAAACAGCCTTGCTGTGCTGGTACTGCGAACGGCTGAAAGCAAGGGGAAACTACAGCCGTAATTTTTCCCGAGGGCATGCAGCTTTACTGTATGATTAAATGATGATGGCATCCTCTTGGGTAAAATATTCCGGAGGTAAAATAGTCCCCCATTCAGATCTCCGGGCGGGGACTACTCAAGGGGATGTCGTTATCAGGAGAAAGAAAACTGGCGTTCTACGGGTCGGAGCGTGGAATGTCAGATCCCTTAATCGGGCAGGTAGGTTAGAAAATTTAAAAAGGGAAATGGATAGGTTAAAGTTAGATATAGTGGGAATTAGTGGAGTTCGGTGGCAAGAGGAACAAGACTTCTGGTCAGGTGACTACAGGGTTATAAACACAAAATCAAATAGGGGTAATGCAGGAGTAGGTTTAATAATGAATAGGAAAATAGGAATGCGGGTAAGCTACTACAAACAGCATAATGAACGCATTATTGTGGCCAAGATAGATACGAAGCCCACACCTACTACAGTAGTACAAGTTTATATGCCAACTAGCTCTGCAGATGACGAAGAAATTGAAGAAATGTATGATCAAATAAAAGAAATTATTCAGATAGTGAAGGGTGACGAAAATTTAATAGTCATGGGTGACTGGAATTCGGTAGTAGGAAAAGGGAGAGAAGGAAACGTAGTAGGTCAATATGGACTGGGGCAAAGAAATGAAAGAGGAAGCTGCCTGGTAGAATTTTGCACAGAGCACAACTTAATCATAGCTAACACTTGCTTCAAGAATCATAAAAGAAGGCTGTATACATGGAAGAAGCCTGGAGATACTGACAGGTTTCAGATAGATTATATAATGGTACGACAGAGATTTAGGAACCAGGTTTTAAATTGTAAGACATTTCCAGGGGCAGATGTGGACTCTGACCACAATCTATTGGTTATGACCTGTAGATTAAAACTGAAGAAACTGCAAAAAGGTGGGAATTTAAGGAGATGGGACCTGGATAAACTAAAAGAACCAGACGTTGTACGGAGTTTCAGGGAGAGCATAAGGGAGCAATTGACAGGAATGGGGGAAAGAAATACAATAGAAGAAGAATGGGTAGCTTTGAGGGATGAAGTAGTGAAGGCAGCAGAGGATCAAGTGGGTAAAAAGACTAGGGCTAGTAGAAATCCTTGGGTAACAGAAGAAATATTGAATTTAATTGATGAAAGGAGAAAATATAAAAATGCAGTAAATGAAGCAGGCAAAAAGGAATACAAACGTCTCAAAAATGAGATCGACAGGAAGTGCAAAATGGCTAAGCAGGGATGGTTAGAGGACAAATGTAAGGATGTAGAGGCTTATCTCACTAGAGGTAAGATAGATACTGCCTACAGGAAAATTAAAGAGACCTTTGGAGAAAAGAGGACCACTTGTATGAATATTAAGAGCTCAGATGGAAACCCAGTTCTAACCAAAGAAGGGAAAGCAGAAAGGTGGAAGGAGTATATAGAGGGTCTGTACAAGGGCGATGTACTTGAGGACAATATTATGGAAATGGAAGAGGATATAGATGAAGATGAAATGGGAGATACGATACTGCGTGAAGAGTTTGACAGAGCACTGAAAGACCTGAGTCGAAACAAGGCCCCCGGAGTCGACAACATTCCATTGGAACTACTGACGGCCTTGGGAGAGCCAGTCCTGACAAAACTCTACCATCTGGTGAGCAAGATGTATGAGACAGGCGAAATACCCTCAGACTTCAGGAAGAACATAATAATTCCAATCCCAAAGAAAGCTGGTGTTGACAGATGTGAAAATTACCGAACTATCAGTTTAATAAGTCACAGTTGTAAAATACTAACGCGAGTTCTTTACAGACGAATGGAAAAACTGGTAGAAGCCGACCTCGGGGAAGATCAGTTTGGATTCCGTAGAAATGTTGGAACACGTGAGGCAATACTGACCCTACGGCTTATCTTAGAAGCTAGATTAAGAAAAGGAAAACCTACGTTTCTAGCATTTGTAGACTTAGAGAAAGCTTTTGACAATGTTGACTGGAATACTCTCTTTCAAATTCTGAAGGTGGCAGGGGTAAAATACAGGGAGCGAAAGGCTATTTACAATTTGTACAGAAACCAGATGGCAGTTATAAGAGTCGAGGGACATGAAAGGGAAGCAGTGGTGGGGAAGGGAGTGAGACAGGGTTGTAGCCTATCCCCGATGTTATTCAATCTGTATATTGAGCAAGCAGTAAAGGAAACAAAAGAAAAATTCGGAGTAGGTATTAAAATCCATGGAGTAGAAATAAAAACTTTGAGGTTCGCCGATGACATCGTAATTCTGTCAGAGACAGCAAAGGACTTGGAAGAGCAGTTGAACGGAATGGATAGTGTCTTGAAAGGAGGATATAAGATGACCATCAACAAAAGCAAAACGAGGAAAATGGAATGTAGTCGAATTAAGTCGGGTGATGCTGAGGGAGTTAGATTAGGAAGTGAGACACTTATAAAGTTGTAAAGGAGTTTTGCTATTTGGGGAGCAAAATAACTGATGATGGTCGAAGTAGAGATGATATAAAATGTAGACTGGCAATGGCAAGGAAAGCGTTTCTGAAGAAGAGAAGTTTGTTAACATCGAGTATAGATTTAAGTGTCAGGAAGTCATTTCTGAAAGTATTTGTATGGAGTGTAGCCATGTATGGAAGTGAATCATGGACGATAAATAGTTTGGACAAGAAGAGAATAGAAGCTTTCGAAATGTGGTGCTACAGAAGAATGCTTAAGATTAGATGGGTAGATCACATAACTAATGAGGAAGTATTGAATCGGATTGGGGAGAAGAGAAGTTTGTGGCACAACTTGACCAGAAGAAGGGATCGGTTGGTAGGACATGTTCTGAGGCATCAAGGGATCACCAATTTAGTATTGGAGGGCAATGTGGAGGGTAAAAATCGTAGAGGGAGACCAAGAGATGACTCCACTAAGCAGATTCAGAAGGACGTAGGTTGCAGTAGGTACTGGGAGATGAAGAAGCTTGCACAGGATAGAGTAGCATGGAGAGCTGCATCAAACCAGGTTCAGGACTGAAGACCACAACAACAACAACAAAGTTCACTTTTTAAATGCAAAAGGGAATATATAGCATCTTCTATGAACTGTTATAGGCTGCTTAACACTGACAACATTTTAGATTTGCACATCTATCTCATCATACACTATTGGGAACACAGTCCTTTCCCAGTGATTTGGAGCTTTTCTGAAAAAATTTCACCCTTACACTTTCTTCCTCAGGTTTATTTTTATTACAATAGCAAAACAGATTTTTAATATTTCCCATTTTGTCTCTTCATCAACTGTAAGAGTGCCAATAGCGCAAACATCAGGTTTAACATCATATATTTGCACTTTACTTTCCTTTGTCACAGCAGGAATTCCTTTTCTATATTAAAACAAGAATCAGACAAATTACTTAGAATTAGATCTGAATGAGAATACTGCAGCAAAAACTCCCCATTATCATCTCTTGAATCTGAATTACTGGCATTCTGCAGAGAGAACTCCACATATTGTCTCCTGAATCTGAGTTACGGGGGCATTTATACTTCTCTTTCTTGAAATGCTTATTTTAGGTGCAAAGTTGTAGTCTTGTGCTTCCAAAATTTCTACTCCTTCAGTGCCTCTTCCAGCTAGAATATGAAGTTTGCTTTTATTCTGTAACTTGACGGGTTGGGTCTGCTCTCTTGTAGAAAACCTTCAAATGACTATTGCTAGAACAAAAATTTTCATATAGTTCTAATTTACTACCTGGAGGCCTCTTCAGAAAATGTTTCCAGTCTAGAGGCACAACCCCTGCTGCTTTAAAACCAAACTTCAAGTTGTTCTTGATGGTTTCTTCACCTAACCCAACAACACAATTCATCAGAAGTTGAGGGAACTTGTCTTTAAACATAGTGTCACAATTCTTATTTTTCAATTCATGTAAAATGTCATGTCACTTTTGTTACAATGGCCAAAAGAAAGCTACATTTAGTGGTTGTGTACAGTGTGTAGTGTGCACTATATGGGGGTGGCAGCACAAACTTGATGTTTTTCTTGCATTCTTCAGTGATATGTGATGATAAGTGGCTTGCCAGGTTATCCCCCACCAGAATCTTAACAACCTTCTTGTCGAAAACACAGAACTGCTATATTCAAGTACAAGTCTTCATGTATTTCTAGGATAAATTGTCAACTCTTAATCTTTTATAGACAGCACCCTTTGGTAATTTTTGGTCTATATGTAATACAGATTTCCTGCCTTAAAAGTGATATAAGAAGAAAGTAGGATTCCATCAGCACTTCTCAAAAACGTAACTGATGTGCTTAAAAACTTCGAGTAATCACTAATGACTTCAGGATGGCATGTGTCTTTTCTAACTGCAATCCCCCCCCCCCCCCCCCTTTTTGGTGGTCATTTGCCCTGTTTGTTTCATCATAATTCACTATCGTGCATCAGTCAAGGTCCAAGAGCTAGACTATGAGCTTCATCAAACTAACTGTTCATTGTTTATTTGCTCACAGCTTCCCAGTTGTCTTAATATTTTGGTGCAAACAATTAGTAAGGGTGGTATTGTGTCTCTTTATGAATCCTTCAGCAAAATCAGGGCTTGGCATTTTGTCTTTAAATCACTATTCATTCCATCCAGTTCAGTCAAGATAGGCCTTCGACAACCAACCCGATATTAAACACTACTAACGGGGATCCCCAATTTCCATCCACCCTCACACAGTTTACTCTTCAATGGAGAATTTTCAGAAGCCTGCCTAAATGCAAGACCATTCTCCATTGCTTTTACAGCTTTTTAAATCTACCTTTGGTATAATCTTAATATTTTCAAACGTCAACATGTCTTTGATACTTTTGGACCATACTGTTTCATAAAATTAAAATAAGTGACAATACGGCAATTATTTCTTTTAGATTTATACTCTATAGCATGGGGTAACAAAAACCACTCTTTTGCAGGTAGCATATGTTGCCCATATATGACATGACTGCAAACTTTTCAACACTAAAAAAGAACGGTTTTGGAAACAAATGTTGTGAAGTAGCAAAAGAGTTAAAGTATTGTTTGAGGTTATGTTGGAAAGTGGTGGCATTAAAATTTGTTGTGGAACACCATTACAGCAAGAAAAGTTTTGATGGACATAAAACGGTGCTAAAATTTATCTGGAAGAAAAGTGATTATGTAAATTTACCTTCAATTGTCAACCTATTTTCCAAGACGTAGAGAAAAACTTACACACACAACAGCAACAACAAAACCTTCCAAGCTCACGACAATGATGCCAATAGCAGCATTTAAAGATTGCCCAGCAAAATGGCTTGTGTTACCCCAATGGTTGAAGTATCCTCATTTTATGGTAGTTTCTTTCATTTTATGTCATTTGTTTTAAAATGGATATGACAGGGCAGTTATCAGTGTCAGTACAGCACAACTAAAGCTAGGCTGCAACATTTTAATCGCTCCCTCCCAACACTTTGGTGAGAAGAGACAAACGACCAATAGCTGGTTATTATCTCATTCATGCAACACACAGGTGGGACCCTGTGTCAAAGGGCAGTGCCCAGGCAACTTAACAGGATTCCATTTTGTCTCAGAGGCTGTAAAGAACTACACTTTGATAAGGGGTTGTTTCTACTGACTTCTTCAGGTTCTCATCTCTCATTTGCATGACCCGGTGAACACCGCACGTAGGTGTACTTTACAATTTGCCACAGTAGTTATTAAGCAGCTATCACGCATATCTCCTTGACTGCTATCTCCCCCCCCCCCCCCCCATCCAAATTCCTATATGACTTCGTATACTTTAAAGAGTATCATATCCTTCCTACTTAGAGTACACAAAGGGGTGTGTGCTGTGTTCCAGATCCACTTTAGTTTGATTCATGAAAAATGGCGGGTTGCACAATTCAAGGCAGTGTTACTGGTTCCAAGGGCCAGTTGTGGTGGGCACGTACACGTATCTTGCACTCGAAGAACGTATGTACCCTGTAAATTGTCTCTCTTGTTTGCTTATATAGAATTTGTCATTTACCACCACCAGCAGTGAAAAATCACAGCAAATGGAATAAAAATTTACTAAGTAACTCACTATAATCATATTTAACACTCACACTGGCAACGACATTCACAGCAGAGTGCTCAGAACACTGCTAAACACCCTAAGTGTGTAGAGCAATCCTAAACTTGACTGCCATCATTCCTGACCTGTAGAAAGATTTTTTTGCTGGATACATGATCTGTACACCTTAGAGTGCACTCTCAGAATAAGAGCAAAGAGATTTTGTAATTTAAATAAATCTCATCTCTTCCCATGACCTCAAGACAGCATGTACCTCAGCATTCCACATGATATAAGGGTGTGCTGCCTTTGAATTTTTTGTATGAAAACTTTTAAAGCTTTTTAAAGTAAGCAAATGTTATTAACATTCTATGTCTTTATTCTACATGTCTACATATTTGCAACCAACTGCCACTGCAGGAGTCTGGATTGTTATGTGTAACATGGCGATCTGTAATATAAGTTCTACGTCAGTGTGTGAGTAACAGCTTGCTGTAATCGAGTTACGAATTCAAATAGTTTATCTAGACATGGAGGATCCTCTCCTTCAGCATAACAGTTCCAGGCCACACTCGAGTTTTGCAACATCTGCAACAATGGTTCATGTCATCAATCATCCTCCATATAGTCCCGACTTGGCCCCATCTGATTTTCATCTGTTCCCACAACTTAAAGAACACTTTTGGGGGCTTCACTTTGATAGTGATGAAGCAGTGCATAAACTGGTCTCTCGTTGGGAGAAATGTGTTTGCCCACCAGGGTGACTATGTTGAGAAATAAATATGCAGACATCAAGAATAAAGAAGTAGAATGTCAATAACATTGGTTTTATTTTAAAAGTTTTCAAAGTTTTCATATAAAAAAATCAGAGTCTTTACTTTTCAGCACATCTTTGTACATTCATCTAGTAGTCAGCTCTCGAAGGCACTATAAGGTAAATCTATGGAGCAGCCAAGGCAACTCCTCTGCTTACACTCATGAATATAAACTATTACATTACAGAAGTGATGCCAGAAGACACTGTAAATCCTCATTTTATTAATCAGTGCCAGAGTACTATCCCTCTTATATTTAAGGACATACACATTCATGTTGGGCCTCAAGAGTCAATAATGGTACCTCCATGCTTTTGCAAGAACTGGAATCTGATCCATTTGAAGTAACACTAGATCTGTTTTCACTAAGATATGATATGGATAATTATCCATGGGTAACTAGAGAATGGAATTTTCACAGGTGAGCAATTAAGCGGGTGGAATACGAGTGACTGTGTGTTGGACCAGAACTGCCAAACACTTTATGAGGAGTTCCAACTGGATGGATAGTGGTGGCTCAGTGGTCCTGTAGGCTCCAGCAGCCAGTCTTACCCCTTTATAGTGGATACCTTCCATTATCTTCAGATTTTTACATCTTGCTGACATATGCACATTGTTTCTATAAGACAACTGAGGGTTCACACTATGAAAATTAAAGTCAGTCTAGATAAAATGTCTGTAACTTCATATTCTGTGTGTACACAAATGCAAATTCACAGAAGAAAAAGTAGCTAATAAATTCACAAACATTATTCAGCTTCATATAAAAGTCAGTATAGAAGCGAGGATTAGCGATTATGATGCCGTTATAGTAACTATGATTACAAAAGCTAATAAATCAGTCAAGAAGGCTACAAGGGTGTTTCTTCTAGATAGAGAAGATAAGCAGTTATTAACTTATCACTCAGACAGTGAATTGGCATCACTTAGTTGCAGTAAGATGAATGGAAAGGAATTATGGGCAAAGTTTAAGCAAATTGTAAATTTTTGTCTGGAGACTTATGTGCCTAGTAAGTGGATAAAGAATGGTAGAGACCCACCATGGTTTAATAATGAAATTTGGTGGATGCCGAGGAAGCAGAGGCTCTTGCACTCTCACTTCAAAAATGATGACAAGTGAAGGTTAGTAGAGATTTGTGCGTCTGTGAAAAGATCTATGAGCAAATCATACAGCAACTACCACTGTCATGCCTTAGAAAAAGACCTGGCAGAGAACTTGAGAAAATTCTGGTTGTATGTAAAATCACTCAGCAGATTAAGGTATCTATTCAGTTCCCTTGTTGACCAGTCTGGTGTGGCAACAGAAGATAGCGAAACAAAAGCCGAAGTTTTAAATTTCACACAGAAAAACCGTACAGACATACTGTCATTTGACCATTGGACAGGCTCCTGTATGGACAACATAGTAATAAGCATACCCGGCACAGAGAAACAAAGATTTGAAAGTAAATAAATCATCAGGTCCAGATGGAACCTCAGTTCAATTTTACAAGGAGTACTCTATAGCATTGGCCTCTTACCTAGCTTGCATTTATCGTGAATCTCCAGCCCACTGTAAAGTCCCATGCGGCTGGAAAAAAGTGCAGGTGCCTCCAGTGTATAAGAAAGTTAAAAGAATGGACCCGTAAAATTACAGACCAATATACCTAACTTCTGTCTGCTGCAGAATCCTTGCACATATTCTCAGTTCGTATATAATAAACTTTCTTGAGACTGAGAAACTTATGTGCATGAATCAGCAGGGTTTTAGAAAGCAGCACTCATGCAAAACTCAACTTGCCCTTTTCTCACATGATATACTGCGAACTACGTATGAAGGGCAACAGGCAGATTCTATATTTCCACAAAGCATTTGACACAATGTCCCATTACAGGCTGTTTCTGAAGGTACAAGCATATGAAATAAGTTCACGGACATGTGATTGGTTAAAAATTCTTAAATAATACAACCCAGTATGTTGCCCTCAGTGGCAAGCGTTCTTTAGAGACAAGGGTATCATCAGGAGTGCTCCAGGGAAGTGTGATATGACTGTTGTTGTTATCCATATACATAGATGATTTGGCTGACTGGGTGGGCAACAATCTGCAGTTGTTTGCTGATGATGATGTGGTGAATGGTAAGGTGTCAAAGTTGAGTGACTGTACGAAGATACAAGACGACTTAGACGAAGTTTCCAGTTGGTGTGACGAATGGCAGCTAGCCCTAAACGTGGAAAAATCTAAGTTAATGCGGATGAGTAGGAAGATCAAACCTGTAATGTTCAGATATGGTATTACTAGTGCCCTGCTTGACACAGTCAAGTCATTTAAATATCTGGGAATAGCACTACAAAGTGATATGAGGTCGAACAAGTATGTGAGAACTGTGGTGGGGAAGGCAAATGGTCAGCTTCACTTTACTGGCAGAATTTTAGGAAAGAGTGGTTCACATGCAAAGGAGACTGCATATAGGATGCTGGTGCGAACTATTCTTGAGTACTGCTTGAGTGTTTGAGAACTGTACCAGGTCAGACTGAATGAAGTAATCGAAGTAGTTAAATTTGTTACCAGTAGGTTCAAACACCATGCAAGTGTTATGGAGATGTTTCGGGAACTAAAATGGGAATCTCTGGAGGGAAGGCAATGTTCTTTTCAAGAAACATTATTGAGAAAATTTAGATATCTGGCATTTGAAGCTGACTGTCGAACAATTCTACTGCTGCCAACATACACTACATGTAAGGACCATGAAGATAAGATATGAGAAATAGGACTCATACATGTTGCTCTATTGATAACTGTGCCAATGGGATCCCACAACACATCAATGATGACATTTATCCTACGAAATGAAGTAAAATGCAATTTTCATGATATATGGTTCATCAGGAAATGCATGAATAAGTTTTATCTTACAAGAACTTACAAGTACCTGTACAATTACATAAAATCCATACCTTACAAATCTAGTTAAAAATTCAGGAACAAGTGCAACAACAGCATGTGTCCAACGTGCAAATAGCATTTGTCTGGCTGACTCAGCAGCAATGTCCACTGCACCAAGGTACTCTGGCTTTAGAAAAAGGTCTGCACTTAAAGTTGAACTGTCATCCACTTCCCTTGGGACACACAAATCCTTAAAAAGCAATGCTGGTGCTCCTGAAAATATCACACATTGAGTAAGGTGATTAGCTACAATATAAACAAGACAGAAAGCATCTTATAGATACATTATAGTTTTACAGATTAAAAACGTTGAACAGGTGGGAATGTGAAGTAGAGAAAGACAGAAAAGTTATTCAACAGAAGAAAGAGAATGGGTGAAGGCAGAATATTTGAACTGCTTGCATGCAAGTAATAAGTACACATGCAAAGGGGTTGCAACAGATAAGAGGTAGAAAAGAGATCAGTTGTAGTTATTCAAGCAACAATGTAGGAAAAGACAGATTGCTAGTTACTGTAAACATTACACATTAAGTTTGGAGTCATTTAATAGACACTCACACATATGCTTTCAGCCACAACCTTTGTCAGAAAAAGAAAGAGAAACACTTCTTGTGCATTCTGGGCTGAGATGCCAGTCTGTAGTCGTGCATACATGAGGAGTGTTGGCTTGTGTGATTGAATGGTGTGTGTTTCTTTTTCTTGTGCCTGTCTGCAACTTAACATGTCTATCTTTCCTACATTGTTGGAATTTCCACTGTTAGATTATTTTTACATTCAGTTGAGCCAATTTAGATCTCTTTCTTTTTCTTTCTTTCTCTTTTTTCAAAAACTTAAATCAATGTTGGCAGATGTATCTGAAGTCCACTCTACTACAAACATGCTAATTGTTCAAATCACTGCAGCGCCTTTAACCGTGGTTTAGATTGGCAAACCCAATGGGATAGGACTGAGTGAGTTGTATGAGTAAGAGTGTTCAATCAAATTACATGTGGAGTCAGTGGCTAAGGAATATATGCCACTGTGGCGTAATATTGTGGGGGTTAAAGAGCGGGAGAGGCAGGGATTTGGGGGAGAGGTGCAAGAAACAAAAGTAGAAAGGAACTGTGTGTATCAGAAAGGGGATATTTTATAAATGTAGCCAATGAATGTGTGGATTTTTTTATCATGCCATATTTATTAAACTTCTTGGAGAACCACTTCTTAAAATGAGTCATTCCACTAATGGCTCCAAAATAGAAAGTGACTCAAGAAAGTATAAGGAGCCACAAAATAATCAGATGGTTTTTGCTGCGGCGTGATGAGCGAATGGATGGTGTGGGGTGGTGAGGAATGGCAAATTTCAGAGCCTACAGATGGACATTTTTAGTAGCCAGGAGTAGTGATCAGCTGAGCTTTGTGCGTTTGTTGTCAAGGTACTTTTTAAAAATAGCGATTCCTGTGTTGCTGTGCAGCGGCAGTTCTGTAGGCGTTTTAATTTAGATCCATGAGGAAATGTTGCAACATGCAACACAATTATGCTGTGGTTGAGTAACTTCATAGCTACTGGTTCAGCATTGAAACGGGAGTCAACAGGCTGTCCAGTATCAGGCTGGATGCCATAGAATATTGATAGAGTAAGAGAAGCTGGCGAAGTCAGTCCTCGGCAGCTAACCCGTAAACAAGCTGCTGCTTTCCATATGTCTGACCGCCCAGTAGGACGAATGTTGCAGTCTGATCTGCATGTCCATCCATACAAAATGGCTATTGTTCAGCAGTTAAAGCCCAATGGCTATGCAATGTGAAAAGCATTTGCAGAGCATATGATTGATTTGATGACAGATGAAAAAATTTTCTTGACGAGCAACGAGGTGCATTTTCATCTGGATGGTTATGTAAACAAACAGAACTTTCATTATTGGTCAGCTACAAATCCTAAAGAACTGATGAACGTTTTCTGCATAGTTCTAAGGTCACTGTGTGGTGTAACAAAAAGTTGTGTCATATGGCCATACTTCTTTGAAGAGGGTGGTCAAACTGTTACGGTCAATTCGCAATGTTATCTGGTGATGTTACAACGCTTCCTGATCCCTGAACTTTGGAGAAAATGCTTAGTGTACAGTAGGATGTGTTTCCAGCAGGAAGGCTCAACTGCCCATACAGACAAATGAGGTGATGGACTTTCTGTGGCTGAGTAATCTCATGTTTCGGCGATATTGCATGGGCAGTACGCTTGCCTAATGTAAGCGTTCATGATTTTTTTCTTGTGGGGTTTCTTGAATTAAGAGTCGACACACACAGGCCCCACACACTGGGTGAACTTAAGGTGGTCATAACTCAAGAAATCGCCAACCAGTCTCCTGCAATGTTAGGGGAGATCTTTGACAGTTTTGGTGCGAGACTGGAAGAGTGTTTCATCACAGAAGGGCACCATTTGGAGGACGTCATCTTCAAATCTTAAACTGATGAAATCTGTTGTTCCAATGTTATTTTCTTTAATTTCCATTAGCACCATTCTGTAATTACCAATAAAACATTTTTATCACTCTTAACATTTGTGTTATTTGTACTTTAAAACTGATCTTTTTGCCACTCCCTGTATGAAAACATTCAGTAATAAACCACATAACAGGAGTGCACTAGACAAGCCACATAAACATGGAAGCAACCTCATTTTCATTACGAAAATCAGTCTCTGAAGCATTCAATTCACAAAGATACTGAAATAAATTTGCTGAATTTGTTCGTGATATCTCTGATGTATTTGCACAGTGGATTTGGAATGAATCCCACAGTTCAGGAAAATAGTGTAAGGGGCATTGTTAAGTAATGAAAGTTGGTGATAAATACAGATTGATGTCATTTCAAAAAGGTTTCATCATGTGTAACTTGAAGTTTTAAAGGCATAATCACGTGAAGATGATTGCGAAGGTTTCATTATGTCAATCAAATCACTTTTTGTACATTTCTGAACATTAAAAAATCTGAATGTGAGCCAAGTTTAATTTTTATACTTAGTCTGGACAAACTTTCTCTAGGTTTTTTATAAGAAACTTACATCGTTTAAAGGAAGAAATGGGTGCACTACCTGAATATGATGTGTTAAACAGTAATATTTCATCTGGAACCATGAGGCTTACACACACAAAAGAAAATCTGTGTCTTATTGGGATGTAGACACAGATGATGGGTATAAGCTTCAATACCCTTTAAACTGCAGGCCACAGAGCACTGAAGTTTAGTTTAATTTAATTTGTGTGTTCCACAGATCATAATGTAAGGCTATGTTTAATTTTTGAGGATAGCATTGGTCGTTTCATTCATCTACCATGTGAGTTTGTTTTGTTGTGGTTCCACAATTAATCAGCAAAACGTGTACATAGATAGTTATTTTTTGCACTAAATAAAGAACTATTATTATAGCTGAGAAGCAGCTAAGAACAAATATTAACACAACTGTATTTTCTGTTCAAAAAAATACTAGCAAACCTGGAATTGCTCCACAATGGCAACATGTGTATGAGCACTGGATATACATCCTAATCTGGAGTACACCAGGGAATTGTGTAAGGATGCAAATTTTGAATAAAAATTGTTATTTTGTCCACTTTGAAGCCACTAGCATGGGACTTCAAGTTATAATAAATCACATAGACAAAAATCTCCTTTGTTTTTAGTTTTTAAAGTCTTTTATTTATTTTTTTGTACACAATACAATTACAAAAATTCAGAATGTATAACAATATTCACTTTTTATGTACTCTGTGTAAGAGTATGAACTGATTTTCTGAATTACCAGTTCATGAAAGGGCTACTTGCTCTGAAAGGGCAAATGTTATTGGATAGCTCCTAATATCATGTCAGCCCTAACTTTGCACGCCAAAGTGCAGCAACTCAACATGGCATGGATTCAACACATGGCTGAGAGCCCCTGCAAAAATATTCAGCTATACTTCCTCAATAACCGTCCATACTTGTGAAAGTGTTGTCAATGCAGGATTTTGTGCACGAATTGATCTCTTGATTATGTCTTATATATGTATGACAGGAGGCATGTCAGGTGACTTGGGTGGCCAAATCATTTGCTCAAATTGTCCAGAAAGTTCTTCAAAGCAATTGCAAACAACTGTGGCCAAGTGACATGGCATAATATCATCCATAAAAATACCATCATTTGGGAACTTGAAGTCTATGAACGGCTGCAAGTGGTCTCCAAGCAGCCGAACATAACCAGAACCCAGTCCATTCTGTGTAAACACAGCCCACACCAGTGCGGAGCCACCATCAACTTCCACAGTACTTTGCTGTCAACTTGGATCCAAGGCTTTGTGAGGTCTGTGCCATACTTGAACCTTATCATCAACTCTTACCAAATGAAATTGGGACTCGTCTGACCAGACCACATTTTCCAGATATCTAAGGTCCAACTGTCATGGTCATGAGCCCAGGCGAAGCACTGCAAGTGATGTCATGCTGTTAACAATGGCACTTGTGTTGGTCATCTGCTGCCATAGCCCAGTAACACCAAATTTAATTTCAGTGTCCTAACGGATACATTAATCGTGCATCAAACATTGATCTATGCTGTTATTTCACACAGTGTTGCCTGTCTCTTTGCACTGACAATTGTACGCAAACGCTGTTGCTTTCAGTTCTTAAGTGATGGCCCATTGGCCACTGCATTGTCAGAGGTGAGAAATTTGGTATTCTCAGCACACCTCTCGACAATGTGGATCTCACAATATTGAATTCCTTAACGATTTCCAAAATGGAATGATCTACGCGTCTGCCTCCAACTACCATTCCACATTCAAATTCTATTAATTCCTGTTGTGTGGCCATAATCATGTAAGAAGCCTTTTCACGTGAAACACCTGAGTACAAATGACAGCCTCTTTATATGCGCATATCACTATCCCATGACATTTGTCACCTCAGTGTACGACTGATCACACTAAAGACATTATGATTGTAAATCAATTTCAACATAATGAGATTTTCACTCTGCAGCGGAGTGTGCGCTGATATGAGACTTCCTGGCAGATTAAAACTGTGTGCCCGACCGAGACTCGAACTCGGGACCTTTGCTTTTCGCGGGCAAGTGCTCTACCATCTGAGCTACCAAAGCACGACTCACGCCCGGCACTCACAGCTTTACTTCTGCCAGTATCTCGTCTCCTACCTTCCAAACTTTACAGAAGCTCTTCTGCATCGCAGGGAAATGGATAGGTTAAAGTTAGGTATAGTGGGAATTAGTGAAGTTTGGTGGCAGGAGGAACAAGACTTTTGGTCAGGCGAATACTGGGTTAAGAAAACAAAATTAAATAGGAATAATGCAGGAGTAGGTTTAATAATGAATTAAAAAAATAGGAGTGCAGGTAAGCTACTACAAACAGCATAGTGAACGCATTATTCTGGCCAAGATAGACACAAAGCCCACACCTACTACAGTAGTACATGTATAAATGCCAACTCGCTCTGCAGTGCAGATGATGAAGAAATTGAAGAAATGTATGATGAGATAAAAGAAATTATTCAGGTAGTGAACGGAGACGAAAATTTAATAGTCATGGGTGACTGGAATTCGACAGTAGGAAAAGGAAGAGAAGGGAACATAGTAGGTGAATATGGATTGGGGCTAAGAAAGGAGGCCACCTGGTAGAATTTTGCACAGTGTAGCGATGTATGGAAGTGAAACATGGACAATAAATAGTTTGGACAGGAAGAGAATAGAAGCTTTCGAAATGTGGTGCTACAGAACAATGCTGAAGATTAGATGGATAGATCACATAACTAATGAGGAGGCATTGAATAGAATTGGGGAGAAGAGGAGTTTGTGGCACAACTTGACAAGAAAAAGGGACATGTTATGAGGCATCAGGGGATCACAAATTTACCACTGGAGGGCAGGGTGGAGGGTAAAAATTGTAGAGGGAGACCAAGAGATGAATACACTAAGCATATTTAGAAGGATGTAAGTTGCAGTAAGTACTGGGAGATGAAGAAGCTTGCACAGGATAGAGTAGCATGGAGAGCTGCATCAAACCAGTCTCAGGACTGAAGACCACAACAACAACAAACAAAACCTTGCATCACTTAAACTGAATGGATAAACTGGTTGGCATCATTGGTATATGGTTTGTGAGAGAGACCTCTCAAGCAGCTGGAATGTGAGAGCAGTAGCTTCAATTACATTATTTCACACTGTTTTAATGTGCGAACAAACTTTCAGATGATTCTCATGTACTAATATTCTAATCATAACACAATAAGCCATAACTAACACTTTCCTAATATACACTTCAATTTGGTATTGTTGCAGAAGAAGCCAAGTAATGCAGTCGCCGTAGTGTAGTGGTTATGATACTAGATTGTTGCATGGAGGGTCGTGAGTTCAAAACTCAGCAGAACTGAAAAATTTTAATTTCTATATACCGTTCGAGTACTTTCTAGAAGTATCCACAAATGGGAAGAACCACTGTACTGAATTGTTCTGTAGCTGTACATATACCGTATGTGTTGTGGCCAGAGCCACTTTGCTCCGCACTATTGTATGCGCAAGTGCTGAATAAACCTTTGTTAAGTGAAGTTAGTGTTTCTCATTCATCTACTTTCACCTTCCTCTACATGACATTATTCTGGTGGAGGCACTGGGTATTGGAACTTGTGATACCACACGTTATTGACGACAAAATGGCTCCCATCAGACCATGCCAGAGCCACCATTTACGTGGCGAGAAACCCGAGTTCAAGCCATATTCAACAGATTGCAATCTGTCGGATACAGAAGAAGAGGAATGTCACGATGACAGCAACTGTGTGCCACCACATGAGGCATCCTTCCGGGTTCTCTGGTGATGATGGCCAAGATACAAACAAGTGGCTGAAGGTATATGAATATATAGCCAAATTTAAAAAAATGGGATGACACTGTGTGTTTGGCTAATGTATTTTTCTACTTGGAGGGCACTTCCAAGCAATAGTATGAGAACAAAGAGGAGAAGTTCACAAGCTGGGAAGCATTCCAGGTGCAAGTATTTTGGCGACACACAACGACAGAAGTGTAAGTGCAGGGCACAGCGTCCAAGAGAAACTACAGCATCCTACATTCAAGACGTCTTGGAGCAACATAAAATAGTGGATTCTCAAATGAGGGAGGAAAATAAGGCTGCACATTGTCTGAAAAGTGTTGCTGAGGACATGTATCAAGCCCTACTCCTAAAGGAGGTTTCAACAGTAGACGACTTCATAAAATGGTGCCAGTATATTGAGACAAGGCATCAAGAAAAGAATTTCAAGCAAGAAGTTTGAACGTCTTCCAAACATCATATCAATGTCTGTGATGGAGGAAGAAACTGATTTCACAAGTGTTCTTCATCAGATAGTGAGACAGGAAGTTCAGAAGACACTTGGGTTGCAGGACGAGCAAAAGACAGAGATGCTTCAAGAGGTCATAAGAGAGTGGAACAGACAGTGAACCCAATCTCGCATCCTTCATTACCCTTTAAAATGATAAACAAGTCGAGACCCAGGGAAAGTTACATTCCTACAATGCCGCATGAGGAACCTGTTTGCACCAAGGAAGACTGATGTCTGGAGGACCTAGGATAACCAACCAGTACATTTCCACTGCGGATGGCCAGGACATGTGGCCAGGACATTGTCGAGAAAGGCGGCGGATATTTGATGACGCCCGTGCCAGAAGACAGCAGACCGATCTTAGCCGACGCCAACTCTGGGATGACGAAGATGAACAAGAAGATGTGGGTGCAGGTTGATGTAGGTCACCATCATCGCTAGCTAGCCACTGGAGAGCACGCTCCCCAACACCTCGATCAAGGTTTCCATCACCGTTTAGTAGCTCCAGCCGATCACCTAGCTGCCGCAACTTGGAAAACCTTCCTTGGAGATGAGGCCGCCCAAGAGAAAAATCCTCCACTGCTGATCACTACAAAAATGATAGGGAACTATGTCGATATCCCCATGGATGGCTAACCAGCCAAAGCTCTTGTGGACTCTGGAGCATCATATTCAGTCATTTTGGAGAAGTACTGTTACCAGTTGCAGAGAACCGTATTCGTCAACAGCAAAACATCTCTGCTGAAGGTGGCTAATGGGAAGATGTGTCATTTGTGTAGTTATAAGTGGCCATACACAGCCCTTAGAATTCATCGTCTTACAAGAGTGTAGTCATGAAATCATCCCCGGATGGGACTTTTTGAAAGCTTCTCAAGGAATTATAGATTGTGGTCCCTCGAAGATTATGCTAGATGAGATGAGATACTGTGGACAGGAAGATGTGCACACGAGTGTGTGAAGACTGTGTGCTGGATGAAGCGATAATTCCTGGAGTCAGCACTAGATAGGTAGCTGTCATGCATCAGCCCATGGATCTTGTAGCGGAATAAAAGAGAAGCATACAACTAAAGAATAACTTGGTCATTTGGGCCTCTGTCGTCTTGTTTAAGAATGGATTTGGTGAATTGTGGATAGTTAACTGTCGCCTAGAACCGCAGATGCTTCCAAGACGCGTGTGCACAGCAAATGCTGAGCCGTTAATTGCAGAACAGCTGAGCATCATAGAAACCTCCCATGCAGAGCCTGTGGGTGAAATTAGTGCTACCACTACGACTCAAGATCTTCTAGCTCGACTATCACCAGATCTCACTACAGAACAACAGAAGAAGCTACTTGCCATTCTTCAAGAGTTCTCTGAATGCTTCAATCCACAGGTGAAGAGCAAATTAGACAAATCGACGGTGAAGCACCAGATTAGCACTGGAGACCATCAACCAATAAGCCAGAGAGTGTACATTGTGTCAGCAATGGAACATTAAATAATTCACGACTAGGTAGAGAAAATGATAAAGAATGACATCATTCAGCCTTCGCAGAGTCCATGGTCGTCACCAGTGGTTCTCGTCAGAAAGAAGGATGGCAATTGGCGCTTTTGTGTTGATTACAGGAAGCTTAATAAGGTAACTAAAAAGGACATTTACCCTCTTCCACAAATTGACGATACACTAGATTGTCCGAAGGGGCTAAGCATTTCTCAACTACGGACATGTCCTCAGGATACTGGCACATTAAAGTAGATAAGGCTGATAGTGAGAAAACTGCATTCATCACTGAGTTTAAGGTAATGCTGTTTGATTTGTGTAATGGACCAGCAACTTTTGAATGAATGAAGGACAATCTTCTAAGGCACCTGAAGTGGATGATGTGTCTTTGTTATTTCGATGACATTATAGTCTTCTCAGAGACATTTGATGAACACATAAAAAGACTGAGGGCTGTTCTTAAGAGTCTCTAACAAGCCGGACTGTAACTTAATCCAAGAAAGTGTCTCTTTGGAGCAAAAGAAATCAAAATACTTGGGCACATTATGCCAACGAAGGTGTGCGGCCAGATCCAGAAAAGGTGAGAGCTATAACGGAATTTCCTATGCCTAGAAGTATTAGAGATGTGAGAAGCTTCCTCAGGTTGTATTCTTATTACTGTCATTTTATCAAAGACTTTTGTATCAAAGCCAGGCCACTCCAAGAGTTGTTAAAAGCTGATGCTAAATTTATCTGGGCTGGTGATCAACAAGATTCTTTCGATGTGCTGCGAAAAGCTCTGATGACTGACCCTGTACTTGGTCTGTATGATGAGAGAGCACCTACAGAACTACACACAGATGCCAGTGGGTATGGGATTGGTGCTGTTCTGGTGCATATTTAGGATGGAAAAGAGAAGGTTATAGCATATGCTTTTACGACACTTACAAAAGCCAAGAGAAACTACTCAACTACAGAAAGAGAATGTCTTGCTGTGATCTTGGTCATGTGCAAATTTAGACAGAATCTCCATGGAAGGCCATTCACAATTGTTACAGACCATCATTCACTTTGTCGGTTGACAGGTCTTAAGGATCCAACAGGGCAACTCGCCAGGTGGGCACTACGTCTTCAAGAGTATGACATTACCATAGTGTACAAAAGTGGAAGAAAACACAAAGATGACGACTGTCTTTCAAGAAACCCTGTGCAAGACCACCAAGACTTCGATGAAGATAGTGACGGTCTGGTTGCACTCCAGGATCTCTCTGCTACGCAGAAGGACACCAAGATATCACAAATTATGCTTGCCTTAAATTGGTCAGAGGATGTGAAATGACAATTTAAGGTAGTTGATGGATTACTTTGCAAGAAAAACTTGACACAAGACGAAAGAGGTGGCTACCAGTGATTCCTAAACAAAGTCAGTGTTCATCATTCATCTGCTTACACCTTCCTCTACATGACACTATTATCAGCACACCTCTTGACACTGTGGATCTCGCAAAATTGAATTCCCTAACAATTTCCTAAATGGAAAGTGACTGCAAGAAAGAAAACAAAACAGCGCATTTTGTTGGGTATCAAATTCTTGTTTAAAATTATTTGTCTGGGGAAACAAGATGAGAGAAACAATTTACCTACTGGTTTCAATGCCTTGCTATTGTTGTTGGATCCAATTACATGAAACAAAACAATATCAGACATTTTTCACAGTATAGTATTTTGTATCTCATTGTCAGTTTTAACAAGTATATATAGCCTATGTCCTCAATCCAAAGCCTGTCCACATAAAACAAGCAACTACCATGAAGTTCCTGAATGCATTACCTTTTCTTTTCTTAAGTGGGCCTTGTGCAAGGAAATATTTGTTTCATCATTCAGTAGACACTTTGCATTTGTGCGACAACAACAGGGAGTAAACAAGGGACTGTTCTATTGTTACTAAAATGTGCAATATTAAAAAATTGTTATAAGAACTCTGCTATGATCCATCCTTCATGAAATCCTCCCCACTCCACCAAGAGTGTCTTTTCGCCGTCCACCTAACTTTCATAACCTCTTGGTTCATCCCTATGGATGCTATGAACAGCTTCTTGGTTCATCCCTATCAAATCCCCAAACCACATTCCCTACCCTCTGGCTCCTATCCTTGTAACCGCCCCCGGTGTAACACCTGTCCTATGCACCCTCCCACCACCTACTCCAGTCCTGTAACCCGGAAGGTGTACACGATCAAAGGCAGAGCCACATGTGAAAGCACCCACGTGATTTACCAACTGACCTTCCTACACTGTGACGCTTTCTATGTGGGAATGACCAGCAACAAACTATCCATTCGCATGAATGGACACAGGCAGACAGTGTTTGTTGGTAATGAGGATCACCCTGTGGCTAAACATGCCTTGGTGCACGGCCAGCACATCTTGGCACAATGTTACACCGTCCGGGTTATCTGGATACTTCCCACCAACACCAACCTATCCGAACTCCGGAGATGGGAACTTGCCCTTCAGTATATCTTCTCTTCTCGATATCCGCCAGGCCTCAACCTCTGCTAATTTCAAGTTGCCGCCGCTCATACCTCACCTGTCTTTCAACAACTTATTTGCCTCTGTACTTCCGCCTCGACTGACATATCTGCCCTAACTCTTTGCCTTTACAAATGTCTGCTTGTGTCTGTGTATGTGCGGATGGATACGTGTGTGTGTGCGAGTGTACACCTGTCCTTTTTTCCCCCTAAGGTAAGTCTTTCCACTCCCGGGATTGGAATGACTCCTTACCCTCTCCCTTAAACCCACATCCTATCGTCCTTCCTTCTCCTTCCCTCTTTCCTGAAGAAGCAACCGGCGGTTGCGAAAGCTAGAAATTTTGTGTGTGTGTTTTATTTATTGTGCCTGTCTACCGGCGCTTTCCAGCTTGGTACGTCTTGGAATCTTTGTTTTTAATATAAAATACTGCTTGCTTGTGTGTGTGTGTGTGTGTGTGTGTGTGTGTGTGTGTGTGTGTGTGTGTGTGTGTGTGTGTGTGCGCGCACGCGCGCATATATACCTATCCTTTTCCCCCCTAAGGTAAGTCTTTCCGCTCCCGGGATTGGAATGACTCCTTACCCTCTCCCTTAAAACCCACATCCTTTCATCTTTCCTTTTCCTTCCCTCTTTCCTGACGAAGCAGCTGCCAGTTGCGAAAGCTCAAAATTCTGTGTGTGTGTTTGTGTGTTTTATTCATTGTGCCTATCTACCGGCACTTTCCCGCTTGGTAAGTCTTGGAATCTTTGTTTTTAATATATAAAATACTAGTCATATATTTTCATACGGTCTTGGAATTCTTGCCAGTATCGATGTCAATAACAGGCAAAAGTCATTGAGATTTTCGATTCTCAGGATGAATGAATTGTATACATACGTAATTAAGTTTGTATAGAACCCTCAGTATAAGTGTCTTACATTTAGCCAGTTTGTTTCCACTGCCCGTCATCTTTGTAGAAGTCACAGTTGCAGTAGTTTAGCTGCTGATATGAATGGTCACTGCAGCAGCAATTACGTGCTCTCTGAGCTGTCCCAGTGCTCTTGGGAGAAATTAATGGTATTTGGCATTTTTGATACAGTTCAGATACTTAAAATCCCTGTGTGTGTACTCTGTATTTTTGTGCTATGTCATGCTACGCTCTTATTATTATTGTTTCTGGTCATTTGCCGATTTACAGCCTAGGCAAAATAATGGCTGTCATAAGCAGCTTTGGCAGCAGAAAGAGTAAATTCATTTTTGTGTCCTCTTTGTGTGTAAAAAAAATTGGATAAATTTTAACAAGTCAGATTGGACCATTCCCATTTTACCTTCAAGCTATTTGGCATGCGAGTGCAGCACTGGATTGTGTTTGTATTCAAACTAATGTCATGACTCTGTAGCAGGCAAATGCGTTACAGAGGAAACGGCCCTGTCCGTTGTGCTGACATAAAATGATTCATTCATTTACAAAGCTCAATATTTTCCAAAGCGCTCTTTGTATAAATTTTCCACAGCACTGCTTGTATAAATATGACTAATATATGATTAGAACTGTAAAATCACCAGGTTTGCATTTTGCACTCTACAAATGTTCTATGAGTGCCCCTGTCAAACAATACATGTCCAAGCAGCAGCAAAGTTCATTCTTATCTCATATTAGCACTATCTTGACAATGGTTACTGCAGTAAAAATGATGCATTCTCTGAGCTCTTACAGTTTTCTTGGCAGTGGAGGTATGTAAACATGGTCCTTAATGTACCCCCAAAAGAAGTCACAGGGGTTATGCCAGGCAACTTGGCTGAGGAGGGTGCTGTGCAAGGGAACAGAGTTACTTTATTTTCACCACTATGTCCAATCCAGCGATATGGAAGCTTGTCCTTTAGGTAGCAATGGACATGGATACTCTAATGAGGGGATGCCCTGTCTTGCTGGAAAATGAAATCGGCAGTCAGTTGTGGAAACAACCACTACTGCATCATGTCAAGGTATGAAGTACCCATAACAGCGTTCTCACACAAGAAAAATGGCCCATGCAACTTCATCTGAGACACTACACAGAAAACATTAACCTTTAGTGAATCTCGTTGACGTGGCATAATTTGATGAGGGTTTTCAGTGCCCAAACTCCCACAATGTGGCAGCTGACCTTTCCAGATAAATGGAAGGTTACTTCCTTGCTGGATATCAGCTAAATGTATACTGCTCTTTTTCTTTTAAAGTCCTGTGTCATATATTTACATTCATGGCACACACTACACATTTTAAGTAATGACTAATGCAATATGGTGGCTTAAACCATTTTAACCCTTCATCCATGAAGATGGCCCAAGACTGAAACCGGTGGAATTTGGGTTTAAAAAACAGCTGATGATTCAAATATGCATTTTATACTTTACTTAACAGCTGTTGACAGTCACCTTCCAAAAATTTTTGAAGGTTACCCATGCTAGTTTCTCTTTCCCTTCAATGACCCTAATTAAATGTTCCATACTTAAAACAGTTCTTGGATTTGCAATCCTGGCATCACTGATATGGGAATTTTGTCTTTGAATATTTGAAAGCTTGTGCTTCTTGATTCATCACTTTCACCAAATTCTTCATAAGTCATAGCTCTATGTATCAAGGTGTCAATAAGATTTTACAATGGGAAACTAAGGGGGTGTACTGTTTATTCATTTTCCTAGGCTACATCATTTTCCTTTCAGCAATACTTGGTATACACAAACTGCATTCCGAGTAGTAAAAAGCTTCAGATTGCCACGATCTACCATTAATGGGCTTTACAATTTAATTTTTCATAAAGCAATTTTACATTTTAATAGCTCTCCTTCATATGTACAGCATCAGCTACAGGAACAGAAGGCACCGTGTTTCTGTTGTGAAGCAAAATAGCTTTCACACTTAACAGTCTCCAGTCCCAGGATAATGCTCCCTTTTCAAAGGGGCCATACTTCCATTCTTTCCCCAGAAGATTCAATTTCTAAAGTCTGGAGCCAAGATGTTTGGCCTTGCTTTCTGTTAACAACTGATCACAAATTTGATTAAGTTCTTCTTGAGAACCTTTGTGTGGCCTATTGCGTGAGATTGATTCTGGTGTATAATCTGGATCTAGCTGTAAAGACTCAGGCTGTTGTTTACACTCACCTTTGATGTCATCATCAGAATCTAGGACATAATGTTCCAGAGGGATAGGAAAGAGTAGACCTTCTCCACGTGGTACTGGTCATGTAACTGATGTCAAAGTCGGATATGTGATTGTTTGCTTTTCCTTTCTTGACATCCCACATTTAAGAGGAAGTACCATGTAAAAATAACAATCACTAATATTATTTGAAGGACCTTGGCATGTCATGGCAACCATGAATGATACTGACTTTACTGTTTTACTTAACCAGCAACAGAAATTTACTGCAAACAAATTACAACAAATATTTGGTGCCTACGATTTATCCTCATCTACTGTACAGTGGAAGAAATGGTAATTTGCTGTCTGTATTAATGGAGTCAATTCACGTTTCTGAGAAGCATGTCTCTTCACTGCACACATAGCAAAAGTTATCCACACTGTTAACAGCTTTATGTGGCACCTTAAAGTTGAATTAAACTAAAGTGTAAACAAAATAATTTGATCAAGGAAATTTAGATTGTATCTTTTGCACCCATGAAGATAAGTAAATATTTGTACTTGATTTCTTTTTTACCTGCCCAAATTTAGCTTCGAACACAAAAATTACTGAGAAAGAAGAGAAGATAGGTTGTCTAAGAACAAGAAACAACATTTATGTAAAAATAATGTCTGCTACAAGAAGAAAACATGGCATACCCAGTGTTAACAGAATTCGTCTGTAACAATAAAAAAAATCAACATTGCAAAATTACCCTCTATCATAAAATTAATCCATTTTTTTTAAAAAAAGAAATGAATGAGAGCTAACTAGTGAAAGAACATTTTAAGAATCAAATTCATTTACTTTGTTTAAAAATGAATAGCAATGAACTATTTTTAACTTTGAGTGGAGATCAGTGTAATAAGCCATAAAGTTTGTACAACGTAAATATGAGAGTTAGCTGTACTTATGTACATCACTGATTTTCTGAAACTTATTAACATCACATACTATCATTCTTTGATATGATATGAAATAATATATTGGGGCAAGAATATTTTTTAAAGCCAAAAACAAGCCATTTTATCCATCATAATGTTGATTTCCCATGCTAGTGTATGGCTCAATTCAATAAACTGGAATCTCTTATGCTGACATACTGTGTCATTGACATGCTAACTGCTAAGTCACTAAATGTGTTAAGAAGTATGGAAGTAGCTCATGTAAAATCAGTAGTCGATTGCTGAGCTGATCCAAGAAATTTGACAACCACGGTTTTTACTTAGAGGCCGCGCCTGTCATCTTTTTCTCTTGCCATTTATTAAAATTTCAAAATGAGGTAATTTTTGTACAGAATGTTATTTTTATTATTATTTCATTGTTATTATTATTATCAGTGTTATGAATTCGTAATATGTCTAAGGCTGTGCACACAGATCTTTTTACCTTTTCAAATATGTGCCATCTGCTGACATACTTCACATAACCCAAAATTGGTATTTTTGTAGCAAAATTTGGCATTTTTCCCTGTTCCTGTGTAAAAATGTTATGAATACGAGGCCAGAAATTTATTAATATTGATAACTGATAGTTTTAATGAATCTTGAAATTGTGTAAGGCTCTGGCTGTGACATCAGATGACAATACCCTAATTCCAACAATCTCTATTCTAGTAGCAGCGTAAGTTGCCAACACCACATTTCCCCAATAATGTTATGCTGTCAGATAAAAATATTACCTACAGTCCAAGCTAAAAGTGAGGACTGCTTCATTATTGTGCGCAACTGAATCTTTGGTGATTAAATCAGGAAGATAATCTGTTATGTGTATACCGAATACGAAGTCTAAGCCATGTAAGGTATTCTGAAGGGATACAAATCCCTTTATAATTTAGTGGAAAAGCACTTTTCCATATCTGCAGGATATGTGGACACTTACAAATGTCCAGTGATGTGCTCAAGGGAGTTTGTATTCCATGTTCTAATTTAGACTCCAGATGGCTGTTTTCACACTATGATGGATCCGCAGCATAATGTCTCAGAAGAGAACTTTGAAGTTATGTCACCAGACAAAACACAACTGGCCTTCTACAGATCAAAGTGTGAAATGTTAGATCCCTTAGTAGCACTGGTAGCTCAGAAAATTTAAAAAGGGAAACAGATAAGTTCAAGTCAGATATAGAGCAGTTTAATGAAGTTCGTTGGCAGGATGAACCAGGACTTCTGGTCAGGTGAGTACAGGGTTTTAAAAACAAAATCTTATAGAGGTATAATGCAGTAGTAGATCTAATAATGAACAAGAAAGCAGGAATGTGGTTAAGCTATTATGAACAGCACAGTGAATACATTATTGTAGCTAAGGTAGATACAAAGCCAACACCCAAATCAGTAGTACAAGTTTATATGCCAACTTGTTCCACAGATGATGGAGAGATTGAAAGAATGTATTATCAGACAAAAGAAATTATTCAGGTAGTTATTAATTTGCAGACAGATGCAATTAAAAGACACACAATGCTTTCAGCCACAGCCTTCATCAGTAAAAGAGAAACACAAACCATTCATACACACAAGCAAGCACATCTCATGCACACGACCGCCAACTTCAATAGTATGGGTCAGAATGCAACTATAATGTGGAATGGGAGCAGCAATCTGGAAGGGGTGGGCAACGGGATAGGATAGTACAGGTTGAGCATTGTCAGAGGGCAGCAAATAAACAGTTTGGGAGATGAGAATGGGAACAATATGATACAGGACAGACAGGGTAGAAACTGCTGAGTGGAGGGTGTGGAGACAGGAAGTTACCATATATTGAGGCAGGAGCGGAGAATGTGTTACAAGAATAACTGCCATCTGCGCAGTTCAGAAAATCTGGTGGTGGAGGAGAGAATCCAGATGGCTCGAGTAGTGAAGCAGCCACTGAAATCAAGCATTTTATGTTCAGCTGCATGTTGTGCCATAGGGCGGTCTATGTTGCTCTTAGCGACTGTTTGGTGGAGGCTGTTCACCATGATGGTCTTCCACAGGGATATGATCTTCGTCACAAGGGGCTGGGATTCGGAGTGGCATAAGAATGGACTAGGATATTGTGGAGGTTGAGGGGGTGACAGAACATCATTTTAGGAGGGGTGGGAAGGATCTCACATAGGATGTCCTTCATTTCAGGGCCTGATGATAAGTTATCAATATGTCTACCTGAAATTTCATTGTTTAAATTATTCGGATCGTCAAGGGACAGAAAAATTTAATTGTGATAAGTGACGGGAATTTGGTTGTAGGAAAAGGAGTAAGAAAAATAGCAGGAGAATACGGGCTGGGTGAAAGGAATCACAGAGGAAGCCAGCTGGTAGAATTTTGCACAGAGCATAATTTATTAATTGCTAACACCTGGTTTGAAACTCACACAAACGACAGTGGTATATGTGAAAGGGACCTGGATACACTGGAAGATTTCACACAGATTTCCGGGGGCAGATGTGAGTTTCAACCATGATTTATTGGTTATGAACTGTAGGTTAAAACTTAAGAACTAAGGAAATCAGGGGGACAGAACCTGAATATGATGAAAGAACCTGAGGTTGCCGAGTGTCTCAAAAGGAGCATTAGGCAATGATTGATTGAAACAGGGGAAATGAATACAGTAGAAGACAAATGGATAGCTTTGAGAGATGAAATAGTGAAGGCAGCAGAGGATCAAATAGGTAAAAAGACAAGGTCTAGTAAAAATCCCTGGCTATCGGAGAAGCTATTAAATTTAAGTGACGAGGAGAGAAAACATAAAAATGAAGCAGGTTAAAAGCAATTAAAAAAATCTAAAAATGAGCCTGAAAGAAAGTGCAAAAGGCTAATCAGAAATGGGTAGAGGGCAAATGTTACGTCTTTAGAAGCATATATAACAAGATACTGCCAACAGGGAAATTAAAGAGGCCTTAGGAGAAAAGGAGACACCTGTATGAAAATCAAGAGATCAAATAGGAAACCAGTATAAAGCAAAACATGGAAAGCTGAAAGTTGGAAGGAATATATAGAAGGGCTATAAAAATGAAGTTATAGGAAGGGAAGAGAAAGTAGATGAAGATGAGTTCGGAGATATGATACTGCAAGAATTATTTGACAGATAACTGACAGACATAAGCCGCAATAAAGTCCCTGAAGATGACATTACTTCAGAACTACTGACATCCTTGGCAGAACCAGTCATGACCAAATTATTCCACCAGGTGTGCAAGATGTATGAGACAGCTGCAATACCCTTCGACTTCAGAAAGTATATAATAATTCAAATTCTAAAGAAGGCAAGTACTGACAGGTGAGAATACTACTGATTAATTCTGTTTCTGAAGGAGGACTTTCTTTGTCCAAAAACTAATAGTTCAGCAGCAGTTTTTCATTGTGTCTGTCTGAGACACAATGCCTCCTCTGTGTGTCGAATAGCAATCTATCCTTTTCACATTGCTGTAATTTCATCTTGGACTTTCTATTGTTCTATAAGTTTAATGAGGCCTGGTTGGAAAATACTGACATGAATTATTTACAGAAAACTGGAAAAATTTGTAGAAGCAGACCTTGGGGAAGAGCATTTTGGATTCTGGAGAAATGTTGGAACATGCAAGGCAATACTACAACTTCCCTTAGCAGAGAGACTAAAGAAAGGCAAGCCTATGTTTACAGCTTTTGTAGACTTACAGGAAGCTTTTGACAATGTTGACTTACAGAAAGCTTTTGGCAATGTTGACTGGAATACACTCTTTGAAATTCTGAATGTAGCAGAGATAAAATACAGGAAGCAAAAGGTTATGTACAACTTATACAGAAACCAGTCAGCAGTTAAAGGAGTCAAAGAGCATCAAAGGGAAGCAGAGGTTCAAAAGGGAGTGAGACTGACTTCCAGCCTATCATCTATGTTATTCAATATGTTCATTGAGCAAGCAATAAAGCAAGACAAAGACAAGTTTGTAGAAAGAGTGTTGAACAGAATGGACAATGTCTTGAAACAAAGATATAAAACGGACACTAACACAAGCAAAAGAAGGATAATGGAATGTAGTCAAATTAAATCAGGCGATGCTGAAGGAATTAGGAAATGAAACACTAAAAGTAGCACAAGAGTTTTGTTATTTGGGCAGTGAAATAACTGATGAAGGCCAAAGTAGAAAGGATATAAAGTTAAGAATGGCAATGGCAAAAAAGGGCGTTTCTGAAGAAGGAAGATCTGTTAACAGTGACTATAAATTTCAGTGTTAGTCTTTTCTGAAGCCATTTGTCTGGAGTGAAACACTGACAATAAACCGTTCAGGTAAGAAGGGAACAGAAGCTTTTGAAATGTTGTGCTAGAGTAGAGCTCTATAGGAGGTATGTAATTGGGAAGAAATGAAATTTGTGGCATAACTCGATAAAAAGAAGGGACTGCTTGATAGGACACATTCTGAGACATCAAGGAATTGTCAGTTTACTGCTAGAGGGAAGTGTGGAGGGTAAACATTGCAAAGGGAGGCAAGAGACGAGTACAATAAGCAGACTCAAGCTGGTGTGCGTTGCAGTAGTTATTCAGAGATGAAGAGGCTTGCACAAGATAGAGCAGTGTGGAGAGCTGCATTAAACTGGTCTTCAGACTGAAGACAACAACAAACAAGGTATCAAAACTATTTTTTTCTTTGATTGATTAGATTTAATATGTCTAATATAATTGATTTCTTTTTTAAATGTAAATAAATGTGATGTGTGATGTCAATAAATAAAAAGAAATTAATGCAGTTATTTTCATTTTAATTGTGTCACTGAAAAACAATGAAATAAGACAACAATAAAGAACATACACTACTTAAAAAATAAACTGGCAGAAACTAATGCCAAAACTGGCAAGAAATAACACCAAAATTTGCAAAAAAATGTTATCAAAACTAGCAGGAAACATAAAAATTGGGTGAAAGTACACTGAAATCCTTTGAAGCGCATCAATTTTGGAGCCTTTGCACTGTGAATGGTGGTTCAGCCAACATTTTTAACACTGATTAAAGAAGAAAACACGTGAATTTTTCTTCCCTTGGGTGTGGCATGCCATATTCATTATATCCAACAAAACTGTTTCCAGTATCCCATTTTTGTTCTAATTATGGTGAAATACGTGGAGTATAAAAATGTAAAATGATCTAATAGCAAAAGGAGGCACATGCTGAAGGTTCCATATTAAAAAATCCAATAAAACTGGTGGAACTTACCTTCCCTTAAGATTTTAACTGCTTCTCCACAACAGAGTCTGAAGAAAGTAAAATCTTTATCTTTCACCCTCTCTGTAACATTTCGGTTCATTTCATATGGGTCCTGCACTACCAGAGGAGTATTAATCTCAAGAGAATTGTTGTGCATGGATAATAAATTTCTGATATGCTTGACCTCATCTGGAATTGTGACCTTCAATGTTTCAGAAAATGCTTCACATGGTACTAGATGGCCAACCCATGGGCATATCACTTGATATGTTAAATCAGTTTCACTATAATATCTGTTAAAAAAAAGGGTAAAACAAAAATTCCATGAGAAAGTTTCCAAATGAACAATAACTCAATAACAGAATCAGTAAACATAACAACTCATCATATAGTTGAGGTGTTGAGCGGTTGATATGCACATATACAAGACTGCAAATGCAGCTAATCTTTCGGACAATGTCCTCCTTAAGGGCCAACTAGTAACGTAAAATACACACAAATAAAACTACATAGCTATTGTACCAGCAGTTTACCTCATACTGTCTTTGCAGCTCAGTGGGGTGAGTGACTGTACTGAGAGTGGAGTGGATGACAGAAGAAAGGGGATGTGGGGAGGGGAAGGAGGTTTGGAAGGTACTATGGCTGACAGCTAGGAGGAAGTGGCAGGAAATGCACAGAATCACCAACACCTAAACAGAAGGCTCAGTGAGACATCACCCAGAACAGGCCAGGCTTGGTGAGGTGCTGCATAGGCAGAATCAAGGCACATGCCTTGCAATCTTTCTCAAATGATTTTACAGAATCTATTCAGTAAAAAAAAAACACCTTGATTTCTACATTACTTGTAGCCATATATGTCAGCTTCATGGTGAAACGCCCATAATATCGTTAATGGTCACAGTTTTTGTGATATTTCCTATACATATAACAAATACAGGGTTTTAACACCTTATAATATTTATTATATTAAACTTATGGTTATAAATGATATGTCAAATGAAAGAGCAACTCAAACAATTTTACCACGAACCTTGTAAGTGTTCAATGTGAGCAACATCTGTCACACGGCACACATAAAGTCTATAGCAGAGTTCTTCCCAAACGTTGATAAGTGTGTATTCAGTGATGGTAGCAACAGCTGCTTCAATCTAGTTTCTTAATTCAGGGAGAGGAAACATTGCGCGCTGCACATGCGCACTGGTGCCAAACACAACTGTTTGAGTTGCTCTTTCATTTAACATATAATTTATAACTGTAAGTTTAATGTAATAAATATTATAAAGCGTTAAAACCCCGATGTTCATTTATAAACACCCTGTATGAAAACACATCAATAAAAAATAGGTGACACTAAAAATGTAGTCGAATTAAATTGGGTGATGCTGAGGGAATTAGATTAGGAAATGAGACACAAAGGCAGCTGACGCAATCTGCCGAACGGCTTACACAATCTTGGCAGCGCGCCTGCCTGGCGCACAGCGGACGCGAGCGCCTAGAACAACTAGTGCTCGCGTCCGGGATAACACTCCGCCAGCAGGCAGAAATATTCTAAGTCCGACTCAAGGTCACGCGCGTTCGGACTTGTATATAAGCGAGCGAGCGCCGCGCAGCGGCTATGTCGCGCTGCTGCTGCTGCACAGGCAACTGCATTGAACGCTGCCAAGATGCCGTACAGAAGATATCGCCGCCATTCTAAAGAAACAGTCTACAAGACCATCGAGAACATCGAGTTTGCTACAACAGCTGGAGACAAGAAGAATCGTATTCCACTTAAGTCCGTCGCTGCTCAAGCCCTGCTTGATGGTCCTGCTGTTTTCTGTAGTTGCAGACTGAACTTTAGTTTAGTTATAAATGATTCATTTCGTCATGGCAACGGGTAGTTTACTGTAGCCATTGTTCGAGGAGGTACATTTGGGGAGCAAAATAACTGATGGTGGTTGAAGTAGAGAGATATAAAACGTAGACTGGCAATGGCAAGGAAAGCATTTCTGAAGAAGAAAAATTTGTTAACAATGAGTATAGATTTAAATGTCAGGTAGTCGTTTCTTAAAGTATTTGTATGGAGTGTAGCCATGTGTGGAAGTGAAACGTGGACGATAAATAGTTTAGACAAGAAGAGAATAGAAGCTTTCGAAATGTGGTGTAATAGAAGAATGCTGATGATTTGATGGGCAGATCACATAAGTAATGAGGAGATATTGAATAGAATTGGGGAGAAAAGGAGCTTGTGGCACAACTTGACTAGAAGAAGGGATCGGTTAGTAAGACATGTTCTGAGACATCATGGGATCACCAATTTAGTACTGGAGGGCAGCGTGGAGGGTAAAAATCGTAGAGGGAGACCAAGAGATGAATACACTAAGCAGATTGAGAAGGATGTAGGCTGCAGTAGGTACTGGGAGATGAAGAATCTTGCACAGGATACAGTAGCATGGAGAGCTGCAACAAACCAGCCTCAGGACTGAAGACCACAACAACAACATGACTCTGCATTTGGTGTATATTATTACATCATATGTTGCTGCAAAACGAAATTTAGTTAAGATACTGAATTTTTCTTTAGACTTGGGAGGTGGTCTCTGTCTATCTCCAGTCTCAAGAAAATCTTCACATGGATATGCAGATGGATATGTGTGTGGGTGTGTGTGTGCGAGTGTACACCTGTCCTTTTTTTCCCCTAAGGGAAGTCTTTCCGCTCCCGGGATTGGAATGACTCCTTACCCTCTCCCTTAAAACCCACATCCTTTCATTTTTCCCTCTCCTTCCCTCTTTCCTGACAAAGCAACTGCCAGTTGCGAAAGCTCGTAATTCTGTATGTGTGTTTGTGTGTTTTGTTCATGTGCCTGTCTGCCGGTGCTTTCCCGCTTGGTAAGTCTTGGAATCTTTGTATATACAGTTACTTACAATAATTTAACTGTGAAAAATATTATAAATTGCCTCCTGATCATGAAGGCAATTCCTCACTCTAAACCAAATAAATGTACAAAGGAAAGAAAATTTCATTTGGAAAAACTTTAGGATTATAAAAGAACACACCATTGCCAGCTTTAGTAAGCAATTACAGCTAGTGGACTGGTCTCCTGTGTATGCTGCAATTGATGTTTACTCAAAATTTAATATATTTATCAATGAAGTTACAAGTATTTTTGAAGAAACCTTTCCAAAAAAGTCTGTGAGAAAACTTGTTAAAATATGGAAACAAGCCTTGGATTACTAAAGGCATCAATATTTCTTGTAAACCAAGAAGAGAACTATATGCAGCAGCCAAGAGATTAAATGATCCCAGTAGGAGTATGCATTATAAACTTTACAATAAAGTTCTGAGTAAGACCAGACAAGCAGCAAAGAACATGTGCTTGAAGACAGAAACTGATTACTCAAGCAATAAAGTAAAAACTATTTGAAATTTTGTAAAGAAGGAAACAAAAGAAAAAATAAAAGTTTTAGTGAAAATATCCAAACGGAAAGTGAGGGTCATCTTGTTAGCAATCCAAAAATAGTTTCGGAAACATTAAACAAACATTTTTTAACAGTAACAGAAAAAATAGGTTTACTAGGCTCCATGAACCAAACCACAAATCGTTTGAAGCCAGAGTACCTAGCTCAGTACAACACATGGAGGTAACAAAAGTCACTGAAAGAGTCACTGAATCTCTGAAAAGTAAAAACTCTGCTGGGATTGACAATATTTGTAACAAATTATTAAAATGCTGCTGCAGCCACATAAGTATAGTCTTTTGCCACATTTTTGATGCATCGCTTAAGTAAGGAACAGTTCCTGAAAGGCTTAAGTATGCAGTTGGAAAACCACTGCATAAGAAGGGAGATAAGGCAGCTGCTAACTATCGGCTAATATCACTACTGACAAGTTTTTCAAAGGTTTTAGAGAAAGTAATGCATACCACGACAGCTAAGCTTCTCAGTGATTAAAATATCCTTAGTGAAAGTCAATTTGAATTTCAGAAAGGTTTGTCAACAAAAGATGCAATATTTGCTTTTGCTGGCAAAGTCGTGGAATGTACAACAAAAAACTGAAGGTGGTTGGGACTTTTCGTGACCTAACAAAAATGTTGAACTGTGTCAGTCGCCAGATTCTTTTACGAAAAGCTGCACATCTCGGTATAAGTGGTTCATCAGGGAAATGACTTGACTCGTACCTGTCAAATAGGAAACAGAAAGTTGTAGTGGATAATCGAAATGGAGTCCCATTATCTTCAAAATGAGATACCATCACATATGGAGTGCCCCAACCCCCAGTTCTGGCCCCCCTACTTTTTATTACCTTTATAAGTGATCTGCCTTTCTGTACGGAATAGTGTAGATTCACCATTTTTGCTGATGACACTACAGTACTTATTGAAATTCAGTAGATAAACTTGATGAAACAGCAAGTAAGGTTTTAAGTGAAACAGTGAATTGGTTTAACATTAATGGGCTTTCTTTACATTACACTAAAACAAACTACATTCAGTTCCACACAACATTCAAAGATGAAGAAATAGTAGTAAAAATAGGTGAGCAGGTGAAAACCAGTGTGAAACCTCAAAATACCTAAGCTTGCATATTGACAGCAAACTGAACTGGTCAAACCACATCCTGGATCTACGCAAAAGATTAAGTTCAGCAACTTACGCATTACACATTATTTCTTCTTACAGAAGTATGGAAACCATGAAGTCAGCCTATTATGGTTATTTTCATGCTATTATGGCATATGAAATTATATTTTGGGGTAATCAGTCACTGGCTAGAAAAGGGCTGTGTGCACAAAAAGGAGCCATGAGGATCATGTGTGGAGTCCATCGTAGAGCCACATGCAGGAATCTTTTTAAGAAACTTTGAATCCTTACATCCACTGTGCAATATATATTCTCTTTGATGTGCTTCATAAGGAAAGAGAAGTCCATTTTTAAACTGAATAGTATCATAGTCATGAGACAAGAAGAAAACATGATATCCACTATGAACAGGCAAATATAAGTATGGTACAGAAAGGAGTCCATTTCACCGGCTGTAAGATTTTTAACACCCACCCTTCAAGAATTAAGTGTTCAGTAGAAGATGAGCTCTTGTTTAAACAAACTATAAGGCAGTTCCTATTACAATGATCATTTTATATGCTGGAAGAGTTCCTGTGTGTGTGTGTGTGTGTGTGTGTGTGTGTGTGCGCACGCGAGTATATACCTATCCTTTTTTCCCCCTAAGGTAAGTATTTCCGCTCCCGGGATTGGAATGACCCCTTACCCTCTCCCTTAAAACCCACATCCTTTCGTCTCTTTCCCTCTCCTTCCCTCTTTCCTGAAGAAGCAATCATTGGTTGCGAAAGCTAGAAATTTTGTGTGTGTGTTATTTTATTGCGCCTGTCTACCGGCGCTTTCCCGCTTGGTAAGTGTTACATCACAAAATAATTAAGGTAAAGACATCCACCACTTCACTTTGAAGGGTACAGGAACAAAAAGATGATGAACAGTAAGAAATCCTTTGGTAAGTTTCAGTTGCAGCTGTTACTATTAAAAAATTGATAGGTTACATGATTCTACCAAAACTGCAACAGAATAGGTATTTTATTTTTGTGTGAGATGTTACCAATTTCTTATTTCAAAAAGCATCAATTAATGACCGATTTCTTTTCACGACAGGTTTAATTTTGCTTCTTTTGTCAAAACACAGAATAATTTGTGCAAAATCACGCTGCAGTAGCTGCTGTGACAAAATCCTGAAACAGGAATTGGTGTCAAGGGAGGTCAATAGCTTATGGAAAATCTCATTGTATCAGTTTACAGTAATAACAGAAAAAATTTAATGTTTTTCATACTAGCAAATTTTCTTTTCACTAGCTGTGCGTGACTCAAAATTACAGAACTAGTTGGAAAAAATAAAATAATAACTGCACCTTCTGCTACATTGCTGTAAATAAATTTCTGTTTGTTAACCAGATGGCAAAACACACTGTCCTTTGCATGCTATCATTGGCCAAAACCACGTTTCAGTATCTCAAACGGTTTATGAGATATAAGGGATGTTACGAATATTTCATTCCCACAGTCATGTGATCAGAAGTGAACATGCTACTTGAAATACATTATCTCAAGATTGCAAACCGTTAGAGACCTCCTTCAAAGTCTAAAGAAAAATTAAATATCTTAGCTAAGTTTCATTCACAGCAAACTATGCTATAATACACACCAAGCAAACAATCACAGAGATCCCTATTTCTCAATGCAACATTTTCGAATTTGTTATTTATGTAGGAAGTATTACAATAACTACGACCATTAACAAAACAATAGACATTTCAAAGTGAAGCTTTTTTTTTCTTTTTTACCATATAGATTCTGCAAATCTGCTTGAGAAAGAGTGCAGAGTATGTGCCTCAATTCTGTCAGGGCAGTGCCTCGTCTAGCCTGGCCCACTCTGGGTGATGTCACACTGAGTGCATTGTGGTCTTTTCTTTAGGTGGTGTGACAGAATAGGAATACAACACAGGTGAGCTCACTCTGCTGCATTCGGTGGGGGGAGGGGGGATGTAACATGTGGTGCACAATGACACAGAAGGAGACTGCTCTGGGATGTAGAAACTAAGAAAGAGTGAGACAAGGAGAGGAGGTTGTGACTGTAGAATGAAAATAGGGGAAATGGGGATGGGGATAGAGGTAGGAGCAGGACAAGAGCTAGTGGGCAGGAGGACTGCATGGTCAAAGAAATTGTTGTAAGAGCAAATTCCATCTATGTAGATCAAAGAAGCTGGTCCTGATATAGAGGATGGCACAGGCCGTGAAGCAGAAATTGAAGTAAAACATGATGTGCTTAGGAGCATGTTCCACTAATTGGTGCTCTTGACCACAGTTTGGCAGTGATCATTAATTCTGGCGGACAGTTGGTTGGTGGTCATTCCCACATGAAAGGCTGTGGAAAAGTTGCAGCTGAGGTAGTATATCAAATGATTGCTTTAATTGGTGGTCCTGCCTCTGACATGGTGGGTCTGGCATCTGTACCCTCCATGACGGTACAACCCATGTGTCTGGGCAGGAAAATTTCATTTAAATGATAACATGGCAAACAATATGAAATTGGAGGTTTTTAATGAGATAATGAAAAATCTGCTAGGCACCGGAAAACAGAATTTTTCCCTTTCGCCAGTTAATAGTGCCATAAATATGATGACATCAATGACAACTGACAGCTATTTGATGCTGAAATTAGTTCTTGATTTTTTCATCAGGGCTGATTGTGGCATTATAACCTAGTTTAAAGAAACAGTTCAGTTCCTATGTCAAAAAATAGGAATGGTCTAAACGGTGACTTTTCAATATCACTGATTTCTGTGAATGTTGCTTTTTGGTAACTGTTAATTTATTTGTGATTTATCACAATTCACAGTTAATCAATTCACAACTTGCACCCCTCCAAACTCCACAAATGCTATTTCTGCAGCTTATCACTGTATAAGTTGTACTGTGATTATAATAGAGGAAAACATTCCACATGGGAAAAATATATCTAAAAACAAAGATGATGTAACTCACCAAACAAAAACATTGGTATGTTGATAGAGACGAAAAACACACAAACACAAATTACAAGCTTTCGCAACCCATGGTTGCTTCATCAGGAAAGAGGAAAGGAGAGGGAAAGACGAAAGGATGTGGGTTTTAAGGGAGAGGGTAAGGAGTCATACAAATTAATGATATGAATATAACATGGGGAAACATTCCACATGGAAGAAATATATCTAAAAACAAAGATGCTGTAACTTACCAAACAAGAACATTGGTATGTTGATAGAGACGAAAAACACACAAACACAAATTACAAGCTTTCGCAACCCACGGTTGCTTCATCAGGAAAGAGGGAAGGAGAGGGAAAGACGAAAGGATGTGGGTTTTAAGGGAGAGGGTAAGGAGTCATACAAATTAATGATATGAATATAACATAGGGAAACATTCCACATGGAAGAAATATATCTAAAAACAAAGATGCTGTAACTTACCAAACAAGAACATTGGTATGTTGATAGAGACAAAAAACACACAAACACAAATTACAAGCTTTCGCAACCCACGGTTGCTTCATCAGGAAAGAGGGAAGGAGAGGGAAAGACGAAAGGATGTGGGTTTTAAGGGAGAGGGTAAGGAGTCATACAAATTAATGATATGAATATAACATAGGGAAACATTCCACATGGAAGAAATATATCTAAAAACAAAGATGCTGTAACTTACCAAACAAGAACATTGGTATGTTGACAGAGACGAAAAACACACACAAATTACAAGCTTTCACAACCCACGGTTGCTTCATCAGGAAAGAGGGAAGGAGAGGGGAATGCTGCAGAAACTTGTATCGTAAAGGAAAGGAGAAAAAGTAAAGTGAGAGCAGTGAAATAAAGTTACAGGAGTAACAAAAATGGAAAAGACAAAACTTGAAAATATTAGCAGCAGGGCACATGAAGACCCCTGCAAGAGAAGACTAAGGAAAAGAGATTAAAACGGTGCAGGCAAGTGAGCACAATTGATGAGACGAAGATGGAAAGGTTGAAGATGGAAGGGGGAGGGGGGGGGGGCAAGAATGAAGGGGAAGGCCAAGGGCACATGATTAAAAGGAGAAAATTGGGCTTGAGTAGAGACAGAGAGGTGGTGGAGTGAGGAAGATTGAGAAACTTGTGTTCCAATCTAGCCCTGCAGAAATGCATACTGGAAATTAGTGTGATAAGAGAACAGAGAAAAGAATCAAGGAACAGATTAGGGCAGGAAAATGCTGTATAATTACATCCGAAATGAAAAGGAAATAAGGTGCACAGGACATGTAATCAGGTGAATAGATGGAAGACTGAACAAAGAATCTTTCTGCTGGCTTCCAAGAGATAAGAAAAGACAATGGACAACCTGATGGACAAAATTTGTAAGTCAGCTGATGATTTCTTTGTAGAAAGGACACAGCATGTTATTTAGGATGGTGAGTCATCAACGTAAGTAGAAGTAACTTCAGGCATGCTCTAGAATGTGCTGATCACATTGTACATTGGACTGGGCAGATTTTATTAATAATAACCTCACATGTTTTGCAATGATTCAGTTACTATCATGAAGTACAAGCTGAAAAAAAGCTGCACGAATATCCAGCCGGAACATGTTAAAATTTAAATGTGGTGCAAAGACTGGTAACTTGCTTTAAATATATAGAAAAGTAAAATTTTGCACTTCCCCAAGTGAAGAAGAATGGTATCGTATCAGAAAGTAAAAACTGGAAACAGTCATCTCATACAAATAGCTTGCTGCGACAATTTGCATGAATATCAAACGGAACAATCAAACAGGCCTAGTCATAGGTAATGGAGGCTCAGACTTCGATTCACTGCCAGAATACTGGCTAAATGCAGTCAGTCTACTAGGAACAATGTTTATTAAATACCTGAGTGACACATCTTAGAATATTGTTAGGTGTTTGGGAATACCAAATAGAACTCACATGGACTGTTGCACATATTCAAAGAAGGGCTACGAGAACAACCACAGTTCTGTCTGAGACATATATGAATTGGTGGATGCCAATTAGCTTGTAAAAGCCTATTAACAAAGTTATATATAAGGGACATTCAATAAGTAATGCGACACTTTTTTTTCTCAGCCACTTTTGGTTGAAAAATGCAGAATTTATTGTGGGACATTGTTGAATATTCTCACTGCAGCTCCTGCAGTTTCCTGAAGTTCTGATAGGTGGTGGAGCTGCACATAGCATTCAAAATGGCATCTGTAATGGAGGTCCGTTCCAAACAGACAGCTGCCATTAAGTTTTTTTTTGCATAAAGCCAGAGCATGGCAGGTATTCAGAGGTGTTCGCAGAATGTCTACAGAGAGGTGGCAGTGGACAAAAGCACAGTGAGTCATCATCGCAGCAAGATTGTGCAAACCTGTCCGATCTCCCACGAGCCAGCCAACTGCACACAGCTGTCACTACTGCAATGTTGGAATGTATGAACACTCTCATTTGAGGTTAGTGATGAATCACAGTCAAACACCTTGCTGCCCAACTGGATGTTTCTTTTGACACAGTCATCTACCAGATGGGGTACTCAAACATGTGAGTGCCTTCTGGGTTCCTTGCTGCCTTACAAAAGACTATAAAGAGCAATGAAGGATCATCTGTGCTGAATTGCATGTGCATTATCAGACTGATTGTGATAACTCTTTGTTGAACATTATCAACGGCGATTAAATGTAGGTTCATCACTTCGAACAAGAAATACAACAATGGCAATCCACGGTATGGTGTCACATCACCTTTCCTTGGGGGAGAGGGGGGGGGGGGGGGTTGTTCAAAGCCACACCCTCAACCGGCAAAGCCATGGCAACAGTCTTCTGAACTCTGAAGGGGTTATCTGTTGGATGTCCTCCACCATGCTCCAAGGATCAAATCAGAAATGTGTTATGTTACCCTCAGGAAATTGAAGAAACGATTTCGGTGTGTTCGTCACCACACAAATAGAAATGAAATTATTGTTCTCCATCACTGCGCAATTCTTCCTCATCCAGCCAACAGCATGGATATTGCACCATTTGACTTCCATATGTCCAGCCCAAAGAAGAACACACTCCATGAGCAAGCAGTATTTGGATGACGGAGAAGTTAGTGATGCAGCATGACGTTGGCTCTGACGTCAAGCAGCAGAGTGGTACGATGCACACATATAGGCCCTTCCAGTATGGTTGTGTAAGGCAATTGCATTGAATGGGAATTATGTTGAAAAATAGGTTTTGTAGCCAAAAGGGTGGGGAATAATGTGGTGTATAGCAATCCTGAATAAAACCAAACTGCATTCAGAAAAAAATGTGTTGCACTACTTATTGAATGTCCCTTGTAATGTTAAGTGAAATATAGAGAAATATACTTCAGATTCCTATGTATTGAGCCTGCACAGTCTGTGAACACAAAATCAGACTAATTAAAGCATACACAAAGGCATTTCAGCATTCTTCCTTAACTACACATGCAATCGGAACGTGAAGAAATCCTAATGTGATACACTGCTTTGTTCCCTCTGTGATACATTTTAAAGTGGTTTCCACAGATCAATACCGATCTAAAACTTTTCTGATCATAAAAGCCTGTATGTATATATCATAGATATAATATCAAAACTCAAATGGTGTGTGCAGAGATTTCTTGGTTGCTAAATATGAAATGTAAAAAGTAATAAGAAGGTACCTGAAATACTCTTCAACAAGTTTGCTCAAAGAATCTGTATTTCTTGTAGTCATACATGGATTCCCAGGATCTGGATGAAGAATCTTCTGAATTGGTGGAAGTATTGGTTCTGGCAGTTGTTGCAAGAAAAACACGACCATCAGTGTAGCTGCATAGCTTGAGAACCTATAACAGAAATAAACTTGAAAAGACACAAATATATGTTTGGAGCAACACAAGATTAATATCAAGAACGAGATTTTCAGTCTGCAGTGGTCTGTGCACTGATATGAAATTTCCTGGCAGATTTAAACTATGAGCTGGACAGAGACGCAAACTCGAGAGCCTCGTCTTCTGCAGACAAGTGCTCAACGATGCAGCGACCCAAGAATGGCTCACAACCCATCCTCACAGCTTTACCTGCACCAGTACCTAATCTACTACCTTCCAAACTTCACAGATGCTCTCCTGTGAAACTTGCAAGACTAGCACTCCTGGAAGAAAGGATACTGCAGAAACACGGCTTACCCACAGCCTAGGGGATGTTTCTAAAATGACATTTTTATCCTACAGCAGCATATGCGCTGATTTGGAGCTTTGTTGCAGCTTAAAACTGTGAGCCAGACTGAGGCTTGAACTCGGGGACCTTTGCCTTTCATGGGCAAGGGCTCATCTGACAGAGCGACTGAAGCATGACTGATGACCCATCCACACAGCTTTACTTCCAGCAGTACCTCATCTCCTACCTTAAAAACTTCACAGCAGCACTTGCTCGTGAAAGGCAAAGGTCCTCGGTTGAAGTCTCGGTCTGGCACACAGTTTTACTCTGCAAGGAAGCGTCATATCAGTGTACACTTCGCTGCAGAGTGAAAATGTCCTTCTGTAAACAACTCCCAGGCTATGGCAAAACCATATCCCCACAATTTTCTTCCTTTCAGGACTTGTAGTTTTGCAAGTTTCACAGGAAAGGTTCTGTGAAATCTGGAGGGTAGGAGATGAGGTACTGGTGCAAGTAAAGCTGTGAGGATGGATTGTGTAAACACCTGCCCACAAAAGGCAAATGTCCTGACTTCAAGCCTTGGTCAGGCACACAGTATTAATCCACTAGCAAATTTCAAGATCAATATCATTTAGAAGCAGAAATACCACTTGGACAGTTGTCATCATCACCATCATCATCATCATCATCATCATCATCATCACCACCACCATCATTAACATCACTGCCACCATTATCATAATCATAACTGCCTGAAACTTCATAGAATTGATATAAAACTCTTCTCAACAGGTGAGGCATTTGGAAGTCTTCTGGGGTGATTCTAACATGTAATTCTGAATTACACCATTATTCATATGTATCGAATGTATATAAGTAGAGCACTTCCTTTCTTCCAATCAAAAAGCAATTCTAACTCCCTTCATAGGAATACATTTATATAGAGATATCGTCATCCCTAGGAGGGATTACATTTAACTCAGTAACATCTCTGTGCTTTCCTGCAGTTTCAATCAGTTGGGTGGCTCTACTGTGCTTCATCTGTGTAACTAATACCTGTCAAATATCATAAAATATTTTAAATTACGAAAAATTGGAGCAACAAAAATTTACTTCTGCTCTGACTGTGAAACAGCATGGGCATTAAATCAAACAATACATGTACAGTGCAGAAATCACATCATTACTGTAATCAAACTGCATCACTGTCATGACCACCACCACCACCACCACCACCACCACCACCACCACCACCTCCCTTCTAAGTATTAGGGCTATAATCCATTATGGTCTCACCGAGAAGTTCTCCTGCCATCTTTGTATTGGTTAACCTAGTATCTTACATTGTTGGGCTGGTAGTGTAACATGGATAATGGGACCCCCTTTGAGCTCATTCACAGTAAACATTTTCTCTTGTTGTTTTGGTAGTTCTGAATATAATATGCAGTGGGTTCTATTTGAAGTTGCTTCAACACATCTCCATTCTGTTTGTGATCACATTTGGTTTTAAAAAGCTGCTTGTCTCAAAAATTTCATTTCACAGGGTGTAGGTCTTTTTCCATCTTTTTGCCTTCATTGCCTAGACTTCACTGCATTAACACAACATAGATTTTGCTATGATCTTATAGAGGCATATTCTGATGTGGTTCAGGAACAGGGAATGTTTCATTACACTACTAATAATGCTAATTGTTTTTTCATGTCTTGTGATTTTTTCAGCTAGGTATGTTTTTTTAACAAAGGATAATTTATTGTTTTTGCACATCTTGGTTTTTTTTCCGGCTAAGTCTGTTTCTTATATAAAGGATAGTTAATAGCCTAAATATTTGAATGTGTTCACTCTTTCTAGAATTTTATTTTCAAACAGATCTTACTTTTTACTGGGTATTTCCCACAAAAAGTCATAGTTTTTGTTTTTCCAATGTTGATGTCAATGCTGTATTTCTTAGACACAATTTATAAATTGTACGTCATCCTCTGAAGATGCTGAAAAAAGTAAAGCATCTTGGTTTCTGGTTCTGTTGACCTGAATGAAGCTGCATGCATTTGTATCTACTCTTGGGTGATTTTATTCATAAAAATAATAAACTAGAGTGGTGAAAGACCACATCCCTGTTGTACTCCTGCACGTATTCTGCCACAAACTGATTTGTTCTCTTTATTGACAGATTAAATTTGTTCCATAAATTTTGTACATATTATTAATAAGTTTCTGAGGAATGTGATCAACTTTTAGAATCTGTAATAATTTGTTTCTTTTGACTTTATCAAAAGCTTTTTTGGAGCTAATGAAGGCAATATGTTTTTCTAGACTGAATTTTCCTATTTTTTCTATTAGCAATTTCAATGAAAAACAGCCATCTTACATATTGAAAGACATTTTGCTCGCTACCCATGACGTGTTGGTAGTATCTGCACAACTTGTTTTTGATGACGCTGGCAAAAATTTTATGTGCCAATTTCGAATTTATCATAATTTTTTAGGTCTGCTTTTTTGAAGATAGGAACATTAATTGATTTAGTTCGGCTCTCATACATCATCTCCTGACCAGATCATATTTATTACGTTTAGGAATCTGTCCATAAATGACTTGCTTGAATATTTCAACAGTTCTAGACTGAACCTTCTGCTGGGGCTTTATCATTATTTTTATAATACTTCTTTAAGTTCACAGTCAGAGATGGTTTCTCTGAGAAGTCCTCTGGAAGCTGGATTGTAAGGGACTCTAATATTTGTTAGCATAGACTCTGAAAGTACTTCAACCATTTAAGTAAAGGGATAGGATTCACTTCCACATTTTCTTTCATCTCACTGTTTATTTTTTTAATAATTTTGACCATCCGTGGATGGGGTCTGTAAATTTCTCTTTTAGTGATTGAGAGTCTCTTTACATTCTGATTCTGAGTAGGAAGAACTAATCATCTTGTTTAGTTATGTAACTGTTGTGGCTGTTTTTATTCAAACACACATTGCATTATTAGCCGAATTTTTTGGAGTATTTTCAACTGTCACAGATTTCTGAAGAACAATTATCATCTAGTCACAGAGAAGAAAGGATTAAGGGATGTACACTGATTCTGAGTGGTGGTTTGGGATTATGAGACAAGATTACCCACTCTGGCTATTATAAAATTCAAACATTGGAAATGAGTGAAGAGCAAACATTTTGAGTATCACAGCATATGTCGTTAAACTCTATATTGGTAAACAAATGCATTAGTTTCATAAATCTGGAATACTGTTACTCAATAAGATATATGTTTTAACATTATTTAACTATGGTACATAATTGTGTTACATCTTTTTAACTTCACTCTTAATATAATTTCTATGACATAGTTTTTGCTTGTACATTCAGTCACAAAACTTTACTATAATTATTATTAAAAAGCAAACCTAAAATAACAAATTTAAAGAAATAATTCTTAATTAATATGTCTGAAAACAAATTCATGATGTGTGACTTTGAAAAAAAACATAATGAGCGCTTCTTGAATTTACGTTGTTTGATAGCATGACCTCTTTTTAGTATGATATTTTATGAAACGAGTTTCAGTCTTAGATGCAGAATATGATCCAGATGAGCACAGGATCATATATTTCTGATGGCAATCAGTGTCATATAAATCTATATTTACTGAAATAGACCTTCTACAGCCTTTCTATTAACATTATTCACGTGTACAGAATGATGCTCTTAGTCACATCAATGTATCATAAAAATTATTGTTTTTCACTGGTGACCATATGCAAATGCTGAAGTTAATCTTAGCTATGATGACATGTCAATATCTACTTTGCTGTACCATCATCAGAATTGTATAGCTAATGGCTTTCGACTGCAAGTCCTTACATTGTTTGCTTATTAAGCATCAAGGGATTGTGCCACACATTTATTTACCGAGAGCTCTATTACGTTTCATTTTCCAAAATTGTAGGTATGAAGTTGGTGGCCTTGAATTGTCTGTCTGTTTGGTTAGTGCAGAGATGTGTACGTATGCTGTGACAGATACATTTGTGAAATACAGTATGATATTGTGTAAGAAATACATTTGTAGACAGTTCTGGAAGGTAGCACTTGTCTTGAAGGTTTTAGCAAGGTCTTCAGCACAGTGGAAGAAGAACTGCTCGTTCCTGCTGATTGCCATCCACATGTAGTTAGAAATGGGAGAAGCTTTTCGGTGTGGAAGAGATGGGGCCTATCAAATGTGGGAACTATTCCTCCAACCCATATTTTGCCCCTGCTGATTTCCATGGCCACCATACTCATTAACCCCTCTCTTACATCCACCCTCATCCCTGATTATGTTCATTGTGTGATATCACCCTGGCAGGGTTGATGGAAGAGTCAGATAATTGGCAGAAGCCATCAACCATGGGCACTCGCATGTCACCCTCCTATGCCAATCTGTTAGTGTACCACCTAGAAGAGACGTTTCTAGTCTCCCAAAATGCCAAACTATTAGTCTGGTTCAGGTTCAAAGATGCTATCTTCATGATCTGACACCCTATCTCATTTCTTCACAGCCACGCATTCTCTCCCATCCGCTTCACCTGGCCCTTCTTAACCCTGCATGCCACCTTCCTGGACACTGACCTCCTCCTCTCTGAGGGCTCCATTCGCACCTCTGTTCACATTAAACCCAACAATTAATAACATTAGCTGCATTTCGACAGCAGTTATCCCTTACACACCAAAACATCCCTCCCGTACAGCCTGGCTATCTAGAGTTGGTGTATCTGCAGTGACAGAACTCCCTTGCCCAGTATGCTGTGGGCCTCACCAAGGCCTTCACAGAGAGGCACTATGCCTCAGACCTAACCTGTAAACAGAACTCCTGTGTCATTTCCCCACACACCCTCAATCCTACAACTACCCCCAAGAACCAGCCACAAAGGAGTGCCCCCTCTGGCACCCTACACCACTCCAGACTGGAACAACTGAACCAAATTCTTTGCTAGGGCTTTGATTACCTATCATCATACCCTGAAATGTGGCTCATCCTATTCAAAATCCTTCACTTCTCCAAAATAGTGTTCTGTCGCCCACCCTACCTATACAAAGCCCTAGTCCTCTCCTATGCCACTCCCAATACCAACCCCTTGCCACACAGATAATATCCCTAAGGAAGACCCATGTGCAAAAACTACCCAATACACTCATGCAGCACTTGCTATTCCAGTCCTGTCACAGCCTCGTTCTACCTCATAAAAGGCTGGGACAGTGTGAAAGCAGCCACATCTTATACCAGTTCTGCTGGAACCATTGTAAAGGCTTTTATATTGGTGTGATTACCAACCAGCTGGTGGCAGGATGAACGGCCACTGCCAAGCTGTGGCCACGAACAAAGCAGACCACACTGTGGCACAACATGCAGCTGAACATAAAATGCTTTATTTCAATGACTGCTTCACTACACAAGCCAGCCTGATCCTCCCCTACAATACAAGCTTTTCTGAACTGCACAGGTGAGAATTATCCTAACACATTCACCTCTTCTGAAAGTATCCCAGCCTCAACTTACAGTAAAATATTGTCCCCACACCCTCCACCCAACAGTTTCCACCTTCTCTGTGTCCTATCACCTCCTACCTATTCTCGTCACCCACTAATTATGTGCCACCCTCTGCCAATGCACCAGCCCAACTTTCCTCTTTCCCATTCCCCTCCCTCCTTTTTCACTCCCCATTCACCCCCTCCACCACCCTTTTGCACAGCCTCTCGATGCTGCACTTGTTGGCAGTCTAGTCCTTGCACGTTCCATCAGAAAATGTTCTTCTCCTCCCACTGGTATAATGCTATCCGATAACCTTCCCCGCCCTCTCCAGATTATCGCTTCTGTTCTACATGACAGAATTGTGAAAGTTTGGGGGGGGGGGGGGGGGGGGGAGGGGGGAGAAAGAAATAATTTAACTATGTTTTGTTTCATCACATCAATGCAGGATCTAACTTTGTTAAATAAAGTATAGCAAAAATTATTATTTTGCAGATCAAATGCCAACTGATACCACCTGAAAACAAGAGCTAAAACTGCAGATTGCATCTTATAATGCTAACATTTATTTGTGGTTCATTATGGATGTCAATTAATTTTTTCCACATTCTAATTGTGGCTATAATGAACTGGATGTTTATGACATATGCTGTATCTTTCCTTCCAACAATGAAATAATGCTGCTGCATACATGTATATAAAAAGAGAAATCTGACTATTTGCATCACTTCTCACAGTATATAGCAGAAACAGTCTGTCTGAGCTGCACAAGCACAGAAGAAAGTGTGATCAACTACCATGGACTCGCTGCTCAAACAATCCAATGCCTATTTACACTAAATTTGTAAGCAGCAGAAAACACGCACATTAGGCAAGCTAGTGGCTCCTTATTCAGGCAGAATACTTCAAGGGGAAGAAAGAATGGCAAAGGAAAAGGACTGGAGAGGTCTAGGAAAAAGAGTAGATTTTGGGAAGGTCACCCAGAACTGCAGGTCAGAGGAGACAGGATGAGAAGAAAAGACTGATTGTTGGGGACTGTATCGAACAAGATTTGAAAACCTGGGAGCTTAAAGTTGGAAGACAGGGTAATATGCAAGACAGAGATTACTGCTTAAACATCGTGCATGAGTTAATAAGCATGAAAAACTACCGTATTTACTCGAATCTAAGCTGCATTTTTTTCTGGTTTTTGTAATCCAAAAAACCGTCTGCGGCTTAGAATCGAGTGCAAAGTAAGCGGAAGTTCTGAAAAAGGTTGGTAGGTGCCGCCACAACTAACTTCTGCCGTTGAATATATGCAGCGCTACACAGGCATGCTTTGCAGGCACAAAGATAAATACTGGTGCCAAAATCTCTGTATCAGTACATACAAATAAAGAAGGTGGAAGACGAGCTTTTTTTCTCTGCCCTAAGTTTCAACCACTGCATTTTCATACATTATCCAACGAAGTAAATATAAATTCCGTATAGTTCATCTTCGAATGTAGCAGCATTTCAATGTACTACGAAAATCCGAATGGCAAGACTGTTTGGGATGTGTGTCAATATGGCCAACTCTACGTTCTGAATTTTTTCCTACCTGTGAGAAGAGATGGTTGCTGATAGGAACTTTTATGAATTGTGAATCACATACAGTGTTCTCTTCACCATAAGAATAATACGAATATAAACTTTTTCCATGTATTGTTTTGCATTTGCTGCTATCTGATTTAAATCCTGACTGCCTAATAAACTAAGAAACTAGTGTGAGACAGCAGCAAATGCGGAAGAATATAAATATCATGTCATGTTTATATTCGTATTATTCTTATGCCTAATAATGATACAGTCAGAAATGAAGCAATGCTATTGACTAGATTTTTAAATCTAAGATGACTCTAATTTCTGTAAAGAATGTTATGTACTAAAGAGGCGTCTGCAAAGATTTTCAAATGGAGAAAATTTTTCGCTAAACTCTCGTTCAGAACATCTTCTATCATACGCAGTCTATTATTTGGTTCTTGTTGATCATTATGAAAAAAAGCAGCAATGTAAGTAAGAACAAATAGCAGTCTCTTGCCATTGTTTCGCTAATAAGACGATTCCTCTCCTTTTTTTAAAAAAAATTGTAAGCGGCGGTAGCGTGCACAAAAGCAAGCCATGCCGCGAGCGGCGACAGGCCATAAACACTCACTATCAGAATGCGACAAACAGTGCATGACACAGTACAGTAATGCATTTTTAGCTTAGAGTGACGTACACACCTATAACAAAGAGAATGGCACTTATCAGATCAAAGAAAAATAAGCAATCAATTCAAACCAGACGAAGCATGTGAAAAAGGAAGGGTACCCGTATAAATACGGAAGGAGCACCTTACGCATAGCAATGGCTACCTGGTAAAGCTTAACTGCTAAGCTTACGACTCGAACCAAACTACTGTAGCTGTATCGTCATTCATTTGACCTAAATTGTGTCTCATATTACAATGGACCAACTTTGTTTCGATTTGGAGGTGCGGCCTAAAACTTTTCTCCCCCCTTGAATTTCGAGTCTCAAATTTCAGGTGCGGCTTAGATTTGGGATTTTTTTTTTTTGTTTTCCTTGATTTCGAGTCTCATTTTTCAGGTGCGGCTTAGATTCGAGTGCGGCTTAGATTCGAGTAAATACGGTACGTGCACTGTATGTAACAGAGGTGGGAGGGGGGTGGTGAAAAATAGACGAGTAACACAGTGAAAGATGCAGAAAACAAAAACAGACTGAACAAAGGAGTAACTACTTTGAAGAAATGCTGAGACAGAAGAAGTTACCGTAAATTACGGCCAGGTGGGTGGCAAGAACCAAGGACATGTTGTGACACTAGTTCCCACCGACAGAGTTCAGAGAAACTGCTGGCTGGAGGAAGAATCCAGATGCCTGCGGTGAAACAGAAATCGAGATCACGATTGTCATGTTGTAGAGGATGCTCTGTAACAGGATATTGCGTGTTGCCAGAGTACACACTGTGCCTATGCCCATTGAACCTAATTGATAATGTGTTGGTAGTCATGCCATTGTAGAAGGCCAAACATTGTTTACATCCCATTCAACATGATTGATGTGTTGGTAGTCATGCCAATGTAAAAGGCTGAACACTGTTTACATAACAGCTGGTATATTACATAAGTTGTTTCACAGATAGCTCTCACTTTGATAGTATATATTTTGCCAGTTACAGGGATGCTATAGATGGTGACAGGAGGGTGCAAGGGGCAAGTCTCGCAGTGGGGACAGTCACAGGGGTAGGAGACGTAGAGTAGAGAGATGGGTGCTGAAGGAGCACGGGGTATGACAAGGATATTGCAGAGATTGAGAGGGCAACTGAAACCTCTTCTAGGAGCGGTGGTCAAAATATCAGACAAAATGGATCTCACAGCAGGGCATTATTTTAGAAAGTCATGGTCTTGTCGAAGCAGCTGATTAATACACTCCAGTCCAGCATAATACTGAGTACCAGTTGTGTTTCCGAAGTTGTTTATTGGAGGGATCAGCAGCACCAAGAGTGGAAGTGATGGCTTTGGAAATCTGCCTTTGTTCTAGGCTGGTGGGGTGATTACAACCAGTGAAGGCCGAGATGAGAATGGTGGTGTATTGCTGTAAAGAGTCTGCATCCGAACAAATATGTATGCCCGAATGCCAAGGCTGTAAGGGATAAAACGTTTGACATGGAAATGATGGAATCTGTCAAAATGTAAGTACTGCTATTTGTTAGTAGTTTTAATATGGGCAGAAACATGTAGCTGGCCTATGGTGAGGATGAGATCAACATCAATGAAAGTGGCTTGTGATTCAGAATAGGACTATGTGAAATTTAACTGAGAGAAAGTATTAAGTGATTCCATGAATTTTAACAGGTCTGCTTCACCATGTGTCCAGGAAAGCCCCCTTTAAGTGACCCATGAAAAGGTTGGAATAGGAAGGAGCCATCCTGTTTCTCATGGCTGTACCCCTGATCTGTTTGTATGTCTGCCCCTCAAAGGTGAAGTAGTTGCTGGTAAGTACAAAGTTGATTAAGGTGAGTAGGAAGGATGTCGTAGCTTTGGAATCAGGTGAGTGCTGACTGAGGACATGCTCAGCAGCAGACTGACCATGTACGTGGGGGATGTTGGTATCGAGGGAGGTGCCATCAATGGTGACAAGCAGTGTGTGAGATGGGAGTGGGATGGGCACAAATTTCAGATGAATGGTTGATATTTTCGATATAGGAGGGAAGTCTTCGTATTATGAGTTGCAAGTGCTGATCAACTAAGGCAGGTATGTTCAGTGGGTGCTTTGAAGCCAGCAACTATAGGACGGCCAAGATGATTGGGTTTGTGGATAAAAGGCAGAAGGCAAAAAGTGGGGGTGCATGGTTTGGATGGAGTGAAAAGTTCTATTGATTTAGGTGTTGGTCCTTGTGAGGTGCTTGATGTTTTAAGGAGGATCTGCAGGTCAATTTGAGTCATGGAGATGGAATCTTGAAGGTAGGCGCAGTATGTAGAGGTGTCAGATAGCTGGTGCAGACCTTCACTAACATTCTCCTTTCGGTCAGGTAGCACAGTGGTAGATCCTCTGTCTGTTGGGAGGATAATGGAGTCATCAGCTTTTAGGGAACGTAGCACCTAAAGTTCTGCAGAGGACAGATAAGGATTATGTTGTAGGAATCGGAGGAAGGGTTGTGAAGCCGTGCTGGACATGAGGAATTCTTGGAAGGCTTGTAAGGGATGATTCTGAGGATAGTGGTGGTGGATCAGGTTGGTATCATGGTCAGAACTGTTTACATTTTCTCCTGTGACTTTGCAAGACTTTCCCAATTCTTGAAACTTCCTAGCAGAATAAAGCTGTGTGCTGGATCGAGACTCGAATTCGGGACCTTTGCCTTTTGCGGGCAAGTGCTCTACCAACTGAGGTACCCAAGCACAACTCACGTCCCGTCCTCACAGCTTTACTTCTGCCAGTACCTCGTCTCCTACCTTCTTCTTTTTTTCTTACCATGTAGACCACAAACTTATTACCTTTTACTAACCATTGCCTGTTCTCATTATTTCTGTAAGAATTTTTCTCTGTTTTCTGCTTTTTTCCTTCCTTTTCTTCCATTTCCTCTCTTTCATTCACCCTCCGCCTCTCTCTCTTTTTTTTTTTTTTGGGGGGGGGGGGGGGGGGTGCACTCTCACTATTTCTAATACTCCGAACTGTCCTCTCTTGCCATGATGATTCTCATCTCATGTTACATCCTTTCTTTTCAAAAACACGCTTTTGCACTATCAAAACTAAGGTCCCACATTTTGTTTCTTGAAACTTGTTTGTCCCTTGGAGTTGCTCCAAAAAGCCTAACATTAAGAGTCCGTGTTTCTGGATGTAATCCTACTATATTTTCACTGTTTAAAATACAGCAATCTCTTGCTCTTACCCAATTAACCTGTGGCCGATATGCCCCCATCAGCCAATTTTCACTCCACCAGACTTCTCTCCTAAAAAATCCTGCAATTATCTGCTCCTGATGATCCCTTGGATGGATTGGTCCATCAAGCCAAATTCAAATGGCAACAATATGCCAGACTGCATCTCAAAACACTATCCCACCTTCTCCTAAACCACATGAATAGCATTGTTTGCATTCCTGTCCTCTGCAGCTCCCTAAACAGCCACTCTGTCAACCACCACTCGTCTCCTACAAACTGAGCTTGGCCGACCTCCTTAACATCCCACAGCCTTCACCATAGTCTCTCAGACGAAGAACAATCCATAATCATAAGAACCAGTCACAATAGCACAGTGTCCTCAACCTCTCATTGGAGGAACTCTCCCCTCCTGAATAATCTGTATTATCTAATGGTCTCACTTTCAGCCCTAAATCTGCATTTGATCATGTTGCTTTGGTGAAGAACCTACTTTCCTTCACATATAATGTCAACTGGAAAGACTACTTTGAAACCCAATCACAAAACCTTTCTAACAGCAAACCTCACATTGAACCCTGCCTTGAACAGTTCCGACAACAATCCCAACTTGATCCACCACCACCACTACCTCAGATTCATCCCTCAAAAGCATTCCAAGAATTCCTCACATCCAGCATTGTTTCACAACCCTTCCCCAGGTCCCTACAATGTGTTCCTAACCTGTCCTCTACAGAACACCAGGCTCTACACTCCTTTAAAGCTGATGGCTCCATCATTGTCCTCAGAGTAGACAAATGATCTACAACTGTGATACTTGACTCAACGGATTATGTTAGTGAAGGTCAACACTGGTTGCCTGCCACTTCTACAAACAGCGTCTGCCATCAAGATTCCATCCTCATGAATGAAACTGACCTGTAGTCCCTCCTTAAAACACCAAGACCTTCACAAGGACTAACACCTCAATCCATAAAACTTCTTGCACCACCCAAACCACCCCCTCCCCCCCCCCCCCCCCTCATCACACCTTTTACCTTCTTCCTGTTATCCATAAAACCAAATCATCCTGGCCCTCCTATAGTTGCTGGCTTCAAAGCACCCACCAGAACGTATGTCTGCCTTAGTTGATCAGCACCAGCAGCCCATCATACAAAGACTTCCCTACTATATTTAAGATATCGTCCATTTCATAGTTCATCTGAAATTTGTGCCCATCCGACTCCCACCTCCTTCTATACCAACATCCCCCACGTACATGGTTGTCTGTTGCTGAACATTTCCTCAGTCAGCACCCACCTGATTCCAAACCTATGACATTCTCTCCATCTTAATCAAATTTGTACTTACCAACAACTACTTCACCTTTGACGGGCAGACATACAAACAGACCAGGGGTATGGTCATGACGCTTTCTTCCTATGCCAACCTTTTCATGTATCGACTGGAGGGGGCTTACTGGGATCCTTAAGTCTTCAGCTCCTGGTTTGGTTCAGATACACTGATGACATCTTTATCACGTGGACTCATTGTGAGGCTGACCTGTTAAAATTCCTGGAATCTCTGAATAACTTCTCCCAATTAAATTTCATATGGACCTATTCCGAATACCATGCCACTGTCCGTGATGTTGATCTCATCCTCAACAAAGGCCAGCTACACGCTTCTATCCACATTAAACCTACTAACAAACAACAGTACTTACATTTTGACAGATACCATCATTTCGGTGTCACATGTTCCCATCCATATAGCCTTGGCATTTGAGGCAAACATATTTGTTTGAGTGCAGACTGTTTAAGGAATACATCACCATTCACACTTCAGCCTTCCTATCCCAGCCTTTTCATGGGTTGCTTGGCGGGGGCTTTCATGGGATCTGAACGTCTTCAGCCTCTGGTCTGGTTTAGATACATTGATGACATCTTTACCATACGGGCTCGCGGTGAGGCTGACCAGTTAAAATTCCTGGTATCTCTGAATAACTTCTGCCAATTACATTTCACATGGTCCTATTCTGAATCCCATGCCACTCTCCTTGATGTTGACCTCATTCTCACCGGTGGCCAGCTAGATAATTCTGCCCACATTAAAATTAGTAACAAACTACAGTACTTGCATTTTGACAGATACCATCATTTCCATGTCACATGTTCCCTACCATATAGCTTTGGCGTTTGAGGCAAACATATTTGTTCGGATGCAGACTCTTTACAGTAATACACTACCATTCTCACTGGACGTAAGTACCGCACCAGTCTAGTTCAAAAGCAGATTTCCCTGAACATCACATCAAATCCAGGTACTGCTGATCCCTCCAAAAAACAACTTCGGAGCACACCATTATCAATCAGTATTAGCCTGGTCTGGAACATATTAATGACTGCTTTGACAAGGCCAAGATTTTCTAAAATCATCACCAAATTATCAATTGGGATGAATGGGCAGAGGCACAGTGTGTATGATGGCAACACACAATATCCAGTTGCAGAGCATGCTCTACAATATGACAATTGTAACCTCGGTGCCTGTTTAACCACACGCACCATTCAGATTCTTCCCCCAGACACCAGTTTCTCTAACTACGCAGGTGGGAACTTGCGCTTCAACTCATCCTTGGTTCTTGCTACCAACCTGACCTTAATTTATGTTAATTTCTTCCATCTCAGCATTTCTTCACAGTAACTACTCTTTTCTCCCCTCTATTTTAGTATTCTTCATCTGTCATTGTCTTACCAGTCTACTTTACACTGCCCTCCCCCCACCTCAGTTAGGTACAATGCACTTAACATTTTCACTCTTATTAAATCATGCATGATGTTTAAGCAGTAATCTCTGTCTTTCATATTACCCTGTCTTCCACTCTAAGTTCTCAGGCTTTCAAATCTTGTCCGATGCAGTTCTCTACAATCAGTCTTTCCTTTTCATCCCATCCGGTAAGTCTCCCCTGACCCATGGTTCTGGGTGACTTTCCTGAAATATACCCCTTTTCCTAGAGCTCTCCAGTTATTTTCCTTTATCCCTCTTGCTTTCCCTTCATCTCTTCTGTCTGAAGAAGGAGTCACAGGCTCCGAAAGCTTGCCTAATCATGACCACCTTTAATGTCCGTATTCTACCACCACTTGGTGAGCAGAAGTTTTATCTATCCAGTTAATTTATATGGTCAAATATTGCTTGTTTTTGTTGTGTCCTCAGAGCCTTTCATGGTGGCGTGACTGAATAAAATCTTGGTTTTGAAGCCACGTCAACTTGAATAAAATTCTTGGAGGTTTTGATGGCTAGCTCCACCATCATCAGGAGTGACTAGTGACTACCAGTGCTGGCACTATTTCCCACTTATTTACCTACAATTACGGCTGCTGGCACCAATCAGTGTGTGCTGTGCTGAAAACAACTTATGCATGGAAGGTGAATAGCTAAGCATTGCCTCGAAAACAGACACAAAATACAGTTTGAGAATACAAAAGTCTTGGCTCATGCATCAACATACTGGGCTCCATTATAAAAGAGGCAGCCGTGATTAGAATAAGCAGCAATAATTTAACAGAGACCACAGTTACACACTGAGTAGGGCATGGGAGTGGGCTTTGGATGTTAAAAGAAAGCAGTGACAGATGTGTAACGATTGCAGGGAGGCAGGAGCGGCTGCTTCAAATGTGGCGCCAGCCCATCGTGTCACCTGATGTCACTAGTCACTCAGTCCTGTGGCGGGCCAGGGCTGCTATGAGCTGTCAAACTCACCTTCTGCACACACGTTCTTTTCAGCCACCTTCGGTTGGTGCCAGCGGCCATAATCATAGGTATATAAGTGGGAAATAGTGCCAGCACCGGCAGTCAGTAGTTATACTCCTGTTAACGATGACGGAGATAGCCCGTGAAAGCTCAACAACTTTATTTGAATTGAGGCGGCTTGAAAACCGAGAAGATTTTATTCAATTGTGTTCCCTGTCATATTAACTTTGTGTATCAAAATATGGGTGCAGAAGTATGTGGGCATATCTCATGACCCCAAGTCACTGCCTTGGTTCCCTCTGACTACTACTCACAATGTTCTTTCACCCATGCCAGAACACTGGCATCCCTGCAACTTGCACCTGGCAACAAGGCCTCCAACACATCGTAAAACATCTCTGACAAAGCATGAAGAGTTTGGTGAGACATGTCAACATTGCTATGCCTCACCAGACATGTCTCACCAGAACTATTCTCACGAGGCAACGAAACCTGACATGTTGAATCCTGCCCTGGATTTTTTTTTATCCAGGAAGAAATACACTATCAAAATGTTAGCTGCTTAAAAAAGTTTAAAAAAAAAACTTGAAAATTGACAAATTCATAGCTTCCGGGAGGCTGGAGAAATATGCACCACTACCGGAACTGTAGAAGACTATGCATTGACAATGTGGCAGACACACAGCCTTGGTTGACAGAGTATCAGTAAACAGATAACATGACACAATTAAATCATAATTTGAACAGTGAATGTTGGCAATTTCTCTGACACAACTGTTCACAGTTACCTTTCGCTCGAATTTGCAACTCATTTAAAATTCATAATGATTACCAGTTGCTTGTTGCGGTATCAATAAGTCAACAATGGAGGTAAAACTGAATTAATATCCACTGATTTTTTACTTCACATATGGCTGTTAATAGCATCTGTCTTGTGAGGATTCCAGATTTTTACAGTAGTGCGGAATCTAATTAAAAGTTCTGACAGTTGCAAAGATGAAATATTACGACCATGTTATGCACTCAAAATCAGCTACTTCTCCCAAAGACCTAAATATGTGCTAGTCACAAGTTACTTTCTTGGACATTCATCCCAATGACGTCGAAATTTTGTTGTAAACTGGAAAATATTAGAAGAAACAGGAAATAGCTCTCATTATTCTGTGCATTATAGTTTGAAAGATAACGGTTATTTCAATAAGCGACTGGAACAAGTATACCTTCCTAGCCCACAGAAAACTTTTACGATAATAGCTTTGAGTGCCAAAGAAAAGTTTTTAGTTGCAAATGTCCGTCTTGTTCGCAAGTAACAATATAATTCACAATGACCATTTCCAATATACTGTTATCATCGGATTGTTACAAAATGGAAGAAACACTAATGTGACAATAATAAGTTTAAGTGGATCAAAACAAATACATGGAAAGTCTAATAGTAGATAAAAAATTAAATCTAAGAATACATTAAAAAGATAACATGGTTGCCAGCCATAACATTCCATTAAAAGTATTCTGATACAAGTATCAACGTCAATCTGTACATGCTGGTACATAACAAGTGCTAACAATGCCTTGAAGGTGTAATATATATGTAGTACATACACAAACTTCAGCTGGTAAAGGGAGTTAATGCTGACATATTAAGTAAACAGTATAAGTTGGTTGTGCAATCGATGAATGTGGTGACACATTGATATACAATAAAACCTGTGAAAAAAGATGTGTGGATTACAATTTTTGCAGCTTGGTATCTGTCTTCAAGAACCTCAAGGCAAATTAGGAACAAAAATATAAAAAAGGTCTGTTCAGTTGCAAAAATCACAATTGAAGCAACAAAATTTGGAAAAATGGAAACAATAATTTTCAATACTTAATTTGAAATGCCTTCTTACAATTTGTAGAAAATAATTATTTCTGTTTTTGGACTCTTGGGCCACACATAACACCACACCAGTTTTTGAAGAGGACAACAAAGAGGCTGTTGCAGTACTGGGGACTCCACCAGGAACAAATAATGGTTGGATGGTTGGTTTTGGGGGATTAAAGGGAACAACTAATGTGATTCAACTTCTTGATAAAGAATTTTCTAGAGTCAAAAGCATTTTTCAGACAGTACTATTTCTGATAGCTCTTAGTCATTTCAACAGTATGAAAAGGAAAGTTGCTACTCACCATATAGCAGAGATGCTGAGTCGCAGGGGATAGGCACAACAAAAGACTGTCACAAATAAGCTTTCTGCCAGTAAGCCCTTTGTCAAAAATAGAACACACACACACACACACACACACACACACACACACACACAACTGCAATCTCTGGCAACTGAAGTCAATATTCCAAACCTAAAGGGGTGAAATAAGGGATGACTGGTTTTTTTCTTTTTTTAAATGTTGCTATTAAGGCAATTTTGAAGCTACACCTACAAAAATTGGTATTTGGTTTCTCAGCCAGAAACAAGGAATTGCGTGTTTCAGTATTTTTGAAAATTTAACCTCCTGGGGTAGAAACAGTGGGTGAAAGAGTTTTTTGATAATATATCATCATATAGAACTGCTAAAGTATTTTTAAAACAACGCCTTGGTATTTGACTTCTCAGTTAAAAATAAAGAAATATGTGTTGCAGTGTTTTTGGAAATTCAACCCCTGTGGTGATGGAACAGGATATGAAAGTTTTTATGGACATATTTCATTATGCAAACACTTTTCTAGCTAAATCACTGGCATCTCTGTTAGATATAAAACACATACATGTCACCGTTTTTGGACGTTCAATCACTAAGGGTCTGAAACACTTTATGAAGATATTTCATTCCAATAGCATTTTCAAAGTAAAATCTTTGAAAATCGGTGTTTGGCTTCTAGATTGGAGATGAAAAAATACATGTTTAACTGTTTTTGGAAATTCCTGAACAGGTGAAATAAAATCAGACTGATTCACTGGTTCATTATTGCCCAGTCAAAACCCCTATGGATAGAAACTTGAAGTTTGGAGAGGGTATGGATCTTATACTGAAGTATCGTTTAAGAAGGGACTGTCCAAAATTGCACTCCTAAGGGGGTGAAATAGGGGATGAAAGGCTTTTTGAAATTATGTCACTATTAAGGGAATTTTGAAGCTAGAATTATGAAACTTGGTATTTGGTCTCTCAGTCAGAAAATGAAAAGTATGTGGTCAAGCAGTGTTGGAAATTCAACCTCTAAGGGGATAAAATAGTAGGTGAAAGATTTTTTGAAAATGAATAATTACAAAAGAACTACTAAAGGATTTTTAGGGCTACATTTATGACAACTGGAATTCAACTTCTTGGACATGAAATTAAAAAAACGTGTGTTTCAGTGTTTCTGAGAATCCACCACTACAAGCGTGCAATAAGGGATGAAAATGTTTAAGAAAATATTCTGTTACATTAAAAAAAATTTAAATCTAAACATGTGACTGAATGTTTTTTGGAAACACGAATCTCTAAGGGAGTAAAGTAGAGGATGAGATTTTTTATGAAAATGTTTTATTAAGAAAGCATTTTTAAAGCTATATCTATGAAAATTTAAATTTGGCTTCTCATTTAGAAATAAAACAAATACCATATTTCACTGTTCTTGGAAATTCTACTCCTATAGGGGTGGAAGAGGAGATGAAAGTTTTTATGAAAATATATCACTCTGCAACCATTTTTGAAGCTAAAGCTATGAAAATTTGTATTTAGCTCCTCTCTTAGAAATACAGCATACAGATGCACTGTTCTTGGAAATTGAAACCCTTAGGGGGTGAAATGTTTTATAAAAATATTGCACTGCAAAAGCATTTTGGAAGTTAAATCTTTGAAAATTGGTGTTTTGCATCTTTGCTAGAGATGAATAAATACATGTTTAACTGTGTTGGAAATTTAACCCCTAATGGGGTGAAATAGCATAGGACTGATTCATCATCGCCCAGCCCAAACTAGGCATTGTTTAAGAAGAGACTGTTCAAACTTCTACTCCTAAGAGGGTGAAACAAAGGATGAAAGGCTTTTTCGAAGTGTGTCACTGTTAAGGGTATTTTGAAGCTAGAACCACAAAAATAGTTATTTTGTTTCTTAATCAGAAAATTACAAAACGTGTTTCAGTATTTTTGTAAAGGGGATAAAACAGTGGGTGTAGATTTTATAGAAAATAAATAATTACTAAACAACTATTAAAGGATTTTTAAGGTTTCATGTGTACAGGAATATATCACTAGGGATAAGATAGATATTGCCTATAGGAAAATTAAAAAGACCTTTGAAGGGAAGAGAACCACCTGTATGAATATCAAAAGCTCAGATGGAAAACCAGTTCTAAGCAAAGAAAGGTGGAAGGCGTATATAGAGGGTCAGTACAATACTTGAGGGCAACATTATGGAAATGGAAAAGGGCGTAGATGAAGATGAAATGGGAGGTATGATACTGCGGAAAGAATTTGACAGAGCATTGAAAGAAGCTTTCGAAGCAAGGCCCCAGGAATAGACAACATTCCATTAAAACTACTGATAGCCTTGGGAGAGCCAGCCATGACAAAACTCTGACCATCGGGTGTGCAAGATGTATGAGACTGGCAAAATACCCTCAGACTTCAAGAAGAATATAATAATCCAATCCCAAAGAAAGCAGCTGTTGACACACATATGAAAATTACCAAACTATCAGTTTAATACGTCACGGCTGCAAAATACTAACGCGAATTCTTTACAGACGGATGGAAAAACTGGTAGAAGCCGACCTCAGTTTGGATCCCGTAGAAATGTTGGAACATGTAAGGCAATACTGACACTATGACTTACCTTATAAAATAGATTAAGGGAAGGCAAACCTACATTTCTAGCATTTGTAGACTTAGAGAAAGCTTTTGACAATGTTGACTGGAATACTCTCTTTCAAATTCTGAAGGTGGCGGAGTTAAAATACAGGGACTGAAAGGCTGTTTACAATTTGTACAGAAACCAGATGGCAGTTATAAGAGTCGAGTGGGATCAAAGGGAAACAGTGGTTGATAAGGGAGTGAGACAGGGTTGTAGCTTGAATATCTGTGTACTGAGCAAGCAATAAAGAAAACAAAATAAAAATTTGGAGTAAGAATGAATATCCATGGAGAAGACATAAAAACTTTGACGTTTGCTGATGACATTGTAATTCTGTCTGAGACAGTAAAGGACTTGGAAGAGCAGTTGAACGGAATGGACAGTGTCTTGAAAGGAGGATATAAGATGAACGTGAACAAAAGCAAAACGAGGATAATAGAATGTAGTCGAATATAATAAGGTGATGCTGACGGAATTAGATTAGGAAATGAGACACTTAAAGTAGTAAAGGAGTTTTGTTATTTGGGAAGCAAAATAACTGATGATGGTCGAAGAATGGGGGGATATAAAATATAAACTGGCTATGGCAAGGAAAGCATTTCTAAAGAAGAGAAATTTGTTAACTTCGAGTATAGATTTAAATGTCAGGAAGTCTATTCTGAAAGTATTTGTATGGAGTGTAGCCATGTATAGGAATGGAACATAGAGAATAAATAGTTTAGACAAGAAGGGAATAGAAGCTTTCGAAATGTCGTGCTACGGAAGAATGCTGAAGATTGGATGGGTAGATTACACAAATAATGAGGAGGCAGTGAACAGAATTGGGGAGAAGAGGAATTCGTGGCACAACTTGACTAGAGAAGGGATTGGTTGATAGGACATGCTCTAAGGCTTCAACGGATCACCAATGTAGTATTTGAGGGAAATGGGGAGGGTAAAAATCACAGAGGGAGATCAAAAGATGAATACACAAAATAGATTCAGAAGGATATAGGTTGCAGTAGTTACTCGCAAATGAAGAGGATAGAGTGGCATGGAGAGCTGCATCAAACTAGCCTCTGGACTGAAGACCACTACAACAACAAGGCTTCATCTACGACAACTGGTATTCCATTTCTCGGTTATAAAAAAAACAACGCATTTCATTGTTTCCGGAAATTGACCCTTAAGGCAGTGCAATAGGAGATGAAAACTTTTAAGAAAATATTTCATTACATTGAAAAAATTTTAAAGCTAAATTTATTAAAATTGATACTTCACTTCTTGGTTAGATACAAAGAAATATTTGTTAGGGGATGAAAATTGTGCTGTGGCTGAGCAGTCCTAGGTGCTTCAGTCCGAAACTGCATGACTGCTATGGTCGCAAGTGGGAATCCTGCTTCGGGCATGGATGTGTGTGATGTTCTTAGGTTAGTTAGGTTTAAGTAGTTCTAAGTTCTAGGGGACTGATGACCTCAGATGTTAAGTCCCATAGTGGTCAGAGCCATTATGATGAAAGTTGCTACAGAAATATCTCCAGAAGAACACAAAAGACATGATTAACAAAAACTTTGCAGAATCGCTTTTTGATCAGATGTACAATCAGAAAACACCATTATTATATGGCCTTAATCAACATGAAAAACTTAGAATTTGTTTCAATTTGTGAATAACAAAAAATTCGATTATACAAAACAAACAAAAAATCTCTGCAGGCTAAACACTCTATATGGGCTCTAAGCTAGTGTACAATAAAACTGTAGTATTTAAATATTAGATATTTGACTCACCTGGATAAACTTATTATATTGTGACATTTTGCCCAATACTTCAGGAAAATAATAAGTGGTCGTATTCTAAAATCCATGTCTAATACATGAGACAACTGCTTGCTCTTAAGTACACATCCTTGTCCTTGGAAGCTGATATCACAAGCAATGCCAGTTGGTATATGGATGATTTTTACTATAGGTATGCGAGCTTCAGGAATTGCAACAATGGACCCAAATTTTCGGTGACGGGTCCATAGAAGTTTACGTACACGTCTCACTATCTGGGGACCATCAAAATTTCTGGCAGAAATCTCTGTAAAAATAAGTAAATAATTAATAATAATAATAATAATAATAATAATAATAATAATAATAGGAATAATGAGGATGATAATAGTATTGCTAAGAACTCAAGCGGTCCCTCTTGAAATATTCTGACCGTCTCACTGAAGCCTTTACAGACCGTAATTATCCTTCCAAACTTGTATGAAAACAAATCTCCCATGCCTTATCTTTCCAGTCTCCCACCACCTTCCAAAGTCTTCCCATCCGGCCACAGAGGAGCACTCCACTCATAACTCAGCACCACCCAGGACTGGAGCAACTGAACTACATTCTATGCCAGGGTTTTGACTACCTCTCATCCTGCCCTGAAATGAGGAATGTCCTGCCCATTATCCTTCCCACCCCTCCTACAGTAGTGGTCCGCCATCCATCGAACCTACACAATATATTTGTCCATCCCACCACAACCACTGCACACAACCCCTTTCCTCATGGCTCATATCCCTGCAATACACCTAGATGCAAGACCTGTCCAATACATCCACCCACCACCTACTCCAGTCCTGTCACAAACATCACCTATTCAATCAAAGCCTACCTACCTGCAAAACCAGTCGTGTGGTCTGTGACCTAAGCTGCAACTATTACGCTGCATTCAATGTGGGCATGACAAACAACAAGCCATAAGCAGGAATGGCCACCGACAAACTGTGGCCAAGAAATAAGTCGACCACCCTTCATTTCAGTGACTGTTTCCCATCAACACCAGCCTTTCTGAAATGTGCAGGTAGGAATTTTCCCTGCAATATATCCTACGTTCCCGTAACCCTTCTGGCCTCAACCTTCGTTAGTCATTGCCCTCATCTATCGAGCCCCTTCCCTGTTCCCATTCGAGCACTACACAGCTCTCTCATTCCACCATCACATCCATTCTTTTACTTCTCTCTCCTTCTCCACTAACCCCCCCCCCTCCCTCCCACCTGTCCCCTGCCCACTGTCTAACCTCCCGACTGCAGATAGCTCCCTACCGTCTCTCCACCTTGTCCCTGCTCCCTCCTCAGCAGGTCTTCACCATCTCCCACCCCTACCGTACTACCCCTCCTCCTCCCTGCCCCAGTCTCCTCCTTAGCTCCTCCCAGTCACATCATGCACTGGTGCAGCTGCTCACTGTGTGGCTTCAGTTGCCAGAGACTGCAGTCATGTATGTGAGAGTTGCATTTGTGTGTGTGTGGGGGGGGGGTTGTGCATGGCGTCTGTTGTCTATTTTTGTTGAAGGCCTTGCTGGCCGAAACCTTATTTGTGACAGTCTTTTTGTTGTGCCTGTCTGTGACTCAGCATCTACAATATATTATATAAATATTGTTATCTTGATAATGATGATAAATGATCTGGCAGACAGGGTGGGCAGCAATCTACTGTTGTTTGCTGATGATGCTGTGGTGTACAGGAAGCTGTACAAGACAGGTGACTGTAGGATTATACAAGATCATTTAGACAAAATTTCTGTTATTTGTTGAGGTCTTCAGTCCTGAGACTGGTTTGATGCAGCTCTCCATGCTACCCTATCCTGTGCAAGCTTCTTCATCTCCCAATACTTACTGCAATCCACATCCTTCTGAATCTGCTTAGTGTATATATGTCTTGGTCTCCCTCTACAATTTTTACCCTCCACGCTGTCCTCCAGCGCTAAATTTGTGATCCCTTGATGCCTCAGAACATGTCCTACTAACCGGCCACTTCTTTTTGTCAAGTTGTGACACATACTCCTCTTCTCCCCAATTCTATTCAATACTTCATCATTAGTTATGTGATCTACCCACCTAATCTTCAGCATTCTTCTGTAGCACCACATTTCGAAAGATTCTATTCTCTTCTTCTCCAAACTATTTATCGTCCATGTTTCACTTCCATACATGGCTACACCCCATACAAATACTTTCAGAAACGACTTCCTGACACTTAAATCTACACTCAATGTTAACAAATTTCTCTTCTTCAGAAATGCTTTCCTCGCCATTGCCAGTCTACATTTTATATCTCCTCTACTTCGACCATCATCAGTTATTTTGCTCCCCAAATAGCAAAACTCCTTTACTACTTTAAGTGTCTCATTTCCTAATATAATTCCGTCAGCATCACCTGACTTAATTCGACTACATTCCATTATCCTCGTTTTGCTTTTGTTGATGTTCATCTTATATCGTCCTTTCAAGACAGTGTCCATTCCGTTCAACTTCTCTTCCAAGTCCTTTGCTGTCTCTGATAGAATTACCATGTCATCGGCGAACCTCAAAGTTTTTATTTCTTCTCCATGGATTTTAATACCTACTCTGAATTTTTCTTTTGTTTCCTTTACTGCTTGCTCAATATACAGATTGAATAACATTGGGGAGAGGCTACAAGCCTGACTCACTCCCTTCCCAATCACTGCTTCCCTATCGTGCCCCTCGACTCTTATAACTGCCATCTGGTTTCTGTACAAATTGTAAATAGCCTTTCGCTCCCTGTATTTTACCCCTGCCACCTTTAGAATTTGAAAGAGAGTATTCCAGTCAACATTGTCAAAAGCTTTCTCTAAGTCTACAAATGCAATAAACGTAGGTTTGCCTTTCCTTAATCTTTGTTCTAACATAAGTCTTAAGGTCAGTATTGCCTCACGTGTTCCAATATTTCTACAGAATCCAAACTGATCTTACCCGAGGTCGGCTTCTAACAGGTTTTCCATTCGTCTGTAAAGAATTCGCGTTAGTATTTTGCAGCTGTGACTTATTAAACTGATAGTTCGATGATTTTCACATCTGTCACAACCTGCTTCCTTTGGGATTGGAATTATTATATTCTTCTTGAAGTCTGACGGTATTTTACCTGTCTCATACATCTTGCTCACCAGATGGTAGAGTTTTGTCAGGACTGGCTCTCCCAAGGCCATCAGTAATTCTAATGGAATGTTGTCTACTCCCGGGGCCTTGTTTCGACTCAGGTCTTGCAGTGCTCTGTCAAACTCTTCACGCAGTAACGTATCTCCCATTTCATCTTCATCTACATCCTCTTCCATTTCAATAATGTTGTCCTCAAGTACATCGCCCTTGTATAGACCCTCTATATACTCCTTCCACCTTTCTGCTTTCCCTTCTTTGCTTAGAACTGTGTTTCCATCTGAGCTCTTGATGTTCATACAAGTAGTTCTCTTGTCTCCAAAGGTCTCTTTAATTTTCCTGTAGGCAGTATCTATCTTACCCCTAATGAGATAAGCCTCTACATACTTACATTTGTCCTCTAGCCATCCCTGCTTAGCCATTTTGCACTTCCTGTCGATCTCATTTTTGAGATGCCTGTATTCCTTTTTGCCTGCTTCATTTGCTGCATTTTTATATTTTCTCCTTTCATCAATTAAATTCAATATTTCTTCTGTTACCCAAGGAGTTCTACCAGCCCTTGTCTTTTTACCTACTTGATTCTTTGCTGCCTTCACTACTTCATCCCTCAGAGCTACCCGTTCTTCTTCTACTGTACTTCTTTCTCCCATTCCTGCCAATTGTTCCCTTATGTTCTCCCTGAAACTCAGTACAACCTCTGGTTCTTTTAGTTTATCCAGGTCCCATCTCCTTAAATTCCCATGTTTTTGCAGTTTCTTCAGTTTTAATCTACAGTTCATAACCAATAGATTGTGGTCCGAGTCCACATCTGCCCCTGGAAATGTCTTACAACTTAAAACCTGGTTCCTAAATCTCTGTCTTACCATTATATAATCTATTTGATACCTTTTAGTATCTCCAGGGTTCTTCCACGTATACAACCTTCTTTCATGATTCTTAAACCAAGTGTTAGCTATGATTAAGTTGTGCTCCGTGCAGAATTCTACTAGGCGGCTTCCTCTTTCATTTCTTAGCCCCAATCCATATTCACCTACTATGTTTCCTTCTCTCGCTTTTCCTACACTCGAATTCCAGTCACCCATTACTATTAAATTTTCGTCTCCCTTCACTATCTGAACAATTTCTTTTATTTCATCGTACTTTTCTTCAATTTCTTCATCATCTGCAGAGCTAGTTGGCATATAAACTTGTACTACTGTAGTAGGTGTGGGCTTCGTATCTATCTTGGCCACAATAATGCGTTCACTATGCTGTTTGTAGTAGCTTACCCGCATTCCTATTTTCCTATTCATTATTAAACCTACTCCTGCATTACCCCTATTTGATTTTGTGTTTATAACCCTGTAGTCACCTGACCAGAAGTCTTGTTCCTCCTGCCACCGAACTTCACTAATTCCCACTATATCTAACTTTAACCTATCCATTTCCCTTTTTAAATTTTCTAACCTACCTGCCCGATTAAGGGATCTGACATTCCACGCTCCAATCTGTAGAACGCCAGTTTTCTTTTTCCTGATAACGACATCCTCTTGAGTAGTCCCCACCCGGAGATCCAAATGGGGGACTATTTTACCTCCGGAATATTTTACCCAAGAGGACGCCATCATCATTTATCCATACAGTAAAGCTGCATGCCCTCGGGAAAAATTACGGCCGTAGTTTCCCCTTGCTTTCAGCTGTTCGCAGTATCAGCACAGCAAGGCCGTTTTGGGGCCAGGTCAGTCAATCATCCAGACTGTTGCCCCTGCAACTACTGAAAAGGCTGCTGCCCCTCTTCAGGAACCACACGTTTGTCTGGCCTCTCAACAGATACCCCTCCGTTGTGGTTGCACCTACGGTACGGCCATCTGTATAACTGAAGCACTCAAGCCTACCCACCAATGACAAGGTCCATGGTTCATGGTTCTAGTTGTTTAATGAATGGCAGTTGGCACTAAATGTAGAAAAAGTAAGTTGATTTGCATCAATAGGAAAATCAAACCTGAAATGTTCAGACACAACATAAGTAGTGTCCTGCTTGACACAATCATGCCGTTTAATATCTATGCATAATATTGCAAAGTGATATTAAAACTGAACAAACATGAGAATTGTGGTATGAAAGGTGTATGGCAACTTTGGTTTATTGGGTGATTTTTAGGAAAATGAGGTTCATTTGTAAGGACACTGCATAACAGGACACTAGTGCAACCAATTCTTGAGCAATACTCGAGTGTTTGGGATATGCACGACGTTGGATTAAAGGAAAACATCGAAGCAATTCACAGGCAGGCTACTACATTCTTTACTAGTAGATTTGAACAACATGTAACTGTTACAGAGATGCCTTGGAAAATCTAGTGGGAATCCCAGGGGGGAAGGTAAAACGCTTTTCAATTATCACTATAGGGAAAGGAATACTATTGAGAAAATTCAGAGAACTGGCAATGAAACTGACTGCAGAATGGTCCTACTACCACCAACAAACTAACATTTTACATCAGGACCACAAAGATAAGACCGAGAAATTAGGACCCATGTGGAGGCATGTAAACAGTTATTTTTCCATAGTTCTAAACGAAAAGAAATTACTAGTTATGGTACAGGGCACCCTCCACCACACACAGTATGGTGGCTATCACGTTATGTATGTAGATGTAGAAAGTGAGCATCTTCATCTACAGGTTCTATTTCCAATCCTGGATCTTCAAATACAAAATACACAAGATCTACTATTTTGTCAGCTTTCTATTGGCCACTTATATATTTGCATGCATCCATTAATGAACCACAAATGACCTCATTGAACTACTCTCACACATCACTAGAGTGTAATAACCATTATATGCAGCTCCAATGCCATAGGCCAAGGAACTCGGACTGTTAAACTCTTGCTTATACGAGATACGGTGCCACTGGCAACATCAGGATGTGTACACCTGTATGGTGTATGGACATGATGCTGTTAAGCGCTAACAAAATTGATATTATATAAAGCAAAATTTTAATAAACGAGGTTTAACATGACTATGAGGCATGTTGCATCAGTGTTACTGAGACAGAAGTACCTTTTAATTTTTTCATATTTTTGTTGAGACACAAACCCAAAAATACACTGTCAATTAAACAATTATCATATCAGAATTGTCAAGTCTAAGGTGGAGGGCACCAAAGAGGCAAATTGTATCACTATTTGTGAAGTGTAAATACCTTTCTATTTTACATATCTTTGTAGAGGCACTGCAACTGAAGCAGAGCCATCCACAAGAAACAAATAGAGGATCACAATAGTCTATAATTAGGATATTTTGAAATACTTTAACAATTTTTACTATCTGGATATTGTATCAAATAAATTCTCAAACATCATTTTGCATCTTATCCATGACTTGCACAGATTTTTGTTAGAAACCTCATTCTCGATACTCTTTTAATCACATGAAAGTGCTACATGTAGTGCCTTGTGTAACGAAGGTAAAAATAAACTAGCTTCCTCAGGGCAGTTCAATAGTGTGTACTGTGTCTGCAATTGAAAATGGAACCTTACTATTTGTGTACACTCTTCAAAGTGCAGACATGCCTCAAATGATCATTCCAAACTTAGGCCATAAACACATTGTAACTTTACGGAAAGAGAGATACACAACACTGAAGATGTGCCTTGTAGGGGTCACCCATGGTCAACAGTATCTGCTGACCACTGCTATCTACAGACTATGGCCTATACAGGGTTTCACAAGTTTCCCCAAGTGAAATTCCCTGATATTTACTTGATTTCCAGACAAGTTTTAGTTTCTTTCTCTGACAAATTTTGAGATATCAAGGGTAAGTTACGACATAAGTTGACAATCTGTCTTCACAGCCACGGTGCAAGAAACAAAATGGCAAACGAGAAAATACTTTAAAAAAACTCGCAAGCAAATGGCATTTCCTCATGTGGACAAAAGTCTTAAGTACTAACATCAACATCCTTTGTAATTGACTGTTTTTAGATGGAGAAAGCAAGCCAAATGGTATATTTGTTTCATTAAGATGATTGATGTTATTTAATTAAATAAAACAAAACACATCTGATGACAAAAATATGCGTCTCCTTGGAGTCACAAGACAGATTTAAAATACCTTCACTGATTTCATAAATAACCTCAGAGAAGAGTAGGTCTCTTGAAAGAAGTGTATAAGGCAGGGAAGAATTGTGTAAACCAACACTGTAGGTGACCATTACTGAAGTAACCTCAGCAAAAAAAGTAGACCTCTTGAAAGAAGTACATAAGGCAGAGAAGAATTGAGTAAACCAACACTATAGGTGACCACCAATAAAATGTTGGTTCTACTACTTTCATTAATGTCGGTTATTACCCACTTTATTATATACATTATTTTACAAGTGCTTTGTGATTTATCTTAAGAGAAATATATGAGTACATGATGTACAAATTGCCAGCATTTGACACAATTTTCTTCTTCTTCTCGTCCATACTTTCTAACATACAAACTACTTTTGAAGTGACAAAATGTACTAGAACAAATAAAATGTCTATAAAATGGTACACTGTACAACATACTTGAGGTGAGGCAGTCACTATTCCTGAAATCTATCGCCCATGGCCTCTGACCTGCTGAGGAGCACTGCAGTCCGAGGTTCTTGGATAAACCACGAAACTTCACTGCATTACACCATGCACAAACAGATCTGGCATATGGGCAGATTGGTGACACCAGATCCATCGGGCAGGGCCTGCACATTGTTGGGAACTGAAATGCTTCAGACCAGCAGGTCCAATCAGTTGCTGGTACCCGCAAGAACAGCCAGCAGTTTTGGCCTGTCGCAGAAATCCACTCATGTGGACAGCTATTCACGATCCACAGACAGCATGTTGATGAAATGAGGCCACAGTAATCAATCCGTGCAACAGATAATTTGCACAAATACTCTGAGAATCATTAATGATGAGGATAGGTAGCAACTCACCATAAAAATGATCGCTGAGCTGCAGACAGACACGTAGAAAAGACACACACACTTTTACAAAATAAATTTTCAACCATAGCTTCTGTTAGCTTCTGGACTAAATTTTAACAGCTTGTGTATCTTTAACAATTTCCTGCAATAATGCTTTGTTATATTTTAGATTTAAATATCAGAAGATAAAGTCTTCATCATACACTCTGAAAATGCAAACATTCACACAACCACTGTCACAACTAGTGCACACATGACTGCCATCTCTGACCTGTGCACCTACAGTCTTTGAGAATCAGATCCAAACAAACCACTCCTCACAACTCTCTGTGTCTTGTCGACAGCTGCTAAGCTAGCAGCAAGAACTGGTGGCAGCACTGACTGCTAGATCAGGGGAGTGGTAGGAAGGAGAGAAGCAGCACTGATGAGGGAGTAGGGATGTGGCACACATACTCAGCTACACCCAGTCAGCAACGATGCATGACACCTCAGTAACCAAACCATTTCATCTACTGAGGCAAAAATGAGATTGTTATAACCTTTAATCACAATAATTGCATGGATATTCAACACTCTCTCTTAGAAACAATAGCTGATCACATGATTACAACTCAGTCTCTCGTATTCGACTGCCGTGCCGTGACATGCGGCCGGCGCCGTTCGTAGCTAGGTGGCGCTCCCACGCTCAGCCGATTTGCGGAGCGCCACTATCGCTGTTTGCGCGTACTGTCGTCGCGGCACTGTTAAATGTTGTGGCACTATCACAACACTTTTCCCCCCTTGAAAAAAAAACTCACTTCCTTGGAGACATGGACAGCGCGGAGACATCCATGGCCTCTTGTGGGGCCCCGAGGAGATCCCGCGGAGAGACACGAGAGTATGGTCGAAAATGTCCAGGACGGAAGCTCGTGCGTGGAACATGCCTCCTGGATGAGATGATGGGTGAAAACTCCAGAGCAGCATCCATAGGTGTCATGGACCTGGGAGTGTGCTCCAGCGAGATGGGTCCCGGAGAAGGCGGCGTCGCGACTGGGGTCGGTTCCGGCATACTCGGAAGCGGCAGCGACGTCGGCTGCATCAACACGGACGGTAGATCGGCAGCAGCGACAGGACTGGCTTCTCGGGCTGGTGGAGGCGAAGGATGGGGCGGTGGCACCGGCGTGGCCACCACTCGTGGGCGCATCTGGTCGTAATGGCGAACAACCGTGCCGTCACCCGTACGGATTTCACAAAGCCGGCGGCCGTGAAGAGCCTTGACCACCCCTGGAATCCATTTAGGGCGAGATCCATACCCTCGTGCCCACACGTCGGCGCCCACCGAGTATTTTCCCGCATTAGGGGACACAGAACAAGGCCTGACAGGGTGAAGCAGGTGCAGTAGAGTGCGCGGTTGGCAGCCATGCAACAGTTCAGCAGGGCTGCGATCACCCAGAGGCGTGAAGCGATAAGAACTCAGAAATTGCAGCAGAGCCTCATCTGTGGAAAAATCACTAAGGAATTTTTTCATCTGGCATTTGAAAGTGCGGACAAGGCGCTCTACCTCTCCATTCGATTGTGGATGGAAGGGAGGTGCTGTAACATGATGAACCCCTTGTCCAGTACAAAAATCACGGAAGGCCTGCGAAGAGAACTGAGGCCCATTGTCCTTGACGATTGTGGATGGAAGACCTTCTAGCGCAAAGATTTTGGACAAAGCCACCGTCGTCGCTGCAGTGGTGGGTGACGGACATCTAACAACAAACGGAAACTTCGTCGTTCACCCGTTCCCATGGCTGAGCTGGATCAGGCCACAGAGAGGGCATTGTATGAGGTGCCGCCAGTTGTTGAGCACACTGGCCACATGCAGCAACCATATGGGCGATGTCCGAATCAATACTGGGCCAATAAACGTGCCTGCGGGCCAGGGACTTAGTCCGAGAAATACCCCAATGTCCTTCATCAACAGTTTGAGAACATCTTTGCGAAGAGAGGTTGGCACCACGGCTTGTGGAGATGCGCCATCCGTGGCCAGAAGAACAACACCATCACGAACAGACAGACGAAGGCGCAAGGCATGGTAGTTGCGAAGGGGATCCGATGCCTGGCCCTTGGTCCTGTCCGGCCAACCCCGTTGAACAAAACCGATCACCTGACGTAGGACCGGGTCCCGCGCAGTAGCCGACACGACCTACGAACCTGTAAGTGGAAAGCCCTCGACCGCACGACGTTCTTCCTCATCAATGTGGAAACAGAGGAGTTCATCACGATTGAAAACAGGGTCGGGGCCCATCGCCAATCGCGACAATGCGTCAGCGTTGGCGTGCTGGGCCGTGGGGCGATAGTGAATCTCATAATGAAAACGAGGCAAGTATAAGGCCCAACGTTGCAGGCAGTGAGCCGCCTTATCCGGAAGCGACGCCGATGGGCTAAACAGGGAGACCAGCGGTTTGTGGTCGGTGATGACCTGAAACTTAGAACCATACAAAAAAACGCTGAATTTTTTTAGAGCATAAATGATAGCGAGCGCCTCCTTTTCGATTTGAGAGTAACGCCGTTGCGCCTCGTTGAGGGTCTTGGAAGCATAGGCGATGGGTCGTTCCGACCCATCCTCATACCAATGGGCGAGAACAGCCCCTAGGCCATACTGTGACGCGTCAGTCGCCAGAACCAAGTGCTGACCCGAACGGAATGTGGCAAGACAAGGCGCCGACTGCAAATGAGCCTTCAGGCGGACAAAAGCCTGCTCACACCCGTCGGACCAACAGAAGGGGACGTTTTTGCGTAACAGCTGATGCAGAGGATAAGCTACCGCCACTGCGGATGGACTGAATTTGTGATAATAAGCAATCTTGCCTAGAAACGCCTGAAGTTCTTTGACGGTAGACGGCCGGGGGAGAGCGTTAATGGCCGCAACGTGCTGACGTAGAGGACGTATATCCTCACGGGACAAGTGGAAACCAAGATACTCAATGGAGGGTTGGAAGAACTGTGACTTGTCCAGATTGCACCTCATCCCAGCCGAATGCAAAACCTGAAAGAGTGAACGCAAATTACGAAGGTGCTCCTCAGCGGAGGCCCCCGTGACAACAATGTCATCCCGATAGTTTATGCAGCCGTGAACGGAAGCTGTGAGCTGTTCCAAAAACCGCTGAAAAATGGCCGGTGCGCTAGCGACGCCAAATGGTAACCGCTGGTACTGATACAACCCACAAGGAGTGTTGATAACTATCAGCGGAGGCCCCCGTGACAACAATGTCATCCAGATAGTTTATGCAGCCGTGAACGGAAGCTGTGAGCTGTTCCAAAAACCGCTGAAAAATGGCCGGTGCGCTAGCGACGCCAAATGGTAACCGCTGGTACTGATACAACCCACAAGGAGTGTTGATAACTATCAGCGGAGGCCCCCGTGACAACAATGTCATCCAGATAGTTTATGCAGCCGTGAACGGAAGCTGTGAGCTGTTCCAAAAACCGCTGAAAAATGGCCGGTGCGCTAGCGACGCCAAATGGTAACCGCTGGTACTGATACAACCCACAAGGAGTGTTGATAACGAGAAATTCCTTGGAAGTAGCGTCAAACAGCAACTGATGGTACGCCTCCGATAAGTCAAGTTTGGAAAAGAACTGGCCCCCAGCGAGCTTGGTAAACAACTCCTCAGGACGAGGAAGAGGATAAGTGTCAATGAGGCTCTGAGCATTGACAGTGGCTTTAAAGTCACCACACAATCGCAGACTCCCGTTTGGTTTGGAAACAACCACGATCGGCGATGCCCATTCGCTGGAGGTCACCGGAAGGAGAATTCCTGAAGCTGTTAACCTGTCTAGCTCAGCCTTGACAGGTGCACGAAACGCCACCGGAATAGGGCGTGCCCGGAAAAACTTAGGGCGAGCCATAGGTTTAAGAGTAATGTGGGCTTCAAAATCCTTGGCACAACCCAGACCAGCAGAGAACACGGACGAAAATTCAGAACACAATCCATCCAGCTGTTGATACGGAATATCCTCAGATATGAGGTGCACATCATCATCAATGGAGAACCCGAACAATTGGAAAGCATCATAACCGAACAGGTTCCCAGTGCCCGCATGATCCACCACATAAAACGTGAGGGGCCGAACAACAGACTTGTAGGCAGTGGAAGCATCAAACTGGCCCATGATAGGAATTTTCTGTTTATTATAAGTCCTCAGATTTCGCGTAACTGGAGACAACGGAGGGGAGTCCAACGCCAAATAGGTGCGAGAATTAATGAGAGTTACTGCAGAGCCAGTGTCCACTTGCATGCGGATGTCTTTATCCAGAACACGAACAGTAACAAACAACTTATTTGTTTGAGAAAGCATACAGTGAACATCCATGTCTGACGCCTCGTCCTCATCGACAGGAACTTTAGGGGACTGACACACAGAAGCAATGTGGCCTTTTTTCCTACATGAATTACATGTGGCCCAACGTTTTGGACACGCTGCCCGGTCATGCTGTACAAAACAACGGGGGCAAGAAGGAAGTGCGGAACGAACCGGCTTCTGTGGTTGCTTGTTTTGCTGCGAGCGTTGCGGCCCAACGGGACGTTGTTGACGCGAGTGAACCGCTGCCACATCGTCGTTCTCCTGTGAAACAGGCAAATTGCCCGTGTCGAGAGTTGACTGTACAGCGCCTACATCACACCACGCGTCTATTTGCGCACCAGCAGCGTGAGTCACTTCAAAGGATTGAGCGATGCTTAGAACTTTCGACAACGACGGGTTTGGCAATTGTAGGGCACTTTGCCTAACTTCTTTATCAGGAGCAAGCCGTAGAATAGCATCCCTAACCATTGAATCAGCATAAGACTCGTGATGTGTGTCCATGACAAACTGACATTTCATACTCAGACCGTGTAGTTCCGCCGCCCAAGCCCGGTAAGATTGATGGGGCTGTTTACGACACCGGTAGAACGCCACGCGGGCAGCAACGTCATGGGTGTTTTGTCGATAATAGTCAGACAATAAGTCACACATTTCTTGGAAGTACAGGAAGGCACGTTCCCTCAGAGGGGCTAACTGAGATAGTAGCTGATAGACTCGAGGGGAAATCCAAGATAGAAATAACGACTTACACATAGGAGCGTCGACAACGCCGAAAGCCAAGAAGTGTTGCCGCAAACGCTTCTCATAATCCTCCCAGTCTTCAACAGCCTCATCGTAAGGAGGGAATGGAGGCGGAGAAGAGGAAGACAGACGATGAGTAAGCGATGTCGACAACGCCTGAATCGCTGCCATCAGCTGTGTTTGTTGAGCCTGAATAGTAGCCGTCAGCTGTGTTTGTTGTTCAATGAGCGCTTGCATAAGCTGTTCCATGTCTGCCCCGCCACGAACACGCAAATCCACAACGCAGTGAAAATATCCCGACCTCGTCGCCAAAAAGTGTTATAACCTTTAATCACAATAATTGCGTGGATATTCAACACTCTCTCTTAGAAACAATAGCTGATCACATGATTACAACTCAGTCTCTCGTATTCGACTGCCGTGCCGTGACATGCGGCTGGCGCCGTTCGTAGCTAGGTGGCGCTCACGCGCTCAGCCGATTTGCGGAGCGCCTCTATCGCCGTTTGCGCGTACTGTCGTGGCAGCACTGTTAAATGTCGTGGCACTATCACAACAGAGATTTTTTTTAGTTTTTTTCTCTTTTTTCTAATTTCCCTGATTTCTGTGATGTGTTTGAAATTCCCTTATTTATAGACCCTGTGACAACCCTGCCATAGGTACCCTGAAGATAATGCAATAGTACTGTGTGCATCTTTTCAGGATGCAACTGTGAGGGCTGTGAAGACCCTAGCAATAGGTAATCATCTCCACATGGTTTTGCTTGCATACATGTCCAAAGAAACTTTACATCATAAATCAGAATAACACAGACCCTGCAATATCATATTTATCTGCTGACACCAGGCATGCAAATTTCAAGTAAAATGTGTCACTTGTACTGGAATATACATAATGGATGTACCAGTAAAGGTTGTAGACAAATGTTTGATGTCATGTGGAAATACGTGCCCAGCCGTGATTCATGCACAGATAGTCAAATGGTAAGGCAACCACTTGTGATAAGTGGTAAATGCACAAATTTTCATTGTTGTCATCCCATTCTGCAGCTGATGGTTTTCCAGATTCGCAATTGGGAATACATTCCATGTACTAATACAAATTCATTAGGTGGACATCATCAAGGATGGACCTATACTATAATGGGAGTAAAAGGAAATCAGGTGGATTATTGCTGTAACAATTTAGGATTTTCCTGGAAGTGGTCTGTTTGATGGTCTCACAATGGTAGGATGCTTTTATTACTCAAAGGTTTACAGAAGAATTTACCTGGGTAGTGTAGCTTCTTGGAGTTCCACATTTGGCTGAATGAATGAACGAGGACTCATGAGCCTGAGCTTTTCTTTCTACATAAGGCACAGAGGACATGAGTAAACAATATGAAGCAACAAAGAGTTGTTAATTACTTTTGGCCTTTAACTCTTCAAGAGAATGATCTATGGTTACGTATGTAACATCAAGAGTGTAAGACTTGGTCAGTTACAACCTTAATGATGAATAGTTGTTGGGTTCTATAAAGTTGCAAAGAAAGGCACATATTTATGAATATATACATCTGCGTGGTTCTGGCTTAGTAGCTAACCATAACATAGAGTAAGTTCCAGTAATAAGGGATTTTATACAGTTTTGAAAAAAGTATGGGTTTTATACAGTTTGTGTAAAAGTACTGAATTGCATGGTTGGGTTTGTAAATGTTCTTATGGGAGGGGCCTCGTTTTAACATAGTTATTCCTTTTCACATTTTCTGTTGGCTTGTGATTTAAATGACCTGGATAAGATAGTTTTCTATACTGTGGAATCACTAACCTGTTTCGTGAGTAACTTGGGAACTATTAATAGCTGAACCTGGAGTGACGGACTATCTTGTGTGTGTTTAGACCACATATTCATGACAGGAAACTTAAAAAAACAAAACAAAAATCTGCAAGTTGAATCCACAGGTTGATATAAGCACATATACAAGTAAGGCTTTGAAAGCAAGTTAAGATGGTTAAAGATTTTTTAAAACTTAGAGACTAATTCACTATAAAGTAAGGTGTATAAGTATAACCTTTTGTAATCAATACAGTGACTTACTGAAGATGTGAGTTGAAAAGTAATTAACACTGATTTAGTTTACCTGTAGGATAAGCATGTCACGATATCATCTATCTAAGAGGGGAACTATGAGGAGCAACAGATCGATCTGGCTTAAAGCAATGTCTTGTACCTTATACTTTCAATCCAACAAATGATGCCCATGACTTTTAAAAAAGGAACTTCCTTTTCTACTTTATTCAATTTGCGACCCATCTTCTGTGCGCAGGATTTTTGCTTGGTTTGTACATGCATCATGTGCAGGGTGAACACAAGTGTGTCTGTGAAAAGGTGTAGCCAGCAGTGATATTACGGTGCACGACGACAACTGCTGCAGCGAGTGGTTATTCCATGCTGTTCATGTCCCACCTAGGAGATACACTCTGATCTGCAGGGGAATACCCAGAGATTAGGAGATGTGGTTGTTGACATCTCTAAGAAGATAAGCCGGTGATTGGTTGACAGCCAGAAATATACAAGAGACGTTATACAACACACGTTTTATAACTTTGAGTACAAAAAAATTGTAAAAACGTAATGTACTCATTTGTAATGGAACAAATAAAGAGTTCAACTATCATTCGGCAACAGCTGGTATCTTAAGTAACTTTCCAGGCTGACACAGGCACCACCATCAAAGAAAACGAGTCTGAAGCCAAGATATCTGGGCCATGGTACTCTTGCAACTACTGCAAGTGCCAGAATGTAAAGTTTATAATCTACAGTGACAATAAAATATGTGCAAACGGACTGTTACATATACACGATACATTGGAAAGTGTCATCACAAACAACAATACAAACACCCCAGCAGCAACTTATAGTCAAGGTTTTTGGAGAAGGTTTCAGTTTTCAAAATAATTATGCAAGAGAATGCACTTCACCACACTGTGAGGAGGCAGAAACTAGCAGAATGGAATGGGCTGCAGTAACTGCTGACATAAATTCAATAATGACCCACTGAAATGTGTAGCATGTTGTCACAAGAACCTTCCTCACACACTGAACGACTCAGAAGGGCCACTATTGAAGAGTGAGAGTGTCTTGGGCAGCAGTGTCTTGATCACATTGTGGACTGCATACCAAGGAGCACCAGAGCATGTCACAATGCAAAGAGGGGAGCAACAAGGTACTGTATGTTACCCAGCTGCAGATTTTGATTTCCATGAATGTACTCAGCAGTGCAAACAGTTTTTGTTTATGTTGTTGTTTTTTTATTTGTTTTTATTTAGGTTACTGTTTTGTTTTTACACCATGGTTTTTTGTTTCGTAAGACATTATTCATTCCCTCCTCCAGGTGAACCAAAACCCACACACACGTAAGTTAAACATACAGGTGGTGTTAACTTCATGTGAACAGTTTACTTGGATTATTTTCACATCTTCCTGTTCTACTACAGTTGCATTTCACATCTTTCTGACCCACTCCAGTTTTATCAGGCATGACTGACACTAAATCTGAGCAATTGATATCATATCTTAAATACTCATAATTTTTGCATCTGTCCATTTTTCTATGTAAAGAACACTAGAAACAAGAAGGAATATCTATTTACGTGATCTTCAGGGTAAAAAAAATCATATGATGCAGCTTCCCATGCCAGTCTATCCTGTGCAAGTGTCTCCATCTCTGCATTAACTACTGTAACCAACGTCCATTTGCTTACAGAAGTCAAGCTTTAGCCTCCCTTTACTATTTGAGCCACAAAATTTCCTTCCATTTGCAAACTGGCAATTCCTTGATAATTAACAAACTGACTATTCCTTGATACCTCAGGATATGTCTTATTAACTTCTCCCTTCATTTACTCAAGTTGTGTAATAAAAATATTTTCTCCCCAATTTGATGCAGTACCTCTTCATAGGTTAATAAACCTACCTTCCTAAATGTCAGCATTCTTCTGTAAGTCTACAGTCCATGTTTTATCTCCATATAAGGCTAAGTCAGTTAGCTTTCTTTGGTGGGTCATTTCATGTAGTTTCTACACAAATGTCATAAGAAAAGAATACCACATTAGAGGCTAACATAAGATTTTTCTTATTATTGCCAGTCTGCAATTTACATCCTCCTTACTTAACCCAGTGTCAGTTATTTTGCTGCCCATAGCAACCAGAGCAGAAGCTTGATATAAAGCAGCTGTTGAAAAACATGTTTCACTCCCACATCATAGCATACCCGCAATATATGGAGGGTGAGTCGTGTAACAGCAAACTACAAATACAAAATTAGGAAGAACACATAATGCAATATTATACATACTGTACAATACTGTATTTAAATTTAAAGAATTTTAGAAATAAAACATTTCAGAAAATTACCAAACAGGGTACAGCGATTAGACAAACTTCACTCAAATGTCGATCAAACAAGAACACGAGTTTCAATACAGTATACAAGTAAACTATCAAACACAGTATGATAATTTACAACACTGCCTGGAAGTTACAGTACGTCATTATTCTGTTGCCTTAAAGAAGTCAGTTAGCTTTCTTTGGTGGGTTATTTCACACAATACTTTAGTGTTTATTTTTTCTTTCTCATCTGGTAAAACAACTCAATTTGGTTTGGTTCACTCTGTCTATCCATATGATAACTTTCTTTATATTATGTAATATTTCACATGTACTAAGAAAATTATCTATAGTTTCATCTTCATCTTAATCTTCACCATCCTCATCATCGACTGCTTCACTACTCTCATTTTGAACAGTATCAAAAATGTCTTTGTCATCTATGATCTTCGAAATTGATTGTTCATCGCTGATGACTACGCAACAGTTCAAAACTTCCAAATCAGTATTTCACAACAGAACATACATGCAGACTGGATGTTACTGCTGTTCATGTCACTACAGTGTTCATTTGTTGTATTTTCTTCAACGGAACACTTGTTCCAGGAATTCCTAATTGAGGTCAGCCTGATGCTTTGTTAAGCCAGGTCATTCCATCACAATTTTACAATTAATGATGATTTAAATTTTAATCTATCATAACTGTGTGTAGAGTTTTCGGAAACTGAAGCAGATTCTCTCTCGCAAGGCCTTCCTTCTCGTTCAATGGTGATTGGCAAAATTCCCTGACGAAATTTCCATCTAGAAAATCACCTGTCAAAGCTATAAAATCTATGGTGTCATTTGAATCAAAGTGAAATTTTTCAGCTTGAGCTTTAATCAATGGCACACCTTCACTTCTCTTTATTAGAAACCACCTATAAAAGCTTTCATCGAGCTCACTGTCTTTTCCAGGTTTAGTTCTTTCTCTGTCCATTCCCCCATCACCTTCAATTCCCTTCTTTCACTCATTGCCTGATTGTGGGGATGTGATATACCTGCACCTCTTCACATGATCAATAATTTTTAGTTGATCACTCACAGAATAAGCTTTAGATTCTATGACATTGTAACAAATACACAGAAATCTGGACGATGAAGGTATAATTTATGTTCTGCATGATGCTTGCACTCATTTCAAATATTGCCAAGCACTGTTGCATAGACACTTTGTTAACTGTGTCACAATGTTAACTGTGAGATGTGTATTCAAAGCCTCTGACCAACAAGATTCTTGGTATGTTGATTTAATTACCTCCATCTATTTTGGTTATTGTTAGAGAGTTTGCAGGCTGCAGCAGTAAATTATAGTGCGGAAAGGCTATATGCAGACCCTAATAAGACTTTTTCAAGTTCATAAAATACACTGAGAGTGCAAAACTCATTCATGACACCGCATTACATCCGAATCTGCAGTATATGGGACTGAGGTACATTGGGCTTCTACTGTACTGCTGCAATAAGTGTAATTGTCTGGCAGTTTTGGTAACCTCAACACACACACACACACACACACACACACACACACACACACACACACACATAATTGTTTGGTGTGGGTGAATGTAATGAATTTATGTAGTGTAGTTGGTGCTGATTAAACCAAGTGGGTGAAAACTGTGGCAATAACCTTACTCGTCTTGGAGGGCAACAACGGGTTTTTCAGGATAATGTGCCCATTCAACGAATGTGTACTCATAAACTGAGTGATATACCCTCACACCAAGAGACACTATGGAGAAGTTTGTAATGTTAGCCAGAACATTGGTACAAAGTTCTGATAATCAGGATACTAACATCACGATCACTCCTCCCGGTGCTGGCCAAATAGTGGCAACAAAAAAGTTATCCACAATGAGAATTTGACACTGTTACCTCCAAGTCTAGCATGAAGGCACAAGCTAGTGTAAGTGACCTAGGCTATGGAGGCAGATAACATCAGCTGTGAATTGATACGTAAAAAAAAAAAAAAAACACTCACCATGAGTGGAGTGAAATTATTTGCATTATAACAACTTACTTATGTGTTTACCAGAATTTTCTAACGACCAATTATTTCACCACTGATGTCACATACAGCATCCCCTTTTTAGATGGTCAGCTTTATTGTGCAATATTTTCACGATGAGCGGCAGTATCTCCCAGATGAACACGTAATGGTTAGACAGAGAGGTCGAGCAACAATATTGAGCACATAAAAAACTTTTGAATATAGTGCACTGCCAGGAAATACTGTGCCGCCCATTAGCCGTAATTGCCTTGCCAGTATCATGCGTGCTTCAGTCTCTAGGTACATTTGTGTTTGTTGTCCGTTGTTGTTGCTGTAGTGTTGCAACTGAGTTTGAAATAAGATGAAAGAGTGTTTTTCTTAGACCATAATGAAATATATAAATCACTGGGATGGTTACGACAGATGAGTACAAAAACAGAAATATTTGGAATGAATCAATACAAACTGATGCTCACAAAATACTGGGAATGTACCCTACAGCCACAACGAAAGATGTTTAAAAAAATTAATTACAGTAACGCAAAGTTATGAAAAACAATATATATGGATATTTACACGTGTGTGTGTGTGTGTGTGTGTGTGTGTACACACATTACCTACCTGAATATAATCTTATAATCTTTTGGAGCACCTACCACTGCATGAGGCCTTTCCATAACTATGTCTCAAATGCTTTGAATTGAAATTGCACTTCTAAATTTCAAGTTTTTGAAAGCACTGACAGTAGCATGATGTCATAGCATAATAGATAAACACTGACTTGGTGGAAACGTGTCTCTCATTGTGGAGTTTAGTACTGAATCAAAACATTGGACAGTCCATATTTAAAAAGTTATGTTTTTTCTTTCTCCACAAGCTCAGTTCTCTCAACAACTTTTTGAGAGTAACCCTTTTTATGTAAATCGAAGGTGGGGTGGGGAGTAAAGGAAAGGAAGGGACAGATGATATCAGCTGAATTGGGACTTTTTGCGAAATCAGTGTCAACAAGTGAAAATATCTGCCAGACTGTGACTCAGGATCTAGTGCTTAGTAGGTAGTTGCATTAACCACTGCACCACCAGGACACAGTGTTGACTGCAAATGCACAGACTATCTCCGCAAGCTCCTCAGCCGACTCTCATTCCCATCTAGCGCCATCACCTACCCACAGTCCCTGTCCATGTCTTCCATGTTTGCTAATTTTAGATTCACGTTGGAGGTTCAACAAAAATGTGCACCTGCTCTGATGCTTGCGGATTCTCAGCCCATCGATGCATACCAATTCTATGACTGTGTGATGTCTGTTCTTTCAGGCACACATTCATACAATTAATACTGATGGTTGTGGATTCACAGCCATTGAGTTGTATCAATTATATGACTGTGGCATGCTGTGAATCTACAACCATCGATGCAGATGCACATTTACATTCGACCCCCAGCAGGAATCTAAAATTAGTGAGCACAGAGAAAGTGGACTGAGACTGTAGATAAGGGGTGGTGCTAGGTGGGAATGTGAATTGGCCCAGCATCATGCCGAGACAGGTGACACAGTGGTTAACGCAACTGCCTTGTACGCAGGAGAGCCCAGGTTCAAGTCCCAACCTGGCATACATTTTTGCTCGTCGCTGCTGCTTCCGCATTAACCCCTGATGCAGGTGATGTCATCAGTTCTTTTCTTTTCCCTTCTCTTCCCTCCACCTTCAATTTAAATATGAATCACAGCTGCAGATTCCATGTGGTGTCTGTTCTTTGGACATGTCCAAAAGAACAGACACCACATATTCTTACAAATGAGGGAATCTTTGGTGATCTTTGTATAAATTTTTCATCAAAATTTCTTTTGTCACCATGTAGATGAATTATCATAGCAGCAGTCTACTGATCATACAACTTTCTGAACCAGAGTAAATACTGCATAATACTATTGTTCACTTGTATTGAGCAGTTTAGGGGGACCTGGTATAATGTTGCATAATATTATTCTGCAATAATACTGACCACCCAGGATAATGGCCACATACACCGGAACCCCCATTTGACGTTTTTGTGCAGTCCAGACTTAAAAAATGCAAAACTGAGGAAAATGTAGAATCGAGGAAAACACTAAAAGCCCCAAAATATGAGCAAAAACATTTGTAATTAGCATGTATGATTAAAAATCGTAATACTCCCCTATTCACTGCATACAGTCTGTATATGTGAAGGAAATTAAATGTATAATACAATGTTTATACAATGATTTGTGGTAATGGATTGCATCAGTTCTTCAAAAATCACAGTTGCACAACTGCACGCAAAAACTCGTCAAAAATGTAAATTGGTATCTGGGTACAAGACAATCAATCTATTTTCCAACCAGCTATGACCACAAATTGTCAACAACCTTGTCACAGTGGTAACACTGGTTCCTGTCAGTTCACTGGAGTTAAGTGCTGTCAGGCTTGGCTAGCACTTTAATGGGGCACTGTCTGGGTCTGCTGAGGTTCATTGGCAAGCAGGGTGCACTCAGCTCCTGTGAGGCCAATTGAGGAGTTACTTAACTGAGAAGTAGCAGCACTCATTACGAAAACTGATAATGGCTCAGAGAGCTTTGCGCTGAATACATGCACCTCTGAATCCACATCTGATGATTCCTATGGGCTGAGGACGACACAGCAGCCTGTAGGTACCGTTGGGCCTTCAAGACCTGTTTGGACAGTAACTGTCTGTCTATGACCTATACGTCAAAACAAACATTTTAGAGAAATCTATCCTTTGTGAGCAGCCACAAAAAGCAAAAATTGATGAATATGTGAATTAAGCTGAAAACTGTAAAGTAGACGTAATAGGCATCGGAATCTAACATGTGGGAGAGGAGGAGGAAGATATTCGTGTTTAACGTCCCGGCGACAATCTGGTCATTAGAGACGGAGCACAAGCTCGGATTAGGGAAGGATGGGGAAGGAAGTCGGCCGTGCCCTTTCAAAGGAACCATCCCGGCATTTGCCAGGAGTGACCTAGGGAAATCACAGAAAACCTAAATCACGTTGGCTGGACGCGCTAACATGCGGGGCTGTGTGTTTTTCTTCTATACCGAATGACAGTGCAGCATACTCTGGTGAAGTGTGCACAGTGACCTCTAGTGTATTGCTTGTAAATATCCAGCAGGCGAGCTCATTTTTTGTGTGTGGATCGACTACGTTTCACATCACTTTTTGCAGGAACTGACATAATCGTGATGTAATGCCACTGTGAAGATGAACAGAAATGAGGCTATTGATTTGTCGATCGTTATAACACAATGTTGATGTTTATGGATGTGTTAGTGGCAGGAGAATCTCAGTTGTGGTGAGAACTCTTTATGGGCATGTTTGTAGTTGTGCAATGTGTGAAATATTATTGACAAGGAAAAATACGAATGTTATGGCTCATCGTTTTTCTTGCACCAATTTAAGGTGTTCTCTTAGGTTCCTGCCTACACTCGGAAATTGTCACATATTTGGAAACAAACTGCATAATATTTGTGAGAAGGAAGGACATGAATTATATTGCTACTCATTTTAGTCTAAGCAATTAAAACTGTCCTCTGTAGCTCCTGCCTAACCACACAGTCAGAAATCGACACATATTTGGAAATAAACAGCGAAATATGTATGACACGGAAGAATGTTAATTTTATTGCTGCAAGTGAAATGAGTCAAACATTTGTTTCATCCTTTTTCCTCTAATCATTTAATTGGATAGGTAAAAAATCTACTCACCAATCAGCAGCAGTACACACACTTAAAAGACTGTTGTGAATGGCAAGCTTTAGGAGCCAGGGGCTCCTTCTTCAGGCAGAAGGAGAAGGAAGAAGGGTGAAGGAAAAGGACTGGAGAGGTACGGTAGATATCGGGAAATTCTCACCCAAAACTGTGGGTCAGGGGAGACTTACCGTAAGGAATGAGCAGGAATGCCTTTCAACCAATTCAAAGTCTTTCAGCCAATTCACACCATGTCCTTGTAGATGTGGGCTGTTCTGCAGCTAATGTTTTGCTTGCCTGTATTTTTCTTAATTCGTTTATGTATGTACTATTATAATTTTAATTGAATGGATTTTGCTCTGCAGCTCAGATATTGTATACAAATCCATGTTCAGATCGCATGTGACAATCTCGAGAGCAGCAACAAGTCACCGCTTGTCTTTGTAGTCAATGTCATTAAAATCCAACAAATACCTATTAATAGCATAGATACAAGAAAAGTGAATCATTTCCTCCATTTCCCACTTCTTATTTCAGTTTCTTTACTCTCTACAGACATACCTAACCTCAGAACGCATGCAACTAGTGTTGCCAAAGTTGGAACAAGCCAAAAATCTTTAGTTTCGCCAATGAGTTGTGCATAAGCTGGCCGCACATGTTGTAAAATAGGCTATAGTGTGGCGGCTGATGGGTGAAATAACAAACCGCCAGCCAATTAGAGCTCACTAGTTGGAAATGGCCGATGCTTCCTTGATTCTCACTGAGACTCAGTGTTTGAATTTAAAGGTTGATGATCAATATGGTTCTTGAATGCAGTACGTTAGAAACACATGCAACAAGATGAGACTGAGTTACAAGAGGCACGAGAAAAGGTGGAGGATGAGACCCATCATAATTTATTGTCTTGGCCCGGAGCACCTTGAAATGACTATCCTGATTTTCCATTGCTGCCGCAATCTAGCAGTAGCTGTATTATAACTGCTTGGCGAAGCTAAATGCTGCAAGTTGTGTTGGAATGACAATTGTGGATTATGTCAGCATTTCCTCTTTCATGTCTCCCCTCTCTGCAATGGCCTATAATATTCCCTTAACTCCACCACCACCCCACTGTGTGAACCGTCTGTCTTTTGTGTCACTTATAACTTGTTCTGTCACATCAAATGTCAATAGGAAGAAAATGGGACAAAGTCAAGCAAGGTGCTGAGTATGAGCGTAGCATCAAGATAAACCTTATTAGGAAGAAATGTAAAGTCAGGGAATTTTTAGCATTGATCTTATGGGTTTTTCACGGGGGCTATGAATTTATGGCATAGAATCACAAAAACTGTAAAATTGGAGAACATAAAATTAAAGTTCCACTGAATACACAATTTCCTCAGAATAAACTATTTTGACAAAGTTTGGTCATTTATGTTCAGATTCCTACAGTTGCAATAAAATACAAAAAAAAAATGTGTGATTACCAAAAGGAATGGCTATTAGCAAAAATCACTTTTCAATAAAACTCACTCTGTCTCCACATAAAAAGGTATATAAAACTGTGTTATCACACTGCTATACTGCAATGTTCTGTAAAGTACTTATAGAATATAGACCAAAAGGTACATCACAGTAAATAGATTTTAAATAAAGATAAATTACTAGAAATGTTTCTTTACCTGATAATGTGGGTTTTACTGAGCCATCACAGCTCAACAGCTCAACATATAAACACTGCTACTCACAGCAAAACTGACAAATCTCTGGTGAATACCTAAGAACTCTACTGACAGATACATGTAACACTGATACACAGCTGAAAGGAAGTCAAACTTTCCAACAAATCTACGTATAAAGAATAAATTTCACAAAAAATCTTATGCCTTCTCTCTCTCTCTCTCTCTCTCTCTCTCTCTCTCTCTCTCTCTCACACACACACACACACACACACACACACACACACACACACACACACACACACACGAGATAGAGATAGAGAGAGAGAGAGATAGAGAGAGAGAGAGAGATTTAATTTAAATATATAGTTATTTTTATTCAGAACTCTACTAAAAATTTCATTAAACAAATTGAAAATTTATTTTTAACTCCATTTGATTTGATGTGACCATCTGACTTTGTACAAAATATTTCCAAAACTGGAATAAATTATTCAGCAAACTGATGCAAGAGGCTACGTCCGTTTCGAAATGCTAACAGACACCACTTGCCCACCACTCAGTAACAATTTGCATAAGGTTATCACCTGGCAGAATCATCACAATATCCGTATCAGATCCTCTAAGTGGAACACCTGTGACAGCAGATCCAAACTGGTGTGCTTGGCAGCCTGGAACCAATTCCGAGATGCATTCTTCAAGATCTCTCTGCAGCATACGCAGCTGGAAATTAATGCATTAGGTTTCAGAACATAAGCTGAATGAAGCGTTATAACCATGAGTCACTTTTACAGATTAAAAAAATAAATAAAAGAATCTTGTGGAAAGTCAACACAAAGTTAACACTCATATTTAATCTTGGTATAAGCCACACTCACAAACAAAAATATATTGAAATTTACATATATAGAAAGAGAGGAAGGACGGTAAGTGCTGAATATCTTGCTGATGTCTAGGTCACTGGATGAGGCACAAGCTTGAAAAGCACAAGATTGCAGAAGGAAATCAGAAGTGGATTTGAGCCTCTCCTTCCATTGATAAAATAGTTGTTGACAGAAAGATAAACAAATACAGTGTTGTTGTTTTGGTTACTGATTCTAAGATTTGATCTGATGCCATCCTACACATGCTTGTGCTTGTGAGTTACAACTGGGGAATGCAATATTTGTGATTGTGTTGGTCCACCAACCATGGACCTTGCCGTTGGTGGGGAGGTTTGCATGCCTCAACGATACAGACAGCCTTACTGTAGGTGCAGCCACAATGGAGGGGTATCTGTTGAGAGGCCAGACAAACGTGTGGTTCCTGAAGAGGGGCAGCAGCCTTTTCAGTAGTTGCAGGGACAACAGTCTGGATGATTGACTGATCTGCCCCTGTAACACTAACCAAAACAGCCTTGCTGTGCTGGTACTGCGAACGGCTGAAAGCAAGGGGAAACTACAGCCGTAATTTTTCCCGAGGGCGTGCAGCTTTACTGTATGATTAAATGATGATGGCATCCTCTTGGGTAAAATATTCTGGAGGTAAAATAGTCCCCCATTCGGATCTCCAGATGGGGACTACTCAAGAGAATGTCCTTATCAGGATAAAGTAAACTGCTGTTAATCGGGCAGGTAGGTTAGAAAATTTAAAAAGAGAAATGGATAGGTTAAACTTAGATATAGTGGGAATTAGTAAAGTTCGGTGGCAGGAGGAACAAGACTTTTGCTCAGGTGAATACAGAGTTATAAATACAAAATCATGTAGGGGTAATGCAGGAGTAGGTTTAATAACAAATAAAAAAATAGGAGTGCGGGTAAGCTACTACAAACAGCATAGTGAACGCATTATTGTGGACAAGATAGACACGAAGCCTATGCCTACTACAGTAGTACAAGTTCATATGGCAACTAGCTCAGCAGATGATGAAGAAATTGATGAAATGTATGATGAGATAAAAGAAATTATTCAGGTAGTGAACGGAGATGAAAATTTAATAGTCATGGGTGACTGGAATTCGAGAGTAGGAAAAGGGAGAGAAGGAAACATAGTAGGTGAATATGGACTGGGGCTAAGAAATGAAAAGAGGAAGCCGCTTGGTAGAATCTTGCACAGAGCATAACTAAATCATAGCTAACACTTGGTTCAAGAATCATGAAAAAAGGTTGTATACATGGAAGAATCCTGGAGATACTAGGTTTCAGATAGATTATATAATGGCAAGACAGAGATTTAGGAACCAGGTTTTAAAGTGTAAGACATTTCCAAGGGCAGATGTGGACTCTGACCACAATCTATTGGTTATGAACTGTAGATTAAAACTGAAGAAACTACAAAAAAGTGGGAATTTAAGGAGGTGGGACCTGGGTAAACTGACTAAACCAGAGGTTGTACAGAGTTCCATGAAGAGCATAAGGGAACAATTGACAGGAATGGGAGAAAGAAATACAGTAGAAGAAGAATGGGTAGCTTTGAGGAATGAAATAGTGAATGCAGCAGAAGCTCAATTACGTAAAAAGATGAGGGCTAGTAGAAATCCTTGGGTAACAGAAGAAATATTGAATTTAATTGATGAAAGGAGAAAATATAAAAATGCAGTAAATGAAGCAGGCAAAAAGGAATAGAAACTTCTGAAAAATGAGATCAACAGGATTGCATAACGGCTAAGCAGGAATGGCTAGAGGACAATTGTAAGGATGTAGAGGCTTATCTCATTAGGGGCAAGATAGATACTGCCTACAGGAAAATTAAAGAGACCTTTGGAGAAATGAGAGCCACTTGTATGCATATCAAGAGCTCAGATGGAAACCCAGTTCTAAGCAAAGAAGGGAAAGTAGAAAGTTGGAAGGAGTATATAGAGGGTCTATACAAGGGTGATGTACTTGAGGACAATATTATAGAAATGGAAGAGGATGTAGATGAAGATGAAATGGGAGATACAATACTGCGTGAAGAGTTTGACAGAGCACTGCAAGACCTGAGTCAAAACAAGGCCCCGAGAGTACACAACATTCCATTTGAACTACTGACGGCCTTGGGAGAGCCAGTCCTGACAAAACTCTATCATCTGGTGAGTAAGACGTATGAGACAGCCGAAAGACCGTCAGACTTCAAGAAGAATATAATAATTCCAAACCCAAAGAAAGCATGCATTGACAGATGTTAAAATTACCGAACTATCTGTCTAATAAGTCAAAGCTGCAAAATATTAACACAATTTCTTTACAGACGAATGGAAAAACTGGTAGAAGCCAATTTCGGGGAAGATCAGTTTGGATTCCGTAGAAATCCTGGAACACGTGAGGCAATACTTACCTTACGACTTATCTTAGAAGCTAGATTAAGGAAGGGCAAACCTACATTTCTAGCATTTGTTGACTTAGAGAAAGCTTTTGACAATGTTGACTGGAATACTCTCTTTCAAATTCTAAAGGTGGCAGGGGTAAAATACAGGGAGCAAAAGGCTATTTACAATTTGTACAGAAACCAGATGGCAGTTATAAGAGTCGAGGGGCATGAAAGGGAAGCAGTGGTTGGGAAGGGAGTGAGACAGGGTTGTAGTGTCTCCCCGATGTTATTCAATCTGTATATTGAGCAAGCAGTGAAGGAAACAAAAGAAAAATTCGGAGTAGGTATTAAAATCCATGGTGTAGAAATAAAAACTTTGAGGTTTCCGATGACATTGTAATTCTGTCAGAGACAGCAAAGGACTTGGAAGAGCAGTTGAATGGAATGGACAGTGTCTTGAAAGGAGGATATAAGATGAACATGAACAAAAGCAAAACGAGGATAATGGAATGTAGTCGATTTAAGTCAAGTGATGCTGAGGGAATTAGATTAGGAAATGAGACACTTAAGGCAGTAAAGGAGTTTTGCTATTTGGGGAGCAAAATAACTGATGATGGTCGAAGCAAAGAGGATATGAAATGTAGACTGGCAATGGCAAGGAAAGCGTTTCTGAAGAAGAGAAATTTGTTAACATCGAGTATAGATTTAAGTGTCAGGAAGTCGTTTCTGAAAGTATTTGTATGGAGTGTAGCCATGTATGGAAGTGAAACATGGACAATAAATAGTTTGGACAAGAAGAGAATAGAAGCTTTCGAAATGTGGTGCTACAGAAGAATGCTGAAGATTAGATGGGTAGATCACATAACTAATGAGGAGGTATTGAATAGAATTGGGGAGAAGAGGAGTTTGTGGCACAACTTGACAAGAAAAAGGGACATATTTTGAGGCAGGCATCAGGGGATCACAAATTTAGCATTGGAGGGCAGGGTGGAGGGTAAAAATTGTAGAGGGAGACCAAGAGATGAATACACTTAGCAGATTTAGAAGGATGTAAGTTGCAGTAAGTACTGGAAGATGAAGAAGCTTGCACAGGATAGAGTAGCATGGAGAGCTGCATCAAACCAGTCTCAGGACTGAAGACCACAACAACAACAACATTACAAATTTAAGGTTTTCATTTGACTCACCCTCATATATTGTATGACTAAGAACTCCTTGCATGTAGCTTTAGAGAGTATTAGAGATTTTCTTTCATGTTTCCTCTCTCCTTCTCTACTTTTTGCCTTGTTAGCGCTTTCTGTATTTTTACACCAAAAACCTATTCATTAAATAATTTTTGAGATGTGAGCAATGACTGTTTTTTAAAGTTTGAATGGATGAGACCAATAGTTGATACACCATTGTTTTTCTTGAGAATGGGACATGTAGCTGCTGAGCGTTGTCAGCAGGTGAAACTTCTTTCTGCACTGTGAACTAGCCAAGGAGTAGGGAAATGCATGCAGTCTGTCAAATTTGATGATGAATATTGTCCCAGTCTGACAATAATTATGTAGGTGATGTGGCACATGATTAGAACATGTTGGTTTTTTTAACTGTTGTGAAAGTACAGAAATATAAAGCAAAAGATACAACTTTGACCTTTGACTGGGGACTTAGAGGCTCAGTGGCTCTGGATATTTAAGAAACGCTCCTCTTCATCTCCTGTGTGAGGTTCACCATCATCCAGACAACAGTGGGATCCTTACAAACTATTGTACTCTGGCTGCAAAGATTCACCTGATTTGTTATCGAGAGGAATCTGAATCTGAAAATATACTCTGCAAGCCGCCATATCCTGTATGGCCCAGCACACCTTGTACCGTAGTCATGCTCTATCCCACTGCACTCGCAAATGGAGCAAAAGAAAAATGATTGTAATCATCCATACGAGCTCTAATTTCTTTTATCTTGTCTTCAACATCCTTATGCAAAATGTAAGCTGGCACCAGTAGAATCATTCTGCAGCCAGCCAAAAATGCCAATTCTCTAAATTTTCTCAAGAGTGTTTTACAAAAACAGTGTCATCTTTCCTCCAGGGATTTCCAATTAAGTTCAGGAAGCACATTCATAAGCAAAATGCCTAGCAGCACACCTCTGACTTACTTCGATGTCTACCGATAATCTGACCTGATCGTGATTCCAGCCACTCAAGCAGTATTCAAGAATGGGTCACGCAAGTGTTCTGTATGTGGTCTCCTTTATAGATCAACTACACTTAACTAAAATTCTCTCCATAATTGGAAACCAACCATTCACCTTCCCCGCAACAGACCCAGTGTGCTCATTCCATTTCAAATCATTTTGCAATATTGCACCTAGGTGTTTAATCGGCGTGTGTTTGTCAAGCAGAACACGACTATAATTCTATTCAAACATTACAGAATTGTTTTTCCAACTAATCTGCATTAACTTACATTTTTCTACATTTAGAGCAAGCTGCCATTCATCACACCAAATAGAAATTCTGTCTATGCAGTCCTGTGTCCATCCATCCACAGTCAGTGAATGACAGTGCTTTCCTATAAACTACAGCATCATCGGCAATAGTCCCAGATTACCTTTGCTTGTGTATATTTTGAGTGAATCTGTATATATAGAAAAATGTAAGAGACTTTAATGACAGGTGAGAATGCTTTGCTTACCAGACACACAATGAAACTGAATACTTTCATGAAGGCATATTCAGATGTTTTGGCTGACTTACTATTTCGACGACTCTTGTCATTCACCACTATCTTTTCCTCTACCTCCAATCTACAGTCCACATGAAGTTCAATTATCATTATCATGTCTCCCCCCACACCCGAATACTAATTTGATGCACCGTGATATGTTCTGTATAGAAAGCACATTTGTGATGCTCCCAACTAAAGCAAAACACACACACACACACACACACACACACACACACACACACACACACACACACACACACCAATGAGATTAGATTTACAAACCTTGTGGTTTCGCTCAGGATCCTGTAACCTCACAGTCTGGACTGCCAAATCAATTAAGGCATCAACATCTCTTACGCCATTAGAATGAGCCCCTTCAAGAATAGATATAAGTTCTGTGGAATCTACATCAGAATCCGGGACTGGAGCAGGATCAGCTGTAATGCACATAAATTAGGAAGTTAAATTTGTACACAAAGAGTTCATATCAGCTAACAAACTTCTGCTTTAATGGTCATCTTTTTAATCTTACTGTTCATAATTACACTAATATGCCAAAGCTGCAAATCTGTCTCTACCTATGAAACTCCCCTTCCATTGAGAATATATGGTCTACATAAGAAAAAACAATACACAGAGAAACTGGTTAATAAGAAATATTACTTAATGTTACAGGCTTTTCTACTTACAAACTATTCAACATGTCTTGCATATGCTGACAGTGTTGGAATCGCAACCAGCCACAAATTTACTGTCAGTTCCTTTATTCAAAGGGTACCGTTACTGGTTTCGAATCGTTATGATTCGTCCTCAGACGGTTTACACGTTTTCTTTATATCATGTGGTGTGTTTTTTACAGATTAATTGTCCTAAAATATAAATAACACATAATTATAAACACACCACACACAGATGGCTGTGTTACATATTTTCGTTGCATCTGACTTACGTGAAATGTCCGTTTGGAGTGTTTGTTTTCATAACATTCGTCCAACAGATGTGAATACATTCCCACTGCATTCTTATTGTAGCACACACAACACTTTAGATTTGTCACTGAGAAGGTTTCTACCACACACCACATTTGATACATACAAAGAGCTTACAAACATATGAGTATCAAAGGTGCTATGATACATCGTAACATTTAATGATGATGTCTGCATTATGTTGTGGAGTTCACAGCAGTCACTTCAAGCCAAATCAGTGTGCCACAGAAGCCAAACCTAAATATGCTACTCTCCCATACATAGGCCCACTATCATACCAAATAGCAAACTTATTTAATAAGAAAAATATCGCAATCAGCTTTTCCACAAATAATAAATTACAACAAAAAGTAATCCATGATGTTTATACCCACAAGAGTCCATACCGTAAATCAGGAATATACAAACTCAAATGCGATACATGCCCAAAATTCTACATTGGACATACAGGCAGAAGTTTTGAAATTAGATACAAAGACACGTTGATGTTTTAAGACTTGGTAACTTGAACAAATCTGCATTTGCAGCCCATATTGCTGAAGAAAACCATTCAGTGGGAAATATTGAGGACAAAAAATTTTACATCTAGCAGAAAAAGGAGCCACTATGAATATGTTAGAAGAAATAGAAATACAAACACACAAAAACAGCACCCCAGACTATATCCTTAATGAACAAACAGTTAGCTAACACCCCTTTCCTGAAAAGTTTCCAAAAATTATTTTCCAACCTCCAAAGCAAATAATAGTAGTATGCCTATCTGCAGATCAAGTAGCAAATTTATATGTTACTATAATTCTCATGATGCTAAATGTAATAAAATAATGTACTATTTTACCTATACAGTGCCATATATAAACTATATAATTGATGTAACAATATCAACTAAAAAAACAATGTCTCTGTATTAGTGCGAAAGGCATTACAGTTGCGTAAATGAATGTATGATCCTTTCCAAACATAGGACATCATCGTCAAATGTTACAACATATCATAGCATCTTTGATACTCATATGTTTGTATGCTCTCTGTATGTATCAAAACGTGGTGTGTGGTAGAAATCTTCTCAGTGACAAATCTAAAGTGTTCAGTGAGAAAAATTTATGTGTGCTACAATAAGAATGCAGTGGGAATGTATTCACATCCGTTGGACGTATGTTACGAAAACAAACACTCCAAACGGACATTTCAGGTAAGTCAGATGCAACGAAAATATGTAACGCAACCATCTGTGTGTGGTGTGTTTATAATTATGTGTTATTTATATTTTAGGACAATTAATCTGTAAAAAAACACACCACATGTTATAAAGAAAACATGTAAACCGTCTGAGGATGAATCACAATTATTCAAAACCGGTAACGGTACCCTTTGAATAAAGGAACTGAAGGTAAATTTCTGGCTGGTTGCTGTCCCAACACCATCAACATTTGTCTTCAAATAACAGCCACGGTTTCCATCATATCATCATATGAGAAAATTGCATCTTGCATATGCTTTTCTACATTATATGACCAAAAGTATCCAGACACTTATTGGTGGATGTTAATATTAGGTGTGTGTCCACCTATAACCTATTGAGAGCTTGCACCTGCTGGGGACATTTCCAATAAGTTGTCTGTGGAGGAATGACAGCCCATCCTTGCTCAAGAGCCAAAACCAGAGGACATACTGGGTGCTGTGGTCTAGAGTGAAGTCAACAATCTAACTCATACCAAAGGTATTCCATTAAGTTTAGGTTGGGATTCTGGACAGATCACGCCATTTCTTGAATTATATTGCCTCACAGATACTGCTTTATGGCAGGGTGTCTTGTTATGCTGTCACAATCATTATTTCCGAATTGTCCCTCTAACATACGCAGTACAGAATGCTATAAAGTGTGTTCATATCCTTCAGCATTTTGCGTTTTCATAAGTGCAATGGCTCAATGGTAAAGTGCTAAACTACAACTCCAAAGGTCCTGGGTTCGATCTCTAGTCAATCCTAGGATATTTATCTGTCACTTATCATTCCTTTCACCTCTGGCAAAGTTCGATGATGTGAAAGGACTTGTGCCATGGTTTGGTATCCACATTAAACTGCATGTCCCCCTATAACTGGCTGGGTAAGTCAGCTCAAAGGTCATTTTTTTTTTACTAAGTGCAATAAGGAGACTGCTCACTCACCATGAAAAACAACCCCATATTGTAACAACATCTCCTCCATTCTTCATGAATGACACTATACTTACTCGCAGGTAACAGAAGGGGTGCACAAAATGTGTGGAAAAAAAGCAAGAAAGATGATTTAAGAAATAACCAATAGAGATACGCAAGTTCTACAGGTCCACAAGTTTCAACCTTCTGCCTACGGGAAGCCTTTCCCTTGGCCCAAGACTAAATTCACTCTTATTACAGAGTCATTTTGTTCAAGTAACATCATAAGAAATGGCTGCCACAAAAACTGGTTCATGTAACTGCTGCCTACTCAGCTAGCTCATGTTCAGCAATGGAGTTTTTTTTCTGCTGCTTCGATGGGATGTTGTAGGACCTCAAATATTCACAAGCTGGTTCTGAAACACATGAGGTGGAATCCAGAATTTTCGGGACTAGTACTGCCGTCTGGAAAGTAGGAGTAGTAGATCTTTGCACTGCTAGGCTGCATATCAGGTAAGTCAGTGTGCAGAGTGGCATTCAGCTGGGAGGACATGTTGCATGTCCACAGTGATTTCCGTAATACTCAGTGTTTGATGTGTGGTGATTTTATGATTGATCCGCGAACAGAACAGGATATGTGTATCAAGCTCTCTGCAAATCTCTGGAAAAGAGCTACGGAGACCCTTGCAATGATTTAGCAACATGACCCAGAGACAAAGCAATAATCGTCGTCCCAGTGGATGAGTCCGGGCTCTCCAAGACCCAAAAAAGCGAGACAGGTGAAGAGCAAACTGAAGAGCATGATCATCGTTTTCTTTGTTACCAAGGGAATTGTGCATAAATTCGTCCCACCCAACCAAACAGTGAATTCCACATACTACTGTGGCGTTTTGCGTCAGCTCCATGAAAACATGCAGCGATGACGGCCCGAACTTTTGTGTCAAGGGAACTGGCTGCTGCATCATGACAATGTGCAGTGTCACACATCCTTCCTCACCAGGACCCTTTCGGCAAAAACCAACATGGCAGTTGTACCCCACCCACCGTACTCTCCAGATTTGACACCTTGCAACTTCGAAAACATTTGACCAATGGCAGAAGCGCTGGGACCAGTGTGTATGCACGGATGGCAACTACATCGAAGGTGATGGTGACCATTAGTCCAAAACTGAGGTTTTTCAACAGATGGCAGCTCCAGTCCTGAAAATTTTGGATAGCACCTCATATACCTTACTTGACGAACACTTCTGATTTCTGCCAACTGAGGGCTGGAGTGAAACTGCTCAAGCTAGAGTGGTTTAACATATCTGATAGAACAATAAGTGAAATGGCAAACAGATGTCAGATATACCACACAATTTCGTATCACTTTTGATTCCAACCAGGAATGCCTTAAAAGAGAGCTCTGTATCTTATTTTGAAAAATATGCAACTGATTTTGGTGCAGCAACATCAAAACTAATGATACAGCAGAACTAGTAAACGAAATAGAGCCTGTCAAATTTTAACAGAAAGAGCTGATGATGAGTGTTGACATTTGGATAACTTGAAGCCTACTGAAGTGGCAACACCGCAGACAGACCAGCGGTGCGGGTTGCTGACTCTGCTGCGAAGTCACGGCAACGCAAGAGTGTTTACAAGCAAATACCACAGCTGACAACAAACACATAAGTGTGGCCAACATCGGTCACAATGAACTATTTCCTGGAAATCACATGAGTGCAAATTGCCTTGGAAATACCTTTCCACCCAGAGCCAGATAAGCCAGTGCTTGGCCATTCAGCAGGCAGTTCTCCACTCGTCAAGCACGGAAAAGATTGGCCAGTCCAGCAGTGTGCCACCTCAACCATCCTATCTTCCGCAACAAATGTGATACATCACTTCCGTGGTGTTAGGCTATCTACCAGCTGCTTACAGTTGCCTTTGACATGGAACAGTTGTACAGGTATAGAGTCAAAGGGAACTCTGATTATAGGAATTATTTGTTATTTGCTTGATCCACAGAAGGGATCCTTATTATTTTTTGGTTTTGAAGAGTGTGTTACTGTTGGTAGTTTATTGTAGTTTCCTTAATAAATAAAAAAAAATTTAAAAATTGGGCCTAACGAGCTGGTTCTTGCTTTGTAGATTTAACAGTGGTGATGAGTTTGTTCAAATTCCTGCACTGCTCCATTGTTTGCTGACACGGTGGAAGGTATTCTGGGTTTAGATGCACCATCAGATAGCATCTGTGTGCTGTTGGATCGTATGCAACACATCAATAAACTTCTGATTCAGTGTCTGCAGACTTTGACTAGCATTTCACTTGTGTTTCCGCCGTCGGTCGCTCCTACCGCGTTCCCACAATTTGACAAGTCTATTGAACCGTGGAGTAATATGCGGCTCGCTTGGAACAACATTTCCTTGCCCATGGAATCATCGACACCAGCCAGCATCATGCATTTTTTCTTGCCTATTTGGGTCCTGACCTTTATCGCTTAGTGCAGCAGTTGCATCTGGAGGTGGAACCCCATGCCTTCCCTTACGAACAGCTGTCCACCAGTTTAGCAGAGTATTTTGATGGCCAGGTCCATGTCGCGGCAGCGTGCTACACATTCTTCAGCTGTCAGAAGCTTCCATCACAGTCTTACGGAGAATGGATTGCTTGCCTTCAAGTGCTCTCCCGGGACTGTCGATCCTCTGGTGCCAACCTGGGGTGTAAGCAGTCATATGGTTTAGTCCTCGTTCGTGACATGATTCTGGTCCATGCTCCTGATGCTGCCCTCCGAACGGATCTGTTGAAGCTGAAGAATCCCTCCTTGGACACGTGTCTGTCATTCATTCGTGCCCATGAACAGTCTTGCAGTCTGTTTGCAGCACTCCATACCTTGTTGCACGGCCGCCCTGTCGTCGCTCGGAGAAACAGTCACTGGAGCAGCGACCACGCTGACAGCCCACAGCGGGTGCTCCGCTGCCTCTCCTCCTCCTCCCGACCAGGTTCTCAGTTCTTGGGCTCAGCAACATCTGAGGTTGCCCTCCTGTCATCAATGCTTTGTTATGCACCAGTGACATGTTTGTCGTTTCCAGTGGGTGGTCTGTTCTGCTTGCGGTCCGACATTTGCTGCTCCTCTTTGTCAATGGACGTGGTCCTCACAGCACTGGACCCTCCAGACTTGATCTTAGAGGATTTTGACCAGCTGCTGAGTATCTCCTTTATCTAGACAGTCCTCCCATACACAGTGGGGTCCATCACTCTGATGGTCCAGATTTTTATGGCTGCCCAGGCATGGCAACCATAATTTGGATATGGAGTAAGACGTGACCTCGTTGTGACTAAAATCTGGTGGCAGGAAAACGATTAGTGACAATTAAGCACCAGCTGGTATAAACAGTTACTTAGCTTTATTGACAGCAAAGAGTGTACTGTAGATACAGTTCCAATTTAGTGTCAAAGAATATTCCTGATTCATGGCCGAAGTCATTCTACAATACTGAATCACACAGCGAGCTAGCTAATCAGACAACGAACGACGACGCTGACGACTGCAACAAGCTGTCTGCAAGCCTCCCTGACTAGGGGCCAGCGCTCCTGTTATATTGTGTAGCCAGAGGGCGCTGTAGGCCCCAGCTCAGCAATGGCGTGATGTCTTTGGTCGGCGGCAATGCCATGCGCCGCCGGCGGTCGCGACAGGAAACTGTAGCAAGCGATGCGACGGCAGGGCGCGTGCACTATTCGGTTGGGTCTGTGGATACAACGCAGCTCAACGGAACTCCTCTCCGTTTCCAGTTGGACACAGGGTCCTCAGCTACTATTATTAATGGCAACCCTCACCGCTGCTTGTGTGCTCCAATGCTCCGCCCATTCCCAACACCCTTGAAGAGCTATAGTAATGATATTATCCGCTTGCAGTGGTGGTTCCTGGCACAGGTGTGGTATCACTCTCATGACATCACCACTTGAGTTTTGGTCCTAGCTGCCCCCGCAGCCACTGATCTGTTGGGGATGGATCATTTTCATTCTCTTGGTCTTGAGATCCACGATTCAGCCTTGGTGGTCCAAAACTGTATCAAATGATTCAAAAGGCTCTAAGAACTATCGGACTTAGCGTCTGTGGTCATCAGTCGCCTAGACTTAGAACTAAGTACACCTAACTGACCTAAGGACATCACACACAGCCATGCCCGAGGCAGGATTCGAACCTGCGACCATAGCAGTCGCGTGGTTCCGAACTGAAGCACCTAGAACTGCTCGGCCACAGCGGCCCGCCCAAACTGTGTCTCCTGATGCTATTTTACTGGAGTTTTTTAATTCTTTCCCTGATGTCTTCTCTGATTTCTCTCCAGGGATGACTGGTTTTGAAGCGCACATCGAACTACTTCCCTCGGCAGTTCCTAAGTTTCACAAGGCTCATCCAGTGCTTTTCGCCCTGTGGGATGCCCTACACAAAGAAATAAGCCCTCAAGGAGGCATGAGTTCTGACACCAGTCACCTCAGTCCCTGGCCTTCGCATATTGTCATCCTCAAAAAACTGAATGGGTCCCTCCGAGTAGGTGGCAATTTTAAGGCCACCGTCAATGCCCAATCTGTCACTGTCTCTTACCCTATCCTGAAGGTCAATTATATTCTGTACAAATTGGCAGGTGGCAAGATCTTCTCCAAGACTGATGCTAGGGAAGCATATCTCCAGCAGCTGGTCGACGCTCCCTCTCAAGGGGTCCTTGTCATTAATACTCTCTTGGGGCTCTTCTGGTACAACCACTTGCTCTTTGGAATTGCCAGAGCTCCAGCCATCTTTCAATGTTTTCTAGAGACTGTGACTAAGGAGGGAGACAACATCTTAGTCACAGGGATCTTGGCCCCAGACTTAGTGCGGAATCTTTGACAATTTTTAGAGGTTCTGCAGGCTGCGGGGCTGTGGTGCAACACGGCCAAATGTTAATTTTTTGTGCCACAAGTGACCTATGTTGGCCATGTCTTGAGTGCCACGGGCATTTTCCCAACACCGCAATACCGAGAGGCCATTCAGCGGCTCTTGACACCAACAAATGTCTCCCAGCTCAAATCGCTTTTGGGTCAACTTGCCTTTTATCAGCGTTATATCCCACATGCTGTAGCTCTGGCAGAGCCTCTGCATCGCCTGCTTTGCAAGAATGTTCCCTCGACCTTGTCGCCGGAATGTGATCAGGATTTCCAGTGTCCCAAATCTGCTGTTCTCGCTCCACCATGCCTCATCCCATACGACCGCACCAAGCCACTTATTTTAGCCCCTGATGCATCGGATTATGGGCTGGGGGCTGTGTTGTCTCATATCATTGACGGTGGTTTTCGCTTTGGAAACCCTATCACATGCACAACAAAACTATTGCCACGTCGAGGAGGATATCTTAGCATCGTATTTGGATTCAAAAAGTTTCACGACATCATCTACGGCCACCAGTTCACACTCTACACGGACCACAAGCACTTGGTCTCTGTGTTCGGTGCAACATCCGCCACCCCTACCCGAACCGCTTGTTGTCTGCAGCGCTGGGCATTGTTCCTTGCAGGGTACACCTACGATATCTGTTACTGGGCCATGGCCCTCCATGCCAACACTGATCTTTCTCTATTTTCTGTGGGAGCGGATTCTGAATTTGATGCAGATCCAGTTGCTTGTTTGCATCTGGATGACATGGTCTCCTCTGCTGTTGTCGTGTTGCCACTGAATGCCCAGCTCGTTACACAGCACACAGCCTCCCGGTCCTCCAGATGATTCTGTGCCATGTTCAACTCGAGTGGCCATCCAATCATCATCAGGTTGTCGGACGCAGAGGTTTGGGCTCACTGGCCTCGCCACAAAGACTTTTCTGCGCGCGACAAGGTTCTTCTTCTCTTAAGGGACATTGATCTTTGGTGTGTCGTGATACGGTCCTCCCTCTGTCACAGAGTCCTCACACTCCTACATGTCGAGCACTGAGGGATCATCCTGAGGAAGCACCTCGCCCACCACCATGTCTATTTGCAGGGAATGGACAGCGACATCACCTACATGGTTGGTTCCTGCTCCTCCTGTCAGTGTCTACAGTCGGCACCACCACAATACCTAATTCCGTGGCCTATGACCACTGCCCTGTGGTCCTGGCTCCATCTGGATTTTGCGGGTCCATTCTGGGGTCTTACTGGCTCATTTTGATGGACGCTGGCAGTGGTTCTCCATACGTCGCACACATGTCCTCAACAGCCACCACTCACACCATTCAAACCCCCTCTCATATTTTCGCCATCAAGGGTCTACCAGAGGCAACTGTGAGAGACAACAGCCCTCAGTTCATGTCAGCAGAGTTTACTTCCTTCTGTGCTTCGTCAGACATCCACCTGCTCCATACGGCACCATTCCATCGTGCATCCAATGGGTTGACTGAAAGGTTTGTCTGCGCATTTAAATCGCAGACGGCCAAACTGTAAGCACTGTTCCCAGGGAGCTTCCCTCGACCTCTTCCTGTCTATGTATCATTCTTCTGGTCACGATGGGTCCTTTCTGGCAGAGGAGCTGCACTGATGCCCTTGTCACTACTGTTTCCTGCTTCCCCTCTTCTGGTTGCTCCAGTCTCAGTGCGGCTGCGGTGCTCTCCGAATGATCCAGTTTGAATGCTGGTGTTTCCCATGGTCTCCGTGCTTGTAGGCATGCCATGGCAACTGTCGTACTTGACAACAGTTCCCTCCATCGGAAGCATTTCAACTGGCTATGGCACCATCGTGGGCCAGGCCTGGTGCTGTCATTGTCTTCGGCGCCGCACCTTCAGTCTAAGGCTCTAACAGTTTCGGCAACAAGAGAACCGGTGTAAAACTGGATTGTGAACTTCGCACTTCTCTTACTACAGTTGACTTACTTGACATGATTAGCCGACCCTCTTCTCTGGATATGCAGCTGCGTCTATGTCCACAACTTCTTCTCCGAATACATAATGCTGGTTAGAGGAACTAAAAAATACTATCTCTCTCACTTGAAATAGCTCAGTACACTCACACTTTCAGTTACGTTCAGATATATTTTCATCTCCACAAGTTACAGATAAACATAAAAATTCTTGCAAGACAACTACGATGATACCCGTTAGATACTATTTAATATAATTACGTAGTGATGGGTTTCATAACCACCAGAAATTCAAAACAAAAGTCTTGCTTCCAAGTCTAACACCAAGATTAAGAAAGAGTATCTAGACAAAAAATGGTTCAATTGTTCATAACAATTACAACCATTAAACCGTCAAAGAATAACATGTGCCTGCTCCTTATACGTCACGTTCAGCTTCTATGGCGCAAGCGGCAAACACTTGTCGGCATCGCTTGTCTGGTGCAGCTCCTGTCCTCCCAGGACCAACATCCATCCTGCACACACAGACATGTGTTGCGCAGTACATAGGCTCTCTCTCAAACTTATCTTTAAAGTATCGCATGTTCAAGGTGGCAGAAGGTCGAGTGGTTCCAAAATTTACGTGCGAATTCTCGAAACACTACAAGGTCTTCTGGGAGGCCGGGAACTAACTGGACGCTTCTTTGCTATCACAGCAGGCAATGTTGCAGCCACTGCTGACACAGGCTTTCGCAGAATACCCATGGGTGGGTAGGCTTTCGCAGAATTCCTGTGGGCGAGTCCCTTGCCTATGGTTGCCGATGAGGCTCTCCCTGTCACCAGCACCTCCACCGCTACCTGTGTTGACAACAAACATCATTCACAGGGCATCAACCAGCAGCAGAGGAAGGGGGCCTGACGATCAACGAACTATTTCCTGACAATCACATGAGTGCTAATAGTCACGAAAATATCCTTCCACCCGGGGCTAGATAAGCTGGTACCCAGCCACTCAGCAGGCAGTTCTCAAATCGCCGAGTGCGGAGAAGATCAGCCGGTCCAGTGGTGTGCTATGTCGACCATCCTCTCTTCCACAACGATTGTGAGATGTCGCTTCCGTTGAGTTAGTCTACCTACCAGCTGCTAGCAGCTGACTTCGAAGTGGAACAGTTGTATGGGTAATAGATTCGAAGGGAACTCTGATTATAGGAATTAGTTGTTATTTGCTTGACCCACAGAAAGGATCCTTATTGGTTTTTGGTTTTTAAGTGTGTGTTACCGTTGGTGGTTTATTGCAGATTTCTCAAAAATAAAAAAAAGTAAAAAAAAAAAAGAAGGGTTGGCCAAACGAATTGGTTCTTGCTCTGTAGATTTAGCAGCCCCCCCCCTCCCCCCCTCTAAAAGTATGGATTACGAGATGCTTTTCCAAACACTGAAATGCCTTTGAGGATACTTATGACAATTCCAGTGACTGCAGCATCTTGTCAATGCAGTTTCAGCAAATTAAAAAATTATTAAAAAAAAGTTAAAGCTGTCTTTTTGATAGAATAGGACACAGTTACTAAATCTGACATCAATGACATAATCAATTGAGTTTCCTTCACTCAAAGCAAAGAAATGGAAAGTAAAATGATAATGAAAACACGATTTTGGAAATAAATGTGTTGTGAACACTTAATTATAGATATTTTCTTCTTATTTACAATTAATAATTTGTGCCATATTATAATTATATGGGGCAAATAAAATCAGTTCTAATAATGAATGAAGTGTAGGTCTGCCTTTTTGCAAGCACATAAATTATTGATTTGCTTTAACACCCAAACATGTTTCACCACAGTTGTAGCATGCTTAGTGGGTTTTTTCTTTTATATTTCTGATGTGCATACATACAGATTATGTTTAAATTAGGAAATATTTTCCACTGGATTCTGTTGTTATTAAAAATTATGAATGCACTTTTCCTTTTATTGTAAATTGTGTGTGTCCTCTGGCTGCACACCAGAATCCACTACAGGGCTAAATTAGTATGTCGTGTGATCTGTAAACATAAGGAATATTAAAATATTGTCTATATTGAATTTTTGTTTATAATCCAATCTTTAAAATGTGTGTCCGGGTAAAAATCATGTCATATACCCGTTTTAGGCCTTATCACTGTGGTACTTTGTTAGAGAAGACCCCTTGAAAAACAAAAAAACATGATACACCCTTAAATGTGACAACAAAATAACACACAGAATATGAAACATTATTAGAAAACAAGCTGTACATATGGCACATAAAAACAAATAACATACTGCAGAAAAAATTAAAAATATTCAACACGTCAAACCAAAACAAAATAGTAAACAAATGACAGTCAGAATATATATTTCAAAGATCGGATTATAAACAAAAATTCAATGCAGACAATATCTTAATATCCCACACATTTGCAGAGGGTGTTGTGTACTAATTTAGACATGTTGTTGCTTTTGAGTGACAGCAGAGGCGAGGGTTCCCATAGACAAGGGGAAAGGGGGCTGCAGCCCCCCCCTCCCCAGCTCTCATGGAAAGGGACAAATATAGTGTAATAAAGTGTTTTTCTTTCAAGAAAGTGATTTAAAAGACTGTAGTATGCAGATTTTTAACAGAGTTGGAACTGAAACATTTTTATGGCTACTTACAACTACCCATTTGTCCTCCAAAATATTAAAAACCTTCGGCCCTTCCCCCTATGCAACCTGTCGTATGGGCACTGTTGGCTACAGGACAAGCACAATATAAAATAAAAAGTAAAGTGCATATATAATTTTAAATAACAACAAAATCTGATGTAATATATTTCCTAACCTAAACATAACCCGTATGTATGTATGTATGTATTTCAGAAAAATCAAAGAAAAAAACCCACTGAGGATGCCACAACTGTGGTGAAACATGTTTGGGTGTTAAAGCAGAACAATCATTTGTGTACTTACAAAAAGATGACCCACCCTTGGCTCATAATTATTTTCTGCAAGCACAGGAACTGAGTCCAAAATGCCAATATGATAAAATCTGTTCTTTATTGTATACATCATATAAAAATTAATGAACAGTAGCTGTCATAAACAATAACACAAAATTTATTTTTCTTTTTAATTTTTAGATAGGTTACACACACTGTAATTTATTTACTACAATGATACATTTAATGTGTTGTGTGTAATATTTTTTTAATCTTACTAGATCATTTATGTAACACTTCTCAATATTGCTTCATTTTTATTAATCCTAGCTAGAAAATTACAAGATTTCCTAAATGTGTGTAAAAAAATTGCAGAAATGTATAGTTTTCTGGGGAGGGAGGTGCAGCTTTGACACTTCTGCCAGGGGCACAGGATCCCCTCATTATGGCTCTGGCCACAGGGTATAGAGTGATTCATCACTTCAAATGACTAATTTCCCGTCATCCAATGTCCAGTGGTGTTGCTCTTTATGTCTCCTCAAGCGTTACTCAGCACTGACTACACATGTGGCTTATGATGAGCTTACTCAAACTCTGAATTCCGTTCTTTTTAACTCCTTATGCACAGTCATTGTGCTAGTTAGGCTGCTGGTAGCACTCTGAAACTCATGCATGATTCCTTCTGCTGATTTTATGCAATTTCTTACAACCACTCTCCACAATGCTCAACCATCCAACTGTTTTATCAGCACGACAGATCTGCCTCATCTTGCTTTAGCTGTGGTTGTTCTTTGGACTTCCATTTCTCAGTCACATTACCAACAGTCACCTTGGGCAACTTGAGAAAGGTTGAAATGTTCCTGATGGATTTGTTACTCAGCTGACATCCAAAGCCTAGTCCACAAAGAAAGTCACTGATCTCTTCCGACTGACCCATTCTTCTGTTACTGATTCTCTGTTGTTGTTGTTGTTGTTGTTGTTGTTGTGGTCTTCAGTCCTGAGACTGGTTTGATGCATCCCTCCATGCTACTCTATCCTCTGCAAGCTTCTTCACCTCCCAGTACCTACTGCAACCTACATCCTTCTCAATCTGCTTAGTGTATTCATCTCTTGGTCTCCCTCTATGATTTTTACCATCCACACTGCCCTCCATTACTAAATTGGTGATCCCTTGATGCCTCAGAACATGTCCTACCAACCGATCCCTTCTTCTGGTCATGTTGTGCCACAAACTTCTCTTCTCCCCAATCCTATTCAAAACTTCCTCATTAGTTATGTGATTTAGCCATCTAATCTTCAGCATTCTTCTGTAGCACCACATTTCAAAAGATTCTATTCTCTTCTTCTCCAAACTATTTATCATCCATGTTTCACTTCCATACATGGCTACACTCCATACAAATACTTTCAGAAACGACTTCCTGACACTTAAATCTATACTTGATGTTAACAAATTTCTCTTCTTCAGAAACGCTTTCCTTGCCATTGCCAGTCTACATTTCATATCCTCTTTGCTTCGACCATCATCAGTTATTTTGCTCCCCAAATAGCAAAACTCCTTTACTGCCTTAAGTGTCTCATTTCCTAATATAATTCCCTCAGCATCACTTGACTTAAATCGACTACATTCCATTATCCTCGTTTTGCTTTTGTTCATGTTCATCTTATATCCTCCTTTCAAGACACTGTCCATTCCATTCAACTGCTCTTCCAAGTCCTTTGCTGTCTCTGACAGAATTACAATGTCATCGGAAACCTCAAAGTTTTTATTTCTACACCATCGATTTTAATACCTACTCCGAATTTTTCTTTTGTTTCCTTCACTGCTTGCTCAATATACAGATTGAATAACATCGGGGAGACACTACAACCCTGTCTCACTCCCTTCCCAACCACTGCTTCCCTTTCATGCCCCTCGACTCTTATAACTGCCATCTGGTTTCTGTACAAATTGTAAATAGCCTTTTGCTCCCTGTATTTTACCCCTGCCACCTTTAGAATTTGAAAGAGAGTATTCCAGTCAACATTGTCAAAAGCTTTCTCTAAGTCTACAAATGCAATAAACGTAGGTTTGCCTTTCCTTAATCTTTGTTCTAACATAAGTCTTAAGGTCAGTATTGCCTCACGTGTTCCAATATTTCTACAGAATCCAAACTGATCTTACCCGAGGTCGGCTTCTAACAGGTTTTCCATTCGTCTGTAAAGAATTCGCGTTAGTATTTTGCAGCTGTGACTTATTAAACTGATAGTTCGATGATTTTCACATCTGTCACAACCTGCTTCCTTTGGGATTGGAATTATTATATTCTTCTTGAAGTCTGAGGGTATTTCGCCTGTCTCATACATATTGCTCACCAGATGGTAGAGTTTTGTCAGGACTGGCTCTCCCAAGGCCGTCAGTAGTTCCAATGGAATGTTGTCTACTCCGGGGGCCTTGTTTTGACTCAGGTCTTTCAGTGCTCTGTAAAACTCTTCACGCAGTAACGTATCTCCCATTTCATCTTCATCTACATCCTCTTCCATTTCAATAATGTTGTCCTCAAGTACATCGCCCTTGTATAGACCCTCTATATACTCCTTCCACCTTTCTGCTTTCCCTTCTTTGCTTAGAATTAGGTTTCCATCTGAGCTCTTGATGTTCATACAAGTGGTTCTCTTGTCTCCAAAGGTCTCTTTAATTTTCCTGTAGGCAGTATCTATCTTACCCCTAGTGAGATAAGCCACTACATCCTTACATTCGTCCTCTAGCCATTTCTGCTTAGCCATTTTGCACTTCCTGTCGATCTCATTTTTGAGACGTTTGTATTCCTTTTTGCCTGCTTCATTTACTACATTTTTATTTTTTCTCCTTTCAACAATTAAGTTCAATATATCTTCTGTTATCCAAAGATTTCTACTAGCCCTCGCCTTTTTACCTAATTGGTCCTCTGCTGCCTTCACTACTTCATACCTCAAAGCTACCCATTCTTCTTCTACTGTATTTCTTGCCCCCATTCCTGTCAATTGTTCCCTTATGCTCTCCCTGAAACTCTTTACAACCTCTGGTTCTTTCAGTTTATCCAGGTCCCATTTCCTTAAGTTCCCACCTTTTTGCAGTTTCTTCAGTTTTAATCTACAGGTCATAACCAATAGATTGTGGTCAGAGTCCACATCTGCCCCTGGAAATGTCTTACGATATAAAACCTGGTTCCTAAATCTCTGTCTTACCATTATATAATTTATCTGAAACCTGTCCGTATCTCCAGGCTTCTTCCATGTATACAGCCTTCTCTTATGATTCTTGAAGCAAGTGTTAGCTATGATTAAGTTGTGCTCTGTGCAAAATTCTACCAGGCGCCTTCCTCTTTCATTTCTTAGCCCCAATCTGTATTCACCTACAACGTTTCCTTCTCTCCCTTTTCCCACTACCGAATTCCAGTCACCCATGACTATTAAATTTTCGTCACCCTTCACTACCTGAACAATTTCTTTTATTTCATCAGTTTCTTCATCATCGGCAGATCTAGTTGGCATATAAACTTGTACTACTGCAGTAGGTGTGGGCTTCGTATCTATCTTGGCTACAATCATGCATTCACTATGCTGTTTGTAGTAGCTTACCCTCCTTACTATTTTCCTATTCATTATTAAACCTACTTCTACATTAACCTACTTGACTTTGTGTTTATAACCCTGTATTCACCTGACCAAAAGTCTTGTTCCTCCTGCCACCGAACTTCACTAATTCCCACTATATCTAAGTTTAACCCATCCATTTCCCTTTTTAAATGTTCTAACCTACCTGCCCGATTAAGGGATCTGACATTCCACACTCCGATCCTTAGAACGCCAGTTTTTTCTCTCCTCATAACGACATCCTCTTGAGTAGTCCCCACCCGGAGATCCGAATGGGGGACTATTTTACCTCCGGAATATTTTACCCAAGAGGACGCCATCATCATTTAATCATACAGTAAAGCTGCATGCTCTCGGGAAAAATTACGGCCGTAGTTTCCCCTTGCTTTCAGCCGTTCCCAGTACCAGCACTGCAAGGCCGTTTTGGTTATTGTTACAAGGCCAGATCAGTCAATCATCCAGACTGTTGCCCTTGCAACTACTGAAAAGGCTGCTGCCCCTCTTCAGGAACCACACGTTTGTCTGGTCTCTCAACAGATTCCCCTCCGTTGTGGTTGCACCTACGGTACGGCTATCTGTATCGCTGAGGCATGCAAGCCTCCCCACAAACGGCAAGGTCCATGGTTCATGGGGGGAGGACTGATTCTCTACTGACAACAAAATACTCTTCACCTCCTTATACATTGGCTCCACACCTCTTTTTACACTGGTGGGTCTGCCTCTCATATCTATCTAGCAGTCAATTCTACATTACATAGAGGTGGGCAGGTATTTTTGCTCTGATAGTGTATATTGTCGTAAGTCTTTCATTATTAACTTCTTTATGTACAGTAAAAGATGCTATCATAAAATAGTTTCAAAATGCTCAGTTCACAAATAATTAATGATACCAATACATACATATAAAAATAGAAAAGAACCTATTCCTAGTTTTAGAAGCTGTTAGTTCCTTCATCAGAAAGGAAAGAGGACTACGTTGGAGAGCTTGGAAAGAGGGAAAGTCAGGTTGAAAGGAACCCATGTAAGATCTGAATGACCTACACCACTTTTCCAACTTTTCCCAACACATTCCTCTTTTTCCATCCTCATGAGTGAACGAATTCCAAAAGCTGGGAGGAGATTTTTGTTTTCCACTTTCACATGTGTCTGTTGGCAGGTACTTGCAATTTTCCTTCCTGTAGGTGCAAACCAATTCCTACAATTATTGCTGCAAATACTATTTCTTTAGTTTATTACAAACCAAAGATAAGTAACTTTCTAGCAATTCAACAGACTTTATAATGAAACTTTGCACACACAGCAACAAATGTGAAGCTCAGAAGTCATTCCATATTCTTAAATACCTTGCTGGATTTTCTTGAATTTAAGATACATACCATATTATTTCCAACAACAAAAGACTATTCAACAACTGGAACTAGTATGTCATTACAAACAGTATTCACTTGTTACCATTTGCCATATAACATTGGAAAGAGTGCAGTGCATTTTTACAAATACATGGCACTTCACTTTATAAGGAGACAGTCTGAGAGATCATGAACATCTTTTGCCTTCCTCTAACCTAAGAACTACCCACACAGCAGTTGAAATGGGTATCTACAAGTGAACAAGGAATCTAAGTCACACTGTAACTCAAATTACGCAAGTACTGACTTCTCTTCAGCTGTTAGTGGCTGTGACGACATGCCCTTCGTGCATTTTACGAGTACATCCAGGAGCACAAGGACTGCAGGGTCAATATATTGATTCACAACTGAACATTTCACAGCTGAAATACGAGTAAAAGAAAGGAACTGGTTACAGTTGCATTTCGAAACTTCATTTCTCAACCATTATGTCAGGAAAACATTAGGATGCATTTTGGTCAAGACAGTCTGACTCACCAAATAAAATACTATGTAAATAAATCAACCTACATGTGTTTTCCACATACTTTGGAAATGATAGCTACATTCTTTCCATTTTTTTTTTTTTTAAGCTACCCGCACAAACCTAGCATTTTATGTTATTTTCTGTTTCATAGGCACAATTGCAAAAAACCAAGTACATAATTTTAATATCTCATTACCTTTCTGGGTAAGTATAAGGAAATGAAGAACAATGTCTATACTGCCTTAATGATACATTAATGTCAATTTATTCTCCATACCTTTCGGCTTTGGTTTCCTGCGAGGGGCCATTTTAAGAAGTGTTTGACCAATATACACTGGTTCTTGAAGACACTTTCTCGCTGCCTCTCTGCAAAATTGCACAATTATGAGAAATATTAATAGTTTAGCATTAAATAAAATTATTATTTTTTTTAAAGAAGACAGCACATTATAAACTTCACTTTCAATAATAAACTCTACTGTATAATACTGTCCATAAATTTACAATAAATAAAGGCATTCTTCAAATTCCCGATTGATAGGAAAGTGATAGAAGTACAGTTGCCTACAACTAAAAGTTGGTTTGAACAAATCTGTACTTTACTACATACGCTCCTCCTGGAAGTGGTTGTCCTTGTCTTCCTCCAGTCTGTGAATTGACATACCTAGCAACTTTTCTCACATAGAAACCAGTCTCAAAAAGATGCCATAAGACACAGAAAAACTTCAAAGACCTACCAAACTGTAAATGATTGGACTGTTATTTTAACATTTACGCACAAAGCCAATCCACACCTTCAACAAAATTTACAATCACTTATCCCCCACTAAATAAGAAATATTTGCCTACAAAATAATAACTGAATAATACCTGGTTTGATGCAAAGTATCACATAGTTTCTTAGATAAAGGCAAAAAATGGTCTATTCACAGCAGATTACAACTGTGCAACACTTGTGTTGTAATGTTCCCTTACCAAACACTACAGAAACTTGACAGAAGCTGCTACAGCCTGCATCTGATTTTAATTTCAAACAAAAGTATGAGTAAATAAAGTGTTCTACCTTTGTTTGTTCTTATTAGAACACTCATTGATTCACAAGCATGCATACAAACAGAGCTCCATTCTCTCTATGTTGCAACAGCTCTGTTGGAGAGCCTGTATTTTTACTGTAATCTACATGATTCTGCCACCACAGAAAAAAAAATTAGGACACTACTTTTAATGCTCCTCTGCTTTAAAGTTTATTACTTCCATAAATATTTTCCATACATCACTCTGAAACTGTTGTCACTGAATCACTTCCACAGTATGTAATGAACTGCTCAGATATTGCAAAAATGGCATAATGGGTGATTGATTCCATATTAAATCTTCTGATAGAATCAGATAAGTGAAAAGTCCACGCAATATGCAGTTGTATTTATATACAAAAGTGGATTTCAGAATTTTCCTTTGTGGCACACCGCATATGCACGACCCATGTGCTGTTTTGAAGTTCTAGATTTGTTTATTTTACTGATCGTGTCACTCCCGAATAATATTTCACTGATTGTATCAGTACTCATTTGTACTGTGATATGTTGTGAAATTTCAAATATTTGCAAGTGCCGCAATAAACTCACATCGTCAATTATAGGCTTAAGCTCAACTGTGCTCTTTTAAAATTTTTGAGAACCGCAATGCCAACCCTCATTCAAAACAATCGTTCTCTAATTTCATTGAACAATTATGTGAGAAAGTTATTTTTGAGAATTTTGACACACTCACAAAACTATACTTTTTAAGTTACCACTATGAGTGCTTTGGATTTGTAATTTATTTTGTAACAGATCATTGTTTGTAGTTCACAGTTCTGCAAGGAGTACATCACCCATGAATTATATTGTGTATCAACGCAAATAAACTTAAGTTTCTGAGAATTTTCAGAAGCTACCTTTGTCCTTTGCATGATCCATGAGCAACTTGTAGTAAATTGGGATTTATGATTTAATTACTGTAGCAGATATTTCAGCTAACACATTGTGTAACATCTAAAGAGGAGTAACCCAATATATTATCTGCATCTATTGTAAGTAAATCTGCATTCAAGTTTGCAAATAGCTGTAACTGACCTGAAAACGTTTTAGAAAACTAGTAATTTTTACCATAGCTTATTGTGTTACATTAACAGAAATGTCATTTTGTTTATTTGCTTCAATTCTTATAGGGAATTACCAACTTTTTAGCGCAACAGATTAAAAGAAAATCAGCAGGTTTAATTTAAAATTATTTTTTCATTGTCTTGTAATACACTGCACCACCCAAAATGCAGCCCCATTGTGAATGCTGTTCTCGAAAAAAGGATGAATTGGTTCACATTCATAAGTAACTGGAAATCGCCCTGACTACTGCCAAACAATTAGCAGCTGCTACGGAATGGTGTGTTGGAAGAACTCCTGAGATAGGTGCACCCATGACACAGGTAACAGAGGTATCTCAATTACTATCCTCTCCTGTGGATCCTGCCTCCTGTGCAAAAAGTAAAGAATTTGTCATTACTCGTCTGCTTAACTGCAAGTGGCATCCTGTACAAGGTGGACAGTGGCAGGGAGGTCTCAGCGTGTAGTACCGATCCCTCTAACCAACAGGTTTGAGGTGCTTTCTCTCATTAAAACTGAAACTGCACCAGTGGGACTCTCTTCATCTATTTTGGGGAACTCTGTTTTGTCTGGTGTCAAGAGGAGGCAAACGCAAAAGGATAACAGTCTATCAATCGTCGGCAGATCAAACATACAGCAAATGATGGTACCCATTAGTGAAATGGCAGCAAGGGACAGGAAAGGACACCAGGTGCACTCAATGTGTAGTATGCCAGGGGGCCTCATTCAAAGTGTTGAAGAGAGTATTCCAGTAGCCTCTGAGTGAACAGGGTGCAATCAACTGCAGATTGCGGCACGTGTTGGAATAAATGATGCCTGTCATATGGGCTCCACGGTCACATTGGTGTCACTCAAGAAACTGGCAGGGAAGGTTCAGAAGAGCAGCCTTGCACATGGGGTTTCAACAAAGCTCACAATTTGCAGCATTGTCCCCAGAAATGATTGTGGCCAACTGGTTCTGACTCAAGTGGAAGGCTGAACCAGAGACTTTGAAGGTTCTGTGACAAGCTAAGCTGTGATTTCCTGGACTTGCATCATAGGGCTGAGAACTGTAGGATCCACCTACATGGTTAAGGTATGCACTACACATGAGAGGTGGCTACTCAGGTAGCTGACTGTGTGTGGGGTGCACACAAAGATTTTTTTTTTAATTTAGGCAACTCTCCATCAATCCAGATAACGACAGCTTTAGGAAACCCATAAGTATCTGTTTAAGACCGAAAGAAATGCCTCCTGCAAGTGAGAGTAGTAAAATATTAATGGTAAACTGCCAAAGCATTTGCAACAAAGTGCCAGAGTTTGAAGTGCCCATGAAAAGCAGTGAAGCTCTCATAGTACTAGGTACAGAAAGCTGGTTGAAACCTGAAATTGATAGCAATGAGGTTTTTTGAGAAAATTTAAGTGTATATTGAAAGTATAGGCAAATGGGAAATGAAGGTGGTGTATTTATTGCAGTAGACGAGAAACTCAAATCCACTGAGATGGAAAATGAAGCTACATGTGATTCTGTTCGGCAAGACTCAGTATCATGGGTGGGCATAAAATAACTGGATCCTTCTATCACCCACCAGATTCGCCTCCTGATGTAATCAAAAACATTAGAAAAAAACCTCAGTTCATTTGCACATAAGTTCCCCAATCACACTGTAAACACTGGTAAGACTTTAATCATCCACGAACTAACTGTGAAAATTACAGTTCTTCTAGTGGGGGGCATGGAAAGACATTCTGTGAAACAGTAATAAATGTCTTCTCTGAAAACTACCAAGAACAGATATTTAGGAATGCCACTCATGGTGGAAACATATTGGATCTAATGGCAACGAACGGACCTGACCTCTTTGAGGATGTTCACATAAAATCTGGTACCTGTGACTGAGATGTGGTTGTAGGAGCAATGATTACCAAAGTACAAAGGACAACTAAAACAATCAGAAAGATATATATGTTCCGTAAACCAGATAAAAAAAATCAGCCGTGTCATATCTGAATGAGGAAGTTGAAACTTTCAGTGCTGAGGCAGAAGTATGTAGAGGAACTATATGGTTCAAGTTCAAAAGAAAAGTTGACCACACACTGGACAGACATGTACATAGAAAAACTTCACGATGTACAGTCACTGTAAAGAAACTTCTAAAGAAACAGATTACTCCAAAACAGGTGTCCAACAAAGTTCACGGCTATAGATAGAGAGATACTGAATGAAACGCATTTGGCTGTCACGAGAGCAATGCTTGATTTATTCAATGATTACCATAGCAGAATATTGTCATATGATCTTTCACAGAACCCAAAGAAACTCTCGTCATATGGAACGGCTGTTAGTGGCACCAAAGTTAGTGTTCAGCCCCTAATGAATGAGACAGAAACTGAAATGGAGGGTAACAAAGCAAAACTTGAAATGCTTAACTCTGTTTTCAAATCTTTCTTTACAAAGGACAACTAAGGAGAAATGCTCCAATTTAATCCTCATACCACTGAAAAGATGAATGAAATAAGTATTAGTGTCAGTGGTGTATATTTCAAACTGTTAAAATTGAACAAAGCTAAAGAGCCCGAGGGAATCCCTTTAAGACTATATATTGAATTTGTGACTGAGTTAGACTCTCTTCTAACTATAACCTGGAACAAAAACTGTGCCCAGTTCTTAGAAAAAAACGCAGGTAAAACCTATCTACAAGAAGAGTAGTAGAAGAGATCCACAAACCTATCATCCAATATCCATGACATCAATTTGTTCTAGAATCTCAGAACATATTCTGAGCTCAAATGTAATGAAGTATCTTGAACAGAATGACCTCCTCAATGCCAACCAGCATGGATTCCAAAAACATCTATCATGTGAAACCAAACTTGCACTTTTCTCACATGACACACTGAGAGCTTTGTATCAAGGCAATCAGGTAGATGCACTTTACTCAGTACAAAATCTATGCTTACTGTCAAGTTCCTGTCCCTTCACCACACGGTACCCTGCTCATCACTACTGATGCCACCTCCCTGTACATTAACACCCCTAATGCCCATTGCCTTACTGCTATTGCACACTACATTTCCCAACACTCAACAGATTCCAAACCGACAACCTCCTTCCTAGTCGCCATGACCAACTATATCTTCACCCACATCCACAATTACTTCTCCTTTGAACGCATTACCTACAAACAAATCTGGGGTAAGGCACCCACAAGGCACCATCCTATCCAACCTATTCAGGGGCCATCTTGAGGAATCCTTCCTAAACACCCAGAATCCTAAACCCCTCACCTGGTTCAGATTCATTGATGGCATCTTTGCTATCTGGATCAAAGGTAAGGACACCCTATCCACATTTGTCCAGAACCTCAACTACTTCTCCCCATTTCCTTTACCTGGTCCTACACAACCCAACAATCCACCTTCCTAGATGGTGACCTCCACTTCAAAGATGCCTATGTCAGTACCTCTGTCCATATCAAACCTACTAACCACCAGCAATACCTCCACTTGGACAGCTGCCACCCGTTCCATACCGAGAAGTCCCTTCCGTACATCCTAGCCACCCGTGCTCACCACATCTGCAATGATGAGCAGTCCCTCTAGAAATATGCTGAGGGTCTCACTGAAGCTTTCACTGACTATAATTATCCTCCTTACCTTGTACAAAAATAAATCCCCCTTGCCTTATCTTTCCAGTCTCACACCACCTCCCAAAGTCCAACCGTCTGGCCAAAGAGGAGCATTCCCCTCATAGCTCAGTACTACTCAGGACTGGAGCAACTGAATTACATTCTCTGATGGGGTTTTGATTACCTCTCATCATGCCCTGAAATGGAAAATGTCCTGCCCACTATCCTTCCCACCCCTCCTACAGCAGTATTCCACAGTCCGCCGAACGTACACAATATATTTGTCCAGCCTTACACAATCCCTGCTCCCAATCTCTTGTACAAAGACCTGAGTGTGACACTTTGTAGGAATATGAAATGGAATTATCACGTAGGTTCAGTCATGGGTAAAGCAGCTGGTAGACTCCGATTTATTGGTACAATACTGGGGAAGTGCTATCAGTCTAGAAAGGCGATTGCTTACAAATCACTCATGAGATCCATCCTAGAATATTACTCATAAATGTGGGACCCACCCCAGATAGAAATAACTGGGGATATTGAATGTATACATAGAATGGCAGCATGAATGGTCACAGGTTTCTTGAATCCGTGGGAGAAAGTCACAGAGATACTGAAGGAACTGAACTGGAAGACTCTTGAAGATACACGTAAACTATTCCGAGAAAGAATGAGATTTTCACTCTGCAGCTGATATGAAACTTCCTGGCAGATTAAAACTGTGTGCCCAACCGAGACTCAAACTCGGGACCTTTGCCTTTCGCGGGCAAGTGCTCACCATCTGAGCTACCGAAGCACTAATGTCCCGAGTTCGAGTCTCGGTTGGGCACACAGTTTTAATCTGCCAGGAAGTTTTGTTCCAAGAAAGTCTATTAACAAAGTTTGAATGGCTTTAAATGGTGATTCTACTAATATTCTACAATCCCTTATGTATCGCTCACATAGGGATCATGAGAATAAGATTAGAATAATTACTGCAAGCACAGAGGTATTCAAACAATCATTCTTCCCATGATCCATACATGAATGGAATAGGAGACATCCTAATAACTGATACAATGAGATATACCCTGTGTCGTGCATCTCATGGTGATTTGCAGAGTATATATGTTGGTAGATGATGACGATGAGTCAGCAGGGAGCCAGGTAACCACAACAAAGAGATGACAAGGCAATGATTGCCAATAATCATGTAGTATTATAGCCAAATCCCAATTTAGGTGGAGGAAGCCAGTCTGTGAGCCTGGGGCAGTACTCGTCTGGTTGCACACAGTTACTCTTGCATGGGCATGGACTCAACTTTTGATACTTAGCAGACTCTACTGTTTGTTCATGTTATGCATGAACTTAGAATTTATTTCTGGTTACTCACATTTCCCACTTCAAACTGCCTCTCATCCTGCTTATGATGACTGGTGGTGTAAAAGTTTATAAAAGCAGGGGCAAACCTTGGCCTGCGTCGAACAGCCGCAGTGGTCCTTGGACCGTCCTATCCACAAAATATCATGTGTTATCTGCTTCTATCATCGCTTCATTTGATATGGGCCAAAAAGTCCCCCTTGTAACCATCTACAGTAAGAACATAGTTCAAAGTACACTTCCATTAATTATACAAATAAACATTTCTCATGAATTACTGTTTGCTGTTAGTGCACAACATAGTAGCAAAAACAAATTAAATACGATTGGAATGATGAAGCTGATGAATCTGACAAGGTGGTAGTTATCTCCAAAATCTGCCAACAATAATTTTTCAGCAGTTCAGTTGTTTAGCTCCTGCTTACATTGAGGATTGCAATTTTCTTGCAGTAAATTGTTATCACAGCATTTCAGCATGACCGGTGAAAGTAAAAAAGAGTATCACAAATTCAACAAAGAACAAACATCACATTTTTTGCACATGGTGGTGATATACTGTGGACTTAATTTGCAATGAAGACACTGCAATTTAACGAACACAGTAGCTAAAGGCTGTTTAAAACAAAACATTCTTGGTCTACAGTGAATAATCTGAAGATCCAATGATGCAAGAGCATCATCTACTTCTATCCTCAGCAATCACTGAGATGTGCATCACAGAGAGTACTTTGTATGTTATCACATATTAAGGTTTCTTCCAGTTCCATTCATGGATGAAGCAGTGAAGAAAGACTGTTTGTATGCTTCTTTGTAAGCTGTTACATGAAGGAATATGCAAGGCATAGTCCATATCAATTCAGGCAGGATAGGAAAACAATCTTACCTTCATAGTCTCATATGTTATTTAATTTAGAATATGTTAAAAAGAAGGACTAAGAAAAGAATACATATTTTTTTGTTTTCTCCAAAAAAATTTCTGCTCCGGGATGCAACCCTCCAGATATGACACTGCACCTACCATTTTGAAGATATGAATTTTGGAAAAAAAATTTAAATGCTGTATCTCTGGAACAATTCTAGGTATTTTGTTGTTTTTTTCTTTTATTTGAAAGATAATTGCTTTATGATTACAAAGAAATCCTCCAGTTGGACTTACCTGTTAAAGTTCTTTTACTATAGCATTCTGAATTTCTGTTTACAATTTATGGAAAAATTTTTCTTTTTTCAAAAATGACAATCGATAAAATTTTAATTTTTTTCTGTTGATTAGTACCTTATAGTTCTACATTCCCTGAAAAGGAGAGCCTCCACTTTTAGGTCGAACAGGTTTTATAAACAATTGAAATTTTTGCCAGGCATAAAACCTGCTCTATTATCACATTATCACATAACACGCTCATAATAATCAAAACTTAGCCTTATATAACATAATTTTAGCTTTTGAAAGATAAGTAAGAGACTCATTTTTCAAGCATTTTCAATGGTTCCAAAATGTATGTGAAAAATCCAAAGACTTGAAGGTTTCAGTTTATACAACTTATGTGCACTCTGTTTTGTACTGAAATTAGCCAGTCAATGAACTAAAAATGTATTCCACTGCTTCAGTATCTTACTATGATATAAAGTGATGCCTTCCCATTGAACCAATAGGAACTGGAGCACTTACAATCCTCAAAACATTGTAAACAGGAAGTGAGCACTGATGGTGTTGTTGCTGTCCTTCAGATGGAAAGCTATATCCAGCAGCTGGTCCATAAGTTCACTACAATTTCATTTAAATCATCACTGGTGGCTATAATCTCTGCAATCCACCAGTCACAGTCATACATACATGCCACAAACATTCCCCTTCTGAGGTTGTGAATCTGAATATTAACCTACTGTTTCTGAGGTGTTGGCCAAACAAACGAAAGTTCTTCTTTCTTGCTCTTTAAAGTGCGTGCAATATGAGTTGACCCATCACTTTGAGTCCAAAATCATGTCTTCTGAATTCCTTTCACAGGAGTAGATTGTTTGGACCAGTCTTCTTTTTTCTGCTCACAGTATTCTTTGATTTCCTCTTTGTACAAAACAATGAGGGCTGTGCCAGTTGTACCTAGCCACCAACAAGGGTGAACCACCTGAGGATGTTGGACAGTTGCTCCGAGGAAATATTGTGGAATTTGCATGTGATCCAGTGGCAAACCCATGAAGACTATTTACCTGCAGCCTTGTTTTGAAAATATACCACTCCTGTAAATACTGAAACCTGGTTATTACTCCAATGATACCCTTGTACTTCTTGTGTGAGAATTACAGACCAGTTCTCAGCAAAACCACAGTGTAGCACTAAACGCAGTTCTTCAGCCTGTACACACCCTTTCACTTCTGTAATGTGTTGTTGTTGCAATTTCTTTAGATGCTACATTCACTGACCATTTACGAAGTTCATCAACCAAACTGTCAAAGGCAACAGTTTTCTTAATTAGTTTATTTTCCTCCCATGTCGCATATGAAATTTCTACAGAGTTATCTGCATGTCTTCCAGGCCAAGTGTCTGTAAAGACAGTCCTCCCTTTCCAGGGCAGTCACCACATTCTTGAAACAAACAAGTCTCTCGCTTTATGTCACAGACTACTAACGACTTCACACACCCAACCGTTGTGTCATATGTCAAGTGTTCCAGTAATTTCTTCAAAGTTAGCACACAAAGTTCAAAATTCATGCAGTACACGCATAAACAGACATCTCTAGGTGGGTGTGGAACTACCCACTTAGGTCGTAGACCATAAAATTTTGATCTTCCAATACATGAAGTTGTAAAGTTGCTCTTATAAATTGCGAAAGTTTCTTTAATACTGTGAGTCATGTACCTCTTCACTTTCACAACTTTTTGACTGTCAACTGTTACAGTTATAGTATCTTGTTTGTTGGCACTATGGTGAGAATAGCCCCATTTATCTTCCAGATAAAATGACTGCACTATTTGAACTGGAGCTACTGCTACAGGATGACCATAATAGGCATCTGGTCTTCCAAAGACTCCTTTTACAGACCTCGTGTTTCTTGATTTGTCTACCATGTACTTTGATACTAGTGGAAAGTGGTTCAAAATTGTTTACTTTGAAAATGTTTCTGAAATAATAGTTAAAACTTGCACATTTTCACTGTAGGATGCACAATATTCAACAGCTGAATTGATATTTGTGAAAAATTCCTGGTAAGAGGTGTAAGAGTGCTTTGGTTCATTTTCTTCTGAAGATGGAATTTCTACTTTTTGCTGTAGTGTATTCATCCAAAGCTTTAGTAATTTATCTGCACTTTCTTGATGCATAGAGCTTATGACTCGACTTCACTGACCACAGTTTAACAGGACTAACACCTACCCCTGTAGTTGACTGATTCAGGGTATTTCATACTTTCTCTATCGATGCAAAATCTGCATCATCTGCACCATGGGAGGCTTCACCTTGTTCAGATACTATCATTGTTGTCACTCTGTAAAAACATTTAGAGCACAAAACGCCGTCCCTGGAAACACCTTCACTTTGAAACAGTCTTCAAATGAGAACACTTATCCCCAACCTGAACAAAGTTGTTTTTCCCCCCCCCTAGGATGCCCAAGCCTTTTTTTCTAACTTGGATGCCTGGGGGAGGGAGGGCAGGGAGGTGGGGGCACTTCGGCGAGCCCACAGGTATTAAATAAATTTACTGACGAAAAATTACAACTTTCAAAATGGTTTATGTATTTTAACTAAGGCATCGGTTTATGAATGTTGTTAATTGTGTTAAATATTGGATTGAGTGAATAAAAAATTGACATATTACAATACAAAATACAGATGTGTTCATATACAATAGATTACTCTGAGTCCTCAACTTCAAGGCAAGAGACCCACTTCACAATTTTTTTCTGAATGTGTGTTTCACACATATTTATGACACTGTCCACAATACTGTTTTGGTTTACTTAAATTGTTGTACTTCTGTTTCTCTGTTTTAGCTTCTCTTACACAAATATGGCACCGACCTCTCCCTGTATTCAAGACGTATCTGTCAACTGCATCTGACATCATGCATATAAGGATGCCATACTTGCCCGGTTTATCCTTCATAAATACTTTGAAGGGGCAGCGCCCTCTAAACAAGCTGAGCATCTCATCAATGGTGAGGTGGACCCCTGGTTTGTACAGTAGTGGAAACCTATCATTCGCTTCAGTTGTCACTTCTTTGATTTTCTTTCGTAGAATAGTCTCCACTGATTGAACAATTTGGTTAGATAACCCTCTTGCATTAGCACTTCTTTCTTCTACCTGCAATTTCACTAGTTCCATCCCAGCTTGCAGAAGATAAAGTTTCCGTTTGTTGTGTTTCTTTTCATTCCATCTTGGATTTTGCTGGATGAATAAGGTGGTTGCATTGATAGCACAAATGTTGACGAGAGAGTAAAATACAGATAGAGGCCATCTCTTTGTTCCCCTCTTGCAGGTGTACATACGCACCATTTGGTCAATGGTATTATAATATGCATTTATCTCAGTTTGATTCTTCTCTCCTCCAACAGTGCCTTTATCTTGGTGCATTGTTGACAATATCAGTAAGTTTTTACTTGGTTTCGTTTTTGCTATGTAGAACACCAAAGTTACTGGAGGCCTTCCTGTTGAAGGGTCTGTGAATAAGAACATTGATGAATATAGCTCTCAATTTGATGTGTTTTTCATTATGTCTGGAATACGCTTCCTGTTTGATTGAAGAGTTCCTACTGTAGTAATTTTGTAGTGTTGGTATAACTCTTCCGCCAAATCTACCAATGTGTAGTATCGGTCTGTAGTAATATTTCAACCAGTATTTTTCACAGGTGCTACCAGACTTTTGATGACAGCTGCTGAACCCCGTTCTTCTTTCGACAAATTCTGAACATTACCTGCATAGGGTTCCATATTCAAGACGTATCTGTCAACTGCATCTGACATCATGCATATAAGGATGCCATACTTGCCCGGTTTATCCTTCATAAATACTTTGAAGGGGCAGCGCATCTCATCAATGGTGAGGTGGACCCCTGGTTTGTACAGTAGTGGAAACCTATCATTCGCTTTGTTGAAAACATCACAGATTGCTGTGAACTTGTCTGCTTCCCTTCTTAGCTGGTGGGTACTTCTATCATCAAACCTTATGACTGCAATAAGTTCCTTGAAACATTCTCTTGCCATAACACCCTTGTAAATTGGCCGACCCATTGCGTCTGACCAAAGATCGTGTACACTGACAGAATTGTCCTTATTTGTCTCTAATAAGAATCATGATTCTTGTAAAGGCATACACTTCTTTCTCATTAGTCAAAGTAACATTTCGCCTAACTCCCTCTTCATTTGAATGTTTTACTATAACATCCATGATGTCAGGTGTAAGAAGTAACTTAAGGGCTTCTCCAGGTGAATGGCAAACACCAGCTGGAGATACTTCTGCCTGCTCTCTTACTATATTAGCAACAGACCTCTGAGGAATTCTAGGCTGTGTGGTTACCTACCTTCTTCCAGACTTGGCCACAATAACATCCTGATGGTCACTGCCTGAAGCTGCGCTATCTTCACCTTCTCTGTCATCCACATCACTTTCCCGATCTGAATCATACTCCATACCACCGTCCTCATATTTACTTTCACTCCCCAAGTCAGAATCTTCATCTAAAATTTCATTCAGGACTCTTTCTAAAGACAAGTCACGTATTATTTTAGTCATTTCTAAGTCTGGGTGTGAACAGTAGGGAACTGCACTAACTCACTGCATGTTTACAAGATAAATAACATCTGACTGACATCAAAAATCACTTCCTCTGAAAGTAAACAGATTGTTGTGAATATCAAGAATACCAACCAACAAGAAACTAACTTGCATTGTTGTAGAGATGAGAAATATGAAATCCTACTAAGGTAAATTTTCTATAGCATGGAAGCCTAAGGGGGGGAGGGGGTTGTTGGAGCCATAATAAGTTTATTTATTTTTTCTTTCAAAGCAGGAATTTTCTATAAAATAGCCAACAAACAATAACTCAAAGGGAATATGTAGTATGAAAGTTACTTGGGCAAAAGCAGGGAACATAAAAAAATTGTGGGTTCAACGAACCGCCCCTTAGGTGTCCTAGGGTTAAATATCAATCTTTTATGGATATGTAAATAATCAGCACACTTCACTCTCCTGTGGCCTCAGTCAGAAGACATTTCAAACAGTTCTTGTCACAAAACACACTGCAACTGTGTCAACTGGAAAATTCCTCACAAAAACACAGAACTCACTGGATGGTCTCAGATTTCTTGGAAGCTTCTTCAGTAAACAAATTAGTCCTGAACAATTACAATAGAGAAACCTGTAATGAAATGAACAACCACAACAAAGAAACTACAACAAAGTGTAAGAAATATCCGCAACAATGAAAGTGAAATGACTGCAACAAAGAAAGTGATAAGAAATAACTGCAACAAAGACAACAGAAATAAATACTGTAACAAAAATATTAGTAAGAAACAACTTCAGTGAAGACACATTAGTCTTCAAAGTTAAAAAAAATGGTGTTTTTTAAAATAAAACCTTCCAAATTAAAAAGTGGAAGCTTTCCTTTACAGAAAATATAGTACTACATGGTACTAACAAACAGAAAAAAGGTTTAACCTTTCTGGATTGGCATTTTTGAAAAAAAAAAATCTGTAAATTATAAAAACAAATTCACAAGGCAACAGTAAAAGAACTTTGACAGCTATGTCCAAACGGAGGATACCATTGTAATCATAAAGCAATTATCTTTCAAAAAATTAAAAAAAAAATAAAAAATACTCTAACAAAATGTCTAGAACTGTTTCAGAGATACGCATTTTAAAATTTTTTCCAAAATTTGCATCTTCAAAATGGTGTTCACAGTGTCACCTTTGGAGACCTGTATCTCAGAGCAGGAATTTTTCTGGAGAAAAGAAAAAAAAAAAAAAATGTGTGTTTCTTACTTACTCCTGAATTTTAAGATATGATAAATTCAATAACATCTGAGACTATGAAGGTAATCTCCCTGCCTGAAGTGATACAGATTATGTCGTAGGAACTGAAGAATACTTGCAGTGTGTTTGCCCTGAAAGACAATTCATGAAAGTTTCTAAGTAAGTTCTCACGAGATGTACAGTGTCTTTTTTTAAATGTCTGCCAATTAATATCTGCAAAATTTCTGCTTCTCTCTCTCTCTCTCTCTCTCTCTCTCTCTCTCTCTCTCTCTCTCTCTCTCTACATCTACATCTACATCTACATCTACATGACTACTCTGCAATTCACATTTAAGTGCTTGGCAGAGGGTTCATTGAACCACAATCATACTATCTCTCTACTATTCCACTCCCGAACAGCGAGCGGGAAAAATGAACACCTAAACCTTTCTGTTCGAGCTCTTATTTCTCTTATTTTATTTTGATGATCATTCCTACCTATGTAGGTTGGGCTCAACGAAATATTTTCGCATTCGGAAGAGAAAGTTGGTGACTGAAATTTCGTAAAACGGTCTCGCCGCGACGAAAAACGTCTATGCTGTAATGACTTCCATCCCAACTCGTGTATCATATCTGCCACACTCTCTCCCCTATTACGTGATAATACAAAACGAGCTGCCCTTTTTTGCACCCTTTCGATGTCCTCCGTCAATCCCACCTGGTAAGGATCCCACACCGCGCAGCAATATTCTAACAGAGGACGAACGAGTGTAGTGTAAGCTGTCTCTTTAGTGGACTTGTTGCATCTTCTAAGTGTCCTGCCAATGAAACGCAACCTTTGGCTCGCCTTCCCCCACAATATTATCTATGTGGTCCTTCCAACTGAAGTTGTTCGTAATTTTAACTCCCAGGTACTTAGTTGAATTGACAGCCTTGAGAATTGTACTATTTATCGACTAATCGAATTCCAACGGATTTCTTTTGGAACTCATGTGGATCATCTCACACTTTTCGTTATTTAGCGTCAACTGCCACCTGACACACCATACAGCAATCTTTTCTAAATCGCTTTGCAACTGATACTGGTCTTCGGATGACCTTACTAGACGGTAAATTACAGCATCATCTGCGAACAGTCTAAGAGAACTGCTCAGATTGTCACCCAGGTCATTTATATAGATCAGGAACAGTAGAGGTCCCAGGACGCTTCCCTGGGGAACACCTGATATCACTTCAGTTTTACTCGATGATTTGCCGTCTATTACTACGAACTGCGACCTTCCTGACAGGAAATCACGAATCCAGTCGCATAACTGAGACGATACCCCATAGCTCCGCAGCTTGATTAGAAGTCGCTTGTGAGGAACGGTGTCAAAAGCTTTCCAGAAATCTAGAAATACGGATCAACTTGAGATCCCCTGTCGATAGCGGCCATTACTTCGTGCGAATAAAGAGCTAGCTGCGTTGCACAAGAGCGATGTTTTCTGAAGCCATGCTGATTACGTGTCAATAGATCGTTCCCTTCGAGGTGATTCATACTGTTTGAATACAGTATATGCTCCAAAACGCTACTGCAAACTGACGTCAATGATATAGGTCTGTAGTTAAATGGATTACTCCTACTACCCTTCTTGAACACTGGTGCGACCTGCGCAATTTTCCAATCTGTAGGTACAGATCTATCGGTGAGCGAGCGGTTGTATATGAGTGCTAAGTAGGGAGCTATAGTATCAGCGTAATCTGAAAGGAACCTAATCGGTATACAATCTGGACCTGAAGACTTGCCCGTATCAAGCGATTTGAGTTGCTTCGCAACCCCTAAGAGACTCATGCTAGCAGATGTTCGTGTTTCAAATTCTGGAATATTCCATTCGTCTTCCCTGTTGAAGGAATTCTCTCTCTCTCTCTCTCTCTCTCTCTCTCTCTCTCTCTTCTCAAACAAGCCTGTGACCCTGCAAACAACACTACTTGTACTTCCTCGATATCCCATTAGCTTGACCTGATATAGGTTCCATGCATTTGAGCAGTATTGAAAAATCGGCTATAACGTTTTGTATGCATTCCCTTTTATTAGACACATTGCAGTTTCTCAGAATCTTACCACTGAGCAGTAACCTGCCATGTGTTTCAGTTTGACCTATAACTGAACCTATGTGGTCGTACCACTTCATATCTTTACACATTGCTCTCCCAAAATATTTATATGACATGACTAGACTCTAGTTGGGTGGCTTGCAGAGTATAAATGTAGATGTAGGTGCAACTCATTGACCCTGTAGCACAACTCTGCATTTCTCTGCTTTACAAGCTAGTTGCCAGTGTTGGCACAAGGCTCATATTTTGTTCAGATTTATCTCAATATTACTGAAATTTTAAACAAGCAGGACTCCATCAATTATAACTGAATCATGCAAAAAGCCTGAAATTGTCAATAATACTACCCATTCAGTCATTTAATATGTAACAAGAGCAATGGAGTCTTATTAGTCTCACCAGATACTACAGTATCACCCTACTTTTACTCTCCCAAGAGTGACGTTTTCCCGCCATTTACGACATTTTTTATCAGTCCCATCAAATTTCCTATGTCCACAATGTTAATTTGCACATGATTTTGCATCAACACATTTATAATTTTCCCACGATTCACGCATTACAAAAAACTATTTGTGGAGAAAACATGATACTGGCCATACAGTAGTGTTTACAAATATTATGTGGTTAGGTTTCTTGACACCAGGGCAGTCTACTCAGCAGATTTGAACCATATAAAAGTTGGAACAATTCATGCCACATCTCTCACCACTGCCAAGCTCTAGTCCACGTGGTGGCTAATGAGAGTAAATAAGTTCGTTGGAATGAAGATATCAAGACCAATCACAACCGTCTCCAAACTGTCTCTACTGTACAAACAGAATTTCATGATTGTTGTGATCATTGTAACACATTCACTGAACAATAATTAGCATGTTCCGGCGTATGGTCACTTGGAGCACTAGTTAACACTGTCATTCACTTTGTGTTGCTCAAATGTTTTTAGTTTAAATACACCACTGGTTATGTATTTTATTCATGATGAGCAAAACATGTTTCAAGAATTTATTCTCATTGTCAAGTGCAGTATTTACATATGTTTTTTGTAACGTTATACAAACAAACGTGTGTGTGTGTGTGTGTGTGTGTGTGTGTGTGTGTGTGTGTGTGTGTGTGGTTTTCTACATATCTGATGAGCCACAGTACCATATAACCTCAAACAGATGACTACAGTGGAGATACACAATAACACATATTCTAACACCATCACCACACAAAATACTTATTTACATACCTGCACTTGACAATGAGAATAAAATTTTGAAACGCCTCATGCTAAGCAGGAAAAATACATAAGTAGTGCAGTAAGTCATTATTTAAATAATGTATGACAGCTGCAGGCTTTCAAAAACATTGATTATGACATATGAAATTGAGTCAAACATTCCTACTTCCCAGACAGTTATCAGTTCCAGTTACATCAGCGGTTTTTATTAGATAATAAACCTTCATTAGATAATAATCAAGTCCCTGAGAAGTCCTTTGATGTCTGTTATGTACATATATCATACATAAAGTGCAAGAGGGTATCCTATACATAACTTTTACAGTTTAAAATGTTATTTCCCACATTTTACACCATTTTTGAAGTCCCTTGAAAAGCGTAAAAGTGGGCTTTCATTGTATATACATATTCAATGTCTGCATCCTGGTGGGCAGAAAATTTTTGATCCATCTGCATGAATATTATTTTCTAATAGGTAACTCTTTATGTTCGAAGACAGAATATGTTCTGTGACGCTGGTATAAACATATGTGAGTGATACAGTATGGTAGTTCTGTAAATAAGTTTGACTTCCATTGCTACAAAAACATTTCCAAAATCGTTATACTTGATTGGTTGAGGTAGGCACATTAGTTGCCATGCCCAATCCACTGCCACTATCAGAGATATTTTTATGCCTGCTATATTATTGTAGTCTTTTCCTGCATCACTCAACTTCGTAGCAAGAAAGATATTGAATGATGGCAAAATTCCTTGATTTTCCTTTGTGAAGGAACAGCTGAAGACAGAATGGGATATTTCATTTCAGTTTTCGTTTTGCTATTTTTTATTTCATGCCTGATGGTGGTTCAATTGAAGAAGCAACACAATAAAACAATGGAAACTCCGGGCTGGAATATCAAGAATGTAAAAGAATAGACATTGCTACCTACCATAGAGATGACACGTTAAGTTGCAGACAGGCACAATTAAAAGACACACATTAGCTTTCAGCCAAAGCCTTTGCCTGAAAAAGGAAGAGAAGCACACACATTCATTTACACAAGGAAGCATACCTCAAGCACACATGACCGTCATCTAGGGTGGCTCGAACCAGAATGCATTCTTGACAAAGCTGCCAGAGATGTCATATGTGCAGAGGTATGCTTGCTTGTGTGAATGTATGTGTGTGTGTGTGTGTGTGTGTGTGTGTGTGTGTGTGTGTGTGTGTGTGTGTGTGCGTGAGTGCATGTATGTTTTTCTCTCTCTCTTTTTCTAACAAAGGCTGTGGCCATGAGCTAACATATAAGTGTCTTTTATTTAATTATACCTGTCTGCAACTGGGTGTGTCCTATTCATGGTAAGTAGCAATCTATCTTACAATGTTGAAGCAATAAAATATTTTTATGAAACACCAAAATCAATCCAGTGATAAAATTGGCACTTGTATGTAAATGGTGAATAATAACAGTGGTTTACTGGGATTTGGGCTCAGACACAACAGTGACATGCATACATGTTGGAGGATTTTCAATGTAACTGCGAAAATAAATAATTTCTACACTCAATGGTGTAAACGATGCCTTGGAAAAACTTTATATGTGATATTAATGACAACTTTGGTAGACCATGGCCCATTTTCAGTGAAGTCAGTGACACATGCCACAATAGCAGATGATTTGCTTATGAAAGTAAAGGCTACATCAAAATGTGCAGTCTTCCGTGGACAGAATTGAAAACATTACTATTGAACATTTAACTGGCAAGCATGTTGGCCTTCTAAACAGAATTCTGCTAACTATTCATGAAACACGTCTGGTTCCCGAAGTCATATTTATTCAGTGAATTATACTCCAGGAAGTATGATAGGTTACTTCAGTTTTGGAGGACATTCAAGGCAAACAAACAAATGTTCAGTGAACAACTTGGTAAAAGCTGTTAAGTAAGTGTGGAAATGTAAGTAGTACCATTTGTGGGAATGAAAGAAAAGATAAATTCTATCCCAAAATACTGTGATCTCCAATTTGCTTTCCTTGTCAACATGATGGACTTTCAGAATAAACTGAACTTTTACTATGCAAAAATATTCTTATCTATACATTATATTTCACTGAAAGGGATTATTATTTCTTCCAAAACAAATGAAGGACGAAAATTTCAGCATTTGCCTGCTTTATACTGTAAAGCAGTTGGTGCCCCCTTTGAAAACTACTTGCCTTCCTCCAAATCAAATGCTTGAAGGAATTTTGTTTTTGCTAGGATAAAAATGAATGTCCCAGATGCCTAAGTTGTATTTCCAGCCCACCTCACAGACAGGAGCTTGGAAACTGACTCACAAATAGGAGAGTTTGTCTAAACCTGATTTAGAAGGTGGATGCTGTGTGATCACACTAAGTATTATTGCAATATATGGTAAATAAATCCATTAACTCAGCACAAAAGCCTTGTATACAAGATAGTCAAACTGCCTTAGCGAAGCACAGTAGTGATCTCGTACAGTTTTTTAATAATATAATTTAGTCGAAAGTCACAAACATTTGTAAAAAATTTTAAAAATGAAATACAAAAGACTTGTATATTGCATTTACTAGCAAAAGGGGTCAACAGTGTTATCGCCGGTTGCTGTTTCATCTTACAACTCAGAAACTTTTTGAAATTATATGTACACTTACATACAGCAGTAAGGATTTTGTGTTTATTATCATCATAACAACATATAGCAGCATCTCACTTTCATTACATTTGTCAATAATATGAGGTACAAACCAGTCCCAAATTCAGCACAACAAAGGGTGTTTCACAGATTGTGATGACATACATCACAAATGCTCTATATAAATAAAGTAAAAGTATACTAATGGTTCACCAACCTTTGCTCAAACTCAGCAACTGCATTATTTGATTTCTTGAAAATAGAACAAGTTCGCACCTTTCCAAACCTACTCAGTGCCTCAATCAACATTCCTTCGTTCACACCTATAGGGAGACCTGTTCATAAAAGAATAAAAATCTTTTTAGATTTTTCGGTAGCAATGTTGCAAAACTTGTTACAGCAGTTTAATTAAACATTCTAAAAATGACATTTGTCTCATTTTAAAGTTAACACTACCTGTGTAATCCTCATGTTACTCTTAAAATAACATAATCCAGCCCATATATACTGCCCAATAATGACAATTACCAGAATTTTCTTTGTCATGCAGAACAGAGTAAAGAAATATAACACATTAAAGATTTATTTTGTTTGATGTTCTTTGCGCTACTCTTGTCCATCCACCTAGTTCATGTGAACTGCCCAACAAAAATATGCCTTTTCAGAATAGAATTGTCAAAAACAGAATAAATGGAAATTTGTAGGTACAGTGGAATACCTAACATAATCTCACCTCACACATTGCAGTACTGACTTTATTTTAAATTTAAAGTAGTAAGCACAGGACATTCATACGAGGATTGTTCAGTTTAATGGGTACACAATGTGCTCAGAAATATTTTGCAATGGAAAGTTTAATGAAATGGATCAAGACACATACTACCAGATATTACTTTGAGGTGAAATACAAAAATTTGATATAACAGATTCTAATGGCTAACTGGCTTGCTCAAGCAAGTAGGCCACACTGTGAACTTTACACCAGCATTTGATAGGTATGCTGCACAATAAGACAGGATGTTAATCAAGCACTATAACTGTAATTTGGAACTCCCCACATTTAACAGGGAAACTCTACAGGTGGGGGTATATTATTTCCTAGTCCCCCCCCCCCTCTCTCTCTCTCTCTCTCTCTCTCTCCCCCCCCCCCCCTCTCTCTCTCTCTCTCTCTCTCTCTCTCTCTCACACACACACACACACACACACACACACACACACACACACCATAAACAATCTTCATCCATGTGTACAGACCTTCAAGCATCTGTGAGGTTTGAAGTAAAAGGCATTCAATGCTGTAGAATCATTTTCCACACCTTCCCATTACATTTTTGAATAATAATATGTTGTAAGAATGATTGTAAGTACCCGTCTGTATAAGTGTAAATGTCCTCAATTTTTGCACCATGGTCATCATGCAAGATGTATAATGCCAGGTAAAAAAAATGAAAGACTGCTTGAATTGCAAATGAGCTATTTAACATATTAGTGACAGAATGATTTACCCCAAACTGTCCTTATGCTGCAAAAAATTTACCCAAAACTGATCTGCTCATTCAGCAGCAGTCAATTAGCAGTTTATTACACACCTGTTGTTAGGCTTTTGGTGACACCGATAAGTGTTTGGAAAGATACACTGACAAAGTCATGCTGAAACCAACAAAGTATGTAAGACCTTAATTTTGAATTCATTGAATCATTCTCACTGAGCTGTCCTTACATTTTTTGAACTTTGTTCAGTTTTTGTTTATCCCCAAAAATTCACCTTGTAAGCATCCCATGTTCACTATAACATTTGTTTATTATCTTTCTTGTGTTGGAAGCTCCTGTTGACATTTATTCCACATTTGCAAATTAAATTCAGAGTTTTTAAACTCCACCTTATGCAAAACACTACGTATTTATTTTCCTATTTACTCTAACATGTTGACAGCTCTATGACGTCTGCTGTGAGTCTCGATTTTTTCTGTGGAATGGGGAGTGGGGCACTTGTATTTTAATTGTGTCTGTCTGTAAACAATGCCTCCTCAATGTTGTGAGGAACAATCTATTATTTTCAAATTGTTTTGATTGAAGTTTGTTATTTAATAAATTTACACTGTTTGCCATTCAAGTAGAAACCGATAACAGTCAACTACCAGATCATTAAGCTTCAGTTCCCAATGATTAGCTTGGTCACAAACTTCTGTAACAACAGTGACAGTAGGCACAGTTAAGAGGCCACAAGATGCAAGTCAGGAGGGCGACTGGGGGTGTTGCAAGCTTCATTTGAATCTTCCACGATAAACTTCTACATTTGTAGTATATTTTCAATAATGTCATTGAATGACAGTACATCCTTCACCTTTCTTACTAGCTCCTCCAAAAGTGGAAACTTACCTAGCACCACTGAAATAATTTTCCCGTCACATTTTTTAAACAGAAATAGTTTCTTCCCCTGCTTATCTTTTCTTTCAAGACTGGTGATCACTGGTCCTATAAAAAGAAGACTTTTAGTCACTGACTTCTATCTCTATTTTCAAACAGTTGAACAGTTTGCATCTGCTTGTTACCAGCAGATCCAAAATGTTTCCCTTACAACTGTGTTAAGCAGACAATTTTCAGTACACCCCTTTACGATATTAATCCTTGCTCATCATCTTAAACCCCTGCATCTCCCAGTCGGTCACCACGCTCCACAATCACTGCTCAACAAGTGGTCTCCTCATTTTCTTTTCTTCTTTCCTCCCTTTTTTCCTCTTTGCACAATATCCTCTATCCAATAGCTATCTTTTATTTCTTTAACGTGGGCCTCATTCCTCCATTTCTGATGGCAGTTAGCGCACAGTGTCCCCTCCTCTTAATTTTACAGTATAAAGATGATCCTGAAGTTTGACATTAGTGGGTATGATATATGGTACTAAACATCATTCTGTGAGAGAAGATATCAGGTAGTTTTCGATGTTAGTGTCAGCTATCACTATCGGCCACCAAGTACCAAATGCACTTGTTTATAAACTTCTATGTAAGCTTTTCACATGATGGTGCTGTGTATGAAGCAATAACACAAATGTTTAATGAAGCCATATTACTTCTTCTGGAATCACTGCCAGCACCTCACAGAGGAAATTACGTCACAAAGCAATGATGTCATTATGTTCTGCTAATGCCTTTCCCATCAGAATAAAATATTTCTAAAACCAATGATAGGCTTGTAGCACTGTCTGCAAAGAAATCACTTCCCGGCCATAAAACAGTAAGTTTTCTTAGGGCCTGGTACTTCTCCCTACCACAATATGTATATACTGTATAGGTTGCTTGACAAGATTTTCATAAACTCTAACATACAGCATGGTCTCTTCATTGCCAAGAACAGAACTTCCAGCTGAAGTTAAAGTCTCTTTCTCATTTATCTTATTATTCACAACTGATTTATTAATTTTTTTTTACTCTGTCAATTTTTTATGGTTGACAACAAAAGATTTATGATCCTTTCACTTTCTGAGGAAATGTTCATCTGTTTAGATGATTTTTCCAGTGTAGCTCCTTTCCCAAACTGTGTATTTCTTCCCTGCACCACCAGTGTCTAATTAGAAAATAAATGCCAAGAAACTCACTAACAGAATCCATAGAACGCGCGCGTGCGCGCGCGCCCCCCCCCCCCCCCCCCCCCCCCCCACACACACACACACAAGCCTTTCAGACAAAAGATGCCACAAAACAGATTAAAACCACACTGGCCTAAAAGTGGAGCAATACTGAGGTATTACCAAAGAAATGTGAACAAAAGCATGGTGTGTGATTAGCTGTGGTACATATGTAAAGCAGCTGCACCAAGACTACTTTAACTGCCAGAGATTTCTTAGGTAAGTGGATTAAAGACTATATGGCATTTACTCTTAAGGATAATAAGTATGCAAAAAATTTTACTAAACAGATTTCATTTTAATTTACGTGTGGCTGGATAATATCCTATGGCAGAATGATGAAGAATACCAACATGGACAGTACAGAGGACTGAATAGAATATTTTAGCTAAATAAAATGCAGGCTTCTTTAGAACACCCTTTTTAATGACATTCCAAATCCTTAGTGTCAATATTCCACAGATTCTTTGTCCTTCTTTTCCTTCTCATATTATACATAATATTATCAACATAATTATTAGATACTGCAAAACTGCAAAGTGATAGAATGGTTGGTCCATATCTACCTTTAGCTGGCAAAATTCCATTACCGCTGAAGGTATATATTGAGCAGGCATTCTATCTCTTTGTAACTTTATCATTTTGTCAAGTGAATTTATCATGTGGTAAATTAATTACTGATAATATAATGTAAATGGATAGAAAAAAAAAATCTACTCGCCAAGCAGCGGCATGGAAACACACACAAAAAGATTTAACATTTACAAGCTTTCTGAGACTGTGGCTCCTTCTTTTGGCAGAAGAGTTGAAGGGGAAGGAAGAGGAGTGAAGGGAGTTTTATGGAAAGGTATACAGTTGAGAAAAGTCACCCAGAATCCCAGGTCAGTGGAGACTTACTGGACGGGATGAGAAGGAAAGGCTGATTGTTGGAGACTGCATCAGATGAGACTGAAAACCTGAGAGCTTAAAGGTGAAAGACAGGGTAACAAGCAATACAGATATCACTACTAAAACATCATGCATGAGTTAATAAGAATGAAAAGCTACGTGCATTGTCTGTAACAGAGGTAGGAGGGAGGACGATGAAAAATAGACACGTCAGAAAATGAAAGATGTACAAAACTAAAATAGAGTGAAGAAAGGAGTAGTTACTGAGAATGCATGCTGAGATGGAAGAAATTAACATAAATTAAGGCCAGGTGGATGGCAAGAACCAAAGACATGTTGTAGTGTCCACCAGCGAAGTTCTGGGAAACTGGTGTCTGGGGAAGAATCCAGATGGCACATGTGGTGAAACAGGCACTGAGGTCGTGACTGTCATGTTGTACAGCATGCTCTGCAACCGGATATTGTGTGTTGCTTGTATATACCCTCTACTAAAGTCCATTCATACTGACTGATAACTGGATGGTAGTCATGCCGAAGTAAAAGGCCAAACAACTTTTACATAGCACCTGGTATATGACGTGTCATTTCACAGGTGGCTCCCCCTCTTGGCAGGATGTTTTGCAAGTTACAGGGCTGAAACAGGTGGTAGGGGGAAGCATAGGGCAAGCCTCGCAGTGGTCTGGTCACACGGGTAGGAGCCTTAGGGTAGAGAGCTGTCTACATCGACATCTACATCCATACTCCGCAAGCCACCTGACGGTGTGTGGCAGAGGGTACCCTGAGTACCTCTATCGGTTCTGCCTTCTATTCCAGTCTCGTATTGTACGTGGAAAGAAGGATTGTCGGTATGCTTCTGTTTGGGCTCTAATCTCTCTGATTTTATCCCCATGGTCTCTTCGCGAGATATACGTAGGAGGGAGCAATATACTGCTTGACTTTTCGGTGAAGGTATGTTCTCTGGGTGCAGAAGGTGCTTACAATCTGACAAGATTATTGGGAGGGTGACGAAAAGCTATTCTAGGTGTGGTGGGCAAAATCTTAGACAAAATGGATCTCATTTCAGGGTGTGGTTTTAGGCAGTTATAGCCTTTTCAAAGTAGCTGATTGATACATTCAAGACAAGTTTAATACTGGGTGACAAATGGTGTGCTCTGTGGCTGTTTTTTGGAGGGATTGGCAGTACCAAGATTGGATGTGATGGCCCAGGAAATCTGGTTTTGAGCTAGGCTATTGGGATAATTACATCCAGTGAAGGCTGAAGTGACAGTGGTGGTGTACTGCTGTAAAGAGTCTGCATCCAAACAAATACATTTGCCTCGAATGCCAAGACTGTATGGGAGGCAAGGTTTGACATGGAAAGGATGGCAACTGTTAAAATGAAAATACTGTTGTTTGTTTGTGGGTTTGATGTGGACAGAAGTGTGTAGCTGGCCTTTGGTGAGGATGAGATCAACGTCAAGGAAAAGTGGAATAGGAGTCAGAATAGGACCATGTGAAATTTTATTGGTCGATGCTTTTTAGAGATACCAGGAATTCTAACAGGTCAGCCTCACCATGAGTTCATACGGCAAAAATGTCATCAATGTATCTGAACCAAACCAGGGGATGAAGGCATATGGATCACAGGAAAGCCCCCTCTAATCTACCCATGAGAAGATTCGCATAAGAAGGAGCCATCCTGGTTCCCATGGCCGTACCCCTGATCTGTTTGTATGTCTTACCCTCAAAGGTGAAGTAATTGTTGGTAAGTATAAAGTTGTAAGGTGAGCAAAAAGGATGTCAAAGGCTTGAAATCAGGTGGGTGTTGACTGAGGAAATGTTCAGCAGCAGACCGACCATGTACATGGTGGATGTTGGTATAAAGGGAGATGGCATCAATGTGACTAACAAGCTGCCTGCTGGGAGTGGGACAGGCACAGATTTCAAATTATCTGATTAATTACTGAGTACTATTAATGTCCAAAGGTTGGCTGATAAGTATGCTTACATGGAGAGTACAGGAATATGGGATTCATCACCACATAAGAAGATAAAATTTTATCAAAAATAGACAAGTTTCATGAAGACATGGAAGAACCACACTTGCTTCGTGGTGTTCACCACCATCTGGGTTTCTACATAGAAGCCATTGTGACGTCCATGAAGACACTCCTTCATTTTAGGTAACAGGTTAAAATTATGGGACACTAAGTCTGGACTGCGGCAGATGTGGCACTGTCATGAGTATTAGTCTCCATGTTGACACAGAAAGTCTGTGGCCTAATGTTACGTTGTTGGATCGAAACTTTGTTTTATCCCCTCGGATACTGTTGAGATGCATTTCTAAAAAGCTCATAGAGACTCTCCATTACATGAGATGAAATGCTTATTTGATCCCAGAAAATCAATAAGTGTAACTCCAATGGTATCCCAATACACAAATGCTTTTCCAAAAGAAAGCTTCTTCCCTTAAAATTCTTGAGTTAGTGTTCAATGGACTGACATTCTGTTTCAGGTACATAATGGTGAACAAAGTATCACTGAAGTCATTGTTGAGAAAACCTTACCTTCAGTCTCATAATGCAACATAACTTGTTTGGATATTTCAAGACTGGTGGTTTTTATTTCAGGCATGAGCATCCGGAACTCAAGGAGTACAATATTCACTTATTCCAGAAAATAAAAAAATGGTTCAAATGGCTCTGAGCACTATGGGACTTAACTGCTTAGGTCATCAGTCCCTTAGAACTACTTAAACTTAATTAACCTATGGTCATCACACACATCCATGCCCGAGGCAGGATTCGAACCTGCGACCGTAGCGGTCACACGGTTCCAAACTGAAGCGCCTAGAACCGCTAGGCCACACCAGCCGGCCCAGAAAATAATACTTTGAGATACATGCTCTTGTGAAATTCCAATTCTGTCAACAACTTCCCAGCCCACTTCCGTTAGTTTGTCAACTCTTCTCTTGTGAAATGTTTTAGTTACTAACAAGTATCATCCAGCTGTTTGTTACACAATTCAACTGTTTCAGATCTCCCAATCTTACATCTGTAGCGATATCATGAAAAGGATAGTTGCTACTCACCATATAGTGCAGATGCTGAGTCGCAGATAGGCACAACAAAAAAAGACTGTCACAAAATAAGTTTTCGGCCAACAAGGCCTTTGTCAAAAATAGAAATAGACGCCAGGCTTCAGCTGCCAGAGACTGCAGTGTGTGTGTGTGTGTGTGTGTGTGTGTGTGTGTGTGTGTGTGTGATCTATTTTTGACAAAGGCCTTGTCGGCTGAAAGCTTATTTTGTGACAGTCTTTTTTTTTTATGCCTATCTGCAACTCAGCATCTCCGCTATATGGTGAGTACCAACTATCCTTTTCATATTATTGTTACATTCCGTCCCGGATTTTCCATTGCTTAATTTTACATCTGTTTACCTTATGCTGCTCAGTACTAACATCAATCTAACATTTACCTTAACTTACTTCTATTCTTCAATAAAGTTTAACAGGAGTAACACTTTCGGCATTATGAACCAAATAACAGAATGTAGTATCAGTTGCACTGACAATTTCCACCACTGTACCTATGCATCTAATAACTCCAATAACTTCTAACTAAATGAGGTTGTAGCAGAGATTCCACACAATGCAGTGAAATGAGTAGTGCCAGGGCTGCCCTCTGTTGACGAGTGCAGCATGTGGAGGCATTATGTCCTACTTATAACTCTATCATCACATATGTAGAAAACACTATTGTGAATGGTCAAACTGGAATTTGTATGTAAATATGAGTGTAATAATATAGACTACACCACCCACTAAATCTGCAGGTACCTTTGCCAACGCCAAATGTAATAATTGGAAAATATGGGTGCTTACAGATGAGAAATGTTCTATTTCAGAGAAACTGTTTTGATTCTGGCCCATGTGTTGTGCCTCATTGAGACCTAAAATTTATGTAACTGTCACAGTATGTTCTGCAAACTACAGATTCCTCTGGGAAAAAAAAAAAAAAAAAAAAAAAAAAAAAGTTCAAATGTGTGTGAAATCTTATGGGACTTAACTGCTAAGGTCATCAGTCCCTAAGCTTACACACTACTTAGCCTAAATTATCCTAAGGACAAACACACACACCCATGCCCGAGGGAGGACTCGAACCTCCGCTGGGACCAGCCGCACAGTCCATGACTGCAGCGCCTTAGACCGCTTGGCTAATCCAGTGCTATGATTCCTCTGAAGATATACACCAACAATTCTACCATTTATCAACATCATTCAAGTATCACATCAAGCAATAAAATATTTAAATCTGTACAGACAGAATTTAATGATAACAGTACTCACAGCTTATGAAAACACTATTTTGTACCATTTCATTAACTCTCTTCTCCCTCAGGCGATGGCGTTTGTCTTGCAGATGCTTTGTATACTCCTTTGCAGGCACTAATATATTACAGCATTCGCATTTCTCCATTTTCCCTTCCACCTTATTTGCAACTGAGGTTCACAGGGCAGCACCAATGAAGTAACCTGAGGATTGACATAGTTCAATTATTGTAAGCAAATAATGTAGTATTATGTTAACTGTTTCTCTGTAAGCAAACAAAACAGTAGACCATAGCCTACGATAAAAATAAAACAGAAAGAGAATTTCTCATTGCATCATTTGGCAGATGTGGCAGAAGCCTATATACAGCTATCACTTATTTAAAATCAGTGCACACAGTTATAAAAAGTTTTCTACGACAGCTACCATGCATGTTATCTAATATAAACTTTGTGCACTATTAGGTACTGCAGCATGAGTTTCAGCAGGTGCAGCAATTACCACCACTGTCTGCCACATTATTTATGTATAATGGATGATCAAAAAGTTTCCATTCGAAGACCATACAGTCCAGAATCAGTATTCCAAGCACACAAAATCACTGTGAGCACTGAGGCAATCATCTTACTGACACACCAGGTTGAGGATATCCGTTTGGTAAAACATGAGTCCTGCTGCATGAAGAAGTCCGTAAATGCATGCTGCACACCTCATCAAACAGGAATCACCAACCCTTCAACGTCTATTTCAAGGAACTGAAGGCATAATAATTGCATGAGGAGAGATTAGAATTATAGGGCAGGTGCTCAAGTGTATCCTACTCGAGTTGACGTAACCTCTGCTGGCCTCCCAGACTGACCTGTGTCTTGTGTTGACTTGCAACCAGCACCATACACATTCTTCAGTCTCCAATGGATGTATACTGATGTTGGTCCTTTGGTAGCCAAGAAAATAATTAAGGCACGTTGGTCCTGTTCTGATGTATTTTGTAATGACGTCTCCATTGTCCAAGTTTACACATTTACTGCATGCACATCGGAAAAGACACGAACACCACATTTATCCCTTGCTTACATGTCAGTGCTTACATACCTGGATTGGAGTCACCTATGTTGCATACACGCTGCAGAATACCCTAAAATGGAAATTGTCTAATCGCCACTTACAAATAAAAATTATATTCTCATGCCTATAAAATAACGTGCAAAACTTCAGAAACAAATGACACAAAACATAGAAAACGATTCACACCTGGTGTTCTAAGATGTGAAGGAATACACAGATCTTTCAGTCATCCCAGTTGTCTCAAGATCAGAAAATTAAAAGGGTGAGTGTTTATGAGCTGATTTAATTGCTGATTTTTTTAAATAAAACTGTCAGCTGAAAAACTCTGTACACAGTTATTGCAGAAAACTTTTATTTATTTTTTCTTAAAATTGCAATTATGATTTACACCAAGAAATCTCAAAACAGGTACAAGAATATAGCATACTCTGCAGTGTGCAATGACTGTTTCTTCTCTCATATTTTCAGATAATCATTCCACATTCATAGAAAAGAATCACTCCACATTTCAAATCTGATGCTTGAGACAAGGAATTGTTTTCATGGATGTATTATAAGTTCACATAATTCATGCATTACAGTATCAACAATGGACCCACAGTGTCCATTCTTTTTCACCTTTCTTTATCCAACAGCTTTTAGTTCAAATCAGAATCAGTTTCAATAAGGCTGGAATCAAGTCTACTTAGAGCTTTTGCTAAAAGATCAGCCAATGGAGTCTGAAAGAATATTTTGAAGATAGATCTCTCAATGAATGCCTTACACTATTATTGAACATTTTTCGAAATTTTGACTTAATAAATTGTTCCATTACATCTGACAAAATACACTCCTGGAAATGGAAAAAAGAACACATTGACATCGGTGTGTCAGACCCACCATACTTGCTCCGGACACTGCGAGAGGTCTGTACAAGCAATGATCACACGCACAGCACAGCGGACACACCAGGAACCGCGGTGCTGGCCGTCGAATGGCGCTAGCTGCGCAGCATTTGTGCACCGCCGCCGTCAGTGTCAGCCAGTTTGCCGTGGCATACGGAGCTCCATCGCAGTCTTTAACACTGGTAGCATGCCGCGACAGCGTGGACGTGAACCGTATGTGCAGTTGACGGACTTTGAGCGAGGGCGTATAGTGGGCATGCGGGAGGCCGGGTGGACGTACCGACGAATTGCTCACACGTGGGGCGTGAGGTCTCCACAGTACATCGATGTTGTCGCCAGTGGTCGACGGAAGGTGCACGTGCCCGTCGACCTGGGACCGGACCGCAGCGACGCACGGATGCACGCCAAGACCGTAGGATCCTACGCAGTGCCGTAGGGGACCGCACCGCCACTTCCCAGCAAATTAGGGACACTGTTGCTCCTGGGGTATCGGCGAGGACCATTCGCAACCGTCTCCATGAAGCTGGGCTACGGTCCCACACACTGTTAGGCCGTCTTCCGCTCACACCCCAACATCGTGCAGCCCGCCTCCAGTGGTGTCGCGACAGGCGTGAATGGAGGGACGAATGGAGACGTGTCGTCTTCAGCAATGAGAGTCGCTTCTGCCTTGGTGCCAATGATGGTCGTACGCGTGTTTGGCGCCGTGCAGGTGAGCGCCACAATCAGGACTGCATACAACCGAGGAACACAGGGCCAACACCCGGCATCATGGTGTGGGGAGCGATCTCCTACACTGGCCGTACACCTCTGGTGATCGTCGAGGGGACACTGAATAGTGCACGGTACATCCAAACCATCATCGAACCCATCGTTCTACCATTCCTAGACCGGCAAGGGAACTTGCTGTTCCAACAGGACAATGCACGTCCGCATGTATCCCGTGCCACCCAACGTGCTCTAGAAGGTGTAAGTCAACTACCCTGGCCAGCAAGATCTCCGGATCTGTCCCCCATTGAGCGTGTTTGGGACTGGATGAAGCGTCGTCTCACGCGGTCTGCACGTCCAGCACGAACGCTGGTCCAACTGAGGCGCCAGGTGAAAATGGCATGGCAAGCCGTTCCACAGGACTGCATCCAGCATATCTACGGTCGTCTTCATGGGAGAATAGCAGACTGCATTGCTGCGAAAGCTGGATATACACTGTACTAGTGCCGACATTGTGCATGCTCTGTTGCCTGTGTCTATGTGCCTGTGGTTCTGTCAGTGTGATCATGTGATGTATCTGACCCCAGGAATGTGTCAATAAAGTTTCCCCTTCCTGGGACAATGAATTCACGGTGTTCTTATTTCAGTTTCCCGGAGTGTAGAAGTCTGACACTGGTTCAAATTCTTGAAGGATGGTCCACAACAGACACAAACTAAATAAAATGTGAGTTTGTTCTATTTTGATTACTTTTCCATTCTTGTACTTAAAGATTCAAGTTTGTCCTCCTTCGTTCCATCGACAAACTCCTTCACTTCTCCTTGTTCAAATATTTCAATTTCCAATAATCTATTACAATAAATCTCCATAGGAAAAATATCAAAGTTGTAATATTCATAATAGAGAGGTCTCTGTGCATGTATACATTTAAATATATTGCAGGAAGCAATCAATAGAGACTGTATTTGAAAACTTGCACTATGATTTCTTTTTAATTTATCCTGTTACAGAGATAGTAAATAATTTCTAAAAATTACATTTTTCTATGTACAGATGGAAAATTTAATGACTATTATAGGTAGATACAAAAATATAAAAATCCAGACAATAGTTTATTTGCAGGTTTTGTCACCAATTACATTAGTCGTAAGTTCTTGCCTCCCCTGTAATCATTGGAAAGGCCACTGCTAGTGTCGTCTGTTACAGTTACGTGCTGTTCCCGCAAGTATGTACCAATTTTCATGTTCCGAATTGCTAACCTTATAATGTAATATTAATCTGCTTTTATAACAACAATGGGCCATGTATCAAAATGCACTTTCATTGCACTATGGTTATTTTTTGTTAGAAGCATGGCACTACAACAAAACTGGCAAAGCACTAGAAAAAGCTGAATATTCTATGTCAATAAAACAAAATATATGAAAATTTATCTGTCCTTCTACAAAAAATTAAAAATCAGCCATGAATTTATTGTGAATGAGGAAACTGAATCTACAACGCAAAGTCTGGTGCACGCCTTACACTTGGAAAATTGACCTGGCAATCTGAGAAACCCGAGGGGTATGCACCTAAGGCATCTAAAGTGAGTGAGCATGATGGGAGAGACTGTACCCAAGCAACATACACTATATCAACTAAGTGCAATTCTACTTTCTCTTACAAAACAACCCCACAACCACTTTTCCTTCGAAACAGGATCTCACAGTATGATATGTATAAAATGGCTCAATCCATATGGTTCCATCAATGAACATTTGAAATCGCCTTTGATACTTTCAGAAGTCCCCAAATATTAAAGAATTCCTTGGGACTTCCCCCAAGTTTTCCACGTAAAATTAATTTTCCTATGAATTCTGGATTCTCCAGATAGTCTGTCACATTTGCAAAACATATTCTACATTTAATAGGAGGTTTACTGACAAAAAGAAAAGTCTCAAAGAGTGGAAGTTAAGAACATGTGTGGATATGAACAGTCAATGTAGTTAAATCCTGTCATGAAAGGCTGCATACAGGGGAAAAAAGCAAATGGAAACACAAAAGAAATATATGCAAATGCACGTCATAGATATCCAAGATATCCAAGTGAGGAGTCATCTAGTTTCGAGTAAAGTAATGATGAGTGAAATGAAGCATTCCAAAATCACCAAGGGAACATACTATATAAGTTGCTGAACACAGAGTGTGCAATTTCCTCCCAACAAACAAAGAAGTTGTTTCTTATATATTTGAATTAAAAGCACACAGTGATGTTACCCACATTTAAATATTAACATCATGATGACTATACAGTAGTGAAATCCGTATAAAGACATGAATATTTGCAGGAAAATTAACATCTTTGGTTGGAACAGTTGTACACAATGTATACACAATAGTATGGAATCCAATATACTGACAAATGCAGTCAAATGGTATTGCATCTCATATCATTAATACAGTATATAACAAGACATCAACTATTCAAGTGGTAGAGAGGGGAACTCGATATAACAGCAGGTGGCTCTGTGTAGCAATAGTGTGTGCATCAATGCCTTTACTGCAGACTGCTCCACAAGAGCATTATGTACCCACAGTACTTGCTTGTCATGTGAAAGTTAAAATGAAGGCCAACAAGATAAAGAAATAACACAATTAAGACCCTTTTTGTGTGTACTGTAAAGAAAGGGAGCACTATGGCCAAGACTGCCAAAAGGTTGCAAGCTTAGAGGACACAATACATTCCCTAAAGAAAATGAACTACTGCTTCTTATGCCTTAAAAAGGTCCACAACAAAAATCAGGGCTTTAAATGGGGAAAGGCATTCTGTGTGAAGTTCATGGGTGAGCACCATATTTCAACCTGCAATAGCCACTTCACGATAGTAAACAAGATTGAAATGATAACTTCCAATTTCATATAATTACAAACTGCTCATGTCAGTATCAGATGACCAGTCAGTAGGAGTAAAATTACACTTGCCATCTTCGACACAAGAAGTCAGTCAAATTTTATACATAATTCACTGACACAAACTCTCCAACTCAATGCCACACATACCAAAACTCTGAAGATAACAACATCTTGCACTTCAACTCTCTCTAGGAGAAAGATTCATTTTGATATGACAGAATACTCCATCAACGACCACGTAGCAGTTACAATTTTTGAAAGCAGCAATACATTCTCACATCAGCCGATAGTACCACATGATGCAGGAGATATGGCCTTGATTGAGGGTACAAAGCTGTCAAATCCGAGAGAAGACACTGAAGACCAAACTTACTGCAGTCCTGACTGGAGCAGGTTATTACTAGAAAATTGTGACATTGGAACAACAATTTCAAGTGTGACCTCGGAACAACCATTTAAAGGATCACCTTCATTGGTTCTCCTTTCCAGAATCTTTGGTTACACCCAGAATCTTTGGCTACATTCTTAGTGATGGCTGAAGAGATGTATGCCCGCCTCGAAAGGAGAATATACTTCTCTCTGGCAGCCACACAAATGCTGCATCATATCTTTGCTCCTTACAAAATAAGTTGTGAAGGAATGAAGAAATGAAGCTCATTTCTCACTAGGCCACATGAAATTACATTAAGAGGGAACAGGTCGAATTTCACGTGAGGACTACACAGTTGCACGGGTATTCTATCTGCCACATCACACAGAGAAGAACTGCAGTGTGTTCAATGCATCCACACATGATCCAGGCTCTCCATCTTTGAATGTTGCCCTCAAACCAGGTCCAGATTTACTGCCAGACATACTTTCAACCTTGTTACAATTCTGAGCTAGTCTATGATGTGGGCCAAGACTTCTTATAGTTGACCTTGAATTAATATGGCAACAGCTCTCGGTATGTTCTTTTGGTTTTGGATTAAGCAAACTGAGAACAGCGCTTACACCACCACAGATGATGTGATAACGTACTGCTTTAAATGTTTATCATCTGGACTTGCCCCACACTTTGTTACCTGCTATAAGGCAACTACCAGCACTAAACAGCGACAAATATCCCCAAGTGACAGCACTCACTGACAATTCTATAATCATGATTGATTTTGTAGTTAGTGTGAGTGGCAGTAATGATTCTGCAACTGTTTCCCAGGAACTGATGGTACTCTTCCTGCAAGTAGTCAAATGGGCAGCTAATTCAAAAGAACTGAAGGCTATATGCCACGCCTAAGATCTTGGAGCCAAGCACAACACAAATCTTGGGAATCAACTGGAATACAGAAGATGACTCCATATCCACTGACTATCAAAGGATAGTGGAAGGCCTGACTGACAAACTGGTAACCAAGAGAAACTTTCTTTGACCAGCTGCTCAGTTTCACGACCCTCTTTGTGCTGTTCACACCCACTGGGATTGTTGTTAACAGTCTCAAATAGGAGGAAGTTTTGCCCACAGCTCTTGTATGTACCTGGCACTCTGAGTGTCAAAGCTTCATCACATACCATTCCACATTCCCAGATGTGTAGATATGACAGACTCAAGTGACTCTGGAGAAGTGCATGAGTTTTTCAATGCATCTGAAAGAACCTATGGTGCTGTTCCATACAGGGTGTTCAAAAAAAGTTGAATACTTTGAGAGGTGGTAGTACTCAGTACTCATTGGTACAAGAAATATAAGTCCAATAAACGTGGTTCCAAAAATGCATACTTTCCAAGATAAACACATATTCATAGGAAGGGCTGCTTGACACTTGCTTGCGGATATTAGCCCAGTTGATGCATTGGCTCTCTGTCAAATTCGTTGGCAAGTTACTGTGTAGTCTTACTCACAGTTCTCTACATACCATTACGTGGTTTGTAGTCAGTTGTGTGGTTCGAATTGTGTTGTAGGCTATGCTAATTTTTGTCATGCTTGTGCACCTTAATTTACACTACTGACAACCTTAGCTAAGTATCACATTGTTTTAACTTCTTCCAAACACAGATTCACTTATGTGTTTAGTGTTATTGTGTTGCTTGTACATACAAATGGTGTATATACATCATTTACAAGTTCTTCGTCCACCACTTCTTAGCAATGGAAGCCTACTACTTGACAAGCAAAATGGCGGCTATGATATTCTGTTATGATTTAGCAAATGGACATAGCCTGCAGACCCGTACCCTCTATGTTGAAAAATACCCAAAACACAGAGTGCCCTCAGATAAGCTGTTCAGCAGGCTTTTCCAGCATCTGAGGGACGCAAGTACTTGCAACTCGGAGGACTGGCAGTAGAAGGCCCCGCACAGTCCGCATGCCTGTTATAGAGGAGTGTGTGCTACATTTGATGGAAGAAACCCCTGTGATCAGTGTGCGACAATTAGCAGCAGCGAAAGGCATGTCTCACTCTTTTATCTGGGGTACTTCATGAATAACTGCTGTACCCATATAATCTGCAACGCGTTCAGGCCCTAAAGCCACATGATCATCATGGCAGATGGTGGTTCTGTCAAGTGCTGTTGCAGTAGTGTGCCACAGATTCACTGTTCACATCCAACATTTTATTTACCGATGAGCTGGGGTTCGTAAGAGATGGGAGCTGTGAATTTCCATAACCAGCATGAATGAACAGATGTAAGTCCCCAGGCAAATCATAAAAGAGGGCATCAACACCGATTCTCAACTTAAGGGCAAGAATATCTGGTGACAGATTAATAGGGTCATTATTTAGGGTCATTATTTAGAATTTCTCATGATCGTATTGCCTACCTTGCTGGATGCTTGCCACTGCAGCAACAAATACAAACGTGGTTCACACATGCATCAGCACACTTTTGTAGCAATGTGTGTGAACATCTGGCACAGACATTTCATGACCGCTGGAACGGTTGGGCGGGAGGGGGCACAGACCTTGGCCTCCTCGTTCCCCAGACCTCCAATCAACAAAGTGTAGACACAACAGGGTCGCATCTTCAATGCGTGCCAACTGGTACAACAACCGAGTGCATTTTAAAGGATGTGTCATTCCTTACGCCGGATGGCAGAGGGATAAATTGTCGTGATTGACACCATGTTGAACACCTCCTATAAACATGTGTTTCTCACAGAAAGTATCCATTTCCAACCCAAATTTATTGGACTTATCTTTGAAAGTATGCATTTCAAGACCATGTTTATTGAACTACTACTTCTTGTTTCAATGAGTACTACCACCTCTCAAAGTATTCTGACACTTTTTTTTTTTTTTTTTTAGCATCCTGTATGTACAGACAACTACCAGTTTGGCACCACTCAAGAAAGTTAACCTTACCTATACTTTGTTCATCACAAGAATAAACCTGATGTAAACATTACACCATGTATTCTTCCTCATTTGCTTGAATCTCATTGTGTTTCGTTTGATGTGGAGCAGAAGGCAATCTGTGTCCAGTACAGTCATAAGGATACGTTTTATGCTGTGTTACATGAGAATGAATGATAATGCGGGACAACAGCTTTACCGGCGCATTTAACCTCGACAGCACTGGCCAGCCAGCTGGTCCAAGTAACTTGCAATGATGTCAGCAGTAGCAGTTTACACGTAAAAAGAGATGAGCAGAGAAACAACATAGCACCAAATGGCATTTAAGTTTTAAAGAGAATGAAATAACATTCGGCAAAGCTCCAGCACTACCGCACACATCTTGGGTGACTAGACGGAAAGCAAAAATGTTCTCCTTTTTACTTAACGTAGTATTCTAATTACATACAAGTGTGATGAAAATTCCTAACTTAAAATACAAAGAATTTTTCTGAGTGAGCTATGTGTGACGTAAAAGCATACTGCAAGGAGTGGTATTAATTACAGTCAGTTGTCTGGTAAACTCTTAGCTCCTTCCTTATCCGAATCCGAGAAAATACATTTCAGTTCTGGACCCATAATCAGCTACATTTATAATGAGTCGATCAACAGCAGAATCCACGCAGCTACCCAAGGGCCGCATTTTCTTCTGTTCTTGTATGACGTGCCATTCTATATACCGTCAGCATTCGGCAATGTCATGTGAGAAAGCTGCATGCGTTAGGTCCAGTACATCTTGAAACTTAACAGTCTTGTTATTTCTAGCAACAAATCCTGTAACTTGGCTCCACATCAGTTCTGTTGGGTTCATATTGTAATGGTACAGCGGCAAACATAAAATTTGGTATGGTGTGCTCGATGCTGAAAAATAATTGTTTTTCATGTTTCTACGACACTTATACGACTCTGGTTCATGTGGTATAAAACAATAGTTTTTCATTTTTGCCCTGAAAAATTAAATTTTTATGTTTTCTTAGCAGCCTATACTAACAATCTTTCATAAAAATATCGATAATTAAGAATTTACATTTGAAATGAAAAGAGGAATATCGTGTGCAATATGTAATTAGAAGCAAGATGACGTGCATTATTAACAAAAAATGATGATGAATTTTACAAATACAAGATGTAGGTATTTCAAATTGAATGAAAAAAATAATAATAATAACCAGAGAGAGACTTGATCAATTAACTGCACCACCGCTCAATCTACTATGCTACCAATTCCGCTAAACATCGAGTGCATATTTTGAACTCAACTGTATCAAATACAGTTTCTTGGAAAACCTCAAACACGAAATTATGATAAACATTATAAACAAGCTATTTCTCGGCAGTTTTTAATCATGTTCCACAAGTGTGTTTCACTACGGGCCAGGAAGCAGCCTCAGCCATTTGCTTACTGCCTATTAACATCGCGATCAATCAGAAAACAACAGTAGAGAGACTGTGACTGTAAACGATTTTTGAAATAAAATCTACATAGCTAAATTGTGATTACAAAAACTGCTGATGGCTGTTAATACATTAGAATATCTTAAAACATCATTTAACCCATTAGTGTTCATCATTATTAAGTTCGGCTTTCCTGCTTAAAAACTGCCGTAGGTTATTGTTTTGTAACATGTTTACATGAAAAATATAATTTCAGTTTAATTTTCACTTACACAGTTATGAACACTGATAGCAACTTAAGTGTCCAATGGGCACTTACGGTAACAAATGATACACATTTCCAGATTTATTAAAATTTTTATTTTTCGAAGTTTTTATGACACATTCTTACTTTATTTAAAAAAATATTTAAACAGTCAATACACATCTGAATCATTTGAAAAATTCTCATCTGAATCTTACCTTAGAGATATTCCAAAATTTATGAAATACCTCAAAACAATCTGGATGAACTGGTGCCTTCACTTCACACATATACATACAGTTCGATTCTTGCATACCTGGCATCTACGGTACTTAGATTGTCCTTTGACAGTGAGATGATCTTTTCTGTCCTGTCTTGTATCATCTAATGAAAGAAATAGTGATGATGAAGCACGAGTTTTCATATTTTGAAGAACAATTTGCCTTAGAAGTTGAAGATACAGCAGATCATTTCCCAACTGTCGATATAACAACGGTCACTCTACGCACGTCACTAATGCAACACAGACCACCACTATTTTTAATTCTCATTTTTATTCCGTATACAGCCGTGAATTGATCATTCAGATTAACCCCTCCATATGCAGATTATATTGTTTCGCAGCATCAGGTGTCTTTCTTGTAACTCTCTTTCTCTCCATCTGACTAAACCTTTCCACACTTCGTAAAGGTTCTACATAATCACAGTTGGAAAGAACTGTCACTACTGCACTGTCATTCCGTTTCACTGCTGTCACCTGGCCGTTATATACTGAAACACATTTCCTTCTTTTTTGTTCTCCAAACTCATTCTTTGATGGCAAATTCAGTTGCTTTTCAACTCGTTCTCTTGCATTGTCCCTGTGCCACCCAAGTTTATTCTACACAGGTCTTCCAGACGCAACTGACGTAAACAAATTGTCAAAGTACATTTTTGTTCCACCTGGAATTTCCAAGCTGAACCAAACCAACCGCTTTATCCCCACCATGACCAAGACCAGTTTTCGGTATTTTCATATGAGTGCCACAGTAAGGTTCTGCATGTTTAATGTAGCCATCAGGATTTGCCAAAACCAATAGCTTGAAACTAAATCTAAATGGCATGCCTTTGATGAACTGTTTAGGCCCACGCTTCTCATAACATGGCACAATACTCTCATCGATACACACCGTCATCAGTACACACTGGATTATCAGAGATAACTTTATTGAAAGCATCACTGAGAAAGTTTAACAGTGGCCTTACTTTATAAAATCCGTCTTCATTTATGTTCGTATTGTCATTCAAGTTTCTTCAAATCTGTTTTGCCTCATAGATTCCAAAACTAATCAGGGTCCTAAAGTAATGCATTCTTTTATTTGGAAATTCATGACAATGTGAGATAATCAGTATTCCCAGGACTGTGCATAACCCATCGTAGGAAACATTCAGATTATGATTGTCTTTCTGTGCAGCATATACATTTGTTTGGGAAACAATAAAATTTATTAACTCCTCAGAGAAATACTTTTTAAAAAGAGTCCAGCATGGATTTTATTGCATTTGAAAGAAAAATCTAATAAATACAGACCACAAGACTCACTCACTTCTTTTAGTTTTCAGCTTGGAATCTTCATTTCATTCCAAGTTGAGGTGATGGGTTTTATATATGATTTAGTCTTTGGGCATTTGGATGGGGCTGGAGTGTCTGCCGAATCTTCAATATCTTCTACTGGTTCTTGTCCTCACTGCAAAATTTTTACTTCCTCTATCCCTTCGTATTTATAACATTTGATGTGGTTGGAGTTTCTGCGCAAACCTCAGTTAGCTTCTACCTCTTTTAGCCCTTTTATCCCTTTCTCCAAGCACTGCAAAATTCTGACTTGATGCACACTTCCAATTTCCCTCAGTATTTGCAGCAGGAAATGTAGTTTGAATGTCTGTAGAATTCTCAATTTCTGCTTCTTGTTCACTTCTGTCACTCACTGGAAAATTTTGCCTTAACATGTCCTCATTCTTTCCCTCTGTACTTTCAACATGTTCATTTTCTTCGAACTGAAATTGTGCCTGTGCCCTTAGTATAGGCGCAGGGAGATGACATATTTATCAGGATCTCACCCATGTGCTCCATAAGGAGCGATGATAACAATTGATCGTATTGTTCTGTTTCAATCTTCTTCAAATAATTTATTATTTCGCCCACAGTCCATACATTATTGTCACACCTGAAAGACAACACAAATACCCAGTAGCAACCAAAGATGCCAGACACACCTTCCCCAACATAAATCATGCTAAAATCAAATTTACAAATTCCAAAGAAATGCTGTATATAATTTAGACAATTTATTACAAGATAGCAAAGAAAATTTACTCAAGTACTCATATATTGTCTTAAGATTTTTCATCGATGTGGTTTTTAACACACATACTCACTGAAGAGGTTTAACATTCATAAGCAATAACAATGAACTGAATACTGATACTTCAAATTTTAAACAACAAAGAAAAAGTCCATAACTGCTTCCAACAGTTAAATTGTGTACAGTTTATCACTGGCAATTTTAGTTGCTTCTGGCCATTAGCGGGTTACTGTAGCTTAGTAATAAGATATCTAATGCATAAGAAGGACGTATACTATGGTTTCCGAACAATCATCGTGTTTGTGTTTGTAGGTTTATTCTAATGATGAACAGAGTATAGACTGGAATTGCTTGTCGCATTGATTGGCTCACGACTCTTTCGTATCAATAGTGATTTGGACTCCACTAGCAAGGGCATGGACACGTCAGAGGCAATGTATTTTACGGACTACAGGACACTACAGACTATAAGAAGTGCCTTAATTTTTAAGCAATTAAAAAATCTTTCCCATTGACTGCCAAGCCAGACTAAAAAAAAATCTTAGTTTATAAAACCAAACTGACCTTTAATATCCCTGAAAATTGTCACTGAATTTTATTCTTCCACTTGGTCATCATCGTTGTACCCTTCATATATAAGATGGTCTTCATTGCCATCGAGAGCATTACTTACGCCGCACTTCTTGAAAGATTTAACAACAATGTCTTCTCTCACTCTAGACCACAACTGTTTTATCCACTGGCACACTTGTTTGTAGGTCAATTTAAACCCTTAATTCACGAGGTGTGGTCTCTCAGGCTGCGTGAAAATTTTCGGAACTCGCTCTCCAAGGCCAATTGTTGTGCAATGCTCTTATACTCCCCCTACCCTCCTTAAATTGCCAAGCCTATGATTTTTTGCTGTCAGTTGCATTATGCCTTCTGTGTTTATTGCTGACACATGTTACTGATATGTGTTGGAGTCTCCTAGACCACACCTCATGAACTGCATACCTGTTTTCCTTAGTACAGTACCATATAGCTCAAATTTGTCAGTTTTAACTTTCCCGAGTTTGATGAAATTGTTAGTCGGTATATGTAAGAAGGTGTCAGTGATATAGATCAAGAACTAAACGAAAAAGACTAATATTTTACATTAGCCAGTGATCATAGTTCTGATAGTGAACAAGAGTATCATTCAGATGAAGAACTTCAGGAAAGTTGTCATGGGGATTTGGGTGTTTTTTTTTTCAATGAAATACTTAAAGTGTCTGTTAAAATGAAATGTGTTCTGAATGGTGATAACAAGTTTCCAGCAGTCCATGTGAATGTGACAAGAGTTTCTTTTTGTAGCTATCGGGTGGAATCTTAATGCGCAAATTTTTGTATAATTTTTCATAATGTAAAATTCAGTACTCTAACAGCCCATTTATGTATAATATTTAAAATAACCACACAAAATTATGTGCTTTTTTGTGATAAATAGTAAAATGCTGTAGGCTTTGTTTAGTGCAATAAAATAAACTAGAAGCATTTAAACAACACTTAAATAATTGTGAAAATAAATGTTACATAGCATAAATTAACAATTTCATATGATTTTTGCCTTAAATCTCAGTTTAAACATAGGGGTCCTAGAGACTCCCCCTCGTGATATATGTTACAGAAAAGTCACCTCACGAGTTAAAGTTTAAAGCTCCCTTCAGCATGAATTTATGTTAGGTTTCATCAATCATTCATTTGTTCCATTCCTCTCTCACAACACACTTTAAATGGTTTATTTATCAAGATATCAAGAGGCTGCGACAGTGAAGTTAAGTCCTCCCAGAATAAAAACAAGCTCTGTATTTCCCTGCCCCAATTTCTCTTTCACAAACTTCTTCAAATGCCTACTAAACTGATCTAGCACAAGAAGACAACTCTTCTTCAATAAAGCACCGTTCCTTCTCTCCCACTCTATGCTAATCCATAATTTCATACCAGCCTCGTCCACCCAATCCTTGTCATGTACATGAACACCACCACCTGGCAGTATTTCAGGTTTTGGCATTGCTTTGCACTTGAAAACGATCATTGGATTAAAGTTTAGTACTGTCAGCACAACATGAAATGACAATAGTTTTGTTGATTTCTTCATGTCCACTTGTCTTTGTGGTTGCAGTTCAGTGCTTTTCGTGGCAACACTTCTGTTACTTGGCACATAAAATACCAGATGAGTTCATCCATATTCAGTATTTGGCTTAGTCCTACACTTTTTTTTCCATTGTTGAATAATAAGGTGATGGAAAGAAACATTTTCTCTTCATATTCTTGTGGCATTTTCTGAAATATTTTGCTTTGGCTCGCACGCTAAGTCCATTACGCTTCTTAAACCTGTAGCACCAACCAGGTGCAGCATCAAACATATGGCCATTTTTAAAACTGGGTGTAATTTTAAATCAAATACTGGAAACTTTTAAATTAATTTCAAGTATAAGACACACCTGAATTTTGGAAGCAATTTTTCGAAGATAAATGTGAGTCTTAACAGTCTGTAAAATACGGTATTAAGGCTACAAGCGCTGGCTGCGGACCAACATCGTATGAGGAGCCACCAATAACAAAGGAAACTCCCCATCGCACCCTCTCAGATTTAGTGGTAAAATGGCACAGTGAAAAGCCTGTCAAAAACTGAGCACAGATTAAGCACGAAAACAGGAAGAAGCTGTAAAAAACTGAAAAAAAAAAAGCAAAATAGAAACCAGTGAATGGTCCGAGCTTAGTAAGTGGGTCATTCCATGTCAAAGGGACCAATATTAAAACGTGTCCCCACTCCACCCTCTCCAAATCTAATGAAATTTGATGTGAAGGTTCTATATGGTCTTTGATGGATATATACCAAATGTCAGTCCAATATCTTGAGTGGTTGAATTTTTAGGGTCTTTTAAAGAGAGGCTACTCATCTTCGCATCACGTACGAAGGTGCAAATGTGGCAAGTTTGCTAGGCCTTTTTTAAAGTTCTACAAAACATTTGGACATTTGCTTTAATATACATAAACAACTTTTATGCTGATTCACACCACGGCAAAAATTAGGAATTTAGTCACACCTAAATGTAGACAGAAGCCTCTAAAGTGGCAAAAAAATTCATAGCATTATTCTGAGAGCCAAGGTTCGACTGACAACTCCTACTTTTCATATGAAGCAATCACACCAAAACTCCAGAGAGTTATTTCTACCTATGATTTCTATAAGTGGATCAAATTTAATTAACATTGGATGCCTAGATGAGAAGATATGCATCTGCAAAGTTGGCCAAAATGTTGTACGCACAAATTTAAGATAATTTTGGGGGGCAATATTTCAACTGTGTCTTGTACAATCCTTTTTTTCTTGCCTCAGCTGGAAGGAGCATGTTTTAAGCTTTCAAATCTATATTATTTAAGTTCTGGATCTTTCATATTGATGAGTAAGAATACTGTCAAATGTAGGGAAAAATGATTATCGATAAATACAAAAAATTAATAAAATTTGATGCTGTAAGTCAAAAATGTATAATTGTAGTGTCTTTTAATAGTACAAAATTTGCCTGTGGTTTAGGGAATTTAACTATGCTAATAAGAAGTGTTTTTACATAATTTCACAGTACAGAATATGTTTATAATAAAACTTCAGAAAATGCTCTTAAGACTGTAAAATCTAGAAGATCATAATGGAACACTGTTGTTTTAGAATGTTTTAACCTTACAATGCACAGTGTTGCTTATATGCATTGTCACAGAGTTTCCATTGGCATTATAAAGCAGCAATAGTTTTTTAAAGCTCTGTCCTCACATCAGTGGTGCACAGCTGAACCACCACTTTCAATATTGCCAGTTTTTATAATATAATTGTATTGATGGAGTTTGCTGAGATTTATTTATTTGTTGTTCAAGAATGCTGTGCGAGAATTTCATTGGGAGAATAGTCAGGCCACATTACATCCATTTGTTGTCTATTTTGGTGGCAAAGAAATGTCAGAGCATTAGCATCTGTACGATCAGCAAGATTGAAAACATTAAGAACATTTATTACTTCAGTGATGATTCAGCTGCTCAGTGCAAGAATTTCAAAAATTTCATCGATTTATGTCTGCACAAAAAGGATTTTGGCATCTCAGCTGAATGGAATTGTTTTGGAACAAAGCATGGTAAATCGCCTTGTGATGGCACTGGAGGAACAGTAAAAAGACTAGCAGCCCATGCTAGTCTGCAGAGTCCCTTAGGTAACCAAAAATTGATTCCAAATGAGTTGTTCAAATTCTGAGAAGACAGTATTCCAAGCATGAAGTTTTTTATGTAACAAAAGAAGAGGTTGAAAAAATCGGCCTGATCAAGAAGGTTGCCATGGGACATACAATATCGGGAACAATAAAATATCATCAATTTAAGCAAATTAATTGTAATCAGCTCAGAGTAAGCAGAGTTTCCTGATATGCTACAGCATTCACAATTCATGCCTTTGAAGCAGATGAAGAAATTCCAGCAATTTCAATTGCAAGTTTACAACCAGAACAATACATTGCATGTAAGTATGTACAACAATTTCTAGTGAGTTGGAATCGTGTGTGAAGTTTCACATGAACAACACGATGTTCTCATTAAGTTCATGCACCTACACAGTTCTGCTTGTTTCCTTCACTTGCCAACTGCTAAAGACACCTGTTGGATTCCTGAGCAACATATTTTCGTGGTTTTAGAAGCACCACCAACATTATTATCAGGAAAATAGTACAGTTACCCACAATATGTCCTTAACAAAATTATAGAACTGTTTAACCAAAAATGGAACTGACTCTTTAGTATTTTTGTTTTGCAAATTTGCTGTTCTGTGTATTATATTTGTTTTTATGGTATGTGTTAAACTGATTTATCTACTGGAATACAAACAATTAATTCTGGGATTTCATAAGCAAAATATTTCACCTTTCTATCTTCTGAAAGAGCTAAAATAATTTTTGAAACGTATTCTTACTCATCAATATGCAAGGTTCAGAAGTTAAACAATATATCCTTGAAAGCTTAAAGCACGCTCTTTCCAGCTGTGGCAAGAAAAAATGGATTGAACAAGACACAGTTGAGATATTGCCCCCCAAAACACCAAAAAATTTGCACGTAGAAAATTTTGGCTAACTTTGTACATGCATATCTTTTCATTATGGCATCCAATGTTAATTAAATTTTATCTATCTATAGAAATCACAAGTAAGAATAACTCTCTGAAGTTTTGGTGTGAATGGTTCATATAAAAAGTAGCCATGGCCGGTCAAACCTTGGCTCTCAGAATAGAGTGAGAAATTTTTCAGCCACTTTGGAGGCTTTTAGCTATATTTAGGTGTGGATAAATCCCTAATTTTTGCCATGGTGTGATTCAACATAAAAATTTGTCTTTGTATATTAAAACAAATGACCAAAAGTTTTCTAGAACTTCTAAGAAAGCCGACAAACTTGGCACATTTGCACCTTCGTATGTGATGTGGAGATAAGTAGTCTCTCTTTAAAAGCACCTTAAAATCTAACCTCTGAAGAAACTGGAGTGAAATTTGGTACACAACCATGCAAGACCACACGGAACCTTTACACCAAATTTCATTGGATGTGGATATGGTCAAAGGGGGTCTCCCGGTACCCTTGATGTGGAATGACCCAAGTGCAATATCGAGCAAAGTTGCCCATGCACGGCGTCGTGGTCACGGTGTTGGACTGAAAAGTGGACGAGCCGTGTTCAAAAATCGCTCGTGCTATTTTTTTTCTTCACAACATTATGAACTATCCGTCGGGTCATTGACATGTTTGTTGTCTTTCTGTTGTCTTGGCAGCTATCGCACTATACACAGGTTACAGAATATGAATCGTGTGGTAAGTATACGTTACCATCGCAAGTACATGTCGTGAATAGTGAGAGCAGGCAAGTTACCACAAAGACGTCTCAGAAAAATGAAAACAACAAACACATGAGAGTAAACTATGTTACAACAAAGGAATTCAAAAGTCAAAAAGTCCCAAATGGAACACGAGAAACTGTGTGATTGTGAAACTATCGCATTTATTATTACTTTATGTCACAAAGTATTATGATTTCATCATTTTCTTGGGAGTGATCGCAATCACATTCATACGAATACCTAAATCTGGCAAAGTGGCATATCTCACTCACTTACCAGATGTACAAGTTAGGTGCGTTGGTAAGAGACTCCTATCATATGACACATGTACTGTCACTAATGCCATGTATGACACACCAGACGTGTTTTCCGGTGGAGGATTTGGCTGACTTGTCGCCTTGTCATCAAACATTTGTGGTTCCCATTCGAAAGCCACTTCCTTTCGGCTGACAACAGAGTAGTTGTGCAAAATCAACTGTCATTATAGATCCTTTCCTTACACTTAGCTGTTGCAAAGGAGCATTACACCACAACATTATTTTGAATACATCGAACAGCGTTGGGGAGGGGGGGGGGGGGGGAAGGGAGGGGGGTGTCACAAGGGAGGTATGAACATAAATTGCCTGCGTGGTGGTCCAATATTGTGACCATTTAACCACTATGCTGCTGATCTGTGAGCATGATGTATATTGCACTTCTTGTCCTGGGATGTTTCATTTTATCTATTTTGCCCTTTTTTCACAGTTCAGCACACCTTCCTCCTGTTTCTGTGTCTGATCTGTGTTTAATTTTTGATGGGCTGTCCACTGGGCCCTCTTAAGACTTAATCTGAAAGAGGGGTGGGGGGGGGGGGGGTGAGATAGGGAGTTCCTCTTGTAAGATACACTATGTGATCAAAAGTATCCGGACACCAACAAAACAAATGTTTTTCATATTAGGTGCATTCTGCTGCCACCTACTGCCAGGTACTCTATATCAGCGACCTCAGCAGTCATAAGACATCATGAGAGAGCAGAATGGGGCACTCCACAGAACTCATGAACTTCAAATGTGAGTCAGGTGGCTGGGTTCCTCTTGTGTCGTAAGTCTGTATGCGAGATTTCCACACTCCTAAACATCCCTATGTCCACTGTTTCCAATGTGATAGTGAAGTGGAAACATGAATGGACGTGTACAGTACAAAAGTGTACAGGCCGACCTCATCTATTAACCGACAGAGACTGCCAACAGTTGAAGAGGCTCGTAATGTACATTAGGCAGACATCTATCCAGACCATCACAGAGGAATTCCAAACTGCATCAAGATCCACTGCAAGTACTATGAGAGTTAGGTGGGAGGTGAGAAAATGGATTTTGTGGTCGAGCAGCTGCTCACAAGCCACACACAGCGTCGGTAAATGCCAAACGACGTCTCACTTGGTGTAAGGGACATTAACACTGAATGACTGAACAGTGAAAAAATGTTGTGTGGGGTTATAAATCACGGAACACAATGTGGCGATCCAATGGTAGGGTGTGGGTATGGTGAATGCCAGGTGAATGTCCATCTACCAGCGTGTGTAGTGCCAACAGTAAAATTCGGAGGCAGTGGTGTTATGGTGTGGTCATGTTTTTCATGGAGAGGGCTTGCTTCCCTTGTTGTTTTGCGTGGCACTAGCACAGCACAGGCCTACACTGATGTTTCAAGCACCTTCTTGCTTCCCACTGTTGAAGAGCAATTCAGGGATGGCGATTGCATCTTTCAACACGATTGGGCACCTGTTCATAATGCACGGCCTGTAGTGGAGTGGTTACATGACAATAATATCCCTGTAATGGACTGGCCTGCACTGAGTCCTTACCTGAATCCTATAGAACACCTTTGGGATGTTTTGGAACGCCAACTTTGTGCCAGGCCTCATCAACTGACATCGATACTTCTCCTCAGTGCAGCACTCCGTGAAGAATGGGGTACCATTCCAAAAGAAACCTTCCAGCACCTGATTGAATGTATGCTTGCGAGAATGGAAGCTGTCATCAAGACTAAGGGTAGGCCAACACGATATTGAATTCGAGTATTACCCATGTAGGGCGCCACAAACTTGTAAGTCATTTTTAGCCATGTCCGCATACTTTTGATCACATAATGTATGTCTGTCATGTGGTGCCACCTGTTTGCTGCAGAGCCTGTGGAGTAGAGATGGGAAAAACTGACCGCTTAAAACCTATACTGGTATTTTAGTTCTGAATAACTGGTATTTTTAGTATTTGTTTGGCCTCAGTAATAACTGGGCACAAAAACTGATATCTGAATTAGCCATAGCAGCATTGCTAAAATTTGGTTTTTAAACAAATATTTTTTAAAAAACGAGTAATTTTTATTCATAAAATTCCCACTGCTTCAAAACATTGCGTATAATAGTCGGCTTGGTTTGTTTCCGGTCTCAAGTGGTTACCAGTTTGGAACTGTTGTATTGCTGCTATTTTAACCCCTAGCTTCTCAGGTTATTTTTTTGTCACACACTGTCCCAAATGCAGTCTGACAGACCGCTATGTTTAAATAGCCATAAAAACTGCATTCAGCTGTTTCACTGAAACAGTTCAGTTTCTTATGTAAAAAGTTAAATTAAAAAATGTAATTTTTCAGGTTTTTAGTTTACTTCTCAGAGGTTTTCTTTGCACTCTCTGGGAACTTATGTAAAGGAATCAAGCTAGCCTGGCTTCTTGCAACAATGCCAAATATAAGACATCTTTCTCTCCTGTTTTGAGTCACAGGTAGAACATGTTCTGCATTTTCCAGTTGTTCTACAACTTCTACTCTTGGTTCTGCTACACTTAAAACATGGTGAATGGGTACACAAAGTTCACGGGCTATATGATAGTTCTTGACTTGCTTTTTATCTGTGGTATCACCAATGAGTTGCAACCTTCTTCATAAAATTAAAGCTGCTCGCCTGAGTATCGTTTTTGTAGAAATTCTATATGAAAAATGCATTCACCCAACTTATGCCTAACATGCGGAAAAATAATGACCATCATTGGAGGGGGCTTTGACGACCAGCCACATTTGCTTCAACTAACATATTCCTAGCAAAACCTTTAGCTAGAAATTCAGTCTCTACAGTTCTGTCTTCATCACTTGTTTCACTCAAGGATTTCACAGACAGAAAAACAAATTCATCTTCACTTTTGCACTTTTTCTATTCTGAATTATGTTCACTTATGATTTCGTTGTCACTATGTAATCCAACATCACTTTCTAACTGCCCTCAAATCATTTCAAAACAGTACCCTCAAAGTCAGGGTCTGTAACATGAGCAGCAGATGAAGACTGGCTACTGAATGCATAACGCAGAGTCGCAGATGCAGTCTCAGAGACCTCATCTGAGACATTACAGCATTAATAACAATGTCGACAGAAACAAGCAACAAACATGTATAACACACAAGAATACATAAGAATTGTTACAATGTTGCTTAGACAATAACGTAGTGTTACAATGTGGCATCCCATATTGGATGGTATGTGTGTACATGCTGTGTTAAAGACTTGCCACCATCTGTTCCTCGTCGGACATCAGTTGTACTACAAAATGGACCATCCCTAGTACGGAAGTATTCTACGAATTGCGGTAACAATGAAGCACAATGCTCCATTTGTTTTAAAAGATTACAAACGGGAAGAACCACAACAAAGTTGCGACATCATATGAGGAGAAAATTTATAAAACTTAACAATTCATTCCAGTTTACGATAAAAATTTATAGCTGATCTGCTGAATGTGTCTCCATAACATGCTTTTATCTGCTTGTGGCCCTTGAAAACGGACAAATTAACACAAAAAACAGAGTTCTTCAACCTGTTTTCACCATTTAGCATTGACTATTAATAATGCTAAAACAGTGCTTTGATCCTTGATTATAATATGATTTTTGAGCAGAGTTTCAAAAAATTAGACACAATAGGAGAACACTGATAATTTTTGTAGTATTCAACCACTTATCACTTGTCGAGAAAAGCGGCAAATGGTGGACAGACAAAGTTTTCTTTTGTTTTTCTATAATATTTTGATTCTATGTCTCTTGGAACTGAGGGAGCTTAAAATTTTTCAATCTTTGTTTGATTTCTGCCTTTATTATAGGAAATAATACGAGTAAACAACCGAAAATCGGTTATTCCAGAAACTGGTTATTTTGAGAATTTTTAATAGTAAGGTTAAAGTGGGTTGCTTAAAAATCCAGTTGTATCAGTGGTAACCGGCATCCCCAGCTCAAAGTGCAGATCTTTCCTTGCTGTACTTAGTTGTTGTTCATACTGTGCCACTGCACAGCCAAGCTTAGTGATGGCCGGTCTCGAATTGTTACAGATTTTGAGCCATTGTATTGCTACGCCGACTTGGCTATGACTCAGACTTGTTAAGTGCTCTATTCACTTCATGAGTTTAATCTATTGTGAACATGTGTTCATTTCCCTGTGGTTTGGTGTTCACCCTGGCGCACGTGACAATAAACAGTTTCTACCCTCACCATACGTGATAGAAAATACTGCTTTGTTATTGTTGCCAGGAAACAGGGTTTGATGGCAACAAGGCTACTTTGTGGAGCAATTCAACAGTCACTTTGGAGTGGTTACAAAATGGTTCAAACAAATGGAAAACCTCCCTTTTTAATCAGGTGACAGAATACTAACATACACTGCACTCAGAGACAATGAAGGCACTGTCCCGGAAATCAAAATCCTGCACATCATCTCATACGGGAACTGGAAGCAGGCCCACCAGTAACACCTGACATCTGTTGGTGTGGTCCACGATGGTTTTCAGAAGACAGGCATTCATAGCCACTGGAAGTCCCAGCTCCACCTAACTAAATGACAATAATCGAAAATCCGCACAAACGTACGTGTGTGTGTGCGTGTGTGGTTTGAGGTTTTTGGGCGCTAAACAGCGTGGTCATCAGTGCCCACACGCATAGAAACAGGAACACATGCAGTGAAGGGATGAAGACGGACAGTGAACAAGGAGAACAGCTAAAAGACACAGACCTGACGCAGTTCCAGATCCTCATATACAGAGGCAAAACAAGAGGAGAAGAAACGCACTAAAAAAGGAAAGGAAACACAAGGAAAAGGGAACAGAAATCGAAGTGAACCCGTCAGATAAGACGATGGCCAACATGTAGAAAAATATTAATACCAATATGTAACGAAAAGCAGCCAGTATTCTAAGCAAGTAACACATTTATAGTGGGCTTCCATGCATTAAATTATATACAGAACAATACCAATTCAGTGATTCAAATAAAAGGGCTAATACACAAAAGTGGCACATCGACCCCCTCTCACTGAAATTTAGGCCGCAGCGATAGACTGGTCTGTACTGTAGCCCAAGATCTAGATTAGACTGGAAGGTGACAATCTGGTCATGAGTTGGTGTAGCCAACACATGTTAATGCGATATAAAGGCTGTAGAAAAACACTGATCTGCAGCATTGACTGACGTCTAGGTTAGAAGCATATTTAATGCATTTTTTCCATGTTTTCTCATTTGTTGTTGTCATCGTCTTCAGTCCAGAGACTGGTTTAATGCAGCTCTCCATGATACTCTATCCTGTGCAAGCTTCTTCATTTTCTAGTAACCACTGCAACTACATATTTCTGAATCTGCTTAGTGTATTCATCTCTTGGTCTCTCTCTCTACAACTTTTACCCCCCACACTGCTCTCCAATGCTAAATTGGTAATCCCTTGTTGCCTCAGAACATGTCCTATCAACTGATCCCTTCTTCTAGACAAGTTGTGCCACGAGTTCTTCTTCTCCCCAGTACTATTCAATACCTCCTCATTAGTTACATGATCTACCCATCTAATCTTTGCCGTCCTTCTGCAGCAACACATTTTGAAATCATCTATGCACCCAGCAGAAAGAAACCTCCTTCCCCTGCCGTCGCAGGTGGAGTAGGGCATCATGGACGTCACTCTGATCATTGTCACTGAACCTCCATTCAACAATGCAAAATTTAGTTCGTACTGACAAATACTTCACTTATCTGCCCTTGTATTTTGATTTATTGTGGGCATGAAGAACGAGAGTAGAAGTACTGGAGATAAACAATGCCTAAACACACTGGAACAGAAGAGTTCAATAGGAGCTATTCAATACCAAACTCTCTGCATTGTGTAAGGGAGAACAGTCACCCAAAGCATCAAAGATAGATCAGTACAAATTTCCTTTCCTGCTGGATGGTGTTGTATGGCTTAGTGATAGGCTACAATTCACTGCAGCCTGGGTGCTAGCCAACAATGCACTGCAGCATCCAATTCGAAGAAGCATCCAATTATACTAGACAGAAAACAACATTTCAATGAACTTCTCATCACACACACACACACACACATACACACACACACACACACACACACACACACACACACACACACACACGTAAGACTGTACCGTCTGAGGGTACACATCATACTTGGAGAGCTATGTGAAGAATTTTAGACTTTGCAACTGCAACATGTTGTTCTGTGAGTTCTTCACTCTAGCTTCCCCCGTAAGATAATACACAATCATTGATCTGAAGAAATGGAGGACCCATTACCACTAGACATAATAAGACCATTTGTAGTAACAGAAATTGATGTTGCTGTGCCAGTATATGCTACAACTGGCAACCCAATCAAGAAGTGATATATGGTCCAACTGTCACACACCACAACATGCCCAATTGAAACTGAACTTGTCACCATTAGATTTATGATGGTCGTGCACTGCTTTGCAGGATACAGAAGCCTACCACTCACTGTTTACTCAGACAGCTTACAGAGATGCCATGAGCAGCTCTAGCTGGATTCTACTCTGAATTCGCTAACAAACTTTAAGCCTTTTATTAAATAACCGAGTATCACTGAGCAACTTCACTTAAAGTTGAGTCTTATTTGTTTCTGTTAATAGTGTTTTATCTTTTACCTATTGTATTCATATTTTAACTATGGATTTTATTCCTAGATGTTGCATTTCATTGTTGGCCATGCCGTTTGTCTCATAAAATGAGTTTCATTAGTTACCTCACATATTCTATTCTTAACTACTGAATTTATGATACTGATCACTCATATGCTGTAGCACTACTGCTCTCTACTGGGTTAGCTGCTTTTGTAGAAGTATAGGATGCCCCCAGAGCATTGCCAGCACTTTTTATTTGACCTTATGTACTAATTATTTGACGATATTATATGTGCATACTTTTAATGGTATGTGTGGCTGATATATGTGGCTGTGAACCATTTTCTTTTTCTTTTTATGTAGCCTTAGGTTTTCTGCATATTTAGTCTTAATGTCACATTACTGTTTTTTCTATTTGCTATTCGGAATAGATATGAAGATGGCAGAAAGCCAAAATCAGTAATAAGACTTGTTTAATGTATGTGGCTGATATAGACTTTTATAAATAGTGTTTCAGACATGATCATGGGTATGTTTACGGGCTTCATGCTTAGAATGGGTGTTTTTAAGCACTTTGGTTGCTGCACTGAAAGATAAATTGTAATGCAGGCAAGAATATGTGAAACTATGAATTGCTAGTTTTGTCTGCTCCTTGTCTCCACCCCACTCCAGTTCTTCCCATTCAAACACTTCATAATTTCACAGTAATATGAGGGCTATTAGTTTCAATCCCCTTGAATGTGGCATCTGTGTCAATTTCCTATAAAATAAGAGGCACAAGAATCTCACACAGTCTTCAAAATGTAACACACTATCCCTCGTCCTTAGCTCTGGTGAATTAAAAAGACAATGATAATGATTAAAATTAATATACATTTATTTCTGGGGTGAAATTAAAACCACTTACAGCAGACCATTCTTCTCATCTCTCAAGGGTAAACTGCAGTTGTCACAAGGACATTGTGCAACTAGAAATGGAGTGGAAAATGGAGAAGTCATCGATAAATAAGAAGCAATTCACAGCCTCCTCACTGCACACAATATGAAAAAAGTTCTAAGATGAACATCAGAACTATTCAAACAACTGTAATTGGCAGTACTCAAATTAAATTAAGCAATGATACAGGAATTAGATCAGGAAATGAGAAAGTAAAAGTAGTACCAAGTTTGGCTATTTAGGCAGCAAATATCACAATGGTAGGTGTAAAGAGGATATAAAATGCAGAATGACATGACAAAGAGAAGATTTTCTGAAAAATAGATCAATATAAGACAACCCAATACAATTTCTGAATACCTTTGTCTGGGGTGTAGATTTATTTGGAAATGAAACATGGACATTAAGCAATGCTGAATAGAGAGTGGAAGTGTCTGAAATGTGGTGCTGTAGAATACTCGAGATGAGACTAGTAGATCAAATAACTAATGAAAAAGCAGTGAATAAAATTGGGATGAAAAGAGATTTTTGGCACAATGTAACTGAAGGTAGATATCAGTTTACAAGACGTGTCCTGAGGCATCTAGGAATAGTCAATCAGTCTATGTGTTTGTGGAGCGAAGTTTGTGTGTGCACGGGATATTTGTAGAGGCAGCCTAAGGCTTGACTACAGTATGCAGGTTCAAATGGATTTATGGAGTCAACTGAAGCTTTCTGTACATTTGAACCATCTTGTGAGAGATGTCCCAATTGAATGCTATATTTGAAACTTTTTCATGCACGGGGGCACTGGCAGCTTTAAGTTTATGCCGTTTTAAAAGAAGGTGCTTTCAGTTGTATTGTGGTCATGCCCGTGTGGGGTAGGTATATACTCTGAGATTGGTTTGGTTGGTTGGTCGACTGATTTTGGGAGAGGGGACCAAACAGCAGGGTTATTGGTCCCATCGGATTAGGAAAGGATGTGGGAAGAAGTCGGCCATGCCCTTTCAAAGGAACTATTCCAATATTTGCCTGAAGCGATTTAGGAAAATCACGGAAATCCTAAATCAGGATGGCTGGATGCAGGTTTGAACTGTCATTCTCCCGAATATGTGTCAAGTGTGCTAACAATGCGCCACATCGCTTGGTGATTAGTTTGGTCAGTGCCTTTGTAGAGAACTGATAGTTGCTCAGATGTCGCCTTCGTCTTTTTCTGGAATGTATTCTTTAGTGAAGTATATCAGTCGTATGCTGTGGAATATTTCCAATGTAGAGTCCACATTGTTATTGTGCCACAAACCATGATAACAAACAGCAAATACACACTGCTCTGATCCTCTTGTAGTAACACTTCATTTGAAGGCAAAAAACAACAGACACAAGATTTTGCAGATACTTTTGGCCAAGTTACAAAATACACAATTAAAAACACATCAGAATTATTTTTTAAATGCTAAATGTTTCACAGAAAAATTATTACTATATAAAATGGGCTGTGTAACAGTGGCTGCATTGCCTTCACAGTAATCTATGCTGGCACAATAAAAAACATAATTGCTTCATTACATTGATGACAGTCATTTTTTCAAGTACAAAAACAGCAATGTTGTCAGTACAACCCGTCAGATAAGATGATGGCCAACATGTAGAAAAATATTAATACCAATATGTAACAAAAAGCAGCCAGTATTCTAAGCAAGTAACACATTTATAGTGGGCTTCCATGCATTAAATTATATACAGAACAATACCAATTCAGTGATTCAAATAAAAGGGCTAATACACAAAAGTGGCACATCGACCCCCTCTCACTGAAATTTAGGCCGCAGTGATAGACTGGTCTGTACTGTAGCCCAAGATCTAGATTAGACTGGAAGGTGATAATCTGGTCATGAGTTGGTGTAGCCAACACATGTTAATGCGATATAAAGGCTGTGGAAAAACACTGATCTGCAGCATTGACTGACGTCTAGGTTAGAAGCATATTTAATGCATTTTTTCCATGTTTTCTCATTTGTTTTTGTTGTTGTCATCGTCTTCAGTCCAGAGACTGGTTTAATGCAGCTCTCCATGATACTCTATCCTGTGCAAGCTTCTTCATTTCCAAGTAACCACTGCAACTACATATTTCTGAATCTGCTTAGTGTATTCATCTCTTGGTCTCTCTCTCTCTACAACTTTTACCCCCCACACTGCTCTCCAATGCTAAATTGGTAATCCCTTGTTGCCTCAGAACATGTCCTATCAACTGATCCCTTCTTCTAGACAAGTTGTGCCACGAGTTCTTCTTCTCCCCAGTACTATTCAGTATCTCCTCATTAGTTACATGATCTACCCATCTAATCTTTGCCGTCCTTCTGCAGCAACACATTTTGAAATCATCTATGCTCTTGTTGTCTAAACTATTCATTGTCCATGTTTCACTTCCACACATAGCTACACTCCATACAAATACTTTCAGAAAAGACTTCCTGACACTTAAATCTATACTCAATATTAACAAATTTCTCCTCTTCAGAAATGCTTTTCTTGGCATTGCCAGTCTACAATTTGTACACTTCCATACTTTGACCATCATCAGTTATTTTGCTTCCCAAATAGCAAAACACCTTTACTACTTTAAGTGTATCATTTCCTAATCCAATTCCCCCAGCAACACCTGATTTAATTAGACTACATTCCACTATCCTCATTCTGCTTTTGTTGATGTTCATCTTATAGCCCCCTTTCAAGACACTGTCCATTCTGTTCAACTGCTCTTCCAGGTCCTTTACTGTCTCTTGACAGAATTACAATGCAGTCAGCAAAGCTTAAAGTTTTTATTTATTATTCCTGTTCTTTAATTTCTTCTCCATGGATTTTAATTTCTAACCCAAAATTTTCTTTCATTTCCTTTACTGCCTGCTCAATGTTTAGATTGAATAACATCGGGGATAGGCTACAACCCTGTCTCACTTCCTTCGCAACCACTGCTTCCCTTTCATGCCCCTCGACTCTTGTACCTGCCACCTGATTTCTGTACAAATTGTAAACGGCCTTTCACTCCCTGTCTTTGACCTATGCCACCTACAGAATTTGAAAGAGAGTATTCCAGTCAACATTGTCATGAGTTTTTCCTAAGTCTACAAATGCTAGAAACATAGGTTTCCCTTTCCTTAATCTATCTTCTAAGATAAGTCATAGGGTCAGCATTGCCTCACATGCTTCTACATTTGTACGGAATCCAAACTGATCTTCCCCAAGGTCGGCTTCTACCAGTTTTTCAATTCATCTGTAAAGAATTCGCGTTAGTATTTTGCAGCTGTGACTTATTAAACTGATAGTTCGGTAATTTTCACAGCTGTCAACACCTGCTTTCTTTGGGATTGGAATTATTATATTCTACTTGAAGTCTGACGGTATTTACCTGTCTCATACATCTTGCTCACCAGGTGGTAGAAGGCTATCAGTAGTTCTAATGGGATGTTATCTACTCCTGTGGCCTTGTTTCCACTTAAGTCTTCCAGTACTCTGTCAAATTCTCCACGCAGTATCATATCTGCCTTTCATCTTCACCTACATCCTCTTCCATTTCCATAAAATTGCCCTCAAGTACATCGCCCTTGTGTAAATCCTCTATATACTCCTACCACCTTTCTCCTTTCCCTTCTTTGCTTAGAAGTGGTTTTTCATCTGACCTCTTGATATTCATACAAGTATACAAGTGGTCTCCAAAGGCCTCTTTAATTTTCCTGTAGGCAACATCTATCTTACCCCTAGTGATATATGCCTCCACATCCTTACATTTGTCCTCTAGCCATTCCTGCTCATCCATTTTGCACTTCCTGTCAATCTCATTTTTGAGCCGTTTGTAGCCTATCCCTATTTGCCTGCTTCATTAACTGCATTTTTATATTTTCTCCCTTCATCAATTAATATCAATATTTCTTCTGTTACCCAAGGATTTCTACTAGCTCTCATCTTTTTACCTAATTGGGCTTCTGCTGACTTCACTATTTCACCTCCCAAAGCTACCCATTCTCCTTCTACTGTATTTCTTTCCCCTGTTCCTGTCAATCATTCCCTAATGCTCTCTCTGAGGGAAACTCTCTACAGCCTCTGATCCTTTCAGTTTATCCAGGTCCTATCTCCTTAAATTCCCACTTTTTTGCAGTTTCTTTGTTTTTAATCTACAGTTCGTAACCAACAGATTGTGGTCAGAATCCACATCTGCCCCTGGAAATGTCTTACAATTTAAAACCTGGTTCCTGAATCTCTGTCTAACCATTATATGATATATCTGAAACCTTCCAGTGTCTCCAGGCCTCTTCACGTATACAACCTCCTTTCATTATTCTTGAACCAAATGTTAGCTATGATTCAGATATGCTCTGTGCAAAATTCTATCAGACAGCTTCCTCTTTCATTCCTTACAACCCATTCCATATTCAGCTGCTACTTTTCCTTCTCTTCCTTTTTCCTACTATTGAATTCCGGTCCCCCATGAGTATTAAACTTTCATCTCTCTTCACTATCTGAATAATTTCTTTTATCTCATCATACATTTCTTCAATCGCTTCGTCGTCTGCGGAGCAAGTTGGCATATAAACTTGTACTACTGTGGTAGGTGTGGGCTTTGTGTCTATCTTGGCTACAATAATGCATTCACTACACTGCTTGTAGTTTATAACAACTAAAATTCAAAGGTAAATTCCAAAAACTTATACAAGATGATAGACTAACCTCCTTGTTCTGTAAATATGCTGAACATAAACTATGACAATGTATAAGACTTTTATACCTGCATATATAGCATATAGTAACAACTTCCCCCCCCCCCCCCGGGCCATGGATTTTACCTAGGTGGGGTGGCTGGCATACCTCAACAACACAAATAATAATACTGTATGTGCAACTGCAAGTGGCAGTTTTGGAGATGCCAGCCTAATCCATGGTTCCTGAAGAGAGGCAGTAGCCTTATCAGTAGCTGCACAGGCAATAGTTTGGATGACCAACTGATTTGGCCTGGTAACACTAGGCAACAAAGCCTTGCTATGTTGGTACTAAATGGACGGAAGGAAGGGAAAACTATAGCAGATATATTTCCCAAGGACATGCAGTTACACAGTGTGGCTTAATGAAGACACCATCCACCAGGGTAAAATGTTTTTGAGGTAAAATAGTCTCCCCCCATTCAGATATCTGGGAATGGGGGGTGGGGAACTAAACTACTCAGGAGGGTGTATTATTTGTGAAAAATAAAACTGGCTCTCTACAGATTGGAGGGTGGAATCAGGCATCCCTTAATAATGTAGGTAGGTTCAAATATTTACAAAAAGGATAAACTGAGGTTAGATATATTAAGAACTGTTGAAGTCCAGTGGTAGGAAGAACAAAATTTCTGGTCAGGTCAAAAGAGGGTAATCAACACAAAATAGAACAGGAAAAATGCACAAGTAGACCTAACAATGAATAAGAAAATAGGATACAGGTAAGTTACTATGAATAGCATAGTGAATGAATTTTGCCAATGTGCATGACCGTAACACAAGTTTATACACTAACTAGTCTGCAGATGTAAAAAAGATTGAAAGATGCGTAATGAGATAAAGTAAGTTAGTCAGTTAGTTAAGTGAGACAAAAATTTAACTGTCCTGTTCACATTAAACACACAACAGTAGTTACACTTTGGGAGCTGCAATTATTTCATCTCACATGTTCTCCCTCATCACAGCCTTGGCATTTGAAAGCAAAGGTATTTGTTTAGATGCATACTCTTTACAGCAATACACCACCATTCTCACCTCAGCCTTCACTGCACATAATTATCCTAACAGCCTAATCAAAACCAGATGTCCCAGGACATAACATCCAATCCTGCTATCACTGAACACTGTCAAACACAATTTAAGAGTACACCTCTTGTTTATCCTGGGCTTCAACATATTAATAAGTTAATTAAACAGAGCTGTGATTTCCTAAAATCATGCCTTGTAAAGAGGTCCATCCTAACTCATATTTTGCCCACATCACATAGAATAGCTTTTCGTGAAACCCCTTCCCAACAGCGTGGTCACGACCTTTGTTCCTTCTGCACCCATTTACCTACTCTGTGGCTCTCACCCCTGACTAGGTACTGAAAGACGTGCCTGAAGCATCCTCCTGCCACCACCTACAATAGCCCTGTGATTGGGAAAACACATCCTATCAACGGGAGTACAACCAATGAAATGACACATCTTGCATACCAGTTGTGAGGGCAGACACTGTTCAGCCTTTTGCATTGGTACGTTTGCTACCAAGTTATCAGTTAGGATTAATGAGCATACACAGAGGGCTCATACTGGCAACATACAATATTCTGCTGCAAAACACACTCTACAACATTACAGTCGCGACCTCAGTGCCTGTTTCATCTCAGCTGCTACGTGGATTCTCCCATTAGTTTTTCATATCTCTCCTTGTGGCAATTAGCTTCACAATGTATGCTTGGTTCTTGTCACCCACCTGGTGTAAATTTACACCAATTTCTGTGGTCTCCGAACATCTTTTCAGTGATTATGTCCCGATACATGTAGCTGCAACCACAATGCAGAAGTATCTGTTGAGAGACCAGAAAACTTGTGGGTCCTGAAGAGTGGCAGCAGCCTTTACAGTAGTTGCTGCAGCAACAGTCTCGACGATTTACTGATCTGGCCCTTGTAACTTCAACCAAAAAGGCCTTGCAGTGCTGGTATTCGGAACGGCTAAAAGCAACAGGGAACAACAGCCATAATTTCTCCTGAGGGCATGCAGGTCCACTTTACAGGGAAATGATGATCACATTGTCTTGGGTGAAATATTGCTGACGTAATTTGTATCTACGTGTGAGGACTACTAAGAAGTACATTGTAATCAAGAGAAACAAATCTGGAATTCTATGGATCGGGCAGTTAGATTAGACAATTTTTGAGCAGGATAAGTTGAAGTTAGATATAGTGCGAATTAGTGAATTTCGATAGCAGGAGGAACAAGACTTCTGATCATGTGTTAGAAATACAAACTCAAATAGAGGTAATGCAGGAATGGATTGATTATGAAGTAGAAAATAGGAATGCAGGTAAGCTACTATGAACAGCATAGTGAACGCATTATTGTAACCAAAAGAGACACGAAGCCCGCATGTACCACAGTAGTACACATTTATATGCAGATGATAAAGACACAGAAGAAAGAGGAAGCTGGCTGGCAGAATTTCGCACAGAGTATAATTTAATCATTGTTAACACTAGGCTTAAGAATAATAATATAAGGTTGTATACGTGTAAGAGACACGGAGACATGGGGGGGTTTCAAAATGATTTTATAATGGTTAGACAGAGATTCAAGAACCAGGTTTTAAACTGTAAGACATTTCCAGGGGCAGGTGTGAATTCTGACCACAATCTATTGGTTATGAACTGTAGATTAAAATTGAAGAAATTGCAAAAAAAAAAAAAAAAAAAAGTACAAAATTAAGGAGATGGACCTGGAGAAGTTGAAAGAACCTGACATTTGGGAGCATCAGGCAACAGATGACTATAACAGGGGAAAAGAATACAGTAGAAAATGTATGGGTAGTTTTCGGAGATGAAATACTGAAGCCAGCAGAGGACGAAATAGGTAAAAAGACAAAGCTTAGCAGAAACCCTTGGATGACACAGGAGATATTAAATTTAATGGATGAGTGGAGCAAATTTAAAAAATGCAACAAATGAAACAGATGAAAGAGAATACAAACATTTTAAAAATGAGATTGACAGGAATGGAAAATAGCTAAGCAGGAATGGCTAGAGGGCAAATATAAGGATTTAGAGGCATATATCATGGGGAAAGAAAAGTGCTGCTTACAGGAAAATAAAAAATAATTTTAGATAAAAGAAAAACACCTGTATGGGTACCAAGAGCTCAGATGGAATACCAGTCCTAACCAAAGAAGGGAAAGGAGATAGGTGGAAGGAGTATATAGACGGTCTATATTAGGGAGATGTATTTAAGGACAATATTATGGAAATGGAAGATGATATAGATGAAGATAATATCAGAAATATAATACTGCATGAAGAATCTGACAGAACACTGGAAGACCAAAGTCAAAACAAGGCCCCAGGAGTAGACAGCATTCCGTTAAAAATAGTGATAGCCTTCGGAGAGACAGCCATGACAAAACACTCCCACCTGTTGTGCAAAACTTATGAGGCAGTCGAAATACCCTCAGACTTCAAGAACAATATAGTAATTCCAATTTAAAGAAAGTAGTTGCTGACAGGCATGAAAATTACCAAAGTATCTCACGAGACAATACTGATCCTATGACTTATCTCAAAGATCGGTTACGGAAAGGCAAACCTATGTTTGTAGCATTTGTAGACTTAGAGAAAGTTTTTGACAACATTGACTGGAATACTCTGAAATTCTGTAGGTACAGGGATAAAATATAGGGAGCAAAGGACTATTTATGACTTCTGAAGAAACAAGACGGCACTTAACTGAGACGAGGGGCACGAAAGGGAAGCAATGATTGGGAAGGGAGTTAGACAGGGTTGTAGGCTATCCCCTATGTTACTCAATCTGTACATTGAGCAGGCAATAAAGGAAACCAAAGAAAAATTTGGTGTAGGAATTAAAATCCATGGAGAAGAAATAAAAACATTGAGGTTCGCCGATGACATTGCAATTCTGTCAGAGACAGCAAAGGTGTTGGAAGAACAGTTGAATAGAATGGACAGTATCTTGAAAGGAAGACATAAGATGAACATCCACAAAAATCAAAAACACCGATAATGGAAAGTTGTCAAATTAAATCAGGTGATGCTACAGGAATTAGATTAGGAAACAAGATGCTTAAAGTGGCAGATGAGTTTTGCTATTTGGGCAACAAAATAACTGATGATGGCTGATGTAGAGAGGATATAAATTGTAGACTGGCAATGGCAAAAAAAAGCATTTCTGAAGAAGAGACATTTGTTAACATCGAGTATAGATTTAAATGTTTTAAGTCTTTTCTGAAGGTATTTGTCTGATGTTTAGCTGTGTACGAAAGTGAAGCAAGGATGATAAACAATTTTCACAAAAAGATAATACATGCTATTGAAATATATGCTACAAAAGAATGTTGAACATTAGGTGAGGCAATCATGTTAATTAATGGGGTACTGAATAGAATTGGCGAGACAAGAAATTTGTAGCACAACTTGACCAAAAGAAGGGAGTGGTTGGTAGGACACATCCGATACATCAAGGAATCACAAATTGGAGGGAAGTGTGGGAGGTAATTATCGTAAACAGATGAATACATTAAGCAGGTTGAGAAGGATGTAGGTTGCAGCAGTTATTCGGACATGAAGAGGCTCACATGGGATAGAATAGCATGCAGAGCTGCATCAAACCACTCTTTGGACTGAAGACCAAAACAACAACAACCCTTTCTTTCCTCCTTTTTATTGTTCTATATCTTTTGTTTTCTGACCTGTACATTTGTCCCCTCCCATAATATGTCTACCATGTATAATGAACTTAGTTTTCCACTCTTATTTCTTTTTTAGTAATCTCTGTCTTATTTAGTATCCTATCTTTAACCTTAAAAGTTCTCAGGTTTTCAAATATCATCTGGGGCGGGCAACAACAATCATCCTGTCCTGTCTCTCTCCCCTGATAATTTGGGCGATTTTTCCATAATTCTTTCCATTTCTCAAGCCTTAAGAGCCATTTTCCTTCATCCCTATTGCTTTCCCTGCAACCTTGCCTGGAGGAGTAGTCACTGGCCCCTAAAGCTTGTAATGGTCCATATTCTCTTATTGGGCTATGTGTTTTCTCTTGGCAACGATAGGTGAGTATATTTTCTTGCTCTATTCATTATATTTTCAAGCACTGATGTTTTCAATAATACTTTAATTTTGATGAGTCACTGGGATTTGATAGTAGGAAAAGAAAGTGAATGATTAACAATGGAACATGAACTGGGGGAAGGAATGAAAAAGGGGAGCTGCCTGATAGAATTATGCACAGAGCACAATTTAATCATTGCTAACACTTGGTTTAAGAATCGTGAAAATGTCTGTATATGCGGAAGACACCTGAGGACACAGTCTGCTTAAGACTGATCACATTATGATAACACAAGAGATTCTGCTATCAGATTCTACACCATAAAGCATTTCAAGTGGCATATTAGGCTCTGGCCACAATTTACTGGTTATGGAATGCAGATTGAACTTAAGGAATTGCAAAATGGATGGTGTTTATGGTCATGGGCTCTGTATGAATTGAAAGAACTGCAGGTTGAACAAGGGAATTTCTGAACTGAAACAGAGGAAAGAAATGCAATAGAAGAGGAATGGGTAGCTTTAAGAGATGAGACAGTGAAGGTAGCAGAGGATCAGGAGACAAAAAGACAGAGCCTAGTAGAACTCTCTGTAAAACAAATGAGATATTGAATTTAATTGGTGATATAAAATGCATGAAATGAAGTTAGCAAAAGAGAATATAGACATCTAAAAATGAAACTGATGGGAAATGTAAAAATTCTTCAAAAACACAGGAGATACTGAATTTACAGGTGAAAGGAAAATATGTGAAAATGTATCAAATGAAGAAAGTAAAAGAGAATACAGATGCCTAAAAAATTAAATGGACACAAAATGCAACATGGGTAAGCAGCAATGGCTAGAGGACAAATGCAAGGTTGTAGAAATATGCACGACTGGGGGAAAGATGGATTCCGCCTATAGAAAAATTAAAGAGGCTTTTAGAGGTGAGAGAAGCAAGATATGAAATGGCAAACCAGTACTAAGTAAAAGAGGGAAAGCTAAAAGAATATACAGACAGTCTATAAAGCAGAAACTAGCTCAAGGACAATATTACAGAAAGAGAAGACAGAGTTGGTGGAGATGAGACAGGAGATATGCTACTTCAAGAATAACTTGACAGGGCACTGAAAGACCTAAGATGGAAATAAGCCCCTAGAGTGGCCATCCATTCAGAATTATAGAGATTCTTGGCAGAGCCGACCATTACAAAACAACTATACTGTTCCAATTGGTGTGCGAGACATATGACAGGGGGAAATACCTTCAGGCTTCAAGAATGTAATAATTCCAGTTCCAATGAGGACAGTTGGTTATGTAACAGCTATGAATACTATCGAATCATTGTATTAATAAATGTAGTTACAACACAATGGCACAAATTATTTACAGAACAGAAAACTAGCAGAAGCTGATGATCTCGCATTGTTTTCTGGAGAATGTTTGAACAAGTGAGGAAATATTTATCCTGCCTTAACTTAAAAACAGTTGCAGAAAGGAAAATTTATGTTTATAGCTCTTGAAGATATAGATAATGTTTGTGACAATATTGACTGGGCAACATTCTCTGAAATTTTTAAGGTAGCAGGGCTAAAATATATGGAGTGAAAGGTTACTTTACAACTTGTACAAAAACTAGACAGAAGTTATAAAGAGTCAACAGACTTGAAACAGAACAGGAGCTGAGAAGGGAAAAGAGAATGTATTGTAGCCTAATCTCCTTGACAGTCAACCTGTACACTGAGTAACCAATAAGGAAACAATCACTATACTAAATAACTGTTGAAAATGATTCTTATATTCACTGTTTATTACCTCCTCCTAAGTGAAAATATGTTCAAAAATTTATTGACTCGTTCCACATCCATGACAATCATTCCCTTTGGTATTTGCGGAAGGTGCATTAGCATACTGGATTTTCAATGTAAATATTTATTGTATGTTCATGTTCTTCTGACACATTCTGCATCCTGGAGGATCTCTTCGCTATAGATCAACTGTACATCTAATCTAATCCAATCAAGAAAAATCTGGAAAGGGATTTAAAATTCAGGGAGTAGAAACAAAAATTTTGAGGTCTGCTGATGATGCTGTTATTATGTCAGAGACAGCAAAGGGCTTGGAAGCACAGTTAACTGGAATGCTTCGCGCCTGGACAAAAGATATGATGAATATCATCAAAAATGAAATGAAATTTAATTGAATTAAATCAGGCAATGCTGTAGTGACCAGATTAAGGGATGAGATATTAAAAGTAGTTTTGGGGCAGAAAAATAACTGATGATGGCCGAAGTAAGGAGGATATAAAATGCAAGTAACGCATTTCTGAAAGAAGCATCTTTTCTAAAGGTATTTGGATGCAATGTAGCCTTGTATGGGAATGAAACATGAATTATAAACAATTCAAACATAAAGAAAGTAGAAGTTTTTGAAATATGATGCTGCAGAACAATGCTGAACGTTAGATAAGTAGATCGAATAATTAATGACAAAGTAATTAATGTTGCACGCCAACGAGAACCATTTAATTTTTGGGTCTATGGAACGAAAACAATCTAATCAACTGACGGAAAAAGAGGTTTATGGCACTACTAGCCTAAAAAATGGGATCAGTTGATGGAAAACATGCAGACGCATCAAGTAACAGTTTGGCCATGGTTGTTACTGTGGATGATAAAAATTGTTAAGAGGTCATAGGTGCGAATATGGAAGTAGATTCGTATGGATGTAAGTCCTAATAATTCTTCGGAAACGAAGAGGCTTGTACAGGTTATACTTACTACAAGAATGATAGTAACAGCAGACACTTAAAATGAGCCATGAGCTTAAATACTGCTATCGGCGTAAAAACACAATAGAATTGAAAGTGACAAAATCAACTGCAGTTAGAAATCACAATGTAACAGTAGAGTCTATCTCGAACTCATGGCCATTGTTTTCAGCTTGCCACACGCGGTGTTTGTTGTTGCCACACTGCTACATCATATAGTTCTCCACTATAAACAATAAACACAAGCACTGTCATTTGTTATTAAAACACAAGAAGCCAACACGCCAGAGATGTTAACTGTACCTGTAAAAATAAGAACGAGTAACTAAAAATCGAAAGCACGTCCGCCACCCGGCTGAAATCGAAAAGCGATCACATGACTTCTCTCGCTCGCTACTTTCGAGCCTTCATATTGGATTCATGATTTCATCATATTTCGCTTGCTTCCGTATTATAACGTGCGTGCTATGACAGAATCCGGTTTCTTGGCAAAGGCGCAATGAAGGTGTATCACCTTAGGTGCGCGATTTATCATAATTATATGTCAGTTAATGACACATCGCCTGCAAACATTCAAGAAAATTTACTACAAATAATTGTAATAGGGTATTTAGCATCTGTTTCCTGCAGGCGGGGGGTTAGAGACGTAATGTTCTGGACTGGAAAACACAATGTTCGATACTAGAAACCTTCTAATTTTTTTTCCCTACGCGTTTGTAACACTCTTTACCAATTACTTATTCGTGTAATAGAAATACATTCTACATTATGCAATGTTACTTATAAATAACGAGTTCCTTTCATGTTATGACTTCAAGCTGCGTGGAAAATGAACGATGGAATTGCTGTGTGTAACTACTAGCAACTATTTATATTTCGTTTTGACACAAATATTTGACCGTTTTCTCCGAATATGTCACGCTTTCCATGTGTGTGGTTAGGGAGGAATCGGAGTACAGCCTAAAATTCTTGCAAACGAGCGGATATATATATTCCCGCCTATCACAAATATTTGGTTGTTATTGTCGGAAATGTCACGATATCCGATGGTGTGGTTAGGCAGGAACCTAAGAGTACAGCATAAATGTCTGCACGAAAAACGAGGCGCTATCATTTTCTAGTCGTCATCAATACTTAGCTGATTATTCGAAATATGTCGCGAGTTTTGAGAGGGTGGTTAGGTAAAAATCTAAGCGAAACTAAAAATCTAAGACTTAAAATTGCTGCGAATGAAACAAGCAGCAATTGCATTTTCACTAGCTTGCCACGAATATTTAATTGCGATCGAATCCTAACCGTGTAACTGCTTATGTAAATTTATCGGTCAAGGGTAAAATCATACCACGCAGGTGACGGATGTCAAGTAATCGCTTTCTGATTGCAGCCGAGTGCCAGGAGTACTTTCAATTTGTAGTCTCTCATCTAATTAAGCGATGGTCTCATGACGCCAAAAACTTGAAGCGGAAGTCCACCATCTTAGTTGTATTCAAATATTTGATTTTTCCGAGCCGTGGAAGTTGTTAGGTCAAATACGTCAGCTGGCATTGTTTATGGTTGTACTACCACAGTCTAACATAACAGTCGCGACACTTCGCTTCGATTTTGTTGCCTATTGATCCAGTAGCGCGCCACTCGACCTGTAAGTAAAACTGTTGAGTTCGTCGCGATCGTAAAAGCTAATGTTGTTGTTGCTGTATTCTTAAGTCCAGAGACTGGTTTGATGCAGCTCTCCACGCCACTATGTCCTGTGTAATCTTATTTATCTCTAAGTAACTACTGCTATCTAGAATCTTCTGTATCTGCTTAGTGTATTCATCTCTTGGTCCCCCACTGCGATTTTAACCCTCCACACTGCTCTCCAGTACTAAATTGCTGATCCAGTGTTATATCCAGAACATGTCATACCAACCGATCCCTTCGTCTAGACAAGTTGCGCAACAAATTCTTCTTCTCACCAATACTATTCAGTGCCTCCTCATCAGTTACATGATCTACCAATCTAATCTTCAGCATTCTTCTGTAGCATCACATTTTGAAATCTTCTATTCTCTTCTTGTCTAAACCAGTTTCTGTCCATGTTTCACTTTCATACATAGCCACACTCCATACAAATACTTCCAGAAAATACTTCCTGACACTTAAATCTATACTCGCTGTTAACAAATTTCTCTTCTTTGGAAACGCTTTCCTTGCCATTGCCAGTCTATATTTTATAACCTCTCTACTTCGACCATCATCAGTTATTTTGCTTCCCAAACAGCAAAACTCATCTACTTCTTTAAGTGTCTCATTTCCTAATCTAATTCCCTCAGCATCACCTGATTTAATTAGACTACATTACTCTATCCTCGTTTTGCTTTTGTTGATGTTCATCTTATAGCCTCCTTTCAAGACACTGTCCATTCCGTGCAACTGTTCTTCAAGGTCTTTTGTTGTCTCTGAGAGAATCACAATGTCGTCGCCAAATCTCTAAAAATTTATTTCCGCTCCATGGATATTAATTCCTGGTCTAAATTTTTCTTTTGCTTCCTTTACTGCTTGGACAATATACTCGTTGAATAAAATTTGGAATAAACTACAACCTTGTCTGACTCTCTTCGCAACCACTGCTTCCCTTTCAAGCCCCTCAACCCTTATAACTGCCATCTGGTTTCTGTACAAATTGTAAAAAGCTTTTCTCTCCCTGTATTTAACACCTGCCACCTTCAGAATTAGTGAGTATTCCAATGAACACTATCAAAAGCTTTCCCTGATTCTACAAATGCTAGAAATGTAGGTTTGCCTTTCCTTAATCTATCTTCTAAGATAAATTGTACGGTCAGTATTGCCTCACGTGCTCCTACATTTCCACGGAATCCAAACTGAGCTTCCCCGAGGTCAGCTTCAATGTGTTTCTGTTCGTCTGTAAGGAATTCGTGTTAGTATTTTACACCTGTGACTTATTAAACTGATAGTTCAGTAATTTTTACAGCTGTCAACACCTGCTTTCTTTGGGATTGGAATTATTGTATTCTTCTTGAAGTGTGAGGGTATTTCTCCTGTCTCATACATCTTGCTCACCAGATGTTAGAGTTTTGTCAGAGATGCCTCTCCCAGTAGTTCTGATAGGATGTTGTCTACTCTCAGGGCCTTGTTTCCACTTAGGTTTTCCAGTGCTCTGTCAAATTCTTCATGCAATATCATATCTGCCATTTCATCTTCACCAAATTCCTCTTCCATTTCCATAAAATTGCCCTCAAGTACATCGCCTTTGTATACACCGTCTATATACTCCTTCCACATTTCTGCTTTCCCTTCTTTGGTTCGAACTGGTTTTCCATCTCAGCTCTTGATATACGATGGGCGTTTGAAAAATCCGTGCAAAGTCCGAGAGATGGCGCCACCAGCGCGTATCAAGGTCCTATTTAGTTAGTAGCATGTATGGAAAGAACGCATACCAACATTCAGCCATATTGGTCAATTTCTTTCTGTTTGGCATTCGTGTGAATCAAAGAAGTCTAGCGATTGGCAAAAAATGAACGAAAAACAATTTCGTGTGGTGGTTAAACAGTACTTTATGAAAGGCAAACGCCTCAGGAGTCTAAAGAGAATCTTGATAAACGTTATGGTGACCCTAAACCTTCGATTAGAACAGTTTATAAATGGTTTCAAAATTTTTGGAGTGGTCATATTTGCGCATATGATACTGAACGTTCTGGACGAGCTGTGGAGGCTATGACTCCAGAAATCATTGATAAAATACATGATATGGTGATGGATGACAGAAAATTTAAGGTGCCCGAGATTGCTAGTGTTGTGGGCGTCTCGAATGAACGGGTACATAATGTTTTGCATAAATATTTGGACATGAGAAAGCTATCCGCAAGATGGGCTCTGCGATTGCTCAAGCTTGACCAAAAACGGAATCGTGTGAAGTGTTGCAAGGATAGTTTGCAGCAATTATGGAAGAATCTGCTGGACTTCAAGCATCGTTTCGTCACTGAGGATGAAACATGGATACATTACTATACTCCTGACACCAAACAACAAACTAAACAATGGGTTACCAAGGGAGAAACTGCACCAAAAAAGGCGATGACCATTCCTTCCGCCTGAAAGGTTATGTCGACTGTCTTTTGGGATTCACAAGGGATTTTCCTCATCGATTATCTGGAAAAGTATAAAACTATTACAGGTGCATATTATTAAACGTTATTGGACCGCCTGAAAACCGAGCTGCAAGAAAAACGCCGGCGATTGGACCGCAAAAAAGTCCTTTTCCATCACGATGATTCACCAGCTCACACATCTCAGCAGTTGTGGTTGCAAAATTACTGGAAACAGGATTCCAACTCGTTTTACATCCCCCCTATTCTCCAGACTTGACAGCCTCGGACTACTACTTGTTCCCCAATTTGAAGAAATGGCTGGCGGGACAAAGATTTTATTCAAACGAGAAGGTGATTGCAGCAACTACTAGCTATTTTGCAGATTTGGAAATTCCTATTATTCGCAAGGGATCAACAAATTAGAACAGTGTTGGACAAAGTGTATAACTATAAAAGGAGACTATATCGATGTCCTCCTGAGTAGTCCCTGCTCGGAGACCCGAGTGGGGGACTATTTTACCTCTGGAATATTGTACACAAGTGGACGCCATCAGCTTTCAACCATATAGTAAAGCTGCATGCCCTTGGGAAAAATTACTTCTGTAATTTCCCCATGTTTTCAGCTGTTCACAGTACCAGCACAGCAAATCTGTTTTGGTTTATGTTACAAGGCCAGATCAGTCAATCTTCCAGACCATTGCCCCTGCAACAACTGAAAAGGCTGTTGCCCTTCTTCAGTAACAACACGTTTGTCTGCCCTTCCTAAAGATACCCCTCCATTGCTGTTGCACCTACAGTGCGGCTATCTGTATCGCTGAGGCACGCAAGCATCCCCAGTAAAGGCAAGGTCCACGGTTCATGGGGAGCGGGGGGCAAGTGAATAGTAGATGTTTATGTTGGTTTGTTCAGTGGTTTGGTTTGTACAATGGTTTTTACAAACAGGGGCTTCTGTAGCGCAATAAATTGCAGCAAGAACAAGAAGAAGATGCAACACCTGTGTTTGTTTCAGGTTTCCCAAGGACCCTGAGAGTTATGTACCATCATGTTACTAAACTCTGTCGTCAGGATTCACTTGCAAACTACATACGTATTATTGATTAGTGTCTCGTTTTAGGAGCAGAAAGTGGCTAGTGAATAGCAGTCGAGAAAGTATTATGAAAAAGACTCTGTTTACCTTTATAACAATGTTAAGTTTTGTTCGCTACATTTCGAAACAAACCAGTTCATGAATGCAGACAATAACAAACTCGTGTAGAATGCATCACCCACACTAACATCCGAAATAAGCCACCTCAACTGATGATGAAGAGGAAACTGGCACATAGGTTTGACAATTCATCTAAAGCTGTAAAACAGTCATATGGCACAAAAGCAGCCAGTTCAACTCTCCATATATCTGTGCCAGATTCATCTGAATCATCGACACAAACTTGCATTGATGATGAAGTGGTTAGATTAAGTACTGCTGTTCATGCCTTGCAAAACTTGTGAAGTGTCAGTAAATGCAAATCACTAGACTTCTTGCAAAACTATTATGGGACAAGGAAAGTGTCTGTCACTTTAAACAAAGACAGTATCTGAAACTGTATCAGGTGGATCAAGTGAAGAAGTAAAAACAAATTTTGAAGAGTATAGGATCCCAATATTTAAAAAAAAAGATGCCCATGACTTGTTGTTAAGCCAGCATGCCATTGAAGGAAAAATGTGGTGCAAGATGGAAAAATAAAAATAATTTTTTTTCTAAATTTATTATATTACATCACTCAGGCATATAGGTTTTGTCAGAATGTTTTATGCTTCCACAAGTGCGTACATTACAGAGGTATGTGGAAGGCATATGAATGAAACATAGGATAAGTGAGAATACGTTCCACCTTTTAAACCAGTAGGTACAACACTTGTCCGATACTGATAAACTAGTGAATATGTCAATCAATGAAATGTCTCTAATGGCAAATTTAATATATGACAGCACTCTTGACAGTATTTTTGGGTTTGCGGACTTGGAAGTTACACACACAACATATTTCTCCCATTACCTGGCAGTTGCTTGTCCCACTTAGAATAATATAAAGAGGAAGGTCGTACTTGTTGCAATAGGCGACAATGAATAAAACACGGGAGGTCTACAGAACGAGAAATGGGGCGTAATTCCCTTTTGCAAAATGGTTCAAATGGCTCTGAGCACTATGTGACTTAAGATCTGAGGTCATCAGTCGCCTAGAACGTAGAACTAATTAAACCTAACTAACCTAAGGACATCACACACATCCATGCCCGAGGCAGGATTCGAACCTGCGACCGGAGCGATCGCTCAGCTCCAGACTGTAGCGCCTAGAACCGCACAGCCACTTCGGCTGGCTCCCTGTTGCACTTAGAGGTACATACCTTTGCTTCTTATGTGTGACTCTGTGTGTTTAAATGGGGCGTCGATCCATTTTGTACATACCTGTAAATCTGTGTGTTTCTATTCTTTTGATATCAACGTGGTAAGCTTCAGATCTATCCAACATCACAAGTGTTTTTTCACGAGTATGTTCTAGCTTGTCACTGGATTCATGATTTTTATCCCTACTTGTGCTTATTTTAGAATAATTTTTAGAAACATCTATGTCTTCTGATATTACCCAAGCTCTAGGAGGCAATAATAATAATAATAATAATTCAAATATTTCATAAATCTCGTAGGAAATGGATTAAAAAAAACATACTTATGACACATCTGATGTTCTCCTTTCTCGTCGCTTGGAGTGTTAATGTCACTCCAGCTCGTCACATGGTAACAACTTCTACAGCAGTGAGTGGCGCAACTGTTATGTTAAACTCTGGTACTACTCGTTTCTTGATATTTATAAAGTACAGAATTCCTTAAAGGAAAAAATGAATACTGAATAAGTAAAGTGCTTCATTGGCTGAAATACAAATACAAGGCTGATGTTGTAGTTAGTCACAAAGGTCAAGTCTACATTGTTCATACACATTTGTATTTTGTTTGTCTCATAACATATGTTTTACAGACCATGAGATCGTAAAGTGCATGTTATGAGACAAATAAAATACAAATACGAAAACATATGAACATTATAGACTCGCTTTTGCGACTAACTACAACATAAGTTTTCGGTGCTCCAGCACTGACACATGTTCAGTGTGCGAAAAACTTAAAGCCAATTGTTCTAAACTTGATTCACAAATAAACAGCGAGAAAGATGCAACTCAGATGCAAGCTTTGAAGAAGTAGAAACAATAACTAACAAGATATTATGAACTATATACCAGTGCCAAAGGAAAAAGCAGATGAGTTGTTCCAGATGAAACGTTGTGAACGTTTGACAACCAGAAAATCGGTGATTAAGAAAGCAATCTGTATGTATTACCAGAAGAATCTTCTACTTCTTAATATTGCAACCAATTATGCTTTTTACTGTAAGCAGCTATCATTTTATTCATTCAATATCCAACTGATTTCTTATGTGAATTCTGCATTTTACACATACGGTGAAACACTTTCCAATAGAGGACTTTAGATTTATAACATTTTGGGTATGGTATCGCTAGATTCATTAAAGCTTTGTAGTTCATCTCTATGAGAAAGTTTTACTCCAAGTCTTACTTGTAAAACAGAAGGCAAATTGTTTCAATCCAAGGAGCAACGTCCCAGGAACAGAAGGTAGAACACAGCATGCCACAAGGTTGGGTCATAGCCCCACTCCTCTTCCTCAACTTTGTAAATGATCTAAGTGAAGTTGGTGATACACTGCAATTTGTGGACAACACCACTCTTATTGCCGAAGGGGAAAATTCTGTCCAAACTGTCATGAAGTCATATGTACAGTTCGAAAACTCTAAAAAATGGTTCATCACCAACAAGATGAAAGCAAACAAGGAAAAAACCCAACATATGGTAAGCAGTCTTAGAAAAAAGACATACTCTGACCATACAGAATCTGTGAAACTGTTAGGCTTCACAATAGACCACAAACTCTCATGGAATGGACATACTGTGCATGTATGCAAGAAACTCTCTCGTGTAATATACCTCCTATGAAGATTAACAAAAGTGATTACAGACCAGTTTCTGATAACTGTCTACAATGCTCTGTTCAACAGCCACATTGTGTATTGATTACAGCTATCGGGTCGTTCGGCAGGCTGCAAAGATGTGCTGCTACTGCAAAAGAAGGCAATAAGAATTATTACATAGGACAGCAGCCAGGAACACTGCAGACCATTATTCAGAACATTGGGAATAATGACTGTTTATAGCCACTATGTATTACTATGCCTCATCCACATAAGGGAAAACCTAGACACCTACAGCAAGAGGCATAACATCCATATACATAATACCCGCAGCAAAGAAGACATAACTCTACCAAAACAAGAGACATTTTTCTGGTGATCACTATGAGATTGTACAAAAAACTACCTGTTGAATTGCAGATCCTGCCGCTGGACCACTTCAAGAAACAAACTGCCGAAGGCCTAAAACAATGCCCACTGTACTCGGTCCAAGAATTCTTTGACTGTGAAGAAATCAAATGGAGACATTGAATATGACATAGTCTATATACATTACCTGTATAAAGTTTAGATGTTATTCTGTAATTCATTATATTGTAAACCACTTGATTGTAGCTTTGATGCAGTCTGCCCAGACATGGCTGGTAAACGACGAAGAGTTGGTAATAAATGGTAATAGATAGTAGATCTTCAGAAGATTCAAGTTTTACAACTTAATCTGTGCAAATTGTTTGTACAATATTTTGATGTACAGCATCTCTGGGTATCCTGTAAGTTCTATATGCAAGAAATGTAATATGGATTTTAGAGCTCAACTAAAATTATCTTTAATGTGTTGCTGTTTCACAGTTACAGAAGAAACTTAAATTTTGAAACAGACAAAATGTGTATTACATATAAGCAAACCTCTCAGCCTTAATATTATAGAAATAGCCATCTTAATTTCAATAATAAATCAAAAGCATAAATTTTAAATTATACATTATTGCTAAATTATTAATAAAATTACCTTTTGAAGCGTTATGTCTCTTCTGAAACCTTATGAGACAGAGACACTGAAATGCTGTCTAGTTTATGTGAGTTTTATCCCAAGTAGAAAATAGAGAAATTTGAAACATGAAAATTGTGCTCTAATTTTGAAATCAAAAGCATAATAGATTCACAAAACAGTTCACACTAAAATTACTTTTATTATCTGTGAACCTTGATGGGAAATTTAAAACAGATGTAAACAATCCATAGAGAAACACAAAACTACAATACACTTGTCTGGCAATCAGCAAGAAACACACACCCAAAATCAAATTAAATATACAACTGTCAACAAAAATTTGGAACACCATATCATCATAAACAATGATGCCTGTAAGCGTTATTCTCGACCTGTATGATTAATATTTTTCTAGTTTTTGTAATGGTATTAATCTGTCTTAAAAGGATATAAACTAAAAATATAATAACAACGTGGAGGTTGTTCGAAGTCTTTGACATATTGATGCAAGATGACACACTTGGGTTTTAGGGATGCTGCGAACCAATGTATGTTAAGGATCTCTCTGCAGATTATTGTCATCACTAATACATGTGAATATTCTAAGAATTGTGAAAGTGTATCAGAATCGGGACCTAAACGATCTGGTAAAAACGACATCATGGACAAGACTATTTACTTAAAGGCAAACGTCAAACATAAACCTGCTATGAGATCCTGTTTTTACAAGCTTGTGTGAAAAGAAGAAGCAGCAGCCTGGGAGAATATCGTCAAAACTTCAACATTAGAAGGCTTAGTACAATTAATTCCACTACTCCTACTTTACTTTTTCCAAATTTAGCTACTCTAGGGTATACCAAAGGTATATACTCTAGGGTATACCAAAAAGATATTAGGACAGTTGGATGAAGCGATGTTAGAGACTACAATCAGAACAAGTAGTAAACCTGTAAACGCTGTAATCAACTGACATTTTTGATCAAACAATTTTCAGAACTGGAAATAATCAAAACAGCTGAAGGCAATTAAGGTGGCAGACGTCGGCTTCAAGTTTATAGGAGGATTTTTCTCTGACTATAACAGGTGAAATTTTCGAATATTAAGTTAAAATACATATTAAGTAAATATACAGGGTGGTCCATTAAACCGTGACCAGTCCAAATATCTCACAAAATAAGCATCAAACGAGAAAACTACAAAGAACGAAACTCATCTAGGTTGAAGGGGGAAACCAGATTGCACTATGGTTGGCCTGCTAGATGGCGCTGCCATAGGTCAAACGGTTATCAACTCCGTTATTTTTAAATAGGAACCTCACGTGTTATTACATATTCGTGTAGTAAATAAAGAAATATGGATGTTTTAGTTGACTACTTTTTTGTTTTGTGATAGATGTCGCTGTAATAGTCACAAACGTATAAGTACGTGGTATCACGTAACATTCCGCCGGTGCGGACGGTATGTGCTTCGTGATACATTACTCGTGTTAAAATGGACCGTTTACCAATTGCGGAAAAGGTCGATATCGTGTTGATGTATGGCTATTGTGATCAAAATGCCCAACGGGCATGTTCTGTGTATGCTGCTCGGTGTCCTGGACGACATCGTCCAAGTGTCCGGACCATTTGCCGGATAGTTACGTTATTTAAGGAAACAGGAAGTGTTCAGCCACATGTGAAACGTCAACCACGACCTGCAACAAATGATGATGCCCAAGCAGGTGTTTTAGCTGCTGTCGCGGCTAATGTGCACATATATAGCGGACAAATTGCGCGAGATTCGGGAATCTCAAAAACGTCGGTTTGGAGAATGCTACATCAAAATCGACTGCACCCGTACCATATTTCTATGCACCAGGAATTGCAGGGCGACGACTTTGAGCGTCGTGTATAGTTCTGCCATTGGGCACAAGAGAAATTATGGGACGATGACAGATTTTTTGCACGCGTTCTATTTAGCGACCAAGCGTCATTCACCAACAGCAGTAACGTAAATCGCCATAATATGCACTATTGGGCAACGGAAAATCCACGATGGCTGCGACAAGTGGAACATCATTGACCTTGGCGGGTTAATGTGTGGTGCGGCATTATGGGAGGAAGGATAATTGGCCCCCATTTTATCAATGGCAATCTAAATCGTGCAGTGTACACTGATTTCCTATGTAATGTTCTAACGGTGTTACTACAAGATGTTTCACTGCATGACGGAATGGCAATGTACTTCCAACATTATGGATGTCTGGCACATAGCTCGCGTGCGGTTGAAGCGGTACTGAATAGCATATTTCATGACAGGTGGATAGGTCGTCGAAGCACCATAGCATGGCGCACCATAGCATGGCCAGCACGTTCACAGGATCTGACGTCCCCGGATTTCTTTTTGTGGGGAAAGTTGGAGGGTATTTGCTATTGTGATCCACCGACAACGCCTGACAACATGCGTCAGCGCATTGTCAATGCATGTGCGAACATTAAGGAAGGCGAACTACTCGCAGTTTAGAGGAATGTCGCTACACATATTGCCAAATGCGTTGAGGTTGACGGACATAATTTTGAGCATTTATTGTATTAACATGGTATTTACAGTTAACCACGCTGTAACAGCATGCGTTCTCAGAAATGATAAGCTCACAAAGGTACATGTTTCACATTGAAACAACCGAAATAAAATGTTCAAACGTACCTACGTTCTGTATTTTCATTTAGAAAACCTACTTGTTACCAATTGCTCGTCTAAAATTGTGAGCCATACGTTTGTGACTATTACAGTGCCATCCATCACAAATCGAAAAAAGTGGTCAACTTAAAACATCCATATTTCTTTATGTACTACACGAATATGTAATAGAAAGTGGGGGATCCTATTTTTTAAAAAAAGCAGTTGATGTCCATTTGACCTATGGCAGCGCCATCTAGCGGGCCAACCATAGCGCTATCTGGTTTCCCCCTTCAAGCTAGACAAGTTTCGTTGGTTGTAGCTTTTTCGTTTGGCGCTTATTTCGTGAAATATTTGGCCCGGTCATGATCAATGGACCACCCTGTATATATTTGTTACCACGATTGCTATAATGTAAATTTCGGCCTTTCAGTGACTGTATATATTTATGTACTTCAGACACAGTCTCTCCTTTAAGTTTCTTCAGTCTTGTGTTACGTCTTTCTCTGGTCTCCCCATGTTCTTTCCCTTTAGTAGCCAATGCAGTTTTAAGAACAATACAATGTCTGTTGGTGATAACATTCAATACCCAGAATGTTGGCTGACATGCCTGAACAGGCATCCTTCAAAGCTATTAAGCAGGCTCTCGGTAACCCGCCAGTCCTGGTTCTACCAACTTCGAGTTCTCCTTTGTGGTCCAACCTGACGCCTCTGCTTGAGGGGTAATGGCAGTCCTCCTTCAAGAGCAGGTGGGAACGTAGACCGGTTTCCTATACGTCTGGATGGTTGTCCCACCAGAGCTTAAGTATTCAGTCTACGAATGGGAGGCGCTAGTGCTGCTTTTTGCTTTAGAAAGATTTAGGTTTTACCTTGAGCATATATTGTCGACACTTCCATGAGGTCCTTCGTGAATGATGTTGTTGTATATAGAGGAGTCACGACGCAATAAAGCTGTAGCGAAATCCAGGGATATTAGCAGCTGCTCTAAGCTTGGGGGAGTGACTGGCTGTTGAACCTCAATACAAACAAATATAGTGTGTTCAGCATAAATAAGTGGCAAGACCCATTAATGTATGACTGTACGACTGCACAGCGATCACTAGAAACAGTTCCATCCATTAAATATCTAGGAGAATGCATACAGGGTGATTTAAAGTGGAACAACACATGCAATTAAAAGCAGGAAGGTAGATGCCAGACGCCGATTCATAGTAACATTTATTAGGAAGGGTAGACTCTCCACAAAAGAGGTAGTTTACAAAACCCTCGTTCGACTTATACTGGAATATTGCGCATCAGTCTTGGATCGTTCCAGATAGGATTCATAGAGAAAATAGAGAAGATCCAGGGAATTTGGGTGGAATTCGCTACATGTTCGTTTAGCAAGCAAGACAGCGTCAGGAGATGCTCAGCCAATCCAGTTTTACAAGACAGGCTTGTGCATCATGGTGTGGTTTACTGTTTAAGTTCCGACAGCGTATGCTCTTACAAGAGTAAACGAATATATGGCTTCCTCCTGCGTATATTTAGCGAAAAAATGAACGTAAAATTAGAGAAATTTGAGCTCACATGATTTACCAATAGTCTTTCTTCCATAAGGTCCTTGCGGAGTATAGATGAAGATGTACGGGGTGGGGCAAATAAAAGTGGCTGGGACGAATGGATACGATCCGACGTGAATGTATGCATATAACCACACACTGTGGCGCGCACACTTCAGTACACCCACCACGTGATCCACACCGCCTTAGAGCGTAGGGCGAGCTGGTCAATGTGAATGAAGCAGTGCAAAGCGGACCATGGTGCTCATAGTGGAGCAGCAAGTGTTAATTATGGAAAGTTACATAACAATAAAGCCGTGGTGACGGTATAGCCAATTGTTTGCTGACAAGTTTAACGGTGTCAAAGTGGCAGCAGAGAGAGCTGTGCAACGCTTATTTCGAAAACTTGAAACTATTAATCAATCCCTCAGATGGGTATTGGAGCGCCCATGTAAGACAGTTCGTGTAGCTCGCTGGACTGTCCGAATTTCGTCTTCCCAATTCAAGGTGAAGCACATCCATCACACCAACAATCAGCTGGCCAATGTCTTCTGTTGGATATTTGAGGTTGGCGTTCAGCAGTCTGAAAGGTATTCCAGTCCAGAGAATTTTGTAGGCGGGACATTAGCAGAAGTCTCAGATCTTTTCGGGGACATTAGGCAAAGACTGGACAGTGATCCTAGGATTAAGGCCATTAAGGATAAGCTGTTGAATGCGGAATAGGTGGCTAATCATTTCAGCGACAAAGGCATAGTTTGTTGTTGTGGGGCGAGGTCATATGGTTTTCGGGTCTATTGAGCTCATCCAGCCAGTGTACCGGTCCTTTCATCATACGGTGGTTGGAGGGCAACTAGGTATTCACAAAACTATCGCTAATATTAGGCGCCATGTGTTTTTGCCTTCCTTCCTTTGACTTCCTCCCCCTATGAATCATGGGCCTTGCCGTTGGTGGGGAGGCTTGCATGCCTCAGCAATACATATAGCCGTATTGTATGTGGAACCACAATCGAGGGGTATCTGTTGAGAGACCAGACAAACATATGGTGCCTAAAGAGGGGCAACAGCCTGTTCAGTAATTGCAGGGGCAACAGTCTGGAAGATTGACTGATCTGGCCTTGTAACACTAACCAAAACAGCTTTTCTCTGCTGGTACTGAGAACGGCTGAAAGCACGGGGAAACTACAGCCATAATTTTTCCCGAGGGCATGCAGCTTTACTGTATGGTTAAATGATAATGGCGTCCTCTTGGATAAAATATTCCGGAGGTAAAATAGTCCCCCACTCGTATCTCCTCATGGGGGACTACTCCGGAGGACGTCGTTATCAAGGGAACGAAAACTGGCGTTCTACAGGTCGGAGCATGGAATGCCCGACCTCTTAATCAGGCAGATAGGTTAGAAAATTTAAAAAGTGAAATGGATAGGTTCAAGTCAGATATAGTGCGAATTGGTGAAGTTCGGTGGCAGGAGGAACAAGACTTCTGGTCAGGTGAATACACAGTTATTAACACAAAATAAAATAGGGATAATGCAAGAGTAAGTTTAATAACAAAAAAAAAAAAAAATGGGAGTGCAGGTAAGCTACTACAAACAGCATAGTGAATGCATTATTGTGCCCAAGATAGACACGAAGCCCACACCTGCCCTCATTGTACAAACTTATATGCCAACCAGCTCTGCAGATGACAAAGAGATTGATGAAATGTATGATGAGATAAAAGAAATTATTCAGACAGTGAAAGGAGACGAAAATTTAATAGTCATGGGTGACTGGAATTCGATAGTAGGAAAAGGAAGAGAAGGAAACGTAGTAGGTGAATATGGAAAGGAGGTAAGAAATCAAAGAGGAAGCTGCCTGGTAGAATTTTGCACAGAGCACAACTTAATCATAGCTAACACTTGGTTTAAGAATCGTGAAAGAAGGTTCTTTACATGGAAGAGGCCTGATACTGGAAGGTTTCACATAGATTATATAATGGTAAGACAGAGATATAGGAACCAGGTTTTAAATTGTAAGACATTTCCAAGGGCAGATGTGGACTCTGACCACAATCTTTTGGTTTTGAACTGAACAAATGGCAAAAAGTGGGAATTTAAGGAGATGCGACCTGGATAACGTGACAGAACCAGAGGTTGAAGAGAGTTTCGAGGTGAGCATTAGGGAACAATTGGCAAGAATGGGGGAAAGAAATACAGTAGATGAAATGTGAGTAGCTTTGAGGGATGAAATGGTGAAGGCAGCAGAGATCAAGTAGGTAAAAAGACGAGGGCTAGTAGAAATCTTTGGATAACAGAAGATATATTGAACTTAATTGTTGAAAGGAGAAAATATAAAAATGTAGTAAATGAAGCAGGCAAAAAGGAATACAAACGTCTCAAAAATCAGATCGATAGGAAGTGCAAAATGGCTAAGCAGGGATGGCTAGAGGACAAATGTAAGGATGTAGAGGCATATGTCACTAGGGGTAAGATATAGCTACTGCCTACAGGAAAATTAAAGAGACCTTTGGAAAAAGAGAACCACCTGTATGAATATCAAGAGCTCAGATGGAAACACAGTTCTAAGCAAAGAAGAGAAAGCAGAAAGGTGGAAGGAGTATATAGAGGGTTATGCAAGGGCAATATACTTGAAGGCAATATTATGGAAATGGAAGAGGACGTAGATGAAGATGAAATGTGAGAGAAGATAATGCATGAAGAGTTTGACCGAGTACTGAAAGACCTAAGTCGAAACAACACTCCAGGAGTAGACAACATTCCATTAGAACTATTGATAGCCTTGGGAGAGCCAGCCGTCACAAAACTCTACCATCTGGTAAGCAAGATGTATGAGACAGGCGAAATACCCTCAGACTTCAAGAAGAATATATTAATTCCTACCCCAAAGAAAGCAGGTATTGATAGATGTGCAAATTACCGAACTATCAGTTTAATAAGTCATGGCTGCAAAATACTAACGCGAATTCTTTACAGACAAATGGAAAAACTGCTAGAAGATGACCTCGGGGAAGATCAGTACAGATTCTGTAGAAATGTTGGAACACATGAGGCAATACTGACCCTATGACTTATCTTAGCAAATAGATTAAGGAAAGGCAAACCTACTTTTCCAGCATTTGTAGACTTAGAGAAAACTTTTGACAATGTTGACTGGAACTATCTTTCAAATTCTGAAGGTGGCAGGGGTAAATACAGGGAGCGAAAGGCTATTTACAATTTGTACAGAAACTAGAAGGCAGTTATAAGAGGCGAGGAGCATGAAAGGGAAGCAGCGGTTGGGAAGGGAGTGAGACAGGGTTGTAGCCTATTCCCGATGTTATTCAATCTATACATTGAGCAAGCAGTGAAGGAAACAAAAGAAAAATTTAGGCTAGGAATTAAAATCCATGGAGAAGACATATAAACTTTGGGGTTTGTTGACAACATTGTAATTCTGTCAGAGATAGCAAAGAAGAGCAGTTGAACAGTATAGACAGTGTCTTGAAAGGAGGCTATAGGATGAACATCAACAAAAGAAAAATTAGGATAGTGGAATGTTGTCTAATTAAATCAGGTGTGCTGAGGGAATTAGTTTAGGAAATGAGACACTTAAAGTAGTAGATGAGTTTTGCTATTTGGGAAGCAAAATAACTGATGATGGTCAAAGTAGGGAGGATATAAAATGTAGACTGGCAATGGAAAGAAAACCATTTCTGAAGAAGAGAAATTTGTTAACATCGAGTATAGATTTAAGTGTCAGGAAATCGTTTTTGAAAGTATTGAAAGTATTTGTATGGACTGCAGCCATGTATGCATGTGAAACATGGACGATAAATAGTTTAGACAAAAAGAGAATAGAAGGTTTTGAGATGTGGTGCTACAGAAGAATGCTGAAGATTAGATGAGTAGATCACATAACTAATGAGAAGGTACTGAATGGAATTGGGGAGAAGAGAAATTTGTGGCACAACTTGACTAGAAGAAGGGATCGGTTGGTAGGACATGTTCTGAGGCATCAAGGGATCATCAATTTAGTATTGGTGGGCAGTGTGGAGCGTAAAAATTGTAGGTGGAGACCAAGAGATGGATACAGTAAGCAGATTCAGAAGGATGCAGGTTGCAATAGGTACTGGCAGATGAAGAAGCTTGCATGGGATAAAGTAGCGTGGAGAGGTGCATCAAACCAGTCTCCGGACTTAAGACCACAACAACAACAACACACAAGGATGTTTGGCAGATGGTAAATGAGTGTGAAATCTGCAAAAGAGCAAAGCCTAATTCGAGCCCCAGTAGAGGTCTTCTCCAATTTAGTAGGGAAACTTATCCTATGGATAAGTAGTTCATCGTCTATATTGTTCCTTTGCCAAGCAATTGCGATCATTACTGGCACGTGTTCATAGTAGGGGACGCCTTCTCATACTTCTGTTGGTGAATCCCTAGTCACGGGGCTATGGGCCCTATTAAACAAATCAAAAACGTTTTCCATCAGCTCATTTCCCAGAACTCCTGAAGACAGACATTGACTGTGGATATTGTATTGCAGACACTCTCACTTTTCCTGGTCAGAGATGTTCTAAACACCCCAGAGATGTAAGCAACCATGCATGAGCAGCATCTATTATATGGAGTGGGTCCAAGAGCCGATCAGTTTGTCATTCCACCAGGAAGGAAGTACGTGGCTTATGTTGTCTGTAGTTCAACCATGCCTAGATGGTCAATACCGCGGTTCAATCACGTCCACATTGCTACTTTGTGCCAGGAAGGTCTCTCAACAAGGGAAGTGTCCAGTCATCTTGGAGTGAAGCACAGAGAAATTGTTCGGACATGGAAAAGATATACAGAGAGACAGGAACTGCCAATGACATGTCTTCCTCAGGCCGCCCGAGGGCTACTACTGCAGTGGATGACCACTACCTACGGATTGTAGCTCGTAGGAACACGTAGGACATGGAGAAGATACAGAGAGATGGGAACTGATGATGCCATGCCTCGCTCAGGCCGCTGAAGGGGTACTACTACAGTGGATGGCTGCTACCTAAAGATTATGGCTGGGGGTAACCCCGACAGCAATGCAACCAGTTGAACAATGTTTTTCGTACAACCACAGGACGTCGTCTTACGAAACAAACTGTGCGCAATAGGCTGCATGATGCGCAACTTCAGTCCTGACCTCTATGGCGAGGTCCATCTTTGCAACCATGGCACCATGCTGCACGGTACAGATGGGCCCAACAACATGTCAAATGGACTGCTCAGAATTGGCATCACGTTCGCTTCACCGATGAGCGTCGCGTGTGCCTTCAACAGACGTGTTTTTGAGGCAACTCGGTCAGGCTGAATGCCTTAGTCACACTGTCCAGCGAGTGCAGCAAGTTGGAGGCTCCCTGATGTTTTGGGGTGGCATTACGTGAGGCCGACTTACGCCGCTGGTGGTCATGGAAGGCGCTGTAACAGCTGTGCGATACGAAAATGCCATCCTCCGACTGATAGTGCAACCGTATCGGCAGTATATTGACGAGGAATTCGTCTTCATGGACAACAATTCACGCCCCCTATCCTGCACATCATGTAAATGACTCCTTTTATGATAACGACATCGCTCGACTAGAGTGGCCAGTATGTTATCCAGACACGAATCCTATCGTACATGCCTGGGATAGCTTGGAAATGGCTGTTTATGGACGACGTGACCCACCAACCACTCTGAGGGGTCTACGCCGAATCGCCATTGAGGGATGGGACAATTTGAACCAACAGTGCCTTGATGAAATTGTGGATAGCATGTCACGACGAATACAGGCATGAATCAATGCAAGAGGACGTGCTACTGGGTGTTAGAGGTACCAGTGTGTACAGCAGTCTGGAACACCACCTCTGAAGTTCTATCTGTATGGTGATATAACATGCAATGTGTGGATTTCATAGCAGTAAAAAAGGCAGAAATGATGTTTATGTTGATCTCTATTCCAATTTTCTGTACAGGTTCCGGAACACTTACTGAAATTTAGGCCGGTCTGTACTGTAGTCCAAGATCTAGATTAGACTGGAAGGTGACAATCTGGTCATGAGTTGGTGTAGCCAACACATGTTAATGCGATATAAAGGCTGTGGAAAAACACTGATCTGCAGCATTGACTGACATCTAGGTAAGAAGCATATTTAATGCATTTTTTTCCATGTTTTCACATTTGTTGTTGTTGTTGTTGTTGTCATCGTCTTCAGTCCAGAGACTGGTTTAATGCAGCTCTCCATGATATTCTATCCTGTGCAAGCTTCTTCATTTCTAAGTAACCACTGCAACTACATATTTCTGAATCTGCTTAGTGTATTCATCTCTTGATCTCCCTCTACAACTTTTACCCCCCACACTGCTCTCCAATGCTAAATTGGTAATCCCTTGTTGCGTCATAACATGTCCTATCAACTGATCCCTTCTTCTAGACAAGTTGTGCCACGAGATCTTCTTCTCCCCAGTACTATTCAATACCTCCTCATTAGTTACATGATCTACCCATCTAATCTTAGCCGTCCTTCTGCAGCAACACATTTTGAAATCATCAATACTCTTGTTGTCTAAACTATTCATTGTCCATGTTTCACTTCCACACATAGCTACACTCCATACAAATACTTTCAGAAAAGACTTCCTGACACTTAAATCTATACTGAATGTTAACAAATTACTCCTCTTCAGAAATGCTTTTCTTGGCATTGCCAGTCTACATTTTGTACACTTCCATACTTTGACCATCATCAGTTATTTTGCTACCCAAATAGCAAAACACCTTTACCACTTTAAGTGTTTCATTTCCTAATCCAATTCCCCCAGCAACACCTGATTTAATTAGACTACATTCCACTATCCTCATTCTGCTTTTGTTGATGTTCATCTTATAGCCGCCTTTCAAGACACTGTCCATTCTGTTCAACTGCTCTTCCAGGTCCTTTACTGTCTCTTGACAGAATTACAATGCAGTCAGCAAAGCTTAAAGTTTTTATTTCTTATTCCTGTTCTTTAATTTCTTCTCCATGGATTTTAATTTCTAACCCAAAATTTTCTTTCATTTCCTTTACTGCTTGCTCAATGTTTAGATTTAATAACATTGGGGATAGGCTACAACCCCGTCTCACTTCCTTCGCAACCACTGCTTCCCTTTCATGCCCCTCGACTCTTGTAACTGCCACCTGATTTCTGTACAAATTGTAAACGGCCTTTCACTCCCTGTCTTTGACCTATGCCACCTACAGAATTTGAAAGAGAGTATTCCAGTCAACATTGTCATGAGTTTTTCCTAAGTCTACAAATGCTAGAAACATAGGTTTCCCTTTCGTTAATCTATCTTCTAAGATAAGTCATAGGGTCAGCATTGCCTCACATGCTTCTACATTTCTACGGAATCCAAACTGATCTTCCCCAAGGTCAGCTTCTACCAGTTTTTCCATTCATCTGTAAAGAATTTTTTTCAGCATTTTGCAGCCGCTACTTATTAAACTGATAGTTCGGTAATTTTCACAGCTGTCAACACCTGCTTTCTTTGGGATTGGAATTATTATATTCTACTTGAAGTCTGACGGTATTTACCTGTCTCATACATCTTGCTCACCAGGTGGTAGAAGGCTATCAGTAGTTCTAATGGGATATTGTCTACTCCTGTGGCCTTGTTTCCACTTAAGTCTTCCAGTACTCTGTCAAATTCTCCACGCAGTATCATATCTGCCTTTCATCTTCACCTACATCCTCTTCCATTTCCATAAAATTGCCCTCAAGTACATCGCCCTTGTGTAAATCCTCTATATACTCCTACCACCTTTCTGCTTTCCCTTCTTCGCTTAGAAGTGGTTTTCCATCTGACATCTTGACATTCATACAAGTATACAAGTGGTCTCCAAAGGCCTCTTTAATTTTCCTGTAGGCAACGTCTATCTTACCCCTAGTGATATATGCCTCCACATCCTTACATTTGTCCTCTAGCCATTCCTGCTCATTGATTTGGCACTTCCTGTCAATCTCATTTTTGAGCCGTTTGTAGCCTATCCCTATTTGCCTGCTTCATTACTGCATTTTATATTTTCTCCCTTCATCAATTAATATCAATATTTCTTCTTTTACCCAGGGATTTCTACTAGCTCTCATCTTTTTACCTAATTGGGCTTCTGCTGACTTCACTATTTCACCTCTCAAAGCTACCCATTCTCCTTCTATTGTATTTCTTTCCCCTGTTCCTGTCAATCATTCCCTAATGCTCTCTCTGAGGGAAACTCTCTACAGCCTCTGATCCTTTCAGTTTATCCAGGTCCTATCTCCTTAAATTCCCACTTTTTTGCAGTTTCTTTGTTTTTAATCTACAGTTCGTAACCAACAGATTGTGGTCAGAATCCACATCTGCCCCTGGAAATGTCTTACAATTTAAAACCCAGTTCCTGAATCTCTGTCTAACCATTATATGATATATCTGAAACCTTCCAGTGTCTACAGGCCTCTTCACGTATACAACCTCCTTTCATTATTCTTGAACCAAATGTTAGCTATGATTCAGTTATGCTCTGTGCAAAATTCTATCAGACAGCTTCCTCTTTCATTCCTTACAACCCATTCCATATTCAGCTGCTACTTTTCCTTCTCTTCCTTTTTCCTACTATTGAATTCCGGTCCCCCATGAGTATTAAACTTTCATCTCTCTTCACTATCTGAATAATTTCTTTTATCTCATCATACATTTCTTCAATCTCTTTGTGGTCTGCGGAGCAAGTTGGCATATAAACTTGTACTACTGTGGTAGGTGTGGGCTTTGTGTCTATCTTGGCTACAATAATGCATTCACTACACTGTTTGTCGTTTATAACAACTAAAATTCAAAGGTAAATTCCAAAAACTTATACAAGATGATAGACTAACCTCCTTGTTCTGTAAATATGCTGAACATAAACTATGACAATGTTAAGGGGAGGGAGGTGCACTGCATAACTTTCACCTGCAAATGAAACAGATCAATAGCAACATTTGATAAAAGATTATTTTCAAACTAGTCAGTTGTATTTACATTTCGGAGTTGGGCGGTGGGACCTGACTACAAAGATGCCACATTTCTTTGCTTGACCTTGCCTAAATTGAAAAGTTAACTATGTACCCCTTGTCCAATTACTCATGTTGTTCATGATGATGGAATGGATTCAATAATGTCATGCTTCACTTAGTTAAATCCATTTCTATTATTTCAATCAACAATATGAAAAAGACTTTTATACCTGCATATATACCATATAGTAACAACCTCCCCCCCCCCCCCCCCCCCCCCGGGCCATGGATTTTACCTAGGTGGGGTGGCTGGCATACCTCAACAACACAAATAATAATACTGTATGTGCAACTGCAAGTGGCAGTTTTGGAGATGCCAGCCTAATCCATGGTTCCTGAAGAGAGGCAGTAGCCTTTTCAGTAGCTGCATAGGCAATAGTTTGGATGACCAACTGATTTGGCCTGGTAACACTAGGCAACAAAGCCTTGCTATGTTGGTACTAAATGGATGGAAGGAAGGGAAAACTATAGCAGATATATTTCCCAAGGACATGCAGTTACAGAGTGTGGCTTAATGAAGACACCATCCTCCAAGGTAAAATGTTTATGAGGTAAAATAGTCTCCCCCCATTCAGATATCTGGGAATGGGGGATGGGGAACTAAACTACTCAGGAGAGTGTATTATTTGTGAAAAATAAAACTGGCTTTCTACAGATTGGAGGGTGGAATCAGGCATCCCTTAATAATGTAGGTAGGTTCAAATATTTAGAAAAAGGATAAACTGAGGTTAGATATATTAAGAACTGTTGAAGTTCAGTGGTAGGAAGAACAAAATTTCTGGTCAGGTCAAAAGAGGGTAATCAACACAATATAGAACAGGAAAAATGCATAAGTAGACCTAACAATGAATAAGAAAATAGGATACAGGTAAGTTACTATGAATAGCATAGTGAATGAATTTTGCCAATGTGCATGACCGTAACACAAGTTTATACACTAACTAGTCTGCAGATGTAAAAAAGATTGAAAGATGCGTAATGAGATAAAGTAAGTCAGTCAGTTAGTTAAGTGAGACAAAAATTTAACTGTCCTGTTCACATTAAACACACAACAGCAGTTACACTTTGGCAGCTGCAATTATTTCATCTCACATGTTCTCCCTCATCACAGCCTTGGCATTTGAAAGCAAAGGTATTTGTTTAGATGCATACTCTTTACAGCAATACACCACTATTCTCACCTCAGCCTTCACTGCACATAATTATCCTAACAGCCTAATCAAAACCAGATGTCCCAGGACATAACATCCAATCCTGCTATCACTGAACACTGTCAAACACAATTTAAGAGTACACCTCTTGTTTATCCTGGGCTTCAACATATTAATAAGTTAATTCAACAGAGCTTTGATTTCCTAAAATCATGCCTTGTAATGAGGTCCATCCTAACTCATATTTTGCCCACATCACATAGAATAGCTTTTGGTGAAACCCCTCCCCAACAGCCTGGTCACGCCCTTTGTTCCTTCTGCACCCATTTACCTACCCTGTAGCTCTCACCCCTGACTAGGTACTGAAAGATTTGCCTGAAGCATCCTCCTGCCGCCACCTACAATAGCCCTGTGATTGGGAAAACACATCCTATCAACGGGAGTACAACCAATGAAATGACACATCTTGCATACCAGTTGTGAGGGCAGACACTGTTCAGCCTTTTGCATTGGTATGATTGCCACCAAGTTATCAGTTAGGATTAATGAGCATACACAGAGGGCTCATACTGGCAACATACAATATTCTGCTGCAAAACACACTCTACAACATTACAGTCGCGACCTCAGTGCCTGTTTCATCTCAGCTGCTACGTGGATTCTCCCATTAGTTTTTCATATCTCTCCTTGTGGCAATTAGCTTCACAATGTATGCTTGGTTTTTGTCACCCACCTGGTGTAAATTTACACCAATTTCTGTGGTCTCCAAACATCTTTTCAGTGATTATGTCCCGATACATGTAGCTGCAACCACAATGCAGAAGTATCTGTTGATAGACCAGAAAACTTGTGGTTCCTGAAGAGTGGCAGCAGCCTTTTCAGTAGTTGCTGCAGCAACAGTCTCGACGATTTACTGATCTGGCCCTTGTAACTTCAACCAAAAAGGCCTTGCAGTGCTGGTATTCGGAACGGCTAAAAGCAACAGGGAACAACAGCCATAATTTCTCCTGAGGGCATGCAGGTCCACTTTACAGGGAAATGATGATCACATTGTCTTGGGTGAAATATTGCTGACGTAATTTGTATCTACGTGTGAGGACTACTAAAAAGTACATTGTACCCAAGAGAAACAAATCTGGAATTCTATGGATCGGGCAGTTAGATTAGACAATTTTTGAGCAGGATAAGTTGAAGTTAGATATAGTGCGAATTAGTGAATTTCGATAGCAGGAGGAACAAGACTTCTGATCATGTCAATACGGGCTTAGAAATACAAACTCAAATAGAGGTAATGCAGGAATGGATTGATTATGAAGTAGAAAATAGGAATGCAGGTAAGCTACTATGAACAGCATAGTGAACGCATTATTGTAACCAAAAGAGACACGAAGCCCGCATGTACCACAGTAGTACACATTTATAATCAGATGATAAAGACACAGAAGAAAGAGGAAGCTGACTGGCAGAATTTCACACAGAGTATAATATAATCATTGTTAACACTAGGGTTAAGAATAATAATATAAGGTTGTATACGTGGTAGAGACACGGAGACATGGGGGGGTTTCAAAATGATTATATAATGGTTAGACAGAGATTCAAGAACCAGGTTTTAAACTGTAAGACATTTCCAGGGGCAGGTGTGAATTCTGACCACAATCTATTGGTTATGAACTGTAGATTAAAATTGAAGAAATTGCAAAAAAAAAAAAAAAAAAAAAAAAAAAAAAAAAAAAAAAAAAAAAAAAAGTACAAAATTAAGGAGATGGACCTGGAGAAGTTGAAAGAACCTGACATTTGGGAGCATCAGGCAACAGATGACTATAACAGGGGGAAAGAATACAGTAGAAAATGTATGGGTAGTTTTCGGAGATGAAATACTGAAGCCAGCAGAGGACGAAATAGGTAAAAAGACAAAGCTTAGCAGAAACCCTTGGATGACACAGGAGATATTAAATTTAATGGATGAGTGGAGCAAATTTAAAAAATGCAACAAATGAAACAGATGAAAGAGAATACAAACATTTTAAAAATGAGATTGACAGGAATGGAAAATAGCTAAGCAGGAATGGCTAGAGGGCAAATATAAGGATTTAGGACCATATATCATGGGGAAAGAAAAGTGCTGCCTACAGGAAAATAAAAAAAATACTTTTAGATAAAAGAAAAACACCTGTATGGGTACCAAGAGCTCAGATGGAATACCAGTCCTAACCAATGAAGGGAAAGGAGATAGGTGGAAGGAGTATATAGAGGGTCTATATTAGGGGGATGTATTTAAGGACAATATTATGGAAATGGAAGAGGACATAGATGAAGATAAGATCAGAAATATAATACTGCATGAAGAATCTGACAGAACACTGGAAGACCAAAGTCAAAACAAGGCCCCAGGAGTAGACAGCATTCCGTTAAAAATAGTGATAGCCTTTGGAGAGACAGCCATGACAAAACACTCCCACCTGTTGTGCAAAACTTATGAGGCAGTCGAAATACCCTCAGACTTCAAGAACAATATAGTAATTCCAATTTAAAGAAAGTAGTTGCTGACAGGCATGAAAATTACCAAAGTATCTCACGAAACAGTACTGATCCTATGGCTTATCTCAAAGATCGGTTATGGAAAGCCAAACCTATGTTTGTAGCATTTGTAGACTTAGAGAAAGTTTTTGACAACATTGATTGGAATACTCTGAAATTCTGTAGGTACAGGGATAAAATATAGGGAGCAAAGGACTATTTATGACTTCTGAAGAAACAAGACGGCACTTAAATGAGACGAGGGGCATGAAATGGAAGCAATGATTGGGAAGGGAGTTAGACAGGGTTGTAGGCTATCCCCTATGTTACTCAATCTGTACATTGAGCAGGCAATAAAGGAAACCAAAGAAAAATTTGGTGTAGGAATTAAAATCCATGGAGAAGAAATAAAAACATTGAGGTTCGCCGATGACATTGCAATTCTGTCAGAGACAGCAAAGGTGTTGGAAGAACAGTTGAATAGAATGGACAGTATCTTGAAAGGAAGACATAAGATGAACATCCACAAAAATCAAAAACACCGATAATGGAAAGTTGTCAAATTAAATCAGGTGATGCTAAAGGAATTAGATTAGGAAACAAGATGCTTAAAGTGGCAGATGAGTTTTGCTATTTGGGCAACAAAATAACTGATGATGGCTGATGTAGAGAGGATATAAATTGTAGACTGGCAATGGCAAAAAAAAAAAGCATTTCTGAAGAAGAGACATTTGTTAACATTGAGTATAGATTTAAATGTTGTAAGTTTTTTCTGAAGGTATTTTTCTGATGTTTAGCTGTGTACGAAAGTGAAGCAAGGATGATAAACAATTTTCACAAAAAGAGAATACATGCTTTTGAAATATATGCTACAAAAGAATGCTGAACATTAGGTGAGGCAATCATGTTAATCAATGGTGTACTGAATAGAATTGGCGAGACAAGAAATTTGTAGCACAACTTGACCAAAAGAAGGGAGTGGTTGGTAGGACACATCCGAAACATCAAGGAATCACAAATTGGAGGGAAGTGTGGGAGGTAATTATCGTAAACAAATGAATACATTAAGCAGGTTGAGAAGGATGTAGGTTGCAGCAGTTATTCGGACATGAAGAGCTCACATGGGATAGAATAGCATGCAGAGCTGCATCAAACCACTCTTTGGACTGAAGACCAAAACAACAACAATAAGAAACCATGTTGTTGGTATCGTTATGTAGATGACACATTCGTGGTTTGGACACACGGTAAAAATGCCTTAGACGATTTTTTTAACTATCTTAATAGCATAAACCCTAAAATTCAGTTTACCATTTAAGTGGAAAAAGACCAGGCTATTTGGTTTCTTGTAGATGTCCAACGTAGTATTGGGTGAAACGTAAGGAATAGAAGAATTCCATGGACCACGGCCATATAACCCAGAAGAATTATCAACAACAGTACTATCTGGTTGTGAAAGCCATTATTGTATGAATGATGAGCAACGTGAATAGTGCTGCTCAGTACACCAGAAATCCTTACTTAGAGGTGGATAATTATTAAAATATCAGCTCTGATATCTATAACATGTGGGTCATCATAATATATGGATGACTTTGATATCATTTTTAAGTAGAACTAAGACGTGTATTTTGGTAAAATAATACGCCTAATCTAGACTTAGGTTCTCAGTCCAGGGCTCATTCGCTCTCTGTAGTAACACTAAATGTCTTGCAGTACTTTTTTGTGTACGATCACATGCTGCTGTTGTCGTAGGTTCGAATCTTGCCTCAGGCATGGCTGTGTGTGATGTCCTTAGATTAGTTAGGTTTAAGTAGTTCTAAGTCGAGGGTACTGATGACCTCAGATGTTAAGTCCCATAATGCTTAGAGCCATTTGAACCCCTTCTTTTGTATGAGCACACCCCAGCATGTGATTTGCGTAATCGATTTCCACTTTAAATAATTAAAATTATAGACAGATATATAATATTTTTCACTCCTCAATCCCATTTAGTCGATGATTTGTGTAAAACATCCAGGTAAAAAATTAAGATCCTTTTGGTCATCCTTTCAATCTATTATAATTATGCTATTTTATGTAAATGCTGTAACGTGGGTACCCCAGGGCCAGCCAGTAGAGCAGACGTGATTTTTTTCTTTATGCACAATTTTACCAAAACATCAGCAAATGGAGGAAAATTATTTTAAAAACACCCAGACCATTTTATAGCAAGAGAGTAATTGTTTATTTAAATTATAATGACATGTGAGTAAACAGAGGATGGACACAGGAGGTCGCAGGCAGGCAGACATTGTTACCTGGGCGATCTTGACTACTCAGCTCAGGCTATCCTGCAACACAGTGCCATAGCAAGGACACACGAAGTAGTATTGGCGCTGATGGCTTCTTAGACTATCCATCGACAACATATATTCAATCTCCACCAAAACACTCAATTTTATACTTATTTCTAAAGCAGTAAACGTCCCACAACTGATACTAGGGGACAGATCAGTCTAAAACAAAGGTAAAATGTATGGTAAATGAGTTTAAAAATTGCACAGACGCATAGCATGAGTATTAGGGGCTGTCTCTGGTGTCCATAACGCCACTTTTTACCCTCTGTCAGCAAACTTCTCATGATTGCATTTTTAGTAAAATCAACGTGCGTCAATGTGATATGCTTGTTTTGGTTCAGAAATCCTACCATTTTAAACAGCATCCAAATATTTTTTCACGATTCCAAATACATATCACTTGCAACTAGCATGTGTTGGGTGGAAAATGCTGCTGCATTCAGAATAAAACATTGCTATCGTTTCTTCACGCACATAAAACTAACAGGACTATGACAGTCTCCTCTTGTCTCTCTAGAATCCACTGTCGTTCCACTGGTAAGGCAAACATATGCAGCAATGGGCACTAGTACATGTCGCAGGTCGCTGGAGGTGTTGTGTCAGCAGTTGTAAAGTTGTTCGTCGCTCTCCTGTCCCCTGGTAACATCTTCAAACTTCACAGGAAGTAAGACAATGGCACAAGTGTGGGACAGTCGGCGATGATATTGTCTGTCCCTGCAATACATCGAATGACTGTGGAGTACAGTGACACATTTCCAACGGCTAGGTGGTTGTGGTGAACATTTGGTGTTATTGACCCGAAACATGTGAAGATGGGCTTGTGTTTCACTATGGGCCTCAGCGGATAACCCTCCTTATGGAGCTTAGATACTCCGTAGATTCTAGGAGAAACAGGCAACTTTGTGATTTGTCTCTTAGCTGTGTCGGGATCATTCTCGAGTCCTTTACGAGGGACTTTGTATTTCGGGCTATCCTCACCGTTGGGTCACTACTTAGTACTCTGTAAAGGGGACTGCTTAGCAGTTCGTTCATCTTCTTTTCATATTCAGAAGTGTCCATCAGAACTGTAGTGTTTTCTTTGTCTGCATGTAGGACCACAATATCCTTCTTATTCCTGAGCTTCTTAATGGTCTGTCTTTCTTCGCGTGTAATATTGGCTCTGGGTGGTATTGCTGTATGCAAGAGGCCCATAGTGAACGGAATAGATTCACCTACGTATTATGTTGCGAAACATCTGCCACCAAGTTACGCCATCTTGTGGGACAAACAGACTCCTACGTGAAAGACTCTTCCCACTTCATACAACTGATTAGGGAACAGCCAATAAAGCCATCAGAGATTATGGTGAGTTTTGACATCAAGTCTCTCTTCACTAACTTACCTATGGAGGAGACTATGCGCATTTGCCAGGATTGGATCCCAGCAGATGTCTGTGGTCTGGTGCGCTTATGCCTGTCATCTACATACTTCACCTGGTGGGGAAAATATTACGAACAGTTTGATGGAGTGGCAATGGGTTCCCCGCTCTCCCCTGTAGCTGCAAATATCTTCATGGAAGCTTTTGAGCAAATGGCCCTAGCTTCTGCTCCGTTACGACATGTGGACAAGACATTCGTTATCTGGCTGCACGGTGAAGTGGAATTGGAAAACTTCCTCCTTAAATAGCCTGCACAAAAATATAAAGTTCACACATGAGACTGAAAACAATGGTACCTTGCCATTTCTGGATGTGGAAGTATACAGAGCTGCCAAAGGTAAACTGGGACACAAAGTGTACCGGAAACCAACGCACACTAATCGGTACCTGCACGCAGAGAGCCACCACCACCCAGCTCAAAAATATCCTGTTCTGCATACATTAGCTACCCGAGCCTACCGGACAAGCTATGAAAATAACATCAAAGAAGAATTAAAGGAACTACAACACACGTTTCGTGCCAACGGCTATGATGACAACATCATAAGAAAGGTAGCTAAAACTAAACGGAGCAGAACACGAGAAGAAGGCAAAGAAGAGAAGCTTCCACTGGTACACTAACCATATGTAAAAGGCGTCAGTGAACAGCTATGCAACGTCCTCCGCCAACGATGTTTCAAACAGATTTTTCGAATCAGTTACAGGATCCACGAAATTATAGGTTCCAGCAAGGATGTAGTCAACAGTCTTAACACTGCAGGTGTTTACAAACTACGGTGCGAGTGCGGAGCTGCCTACATAGGAGAAACAGGGAGACCTGTCAGCTTACGAGTAGCAGAACACGAACGCTATGTACGATTACAACAACATAATAAATCGACGATAGTGGAACACCACCGTGACTGTGGACAACCTATCAGGTTCCAGGAAGCCCGAGTACTGGCGAAAGAATCGTGGATGCGATAATGCAAAATATGGGAGGCAATCGAAATTATTAAGCAGCCTGACAACATCAACAGAGAAGATGGCTACAAACTCTTGGCATCCTGGCTGCCGGCCATCCCAGTCCAAAGGGCTGCGAGCGGTCTCGGGGCAGAAGCTACACGGGATACGGACGTATCTGCACAAACAACTGTAGAGCAACTAACTGTCAGTCCACTTCGGCGCACACAAGGACGATAACTTGCCTACCAGAAGCCGAACGCTGATTGGCGGACAGCTACCAATCGTTGACGACATGGACATCTTTCCTTCCATCTTCCCTTACGTCATGACTAGCCAATCATATTAGAGGGCCAATTAAAAGTTTTACAACAGTGACTTCAGACATCGATAGTCTGTAATAAACAGAAGCACCTATCCCCATGCTAAACCACTCGTGTCCTGAGGAAGGCCGTTGCAATTCAGCTGAAACGTCAGTTTTATTGTTGTTAGTTTTTAGCAATGACGCGGCATAGTACCCAGAAGAATTTTAATCACTAAGACACTGGCTGCGGAAGCCTACGTTCTTATATCAATTTTTTTTTTTATTATTGTACCAATCTTTTTCTGTAGTCTAAATGTTTTTGTGTTACTTATCTTTGTACTTTGTTTTAGTTATGTACTGACAATCAAGGATGTAACAATGGATTCACCTGTTTGATACATCTTTTATTCAAAAATTATTCAGCTTCTGCAACAGAATATCATGATCAATTACATGAAAAGCTTAACTAAGACCACAGAATAAACTAGAAACATATTTCTCATTATCTACTGCAGTTAATATTTCATTTAGGAAGGCCAAAATAGATGGCTGGGTTGACCTGCCAGGTCTGAATCCATGTTGTGAATTACTCTCCTAAGATACAGTTCCTCAATAATTTTGCCAAAGACAGACGAAGTGATACAGGCCTATAGTTTTCAGCCTCACATTTGTCTCCTTTTTTGTACAGTGGTGGTAACTTTTGCTGTTTTCACGTGTTTTGTGAATGATACATTGTTAACATCTGTGTATGGTTCTATAACAAATATTACACTTACTTTGATGATGATATCTAGTATTTTATCAGCATCTTTAAAGGTGTTTGCTACTGCAAGGGAGGTCTGGCTTGTTTTCAGTTCTTACTGCCTACTTTATCCGCTTCTGTCAATAACTGAATTGACTTAAGTGTGGCACTGAATGATTTTTAACTGAATTTCGCGATGAATCTTCACGCATTGCTAAATTTGCACACTTTCATGGTAGGTCAGCAATGGTAATCCAGTATGACTGGTCTGAACGCTGACACAGACCATTTTGCGGCCGAATGTGCATAATATTTTGCTAATTCGTAACGATCTGGGGTACTTTGTCTTTCTAAAACAGTTATGTTATCTTGATAAGGTGAAATTCATTTTTATTAGTACAGTTCATACTAATTAGCGTTTCTTCTTTCATTTATATCTTATATTTACATGTTGTGTTTAACACACTAATCAGCATTAATATAGTCTTACACTTGATTGGAAACAATCTGACAAAGTTCGGATGGTTTTTCAATTTCACGCCTGTGTTGGTAGCACTTCGTCACGTTGCCTGTTATGCTGTGTAGCAGACTTTAAAGCTGTGCAGATCAGCATAAGGAAAAGACGAGGGGTCTTGCTCGTTTTATCCTTCATGAATGACTATTGGCGTAAAAAAAAAAATTTGGTTTTCAAGTGTCTGATTATGAGTATACATTAACGAAAGTACAGAGTCTACATACAGCTGCTCAACGGATGTTTAGAACCAAGTACAGTAAAAAGCCACCAACAAGGAAGGCCATTTACCACTGGTGCAACAATTCGTTGCGATGGGTTGCTTGTGCCTGGCAAAGAGAAGTAGACATAACAGTGTGATGGAAGTGAATGTGGAATGTGTATGAGAGACATTCCTAAGGAATCCAAAGAAATCGGTGCATCATGTATCCCGTGAACTCAAAATGGCTCCAATGACAGTGTGGAAAACCCTGCGACAGAAGCTGTCTATGAAACCATTCAAATTGGAGCTATTGCAGAAGCTCAATGACGACGACAAGCACAAGCATTTCATGATTGTTTGCAGTTGCAACATTTGAATGAGGATGGGGGTGGCATTGTTGATCGCTTAATTTTTAGTGACGAAGCCACTTTTCACACTAATGCGAAAGTGAATAGGCATAATTGTCGAATCTGGGATACAAAGCACCCACATGAATGCATTGAATTTGAGCGTGATTCCCCAAAGATAAGCCGGCCGTGGTGGCCCTGCAGTTCTAGGCGCCCTAGTCCGGAGCCGCGCTGCTGCTACCGTCATAGGTGCAAATCCTGCCTCGGGCATGGGTGTGTGTGATGTCCTTAGGTTAGTTAGGTTTAAGTAGTTCTAAGTTCTAGGAGACTAATGACCACAGCAGTTGAGTCCCATAGTGCTCAGAGCCATTTGAACCATTTTTTGAACCCTAAGGTAAATGTTTTTTGTGCCTTGTCATGTCGAAAACTGTACGTGCCATTCTTCTTTGCCGAGAGCACCATCAATGGATATTCCTACTTGGACATGTTGCAGCAATGCCTGATGCCTCAAATACAATCAGAATCTCTGTTCATCTTTCTGCAGGATAGGGCTCCACCCCATTTTCATAGTGAAATTCATGGGTATCAGAACACGAAGCTGCTGCATCAATTGATCATCCGTGGTACAGAAAGAGACAGTTGTTTCATAAAATTGCCACCCTGATTACCAGTTCTCACTCTGTGTGACCCTTTTCTGCAGAGGCACATTAAAGATCTGGTGCATGTACAGCCTCTACCGCGTGATGTAGCGACTGCCACACTCGACAATGCCATGCAGGGATGGGTATGGCAAGAATTTGATTACCGTATTGATGTCTGCCGGGTCACTCATGTTTCACATATTAAATGTTTGTAAAAAAAACTTTCAGAGTTTCTCTTCAGAGTGCAATATTTGTGACATCTGTACAATGTTTAGTTCTTATGCAATAAAGAACTGAAAGTGTTCCCAGACTTTATATACAATCTGTATATTGTTTCAAAGCACATACTCAGAACTGGCTGTCAGCGAATTAACGGTATGAGGGTAGGCTTAACAGAGGGCTTTAATGGAGAAACAGACTTCTAAGACTCCACAAGATAGTGAACTCCTCTGTCCACTTGTTTCAACTGATGTTTGTGCTTGGCATAGATCCACACGCTTATTCCATCGAGCAAAGATACATTCAGTTCCAAAGACAATTCTCGACAATATAGTCAACCAAGCTACTATCAGCCAATGAAAATGTTGAGCGCGAATCTACTGGAAATTAACTTCTGACATTTACAAAACATTTGTGTGTCTGCAAATGATTGGATAAACAAAAGAAATATTCCACACAAAGTGGCTGGGACTTGCCAGAGCCTAAATCGTGTCAGTTTGGCAAAATGTGAGACTTTGTGTGTTGCCTTCTTTTATCCCCACAAAGCCATTCTGAATCTGTGCTCTCTGTGGCTTCAATGAATATCCTAAAAATCCAATGATTAAAAAGTTTTGAAATGATAGTTACTTACAACTGGTAGGGATATGTATATTAATGCTAGAAATTATCAGGTATTTACATGAGTAATACCAGTCTATTGCTCAACACAATTTCAACCACAGTACAACCCTGATCTGATTTGATTTACTGATCCATATTTGACCATTTTCCATCTAATTGGTGTCATTTTACATACATTTTACATTGTTACATACATTTTCAATTGCTACATAATAAATCATACATGGTTTATACAAGACACATTCAGTAATCATTAAATATAAATACATCATGCAGAATGACAAAAGGAGAAACAGTATGTGTAACTCACTACACATGCTCAGAAAAACATTTTGACAATATAAATGAGATATGCTTGATACATGTTAATCACTAAGTATAAATACATAGTGAAAATAAAATACAACAGTATGACTCAATAACATTTTTGGAAAAGCTCAAGCAATAGAGTGATCACATCATACAGCAGCTTTAGTAGATTAGATCATTTTTATTACATATTTTAAATTCTTCTGTTGTATAGCCATCATTTTGTTCAAACCACCTTTGCATAATATTTCTGAAGACATTCAGTGATAAACTGTGTGCTGTAGGTGATAACATATTAAATAATTGTATCCCTATGTGCATGTAACTATTTTGCATTTCTTTAAGTGCAGTAACTTGGATGTCCATCCTCTGCCTCTGATGTATATCATGGTTATGTATAGGCTCTGATAGTTTTTGGTTGTCTAGGTTTTCCTTGATATGCACCATGTAGCTGAGAATAGCCAGTGATGCAAGTGTCAGTATTTTGAGTTCCTTAAAATATTCTCAGTATGGTACACAGTTTGTTACTCCAGCAATGCACCTAATGGCCTTTTTCTGCCAAATTAAAATTCATTTTGCTCCAGAGTAGTTCCTCCATATCAGCGCAGCATATATGAGGTGACTGTGAGAAAAAGGCACACAAGGCCCAAGTTCAGTTAGAAGATAGGTGACTTGGCCTAATTTTACATATGTGGTTATTGTGAGTTTTGCAAGTTAATTTTGGATCAAGATGAATGCCAAGAAGCTTAACTGAGGCACTACAGTTGTCATTGTTACATAGACTGAAAAAAAATTTACAGTTTTAAATTGGTTAATTTGTAATTCATTTGCTTTGAACTATATGCTGGGTATTTCGAGCTGTTCTGCACTGTTCTGCTTGAGTGTGTCCAAGGCGCCATCAGCTGTAGCAAAGGTGGTGTCAACAACACATAGCATTGAATTAATGGCATTTTATTAGACAAATGATGTATAATGGATGATATGGTAGATCTATATCTGGTAGATGGATGCTTATGGATTTTGTGTCACATGCTATGATTTACTATGTCTGACAGAACTGGTATTAGAGAAACTGGGTAATAATTACTTGAACATGACATATCTCCTTTTTTGTGTAGTGGTGCAACCACGCATTTTTAAGTATTCTGGGAAAGAACCACTGGTAAATACCCAAATTACAAGTAAACAGAGCAGGTAAGCTATTATGTCTCCTTTTTTTAAATTACAAAATCAGATAAACCATATATATTTTCCACTTTTGAGCTGCTTAATTTTGCAAATTGAGTTAATTATATCACTTAAATGAACCTCTTGACATTCACACGTAGAAGAAATGTGTTCAGAATGTTATAAGAAAGAGATCACATACTTTAGGTCCTGATCACATTTATTATTTGACTCATTACAATAGAGGAACTTATGTCACAAGCATTCCCAAAATAGACATTGAATTCATATGGAGAGATATTAACATTACAGTCATTACTTCTACAATTCTTGTTCTTCCCAGTTCATTCCAAGCACCTTTATACTTGTTGTGGGACTTACCAATGCAACTGCCATTTGCTTTGGCCTTTGCTAGACTGATTCCTGTTCTCCATCTGCACTTTACCCCAATGTAACTAGCTTTGTCTGCATCATAATTTTTATATTTTCACAACTAATGTTCTAAGCCTCTGTAGAGTGGATATGAACCACTTGGATGGAGAGGCATGTTTTCAATCTATTGCCATATTTCTTTCCAGAACCTTTATGCAACAGGTCTTAAAAAAGTCTTTGAATACATTGATAAAAACTTCAAATTCATCCTCAACGTTCTCACTTTCCAACAGGATGTCATGCCATCTAATCATCTGCAACTGTATCGCATAGCTGTCAATATTTTGATCATACAGTAGCCTAGTATGGTTTTCTTTGACACAGTCAGATACAGGCATATTAATTTTTAATTTTAACCATATACCTTCATTGCCTGAAAGGAAGTAAGTATTGAACTACCCTAAATCATACAAATCTTTTACAGTATTGTTGATGAAGAGAAGATATCTTATTGGATTGTTATTAATCCTATATAGATCATGTGATCGTAAAATATTACGTAAATAAAGCAGTTTTGATTTATTTATCCTTATACCAGTGTTTATATCCCCAAAGCTTAATATTCTGTATTTACTTAATTTTCCAAAGTGGAAAATCAGTTTTCCTAAGACCTGTGTAAATAATTCACTGTCACTCTTTACAATATGGTATGCTGATGCTATTATGAGTTTTAGTGTTTGAAGTAATATTGCAGCTTCTTTAAGAATTTTATATACAGTAATCAGCAATGTTAAAACCACTATATTGTAGATCTAGGTCACTGTTAATACATAATGAATCATTGCCATGCTGTTGTGTTTTTCTACAGAAGCCTGTTACTAAATCGGAGCACTGTGGTACACACAAATCCAACTGACCTTCACTTAACAAATGTTCATTAACACATGATATGGTGTTTTTGTTCTTTCCTAAAATAAATGACAACAAGATGCAAACAGAAGAATGAAAAAAAAGAAACAGAAAAAGTGCATATAAAAAATCAAAAGCGAAAATATATAAAAGTAAAATTAATAAATTATCGTTACTTGAACATCTGTACTACTTAGTCATTACTGAAACGAGTTTACAAATCTCTCAAACAAATAAATGAGTAGCTAACATTTGTTTAGTAGAAAGCTGCAGGGCTCATTGGAAGCATGACATCTGCTACACTTGAAGACTTTTAGGTACTTCTGATAGTGTTACCATAGCCCGAAACCCTAAAATGAGGACACCCATGGCAGAACTGATTACCATGCTTTTAGCACTGTTCTGTGCTTATGGTCTCATCGACTATTAATAATTATAGTGAAAAAATTACTATTGTGGACTCTTGAATCAGCGTTGTTAGAGGCAAGACGTATTTTCAGACTCTTTTTCTGAAAGTCAAGTTGTCTAAGCAGGCATTCTATTGAATGTAAAACAATTTATTCTAATGTTCAACGGTATGAGTTTCTTACAGAAAGTTACATATGTATATTGAAAGTGTGAAGTATTTTGTACATGAAAATCAAATACTCATTTTATAAGTAGAGAGAGGCTTGGAAGTTCCTGTATCTACTGTTAATCGACAGAGTAGAAGTCCAGAGAGTACCGGCAGCCAGCTATCCAGTAAAGAAGAGTGGCTGCAAATCCCAAGTAAGTCATCTTGTAAAGAAGTGTGAAGTTTGTATGTCTACTTTCACACTTTAAGTTTTCAAAACGCTAGACTGTGGCGACCTGAGTGACAGGACCGGAAAGACAGGAATTTTCAGTCAAAAATGAATGTCATGTGTTACCATAGGAACAAATATAATAAGACAAAGAAATTACTTCGAGACATTGGAGCAAAATTTGAAGGGAAAGACTGTGAAGAAGTAAAAAACTCACAATGATAAAATAATAAAGAAGATTTCGACGTATTTGTCTAAGAAGAAGTACGCATAGAGCACTTCAACCAAGAAGATCCAGTGCAGGGAGTATACAGCACTCACACACATCATAGGGACGTAGACGCAGAAACGTATGCCGGTTGAGTGTGACACAAAATTTTATTACTTTAGTACAAAGTGGTACAATATACTGTTGAGTGAACTTTTATTTGTATAATTATCATTTTTACAGTTAGTTTTAAATGTTTGCAAGAGCTAAAGCATTTAAAAATATGGAAAATTTACACCAAGTTGGGGAAACTCAAGACCCAGCTACAACTATGAGAGTTTGCAAAGAAACACCTGATTGAGTTGGGTTGATAAATTTAATTAAAGCTCAGAGTGAGACTCTAAGGAAATAATTGGGCTTAGTAAATTCTCAATTAAATGCCGAGAGTGAAGCTTTAAATGCTCAGAGGGAAACTTTAAATATTCAAACGACAAATTTGGTTTTGTTAAGTGGCAAGGGCGACTCTCAAAGGGAAGAATTTACTAATCTGCATGAAGGCATGGGTGCTTTGAAGACTTAGTTCGATGCTATAAGTCATAAAGTAGAAAATTTAAAAGTAGATCTAAATAATGAGTTTCCCTCTTTCCAAATCCATAAACTTCTATCGCTGAGGTCCTTCCTTATTTCTGTGGTTACCAAAAACCTAGATATTACCTTTAGCTAAGAAGGCCAAAGAATCAGACTACATGAACACACATCCACATATACACAAATAAACACTTTTGCACAACATTAAATTATATAAGACAAAGCCTGTCACGATGTGAGAACCTCCAGGTGTTGTAGGGGGAATGGTGTGTACATGTGGAAATACGCGCACAGAACAAACAACTATAAAACAGTAAAGGGCGATGGCTAAATAACAAAAAGGCGTGAGCAACATCAATGCAGTAAAAAGTCTGATGAACTGAAGAATATATTAAAAACAAAGATTCCAAGACTTACCAAGCGGGAAAGCGCCGGTAGATAGGCACAATAAATAAAACGCACAAACACACACACAGAATTTCGAGCTTTCGGAACCGGTGGCTGCTTCGTCAGGAAAGAGGGAAGGAAAAGGAAAGATGAAAGGATGTGGGTTTTAAGGGAGAGGGTAAGGAGTCATTCCAATCCCGGGAGCGGAAAGACTTACCTTAGGTGGAAAAAAGTATAGGTATATACTCGCGCGCGCGCACACACACACACACACACACACACACACACACACATGCATATACATACATACATACACAGACACAAGCAGACATATTTAAAGGCAAAGTGTATGGGCAGAGATGTAAGTGGAAGTGTGGAGGCAAAGATGATGTTGAATGAGAGGTGAGGTATGAGTGGCGACAACTTGAAATTAGCGGAGATTGAGGCCTGGTGGATAACAAGAAGAGAGGATATAGTCAAGGGCAAGTTCCCATCTCTGGAGTTCGGATAGGTTGGTGTTGGTGGGAAGTATCCAGATAACTCGGCCAAGATGTGCTGGCCGTGCACCAAGGTATGTTTAGCCACAGGGTGATCCTCATTACCAACAAACACTGCCTGTGTCCATTCATGCGAATGGACAGTTTGTTGCTGGTCATTCCCACATAGAAAGCGTCACAGTGTAGGCAGGTCAGTTGGTAAATCACGTGGGTGCTTTCACACATGGCTGTGCCTTTGATCATGTACACCTTCCGGGTTACAGGACTGGAGTAGGTGGTGGTGGGAGGGTGCATAGGACAGGTTTTACACCTGGGGCGGTTGCAAGGGTAAGGAAGGTGGTTTGGGGATTTCATAGGGATGAACCAAGAGGTTACGAAGGTTAAGTGGACGGGGGAAAGACACACTTGGTGGAGTCGGGAGGATTTCCTGAAGGATGGATTTCATTTCGGGGCAAGATTTTAGGAAGTCGTATCCCTGCTGGAGAGCCACATTCAGAGTCTGATCCAGTCCTGGGAAGTATCCTGTCACAAGCGGGGCACTTTTGGGGTTCTTCTGTGAGAGGTTCTGGGTTTGAGGGGATGAGGAAGTGGCTCTGTTAATCTGCTTCTGTACCAGGCCAGGAGGGTAGTTGCGGGATGCGAAAGCTGTTTTCAGGTTGTTGGTGTAATGGTCCAGGGATTCAGGGCTGGAGCAGATTCATTTGCCACGAAGGCCTAGGCTGTAGGGAAGGGACTGTTTGATATGGAATGGGTGGCAGCTGTCATAATGGATTTACTGTTGCTTGTTGGTGGGTTTGATGTTGACGGATGTGTGAAGCTGGCCATTGGACAGGTAAAAATTCCCCCTAAGGTAAGTCTTTCTGCTCCCGGGATTGGAATGACTCCTTACCCTTTCCCTTAAAACCCACATCCTTTCGTCTTTCCCTCTGTGTGTGTGTGCGTTTTATTTATTGTGCCTATCTACCAGCGCTTTCCTGCTTGGTAAGTCTGGGAATCTTTGTTTTTAATATACACTCCTGGAAATTGAAATAAGTACACCGTGAATTCATTGTCCCAGGAAAGGGAAACTTTATTGACACATTACTGGGGTCAGATAATCACATGATCACACTGACAGAACCACAGGCACATAGACAAAGGCAACAGAGCATGCACAATGTCTTCACTAGTACAGTGTTTATCCAACTTTCGCAGCAATGCAGGCTGCTATTCTCCCATGGAGACGATCGTAGAGATGCTGGATGTAGTCCTGTGGAACGGCTTGCCATGCCATTTCCACCTGGCGCCTCAGTTGGACCAGTGTTCGTGCTGGACGTGCAGACCGCGTGAGACGACGCTTCATCCAGTTGCAAAGATGCTCAATGGGGGACAGATCCGGAGATCTTGCTGGCCAGGGTAGCTGACTTACACATTCTAGAGCACGTTGGGTGGCACGGGATACATGCGGACGTGCATTGTCCTGTTGGAACAGCACGTCTCCATTCATCCCTCCATTCACGCCTGTCGTGACACCACTGGAGGCGGCTGCACGATGTTGGGGCGTGAGCGGAAGACAGCCTAACGGTGTACGGGACCGTAGCCCAGCTTCATGGAGACGGTTGCGAATGGTCCTCGCCGATACCCCAGGAGCAACAGTGTCCCTAATTTGCTGGGAAGTGGCGGTGCGGTCCCCTACGGCACTGCGTAGGATCCTACGGTCTTGGCGTGCATCCGTGCGTCGCTGCAGTCCGGTCCCAGGTCGACGGGCACGTGCACCTTCCGCCGACCACTGGCGACAACATCGATGTACTGTGGAGACCTCACGCCCCACGTGTTGAGCAATTCGGCGGTACGTCCACCCGGCCTCCCGCATGCCCACTATACGCCCTCACTCAAAGTCCGTCAACTGCACATACGGTTCACATCCACGCTGTTGCGGCATGCTACCAGTGTTAAAGACTGCGATGGAGCTCCGTATGCCACGGCAAACTGGCTGACAATGACGGTGGCGGTGCACAAATGCTGCGCAGCTAGCGTCATTCGACGGCCCACACCGCGGTTCCTGGTGTGTCCGCTGTGCCGTGCGTGTGATCATTGCTTGTACAGCCCTCTCGCAGTGTCCGGAGCAAGTATGGTGGGTCTGACACACCGGTATCAATGTGTTCTTTTTTCCATTTCCAGGAGTGTATTTTTCCCATGTGGAAGTTTCTTTCTATTATAAAATAGAAAGAAACTTCCACATGGGAAAAATATATTAAAAACAAAAATTCCATGACTTACCAAGCGGGAAAGCGCCAGCAGACAGCACAGTGAACAAAACACAAAAACACTCACAGAATTACTAGCTTTCGCAACCGATGGTTGCTTCTTCAGGAAGGAGAGGGAAAGACGAAAGGATGTGGGTTTTAAGGGAGAGGGTAAGGAGTAATTATAAAATAGAAAGAAACTTCCACATGGGAAAAATATATTAAAAACAAACATTCCAAGACTAACCAAGCGGGAAAGCGCCGGTAGATAGGCACAATGAATAAAACACACAAACACACACACAGAATTTGAGCTTTCGCAACTGGCGGCTGCTTCGTCAGGAAAGAGGGAAGGAAAAGGAAAGATGAAAGGATGTGGGTCTTAAGGGAGAGGGTAAGGAGTCATTCCAATCCCGGGAGCAGAAAGACTTACCTTAGGGGGAAAAAAGGATAGGTATATGCTCACGCGCACACACACACACACACACACACACACACACACACACAAATATCCATCCATACATACACAGACACAAGCAGACATATGTATGTATGGATGTATGTATGTACCCTCTCCCTTAAAACCCACATCCTTTCATCTTTCCTTTTCCTTCCCTCTTTCCTGACGAAGCAGCCGCCGGTTGCGAAAGCTCAAATTCTGTGTGTGTGATAATGAACTCAAACGAATAATGAACATACCAACACTGCCAGTACAGAATTGTCACATTATAAGCGCCACCGGTAATAAATCAAACAACGTGAAATTTCAAGCTCCCAATCCAAAACCTCTGTCCTATCCAAAGGCCTCACCTTCAGCCCCACTCCCAGGTTCAACCAAACTGCCCTTGTCAAAGATTTACTGTCCTACACTCGTAGTCTCTGCTGGAAATATCACTTTGTCACAAAGAAAAATAATCCTGATCCCACTCCTAATGATCCAACTCCCCAAGACACTATCCAAATTGAACCCTGCCTGGAAAAGTTCCGTCCTCCATCACAGCGGGACCCACCTTCTCTTCCTCAAAATCACCCTCTCCAAACCTTCCAGGAATTTCTCACTTCCAGTCTTGCCTCTCAATCTTTCTTGAAAAACCTTACTCCTACTCCCAACATCACCACAGCCAAAGCCCAGGCTATACGTGATCTGAAAGCTGACTGATCCATCATCATTCTTCCGGCTGACAAGGGTTCCACGACCGTGGTACTTGATCATCGGGAGTATGTGGCTGAGGGACTGCGTCAGCTTTCAGACAACTCTACATACAAAGTTTGCCAAGGTAATCCCATTCCTGATGTCCAGGCGGAGCTTCAAGGAATCCTCAGAACCTTAGGCCCCCTACAAAACCTTTCACCTGACTCCATCAAACTCCTGACCCCACTGACACCTCGCACTCCTAGCTTCTACCTACTTCCTCAAAATTCACAAACCCAAACATCCCGGCCGCCCCATTGTAGCTGGTTACCAAGCCCCCGCAGAGCATATCTCTGCCTACGTAGATCAACACCTTCAACCCATTACATGCAGTCTCCCATCCTTCACCAAAGACACCAACCACTTTCTCGAACGCCTGGAATTCGTACCCAGTCTGTTACCCCCAGAAACCATCCTTGTAACTATTGATGCCACTTCCCTATACACAAATATTCCGCACGTCCAGGGCCTCGCTGCAACGGAGCACTTCCTTCCACGCCGATTACCTGCCACCCTATCTAAAACCTCTTTCCTCGTCACCTTAGCCAGCTTCATCCTGACCCACAACTTCTTCACTTTTGAAGGCCAGACATACCAACAATTAAAGGGAACAGCCATGGGTACCAGGATGGCCCCCTCATATGCCAACCTATTTATGGGTCGCTTAGAGGAAGCCTTCTTGGTTACCCAAACCTGCCAACCCAAAGTTTGGTACAGATTTATTGATGACATCTTCATGATCTGGACTCACAGTGAAGAACAACTCCTGAATTTCCTCTCCAACCTCAACTCCTTTGGTTCCATCAGATTCACCTGGTCCTACTCCAAATCCCATGCCACTTTCCTTGATGTTGACCTCCATCTGTCCAATGGCCAGCTTCACACATCCGTCCACATCAAACCCACCAACAAGCAACAGTACCTCCATTATGACAGCTGCCACCCATTCCATATCAAACGGTCCCTTCCCTACAGCCTAGGCCTTCGTGGCAAACGAATCTGCTCCAGTCCTGAATCCCTGAATCATTACACCAACAACCTGAAAACAGCTTTCGCATCCCGCAACTACCCTCCCGACCTGGTACAGAATCAGATAACCAGAGCCACTTCCTCATCCCCTCAAACCCAGAACCTCTCACAGAAGAACCCCAAAAGTGCCCCACTTGTGACAGGGTACTTCCCGGGACTGGATCAGACTCTGAATGTGGCTCTCCAGCAGGGATACGACTTCCTAAAATCGTGCCCCGAAATGAAATCCATCCTTCAGGAAATCCTCCCGACTCCACCAAGTGTGTCTTTCCCCCATCCACTTAACCTTCATTACCTCTTGGTTCATCCCTATGAAATCCCCAAACCACCTTCCCTACCCTCTGGCTCCTACCCTTGTAACCGCCCCCGGTGTAAAAGTTGTCCTATGCTCCCTCCCACCACCACCTACTCCAGTCCTGTAACCCGGAAGGTGTACACGATCAAAGGCAGAGCCACGTGTGAAAGCACCCACGTGATTTACCAACTGACCTGCCTACACTATGACGCTTTCTATGTGGGAATGACCAGCAACAAACTGTCCATTTGCATGAATGGACACAGGCAGACAGTGTTTGTTGGTAATGAGGATCACCCTGTGGCTAAACATGCCTTGGTGCACGGCCAGCACATCTTGGCACAGTGTTACACCGTCCGAGTTATCTGGATACTTCCCACCAACACCAACCTATCCGAATTCTGGAGATGTGAACTTGCCCTTCAATATATCCTCTCTTCTTGTTATCCACCAGGCCTCAATCTTCGCTAATTTCAAGTTGCCGCCACTCATATGTCACCTGTCATTCAACATCATCTTTGCCTCCACACTTCCACTTACATCTCTGCCCATACTCTTTGCCTTTAAATATGTCTGCTTGTGTATGTATGTATGGATAAGTGTGTGTGTGCACGAGTACATACCTATCTTTTTTTCCCCCTAAGGTAAGTCTTTCTGCTTCCGGGATTGGAATGACTCCTTACCCATATATATATATATATATATATATATATATATATATATATATATATATATATATATATATATATATATATATATATATTTCTGTGGTTCATGGTGTGGGTTCCTGTAGTCATGTCCTAGTTCATGAACCACGGGCAACGTATGAGTGGCCAAGTGGTTCAAATGGTTCAAATGGCTCTGAGCACTATTGGACTCAACTGCTGTGGTCATCAGTCCCCTAGAATTTAGAACTACTTAAACCTAACTAACCTAAGGACATCACACACATCCATGCCCAAGGCAGGATTCGAATCTGCGACCATAGCAGTCTCACGGTTCCGGACTGCGTGCCTAGAACCACGAGACCACCACGGCCGGCACCAAGTAAGTGGTCCCGACAGTCAGGATACCAGTTACTTTGGAATAAGGCTGGGCATCTCGGACATATTCGGAGTGGTGGTCACCTTTGTGCTCATATGGCAAAGACTACCAAATCCACCGGTTAGTCTCTCAACCGTTAGGGGTAAAACTCAATGGGACTCGGGGCAAGTAAGGGTAGCAACCTGCTCCCCCGATACTTTAAATATGATGTTGGCAACAATCAGAGCAAAATGCCTTGGACCTTTGGAGGTGACGGAATCCCACCTCTAACTGACAAACCAGGGACTCCTAAGACACGACTTGGCAAACAAATGGTAATGAGATGGGGAGCTATTAATATCAATGGGGGCTACCCTGGGAAGAAGGTAGAGCTGGCAGAGGCTGCAAGTAAGATGGGGCTGGACGTTTTAGCTGTTAGTGACATTCGGGTAAGGGGTGAGAGAGAAGAGGAAGTGGGAGAATACTAGGTCTACCTGTCAGGAGTAAAAGCAGGAATAGCACAATGGGGTGTAGGGCTTTACATCAGGGAAGAAATGGAACCCAGCGTAGTTGCAGTAAGGTATGTAAACGAACAACTGATGTGGATAGATTTGACATTGTCTAGCAAGAAAATTAGGATTGTGTTAGTATATTCGCATTGTGAAGGGACAGATCAAGATAAGATGGATAGTTTTTATGGGGCACTCACTGATGTAGTTGTTAGAGTAAAGGACAAGGACAGTGTTCTGCTAATGGGTGATTTTAATGCCAGGATTGGAAATCAAACAGAAGGGTATGAAAAGGTTATGGGTAAATTTGGAGAGGATATGGAGGCCAACAGGAACAGGAAACAACTCTTGGATTTCTGAGCCAGTATGGTATTAGTAATCACAAATTCCTTTTTTAAACATAAGAACATTCACCGGTATACTTGGGAAGGCAGGGGAACCAGATCTATCATTGACTATATAATAACAGATCAGGAATTCAGGAAGGCTGTGAGGGACACACGTGTATTCAGGGGATTCCTTTATGACACTGATCATTATTTAATCTGCAGTGAAATTGGGATTGTGAGGCTGAAAGTGCAGGCGGTCAGGTTCGTATGTAGGAGGATAAGAGTAGAGAAACTTCAGGATAAGGAAATCAGGCTCAAGTACATAACAGCGATCTCAGAAAGGTACCAGTTAGTTGAATGTAGTCAATTACAGTCATTGGAAAAGGAATGGACAAGGTACAGGGACACAGTACTAGAAGTGGCTAAAGGATGTCTTGGAACAGTAGTGTGTAAAAGTAGGATGAAGCAAACAGCTTGGTGTAATGACACAGTCAAGGTAGCCTGTAAAAGGAAAAAGAAGGCGTATCAAAAATGGCTACATACTAGAACTCAGGTAGACACAGAAAGTTATGTTGAAGAAAGAAACAAAGCCAAACAAATAATTGCAGCATCCAAGAAGAAATCTTGGGAAGACTTTGGAAACAGGTTGGAGACTATGGGTCAAGCTGCTGGAAAACCATTCTGAAGTGTAATTAGCAGTCTTCGAAAGGGAGGTAAGAAGGAAATGACAAGTATTTTGGACAGGTCAGGAAAACTGCTGGTGTATCCTGTGGATGCCTTGGGCAGATGGAGGGAATATTTTGAAGAGTTGCTCAATGTAGGTGAAAATACGATCAGCAATGTTTCAGATTTCGAGGTAGAATGGGATAGGAATGAGGATGGATATAAAATCACATTTGAGGAGGTGGAGAAAATGGTCAATAGATTGCAGTGCAATAAAGCAGCTGGGGTGGATGAAATTAAGTCGGAACTCATCAAATACAGTGGAATGTCAGGTCTTAAATGGCTACACAGGATAATTGAAATAGTCTGGGAGTTGGGACAGGTTCCATCAGACTGGACAAAAGCAGTAATCTTTAAACATGGAAACAGAAAAGATTGTAACATCTACAGAGGTATCTCTTTAATCAGCGTTGTGGGTAAAATCTTCTCAGGTATTGTTGAAAGGAAAGTGCGAGTATTAGTTGAGGACCAATTGGATGAAAATCAGTGTGGGTTTAGGCCTCTTAGAGGTTGTCAGGACCAGATCTTTAGCTTACGGCAAATAATGGAGAACTGTTATGAGTGGAACAGGGAACTGTATCTATGCTTTATAGATCTAGAAAAGGCATATGACCAGATTCCTAGGAGAAAGTTATTGTCTGTTCTACGAGATTATGGAATAGGAGGTAAACTTTTGCAAGCAATTAAAGGTCTTTACATGGATAGTCAGGCAGCAGTTAGAGTTGACGGTAAATTGAGTTCATGGTTCAGAGTAGTTTCAGGGGTAAGACAAGGCTGTAACCTGTCTCCAGTGTTGTTCATATTATTTATGGATCATATGTTTAAAACAATAGACTGGCTGGGTGAGATTAAGATATGTGAACACAAAATAAGCAGTCTTGCATATGCGGATGACTTAGTTGTGATGGCAGATTCGATTGAAAGTTTGCAAAGTAATATTTCAGAGCTAGATCAGAAATGTATGGACTATGGTATGAAGATTAGCATCTCCAAAACGAAAGTAATGTCAGTGGGAAAGAAATATAAACGGATTGAGTGCCAAATAGGAGGAACATAGTTAGAACAGGTGGACAGTTTCAACTACTTAGGATGCATATTCTCACAGGATGGCAACATAGTGATAGAACTGGAAGTGAGGTGTAGCAAAGCTAATGCAGTGAGCGCTCAGCTACGATCTACTCTCTTCTGCAAGAAGGAAGTCAGTACCAAGACTAAGTTATCTGTGCACCGTTCAATCTTTTGACCAACTTTGTTGTATGGGAGCGAAAGCTGGGTGGATTCAGGTTACCTTATCAACAAGGTTGAGGTTACGGATATGAAAGTAGCTAGGATGATTGCAGGTACTAGTAGATGGGAACAATGGCAGGAGGGTGTCCACAATGAGGAAATCAAAGAAAAACTGGGAATGAACTCTATAGATGTAGCAGTCAGGATGAACAGGCTTAGATGGTGTTACACGCATGGGAGAAGCAAGGTTACACCAGAGACTCATGGGTTCAGCGGTAGAGGGTAGGAGGAGTCAGGGCAGACCAAGGAGAAGGTACCTGGATTCGGTTAAGAATGATTTTGAAGTAATAGGTTTAACATCAGAAGAGGCACCAATGTTAGCACTGAATAGGGGATCATGGAGGAATTTTATAAGGGGGGCTATGTTTCAGACTGAACGCTGAAAGGCATAATCAGTCTTAAATGATGATGATGATGATGATTATGATGATGATATATAAATGTTCTATACTGCCACGCTCGCTTGCAGTACGGGTCAGTAGAGGAGGCATTGTAATGGTACTCTGACTACCGCACCTCCGCCAGAGCCAAGATGTGATTTACGATCGCGCATGCAGAAGAACGCTGCGCCAGCGCCAGATTTTCATAAGTAATTTTGATCTTCTTTTACTTTTGTGTAAGTGCTTGTTTTAACAACTAGTTCATTACTCTCTTGTTATCTTGTCTTCATACGTTTAAGAAATGTATTTTTTGGCGCTGATGTTAAATAATGATTTTAAGTGGAAATTAAAACTATATTATGAAACAAACACACCGCGTCTACAAGTTCCTTCAGTAGTGATTCGCAATGGTTATCACCAAATTTATAAATTAATCCAGACAGTGAGAACTTCAAGAAATTCTCATCAGATGGAGAACAAGAGGACCAGCAAACAATGAAAAAAGACATCCTATAAGAAAATCAAGAAGTATTCCAGATGCACCAACGAAGACTATATTATAGTAGATTCTACGTTTCTGACAGAATTATGAGGTAAATTTCAACTTATTTTTGATGCTATTTCCTTACAGTCGCTTTTTGTAGTGTTGCCAACCCAGTCTGGCATTAACGGTCAAATTACAGCACTATCTCAATCAGTAATGTGAAGTCTGCCTTATCCGTAAATTATTCCATTAAAATTCAAATCCCAATCAGTTTTTCTGGTTTTTTTTTTTTTTTTTTCATGGTAGAACCCCGAAGAAAGGAAACACTACAATATTTTATGGGACTCAGATCTGTGGCCCCAGAATATGAGTCCATATGTTTGGATTGAGCGAAAAACAGCATGGTACACAGATGTTAGGATAGTTACACTCATCAGTTCCCTGAATGGCAGAAGCATAAAACATACTTTACTGAGGTTGCAATACATTTGCGTTTTTCTTTTTTTTACGCCCCCCCTCCCCCCTCCCCCCTAGATTGTATCATTCATGTGGATGTGCTGTCACAAACTACACATGGAAGCTCAAGGTGAAGGAAGCCAACCACAGGCTAAGGAGGAAGAATCGAGGGCTGTCCCAGAAAAACCAACAGCTAAGGGATATAAAGGGAAGTAAAAATTTTAGACGGAACAATTGGTTAAAGGATTTCTATGTAGAGTAATTGCCTTAAGAAACAAATAATGTTGAAGAATGTAATAATGTAACTCTTTAAGTATTTGGTTTCAGCTCAGCTGTTTCACCTACAGGAATACTGTCCGGCAGTGTTATTTAAAGGTTCTGAGTCTCTGAAAGCCTTTTAAAAAAATTTAACTTTTGTAAGTTCTCCGGGTGAGCCACTGCATTGTCATAATTTTGTTTAGAGTATGTGCTTTTTATTATTTTTATTTTTATAAAATATAGACCATATTAGTTTTTGAGCTGTTATAGTTGTATTGGTTTTTTATTGCCAAGCAGGTTTCCTGTTCAAGTTGTATGTTATAATTTCTCCTAGATATGATATCCAAATTGCTTCACTATTTTCACCTCTGTTTCTTATTTTACTAGTGTCTGTTACTATCATATTCTTTTATTTTTATTTATTTATTTATTTAGTCCTTCAAATCCAATATGTATAGAATATATACAAGGATATTGGACATGGTTAGGTATTTACAAGGTAAAAATACAGTTTGTATTGCAATGCTAAAGACTAGATAGTCAGGTAATTTAGCACAGATTCTTAAATACAAAGTAGAATATTAATAATGTATCTTTATTTTTGTTGTTTGGCTTTTATATATTTTGTCAGATTGTAAAAGCAATGATCAATTAAATATGCCTTTACTTCAGCCTTAAAACTACAGAGTTTACCTATTGATTTAATTTTTTAGGCAGATTATTGAAAATCTTTATCCCAGTATGTAGTGTGCCTTTTTTGCACATTGATATTCTCGCCTGTTTGTATTGTGTGCATGTATATCTTCATTTTTTAATCAGATATCTGCGTGTCTATTAATATATTGTTTGATGAAAACTGATGTTTCGTAGATAAAAATGCAAGGAAGAGGAAGAACTGACAGTTTTTTGAATATGGGTCTGCACGATTTCGTATTGTTTACCCCTTCAATAATTGTTAGTATTCTCTTTTGCATCCTGAAAAGTTTAATATTTGTTGTTGTATTGCTCCAGAAGATAATGCCATATTTAATTACAGAATGCACATAGGAGTAGTATACATTTAACAGGCTGGCTTTGCTGCAACAAGTTTTTAAGATCCGCGTCATGTAACAGGTTTTGCTTAGTTTTCTTTGCAAATATTCAATATGTACCTCCAATTTTGCGTTGTTCTGGAGCCAGAGTCCCAGAAATTTGGTGCTGTTAACACTTTCAAGAACTCTGTCCCTAAGTTCTATTTCTATGTTTGAGTGGTGTCTTCGTTTTACATTATAGAAGTTCAGTGCTACTGCCTTTTCTTTGTTTATAATTAGGTTGTTGTAGCTGAACCACTTTTCTACACTGTTCATTGTTTGTATAGCGGAGTCTTTTAGTTTTTCTTCTGTTTTACCACTAATAAGGAAGCTTGTATCATCTGCAAATTGGAGGGTAGTTTGGCAATACTTGTTGTACATAAGATCATTGAAATAGAGGAGAAACAGAATGGGTCCTAATACTGATCCTTGAGGGACACCATATTTCACATTTTCATATCCTGAATAGAAGTAGCTGATTTTGTTATGGTGAGTATATTGCACTTCAACTACCTGTTTTCGACCACATAGGTATGTCTTGAGCTACTCATTGGATATACCTCTAATTCCTAACTGGTCAAGCTTCTACAGTAGTGCATTATGGTCAATGACATCAAAAGCTTTAGATAAATCAAGACATATTCCTGTCACAAACTCACTTGCATCCAGTTTAGCATAGATTTCATTAAGAAATTCAAATATTGCACTTTCAGTTGAATAGCCTTTCCTGAAGCCGTGTTGTGAAGGAGATAGAATTTTATTTTTATTTAGGAAATCAGACAATCTCTTATAAAAAAAACTTTTTCTAAAATTTTAGATAATACAGGCAGTAGGGCTATTGGTCTATAATTTGAAACACATTCTGGATTTCCTTTTTTGAACAGTGGTTTCAGCTTTCCTGTTTTCAAGCATGAGGGGAAGGTTCCTGATGCCAGTGAGCTGTTGCACAAATGTGTCAAGGGTTCAACTTAGGCAAAACAGCAGTTTGTAATAATTGCATCTGGTATTCCATCAATTCCACATGAGTACCCTGTTTTCAAGGTTTTTATAACTGATAAAATTTCTTCAGAATTTGTGGGTGAAAGGAACAAAGATGTAGACACATTTCTCACACTATTGCATGATGGAGGTGATATTTTGTTGTGTTCTTCCAGTCCACTCACCAACTGTTCACTTATGTTTGCAAAATATTTTTTGAAGGTCCCTCCAATTTCTGTTGAGCAAGAAATCATTTTTCCTTCATAACCTAAGTTCATATTTTTATATTGTTTAGTTTCACTTGTTGTTTGATTTTTTATAACTTCTCATATAGCTTTAGATTTGTTTTTTGAATTTTCAATGTATTTGTCATTTGCCATTGTTTTAGCTTTTCTTACAACATTTTTGAGGATCCTCTTGTAATTATTCAGGTACAAATGAAATTCAGGAGGCATGTTCTGTGTCTTTGCTATAGTGTGTAATCTTCTTTATCTGCACAAGATATTCTAATACCTGTTGTAATCCATTTGTTCTTTTTGAAGTTAGGTTGACATTTTTGCTTTTTTAAGGGAAATGCAGCTTCAAAGTATGACATGAAGATTTCCATGAATTTTTCAAACTTTTTGTTAGTATTTTCACAAGTATACACTTCATACCAAGTTTCTTCATTTAGTCTCAGTACAAAAATGTTTATTTGTTTGTTAGTGAATTTCCTTGTTTCTTTTACAAGTTCCTCTTTCTCAGTTGTTTCACTTGGGGTGTGCAAAGCAATAAACTGCGCATAGTGATCACTGAAGCCAGTATTAAGATTTCCAACGCAGAAATTGTTATTTATATATATTTATATATATTTACAAGTTCCTCTTTCTCAGTTGTTTCACTTGGGGTGTGCAAAGCAATAAACTGCGCATAGTGATCACTGAAGCCAGTATTAAGATTTCCGGCACAGAAATTGTTATTTACATTTGTGTTTATTAATATCTGATCAATTATTGTACTAGTTGTTGGTGTAACTCTTGTAGGAGAGTCAATGGTGGTTTTTACGTTATATGTTTCCAGTAGGGTCATCAAGCTTTGCTGGTCTTTTGAGATTTCTTGAAAATCTATATTAAAATCTCCACATATGATCACTGTTTTGTTGAAGTTTTTTATAGTATTTAAAGCTGCTTCTAGTTGGTGACAGAAATCATTTAAGTTCCCATCAGGGCTCCTATATACACAGATGATTATTAATTTTAATGCAGAGAGTTCAACTGTGGGTACTTCAAAAATTTTCTCTTCAGCTAACAGTTCAATGGGTTTTATGTTAAAATAATCAATGCCACTTTTAACAAATATACATGACCCTCCATGACTGGATGTAATTCTACAAAATGATGAAGAAACATTGAAGTCTGCAAGTTTTGTGACTGACATTGCATCTTTAGGCAGCCAGTGTTCAGTTATACACACTACAGAAACGTTTTTAGCTCATCAGTACATAAAATTTCAACTTCACTTAATTTGTTTAGCAATGATTGGACATTTTGATGAATCAGCATGAAATTAAAGGGTTTGTTAGGCTTTGGCATATTTAATTGATCACTTACCTTTTCAAGTGATATCTGGGCTCCTGGACTTAATATAAAGTATTACAAGTGACTGAAGAGTAATGGTGATAGACCATCACTGTATTTTAATCATTAAGGGCTCTGATAGTTCTCCTGGACTTGACTTCATATTTTGTTTATGAGGGTTAATTTTATAATTTTGACTATTTTTGGATGAAGTCCTAACTTTGTATGTCCAATATTGCAAGAGATATGGGTGCATTCATAGGTTCTTCTGAGGCCTTCAAAGATTATAACTTCTTTCTGTCATATTTTGTAGACATCCATTACTAATTTAAAAATAATGTTACTGTTAGCTTCTCCAGGGTCTATAAACTCCTTGAGAATCTTAGTTTCTGTCCAACTTGACATGTACAGAGATTGTACAAAACTGACTAGACTTGACGTTCACTCTAAGAGGAATATCCCTCTAGTTATGAATTTTTTTTCATTTTGTCACAGATATATAGTAGCTACAGTCCAATGTTCTGGTAGTTCTTTGTTCCAGATTTTAACCATGCATCGGTGTAATTTCCTTGCCGAATCTGTGGCATGTTTACACAGCTCTGCAAATGTTTAATAGTCTTAATATGCTTTGTTTCTATGCTCTTTATGCTTCATACTTCATAGATCAGTGGTGGGTTTATATTTTCTGGTTGTGTTTTTATTAGTGTTTGAATTTATGTGTAGTAGTTCTGAGAAACTTGACAGTTTACTTTGTTGTTAAATGTGTTTGAACATTTTTAGGTTCACCACAAAAACTATTCATGCTTTATCACGCTTGCCATAGTTAAAATTTCTCAACTGGCTGGAAAACTTTGAATAAGTTTGAATAACATGAAATGATATAAGAGAGTCACAAATGTAACACCAATTGTGAACACTGATTCATATTTTCTGTTTTTCTACTAAGAAATAAAGTTATTACAGTCTGGTTAATGTTGCATATTTCTTATGACTCACATACAGCATGCCAGTAGTGTAGTACTGCTGAATCTGTGCTGATAATGCTTCTGTGAGATATCAGAACTTTTAAGTGTTACAGAGTTTAGGTTAGCATCTCAATTTTGTACAGCAGAAATGGAGAAAGAAGGAGTTGCCACCTTCATCAGGAACTGTCATAAACTTAAGAACATAGACATTCATAAATTTTGCCTAGAACAGCATATGGAACCATGTGCAACAGAAGTAGAATTTCACAAAAAATCCTTCATAATATTAAGTGTATATCGAGCACCTGCAGGCAACTTTAATCTGTTCATAAACCACCTTGAAGCTGTACTGGCCCATTTAACAACCAAAAACAAAGACATAGTGATTGCTGGTGATTTCAATGTAGATTTCCTTAAAGACTCTCCCAGTAAGAACTTATGTGAATCTTAATTCCCACTGTTAAGTTCCCCATTAGGGTAGCCAATATCTCACAAACAGCCACTGATAATATATTTATAGAAAAGTCCAATGAACAAAATGATATTACAAAACCAATAGTCAATGGCCTCTCAGACCATGACATGCAGTTCCTTCTCTTAAATGTTAATACTGAACAGGATATAAAACCTGTTAAATCTGAGCTCAAGAGGGTAATAAATAAGAGAAAAACTGATTATTTTAGGACACTCATCAGAGAAATTCACTGGACTGATGTTTACAGTGCTTACGGCATGAATGAAAAAGATAATACTTTTGCTAATAAAGTGCTTGCCTTATTTCAGCACTGTTTCCGCCCAAGACTAACCAAGGTTAGGGCAAAGTCTACAAAGAAGCCATGGATTACTCAAGGAATAGGGGTATCTTGTAAAACAAAAGGAAAACTATATCTGTCAATCCGAAACAGTTCTAATGTTGATGCTATAGCACATTACAAGAAATACTGCAAAATATTAAAGACTGTAAAATGAACATCAGAGCAAATATATTACAAGGAAAAGATAGTCATATCAGATAACAAAATAAAGACAATATGTGGTATAGCTAAGGAGGAGACTGGTAGAACCAGGCACCAAGAGGGACAAATAGCATTAAGAGTAAATTATACATTGGTGACAGATGTGTATAGTGTTGCAGAACTTTTTAACAAACATTTTATAACTGTTACTGAAAAGATATGGTTGTCAGGTTCTGTAGATGCTGCTATGGAATACCTCAGACCAGGCATTTCAAGTAACTTTCATAACATGAAATTGACCCTCACTACCCCAGCAGAAATAATGTCCATCATAAAATCTTTAAAATCAAAAACATCTAGTGGGTGTAGGGAAGCAACATACTCACACCTTATAAAATTCACATCAATCTTTCCATTGTGTGCCAGCCTAGTCTGCTGTAATTAGCTCTGACGTCAAAAAATTGCGCAATACTTTAAAATGAAGTAAATAACCTGAAATGTTTCTAGCATGTCAGGAGTAATACAAAATCAATATGTGTTGGATATCAGTGCAATAACTTTAACCATTTTCGAAATTTGGATGTTTTTCTGTAAAAATCATTGGTGCAACAGAAAAGAGCTAGAAACTTAAAAATTTATATTTAGATTCCTTTTGCGTAATAATTTAGTTGAAATCCATGATTTTCTGGTTTTTGTCTTAGAAATTAAGGAAGCAAGATATATTAAGTAGGCGAATAAATGAAGCTAGGGTGTTTAAATTTAAGTAGAAGGGAGATCCGCTATAATCATAAAAATGTGAGAAGTTTCAACAGAATAACTAAAAAACTATAGCTATAGCGTATCTCCAAAGAGCAAGTTCAGAGCGCGTCTACTGGGTGTAGTGTAATTAAATTAATTCTCTCACCCAAAATATTTGACTTAGCAAAGTCAGACTTTTATTATGATTACTTACTTGTGTGCTGAGTGCACAATTAAACTGAAAGCTTCGTCGGCCATTAGTAAAGGAAGCAATGATTTATCCGATAACCTAAAGTGGTGCATTACTACCCCAGCGGCTAGTCAGGAGAGCAGATTTGATCAGGCGTTCCCTTAGCCGTCCACACTGTGGCTTTATATGTAAGAATGCTGCGCGAGAAAAAGGAAGGCCCAAGTTCTCTCCAGACACTGATTAGTGAACCACCTGCGTCGCGTCGGTATCGTTGATATAAACAGCCTCAGATGCAGTAATAAGTTACTCGGGATACGCGTAACCATGAAATCGTTTTTGAGTGAAGTGTTAATTCTGGGATGACGTTAATGATCTATCTTTAGTTTGTGTATGTCGTATTTTCACATGCCGCCGCAGGACAGACATTCTACCATTATTTAGTGTGGCATTTGATGAACATTATCATCAAAAATTATGGTGAGCATTCACTTAAACATTTAATTTGATCAGTTATACAGGCATCAGCGCATTATACTCTGAACTGCTCTGGTAGTTGGATTGTGTGGATTATTTTTGGTCTGTGACTTTCAGAATATAGTGAACTTTTTAGAGAGAATGGTTTTTGATTATGAATCCCAGACAATCTCCTAACTCCTCAGAGCTATAAGCTGTAGCTATAAATGTATTTCTCAGATGAAGTGGGCACTAGAAATTCTAATTACAGGCGTCACGTTTTGCTAATCACTTTCTGGTTGCCAATATTGTAGTTAGAGAGCCAGTGTTGAGAATGGCAAACAGCATAAATGCAAAACATTTATTCTATTATTCCACTCGCCGCCCCACGTGGGTATGATGACATATCAACAAACTTAATTAAAGAATGTGATACTGAGTTAAGTAACATATTAAGCTGTCTGTGTAACCAAAGGATGCTGTGACTTACCAAACGGAAAAGTGTTGGTAGATCGACACAATAAACAACACACAAACACACACACACACAAGTATCAAGCTTTTGCAACTCACGGTTGCTTCATCAGGAAAGAGAGAAAGAGAGGGAAAGACGAAAGGATGTGGGTTTTAAGGGAGAGGGTAAGGGGTCTTTTGTGTGTGTGTGTGTGTGTGTGTGTGTGTGTGTGTGTGTGTGTGTGTGTGTGTGTGTGTGTGTGTACAATCTAACTTCTGCACCATTTCAGTGCAGTAATGTGTTCATTTTAAACAAGTATTGTAGTAGTTCTATTACATGTTTATTACCTTATAAATAAAAACTTTTTTATTTTAAATTCAGTGCATTAGTGTTTGTAAAATGATTCTTTCATATAATGTTCATTGAAACATGAATATCATTCCACTTGGGATCTGTGGAAGGTACAGTAGCTTATTTGTTTCAGTTGTAAATATTTGTCACATAATATTGTTTTTCTGACATCGTCTACATTCTGGAGGACCTCCTCACTACAGATCAATTGGAATGTAAGTTAATCTAATCTAATTTAATCTAATCAGATAATGTGGATCATAAAAGAAGCTATGTAGTATAAATGTCATAGGAAAGTTCTTGTCGAATGTAAACACTTTAGGGTTAAAGAAGACCACTAATATTGTAAAACAAAAGTGTTGAGTCATTGATATGCACACAGTGATAACTAATGTCCTATAAATCCCCCCTCCCTTCCCTATCTCCTGGACCAGACTGGAATTTAATTTGGTTAGAACATTGACTTTGTAAAAAGAAGTACCCCTGTCTCTACAAACAATGTTAATTTTTCAGGTACATTCAGATTTTGTATGGTTTTGATGTATTTACAAATGTTTCATGTACTAGACAGGCTGTTCCCAGATGTTGCTGGTCCTTCCTGAGGGTCGTTTTGCTGATATCAATCTTTGGCTGGCCTATTTAAGACAACTGCAACCGACTACCATTTTACATCTGATTTACAGTGTTTTGCAATGGATCATGAAGTCTTCTCCTTCGCCCGGCAAAGAACTCATTATTATTATCACTCTCATATTCCCAAAAGGAAAGGTAACTATGCGATTGACTATATTATTGTGTTCAAGATATAATCATGTTGATTTGGAACACAAACATTCTACAGTTGTAAAATGTGAACATATGTTTGAGATTCATATTAAAACTTTAAAAAATGCACTAACTGTGCAGAAGTACCAGACTTTACTGCAATATTTATTGATATGAGAGGCTGAAGGCCCTGTCTGTGGTCTCCCTTTGGCTTTCACAAAGAGCATTTCCATATGGGGGGCAAGAAAAGATGGCCCAAGGATGTTTAACACTTTCGCTGCGGCATCGGCACAGGCGCGCAACTCTCCAGTGCGGCCCAGCAATGTGCGAGTGCGGGCTGGTAATACTCCGAAACGGCAGGTACCACTCGTAGCTGCAGCTCCTAAGCACGCCTGAGCTACAGGCTGATGTCAAGACCTTGTAAGATCTGTAGGATCATGTTCTATACCGACTTAATGATGACACCTTAGATGCATTAATTCAAATAAGCTTCGACTGTATTGTGGCCAGGTTTTAAAGTCTGTTTGCTGTCTGACACCTATAGGGGTCTCACAGGCGTCGTTCAAATGTTCATAAGCCGCCATTGCGAACAAAATACGTTAACTGACCACACAAAACAAAAGTTTACATGCTATAATGCTAACTTAGACACTGCAACTAGACTGAGTAATCTGGCAGTGAGCACGGACGCTTATAAGCATCAGCCCCACTCGATCATGGCTTGTTGTGATGCTTATAAGCGTCGCGAAAGTGTTAATCCAACCTCTGGCAGTGGTTCACGGCTAATGATTCACTTACACACTGTTTGTGTTGGAAGACGTGTCTTTACAGCAAGATAAGAAAATGTCCTAAAATGTTGTAAAACACTTGTTATAGCATTTTAAGTACTGTAATGGATTCTTTCTAAATGCTTGTATTAAAGTAACTAAAACATTGCTGCCAGTTTTACAAATGTCATGTTTTTCATAAGCTTGGATAATTACTTGTCATTCAGGTAATTTCATATCATCAACTGCATTGCTGTTGTGACAAACATTTAAAGAGGACAAATAATTCAGATGATGTTAAGGAAGTCTATTATTTTATAGAATTCACTGTCTGACAGATTAATCTGTATTTCACTGTATGATTATAATGTTTTTATACAAATAAACTTTATATATTCTGTGTATTTTGAGCTGTTCTTCATTGTATTATGATGAAAACTCCTAATCATTGTTTAGAGAATTCATTGACAGAATAATCCATATTTCACTGTATAGTTGTAATATTGTTATGCAAATAAACTTGATACATTCTGAATGTATATATTGAGCAATTCATTGTATTATGATGAAAAATCCTGCAATCTATAGAGAATGGCTTGTTACTTACATTCCTGAAGGCTCATAAATTTGGGTGGGTTTCCACTCAGATGAAACTTAGTGATTCATAAACTACCAACACCTCAAAAGAAATGCTTCAGTAGGTCATTGGCACTATTTCTTGAAATACAGTGTAGTGAACAGCTGTTGTGCCACAGTTACTGGAATCTGAATTTATTTTTTGATTTTATGTTCATAAGTAATGAATTCCTGTAAAAAGCACTTACAGGACACTCATTTTATTTTACTCGTCCATTAATTATTTTGCTACATAGAAATTCTTGAAGTTTTTCCACTTTCTCTGAATTTTTCTGTCCCTTCGTTTTCGGTCACTAGGTTATGCAAAACTCCCATGTGCCTTACACTGCTCTGTTCTTTACATACAGAACATTTCTTGATTTGAGATGCCCAAAAATGGAATGAAATATGAGTGTGAATGTGCAAACTACGCACATTTTAGTGTTTTGACTGGCTTCACTGGGCAGATTCAGATATGCCATCAAAATCACATGAGAATTTGGTTTTTGTTTTATAATACTGAAGATTTCATCTAGTGAGACTGGATCAAGCAAATGTACCTGGTAACAACTTAGTCTGATCAAAAAGGTAGGGGGGGGGGGGGGGGGGGGGATGGGGGACGTTCAAGCATCAATTTGGGTATTGTGTTGCTGTGGCAGTTATTGAGTGTTTCACGGGAAACAACTCTTGGATTTCTGTGCCAGTATGGGATTAGTAATCACAAACTCCTTTTTTTAAACATAAGAACATTTACCGGTATACTTGGGAAGGCAGGGGAACCAGATCTGTCATTGACTATATAATAACAGATCAGGAATTCAGGAAGGCTGTGAGGGACATACGTGTATTCAGGGGATTCTTTGATGACACTGATAATTATTTAATCTGCAGTGAAATTGGGACTGTGAGGTCGAACATGCAGGAGGTCAGGTCCATATGTAGGAGGATAAGAGTGGAGAAACTTCAGGATAAGGAAATCAGGCACAAGTACATAACAGCGATCTCAGAAAGGTACCAGTTAGTTGAATGTAGTCAATTACTGTCATTGGAAAAGGAATGGACAAGGTACAGGGACACAGTACTAGAAGTGGCTAAAGAATGTCTTGGAACAGTAGTGTGTAAAAGTAGGATGAAGCAAACAGCTTGGTGGAATGACACAGTCTAGGCAGCCTGTAAAAGGAAAAAGAAGGCGTATCAAAAATAGCTACATACTAGAACTCAGGTAGACACAGAAAGTTATGTTGAAGAAAGAAACAAAGCCAAACAGATAATTGCAGCATCCAAGAAGAAATCTTGGGAAGACTTTGGGAACAGGTTGGAGACTATGGGTCAAGCTGCTGGAAAACCATTCTGGAGTGTAATTAGTAGTCTTCAAAAGGGAGGTAAGAAGGACATGACAAGTATTTTGGACAGGTCAGGAAAACTGCTGGTGAATCCTGTGGATGCCTTGGACAGATGGAGGGCATATTTTGAAGAGTTGCTCAATGTAGGTGAATATATGATCAGCAATGTTTCAGATTTCACGGTAGAATGGGATAGGAATGAGGATGGAAATAAAATCACATTTGAGGAGGTGGAGAAAATGGTCAATAGATTGCAGTGCAATAAAGCAGCTGGGGTGGATGAAATTAAGTCGGAACTCATCAAATACAGTGGAATGTCAGGTCTTAAATGGCTACACAGGATAATTGAAATGGCCTGGGAGTTGGGACAGGTTCCATCAGACTGGACAAAAGCAGTAATCACACTAATCTTTTAACATGGAAACAAGAAAGATTGTAACAACTACAGAGGTATCTCTTTAATCAGCGTTGTGGGTAAAATCTTCTCAGGTATTGTTGAAAGGAAAGTGCGAGTATTAGTTGAGGACCAATTGGATGAAAATCAGTGTGGGTTTAGGCCTCTTAGAGGTTGTCAGGACCAGATCTTTAGCTTACAGCAAATAATGGAGAAGTTATGAGTGGAACAGGGGATTGTATCTACTTAGTTGTGATGGCAGATTCGATTGAAAGTTTGCAAAGTAATATTTCAGAGCTAGATCAGAAATGTAGGGACTATCGTATGAAGATTAGCATCTCCAAAACGAAAGTAATGTCAGTGGGAAACAAATATAAACAGATTGATTGCCAAATAGGAGGAACATAGTTAGAACAGGTGAATGGTTTCAATTACTTAGGATGCATATTCTCACAGTATGGCAACATAGGGAAAGAACTGGAAGCGAGGTGTAGCAAAGCTAATGCAGTGAGCACTCAGCTACGATCTACTCTCTTCTGCAAGAATGAAGTCAGTACCAAGACTAAGTTATCTGTGCTCCGTTCAATCTTTCGACCAACTTTGTTGTATGGGAGCGAAAGCTGGGTGGATTCAGGTTACCTTATCAACAAGGTTGAGGTTACGGATATGAAAGTAGCTAGGATGATTGCAGGTACTAGTAGATGGGAACAATGGCAGGAGGGTGTCCACAATGAGGAAATCAAAGAAAAACTGGGAATGAACTCTATAGATATAGCAGTCAGGGCGAACAGGCTTAGATGGTGGGGTCATGTTACATGCATGGGAGAGTAAGGTTACCCAAGAGATTCATGGGCTCAGCAGTAGAGGGTAGGAGGAGTCAGGGCAGACCAAGGAGAAGGTACCTGGATTTGGTTAAGAATGATTTTGAAGTAATAAGTTTAACAACAGAAGAGGCACCAATGTTAGCGCTGAATAGGAGATCGTGGAGGAATTTTATAAGGGGGGCTATGCTCCAGACTGAACGCTGAAAGGCATAATCAGTCTTAATTGATGATGATGATGACATATATCTTTAGGGCTAGAGATGACGCTATCTACATTCCACATGTTATTGAGTGACATTTGCTTTTTTTCTTGAGTGTCATTGTTAACTCTCCACATGGCTACATTCATTGCTAAATGAGAAAATGAATAGCCAGTTGCAGTTTCTTGGCTTCATAGAGAACCTTGTTAACTGTTTTAAAATTTGAAATAACCATGATGACATAACTTGTCCGTAGTTCTGCTGTATATAAACCAACCACATACTTTTGCAAGATATTCTTACTCCTCCCTACAAGATTACTATAGTGGTGCCATGTAGATGTAAATATGACTGTAAATTCTACACCATAGCAATATTGCAACACACACCAATTCATATACCTTCCAGACAACATCACAGGCACTGTAAACAACTTTGGTCTACTTTATGGAGAAAATATGTGGTAGTTTCTATGGTTGTGGTGTTCCCTTTTTATTCACATTTGTCTGCTTGTGTTTTTGGCACAGGTATATTAAATATCAAAGAGTTGTGACAAGATAAAATAGTAAAATACTGTTTATCTGCAAAATGATAATATTAACAATAAAGCTGTTCATAGCACATAGAGACACTAGCAGCACATCTGTGATGAGGCATCTTCTTGGTCTGTAGTCAAAGTTTTTGATGTTACAACATTTTAACGTATTCACACTCCACATTGGCACTAACCCCAATCAGTTCTGGTTTGTGCAAATAATGTCAACAGTAGAGAAATGTGTTACACCACTATTAATGCAGATCTCAGTGTGTGTTGGATAAGAATAGGATTAGGCCTTTTGGATAGGTATAGTGCAATAACAAATGAGTATCATACGAGGGAAAAGTTAAGTAAAATTTACACACCTCTCAACAGAAGTAGGTAAGTTTTCAGCTTTAACATACAAGTAACATATCCCTCAGTAATCTCTGTCTCATGTTTCACCTCCTTGTAGTATTCTGAAGTTGTAGCAGTACCATCCTAAAGCTGCTAAAATGCCCAAACACTGCTTTAGATACATCAAACATTTGGTTCCTGAAAGCAACTCTACATACGGTGCGCCATGTGAGATGTCTGGAAGGGCTGGCATTGCATTTTTTTTTCTTTTATTTAACTATATGAAGTATTTTATGCCAATAGCTTCTTCTCTTGGAACAGGATGCAATAAAATTACATTGAGTACCGTAACTCCATATGTCTCCTCTGAAATATTCACTACAGTGGTGCACTCAGGATTACAAGTACATTGTTTGAAATGTTATCCTTTCATCTTTCCTTTTCCTTCCCTCTTTCCTGACGAAGCAGCCGCTGGTTGCGAAAGCTCAAATTCTGTGTGTGTGTTTGTGTTTTATTCATTGTGCCTATATATATTTTATATATATAATAGAAAGAAACTTCCACATGGGAAAATATATTAAAAACAAAGATTCCAAGACTTACCAAGCGGGAAAGTGCCGGTAGATAGGCACAATAAATTAAACACACAAACACACACACAAGCTTGTGTCTGTATATGTATGGATGTATATTTGTGTGTGTTTGTGGGTGTGTATGCGAGTATATACCTATCCTTTTTTCCCCCTAAGGTAAGTCTTTCCACTCCCGGGATTGGAATGACTCCTTACCCTCTCCCTTAAAACCCACATCCTTCCGTCTTTCCCTCTCCTTCCCTCTTTCCTGAAGAAGCAACCGTCAGTTGCGAAAGCTAGAAATTCTGTGTGTGTGTGTGTTTGTGTGTTTTTTTTAATTATTTATTGTGCCTGTCTACCGGCACTTTCCCGCTTGGTAAGTCTTGGAATCTTTGTTTTTAATATATATATATATATATATATATATATATAATTTTGATAGAATACTGTATATTTATAACCACTTGACAGCAACAAGGCACAGTACTACCTGCACTGCCTTACAAATATTGAGAGGACTGTTCCATGAGACCATGAAAAAAAACCATCTTATTAGAATTCTGACTACCCGTTCTGTTAAAGAAGACATTCTTGTCTATCTTTTTTAAAGCACAGTAACAAAGCATTGAAAAGGCACATGAGGCTATCAGTGCTATAGTGGCCTAACCCACAGCACACTGGTTTGTGGGAATGGTCACTGTAAGATATTGACTTTTGCAGAATTGATGTGTAAGGCAGTGATTGCAGCGTACAGCAATGATTGTGATTTACATAATGTGGTATGGTGTCCAGTAATCGGTTATACATGGAGTTAACCATAATAGTGTTTTTAGAATTTTTTTTGTGGGTTGGGCAACTGTTGTTTCAGCACACTTCGCTGTAATACACGAAACATGTGGGATAGGCCATTATTACTTTACACACTGTAGTCAAATATTGGACAAGATACACATGAGGTGTTAATGTTCATCATGCGCATCATCGTTTACAGGGATGGTGTCTCCACACGGCTGTGCAGATGTCTTCCAGTTATGTTAATACCCATGGCACACCGGGGGTATGAATTGCAGCAAGATCATTTCATTGGTCTTTTTCAATACGCTAATAGTATGTTCATTGGGATATAGTGCATCCAGAGTCTCAATTACTTTTGACCGTTGTTTAGCAAAACTGACGTTAGCAATCAGGACATCTGGCAGGCAGCGAAAGGCGTCCCCGCAGGCTGATCAGAAAGCCTCCCCGGTGCGTCTGACAAACCGGTTTCAGGCACTGTCTCTGGCTGAGCCAGATGCAGCTGCCTGCCCTGTTTCAGAGGATCATTCTCAGCCTTCAAGGTCCGGGCAATCGCAGAGGGTGGGCTTACAATGTTAGGCGTGTAATGGGGCCCCTTAGGGATATGGCGGCTAAGGAGGGGAAGAAATCCAGTGTGCACTCCGTGTGCATTCCGGGAGGAGTCATTCCTGATGTGGAAAGGGTCCTTCCAGATGCCATGAAGAGCACAGGGTGCAGCCAGCTGCAGGTGGTGGCACATGTCGGCACTAATGACGTGTGTCACTTTGGATCTGAGGAAATTCTCTCTGGATTCCAGCAGCTATATGATTTGGTGAAGGCTGCCGGTCTTGCTTACGAGATGAAGGCAGAGCTCACCATCTGCAGCATCGTTGACAGAACCGACTGCAGATCTTTGGTGCAGAGCCAGATGGAGGGTCTGAATCAGAGGCTCAGATGGTTTTGCGACCGTATTGGCTGCAGATTCCTTGACTTGCGCCATAGGGTGGTGGGGTTTCGGGTTCCGCTGAATAGGTCAGGAGTTCACTACACTCAGCTGGCGGCTACACGGGTAGCGGAGGCTGTGTGGCGTGGACTGGGTGGTTTTTTAGGTTAGAAGGCCTTGGGAAAGTGCGGTATGGGCTGCAATGTCAAAGGGTGCTTGGCAATTACAGGACGTGCTTGGATCAAGGAACAGTCGGAATTATAGTTGTAAATTGTTGTAGTTGCGCTGGAGCTTCAAGCGCTAATAGAAAGCATAGAAGCTGATATCGTTATAGGTACAGAAGGCTGGCTAAAGCCTGAAGTAAGTTCTGCAGAAATTTTTACGAAGTCTCTGATGGTGTTCAGGAAAGATAGATTAGGCAGAATTGGTGGTGAAGTGTTTGTGTCTGTCAGTAGTGGTTTATCTTGTAGTGAAGTCGAAGTAGATACTCCGTGTGAATTGGTATGGGTGGAGGTTATACTTAACAGCTGAATTAAGTTAATAATTGGCTCCTTCTACTGACCCCCAGACTCCGATGATACAGTTGCGGAACAGTTCAGAGAAAGTTTGAGTCTCGTAACAAATAAATACCCCACTCATACGGTTATAGTTGGTGGGGACTTCAACCTACCCTCGGTATGTTGGCAAAAATACTTGTTCAAAACCGGTGGTAGGCAGAAAACGTCTTCCGAGATTGTCCTAAATGCTTTCTCCGAAAATTATTTCGAGCAGTTAGTCCACGAATCCACGCGAATTGTAAATGGTTGCGAAAACACACTTGATCTCTTAGCCACAAACAATCCAGATCTGATAGAGAGCATCATGACTGATACAGGGATTAGTGATCACAAGGTTGTTGTAGCTAGGCTCAATACCATTTCTTCCAAATCCATCAGAAACAAACGCAAAATAATTTTATTTAAAAAAGCGGATAAAGTGTCACTAGAAGCCTTCCTAAAAGACAATTTCCATTCCTTCCGAACTGACTATGCGAATGTAGACGAGATGTGGCTCAAATTCAAAGATATAGTAGCAACAGCAATTGAGATATTCATACCTCATAAATTGGTATGAGATGGAACAGATCCCCCGTGGTACACAAAAAAGGTCTGAACGCTGTTGCAGAGGCAACGGAAAAAGCATGTGAATTTCAGAAGAACGCGAAATCCCGAAGATGGGCTAAAATTTACAGACGCACGAAATTTGGCACATACTTCAATGCGAGATGCCTTTAATAGGTTCCACAACAAAACATTGTCTCGAAATTTGGTAGTAAATCCGAAGAAATTCTGGTCGTATGTAAAGTACACAAGCGGCAAGACGCAGTCAATACCTTCGCTGCGCAGTGCCGATGGTACTGTTATCGACGACTGTGCCGCTAAAGCGGAGTTATTGAACGCAGTTTTCCGAAATTCCTTCACCAGGGAAGACGAATGGAATATTCCAGAATTTGAAACACGAACATCTGCTAGCATGAGTTTCTTAGAAGTAGATACCTCAGGGGTTGCGAAGCAACTCAAATCGCTTGATACGGGCAAGTCTTCAGGTCCAGATTGTATACCGATTAGGTTCCTTTCAGATTACGCTGATACTATAGCTCCCTACTTAGCACTCATATACAACCACTCGCTCACCGATAGATCTGTACCTACAGATTGGAAAATTGCGCAGGTCGCACCAGTGCTCAAGAAGGGTTGTAGGAGTAATCCATTTAACTACAGACCTATTTCATTGACGTCGGTTTGCAGTAGGGTTTTGGAGCATATACTGTATTCAAACATTATGTAATCAGCATGGCTTCAGAAAACATCGCTCTTGTGCAACGCAGCTAGCTCTTTATTCGCACAAAGTAATGGCCGCTATCGACAGGGGATCTCAAGTTGATTCCGTATTTCTAGATTTCCGGAAAGCTTTTGACACCGTTCCTCACAAGCGACTTCTAATCAAGCTGCGGCCCTATGGGGTATCATCTCAGTTGTGCGGCTGGATTCATGATTTCCTGTCAGGAAGGTCGCAGTTCGTAGTAATAGATGGCAAATCATTGAGTAAAACTGAAGTGATATCAGGTGTTCCCCAGGGAAGCATCCTGGGACCTCTGCTGTTCTTGATCTATGTAAATGACCTGGGTGACAATCTGAGCAGTTCTCTTAGATTGTTCGCAGATGATGCTGTAATTTACCGTCTAGTAAGGTCATCCAAAGACCAGTATCAGTTGCAAAGCGATTTAGAAAAGTTTGCTGTATGGTGTGTCAGGTGGCAGTTGACGCTAAATAACGAAAAGTGTGAGATGATCCACATGAGTTCCAAAAGAAATCCGTTGGAATTCGATTACTCGATAAATAGTACAATTCTCAAGGCTGTCAATTCAACTAAGTACCTGGGTGTTAAAATTACGAACAACTTCAGTTGGAAGGACCACTTAGATAATATTGTCGGGAAGGCAAGCCAAAGGTTGTGTTTCATTGGCAGGACACTTAGAAGATGCAACAAGTCCACTAAAGAGACAGCTTACACTACACTCGTTCGTCCTCTGTTAGAATATTGCTGCACGGTGTGGGATCCTTACCAGGTGGGATTGACGGAGGACATCGAAAGGGTGCAAAAAAGGGCAGCTCATTTTGTATTATCACGTTATAGGGGAGAGAGTGTGGCAGATATGATACATGAGTTGGGATGGAAGTCATTACAGCATAGACGTTTTTTGTCGCGGTGAGACCTTTTTACGAAATTTCAGTCACCAACTTTCTCTTCCGAATGCGAAAATATTTTGTTGATCCCATCCTACATAGGTAGGAATGATCATCAAAATAAAATAAGAGAAATCAGAGCTCGATCAGAAAGGTTTAGGTGTTCGTTTTTCCCGCTCGCTGTTCGGGAGTGGAATAGTAGAGAGATAGTATGATTGTGGTTTGATGAACCCTCTGCCAAGCACTTAAATGTGCTTCTAATAATTTCCGGGTATGCAGCCGGATCCCGTCGACATTCTGCCATGATATTTTGGCCCAGAGACGTCCGGCCATCATCACACAACTACTGAAGAGCCCAGGTGCAGTCGCGGTATTTATACCGATTCTCGCACACGTGTTGACATGCGCGGCATAGCCGAATTGTACATGCTGCCCTCGGTGGTGAAAGTAAAAGATCATCTAGTCATTGAGTATCGAATGACGCTGTCTATTCCGCTGTGAATGTATAATTTTAATAACAGGATTTCAAGTTTTATCCAGTTGAAAGCCGTTGTCACAATTTATAAGATTATCGGCAAGACGTATTTCCACTGATTCCTTGATTACGGAATCCCAAAATCCGGAAACCGGAGCTAAAATTTTTGTTCCATTGTATTCCATTGAATGTCCCAATGAAATACAGTGCTCTGCTACTGCCGATTTTGACGGTTGCCGCAGACGGGTGTATCTTTCATGTTCTGTACATCGTTCATGGACAGTTCTTGTTGTCTGGCCAATATATGCAGAGCCACATTCACAGGGAATTTTGTAGACGCCTGCTTTCTTCAGTTGTAAATCGTCTTTAACGGATCCAACCAGGGCCTGGTTCTTTGCTGGTGGACGGAAGATAACCTTGATTTTATTCTTCTTCAGTAATCGGCCTATTTTCGACGACACATTCCCGGCGTATGGAAGAAACGCAGTTGATTTAAAGTCGTCATCAGCGTCCTCAGTGCGCTGCTTCTTGTTATGACAGTTGCGCATGGCCTTTCTTATTTGGCGTGAAGTGTAGCCATTCTCTTTAAAAACCTTCTCCAAGTGTTCTAATTCTGCGTGGAGGTTTTCATCGTCCGATATTACATGCGCTCGATGTATTAAGGTACTGAGAACACCGGCTGTTTGTGCTGGGTGGTGGCAGCTTGACGCCTGGAGATACAGATCTGTGTGAGTCGGTTTCATGTACACAGAATGTCCTAATGCCCCATCATTTTTACGGCACCACCGAGGGCAGCACGTACAACTCGGCTATGCCGCGCATGTCAACACGTGCGCGAGAATCGGTATAAATACCGCGACTGCACCTGGGCTCTTCAGTAGTTGTGTACTCACCTGATGATGGCCGGACGTCTCTGGGCCGAAATATCGTGGCAGAATGTCGACGGGATCCGGCTGCATACCCGGAAATTATTAGAAGAACAAATACGCCGGGAAAATTTCAGAAGTCACACTTAAATGTGAATTGCAGAGTAGTCATGTAGATGTAGATGGCTCATTGGAGTACTTATAAAATATGATATGGGGAGAGGATACTTTATACTGAAGCCACTGAATATGGAACCAGTCCACCCTGGTGTTGTGTGTAAGCACTTTACTGTTACATATGTTTCTCTCTAAACATACTGTGGACATGAAATCATTCCTTGAAGGGTGGTTGTTTTCGTGCAGTGATAATGACATTCATCCAGAGTGTGTGTATGTTCGGATGAAATTTCCTGTTCTTTGTGATGATACCAAAGTCCTGGTCACATGGTAGGTATGAATGCCCACCGACAGAATTTATGGTGTTTTACTTCCAGTGTGAAGTCTGCCTGCAGAACCATGAACTAACACAATAAGGACAATTTTATATTCTGGTTTTTCCCCCCGCATTGATCTGAGTCGCTTTGTTTGGACATTATGTTTAATGTAATGCATCAAACACGATCCAATTTCTTGTGCGATCCTTGGGATGCTTCGCCCTCACTCCATACATACATTGTAGCTTTCTTGGTACATAGGTCATGTATTCCAAGGCAGTATGTCCACAATTGCTGCTTGTAACAGATAAGTATCATAAGTACTGGTGTTAAGTCCTCATTAATTCAAAGGCAATCACGGTCATTTTATTGCCTCCCTTCTGCTGCATTGCGATGCTTTCCCATCCGCGCACTCTCGAACGTTCGTTGTTGTAACACTCTTACATTCCCAATTACCCTTCTCTTCCACAGTGATAGGTGCAGTATGTTTGATGTTATAGAGGTCACATTTACAGCAGGAATCACTTACAGGGGGCTGAAAGGATAGATTAAATCTTGTATTAAATATCTGACCAAACATGTAGTTTGAGACCGGATCATCGTGCTCGGCTTTATATAAGTGGTATAACCTCCCCATGCTCAGGTCGGGTGACAAATACTTCAAATCTACTGTTTCATTCATTCGTGCATAATGGCTCCGATATGCTGGAAACTGGTCTTTGCTACTCGCATTTTGTTTATATTGCTCCTCGCTTATCAATTGGTGGGGTCTGGTGCTGCACTTTGTGCAAAAGAATCCTTGTAATGCTACCATCTGATATATCAAAATGTTCTTAAAAAATGTTTTACACACCATGACGTCCACTCCCCCTTCATTCTGGAAATGGTATAGGTCTGTTGTTGCTTGTTGCTACTCTATAGTACAAGAGGAATATGCGCTTGCAGGGACTATCTTCACTATAGCTAAAATGTATGCCAACCACAAGTCGAAACTACCTAATGCATAGAACGAGTCAAATAGATGTTCGTGTTCAGGTGAAAAATGTTGACCACATTCCTTCTGGCATGCATACGCTCCAAGGGTGGGACATTTCTTTCTTGATTGCTTTTCTTTTTGAATGTTCCATGCCCACAGGTGTGCATTCCAGACTAGTTTTCTTTCTGATTGCAGTGCAATTATGGTACCAGTACTGCAATCCCATCCATGGCTGACGTAGTGGGTGTGGTATCCTTCGATGTACTGGGTACATTAGGCTCTGGTAACATGACATGTAACTCATCTGTTGTACCACTTGCATACTAGCTGAGTCAGCCAGGTGCACATTCCATGTCTGATGCATGGTGGTAATGTCCGATCCAATTAGGTCTGAAATGGAAATGCACACACACACACACACACACTAATGACCATTCAGCAGTGTGTCTACAACAATACTGTGAGTCTATACTGCTGCTATGTCCTCTGCCAGCTGTTTTGTGCTATATGACGTATGGTACCAGCCTACTCGCTATGCATACATGGCGCTATAGTGGCCTATGTGGCATAGCCCACTATTGCACCCTGTTTTGTATGGCACTGCCTGGTGCACAAATATCTGATGCTGCCACATTGTCCATTGTGTCCAAATACATGTACGGTGATTGTAGGGTGTAAAATGATGTTCTGTGTGAAAATTTCATTTTTTTTCCCAAAAATGTGGGTTTGGCCACTGCTGCGCTGATAGCCTCACATATTAACACAACTTCTATGAAAAACTATGTATCTTGAGCCAGTCCATTTCAAAAACTGTTATTGAATTTATTTAATTGTTAAGATCCCCAGGCTGGTTTGTTGTTATTGCTGTCTCCTGTTACTGAAAAAACCCTAAAAGTTGTTTTTAGTACCAACGAATTCTTATGGAAGCCTGAAAAAAAGACATGCAAATACAGTTTTGTGAGATAAATACAAGTCTTGTGACAGTTACAAGAAGTATTTGTTTTAACAATATTTTATAATATAAAGATGTAAATGGAGTACCAGACTGATATTAAAATTATAATAGAGTGACTGACATTCCTTGACTTATGACATTGCACATCATAATACAGTACATGTTGGCTGTACTGCAATTTGAGATAGCGTGTTGGTTAAGCCATTAATAAACACTGGATGGAATGAGGAGGAAAAGGAGGGAAGTGCCATAAATGAAAAATATAATTTTGAGAGAGAAGCATATACAATCTGTCTAAATAGTAATTGCAGAAAGGTGACTCAATAATTCTTTTTCCTTCCTCAACAAATTAATGGAATAGTTTCTGTGGGAAGCACTGCAAATGCTGATATATACATAACTTCAATATAGTCTTCATATTAACAACTTCTTAGGTAGCCTACTGCAAAAGAATTTCCCAAAATCACTTCAGGGAAATGCCGAGATGCTTCCTTTGAAAGGGCATGGCCGATTTCCTTCCCTAATTCGATGGGACTGGTGATGTTTGGTCCCCTCCCCCATACCAACCAACCATATGTTTGCGGACAATTTTGTGCAGCAAAATTCAGCCAAAGCAAATTCACAGAACCTGATTTTATCAATCATACTGCTTTGCTTCAAGGCAATTTTGCTCTGGTTGCTTGTGTGCTTTGGGGGGGGGGGGGGGGGGGGAGGGGGAGGTAGCCAAGCTATTTTTGTGGGGTAGATTTATATTCACAATGGTTATGAAATTTCATTCCTTAGAAAGAATTACACAAACAGAATGATACGCAATTACATTTCCCACAATGCAATATAGATGTTGAGTGGAAGAAGACCAAATCGTAAAGAAACTGGCTGCACTTACTGTAGATCAAAGGATTAAGTACCATTTTACCTATGCAACAATGCAGAAGGAAAACGGTAATTTTCAAGTTAAGTGTCATTTCATTGCTGAAGATATTATAAATTTAGTCAGTAAAATATTTAAGACATTTATGTTCTATATTGTTTTGTTTCATTCCTCTCCGTAACGGAATTTTTGTAGGGAATGGGTGAGCTGAATTATTGTATTATGAGACAATGTATGTCTCAATTATGTCATTCAGTTACCTGAAAGCATATTTTCACACAATTATTACAAGAAAGGAAATATATATATTGGTTTGCTTATGTAGAAAATACAGTAAAACTGTTAAATAATGGTTGTTGGTCTTTATCTTCAAAGAGAGAGAAAATGCAGACTCATTCCTTTACACATGGAACTGCCCTAGATTCAAATTTGATGCCCCGCCATAGTGTGCACATAGTACCCATCTATAAAGATAGACAAAAATGTGCAGGAACATTTGCTAAATGTCTTATTCGTTCATAATCACATACCCACTAGCTTAAGAATAGCAGTCATCAATCTGAATATAGTTTTGAATACAACTATACTATATTCGGCATGGTCCTGTTTGTAACCTCATGCCATTGCCTTCCTCCAACTTTTGCTGGGCTGGGGATTGTGCCTGAGACCTTCGGATTTTTAGTCTCGCCAAAATAATTTTTTGTTTCATAGTATCAATCTTTGAGAGTCAATTATCAATCTAAAAACAAATTTACAGGAAATATAATGCTAAATACCAGTTTTTATTTCCAGAAAATGTCTCTTTATTTGTAATTGTCATGTGATTATCAATAATGAAACTGACTCTAGAAAATAAAAAGCAATACATACTTTCTGAGAAACAATTTCAATTACAAAAGTCATGCCAGTACTGCTTTGGATTATTTCCTGTTCTAGAAGCAGAGTTCATAACTTTTTGCTCAAAGTGTTTCAAATAGCATCTAGAGTTTGCTTTGGTACAAGTTGCAGTCTTATCAGTTACACTCCTTGTATGGTTCAAGTAAGTTGCACAATGTACTTTTGTGTTAATGTTTATGTGATTGTCAAATTTAACATCAGGAAAACAAATGCAAATAGACATTTAACCTTAATTATTTGTAAAATAAACTGATTAGAAACATAAAATGAGGTCATTGACAGTAGAGGTGAATGACAGGAATTGACAAAATCTCAGTTTCATTTTTCAGCACTTTATTGTTCCAATATTACAAGAACACAAAGGGTATCGGAACAACTGCCATGGACTTAGGGACCCATCCTAGCATTCGCCTGACAATCTGGAAAAACCATGGAAGACCCAAATCAGGATGGCAGATGGAGGGTGAGATATCACAATATACAATTCACAATCGCATATACAGTTCACAATTACAATTTCACTAACCACAAAATTCACAGTTCACAATTACAGTTTATAATCACAATCACTCATCCTCCATTGTCCTCCACAGATGTGACATGTAATGCCCTCAGCTTCAACCTGTAAAAACAATGAGCCAACACCCTATCCTCATTTGCATGACAAGATGCTGAGCTCACAAGGACTTTTTTAGTGTGGAAACAGGACAAAGCATGCAGTGCGAAGAAATGATTTTTAATAAATTAAAACACGGGGTTCCTAAAAACATTTAAAATAAAGTCATACATACAATTAATGCAATTAATTGGTGTGAATAAATTTAAATCCATAACATACTCTAATTGGTCACAGAAGTTACTGAATTTCCTGTTTCAGAAGGAAACAAAATTGGTAAATCTAAAACATGAAACAGTTGCAAAAGCACAGTTTATTATAAAGGACCTTGGACATGTCATCCATAAACATAAGGAAAGATGGCCAAAGTGTGACAGTGCTTGGCCCCCTTCCTAGCTGTGTAATGATGACATAGGAACTGTTGTTGAGTGTTATGTCCCTTGGCCCGTACTATCTGGTGGAAATTGTGGAGCATTCGGCTGATCGGTTCAATGATCTTTCTATTGTTATTGGTCTAAAGTCAATATATATTGAAAGGTAGTGTGCTTTGCCTGCACGAATGAGATAGTTATACTTTGACTTCGCGTTGATCCATTGTGAGCGAACAAAAGTAAGAAAATCTGAATGTACCAGGACTGGGTTACAAGACAGGTTAACGAGAGCATGTGTCGGAAGTGTGTGCAATGAAACGGTCATTGTTAGCCACTGTATAATTTGTATTTTTTGATATTGACAAGCAATATGTGATAATGTGGAGTTTAGTAATGGCCATAATACAGTGTTGATTTTCGTATTTAATCTTGATCAAAGGATTCTGTGATGAACTATTAGGTACTACAAGCTTGTATAGGACTTTGAACATTTGGTGGTCTATGTTTGCTGTAAAACCTGCTTCAATGACATAGTCAAAAGAACACAGAAAGTTTTCTCTGCAAAAAAGATCTCATTTCACTCACAGATAATCATCGAAATGACCAAGTGCAAATGGTCGTGTTCCAATTCAAGGAGATTGTATAGAAGTTTTCTTTCTCTTACATTTCAAGAATTTTACAGGCAACCGCCTGAGTCATCAGCTGCTTCTCCACCAAAAGATTAGCTAGTCTATGTGTATGAAATTACGTATGTTGTGGGAGTTGTCGACAACACACAGTATATTGTACTTCACAGACATACAGACACTAGTTCAATAACGAATTTAATATTACCCGCTGAAAAACATTAATTCTTCTTTTGATCAGAACTGTATCTGATTGGCAGAACACTGAAGATTTAACAACAATACAAAAAAGGTTGCTTACAGCACACCTGTCTATCCTCTGCCACAGTACTGCTTCACAGTATGGGATCCGTTTATGATTGAAGACACCAAAAAATTCCAAAGGAAGCTTGTTTTGTATTATCACAAAATAGAGGTGTGCAATATCCAAGTTGGGGTGGCAACCACTAAAACAAATGAATGGCTGATTGTAGAAACAACACTTGTCCACTTTTTGGTTAAACTGAGTTAAGAGCTGATTTCCATGTTATGGCACTCCCTCTATCGAATGAATGCAGAAACAGCATTTGACTATCATTCTTAAGGGGACAAACAAGATCCCGATGTTATGAAGGAGAGGAGAAAGAACACTTGTCCAGGATTAGTGCTATTTCTGCAGCCAACGTTGGCTAGCCTGTTGTGTAATATCATGTTTTCATGTTTTCACACGGTTTTACTTTGTGAAGCACAGCAATGTTGAACAGGGAAGATATGGATGTACATGTTGGTGGTGAAAGTAGAAAGACGAAAGAAGGTGTAAAGAATGTTGAGTATCAGCATGAATACATAAAAAGGGCACGAATTAAAGGTTTAGAGTACCAAAACTACAGTGGAAAGTTAGTTTCAAAGAAAAGCTTTAGTGTGGATTGCAAGTAAGTAATGTTCTAATACGGGGGTTATACGTCAGTAAAACAGTAAACTAATGATTTATTGCATGTCTGAAATATCTGTGTAATTTTGTAGATGTTGTAGAAACTGCTTTGGACTAAATCTTGAAGAGGAAAGAAATTAAGTATTTTCACTTTTCTACAACATGACAAAGGACGCACAAGATTCTTACCTCCAAGGACTGATTACTGTAGTAATCACTGAAATCCATACAACAATCTCTGAAAATAAAAGCTAATTTATTTCTAAAATAGAAACTCAAAAATTTTACTGGCTGGTCAAATAGGTAAGAAAGTTCAATAAACTCTAAAGACACTTAAAGAAATGAGTTAGAAAAATATCAAAAGGATACACAAAATAGGACAGAATGAATGCGAAGGTAATATTTCAAGAGTTAAAACAACTGCGCTTCACTATGAATGACACTTATAAATTAATGCCTAGCAATTCATTGTAATCTGACAAATCAAGAAATTGCAAGAATAAAATTTTTTAGGGCCAATAACATGCAAAGCAGTTTTGAAAAACAAATGAAAAAATATAAAAAATGAGTAAGAGAATTAAGTTTTTCGGAGTGGTACAGGACAAATGACAACAACCTGAGGAACATATGTACAGAGACATGTGGAAACTAACGAACAAGCAGTACCATTTGCAGTTAATTAAAAGTTAAAATAGCTCCTCCCATCCTCCAAAGGTGTTTCAAATTTACAATTCCAAAGGAACAACCATTCGTCGGTGTGAGCTTGTTCTGAAGGGAAGACATGTTGGGGAAAAATACTAGAGGAAAATAGAGTAACCAAAGAACAAATTGCCACACAGCCCCCAACTGACCAAAGTACCTATTTGGGGTCAGACATTTGGTTTTAGTTTCTTGGAGAGGTGGTTAACAGGTAAAACAGGCAGATCTTGGTTTATGGGTAGAATACAGGGGAAATGCAAGCGTCTATGGAGAAGATTGCTTATAAAGTGCTTTTGCCACCTGTCCTAGAATACTGCTTAAGTGCATGAGACCCATACCAAACAGTAAAAAGTATATTGAATACACAGATTGAACAAATGGTCACATGTTGGATCCATGAAAGTGTCACAGATGCTTTACATGAACTAGCGTACTAACAGACACAAACTGTCCCTATACAGCCTACTTACAAATAATGAAATTTGACCAAAAGTATTACTGAGTGCACTGAAAAATGAAAAAAAAGAAAAAGTTCACACAAATGCCAGCATACTCCCACACTTTCCACTGAGAGGACTTAAATTGCAAAACGTCTGAGCGAGATCTTGCAAATATGAATCAAAACATGCATTTTTTTTTAAATTTGCCGATAGTGGTCAAACAAAACTGTGATTACGTTTAATTACCTTAGAAGACAAACTGAAAAATAACTTACGCACATAAACCATAGATTAAAGGATACAGAAAATAGGAAGGTCATATACAACAAAAAGCTATGAAACTATAATACTCACACCCACATAGGCTCTTAGCATTTAGTAATTAACAGCTAGGGCAGTACAAATAAAACTATCAGAAATCATTGGCTTGGAAATTACTCCATACAAAGCACTTCAACATACTTTAGTAGTTTTGTATGAACGTCATAAATTGCAGTCTCAGTAAGCATGTAGACATACTTCGCTGTTCACTCAAAGAATTAAACTTTCCAGTGAAAACCAAAAAAACTAACCTCCGTCGAGTATCCTGAAGGTCCTTTAACAATCTGGTCGCTTGGTTGTTCACTGGTAGCTGCCTCCGAAACAATGGCTAAAGAAATTAAAGCGCTGTATTAATGTAAATCAAGAACTGTTATAAACTAGAAGTATTTTACAGAAGTTCAAATGATGAAAGTATGAAGTATCAAATGTAACTTACTTGCACAATCAAGCAAGACCTCATCCATTTCTTTGATGTACATGTAATACTGAAAGTGAAATCTTTTTGTCCTCTCCCTGATTTCCTCTATTCATGTGCTAGACAGGACGAGGATATTGATGTGATACACGGCGTGCCATGGACAAAGACTTTACACCTGCGCTTGGTTGTTGTGGAGGGGGTAAATGGGCGGGGCTTATTCCATTCCCAGGACACCTCAAGCCAAACCCCCCCCCCCCCCCCCCCCCTATAACTCAGCTTGCTCTGCACATGCGCAAAACTGGCAGCTTGGGCTTGTCAGAAAAATTTTTCCAGGTAGCATCTGCCCATCTGGTTACTTGCTGCTACTGTTCATACGGCAAACAGCCACACTTCAAGTAGCCAGAAGCGGAAGGAAGGCACTGCCCTTACGGGAATTCAGCTCTGCTCATGCACACGACTCTCTGCTCTCTGGTATGGACTACCTCCCCTGAGGTGGTCTACAATATCGGAGTCCGTTGTCTTATTGACATTTTCTCCACAAATATAAGATAAAATTGACTGGGATTAAAAGGGTTAGCTAAAACTTGCCTGAGCTTGACAGGATGAAATACAGTGGGTGTTAGGAAACTAGCGGTGCGAGGAAGAGGAATGTTTGTTCTTCTTCTTCTTCTGCTTAACTCTTGGAATAGCAGTGATTATATGCTGCCAGTCCTACTCGGTAAAAATAGGGCTGTCCCTCTTAGGTACAATGGTGGTTAGATTGGCAATTGCCCAACCGAAATCATAAGTCTTATGGAGTAGAGATGGTTTAGGAACATTAGAGTCGGTAAAAAGGTAGGGGGAATTGTGATGCATGTACGTCTCATCATGCAATGATTTTGCGACCATCTTCAGTAGTCCTGGTGCAGTCATCTCTGTCTCTGCTGGCATCATATTGACTACCTCTTTGGTGTCTTGCTCTTGGATGGGCGCAGCAGTTGTGTCTTCATCTTCCAGCAGTGGCTGTTCTGCCTTCTCCTCAGGAGGGTGAGCAGGCGTTTTGATGCCTTTGGCCACGTCATCTCATGTTACTGGTGGAGCTGGCTCGGAGTATAGTTTCCGCAGACCCCCCCCCCCCCCCTTTCGAGGAGAGGGCAGACATCACATTCGCCACCTCCGTGGGCACCCCCATACCACCATGTGTTACCGCAGGAGCCGGGAGAGTGTCCATCTGCGTGGCGATGGTGGTAGTCATAGCATCTCACCCCTTGTGAGACTTGCAGGCCAGCAACTCGCAGAGCTGCACAAGCTGGAGGCGTACCTCGTCCACCTCGTCCCGAAGTGCAGCCCTGTCCTCTGCCATGGCAGATTTGAGAATGGCAACTGCGTTGGCGACAGCATCATCGATCTTGTGAATGCTGTCGAGATTGCAGCAGCACGATCCTCCACTTGCGCCAGCACCAGCAGAAGCGCCAGTGGCATGATGCGTTGGCAGTGTGTTTACTATTTCTTGGTGGTTGTCACCTATTCTTGCACATTAATTCGCCGTCGGTGTGTGTGTCGCCCCTTCCCGCGGCCACAGCTCTTGAGATAACTGCAGCCACGGTGGTTGGCGGCGCGTGGGCCGCCGCAGCAGTGGAACATGTAGCAGCGGCGTCCCTAGGCTTCGTGCATTCACTTGTGAGGTGCGACTTTGCACACTTCAAATACGTGAGTACTCCTGTGCAGTCAGCGGCGAAGTGCCCCAGCTTCTGACAGCGGAAGCACCGTAGAGGTTTCTTCCTCTTCTGCTTGCTGACCAGCCCGGGCGCTTGGACCAGGAGGCTAACGATCCCGGCAACTTGTTCTCCTCATCTTCCCTTCAGGCGTCCAGGCTCGTTGGCACGGCGAGCGAGAGTAGGAGCGAGCAGCAGCAATGTGACCCACACGGACTCAGCAGCAGAAGTGATGCACAGAAGCCCACTGGCAACTGCTCATACGAACCTAACGTCTCTTCTTTCAGCGTGTTCTACCTTTGGCGACACCAGTTCATGATTTTTGAGGTTATGTGTGTTCATAGAGTGTAAACAAACTGAAACATGAAGTGGTGAACGGAGAATAATGTTCGCTTTTTGAATATCTATGTTTTGCATAGGTGTTTGTGGGATTTCAATGATACTGATTACAAAAATAAGCAACATATTGCTGCCCCTGAGACCATCATGTGTGATCATAAGATAGTTGGTGTGACAATATCTGAGCTGCAGGGCAAAATTTATTGAGTTAGGAGCACATACACAGCTGAATTAAGAAAAATACAAGCAAGTGTAATGCTAGATGTGGCAATGCTCTTCTCTGCAAGACTAAAATCCCATCGTCCACGTTGGCCATCTCTTTGTTAAAGAATATTGTTGACAGGAGGGAAGGCTATACAAATTCAATAAGCTGCATTCCTTATTCAAGTTTCATTTGTTTAAGAGGTCGCTGTAATGTTCCCCATTCACATATGTTAGAATTTTGAAATATTGCCATTGTACAGATATATCTTCAAGAGAGTAGTTTGCAAATTGTTCTCTTCTTAATGTGGCCTGTTCGAATAATTATTGTTGCTAATGTTAATAATTATTACTGTTACTGTTAATAACTATTGGTGTTAATAAAAAAGTATCATCACCAACTAAAACCATATCTTATAACATGACGAGTGTTTTCGATTGTAATACATGCAATAAGATATGTAATTTCAGTTCTGGCAACAATGCTTCATGCATTACAGTACCTTTATACCTTAACGCATAATTAACTCTATTTAGAAGAAATGTAAACAGTTCTGGTGGCATTCTAAGATAATTAAAAGAAGTTCTTGGATCTTACGTTACAAATTATTTCAGCACGGATGCTGAGCAACCAAGCTGACGTCTTTTCTTCAGTCATGAATCGAAACAATTTTTTTTTCTTTTTTCTTATGCAGCGATTCCATGCAACAAGCTTCAACTCCATCACAATTCATGTGATGTGCAGGTGCCAAAACTACGAAACTGAAGTATATACTGGTTTTGCCGTGTCTACAGTCAAATATGAAACCATTTACATGCAACGAGTGGTGCTACCCAATGTCGTCGTGTAAGCTAGGCTGTAATTTTTGACATTTATAGAACATTTGTATGTCAGCTAATAAACAGAGGAAGAAAATAAATATTCAATACGAAACGGTTAGGAGTTGCAAAAGCCACAATTCGTGCTGGTTTGACAAAGCGTGGAACTTCGTTGGTTGGTTGTTTTCTGGGAAGGGACCAAACAGCGAGGTCATCAGTCCCATTGGATTAGGGAAGGATGAGGAAGGAAGTCGGCCATGCCCTTTCAAAGGATCTACCTTGACATTTGCCTGAAACGGTTTAGTGAAATCAAGGAAAACCTAAATCAGGATGGCCGGACGCCAGTTTGAACTGTAGTCCTCCTGAATGCAGGTCCAGTGTATTAACCACTGCACCACCTCAGTATGAGCTATCTCCTTTTATCCCCACAGTACCATGATATTCCAAGACATTCAATGTTTTGCGTTTGCTTCTTCATACTGAAAATTGTAACTCATTAAATCTGTGAATATGAACTAGATGTCATGTGAAAATTAACATCTGCAGCAATATAAACATCTTGCATCAGTGAAAAACGATATGAGAATTCATACTGACACAAAATCAAGATTCGCCATGAGTTTTGATATTTTTCACATGTAGGCCTAATTTGATTTTGTATTGCGGAAGTCATTAAAATCTTTGATATAGAGTGATTGCAAGTAGCGGGTGGTTTTATTTGCATAACTTACACCAAAGCTATCGAATGTTTTCCCTCCATGTGGCTTTGGTGAATGTATTAAAAAACTATTAATAAAAAGAATCGTGCTTTGGTGCGTCGTTAACTGCATAGTACCAGTATGGGGATATTATTGAATAATATCAGTTTATTACTTATTGCAATTACAATCATTAAGGTGAAGAAATGGAGAAAGGTATGTACAAAAAAAAAAGAGAAAAAATTCAAAGCGTGATTATTAAATATTCATTATCCCCTCACCAATTTTAATAATTTCATTAAGTTTCTGCTAATTTCACTAATCCCATCTTCAGACGCAGCCTATTGAACTGCACACTCATAGTTGCTTTTGTTAAAATCTCTGCCACTTGTTCCTGACAACTAATGTATTGAACATTTCAGATGTCTTTCATTATACGGCTGACATACGAAATTGTATTTAATGTCCCCATGCTTCAGTTGTCTATGTTCCAACTTCTGTAATAGACTTATACATGAGTCATTATTTCCAATAACTGTTGTAGTTTTCACAAATAATTTAAACACTTCAAAAAGATTCTTCAGCCACAAGATGTCTGTTGCAAGTGTTACCGAAGCAACATGTTCTGCTTCTGCTGAAAATAGTGGAACGCGTGTGTCTCATTGTCGTCCAACAAACAGTATTTCCAAAAACCTGGAGAATGTATTCTGTTGTAGGTATTCCATTTCTTCACTTCCCCAGTCAGAATCAACATAGCAGAGGAGCATCTGAATTTCCCTTTCTGTATTTCAGACCGACATCAAGTGTTTCTCTATTATAACTTACTGATACTGAAGAATTCATTTTAAACCTTCCCAGTAGAATTCTATTGGTTTATCTTGTTGTTGTTGTGGTTGTTGTTGTTGTTGGTGGTGGTGGTGTTGTGGTCTTTAGCCCTGAGACTGGTTTGATGCAGCTCTCCTTGTTACTCTATCCTGTGCAAGCTTCTTCATCTCCCAGTACCTACTGCAACATACATCCTTCTGAATCTGTTTAGTGTATTCATCTCTTGGTCTCCCTCTACGATTTTTACCCTCCACACTGCCTCCAATACTAAATTGGTGATCCTTTGATGCTCAGAACATGTTCTACCAACCAATCCCTTCTTCTAGTCAAGTTGTGACACAAACTCCTCTTCTCCCCATTTCCATTCAGTACCTCCTCATTAGTTATGTGGTCTACCCATCTAATCTTCAGCATTCTTCTGTGGCACCACATTTCTAAAGCTTCTATTCTCATCTTGTCCAAACTATTTAACGTCCATGTTTCACTTCCATACATGGCTACACTCCATACAAATACTTTCAGAAACGACTTCCTGACACTCGATGTTAACAAATTTCTCTTCTTCATAAACGCTTTCCTTCCCATTACCAGTCTACATTTTAAATCCTCTCTACTTCAACCATCATCAGTTATTTTGCTCCCCAAATAACAAAACTCCTTGATACTTTAAGTGTCTCATTTCCTAATTTAATTCCCTGACCATCACCCAACTTAATTCGACTACATTCCATTATCCTCGTTTTGCTTTTGTTCATGTTCATCTTATATCTTCCTTTCAACACACTGTCCATTCCATTCAACTGGTCTTCCAAGTCCATTGCTGTCTCTGACAGAATTACAATGTCATTGGAGAACCTCAAAGTTTTTATTTCTTCTCCGTGGATTTTAATACCAACTCCGAATTTTTCTTTTGTTCCTTTACTGCTTGCTCAATATACAGATTGAATAACATGGGGGTTACCAGTGCATATGATGCAGAAAATGTGTGAAGGGACTGTGAAAGATTTGTATTCGCCCATTCAGCTGGCAATCCAATGTGAGGAACTAGACGTGGCAACAGGGTACGTGATAGACAAACAGTATTTACAGTGGGTAGAAAATGTTATGAGTGTGGTCGTATGGGACATGTGCAGAGGCAATGTACCCATTCACCAAGGAATAGAGGAAGGGGTGGAAATCAGCAGCCTGGAGGATGGATAAGTGGAGTTAGTAGATATGGACAATTGTTAAATGGCAGAGCCCAAGACCCACCTAAGGGAGCTCCTATTTAATTTCAATGCTACAAATATTATGCAGAGGTGGAATGTTCAGTGGTAGAATCCAGGGAACTAAAGAGTTAGACCCACCACTTTATAGGTTGCATGGAGTGGGGGATAAGGAGGTCAAACCTTTGGCATCAGTGACAGTTGACTTTTGCATAGAGGAAGTCCGAATTGATGCATGCATGGAGGTAGTATCATGGGTAAGTGAGGGCTACAACATGATCCTAGGAGTAGATTTCTTGCCCCAACATCATGCCAAAATTGACCTTGGACAACAAACTGTGGGACTTGGTGGAATGTTATTTCAGCTAAGGGAAACTGTTGTCAATGCAGACTTGTCGCGGGGGGCATTCAACATAATGAACAAACCAATTGAGGCTTAATTCGCATGAGTGTGTGTCTAGTGGCATCGGGAAGTCGCTTTGGGTAAGTGTAGAGTCAAGTCTACCTGTGGGTGCGGTATGTGTTATTGAACCATTGGAGGATAATGAAGTTTTGGATCCATTAGGTTGTTTTGTGAAACTTAGTATTGTATGCATACAAGAGGGAAAAGATGGGCAAGTAGTCCCTGTGAACACTGATAATTTTAGCACTGTAGATGTGAATTTCAGAAAAGGAGCTTTAGTAGCATATTTGGATGCACCAGATGACAAAGACTAGTGTTCGAGAGGTAGGCATAAAGATCAACCACAAACTGCCAATAGAACTGCATTGCATAACAAAGTTAGGAAGAGAAAAAAAGCGTATGGAAGAATTGTTGTGGGAATTTAAGGATTAGTTTTTTCTGCGAGGGCCATTACCAGGAACTGCATTTGTTCAACATATGATATCAACAGGGAATGAAGCACTTGTTTAGTGTAAACAATACAGAATACTGAGGTATTTGCAGCTGATTGTGGAGGACTTCATTGATCAGCAGCTTGCGGACAGTATTGTAGAGAATCGTAATAGTTGCTGGGGAGGGGGGCATTGCCATTGTGCAAAAACAATCTATGGGTGGAACTAAGAAATTCAGGTTCTGTTCTGACTAACGATACCTCAATAATAAGACAGCAATGGACGCATACCCCATTCCAAACATATCAGAGACCTTGGATCACTTAGCACAGTACTAATACTTCCCTAAGATGTATTTGTCAAGTGCTTATCATCTGTTAGAGGTGGCTCTTGAGGATCATCCAAAATCTGTTTTCTCTACTCCTGGAGCCCATTATCAGTATATCAGAATGGCATTCAGTTTGAAAAATGCTCCGGCAACATTTCGGAGTTTGCTAGACACTGTCTTGAAGGGTTTGAAACCACAGCAGTGTCTGATCTATTTGGATGACATTATAGTGTTTTCACATAGTATGGATCAACATAGACAGTGGTTAAGGAGTGTCTTTATGAGGTTAAGAGTAGCTTGTTTAACGTTGAACCTGGAGAAGTGTCATTTTGCATCGGAAGAAGTGAAATATTCAGGTCATTTCATCAGTAAGGATGGAGTGTGAACAGGTCTGAGGTTGATACAGGCTGAAAGGGATTTTCGGGAGCTGAAGACAGTTAAGGAAGTGCAATCATTTGTTGGAATTTGCAATTTCTATCGAAAGTTTCTGAAGGGTTTTGCAGATCTAGCACAACCATTTATGCGATTGTTATGGAAAGGTGTGAAATCTGAATGGACAGAAGAGGTCAGAAAGTGTTTGACAAACTGAAAGAAGTGTTAATATCAAGTCCGGCAAGTCCGGTTCTTGTGTGCCCAGATTTTGAAAAGGAATTTATTCTAGCATTCAATGCATCAAATCAGGCTTTAGGGTGTGTTCTCAGTCAGGAAATTTATGTTAAAGAACATAGCCTATGCGTCTAGGTAGTTGAATGGAGCAGAGAGGAATTACTCAACAAAAGAGAGGGAGATGCTTAGCGTAATCTATGGAATTGCATATTTTAAATGTTATTTATATGGAAGAATATTTCAGGTAGTGACAGATCACGCTGCATTGAAGTAGTTGTTGGGGTTGAAGGATCCGTCCACTAGACTCGCTAGGTAGGCTGTGAGGCTTAGTGAATTCGACTATGAGATGGTGCTCAAGCCTGGGAAGAAGCACAGTAATGTGGATACACTAAGTAGGAAGGTGGTGAAGGTAGAAGTCATAGGTTAAGACCTAACAGTATGACAAGAATTACAGAACACAGACAATGACTGTAAATTGTATTGGACACAGCCACAATTTAATATGTATGGCAGTCTTCTGTGCAGGGAAATGAAGTTAGGGCCAAGGGTAGTAGTGCCAGCGAAGCTGAGAGATGAGGTTTTAAAAAAAGCACATGATCATGTGTTATCTCGTCATGGTGGGAGTAGAGCAATGAATAGGAGAGTGGCAGAGAGGTACTGGTGGAGGGGTACGAAAGTAGATGTGGATCAGTATGTCAAGAATTGTATACCATGTCCACAGAGTGCAGATTTGTGTCGGAAACAGTTACAACTACAACGACTGCCGGAAGCGACATGTCCGTTTTCTATGTTGGGAATTGATGTCTTAGGACCTTTCAGCCAAACACCACCGGGGAACAGATTCATTCTGACAATAATAGACCATTTTTCGAGGTATGTGGAGATGGTGGCTATGCCAAATCAACAGGCAACAATGGTCACGCAAGTGTTAGTAAATAACTGGATTTTGGAGTTTGGTGTACCGGATACAATAATTACTGACCAAGGGACCAACTTCATGTCAGATTTAATGAAGGAACTGTGTAAATTGTTGAAAGTAAGGAAGTTGAGGATGAGCATGTTGCATCCACAGGTGAACGGAAGGACAGAACGGGCACACAGAACAATCGGGAAGATGCTGAGTTTTCATGTGGATTCTCATCACCATCAGTGGGACGAGTATTTGAAGCACATTGTATGCACATACAATGCAAAAATCCATACCAATACCAATTTGTCTCCATTTGAGATAGTGTACGGGCGAAAAATGCTGTCACCGTTTGATTTAGTGAAGCTACAGATAGGAAGGACCGGTGACTCCGTATGCCAATTTGTGAGGACAATTCGAGATGCTTGGAAATGGGTACAAAGGGAGAATATGGAGAATATGAAGGCTCTGGAAAGGCAGTAAGATGCAGTGAAGTGGAAAGGAAGTTTACCACAGTATAGAGTAGGGCCAAAAGGGAAAACAGAGAAGTTCATCATGAGGTATCAAGGGCCATATCAACTAGTTGAAACCACATTCCGCATTAATGTTGAGCTTCAGCTGTCAACTAGAACAACGATAGTACACATTGGGAGGTTGCGGCTATTTAAGTGTTGTCCAGATGTGATTCCAGGCATGTCACAGGAAGGGACGAGGAAGAAAGAGAGAGTAGAGAGAGGGAAAACCAGGAAGATAGATTATAACATGATGTACCATATACTTTGCGATCCAGAAAGTAGTAGAGTATTTGTAGTTTTTTTGTTTTATTGTTATGTATCATTTTGTGTAGATTAGTTAGGAATTGTATTTCTTATGTTTTCTGTGTTTTCAAGTATTGTGAGCCTGCTGGTGACAGCAGTCTTTTTGAAGGGGGAGGAAGGGTGATGGTGTTCCCTGTCCTCAGGGAGCATTGAGCAAGTTGGCAGGAGTAAAAACTGAGGAGGTATTGCTGATCTCGTTAGTTAACAGCCGGTACGCCGAGATGACAAGGGAGGAATTACGGAGCTGCCATAGAGGGAAGGTAACAGTATGTCCAGCCAGGTTGATAAGCACTAATCCAGACATGTGTACGGTGGAGTTACTTTTAGCCAGCAGGAAAGAAATAGACTATCCAAGGGACATGGTGGAGCCGAAATTGAGCTTGCAAAGGGTTGGGATGTATTGGATCTTCTCCAACTACGAAAAATTATAGTAGTAGCAAGTTGTTTGGAGCAGAGAGTATTTGCAGAAGCAAAACATATAGAGCTTGAGGGGAGTGGAATTTTAATCACTGGAACAGCGTGTAACTTAAAGGACCAACCTTCCATCTACCAGTGCCTATTTCAGGAGTCACGAAATTGAATGTTACACAGCCACAGCTGTACTGGCAGGAAGCAACTTTAGAGTTTTTGCCAAGGCGGAATCTGACTTTGTTAAATCAGACTCTGGAACTAGGTCTGTTGAGATCTGTAAACCAGTTCATTTCAGAGCAAGAGGGCCACATTTCAGCCGAACATCTTGTACAACATGTCGCTCAATATAGGGAGAGGCAACAAGTAACGATCGGTTTGAGCACCTCTGTGCCAAGTGCCATCGCATCCTTAACTTTGTTGCATGTTGGTTTCATTCTGACCAGGCAGAGAGCCAATTCCAAGAGGGAGCCAACGGTAGTACAAATCCCAGTGGATTGGATACCGAGGGCATAAAATGGTTAGATAAGGGGTTGATCGAGTGTTAAGTGGAGTGGTTCTGCTAGTTTTTGTTTGTGCATAATGAGCAATTTAGAGTAAGAAGCAGCATAACTGTTGGTATTTTCCATTTTTTAAAATTTCATCTACAAGACACTTTAAATCTAGTTCCACAAATATGATTCCCTTTGCTGCTAACTAAGAATTTTTTCTTTATCTGATACAGGAGCTGAGTGTACTTAAGAAACATGTAACGTACGCTAACTTTGTACAGGGATATCCCGCATGACTTTTCAAAGTTCACTTTAAGTCGGGTTAAATTCTGAGAAGGTCAGCACAATCATTGTCATATTTACTACATATACTGGAGAGAATATACAGTTCTCCCATGATTAACAATCAGTTATGAAATGTGATACAGGACATGAGGATCCTAGAGTGGAAATCACTGAGTCCATAGAAGCAAATACAATAACAAATTTTACTTCTCACAACAATTATTGCAGACACACTAGCAATAGGTACCCTTGACAATGTAAAGGTGAAACAGTATATACACTCCTGGAAATTGAAATAAGAACACCGTGAATTCATTGTCCCAGGAAGGGGAAACTTTATTGACACATTCCTGGGGTCAGATACATCACATGATCTCACTGACAGAACCACAGGCACATAGACACAGGCAACAGAGCATGCACAATGTCGGCACTAGTACAGTGTATATCCACCTTTCGCAGCAATGCAGGCTGCTATTCTCCCATGGAGACGATCGTAGAGATGCTGGATGTAGTACTGTGGAAAGGCTTGCCATGCCATTTCCACCTGGCGCCTCAGTTGGACCAGCGTTCGTGCTGGACGTGAAGACCACGTGAGACGACGCTTCATCCAGTCCCAAACATGCTCAATGGGGGACAGATCTGGAGATCTTGCTGGCCAGGGTAGTTGACTTACACCTTCTAGAGCATGTTGGGTGGCACGGGATACAAGCGGACGTGCATTGTACTGTTGGAACAGCAAGTTCCCTTGCCGGTCTAGGAATGGTAGAACAATGGGTTCGATGACGGTTTGGATGTACCGTGCACTATTCAGTGTCCCCTCGACGGTCACCAGAGGTGTACGGCCAGTGTAGGAGATCGCTCCCAACACCATGATGCCAGGTGTTAGCCCAGTGTGCCTCGGTGGTATCCAGTCCTGATTGTGGCGCTCACCTGCACGGCGCCAAACACGCATACGACCATCATTGGCACCAAGGCAGAAGCGACTCTCATCGCTGAAGACGACACGTCTCCATTCGTCCCTCCATTCACGCCTGTCGCGACACCACTGGAGGCAGGCTGCACGATGTTGGGGCGTGAGCGGAAGACGGCCTGACGGTGTGCGGGACCGTAGCCCAGCTTCATGGAGACGGTTGCGAATGGTCCTCGCCGATACCCCAGGAGCAACAGTGTCCCTAATTTGCTGGGAAGTGGCGGTGCGGTCCCCTACGGCACTGCGTAGGATCCTACGGTCTTGGCGTGCATCCGTGCGTCGCTGCGGTCCGGTCCCAGGTCGACGGGCACGTGCACCTTCCGCTAACCACTGGCGACAACATCGATGTACTGTGGAGACCTCACGCCCCACGTGTTGAGCAATTCGGCGGTACGTCCACCCGGCCTCCCCCATGCCCACTATACGCCCTCGCTCAAAGTCCGTCAACTGCACATACGGTTCACGTCCACGCTGTCGCGGCATGCTACCAGTGTTAAAGACTACGATGGAGCTCCGTATGCCACGGCAAACTGGCTGACACTGACAGCAGCGGTGCACAAATGCTGTGCAGCTAGCGCCATTCGACGGCCAACACCGCGGTTCCTGGTGTGTCCGCTGTGCCGTGCGTGTGATCATTGCTTGTACAGCCCTCTCGCAGTGTCCGGAGCAAGTATGGTGGGTCTGACACACCGGTATCAATGTGTTCTTTTTTCCATTTCCAGGAGTGTAATAGTAGTAGTAAATATGTCTTAAGTACATGCCAACAAAAACAAGGTTAAGAGTAATTAGAAGTCAACAAAGTGACTGGGCTTTTCCAAAAAAAGGGGGGGGGGGGGTTAATAATGTAGCAGCAAGATAGGAAAGTTAGATTTGGTCCTACATTTCTGAGCACACAAGTTACAGCAAAGCATGGACCTGTTGACAGGTTGACAGTAAGTTACCCTGACCACAGTTGCAACGTAGAATGGAGGCTACAGGGCCGCCAAACTGCTGAAAAGAGTAAATGCAACAGTTTGCATGGGGCAAGTTACAGGCAGAAGGGGCCCACTGGCACAATGTAGTTGTCATACATACATTACTCGGAGTGACACATTAGCAAAATAGAGGCACACTGCCACATATATATAGGTGCCAGTTTTCTAACGAGGGGATTCAAGTGTGGCAGCTCTCCTGGATGGCAGGGCGTGTCACACCACCTGCTACATGCAGTAGCAGATGGGGCACCAGCATTCCAGTCCATGGTGGGTCGCTGGTTTGACCCTCTGAGGCCAACACGGAGTCTGTAACCAGCCAGCAACGGGCCACTCAATGGCTCAATACTGTGGGCAGTCTTGTTAGCTCCCAACATACACTGCAGGCATCCCAAGGTGAAGGCCACTGTGTCGGCTGCCAGCACTTACTGACGTTGTCAAAACATCGCTGCTGAACACAGCTGGCACGCCAGAGTGCGTTGCACAGGTCACTGTGGTAGCCCTTCCATACCAAGCTGTTTTGCAGGCACTGAAGTGGCGTCCTCAGCATGCGGGACCCTGTGATGCAGACAGTGAGGAACGCAGCACTGTAGTTGGGAATAATAAAACACTTGAAGATCATGGCTGAGTTTTAATACAGCACAGAGAGAGAGAGTGAGAGAGAGAGAGAGAGAGAGAGAGAGAGAGAGAGAGAGAGAGAGAGAGAGAGAGAGAGATCTATTGTTGACGAAGGCCGTAATGCCCGAAAGCTTTGTTTGTGACAGTCTTTTTGTTGTGCCTAGCCAGTTTACCCTTCCCATTCTTGTTGAGGCCTACACCTGCTAATGGTCTTTCAGATCATGGTGCACAGCTACTTACAGTACATGACATAGCTCCATGCAGTATATCAAATCAGAATTTCAAAGCAGTGTGTTCAATTAACAATATAAATATTGCAAACTTTAGGGAAAGCCTACAGCAGCTAGACTGGGATGAAGTGTATATGGAACCCGATGCAAACTTGAAATATAACTTATTTCACGATACATTTTTAAGGGTATTTGAAAAATGTTTTCCCAAGAAAATAGTTAAACATAATTCCAAGAAAACATATAAAAAACCTTGGCTAACTAAAGGAATAAGAATATCTTGCAACTGTAAAAGAGAACTGTATCTAACAGCAAGAGGGAGTACTTACCCCGAAATTGTTCAATATTATAAAAACTATTGTGTGGTACTAAGAAAAGTTATTAAAAAGTCCAAAAGCATGTGTATCATGTCTGAGATCAGTAACTCTGATAATAAAATTAAAGCAATTTGGAATATTATTGAAAAGGAAACAGGGCAACGAAGAGCACAGGAAGACTTTAGTGCTATAAAACTGAATGACAAGTGTACTAACAAACAATCAGAAATTGGAAATACTTTCAATAATCATTTTTTAAATGTCATGGAGAAAATAGGATCTAGATCTTCACTAAAAGAGGCAAGGCTTCTAATAGAAGAGGCCATACCTGTGCAGTTTGAAAAAACTGTATTTCCACCAACCTCTCCCTCTGAAATCATTAAAATAATAAACTCACTGAAAAGTAAAAGCTGTTACAAAATTGATGGCATTTCCAGCAAGATACTTAAAGCTTGTTCCCCACAGATAAGTAGGATTCTCAGCCACGTATGTAATAGCTCTTTGGAGCAGGGTGTTTTCCCCGATAGACTGAAATATGCCATTGTAAAACCATTGCATAAAAAGGGGGATACGTTGGATGTCAACAAGTATCGCCCAATCTCTCTTCTGACAGCTCTATCAAAAATTTTTGAGAAAGTAATGTATTCAAGAGTAGCCTCCCATATTTGAGAAAATAAAGTACTAACAAAATGTCAGTTTAGTTTTCAGAAAGGCTTTTCGACAGAAATTGCGATATACGCTTTCACTGATCAAATATTAAATGCTCTGAATAACTGGACATCACCCATTGGTATTTTTTGTGATGTCTCAAAGGCCTTTGATTGTGTAAATCATGGAATTCTTTTAGATAAGCTAAATCATTATGGTTTGAGGGGGGCAGTGCACAAATTGTTTAATTCATACTTAACTGGAAGAATGCAGAAAGTTGAAATAAGTGGTTCATATAATGTTAAAACAACAACTGATTCCTCAAACTGGGGGGCTATCAAGTACGGGGTCCCACAGAGTTCGGTCTTAGGTCCTTTACTGTTCTTGATATACATTAATGACTTACCATTCCATATTGATGAAGATGCAGAGTTAGTTCTTTTTGCTGATGATACAAGTATAGTAATAACATCCAAAAACCAAGAACTAAGTGATGTAATTGTAAATGATGTTTTTCACAAAATTATTAAGTGGTTATCAGCAAACGGACTCTCTTTAAATTTTGATAAAACACAGTATATACAATTCCGTACAGTAAATGGCACAACTCCAGTAATAAATATAGACTTTGAACAGAAGTCTGTAGCTAAGGTAGAATTTTCAAAATTTTTAGGTGTGTCCATTGATGAGAGGTTAAACTGGAAGCAACACATTGATGGTCTGCTGAAATGTCTGAGTTCAGCTATGTATGCTATTAGGGTTATTGCAAATTTTGATGATAAGAATCTCAGTAAATTAGCTTACTATGCCTACTTTCATTCACTGCTTTTGTATGGTGTCATATTCTGGGGTAATTCATTGTTGAGTAGAAAAGTATTCATTGCTCAAAAACGTGTAATCAGACTAATTGCTGGAGCCCACCCACGGTCATCCTGCAGACATCTATTTAAGGATCTAGGGATCCTCACAGTAACCTCAGAGTATATTTATTCACTTATGAAATTTGTTGTTAATAATCCAACCCAGTTCAAAAGTAATAGCAGTGTACATAGCTATAACACCAGGAGAAAGGATGATCTTCACTATGGAGGGTTAAATCTGACTTTGACACAGAAAGGGGTAAATTATGCTGCCACAAAAGTCTTTGGTCACCTACCAAACAGCATCAAAAGCCTGACAGATAGTCAACCAACATTTAAAAATAAATTAAAAGAATTTCTATATGACAACTCCTTCTACTCATTGGCTGAATTTTTAGGTATAAATTAAGGGAGGGTGAAAAAAACTTAAACATTAGTGTCATGCAATATTTTGTGTAATGTAATATCTTGTACAGACATCTTTCATTAACCTGGCACATTCCACATCATTACAAAGTGTCGTATTCATGATCTATGGAACAAGTATTAATCTAATCTAATCTAATCTAATCTAATCCTAGCTGCGACTCAGCATCTCCACTATATGATGAGTAGCAACTTTCCTTTTCATAATATTGTTACAATGAACCATTTCAATGGTAGTACGATAATTTAGTTGTTTTCCCAGCCCGTTTTGCTGAGGTGTGTAACTTATGGTAAACTAGATGTACACTCCCTTCTTCAAAGGATTTCATCATTTCATATGAAATATATTCACAATGACTGTCACATTTAAACCTGCTGCTTTTCGTGTTAAAATGAGCTGTAACCATTCCATAGTATACTGTAAAATAATGAAACACATAAGACCTTGACTGAAAGTATAAGCTGCTGTAAAGCGAGTATAATCATCAGTGAAAGTCCCTGGATAATTCTTTCCATTAAATGGAAAAGGCATTATAGGATCAAGAACATTACTATGTTTCAGTTCTAGTGGTTGTCTGGCTTGAACATAAACTGAATATGTGGTAATTGTACTGGTATGCACTGGCAGCTTGGATCGGTATGCACTGGCATTTCCAGTCCGAGCTGCCGCCAAGGCTCCACTCGAAATATCATTGTGTAATTGAGATGGAAAGCTTGCTAATCATAGGCCATATATTGCATATTGCACCAGAAGTCGGAAATTGATGACACAGTTTTAAAGTGGCTGAAGATCATGCCATTTAAACATTACTTTAGAAGCAACAATGAACCTCTTATCAGACACCATAAGCCTGATGGGTATTATATTAGACCATAAAGGACAAACTCGTACCATACTTGAAGTTTAGTAGGGTCACATACTTATTTTGAAAGTACCCCTACTAGTTAAATTCTTTATAGATTCTGTTGTAGGGTTTTGCTTATGAGGTGGCTGCTCGGGTCAGTTACACCAAACAACACCTTATTATCAGGAGTTCATTTATTCACCTCTTTACACAACCAAGGCTTACAAAGAACTGGATGGCGGAACTGCACAAAGATAATGTTTAGCTTAGTTCAAAGATGATACTCATATCGGTACTGGTGTCTACCTCATCGGCGCCACATAGCCCCCATCCCACCCCACCCACAGTACGGATACTCTTGAGAGGCCGGGGGGTTGGGGGGCGTGACTAAGGCGTCGGCAGGGGTCAGGTCGACAGTGTCGTCGGAGAGCTGAGTGGGCAGGTGTCGTGACGGAAGGTCCATCCATCGAACCTGGAAGCCGTTGAAGTGCGCTGGGCATGCTGGTGGAGCAGCGACAGGTAGGCCGGCAGTTTGCAGGAGGAACGGAGCGACAACGACGATGTCTCTGGTGGGCGTGGCAAACACATGAAGCATGTCCAGGTCAACTTTGGGCGAGAGGGGAACACATTTCACTAGGTGGCAGGGAATGTCGGAGGTTGTGTCCTGAGCACTGGATGAAGGGAAACACACGACGAACAGTGTATCGTCGCGTAGTATTATAGAGATGTCGTGGGTTATGTCCGGGGAACAGGCACAAACACCTCGAGCAAGGGCACATTCAAGATGGGGGAGCGTGATATACCTCGATAGGGCAAGGCAGGCAAAGGGGGAGAGGTCGAAGGGACCAGCGAAGGGCCCAGCGGCGGGGATGTGACAGTAGGTAAGCTCGACATGGGGAGCGCGGGGTCACTCGACACAGTGCGTGAGACCGGAGTAGAGAGCAAGGTCGGAGGAGAGCTCGACGAATGGAGATGGAGGCCACTCGATTGAGTGTGTAAGACTGGCCTGGAGTGAGTGGCCAGAGCATCGTGAGCCATGACAGTGAGTGGCGTGGTCGTGGCCTGAAGGGGGGTAGGAAGAGGCTCAACATGAGCGGGCTTAAGTCTGTTGTTAGAGACTGTGACAGCTGCATCTTTTATCTGGATGTCATAGGTGTTGGCTGAGCGCTGGAGAACCCAGTATGGGCCGATATATGGAGGTTGGAGGGGAGCACGGACAGTGTCAGCTTGGAGCATGATGTATTTGCAATTGTCCAGAGATTTCGGGACGTGAACCTTAGGGTGGGAGTGGCTGGCAGGCAGAGGGATATGGAGGTTGATGAAGTGGCATCTGACACGGCCCACAAAGGAAGGTAAGTCAGACTGAGGGAGAGAAGTGGAAGGGCTCACAAGTTCGCCAGGGAGAACAATGTTCTGGCCGTATAAGAACTCAGCTGTTGTGTCCTTGAAGTCTTCCTTATAGATTGCGTGAATGCCGAGTAGCACAAGGGGAAGGGCCTCCGTCCATAGAGTGTCATGGCATTGAAGAGCCGCCTTGAAAGTGCAGTGCCAGCACTCAACTAGCCCATTACTTTGCGAGTGATATGCTGTGGTATGGATGCGCTGGATGCCACAGATGTTACAAATCTCGTTAAACAGGGCTGACTCAAATTGTTTGCCCTGGTCAGTCATGATGATAGCTGGACATCCGAAATGCGATACCCATGATTTGTTGAAAGCTCAAGCAACAGTTTCTGGCGTAATATTGGGGAGAGGGACAGCCTCGACCCAGCGAGTTGTTCAGTCGATAGACGAGAGGACATAACGAAAGGGAGGGAGAGGGCTGACAATGTCAATATGAATACGCTGTAAACGCCCAGGAGGGATCGAAAACTCTCCAAGGGGAAGTGAAGTGTACTTGTGTACTTTGCAGCGTTGGTACTCGACACAGGAACGTGCAATTGCTGGCAGTCCTTGTTGACATTTCTCCACACAAAGCACTCCACAACGTGGCGGGCGGATGCACGAACACCGGGGTGGGCTAAATTATGCAGTGCATTGAAGACAGCTCGACGGAGTGTGGTTGGCATGAGGGGGCATAACGTGCCCGTACTGTCATCACACCAGATCTCACCAGAAATGCCACGGAAGGTGGTGCGGAGGAAGTGTAGTGAAGAGGTAGAGTCTGAAATCAGGTCTTGTGTGTCCTTGTTGGTGTGTTGAAGGCTAGGCCGTTTAGAGACGTATAACAGCGAATGAATGGAGTCGAATCGTGAAAGGAAATCAGCAACTATATTGTCAGCACCTTTTAAGTGTCTGACATCAGTGGTGAGCCGAGATATGAAGTCCATGTATCTGAAGCGGGCGAGGAGGCGGGTCTGCTGGCAGGTTTGTAATGCCCACAGCCAGGGGTTTGTGGCCCGTTAAAACATAGAAAGGGCGTCCCTCAACGTCAGTCTTCAAATGCTGGATCCTGTCAAATGTGGAATATTTCCATTGTGCGTTGGTGAGCTTGAGTCAGAAGAACTGCTGAGGCGAAGTCTGGCCGTCTATTGTCTGGCTAAGGACAGCGCCGATGGCAGTACCGCTTGCGTCTGCGGTGATGAAAAGCTGTGCATTGGGATGAGGATGCACGATGGTGCAAGAAGACTTTTGAGGACGGTGAAAGAGTCATTCATAGCAGGGGTCCATGGAATGGTCCGAAATCCAGAAGTGTGGGTGCCTGCCAAGGCGTCCGTCAGTGGAGCCTGAATCTTCGCAGCCCGAGGTAGATGTTGGCGATAATAATTAACCGTTCCCAGAAAGTGCCAGAGCTCTTTGAATGACGCAGGTCTGGGTAGGTTTAGTATTGTTTGTACCCTCTCAGGGGTCGTTAAAATGCCGTTGGTTAGAGAACCAAAAACCAACAAAAGTGACAGCGGGTTGATGTAGCTGCAGTTTGTCCTGGTTGGTCTCGATGCCTGCTGCCGTGAGTGTTCATAACAGTTTGCACATTTCGAATGTTGTACTCAATGGTGGAGCTGAACACATGAATGTCATCAAGGTATGCAAAGCAGAATTTTAGGTCGAATAGCACTTTGTTGATGAAGCGTTTTTCAGACTGAAGGGCATGAATCAAAACTGAAATAACCTGATTGGGGTGGTGATTGCTGTCTTCTCGATGTCTTCAGGTGCCATGGGGATCTGGTGGTAGGCCCGTTTGCAATCAGTGACCGAGAACGTGGTCGCACCTGCGAGGGAACTGGTAAAGTTGGCAATGTTGGGTATGGGGTAGGTGTCCATAATTGTTTATGTGTTTAGTCGACGGTAGTCTCCGCATATGCGCCAGGACCCGTCTTTCTTGGGTGTCATATGAATGGGCATAGACCAGCTACTGGCTGAGGGTTCAATGATGCCCGAGCTTAGAAGTTGAGAAATCTGCTTTTTAAGGTCTGAGAGGTGCTCGGAACAAAGTCGACATGGTTTACTGGAGATCGGGGGGCCTGACGTGAGGCGAAGCTTGCGAACCGTGCTGTTGGTGATAATGGAAATGTTGCCGGCGGCACGGGAGTCGGTTTCTTTACAATGTGTGGCGGGCAGGGCAGGCGAGGTGTCGTGGTGTTCGGAGCCACTCGGCAGATCCGACGGGAGCCGAGGCGGTGAAGTATCAACGTGACAATATGGCCACCGGCCTGAAGCAGTGGCACCGTGGTCGGGTGAGCTCGGTAGCGGTCGTGAAGCATTAGTGAGTCCATTGTCCGAGGGCGCGGCCTGTGGCGGCATGGTCGCCTGGTGAGTGTCGCCAGTGCACTGTTTGTGTTGTCAGTGGCGGTCACACGACGGCGCTCAGGAGCCGAAGTTGCATAGTTTGAGGTGCTGTCCGCGAGGGAAGGGGTAGGAGCTGTCAGTTCAGGAACACGTGACGCTCGTCGCGCATGCACACTTGTGTCTGGCCGAGTGTCAAATGCTGCCGTGTTAGGGGAGTGTGGTTCTGTGGAACCGCCAGTAAACGTTATGGTAGACTTGATAGCACAGCTGCAAGGGGTAGTGGGAGGTAAGCACACAGAGGCTCGATTGCTGGGACTACAAGCAGATTCGGCACACTTACTGACCTTGCTTTGTCCTTGCTGCAGTGTCTGTAATTCCTTTGCTGCGTCGGAGAGCTGGAGCTGAGTTTCGTGAAGCCGGAGGGAGAGCTTGAAGTTTTCCTTGCGTAGGCGAGCAACGTTTTCAAGCTCGACAAGGCACTTGTGCATTGTTTCTTGTAACGTCGTCGACAGAGACGAGCATGTACGGATGAGATGAGCCCAGACCGACGTGCTCGATGGAGCACAGGGGAAGTGAATTTTGGACGGGTGATGAAACACGGTGTTTCCTCTAGGTCCGGTGAAAGTTTGTGGTATCGCAAGAAGTCAATGCCTAGTATCGGTTCCTCAATATCGCAAATTAAATAAGTTCAGTCGAGTTTGCAGTTTGCAGAGAGTGAGACAACGTGGGAGGTTGAACCCGAACATTGTAATTTAGTTGAATTCACGGCTTGCAGTGATGTATGATGAGGGCAGATGTTCATCGACACTAAGGACGTAGGCAGCAGTGAAACATTGGTGTTCTGTGTCCACTAGGAAGAAGTATCCCGACGAAATGTCTTTAATATAAAGTCGTCCATAATTATCCAATTGTTCCCGGACGGAATGGAGCACTGGGAGGTGCCTGTCATGTTGTGCGCAGGAGGTGGCACCCGGACCTGTCTGTGATTGGCGTTTGGGAAGCAGCAAGTTGGTCTGCAGTTTCGTGCCGCCTCACCAAACCGTGTGTGGAAGTAACAGTATGGGTAGTGCGGTTGCATTTCCTCATGAAAGTTGGTTGCCAGAGGCGATGGCTGAGGTTCAGTGGCCGCAGCAGGTTCAGTTGCAGGAGGGTGCGTGACCGTGGGCAGAGCCGGTGACGTCCCAGCTGCTTGTTTACTGCTTCCCGGAGCGAGCGGAACAGTCAGTACAGTATGGCCTCGGCCCCGTGACCAAGAGCCTGAACCTGAGACTTGTCAGGTAGGCAGTGGCTGTCGAAATAGAGCAGTGATGCCTCGTGTAGCTTGTCAGCAATTGTCATTTTTTGCTCGACAGGTTCAGGAGACCTTTGAGCCAGAGCAAAGCGAATGTGAGGAGGTAGTTTATCTGACCAGATGGTGAGGAGAGCTGTGTCAGAGAGTAGATCATCGCTGACCAAGGCCTGTAGCCGTATCCAGAGTTGGGAAGGTTTGTCGTTGCCTAGTTGCTCGACGTGGAGCACTTGCCGTATTGCTGTCTGAGTTGAGCACGTGAGCCAATGTAGAACTGTCTTTTTGGCTAGAGTGTACTGGTTAGCTGAGTCCGGGATGTCGATCAGGTCAGCAGTCAAGTCCTCCTGGTCGTGTAGGTGGGTAATAAGGCACAGAGATCTGGTTGATTCGTCCAGTTTGAAATGGTCGAACACTTCGTCCACAATTTTGAACCAGGTTGTTGCCCTGTCGGGATTGAATGGCTGCTGCCTCGGTAAGTATTGTCGAATGTTCGGAAGAGCAGGTTGAGTTGAATTCGTCAGGGCACTGCCTGAAACGAGCTGCTGTTGTTTCAGTATTCCAGGAGTGTGTGTCTCCAGGGTATGTGGTGACGACAGCTGGTCGGGTGGCAGCGTGAAGGTGACACATTGTGGTTGAGCGCGATCCGGTGCAACGCGGAAGGCCGACACAGGTGAGACACCGTAATGTGTCGATTGTGGTTTCGGAAGCTCAACATGTTGCGAGTGTGTTTGGATAGACATGTCACAGAAGACCAACGTGAATGAGGCACCGAGATTTGCCGAGAACGGTAGCGGAAGCTTGACTGGAGCCGGTGCAGGCGACAGGTGAGAAAAAGTTCAAAGTTTGAAAATGCGTGCTAGTCTGCAGAAAGCTCGATGTACATCTGTGTACTGTGTTGCAGGGAGGCTGCGGAGGTGCGCATTGTCCAGAAGCACAGTGAGTAAAATGATGTCGAATGTTGGACGGAATGTGTGAATGTTCACTGTTCATAGTCACTCCACTCAAAATGGTGTGCGGATAAGGTGAATGTCATGGCACAAAACACTGGGGCATAGCAGTAGGACAGAGATGGAGGTCAGGCACAGATAACAATCTATTGTTCCTGTTGCAGGCCAAGGTATTGAAGCAGGAAAGCATGTGCTGATGCTGAACCGAGGAAGGTGCGGGTGTGTTCAGATGCTGAGGAGGTTGACCTGTGAACAAAGCAGTTCTGGCCACATGGCAGGAATCCCTGAGGCACTGCATGGATTGCGGTGTGGCAAATCATTGTCCTGGCGGTGGTAGGTTGCCCAACAAAGCATCTGCAGAAATCGCCATTGGTCCCTCACTGCATGGAGATCCGTAAGAGGTAACTGCACTGTTAATGAGGGAGGGCACATGTGCTGGGAACAAAGGTATCTGATAGCCAGAGTCATGCACACTCCTAACCTCACTTATTGTTGCAGGCTTGAAAACGTCCGGCGAAATTCGCATAATTGTCGAGTGAGGGGCATCATGTTGCAGTCCTGGAGGATGTACATTGTCCGCAACACAGTGCATGTTGATTACAAAAGCTGGCGTTAGGTGTTGGGCCGAAGCCATTGTTCAAATGTGATGTTGATGTAATACACACGAAAATAACCAATGCAGAGGCCACGGACACAGTAAAACAGCGAAAACGGAAGACGTTACAACTCGGGGTCACCAGTGAGGTTGATGCTTGGGTCAGTTACACCAAACAACACCTTATTATCAGGAGTTTATTTATTCATCTTTTTACACAAGCAAGGCTTACGAAGAACTGGATGGCGGAACTGCACAAAGATAATGTTTAGCTTAGTTCAAAGACGATACTAAGATCAATACTGGTGTCGACCTCATCGGTGCCATACATATAATACACTTGCTGTAATATGTCTGTGTTGTGGGAACAAACTAGTGGGAATTTATGCAGGCACAATTTGTTCTCATTACTTAGCTCTAATTGTAAAAGAAATACTGTAATGCTCTCTCACATAAACCTGAGATCATGATTTGCTCTAGACGTAGTTGGCAGAAAACTCAAGTCTTGATAGTCTTAGATATTATCTCCCACAGCAGTATAAAATAACATTTTTTTCCTCACTTTGCATTAAGCCCCTAACTAAGTGAACAATAGTGTCCACTGCCAATGACAACTGGAGCCACAATAGTTCACTGAAGCATCTCAAAAGGAATAGTGTTAGAAAATTCATGGTATTGTACATGCAAATGTGTGTTTAGAACATTTGTTCTGGTACCACTTGGGTGTTTTATATGCAGTCAATCAGATTTTATGAAATATTTCATTTGTTACCAAGATCTTGGTATCAATTTCATCCAGGTTTTGCAAATAATTATTATTCCTCAATGCACTGAAACTGTTGAAAGAGGAAAGGAGCAGCAGAAAAATACTTCATACAAAAGATATAAATATGGCAAAGTTATTATTTAACAAACTAGCTCACTTAAGCTTATGTGAGCAAATCATTCCTCAGTTCTAAAAAATGTTATATACTCAAGCGTCAAAGAAATTGGTATAGGCATGTGGTTGGCAACACCTATATAAGACAGCATGTGTCTGGCACAGTTGTTAGATTGGTTACTGCTGCTACAAAGGCAACTTATCAAGATTTAAATGAGTTTGAATGCAGTATTATAGTCAACATATGAGCGATGGGACATAACATCTCCAAGGTAGTGATGAAGTGAGGATTATCCCGTACCACCATTTCATGAGTGTACCATGGAAAAGATCCTGCAAGAATGTGATCAACAATGACTGAAGAGAAACATTCAATGTGATAGAAGTGCAACCCTTCCACAAATTGCTGCAGATTTCAGTGCTGGGCCATGAACAAATGTCAGAGTGCAAACCATTCAACAAAACATCATTGGTATGGGCTTTCAGAACCAATGGCCCACTTGTGTACCCTTGCTGACAGCACAACACAAAGCTGTACATCTCACCTAGGCCTGTCAACATTGACATTGGACTGTTGGTGACTGGAAACATGTTGTCTGGTCGAATGAGTCTCATTTCAAATTGTATTGAGTGGGTGGACATGTATGGGTATGGAGACAATCTTATGAATCCATGGACCCTGCACGTCAGCAGGGGACTGTTCAAGCTGGTAGTGGCACTGTAATGGTGTGGGGCATGTGCTGTTGGAGTGATATGCGACCCCTGATAACGTCTAGATATGATTCTGACAAGTGAGATGTACTTGAGCATCCATCTGATCACCTGCTTCCATTCATGTCCATTGTGAGTCCTGATTGACTTTGGCAATTCCAGCAGGACAAAGCAACACCCCGCACATCCAGAATTGCTACAGAATGCCTCCTTTTGGGTTTAAACACTTCCACTGGCCACCAAACTCCCCAGACATGAACATTGTTGAGCATATCTGGGATGCCTTGCAAAGTGCTCCTTCCCCTCGTACTCGTACGTAGTTATGGACAGCCCTACAGGATGCATGATGTCAATTCCCTCCAGCACTACCTCAGACGTTAGTTGAGTCAATGCTACATTGTGTTGCGGTACTTCTGCATGCTCTCAGGGCCCCTACACAGCAGTAGGCAGGTGTACAAGTTCTTTGGCTCTTCAGTGTACATTACCAGTTTTGCAATGCTACATAAATCTTATGTTTTGGTGTTCATTTGTATAGGCTACGGAATGAAGAGAATTTTACTTCAATACAGCATTCTTATGTACTTCTGCATGATAATTTAGTTTTAGGTTAATAATTGTGAACTCTGCTCTTTAATGTGCAAAATTAAACGTGTGATGTCAGGTTACCAATATTTCCAAGAGAGGAAAAATCATTATCTCAAATTATATAAACATTGTGTGATTCCATATTTGTAACCTCTCATTGTCGTCATAGATTGTTTAGTGAATCTTTGATTTCTCTCAAACAGTTTGTCATATAGTAACACGCACTGTATAGTAAACACTTACTGCTGTTTAAATGGTTCACTATTCTGTAACATTCTTATATGTAATGGTTACTCAACAGTTTATTTTGTAGTTTATGTTTCTCTCATCCTAAATGATTATGTAACCATACTTGTAGACATTTTTTGTAATATGTTTGTTCAGTCACAGCCCTCAATTCAAGTAATGTACTGCTTTCAGTTGGTGAGTAAGTAGAAGTGGATGCCTTTTTTTAGTGCATATGTGCACCTTTCATTAACTTGTTCTACACTGAAACCTAATAAGACTTTAAACAACAATGATAAGGTGTCACTAATGCTTCTTTAGGACTTAATGGCATTATTGGGTTTATATTTCAGTGTACTGTAAGCATATGAAGACTGATAAGCACCATTCAGTATTACAAATGGATCAACATTGTTTGTTGCGAAATGTTTCCATTGGATGCATGTCATCAGGGCAGCATTATTCCGCCTGTTTACTACAACACCCAAATCAACTCTCTTAAGGCACAGCTTTTGATTTTTGCTATAGGATGATATGTGATTTATTCATCTCATTACATACAATTTTCAAATCATTTGATTTGATGTACAGGAGACAGGTCAAGGTTTACAAAAGAAATTTTTTTCTCTGTTTTAAGAGAAATACAAAAGTTTACATTATATTTTACATTTGTAAGGTATAGCTACACAAGTACATAAAATAATACATGTAATACAAGCCCTGTGTTCAGACTGTGAAGCTGTCCTTAATGAATTCTTGGGCAGAATAACAACACTTTTCCACCAGAAGAGTAAAGAGCAATCTTTTCAGTGAACCAAGCTCCATCTTAAATATATTACTGCCTTTTATTGTATTGAAAGTTTTTGACCCCTATACTCTGGCGTTTGTGCATAAAGTTTTAAACAATGTGTTGGAAGTTTGAAATTATCTCTGTGGTGAGTGCTGTAGTGTGGTCAAAACAGAATGTGTCTAGTGTATGTTGTTTTTTGTATAAGAACATCACCACCCCATACATGCAAAGTGAGGGGACAGATAGTATTTTTAAATTTTTAACAGTGGTCGACAGGATTCCCGTTTTTTTGCAACAAACATGTTTCTAATTACTTTCTTTTCTAATACTAGGAGCCAAGTGACATTTACTGAATTTCCCTGGAAGATTATGCCATAACGAATAAGTGACTCAAAGTAGCAGTGATAAACTATCTTTCTGGTATCTATGCTTGTGGTGCCTGAGAAAATACACTTTGCAAATGCTAAGTTGTTCAGTTTATTTGCTAATTAATCTATGTGTGCCTTCTATTTTAAATTTTTATCAAGATTTAGGCCAAAGAACTTCACATGGTTTGCTTCTGTGATATCCTGATCATTGCAAGTTATCTTTATTTCAGTCCTTTCTACTGATTTAGCTTCAAATTGCATCACTTTGGTTTTAGTTACATTTAGTTTTAGTCCATTTTGATAGAACCAAGATTTGAGTTTTTCTAAAGTATTTTTGTCTTTTTCTGGGATACTTTCAGATACATTGTTTTCAATTAGAACTGCTGTATCATCAGCAAATAAGACTGAATGAACATCAATAGCAAGTGGTAAGTCATTTACATAAAAAAGAAACCGATAGGGCCCAATATCAAACCTTGTGGGATCCTTGGGGAACTGTTTTCCAGTCTGAGGAATAATTGGTTCAATTTGAAGCTAAAATTACTCTTTGTTTCCTATCTGACCATTTTAAAGCAGTGTCCCCAACTCCATACATCTGTAATTTGTGGAGGAGTAATGCATGGCAAGATGGCGTCTAGTGTGGTTGTTCATAGTGATCAATGGAAAAAAGTTACAGTTTTGCCATAAAAAAAGGGAACTGTGGGAAGTGTGACAGTGAAATAGCAAAATTAAATGAACGCATTTCAAGTATACAAAAAATCGTGGAAGTCCTAAGACATGGAATTTCACAACTAAGAAATGAAAATACCGAGCTGCAGAAGGTGTGTCGTGTTCGTAACGATAAAACTGTAAGTAAATTGCAAACTGGAGCTGTAGAGAATCTCGAGAAGTGGAAAGGATGTGCAAAACATGTATCTAACTTTGTAAATGATAACATGTTTGCCGAAAGAAAATAGAAAAGATCGAACTAAGTATCCTGATTTACAAAAACAGTTCGTTCTCAACTGATTTGCCAAGTCACTTAAATACTGTATCCTGTGCCAGTAACATACAGAGTGTTCAACACACCAGCCAGACAGAACCATTGGAATCCTTCAATGCAGGGGAAGAGGATATAGCAGAAGTTCCGAAGCTCAAACCAACAGTAGGCCTACATGTCCACAGTGAATGTACCCTGTTACTAAGTAAGGCTAATTGTAAAAATGTTGCAGATTTAAAAAGATTAAACCACTCACAATTTTCTGTCAGAACATGGGCCTAAGAGGACTTAAAAATTCACTAGACCAGCGACTAATAAACATAAATGATATTGAAAGAGAAAAGCAACCAGATTTACTATGCTTCACTGAACATCATGTCACTCGTGGCATTCAGATGTTGTGCTTAGACAGATTCAGTTTAGCATCTCAGTATTGCAGATCCAACACGGAGAGGGGCAGAACAGTGATTCATTTCAGAAATAATGTGGTATTTAGAACTCTTGACATAAGCAAATTTTGTATTGAGCAGCACTTTCAAGTGTGTGGTATAGAACTGGCAACAAATAGTTTATCAGTAGTCATATTATCAATTTATAGAGCACCTGCAGGGAATCTTGGAATCTTTCTCAAACAGATTGAAGCAATGTTATCAAAATTGTACAGAAAAAACATTTCAGTCATAATACTAGGCGGCTTTAATGTAAATTTCCTGAATGAAAGTTATGACAGAATGGAGCTGGAGCAACTAATGAGCTGTTACAATCTAATGCAAGTAGTTGAATTTCCCACTAGGGTAACTGACCACTCCAGTACTCTAATTGATAATGTGTTTGTTGATAAGTCGAGGCACAGTAGCTTGACAGCCAGTCAAGTCCTAAATGGGCTGTCAGACCATGATGCTATACTTCTGAAAATCCCCCATTTAAATCTTAACAGAAAGCCAAAAGCTATATGGAAAAATGGGAGACCAATAAATAAAGAAACAGTGAAGACATACAGGCAGAATCTACAGTTAGTTGACTGGTCTGAAGTATTCAATTCAGCAGACATCAACCCATATTTTAATGTATTTATTTCCAAATAAAAGAGTCAGATAAAATCAATGTAACCCTGCATTTAAGCCCTGGATTACCCAGGGCATCAAAATTTCATGTAAAACAAAAAGAGAATTCCCTGCCTCAGCCAGACAGTCTAACAATACTGCAGTGATGGGGCAATATAAAGTGTACTCTAATATATTAAGGAAGGTGATCCAGAAATCTAAAAGTATGTATCTAAAAAGGAAATTGACAAATCAAATAACAAAATGAGAACCATGTGGAAAAATGTTAAAAGCGAGACGGGGAAAAACCTATCTGCCAAAGAAGTGATTACCTTAAGAACTGGGAGCCTTTCGGTGGATGCTCCCGAAATGATATCTTTAACAATCATTTCCTAACAGTCAACAACCAAATGGGATGCCAGGGTTCTGTAAAGAAAGCTACAAAATACTTGCATAACACCTTAACTAACAAAATAGATGAGATGCATCTTCAAAAAAACTACAGTGATAGAATTAGAAAAAATAATTATGTCTTTAAAATGTAAAAATTCTGCTGGAGTTGACAACATTTCCAGCAAGTTACTGAAATACTGTTGTAAAGAAATAAGTACAGTCCTCTGCCATATTAGTAATATGTCATTGGAAAAAGGTATTTTTCCCGACAGGCTAAAATATGGGCTTATACGACCAATTCATAAAAAGGGAGAAAAGACTGAGGCTACAAACTATTGACCAATTTCATTACTCTCATTTTTCTCCAAGGTACTAGAGAAATTGATGCATAGCAGAATGGTTGAGCATCTTAGTAGATATAACATCCTCAGCAGTAGCTAGTTTGGCTTTTGGAAAGGGGTGTCAACTATGGATGCAATACATGCCTTTGTTGACAATGTTATGGAAGCCATAAATAATAATATGAAGATGGTTGGAATATTTTGTGACCTGTCAAAATTTTTTGACAGTGTAAGTCACAATATTCGCTTGAGTAAAGCCAAGATCCTAGGAATGGGTGGAACCGTAGGCACGTGATTTGAAGCCTGCCTGAGTGGTAGAAAACAGAAAGTAATCGTGGAAGGACTGCATGGTGGTCAGGTATCTTCAGAATAGGGCTCCATTTCTGCAGGAGTACCTCAAGGCTCAGTATTAGGCCCACTGCTCTGTCTAATATTTAAAAATGACTTGGCACTATGTACAAAATATGGGAAAATACTCATGTTTGCTGACGACACCACTTTATCAGTCAATAATCTCTCACGGAATGTGTCAAATGAGGCTGCAAATAAAGCTTTTGCAGATTTGACAAACTGGTTTGAAACTAACCTAAAAAAGACAAATTACATTCATTTCTCTTCTAACACAAATGTTACTAATGAAATGAACCTAAAAATGGGTGAGCACGAGATTTTGAAGGTTGAGTCCTCCAAATTCTTGGGTCTGCATATAGATAGCAAAATGAAGTGGCACCACCATATTCAAGATCTGTGCAAAAGGCTAAGCTCAGCAACGTTTGCCTTAAGAATAATTTCAGACACTAGGGAAATGAGCACAATAAAAACTGCATATTTTGGCTATTTTCACCAACCTATGGCCTATGGTATAATATTTTGGGGAAATAAACCAATAGCAAAAAAAGTGTTCCATGCACAGAAGTGAGCAATAAGAATTATGTGTGGAGTACATCCTAGGCACTCGTGCAGTGATCTGTTTAGAGCTCTACAAATCCTTGCAACACCTGCCCAATATATTTTACCCTAATGTGCTTTGTTTCAAAAAATAGCAACTTATTCAAAATCAATAGCTCATACCACAGTTATAACACCCGAAGGAAACTGGATATCCACCATAAACTAAAAACGAAAAGCATGGTCCAGAAGGGGGTTTTATACAGTGGCACCAAGATTTTTAAAGCCCTCCCACCACATATTAAAGAACTGGTTGGAAACATGCCAAAGTTTAAAGAAAATCTGAAGCAGTTCCTTTAAGATGAATCTTGTTACAGTAGTGATGAATTTCTTAGCAAAAATGCATAGAATCTCTTGTTTGTGCTTAAACCTTACTTTTTGACCTCTACAACTGACTAATCATACTCTGTAAGTACAGTGTAACTTAATACAATACCCAAATTTATGTATGTCTGTATATGATGCCTGTATAACTTAAGAACAATACCCAAATTTATGTATGACTGTATATTCTGTCAAATGTCCTGTATCTTAACTAATATGTAAGGGTGTAATATATTAAAAACAAAGATTCCAAGACTTACCAAGCGGGAAAGTGCCGGTAGACAGGCACAATAAAATAACACACAAACACACAAACAAAATTACGAGCTTTCGCAACCAGTGGTTGCTTCGTCAGGAAAGAGGGAAGGAGAAGGAAAGATGAAAAGATGTGGGTTTTAAGGGAGAGGGTAAGGAGTCATTCCAATCCCGGAAGCAGAAAGACTTACCTTAGGGGGAAAAAAGGATAGGTATATACTCGCACACACATACACACACACATATCCATCCATACATATACAGACACAAGCAGACATACAAGGTGTTTCAGAAATGACCGGTATATTTGAAACGGCCATAAAAACTAAACAAGCAGCGATAGAAATACACCGTTTGTTGCAATATGCTTGGGACAACAGTACATTTTCAGGTGGACAAACTTTCGAAATTACAGTAGTTACAATTTTCAACAACAGATGGCGCTGCAAGTGATGTGAAAGATATAGAAGACAATGCAGTCTGTGGGTGCGCCATTCTGTACGTCGTCTTTCTGATGTAAGCGTGTGCTGTTCACAACGTGCAAGTGTGCTGTGGACTACATGGTTTAATCCTTAGAACAGAGGATTTTTCTGGTGTTGGAATTCCAAAACAATTACTGCATCTTGCTATCTGGACATTCTTCGTGAATTTGTGGCAGTACAAACTGCCTTAGACGACACTGCGAACACTTCGTGGTTTATGCAAGATGGTGCCCGGCCACATCGCATGGCCGACGTCTTTAATTGCCTGAATGAATATTTCGATGATCGTGTGATTGCTTTGGGCTATCCGAAACATACAGGAGGTGGCATGGATTGGCCTCCCTATTCACCAGACATGAACCCCTGTGACTTCTTTCTGTGGGGACACTTGAAAGACCAGGTGTACCGCCAGAATCCAGAAACAATTGAACAGCTGAAGCAGTACATCTCATCTGCATGTGAAGCCATTCCACCAGACACGTTGTCAAAGGTTTCGGGTAATTTCATTCAGAGACTACACCATATTATTGCTACACATGGTGGATATGTGGAAAATATTGTACTATAGAGTTTCCCAGACCGCAGCGCCATCTGTTGTTGACAATTGTAACTACTGTAATTTCGAAAGTTTGTCTGCCTGAAAATGTACTGTTGTCCCAAGCATATTGCAACAAACGGTGTATTTCTATCGCTGCTCATTTAGTTTGTATTGCCGTTTCAAATATACTGGTCATTTTTGAAACACCCTGTATTTAAAGGCCTTTAAATATGTCTGCTTGTGTCTGTATATGTATGGATGGATATGTGTGTGTGTGTGTGTGTGTGTGTGTGTGTGTGTGTGTGTGTGTGTGTGTGTTTGTGTGTGTGTGTGTGTGTGTGTGGGCGCGAGTATATACCTATCCTTTTTTCCCCCTAAGGTAAGTCTTTCCGCTCCCGGGATTGGAATGACTCCTTACCCTCTCCCTTAAAACCCACATCCTTTCATCTTTCCTTTTCCTTCCCTCTTTCCTGACGAAGCAACCATCGGTTTCGAAAGCTCATAATTTTGTGTGTGTGTTTGTGCGTTATTTTGTTGTGCCTGTCTACCGGCACTTTCCCGCTTGGTAAGTCTTGGAATCTTTGTTTCTAACATGTAAGGGTATATGCTAAACTTCACAGTTTCTTTAATCTAATGATAAGATCAACGTATCTGTGCACAAAACAATAATCTGTAAAAACCTTGACTCGTTCTATATCCAGGGATATGTTCCCATATGGATCTATGGCACACGAAATAAATAAATAAATAAATAAAACTGAATTGAAAGCTTTAGTAGGATCACAGAACATTCCAGAGACCTTTCTATCCTTATCTAATGTGGAGCATATTTTTTGGATAAACTCATTTATAGCTTTCACAGTGCTTTTACCCTGTTGGAATCCAAACTGGTTTTTAAAAATTATAGCATTTACAGTAAGAAATTTATTAATTTGTTTTGCTGCAATCTTTTCAAACACTTTAGAGAAGACTAGCAACAGAGAGATGTGGCGGTAATTCCCCATATCTTCTGTCGATCCTTTTTGGAATACGAGTTTGATCTCAGCATATTTCAATACATGTGGAAACAATCTCTGTTCAAAAGATTGGTTTATAATAATTGACAATGACTGAGAAATCATATCGTACACACACTTGATTACAGATGTGTGTATTTCATCCCACCCATGTGAGGTTTTGTTTTTTAGAGACAATATTTCCTTTTCCACATCCCTTTGGGTGATTTTTTCAAACTGTTTAAAAGATGTGTTCTGATCGTTTTCCAAATTTGTGATGCCTTGATAGAATGTCATATCCACATCTGATCTTACTAGATTTAGAAATAATTCAATGAAACAACTTGACATCTGAACAGGGTTTACTATAATTTCATTTTCACGTCTCATTTTCAAAATCTCATGAATTTTTACTTTGGCTCTTTAATTCAGACTGAACAACTGACCACACTGCTTTTGTCTTATTTCTGTGTTCTTGTATAAATTTATTTGCCATTTTTTTTAGCTGCCATTACAACTTTCCTAAATATACGTTTATACTATTTGACATAAGTAACAAAATCCGGAGTTCTGTTTGATTTTAACTCATTGTGGAGCTCTCTTGTTCTGGCACTAATGTTTATTTAGCACAAATAGAACAGATCACTAACAGAAAAGCTTTATTAAACAACAAAACTTATTTTTACACTCTTTACAAGACTTAACACAGTTTTTGCACCAATGATTATACAAATAAAAGTTGCATTAAAATATTTAATTTTAACAAGACTGATGAAATGTACACTCAGTTCAGGAGTATCAACATTACTCGATACAGTATTTAATAAATACAGTTATTACTTTATTTCTACATGAAACATTTCCTTGATTCTACCAATTGAATTATTAAAACATGAAACATGATAGTACAAACATTAAGAATGTTCGTGACAAGTGTAATCACCTATATTTTGGTGCTGGGAGCAAATCAGAAGTGAAAGGATCTACAGTTTCTTTTTTTTCTTTTTTCTTTTTTTTTAACACATTAATACTTCACATAGTATGTTCACAATGGAGTGACTTGATAAAAAAAACTGCAGTTAACGCCTTAGGTGTTCATACAAAAGTTTTCTTGGAGAATGCCAGGAATTACTTTTGAGTTGGCTTTTATTGGTGTGAGGGGTCAAACCTTTACACTACTTTGACCTGGCATTCTGCCACAGGTTGTTGGGAAAGCATCCCCTTAAAAAATCAGGATGATGACTTCCGGCATCTCGCTTGTGTCTGATTTCCGGTGCAATACAATGTCTTGAGGACAGCTTCAGGTTGTCAATTACAGCATTGACTTGGTAACAGCAACAAGTTGCTGACAGCACAAATATGGTGATAGAAATGGAGGTCTGCATACCCTTTGGGATCTTGTGATGGTGGTGGTAGTGGTGTACATGCAACAGACTGTACAACACATATTAGTTTCATGCTACAGTAAATAAAATGAGGTCCCAGAAGCATTCACAGGCCCGCACATTTATACTACACTGGTGTGAAAGCAACTTTTTTTATAATGTGTCACTGACGATTAACATAGCTCGATCAAACTTAGCGACCATACATAAAAATTACTACAGTATAATATAGGAGATAAATAACTGAAAGAAGTACACAATGAGATGAACAGGAATGATGCTTCCATTCACGGACAATCATTTATGATTTATGATGGTCCCTGGACATTAAAAAAGCAGGACATAGTTCTTAATAGGGTGTACGATCACCACAGATGGCAATGCATGCTCTGCAATGTACCCCCATGTTGTTCACAAGATTGGTAAGGAGGTCTTTTGCCAGGGCCCTCCATTCGTCCATCAGTGCAGTTGACGACAGCTGGACAGTCTCTGGTACATGTGGACATGCTGTCATAAAACTGGTAGTAAGTCGAGGGAATGGGCAGGCCAGGCCATCTGCCAAATATCCTCTTGTCCTTAGAGCTCTTGCACCTTCACCATCCGTTGCAGGCATGCACACTCATCCATAAAACGGAGTCAAGCTTAATTCACTTCCATAAAGACAAATGTCAGGAAGGAGTAGAGTGTCGCGATGATGCTGACAACTAGTGAATGTACTGTGTTAAAAGATTTGGAGACAGCAAGCTCACACAGAACACCCCCTGGCCCACCAAAACGATCATGTTCAAAAATGTCCTTGGCTGCATTACATGTTCCCACCTCTTGCCGTATGAGACCACACATAGTGCACCCAGGAGCATTGTTGGACATGACCATTTTGGTGTTCCAAGTGTCATGGTGTGGGGATAAATAATATTGCGTGGGTGTACTGAGTCCAAATCTCTGAATATAGTATACTCATTAGTCAACATCCTTGTGATATTCTACCCCTTCCCAACATTTGTCTTTTCAGGAGCATGTTTGGTTCCGACTTCATTCTTGTGGATGACAATGCAGAACTTCATCAACCATCGCAGGTACAGGAGCACTGGGAACGAGAAGGTATTTGGCGAATAGACTGTCCTGTCCAACCCCCTGCCCTAATCCTAGCAATAGCAAGACGTTTTCCATAACGTACATTAGTAGGAGGGGGAGTGGGGGAGTACTTTGCATCCACCCTTAAAAATTCATTAATAGTTTTTTAATTATATTAACAATTTATACCTTTTTAGAGACATGCTGACGTGTGAGTGGAGTCCAGAACATGAAAGTATCCTTTAGCACACTACTATCAATATCAATGCATATCAATATGTGCTCAACTGACTCTGGAAAAGAAAAAAAATTGAAAAACTCAAATTTGATTCATTGTTGTTGACTTTTACTCTCAACATACCTTTTACAGAGGTACTGGTGTATAGGTAAACCTGTGAACCTAGACGTATTGAATACAGTATTCACTGAGAAAGTGACGTATACTAAGATTTAAATTTTTGTGTTAAGTTTAACTGAAAAATTGAAAACATACATGGAATCTGGTAGAAGAATGCAACAATAAATATTTTTTCATAGTTTTAAAGTGTAAAGTAACTGACTAGATTACAGTATTTTCAGACGGTGAGCATAAAGTAGCCCCCCCCCTCTCCCCATCAGTACTGTGAGTGTTATTTTCCATCTAGCATGTGTGTGTGTGGGGGGGGGGGGGAGGGGGGGGGGAGCATATTGCAGCACATCTACATAGACCAACGACCAGCCTACAGTTATCAATTGTGCTGGAGTAGGAATGGAATGCCCTACCACAAGAACTCCTTACCAACCTTGTGACCAGCTTGGGAGCACATTGCAGAGCATGCGTTGCCATCTGTGATGATCACACAAGAATTATGTTCTACCTTTTGCAGCATCCTGATTTCTGCTTGCAAATCTATACAGGGTGTTACAACAAGGTACGGCCAAACTTTCAGGAAACATTCCTCACACACAAAGAAAGAAAATATGTTATGTGGACATGTGGCCGGAAATGCTTACTTTCCATGTTAGAGCTCATTTTATTACTTCTCTCCAAATCACATTAATCATGGAATGGAAACACACAGCAACAGGACGTACCAGAGTGACTTCAAACACTTTGTTACAGGAAATGTTCAAAATGTCCTCCATTAGCGAGGATACATGCATCCACCCTGCATTGCATGGAATCCCTGATGTGCTGATGCAGCCCTGGAGAATGGCATATTGTATCACAGCCATCCACAATGTGAGCACGAAGAGTCTCTACATTTGGTACCGGGGTTGTGTAGACAAGAGCTTTCAAATGCCCCCATAAATGAAAGTCATGAGGGTTGAGGCCATGGAATTGGTCCGCCTCTACGAATCCATCAGTCACCGAATCTGTTGTTGAGAAGCGTACTAACACTTCGACTGAAATGTGCAGGAGCTCCATCGTGCATGAAACACATGTTGTGTCGTACTTGTAAAGGCACATGTTCTAGCAGAACAAGTACAGTATCCCGTATGAAATCATGGTGGTGAATCGAGGAAGTACAGTACATATTGTATTGGAAATTAAGCGTTTCTGGACACATGTCCACATAACATCTTTTCTTTATTTGTGTGTGAGGAACGTTTCCTGAAAGTTTGGCCATACCTTTTTGTAACACCCTGTGTATGTGTCAATTATGATAAATTAACAGTCATTTAAGAATTTTACAAATTTCTTTATTCAAGAAAATGCACTTAACCCTGAACTAAAATCAACCTAATTGCACTTCATAACAGCACACAGCCTTTTCACTGTAATGAGAACCACAACTGTTCCTGAACAATTTGTGTGTTTGTTTGGGGGGGAGGGGGGGGGGGGAGGATGGAGAGGGGGCATGTCAATACCATACTAGTTTACAACTGGGAAAGGCAAACAATTTACAGCACAGAAGACTGTCACCAATTTCTGACTGGAAAAAAATATCTCAGGGTGTTCCACAAGGATCCAAATTAGGCCCCGTCCTTTTTCTTTTCTATGTTAATGACTTACCATAAAATTTCAGCTCCCCATCAATTCTGTTCGCAGATTATACTTCTGTCTTAGTTGAGGATCAGGATTTGGAAAAAAATTCCCAAATCCGTGATCAGCATGCTCAATACCTTAGAAACTTGTTTTCAGCTAAATGGGTTGAATGTAAACATATCTAAGGCTCACATGATCCAGTTCAAAACCAAACAGTCAAAATGTTAGCAGATTAGGATTGTACACAACAACCAAGATATAAAATAAGTTGACTCAGTCGAAATCTTACATTCAAATGTAGATAAAAATCTGAGCCGGCAGGCACACATTGAATACCTAGCAAACGAACTGAACAGCTTTGCATTTGCAGTGCAAATATTATCAACTGCAACTAACATGGACACACAAAAAGTAGCATATACAAGCTACTTCGAATCCATTATTAGGTACGGTATGGTTTTTAGGGTAGCTCTACAAACATAATGCAGATACTAAAAATACAGAAAAAAGTAATTCGAAATATGTGCACTGTAAATCATAAAGAACCATGTCAACCATTATTCAGAAAACTTAAAATATTACCTCTGCCATCCTTATACACATATCAGAAAATTATATTTTTGTACACCAGGCATGAATTATTTGAGTGAAACCATTTTGTCCATCCACATGATACAAGAAACAAAGAAAATTTTATGCTTCCCATCCACCGCCTCAGATTGTATGCCCAGTGACCTCAGTACATGGGAGTGATGATGATGATGATGAGGTCCCATACTCCGAGGAGTGTGGGGAACAATGCAGGAGCCCTGCACCGCTGACTAGGCAAGGTCCTAGCAGAGGTGGTTTGCCATTGCCTTCCTCCGACGGTAATGGGGATGAATGATGATGAAGACAACACAACACCCAGTCATCTCGAGGCAGGGAAAAATCCCTGACCCAGCCAGCAATCAAACCCAGGACCCCCTGTGCAGGAAGTGAGAAGGCTACTGCAAGACCACGAGCTACGGACCATGGGAGTGAAAATTTGTAATAAATTAAAAGGGAACAAGTTGATGAAGATGAATTTAAGTTCACTTAAAAGGAAGCTAAACGAAGTACTGACACTGAAGTGTTATTACTCAGGGGATGAATTCATGCAGAGCAAACTGGAAAGTTGAGCTGGATACATCGCATTACATATTCCAAGAAATATCCTTATAGTGATGCTATTATTTATTAATGTAAAAATCATTCTAACTGTATTATAAATTTTTTACATGTCTCCTGTGTGCAAACCAAATGGATTGCAAATGTACGTCATGAGATGAATAAAACACAATTCACAAAAACAAGCCCTATGCAAGCAGAGCCAGTTAGCTTCTTGCATCTGTAGTACTGTTTCTGCCTTTCTTTTAGTCTATAAAATGTGGCTAGAGTGTGATACTGCTCCCTACACATCCTCCCTCCACCGAATACTGGCTGAGGTGATAGACTGGTCTATAGTGTGCCCTTAAATGTATGTTAGGTTGTCAGGTGGCAGTTTGGTTATAGGTCTTTGAATGCGATATAAGCAACAGATTGATCTGTAGCATAGCCCAGTGTCCAAGTTTTCTACCACAAAAGTACCAACCAATATAAAAAAAACACACTGTAAATATGTTTTCTTATCAGCCATAGATTCCAATTCCAGTTTTGTTCTGTTTCTCTTCTGTGTATGTTTTCCAGATGGTATCTGAATTCCTGCCATTTTGAGCATGAGTAAGCTTCACACTCTGACCTTAATAGAGAGACAGTATGTGTGGTAAGCATTTTCACAAAGCAAAACAACTAATACATTATTCACATTACTCTTTCCACAATATTCACAACAGCTAAACAAAGGAATGAGATATATGATAAGCACATTCGACAAAACTTTTCTTGTAAACATAGCAAAACACTAGACATTTGATCCAGATCTAAACCATGTGAACCAAACCTGTGTAATGTGTAACTGTACACAAAATGACGTTCCTATTTAGATCCAGACCTAAACCATGTGAACCAAACTTGTGTAATGCGTAACTGTACACAAAATGCCGTTCCTATTTGTAAACACAATGTTTTCATTGGCTGATGGTAACCTCTGTCTCCACTGGCTGACTGCGAAATGAAGCAAGTATCTTTGGAATGGCATGTATTTTAGGTTGGGGAAATAAGCACTCAGGGGAAAAGGAATATCACCAATATATATTGATATTCTTTTGGAATAAATATCGATATTTTTTTGAATAAATATCAATATTTTTATCAACAGCATTACTCGCCACCAGCAAAATTAAAAATTAATTGTGTACTTTTTTTTTGTAAGTTCAATAGTTGTACTCTTGTGATTAATGTTTTTATTCAAAGCACAGTAAATATAACAGTGAAATGATTTTGACAATTATTAAAGGACTATGTTAACTACAGGGTTAACAGTTGTTGGTTAACAGGCAAGATTGTGAGGGCAATATATGTGTGCTTTAGCTTTGTGCGTTTTGAGAGCGTAATCAGCCTTGAAACTGGCTGTGGTTTCTTTGTTGTAGAAAGTGTATTTCCTTCGTATTATACACCCATTCTGTAGGGTGATGGTGTGTTTGTACAGTGGCATCTAGTGGGCTACCTGAGTCTCAATAATATGAGCCAGTTGCTGGGCCACCATGTATTTGATGTTATTGTATGCCTTTCTAAAAAATTGTTTAATGGGTTCACTTTCATTATTCATCGGATATTAATTGGTTTGCCCTTGGTGCTCTTTGTGTGGGTAATATCTTAATAATGCTTGCAATTTTTGGATTTTAAATGTAAAGATTAAGCTTTGGTGTTGAACATACTGGATCTGTGTAAAATGTAACCAAACAATTCTGGTATTGTCCCCATTAAATTACTAATGATTATGGGGTAGCTTTATTAGAAAAGATTAATTAATTAATTAATTAATATGTATTTACACCAGGATGCAAGGCTTTATAGCTAATTATGAGTTTATGTTTTCTCTGATATACACTCCTGGAAATAGAAAAAAGAACACATTGACACCGGTGTGTCAGACCCACCATACTTGCTCCAGACACTGCGAGAGGGCTGTACAAGCAATGATCACACGCACAGCACAGCGGACACACCAGGAACCGCGATGTTGGCTGTCGAATGGCGCTAGCTGCACGGCATTTGTGCACCGCCGCCGTCAGTGTCAGCCAGTTTGCCATGGCATACGGAGCTCCATCTCAGTCTTTAACACTGGTAGCATGCCGCGACAGCGTGGACGTGAACTGTATGTGCAGTTGACGGGCTTTGAGCGAGGGCGTATAGTGGGCATGCGGGAGGCCGGGTGGAGGTACCGCCGAATTGCTCAACACGTGGGGCGTGAGGTCTCCACAGTACATCGATGTTGTCGCCAGTGGTCGGCAGAAGGTGCACGTACCCGTCGACCTGGGACCGGACCGCAGCGACGCACGGATGCACGCCAAGACTGTAGGATCCTATGCAGTGCCGTAGGGAACCGCACCGCCACTTCCCAGCAAATTAATGACACTGTTGCTCCTGGGGTATCGGCGAGGACCATTCGCAACTGTCTCCATGAAGCTGGGCTACGGTCCCGCACACCGTTAGGCCGTCTTCCGCTCACGCCCCAACATCGTGCAGCCCGCCTCCAGTGGTGTCGCGACAGGCGTGAATGGAGGGACGAATGGAGACCTGTCGTCTTCAGCGATGAGAGTCACTTCTGCCTTGGTGCCAATGATGGTTGTATGCGTGTTTGGTGCCGTGCAGGTGAGCGCCACAATCAGGATTGCATACGACTGAGGCACATAGGGCCAACACCCGGCATCATGGTGTGGGGAGCGATCTCCTACACTGGCCGTACACCTCTGGTGATCTTCGAGGGGACACTGAATAGTGCACGATACATCCAAACCGTCATCGAACCCATCGTTCTACCATTCCTAGACCGGCAAGGGAACTTGCTGTTCCAACAGGACAATGCACGTCCGCATGTATCCCGTGCCACCCAACGTGCTCTAGAAGGTGTAAGTCAACTACCCTGGCCAGCAAGATCTCCGGATCTGTCCCCCAGTGAGCATGTTTGGGACTGGATGAAGCGTCGTCTCACGCGGTCTGCACGTCCAGCACGAACGCTGGTCCAACTGAGGCGCCAGGTGGAAATGGCATGGCACAGGACTACATCCAGCATCTCTACGATCGTCTCCATGGGAGAATAGCAGCCTGCATTGCTGCGAAAGGTGGATATACACTGTACTAGTGCTGACATTGTGCATGCTCTGTTGCCTGTGTCTATGTGCCTGTGGTTCTGTCAGTGTGATCATGTGACGTATCTGACCCCAGGAATGTGTCAATAAAGTTTCCCCTTCCTGGGACAATGAATTCGCGGTGTTCTTATTTCAATTTCCAGGAGTGTATATACTGTTTCACCTTTACATTGTCAAGGGTACCTATTGCTAGTGTGTCTGCAATAATTGTTGTGAGAAGTAAAATTTGTTATTGTATTTGCTTCTATGGACTCAGTGATTTCCACTCTAGGATCCTCATGTCCTGTATCACATTTCATAACTGATTGTTAATCATGGGAGAACTGTATATTCTCTCCAGTATATGTAGTAAATATGACAATGATTGTGCTACCACTGACCTTCTCAGAATTTAACCCGACTCAAAGTGAACTTTGAAAAGTCATGCGGGATATCCCTGTACAAAGTTAGCGTACGTTACATGTTTCTTAAGTACACTCAGCTCCTGTATTATTGATAGCATTAGTGGTAATGTTTAATGTATAGTGCACCATTTTATACAACCAGTTGACATATGGAGTCCTGTTATAGAGCAACTCTTCTTGATAAAGAAAAAATTCTTAGTTAGCAGCAAAGGGAATCATATTTGTGGAACTAGATTTAAAGTGTCTTGTAGATGAAATTTTAAAAAATGGAAAATACCAACAGTTATGCTGCTTCTTATTCTAAATTGCTCAATATGCACAAACAAAAACTAGCAGAACCACAAACTGTGGCAGTCTGTTCCTCAACATGATACACCTACAACAGCAGACTGACATCCCAGCTGCCAGACTTAAAAATATCCAATCCAGATACAAACACTTGGATTTACAATTACTGGTATTTAACAAGTTGCCAATACAGCCACAAGGTGTGACCGTGTGTTTAGAAACACCATGCAAAACTAGCTTTCACAAAAGGCATTTTAATCAATAGGAGAATTTTAAATGTGTCCCTAAAATGGTGCTGATTACTAATATTCTTTTATTTATGTTGTATGTGCATTTATAGAATGTATTGTTTCATAGACACATTATATTCTGATAGTAATTTATTTATTTATTCATCCAGGGATCATCTCACACAAGGAGTTTTCATCACAATGCAAAGAAATAAATAGCTCCAATATACGTATGAGGATAGAACAGCTGATTGATTGTGATCTTGCTGAAAGAACCATCCTGGAACTAGCCTGAAATGATTTAGAACAACTCAAATCAGGGTGGTCGGACTGAGTGAACTTCATTCTCCCAAATGTGAAGTCAGTGGCTTAGCAACAGCACAGGCTTAACGGGTTGGTCACCTGTTATACTGAAGAGCTAAAGAAACAGGTACACCTACCTAATATCGTGTAGAACCCCAGCATCCAAGCAGAAGCTCTGCAGCATGACGTGGTATGGACTTGACTAATGTGTGAAGTAGTGCTGGAAAAAACTGACTGTATTAATCCTGCAGGGCTGTCCATAAATCCATAGGAGCACGAGGGGGGGGGGGGGGGGGGGGAGAGAGAGATCTCTTCTGAACACCACGTTGGAAGGCATCCCAGATATGTTCATATCTGGGGAGTTTGGTGGCCAGCGGAAGTGTTTAAACTCAGAAGAACGTTCCTGAAGCAACTATGTAGCAATTCTGGATGAGTGGCATGCCACATTGTCCTATTGGAATTGCCCATATCTGTCGGAATGCACAATGGACATGAATGGATGTATGTGATCAGAAAGGAAGCTTATGTATGTGTCACCTGTCAAGACTCATATCTATACATATCAGGGGTACCACATCACTCCAACTGCACATGTCTCACACCATTACAGTGCCTCCACCAGTTTGAACAGTCTGCAGCTGACATGCAGGGTCCATGGATTCACAAGGTTGTATCTATACCTGTTTACGCCCATCCACACGATACAATTTGAAAGAAGACTCTTCTGACCATGTAACACGTTTTCAGTCATTAACAGTCCAATGTCGGTGTTGATGGGCTTTATGTCAAGCAGTCATCAAGGCTAAACGAGTGGGCTTTTGGCTCTGAAAGGCCATATCAATTATGTTTCATTGAATGGTTTGCACACTGACGCTTGTTAATGGCCCAGTATTGAAACCTGCAGCAATTTGTGGAAGGGTTGCACTTCTGTCATATTTAACTATTCTTTTCAGTGATTATTGGACCTGTTCTTGCAGGTCTTTTTTCCAGCCGCAGTGAAGTCAGAGATTTGATGTTTTACCAGATTCCTGATATTCCCAGTCCACTCGTGGAATGGTCGTACGGGAAAATCCCCACTTCATCGCTACCTTGGAAATGCTGCTTCTCATCGCTTATGCCCCAATTATAACACCCAATTCAAACTCACTTAAATCTTGATAACCTGCAACTGTAGCAGCAGTGACCGATCCGACAGCTACGCTAGACACTTATTATCTTACATAGCCGTTGCTGACAGCAGTGCTGTAATCTGCCTCTTTATTTGAATACACATGCCTATACCATTTTCTTTGGTGTTTCAGTGCATAATATTCTTTTTATTGTACACAATTTGCACCTAATATCTTACAATATAAAATATAGTTTCGCACAGCGCCACTAGCCACTATGTATGGCCACTGGTGATTCCTGGGCCATGAACATTGAATCTTAGTGAATCTTCCATATAAAGTTTATATTTATTTTTACATATATGAGTGCAACTACTGAAAATGACGCTCAACTGAAGCTGTCAATACCAGATGTCGGCTTTGTCCTGTGGCATGTAATGCAATACATGTGCAATCAGGAAGAGAAAGAATACTGTCTTGCTCTCGCTTATAGAATGTAGGTTGTGATGACAGATTGATCTCTAGTGGAGCCCAAGAGATAGATTAGGTTGCAAAGTGACAATTTAGTTGTGAGTTAATGAAGCCAGCGAATGTGGATACAGTATTTTAATTGTGGTGACACAATGATCTGCAGCATACCCCAGTGCCCATGCAAGGTTGAAAGCTTGTGACTTGACTTCCACCACTGTCAACTCAAATAATTCAAATTACCGTTACCAGAATGAAGACTGTAATCACAGACTGGTGTTGGGAGTGGTGCAACAGTGGACACTGAGTGACTGCATTTCAGAATATTTAATCTGAGTATTATGAATTGTTAATTGATCTCTGCTATATGACTGATTTGAAAATCTCTGACTTCGTCTCTGTATGACTGCAGGTTATGCACGCACACAAAGTAAAAATTAACATAGCAAATTAGCAATGAAATCATGCCAATGGTGGATTGGTGACACATTGAACTGTTGTGTCTTCCTTCCTAGAAATGCCCCAAATAGAACTCATAATACAATAAATAATCAAATAAACATGTGACCTAGTGTATTAATAAGAAAGTAACACTTAAATAACTCAAAATAAAGTTAATATGCACACATTTCTTTTTCTTGTTTGATTTGAACAGATTCAATAAGTGTTCTGTTCAGTTATTGTAAAGTCCTTGGCACAGATTTGTCCTATATCACCAAGATATATGAGTGACAAAGTGTCCTGGGACGAGCGCTGATTCCAAACATTCATCGGCTTCTGTCCACAACGTAATGTTGGCTACGAGTCCATCAGAGACATCGCATAGACGTAGACTGTGATGTCAGGTGCTGGTTGTGGCACAGACATGGGTTGTATGACATTCCCAGGTGGTGCCAGGCCAGCTGCTTTTATCTCCCTGGAACATTCATGGTACACGTACACAGTATTGTCTTGCTCATTTTCACCCCAGTGTCTCCTTGTATACATGCAGCAGTGCTGAGACTCTGTGATTCGTGAAACATTCATATTTTGGCATAAGTCTTTTGGAATGCCACACTTCTATGGTGCTTATAGAATTAAAACACTGTTCATAGAGAAATACATAGATAATAGATAAATATTTTTTAGATTCAGTTCTTTACAATAGATAACAACATATAATGTATATATATAATGTACAACTATTTATTTTTCATCATATTCTGTCAACTGTAAAGACTTGGGCATTGTTCACTACAGAAACAACGAAAATTCAGACAAAGCTGAAAGTTCATTCTTTGTTTGTATAATACATTGCTTATCTACGAGGGTTAAAAGGTTGTTGATTTTACATGAATATCAATGTGTCTACAAGTTTTGTTTTCTTGCACACATATTAACATGTACATTTCAAATAGTTAAAAATGTGCACTGCACAGACGTCAGGCAGCAATTACATTTTACTGCTAGTGTGCCGTGGCTTAGTTCAGGTGTGACCATTGGACATGTTACCCACGTTTACATGATGTGATATGTTCTCAATGAGGATTGGTGTTGGAGATGCAGTGTGAATTACTGTGCATGAGAAGCTATCAATGCCCTTTTGGTATCACACCCTCTTCAAGGAAGCAGCTTCAGTCCTTTCCCAAGGTAAGTGTACATCTTAGTATCCAGCAGAATGCTTATTACTTGTCCCTAATGTTCATTTAGCACCCCACCAGGGATCTGGAGTATGCATGACACACTAATTGTCCACCAAAGCTATCACTGTTTATCAGATGCACACCACTAATTTCTCTTTTACTGTAACAGAAACCTATTAATATCTTTCTAATTATGAGTCACAACATCTTTTTGCAAAGTTCCTTTAAAAATTTTCTTTCTTTTAGAATACACTTTAGTATCTGCATTTAGTATTCATGTATCATGAATTTAGTATTTCAAGTAATTATATACACATAAAAATCGGCTTAAAGAAAAGTCACTACAACACATCACTACCTAAAAGTTAGCCAGTGCAAAATAGCAAAGTACCTACTATTATAAACGATTCAGTTACAAAACAAACAAATGCTCATCAAAAAGGAGCAATGGAAAGAATCTCTAATTACAAATTTCATGGGAGAAGTACACTACCATTCCTGTTGGTTATACATGTTTTGTGTAAGTGTACTGCTGACGTTTACTTTGTGTATAGCTCAGGACATTATGTACATGTGTGTGATAATGTGTTTAGCTCGTGTGTGGCATATGGTACAGTGTATCTGTATAGATGTTTTCATCTATCGACAAGCTATTATTCTCTTGCATTTTACTATTTGTGCACTTTTTTTTATCAGTTCATAATCACCTTTTCTGTTCTTCACAAAAGAACTGTCAAAATATGAAAATGTATTCAGCATACAAAGTATTCAGCAATGTGTAAGTATGATGTGCACCTTTACACTCAGAGGAAACAACCTTATATCTATACAGGCGAAAATACTAGACAATATAACAAACACAGAAACTCTTAAAGTGAGTTGGCACTGCTGCACATCTTCTAATTGATGTATGTGTATATGTGCAAACAGATAAATGCAGTCCCAGCTATTCAAATTTTTGTGTGGGTACACACCTTGAGGAATGCAAGTGATGACATATGGTCCTTCTTAAACTGTTGCCCACTTGCTGTGTTTTCATTTGAGCTGTGAAGATTTTCAGAGTCATGAGTGAAACATAATTTCCTACTTCATAAGTTTTTGTGTTTCTAAGATTTTTGTCTTACTGCAATTTTGTAAGATTTGCCTGATGTGTGAGTGCAATGAACATGGTTTTTACCTTCCTTTGTAGGATTCTGCTTGTCTTGGAAATTTAGGAAGTGGGTATACCCATTAGTTGCTTCTCTGAAATTCAACATCAAGTCTGCAAAAGTTTGTGTCATAAATAGGAACATAGTTTACTGCAAGTGCAAACACCCTTTGTGTATGTTGGTTATAAGTGAAAATGCACATGAACTTGCTTAATTCATGAAACATATTAAAATTATTTGTATGCCATTATCTTGCATAAATCATCTCCATTTTTATCCAATGAAGTAAGGTGCATTGTCTATGAGCAGTTACATGGGTTTGCATACTGTGGGAAAGTAATCATTTAAGATTCTTTTCATAATTACTGCAGTGTATAGCTTTACAAAGTTGGAAAAATGTAATATAATGCAATAACATATTTCATACCTCCACAGGCTGTTGGGTGTGGATCAGTAACATAAAAAGCCACAATTTCAAGTGGTTTACTTGACACATTGAGTGCAATTCAGTCTCACTAGTTTTGTTGTTGGATTTTGCTTTGCGACAGATGAACCAAGTGCTTAGTAATCAATATACTTTTCATCACATATTGTGAAAGCAGCAAATAAGTTTCATAGCACACTTTCAGGTACTGTAGTTTCCCCAGACATAATGTGTACACAAAATAAGTTTATCTACATTTTCAGAGTGAATGCATACACACTAAGTGTCTGCATTAGGATGTCTTCTATAGAACAGTACATCACCGTGTAAAGTGTAATATTGTTTCATACTGCCTGTGTTATTCTGTTTTATCCGTATACTCACCTTCTGCCACCGCTGATCTGCTTCTTGTAATTCTTTCCTGTTTCTGCATGTGTCAGTACAGTATGCTCAGTAGCATTTGTCTTTCATGAGTAATATGTTACAGTCTGTTACTTGTTTTAGATTTTCTGCACTTTCGGTAAGCCTTTGTGGCAGTTTAGATAATGTGTCAGCTACAGTGTTTGCTTTCCTTGGTACCTGAATTACTCAAAATGAGTATTATTGTAACAACAATGCCCAACACACTATATGCAGGTGTATTACTTTGCACATCAAAAAGCTCAGAGGTTGGTGATCAGTATATACCTTTACATTTTTACCATAAGTGTAGTAATATAACTACTTGAATGCCCTCAATATTGGTCGTGTTTCTAATTCTGTTGCTGAACGAGGATTCAGTGTGTTCTACTTACAAAGCTAATCACTTTTACTTCACACTTACCGTGTTCTTGATCAATATCAAACATACATGAGTGTAAACCTGTGTTTGAGGCACCTGTAGAGGCACAAAATTTTTTGCTCACATGAAGACATAAGATACCTGAATTAACTAATGCATCTTTGATTGTGTTAAAGTCATTGGTACATTTCCTGTGTCCAAAGCTGTAAGGCATTCTTCTTAAGCAAACCTAGTAATGCTGTGGTACTTAATAATTTGTTTCGAATGAAAGAACGAACGAAAGAATAGATTGAAAAATCAACCAAATACCTCTGAAGAAAATATTTTTACAAACGTCGAACCCATGGTCAAGGGATAACAAACCTTTATTTGCAAATGGTTGGCGGATTTTTCAATCTGTTCTGAATTACACAGTTGCTGTTTTGCAGCCATATTTAAGATCGAAAGAAACAGCAGAGTCTTGAGAATGCCTTTTACTGCTTCTTGCTGTTCGAATATGACAGCAGTAATTTTATCGGGATCTGGTTGTGTCCCTTAGGAAGATATTATGTTTCTAAAAATTTTGATCTCCTCTCTTGCAAACTTTGATTTTTGTAAATTTACTGTTACTTTTGGTTGTAAAAACTTCTCTGACATTCTTTCTAGAATGAGTAAGTGTTCTTCCCAAGAGTCTCTTGCTGTGAGAATGTTGTCAATATACAGTATTACATGATCTAACAGTTATAGACCTTGTACTATGTCTACACACGTGATGGACACTCCAGGACTAACATTAAGGTAGCATGAAAAATTGATAATTTTTACTGCGAGAAAAGAGTGTATGCTTCTGGTGTTAATTTAACCTGCCTGTATGAACTTTTTAAAACACTACTTGGAAAGTATTTGACACAATAGAATTTTTATAACTGCTCATCAAGGTTTTCAGGTCTTGCGCATAGAGGTGCAATTATTTTATTTATGGCTTACGCATCTAACATGAGACAAATACTTCCATTAGACTTGGTTACTGCTAACAATGAACTGCAGTATGGTGATATAGATGGTTCAATATTTTCCATTCTAACATCTACTTGATCTCCTCTCCCACTGCTGCTCACTTTGCCCAGGAGATCATATACATGTGGCAAAATATATCATGGGGGCAAACTTCCGTATTGTAAATGCAGGTTTTAATAACACCTGGTTTTTGTGTAAATAACTATAAATATTGTAGCAGTAGATCATCTAACTTACCTTGTTTTTCCTTTGTAATTGCTGTAGATTCTATCGCATTATTGCCTATGAGTTCCTTTTAAGTCTGATGTTCCCTTATTGTTCATGGGGCGACTGATGTTATAACTGTTGTCATTGCCTAAGAAATATATACTACTTCTGACAATATTTGCAATGATTTAACTTTTTTTATGTCCAGAATTACTTCAATCATGTTGACATTGTGCTTCAAGAAACATTTTCCTAAGGAAAAATCAATTATTGCATCTTTCTCTCTCAGAAAATCTGTGCTATCAGGCAGTCAGTAACTAAATGATCAATTACCAGAAACAGGCACTCTATCGCTTCATTACCCAGCTCAATTGTCACAAACACTGCATCCTAACACCAACAGCACTCATGTTTCGGCGTTTCTGGACAGGAAAATATGGAGTAGGACCTAGTTCCTTCATTCTTTTATACAAATTGTATGATACAGCACATACTGCTGTTCTTGTAGCTATAACAACTGTGGTTGGTACACCACCCACAATACCTTGTGCTGTGGCTTGAATCACTTAACTCTTTGGATCATGACATTTTGTTTTCTTCTCTTAACTTGTCAGAAAGATCCTTGTTTTTGTTGTACCTTAATAAGAATACAGGGACTGCCTGATTATTACCTGGTTTATTATGGTTCTGTTTACTAGCTTGCAACAGGGAGTTGCCGCCCCCTCCCCCTACCATATGATCTCAGTTAAAGCTTATAATGTGTTGTACTGTGCCCGTTTAATGGCTTATTTATTACAAGCTGTAGATTGGTAACATTGTCTGCTGCAGTTTGGACTGTAGCATCGTATATAGTTTGATTGTTATTTTTTGTTTATGCATTACCCATAACATGGTCAAGTTGTCGTAATGCGAGTAATAGTCCGGCTGATACCAGCAATCATTTCTCTCTTCTCTTGTAGTCAGACTGGCCATGAGTTAGTTTCCATATCACAATCATTTAACAATAAAAAATTTTGAACTCCATTTCGGATCAGAACAGTTGGCTGTTTGTGTTTGAGAAAATGTCGTGGAACATGAAGATGCGTGAAATTTTCATTATTGTCCCCAAATTATACAATAGGTTGTACAAGAGTGTCTTGCTATGCTTTTTGTCATGCTTGTTACACAGTCAGTTGATGTCATGTACATTGTTATCATAGCATGAAGTACTGAAAAAACAAGTACTGCACCCAGATCATAGGGTGGTTTTTGAAGAGATACACTTCTGTCTAACATATTACTATAGCGCTTGGTTTCAAAATGGTCTTTCTTGTTTCCTAAAACATTACTGAAATTTGGATACATGTTGTCAAATGGGGATAAGTGAGGACTTGTACTAAATGCATCGAAATTCAATTAATCTTGAATTGCGTTCATGAGCAATGTGAGGTACTATTAATGTTCCTTTGGTTTGTGTTAACTTCTGTTTTTAAGATTTTTTATTATTTATCCACTGTGTGCATTATTGTCATCTGCTATTGAGTGCAAACTATTACATATTTAAATGAACTCTGCGCATATAGACTTATAATAAAGCTTCATTTACTGCATTTGACTACAGGTTATTGGCCCAGATACAAAGGTCTGTTTTTCATAGTAGTGGCAGGGTTTTTTGGTGATGTCACGAGTAACACCAAATTTGAAGTTAGCAGGGTAGTGTTGGCATGGCTCAATGGAACAGTCTATGCATCAGTGTTTGAAGTTGTCTTGAGGGGACAACTGGACAGTGTGGATATTCCAAATGGAAGCGATAGTCAGAGGAAAGGGCTTTTTAGATATTGTCAGTGGCATAACTATTAAGCTTCAGAAAAAGAAAGAAGCTGCGGAAAAACCATAGATGGAAAAGGACGCAAAAGCATGGGAACTTATGTGATGCAGATGGAGGTAGTGCCACTCACTCATCTACTTTAATGTATGATGTCAGCTGGCATGTGGACTAAACTGAAGACTGTGTATGAGAAAGAGTCTGCAGTGAGCATTCACCTACTTCAGCAAAAGTTGTTCTTGCTCCAATCTGGTAATGAGTCGGTGGTTACAGTTATGTCGAAAATAGAAGTCAACACTAAATTGAAGCAAGCAGGTGAATCACTTCCAGAGAAAATGGTGATAACCAAGATGTTGATGTCATTGCCAGAGAGATTTAAATGTTTCCTGTCCATTCAACATGGAAGTCTGTCCTCTTTGAGAAGCAAACACTTAACACTTAACTTCAAATTGCTTATTGAGGAACAGAGAAATTATGATCAGCTGGAGATAGCTTTGGTCAGTGTAAGCAAGTATCAAAAACTTACCTGTTAGGATTCTCGTAAGGAGGGCCATTTTGCAAAGGATTGCCGAAATAAAGCAAAAAGAGCAGTTGCAGCTGTTGTCGGAAAAGAGGTTATCTGGAGTCAGATTGCAGGTTGTTGAAATCCAAGGAAGGTAAAAAGGCTCAGAATGTAAATGCCTTTATGTGTATGAGGTAAGGAGTTGACCTAGAAGATGATTGGTTCATGGATACAGGTGCTAGTGAGCATATGTGCAATAAGAGAGAATTGTTTAAGAAAGCGGACAGTGTGCAGAACTCCAAGTAAGTTCCTGTGGGTGACAGTAAACTTGTGCGGTTCTGTGAAACTGTATGCACGGAAAGGGGTTAAATTTATCAAAACAGTACTTAGTGGAGTGCTTTTTGTGACTGAACTGAAATTCAATCTGTTTCCAGTAGGAACTGTGTTGGACAAAGGTATGTGTTTACTGTGAAACAAGGAACAATGTGAATTGTTGAACAGTAAAGATTAAATTCGTGCATTATCCAAAAGTTTCAATAGCATGTATGCTGTTTTTCCTAAACAGGATGCAAATCAGAACAGTCATTGGTTACTCTGGTGTGTGCAGATAAAACCCTCTCTATGGTTGACAGTAATGACACTAGGCAGCTTTCATCAGTCAGTACTGGTAGTGGTCTGGTAAATTTGTCTCAGTGTATTGAAACTTGCGTGTTCGGCATAAAAAATTGTGCTATCACAACATAACACATGTGAGAGGGCTCTTTTCACGTAAAGGAGTGGACTTCGTTTATTAATTTGTCACTTGTGGAGAGCGTTTGGTGGGTAAACATCGTCGTTTGCCTTTCCCTGTTGGTTCATCATGAGCTAACGCCCCACTTGAACTGGTTCATGCAGGTGTCTGTGAGTGATGGAAACGCATCCTCTTGGACGAGTGAGATATTTTTTGTTTTTGAAGGAGCGCTACTTGGGTAATCACAAAGAATTCTTTATGAAACAGAAAGGCAAAGTCAAAGGCCTGATCAAGAATTCTACTGCAAAAGTTGAGAGAGAAACTAGTATCAAAATTAAAGTTCTAAGGAGTGATCATAGACTGGAGTTCATGAATACTGACTTGGTACATTTTTGAGTGAGAATGGCATAAGCCATCAAAGAAGCACTGTGTACACATCACAGCAAACTGGAAGAGTTGAAAGGGAGAGTGCACCTTGACTGAAGCTGCTTGTTCAATGATTTCAGGAACACCCAAAAATTTCTGGTTGAAGCAGTTAACAAACAGGCTTACACACGAAAGTGAACTGGTCCAAGTCCTGTCAGAGGTAAAACTCTTTTTGAAGCCTTGTATGGCAGGGAATTATCATTATTAGATTTAAAAATATTATGTTTTCATCAACCTGTCCTAAAAAAATGAATAAATATAATAAAATTAACCCCCAAAAGTAGATATGTTTATTTATAGGTCATGATAATGATGTGAAGGGGTTCAGAATCTGTACACTTCCCACAAAGGAAATTGAGGTGCAACAAGATGTAGTTTTCTTGCCACTGACCTAATAGAATCAGAAACTACTTGTTGTGATGAAGAGAATGTGGCTAAAATTTCATAACCACACGGGCAGACAGAAGAAATAAAGACTGAGGTGGTGGAAGAAAACAGAAGTAAGCTTAGACAAGAACAAGAAATCAGTGAATACAGAGAAGTTTCGTTTGAAAATGCAGAGGAAGATGGAGATGATTAGGATGTGAGGACGTAAAATCTGAGACCAAATTACATAGAGGATTACAAGTTGGGCCAGTTGACTGCAGTGAATGACAACTCCAAAACCTACACTAAAGTGCCAGAATGAGATTTTCACTCTGCAGCGGAGTGATCTAAGTTTTAATCTGCCAGGAAGCTACACTAAAGTGATTTCTTTTACTGATGCTGAAAACTGGAAAGATGCCGTAACAAGAAAGCTACAGACAGACACAATGTGGGTTTTTAGTCAGATAAGAGTTGAGGAAAGTAATGCTGTTTATTGCAGAGCTGGTCTTGTAGCTAAAGGTTTAAAACATCTACATCTATACTCTGCAAACCACTGTGAGGTGCATGGCAGATGGTTGACTTATTCAGAAACATGCTGTTCATAGCAAAATTATCTTTGGTCAATCTTACCTTTTTCTCTTTTTTTAATGAGAATAACTTTCCCATCCAGCAACTGAATGTTTGTAGGCATTTTCTCTATGGAGAGAGAGTTGGAGGCTTTTATATTAAATTACCTACTGGATGTTGCATTAAATGAATGACTGTATGGTTTAAAGGACTCATCCACAAATTGGAATTCTACACAGTAATAACTGGCTTAGGATTTGCAAGAAGTGATTTTGAGCATTCCTTGCATGTAAAGATAGGGGGGAAAAATACAACAAAAACCATACTTGTATACACTGATGACCTGCTGATAGCACCAACTTCTGAGAGTGAAATTAACAATTTAAAGCTGTTATTAAGTGATAACTTTAAAACGAAGGATTTATTTCTGATCTGGAACTATTTGGGAGTGATTATTGTTCAAAATGTAAGGGATCACACTGTTACTATTTGTCAAAGTACCTATCTTGAAAAAGTAGTGGAGTTTTTGATATGTTCAAAACTTAATTCTATTTCAGCTTCCATGGAGGAAAATTTTGCTCACAGTGTGTTAAGAAGAGAAAAATTTGGAAATGAAGGCATTGAGAAAAGATGCAGACAGTTAATGTCATGTTAGATTCCAGTCCATATATAAGTGTAGCAATAATTATTCTAGTATTCTAAGCACATACCAATCATATGCAAGTCTGGGCACCCTTATCCAGCAAATGCAACATAATGGACTTCAGAGTAACCACTATGGGATTACCTTGACACTCATCAATGAAGAAATTCTGTGTAATTCAGACAATAAAACACCATATTTTGGTACTATTTCAGACAAGGTTGGCTAATGGTTCAAAATATGGTATCACAGTGGCATTTTTTTATACCAAAGAGAACTAGTCTTCAGTATAGGCACCATTAAGCTAGGATCCACAACTGCCACATGGTCTCGGGAATTTATCAAATGAAGTGTAATGATTGCCAATGCCTCTACATCAGTCAGACAGGGCACACTTTTCACATCCAATAGAAAGAACATCATCTACTTTAACCTAGTCATCTGAAAGCTAATGGGCACTCTATTGGTGACACAAATACTAATCTGAGTATCATACAATGGAAAATAGAGGATGGACTTTAACAATATTATGAAAAAGAAAGCTGCTACTCACAATATAGCAGAGATGCTAAGTCGCAGATAGGCACATCAAAAAGACTGTCGCAATATGAGCTTCTGGCCAACAAGGCCTTAACCTCAACAGCTTCTCCCACATTCGCTTCACTTGATTCTACTCAACCCAATAAACCATCTTCCTAGATGTTGACCTCCACCTCAAGGATAGCAACAACAGTACCTCTATCCATATGAAACCTACTAATCACATGCAATACCTCCACTTCGACAGCTGCCACCCATTCCATACCAAGAAGTGCCTTCCATATAGCATAGCCATCCATGGTCGACGAATCTGCAGTGATGAGCGCTCCCTCTCGAAATATACTGAGGGTCTCACTGAGGCCTTCACAGACCATAATTATCCTTCCAAACTTGTGCAAAAACAAATCCATGCCTCACCTTTCCAGTCTCCCACAAACTCCCAAAGTCTCACCATCCGGCCACAGAGGAACATTCCCCTATTAACTCAGTACCACCCAGGACTGGAGCAACTGAATTACATTCTCCACTGGGGTGCCAACTACCTTTCGCCACCCTGAAACGAGAAATGTCCTGCCCACTATCCTTCCCACCCCTCCCACAGTTGTACTTTGCCGTCCACCGAACCTATAAAATATACTCATCCATTCCCACACAACCCTGGCTCCCAGCCCCTTACCTCATGGCTCATTTTCCTGTAACAGACCTAGATACTAGACCTGTCCCATACGTCCTCCCACCACCACCCACTCCAGTCCGGTCACAAATATCACCTATCCCATGAAAGGCAGGGCGACCTGTGAAACTATCATGAAATCTACAAGCAAAGATGCAACCATTGTGCTGCATTCTACGTAGGCATGACAACAAACACACTGTCTGCCCGCATGAATGGCACCAACAAAATGTGGCCAAGAAACAAGTGTACAGCCCTGTTGCTGAGCATGCTGCCCAACACATCCTCCATTTCAATGACTGCTTCACAGCCTGTGCCATATGGATCCTTTCCACCGACACCAGATTTCCTGAATTGTGCATGTGGAAACTCTCCCTGTAATATATCCTACATTCCCATAACCCTCCTGGCCTCAACCTTCGTTAGTCATTTTCCTCACGCATCCAGCCCTTTCCCTGCTCCCATTCCAGTACTACACAGCCCCCATTCCACCAATGTACTCAGTCTTTTTACTTCTCTGCTTTTCTGCCCCCCCCCCCCCCCAACCTCAGCCTGCCATCCATCTAACCTCCCGACTGCACCTGTATGCCCTACCCCCTATGTCTTGTCCTTGCACACTCCCCAGCAGCTCTCCAGTTACCCAATCCTATCCTGCTATCCCTCTCCCTCCCCAGCCCAGCCTCCTCCTTACTCCCGTCCAGCTGCCACTCTCATCATGCACTGCTGCTGCTTCCAGTGTGGCTTCAGCTGCCAGAGTCTGCAGTTTTTGTGTGAGTGTGTTTTGTCTATTTTTTTTACAAAGGCCTTGTTGATCGAAAGCTTATATTGTGACAGACTAATTTGAGTATCCTTCATCATCAGCATAAAGGCTGTGTCCTTATTTATTAGAGGAAATAGAAATTATGCATGCTTAAATAAGAACCCTTCATCTAAAATTAATGAGTAAACCACACACTTTTTAAGTAATTATTCATTTTTGAGATAGTGCTCAAGCTTCACCAATATTACCCTCAGACTTTCCTCTGAAATGATTTGTATTTTTCTTTTTATCCCTTTAATTTTAGTCATCTAATTGATACCATTTTTCCTTTGTGGATACTTAATGTTGCAATGTTTATTTAATTTTTACCCAGCTTTCCCCTAATGGTTCACTCGTGGCTTTTTTATATTTTTTTCAAATGTCTGAATTTTATCTTTTATATTGTTTTTAACATATAGGTGGGCACACTAACTATTTATGCCAAGTACATAACTTTCACTTTATTTGAATATTGTGATGATGTACGTTTAACCATCTTCTATTTACTTATATATTATTTTCTCAGTTTGTTAATGTTCAGGCTAGTCAGTCACCACCAACACTGTTTGCCTCAAGACAGCTTCACTTTCCATCGCAATATGATGGTTGCTAGCATTTGTCTGCAGCCTGGTGTTCACATTGTGCAGTGGCCCCACACACCTCATGGTGTATGTTATCTTACATTGGTCAGTGACATACTCTTAATACGGCTCTCTCTTTGACTACTCACTTTTGTTTAGGTTTTTTGGCTATCTGGCATGACACCCACATTTTCATTCTGACTAATCTGAACATATCAACCTCATATTTGTAGTTGAACAGTGAACCCCCTACTATTATAACAAATATGTGTTAAGTATTATAAAATCTGTTATTCTAGTTTCCTCATTTTCCCTTGTACACTGGAATACAGTCCAAAACTGATCATGATTTTGAACCAATAAAACTATTTACAACAGAAGCAGTCACATACCTGGGTCTACTATGAACCTCAGTTGTGGTTGTCCTTCTAACCACATTTTATGAATACTGTCATTATTTTACAAGAATATAGTGCATGATAGTAATGTTGTGCCTCCCTTTTGAGTACAATATTTGACTCATCGTGAGAGTATGTTGACTCAGTTTTCCTGGTGGGATGAGGGGAGGACATACATGGGGAATAGTGGTATGTTCACATGCCTAGAGTCAGTTTTCCAAATGTACTGCAGATAGTGCATGCAGCATAGTCAGCAAATACATGGTTCGGGAGACACCAGCAGGTGTAATGATGAAGAGAAAAACTATGTTTACGTCAAACAACAATGTATAATATGCACCAACTTAGTAAGGCAGTGCATTTATTTAGTGCTACCCTAACATTTGGGAGGACAGAGCTTGTTCTGTCTTAGGTTTTTCTAAATCATTTCCGGCAAATGCCAGCATAGTTCCTTCATCAAGGCCACAGCCAATCATCTATCCTCTCCTCATAAAATATACTACATATTCTGTATGTATGTATAAAGAGGTGTCCGAGGCGGAATGGTCAATATTCAGAGGTCTGGCAGCAACGAAGAAGAGGAGATTATTGTTTAATGTCCCATTGACGAGGTCATTAGAGACAGAGTGCAAGCTCATATTAGGGAAAGATGGAGAAGGAAATCAGTTGTGCTCTTTCAAGGGAACCATCCCAACATTTGCCATAAGAGATTTAGGTAAATCATGGAAAACCAATACTGGATGCCCACACATGGGTTTGAACCGTCATCCTCCTGTATCCAAGGCCAGTATGCTAACCACTGCACTGCCTCACTCGCTGCAGCAATGATGATTTGAAGCAGAAAAGTCTAGTAACCATGTGCTTTCAAATGAATACCATTAAGAGCTATGAGCACTTGTTCATCTTCACTGCTGCAAAATACATCTCTTCTACTGAACATGCGTTCATAGCTCATGTTTACTATACATTTTTTTCTTGTTTTGGTCTGTACTACCATCTCCCAAAATATGTAAAGCAAAGAGCCTGCAGCAAAAGATATATGTTTCACAGTAACTAAGACGACGATGTGCTCAGTCTTAAGGTATGCATTTTAGAGTGCATGTTTACTAGATTTTTTGTTTCAAATGATCATTGTTGTCATATACCTGAATACTGATAATTCCTCCTAGTACATCCTGTATTTTTGATACTTATTTTCATTGTATTATTTTGACAAATCCCATATCATTATATGATCCCAGGATGAATAAATAAAAGAACAGGTTTCAGTTTATGTGATGTTAATTTTATCCTCTACTAAATTATCTACATGACTAGGTTGGCTGTTAAAGATTTTTATGCTGAATATCTCACTTTTTTCTACGCCACATTACTGATGGTTAGTGTAAGTCATTTCTCATTCTAATGTTATATCTATGAATTGTGGTTGATTGTTGAAAACAAACTTCGTAGGGAAATAAATGTAATCCTCATTACATGCCCTCCTGATTTGTTTCCTTAAATCACTTCAGGCAAATGCCGGGATGGTTCCTTTGAAAGGTCATGGTCAACTTTCTTCGCCACCCTTCCTTAATCTGATGGGACCAATGATCTTGCTGTTTGGTCCCTTTCCCCAAACTCTACCAACCTGCCTCATTACACAGTTTACACATTGATGAGTTACTCGACAATATTATGTCATAAAATGTTAGTAATTAAAATATGAAAAGTAGGCCTACGTCAAATTTTTAAGATTTTCACCTCCAAAATCAAATATTATCCCCAATTCAAAAGTTAAAGCGCTGCTTCTTTGAGATCATTAACATAGGACTTCCCGTTCATGTTCTTCGATAAACACCTAAGAATTTAGAATACTGATTTAATCTCACATTGTTTCAAATGGTGTGATCAGCCCTTGTGTAGCACAGAATTTTAAGTATCTTCTGTGTGTTATCCAAGTTCATTAACAGTTCATTTGCAGAAAACCACTTATTTAAATATTCAAGTGCTCAATATTCTCCATTAGTCTTGATTGCAATACTTGCATCACCAGCAAAGAGAATTATTCCTGCTTCTTGGATATATGATGGCAGATCATCTATAAATAAGAAAAAGAGTGGACCCAATTTGAATACCTTGATACACCTAGCGCAGTGATTATTCCCCACTCTGCAGAGTAAAATCTCTGGGTCTCTTAATGCACCATTTTTTCGTAGGATGAAAACTAGTAAGCAATGTGACAAACTAATCCTTTTTCACTACGTAACTAACATACTCATCACAGAGAAATGCACAGGAAAAATTGTTGAAACTGATTAATGATCTTAACTTACAGTGTTACTGAATTTCTACACATGATAAGAGGTTACAAAAAGTGTCACACAATCAATCAAACTTGTGATCCATACTAAGGGGCACAGATTACTTTCACATACAGGTTTCACAGGAATCTCTATTGTGTATTTCTTATTCAAGTTTATTATCCTAAGAAAACAACCAGACTAATATACATTGCTGCTCTCCTTACATTATTATGACAGGAAAACACATGTACGAGATAAATTACCAAGAAACAATTTAAGGATAACAGAAAATGCAATTTTTGGGCAGGTGCGAGTGCTCTCGTCTATAGCCTGTACTTCATTAGCTCCTCACATTAATATTACACTTTAAAAACTCTCTTCGCATGATGAAACCTTACTAGTAACCCAAAACATGAGACATTACTTTTTTATAAAATGTGGCACGAAGTTCGACTGACATTGTAGGCTATCTATATATTTCTCCAAGTCAACAATGTTCATGTACCTGAAGAACTTGGCAACCAGGAATACATGCGTTGTCGACCGTAATTCACCAAAAACTTGAATTACATCGTTTATCAGTGGATATTTTGGCAAAAGTTCTACATTCAGGTTTATTCTATACGGCCCATCCGGCTCTAACACACTTTCTAAACAGTACAGTCCATTTACAGTCCTCACAAAACGTCCAATAACTCTGACATTGACATTAGACCAATTATCTAGATCATTAACAAGCGACAACACTTCCACAGTCATTGGAACGTGAGGCAGAACGGTTTCCATACTGATTTTGACTGAATTACAAATCCTAATTGCAAATTAACGTCGATCTTCGAATACGACAGAAACAGAAATAACGTCGTCTTTGGGTATATAATGTTCTATAAAATTTGTAGTAGATTTGCCTAGTACATTCATAAAATTCGTATTTGTTTCATTCTCCTACTTCAACAGTCCTTCACATAACAAAACAAATCGTCTGACACTATGTTTGCGCGCCGACTTTCAAACATTCAACACACAAGACTTGGCCACTGTTTCCTTGTTTCGATACAGTGTATCGATACGTGGAATTGTTTCAGTGTTTCGGAACGGCTGCGGTTCACTGTTTCGAAACAGTGGTGTTTCATTCCGCCCTTGTCTCGGATAACCGGACCAGATTCGATCTCGAGCCAGACACAGAAACTGTATCGTTCTTTCAAAATAAGGCTGTGCTTGGAACGGACTAATTGTATCGAAACAGTGATGTTTCATTCCGCTCCGTGTCGGACAAGATTCGGGCTCGGCACAGATACTGAAACAACATACAACTTCATGAAACACTTTCAAGAGTGTCGAAATCTTTTTGACAAGCAATAGCATGAAGCTTAAGATATCCGAAAATAAAGCTTCATTTCTAGCTGACTCTCCTATTCCGAAATGGCGTAACATCTGTTTTATAAACACTAACCAAACAATAAAACTACGCATACTACTCACATTCAAAATAATAAATATGTGATCTCATTCAGTTAGATTACACTTTTTTATAACATACGCTTATCTGTTCACGTACAGTACTCATATTAAGAAACGCAAGTAAGGCTACAACATTTTGAATAACAAAAGGTATAGAGTGACAGTTATTAGACATATACATAAATTTGATGTGGGTATAATTGCAAGCAATCTGTTTGACATATGACTAATAGTGTATTGGTGAACGGGAAGGGCTGGGAAGCATGGTGAATTTGTAGTAACGGTTCGAAACACCTTGCAAGACAAAATTTTTTTCTGTTATATTTTGTTGTTTATTCGAATTATTTGCCGTTATTTGTGAGTCTATAGTCACTGTGCCTATTATCCACAATGATTCCCTTTGTGTGCATGGAAATTAGCAGGATGGGTATATTACCCATACTGACAGAATGTGGGAATCCCAGTAGCATATCCGTTGTTTCTGCAGTTTGCTCCCACTTCTAGTTTCGTTCGTGGTGGTTCTTCCGTCATCATCTATGGCTGTCCTCAGCCAATTGAAAAGTATGAAAGTCACACGACACGAAACCAGCGCATTTGCTGCAGGAAATACGAAACTGCCAGGACGCCTAAGTGATAGTGTCATACTTTCTGCGACATGATTAGCGCTTTCGCACCTCATTTGTGTTTATATGAACATACGTATACAGTAGACATTGAAGATGATAAAACGTGTAGGTTTATTAGATTACAAAACACAAACTGTTTCACTGTTTCGAAACATTACACTGTACTGTTTCATTTGTTTCCAAACAGTTATGTGTTTCAGTCTGCCCATCTCTACAACACACACATGAATGATGAACTGCAGCGAATAGAGGCGTGAGAAAAAAGTAGCAATGCCATTTCTATCGAGAGAGGGACGCATATCGACGAATGACTAACATTCGGAAATACGCCTGGCACTTGGCTGAAATCTGATAAAGGTCACATGACGTCTCTCCGATCGTGTGTGACCGACAAAATTACGAAACCATTGTGTCGATCGCAGGTAAATATTTGTCACTATTTAAGTTGTGTTCTTATGTTCCTACGTGATGGCTGGGTGTTGTGTTGTCCTTAGGTTAGTTAGGTTTAAGTAGTTCTGAGTTCTAGGGGACTGATGACCATAGATGTTAAGTCCCGTAGTGCTCAGAGCCATCTTATGTTCCTACCTGACTAGACCCTCGAAAATCGCGACATATTCCAAACAAACTACAAAGTATTTGTGAAAAGCAATACTATAAACACAGTGATCTCCATACTAACACAGATCACTGCATAAACATGATTGCCTCTGTTCCACCCACAGCAGTTTACCTGTATGCTTAGGTTGATGGCTTACTACACCACCGGGAATCGCGGCGTATCCGAAAATTAACACCCAAATAATTGTGACAAGCAAGAATATATCATTGCTGCTGCTCGTTTTACCTGCAACAATTGAAGCTGTACTCTATGACGCGTTGACACTGAGCTTGAAACATGTTACAGAACATTTTTCTAGCTATTTGATGTGGATACTGTTAGGAGACGTGTTTTCAAATGTTTCAAACAAGGAAACATGTCATTGCATAACCATCTGCACTCAACAACAACAGTCAGACTGAAACACCACCAACAGAAGAAGAGGAAACAACTGCAAGCCCTTCTGCAGTCACAGCAACATCTGTACAGAAAAGCCACCGACAGAAGAAGAGGAATCAACTGCAAGTGATATGTGCAGTACAATAAAATAGAAAACTTATTAATCAAAATATCCACTGGTGTACTGCCGGTCTACAGTGTCCAACGGGCACAATATTTCGGCGATCATACATGTCGCCATCAGGTGAACTGACGGACTGAGCTCCTGTTGACGCTGACGCTCTGACGCTGACGCTGTAAAGACGAGCCGATCCTTGGCTCGAGAATGGTGCAGTCTAGACAGATTTGTCATTCCTGCGGTTCCTGTGGAAGAGAAAAGAAAAATATATTAACACACATGTCGAATTTTCCATGCTGGTGTGACCTGTAAGAGAAAAAGTAACACACTCTGCTGGGGGATTAGTAAAACTTAATCCCTCAGCAGGTCAGGCAAGCGCGTGGTTGGCCTGTGATGTGGTTGTTGGCCCAGTCCACGGATGAGCCGGTTACGGGAGTGTTCCGTCCTCTCTGAGCTCCTGTGAACGTGCCGGTACGGAGATCCGTACGCTATGGTTGCTCAGGGGGAACTGGCATCGGTCGCGGCGGCGGCCGATTTAAATACCCTCCGCCCGCGGCGCATTCCATCCGCGCCACGGTCGCGAGGTGGAACAGATTGCGACGGCGTCTGAGATGACGTCGGTGTGATGGCTCTGTCAGCCGTGGTCGTCACAACTATACGTTTGCTCGAATTACTCTTGATTAGCCCAATCGCTGGTTCCCAAGCCTTGCTAAGATTATAGCCAAATTCACGGTATGAGGTCGTCGTTGGTGCGAATTTCGATGCCCTCTCTAACAACGCTGTCCCAGTATCTTTCCGTCTGTACCAGAATCCTAGTGCGTTCATACTCCTTAGCGTGATTTTCCGACAAACAATGTTCAGCGACCACCGACTTGCTCGGATACATCAGTCGAGTGTGTCTCTGGTGTTCACGGCATCGATCCTCGACGGTACGCCTCGTCTGACCAATATACGACTTGCCACATTGACATGGAAACTGGTACACGCCGGCTTTCCTCAAACCGAGGTCATCTTTGGCGCTCCCCTCCAATGTACGAGTTTTATTCGGAGGACAAAACACAGTTCCGACCCGGTGTTTCTTCAAAATGCGGACTATTTTCCCTGAGAGTGCGCCTGTATATGGAATAAACGCAGTGCCTACTTCCTCCCTCGTGATTTCATCCATCTCCACAGGTTGTGCTGTAGTGGTCAGACGGAGAGCACGTTGAATCTGCCACTCTGAGTACCCATTTTTTCGAAATACAGTTCTCAATGTTCCAATTCCTAGGGTAGACTTTCTGCGTCAGAGTTAGTGCACGTCCTATGTACTATAGTTTTAAGTACCCCATTCCTCTATGAAGGGTGGTGGCAGCTGTCTGTGTGCAAATACAGATCCGTGTGCGTTGTCTTCCGATACACCTCATGACCTAGGGTGCCGTCAGCCCTTCTCTTGACCAAGACGTCTCCATAGTGAATTTGATGTTGGGGTGTGTGGAGTTTAGATGTGTCAGGAAGTCAAGGAGTTTATCCATACCATGTGGCCAGATGACGAATGTGTCGTCCACATAGCGGAAAAAGCAGTAGGTTTCCATTCGGATGACGACAGGGCTTCCTCCTCCTCTTCTTGAAGTCTGAGGGGATTTCGTCTGTCTCATACATCTTGCTCACAAGATGGTAGAGTTTTGTCAGGACTGGCTCTCCCAAGGCTGTCAGTAGTTCCAATGGAATGTTGTCTACTCCCGGGGCCTTGTTTCGACTCAGGCCTTTCAGTGCTCTGTCATATTTTTCACGCAGTATCGTATCTCCCATTTCATCTCCACTTACATCCTCTTCCATTTCCATAATATTGTCCTCAAGTACATCGCCCTTGTATAGACCCTCTATATACTCCTTCCACCTTTCTGCTTTCCCTTCTTTGCTTAGAACTGGGTTTCCATCTGAGATCTTGATGTTCATAAAAGTGGTTCTCTTATCTCCAAAGGTCTCTTTCATTTTCCTGTAGGCAGTATCTACCTTACCCCTAGTGAGATAAGCCTCTACATCCTTACATTTGTCCTCTAGCCATCCCTGCTTAGCCATTTTGCACTTCCTGTCGATCTCATTTTTGAGACGTTTGTATTCCTTTTTGTCTGCTTCATTTACTGCATTTTTATATTTTCTCCTTTCATCAATTAAATTCAATATTTCTTCTGTTACCCAAGGACTTCTACTAGCCCTCGTCTTTTTACCTACTTGATCCTGTGCTGCCTTCACTACTTCATCCCTCAAAGCTACCCATTCTTCTTCTACTGTATTTCTCTCCCCCATTCCTGTCAATTGTTCCCTTATGCTCTCCCTGAAACTCTGTAAAACCTCTGGTTCTTTCAGTTTATCCAGGTCCCATCTCCTTAAATCCCACCTTTTTGCAGTTTCTTCAGCTTTAATCTACAGGTCATAACCAATAGATTGTGGTCAGAGTCCACATTTGCCCCTGGAAATGTCTTACAATTTAAAACCTGGTTCTTAAATCTCTGTCTTACCATTATATAATCTATCTGAAACCTGTCAATGTCTCCAGGCTTCTTCCATGTATACAGCCTTCTTTTATGATTCTTGAACCAAGTGTTAACTATGATTAAATATTAAATTGTGTTCTGTGCAAAATTAGGCTTCCTCTTTCATTTCTTTTCCCCAATCCATATTCACCTACTACGTTTCCTTCTCTGCCTTTCCCTACTACCGAATTCCAGTCACCCATGACTATTAAATTATCATCACCCTTCACTATCTGAATAATTTCTTTTATTTCATCATACATTTCTTCAATTTCTTCGTCATCTGCAGAGCTAGTTGGCATATAAACTTGTACTACTGTAGTAGGTGTGGGCTTCCTATCTATCTTGGCCACAATAATGCGTTCACTATGCTGTTTGTAGTAGCTTGCCCGCATTCCTATTTTTCTATTCATTATTAAACATACTCCTGCATTACCCCTTTTTGATTTTGTGTTTATAACCCTGTATTCACCTGACCAGAAGTCTTGTTCCTCCTGCCACCGAACTTCACTGATTCCCACTATATCTAACTTTAACCTATCCATTTCCCTTTTTAAATGTTCTAACCTACCTGCCTGATTAAGTGATCTGACATTCCACGCTCCGATCCGTAGAACGCCAGTTTTCTTTCTCCTGATAACGACATCCTCTTGAGTAGTCCCCACCCGGAGATCCGAATGGGGGACTATTTTACCTCTGGAATATTTTACCCAAGAGGATGCCATCATCATTTAATCATACAGTAAAGCTGCATGCCCTCGTGAAAAATTACGGCTGTAGTTTCCCACTTGCTTTATGGCGTTTGCAGTACCAGCACAGCAAGGTCGCTTTGGTTATTGTTACAAGTCCACATCAGTTAATCATCCAGATTGTTGCCCCTACAGCTACTGAAAAGGCTACTGCCCCTCTTCAGGAACCACACGTTTGTCTGGCCACTCAACAGATACCCCTCCGTTGTGGTTGCACCTACCGTACGGCTATCTGTATCGCTGAGGCACGCAAGCCTCCCCACCAACGGCAAGGTGCATGGTTCATGAGGGGGGGTGAGGTTGAGGACAATATTGAAACTAAAATTTGAGGAACCATTTTCCAATACACTGCATTCCATTGGAGCTTCAAAAAACATATAGGTGACCAGAGACATAAAAAAATTATTTGAAACCTTAAGATATCTCACATCCATTGGAAATAGCCAGACTGAAGCAGCTTTTTCAAAATTTTACAAAAATTACAGAAAACTTATAGAAATGTATTGATAGCTGCAAACAATTCCAAACAGCAACAAAAACATAGTAATCTAGAAAATAATCAAACAGCAAATCTTGGAAAAAATCTGGAAACACATATTAAAAGCAAAAATGTTTAAATGTGCAACTCAAAGGAACTAGCAAACTTCCTGAACGAATACTTCATCAGCATTGCTAAGAAACTGCGAGACAAATTTCCAGACACCCATGTTCTATGCCAACAGAACCAACCACCACACTCAGTCATGCTCTTTCCAGCAAAAATGAAAGGGTGGCCAGGTAATACACCAATTAAACACTAAAAGATCCACAGAATTAGACGAAATCCCAGTCAGTGTCCTTAATAAATGTATGAACAACATCAAACTCCATTAACAATAATAATGAATAAATTTGTCAGATTTGAATGCTTCCCTGAATACCTGAAACAAGTAAAAGTAATACCAATACTAAAAAATGGTGATGCAGAAAATGTAGGATGCTACAGACCAATTTCTTTGTTATCTTAAATTTCCAAATCAATAGAAACCATAATGAAAGACAGAGTAATGAAGTATTTAAATAAACACAATCATCTCTGAAATGAACTATTTAGTTTCAGGCTCACTAGAGATACTTGCTCAGTGCTAGAACCGTTTACTAAAGCTGTGCTCAAAGCACTAGACAAGGGCGACAGTGGAACAGGCATTTCTTTTCTTTTCTTTTTTTTTATCTATCATGGGCATTTGATGTTATAGACCACAGATTTTTTTACACATATTAGAATCATTAGGAATAAGGGCTATGGCACAGAATTTTTTTAAATCATATTAAGAAAATCCTCGGCAAAGAGTTGAAATCACACATATTTCTAGAAGGCCAGCAGTAAATCACTTATCAGAAACGAAATATATTAATGTTTCAACGTTTTCGTGACTACTTGTTTGTAATTCAGTATCAGAGGAATCTGTGTACTGGACATAAGCAGCATCTTGATAGTTGCTCCTGATCTCTCCCAATATTTGCTGTTTGACTCAAGACTTTTCGTCATTAAATGTATGCTTTTGTGGCAACTGCTTTGATGTTCTGTCCTTTGCTGCTGCATCTGATTGCTGTTTAACTGGTGTACTGGTAAGGATAGTTTATTTTCATTTCTTTCAACCTCTTGGTGTTTTCCTTCCATCAATCTTAGAAAATGGCCAAATTTGAACAGGATGTTTAATTCTGTTTGCTGATCTTATCTGACGTACAATATTCTCCACATTATTATCTGCAGGTGTGCTAACATCTTCTGCTAGTGTGTCATCGACTGTTTGTTGCTGAGTTGGTAGTGGTTGGTCCATTGCATAGGTGACAAAAAATTCTTGGTTAGTAAATATGTTTGAAGTGATAGGCTCAATACTACCGACTACTGAAGACATTCAAGATCTTGGAGACAGAAAAAGACAAAAGTTATGTCACACCTACAATGCTGCAGTGTCTTATATGATAATTCTGGGGACAACGGAAGGGGCTTGTGTGAAGGTATTCATTATACTCATTCATTAGCAGCTTTCTTGGGTTAACAGAACTGGTCCACCCAACCCCAAACTTGATTGTTCCAGTTAACCTCACTTTCACTTTATCAAACATATTCAAAATAGTGGGAAATGGCTCTTTGCACACCTTATATTTCATGTAATATCCTAAACCAATAAAAGCTTAATTTAACTCAAGGAAATGAAATTGTTTACAATCGACAATTAAAATTTTAGTTGAATTTGTTAGATGTGAGAAAAAAGTGCTCTTACCACTGGATTTCACATTTTTTTTATATATGTCTACGAATGTAGCTAACACACAGCTGCCATATAACTTCAAATAGCACTACCAACTTTATGGTACAAAATCGTACTTTTTCCTCTCGAATTGTTAATTAATATGATGGTCTAATTAATTTCAAGGTTCAGTTAACACCAAATACCCCTACTAATTAATAGCTACTACTGTATATGAATATTTATAATAACTATAGACAGTAAATTAATGTTCATGAACGTCATTCTATGTAACAATGTATAACATGATTAGGAAAGTAGAACTAAGTACTGAAATTGTAAATACTGTAAGAGGAATGTTTATTTTAATGAGAAATATTGTACAAACATTTGATGACATCTATAAAATGTATATTGTTCTACAGATGGACAAATAAACAAATAAATGAATAAATCTGTCTGTAGTAGTGTCGACACAGGTCAAAGGAAACAATATTACTGGCGAGTTGCCACAGGAAACTATTGTCTCTGTTGTTTAATAGCAGCGTTATCAAGTTTTTCAGGGAAAAAATGGAGTGGACAAGAGAGTAAATTGTAAAATTGCAATAATTTTTCATTGTACCAGATGGAGGAATGTTTGTGGAACATTAGAAACAAGGAATACAAAAATAGTAACAAAAACATGACATGCTGGCTAGAACTGCTGGAACTTTTCAGAGAGACAAAGACTGCCAAATGAAATTATGGACCATTGTCATGGCATATTTATGAGAAAAGAGGAAGATTGTGGCAAGTAAGTCATCATGCAGTGGTAGCTACACTGTATACAGTGGTGTAATAGCTGTAAACGGCAACAGGGAATGGATATCAGTGTTACAAATAAAAATTCTAAAAATCGATTAAACTGGAAATACGTCAAGCATGATTTTAAATATGCAATAAAAGTCATTAGCATTAATTATCAAATTACAATACATAATATGATAATATTCTTTTATTATGTCTTATTCATATATAGTATAATACAGTAGTATACACTACACGTTCTTCATAAGACTAACTGCTAAAGTGAGATACAAACATTTAAAATATCTTTCTAACTTTAACAAATGCAAGTTCTGAAAGCAAATCTTCAGTATTAATATTTTGTTTTGCCTTATGTTCTATAGTGAATATGGTAAGATTATTTAACCTCATTGTTCTCATTTTGTAAGTAGTTTCTAAATAACTTTAATTTAGTAAAGCTCCTCTCACATGAAGCAGCTGATATGCAAATCGTCATAAATAATATAGAGCGAACACAAGGCCTGTAGGAGAGTCTGTATAATTCCATTCCATGATTAATTTCAAAAAGTGTACACATGCCCAACCAGAAAATATAACATTTTCTGCTTTTGAAAATCTTCTCAGCCTAGGAATCAGAAAGAGGCATTCTGCTATTGACACCTCATCGTAAAAATCAGTAAATTTTGAAACAGCTAATTTCAACTCCACAGTGTTTGCCAAAGGAAAGTATTTAGCTGCACAACCTCGAACAATGAGGCGACATTTTTAATCGACTTTGATCTGGTTCAGTGTTCAATACTGAATGAGTCAAGAGATTACAACATATCATTTTGATGTTGTGCCCTCAGTATTAGATCTGCATTGGTGGCCAATTCTTACGACGAATTAGTCTTTTTATAGGAACGTTTTTCCAGCATGACGTACTGCCTCTTCAACAATATCACCTCGTCTTTGTTCAGTATGAAGGGATTTTGCTTCTATTGTTATAGGTAACTGATCGAGACTCAAGCCTTTACTTTGCAATCCAACCTCAGTACACTTAACTTCTCTTACTCCATTCCAAAAGTAAAGATAGCAAAGAAATGTTAAATTATGCAGAGCAGCCATTCTGTGCAGAACCTAGTTCGTAATTTGCAGTGACAACCCCATCAGAATTTTTGGCCAGATCTTTTACTGCAGCATAATGAGCAAACCAACACATTGTCAAAAGTCTTCCAACAGGTGCTTTACTGTGTTTAATAAGAACACCCCAGTAGCCAATGAAAGCAAAAAATGTAAAAATGGTTTCTACTGTTCCAAAAAGTGTTACACTAGATATATTTCAGCAAATGAGTGTTGGCCACAGTAATTAGCTGAAAGATCAATCTATTCAAGAAAAATAATTTATTGTTTTTTGCTTAAATAACAGCTTGTATTTCTCTTTATATGCCATTCATAATAGATGCATCATCATAACCTGGGGACAACATGTCACATATCTTAACAATCATTTTCAAGCTTTTTAAGAACTTCATCACTTGTATCAAGGTCTTTTTTCTTTTAATAAGAAAAAATTCAAGCACTACTTCTTTTTACTCACATTTCTCTATTACCAGCTTTCACAAAGCAAATCACTTCAAATGCTTGATCAGTATGTGAAATGTCAGCTGTGCTACTAAACACATTTCAGATTTAATTTTGTTGATAAGCTTAGGTTTTATCTGGTTTGCTAAATTATTCATAAATTCATTCTTTTGAATTAGACATGAATCAGAACTATTCAATCAATTACCATGTGTGTTATTACCAGGGCATCAGATGTATGAAATGCAACAGTCGGCAAAGAAAACAATTTTCAAAGTAATTCAATTGAACAGAAAGGACGATCTTATCAGTGGATAACAAGATCTGTCGAATTTAACCTTTCAGTAGTGTTATCCCTAAAGCATTAGCTAGACTCAAGCACTTGTGACACTACACGACACTGCATTACACTCAGAGGTGGTGGTCTAGCCTGCTGCAATTCTTTTCTTCTGGTGACAAAGATGATACTTTTTGTAATTTACCATGTTTCAAGTTCTAGATGTGTTCTTTCAATATCATACTATGACAGTAGTTTCATTAGTTCTAAGTATTTGCTTGTATTTGTAAAGCCTCATCCTTCATCGTTTCCACAGAATGCTAGGTTTCATTCAGTCAGAAACAAAGCTATATCTGATAATCAAGAGAAATCATGTTCCAATCCAGTTATTCAGTATTCAATAATTGCAAGGCTGCGTCATCTATTGTTTTATGCAATTTTGGGCTCATTTGCAAGGGTTCCACTTTTCATGATTTTCCAGATGTTCATTTGTAGTTACATGTTCAGAAACTTTAGGAATCTGTTTCCACAACTTCCGAAATCCAATCATAAGTGTAGATCTTGTACTAGTTATACTGATGGCTGCAAATAAACGACAGCATAAACAGGAGAGGTTATTAGTAATATTAGAGTTAACAATCCAAGAATGTATATTTCTTTTTCAGAATTAACTGTCACCTAAAAAAACATTCTTTGGAAAGATACCACAAATCAGCTTTAGTTTTTTTATCTGTGCCTAGATACAGTGTCAAATGCCCCTTCTAGAAATGTTCCCTTCCTTTTTTCGTGATCACAATGCAAACATTGTCACTAATGGGTATGCTATCAATATTATCAGTCATTTTTAGTATTTTCGTCTGATTTGCTGTCTTCATCGGTTATCAGCATTTCTGTATTGTATCTGTTTTCTTCTGAAGATGAACTGATATCACCTGAATCAGTTTTTCATCAGTGTGGGAATCAGTTACTTTTGATGAACTTTGGCTGTCATCATATTTAAAGATGGTGGCAGACATGCTCTGAAGTGCATCAGATTTAGCCTGTTTTGCTTTTCTCTGCTGAAATCAACTGTTTCTTTTAGAAAATGTACACCTTGAAGTATGTATTTTTGGATAATTGGTACATGTACCTAACAGGAATAATTCTCAGTTGGAATAACTGTTCTCATATATTTAAAATAAATTTATTTCCTGAATCATAAATAGAAGATAAATGTAGCTTCTAGGTAACCTAGGTCAAGAAGTTCATATCTTGTAAAATAATTACCTAGAATCTACACTTATTTCTACCATATAGTCAATTTTCAGGCCTAAAACACTTATTTTTCGTTAAAAACACCTAATTTATTACAAATTACTTGGAAAATTAAGGAGAAATGAATAACTTTTCTTATCACATTCACTTATTACAAAAAGTTATTTTTTTGTCACAAAAGATTTTAATGGTATATCCTCCTCTAGCATTACTTTTCCTCAATAGTAGTTGTTAATACCAGTATTATTTGTCGAATTTTGGAGTGGTCAGTATTATCTCAGTTGCTTTTCTGAAAACCTTCATATAATTTTATGCTCAGTATGTTATACTTTATTTTGTATGTTATATTTCAGGCTAAAATTTATGAAAAGTAATTATTTTATAAAATATTTTAGTTTGATATTATAATCGATAAACGCTAGTTCTGAATCTACAGTTAATATTATTTTTTTAGTTGGGTTTGAAATTATGAATTATCTGCACACTTAAAATTTGTATTATTTATTACATGATCCTGTAGTGTTTATTACGTTTATTTCTAGTTGATAAAATAATATTTGTCATTAATAATGTAACGAAAACTAGTAGCCATTTGTTAAGAAAAATTGTAAACCCTTTGGAATATTGTTATTTCTGATAAGTGAGAGAGTTATGAGCTTGCCTGTGATGTGATTGTATGTATTTTATTATTTTTATACAAAAAATGTAATTTCAGGTTTGTTAATGTGAAAAATCATTATACTGTATAATATACTAATATCTGAGTAAACATAATTATGTAAAAACTGCTGCAATAAGAATTTTCAAATTCATTTATTCAAACCTACTGTGAAGACAGATGTGAGATTTTCAGCTTCAATAATGAGATCAGTAGACAAGAAGAACCGGAACCATCTCAACATGACAAGCTAAGTAATCATAAAAGTATATTGTAATCTTCACTCTTCTCAAATATTTAAAAAAGACATTGCTTATTAATTACATGGGCCAGACATTGTTTAATGTGGACAAATAATGGAAGAAGGAAGCAAGGGAAGACTAGAAGGTGTTCATAATAAAAGACATTTAATATTTTCTGATAAAAGGTGTGTATAAGAAAATAAATTGAATATTTGCTAAAAAAAGGTTAATGTAAGAAAGTAAACAAAACAATTTTCCTTTTTATGTATTTTACTCCATACCTAAAATTTCTTACAATTATACTGGCTCACTAGTTCCGTGTATTTTACTGTAAAAGATTACAGTACCTAGAAATTAATAATCGAATTAAGGAAACAGATACGTAAATACTATTTAACTGGGCAATTATAATTAATGTAAATAAAAAATCATTCTCAAAAGGCGCAAAACCTTCAGCGCCATCTGAAGTAAACTCGGACGTTTTTCCCTTGATGTTACATTCTTTATTTCATTTTACCCTCTAGGTTTTATCGAAATCCAACAAGAAATCCAGGTCTACTGCCGAGTCAATTTCCAGCGACTTTATGGCAGCTGCCTTTTTACATCTGAGCAGACAGCAGCGACTTCATGATCAATGATTCCATTTGCTTGGATGGCAGCCCAACTCTGGGCCTGGGCACTCCAGGAGCAAACGCATTCGATTGCAGTTTGTATATATAGTTGGAATGTGAATGACAAAGGACATTCTAAAAAAGGTGTTTCTATGAGCCTATTTCGAATATGAAAATAAATTGTTTTCTTCAATTTATTGAATTTACTTAAAGAGATGGAGTGTAAGTTACATGTAAGTGTGGATAAGAATACTCAAATTAAACTTAGAAAGGAACTGATCATGTGGAATGTAAGTTAAGTACCCATATGAATTACAAAACAAGCTACATCAGTACCACCTGATGACAGAAGTATGAGCTAATTTCACTGGCACAGATGCCACTACTGTATGTACAGAGTAACACCTGAAAATGCAGCTCCTGTACTGTTTGGTTCATATAAGACTGATCAGCTGTACTATATGACACACAAAACGTTATTCACATATGATTGAAACTTTATGCCTGGGTGTCTGGAATTTATTTTAGTTGCAACTTCTTTATTTTTTAGAGATCATTGAATTCAGATTGCATTTATCAATAGAACCATAGCACCTTAGAAATTGCTCCCTACAGTACACAGAAGTAAGTTGGGTTGCATAACTTGCAGGTACAAGATGCAAAATTTGTCAATTTGTCAGCCACATATTAACCGATTTTAAAAATTCAACTTGGTAACATAACCTATAAAAAAAGCGCTATTTAGAAAAAATTAATGAATAAAATTCATCTTCTAACTGACATACTAAATTTTTTCTGTTTTAATTTTCTCTACCTTTCCTCTGTAAAAGGAAATGTAAACTTGAAGTTAACATTTCTCTAACTCTTTCTATTTTTTTATTCATGTATGCAATTAAAAATTCTCAGTTAATATTCTGTAATTTTAAGATTTATCTTTCCATACATACGTACATATGCAATGGTGTCATTTGGAATTTTATCATTAAAAGTCACATAAAGTTTCATAGTCGTTTTCTGTGAACTTACAAGTACCACACTTTTTTCAAGTCATATTGATGACAGTAATTGGATAATTAGTTACGAAATTCTATAGATTTATGTCTACAACACTTTTAATAATATGACTCGTTTAAAATCGAGAAATGCAATGTAAGCTTGAGGGATTGCAGGGCACCCTGACTTCTGATTCAGTGTTATGTCGCTTCATGTTCTTAGGTAATATGATCTTTATTTCGATTTGACTTCATACATGATGAAGAAATGGTGAGCGGTAGTTGATGCTCTTGCTGGCATGCACTAGGGAAGGAATAAAAGTTACCTTTACCTGTGTTCAAAGGAACAGGGTGTCACTTTAAACGACTACCTTAAAAGAGCGACGATGGGCCGAGGAATCTGGGTGGAAACATTTCTGGACTGCTGAGTACTGCGGTCCCATTGTCCAGACATGTTAGTTGGCGCTGGTCGAGAGAAGCTGCATCCAGGTAGACTGACTAGATCCGAGAAGTCACTGCTGCAGCGCATTGTAGACTGGCAATAAAGCAGAGGTTGGGCCCTTGTTAGGCAGGAAGCTGACAAACCAAATGTGATCATTTTGCAAATTTCCGTGGCGTAGGTCACTGGTGCCCAGACGTTCAGACTCTGTTACAAAACATGTTTTTCGAAGCATGAGGCTTTTAACGAGTTTATGGCCATTCTTTGGAAACTTTGAAATGGAGACAACAGGGGAGATATCAAGCTTTTATGGAGGGGTGTGATTCTATCCTGGTCATGTTTTTAGCAAAAGACACGGCGTAAACGCGTGGGAAAGAGGCTGCGAAGCTGAATATTTTTTTCCTTCTTTCCCAATTAACTTTAAACTCTCTGACTAGTCAAAACCGTGTAGGCAGAGCAAGAGGCGCTCTCCGAGCATCGAACGAAGCATTCCAGCTCGTGATTGGCTTGTGCTAAAGTGGGGAAGTCTAAGATGTAAATGGGCGTTTGCTACCGAGCTGAGAAGGAAAGCGGACAGAAGGGGAAGATCGTACTTGTACTGGCGCTTCGCTAATGAAGACTTGCAGATCTCTACCTAAATGGTGAGAATTGTGTCCTTTGCTTGTATGCCATGTGGACTCCTTCTGAACCTTCAGAGGTAATGCTTCTAGCATCATACACACAACGAGTGATGCGTGGATGTACTTATTGGCCGTGTAAACATTTGACATATTTCGTCATGCATAATCATGGCACAGAGTCAAATTGGTTTGGCAGAAAGCAAATGGTTCCACCTGCACACTGGAATCTACTGGAGTTGCAGAAGCTCATAGGAAAGTACCTGCGTTCCGAATTAACGAAACGCCAGACTGTGTACTTGCATTTTTCAGGCATGTGCCATTAATAACAAATTGCGTCTGTCCATGACTTCAGTCGCCGAACGCATCGTGGTGTGCTGTCCTGACCAGCAAGAGGGTAAGTTATTCGCTGCTACGTCGTAGGGCTCCAATATATGTTTCTCAGCACACTGTTCATCTACATCTACATCCATACTCCGCAAGCCACCTGACGGTGTGTGGCGGAGGGTACCCTGAGTACCTCTATCGCTTCTCCCTTCTATTCCAGTCTCGTATTGTTCGTGGAAAGAAGGATTGTCAGTATGCTTCTGTGTGGGCTCTAATGTCTCTGATTTTATCCTCATGGTCTCTTAGTGAGATATACGTAGGAGGGAGCAATATACTGCTTGACACTTCGGTGAAGGTATGTTCTTGAAACTTTAACAAAAGCCCGTACCGAGCTATTGAGCGTCTCTCCTGCAGAGTCTTCCACTGGAGTTTATCTATCATCTCCATAACGCTTTCGCGATTACTAAATGATCCTGTAACGAAGCGCGCTGCTCTCCGTTGGATCTTCTCTATCTCTTCTATCAAACCTATCTGCTACGGATCCCAAACTGCTGAGCAGTACTCAAGCAGTGGGCGAACAAGCGTACTGTAACCTAATTCCTTTGTTTTTGGATTGCATTTGCTTAGGATTTTTCCAATGAATCTCAGTCTGGCATCTGCTTTACCGACGATCAACTTTATATGATCATTCCATTTTAAATTACTCCTAATGTGTACTCCCAGAAAAATTATGGAATTAACTGCTTCCAGTTACTGACCTGCTATTTTGTAGCTAAATGATAAAGGATCTATCTTTCTATGTATTTGCAGCACATTACACTTGTCTACATTAAGATTGAATTGCCAATCCCTGCACCATGTGTCAATTCGCTGATGATCCTCCTGCATTTCAGTACAATTTTCCATTGTTACAACCTCTCGATACACCACAGCATCATCTGCAAAAAGCCTCAGTGAACTTCCAATTCATCCACAAGGTCATTTATGTATATTGTGAATAGCAACGGTCCTATGACACTCCCCTGCGGCACACCTGAAATCACTCTTACTTTGGAAGACTTCTCTTCATTGATAATGACATGCTGCATTCTGTTATCTAGGAACTCTTCAATCCAATCACACAATTGGTCTGACAGTCCATATGCTCTTACTTTGTTAATTAAACGACTGTGGGGAACTGTATCAAACGCCTTACGGAAATCAAGAAACACGGCATCTACCTGTGAACCCGTGTCTATGGCCCTCTGAGTCTCATGGACGAATAGCGCGAGCTGGGTTTCACACGATCATCTTTTTCTAAACCCATGCTGATTCCTACAGAGTAGATTTCTAGTCTCCAGAAAAGTCATTATATTCGAACATAACACGTGTTCCAAAATTCTACAACTGATCGACGTTAGAGATATAGGTCTGTAGTTCTGCACATCTGTTCGACGTCCCTTCTTGAAAACGGGGATGACCTGTGCCCTTTTCCAATCCTTTGGAACACTACGCTCTTTTAGAGACCAAAGGTACACCGCTGCAAGAAAGGGGCAAGTTCCTTCACGTACTCTGTGTAAAATCGAACTGTTATCCCATCAGGTCCAACGGCCTTTCCTCTTTTGAACGATTTTAACTGTTTCTCTATCCCTCTGTCGTCTACTTCGATATCTACCATTTTGTCAACTGTGCGACAATCTAGAGAAGGAAGCACAGTGCAGTCTTCCTCTGTGAAACAGCTTTGGAAGAAGACATTTAGTATTTCGGCCTTTAGTCTGTCATCCTCTGCTTCAGTACCATTTTGGTCACACAGTGTCTGGACATTTTGTTTTGATCCACCTACCGCTTTGACATAGGACCAAAATTTCTTAGGATTTTCTGCCAAGTCAGTACATAGAACTTTACTTTCGAATTCATTGAAAGCCTCTCGCATAGCCCTCCTCACACTACATTTCGCTTCGCGTAATTTTTGTTTGTCTACAAGGCTTTGGCTATGTTTATGTTTGCTGCAAAGTTCCCTTTGCTTCTGCAGCAGTTTTCTAACTCGGTTGGTGTACCACGGTGGCTCTTTTCCATCTCTTACGATCATGCTTGGCACATACTCATCTAATGCAAATTGTACGATGGTTTTGAACTTTGTCCACTGATCCTCAACACTACCTGTACATGAGACAAAACTTTTGTGTTGAGCTGTCAGGTACTCTGTAATCTGCTTTTTCTAACTTTTGCTAAACAGCAAAATCTTTCTTCCTTTTTAATATGTCTATTTGCGGCTGAAATCATTGATGCAGTAACCGCTTTATGATCGCTGATTCCCTGTTCTGCGTTAACTGTTTCAAATAGTTTGGGTCTGTTTGTCACCAGATGGTGTAATATGTTATCGCCACGAGTCTGTTCTCTGTTTAACTGCTCAAGGTAGTTTTCAGATGAAGCACTTAAAAAAATTTCACTGGATTCTTTGTCCCTGCCACCCGTTATGAACGTTTGAGTCTCCCAGTCTATATCCAGCAAATTAAAATCTCCACCCAGAACTGTAACATGGTGGGGAAATCTACTCGAAATATTTTCTAAATTATCCTTCATGTTCTCAGCCACAACAGCTGCTGAGCCAGGGGGCCTATAGAGACATCCAATTACGATGTGTGAAATTGCTTTAACCATGAGTTTCACCCAAATTATTTCACATTTCGGATCTCCGTCAATTTCCTTTGATACTATTTCACTTCTTATCGCTATAAACACGCATCCCCTTCACTGTCCAGCCTGTCTCTGGGGTATACATTCCAATCTGAGTTTAGGATTTCATTATTGTTTAAGTCTGGTTTCAGCCAACTTTCTGTCCCTAGTACTATATGGGCGTTGTGACCATTTATTAATGAGAGCAGTTCTGGGACCTTTTTATAGACGCTCCTGCAGTTTACTATTAGCACATTAATATTGTTATTCCCTGTTGCATTTTGCCCACTCCTACCTTGCTGCGTCTCAGGAGGCATCTTGTCGGGCCTAGGTAGGGAATTCTCTAACCTAAAAAACCCCCATGTGCACTCCACACGTACTCCGCTACCCTTGTAGCCGCTTCCGGCGTGTAGTGCACGCCTGACCTATTCAGTGGAACCCTACATTTCTCCACCCGATAGCAGAGGTCGAGAAATTTGCACCCCAGGTCTCTGCAGAATCGTCTGAGCCGCTGGTTTAAGCCTTCCACTCGGCTCCAAACCAGAGGACCGCGATCGGTTCTGGGAACGATCCTACAAATGGTTAGCTCTGATTCCACCCCACGAGCGAGGCTTTCCGCATTCACCATTTCCGCCAACCGCCCATACGAACTGAGGATGACCTCTGAACCCAGACGGCAGAAGTCATTGATATGAACATGAGCAACAATTTGCAGTTGGGTGCACCCAGTGCTCTCTATCGACGCCGGCAGGGCCTCCTCCACATCTCGGACGAGACCCCCTGGCAAGCAGATAGAGTGAACACTGGCCTTCTTCCCCAACCTTTCCGCTATTTTCCTAAGGGGCTCCATCACCAGCCAAACGTTGGAGCTCCCAATAACTAATAAAGCCCTCCCCCCCGTGTGCCTGGTCGGACCTTTCTTCCATTTATCAGGTATATTCTGTATTTAAACATGATTGAATAATGAAGAGACAAGTAACTGATTCTTTTTATTCTTTTTGTTTGAAATGTAACACATACAAATTATGTCATATCAAATTCTGTGGAGTTGTTGAAAGTAGTGATATCAAACTCAAAATTTTTATTACCACCTGCAACTTCTACAGTTTCAAGTTCATAAGAAGGTACTGGAATTTTCAGATTTTTTTAGAAAATTTTCATGTTGTTCATGTTTATATTTAACAATTGCTACACGAATTTCCATCGGTTCAATAGTAACCTTTCCTTCCTTAGAAATTATATCTTTGATTTCAACTCCTGAATCATTGTAATCAGATCATTTAGGAATAGTATCTCCGAAACTAGAAAACATTTTACAGACTACAGTTAAATCTCACTGCCACATAATTACTTCATAATCTTGAAAAGAATACTCCCAGCATTGCTAATGGATAAAGTGCTTCATTTTTTATTTTTAAAAAGGTTGCCTTCCATGCTTATTTTATCAGCAACATATACAGTCAAATATAGTAAAGACGTTGTTAACGTGAAAGGATATTCAATTCTAGATAAAATATTATTACCTTTCTTTCTGGTTACAACATCAGACAGTTTTGTTACGTAATTTTAATTTTTTACTGAATTTTCCATCATACGTTAGATAGTCTGAGTCTGATCCATCAGGAATAGCTATAACAATTCTTAAGTTCATGTATAACTGTGCATGTTTTGCATAACATCATCCATCACCCATATTTATTTCAATTTTTGTAATCTTTTTTTACATTTTCAATTCACAGGAAATGAGAAGAACTGATAATTATCGATTTTGTTCATGACTCATTAAAGATATTTGTTAAGACATTACTAAAACAATTGTTACACAAGCAACATTAAAGTCAATCAAATTGTATTTTCATCAGTTATAGCTATTTTTAAGCCTTGAATTAATTCTGAACTGGAGTATATAAAGAATAATGTGGTTCATAAATTATTTGTCTTCCAAATTAAGTAGCAACATTAGTTGCTCATTGAAAATTATTAGCATATTTAACGAACATTCCATCACCTAGACTATAATTTATATTTATTGATTAAAATGTAATAATTTTAGGAAAATCGCTGGCAACACTATTTTCATTAGTTTCAATAGTTTGATTATTAAATTCTAGTACACTTGCAATATTAAATTATTTTCTATCCAGACAGAGCTTAACAACTCTTAATAGTAACAATATATAAAATTTAAACAGCAAGAATTTGAATATTTCGAGTTTTTGAATGAAAAAATATTTCTAACTGTTTTTGAATTATATTACCTACAGGAAAATCTATCGTCTCTCTGTCACAATGTAGTTCATTATTTTTCTTTGCAGTATTTGGAGCTGGGAGATTCGGAACCAAAAATAAGAATTTCAGAAAAGAAGTAAAAAATAAGCATTGTAAACTTTCACAAATTCTATTCGATGTACAATCATAAGATTAAGTGGATGTTGGAAAATGATATTAGTGATTGATAAATATATTTTAGTTCCAGGTAGGTTGAATTTCAATAAAATTAACCATTTGTATATTTCTCTCAAAATGTTTAGATCAACAGAAATATTAAAAAATAATAAAAGCTCTAAAAACTGAAGATAAGTACAACGAAAAAATGCTCCTTTTATTTTATAGAATGGTGAAACTACACCATTAGCTCAATGTCTAGATAATTTGGTAGTAGTATTTGATGACTTCGTTATCGGAAATCAGGATGTATTTAGAGAAAGATTGTCTTTACTTGTGAACTTATTCAATAATACCAAAACAATTAGTCAAATACAACACAGATTTTTTAATTATTTTCAGGAAGGAAACACAAATTTATACAGATTTCTCATGAGTTTGTTGGGGACGATTTAAAATTTCATGTTTTTTAAAATCATTTTTGGTAAATGTTGAAACAATATGCTTGAATTCTTTACAATCGACATGGCTACAAAACCAGATGGTCAGTTCAGAAATATAATACAGACAATGGTAACGGCTATTACTCTTGATTTTATAACAAAATAAACAGTAAACATAAATTTTAATCAAAAAGATTAAAAATTTAAAAAATTATTCATTAATGTTATTTTACCTACAATAAACGTTTGAAGAATGTGACCGAAAAGTTTTTAAAAAAGATAAATGAAATAGAAAGCTATGGATTTAAGCAGAATACAAAAATACAAAAAAGATGGTTGATATGTTATCGATGCTACCGAACAAGTAAAACAAGTAATCGAAGGTTTAGGTGAAAATGTTCTGAAAGCTACTGAAGAAAACAGAGTGAAAAACAAATGGTTCCTCATTAACATAAAGAAATTTATGATGGTTTATTTCCTATACCATTAACACTGTCACAATCTTCTTTTTATTCAGAAAGTCCTTCACCGCAGAGAGGAAAAGAACATGAAGAAGAGCTGAGAAAAGTAGAGGAAAAGGAGAAAGAAATAAAAATTTTAACTGATACTGCCTATATTGGTCAAAAAACCCCCCAACACGTTTGTGATCTTTATGATAAGGTTTTCAGCTTGCATTTCGAATATGATAATCGTTATATTGCGGATTCTGAAGTCCAATTTAACAATGATAACATTTTAATTAAAGATAAAAATTATAAAGAAACAACTGATTGAATGAAACTCTTGACTAAAATTAATGATGAAAATAAATGTTATGAGGGTTCTTTAGACAACTATGAAGGTATATTAATATCAACAAATGCTGTTTTTCAAAATAATAATCCAAGTACTAATAAACCTAAATCCAGTAGAGGTGAGACATTTAATTCATTAATCAATCTGACATGTTTGAAAATAAGAAAATCAACAAGCCCCAAAAAGAAATTGGGTGATGCATCAATAAAGAAATATTCAGAAAAACACATCAAATATATTTCGATGGATGATGTTAAAGATTTAATCGATACTTTTGAACTAATCCACAGTTAGGAATTAACCGGAAATAAAAATTACCAAAATGAAAAAGATGCCATTGCACAGGTGTTAACACTTTGATTTATAAATTGAAATACATCTTATGGTTTATAATTACTGTTGTCATGGATGAAAATTAGAAGAAAGATTTTTTAAAGGGGAAAAATTAATCCTTTAGACAAGGCTTCTAAAGAACATGACATTGCACATAGGGATAATAAAGATTTGGGAAAAAACATGATGTAAAAAAAGAATTTCAGTTAGCTGCAAAAGAAATAATGCATGCTTCTGACACTTCATGAGGAAAATAAGTAATTGCATCTGCATTTCGAGAAATAATGTATGGAAAGTGAAAATTAGTTACGAACTAGAAAAAAATGGTAGGCGCTTATAAAAATGTCAATAGCGATCAAACAATGATCTCTAAGAATATTTTCTGTAGCAGTGCTATGTGAAAATATCCTCCTCTTAAATTTTTTATCTTCATAAATGAATAACTTCAGCACTGATTATACTAGACTATCAAAGGCAAAATTAAAGCAAAAGAAGCAGACCGATGTCAAAATTAAAAGAGTTGGTAATTTATTTCTTACGTTCAACTGCAAAAGAGTTGTATGAACATTTTTCTAAAAAGAAGAAAAGATTTTGGATTAACAGAACAGGAAGGAGGATTTCTACCATTACTTTTTTGCGATATTAGCTTCTGATGGTTTATTTGCCATTAGTGTAAACCAAAATTTGTTGATGAAAAAAAATGTTAAAGAATTTGATGAACGTAAGTCAATAAAAAATAAAAATTATACTCTTCTATGGCGATTATATCACCAATGAATCAACGAATAAGCGAAAAAATCTTGAGTGGGGCATAACTAATTTAGATACATGTCATCATGTTGATACAGACTGGTTTTGCTATTATAAATTGAAAAATACGAAATTTGTTTTTGATTCAATTGGGCGAAATATACCAAAACAACTAGGCATCTATTTGGGAAAACATGATCTGTACTACAACAATGGGAGAATACAAATTTTTTTTCATTGTTCCTTTTTGTTTTAAAACTTATCAATTTATTAAGAATGAAATGACATTTTGTGTTTAATACATGCACATTTTTGGAAACTACTTAAATTTTATGCGATATATAAAAACAGATGACATTCAATTGTTGTTGTTGTTGTTTTTGTGGTCTTGAGTCCTGAGACTGGTTTGATGCAGCCCCCATGCTACTCTATCCTGTGCAAGCTTCTTCATCTCCCAGTACCTGCTGCAACCTACATCCTTCTGAATCTGCTTACTGTATTCATCTCTTGGTCTCCCTCTACAATTTTTACCCTCCACACTGCCCTCCAATGCTAAATTTGTGATCCCTTCATGCCTCTAAACATGTCCTACCAACCGGTCCCTTCTTTTTGTCAAGTTGTGCCACAAACTCCTCTTCTCCCCAATTCTATTCAATACCTCCTCATTAGTTATGTGATCTACCCATCTAATCTTCAGTATTCTTCTGTAGCACCACATTTCGATATAGCAAAAAAAAATCACTTTGCATTTTGTTAAATCTGTTACTGAACTAATATCATCAGTAGAACAAAAAATAAATTGGTTCAAATTTCACTAAGCACTATGGGATTTAACATCTGAGTTCACTAGTTCTGAACAAAAATCAATGGAATAATAAGTGAAGTTTGTAGTGAACTGGAAGAAAACTTTGACTTTAGTAAGAATTGTCTTAGTTTTAAAGCCGAAAGAATAGTAAGTGTGAGTGATCCAGTCGACAAAAAAACGTAAGGAACAGATGATATCTATTGAAAGAATTAAAAAATCTTGTTAAAAAGCTGAGTACAAAAGTATTTTACACAATTTCATAATTATGTTAATAAAGAAATATTAATAAACCTTATTAATAAGGATGATTTTAATAAAAAGGTTTATAATATAACTAATATATCAAATTACTATACAAAATAGGAAGTAGAAAAAGGTTCTTTGGTTTATTTCACAAAAACAAATAAAACTCCATACTTAATCAAGTTAAGTAATCTTGATTACAATGTACATGACAAACAAATAAATTTAATTATGTTTATGGCTGGGAATGAATAAAAAATACATAATTTTTTGAATGTATATATCTTAAAGAAGATGATGTTATATGAAAAAACATAGAAATAGATTTATCATTTATTGATTTCGATATTTTTGTGAAATTTGCATGTTAACCTGTGTGCAGTAATTAATGTTAAACATTCATTAAAAATATTACATAAATGAAATTTTCTAACTGTGTCATTAAAAAAGAGCTAAAATTGTTGCTGTTGAAATAGAAATAATGATAATTGCTGAAATAATTAAAACTTTATCCAATTTTTATTTATATGAACGTATGATCTCTTGTTTGGAGTACAAAAAGGATATATTGAAAATGGTTAGCAAATAGTTCTTCTTGCCCAATGTGTAGAAATGTTGTTAAAGGACAATGAGGTGGAATTCTTCTAGAATCTGATTTATATATACTTAATGACATATAATAAAATGCAAATTGCTATTACATATTAATTATTTCTCAATAAAAGTAGATTTCCAATTAATTATTTTTATGAAATTTAGTATAAATTATATAACAATTTTTTCTACATCCAATAAGCAAAACTCACTAAATCCCTCATTTGATTCAAGCAATTGAATTTAAAGTTTGGAAGTAATTCTGACATTAAATCATTTTTGTTAACCTTGATATTAATAGCAAAATACATTGTGTTCTTTTATAATGCACAATTAATACTGTAATTAGTACCAAACAAGTTAACAGTATCAGTAACAAAGTATATATATATATATATATATATATATATATATATATATATATATATATATGTGTGTGTGTGTGTGTGTGTGTGTGTGTGTGTGTGTGTGTGCGTGTGTGTGTGTGTGTGTGTGTGTGTGTGTGTGTGTGTGTGTGTGTGTGAAAAAGTAGATGTCCATTGTATAGAAAATGTATTAAAAGAATGTAACCTTAGTTTTGGAGAATATTAATTATTTCATTAAGCTATCGTTCTTGTGTTCAATTGTTAAAAATATTACAATACTTACGCCAACAAAAAATTCTTAAAGATAAAAATTAACTGAGTTAGGATTATAATTAAATTTTTAAATTTCTTCACAATTATGACGTCTATCATCGATTCTGTATTACTCTATTCCTGATTCTTTTATTTTTGTTGTAATGTTATACTAATTTTATTCACCATCATCATCGAGTAATTTTTAAAGGAGTAATGTAAGGTTATAATCTATTTATTTCTTCATTCTCTCCTTTTATCATCTACACATATCTATATGTTCTTCACTAATTGTAATACTATCACCTTTCAGCTGAATTAAACCTGTGTTATATATATTCAATCTTTTTAGTATATGTATACAATTATCTGAAGAGTTGAAAAGTTGTTATTTTATGCCAAGTTGTTATTTTATGCTAAGTTGTTATTTTATAGTCTCCAAGTTTTCTAACTGATAGTAAAACTTCTTCATAAACTCTGTATTGAAAATCTTAACCTATTCTTATTTTTGCTTTCATAATTTGTGAATATAAAGCTTGTTTTTGACAAGGACTATGAACAGCTCCATTTTTTTTTAATTTTTATTGTTGTTAATCAAAAGTATGTGTATGCTACACACAAATGCAGGTTCATTAATAAATATTTTTAATGCTTCGGTTTAGATTAAAATTGTAATATTTTAAGTGACTATTAAAGAGTTAATTCTACTATACTTGTTTGTGAAAATACTAATTAATGATGATAAAAATTATGCAGGAAAATATTTATTTGACTTGGATTATTTGAATATTGCATCAACAACTGAAATAAGGCAAGTGAATGTTTATTTATTAAGAGAATCATTAATGCTGTTTCATCTAACACACAATCTGGAGGTAACTGCTGATTTAACCAAAGAAGTTTCAGATTTTATCAACAGAGCTAGATTTGTATACAAATTTCGTTTGGTAGTTAGAGAACTTGTATGTATAAATTGAATAATAAAAATACAAAATGGAATTTTAAAAAGGCATTAAAAATATTTAGAGGCAGCATTTCGGTTATAGCAAAAATATATTGATATTCAGTTTGTTGACGATATTAATATTAACAATATCTTAATTACAACAAAAGGCGAATTCACACATGAAATATATGTTGATAGATGTTCACGGGATCTAGATGGATAAGGCAAAATGTTGCATGATACCTTTTTTTCAGATTTGAATACTGATCTTGTAGAAATATGTATGTATAAAGATGAGATTTGATACATGGAAACTAATATAAATAACTTCAAATTATCAGACAATTTTATTTGAAGGTTTAAATCACGAAATTGGTCACTCATTATATTCAAACTATTAAGATTTTTATCAATCAATAATGTGTTCATAAATCGTTTGCATCTGAAATTGTTTTGGAATGATGTTGATTCAAATCAAAGCACATATGGTAAAAAATAGCAACACAAGTGATATAATCCAGATGTATGGATAATTCATTAAAATGAATCCATGTAAGCTCTATGTAAAATTAATAAATTTGATTACTTATTACTTGCAAATATAATACAATTATAAGAAGTTGGTACAGATAGGTGATGACATGAATTAAGAGTTAATAAGAAATTTGTTAGTATTTTAACCACAAAATTTACAAGAAACTGATGGAATATATCTAAGACCAAGAGGAGATGTTGTATTAATTGTTATCTCTGTGATATATATGACGAATTTACGAACATTCCAGCTAATTTTGGGATGTCGAAAGTCAATACCATTATTCTTTACAGAACTTTTCTTAATGTAACTAGGTAAATGTAATCATATATATAAATCAAAAGAACTCATAAGTATAAATTTTCCAGGGATAAAACAAGATTTAATTCTGCATTCAGACACATTAATGGATTTTTGAATTTTTAAAAGGATTAATATAAAGAATTTGCAAAAAAGTAGTTAAGAGTTGATACAGTTGATAATGATTATTTGGTATTTAACTTACAACATTAGTTCTTAAGGTAATAAATATATTAATTGAATCCTTAGAATAATTAGATAATTTTAGTTTTTGACAAATCTAATACATTTTGTAAATAAATGGAAACAATCAATTCCAAGTGATTTATTTATTGTAACACTGAGAAGTCGATAGACAATTTTTCTCTGCAGAAATACACTTAAGATATTTCTGGAACAATGTGTAGACAGTGTGTAAATGAACATCATTGATGAAATTACAATAGTTCACGAATTCACAATGTATATGGAAAAAATTTCAATATGTTATTATAAAAATACTTTAGACACAATTCTGGGTAGAGAACATTTGAAAATATTTTTATTAAATATATGATGAAAACGAAGATATGAAGCAACATTAGAGCTGTGCTCAAATTCGATAAAATGTAATGGTTGCCTAGAAATAAAGAAGTTAAGTTGCTTTTAGTTAAATTCTTCATGTACACATAAACATAACAATAAATGTGAAAAAGGTGTTTTACCATACATGAAAATAAGGCAGTAGTATCGACTAGTAATAAATTTTTAAATGTCTATTAAATAATAAGACTCTGAAGTGTTGAATTGTAAACTGTTATTTTTTAAACATCAATTAAATATATTTTCTATAAATTTGATTGGCAAATGGAGAAATTAATGATTGTTCAACTTCATCATAATATTAAAAGAATTTTTTAAGAGTTTCTACAAAATTAAGGAATAATTTTTTAATAGACATCATTTGTCATATGGTGAAAAAATTGGGGAAAAATTATCTCATTTTGATGATGAAATTTTCGAAAATATAGAATGTAAACCAATGAAAAAATACCATTATCTATAACACCTTTGAGACACAAAAACTCTGTTAATGATTATCTATGTGATAATATACTTCCAAACACATTACAAAAAATAAATTCTAATGATGATATAATCTCAATTGAATCTACCCATTTTTTAACTGCAGTAAAGCTGAAATTTTTTGATAATTAATCTAAAAATACTTCATTGATTGAAGGAACTTCTAAACTGTTTTGTAGGTTCTAAATGCAGAGAAACAGAAATATATTGGAATTACAATTCCAAAGACAAAACTATGGGATCATAAATTTAAGGATGGTAAGCAAGATAATTTATCAAGACTGAGTAAATTTCAAGTACTTGGATCATGATAGAGATGAAATAGAATTATTGGTTTACAGCTGGGAATTAATAGAATTGTTGCATTGGGAGCGTCATCTTACTTTGAGTTACCAGACAAAATAAATAGTGAGAAAGTATGTATACAAGTAAGAAATAAAGTTCAAAAAAGTTTTCTGTTGTATGTAAAGTCTGTATTATAACCTTTAGATAAATATTAGGGAACAGTAACAATATATAAAAATACTTGGCTTTCATCTTGATCAAAATCTTGAAATTTTTTTAAAATTTCCTATAGTGGTTGATCATATACCAAAAACTAAAAATTATCTATCTTTCAATGTTTATTCGTTTGATCTAAAATATCAAATGAATCCATCAAAATTACTAACTGTAAGATAGAGAATCTTGTAAATCTACTTTATTTCAAGACAGAAATTAATTCACACTGTTGTTACATAAAAATTACCTAGACTTGTTTCGAGTCGAATTAATAAACGCTAAGAAGTAACATTTATTTGTGGTATATGTTTACTCCATTTCACTAGTGAAAAAATTAGATAAATATCAAGTTGTTTAGTTAACAAACAACTCATATTTGAAATGACAGAGAAAGCTTCATACAAATGTATTAAAAGTTAACAACATACACAAAAAGTATCCATGTTTTAATTATGTTGATTTTAATAGTTAACAATTGAGAATGGACAACTGTCTACAATATACCGAAAATTCATACACAATGAAATATCAAAAGCAAGGAAATATGGTTTGTGTTGTTACATCAAATACATTAATTGATGTTACAAAGACCCAGTTGTCTATAGAGGACAATATTAACATAAAATTTTATTGAATGTATAAAAAAGAGGTTTGACAAATTGGAAGAATTTTTTTCTGAAATTGAAGAAATGGAACAATTAACTACCCAAGAACAATCAATACATCAAAAACTTAAAGTTTGTATACTATGTAGATGCAATTACTCACAGAAAAATGAACAGGTTCGCCATCATGTTCATTTAACAGAAAAATATGTAAATGCTTTAATAATAATAGCAATCTAAAGAATCTATGTTTTGTACATATTTACTTACATAATTTATCAGGATATAATTCACATTAATTTGTGACAGAACTTGGTAATGATAAAATAGACATAAAGGTAAGCCCCTATAATCAAGACCAATATATTAGTTATGTTAAGAGAACAGAGAATTTCAAAATGAAATTTGAAATGCAAGCAAATAGCAAAAAACAGGTAATTTTTCTCACAAGAGGTATGCAACTATTGAACAGCAAAGATGGATTCTTGGAAGGAATTTGATGAGACACATTTATAGAAAAACAAGAGTTTTACAATAAACAGAATGACTTTGAATAAGTTGTAAAGGTTATAAACACAGAAAAAAGATTGGGAAAAATGTAGTATGTGAAATCTTTGTGAATATTATGACCTATATCGTAAAACTGATTGATTTAGATCTTTCTTGGTATTTTACAGCACCTGATTTTTCTTGGGTCGCAATGTTTAAAATGGCTAAACAACCTTTAGATTAATTAGTCTACATGATTATGTTATGATTTTAAAGGTCGAAAAAGCTGATCTCAGTGTTGTAAAGATATTTGAAAAACAAATAATACATTTATCACAAACATTGGTAAAAATATGCTATTGAATTATTTAACATATTTACATGCAAATAATTAGTATTATGCTATGAGTCAATATTAATCATATGCTGGATTTGATAGCGAAATTTCAACACTAGTAAAATTGTATATATTTTCGAAAGTGATCTAGAATATCCAAAAAATTTACGTGATTTACATAAAGATTTACCACTCGTTCAGAAAATAAAATAATACCTGGAGCTAAAGAAGATAAGTTACTGACTGCTTTGAATAACAGACATAATTGTGTAGGTCACTATGGAGTATCTCTCTCTAAGATCGAAATTAACAAAAATACTTAGTGTTAAAATTTGAACAATCTGATTTGTTGAATAAGTATGTGCATATGAATATTCAAATTGAGATGAAGTCGAAGAATGTTTTTGAAACAGATTTCTACATATTGGTGAATATTTCTGTGGTTGGTAATACAATGGAAAATATGAGGAAGAGAGTGAATATAAAATTAGTGTCTGATGGTACAAAATGTGATAAATAAATGGCAAAGCTACACTTTAAAGGAAAGAACTAAATTAATGAAAATCTTGTTGCTCTTCATATGACTAAGACAAAAATCACATTTAATAAACTGACCTATGTTGGTATGAGTGTACTTGAGTTAACTAAGAAAATGAAGTATATTTTGTACAATAGAATAATGAGACCAAACTATGCTGAATATATTCAGTTTTGTTACCAAGATATGGACAGTTACACTTACAATATGCGAATTGAAGATTTCTACGACATGGAAACGATGATTGATAAATTTGATACATATAGATACCTGAAAATAATACTTATGGGATTCCACAAGAAAATAAGAATGTTTAAGGAAAAATGGAAGATGAATGTATTGGAAAAATTATGGAAGAATTTTGTGGTTTAATGGGAAAAATGTATGATTATAAAGTCGGTGATAAAATAGAGAAAAATTTAAACCAAATAACAAACGCATTGTTAAAGACAGAAGAAACTTAAAAGATTATGTAGATTGTTTGTTTAATAACAGATAATAGTACAGAAGAATAAAAAGTGATTTGAAATAAAAAACATAAAATATACACAGTTGAAATAATGAAGAAAGCGTTGAGTTCACATGATGATAAAAAATATATTTTGGAATATAAAAAAGATACATTACCCTACAGACATCACGCATTCTAACAAAATCCTATAAACTTTTTCCGATATAAATGGATACATATCTGAGAAATTTTGACATCTTTAACAGAACTAATTTGTTTAAAAAGATTAGATAGTTATAAGTAAATGCTTTATATAATATTATCAGTTGTGAATATTTAATCCTAAGATATGGAGAAAAAGTACATTTAAAATTCAATTATGAATTTAAAGTTGTAATACCTAATAGATAGTAATTAGGAACTTCATTTTTTTTAAAAAAGGGATTATTAAATAAAATATAAGCAAATTAAGGAACTTAAAAATAATGATACTGAATTTCATGATTTGGAATTGACTCTGTGGATAACTCTCAAAAATTTTTACTGTGGTCTTTCGAATATCATATCTTCAAATAGACAATACCAAACAGCTAAATCAGTCTGGTTATTACTTGAATAAAAAGAATGTTAATTAACTTGTAAAGATAAATGTCGAACAGTTTGATATGTTTGCGTTAGCAAATAATCTAAAAAGGAAAAGAATTCTGGAAAAGTGACATGTGAATAAGGTATAACTTGACCATGTCTAGTCTCAAAAACCATTTATGCGCAAATGTTCATGAAAATCTTGTGGCTGTTAAAGAAGAAAGAATTAGAAAAATTTAGGATGAGGTAATAGAACAAACAAAAAAACTGTTTTAATTTATTTTTATGTGCACGTCTTGTAGTAAAATACACTGAAATAGTGACGAGTAAAATTTTAAGAAATTTTAGGTATGGAGTAGAACATATAAAAAATAAAAACTATTTTTATTTATTTTCTTATGTTCTGCTTTTCTCAGAATGTATTCAATTTATATTCTTATGTGCACCTTTTCCCAAAAGATATTACATTTATTTCCTTATGTGCAACGTTTGTGAGAGAAAATAATTTTTATAATAAGTGAACATGATAAGAACGATATTCAATTTTCTTAATTTTCTAAGTAATTTTTAATAATATAGGAGTTTTTAAAGTGAGTTAGACCTAAAAATGGAGTAGTGTAAAAAGGAAAGTGAGTGCAAAAGTGAGCTGGCTTGAAAAAAAGTGAGCTAGAATGTATATCTACCTGCTGCTCTTATAAGTATACATTTTATAACAAATGGTCAATTTGAATGGTTAAGTATACTACCACTACTAACAAATAAGTGCATTCACATTCTTTGAATGCGTCAGTTATTTGTGTGTACTGTGAATGTGGCTTAAATTGCTTTGTGAAACAAATGTGCCAAAAGGCAGCGATAAACAGATACTACTTAACATTTCCAAGGTTTTCAGAAAAATATTGGCATGGTACATCACTACTGCTTCCTAATTCCTAGTCAATGTCTTTTCCACAGACTATGCCTTGGGTAATTTCACTTACTTACCCCAGCAGAATGATGGCTCATTCTGCTGCTTACTCCCACAGACTGAAATTGCATCGCATTGCATGTTCTGACCGAGGAATAGCAAGTAGATGTCATTGGTTTAGCCAAACATTGGATGGCATTAACGTGACAGGCATCCCAGATTTTAAAGTAGCCTCTTATGTTTGCCATAAATATAAGAAACGAGGTGGCTGTGCTATTGTAATAAAGAACCACCTTGTTTTTGAGCCACTACCTAGGGTAACAAATTTATCTGTGGAGGAAACTTTTGAAATATCTGCCTGGTACATTGTGACTTATGGAACAACCTTTATCTGTATTTACAGAAACCCAGTATTGGAAAATAAGAGAGTTTTTTTTAAAGGTTGAACATCTTATTGAACACATTGTTTTTAATGAACATTAATGTAATTCTAATGGCTGGTTTTAATATTAATTTCAACTCCAGTACTTCTGACAACTTGGAAATAAATAACTTAGTTAAAAGCTATAAGATGATTATCATGCTGAAGAATTTAATCACCAGACTTGGTAGTGTAAACATGGGTACTTGTATAGACAATATTGTTACAACTTTTCATTCTTCAAAATACGATACAAATGTGATTGACACTCTTTTTCTGATCATCATGGAATTATTATTCATGTAAAGAAGGATGCAATGGTTTTTAATGTCACCAAGCCTTCTGGGAGTTATAAGACACAACGTACAATTAGTGACTGAAATATATCTGTTTTCCTAAATGTCTCAGAGAAATTAATTGGCTTTGTGTGTATGGTAACACTGGAACAGAAAACCCGTTCAACAACTTTCTTGAATTATTCATGTGGACAGGCAACATTCGCCTGCCACTAAAGAACAAATGTATTAAAATGAGCAGGGTATCAACTATCAATCAAAATAAGTAGTACACACAGGCACTACGAAAACTTTAAGATCAATGCTACAATTTCTACTACCTAGCAAAGAATTCATCTTGTCTGCATGCCAAAGTGAGATATAAAGAATGCAAATATCAGTACAGAATGGGTATTAAGAAAGCTAAAGTAGAATATAATTGCAAATTGGTTGCACAAGCTATTAATAATCCAAAAGAAGTGTGGAAAATCATTAATGAGAATATAGCATTGAGTAGTAAAGAATTTGTATCTAGATCGAAAATTAGTACTGATAGTTTTAATAATTATTTTGTAAATACTAAGATACTAAGATACATGATAGTAAACATGAACCTAGCTACTATTTGGATATTGCCTATATAAACCAAAATACTATGGAAAATGTGTTTTATTTTGAACACATTTGTGTAGAAGATGTACATTCTGTCATTCTTTCTCTTAGTAAAAGTGATTCACTGGATATTTACAACATCAGCTCTAAAATATTGAAACTTAGTAGTCACAATATAGCAGAGGTTCTCTGTCACATCATAAACTACTGCTTTGATGAAAGTTGTTGCCCAGAAAGAAGTAGGTAAAGTAATCCCAGTCCACAAGAAAGATGACAATAATTTGCCTAGCAATTATTGGACAGTTTCTCTTGTATCACTTTTATCCAAGGTCATTGAGAAACTAAAATAATCAGTTTTCTAGATTCTCATCTATTACTTTCAAATAGCCGGTTTTGGTTTAGGAAAAATCTATCAACATTTGATGCTGTTATGAGCTATGTATGTAACTGTCTTGAAGTGAAAGAAGAAAAATTTATTGTAAGTACAAATTTTTTGATTTTCGAAAAGCATTTGACAGTATGTGCCACAACACTCGGCTGCTGAAATTAAAAACTGTAGGTTTCTCCATCTCTGCTGTTAAAATTATTCACTCATACTTATCTAATAGACGCCAAACTGTTTACTTCAATAACCAATATTCCAGTTTCTTACCCGATAACCATGGTGTTCCTCAAGGGCCAATCTTGTGCCCTCTCTTGTACATATTATGTATGAATGACCTACCTGGCAATGTAATAGATGATACTAAAAACTGTTACTTGTATGCAGATGATATCAGTTTAAGTGTTACAGTGCCTACGAACAATAACATAAGTAACTCTACCTCACTCAAGGTAGATATACTCTCTGACTGGTGTAATGCTAATGGCCTGTCTATGAACATAAATATAACACAGGAATTAAACATTTCTTATAACAATAGAATCACATTAGAGACAGTTCCTGTAAAGTTTCTTGGCATTGTTTTGCAAAATAATTTATGCTGGCAGACACATGTGAATTATTTAACACCAAAAATTTCTAAAGGAATATTTATGCTCAGAAAATTACAAGCAACAGTAGATGAGAAAATTTTGCTTTCTGTCTATTATAGTTATATTCATTCTCATTTCACATATGGGAAAATCTTGTGGGGAAATAATCGCTACTCAAAATTCTTATTTACAGCCCAGAAAAAAAGCTGTCAGACTGATATGTGAAGTACCACCTAGAACTGACTGTAAAGAATTATTTATTAAACTTAGTATCATGACCTTGCCATGTATATACATATTTCAATGTCTCTTGTACATTTTTGTCTATTTTTGACCTGAATTCTGATGTACATAGTTATAACACACGACACTGTAATGATGTAAGAAAAGACTACTGCTCATGTACCAAAACTCTAAACAGCTTCAAACACACATCTGTAAAGCTATTTAATAAACTACCAGAGTCAGTTAAGAGTCTGGAGCTGAAAATTTGTTAGATATTTGTAAAAACTTTATTAATTCAAAATTGTTTTTATGAAATGGAAGATGTCTGTGAGCATAATTTCTAACATACATTAATTATGTGTGTATTTATTGTCATTGTTGATTGTAGATTTATTGACGTTGCTTATACAAACTTTATATTCCTATAAATGTTTTGTTTTTGGGCAATAAACACCAATCAATCAATATTATTTTCTTTGTATGTTTATGAAGCACAACATTACATACCAAAAATAATACAGCAATGTTACAACCAGTTTTGGTTAGCATAAGCCATCCATTTTATAAAGTTACATGAATTTATTTATGACATGTTTGTTCATGGGTAGTGTAAGTCAGATACATAAACCTTAGAAGAAGTGATACTGTGTGCACTCATGAGGTGAGCACGTGAGCACAGTACGGTTAGTTGACAAGTGATTATTACCACTTCTATTATGGTTTTTGGATGTGACATATGCTGGTCATGTACAGACATGTCATAAATGTTTCTCAAGTAACTTTTTGAAAGTAGATAACTTATGCTAACCAAATCCAGCAATGAATAATTTACTTTTCGAGCACAACTGTGGCTGTATTTATCATCCTGAATTATATAGTAGTTTCTGAAGTGATGCTGATCATGTATGTAATACTGACTTATTTTATTAAAAATTATTAAGTTGTCCAATCCACTTACCTTGGTTTTAGTTTTTACAAGATATCTTTTCAGCTCTTTTATCCTATTGAAATAACACTGGTTCACTTCACATCAGTCACAGTTCGTAATGATAAAAAAGTGGGAAATGAAACAGCCAACAAAAGACGACAATTTTGGAGTAATCCTAACCATGTCATAGAACTTCAAAATAAAAACAACAGACAGGCTGTTCGTTACTGTCTGTCCAATACTTAGTGAGGTCAAATGCTGAAGTTCAATTCTTTAGAAGTCTCTGTACTTCATGTCTTCTATCACAGCTGCCAATGCTAGCAATTTATTGTTTGCTACAATTAATTCAAATAACAGTGGTGTGAAATATTGCACATGAACAGTGTGTATAGTTGTTGCTGCCATATAGTACCACATTTAAGCCTTGGCGATTTAAAATTCGCTTCCACAGTTGTTCTATATCTGTGAGGCATTTTACCACAGGAGATGATCAGCACAAATTGTTGGCAGTATTGAATGAGACTCTGTCCCCCACATGGCCAATACTGGCTTGTAGTAGATGTAGTCTTTCCCCTCTCCATGTAAACTCTACTGAGGTGAGCTCACTGTAGACAGACAGTTTATACATCTGTGCCACTAATGTACCTACTCTGGTGGTCTTGAACAGGAAGTTAATCAATCGAAAGAAATAATGTTGATTAGTTATAGCAAAAAAAAAAATTTATTTCACTTTCATTTGGATATCATCCTCTAATGGGCGGCGGACTGCCCCCACCACTTAACCATCACACTACTGCTATGCCACTGAATGTGCATAGGTAACTGGTTTGGATGTGGGCTGCTGCAGTTCCTTGACAATGTTCACTACCTGAAGGAAACAATAGACACTGTGAAAAAAAGAGGTCAAAAAATTATGCTTACTTGTGTTTATTTGTTTTTATTATGTACAGTAACTCTCACCTATATTTATTTTGCGATGGTACACTTCCTTACAGGCTTAAAAAATAATGTGCAAACTTATCACTAATTTTTGTTTGTGTTAGAAGCTTTCCTTAATACATTCCGGGGCACAGTAAAAATCACTGCAGTATCATCTTGTCTCCATATTCCAGGGATCACCTCACCCGTCTGTATATCGTAAGAATCCAAGGACCCTCGTGGGCTATATTGCTTCCTCACCTCAGGATTTCGTATTAAAATATTGTGGATACACGCAGTTGTAAGTGTGGCTGTTCATCATTGTTTCAGTAACATGAAAAATCGAAGCCATAATGCCAAACGTGTTCTCAGCAACCTTTTCTGCCCTTGACAGTCTGTAATAAAAAACTCTTTCCTTTGAACATTCATCATGTCGTCCTGGGTATGATTTCGTAATTATGCCAGAAACATATGACAAGGGCTATGTCCCTCTAGGTAAGCATTCAGCTTATGGTATGTTCAGGTCCTTTTTGTCGGTTAATTCAGTTATGATCGTGTCCTTGAAAATCACCACCGTAAATTCTTCCTTGGCTGCCAACATCTATATTCAAAGAGTTGTTAGAGGCGTTAATGACAGCGATCACCAAAATACTGAATGACCATTATTTTGTAATTATAAAATTCGCACCCACTAGCAAAGTGTGTTGCCTAGCAATTGCTCCCACACAATGGAGGAAGTAATGTATCTGTGAGAACACTCTTGCTGTTTCACACCAGTCGTTTTGAGTCGTCAGCATCTGAAAGAAAGAAATTTGATTCCAGGTTTTGGCAGAAAAACATTTGGTTGAAAGAGGTGGAGATGAAGAGGTCGTTGCTGGCCCTTCGACATTGACTACTCCACCTAGAAAAGTGAGACGATTGGTTGGGAAGCACGACAGCTGTGCACATAATGTTGCAATGAAATTATTAAAGATAGTTCTTGCAAGATAAGACGACCAGTAAGTGCAATACCTGTGGCGACTATGTTGCAGCCATCCTGCGAAAACCTCCGCAATGGAGGTGACCAAGAGTAATGATGCAGCTAATGAATCTAATAATACAAGAATAAGAAGATTATTTAGAAAGTCTGAAGTCATCAGTAGGTGTGAATATGTCAGGGTAATCAACCAGAAGTGTTGATTCCCTTATCACATTCATTTGCAAAGCCGACACTGGTGAAACAGTACAATAAATTATTTTTGATGATACATATGAGAATATTCCTAAAGAATAAAAATTACAGCATATCCATATATAACGATATTTTTCATTTGCTTACCTTCACGTAATCCTCTCAGTACTACCACCAGTGTTCAATGAAATTCAGATACTGTTTGAGATATGACTTGTTTCAAAATGTAAAACAAATAGGCTAAATTTGAAAATGAATGTCCCATTGCCCAGAAATAAAGAATAACACAAGTCTTTGGCTAATTGTAATTCCTTTCCTGGAATTTATATCTTTCTTTTAAACAAATGGTGCTTCCATGTTTACTGGAAATTCAAACTTAGTAGGTGACATCTAAGTAAAGTTATGGAAACCAGAGCAGTCTTTCATATTCAGCTCCTGTAGTAAGTTATTCCCTCTAGTTCTTTTTAGTATATATTCGCCTTTTAGTATCAATGGTACAGTACCACACATCATTACAGTTTCCTTATCACTACCCATTGTGCCAAACAAATAACATTGCTGATGATACGAATGCTCTATGAGAAAAGTTTCCTGTCAGTATGGACAGAACTGGACAAGAAACATAGTCGAAAACATTTGAGAAAACCATCAGGAAACAATGTTCCCAACAGCAACATTTGATGGTGTGTACACGTCTTTAGCTTCCTCCCTAACGACAGCCTCAGAAGTCGCGAATTATCTGGAAAACCGGTCAGATATGGTGACAAGAAGATATGTAAATGTCTCTGCTGCTTGTTTCACTCGCAACAATTACAGGTTTCGTTTTTTAATCAGAGTGAAGTTACAAAATGGAAGGACCTCATTACTGAGAGAACATGCTCTTTTATAAAAATAACATTGAATATTGTAGAACCTATTTCTGGTACATGAATGAGTAGCTGCCATTAATGCGTTACATACGCTAAGATGAAAAAAAGGACATAATGGCATGTACCCAATTTCGAAGCTACTTTATTCTGCTCCATAACTGCACATCTGTAATCCCATAACCACAGGAAACAAACATCAGATGATGCTTTAAAACTTTTAATAATAAATTTTCTTTGGCTTTTACTAGCGAAGTTTCATTAACTGACAATTAATTACAATAAATAGCACCCAGGGTGATGTATCTACATTGTGCATACTGTTATAACATGCAAGTTATAATGTGGAAACAACCGAAACAAGACGAATCCATATGGTGGTTCAAAATTAGCGAGCGAGAGACGTCACGTAACGGCTTTCCAGTTTTAGCCGAGTGCTATACGTACATATCGCCGGTGAAGAAACAATACCACACGAGTAGGAAAACACTAAATTTACAGGAGAGACAAAAACTATACAGAGTATCTGATATGTTTCACCGAGACGCTAAATTGGCATTGTAGCGCTAGAATGAAATTTCGGTTCATATCAAAAAGTGAAACAAAGAAAATATTTTTTAGAGAACTTAAAACGGCATATACACGATGTATATGGTACGATATACTACTTATGCGGTATTTGTTAATCTACTATACATTGTTTTGTTGTTGAAAAATCAAGTAACAACAAAAGTTTGGAGAATTAATTACTCTTTTATTGACATACTTCATGGAAACAACTTCAAATATATATACTGTTCACATTGTTCTGATATGGTCTGTACAGTTATTCAAGAAGAAAGTACGAAACGTCAGCCTTGCAGCAAAGAAGAACTGCAGTGCACTGTCAGTCCTGAAACAGTAACCTTAAAGGTGATGTTTGTTCATTAGGTATGTCTTCATAATAGCAGTGACAATCCTTAGGAAGAAGGGCTTTCAGTTGTTAAATGATCCAATTTGGCTTTCTTGATTTTCAGTCTTTGTTTATTACTTCCAGGAAGTAAATTTCACCAAGGAATTTTCCCAGGCATCTTAGTATTTCTTGCCACACTTCGTAGAAAATGCACTAGAAGTAAATAATATCATTTGGATGTTACAGTATCGCCTTCAGGTCTGTAACACTTGCCACATTTTTTACAGCTCTTTTTACATTTTCCTTACTCATTTGGAATAGGTGTCAACAACACAAGAAGCAAAATTTCATACAAAAAATCTACTTTGCATTTTGTCGAACCAGTAATATACTGCATCACTACTTTCTAAATTATGCATTCTGAAGTTATGAACAACTAATTTTATTTTATAAGAAACTGCACTTGCATGTAAAACAGAACTACTTTTACAGCCAGTGAGTCCATGGTGTCCACTGAGCGGAGCTTCTTCTGCTTTGCATCTTTCTCATATATATCTCTTTGTACCTTTGCCTGGTCTTTACATCATATGTGATGATTCCACATGTCTTCACTCAAGTGGAAAAAATAAGATAAGGTTACCATCTTCGAAAATCAAGTTAAAGGTGGCCCAACTTAATGATGGAATCTTCCCCATAATACATTTTTCCTTGCAGGGTCCATACAGCTGTTGTTTGCATTGTAGAACAGGCTCAAGATCGCACTTGGAACAGGATTTCCTGCGGCAGTTTGGATGGTGGTCCATGGTTCTGTCTCCTTTTTCTTCTTTTCATTTATTCGAGAACGTTACGATTTTCAATCAGATCTCATCCCCTACCTGGAATTATCCAGCCAATATCTGACCATCTATTCTTTTATCCTGTGGGGACATCCACTGCGATATACATTACTGCCTTGCTGTGATTGCAATATCCGTACCTTTACCAGAGACTTCAGTTTGTTCTTAGCGTCCATGGTGAACAGTCATGTGTGTTTTACCCGTATATATATATATATATATATATATATATATATATATATATATATATATATATATATATTCATCCAATAAAGTGCAAATCTACTGTACTGTGGCGTACCTCTTTTATACAGTACCTGTACCATACCCAACTTTCACACTGGTGATCCTGACAATTCGTAATGACACTACGACAATGCGATCTGTGTGTAACAATCATGCTCCAAAATTTGTACACTATGCCGACATTTGGACAATGTACTGTTTTTCAATAGACACTTTGATCGTGTACAGTGATCAATTCAAGTGATGTGCTTCAATAGTGTGCTTCGACTTATTACGTTAGTGTCAAACAATCGAAATCAACAAACGATCTACTACCATTCCAGCCCTTCACAGATATATTCAACAGCTGAACTGCAGTATTCTGGCACCTCTGATTCACCGCGTCTTCCAAACCATGTGAGAAATTGTTTGGTCCACCTTTGCTGCCACTAATTGCCTGAATTTCGAACACTCACAGCGCATTGTGAACATACTCAATTTTATCTGGGACAAACTTAAGCCTGGTTCACGTACTTCGATAACTTATTTGTAATGATTGACATCACAAATGAACAATTACATCAAGAAACATTCCTTGGAATACCAGCATGGTATTCACATTTTTGGCGAAAATGCTGCATGGAATGTGCTGCAACAACATCCTTAGCACAGTTACTTCCACATAGTGGCTGAACCTGACTGACTTCGCCGAGTAGCTCCCTATTCTGACGTCACTGCATCTAGCTGGAGCAACGACCTTCGGCCACCTACGCTTGCGCATAAGAAAAGCTATCTGCAACTCGCCCAGACCTCCCCAGAACGCTACTGAGCACACTAGGCACACCCCTGGACAAAATGTCAGCATCTGTGTGAGTCCCGCATGGTGGCTACAAACGGCCGATTACGGCACACCTAAGCAGAACCACTTCTTTTGGCATCAGCCAACATACATCACTGCTACTGCTCGACACAGTGACCATCACACAGACAAAGTAAACGACTGTGCACCACACAGCTATGTCCTCCATCTGTATGGGAGCAGTTCGCCAACACTGTGCGAGACTGTCACCATACTTATGACTTTTCAATATTGCTCACGGTAAGTTGATCTGTTCGAGAGAAATATCCCATCGCCTCAGTGTTCCATGCAACAGCGAATTTTGCCTAACTCCACTGCCAATGATTGCTCTGGACTTCAGACCTCCAGTTGTCCTCATGAACGTGAGCTTTACATCGACATGGATTCTGACGAATGTTCCATAGGGCTTCCACCCCTGGTGCTCTCGTTTCCGATAATGCATTTTCAATCACACTTCCTGTTTCATGTCCTCGGATGGATCACATTTCGGCAGACATCAGTTCTAACGACAATGGATGAACATATGACATTGCCACTGCACGAAGCTCTCAGCTTGTCGATTGTAGTGCATAGATTCATGACCTGGACCCTAGAACTGTCAGAGTCTCACCACCTCACATGGACATTCTCTGTTAAGGAGATCATAAAACCATACCTATTGATGCACATTTTACGCCAGTTCCATCTCTCTTTGGTCATACAACATGTGACACTCCTGCACTTTGACACAGACTACTGCATCCCATGATCTTTTTTTTTTTTTTTCAAGACAAACCACGAGAAGGCAACTGTTATTCCATCTACACATTCATGCAGTGTGCCTCCTCAGCTGAGAAGCTGTTGGCGATATGCCAACACTGTGATTACTGCCGTGTATCATTGGATTCGCTCTGTACGAAGAATACTCTGCTCCCACGACATAATAATGACATCACTGCTGCCCTTGTCCTGCTGTGTGAACAGCTCACTGCCTTGACACATAATCATCTTGATTATGAGAGTGGTAGCACTCACAAGGGCCTTGCCCCACTGATTGGTCACGCACACAAACATGCTAGTAAACTGTGCCCCCACCTTGCCACCCCGCTACCCTGTCACAGGGATCATCATGCTTGCCCTCTGGCTCTGATAGCATACTGTCGCCACAACTCTTCTGTCTGACTCACTGCCATGCAGACCAACCACCATCCACTGCCAATCACCATATGATGACATCAGCCTCAGCTGCTACATTCACTAGGTTCCACATTCGACTACTATACACCCATCACAGGTTGACGATGTTGTGCAATACAATATGCAGAACATTGCAGGGGAACTGATCATAAGAAGACGCTTTTTCGATCAGTGTCAGTTCCACAGTTCATCTCCAACCATCACTGTCAACTTAGACATCTTTTCCAGACTCAAGCACAACACAACAATGCTGGAATCTACGGTTATATCTCTGTCGATGCTGACTTCAACCATGACCCAAAATGGAGTTGTACCCCATGCACATGCCTACCTATTGCCCCAACTCTACTGCACAGGCTGCGCTCATCGAAGTTCACTCCTATAAATAAATTAATGGCTTATGTGAACCCACTGCTCCCTCAATGTACTCTGTCACTTCGATCAGATCAAAGTCTCTCGTGCCTGCTTAGCCTCCACATACCGACTTCTTTGCCATCTAAACGCCGTCATCACCTTTTTGGTGGCACCACCAGCGTCCCTTGTGGACACACTGGACATTTCCCATATCAGCCACAGCTGAATCACCTGTTCAACACTCACACCACATACACTTTAACTTTGGAAACAGTCTTGTGAAATTACCATCACAGCACAGCTGTGCGCATGTCCACAGCATAACTTTAAGAAATGGCTAAGTTGTGTCTTGTGAAAATGCCAGCCTCATCACGAACCTGTCATGTACATCTGTACCTACCATTTCGGTAGTCGCCGGCCCCACTCTCATCTTCCCTTCAATGCTCTGCACAGTGGGGACCTGTGTGGAATATCCACTGTTATATGTATCGCTGACATACTGTGAGTGCAATATTTGTGACTTGACTTCGTTCTTAGCGGCCATGGTGAACAGAAATGCATCTTTTACCTGGTGTATATTTGTCAAATAAAATGTAACCCTACTGTACCATGTCAGGCCTCATTTATATTGTACTTGCACTGTACCCAGCTTCACAATCCCAATAACATTGAAAAACATCTTTCTGCATACTTTATGTTTTCCCACTTCATTTCTCAAATCATAAATCAGCATGTACTTTATCCTGGATTCGCCAATGATTTTGCCCAGACGTTTGGTTGTGTACAAGATTGATTACTCAAATAACCTTCTGACCCCATGAGATAGTTTCACTGGATGTGTTAAGGATACAGGGTACTTTTCCAGCTCAATATTATGTACAAATCATCACCTATTTCTTTCAGGCACTGTTGATAATATGTATGTTTTACAGATTTTTTGTTGATATCAGGTAATGCAGTACACTTTCTAAACAACTTAGAAGTATTTTGAATATTTTTGAACCCGCTTACGGTTATTAAAAAATTACAAAGAAATTCATGCAATTTTTTTCCAAAATGATTCCTCGAGTTGAGGTACCATTTAATCCAATGTTAAACATTTGAAGGAGACCAAATTTTTACCAGATATGCATGACATGATGGCTGAGGTACTAGACCTATTTAATTCCACCTATTATGTATATTACAAGGACAAAAAAACATCGCATCTTACATATTAATTTTTATCATCTTTTTCCTAATAAAATTTAGTTGGTTCTGCAATAAAGCTCAGGTCTACTACATAAGTATGGACTGTTGGAAGGTACAGAAAAATTAGAGCAATGCTTTATAAACTTTAGGAAATATTTGTATCTCAATTCTGAAAAATACAACTTGCTGGAAATTGTGAACGAAGATATGAGTCCAATTAAACTGTATCTCAGAACATTCCTGAAGCATTGTCTTCATTCTGCAGCATTTCTTCATCTTCAAGCTTCCTCTTGGCATTACTTTTAGGAGTTCTGCCTTCTTTGGTAACATGAAGAGCGAATCTCTCAGCGTCATGGACCTGTTGTTTGTCACATGCAAGCAACTGATCTTCCATATTAGAGCCACATTTTGTGCCTAAATTTCTCAAGACTTCCAACCTTCCTATCATTCCATCACTGAAACATTTCTCTGCATGTAGTACACCAAATTTTAATGTATCTAGTCCTACAAAAACATTCTTCGGCAATCTTTCCCATACACAATGGTTGAAACTTTCATTTTTATTCTAAGTGCCCCAATGAAAACATTTACTAAGCAAAACAGTGTCCCTCAGGTCCTAAAAATTGGTTTTATTTAATTCATAACAGACTCAGGAAGAGATTGCTTATGATGGTACATTTGACCACTTTCTTTTGCTTTTTAGTAAGCACATCAAGAATCTGCTCCTTTAGGGCGAAGCTCGTAAACAGGGTGGTCATCTGTGGACAACTTATGAAAGTAAGTGACACATACAGCTTTTCTCATTGCTGTAACATCATTCATAGGTGCAGTTCCTCTAATGGCCAGTACATAACAACTCTGAAGGGGGTCTATTTCTGTTTCTGTCAATCTGCCTCAGCCAGACAGAGATTTTCAATCAGATAGCAACTTTCGTTTCATTTCTTTTTGTAGCTTCCTCAGTCTAGCATCCATCCTCTTTTGCACATGTCCACAACACTCCAGTTTTGTTACCAAGGTATCACCATAAACATTGAACTCATTAATTTTATTGAAAACTTTAGAGTCCCCATCGACTAGGTACTTCGTATATCTAATTTTATAAATGGGCACTGACGGCTGAAATATTTTTAGAGCTTCATCACACTCCATACCTCCACTGTAACCATCATAATTCTTAGAACACTGATGTTCAATATGTCCTTCAGTGTTACCATGGCAGGTGTGTCAGTACTTAGATAAGCACTCAACATCAACAACTTTTCTAGTCTCCAGAGAAGTAGCACTTAAAACACCCTTCCAGGAACGACGTCTTCGACATTGCCATGTCCCATCAATTGCAACAGCAATGTCCCTGGTTCCACTGATATTTACAGTTTCTTCTACTGCACATTTCAAAGATCCTCTAGACACAACCGTCAAGGCACCTAAAAGTATTCTTATGTACTTGCTGAAGCTACTGGGAGGAGGCAGAAGGTCTATCAAACCACAAAATGTTTGAGTAGCCTGTTTTCCTTTTCCTACTGTATGCATTGCATACACTAACTTCAAATTCACATCATATGAATTATGCACAATATTTGAAGTCATTTTCGAGGTAGATTTATTGTAGGATCTTCACAGAACAACTAATTTTGACACTAAGCCCTTCCTACTACTTTGTTGTTCAGTTATTTCCAGACAGCGTAAACTATCATATTGTTTACATTTATCAACTGATACATTTATTTTACATTTTGTTTACATTTATCAAAGAAGATAAGATGCCCACATCAACAACAACAAATCCACTACAAACAGCGTCACTGTTAACACAAAAATTTGAATCGCCAGGTGGCATACCATGTAGGAGTTTCTTCCCTCAAGAACTGATACATAGGTTACTTTCAACAGTGTGGCTTGCTTTGTTTGTGAATTGGTTACCATGGAATTTCCTATTATTGAATTTCTTGATGCATGGCATAGTTCGTATTTATTGCACACTAAAAATTACGTACTTCCACAAATATATGTAGCACTTGGGCAATAATCATTCAGTAACACGTGAACAAACTGCTTCAGTGAAACAACAGTAAATCCTAGCAAAGAGAATGATTTACAGACACTAGAAACCTGCACTGTTGCCAACATATGCAATGTATCATACATATAAACTTTCTGTTTCCAGCTCTTTTCGAAGTAATACAGGTTTCTGCAGCAGAAATAAAGAGGGCGTGGCAGCATACATGTCGAAAACCTTAAAATTTTCTATATATAGGTCATTTTCCATTTGAAACCCTATAATGTATATATCAATGTAACCAGGAAAGACTACAGAATTTAAAGAAGTCATAAAAACGTTCCGATTTTTCCACCATTTATAAATAGCCTGTATCTTTAAATACTGTCTGTCTATTACCAGCAGAAAATTGAAAACACTCCCTTTCCTAGGATTTCTGACACATCCTTGAAGTAACGCCAGACATTATTTTGGTGCCTCTCTTGAAATATTGTGAGTAATTTTGCGTCTTCGTGTTTTTTTATACCTAGTATACACTTGTCCGCGTATTCTCAGAATTTTATTGGCATTTTACTTCCAATTTTCAGGGCAGCTTTAGATTTCCTTTTCCTGCCACTGCTTTCATCACCATAAAATTCTTGGCCTCCAATTTCAACATCCTAGCTTTCGTGATCTTTCGATAAGTTTTCTGAATTTTTTGGTAAAAAATGAGCACCATCGCATAGTAATGAATGTGAAGAAGTAGCGTCATCTCCAGAGGTAACTGTGACTGCTGTATCATTCTGGGCACTCTTGAATACAGCCAGAGAAGTTCCTATATAGAAAAATTGTAAATCAACTTAAGAGGCCCAAAGCTGAAACTCAAATTCATATATTTGCAATAATGTTGATATCAATAACATCATTATTATTAATTATAATTGTTAGGAAATTTACTTTTGTCATTAGATGGTGCAGGAAAAATAACTAAGAACCCTATATACGAAATAAATCCTCTTTCTGTGCATATAACTTCACAGTTTCTATTGTTTTCACCTTTGTTCGTTTTGCATTTACAATTACGTGGGATTTATAAAAATCTTTGGCAGAAACCAAAGCACAGAATGACTGAAGTGTGACGATCTGATTTACATCAGAATAAACCAGTTGTGGCACTACTAAGTTTTTATTGTTTTAGTGTATTTCTGTTAATTAGATGTAAATAACAAAACAGTTTTATTACTGCTGTCAATCACTCTCAGGAAGGAATTTCCACTTCCATATGCTAATTTCAGCCAATAAACAATTTCTCCACAGTAAAAAGAAAAGACTTGTAAAATGCTGTCCATTTCCATGAACTGAATCTACAACCAAAGAACACTGGGAGATAGGTAGTACGCAATAACCATGTGTTGTAGCTGCAAGCGCTTTTGCATTTACCACATCAAAAATACGCTATTATGGTATTACACTGTTTGCAGCTCAATGACAGATCCATCTCTTTTTTTCTCTGTGCCACATATGCGGCCTTGTGTTACTCTATTTCCATTGTAAGTAATTAAAAATTCGGCATTCTGCCAGTAAGAGCAGCTGCGGAATCAAAGATATCAACTGACTGCAAAACGGAAAATCAACCATTTGTAAGATAAGCGGTATTGTTCCTTCACTGACAATATAGAGATAAGGACATGGACAGATATCGCCAGGCTGAATGAAAAATTCTTCACTGTTGGTGGACTATACTAGCAACACCTCAGCAATACTGGCACAACTACATGCAACAGCCTGTTCCCCCAGCAACACTGCCTAAATATATTATTATTATTATTATTATTATTACCTAGTTATTACCAATTTTGTGGCGTTCACCACCCGTGGCTGGACAGACAGCGTCAAGATACAGTAACATTAGTACAAGAAATTAATACAAAATTGCAATTTAAACTAAAATACTAAAATGATTACTATGAAGTATAGTATTCTGGACGTCAGGGCACTGTCACATAACAGCAGCATCAGAGCAGGGTGTATTCAAACAGGCAGTCATGTCATATAACGTCAAGTCAATTCAACTCACGTGATCTCAATCTGCATGGCTGTCATTAACTATTTTCAATCTATAACAAACAATAAAAAATAATAAAGAACGAATAAAAGAGACAAAACAATTGATATCAACCACGAAGATTACGAACCAATCAAAGTACAATAAAATGAAGTATGAATGAAGTATGAACGATGAGAGCATGGTGGTACATCAGGAAGAAACGAACTCGGGGGTCACGTGATCCAAAGTGAACGATGACGTTAACCATCACAACTTTGTTCCCCTAGAGACGTTGATAGTACTGTGTGGTAACATGATGGCCACTGTAAAAGCCACCAATGGAAATAAACTGTGACATGTTTTGACATACCATAACGTCACATCAAAGCATTCCACAATGCATTTGAAATGGCAGCATCCACACTGGCGATCATATATGTCAACATCATGTCATAACACTGTCAAAGTTTCTTGGGAAAAAGTTTTCGCAGCTGACATAATCGTGCATTGTTCATCACATGAACTCCAACCTCATTTCCTCCCGATATTCAGCCATGCCCTCATCTTCCACGGATTGATTCATTGTGCTTTTCACGGATGATACCAGTTGTCGATCTAAATCTTTGTTATTCGTTGTTTGTTATCTATTAATTTTATCATTTGTTATAAATTGCTTACTTTTGTTATTTCGTTTGTTAAAATTTATGCATTTATAATGAATGGTGATAGATTAATTGATAAAGTGAGGCAGCTGTCTCAACAGTATAACATGAGCCATGGAGATACTCAAGATCAGTTTGGAAAGAAGCTTTGTGGAATAAGATAGGAATGGTGATTTTTGTGAAATGTACATCAAGTAACATGTTAGAATTGTTTGTTTAAATGTTGTTGTCATTATGGTCGTCAGTCCAGAGACTGGTTTGATGCAGCTCTCCATGCTACTCTATCCTGTGCAAGCATCTTCATCTCCAAGTACCTAATGCAACCTACATATTTCTGTATCTGCTTAGTGTATTCATCTCTTGGTCTCCCTCTACGATTTTTACCCTCCACGCTGCCCTCCAATACTAAATTGGTGATCCCTTAATGCCTCAGAACGTGCCCTACCAACCGATCCCTTCTTCTACTCAAGGTATGCCACAAATTTCTCTTCTCCCTAATTCTATTCAATACCTCCTCATTAGTTATGTGATCTACACATCTAATCTTCAGCATTATTCTGTAACACCACATTTCGAAAGCTTCTATTCCTTTCTTGTCCAAACTATTCATCATCCACATTTCACTTCCATGCATGACCACACTCCACACAAATACTTTCAGAACCGATTTCCTGACACTTAAATCTGTACTCGATGTTAATAAATTTCTCTTCTTCATAAACGCTTCCCTTGCCATTGGCAGTCTACATTTTATATCCTCTCTACTTCGACCATCATCAGTTTTTTTTGCTGTCCAAACAGCAAAACTCATTTACTACTATAAGCATCTCATTTCCTAATCTAATTCCCGCAGCATCACATGATTTAATTAGCCTACGTTCCATTATTCTCGTTTTGCTTTTGCTGATGCTTATCTTATATCCTCCTTTCAAGACACTGCCCATTCCGTTTAGCTGCTCTTCCAAGTCCTTTGCTGTCTCTGACAGAATTACATTGTAATCGGCAAAGCTCAAAGTTTTTATTACTTCTCCATTGATTTTAATACCAACTCCGAATTTTTCTAGCATTTGTAGACTTAGAGAAAGCTTTTGACAATGTTGAATGGAATACTCTCTTTCAAATTCTGAAGGTGGCAGGGGTATAATACAGGGAGCGAAAGGCTATTTACAATTTGTACAGAAACCAGATGACAGCTATAAGAGTCGAGGGGCATGAAAGGGAAGCAGTGGTTGGGAAGGCAGTGAGACAGGGTTGTAGCCTATCCTGATGTTATTTAATCTGTATGTTAGTGAAGCAGTAAAGGAAACAAAAGAAAAATTCGAGGTAGGTATTAAAATCTATGGAGCAGAAATAAAAACTTTGAGGTTCGCCTATGACATTGTAATTCTATCAGAGACAGCAAAGGACTTGCAAGAGCAGTTGAATGGAATGGACAGTGTCTTGAAAGTAGGGTATAAGATGAACATCAACAAAAGCAAAACGAAGATAATGGAATGTAGTCGAATTAAGTCGGTTGATGCTGAGGAAATTAGATTAGGAAATGAGACACTTAAAGTAGTAAAGGAGTTTTGCTATTTGGGGAGCAAAATAACTGATGATGGTCGAAGTAGACAGGATATCAAATGTAGACTGGCAATGGCAAGGGAAGCGTTTATGAAGAAGAGAAATTTATTAACATCGAATATAGATTTATGTATCAGGAAGTCGTTTCTGAAAGTATTTGTTTGGAGTGTAGCCATGTATGGAAGTGAAACATGGACGATAACTAGTTTGGACAAGAAGAGAATAGAAGCTTTTGAAATGTGGTGCTACAGAAGAATGCTGAAGATTAAATGGGTAGATCACATAACTAATGAGGAGGTATTGAATAGGATTGGAGAGAAGAGAAGTTTGTAGCACAACTTGACTGGAAGAAGGGATCGGTTGGTAGGACATGTTTTGAGGCATCAAGGGATCACAAATTTAGTATTGGAGGGCAGCGTGGAGGGTAAAAATCGTAGAAGGAGACCGAGAGATGAGTACACTAAGCAGATTCAGAAGGATGTAGGTTGCAGTAAGTACTGGGAGGTGAAGAAGCTTGCACAGGATAGAGTAGCATGGAGAGCTGCATCAAACCAGTCTCAGGACTGAAGACCACAACAACAAACAACCCTGTATTCACCTGACCATAAGTCTTGTTCCTCTTGCCACCGAACTTCACTAATTCCCACTATATTTAATTTTAACCTATCCATTTACCTTTTTAAATTTGCTAACCTACCTGCCTGATTAAGGGATTTGACATTCCACACTCCAATCCCTAGAACGCCAGTTTTCTTTCTCCTGATAATAATGTCCTCCTGAATAGCCCACGCCCGGAGATCCGAATGGGTCACTATTTTACGTTCGGAATATTTTACCCGCGACGACGCCATCATCATTTAACTATACAGTAAAGCTACATGTCCTCGGGAAAAATTATGGCTGTAGTTTCCCCTTCCTTTCAGCCATTCGCAGTACCAGCACAGAAAGGCTGTTTTGGTTAGTGTTATAGGGCCAGATCAGTCAATCTTCCACACTGTTGCCCCTACAACTACTGAAAAGGCTGCTGCCCCTCTTCGGGAACCACAAGTTTGTCTGGCCTCTCAACAGATACCCCTCCATTGTGGTTGCACCTAGGGTATGTCTATCTGTATCACTGAGGCAAGCAAGCCTCCCTACCAATGGCAAGGTCCATGGTTCATTTGTTTAAATATGTTACATAAACATTTATGGTACAAAATGTCTGTGAAAAATAGGCAGTCATGGTATACACTCTATTACTTCGATAAACTTTTGGGAGGGATTGCTGTATATAAATCTGCATATTGCTGGCAGCTTTCAGCTCAGTGATAATCAAAACTCTAATTTGTGCATTGAAGATGGTTAAGACATACCTGTGTTACTTTATATGCTCTCAGAACCACATAATATTTCATCAACTTTAGTTTGTTGTGGAAGGCAGATCTAGAGAAAATAATTCAGAGATTCAATTTGTCGTAATTTGTAAAACCAGCAAGCTGAGCTCATTTTAACTGGATTTTTAATCCAGGCAATATGCACACATGGCTGAATTAGGATGGATGCAGGATATGGCTATGTGCAGTTGTCAGGAGGTTTCTTAAAAGGAATGCCATAACCAGATGACTAGCTGTCACAACTGGAACTTATCGCCTCAAAATCTTAGTGTTAAGTGGTACAAGTCACGTATTCTGCAGCATCATGGTTTTGCCACAGCCATACTGAAGGCATCCCTCTGTCAGCAATGGCTTTATTATAGTGTCCCCTGCTCATCAGTACTTTCTGTGGGAATGCTACCTATGTGAAATGAGCATGGGTAGGTGTGAATCTAGTAACATCTGGTACTGCACCAGCCCTTGCCCAGCAAGATACAATACCAGAATAATAGAATAGAATGGAATAAAAATTTTGAAATCCTTTAGATAATCTACTCTGTACCAGCAGTGAGATGTTAGTATAGAGGGGTTTACAGAAAATTATGGCACAAATTGTTTACAGTAGTAGTTTGTAGTTTTCTCTTAACATCATAATGACAAATGTTTATAAATCTGAGTTGGTTACTAACCTTCGTTTTTCTTCTGCATTTAAATAGTATACAACATGTTGTCAATGAAATCCTACTCCTAATATGGGACATCACACTGTTGGAAGTTGGGAGTTGATCAAGTGTAGAGGAGTACTCCCATATTACTACATACCCATTATATGTAGTTAAATCAATTATTCAGCATAGAATACATATAAATTGAAATATTTCATTAAAAGAAAAATAACTAACTGCAGTGAACAATTAATTTCTAAATCTTAAAACTAGAAAGGAGAACCATGCCTGAGAGGTACCATGTTACTAAGTGTTTTAACCATGATATTTACTGGGTGGCTGCTGCTCAGGTATTGCTTATGGTTGTGATTCACAACATCTACAGTGACATTACAGATGTATAGCCCATATAACAAACAGATAATGATAAGCATTACAGGAACAAACGTTGCACCAGGAATAATTACTCTGTGTAGGTAATCCTTAGTGTTCCAGTCATCAATACGGGCATTTGCATGGTCAAGAGTAATTTGTCTTTAATCCTGAACTAACAAATCACTGATAGACTGTAACGAAGTAATCATGGTGTTATTTTGCAAGACAGAGAGGCTGTCTGTATGTGGCAACACAAGGAGTGTTTCAAGTGGTTAAAGTTCAAAGGACTTGATACTAACATTACGTGCATATGCTAGACAGGCAGATAGTATGGTAGTGCATGTGACTATACCACAGGTGAAACTATTAAACAGGAGTACACTATTAGTGAAAGTGACCTAATAGGTCTCAGACATAAATGCATGATTATAGCAGAGTAGAGTCTCTACAGTGGGTTCTGGTACAAAATATAGTCGACTGTTAGTGACATGCATGAAGCAGGTTTCATGTATCACAACGATAGTATGAGGCAAGGAGATATTTTAGCTTCCTCTAGGAACAGTGCGAATTCACAGCTGCTCACGTTAGTACTAAGGGATGAGGTAGGACAAATGCAGTAATTGGAACGCAAGATTGACAGGTATCAAGTGGCATAGCCGAATCCGTCAGACGATCTTCACTAACAATTAAAATATATTTGGTTTGTCAGGGAATGTGTTTCTGAGCAACTGTACATGCAATTGGGAAAGCGTGAAATTGGTAAAATTCCAAGTCACAGTTTGCATAAGTGGCAGGCAATGATATTTGCATTTAGGGACCATGACAATTGTACACTTGCAGTTGTGTAGTAATGTGGCAAAGCTGATTCCCATAAGCGGTCGACAGTTCTGTACGCCCCATCGAGCATACATATCATCAGTTTGCAGTGTGCCAGTAGTGCCACTAGTTAGCCCAAGTCTGGTTATCTAGAATCTACCAACACAATGTGTCACAATGAACAGATCCTAGTATCATTCCATGTTTAATAATTCTTAAATTCACCTAAACGTGTATTCCTCACAAAACAGCTGGCAAAAGACAGAAAGTTAATACACTACTGGACATTAAAATTGCTACACCAAGAATAAATGCAGATGCTAAACGAGTATTCATTGGACAAATATATTATACTAGAACTGACATGTGATTACATTTTCACGTAATTTGGGTGCATAAATCCTGAGAAATCAGTACCCAGAACAACAACCTCTCGTCGTAATAACGGCCTTGATACGCCTGGGCATTGATTCAACCAGAGCTTGGATGGGGTGTACAGGTACCGCTGCCCGTGCAGCTTCAACATGATACCACAGTTCATCAAGAGTAGTGGCTGGCGTATTGTGACGAGCCAGTTGCTCGGCCACCATTGACCAGACGCTTTCAATGCCTGAGAGATCTGGAGAATGTGCTGGCTAGGACAGCAGTCGAACATTTTCTGTATCCAGAAAGGCCCGTACAAGACCTGCAACATGCGATGACGAATACACGCTTCCAATGTGCGTTCACCGAGATGTAGCCAAACACTAACGCAACCATCATGTTGCTGTAAAAAGAACCTGGATTCATCCGAAAAAATGGCGTTTTGCCATTCGTGCACCCAGGTTCGTCGTCGAGTACACCATCGCAGGCACTCCTGTCTGTAATGCAGCGTCAAGGGTAACTGCAGCCATAGTCTCTGAGCTGATAGTCCATGCTGCTGCAAACGTCGTCGAACCGTTCGTGCAGATGGTTGTTGTCTTGCATACGTCCCCATCTGTTGACTCAGGGATCGAGACGTGGCTGCACGATCCGTTACAGCCATGCGGATAAGATGTCTGTCATCTCGACTGCTATTGGTGGTGTGTTGGGGCTTATGGGCGCTCAACATCGAGGTCATCAGCGCCCTCGACTGCTATTGACACGAGGCCGTTGGGATCCAGCACGGCGTTCCTTATTACCCTCCTGAACCCACCGATTCCATATTCTGCTAACAGTCATTGGATCTCGACCAACGCGAGCAGCAATGTCGCGAAACGATGAACCGCAATCGCGATAGGCTACAATCCGACGTTTATCAAAGTCGGAAACGTGATGGTACGCTTTTCTCCTCCTTACACGAAGCATCACAACAACGTTTGAGCATTCAACTCCGGTCAACTGCAGTTTGTGTATGAGAAATCGATTGGAAAGTTTCCTCATGTCAGCACGTTGTAGGTGTCGTCACCGGCGCCAATCTTGTGTGAATGCTCTGAAAAGCTGATCATTTGCATATCACAGCATCTTCTTCCTGTCGGTTAAATTTCGAGTCTGTAGCACGTCATCTTCGTAGTGTAGCAATTTTAATGGCCAGTAGTGTATTTACCTGTGTGTTATTATGTGGCTAGTGGTTCAAAAATGGTCCTGAGCACTATGGGACTTAACTTCTGAGGTCATCAGTCCCCTAGAACTTAGAACTACTTAAACCTAACTAATCTTAGGACATCACACACACCCATGCCCGAGGCAGGATTCGAACCTGCGACCGTAGCGGTCGCGCGGTTCCAGACTGTAGCGCTTAGGAAAAGTCCTATCCAGTGTTCTTTGTTTGTGGATGATTTCTCTTTGTTTTGCTCTTCTTCAAGCCTTGCAACGACAACTCGTCAGTTGCAACTTACGATTAGACATTTGGATGACTAGGCGCGGAAGAGTGGTTTTAAGTTTTCCACCGAGAAGTCTGTATGTGTTCTTTTTAACCGTTCTCGTTCGATTTTAACCTTTTCTGAGTTCCGGATGAGGGACACTATTCTCACTTTTAAAGACACGGTGAGGTTTCTGGGGCTCATTTTTGACTCGAAGCTCACGTGGTTACCTCATCTTAAAGACCTGAAACGGCCGTCGCTTAAGGCTTTAAGTATTTTAAAATGTCTTAGCCACAGTACATGGGGAGATGACAGGACTTGTCTGCTCCAGTTTTACAGGGCGTTTGTGCGATCTCGGCTCGATTATGGGTGCATGGTGTATGGGTCTGCGAGGCCTTCTTACTTGAAGATGTTGGACATTGTGCACCATGAATGGCTTTGGTTGGCCACTGGGGCATTCCGAACTAGCCCCATACCAAGCCACTTCCTATGCGGCGACGGCTACTTACAGTGCGCAAGGCGTATAAAACTTTGTCCACACCGTACACCCTTGCATACAATACCGTTGCTCAGCCTCCTCTGGCACAGTTATTTCATAACTGGCAACGTGCGACGCAGCCCTATGGGATTCGCGCACAGGATTGCCTCGCTGTGATGTCTATGGCTGGTCTTCGTGTTTTGCGTCGCGGTTGGAGCAGATCCCCACCTTGGCTCCTCCGGAGACCCAAACTTATTTTAGATTTGACTAATTTTAAGAAAGATCGCACACCAGATTTTACATTCCAATGTCTCTTTTTTAACATTTTAGATGTGCATCACGGTTTCACTGTCGTGTACACTGATGGCTCCAAACAGGAGAATTTCCTTGGCTGTTCTGTAGTGTTCCCTGATCAAGTTACCCGGATTCGCCTCCCTGCTGAATATACCGTTTTCGCAGCGGAGCTCCACGCGATCCTGAAGGCACTGGAGCAGATGAATCGTGTTCGGGGCGATCGATTTCTTCTCTGCTCCGATTCTCTTAGTGCCTTGCAATCACTGCAGAACCTGTATCCGATTGAGGCAATGGTCCAGCTGATACATGACCAACTGTACTTGCTCCAATGGCGGGGTACAGAAGTATCCTTCTGCTGGGTGCCTGGTCATGTCGGCATCTGGGGCAATGAACAGGCCGATCGGGCTGCCAAGGAGGCCTGCACAGAGCAGGATGTGGTCCAGTGTCCTATTCCCTTGCAGTCAGTCATCGCTGCACTCCACAGGAAGTGCATGGAGTTGTGGGAGGACGAATGGCTGGCGGTGACGGCCAATAAACTGCGGTTGATTAAGTCAACCACTCGGCCGTGGCTTTCCTCCTGCCCGTTGCTCAGGCGGGAGGAGATGATCCTCACACGTCTTCGGATTGGGCACTGTCCTCTCACACATAGCTTTTTATTACGACAGGAGGATCCACCGTTTTGTGATGCTTGTGGTGTGCACATCTCTGTCCGGCACATTTTAACAGACTGCATTTTATACCGTGATGCACGTGCAGAAGCACAAGTTGCTGGGGATCTGCCTTCTGTTTTAGCTAATGATGAGATGTGTGTGTCTAGGGTTTTTAAGTTTTGTGATGTGTCTGGACTCTGGCCTAAAATTTTAGGCTGGAGGTTTTAGTGTATTGCAGAGTGGCTGACTCCTCCCCTTTTTTCCTTGTGGTCAACCAGCCACTTCCTTCTGCTACATTGTTTTAGCTTCCTCTATCATTTTCCTCCTGTGTTGTCCATGTTTTACTGCTGACGCTCTGCTTCATCCCACGCTTTGGTGTGGGTGAGCACATGTTTTTCGACGATTGTTACCCATGTTTTCTGTTCATTTTTATATTCCTGTTCTGGGATTTTTCTTGACAGCTGTCTCACTAAGTTACTGAACGGGCGCTGAAGACTTTGCTGTCGTGCGTCCAAAACCCCTCTACTACTACTACTGTAGTGCTTAGAACCGCTCTACGCTGGTGTGTGAAGCATTCGATTAGTAACTAAATATTCCAAGTTGAACTACATTTGTAAAATAGCGGCAGAAAACAGTCAGTTCAAGAGTGGGGTAGAGTAGGTAGGAGGTATTGTGTTGCCTTGAATGCTTACGAATCATATGAGTCAGCACATATGTGGATGCAGGTGTAATGTGACACCTGAAGTTTTTTTGTCTTATGAGAAAAGTGCTCTGTCAACAAAATGGACTGGGTGGGCACTGATGGCCCGAATCCTAACACAAATTGGAAATCTTGCAATAGAGTTATAAAATGGTGGTGTAGCTGTAGCCAAGCACAGGATCAAATAATGGTACTGTCAGACTCATAGATAACAGTAAAAAGTAATGGAGTCTAAAGTAGCATAATGTCAGAAGAATTATCTTGGACGATCTCCCAAAAAAGCTTATGAACTTTACAGTGGAACAGGGCTATCAGTAATATAGACATACATGTAAGTGTAGATGCAAGTGTAAGTAGTATCATGTTTAGCTGTGTAAAGTTAGATGATGGAAAAGTCAGGGCTTAGGGTTTAGGAAATTGCTCATCATTGAAGCAGGTTCAGTTGCTGAAACTTTGTGTATATTACATTATGTGCAAATCGAGCAACAACTATGGGATGACACTGGACTCACATATGGGAGGACAATGATTCAAACCATTGTCCGGCCATCCTGATTTAGGTTTTCCATGATTTCCCTAAATCGCTTCAGGAAAATGCTAGGATGGTTCCTCTGATAGGGCATGGCCGACTTCCTTCCCCATAATTCCCTAATCCAGTGAGACCTGTTTGGTCTCTTGTACCAAAACAACCAACCAACCAACTATGAGATGATATTGCTCAAGAGCAGTAGAACGATTGGTTTGAAACATGTCATAGACAAGGGCAGATAGTCAATAGTATAGGAGTGCACATGTGCAAGATTTGTGTATTAATAGAAAAACTATGTGACAGTGAGTCTTATTATCTAAACAGTATACATTACTCAATATGGTTCGAAGTTTTGATATGGTACTGTATTTCCTCCGAGAGAACAAGACATGGACAAGCTACCATATATTTTTTGTCAGTAGGGTCTTCGCATTGCTCGTATCGAAGTTTCTTTTGAAAGAATGCATTAATTCCAATCCAGAACCTCTGATTCAAAGTAAACAGCTACACATGTTCATCTTCATAAGTTAGAGCGTGTGGCCTGATTTGGGTGAATCAAATACGACAGACCAAGGTAGAGAATAGAAGAATAAATAGTGGGAGAGGCAGTGGTTCTTGAATTAATCTCGCCATCAGGATAAGTTGAATTTAATAATTTATGCACCGTATTGTGGAATCATATGGCAGTCCATTGTACAGTAGAAGACTCTAACTATAATATGAATATCTTTTCTGTTGTGACCAGGCGAAACTAATTTTATATGGCCACAACTGGGTTTTCTTTGACTGCTCCTGGGAGAAGGCTCATTTTTAACTACAGCAAATGAAATATTAATTCAGTTTACCACGTAAATGAATGAATGATTTACTTAACTTTGACACATTTCTTCTCCACAGGATTACTGGATGATTTACATCTGTCATTGACGAGTAAAGCATCACTTGTTGAAGTAATTAACAAACTAATTTCTTGAGGTACAAAATAGAACATTTGAAAAGTAAATTTCATGATAAACTTTAATGATCACTGTCCTACTTGATGTTGAATGCTGTAGCTGAGGTCTCGAAACTTTGGGCAGCTATCTTGCTGGTTCGACACTATACTGTCCTCAGCATAAGAGTGCCACTATGCTGAGAGAAGGAAGTGGTCTTCAGGAGCCCTACCATATGTCGCGCATTGCAGCAAGTCATCACTAATATCTGTGGTACCGATTCACATTCCCAGAATTAGTGTGTCAACATAGATCTCTGTACGAAACCACGTTTCCCAAAAAAAAGCTGGTATAGATTACATGCATTTTGACAAAATCAAATGGCAAGTGAATGACAAAAACGCGCATAACGTAGTCAGATGGATAGGAGAATGGAAGCAGGGATAAGGTCAGCTGGGAAAATGGTTGCGACCATCTGTTGGAGCTCTCAGCGCTCTAAGCAAACTGGAGCACTGTGCACCACAAGCACGTCATTTGTCATGTGGCAAACTAGATGCAGGTGCTCTCGGCTAGACACAAGGTACTGGCGCTAGGTTGGGACCAGAGAAGTGAACCAAAAGTTGCACCTTCGCAAAAACATATGCCAGAATTAACTGAATCTGACAAAAAGAACAGCAGGCAAAACACCATGATAGCGCCGGTTCAGAAGACGCAAGAAAAGCGAAAATGGCTAGTAAGTAACGCAGCTGTAATGTAGTTCTTACACTATATGGATGGACCCATGAAAGAAAACAAAATACAGACATTTTATCCCTCAAGAGGGTGTAGGACGATGGTAGTTGGAGGGGATGTGTAAAACGCAAACTAGAGTTCAACGATGACCTTACGAAATACAGAGTATAGGCTGAAGTCATCAGACTAGATGAGGAGGAACCTCCTGATGCACACCAAATTGCACTGTCGAATAGCATCACTTCATGAAGTCTTTCTGGTCATTGTTCTTGTATTGCGTCTGCAAGATGTCTCAGTTGTTGGCAATAAATGACAGCTGTGAAGGTTAGTCCTCAGGGGAGCAATTTGGGGTACACCACATTGTCACTGTTTCGCCAGATTCATAACATTATCTTCTGTAGGTGCACACGCGTCTTTGTACAGGGAACTGCTGCTTTGTTTGGGTAGGAATGATCGGTGCTGTTCATGAGCTGCTGATGATGAGCAAGTAGATATAATCACCTGCTGATATTGGTGATTTTGGCTTAGAACATGTGGTACACATACAACCGATATTTGAGCCTTCCCCATTAGTTGCATGGACTAATGCGTTTAAACGATATTCATCAAACTGCGAAGGTCTTCGAAACATGGAGAGGTATTAATGTCAAAACGATCCTCCTTAAAACGAGAAAACGATTTGCTTTCCGTGCTCTGCCCAAAGGCATTATCCCTATACATTGCGCCAATGCTTCTGGCAGCCTCCTCTGCCGTCAACACTCCATTAAACTCAAATAGAATAATATGCTGGAAATGTTCAGGTTTCTTTACTTGGCAATCCACTTTCTAGTGTCCACAACTCCACTCACTATCTCCAAATGACAATTTGTAAACTCAAATAGCGACAGTGAATTACAAATAAAAATGACAATTCATAAATAAACCCATAACGCCTGGAACATAGATTGGTCTTTATCCCAGAAACCAACATGTAACCCTCCATTAAACTCAAATAGAATAATATGCTGGAAATGTTCAGGTTTCTTTACTTGGCAATCCACTTTCGAGTGTCCACAACTCCACTCACTATCTCCAAATGACAATTTGTAAACTCAAATAGCGACAGTGAATTACAAATAAAAATGACAATTCATAAATAAACCCATAACGCCTGGAACATAGATTGGTCTTTATCCCAGAAACCAACATGCAAAACAAAAACGCTACGAACTTAGGTGCCAACCTAAAATTTGCGACAACGAAGCGAAGACTCGCAGCCACGTACAAATAAGAGAGTTGAAAAATCATAAAGCATAATGCATAATCATTGCCAGAGCTGCACTATTCGCCAGTGTGACTGTGCTGACCATCAAAATACTGTAGCAATTTTGAAATTGTAATTAAATTAGTGACAGCGGATTGGCCTTATGCGATTTCCCCCAAACTCTGACGTCTTTAAAATAGTTCTCGATTGATTTAGTTACCTGTCGATAGTTATATCGTTAAGAGCATTGTGTTTTGTTTGTAAACAGGTTAGCGTCAACCAAAAGGCAGACGGGCGTTTGCGTTATCTTACTTACTAGTGATGTTAGAATGTCTTTCTACAGAGAAGCACATTGTTTCGATTTATTTCAGTAATTTTAACTGGCCTGCTGACCCTAAAGTTATCGAATCATGACTGAGAAGATAAAAATGTAAGTATTTTTTATGTGTAATGTGTTTGAACGTTCGTTCTTTCTGACAGGCTTCAAATATTTGCAGTGTCAGATATGCTGTTTGAGACTTTACTGACGTGGTAACTGCTTCATTGGTTCACAGGCGACGCAACGGATAATGTTGTGGAAACTGCGCGGCATATCAACATGACAGCTGCTCGTCATCTTCAGGAGCATCTGGAGATGATGAATAGGTTTCTTGCTGAAATATTGTGCATCTTCCACAACATTATCAGAGGCGACCACTAGCCCTTGCAGTGTCTGGTTGAATATCCCCTGAATTCTCAGACAAAATAATTGCAGTTTGGTTAAATGAAATTTGGTTTGTTTTCGTATGCCTTTCAAGCTTCTTCAAGTGTGTAGATGCCTACTTTGCAGTTTGTGTGCACTGGCTGCTATCTCCATCTCTACTTTTCTGTTTAATGTTGCAAAGTGTGTACTGCTGCTGCCTGCAGCGTTGCTGCACACGTCCAGAATTGCTGCAGACTGGCTCCAGGAACACTCTGCTGTGTTTAAACACTCCTGCTGGCCACCAATCTTCCTGAATATGCACATTAGTGACCATATCTCGGATACCTTGCAACATGCCGTTCAGAAGAGATCTCCACCTGCTCGTACTCTTATGGATTTACGGACAGCGCTGGAGGATTTATGGTGTCAATTCCCTCCAGCACTACTTCAGACATTAGTTGAATCCATACCACGACGTGTTGCGGCACTGTTGTGTGGCCACAGAGCACCTTCATGCTATTAGGCAGGTGTACAAGTTTCTTTTCCTCTTCAGTGTGTTTGTGCTTCAAGTAAGTGCTTTCGTCTTGCCTTACCCATCAACACTCAAAGTTGATTTCTTAAGACGAAATTACAAATGACTGAGAGTGTATAGTCTAACTCCCCCCCCCCCCCCCCCCCCTCACAAAATTGCCAACTGTGTATGTTGAACAGGATGTAAGAAATATCAGAACAGTGACAATTGTTTCCTCCTCTTCTCTATTGGTCTCCTTTTGTTCTTGACATTTAACATTCTCTTAGCTGTCTTTTACATTTCTGATAAATAGTTCCATTATATACGTGTGTGACACAACACCACTGTATCAGTTTAGTGTGAGACACAGCTCAACTGTAGCTGAAAAACATTTTAACATTTTGAGTTTAGTCTCCCCACCCTCCCACAAATTAACTTTATATGAACACCAGCTCAGCCATTTTCTGTCATTCCGTCAACATTGAGATTCTCAGTAAGTTTATGTTTGGCAAATTAAAATGTCTATGATAGCAGTGACAATGTGACATGACATCATGCTATCCGTTTCCCAACATGTCACAAAACTCGAAACAGCAAGATTGGACTGTCACCTGTGTAAATGAGGTGAAAGTAGAACTACATACTCGCTACTCCTCTGTAATGTGCACTATCTCCCCAAATTGTGAACATGGCAGTGTCGTTTGTGTGTGCTATTCAGCCTGTCAAAATGTCTCAAAGAATCCTTTTAAACTTAGGCTGTAGCACCATGTCACTTTCCACAAAAAGTATTACCAACATAGGAAGATCCCTCCCAATTGGCATACAACAGTAACATCATTTGAATATTCATCTACTACTGTGAGGCATAAACCATTGAAGATCGGCCTTGTAGTGATTGCCCACAGCCCCCCCATCCCTCCCTTTTTTTACCCTTGAGACAACTGGGATGGCTGTGTGAATTCAAACAGTACACAGTCATCTCCTCTCAGTCAATTTTGCCTGAAAGTGTACATTACAAACAACAGTACGAAACCTCCAGTGCCTTGCTGTGCAAAGAGGTGGGTAAGAGACATCAGAAGTGAAACTTAGATCAGTGGGTTTTCACTGATGAGTCCAGGATTTGCCTGCCACCTTATGTTCATCATTGAAGGCTGTCGATTGGCTGTCTACCAATACACTTCTCAGGCATGCAGTCTTGTAGGCTCAACAGACCTGTAGCTGAGTATGGATGTCAGTTGCCTCTCATTGTTATCAAGTGTAATTTGAGGGCTTTGTTGTTCTTCAGCTGATCTCCGTGCCACACTGATGGCGCCATGGACTGGGCAGAATCAGTTACTGGCACAATGTGTTTGATTCTCACTGTGCTCCATCTTCTGTAAGTTTTGCACTCCATTGTTAACATTGCTGTGACCTGTACTCTGCTTGCGGCTTAAGCTTTGGATATGAGTGACTGCTGACTTGGATTGCCTTCTGGAATCTGCAGTTTAATGAGTGATTACAATGTATTGGACTCTGCCTCAGATAAGAGAAATCAGAGAATTATCTTGGTGTCATTTTTCACTTGTGCTACTCAAGAGTGGAATGGTCAAGAAATAACGTGAAAATGGTTTTATGAACCCCCTGCCAAACAGTTAGACACGTATAGAGTAGTCATGTAGATGCAGGTTGCCTTACAGACAACCCATCTAACTTGGGAGTTAGTGCTGCTCCTGGAATCTGCTTTGGATTGCTGCCAGACCCTGCATTTGTTTGTGCTCTTTGCTAACATGAGTCTGGAAAAATACTAGTGGAAATAGAAAAGACAAAATACCAAAGAATATCCAGACATTTCACAATGCACAGGTTGGGGCAGTGTGGTATTGAACATTATCCAGTAGTAGATTGTAATGGCATTAACAGTGCTGGGTAGTGTTGACCCCATTGTGTGGGGGTTGGGGGCAGGGAGTGGGTGGGGAGGGACAGGGGGGGGGGGGGCAGGAGAAGAAGACTATTCAGCATTGAAGGTTCCACTCTGTCACCCCAGATGCCGGCCTGCTAGTGGAAGCAGACACAAATCCAGTCGCACTCAGATTTGAACTAATTATGTCTTAGTTTTGGTATACACCAAGATCCAGTGCCCTTGTACAGCCGATGGGAGTGGGCATTGAACCTGCGATTCCTGGTGGCAATGCATTGTCAGTATCCTGGGTGCAGCTTGTAAAGCAGTGCAGTGTGGCTTGAAGCAGTGTGTGTTTGCTAGTCAGGTACTCGGCACAATTGATGCTGAGTATCTGGCACTGTGATGCAGTCGCCCCTTAGGTTCTAGCAGCGGCCGTATGATATTGCTGCTTGGCTGGTGGCACCTTGCAGAGAGGGCAGTGTCATCCAGGGAGCAAACCCTGGCTCCCAACATCTGAATGGCTGTGGCTGGCTATAGCAAACATCAAGTGAGTTGGTAACTGTAAGGACCTTGGTTCAATCCAACATCTACATACATACTCTGCAATCCACCATACGGTGCTTGGCAGAGGGTACCTCATACCACAACTAGCATCTTCTCTCCCTGTTCCACTCCCAAACAGAACGAGGGAAAAATGACTGCCTATATGCCTCTGTACGAGCCCTAATCTATCTTATCTTTGTGGTCTTTCCGCGAAATGTAAGTTGGCGGCAGTGAAATTGTTCTGCAGTCAGCCTCAAATGCTGGTTCTCTAAATTTCCTCAGTAGCGATCCACGAAAAGAAGGCCTCCTTTCCTCCAGAGACTCCCACCTGAGATCCTGAAGCATTTCCATAACACTCGCGTGTTGATCAGACCTACCAGTAACAATCTAGCAGCCCGCCTCTGAATTGCTTCTATGTTCTCCCTCAATCTGACCTGATATGGATCCCAAATGCTCGAGCAGTACTCAAGACTAGGTCGTATTACTGTTTTATAAGTGTTCTCCTTTACAGGTAACCACATCTTGCCAAAATTGTACCGATGAACCGAAGACAACTATCTGCCATCCCCACATCTGCCATTACGTACTTGTCCCACATTGTATCGCTCTGCAATGTTACGTCCAAATATTTAATCGACGTGACTGTGTCAAGTGCTACACTACTAATGGAGTATTCAAACATTACAGGATTCTTCGATTCTTTTTCCTATTCATCTGCATTAATTTACATTTATCTATATTTAGAGTTAGCTGCCATTCTTTACACCAATCAAAAATCCTGTTCAAGTCATCTTGTATCCTCCTACAGTCACTCAATGAAGACACCTTCCCGTACACCACAGCATCATCAGCAAACAGCCGCACATAGCTATCCACCCTGTCCAAAAGATCATTTATGTAGATGGAAAACAACAGCGGACCTACCACACTTCCCTGTGGCACTTCAGATGATACCCTCACCTCCGATGAACACTCACCATCGAGGACAACATACTGGGTTCTATTACTTAAGAAGTCTTTGAGCCACTCACATACTTGGGAACCAATCCCATATGCTCGTACCTTAGTTAGAAGTCTGCAGTAGGGCACCAAGTCAAATGCTTTCTGCAAGTCAAGGAATATGGCATCCATTTGATACCCTTCATCCATGGTTCACAAGATTTCATGTGAAAAAAGGGCGAGTTGCGTTTCACAGGAGCGATGCTTTCTAAAGCCGTGCTGATGCATGGACAGCAACTTCTCTGCCTCAAGGAAATTAATTATATTCTAACTGAGAATATGTTTGAGAATCCTGCAACACACCGATGTTAAGGATATTGGTCTGTAATGTTGAGGATCCGTTCTTCTACCCTTCTTATGTACAGACATCACCTGTGCTTTTTTCCAGTCGCTCGGGACTTTACGTTGGGCAAGAGATTCATGATAAATGCTAACTAAGTAAGGAGCCAGTGCAGTGAAGTACTCTCTGTAAAACCGAATTGGAATCCCATCAGGACCTGGTGATTTATTTACTTTCAACCCATTCAGCTGCTTCACACCGAGGGATGTGTCCCACTATGTGTTCCATACGGGAATTTGTATGAGACTCAAATGGCCTTATGTTTGTATGATCCTCCTGCTTGAAAGATTTCACAAATGCTAAATTTAAAATTTCAGCTTTCATTTTGCTGTCCATGGCCCATTGGAGTTGATACTGGACTGTGTAGTAGGCAGTCCCATAGAATGGTAGACATTGATGATTCCACCAGCAGAAGATGGTAGAACAACATTGCTTCTATGAGCTACATGGTGATAACCTGCTCCACAGCGGTCACCAGTTAAATGCCTCTTGTCAGCTGGGTGGCCAGTACTTAGACATGCTAGTGTGGGGGATATTGACATGCAGGTGCCCCAAGTGTCACGTAACTCCTGTGTTGCAACACTGCAGGAGCATCCAGGACTTTTAAGAATGCTGCTGGTTTCCAACTGAGTGGTTATACCAATATACGAAGACCAGCCATGATGGCAGTTACAACAGCTGTGGTTTATGCCAGTTAGCACTGCTAAATTATTTTGATTTCACAGATATGCAAAGAGATATTCACTTGTGATCAGACTGTCTTTATCTTGGTTATTGTTTGGTTTTGGTATATACTGGAGATACTTATTCTTTAGTTTGATAAGGCTTATTCTTTCATTCCCTGTTACCCTTGAATCACAGCCCACACACATTTGAGATACACAAGTACTGTAAAGCTTTTTTAAAATTATTTAACAGTGCCACTATGGTTACTGAAGCACTGTCAGTGCTTTTTTTTTTTTATTAGGGGACACTAATGAACCCTAATTTACAGCCTGGTTTGATTTAGCTTTCTGTGTGAGGAGCATGTAATTGAGGGAGCACTATAATTGTGATGATTACTGCAACTCTCCCTCTGTTTAAATGCCTTAGTGTAGTCACGGAATAGAAGTAAAGTAATCTGAACTTGACAGGGGGGGAGGGGGGGGGGGGGGCAGTGCAGAAATGTAAGAGACAACTGTCTGTTGTGTATCTGCATATCTTTTTAATGCATGTAGCTTTCTTTGTATGTTGCACAATTTGGCATTCCAAATTATGCTTTTACACCATATATATATATATATATATATATATATATATATATATATATATATATATATATATATATATATATATATATAAAACAGAAAGAAACTTCCACATGGGAAAAATATATTAAAAACAAAGATTCCAAGACTTACCAAGCGGGAAAGCGCCGGCAGACAGGCACATGAACAAAACACACAAACACACACACAGAATTACGAGCTTTCGCAACTGGCAGTTGCTTCGTCAGGAAAGAGGGAGGGAGAGGAAAAAATGAAAGGATGTGGGTTTTAAGGGAGAGGGTAAGGAGTCATTCCAATCCCGGGAGCGGAAAGACTTCCCTTAGGGGAAAAAAAGGACAGGTGTACACTCGCGCGCACACACACACACACACACATATCCATCCGCACATACACAGACACAAGCAGACATATTTAAAGGCAAAGAGTTAAGGGCAGAGATGTCAGTCGAGGCGGAAGTACAGAGGCAAAGAAGTTGTTGAAAGATAGTTGAGGTATGAGTGGCGGCAACTTGAAATTAGCGGAGGTTGAGGCCTGGCGGATATCGAGAAGAGAGGATATACTGAAGGGCGAGTTCCCATCTCCGGAGTTCGGATAGGTTGGTGTTGGTGGGAAGTATCCAGATAACTCGGACGGTGTAACACTGTGCCAAGATGTGCTGGCCGTGCATCAAGGCATGTTTAGCCACAGGGTGATCCTCATTACCAACAAACACTGTCTGCCTGTGTCCATTCATGCGAATGGACAGTTTGTTGCTGGTCATTCCCACATAGAAAGCATCACAGTGCAGGCAGGTCAGTTGGTAAATCACGTGGGTGCTTTCACACGTGGCTCTCCCTTTGATCGTGTACACCTTCCGGGTTACAGGACTGGACTCACAGTGAAGAACAACTCCAGAATTTCCTCTCCAACCTCAACTCCTTTGGTTCCATCAGATTCACCTGGTCCTACTCCAAATCCCATGCCACTTTCCTAGATGTTGACCTCCATCTGTCCAATGGCCAGCTGCACACATCCGTCCACATCAAACCCACCAACAAGCAACAGTACCTCCATTATGACAGCTGCCACCCATTCCATATCAAACGGTCCCTTCCCTACAGCCTAGGCCTTCGTGGCAAACGAATCTGCTCCAGTCCTGAATCCCTGAACCATTACACCAACAACCTGAAAACAGCTTTCGCATCCCGCAACTACCCTCCCAACCTGGTACAGAAGCAGATAACCAGAGCCACTTCCTCATCCCCTCAAACCCAGAACCTCTCACAGAAGAACCCCAAAAGTGCCCCACTTGTAACAGAATACTTCCCGGGACTGTATCAGACCTTGAATGTGGCTCTCCAGCAGGGATACGACTTCCTAAAATCCTGCCCCGAAATGAGATCCATCCTTCATGAAATCCTCCCCACTCCACCAAGAGTGTCTTTCCGCCGTCCACCTAACCTTCGTAACCTCTTGGTTCATCCCTATGAAATCCCCAAACCACCTCCCCTACCCTCTGGCTCCTACCCTTGCAACCGCCCCCGGTGTAAAACCTGTCCTATGCACCCTCCCACCACCACCTACTCCAGTCCTGTAACCCGGAAGGTGTACACGATCAAAGGGAGAGCCACGTGTGAAAGCACCCACGTGATTTACCAACTGACCTGCCTGCACTGTGATGCTTTCTATGTGGGAATGACCAGCAACAAACTGTCCATTCGCATGAATGGACACAGGCAGACAGTGTTTGTTGGTAATGAGGATCACCCTGTGGCTAAACATGCCTTGATGCACGGCCAGCACATCTTGGCACAGTGTTACACCGTCCGAGTTATCTGGATACTTCCCACCAACACCAACCTATCCGAACTCCGGAGATGGGAACTCGCCCTTCAGTATATCCTCTCTTCTCGATATCCGCCAGGCCTCAACCTCCGCTAATTTCAAGTTGCCGCCGCTCATACCTCAACTATCTTTCAACAACTTCTTTGCCTCTGTACTTCCGCCTCGACTGACATCTCTGCCCTTAACTCTTTGCCTTTAAATATGTCTGCTTGTGTCTGTGTATGTGCGGATGGATATGTGTGTGTGTGTGCGCGCGAGTGTACACCTGTCCTTTTTTTCCCCTAAGGGAAGTCTTTCCGCTCCCGGGATTGGAATGACTCCTTACCCTCTCCCTTAAAACCCACATCCTTTCATTTTTCCCTCTCCTTCCCTCTTTCCTGACGAAGCAACTGCCAGTTGCGAAAGCTCGTAATTCTGTGTGTGTGTTTGTGTGTTTTGTTCATGTGCCTGTCTGCCGGCGCTTTCCCGCTTGGTAAGTCTTGGAATCTTTGTTTTTAAAATATATATATATATATATATATATATATATATATATATATATATATATATATACACACAAGTTTGTCAGGCTACTGTTAAGTTTGTGTTAATCAGTGTTAAGTATCAATACTTTCTTAAGTTTAACTGTAGACACAACCTTCAGAATTTCAAGTATTTTCCTCTTTATTGTTCATTTTAATTTGTTATTTTCTCTTCCCATTTAACCTGCTGATCTCGCCTGTCTAGTCCCTACTACATACTGTAGTTATTTGTTCATCCTAAACTCCAGAACTCTTACTAATTAATCAGATTTTGTAGTGAGGGATGCCTTGTTGAATATTTTGGTGTCCTCATAATAGTTTTTCATTTGGACGCTTTTAGTATCATTCATTTCATTTCACCCTCCTCCCATAGATAGCCACAGATAAACAATGCCATGTTACACTACACTCTTCTCCTCTTATAGTTAGAGCTTCAGGATTGTTTATTTTTAATAGTAAATTTATCATATCCCATTTGGAATTTTTCTCTGTCACTGATTTCAATGCATTTCTTAATTTCTCATTCTTTCCTCGTAGACAAAAAAAAATGGCTCTGAGCACTATGGGACTCAACTGCTGTGGTCATTAGTCCCCTAGAACTTAGAACTACTTAAACCTAACGACATCACACACATCCATGCCCGAGGCAGGATTCGAACCTGCGACCGTAGCAGTCGCACGGCTCCGGACTGCGCGCCTAGAACCGCGAGACCACCGCGGCCGGCCCTCGTAGACACACACAAGTCGATAAACAATATCATATTATACAATTAAGTTATCCTCCCTCTATCCTGTGAATGATTCATCTGTCAAAGTCTCAGAACTAAGTTTTTGTAAATATGTAATCACAAAATCATTGATATTGTGATAGAATACTGTCCGACATTACTGTCCAGTGGCTTTTGGGATGTGTGTGTGTGTGTGTGTGTGTGTGTGTGTGTGTGTGTGTGTTACTTTTTAGTTTCTATGATACAAATTGTTGTTACAGTTTAGTTTGTGGCAGTGTGGATGGAGATTTCACAACTCTCTTTAAACGAGTGGAAAATGTAAATAAAAAAAACGGTCCCTTTGAATTCCTTCTGTGTGTTGGAAATTTTTTTGGGCAATCAGCTGACTCATGGCAGCCATACAAAGCAGGAATGTTGAAAGGTAAGCAGAGTCTCTAAGTATGTATGTTTGTACTGTTAAAGCATTTAGTTTACTAATTCTTATCAGGTTGTGGAAATATTTACTGTATGTTTAATGAATCATAGAACTTCCAACATCTCATAGCTGTGCTCTGTTGTCCTTTCCTAATAAAGAAAACTGCTATTGTTAAACAGTATAGAGATGGTGGTTGCCTTTTAAGGGCACTCAGCAGCAAAGTCGTTAGTGCGTGAAGAATTGGAGAATAAAATCAGTATAATAAGTCACAAGAGACAGGGGAACAAAGAAAAACACAAATTAAGCAGAAGTGCAATGCAGAACAACAGGCATTGAAAGGTAGATTAGCTTGACAAAGCTCTTCAAAATAGTAGGAAATTTTGCTAAGCGTTATGACTGTTCATAACTGTGATTCTTGTAACAGTTTTGGTATAAGTAAAATAGAAGAAGCATCCAGTGAATAGCTGTTTTAAGTTAATTGATTGGACATGTAACCCATGCCCTAGTCCATCCAAAATGTGTTTGATGGCTCCAAGGAGAGATTTTTTTGCCAAATTGCCAATCAAATCCATTCTGTTTTCTGAAAACCATGATATAATTTATGAAAAAGACCATTATCATGCTGATTTGGGTGGGGCTAAACCCAAATGATTGTCACATTTTAGGAAGCATGGTGTCTCCAAAATGTTTCCATAAACATCTATCTTCATATTGCCACCAAATAAAACTAAAGGCATGAAGACATACCAGAAACCATTGACCTTGACCATCACTCTGAGCCCAGCATCTGAACTACTATGGAAGTCCTTTACAATAGATGATAAGGAGATATGAAGATGCTTCATACGATAATCTTTAGAATTAACGTGTCCTCTTAAAATAATTTTTCTGATATATCTGACCAATAAACAGGTTTAATGGTTCTCTAATGTTTTCCACTTCACACTTCACTTAATTGGCAAACACTGAATCTGAGCACATATAATGCCTGTGAAATCTGCCTGACAAAAAGCGTGAACTTATGGGCCTCTGCCTTAGTGCCTTGGCTGAACCCAGTCAGTTCCCTCTTTGTAACAAAAGAGACATCTATAATATTGTCTGAAATTATGCACCTTAGATATACAGGCTGTGGAAATAAAGTTTCAAAACTGATTTTTTCCTGAGTAGCAGTGCACATGAAAGCCGGTGTCACCACCTGCACCTGGTGGTGGGGGGGTGTTGGCTAAGTGAGCCAAGCATTGGTATTCACTGGAGAAATGCTGGAGTGAAAACATTGCGAGTGCAGGGAGTGTTTGTTTTGAAACGTTGTTGAGAAATCGGAGCGGCCAAAATGCAGCGTCTCTTAGAGCAGTGGTGTTCGATAAAATTTTGTGCAAAACTAAACAAGCCTGGTATGGGAATGATTCAAGGGGCCTATAAAGAATATGCCATATTATGTGCCATGATTTTCATGTGCACAAGAGATATGGCTGTGAAGACTTGGAGTATGATGAATGCTCTGGAAAATCTTCTATGAGTAAAACTGGTGAAAATATGGGCAAAGTGTGTCAAATTTTAAATAGTGACGGATGTTTTAGCATCAGGATGATGGCAGATGAATTGGGTTTGAATCACTAAAATGTGTTTCAGCTAGTGGCAGAAGACCTGATGATGAGAAAAGTGTGTGCAAAACTTGTTCCTAAAGTGCTCTCGGGTGAACAGAGGGAGCAGCGCCTGGCTGTTTTGCAGGAAATACTTCAATGTTTACAAACAGAGCCTAATTTTTTGGACAGAGTGGTCACTGGTGATGAGACCTGGGTCTTCGAATACAAGTTGAAGAGGCAAAGCTTGGAGTGGCACATCTCCGCTACACCAAAGATGAAGAAAGCCTGCAGGAGCAAGTCATGTGTGAAAAGCATGCTCGTTGTTTCCTTTGACACAAAAGGAATGATCCACAAAGAGTTTGTGCCTGCCGGACAGACTGTCAATGGTCAGTATTATACTCAAGTAGTCCTCTGTTTGAGGGATCGAGTCTGCCTGGAGAAGTAAGACGGCTGGGTGCTCCACCATGTCAATGTGACCGTTCACACCTGCTTCGCCGTCACTTAAGTTTTGAGCCAGTTCAATGTGGCAACACTGCCGCAGCCTCCCTATAGCCCCGACCTCGCCCCCAGTGACTTCTTTTTGTTTCCCTGGATGAAGAGAGACCTGAAACAGAAGCAGTTTGATGCAGTGGTCCAAAAGGCTTCGACAAGGATTTTGACCAGCATTCCGGTTAAGGAATTCTAGGGAGTTTACTAGCAGTGGAAATGTTGTTGGGAGCGGTGTGTGCATTTTCAAGACACCTATTTTGAAGAATTTTAGTCTGATATATGAAAGTATTCAATAAATTTTGTGTTCTGAGACCAGCCTTTAAACTTTATTTACACACCCTGTATAACCCAAATGGCAATTTCAATGAAGAAAACTAACAAATTATGGGGCAGAAATGCTGGCCAGTAGTTAACTTCAGGAGTCAAAAGAGTTCATACATATGTATAAATAGAATGTGGAAGTATGTTGTTACAATGATAGGACATGTGGTTGGCTGTAGCTGTGCTCCAGGAACCATCCCGGTGTTTGCCTGAAATGGTTTAGGTAATCTGGGCAAAGCTAAATCGGGGTGCCAGATAGAGCTAATTCAATCCTCCTGAATATGAGGACAGTGTCTTAATAACTGTACTACCTCATTTGGTTTGTTCCTATTAAACAGTGACATTTTGATCACACAATTTGCACCAAGGATATTATAATATAATACATAATTTTGCACTGCACCACTGCACACGGTATCTACATATACATCCATATTCTGTGAACCACTGTGAAGTGCATGGCAGAGAGTGCATCCTTTTGTACCAGTTATTAGCATTTTTTCCCACTCCATTCATGTGTGGAGTCTTCATGATGTCAACGGCCTTACTGCTGTGGTAACACCGGTTCACGTCACATCACCGTAGTTAAGCACTGTTGGGCTTGGCTAGCACTTGGATGGGTCACCATGTGGTTCTGCCGAGTGCTGCTGGCAAGTGGGGTGCACTCAGCCCTTGTGAGGCCTAGTTGAGGAGCTACTTGATTGAGAAGTAGCAGTACTGGTCACAAAAACTGAAAATGGCCAGGAGAGCAGTGTGCTGTCCACATGCCCCTCCATAATTGCTGCATCTGGTGACAACCAAGGGCTGAGGATGACACGGTGGCCGTCAGTAACGTATGGCCTTCATGGTTTGTTTGGATGGTGTATGTTTGTTTTTTTGTCCTCACGGTCCATATGTGAGTGAAATAGAGGGTGTTGTAGTATATTTGTAGAATCATCATTCAAAATATGTTTTTGACACTGTTAGTAGACTTTTTCAAGAGAGTTTATGTCTATCTTCAAGATTCTGCCAGTTTACTTTCTTCAGCATTGTTGTAACATTCTCCCACACGTTGAACAGACCTGTAACCATTTCTGCTGCTCTTCTCTGTATACATTCAATATCCCCTGTTGGTCTTATTTGGCACGTATTCCACACACTTCAGCAGAATTCTAGAATGGATGACATGAGTGATTTGTAAGCAATCTTCTCTGTGGACTGATTGCACTTCCACAATACTCTACCAATAAACCAAAGTCTACTGTGTGCTTTACCCACAACCATTCCATTTCATGTGATTCTTGAGTTTCTGCCGGCATATTTGATAATCAAAATATCCACGGGTGTACTGCCGGTCTATAGTGTCCAACGGGCACAATATTTCGGCGATCAAACATGTCGCCATCATCAGGTGAACTGACGGACTGAACTCCTGTGAATGCGCCCGCACGGAGATCCGTACGCTATGGCTGCTCAGGGGGAACTGGGTTCGGTAGCGGCGGCGGCCGATTTAAATACCCTCCGCCCACGGCGCGCTCCTTCCGCCGTACGCCCCATTGTCAGCAACATCAGGGCACCTACATATTTGTTGGCCAAATACCTGACGGGAATATTAAGTCCTTATGTGGGTAAATGCCCTCATCACATCCGTAATTCCGTGGATTTTGTTAAACGCCTTGATAGCTTCAGGTTGGATGAGTCAGATATCATGGTGAGTTTTGACGTCGTTTCCTTGTTTACGAGGGTACCCCTGCGAGAGTTGCTAGAGTTGATTGGTCAGAGGTTTGATGAGAATACCACTGAACTTTTTAGGCATGTCTTGACTTCCACGTATTTTCTTTTTAATGGAGAATACTACGAACAAACGGAAGGAGTCGCCATGGGTAGCCCACTCTCACCGGTGGTAGCGAATTTGTACATGGAGAACTTCGAGGAGGAAGCCCTGTCGTCATCCGAATGGAAACCTACTTGCTTTTTCCGTTACGTGGACGACATGTTCGTCATCTGGCCACATGGTATGGATAAACTCCTTGAATTCCTTACACATCTAAACTCCATACACCCCAACATCAAATTCACTATGGAGACTGAAACGGAGGGTAAATTACCTTTCCTTGACGTCTTGGTCAGGAGAAGGGCTGACGGCACCCTAGGTCATGGGGTGTATCGAAAGACAACACACACTGATCTGTATTTGCACGCAGACAGCTGCCACCACCCTTCACAGAGGAATGGGGTACTTAAAACTCTAGTACATAGGGCGCGCACTATCTCTGACACAGAGAGTCTACCCCAGGAATTGGAACATCTGAGAACTGTATTTCGAAAAAATGGGTACTCAGAGTGGCAGATCCAACGTGCTCTCCGCCCAACCACTGCATCACAACCTGTTGAGATGGATGAAGTCACGAGGGAGGAGGTAGGCACTGCATTTATTCCATACACAGGCGCACTCTCGGGGAAAATCGCCCGCATTCTGAAGAAACACCGGGTCGGAACTTTGTTTTGTCCTGCGAATAAAACTCGTGCACTGGTGGGGAGTGCCAAAGATGACCTCGGTTTGAGGAAGGCCGGCGTGTACCAGATTCCGTGTCAATGTGGCAAGTCGTATATTGGTCAGACGATGCGTATCGTCGAGGACCGATGCCGTGAACACCAGAGGCACACTCGACTGATGTATCCGAGCAAGTCGGCGGTCGCTGAACATTGTTTGTCAGAAAATAACGCTATGGAGTATGACCGCACGAGGATTCTGGTACAGACGTCGAGATACTGGGACAGCGTTGTTAGAGAGACCATCGAAATTCGCACCAATGACGACCTCATAAACCGTGACTGTGGCTATAATCTTAGCAAGGCTTGGGAACCAGCGATTGGGTTAATCAAGAGTAAATCGAGCAAACGCATAGTTGTGACGACCACGGCGGACAGAGCCATTATACCGACGTCATATCAGACGCCGTCGCAATCTGTTCCACCGCGCAACCGTGGCGCGGGGCGCCTACGGCGGAAGGAGCGCGCCGCGGGCGGAAGATATTTAAATCGGCCGCCGCCGCGACCGAACCCAGTTCCCCCTGAGCAGCCATAGCGTACGGATCTCCGTGCCGGCGTGTTCACAGGAGCTCAGTCCGGCAGTTCACCTGATGATGGCGACATGTTTGATCGCCGAAATATTGTCCCCGTTGGACACTATAGACCGGCAGTACACCCGTGGATATTTTGATTCCATTTCATATCCCTACGAAGTGCTATACTCAGGTGTTTGTGTTAGTTGGCTGATTCCAACTGTGGCTCATTGATATTATAGTCATAAGATACCACATATTTTCATTTTGTGGAGTGCACAATTTTATGTTTATGAACATTTAAAGCAAGTTGCCAATCTTTGCACTGATTTGAAATCTTGTCAAGATCAGACTGAATATTTATACAGCTTCTTTCAAACAGTACTTCATTATAGATAACTGCATCATCTGCAAAAAGACCAAAATTACAATTAATATTGTCCACGAGGCCATTAAAGTACAACATGAATGACAAGAGTCCCAACTCACTTCCCTGGGACACACCATAATTTACTTCTACATCTGACGATGACTCTCCATCGAAGATAACATGCTGTGTCCTGCCCACCAAAAAGTCTTCAATCCAGTCACATAGTTCACTTGATACCCCATATGCCTGAAGTTTTGACAACAAGCATTGGTGTGGTACTGAGTCAAATGCTTTTTGGAAATCAACAAATTCTGCATCTACTTGAGTGCCTTGATCCAAAGCTTTCTGTATGTTTCAGAATCGATGCTGGTTGGCATGGAGGAGATCATTCTGTTGAAGATGCCTCATTATGTTTGAGCTCAGAATATGTTTTAAGATGCTACTACAAATCAACGTCAAGGATATTAGATGGTAGTTTTGTAGATCACTTCTACAATACTAACTTTCTTGTAGATGGGTGTTACCTGTACTTTCTTCCAACTACTGGGAACAGTTTTTTTGTTTTAGGGGTCTATGATAACTTTTAGTTGGAAGAAGGGCTAACTCAGCACATATTTAATAAAGAATCTGTTAAGGATTCCATTGGGCCCTGCAGCTTTGTTCAGTTTTAACGATTTCAGTGGTAGGAGCAATGCTTATGGATTTTACAATGTAAAAGAACATTTGAAAACAGAGTTAAGCATTTCAGATTTCAGCTAATGCTTTTCTACTGTCAATTTCAGTTCCTTTTGTCATTTGCTATGGACTGGACACTAACTTTGGTGCACTGTAGATCTCTGCATATTTGCTTGTGAAAGCATTACATCATAATTATGTTTTGCGGTGACCCCTTTTCTATGTCATTGAGATAATTTTTAATTGTGAAGTTTGTGTTTTTTTAAATTATGTTTTAGCTGTCTTTTTAAATATATTGATTTTGGTAATGTTTTTTATCTTCTTGGGCAATTTATTACACAATTTTATTCTCTGATATAAAATGCTGTTTTGAATTTTGATTTATTTTCTCTTGTTAAATGTTGAGTCCTAACTGGCTCTTGTCCCATGATTGTGTATAGAAGTATTAGTGAAATACTTACTAATGTTTGCCCTGACATACACAACTGAATGGCGCGCGTACACACACACACACACACACACACACACACACACACACACACACACACACACACCAAAAGGCACACATGCCCTGTAGGGCCTCAGGCATGTGAATGGTCTTCTTTACCCTTAAATTATTCAGTTTTTTGAATAGTTCTTTGCAGTGAGCCTGACTGCTACTTATAATTATTATTCTTATGACCCTTTCTGCAGTTTAAAAATTGTGTAATTGTGTCCATGTTTTTTGCCTTTGATCCCCAGGAAAGAATTTAACAGCTAAGAATTGAATGTATGTATGAATAGTAAGTCACCACAAGACATGGGTTGTTACAAACTGATAACATAACCTCATAGAGTGTAACATTCTGATGATGTTCTTTTTGACAATATCATTGTGGGTTCATTCCGTGTGAATTGACAGTCAGTATACTTTCCTAAAAGCTTTGTTTGTTACATATGCAGTACGTTTATCAAGCATTTCTAGTTATAACAGATTCATTTTTCCTCTTCATGCTAATGTACATGTTGTTTGTTTTCTTTACGGTTACTGTTAATTGGTTACATACTGTCCAATAATAAACATGCCTTAAGATTTCATTTGCCTCCTCTATTAGGAGTTCTGGTCTTTTATCAGTGACTAGGATGTTGCTGTCATCAGCAAAGACAGCTTTTTCATCAGGTTATATGCTCTCTGGAAAGTCATTGTTACACAGTGTGTAACTAAATTCCCTTTACAGTTTTTGAGGACAGGTTACTTAACACCAAAACAAGGAAAAAAATCTAGTAAAGAAAGGCTCTCAAATGGATGCCTTAAGAGCTGTGAGTACTTGCTCATCTTTGATTCTGTGAAATACATCTCTTCTACTGCAGCTCTTTGCTTTTCATATTTTAGGGGAGATAGTATGGACCAAAACAAGAAAAAAGTCCAGTGGACAAGGGCTCTAAAATGCTTGCTTTAAGAGCTATGCGCACTTGCTCATCTTCACTACTGTGAAACATCTCTCTTCTATTGAAGAAGTGCTCATAGCTCTTCAGGTAAGCATTTTAAAGTCCATGTTTACTGGGCATTTTTTTTCTTGCTTTGGTCCATGCTACCTACTCCAAAATTTGTAAATCAAAGAGCTTGCAGCAGAAGAAATGTTTCACAGTATCGAAGGTTAACAAGTGCTCATAGCTCTTAGGGATGTATTTAGAGCCCATGTTTGCTAGACTCTTTTTCTTGTTTTGGTGTAAGGAACCTGTCCTCAAGTTCTGTAAAGGGAATGTAGTTACACCATGCATATTAAGAACAGATTCTGATGCAATAGACTAACCTGAGGCACAGCTACATTTATATATTTCTTGTCTGATAATTTTTGTACTAAAAATTTTATCATGAACAGGCTGATGAACAATCTCTGCCTTTTACGTCCTGCTTTCCAGGTAAGACTGGAACCACTTATTTGTCGTTATTCTTACACCTTGTGCTTCTTGTTTATTTAGTAGCATTTTATGGTCAGCAATACCAAAAGTCTTGGACAGGTCGGAGAATATACCTGTGCCATAGTCATCCTTGTCAAGAGCTTCAAATACTACTTTTGTGAACTCTGTAATAGCTGATATTGTACTTCTGCCACTGCGGAACCCAACTGTTCTTCATTAAACAGGTTGTTTTTATTCATGTAACTCATTAATCTGTTTTTGGTGATTGATCCAGTTATTTTTTAGAATGCTGACAGTAGTGAAACTGTCCTGCAGTTTTCTGTATTCTCCCTGTTCATTTCATTGAAAAAATACACAAACTAAAGAACTGATTAGGTAATTATATGTTATGTTTGTTAATGGAATTTGTATGGTGTCTGTGTGCATCTTCAGAACAGAGACAAAAATCTCATCTATGCCTGCTGACCTCTTATATTTTTAATCTCTGTATTGCCTTCCTGACTTCAAGACCTGCTGTGGGGATCATCATCATTCTTTTTGCTGTGTAATTCATTGTGAAGGCTATATGTATTGAATTCAAATTATGGTGTGCCATTTCTTCTCAATACTATTTAAAGAATTTGTCACTTCATGAGGTTTTTACTATTATTCTGTGCCAATCTTTGATTTGTGCCCTCTTATAAGTGTGTGTGCATTTTTCAACTCCATGGTCTGTGACTAAGATGAAATATGTGGGTCAGTTCCTCTCCAAAATTGTGTAGACTCTATGATTTTCAGTGTTGTGATACCTTGATTTAGAAATGCTCTGCTCATGCTTTTTGTTCAGCAGTTCCAAAACGTTATAAATTGTTGGGCCCAGCTGATGTAATAGTTTTTAATTTCTAGACAGTTTTCATTCAGTTTATTTCCTCATCCTCTTTAATATACAGGAAGTGTGCACTTGTGAAATATTAGACCAGGTATGGTACTAGACTGAGGATTGTGTAGCAAACATAACTCATTACATCATTGTCTTTGAGGAGAGATCATCAAAGGTGAGAATTTGTTTTGACTTACGAGAATGTGATAGCACCATTACTGTTTGCACAATAAAGGGTTATTCTAAATGATGGACCCATTTTCAAAAAAATGTATGTATTCAAGTACAAATCCAAAATGAACAAGCTTAATACCAATGAAAAGAGGAAGTTTCAAAGCTTTTTGGAAGGCAGGCAGGCAGGCGGGCGGTGATGGTTTCAGAAGCGGTTGGTAGAGTTCGCACGGCAATAGGGCCGTCATTCCATTTCACTGTCAGTTGTGAGTGAGATGGCGACTGTGGGGCACAAAGTTTTCTGCATTCTTGGGTTCACAAAAATTGAGTTGCAAATTGCAGTGCAGCGGGCATTTTTTACCAAATTTGGAGTTCAACCACCAACTCGCAGAAGCAGTTGCTGTTGGTTTAAGCAATTTAAACAGACTGGGAGTGTGTGCAAAGGAAAAAGTACAGGCTGAGTGCATGTGCTAGAGGACGGATTCGAGAAAGTTTTGTGCGCAGTCTCAATAAGTCTACCAACAGAGCCAGTCTAGAACTTGGATACCCCAACCAACTGTATGGAAAGTTCTGAGACGGTGTTTACTGTGCAAGCCCTATTGATTACAACTTGTGCAGACACTCAACACCAGTGACAAAGAGAAGCATCTCACATTTTGTGGTATGTGCTAGCAAAGATGTAGGATGAAGCCTTTCTACAGCATGTAATTTTTAGTGATGAAGTGACGTTTCCACCTTAGTGGAAAAGTCAACAGACACAATGTTCGTATATGGGGTTTGGAAAATACACATTCACCATTGAAACATGAAAGAGACTCACTGAAGACCAATGTGTTCTGTGCCATATCCCATACAAAGGTTTATGGATCATTTTTCTTTGCAGAAAGAACTGTAATGGGAATCACGTACCTGGACATGTTGGAACAATAGTTGTTCCCTCAAATTGTGGAAGGTTCCCAGGACTTAATTTTCCAACAGGATGGAGCTCCACCCCGTTGGCACCGTGATGTACAAGGCTTTTTGAATGACTTCCTCCCTCAGTGCTGGATCGGTGGCAGGGGACTTGAGGACCTGCTCTCCACTTCCAGTCATGGAGATCTTCTGATCTCACACCCTGTGACTATTTCTTATGGGGTTATGTGAAGGAAGCTTTTTATGTCCTGCCTCTACCACTCACTCTGAATGATCTGCAGAACTGGATCACTGCTGCCATGTACACAGTAATAGCAGGTTGCTTTCGCATGTGGGATGAGTTTGGCTGTTGTGTCGATGTTTGCTGTACAGCCATCGGTGGCCACATTGAACATTTATAACATTCACCACATTTCTAGTTATTAAATAATTATTAAAACCTAATTAATTTCAAATTATTTCAAATTATTAAAGTGGTATCAAGCATTATGAAAACAAAACTTTGAAATTTTCTCTTTTCATTGATATAAAGCTTGTTCATTTTGGATTTGTACTTGAATACATACGAAGTTTTGAAAATGGGTCCATCATGAAGAATTACCTTGTATTATTATTATTGTTACTGTTAATTTGTTACACAAACTGTAGGTTTGTCAATTATGCCTAATGAATCAGAGTTGTTTTCCTTCTTTACATGCTGTTTGTTTGTGGTAAGACCATTACTGTTTGCACTGTATTATTATTTTTTTTATTATTGGTGAATTCTCCCCAGAAATGGAATACGTTAAGCAAATAACTCAATCAATTCTCCTTTGATTTCTTCTTGTTCTTCCAATAGAGTTTCATTCTTTCCAAAAAGGCTTGTTTACGCCAATCCGACCACTTTGGTCTGTACTGTTTTTCTTTTGGTTGCTGGGATAAAACTTCATTTGTCTACTTTGTGTCTGATGGTGTCTCTTTCTAGGATGTTGGCTGGTCTTATGTTTGCATTATTTAGGTCCTTTCGAATTTCATCCAACCAAGGTGTGGAATTCTTAAGTGATGTTACATAATCTATTATTCTCTTCGTCAATCAGTTTTCTGGTAGTCGGCTGAGATGACCAGAGAATTTCATTTGCCTATCCCTAATATTAATTTTGATGTTTGAAAGCATTTCTGTTGTTTTAATTGATTGTTAATTGATTGTAGCCTATAACCGTTTTGGGTATGTCTTCCTTGTAGAATTTTCCTGATGATCTTTCTCTCTTCTTTTTTGATGTCTTCAAGTTGTTGTTTTCTGTTAAGGGTTAGTATTTCACTTGCATAGAGGATTGCTGATTTTGTGACAGTATTTTAGTGTCGAATTTTTGCCCCTCTTGACTTTTTTTGTTGTTGTCTGTTTTAACTTTTTGGAGGTGATGTTGCTGCAAGATTTTTTCAATATATGTCAGTTCGATGAATTCTCCAAGGTATTTAAAGTATGGAACCCTGTTAATTTTACCATATTTTGTTTAAAAGCTTGCAATTTCTGTTTTTGAACAAAAGAATTCAGTTTTCTCAAAAGAAATTTGTAAACCTACTTTTTCTGCACATTCCTTGAGTATTTCCAGCTGTTTGATTGCAGACTGCTCATCCTCTGTTAGTATTGCCAGGTCATCCGCAAATGCAAGATATGGTATGTAGAGGTTATTTTTGGCAATGCCCAGTCAGATTGGCTTCCAAACCCTACATTTCTCGAGTTCTTCCTCCCATCGTTCCATGACTTTGTGTAGAACTACTTTGAACAGAACAGCAAAGAGTCCATCACCTTGTCTCGCACCTGTTTTAATGTTAAAGGGTTCTGAGATCTCCACCTTAATTTTTACTTTAGATTCCATGCCAATTAGTGTTTGTTTTATGATTTCTCATCTTTTGGGATCTAATTCCCTCTCTTCTAAAATTTGGAATAGTGAGGGCCTGTCTATTGAATCATATGCTTTTTTGAAATCTACAAATGTGCATACTATAGGTTTTTGTCTGAAAGCTCACATTTTGAGTATGGTTTCAAGGTTGAAAATTTGCTCTGGACATGATCTGTTCAGTCTGAATCCTGCTTAACATTCTGCTACTTTGGGCTCTAATTGCTGTTGTGTTCTATTCAAGAGACAACCTGATAAAATTTTGCAGGTAACTGGTAATAGAAAGATCCTCCTATAGTTGTTTGTATCTGATTTATTACCTTTTTTTATGTAGTGGACGACTCAGAGCAATCTTCCAGTCATACGGGATTTTTTCGGTTTGCCAGATTCTCTCTCTCTGTCTCTCTCTCTCTCTCTCTTCTTTCTTCTCTCTGTCCTCTGTCTCTCTCTCCTTATCTCATTTTCTCACTCATTTTCTAACTTTCTTTTTTTTTAAATGGCAAGTCCATATCACAAAGTTAATTAATTTTCATTTACAAGAAAGTTTCATCAAGTGCTGGAGTACAGATTTGTTTAAGGGTTTGTAATCTTTCTCATTATGGCTACTTTTGCTCTCAGGATGGGATAATATTTCACTATGGTTTGTTTATTTTGTATATGTGCTCCTGCATTTGGTCAAATCTTGAGGAAAATTGCAAGAGGGGACTTCACCATGAGCTGTCAACTTGCAACATTCATACAAAAACATGAGCAATAAATTAAGTAAGAACTTCATGAAATTGAAACTGTTTTAAAGTACTTGTTTATATGAGAAAACATAAGTCAATACCCTTAATCATTTTTTACCAACTGCAAATGGAATCGAGAGGGATTCAGGGACAGCAGTCTGTGATTCAAACATAGTAATTCTATTACATACATATATCATTTCTTGCTAATAGCAGACAATAGTCTGTTGAACATGTCTCTGAAAAACTGTTCACACTCTCATAAAGTGTTCTAACTGGGAATCTTTATGGTGCATTGATTATAGCGTCTCACAGGACATATTTTAAAAGCCATAATACTCTCACATAGCACAGTACTAAAATACTGTCTTGGAAGTGATGATTGTCGACAGTCAGTTCAGTTCAACAATGTGCCTAGCATGTTACAGTACACTCCCGTGGAACTTCTTGCATGTTGTTCATGGTATTGTACTACTTTATGTTCATGATTTAACTGTCATACATTATACTCAATACTCAAGATTCATACGTTCACGCCATCAAGTCACCAGCTCTGGGTAAGTGAATATTCACAATGAACTGGTTCGTTCAACTAACAGGTCATCCATAAATAAATCACACTGTTACTGTATGAATGTGAATGTGGTTACCTTCGCACAATTAAGTCAGTACGATTTACGTCGTGTCCTCACTGTACTACATTTCAGATTGCTTCCAAATCTCTCACAAATTCACTCTGTACATGTGAATGAGCAGTACCAAATATAACCAGCATAACAATAAAATCTCCATTTACTGTCAGATAACAAATGAAAAATGCGTGCTTCTGGGATTATAATCATGCTCATGCCTGATACCTGTCTATGTGCACATTTTTTTTTTGCAAGTGGTTCAGGCATTACCAGATTACACCATATTATTACTTATCTCCTTGGGAACTCAAAGGAAATTGACTCTACCTAGTCCAGTGTAAACTGAATAACTATGACTATTCAAAATCAAGTTTCAATCATATTGTTGAGAATTGTTTTTACAAGAGTTCTATACCTAATGTCTCAATAAACCCATGTTGCTAATATTGTTATCTCCCACATGAACAAGCAACACAACGTTTTTTCTGCAAGTGTAGTTCGTGTATCTTGCAGTTAATGTAGTATGTAACACCCATGAGAAAAAAATATCCCTTTCTCTAGCATTGACAGATTCTAAACTACATATTTATACCTCTTGACTAATATCATTTGCAAAGTAAGTAAGAGTTGACTGCTGCTATTTCTATTTACGGAAATCATAAACTGCTATCATATGCAAAGAAAGTTAAATAATATTCCACAGTACATCCTCTCCTCACAGAAATGGTTTTGGAAGAAACTGTGATGAAATTATTTCATGAACACACATGTGCTATTATGACATTTACATATTAAAATATACACATATGTAATATTCATACCCATAGTCCACTGGAGTATTCAATCAGAGGGTATGTAAATCTACTTCTTACTTTCAATTAAAGTTCACACTAATACGTATACATCACAGTGTCAGTCTTTATATGTCAACAGATGTTTGCTGCTAACTATTGATATATGCACTTCTTTAAATCCAGATGAGGGTAGAGTCCTTTTATCTTGTTGCTCCCAGGATAAGAAAGTAAGTTTTGGATCCTTGTGATCACAAATGAACCTGTATACAACATTTACAAGTTCCTATTCTTTTTAGATAATAGTGTTGGTTTAGGGATGATCCATAATTAGAACTGTGTCACCATTGGTAATCTTTTGTGGTCTAAATAACTTCTTGTCAAAATACTTTTTTCTTGTATTTGCTTTGTCTGTCAAAGTAATTCCTGCTTCTTGAAACTTCTCTTCCCAAGAATCTGTGTTCATAGAATCTGATGGGGTAAATTTACCCACACATTCTTTTCTTTTTTCCTTACTATTAACTTTGTCGGTGTACAATTAGTAGACATGTGCTGAAGGTTATTTATAATCTCTTCAAACGGTTTCACATAATAGAGTCAGGTCATCTTCTTGATGTGACAGTATGTCCTCATGAATTTCGTTACTTCCTGAACATCCATTCAGCACAGTAGGCTTCCAGGTGGTATTTTGATATGGGTATGTGCTTAATTTGTTGATGTTTTAGAAAATTCATGCCATGGAAACTAATGAAATTTTTGGCTTTATCAGGCAGTAGAGCAAGTGATTTTCCTACTTTAGGGATATAATCATGCACTAGCTACCTGAATATAGGTAAACTTGTAGCGTTTTTATGGGATACCGTACTGTATACTGTGTAAACAAATCATAAAAACCTACAAGGTACTTGGAAACTGAACATGCTGTAGGGAATGGACCACAGTTGCCCACTGGTAATGTCTGAAATGACTTTACAGGTACTATGGTGTGCAACTTGCCTTTACAGCACATATTTGATGATTTTGTCTTTTGGCAAATAGTGCAAGTTTTCGGTAATTTTTACACTTTCCTGAGCATGTTTAACAAATGATAATTAGTACAGATTTTCTAGGTACATTTTATGACACCAAAGTTTCCCTATGCATGATGGGTATACCAAATTAATTTATTTTCATAATCTGTATGGATGAAAACATCAATGATTGGTTTCTGGAGTACAGCAATAGAGTAAATTTCCAGTTACTATTGTATAGTGCTTAGTAAGCCTTTTGGTTTTGCTGCAATTGCCGTGTAACATGATTTCATTAGAATCTGCATATTGCAACACTGGCATATTTCTGCATAAATCTAAATAATATTCCATATAGACTTAGGCTCTAATTAGTAAAACCTTAAAATCTGAAGATTGCTCATTCATGTCTGAGTTTTTGTGCATACCTTTAAGGAGGTGAGGTAAAGCATCAGCTAGTACATTGCCTTTGAGATGAAAAACATCAAAGCTACACTTCCAGAGTACTAGAGACCAAGTAGTGTGTATAATAATTTGCAACTTAATAGAAAGCTTGGTGCCTGGTGTGGGTTCCAGCAAGGTAATAATGGAACTTTTGAAATGTGCACACAATTGCAGTCACCTCTAACTCGGTGGTTGAATATGCCTTTTCACAGTTGGACAGGATCGGGGTCTCGGAAAGCAACTGACATGTCTGTGTAGTATAGCATCTTGGAGTTAACAGTGCTTGTTTAATATTTTCAAATATCTGATAGCAATTGTGTGATCAATGCCACTGCACATTTTTTGTGATAAGCTTAAAAGTCATTCCCACTTAACAACTGCAAGACTGATGAAGTTTTCAGTTACTTGCTTGTACAAGAACCAGGAAAATTGACTATTGGATCAGTTTTGCACCATCAGGCAGTATAACATGGGATATAGTTAGATGATCTAGGAATTTGATTTTCTTGCGTCCAAACTTAGATTTCTGCAGGCTGGCAGGTGCATCAGCTTGCAATAATTTTTTTAACACCTTCTGTATCATGTCAGTTTGATATGACCAAGTTTATGTTGCTGTTAGAACATCATTCATGAACAATCCCACCAACTCTTGGATCTCAGGTCAATAGAGACAGTCAACTGCTGTTACGAATATGCCTGAGCATACATTAAAACCAAAAGTCAATGCTTGGTACCTCCTCCTGGCACATATAAACAATGTATACTTAGACGATTTCATTGCCAGGGCAATCTGCCAATGTGAAGATGGGGGTCAATACATTTTAGGTATTTTACTTCATATAACTTCTAGATAAAATCATCTATGTTCTCCAGTCTCATTAATCTGATCCATATCTCTTGAACTACAGCAAGGGTGTTGTGACTTGCAGAGATCTCGTTGACATTCCCCAAGACGAACTGAAGGCTGAATGGTCCCGGGAAGGAATTGTCGACGTGCAACACATTATGAAATGGGTGGATGGTACTCTCGTAAAGACTGACTCGTTTATCCTTACATTTAACACCACCAAATTGCCAGAGCATGTGAAGGCCAGTTTCCTTCGTCTCAGTGTACGGCCTTATTACCCCAACCCCATGCGGAGTTTTAAATGCCAACACTTTGGACACACTACTCTCGGCTGTAGAGGGGAAGCCACTTGCGGGAAATGTGGTAAAGCCGCCCATGAGGGAGTTGGCTGCTCCTCTCCTCCCAAGTGTGTCAACTGCTCTGGGGATCACCCTGTGTGGAGTAGGGACTGCAGAGTTTTCCTTGAGGAACGGAAGATCCAGGAACTTAAAACTACAAAACGCCTCTCGTATGGTGAGGCGAAGAAAATTTACAAGTCCATGCAGCCGCCCACGTTCGCTGCTTCCTTTTCTTCCGTTCTCAAACAGCCAGTGTTGAAATCCGATGCCACTACACAAACGGAGGTTGCTACTGTCAGCACTAGCACCTGCGTTTGTCAATGTACGTGTGCTGCTGCCGTTCCTGTGAAGCCTGCTGCTCCCCCCCGGCCTTCTGACCAGGCCATGGTGGCTGACGTTATGGAACTTCCTGCCCCTTCCCGGGTCCAGTCTTGTGCATTGTCCAGCGCTGCTACACCCCCTACTACTTCTGAGGTTTTGGCACCAATGCCGCCTCAGGCCAGAAAATCGAAGCCAAAGACAAAGGTGAATACTCACCCGCTAAAGGAGACCGACATTCTACAGTCTGCTGATGTGGATGTCATTCTCTCTGACGTCTCTCTCGACTCCTCTTCAGAGGCGATGGAGGTTGATGTCTGACTGGGGCACTCATCTCGCCCCAAAACTGAGCCTCCGTCTGTTGTGGGCTCTCCTCCCCGACAGAAAGTGAGAATGAAGGTACTCCCACCCTGATAGACGGCTCCCATTATACAGTGGAACATTAATGGGTTCTGGGCACATGTGGAGGAACTGCACCTCCTAGTACGGCAACGCCCCCTGTGCTTGTGTTTACAGGAAACACATTTAAAACCATCTGATGCTCCTGTACTAAGGGGCTATACATCATATCACAAAGATGACCTGACTGGAGAAAGGGCCAAAGGCGGGGTCGCTGTGTTTGTCAATAATGACCACCACTCCTCTGCTCTCCCCCTTGATACTGACCTGCAAGCAGTTGCAGTTGAAATTTATTCACCTCGGAGGCTTACCGTTTGCTCCCTTTATTTACCCCCTCTGGATGCAATGACCTTAGACGCTCTCACAGATCTTATCGACCAACTCCCCTGCCCATTTCTCCTCCTGGGAGACTTCAATGCCCATAATGTCCTGTGGGGCTCCACTTCTCTTTGCACTCGAGGTCGAATTTTGGAGAGCCTCCTAACATCTCAAATGTTGTGCATCCTCAACACAGGTACTCCGACTCATTTCTCTCCTCTACCGGGTCATTCTCAGCCATTGACCTATCTTTCTGCTCTCCAACCCTCACCGACTCTGTTCACTGGGAGGTCATTCACGACCTTCGTTCCAGCGATCATTTCCCTATCCGCATTCATCTCCTGGATGGTGTATTGCTGGAGCAGCAGCCACCATCGTGGATAATTGGCAGGGCTAACTGGCCACTGTTTTTGACCGCCACAATAGCATCCAAGAATGGGTGGATCACATCACGCTTGTGATCCATCATGCTGCTGACCTGTCCATACCACAGTCTTCTGGCACTCTTAAGCGGCGCCTTGTGCCTTGGTGGACAGAAGAGTGCCATTCAGCCATCCGGGACAGGCGTGCAGCTCTTCGCCGATTTAAATGCTGTCCAACGGCGGTCAGTCTTACCGCCTTTCGAATCGCGAGAGCCAGGGCACGCCGTGTCATTAAAGAGAGCAAGAAAAGGTCATGGCAGGCGTTCCTGGACTCCATCAACCGTTCCACTTGTTCCACAAAAGTATGGGAAGGCATCCGGAGGATTTCTGGTAAACATAGCCGTTTACTGATAGCTGCTGTCCTGAAGCAGGGATGCCTCCAACGACACCCAGAGCCATTGCTCAGACGCTGGCAGAGCATTTTGCACAAAGTACTGCCACTGCAAATCAGGATCCAGCGTTTCGTCGCTACCGGGCGACTGTCGAAAGAGCGAACTTGGACTTTCGGTCGAACAGTTCTGAGGTGTACAACTCCCCTTTCTCCATGTGGGAACTTGAATCGGCACTTAGTGAGACATCTGACAGTGCACCGGGTTACAACCGCGTCCAGTACTCCATGCTTCGACATTTGCCAGCGATGTCAAAGGAAATCCTCCTCGAATGTTTTAATCTCATATGGCAGACAGGAGTGTTCCCCACCTTGTGGTGGGAGGCAATCCTCATCCCTCTCCTCAAACCAGGAAAGGACCGCACATGTCCCAGTAGTTATCGTAGTATCTCCTTGACAAGCTGTGTCGGAAAGACCCTGGAACGGATGGTTAACCGGTGTCGGGTCTGGCTGTTAGAGACCAGACAGCTCCTTAGCCGGTTTCAGTGTGGATTCCGAAAATTTCGGTCCACGGTCGACAACCTGACCCTCCTAGAGACGGCTATTCAGCAGGCTTTTCTCCGTCAGCATCACTGTATTGGTATCTTCTTTGATATCAGTAAGGCATATGATACTACTTGCAGATACTGTATTCTTGCACAACTGCATCAATGGGGCTTTCGTGGCCGCCTCCCGATTTTCATTCGGTCTTTCTTGTCTCAGCGGTTTTTTCGGACCCGCGTTGTTAACACACTGTGTGATCGCTTTGAGCAAGAGAACGGTGTCCCCCAGGGCAGCGTTTTAAGCGTTATCCTCTTTGCCATAACCATCAACAGTATAACGTCTACAGTGAGGAGTCCAGTACAGTGCTCCTTATTTGTGGACGACTTTGCTGTTTTCTGTTCCTCCTCCAGTTTTGCAACCGTGAGCCGTCTGTTGCAGCTAACAGTGCGGCAGTTAGAGGAGTGAGCTGCAAAGACAGGTTTTCGGTTCTCTGCCGATAAGTGTGTTTGTGTTCATTTTAATCGTTCTCGTCGTGTTTTTACTTTGCCTGCCTTGCATATGGGGGATACTGTCCTACATTATAGAGACACACTGCGGTTTCTGGGCCTAATTTTTGACTCCAGATTGTCATGGCTGCCACACCTACGTGACTTGAAAGCCAGAACCCTGAAGGCACTCAACATCCTCAAGTGCCTCAGCCACAGGTCTTGGGGAGCGGATAGGGCGCGTCTCCTTCAGTTTTACCGAGCTTTCGTTCGTTCACAGTTGGACTATGGGTGCACAGTATATGGGTCAGCGAGGCCTTCTTATTTGCAGATCCTTGACGCTGTTCACCATGCTGGGATTCGACTGGCCACGGGTGCTTATCGGACCAGTCCCATACCCAGCCTCTGTGCTGAGGCTGGGGAACCGCCACTTACCATCCGGCGGCAGCTCCTGCTGGTGCCCCAGGCTTGTAAGTTTCTTGCAGCTCCCAGCTCGCCTGCTCACCATCTTGTTGCCCATCCACTTCTGGACCCCCTTTTTTCCCGCCGTCCCCGGGCTACGTTGCCGTTTGGGATCCGTGTGCAACGTGTACTAGAGTCCCTCGGTGTGGAGTCTGTACAACCCCAAATCCAGGGTTTTAACCGCCTGCCCCCCTGGTTACTGAAGAGGCCCGGAGTGATTTTAGATTTATTGCAGTACAAGAGAGATTGCACTCCTGCCACTGTTTTTAATGCAGCATTTTCTGCCATTTTATCTGAGCACCACGACTATTAGCTGTTTTTACGGATGGGTCGAAACAAGGGGATTCTGTTGGTTGCTCAGTTGTTTTTCCAGATCGTGTCTTCAAGGTCCACCTGCCTCAGACTTTCACTGACATTGATGCAGAATTGTCTGCGATCTTGCGGGATCTGGAGCACACGAGACATTCTTCCTCTCCTAAATTTCTTGTCTGTTCCGATTCACTCAGTGCCCTTCACTTATTGCAACGTTTGTATCCGGCAGACAAAACTGTCCAGACCATCCAGGATGCCCTCCTCCGACTACAGCGACTGGGGAAGGTTGTCGCTTCCTGCTGGGTTCCGGGTCATGTCGGCATTGCTGGGAATGAAAGGGCAGATCTCGCAGCCAAGGAGGTGTGTCTCGCCCCACAAGTATCTTAGTGTGCTATCCCCTTGCACGCACTCACCTCGCTGTTGAGTTATGCATCGGTGGGAGGATGAGTAGCTGGAAGTGACTGACAATAAGCTCCGTATAATCAAGCCCACAACGCGTGTGTGGTGTACCTCCTTTCAGCCTCATCGACGAGGTTCTCCTCACTCGGCTTCGAATAGGCCACAGCCCTATGATGCATGGCTACCTGTTCCGGCGAGAGGACCCTCCAATGTGTGGTGCTTGTGGCGTCCAGGTCACTGTGCGCCACGTTTTATTGGATTGCGTTTTATTTTCTGACCTGCGGGCCGCAGCTGACTTGCCAGCGGACCTGCCATCTCTTTTAGGCAACACTCGGACGAATGTGGCTAAAGTTTTAAAGTTCTGTGACATGTCAAATGTTTTTACAAAGATTTTAGGGAGAGGATTTTAATTTGCTCACTGTGTGACAAGCTAGCCCATATTTTATGTAAGTGGCCAGCCAATAACAATTTCCTGTGACATTCTTGTTGCTATGTTTCCCCTTTCCTTAGGTTTTACTTTCTTATGTAGCATTTTCCTTCTTTTCCTGCGTTCTTTGAGTGTGTGCTTTAGTTTTCTTAGGTCTGTCCACGTTCGTTCCTTTTAATGTGTGTCAGGGCGATGATGACCTCGATGTTGAGCGCCCATAAGCCCCAACACACCGATTACAGACTCACTCTCCTGCTAGGCCCTGGATGCCTAGGATGTCTGGCACAGTGTCTGTGGAGCCCCTGCAAAAGGTCACACTCCATCCACAGGGATAGTGGTGCTCCTAGTGGGTAACGGTAGTTTTCATTAAATGGTGATGGTATCTTTATACCTTAGAATTGGCCTCTAATTTCGTGGTGAATATATTTGTTTTACCCTTGAAAGAAAGTGTGTTACTTAACATCACCCATTGTGTGAGAAGGTATTTCAGAAGCATGCTTGTCTTCTTTACTGCTGCCTATTGGTGTTGTAGAGCATTTGTGTTGGTGCCAGATGCCTCTAAATGGCTGTCAGTCTCCTGGCAGAGAACTGTACAGAGGAAATGTCTTTGCTGGTGGTGCTCTTGATAATTAAGAGAGCATGGTCATTTAACTGCTGTAGTTCACTTCATATGGCAATAGTCATGCTCCAATACACTTCAGAGTTATGTGTGGCTACTACATAAGGTAAGAGTTCACACCAATTATTATGTTGGGCACTTATGTAATGGCTGAGCATTTTCTCGTTGGTTCAGTGTACCAGATCAGTATGACCATTGTATTTGGCTCAGTAGGGGTTAATTCACAATTACTTGATTCCTGTGAGTCAACACAGTTGAGTAGTTATTTCTGACATGAAATTTTAATTCTTTTCCATGACAAGAGCATCATGCATCCTGGATTCCAACAGCTGTTTGGGTATCAAGGAATGAGTGATAGCCTTGGCTCTTTAATTCAGTATAACCACCTTTGCTAAGATCATGCGAATGGTCAGTAATCTTTCATTTTTAGTGTGGGCAGGGTCTGTACAAAGCGACTATGAATGTCTAGTTTTATTGTCTAGAATGGTTTATCTGTTTGTGGTAAGTGCAGTTATGTTGTTTTGTACTTCACGTGTTATGCAAACTGAGCGCAGTATGTTAATTGTTTTTTGTAGTGCTTAACTTTCTTACTTCTGTCTTTCCACCTGTAAAAATCTACAACATAGCAAACAGTAATATACCACCCATCAATTTGAGTAAGGATTGCACTGTGTGTGTGATGTAATACCTAACCTTGCAAACTCTTCGGGATGACAGTTCTCCTGTGGAGGAGTTCATCATGTGTGGCGAATTGAGATGTGTCACAAATTGCTGACGTTGCGTGTCCACGTGCTGCACATTATTTCATTGTTGTTCACTTACTTGGTCTTGTGGGAGTGCACATACTTTGCATCTTATGTTGTGGCACCAGTGATTGACAACGGCTGAAGATGGCTGATCTTTTCAAATTAGTATGCCAGTATGTGCATGTTCTCAGTGCAACTGGTCTCAGTGCCAGAACATGCAGACTCTGGACGACAGTTGGCGGAATTCAGATCAGTTTGTTTCCTTTGGCCAAATCACGTGACGTTCCCACATGCAAAGCATGGATTGTAAGAATATTTTAAGTTTAGTACAAGAAAGAATGAGTTTGTGGCAGGCTGAAGATGAGGGATATTGTAGTGATCCGAGGCTTAAAAGTTTCTGTACCTAGAGATATTCGACAGAGAAGAAGTAAAGAGATTTTGCAGCAGCTGACTATCCCGCAAAGAAGAGGGGCTGTAAAATTCCAACTAAGTCACCTTGTAAAGAAGTGGAATGTGGTTTGGGGAAATAAATCAGTACAACCCACACTCACACTTTCAGTCGTCATAACATTAGAATATGTTTTGAAATCTCTGGTTTTTATTGGAAACCCGAAGTCTTAAACAACTTAAAAACTTAATAATAATTATCTTATATTACTTTTGCACGTTCTGTGGCTGTTTGTCCATTTCAGCCATATGTGCATATTTAAAATTCACTATGTCATTTGCAACACAGGCAAATCTATACAGGCCTAGATTATAACCTCAAAAAATTATTACTCATGTTTTTATGGCAGTAGGTTGGCATGCTGTTATATGAGACTATTTGAAAATGTGGTGAATATATTTCCACTTTTCAGTGCTTTAGGTGTTCAGAGTATCGTATTTCAAAATTTATATTTGTCTTTCTCACATATGCCAAATGACAGACATTGATGTGTGTGTTTTGCTGAAGTTACTTGAAGTTGTGCAGTGTGTTAGTAAACTTGCTTTCCAGTACCACTATGAATGGTCTCTAGTATATAACAGGATGTTGCTCGCTTATCTCATATATAGCTATTCTCCACCATGAAGTTGAATTCAATGAGGCACACTTTTTTATAATGTTATACTGTTCATTGGTCTATGAGACTAAGACTTCATCTCAAGGCCAAACAACCAGTAATTATTCAGAAAGACTGCTGTACAGGTAGCAGTGTAAGTCAGTTATTCTGTATACCATGCTCCATAATTTTGGAGTATTTCTTTTCAGCTTTGTTCAGGTGATTGGACGCATTTATGACACGATGTTCTACTCCAACTACTTCATGTAAGAGCATTGACCTGACTGCAGAGTTACTGATGTCACATGAAGGTTTTTCATAGCCTGGATATTCATGAATGGGGTTAGATGTTAGTAGCTCCTTCAGCCCCACAAAAGCGTCACAGTCCACAAACTGCTTGAATTTTATACTCTTTTTTTTTCAGTGATTGTGTGAGGGCTCTTGCAATTTTTTTGTAGTCAGGCACAAATTTCCAGACCAAGAAATGATCGCATTCTTATACTGTATTATGTATTGGGAAATTGTGTGTGGATTCCACAAATTGTGGATTGGATTTGTTACCTTTCCAGCTGATGATAGTACCTAAATAGAATTCCTCTTTCAAAACAAAGTGAGGTTACTCTACACTCAGTTTAAGGCAAGTGATCCTGAATTGAAATAGGGATTCCACGGCTTTACTACATGGTCATCAAAGTAACTGCAGAAAACAATGATGTTATCTCAGTGGACAATACATTGTTGGGGTTTGAGTCTTTGTAACACAATGTCCACTAGACATTGGAATGTTATCTGGGCATTTTTAATCAAAAGGTAGGAAATGATATTGATGATATTGATAGTATCCCATGGGAACAGTAAATTCAGGTTTTGGCATATCAAAGAGGTTGGGGAAAAAAAATCAGCCAACCAGTTGCAACCTAAGGGTTGATTTAGACCTTGACCAGGCTTTCAAAATTTTAAAAATATCTTATTCAGATTTGATGGCCAATTTGTTTACAGTCTCTCCAAATTTATGCAGTTGCTGAATCACAGCCATGTTTAAGATTTTGGCATATCCTCAGTGCCACTTCTGTGTGGTGATATTTGTTGCCTAGGTACATAGTAGTGAAATAATTGTACTGCCTTACATTTTTTGGGATGTGTGATGTTTGGTAATGGGTATACATCATCTACTGTGAGTTAATTCAGCAACCGATAGGCACAGTAAAACTGATATGTTCTGCCTCTGTCCATGCATTTCTTAAGCCACAGAAGTGAACGTAAGCAACCATGTATTCACAGCCAACTCTACAAAGTTTATTATGATTTGCTTGTACCTGTGAATATGTGTTTACAATGGAATGAACAGAAGATAACACTATAGAAGCATAGCACGCCAACCCAATGACTTTTGTGCCATTGTTGTTTGCAATAATCGGCTCATGGTTTCCTCTAAATAAAAACTATTTACAGCCAAGATGCAAATCTGTAATATTCAGATGGGATGATTTTATGTGTAATGCACATTGCTTTTGACGAAGTGAGCAAAATCGGTTAGGAGGAGAAAATGTTGGTATGAATTCCCTGGGGTGGTGCGTTTATCACTAAACTTCAGCTCCAACCTCCCTCAGCATTATTCCAAAAAATTAATAGTATGTTTGTTGGTGATCTTTGCTGGCTTTTCATTGGAACTGAGGGGGGAATCTAAAAATAGGACACTGATTGTTGACAAGCAACATACTCTGAAGAAAGACTAGCATTTACACTCCAGTTATTAGCAATGTGGGTACAGTTACATTAGTAATTTTTTTGCATTTCCGATGTTGGTCAATCTCGGATAGTTACTGATGTCTGTACACTGATAAATTCAAAGCACTCCAGCATTTTATCAAAATACATACAAGGAAGATACATTAATAAAGTGTGATTAATGTAATAAAAATATTCCAAGTGATCTGTTACATAGGCTACATATAAATTCTCGCTGTTTGTTGGAGGGAAAGTAATGTGTTTGAGGGAAAAATGATTTTTATTTACTTGATTAGTACATCTACATCCAATCTAATATATCTAATCTGCATGCACTTATAACAACAATGATAGGCCTGTGATGTAATTACACCTATCTTCAAGTAAGCCACAAGAATGATTGTGCCTACTATGTAACTTTTGCATTGAACATATCTGTATTTCTTTACTTTCAAGGAATTTCATTGTGCTGTTCATTTTTTTAAAGGAATCTGAAACATGTGTTACCAGTTTCTCCCCACCTGTTGGAAGAAAGAAATGAATGTCTTTCTCACCTTTGACTGCTTTGGCAATTTTGTACTAAGCATACTTCTTTTCTTCCAGTATTTTGTGCTGATGATTTGTTGGACCCCAGAAATACTTACAATATCTCTAAATTTCTGTTAGCAGCATTACATTTCTCTGACCACTACATTTGTTACACAAATTACATTTAATAACAAAAGTACTACTTCATGAGCAAAATAAGAGACAAATTCTCTCTGTACTGTGAGTGCTGAAATAGAAAGCGAAATTCCTGTGATGGTTCACTGAAAGACCAATAACAAGCAGAACATGACCAAGCACCTGCAAATGTGAATCAAGCACGACCAAATGAAGCTTAGTCATTCTTGCAAATCAATTACACCAGATAGAATGCTTGTTCACTGACACTTGTTCACTTGTGTTCACTCGTATCTAAACCAGGCTTTAGTTATGATAAATGTACATGTGGTCACAGGGGCTCCTGGTCATCTGTAAAATATCATCTTATTTTTGGCATTTCATCAGTTCCTCCACTAATGGTTTAAGATGGGGCAGAATACCATATAGCTTTCAGTACACTGGGCTTTCATCCCCAGTCGAATTTCAGGCAAGCTTTGCCGGAAACGACGTATGACCACTTAGTAATTCTATATGCTCACTGAATAACACAGACACTTTGTCCTGTCTATCTTTTGACAAATTTGCAACTTTTGCTCATCATGTGAGTTTTTCAACAACTTTCCCTTACTGCAGGCTACATAAACTCACTTATTTTTCCAACAGCTTTTTGTCTAATGTCTGAAAGATCAGCATTCCGTGACCATATTTTGCCTTCCACTTTTAAAAAAATTTCCATGCTGACAGGAGTTTCCTAGATTTGTCATGCTTTTGAGTATATGGCATACTGCAGTGTACTGAACATATTGATACCCTATTCATTTCATCGTTTTATTATTAAGTTTACCAATACAGTCTGTAAATTCTTCATGCCCCTCACTATGGTTCATCAAAATGTTATTAAGTAATCCGTAGGGAGACACAGTGACAAATTTCAACTTGTAGTGCTCTGGATTCCAGACTGAATGCTTGTATGCTGACACTCATTCACTAGTATTCACTTTGGTGTAAACCAGGGTTTAGGTATGATGACTATGCTTACTTATCAATGTCTTGTGACTACTGGCTGTGTGTCCTGTAACAAACTCTGAAGAAGTACTTTACCAAAAGCCTGAAACTGTTTTCAGACATGTTAATGTGCTTATCAACAATTTTTGTTTTGAAGCCTGGTTTAGCCATAACAATTAAGGTTTCAAGTATTTATTCTAATCACTCCACATAGTTGTCAGAATAAAACTTTAATCATTACTCACTTAATTTCATACTAATTTTCCTTTTCTATACACATCAGAGCAGATGCTTACAAAAATAGGTTTTCTTGACGAAACTCTAAACTGCAGTAATCCGGCATATGAAATATGAATGATATTGTTTATTGCTGGACTTACATTTGGAAGAAAGAAGGTTCAAATCCCTGTCCAGCTGTTCTGATGTAGGTTTTCTGTGGTATCTATAAACTGATTAAGATGAATGACAGGATGAGACCTCTGAAAGGGATACAACCAATTTTCTTTGCCATTTGTGCTGGTCCAAACTTGTGCTCCCTCTTAATGACTTTGTTTATAACAGAACACTAGTCAGTCATCCTTTTTTCATGATTTTGTCCCGCAATGAAAATGAAAATTGTTTTATTGTCAACATTTTTCCACCACATTGAATTTGGTTTTATGGTCCTTGTGATAAATACCCTTTTTTTTTCAGTTCCTTTGCCTACTTACATCTTGGGACCCACCAGTGACGATCAGCTAAGTAATTATGATAACCTAGATGGATGTGAACTGTGCCCAAATGTAAGCTACATTGGTAAGTATTCATGAATAACCTCAGTGTTATGTGACAATGCAGAAATGTTATTTTACACTACTTAACATTAACAATAATGAGGAAATCGCATCTTTGGAAACTTGAATTATTGGCTATTTTCTGTAGGGAAGTGCAGTGATTTACAGACACCTAACGCTTTCTTTGAAACATTTATTTTATTTCACCTCACATTCATCCAGAGTTGAACCATGTTCTTTCTCCATTCTGGATGATACTCTTAATTTCTGTCTCCGTACTGCTTATCATCTTATTTCTGTCTTTTCATCATGGTTATGTAGATTTAATACTCTTTCTTTTACTCAGGTAGTTCTCAATATAGCAAACTTTGTAATAGATATATCACTGTGTTCACTGATAACAGGATTGGGATCCAGTTGATCTAAAAACCAATTTTTTTTGCAGTGGACATTGTGTAGGTAACAGTACCAATAAAAAATCATAATTTTACTCTTACCATGAGACAATTACAGTAAAGGCTTACTTTAGCTTAATCAAAGTCTTTCAGATTTTATGTTCAGAATAAGTATTTAACCAATATCATCATCAGGGTGAATTGATATTTTCCCTCTCTCTCCTGAGATAACCTTTACCTTCAGCAGAACATTTTCCCCTGGAATTAAATTTTTGAATTTAGGAAACAGAATGAAGTATCTTGGAGCCAAACCTGTGGAATGAGGTGATAGTAGAACTTCTGTTTCAGAGCCCAGATCATGACTGATTTGTGAGCATAAATATTTCTGTGATAAAAGAGCATTTTTTACAGACTAATATGTCATTTCTGTTCTGCATACATTCTGTTAGTATTGCTTAAGCATTATGACACTTCATGAGTCATGGAAACAAATTCTTTTCTTGACTGTAGCTCTATCCCCAGGATATAATGGTTGAACCACATTCTGTCCACAGTCATTTAAAGATGCCATACAATCTTAGGATTACATTACAGTTTTCCAAATTTGATTTTGTTCTGTCAAAGACCACCACTGTGCACTAAATTTCTTCATATACAGACATTCGTTCAGCTCCACATTCTTTCAAAAATGAATTTCATTGACCACATACTCAGAAGAAACTTCAGTTGCACATCATGAATTTGACAAGTAACTGTATAAACCTTATGAGAAGGGAAGTTGCTATTCACCATATAGCGGAGATGCTGAGTCGCACAACAAAAAGATTCTCACAATAAAATTTTTTGGCCACTGGCCTTTGTCAACACCACACACGCACACACAGGAATGCAGTCTCAGGCATCTGAAACCACACTGCGAGCAGTAACACCAGTTGCAACTGTTGTGAGTTGCGTTTGCATATGTGTGTGTGTGTGTGTGTGTGTGTGTGTGTGTGTGTGTGTGTGTGTGTGTGTGTGTGGCGACTCAACGTCTCCGCTATATGGTAAGTAGCAACTTTCCTTCTCATAATATTATTCCAAGTAATTGTATGTTCAATTTAAGTTCATTTGTGTGATTATAAACAGTCATGAGCATGTGTGTAGAGTACCCCTAATTTAATGTAGCAATCATTTAATGACATTTGTTGTTTTAAAAATCTATAGGCTTCAATGATAACTGCATTTAAATAAAAAAAGCAGCCATGTGCTGACGCAATAAGTTTATTAATGTTTAAGATGTACAGTGGCAGCTCGTGCAAAATTTTACCAATTTGCTGCAGTATTACAAAAATAAACATGTTATTTTTCACTATGTCATCATGAAAGGTGCGACTTAATATTATTGCAATATTGGTTTCACCTAATGCATTAAGCTCAAGTACGTTGTTTGTATGTTGATGATTTCTGCATTTTTTAAAAAAAATATGTCCTAGATTTTGTGCTCCCACTGTACCCCAAACGTTGCTGTTCTTGAATGATTGACATGGCAAACAAAAAAGAGTGTTGTGAAGATCACACCCACAGCTCTTTTTGTACACTTCTACACTAATTTTCCTGGTATACTCACTTTTTTTAACCACCTACCTATAGCATTTTGACTTAAAGGGTGATAATCATAACTAAATTGAATATAATAATTTTACTGTAGAAATAGAACTACTTAAATATATTTAAATTTTAAAGTTAATAGTTTAACTTAGCAAGGAATTTATGAGAATGGTTTGAAAAATACTTGGAATCACCATGAGAGGTCAGTGCTAGTGCAATGGGTTGTTCACGTGATATTCATTGCCCGTAAACACATGCCATGTCAGTGCTCTTGGAAGAGAGCTGTGGCAGTGACGTGGCTCTGATGTGGTTCCCACATAGTGATTTGCGAAGATGGAAAAAATCAAAATTCGAGCAGTGCTTAAGTACTTTGTAAAGAAAGGTATGAAAGCAAAGGACATTCGTGCCGATTTCCAGAGTACACTGGGGGGACTCTGCTCCTTCATATTCAACTGTTGACAAGTGGACAAATCAATTTAAATTTGGTTAGTAGAGCTTAGATGATGATCCACACAGTGGTTGGCCAAGATGTGTCACTACTCCAGAAATCATTGCAAAAGTGCACAAAATGTTCATGGAGGATCACCGATTGAAAGTGTGTGAAATTACTCAGGCTTGCCAAATGTCATATGAAAGGGTATATCACATTTTAACTGAATAATTGGAAATGAAAAAATTATCTGCAAGATAATCAAACTATCAAGTATCAAAAATGCGTAAGAAGGGACATATCGGAATAATGTTTGGCCTGTTTTAGGAGAAACAAACAAGATTTTTTGCACCAATTTGTGACCACAGATGAAACTTGGGTGCACTACTATACCCCAGAGACAAAACAACAGTCAAAGAAGTGGAAACATGCTGATTCTCTGCCACCAAAGAAATCACAGACAATTCCTTTGGTGGGATAGGTCATGGATGTGTGTTCTGTAATGTGAAGGGGATTCTGTTTGTAGATTATCTCCCCACTGGGCAAACAATTACTATGCTAACCTCCTGGACAAATTGCAACAAAAGATTCGTGCAAAAAGGCCATGTTTAGCATGGAAGAAAGTCATCTTCAATCGAGACAGTGCGCACCTGCACCCGTGCTATTGCTTTGCAAAATTACATGATCTAAGGTATGAATTGTTGTCACACCTGCCTTATTCACCTGATATGGCTCTGTCAGACTTCCATTTCTTCCCAAAACTGAATATTTTTCTTGGTGGACGAAGATTCAGTTCAAACAAAGAACTGATAGCTGGACGACTAATTTGTAGGCCTGGAGGAAACTTATTTTTGAGATGGGATCGAGGTACTGGAACATGGTTGGACTAAGTACATTAATCTACAAGAAGGGGGAGGGGGGGGGGCGGGAAGGAAGAAAGTAAAAGATGGTAATGGAAGAATAGAAACCGAGTTGGCACTGATACACCAGGTGTTCCTCAAAAATCGCTGATACTGCACTTCTAAACCTTTAGAGAGCATTTTATCTTTTTCTACAGCCCACTCAGCTGACATATGCTAGAAACTTGAAAGGGGCATCTACCTGCTTTCATTCACATAGTTTGAGCAAAATCAGTGTGCCCTGACCCTGACCACCTTGTTAGATTTAAATTTGGTGTAGGTATATCTAACTCTTTAATTTTCAGTTTCTTCTACAAAGATCTACCGCAAAAGGACCTCTTGAGCAGATCATCTGTAGAATTCGCCATGTTGCAGAATACTTTACACACAATTTCAAAGATGCTGTGAGCAATGTTGCTCCCTTAGTGCAGGCAGGAGTGATGCCACATCAGAGCATTCACAGTTGAAAACCGACAATTGTATCCCTCCACTGAGTTGAGCATAGGCTGACCATCATTTCAGCACTCGACATTGGTTACTTGTCATTGTGAAGAGAGTGATACAAAAAATGTTTTCATCCATTTTATGTGCATACTGTGATGCATTCGAAGAGAAATGGCTTCATTTTAGTGTGATTATGATTCACATTTGAAGAGAAATGGTGCCATTTTAGGGTGATATGTACTGTGCATATTGGCACATAGTCACCAGCTGTCACAGTAGATGAATATTAAGGTGTTCAGTGAAAATATTACTATCCCATCTTGGGATTTATAGATTTGCTAAGTTATTGTTAAAATATTTTGTGATTAAATGTCGTATTTAGTTATGTGGTGTAAATCTCTTGAGATGACATTAGAAAAGTTGAATTCGAGAGTACAAATATTGCTTTGACTGATATAATGCAAGTTTTCAAGAAATCTAACAAATTAAAGTTCCTAATTTTAAATTGACTCATACTCTTAAGTGTTGAATATCTTGTGTTTGGTATCATATCAGACACCTTTTTATTGATAAAAGTATACAAGCACCATTGGGTTTAACATGAACATAAATTTGTATAGCAATCCAACCAACATTACTGGTGGCAGATGTGAATTTTAAAAACTTTCCAGTGAATGAAATATTCAAAGAAACTTTTGCTTGCATGTTGTCATCATATACTACACTCCATGATATTTTGCCCGGGCACCTGTCAGTCATACCCAGATGTGTTATCAAAGACTGAGAAAGACTTCCTGCCTTCCACACTTTATTAAGAAATAGAAGTACTCCATTGAATTATAGAACTATATCACTAACTGTGATTTGCGATAAGGTTTTGTAACATATACTGTGTTTTAACATTTTGAAATACCTCAAGGAAAATGATCTATTTCAATGCAGCCAGCATGGTTTCAGACTATGTCATCCTTGTGAAACACAGCTTTCTGTTTGTTCGCACGAAGTAATGAGTGCTCACAGCTTAGAATGTTTGCAGATGATGCTGTCATTTGAGCAAAATGCTTGTGTTATACTTCATTGAATATTTGGTGGAGAGAGATTTTTCAGGTAGGACTGATGGGGGACATTGAAAAACAAAGGAAGACAACTCGTTTTACATTATTGTGAAATAGTGATAATGGCTGGTTGCAAAAGGCAACACTGTTGATGTTTGGTGCAGCATTCCTCCATGAGGTGTGTGGTTGTTCCATGTAAGCCATACCACAATGGCAAGGTATTTTGTAAATTCCAGCTTCCCACAATAACAAATAATCCTCCGCTGATCCCAATAGGTCTGCAGTCTTAAGTAGTGGATGCAAAAAGACTTTAACATGAAATTTCCAGAGGATTCTGTCCATCTTGAATGAAATATTTTCAACAAAGAGAAGAAAAATTATTGAATTTGCTGTATCCACTTCCTGGTTTTTGGCTTTAACTGACAGTGTCATGTTAATCTGATGAGTAGAATATCCATTTTCTCTTAAAACTGTTTTTAGATGATCTAACTCTTTAGGCAAAATATCTAGTTACAACATTGTGTGAGTTCGTTATAAAAATGTTGTAAGCACATTCATAGTTTTCAGTAGGTGATGAAATTTCAGCAATTGTAAATACAAATAGGAATGAGTGGGCTTACAGTTAACTGAATTTCCCAGAGAGCCATCGTTCAATGTTCTTCTGTCTAATCAAAATGTCCAGGAAAAGCAGACATTCATCTTTCTCCATTTCCATACTGATTCGAGTGTTCTTATGATTGGAGTTGGGTGATATAAAAAGTAAGGTGTTGCCCACAAGCTTCCAAAATAAGTTTTTTTTTAGGGCTACTGCTTCCAGTACTTTCTCTAATCACTTTAAATTTGGTTAGTAGAGCTTAGTCGGCCAAGATGTGTCACTACTCCAGAAATCATTTCAAAAGTGCACAAAATGTTCATGGAGGATTGCCGATTGAAAGTGTGTGAAATTACTCAGGCTTGCCAAATGTCATATGAAAGGTTGTATCACATTTTAACTTAAAGTAGTAAAGGAGTTTTGCTATTTGGGGAGCAAACTAACTGATGATGGTCAAAGTAGAGAGGATAAAAATGTAGACTGGCAATGGCAAGGAAAGCGTTTCTGAAGAAGAGAAATTTGTTAACATCGAGTCTAGATTTACACTCCTGGAAATCGAAATAAGAACACCGTGAATTCATTGTTCCAGGAAGGGGAAACTTTATTGACACATTCCTGGGGTCAGATACATCACATGATCACACAGACAGAACCACAGGCACATAGACACAGGCAACAGAGCATGCACAATGTCGGCACTAGTACAGTGTATATCCACCTTTCGCAGCAATGCAGGCTGCTATTCTCCCATGGAGACGATCGTAGAGATGCTGGATGTAGTCCTGTGGAACGGCTTGCCATGCCATTTCCACCTGGCGCCTCAGTTGGACCAGCGTTCATGCTGGACGTGCAGACCACGTGAGATGATGCTTCATCCAGTCCCAAACATGCTCAATGGGGGACAGATCCGGAGATCTTGCTGGCCAGGGTAGTTGACTTACACCTTCTAGAGCACGTTGGGTGGCACGGGATACATGCGGACGTGCATTGTCCTGTTGGAACAGCAAGTTCCCTTGCCGGTCTAGGAATGGTAGAACGATGGGTTCGATGACGGTTTGGATGTACCGTGCACTATTCAGTGTCCCCTCGACGATCACCAGAGGTGTACGGCCAGTGTAGGAGATCGCTCCCCACACCATGATGCCGGGTGTTGGTCCTGTGTGCCTCGGTCGTATGCAGTCCTGATTGTGGCGCTCCCCTGCACGGCGCCAAACACGCATACGACCATCATTGGCACCAAGGCAGAAGCGACTCTCATCGCTGAAGATGACACGTCTCCATTCGTCCCTCCATTCACGCCTGTCGCGACACCACTGGAGGCGGGCTGCACGATGTTGGGGCGTGAGCGGAAGACGGCCTAACGGTGTGCAGGACCGTAGCCCAGCTTCAAGGAGACGGTTGCGAATGGTCCTCGCCGATACCCCAGGAGCAACAGTGTCCCTAATTTGCTGGGAAGTGGCGGTGCGGTCCCCTACGGCACTGCGTAGGATCCTACGGTCTTGGCGTGCATCCGTGCGTCGCTGCAGTCCGGTCCCAGGTCGACGGGCACGTGCACCTTCCGCCGACCACTGGCGACAACATTGATGTACTGTGGAGATCTCATGCCCCACGTGTTGAGCAATTCGGCGGTACGTCCACCCGGCCTCCCGCATGCCCACTATACGCCCTCGCTCAAAGTCCGTCAACTGCACATACGGTTCACGTCCACGCTGTTGCGGCATGCTACCAGTGTTAAAGACTGCAATGGAGCTCTGTATGCCACGGCAAACTGGCTGACACTGACGGCGGCGGTGCACAAATGCTGCGCAGCTAGCGCCATTCGACGGCCAACACCGCGGTTCCTGGTGTGTCCGCTGTGCCGTGCGCGTGATCATTGCTTGTACAGCCCTCTCGCAGTGTCCGGAGCAAGTATGGTGGGACTGACACACCGATGTCAATGTGTTCTTTTTTCCATTTCCAGGAGTGTAAGTGTCAGGAAGTCATATCTGAAAGTATTTGTATGGAGTGTAGCCTTGTATGGAAGTGAAACATGGACGATAAATAGTTTGGACAAGAAGAGAATAGAAGCTTTTCAAATGTGGTGCTACAGAAGAATGCTGAAGATTAGATGGGTAGATCACATAACTAATGAGGAAGTATTGAATAGGATTGGGGAGAAGAGAAGTTTGTGGCACAAGACCAGAAGAAGGGATCGGTTGGTAGTACATGTTCTGAGGCATCAAGGGATCACCAATTTATAGTATTGGAGGGCAGTGTGGAGGGTAAAAATCGTAGAGGGAGAGCAAGAGATGACTACACTAAGCAGATTCAGTAGGATATGGGTTGCAGTGGGTTCTGGGAGATGAAGCAGCTTGCACAGGATAGAGTAGCATGGAGAGCTGCATCAAACGAGTCTCAGGACCGAAGACCACAACAACAACAACAACTGAATAATTGAAAATGACCCCACCCCCATTTTCCTGCTTTTGTCACCCACTGCACAACACAACAACTTACCCCATTTGAGTCGCAGTGCTGGGGCAATGTAAGCAGGGATGTGCGCACATGCTGGTGTGTGTGTGTGTTTGTGTGTGTGTGCGTGTGTGTGTGTGTGTGTGTGTGTGTGTGTGTGTGTGTGTGTGAGAGAGAGAGAGAGAGAGAGAGAGAGAGAGAGAGAGCACATATATAGAAGGAAAGGAGACAGATATGTTCAAGAACATAGACATGTACATCTGTGTGGAAAGCTGGACCTGGAAAGAATTCCCACAGTAATAAAATTTAGTTGGTCAGATTATGTTCACTCAGCCAATAGTGCTACACAAGTCACTGAAAATACTGTTGTATGCACTTCATGTTACATATTTACTTAAATCCATGGGCTAGTTATTGCTATCCTCTCACTTCTCAATCCTTTACCCATCTCACTGCACTGTCCCTTGCTGAAATCAGTTGACATGTGCGCTTGTGTATGTCCAATACTTTTGTAAAATAACAATGAAAACAATCATTTATTGACAAAATTATTTAATTGGACAGGTAAAAAAATCTACACGCCAAGCAGTGGCAGAACACATACGCATAAAAGACTATTGTAATTTGCAAGCTGATTTCCTTCTCACCCTGTACAGTAAGTCTCCCCTGACCCACAGTTCTGATTGACTTTCCTAAAATCTACCACTTTTCCTAGACCTCTCCAGTCTGTTTCCTTTTCTCTTCTTTATGCTCTTTCAACCCTTCTGCCTGAAGAAGGAACCACTGGCTTCATAAGCTTGCCAATTACAATACCTTTGTAAACTACTGTTACACACAAGTGGGCATGGGTGTGTGTATTGTTCTTAGCATAAGTTACTTTAAGTTAGTTTAAGTAGGGACTGCTGGCTTCAGCACTTTGGTCCCTTATAAATTCACACACACACACACACACACACACACACACACACACACACAAGCTTTTGAAACATACACATATTATTGTATTCTGCTATGTCCCAAGTTAACTGTTATATCGTAAGCATTAAAGGAGGCATTAGAGGAGGCATTAAGTTGCAGGCAGGTACAATGAAAAGACTGCTAAATATATATGTTTTCAGACAAGAAAGTCCTTCTTCTAAAATAGAACACGAATTACATATGGCTACTGTCTCCGGACACTTGAGTGCGACTGTGGACTGCACCTCCATCTGATGTGTGCGGTGTACAGTAATCTTGAGTGGGTCATCAAGGTATGGAGCAGGCAGGGGTGGGGAATGGGTGGGCTAACAAGGTAGAGGTAGGGGAAGAGAGGGAGTAGAATGGGCTGCTTGTGGGAGAGTGCAGAGATGTGCTAGGGACAGGATAGACTGTTAGTTGCAGAGTTTGGAGACTGTGCCAGGTGGGGAGGGGAGGGTAAAAAATGGAGGGAGAGACATAGAGGATGGGAAAAGACAGGAGGTGCATTGGTGGAATGTGTAGTGTTGGAGAGGCCTCAACTTTTGCTAGTCCCTGTCCAGCCCTTACCAATTTCCTTCCATCTCCAACACTATGCATTCCACCAATGCTCCTACAGGCTTTTCAGCTTCATTTCTCTTCTCCCCTCTCCCTTTCCCCTATCCTGCCTCTCCCCCCTCCCATTCACAGCCTCCCGACTCTATACCTCGAAGTTCATCCTGTTCCCTCTGCATTCTTGCACACTTTTGCAAGTAAGACATTATCTTCCCTCACCCGTAGCATACTGTCCCTCCCATTCCCTGACCCTGCTTCCTCCTTATCCCCATCCTCATCCCATGCCTTCTCCTTACCCCCATCCTCACCCCAGATTACTGCAAACATTAGATGCAGGCACAGTCTGCAGTTGGACTCCAGCAGCTGGAGACAGTAGGTGTGTGTGTGTGTGTGTGTGTGTGTGTGTGTGTGTGTGTGTGTATTTACAGTTATATTAAAAACAAAGATTCCAAGACTTACCAAGCGGGAAAGCGCCGGTAGATAGGCACAATAAATAAAACACACAAACACACACACAGTATTTCTAGCTTTCGCAACCGACGGTTGCTTCTTCAGGAAAGAGGGAAGGAGAGGTAAAGACGAAAGGATGTGGGTTTTAAGGGAGAGGGTAAGGAGTCATTCCAATCCCGGGAGCGGAAAGACTTCCCTTAGGGGGAAAAAAGGACAGGTGTACACTCGCGCACACACACACATATCCATCCGAACATACACAGACACAAGCAGACATTCTGTTTGTGTGTTTGTGTTTTTTATTTATTGTGCCTATCTACCGGCGCTTTCCCGCTTGGTAAGTCTTGGAATCTTTGTTTTTAATATATTTTTCCCATGTGGAAGTTTCTTTCTATTTTATTTACATCATCATATATTTACTGTTAAATAGAGAAAGTATACCACCCTCCTAAATATATGTTCTTTGCTACTTGATATTAAGAAGAGACATATACCATATTATGCTGTCCCTCGTAGATTTATAGGTCTTCAGAAGATCCACACAGAAGGTACTCCTCTTACGCATATTGTCAGTAATATTGATGCTCCAAGATACCGTGTAGTAAAAGACCTTGTTTCTTTGTTGCACCAACTAGTATTTCAGTGTGTACATCACATTAAGAATCTGATGATTTTATATGGTGATTAGAGGAATCGGCTTTGACTAGTTCTGATATGTTAGTGAGTTTTGATGTGGTTTCTCTCTTCATTCATAATCTTCTGCCTGAGGTGCTGTGGTTAATTATGGTAAGATTTGATGTTGAGTTAACCAATCTGTTTGAATGTATGTTAACTTCCATGTACTTTTTATGCAATAACCAATCCTTTGAGCAGACAAATGGAATTGCAACAGGAGGGTGGGGGCATTGTCACTGAGTATGTTCCTCCTCATGGAAGATTTTGAGGAATGTGCTCAAGAGTCAATGGTATTAAAATATGTATACTATGTTAGATATATAGATGATAAAATAGTCAAAATTTGTGCAGCTTTTTGAACATCTGTTTGCCCGCCCAAGTATTCACTTCACTATGAAGATGGAAAAGGTGGTTGCTTTCTTTCATCGATTTATTGGTCAAGAAGAAGGATGATGGTATGTTTGAACATACCATTTACAGGAAGCCAAGTCACACTGATTTGAGGCTTCAAGTTGATTGCCATCTTTGTTCACTCAGTGTGAAACAGAACTTTGTACTTTGATTCATAGGACTCATGTCATCACAGAGCATGAAAGTTAATTAGCAGATATAGCTCTCCTTGAAGTTACTTTTTGCCAGAATGAGTATAGTGAATGGCAAACAAGATACACATCACAGAATAAACCAGCAAAGAATCAGGTGATTAATGAGAATAACAATTTAGTGTCTAAATCGGCAGCTTTCTTTCTAATATTTTTAACCAGATTGGTCATAGTCGGAGGAAACACAGTGTCAGGTGGGCTTTTTGGCAACCAACTAAGATTAAGACTGTTTTAAGGACTGAAAAGGATGATCTTGCATAATGCAGGTGTCCACAGCATCCCATGCATTTGTGGCATGTCGTACATTGATCAGACCATCTGCACAATGGAGAAGTAGTGTATAGAGCACAGGCATTACACACGGACAATCAAATCTGCAATTGCAGTATATTGTCATGGTGTCAATCATCTGATAGAATGTAACAACACAGAGACTTTGATATGCACTTCTGGTTACTGGGATAGTGTTATTAAGGAAGCTCTTGAGACTAAAATAGCAAGCAATCTTATAAGTAGACACGGAAGTTTTTGCTACAGTTCTACCTATAATCTTGCTCTCTCCCTGGTCAAATAGACAGAGTTAGTTAGCACTACTTGCTCACCCACTGTTATTTAAGACTTCACCATTGATAAAGTCAATTTTCATTAAGTTAATTTTTTCATTGCTGGTTTTCACAGAGAGAGTTGTGGAAATTCACTAGAAGAAAACAAATTAAAAAGACTTAAAAATAAAAAATAGAAATGGAGAGATAGTTTTTATACTTATAGCCCATGGATTTGATGTTTTGTTGTATTTTAAAGGCTGGGACAAATCCCTAACACACTTGAAAGAGATGATTCTAGTATTAGAATTTCTAGGTTTTCTGTGTGAAGACAGCTCAGACAAAGAGGGAATTCCTGCCCAAAGAGAGACTATTAGTATAAAAATTGGTTTTAATTTGAGAAAGAATTTCTGAGAATGTATATCCAGATCACAGCATTGAATCAAAGACTGTTGGGGAACCAGAGAAAGAATCAAAGTGTTTGTGATGTGGTGCTTCAGAAGGGTGTTGAAAATTAAGTGGATTGATAAGAAGTGAGGAGATTCTCTGCAGAATCAGTTGGATAGAAATATGTGGAAAACATTCACAGGAAGAAGTGACTAGATGATAGGATGTGTCAAGACATCATTGAATAACTTCTGAGGTACTAGAGGGAAAAAGCTGTAGGGGAAGACAGAGACAGGAATATACCCAACAAATGATTGATGGCGTTTGGATGTAAGGGTTACTCTGTAAAGAAGAGGTTGGCACAGGAGAGAAAGTCGTGGTGGGCTGCATCGAACCAGACAGATGACAGTCATTGTTGTATGCATTGCTTAGGTTTGTATGAAATACCATTAAATATTTATTCATAGTGTAACACAACTAGATGTCCACTGTTGGATGCAATAACATCACTGTAGTTCTCTGTCCACACCAAAAAAATTGTTGTAATTTGAGTTCAAGGTGATCTATGTACCGCTCCAAATGCCTTTCAACCACACACTACGAAATTTTATGATGCGATATTCCAGTGATATCGGACTGCATAAATCTGCCTGCATTGCACCTTTCATTTTCTTTAAAATTGATACAGTGTGTATTATCATAACTTTTGTATCTTAATTCTGTTCTTGAAGATTTTTAACATCACCTGTTTACCCTTTAAGGGCAGGAAATTAATCATAGGCTAGCAGATGTTATCCGGGCCAGGGTCTGTACTGTTGGATGTTTTTATGGCTGCTTCTGACTCAGTTATTATGAAAAGTTACATAATTTCATGATTGTCATTTTTGACATGGTTAGTTTCAATCTTGTTCAGCCGCTTGTGGGGATAACCTGGACTGTACCCTGACTATGTAGTTAGGCAGTGCAGATGGCCCCCATCCATAACATTAATGAATATTTATAATTTGTCACCATACTATTCCTGCTGGAGTTCGATGATTCAGATTATTACAGTGTTTGCCCCACTTGTACCATTTCTTTTCATTAAGATTTCTTTTCATGCATGTCTGAAATGCCTTAAGTCATATGGAATTGCGTACTGTACTAATCATTTTATTTTCTCTTACAAGAAGAAGGCACAACTTGGGAAATTCAGATTGGAATGAGGATTGGGTGGCTTGTAGTTTACCTAAAGAGGGTTATCCGGTAGCAGCAGTAAAATGCACTGGCCAGCTGTTTTCCAGAAAAAAAGTTTCAAAGTATTACCCACACTTTATATACTAGTTTAGTGAAAGGTGGAACTTGTATAGAAGCAGCTCATTTTTAATCTGCTGATCCTGGTTCCATCCCACCATCCACCAAAAAGATTTTTTTTATTTAGCTATAACTAAAAGGATTTTTAAATAAAATGAATAACCAAAACTATGACAGATGAAATCATTAATGATTTTATTTTACATATGATGCAACGGTTTGCTAGACCTAATGAAATGAGTTAAAATTAATACTATATTTTAAAATAGTTAAACTTTTATTGCAATCATACATCTGGTAGAATAAAACGTATTCTTTATGTTATAATTGTTTTACATTTTCTTACATGCGAGAACATAAATGATAAAAATGCTGAAAACAAAAACTATCCCAACATCTGCCATAATTTATAAAATATGAATTTTTACATGAACAGTGTTTTTGGAAAAGCTCTGTAGGAAATCACACTTCACTCACATTCATAAAAATTTCTCTTTCATCATAAAATTTGGAAGTATACCAGGCATACGGGACTGTTTCATTAAAAATTGGCAGTGACAGTTGATGATGTATTTTGATTGTATTTTTGTACTGTCTTCACGAGAATTTATTTCTCTGTCATTTTCAGTGAAATACGTAGAATTTTCTATATGATTTATTAGATTTTCAACAATGGAAAATCTAGAATGGAATGTAACAATATTATGAAAAGGATAGTTGCTACTCTGTATATAGTGAACGGAGATGCTGAGTCGCAGATAGGCACAACAGACAGGCTGTCAGAAAATGAGCATTTGTGCCTATCTGTGACACAGTATTTCTGCTATATGGTGAGTAGCAACTATACTTTTCATACTACTGCTATTCCTCATCTCAAGAGACCTTGTCATGTAATTGAGGCTTTGTTTCGTCACTCCCAAGTGTCAGTAATCAACAGAAACTTTTCTTTCCCCACGAGGCATCAGACAACCATTAAGGAAGTTGATGTGCAATCCTGTTGTTAGCTTTCCAGATTCTGACATCATTACAACATTTGTATATTATTGTGTTTACCAGCTGCTTCTTGCAGACAAACAAATTCTTGGGGTAGTAATTTCCTAAACAGGGTTAGAGAATATTTTGTGGTGTATGTATGTGTAACATTATTCGTGTCACTCCTTTGTATAAAGATTGTTTTCATTCCTTTTTTCACTGGAGTTTATTGTAGACAGACTGATACTGACATCCAGTAAAGGGAAAAGAGGATAAATTTAAATATAATGTATGGAGGGTGAAAAAAATAAAGTGAAAATTTTAAAAGTAATGTGCGATAATTTACCTGTCTGGTCAGTGTTAATAACAAAATTATAGTTGCATTTTTTAAATGAATTTTGTCATTTTTCACTGACAAATCCCATGCTTACATTTGAACTTCTTGACCATCTGTCAGAGACTTCCAATTCAAAATCTGCAGACTGCCCTGCTGTTGCCAAGGCCCACTGTTGCAAATTTCATTTAGTCAATTGTTGATAACATTCTCTAGCTTCCACAAAACAATCATGTGTCCAGGAATTAATGATAGCATACTTATCAAATTGGTTCCCACTTTTTTTAGTTCTTCTTCCCATTTGGATATACATTCCTTCTTTTTTTGACTGTCATAGATTCAGTGTAGGACGAGCTTTTGCAATATTTACAACTTTTGTTCTATAACCTATAAAGAGAGATTCTGCTTCTTTTTTTCCCCGTTCTGGTGTATATTCATCTGATGGACCTTTGAAAGGTTCCTCAACACAGTTCTTAATTTTTGTCAATGAGTTCTTCATCAGTAACAAATATTTTTTCAGTCAGCATGTCCATAGTACGCGCATAAATTTCCTCAGCTATTAGTATTGCTTCATGGGAAATCAAAGTTGAAGATTTCGGTGCAATCAAAATGTTATCAGTCAGCAAGCCTGTGTAATGAGCAATGCCAACTCTCAAGAGTAACATCAAGTTTTAACTTTATAATGAGTCTTGAGTAATTCAATCTCCAACTTCTGATACATTCATGGTTTCCTTATTGACAGACGTATTCATTTCAACAGTCTTTACTGGTATAAACACTCCAACCTCAAAAATATGACAGAAAGAAGTAGCATGTGTATTTGAGTTTATTCAATACAACCAGTTAAAATGTAGACTATGGCAATGTACTGTAGTTTGTAAGTACTATTATCTGATTAGTTCCCTTGGAATCTTGGATATTCTGAAACATTTGCCTATCAACAACAGAACAGCTACACTCTTCCATGGAATAAACACGTTTTTAAAAAAGTTTAATGAACAACATATATAATAATACTTAAAAAAGCACTGATAACTTTTAATGACAATAGTACTATATTAATATTTTCCTCTCCTATAAAAAATGCGTACTTTTACTTAAACATTTTAAAATACAATATTAATTTTACATCATTTCATTAGGTCTAAAAAAACAGTTTGAAATAGATCTACATCTACATGAATACACTGCGAATTACACTTATGTGCCTGGTAGAGGGTTCATCTAACGACCTTCACAATAATTCTCTATTATTCCACTCTTGAACAGTGCATGGAAAAAACAAAACACCTGTATCTTTCTGTGTGAGCTCTGATTTCCCTTATTTTATTATGATGATCAAATTCTCCCTATGTAGATTGGTGTCAAAAAAATATTTTTGCTTCCGGAGGAGGGAGTTGGTGATTGAAATTTTGTGAGAAGATCCCACCGCAACAAGAAGTGCCTTTGTTTTAATGGTGTCCACTCCAAATCCTGTATCATGTCCATGTTGTACTCTTCCCTATTTTTTGATAATAAAAAATATGCTGCCCTTCTTTGAACTTTCACAATGTACTCCATTAATCCTATCTGCTAAGCATCCTATATCATGCAGCAGTACTCCAAAAGAGTATGGACAAACATAATGTAAAAGGACTCTTTTGTAGATATGTTGCATCTTCTAAGCATTCTGCCAAAAAATCAGTCTTTGGTTCGCCTTCCCTGCAACATTTTCTGTGTGCTCTTTTCAATTTAAGTCATTCATAATTGTAATTACTAGGTATTTAGTTGAGTTTACAGCCTTTAGGTTTGACTTATTTGTCGTGCAAGTGAAGTTTAACGGATTCCTTTTACCAGCTATGTGGATGACCTCACACTTTTCATCATTTAGGGCCAGTTGCCAGTTTTTGCACAAGACACTTATCTTTTCTAAATCATTTTGCAATTTGTTTTCATCTTCTGATGACTTTATTGGACAATAAACGACAGAATCACCTGCAAACGACCTAAGGCAGCTGCTCAGATTATTTCCTAAATCATATATATAGATAAGAAACAACAAAGTGCCTGTAACACTGCCTTGGGGAATGCCAGATATTACTTCCGTTTTACTCAATGACTTTTCATCAACTACTACAAACTGTGATCTCTTTGACAAGAAATCATGAATCCAGTCACATTAGTGAGGCGATATTCTATAAGCACACAATTTTACTATAAGTCGCTTGTATGGTACACTGTCAAAAGCCTTGCAGAAATATAGAAATATGAAATCAATTTGAAATCCCTTGTCAATAGCACTCAGCACTTCGTATGAGTAAAGAGCTAGCTGTGTATCACAAGAACGATGTTTTGTAAATCTGTGTTGACTGTGTCAATAGACCATTCTCTTTTAAGTAATTCATAGTGTTCAATGCAATATATGCTCCAGAATCCTGGTGCATATTAATGTTAATGATATGAGCCTGTAATTTAGTGGACTACTACTACAACTACTACTACTACTGACATTCTTGAATATTGGAATGACCTGTGCAACTTTCCAGTCTTTGGGTATGAATCTTTTGTTGAGAAATCAGTTGTATATGATTGTTGACAATGGAGGAATTGCATCAGCATACTCTGAAAGGAACCTAATTGGTATTCGGTCTGAACCAGAAGACGTGCTTTTATTAAGTGATTTAAGTTGCTTCAGTACTCCGAAGCTATCAACTTCTAAATTATTCATGTTGGCAGCTGTTCTTGATTCCAACCCTGGAATATTTCTGTCATTTTCTTTGGTGAAGGAATTTCTGAAGGCTGTGTTTAGTAACTCTGTTTTAGAAGCACTGTCATCGATAGTATTTCCGTTGCTATCAAGCAGAGGAAGCATTGATGTGCCTTGTCGCTAGCATACTTTACGTGTGACCAGAATCTCTTTGAGTTTTCTGCCTGGTTTCAAGACAAAGTTTGACTGTGGAAACTCTTATAAGCATCAGCATTGAAGTTCAAATTAATTTTGTACTTATGTAAGAAGATCGCCAGTCTTGAGGATTTTGCATTCATTTAAATTTGGCATGCTTTTTTCTCTGAACCAATGTTCTGATCCGTTTTTTGTATCAATGGGGGATCTCTCAATTGCTGTTGATACTATTTCTTTGAATTCAACCCATATTTGATCTGCACTTACATTGTTAATTGGGAAGGAGTGGAGATTGCCACTTAGGAAGTTGTCAAGTGAATTTTTATATGCTTTTTTGAATAGGTATATTTTCTGTTTATTTTTGGAGAATTTTTGAGTTAAAGTATTTAGTCTTGCTACAACAACTCTGTGTTCACTAATCCCTGTATCCATTCTGATGCTCATTATTAGCTCAGGATTATTTGTTGCTAAGAGGTCAAGTGTGTTTTCACAACTGTTTACTATTCAACTGGGCTCATGAACTAACTGCTCAAAATAATTTTCAGAGAAAGCATTTAGCACAATTTTGGATGATGTTTTATGTCTACCTGCGGATGTAAACATATGTTTTTGCCAACATGTTGAGGATAAATTGATGTCATCACCAACTATAAAAATAATCAGTAATGTTTCCATTTTTGATAGTTATGGTTATTCATTTTATTTAAAAATTCTTCTAATTATAACTAAAGAAAGAAATTTTTTTGGCAGTAACTGATATTGAACCCTGATCAGCAGATTAAAAATTTAGTGTGCTGCCAATGAGCTGTTTTCACGCAAGTTCCACTGTTTATTAAACTAGTATATAAAGTGCAGGTAAAACTTTGAAACCTTCCTCCAGATTCAATATGTGAAGATATTTCTGCATCTGCTGCTTCATAATATTTTTCCTAATTACCTCTCTTAATATTCCCAATGCATGAACTATAATTTCGATAATGATTCCTGCCATTGTCATACTGGAGATATGTTGGAAAGTGATCCTAACCTCCGTAGTATTGCAGAGCCTCCGATATGTCACGGTGTGCAAGTTGAATAGATGCTAGAACCACATCTACTGCAGATTGAGCGTTCCATAACCTTAATGTTCTAGTGGGGGAACCATCATTTAGAATTATCAAGTTGTTTTCATCTTCTGCACCAAGCAGGAGTGCAACTCCCTGTCAATTGTAAAACTCCCTCATTCCATATTATACCCACTGAAATCACCCATGGTAACTACTGGATGTGGAATCCTATACTAAAGAGAGTGGCAAGCATGTCTGCTTCTACCAGCACGTGGGTCTCAGTATGCTGTAGCAACAGACATCTCGTTGTTCCTTACTCATGTTCCAATAGCACATATTTCACAGGGTTTATTTTCAGTATCTAAAAGCAAATAACACACCATCTTTGATAAGATAGCAACCTCCCCAAATCTGTCATGTTTATCTGTACAGATCATTTTGGGACACGTAGAATTTCTCTTCCCTCCAAAAATGTCTCTGCCACCACACTGAAAGAATTTTATGATTTTCAAACATAATTCTAACTCTACTTGTTAGCACAAGCTGATCATATGTTCTAAAACATAACTCTGTCCCATTGATTACTACCCATTGTTGTTTGTGGGGAAATTTTCTGCTGGATGCAAACACTTCTCGATGTCCGTGACTGTAAAGAAGACTCTGATAACTGAATTAGATTAAATGGCTCCTTGTTGAATGTAGTCGACAAATTCTGCTACCTCGTTTTGCTAGTGTCAGTAGGTCTTTCTCTAGATGACGAAGTAAATACAAGAACTGAAAAAGCAGCAGACACTTTTGGGAAGCTTTGCACAAGAGTATGGGATGACAAACACCTTTCGGTGACAGCAGAAATGCCCATCTATCAAGCATGCTTGCTGACGACCCTCTTGTATGGTGCTGGGACCTGGATGTCATATGTCAAAGAACATAATCGCAACCCCTTTTATCTGCAGTGCTTACAAAACATTCTAGGCATAACATGGAGGGATCATGTGACAAATGAAATGGTCCTGAATGCTGTGAATCTACTATCACCGCCACTCCTGAGGAATGTCACCTGTAGTGGTTAGGACACTTATATCATATGGACCATGCCCACCTTTCCTGATGCACATTGCTTAATGAGATAGCATATGCCAAGAGACCTCCTAGAAAACCTGCTTTATGCTTGAAAGATTGTGCCAAGCATGATATGAAAACATTTAATATTGGCTGTGACAAATGGGAGGAGCTCACTGGTGACCGCAGCAGATGGATGAAACTCATCAAGGACGGCAGCAAGTTCCACAATAGCACCTGGCTCAACAACTTAGCTACAAAACTAGTGCACAGACAAGCACCTCTGATGAACCACTCTTTTGGTGTGGCATACACTTGCCCACATGTGGACACTAGGTGGGTTTTGCAATTGGACTCATGAGTCACCAAAGAAAGTACTTGTGCAATGCTACTTGAAATCTTACTTTAGGAAATATAGACCGTTGGTTGGTTGGTTGGTTGGTTGGTTGATTGATTGATTGATTGATTGATTGATTGATTGATTGATTGATTGATTTGTAGCAGATTAACAAAATATTCCTCAATCACCCTCACAATATAGTTTTTCAAGTCCTTTAGGATTGTATTTGACTGAGCCATACTAATGATGGACATAGACATTTGACTTAAACTGTGACTAAGACTTGCACTAACAAATGGCAGCTGGTGGGAATGGGTTCTGTACAGTTTGGGAAGTAGGGACAGGAACATTATACTACAGGTTGCAGGGCACTATAATGGCCATTTGTAGTTACTGGCTCTGTCTAACCTGCTGTTCTTCTGTTGGTTTGTGGTGACTGTTGCTGGGCTAATCATATCTTGGAGCCAGCCGGATTAATGTTTACTATGCAGCCAATGAGCAGACCAGCGACACCATGGTGAGCTGGGGTTGTGCACTCTGTACTGGTCTACGATAATACAATACACTGGCAACATTGAGGCCACTCACCAGTTTCCTTGCAGGATGTTGGCGAGTGTTTCTGACAAACCATGTTGCAGTGGTAAAGAGGTGGAAGCAATGAAAGCTGGGGGAAGGGTTGCAGCATGTCATGTGAAAGCTACACTACTTATTGGCTGTAATGCCTGTTTCATGTTCACTTTATAATATGCCATATTATACTTAATATACTTCTGTCGTAGAAATTCAGTGCAATTTTTGTCCATTGTCGGATAGGGATCTCAGCAGTGAATCATTTTTGACTAATTTCCTCCAAATTACTTTCATTATTTTGTTCAGACTGGCACATTTTGCACATTGTACACCACTGTGAAACCGTCTCTTGTTATATCTGTATCAAAGACATTTATGGCACAGTATGTCATTCTGTACACAGGGTCTACAGTGCACCCCAATTTACAAATTGTACAACTGTTGGAAGTCTCTGCTGCATCAAATTCAGATTTTCATAATTAAATAAACAAGAATGGTATCACTTGAACGTAAAGAAGTGCTATCTTAGCAATATAAAAAAGAACAATGTCTTGAATTGCTCTATACTATTTTACCAATTTAAGACATTTTAGATGGTTTTCTCCCACTCAGACAGGTATCAACTTCAGCTCTTCTGTTGAATGTGTGCTGAAGAAGTGAATGAACACAAGCTACTACTTTGTATAGCCTCTGTCTAACCTCTGTCGCAACAAGATTGTAGTGGAGACAACACTCAATTACTGACAACAGGGGTGTGCATGTGATAACAGAGGACATTTTATACTAGACTTTTGTTATGCTCAGTGTGTGTGTTGTACCTCATCATACACAATAAATGGACGACACTCTTCTTTTCTGGATTTGTGGGAAATTGATTAGTTCCCTGTATCATTAATCCTTATTATTCTTTAATTTGTTGTTTCTGGACTCATTTATGAGCCATGGGTAGTGTGAATTGTTACCACCAGAGTTGCCGACATTCCCTCCACTGTCAATGTCTACATTTGTTGCCAAACTAACAAAATTGTTAGATTCCCCTTCACTTACTACTGCAGTCTTATATGCTCCATACACTAAGTTCAGTAATATTTCTTACAATGAAACATTTACCTTTCTTGTCAGTTTTCAGTGCCATTTTTAACACAATGTGGATTCGTTACTCTTACTCACAATCAGACCAACTGGTTTCTTTGGAGTTTCATTCAAATGATTTTCTGCTAATTCACTGTCATTGTCTACATCTATTCCTGCAGTGGTATCTTCTGTTCATGTATTTTTCTGATTAAAGTGAAAGAGGTTCAAGGCATGAAGACAAGATTGCCCATTGTTGACAATACATTATCCCATGTGAATGCATTTAGCTCCTGTGCTTCAGTGATGAGAGTGCCCTTAAGGGCTTAAACCTCATCACAGTTTTCTTATTTTGTTCTAATACTATTGTATCTGCACTAAGTTTATTCTTAACAATTAAAGTTCAAATAAAACAGTTACATTTTTCAGTCACTCTTTTTATTTCATCATTTGTGGGATGAAATAAAGAGAGTGACTGATGCAGATAATTCTTCTATTTGAATTTTTGCTGTCATAAACAGTCACAGTTTCTTACAACAGTCCAGTATGGATGACATAAGATTATTCTTTTACCCTATTAATCCCTACAATACATCACATGCACCCAATTGTCAGTTGGAATACTGTTTCAACTATGATTTTGTTGTGACGGAAGTTAGACTCAGGGTATACCATCTGTGTATATGATAAAGGACAACCGGGAAAAACCTGGGAATTTTTTCACCTGGGAGTAAACCAGGAAAAACCTAGGAATATTTTAGAATTAGGAATATTTTAGAATTCCGGGAATTTTTCATTGTTTTAGTTTTCAGTCAAATTTTTGTAATTTTGACTGGTAAGAACCAATACTCTATCAAAGGATATTACTATATCCACTTACTGCAGAATAATACTTCAACAATAAAACATAAACAAGAGAAAAAACTAAAATAACTTAAATTACAAAGGAAATGCACCATATACAACAATGACACACAGTGCTCGTGCAAGCATGTGCTAACAGCGAAATGTGTCAGAGGCTTTAGGAAGACTATACAATGCTTCATAACAACAAATTGCCTCCGATGAGTGTGAAGTCACAACTATTTACATTAGATTCATTTTAGCAGTTACGAGTGGGCTCATGCGCATGCACAGTTGAGTCGCGTTTGAGTAGTAGATTCTCCTGGTTCTGGCTACAGGAATGTGGCTGTTGGGTGTGCAAGTGGTCGCAGCAAGCATCTAGATGCTACTGGGAAAAGGGGGCGCCAAATTCATATTCTTGAGGGAAAAAACTTGTCTCACAAAGTGCCTAACATCCAGCGCACATTGGCCTATCGATTATTCATATAATTTTGAATGCATCCCTGTACGTTTTTGAACATTTTTTAACACATTTTAAGTTGATTTCATCGTAAGTTGATTATTGAATGTGTGCATAGTCTACATGATGTCTCTGTCAGGAGACCCCTTGTTGCATCTAGAAATAAACTTTCCGCAGACAAAAGGGGCGGGGCTATATGAGCTGAGCGGAATAAAGCTGAACAAATGAATGCCAATCGCTGTCTGATTATGTGGTTGGTTGGGTTTGCAAATGTTCAGTGGTGTTATAATTACTAGCGAAATCCATAAATGCAGACTACCAGAATGGAAATAAACGACTAAAAACAATAACAGGTGACAAAGATTATGTATTATCTTCTCAGTGTATTGAAGAAAATGAAATTTTGACAGAAAATTTTTGGCCAGATCCTGTACTAGTAAGAACTAGTTGTACACTCCCCAGTTAGCAGCCACTTAAGTTCTATTCTGGAACCAACTCAGAAAATGTGTTGTATGAATATGTGACAACGCCTAACCGGAGAATAATCACGGGATAACTAAACCTGTGATTCTGGCAGGATTTGTGAAGTTAATCGACGAACAAATTTTGATAATGACAGGAGTAGCAAAAGAATTCTTGATAAGATTGTTTGTTAGAACGAGGAAGGAGAAGAAAAGGGGACATCACACAAATTATGGAAAAATAAGACAATTCCAAATTTATATAAAAATTTTGTATTACTACTTTTTGATTTCATGCTTGAGAAACTGGTGCGTGTGAATGAAATGTGAAACTATTTCCTAACATAAAGCTTTTTGCTTGTAGTTCGCCTTATAGGTATTTGATATTGGTACTTTGTGAATTATATTCTGTCATGTTATAAAAATGACCATTTGTGCCAAAACAGTCTCGTTTATTTGGTGTGTGTTACAAAATTGCTGCAATATTAGAAAGGAGGTTCGAGTCCTCCCTCGGGCATGGGTATGTGTGTTGTTCTTAGCATAAGTTAGATTAAGTTAGTTTAAGTAGTGTGTAAGTCTAGGTACTGATGACCTCTGCAGTTTGGTCCCTTTGGAATTCATACACATTTGAACAACACTGAAGTTATTTTTGTCTGTTTGCTAAAGAAATTTGACTTTTATTAACCTTTTCCACAGCGGCAATCAATGAATTTAAAACTAAATGTTTAATTCCACTGTACTGGCTAGTTTCAACTGTTTGCTGCATTTCAAGTGCACATTTTCATATTATAGCACGTATGGCATTATGCCACAATGAAGAATCAAACGTGATATAATACAGAACTGATGCTCCAAGAAAACTTAGATCCCGGAAACCACACTGAAAAGCTTAATATCAGGTCGAGGTCTACTTCGTTGGGAATCTGCACATAAGAATGTACTCTTTAAGTGTGCACTTTAAATGTGCACATTTTAGTATGGTTCACGAAAATCCAATGCTCTTGCAGTATCCTCTGATGTCTTGTTTCTTTTAAGACATAATGTATGATCTTTTAATGTTTTACACGTACATACATACGTGCTTCCTACGTCATGGTAGCTGCACCAGCCCGGTGTCACCTGTTATCTGCGCTCTCTGGCAACTGCTGAAGTGAACCTATTTCTAACAGGTCTTGGGAAAATATTGCGAATGGTTTGAAAAGCGTTACTTTCAATGTAAATATCCTTTTACGTAAGTTGAACTGTGTGCGAGAATATACCATGAATTTCTTAAATCAAAGAGCGTTTGACCCTCATTTAAAGATCAACTCTTTGATGATGAGCCATTTAGAAGAATTTCGAACCCTGAAGATCAGACATTTATGTCGTTATTAAAAATTTCACTGACACATTTGTGTGATATATCTTAAAGTGTAACACACACAAAAAAGATCAACATTATATGCGAAAGCTTAGCTTCTCTTGCAGCTTATTAACCTTAGAGACCAATTTTACATGCAAAAGCTTTTCTTTTATTGTAACAACCCTATGTATATTAATTTAAACTATTAACTTTGCCTGTTTGTGTGTTCGTGCTACTTAATAGTGATGTTGCTGTTAGCTGACTACATCACGTGTCCTATGTTCTGAATATCTGCTGTCATCAGCTGGTGAGATCATGTGACATGAGCTATGTCTGGCTTACAAAAGTGCATCGCAATCTTGATTTCAATGATTCGGAAAGTAACATGTGGTGTTTGGTGGAATTCCAATGTATACTTTCATAATAGAAAAGTATGCAGCGTACATGTTGCTGCACATCAAAGATATTTCTGAAACGTGTTCTTTTCCCTAAGTTTTGCTTTCTAAAGTGCTGGAAATTCTATGCGTGCATATAAAACCATAACCATTCTAAGGATTGATAAGTTTTGAGGGGAAATATATTGTCACTTAACATGGAAAAAGTGTGTTTTCACCCAGGAGAAAGTGTATTTTAAAACCGAGAAATGCGGGAAAAATCCGGGAATTTTTTTTCCTTCCCTGCGTATACACCCTCACAAAGTAATATTCCATATTTATTGGTTTGCAGCCACATTTAGCAGGAGGTCTGCACTTAACACATGTCTGAGCAGGAGAAAACTAGCTACAATGTCTTGAATTGGTGAAATAACATAAAAACTCCAGGTAGGAATATCAACAATGTAGGAAAAGACAGATTGCTACTTATGTAAAGATGACACATTAAGATGCAGACAGGCACAAGTAAAAGACACTTACATAAAGCTTTCAGCTACAGCCTTCATCAGTGAAAGAGACACACATCATCATACACACAAGCAAGCACACCTCATGCACACATGACCACCAACTCCAGCATCTCTGTCCAGAATTCCTTCCCGCCCAAGATGCTGGAGCTGGCGGTCATGTGTGCATGAGGTGTACTTGCTTGCATGTATGAATGGTGTGTGTCTCTTACTGATGAAAGCTTTATGTAAATATCTTTTAATTGTGTCTGTCGGCAACTTAACCTGTCTTCTTTAAAGCAAATAACAATCTGTCTTTTCCTATACTGTTGAAATGATGTAGAGTGATTCAAGACTTTGTCCATGTTTATGTTGCTGCTAAGACATCAGTACTCTACATTCAGACTATAATGTGCTTGTTTATTTATTTATGAGGTGGTTCCTGTTTTCATACTCAGTAGCAGCCTTGCACCCACTGAGAATACTGTGCATTTGCATAATGGTTCTGAATATGATTTTTGTTGTTGTTGGCAAATACTTCTATTATCCTACAAGCTGGAAAACAATAGTCCATACTATATATCTGATTTTATGTTCAAGATGGACATGAGAAACGAGAAACAACACTATAAATATTAAAGCTCTCAGACAAAGTCCATCCTCAAAATATAATGTCATACAGTATGTGATAATTTACTTCTGAAGAAGAACTTCGCCTAAAAGCTTAAATATTTCTAATATTCTTCCTCATTGTTCCTGTCTGTAACTCAGTGCTTCCTTCATGTGATGAATAGAAACCTATCCTTTCCATGTTGTTGATATTATGTCCATTATTTTTCATCCAAATTAACAATTATTACAGAACAATCTACCATTATAATAATTACAATACTATACTGAATCACTTTCAGGTAGACGTGGTCTCTTTAGTGCAATGTCAGGCCTGAAGCTAGCTTATGTGGGTGGTACTGAAGCAGAAACAGATGAGAAACCAAGAGGTTATAATTTTACAAAAGCTGATGTAACTTCAGTTCGAGATGTGTGCCTTCGAGGAAAGCCAAGTTTCAGAGGAATTGACATTTTAGCAACATCGTCATGGCCGAAAGATGTGACTCGGTTGGGTCAAGACAAGGTAAGCTTAAAAATAAATATCTGCCACTTTAATACTGAAAACTAATAACAAATAATTCAAGTCTAAGACTATATTTGCTGTTACAATTTCTACATAAAACAACTCTAAGTTTATTGATAAATATTTCCTTTGTGTGTGATCCACAAATATTAAAACATCTACATACATACTTTCCAAGCTAACATATGGTACAGGGCAGAAGGTACCCTGTGCTATTCCTAGTCATTTCCTTTTCTGTTCCACTCAGAAATAGAGCAAGGGGAAAACCAATGTCTACATGTGTCCGTAAGAGCTCTAATTTCTCTTACCTTATTTTTTTTGGTCCGTATCTGAAATATATGTCAGCAGAAATAGAATCATTCTGTAGTAAGCATTAAATGCCAGTTCTCTAAATTTTCTCAGTAGTGCTCCTTGAAAAGAACTTCACTTTCCCTCCAGGGATTCCTATTTCAGTTCCCAAAGCATCTCGACAATACTTGCCTATTGTTTGAACCAATCGGTAACAAATCTAACAGCCTGCCTATGAATTGCTTTGATGTCTTCCTTTAAACTGACCTCGTGCAGATTCCAAACACTTGAACAGTACTCAGGATTGGATCACACTAGTGTCCTATATGCATTCTCCTTTGCAGATGAACCATACTTTCCTAAAATTTTCCCAATAAATTGAAATCGACCAATAATCTTCTCTACTACCATTCTTATGCATTCATTCAATTTCATTTCACTTTGGAATATTACGTTTAGATGTTTAATCAATGTGGGCGTATCAAGCAGTACACTGCTGATGCTGTATTTCAGCATTACAGTATTGTCTTTCATAATCATATGCACTAACTTACATTTTTCTACATTTAGAGCTATTTACCATTCATCACAATAACTAGAAATTTTATCCAAGATATTTTGTAACATCTTCTAGTCACTCATCTTCAGCGTCTTCCTGTACACCACAGCATCATCAGCAAACATCTACAGATTGCTGCTCACCCTGTCCATCAGACCTTTTATGTACATAGAAAATAAGAATGGTCCTCTCCCACTTCCCTGGGACGCTCCTGATGATACCCTTGCCTCTTATTAACCCTCACCACTGAGGACAACATACTGGGTTCTGTTACTTAAGAAGTCTTCAAACCACCCACATACTGGCAACCTGTTCCGTATGTTAATACCTTTGTCAGAGTGTCTAGTGAGGCACGATGTCCAATGCTTTCTGGAAATCAATGGAATCAGCCTGTTGCCCTTCATCTACAGTTTGGAGGATAGCAAATGAGAAAATGGCAAGCCGAGTTTTGCAGGAATGATGTGTTCTAGAACCATGCTCATTAAAGAAGAGGAGCTCTTCTGTCTCAAGGAAATTTATTATTTTCAAATTGAGAATGTGTTTAAGAATTCTGCAGCAAACTGATGTAAAGGATATTGGTCTATAATTTTGTGGGCCTGTTCTTTTACCTTTCTTATATACAGAAGTCACCTGCACTTTTTTTGAGTCACTGCGGACTTCGCATGGGATGAAAGATTTGTAATAAATGCAGGTTAAGCAAGGGGCTAATATCATAGAGTACTCTTTGCAAAACCAAATTGGGATTCCATCACAACTTGGCAACGTATTTGGTTTCTACTCTTTCATTTGTTTCTCTACACCAGGGGTGCTTATTACCATGTTATCCATACATAGTGTGTTTGATAGTTGAACAACAGTATGTATGTCTTCTCCTGTGTGAACAATTTCCTAAATGCAAAATTTCTGCTTTCCTTTTGCTATCTCCTACTGCCACACCAGACAGGTCAAGTGACTGCATGCAAGCCTTAGACATGCTTAGCGATTTTAATTAGGACCAGAATTTTCTCACGTCCTCTGCAAGTTCTTTTGCTAATGTATGGTGGTTGTAGTTACTTTGCACATCAGTCTTTTTACAGAAGCTCAAGTTTCTATTAATTTTTTTCTGATGTCATTTGCGTGTTCTCTTTCATAGCAAGAGTGCAATAGCCTTTGCTTCCTCAGCATTTTCTGAATTTCTTTATTAAACTAAGGTAGGTCTTTACCATCCTTAATTGACTTACGCAGCACGTATTTCTCCAGAGCCCAATTTACAATCCGTTTAAAATTTGCCCGTAATTCCTGTAAGTCCAACCTATTGGAACTAAATGATGTCAATTCAGTGCATAAGTGGAACATTAACAACTGCTTATCTGCTATTTCTAGCTGAAATATACTCCTAGCCTTCTTGATAGATTTATTAACTTTAGCAACCATAGTTGCTATGATGGCATCATGGTCACAAATCCGTATCTCTACTGATTCCATCGATAAGGCCAGAACAGTTTGTAGCTACAAAGTGTGAAATGTTTGTACTGCATGTGGCTCTCAAAGTAGCTGCTCAGGACGTTTTTTGGAAAACATGCTCAAAAGTACTTCCAAAGACTGTGTTCTCTGTACCCCCTGCAGTGAATCCATAGTTTAAAGTCACATGCAAATAATATGGGGTGACCTGGGTATTTCCGTGTTGTTGAGCGTAGAATTTCTTTGAATGACTCTAAAGCTGTCACAGCAGTATTGGGTGCCAGTAAAAATAAGCAACAATTTACGTGGTTTTATCTAGACCCGTTACATGCAACTAGATAACTTCACAGTCACACTCAAATTCAACCTATTTCTATCAATTGCAATGAACTCTCCCCCTCCTTTGGTGTCTAATCAGTCTTTTAGACACACATATGTTCCATGACCACCCCCATGAACCATGGACCATGCCGTTTGTGGGGAGGCTTGTTTGCCTCAATGACACAGACAGCCGTACTGTAGGTGCAACCACAAAGGAGGGGTATCTGTTAAGAGGCCAGACAAATGTGTGGTTCCTGAAGAGTGGCAGCAGCCTTTTCAGTAGTTTCAGGAGCAACAGTCTGGATGACTGACTGATCTGGCCTTGTAACATTAACTGAAATGGCGTTGCTGTGCTGGTACTGTGAACGGCTGAAAGGAAGGGGAAACAACAGCCGTAATTTTTCCTGAGGGCATGCAGCTTTACTGTATTAAATGATGATGGCGTCCTCTTGGGTAAAAAATTCCAGAGGTAAAATGGTCCCCAATTCGGATCTCTGGGCGGGGTCTACTCAAGAGGATGTCGTTATCAGGAGAAAGAAAACTGGCGTTCTACGGATCGGAGTGTGGAATGTCACATTCCTTAATGGGGCAGATAGGTTAGAAAATTAAAAATGGAAATGGACAGGTTAAAGTTAGATATAGTAGGAATTAGTGAAGTTTGGTGGCAGGAGGAACAAGACTTTTGGTCAGGTGAATACAGGGTTATAAATGCAAAATCAAATAGGGGTAATGCAGGAATAGGTTTAATAATGAATAAAAAAAATAGTAGTTCGGGTAAGCTACTACAAACAGCATAGTGAATGCATTATTGTAGCCAAGATAGACATGAAGCCCATGCCTAACACAGTGGAACAAGTTCATATGCCAACTAGCTCTGCAGATGATGAACAGATTGAAGAAATGTATGACGAGGTAAAAGAAATTATTTAGATAGTGAAGGGAAGTGAAAATTTAATAGTCATGGGGGACTGGTATTCGATAGTAGGAAAAATAAGAGAAGGAAAAGTAGTAGGTGAATATGGAATGGGGGTAAGGAATGAAAGAGGAAGTTCCCTGGTAGAATTTTGCACAGAGCACAACTTAATCATAGCTAACACTTGAATTAAGAATCGTGAGAGAAGGTTGTATACATGGAAGAGGCCTGGAGGCACTGGAAGGTTTCAGATCGATTATATAATGGTAAGACAGGGATTTAGGAATCAAGTTTTAAATCGTAAGACATTTCCAGGTGCAGATGTGGATTCTGACCACAATCTATTAGTTATGAACTGTAGATTAAAACTGAAGAAACTGCAAAAATGTGGGCATTTTTAAGGAGATGGGACCTGGATAACCTGAAAGAACCAGAGGTTGTAGAGGTTTTCAGGGAGAGCATATGGAACAATTGACAAGAATGGGGGAAAGAAATAGAGTAGAAGAAGAATGGGTAGCTTTGAGATATGAAATGGTGAAGGCAGTAGATGGTCAAGTAGATATCTTTTGACTATCTTGACTGTAATACTCACTTCCAAATTCTGAAGGTGGCAGGGGTCAAATACAGGGACCAAAGGGCTATTTACAATTTGTACAAAAACCAGATGGCAGTTATCAGAGTCGAGGGACATGAAAGGGAAATAGTGGCTGGAAATGGAGTGAGGCAAGTTGAAGAAACAGTGAAGGATACAAGAGAAAAGTTTGGAGTAGGAATTAAAACCCATGGAGAAGAAAAAAAAAAGTTTCAGTATTGCCGATACATTGTAATTCTGTCAGAGACAGCAAAGAACCTGGAAGAGCAGGTGAATGGAATGAGCAGTGTCTTGAAAGGAGGACATACGATGAACATCAACGAAAACAAAATGAGGATAATGGAATATAGTCAAATTGAATCAGGTGGCTGTGAGGGAATTAGGTTAGGAAATGAGACACTTAAAGTATTAGATGAGTTTTGCTATTTGAGGACCAAATAACTGATAATGGTCAAAGTAGAGAGGATGTGTGTGTGTGTGTGTGTGTGTGTGTGGGGGGGGGGGGGGGTCTTCAGTCCTGAGACTGGTTTGATTTAGCTCTCCTTGCTACTCTATCCTGTGCAAGCTTCTTCATCTCCTAGTACATAATGCAACATACATCCTTCTGAATCTGTTTAGTGTATTCATCTCTTGGTCTCCCTCTGTGTTTTTTACCCTCCACGCTGCCCTCCAATACTAATTTGGTGGTCCCTTGATGCCTCAGAACATGTCCTATCAACTGATCCCTTCTTCTGGTCAAGTTGTGCCACAATTTTCTCTATTCCCCAATCCTATTCAATACGGCCTCATAAGTTATGTGATCTACCCATCTAATCTTCAGCATTCTTCTGTAGCACCACATTTCGAAAGCTTCTATTCTCTTCTTGCCTAAACTATTTATCGTCCATGTTTCACTTCCATACATGGCTACACTCCATACAAATACTTTCAGAAATGACTTCCTGACATTTAAATCTATACTTGATGTTAACAAATTTCTCATCTTCAGAAACACGTTCTTTGCCATTGCTAGTCTACATTTTGTATCCTCTCTACTTCGACCATGATCAGTTATTTTGCTCCCCAAATAGCAGAACTCATTTACTACTTTAAGTGTCTCATTTCCTAATATAATTCCCTCAGCATCATCTGACTTAATTTGACTACATTCCATTGTCCTTGTTTTGCTTTTGTTGATGTTCATCTTATATACTCCTTTCAAGACACTGTCCATTCCGTTCAACTGCTCTTCCAAGTCCTTTGCTGTCTCTGACAGAATTACAATGTCATTGTCGAACCTCAAAGCTTTTATTTATTCTCCATGGATTTTAATAACTACTCTGAATTTTTCTTTTGTTTCCTTTACTTCTTGCTCAATATACAGATTGAATAACATGAGGGAGAGGCTACAACCCTGTCTCACTCCCTTCCCAATCACTGCTTTCCTTTCATGCCCCTTGACTCTTATAACTGCCACCTGGTTTCTGTACAAATTGTAAATAGCCTTTTGCTCCGTATACAGGGTGATTCAAAAAGAATGCCACAACTTTAGGAATTTAAAACTCTGCAACGACAAAAGGCAGAGCTAAGCACTATCTGTCGGCGAATTAAGGGAGCTATAAAGTTTCATTTAGTTGTACATTTGTTCGCTTGAGGCGCTGTTGACTAGGCGTCAGCGTCAGTTGATGCTAAGATTGCGACCGCTCAACAGAAAGCTTTTTGTGTTATTGAGTACGGCAGAAGTGAATCGATGACAGTTGCTCAGCGTGCATTTCAAACGAAGTATGGTGTTAAACCTCCTGATAGGTGGTGTATTAAACATTGGTATAAACAGTTTACAGAGAATGGGTGTTTGTGTAAAGGGAAAAGTTCTGGACGGCCGAAAACGAGTGATGAAAATGCAGCATGCATCCAGCAAGCATTTTTTCGCAGCCCAGGAAAATCGACTCACAGAGCTAGCAGAGAGTTGCAAATTCCACAATCAACTGTATGGAGAGTTCTACGAAAAAGGTTAGTTATGAAACCTTATCGTCTGAAATTGGTTCAAGCACTGTCTGCAGCTGATAAGATTAAAAGAATCGATTTTTGTGATTTTATCCTTGCTCAAATGGAAACAGATGAATCTTTCGTTTCAAAGTGATGAAGCAACTTTCCACACTAACGGGAAAGTCAACCGTCACAATTTCTGTATATGGGGCACTGAGAATCTGCGGGAAACAACTCAATATGAACGTGACTCGCCTAAGGTGAACGTTTTCTGTGCTATTTCAGCCAATAAAGTTTTTGGTCCCTTTTTCTTCGAAGGTGCTACTGTAACTGGACTACAGTATCTGGAGATGTTAGAGAATTGGCTGTTCCCTCAGCTCGAACAAGAAGCACAACAATTCATATTTCAGCAGGATGGAGCGCCACCACATTGGCACTTATCTGTCCGTAACTACCTGAACGTCAACTACCCGAGGCGATGGATCGGCCGCCAGGTAGCCTGTGACAGAGCACTTCATCACTGGCCTCCAACAAGCCCTGATCTTGCCCCCTGCGATTTTTTCTTATGGGGGTATGTTAAGGATATGGTGTTTCGGCCACCTCTCCCAGCCACCATTGATGATTTGAAACGAGAAATATTAGCAGCTATCAAAACTGTTACGCCTGATATGCTACAGAGAGTGTGGAACGAGTTGGAGTATCGGGTTGATATTGCTCGAGTGTCTGGAGGGGGCCATATTGAACATCTCTGAACTTGTTTCTGAGTGAAAAAAAAACCTTTTTAAATACTCTTTCTAATGATGTATAACAGAAGGTTATATTATTTTTCTTTCATTAAATGCACATTTTTAAAGTTGTGGTATTCTTTTTGAATCACCCTGTATTTTACCCATGCCACCTTCATAATTTGAAAGAGAGTATTCCAGTCAATGTTGTCAAAAGCTTTCTCTAAGTTTACAAATGCTAGAAACGTAAGTTTGCCTACCCTTAATCTATCTTCTAAGATAAGTCGTAGGGTCAGTATTGCCTCACGTGTTCCAACATTTCTGTGGATTCTAAACTGATCTTCCCCAAGGTTGGCTTCTACCAGTTTTTCCATTCGTCTATAAAGAATTCGTGTTAGTATTTTGCAGCTGTGATTTATTAAACTGATAGTTCAGTAATTTTCACATCTGTCAACACCTGCTTTCTTTGGAATTGGAATTATTATATTCTTCTTGAAGTCTGAGGGTATTTCACCTGTCTGATACATCTTGCTCACTAGATGGTAGAGTTGTGTTAGCCCTGGCTCTCCCAAGGCTGTCAGTAGTTCTAATGAAATGTTGTCTACTCAGAGGGCCTTGTTTCGACTCAGGTCTTTCAGTGCTCTGTCAAACTCTTCACACAGTATCATGTCTCTTATTTCATCTTCATCTACATTCTCTTCCATTTCTATAATATTGTCCTCCAGAACATCGCCCTTGTATAGACCCTTTATATACGCCTTCCACCTTTCTGCGTTACCTTCTTTGCTCAGAACTGGGTTTCCATCTGAGCTCTTGATATTCATACAAGTGGTTCTCTTTTCTCCAAAGGTCGCTTTAAATTTTCCTGTTGGCATATCTATCTTGCCCTTAGTGAGATAAGCCTCTACATCCTTAGATTTGTCCTCTAGCCACCCCTGCTTAGCCATTTTGCACTTCCGGTCGATCTCATTTTTGAGACATTTGTATTCCTTTTTACCTGTTTCATTTAAGGCATTTTTATATTTTCTCCTTTCATCAATTAAATTCAATATTTCTTCTGTTACCCAAGGATTTCTAACAGCCCTCGTCTTTGTACCTACTTTATCCTCTGCTGCCTTCACTACTACATCCCTCAGAGCTACCCATTCTTCTTCTACTGTATTTCTTTCCCCTATTCCTGTCAATTGTTCCCTTATGCTCTCTCTGAAACTCTGTACAACCCCTGGTTCTTTCAGTTTATCCAGGTCCCATCTCCTTAATTTCCCACATTTTTGCAGTTTCTTCAGTTTTAATCTACAGGTCATAACCAATAGATTGTGGTCAGAGTCCACATCTGCCCCTGGAAATGTCTTACAACTTAAAACCTGGTTCCTAAATGTCTGTCTTACCATTATATAATCTATCTGATACCTTTTAGTATCTCCAGGGTTCTTCCACGTATACAACCTTCTTTCATGATTCTTAAACCAAGTGTTAGCTATGATTAAGTTGTGCTCTGTGCAAAATTCTACTAGGCGGCTTCCTCTTTCATTTCTTAGCCCCAATCCATATTCACCTACTATGTTTCCTTCTCTCCCTTTTCCTACACTCGAATTCCAGTCACCCATTACTATTAAATTTTCGTCTCCCTTCACTATCTGAATAATTTCTTTTATTTCATCGTACATTTCTTCAATTTCTTCATCATCTGCAGAGCTAGTTGGCATATAAACTTGTACTACTGTAGTAGGTGTGGGCTTCGTATCTATCTTGGCCATAATAATGCGTTCGCTATGCTGTTTGTAGTAGCTTACCCGCATTCCTATTTTCCTATTCATTATTAAACCTACTCCTGCATTACCCCCATTTGATTTTGTGTTTATAACCCTGTAGTCACCTGACCAGAAGTCTTGTTCCTCCTGCCACCGAACTTCACCAATTCCCACTATATCTAACTTTAACCTATCCATTTCCCTTTTTAAATTTTCTAACCTACCTGCCCAATTAAGGGATCTGACATTCCACACTCTGATCCATAGAACACCAGTTTTCATTCTCCTGAGAATAATGTCCTCCTGAGTAGTCCCCGCCCGGAGATCTGAATGGGGAACTATTTTACCTAAGGAATATTTTACCCAAGAGGAGGCCATCATCATCAAACCATACAGTAAAGCTGCATGCCCTCGGGAAAAATTACGGCTGTAGTTTCCCGTTGCTTTGAGCTGTTCGCAGTACCAGCACAGCTAGGCCATTTTGGTTAGTGTTACAAGGCCAGATCAGTCAATCATACAGACTGTTGCCTTGCAACTACTGAAAAGGCTTCTGCCCCTGTTCAGGAACCACCCGTTTGTCTGGCCTCTCAACAGATACCCCTCTGCTGTGATTGTACCTACAGTACGGCTATCTGTATCGCTGAGGCACGCAGGATATGAAATGTAAACTGGCAATGACAAGGAAAACGTTTCTGAAGAAGAGAAATTTATTCACATCGAGTATAGATTTAAGTCTCAGGAAGTCTATTCTCAATATATTTGTATGGAGTGTAGCCATGTATGGAAGTGAAACATACATGATAAATGGTTTAGACAAGAAAGGAATAGAGGCTTTTGAAATATGGTGCTACAGAACAATACTAAAGATTAGATTGGTAGATCACAAACTAATGAGGAGGTACGGAATAGAATTGGGGAGAAGAGGAATTTGTGGCACAACTTGACTAGAAGAAGGGATCGGTTGGTAGGATATGTTCTGAGGCATCAAGGGATTATCATTTTAGTATTGCAGGGCAGCGTGGAGGGTAAAATTTGTAGAGGGAGACCAAGAGCAGATTCAGAAGGATGTAGGTTGCAGTAGGTACTTGGCGATGAAGGAGCTTGCACAGGATAGAGTAACATGGAGAGCCACATCAAACCAGTCTCTGGACTGAAGCCCACAACAACAACAAGAACAAAAACATATTCCATGAATTGCTAAATTCCTCAGAGCTTTCTACTTTGAATTTTTGCTAGCTCTCGGTCTTGAGGCTAATGTGAGTGCGAGAAGTTTCCTGGAGTGCAGTTATTTGTGAACTTAGTTGTGAATGTTGTTGTTGTTGTTGTGGTCTTCAGTCCTGAGACTGGTTTGATGCAGCTCTCCATGCTACTCTATCCTGTGCAAGCTTCTACATCTCCCAGTACTTACTGCAACCTACATCCTTCTGAATCTGCTTACTTTATTTATCTCTTGGTCACCCTCTACGATTTTTACCCCCCACGCTTCCCTCCAATGTTAAATTGGTGATACCTTTATGCCTCAGAACATGTCCTACCAATCGGTCCCTTTTTCTTGTCAAGTTTTGCCACAAAACTCCTCTTCTCCCCAATTCTATTCAGTACCTCCTCACTAGTTATGTGATCTATCCATCTAACCTTCAGCATTCTTCTGTAGCACCACATTTCGAAAGCTTCTATTCTCTTCTTGTCCAAACTATTTATCGTCCATGTTTCACTTCCAATACATGGCTACACTCCATACAAATACTTTCAGAAACGACTTCCTGACTCTTAAGTCTATACTCGATGTTATTAAAATTTCTCTTCTTCAGAAACGCTTTCCTTGCCATTGCCAGTCTACATTTTATATCCTCTCTACTTTGACCATAATCAGTTATATTGCTTCCCAAATAGCAAACTCCTTTTCGTAATATAATTCCCTCAGCATCACCCGACTTAATTTGACTACATTCCATTATCCTCGTTTTGCTTTTGTTGATGTTCATCTTATATCCTCCTTTCAAGACACTGTCCATTCCGTTCAACTGCTCTTCCAAGTCCTTTGCTGTCTCTGACAGAATTACAATGTCATAGTCGAGCTTCAAAGTTTTTATATCTTCTCCATGGATTTTAATAACTACTCTGAATTTTTCTTTTGTTTCCTTTACTTCTTGCTCAGTATACAGATTGAATAACATTGGGGAGAGGCTACAACCCTGTCTCACTCCCTTCCCAACCGCTGCTTCCCTTTGATGCCCCTCGACTCTTATAACTGCCATCTGGTTTCTGTACAAATTGTAAATAGCTTTATGCTCCCTGTATTTTACCCCTGCCATCTTCAGAATTCGAAACAGAGTATTCCAGTCAATGTTGTCAAAAGCTTTCTCTAAGTCTACAAATGCTAGAAACGAAGGTTTGTCTTTCCTTAGTCTATTTTCTAAGATAAGTCTTAGGGTCAGTATTGCCTCACGTGTTCCAACATTTCTACGGTATCCAAACTGATCTTCCCTGAGGTCAACTTCTACCAGTTTTTCCATTAAAGAATTCGCATTAGTATTTTGCAACTGTGACTTATTAAACTGATAGTTCGGTTATCTTCACATCTGTGAACACATGCTTTCTTGGGGATTGGAATTATTATATTCTTCTTGAAGTGTGAGGGTATTTCGCCTATCTCACACATCTTGCTCACCAGATGGTAGAGTTTTGTCAGGACTGGCTCTCCCAAGGATGTCAGTAGTTCTAATGGAATGTTGTCTACTCCTAGGGCTGGAGTTATGAGTACTTAAACAATTTAATGATAAAATTTTGATACTCAAAGTGTTATTTCGTTGAATGCAGTCTGATTTCACTAATTGCTTGTTCTCTGGCGAGTGTACATCAGAATACCTCAAACTACCACCTATCTTAAAAAAGCCCTTGCGCATTCCGCAAGTACTGCTCTGCCTGAGGAGCTGCTTCCTTTTTGTAGTGCATACCTGACCCATCAACAGGATTCCTACAATTCTCCACTCGATAATGCAGGTCAAGAAATCTGCAGCCAGACCACCACAGAGCCAATCAAGCCTTTGACTGAGACCCTCCACTTGGCTCCAAACCAAAGGACCCCACTCAACCCTGGGAACAATACTGAAAAGTGCGAGCTCTGCTTGCACCCTATGTGTGAGGCCAGCAGCCTTCACCATTTGTGCCTGGATGAATTGAGGATGGCCTCAGAATCCAAGCGACAGGTGTCAATAGCTGCAGGCAAGGCCTCTTCCACATCTAAGTCAGACTGAATGCACATGGGCTTCCTTTCTGGCCCTGAATTCCACTTCTGTAAAGGGCTGCAGAACACATCTAATGTTGGAGCCCCAGATAACTGCAAACCCCTGCCCTCATACGCCTGCTTGGACCCAGCTGAAGAAATGGCCACCTGTCCACTGACACAGTGAGCAGTCAAGACAAGACGGCCTGTCCTCACATTGGCCTACTCACTTGAGCAACTAGAAAGCTTTACCAGATGCCTCTCATCCTGCTATGAGGGCAGATCCACCACAATGGGTACACTAAGAGGTGCCTTGGCGCAAAATCCATGGCCAAAATGAGTGACACCGGAGGTGTCCCAAGTGAAGTGTCAGTTTCTCTGCCACCTCTGTGCCCCGAGGCAGCAACCTAAAGACAACTGACCTTAGCCAAAAGCAATTCAGCTGTTCACGAACTGCACCCAGCTCCTCCTTTGTTCACACACAGCCTGTGCACGTCCTACCCATCCTAATATTACTGCCTTAAGAATTGACTACAGAAATACAGACAGAAATGTAGATATTCAACTTAATTGCCTCCAGATGTGTCACCAATAGAGAGTGACATCTTATGAGATGTGTTGTTAGCTGTTCAGAAGAAATGACAACTTTGCTGCAGATTACTTGATTACACACTTCACAGCTACTCTGCAGTTGAGTACCAGGTAACATCTGGACAGCACTGTCACATCCACATCATTCCCTAAACATCGTAGTTTGCTCTCTGCCTTTCGTGATGCAGTACTCCTGATGCATGATGAAGTGGCTCTTCTTTGTATGTTCTCTATCTCATGCATTAGTTCTTCCTGATAAAGGGTACCAGACTCTACTAAGAAACTGGCCAAACAAGGGTGTTGTAAACTACTTCCTTCATGGATGAATTAAATGTTCGTAGGATTCTTTCTGTGACTCTCAATCATGACATCTGCCTTTCCAACAACTAGTTTTATGTAATCATTCCACTTTGGATATATACTCCTCAATTCTATTATGAAGAATCCAGAACATAATCAGTTACAGTAGCAGGGTTATCAACAATAACTAATGCTTCATAGTGAAAACACATTTATTCAGCAAGCACAGAAGTACAGATGGAGCTGAACTGCCCCCTTTGCAGAGTGCACTCCTACTACACATATACAGGGTGGCGCACATAAAATTAGCCAATGTAAGCATAAAGGAAATTCAGTGAAATTGCAGAAACGAAGAGCTGAAATGGACTTACCATTGATTCACAATTAGGAATACTGTGAAAAATAATTTATGGAAGGTGTTGAAGGTGCCCCCCCCCCCCCCCCCCATGCAACATCAATACATGGCTGTGCATGTCTTAAATATGTTCAGATACACCCTGAGTAAAGTTTGGATATGAATGGTGGCAACTTCACAGCTGATGATGTCTTTCTTTTCCTGTATTGTACATGGATTTGTTTCATAGACTTTGCTCTTCAAGTGTCCCCACAGGAAAATAAAAATCGTGTTGTTAGATCTGGCGAATGTGATGACCATAAATGTTTTCTGCCAGTTCATTCGTCAGTGAAGACATGGACTCATTCCAAGGAAACCTAAGATGTGTGGCATGTTGTCCCATTTTGCTGCAAGAAATAGTCTTGTCTTTCATATTCAGTGTGTTGAAAACAAAAGTATGAAAACTTTCCATACATGCAACCGTGTTGAGGGTAGTGTCAAAAAATATTGGTCCAATGATGCATGTTCCTGTTACACTGATTTTTTCATCAAGGAGTGGTTGTTGACACACAGTGTCAGGGTTCTTTGTTGCCCAGTACCTTGTGTTATGTGAATTCACATGACTGGATACATGAAACCATGCTTCATCAGTCATGATGTAATGGAAAGAATCTAACAAACCATCATTGCTGTTATTCAAAAGCCACCTGCGGTAATCTACTAATCTACACATTTCTGACTGTCATCCTCCCATAATTGCTGCAGGACTGTCGCATGGTATAACTTCAAATTAAGACTTTTCAATATCCAGTGGCAACTTCTCTTACGTACTTGCCCCTGTTGGACCAATTTATGTGAAGATTTCTTTGGGCTCTGAATAATTCTTCAGCAAATGTCTGCAATAATTTCTGGTGTGTGAACTGAGGAAATTCTTTGTTGTCATACATTTTGGACTGATCCATAGGTGTGCCAATTTTAATACAGACTATATTGGCCTCTTTCTGGTAGTCCTCTGTCTGGATACTTGACCTTGAAAATTTCATGAGTTTCCTTAATCAAACCTGTTTTCACATATGCTTCCACTGTGTCAATTCTATTTTCTATCAAGAAAATAATTTTGTAGACCACAAAGAGAAACATGTAAATTCACTGATGAAATAAACTGAAATGCTGACAGAAGAGTGTGAACAATCAATTGTTGCACAAAACTGCCCATTTTTGGAGCTGTTTACCCTATTTCAGAAGCCAAAATATTGTGTTCATATTCAAAGGGGAGGCAGGCTCCTTTTAACTGCACCAGCCTGTAGAATGTTCTAGGAAATTTCGATATCCCACAAATAAGCAGGTCAAAGAACCTTCCAGAAATACAAACCTTAAATGATAAACAATTGCAGAAGTGGAGATCAAACCAGTGATCTTTACGTCGCCAGGCAGTGTCTTTAACTGCTACAACATGATGGATTGTCCATAGCGCACCCAATATTTTACAGTTAAGGGTTTCTTGTAACTGGTCAGCGATCATATAATTGTACAGTAATGAGTCTTTCTACCTATCTATACACAGTACGTTAGTCTGCCTATATTGTGAGGCTTTAGTAGATGCAGTCCTGTTATAGGTGGTGTGCCATTGGCTTCCTCCAACCTCTGCACAGTTTTATCCAGCCAGTTATATGGGAACTACAATTTAATGTAGAGTCTTAACCATGGAGAAACTCGTCATTTCCAGAGGTGACAGAGGTGAAAAAATGCAGGTGTATGTTTGTGTCATTAATCAGTTACTGAATCATATAGCACATTTTATGCTCACATAGTATGTCCAAAAATCTTTTATATATGAACAAACAAGGAATCTACAAATGGTGTTCCTGTGAAAGTTGGATTATTGTATTTGTGCATGAGATAGAGAAGCATGCATCCACTGTTTGGACTGTTCCTTAGTTTCAGAGTTCACATTCTGCTCCAATGCCTTGTCCCAGTCCCGATTCTGGTAGCGCTGAAGGAATGTAAAGACCTAACCCATTCTTTCAGTTTACTGAACATTGATTTGAAATCTTGGTACTCACCTTGCACAAAACCTATGGTAACCTAACATGTTTGTGACAGTGTTAAAGAGGACTGTCATTGAAATCTGAGACAGGTCTTCAGAAAGTTCGGAGATTGTGAACTAATGTCTCACTTGTACAATTTTGTCAACTTGTTGCTTAAGTTCATCAGTTATATCTGAGTATCTTCCTTGACCACTTGAATTTTTCAGACCTTGTTCTCATTACACCATAACTTATAATCCGAACCCCATACACACGGCACAATTGATGATGAATCTCAATGGCATTGACTCCTTCTGCTTGAGGCAGCAAGTGACAGAATGTAGCTCACAACTGGCAGGAGATGCAATAACACCATCCATTTCAGTTGCTTGCTACTTACACACTGCTGAACACATCAGATTGCTGATGGACACAATGCAACCTTCAGAGTCACCTTTCCTATAATGCAGGCACCATGAAGCTAAAAGTGTTTGCTTATTTTTAATAGCCACTCAGAGATTAACTTATGAATAGTTATTGTGTTTGCTAACATTATTGCTGAAATGATTATACCGTCATGGTGAAAGCGATAGTCAGATGGGTGCCATCGAGACATTTTTGGTATATGTGCTCTGTAGGATCCTCAACACTTAATCACAATGTGGGAAAGTTATCAGTACGCATAAGTGTCTGTTATGTTGACATTTCATTCGACAGCAGTCAAAAGAAGCAATTGTCATTGACTTCCAAACAGACCAAATTGTGAATTTTAGATTTTTCTTGCATTTGTGTATATGGGAAGAAAGTTTTGATGGCTGATATCACTTGTTCATTTTTATCACATGACTCCGAAGCTCATTTCCAACCAATGCACGGCTATGTGCATCTCTCCATCTTTCATTTCACCATGGGTTTTGTGGTTGATATCAATTGTTTGTTGTTCATTGTTTGTTATAAATTTTTTCATTATTTCTCTTGTCTAAATTTATAACTGTATAACAAATGATGAATGATTAATTGAAACACTGAGGCAGCAGTCTGAATTGTATGACATGAGTGTACTAAATTTCTCGCCCTCTTACTACATTTATTAAGTTCATTTTTATATGTACCAGTACCCTAGTCAATATTTTACAATGCAATGCAGCCGCAACTTCACATAAAAAAGGTACTGTGGGTAGAATCAGATCCATTAGTAAGAATTTTTTTGTATGTTGTCAGCATTTGTAATGTTTTGTAAAGAAATGGTGTGGAACCTTCAGGAACTGCAGCAGTCACAAAATACTTTATTTAAGAATATACATCAAAAAATGTATTAGAGTTGTTTGTTTCAATATGTGTTCATGGCAGACTTATTTATTGTTAAGCAGCTCTCTGGAATGTGTGTGAAACAGATTTGCAAGCACCAGTGGTTTCACTAGCTAATCCCAGTACAAATAAGGCACTTGAACTATTAAAACCCAATACAGTATGTAAAAAAGAGCCCTATAAATCTTGAAGGGAAAGGTATTCCAGGAGGTATGACTGTCGCATAAAAATTTGCTCTGCACTGGCAGTCCTAAATTTAACCTTACACAAACCATTTTATTTTTTATAGTAATTCTGGCTGCTATTTGATGTAAAAAAAGAAACAACAGGTGCTTCAACTTTCTAAAATATTTATTAAATGCAGCTTCCTCTTTCTTGAGCTCCTTGTACACTGTGTGAAGTTCCCCTTCTGTACCACGTAATGACATTTTTGGGACCTACATTCTTTTTGTGTTGTTTTGCACTTCTATCTTCATTCTCTAATACACAAACTGTACCTGTAAGCTGCACTTCACATGTAAAAGCAGTTGCAAATCATCTTGCCAAGCTCTCAGTTCCCACTAAAAAACAGTTACGGAAAGCCATGTCAATTGAGATCACTTGACATGAATTGACTTGTGACGGACAATGTGAATACACCTTGATGTGATGGTGCCATCACGGTCAGTGTGAATTGCCCTTAAAACTTCCATCAGACCTTTGATATACCAGCTCATGTTCATTTTACTTGCAGCACACATCACACAAGACTTGGGCCATGTGCAAGTGATCTGGCAAAATCGCAAACACACTACTGCTGACCTTCGTTTTGTGTGTGTTCAGTGCCAGTTATCTTCTTGTACACTGGCAGCAGTTTCGTTGATTCTGATTTATTTCACTTTGGTAGTGAAAGTGCCTGTACTAATTTGTTTTCAAGTAGAAACATATCCTCCTTAAACTGCTCAAACCACAGAAAAATAGTTAATTGTGTAACATGCTCCACTGTATGCTTGCTGTAACATTGTAAAAGCTTCCATGTCAGGTTTTGTTAACAAAGTAAAATTTTAAATTTGAATGCAGATTAATACACACATCAAAAAAAGTTTTGCATCACCTCAGTTCCGAGAGTTCCAGAACCTGTACAGAAAATTGGAATAGAGATCAACATAAACATCATTTCCGCCCTTTTTATTGCTCACAAAAACCACACATTGCATGTTGTACCACCATACAGCTAAACCTTCAGAGATGGTGGTCCAGATCGCTGTACACACCGGTACCTCTAATACTCAGTAGCACGTCCTCTTGCACTGATGCATGTGTTTATTCATCGTGGCATGCTATCCACAAGTTCATCAAGGCACTCTTGGTCCAGATTGCCCCACTCCTCAATGGGAATTCAGCATAAATCCTTCAGAGAGGTTGGTGGGTCACAACGTTGCAGTAAGAATTTTTTTGTATGTTGTCAACATTTGTGATGTTTCATTAAAAAAATGGTGTGGAACCTTCAGGAACTGCAGCAGTGACAAAATACTTTATTTAAGAATTCAATCTATCCCAGGCACGTTTGATAGGATTCATGTCTGGAGAACATGCTGGCCACTCTAGTTTAGCGATATTATCCTGAAGGGATGGGGCATGAATTGTTGTCCATGGAGATGAATGGCTCACCCATATGCTGCTGATATGGTTGCACTGTCGGTCAGAGGATGGCATTCATGTATCGTACAGTCATTACAGCACCTTCCATGTCCACCAGTGGTGTACGTTGACCCCACATAATGCTACCCCAAAACAGCAGGGAACCTCCACCTTGCTGCACTCTGTGGACAGTGTGTCTAGGGCATTCAGCCTGACTGGGTTGCCTCCAAACATGTCTCTGATGATTGTCTGGTTGAAGGCATATGCACCACTCATTGGTGAAGAGAATGTGATGCCAATCCTGAGCGACCCATTCGGCATGTTTTTGGGCCCATCTGTACCACATTGCATGATGTTGTGATTGCAGAGATGGACGTCGGGAGTGAAGTTACACATCTTGCAGCCTATTGCGCACAGTTTGAGTCATAATGCAACAGCCTGTGGCTGCACGAAAATCATTATTCAACATGGTGGCATTGGTGTCACGGCTTCTCCAAGCCATAATCCATAGGTAGCAGTCATCTACTGCGGTAGTAGCCCTTGAGCGGCCTGAGAAAGGCATGCCATCGACAGCTCCTGTCTCTCTGTATCTCCTCCGTGTCCAAACAACATTGCTTTGGTTCAGTCCGAGACATCTGGACAGTTCCCTTGTTGAGAGTCCTTCCTGGTACAAAGTAATTATGCTGACGCAATTGAACTGTGGTACTGATCGTCTAGGCATGGTTGAACTACAGTCAACATCAGCTGTGTGCCTCCTTCCTGGCGGAATGACTGGAACTGATTGGTTGTCAGACCCTTTCTGTCTAATAGGCATTGCTCATGCATGGTTGTTTACATCTTTGGGCAGGTTTAGTCTGCAATACAATATCCACAGTCAAGGTCTATCTTCAGGAGTTCTGGGAACTGGGGTGATGCTAAACTTTTTTTGATGTGTGTAATATCAACACTTTTTTCACAGTTGACTTTTCCTGTCATACTCCTCAGGTATTTTTATCAGATACATATTGTATTTTATGAACCATAAGACACAATGGGCTATAAGATGCACCTTAATGTTTAAGCAACTTTTTTTTAAAAATAACCCTTTTGCCATATTTATTATTAGACTGAAAATACAGAATTTAAAAAAATCTTAGTTTATAAAACTGAACTCACCTTTAAAATCTCTGAAAATTGTCACCTTCTGGTTTTGGCTAGTTTCCATTCTATCCTCTATTTGCACATTTAGTCTTTCTAATTTTTTTCAGTTCTTTCTTATTAGGCTGCCATTTGTGAATGGTTTTTTACCTGTAAATGGAGGGCTGAAATGTCACTCGGCTATTGTTTCCATGCTTTTCTGCATGTGCTATTACTTTCAATTTACAGCCCGCATCATATGAATACCTTCAATTGTTTTCCATTACAAAACTAGCTACTAACAAAAATATCACACTGTTACCAATAACACAAATGACTTTCAATTCAAGTTCACTGGCACCATGGACTGCAATAATGCATTGTTGGCTACATAGCTTCTTGGATTTGTGATGGCAGGGTGGGAGGGAAACATGTTAGCAAGCTTGTGAATCCCCACGACTCATATTTGTTGCATCAAAGCACTGCTGCTGCCAGTTGAATCCAATGTTACTGGTTAGAGATAGGTTTCCCACAACATTGAATATATGGCCATTTTTAAGACTGACAGCAATTTTAAATCAAACACTGGACATTTTTATATTAATTTCGAGTATAAGACACTCCTGAATTTTGGAAGAAATTTATCAAAGAAAAAAGTGTGTCTTATAGTCCATAAAATATGATGTGCACAAGCCTTTTGTTTTTTCCAATCCAGTATAAAAATTTCATCTTATGAATGACATTTTAATACTACATATGATGTTCAAGACACAGGAAAATTCATACTCTCTCATTGTTGTCTTTAGTTTGTACTTTATTTTATCATTCATCTATCTACAGTTTGTCAGTTTATCTTCTGCACTTTCCTGTTCTTCCCAGCTATTCTTTTCTTCTTTGCTCATCCACTTAAGCTCACTAGAGATTAAGCAATTTTTCATAACTAAGTGTAATTACAGAAGAAACTACCCAAGGGTACACTTAAAATATTAGAACACCTGAATCAAGAGAGTCACATGGGAACAGGAGTGACAGTCTTCTCAATATATAGTATACTTATTAGTCTAGATATTATTACTGCCATTTAAAATGATAATGCTTACAGGAAACTTTTTTTAATCATTTCGCATGTTCTATGTTCTTTTGGGACAGTGAACTTGCCTCATAGTTACATGAGATGTTATTGTATTTCACATGTGGCGTTAGCTGTACAGTGATTAATAACTTAATTGCAATGAATTCTTGTAATGTAAATTATTTTTCCATGCCCACCTTAGCTATAACAGTATTAATGAAATAACACTATTTAATTGTGTTGAAAATTAGTTGAAGCAAATCAATCATTGGATAAAAAACTGAATTACCAACTTTCTCATCTGTTTAATACTTATTTGACTGAACAAGGATTTGACAGCGTACATACGAAATGCATTTGGTAACCGTTAAATTACCTTTACCATTTGTTGTAAGCTGGTTGCGTAATACAAGGCTTATTAAAATACAGATCCACTATGATTTTTTTTTTTACAGACTGTGAAGATTTCCAAAGAATCACATTTACTTTCATGGTTGGCAGTACAGTTGAAGCCCCGTTATCATTTCTGTCCTGCTGATGAACAATATTATGAAAGAAGACCATACAGGTTTGTGTAACTGCACTCATTGGCTTCTGTAATGAAATCAGAATTCACAAACTTGACATTCTACGTACAATAAATGTCAAAATGAAGGTCGGAAATTAATGTTATCAGTGTTTGTGACAGAAGAGTAGCATCTACTTATGTGTTGCCAGTACAAGAACACAAGAGATTGACTTGACAGAAACACAAATATACACAGTTGAGTCTCTGGCCGCTAGAAGCTTCTGCCACAAGGGGAACGTGGAAAGAAACAGGATGAAGATAAAAGAAACATAATAAAATAATTAAAAATATAATTACATTATAAATGAATTTTTAGGGAATGCTGAGAAACCAAATAATATTGGTTGAGTCAGGTAAAATGGAAGAGACATTTAAAGAAATCCAGAAAGAGATGGTTGCACAGAAAAGTGATGTACATGGAGAAGGTGAGGAAATGTCTGTTACATGCATAATAAAGGGCAAATATGTGGCAAGAGTGTATTGAGGTCTGTATATTGGAGAAGATCTGCCCCAAAGTGTCATAGAAGAAGAGAAGGACATGGAAAGGAGAAGGAGGAGAAAGATGGAGAAGGTTGATGGGTGATCCAGTAATGTGGTCAGCGTTGGACCGAGCATTGAATGATCTTAGCTCAAATAAATTAGCTTGAGGTGACAAGATATTTTCAGACTTAGAAATATCAATGTGACTTATAGAAAACAGGTTATTTGATCTGGTCATCAGGACTCCTGAAACCAGAAACTTACATTCACAGGCACAGAAAAGATTTATCATCACACTACCAAGAAAGGCATGACCAGATAGGTAATACATTTTTTAATGTATTTAAGAATTTAAAGTAAAATTGAAGAGATATTGGGGTAATGAGTAATCGGTCTAGCTTCAGATAAATGAAAGATGCAATAGGAGCAAATCTGGTCCAATACTTGATAATAGAGGAAAGAATAAATACAAATAAGCATACCTTCATAGCATTTGTGGAACCAAAAGGAGGATTGTAGCACTATAAGGCAGAATAATGTATTCAGAATCCTGAGGTGAAATATAAGTAATCTACTAGAACCAGATTGAAGTAATAAAAGCAAAAGTTCTAGGAAGAAATGTTCAACTTAGTAAGTCAAGTTAGTAAGGCTGCAGTGTATCACCAATTTTGTTTAACTAGCATATTGAAAAAGCAATGAAGCAAGCCAAAGAAAATTACAGGGGAGGGATAAAAGTATTTTGCTGGAAGAAGATAAAGATTAGTGGTACATCAAGTACAGCATCAAAGACATTATTTGGGCACCAGAAGCAGCAGTAGCAGGGAAAAACTAAAAGGGCAAATAATATAATATACTGCAAAATAGCTTATCAAGGATAAGGCAGATGACTGGGGGAAGAAGATCCCATATCTGTTTCCTTTGCCTTTTGTTTCCCCTGATGAAAGATAAAAAGAAAAAAGAAAACTAGAATCAAAGTTGTTTTTAAATTCCAGTTTTATCTCAGCTTCATTCCATACATTTCTGCTCTGGAAACTGAAGAATAGACATTACTCTTTTGTTTTTAGTATTGTTGTTTTAACAGTATTTATTTTTTATGAATTATATTGCAATAGTTATATTCCCTGTATCCTGCAGAGAGTGAGGAAAGATTTCAAAGATGTACATTTTATTTAAGTACAGCCCAACATTATTAAATCTTGTTGCAGTACAGCGCTGATTTTTACTGTAAAACAATCTAAAAATTGTACCAAAAGGAAAATACTCTCCAGAAAACTATAAAATTACGAGATAGAATTCCTGGATAGTAGTTATCTTGAGAAAGGGAAACATTAGTATTGCCTACAGGTACATATAAAAGTAAAAGAGACAGTACTTGGCTTTCAGAAATAATAGTTCCTTCAGTAGAGAGGCGAGAGGAACAGGATGTGTCTACAGTGGTGCTGACATTTCACCTCCTAAAAATTTAATTTTAAAAGTGCCAGTGAAGATATGTTTCATTGAAATCCAAGGAGTTGCCCAAAACAAAGTTCTGTAATTGGTTTCTTAACTCCATATTGTCTATAAGTCATTTCATATGCTCAGGCAGGCTATTGAATAAATGTTTACCCATGTTTCTGACTCCTTCCTCTACCAGTGTTAACCTCTTGAAGTCTTATAGTTTTAGTCAAATTTCAAATGTTCTGTTAGAACAGCTGGAAATATACCTCCATAAAACCACAAAGGCTGATGACTGCCAACATTAAAAACTTTAAAAGTGTCCTTGCTTGACTCTTTGTTAAGTTTTTCAGTTTTATCATCCTTTTTTCTGTTACTTGATCCTTGTATTTCAAAATTAACATCTAACCTTTTCACAAGAGGGACATACATTTCGCATCACCTTCACTCAGGAGCAGATGTAAATTGTATATTAAAAATCTGCTTCTGATGATGGACTCACAGGATTGAAAATGCATCATAAAACATGAAAAAATTGTGACTAAAAGCATTATTATTCATACTTCCTATCAGTGAATATTTGCACAGATTTTCTCAGATAGTTCTTCATTGTAGATAACTGCATCATCTACAAAAATCTGAAGTTACTGTTTACAATGGCTGCCAGGTCATTAATATATAACAAGAACAGCAAGAGTGCCAACACACTTCCCTGGAGCACACATGAACTAATTCTACATCTATTGATGACTATATCCAAGATCAAATACTGTGTACTCCCTACCAAGAAATTCTCAATCCAGTCACAAGTCTCATTTGAAACCACATTTGATCATACTTTGAGTAAAGCGCAATTTGATGGTTGCCTGACTGATGCTTCCAGAATCCATGCTGGTTGGCGTGGAGCAGATAATTTTGTTCAAGGTACCTTCTCACATTTTATCTCAGAGTATGTTCTACTATTCTACAACAAATGGGTGCCAAAGTAATGGAACGGTATGTTTTCTGGACCATTTCTGCTACTGTTCTTGTACACAAGTCTGACATTCTGTGCCGAGCCCTTGCACTTACTCAGCCAGCAACCAACAGCACAGAAGGGTTATGTGGGCACGGTCCTCGCAGGGGACAGCTCTTCAGACAACAGGCAAGAGATGTCCACACTCCACCTGACCACCAAGCAGTAACCCAAGTGCTACCAGAGATCACTGGCCCCGCAGATCTTTTCTTCTCTGCAGACTGCATGAGCAAAAATAGTACCTGCAGTATCCTGCCACCTGGGCATTATTTAGGCTGGCAACTGGGTTATGCTTGAGCAGTTGACTCCCGGTGAGTTTCCTAAGCCAGGTACCAACTGCAAGTTTTTCCCCACAATCAGTATCTTACTTTGGAGCCACTGATATGATGATGATGCTACCCATGTCAACCTTCACCTCCAGGAACTTTCAGCTACAGACCTACACCATTTGTGGCCTCTTCACCAAAGAGATGCGGCTTCCAACGCCATGACCAGCTATTGGACTTTGTACTATCTGTCTTTGTCTTTCATTAACAATATGCTAGATTTAAACTTTTGTGCATCCCTTCAGGATTTTAACTTTTACTCGTCCTATCAGGATTTAAATTTTGCAAATCCGATCTAGACTTTGGTTGTGGTGATTAGTGTATGGACACTGGATTGTGGAACTTTCAGTTTACTGTGACATTTTCAAGCCAGCAGTGTTCAGGCATTATTAATATTCTCTTGTCAGAGAAGATAGTTTGTGTGTGACGAAAAACTTCGTATTTATTTTCTTCCTGGCTATTTCTCCTTTGTTGCCTTCAGTGGACATGTCAGTTGACGATGAGGTATTTTTTTCCGAGTCAATGTCACACATGTGCTCGAATCCAGATAGACTGTGGTTTGGCATTTGTTCTTCTACTCTCAAGTGCACTTATTGTCCATTGCTTCCAACATGTTGAAACCCATGAAATGGAACCCCACGCTTGGCACTATGACAAGTTGTTGTCCAATTTGTTAATTTTATTAGCTGTCATAAACTTAATAGAAAGTGTTACTGCAGATGGATCACCCGCCTCCTGGGTTTGTCTCATGACTGCTATTTCTGGTGTAGTGATCTTTAATGTAAGCAATCCTCTGTGGCTTCCTTGAGCCGCTACATAAATCTCGCCTGCCCCTGATCTCACACACTTCTCCTTAAATTGAAGGATCCTTCTACAGAAACAAGTCTGCCCATTATCAGAGCTGTTGAGAAGTCTCTCAGATCGTCAGCAACCTTGCAGGACCCACCAAGAGTGTTTGTCACCTGACCAGTGCACCACTCTCATTCCAAGTCACGTCCCTGCTCAGGTTGGATTCACAAAACTCAGGCACTTCTCTCCACAATTTCCTTCCTGCAACCAGAGTTTTAAGTCACAATAGACACCAGTGCCACTACTGGCACACTAAAGGCATCTGTTGTGTTAAATCCAGACATAGCGCTGAAGGTTGGACATGCAATCTGCGCTTCCCCACTCAATGTACCCATTGAGCTGCAGACAGACAACATGGGGTCCTCCATGACAATTATAAATTGACAATCTTATTATCATGTGGGGTCCCGTTCTTTTCAGCCTTTTGACACTCCACTGCATTGTTACAGTAGTGGCATCTTTTTAGTCAACGGCCAATTTACAGTCCAAGTTCAGTAATGTTCAACCACCTTCGCAGCCAGGATTTTGATCATTGACACTCCTCGAGCCGTCTGTCTCTTGGACCTGGATGTGTTCAATGCTCTTAGCTTGGAAATGCACCATGCCACCCACAGATTGTATTAGGAATATAATAGAGGGAAACATTCCATGTGGGAAAAATATATCTAAAAACAAACATGATATGACTTTCAAACGAAACTGCTGGCAGGTTGATAGATACACAAACAAACACAAACATGCACGCAAAATTCAAGCTTTCGCAACCAACGGTTGCTTCATCAGGAAAGAGGGAAGGAGAGGGAAAGACGAAAGGAGGTGGGTTTTAATGGAGAGGGTAAGGAGTCATCCCAATCCTGGGAGCGGAAAGACTTACATTAGGGGGAAAAAGGGACAGGTATACACTCGCACATACACACATATCCATCCGCACATACACAGTCACAAGCAGACCAGCACAGCTTTGGTTACTGACTATGATTGACAAAAACTGTGACTTATGTGAAATGGAAAGGAATCAGAAATTCTTTCAAACATGTTAGCAATCATGTAAAAACTGGATTTCAATTTGCAAAATGATTTATATTTATACCTTAAAAATGGACTTATTGTTTCATAAAGGACTGACTTAAATATTCGTTGAATGTGGAATTTCCTTAAAAGTGGATTTGTTAACTCGGAGTTTTACAACATCATCTAGTTTGTGGAATGCATAATATCTGAGATGTCAGTCAGCCTCCAGCTCTCAGCTGATATATGACTACAGAGTGGCAAGTTAAGTGTTTATCATTTTTTGTGTTTTTCATCGTAAAATATTTATTAAATTTTGTGCATGTTTTTCTGATTAAAAGGTTCAAGCTGACATTTTTGTAAATGTAAATTCATTCAGTCTGTTGCACAGTAGTTGCTTACTGAACAGCCAGCTACATAACTCATTAACGCATCTGCATCCATTGACGACACATCAGGAAGGTAGCAAGTTGAATATTTAGAATTCTGTCTGCTTTTATAGTTTACACATCTTCAGTTATTCTTGTTAGGACAGCTAGGATATATGCATGTTATTTGCGGATGTAAGAAGGGCTGGCCACAGTTTGCAAGCAGCTGAATGCTCTTTTGGCTGTGGCCAGTCACCTTCAGGCTGCTGCCTTGGGGTGTAATGGTGGCAGGGTGTGTCGCATGGGACTCCTCAGGTGTTGCTTATTTTGCCTACAGGCTCTGCTTCCGAGGCACCTCCAAGTGCACCCAATGCAGTGGTTCCACCCTCACAGCAGGGTGAATGGTGAGTGGTAATGATTTCGTGGAGGGCCAGTGTGGAGACTGGTCACCTGGCCTCACCCATACACTCTGTGAGTGGATAGGTGGCTGCTCCTTCAGCAGGGACTGGAGGGCAGGGGTTTACTAGTTATTGGGAGCGCCAAAGTTAGATGTGTTATGGAACCCCTTGGGCAGATAGCATTCAGGGCTGGAAAAAAAGCTGATATGGGTTTGGTATGTCTTCCGTGGGGGGCCTCATCCAACGAAGATGTGGTGGTGGCCTTGCCTGCAGATATCAAGAGTGGAGGATGCAGTCGTCTGCACGTTGTAGCTCACACCGGCACCGACGGTGCCTGTTGCATGGCTTCTGAGGCAATCCCCAGTTTGTACAGGCATCTGGCAGAGATAGTGAAGAATGCTGGCCTCTTCCATGGGGTGCAAGCAGCTCTTACAATTTGCAGCATTGCTCCCAGAGTAGACCTGGGTCCTTCGGTTTGGAGGTGTGTGGAGGGTCTCAACCAAAGGCTTCGTCGACTCTGTGACGGTCTTGGCTGCAGGTTTCTAGACCTGCATTATCGTGTGGGGATTTGTAGGACTCCCCTTGATAGGTCAGGAGTGCACTACACAAAGGAAGCAGCTACTCGGGTGGCAGAGTACCTGTGGAGTGCACATGAGGACACGTCAACTATCATTATTTCATCACTGAACTGTCAAAGTATTCTTAATAAAGTTCTCGAATTTACTGCCCTCCTTGAAAGTTCTTATGCTCATATTATTATTGGATATTGGGACTGAAAGCTGGCTGAAACCCAAAGTGGAAATCCCTGAGATATTTAGCAAATCATGGAATGTTTATCAGAAAGACAGATTAGAGGCCATAGGAGCGATAGTGTTCATTGCAGTTGACTAAAATATTGTCTCTTGTGAAGTCGAGGTTGAGTGTGGCAGCGAAGTTATCTGGTCACATATAAGAGGTGTAAGTCAACCCAATTTAATTGTTGGATTTGTTTTATCGACCACCCTATTCTTCTGCGACAGTTCTAGTCATTCAAAGAAAGCCTATTGTCCACAGCGCATAATTACTCGGATCATGCAATACTAGTTGGAGGCGACTTTATCCTAATGAGTATAGACTGGGATGTCCATGGATTAATTGCAGGAGGGGGTGGGGTTAAAGACAGACAATCATGCAAAATACTTTTGAACACATTTTCTGAAATCTGTCTTAGGCAGTTAGCTCATCAGCCCACATGCAATGGAAATATCTTAGACCTTGTAGCTGCGACAGGCCGGACCGTATCACTAATGTCAGTGTAGGAACAGGGATTAGCAATTACAATGTCATATAGCAACTATGACTATGAAGGTTAATAAATCAGTCAAGAAGACTAGGAGAGTGTTTGTGCTAAATACACTCCTGGAAATTGAAATAAGAACACCGTGAATTCATTGTCCCAGGAAGGGGAAACTTTATTGACACATTCCTGGGGTCAGATACATCACATGATCACACTGACAGAACCACAGACACATAGACACAGGCAACAGAGTATGCACAATGTCGGCACTAGTACAGTGTATATCCACCTTTCGCAGCAATGCAGGCTGCTATTCTCCCATGGAGACGATCTTAGAGATGCTGGATGTAGTCCTGTGGAACGGCTTGCCATGCCATTTCCACCTGGCGCCTCAGTTGGACCAGCGTTCGTGCTGGACGTGCAGACCGCGTGAGACGACGCTTCATCCAGTCCCAAACATGCTCAATGGGGGACAGATCCGGAGATCTTGCTGGCCAGGGTAGTTGACTTACACCTTCTAGAGCACGTTGGGTGGCACGGGATACATGCGGACGTGCATTGTCCTGTTGGAACCGCAAGTTCCCTTGCCGGTCTAGGAATGGTAGAACGATGAGTTCGATGACGGTTTGGATGTACCGTGCACTATTCAGTGTCCCCTCGACGACCACCAGAGGTGTACGGCCAGTGTAGGAGATCGCTCCCCACACCATGATGCCGGGTGTTGGCCTTGTGTGCCTCGATCGTATGCAGTCCTGATTATGGCGCTCACCTGCACGGCGCCAAACACGCATACGACCATCATTGGCACCAAGGCAGAAGCGACTCTCATCGCTGTAGACGACACGTCTCCATTCGTCCCTCCATTCATGCCTGTCGCGACACCACTGGAGGCGGGCTGCACGATGTTGGGGCGTAGCCCAGCATCATGGAGACGGTTGCGAATGGTCCTCGCCGATACCCCAGGAGCAACAGTGTCCCCAATTTGCTGGGAAGTGGCGGTGCAGTCCCCTACGGCACTGTGTAGGATCCTACGGTCTTGGCGTGTATCCGTGCGTCGCTGCGGTCCAGTCCCAGGTCGATGGGCACGTGCACCTTCCGCCGACCACTGGCGACAACATCGATGTACTGTGGAGACCTCACGCCCCACGTGTTGAGTAATTCGGCGGTACGTCCACCCGGCCTCCCCCATGCCCACTATACGCCCTCGCTCAAAGTCCGTCAACTGCACATACGGTTCACGTCCACGCTGTCGCGGCATGCTACCAGTGTTAACTACTGCGATGGAGCTCCGTATGCCACGGCAAACTGGCTGACACTGACGACGGCGGTGCACAAATGTTGCGCAGCTAGCGCCATTCGACGGCCAACACCGCGGTTCCTGGTGTGTCCGCTGTGCCGTGCGTGTGATCATTGCTTGTACAGCCCTCTCGCAGTGTCTGGAGCAAGTATGGTCGGTCTGACACACCAGTGTCAATGTGTTCTTTTTTCCATTTCCAGGAGTGTAGAACAAATAAGCAGTTATTAGCATTTCACTTAGTGAATTGGTATCACTTAGTTCCAGTAAGATGGATGTAGAGGAATTATGGGCAAAGTTTAAACAGACTGTAAATCGTGGTCTGGAGAGTTATGTGCCTAGTAAGTGCATAAAGGATGGAAAAGACCCACCATGGTTTAATAATGAAATCTGGAGGATACTGAGGAAGCAGAAGCTGTTGCACTCTCAGTTTAAAAGGGAACACACAATTGATGATAAACAAAGGTAGTAGAGATTCGGGCCTCTGTGAAAAGATCTGTGTGCAAAGCATACAACAACTACTACCACCATTATAACTTAGCAAAAGACCTGACAGAGAACACGAGGAAATTGTAGTCTTATGTAAGGTCGCTAAGCAGGTATAAGGCTTCCATTCAGGCCCTTGTTGATCGATCTGGCAGTTGAAGATAGCAAAACAAAAGCCGGTGTTTTAAATTTCATGTATAAGAAATCACACACACAGGAGAACCGTACAAACATACTGTCATATGACCATCGGACAGACTCCCATATGGATGACATAGTAATTAGCATCCCTGGTATGAGAAACAACTGAAAGATTTGAAAGCAGATAAATCACCTGGCCTGGATGGCTTCCCAGTTCGATTTTACAAAGAGTACTCTACAGCAATGGCTCCTTACGTAGCTGCCATGTATGGTGAATCTCTCGCCCAGCACAACTGAAAAAAGGTGCAGGTTACTCCAGTCTATAAGAAGGGTAAAAGAACAGACCCACAACATCACAGACCAATATCCCTACCTTGTGTTTGCTGCAGAAGCCTTGAACATGTTGTCAGTTTGAATATAATAAACTTTCTGAAGACTGAGAAGCTTATATCCATGAGACAACATCATTTTAGAAAGCATCACTCATGCAAAACTCAGCTTGCCCTTTACTCGCATGATATATTTCTAGATTTCTGGAAAGCATTTGACATAGTGCCCTGCTGCACGCTGGCTCGAAGACTATTTAAATTATTGAACCCAGTGTGTTGTCCTCAATGGTGAGCGTTCATCATCGTCAGGAGTGCCCCAGGGAAATGTGATAGGACTGCTGTTGTTCTCTATATACATAAGTGATTTAAATAAAATAGAAAGAAACTTTCACATGGGAAAAATATATTAAAAACAAAGATTCCAAGACTTACCAAGCGGGAAACTGCCGGTAGACAGGCACAATAAATAAAACACACAAACACACACACAGAATTTCTAGCTTTCCCAACCGACGGTTGCTTCTTCAGGAAAGAGGGAAGGAGAGGGAAAGACGAAAGGATGTGGGTTTTAAGGGAGAGGGTAAGGAGTCATTCCAATCCCAGGAGCGGAAAGACTTACCTTAGGGGGAAAAAAGGACAGGTGTACACTCGCGCACACACACACACATACCCATCCGCACATACACAGACACAAGCAGACATTTCATACATGATTTGGTGGACAGGGTGGGAAGCAATCTGCAGTTGATTGCTGCTGATGTTGTGGTGTATGGTAAGCTGTAAAAGTTGAGTGACTGTTGGAAGATACAAGATAACTTGGGAGAAAATTCCAAAAATTTCCAGTCGGTGTGATGAACGGCAGCTAGCCCTAAACGTGGAAAAATGCAAGCTAATGTAGTTGAGTAGGAAGATCAAACCTGTAATGTTCAGATACAGTGTTGCTAGTGTCCTGCTTGACACAGTCAAGTTGTTTAATTATTATCTGGGAGTAATGTTGCAAAGTGATGTGAAATGGAGGAAGCATGCGAGAACTGTGGTAGGGAAGGCAAATGGTTGACTTCACTTTATTGGGAGAATTTTAGGAAATAGTGGTTCACGTGTAAAGGAGACTGCATATAGGATGCTGGTGCGACCTTTCTGCTCTAGTGTTTGGGATCCATGCCAGGTCAGATTGAAGGAAGACATGAAAGCAATTCCGAGGCAGGCTGCTAGATTTGTTACCAGTAGGTAACATGTAAGTGTTACAGGGACACTTTGGGAACTTAAATGAGAATCCTTGGAGGGAAGGCAACATTCTTTTCGAGGAACACTATTGAGAAAATTTAGAGAATTGCCATTTCAAGCTGACTGCCAAACGATATTACAGCTGCAAACACACATTGTGCATAAGGACCACACAGATAAAGTACGAGAAATTGGAGCTCATATGGAGGCAAGTAGACAGTTGTTTTTTTCTCGCTCTATTTGCGAGTGGAACAGGAAAGGAAATGGCTAATAGTGGTACAGGGTACCCTCTGCCATGCAATATATGGTGGCTTGCAGAGTATCTGTGTAGAAGTACATGTAGAAAGACTTGACTATAGATCTTGAATGTTCAACTACATCTCATACACGACAACAGAGTAACGTTATATTATATCAGCAGAAAATTAAGTTAAGAGAACTAATAAATTGTGAGACAGAAGTACTGACCACTACTTACTTCCTGGAGTCCACCTTTGGAGATCAGTTGTCACTGTGTCTGTCGGCTAGGATCTGGATTTGATTGCCAGTACTGCTAGGGATTTTTCTTTTGTGGGAGAACTGGTACAGGGAGCACCCAGCCTCTTGAGGCCAATATAGTGGTTACTTAAATGAGAAACAGCAGCTCCAAGTGGTAGATGATGGTGGTGGTGGTGGTGGTGGTGGTGGTGGTGATGTGGCAGCTGGTTGGTCCCAGTTGGTCCATCAGGACCAGAACACAGAGTTGCATATATTACTTACCTTCAGGAGGTGAAATGTCTAGTACTGCCAATACAAAAACAAATTATAAAAGTAAAAGGACACACTTTTGAGCTTTTGGAACAAAACTTTCCTTCTTCAGGAAGAGCATAGGACTAGATCGAGGAAGGTTAAGGTTACTCAGACTCCAGGATGAGATGGTCTTACCTGTAGTGGAGATGAGGGTAGGCAAAAGTGAGGGACAGACATCAAAGAGACCTAATCCAGCATTACTTACTAATGTAGTATTTTTGACCTCGTACTCTCTTTGATGCCTCCCTCTGAATCTTTACCTACCCTCGTGTCTACTACTGGCGGATCCCTGTCATCTTGGGTACGAGTGACCTTAAGCATCCTCAGTCTACCCCTCTCTCCTCCCCGAGGAAGAAACTTCTAGATCAGAAAGTTAGGAAGTGTGTCACCTTTAGTTTTATATGTGTCTATCAGAAGTGCTACACATTTTGCCTCCTGTTGGTAAGCACTGGCCAGCTATTCTGTCTCATGATTTATGAACATTTTATTATGTTTGTCACATTTTTTTTACTGACAGGAGGCTGTGTCGTAAATATGTTGATGGCATTTGGTGGTTTTATACTGATAGTATTTCATAGTGTAGTTCTCAGACATGTACATGTGTAAAATTTGTTCCAGAAATCATAGTTCTTCTGGTGATATTACACACACTACAAGATTTATTGCCTTAGCCAGAGTTGGAAACAGACAAAAAGAGAAATGGTTATATGCACTGAGTATTGATCCCATTGAAAAAATGAGAGCAATGGAGTTGTATCAACAGACAACTGACCAGACTGAGTGCCCTTACAGTGGAAGTATGCTGTTACCAAGCATCACACAGAATAAAGAAGTAAGTGGCATCTTTGTAAATATGTAGATATATCTCATAATTCTAGTAAGAAAAGCTCTGGCAGAATGAAAATAATTTAGGAGTTATGGAAACCATTCATCAAATAGCATAAGCATTGAGTCATCGACAGGCACACACAAAGGAGAATGAAAGCTTTGTTAGCTTTTGGAAGAATACCTTTGATGAGCTAGAGTAAAATATACACACAAAAACAAACACATGTGCCTGAACACTTACATTATTCCAGTAATTTTCGGGTTTGCAGTCGGATCCCATCAACATTCTGCCACGATATTTTGGCCCCGATATGTCCGGCCATCCTCAGATGAGCAGACGAAGTACTGAATAGACCTGATGCAGTCATGGTATTTATAGCGAATTCTGCACATGCGAAACGTACTGGCAGTTTACAGCGTATGCATTAGTAGGTGACATGCGCGAGGCAGTCAAGTAGTGTGTGTTGCCCTCAGTGGTGAAGTAAAAGCAGTGTAATCACTGGGTATCGACTGAGCTTGCTGATTCCACTGTGACCGCATAATGTTACTAATTGGATTCCAATTTTTATCCAGTTGAAAGCCATTATCACAATTCATTAAATTGTCAGCAAGACGTATTTCCACGGATTCTTTGATTACAGAGTCCCAGAAGCTGGAAACCGGTGCTAAAATTTTGATGTCATTGTATTCCATTAAATGTCCCATGGAAATGCAGTGTTCTGCTACTGCTGATTTTAAGGGTTGCCGCAGATGGGTGTGTCTTTCGTGTTGTACACAGCGTTCCTGGACCATTCGTGTAGTCTGACCAATATATGCCAAGCCACACTCACAGGGAATTTTATAAACACTCGCCTTCCTCAATTGTCAATCATCTTTAATGGATCCGGCTAAGGTTCTGATCTTTGCTGGTGGATGGAAGATGACATTAACATTATTCTTCCTAAGCAATCTGCCTATTTTAGAAGATACGTTGCCAGCAAATGAAAGGAACACAGTTGATTTATAGTCATCAGTCTCCTCAGAATGTTGCTTCTTATTATTATAATTGTGCATGGCCTTCCATATTTGATATGAAGTATAGCCATTCTCTTTAAAAAACTTCTCCAGATGCACTAATTCTTCGTGAAGGCTATCAGCATCCAATATTACATGCGCCAGTGGTTTGTGCGGGGTGATGGCAGCTGAACAGCTGAAGATGTAGATCTGCATGTTTGAATTTTCTCTACACCCAATGTACCAAAGATCCATCATTCTTATGGCGTACTAACATGTCTTAAAAGGGTAAAGTCCCATATTTTTCAATCCCCATAGTAAACTTGATGTTCTCATGTAAAGAGTAAAATATCAAAGGAGTTTTTCCAGTTCTTGTCTGCCATGAGGTCATACAATGAAAGTATCACCTACGTAAAGCCAAAAGACCATAGGCTTTAAGATGGCAGACTCAAGAGCTTTCTCCTCAGAGCCTTCCACAAAAAGATGACGCAGGGGACAAGGGACTCCCCATGGTGACACCGTCAGTTTGTTAAAAAAATTCGTTATTAAATAAAAAATAAGTTGAGGAGAGAGTATGTTCAAATAAAGCCATCAAATCATCACTGAACAAGTTACCAATAAGATGTAGTGAGTCAAATAAAGACACTTTGGTGGAAAGTGTGACCACATTGATGCTAACTAGCAAATGTGAGCTGCTTAGTTTAACAGTCTTGATAAAATTCTTGGAATTACGTATATGGTGGCAGCACTTACCCACATACGGCTTGAGCAAGTAGGTCAGATGTTTTGCAGTCGAATAAATAGAAGCACCAATATTAGTCACTATCAATCGTAGTGGAACGCCATCCTTGTGAATCTTCGGCAGCCCATACAGTCTTAGTGGAACAGCAGTGTGTGGTCTCGGCCTCTTGACGTGTTTAGGTAAAGAACTATTGTTCAAAAGAGTATCGGTTTTTCTGGATATACGGCCCGTTGGGTCCTTATTGACTTTGTGGTACATAGAATCACTTAGTTCACTATATATCTTCTCATTGTATGCTTCCCATGTCAGAAGGACCATAGCATTACCCTTATCAGCATAGAGTACGACTGTACCAATATTTTCATGGGGGTTGCGAAGAGCAGCTCTTTCCGCTGGAGAGATGTTGCTCTATCGCGGTGCACATTTCAGCAAGGTACGACATGATTCCGATCGAATTTCGTCTGCAGAATACTCTGAAAGAGGTCTAATAGCATCCTCAGTAGAACTGATGAGATCCATTAAAGGAGGTGCAGAAGGTGTAGGAGCAATGTTTGCTTTGACACGTGGTCCTGACACTGATGGTATAGGATAAGCTGTAGCAAGACTGGAATAGGATATGCTGGGGTGGGTGAATTGGGCAGCTTTTACACCTGAGTGTTCCACAAGAATATGACCCTTGTGCGAAGAAGTTGTGATTGGGAATGGCATAATGGTGGATCAGGTTGGTTGGGTGTCAGAATATCGCTTTAGGAGGGGCGGAAAGGATCTAGGGTAGGATGTCCATCATTCTCAGATGTGATGATCTTTATTTAAAGCCCTGGTGAAGGAAATGGTTCAGTTGCTCCAGTCCAGAATGATATGTGGTGTTGAGGGGGGTGCTCCCATACAGCATAGCTACCCATGAGTGGTTTATCTGCAGTGATGAGAATTCCCTTGCCCAGTATTCTGAGGTTATCACAAAGACCTTCACAGATAGGTACTTTCCCCAAACCTGGCCTACAAACAGATCTTTTGTGCCATATCCTTACACACTCCAATCCTCCCACCACCCTCAAGAATCAGCTGTAAGGGAGGCACCCACTCATCACCCAATATCACCCTGGAATGGAACAACTGAACTGTATCCTTCACCAGAGCTTTGATTGTCTGTCATCAAGGCCAGAAATGGGGGTCATATCCAACCTTTCCCACCCCTCTGAAAGTTATATTCTGTTCCCACTAAACATATCCATCATCCTTGTCCATCCTTGTGGAACACCCAGGTGCAAGACCTGCCTGATTCATCCACCCAGCACATCATACTCCAGTCCTGTCAGAGGCTTACCCTATCCCATCGAAGGCAGAGCCAAGTCTCAAAGCAGCCATGTCATATACCAGCTCTGCTACAATCACTGCACAGTCCACTATGTGGACATGACCACCAACCAGCTGCCCATCAGAATGGATGGCCACCACCAAATTGTGGCCAAGAACAGAGTTGACCACCAAGTTGCGCAACACAGTGCTGAGCACAGCATACTTGAGTTCAATGACTTCTTCACAATCCGTCCCATCTGTATCCTCCTTCCGAGCACCAGCTTTTCTGAACTACATAGTTGGGAGTTATCCTTGCGACACACCCTTCACCCCTGCAATTATCTTAGCCCCAATTTCTGCTAACTTGCTATATCCACACCCTCTACCCTCCAGTTTCCCCTTCCTCTCTCCTGTCATCCTCTCCCAGTCCATGCTTCCACGTCACCTTCCTGGTGCACCTCATGTCACCAGCTCCAGTGCCTGTGTGCCACGTGCCTAGCTCCATGTACCTGCCACACTTCCTCCTGTGTTCCTAGCCTGCTCACCTTCTGTCTCCCTCTGAGCTGCTAGCTACCTGCCCCCAACCCCTTCCAACGTGCTTCCAGCCTCTTTCTCCCTCTACTGACTCCACCCGACACAACATCCACTCCTGAACACCTGCCAAACTGCAACATCAGCATTGTGCGTGCGTGCGTGCGTGTGTGCGTGTGCGTGTGCGTGTGCGTGTGCGTGTGTGTGTGTGTGTGTGTATGTGTGTGTGTGTGGGTGTGCATGCGTGCGTGCGTGCGTGCGTGTGGGTTTAAGAAAAGGATTTATTATTTCCCTATTATAATGTGACATAGTTGGAAACTATAATAGAAGAACTGTAAGACGTATTCCCAGAAGACAGAAGATATCCAGTCTCATTATTCAGCAGAAGTGGAATGGTAGAAAACATAAAGAGTTTCTGATACTGGAGAAAGTCTAAAGGTTTTGATAAAAATAACATTAATGAAATCTCTTGTGAATAGAGTACTACAAAAAGAAAATACTTTGAAATTTTGTTCAGGAAGAGTGAAGTGTTTAGATTCAGTTTTGTTATTGAAAAATTCTCAAGCCACCTTCATGGTTTTCAATTGAGTAACGTTTTACCATTATCTCATTTTATTAGATGTATGGCACTATCAATCATTCAGGTAATTACCAAGTTGCTCTAACTATTGTCAATGATAGCACCTCATGTCTCAGTCAGAAAAGCAAACTGGATCAGTTGCTCTTAATTTGTGACTCCTGACTCTTTTTTTAGAGTTTTATTGTATTGAACTGTTTGGGCTCTGGATTTGTATTTGGCTGTAGATGATTTCAGATTCGTATCTGGCCATCATGATGTAAATTGCTGGCACTAACATTTATTGATCTTAGGTAATAGAGACAAAGCTTGGTTACTTCACATCTTCCCATGATCCGCTGAGTATTGGTAAGATGTAAAACTTTTAATTTCTGTATTCCTCATTCTCTTCATCCATCATCTCAGTAATCATTTACATATTTTAGCCGCCAAAGACAGAATCTTTGATTGTAAATATCTAAAATAAAGTCAAACATTTTTATTGCTGCTACCATTCATTCTATCAATTGTATCTTCATAAATTAAAGAAATTCCTTATACTTTATGATGATCTTTATTAAGATATACATAAAGTACCATTTTAATATATGTGTTTACAAAATGTTTGAGTGTGTATAGCAATAAAAACTCAACGTTTCAAATTGTTGGTCGTCTTAAATAACTACATTTACATTTTCATCTCCATCTAGATACTCTCCAAGTCATGGTATGGTGCATACCAGAGGGTACCTTGTACCACTACTAATTGTTTCCTTTTCTGCTGCACTCACAAATAGAGTGAGGGAAAAACAACTATCTGTATGCCTCCAAATGAGCTCTAATATCTTGCACCTTATTTTTTTTATCCTAAGGAACAATGTATGTTAGCGGCTGTAGGATCATGTGCAGGCAGCTTCAAATGATGGTTCTTTAAATTTTCTCAATAGTGCTTCTTGAAAACAATGTTGCCTTCCATCCAGGGATTCCCATTGGAGTTCCCGAAGCATCTTTGTAACAATTACATGTTGTTCTTATCTACCAGTAACAAGTATAGCAGCTTGCCTCTGAATTTCTTTAATGTGTTCCATCAATCTGACCAGGTATAGATCCCAAACACTCAAGCAGTACTCAAGAATAGGTTGCACCAGCATCCTATATGCAGTCTCCTTTACAGGTGAACCACTCTTTCCTAAAACCCTCTAAATAAACTGAAGTCAACCATTCTCCTTCCCTACTACAGCACCACATGCTCATTCCATGACATATCACTTTGCAGTCTTACACCCAGATATTTAAATGACTTGACTGCGCCAATCAGGACACTAGTAATACTGTATCCAAATGTTTCAGTTTTGTTCTTTCTACTCATCCATGTTAATTTACATTTTTCCACATTAAGAGCTAACTGTCATTCATCACACCAACTAGAAATTTTGTCTAAGTTATCTTGTATCTTCCTACAGTCAATCAACTTCGACACCTTACCGTACCACACAGCATCATCAGCAAACAACCTCATATTGCTGCCTACCATGTCTGCCAAATCATTTATGTATAGAGAGAACAACGGTGGTCCTATCATGCTTCCCTGGGCACTAGAAGACGATACCCTTGTCTTTGATGAACACTCGCCATTGAGGACAACATACTGGGTTCTATTTATTAAAAAGTCTTTGAGCCACTCGCAGAATTGTGAACTTTTTCCTCACACTTGTACCTTCATTAACAGCCTGCAGTGGGGCACTGTTTTAAATAATTTCTGGAAATTTAAAAATGTGGAATCTACCTGTTGCCATTCATCCATACTTTGCAGTATATCGTGAGAAAAGGGCAAGCTAAGTTTCGCATGAGCGATGCTTTCTAAAACCATGCTGATTCATGAACATAAGCTTCTCAGTCTCAAGAAAGTTTATTATATTCAAACTGAGAAAATGTTAAAGGATTCTGCAGCAAACCAAAGTTAGGGATATTTGTCTTTAATTTTCTGGGTTCATTCTTTTACCCTTTTTATACACTCGAGTCACCTGTGCTTTTTTCTAGTCACTCAGGACTTTGTGTTCGGGGAGAGATTTGTGATAAATGCAGACTAGCTAAGTGGCCAGTGCCATAGAGTACTCTTTTTAAAACCAAATTGGGATTCATCTGCACCTGTTCATTTATTTGCTTTCAGATCTTTCTGTTGTCGCTCTCTTCAACGAATGCTCATTACTATGTCATCCATATGGCAGTCTGCCAAATGGTCAAATGATGGCATGTTTGCGTGATTCTCTAGTGTGAACGATTTCTTTAATGTGAAATTTAAAACTTTGGCTTTCGTTTTTCTATCTTCAACTGCCACGCCAGACTGATCTACAAGGGCTGAATTGAAGCATTTCTCTGGTAAAAGTAGATTTTGGAGGAGAAAATGTCAAAAAAATTTCTCATTTGGCTGATGAACACTTAATAACATTTCATTGTATAATTTCTTGGGGCAATTCTTCACTAGGAAAGAAAGTAGTCAGGCAGCAGCAGTAGCAAGATGCAGCAACAGGGAACTAATCAATTTTGTGATATTTTTTGAGTTCGTAACCAGTAGCAAATTGTATAGTTTCATCTGTATGCTTACGCAGTTAAGTTTCTTGAGTTTTTGCATGTTAATTTAATATTTAATAGACTCAGTTCTTGCGTTTTTGGTAGAATCAGAAAGTAAACTGATTTTGTCATACATTACAAGTTCCTAATCAGGGCCAAATTATTTAGTCTCACCTGAGTGCTTTGGTAGTTCAGTTTCTGAATCTGTGCATGTTAATCTAATTTTTAGACAAAGTTCATGTGTTTTCCTCTGTGTCTACGGTAGAGTTCTCTAACGCATGTCGATAGGCCTTGTTTGTCTGTGTAGTGTAGTTTTCCACAATCTTTATAATGGATGGGGACTGTGATTGCTGTGTGTGGATGTGAGCCGAGTTGGTGTCACTTCTCTCTCAGCTCCAAGCTGTGATGGATTTGGTTACACAACTTGAAGTTGCAATTGATGTGCATCACTGTTGTGGATCATTTGTGGGGTTCCCACAGACATCCAGCATGTCTGAATCTGCTCTTCTGTCTGCACCTGTGGCCAGCCCAGTTACTACTCAGTCTGAGGTTGAGCCCTCACCTGTGGTGGAGTGGGATGTCACCTCAGAGCATGGCAGGCAGAGAAAGACTTCCGAGGCGCCACACCTAAGGTCTTCCAGGGTAGTCTGACAAATAGGTTACAGGTGTTGTCTGTAGTTGACACTGCCAGTCAGCCAGATTTAGTGGCTTGTTCTGTTGCAGAGGAAATGTCTCTGCCTGCAAGAAGAGGGCAGTCACAGAGGATTGGGCTATTGGTAGTTGGGAGCTCCAGTGTTAGGTGTGTTACGGGATCCCTTAGGGACATCGTTGCCAAGGAAGGGAAGAAAGCCAAGGTGTACTCAGTGTGCATACTGAGTAGAATCATTCCTGGCATGGAATGGTTTCTTCCGGATGCCTGAGGAGCTCATGGTGCAGCCAACCATGAGTGGCGGCTTACATCACTACCAATTACGTGTGTTGCTTTAGATTGGAGAGGTTCTCTCTAGTTTCGAGCAGGTAACAGAAGTTGTAAAGGCTGCCAGTCTGGCTTGTGAGATGAAAGCAGAGCTCACCATTTGCAGCATGGTTGACAGGATCGATTTCGGACTTCTGGTACAGAGCCGAGTGGAGGTTCTGAAACAGACACACAGATTCTGTAGGCTGCATATTCCTCGACTTGCACCATAGGATGGTTGGCGTTCAGGTTCTACTGAATAGGTTAGGAGACCACTACATTCAGGAGGTGGCTACACAGATCCAAAAAAATTGAGACCCAAGCAGTGATTAAGTACTTCATAAAGAAAGGTATGAAATCAAAGGACATTCATGCCAATTTCCAGAATACACTGGTGGACTCTGCACTTTCATATTCAACTTTTGCCAAGTGGACACACTGGCCACTGTGGCCAAGTGGTTCTAGGCGCTTCAATCCGGATCCGTGGTGCTGTTACAGTCGCAGATTTGAATCCTGCCTTGGGCATTGATGTGTGTGATGTCCTTAGGTTAGTTAGGTTTAAGTACTTCTAAGTATAGGGGACTGATGACCTCACATGTTAAGTCCCATAGTGCTTAGAGCCATTTGAACCAAGTGGCCAAATCAATTTAAATTTGGTTGGGAGAGCTTAGATGATGATCCATGCAGTGGTCGGCCAAGATGTATCACTATTCCAGAAATCATTGCAAAAGTGCACAAAATGGTCATGGAGGATCACTGATTGAAAGTGCATGAAATTTCTCATGCTTGCCAGATGTCATGTGAAAGGGTATATCACATTTGAATTGAAGAACTGGAAATGAAAGAGAGGGCCCCGACTCTTGATGCTATATCAAAAACACATGAGAATGGACATATAGGAACAGTTTTCGGCCCGTTTTAGGAGAAATGAAAAAGATATTTTGCATCAGTTTGTGATCATAGATGAAACTTGGGTGCACTACTATACCCCAGAGACAAAACAACACTCAAAGCAGTGGAAACATGCTGATTCTCCGCCACTAGAGAATGCAAAGACAATTTCTTTTGCAGGAAAGGTCATGGTATCAGTGTTCTAGGATACAAAGGGGATTCTTTTTGTAGATTATCTCACCACTGGGCAAACAATTACTGGAGAATACTATGCTAACCTCCTGGAAAGGAAGTAAGTCATCTCTCATCAAGACAATGCGCACACGCACACAGGTGCCATCACCATGGCAAAATTACATGAACTGAGGTATGAATTGTTGCCACGCCCACCTTATTCACCTGATATGTCTTCGTCAAACTTCCATCTCTTCCCAAAACTGAAAATTTTTCTTGGTTCATGAAGATTCACTTCAAACGAAGAATTGATAGCCGGAGTTGGCAACTGTTTTGCAGGCCTGGAGGAAACTCATTTTTCATATGTGATCAAGGCACTGGAACATCATTGGACCCGGTGAATTAATCTACTAGGAGACTACTTTTAAAATGAAAATAGTTTCAGTGATGTACGTACTTTTTTCCTATCGCATTTCGAGAACTTTTCAAACCACCCTTATAATAATGAGCTTCAAAGTGAATGCCGAGATTATTAAACACAGGGTTGTCATAGCGAGATTGAATATTGTCACCCCCAAATCCTCCAAAAATAAACGAAAAATATTCCGATTCAGAAAAGCAAATAAAAATTCGCTTGATGCCTTCCTGAGAGGCAATCTACATTCCTTCCAAATTAACATTGTAAGTGTAGACCAGGTTTGTCTTAAATTCGAAGAAATAATATTGACAGCAGTTGAGATTTTTATCCGAAATAATTAAAAAAAGACTGAACTGATCCCACATGGTACACAAAACAGGTCAGAACAATGTTGCAGAAACAACGAAAAAAGCATGCCAAAATTAAATAAACCCAAAATCCTAAAGATTGGGAATCTAAGATCAAAAGGTAACATGGATTTAAATGTGAATTGCTTTAATAGTTTCCACAATGAAACATTGTCTCAAAAGTTGGCGCAAAATCCAAAGAGATTCTGGACATATGTAAAGTTTGCTAGCAGCAAGACACAATCAGTGCCTTCTCTTTGCAACAGCAATGGAAATATTATCAATGAAAGTGCTCCCAAAGCAGAATTATTTAACACAGTGTACTGAAATTCCTTCACCAAAGAAGATAGAGTAAATATTACAGAATTCGAGTCAAGAACAGCTGCTAATATGAGTAACTTAGAAGTAAATATCCCCAGGGTAGTGAAGCAACTTAAATCACTTATTAAAATCAAGTCTTCCTTTCTGGACTATAGACCTTTCAGAGTGTTGTTGTTGTGGTCTTCAGTCCTGAGACTGGTTTGATGCAGCTCTCCATGCTACTCTATCTTTTGCAAGCTTCTTCATCTCCCAGTACCTACTGCAACCTACATCCTTCTGAATCTGCTTAGTGTAGTCATCTCTTGGTCTCCCTCTACGATTTTTACCCTCCACCCTGCCCTCTAATACTAAATTGGTGATCCCTTGATGCCTCAGAACATGTCCTACCAACCGATCCCTTTATCTGGTGAAGTTGTGCCACAAACTTCTCTTCTCCCCAATCCTATTCAATACTTCCTCATTAGTTATGTGATCTACCCATCTAATCTTTTTTCTTCTGTAGCACCACATTTCGAAAGCTTCTATTCTCTTCTTGTCCAAACTAGTTATCGCCCATGTTTCACTTCCATACATGGCTACACTCCATACAAATACTTTCAGAAATGACTTCCTGGCACTTAAATCTATACTTGATGTTAACAAATTTCTCTTCTTCAGAAACACTGTCCTTGCCATTGCCAGTCTACATTTTATATCCTCTCTACTTCGACCATCATCAGTTATTTAGCTCCCCAAATAGCAAAACTCCTTTACTAATTTAAGTGTCTCATTTCCTAATCTAATTCCCTCTGCATCACCCGACTTTATTCGACTACATTACATTATCCCCATTTTGCTTTTGTTGATGTTCATCTTATATCCTCCTTTCAAGACACTATCCATTCCGTTCAGCTGCTCTTCCAAGTCCTTTGCTGTCTCTGACAGAATTACGATGTCATCGGCGAACCTCAACATTTTTATTTCTTCTCCATGGATTTTAATACCTACTCTGAATTTTTCTTTTGTTTCCTTCACTGCTTGCTCAATGTACAGACTGAATAACATCGGGGAGAGACTACAACCCTGTCTCACTCCTTTCCCAACCACTGCTTCCCTTTGGTGTCCCTCGACTCTTATAACTGCCATCTGGTTTCTGTATTGTAAATAGCCTTTCGCTCCCTGTATTTTATCCCTGCTACCTTCAGAATTTGAAAGATATTATTCCAATGAACATTGTCAAAAGCTTTCTCTCAGTCTACAAATGCTAGAAACGTAGGTTTGCCCTTCCTTAATCTAGCTTCTAAGATAAGTCGTAGGGACAGTATTACCTCACGTGTTCCAGCATTTCTACGGAATCCAAACTGATCTTCCCCGACGTCGGCTTCTACTAGTTTTTCCATTCGTCTGTAAAGAATTCGCGTTAGTATTTTGCAGCTGTGACTTATCAAACTGATAGTTCGGTAATTTTCACATCTGTCAACACCTGCTTTCTTTGGGATTGGAATTATTATATTCTTCTTGAAGTCTGAGGGTATTTCACCTGTCTCATACATCTTGCTCACCAGATGGTAGAGTTTTGTCAGGACTGGCTCTCCCAAGGCCGTCAGTAGTTCCAATGGAATGTTGTCTACTCCGGGGGCCTTGTTTCGACTCAAGTCTTTCAGTGCTCTGTCAAACTCTTCACGCAGTATCGTATCTCCTATTTCATCTTCATCCTCTTCCATTTCCATAATTTTGTCCTCAAGTACATTGCCCGTGTATAGACCCTCTATATACTCCTTCCACCTTTCTGCTTTTCCTTCTTTGCTTAGAACTGGGTTGCCATCTGAGCTCTTGATGTTCATACAAGTGGTTCTCTTATCTCCAAAGATCTCTTTAATTTTCCTGTAGGCAGTATCTATCTTACCCCTAGTGTGAGAAGCCTCTACATCCTTACATTTGTCCTCTAGTCATCCCTGCTTAGCCATTTTGCACTTCCTGTTGATATCATTTTTGAGACGTCTGTATTCCTTGTTGCCTGCTTCATTTACTGCATTTTTATATTTTCTCCTTTCGTCAATTAAATTCAATATTTCTTCTGTTACCCAAGGATTTCTACTAGCTCTCATCTTTTTACCTACTTGATCCTCTGCTGCCTTCACTACTTCATCCCTCAAAGCTACCCATTCTTCTTCTACTGTATTTCTTTCCCCAGTTCCTGTCAATTGCTCCCTTATGCTCTTCCTGAAACTCTGTACAACCTCTGGTTCTTTTAGTTTATCCATGTCCCATCTCCTTAAATTCCCACCTTTTTGCAGTTTCTTCAGTTTTAATCTACAGGTCACAACCAATAGATTGTGGTCAGAGTCCACATCTGCCCCTGGAAATGTCTTACAATTTAAAACCTGGTTTCTAAATCTCTGTCTTACCATTATATAATCTGTCTGAAACCTGTCAGTATCTCCAGGCTTCTTCCATGTATACAGCCTTCTTTTATGATTCTTGAACAAAGTGTTACCTATGATTCATTTGTACTCTGTGCAAAATTCTACCAGGCGGCTTCCTCTTTCATTTCTTTGCCCCAGTCCATATTCACCTACTACGTTTCCTTCTCTCCTTTTCCTACTACCGAATTCCAGTCACCCATGACTATTAAATTTTCATCTCCCTTCACTATCTAAATAATTTCTTTTATTTGATCATACATTTCTTCAATTTCTTCGTCGTCTGCAGAGCTAGTTGGCATATAAACTTGTACTACTGCAGTAGGTGTGGAGTATGCTGATGCAATTGTTCCATACTTAACAATCATGCAATCGTGTTCAACAGCCCGCTTGATGAAAGATACGCACCCAAAGATGGGAAAGTTGCTCAAGTCACGCCAATATTCAAGAAAGGTAGTAGGAGTAATCCACTAAATTACAGGCCCATATCATTAACGTCAATATGCAGCAGGATTTTGGAGCATATATTGTGTTCAAACATTATTAATTACATAGACGAGAACAGTCAATTGACACATAGTTAACATTGTGAAACGCAGCTAGCTCTTTACACACACAAAATGGTGGGTGTTAATGACAAGGGCTTTCAAATTGATTCTGTGTAACTAGGGTTCCAGAAGACTTTTGACAGTGTACCACACAAGCGACTTGTAGTGAAATTGTGTTCTTACGGACTATTCTCTCAGTTATGTGACTGGATTAGTGATTTCCTGTTAGAGAGGCCACAGTTCATAGTAATTGATAGAAAGTCATCAAGTAAAACAGAAGTGATATCTGGCACTCCCCAAGGTAGTGTTATAGGGCCTTTGCCAATCCTTATGTATAGAAATGATTTAGGAGAAAATCCGAGCATTTTGTTAGTGTATATTTTTGATAGAACTCTTCATAAAATTATTGATCATGGTTTCCTAGAAGCTGATGTTTCGTTGTGCACTTAAAACCAGTATCTGTCTGCTTTAGCAGGAATAATTGTTTACTTGCTTCACAGCACAGCTTACATGTTAGTCAGGATCTACATGTTTGTCTGCACATATACTCTGCAAACAACTGTGAAGTGCATGGCAGAGGGTACTTCGAGTTCTTAGAGTTTCTCCCCATTCCATTCCATTCACTTATGGAGTGCATAAGAATGAGTGCTTAAATGACCCTTTGTGTGCTAGAATTAGTCTAATCTTATCTTTGTGATCCCTAAGTGAGGAGTAAGTAGGAGGTTGTAGTACATTGTATTCCTAGAGTTGCACAGGCAAAATGCAACAGCAGTGCGAGCTAAGTCACCATACAATACACACATTTTTCAGTTGCTTTCTGCAGACCACATGGATCGAGCTTAACAAAACCTACAGAAGTTTGTTTGGCACTCTATATTTAAATTTGCACTTTTGCTTCATTGCTTCCATGAAATACACAGCACCCTGCAATCATGAAGAGGTTCTCCTATGGTCACGCAATTGGCCGATGCATTCATCTCTGAGGAGTGTATACCCTGCAGAACAACGTTCGAGTGAAGATACAGTGTGACACCATTACTGTTATCACCAACTACTAGACAATGTAATCAGAATTTATTTTGACGAGTTTTCATGTGCTTTATCATGTAGAATAAATGTGTTTACAACAAATGTGTACTTTATGAATTCTCATCCTCCTAGACTACATATGGAAATAATGTGTGGGTGCAGCAGTAAACCCATAGCTCACTGCACAACTGACACATAAGTGGTGGTACCCAAATGTTCCTTCTTCACTAGAACCAAATCTGTCACTTGCTTTACTTATGTGGTTGTTTCATTTCATACCCCTACACATCATTACACTTGGGTAGTTGTACAAATTGACCAATTTCAGTTATGACTCATTGATATTTTAGTGATGGAATAATTTTCTTTTCATTTTGTGAAATGCACAATTTTACATTTTTGAATATTAAAGCAAGTTGCTAGTCTTTGTGCCACTTTTGAAATCTTATCAAGATCTGATTGAATTTAGTGTAGTTTATTTTCAGATACCACTTCATTATAGATAACTGTTGAGTGAATGATCATGCAGTGAAAATGTTTTTCAGATACAGTAACTGCATTGTAAGTAGGTGTCATTTGCATAAGCAACAAAATGAACAAGTTGTGGCATAGATATGATGTTGGTCAGGCAGTTTAGAACAATAGAATCTGTTGAGCGATAAGTCACCTGATCAGCTACTTGTTCTGCATCCCAGGTAACACTGTAGTAGTAATTAGCAAAGTCAAACTTGATTAGTTCTTCAGCTTTCGCAAGTGTTGTGTTCACGGAAACAACTCAAGTGCCCAACATATGAGGTAGCAGGAAACAAACCTCCTACGACAGAATGTTTGTTGCTGCACGAGGTACATGGCTTATACGCTTTGCATTGTGATCACAGGGCATCATCTCTACAACAATTAATATGCGCAGCACAAAATTAAACATGTAATAAACATTTAAAAACAAAAAAGTTGTCGTTGAATCATGGTTTGTGTGACAGTTGATGGAACTAGCAGTGGATGGGTCTGACTCTGAAGGTTTAGTGGTGAAAGCAGAAATTGGTTTCAGATTGTGAGTGCCATGTAGGTAACAGCAGATCAAAACTCAGTGTTACACAAAGGCTCGAAGAGTGTCTATTCGATAGCACTCTATTGTGTTATTGTTGTGTACCATATGGCTATGTGCAGAGCAATAAGTCACGTACATGTTAGATAGAGGTGTATGATAGGTGTTGCATCTGGATAGTAAGTTCTTCCCCCAAAAGATGCAACTTTTGCAACAGTTACTAACAGAGATCTGGAGGCATGTTGAAATTTCTGCCCACAGCTTCTGGAGATAATAAACAAACAAGTCAATTTTCTGAACTGTTTCGTGAAGTCTGAAAGGCACATTTTCAATTTTTGTGGACCATATTGTTTGTAGCTTTTGAGGATGATGCAAGCAATGCTGTCACAGTCACAGGAGATCATTCATTGTATTGTTGCTGTTTTTGCTTTATTTATCAGCATGTGATCTATTTCTGAAAAGGTGAAGGGGGAGAAGTGAGTGTTGGTATCCAAAGTGTGTGCCTGTCGCCAATAACTATCCAGTAGGTGAAACACAACATTCATATCAAACTGGAGGCCATAACAACTGTTTTCTTCAAAAAGTTTGTGTGTGTGTGTGTGTGTGTGTGTGTGTGTGTGTGAGAGAGAGAGAGAGAGAGAGAGAGAGAGAGAGAGAGAGAGAGAGAGAGAGAGAGAGAGAGTGCCTGCAGTCGTGCCAAAGATTGCATTGCAGCCAATGATGGACACATGACGAGCTTCATTTACAAAAATGTTATATATGTAATGAATGTAACAACGAAAATAGTCAATTTTTGATAACATAATGTTGTTCTTCTTCTTCAGTAGCACTACAGCCCTTGGTGAGCCTTGGCTTCTTCAAAGATTTTCCTTCACATTTCTCATTTGTTTGCTGCTCTTTTCCACCCCTGGACTCCCATACCGGTTAGATCCAGTATTACATTATCCATCCATCTTCTTCTAGGTCTCCCTTTTCACCTAGCTGAATGGATCACACCTTTCATCATTTTGTTTGGAATTCTATCCTTTGCCATTCTCTCCATGTGTTCTATCCATCGTGTTTGCCATGATTTCACAAATTTTATTATGATCCTACCTTGGAATAACACTTGTAATTCGGCATTGTAGTGTATTCTTCAACCTTCTTCCTCCCTTATTTGATCATAGATTTTGCATAGTATTTTCTGCTCAAATCTTCTTAGTGCATTTTTGTCATATTCTGTCAATGTCCATACCTCTGATCTGTATGCTCAAAAATGGTTCAAATGGCTCTGAGCACTATGGGACTTAACATCTATGGTCATCAGTCTCCTAGAACTTAGAACTACTTAAACCTAACTAACCTAAGGACAACACACAACACCCAGCCATCACGAGGCAGAGAAAATCCCTGACCCCGCTGGGAATCAAACCCGGGCACGGGAAACGAGAACGGTACCGTACGACCACGAGATGCGGGCTGATCTGTATGCGATTATTGGGTGGACTATGGAGTTATGTATTAACAGTTTTGTTTTTCTTGTAGCAAGACTATTTTTGAAAAGCTGCATATTTGCAAAGTAAGCTCTGTTTCCTACTTGTATCCTTTCCATTATAGCTTTTCCAATACTGTTATCATTTATTATTAGGGCTCACAAGTAGGTAAAAGAGGACACTCCTTTGAAGAATTTCCCATTGATGTTTTAAGTCTTTAGGGCTTCTTCTGGTGTCAGATTGTGACATTACCATATATTTTGTTTTGTTTTCAATTACTGTAAGGCCAATTTTTAAGGCTTCTGTGTCTATTGCCCGGTATGTTTCTTGGATTGTACTGATATTTCTTCCTACTATAGCAATGTCATCAGTGTATGCACATATATGGCTAGTTTTCATAAATATGTTCCCTCTTTTGTTGATTTTATTTACTGAAATATTCAGGGCTATATTGAATAGGAGAGTGGATAGACTATCACCTTCCTTCATGCCTTTATTAAAGTCAAAGCTTTCACGTGTTCTGCTAAGGACCTTTACTTTTGCTCTTGTCTCTGTCATTGTCATTCTGGTTAGTCTTATTAGTTTAGCATATATACCAACTTCTTCCAATACTCTGTATAGTTCTTGCTGGTTTATGCTGTCAAAGGCTTGTTTGAAGGTGATGGATAGGAAATGCAGATCTGTATCAGAAGAGAGATCATTCATCATATTGTTGCTATTATTGCCTTATTTATCAGCATGTGATCTGTTTCTGGAAAATGGAGGGTGGGGTATGGGAGAGAATACTGGTATCCCAAGTGTGTGCCTGCTGCCAGTAACTATCCAGCAGGTGAAATACAACATTCTTATCAAAGTGGAGGCCATAACAAAGTGGTCACATGGTGACCATCATTTACAAAAAAGTTCCATATGTAATGAATGTAACAATGAAGATAGTCAATTTCTGACAATAAAAAGTAATTGGAGAGTGTGACATCCCTTCCCTCCTTCTTCACTTGCTGGGAGGAGACGTGACGCGTAACAATGTTCGTCTCCTTCGGTATGACGTGGAACAGCACCTATAACTCTCATAAGAACACAACTCCTCATGTGGTTTGTAAATATTCTGTTATCTGTCCACAACAGTCTTGTGTGAACTGGTAAACTGCAACCATTTATTTTTATTTTTATGCCTGGTCAGTTCGTGATGAAATAAAATCTTGATTCTTGATTTCATCATTATGGTCATTTTGCACATCATACTTAGCGAGGATGAAATTTTGCTGTCTGCTATTCTGTTGCTATGTCAAGTTATTAACAATGGACCACTGTAACTCCAGGTGAAATACAACATTCTTATCAAAGTGGAAGCCATAACAAGTGGTCACATGGTGACCATCATTTACAAAAAAGTTCCATATGTAATGAATGTAACAATGAAGATAGTCAATTTCTGACAATAGAATGTATGTTGGAGTAAATGGATTTTTAATACACCGTAATACTGGTTTAAACTAACCAGTTTTCACTGTCCATTAATCATATACTCACTTACTCAATTAAAGTGTTTAACAAGTCAATCAACTTGCATTAATACACATTATATTGTCCATTTAATGAATTAGGCGATGTGTAAGATTTATCTTTTGACTCAGATTTTGTTGTTCTTTCTGTACTTAATTGTTTGTTCCTACAACATGCGCACACCGATATATCATTCAAGATTAACTTCTGTTCAGTTCAGTAATTGTGACGCTGATGACAACATTTGACTAATTGGCGTACTTGTCTTTCTTCGTTCCTTCACTTTATTGTGTCCTATTCATGACTATGAGTTGTTTTTCTGTCATTGATCCATTGCTCTCAAGGTTTGTAACTGTTTATCAATATGAAGGCTAGTCCGATAAACCAATATCACTCAGTTGAAGTCTAGCATTCATCTTACTATACCATCGCATTGAGAACGGTAAAGATTAACTTTCATCAGTCAAATGACTGAGCAATACTTCAGTCTCTACCTCTCAAATTATCAAACTTCCAAAACTGAAACAATCTAATAGCATTTGCGTCCAGACAACTATTGCAAAAGTACTCTAGAGCGGCTCAGGAGCAACTAACTAACTGAATATTTCCATATCCGAGTTGCATTGTAGTCGCATTGAATTTCCTTTTTGGCGTGGCTACAGCTCTCTTCCATGGTAAATGTTATCTTGAGTGAATTACTTCCTTGGATTTAACCTTTGTTCATATGATTTGGAATTTATTCTATGATAATCCTTTCCTTTTATCTCCCCTTTTTGTATGCTATTCTCAGTATTTGAATGATACAGGTGCTAATCAAAATATCACCAGTGTAGATTTTATCGTCAATAGTTGCCATCACTGTCAAGATGACTCACTTCCCTACTTTAAGTTTCCATAAAGTTTGTTAATTGGGGTTTTCTGTCCTTGGGGTGTTACAAGAGACAAAAAATTTACCCACCAAGTGGCGTCAGCAGAACACCACACACAGAAAAAGGTTTAACTTATGCAAGCTTTCAGAGCTAGTGGCTCTTTCTTCTGACAGAAGAGTTGAAGGGAAAGGAAGAGGGGTGAAGGAAAAGGACTGTAGAGGTTTAGGAAAAGGGGTATGGTTTGGAAGTCACCCTGAACTGCACATCAGGGGGGACTTAATGGATGGGATGAGAAGGAAAGACTGACTGTTGGGGACTACACCGGATGAGATTTGAAAACTGGAGAATTTAAATGTGGAAGACAGGGTAATAGGCAAGACAGAGATTACTACTAAAACATTGTACATGAGTTAATAAGAGTGAAAAGGTATGTGCATTGCATGTAACAGACTTGGGAGGGCGGGATGGCGAAAGGTAGACAGGTCAGAAAATGAGAGGTGTAGAAAACTAAAATGAAGTAAAGAAATGAATAGTTATTGTGCAGAAAAGCTGAGACATAAGGAATTAATGTGAAGTAAGACCAGGTGACTGCCGAGAACCAAGGACATGTGCTAGTGCTAGTTCCCATCTGGTGTCTGGGGAAGAATCTAGATGGTGCATGTGGTGAAACTGACAACAAGGTCACGACTGTCATGTTGTAGAACATGTTCTGCAACAGATTATTGTGTGTTGTCAGTACACACCCTCTGCCTATACCCATTCATCCAGACTGGAGCTAGGTGGAAGTCATGCCGATGTAAAAGTCCGACTTACTAAAATCATGACCTGAAACGAGATCCATTCTATCTGAGGTTTTGCCCACCATACCTAGAATAGCTTTTCATCACCCTCCAAATCTCTGCAATATTCTTGTCAGACCCTATGATCCTTCTGCACCCATCTCCCCACACCATGGCTTCTACCCTTGTGACCAACCCCACTGCAAGACTTGCCCTATGTACCCTCCTAACAACCCTGCAACTGGCAAAACACGTACTGTCAAAGGGAAAGCCACCTGTGAAACAACACATATCATATACCAGCTGTTATGCAAACGCTTTTCGGCCTTTTACATCGGCATGACTACCACACAGTTATCAGTTGGATGAATTGTCATATTCAGAGGGTGTAGATCGGAAACAGACAAGATCCTGTTGCAGAGAATACTCTGCAACATAAGTCATGACCTTGGTGCCTATTTTACCACATGCAATATCTGGATTCTTCCCACAGACACCAGTTTCTCAGAACTCCACATGTGGGAACTAGTGCTACAGTGTGTCCGTGGTTTTTGCCACATACCTGGCCTTAATTTATTTTAATTCCTTACATCTCAGCATTTCTTCACAGTAGCTACTCATTTCTTCACTCTTATTTTAAAAATTTTCTGACCTGTCTTATTTTTTGCCATCCCCCTCTCAATTCTGTTAAATACAATGCACTTAGCTGTTCACTCTTATTAACTCATGCACAATATTTTGTAGTAATCTCTGTCTTGCATATTACCGTTGTCTTCTTTTAAGCTCTATAGTTTTCAAATCTCGTCTGGTTGACTCCCCAACAATCAGTCTTTCCTTCTCATCCATCTGGTAAGTCTCCCCTGACTTGGGGTTCTGGGTGACTTTTCTGAACTGTACCAGTCCTCTTCCTTCACCCCTCTTCCTTCCCCTTGAATTCTTCTCCTGGAAAAAGGAGCCACTGGCTCCAAAAGCTTGCATAAGTTTAACCTTTTCCTGTGTGTGTGTGTTCTTCTGATGTTGCTTGGTGAGTATATTTTTATCTATCTATTTACATTATATGTAATGAATAGTATGAAGTGTTCCTTCAAACAATAGACATTAATAAAATATAGTTCTAATTGTTTATGTTTAAATATAATGTAGGTGAATTGTAGTATTAACTACTCAGCTTTAGCATGGAGTAGAAAGAAGTGACACATAAAGGAAAAATTAAGTTAAGTATAAAAATCTTTGACCACCCACGCACAGAAGGGCCAAGTTACTATAATTTTCTGGCAATGACTCCAGCTTCACAGAAGAATTTATCAATAAGTATTACCTAAAAACAAAGATGATGTGACTTACCAAACGAAAGTGCTGACATGTCGATAGACACACAAACAAACACAAACGTACACACAAAATTCAAGCTTTCGCAACCAACAGTTGCTTCATCAGGAAAGAGGGAAAGATGAAAGGATGTGGGTTTTAAGGGAGAGGGTAAGGAGCCATTCCAATCCTGGGAGTGGAAAGACTTACCTTAGGGGGGAAAGAGGACAGGTATACACTCGCGCACACACATACCTATCCATCCGCCCAAACTCTTTGCCTTTACAAATGTCTGCTTGTGTCTGTGTATGATGGGATGGATATGTGTGTGTGTGTGCACGAGTGTATACCTGTTCTCTTTTTCCCCCTAAGGTAAGTCTTTCCGCTCCCGGGATTGGAATGACTCCTTACCCTCTCCCTTAAAACCCACATCCTTGTGTCCTTCCCTCTCCTTCCCTCTTTCCTGATGAAGCAAATTTTGTGTATATGTTTGTGTTTGTTTGTGTGTCTATCAACATGCCACCACTTTCGTTTGGTAAGTTACGTCATCTTTGTTTTTAGATATATTTTTCCCACATGGAATGTTTCCCTCTGTTATATTCAATAAGTATTATAATATATAAGAACGTGTGTGTTGTTCTAAAAACAGATTATCATTCACTGATGATGTGAGTTGGTAGATATGGAATATCTGGAGAGATTTTGAATCTGGAACTTATTGACACTACTTTCAACATAGTGATACTCATGGTGTGCCAACAGTAGGCGAGTAACGAATTAACCTACTAAGAGACTCAGTTGTATTGATGACTTTTACAGACTAATTGCTGAATAGTCTGGCATTCTGCAGTAATACAAACTGTGTCAGTTTATAGTCTGATTTAAGTTAACATCTGGCATTTAAAGTCCAGAGTTGCAACAGTGTCACACCAAATATTGTCTGCCATGGTGATAGAAATTTGCTTCAGACTCTATCTTCTACAAAAATCACATAAAAAATTGAAATTCACATATTGTATAAATTCTTATAATGTCTCAAAGCACTTCAAAATATGTTCTTAATTTTAATTAAGGGAGGAGTTTTGTCTCTTCTGGAATTTTCATGTCCAGTGAAGTTCCTACTTTCAAACTGGCAGTACCAGTGCTTCTTGAAGTGGTATTACATGCCATTACTGCAGTTATCACTAATCAGAATTCAAAGATTCAGTATAGTTGCATTGGAATCTTGCTAAGGACATGCCCCTGTGGAAAGCAAATTGTCTATATGTTTGTACATATCTGAAATACTGAGCAGGAAAGAAAGGGAGTTGCATTTATACATGACATTTACAATTATTTTTCGTAATTTAATGTTTGGATTTTGTCTCACAGGAGAAGTCAAACCAGTACTTTTTCGACATGGATGCGCCAGAAGATCATGGCAGCCGCAAGAGAAAGTCAAGAGGTAGTGATGGGGGACCAGAACGAAAACAACCTCCTGTCTTTGATCAAGGTATGTTGTTAATTGTGATGGTAGTTCAGGGCAGTAGTTTGTGAAACTATGACAAATAAATTCTATGATTACACACTCATGTTATTACAGGTACTTGCTGGTTTTGCTTAGCCAGTCCAGAAGTTGAGAAGCATCTTGTGATTAGTATTGGCACAGAGGTAATCAAGCCCTAACCATAGTTATTGTTTGTACACAGTTAGTTATAATAGAGTTTAGTGCAGTGTGCAGATGTTAATTCTTTTCAGGCTTATCTGGCATTGGCCAAAGGAGGTCTTGTTGCTGATCACCTGTTGATTCTTCCAATTGGCCATCATCAGTCTCTTGCAAGCTTGCCGGAATCTGTGGCAAAGGAAATTAAGAAGTATCCTTTTCATCATCACATTCCTCTGGTTGTGAACAATATTAATTTTCTAATAAATGTGTAACGTCTCTCACTGAATTAGTAATACTTTATTTTATGGCCTATAAGACACTTTTTTTTATTGCAAAAATTGTTTCCAGTATTGAACTTGAATTGAAGGTGATTTGTGTTATTGGTAACAATGCAATATGTTTGTTAGTAGCTAGTTGTGCAATGGAAAAACATTAAATGTATTCAAATGATGCAGGTTATAAATTGAAAGTAATAGCATATGCAGAAGAGCACGTAAACAGTAGCTGAGCGGCATTTTGGCCCTCCACCAACAGAAAAAATCATTCACAATTGGTGGGCTAGTAAAGAAGAACTGAAAAAATGAGGAAGACTAAATGTGCAAATAGAGAACTGAATGCAAGATGGCCATAACTAGGTGGTGCCCTATTGAAATGGATTCACGGACACTGTCAAAATGGTGTGGAAATTAATACAAAAATGATTCAAATTCATGCTTGTAAGCTAGTGCCACAGTTGGAACTTAACACAGCTTTATGCAGTGTATTGGCCTTAGCATGTGAACCAAAACCAAAATATCTCAGAAAATGCCACAAGATTATGAAGAGAGAATTTTTTTCTGTATTGCTTTATTATTCAGCATCAAAAGAAACTGTTATGGAACTAAGCCAAATAGCGAATATGGATGATACTTCTCGGACATTTGATGTGCCGAGTAACAGAATTGTTGCCATGAAAGGTGCTAAAAGTCAACTATAAAAACAAGTGGACATGAAAAAATGCACTACATTGTTGTCAGTTCATGTTGTGCTGACAGTACTAAATGTAATCCAGTGATCATTTTTGTGCAGTCCTAAAGCATCAACTGTACACCGAACAGTGCAGCTATGCGAAACATCAAGAAGGCATTGAGATGTGCACCAGTGGATGGAGTGGGTAGCACCACAACTCCAGGAAGACAGAGTTCAGCACCCTCTGTCAACACTGATTAACCAGCTGCCAATTGCTGGTTGGCCCCAATTTGGTTTCAGGCTTCGAGAGCATCAGTACTGAGTAGGAAGACCTTGCTCAGCCAATGTTCTCTGAGTAGAAATAGAGAGTAAAGTACTTGCATGTAGCAGGCACAGAAAGTTAAGTTTCTTTCATTTTTAGAAATAAAGTGTCCAATTAATCTTCAAGTGTTATGTACAGATCTATTTGGATTCATGCCAGTGGGCATAGCAATTTTTCTTCTTCCTTGTTTGTGTCTGTGCTGACTCCCACATTAGATGACACAACAATTTTCAAGAGCAAAACAATGCCAAAACTTTCTGAAATACTGCCAGGGGTTGTTGGTCAAGTATGGGACAAGGATTGGATGGACGAGGCTGGTACGAAATTGTAGATTAACAAAGTGTGGAAGAGTAGGAAAGGTGCTATATTGAAGAAGAGTTCTCTTCTTGTGCTTGATCACTGTAGCAGTCATTTGAAAAATTCTGTGAGACAGGAAAATAGAGAGGTTGCTGTTATTCCAGGAGGGCTGACTTCACAATTACAGCCTCTTGATGTCTTGATAAATACGCCGTTTAGAGTGTATGTGAGAGAGGAATGGAACATATGGGTGATGGATGAAACCCAGCATGAATTCATACCCAAGGCAGCTTTAAAATAACCTAACACCAAACAAGTGTGTCAGTGATAAAACAGTCATGGTCTAGAGTGAGAAAAAGCATTTTTGTTAAATCTTTCAGGAAGTGCAGCATAAGTAACATTCTAAATGACAGTGAAGACCATGTTATACATGAAGAGGACGACGATGATGATGATGATGAGGAGGAGGAGGAGGAGGAAGAAAAAGATTACATTTTTTCAGGGATTTTAAAGATAAGTTTGATTTTATAAACGAAGAAGTCTTTTATTATCTGGATTTCCCATCTAATAATAAAAATAGTAAAATTATTAAAAAAATTATTCGTAGAAATATGGTCCATAGCGTCTTATAGTCTGTAAAATACAGTATACTTATTTCTTCTAATGGGCTTTACATGGCATGCACTTGTTCCCATTAATAAAGAAATTTACATTCTGTGGTATAAACACAAGAAGGAAAAAAATCAGTTCTTACCAGATATAAAAGATGTGGCATAGTTGATAGAAAAATTTGTTTAAATGTCATACTTTCTAATAATTATGTAATATAATTATTATTTTTGTTGTTTCTACTATTATTGTTCATCTATTAATCAGCACCTCCCCCCCCCTCCCCCCCATGAAACATGGACCTTGTCGTTGGTGGGAAGGATTGCGTGCCTCAACGATACAGATAGCCGTATCGTACGTGCAACCACAGCGGAGGGGTATCTGTTGAGAGGCCAGACAAACGTGTGGTTCCTGAAGAGGGGCAGCAGCCTTTTCAGTAGTTGCAGGGGCAACAGTCTGGATGATTGACTGATCTAACCAAAATGGCCTTGCTGTTCTGGTACTGCGAACGGCTGAAAGGAAGGGGAAACTACAGCCGTAATTTTTCCCGAGGGCATGCAGCTTTACTGTATGATTAAATGATGATGGCGTCCTCTTGGGTAAAAAATTCCGGAGGTAAAATGGTTCCCCATTCGGATCTCCGGGCGGGGACTACTCAAGAGGACGTCATTATGAGGAGAAAGAAAACCGGTGTTCCACGGATCGGAGTGTGGAATGTCAGATTCCTTAATCGGGCAGGTAGGTTAGAAATCTAAAAAGGGAAATGGACAGGTTAAAGTTAGATGTAGTGGGAATTAGTGAAGTTTGGTGGCAGGAGGAACAAGACAGGGTTATAAATACAAAATCAAATAGGGGTAATGCAGGAGTAGGTTCAAAAATGAATAAAAAAAATAGGAGTGTGGGTAAGCTACTACAAACAGCATAGTGAACGTATTATAGTGGCCAAGATAGACACGAAGCCCATGCCTACTACAGTAGTACAAGTTTATATGCCAACTAGCTCTGCAAATTGAAGAAATGTATGCTGCAATAAAAGAAATTATTCAGGTAGTGGAGGGAGATGAAAATTTAATAGCCATAGGTGACTGGAATTCGACAGTAGGAAAAGGGAGTGAAGGAAACATAGTAGGTGAATATGGATTGGGGCTAAAAAATGAAAGAGGAAGCCTTCTGGTTGAATTTTGCACAGAGCATAACGTAATCGTAGCTAATACTTGATTCAAGAATCATGAAAAAAGGTTGTATACATGGAAGAATCCTGGAGATACTATAAGGTATCAGATAGATTATATAATGGTAAGACAGAGATTTAGGAACCAGGTTTTAAATTGTAGGACAATTCCAGGGGCAGATGTGGACTCTGACCACAATTTATTGGTTATGACCTGTAGATTAAAACTGAAGAAACTGCAAAAAGGTGGGAATTTAAGGAGATGGGACATGGATAAACTAAAAGAACCAGAGGTTGTACAGAGTTTCAGGAAGAGCATAAGGGAGCAATTGACAGGAACTGGGGAAAGAAATACAGTAGAAGAAGAATGGGTAGCTTTGAGGGATGAAGTAGTGAAGGCAGCAGAGGATCAAGTAGGTAAAAAGATGAGAGCTAGTAGAAATCCTTGGGTAACAGAAGAAATATTGAATTTAATTGATGAAAGGAGAAAATATAAAAATGCAGTAAATGAAGCAGACAAAAAGGAATACAAACGTCTCAAAAATGAGATCAACAGGAAGTGCAAAATGGCTAAGCAGGGATGGCTAGAGGACAAATGTAAGGACGTAGAGGCTTATCTCGCTAGGGGTAAGATAGATACTGCCTACAGGAAAATTAAAGACCCCCCCCCCCATGAACCATGGACCTTGCCGTTGGTGGGGAGGCTTGCGTGCCTCAGCGATACAGATGGCCGTACCGTAGGTGCAACCACAACGGAGGGGTATCTGTTGAGAGGCCAGACAAACGTGTGGTTCCTGAAGAGGGGCAGCAGCCTTTTCAGTAGTTGCAGGGGCAACAGTCTGGATGATTGACTGATCTGGCCTTGCAACATTAACCAAAACGGCCTTGCTGTGCTGGTACTGCGAACGGCTGAAAGCAAGGGGAAACTACAGCCGTAATTTTTCCCGAGGACATGCAGCTTTACTGTATGATTAAATGATGATGGCATCCTCTTGGGTAAAATATTCCGGAGGTAAAATAGTCCCCCATTCGGATCTCCGGGCGGGGACTACTCAGGAGGATGTCGTTATCAGGAGAAAGAAAACTGGCATTCTACGGATCGGAGCGTGGAATGTCAGATCCCTTAATCGGGCAGGTAGGTTAGAAAATTTAAAAAGGGAAATGGATAGGTTAAAGTTAGATATAGTGGGAATTAGTGAGGTTCGGTGGCAGGAGGAACAAGACTTCTGGTCAGGTGACTACAGGGTTATAAACACAAAATCAAATAGGGGTAATGCAGGAGTAGGTTTAATAATGAATAGGAAAATAGGAATGCGGGTAAGCTACTACAAACAGCATAGTGAACGCATTATTGTGGCCAAGATAGATACGAAGCCCACACCTATTACAGTAGTACAAGTTTATATGCCAACTAGCTCTGCAGATGATGAAGAAATTGAAGATATGTACGATGAAATAAAAGAAATTATTCAGATAGTGAAGGGAGACGAAAATTTAATAGTAATGAGTGACTGGAATTCGAGTGTAGGAAAACGGAGAGAAGGAAACATAGTAGGTGAATATGGATTGGGGCTAAGAAATGAAAGAGGAAGCCGCCTAGTAGAATTTTGCACAGAGCACAACTTGATCATAGCTAACACTTGGTTTAAGAATCATGAAAGAAGGTTGTATACGTGGAAGAACCCTGGAGATACTAAAAGGTATCAGATAGATTATATAATGGTAAGACAGAGATTTAGGAACCAGGTTTTAAGTTGTAAGACATTTCCAGGGGCAGATGTGGACTCTGACCACAATCTATTGGTTATGACCTGTAGATTAAAACTGAAGAAACTGCAAAAATGTGAGAAATTAAGGAGATGGGACCTGGATAAACTGAAAGAACCAGAGGTTGTACAGAGTTTCAGAGAGAGCATAAGGGAACAATTGACAGGAATAGGGGAAAGAAATACAGTAGAAGAAGAATGGGTAGCTCTGAGGGATGTAGTAGTGAAGGCAGCAGAGGATAAAGTAGGTACAAAGACGAGGGCTGCTAGAAATCCTTGGGTAACAGAAGAAATATTGGATTTAATTGATGAAAGGAGAAAATATAAAAATGCAGTAAATGAAGCAGGCAAAAAGGAATACAAACGTCTCAAAAATGAGATCGACAGGAAGTGCAAAATGGCTAAACAGGGATGGCTAGAGGACAAATGTAAGGATGTAGAAGCTTATCTCACTAGGGGTAAGATAGATACTGCCTACAGGAAAATTAGAGAGACCTTTGGAGAGAAGAGAACCACGTGTATGAATATCAAGAGCTCAGATGGCAGCCCAGTTCTAAGCAAAGAAGGGAAGGCAGAAAGGTGGAAGGAGTATATAGAAGGCTTATACAAGGGCGATGTACTTGAGGACAATATTATGGAAATAGAAGAGGATGTAGATGAAGACGAAATGGGAGATACGATACTGCGTGAAGAGTTTGACAGAGCACTGAAAGACCTGAGTCGAAACAAGGCCCCCGGAGTAGACAACATTCCATTAGAACTACTGACGGCCTTGGGAGAGCCAGTCATGACAAAACTCTACCAGCTGGTGAGAAAGATGTATGAGACAGGCGAAATACCCTCAGACTTCAAGAAGAATATAATAATTCCAATCCCAAAGAAAGCAGGTGCTGACAGATGTGAAAATTACCGAACTATCAGTTTAATAAGCCACGGCTGCAAAATACTAACGCGAATTCTTTACAGACGAATGGAAAAACTGGTAGATGCAGACCTCGGGGAGGATCAGTTTGGATTCCGTCGAAATGTTGGAACACGTGAGGCAATACTGACCTTACGACTTATCTTAGAAGAAAGATTAAGAAAAGGCAAACCTACGTTTCTAGCATTTGTAGACTTAGAGAAAGCTTTTGACAATGTTGACTGGAATACTCTTTTTCAAATTCTAAAGGTGGCAGGGGTAAAATACAGGGAGCGAAAGGCTATTTATAATTTGTACAGAAACCAGATGGCAGTAATAAGAGTCGAGGGGCACGAAAGGGAAGCAGTGGTTGGGAAAGGAGTGAGACAGGGTTGTAGCCTCTCCCCGATGTTATTCAATCTGTATATTGAGCAAGCAGTAAAGGAAACAAAAGAAAAATTTGGAGTAGGTATTAAAATTCATGGAGACGAAGTAAAAACTTTGAGGTTCGCCGATGACATTGTAATTCTGTCAGAGACGGCAAAGGACTTGGAAGAGCAGTTGAACGGAATGGACAGTGTCTTGAAAGGAGGATATAAGATGAACATTAACAAAAGCAAAACGAGGATAATGGAATGTAGTCAAATTAAATCGGGTGATGCTGAGGGAATTAGATTAGGAAATGAGACACTTAAAGTAGTAAAGGAGTTTTGCTATTTAGGAAGTAAAATAACTGATGATGGTCGAAGTAGAGAGGATATAAAATGTAGACTGGCAATGGCAAGGAAAGCGTTTCTGAAGAAGAGAAATTTGTTAACATCGAATATAGATTTATGTATCAGGAAGTCGTTTCTGAAAGTATTTGTTTGGAGTGTAGCCATGTATGGAAGTGAAACATGGACGATAACTAGTTTGGACAAGAAGAGAATAGAAGCTTTCGAAATGTGGTGCTACAGAAGAATACTGAAGATAAGGTGGATAGATCACGTAACTAATGAGGAGGTATTGAATAGGATTGGGGAGAAGAGAAGTTTGTGGCACAACTTGACTAGAAGAAGGGATCGGTTGGTAGGACATGTTTTGAGGCATCAAGGGATCACAAATTTAGCATTGGAGGGCAGCGTGGAGGGTAAAAATCGTAGAGGGAGACCGAGAGATGAGTACACTAAGCAGATTCAGAAGGATGTAGGTTGCAGTAGGTACTGGGAGATGAAGAAGCTTGCACAGGATAGAGTAGCATGGAGAGCTGCATCAAACCAGTCTCAGGACTGAAGACAACAACAACAGGAGAAAGGAGAATATCAAGAGCTTTGATGGAAACCCAGTTCTTAGCAAAGAAGGGAAAGCAGAAAGGTGGAAGGAGTATATAGAAGGTCTATACAAGGGCTATGTTCTTGAGGACAATATTATGGAAATGGAAGAGGATGTAGATGAAGATGAAATGGGAGATATGATACTGTGTGAAGAGTTTGACACAGCACTTAAAGACCTGAGTCAAAACAAGGCCCTCGGAGTAGACAACATTCCATTAGAACTACTGACAGCCTTGGGAGAGCCAGTCCTGACAAAACTCTACCATCTGGTGAAAAAGATGTATGAGACAGTCGAAATACCCTCAGACTTCAAGAAGAATATAATAATTTCAATCCCAAAGAAAGCAGGTGTTGACAGATGTGAAAATTACTGAACTATCGGTTTAATAAGTCACAGATGCAAAATACTAACGCGAATTCTTTACAGACGAATGGAAAAACTAGTAGAAGCCGACCTCGGGGAAGATCAATTTGGATTCCGTAGAAATGTTGGAACACGTGAGGGAATACTGACCCTATGACTTTTCTTAGAAGAAAGATTAAGGAAAGACAAACCTATGTTTCTAGCATTTGTAGACTTTAGAGAAAGCTTTTGTCAATGTTGATTGGAATACTCTCTTACAAATTCTGAAGGTGGCAGGGCTAAAATACAGGGAGCAAAAGGCTATTTACAATTTCTACAGAAACCAGATGGCAGTTATAAGAGTCGAGGGGTATGAAAGGGAAGCAGTGGTTGGGAAGGGAGTGAGACAGTGTTGTAGCCTATCCCCGATGTTATTCAATCTGTATATTGAACAAGCAATAAAGGAAACAAAAGAAAAGTTTGGAGTAGGTATTAAAATCCATGGAGAATAAATAAAAACTTTGATGTTCGCCGATGACATTGTAATTCTGTCAGAGACAGCAAAGGGCTTGGAAGAGCAGTTGAACAGAATGGACAGTGTCTTGAAAGCGGGGTATAAGATGAACATCAACAAAAGCAAAACGAGGATAATGGAATGTAGTCTAACTAAGTCGGGTGATGCTGAGGGAATTAGATTAGGAAATGAGACACTTAAAGAAGTAAAGGAGTTTTGCTGTTTGGGGAGCAAAATAACTGATGATGGTCGAAGTAGAGAGGATATAAAATGTAGACTGGCAATGGCAAGGAAAGCATTTCTGAAGAAGAAAAATTTGTTAACATCGAATATAGATTTAAATGTCAGGAAGTCGTTTTTGCAAGTATTTGTATTAAGTGTAGCCATGTATGGAAGTGAAACGTGGACGATAAATAGTTTAGACAAGAAGAGAATAGAAGCTTTCGAAATGTGGTGCTACAGAAGAATGCTGAAGATTAGATGAGTAGATCACATAACTAATGAGAAGGTATTGAATATAATTGGGGAGAAGTGGAGCTTGTGGCACAACTTGACTAGAAGGGATCAGTTGGTAGGACATGTTCTGAGACATCGAGGGATCACCAATTTAGTATTGGAGGCCAGTGTGGAGGGTAAAAATCGTAGAGGGAGACCAAGAGATGAATACACTAAGCAGATTCAGAAGAATGTAGGCTGCAGTAGGTACTGGGAGATGAAGAAGCTTGCACAGGATAGAGTAGCATGGAGAGCTGCATCAAACCAGTCTCAGGATTGAAGACAACAACAACAACAACATTAATCAGCAAAGCTACCAGATGACAGTACTATGTGATTACAGCAAGAAGCAGAGAAAGCACTAGAATACATTCCACTTCTCTTACATGTGGAGTACTATTACATGCTATAGGTCTGCACACACCTTTGAATGAATTTTCCATTTAGAAGAAGAACAGAAACAATATGTATAATATGGGTCACCTTCGCTGCTTACAGTACTTCGCTGGCAGTATTTGTAAAAATATGTTCCCCATTGATGTTGCTATTTTACACAGCTGTGTCTGTTGATTTGCTGTAAGCTGTTTCAGTCACAGATGAGAATGCTAACTCTTTGTTTAAATCTATACCAACTTATTTTATTACATTTTTCAGTCTCCACATCTCACCCACTGTCTGTCCTCCAGTAGTCGTCACACACTTTTTTGCTGTGGTACACAGCATTTATAGTCTTCTAATGGCTCAACAGTAAAAGCTAATGTCACAGCAATAAAAGCAAATTTACCGTATGGTCTAGTGGTTAGCATTTCTGGTTAGTAATGGTGAGGTCCTAGGTGTGATTTTCAATGACACTTCAACTTCTTCTGTGGTGGACAGTCTGGAAGGAGATCCACCAGCCTTGTGTGGTGATAGGGAGATGCATTGTGTTGGTAACGGCAAGGCGCTAGATCACAATAACAATAAATATTCAGTTTAATAAACTGTAGTTAATTTATTCAAACAACCACACAATTTGTAACTGAAAAGTGCCAGTGGAGGGCAACATAAGAAAACAGTTAAGGTCAAAATCCAAAGACACTACACTGAACAGAAGCAAGTATACAGTTAAAAAAAATTAATCTCAGTTCCAAGGAACCCCCAGAGGCTCAATTTGTAAACTGGACCACAGTAATAGTAACATAGTCGCTTTAACAAATTACAAGGATTATTCAAAATAATTCCCGCAAGAAAACAATCTCTCTTCCACATTAATAAATGCTTCACAATGTATCAGAAAATGTAACTTGAATTTTGTTTGTTGCACAGAGCACTAAGTCAGTTTACTTATGTCTCAATGTACTTTAACATCCCCCCATAAGTGGTATGCACACAATATCTGAAACTGAAATTCCCACTGAAGCAGCAATGTACATCAAAATAAGTTACCTTTGGTAGAACTATTAGCAAGTTATACTTCCATTTAGCACACTCCACCGATGGGATCAAGTAAAAATACATGGTCCCCACACAGTGAAGAAACACAAAAGTAAAATATTATTACTCAGGCTGCAAGAGATAACTAAACATTCTATCAAACAATGTTCAGAGCAGTGTTCCCTCTAGAACAATTTGGGTTATATTTGCATAGTATTCTGAGCCAACTAGTCTAGCAAGTCAAGAGGCATCAAATAAGATGATCTCATTTAACTTGTCTCTGTAATAAATTAATCATGTTCTGTATGCATCATTTTGGCAAAAGTAACTTCAGTCAAGTCAGTCACATCGATCCTACAAATAATACGACATGAACTGCTCCCTTTCCTGTGCAACTAGTATTTATGAGGAAGGCAGAAATTAACTTAACCAAACAGTTGCTCTAACTTGACCTACTTAACAGGAATTTTGTTTTCCTTCTTCCTTTTTAAACATGGGTAGAAGGACACCCAACGATCAACAATGTTCCAAAGATTTCAAACAGCATAAGGTTAATGCTATGCTGGATGGTTGTTGGAAGCTTACAACAACATTCAAGCTCCCTAGGCATGCGACTAAACTAGTGCCAACCAGTGAATAATTTTCAAGGAAAGGTAACATACTCAAATAACTTGATTATGGTTCAAACACAGAATCAGTAATTCTGGGTGGGCAACATTACATAGACTAGTACAGTTTTAAACCTTAACTCTATGGGTCTTGATTTTAAAGAGTACCAGAATAAACAAGTCGTTATGAGTGGATGGCGTAACATACTTACACAATAAAAAAGTCATGGGACTCCTAATATCATGTCAGACCACCTCTTGCCTGGCGCAGTGCAGGAACTCAATACGGCATTGACTCAACAAGTCATCGTAAGTCCATTGCATAAATTTGAACCATCCATAATTGCAAAAGTGTTGTCAGTGCAGCATTTTGTGCAGGAAACAACCTCTCAGTTATCTCCCATAAATGTTTGATGGGATTCATGTTGGGCAGTCTGAGTGCCCAAATCATTTGCTTGCTCTTTCCAGAATGTTCATCAGACCAATTGCAAACACTTGTGGCCTGGTGACATGGCGCATTGTCATCCATAAAAATTCCATCATTGTTTAGAAATATAAAGTCCATGAATGGCTGCAAATAGTCGCCCAGATAATTGAACATAACCTTTTCTCATCAGTGATTGGTCCAGTTGGACCAGAGGATCCAGTCCATTCCACATAAACATAGCCCCCACCATTATGGAGCCACTATCAGCTTGCAGTTGTTAACAACTTGGATCTATGGTTCATGGGGTCTGCGCCACATTCAAACCATACCATCAACTTTTACTAACTAAAATCAGGGCCCATGTGACCAGGTCATGGTTTTCCATTTGTCTAAGGTCCATCCAATATGGTCACGGCTGAGAAGAGGGGTGGCAGGTGATGTGCTATGAGCAAAGGCACTCATGTCGGTCATCTGCTGCCATAACTCCTTAATGCAAAGCTTTGGTGCACTGTCCTAACGAATACTTTTGTTGTATGTTCCACATCGATGTCTGCAGTTATTTCACACAGTGTTGCTTGTCTGTTAGCACTGACAACATTACTCAAATGCTACTGCTCTTGGACATTAAGTGAAGGCCGTCGGCCACTGCGTTGTATGTGGTGAGTGGTAATGCCTGAAATTTGGTGTTCTTAGCACACTATCAACACTGTGGGTCTTGAAATACTGAATTCTGTAACGATTTCCAAAATGGAATGTCCCTTGTGCCTAACACCAACTACCATTCCGTGTTCAGTTTGTTGATTCACATCTTGCGGCCATAATCACATCAGAAACCTTTTGACAAGGATCACATGAGTACAAATGACAGCTCCTCCAATGCACTGCCCTTCTCCGTGTGTACTCAATAATATCGTCATCTGTATATGTGCATATTGCTGTCCCATGACTTTTGTCACCTCGGTGTATATTAGATTTCTTTTTATGAAAAAGTGAAGAACTGTAATTAATGTGACTACTGGTTTATTAGACAAACCACTGACTCATACACATTACCCTGAGAGTAAATGTTGCAAAATACTGCCAGGCACTTATAAAGTTTGAATTACAGAGCAGTCATGCAGATAGATGACGTGACAGTGTGTGAAGATTATTTTCAAACAAAGTGCCAGGCAACATTTAATTGTTGTGAATGCTTAGTTTTGTTACTTGATCATTTCCTCTCCATGTCTATAACAGGAAAATTCAGACTACAATACAAAAATGGACAAAAACTTTTAAAAAAATTGAGAGAGGAATGTCAAACTTATGGTATTAATTAAGGAGCACCAACCTACTCATCTTTCTTCCACTGACAAAATTTTGCAAGAAAATGGTGCCGTACCATCCAAACCTAATTCCTAAGCAATTGGTCTGAAATCGTATAAATAATAAAATATTGTTTTTCTCATAGTTTCTGTGCTAGTATGGAAGTCCAGTTCTGTACGACAAAAGCTGTGAAGTTTTTGTTCACAATACTCCAAAACTCAGCATTGTCTGCCTTCCTCTGTAATCTGCATACCATTGACTTACCTAACTTTTGTGTGTCAATATTTGCTTGCACCTTCCTTTGCCATTTCTGACCCAGCAATGTCTCACCTTTCTCATTCTCAGTATAAATAAAATTAATGACATTGACAACCAACTTTTCATGGCTACCCACAAAGGGTAGATTCTGCAATCCTATTGTGTGATCACATTGCATCCTCAAACTGTGAGGTAACATCATGGTGTACTTTGAATTGGAATGTGAATGTATGTAGTCATGTAACCATTTAGTTCCCACTGCAACTGGGTCTGCAGCTCACCTTACCAAGTAATTTCATATCTCCACAGTTTACTATTATATTTTGAAATAATCTCTAAAATAATGCTCTCAAATAAATTGTAAAAACATAGTGCACCGTTGTAAATAGAGACTGCACTTTCCTAACTAATTGAAGAATATTGCTAATTGCAGAAGTTCTAGAGCAGACAACAGTACTTAACAGTTTGAGGGTGATATTCATTGTGGTTCATATTATTTATTTATTTATTGGTTTCTTTATTGCTGCAGATATCCCATCTTCATTACTATTTTGGATAATACTGAATTCTTTTGCAATTCTCACTGGGTAACTTTTTGAAATGAAAAGACTCAACACAGCTATTGATAAATTTTCTTCAGTTAATAATTCCAACTGACAACTGAGCAGAACTGCACTGACTGACAACTGACTTGAATGAAATCACAACCAAACAGTACTGCTCATACAATGAAGGCTTCCACAACCGGATATTTCAGCTGCCAAGAAATCTTCCGAGTTGTATGGCCGTGGTCCATGGAACTCTTCTATCCCTAAACAGTACTGCCCTTTTCCATCCTCATGGTTGCAGCTGCTGTCACATATTTATTATCTTGACAATACATGATACTTACAGTGTTGTTATAATTAATGTTTTGTAATACATACTGGAGAAAACCTTGTACAGAATTGTTTTTGTGTGATAGTACACTCAGCAGAAAACAAGAACAATTTTCCATAAATAGTTTCGTAAAATACATCATCTTCCAATGTTAAATTTTGGTAAATATGATTTTTAAACAGTTACTTCACAAAAACGTAAACTTCTACAAAGTAACTTGATAACTTTGATTACTGACATTTATATATGCTCTAACTTTAAAGTCACATTTTTTTCATGTGACAGGTTACTTTGTACATTATGGTATACTTTACTAAAAAGTGTTGGTCTTTTTTTTCCAAGTATAGTTTCAGAAAATTCCTATCTGATAACTTCACACAAAAAATTACTGTGTTCAAATTGAGTTATTACTCTTTTTAAATCTGACATTTTTGCGGACAGCTTGGTGTATTTGACATTAGTACCCATATAACCTTCAATTGGTCTAAATAATGTTAGGTAATAAATAATAAATGTGAAATATAGTCATAGTATAACACAATGCTCAATACAATGTATCAAGTAAGACACTAAAAACTATGTATTGTGCACTCCTACATGTAACCCAAGGTTGTTACATTACAGTGGTTAGAGGCGACTTTCTCTTTTCATACTTAGGACTGCGTAGATGTCTGCCATTTCTTATCCAAACCTCCCTCCAGGAACAGTGCTTCTTACATCGCATTGGGGATACCTTGTCTGATTGCTATGTTAAGGAGAATGGGGTCCCCCCTAGACAGTGTACTCTGTGTCACATTGTTAGCAGTCACTATCAGTGGTGTCTCATCCGTATTCGGGAGCTCCATGTTTGAAGATGTCTCTGCAATCTTATAATCTTTCTCCAATGTTACGACAACAATCAGACAGTTACAGCTGGCCATCAGGAAGCGACGAGTATGTGCGCCAATTTTAACTACGCTTGCCGAAGTTTTAACTAATCAGAGCTGACAATGGGGGCAATGTTTTACATTTTAAGGACATTGTGCCCTTTTTGTGTGTACTTTTGAATCAGAACTAACCATTGTCCCACACCTGAAAAACATGCAACCAAAGAGCTTCAAATTGTTGAATATTTTGAAATGCCTTAATGGAAAAGTGTGGAGGACTGGCAGTACCACCTCATGCAGTATTATAAAGCATTTGTCAGACCACGGTTAGATTACAGCAATGTGGCTTATGGATCAGCCCATATTTCCTATCTCAAGATGCTGGAGGCTGTCCACCATGAGGGCATTTGGATATCGAATGCATCTTTTTGGGCCTGCCCTTTTCAAAATCTCTGGCAGAGGCTGGTAAACTACCACTCTGTACTTGGTGGCACCTCCTTCTGGCTCAACAGGGCCTGAAAATCTTCGCATGCCATCTGTCATTGGCATTCAATGCAATGGCCCAACCCAAGTTTGAGCAGCTGTTCAGGAATCAGCTACAAGCAACCAAGCCATTTGGGTCATGTGCTACTGACGGGCTAAAGGATCTGGATACATCAGACCTCCGAATGCACAGCCAGGGATACAGCAAATTGCTGCCTTGCCATTTTCAAAGGCCAAAAGTGATATTAAGCTTGACACAGTACAAGAAAAGTTATACTCCAGATAACGTTTTTACAACTCTGTATCCTTTCAATTTAAGTATGAACCACAGCTTTATCATTGTTTTTTACAAATGGTTCCCAGAAGACAATGGCTTTGCACACTCGTCTGTTTTCCTTGGTTGGGTGTTTAGAACAATTTATAAATTATGATGCAGAGTTAAATAGCATTACGAAACCATAGGAGTGGATTCACAGGCATCACAGTACAAAGTTCTCTTCTGTTCTGACTTGCTTAGTGTGCTACTAGCAGTCCACCAAATGTGTCCAATAGACCATTTGATTCAGCACATGCATGACTTCTTACAGTGGCTTCAACCATGTGGCAATGAGGTGATCTTTTGCTGGACACTTGGGCACTGCACATCAGGATGCAAGGAAACGACATAGCTGACAAAGAAGCATTTTGGGATTGTGTTGTATGTCCATGTGCCATCCTCTTGCACACTGTCATCTCATTTCTGACTGATAAATCATAAATTTTATAAATGTGTATCTGGGGGCAGGGGGTGGGTTGATGTGTGAGTGAACAGGCGAACAGGAGCATGCATGTGCACATGCGAGCACTCGCACAATGCACTTAAAATGTTTTTGTTTGCTTTTCTTTCTGTTTTATTTTCCTCAATTTTACCATGTTTAAATCAGCAATAAAGAAATATTTCAATAAAAGACAGAAAGCTCCTGTCTTCTTTGAAAGAAATTACAAGACTTCACATCTGCAAGTTCAAGTTGTACCAGTAAATTTGCGTGTGGTTAATATGCTTAAGGACATATTTCAGGTAAGTGATACCTGAAGCATGGCAATCATTTTTAAACTTATAATTTGCATAATGTTAATTCATAAGTAACCAAGACTTCAGAGATTATGCTTTGAAACTCTCATGATATCTCAAAATTTCCTCTCTGACACTGAGTTTATAGCACAGTATGCTGTTATGCTTATAAAATATGTAAACAGTAACCACAATAGTCCATGTATATTGTCACTGTCGCATCCTTTCAATGCAAGTAACATTCATTTCTTATATCAGAAAGATCCTCACATCTGTTTTCATTTTCTTAATTGTGAAATCCCTGCCCACTACATTGTGCCTTACACCCGTCATTCATAGAAAATATTGATCAAAATGTGTAATATAAGGGATAGTGAAATGAAAACAAGACAGATGGAAAAACAGTAAGTAAACTGTTTATTATTTCAAAAGTAATCCCCATAACTGTTCGCACATTTATCCCACTGTGACACAAGACACTCAATGCCTGCATGGAAAAATGTTTCTGGTTGCCTATGGATAGTATCCAGGTGCGCACTTCTTTGTCCATAGCAAATCAATAGCCATGAATATCTCTCTTCAGGCTTCAAAAATACGTAAAATGCATGGCGAGAGGCCAAGACTGTATAGAAAATGTGTAAGGGCATCCCAGCGAAACTTCTGCAACATAGTCAAAATATCCTTGGCATCAAATCTCCCCATGCAGTTTATAAATTTTTGGAGTCCTGAAGGAAGGCATTTGTAGCCATTGATTTGCTTCAGACGAAAAAATGCTCCTGTGTGTATAATCATGGTTCTATAGTCAAAACACAAACATTTTTCCATGAAGGGATTGACCTTCTTGTCTCACAGGGGGATACCTGTATCAGAAGGTACAGTGATTATCTTCTCTGTTTTCTTTTGACTGCTCCTTATACCAAAGAATGGTAGTAGATTAAAAAGTAACTATTACATTTATAATGATCTGTAGAAGACCGATGCAAGGGACACAGGAACAGAAAACTAGATTCACACTAGCTTTAGAGCTGTTGCTCTTTTTCTAGCAAAAGTACAAAAAGAACCACACAGAAACCCAAATATGCAGTCGTGCAGCCTTGGCAAGACCGATTATTGATACTCAATTATTGAAAGCAGTTACCCACACTTATGGAGATGGGAAGAGGGTAGAGAAGGAAGCAAAGAGGGGGCAGCGAGAAAGAGGCTGGTCTTTGGATAGATGACTTCACAGCTGCACAACCACCTTCGTACCATTTGTCTTGTTGTGTGGCTGCGCAGTCATTTGTCCAAAGACGGTGTTCAACAAAGATAGATTAGGCAGAATTGGTGGTGGAGTGTTTGTGTCTGTCAGTAGTGGTTTATCTTGTAGTGAAGTCGAAGTGGATACTCCGTGCGAATTGGTATGGGTGGAGGTTATACTTAACAGCCGAATTAAGTTAATAATTGGCTCTACCGACCCCCAGACTCCGATGATACAGTTGCGGAACAGTTCAGAGAAAGTTTGAGTCTCGTAACAAATAAATACCCCACTCATACAGTTATAGTTGGTGGGGACTTCAACCTACCCTCGGAATGTTGGCAAAAATACTTGTTCAAAACCGGTGGTAGGCAGAAAACATATTCCGAGATTGTCTTAAATGCTTTCTCCGAAAATTATTTCGAGCAGTTAGTCCACGAACCCACGCGAATTGTAAATGGTTGTGAAAACACACTTGACCTCTTAGCCACAAACAATCCAGAGCTGATAGAGAGCATCATGACTGATACAGGGATTAGTGATCACAAGGTCGTTGCAGCTAGGTTCAATACAGTTTCTTCCAAATCCATCAGAAACAAACGCAAAATAATTTTATTTAAAAAAGCGGATAAAGTGTCACTAGAAGCCTTCCTAAAAGACAATTTCCATTCCTTCCGAACTGACTATGCGAATGTAGACGAGATGTGGCTCAAATTCAAAGATATAGTAGCAACAGTAATTGAGAGATTCATACCTCATAAATTGGTAAGAGATGGAATGGATCCCCCGTGGTACACAAAAAAGGTCCGAACGCTGTTGCAGAGGCAACGGAAAAAGCGTGCGAAGTTCAGAAGAACGCGAAATCCCGAAGATGGGCTAAAATTTACAGACGCGCGAAATTTGGCACATACTTCGATGCGAGATGCCTTTAATAGCTTCCATAATGAAACATTGTCTCAAAATTTGGTAGAAAATCCGAAGAAATTCTGGTCGTATGTAAAGCACACAAGTGGCAAGACACAGTCAATACCTTCGCTGCGCAGTGCCGATGGTACTGTTACCGACGACTGTGCCGCTAAAGTGGAGTTATTGAATGCAGTTTTCCGAAATTCCTTCACCAGGGAAGACGAATGGAATATTCCAGAATTTGAAACACAAACATCTGCTAGCATGAGTTTCTTAGAAGTAGATACCTTAGGGGTTACGAAGCAACTCAAATTGCTTGATATGGGCAAGTCTTCAGGTCCAGATTGTATACCGATTAGGTTCCTTTCAGATTATGCTGATACTATAGCTCCCTACTTAGCACTCATATACAACCGCTCGCTCACCGATAGATCTGTACCTACAGATTGGAAAATTGCGCAGGTCGCACCAGTGTTTAAGAAGGGTAGTAGGAGTAATCCATTTAACTACAGACCTATATCATTGACGTCGGTTTGCAGTAGATTTTTGGAGCATATACTGTATTCAAACATTATGAATCACCTCGAAGGGAACGATCTATTGACACGTAATCAGCATGGCTTCAGAAAACATCGCTCTTGTGCAATGCAGCTAGCTCTTTATTCGCACGAAGTAATGGCCGCTATCGACAGGGGATCTCAAGATGATTTCATATTTCTAGATTTCCGGAAAGCTTTTGACACCGTTCCTCACAAGCGACTTCTAATCAAGCTGCGGACCTATGGGGTATCGTCTCAGTTGTGCGACTGGATTCGTGATTTCCTGTCAGGAAGGTCGCAGTTCGTAGTAATAGACGGCAAATCATCGAGTAAAACTGAAGTGATATCAGGTGTTCCCCAGGGAAGTGTCCTCGGACCTCTGCTGTTCCTGATATACATAAATGAGCTGGGTGACAATCTGAGCAGTTCTCTTAGATTGTTCGCAGATGACGCTGTAATTTACCGTCTAGTAAAGTCATCCGAAGACCAGTATCAGTTGCATAGTGATTTAGAAAAGATTGCTGTATGGTGTGTCAGGTGGCAGTTGACGCTAAATAACGAAAAGTGTGAGATGATCCACATGAGTTCCAAAAGAAATCCGTTGGAATTCGATTACTCGATAAATAGTACAATTCTCAAGGCTGTCAATTCAACTAAGTACCTGGGTGTTAAAATTACGAACAACTTCAGTTGGAAGGACCACATAGGTAATATTGTGGGGAAGGCGAGCCAAAGGTTGCGTTTCATTGGCAGGACACTTAGAAGATGCAACAAGTCCATTAAAGAGACAGCTTACACTACACTCGTTCGTCCTCTGTTAGGATATTGCTGCATGGTGTGGGATCCTTACCAGGTGGGATTGACGGAGGACATCGAAAGGGTGCAAAAAAGGGCAGCTCGTTTTGTATTATCACGTTATAGGGGAGAGAGTGTGGCAGATATGATACATGAGTTGGGATGGAAGTCACTACAGCAAAGACGTTTTTCTTCGCGACGAGACCTTTTTACAAAACTTCAGTCACCAACTTTCTCTTCCGAATGCGAAAATATTTTGTTGAGCCCAACCTACATAGGTAGGAATGATCATCAAAATAAAATAAGAGAAATCAGAGCTTGAACAGAAAGGTTTAGGTGTTCGTTTTTCCTGCTCGCTGTTCGGGAGTGGAATAGTAGAGAGATAGTATGATTGTGGTTCAATGAACCCTCTGCCAAGCACTTAAATGTGAATTGCAGTGTAGTCATGTAGATGTAGATGTAGATGTAGACCTGCCCCTTTCCCTGTATGCAATCTTTGCATCCTTCCCTCCCCCCTCCCCACTTCAGTCAGCTGTTTTCAGTAATTCAGTATCAATAATTAGTCCCACTATGACCACAAGAGAGCACATTTGAGTGTCTGCGTGGCACACCATGAAGATGACATGGATTGGGAGAGGGTGACAGGATATAGGAAGGGGAAATTGTTGGGTGGAGGGTGTGGGGAAGTGGCTTAACTTATATTGATACCAGGAGGATTATGGAAGGAAGGATGTCTTGCAAGCATAACTCCCATCTGCATAATTCAGAAATGTTTTTGGTGGTGGAAAGTATCCAAATGGGCCAGATTTGTAGCAGTCATTGAAATTGAACATGTGTTCAGCTGCATGTTGTGCCACTGGGTGGTCAACTGTGTTCTTGGCAACAGTTTTATGGTGGCCATTCTAAAAAACTGTGCAGTGATTGTAGCAGAGTTGGTATATGTTGGGACAGAAAAAAATTGTTGTGTTTTATGGCCAAATTCTGTGTTAGTTTTGCCAAAGTCACTGTTATTTTTTGACAAATTTGGTGTTGTCTTTTGCAAAATTCTTGCTTTTTTTGCCACATTTGTCATCATATTTTGACAGAGTCAATGTTTTTTGCCATATTAGTTGTTTTTTTTTGCCAAAATTGGTGCTGTCTTTTAGCCAAACTCGGTGTTATTTTTTGCCAAGTTCGGTGTAATTTTTTCACCAATTTAAGCATTATATTTTTTGACAGATTTGGTGTCCTTTTCTTGCCAAAATCAGTGTCATCTTTTTGCTGAGCTCAGTGTTTTTTTCCAAAATCTTTGTTATTTTTTGCCAAATTCTATGTTTTTGTCAAATTCTGTGTTTTTTATCACATCCACAATTATTTTTTTCTCAAATTCAGTGTTATATTTTTACCAAATTTGGTGTTATCTTTTTATTGAATTAGGTGTTATTTTTCTGCAAAATTCTGTGGCATTTTGGAGAGTACAGTGTTGTTGTTTCCAATTTTGGTGTTTTTTTTCCAAGGTCAGTGTTGTTTTTTGCTAAATGTGGTGCAGTGTTATGCCAACTCTGATGTTATTTTCTGCCAACTGTGATGAAATTCAGTGTTAATTTTTTTGCCAGTTTCATTGTTGCTTTTTTTGTCAAAGTCTTTTTTGTTATTAGCCTTGTTCTTCCTATTTCAATGCTATTTTTACCCTCACATCAAAGCTCACTAAGCAAGAAATAAGCTGTCATTTCAAGATAATACAACAAAATTACAGATTTTGCGATATCTCATAAAAATTGCCAATTTCTTGTTATTTTTGTAAAAACCACAAGTTATGCATCGTTTTTTGTTCATTTTTTTTTGTGAATTTTTCCTGTTCCTGTTTATATGACATGGCAGCTTTTACAGGTGGCACTGACTTTGATGGGGTAGGATGAGCATATGACCGGACTAGACTAGGAAGTGCTGGGTGGGTGGATTGGGTCTTCCACAGGTGTATGACCCTCTGGAAAGGGGTTGGGAGTGGGAGTGGGAGTGGCATAGTGAAGGACTAGGGTCTTTTGTAGATTGGGTGGGCGATGGAATATCACTTTAGGTGGGTGGGAAGTATCTTGGGTAGTATTTCCTTCATTTCTGGGCTGTATGGTAGATAATGGAAGTAGTGGTGAAGAATATGCTTCACTTGTTCCAGTCCAGGATGAGATTGGATGTTGAGGTTGGTGCTCCTTTGTTGTTGATCCTTATGGGTTGTTGTAAGATTAGGGGTGTGAGAGGATATGGTCACCTGAATGTGGACTAGGTTTGTGGCATAGTGCCTGCCTGTGAAGGCCCTCATAAGACCATCAGTATACCGGTAAAGGGAGTTCTCGTGACTGCAGGCATGCCAAGCTGTATGGGAGTGATTTTTTGTGTTAGAGCTGACAGCTGTAGAAATGCAGATTCTGTTGGCGGGTAGCTGGTTTAATGTGGACAGATGGAGGTCAACATCTGTGATGACGGCATGTTGGGTTGAAGAGGACCAGGTGAGGTGGGGAAGTGGGTGGGAGAGAAGGTGTTGAGGTTTTGCAAGCATGATTCCAGATGATGGAGATGTCTCAGTGAACTTGACATAAACAAGGGGTTTGTTCTTTTGGGAGGCTAGGAACATTTTCCTCTTGATGACCTATAAAAAGGTTGCAATACGAGGATGCCATGCAAGTGTGCAAAGCTGAGCCATGGATTTGTTTGTATACATTCCCCCCAAAGTAGGAGTATATGAACAAATCTGCAACATAGCTACAAAGGAGTGCCCATTTTGTCACCCTGGACTAGAACAACTGAAACATATCTTTCGCCTGGACTTCGATTATCTACCATTTGGGCTATAAATGAAGGACACTCTACCCAAAATCCTTCCCACCCTCCTAAAGTCAAGGACTTATCCTACTCCATCAGTGGCAGGGTCCCTGTGAAAGCAGCCATGTCATTTACCAACCCTGCTGCAATTACTGCACAACTTTTTTTATGTCAGTGTGACAATCAACTAACTGCGTACCAAAATGAATGACTGCTGCCCAACTGTGTTCAAGAACAAAGTTAACCACCCAGGTGCGCAACATGCAGCAGAACTCAACACACTTGATTTCAATGGTTGCTTCATAGCCCAGTGTATCTGGATTTCTTCCCTACTCCACCAGCATTTTTGAACTGCACAGGTAGGAGATATTATTGCAACACATCCTTCACTTCCGTAACCCTCCTGTCCTCCTTTAACCCACTGCCCTCACATGGTCCAGCCAACAGTTTCCCCTTTGTTCTGTCATCCCCTCGTTTTCATTGTGTGCCTTCATTGTATGCCACACCCCACCACTTCCAGTACTTGTGCTTCAGCTGCCTAGTGCATGTCCCTGCCACCCCTTCCTCCCACATTCCTAACCAGGAAATCAGCTGCTTCCTTCTGAGCCACTAACTACTCACCTCACCCACTCTTCCTGTCTCCCATCTCCCTGTTCCTCCACCCACACCACCCAACACAATTTTCACGTGACCCCTAGTCCACCTGTCAAAATGCAATCCCATCATTGTGTGTCCAGCTGGCACAATGTAGGAACAAGTGTGTGTGTGTGTGTGTGTGTGTGTGTGTGTGTGTGTGTGTGTGTGTGTGTGTCTGTGTGTGAGTGTGTGTTTCTACTCTAGCGTGTGTGTGTGTGTGTGTGTGTGTGTGTGTGTGTGTGTGTGTGTGTGTGTGTGTTTCTACTCAAGCTTGACAAAGGATTTATTCAAAAAGCTAGCACATTTTCTTTCCATTTTGTGTGCGCACTGTGGCCGACCAATTCTAGGCGCTTTAGTCTGGAACCGTGCGACTGCTACAGTCGCAGGTTCGAATCTTGCCTCAGGCATGGATGTGTGTGATGTCCTTAGGTTAGTTAGATTTAAGTAGTTCTAAGTAAGTTTAGGGGACTGATGAACTCAGATGCTAAGTCCCATAGTGCTCAGAGCCATTTGAACCATTTGTGTGTGCACTGATGAACACAAGGAGACACAATGGGAGCAAGATGGGGCCACAGGAACAGCACACACAATTCTTCCTAGTCAGATAACTACTGATAGCTTAAGTTATGATACTTTTTTCCTTCTAAAGAGAGATAACTTGAACTATTTTGCAGTATTTTCCGTGACATTGTAACATTCTGAGTTTCGACAAATCGCAGACAATAACAAGGACCTGTAATTTAGTGTTTGATAAATGAAACACCTATAAATTTTTAGGCTTTCTGACAGATCTATTGCAAATGTCTTTCTCAGATATTATTGAATAATGCAACTGTTCGATATCTGCAGGTGGTGCAGTAGCCACAGCTGCAAGATGCTACTGGTGTACATCTACATCTACATACATTCTCTGCTAGCCACCATATTGTGCATGGCATAGAGTGTCTTGTACCACCACTAGTCATTTCCTTTCCTGTTCCAACCAAAAATAGAGTGAGGGAAAAATGACTGTCTATATGCTTCTATATGAGCCCTAATTTTTCTTATCATATCTTTGTGCTCCTTACACGGAAAGTATGTTGATATCACCAAGCCACAACCAAGAATTGCACATGTGCAAAGAAGCTCTTACAGTTGGATAAAATTCTTGATTTACCTCCTCAGATTCAAGGGACTTACACTGGCAGGCTTGCTGTAAGTGCAAATACCATCACAATATTGTAACTCTAACTGTGACTGGGAATACATATTAATTGAGGTTAGATGATTAGGGCATCACATGATGATGATGAGGTCCCATTCTCCTAGGAGTGGGGGAGACCCAGCTGCTGTACTATGCAAGGTCCTAGTGGACACCCAGTCATCTCGAGGCAGGAAAAATCCGTAACCCCATCGGGAATCGAACCCAGGACCCCGTGTGTGGGAAGTGAGAACGCTGCTGCGAGACCACGAGCTGCGGACTAGGCACAACTTAATATAACTTTTTCTGTGATTTTTTAGGTTGCTGCAAAAGTGAAATTCGATGGAAGTTTGACAGAATTTCTTTACCCACTTTCTTTTGTGTAGGCTTAACTTCAGCATGTTTCAGCCAATTAGGAACTGTTCCAGTTATAAGCAATTGGTTATGCAAGTAACTTAACAGGTTATTAAACCTTTAAATATGCTGAATGATCACCAAAGTTGTTTGTGACTGAGAGATAAATTTTATCTTTAACCTACCAGATACGTATATACAGTAAACCATTAATCACATGTATTGAAAGTGCTGTCTTTAATAGGAGGTTTCGAATGGGCACCAGTGTGCATTCCAGCTGTATGATACTAACAAAAGGATATATTATTGCAGTATTAATGACTTTACTTTGTGAGAGCACAGAGAAATACCTCTTACCTACCACAACTCTGTCCACTGTTTTTCTACATTGTAGCACAATTCTGAGCAAGGAAAAGTTTCTCACCTGGCAGTAATATCTCCACCTATAGTTGCAACATGTTCCAACCACATAATAAATGGATGGGAATCTAAGGATGCTCAAACTGATTAATAACATGGATGTTTTCACAGTCGATACTTCAAACCAAACTTTTTTCTTTTCGCTGTTGTGGGTATGTATTTTATATTGGTGCAGAACACTTTCATACTATTCACCAGTTATTACTTTACACTTTGGATGGTAATCAGCAAGGGAATCCCTTGTGTGTCTGAGCAAACACCAGCCACTCTTATTAGCTCTCCTTTTAACATTCATCTCTGTCTACAAATTCACTGTGTTGCTGTTTTTCCAATTTAATTCTGATCTGCATTTTTGTTCACTCTCTCCAGTTAGCTTTTATTTCATTCGTCTCTAATACTTCAAGTTATATGTAGTTTCTGAATTCTTGTGAGTTCTACCCTTTTCACACCATTCGTTATTTCTCAGCAACTGAAATTTTTGTTCTTCTTAATTGACCACTTATTTGCCTCTTTCTTCCAAAGTGTAAATTACTCCCTTCATTGGAGATTTATTAGCAACATTTATCTGTTTGGATTTTTTCCTGTTATGAACTGTCTCTCTTGAAAATGAGACATGTGTATCTTTTCTTTTGACAAATCATTCTCTGAAAATTTATTTTTCCATATTTGTTTCTTTAACTTCCAAAATGGGAAACATTAAAATTAAACCTGTCCAAAAATGAAAGACTGGCTTTAACACCATAGGCCTTTACTGGACAAAGCCCTAATGGAGGAGCTACACCCATGCTTTCCTCTGGCTTTTGAGCTGACATACGCATCCAGTTATAGAGGGATGTAGTTGTGGACTTCGAACCCATAAATCTTATCACAGATGCAGGTAGTTTCCATTCCTACCTCACTCGTGTCAAATTTTAGTGTGAATAGCAAACATCTCTATGAAACTCAAAGATCATTTTATATACTCAGTAAACACACACACACACACACACACACACACTTGTCAAACGTATCATCTTCAAATACTAAAGAGAAAAACAATTAGGAACAAATTCTTATGAAGACAGAAAGGTGCCATGGTATGCAATCCAGAAACCTGGGTGAGATGTATCACGTACCATGAAATGGCTGATCAGTATTTTATGTTAATGAAATTCCTGCAACTTGTAGTTTTCATCAACATTGCCACTTCGTCCGACTTTAACGTGACTTTTGTTTTGAACTGTGTCTCAGATGTTATTAAGAAATATGGTGGATAATAAAGGAACAACACCAACATGCACAGATTGATTTATAGTTCTTGAACCAGAATGTGGCTCATTGCTTCAAATAATTATGTTGTTATTTATGGTAATAATAGTTTCTAATGTGAATGTTACAAAGACAGTTCATTTTACATAAACAAAAAGTGATACAGGATGAAAGGTCAGCTTCATAGTTGTAAGACATTTAGCTATAACACTGCATTTAATTACTTTTTAGGATTATGCCGAAGGTGAAGGAATACAACTGGATGAACTTCCAGAACATGCAAAATTAGATCAGATAGCACCTCCAGGGACTCCATACTTTTATGCTGAATTGCCTTCTGGTGAAAAACTTTTCCACAGAATCAAGAAAAACTTCCCATTGCAATTTGGAAGGTAATTATGAATAAGAGTATCCTGTTTATACAGTAAATAACTTTAACATTAATAAAGACATTCTTTTATTTGTATTTTCCTACAGACAACATCTTATAATTTCCATATTATGTGTGCTTTTGCAGCCTTTAATCATATCTACTTAGCATTTAGCACTTTCTATCAATTTCACATTTTTAGGTATCTATATTCCCTTTTGCCTGCTTCGTTTTTAATATTTTATGCTTTTGTTAGTTAATTCAATATGTGCTATGTTATCTCTTGATTCCTAGTAGGCCTTATCTTTTTGCTTATTTGATTCTTTGTAGCCTTCACTATTTTCTCCCTCAAAGCTAACCATTTGTCTCCTGTCGGATGGACTGTAATCAAATTATAACATTTTTTCTTTTTAATAAAAAGGGCAGTAAAACACAGGACACTAGCAATTAACAATGGTACACATTGGAATAAAATACCATGAAACGGCTAGAAGTGGGAAAAGGGGGGGGGGGGCATGGAATACACTGAAATATTATAAATATTATACATGCACACAGCCATTCAGAGGCAATCAGCACAAAAGCTATAGTACATAAAATTTTCTGTTGTATTTCTATTTCCATCTATTGCTGCCTAACGTTCATCATAAAACTCTCAGTGACCTCTCGTTCTTTCAGTTTATCCAAGTTGTGTCTCATTAATCTTCTAGCTTTTTGCAGTTTCTTCAGTATCATTCTACTGTTCATAAGCAACAAATTATGCTCAGTCAGCATCTGCCTGTGGAAATCGTTTTCAGTTAAATTTTGATTTCTAAATCTCTGTTCTACATTTGGGAGCTATTAGAAAGTTATGTAACGTAAATCAACATACAACTTCATTTACACAGAAATTACAGAACATAGAAGTTACATAATGCCTTTACATATAAATGCAACGACATAGAAAAAAAATCAGTGATTACATTTGGCAATCTCCCACATCCTCCCCATGATGGTCTATCTCGAGGGATGCAACCAGCTGGACTGGCCTAATGAGAGGTCTTCCATCATGAATGCCAAGGATGGCTGTGCATCTCTTTCCTTTTGCCACGTGTCCCATAAGAGGACTTCCTCTTGGTGAAGGGCAGTGTCTCAGACTTGAATCTTCACCAGTTTTTCCATTTAGGAATTTGGCTTGGAAATCACACAATAGCATGAGATACTCTTTGCTCCAGAAATCTTGCGCTGTTTTCCGATGAAATCTAAATTCTCTCATCATGTCTGTTATGATAGGTGGCTCGGGTCCTGTTGGCAATGTTCAGAGTCTCTTGATTTGTAGTTCTTGAATCAGGAAGTGACTCATTATTTCAAATGATTACATAGATATTTATTACAATAATAGTTTCTAATGGGAAAGTGAGAAAGAGAACACTTTGTCTTCAGTGTGGGCGATTGGCTTCACGTTGATGGTGGCTTCCTTTTCTGCGCTGAAGTGTCCAAGTACTTTTTGGACACATCTTTTGGTTATCAACAGAGATGACCATCTATGGTTCTGTTATTCCTTTGTTACGAGCATAAAATTTTTGGACGTTTTATGCTGTAGGTACTATGTGAAATGACCATAAATCTTTGTAGTGCCAATAAAAATTGATTCATTGTTGCATTGTGGGCTGTATCCAGGTGATTAGCTCTAGTCACAGCACAGATGAACAGTAAAACATAGCCGTGCGGGGTAGCCACATGGTCTGAGGTGCCTTGCCACAGTTCATGCGGCCCCCCCCCCCGCCCCCCATCCCCTGGCGATTTCAGTCCTCCCTCGGGTATGGGTGTGTGTGTTGTCCTTAGCCTAAGTTAGTTTACATTAATTTAAGTAGTGTGTAAGCCTACGGACTGAGTAGTGTGTAAGTGACCTCAGCAGTTTGGTCCCGTACAAACTTCCAACAATTCAAATGATAACAGTACAACATAGCAATTTGTTGTTAGATAAAAATCAAACAGTGGAAAATCCAGAATGGACTGTAACAATATGATGAAAAGGAAAGTAGCTACTCACCATATAGCAGAGGTGGTGAGTTGCAGATAGGCACAACGGAAAAACTGTCACAAATAATCTACTGGCCAACGAGGTCTTTGTCAAAAATATACCCCCCCCCCCCCACACACACACACACACGTGTGTGTGTGTGTGTGTGTGTGTGTGTGTGTGTGTGTGTGTGTGTAGTAGTAGTAGTAGTAGTAGTAGTAGGAGGAGGAGGAGGAGGAGGAGGAGGAGGATAGGGACAGTGAAGTGCTGCTGGGGAGTGCGCAGGGACGAAGTGGAGAGAGGGTAGGGCAACTACACGCAGTCGGGAGGTTAGACGGTGGGCACGGGTGAGGTGGGGATGGGGGGTAGTGGAAAAGGAGAGAAGTAAAAAGACTAGGTATATTGGTCGAGTGAGGGCTGTGTAGTGCTGGAACGGCAACAAGGAAGGGGCTGGATGAGTGTGGACGACGACTAATGTTTAAGATTGAGTCCAGGGTTATGGGAATGTAGGGAGAGTTCCCCCTGCGCAATTCAGAAAAAGCTGGTGTTGGTGAGAAGGATCTATATGGAACAGGCTGTGAAGCATTCACTGAAATGAAGGATGTCGTGTTGGCAGTGTGCTCAGCAACAGGATGGTCCACTTGTTTCTTGGCCACAGTTTGTCAGTAGCCATTCATGAGGACAGACAACTTGTTGGTTGTCATGCTCACATAGAATGCAGCACAGTGACCAAGCACTTCCTCTATTGAATAAGAAGTGTGAAATTCCTCAAGAAGTGCCAAATCTTTAGCATCCACTCATCAGCACACATTCCTATTGTCTCTAAATCCCAGAAGTTTTGAACTGTGTTGCCAAATGTTTGATTGAACAGCAGGTTCATGAGGTTAATGATTGTTTGATTTGTTGAAATCACTGGGCAGCTTCCACTAAGGACCCAGCTGAAATTCTATGACAGTAAAGCCATTGATGGGAAGATACATATTGGTGCAGTGTTGTTGACAATTTATCGGCAGTGATCCACTCCAATTAGTATCTAAATAGTAAGATTGATCCTGCAAAAGGATATGATAAACAGTTGTAAATCACCAATGTGCTGCCTTTTGAACTCTTGAGGTCTCAAAAAGAAATGAAAAATCTCGAATGTTGTGTAATTGTATTGTGAGCATTGCTACATGTGCTTGCAATGTCAGGGGAGCAGCTGATTTGAATGTGAGTTAGTGAATGAAGACTTAACTGTCAGAGGGTGATTCACAACAAGTTCCAATTGTAAACTGTTGATCAGTGATCTGCTGATGAAGACAAATTGGCTGCCACCATTTGCAGCACTGCATGCAAGTGTACTTACACCACTTGTGGGCCCTGTTACATACAATGGGCTGTCTGGTGGTAAATGAATCTTAATCATGTGGTATTCACATTGTCGACTAAACTGTGTTTGACAGTAATAGCTGATGAAATAGAATATTTTGAATTGCTGCAGACTGACTTGTTATGGCTTTTCTTGCAAAAGTGACTAAACGGGTGTTCTTTCTTTTTTTCTACAGTCCTTTGCTGTGTGACCCTGACTGAGTCAAAGAAAGAACCTATTACTAAGATCTCAAATCTTGAGCCAGTCACTCACATTCTCACATTTTGGATCCAGTGACTGTGGTGTTCACAAAGCACACAGTAGACTTTTGCAAGCACCTGCATGCTGTATGTGGGGTCTTGCCCACTCATTGCTTATAGGGTGCCGACGGGATGTTGTTTTCCTGGAATGCTACACAACACTTTAAACAAATAACATTAGTAGTTTTATTTCTGGAAAGCAAATTGACAATACTTCACTTTGGAGATTTACAAGTAGTAGTAGCAAACAAGGGGTGACTTGCAATACAATTTAGAGTCCTTAATACGTGAAATGTTCAGGCAAGTTTACACACGTCACTGATAGCTAACGTCTGCGTCTGAGCAGCCGAGGCTCACAGGACGGTGCTTATATTCGCTTCTTCCAGGTGTCACTCTTGGTGCGGCATGGTCCAATTCTGCACAGCATTTGCCACTGTTTCCTCACCGCCCTCTCTGCTCTTGCATTCCGCATCTTCATTCCAGTGGTTACGCTGGAACATTCCCTCCCTCCTCCTCCCCCCCCCCCCCCCCCCCGCCACGAAAGCGACAGACCATCGTCATGTATGGAGTGCAACCATGGCAGGGGATGGGATGTAGGAGCATGGACACTCTGATGAGCTGGCAGCTGTGCCCGCAGGGGAAGTCCAGCTTCTGGCCATACCCCACCATCCAGCCTGTTCTCTGGCGGAAATGTCCCCCAGAAAACAACCAGAAGGGAACGCGTCCACCTCCTGCTACCAGGAATTAGATGAAGGCAATGACTGCAGTGTGGGAAGTTCCAGCTCCATTGGTAGGACGAGAGGAGGCAAAGACTCCGTCTCCATGGGGTAGTCCCACAGTGTCATGACACCCTCTGGCAACTGCTGTGGCCGCATTGCCCTCTTGGCCCGTAAATCTGAGGGAAAAGAGACTGAAATATCATCATGTATGCGACATAAGCGAAGTTGATTTTGATGGCGGCACTGCAAAACTATCTGGACCTGAAAGAAGATAATGCAAGTGCCAAGTCAACAGTTGATCTCGCCTTGCACCCTCTGTCTGCTGCTGCTGCTGCTGCTAAAAACCCTACAAAAGACAATATCATGCTACACCAGATGCTGAGGAGGGTGGAGCAGTGTGTGATGGCGGCAGCTGTGAAGCAGTTGTGCCCAATAGTGCATCTCATGGGTGCTAACGAGAAACAGTTTCATTGCTTGATTCCCTGTGTGTGGAGCAAAATTTGTCCATCTGCTTCTTGAATGTTCTGACTAAACGTTCGCTTCACCATTTGACTGTGGATGGAATGGTGCACTAGTTAGATGCAGTATGCCATTGTGTTCACAGAATGTTAGAAATTCATGTGACGTTGACTGAGGCCCGTTGTCAGACACTATTACGGCAGGTTCTTCTGCGCAAAAAATCAATGATAAAGCCTGAACTGTGCTACATGACGTCGTCAAGTTCAGTGGCCCAGCAAAAGGAAACTTGCTATATGAGTCAACCACAATTAACCAGCGAGCGTTCCAGAAGGGTCCCGCAAAGTCTATGTGCATACGTTGCCATGGCGATAAGGCCAAGCAGAGAACTTTTGTGGGCAAACTGATTTTCTGCACATGCGTGACACTGTGGCACATCTGTTCTATTTGGGCGTCCATACCCTGCCAAGTACAGTGTCAACGTGCTAACTGTTTCAAACAAACAATCCCCCAATGTCCTTGGTGAAGTAACTGCAACACTTCTTTCTGCAAAGGATTAGGTATCAACACACGTGATTCGACACTATCATTCTCAACAAGAATTACACCTTTCTGTACAGCAAGGCTATGCTGATGTGCAAAGTATCAGCACACTAGAGAGTTCTTTATGCGATTCAACAAGGCCAAGGTGTGTGAATATAATTGAGCAAAATGTTCAAACCTGGATCAGTGTTCATGGCCTGTGCATTTTCCTATAGTTCAACGGAAAAGACTGAAGCAATTCAGAATACTAAGCATTGCTGTGACAAGATGCAGCATAAGCATCAAAGTCTGTATCAGGTCCAATCGGATAGTGTGGAAGTGCGTCCGCATTACCATGCTGAGCTGTCGGATGATACTCAATCTCGTACTGGTATTGAGACAACATCAAAGCCCACCTTTGTGATTTTTGAGCAGTTCGTACAGGAACTGGTTCTGTCCAATGAAACAAGGGATGCAAAGACCTGTGATCTGTTACTAAGTAGAATTTTCTGCCATACAAATAGTGGTGAAAGTTGGTGACACCATAGACAATAGCCAAAGCCTCTTTTTCAGTTTGTGAATAGTTACACTGAGCTTTGGACAACACTTTTGATGTGAAAGCAATATGTCTGTCTTTATTGCCAATTCTGTGCAAAAGCACTGCACCAATTCTGTAAGAGGAAGTATCAACTTGCAATACAACTGGTTTGTCAGGATCAAAGTGAACTAAGCATCGATCACTGAGCAATGCATCTTGAAGTTTTTGAAAAGCTACTTGGCACTCATTTGTCCAAACAAAGAGGACATTCTTGTGACGCAAGTGATGCAATGGAGCTGTGATTTGTGCAGCTTTCGGTATAAACCGAATATAATAGTTCATTTTCCCTAAAACTGACTGCAATTCTGTGATATTGCGAGGAACTGGCAAGTCTTGTATGGCAAACAAATGTGACTGAAGAGTATGTACACCTTCACTGTTTATGACATGACCAAGATACTGCAACTCAGGTCTAAAAAAATTACACTTGTCCAGTCTGTACTTTAGTCCTGCCTCAGATAAAACATGAAATAAAGCATGTAAATTTGCAATATGTTCAGCAGGTGTACAGCCTGCTACTACAATATCATCCAAATAGTTTGAACAGTTTGGCACTTGTGCAGTCAGCTGTTCCAAATACTGTTGGAAGATGGCGGGTACGGAAGCGCTGCCAACAGGCAAATGCAAATATTTAAACAAGCCCAAATGAGTATTCAGTACACAAACTTTTTGAGATTCTTCATCGAGCAGCATTTGAAAATATGTGTTGTGCAAATCAATTTTCGAAAAGTAGCATCTAGCACCTAATTTGTCCATGAAATCCTATGGGTGTGGCAGTGAATAAGTAGCAATGACAGTTCTCAGGTTGACTGTAGACTTAAAGGTAACACAGAGGCGGATGCAACCTGAAGGTTTGGGGAGCAAAAACAGTGGACTTGCCCATTGACTAGCTGATAAGAGAGCGATTACTCCATTATCTTGCAATTCATTAAGTTCAACAGCAACTTTGTCTCGTAATGCAATGGGAACAGTTCCCGCCCGGCAAAATTTTGGGTAAGCATTGTCTTTCAGTGTAATATGTGCAACAAAATTGTTAGCTTTACCTACACCTTCAGAAAAGAGTTCCGGGAATTCTTCTACCAACCTAGCTACACTGTCCTTTGCATTGAATGCAGACACTGACAGCACATTGCCCTGAATATTAAAGCCAGACAAATCAAAAGAATCAAGACCAAATATGCTCTCACACTCACGTGATTGTAGCTCTGTAAAGTCACTTTCCACATATGTGAGCAATACTTAGCAGGCAAAGTACATGTTCCGAGAACGGGAATGTCTTGTCCATTATAAGCCGTCAGTAGTTTTAGACAGGGGTGGGAAGCCTAACAGTTCACATGTGTAATGATTTAGCTTCGCCAGAGGCACCTGTGTGGAACTGAAATTTCACACTTTTCCCAGAATTAAGTAAATGAACAAAAAGTTTGTTTGACTGACGTATCACTGACGAAACTGCACGCTTGCTAGTTGCAGATTGGAATATACTGCATTAATCACATGGGCCTTGTGGTGAGAGTTTTGTGAGTAGGCCGAATTCTTATGTATGTTCTGTTGCAAACACACGGATTGCACATGTCACATGTCCTTTTCTACCACAAGCATAACACCGAGCTTGTCAGGAGGGGCAGTCTTGGCATTTGTGCTGTGTACAACAGCAAGGGCAAGACTTAATTCTGTTCGCCTGTGTAGCCACCTGTTTAGCGAACTGCTTAGGCGGCGTGGAAGGTTGTTTGCCCAGTGTGGCTAGCATACACCGCCTGTGCAGAATGGGGTGATCACAACTAAGGGACTCAACCCAACAAATAGCTGGCTACTAAAGTGTCTGAGCCGACAAGGCACTGGAATCATACTGATCTAGTATTTGCACTACCTGCTGAAACGATGGATCAGACTGTTTCAAAATTTGTTCTCTGATTTTGACATCAGGCACATTGTATACAATCGCATCATGCAACACAACATCTGAATATAAAGTACCGCAAGCACATTTGAATTTGTGTTTCTTGGCCATACCCTGCAAATCTGTTATCCACTCGCGATAAGTTTGTTCTGACCGTTTTTTTTGCAATTGAGAAACTGATACCTAACTGCTACCACATTCACTTGTTGATCATAATAGTTAACGAAGCAATTACTTGTTTGTATGACAGTTCACTCTGAGTGGTGTTAGGATCTAACTTCTGGATAAGTTTGCACTACCATTGATAATAGTTAAGGAAGTTTCACAGTACCTGCAACATTGTGGGCGAGTAAATGTGCCTCATACTTGATACCATTGATAATAGTTAAGGAAGTTTCACAGTACCTGCAACATTGTGGGCGAGTAAATGTGCCTCATACTTTTGTAACCACTCGAGCCATTATTTGTCTTGTTCACTAAATTGCCGAAAAGGCAGTATAGCAGTGGTAACAGGCCGTGCTTTTTCTGTTGAACGCGAAGCATTAGTAAGGAGCTGCTACACCGTGTTGAGCAGAGCAGAAGTCTGGTTTGTCTGAAACTGCAACATCTGCATGAGTTGTGTGGCATCTAATGCTTGGGGCTGCAGTGCCTGAGCAGGAGGCAGGACAGGGGGGGGGGGGGGGGGGGGGGGAAATCATGTTGGAAGACACAAATGCCACAAATAGACAAAAAGATGTACAAAGAAATGTTCTTCAATGCCCACTTGAAAACACTGATCAGCCAAAACGAAAAGAAACTGTTAAAGCAATTTGCGCTAGTCCATGGCCATCAGGCACGGAGGCCATGTGTAGACTCGTTACCAGTTGCGGGGTCTTGCCGTTGCTTCTAGGGTGCCTAAAGGATGTTGCATTCTTGGAATGCTATACAACAATTCAAACAAATAACATTAGTAGTATTATTTCTAGAACAAATTGACAATACTTAACTTTGGAGATTTTCAAGTAGTAGTCACAAATGAGGGGTGACTTGCAATACAATTTAGTGCTCTTGATATGTGATTGTTCAGGCAACTTTCCATATTTCACTGATAACTAATGTCCGTGACCCGTTGCCAATCTGAGCGGCCAAGGCTAGCAGGAGTGGTGCTTAAGTTCGCTCCTTCCAGGTGTCGCTCTTGGTGCGCGCGGTCCAATTCTGCACACCATTAGTTGCCATTTCCTCACTGCCTTCTCTGCTCTTGCGTTCCGCATCTTCGTCCCAGCACTTGTGGTTATGCCAGAACACTGTACATCCTGACTAATGGTGTACATCCTAACTGATTTAACGTAGAGGGCTGCTGTAGGTAGTACATTATTAGGTAGTCTGCAAATTTTCCCACAAGTCTTTTGCACTGTCAGGACCCCACATATCTCTTCTAACAAGAACTCCATCTGTTTCAGGATGTACTTTCTTAATATTAATTACCCAGTTTTGACATGTTTTCTGGAAAAGTAACAAGTATCATTGGAACTAAGACATGACTGTACACCTCTACATCCTTCTGTAATGCTTCCAGAGCTTGAATGTATCCAATAAACATTAAGCTTAAAGATTCTGGGAAGTCAAGATGTTGCAGGCGTAATGTCATCCAGCTGGTCAAGGTGCTCCTAGATCATGCTATTTCTGTCGCCATAACACGCACATAACATTTTCTTGATTTTTTCGTAATTAGTCGCAGTTACAGCAATGGCTTGTACGAAATTTGTGGGTTCCGCCATTGATACTCTTGAAAAAATAGATGTTTGTCGAGAGTGGCCAAGTTTGGACTGAATCAGTAGAGGATTTGAACTGTTCCAATAAATGAGCCCAATGCTGAATGTCACTGGAAAATGGCTCTAATGTGATTAGTGGCAGCTGAACACTGTGAACACACAACTGTGTAATCCATGGTCTATCAGGCTTCTACTGTTTTTCAATCAAGAGTGTTGAGTGACTTCTGTTATTTTGGAGTGTTGTGCAGGAACTACATTACAGCAATTGTGGAGTACACACAGTACCACTGCTACAGTCACAGGTTCGAATCCTGCCTCGGGCATGGATGTGTGTGTTGTCCTTAGGTTAGTTAGGTATAAGTAGTTCTAAGTTCTAGGGGATTGATTACCTCCAATGTTAAGTCCCATAGTGCTCAGAGCCATTTTGAAGATAAAATTATTTTTGTTTGTGTCTATACTCTGCAAAGCCCAGTAAGACATGTGGCAAGAACTGAATTGCATTCCTGCTTTATGGCTTCAGTTGTGGTAGCTACATGTTTGGGCTTCAGCTTTGTATGCGTTAGATGTAAAGGTAAAATCATTGTACTATTAATACCTTTTATGTACAAAAAATTGCATTCCTTTCATTACAAGCTGAATTAACCACTGTCTCGCATTGTTTACTGATCATATAGCAAAAAAAGTTTGTTCACATATGCAGTTTATTTTACCTTTTACTTCAGCCTCCACACTGAAGTCAGTGTTTATGATTCCTGATACTAAGTTTCAAACGAAGAAAAATCATATTCTGATGCATTGAAAGAGCAGATACAACCTTTTTCAGTGCAAAACAATGAAAGTAGTTTGTTTCACTACACCATCCAAATTGGGCATTGTTCCGTCTTGATTTCAGTAAAGAAACTTGTATTCATATTAACTTAATATGTTACAGTAGATCAACTGAAAATATGGTCGTTGAAGGTGTAGGCGGTGAAATCAGAAAGAAATGGGAATATATATAATCCCCCCCCCCCCCCCTCACCCCTGCAAACCTTATACATCTTGTTCGTACACATGTTCGTGATGTATGTTTGCATTAAATTGTTCTTAAAAAATGGAATAAAATACAGCATAGCATTTGAAGTGTTGTCTGTGGCTGTTGGTGAATCCTCTATGAGTAAGACAAGAGTTTACAAGTGGTATAAATGTTTCCATAGAGGGTTGAGAAGACGTTGAAAAAGATGACCACCGTGGATGTGCCAGCACATCAGTTACTGACAACAATGTGGAGAAGTAAAGAAAATGGTTCTGTAAAATTGCTGAATCACTATCAAAGAGGTTGCTGATAATGTCAGTATATCTCATGCTCATGCCAAGCAATTTTTTCACATTTTGGGCATGAAAAGTGAAGCAGCAAAGTTTGTTCCAAAATTTTTGAATTTTGACAAAAAACGATGTTGGTAGACATTGTTTAGGACTCGCTGAATGAAGTTGACGATCTACAACTTCTAAAGTAACAGGTGACGAAACGTGGATATATCGGTACGACGTCAAAACCAATGCCCAATCGAAATTTCCTTAAGAGCCAATACAAAAAAAAAGAAGAAAAATTGGCAAAACCACTTGTGAAAATTGCATCATGATAATGTTTCCTCTAGTACCTTCCGCCGCGGAAGTCGAACATGCGGCAGAACAAATGGACGTGGTCAGCTCATAGAGGGCTCCGCCTCTGCGGTGGCTATTCCGCGCAGCGAGGGCGCCACCGCTAAGCCACGTGCAGACAGCGGCCAATAGCCGCTACCTCCGGTTTCGTATATAGGGACCCGCTTTGTCCTAGTCCAGCCAGTCTGGTACTCACTTTGGATTTCGTTTCTGTCTCAGCAGTACTGCGTTCTGGTCGTTGTTGACATTTGCCTGGCTCTGGTTCAGAGTGAATTTACGTTTGGTGTTGTGGTTTCCACAAGCCTCCGTTGTTTATCTCTTCCTTGTTGTGTTGCTCATAGTCGGTCGTTGGTCCGTCGTCCGACTCATCCTGTGTTTACCCGGCGGTGCGTATTTCACCGCTGGCTGCTTCCCTGCTTGGCGGCTCCGATCCGCAGCCCAAGGCGTTCCCGCTGTTGGCTGTGATTACTACACTTCCGCTTAAACCTCAGTGCTTGTTCATGATTTTTTGGCAAAAGACAAAACAATTATGTTGCCTCACTACCGTATCGCACTCGACATGACTCCTTTCTATTCCTGAAGCTGAAGAGAGCCATGAGAGGATGTAATTTTGCGACCATTGATGAGATAAAAACAGAATCACTGAAGGAGCTGAACACCATAACGAAAAGTGAATTACAGACGTGCTTCCATATTGGAAAAAGGACTGGCACAAGTATATTATATCTGAGGGGGATTACTGTGAAGTGGACAAAGTTGATGATGTTGAGTAAATAAAGATTCTTTAAGAAAAATCCTCATTACTATTTGATCACACTACGTATATCAATAGATGTGTAACTGTTTGTTTAATATGCAAAGCTCCACTCCTTTCCACAGTGGCTGTGGATTACGCTACAGAAAGTATTAATTTAATGAATCTAGTCATGAAAATTATCAGTCTTGTTTTGTTTTACCAGACCAAATTTTTATCGTGGACAGATGACTCTGAAAGAGTGCAGCCACCTGTCTTGCAGTAAAAGAAATGAACAGCCCACTTTCAAATTCTCTCTCTCTCTCTCTCTCTCTCTCTCTCTCTCTCTCTCTCTCTCTCTCTGTGTGTGTGTGTGTGTGTGTGTGTGTGTGTGTGTGTGTGTGTGTGTGTGTGTGTGTGTGTGTGTGTTATTGACTATATTTTTTGTTGCTTGTAGCATTTGGCACCCCCAATCCTCCCATTTCACTGTAGATATTAGCATAACTGTTTTGTTTCCCCCCTCCCCCAAAGGGAGTTAACTCCAAAAGCTTCTTTTGGATTAGGGAAAATTATCCTCTACTTATCAGCCAGAAACAAGTTTTGGAGAATGACTTGAAATTATGTTATTCATAGTTTAAGGAATTTTTCCGTAAATTGACACCTGATTATAACTGTACTGCAAGTCATTATATACTGTTATTACTTGTTCAGTTTATTATTTTTCAATCATATGTAATAAATTCATACTATGCGGTCATACTATGTGGTATTAAATCATTTATTTTGGTGTTCCAGAGATGTTCTGGCCAGTGAGTCAGTACTGAATATGGTGGATCGAGCAGATTGGAGGGACTGTAAAGTTTCTAAGGAAGAAGAAACTGAATTGACAAAAACGTTTAGGGCCTCTTTTCAGCCATTTGATTTTACTGTTTAAACATGATTTTATAATGAACATTTCAAGACATTTTTATTGTTTGAATAAATAAGTTTATAAGAAATGAAAGTACAAAATGAACTTTATATGGTATAAAAGAGAAGTGCCTACTTACCACTCAATATCCTCGTTTCTTATAAAAATACCATTATCCCAATAAAACTTGTAAAAGTGAAAGTTTATCCTCCATTTTACTAACTAATGCTAAAATTATCACAAGGAGTTAAACAATAATGAAACAAAACTTCCATTGTTATATGTTGTATCACTCAAAGCCTATGTATACACTAGCATGTAATATACAATAATACACAAATTATTTGCTGATGGACTATGTGAGAAGCAAAGTAAGAAACACAATCAAGCTGGTATCAGAAGAATGGAATATTTAACACAAAACTGCATTTAAATAAATGGGATGTTTTCCAACCAGATTTAGCTAAGTACACCTGGCATTTACATCCAACAGATATTATTTTCCAAGAAATGTTGTATTTTCCCACTGTCACTATTTTGAGAGTGACTTGCAAGATTTCTACTTAGTCATAGAGATTTCAGTGTAAGCTCAGGTTTTTCTTAAGTGCCAAAGCAACAGTAATACATATGTAATAATTATGGTTTAAGTTTTTGTCAGAGTGGTAACTCTGTACTGATAATTGCTGGTCATTACTAATGTCATGCGTTCACAACATAAATCAGTCTTCACTTTAGTGATTCTAATGAAACCCACTATAAATTGTATTTTATATATTTTACTTAATTTATACCATTGATAATCTTTATACATGGTTCTAATGTAGACCTATCTTAGCAAAATAGTACATAGGCTTTTTTCACAAAAAGTTAAATGTTGCATAGTATCTTGTAAAATCATTTTGTAATTATTATTTTTTTAAGTAAGTGATTACTCTCTCTCTCTCTCTCTCTCTCTCTCTCTCTCTCTCTCTCTCTCTCTCTCAGGTGCACTCAACTCACACACAACCGTGTGTGTGTACACACACTTTACAAGAATGCCTTTTGGCTGAAAGCTCACTTGTTTAGCAGTCATTTTGTTGTGCCTGTCTGCGACGACAACATTATTCTACACACAAATATCAAGCTTTCGCAACCCACGGTTGCTTCATCAGGAAAGAGGGAAGGAGAGGGAAAGACGAAAGGATGCGAGTTTTAAGGGAGAGGGTAAGGAATCATTCCAGTCTCGGGAGCGAAAAGACTTACCTTAGGGGGGAAAAAGAGACAGGTATACATTCGCGCATGCGCGCGCACACACACACACACACACACACACACACACACACACACACACAAGCAGACATATGTAAAGGCAAAGAGTTTGGGCAGAGATGTCAGTTTAGGCGGAAGAACAGAGAGCAAAGATGTTGATGAGTGACAAGTGATGAACGAGGGGCGGCAACTTGAAATTAGCTGAGGTTGAGGTCAGGTGGGTAATGGGAAGAGAGGATATATTGAAGAGCAAGTTCCCACCTCCAGAGTTCTGATAGGTTGGTGTCAGTGGGAAGTATCCACATAACCCAGACGGTGTAACACTGTGCCAAGATGTGCTGGCCATGCACCAAGGCATGTTTAGCCACAGGGTGATCCTCATTACCAACAAACACCGTTGCCTGTGTCCGTCCATGCAAAATGGACAGTTTGTTGCTGGTCATTCCCACATATATACTTAGGCTATTGTGTAAGATTCAATTAGCAAGCATTCCTAATGGGAGAAATCACACAAACAAATGTTGTGTAAAAAAAAAGAGAGAGAGAGTGAGTTAGAAGGAACTGAAAGGTAGACAGATAAGCACATTGTTCAATAATTTGAAGAACAAAAAGAAATGGTAGCTCAGAACTTTATTACAATTAAGCTCCATTATTTTTATATACAACATATCAGGTAAAACTATGTAATATTTGTAGTCCCATTGTTTTATATAAGATGAAGTTCATTCATCTTTAGCAATGAGCAACTCCACAGCTTAAGACATTTTGTATTCGCCTAGTTTTTGTTTTAGAAATAACTGAAGAGAATGGCATGCAGCTATTAAACCATAAATCAGTTAACTGACACTAGCAATTCTCTTTCATCTCAGTTGTCTTTGTATTTGCTAAATTATTGTGCCACATTTATTTTGAAAGGCTTGACGGTTGAGGTATACGGTATTTCAACATTTCAATTTCAGCTTCAAAATATGAGGTATTGTGGTAAGAGTAATATTCAGGATTTTTATATTCGCCGTCTTTGGATGCCCCAGGTCCTACTCCTAGAAAAAAGAGAGAGACTTTTCAATTTTTAAGCTTCATTTCCTGAACATATTAAATCTGTGATTATTGTTTTGTGTATACCTCCTGAAGGTACTTGGTATACTGCTGCACTTAAACCAGGAACATCTACTGATGTTATACTTGGTGGTACTTTACTTCCAGTTCCACTTGGTTGCTTGGGAGATGCTGGTTTGCTACCAACACAGTAGCATCTACTTCCAGATACCTGCAAAAATTTTTTGTTTCAGTGGTAAACCTTTTAAGATATGTATATCAGCATTCTTTATGCTCAATTTGGACATGAGCCTACATGTATTGAAGAATATTTCATTGTTAGGTAAAAGTAAAATCATCATCAGTACTAGTGTAATAATACCATCAAAAATAGCTCCACAAAATGATTGTCAAAAGAACTTTAGTTGGATTGTAATTATCTATTGCATCTTATTTTGAAATGTTACTTTTTATGGCATACTGTGTTAATATTCCAAGGTGGTTGTTCTGTGGTTCTGATCTGCATGTCCCAATGGTCTTATTTCTTCTTTCAAAATAAACTTATGTTATTGCAATTCCCTTTAATAAAGAAATGTTAACCTAATGCGCCCGCATCTCGTGGTCGTGCGGTAGCGTTCTCGCTTCCCACGCCCTGGTCCCGGGTTCGATTCCCGGCGGGGTCAGGGATTTTCTCTCCCTCGTGATGGCTGGGTGTTGTGTGATGTCCTTAAGTTAGTTAGGTTTAAGTAGTTCTAAGTTCTAGGGGACTGATGACCATAGATGTTAAGTCCCATAGTGCTCAGAGCCATTTAACCTAATGCATTTCTACATCAACGCATCAAAACTATTATCTGCAATACAGTCACTGTGTAAATAAATAATTGCGTAATTCAGAAAATTCAGCTGGTCAGAACCACTATTGTGTGAAAAAGATTTAAAATAAAATTAGTTTTCAGAGGTTAAAGTGATTCTTCAGATCGATAGTGCTGCAGTTACACCAATAAATTAAATTTTCCTCTTGCCTCACTATTGGCTCCCTACAACACAACCTGATAAGTTTTAGGGTATTACAAACTTGAAATATATCTCACATACCATGTGTGTTTTTGCAGATATACATCTGTAATTCACAACTTTATTGTGTGAAAGAGGCTACTAACATGCATTGTTTCCCATTTTCTCTTCCATTTGTGTTTGATACTTGGGAAGAATTAACATCAGTAAGCATCTGTATAAGCTTTAATTCATCTTATTTTACCATCGTGGCTATTTCACACACACACACTTGTAGGAAGAAGTAATGAGTTGCTCGAATTTCCTTATTTTTTCAAAATTATAAAATTAGCCTTTGTGTGAGAATGCCTTTCTTGTAGCAGTTGCCATTGGAAATGGGTGAGCTTTTCTGTCAACACACAACTGCCAAACAAACTTGTGATGAAACATGCTGCTCGTCTTTAAATCATCTCTATCCTTCATATTAGTACGTGGTAATTTCCAAACTGTAAAGCAATACTCAAATACAGCCGAATAAGAGTTTTCTAAGTTACCTCCTTCATGAGTGAACAGTTTTCCTTAGGAGTAAACATAAAAACTCTATGCGATTGCATAAATGGTGTACTTCCAGGTGTTCAGACAATTTATTTCCATTTTAAGCATAATATTTCAATGACCAACCCCCCAATTCTTCAGGTGCTGCGAGTTTTGGCGTCATGCTTTAACTGCTTGGACACCAATAGGTTACATAAAATTGAAACGACGGTTTTGTAGCTAGTGGGATGGAGGATCAGGATAGTGTGGATGATGGCAAGGAATGAGTAACATGTGCATGGGATAGAAATGCAACACGAACACAAGTGAGTTTCTGCAGTGCATGATGATGGTGGTGGTGGTGGTGGGAAGAAGTTGGGAGAGGCAGACAGTACAGAGGAAGGGAAGACTGCAGGAAAGAGCATGTAGATGCAGAATGAATGAAGATCCTGGGACACGGTCGAGGTGGGTCTGGGCATGAGGCTAGCAGAGATTGAAGGCAGAAAGATTATAGGAATGAAGGATGTGTTGTAAGGACAAATATCTATGTAATTTAGAGAAGCGCTGGTGTTGGGGCAAGATTCCACTTGGTCAACTATGTTTTTGACCATTCATTTAGACGAACAGCTCGTTGCTGGTCATTTCCACATAAATGCTGTGCACAGATCCTCTGATAGGGTAGAATAAGCCTCCGAGGGATTGGAGTAAATGTGTCTGGGTGTGTGTATTGAACACATCTTACATTTGCATCTTCCACAGACCCATGTGGCTGGAAATGAATGTGGCATTAAGATGAACCAGGATATTGCATAGATTGGTTTGGAGGCAGAATACAATTTTGGGAGTGAGTGAGAAAGATTGTTCCTCATTTCCAGGCAAGATGGTAGATAGTTGAAGCCCTAGCCCTGTAATTGTTTCTGCCCATGTTGATATTGGGCGGTGATGAGGGAGCTCCTTCACAGCTTATTTTTGAGGGTAGTCTGAGGGTTAGGAGTGTGTGAGGGTATGGTGTAGAAATTATGTCTGTAGACGACGTTTAGGGGGTAGTGCAGCATATTGGGCAACGTAATTCTTATCACTGCAAATGCATTGTCCACGTCTGGCCCAACTATATGGGGGTGATTTCTTGGTGTGTAAGGTATGGCAGCTACCAAAATGTAGGTAATGTTGATAGTGAGCTTGATATGGACACAGGTGTGTGTTGATCCATTAGAGGCAGGTGGCAGTATCCAGGAAGGTGGCATATTGGACACAGGATGACCAGGTGAAGAGAATAGGAGAGTAGATGTTGAAGCTATGGAGGAATGAGGATAGGGTAGACGAGGGTTTGGGGTCTATATGATCTGTCTTCTTTGTTCCCCTCCCCCCTTTCCGATGACTCATTGCCTCTATTATTCGGTGGGTTGTTACCTGACTCCTAAATTATTTACATTCTGTGAAAAGTGTAGATCTGGCATACTTACCTGTTTCATGCCACAATGTTGTCAGTGCTCACTGTAAGGTATGGTGGGAAAGAAAAAGGGTATCAACTACTGGGTCTCAGCACCCAATTAGAGAGCAGCTGACAGACTACATGTTTCAAAGGAATATAGTCACAATTTCACATAAGTAATCACAGCCTTCAAAATCTTAACATATTCAGAAGAAATGTGCAAATATTTTAAGAACCAAGAATATTAATTTAATTTTAGCTTTGCGTTTTGTTCCCAACCAACTGCAACCTTGTTATTCTTCTCATATTTGGAAGAAACAATGTATGTTACTACAAACATTATTAATTTAATTTTTATATCAAAGTAATCAGCAACCAGTTGCATAAAAGAAATTTAATTTCTTAACCAGTTTCAGGCACTTAGTGCCCTTCTTCAGGCAGTTATACCTATTGCCTTACTTGTGAGTGTCAACAATAAAATGCATACAGCTAAGTGCCGTGGTAAAAGAAAACAAGAGCAATAATAACTGATTACTTATTACTCTGGTATTTTTTTTTAATACCACAGCATTTTCCTGTATATATCTTACTTACGACATTCGCAAGTATTGTGATAGGTGTAACCTTCTGAAGAAGGGCACTAAGTGCCCAAAACCAGTTAAGAAAGTAAATTTCTTTTATGCAACTGATTGCTGATTATTTCGATATGTACAACTGCGGTTACTGAGGATGAATAAAATATTAAATTTAATTTTTGCAAGTAAAACCATCATATTCCAGCCTAATCTAGGCCTCTGGCTGAGATACAGACCAGTGTGTCATCACAACCAGATATTTTAGCTTTCACATTTGTTGGCTTTGCCAAGACACAACCAAACTGTCACATTCCAGTCTCACCACAACCTCACAATGTGTGACATACGTAGAAAAAGAGTCACATATTCATGACAACAAACAGTGCTCTTGGGTCCCAACCTAATTGCAGTCTTGGAAATTGTGGCATATTCAGAAAATAAAAGTAGCTGAACATTTGTGACAAGCCAAATTACAAATTTTACCACTGCACATGCACAGCAATGAAATTTTATAACCTTATTTGTCACAAATTTTTCGCTATCACTGTAAGAGCTATCATGTCTCAACCAAATTCATGACATATTTGGAAAAAAAAAAAAACAGTCCAATATTCGTGACAACACTGAAAAACCGAACTGTAACTATTTCAATCCTAGAAATTCATTGCTCATTTCCTCGCTTCTCATTGGTATCATCCCACTGGGTATGTGAAACTGACATGTTGCCAACCAATAAACAGTAGAGGAATGCTCCCATTACTGCTGCTGGCCCTGATCTACACTTCAGCTTTTACATTCCACTAGGATTTTCGACTGAAATGTTTCCTTGCGATTTTTCCAATAAACATACTTATTTTAGTCAGAACTGTTTCGTCACCAAATTGAGTTTTACTGCTGTAACAGGACCATTGGGAAATGAGATGTACAAGTAATAAAATACTATGGTAAGCACTTGAAGATGGGCTTTTAAAGCACAATAAGCATAATGGTTTTTACTAAAAACCTTGATTGTGACTTAAGTCTGTTTCTTACTTTATGAGTGTAAAACAGTCACACCTCCAAAATAGGCTCTATATATAAATAAGTTTTAGAACTATCCTCTGTCAAGAAAGTAAAAAATAAATGATACAGAATGTCACACAGTCCTTTTTTAATTATTTTCATTCAAATGTCATCACAGTTACATTAGCTCAAAGTGTACTACTACTTTTCCTTCAGCGTTTGTCCTGCGTGTCTGCAGGGTCCGCTACATGGATCCGTTGTCTCCATTTCACTCTATCATGGGCTGCATCTGGGTGGATGTTTACGCATTTAAGGTCTTTATGAATTGTATCAGCCCAACATTGCTTAGGTTATCCTTTGGTTCTACCGCCGACGATTTCAAGTGTGTAACCCGCCTTGTCCAATCCATTGAAGACGACTCTCATGCATCTTGTCTTGGATCAGTGCAACACCAAACTGTTTCCTAATGGTGTCATTAGAAACATGATCTAACTTAGTGAGGCCCGCTGCCCACCTTACCATCTTCATTTCCATTATGCTTAGGCGGCATTTTGCCTCAACTGTAGTCGACCAGCACTCACAACTATACATGGCAACTGGTCGGATGACAGTGAGATACAGTTTTGATTTTAAATTATCTCTCCTCCTGCAGTTGCAAGTGACTCCGGTTGTTGTTCACCACCTCATCCAGGCTCCCTGAGTTCTGGTGTTGACCTCTTCAGTGAGTCGGCCATCAACGGTGATCGTGGAACCAAGGTATTTAAACTTACTCACACGCGTCAGATCTTCACCATTAATCATGATAGTTCCCATTTCATGTCTGTCTGATGTCACGTACTCGGTTTTCTTCATATTAAGGTGCATTGTACCAACAGGTCACTCCGTTCTCGAGTTAGGCTCTGCAGATCAAGCTTGTTTTCTGTTGGCAGCATCACATTGTCAGCATAAAGTAGGGTCCATGGTAATGGCCGTTGCAGATCAGCTGTCATGGTGTCCATTACGAGAATGAACAGAAGTGGTGATAACGCAGAACCTTGATGGACGCCGACTGTGATGGGAAAGTCTTTGGATAGTCCTGAGGTTGTACAGACATAACTTCTCGGCTGTGCATAAAGTAACTGCACCCAGTTAATAAGCTGCTCCAGCACATCATACTGTCGAAGTGCTAGCCAGATGAGACTGTGTGGCACCCTATCAAAGGCCTTTCCGAGATCCAGGAATGCTAGATGCAGCAGCTTTGCTTTCTCATAATGTTTCTCGACTAAGAGTCTTGCAGCATGAATCACATCAGTTGTGCAGCAGTTCTTCACAAATCCAGCTTGGTTTCAGGAAATCTGTGTGATCTCATGGATCCTTTGGTCCAGAACACATTCAAAGATTTTCATTGCATGGCAGAGAAGTCGAATTGGATGGTATTTGGTGCACTCAGCAGGATTTCCCTTCTTCTTAAAGAGAGGCACAGTGATGGCTCTGCTGCCAATCAGTTGGTGTTTGTCTCTCGTCAATGATCTTGTTGAAGAGTTTCGTTAACCATTCGTCTGCCTTCCAATGATGGGAACACCATAACTCTGCTGGAAGGTAATCTGGGCCAGTGGCTTTCCCAGGCTTCATTTTCCTCAAAGCAGTCTTGACCTCTGCGACTGCAATTTCTCTTACGGGCCCTTCAACAGCATGGCCAATGGGTATTGGTCGATGGGGGAATCCTTCTGTTGAGATCTTCTTGAAGTAGCTGCACCATCGTTCTCTGGCTTTCTTCCAGTCAACTAGCAGATTACTGGTCTCATCATTGACTCCGTAGAACCGATGAACATTATATGAATTGCAATGTCTTGCTTTAGTGAGTCGATGTAAGTCTCGCTCTCCTTCACATGTGCAAATTTTGCATATAGATCAGCATAATGTGAGGATTTGGTTGCTGCTACAGCCTGTTTTGCATCTCTTCGGGCTGTTCTGTACACATTCCATCGCTCTGGTGTTTTATCGTTAAGACTCGCGATACAATCTTTTCTTTGTGTGCACCATGTCCTTGACGGTGTCATTCCAAATCCACGCATCTCTATCAATCCTCCATCGTCCTCAAAGTGTACAAAACAATTATAATTGGAACACAGTATTGCCCTTCTGCTTTGACTATTGACATCACCAATGAACTTTTGTACAGGTGTTGTGACAGACGGATCTGTAGGACTGCCCCAGGTCAGGGTTATGCAGGAAGGTGATGCCAACAAGTATGTCAAAAATACGAAGCTGCCACACTCCCTCCCCCTAGGTATTTTTGACATTTACAGCAACAAATTGAAACATAGCACATCCCAATGACAGGTTGGAGAATCTTAGTTTGTTTCAAGTGAGAGAAGCCAATGAATGTGCTTGACAATCTTATTTTATATAAATTGTGTATTCCATAGTTATCTTTATATTCTACTTTCTCAATTTGATCTGATATTTTAAGGTATTGTCCAAATTCCGAAATACCAAGCAAGATAGCACAGTCATGTCACACTGGACTCACATTTGGGAGTACAATGGTCCAAACCTGTGTCCGACCATCCAGATTTAGGCTTTCCATGATTTCCCTAAATAACTCCAGGCAAATGCTGGGATTGCTCCTGTTAAAGGACAACCTTTCCTAATCTGAGCTTGCGCTCCATCTCTAATGACCTCATTGTCAACTGGACATTAAACACTAATCTTCTCCTCTTCCTCGTCCAAATTCGCAAGGGGTCTCAATACTTTGTTTGTTGAAATACATGATTGTATGAAACTATCACTGGCCAAGGCTGACTGGTTACATAGTATTTCTCAATACTTCTACAAAAAGAGTTCCCACTACTTAAAAAAAGAAGAAAAAAGCTATTGCAAAACAAGACTGCACATCTGAGATGCTGTACATCATGTTCTTTTCAAAGAAACTTCATTAAATCTCTAATCACTATTCTGTGGGTGAACATCCAATAAGATAAGTATAAAATTATTGTGAAGTCATTAACAGACCAAGGAAGGAAGATTGGAATACAATATCCTGCTGAGATGGAGCTCAAACTGGGCAAGGATGGGGAAAGAAAACCACTGTGACCTGTTCAGAGACATCTTAACCTTTGTAAGCAAAGTATAGAATTCAAACAATGGAAAATACAGGACGGAATAATGATGATATTATGAGAAGGATGGATTGCTACTCTCAATTTAGCACACATGCTGAGTCACAGACAGACACAATAAAAAGACTGTTAAACACATAAGCTTTCAGCCAGAAGGCCTTCTTCTGAAAAACACACACACTCACGCAGATGCAGCTGACATGCACATGACCACTGTGTTTGTGTGAGTGTGTATGTTGTCTATTTCAGAAGAAGGCATTCTGGCTGAAAGCTTACATGATTAGTAGAGTTTTCATTGTGCCTCTCTGCGACTCAACATTTCTGCTGTATGGTGTGGAGCAGTCTCTTCTTTTCATAATATTGTCTTGAAGTATAGAAATGTAACTCTGGTTGGCCAGAGCAAAATTTGAATCCCACTCCTGAATATGAGTCCAATGCCATAGTCAATCCAGCACCCCACTCATTTAATACACTGATGCACTGACCAGCCACATGACTCTGATTTTAAGCCTCACTGATTGAACAGACTGTGTTATACTATCATCAACTGGACCTACTTTTATACAATTGATTTTTAGTTTTATTTTTACTATTAAAATGAATTCTATGATGCCCCTTTAATAATTTCACAAATACAGTTTTCTAGTTGAGAGGAATTCACAGAGCACTTTGTGTGTTAGAGGGTTCTCAGCATATGCTGGTCAACAATTTACTTTTTTGAAATCTGTGGCTAACTAGTACCAAGTTGCTGGTACACTGTGCCAGAGAACTTTTTTTTTTTTTTTTAATAATGGTTATATTCATTGTATTGAGCCAAAGAAACCTCTCGTATAAATAATTATGGTGACAAAGAAACCAAATATAGCATTAGTCTAGGGAATACGGGTTTACTTCTAAGAGCACATTAACCTAGATTACAAAGCCTCACAAAATGTATGAATTCCATTAACCTTGATTACTAAACCCTCACAAAATTTACAAAACATATGAATTCCTATGGGACCAAACCGCCAAGGTCATCGGCCCCTAGACTTACTACTTAAACTAATTTACGCTAAGAACAAAACACACATCCATATCTGAGGAAGGACTCAAACCTTCAGTGGGAGGGGGGCGCACAATCCATGACATGGTGCATCAGACCATACGGCAACTCCATGCAGCACAAATTTTACAATTGCAGTTTGTATTTCTTTGCAGTTCCTGCAATCTGGACATGTTCTTTCGAGTACCTTGATGGCAAACATTGTCTTTAACAATGGCTGAATTATTTATTGCCAAAATCTAGCACTATGCTGAAACTCGTGCTTCTTTTGTAAATGTTCTGAATGTTTACTAATGGTGTGCCTGTTTGCTGATAGTTAGCATATTTGTTTTGTGGCTTAGAATTTATATTAGTATGGTATCTGTGATGAAGTATCAAGCAGTCACAGTTAGAAGAGTGTTAATTTACATCACATTTCCCCCTTCAGTGCTGATCTCATCTTTGATGATGACAATGATGACGATGATGAGGTCCCATACTCCGAGAGGCGTAGGGAACGATGCGGGAGATCCCCACCGCCGACTAGGCAAGGTCCTAGGAGAGGTGGTTTGCCATTGCCTTCCTCCGACCATAATGGGGATGAATGATGATCATGAAGACAACACAACAACACCCAGTCATCTCGAGGCAGGGAAAATATCAGACCCCACCAGGAATCAAATCCGAGCCCCCATGCGCGGGAAGCGAGAATGTTACCGCAGAACCACGAGCTGCGGAATCTCATATTTAGCTACTAAAATTTGCACAACATAAATGGTGCGGAGTTTGATTTTGACACTAACATACTGGGTGGTATGCTCGAAGAAACTGACAAGAATAGATACTTTAGTGAAGAGGATGATGATGATGATGATTATGTGGTACAGATGACAGTGATGTAGGCCAACACTTTCAAGCAGCAAAAGAGGAAAACGAGGAATCAGAAGGATCCCTGAGTGGCCATGGAAGACTGAGCTAGGTCATGCTTAGATTATAATAGTAGTGTCTGCAATAGAAGACTACTTATTTTGTGTGTCAAATACCTTCGCAGTTATGATGATGATGATGATTTATAACCAATGGATAACAGTTATGACTTATTTTCCAATAAGATTTTGAGCAGTATAATTGTCAAGCTATAAGGTGTAAAACAGGGCATTTTGTACTTATTTTGTATGTAACAAACTAATGGAGATCTAACAATTGTAATTAACTAGCACTTAGCCTATATATGACTTCCTTTGAATAAAATTTGCAGTAGTAAAATTTATATGATTTAGTAGCAATGTAATATTTTCTCCTCTTTAGTGTTCAAGGGTTAATTGGAAAAAATTCATTAATAAGCTGGGAGACATAGATTGGCATGCAGTAGACCTACATGTATGTGCCCACTGAAGACAGAAGTCTATCAAAACTGTAACCAAAAGGAGTTCACAAGTCCAATAATAATTAAATTCTGTATGTTCTACATCGGCACATTTTTTAGTGAACCTGCAAACCCAAGCACTCAGTCACCAAGGTTGACACCAAAAGAAGAGATTACAAGGGCCTATCAAACAAAACCTGGTAAGAAACTGAATAAAGACTCAGCATGGAAGAAGGAAGGAAGGAAGGAAGATAGATAGATATCAGAGTTTGACAACTCATTGAGGTCACTAGAAGAGAAGGAATGAAGATTTGGGTTTAACATCCTTTCGACATCAAGGTAATTAGAAATGGAACAAACTCTGAATGGATTGTCAGGCATGGATTTGAACTGTCGTTCTCCCGAATGCGAGTCCAGTTTGCTAACCACTGCACCACCTCGCTTGGTGTGTCAGACTGGGGAAGAAAATTATCCACGCTCTTTCAAAGGAATCATCCACACAGATGCATTAAGTAATTTACGCAAATCATGGAAAACCTACATCTCGATGACTGCACTAGGGTTGGAACCCCCTCGCCATTGTCCCAAGCACAAGCTCTGTGTACTACATCTCTCAGTAACACCCATTATGGGACTGGGTCTTTCTCACAGTGCCAAGTCTACATATGGAGATGGAAATCGGCAATTGGTACAGCTGTGGTAACTATGATCATTCAGATCATTTCGTTTTGACTGCACAAGACACTGTTGTTGGTGAAGTCAGAGAGATTAAAAACTCCTGAATGGCACTGCAGTAATATTAGTCATAGTTAACTCAACCACATCATTCATGGCGCGGCCCACTTCACAAAGTGTCTGCCCTGGAAAATGACTCCCGAATTGAAATGACGTTTATCCAAATGAACCAAGTTTTGTGGCATGCTGAATCTGGTGATGAGTTCCTTGATTGTCAAAGGATGAAACTCTTGGGTGCACTTTTGTTAACAATAATAATGGGGGGCTAAGGATTTTTTTTAAGAAATTCATAATGGTTTCAGAGACCATAGACAGTGAAAGATTAATATTTTCTGAATAAAAGTATGGCTGTCTGCAAATTATAACAAAAAATTCGAAACACACTTAATACATATGGAATAAGTACAGAAGTCAGTTCTTATCACCCCAAACCAAACAAGTTCCTATCAGCAGAAACGATTAGGCCTATCTAGCTTAACTCTGAGTAGTGAATTCCAAGTGTCCATATAACAAGACCATCTCCAACCTCTCCCCTCCCCTTCCCAAAACTGATGCACAATTTAGATACATGTTAAAACCTTAAGAACCAACTGGTAGCCATACGTCCTGTTCTGCACAAGCTCTCATCCTTTACTGAAGAAGTTTTGTACGTGCTACAGGACTTATACTGTGTGTGGGGAGATTGAATCTAAATGCAATAAAGCCCTGCTTATTAGGGTCCTTCAGAAAAAAAATCTGTAACCATTAATATTCTTTTCCATTCACATGTAGCATTCAGAAATCTTTCTTGAGAAACTAAGACGAATGTAAAAGTTTTACTTAAACATTTTTTTTTTCCTTACAGAAGGAACAACTGTACGTTTTAAATGAAACAAGAACGAACTGTACCTCATCGTTTCTCACGTAGAACGCCTATAATATTACTTTACGTTACTTCCAACGTCCTCACAACTACGAAATCCTTAATGTATGGAGTAAACTCATTTTATTAGTTACTCTTTCGTTTCTGGATATGGAAACAATACACAGAATGTACTCGTTCAAGATTTGTGTGTGCGGATAATTCACTATTAAGCAAGTTCGACACATTTCTTTTAACATATTCACGATTGTGTAAATCACCAACAACACAAGGTGAGATACCTTTCGATTTATGTTGCTGAGGAATGACAGGCGTATTATACTGCTAGCCATTTTAAAATACTTCATTTATTTACAATAACACAGCCGTTCCCTTAACTTTGTCCGCCTACAGCTGAATTCCCTTATGAACTAGTCAGAGATGATACGCACATACTTTTCAAAGTTACAGGTATTAAAGTACCAATGAATATGCAACAATCTATCTGCATAGATTTTGTTTTATTTTATTGGCTTCTAGCATAAAGACTTTTTAGCCATCACAAATTAAATCTATTGATACATATACACATAGCAAAGTAACATTTGTTCTTCTCCATTCATATACGTCCTCAGACACAATTGACAGTTAACCGCTTAGTTGTTAATTCATTCCTTTAGTTAAGTTCAGTGGTCACAATCCCGTTTAAATTTTTATATCGTCTTTAGCTATAAGTCTGGATATGGCGTTGTAGGACCTCCTGGTTGTGTATCCGAGAACTGGGATCGTGCACAGTGCTTAAAGCCCCTATCACCTAGGAAGGCGCTTCCGCGCAATAGAGGGGGAGAGGAAAGGAAGCGTAAGGGGGATGAGAACTGCGCATGCGCGGCAGCAGAGAACGGGCAAATAAAGCCCACGCTGTTAACTGCATTGCTTGGACCCCCCCATCTCCGGACAATCTAAGCCAAGGCACGCTCCCGACTCCGTCTCCTCAAGCTCCTTTCCGGCCGTACGTGGGGTCTGGACCTCTCCACCATACTCCACACCTATAAATCCCTCATCCGCCCTATCCTTTGTTACGCCCATCTGGCCTGGATCTCCGCCCCCCCCCTACATTTTATAAATCCCTTCAAATCCTTGAACGCCATGCTCTCCGCCTCGCCTATCGCATCCGTCTCCCCTCCACCACGCGGATCCTGTACGATCTCATTCCGTTCCCCCATCTCCTCCATTTCCTTGAAAGTATACGGATCCAGTACACCTCTCGTAAACTCGATCCTCCTCACCCGCTTGTCTCCCCTTATCATCTCCCACCCCTGCCTGCTGCTGCGCCTGTATTCCCACGTCCCACCAGGTCTCCATCTCTCCACCCTCCTTACCCCCCCCCCCCTAAGGTGGCTTCCGCCAGCTCCCCCTCCCTGATGATGTCCTCCTCCCCTCCATCTACCCCTCCTATCAACTTTGATCCTGCCCCCCACTTCCTGAGTCTTTTCCTTTAGGCACCCTCCCTCCCTTCTCTCTCTTTTTCCCCCATCCCCCTTCCTCCACCCCTCTTCCCCCGGGCTTCCCCTCCCCCTTCCTCCCTTCCCTCTATCTCCCCTGCCTGTGGCATCTCTGCTCTCCCCTCTCCCCCCCCCTCCTCCTCTCTTGGCAGGTCCCTGGACTCGTACACACTCAGTGGACTTTTGCGCGCTGGTGATCATCGCCATCTGTGTCTCGTGTGTGTGCCTTCGTTTTGTGTTTAGTGTTCTTTCGCCGTCACGCCACCACTGTTCACGTGTGCCATCGCAGTTATCCATGTTATGTGCGCTGTGTCAACAAGTGTTAGTGTTTTTTCTCGTCCAGTGTGAACGGCTTCATGTGTATTTTTTTTCGTATCTACATTTTTTTGCCTGCCATTTTTATTGTATTATCTGTGTCACCTATATGTCATATTATTGTACCACTTAAGGCTGAAGAGCAGCTTAATATGCTGCTGACAGCCCGCCTTGTATGAGGTGATTAAAATTACAAGAAAGAAAAAAATCTACATTGCTGAGGATAACAGTCAGGCTCGTTTGTCTACAGTATATTGTATTATGCGTTCAAATCTATGAGAGGAATAATAATCATTAAAACCAATTTCGAACAATCGTCATAAGAGAAATATTAACTCACGTCATTAATTCATGTCCACTGCTCCACAGTTTACTCTGCATGACGCCACCAACACTTTCGATATTCCAGTGAGAGACCACATTTATACTACATTGAACAAGCAAACAGTTAACTGTCGTCTGCAGCTCGTGGTCGTGCAGTAGCGTTCTCGCTTCCCACGCTCGGGTTCCCGGGTTTTATTCCCGGCGGGGCAGGGATTTTCTCTGCTTCGTGATGACTGCGTGTTGTGTGCTGTCCTTAGGTTAGTTAGGTTTAAGTAGTTCTAAATTCTAGGGGACTGATGACTATAGATGTTAAGTCCCAAAGTGCTCAGAGCCATTTGAAGTTAACTGTCATCGCAAATAACTCCATGGAATCTGACCGATAACATCATAAACCACAACAACAACAAACTATAATGTTCAACATATTGCCCCTACCTTTGTCATTTTCAAGGCACAAACTGGATAAGGCCCTAAAAATAACATTAGCTGTTACTTGTCGAGATATCGGTGGTTTATGATGTTATCGGTCAGATTCCGTGGAATGCATAATTAAAACGATACAAAGTCCTAATCAAAAAGGCTAGGAAGTTCTTATTATTATGTACGTAACTGATAAATACCATTGCAGACTGGGAAACACCAGAAGGCTCTGTGCAAATGGTGGACAAATTTAAATACTTGGGAGAATTTATAACAGGAAGGAACAGGAGCAAGGAGGGAATAACAGAGGATAAAGAAGATGAGGTCAGCCTTCTGCATGATGAGAGAGATATACAATAAAAAAGAATATATCCACAGAGGCAAAGATAAGAACTACAAGGCAATGGTGAGGAATGCAGTATTATATGCTGCTGAGACGATGACACTTGGAAGAAATGGGGAAGAACAACTACACAAAGAGAAAAATACTGAGAAAAATACTATGTGCCAAGGTGGAGAGAGGTGGATGAGAAGACTTAGGGAAGAATTGTACTGGAACATGAGAACAATATCCAGGGAAATCAGACTCAAAAGGACAAGGTTTGCTGGGCATGTAGTTAGGATGAGTGTGGACAGAATGCTGAAGAGAGTGTGGGAAACAACACGGAGGACAAGGGGAAATACAGGAACCAAGCGGGTTGTTGAACTTTGGAAGGACTGGTTGGAATTGGGGATAAAGGTCGAAGGAAAGAAAAATTGGAGGAACAAATATACATCGACCAATATACCGGAGATCAATGACAGAGAAGAATACAGGAATAGATTAGAATGTCACCAGTGGAGCCAACAGGAGAAACGGACGCTGACGATCTCGGAAGAAGAGCGGAAGAGAAGAAGAGAAAGAATGAAGAGGTTCTGGGAGAAGAAGAGGAAAATGCAGTCCACGAAGAGACAGTAACGCAAGAAGAAGAATAAACTAATATGTTGACAAACACATTTTTTAAACCACGAGTCTTTAAAACTAAGAAATATTATTAGTTTGTTCCAAAGTCTACATTGTAATACCATCCTCACTTCTATTTGAGTGTTTCCAAACATTCTGATTTTAAATTTACGATGATAGGTTCAAGGCTTATATCCATCATCACTTCCCTGTCAAATTCTTCTTTCTTAAACTTTTCAGCATACCACACAGTATGCGCCCACGCTTCAGGTGGGATGTTGCCTGTTGCCTCATTGTCTATTGCTTCATGCACAAGTGATTCACTGTATGTTAGCTTGAATGCTTTGTTTTTTTCTCCCACATGGCCTTAAACCCTTTGCCCAAATTCATTCCATGGGGCTACAATGACAGTGACATGTAGGTAAACGCAGAACTGTGTGATCCAATTCATGTGCAAGGAAGTCAAGTTTGTACGTTCTGTCACGTGACTTGTACAGAATAAATTAACGAGCTGCAGGAGATCGGCACGAGTCTGGTTCTAAATATTTTTATTTTTAATCCAGAGAAAATATCCGCTTTTCTGGTGTTTATACTTGGTGTTTCCTCTGTAACTGTTGAATTATAACTGGCAATGGCCGACTTCGAAGGAAGGTATGACAAGAATTATGAATCTCGTCACGAAAGTGACAGTGTTCATTGCCGAATGGTAATCACTGCTGTTCTTTTTTTTTTTTTTGCACGTAAATACAAGTTTTATCTCAGAAATAAAACCAAAAGAAGAGTCAGCATGAAGAATAATTATCACAGAACCTATCCCTATGATAACTTTAAATCCGCCAGTACCATCACTCATTTTCCAGCAGATCTTCTTGGAATGATTCTAACTGACCCATGTTTCATCAAGGTAATACACTGTTGAACTACCTCCTTCTGCTGTATCATGAATCTTTGTATGGGATATAGTTCATGCTGCACCTAGATCATTTCTTTGAACTAAAAACTCTCTTCTTAACACATCTGAATTCAATGTTCTTTAAAATTCTTTACCTTGAAGAAGCGCTTACCATTGAAGCCTGCATAACTGTAACACATTTTTGTTACGTTGGGCATTCGTCATTCACATGGAGAACTTTAAAACATCGTTTTAAAAACTATCCATTTGTGTTACAGATTTCGATGCTCTCCAGGCGACACGAAACCAACTGCTTCGACGGCTCCTACAGCTCTGTCACTTTTCTTTACAGTTCTCTTGCTGGCATCACATGGTTCTGGAATCCATTCTTGTGTTTTCCAATGTGAACAGTAGGAGACCTGCTTTTAAATTCACGTTCGAAAAAGTTAGAATGCAGTAAATAATCGGCCTCACCTGCCTATGAAGCACTTCACGTTTACTGCCGTCGCCTGACTTCTTTTTATCGCCCTTAAACATTTACAAGATACACATTCACGGCTATACTGCTAAAAGAAAAAAAGGAAACAAAAAACTGATAGTTGAATGAATAATTCGGTTGTCGCGAAGTGTGGCGACAGTGCTGCATGTAAATGCGAGATTCTCGCTCTCTAGCTGTAACTCCATGCTAGGCGCTCGGAAAGAGAATGAATATTTTGGCCGCCAGTGGCTAGTGGAGGGGGATGCACAGAACGGCTGAAAATTGGGCGCCTTCTTACACGACGCGAACAATAGCAGTGACCAAGTCTTAACAGCTCCTTTAAAAAGTTGACTCTGCCTTTCTCATAGAGTCTACACTGAAATAAGATGTGATTTATATCAACAATTGCTTCCTCCGCACACTGACAGTAGGGTGTCTCCGATACGTCGGTTCTACGTAAACAAGCAGGGAAAGATCCATGACAGACACATTCTATCTGCGTAGATATCTGTGCACGCAATAAATCGCCACAAATTTCATTTCAAAATGCTGCTAGTCGCCCATCTGTCGGTCCAGGAAAGAACATTCACGAACGATTGCAATTCAGGAGAGTAACTCGTAACATAGGAAATTCTACAGTGAACTGTGTTCGCAACTAGCTTCAAGAAATGTCAACGAAAAATCAGAGGTGGGAAGAACGATCTAGATAACCAAGATGGTGTCTCCTTGGGCGACGGTTGTATTCACATATTAATTTACTTCGTGAGTTACACTGCGAACTCGATAAAGAACTTGGTAGAATTATTTTCAAATGTACATTAAGAAACTTAAATATCTATTGGAGCTCGTAGCTCTTCATGTAACATGGCAAAATACTTGTATGAGGAGGATGCTTTCACTATAGTTGATATTGTGATTTATGGCAACAAGAAGAAATTAAAAGGATTTACCATTTTCGACACTAATGTCCAAACAAGCATTGAATGAAATAATATCTGTCACATGAGAAACTATATACACTATCCTGACAAAGGATTTCATGAAGACGAGTACCTCATTGCATAAAATATCAATCGCGACACATTACAGACGACATTTTCGTTAAAATTTTGTGTTGTAAACTGTTTTATTCAATAGCTTGAATGACATGTAAATATCTCTGTTTTAGCAGACACAGATTGCTTTACGCTATTTGCAAAATGTATGTCTTTCTTATCGTCGTTAAGTGTTAATGCGTAGCCTGTTAATAAAGCAATGTTTCTGAACAAAGACAAATATCTTATACCTAAACAATCAAACAGGTTATGTGCTGAGTGTGCTACTACGTAATTTAGGGAGTCAGTGTGCCAATTTCGACAATATATTCTACAAGAAGGATAAGCACTGATTTACCAAAAGGGCAATGAAATTGGAATACATGGAAATTCGAAACAAATGTCTATTTAAGTGATATTCCTGGAATGCCTGTCCTGGGTTTTAAAAATAAGGGGACAAACATTTTCCCCTAAGCTACAGACCAGTTTCCATTGTTCCAATATTCTCAAAGATATCTGAGGCACTGATACACACACATATAAGCAGCCTCTTTGAAAAACACAAAATCCTATACAATAATTAGTTTGGTTTTTACAAGTGGATAAATAATGTTATACAAATAAATAATAATAATAATGATTATAAAATATGCAACATTCCACATTATGTCTTCCCTTTATGTTTTTTCCTTCTTTTTTTTCATTTCTAGAAATACTTACCCCCAAGATATGCATAGCACAATACTAACACCTCTTCCTCTTTCTGAGCTCAACATTTCACTCATTATGGAGGGATGCTGAGTCAGGTTTTCAGGACATCAAATGGGAAGTTGCAGTACAGAAAATGGCCCAGAGATCACCAGTGTGTGTGTGTGTGTGTGTGTGTGTGTGTGTGTGTGTGTGTGTGTGTGTGTGTGCGCGTGTCTAGTGTGTGCAGTGACTGATAGTGAAATTTGAGTGAACAATATGGCATTACATTATTTAATAAGTTATTTGTAAAAAAAACGTATTGTACACCAGGAGTAAATCTAATTATTGTCTCTAACTAGAAGTTTGTAAGTATATATGTATACAAGTTATCTTATTTTGAAGTGGGCTAAATTTGTAAATACCTTGACATGTCCTATAACCTACTAAAAAGAGATCAATGGATGAATAAAGCTACTCCTACCATTACATAACAGCAGCCATCTTTGAAATCACTGACCAAACCGGAACAGCTTTTGAAAACAATAACATGGTATCAATGATATTATGTGACCTAAGTAAAGCTTACGATTGCATTCCTGTTGACATGCTACTGAGGAAGCTACTGTCTTATGGGGTGAGAGGGAGCACTTAAGCTGTGATAAGTTCTTATATAAGTTATAGAAAACAATTTGACTCAGTCAGAAATATAAGTTCTTCCATAATGGAAATCAGCACAGATGTACCACAGGGGTCTATACTTGGACCCCTCTTCTTCATTTACCTAATAACACAGCCCGCCCTGCCGTATGTTATTCTGACGATGCAACATTACTAACCACATATCAGAGCATTCCAGATCTGAATAGCATAACAAAAGAAACACTTCATAAGGCCTTGGATTGGTTTTGCAGCCATTAAGCCGCTGTGCAATCCTGATAAAACCCAACAACTTTTAATGGGAATATCAGCTGAAGTAGGCAATCAGTCACTAAAACTCTCAGGTATTTACACTGACTCAAAATTCAATCACATATGTGGACAAATATCCCAGGTGACATACCTTATCTTGAAACTAAGGGAGATAGGGAGCTTGGATTACCTGAGGGTGACATACTTTGGGCTATTCCAGTCACATATTTCATATGGTCTGATTATATGGGGGCACTCCCTTCATATCAAGAACATTTTGAAATTACAAAAAACGTCTTACACATAATTTGTAAAAGAGGTCACAGGGAGCACTTTCGTCCTATTTTTCCAGATTCAGAATACACACAATTCTAAATTATGAATTATATTAAAAATAATAGTTCAGAATTCGTTGCCAGAGGGAAATATATCAACAAAACACCAGATCTGACGTTAATTTAGACATATTATGCCACAGATTAGCAAGAACAGGAAATCCCTGCAACGTAACCTCACTCAAAATGTTCAATAAACTGCTAATTCATGTTCAGTCTATGGATATAAATTTTTATTTTAAATTAAGTGTTACAGCTGCCTCTCAAATCATCCATTGTATGATATTTAAGAATTTTTTGAGATCCCCGTGGAGGATATTAGCATTTAAAGGTTTTCTGTAGTTAAACATATTATTGCATGTTGTGGTTAAGCTGTGTGTAATCACATAGTGAATACAATACACAATACACTACGTACAGGGTATACTACACTATACTATACTACATTCTATTCTATTATAGTAGAGCTTATTTCATTAACTTTGAGAAACTATCCTGGTGTAATCTGGTACACTGCCATGCTTAAAACGTATAATATAATGTATTGACATTATGGTCTTTGATGAATAAATTTCTTGATTCTAGATATTGAAGGCAGTTTAGTTAAAGTTGTAGAAGCTGTGGAAGATGCTACGGCTCATGCATTAAACAGTTGTCTTACAGCTGATCAATGCATTAATTGTACTGATTATGAATATGACAGAGGAAACACTGCAGAAAATAATGCATCTTAATACCTCTCATGAAGTTGGGCAGAATTGAACAAATTATTTGATGGTGTTTCTCAAGAGAATGTTTATGAACTTTTTACAATTTTTTGGTTTTGTGAAACATTCTAACGACAGTGTAGCGACTAATATATGAAACTTGAAAAATGTGGAGAATAATGTGAAGTAACAAATGGTCAAAGGTGTAGAAATAATCCAGAATTATCCAGTTTACTTTTAATTTGGAAACTTTTAGGCACATTATAACAATTGGACGTATTTGTCAAAAAATGACAGACTATCAGCAACTTGACAACTTTGTGCATATGAGAAAACTTTGAACCATATCATGTGATCAAGAGATGTCAAAAGTGGATTGTGGATGGTCGACCACAAAAGCCTCAAAAAGTGATCTGTCAGAAGCTGCTGAAACTCCAAAGACACACATGGTTGTTTTCGCTGCAACATCTGTCGTTATGGCATTGAGTGTGATGTTGGTAGCTGGTTTGTAGATAACTGTACAGCTAGTCATATCACCAACACTGACAATTTTTTCAAGATGTTCAAAACATTTTCTACACCCCACGCAGCTGATCAGCAGATGGTCATATTGTTGAGCCTGTTGACAAGAGCATCATAGAAACTGAAGTGGCAGTGAGTGATATACAGTATGTGCCAAAAATTAAGAAGAATCTTTCCTGTCTTGGCGACATAAGATAAAAATCCAAATACTACATTTTTATTCACCACAGAAATGTGTTACTTTGAAATTGGTGAAGTTAAAAAACTACTTAGCAATAGTGATCGTTATGGAGGACTGTTTAAATTAATGATGAGAAGAATTAAACGTCTCATTCCTGCTGAAGACAATGAAATCTGTTACTTACTAGAACTGTATTGTGAAAGATATGGATATCAAAATAAGTGACATAACACACTGTTAAACTCCAAGATCTTAGGCATAAACACGGGACTGGATTCTGAGCTCTCTGAAGACTGTATTTATGGTGAAGCACATCAGCTCTATTTGGCACCCGGAACAGAGCTCCTCAACAAGGAGAGCTGATTCATATGGTTGTCAGTGGTATTTTTCAAAAGTCCAAGTCTGGGTAATGCTACTTTGTTTTATTTAAAGATGATTACAGTAAATTTTGAGATATATAGTTCATGGAAAAATGAGAAGTTCCTAAAAAACTAAGACAATTTATAGTGGAAACACAGACTGCTGGGAACACAATTAGAAACCTCTTGAGCGATAATGGAGAAGAGTTCAACAGTAAAGAGACAAGTGAGACTCTACATAAGACTGGCAGAATGCAACGTTTCCAGATGCCATACATTCCACAGCAAAGTGTCTGTAGTGAAAGAGAAACAGCAAGGGCTACGATGCAAGCTCATGGAAATATTTCTCAGGCGTTTTACGCTTGCATGATAACCTCTGCAGCACACACCCTAAATTGTATGGGACCTTCCAGTATTCTAGGGAAGTCTGCATATGAAATGTATCTCAAAAAAAGCCTGGCGTGAAGCGCCTACATATAATATGGTCTAAATGTTGAGTTCACATTCCAAAACAGTTAAGAACGAAATTGTATCGAAAAGCAGTAAAAGTAATACTGGTTAGCCATGACCATGATGATAGTTATCAGAACTTGTGTAAAGAAAATAACCAGTTGATGAGATCATAGGATATTATTTATGAACAGAAGATTGTACAAAGAGGAAGTCCAGTATTTGCTGTAGATTTTGATCTCATCCAACGGAAGTCTCGAGGGTATTTGGACAAAACTGAGAGCAAAGTGAAATTTATTTTTCAAAGTGAAAGTCAGTTCTATAGTTAGGATGGCACACAAGGTGAAACTGAATAGAAATTAGAACTGACAATGAAAGTTGAGGCCACAACTGCATGAACATTTAACACGAAACTGCACAAAAGACTTCAAGACTACATAATGCAGGTAATGACGTTTGTGGAACCAGAATCTTATTGTGACGCCGTGAATTCGAGTCTACAAGACGATTCGAAAACACCAGCGGATCAAGAAATTGTGGCACATCAAAACAAATTATAGAAAAAGTATATTCCATTTAATGGGATCTACAAACTGAAGACAGATACTGAAGGATCGGTTGACAGTTTCAAAGCAAGACTGGTTATTAAACCATTTTCTCAAAAGAAAGGGCTGTGTGGCGAAGATGTAGACTATTCGAACCTTACTCAGTATTGCAAACAATGAGAAGAGGAAATTACACAAATAGATGTGACTACTGCTTTCCTCCACGGTAATCTGAAGGGAACGATATTTTATGACACAGCCTGATGGTTATAATGATGCCTCTAGAAAAGTGTGTCGATTAATGAATAGCTTACATGGCCTGAAAAAGGCACCTCGTTGTTGGAATGAGAAATTATCTAATTATAACATGGATTAGGATTTAAGAGAAGTGAAGCTGTTCCCTACCTCTTTATTAGACAAAGGTTCTTACATGATTTTCTTTGTACTCATTGCTGATGACTGACTGTGGCAAACCATGATTGTGAACTTAAAGAATTTATTGAAGACCTCGAAAGAGAATTAAAAACAGATCTGGTATTGTATCTCTTCAGATTGGAAACTGATATGAAAGAAGATAGATCCACTCATATCATTCAGACTAACTATACCAAGAAGGTTTTGTTGTGCTTGGGCATGAGTGATTGTAGAGCTGTTATAATGCCAGTTATCAAGGTCAACAGCGACGAAGAGAACCCTATCAACACTGAATTTCCTTATAGTCAAGCAATTGGATCCCTAATGTACCAGATCTGTGGGACAAGATCCAACATAACATATACTGTTGGAGTAGTATCTAGAAGTGTAAAAAATTGGACAAGGAGTGATGTAATAAGAGTAGAAAGAATCTTTTCCTGTTTGAGAGGCACATATGACTACGGATTTATTTACAAAATCGGTGAAGAAAAAGGTATTCTTGAATGTTACAGTGACGACTATCATAGAGGCGATCGATTAGGGTATGGATGACCTACCTCATGTGTTCTTTGCTTGTACTTCTGTTCTCCTGTCAGTTGGACGAATCAGTGAGAAACTTCAGCTAAAATCTTTACTAAAGAACGTGTAGTTTTTAAAGGCACTTTTGCAGGATGGGCATGGATATATACCAAACACAAAGATGTAAGTTACGAACATAAATAACTAATTACATAGATATTAACCAAAGCTTTGGAATTATTGAAGCAACGAAGTCCCGTAAAGAAAAATCACACACGGTCCAATTTACAATGTACGGAACATGCAAAAAGCCATTGTCAAACATATGACATTTGTATGGACTGATCACATTCTATTATCATTAATTGTTATCATTGCTTGTTCTTTGATATACTCGAACGAGACAGGAGAAGCGATGATAAAATCAAACTGGCGACTTCGTGTCTGGATCTTTATTGTATGTGGTACATTCTTTTTCTTTGCTGCATGGTTAATGGGAGCACATCTGATGAGCCATTGCCATTGAATATTTGCAAAGACCAAACAAAAAGACGAACCATTGAGATTTTTTATGAAACCTGGAACGTACACTGAATATTTGGATCCAAGCTTGCTTCACAACTTTGTGAAAATTTTCCGTAACCGTAGCACTCATTTTTGCACAAGACCACATATTCCAAATTATTTTTATCATACAGTTTCTTACAACAATACAGTCAGATCATTCCACAAAATGGCCGAAATGTGTCATGTGCAATGCAAAATGGCAAGCAGCCATTGATGTGAATTACTTCACCATTAATTGCAATTCTTGTTCAGTGAACATTGTTGCCATACAAAGTTAATTTCATGAAAACATTCTCAAACGTGTTTAAAGATTTTTCTTGCAATATTCGTTATGTGTAGCATGGTGGTAACGCTCAAACGATTATCAGAAACGGAACACAACAGACAACAAATAAATGGTTCACATGGCTCTGAGCACTATGGGACTTAACATCTGAGGACATCAGTCCCCTAGAACTACTTAAACCTAACTAACCTAAGGGCATCACACACATCCATGCCCTAGGCAGGATTCTAACCTGCGACTGTAGCGGTCACGCAGTTCCAGACTGAAGCGCCTGGAACTGCACGGCGACACCAGCTGGCCGGACAGACAACAGATGCAAACCGAATCCAACTTGGACACTGCATAAAACATTAACAGTGATCCCAGAATTGACCCCTATAATAACGCCAATCAGCAGTTAACATGCCTAGTGACGGAAATTTCGTAAATAGACCGACCACTAGTGAAATAACTAAATCCAGCTCAGAGCCCATTCTTATCCTTGACGTCATGTCAAACGAAGTGGCAAGGGCAGAGCAGTTTTTGATGACAAATATTGCCAGAATGTTTGACGCTATTATCAAGGAAATGACTGAAAACAAAAATCACATGATATCAATACAAAATCAAATGACTGAAAACAAAAATCAGATGACTCAAAACAAAAAAGACATTGACGAACACATGATAGTTTTAAAAACGCGACAAGACGAGACTGACGCTGAATTAAGAGCACTAAAAACTTTATGTGAAAGAGTAGACGACATTAACAGGAGATGAGCGACAAGTGTCCGAACTTGACTCAAAATTTTCCGAATTGAACTCACAGCATGAAAAATAACCACAGAAGACGTAAAAGATATTCAAACTGAAGTCAAACATTTAAACGCTACATGCGAAGCTGTTGCCACTCAAGTGAAATCTTATACATCAATTCATAACTGAATAAAAACATGCATTACTGTAATTGAGGGTAAAGTTAACATTGTGGATAAACAACTTATAAACAAACTGCAATTACACACTGACAATCATTTTGCCAACATAAATAAAGAATTTCATGACTAGCTTGATCAGAAAAATAAATATTTCGACAAATATATAGAGAAAATATTACCAACAATTGTGTAGCCGAATTTGTTAAAAATAATAAACATGTCATTGCTGAGCCAGCTCAATTCAACGCACCATAAGAGAAATAAAACATGGTAATTTGCGTCGGTATTTTGAAAAATATTTGAATATGGGCCACTTTCTTGAATTACCTCTAGCTACGCTCGATAGATTCCGCTCACTGAAAGCCAAATTGCCTTTTGACATGAAAGAGAAGCTACTGCATATTCCAGACAATGATGCAGAATATTTTCTGTCTGTGCTTGATTTTGTTGATATGTTATATGAGGATCAACATTCTGCACGGAAAAACAGCTGCCACAATGTGTACGTTAGTGGCATGCAAAACGCGCAGGCTAGCTAACTTAATCCAGGCGCACCGTCCACTGCCGGTTACGTAGCACAGCAGAATCAACTGCTTCCTTCCGCAAACATCAGCAACCGACATCCCACACAAGAGGCGCTGCAACAATAGTAACGGAAGTAAGAGAACCGGAAATAACAAAAACTGGAACAAAAACAGAAACAATTATCAACCTGTACAAAATGAACAGCAAAACTGGAACAGTAACTACAGTAATGTGTATCAAAATACTGGTCCAACACCTCAGTTCAACATCAACACAGGTCCATGGCAAATACCGCCTGTACAAAATCAAAATTGAGCTTTACCCACCAATCAGCAGGTAAGTCAAGGTGCTCAATCACAAAAACCACAACAGATTGGAGAGTGGAATACACAGTGCCCTAATGTAAACATAACAGAAGTGTCAAGTGAACTTCACCTCCACCTACATCATCACCTGCACCAATTACGACGATGTCAAACTAAAGACAGTCGTTACTGTGCCCCAGGTCGTGTCTGAAGAAGGTTTTGGGGGCCGACTTCAACATAAAATCATTGTTTGATACACCCAATTATGAACAACACACTGATTATGTATCAAATAGTTTTAAGCAGCAACCATAACTGTTTATGCCCTACAATCATGATGAGAGCTCATCTGATGAACTATTGCAGGAAAATACATAATGTCGTTCATCTAGCAATGAAATAGTTTTAGCTACAACTACTGGTCTAGTGGGAGGCATTTCAACCAGTATTGTTTTGGACACAGGAGCGGCTGTGATTGAATTTGAACCTCTGCATAGTTTCCTGTTCAAAAGTGTAAGATTTTAAGTGCCATAGGTAGTAAGTCTAATATGGTTACGAAACAGGTTGAATCTAGTTACTAATTGTATTATATGTTTAGATATGTTATGTGAGAAGGACAGTATTATTGACGTCTTAAAACATAAATGTTACCTTAGATATAAGGGCAGTGAAATCACGATTGATTTGGATAGCAGAACTCTCAAACATGACAAGTATTGTACAGGGTACAAAATTCAATTTTTGCAAGAGAGCGACGAAACAAACGTACAGACACTCGCATCTGATACAGAATATGATGACTTGAAAACACTGATTAGCCATAAGTTAAGTGAAAACACTGCTATTACTGGTGATGAACGCAATGAGCTTTAACAAGTACTATCTAAGTATATACAGGCCTTTACTAAACGACTAGGTGTCCTTAAGAAATATGTTTATAATACTGAAGTCAAGCCTCACCAAATTGTGTATCACAAAACCTGTAATGTACCACTATCTCAACGACCTACAGTGTGGCAAGAACTTAAACAGATGTTAGAGTGGGAGATCATCGAACCTTCCACATCTCCCTACTGTAGTCATTTACTTGTTGTCAAGAAACCTAACAGAAATATTAGAGTTGTGTTGGACGCACGTCCCATAAATGAAATTATACTCCCTGCACGCACTAAAGCAGGAATTTAGATGAACATTTACAGAAACTTTTAGATGATAAGTACTTTTCCGCCATCGACTTGACAAATTCGTTTTTCTAAATCGCAATAACTCCTGATTCCAGTAAATATACTGCTTCTATATTTAGGGGGCGAACATGTCAATTCTGTGTTCTTCCTTTCGGATTGAGCCTCAGTTCAGGCGTATTTATTACTGGTTTGGATACTTTGATTGGTGACAAGTTAGTTGAGACTGTTACACATTACGTCTATGAGCTTTTGATAGCTAGTAACATTTGAATGAACATCTTGAAACTCTTGAAAAGATTCTGGATAAATTTGCACAAGCTGGTGTAACAGCTAACCCAAAGAAGTCAAACTTGCTTGTAGTGAGATTAGGTACCTTGGACACATAATTAATGCACAAAGTATACACCCTTGTCCAGCTAAGTGGGACGCTATTAGGAATTTTCCTAGGCCTTGCACTAAAAAACAACCGAAGTCATTTCTAGAACTCTGTTCTTTCTTTTGACGTTCCCTGTCATAACAACTATTGAACAGCAGGCATCACCTAAATTTATTTAAGAAGAATCAGGTATGGATCTGGTCTGAGCAGTGCCAGCAAGATTTTTATAACATTAAGCACTCATTGGTGAATGCAAACGTTTAGTTTAGATTTTTGTATGACGTGTGACGCTTCATGCAATGGCTTGGGTTGTTGCCTATTTCAAGTTGTTAAGAATTGAGAAGAGGAACAGGTAAAAATCATTGAATTTGCAAGCCATACATTAAGAAAATGTGAATGTAGTTATTCAACCACTGAATTTGAAACTTTCTTTTGTCTGGGCTATCAAAAAGTTTAACTATTATTTCTATGGTAAACACACGAAAATTTATACCGATCACCAAGCTCTCACATTTTTGTTAACATGTAAGTTAGTTCATGCTAAATTGTCAAGCTGGACTTTATTTCTGCAGAATTATTCATTTGAGATTGTATACATTAAAGCAAAAGACAACATAATTGCTAATGCTTTGTCCCATCTTCCACAAGGTATGGATGATTGTAACAGTGATCTTGATAATGTGAACGACTACAGAAGTCTCCTAATGCAGGATAAACAATATTACCAGTATAACATTGATTTGTGTAGAAATAACACAATATTACAAAACTCTGATCCGCAGTATAACAAGGTAATGACTGTAGACATAGATCAATATGACCATCCACTGTCTAGCTATTATCTGGTATATCATGACCTTGTTAGTCTATCGTCATCATCATGATGGCTCTAACTGATGTGTATGTATTCCCAAGGACTCGGAACAGAACTTAATCTGTCACACACATTTAGTTTGGGGACATTATGGAACGAAAAAGTGCCTTGCAAAACTTAACACATATTGTTATTTCGCTAATATGAGACGAAAAATTCACAATGTACTTTAAACATGCACATTTTGTCAGAAAATCTAAACCTCGGAACCTATCTTCAAAGACAGATCTACATTCAATGCTACCCAGCAAACCTCTGGAGATTGTAAGTATGGGCATAAGTGGTCTACATCCAGCAAGTAGTGGTGGTGTGAAGTATATTTTAGCATTTTATGAAATATTTCGTAAACATGTTAAGTTGTACACCGTAAAATCTGCAGCTGCTAACGCCATCATCAGACAGTTCTCACATGAGTACATTCCTCATGTGTGAAAACCCAAGGCAATTTTATCTGATAACGCCACAAACTATACAGTGTACAAATGGTGTAAATTCTTAAAGGAAAATAGCATTAAGATCATCTTTATCTCGTAGGATAGCTCACAATCTAACCCTCCTGAACGAATTTCCAGAGAATGGAACAGATTCATGAGGACTTATATAGCTACAGAGCATTCTAGTTGGGTAAGTTATTTGTCACTATTTGAAGAAGTTTGCAACAATTTGAATATATATGACACAACATATACACCTAACGAGCTTATGTTCGACCGCAAAGAATCAAATAAGTGGAGCAATCCGCTGCCAAAGATTTCATCTCAACAGCTGTCGTGTAATGAAAAGGTAAGAGATGTAATAACCACGCACGCTAATGCAAGAAACAGATACTACTCGTGTACTGCTAAGAGAAAGCAGGAATTCAAGGTTGTTATGCAAGTACTTTTTGGATACTCATCCCTAAATCTGCTGCTCTAAAGCGGCGCAACGCGAAGTAACGTCTGCTGTACGACGGTCCATATCTAATTGCCAACATACCGCATCCTGGTGCACACCTGTTGCAGAACTCAAACACAAATAGAATCATTGGGCTTTACGCTAATCGACATTTAAGAGTATTTCATTCTAAACAGTAAATGTATATCTATTAGTAATGAGCATTTATAAAACACACATACCTCTCAGTACTGCTGCAAGGAAATTAGGTATCATAAGAAATCCAGCCAGATACAGGCGAAGAAAGAAGAGAATTCGACTTCACCGAACGTACATAAACATCAGCCTAAATTTTAATGCAAATGTTATGATGACATTTACACAAGTGCGATGAATATATTTTGAGACATATACATATGATTTACATATACACAAAACAACACGACAACCAAATACTATCACCTAGGAACGGACTAGATGCACTTCATATTGCATAACAAATGTTTATGTGAAGCCAAGGCAATATACACACTCTGCACATACTCGTAACAAGAGAATTCTGTAGGTTTGATTTTAGTGTGTCTCTTTAGATGTCTGTCCATTAGTAAATGTGTGCTTGGGCTTCTTTGCTGATGTATCCAGATATTGTGTCTAATCTTTCCAATTCCAGGTGACATCATTGCGCGAATGCAAATTTTTGGCTCAAGACTCTGTAATGTCTGTAAGATTATGTAAACACTTCTACTCTACATAAAGTCAAAATATAACGTATTTACGTGAAAGTATCTATATTGATGTAAAGCAAAATGTAATATGTTGGTGCAAAAATGTGACAAGAATTTGTATCAATATGTATCAAAATGTGTCAAACCAGGAGATTTATGTGAAAGAGACTGCTTTAAAGTCATTCTACATACATCGCAATGCCTGTAATTGCGATGAAGTAGCCGGCCGCGGTGGCCATGCGGTTCTGGCGCTGCAGTCTGGAACCGCGGGACTGCTATGGTCGCAGGTTCGAATCCTGCCTCGGGCATGGGTGTGTGTGATGTCCTTAGGTTAGTTAGTTTTAAGTAGTTCTAAGTTCTAGGGGACTTATTACCTAAGATGTTGAGTCCCATAGTGCTCAGAGCCATTTGAACCATTTTTTGCGATGAAATATGTGTGAAAAATTGTTAAAACTATTCTTCATATATCGCTATAAGAATGATGGCAGTGAAATATTTACGTAAAAAAAACTTGATATCAAACATTCTTTGTAGGCTGCCAGACAAACTGAGAGCGTGATGGAACTGTGCATGTAAAGTGCAACAACATTTGTAGTGCATCACCAAATAACATTTACTACGATATAACTGTGCAAAATAAGGAGCTGGTAAGCCACTAGACCTACGGTCGCCATGCACAAAAACACTGAAGACAACTCCAGGAGTGGAGGAATTTTGGATGGGACTCCAGGGGAATGTAATGTTCTCGGAATACGACGGCCACTCTTAGCTGGACAAATCGAGGATCGAGGCCAGCAGTTTGCCGTCTGAAGTCTTGCATCCCTGCTTCACGAAACTTATGTTGTGAAATGTAAATCCACTGGTCTTCAATCACGCGACACATGACCTAGGAAGAAAAGTGTTATCAATGAAAACACACAGTTCAACGAGTGAACATGCCCACATGTCGGTTGTCAAATCTGTGAACAGTGAGGTCGATATGCAATAACATTTACGTTTGGCAAACTACCAAAAAAATGCTCACCCTTGCGTTATCATTGTGTGTATTGCGTATATGAACTTCAAAGGACGACATGCCCTACAAGTACAGCTAATCAGAAACAGAAAGACATTTTAAAAGCTATACTTTACACGAGAGACAATGACTAATAATGAAATGTATTTTCCTTCAACATATGTAGTTTTAAGACTATTGTACCTGGTTTAAATGTTAGTGCATATTGTTTTGTATAAACTTCTTGGAATGGCCTGTCACAGTGATGTCTTGCGCACAAGCACACACAGACTGTCTGTAAACTGTGATCACCATGTCGCGAGTTCAACTAATCGCTACTGCCACATTGAAATAAACGCGACAGCGCATGCAAGGGAACATTGAAATCTTCTGGGCGCATCGCCTCATTCAAATATTGTATACCATGAACTGTATTTTAATATGTATGTAAATATTGTACTGCCTCGCAATTAATGGGGAAATTTAAAGGCACATTTACTGGATGGACGTAGATATAAGTTTATAATATAACTAAAGAATTAGATAATATATTAACTAGTATAAGGGTTGTATCGACTGTAGCGTACAATGGCTGAAACATTAGAATAATTACGCGGTTCAGCTGTCTTGCCGAGAAGACGACACATTTTTGGTTCTGGAAGCTGTCCTGATCAGACATATATCTGCCATTGCTGCAGATAATTGTTTAAACATCGCAATTATTATATATATTGAGACACAATCTCACCAGGTGAACTCATAGTTGCACACAGCAACAGAATTAATGTAAGTGTCTATGTTATTTACATCTACATCTACATCTACATGACTACTCTGCAATTCACATTTAAGTGCTTGGCAGAGGGTTCATCGAACCACAATCATACTATCTCTCTACTATTCCACTCCCGAACAGCGAGCGGGAAAAACGAACACCTAAACCTTTCTGTTCGAGCTCTGATTTCTCTTATTTTATTTTGATGATCATTCCTACCTATGTAGGTTGGGCTCAACAAAATATTTTCGCATTCGGAAGAGAAAGTTGGTGACTGAAATTTCGTAAAAAGCTCTCGCCGCGACGAAAAACGTCTATGCTGTAATGACTTCCATCCCAACTCGTGTATCATATCTGCCACACTCTCTCCCCTATAACGCGATAATACAAAACGAGCTGCCCTTCTTTGCACCCTCTCGATGTCCTCCGTCAATCCCACCTGGTAAGGATCCCACACCGCGCAGCAATATTCTAACAGAGGACGAACGAGTGTAGTGTAAGCTGTCTCTTTAGTGGACTTGTTGCATCTTCTAAGTGTCCTGCCAATGAAACGCAACCTTTGGCTCGCCTTCCCGACAATATTATCTATGTGGTCCTTCCAACTGAAGTTGTTTGTAATTTTAACACCCAAGTACTTAGTTGTGTCCAGGACAGCCTTGAGAATTGTACTATTTATCGAGTAATCGAATTCCAACGGATTTCTTTTGGAACTCATGTGGATCATCTCACACTTTTCGTTATTTAGCGTCAACTGCCACCTGACACACCATACAGCAATCTTTTCTAAATCGCTTTGCAGCTGATACTGGTCTTCGGATGACCTTACTAGACGGTAAATTACAGCATCATCTGCGAACAGTCTAAGAGAACTGCTCAGATTGTCACCCAGGTCATTTATATAGATCAGGAACAGTAGAGGTCCCAGGACGCTTCCCTGGGGAACACCTGATATCACTTCAGTTTTACTCGATGATTTGCCGTCTATTACTACGAACTGCGACCTTCCTGACAGGAAATCACGAATCCAGTCGCACAACTGAGATGATACCCCATAGCTCCGCAGCTTGATTAGAAGTCGCTTGTGAGGAACGGTGTCAAAAGCTTTCCGGAAATCTAGAAATACAGAATCAACTTGAGATCCCCTGTCGATAGCGGCCATTACTTCGTGCGAATAAAGAGCTAGCTGCGTTGCACAAGAGCGATGTTTTCTGAAGCCATGCTGATTACGTGTCAATAGATCGTTCCCTTCGAGGTGATTCATAATGTTTGAATACAGTATATGCTCCAAAACCCTACTGCAAACCGACGTCAATGATATAGGTCTGTAGTTAAATGGATTACTCCTACTACCCTTCTTGAACACTGGTGCGACCTGCGCAATTTTCCAATCTGTAGGTACAGATCTATCGGTGAGCGAGCGGTTGTATATGAGTGCTAAGTAGGGAGCTATAGTATCAGCGTAATCTGAAAGGAACCTAATCGGTATACAATCTGGACCTGAAGACTTGCCCGTATCAAGCGATTTGAGTTGCTTCGCAACCCCTAAGGTATCTACTTCTAAGAAACTCATGCTAGCAGATGTTCGTGTTTCAAATTCTGGAATATTCCATTCGTCTTCCCTGGTGAAGGAATTTCGGAAAACTGCGTTCAATAACTCCGCTTTAGCGGCGCAGTCGTCGATAACAGTACCATCGGCACTGCGCAGCGAAGGTATTGACTGCGTCTTGCCGCTTGTGTACTTTACATACGACCAGAATTTCTTCGGATTTTCTACCAAATTTCGAGACAATGTTTCGTTGTGGAACCTATTAAAGGCATCTCGCATCGAAGTACGTGCCAAATTTCGCGCGTCTGTAAATTTTAGCCCATCTTCAGGATTTCGCGTTCTTCTGAACTTCGCATGCTTTTTCCGTTGCCTCTGCAACAGCGTTCGGACCTTTTTTGTGTACCACGGGGGATCCGTTCCATCTCTTACCAATTTATGAGGTATGAATATCTCAATTGCTGTTGCTACTATATCTTTGAATTTGAGCCACATCTCGTCTACATTCGCATAGTCAGTTCGGAAGGAATGGAAATTGTCTTTTAGGAAGCCTTCTAGTGGTACTTTATCCGCTTTTTTAAATAAAATTATTTTGCGTTTGTTTCTGATGGATTTGGAAGAAATGGTATTGAGCCTAGCTCATTTCTGTTGCAAGATATTGTGCCATTTAAACAGTGTCTTGGCAAGGCTAAAGGTTCCGTGTTACAAATTATATCATAGGTCCAGTACGAACCAAAGCTTAGGAAGTAGTCAAACAACGAAGTCTGATAAAGAAAAATCACTCACAGTCCAAATGGCAAAAAGCTATTGTCAAGCATGCGAAGTTTGTATAAACTGATCACATACTATAGCCATTAATTATTATTATTTGCTTGTCCTTCGATATACTTAAACCAGACAAGAAAATCCATGATAAAACAAAAGTTGTAGCAGGTAGGGAAGCAGTAAAAGAAATCATTTGGATCAAGAGACTGAACTTTGCCACCAAAAGGATTCGAAACTTTGGCTATGAGTGGACAATGAAGCTGCTTTCGACTGACACTGATTCCTGAGTTTTCCAACAGACAAAACATTTTAGTTTTGGAGATTGCTTTGTTCGAGAGTTAGTTGCACCTGGTGAAATTACAATTTCAAGAGTAAATACAGAAAACTAGCTTCCAGATTTATGTAAAAAATCATTAATTGCTGTCCTACTACGACAGTTTTGCAGTAATATAAACTTGTGTAAGTTATAAATAAGGTAGAGTGTTAAAGTTTTGTGTTGTTAACGTATTTATTTCTTACTTGAATGATATTTAAATATAGTCGTCTTATCAGTCACAGATTGTTTTATGCTGTTCCATAACAGAAGTAATTATTATCATTGTTAAGCGCTAATGTGTAGACTTTTAATAACTCAGTGCTTTTGAATGAAGAAGCACTTGTTTTGTTCCTAAATAATCAAATATGGAGAATCTGAATATCTATTGACATTGTAACTCCTCATGTAACCTGGTAAAATACTTGTAGGAGCAGAGTAATTTCACCACAGTTGACATTGTGATTCATGGCAACACAAAGAAGTTAAAAGGAATGTTTTCGATACTAAGGTCCAAACAACCATTGGACGAAATAATGTATGAGACATGAGCAGCTGTATACACTACCCTGAAGAATGATTTCACGAAGACAATTACTTTAATTGTATAAAACGAGGCTTGACTGAAAAGTAATGCCTCCACCTTCGTAAATCTTCAACAGTTGGCAGCATTCATATGCGACAAGTACTGGCTTTTTTCAATATCTCTTCTCTGCAGCTCCAGTTGGGGGGAAGCCTTAGCATTGAACGGTAGTGTTGTTACAGTGTAAAGTATGGAAGCTTGCGATTTAAGCAATGTGCAGTCATTGAATTCTTGACAGCAGAAGGTGTCACCCCAAAGGGGAGTCATCAGAGAATGAAAGCAGTCTATGGCGATTGTGTTAATGTGTGTACTGTGCGTCTTTGGGCGATTAAGTTTAAAGATGTTGAGGTGGGAACATCTGACATGCGTGACAAAAAAAGAGTTGGACATCCTGTGAAAGCAACCACTGAGTTTCACAACCAAAATGTTGACAGATTGATTCAGTATGATCGTTGTATCACTCAGAGAGAAATTGCAAGCACAATCGGCATTTCACAAGAACTTGTCGGCCACATTATTGCTTTAATTGATTATCGGGAGATCTGTGCACGGCGGGTGCACCAGATGCTCACTCCTGAAATGAACTGAACGGCATCATTAATAGAGTCCAGATTTAGCACCATAAGACTTCCATCTTCTCCCAATAATGAAAAACGTTCTGCAGGGACATTATTATGCTTCTGATGAAGACATTGAGAGAACCGTGAGACTATGGTTGTGGAAACAGAGTGTCGACTTCTTCCATGATGGCTTCAGAAAACTGGTTCACCGTTGGCAGAAATGTATCGAATTGGCTGGTGATAATGTTGAAAAGTGAATATTGGTAATTAAAGATCACATTCTAAGGATTATTTCTGCATTTGATTTATTAAAATATTCCCATCCAAACCAAATTAACTTAGGTGGAGGCATTACTTTCCATTCAACCCTCGTATATCAATTGTGACAGGTTACAGACAACATTTTTATATCATTAGATGTGTTGTGGACTACATATATTCTAATAACGGTAGGAGTTGACAATAAGGTTTCTTTTGGTTTGCTTATGAGTTTCTGGAGATTTTTCTATTACCTGACCACCAGCAACTTGTTATAACTTTTTGAACCAGAATGTAAAGTTCCTTTCTTGGCTCATGATAAGAATTCATGGTCTATATTGGATGTTTTACCTTTAATATTGTGATAATGAATTGTACATATTAATTAGTGATAAGATTAATACTTGTTCCATAGATCATGAATACGACACTTCATAATGATGTTGAATGTGTCAGGTTAATAAAAGATGTGTGTACAAGATATTACATTACACAAAATATTGCATGACACAAATGTTGAAATTTTTCCCTTAATTTATACCTAAAACTTCAGCCAAAGAGTAGAAGGAGTTGTCATCTAGAAATTCTTTTTATTTATTTTTAAATGTTAATTGGCTATATGTCAGGCATTTCATGCTGTTTGGTAGGTGACCAAAGACTTTTGTGGCAGCATAATTTACTCCTTTGTGTGCCAAAGTCAGATTTAACCCTGCATAGTGAAGATCATCCTTTCTCCTGGTGTTATAGCTATGCATACTGCTATTACTTTTGAACCGGGTTGGATTATTAACAATAAATTTCATAAGTGAATATATATACTGTGAGGTTACTGTAAGGATCCCTAGATCCTTAAATAGATGTCTGCAGGATGACCGTAGGTGGGCTCCAGCAATTATTCTGATTACACCTTTTTGAGCAATGAATATTTTTCTACTCAACGATGAATTACCCCAGAATATGATACCATACGAAAGCAGTGAATGAAAGTAGGCATAGTAAGCTAATTTTCTGAGATTCTTATCACAAAAATTTGCAATAACCCTAATAGCATACGTAGCAGAACTCAGACATTTCAGCAGACCATCAATGTGTTGCTTCCAGTTTAACCTCTCATCAATGGACACACCTAAAAATTTAGAAATTCTACCTTAGCTACAGACTTCTGTTCAAAGTCTGTATTTATTAACGGAATTGTGCCATTTACTGTACGGAACTGTATTTACTGTGTTTTATCAAAATTTAAAGAGAGTCCCTTTGCTGAGAACCACTTAATGATTTTGTGAAAAACATCATTTACAATTACATCACTTAGTTCTTGGATTTTGGATGTTATTACTATACTTGTATCATCAGCAAAAAGAACTAACTTTGCATCTTCATCAATGTGGAATGGTAAGTCATTAATGCAAATAAAGAACAGTAAAGGACCTAAGACCGAACCCTGTGGGATCCCGTACTTGATAGCCCCACAGTTTGAGGAATCAACTGCTGTTTTAACATTACATGAACCACTTATTTCAACTTTCTGCATTCTCCCAGTTAAGTATGAATTAAACCATTTGTGCACTGCCCCACTCAAACCATAATGATTTAGTTTATCTAAAAGAATTCCATGATTTACACATCAAAAGCCTTTGAGAGATCACAAAAAATACCAATGGGTGATGTCTGATTATTCAGAGCATTTAATATTTGATCAGTGAAAGCGTATATAGTATTTTCTGTTGAAAAGCCTTTCTGAAAACCAAACTGACATTTTGTTAGTACTTTATTTTTACAAATATGGGAAGCTACTCTTGAATACATTAGTTTCTCAAAACTTTTTGATAGAGTTGTCAGAAGAGAGATTGGGCAGTAGTTGTTGACATCCAACGTATCCCCCTTTTTATGCAATGGTTTTACAGTGGCATATTTCAGTCTATAGGGGAAAACACCCTGCTCGAAAGAGCTATTATATACATGACTGAGAATCCTACTTATCTGTGGGGAACAAGTACCTTGCTGGAAATGCCATCAATTCCGTAAGAGCTTTTACTTTTCAGTGAGTTTATTATTTTACTGATTTCAGAGGGAGAGGTTGGTGGAATTACAGTTGTCTCAAACTGCACAGGTATGGCCTCTTCTATTAGTAGCCTTGCGTCTTCTAGTGAAGATCTAGATCCTATTTTCTCCACAACATTTAAAAAATGATTATTGAAAATGTTTTCAATCTCTGATTGTTTGTCAGTTCATTCAGTTTTATGGCACTTAAGTCTTCCTGTGCTCTTGGTTGCCCTGTTTCCCTTTCAATAATATTCCAAATTGCTTTAATTTTATTATCAGAGTTACTGATACACATGCTTCTGCACTTTTTAATAACTTTTCTTAGTACCGCACAATACTTTTTATAATATTGAACAATTTTGGGGTCAGTACTCCCTCTTGCTGTTAGATACAGTTCTCTTTTATGGTTGCAAGATATTCTTATTCCTTTAGTTAGCCGAGGTTTTTTTATATGTTTTCTTGGAATTGTGTTTAACTATTTTCTTGGGAAAACAATTTTCAAATACCCTTAAAAATGTATCGTGAAGTAAGTTATATTTCAAGTTTGCATCGGGTTCCTTATACACTTCATCCCAGTCTAGCTGCTGTAGGCTTTCCCTAAAGTTTGCAATATTTACATTGTTAATTTAACGCACTGCTTTGAAGGTCTGATTTGATATACTGCATGGAGCTATGTCATGTACTGTAACTAGCTGTACACCATGATCTGAAAGACCATTCTCAACAGGATAAGCATGTATGTCCTTAAATTTATCTTGGTCTATAAAAAAGTTATCTATCAATGTACTGCTGTTCTTTGTTATCTGAGCAGGAAAATCAATGACGGAGCTCAAATTGAAAGAACTGAGTAATACTACAAGGTCATTCTTCCTATTACACTCTTTCAGGGAATCAACATTGAAATCCCTGCAGATGATAATTTGCTTCCCACTGTCTGACAGATAGCACAACAAAGTATCCAAGTTTTCTAGAAATAGCTGGAAATTCCCTGAGGGGGACCTATACACTGTTACAATTATGAAAATGCCATCATTCAGTTTAAGCTCAGTGGCACATGCTTCCATATGTTGCTCCACATAAAATCTTTTAGTTTCTAAATTTTTTACACTGTGGAAGCTTTTGACATACATGGCAACTCCTCCTCTCATCACATTATCTCTACTTACATGTGCAGCTAATTTGTACACATTGATGCTAACCTTTTGCATATCAGTGACAATGTGATGCTCAGACAGGCACAGTACATCTATTACATTCTCAGTTTCTATATCTTCTAAACAAATCAGAAGCTGATCAATTTTATTCTTCAATTCCCCAATATTTTGATGAAATATACTAACATTATTTTTCACTTTACTTTTGTGAGTATCTTGAATTTTTTGACATCTTTAGTACTTGCCTGGCTGAGTTTCCCTATGGACACTGATCTTACACTAAAAAAGAGTTACCACCATGAAATGTAGTTCCTCCCCCCTATAAATTTCCTGCTATCAGCCCAGCCAGTTTACCCTTCCCTTTGTTGTTGAGGTGTAGGCCATGTCTAGTATAGTCCCACCTAAAGAGTGAATCAACAGGAACCACACCAATGTGTGACGCTACACCAGATCCAAGTAGCCGTTCCAACTCCAAATTAACAGTTTTTCTCGAATTCAGTCTTGTTATGGACCAGATATTCCATAGCGAGGAAATGAATTGTAACACAAGGGAAATAATTCTTACGCCTCGGGAGACACTGCTACAAGATGTTCCTTTACCAGCGTATCACTTGTCTTTAGAATAATTTTCTTTTATTTTCACTACAGTGCCATGGAAGATTTTTGCAAGGGATAGTATTGACTGCAGGTGGGCTAGCAATCTGTTATTCAGATCGTTATAGTGAGAAAATTCCGAAATTCATAACAGGTAAACTGACCATTTTGATTAAGTCCACAGCAATTTCTTTTGAAAACTAGAGCTCCTGTGTTTGCTGTCGGGTCATCACTCTTCTTTCTTTATTAAAGAATTATAGACAGACGCGTTCTTAGGTCTTTCACAGTATTATTATTCTTAACTTCCACAATAAATTCTGCAATAAACTACCCAAATCACTTATTTTTTATCAACCATTTTATAATTCCCTGTGCACACAAAGATGAAAAACATTACACTAAACAAACAGCTGACATAAATAAGTTTTGCGCACCATATTTGCAGCAATAGACTGTTCAAATGATCTGATTTGTTTGCATAAATGTGATCTCTGTTCACAGAGTCGAGTAATTTTGCACAAACCTCCAACTTCAAAGTTTGTGCACGGTTCATATCTGTGCGATCTCCAGTCCACTCTGTGCAGATTTGATGTGTGCAAACATTGGCATAAACAAATAGTCAAATGTGGACTGGTCTTGACACTCTTGAGCGTCACCTTAGCTTTCTTTTAACGAAAGCGAGCATAAGCGAACGAGAATTCTTCTTGGTGAAAATGCAAGGCGCTCGTACACAAAAGGCGTTCGGTTGAGTGAGGGTTGCATTTGCAGGTGTTCACTGCTGAACCGCTGGTCGTCGGTTTTAGAGCTAAACAAAACATGAAATTCACGTCCTTTCTGCTCCAGTGTCACAAACAGAGCGCACTCGCTCTGCCACAATATACTGTCTTTTGCGCATGAACTATTAGTTGTTATGTAGTGAAAGTTAGTTTCGTGGTGACAGAGTGACTGATTGATAGCAGAGGCTGTTTCTGTTGACAGAAGGGTACAGATGCTTATAGGATCCTAGAGATCCACAGCATAAAACTCTGAAAAAAAGAATGATGCTTGGTTTTGTGTTAGCTGAAGAGCCAACACCATGTTACGAGTGGAGGCCGAAATACACGCGTTTTAGCTCACGCAGGAAGGCGTGAGGAGGGAAGAACTATACTGGTGTGAGGCCTGAAACACGACAAGGAATGAGAATTCAGTAAACGGACGTAATTAGTTTGATACTTAACTTTAATCCATTAATGATGAACGTCGCTCTTGACGGTACATGATTCACAATATTATCTGTTAAGAATATATTCTTGAAGATAGTAATTACAGTAACTGAATATGGTACCTTGCTAGGTCATAGCAAATGACGTAGTTGAAGGCTATGCTAAAATGAGAGCATATGTAGTCAATGATCCATGGCCAGCAAAGTCGGCTGTACAACTGGGCGAGTGCTAGGGAGTGTCTCTAGACTAGACTTGCGGTGTGGCGGCGCTCGGTCTGCAATCACTGATAGTGACGACACGCGGGTCCGACGTATACTAACGGAGCGCGGCCGATTTAAAGGCTACCACCTACCAAGTGTGGTGTCTGGCAGTGACACCACACTTGGCAAGGAATCATCAAGGTGCTGACAATGACAAAAGAGGAAGTGAAATAGGAAAGGAACTCCCTACAGCCTAGTCTAGGCGAGAGAGGTGTAAAGAATATACAATCCAGGAATGGGTGCAATGCGAAAGTATGAATCCAAGTGTTTTGCTTTCAAATTGCTGTCTTTCCTCATTGATTAACATGAAGTGAAGAAAAGCAGATTTTCAGAGGTTAGTAAAATCATAAACATGTAGTAGCAGTATTCTGCACTTATTTAGTGTAGCGAGAGCTGTCCAAACAAAGTCCTTATTCATTTTAAGAACATTTATCCTGCCATTCGACCCAATCATTTTCCGATTGAAAATAATGAGCAAATTCATTTCTTACTTCTGCAGGAAATCTTGTTCCAGGTAGGTATGGGCAATTTCAACAATTGCTCTTATCAATAAGGCCTGTCTAGTGACCTAACATACCCCTCTTCCCCCACAATATCTATAGGTACTGTATTACTGACAGGTAATGTGGTACACAGTCTTTTTGGTTTCATTTTTGTTCTGTTTTTTTTTTTTCGTTTACTTTTGATTTGTATCTAATAACAGCTATCAGAAAAATAAATATGAGCAAAATAAACAGGTAATGTCGATTGATTACAAAATATACCAAATACCGGATCATCCCCATGACTTATGTTCAAGTTGTATCTGTAATAACACATTTTTGCTACTATTTTATCAAATTTAAATAAAGTATCGGAATAAATGCGAACTGTTTTCTCTCAGATAATGATGTGTCCTGCCCAAAAAACTGTATTCCACAAGTTATGAAATAGTTTATCAGGCTGGTCTTTTGGATATTTTTATATTAGATAACTGATTTTTACTGATGGCACACTTACTTTAATAAAATCCATGACTATTTTGCATGTGGCACTACATAGTTCAGGAATTCTTTCGAAAATAAATGCAGTTGATATAGGAATACATACTTCAGGCTAGTGCAACTGTCATCCTTTGTTAAGAAACACTGTCTTTTGTTAGCGTCAGCCTCTCTTCCATTGATATGGCTCATCAATAGTTCAGTTGCTGCTAGAAGAAGATGAAAATTTTTTATTGACATGCTGGTGCAGTTTTGGAATAATGCAAGCGATGGCTGCAGCTGTAAATCATTAATCATTGTTAATGGTAAATCATTTATCAGAGCCAGACTATTAATCAGAGCCAGAGTTCTTTCACACCTGCACAAAAATTCAAATACTCTCGTTTTCTGTACCTACAAAGTTTAGCTTGCATGACCAACAGCATGGACACCATACGACATAAACCAAGTTGTATTTTTTTCCCCATCACTCTATAAAGAAAAGATGTTAAGCAACTTTACCGTGACAATGTTTTAGTGCAACAAAAAAATACATAAATAAAAAATGCATTGAATGCCTTCTCTTGCTTTTGCTCAGGTATATTTGCTTATTTTCAGGTACAATTCAGTGAATAGAATTCAGCGAACCCTCTGTGCCTTGTTTGTGAAGTCACATTTGTTTGTGATCACTTTGGTATACAGGGGGCTTTGAGAGTGTCACACATGAGCAACCGGTTGCAGCAATCTGTCACCAGATCGTGCAAACTGTCCACAAATTACAGCTATGGAATACCCATGCAATTTGATGAACTGCATGCAATAAATGCTCCATCAGTACCTGGCTGTGACTCGTTTGTCTAGTTATTAATTGTAGTTGTGTAGTTTTGCTTCTTTTCACTTTGCCCACAGTTGGTTCAAAAATGGTTCATATGGCTCTGAGCACTATGGGACTGAACTTCTGAGGTACTCAGTCCCATAGAACTTAGAATTACTTAAACCTAACTAACCTAAGGACACCACAAACATCCATGCCCAAGGCAGGATTCGCACCTGCGACCATAGCGGTTACGCGGTTCGCAGACTGTAGCGCCAAGAACTGCACAGCCACCCCAGCCGCCCCCACACTTGGTAACAACTTTAAGTTAGAATTTATATTTTTTCAGGAAGTACAGACCACTCTGAGAAGTGAAGATGAAGTCAGCGTTGCCATTTATATTAAGAAATAATACAATGATAAAAACATTGACACTCTTATAGACTGGAGTAGCTAGCATTGTTTAGTTAGCGCTATAGAAGTAGAATTCATGGGAAGTTAATAGTTATATTCATAATATACTGGGCTCCATTAGTAATTTTATTTTATTTATCAAAAGATTACATTTAGTTTTTTTCCTTCCAGGGATGATCTCACAATCATACAGAATTGTCATTATAAGACATAGATAATATATAGTACAGAATGGACACATACAGAAGCAGTACATCTAAGGGCCTTCCAGCCGTTTATTACTTAAAAGCGTTATTGAAATATGTGGTAACATCGTCACAATCCAAGCTGGCATCCAACTGACATTGAAAGTGCAAATGTTACTGTGGGTTACCTACATACAGGGGCAAACCTTTCAGCAATGTCATTATCCTCATCAGTGACATCATCAAGCTATGGCCCCTTTTTTCCCTACCCCTCTACAGCCAATCAAGCTCCAAGATGACAAACTAAGCAAAGTATTAAAATGAGACAGTTAATTAGAGAAAAATAGCCCTAAGTTGAAGGACATACTGTAAAGAATTCTATAACCTTCCCCTGAACAGATGCCACAGACAAAGATATGCATTATTTCTGTGAAGGTCAAAGATGTAGTAGTAGTAGTAATAGTAGTAGTAGTAGTAGTAGTAGTAGTAGTAGCTTTATTCATCCAATGATCTCTATTTACAAGAATATAGGACATGTGAAAGTATTTACAAATTGAGATCAATTTAAGATAAGCTAATATGTATACGCATATATTTACAGACTTCTAGAGACAATAATTAGATTTACTTCTGATATACAATACTTTTTTTTTACAAATAACTTATTAAATTATGTAATGCCACATTGTTCACTCATATCTCACTATCAGTCACTGCACACACACACACACACACACACACACACACACACACACACACACACACACACACACACACAATGGTGATCTCTGGGCCATTTTCTGTACTGCAACTTCCCATTTGCTATCCTGAAAGCTGACTCAGCATCCCTCCATAATGAGTGAGATGTTGAGCTCAGAAAGCGGAAGAGGTGTTAGTATTGTGCTGTGCATAGCTTGGGGGTAAGTATCTCTTGAAAGGAAAAAGAAGGAAAAAACATAAAATGAAGGTCTTACGTGGAGTGTGGGATGTATAAAATGCATAAAATGTATTGCATAACAGGTACTTTTTAGCTGCCTTTTAAATAAGTGCATTTTTGCAATTTCTTTAATCTCTTTTGGTAATTTATTGTACAGTTTTATTCCTTAGTAGAAAATGCTGCTTTTAGTTTTATGTTTATTTTTTTCTTGGTAAATGTAAGTTGAGTCTATCTCTTGTTGCATGGTCATGGACAGAGTTGTTTGTGCAGTAACTACGAATGTTATTTTTGATGTGTGTAGCTGACTGGTAAATGTATTCACATGGAGCAGCTAAAATCCCCAGTGTTTTGAACAGATCTCTACAATGAGCTTTACTAGCATTTGTGTTTATTATAATTTTGCCTCTTTTCTGGAGTTTGAAAATTGTGTTCATATTTTGTGCATTTGTTTCCAAAAAAGAATGACATAGCTAAGAATTGAGTGTACATATGATTAGTATGTAACTAAAAGACACTACATGTTACACACCGATGATAGGATTCTAAGGTCATAACAATCTGATGACATTCTGTTTGCAAGTACCTTTGTGTGTTTACACCACTTCAACTGAGAATCAATATTCATTCCTAGAAATTTTGCATTTGTTACACAGTTTAACATTGTCGTTTTTCCTCTTCAAACTGAAATTCATGGCATTTGTTTTCTTTGTGTTCAATGTCACTTTATTGCTTATTGACCAATAATAAACTTCGTTAAGAGTTTCATTTGCTTTATCGTCAAGGAGTTCTCTTATTTCTTCAGTGACTATAATATTGCTGTCATCAGCAAAGAGAATTTTTTCACCATGAGTAACACTACTGGGGAAGTCATTGATGTATATCAGGAACAGTATTGGTCCTAATATGCTACCTTGCGAAGCACCTATATTAATCTATTTTGGTTCTGATAAGTGCTTTACTAAATGTTTAGATCTATTTGAAGTATGTTTTATCTGTAATCATTGTACCCTATCTGTTAGGTATGATCGAAATCAGTCATTAGCTATATCTCTTATTCTTAATTCTTCTAATTTATTTAATAGAATCTTATGGTCGACTGTATCAGACGCCTTAGAAAGATCCAAAAACATGCCTGTGACACGCATTCTTATCAAGAGCATCAAGTAAAACTTTTGTGAATTGGCTGACACCGTATTTTTTGCCATTTTGGAAACCAAATTGTGATTCGCTTAAAAGATTGTATTTATTCAGTCAATTCATTAATCTGTCTTTCGTAATTGCTTCTATTATTTTTGAGAATGGTGACATCAGGGAAATGGACCAGTAATTTTCTATGTCTTCTGCATTACCTTTGTTAAGCAAAGGTACAACTCTTGCCTGTTTTAACTGCTCTGGAAATGTCCCTGATGTGAAGGATTCATTTATTATGTTTGTTAAGGGGCCTTGTGTAATCCCTATGCATTGTTTCAATACGCACATTGGTACTTCATCTAAGCCTACTGACTTTTCATTTTTTTAGTTTTTGAAGAGTTTTATTGACCTAATTGTATTTGGGTGGAAGTAATATCATTGTATTTAGTGTAACATTACTTAAAGGTGTTACATTTGTTTAGGGGAATTTTTGCTGTAACTTCTCAGCAATACTTTAAAATGCTCATTTACATAGTTTTCTAAGTGCTGGGGATCATTTATTAGCTGATTCCCCTCCCTTAGTAGTATGTTATTCCACATTTGCTCGACTCTCCCCATTTCCTTTTTTATAACATCCCAGACTGCTTTGCTGCTTTTGTCATTAAAAGGCAGCAATCAGTGCTTTCTTATATATCTTTTTGTATCTGTGGTAGAAATTTAAGAATTCTGGATCGTTGTGAACCTTTTTCATGGACCTGAGGTGCTCAAGTGTTTGGAAGGACTTCTTAATACCTGCTGTTATCCATCTGTTTTTGTGAGCTGTTTATACAGACACGCATACTTTTGGAAATGCCTTTTCAAAGTTCAATTTAAATAATGTGGAGTATTTAGAGACTTTCATATTCATATTGGTTTCCTTATACACTTCATACTAGCTTTGTTTTCCTAGTCCTTTTGAAAAATCCTTTATTTTGATTTCTGGCAGATGTCGTTTGTAGGCTTGTAGTTTAGGGAATGATTCGATGCCTGATTTTACTGTTGTTATTTGACAGAGATGCTCTGATAGTCTGAGATCTTTTATAGCTACATCTTATTTTCCACTTTCCATATTTGTGGCCACATGGTCAATTACTGATGAAGTCGTCGTAGTAACCCTCATTGCACTATTGACCAATATTGACATGCCAAAACTTTGAAGGATGTTTATGAAGGTGCTGCTGGATTTATTTATGATATTATTGTTGATGTTAATGTCCCCACACAGAATTATGTTGACCTTTGTACATCAGACTTTATCTAGAACTTCTGTTAAGTTATTGAAAAAAGTGTCCATACTACCACTGGGAGATCTATACACACACAAAATGATTATTTCTTGGTGATATCAAGCCCTGTTAATTCAATAGCTGATATTTCAAAGTGTTTGTCTGCTCTTACTTACTGAGGTCATGTCCTAATTTGAACTGTGTTCCTTTTCTGGTATAAATGCGTGATCCTGGTTCTGTAGTATGAAATGGTCCTGTAGTAAGAGGTTGTCCTTTCATTCAATGATAGTAATACATGTTGGATTTCTGTGACTCTACACCAGTGCTCAGTAATACAAACTACTGTGCAGTTCAAAGATTGGAGCTCAACTTGTAATAGTTGTATTTTATTTTTTATTGATGGCATGTTTTGGTGGAGGATTGTTAGGTCTGTGAAATGCCCCAAGCTACTCTTTCCAGTTGTTTGTTTTTCTTTGTGACAACTGGCATATGTGATATCTGAGATGTTAAAATTTGTCTTGATAGTGAGTTTTGCAGTATTCTTTAAAGTGCTGGAGATATTCTGTAGACAGAGGAAGCTGTTGTCTGGATTTACCCTAAAAAAGACCTACTTTTCCTACCTACGACAACAGGTATTTGACCATATGTAGCTTGAGATCTGCCCCCTATACTTTCATGAATCAGTTGTACCAGTCTTCCCTTCCCAGTCCTGTTTAGGTCGAGGTGAAGCCTAGTGAAACCTCATCTGTTGATAGTCCCTACAGGCTATACAAATCTTTAGCAACTCGTCCTAAAATTGTACCGACTTGCCCTCTGAAACCACAAGCAGTTACCATAGGTTACAGGAAATCTGTAAGAGATTTCGTGAATACTGTAAAAAATTGCACTCCATTAACAGTGAAATTGCGACAAATTGCCCTCTGTTTAAAATTCTGTTATGGATAAGCTTCAAACAGAATTGTAACAAATTGTGACAAATTGATCCACAGTGTTGTTCAGTGGACAGTGATAGGCAGTGGAGAAAGAGAGTCAGTGAACAATGCTGGTCAGTAAACAGGATGACTACCATCACTCTTTGTACTGCTGGGTGGATCTGTGACACAGACATACCTCTGTAAACATGGTACTGCCTTGCATTTAAATTTTATGTCATAAAGTTATGTGTCCACAAAACATATTTTGACATTTATACTATTCATACACCACAGTAAATTTCACATCTTTCTCTCTTTTCACCTCTGCCTCATCACTAAATATCATCTCAAATTCTTGGTCACAAGTGCTATAAACGATGCTCCCCGTAGCTGACACCCATTGCATTGATGTAGCAAGTATTGACTCAACTTTTTGCGTCATGTTCAAAAAATATATAAACACTCTAGTTCTACTGTTAGTAAAACACAAACACACACACACACACACACACACACACACACACACACACACACACACACACACACACACACACATACATACAAACACCTTAACTTAGTAAACTTAGTATCATGTTCACAAAAGTATTGATCTGAATATTTTTAGCATAATGTTAAAAAGACAATTAATATTTTATCTTATTCATATGTAGCAGCTACGGTCACAGGTTCGAATCCTGCCTCAGGCATGGATGTGTGTGATGTCCTTAGGTTAGTTAGGTTTAAGTACTTCTAAGTTCAAGGGGATTGATGACCACAGATGTTAAGTCCTATAGAGCTCAGAGCCATTTGAACCATTTTTGAATATGTAGCACAAACATGTTATAGACGTGAGTGCTATCACTTTCTGGAAGAGACAAACGTTGTGGAGGCCATTTTGAGAGTTATTTGCATGAATGTCAACTCTCTAATGTTATGTTGCATGAATTAGATTAGATTATATGTACTTTTTGTGCCAATAGATCGATAATGAGATCCTCCAGGTTGCAGATCATCTCAGGAAACAAGCATACACAATAAATATTTACAAAGAAAAATGAATATGCTAATGTATGTTCCATAGATTACAACTGAATTGTTCCTCAAGGACGAAGAATAAGTCAGAAAATCTTAAATATAATTTCAGTTAAAGATGATAGTAAATTTATCACAAAACACGTAAATCTTGATTACACTAGGGTGTATATGACAATTCTTAGTCTTTTGTAGCAATGCTTTGTCAAACAGAACAATCATATCACAACAATTATAGATGATGATCACATTACTGTACTGAATTTGTACATAAGTCATATTGTACATGTGACCCACATTATTTGATATTATTAGTAAATACATCCTAGATGATTCTACTAAGAAATTCATCAGTAAAGTAAAAAGAGTTGGCCATCAACAAATTCTCATAAACAGACATTCATTAGTAATTAAACTAATTCCTGCTGACAAGTTATTGAAAACTGCGTACCTGAATAGTGCCCACCTATCTGGATTAAAGTGAGTGACTTTAAACACTTGTGAAGATTATTCTTATTTCTAGTATTGATTTCATGAACTGAGCTGTTGGTTTGAAGAAGATATATATTTAAATAACAAATTTCCTTAAAAATAAGAAAGAAGCAAACAATACAAGGGAATGGGGAGGCCAAAAAATCACTCAAACGAAAATACTCTAGACATAAAACGTATTATAATTTAGTTTTTATGCATTGTTTTTACATTCAATGTTTTTTCACTGTCTGAGCCATTATGATGGATTTCTAAATTTCTGTTGGAAAGCACACATTTAGAAAATGATTAAGGAATATGTGAATTCACGTCAATTACCATTTATATTTTTCACACAAAGTTTCTTGTCATTTACATTATTTACGTGTTATACAGGTGTCTGCAGTAAATTCAATTATCATCATTTTTCATGCACTGAAGACCCTAAGCTATGTATTTACATTATCAGGAAGTATCAACCATTCGTAACTATGTGAAGATGAAACACGTTTGTATTATTTAGTACCAGAAATGTGCTACTTTGACTGGATTACAAACTCCACATTGGTTTTACTTCTGAATACAATTTTCTATGCATTATGCACCCAGATTCAGTTTTGAGCGCATATATTTATACCTATAGACCAAAAAATTCTGTAATAGGTTCTCCTTTAAGTTGGTCTTTTACTTAACCAAACTCTTTTTTTATTTACCAGCAGAGTACTGGGTCTGTTATTTGCAGGAGATCCCAATGTTTCACGCCTTGTAAGCAAATCACTTCTGATATCCTCCTGAATATTTGGAGCTGTAATGTGGTGAATTAAGCAATCGGTGTGAGCGCAGTACAGATTTACATTATTTGGCAGTAACATGTGTAACCTTTATCCTAGGTGAAGGTCGATAAGAAATTTTTTCGAAATTTAGTAAATAGGCAATTCCTCCTGCAATTTGTTTATCAACGACTACATTAAACCTATTCAGTTCAATGGCGACAACATAGAAAAAATAACACTCCTCTGAAACTTTGATTTGGCAGATAATCCAACTGTACCAGATTGGTTTTGCCATAATGCTGCTAGTCTTATGATTCATACCTTTTTCATGTTTTTTTCTATATTTACTAATATTCAGAAGTTTGAAAAAGTTCTTCTCTAATCATTACTTGCACTCATGTGTGTTTGTGCATCAATCTCAATATGTAGTTTCATGTAGGGAGTTTGCCTAAATGAAAATAATTCGATAAACGTTTCTTAAAAGCAATTTATGTTGCAAACATTGTTTCTGATTCCTATAACGAACAATATAATTTTTTGTCATATATTTTCTAAAATAATGACTTTTGTTTCTTTTTTTCTAGACATAAATTCAAATATGTATGTAAATCTTATATACTTGTGTGATATTCGAGATCCACTTCTATAATGCACCCCATGTCGAAATTTTCAACACAAAATTTCGACACTCTGTGGAAGAATCCATGCAAAACTGGACACTGGAAGATACTACAACATCACACAATTTTACAGGCTATTCACATCAAGATAGAGGACATAGAAACATCAGTTTTCTCATTATAATTGGCCATGAATCTGTTGTTAACAATTGCTTGCCTAGAAGAACAATGGACAATACCGCCTGTAGTGCCCCTTTCGTCAACTGCTGTACTGCTCAGAACTTTCTGTCATCTATTTTACCATCTACGACCATCCAATAATAATCAGAATATTGAATGCCCTGGACATTTACAGAGATGTCCACGTCATATTTCTCCAAAATGTGAACATGTTTCTACTCTCTGATATGTTGGTAGGGTTTAATTTGCTTGCATATAGAATATATTTAGACATACGTTGCATATTCAGATTTACAGGATACATTCCTGCTAGAATTAACAACTGAAAACCGTCATTATCTTTTGACTTAGCGTTTATTTCCGTGTTTTATTTACTATCACCTTGGGCAGTTTCGTATGTTCTCCTGCATAAAATCTCTTGTTTTCATTGATACTAATGAAAAATTGAATTATTTCCTTCAGTGCCCAACTGAAAACTCTCTCTTAAAAATCTCAATTTTCCTTAACTGCTTATCAGTAACATTAGTCGAGAATCAGTCGTTAATTTTGCATGGCATTAAATTCACATTCTTTGTATTGAGATACATTTGTTTTTCCTTGACCAACTTCGACAAGAGAAACTTGTAGACTAACGATAAATTAATCTAATGATGTTGGTTAACCAGGCTAATTCTGTTTTCGACAAAATGAAAGAGAACCGACAGCAAGCCATTCTAAATCATCTAATTTTACGTGATTTGCTGCCTATTCACCCATTATTGCTAACACAATAAGTTCAGCCTACATAGGTTTTCTCCTTCGATTGCTGCAGATTCTTTGCTGCCACTGCAGCTTGCACATTTTCCCTTGCTCATTCAGAAGGGTAGTAGACTGCAGATTCTTCACTTGCTTGCAGAGTCAACACAGCTGCTTGCAGATTCTGTAACATCGAATGAAAACAAGTCTAAGTTGCAGTCATAGATACAACAAATGCTGAAACGATAGACTGCATGAACAGAAGAATTAAGAGGTGAAAGATTCAGACTTTCATTTTTTGCAGAGACTAATATGCATGTCGAATTTCAGTGTATTTTTCTGGGAACATCTGATCTTCTTTCATATTTTTACTGAAAGTGGACACTAAATGAAAAGAAACATACATGAGTAATCAGTAAGATAACAATGAAATATCATTAGCAGTAAAATATATATTTATTAAATTTACATTTCTTTGGTTGCACATGAGCTCAAGGTGTTGACCACTATGGTACTGCATGACTTGAAGCTCTCCTTTTATACTCAAAGCCTCCTACACAACGAACAGGCCTGTGCCTAACTATTCTCAGAATATTCTTATCTATTGTGAATTTCCAGTTTCCACCCACTTCTTGTTTCATCTTTCTCAAGCAACAGGCTTGTGTGCCTCAGTCACACAGGTAGCCATACTGTAGGTGCAACCAAAACAGAGGATAATCTGTTGAGAGGCCATGTGGTTCCTGAATAGGGGCACCGCCTTCTCAGTAGTTGCAGGGGCAACAGCTTGGATGGTTTACTGATCTGGCCTTGTAACATTAATCAAAATGGCATTGCTGTGCTGGTACTGTGAACAGCTTAAAGTTAGGGGAAACTTCAGCCTTAATTTTTCCCGAGGGCATGCATCTTCACTGTATGGTTAAATGTTGATGGCGTCCTCTTGAGTAAAATATTCTGGAGGTAAAATAGTCTCCCCTTTGGATCTCTGGCTGGAGACTACTCAAGAGTACATCGTTATTGGGAGAAAGAAAACTGGCGTTCTATGGATCGGAGTGTGGAATGTTGGGCAGGTAGGTTAGAAAATTTGAAAAAGGGAAATGGATAGGTTAAAGCTAGACATAGTGGGAATTAGTGAAGTTTGGTGGCTGGAGGAACAAGACTTCTGGTCAGGTGAATACAGGGTTATCAATACAAAATCAAATAGGGGTAATGCAGGAGTAAGTTTAATAATGAACAAAAAAGGTAGAAGCGCTGGTAAGCTACTATGAACAGCATAGTGAACACATTATTGCACCCAAGACTGATATGAAGTACACACCTACCACAGTAGTACAAGTTTATATGCCAACTATCTCTGTAGCTGACAAAGAGATTGAAGAAACGTATGATGACATCCAAGAAATTATTCAGATAGTGTCAGGAGACGACAATTTAATAGTAATGGGGGACATTAACTTAATAGTAGGAAAAGAAAGAGAAGTAGAAGTAGTAGGTGAATAAGGAATGGGGCTAAAGAATGAAAGAGGAAACTACCTGCCAGAATTTTTCACTGAGTGTAACTTTATCATAGCTAACACTAGGTTCAAGGATCACGAAACAAGGTTGCATACGTGGAGGAGGCCTGGAGACACTGGAAGGTTTCAGGTAGATTACACAATGGTAAGACAGAGATTTGGGAATCAGGTTTAAAAATGTAAGACATTTCCAGGGGCAGTTGAGGACTCTGACCACAATCTATTGGTTACGGACTGTAGATTAAAACTGAAGAAACTGCAAAAAGGCGGGAGATGGAACCTGGGTAAACTGAAAGAACCAGAGGTTGTAGAGAGTTTCAGAGAGAGAATAAGGGACGATTGACAAGAACAGGGGAAAGAAATACCTTAGAAGATGAATGAGTAGGTTTGAGAGATGAAATAATGAAGGCAGCAGAGGATCAAGTAGGTAAAAAGACGAGGAATAGTAGAAATCATTGGGTAGCAGAAGAAATATTGAATTTAACTGATGTAAAGATAAATTATAAAAATGCAGTAAATGACGCACGCAAAAAGGAATACAAATGACTCAAAAATGAGATTGGCAGGAAGTACAAAATGGCTAAGCAGGGATGGCAAGAGGACAAATGTAGGGATGTAGAGGCAATATATCACTAAGGGTAAGATAGATAACCCTACAGGAAAATTAAAGGGACCTTTGAAGAAAAGAGAACCACTTGTATGAATATCAAGAGCTCAGATGGAATATCAGTTCTAAGAAAAGAAGGTAAAGAACAAAGGTGGAAGGGGTATAAGAGGGTCTATACAAGGGCGATGTACTTGAGGGCAATATTATGAAGGAGGACGTAGATGAAGATGAAATGAGAGATATGATACTGTGCGAAAAATTTCATGGAGCACTGAAACATCTATGTCGAAACAAGGGCCCAGGAGAGAAAAAAATTTCATTGGAACCACTGATTTCCTTAGGAGAATTAGCCATGACAAAACTCTTCCATCTGGTAAGCAATATATATGAGACAGGCGAAATGCCCTCAAACTTCAAGAAGAATATAATAATTCCAATTCCAGGAAAGTGGGTGTTGTCAGGTGCGAAAATTACCGAACTATCAGTTTAATAAGACACAGCTGTAAAATACTAACAAGAATTCTTTACAGACAAATGGAAAAACTGGTAGAAACCGACCTCAGGGAGGATCAGTTTGGATTCTGTAGAAATGTTGCGACACGTGAGACAATACTGTCCCTACAACTTATCTTAGAAGTTAGGTTAAGGAAAGGCGAACCTACATTTCTAGCATATGTAGACTTAGAGAAAGCTTTTGAAAATGTTGACTGGAATAATCTCTTTCAAATGCTAAAGGTGGCTGGGGTCAAATACAGGAACCAAAAGGCTATTTACAGTTTCTACAGAAACCAGATGGGAATTATCAGAGTCGAGGAAGATGAAAAGGAAGCAGTGGCTGGGAAAAGAGTGAGATAGGGTTGTAGCCTGTCTCAGATGTTATTCAATCTGTATATTGAACAAACAGTAAAGGAAACAAAAAAAATGGCGTAGGAATTAAAATCCATGGAGATGAAATAAAAATATAAGGTTTGCTGATGACACTGTAATTCTGTCAGTGACAGAAAAAGACCTGAGAGAGCAGTTGAATGAAATGGACAATGTCTTGAAAGGAGGCTATAAGATGAACATCAACAAAATCAAAATGAGGATAATGGAATGTAGTAGAATTAAATAAGGTGATGCTGAGGGAACTAGATTAGAAAATGGGAAACTTAAAGTAGTAAATGAGTTTTGCTGTTTGGGAAGCAAAAAACTGATGACTGCCATAGAAGAGAGGCTATAAAATGTAGACTTGCAAGAAAAGCGTTTCTGAAGAACAGAAATTTGTTAACATCGAACATAGATTTAAGTGTCAGGAAGTCTTTTCTGAAACTATTTGTATGGAGTGTAGCAATATACGGAAGTGAAACATGGACGATAAATGGTTTGGACCAGAAAAGAATAGAGGCTTTCGAAATATGGTGCTACAGAAGAATACTGAAGATAAGATGGGTAGATCACAAACTAATGAGGAAGTACTAAATAGAATTGGGGAGTCGAGCAATTTTTGGCACAACTCGACCAGAAAGAGGGATCGGTTGATAGGATATGTTCTGAGGCATCAGGAGATCACTGGTTTAGCATTGGATAGCGGTATGGAGGGTAAAAAGTCGTAGACGGAGACAAAGAGATGATTACACTAAACAGATTCAGAAGGATGTAGGTTGCAGTAGGTACTGGGAGATGAAGAAGCTGGCACAGCATAGAGTAGCACGGAGAGCTGCATCAAACCGGTCTCTGGACTGAAGACCACAACAACAACAACATGTCTGCTTCACAACTCTGCTGTAAAAATGCGGTAAAATAATATCTAACACTCTTTAAGATGTGCAAGGAAATCTATTTAAGAAACATGAACGAATATCTCATAACACCGCAATTTATCCCACTCAGTTCACCAAGGGAGCACTGTGGAGGCCAGCAGGCGGTATCTCCTTGCGCCAATAAAAATAATGAGATCAAAATAACGGCATTTATTTGCGTTATACACAAACCGCACTAAATGCACATGAGTGATTCGCAAAGACAGAATTTCAGAGGGTAGGGCTCACGTGGATTCCAGAGTCTAATGAGCCTTCTTTACACATACAAATGGGAAATCTCTATGTAGGCGAGCGCGAACGAGCTGCATTTCACAGTGCGCAGTCCACATTCGCTTGTGTTTCGGTGGTTGTCGGTGTTAAAAAGAATTTCACATTCCTAGCAGTACAGAAAACTTTCATATGCTATCTTTTGTACCTCAGATGTTTTTAAAATTAGCTGGTGAGCGGTGCAGAAAATGTAATCTTTTTGACAAGACGATATAAATTTGGCAGGGAAAAAATATAATTGGTAGAAAATTACTGAGGCATTCAAAAGTCCAAAGAGAGTCGCGAAAAAGCTGAGATGTTTTCATGAAGTGGGAATAGGCAAAAGCTTTGTATTGGTTTTTGTTAGAACCGGAAAGAACATTAACGTTCCTTGAATGTATACAAATACAAATGTGTATCTGTTACGCTGATTAAGAATATATGAATGATGTTCCTGTGTTCATACTAGCTGATGTAACACTGTTGTGTTAGAGGTTTTTTGGCGATAAATAAAAATGGTTTACCTGGGATCAAGCTGTTTGTCTTCTAATAAACTGTATAACAGATTTTATCACGTATCCTATGAGACAGGACATATGAATATTTAATTTAATTGATGTTATCTTCGTGTGTAAAATTCTTAAAGTGCAGCATCAGAAACTACGATATAGCAGCTACTGAAATGCTAAACCATCGCTACTGTTAATGTATCCAGCTTTAAATAACCAAAGTGCAAATGCCAGTATTTTGATTTTTAATTTCCTTCTCGTAATGAGAAGTGTCAACCGAAATATGTTTAAAGTTTAGAATTAATGCAATGCAAAGCTGGAACTGCAGTTGAGCGGTAAGTGCACTTTATCGACACATTTCGCTCTTACTTAGAAATTCAGACACAAAATTCTTCTTTCCTAGTCCATCTTGCTTATTTCGTAGTTTTGCAACGTGGCTCTAACTATATAGTTAGCCTGTAATTTCTGACAGAATAAAACAATAACACAGTGTTCTTAAGTTACGCACGTTTTCTATTCCACTCCTTCTAGTGTAAACAGTTGCACAAGTGAATTATGGCAAATTGTTTGTTCGTGCACTTGAGTGAACACCACGCAGAATGTTTAGGGGATCTAGTTTTGTGAAGCATCCACAATTACTTGAAGTTTACCTGCTGCTGTCGAAAATGAAGTAAAAAAACTCAACTGAAATTGTGTATGAGAACATTCCTTCAGTTGAAATAGACGCCCATATTCGATTTTACAGAGGAATTGAAATTAGGCCAATCCAGTATTACGTCTACAGTGCATGCAAGCAAGTGCACCCATCTGGGGGGCGGGGGTCTATCTTATCGTAGGAAAAAGTGGCAACTTTTAACATAGTGTTGTGGTGTCTTATGAAGCACGGAATATTCGATTATTATACTTGCCTTAAAACGCGAAAAACTTGGTTATAACAATTTACTTGTCGCAAAATCGTGGTGCAGAGCTTTAGAGTACTCTTAAACTACCTGTTTTCAGAGCTGAAGTTTCCAAGTATCTAGGAGCTTGTATCATGATTCTTACGAGTATGGGAAACCTTTGAAAGAACAACAAGATAGACATCTTGGTGACTAATGCGTAGTAATCACGTTTTTGCCTGCTGACTAACCGTGGTGGCATGTTATGAGAGTGGGAAGTCTCAATGTATGATGCACCTCCATCAGAGACTTCACAACTTTCATCACAGTCACCATCACCACAAAATTTAAGAACAACTAGCACTTCTACTAACAGATTACATATATTTGGCTCATCAGTTACTTTTTGTAGTATATAGAGCAGGGTTCCAAGATACAGAACTTTAAGTATGAGGGAGGGAGTGCAGCATGCACTGTAAGACTATTGACCTTGGAGAAGGAGCAGTGCCATCCAGTTGTGAGTGTGAAACACATCACCACCAAATCTGGAGCAACAGTGTTGGTTTATCTGAAAGAATGCGAGATATATCTGCTGCCAAAATTCTCGGCCATAATTTGTACAGGAACATGATGAAAGACCCCGAAGATGCTGCTAACTTAATATTTATTTAAAAACAAACAAGGATAAAATACCGATTGAAAGTAAGAAGTCGGCAAGGACATTAATTAGGAAAGAGCAAAAAAAACTAATTAATTTTTTCACATTCATCTTTTGATGTACTGTTTTTTGTTTTTAGTAGTAGAGCACAGTGAACCTTTCTTCTTGTAAGAGAAGGATGTGCATTTGCAGAGAAAAACTACTGCAGTGTAAGTGTATTTAATGTTCGTGAATAATACAATATAGAAGACCAATATAAAGCATTTTTATTTATGGAAGTGTGTGAAGTAAATTTTTCTGTAATTATGACAAGCGCCAGTCGCCAGTGCCCATGGAGTCCTTTAGCTGCCTGTATCTTCAACAAAATTGTTAGGAAGCTCGATGCACAAGCAGACATTTATAAACAAATTCAATTCATATTCAGTTACTCACATTCAATCAATTAATTATTTATTAATTTATATTTTTAATATATTACAAATTCTTCATGAATTTGTTTATACCAACACCAGTGCTGTGCACATCATCTATAATGGAAGAGTAAATAACATGGACACAGTTGATTTCAAAATATTGATAGATAATTTATTTGTTCCTAGTATGAAAAACATGTAAGTTTCTACTCACGAAGTATCAAGCAGTGGAAGAATAAGAAACACTAATATTAGATCTAGACTGTCCTGGTTGCCTGTTTAATTTGCAGTAGTGTTTAGTTCTCACATGTAGGATCAATGGCTATCTAAATGATTTTTCATGTGTGAGTTGAAAGGTAATACACTCACCACATTGGGAGTACTTGGTAAACTCAGAACACTCTTGTTTTTGAGTGTATGACATGTGTGATTGTATTTATTACAATGGACTGTTACTGTATCAGTACAACAAGCTATTTGATTTCTACATTAAGGATATATTATTTACATTATATACAGTCAGAACACAAAATACAGAGGCAAATACACCATTCAAGAGTTGATTGTCTAATGGAATTGTCTCAAATATTTACTTAAATTTAACAACCTACTGTTTCCAATACATACTGAACAGTGTTGAAGACAAATATTAAATTTGTATGTTTACACTCTCCATGTGTGAGTGAAGTGTAAAAATTCATTGTGAAAACTTTTTATTATAATATTTATGTCTATAGTTTTTTCTTTGTATTTAATGATGAGGAAAATGTACTAATATTTTCTTGCCACATATATGTGAGATGAAATATACTCTACATCTACATCTACATTTATACTCCGCAAGCCACCCAACGGTGTGTGGCGGAGGGTACTTTAGGTGCCACTGTCATTACCTCCTTTTCTGTTCCAGTCGCGTATGGTTCGCGGGAAGAACGACTGTCTGAAAGCCTCCGTGCGTGCTCGTATCTCTCTAATTTTACATTCGTGATCTCCTCGGGAGGTATAAGTACGGGGAAGCAATATATTCGATACCTCATCCAGAAACGCACCCTCTCGAAACCTGGCGAGCAACCTACACCGCGATGCACAGCGCCTCTCTTGCAGAGTCTGCCACTTGAGTTTGTTAAACATCTCCATAACGCTATCACGATTACCAAATAACCCTGTGACGAAACTCCCCGCTCTTCTTTGGATCTTCTCTATCTCCTCCATCAACCCGATCTGGTATGGATCCCACACTGATGAGCAATACTCAAGTATAGGTCGAACGAGTGTTTTGTAAGCTACCTCCTTTGTTGATGGACTACATTTTCTAAGGACTCTCCCAATGAATCTCAACCTGGTACCCGCCTTACCAACAATTAATTTTATATGATCATTCCACTTCAAATCGTTCCGCATGTATACTCCCAGATATTTTACAGAAGTAACTGCTATCAGTGTTTGTTCTGCTATCATATAATCATACAATAAAGGATCCTTCTTTCTATGTATTCGCAATACATAACATTTTTCTATGTTAAGGGTCAGTTGCCACTCCCTGCACCAAATGCCTATCCGCTGCAGATCTTCCTGCATTTCGCTACAATTTTCTAATGCTGCAACTTCTCTGTATACTACAGCATCATCCGCGAAAAGCCGCATGGAACTTCCGACACTATCTACTAGGTCATTTATATATATTGTGAAAAGCAATGGTCTCATAACACTCCCCTGTGGTACGCCAGAGGTTACTTTAACGCCTGTAGACGTCTCTCCATTGATAACAACATGCTGTGTTCTGTTTGCTAAAAACTCTTCAATCCAGCCACACAGCTGGTCTGATATTCCGTAGGCTCTTACTTTGTTTATCAGGCGACAGTGCGGAACTGTATCGAACGTCTTCCGGAAGTCAAGAAAAATAGCATCTGCCTGAGATCTTGTATCTAATATTTTCTGGGTCTCATGAACAAATAAAGCGAGTTGGGTCTCACACGATCGCTGTTTCCAGAATCCATGTTGATTCCTACAGAGTAGATTATGGGTTTCCAAAAACGACATGATACTCGAGCAAAAAACATGTCCTAAAATTCTACAACAGATCGACGTCAGAGATATAGGTCTATAGTTTTGCGCATCTGCTCGACGACCCTTCTAGAAAACTGGGACTACCTGTGCTCTTTTCCAATCATCTGGAACCTTCCGTTCCTCTAGAGATTTGCTGTACAGGGCTGTTAGTAGGGGGGCAAGTTCTTTCGCGTACTCTGTGTAGAATCGAATTGGTATCCCGTCAGGTCCAGTGGACTTTCCTCTGTTGAGTGATTGCAGTTGCTTTTCTATTCCTTGGATACTTATTTCGATGTCAGCCATTTTTTCGTTTGTGCGGGGATTTAGAGAAGGAACTGCAGTGCGGTTTTCCTCTGTGAAAAAACTTTGGAAAAAGGTGTTCAGTATTTCAGCTTTACGCGTGTCATCCTCTGTTTCAATGCCATCATCATCCCGGAGTGTCTGGATATGCTGTTTCGAGCCACTTACTGATTTAACGTAAGACCAGAACTTCCTATGATTTTCTGTCAAGTCGGTACATAGAATTTTACTTTCGAATTCACTGAACGCTTCACGCATAGCCCTCCTTACGCTAACTTTGACATCGCTTAGCTTCTGTTTGTCTGAGAGGTTTTGGCTGCGTTTAAAGCTAGAGTGAAGCTCTCTTTGCTTTCGCAGTAGTTTCCTAGCTTTGTTGTTGTACCACGGTGGGTTTTTCCCGTACCTCACAGTTTTACTCAGCACGTACCTGTCTAAAACGCATTTTACGATTGCCTTGAACTTTTTCCTTTAACACTCAACATTGTGAGTGTCGGAACAGAAATTTTCGTTTTGATCTGTTAGGTAGTCTGAAATCTGCCTTCTATTACTCTTGCTAAACAGATAAACCTTCCTCCCTTTTTTTATATTACTATTAACTTCCATATTCAGAGATGCTGCAACGGCCTTCTGATCACTGACTCCCTGTTCTGCACATACAGAGTCAAAAAGTTCGGATCTGTTTGTTATCAGTAAGTCCAAGATGTTATCTCCACGAGTTGGTTCTCTGTTTAATTGCTCAAGGTAATTTTCGGATAGTGCACTCAGTATAATGTCACTCTATGCTCTGTCCCCACCACTATGATGAGTTAAATTGAAAAGAGAGGTAGGAAATATTTTGCGAGAAGTACAACATAGAGTTAGTGCATTATACAGTGTATGTGTGTGTGTGTACACAATTCAGTATGTACAGTGTGTACACAATTCAGTATTTTATGTAAATATCTTTGACTTTCAAGTGAAGATTGCAGAAATAATGGAAGTTGACTCCATTTGTACTCAGTAGTTTAATATTACACTGATTAAGTACAGGGGTATGTTTGTGTGCACAAATATCGTATCTTTGACCTTGGTACATATTCAGCTGAATGTTGCGTAATTTTTTACTGTATATCTTTGAACTTGACGCCATTTTTGCTCAGCTGACAGTCTCATTTTAATACTTCACTGAGATTAGCGGAGAGAGGCAAAGGTAGGAGGTAGAATGAGCTACTGACCTCATTCAATCATCTTGGATATTTTCACCACAACCACAATTGGATTAGTTCTGCAATCATGGTTTAAGATTGAGTGGAGAGGAGAGGAGGACAGGGATATGAAGAATGGATTGGTGATGTAATTGATAATGATATGGCATCACTGATAACATTACCCCTGCATTTGTACAACTGACACTTATACTTTTCAATGTCACAAGGCCACCACTTTGGATTGTGACATCAGTGGTATTGTGTACTTCAATACTGGTACTGCAGTTATGTGCAAAGTGTGCTGGAATGCCGATAGATATACTATGTGCACAGTATATATATATATATATATATATATATATATATATATATATATATATATATATAAGTACAGGGTGCACATGAAGTTTGGGCAGACTTTCAATGATTTATTGCAGAAGAACTAAACAATGTACAGATGTCACACATATTGCATTTTGAAGAGAAACTCTGAAAGTTTTTTACAAATATTCTATATGCGAACCATGAGTCACCTGCCAGATGTTAATAGAGTAATCGAATTCTTGCCATACCCATCCCAGCGTGGCATTGTGAATGTAGCAGTCGCTTCCCGTATTCTCTCCTGGAGCTCTGCTACATCACGTGGTAGAGGCAGTACACACACCAGATCTTTAATGTGCCCCACAGAAAAAAGTCACTCAGTGTGAGATCTGGTGACTGGGGAGGCCTTTTTATGAAACAACTCTCTCCGCACCTGAGCTCGTCATGTTGGTCACTAGCGCTGACTGTCGGCAAATTACCGAGCTATGATGTGGTGGTATACATGAAAAAACTTTCAGGGTCTCTCTTCAAAATGACATACATATGATATCCCTACAATGTTTGCTTCTTGTGCAATAAATAATTGAAAGTGTTACCAGACTTTATGTACATCCTGTATACTTTTGTGATGGTAGGGCAGGTGTAAAAACCACCCTAGAATTGGCCTTAAATGCTTGAAGAAAAGCACAGAAAAGCTAAATCAGGATGGATAGAAGGAATATACTACATCGTTCTAGTTACGAGATCCATGTGTTAACAACTAGGCTGCCTCATTCGATTGATCCATATTTTGTAATGTTCTTTCAGTTATGCACAATTCGTTCCAGATGTCTTGTAATATAAAAAAGCTTTGCACTTCATTGCCCGCCACTTTAAGGACATCCGCTGGTGAGTCCTGTATCATAAACATGCTGATACATCTCAGTCTGCCAGGAAAGAGTCAGTATTCCATATCTTTCCTCCCCCCCCCCATGCTAATCTAGATGCTGAGTTAAGGAGAGTGGCAAGAAATCACTATCATGCACTATAGATTTTGGTAGATGATTTTCTTGTAACAGCATTACAGTGTGATCATATACAGTGTTGAAATGTGACATATTGTTGTAGTTATCAACTTTCATTGTTAAGAGTATCTGCCCTGAGATCTCTCAGTCATCTTTAAATGTGCAGTATTCGTTACTTATAATAATGTTTTAGGAATCCTTTTCAACTGCTTTTTTCAGTAATCTTTATCATTTCCTTTGACGGTTTGTTCCAAAGTTTTATCCCCTGATAGAAAATTCTGTTTTCAGTTTTTAGTTCGCTTTTCGTTTGCACATGTTAAGTCCAAACTATCTTTTGTTCCATGATCACGTACATACCTATTTGCGAAATATTTAGTGACGTTTTCCCTATATGCATCACAGACTGGTAATGTACTCATTCGAAGCAGTAAAGATACCCATTTTTAAACAGTTGTTTACAATGAGACTAACTACTACTTATAGATATTACTGATATGACCCTTTTGTGCAGTTTAAAAACTGAGTCCACGTTTCGTAGCTTGAATCCCCACAAAATATTCCATAGCCAAGACTTGAGTGCACATAGGAATAGTATCTGTCTACAAGACATTGGTTGTTACAGACTAATGATAGAACTCTAATGACAGCCCTTTTATCAGTATCTTTGTGTGTTCATTCCATGTTAACTAACGATCGATATTTCCTGATATAAAATACTGTTTTGAGTTTATTGTTGTTTTCCTTTCATTATCGTATATCCAAAGCGACATTATTAAAGTTCTTAACTTCTATATAGTTAAGATGCAATAATATTAATGGGCATTTTAATTTAAATGTCTAAGACAAACATATTTTACAGTTGTACTCAAGTACTTCCTGTGTAATCTAACCATCCTTCATAAAATAAGAATCATGAAAATCAGCAGTGTGGATATTGACAACATTTCTATGAACACACTGAAACTGCAAAACTACTGTGTAAATTCTTGCAGACTAATGACTAAAGGGACTTAACACTAACAAACGAAAAACAAATTTTATTAGAACATCTACATCTAAATGACTACTCTACAATTCACATTTAAGTGCTTGGCAGAGGGTGCATCGAACCACAATCATACTTTCTCTCTACCATTCCACTCCCCAGCAGCGCGCGGGAAAAACGAACACCTAAACCTTTCTGTTCCAGCTCTGATTTCTCGTATTTTATTTTGATGATCATTCCTACCTATGCAGGTTGGGCTCAACAAAATATTTTCGCATTCGGAAGAGAAAGTTGGTGACTGAAATTTCGTAAAAAGATCTCGCCGCGACGAAAAACGTCTTTGCTGTAATGACTTCCATCCCAATTCGCGTATCATATCTGCCACACTCTCACCCCTATTACGTGATAATACAAAACGAGCTGCTGTTGATTTGATCATGTTTGGAAGCAGTAGATCATCACAACAAGTGTGCTTGGAAAAAAAAGTACATATCCCGCTTGGCATCATTTAAAAATGGTAATGTGTGGCTGTCGCTAAATTTTAGGTGTCACTGAATTAATAACAGCTCCATTCTAGGCATGTGTTCAGCAAGCAGGCAGGCACAGAGGTGTAAAATATGTAACTTCACAAGCGAGTCTGTTTGTACACAGCAAGGTCGCTGGGCCAAGACAAGGAATCGTCATAACATTTCAGAAAGGCCATGCAACTAAGAGCCAGCATGTCGAATATTTCCACGTCATGGAGACACAGGGCTGTTGATTTGATCATGTTTGGAAGCAGTAGATCATCACAACAAGTGTGCTTTTAACCTCTATAATTACCCTCTGATTTTTGCACAGTTATGCACACTCTGGCAGCACTCTCCACAACATCAAATTCATGGAAGTTTCCATCAGGCTATGGGCCAGCCAACAGCTGTCACCAAACAGGGTAGCTAGCTCCATTAGACTAGCTCACTGTTCTAAGTATGCACCCATGGCCTTAGAATGATACAAAGGGTGAGCCATCCCCTAGGTTCCATAGCAACACTGAACTTCTAACTTGGTCAGCAGTGGTTCACAGTCAGGTTGATACTGATGTCATCCATATATACAAAGATGATCTTCTAACCAAGTAGCAGTGGATGCTTACAAGAATTCAGTGGACATACCGATCGCTGGCACTGCTCACTCAGGACCATGTAGTGTTAACTGAGGTACATGCTGTTGAATGGGGTACAAAAGTGTCAGGAGAGCAGAATGCAGACCTCAAACAGCCATCCTGTCGCCTCTGTCTTCCAATACTATCGGCACTGCCAATCGATCAAGCGCCTGCAGAAGTTACATGTAGCGGCGTCGCATCAGTATGATATTGGAACTCAAGAAGAAATAAAATATGTTGTATCCTGTGGCGGAGTTTCCTTAGTCACCTTGGCCAGCACCACCACCTCCACAACCCGCCACTCGACTACCTCTGCGCCATAATGTGACCACTCAACCTTGGTCGCTAAAGAGAGGTGTCAAAAGTACTTGTTGACGTCGTCTTACAACTGGTGCCGGCGTAGTTGACTTCCAGGCAGCATGGCTTCGCAACCACGGCATGCAGTTTCGTCAGACAGTGGCGTCAACGAGTATCCCATTGCCTTTGTGGTTGTTTTCCCATTTCTAGTGTAGAGGGTGTAGAGTCTCAACGAGTGATGCACATGGATTTGAAGGTTGCATTTGTACTGTCAAGGGGACATTACATGATAATACGAGGGAGTATTATTTGCGACCTGTAAAATGTGATCAATGTAATTTGCCAGGCCACTCTGAAGCTTGTATAGAGACAGTACAAGTAATCTGTGTTAACTTTTATCGATACAGACATATGGCTACTCAGAGGTCAGAGTCATGACGGATGATGCTAAGGTGTAAATGTGTATCGCGTCATACGGCCTGTTATGATTATATTTTGTGTTCCTTAAAGTGTACTGTAGATTAAGGTTCCTCAATGGAAGAAACTCAAACATTGGGTGTCACTAGGCAGGTTGCAGTTCAAGTATTGCTAATGAAATGCCACTGATAGCAGACAATGCAGACTTGCGTTATAGGTTTACAGCTGAGAGGAAGAATAATATGAAGAGCTGAACGAACTACTTCTGTATTAGATGTAGCTACTGCCCGTTTGATCTCGCCTTCCTCTGGAAAGTCGACTGACGACATATCGTCTTTTTGGATAATCAGCAGTTAGCAGTAAACATTAGAGGGTGGACAAGGGATGAGTTATCACAGGTGACACAGTTATGGTTAGTAGGGAAAGCCAAATGGTGTTACGAATGTACAGGGGGACTAAGAGGCACACAGACATTGGATGAACTGAAAAAAGGCTTGTTACAAAGGTACAAGAAGCAAAATAGAGTAAATTTTTTTTCGTAAGAATTGGGTGGTTCAGTCAAAGAAGCATGATCATTTGGTAGAAAATATTGCGGAGAAAATGTGATAAATGAATGTGCAGATATGAATTAGTGGGAAGTGATGAGGCACATAGCGTTATACTCCATGAAGTGCAGCAGAGGGTGCATTTTTTAAGGTACTTGCCGTCTGATATGTGAAGAAGGGTGAAAATGGATGCCGCAAAGATTTTACTCTGCTGTCAGACTATACATGGACTTTGAAGAGACTGATGTAGTGGTAGGAACGTGGGATAAGAGAGAAGTGTTATAGATGTGGGAGGATGGGACATATCCACGGGCAATGTCGCCAATCTCATTGTGACAAATATGGTGTTTTTGGCCAGCGCCAACGTGATTGTAGAAATGGTAAGGCGAAAGGGAACGCATGAGCAGGTGTTAAACACAAAAAGGAACTCCGAGGCTGCCGCACAGAATTTCCAATAAATTGAAAGCAGCTAATACAGGTGCAGGGGCAGAATGTAGTGCAGTAGGAATGGTTAAGGGTAAGAAGCACAAGTTTTTATTGGACACAGTGGTGCATGTGTTGTAACAAGCATGGACCTTGTAGATCAGTGGCAATTAACCCCTCCCACCCCCACTATAATTTACTTGGAGTTGGATATGGCGATGTGGAGTCCTTAGATTCAGCAACAGTAGATTTTCAGATTTGGGGTGCAGCTTTTGAAGTCGTCTCCTTGGTAAGCTATAGTTATAGCATGATCTTAGGATTAAACTTTCTTATAACTCAGTGTACAAAAATTGACCTTAGGCATCTTGTAGCAGAACTTAGAGGGACAACATTCCAGAGGAGAGAGACAGTCACCAGCGAAGAACGGATGCAAGGTGCATCGGTCTTAAGGGGTGAACCACACTAAAAAATGCTAAAGATTAACTCGCATGTTATTGTGCTACAAGGCTCCAGGAAGTTGGTGTTGGTAAATCTGGGACCAGAATGGGCTGTTAGTGCCTTATGCTTGTTAGAACCATTGACAGAAAATGATATATTAGAGACATCACATTGCTTTGTAAGAATAAGCATTGTGCTTGTACAGGAGAATTAAACATGAAGTAGTGCCTGTAAATTGAGATGATTATGGCGCTGATGGACTACAGTTGACCAAATGAATGCTGGTAGCTAATTTGGAAGTCCTGAATGATGTGGCTAAGGACTCAGTCAGTGTGTACCAGGATAGTGTGCAAACCATCTCATAAAAGCGCATTGCGTCGGAATTTGGAGCATCTTAGAGATATGGATATGTCGGAAATGGAGAAATTATTGTTTGAATTTTAGGAGTTATATTTTCCTCGAGGGCCTTTATGGGCAAGACCTATATTGCAGCATATGGTTATCCTTTAGGTATGTCATCATTTGGTTATCTTTCTATAGTTAGGCGATCGTTTTCGTAAAAACCAACAACGTAAAGCTTCTTCCAAAATCTCATTTTTCGTTTCTTCGTCACTTTTCGATGTGTACTCCCATCTTCACTATGAAATTTGCAGGCGTACTGCAAAACTGAATCCCTATTCTTAATATTCCTTATCAGGGAAGTACCTACACCATACTTATCGTCTAACTTAATATCGGTTTCAACTTTTTTAATGACTCAATAACATTTATTTTATCTTTAACCGATAACATCATTCACTTGTGGTTTGACATGTTTAAGCATAGACTACAAACGGCACAGCAGTTTAGCGACTGGCAAGTGTGCATCCCACTGGTTTTCAAATTGTGAGGAGTCCCCCCCAACCCCCGCCCAACCACTCCTAAAGGGCGGCGTGGAGACTTATAAAAGGGGGCGCGAGCGATACAAACGCATTACGTTATTAAAAAAGTTGCTATTTAGTCAAGACAAATGTTTTAGTACTTACGACGAACTGTGTACTGGGCACCAAGTGTACGCTCTCTGATTCATTTTCATCTTAGATCATTATCCTGAAAGTAAGTGTAGTAACTGCCTGTAGCCAAACCGATCACTGGAATTCATAATGTAGGAGCACAGCAGACGTGCGAAAACGGACTTCTGCATAAGATTTCTCAAAGCTTCAACGATATGGTAATTGTTGCCGGTATGACTTCGTTTCTAAACAGTGTTGGCGCTCGAACCTTAGGTGGACTGAGTTGTTCGGTCAGCATCGATCAAGCAAGCAGTGTAGTCGTGTGAACGTTTGATGTGAAAGTAAACTGTCGGTTTGTAAAGCTATATTTTTCTTTACTTCGTCATGAGTTTGTCGAAGAAACGCAGATATAGTTATGATTACATTAAATACGGTTATGTTGTTGTTCAAAACAATGGTGTCGACCGTCTTCATTGTGTTATTTGTTTTGACGTATTGAGCAATGATCTCATCAGACCTTGTAATCCCGAGCGGTATTTGTCGACTAAACATAATGCTTTGAAAGGTAAGCCGATGGAGGTTTTTTGCTGCAAAATGAGTGAATTTGGAACGTATGAAGAGGGACAGTACTGGATCCTAGCTTTCTATGAGTTATCGCTATTCTTCGTAAAGGCTAAGAAAAGTCTCATTGTCGGAGAAATATTTGTGATACCGTGCTTGTTGAAAGTAGCTGATATTGTTCTTGGACCACAAAGTGAACAAAAACTTTCACAGATACCGCTTCCTGACAACACTGTGAAACGTCGGATTGATGATACGGTAAAAGGCATAACAAATCAGGCAGAGAATTTGTCACAATGCAGTTAGACGAGAGTACAGAATTTGCAATTCGTCGTTAACTGCTATTTTTCATTCGATACATACAAACCGAAATAATTAAAAACGAGATGGAATTTTCTTCAAAGCTAACGACTGCTTCAAATTCATTTCATATAATGATGGCGGTATGTGAACTGTCATGGCAAAACTGATTTTTGTATAAGCAGATGGCGCCCCATCCATGGTTGGATCTCGCTCAGGAGTCGTGCAAATGGTTAGAGAAAAGAATCTCAATGTTATTTCAGTTCACTGTGTTATACAGCGTCAAGCCCTGGCAGTTAAAAAATTTCTAATCGATCTCAGTGACGTCTTTAAATTATACACCAAAATTTTGAATCACATTAAAAAGAGTGCCTTAAATACTCTTATCTTTACGGCCCTTTGTGAAGATTTGAGAACAGACCATAAAAAATTGCTATTTCATATGGAACTAGGCTAGCTCTAAAAAAGAAATATATTAGTTTATTTGAACTTAGAGATGAAGTCATTCAGTTTTTGGAAGTTCGAAACCTAACTGTACTGTGTGAGGAACTCTGAAACCCAAGAGCTCAAGCTGTGTTGGCTTATCTGTCAGATATTTTCGTTTCATTGAACTCCTACATCTTGTAACTTCAAGGTGAAGATACGAACTTAATTTATCATCAGGATGCTATCACAGCATATATGATAAGTTGTAACTTTGAGAACGTAAAATTGTAGCCTGCAGTTATTCCTGTTTTACCAAATTATTTGGAATCCTGGAAGAAGCACTGTTTATGCAGGTCTTTAAGCAAACTGATACTATGAAAAAAATATTAAATCATTTGCACAGTCTAACTGACGAATTCAAACGCTAGTTTCTCAGTTTGTCTGATAATAACATTTACAGACTGACAACAGATCCTATTCACGTTGACACAGACGTGCTGTCGGAAACAATGCAAGAACAAGATTTGCTGCACACAAGTATGACTTTGAGAAGATGGACAAATAATATCAAAAAGTTTATTCCAGTATAGGAAAGAAACCACTTCAGCAGTACTTACCACTTTCAAACACTTATTTGTGTGCAGGTGCGTTTTCACCACCTGTAGCAATGAAACGAAATATAGAAGAAGGTCACTTTTGCTAATGATTTCTGTTATGTGTTTTATCTATTCAAGCAAGAACGGAAAATCATTGCTAAATATCCAAGCTTATCTATCACACTGATTTATTTGTTTTGTATTACCAAATACATGCATAAATCGTATATGTCTGCAATAAAATATTTTTTACCAAAAAGTGTATGAATTTCTTTTTGTTCTTATTAACCTAAACCGAACAAATGGTTGTGTTCAGTTGTCCAATTGTGCCCCCATCTCTTGGTCTCCCTCTACGATTTTTACCCTCCAAACTTCCCCCCAGTACTAAATCGGTGATCCTTTGATGCCTAAGAATGTGTCCTACCAACTGATCCCTTTCTTTCTTCTAGTCAAGTTTTGCCGCAAATTCCTCTTTTCGCCAGTTCTATTCAGTACCTCCTCATTAGTTAGTGATCTACCCATTTAATCTTCAGCATTCTTCTCTAGCACCACAATTCAAAATATTCTATTCTCTTCTTGTCCAAACTGTTTATCATCCATGTTTCACTTCCATACATGACTGCACTTTATACAAATACTTTCAGAAAAGACTTCCTGACACTTAAATCTATACTCAATGTTAACAAATTTCTCTTCTTCAGAAACGCTTTCCTTGCCATTGGCACTCTACATTTTATATCCTCTCTACTTCGACCATCATCAGTTATTTTGCTCCCCAAATAGCAAAACTCCTTCACTACTTTAAGTGTCTCATTTCCTAATCTAATTCCCTCAGCATCGCCCGACTCAATTCGACTACCTTCCATTATCCTAATTTTGCTTTTGTTGATGTTCATCTTATATCCTTCTTTCAAGACACTGTCCATACCGTTCAACTGCTCTTTCAAGTCCTATGCGTCTCTGACAGAATTACAATATCATTGGCAAAACTTAAAGTTTTTATTTCTTATTCCTGGACTTTAATTCCTTCTCCAAATTTTTCTTTTGTTTAGTTTACTGCATGCTCTATAAACAGTTTGAATAACATTGTGGATAGGCTACACACCTGTCTCACTCCCTTCTCAACCATTACTTCCTTTTTGTGGCCTTTGACTCTTATGACTGCCATCTAGTTTCTGTAGAAATTGTAAATAGCCTTTTGCTCCCTGTATTTTACCCCTGTCACCTTTAGAATTTGAATGAGTGTATTCCAGTCAACATTGTCAAAAGCTTTCTCTAAGTCTACAAATGATAAACGTTAGTTTGCTCTTACTTAACGTATGTTGTATGAGGAGTCATAGGGTTAGTTGCCTCACTTGCTCCTGCAATTCTATGGAATCCAAACTGATCTTGCCCGATGTCAGCTTCTACCAGTTTTTACATTCATCCGTAAATAATTCGTGTTAGTATTTTGCAACCTACTGCGATCTTCAATCTATGTTTCTTCAGTGTCAAATTTATACAATTGCAACTTTTTGTCATAATGCGCGAATTGGCCGGTTGAACTGGAGACAGATAAACATTCCCCTCTCACGGCACTATCACTGCAGTGACAATAGGACGCCCTTGCTTCGTGCTGTAACAAATACTCTACAGCTCATACTCCAATGAATCCATTAACATCAGTATAAATTTGTGTGGAACTATGAAACGTACCCCTTGCACTTACCAGTATTGTGAGATTTGACCTTGTCCGAAAATGAACTGAGGAGATAGTTTTTAAGAACAGACTTCATTGTTGTGGCTGTTATACATGCAATTTAGGTAGTGGTTTACCTCAAAAGCGTGTATGAAGCAGAGCAAATTTTGTTTAGCCGTCATGTTCGTGAAAGGGAGCATGTTTACATGGCTCCAAATTGGTGCTGCTAACCCACAGATACATGCACTTGCTACAGCATGGAACGTGTGTCCATAGGACAACGTTTCAGATAAAAGCATTGGCCAAAGTGAAGTAAACTAAAACTGAATTTGATACCGCATATTTTTATTGTTCTTTCGGTTCATTTTACAATTTTGGTCTTGTGGCAGTTCATGAATGCATGCATGTTTAAGACATCATACTGCATGGAAATTGATGTTCTAATAATGAGTCTTCACGAATCCTGTTACATCAGTACAGTATTTATACCGTAGTGGCTGATCAGTACCAGGCACATGCACCACCTTTATTTTGGCAGTGCTGAGAGAGAAACTGATACATACGCCCTTTTCAGAATGACACTATCTTCTCGCCAAGTTCTTACCATTTTCCCTTTTACTCCCCCGCCCCCCCCCCCAAAGACAACGATCTAATCGCCCACATTTTCAGGTGCTTGTTGCAAGCAACACAGTATTACTATTGTGAAGGGGCCGCGAAGTTTCCATTATTGGCAGTAGAGAGATGCGACAAACAAAAGTTTGGGAACTCATGGTGTAACTCAAACAATAGCGAAACACAGGCTGTCTAACTCAAACAATAATGAAACATATGGGGCAGAGATCGCGAGGGGCGCTGGCGAGCAGAGCTAGCGTGACATGTATGTGCACACATGAACTAGACTGCAAACATCTACATGTACTGGATATTCTGCAAATCATACTTAAGAGCCTGGCAGAGGGTTCTTCAAACCAACTTCATATCAATTCTCTCGAACAGAGTGCGGAAGAAACGAGCACCTATACCTTTCCATGATGTCCCTCCCAAATCCTATATCATGTCCTGACACTCTGCCATATTTCTTGATAACACAAACGTGCTGCTCTTCTTTGAACTTTCTGGATTAACATAGTACATCCAGAAAGATCAAACAAGAGCAGCACGTTTGTGTTATCAAGAGATCCAGACTGTTGCCCTAGCATCTACTGAAAAGGCTGCTGCCCCTCTTCAGGAACCACACGTTTATCTGGCCTCTCAACAGAAACCCCTCCGTTGTGGTTGCACCTATGGTACAGCTATCTGTATCGCTGAAGCAAGCAAGCCTCCCCACCAACGGCAAGGTCCATGGTTCATGGAGGGGAGGCTCTGCCCCATATATTTCATTATTGTTTGAGTTAGACAGCCTGTGTTTCACTTTTGTTTGAGTTACAGCATGAGTTCCCAAACTTTTGTTTGTCGCATCTCTGTACTGCAAAAAATGGAAACTTCACGCCCCCTTCACAATAATAATACTGTGTTGCTTGCAACAAGCACCTGAAAATGTGGGCGATTAGATCATTGTCTTGGGGGAAGGGTCCAATTTTGTCTGTCAGTGAAGCGACCTGGAAACCTGAGTGAAATAATCCGCGTGTCGAAATGCTCGTGTAAAATCTCCAACAGAGTGTTTGCAGTATGTGCCCTTGCTCCATCTTGCATGAACCACTGTGTGTTGAAGGGCAAGGCAGAAGCAATAAGCTGTGGAATGAAGCTATTGCTAAGCATGCAAAAATAACCCTCGTTGTTCACAGTTTCTTCAAAGAAAAATGGTCCAATAAATTCAGGACTGGAAACGGCTGCCCACGTTGTAATCCTCGGAGCATAATGTTGTCGTTCATGAAGCACTTGTGGGTTTTCGGTGGCCCAAAAGCGTACATTTTGTTTGTTAACCACACCGTCTAAATCAAAATGCGCCTCGCCTGAAAGCCAAACGTTGTTGAGAGTTTCTTCTCTGTCCTCCGCCCAATGAGCAAACAGTAGTCTTTGCTGCTTGTGTTCTTCAGTGAGCTTCTGTGCACAGGTCATCTTGTATGGGTACAAAAGAAAGTCACTTTTAAGAACGCTTTGAACGGAGCGTCTGGATATTCCCAGTTACACTGCTGCCTGTCTACACTCTTTCCAGGGACTTCTCTGTACAGTAACTAGTACTGCTTCAGTATTCTCCGGCGAACAAACAGGCATAGGCCGAGGTCGATTCGCTTCCAATACTTTTCCTTCCTGTACAAATTTATCGTACAGCCTGTGGATGGTCTTCTTGCAAGGGACCCATCGTGTGTTAAACTGTTGTCGAAAACGCCTCTGAGTCACAACAAGTCTTTTTGTTTCATGAAAAAGTAACATAATTGCCGATTGTTGCTGTGTCGTCAGTCTTCCATTGTCAGCCATTGCTGCTTACTAGTCTCCTGGCGGCAGTATCGTGAATTACACGTCATTTCGTAGATCATTTGTTTGTCCAAGCTCTGTTGGTACTGCTGTAGAGATCCCAGCGGGATATCTAATGTGCATCGTAAATTGTAAAAGAAACAATTGTTTCAGATGGCTCTGAGCACTATGGGACTTAACTTCTGAGATCATCAGTCCCCTAGAACTTAGAACTACTTAAACCTAACTAACCTAAGGACATCACACGCATCCATGCCCGAGACAGGATTCGAACCTGCGACTGTAGCAGTCGCACGGTTCCAGACTGAAGCGCCTAGAACTGCTATGCCACCCCGGCCAACAAAGAAATAATTGGTAACACATTTCGTGCCCCACCATGTATGATTGGCCAAGATATAACACATCATCATTTAGAACAGTTGTATCTGCAGGGCATTGAAAAAGATTTGAAATGGCGTCTTTCAGCCAATCAGCAAACAAGACTTTACTGTCCAATACAACACACCAAGAAGTAGGCATATTGAATTTGGCAAAGAAGTGACTGCACAGACTGTGACTGGATGACCGTAAGTTGTTCTAGGTGGTGAAGTCACATCTCATCCAATCTGGTAAACAGGACTTTACTGTACATAGGCGCTTCCTGGAAAATGAAGGTCGATTCACAATGGACGTGCGCGAAACGAAAGGGAAAACCACATTTCTATTTGCAGCAAAAACTTGCATTCCCATACCATCGATCTTGGAAGATAGTAAGTGCTTCCACTTAAGCGATGAAATTTTCTACTGTTATATTTTTAAGGTGGTGTCACCTGAAATATTTCATGTGAACAGAAATGTAGCTTTTCAAATTTTAGTTCATGAAACATTAACAGACAATTTTAGCATAAATATTGGGCACGAAATTGCGTTTCTCTCAGAAATTATTTAGGAGCATCAGGCACGTTAATAATGGTGTTGTCGTCAAGAATGACTAAAATATAAATCACTTTTGAGCTATGCTTTTTGGTCTTCACAGAAGTGACATACACGCCCTACGCAAAACCGTATGGCATATAACGTTGAATTACAAGTAACATCAAAATATCTGGCAAGCACTTTAACACACTTTAAGAAAAAAATAAAAGGTGCACCGCCAAGGAATCATCCGAATGGGACGGAAATCAGCAGATGTGACGTTCATGTACAGACAAATAGATGATTACAATTTCAGAAAAAGTGGATGATGAAATCAAGAGAAAGAGCTTCACAAATTGAGTGAGCCAATAACGAGTTGGTCCACATCCGGCCCTTATGCAAGCAGTAACGAGGTGGCGTTGGAGGCATTTTGAGGGATATTGTGCGAGATTCTGTCCAATTGGCGCGTTAGGTCATCAAAGTCCTGAGATGATTGGAGAGCTTTGCTCATAACACTGCAAACCTTCTCAATTGCGGAAAGCGACCTTGCTGACAAAGGTAGGGTTTGGCAAGCACGAAGACAAGCAGTAGAAACTCTAGAAGTGTGGGGGCGGGCATTATCTTGTTGAAATGTAAGCCCAGGATGGCTTGCTATGAAGGGCAACAAAACGGGGTCTAAAATATCGTCGACGTACTGCTGTGCTGTAAGGATGCCACAGACGACAATCACAGAGAAATTTATGAAATGAAATGGCACCCCAAACAATCACTCCTGGTTGTCGGACTGTATGGCAGGCGACATTCAGGTTGGTATCCCACCTCTGACGGGGGCATCTCCAGATACATCTTCGGCCTGTAATCTCATTGAATCGAGTAGAGTTGTCTTCAGTGATGAGTCTCACTTTTAACTGAACCCCAATGAGCAGCTAAGGCATGTCTGGAGATGCCCTCGACAGTGTTGGGATACCAATCGACTGTCGCCCGCCATACAGCCTAACAACCAGGAGTGATGGTCCAGGACGCCATTTCTTAGTATACCAGAACCCCTTTCATTGTCATCTGCTGCTCTCATACATCACAGCGGTACGTTGACGATATTCTATACCCCATTGCTTCATAGCAACATTTGGAGCACTATGGGAAGATCCCTCCAATAATCTCGGGATTTTGTCGGTCTGGCGCACTGATTAGACATAATTCGGCAACATATACCTCAGATGGGTATCAAACAACTCTACCAGTCAATTCTAAGCTGATTAACAGCTTAAATGAAGGCCAGAGGTAGATCAACCCATTATTGATTTGCACAATTTGTGAAGATCTTTTTCTTGAATAAATCTATTTTTTCTGAAATTATAATTATTTCTTTGTCTGTACATGTACATCACATCCACGGATTTCTTTCCCATTCTCATAATTCCTTAGTGGTGCTTAGTTTTTTTTATAGAGTGCATGCTTATTGCATTTTGAAAACCACATTTTCAAAGTTTGTATGTACATTTCTGTCTGTTACTTAGAAGATCCAGAAGAAACATTAGAAAGTAAGGCCTTATCTCAATATTTCTGCTTTATAATTATTTTAAACTTAATCTGAACTCCAGAACATACAGGTTCTGTAAATACAGGGTGTCTCAGAGAAACTCCGACAAACGTTAGGGACAGTTTTCTTATAGAGAAATAAGTAAAATATGGCTAGTAAACATGGACTCTAAAATGCATACCTTAAGAGGTATGAGCACTTGCTCATCTTCGATACTAAGAAGCAGATCTTAAACAATTGCTCATAGCTCTTAATGTACGCATTTTAGAGCCCATGTTTACGACACTGTTTTTTTTTCCTTGTTTCGGTCCATAATACCTCTTTCCGAAATGTGAAAAGCAAAGAGGATGCAGTAGAAGAGATATGTTTCATAGTAATGAAGGTGACCAGGGTTTGTGAATTAGAGCCCTTGTTTACTGTATATTTTTTCTTGTTTTGATGTAAGAAAACAGCCCCTAAAGTTTTTTTTGGGGGGGGGGGGGGACACTGTGTAGCGTTTCCTGATTTTAATGCAATAACCATTGTAATATTTTGCAGAACCATTCGCTGAATGCATGAATAAGACTGCCATTGTATTTCACTTTATTTAGGCCAAGAGTAGGTTGAAATTTTTCTGATTATGAAACTAATTTTCTATTTCCACTTCACTACAGAATGTACATTCAACGACTAAAGCAAAAAATTTATCGTTTTACTAAAATCAAAAAACCGTTACAGTATTCACGAGATGTTGTAGTTGTGGTCTTAAGTCCTGAGACTGGTTTGATGCAGCTCTCCATGCTACCCTATCCTGTGCAAGATTCTTCATCTCCCAGTACTTACTGCAACCCACATCCTTCTGAATCTGCTTAGTGTATTCATCTCTTGGTCTCCCTCTACGATTTTTACCCTCCACGCTGCCCTTCAATGCTAAATTTGTGATCCCTTGATGCCTCAGAACATGTCCTACTAACCGATCCCTTCTTTTTGTGAAGTTGTGCCACATACTCCTCTTCTCCACAATTCTATTCAATACTTCATCATTATTTATGTGATCCACCCATCTAATCTTCAGCATTCTTCTGTAGCACCACATTTCGAAAGCTTCTGTACTCTTCTTGTCCAAACTATTTATTGTCCATGTTTCATTTCCATACATGGCTACACTCCAAACAAAAACTTTCAGAAACGACTTTCTGACACTTAAATCTATACTCGATGTTAACAAATTTCTCTTCTTCAGAAACACTTTCCTTGCCATTGCCAGTCTACATTTTATATCCTCTCTACTTCGACCATCATCAGTTATTTTGCTCCCCAAATAGCAAAACTCCTTTACTACTTTAAGTGTCCCATTTCCTATTCTAATTCCCTGAGCATTAAACTGATAGTTCGGTAATTTTCACATCTGTCAACACCTGCTTTCTTTGGGATTGGAATTATTATATTTTTCTTGAAGTCTGAGGGTATTTCGCCTGTCTCATACATCTTGCTCACCAGATGGTAGAGTTTTGTCAGGACTGGATCTCCCAAGGCCGTCAGTAGTTCTAATGGAATGTTGTCTACTCCCGGGGCCTCGTTTTGACTCAGGTCTTTCAGTGCTATGTCAAACTCTTCATGCAATATCTTATCTCCCATTTCATCCCCACTTACATCCTCTTCCATTTCCAAAATATTGTCCTCAAGTACATCGCCCTTGTATAGACCCTCTATTTACTCCTTCCACCTATCTGCTTTTCCATCTATGCTTAGAACTGGATTTCCATCTGAGCTCTTGATATTCATACAAGTGGTCCTCTTTTCTCCAAAGGTCTCTTTAATTTTCCTGTAGGCAGTATCTATCTTACCCATAGTGAGGTATGCCTCTACATCCTTACATTTGTCCTCTAGCCATCGCTGCTTAGCCATTTTGCACTTCCTGTCGATCTCATTTTTGAGACGCCTGTATTCCTATTTGCCTGCTTCATTTACTGCATTTTTATATTTTCTCCTTTCATCAATTAAGTTCAATTTTTCTTCTGTTACCCAATGAGTTCTAGTAGCCCTCGTCTTTTTACCTACTTGATCCTCTGCTGCCTTCACTACTTCATCTCTCAGAGGTACTCATTCTTCTTCTACTGTACTTCTTTCCCCCATTCCTGTCAATTGTTCCCTTATGATCTTTCTGGAACTCTGTACAACCTCTGGTTCTTTCAGTTTATCCAGGTCCCATCTCCTTAAATTCCCACTTTTTTGCAGTTTCTTCAGTTTTAATCTACAGTTCATAACCAATAGATTGTGGTCAGAGTCCACATCTGCCCCTGGAAATGTCTTACAATTTAAAACCTGGTTCCTAAATCTCTGTCTTACCATTATATAATCTATCTGATACCTTCTAGAATCTCCAGGATTCTTCCATGTATACAACCTTCTTTTATGATACTTGAACCAGGTGTTAGCTATGATTAAGTTATGCTCTGTGCAAAAATCTACCAGACGGCTTCCTCCTTCATTTCTCTCCCCCAATCCATAATCACCTACTACGTTTCCTTAGCTCCCTTTTCCTACTCTTGAACTCCAGTCAACCATGACTATTAAATTTTCGTCTCCCTTCACTAACTGAATAATTTCCTTTATCTCATCATACATTTCTTCAATTTCTTCATCATCTGCAGAGCTAGTGACATATACACTTGTACTACAGTAGTAGGCGTGGGCTTCGTGTCTATCTTGGCCACAATAAAGCATAATGCATTCACGATATGCAGTAATATAAATTACAGCTAGCCCATACTCTCAGTTACGATACTTTTGGAGCAAGCTACCATTTTTTAGATTACTGCTAACGATGCTATGTTGCTTAACAAACATTTAAAAAGAAACGACCTGGGGGCTGTAAAATGAATATCGCTGAATGGATCGTAATACCATTGCAAAAAGGAGAAGGTATGGTCAATATAAAAGTGATGTGGTTGCACACACGTGGGGCGACAGATCCAGCATGTGCACTGGTCGGTCGCCGAATGCACTCAGTAGAGCTGAAAACAGAAAAGAGAATCAGAGGGGTGGAGTGTGTTTCCTCTCACCAGAAGGAGTGTGGCGAACGGAAATTGATCAGAGAATGACACAAGTGTAGTGAGAGCACTCCATGTTCGTTGCAAGGGTCAAGGTAAGGCAAAGAGGGTTCAAGGAAATGAGGATGTAACTGGTCGATGACGCACGATCTGTACCGCCACACTATGTTACCTACATCAGAAGAAGATCAGAGGAGTGGAGTGTGTTTCCTCCCATCAGAAGGAGTTTGGGGAACAGAAATTGATCGGAGAATGACACAAGTGTAGTGAGAGCACTCCATGTTCGTTGCAAGGGTCAAGGTGGGGCAAAACAGGTTCAAGGAAATGAGGATGTAACTGGTCGATGACGCAAGATCTGTACCGCAACACTATGTTACCTACATCAGAAGATCAGAGGAGTGGAGTGTGTTTCCTCCCACCAGAAGAAGTTTGGGGAACGGAAATAGATCGGAGAATGACACAAGTGTAGTGAGAGCACTCCATGTTCGTTGCTAGGGTCAAGGTGCGGCAAAAAGGGTACAAGGAAATGAGGATGTAACTGGTCGATGACGCACGATCTGTACCGCCACACTATGTTAGCTACATCAGAAGAAGATCAGAGGAGTGGAGTGTGTTTCCTCCCACCAGAAGGAGTTTGGGGAACGGAAATTGATCGGAGAATGACACAAGTGTAGTGAGAGCACTCCATGTTCGTTGCAAGGGTCAAGGTGGGGCAACACGGGTTCAAGGAAATGAGGATGTAACTGGTCGATGACGCAAGATCTGTACCGCAACACTATGTTACCTACATCAGAAGATCAGAGGAGTGGAGTGTGTTTCCTCCCACCAGAAGGAGTTTGGGGAACGGAAATTGATCGCAGAATGACTCAAGTGTAGTGAGAGCACTCCATGTTCGTTGCAAGGGTCAAGGTGGGGTAAAGAGTGTTCAAGGAAATGAGGATGTAACTGGTCGATGACGCACGATCTGTATCGCCACACTATGTTACCTACATCAGAAGAAGATCAGAGGGGTGGAGGGTGTTTCCTCCCACCAGAAGGAGTGCGGGGAACGGAAATTTATGGGAGAATGACAAAAGTGTAGTGAGAGCACTTTATGTTTATTGCAATAGTCAAGGTGGGGCAAAAAGTGTTCAAGGAAATGAGAATGTTACTGGTCGATGATGCACGATGTGTAACGCCACACTATGTTACCTTCATCAGAAAAAGATCAGAGGAGTCCAGTATGATTCCTCTCACCAGAAGGACTGCAGGGAACGGAAATTGATCGGAGAATGACACAAGTGTAGTGAGGGCACTCCATGTTCTTTGAAAGGGTCAAGGTGGAATAAAAAAGGGTTGAAGGAAATGAGGATGTAACTGGTCGATGATGCACGATCTGCACCGCCACACTATGTTATCTACATCAGAAGAAGGTCAGAGTAGTGGAGTGTGTTTCGTCTCACCAGATTGAGTGCGGGGAACGGAATTTGATCGGAGAATGACACAAGTGTAGTGAGAGCACTCAATGTTCTTTGCAAGTGTCAATGTGGGGCAAAAAGGGTTTAAGGAAATGAGGATGTAACTGGTGGATAATGCACGATCTGTACCGCCACACTAGGTTACCTACATCAGAAGACGGTCAGAGGAGTGGAGTGTGTTTCCACTCATCAGAAAGAGTGCTGCGAACAGAGACTGATCGGAGAATGACACAAGTGTAGGTTGAGCAATCCATGATCGTTGCAAGGGTCAAGGTGGACAAAAAGGGTTCAAGGAAATGAGGATGTAACTGGTCGATGACGCATGATCTGTACCGCCACACTATTTTAACTACATCAGAAGAAGATCAGAGGAGTGGAGTGTATTTTCTCCCACCAGAAGGAGTGCGGGGAACGGAAATTGACCGGAAAATGACACAAGTGTACGAGAGCACTCGATGTTCTTTGCAAGGTTCAAGGTTGGTCAAAAGAGGTTCAAGGAAATAAAGATGTAACTGGTCGATGATGCACGATCTGTACCGCCACACTGTATTACCTACATCAGAAGAAGAACAAAGGCGTGGAGAGCGTTTCAACTCACCAGAAGAGGTGCAGGGATCGGATATTGAAAGAAGGATGACACAAGTGCTGTGAGAACACTCCATGTTCCTTGCAAGGGTCAATATAGGTCAAGAACTGTTCAAGGAAATGAGGATGTATTTATTCGATGGCACATTATCTGTGGCGCCACACTATGTTACCTACTTCAGAAGAAGATCAGAGGAGTGGAGTGTGTTTCATCTAACCAGAAGGAGAGCGGGTTGCGGAAATTGATCGGAGAGTGACACAAGTGTATGAGATCACTCCATGTTCGTTGCAAGAGTCAAGGTGGGGCAAAAAGGGTTCAATGAATTGAGGATGTAACTGGTCGATGACGCACGATCTGTACCACCACACTATGTTTCCTACTTTAGTAGATAATCAGAGGAGTGGAGTGTGTTTCCTCTCACCAGAAGGAATGCGGGGAACGGAAATTGACCGCAGAATGACACAAGTGTAGTGAGAGCACTCCATGTTCCTTGTAAGGGTCAATGTGGGGCAAAAAGATTTCAAGGAAATGAGGATGTAACTATTCGATGGCGCACGATCTCTACCACCACACTATGTTACCTACTTCAGAAGAAGATCAGAGCAGTGGAGTGTATTTCCTAACACCAGAAATAGTGCGGGAAAGGGAAATTGATTCGAGAATGACACAAGTGTAGTGACAGCACTCCATGTTCGTTGCAAGGGTCTACGTGTGGCAAAAAGTGTTCAAGGAGATGAGGATGTAACTGGTCGATGATGCACGATCTGTACCGCCACTCTATGTTACTGACATCAGAAGAAGAACAGAGGAGTGGGGTGTATTTTCTCCCACCAGAAGGAGTACGGGGAACGGAAATTGACCGGAGAATGACACAAGTGCTGTGAGAGCACTCCATGTTCCTTGCAAGGATCAATGTAGGGCAAGAAGGGATCAAGGAAATGATGGTGTAACTATTCGATGGCGCACTATCTGTAACGCCACACTATGTTACCTACATCAGAAGAAGATCAGAGGAGTGGAGTGTGCTTCCTCTCACCAGAAAGGGTCTGGGGAACGGAAACTGATCAGAGAATGACACAAGTGTAGTTAGTGCACCCCATGTTTGTTGCATAGGTCAAGGTGGGAACAAAAAAAGTTCACGGAAATGAGGATGTAACTGGTCGATGATGCACTATCTGTACGGCCACAGTATGTTGCCAACATCAGAAGAAGATCAGAGGGGTGGAGTGTGCTTTCCACTCACCAGAAGGAGTGCCAGGAACTGAAATTGATCGGAGAACGACACAAGTGTAGTGACAGCACTCCAAGTTCGTTGCAAGTGTCAAGGTGGGCAAAAAGGGTTCAAGCAAATGAGGATGTAACTGGTCGATGACTCACGATCTGTACCGCCACACCATGGTACCTACATCAGAAGAAGAACAGAGGAATGGAGTGTGTTTCCTTCCACCAGAAAGAGTGCGGGCAAAGGAAATTGATCGGAGAATGACACAAGTGTAATGAGCGCACTCCATGTTCTTTGAAAGGGTCAAGGTGGGGTAAAAAGTGTTCCAGGAAATGAGCAAGTAATAGGTCGATGACGAGCGATCTGACCGCCACACTATGTTACCTACATCAGAAGAAGATCAGAGGAGTGGAGTGTGTTTCCACTCACCAGAAGGAGTGCCGGGAACAGAAATTTGTCAGAGAATGACACTAGTGTAGTGAGAGCATTCCATGTTTGTTGCAAGGGTCAATGTGGGGCAAAAAGGGTTCAACCAAATGAGGATGTAACTGCTCTATGACGCACGATCTGTACGTCTACACTATGTTACCTACATCACAAGAAGATCTGAGGAGTGAAGTGTGTTGCCACTCACCAGAAGAAGTGCCGGGAACAGAAATTGATCGGAGAATGACACAAGTGTAGTGAGAGCACTCCATGTTCTTTGCAAGGATCAAAGTGGGGCAAATATTTTTCAAGGAAATGAGGAAGTAACCGGTCAATGGTGCACGATCTGTACCGCAGCACTATGTTACCTACATCAGAAAAAGATCATAGTAGTGGAGTGTGTTTCCACTCAGCAGAAGTAGTGCGGGGAACAGAAAATGATTGGCGAATGACACAAGTGTAGTTAGAGCATTCCATGTTCGTTGCAAGGGTCAAGGTGGGGCAAAAAGTGTTCAAGGAAATGAGGATGTAACTGGTCGATGACGCACGATCTGTACCGCCACATTATGTTACCTTCATCAGAAGAAGATGAGAGGAGTGGAGTGTGTTTCCTCTCACCAGAACGAGTGGGAGAAATGGAAATTGATCAGAGAAAGACACAAATGTATTTAGAACACTCCCAGTTCGTTGCAAAGGACAAGGTGGGGCAAAAGGGTTTCAAGGAAATGAATATGTAACTGGTCGATGACCCATGATCTGTACCGCCACACTATGTTACCTACATCAGAATAAGATCGGAGGAGTGGAGTTTGTTTCCACTCACCAGGAGGAGTGCCGGGAACAGAAATTGATCGGAGAATGACACAAGTGTAGTGAGGGCATTCCCTGTTCGTTGCAAGGGTCAAGGTGGGGAAAAAAGGGTTCAAGGAAATGAGGATGTAAATTGTCGATGACACACGATCTGTACCGCCACACTATGTTACCTACATCAGAAGAAGATCAGAGGAGTGGGTTGAGTTTCCTCTCACCAAGAGAAGTACGGCAAACGGAAATTGGTCGGAGAATGGCACAAGTGTAGTGAGTACACTCCATGTTCGTTACAAGGGTCAAGGTGGGGCAAAAAGGGTTCAAGCAAAGGAGGATGAAACTGATCGATGACGCACAATCTGCACCTCCACACTATGTCACCTATACAGAAGAAGATCAGAGGAGGGGAGTGTGTTTCCTCTCACCAGAAGAAGTCCAGGAAACGGAAATTGGTCGGAGATTGACACATGTGTAGTTAGAACACTCCATGTTCTCTGCAAGGGCAAGGTTGGGCAAAAAGTGTTCAAGGAAATGAGGATGTAAGTGGTCGATGACGCACGATCTGTACTGCCACACTAGGTTACCTACATCAGAAGAAGGTCAGAGGAGTGGAGTGTGTTTCGTCCCACCAGAAGGAGTGTGGGGAATGGAAATTGATCGGAGGATGTCACAACGGTAGTGAGAGCAATCCGTGTTCGTTACAAGGGTTGAGGTGGAGCAAAAATCGTTCAAGGAAATGAGGATGTAACTGGTCGATGACGCACGATCTGTACCGACACACTATGTTACTTACATCAGAAGAAGATCAGAGGAGTGGATTGTGTTTCTTCCCACTAGAAGGAGTGCGGGGAACGGAAATTGATCAGAGAATGACACAAGTGTAGTGAGAGCACTCCATGTTTGTTGCAGTATTCAAGGTGGGGCAAAAAGGGTTGAAGGAAATGAGGATGTAACTGGTCGATGACGCACGATCTGTACCGCCACACTATGTTACCTACATCAGAAGAAGATCAGAGGAGTGGAGTGTGTTTCCTCTCACCAGAAGGAGTGCAGGGAACGGAAATTGATCGGAGAAAGACACAAGTGTAGTGAAAGCACTCCATGTTCGTTGCAAGGGTCAAGGTGGGGCAAAAAGGTTTCAAGGAAATGAGGATGTAACTGGTCGATGACGCACGATCTGTACCGCCACACTATGTTACCTACATCAGACGAAGATCAGAGGAGTTGAGTGCGTTTCCTCCCACCAGAAGGAGTGCAGGGAACGGAAATTAATCGGGAAATAACACGTGTAGTGAGAGCACTCCATGTTCGTTGCAAGGGTCATGGTGGGGGAAAAAGTGTTCAAGGAAATGAGGATGAAACTGGTCGATGACACACGATCTGTACCGCCACACTATGTTACCTACATCAGAAGAAGATCAGAGGAGTGGAGTGTGTTTCCTCCCACCAGATGGAGTACGGGGAATGGAAACTGATCGAACTGGCTGGCTCTGAGTTCTATGGGACTTAACATATATGGCTATCAGTTTCCTAGAATTTAGAACTACTTAAACCTAACTAACCTAAGGACATCACACAACAGCCAATCATCACGAGGCAGAGAAAATCCCTGACCCCGCCGGGAATCGAACCCGTGAACCTGGGCGCAGTAAGCGAGAACACTACCGCACGACCACGAGCTGCGGACGAAATTGATCGGAGAATGACACAAGTGTAGTGAGAGCACCCCATGTTCGTTGCAAGGGTCAATGTGGGGCAAAAATTGTTCAAGGAAATGAGGATGTAAGGTCGGTGATGCACGATCTGTATCGCCACACTATGTTACCTACATCAGAAAAAGATCAGAGGGGTGGAATATGTTTCCTCTCACCAGAAGGAGTGCAGGGAACGGAAATTGATCGGAGAAAGACACAAGTGTAGTGAAAGCACTCCATGTTCGTTGCAAGGGTCAAGGTGGGGCAAAAAGGTTTCAAGGAAATGAGGATGTAACTGGTCGATGACGCACGATCTGTACCGCCACACTATGTTACCTACATCAGACGAAGATCAGAGGAGTTGAGTGCGTTTCCTCCCACCAGAAGGAGTGCAGGGAACGGAAATTAATCGGGAAATAACACGTGTAGTGAGAGCACTCCATGTTCGTTGCAAGGGTCAAGGTGGGGCAAAAGGGATTCGAAGAAATGAGGATGTAATTGGTCGATGAAGCACGATCTGTACTGCCACACTATGTTACCTACGTCACTTTCTGGCTGGTTGATGTAGTCATTATTGAATATCGGCGAGTTAAAGGGACAGCCATTGCTCCAGAGGTCGGATTTGGTGCCGAAATTGCGACGAATATGCAGTGCTCTCCATAAACGTGTGCCATGTTTTAGTGAATTTCCGTTTCCTACACTCCTTCCTCTGTAAAGCAACCCACTACTCCCCTTTGAACTCACCATTTCAATGTTTTTAGCATTACTGAGTGCACTGGACGTGCTAGCACCGTCGCCACTAGGGTGTGCGTGCATGTACCTCTGGCAGCTCGTCTGAGGCCTCGGCGCTCTTACATGGACAACACCTTCTTCTGTAGGCAATGGTATTACAATCTCTTCGGCGGTTTTCATCTTACAGCCTACATCTCGTTTCCTTTTGAATACCCTTTATATTCCAAGATGCTACTCCCGGCGAGAGTAAAATGAATGCGTGCAACGGAAAATACTGAACGCGAAAATGAAGATTTGTCCCTGTCTGACTACCCCCTGAAGCTGATCTTCGGATTTCTTACTGGTGATATTATCTCCTCCTTCTTGCTCTTTAACATATAAATTACAACATAAACATAAATGAATGATTAAGGGAACTAGTCACTACAAAATGATAAATCCTGTTTCTGCTTAATCATTTATCGTAGATTAAAACACCTTTATGTATTACTAATCTTTATATATCACTGTCCAATGGACATAAAGAGACACAAATGAATTTCTTGACTAATATTAGTGATCAATTGCCCAAATCTGTACCTTTTTATGGCTACGCGATCTAATATAAACAACACGAGATGACTGACATCATCTTCATACGAAACACTAGAAGACACCTCTTTCCGAAGATGATCCACAGTGGTATGCTACCTCAGTGGAAGTAAAAGTTACGTTATCACAGCTGTTTAGCTTTATGAACCGAAGCAGTTAACAATATCACCGTAAGTACTGCGTCCAGTACGTTGGAGTGATGGTTCTCGTACACGTCTGCGACAACGGTAGAACTCCAGCCACAAAATATAAGAAAATTCATTCCAACACTAGGATGTCAGACGACGGTCCTCTGACTAGTGTAGTCTAATACCGTCTTCTCCTCTCTGTGTTCTACAGACGAGAAACACGAACTCCCGGCCACAAGGACGGAGTTCAGATAACGTCTCAACGTGAGTTTAGGCAGAATAAGTGCTCTCAATCACTGAACACTGCGTACTCAACGACGACTTCCTACCCAGAGGCGAAGACCAGAATCGTATAAGTTCGCAACAGTACAGTGCCTAACCGTTCGAACTATAAAATCTCCTGAGAACAAAGATAGCAAGTCCATCTGTAGCAACAAAGCTGATACTGAGCGACCATCAGACCCGAGCACTCAAAATGGAAGAAGTCTTTCTCTCTACCACTGGCTTCCCAGAAAAAGCTCGGCTCCCCTCCCTCATAAAAGCAGAAGGCGAATCATATTCTCAAAACCACAGAATATTCTCCCTCTCTACAGATTCCTCCTAACGCTGACCAACCATATTTTAGTCTTTTGTCGTCCAGCACGGAAAGTTTGCGAGGAAATACCTGTCCGTGTTAATTAGAAATTCATACAATGGTACGCTTCTCAGAGTAAAAATCTTTGGAACTAAACCAGCATGCTTGATATCTAAGGTAACGCTTCCTCGTTCCTCTCTGCTGCATCCAAGATTTTCAGAGTTTCCAAAGTATTATCTGGTTATCCTTCTGGTCCCTGTACAACACCGGCTGGCTGCCACTGTATTGTGCTTCAGCGCTCAGGTGCCCCACAGTCTGTCTTGGGCTACTTCCTCTATTAATCAAGACCAACACACCTGTGCAGACTTTTCCACCCAGGTCTGAGTTACGCCTGCCCTTTCATTTCCGCTGATGTTCCAACCTCTACTAGTATAGGCAATAGTTCATTACGCCATTTTGATAATATAGACACTCCATCACCTTTCATGCAATAAGCGTTAACAACTATTTACAAGGTGTACGTGACAATGGCAGTCTTCTTTAAATAATCATATGTATGATGTACAACCTATCAAATGATACCTAATTCCAGTTGTAAATCACAGAAAACTATGTAGATGAGTGCTTTTAAGGTGCAAAATTATAGTCATCTTACAATATAATATCAATAAGCTATTGGAAGAAATTTCTGAAGGCTAGAATGAGATTTCTTTCACAAGGATTCAGATCATTTTGTCAATTTACAAAATGTTTATTTGCATAGGTGAAGACAAAGCCTACCTTTTCGCCATATTGCTAACTATTCACATACACAAACAAATTACCCAAGACTTGTGCTATCAGATGAATGAAAGCAGTATGAGAGCAGATTCACCTAGCAGGATTTGGGGGGGGGGGGGGCGAAAGGTGCATGAGAAAAGTAAGTTGAATAGCTTTCAGCTTTTGCAAGCTTCCATCCAAATTCGTAAATGCTAGCAAGCACATGGTTTATATCAATAATTCTGACAAAATCCATCCACTAGTTTTTAGACAAGCATTTTAATCCAACAATAGTTCAGTCCACTCTTTCATCGTTCACATCACAATACAACTTCACCCTTGTTAGTGATATTCTGGAACAATTTCCCCTTGAGCTCTGATAAAGGATAGAGACCTCTTATAGGATAGTTACAGTTTCTCATTATACACGGATGTTTGTTCATCTGAAATCTTTAATCACTTGTGTCTGAATGTAATTATTTATTAATATTTTTTCTTGTGTTCTTTCCTTAATATTCTTGCTTCTACCACATTTACACTTGTTACTTTCTGCCAGAATTTATCCAGTTTTTGACATTTAGCAATTGTAATATTCGTTTCTTTTCGGTTTCCAATGTAGCAATAACTTGTATGTATATCTAAATACTATTCAGCTTATAAATACCATCTACAGCAATGCAGGTGAAAAGTTCACCTTACTCTATGTTCATTTTTTGTCTCCCTTTTCTCAAAGATGGAAAAAATGACAGAGAAGTTTGTTCTTGTTTGTCATTGGGAGCAATAAGATACTTCCTGTCTAAATGCTAAGACAATGTGAAAACCTATTCTGTGTCTGCTATGTGTTATTAGTCCAAAAGAATTAAATGTTCTCAGAATCATATTGACAGAGAACAAATTAAGTATCTCTTTGTTATGGTATCCCAAGGCCCAAGGCATAATTGACATGGTATGTAACTGTATCATTTTTATTGGACAGATGAAATAAAAATGTTATTATCAGTTAACATGGAAGGCTTAAAATCGCAAAATAGGAGAACGAGAAAATTAAAGAATACCTTAAAGGGCTACTTGGCTGCTTTCGTATATCTTCTTGTAAAGATGGATATCTGCTAATGACTGACAAACGAGCAAAATGTGTCTTATTGGTTTCGATGATAAACTGAACTAACTTCTCTGGCTCTGTGTTGTCTTTGGAAAGAAGGAGACAAAATAATGTGTAGAGAATACTGTGAACCTTTGTACTACCTTATCAAACCAGTATTTATTCAGTGCAATATTATTTAATGAAATTTATTTCTGAAATTTAACTTAAGTGTTATAGGTATAGATGTACTACATAAAGCAACATAGGAAAATTTTTTTCAGGCCAGGACTCAAATCCATATTTCCCTCTTATCGCAAGCAGTCGCCCTACCACTTAAGCTATCTGAGAATGCTCCTTGAAAGACCCAAATTTCCATAAATCAGAAACCTACCTATTTCTTCTCTTGTATTAATGATGCATTTACCCAAACTCTCACATTTCAAGTTTCCCATGAAGTTTTTAGAGTCAAGACAACAAGAAGTCACAGATTCGCATTGTCATCTCGGCACCTTATACAGAGTTATGTTTTATGATGCACTACAGTTTCAAATACTGAAATTTATTCCTGAAACTGAACTTAACTCTAATAGGCATAGATTTTCTACCTAAAATGACATATGAAAATTTGAACCAATTACAGCTAAGTTGAATTTCAGAAACAAAGTTCAATATTTGAAACTGTAATTAGTCGTCAAATATACATATATATATCAGAGACAGGCCTTTGACGAAATTGCCAATGGTAGTCTATGGCTTCTTGTTGCCATTAGTCTAAAAGCTGTTGCACAAAGCACAAGATGTGCGTGTTTGTGTAAATGGATTAATAATCTAAGAGAAGAAATAGATAGGTGTGTGGGCTATAGAAATTTCAGTCAGTTTGTGTTGCATGCTCTGATAGCTGAAGTGACTGCTTGTGAAAGCAGTAAATCTGGGTTTGTAACCTGATCAGGCATAAATTTTCGTATGTTGCTTTAGGCAGTGAATGTATACCTATTACAGTTAAATTGAATTTCAGGAATAAATTTCAATATTTGAAACTGCAGTTTGTCATCAAATATAAATACAATTATGAATGTTTAGATTTGATATGATTATCTGCTACATTGAAGGCCTAATTTAAAGAGATATTACTTGTCTATATAACTTTGTTTGATTTTGATTCTGCCTACCTTCTTCACAACATGACCCATTGGTCCACTTTCTTGCACCCAACTCCTAACTACTTCAAAGTGCATCCATGCTAGACAAAGAAATTCGCACTGCCATCCCAACAAGGCCCAACGACACTCAACCTCCCATAGCACACGTTTCCTGACAGATATGATTATTATTACAAGCCTATAAAAAAAATTTTCTAAAATTTCCAGGACTTTTTTTAAAACAAAATGACCCAGTTGTCCCATGAAGAGAAATAAACAACTTGTTTTAAGCATCTCCAAAACAATAAATGTGATCCCAAAGATTATTGTGTCCCACAATCAAGGAAAAGCCCTATAACAATTTCCTCAATGGCAAATTCTAAACCGAAAAAAGAATTTTTGCAGTGCATAGTTTTTATTCCTGCTCACAATAGTGCATTAAATTGTCGTTCCTTCCGTGACAATAATTTATTTCCAACAAGTTTCTTCTTTTTGTAAAATGCATTACAGCAAAAAATAATACTAAGTATAAAATAATTTTTTATGTAACAATTAGTTAATTATATGATATCTGCAAAAACTATAACTATATAGTTTTTCATTATGTGAACTGAAGATGATATTTCTTTTTTGTCTTATCACTAACTCAAAGACAAAAAATAAAATATAAAGATTAAGTATGCCCATACAAACATCCTTGAGGCACCTATTATCAATAAGGTGTTTAAAATATTCTTAAAATATCTGCCACTTAAAGGAATCTACAACTTGAAGAACCAACATTTGACCTCATGTCTGTACCTCAATTAAATGCATATTTTCATAGTATCAGAGTGAAACGTTCGTTTTGTCTGTTTCTTTGATCTTCTGTAGCAATACACAAATTAATAAACAGCCACAACCAGAACCTATATATGCTTGGTGATACAGGGTGGCAATTATTGAACTATATGAAATAAAATCGTTGTAACTTCTAAACTTTTTGCGTTAGGACATTCAAACTGCATGGTTGGCTGTGGGGTGTGATGGGAATTAGTATGTGCATGCATATGTGCCTTGTTGTTGTCGACATTTGCACGTGAAAATGTCACAGTATAGTGTGTCTGAGCATATAGCACTTGTGAAGGCCTACTATGTGAGCAATAACAGCCCAACTGCGGCTCAATGGAAGTGTGCGACCGAGTGCACCTTGAAGATAACAGATCCAAATGTTCTATCAATCAAGGATTTGAATTGCAAGTTTGACAGAGTGGGTAGAGTTCGTGACAACGTCGGTCATTCAAAAAAAGTGAGAAAAGCCTGAAAACTTCGAGAAGACATGCACTGTGTCTCAAACCAGCCTCAGGAAATGGATCAGACAAGCTGCACAACAGGAATAAACTGGAAGACACTGGAATAAATTGTTGTTGAAGACCTGCATCTATTTCCATACAAAATTCAAACCCATGCCCCAGGGCCATAGAACAGTGGTTGTATTTCGCCAACACTATTTTCCACAGAGTTGACAAATAGGACTTTGATATGAACATGGTTTGGTTTAGCGACGAAGCTCACTTTCATTTGGATGGGTTCATCACTAAGCAAAATTGGCGCATTTGGGGAACTAAGAATTCGCAGTCAAGAAGTCTCTTCGCCATCTGCAGGTAACTATGTGGTGTGCAAATCCAGTCACAGAATAATCGATATGATATTCCTTGATGCCACATTGACTACTGAACGGTATGTGAAAGTTTTGGAAGAAGATTTCATCTCCATTATTCAAAGTGACTCTGATTTCGACAAGATGCGGTTCGTGCAAGACAGATCTCGACCCCATCAAAGCAGGAGAGCGTTTGATGTCCTGGAAGAGCACTTTGGAGACCGCATTCTGGATCTGCAGTACCCAGAGGCCACTGACATGAGCGTCGATTGGCCGTCATATTCCCTGGACCTGCGACTCCTTTTTGTGACGTTATATTAAAGACAAGGTGTACAGCAGTAACCCCAAAACCATTGCCGAGCTGAAAACAGCCATTCAGGAGGTCAGTGACAGCATCCTTGTCCCGACACTTCATTAAGTATTTCGCTATTCGTCTTCGCCATATCATCGCCAATGATGGCAGGCATATCAAACATGTCATAACTTAAATCCGAATATCTGTAGTGACTTTTACATATTGAATAAAGATTGTGCACACCATACCTTGTAACTATTGTACATATCGTTCAATAATTACCGCCCTGTATGTGATGCACTAGACAAATTATGCAATGCTCTTCCCCACATACAAGTATTTAACAAAAACATTTATTGGGAACCTGAATTAATTTTCTGCACTGCTACACACATACCATCAGTTTAAATAAATGTCAACAGTCTCACTTTGAGTCGTGAGACATGGTTAAAGTTCCCACTACTTCAAATTCAATAATTAATGTCTTGTAGCAATCCATCTAAGTCTGTTTCAGAATGTTTTGAAGTGTTGAAATCTGAATAATGCGAGCTAATATAGAAAAGGTACAGCGACAGTGGCGCCGTCCATTAGTAGTGTGTGGAATGTCAAGTTAAGTTACAGTCCATATACAGGCCAGTACTCATGTCGTACTGGTCCAAGTACCATCGTACGTTCGCGATGAGTGCCGTTTTCGCTACAGCGAATTTGTCGTGCGTGTGAACTGTGCTTTTCGTAAGCACTTCAAGATTCAGTCGCGTTATCCAATTCCTGCTCGTGGAACAATATTGAATCAGGTAAAGAACTTCCATGCAACTGCCATTGCATCAAATCGAAATCCAGCTGACTCTTGGAAAACCGTCCAAACTCCCGAGAATATTAAATGTGTGCGTAGCAGTTTACACGCAAGCCCCCGTCGTTCATTACGAAAACAGTATGGAAACGTTCCAAAAAGATGGTGCGACATGCCATACATCCAGCAAGACATTGCAAATTCTCCGTGAAGTGTTTGGTAACAGTATAATTTCCAAACGTGCTTGTGTCGAATGGCCGTCTCGCTCGCCCGCTTAAACCGTGCCAAACTTTTACCTGTAGTGTTGTATGAAGGCGAGAGTATACTCCGACCGGCTGGGAAGTTTGCAGCAGTTAAAAGATATATGTGTTCAAAAACTGGGTGAAACGCCTCGAGTATTGTGACCCGCGAATGCTCATCACTTTTGTCCATTGCAGCATTTCATAAGTGAACCTGAATAAATATTGTACGACGTGTAAAATGCTCAAATTTATTTTGCGATTAGTTTGTGTGTTATTAGAGTTTGAGGTCATCGAAGCATTATGAAATACGCTGTACTAGCAGAAATACACTGCAATCCGATCACTGAACCGAACAATATACTCTGGTAAAAGATCATACTCAGATTCCATCTGCCTCCTCCCAATTCTAACCAGTACTCTCCACAACACAACAAGAACACAATTAAACGTCAATAGCTCAAAAGAAATTCTAAGACACACACTCAAATTTTCATCGTAATAAATAGAATTTATTTGCTTCAGTTAATCTTTGCTAAGATGACATCGTTCACTAAATGCCACCATCAAGTTAGCTACTTGGTTGCAAGTTAGCTGCTTGGTTCCACAACCTAATTTGGTGTTTCTGGCTATTGAGAGTCTGTGCACTCATTAAACAGCAACATTTGCTTGGAAACCAAGTATGACTAAACCCAAAATTCATGCCCAACGTACAGGAAAGTATTTTCAGGTTCTCACAATATTCAGTAGTACAAGATATAACTCAGCTGATCATGAAGGATCACCTTCTTCCGACTTCTGAAAGTCACTATGAAACACTGCGTCTGCCACAGAAGGTACACGACTTGTAAGCCCATGACTGTTGTCAGCCACCTAGACTCATTATCCAAATTCCACCAATTTCATCCGTTATTGCCACTAACACTAATCACCCCCCTTTGAAACACTCCTGCCACTAGGGCGTAAGTGACGTTTGTTCTCCACCAGCAGGAGCTTGGAAAATCTTTGCATTCTGAAAAAAAAAACACTTTCCCATGAGTAAACATTTTAGGTCTCTTTTACAATCAATTTTAGAAGAGTACGCAACGTCTAGGTCATCACCGCCAAGCTGTAGCAAACATCTTTCCCTGGAAAACGCAATAACCACAGAAATGAATAAATAGGCATGGTCTCAGAATGATGTACTATGCAACCCCATTTTTCAGCGATAGATGAAATTATTCCTAATCAGGATAATGAGAAAATGGAGCTACAGGAATTTGTGTAACATGTTCAAGCAATAGCTAGATGGTTGGTGTCTACAGTAGCCACATATATACATTTCTAACTGTTTCTACTGTTCGCAAATATTTACTTCAATTAAAAATGTAAATTACACAAAACATAAATTCTAATACTGCAGGCTCATTACATAACTTAAGAAAGAGCAAATACTAAAAACTGATGAGACACTTGAAATTTACAATTTACAATGACATATAAAGAGTCTCATCTCTAAAAGCAAAAGAAAATGTATCTCAAATCATTGTAAGGTAACTGATCATTAAAGTGCTGTTGCTTAAGTGATCAAAATTTTACAAATGAATTAAGGAAAATGAGTATTTTCTAAAATATCTATCCATCCAAAGTGAAAACTAAAATGCCAGTGATGTACAAGAATCTAAATACTCAGAAATCTTCCTATTTTTTTCCTTCAGCATTTGTCCCACATGCCCGCGGGGTCCGTTACATAGGTCCGTTGTCTCAATTTCTCTCTATCACGGACTGCATCTGGGTGGATGTTCATGGATTTTACGTCCATGTGAATGGCATCAGCCCAATGTTGATTAGGTCGTCCTTTGGCCCTTCTGCTGACGACTTCATGTGTGTAACATGCGTTGGCAATACCATCTTCGTTTCCATTACACTTAGGTGGCGTTCTATCTCAAACGTAGTTCGCCAGCACTGCTGTTGCAAGTGACTCTGGTTGTTGTTCGCCACTTCATCCAGGCTGCCTGAGTTCTAGTGTTGACCTCTTTGGTGAGCCAGCCAGCAACTGTGATCGTGGAACCAAGGTGCTTAAACTTACTCACACATGTCAGATCATCACCATTAATCATGATGGTTCATATTTCATGTATGTCTGATGTCATGTACTCGGTTTTCTTCACATTAAAGCTAAAATCGCGTTGCATCAACTCGTTACTCCAATATTATGTTTGGCTCTGCAGATCAAACTTGTTTTCTGCCACCACCAGCATGTCGTCAGCATAAAGTAGGGTCCATGGTAATGGCCGGTGGAGATCAGCAGTCATGGTGCCCATTACGAGAATGAAGAGAAGTGGTGATAATGCAGAACCTTGATGGATGCCGACTGTGACAGGGAAGTCCTTGGATAGTCCTGAGGCTGTTCTCAGAAATAAACAAAATAAATTTGTACTACTTCTCTAAATCCCTAAAGAGCTATTATTATGAACACAAATACATAAATAAATGATAATATTTAAAGATGTGGAACAAACAAACTGAATCAAAATGATTTAAAATCTCATTCAAGCCAAAATAAATTATCTTCTCAAACATAAAAAAATGAACTATAAATAACAAGAGCACAATGTTTTGATTCTTCCTCTGATACAGAATCAGTGAAACCAGTATGTAAAATTCTTTGAAATACTGTCTCTAATCCATACAAAATTAAAAACCAAATTTACATATTCGTCCAAATAGGTGCTACTAATGTAAACGCATGTAAAGGAAATGAATGTATGAGCTAGACAGAAAGAAAGATTTTTCTCATCAGGAATACCATTAATTAGGCACATGATCAGTATAAACATGTAGCCATCAATAGGTCAACAAAACCACAGATGCAGTATTTTGAATCATGCATCTTTCACTAAGCAAACATATATGAGTTATGTCCCTTTTTTGAAACGTGTGTTGATAAACTGGTCACTGACAGAAACACAGCTGTCTTTAATGTCTGTGCTTTACTCTCACAACTGTGTATTCAGTGTACTTACCAAACACTTTGTACAATTGCAGAAGTGGATCAGAAGGGTGAAGGCCTTCACATAGGTTTCACATATTTATCATATAGTATCATTGTTTCATCCAGCATAGATGTGAATTTTAACTACCTATAACTTGGTCTGTGCATCACGATCACTATCAGCCAGGAATTCCATCTCACGTATTTACTATGTTGCAGTTGCTGTAAGGCATCTTTGCCTTGCAGTTATCTTTGGGAGAGTTGAGCAGTGGCTGGAGTGTGGACAGTTTATCATGGCTGCCTGATAAGCATAATCACACAGATAGTGAAACAATAGAAATAGGCTGAGAACACAGTTATTAATATTAAAAGCTATCAAAAAAGCAACAATGTGTAGATAAATTTTTGTTCAGATTAAGGAGAGTGATTTGTTGTTGAGGCTGGAGTGCCAGATAATTAATTTTATTGTTAGAGGAACTTGAAAATAGCCTAAGTGCAGTTAAGAGGCAAAGAGTATATGTTTGTAAATATGTGAGTGATGAAGTTAAGTTATGTGCAATAAACAGGTATCTAGTTTAATTGTGTGTTTAGATAATTAATTAGCATAAATAACTGACATAATGGGTCACATTGTAATTAACTGTTTGGCTTTCACCAATGCCTTATGTTTGGTGCGCATTAACTGTACAACCTTTGGCCAAAAATTACACAGGGGGGACAAGCTGTGTGAACTATTAAAATTAAGTCATGATAATAAAAGAATCAGAGGCAAATGTTCACAATAGATGGGATGGTACCCATTATCGAGTCGATGAACAGCATAGTGAATGACACAATGAAGAGGAATTTTCAGACAGTGGTTCAAGTAAATGGGATATATTCACAAAATTGAAATGGCAGAAGAAATTTTAAAACATCATGGAGTAGCATTCAGCATTCAAGAGCACACAACAGAAAACAACAACAGTTCAAGACAGCAAACAGTAAGTTTGCATCTGCAAGAAGTGCTGTAATAGACAACTGATTGAAACTGTCATACAGTTGGAGTGTGAGTAATTGATGGTGACTGAAAGTGAACTGCATTAAGTCTGCACTTTATGCGGATGGCCAAATTATTAAGCATGAAATATAACAAAATTTTTCGGAATGGCTGTAGGTGGAAATCATTTTTATAAGCAATAGCACACCTTGTTGAGGGATATGTGAAGGGCAACAACTGAAGGAAACAGTTATTACTGAATCAGAAATAATAAAGGTGTTTGAGGCACAATGTAAAAACAGGAGAAAATGTTAAAGCCATACATGGAAGAGTGATTGAGAAAACATGAAGAACGAGTGAATAAAAGGGAGCAAGAATATGAAGAACGATTTAGAAAGATATGAGAAGAATTTTGGACAAAAACAACAAAATAATCTGAAGAAATTTTGTTGTCATCATCTAGTTAGCTAGGAAAAGATATGGCCAGATATGAGCGTGTAGAAAAAAATCAATTAATATTTCTGAAATGGACGCCGACTTACAAAACCATGGCCAAACTGAAACATCCCCAAACACATGAGAAAAAAATCTAATGAATGCATATTTAGATCAAGAAGACAGTTCAAAAGAAACTAGTGATACACTATTAGTGGATAGCAATGTAACCGAAATAGAGGGAGAAATTTATGCCATGGAGACTTTAGTGGTACCAACTTTGTATGTGGATGGTACTTTAGGAGAAGACTGAACGATTGAATGACAGGAGGAGGTTAATTTTGACGAAAATGAAGATTTGGAAGAGGGAAAGAGAGAGCGAATGATTATGTCTAAAGGGAAGAAAACCGTAGAGAATACAGAAGTATTTGTAACAGTGCACTGAGGTGATGGAAGTCATCGGATACCTCTTAAAATGGTGTTGGGCTACCTTTTGCCGGCATAGTTCAGGAAATGGAAGTAGCATGCGCTCAACAAGTTGTTCGAACCCCCTCTGCAGATATATTGAGCTATGCTGCCTCTATAGCCATCTGTAATTGCAAAAGTGTTGCATTGCAGGGTATTGTACATGAACTGGCCTCCTGATTATGTTCCATAAATATTCGACAGGAGTCATATTGGGCAATCTGGGTGGCATAATCACTCACCCGAATTGTCCAGCATATTCTTCAAACTAATCATGATCATTTGTGGCTGGGTGACATGGGGCATTGTCATCCATAGAAAAAAAAACATTTTTTTGGGAATATGAAGTCCATGAATGGCTGCAGATGATTTCCAAGTTGCCAAACATAACAATTCTCAGACAATGATCTGTTCACATGTACCAGAGGACCCAGCCCATTCCTTGTTAATAGGCCACACCATTATGGAGCCACCACCAGCTTGAATTGTGCTTGTGGACAACTTGTGTCCATGAATTTGTGGGGAGTGCTCCACACTCGAAACCTACCATCAGCTCTGACCAACTAAAATAGGAACTCGTCTGACCAGGCCATGGTTTTCCAGTCATCTAGAGTCCAACAGATATGGTCACAAGACCAGGAGACGTGCTGCAGTTGATGTCATGCTGTGAGCAAAGACAATCGTGTTGCTCATCTACTGCCGTAGCCCATTAACACAAAATTTCACCACACTGTCCTAACAGATATATTCGTCATATGTCCCACATTGATTTCTGTGGTTATTTCATACAATGTTTGCTAGTCCTTTAGCACTGGAGCCCTATGCAAAAGCTACTACTATCGGTTATTAAGTGGAAACCATTGGCCACAGCATTGTCTGTGGTGAGAGATAAATTCTGAAATTTGACAGTCTTAGCACACTCTTGACATTTGGATCTCGATATATTGAATACCCTAACGATTTTCGAAATTGAATGTCTAGCTCCAGCAGCTATTCCGCGTTCAGAGTTTGTTAATTCTCATTGTGTGCCCATAATCACGTTGGAAACTTTTTCACATAAATCACCTGAGTACAAATGCTTGCTCCGCCAAATACACAATCTTTTATAACTTGTATAAGCTACACTACCGCCATCGGTAAATGTGCGTATCCCCATCCTTTGACTTTGGACGTAAATGTACTGTATATTGCACTATGTTAAATGAAGACTGTAGGAAGAGGGCACAAATGTGTCACATAAAATATAGTATTTTGAAACAGCAAGTAGAAGAGGAAGAAAACACCATTGAATGACGGAAAATTAGCCAGAAAATTGAAGAGAATGTTACCAAAATGGATGATGACAGATCAAAGTACCATAAAAGCAAACTGAATAAGAAAAATTCGCAGCAAAGAAACAAGAGGGAAGCATGGATGGGACTAAAAAGCCTAATGAGACAGGTGACTCGTAATGTCACATGTGTACCACAGAAGAAGAACTTACTTTACAGCATGAGGTAGAACAATAGAAAGAGGAAGAAAGAAGACAGACTGCAAGCCTCGTTATTGTATAGTGACAGCAAGGGCACATAGGTGTTCAATACCAACTTTTTGAGTGTAAGTTATTTTCCCAATGTTGTAATGTTTTCTGTGAATGGGTTCTTAGGTGGTATTTGTTTTTCTTCCAGTTTATACCACAGGGGATGTTTAATGCATCTGCATGGACAGACGTTAGTATTGTGCAGATGAGAGGATTGGACTGCTTCCTCCCACTGAGCACTGAACTGGATCCAGTCCAAATATCGAGACTGTGCAGGTGTAGGGAGAGTGTGTCCATCCAACACAGCAACCATTGTGGGATTGCTAGACATAATTCTCTGCATCAGTGAGATCTACACTGATGGCAGAGCATCAGCAACGGCCTTGCGGCTGTTCACACCATGTCGATAGTTCATTGTGTAATATATGGTGACACATGGGTAAGCGGAGGTGCACTGGCTGTACCATGACAAACGGTGAGTGGATTGGCAGCTATGTGTCTAATGAAAATGTTTTAGTTTGTGAGTGGGAGTGCGCAAGAAGGGTGTACTCTATGCACTGCACATTTTTCCTTCTCTTTTTCTTCCAGTGAATGATTCAAACAAGAAACGCAAGTTAAGTAATGACATAGCGTAAAGCTGAATCATTAAATAATCGATGGTTAATGTATGTAGTTGTTGGTTTTATGATTTACCTATTGTGATGTTTCTCGTACATTGCGACGTTAAAAGAAATCGGGGGACATGGAATCATATGAGTGGATTGGGTTGTGTTTAAGATATTGTATGTTTTTATCTTTGTACTGGTTTGCGTTGGTGCTATATTTATGTGAGTGATGAAGAAAAGGTTCTTACTAATAAAAAGTTTTCTGGTGTAATTATGTGTTTGAAGAATTAATTACTGCAAATTCCTAACTTACTGAATGATACAGTAACTGAATGTTTCATTTTCATTCCTACCCAGCAATGATGCCTTACAGTGCACCAAAACAGAACAAGTTATGCAGGTAAGTGCGACTAAAAGTGTTGTCATACATTGTCAGTAGCTCTGCACCGCTAAAATTGGGCTGATTTAAAATTTTTATTTTGCCATTCTTTGTCTTCTCTGTTCACTAAAAATCCTCGAATCCGTTTTATCCCTACACTGACTGTCGTATATCTTTTAAGGCTTACATCAACACTTTTAGCCCTTAACAACTGAATAATTTTTCTTCATTAATAGCTTTTGATGTATCTCCTGGTTCAGGTGAATCTCTCTCTTCTCCAGTTACCAAATGAGTAATCATTGATGTTAGGTGCAAGACTATTTCCATTTCGTTCATCAATAACTCATTATTACTCATCTTAATATCTTGGAAGATATTATATTTTTTTGAAACACATACATCTTTTCGATTTATGATCCTGAATGTACTTGTTTCAGCACTCTCATTGAAAAAGGCCTTATCTTCGACAGTTGCTCGTTATAAGGCATGGTGGAGCTTAAGGAACCACAGATTGTGCTACAACAGTTTTATAATCAGATTTAGTCTCTCCAGGTTTATTTTATTCATCTGCCAGCTTCCTGTTCTACACTCTTTTGCTACATGATCTCACTAATGAATTTTCTAGAAACTCGTGCTTTGATAGTAGGCCTTCTTCACATGGTTTCATATAGCATACTACATAACAGATCTTCCCACACGTTTTTGTATAATATACTTGTAAATAGTGTCGTCTGCTCTTGTCTCATAACCTCAGATTTTTTCATGTAAGTACCCCACTCTTGCACTTTCTTTTAAATCCTCACTGGTCCTTGCAGAAGACAGTTTAGATTGTACTTGGCTCCTATTTCCTTTCATACATTTAATTTTCAAGCTGTTCACCGTTTCATTGAAAATATAGTCTAGTTCTCCTATACTTTTCCATTTTACGCTACATGAAACATTCAGCATATTATCCGGAATCTGCCACAGTATCTGAAGCATCAGAAACCAAATGGTTCCAAAATTTCTTTCTTCTATTCTGGTTCCTCCATTTCTTTTTTCTGAATACTTATTAGCTTTCCGCTGTTTCCCTTGTTTCACTCCTTCCCGAAGTCTAAAGAAACTGATATACATAAAATCTCTCCATAACTTATTTAGAAGTATCATAAACCATTCGCACAGATTCCAGCAGTCAGGAGCACCAACGAGAAAATCAGCTGAGACAAGTACAAAACTAACCACCAGCACTCAGATTGTTCGTACTGTGTTGTGATAAACTGTAGCATATATCTAACTGTGACTTTTAAAATGTGCAGCCGACGTTCGATGCTTGCAGCCAGTGATTATATGATGGTTGATGTTACTATCAGGCGAAAATGAAGTTGTGTGGTGTCATTCCAATTCTGCCATTGTCACCAGGTGAAACATTCCTTCCTTTCATTCCTCAGAATTTCCGTAGTGTCATGTGAGTGGCCAGAATATACGCATTCTTGGCTTTATGCATGTTCTAGACAAATTTTGCGAAGTACTGCTCCACATATTTAATCTTAAACCTTCATTGCGAAAACCAAAATAATTCTTTATGTAGCCACAGACGTAATATCACCTTAAATGGGTTCGTTGCTTCGCCATGCCCCACAAGACAAGATTAAATTTCTCACTGCTCCAAATTCAATAGTTAATGCTTCACAACAAACAAACTAATATGAGAAATAATCAGTGTTCCAATCAATGGATTTTAAATGTTGTAATAATGCCAACACAACATACTTTATTTTGTAATCCCGATTATTTTTCAAAGTATGAGAGTAAATCAGATCGTAACGTAACAAAAAGAAATACACTCGTTCAGTTTACACTATTTTGTATCATTTTTGGTGATTTGATTTTTTTGGTAAGTTATGAGATTTAAAGTATCTTTTTCATCCCAGTATTCACAACGCCTTACGATCTGGAAACATATCTCGTGCAAGATGCCGTTGGCCCGAAAGGGCCGTCTTAGTTTATAATCTTGTAAGTATTCTATTATGGATTCAGTGTCGATCGTGTTCTTGAGTTTGGTTAACTCGTCTTGTATTCGTTCCGTTAGTATTTGTGAATATAAAACTGTTTTCCCAGGTCCATGTGCTAGTTTACATTGCCTGTGAATACCACAGGCAAATACTCGGATACGCAATATCTACCTTTTTTTCGGTCTGTGCTTTTGTAAGGTTGGTAGTGGCTGCCGCGATGCGCTGTTGGCTACGGTGGCTAACGGACTAATGTCTATGGCTGAGTTCAAAATAATGTGGACTATTTAAAATTGTGTGCAGCTCGCTTGCATTGGTGTTGTTCATGCAATCAGTATTTGTGTGTAATACAGAATGGCATTCCGTACGCATCATGTAAGTAAACATAGAGATGTAATTTTTTGTGATGTTTTATTAATTTTATGACGTATTTTCCTAATTGGCGGGATATGTCAGTGGTTGTCCTATTCATACCTGTACTACTTCAGTAACTATTACTAAGTTCAGGTCCTGACAGTTCGGGTTGGATACCCAAGATAATTGTAGTGACTTTCAACAGCTTTTGGACGATATCATATCTTGTCAAAAGCGTCTTTTATAATCAGCTAGTTGGTGTTAACGAGAGGAGTCAGCAGTTGAATAATTTAGGATTTTACGGCACGTTTTCCAGTTTCAGTATGTGATGCTTGATTTTTAGCTAAATGTAGCAGGAGCCCAAGTGAAAGCAAGGCCTCCATTGCATGGCACGCAAAAGACGTCTGTGCTAGCAGAAATTGGCAATAAATTACGCTCACATAATGTGGAAGAAGATCCGAGGCGTCCACTGAAGCCAACCAATGTCTCCAACGTAATAAGGAAACCTTTAAAAGGGTAAGTAATTGGGATTGTAAGGAATCTGTGAGGAAACAAAATTTTGCGGTAGTGAGAATTGTACTATTGCTTTTGTAGTTTGGGTAAAGAGTAATGGAAGGATATTTTGCGTCTGTCTTTGTTAAATTCATGTTAGGTATTCAGTGTTTCGTGTAGTCCTAATTTTTTTAGGCTTCTGTAGCTTCCTATACTTACGACTTTAAATGTAGACTTCTAGACGTGTCACAAAATTACTATTATAAATTACAACTTAACTAATTACAAAGTGTGATCGTAATGTCAGTTCATTTTCAGAAATGATTTTGGGTGTTTAAAATTATCTTGTAACGTCTACAGATTCTGTGAGATTAGTATTCCGAATGTATAATTTCTTTTCTCCCCCCCCCCCCCCCCCCCCTCCTTCTTCTGTTCATTAGTCTGAAAAATTTTCTTGTAAAAGACCTAATGATTCATTGTCGAACATAAGATTCTGTAAATCCCATCCTGAAGCAGTTTCAGGCATGTAAAATATCCAGATTTGTAATTTGGTGGCAGAAGTAGCAACCGAAGGCTACTTATGTGAGGTAGTCAATTATTCAAAACGATTGTCACAGTTGCATTATTTTACACCATTTGGTAACTCGCTGGAGTCATCACCCTGCCTGTGCATGGTTGGTGACGACTCTAGCAAGTGACCAAATGGTGTAAATTGCCCTGAAGACAACCACATCGTGGGTTGAAACCAGTTGGCAGCAAAATAAAAAATAAGATTCAGACTGTCATTCTGAATAGTTGATTATAGGTAAATTAATCACTGTTTATCTCCATACAACTATGTTGTCTAAAAATTTATGTGAGGTATACTAACAACTAGTGCTCTAGATTTAAGCTGTTAAGCTGCTGGTTTTACTTAAAACAAAGCATTCATGTAACCGCGCACACACCACTACCCATGCCATGTATGTGGTCAGGTCCTTCTGAATGCCAACATTAGTCATGTGTCATTTGACCCAAATTTTCTTCCATGTTGGAGTGGATGAGGTATTCTTTGTTTCTGAATGTCTGGGTATTTCCAGTTTCCTGTCTGTTCTTAATGACTGACTATTGAATTGACATGTAAAATTCAATTCAATTACTTCTAGGGATGCACAGTTGAGATTTTGATACTCTAGATCAGTGCCAGATGCATCTAAAATCTGATAAATGTGGGAATTATTTTGTTGTGACCCTTACACGTTTGACTGAATTTGTTACTCTGTTGAGCCGGAAGTTATTTCATTCTTCATCAAGATTAGTTTCATCTACTGTATATAGTGTTCAAATAACTTGGGGGGGGGGGGGATGCGGTTGGATGACACAGACAAGTGCCAGTATTTTGTCGGGTGCATACCCTGCCATTTATGATGCGAAACAGAAGCAACAGCTTTCAAAAGCTAGTTAAATTTCCTTGTACAACACTTACTTGCTGCAGTTTGCCCTTGAAAATTGCAGGGTCTGCATCTGTTGAAAGTATTCAGTTGTCAACATCACCCGGCTGTATTACTGTAAGTTATGTAATTATTTTCATTTTAAGAAATTCTAAGTTAGCTGTAGGGGCTAATAGCATTGGATTAACACTTTATCTTGAATCTGAGGATCTACAATCCTTAAAGCAGTAACCAGTCATGTTGACTGGAGTAAAAATGTAGTTGTAATTTATGTAATCTACTATAATTACTGCATAACACTGATTTTTAAAATTGTCTTTATTTTAAGAATTTTCTTTTTTACTCATTTTATTTTTGTTTGCTGTTCCTATAACCGATTTTGTCTTTTTAACCACTTTATTGTAGATTTTTTTATGTCTTAATATATATTCTGTAAATTTTCATTTTCAGTTGATTAAGGTGTTAGTGACTGGATACACTGGTATCTACTGATTATTTGTGGCACTACATAGATTTTTGTGAGCTTTTTCTGCATCTAGATACATACTGTGCAAATCACCATATGGTGCAGAAAGGAGGGTACCTTGTACCAATACTATTCTTTCCCTTTCTTGTTCCACTCACAAATGGAGCAAGGGAAAAATCACTGTCTGCCTCTGAGCTCAGATTCTGTTTATTGTCTTTGCAGTCCTCATGCATTACATTTGTTGGTGGTAGTAGAATTGTTCTGCAGCCAGCTGGAAGTGGCAGTATTTAGTGTTTCGTGGAAAGGTCACCTCTCCAGTGATTGCCAGTTGAGTTAGAACAGTTTCCGTAATAGCTGAATATCGATTGAACAGCAGTTACAAATCTAGTAGGAGGTGGCACTGCTTGCCGCTAGTGAGGGTGCTGGCTGCAGTCATCTTAGAGCTGTGGCTTATATCTGACACAAATGATACCTGTTGTTTCGATCTTGCTCTTTTCTTTATCTTCAGAAGTCTTCTAGTTTAGTTCAGTGTCTCTGTGACACTCTGCCTTGGTTCAAACAAACCTGTAGTCAATTAAAACTGTGTGCCTGACCGAGACTCACTCGGGACCTTTGCCTTTCGCGGGCAAGTGCTCTACCATCTGAGCTACCGAAGCAAGACTCGCGCCCGGTCCTCACAGCTATACTTCTGCTAGTATCTCGTCTCCTACCTTCCAAACTTTACAGAAGCTCTCCTGCGAACCTTGTAGAACTAGAACTCCTGAAAGAAAGGACACTGTGCAGACATAGCTTAGCCACAGCCTGGGGGATGTTCCCAGAATGAGATTTTCACTCTGCAGCGGAGTGTGCGCTGATATGACACTTCCTGGCAGTGTTGGACCCAGGTGTTTTTGTATGAGTTAACAGATTCCACCAGTGACTCACTATTAGTCATAGGATACAGCTTTTTTTTTTTTTTTTTTTTTTTTTTTTTTTTTTTTTTTTTTTTTGCAAAATTTTAAATTTCTGGACATTTAAAGCAATTTGCCAATCTTTGCACGACTTCAAAATCTTATTGAGGTCTGACTGAAAATTTATGCAGCTTCTTTCAGATGGTACTTTATCATTGATAACTGCATCATCTGGGGGGAAAAAAACTGAGGTTATTATTGTCTTCAAGGTCATTGATATACAACACGAACACAGTTCCAACACCCTTTATTACTAGTGAAAAGAAAGATTAAATAGAAAGACATATTATAATACATCTATTGACATACAGGTCTGGTGATAAGTATCCATCAAAGATAACATGCTATCTCTTCCCTACCAAAAAAAGGCCTCAACCTAGTCACAATTTCCACTTGATAACCCACAAGATTGTACTTTCGACAATAAGCGTAGGTGTGGTATGGAGTTGGATGCTTTTCAGAAATCAAGAAGTACTGCCTCTACCTGATTGCTTTGATCCAAAACTTTCAGTATGTCATGTGAGAAAAGTGGGAGTTGGGTTTCTCGCGATAAATATTTTTGACATCCATGCTGATACTGGTTGGCATGGAGGAGCTCATTCTGTTAGATGCCTCATGTTTGATTTCAGAATATTTTCTAAGATCCTATAACAAATGTCAAAGTATTTGATGATTGTTCTGTGGATATTTACTGTCCTCCTTGTAGACAGATTTGACCTGGGCACTTTTTTTTTTTTGAGTAATCAACAGTAGTTTATAGTTAGAAAAGGGGCCAACTCGGCCACAAATTCAGTATAGAATCTGACAGGGATTCCAATGGGCCTGGAGCTCTGTCAGATTTTAACAGTTCACTGTTTTTCAACAACACTGACACCGATGCTTATTTCATTCCTCTTTAGTGGTATGAGGATTAAGTTAGGACAATTCTCCCGAGTTTTCCTTCATAAAGGAACATTTGGAAACAGAGCTAAGCATTTCGGCATTAGATTTGCTACCCTCAATATCCATTCCTGTCTCATTCATTAGGGGCTGGACATTTTTGGTGCTGTTAACAGCCATTACATACAACCAGAATTTCTTTGGGTTCTGTGAAAGGTCACTTGACAATATTCTGCTATGGTAGTCATTGAAGGCTTCGGGCATTGCTGTCTTGATAGTCAAATGCATTTCATGCATCATCTCTATATGTATAGCCGTATGCTTAGCTTTCCACCTATTATGCAGTAATGTTTGTTTCTGTGGAAGTATTTTTAGTGATCATATACCACAATGGTTCCCTCCCATTATGAATTGTTCTACTGGTTATTATTCTTTTTTAAACTTGAGCCATAGTTCCTCTGTGCTCTTGCCCTTTACTGAAAGTTTAAAGTTCCTCATTGAGATACAACAGTACTGATATTTTTATTTAAAAATCTCATTTGCTGAACATACATATTTGTCTCCCCCTCCCCAATACTTCAGTAATCATTGCCACAACTGCGTCTTGATCACTGATACTAGTTTAGATATGGACATCTTGAAAAAAGATCACATCTGTTAGTTGCCATTAGATCCAATATAATTTAATCATGAGTAGGGTTCCTAACTATCTGTTCTAAGTAGTGTTTTTCTAAAAAGGCATTTAATAATGTTTCACAGGATGTTTTCTCATTCCCACCAGTAACAAAACTGTAATGTTGCCAATTAACTGTTGGATGATTGAAGTCTCCAATACGATTGCGAACTTGCGTACAAGTGAACTGATTTTTCTCTAAACATTTCGGTTACATTAGGAGAAAAGTCTGGTTTGTGATGGACTAATTATTTTATGCCCACCATGATAAGTCTTGCCCAAACAGTTTTACATGCAGCGTCATTTTCTATCTTGCTGGATTTGAGTTTCTTGTCTGTGAAAAATATACCACCTGCATTTCCCATTTGCCTGTCCTTTAGATATTTCCCCAAAAATCTATCATTTTCAGGTTTCAACCAGCTTTCTGTACCTAATATTAATGTGAACTTCACTGCTTTTCAGGAGGACTTCAAACTTTCACTTGGTTGTGAATGTCTTGGCAGTTGACCAGGATTTTAATACTCTTACCTGTGGTAGGCATTGCTTTGTTGTACACTGATACTTCTGTGTTTACTACAGCTGTTATCTGGATTGGACTGTTGTAAAGAAAAAGAGAAGAGAAAGAAAAAAAATAATCCTTGTGTGCACTCTAGTCAGTAGCAACCTCAGATATGAGGTGCACACCTGACCCAATTAGGGAGACCCTACACTTATTAACCCTGTGGCACAAATACAGGAAGCTGCAACCAAGCTAGTTATCAGCAATGTAATGTCATAGTGCAGTGGTTACAGTATGTACAGAAAGTTGTAGGTTTGACTCTCGTAAAATACTTCAAAATTTTAATTTTTCTAAATATAATCAAGATTTCATTTTTATTCAATTAATTGGTGTTAATATAATTTTATTTCCAGTAATTTGGCACTTTTTTGTTTTGACTTTATTTGATCTTATGTCTTCTTATCATTCTTTGTCTGGAATCTGCTTTTATCAAACAAAACAGATGAAAGTTTGATGTACGAGATCCAAACAGTGGTAGATGCTGGAACATCTCCTACCCAGATTTGGCTGCAACATAGGGGCAAACAGTTTTGTACAGTTAGACACGATCACCATTAATGTTGTGGATTGTCACAAAAGGCATGACAAAAGTTTTAATGTTGGCTGCAGCATTAACAGTGGTCCATTGTTCAGTAAATTCACCAATAACACACCATGAATATCCCAGAACACTGTCACAAGCACTTCAAATTCTTTCATAGTGGGGAACAAGCATGTTTCTACTCCATAGAGGTCTCCCACCATGGGGCTCGCCACTCTTTGGCGGGTTCCTGCTTAGCTACCACGGGGCCCCAGCCTCTGCAGCATTTTTCCCTTCCGCACTGAATGTCTATCCTCTTGCTATTTTTTTCCCCCTCTCTTGGGAAACGTGCCTGGGGAATTTTTGGGAATGTTCTGTATTGTCACCGACGTATGAACAGTCTTGCCTGTGTTTTTTGGCTCCCATTTCCTTTATTTCCCTTCTCCTCTTGTTCCTCCACTTCAGTGTTTCAGGATCCTCTTCTTCCCCCCCCCCCCCCCCCCCCCCCTCCTTCCTCCCTGTGCGCTACTGAAGACCGGCCCTTGTGTCTGACGCATGACAGGTGACTGGGTAATGCATAATTCCCAGCCCCAGATAGACAGATAGGGTTCGTACATACCCCTGGTACAGGCCAGGTCCAGGGAGGGGTGGTTGCCTGAGCTGCAACCTTCCCAAATTGCCGATTTGTCCCTCTGTCAGATGTCCGGGAGGTGTGACCTTGGGTGTGAACAGTCACCTATGGCGGGTGCGCCCCCATGTGAAGGGCGCCCTCAGTTGGAAGGAGCATCCCCTCAGAGACGCTAGCAATTGTGGGGATTTCCGCACGATGAGTCAATCATCTCCCCCATTCAACGTCTACCAAACATAAATGTAATTAGGCTATGGATTTAAAGACCCTTCCTGCTGCACTATGGCTTCTTGTGGTCTTGCATACTGAAGACGGTCAGTCCTTTGCCACAGTAAATCCGTTTATTATTCAGAAAGGCGTTAATTCAATTGCTGACCCTGTGAAATACTGCTCTTGTTTATGGAATGAGACTTTGCTTTTGGAGGTGGCTTATGATTCATAATGCAACAATTGTTTGCTGCCTCACTTCTCCATGGCTACCCTGTTTGTGTGGAGGCCCATTGCACTTTGAATTCTTCCCGTGGGGTCATTTACACCAGCTTGCTTGACAGTCCAACAGAGGCCGAAATCCAGTCTTACCTCTTTGCTCAGAGTGTCATTGCCATCCATCAGGTAAAGGAAAAAGGTAGATTCATCCTTACTGCCCATTCACTGTTTTTTTTTTTTTTTTTTTTTTTTTTTTTTTTTTTTTTTTTTTTTTTTTTTTTTTTTTTTCCACCTTTGATAGTGTGGTGCTTCTATCCAAGATCAAAGCAGGCTATGAAATTATCAGTCGGACTGTACCTTCCGAACCCGATGTGTTGCTACCAGTGTCATAGTTTCAAGCACACTAGAATGTCTTGTCAACACCCAGCCAAATGTGTAGAGATGCACATGAGGGCGATAGCCTGCCTCCTCCCCCCTGTATTAACTGCAATCAATGGTGGCCACGCTGCCTCCTCAGGATTGTCCCGTGTACCTAGACGAGCGGGCTGTCCAAGGGATTCAGCTAAAGGAAAAAGTACCTTACCCAGTCACTTGAAAGTTACTGGCTAGTCAGATATCTGTGTTCTCCTGTGTGGCACCTATAGTTGTGTTCTTGTTACCCCTTGCTCCATGAAGGACATGGCCACGCAGATATGTGACATGGAATACAGCTTTGAGGTTGTGAAGTTGCCCAATGTTAAGGTAGTGTTGCCATCCCCTCGTCCCACTGTGCAACAAACCGTCAAACTCTCACCTCAAGGTCGAAGCCACAAACTACACAACCAGTAGGCAGGAAAGGACAGACGAGTAAACCCGTGAAGACTTCCTCCGTCCCTCCAGCCCAACACCACCTGAGTCTTCCTCTGACCAGAAAGGCTCGAAGAAGTCTACTAAAGGCAAACAGTCTTCTCCTTTGCCAACTCAAAGATCATGTTCGACGGTATCACTGTGTGGTACCTTAGCCCAGCTGACGCACCGTTTCGCCGGTGCACACCACTAACCGTATTTGTGTTAGACGCCATAGACCGACTGCACAAGCAAGCCAATGCTTCTGTGGACCCCATGGAGCAGGATATCCTCCTGCCTCTGTGCCCTGTAGTAGTGACTCCTCACTGGCTGTCACTCAGGGCAGCTGCCGAGTTGACACCCCTACATCTCTTCCTCCTCATGATTGTCTTGTTGCTATTAGCATTCCCTTTTACTCTGCCTTCAGGAAACAATATTGCACCTTCATGATGGCTTTGAGCTTTCACATTACTTAGCAATTCGTTTTCACCTTCCATCTGAGGTCAGCATTCCATCTCGTGGGGGTGTTGTGCTGCTCATATGGGATTACCTACATAGTCAACCCATTTCCCTGACTGTCTTCATGCTGTTGAGTTCGCCTTTTCCTTCCCTACCTGACTTTTTCCTTCTGTACCATTTATGTACCTTTGTCATTCATTGTCACGAGGGCAGACTTCCCTCAGCTTATTGGGCAGCTACCTCCACTGTTTTTGCTTCTCGGTGACTTTAATGCACATGATCCCATTTGGGGTTCTCCCAGGCCCTGTCTGAGAGGTGTCCTATTGGCTGACCTTAAACAACTCAACCACTTATGCCTTTACACTGGAGCGCCCACATTCCTTTCAAACTCCTCGCACACCTATTAACTATGACGTATGGAGGGTATGATTCATGCCTGGCTGGTGTGGTGGCTAGAGTCTTGCCATTTACTAACAACTGCACAGTGTGGATTTTATGCGTGGCGTTATACAGTTGACCATCTCGTTACTTTGTCCACCCAGGTCATGAATGGTTTTCTGCTGAAATCGCAGACTGGCCATGTTTTATGATTTGGTGAAGAGTTATGACACCTGCCACCTGCCTCAGAAGTGGTATCCTCCATACTCTTTACTCTTGGGGCTTCTGTGGGCACCTGCCCTGTTTTCTTCTGGCTTTTTTACAATAGTTTTCAAGGTGCATACGGGTTCTGCCTTGTCAGACATCTTTATCCTGGCAAATGGGGTGCCTCAAGGTTCCGTCGTGATCATCCTCTTTGCTATCTCCATTAACCCTATAATGGCATGTCTCCTGCAGGGCATATCCGGCTCTTTTTGTTGACTGATTTTGCCATCTGTTGCAGTTTTCCACTGAGCTGTGTCTTCAGCACTGTCTTGATCATCTTTATTCCTGGAGCATCGACAATGGCTTTCGCTTTTCCACTGACAAAATGTTCAGTATAAATTTCTGGCAGTGCAAATGGCGAGAGAAACCATCTCTACATCTTGGGCCTGTTGCCCTTCCTTTGATACAACTTTTCTCAGGCTCATCCTCAATAGGAAACTCTTGGTCCTCCCATGTGTCTTACCTGACAGCCTGCTGTACGTGGTCCATCAATCTCTTAAGCGTCCTCACTGGTACTTCCTGGGGCACCGATCAAACCAACCTCCTCCATTTGTACTGGTCCCTTGTCAGTTTGAAACTTGACTACGGGTGCTTTATGTGCCTCCACGCCCATCCCTCTTGTGCAGTCTCGACACTGTCCACTATCGTGGCATCTGTTTGGTCATGGGCACCTTTTACACCAGTTCGGTTGAGAGTTTGTATGCTGAAGCTGCTGAACGACAGCTGTCCTACCGTCATGACTTCCTCCTCAGCAGGTATGCATGCCGTTTGTCTGCCATGCATGGTCACCCATCATGTGCCTCCTCCTTCGATTATTCCTTTGATCATCAGTATGGTACTCGTTCCTGTTCTGTTACATCCTGGAGTCCACTTTTGCCACTTGCTACGGCGGCTTAACTTCACACTACCTGCAGCATATATTTATTAGCAGTTATGGTGAATGACATGGGCTGTTGACTGTTTGCTGCAGCAATGTGGTGAAGGCCATTTAATTTTTAGTTTTGTACCTCTTTTTTTTTCCTTCCCCCCTCTCTCCCTCCACATTTTTAGCTGTCCCCTATTCTGTCCATTGGGACTGATGCATAGTCATTTATCTCCAATGTTCATGTTCTCTAGTTTTGACTGACTTGGGGTGCATATGATGCCAGCTTAAAAAAAAGTCAGGATATCGTTGGACGTAGGTTGCTTCTGAGTGTAACTGCAAAGCAGTACAGTACACTACACACATGCACTAACTGATAAAGACTGCCTTTTTGTTAAACATTGCACTAGATTAGTTCTACCATATATGGTAAGTGGTGTTAGGACACTTGGCTTAGATTTCAAAAAGTTACACATGCACAAATGCACATACATACTTGTGGTGTTAAAGATATGTAGTGAATGTGCGGAGTTGGACAGAAAAAAACGGCGTTCTGTAGACACACAATTTTATAAGAATGACTTTATTAAACATCTGCATTTTTGTTACAAAAACTTAAATTTCTGACATAGGATAAAAATAAGTAAAATAAAATAAAAGCTGCACAAAGCACTCAGTTCGATGATATTACATGATGACTTAGTTGTATACCTTTCTTCAGAAAAAAACTCTCTGAACATTAATTTTGAATATTTTAGGTTAATGATACTTGCCAAAATGCACACAGCATACTACTACAGGATTAGCAGTAATGGTTACGGCAGTTGTAATAAACAATGCTCAAATCTTCTGAGGAACTTTGCAGTTCAGAAATATTTTGCGTACTTAGTTTACCAGTTAGTGTTTTAATGATTTTAATTACTGAATCAGAACTGTAAACTTATTCCATTTTGTTTGTATTCCTCTACTGTACATAATCCATAAAGGTGCCAGGAAAAGTCTTTTGATCAAAGTTGTACTACTACTTGGATGTCGGGCCTTTTAAGTGGCCATTATAAACTTGCTGTAGCAGTTTTTTGATTTTAAAGCTAAGTCCACTGCAAACATTTTCACCAAGTGTTGTGGCAGAATAGTGCCATTCTGCATCGATATTGTAATCAATCTTGTGAGGGTCTCCAAAGATTTTTGTCTTTTACATTGTGTGTAACAGCCACCAGAAAAATACTACCAAAGCAAAAATTGCTAACTTTGGAAATATTTCTGATATCAGCTTTAATGGGAGAACTTCTTAAGTGCTGCTGTTTCGTGTTCTAAGCAGCCAGAAACATAATATAATGTAGATGTTTGAGTTCTAATGCTTTAGGTGATCTGGAGTGTGGTGTGAAATTAAATTGCATGCAAATTCACACCTCTCTCACATTAGTTTACTTACACGGTGTGCACAGTCGATTTTCCTCTCTGGATAGCCAGCTAAGTAGATCTCTGAAGAATACTGCTGGTTAATGGAATTCCCTCCCCCCCCCTCCCCCGCCACTCACAGAATACTTTGTTTAGTCTAGGTATATTTCAACTTCCACAAAGAACAAATTCAGCACTTCTCACATAAATATTCGAATGTTAACAATTTCTCAGCTGTTCTTTTTTCTCGTTACAATAATGGATACAAAACACCATAAGATACATAAACACCCCGTGTTCCAATACAACTTCTGTGGCAAGAGCTGCAAACACTTGTCAATGCCGTTCGACCATCGCATCTACCTTGTACTCGTGACTCCTTTCCTGCCTGCAAACAACAAATGTGTTGTGTGGTATGTTCATTGTCTCTCACTTATTTTAAAAGATATTGTATGTTCGAGATGGTAGCAGGAAGAGTGTAATCCGCTTATAACCCTTTTATTTACTATTTAGCTTTTCATTTTCATTTTCCTTTTACTTTGATTATAAAATGGGAGTATTTCACTCAATGTTGGAGTGATTTGTTTTATATCATGAGTCACGAGGCCTAAACATTGGGTTTCCAATCATAAGCCCCCAGGTGTTCCTGACACTTGCGTATTTTACTCTTTATTCTGATTCTGTTTACTGGGTCTTTAGTACATAAGTCTTATTAATAGACTGTAGTCTGGACGAACTCTGGGCATATGAGTGTTCTTTTCTACCCTAGTAAACTCACATAATTGGCCATGTAAGTACTGTCAAACAGAAAATCGGAAATCTGAGACATTGTTTAAAAAAATAATCAAAATTGATAGATTTTAGGTGCACTCTGACCTTCTGTGTTTCTATAGACTAATTACTTATAGTTCTTTGTCATGTTCATTTCTTTACCAAGTCCTGTGGTAAGTGGTGGTCTGTTTTTCAAAAGATACTGATTGCAGTCTCAACAAGAGTTAACTCTAAACTGAATTCCAACCAATGCTTTCTGAATGTGTCATTAAGTATTTATATAGATACTAAAATTATCCTAGTGTTGCTTCTGAGTCTACAACTGTTATGAAAAAACTTTCTGTAATAATCAGTGCACATACTGTGTGTTCCTGTGGGCTGTACATGCATTTCTAAGTTGTAGGAAAAGTTTTTCATGGTATGCATTGAATTAAGATGCTTATCATTGCTTGCTTTCAGTGTGGAAAATGAAGTTGTGTGCTTGACAGAAACATTAAAGTGTGTTGCCATAAATGATGCAGATCCACCTCCTGTAGAAGAAAAAAAGGTGGTTAATAAAGAACAGACTTCATATTCGTCAACTCTGTATAATATACAGGACATAGACAAAGAATCTGCAAATGATGTACTTTTTATTGGGGAATATGCAAAAGATATTTTTGAATATCTCAGAGCACTTGAGGTAATTAAGAAATATTTAATGATGTGTAATGTGAAATTACAATTTGTGATATGACATGGAATATATCTTAGGTAGATTGATGTTATTTAATATTAGTATTTATCTTTATAAATTTTAGGAACATAGTTAGTGGTTTTTATTCAGTTTCAATTACTAAGTAACATATCATTAGCCTGTCATTCCGTGTTTTGAAACAAGGAGATAAAATGTTAACATAGTGGTATGGGGTTGAACACAGGACATTGTTAAGGTCCTAAAGTGACTGAAACCAGTGCAATTAATAGTAAGAGTTTTTCTCAAACCTCAACAACTGAAGAAAGGTGATAGCATATAAAGGAAAGAAACTAAAATAAGAATAAAATTTCTATATTTAGAAACAAGACAAATAATAAACCAGACAATGGAAAATCCAGATAGGAATATCAATAATGTAGGAAAAGGCAGATTGCTACTTAGCATAAAGAAGGCACAATTAAGACACTCCTAGTGTTTGGCCACAGCCTTTATCAGTAATACACCCACACACACACCCCCAGGATTCCTGTCAGAGATGCTGGAGTTGGTAGCTGTGTGTGAATGAGATGTACCCCCCCCCCCCCCCTCGTGTGTGCCTGTATCTCTTTTACTGGCAGAGGTTGTGGCCAAAAATGTCTCTAAATTGTGACCGTTGGCAACTTACGCGTCTTCTTTACAGTAAGTAGCAATCCTTCATTTCATACATTGTAGACAAATAATAAAAAAAAAAATTGTGAATGTGTTTGGATTATTAAGCACTGTGTAAAGAGGGAGTTATCATTCCAAATAATACATTGTTTTAAATTGGTGATGTGCGTGGTCCTTCAGTTAATGACACAATTTTGTATATTTCTTTTAATTTAATTTTTTTCCAATAATGAATAGAGCTCCAATTATGTGTGTAATGAATAGTATCAGTATGTTGGTTTTATCCACGATAAAATTCTGTGATGGTCAGGAGAGTCCTTGTAAACAAGGACCCGTAATTTCCCATAACAAGAAAAGGATATGGAAATTAAGTGGGAAACACAGGAAAATAAAGTTCTCAAAATTTTGCCACAAGTGCAAATAGAGATAACTTTGGCAACAAGATTCAAAATGTAATTATGATGCAGTTGGTGAACAATCCTTCTACCCATTTGAGCTGCTCATGACACCTTTTAGCTATTGATATAAGGACACCACCCCCGCCCCCCTCCTCCTCATGTCTTGTGCCTACACTACTTTGGTCACTCTGTGGTCATCTCTGTGACTGACCACTTCCTGGTGATCTAGTCAGTTCCTTGTCACCATCTGATAGATAACTTACCATGTTGGACTCTTCGAAGAGCCAGCTGGCAGTTATATACCTCTCACCTCGACCCCCCTCTGTAAGGCTGCATCCATGAGATCGTGGGAGACGTGACCCACAAAAGACCTGAGCTGCTGGAACGGCTATTCCTCTTTCTACAAGCACACTTTGTCACCAGCTAGTCCCATGGTGGGCCACAGGCATACCAGCTGCTATTCAGGATTCTCATAGGGCCTTGCAACATCTCAAGTGGCATCCTTTACAAGTCACCTTCCTTAACTTAAGTGACTCCATCCTCTCACTAGTCGTTTTACTCATTGCTGAGTGCCATGACCTCATTTCCTCATTCATTCTTACGTAGTTGAAACATCAGACAGATGTCTCCATCCACAGCAGTCTTCGGCCTTTCTTAATATGGTGTGAAGAGGTAGGCTGGTAATCTTCTTCACTTGATCCAACCATCTGTCTGTCTGCTCTCCCATGTGGTCTTCTGCCTTAGATTTTTCCCTGCACGATACTCTTACCTAAATTATCCCCATTCCTTCTCCATTCTAAGGGTTCCTAATAACGTGCAGCAAAATGGAATGATGGAAGGACATTTCCTTCTTCGGAATATATAGCTTTCCCTCCTGGGTGTGAGCCAATGTTTGTGGTCTAGTCACTGAAGATTAACTGTTTATGGTCTCATTCTTCAGGGTGGTTTTTGTATTAATGCATAGGTTGTTGCTAAACAACTTGTAACTCACTTCATAAGTCCTCTTCATACCCGGCTACATTTCCAACACAGAAACAAGTTAGACATCACTCTATGTCAACACCGCCCACAGACTGCGAACTGCTTCAGGCTCTTGTCTCGTAATACATATGAAATTAAATCTGTTAGTAACAGTTTGTTACAATTTATGAGAACAGTGATGCACTTATCTACAACACTAGAGGGGGAAAATTACCTTAATTACCCATTGTTAGAGCTGATGAGTTAATTATACAGCAACAAAAATTTTTGATCATTTTCTCGTTAACATAAAATGTCTTACAGATAGCAAAGAAAGTTTTAAATGTAATTTAAATTATTTCTTCTGAACAGCTCCTTCTACTCTGACAAATTTCTTCTTAAAAACTAACAGCCAGTAAAGTGTAGTTGCACGAGTAGGACTAGAAATTTCTACATTAATATTACCACTAATCATGCATACATATCCTGTAAGCTAATCTGTTTTGTATAATTCTGATAACAAAAATTATTCCAATGAGCTATGGAGCATCTAACAAACATGTCCTCAGATGCTCAAACATGTGAATGTTACTCGAAGGCTACGTCTACTCAGGGTCAAAAACTAAATTTGGCTCGAAGGTGTCTGTTGATAGCTACAGACAGAATGCCTCACCCATGTGCTCTGCAAACTGCTTGAAATGATTGCTTGCAGATTATGGTGGATTCGGGGATATATATATATATATATATATATATATATATATATATATATAAAACTACATGGTTAAAGAAACCTTTTCAAGTCTCAAACATCTATGATGTACAGTCTGTGATAAAACTCCGTATCAGTGACCTCAGCAGTCATTAGGCATCTTGAGAGAGCAGAATGGGTGCTCCGTGGAACTGTCTTAGAGCATGGTCAGGTGATTGGGTGTCACTTGTCATATGTCTGTACACGAGATTTCCCCACTGCTAAACATCTGTAGGTCCACTGTTTCCGATGTGATAGTAAAGTCGAAACGTGGAGGGACATGTACAGCACAAAAACATACAGGCAGACGCCGTCTGTTGACTGACGGAGACTGCTGACGGTTGAAGATGATAATAGTGTGTGATAGGCAGATATCTGTACAGGCAGCTACAAAGGAATTCCAAACTGCATCTGAATCCACTGAAAGTACTATGGCAGTTGGGTGAGAATTGAGAGAACTGGAATTTCGTGGTTGAGCGGCTGCTCATAAGACACATATCAATCCAGTAAATGCCAAATAACACCTCGCTCAGTGTAAGGACAATGATTAAAGAGTGGAAAAATATTGTGGAGAGTGACGAATCATGGTACACAATATGGTGATCTGATGACAGGGTTTGGGTATGGCAAATGCCTGCTGAACATCTACCAGCGTGTGTAGTGTCAACAGTAAAATTCGGAGGTGGTGGTATGGTGTGGTCGTGGTTTTTCTTGGAGGGGGGCTTGCACCCTTTGTTTTGCTTGGCAATATCACAGCACAGGCCTACACTGATGATTTAAGTACCTTCTTGCTTGCCAATGTTGAAGAGTAATTTAGCGATGGCAATTGCATCTTTCAACATGATCAAGCACCTGTAATAATGCACAGCCTGTGGCAGAGTGGTTACACATCAATAACCTCCCTGTAACGGACTGGCCTGCACAGTCCTGACCAGAACCCTGCTGTATTCCTTTGGGATGTTTTGGAACGCCAATATCATGTCGGGCCTCACCGAAAGACCTAGATACCTCTCCTCAGTGCAGCACTCTGTGGAAGATGGATGGATGTAGTAATCCTGTGCTCCTTGACAGAGCAAGCTTCCAGCACCTGATTGAATGTATGTCTGTGAGAGTGGAAGCTGTCATCAAGGCTAAAGGTGACTCAATGCCATATTGAATTCCAGCATTACCGATGAAGGGCACCATGAACTTGTATGTCATTTTCAGCCAGGTGTCTGGGTACTTCACATAGTGTGTATGTGCAGACTGAAATTGGCAGGAACAGTGATTGGGGGGAGAGGGAGAGGATGATGAGCTAGGGTAGTCCATGTGGTTGTGCAAAGCCATTGTCAGGTGGCAGAGTGGTTAGTGCATCTGATTAAGTGAGCAGGCGACCTGGGTTTGTATTTTGACCTTCGTACAAATTTTCATTCACCGCTTCAGTCTACCTACATTGCTCATTGGCTCTTTCATTCCCCCCCCCCTTTTTTTTTCCTCCCCCTGTGTCTAGAAGTGGTTTGTCTCTTTCTGTTGCACCCTATTTTCCATTTTGAGGATAATGCACTGTTGAATAGTGTGCACTATTTAATGCCTTGACTATTATGGATCAGAGGTGGGAAGGCTCTAGTCATATGCAGTGCCCAGTTGCACTTATCTACTGCTATGCCTGCTTCTTATCTTTTTGTTATTGGCGACCACCTGATGTCCATTACTCTCTGTAACTCTTTGCCTAATCATGTTGGTGGGGATTGGATACTGGTGTAGTTCCTCTCTGTGAATGAGCCTTTCGAGATGCCACTCGTGTGATCTGACCTACGTCCCATTGCAATCTATAAGCATCTTTGTAACTTGTTTCTCATCTTGGGCATGAGTACCTTCAGTACCTTGATTTTACTGCTTCTATGTACCTTTTTAATCCAAATACATTCCTGGCAGACATCAATGAGTGCAGCTAAACTACCCCTGAACTGAGGGACTGATGACCACCTTGATTGGTCTCTTGACCACCAAGTAACAAATCATAATAGGCGAACAAAAATGTCGGGCAATTGATGGATATTGGTTGCAAGCAGTTTGTGGGTTGGTTTTTTTAAATATATAGTCCTGCTTTTGTGCTGGGCTTTCACAACATTTGGGTGTATAAAAAAGCTGTGAAAGGGAGCAATATTTCATTCCACAAATTTTTGAAAATAGTAAAATTTTGCCAAAATGTTTCGGCATAAAGTTGTTAAAATAAATGATATGATTACTATGCAAATAAAACAACACTTCTGTTAAAGAATAATTTGTATACAGATTATATAAAGGTAGTCTCACAAAAATGTGCTGAAATTTATTAAGTATAAAGTTCCATTACTTTTCAAAATTTGAACTTTGCAACTAATGTTATCTAATCAGAAATTCTAGTAAATTTTGCCACTGCTGAAAATTATTTATCCTTTCCTTCAAAAGGATACTTTCAACCAAACAGAGCTAACCTGTAAATACTCCCTTACTGAATATTTAGATATTGATAGCTCTGGTATTAGAAGAAAACTATTTTATGCCACTAATTTTTACTTCCTCTACTTTTAACAAAAAGCTACACTTTTGAGACATGAGCAAGAAGTTAGTTAATTGGACAGTGGAATGAGATGCATTTTGCCTGTACTTTTATCAGTATGACTAGAGTTTATGCATAATCTTCGGTTGCATATATGAATAGTTTAATTTTATCTAAAAGAAATTAGCTTAAGTGTGCTTTTTTTAATATAAAATATCATAGCAACTGTAATACTAATGCTGTTAAATAAGAGGTGCTGCTCCAAGCATAAATAGTAATGAGGGAGAATTTTAATAATGGATTGTGGTGTATATACTTCATATTAAATCTAAAGTTTTGTTAATTTGTCTTAAGATTTGGTGCAGAAAGCTGAGAGTTATGTTGCTCCTTAGATCCAACCTTAAATGACAGTTTTGCTTGTCCTAATTGTGTGTCAGATCTGTATTATATTCAATGATGTTAATGCCCATTATGTAAAGAACAAAGGGTAGGTCATCTACATCTACATCCATACTCCGCAAGCCACCTGACGGTGTGTGGCGGAGGGGTAAAAGCTGATTTCTGATAATACAATAAAAAAATATTGTAAATTTATATATGTAGAATCAAATGAAGGTGAAAATCTTCGTTTGCAACTGATAGTTCGTCTTCCAGTTCTATTTGATCAGGGAAGTAGGTATGATGCACTGTGCAGCAAAATTATAGTACCATTATAATATTAATACCTGCATTAGATTTCAGCTATAAATGACCAACTATGGCTGTCAGCTTTTCTGTAGCACATTTTGCCAAGGACCAGTCCTGTATCTTTTTCCTGTCCCTGCCTCAGCACAGTTGAGATAGGACTTGTGCAGTGTAGGTATAAATAGCTTAAGGTCAACAGTTACCAACTACACACTGACTTAAAAATAGAGTTAAATGCTGAGTTGTAAATAGGCACACATAGAATATGGGCACAATTTAACAATTCAAGAAACATAAATTTCTTTGGTGTTCTTGACTACTGCATGCACTGTTTGTTCTCATTTTACATTAATTGTGAAACAACCTGAGTTTTAGAAGGTAATTTGGAGTTTATTGAATCTATGGCATTCTTTGAACATTAGAAACATACTTTTATTTTATTTTTATTAATCATCTTACAGGTAAAATATCCTTTGAGACCAAACTTCCTGTGTGGCACAGTCACTCCACGGATGCGGTTAGTCCTCGTGGACTGGTTGTTCGATGTACAGCTTCAATTTTCTTTGCTCTCAGAGACAATGTTTTTGACAGTAGCTATCATAGATAGATACTTACAGGTAAGAAAAATATTTGTATCTTATACATTTATAGTTTTGGAAATAGTACTTTCATGTGGCACTAAATTTTGTGGTTTCCTTTACATGTGAACAGTTTTGCAATTAATAGGTTGTTAATTAACTGTAATTTCTAAGTTAATAGAAATACTGCTTGCATACAGTTAACCAAATTGGAAGCAGTTGGTATTTAGAGGCATTGAATTCTTGAGAACAGAACTAAATATTAAACTTCCATGAGCATAATGTGATTTGGGAATACAATTAACAGTTGCGAAGAAAAGAAATAAGAAAACAAAAGTGCTCTATTTTCCCCCTCCCCTCCCCCAATAGAGCTTCTCAGGTAATGTGTTCTCAGGATTTTCTTGTTGCCGTCCCCTGTCGTCATGGGTTTAGTTCAGTATTCAACTGGCAGAAATATCTTAATTCTTACAGATTATGCTGTTACTCTAAAGCTATGACAAGTTGTAAGTTTTTTGTAACATTGTTCATTGTTTATTATGGATAAATCTTGTAAAATATGTTCTAAAATTGGTTTTGACCTTTGAAAAAACTTGCAAATAACCGAAATACTGTGTTTAACTGCAGTTGTTCTTTTCATGCCAAGGATACCTGTTTGCCACACCATTCACCAAAACTTTGAGTTAATTTAGGTTGTGCACAGAGCCTTGAAAACCAGTCTGTTTGTTTTTAGGTGTTTAAACTGATTCCCTGTCCAACAATATTAGAAAACATTGTGAGGAACTTGGTAAAAGAACACGGCTGCTGTGACCTTGTAGGTAAAATGGCCATCAATTACCCCTTTTATCAAAGGAAGTATCCACCTCACCCTTGCAGAAGTTCAAATTAGCTCAAACACAAACTTCTATTTCTTAACATAATGCAATTGTTAGTCTCGCAATGCTCATGATGTGATGTACATGTTTCTCGACAAATATTAATTAGTGCATGTATCTGCAAAATGGGGTGTTTAGCCAGTTTTTTGTTTTCAGAAAGTACATATAATAGACAAAAAGAAGATACAGTTACTTGGTGCAGCATCAATGTTAACAGCCAGCAAATATGAAGAAACATACCCACCAGAGATAAGCAATTTTGTATATATTTGCAGTAATCTTTATACAAAAAATGAAATATTAAAAATGGAAAATCAAATCTTGAGGACCCTGGACTTCTTTATTGGTTATCCATTGAGTGTCCACTTCCTTCGTCGGTACAGCAAAGCATGTTCAGTAAGTATGGCAACTTTTATGCTCTGAATTTCAAGAGCTTAAAGTCCCAAAGAGTGCTGTGCTTTGACACTTTCCCCAGGACATTGCATTAAACTATTTCCAAATTATTAGGAACTTAAACTGTAGAATGGTTTGTCTTCCCATGGTTCCTTCCATAATACACCCATAAATCGAATAACTATTAATTTGATTTTTTGTAAGTTCAATAAAATCTACAACAAATATCATTTAATAAATTAATGACGTGATTCACTGCTCACCATTGTTTCCTTTGCAATTTTCCATTACAGAGTGAAGTGGTGCAGTGGTTAGTCCACTGGATTCGCATATAGGTGGACAAAGATTCAAACCTGCATGCAACTATCCTGATGTACATTTTCCGTGATTTCCTTAAATTGCTTCAGACAAATGCTGGATGACCTTGCTGTTTGGTCCCTTACATCAAATCAACCAACCAACTTTCCATTAGTATTAACTATTTCTGTGGATTTTTTATTAATGCAAATGTTATGTAATTTACACTGCATACCAAGTTACAAATTATCTTTCATGGGCTCAAATTGCTCAAAGATGCACAAGGTACTTTAATGTTTAATATCTTTTATCATAATGTCAGATTATTGTTTTCATTGGCACTATTGCCTTTGAATGAGTCTAGCCTTCTGCTCAATGTGAAATCTGGGTTGTCTGTAGACATAATTTGGTGCCAATTGCATGTTTCAATAGTTTTTTTAAAAAAGGAAATAGTTCATAGTTTCCAAGGAACGATGTCAGAATTCAGCTTGATTCGTCCAGAAAACTATGAAAAACTTAAATCTGGATAGCTGAGCAACTGATGAGGAATTAAGTGATGCTCTGGAGGTAGTAAGTAGTACATTGCAATCTCCTCCTCCCAGCAGGAACAGAGTATCCGTACCTAATCCTCCAAATGAATGAGGGAGTAACAGGGCTCAAGGAGTCATAAATTGGAGTAAGTTTTAAGTGATAAGAGGAAGGACAGGACATTTGAAAAAGTGACTCCCTTCTATATCCATAAAGGCTTGGAAAGACTTGCTAGAAGCTTTCTATAAAGTAGCTGAGGAATGGTTCCCTGGTAGACTAACAGGGCAAAGCAGATGGAACTACTTAAGAAGTCTGAAAAATTGGGTTAATATGATGTAAGTGTTGAACTGCTCAACTCTGACAAGGGTGTGGTCACATGCTGTGCCTATGAAGCTGGGATTGACTGTCCATTTCCAGCAGTCTGTGTGGACTGCTCTGGGAGCCACCCAGTCTGGAGCAGAGACTGCCCTCAGGAACTCAATCACCAAGCGGATCACCTATGCTGAAATCAAAAAGGAATATAAGTGACAAAACCTCCTGCCTTTACCACTTTTTATGCTTCCAAGGCACATAAACATGTTATTAAGGTCAATGCTTCGATGCATATGTTGTCCAGTGTACAACCATCCACCACCAGCATCTGTACTTGCATGTGTACATGTGAAGGCAAAGTAAGTGATGAAGCAATGCAAGCAGCTGCGACAGAAAATAACCAGCAACAGCAAGTTCAGTGAAGGCACATGAAAAAGCAAAGTACCTCTCAATGCATCTGTTCCGTTATCCTCAAAGGGATTGGGTGCAGGGAAAGGTTCACGACCTTTGGTTCAGAAGCTGTCCTGAGCAGTCAGACATCATTCTTTCATGTCTGATGAGAACATCATGGAGCTATAAGCATCAGATCCAGGCAGCCCCTCCACTCCCCCTCGCTCTAAAAGTGCTTCACCTCTGCAGTGCAAAGGTAGGGGTAAACTAAAACCACACTGATGAAATGGCTCCCACCCTACAGTGTAACTTGCAGGGGTTCAGGACGCATCTGGAGGAACTATCTTTTTTCAGGGTATACCACTGTGTCTCCAGGAGGTTAATTTCTATCAGTTGTACACCCCTGAGCTACAAGTCTGTCCTACACAAGAGGATGACCTGAGTGGAGAGAAGAGGAGGCATAGGTATTTTTGTCAATACTAAGTAGCACTCCTCACCTCTCTCCCTTAAAGATTTTGTAAGCAGTTGCCATATGTGTGTGTGCGTCATCCATTGACCGTACATTCCCGTTACTTGCCCCCACATGTGCTCAATCAATGATAAGGCCCTAACTGGCCTTATTACACAGCTCGCTCCCCCCTCCCACACCCCTTCATCCTCTGATTATTTTAATGCACACAATGTGCTTTGGGGCTCTGAAACTACCTACCCCAGGGGTAGAGCGGTTGAGAGGCTTCTCATGTCATCACGCACATGCTTGCTAAATAGAAGACAGAGCACACGTTTCTGCACAGCAACTGGATTATCCGCCATTGATCTCTCACTTTGCTCTCCAGCTCTTGCTCACACTGGTCAATGGGAAGTGATCAGTGATCTGCATGGAAGTGATCACTTCCCAATCTGGATTCTCCTGCCAGATGGAGTGGAACCCGAAAGGAAACCACCCTGATGGGTGCTCGGTAGAGGCGACTGGACACTTTATAGCCAGTTTGGTCATTGTGCCAATGTCGAGGCATGTGTTGATTACCAAAATGATCCACCTCACCACAGCAGCATCCATTCCAGTCCATGGGACACAAGAAGAGTCACTGTCCCTTGGTGGAGTGACAAATGCCACTCTGCGATCAGGACTAGGCATGCAGCTCTGCATAGGTTAGTGTCGGCCAACTGCAGAGAATCTTGGAAGTCTTTCAGGTGGTGAGGGCAAAGTGTAGTAGAATTGTTTGAGAGAGCAAGAAGAGATAGCAACAGTTTCTGAACACCATTAATTGTCCCACCAAGAGTTCAGTTGTATGGGAGACCATGAGGAAGATTTGTGGAAGAGGAGTGAGGTGCCCCATGGCTGCTGTAATGGGAACGGCACTCTTCAAACCACTTGGCAAGACATTGCCCAGACTATGGTGCCCTATTTTGCCACAGTTACTGAAACAGCCAGTCAGGGTCAAAGTTTCCAGTGCCGTAGAGCAGTTGCTGAGAGGTGTAGTTTGCACTACCGGTCCACCGCTGAAAATGACAACTCCTCATTTTCCAGCTTGTAACACGTACCCTGGTTATGACAGAATCCATTATAGTTTGCTGTGGCAGCTCACAAGGCATAATAAGATATCCTCCTCAGACTTTTTAATGCCATTTGGGCGTCAGGTCACTTTCCCAACTCGTGGTGTGAGACAATTTTAATTCTTTTTCAAATCCTGGGAAAGACCATACGTGCCCAAGTAGTTAGCATAGTGTTGCCCTCACTAGCTGCATGGGGAAGACCTCAGAGTGAATAGTCAACTGTCACTTCGTCTGGATCTTGGAATCCAGACAACTCTATAGTTGCTGTCAGTGTGGGCTCAGGAGGTATTGCTCTCTTTGATGACGTGGCCCTGCTGGAGGCAGCTATACAACACGTGTTTCTATGCCAGCATCACCTTTTAGGTATATTTTTGACATTGAGAAGGTCTAAGATAGTACTTGAAGGCATCTTATCCTCGAGCAGCTTCACGAATGGGGCTTCCACAGATATCTTCCCGTTTTAATCTGGTCCTTTCTCTCGCCGTGGCATTTTCAATGCCGAGTCGGTGACGCTCTGTCTGATCACTCGGAGCAGAACAGTGTCCTCAAGTTAGTGTTTTAAGTGTGTCTCTTTGCCATAGCTGTGAATAGTATTACATCCGTAGAAAACGTCTTGTCCAGTGTTCTTTGTTTGTGGGTGATTTGTGTTTTACTTTTCTTCAAGCCTTGCAATGACAACACATCAGGTGCAACTAACTCTTCAACGTTTAGAAGAATGGGTACAGAAGAGTGGTTTAAATTTTCAACTGAGAAGTCTGTGTTCATTTTAACCATTTTTGTTCCATTAGAAACTTTCCTAAGTTGAGGACAAGGGACACAGTGATGTTTCTGGGCCTTATATTGGATTTTAAACTTAAATAGTTGCCACATCTTAGACCTGAAAAATGGTCTCTTAAGGCTCTATGTATTTTAAAATATCTTAGCCTCAGTACACAGGAAGCAGACAGGACTTTCTTTTGCTGTGATTTTTACAGGAATTTGTGTGATCTCGGCTAGATTACGGGTGCATGGTGTATGGGTCTGCAAGACCCTCTTATTTAAAGATGTTGGTTGTGGTGCACCATGAAGGGATTCAGTTGGCCACTGGGGCATTCAGAACAAGCCCCATACCAAGCCTCTGTGCAGAGGCTAGGGAACCTTCACTTCACATCAGGTGACAGCTGCTTATGGTGTGCTAGGTGTATAAAAACACTGTCCACACCATACACACCCACCCACCTATCATACCATTGCTCAGTCTCCCCTGGAAAAGGCTTGTATGTAACTGGCAACAGAACTTCAGAGATTTGTGCACAGGATTGCCTTCTAGAGAAGGGTGTGGCCAGCCTTGATGTTTTACGTCATGGTTGGAGCGGTTTTCCACCTAGAGTTCTGTAGTCGTAGGCTTATTTTAGATTTGACCAATTTTAAGAAAGATAGTCAGATCTTACATTTCAATCTGAAACAGTGATGCATATCTAAAATGTCAAGAAACAGTCATGTTCACTGATGGCTCCAAACAAGGGAATTCCCTTTCCTAATGTATACCATTTTTTTCACAGTGGAGCTCCACATGATCCTGAAGGCACTGGAGCAGATGCATCATATTAAAGGCAAACAGTTTCTCATCTGTTCCGGTTCCCTCAGTGCCTTACCTTTCCAGATTCTGTAATCGGCTGACTTGTTGACCTAGCTGATATATAACCAACTATGCTTGCTCCGGCAGGGAAAACGGGTGTCATTCTGCTGTGTACCAGGGAATTTAGGGATACTGGGAAATGAACAGGCTGATTGGGCTGCCAAGGAGGCCTGCAGAGGATAAGATGTCGCAAATTGTCCTATTCCCTTCCAGGCTGTCATTTCTGCATTATGTAGGAAGCTCATGCAGGTATGGGGTGAAGAATGGCTGGCAGTGAATGGCGATAATCTGTGGTTGGTGAAATTAACAATCCATCCGTGTCATTTCTCCTGCCAGTGGATAAGGCAGGATGAAGTGACCCTTACATGTCTTCACATCGGGCGCTATCCTCTTATACGTGGCTTCTTACTATAGCGAAAAAATCCCCCGTTTTGTGGCGCTTGTGGCATATAAATCACAGTATGCTGTATTTTAACAGAATGCACTTTTATACCGTGATGCAAGGGCAGAGTGACTAAAGTGTTATGATGTCTAGACTCCGGTCTAAGCTTTTAGGTTGGCAGTTTTAGTATGTTGAAGAGTGGCTGGGTCATCCTTTTATTCTTGTGGTCAGCCAGCCATGTCCATCTGATACATTGTTCTAACTCCTTGATCCCCTTCCTTCAGTTTCATTGTATTAAAATGGGCATGATGTTTCATGCTTCCATGTGGTACAGTTTTCGACATTGCATTCCTTTTAGTTTCCATGTTGTTTTAACCACCACCACTACACTCTCTCTCTCTCTCTCTCTCTCTCTCTCTCTCTCTCTCTCTCTCTCTTCCCCCCCCCCCCCCCCCCCCCCCACCAAACTGTTTCTCTGTTATCTGTCAGATACAGTAAACATGAATATCTGCAGGTTTTGTAAGTACAAATGAAATGGATGTGGAGGACAATGAAATGAGATGATCCTGACTCTGGAAACCAGTGGTTTCACTAGCACAACATAAGGCTGAGTACAAAAACACTGTAAAATTGTCCCAAAGGATCCAAATTGCAGATACATATACTTGAGGACAAAAGATTGCTAATGTTAAACATCAATATAACCACCACTCATCTGAAGGCAGATTTCAACAGGGCTTCTCAATGGTGTCTGGACATATTCAAAAATGTCATGCGTGTCCTGAGTTATTAAGAAGCATCCACAATGTGTTTTCAGAGTTAAATTAGTGACAGGGCTGCATTACACCAAATCTCCCCACGCGAAGTATCAAATGGGTTCAAGTTGGAGAATGTAGGAGGGCATGGTACTGGTTAGCCATGAGTGATACACTTGTTGAAATGCTATTTACCGGTACTTAATTTCATTTATCACTTCATAATTTATGCTTCACTTGCAGTGTTTTGAAATAAATGTAGCCACAGACATTAAAGTATTTGTAACATTGGCACAACCACACTTCTGCATATGTTGTATTGAGGAATCTGTCCTCAAATTGCTCCTTTAATTTATGCTTATGCTGTATAATTGTCTAACGCACATAATTTTTAATTCCTGTCTTGTGTTGGGAGTTCAACCTCTAGGAAGTACACTTGATGTCTTAAGTAGCTTATGTCTATTGACTTGGTTAATATCCTGTTGTATTTAGATGTAGAATGTGCTGGAGGGCTGGGGGGGGGGGGGGGGGGGGGGGGGAGAATGCAAATGGAGACTAACAATGAAATGCTGTTTAATTTTGCAGCGTTTTTAAAGAAATGTGCTTGCTAAGACAATAAGTTTTAAATTCCATCTACACCTGGTAGTCATTTACATTCAGAAATGCTTCTGAAATTTGTATCAATTCAGTTTTCCTTCAGATTTTTAATTCGGTTGTTTTCTTGGCCATAATAAATTTAAGTAACTTACTTATAAAGAGCTTGTTGGTGTCTTTCTTCTCATACAAAATAGGAACTGCTGGACTTTGATTAGACACAAATTTTCTGTGTTCCTACAGATACTATAGTATTAGTTCTTCTGTGCTTCATTCCTTATTCCTGCTGTTTTATTTATTTATATATATATTCACTTGGTATTGTAACTTTCAGCCAGATGAGGTAACGTACACTCTAGCAAAGTACTTCCAAGAAATGTGCTTAATGGAATATGAGCTGTGTTACCTAGCTCCATCTCGCCTGGCAGCAGCAGCTTTGTATCTTGCACTGAGGTAAGATATAAAATATTCTGGAAATGTCAGTTTGAATTCTTTTAATAATGGTTTCCCTCTTCCAAATGAAATCTGCTTATTGGGGTGCAAAATGTGTTCATATTTGTACTCCTAAAATAGCTGAAGCAAGCCTTTTTAGTCATTGCACCCAGAGCGCTTTGTGACAGGCAGAAGTTAATGCATTATACCCTGCTTGTGTTACAGAATGTTCCTGCAGACTGTATTTAGCTGTTCCATGAATTTGCTGCACCTTGTGACAGAAAGAAACGTGCCTGGTTTTTGTTATTGATGCCCTCGGCCCACTCAGCATTACTGTAAATTTTTTTGCTGAGATGCTCATCTTTAGGAGATATTAGTTCAAAATGTCTAGTAATCATTAGATGTCGTAGGATCTGATCGTGAACCTTTTTGCTCAAATCTGTATGAAACTATATAAGTCTCGGTTACTATCTATTGTTTAAAAAAACTTTTTTTATTTTTGTAATTACAGTTCTGGATCCAGAAGTGTCTACAATCCAACCCTGAAACCATTTTTCTGAATACGGAACGGAATGTTTGTTATTTGCACTTGAACAAAATGCACCTGCCTGAAATTTGCCTTTTCACGCACCAGTTTTTTTTCCTGGGAATTTAGACTTTGTAGCCATGAAAAATTGTTCTATGTGCTTGCCCATGACTAAAACTGATAGTGATCAAGAAGCTTATGACGTACTATAGCTTGACAATCAGACGGCATTCCATTTCGGTGGAACAGATAGAGCGGCAATTTGGGCAACGTATTTCCACAAGTGCTGGGGAAACTAGTTGGTGCAAGTGGCACATTGCACAGGCTACTGGACATCTGGAAGAATATCAACACGACCAGGCACTCTCAAGAGGTTCAAAAAGTGATTCATCCGGTCTAAGAGGCCCTTTCGGAGGAAGAGTTATTGTGCTGTGGTTTTGAAGGAAACACAAAAAATTCAAATGAAAGTTTGAATATGTGTGTGTGTGTGTGTGTGTGTGTGTGTGTGTGTGTGTGTGTGTGTGTGTGTGTGTGTGTGTGTGTTCGGAAGTTAACCCACAAGCATTTGCGTTACAGTGCAAAGACTGTGGAGAGTGCAACTTTCCTGGCAGTGAGCAGCTTCAATGAAGGGTATTCAGAAATTCTGAAGGCCATGACAATAGAAATTACCCTGGGGCTCTATTCGACACAGTTCACCAAGCATTCGGATGACCACCAGATTCAAGCGGCCAAAACGGCTTGTCACCGGCTGTAAAGAGCGGCTGTGGAGCAGTGCAGGACTGCCCAGATTGAGCAGAGTGCCCTCTATGAGGAAGAGGAAGGACTAGTTTATGGATCCAGAATAACAGATTGAAAATAAGTTGCATAATATTACATTTATATGTAGTGAAAACTTCAAATGCCTTTTTCTTCAAATGACTTCTTTTAAAAATCGCCTGGTATGGTAACTTCAAATCTAGTGAACTGATTGGCATGATTCTTTGTTTCTGATAAAGCTAACTAAATTGTCCAAGAGTTGTACCACTTTTAGTCCGATCCATAAACTATAAATATTTTTACTTGGCCGCCATTTTGTTTACTATGGTCCAAATAACTCAAGTGAGGTACAACTCTTAAAGAATCTTGTATACTTCGCTCATGTCAACTCAATTTTGATTCCAGACGAGCTGGCCGACCTGTGACATACCACATCTTGTCGAAAAAATTCCAGTTTGTAGAGGAAATGTCATTAAACATTTTGACCAAATTTGACATAGATACTCATAACACAACACGGGGAAAAATTCTCAAAGAACATGCTTCTTTTGAGCCAAAGATAGTAAAATCTGCAATAAAAATTGCCTTTAAGGGGAGGTTTACTATGTCAGCATGATAACTACATAAACTGGTAGGCTAAGTATCTCTTCCTTGAATTTACCAGAGGACTACCCATTCACATGCTGAACCTTAAACATTCTAGCTTATCCATATGATGTTCCAACAAGACTTCTTTTTATAAGACTGTAGACTGTTTTTCCCAAATATTTTAATATTTTCTTGTCTTCTGGTGTCTTTTATTTAACCATGGGATTTTATCATGTCTTCCTTAATCACCTTAGAAGAGTCCTATAACTACACCAAATGATAAGTCCCAATTGTATTTAGTGTCTAGACAAAACAAGTATCTAAGTGAATTGTTACACGGTCAGAGCATATGTTTCTTCAGTGTGCACGTTTAAATTGTGCTTATACTCTGCCAGATAGGCTTATGTGAAAAATATACAGCTCAAAAGAATTACGAGAAAGTCTACCAATGTACAGTATGTTAAATCTGTTCAGATGCAGGTGGTACCTGTGGTCGTATCGCATGGATTGATAGTCAATTTCAGTATAGGCGAGAACTAAAATAATTAGCCATCTATTGCTTGTGTTATGCATTAGTGTCAGATGACCCCTCAGGACATGATTACTTGAGTCTGTTTCTAGTGAAATACACTGCTTGCAATAATTATTTATGGACATTGTACAAAGTGTGAAACACCTGAATCAAGGCTGATTAATTTATGAGTAGGGGAGTGAGCATGGACCAGTTCAGCCTATTGGGGATGGGGGGGTCTCAGGAAATGAACTGTTGCTGCAGCAGTTGTCTCAGGAACCCTGGAGAGTGTGCATCACTTGCAGTGTGAGTGCGTGTCATTGGCCTCGGTCGAAAAGTGGGAGAGGCGAAAATGGAGGAGCACTGGGAGCAGCATTATGCGATTAACTTATGCGTGTGACTGAACAAAACCACCACGGAGACTCACGGTGTGATTCAAGAGGCCTTTAAGGAATCAGCTATGTCCTGTGCAATGGTTTTCATGTGGCACAAATGTTTCAAAGATGGACGCGGGAATGTTGAAGACAGAGGCCATCATCAAGCCTACCAGATCAAAATGTGGAGTGTGTGGGAACTTTCAAACAATGACCGTCGTCTTGGTACTAGATTAACTGACTGAGTCCCAGCGCATCGGCAGAGTATGGTGTGGAGGATTATGATGGAGAATTTGATTATGCGAAGTGTGTGCCAAACTGCTGCCAAAAGTTGTCGGTGGATCAGAAGAAACAGCACACAACTCTTTGCCAGGAAATGCACCAACGGTTGGATGTTGATTCGAACCTTATTGGGAAAGTGGCTACTAGTGATGAGACCTGGGGTCTAAAAGTCCGATCCTAAGTCGAAGCATCAAAGCTCAGAATGGCACAATGCTTCCTTGCTGAATCCCAAGAAAGCTCGCATGCACACATTTTCTTCTTGAACCATGACTCAAGTTGTCAACAAACCAGTGTGCAAGCTGGTGGTTACTTCAAATGGTGTGAGCTATGTTTACATGGAATGGACTGGATCCTCTGATCCAACTGAAGTGATTGTTGAGTGGAAATGATTAAGTTCAGCTTCTTGGAGACCATTTACAACCATTCATGGACTAATGTTGCTAAACAGTGGAATTTTTATGGATGATAGCGCACCATGTCACCAGGTGACAATTGTTCATGATTGATTTTAAGGATATTCTGAACAATTGCAGTGAACGATTTGGCCACATAATTTGTCCATGAATCCCATCGAATATTTATGGGACGTGACAGGGAGGTCAGTTTGTGCACAAAATCTTGCACCAGCTGAACTTTCGGAATTATTGTTAGCTATAGGGGCAGCATGGACAACATGACTCCTTATTTCTTCAAGGAAGAGCCATCTCGATTTGCTGCACTATGCAGGGCAAAAGGAGATTAGACATGATATTAGGTCATGTCCTGTAATCACATAAGGGTATTGAGAGGACTGCTCAAGGGATTTGTGATAAGAATGCTATTATTATTGAAGTATTTAGGAATAAAGAAGACTACTCGACTAAAGGTTGAAGTGCTGTGTTGTGGAGAAGCACACGTGCTTGCCTGCTCCCCTACATTGGGCTCAGTCCAGTGATCACAACTTTTTTCCCCCCTACATAATTTCTTACTATTGACCAGAACTTTCCTTGATGTTATGTCCTGTGTGATGGAGGGTAGACAACAGTCTGCAGTTGTTTGCTGATGATGCTGTGGTGTATAGGAAGTTGAGTGACTAAGAGGATACAAGATGACTAAAACAAAATTTCTAGTTCGTGTGATGAATGGCAGGTAACCCTAAATATAGGAAAAACATGAATGTGGATGAATAGGAAAAACAAACCCATGTTTGCATACAGCATTAGCACATGTCCTCCTTAATTCATGTTTTTTTAAATGTCTGGGTGTGTCATTGCAAAGCTATAAGAACTGCAAGGAGCATGTGAGGATTGTGGTAGATAAGGTGAATAGTCAAATTCAGTTTATTGGGAAAGTGTGGTTCATCTGTAAAGAAGACAGCATATATGATGCTACTGCCACCTATTCTTTGATACTGCTAATGTTTGGTATTCACACCAGAGCAGATTAAAGGCAAACATGGCAGCAGTTCATAAGTGGATTGCTAAATTAGACACCGGTAGGTTCAAACATGTAGGTATTACAGAGATGGTAAAGGAACTCAAATGGGGGGGGTCCCTGGAGGGTAGGCAACATTCTTTTCAAGTAAACACTGTTCAGAAAATTTGAAGAACTGGCGTTTGAAGTGGACTGCAGAAAGAGTCTGCTGCTACCAACACAACTTTTGCATAAGGATCACTGATATAAGATATGATAAATTAGAACTTAGGCATATAGACAGTTTTTTTATTTTTTATTTTTTTCTCTCTCCCCCCCCCCCCCCCCCCCCTTGATCTATTTGCGACTGGAGCATGTAGTGTCCAGTAATGGCACAGGGTGTCCTCCACTGCACACCGTACAGTGGTTTGTAGAGTATGTATGTATGTATGTATGTATATGTGGAAGCTTTCTCCTCAGCAGGTATGTGTGCCGTTAGTCTGCCATGCATGGCCACCAATCCTATGCCTCCTTCGATGATTCCTTTGCTCACCAGTATGGGGTGCGTCCATCTTCTGTTACCTGGTGGAATCCACTTTCGGCACTTGCTCCAGGAGCTTAACTTCACACTACCTGCAACTTTCCTGGTGGGTGTGAACCCTTCACCACCTTGGCTCCACGAAGCAGACCTTGTTGACCTTGGCTTTCATTTGCTTCCTAAGGACACTCCTCCAGCCTTGCTATATCGCCTTCAGTTTAAGTGTTCGTATGGTACTTCACAGTAGCATGTTTGGGTACACTGATGGTTCTTGGGCTGGCCATGGTGTTAGGTGTGCCTTTTGTCATTGGCGCCCATGTCTTCCGATATGTGCTTCCAGCACACTGCTCAGTTTTTACAGCTGAGCTCTTCGCCCTGTATCAGGCCACTTAGTACATCCAGCGACACAGATTTTTCAATTCTGCCCTCTGCTCACACTCCCAGTACTCTTAAAGTGCAACAAACCCAGGAAAACTATCACTTGCTCACTCCTGATGGAGCCACTGTAATGTTCGTGGGTTCCTTGTCATGTTGCTCTGCTGCTGCAAAGGTTGCAGTCCTCGTACCTCAGCCCACTAGTTTCTGTATTTGCTCTAATGATCTGTGTTGCCATCTTGTCAGGTGGTGGTGTCCCTTTGGCATCGCCATTGATCCTCCATTCATGGGATTAAACTCGGGATTATTAAGCCTCTCTCAGTGGCTTGGATGACCTGCTTTCAGCCCTCCCTCCAGGATGGCATTTTAACTAGGTTGCATATTGGGCACTACCTTTTTAGCCATCGTCAATTGGTAAGTGGCACTGCTCACCACTTTGTACACATTAAGCCGAGTTTTAAGTGTCCGTCACTTCTTGATGGAATGCCCCTTTTATTTAATTTTTTTATTATTTTTTTTTAAACGTTTATGGTCCCAGTTTTAGCAAATGACATGCAGGCTGTCGACTGTGTTCTAATTTTTATCCATCAAAGCCATTTGTTTGTTTTGGCCCTCCGCTTCTGTATGGTGTTTTTCGTAGCCCTTTCTCCACGTCCCAGTTTTTAGCTGTCTTCTTATGTCTGTTTTCATGTTCTTCAGTGTCTTATTCTACACATCTTCCAAATTCAGTCTCAGCTACTTCATATTTATTTCAGTGGATGTAGTCTCTTTCAAAAATCAGTATTGGGTGATATTTAACTTGTCCAATTGCATAGTCAGTATAAATTTCACTCTACTAATTCCATAACATGTTCTACTGTAGAAGTGGAATGGGTAAGGAAAGTCTAGTTCAGTTAACTTTAATACAGAGTATTGACAGTTCCTTAATGACACTAGTGGCCAGAACTTCTAGTAATTGTTCCATTCCCTCTGTGATGAAACGCAACACAGTGCTGTGCTCATTGTCAAGCACATACTTGGACAAGATTTTTGTCAGTAAATGGCTGGTTTTCCATTTTGTGGATGTGCAGTGTTTGTGAAACTGTAAGAGATGTTTTGCTGTTAGAATTGTACTCAAATTCTTGATTACTGGTCCATGCATTGTGAAATGTAGATCTTATGCCTTCATTATTTTATAAACCCAATTAAATTTCCATTTTTGTCTCTTAATTAAAATAGTGCTGGTGTATTTCATATTACTTCATTTATAAATATTTAAGTGTTCATGTAAAGCAGATGTATGATTGTCAGTTGCTCAGATGAGTGTATATAGAATGATTAAAATGTTAGTCATTAACCTCCTTTCTTCCAGGTTGAGGAGCAAGACTGATACTTCCAATGTGTGGTCAGAAACGCTAATCTACTACTCACAATACAAACTAAAAGACATTGCAGATATTGCGAAAAAAATTGCATTTGCAGTCATGAACATTGAAAGTTCTAAATATCAGGTATGTTACTGTTCCATATTTTGGTATGTAAATAGTGTTCTCATAGCATTGGTAGTTATCTGAGCCCTGGTAAAGAATGTTTTATTTTATAATTTATTGTAGTATATTAAGCTATTTAACCACACGGCAATTGCTAAATTTAAAGCATTTTTTGGAAAAGGGAAAGAGAGGGGGATGAGAACAAGGCAAGAATAATAGATGCAAACTCCGGAAGGGGTTGTAAGTACAGTGGTTTGGTGTAGTACAAGATAAAGTTGACACATTGTGTCAGGATTAAGTGTGGTAGTTACTAGAAAAAACTGGGTGCAGCATTTTCAAGGGAGGTTGACAGCTATCTCTCTCCTGAGATTATAATTTCACTTAAATGTCAGGACTGTTTTAAAAAAGGCATTATAAATTGATGGGCTCAATAAAATGTTGGTAATATTAATTGAGCAATACCTGCATAACTTGATATACATGAACTGGTAAGAAGTATTGAAAAAATTTTGAGCAACATTTTGGTTTTGTTGTAATTAAAATGCTTAGGAATAAGTGATAGTGTTGCTGGTGCTAGTATTTGCAGAACATACTGAATCACTCTGCAGTAATAGAACAATTCAGGGAGTTAGTGGCCTCAAAGTGACCATGCACGGGCAACTAGCAACTCTGTAATGAACCAGAACGCAGGACACACTAATGCATAAAAGCTTGGGAGCTTTTAGAACTATGTGTAATCTTCAGTTAATGCATCATGCCTTGTGTGCCATTAACACTGCTATATTTCTCTTAATTTTCAGGCATTGTACCAAAAGTACTCCAGAAGCAAGTACCTGAAAGTGAGCACCCTTCCTGAGGTATCACCTGTTAACCTGAAGAGGATGACTAAACTTCTGTGATTTAGTTTTAAGGCACTACTCTGCTTTAATCCATAGTTTCTATGATTTTGTATGAAGTAACATAATGAACATTTTATATGATTGACTCCGAAATGATGAAACAAATTTCTGTCAACTTTGTACTGCGTGTAAATGTGTAAATGTAATATTTGGAATAGCGTGTGTGTGGTAATGTGAACTTTCTAACAGTGTAGTTTTATAATTTTAGAAAACTACTTTGTCTCAGCCCAGTGTATTTGTGACCTTATTTTACTGTACAGTCTGTAATAAATAAAGTACGAACTAGAGAATTGGCATTAAATACTTTCATCCCAGCTCTGACAAAAGGAACTGAAAAATCTTAAACTTGAACAAAGGCCAGTGAGAAAGTTCATGGAAATGAGTCTGAGTTCCAGAAAATATTCATAGATCATTATTAACTGTAAATTTTTCTCCCACCAACACTGCTTATTGGCAGTGTTCCGGTCAGTAACGGAGGAAATATAGCTTTGGTATTGAAAGAAACTTATTTTTGCTATTTGATCATAGACTGAACAATACTATAATCTAAAATCTCAGTATTATTTCTAGTAGCCAGAAGACCTCTTCCTTAAAATTTAATAACTCCCATGGAGGCCCGGGAAAAGAATAGGCCTCCGGTATGTTCTGCCAGTCGTAAAAGGCAACGAAAAGGAAAAAACCACTAATAGGGCTAACCCCCCCCCCCCCTTTTAGTGTGATCAGTTGGTTCAGGACACAACTAAATAAGCCTTGGACAAGCGCCATCATGGACAGGAACGACGCTTGAACCCTATGTCCGCCCACAATGGTAACGACACTGCTAGCCAACTGGAAAATGATTTAAATCCAAATAGAGGTGTTTTGCAGGATATGCTTCCTACAACCACCCTAGAAGGAAAACAAAGACAGAGGATGAGATGGTAAGATGGAGTTAAGACACCTCATGTTCTGTTATTACCAAGCAACAAACCTAGGAACCAACACAACTGGATACAGATCACAAGTATACACAACATTTATTACCAGATGCCCAGAATTAAAATTTTTAACAGAACGACGACTAGCTGATCAGATTGGTGGTGGTGGTGGTGGTGGTGGTGGTGGTGGTGGTGGTGGTGGTGGTGGTGGTGGTGGTCGTCTTCAGTCCTGAGACTGGTTTGATGCAGCTCTCCATGCTACTCTATCCTGTGCAAGTTTCTTCATCTCCCAGTACATACTACAAGCTACATCTTCATGAATCTGTTTAGTGTATTTATCTCTTGGTCTCCCTCTAAGATTTTTACCCTCCACGTTGCCCTCCAATGCTAAATTTGTGATCCCTTGATGCCTTGGAACATGTCCTACCGACCGGTCCCTTCTTTTTGTCAAGTTGTGTCACAAACTCCTCTTCTCCCCAATTCTATTCAATACCTCCTCATTAGTTACGTGATCTATCCATCTAATCTTCAGCATTCTTCTGTAGCACCACATTTAGAAAGCTTCTATTCTCTTCTTGCCCAAACTATTTTGTCGTCCATGTTTCACTTCCGTACATAGCTACACTCCATACAAATACTTTCAGAAACGACTTCCTGACACTTAAATCTGTACTCGATGTTAACAATTTCTCTTCTTCAGAAACTCTTTCCTTGCCATTGCCAGTCTACATTTTATATCATCTCTACTTCGACTATCATCAGTTATTTTGCTCCCCAAATAGCAAAACTCCTTTACTACTTTAAGTGTCTCATTTCCTAATCTAATTCCCTCAGCATCACCCGACTTAGTTCGACTACATTCCATTATCCTCGTTTTGCTTTTGTTGATGTTCATCTTACATCCTCCTTTCAAGACACTGTCCATTCCATTCAACTGCTCTTCCAAGTCCCTTGCTGTCTCTGACAGAATGACAATGTCATCGGCGAACCTCAAAGTTTTCATTTCTTCTCCATGGATTTTAATACCTACTCCGAATTTTTCTTTTGTTTCCTTTACTGCTTGCTCAATATACAGATTGAATAACATCGGGGAGAGGCTACAACCCTGTCTCACTCCCTTCTCAACCACTGCTTCCCTTTCATGTCCCTCGACTCTTATAACTGCCATCTGGTTTCTGTACAAATTGTAAATAGCCTTTCGCTCCCTGTATTTTACCCCTGCCACCTTCAGAATTTGAAAGAGAGTATTCCAGTCAACATTGTCAAAATCTTTCTCTAAGTCTACAAATGCTAGAAACATAGGTTTGCCTTTTCTTAATCTTTCTTGTAAGATAAGTCGTAAGGTTAGTATTGCCTCACATGTCCCAACATTTCTACGGAAGCCAAACTGATCTTCCCCGAGGTCCGCTTCTACCAGTTTTTCCATTCGTCTGTAAAGAATTTGCATTAGTATTTTGCAGCTGTGACTTATTAAACTAATAGTCTGGTAATTTTCACATCTGTCAACACCTGCTTTCTTTGGGATTGGAATTATTATATTCTTCTTGAAGTCTGAGGGTATTTGGACTGTCTCATACACCTTGCTCACCAGATGGTAGAGTTTTGTCAGGACTGGCTCTCCCAAGGCTGTCAGTAGTTCTAAAGGAATGTTGTCTACTCCCGGTGCCTTGTTTCGACTCAGGTCTTTCAGTGCTCTGTCAAACTCTTCACGTAGTATCTTGTCTCCCATTTCGTCTTCATCTACATCCTCTTCCATTTCCGTAATATTGTCCTCAAGTACATCGCCCTTGTATAAACCCTCTATATATTCCTTCCACCTTTCTGCTCTCCCCTCTTTGCTTAGAACTGGGTTTCCATCTGAGCTCTTGATATTCACATATCCGTGTAATAATAAAAAATAACAGGATACCCCAGTCAGAATTAGAAAACATCAAACAACAAGTACAGCAAATACTGGAACAAAATAATGTGAAATCAGAAGAAGAAGAAAATACAGTAATGGACTCACACATCCCAGAGCAAACAAAGAACAACACGCATCAATTAAACAGTCAGAGGAAAACGAAATCTTAAGACCAGAACAAGTACAAATAGAACACGAAGTGACACATGTTAGATATAGAAGAAAAATTTCAGCTGACATATATTGAATACAAAGACACAAACACAGACATTAGACCATTCTTGCATAGACCGCCAAATAACCCAAAAGTCGAAACAACAACAATAAAAACTGTCAACACAATCATACACAACAAAATAAATGAAAACACAACTATGGAAGAGTTACAACTACTGGTTTATATAGGAGCACTCACTACACTAAATATACACACTAGGCAGAGATCAGAACCAACCAACACACAGAAGAAACCCACAAAACCAGCATGGCAACACAGGCTACAGATCAGAATAGAAAAACTGAGAAGACATTGGACAGCTAACACAATTTATAAGACTTCAAATGTCAGAAAACAAACTAAAAAGGTTAGGTAAAATCTCGCAACAAGAAGCGATACAGCAATTACATGAAAAGGAGCAGAAATTACAAGCATTGGCAAAAAGACTTAGAAGATACAAAAAAAAGTGAAAATAGAAGGAAACAAAACCAAACATTCAACACAAACCAGAAGAAATTTTACCAGACAATAGATAACACACAAATTAAAATAGACAATCCACCAAACATAACAGACATGGAACACTTCTGGAGCAACATATGGGCAAACCCGGTACAACATAACAGGCATGCACGGTGGATAGAAGCAGAAACAGACACATACAAGATGATACCAAAAATGCCTGAAGTGATAATTTTGCAACATGAAGTCACCAAAGCAATTAATTCCACTCACAATTGGAAAGCCCCTGGAAAAGATAAAATAGCAAATTTCTGGCTAAAGAAGTTCACCTCAACACATTCACATCCAACTAAATTATTTAACAGTTACATTGCAGACCCATACACATTCCCTGATACACAAATCTTACATGAAACCTAAAGATCAAGCAGACACAGCAAACCCAGCTAAATACCACCCCATAACATGCCTACCAACAATATACAAAATATTAACTTCAGTCATTACACAGAAATTAATGACACATACAACACACAACAAAATTATAAATGAAGAACAAAAAGGCTGTTACAAAGGAGCACGAGGATGTAAAGAGCAACTGATAATGGATGCAGAGGTGACATATCAAGCTAAAACTAAACAAAGGTCGCTACACTATGTATACATTGATTACCGAAAAGCTTTTGATAGTGTACCCCACTCATGGTTACTACAAATATTGGAAATATACAAAATAGATCCTAAATTGATACAGTTTCTAAACATAGTAATGAAAAATTGGAAAACCACACTTAATATCCAAACAAATTTAAATAATATCACATCACAGCCAATACAGATTAAGTATGGAATATACCAAGGAGACTCATTAAGTCCTTTCTGGTTCTGCCTTGCTCTGAACCCACAATCCAACATGCTAAATAATACAAATTATGGATATAATATTACTGGAACATACCCACACAAAATCACACATTTGCTATACATGAATGATATAAAACTACTGGCAGCAACAACTCAACCAATTACTAAAGATAACAGAAGTATTCAGCAATGATATAAATATGGCTTTTGGAACAGACAAATGTAAGAAAAATAGCATAGTCAAGGAAAACACACCAAACAAGAAGATTACATATTGGATAACCACAGCGACTGCATAGAAGCGATGGAAAAAACAGATGCCTATAAATATCTAGGATACAGACAAAAAATAGGAATAGATAATACAAATATTAAAGAAGAACTAAAGAAAAATATAGACAAAGACTAACAAAAATACTGAAAACAGAATTGACAGCAAGAAACAAAACAAAAGCTATAAATACTTATGCTATACCAATATTGGCCTACTCATTTGGAATGGTAAAATGGAGTAACACAGACCTAGAAGCACTCAATACACTTACATGATCACAATGCCACAAATATAGAATACATCACATACATTCAGCAACAGAAAGATTCACATTAAGCAGAAAGGAAGGAGGAAAGGGATTTATCGACAAAAAAAACCTATATTATGGACAGGTAGACAATTTAAGAAAATTCTTTCTAAAACGAGCAGAAACTAGCAAAATACACAAAGCAATCACTAATATAAGTACATCGGCTACACCATTGCAATTTCATAACGACTTCTACAACCCTTTAGATCACATGACATCAACAGATACAAAGAAAGCAAATTGGAAAAAGAAAACACTACATGGCAAGCACCCGTATCATCTAACACAGCCACACATAAATCAAGATGCACCCAACACATGGCTAAGAAAAGGCAATATATACAGTGAGACGGAAGGATTCATAATTGCAATACAGGATCAAACAATAAACACCAGATATTACAGCAAGCATATTATTAAAGATCCCAATACCACAACAGATAAATGCAGACTTTGCAAACGACAAATAGAAACAGTAGATCACATCACAAGTGGATGTACAATACTAGCAAATACAGAATACCGCAGAAGACATGACAATGTAGCAAAAATAATACAACAACAACTTGCCATACAACATAAACTAATAAAATACGTTCTCACATACAAGTATGCATCACAAAATGTACTGGAGAATGATGAATACAAATTATACTGGAACAGAACCATTATAACAGATAAAACAACACCACATAACAAACCTGACATCATACTCACCAATAAAAAGAAGAGATTAACACAACTAATTGAAATATCCATACCCAATACAACAAATATACAGAAGAAAACAGGAGAAAAAATTGAAAAATACATTCAACTGGCTGAGGAAGTCAAGCACATGTGGCATCAGGATAAAGTTGACATTATACCAATTATACTATCAACTACAGGAGTCATACCACACAATATCCACCAGTACATCAACGCAATACAGCTACATCCAAACGTATATATACAACTACAGAAATCTGTAATTATTTATGCATGTGCAATTACCCGAAAGTTCCTAAATGCAATGTAACATATACCGTACAGTTAAAAGGAAGTCACACTTGATCAAGGTCTGTGTCACTTTCCATTTTTAACCAGACGTAACGTCTGAGAAAGGAAAGAAATAATAATAATAATAGTAGGCATGTGGTATGGTAAGGAAATTATATAGGTGGAGCATAGATGAATGGGAATCATTATAGTGACAGTATGGGCAGCAAAAGGGGAAATTCACTAATATAAACAACATTGATGAAGGACAGATTGTTATGGGCTAGTGTCTGGAACAAGTATCTTGGTAACTGTGAAGCTGATTGGTTGTTGATGTTCTGTTGTTATCATCTACGTGAAATTTCTGTAAGTGATTGAAGGATGGTGAGGATAAGCCAAGATGATGATGGGTGTCCAATCCTCATCACAGTATGTGGGCTTCAGAAGCTTGCCTGCTCCTCAGAATGGAATAGGTGGTGATCTATGGCAGATATGATGAGAGTAGACTGTTGGTCCAGGCACCAGTGATCCTGAGTAAACTGGTCAGTGCATGTTGTTGAACATGGGGCTATGCAGCAGCTGACCCCTGTGTATTCCCATGTAGACTCAATGACACCCAATTAAGACTGCAGTGCATACAGTCATCCAGGCAAATCTATGTATTGCAGAATTCCTGTTGTATTTTGTTCAAAAAGTGGACAAACATTTCAAACAAGTGGTCATCTTTCAGCTCACCATTTTCACCACCACCCCTCCCCTCCCCTCCTCCAGGGACTCACCGCTCTTCAGTGAGAATGTGCTCGGCGACCACGGGGCTCAAGCCCTTGCAGCACTGCTTCTCTTTCTGTGCTGCTTGTCTCCTCTTCTACTGTTCTTTTCCCCTCTCTTGAGGATATGTCTCGTGCCTCCATGGGATCCTGAAGCTCATTTGCGTTGGTTTGTGCTGCTCTCTCCCTGTGCCACTCTCTCTCTGTCTCTTCCTTTCCTTCACCTCCCTGCGTGTGCCTGACTGCCACCCATGCGTTTTATGCGTAGCAGGAGACTGGGTAATGGGCCCCAGAATGACATGTAGGGCCCGTATGTACCTCCTGGTACTGACCAGGCCCAGGGAGGGGTGATTGCCTGCACTGTTACCTTTCTCCCCTGCCCATTGGTCTCTCTGTCTGTCGTTTGGGAGGCGTGACCTAAGGTGAGGACAATCACCTAAGGCAGGGGGCTCCCCTTTGGAGGGCCCCTGGCTGGAAGGAGTGTGCCATTGGGGACACTGGCAATTGTGGGGGACTTCTTCCCAATGACTGATTTTTCCATCTCTTTCTCAGTGCTTCACATAAAAGAAAGTGGAATGAGGCTCCTGCCTCAATGTCTCTTCCTGTTGCGCCTCGATATCTAGTCGTCTCACATTTAAACAAAAACCAGACTTTTGCTACTGTTAACCCCTTTGTTATACAGGAAGGTGTGGATTGCATCACCGACCCTGTGAAGTCATGCTCTTGTCTCCGCAATGGAACTCTGCTTTTGGAAATTGATAGTGCTCTTCAGGCCCAGAAACTAGTTAAGGCCCAAATCCTCCACAATATCCTATAAAAGTGGAGGCTTACAGGACACTTAACTTGTCCTGTGGGATTGTCTATACGTGGCTGTTGGATGGTTTAATGGAGGACGAAGTAATTAATTATCTATTGGATCAGGGCATTTCTGCTGTTTGAGTTATGAAGAAGGAAGCTGCCAATTTGGTGCTCACTCGTACGTTGTTCCTGACTTTCGATCAGTTAATGCTTCCTACCAAGATAAAGCCAGGCTATGAAGTCATTTCTTACATTCCCAATCCATTGCAGTGTTATATCTGCCACTAGTTTAATCATACCAGCACGTCATGTAAAAACACACCTTTCCCCTGCTGCATCAATTGTAATCGAGGACATGCTGCTGCTGCTGCTTCTCCTCATTCTTGTCCCGTCAGTCAGGACAAGCGGGCTGTTCAGGAGATAAGGGTGAAGGAAAAGGTAGCTTTTCCTGTAGCCCGGAAACTGTTGGTGAGCTGTAAACCGAATGTCCCTTCATCAGGAAGCGACAGCACCATGTTAGCCTCTTCCTGTCGCACAAAAAACATAGCTATGCTAACTTGTGAGTTAGAGTTCAGTTTGATGGTGACAGTCACCTCGCCTTAAAGCTGACACTCTCTCCCACTTCCTGGGTTGTAGATTCTTCTACCTGCTCTTCACCCTCACTGGTGAAGACTGTTGCAACGCAGCCAGCGAACCGTCAATTCAAAAAGGATTATTCCCGAAATGATTTCTTGCATACCACGAGTTTGCAGCTGTCATCCAAAGGCAAACAGTCTTCTCCCTCTCAACTCGTCGGCCCTCTCGACTCGTTGGCTCTCTCGACTTGTCAGTTCTCTTAGACCCGTCAGTCCATTTCAACTGACTGACACCGGGGAAGCTCCATTGACCCCTCTGAGTTAATGGACGAAGATCCTCCACCTGTGGTTTCCAGTGGCCGTCCTCCCTCGATGGCTCGCCCTATGTGACCATCGAGGTGAGTGTTTCTTATTCCTTCACCAGCGTTCCTAAATTTTTATGGACCTCTTACAATGGAATATCCATCGCCTTTGGTCTAACAGGGCGGACCTCCAGCTGCTCCTGCGATCACAATGCCCACTTGTAGTCTGTCCCCAAGAAACCAAGCTATGTCCTCAAGACCATGTTGCTCTTTTCCATTTCACTTCGCTGCAGGTGAACCTTCCCCTTACAGCAGGGATTCCTGCTCATGGTGGGGTCATGCTGCTTATATGAGATGATGTTTTGTCATTGTCCTATCCCCTTGCACACCCGCCTGCAAGCTGTTGCTGCCCGTGTTTTCCTTCCCGAATTTATCTTTTCCCTCTGCACCATTTATATCCCTTCATCTTCTGCTGTCACTAGGGCAGACCTGATGCAGCTTGTTGCTCAGCTTTCTCCACCCTTTCTGCTCCTCAGTGACACAAAAGCCCATCATCCTCTTTGACGCTCCTTTCGCCTGCCCGAGAGGTTCTCTTTTTGGCTTTTGTGCTCTTTCCGATACTTACTCGAGTGACCACTTCTCTTGTGTGACTCGCCGGTACAGTCGTACTCTGCCACAGTGGCCTGCTCATTGGAAATTCTCTCTTGCTGACTGGAGGCTCTATTCCTCCTTGGTAGACTTTGACGAATGGCCATTTCCCAGCTGTGATGATCAGGTCAAGCACCTCGTGGACATTATTCTCTTGGCTGTTGAATCCTCTGTCCGCCCTACTCCTACTCCTACTCCTACTCCTACTCTTACTCCTCCCCGTTGGGTCGTGGTCCCTTGGTGGACTGTGGAGTACAGCAATGCGATTCATGCCCGACGACATGTGCTTTGTGTCTTTCACAGTTAATGAACTGCATCCACTACAAGCAACTACGTGCGTGGTGCCATTGCACTATCAAGGAAACCAAGAAAGCATGCTGTTTTTCCTTCACCAGCTCGTTCAACAGTTTTACTCCAGCCTCTCTCATTTGGGGTGGCCTGCACCAGCTTTCCGGGACTACTGCCCACTCCCTAATCCCCGGGCTGACTGTGGCGGGAAACATCATAGTTGACCCTGTTGATGTTTCCAATGCTTTGGGCTGGTACTTTGCAGAAGTTTAAAGCTCCACCCACTACCATCCTGCCTTCCTTTCTTGGAAACAGGCAGAGGCGGCTTGCACAATCTCTTTGAATCGAGAATGCTACAATACTCCCTTTACTATGAGGGAGCTCAAGCATGCTCTCTCCTCATCCAGGTCTTCTGCTCCTGGGCCTGATACAATCCATGTCCTCATGCTGCAGAATCTTCCTGCTGTGGGAAAACGCTTTCTCCTCAATACCTACAACCGTGTATGGACTGACAGTGTATTTCCCACTCTTTGGCATGAAGCTACTATCATTCGTCTAAGTAAACCTGGTAGAGATAAATATCTTCCTTCCAGCTATCATCCAATTTCCCTTACCATCTGCGTTTGTAATGTGATGGAACACATGATCAATGGTTGATTAGTGTGGTGGCTGAAGTCACACCATCTTCTCACTAACACTCATTGTGGGTTCCAAAAGTGCTGCTCAGCAGTTGATCATCTCGTCACCCTGTCGGTGTTCGTCATGAATAATTTTCTGCAGAACCGTCAAACGGTGTCCGTGTTCTTTGATTTGGAGAAAGCCTATGATACCTGCTGGCAGACAGGCATTCTACGTACTGCACGCACATGGGGCCTTCGCAGTCATCTTCCCACTTTAATCTGTGAATTTTTAACAGACAGAGTTTTATGGGTATGTGTGGGTTCCTCCTTATCCCACATGTTTTTGCAGGAGAACGGGATGCCTCAGGACTCCGTATTGAGTGTCGTCCTCTTCACCATAACCATCAACCCAATTATGGACTGCCTTCCAGCAGGCATTTCCGCCTCTCTTTCTGTTGGCGACTCTGCTATTTATTGTAGCTACCAGTGGATGTGTTTCCTGCAACGCTGTCTTCACCGTCGTCTGGACCATCTCTATTCATGGAATGTAATAAGTGGTTTCCTCTTTTCTGCTACCAATCAGTTTGCGTCAACTTCTGGTGGTAAAAGGCGTTTCTTTCATCACCCTTAAGACTGGACCAAAATGCTCCCCTGTTCATGAATGCAACGAAGTTCTTAGGGCTTACATTCAATAGGAAACTCAGTTGGTCTCCCACATGTCCTACACTGCACCCAGTCCCTCAATGTCCTTCGTGTATTGAGTTGTACCTCTTAGGGAGCTGACTGGGCTGTTCTCCCGCACCTCTATCAATCTCTTGCCTGCTTCAGGTTGGATTATGGATGCAGTGTCTTCTCCTCTGCATGGCCGTCTGTCTGTCTTATGCTGTCTAAATACAATCCACCATTTGGGGATCCATCTCATCACTGATGCCTTCCATACTAGCCCAGTCCATACGCAGAAGGCAGTGAACTACAACTCTCATATCAGCGCGACATCATACTCAGTAGGTATGCATGTCGGCTTTCTTCCATCCCAGCCCACCCAACTTTTGACCCTTTTTTTTAATGACATTCTTGACTGCCAATATGAGATGTACATTTCTTCTCTGCGGCCTCCCGGCGTCCTCTTTCATCACCTGCTTCAGCAGCTGCAGTTCACACTACCTGCCACCTTCCGAATGGGTGAGAGCCCCTTACCACCTTGGCTTCAGGCACACGTTTGTGTTCATTTTGACCTCAGCTCATTCCCAAAGGATTCAACTCCCGAGCTGACCCATCGCTGCAAATTTCTCAAACTTCACTCACAACTTGCCGATAGCATAGTTTTGTACACTGATGGCTCCAAGTCCACCCTCGGTGTTGGCTGTGCTTTTGTCATCAGGGATGATAAGTTTCAACACTGGCTTCTCGACCAGGGCACAATTTTTACTGCAGAGCATTTTGCCTTCTATCAGGTTGTTCCCTACGTCTGGAAGCACCAGCTCACTTGCTGTGTGATCTGCTCTGACTTCCTCAGTGCCCTTCAGTCTGGATGATCCAGATCCAGTCCACCCCACCGTTCGAAGGATCCAGGACTGCCTCCATTTGTTACCGGATGGGGGAGCCCAATTGATGTTCGTGTGGGTTCCTGGCCATCTTGGTGTGCCTGAAAATGATGCTGCAGCCAAGGCTGCAGTCCATCTCTGTTGGCCCGCCTCTTACTCTGTTCCCTCGCAAGATATTCGTATTTTTTTCTATTGGCGTATCAGACACTTTGGCATGACCATTGCTTTTCCCTTCATGGTAACAATCTCAGGGAAGTCAAACCTCTCTCAAAAGCCTGGTTGAATTCCTCCCAGCTGTCTCGCCGTTAGGAAGTAATGTTAGCTCAGTTTCGAATAGGTCTCTGCTGCTTTAGTCACCACCACTTGTTGAGTGGCAACCCTGCAGCCAGCTGTCCTTTCTGTAGTCAGCCATTAAGTCAGACATTTCCTGATCCTCTGTGCCTATTTTAGCCACTTACAGCTCAGGGTCGCGCTGCCGCCTGCTTTGCCGGACATTTTAGTGGATGACGTGCGAGCTGTGGCTTGTGTTTTAAGTTTTTTTAAAAAAAGCAGTAATATGACAAAAGAGATTTGATTTCTACCTGGTGACTCAGTGTCTTGTTGATGTATTTTAGATACTCTTCCGTAACGTGTTGACATTTTACATTTGTCTTTTCTTCCTTTCTGTATTGGACCTCGAAATGCTTTTTAACTCTTGCGATCCCAGCATTCTATGGTTCTATAATGGGCTCTTATGACCTTAGATGTTTTGCGCCCTAAGGAAAAAAAAAAAGAAAAAGAAACCGGCTCATTAGTTTCACTATTTGGAATAAGAAATTCAAAGATGCTAACAGACATGGTGTGTCTTTGTAACATTTAAATGTATTGTGCCTAGACAGCGGCTTGAGAGTGAGAAATAAAAAGAAACTATGGAGAATGTAAGTTAAGAATATCATCATATATAACATATACATAGTAGTAAAGTTATGAATGCAAATATACAGCAATTTTGAATAATGAGGTGCACAGAGCCATTTGCTGCAGCTTTTACAGTGCATGACTACCTCCTTCACATGTTCTAAAACTTTGGAGCTCAAGAATCACAGAAATTATGGTTTCTCACACTTTCCCATTTGTTTCTTAGGCAACTGTCAGGATGTGGCATTGTGTATTTCCTGTTATTGGACCGAGAAATTGTAGCAATCTTCATTGTTTGCTGAAACCTTGTGGAAATTTTTGCTCAGTTGACACTCCCACTAAATATTAAAATTTCTACCTTTCAGTTATTTGGTTTGTATTTCCAGTTAATTTCTTACACAATATTGATTCATTTACTCTGACTTTAAAGAGCAGCTCAGATGTTTTTGTGGTACTAGTGAATATTCTGTTTTAAGGGTGAGACATAAATAGCCATTCAATTTGAAATGTCTACAGGTTCTCCTTTGTTGTATTAAAGGACAATTGCTTGTTTTAGATTTTCATTTCCAGGATGGTACCGCATTGAACATATGGTCTGTTCACACACTTTCCTTTTGTTATTGTATTTTCCAACAATGCCACCAGACAACTCTTCAGTATCAGTTCACCCTTTTTATGCTAATTTTAGTAATTTGTGGAAGATACTGTTGTTTCTTAGTTGCAAGGTAGCAGTCCTCAGATATATTAAAAAATGTTGTTCAGTGCCATCTTAGTGTTGCTGCAGCCGGAACAATGCTTTTCTGTAAACTAAACTTAAATGTGAAAAGGTTAGTTGCATGTCAGTGCTAAGTAATATTCTGTCTCCCCTTTTCTTTGATTTTAATTTTGTTTATTATGTTACATTGCAAATTACATTACATTGTGTCTTATGGGAGTAAATAATAAGAATTTCAGATGAATATCTACAATTTATCATGATTTCATGTTTTGTTTATCCAGGAGACATTATACTGCCCCCTGGCTTTGTAGTGAGACACATGGAAATGTTTGTTACTGCGGAGTCACTAATGTGACACACTCACTGAACTATATACATATTTCACAAGATTTATCACTGTTAAGTTGTGCAGTTACTTAATTGTTTTTCACATGATTTGTCTGCTGGTCTTAATTCAGTTTTGTAATGGATGAATGTATATTTTTCATTTGTATCTTGAGACGCCTGAAATCACCTAGTCCTGGTAACATTTGCTTTACATGGTTCCCCCACATGGGCAATGTGCAACAGGAAACCCAGGAAAACTGTGCCAGAGTCCTTGGTCATATCACTGGCTTAACATTGCCATACTATCATATTTGTCCAACAGATAAACATGTCACAAATAATGAAAATTAGACATAATTAAATTACATAAATGTTGGTCACAAATACTGAATGTTCGTCCCTTTTGGACTCTGTTATGTAGTTCATGTTGAAACTGTTAGACACACCTGGTGGTGTGCAAGTTCTCCGAATGGAAGGAATACACATTATGTGACCTACTGCGTATTTATTGTTAATCAAAAGCATTTTACTTGCACATTCTGTCCTGCTGTATTTTTACATAATGTTCAATTGGTGTTGTCTGAACGGTCATTTTTCTGTATCGTACAATCACACAATATTCCGTTCTTTTCTACCTCTTATCTGCAATAATCAGGCTTCTCTCTCTTTATTTATTTCTTTTTTTTTTAAATATGACACATCAATCCTTTAGAAATTTTACATTATTCATTTACATTCTTTATATTATAAAAATCCATTGCACAGCACATATTCTGTTCTGTTCCTTCAACTTGTGTGTGTGTGTGTGTGTGTGTGTGTGTGTGTATAAAAACTGATTTTGATTTATTGCCTTGCTTGCCAAGCCATTGCTACCCGATCAATTGATCTTATATTGGGCATTAGCTAGATGTTGGCATACTCTCCAATAAATACTTTTACTTTTCAAATAGCTGTCATATAAAATTCACTCCTATGGGACTACAGTGTAGTTTCCTCGTAGTAAACAATATTTCGTGTTTTGCATATCCAAGTAAAAAAAATTGTGACTGTTTTTCATGCTTAAAGAGAAGCTAAGTTTACATACAAAAACGTATGTTTTAGCGGGTTAAGAATTCATTTAAGCACATTTTAGTGCCGATATCTAAGTCACTCATGATGTTGGCACTCGCGTATTTGCTCATTATTTTTAAAATATTACAATTTTTCTCTGAGATTCTCTCAGGGTTCTAACTCTTTGATTAGAAGTACATGTTATATACCAAGCAATGTGAAAAATAAAGCCTGTATTCAAGGTTCTATTCCCCTTGCACAAATTATCCTCTTTACTACTATTACTGTGAAAAATACAATAAAATTATTCGGTCTTTCACTGGTTCTCAAAAAAAAAAAAAAAAAAAAAAAAAAAATATTTAAGCTACACTGTCAGTTTGACACAAGTTTTTACATCTTGCACACAGTTCATGCTTGAAGCAAGTCTTCAACTTTGAAACAATCATATTTAATAATTATTTTCTATTAAATACACTATGCGATCAAAAGTATCCAGACACCCCCAAAAACATAAGTTTTTCATATTAGGTGCATTGTGCTGTCACCTACTGCCAGGTACTCCATATCAGCGACCTCAGTAGTCATTAGACATCGTGAGAAAGCAGAATGGGGCACTCCGCGGAACTCACGGACTTCGAATGTGGTCAGGTACTTCGGTGTCACTTGTCATACATCTGTATGTGAGATTTCCACTCTCATAAACACTCCTACGTCCACTGTTTCTGATGTGATAGTGAGGTGGAAATGTGAAGGGACACGTACAGCACAAAAGCGTACAGGCCGACTTCATCCATTAATTGACAGAGACCACCAACAGTTGAAGAGGGTCATAATTTGTAATAGGCAGACATCTACCCAGACCATCACACTGGAATTCCAAACTGCATCAGGACCCACTCCAAGTACTATGACAATTGGGTGGGAGGTGAGAAAACTTGGATTTCATGGTCAAGCAGCTGCTCATAAGCCACATATCACACCAATAAAAGCTGAACAATGCCTCGCTTGGTGTAAGGAGTGTAAACATTGGATGATTGAACAGTGGAAAAACATTGTGTGAAGTGAAGAATCATGGCGCACAATGTGGCGATCCAATACCAGGGTGTGGGTTTGGGAGATGCCCGGTGAACATAATGTTCCAGCATGTGTAGTGCCAACAGTAAAATTCAGAGGTGGTGGTGTTTTGGTGTGGTCACATTTTTCTTGAAGGGGGCTTGCACCTCTTGTTGTTTTGTGTGGCACTATCACAGCAAAAACCTACATTGATGTTTTAAGCACTTTCTTTACTTCCCATTGTTGAAGAGCAATTCGGGGATGGTGATTGCATCTATCAACACCATCGAGCACCTGTTCATAATGCGCAGACTCTGGCAGAGTGGTCACACAACAATCCCTGTAATGGACTGGCCTGCACAGAGTCCTGACCTGAATCCTATAGAACACCACTGGCGTGTTTTGGTACGCTGACTTCATGCCAGCTCTCACCGATAGACATAGATACCCTTCCTCAGTGCAGCACTGCATCAAGAATAGGCTGCCGTTTGCCAAGAAAGCTTCCAGCACCTGATCGAACATATGCCTTGCGAGAGTGGAAGCTGTCATCAAGGCTAAGGGTGGGCTAATATCACACTGAATTCCTGCATTACTGATGGAGAGCGCCACAAACTTGTAAGTCATTTTCAGCCAGGTGTCCGGGTACTTTTGATCACATGGTGTATCATTTAACAGATGTCTCAACTTATGGCTAGCTATGCTTACATTCTAACACAAAGATACTAGTTTTGTAATACTACTATTTACACCTTATTACTGCCCTGTGAGTGGGTATAGACCCTTTACTCTTCTTTTTTGTGGGTGTGCTAGTAAATAACTGCACCCATACGGTAGTTTTACCACTTCAAATGGCCTTGAATATGTGAGCTGTCATTTGCTATTTTGTTTCTGTGCAGTGGACAATTTTGGATCATGTCTCACCAATACCAAATCCCCTATGCTATGTTTTTTGTTATTTCTTACAGATGGATCATATTTTTGTTTTCTCTTCTGGATATACCTAGTCAGGTTGCCCAGCACATCTTTAACTCTTTCTTCCTTCATCGTTTCCTTTCTTGGTAAGTGTGCCAGTGGTGTAAGACACTCGTTTTTTACACAATCTTTACGTTTAATTACTTCCACAGCTGCATATCCTGTAGCTGAATGTGTCATCATATTGTGAATTTCTTCATAACATGGTATTAAATCTGCCCCCTTTAAATGTTGTGCAGGTATATACATCCATATAAATTTGTTCATCTCTTTAAAGCTTCGTTCAATGAAACTTGCTTCCAGATGGAATTTTGATACCAAGACATGTTGTATTCCCTGTTTCCTGCAGTAATTTTTCCACATGTGCTCAGTGAAATACATTGTATTATCTGTCTCAATGGTTTCTGGCTTCCCTTCGTTTGGTAGGTATTCTGTCCCTATTTTTTGAACGATACCCCTTGCTGTGAATGTTCTCATAGAGTAAATCTGGAGATATTTTGTGATGATGTCGTATACAGCTAATACATAAATTAGCCCTTCTCTGGCCTCTGGGTAAGGACCTGCTACATCCAGCGATACCAATTGAAGTGGTTTTTCTGGTATGATGGGGTGTAATTGAAACTGCGTAGGCACATTGTTGTGCTTTGCCTTCTGACAAACCACACAAGTTCTGATTGTCGCATGGATTTGTTTTTTCATCCATGGGAAGTAACAGTACCTCCCAAGGAAGTCTGCAAAACCTCCCAATGCCTACATAACCCATGTCAAGTGTGTATGCCACACTATGCCTGTTATAGACTGGCTGGGCACACACACACACACACACACACACACACACACACACACACACACACACCACTCGTCTTCAGATACTTCCCTTCTGTCAAACAGCACCCCATCACCTACCTTATAGTTCTGCTGATATTTACTGTTGTCAGCTCTGATATCCTGTATAATTCCTCCCCATACGGGGTCCACACTTGTAAATGTTGTATGTTTTTATTCAAATACAGAAAATTTTTTTCTGTGCCCTTGATCTCTGACAACAGTACTTTACATTCTGTGGATTTCTCCAGGAGCTCCAATAATTCAGGAATTCAGGTAACTCTACAGGTAGTTGGTAGTTGCAATAATGCATTGGCTACTATATTGTCCTTTTCTTTGATATACATAATTTTGATGTGGTATTCTTGTAACGTCAGCATACAACTTTTCAATCTGGTGTGGAACAGCTTGTAGACATTAAAAGCTTAAGGCTTGATGGTCGTTATATATGCAAATTTCTTTGCTGTATACACATAATAATGGAATTTCTTTATTGCCCACACTACCGCAAGCACTTCTAGCTCCGCGGCGGAGTATGTTCTCTCGCAGCTGGTTAATGTTCGGCTTTGGTATCCAGTAATTCTAATTTAAGCTGGATTGCTGCCTTCTTCTAATTGAAAGAAACATGCCCCCAGCCCATAAGAGGAAGCATCCATTGCTAGACAGAAGTCTTTCGTCATATCAGGGTGCTGGAGTATATTAGAATTTACTAATGCTGTCTTTATTGCTTTGAAGGCTAGCTGGCATTCCCGAGACCACACAAGTTATATGTTTTTTTCTGAGTAGGTTAAGCAGCGCCTCATTGTTAAGCAATTGTTCAGGTACGAACCACCTGAAAAATGACATTAACCCAATAAAGGATTTTAATTGTTACTCTGTCCTTGGCCTAGAGAATTTCTGTATAGATTACACCTTGTTTGCATCGAGACGGATCCTCTGTGGTGTAGCAATATGACCTAAGAACTTTATCTTATCTTGTCCAAATTTGGATTTCTCCAGATTTGCTGTTACACCTGCTTGTTCAAATTTCTCTAACACACTCTGTATCTGTTCTACATGTTCTTCCCATGTGGATGCGGCAGTAACTAAGTCATCCACATACACAGTAACCCTTTCAAGTAAGTCCTGTCCTGGGACTGTGATGAACACTGTAATAAATACTCCGGTGTTGACGTTCAGCCCGAAGAGAGATACTTTAAATTGGTAGCCCCTATCTCTGAAAATGAATGCTGTGAACTTTTGTGATACCTGCATTTACAGACTCTGCCAGTATGATGCACTCAAATCGATGGAGGTCAAGTGCTGCCCCCCAAGGAATTTTGTATTTGTTCTTCTAAATTTTCTGTTTGTGTCCTGATGGGCACTATTATCCTATTTATGTTTCATGTGTCAAATACGAGATTAGATTTTGCCACAGCCAGAAGTGAGCTGCTGTATGGTGATATCGAGGGTTATATTATGCCCCATTCTACCATCTTTCTTATTTCACTATCCACTGCCTTCTTTTTTGTCCATGGGATGGAGTAAGTTGCTTTACAGTAAGTTTGATGTGATACAATTTCTATGTAGTAGGTGTACCCATGTATTATTTCTGGCTTTTCTGAGAACACATTTGCGTGGCTGAACAGTAACTGAGTAAGAGCTTGTTTTTGTCCAGTGCTTATACCTTATGACTCCTGTACCTTAACCTGAATTGCATCTAGTTTTACTTAATAATCACTACTCTGATAATCTGGATAATATAACTCTTGTTCCAGTGAATCGTCATGTAAATGTAGTACCCCCTGGTTCCTACATTTTATGCTTAGTCTATTATAACAAGGCACAATTACTTCCTCGGTCCAAAACATAAGTAGTTCGATTCATCTACATCTGTTTACATTGCTGAATTTCCCAGAAGAGAGGTGGATATTTGCATTCCTCTCTCTGAGGAAATTAACACCCAGGACATAGACCACTCTTAATCCCTTTACAACTAGGAACGAGCTAATTGTTGCTTCATTTCCTATATAAATCTGCACCTGTTGCTTAATTAATTGTGACTGTGCACGCTCCAGACACCTTAAAATTGTTAACTGGAAAGGTTGTAACCTTCCGTACTTTCCCCATAGCCTTAAACAATTCTAAACTGAGGACACAACAGAAGCACCTGTGTCAATAACTAGGTTCAACGGAATATCATAGATTTTTGCTTCAATTATCGCTTGTAGACTCTCATGGTTTTTGTTTATTCGATTCAGCAGGGAATTCTTGCTCCATATTGACTCCTTCGTTATACCTCAACATGTTCACACCAGTTAGTATGTCATCATAATTGCTCTCACTCCATCCCATGACCACCACCAACAGAGAGCATGTTGTGGTCAGGTCCATATCGGTGGGAAGCTACCACTGAAAATGTTTTATGCAGTTAAAATTAACAAACCTGTGTGCTACCAATGGATATACATATACACAGACCCATAAGTTTGAGATGAAATGAGATCATGTTCATATGTTATTTTTGCTTGGGTGTGCAATAATGTATATGTATGATAACATAACTTCAGTGAACGGAAATAATTATAATCAGTTATTTAGCAGAATGAAATCTTCACTCTGCAGCAGAATGTACGCTGATACAAAACTTCCTGGCAGATTAAAACTGTGTGCTGATCCGAGACATGAACTTGGGACCTTTGCCTTTCAAGAGCAAGGGCCATGTCTCCACAATATCCTTTCTTCCAGGAGTCCTAGTTCTCAAAGTTTTGCAGAAGAGCTTCTGTGAAGTTTGGAAGGTAGGCGATGAGGTACTGGTGGAACTGAGGGTGTGAGGATGGGTAGTGAGTTGCACTTGGGTAACTCAGGTGGTAGAGCACTTGCCCACGAAAGGCAAAAATCCCAAGTTCGAGTCTCAGTCCGACACACAGTCTTAATCTGCCAAGTAGATTCAATTATTTAGGATACCGAAGTGTTGGGTATAATAAATCTGAGTTAACAGTTTTACAGTTTAAAAGATTGTATGGAGAAGATCTGTGGGAAAAATAATTAATCATTATCTGTTTAAAAGACAATTGAATTTTGTATGTATATAGTCATAGGTTGTATCATACTAATGAATATAATTGGATAGATAAAAAAATCTATTCAGCAAGTGGCAGCAGGACACACACACGAAGGACAGTTGTAATTGGTAGGCTTTTGTAGACAGTGGCTCCTTCTTCAGGCAGAAAGGCTGAAAGGGCAGGAAGAAGGGTGAAGGTAAAGGACTAGAAGGGTCTAGGAAAAGGGGTAGGTTTCAGGGAAAGTCACCCAGAGCCGCGGGTCAAGGAAGACTTACCATACAGGGTGAGAAGGAAGGACATTATTGAGGACTGCATCGGATGAGGTTTGGAAACTGAGAGCTTAATGGTGGAAGACAGGGTAATATGAAGACAGAGATTATTCCTTAAATATTACGCATGAATTAATGAGAGTGAAAAGCTAAGCACATTGTATGTAACAGAGCTCGGAGGGGAGGCATGAAAACAAGTTGGGAAGGACAATGAAAGATGTAGAAAACTAAAACGGAGTGAACAAATAGTAGTTACAGTACAGGGAAGTTTGAATTTTGGCGGGAAGATCGATCAACTGGGCTATCTCCACTAACCTAACCCCCTTCACCCAGAAAATGGCAGGAAGCTCAAATTCCATCAGCATAATGCAACACACCTCTACTAACCTAATAAAATGGTTGTAAAGAAAGGGCAGTAGAGCTACTCCACTAACCCAAGTCATCTGACCGCCACCTCATCCAAGGAACTGGTGCGAAGTTTGAATTTTGGTGGTAAAGAAAGGTCACTTGAACTGTCTCTAACAACGAAAGAATATGGCGTGAAAATAGGTCACTTGGGCTACCTCCGCTAACCTAAGTCACCCGACTGCCAACTCTTCCTAGGGATTGGCGAAGAGACGAATCGTCCTGTGCTGGACATAAGTCTTTATTACTTTGCATGCACCAGTCTTCATTTAAACAGTTAGAGGCAGCACCACCTTCCAGTGTGTTTGCCATGAGGTCCGGACTCCAAATGACCTAGGACACAGTACTGCCACCAGAGGGTGCTGTAGTCCGTTCTGTGACACAATCCAAGATGGCGGTCTAGGGTGGGGGGGGGGGGAGAAATGGCGGGAAACAGTGGGGTCACCATGGAGTCAGGAGTCTAAATGACCTAGTACGCAGTACCACCATCAAAGGACACTGTCATCCTTTCTGTAACATAATCCAAATTGGCGGCCATAACGTCAGCTGATGACGCAAGTAGCATTATACAAGATGTCAGATTTTGGCGTGAAACTGTGTTCTCCACAAGGTCTGAACCTAGTACACAGTACTGCCACCAGAGAGCAATGCTGTCTGTTCTGTGACGTAACCCAAGTCGGTAGGGGGGTCTCCAAGAGGTATGGACATAATACTGTCACCAGAGGGAGCTGTTGTCCATTTCGTGACATAACCCAAGATGACTTTCTGGAGGGGAAAATAACTCAGCCTGTGCTGGACTGCTGGAGAGAGTAAGTAAGGAATACACTTTATTTATTTTGGAACAATTTATTTAGGGATGGATTTTGAAAGGTAGTATATTTACCACACTGATACAAAACACACGCACTGACATCTTGGGATCATGCCACACAGCTCACAGACCAGTAAACTACTCCTAAATAACGCTCTGCACACATGCAAACAACTCCTAAATTACAGAAATAATTTCGGTACAGACATACAAACTCCTCCTAAATATTGCAGTACACTGATGTGCGGACATGAAATCAACTCATAAACAGTCTAAATAATGCATAGCGCACCCTACAGACCTGCTCACAAAATAATGCAACAGACGCACAAACAACGTGCAAAAGCACAGGAGGCTACCGGCAATCGCTGCCGCAACAACTGCCCCCACCACAGTACAGCCCGCCCGTCGTCCCCAAGCAATTAGCTGTGACTACCGCTGCTGCCTGCAGCGAGCACGTGAGACTTGATTCTATATTTGGGCATACAGTTACCGTCCTTCTAGTGTTATACTAACGTCACAGAACTCTAATGCGCACTCACGCTGGTCTCATATGCGAGGCACCTCTGAGCAGCACGTGTGTTTCACCATTGCTGATGCGATACTTGGGGATAATGACGTCACAAAATACCACAGGGTGCATTGTTCTTAGCGCAACATGCGAGATGCGTCTAACTGTGCTTAACTGCCCAGCGTGACTGACGGAACACCACGAAGTGTGAGCGCGTAGCTACAAACCATAGCAAGTGCATCTAACAAGGTTCCCAATCTTTTACTGATGTCATATGGCTATGTAAAATACACTACTGGCCATTAAAATTGCTACACCACGAAAATGACGAGCTACAGACGCGAAATTTAACCGACAGGAAGAAGATGCTGTGATATGCAAATGATTAGCTTTTCAGAGCATTCACACAAAGTTGGCGCCGGTGGCGACACCTACAACGTGCTGACATGAGAAAAGTTTCCAAACGATTTCTCATACACAAACAGCAGTTTCCCTGGTGAAACGTTGTTGTGATGCCTTATGTAAGGAGGAGGAATGTGCACCATCACGTTTCCGACATTGATGAAGGTCGAATTGTAGACTATTGCGATTGCGGTTTATCGTATCGCAACATTGCTGCTCGCGCTGTTTGAGAACCAATGACTGTTAGCAGAATATGGAATTGGGGGGTTCAGGAGGGTAATACAGAACGCCGTGCTGGATCCCAATGGCCTCGTATCATTAGCATTCGAGATGACAGGCATCTTATCTGCATGGCTGTAATGGATTGCTTCTCCCGCAATGTTTGCAAGACAACAGTCATCTGCACGAACAGTTTGACGACGTTTGCAGAAGCATGGACTATCAGCTCGGAACCATGGCTGCGGTTACCCTTGACACTCTATCACAGACAGGAGCACATGCAATGGTGTACTCAACCTGCGTACACGAATGGCAAAACGTCATTTTTTCAGATGAATCCAGCTTCTGTTTACAGCATCATGATGGTCGCATCCATGTTTGGTGACATCAAGGTGAACACACGTTGGAACCATGTATTCGTCATCACCCAGCTTGATGGTATGGCGTGCCATTGGTTACACATCTCGGTCACCTCTCGTTTGCATTGACGGCACTTTGAACAGTGTACGTTACATTTCGGATGTGTTACGACCCGTGGCTCTACCCTTCATTCGATCCCTGCGAAACCCTACATTTCAGCTGGATAATGCACGACCACATGTTGCAGGTCCTGTACGGGCCTTTATGGATACAGAAAATGTTTCACTGCTGCACTGGCGAGCACATACTTCACATCTCTCACCAACTGAAAACGTCTGGTCAATGGTGGCCGAGCAACTGGCTCATCACAATACACCAGTCACTACTCTTGAAGAACTGTGGTATCGGGGCGGCTGTGCCTGTACACGCCATCCAAGCTGTGTTTGCCTCAATGCCCAAGCGTATCAAGGCAATTATTAAGGCCAGATGTAGTTGTTCTGGGTACGGATTTCTCAGGATCTATGCACCCAAATTGTGTGAAAATGTAATCACATGTCAGTTCTAGTATCATATACTTGTCCAATGAATACCCATTTATCATTTGCATTTCTTCTTGGTGTAGCAGTTTTAATGGCCAGTAGTGTAAGAACCGAGTCCACCTCTCAGGAATTGTATAGTGTCCTAGAAACAGTTAATGCTCGCTTTCTTGATGTCTCAGCTTGTATGCACGGAAATTCTTGCCCTAACAGAACATGTTTACGAAAATAGCGGAGAATAACATCGAACACAGTCTTCCTTGTGGTCCTAAAGTGGTGCCCCGTCCCTCACGTGTTACCCTTCCTGCTTTCAACACACACAAACGTTCCCACTGCTATGTAGAGACACCTGTTTCGAAGTACCGTCTGTCTTTTTTTCTGCAGATGAGACTTTCAGCGGGAAAAAAACTATTTTAGACAGATAGCCATATTACACCAGACAATTAAACCCTGCAAGGTGCCCCTATGCATCATCAAATAAGGAAAGACTTACTCAGTTACACTGCTCTCTCACTGAGGACAGGAACTTGTATATTAGAGCGCAAAACTGATCTCCAATCCAGTAATATACCAACGTGTACCATGTTGATGTAGTAACCGTACAATTCCTATCCTGGGCCAAACAAAATCATCCCCTTTACATCATTCATATATATACCATGAAGACAGACAGCATTGTATATACCCTCCACAGCACTAGATATTTCCATGCGAGGTTGGCAGTCATCCATGCCTGTGTGACCAGAACACCCTCAGCAGAACGAAAGCACTCTCAGAACTGTTCTAAAAATTCGGGCCCACTTCCCCTTGGCACAAATGCGTTGCTGTTTCGGGTCTGGACCAGCTTACTTGTTTGCTTTTCTGCACCCATCTCCAGACTCTGGGATTACAAGAACACATGTATTTTCCTATTGTTTGCCATAATGTTATACCATTTTCGCAGTACTTCTCATTATCAAGCCCAAAGCAGTAGCCTACCGATCGCTCATGCAACATAATTCTGAAGATACACACTCGAAATTATTTCTCTACAAACCCGAAACTTTAGCACTTATCCCGTCTGCGAAGACCTTTACATGAGAACTCGAAACAAATAGATGAAACTGATATTTCCACATGTGAATACTGATGTCCATGATGTAACAGATTCCAAATCATCCCCGTAATTTACAAAGTCAAATAAGGTGTTTCTCACATCTAAAGAACCGTCAAACCCGTCTTCCACCTGCCAGGTGCACGCACCACAATCGATATTCTCTCAACTAAATAAAGGCGGGGAATGTGAAGAAATAGTCAATCTGACAATTTACATGGGAGGGAATAACAGTCCAGTGCAAACACTCGTCCATTTTCACTATTCTCAAATTTCCACTTGATCACGGCAGCCGCCTAGCACATACTAAGTATTAGTTCGCTATTTGATCGTCTAGAGGACAACACGGTTAAGTCATCTACATTCCTACAGTCCAACAGCCCTCTCCATTTGGACGGCCTCTGTCATGAGCTGGAAACGTGAATCATTCCTACCATAGGCAATGCATACACGGAATAATCCTTCGAATTTGGGCAAATACGAGGGGGAACCCAAAAATAACCGGAATTTATTTCTAGAAAGCATATACTTTATTGTTTTCAAATACAACCTTAATCTGCTTCGAAGTTCTCTCCATTAGCATTAATACACTTGTCCAAACGTTCATTCCGGTGTTCGAAGCACCTTTTAAATTCGTCTTCTTTGATACCTGCTAGCACTTTCATGACATTGCGTTTCACGTCTTCCACATCCGCCAAACTCTTCCCTCTCAAGTCTCTTTTCATACTCGGGAGTAGGAAGAAGTCCGAGGGTGCTAAATCCGGTGAATAGGGTGCGTGGGTCAAGGTAATCGTCTTCGTTGAGGCTAAAAACTGGCGAACGCTGAGAGCCGTGTGCGCGGGAGCGTTGTCGTGATGCAGGGACCACACACCAGAATCCCACAAAGCCGGACGTTTTCGCGACAAACTTCTGCGAAGCCATTTCATGACCTCCAAATAGAATTGTTGGTTTACTATCTGGTCTTCAGGGACAAATTCAGAGTGTACAATCCCTTTGATGCAAAACACCGTTTTCACATTCGATTTCACTTGTCGAGCTTTTTTTGGTCGAGGTGAGCCAGGTGACTTCCATCGTCATGACTGTTGTTTACTTTCTGGATCATACCCATAGCACCATGACTCATCACCTGTAATTATTTTGTTGAAAAAATGTGGATCATTTTTGAACGCGTCCTTCATTTCGAGACAGGCTTGAATGTGACGATCCCTTTGATCTCCGGCAAGAAGCTTTGGCACGAATTTTGCTGCCACTCTTCGCATCCCCAAAGCGATGGTCAAGATGTGCTGAATCGAGATCCAGGACAACCCGAACAAGTACTCGAGTTTGTCGATTGTCCTCCGTCGATCTTCACTGATGAGACCACGGATTTTGTTGATGTTGTCTTCACTTTGAGCAGTTGAAGGTCGACCGGAACGGGGCTCATATTCACCCACCCTATCTCCCTTTTTAAACTGAGAAAATCATTGGTACACTTGCGTTTTGTTAAGAGCATGGTCTTTGTAGGCTGTCTGAATCATAGCAAGTTTCTGCTGCGTTCTTGGCGAGCAAGAAACAAAACTTTACTGCCGCACATTGTTTGTAAGAACTAGCCATTAGCTCATGTCACGTCTGCACTGTACACACACTTAAAGAAGTGCCAAAGAAACCAGACTTCTCACTGTTGGGTACCAGAAATACACCCTGCTGATGGCTGTGGCTTTGGAAAGAGAACTATCTGTACCATTCTCATGACTTGACATATTCTTCCCTCTGCTATCACAATATTCCACAGTTATCTTCTTCGCACATGTCGGAACACAAATACATACTTTATAAGCCAGATGCTCAAGGTGAACCTATCAAGCATCCCCTACTACTACTACTACTACTACTACTACTACTACTAAAAAGTATAATACTTCGTCAATAACTGATTGACTAGATACGAAATAATACTGAGAGAAAATCAGCCATGGGTGGATGTTTCATAAGTTTTCCTTGGGGGTGTTACCATTGTGTCTCAGGAAGAGAGGCGTAATCGGCCAGGTGTTAAAAAACCTGATTGCAACAAAAACTGTACCGTATGTTACTTTCACAAGTGCCTTTCATTCTACAGGCGCACACAAGTATCCATGTTAAAACCTATACTGGCTTTATAAATCGAGGTACGACATTACCTCTGAATGGCGTGGTTTTTCCGGACAAATACCGAGATGGTGATCGTAGGAGTGTCACACCAGCAGTCTGGTTACATGTAGCCCACGATGCAACCACGTGATAAAGTCGCTGAATTTTGAACGTGATTCGGCTAAGGAACATGAAATGTAAGTGGTATTTTTGCGACTCCCTCACGCCGCCCCAGCTAGATATTTCTATAGTCTTAGTAACGTATTCTGTCTTGATACCATGTCAGAGGTTCTGCGATATATCCACTGTATTATAGGAGATGACTGACTGAGAAGGATCACAAACAGTAATAGATGGTGTGCTGTTTGAGGTCGTAAGAAAATGTACACTAGCTTTTCAGATCTCTAGTGTTACACTGTCTGCTAGAAATGATGTCTATGATTTGGTCTTTCCATTCAATCACATACTTGCGCTGGATCCTAATGACAAGTTCTTTAATGCTTACAACCACTACTCAATCATATTTCTGGCACTCTCACATCTCGGATCGAGTCACCTTTCTCGAACCTGTCTGCAACAGTAAAATTATAACCTGGTTTTAGTCAGCCCCTCTGCATGTTGCAACTGCTCCCATTTCTACAGATTTGCGCATATGATCATTCCAATTTAAGTCGGAACTGAGTAGAAGTCAGAGAAAGCCATAACCACCACCTTCTGCAACCCATAAGAAACAGAACGACTTGAGTTAGTGCAACAGGACCGTGTTTTGACCATTCGGTGGAAATGTGTGGAATGTTGGTGCATCTCCAAACCAGATACAGATACTACAGTCCACAGCAGACCCACATCCATTCACATGTATCAGCCCAACATGCTATCATCATTGTTCTGTACGACACATCAGAGAAAAAGTACAAACTATAAAAGCTCCACTAACTTTATCTGATATAGAACTCATCTAGACACCATTGCCAGAGCGATGACGCATAGCTGAGGCGGTGGTCCAGTGCAGAGAGCGAGATGTCCCAAAGCTCCCCAGAACAGCATAGGGTGCATTCCTCCTAACATTCCTAACGGAACAGCCCATCTGTCACTGAATTCACCTGTCAAACTGTTGCTGCTGCTGCCCGTGTGGGGCGATCCTATTACATACTCAGGTATTGATCCACTGCAGAGGCCAGTTTAAAGTTTCATCACCTTTACTATAGGAGGATGACCGTATACTGCAGACTATACTGTGAATTACAAGAGACGCTCCCTGTGGCTATGTCTTATTGTTTGAAAAGTTAGTTTTTTCTGCTATAGCACACTATGTACACTGCTGTACATTTTGTTTTCTGCCACGACTTCGAGGTATGTGTCAGGTTTTAAACTGACATTAAGATGTTCTGATCATCGGCCTCTCGTAGAAAACTAGACATCGCACAGTGTAAATCATATTGTTACTATGGTTACCATAACACGCCAGGTTCGAGAAAGGTGACTCGTTTCGAGATATGAGAGTGCCAGAAATATGATTGAGCAGTGGTTGTAATCATTAAAGTACTTGTCAATAGGATCCAATGCAGGTATGTGCTTGAATGGAAAGACCTGATTCCAAATCATAGACATTATTTCCAGCGGGTAGCGTAACGCTAGAGATCTGAAATGCTAGTGTACATTTTCTTATGACCTCAATCAGCACACCATCTACTACTGTCTGTGATCCCTCTCAATCAGTCAACGCCTATAACTCAGTGGATATCGCACAACCTCTGATATGGTATCCAGACAGAATACGTTTCAAATACTATAGAAATATCTAGCTGAGACAGCGTGAGGGAGTCGCAAGTACCACTTCCATTCCACATGCTTTTACCTAATCACGTTCGAAATTCAGCGATTTTATCACGAGCTTGCATCGTGGGCTACATGTAACCAGGTTGCTGGTCTGATAATACGCACTCTAAGATCATCGTATTTGTCCGTAAAAACAGCCTCATATAGATATGAAAACGGGATCGATACACTTTCGACTGCCTAGTTTCAACTACGTTTCCAGGTCACCCAACTACCCGCTGCTTTGCAAGAACACCTCATCCTGCCAAAGTCGATAGACAATCTCCTATTTATGATAATCCATTCACGTCTTTTACATATTTATAGTGTAAAATAGCAAAAACTGCTAGTTAGGTGACCTGGAAAAATAGTTGAAACTATGTAGTCGAAAGTATAGTGACCCTATTTTCGTACCTAAGTGAGCATCAGGCTTATAAAGTAAGTGTTTATGTTCCGACATGTGCAAAGGAGATGACTGTGGAATACTTTGATAACAGAGGGAAGAATATGTCGAGTCATAAGAATGGTACAGATATTTCTATTTCCAGAGCCACGGCCATCAGCAGAATGTATTTCCGATACTTCGCTCATTATCAAATGTCATTCAACTGAAACCACAATCGTAACATTTAATTGTAAGTAAAGTGATCAAATACGTATGTGACCGATTTCGTAGCATTATTCCGTGTATGCATGGCCTGTGGTGGGAATGATTCATGTTTCCAGCTCACGACGGCGGCCGTCCGAATGGAGAGAGCTGTTGGACTGTAGGAATGTAGATAACTTAACCGTGTTGTCCTCTAGACGACCAAATAGCGAACAAATACTTAGTATGTGCTAGGCAGCTTTTGTGATCAAATGGAAATTTGAGAAGAGTGAAAATGGACGAGTGTTTGCACTGGATTGTTATTCCCTTCCATGTAAATTGTCAGATTGACTGTTTCTTGCCGGCCGCGGTGGTCTCGCGGTTCTAGGCGCGCAGTCCGGAACCGTGCGACTGCTACGGTCGCAGGTTCGAATCCTGCCTCGGGCATGGATGTGTGTGGTGTCCTTAGGTTAGTTAGGTTTAAGTAGTTCTAAGTTCTAGGGGACTAATGACCACAGCAGTTGAGTCCCATAGTGCTCAGAGCCATTTGAACCATTTTGACTGTTTCTTCACATTCCCCGCCTTTATTTAGTTGAGAGAATATCGATTGTGGGGTGTGCATCTAGCAGGTGAAAGACGTGTTTGCCAGTTCTCTAGATATGAGAAACACCTTTTTTGACTTTGTAAGTCATAGGGATGATTTGGAATCTGTTACATCACAGACATCAGTATTCACGTGCGGAAATATCAATTTCCTCTGTTTGTTTCGAGTTCTAATGTAAAGAAAGGTCTTCGCAGATGGGATAAGTGCTGAAGTTTCGGATTTGTAGAGAAATAATTTCGAGTGTGTATCTTCAGAATTATGTCGTATGAGCGATCGGTAGGCTACTGCTTTGTGCTTGATATCGGGAAGTAACGCAAAAATGTTATAATGTTATGACAAACCACGGGAAAATACATGTGTTCTTGTAATCCCAGAGTCTGGAGTAAGCAAGCAAGCAAGCTGGTCCAGACCAGAAACAGTAACGCGTTTGTGCCGAGGGAAGTGAGCCCAAATTTGTAGAAAAGTTCTGAGAGTGCCTTCGGTTCACTGAGGGTGCTGTGGTCAACCATCGGTCATGGATGTCCACTGACCTCGCAGGGAAATATCTAGTCCTGCGAAGGGTATACACGGTTCTGTCTGTCTTCGTGGTATATAAGCGAATGATGTAAACGGAATGATTTTGTATGGCGCAGGATAGGAGTTTTATGTTTATTACATCGAACAGTACACATTGCTGGGTTGGAGATCGTTTTCATGCTCTAATATTCAAACTCCCATCCTCAGTTGGAGAGCAGTGTAGCTGAATATTAGTTTTTCCATATTTGACGATATGCAGGGGCACTTTGCAGGGTTTAATTGTCAGTGCAATATGGTGATCTGTGTAAAATAGTTTTTCCCCATTGAAAGTCTCATCTGCAGAAAGAAAAAAAAGAGGTGGATGGTGCTTCGATACCGGCGGCATCAGTAATTCGGAGGGTAAGTTCGAGAAGACCCAATTATAATACTAATTTCATTCACAAGACATCCTTTGTGATGGGATACAGGTGTCTCTACATAGCGATGGGGACTTTTGTGTGTTTCCAGAATGAGATTTTCACTCTGCAGCGGAGTGAAAATCTCATTCTGGAAACATCTCCCAGGCTCTGGCTAAGCCATGTCTCCGCAATATCCTTTCTTTCAGGAGTGCTAGTTCTGCAAGGTTCGCAGAAGAGCTTCTGGAAAGTTTGGAAGGTAGGAGACGAGATACTGGCAGAAATAAAGCTGTGAGGACCGGGCGTGAGTCGTGCTTCGCTAGCTCAGATGGTAGAGCACTTGCCCGCGAAAGGCGAAGGTCCCGAGTTCGAGTCTCGGTCGGGAACACAGTTTTAATCTGCCAGGAACTTTCACTTTTGTGTGGGTTGAAAGCAGGGCGGATAACACTTGATATACAGGGTACCACGTTAGGACGGCGAGGAAGACTGCATTCGACGTTATTCTGCGCTATTTTCGTAAAGAGGTTGTGTTAGGGCAAGAATTTCCGTGCGCGCAAGCTGAGACATCAAGAAAGCGGACGTTAACTATTTCTGGAACACTATACAATTTACGAGAGTTCGACTCAGTTCTTATTTTACATAGCCATCTGACATCACTATAAGATTGAGAACCTTGTTAGATGCACTTGCTATTGTTTGTAGGTACGCGCACTCGCTTCACGGCATTGCGTCAATCATTCTGTTCAGTTAAGCACAGTTAGACGTGTCTCGCATGTCACGCTAGGAGCAATGCGCCCTGTGATGTTCGGTGACGTCAGTATCCCCACGTAATGCATCATCAATGGTAAAAAACATGAGTTCCCCAGAGGTGTCTCGTTTATGGGACCAGCGGTAGCAAGTGTTGGAGTTCTGTGACGTCAATATAACACTCGGAGAACTACAACTGTCTACCCGAAAGTAGAAGCAACTTTCACCTGCTCAATGTAGGTAGGAGTGGCGTGAGAGCGATGGCTCGTGTTGGCTTGCGTCTCGGGCTGGCCTCTGCAAGCAGGTCTTCGCTCCTGTCCGGTTGCGTCAGCAACAGTGTCTAGGTGATCACGTATTTTCGAGAGGAATTTCTCAGGTGTCAAGTATGAAATGGATGTCGCTGCCTCATGCTTGAGGGCACCTGTGCGTGGTTTGACAGCTGACGGCCGCTTCACTTTGCGGCTGCTGCCGGTAGTCTCCTGTGTGGTCTTGTGGACAGGGGGTGGTGATGAGTGCTTGTGCACGTTCATTGCGTGACAGTTGCATTATTTTCTAGCTGGTCCATAGGCTGTACTATGCTTTATTTAGACAGCTTATGAGTTGATTTCGTGTCTGCACATCAGTGTACTGCATTATTTAGGAGGAGTTTGTATGTCTGTACTGAAAATATTTGGGTAATTTAGAAGTTGTTTGCATGTCTGCAGAGTGATATTTAGGAGTAGTTTACAGGTCTGTGGGCTGTGTGGTGTGACTCCAAGCATGTCAGAGCATGTGTTCTGTATCACTGTGATAAATATACTGTCTCTCGAAATCCATCCGCAAATAAATTGTTCCAAAATAAATGAAGTACGCTTCTTCTTCTCTCCAGCAGCCCAGTGCAGGCTGGGTCCTTTTCCCACCAATCTCTATAATGATGTGGCTATCAGGTGGCTTAGATTACTTGAATTAGCCCAAGTGCCTTTTCCTTCCAGCCATTTTCTTAGGTTAGGGAAGATAGCCCAAGTTATCTATCTTTACAGCCAAAATTCAAACTTTGCACCAATCCCTAGGAAGACATGGCGGTCAGGTGACTTAGGTTAGTGAATGTGGCCCAAGTGCCCTTTATTTCCCGCCATTCTCTTAGGATAGTAGAGATAGCCTGATTGACCTATCTTCCACCAAAATTCAAACTTTGTGCCAGATCCCAGGATGAGGTGGTGGTCAGATGACTTGGATTAGTGGAGGTAGCCCAACTGTCCTTTCCTTCTCACCATTTTCTTAGGTTAGTAGAGGTGTGTTGCACTATCCTGATAGGATTGGGACTTCCTGCAATTTTCTGGGCGAAGGTGGTTACATTAGTGGATGTAGCACAATTGACCTATCTTCCTGCAAAAATTCAAACTTCCTCCCAAAATCTGCCATCTTGAATGACGTCATGGCCTCCAGCTTGGGTGATGTCATGTGCTGTTGCCAAGTCTACACGCCGCCATCTTGGATGGTGTCATCGCCACCATCTTGGATACATCTGGCAACAATGGAGAGTGGGCCAGAAAGACCTTTGTCCCAATACTAAGAAATGCTGAGACAGAAGAAATTAACGTAAATTTAGGCCAGGTGGGTGGTGAGAACCAAAGACATTTCGTAGTGCTAGTTTCTACCTGCAGTGTTTTGAGGAACAAGTGTTTGGGGCAAGAATCCAGATGGCATGTGTGGTGAAACAGGTGCCAACGTCATGTTATAGAGCATGCTCTGCAACAGGATGTTGTGAGTATATGTTTTGCCATTTGCAGGGCTATTATATCTGGTGATAGAAGGGTGCATAGGGCAAGTCTTGCAGTGGGGATGGTCGCAGGTGTAGAAGCCATAGAATAGGGAGATGGGTGCAAAAGGAGCACATGGTCTGACAAGATTATTGCGGAGATTAGGAGGGCGACAGAAAGCTATTCTAGGTGTGGTGGGCAAAATTTCAGACAGAATGGATCACATTTCAGGGCATGATTTTAGGAAGTTATGGCCCTGTCAAAGCAGCTGATTAACACATTCCAGGCCAGGATAATACTGATTTACCAATGATGTGCTTCAAAGCTGTGTTGTGGAGGGCAGGATTACAAACAGATCAGGGATACAGCCATGGGAACCAGGATGGCTCCTTCCTATGCCAACCTTTTCAAGGGTAGTTTGGAGGGGTCTTTCCAGGATCCATAAGTTTCCAACCTGGTTTGGTTTAGATACATTGATGACATCTTTACCATATGGACTCGAGGTGAGGCTAACCCGCTAAAGTTCCTGGAATCTCTGAATACCTTCTCCTAATTAAATTTCACATAGTCCTATTCCGAATCCCATGCCACTTTCCTTGAAGTTGATCTAGTCCTCACCGATGGACATCTACACCCTTTTGTCTGCATTTTTATAGTTGCCATTCTTTTCCCTCCCATATGGCCTTGGCATCCGAGGCAAACGTATTTGTTTGGATGCAGACTCTTTACAGCAGTACTCCACCATTTTCGCTTCAGCTTTCACTGCAAGCAATTACCCCACAAAGCAGATTTCCTGGGCCATCACGTCCAATCCTGGTACTGCTGATCTCTCCAAAAAACAGATACGACAATGATTCAGACTTTATCAACAACTGCAATTCCCACATGGTAAGCAGAAACGCAAAGTATAGAGAAAAGTATTCTTGATTCAGCACAGGACGTGGTAGACAAAGTCCAGTAGTGAAGGTGTTATCGATATTTGTGCGCAGGGGGCTGGTTGTTTGTCGTACACCTGCAATTTTCTTTGCTCTCGGTAACAGGAGCACCTGCTTAGCATCTTGCTCTTTTTCTAATGCAGCCCATTTGACTTCATGCTCTTTTTCTAATAAATCCCCATGTGACAAGGTAATCGACAAGCGCAGGTTGGAGAACCTGACAAGCAAATGCATAATAAAAACAATGCAGAGCAAAATCATGTGAGGCGCACTGATCCTCAGTATGATAATACACCAATAGCACCCCCTATGTATGAACCATTTGACGAGGGTGAAAAACACCAGCTATGAGACAAACTGAAGTATGTATTACACAGAACCAGGCATACTAACTTTGACAAACGTAATGCAAGAGGAAAGTTTGATCGGATATCAGCAGTTCCAACTTTCCTTGACGACAAAAAGAATACCCACTCTGTGGTATTCATAAAGAATTTCCGAAGTGTTCTGCCAAGATTATGGACATAAAGGCAAAAAATTCGGTTTGTTGCCTTGTATAACTGGAAATGCATCACAATGGGCACTCCAAGTTGCATAGATATGTAACATATATCCGGATTTTCAGATACTTTTTAGGACAGTTCTGGTCTGCATCTGTGCAAGAATGTCGTAGGAAACACAGTCCAGAATTATATAATCCCAAAGTGGGAAATCTCAGAAAATACGTCGAGATATATATTAACATGACCATATACTGGTATGAACCGATTTCTAATAGAGATGTTCTCAGAATATTAAAGGCTCATTTTCCCATAAATATACAAGAGAAGTTAGTGTACCTGACACTGCTCTGAAGTATTTCCTGTCAGTAATCGATTCTTGGACCTTACATAGGAAGACGCTAAAAAACTGAACGACAACTGGAACAATGACAATCAACGTAATGATGATAACTGCAGTAATGGTGGTTTCAGGTAAAATAACACCAGGAACAATTGTCAGAACAATAACAGTAGGCCGCAGCCTAAGGGCAATGGTACTAACTACCAAGCTGCCAATAACAACAATGGAAACTGCCAGTACAGAAGCAACAACTACTATAATAGAAAAAAGACGAACTAATAACAATTTTGATAACAACAACTGACAAAAATACGAGGAATGCAAACAGATCAAGTCAGAATTCCTGAACCAGTAGTTGGACGCAAAATACAGCGCTGCCGCACCACTGCAGCCACAAAACATGCACATTAATCATATGTCGGTGATACAAATGCCAGACAGTAGTCAACAGCAACATTGCCAGTCGCTGCAAATTGAGCAAAGTTCACATTCGCAGCCAACAAACTGTGGGTGACCTCTATAGGCCTTTGTCAGTCGGTCTATTCATAGAATGAAGGCACAGCAAACAATAGTTAGCCATGTTGCGATACAGTGATGGAGATGAACTGTAGCAGAAGTTGTCTCAGGACACCTGTAATTGCATGAAAGACCACGTGAAAATGGTACAAGCTGCTGTTAACAGTTCCATCAACGATGTTGATGTGCAATTAGTGTGTGGATTACACAAGGAATAAAGAAATCACATGGGACAAAAGGGAGGCTTATTTACTATCTAGTAACGGCTCTGATGTTAGAATTGTAATGCATTACAAAGAATACAGCAAAATATTGAAGCAAGCTTTATTATGAGAAAAAGATAATTACATCAGCAACAAACTTAAAATTGTATGGAATATAGCGAAGACAAAGACAGGTGGGGCCAAAAAGGAAGAGGAACAGATAGCTCTAAAAATAAATGAGACTTTGGTAACAAGTACATGTAGTATTGCAAACCTCTTAAACAAGTACTTCATTTCTGTCACTGACAGCTTGGGATTATCAGGTTTGGTGAACAGTGCAATGGAGTATTTCAGACTAGTCTTTAAAAATAACTTCAGTAAAATGGAAATGACACTCACGTCTCCCAAAGAAGTAGCATCCATCATAAAATCCTTAAAATGTAAGTATTCCATTGGGTATGATAATGTATCAACAAAGTTAATAAAAGTGTGCTCATACCAGTTGAGTTCTGTCTTAAGTTATTTGTGTAATCAATCTATTATCAGTGGAACATTTCCAGACTGGCTAAAATATGCTGAAGTTACGTGTCTTTATAAGAAAGGGGATAAAGAGATACCATCAAACTATCGACCAATTTCAATTTTCCTGGATTTCTCAAAAATTTCTGATAGGTTGTGTTCAAGCATCTCCTTAAGCATCTGTATACAAACAGTATATTTTCCAAGTCACATTCTGGATTTCTTAAGGGTTCTGATATTGAGAAAGCTATTTACACTTACAGTGAGAATGTACTTCATTCATTAGATAATAAATTAGTGGCTACTGGCATTTTCTGTGACCTGTCAAAGCCTTTGACTGTGTGAACCACAGTATTCTCTTAAGTAAATTAGAATATTATGGTGTCATTGGCAATGCTATGAAATGGTTTGAGTCTTATCTATCTAAATGAAAACAAAGGGTGTCGTGAAATACCTGTGCAGTAAGCAGTCTGTCTTCATCTGACTGGGAATTAATTACATGTGGTATTCCTCAAGGTTCCATCCTGGGTCCATTGCTTTTCTTGTGTACATTAATGAACTCTCATCTATTACATTGCAATAAGTTGCAAGTCGAGTTCAGATTTAGAAATAGCTGATCATGTAATTTTCACTGACATTAATTAATGGTTTAAAGCCAATTCACTGTCATTAAACTTTGAGAAGACCACTATATACAGTTCCGGACCTGTAAGAGATTTCCTTCCAGCATGTGTATAACATATGAAGACATGCAGATTGAAGAGGTCGACAGTGTCAGATTTCTAGGATTACAACTCTATAGTAAATTCACTTGGGAAGGGAATACCACAGAATTGCTCAAGGATCTAAACAAGTCTGTATTTGCAGTGAGGATGATGTCAGATGTAGGAGATATAAATATGAAAAATTTGCATATTTTGCTTACTTTCATTCTAGTATGTCATATGGGATCGTATTCTGGGGCTACTCATCAAACAAGAAGTTTTTAGGGCGCAAAAGCGCGTGATAAGAATCATTTGTGGTGTAAATTCAAGAACATCATGTAGAAACCTGTTCAAGGAACTTTATATTCTAAACACTGCATCTCAGTATATTTATTCCTTAATGAAATTTATTGCAAATAATAATCTCTATTTCCAACTGATAGCTCAATAGATAGTATCAATACTAGGAATAAGAACAATCTACATGAAGACCTGAAATCACTTACCTTGGTCCCAAAAGGCGTCCGATATTCAGTAACACACATTTTCAATAAATTTCCAATAACCATTAAAAACTTGGTTTCAGATAAAGCATGGATTTAAACAGAATTTGAAAGACTCTACTCCATAGATGAATATCTTAACAGTGACTGTTAAGCCACTTTAAGTAAAAATATCTGTTAGATTTCAGTTTTGACAGCACTTGGCCACAAGAAACAAGATTAGGTATTTTGTGTATGATAAATTTATTAACAATGCATAACAGTGTCTCATTCTGCAAGGTTGTTAATTCTGTAAATATTAGCTGTTCAAGTGTACCACATTGTATTCACCTATTTCGACAATCTCCTGATAAGTGAACAGGGTAATAAGTATTATATTCAAATGTTTTATGTTTTTATTTTATACTTTCTGACATGTTCCACACCATCGAGAATCATATCATTTTTTGGGCCTATGGAACTAAAACTGAATCTAATCTAACCTAACAGACACAGGAAACCTATTTCAGTTATGGATTACAGCTTCTTCAAACGTATCAATCAGGTCAAGCGTTTGCTTATATTCCCCGCACAAAATTCTAAGGTTGTGGGTCTATTAGTACTAAAAGCCAAGTGATTAAACCCGTTACCCTGGGATGGGACTTTATGCGTGAGGGGGCTGCAAAAATTGACCTCTCACATTGGCTTATTTGCAAAACATACCATGAGATAAGATAGTACTGGATCTTGTAAAAACAACTGATGTCCATGGTAAAGTGGCCAAAGGTATGAATCTGTATGAATAAAACCAATGTTGTATTGCAATATACTCAACATTTGTAGTCCAGTGCGCTCAAGTGGTCTTACTTTCTGCAGAGAACACTTTCTGTTGATGCAAATTAGGATTGTAATTAACAGCAATGTAAGAATGCATCAGTAATAGGGCAAGGCCGATTCAACCCTAAAGTCCCTTTATTCAAGATGGCGCCGATGACGTTATCCAAGATGCCGGAAGTTTGAATTCTGGCTGGAAGATAGGTCAATTGTGCTACCTCTACTAACCTAACTTGCTCCCCCAGAAAATGGCGGGAAGTTCAAATTCCATCAGAACAATGCAGCCTCTAGTAACTTAAGAAAATGGCAGAAAGATAGGTCACTTAGGAAAATATATCAATTGGGCTACCTCCACTAACCTAATCACCCAACCACAACCCCCTCCTATGAATTGGTGGAAAGTATGAAATTTGGCCCGAAGATAGGTCAATTCATGTATGTCTACTAACCTCAAAAAATGGCAAGAATGAAAGGGCAGTTGAACTACCTCCACTGACCTAAGTCAACCGACCGCCATCTCATCCTAGGGATTGGTGGCGGATGACTCAACCTGTGCTGGACGTAAGTCTTTATTACTTTGGATGCACTATTTAGTTAAGCAATTGGAGGGACTACCACCATCTAGTGTAGTCGCAATGAGGCCCAGAGTCCAACTGACCTAGTACACAGTACTGCCACTAAAGGGCACTGTCATCCATCCGGGAAGTAATCCAAGATGGCGGTCATGACGTTAGCTGATGACGTAACTAACATTATCCAAGATGGCGGAAAACAATGTGTCACCATGAGGTCTGGACCTAATACACAATCCCACCACCAGAGACCACTGTCATCTGTTCCGTGACTAAATCCAAGGTGGTAGGGGGGGGGGGGGGGAGGCAGGAAACAGTGTGGTTGCCATGGGGTTCGGAGTCCAACTGACCTAGCATTCAGTACCGCCACCTGAGGGCGCTATCGTCCATGCTGTGACGTAACCCACGATGGCGGTCTGGGGTGGGGTAAACTTGCCATAATACGACTCTGCCTGTGCTGGACGTAAGTCTTTATTTTGCAGGCAGTGTCTCCACCACGAGATCATGACTCCAACTGACCCAGTACACAGTACTGCCATCAAAGGGTGCCGTCATCCCTCCTGTGATGTTATCCAAGATGGTGGTCTTGGGGGGGGGGGGGGGGGATGAACGAAAATGACTAAGCCTGCGCTGGGCTGCTAGAGAGAGTAAGGAAGGAGTGTAATTTATTTATTTTGCAACAATTTATTTAGGGAAGGATTTTAAGAGATAGTATATTTATCACACTGATACAAAACACATGCTCTGACATACTGGGGGTCACGCCACACAGCCCACAGACCTGTAAACTATTCCTAAATAACGCTCTACAGGCAAGCAAACAACTCCTAAATTACTGAAATAATTTCAGTACAGACATGCAAACCCCTCGTAAATATAGCAGTACACTGATGTGTACACATGTTCAGTACTTGTAAACTGTCTGATTAGCACATAGCAGAGCTTACAGACCTGCTCGCAAAATAATGCAACAGACACCGCCTGCCATCCCCAGTCCACTGGACCTCACACGCTCCCTTAAGTCGAGTCGCACTGACAGCCCCATGAAGTGACGCAGCCACCAGCTGCCGAGCCACGCACAGGCGCCCATTCAGGTCCCTCAAGCATGAGGCAGCGACATCCGTTTCATACTTGGTACGTGAGTCATCTCAATATTCATGTTCACCAAGGCACCATTGCTGACGTGACTGGACGAGAGCGAAGACTTATTTGCAGAATGTGTCAATGCCGGTGGCAAGACAGCACAGTCATCAGTCTTAGTCTGCTGCCAACAGCGTATGAAAGTTTACTGTTGTTGGTGCGGTGATGAGTAGCTGCTGTGCGGGTCCAGTGGCAGCACCGTTTGCCATAGTTTTTTGCAGACGAGACTTTCGGCAGTAAAATTATTTTGCACAGATCGCTAAATTGCATTGAGAGTTAAACCAGCAAAAGTTGTCTATGGGTCATCAAATACATACAAGACTCACAAGAGTATAGGAATCCAGGAACATATTTAGCAGTGTAACCACATTAAATATTACGATTACTGCTACAGTCTGACACCGATCGATGTACAGGTAATGTCTACTCTTGATGGCTGTGGTTTTGGAACGAATCTCTTTATCTACAAGGCACATAATATTCCACGTCAAAAATCTCTCTCATACTCTCGCGGTTATCGATGTACTGAATCTTTACGTCCCTCACAATAGGACACACACTCATCTTTTCTGGTCATGCCGCAACATAAGCCACAGTAACTTTACAACTCAATATATACACATTTTACACAAACAGTGAACTATCTTTGACACCTGTACAGCACCCAAAAAAAATTATGGTATGCCTACACTCATACGGGCTATATGTCTCGATTCTCCTCTGTCCTAGGAAATTATGTGCCGAAGTCTTACAATCAGCACTTCTGGAAGGTGCTACATCCTGCCAAGGTTCTCTCAAACAAGTGTTATGAAGGACAGTCATCAGGCACTATGTGTGATAATGGATACTGCACTTGCAGACGTATTGCTTGGAAAGACATCATCGACGCAGGTTGGTGTACTGTAATCATCACTGTCAGAAGGGCAACAAGGAAAATTCGAATTCCTTCTTCCTCGCGGTCCTAACGTTGCACCCCGTACTTAACGTGTTACCGTTCCTGCTTTCAACATACGTAAACGTTCTCACCACTATATAGAATCTCCTATATCCCAGCACAAGGGATGTCTTGTGAATGAATGGGGGGTTATGATTGGCTCTTATCGACTTTAACCACCGAATTACATATGCCGTCTGTGTGGAAGAAATATCCGCCTTTTCTGTTTCTTTCTGCAGTCGAGAATTTCAGCGGCAAAAAACTATTTTGCACTGATCGCCATATTGCACCGACAACTAAACTTCGCAATGTGCCCTACATAGCGTCAAATACGGAAAGACACTTACTCAATTACACTGCTCTCCCACTGATGCAAGAGTTCGAATATTAGAGCTTGAAACCAACATCCGACCCAACAATATACACTCCTGGAAATGGAAAAAAGAACACATTGACACCGGTGTGTCAGACCCACCATACTTGCTACGGACACTGCGAGAGGGCTGTACAAGCAATGATCACGCTCACGGCACAGCGGACACAGCAGGAACCGCGGTGTTGGCCGTCGAATGGCGCTAGCTGCGCAACATTTGTGCACCGCCGCCGTCAGTGTCAGCCAGTTTGCCGTGGCATACGGAGCTCCATCGCAGTCTTTAACACTGGTAGCATGCCGCGACAGCGTGGACGTGAACCGTATGTGCAGTTGACGGACTTCGAGCGAGGGCGTATAGTGGGCATGCGGGAGGCCGGGTGGACGTACCGCCGAATTGCTCAACACGTGGGGCGTGAGGTCTCCACAGTTCATCGATGTTGTCGCCAGTGGTCGGCGGAAGGTGCACGTGCCCGTCGACCTGGGACCGGGCTGCAGCGACGCACGGATGCACGCCAAGACCGTAGGATCCTACGCAGTGCCGTAGGGGACCGCACCGCCACTTCCCAGCAAATTAGGGACACTGTTGCTCCTGGGGTATCGGCGAGGACCATTCGCAACCGTCTCCATGAAGCTGGGCTATGGTCCCGCACACCGTTAGGCCGTCTTCCGCTCACGCCCCAACATCATGCAGCCCACCTCCAATTGTGTCGCGACAGGCGTGAATGGAGGGACGAATGGAGACGTGTCGTCTTCAGCGATGAGAGTCGCTTCTGCCTTGGTGCCAATGATGGTTGTATGCGTGTTTGGCGCCGTGCAGGTGAGCGCCACAATCAGGACTGCATACGACCGAGGCACACAGGGCCAACACCCGGCATCATGGTGTGGGGAGCGATCTCCTACACTAGCCATACACCTCTGGTGATCGTCGAGGGAACACTGAATAGTGCGCGGTACATCCAAACCGTCATCGAACCCATCGTTCTACCATTCCTAGACCGGCAAGGGAACTTGCTGTTCCAACAGGACAATGCACGTCCGCATGTATCCCGTGCCACCCAACGTGCTCTAGAAGGTGTAAGTCAACTACCCTGGCCAGCAAGATCTCCGGATCTGTCCCCCATTGAGCATGTTTGGGACTGGATGAAGCGTCGTCTCACGCGGTCTGCACGACCAGCACGAACGCTGGTCCAACTGAGGCGCCAGGTGGAAATGGCATGGCAAGCCGTTCCACAGGACTACATTCAGCATCTCTACGATCGTCTCCATGGGAGAATAGCAGCCTGCATTGCTGTGAAAGGTGGATATACACTGTACTAGTGCCGACATTGTGCATGCTCTGTTGCCTGTGTCTATGTGCCTGTGGTTCTGTCAGTGTGATCATGTGATGTATCTGACCCCAGGAATGTGTCAATAAAGTTGTCCCTTCCTGGGACAATGAATTCACGGTGTTCTTATTTCAATTTCCAGGAGTGTATATCACAACGTACCGTGTCGATGTAGTAAACATATAATCCGTATCCTACGCCATACAAGAATCGCCCCTTTTACATCATTCATACATATATAGCAAAGGCAGACAGCACCATAGATATACTCGTGGCATTAAATATTTCCCTATGAGGTCGGCGGTCATCCACTCCCGATAGGTGACCAGATCACCCTTAGGAGGCCGAAGTCACTCTCAGAACTGCTCTACAAATTCTGTTTCTTTCCCCCTCGACACAAACGAGTTACTGTTTCTAATGTGGACCTGCTTCCCTGATTGCTTTTTACAGCCATCTTCAGACTCTGGAACAACAAGAACAAATATTTTCGCATGGTTTGCACACAACAGTATCCTACCAATCACTCTTTCTACATAATTCTGAAGATCCAGACTGGGAATTATTTTTCAACAAACCTGAAACTTTAGCTAGGCAGAGCATGCTCTAGACCATTGAGTAACTAGAAACTTAACCCATCTACAAAGACCATTACGTGAGAACTCGTCACTCCATGGGGCTGTCAGTGCATCTCGACTTCAGGGAGCGTGTGAGGTCCAGTGGACTGGGGATGGCAGGCGGTGCCTGCATGTGTCTGTTGCATTATTTTGCGAGCAGGTCTGTAAGCTGTGCTATGTACTAATAGAACAGTTTACAAGTACTGAGCATGTGTACACATCAGTGACTGCAACATTTACAAGGAGTTTGCATGTCTGTACTGAAATTATTTCAGTAACTTAGGAGTTGTCTGCTTGCCTCTAGAGCGTTATTTAGGAATAGTTTACAGGTCTGTGGGCTGTGTGGCGTGATCCCCAGTATGTCAGAGCATGTGTTTTGTATCAGTGTGATAAATATACTATCTCTCAAAATCCTTCCCTAAATAAATTGTTGCAAAATAAATAAATTACACTCCTTCCTTACTCTCTTTAGCAGCCCAGCGCAGGCTTAGTCATTTTCGCGTCATTTTCCCCCTCCAGGCCACCATCTTGGATAACATCACAGGAGGGATGACAGCATCCTCTGGTGGCAGTACTGGGTCAGTTGGAGTCAAGATTTCGTGCAAAATAAAGACTTAAATTCAGCACAGGCAGAGTCGTTTTCCCGCCATTATACCCCACCCCAGACTGCCATCGTAGGTTACGTCATAGCATGGATGACAGCGCCCTCAGGTGGCGGTACTGAGTACTAGGTCAGTTGGACTCTGGACCTCATGGCAAACACACTGTTTCCCGCCATTTTCCCCCAACCATCTTGGATTACATCACGGAATGGACGACAGTTGTCTCTGCTGGTGGTACTGTGTACTAGGTCCAGAGCTCGTGGTGAACACATTGTTTTCCGCCATCTTGGATAACGGTACTTACGTCATCAGTTGACGTCATGACCGCCATCTTGGATTACGTGCTGGAAGCGGAGACAGTACTCTCTGGTGCGAATACTGTGTACTAGGCCAGTTGGACTCTGGACCACACGGTGACTACACTGGATGGTGTTAATGCCTCTAATTGTTATCTAAATAGCACTTGCAAAATAATGAAGACTTATGTCCAGCACAGGTTGAGTCCCCTCCCTTCAGTCCCCAGGATGAGGTGGTGGTCGGATAACTGATGTTAGTGGAGGTAGCTCAACTGCCCTTTCTCTCCCGCCATTTTCTTAGATTAGGAGAGATCCGTGACTTGTCCTGTCTTCCGTCCAATATTCAAAATTCCCGCCAGTTCTTAGGAGGAGGTTGTGGTTGGGTGATTTAGGTTAGTGTAGGCAGCCCAATTGATCTTTTATCCCACCATTTTCTTAAGTTGATAGAGATAACCGTCATGTATTGCATTATCCTATTGGAATTTGGACTTCCCGCCAATCCCTAGGATGAGGTTGCAGTTGGATGACTTAGGTTAGTTGAGGTAGTCCAAGTGACCTATCATCCCACAATTTTCTTTGGTTAGTAGATGCTGCATTGTCCTGATGGAATTTGATCTTCCCACCATTTTCTGGGGGAGGGGAGGGGAGGCGAATTAGGTTAGTTGAGGTAGCATAGTTGACCTATCTTCCTGCCAAAATTCAATTTTCCCTCCGAAAACCGCCTTCTTGGATGCCGTCATCCGATGACGTCACATCCGTCATTTTGGATGACGTCATCGGCACCATCTCTGATTACGGTACTTTGGGGTGCAACTAGCCTTACCCAATATTTGCTTCAGCTGTATATTTTGAAAAAAATATATTCCATTCACAAACTTAATGTGGCTAATGAAATTGTTCAAAGACTGTACTAATGTGTGATAGTGTCTATGTCAAAGTGCTTAGAAAAGGGGAGCGTTTACTTGATTTAAGATAAACATGATCTGTATATAATCGATGTTTACCTCGTATGTGGACTGATAAAACATTTCATATAAATGTGATCAGTGAAGAATAGAGACACTCTGTGAGTGCCTTTCAAACTCTTTACGTGAATGAAAAGACATTCAATTACTGAATAACTTTAGAACTAAGTGAAATAGGAACCAAAAATTATGTAGGAATGAAACTCTGTAAGGAAGCGTGTGCAGTCTCAAACCTTATAGCATGGACTGTATAGGTGCAGCGGCCAACAGTCAATGTTTTGCATTTTCGCGCCGTAGTGGCGCGCAGTAATGCGATTGCTTCTGTGACCTAGTGAAATGCAATCATGTGCATCTCTTATAGACACGATAAACAGTGAACTGTGATGCCACTTGCCTTATCAATTACAGTACTGTTGCTGGAATTAAGCTGGACTATGTAGTGACAAGCAAACATTAAAATACTAAAGACTATGAGCAAGTCAAGTGTGAATCGGAGCAAATTTAAAAATAGTGCAGACCACAAACAAGTGTGAATTGGAACAAATATTACTTCCCTTCCTTGCTGCCTAGCAAAGTATTAGCTGTATGAACTGATTACGCTTGTTCATTGATGATACGAGCTGCAGAGGAAGCTGCAGCTGGACTTCGTAGCGTGGAGAGTGGTATGTCTTCCTGGCTCCCTTTCTAGCAGCTGGATCACATCTGCAACCGTGAACGGCGCGTTCCCGATCGGGGTGTGGCGTGAGCTGTCTACCTGTCTACCACTGAAATCGCGTAATAGTGTAAAGCAAGAATGCAGACTGTCAGTTCGACGAAAGCATTCCTAATTTGCTTTTCAAACTTGACATTTATTTTCGGTCAAACTTAAAGTTTATCCAGAAGATTATAAACAAACATGAACAGATTTTTAACCACAAGTATATTATTTTCCAAATGTATGACAACATTTACACAAAAACTTGTACTGAATATATCATTTTCAATTAATTTTGTAAACTTCATTAAAGGATTGATATGTTCACATCCTGTTGATGTTTGTGAAAGGATACAGCAACATACGAATTTAGTTTCCTCAACACATGCCAGGTGATGTAGTCTGAAGGCTCTGGGGCGGTTTTAATCATGGATTTTCCACACACCCATAACCCAAATCGGGAAGCAAAGACTAATATTGTGTGGGGAAGTGTACAAAGAATTTTCCAGACTACATCTACTCTGACAACACATTATATTACAATGCATCACTAGTAAACACAGCAATAATACAAATATCTCCTGCAGTGATCAAAAATCTGTTTTACACTAAATGAAATATAAAATGTATGTAACCTTGTAACCTCAAGTAATGTATAACCTGCAACTACAATTCAACATACTCACATACGAAAACTGATGCAATCATATGTAGCATATGAGATGAACTTGTACCAGTTCGAGATACATCGCCTGTTAAACCATAACATTTCATATAAATGTCATAAACAGTCCAGGGAGCTATGTGTTGTCCCCTGGCATATTGATCCCTATGAATATACTTGAAGAAAAGACTCCACATCTTTCAGTAATATGTGAAACATTGAACTTTCATGTGAAATGCATCCACTGAAAAGGACAAAGATAATATCCACGAATTATTATCTGTGAAGCCAATGATTAAAAAAGACAATTTTCATTTGTATGATAAGAGACTACATTGTACTACTGACCTAGCAAGATGCACTCTTCCTATGTTCCATATTAAGAAGTCTGTAATAAGTGTAATAATTATTAATTTACCTAAATCATTTTTAGAATAGAAAATATTTTTTTGTTGAAAATGAAACCATCTTTTATTTATAGAAGAATTGTGCCCTTTCCTGCAGTTATTAAAAGTTTTATTAGATACAATATTACCCTATTACTGCCCTCCATTAGAGTCAGTACAACTATTTTTGGTAATTATGTCTCTTATAGCCGGATATTAAGATAACATATTCAGTTTATGCATTTATAAAAATATTAAAGTATCTTGGTCATTATTTTCATTTTATGATGCAAATTTTGCCATACTGGGTCACGAATGTTGAGTATGTTATTTTTAATGTAGGCGATGTTACAGAGAATGCTATAACTAAATATGCTTTATGCAGTTAAAATAAAGAAACCAGAGAGCTACTAGTAAGTACGCATACATATGAAGCTTGAAGTTTCAGCCCCTGAAACCAAATATGATCATGTTCATACGTTGTTTTTGCTCTGGTGTGCAATAAAGTACCTGCACAATAACGTAACCTCAATAAAAGATAATAATTATAATCAATTATTTGGCACACTAAAATCTCAAGTGTAACAGATCAATGTTAACATTTTGTAGTTTTCAAAGGCTGTAAGATGCTCTGTGATAAAATAATGAACCATTATCTGTTTAAAGGACAATTTCATACACACACAATTACACTTCATAAGATTCCATTTACAGATACATGACATTCTGTGTATGTCAATAAGAAACCACATCTGACAGTCATGATATTAAAGATACACCATATCAAGATATGCTGTCCTGAACAGAGTAAAGTATGTGGATGCTAGCTGACAGTGTCTTGTAAGAGTGCTAATGGTCTTAGGGCCATCAGTTCGATAAGCACACCGCCTGCTTTTTAAAATTTTTTTAGACTGCTGATGGAGACACACATTTTACAGACCAGATTTGTCCGGAGCAAAGTTTTGGCACTTTAACATTTGAAGAAATATAAATGAATTCAGAACTGTAATGTCATATTATTTTATAGGAACATTAGTTACTCCAGTTTTGTTAATTTTGTGCAGGTTTGGTAGCAGCATAAATTGAAGTGACAGAAGTCACTGGATAGCGATATGCATATACCTAGATGGCGGTGGTATCATGCACACAAGGCATAAAAGTTAGTACATTGGTAGAGCTGCCATTTCTATTCAGTTGATTCATGTGAAAAGGTTCCCAACATGATTATGACCACACAACGGAAATTTACAGACTTTGAATGTGGAACGGTGGTTGGACCTAGAAAAATGGGGCTCTCCATTTCAGAAACCTTCAGCGAATTAAATATCCCACAATCCACAGTGTCAAGGCCATGCTGAGAGTACCACATTTCAGGCATTGCCTCTCACAAGGGACAACACAGTCGCCGACAGCCTTCTTTTAAAGACAGAAAGTATTGGTGTTTGCATAGAGTTGTCAATGTTAACTGTTCACCGCTGGTCTTCCCTTCTTGGGAACAAGCTGCAGGGAATTAAACCTCTCCCAGCTACTTGGCCAACCTCCTCTCTGTCCTCTTGCCACAAGTAGATCATTTTGGCTAGGTTGCTTATTGGACACTGTCATTTTAGCCATTGCCATTTGTTAAACGGTGATCCCCCACCACTTTGTGTTTCTTGTCATCAACCTTTGACAGTTAGCATTTCTTGACTGAATGCCCACTTCTAACGTTTCTAACCACATATGTTCTAATGTAATTTTTCCATCTGAGTTATCGGTCATTTTAGCAAACGATGCTCAACTTGTACCCCGTGTTTCACTTTTTATCCATAGTAGCAATATGAGGAAGGACATTTAATCTTTAGTTCGGAACCTCCGTTGCCTCTCCAGGGTATTTTTGTGGACCTTTCTCCAAGAGAATGGTCTTTTTCTTAGCTCTCTTTCTTTCCATCGATTGGACTTAATTTCTTTTTCATAAAAGTGTTCTAAGCTTTTGAGATGGGCGCTTATGACCTTAGTTGTTTTTGCGCCCTGAAACAAAGCAAAATCAGTGCTAATAGATGAGAAACACTGTGAAATAACAGCAGAAATCAAAGTGGGACGTACAACAAATGTATCTGTTAGAACAGTGCGGCTAAATTTGGTGTTATAAGGCTATGGCAGCAGACGACCACCGCTAGTGCCTTGGCATCATCTGCAGTGCCTCCTCTGGGCTCATCATCGTATCAGCTGGACCCTAAACGACTGGAAGACAGTGGCCTGGTCAGATGAGTGATGATATTAGTTAGTAAGAGCTGATGGTAGGGTTTGAGTGTGCTGCAGACCCCAAGAAGCCATGGACCCAAGTTGTCAACACGTCAGTGTGCAAGCTAGTGTGGACTGTGTTTACATGGAATGGATTGGGTTCTCTGGTGCAACTGAACCAATCATTAACTGAAAATGGTTCTGTTCAGTTACTTGGAGACCATTTGCAGCCATTCATGGGCTCCATGTTCCCAAACGACAATGGCACTGTTATGGATGACAATGTGCCATGTCACTTGGGCGACAATTGTTCACAACTGGTTTGAAGTATTGTTTGGACATTCTAGTGAACGATATGGACATATGGATAGCCCACCATGAATCTCATTGATCATTTATGGGACAGAATTGAAAGGTCAGCTCGTTCACAAAATCCTGCACTTATAAAATTTTGGCAATTATAGCTGGCTGTAGAGGCAGCATAGCTCAACACTTCTGCAGTGGACGTTCAACGGCTTATCGATTCCAAGCCTATACCTAGCAAAAGGAAGTCTGGCGCTATATTAGAAGGTATAGTGTCACGTCAGTGTACATTGTGAGGAATCCCAAGTATCCATGACTTAACACATTGACTGCTGCATTCATAGTGATGAGAGTTTCACTGTCAGGGCAGACCAGGCACACAGCTTTGGTGTGGCCGGCCGCGGCTGTACTGCAATCACCATATTAAAAAGCTAGTCTTTGCACAAGAGTTACGAGAGTGACTATCCGCTGACGGCCTTCTGTTGTAAAAGGGATAATTTTGTATAGCAGAGGATGTGCATTGTAAGTTTACTACATCGACACGGTACGCCATGATATATTGCTGGGTTCGAGATCGGTTTCACGTTCTCATATTGAAGCCCCTGTCCTTAGTGGGAGAGCAGTGTAATTGAGTTAGGGTCTTTCGTATTTGACGATTTGTGTGGCACTTTGCGAGGTTTAGTTGTCGGTGCAATATGACGATCAGTGTAAAATAGTTTATTGCCGCTGAATTTCACGTTTGTAGAGAAAAAGAAAATATGGATAGTGCTTCCCTAGGACTGAGGAGCATCGTGACATATAGCGAGTGTGAGTGTGGGCATACCATAAATTTTTGGGTGCCGTACAGATGTAAAAGATAACCGCACTGTTTGTGTCAAATGTGTATGTATTGCATTGCAAAGTTACTGTGGATTATGTTGTATAATATGTGTATATATTGCATTGTAAAGTTACTGTGGTTTATGTTCTGGCATGACTAGAGAGGGTGACTGTGTGTTCTAACATGAGGGATATATAGATTCAGCACATCAATAACCGCAGGGGTATGAGAGAGACTTTTTACGTGGCAAATTATGTGTGCTGTAGATACTGATATTCATTCCAGAAGCACAGCCATCAAGAGGAGACTTTACCTGTACATCGATCGATGTCACACTGTAGTAGCAATCATAATATTTAATTGTAGCTACACTGGTAAACATGTTCCTGGCTTCCAAAAAATGGTTCAAATGGCTCTGAGCACTATGGTACTTAACTTCTGAGGACATCAGTCCCATAGAACGTAGAACTACTTAAACCTATCTAACCTAAGGACATCACAAACATCTATGCCTGACGCAGGATTCGAACCTGCGACCGTAGTGGTCGCGCAGTTCCAGACTGTAGCGCCTGGCTTCTAATATTCTTGTAGGTTTCGTATGTATTTGATAATCTGTAGACAACTTTGTGGGTTTAACTGTCAATGCAGTTAAGCGATCTGTGTAAAATAATTTTACTGCTAAAGTCCCATTTGCGGAAAGAAAGAAAAGGTGAATAGTGCTTCGATACCAATGGCATCAGTAATTCGGCAGGTAAATTCGATAAGAGCCAATCATAATGCTCAATTCATTCACATCCTTGTGCTGGGATATAGGAGCCTCCACATAGCGGTGGGAACGTTTGTGTGTGTTGAAAGCAGGAAGGGTAACACATGATGGACTGGGGTATCACGTTAGGACCGCTGGGAAAAGTGCATTCGATGTTATTCTGTGCTATTTGCAGTTAAGCACGATTAGACGCATCTCTCATATCTCTCTAGAAACAATGCGCCCTGTGCTACTCTGTCACCAAGGTAAAAACACTTGCTGCCCAGAGGTGTCTCGCATATGGGAGATGCGTGAACGCGCCTTGGAGTTTTTTATAACACTGACTGTATACCCTGATAATAGAGCCAACTTTCACTTGCATCTGGCGGATGCTCGTGGGGCTGTGAAGGCGTGCGTGTCCCTGGGTGTATGCGCTGCCACCCAGATGCATCAATAACAGTGCCTAGGTGAACACGTATTTTGAGAGGAATTTCTCAGGTATCAAGTATAAAAGAGATGTCGCCATCTCATGCGTGTGGGCATCTGTGCATGGTTTGACAGCTGACGACCGCGTCACTTTGGTGGGCTGCAGGTAGCATTCTGTGTGGTTTACTGGACAGGGTATGGCAGACAGTGTCTATGTACGTTGACTGTGTGTCTGTTGCATTATTTTGCGAGCAGGTCTGAAGGCTGTACTATGCATTATTGGGGCAGTTTACGAGTTGATTTTGTGTCTGCATATCTGTGTACTGCATTATTTAGGTGGAGTCTGATGTGTCTGTACTGAAATTATTTTGGTAAATTAGGAGCTGTTTGCATGTCTGCAGAGCGTTATTTAGGAGTAGTGGGCTGTGTGGCGTGACTACAAGTATGTGTTTTGTATCAGTGTGATAAACTTACTCCACCCCTAAAAAAATTGTTCCAAAATAAGTAAAGTACACTCCTTCTTTACTCTGTCCAGCAACCCAACGCAGGCTGAGTCATTTTCACGCCATTTTCCCCCTCCATTCCACCATCTTGGATTACATCACAGGGGAGATGACAGCACTCTCTGGTGGCAGTACTGTGTACTAGGTCAGTTGGAGTCTATATCTCATGGTGGAGACATTGCCTGCAAAATAAAAGTTTATGTTGAGCACAGGTAGAGTCGTTTTCCCACCATTTCCCCCTACCATCTTGGATTACTTCACGAATCGGACGACAGCACTCTTTGGTGGTGGTACTGTTTCCTTGGGTCAAATCTCGTGGTGAGCACACAGTTTGCCGCCATCTTGGATAACGGTTCTTGCGTCATCAGCTGATGTCTTGGCTGCAATCTTGGATTACATCACAGAATGGATGGCAGCGCCCTCTTGTGATGGTGGTACTGTGTACTAGGTCAGTTGGAGTGAAGACCTCCTGGCGAACACACTGGATGGTGGTGATGTCTCTAATTGTTTAAATAAAGACTGGTCCATGATTTTGACAGCTGGCGATTAGCAAGCATGTTTGCAGAGTCTTTTAAATGGATTATTATTTTGACAATTTACGTGTTGTTTGGCTCTCTGGACATAAATGTATTGTATTATTTACGAGTGGTTTGCATGTCTCTAGGCTGTGCAATGCGTTATTTTGACAGTTTACAATTAGCAGCCATGTGTGTAGAGCATTATACATGAGCTATTTAAGAGTAGTTTGCTAGTCTGTATTCTGTGTGCCATGTCAGAGCATGTGTTCTGTGTCACTGTGATAAATATACTCAATCCCTAAATAAATTGTTCCAAAAAGAATAAAGTACACTCCTTCCTCTCTCCGGAAGCCCAGCACAGGCTGACTCCTTTCCCCAGCAATTCCTAGGACGAGGTGGCGGTCGGATCACTTAGGTTAGTGGAGGTTGCTCAAGTAACCTTTTTCCCACCATTTTGTTAGGTTAGTAGAGGTGTGTTGCATTGTCCTGTTGAAATTTGAACTTCCCGTCATTATACAGGGAAGAGGAGGTTAGGTTACTGGAGGTAAGGCAATTGACTTTCCTGTCAAAATCCGCCATATTTAATGAAGTCATGACCGCCTTCTTGGATGACGTCATGCACTATTGCCAAGTCTACATGTTACCATCTTAGATGACGTCATCACTGCCATCTTGGATACATCTGGCAACAATGGAATGATGGGTGACCACTGCTTTGTCCCTCTACTCATGCCTATACCAGTTTCTCTGGCGCTTCATTGTATAATACAATTATAAAATCTGCTAACATCTACATCATTTCCCTGCAATTCATACTTTGCACTTAGTCATTTTTTAATTTAGTTGTTCTTGCATAGTTGTACCACATTTATTTGTGGGACAGTGGTACTAAAATTTGTATCTCCATCCTGAAACCAGATGAAAGTGGACATTAACACTGCTGTCCACATAAATAGTATGTCCTTCCTGAAGATTTCGTTGGAGTATAGTGATTACTATTTTCTTATACTTCCAGCTCTGTTTTTAAGACACTGAGAGCTCTCATGGAGACCGAAAAATTAAATACTTAACAGATAGCATTGACAGAGGACCGTAAAAAGTTAAAAACAGTACAGCTTAGTTATGTTATTGAAAAATTGGGGAGAGAATGTCATCGATACCACAAGTGAGTTGGTGGACAATCACTAAAACAAAACTGTTTTTCATTGCCCTGAGGTCTTCCCCTGCAATATCAATCAGCGATTTTATCCTCTGAATGCCCAAATATTTATACAGGGATATGCAAATATATTAATACTTTATTCTACAAGCAAAACTAAAGAAAAAAGCTCATTTAAACATATGTCCACAAATTTTTAGTTACATAGTTGCGGCTAATGAAAGATTTTGCCTGAAATTTAGCAACTTCACTAATATGAAGCCATAGGAAAAGCATACGAGGCAAAAGTAAAGCACATTTTCCATTTATTTTGTTGTTATTCATCTGGGGAATCTAATAAAACATGTCCCAGACGTGTATCTGTAGTAGTTTTCCAGAACATCCACAAAAGAAAAGAAGTAATTTCATAAAATTTGTAATTTATTGACTGCTTGGCCCAATTTGTTTTTTAAATTTCAGACAATTGGACCAATTTATGAACACAAGTTATAGGGTAATAACATTAACTGAAACTGTATGAATGTGTCAGATAATCTGCTTTCATTATTACCATAGCACCCGTGAATTAATTTTAAACTATAGAAAACATTCAGAATCTTCAGAGTTGGATAATGTACGCGATATTCGTTAACTGCAGCCATAGCATTACCATCACATTTCCCATAAATAAACACTATATCGGTATATTCCTCTGTCGTAAATTTGAAAGACATCCCTATTTCGTAAATAATCTGCAAACTACAGCAATTACTGTGTGGTTTTACTTAAATACACTATTGTTATTATGTTATTTCACTGAGGAATATAGAAAACTAAATCGTTTAAAGGTTAGCAAAAGACTGAAACAAACCACTAATGGTTGCCAATAATGACATAGACGTTTCTACATTCTTAATGGAAAGTAAACAAATTTACTTGTATAATAACCTTTGCTTCTCTGGATGTTCTGGAAATCTACTGCAGACGCAAGCACGGGACATATTTTATTAGATTCACCAGACCAACAACAACAAAATAAATGGCAATCATGCATTACTTTAACCTCATAGAGTTTTGTGATGGCTTCAAATTTGCGAACTTGCTAAATTTTAGACAAAATCTTTTATTAGCCAAAACTCCATAACCAAACATTTGCAGACCTGTGTTTATATTAACTTTTTTCTTTAGTTTTACTTGTAGGATAACATATTAAAATACTAGCCTATCTTCGTGAATCACCCTGTAGAGAGAAATGACGCTCATGTAAAGTAAGAGAAATTGGAGCTCACACAAAAATGTTTAAGTGCTTATTTTTTCCGGCTATCTATTCTAGAGTGAAACAGTAGAAAAATAGTCTGAAAGTAAGTCTATGAAGCCTCTGACAAAATGCAAAGTGTGAATTGCAGGGAAATGATGCAGATGTTAGCAGGTCTTGTGACTGTATTATACAATGAAGGGCCAAAGAAACTGGTATAGGTATGCGTATTCAAAATCAGAGATGTGTAAACAGGCAGAATACGGCGCTGCGTTCGGCAATGCATATATAAGACAACAGGTGTGTGGCACAGTTGTTAGATCGATTTCTGCTGCTACAATGGCAGGCCATCAAGATTTAAGTGAGTTTGAAAGTGGTGTTATAGTCGGTTCACGAGTTATTGGGCACAACATCTCCGAAGTAGGAGTGAAGTGGGGATTTTCTTGTATGAGCTTTACATAAGTGTACTGAGAATATCAGGAATCTGATAAAACATCACACCCCCGACATCGCTGTGGCCGGAAAAAAAATCTTGCAAGAGCCGGACCAACGACGACTGAAGGAAATCGTTCAACGCTATTTGCCGCATATTTCACCAACAAGTGTCAGTGTGCGAACCATTCAGCAGAACATCATCGATGTGGGCTTTTGGAGCCAAAGGCCCATTCTCATAGCCCTGAAGACTGCACGACACAAAGCTTTATGCCTCGCCTGGGCCTGTCAACACCAACAGTGGACTGTTGTTGACTGGAAACATGTTGCCTGGTCGAACGAGTCTCGTTTCAAATCGTATCAAGTGGATGACGTGTACAGGTGTTGACACAACCTCATGAATCCACGGATCCTGCATATCAGCAGTGAACTGTTCAAGATGGTGGAGGCTCTGTAATGGTGTGGGGTGTGTGCAGTTGGAGTGATATGTGACTCTTGATACGTCTAGATACGACTCTGACAATTGACACGTACGTAGTCATCCTGTCTGAACACCTGTATCCATTCATGTCCATTGTGCATTCTGACAGACTTTGGCAATTCCAGTGGAACAACGTGACACCCCACACGTTCAGAACTGCTACAGAGCAGCTCCAGAAACAGTCTTCTGAGTTTAAAATACTTTTGCTGGCCACCAAATTCCCCAAACATGAACATTATTGAGCATGTCTGGGATGTCTTGCAATGTGCTGTTCAGAAGAGATCTCCACCCCCTTGTAGTCTTACGGATTTATGGACAGCCCTAAAGGATTCATGGTGTCAATTCCCTCCAGTACTATTTCAGATGTTATTTGAGTCCATGCCATGTCGTGTTGTGGCGCTACATGATATTAGGCAGGTGTACCAGTTTCTTTGGCTCTTCAGTGTATAATGCTGTTAAGAAACTTCCTGACAGATTAAAACTGTGTGCCATACCGAGACTCGAACTCGGGACCTTTGCCTTTCGTGGGCATGTCCTTTACCAACTGAGCTACCCAAGCACGACTCACGATCCGTCCTCACAGCTTCAATTCTGCCAGTATCTCGTCTCCTACCTTCCCAACTTCCTAGAAGTTCTTCTGCGAAACTTGCAGAAATAGCACTCCTGGAAGAAAGGATATTGCGGAGACATGGCTTAGTCGCAGCCTAGGGGATGATTCCAGACTGAGATTTTCACTATGCAGCGGAGTGTGCGCTGATATGAAACTTCCTGACCGATTAAAACTGTGTGCTGGACCGCTGCAGAGTGAAAATCTCATTCTGTAAACATCCTCTAGGCTACGGCTAAGCCATGTCACCTCAATATCCTTTCTTCCAGGAGTGCTAGTTCTGCAAGGTTCGCAGAAGAGCTTTTGTGAAGGTAGGAGACGACGTACTGGCAGTATTGAAACTGTTAGGATGGGTCTTGAGTCGTGCTTAGGTAGCTCATTTGGTAGAGCACTTGCCTGCGAAAGGCAAAGGTCCCGCGTTCGAGTCTGGGTCCTACACAAAATTTTAATCTTTCAGGAAGTTTCATATCACCGCACACTCAGCTGCAGAGTGAAAATCTCATTCTGTAATGCTGTTGCTTTATTGCTATTTGACCTAAAACTGGAGAGTACAGATGTCACTGTGATTGACAAGCATACTGTTGTGAACCGGCCTCTCCTGACACCTTGTTGCAGCACCTAAAGTGCTGAGTTCGTGTTGTGATCAGGAGGTCGATTGTAGAGTGAGGGTGAGTGGTCCAGTGCACACCCTGAAGCATCAGTGATACAGCAATATCCGTGGTAACATTTATTGGAGTTGTAACGTTGAAACTGGAGATCAGTGGCACGCCACGTGCTGAGCTGCCATTAGTGGTGGGGCAAGAAAGGTGCTGGCCACCCAGGCATTTTGCGATAACCCAGTACAGCTACCACTTCAGCACTCTCAAAGACTGCCAATCGTTCACTCAGGTGGAGACAGCTGACTAGGCCCAGGTTACCCATCAACCATGACTGCAGAAGATGCTCACGAGTTGGCCATGAGTTGTGTATGTGCTTCACCTGGTCGGTGTGAAAATGGTAGCTTGCAGGTCATTCCTGATGACCCAGTAGTGGACGGGGGTGGCTGCTCATCCTCAATCACCCAGGAGGCAGCAGTGGAAGATCATGTCTGTGGCATACTCTGGTTGGCTCCCTCTCAGCTTTGGATTCAGCAAGCAAGTTGCAGGCTGGCCATCATCGATCACTGAGTCATGGTTTTACTGAAACTCAATAGGCTCTGATTCTCTCTGGTTCTAGCAACGTGGACAGAATGACACCACAACAAAATGTCATCTGAAAGCTTCTCTGTTGAACTGGCTGAGCCTATGCCTTATGATGTAGTGGCTTAGGATGTAAGAGCACATTTGTCCTCAATTATCAGATACCTCAGCACTCCATTTCTCACTATAGTAATTTCAATAATGATTCTGGGTCACAGAGGTCTGTCGTTCCTGTCCACATTTAATTTGGGCAGTAAAGTTGTACCTTGGCTTTGTAGTTCTTATGAGAGCAATGTATGGGGTCTCCAGTAGTTTACTGAATTCTTCTCTTTGTACTGGTTCTTGTAACCTTCATAGATTAGTTGGTGTCTGTCTTCAAGTGCCTGTCGGTCTAAGTTTTTCAGCATTTCTGTGATGCTTATTTGTAGGACTTGATCATTTGTGCTTTTGTACTCTGTATATGGGCACTTATTCTGTTACAACTATGTGTTATGCTTCCCACACACTTGTTCAATGGTCTAGGATGAGACAACAGTTTCTTTTGTAAGCATTCTATTTTTCTCAGTCAGTTCTATATTCTCAGGCAATATCCACAATCAAGTTCATATCCGATGCAGGGGCACCCAGTGAAGTACAACACTTATCACAGAAAGCACTTTTATTGTAGGTGGAACAGAACTACCTAACGGACAGAGAATGCTGCTATTGATACGCTCACTGAGTATTCCAGAATATACAAACATAAGACACTTTGAGAACCTTCTAGAAATGATAAAAACTAAATAAAAAATATTTGCTAGTGATCATGTTTGAACTGGTGGCCTGCAGCATGCCAGTCAACAATGCAGACTGCTACCCACATTACAACGAGCATAGCTTGAGGCAATATTGTTACAAATTGTTACATCTAATTATTTATATGAGTTGGCGTATTGCAACTGGATATAGTGTGGTACTGTTGTTGATTTGCAGCCAATGTGTGAGATTGTAGCTCCAGTACACTGTTATGTGATTTTTGACAGACACTATGTACACATGGATGGAACATTATATGATGACAGCAGCTGGTGATTGATTTAATTTTGTGACACAGGTCTTTAGGTTTAACTTTGTACTCAATGTGGAATTGAGCATGTATCCACAGAACCATTTGACTGAGAAAACACAGCTATCCCATTTACTCCACACAAAATGTTAAGAGTGGCTTAAATTAATGTATTTAGTTTGTGTGATACACTGTTCCAATGCCTAAACTGACTTTGTAGCCTAACCTGTTAAATGTTGGAGTTTAAGTGGCGGTGGAACTTACAGGTTTATTTTTATTTATTTTATTGGTATTTATTCTGTTCATCAGGGAGATAACAGCTCTCCTCACATGCTAATGTACTACTGTGCTGCGAAAGAGAAATAAGATAATATTGTTTCAAAAAAGAAGTAGGTCCTAATTTACTATGAATTCGAAACCCATCGACTTTCCATTGGTGCAAAGAAAGAAAAATAAATGTATAAACAAAGTAATAATGTTAAGAATGGAAATATTACAAAAATAATTCAGGAAGCTTTAGTCCATGTGTAAGAAACAAAGATACTAAGAAGTGGTTGTTATCTATGAGAAGAAATAATTTACAAATAGGAACAGGAATCATTTGAGTATTATGAAAAGGAAATAAGATTTTGAGCAATTGATGTTATGAAACATTCTGTAGTGATAGCATGGAACGAGATTATCAATAATCTGTCTGTCAATTTCATTCATCACTGACTTCAGAGAAAATACTTGTACTCTTAAATAAGAATATTTACTTTTGAAATGCAGTACAAAAACTGGTATAAAAATATCAGGCTTGCTTATTTGAAGAGTATTGCTTTAACAGTACAGGAATTTGTGAGTATTTAACCTATGAGTCAGTAATATTTATGAAGTGAATCAACAGTGATGCAATCCTGCAAGGTTTAAAAATACATGGCTGACCACCATTAAGATTGACATATATTTAATTATGAAAGGAAAGAATTACTAGCTATTCACATATAAGACCCAAGACAGGCTTTATGTTGGAAACTACTGAAGAAACACAGAATTTGTTGTGGGACATCATGGAATTTTGTAGTTTCTGCCCCATAATTTTATGAAGTTCCAATACATGGCAACACTATACTTGGCCTTCAAAATGGCGTCTGTAATGGAGGGGCATTCCAAGCAGAGAGATGTCATTGAGCTTCTTTTGGCAGAAAATCAGAGCATCACAGACATTCATAGTTGCTTGCAGAATGTCTACAAAGACCTGTGAGTGAATAAAAGCATGGTGAGTTGTTGGGCGAGGCATCTGTTATAATTGGAACAAGGTCGTGCAAACCTGTTCATTCTCCTGCTTTCTGGTCACGTGCACACAGCTGTGACTCCTCCAGTGTTGGAAAATGCAGACACTCACTGCACAACAGGATGTCTCTGTTGGTGGTGCTGGCACACTCATCCAGCAGTTGGAGTACTCATATGTGTGTGCCCACTGCACTCCTCGCTGCCGAACAGGAAACCATAAAGAACAATGAAGGACCACCTGTGCAGAACTATTGGCATATTACGAAGCTGATCATGACAATTTGTCAAACATCATCACAGGCGATGAAACATCATTTCAAACTGGAAGTAAAATGGCAACCTGTGGAGTGGCAGCACACCATCTCTCCTCCAGGGCAAAAAATCAAAGTGCACCCTCAGGCAGTCATGGCAAAAGCCTTCTGGGATACTGAAGGAGTTATTCTATTTGATGCCCTCCATCATGGTGCAACAATTAAAGCGGAAAAGTATAGTGAAAGACTGAAGAGTATAGTGAAAGAACGACTTCAGCATGTTTGTTGCCACAGAAAATGCAAATGAACTTCTCCTTCTCCATGACAGTACAAGTACTCACACAGATCTGTGCTCCTGAGAGGAGCTCACAGAACTCATCACCCAAGAGCTCGAATCTCACACCTTCTGACTTCCATTAGTTTGACCCAATAAAGGATGCACTCCACAGGAAGCACTACATGGATGATATGGAGCTTACTGATGCAACAAGACAATAGTTATGACCTCAACCATTAGAGTGGTACCATGTAGGTATACAGACGCTCCCAGTAAGGTGGCGTAAGGCAGTCGCATTGAACAGAGATTACGTTGAAAAACAAAGTTCTGTAGCCAACAGAGTCGGGGATAGTATGACATATTGGAACCCTGAATAAAACCAACCCACTTTCAGAAAAAAATTACTGAATGCCCCACGTATCATATTAATTACAGAAAGTTACATTAACAGTAGGTTATTGTCAAACTGTTATTTCATTTGTTTGGAAGATATAATTACACGAGCAGTATTCTGAATAGCAGTTTGGTCATAAGTAATAAGGGTAGTTATGAGCAGATTAACTTTTCACTCATATGCTATTATTGCTGAATACTTTTACGAAGTCATTAGACAAACTGTGCTTGTGTTGAAGCACTATAAGCACTTATTTAATCTCGAAAGTTATGCATGGAAAAAGCTACCCAAAGTAACCATGTTCACTGAAATAGCTGGACTGCATGAGTAATCACATCACACAGTCCAGTGATCTTCTAACAGAAAAGCATGTAGTACAGTATTAGCATTTCACTCTTATGGAGCCGGCCGCGGTGGTCTCGCGGTTCTAGGCGCGCAGTCCGGAGCCGTGCGACTGCTACGGTTGCAGGTTCGAATCCTGCCTCGGGCATGGATGTGTGTGATGTCCTTAGGTTAGTTAGGTTTAAGTAGTTCTAAGTTCTAGGGGACTGATGACCGCAGCAGTTGAGTCCCATAGTGCTCAGAGCCATTTTGAACTCTTATGGAAATAGTATGAGCTTGTACTACATATTATATTGGCACAGATGGTACTCAAGTGCAGCATTATGTGATCCCAGCTACCTCAATTAACAAAATCATGGAACAGAACCATTTTATCTCTACACAACATCTTGTAGAGCTCTATCCACTGTGACTAACACTGGTTTACTCGCATGGGTGAAGTGGCACGAGTAATCCAAGGTGCAACACGAGCTACCAGTAATTATATGTGGTGAAATGCGACTTACAGCATAGACGACTTGTTCACTAGATTACACATTACTAATATTGAAGTTCTTTCTTAAGTTCTCTTTGTGATCCAATAAGTGAACACTATTCTGTACTACACTTGGTGGAAGTGTTGTTTGGAGAAGACTAATGCCCAGATTTATAAAACACACAGCATGTAATTGCATAGTGTTCATGGTTGCACGTTAAAATCCTGATGTTATAACAAATAAAACAAAGAATACCAGGTTTTCACTGTGACTCCTTAACAAGGTCATTGGCCGAAAAATGTGCGTTGATATTTAGACAAATTTACCGGGCATATGAGTACAGTATTCCTCATACAGGTAGTGATTTATCTGCAATAGCTAGAAGCCAAAAGACACGTAAACCTAGAAGTTTTATTATGATGTTAATGAAGTAGCCCAGGTAGACATGAGCCAGACAGTCAAGAATCTACTGCACCAAAAGAGCAATAAAAATCATATACTCGTAACAATTTCAACAATACCACTTCTGATGGTTTGCCAATAAAATTGTAAAACATCAATGCTCAACGACTATTCAGCTTGTAGTATGCTTAAGACAGACAGAACGAACCTGAGTGTGGTGCTGATTTTCTATGCTGCACGTCACTCTGTGCAGTGTGTTATTAATGTAGTCCCTATATTACATATGAATGATGTCCCCAGGCTACTAAAAATTTATATGAAAATTGTAGAGTTGTAATGTGATGGCTGTAGTAGCAGCTTGTTATCTCTCGCAGTCCCAGTGGAAGCAGGATCATCTCAGTGAGCGGCGACCCTGGCATCTACATGGACTTATTCTTCCTCTACTTCATATCCTGGTGGTAACATGTCCTAAAACCTTTATCCATCCATATCTCTCTTAATTCCTCTACAGCCTTTCATCTCTTCTCAACTCGCAATGGACCAGCATGCAAAGATATGTTCCAGACCTTTCCTGAAGGAAATTTCGAACATTCAAACAGGCAATTAGAGCTAGACATTCAGAATCTTGCTCTGTAATGTAAGTGTGTCACATGCATTCTTGCAAAGCAGTGGGGGTGAGAGGGTCAAAGATTCGACTAATCAAATTAAACCACAAAATTTCCACAATGGAAATATAAAAAACTTTAACAAAATTTTGTATGTTGCAGCTTATAATATTTGCACCATAACTTGAACATATCAGCTGTTTATAATACGAACTGGAGAAATTCAAATGGAACATACTTATAATCAGTAAGACGTGACTCAAAGATGAACTGGCTACTACGCTCAAGACTGGGCACCTTCTATTTCATAATAACTCGGACGTAAATTCGCATATTGATGGTGTAACTCTGGTAATCCACAACAGGAGGGAACATCTTATCACAAAGACCATGTAGGTTTTAGGCATAGTGCCCTACATGACCCTTGAGCTGAATGTTAAATTTAGCCTCCAAATCATCTGTGCCTACTCACCTACTTCGATCTCAACTGATGAAAAACTAGAACAGTTCAATGAAGACCTGTCAATAGCAAAAAAAAAGAGAAACCATCATAATTTCCTCAATACTTGGCAAGTCTTATATCAAAACAGAAGAGAAGTCCACAGAAAACCATCCCTTCATTGGGAATTCTGAATTTCAACACGAAACCAAAAAGTACAAATGACGATTATTTTTCATTTATACTGCATGAACATATTCTAGAAGAAAAATCTGAAGAAGACTGATCAAGAAGACCATCAAAATCAGTGTGAACATAGGAGTCCTTCATTCCAATCAGTCAAAACGGTAGTTTATCATCCACAAGATTTGTAATGGCTGTGCATGAGCAGAAATTGTTAGTGCAAGAGACAACACTATAAAAACTATGGAGGACTTTCATTGGATGCTCTACAGTTGTTCAGTGACTAGCCAAAAGCAGTATGATGAATCACGAAGATGTGTTATGAATGTGGGATAGGAAAAACAGCGATGCGAGGAGATCACATCATGGGCAAGATGCTTAAAGTTGGAGGACACAAGAAAAAAGTACTCGCTATTCTGTTACATAATTGTTTCACAGAAGGGTAGATGCCAGAGTTCTGGAAAATGCAGACGTCATCCTCCTCTTCAAAAACTGTGACAACACAAATATAAAGAATTACAGTCCTATTACTCTTATATCTATATTTGACAAAATGATAACAAAAATCATTACGAACAGCCTGAGTCAGAACTTTGACTTTTAACAGCTAATCGAACTGGTGGGATTCAGAGAAGGATTCAGTACTACTGACCATACCCAAGCAGTATGCACACTGATAGAGAAATGTACAGAGTATAATGTCCCACGTCACATGGCCTTCATAAACTACCAGAAGGTTTTTGACACGATGGAAACATGGACAGTACTGAGGACGATAACCAGAGTCTACATTGGCAGTAGATATACAAAATTAATACGCTATATTTACGAGGATGCCACTCCACATGTGAAAATAAAGGGAGACTGGATCACAGAAAAGGTTCTTGTGAAAAGAAGAGTGAGATAGGGAGCACAATCTCAAGTAAGTTATGCGTCTTGGCTTTGTAAGATGTGTTAATGTCTATCCTGTTGACAGAAAGGTACTGAGAACGTCTCAATCATCTTTTCTTTGGAGATGAATTCATCCTCTTTAGCAGTGAACAAACGAGCTGTCAACCATGAGGATGAAAGTCATATCGATGGTAGGCAATAAAAACCTCTAAATCCATCTGTCTGTGAAAACTCGTAATTCCTACAACCAGTAACACCATAATCAAAGAGAGATTTGCAAGTGCATGGATTTCTCTCATCTGTCAATAACTAGGCTTGTATTTTACTATTACACATTTAACAAATTTCTGTATCGCTTTCTATTATTTTTTAAGAACCCATTGTCGCTTCACCTGTAAAATTTAACAAAATTGAGTTGCAGGTTTTCAGTGCCTGCCATCGACATATACGGGCTCCCGCTAACACGACCTGTAAAGTTTATCAGCCCGTCAGATGACTTTCTTATTGTCCCATTTTTTGTCTTAACTGTTCGTTTACGTTTCGTAGCTAAAAATAGCTAGTTTCAGCACATTGTGGTTCTGATTACTTCTTATGTCCATTTCACTCATTGCAAATATGTTGCTCGTGTTTTGATTGAGTTGTGCTCGCATCCATAATGTTAAGTGGAGAAAATAATTCCGTATTTGGTTTTGTTTTATACAAAACAGAAGCCCGTTTTGTCAAATGGCCTTCTGTGAACTTTAGTGTGCTGGCTACCGCTTACGAATTTGTGTGTGGAATGCTCGATTTAAATGAATGTTAAGTATATTGCTTTTATTCCACTCAATTTTTGTCTACATCCGTTTTTCGTGCTTTCTCGCGTTTATTGGAGAACTACATGTTAGCAGGTTTTGACATTACTGGTGTTCAATTTATTACATGTTGTCGAGGAATGAGCATGAAATTCTGCTTTGAACAATGTTGCAGTTTGCCATGCATTTCGTAGTGGCTTAGAGGGCATGGGGGTAGATGTGTATGAGTATGCTTTGTAGGCTAGGCAACTAGAGCAGTCTTCTTTGCATACGGTAAAAATGCAACAGTAGTTACGACAATGTTTTCACAGGTTTTTAACAGATACTACAAGTACACATTTCAACTAAAGTCGATGAAAATTTTAGTGGCCTTCATTACATGCGAGAGTATGAGAAACGGATGGGAACAAAAATAATGAAATAATGTTGAATACGAGCAATATACTTACAATACATTTAAATTTTGTAGTTCACACACGGATTTGTAAGCAGGAACAGGTCATTTTGATGTGAGGATTGTAATATTTCGGCATGATAATTGTTTAAGAAACATTGAAGTTTTCTTTAAAGCTTACTTCCGTAACTGGTTTTGTAAAATCGTCGAAATCTTAACTGAGACAGTTAAAAGCAAAGGTGTAAGTGATTAAATCACGATTCTGAGAAAATTAGGTTCAGAAATTGTATCAAATTGAAAATACAACTTTCATTTGTTATACTGCCTACCATATCCACATATGAAGTTGTTATTAGTGAATCTGTACTTACGATACCAGTGAATTAACTCAGAATATAGTAACGACTTCATCAGTAATCTAGTTAGAAATTACATCCATGTGCCTCCATGGAATCCGCTTACATCCCTTGTCTCCCTGTGGTGAAGTGATATGTCTGTCATATTTGAACATATTTAATTGTTTTATATGAGTGTGTAGCCTATTTCATTCTTAATTGTGCTTTCAGGGCTATTCCATGTCCTCATCAATTTGGGATGTTTCTTAAAAAATGTTTTCATGCAGTATAACCATTCTTTGAGAGAAAATACTTTGGTGATGGTACTGTTGTGTAAAATATTCTCGGAGTTCTTGCGTTGCCAATTCAGGATAAAACTGCGACCTTTTAACCATTGCCTCCAACGTCTTGTTCAGGAGCAAAACACTGTCTACACTGCTACTATTGGGGTCTTATACAATCCATAGAGGGCTACTGATTGGTCGGCAATTACGTTAAGCTCTCACAGATGCTGTCGACATCTGCATCAGTGGTGCCACTGCTCTTGTGGCACTATATACTTTTCGACAGATATCTCTGCTTCTTCTCTGCATTGAGACCTCACTTACATTCACCACTAAGATTATATCAACTCTCATGTCTGAAGTTTTTCTTGCACATACTTATTTCTACAGCCTCTATATTTATTAAATCCTAGTATAAAAATGCCTGGGACTAAACTTTTGGTGCTTCAAACAGTATCGGTTTGTTTCCAAATTTCTCCAGTTCTCGATTTTTAATATGCAATTGATGTTCTGTACAGTGGTGAGGAATAGCAGAAATGGACTGGTTGATGTAAATGCTTCCACACTCATAAGAGATGTTATAAATCCCATGGATTCTGAGGCTCAGACTGTCCTTTATATTCTTAGGAGGTAGGAAAATAGGTATTATACAGTCCAGTCACATTAATGTGAGCGCTGTCTATGTTAGATATTATCATGCAATAACCACACACAGACACAGTGGCAGCACTATCGGTGCAGAGTGTGTAAAGTATGTTGGTGGGATATGGAAAACAGTGAAGTTGTTATAATGCAGAAATGTAGTGACTTATCTGGCATTCAAAAGGGTACAAGCATTGGCCTTTCTGAGTGCAAAGAGCATATTTATTAACAATTCCAGGATATAAAGTAAGATTTTAGTTTCACCATATCTCCCAGCTAAAATTTATCCATACCCACAAAACGAAATTTTCATTGAAAATTCAATAATCTAATCATTTCTTTCTTTATAAATAAGAGCCACCAAACCTCAACTATATATACCAATAAAATGACTTTTTAAAAATTTAAAATGTAATAATTTTTTCTTTATAAACAAGAGCCATCAAATCTTATCTATAATCAGAAATGCAGAAATGTAGTGACTTATCTGACATTCAAAAGGGTACAAGCATTGGCCTTTCTGAGTGCAAAGAGCATATTTATTAACAATTCCAGGATATAAAGTAAGATTTTAGTTTCACCATATCTCCCAGCTAAAATTTATCCATACCCACAAAACGAAATTTTCATTGAAAATTCAATAATCTAATCATTTCTTTCTTTATAAATAAGAGCCACCAAACCTCAACTATATATACCAATAAAATGACTTTTTAAAAATTTAAAATGTAATAATTTTTTCTTTATAAACAAGAGCCATCAAATCTTATCTATAATCACAATTGAGATTCTCATTTATTTAAAAAAACAAAAATCTAATACATTTTTCACAAATAAGACCTACCACATCTTGCCTATATATATAACCGATTCAAACTTAAATTTTTAAAAAAATTGAAAATTAAAATTTTTTTCTATGCAAATAAAAGCGATACAAAATGTACTCCAAAGATGAGCTATTTCAAAACTTAGAAAATTATAGTCAAGGAAAATATGGATTAACTTATAATGATATAGAAAGAAATGAAGACGAGTGAACTAAAATATAAAAATATAAAAAAACTTTTATGGGTTTGTCAAACAAAACATTTAAAGAATTATTGCCAATTTAATAAAGAAAAAGTACTCAATCTTATTGTAAAACCTATTGTCAATATTAATAACAATGGTAACACAGCAAATTTAATAACGTATCTTTAACAAATATATGTAACATTGTAAAACGTAAAATAAAAAAATATCCTTAACTAAATAAAAAACAGTTACACGCTCTTGTCGAAAGATCTCCTCATGTACCAGTAGAGATGGCACAGTTAATGGATAGGTACTCTGGCTCACTGTAATTAAATAATGGTACACTAAATACAGTAGCATATGAAAGTAAGACAAAAAATCTGCAACAAGTTTAGGGCCAGAAAAATCGGAGGTAATAAACGTCCAAGTAAGGTTATATTGAAGAACCAAATTCAATATCGTTGACTGTTCACCATGTGTTTCAATTCACGAATTGTTCACTGCAGTGAGTATGTGCTGCACCAGTGAGGCAGATACAACAATCGGCCATTTGAGATGAACACTCACCAAAGCCCGACAATCTACAAGAAGTTGGTTTGTACAGAAATAGCCTCCGCAAATGGTCCAATGGTGAGAGTGCTATGTTTGCACACTGATTTTCATACTTCAGTTGCGCACACACACGTTGGTGATGATGAATGTACGCGTCCTCTAACGCCCATCTATGGAACTTGGGCAACAGCATGGGCTGGTGCATGACGAGGTTATCTCCAAAATGCCTGTGCTACCAACACTATTAGCCAGTGGTTGTATAAAATCTATGCCAGGTCATCTTTCCAGTGCCCTGTCTACTTCTCAGGAGTATGTTCATAGCAGTGTCGCAATTTGTGCTGATGACTTCTAGCCCAGGTGTGCGATTTTACCCTGTAACTGGACCACTCTTTGCTCTAGCATTGGCACATCTCTGCTCGTCGTATGTGTTTTGGTGCTAATGGTCGGACTTGTTGCTTCAAAGTGCTTTCTGTGATCGATTTCAGTGGTGCTTTCAATTTTGTGCACGCTTGCAATGACAAATCATGATGTGTTGTTGCAACACAAACACAAATTAGTAATATACGAAGCCATAGCATGCACAGCAACTGTTCGGACATCAGATCAGGGGCAGCTAAAGCTCTTGAAGCTCGCACATTTTAGTGGGGAACTGTCGCCTAGAATTTGTTGTTAAAAGCTTTTTGCAGACGAAGCTCCGACGACAGTGTGTAACATTGTATGAGCACCTTCTGTAACAATGCATAGCAATGTTCCCGTGCAACATATTTCCTTTCTTCTATCACTGCTCCTTCTAAATTTGCAACTGTGATTATGCACTTGTCATTGTTGGTGTGCACTCTCTGTTGCTTAACGATACTGTTTACTTGGATGAAGCATATCAGTGGGTGATTAGGCCAGAATGGACGAAGTTGGATATGATCAAAATGGGTCATGGAATACAGATGCTGCAATTTATGACCATGGATACATGTAATGGCTTAGCTGGAGACAAGGTTTTAAATTTGGTCTCTGATGTCCCATTAATGTTTGTCAAAAAAAAGAGAGGGACAACATGGAGAGAGAGAGAGAGAGAGAGAGAGAGAGAGAGAGAGAGAGAGAGGGTGGGAAGGAGAGTGGAAGGGAGGTACTCAGTTCTGAATCTACTCTTCGAGGAGTCATATCGGTGTCACCACTATAGGTAGTTTGCTAACAAGAAACAATTCCTATACAAAAACTGCAGACACAGCAATTACTCAGAATGTTCTTTTTTATTGCACACACACTAAGTAGTAACAAACCAAGAAATACAAAGAATATCTAACAAAAATCTCTACCAACAATAAATGCTCTCTGACAAAACAATGATTGCTGTGTCTCTTGCATCAGCTACTTGCCCTGAAACTAATGTCACAACATGCTGTGTTGCAGTAATATGAATCAGCACGTCTATACTCTCAGCAACAATATTTTTTGAATCCATACATCACTTATTATAATGCAGTGTTAAATTATTAAAAATAAGTTATTAATAAGAATTTGTGATTGCTGGGGTGAGAGCCCTATCATAGGGTTTAAGAACTTTTTGTCTCCTTACAAAGTATTTACAGTACTTATTTTGTTCAAAACTAAGCCCCTTCTATGGTCATAACACCAACTATTTATATACAATAACAAACGATTCAAGACACATACTGACCAACGAGTGAGTACAGAATGAGAGCAGATTCATCTAGTGGTAGTTGCTGAATCGACTTAAGCGTAAGCTGGCAAGACAATCTGCAAGTAGGGTGTTTCCATGTGTAAGTTAACTTGTTCGGTTGGCAGTGGGTGCATTCTCATTCTCATTCATGAATGTGGAAGCCTGGCCTTAGAAAGTGGTGGGGGAATACATGGGTAAGTTTGTAATGCACTTAGAAAGTTAAAGGCCCATCCTCATGCAACGATCTGTATGCACAAATGTATGTACACATTGCTTCTGCACAGGCAGACCATTCTGTGTGCACAGGAGTTGTACACAGATATCAGATGTGCACAAATGAGGAGCTTCGAGTTGGAGGTTTGAGCGAAATTGCTCAAGTACGTGGGTTCAAATAACTTCTGTGGCTGCTTATAATTCATTAACACAGAAATTACGAGTGATTGACCCTACGGCAAATAAGGAAACAGCGCATAACAAAAAAAATCTTTATGGGATGTTTACTATGAAGAGCTAAGAAACGTAACAGAATCTATTCAGTCTGGTGCCGGGTGATTGGTAATGACTTTTACTATGTACTGTCCTAATCCATAATCTAATGACAGTTGTGACAGCATAGCAAAAACGATTGAGACTATATTTGCTATAAAGAAGAGTGCAGTCAGAATATTGTGTTAAGCTGATAAAGGGATATCCTCTAACAGTGCCTTTAGGAACATAGTTACCACAATATTTGACAAAATACTTCAGAACCAAGATCGCATTTAAAAATTTATTTTGTATTGTTGACCACTTTCAACAATCTTTGTTGCCATCTTTGGGTCTCATCTTTATCAAAGTTAAGCCATGTATCTTGAAAAAGTTGAAAACATAATAGTTTAGAAATTTTCAATATTTTCAAAACAAATTTTATAATTTTGAAAAATATGATGTTCAAAGATGACAGGATGGTACTGTTGAAACTGGCCATGAATTCAAAATAAACATTTAAGTGCGATCTCGCTCTGAAGTATTTCTTCAAATATTATTATCTGCTGTCAACCTCTGATCAGAATGTCTGTAATACGAGTATATAACTTAGTTATTATTAAATTTCTTTTATTTCTTAAAATAATATGTGTTTCATATCAAGAATAATTTAGAGGTAAACTGTAGAACTAACTACCACAATATTACAAGTAAGACTTTCCCGATATAAAATGAATCCAAGTGTAAAGTTCAGATTGGAATAGTGTACTTTGTTGAAAAAGCTGCTGGTGGACTACAGACATGGAACTGAAAGTAACTATTTAGAAACAAACTGATCTATAGCTTATTGGCCACATAGGCATCTTCTAAAAATATACAGTGTCTCAAACACATCTATTTGATGTAGAATCTTAGAACATGTTCTGAGCTCAAATATAATGGTGTTTCTTGAACAGAATGAAGTCCTCAATGCCAACCAGGACGGATTTCGAAAACATCGATCATGTGAAACCAAACTCGCACTTTCCTCACATGACCTACTGAAAGCTTTGGCTCAAGGCAGTCAATATTGTCAAAAAGGCGATTATGGTGCCAGTCAGAGTAGTAGGTAGTGACTCAGCTTCTATAAAAAAACAAGTTGATCTGTAATATTAAATATGTAAAATGTAACAGAAACATAACAAATGGTATTTTGTGTGATTTTTGCGATCATTGGAATCACTTTGCTTGTGTGAAAGTTATCAAAAATGACCTATCTGAAGAAAGTGCACAGTGGATTTGTCCAGGGTGTGCTGATATTTCATATCAGGCAACATCGTAAAAACAACCACAGGATATAATGAAGATAAAAATTCTTTATTATCAATTATTGCTGAGCTACAAGAGGACTTAAAAATACTTAGTGATGAAAACAGAAAACTCAAGCATACCTTAGAAGAAAGCGATCATCAGGCATGTCTCAATATTTCTAAGCCAGACGGAGTGCCAGAAAGCAAGGTATGGACTTTAATGCCTCACAATAACAGGTCCACCAGAGGATGGGAAACAGCAAAAACGAATGGGAGCTCTTACAAACGAATCAACAATAAATATCGGCAGGATTTTGTTATATCAATTAATAACAAATATAATTCATTGCAAAACACAGATGACATGGAAACAGAATCACCATACTTATCTGATATGGCAGTGAAAGAGACTCAAAACTTAGTAAATGGCAAACTAATATACAAGAAGAGACAAAAATCAAGATTTACACAGACAGTTACGCACAAAGATTATCAGTTATGTTAACAGAAAATGGACCTTCTGTGATGGACGAGTTTGAAACAGAAGGAATCGTTACATCAGTAGCTGATTTAAAAGATGTTCAAAATCAGTGTGATTGGCACCAGTGTGCCTCATCAGCATGATCTGCCTCAGTGGTCATGTGTGAGTAAGGAGGTAGAGCAAACCAACAAGGAGTATAAAGCAATCTGTGAGCACTTTGATAATGTTTGCTTAGTTAACACCAGTAGTTATAACAGCGAGTCGCATACCAAGCATGGCCAACACCTCAACAAAGTAGTTAAACGTGTTTTAATTGATACATTTTCCAGAATAGTATTGGATAAACTTAAGGAGGAAGAAGAAAGTCAGCGCTCTGTTTGGATTATGTTTCAACTGACATGACAAAAAACTTACAGGATTAGACCCAGTTAGATGTTCATGTACTACAAGGACAAAACACGGTTAACGTTTATATAGTAACATTAAAACAGATCAACTAAGTAAATAAGCAAATTAAGTAATGCCTAAATTAGAGTTTAAATATGCTTCCTCAGCATTCAGGGAATGTTGGATTAAAACCTAATAGGTAACGAATTTTCAAACAAAAATTTGTTGGACATTTTATGTTTCAGTGAACGTTGGTGTAAAGAAGAAGAACTTGGGTACAAAGTACTGAGTGATTACACATTACTTAGTTGCTATAGTAAAGGACATCACTTGCATGTGTGGATAGCAATATACGTAAAAACACCTCTTGCGCCAAATTGTGGTAAATTAGTTCTCAACAATTTTTGTGCTTAAATCCGTTCTGAAATATCAGGCTAGTAATTGAGAGTTGTCAGCTAGTTGTAGTAGTAGTGTACAGACCACCTAATGGTGACCCCCGTATCTTTCTTCAGAGACCTGATGACCTCCTAATGCACATTTGTACTATACCAAAATGTGGTAAATATAATATTGTCAACAGTTCAAGTTTTGATGTACTGCAGGGCAAAAAACAGTGACTGAGCTCAAAAATGTGGTTTGACAATTTAACCTTTAGTCTGTTAACCATAACCCTACAAGAGGGCCTGCATATCTTGATAGTACACTATGTGATCAAAAGTGTCTGGACACCTTGCTGTAAATTACTTACAAATTCGTGGCACCCTCAAACGGTAATGCTGGAACTGAATATGGTGTTGGCCCACCCTTAGCCTTAATGTCAGCTTCCATTCTCGCAGGCAAAAGTTCAGCCAGATGTGGGAAGGTTTCCTGTGGGATGGCAGCACATTCTGCACAGAGTGCTGCACTGAGGACAGGTATCGATGTCGGTCGGTGAGGCCTGGCACAAAGGCGGCGTTCTAAAACATCCCAAAAGTGTTCTATAGGATTCAGGTTAGGACTATGTGCAGGCCAGTCCATTACAGGGATGTTATTGTCGTGGTAAGTAAGTAAGTAGGTAAAAAGACGAGGGCTAGTAGAAATCCTTGGGTAACTGAAGAAATATTGAATTTAATTGATGAAAGGAGAAAATATAAAAATGCAGTAAATGAAGCAGGCAAAAAGGAATACAGACGTCTCAAAAATGAGATCGATAGGAAGTGCAAAATGGCTAAAAAGGGATGGCTAGAGGACAAATGTAAGGATGTAGAGGCTTATCTCACTAGGGTTAAGATAGATACTGAAACGTGGAAGGAATATATAGAGGGTCTATACAAGGGCGATGAACTTGAGGACAATATTATGAAAATGGAAGAGGATGTAGATAAAGATGAAATGGGAGATACGATACTGCGTGAAGAGTTTGACAGAGCACTGAAACACCTAAGTCGAAACAAGGCCCCGGGAGTAGACAACATTCCATTAGAACTACTGGCAGCCTTGGGAGAGCCAGTCCTGACAAAACTCGATCATCTGGTGTGCAAGATGTATGGGACAGGTGAAATAATCTCAGACTGCAAGAAGAATATAATAATTCCAATCCCAAAGAAAGCAGGTGTTGACAGATGTGAAAATTACCGAACTATCAGTTTAATAAGTCACAGGTGCAAAATACTAATGTGAAATCTTTACAGACGAATGGAAAAACTGGTAGAAGCTGACCTCAGGGAAGATCAGTTTGGATTCCATATAAATATAGGAACACGTGAGGCAATACTGATCCTATGACTTATCTTAGAAGATAGATTAAGGAAAAGCAAACCTACGTTTATAGCATTTGTAGACTTAGAGAAAGCTTTTGACAATGTTGACTGGAATACCCTCTTTAAAATTCTGAAGGTGGCAGGGGTAAAATACAGGGAGCGAAAGGCTATTTACAATTTGTACAGAAACCAGATGGCAGTTATAAGAGTCGAGGGGAATGAAAGGGAAGCAGTGGTTGGGAAGGGAGTGAGATAGGGTTGTAGCCTATCCCCAATATTATTCAATCTGTATATTGAGCAAGCAGTAAAGGAAACAAAAGAAAAATTTGGAGTAGGTATTGAAATCCATGGAGAAGAAATAAAAACTTTGCAGTTCGCTGATGACATTGTAATTCTGTCAGAGACGGCAAAGGACTTGGAAGAGCAGTTGAACGGAATGGATAGTGTCTTGAAAGGAGGATATAAGATGAACATCAACAAAAGCAAAACGAGAATAATGGAATGTAGTCGAATTAAGTCGGGTGATGCTAAGGGAATTAGATTAGGAAATGAGACACTTAAAGTAGTAAAGGAGTTTTGCTATTTGGGGAGCAAAATAACAGATGATGGTCGAAGTAGAGAGGATATAAAATGTACACTGACAATGGCAAGGAAAGCGTTTCTGAAGAAGAGAAATTTGTTAACATCGAGTATAGATTGAAGTGTCAGGAAGCCGTATCTGAAAGTATTTGTATGGAGTGTAGCCATGTATGGAAGTGAAACATGGACGATAAATAGTTTGGACAAGAAGAGAGTAGAAACTTTCGAAATGTGGTGCTACAGAAGAATGCTGAAGATTAGATGGGTAGATCACAGAACAAATGAGGAGGTATTGAAAGGGTAAAAAGGGAGAAGAAAAATTTGTGGCACAACTTGACTAGAAAAATGGATCGGTTGGTAGGACATGTTCTGAGGCATCAAGGGATCACCAATTTAGTATTGGAGATAATCGTGGAGGGTAAAAATCATAGAGGGAGGCCAAGAGATTTATACACTAAGCCGTTACAGTAGGTACAGGAAGGTGCAGTAGCTTGCACAGGATAGAGTAACATGGAGAGCTGCATCAAACCAGTCTCATGACTGAAGACCACAACAACAACAGCAACAGTAAAGTAACTTCAGACTGCTCCAAACATAACTCTAAAACTGTGACTAGTGGACCGATTAGCAAAGAGAATATGGATAGGTTTAGATAGCCCTCACTTGTTACAATTTGGACCCCCTTTTTAGTAGGCTTTAATGTTGTTTCTCTGACATTGTTTTCACTGAGTTTTCTCTGAATTTATAATATGTTTGAAAGCGACACCTTTCTGAAAAAAATGTGCAGTGAATATTAGTAGTAACTACAAAGAAAACGGGAATGGTATGTTCCAGAGTTAGGGCAATTCAAAAATACTGTCATGGCTGTGTCCTGGCTGCACAAAAAAAATGATTCTGAATTGTATAAAGAACTTTGTGCTAAAGCTAAGTGTAAGTATAGGCAGGCAATCAAAGAAGCAAAGAAGCTAAACAATATGGCTGACATTGAAAAGTCCAAAAGCAAATGTAGAAAAGCCTGGAGTGTAATTAACACTGTTGCACACACTAAACAAAAATGTGATATTGCAATAACTCCAGAAGAATTTATTAATTTTATATTGAATCTATTGAAGAGATTAGTACTACTACAAATAAACCTCCAGAAAATGCACTTAGTATCATGGATAAATGCTTTGAAAAATCTTCCCTGCGCACTTTTACTTTCACGTACGTATGTCAAAAACCATCCCAAAAATAGTGAAAGAATTTGAAAAGCCCAGTTAGTGTTGATTACTATGATCCGCTATGAAATTTGTTAAAGACGTTTTTGACTGTGTGATTTATTCTTTAACTTATTGTGCAAATAAGTAGTTGATAGTAGGTTTGCTGATATGCTAAAAATTTCTAAAATTGTGCCTGTGTATAGAAAAAATGAAAAAGAAGAGTCCCACAAGTTAACAGGCCTATATCCATAACCCCGTTAACATCTTAAATTTCTGAAACAATTATTTATGGTCACATTGGTGTTTACTCAGATAAATTAAATATAATTTGTGATGAACAGTTTGGATTTAGGAAAGGTAAATCAACAACTAATGCAATAGTAAAGTAAAATTTGTCCTTGACTATGCCCAGACTACATTCTGTGACCTGAGAATAGCTTTTGGCTGTGTAAAGCATGATACTTTGATGAATAAGCTATTCTGTTAAGCTGTTGATGTCAACAGCATAAATATGTTTAAATCTTTCCTAGAGAACCGCCAAAAGGATTTGTGCATTGGGAGCAAGAAGTCAAATTTGGTTTGTGTTAGGTCTGGATTATCACAAAGGTAGGTGCTTGGATCTTTATTGTTTTTATTAATGATTAATGATCTGCCTTTATCCATAAATTTTCAAACAATATTGTATGCCGACAACAAAGTTTTCTAAATAAAAGCTCAGAATTAAGCACATTGAAAACACTTACCAAAGATACTGAGCTGTGGCAAAAATTGCTGTTTTGAAGAGCGCGCCACAGCCCGCAGTGTGAAGCAGTCGTCCTCCGTTTCTGGCGGTGGGGCTGTTGTGGCAATCGCAGCTTTGGTGTCTCCTTCTGATGGGAATGGGGAAAGGTTGCCTGTTCACGTGCATTTAAGGGGCGCTATGAGCTCGCCAATCGATCAGTCTGGGTCAGTCTCTCGTCCCCAGCTCGCTAGTCTGTCTTTCGTCCGCATTTGTTAGGCAGTTAGTGTCTGTCTGTCGTTTGGCGTGCTAGTACGGCTGTCGTTCGGATCAACCTTTAAACCCAACAAAATAAGAGTCATTCCACTCCACCAGAAAGAGAACTCAGCGAGAGGTTACCCTGTCAGGGCTTGGTTCCTGCATCTGAGTCTGCGCGTTACGCCGCCAGTCTGCTCGAGTTTGCTCAGGCAATGGTCATTGGCGGTTGGACCGATCGATTGGTCGGTCGCGCACTGAGACACAAGATAACTTATCCGTCAGTGGACGGTTTGGGAGAGCGATTTGGGGGATCTGCGCCAGGTCTTTTCAAGAAATCGCAGTTTATTAGAAGTTAAGTGATTGGTGATATGTTGTTTTATTCACTCTTGTTAAATTCTCATTGTTTTCTTGGTGAGGTTACCAGCCGATTTGCTTTGGGGTCGTCCCACCATTCTTCTCCGTTTGTCCACCCGTTGGAAAGTGCTTGTTTATAAATTGGGTGGTCCGTTTTTCCCTTGTGTAGTAGGGGCGGGTTAGAGCAACTTGCGGTTCAGGTTGTTTGGTAATCTCCCTATCAAACTACCGTACGTTAGTAGTTGCCTCTGTCATGTTTGTCAGATTTGGTGTGTTAACGAATTTATTGCTTGGTGTGTAATGGCCTAATACCTGAAATATGTTTTGATCTTTGGAAACTTTGATATTATTGCCTATGGTCTTGAGAGGCGGTATCTGTGTATTGTAGAGCATCTTAACTACTGTTTGGCCAAACATGTAGAATTGTAGAAGATCGCATTTCGTGGACTTTTATTTAAATGATCATTGCAGTATATAAAGTTGCCACCCTTTCACCGTAAGACTTTTGTTGCAAGTTAAAATCAAGTTGCACCTTCAGTGGCAATTTTAATATTTTAATTGTTAGTGTTTTGTACCATTTCTATCCCTCCTATGGGAAGTGCATAGTTTGTGTGTTTGTGTAAATTGTTAAAACTCTGCCGGCCACAGTGGTCTCGCGGATCTAGGCGCGCAGTCCGGATTCATGCGACTGCTACGGTCGCAGGTTCGAATCCTGCCTCAGGCATGAATGTGTGTGATGTCCTTAGGTTAGTTAGATTTAAGTAGTTATAAGTTCTAGGGGACTAATGACCACAGCAGTTGAGTCCCATAGTGCTCAGAGCCATTTGAACCATTTTTGTTAAAACTCTTAGTTTAAAGTTATCTGGTGTGTTGCACATTTGCACCAATGTAGTCTTTCAGAGGCTGTTTAAGTGGTTGTAATTACGGATGTGTCAAAAGGGAGCAGCAAGGTTCTCTGCCTGAAAGCTCATACAGTCAAAACTTGTTTTTTTCTGCCTCTGAATAAATTGTAACTTTGATATTTAGAGGGTGTTTTCTGATTATAATTTTAAATCTGTTTCTTTTAAAAAAAGCTTTTAGGCACTATTAAAGTGAATAAAATTCCCATTTGTTAAAAGGAATTTGGTTATTATTTCATCAGTTGCTCCCTGGCAACTACTTCCATGCTTACATAGTATGATTAAATGTGTTAATGTTCTTGATGAATCGCTAGAAAATCAAATAAATTCTTAAGAATATTCTTTGAAAATAAATCACAGTTCATTACTGGTACCAGTTTTATGTGGAGCAAGAAGTACTAAGTGACATAAGGGCAGGCAGCACGTTTCCAGGAGTAACTTATTGTTTAGTGAGGGGCGTGCCGTAGTTGTTGATTCCCGGTTACGTCGACCTTATGTTTGTCTAAGTTTGAATCAGGAACCACTCCGCACCTTATTGGATATGGGTAGCACTTATTCCTTGCTGAATGAGGCTTGGTTTCTGGAGCAATCTTACGAGGCTCAAACCTGTAAAGATCTCGCTTCAGAGATGTCATATGGCCAATGGTCAGATTTTGCCTCTGGAGGGGTGGGTTAAGGGTAGTTTCTCGGTAGGACAGTTCTCCTGGCCAATGACATTTGATATCGTTGCTAACTTGCCGGTAAATATGGTGCTGGGTTGTAATTTCATTTCTAAAACTCAACTTGTTCTGGATTATTCAGGGGGTAAGTTTTTTTTTTAAATTTGCGCCACTCCAGAAGTTCGGATTTTGTGAATGTTGAGCGCCAGTGTCATCCATGCCTTCTTCCTTGTCGGTCACTACTATCTATAATCTCAATCTTGATCATCTTACCCCGAGTCAGGTTCAATGGGTCCATCAGTTACTGGAGGCTTTTCCTGACTTATTTTGCGATAAACTTGGAGTAACGAATAAATTAGAATATCATATTCGTTTGACTGACAATATTCCGGTTAGGCAGTCCTCATATCGTCTCTCACCGCCTAAGATGAAAGTATTGCGGGAGAATGTACAGAAGATGTTAAATCAAGGGGTTATCTGTCCCTCGACTTCTCCATATGCCTCTCCGATATTCTTGGTACCAAAGGGTCAGGGTAGCGATTTCAGGGCGGTGGTTGATTACCGTCGTTTGAATGAGAAGGTGATGTTGGAATCAGTTCCATTGCCTAATCTACACAATTCCTTTACTTGGTTTTCAGGCGCGTCTTGGTTCACCGTTCTTGTTTAAATCAAGCTTATTATCAGATTCCGTTGACTGGGGAGTGTAAACGTGTTACAGCGTTTTGCACCGATTGGAATCTATTCGAATTTAACCAGGTCCCATTTGGGCTGGCTACCGGAGCTGCTGTGTTGACTCGTTTATTAGATTGTATACTAGGTGAATTTAAATTGCGTTTTGTTTGTAACTATTTGGATGTCCTTGTGATATATAGTAAATCGTTTGAAGAGCATTTGAGTCATTTATATCAAGTATTTACTAAGCTTCAGCAGGCTGGTTTAACGGTTAAACTCTCGAAGGTTACACTTGCGAGGCCTCGGATTTCCTTTCTAGGCCATATTGTTTCAGGCGATGAGGTTCGGATCGATCAAGAGCGCACTAAAGCCTTGTGTGCACTCCCACCTCCTACTGAGAAGCTGGGAGTCGCTAAGTTTATTGGTATGGCAAATTATTTCAATAGGTTCGTTCCAAATGTTGCGGCCTTAGCTGCCCCTTTGAATCAGCTTCATAAAAAAGGAGTTAAATTTACTTGGAGTCCCAACCAGCAGGCGGCCTTCGAACAGATCAAAACCGCCATAGCTAATCCACTGGTGCTTGGGGTGCCTGATTTTGATAAGCCTTTTTTTATAGATCAGACGGACGCATCAGTGCGGGTGTATCAGCCGTCTTATTACAAGAATGCCAAGGTCAGCGGCAATCTTTGGCCTGTGCCTAACGCCGTTTGAATGATGCTGAGGCAAAATACTCAGTTTACGAATGTGTGGCCTTGGCGGTCCTATTTGCATTAGAAAAATTCCGATTTTACCTTGAGCGCAAACCTTTTTTGCTGGAAACGGATAACCAAGCCTTAAGTTGGGTTTTGGCTAGGCCACACAAGACCAGTCGAATCGTCCATTGGGGTATGAGAATCTCACCCTTTAAATTTAGGGTTAAGCATATCAGAGGTTCTGAGAATGTGGTGGCTAATGCTCTCAGACGTATGTTTGACGCACCATCTGATGGTTCGGAGAAACAGCATCAGGATCCACTTCAGGGTCAACTTTTGGTTTTGAGGGAGGTACCTCAGTTGTTTAGTAATCTTGAATAAAACAGGATGAGCAATTGGGTCCCATCAAGCATTGTATTAGGTCAGGTGAGGTTATTGGAAATTACAGCTTGAGGAAAGGTATCCAATGTAAAGAAATGGGCCGAGAGCGCCACCCTCGAATTTGCCTGCCACAAACACTAATCCAGCCAATATTTCACTATCTTCATTACTCTTCGGTGGGAGGTCACTTAGGGACATATAACACGATTCACAAAATTAAGCAGTGTCTGACTTGGCCTCATCTGGAGCGCGACATAAGAAGTTAGTAGCTGGTTGTCATCTGTGTAGGGCACGAAACCTAGTAATGCCCTACAGCAAGTTCTGTTGTCTTCAGAACGTGAAAATTATCCAATGGATCGTCTTTATATTGATTATGTGAGTCTGTTGCCACGTTCCAGTAGAGGAAATATGTATATTTTGGTGGTAATTGATACCTTTTCTCGCTTTACTTGGCTTATTCCCAATAGAAGTAGTACTACCAATGTAAATATTTCTCACCTTATTGACATCCTTTCGATTTTGGGCCTCCTAAGAGCTTGGTTAGTGATAATGCCCCTGCTTTTGTGTGCCTAGTTGGGCCTTAGTTCCTGCATCATAGTCTGCACGTTAGGCCGCCAGTCTGCTCGAGTTTGCTCATAAAATGGCCATTGGCGGTAGGATAGATCGGTTGGTCGGTCGCGCACTGAGACACAAGATGACTTGTCCGTCTTGAGCGTCGGCGCATGTGAGATCGGCACGTGAGTCCAGTGGTCCGCGGCGTATAGCGAGGGGTAGTGACTTCGCGGTCGACACGAGAGCAACAGGAGTCAACCCACGACATTAGTCTGGCCAGTGCGGGCTGCGACGTCGTGAAACGGGAGATCGGCGCGCCTTCCTGCGTCTGTTGAAGCGGCTGGCAGCGGACGGTCTGCGAGAGCGATTTGGGGGGGCTGCGCCAGGTCTTTTCAAGAAATCGCAGTTTATTAGAAGTTAAGTGATTGGTGATGTGTTGTTTGATTCACTCTTGGTAAATTCTCATTGTTTTCTTGGTGAGGTCACCAGATGATTTGCTTTGGGGTCGTCCCACCAATGTTCTTGATGAATCGCTAGTAAATAAAATAAATTCTTAAGAACTCTTTGAAAATGAGTCACTGTTCAGATATCGTTGCTCAACCTTAATTATGGTTTAGAACGAATAATTTGCTTCTAAATGAAAGTAAAACACAGGCACTTAACTTTAGGTTCAGAAATATTCCTAACCATCTTTGATTAGAAAGTGTTGTTCTTATTAACAATAAATTGAACTGTGAACCACACATTAAAGACGTATCTCCTACACTTTCAAGAGTTATTTATTTAATTAGAAATTTAAAAAGATATGTCCTAAATAACTAGGTAAGATCAGCATATTTTGCTTTCTTCCCAAGTATTATATCACATGGAATTTTATTGTGGGTGGTCATGTAAATGACATTTTACTCTTGCAGAAGTAAGTAATAAGAATAATAATTTATTTTGACAATGCACAACGTTCTAAACCTCCATTCATTAAACTGGAATGTCTGACAGTACTAAAGTTATTCACCTATAACGTTTTATTGTATGTCTGAAATAATGTTTCTAATTTTGTATTGAGAAGTTATGTACGTAGTTATAATGTTAGAAATAGAACATGTGTACATGTGCTATATCACAGATGATCTAAATCACATAACTCCTACCTAGTCCTTGCACTAAGGATGTTTAATGGGCTAAGAATAGAATTTAAAAACATGGCTCTACATATTTTAAAAGCTAAATTGTATCAGCTACTAGCAAACAACTGACGAATTTTTTGAAGCTGACAATACTGCATTCTAACATGTAGTTTATAATGTACCTGTTTCATGTAAACTAAATTACATTGATACATTAGTTAATGCAGAAACGTATGATTTTGGTTTTGTCTATTGCTCTAAGAGCAGAATGACAATAAAATTTTATTATTATTATTATTGTTATTACTATGGGTTATCAAGTGAAATTTATGACTGGATTGGGGACTTTTTGATAGGGAGGACACATCATGTCATCCCAGATGGAGAGTCATCGTCAGATGTAGAAGTAACTTTGGGTGTGCACCAGGAAAGTGTGTTGGGGCCCTTGCTGTTCATGTTGTATATTAATGACCTTGCAGACAATGTTTATAGTGGACTTTTTGCATGTGATGCAGTTATCTATAATGAAGTACTGTCTGAAAGAAACTACATTAATATTCAGTCAGAGCTTGATAAAATTTCAGAGTGATACAAAGATTGGCAATTGGTTTTAAATGTGAAAAGGAGGCACTTCATAAAAATGAAAAAAAGTAGTATCCTATGACTATAATAACAATGAGGAATCAGTCTACTCATACAAATACCTGGTTGCAGCACTTTGTAGGGATATGAAATGGAATGATCACATCATTTCAGTTATGGAAAAAGCATGTGGTACACTTTGGTTTATTGGCAGAATACTGGGGAAATGCAATCAATCTACAAAGGATATTGCTTACAAATCATCACTCATGTGATCGGTTGTAGAATACTGTTCAAGTGTGTAGGACCCATACTAGATATAGCTAACATATACAGAGAAGGGCAGCACTAATGGCCACAGGTTTGTTTAATCTGAGGCAGATTGTCACAGATATAACTGAAGGAACTGAGCTGGAAGAGAAGATAGACATAAACTATCTCAAGAAAATCTATTAACAAAGTTTCAAGAATCAACTTTAAATGATTACTCTAGGAAAATACTACAATCCCCTAAATATCACTCACATAGTGGTCAGAAGAACAAGATCAGAAAAATTACTGCACTCACAAAGGTATTCAAACAATCATTATTCCCGCACGTCATATGTGAATGGAACAGAAAGAAACCCTAGTAACTGGTACATTGGGACATACCCTCTGAAATGCATCTCATGATGGTTTGCAAAGTATAGGTGTAAATGTAGGTAGACAAAAATCTGTAAAAATATTGTCAGACTTGCTGAATGAAACGTGTTTAGCGGTCAAGAGAACAATGCATGAGACCTTCAATGACTAACACAGCAGAATATCGTCAAATGGGATTTTATAAAATCCAAAGCAATTTTGGTGGTATGTAAAGGCTGTTAGTGGCACCAAAGTTAGTGTCCAGCCCCCACTGAAAGAGACAGGAACTATAATTGAGGGTAGCAAAGCAAAATGCAAAAATGCTTAATTCTGTTTTAAAATGTTCCTTTACAAAGGAATACCAAGGGGAACTGCCCCAATATAGTCCTCCTACTACTACAAACATGAAAGGAAAAGTATTAGTGTCAGTGTTGTTGACAAATAGCTGAAATCGCTAAAACTGAACTAAGTCGTAAGCCCCAATGGAATCCCTGTCAGATTCTACACTGACTTTGCGACTGATTAGCCCCTCCTATAACTATAATCTATCATAGATCACTCAAACAAAAACTCGTGCTCAATTCTTGGAAAAACGCTGAAGTCAAACCCGTCCACAAGAAGGGTAGTAAAAGTGCTCCACTAAACTATCGTCCGATATCCTTGACACCAGTTTGTTGTGGAATCTTAAACCATATTCTTAGCTCAAAGATTAATCAGGTATCTTAAACAGAATGACCTCCTCAATGAATTTCGAAAACATCAGTCATGTGAAACACCATTCGCACTTTTCTCATATGACATACTAAAACCTTTGGATCAAGGCAATCCGGTAGATGCTGTATACTTTGATTTATGACAATCATTTACCTCAGTACTGCACCTATGCTTCTCAAAAGTACGATCATGTGGAGTGTCAAGTGAAATTTGTGATTGGATTGAGGACTTTTTTGTTGTAAGGACACAGCATGTGATCTAGGATAGACAGTCATAGTGAGCTGTAGAAGTGACATCGAATGAGTCTCAGGGAACTGTGTTGGGACCATTGCTATTCATATTATATATTAATGACTTTGCAGGCAACATTAATAGTAAAACCAGGGTTTTCCCACATGATGCAGTTATCAGAAGCTGCATAAATTTTCAGACAGATCTTGATGAGAGTTCAATGTGCTGTAGAGATTGACAACTTGCTCTAATTGTTCAGAAATGTAAAATTTTGCACTTCACAAAATGAAAATATGTAGTATCCCACTGCCGCAATATTAGTGTATCACTGTTGAAATGGCGAACTCACACAAATACCTGGACTTAACACTTTGTAGGGACATGAAATGGAATGATCATGTCTGTTCGGTTATGGGTAAAACATGTGGTAGACTTTGGTTAATTGCTAGAATACTGGAGAAGTGCAGTCAGCCTAATCAGGAGATTTGCTTACAAACCACCACTCACGCGACCAGTTCTAAATACTGCTGTGGGCCTCATACCAGATAGGACTAACAGGGGAGGGCAGTACGAATTGTCACAGGTTTGTTTAATCAGTGGGAGAGTGTCATAGAGATACTGGAGGAACTGAACTGGCAGACTCTTGAAGATAGACCTAAACTATCTCAAGGGAATCTATTAATAAATTTTCAAGAACCGGGTTTAAACGATTATTCAAGGGACATATTACAACCATGTACGTATTGCTGACATTGGGATAGTGAGGATAAGATTAGTATAATTGCTGGACCTGCAGAGGCATTGAAACAATCATTCTTCCCGTGCTCCAAACGTAAGTGGTACAGGAAGAAACTCTAATAACTGGTACAATACGACTTATCCTCTGCCATGCACTTTACAGTGGTTTGCAGAATACAGATATATATGTAGATGTAGCTCTTCAGAATTGAGGTACAATACTTTACTTGCCATCATGAAATTATCCTTCAGGATGGCGTAAATAGCTCAAGTGTGGTGGGTATGACTTCACTCAATGCTAGTTTTGATATTGCAGTAAGAAACTCTAGAGCCTTGTAGCTCCTATTGCCAGGAATCTTGACATTACCGACAGTCAGTCACGTGGAGGAACAGCTCTACTTCTACAAGTTTTTTCTGTATTATACTAGGTGTTATGAGTGTCAAAAGATAATTATACGTTTCTAAACCCATCCGTAAATAATTATCCCAGTCGTTTGAGTTCGTCCTGAACTTGTGAAGTAAATTTGTTTGCGAATACTGCCTTTACTGAAGCAGGCAGTTTGTAGACCATTGCCACTGCGGTCTGTCTGTGTTTCTCGCATTTTGTTTGCTTTTTATTTTTGCAATGGGGCACATGAAAGGAGCCTCCACGAAGATTTCAATGATTTCCGACCAAGGTAAAACTTGCAATTGGGCGTACCCTGGACGTCAGATGTCTCTGACAGCTGATCCTTTCACAGCAGAAACATCATCTTGGTACTTTTCAGGACCACAGTTGGCCATCATATCGGTGAATATATAAGCTATACCATCACCAAGAGAAGACCTGCTACAAGAGCTGTGCAGACAAACTAAGTGCGATGTACTCTGCATACATGAGACCCTCAGAAGCTGTGAAATGTGCAGACCAAAAATAAATGGGATGCGACTGGCTACAGAAAGATCTCACCCAAAATACAGAAGAGCTATATTTGTCCAACAACATATATAGGTAATATTAACAGCATTTTCTGAAGCAAATGATCTTGAAGTCTTAACTTTGGAAATCAAAGGCTGTACAATCATGCCTGTATACAAGCCACTGGATGTTGATCTCAAAATCAATATACCTGATAACTTTTATAATCAACACACACAAATAGTGACTGGTGACTTTAACTGTTACAGCACCACGTGGGGCTTTGATCATGATGATGAAAATGGAACAGCGTTACATAAACAGGCGGAAGGCATTCATCTGAGCCTTATACATGACCCTTAAGAACCTGCATCTTTCAACAGTGGCAGATGGAAACGCGGATACAACACCAATCTGATAATTTGCAGCGAGAACATCTCACAACAGGGCATAAAAAGAGTCTGCAACCCTTTTCCAAATGCACAACACTTAGATCACAGACAGTTTCGCTTAGGAAGAGGTTTAACTTTAGGAAATCCAAGTGGGTAAAGTTTACAGAAACGCTGGGCGCTGCAGTTCCCAATATTGAACCTTCACCTGGCTCATATGACACTTTTGTGGGGGCTGTAAAGAGATGCTCATGAATTGGCATTCCTCAGGGTTGTCGAACATCATACATTCCTAGTCTAACTCCAGAACTCATTGTTCAATTAACTGAGTGTAAGGTACTTTTCGAAGAAGATCCAGTGGGCGAGACAACGCTGGCGGCCGGGAATAAACTTAGTACATCTCTGAAAGAATCCAAACGGAATTCTTCAGTTAAAAATATAGAAGAACTTGACCTAACCAGAGACAGCCACAAACCATGGAGATTATTGAGACGCCTCAATAACGACCCAACCATATACACAGCACACTGCAACACCACTGCAGATCAGATGGGAAAGGAAGCCATAGAATCAAAGTGCCAAAAATACACCAAGAGGCCCAAGGACAAATGAGGGATCTGACTCACCCATTCGAGGTATCTGAATTAAACAAGGCTATTAAGGAGAGCAAAATCTGTAAAGCATCCAGTTCAGATGACATCCGCATGGAGGAACTTAAGAATTTCAGCCCAGCAACAAGAAAATGGATCCTGCAGCTTTTCAACAACTGCATGAACCAGTGCCAAACAACAAAGATCTAGCGAAAGAGCAGGGTGATGGTTCTTCTGAAACCTGGAAAGGAAGCAAATCATCACAAGAATTTCAGACCATTTATCTTTTTGAGTCATCTTTATAAGCTGTTCGAATGTATGATTCTGAATGAAATCCTACCGCTAATTGAGCCTATTCTCATACCCAAACAAGCAGGATTTCGACCAAACAGAAGCTGCAAAGGGCAACATTTGAATCTCACTCAATTTATAGATGATGACTTTGAAACCCAACAAATAATGGGCGTGGTCTTCGTGGACCTCACAGCAATATATGATACTGTCCATCATCGGTTACCCTATGCAGAATTATACAATATGATCAAGACCACCCATCTAGTTAGACTAATCAGCACCCTCCTTCAAAACGCAGTCTCTGGACAGCGCAGAAAAAAGGGCCAACTTCAGGGAAGCGTCTTGGCTCCACTTCTCTTCAACATTTATATCAATGACCAGCCACTGACCCTAGGCATGAGGAGATTCTTATATGCACATGACCTAGTTCTTGCTACGCAGAGCTCATGCTCTGAAACAGTGGAAAGAAACCTGACAAGTGCTCTTAGAACACTGTCAAGCTACTACAGTCGGAACCAACTCAGACCAAACCCTTCGAAGACACAAGTGTGTACCTTTCACCTAAGGAACAGGGAAACTAATCATGAGCTACATGTTGAATGGTCAGGCATCCAACCACAGCATCATCACGCCCCTAAATACTTGGGAGTCACTCTCGATAGAACTCTACATTCAAAACTCACTGCAAGAACACCAAATTGAAAATCTCCACTTGAAACCACCTAATTCGCAAACTAGCGGGGACACAATGGGACTCTTCTACAATGGCACTGTGCTTTTCTACTGCCGAATATGCTTTCCCAGTCTGGTACAGGTGATCACATGCCAGTCAGGTAGACACTGCTCTTAACGAAACGTTCAGGTTGATCACAGGTTGCTGAGACCTACCCTAACCGACAAGCTCTACTACCTGGCTTGAATAGCGCCACCACGTGTACACAGAGCAGTGGCTGCCAACAAGGAGAGACTGAAAGTGGAATAGAACAGTGCCCACCCACAGAATGGACATAATCCACTAGAGCAATGGCTGAATTCGCAGAAGGACGTCCAAGAAGCTCACCGTTTTACCAGAGAAGGGAAAGGTGGAGTTATGGAAGAAGTCGACGCCTCATCTGCGCGGACGGATGACAGAAGCTGAAGAACTACCGACTAGACACTATGAAAGCTGGCTGTTGTGGAAATCTTTAAACAGATTACAATCAGGAGTTGGATGATCCAGAGAACCTGAAGAGATGGGGCTTCATAACAGCAGACACCTCCTGTGATTGTGGACAAGGACAAACCACAAGCCACATGCTTCAGGGCCCTTTGTGCCTTACCTTTGTGCCTTACATCTTGCACGAAGAATTATCTCCTGCAAGCCACGCCAGGTGCCTTGGAGGTTATATATATATATATATATATATATATATATATATATATATATATATATGTGTGTGTGTGTGTGTGTGTGTGTGTGTGTGTGGCTACTGTAAATTTGGGTGTTTCTGACTCGGCAATAATAATTTTTGCAACACAGGTTACGAACACAAGCCGTTATATAAGTGCCTCCACTTCTGAATAAATGGCATAAACTTTGAGGTTACTTTGAGCGTAGGCACCTACCACTGGAATCTGGAATTTCGTTTCTATACCTACAGATGGCGGGCGAGCAGTAGTTGCAACGTGTGTTCATGTGTTGACATATCACATTTGCTGCGATCTATTGCATGCACAGACTTTTACGCAGATATCTGCGCAGTGACATTGTTGCATAGACCACGTCTATGCGTCCGTGGCTGTGAAAGCCCTTTGATTTTTGAACATAATCGCAACTCACATGCCCGTTGACTGTGGGAAACTGCAGGAGAAATAAACAAGTTTCTTATCACGGAATCTATGAGATACGAGGCGCGTATCAGTAGTTGCCAACACCTGTTGTTACCTTTAAATGTGATAAGGGGCTTAAATTGTGGCTGCTGATGATAGGTGTTGCTGTACGAAGAAAGGAAAATACCATTTGACACTTAACGTCAGCTTAACCAGAATGACGAAGGAAGGACTTAGTTTGGGAGATCCTAATTCCTACTCCAATCCCGGTAGGTTTGAATATCATCCTTAATATGAACTACTATAAGCCATACTCTGAAGAGAACTGTACAACAGCAACATTTTAAAAACTGCTTCATTATATAAATAAAATGACACGTTCATGCCTATGTTTTTAGCACTAAATATTTCGAGTTTGTTGATGTGAAGTATATTTTTACACGTAAATATTAGGTCGGCCAATTTTTTTCTTTTTTTGTTTAACTGGAACCATGACATTATTTTTATACGAAGTATTGTTAGTTTAACGTGTCTACAGTGCAGCATCACTTAGCACAACCTCAGATTTAAATTCAATGCCTCATGCAGTGTAGACGTAATGTTAAAATCGTATAACTGTATTGCTTCGTCCATTGGGTATTATACCAGCAATGTTATAGCAACGGTAGACTTTTCATTTTGTCTAGAGTGCTTCAAACACTTTTCTCACAAACACAACTTTTCTAGAACTAGTTGTGTATCACACATACAATATTCCGACAGATGCACTGTGAACATCAACATGAGTCTTTATTAGGTGCCGTGAAACAGACTGCTTGGGAAGAGTCATTGGCATTATGTACAAGTTTTCAAACTGGTATTGCGTCAGATTTATGTAAGTTCTATTAAAGGTCCATTTTAGCTGATGGAGTTTTTTTTTGGTGATTTGTTTGTAACCCCAGGAATGTATATAAAATGTAAACTATTTGTATGCAAATTAAATAAATTTTTTGTTATAAATCTTGATATGCTTCCTATATTTGTATATATGAGATGAATACATCACATTCCACATTACTCAGCTGCTATTTTTATCTAGTGCTGACTGTATTTCATACTAAATATTTCTGTAACTTACAGCACTATCAGTGCTCTATATAAAGCTAACATTAAAAACCTGCTTAGTGTGAACATGAAGACCAACAAGAGTGTAGATATCCCTTTCTCCTAAGTCAAAAAAGACAATATTACTAATGAACAGGTGATCTTGATCAGTTGATTGCTAATGGTATGTTGATTGGCATTTACTAAAACACTTTGTGTTATTTGTGGTCTTCCTGGTGAATAATTTAGTTAACTCCAGTAGAATACCTGGGAGCACTTCCATGACAAAAAATTGCAGCTTCATGCTTTTCATGTTACTTGCAAAGAATAATGTACCCAGCAATATGTAGGAGGATCTATAGTTTTACGTGCACTGCAAAACATGGTGCAACTTGGAATTTATCACATTAATAAATCATGGCTGGAGATGAAAGAAGTCACAAGTGACTATTATAATCGTAGAATTAAATTGCAGATGAATGATTAGTGTTGTAGCCTTTGGTGTGGTAAGACCGGGGTTGATTTTGTGGTGCCCCGTCAGATTTTTTTCTGAGGTAAGGAGTTCTGGAATGGAATCAACTCAGCCTTGTGAGACCAATTGGGTTAATGGAAGTGTCTGATTCCACCTGTCTGCTTTGACACATGGCATAAGGGTTTTGTGTGTTTATGAGTTGGTTGTGTTCGTAGATGTCGTCTTGTTGTGTTTGATGGCGCCCTCTGTGTGCGCGCATGTGGTGTGTGTGTGTGTGTGTGTGTGTGTGTGTGTGTGTGTGTGTGTGTGTGTGTGTGTGTGTGAGAGAGAGAGAGAGAGAGAGAGAGAGAGAGAGAGAGAGGTGTTTTGGTTTTGATTTTTCGTAGTTGTAGGTGTTGGTTTTTTCGTATCAGTTGCAATGGTTATCCTATATAGATAAAGGAAAATGACCGATTCTATTTTTGTAGTTTTCTGCATAGGTATTGGTGTTTTGGTAATGTCAGCTGTGGTCAAGGGAAGTGTCTAATTCCAATTTCCGTAGTTTTTCCTTTACGTATTGGTGTTAAGGTATCATCAGATTCCTGTAGATTTTGTAATTATTTTTTTCCATCATTTTGTGTTTTTTGAGATCATGGTGTGTTTTTTTACTGTTATAGTAACTTATCCCCTCCCAAAAACTCCCATTTTCCTGCAGTTGTCATTTTAACTTGATTGTGTTTATAGGAGGGAGATGTTATTGTCTTATTTACATGTATTTTCTGGTTTGTTGCCCTGTGTATGTAGTCATATTGGAGATGCTTAGAATAGCCGTATTGATGATGTCATGTGTCAAAACAGACTGATGGAATCGGACACTGTTTGAATAAAGCAGCAGTTGCACCATCAAGATTCATTTACTGGCAGTCATGGCTGGAGGGATTGGCAAACTGCCCATGCCCCATGATCATAGATCGCTTCCTCATACTGCCACTGCCTTGTAGGCAACTGTTGGCTAGTTGAAACAGGCCTGGTGCCTAATCGATAAGTGGTGTTTCTGTTTGCTTTGAAAGTTTAGTTAGTTGTTCGGTAGATCATATTGATAGTAACTGTTATGAAGTGGAATGTGTCAATTGAACAATCTCACAGAGAGCTATAAAATACAAATTTAGTTCTATGTGAATGGAGTTTTGAAGAAGAAGCAATTTTAATCTATATTTGAAAACACTGTTATATTGTGCATCTTTGGAATAAGTCACACATAATTACACAAATCACCCTGTATCTTGATAAAGTAGTTACTAGGTAATATAAATCACAAGCTCACTATTACAACATCCTTGAACATTGCCGTGACATTATCGTATAATTCTTTCTTGTAGTGACTTAGGTATCACTCAATTAGGTTATGTTTATTACACAGTAAAATTCACTTTTTTGCTTGTTAAAAACTTATTTATAATGCTTCAACAAGATCTCAGTCAAGTCAGTTTTTATTTATGTATTTCTATATTTATTTATTTATTTATTCACTTCCCCTTTTTTCAGATGAAGTTGCCGTCTCTCATCTAGATGTCTCACTAAATATTGATTTTGAACGCAAAGTCTTGATAGGAGAAGTGAACTTGACCACTGAGAAGAAGAAAGATGATGCTCACCTCCTGGTTGGTCATTAATTGCTTTATTTATTCATTAATTTTATTAACTGCTGTGTTTTATAATAGTATTTTAGGAGATTGTGACCTTCTTAATTATTCACAGCATTCACATAGAGCTGGCAAGTCAACATTCAGCAGTTGTTTCCTTTTGAAATGAAATATTAATAAATATTGTGGTATATTTCAGTTATTGATCACCACATTCTATTGCAGAACCTAAATAACTGTAAGATTAGAATCTTGAGTCTGATTGTAGTGCAACATTAATATACAAAATAATTATAAAATATTAAGATGCAAGACCACATGGCATTTCTAGGCTTTAAAGTAATATCAAAAGCATGGAGGCACTCAGAAATTTATTGTAGGGTCAGTTCTGCCCAGTCTGTGTCACTTGTTTTAGCAGAGAAGATATCTAATGGAACTATAGTGCCTTTTCTGGATTAATTACATTACATGATGAAAGTAAACTACAACAGTATGACTCATAACCTGTACTCTCAGTTTCAAATCAGTGCATACTCTGCTGCAGAGTGGATATTCATTATGGAATTAAGAAACTGTTTGCATTACTAATAAATGAATTATTTGTTATGATGTGTTAGTGCATAACTGTTTTTAGATCTGGAACTGTGTCCTTAAAATATGACAACATTCATAAAAATCAATGAACTTGTTGGCAACTGTCAAGCACTTTACAGTAATGCATTCTTACAACTTGCCAAAAGGCAAAACATTCCAGTTCTGTGCAGCATTATAGAAAAGACATGTGGAATAATTTGTTTATTGCTAAGAATGAAACAAATCCAAGAGTCTTATGGTGGATGGTGGGGGTAAATTATTACAATGTGGCAGCACAAGCCAATCATCAGTGAGAGAGAAAAGTACTGTACAGAGGATAGTGCACTGCTTTTCAGCTATCCCAACTATGTGTAATGTTTTAACACAGTAACACATTTTCGTATATGTGAATGTATCTTTCAGTATATAAACCATAATTAGATTTAATCTGCAACCTCATTAATTAGCATATAGTCTGGATGTGTTAGTGAATTCCAAGTGAATTCTTAGATCATGCATTGTCATTGCTGCCCTTGCTACTCTCTCGGCTTGGCTTCAATAACATGTCAAGTCCTACCCCACTCCACCCCATAAGAAGGTGTCTGTTGTTTCTGAAGCTAGGGGTGGTGTGATCTACTTCTGTATGCTTCTGTTGGTAGTACTGGGAGATGCACCTCCTGAGTTTAAGTATTCACCAACTTTCCTGTGTTTTTTAATTATTTTCAAAGAACACCACTTTGCACGCAAGAGTTTACATTTTCATTGGGTGCACAACATTCCTTCCATTAATTTAAAGCGGTGAGGTGGGATTAGGAAGGATAGGTTATTACATGATTGGCAAAGACTTGCCAAGCCCACAGACTGCAGAACAGAGTAATTCCAGAAAGGGAAAAGTGTTACTGCTCATTTTACAAATTAATCTATTTACTGCTGCCCTTTGCATATGCTAGACATCAGTTTTTCGTGGAAAATGGTAAACATCCCCTTATGTTGGATATCACTTTTGTTTCTTTTTCAGATACATTGTGTAAAAAGGTTGTATCTACATCTATACTCTGCAAACCACTGTGAGATGCATGGCAGAGGGTACATCCCATTGTACCAGTTATTAGGGTTTCTTCTTATTCCATTCATGTATAGAGTGTGGGATAAATGAGTGTTTGAATGCTGTTGTGCGTGCAGTAATTATTCTAACCTTGTCCTCACAATCCCTATGTGAGTGATAAGCAGGGAGTTGTAGTATATTCCTAGAGTAATCATTTAAAGCTGGTTCTTGAAATTTTGTTAACAGCCTTTATTGGGGAATACTTTTACTTATTTCTTCAGTGACTGTGTTGATAACTTATCAACTTAAATTGTCTCGACACCAGTGTGATTCCAGAACATAACATTACCTTTGTAGAAATGGATTACCGCATGACAACTAGACTTCCATCTGATTTCTTGAATCCTACACCTGTGGAGTGTGACATTCCAACTTTCATTTTGAACATGAAATACCACATGGTGTCGCTTAAACTGATTAATGTTCGACATCATGCTACAAAGTCTGTCTTCATCCATCATGAACTCATGATCTCTTCATGTTTATTTGTAAGACATGGTGCACAGAGGAAAAAACCTCTACAACCTATCTACAATATACCATATCTGGTATATTCACGTGCTGAAAAACACCTTGATATTGAAACGTCTCAGGATCAGAAGACCACCTCCATTGGCAGACTCAAGCCAGCCTTCCTACTGAAGAATGTGGATTCCAGATCATCTGTGCCAGCTCTAAGTAAACATTCAGTTCCAGCCACCAAAACTCCAGAGTGTCATCAGTGAACTCAATGAGCCATATGTTCTGTTGTGCTGGATGTGCAGTGCACTTCCTGAAGAAATATCTCAGCATTTTCTCTGGGGAGGGAGTAATATGTTGTTGTAAGGGACACAGTGAAATGTAAACTGCATAAAATTTGTAGATACATGTTGGAATAATTAGTCTTTTGGTTATCATTGCCATTAAAAAGTTATTTGTGTGTTCTTATTATGTTCATTTATGCACTGCAAAATAGATAAGTATTTTTATTAGAAACAACAATGTTATAAGTCACAGGGAATCACAACATGATGTAAAAAAAAAAAAAAAAAAATGCCTTGAATACTTTGCAGTCTTCTCCATTTGCACAGAAAATTTTGTGAGTCCCTAGGTGATAATTTTTCAGGAAAGAAAGCTTTGAAAGCTATGCTTTATTTATTTATTTATTTATTTATTTATTTACTCTCAACTACTTTCAAGGTTATAAGTCTCATTACCCAGTGCTCATGCTCTTCGTAATCAGACATAATTTGACATCATGTACCATGACAGCTCATATCTGAATAAATAATATGTAGCTGTTTCCGGGGAGTCCTTTGTTGAAGCCCATGTAAGTTATTTGGCATTCTTTCTTTTCCTGCGGGTTTATTCATTTTCATGTTAAATACTGCATTACTGTTCAACAGCTAAGACTGTTGCCACTTCTTTTTGCAATAAGTTGCATGTAACACATTATATTTGGATGACAAATGTCATAAATTTCAGATAATACATTTTAACCAGAGATCCTTTCTGCTTTTTATTGAGCTTCAGTAGGACTGTTTTCAGTTTTTTGGCAGATTCATCTTGTGTCTCAGTTTATTTTCCATGTTCTCTTTGTAGATAATTACTGCCAGTAACTGACTAGTATCAGTACAGTAGAATCATGAACTGCATCTTTCAGCAAACAGACTAGTAACATTTTCTTTGCATCAAATTATGGAGTGTTTTACAAAGATCAGGTATTATTTTCATTTTATTCTTATGATAAATGACAATATTATGAAAATGATAGGCTGCTACTCAGCATATAGATATAATGTTGAGTCATAGGCCGGCAAAATGAAAAGGCCCTCTTCCAAACGAAAACACACATTTATTATGGCCACAGCAACTGGACACAGTGGTCATGTGTGTGCGTTTTCTCTGATTTGGAAGAATGTCTTTGGCCAAAATCTAAAATGTATAACAGTCCTTTCATGTGACTCAGTCCTGTATGTGACTGTATGTATCAGTCCTGTATGTGATCAGCATCTCCACTATATCTGTATATGCTGAGTAGCAATCTATCTTTTTCATAGCATTGTTGTTATTCCAGTCTGGACTTTCCATTGTTTGATAAAGACTTTCAGTTGTATTGACCATGTGGTTGCTGTCTTCTCATAGTTGCTGGTCGTTGGTTAAAGGAAAGAGTTGTTGAAAACTGTGAAGGTCCATCTCCAAAGGAAAAACATGATACCACATTGTCATGATTCCCATCAGCTCCACAGAACAAAGCAAAAACACTTCACATGAATATAATGAAACACAAAGATTGCGACTACATTAAAATATTAATTTTTAACCTGTTATTGCCCAGAAAAAAGACCTTAGCGTCACTATCGCCAATTTGTGTTGCTTCAGCCCCCGTGTCATTGATCTTCGAGAGGTCTTCCATTTTTAGTGGCAGTTCCGTATCCATAGGACAGAGGGCATCTTGCACCTCTTTTTTTTTGTCATTGCTGTTTGGAGAATGGAACCCTTCCCTGTAGCAGCTATAGGTGCTCAAAATACACTCCTGGAAATTGAAATAAGAACACCGTAAATTCATTGTCCCAGGAAGGGGAAACTTTATTGACACATTCCTGGGGTCAGATACATCACATGATCACACTGACAGAACCACAGGCAACAGAGCATGCACAATGTCGGCACTAGTACAGTGTATATCCACCTTTCGCAGCAATGCAGGCTGCTATTCTCCCATAGAGACGATCGTAGAGATGCTGGATGTAGTCCTGTGGAACGGCTTGCCATGCCATTTCCAACCGGCGCCTCAGTTGGACCAGCGTTCGTGCTGGACGTGCAGACTGCATGAGACGACGCTTCATCCAGTCCCAAACATGCTCAATGGGGGACAGACCCGGACATCTTGCTGCCCAGGGTAGTTGACTTACACCTTCTAGAGCACGTTGGGTGGCACGGGATACATGCGGACGTGCATTGTCCTGTTGGAACAGCAAGTTCCCTTGCCGGTCTAGGAGTGGTAGAACGATGGGTTCGATGACGGTTTGGATGTACCTTGCACTATTCAGTGTCCCCTCGACGATCACCAGAGGTGTACGGCCAGTGTAGGAGATCGCTCCCCACACCATGATGCCGGGTGTTGGCCCTGTGTGCCTCGGTCGTATGCAGTCCTGATTGTGGCGCTCACCTGCACGGCGCCAAACACGCATACGACCATCATTGGCACCAAGGCGGAAGCGACTCTCATCGCTGAAGACGACACGTCTCCATTCGTCCCTCCATTCACGCCTGTCGCGGCACCACTGGAGGCGGGCTGCACGATGTTGGGGCGTGAGCGGAAGACGGCCTAACGGTGTGCGGGACCATAGCCCAGATTCATGGAGACGGTTGCGAATGGTCCTCGCTGATACCCCAGGAGCAACAGTGTCCCTAATTTGCTAGGAAGTGGCGGTGCGGTCCCCTACGGCACTGCGTAGGATCCTACGGTCTTGGCGTGCATCTGTGCGTCGCTGCAGCCTGGTCCCAGGTCGACGGGCACGTGCACCTTCCGCCGACCACTGGCGACAACATCGATGTACTGTGGAGACCTCACGCCCCACGTGTTGAGCAATTCGGCGGTACGTCCACCCGGCCTCCCGCATGCCCACTATACGCCCTCGCTCAAAGTCCGTCAACTGCACATACGGTTCACGTCCATGCTGTCGCGGCATGCTACCTGTGTTAAAGATTGCGATGGAGCTCCGTATGCCACGGCAAACTGGCTGACACTGACGGCGGCGGTGCACAAATGCTGCGCAGCTAGCGCCATTCGACGGCCAACACCGCGGTTCCTGGTGTGTCCGGTGTGCCTTGCGTGTGATCATTGCTTGTACAGCCCTCTCGCAGTGTCCGTAGCAAGTATGGTGCGTCTGACACACCGGTGTCAATGTGTTCTTTTTTCCATTTCCAGGAGTGTAGCTTGTAGAGAGACCAAGATTGAACATAGGACTTTTCAGTTAGGAATCAGATATTTGGATCACTAATATGTCCACGTAAAAGCCATTACAAGAGCTAAATAAAAGATGACACTTACAAATACAAAAAAAATTATCAGTTTTGTGTGTGGGAAGCATTTTATTTAGTTTTGCACTTTCTGATTATGCACTTCTATATCTACATAGCTGTTGTTTTTGACAGTTAAATCCTTGACCAATTGCAAAACGAGATACAATAGCATACCTGAGAAGACTCAGTCAAGCTTCTCAAATCGTACAAAGTCAGGAACCTCTGAATTGTAAAAGTACTTATAAAAATGAATACATTTAGAATGACGTGCATTTATAATGGGTTTGTAGAACATCACATCATGAAACTTTTTAATGTGGATATTTAGAGATTTGGTAATCGGAGTAAATCTTTCTTACAGGTAGTAGAAGTAGTGTGATATTTGGTTGCTTCTTCCTGTAGTCCTGTAGCAATAATTGGTAATTGCTTTGTCAACTAAAACCTACTTGTGAAGAAAAAAAAATTGGAATAAATGTATTTACTGTTGTTCTTATACAATCATTACACAAAAGTCGTTAAAGTATTCAATTCTACCGAATGATATCCATATATTGTCAACTGAGACAAAAATTGTAATTTCTTGTTTCAGGTTCTTGACACAAGAGAACTTAAAATAAAGGACATATCAGATAAGGACACTGGTACTAAGCTCGACTACACCATTGACAAAGATGACCCTGTGTTTGGATCCAAGTTGACAGTAAAATTACCTTCAAGACTTGGCAAAAAGTAATTGGATTGTATTTTTTTTATATATATATATATATATAAACAGGCTTAGATGGTGGGGTCATGTTACACGCATGGGAGAAACAAGGTTACCCAAAAGACTCATGGGTTCAGCAGTAGAGGGTAGGAGGAGTCGGGGCAGACCAAGGAGAAGGTATCTGGATTTTGTTAAGAATGATTTTGAAGTAATAGGTTTAACATCAGAAGAGGCACCAATGTTAGCACTGAATAGGGGATCGTGGAGGAATTTTATAAGGGGGCTATGCTCCAGACTGAACGCTGAAAGACATAATCAGTCCTAAATAATGATGATGATTATGAACTTGGTTATTGGAGAACTGCGTAATTGTTGTGAGTGAGGCCACTGATTTTGATCTTTATTTTAACTTTGTGGGCTATTGAGGAAAGTATATTTAACAAGTTGTGGATTTGGCTATCGTACAAGCAGTAAGAATAACTATATTTACTGTTCTTATACGATCGTTACACCAAAAGCATTACAATTATTGATAATACTGAATGATATTCATGTATTGTCGACTGAGACAAAAACTTTTCATTGTACTTTCAGCAGTATGAGTAAAGGGAAAAAAAGTGGGAACCGTTATTTTTGCAGTGCTATCTCATAAGTAACTTATGCCTTCCTCTCTGTTCTGTAAATCACTACTGAACATGCATAATATGAGGTTAAATACTGTACCACCATTTTTACAGATGGTTCCAAATGTTGCATTCAAAAAACATATACAGTTGCTGTTAACTCACTTTGTATTTTCAATCATTCTTGATAATGAAAAAGGCAGCCAGGTTCCAGCTGCCACATATGATGCACCAGCAAAGTAGCAAGTTAATATTTATATGATTCTTTTCTTTGTGTAATTGTGAAATTTCTTGTGTGTTTTTGTATTTACATGGTGTAACCTCACATTTTAGTAACTGTAAAGTATAGATTCACACAGTTTCTAGTACAGTTGTCATTTGTTTGTTTTGAATGGTCAATGACTGTTCTTCTCAACCTAGTCAGGCCCCAGCTGCTGCCTTTGGGACAGCATCGGAAAAAGTTACATATTTACATTTGTTTGCATTTTTCTTAGTTCGGTTCTTAAATTTCTTATGTGTAAAAGTAACCGTAAATTGTGGAGTCACACAGCCTGTAGTGCAGTTGTTATTTGTTTGTCTCTGGCTAATCAGTTTCCAGCTGCTACCTGCAACATACCAGCAGAGCAGCAAGTTACATACTTAGCTTTCCTGTGTCCTGTGGTTCGGGGGCTGCATCACCGCACTGATGCAGCATGAAGGCATCATCAGAGCGAAAAGTAGTATTTGGAGCATGTCAAGAATGTGGGGGAATACTGTTATTGCTAAGGGCACCCCAAGAGAATAATTAAAATGTCCGTATTATGCAGGTTTTTACAAGGGAACTTTTGAACTTTTACATACAAGTTGCCATTCATCTTCCAAAATATTAAATAATACTCCATATTCCCAGATCTAGCCCTCCCTTGCCCATACAAAATATTGCATGGGTGCCCTTGTTTCTTTTGCACTATGTATGTATCATCATCTGTTCATCATAAGAATAAACCTGATGTAAACATTGCACTTCCGAGTTTCCTGGAAACTCATTGGATTTCCGTTTCACGTGGGACTGCAGCCAAGCTGTCTCGGAATACTGTCAAGTACAATAATAAGAATAAATTTTGTGCTGTGCATTACATGCACATTGTCTTAGCGGTATTACAGGGCAACAGCCTTACCGGCACATTTAACTTGGACAGCACTGGCCGGTCAGCTGGTATAGCTAGCCTGCAGTGACGTGACCAGCTGCAGTTCACATGTAAAAAGAGACGAGCAGAGGAGCAATACAACTTCGAATGTCATTTAATTTTTAAGCAGAATGAAATTATAGACTGCAAATCTCCCACAATATGCTCTTTTGACGACTAAGCGAAAATCACTACACGTTATCGTTTTTAGCTTACGTACTGTTGTAATTAAAAACAAGAATGATGATCTCTTAGCTCCTTCCTTATTCGAATCTGAGAAATACATTTCAGTTCTGAAAGTGTCTCCTGCTACATTGATAATGAGCCCTTCAACAACAGAATCTACGAAGCCAACCAGGCACAGCAATTTCTCTTTTTTTTTATGATGAGCTGTTCTAAATCCTGCCAGTGACGTACGAAAAAGCTGCATGTGTTAGTTCCAGTACATCTGGCAGCTTAACAGTCTTTGTTACTTTTCGAGCCAAATCCCGCAGCTTGGCTTCAGATCAGTTCTGTTGGGTTCATAATGTAATGGTACAGTAGCAAATGTAAAAATGCAGCATTTGTATGATGTGCTTGATGCTGTGAAAACGATTTTTTTCATGTTTCTACGATACTTACCCACCTCTGTGGTATAAAACAATGGACACAGTCCAAATATAGAGGATTTAGTTTTTCATTTTTACCTTCAAAATTAAATTCTTATGATTTCTTAATTTAAACAACTTTTATAAACAGCCTTTCATAAAACATTGATAATTAAGAATTTGTATTTGGAATGGAAACAGGGATTTAGAGTCCATTGTGTAATTAGAAACAAAAAGACATGAACTATTCATAAAAATGAGGTTTATAATTACGAGATGTAAGTATTTCAAATTGAATGAGAAAAAAAATGCTATGGGGGAGATATGAACCAAGGCATGAATACACACATGTGGTTCACATTCCATTATGATACCGACTGTGCTATTTGTTTAACGAACATTTGTATCTTAACTGCAGTATATATAACAGTGGAAAACTTCATAGCCGATTAACTCCGTAAAGTTATAAGAAATATTAAGAACAGCGTGTTTCTCGACACTTTTTAACCATATTTCACATGCGTGTATCACTATGAAGCAGAAAGCAGCCTCAGCCATTTTCATACTGCACATTAACAGTGCGACAATTAGAACACAACGCTACAGATGCTGTGGCTGTCCACGATTTTTTAAATAAAACTGCTTAGCTAAAGTGTGATTAAGAAAAATGTTGATGACTGTTAATATGTTTGAATATCTTAAAGTTTCATTTAACATAACTTAGTAATAAGGTATCTAATATGTAAGTAGGAGCTACTTCCAAGACTGTAACAACACCAGTGTGTGTGTGCTATGGCTTTTGACCAATCATCGCATTTGTGTTTGTTTATATCAGGTTTATTCTTATGATGAATGGATTATAATTGAGTTTGCAGGTAGCATTTGTAGCAAACACAGTTTTGTAAGAATGTCATTAAAAATACAGGAAGACATGTATATTGTCAGTACTTGGAGCAGTAACTGAATGTATTGCAATGGATGTAAGTAGCCAGTAGAAACTGTTACCATCAGATTACACGATCAGTGATCAGTCACTGCCGGCCAGGGTGGCCAAGCGGTATTAGGCGCTACAGTCAGGAACCGCGCGACTGCTACAGTCGCAGGTTCGAAACCTTCTTCGGGCATGGATGTGTGTGATGTCCTTAGGTTAATTAGGTTTAAGTAGTTCCAAGTTCTAGGGGACTGATGACCTCAGAAGTTAAGTCCCATAGTGCTCAGAGCCATCTAAACCATTTTTTTGATCAGTCACTGAAATCGATCATAACTGTCAGATATCTAGCAACTTCAGTTCAGATCAATGTACAGTAGAATACCATCATAATTCTAGCTGTGAAAAAGATAGCTGCCAGATTGAAATTTATTGAAAGAATGTGATGGTAGTGTACTTGCCCAAGAAAGAGTTCGATTACAAAATGCTTGTCATACCAGTCCTTGAGTGATGTTCATTTTGGACCTTTATGAAATTTGATTGAGAGAAGAAGTAGAACAGATATGGAGAATTGCTGTGTAATTCATTAGATAAAAATGCCGTAATGTCATATCTCAAAGAGAAAAATTCAGCTCTAGGCAGGATCATGAACAGGAACTGTGGCTCAGATTTAAAAAAATGATTGACTATATAGTGGATAGATATGCACCTAGTAGAAGCGAACACTATAGGAGAGGTCCTCCACATTGGAAAGCCTGTGTAAAGAAACTTCTTAAGAAATAATAATAATAATAATAATGATGATGTTTATTTGTCCATGTTAACTTTACAGTCTTGGACATCGTCATTTTTTGTACAATTATTTCAATATCATGTCATTCCAAGAATGAATATATACATCAAGTAGCACATTGTATATCATTCCATGCAATAATGTTATAAACACATTAGCACATTATATATCACGCCATACATATAATGATTATATACATCAGTTAGCCAATTATAACAATACCATCACTAATATACTGCAGTACGTAAAAGAATAAACTAACAGTACTGCAGCTCAGAATTCTTTTAATGAGTATAAACATCTTTCTGTTAACAAATTTTTCAACTTGCCCTTGAAAAGATTGCCTTGGAGTTGCTTTATATTTTTTGGCAACTTCTTATAGAATTGTCTCCCAGTTACATATGGACTGTGGTCTGTAGCTTTCTTGTTAGTCCGTATCCTATGATAGTCAGTTTTGGCTTGAGTATTGTAATTATGGGTGTCACTGTTCTTTACACTATTTTCCTCGTTCTCTTGTACAAACATTGTGGTCTTAAATAGATACAATGAGTAAACAGTCAGTAATTTATAATTTTAGAAATAGTCTATACAGGACTGGCATTTGCTTATATTAGCAATTATCTTAATTGCTCTCTTTTGAAGCCTGAAAATGCGATCCATATAGACAGTGGGTGCCCCACCCCAGACCTTGATCCCATATTGCAGATGTGAGTGTATTAACCCATAATATACTTGTTTTAGGACAAGGGGAGCTACTATATTTGCAAGACGTTTTAGTAAGTAAATATTACTAGAAACCTTTTTACAGGTGGAGCTGATATGCTCTTTCCAAGTGAGATGTTCATCAATCAATATGCCTAAAAACTTATGTTTGTCAGATGTTTTAACTGTAGAAAGTGATTGAGTATGAGTATTATTAAAATGTAGCAAGAACTTTATTACTACAGTCTTGTCCTTATTCAGTGTAAGCTTATTCACTGTTAGATATTATGTGATCATTTCAAAGTTCTCCTTGTTGCTTTGGAATGCTGCCCCCTCTGTGTAGTCCCAGCTAATAAAAGATGTATCATCAGCATAGTTCACTAGTTTGGAGTTTTGTGGCTGTGTTGTATCATTAATATATACTATAAACAAGAATGGTCCAAGTATACTTCCTTGGGGAACTCCACAATTGAGAGTTGTGAATGCTGACTTTGCTGTTTGGATCTTACTTTCATTCTTATAGTTTAGTTTTGTGCACTGTCTTCTATCACGGAGGTACGAACTTAGAAATTTTAGAGCTACTCCTCTTATCCCGTAATTTTCTAACTTGGATAACACTACTGCATGATTCACAGAATCGAATGCTTTAGACAGATCTAGGAAAGTCCCTATAACTTTGTTTCCTTCATCCAGCCTGTTCAGTAGTTGCTAATGCTGTTATTGTAGATAGTCCTTTTCGAAACTCATGTTGTGTTTTATTTAATAGTTTGTATTTACAGGAGGAGGATTCCATTTGATGTAGAATTATTCTTTCAAGCAGCTTGCCAAGTGTTGAAGTCAAAGAGATTGGCTGGTAGTTATTTATGTCTGTGATAGCCCCCTTTTTATACACTGGTTGTATTACAGCGATTTTTAAAAGCTCTGGATAGGTCCCATGGCCAATTGAACTGTTAATTAGATGTGTTATTGGTTTTATTAACTCATTTTTGCATTCTTTAAGTAGTATGGATGATATGTCATTCCAGCCACTAGATGATTTTACTTCGAGTTTTGAGGTTATATTCATGACATCAAACTCTGTTACAATCCTTAGGAAAAATGAATTACTCATTTTAACTGTGTTTATTTTCAGGGCTGATTAATCTTTTTCTTCTCTGTATGCCTTACTAAAATGTTTAATGAAGGCCTCACATACAGACTTTGGTTCATTCAACAATATTCCATTTTCTTCTAATGCAATGTTGCTGCAACCTGTTTTTCTCTATGTTCACATTCTTTGTTTACAATATGCCAGGCTGTTTTGCTAATGTTACTAGTTTTTCTTATCTGTTCAGCATAATGAAGTGCTTTTAGTCTCTTCAGGGATTGACTATTGCACAGTAAGTAGAAAACGAAGCCTAAGCTACATTTTGAAATGTTCCTTTAGGTGTACTGCACCAGTTTAATTCTCACATCACTCCAGAGATGAATGGTACTGTCAGTGGTGTTGAGAAACAGCAGAAATCACTAAACTAGAACATAGATCAAGGGCCTAAAGGAATCCCTGTCAGACTCAATATACAATTTTCATCTCATTTAGCAATCACCTCTCCCCATCTCCTCCTCTAACCATAATATGCTCTAAACTCTTAAAACAAAAAAACAAAAACAATGCTCAGTGCTTGGTAGAGAGCACAGTGAACCATAAAACTATCTACCAGTATCACTGACATCCATCTGTTGTATTACTGTAGAAAATAATCTGCGCTGAAACGTAATGATTAATCTCTACGTAATGATCTCCTCCGTGCCAACAAGTATGGATTCTAAAAACATCAGTCATGCAACACCCAGCATGTGCTTTTCTCACATGACAGCATGAAAGTGATGGATCAAGGCAATCAGGGAGCTGCAATATTTCTTGACTTGTGACTCAGTACCTCAGCAATGCTTTTTAAGAAAAGTACAATCATATGAGGTATGATTTGAAATTTATGGATTGAGAGTCGTTGACAAAAGTAGAAGTAACTTTAGGTGGTCAGCAGGAAAGTGTGTTGGGATCCTTGCAGTTTTACATTTACACTGTGGGTGTCACCATATGGTGCACGACAGGGTGTACCTTGTACCTCTGCTAGTCATTCCCTTTACTGTTGTATTCACCAATGGAACAAGAGAAAAACATTTGCCTGTGTTATTCTGTATGAGCCATGATTTTTCGTATCTTGTCTTCATGGTCCTTACGTGAGGTATGAGTCAGTGTCAAGAAAATCGTTATGCCGTCTATCATAAATACTGGTTCTCAAAACTTTCTCAACACATCAGAGATTCCCATTTGAGTGCGTGGAGGATTTCCATAATACTAGCATGTTGATCAAACCTACCGCTAACAAATCTGGCAGTGTGCCTCTGAATTCCTTCAATGACTTCGTTTAATCTTGTCTGGTTGAGATCCCAAACACTCGAGTGGTCCTCAAGGATGCATCCCACAAGTGATCTGTATCCACTCTCTTGTATAGCTGAGGTACACTTTCCTAGAACCTCCCAGTAAGCTGAAGTAAACCATTTATCTTCCTTATAACTAGCATATGTGCTCTTCCCATTTCGTGTTGCTTTGTAACCTTATATGTAGATTTTTAATTAACATGATTCTGTCACGCAGCATACCACTCACACTAATTTGAACATTACAGGATGTTTTTGTCAATCATCTGAATTAACTTACATTTCCCTGTATTTAGATCAAGCTACCATTCATCACACCAAATAGAAATTCGGTCAAGTCATCCATCCTGTATTCTTCTACGGTCACTCTGCCACTGTTCGTAGTGTATATTAATGACCTGGCAGACAATGTTAAAAGAAATACCAGAACTTTTGCAGCTGAAGCAGTTGTCTATAATGAAGTACTGTATTAGCTGAAGAAAGCTGCGCACATATCCAGTCAGGTCTTGCACATATCCAGTCAGGTCTTGATAAGTTTTCAAAGTGGAGCAAATATTGATGATTTGTTTGAAATATTCTGCAATGTAAAACTATATGCTCTTCCAGAACACAAAGTTATAGATAGATTGATCCACACCACATAGATGTTGAGTGATACTCAGGCACATTTGAAAGAAGACTGTTGAAAATGTGTCAGCTTTTGGCAAAAGTTCTTCATTATATGAAGCGCGCACACACACACACACACACACACACACACACACACACACACACACACACACACACACATACCCAGTCACTGTTGTCCCCAGGCACTTTGGTGCTGCTGCACTGAGTAGCAATCTCAGTTGGAGTGGATAATGGGAGGCACAGGAGGGGTGTGGAGAAGGGAGAGAGAGGTATAGCAGAGAAAAGGGTTGGGGGAAAGTCCTGTAACATTGTCTGTAGGAGTGTGCAGAGATGTGACGGGGATAGTATGGTGGGCTGCTAAGTTCAACATCAAGAGAGCTGGGCAGTGGAGTGGGGGGGGGGGGGTAGAAGAGAAGGGGGAAGGACTGTGCAAGTGATCTGGGGGTTCAGAAGGTGTGTGTGAGGCTGGAGTGAAAGTTGGAAAGGGGATAGAGGTACGTGGGAGACAAGAACTAGCAGAGGTCAAGGCCAAGGGGGTTATGGGAACAATAAATATGTTGGAACAACCTTCTGTTCCTCCACTACCAACTCCAGCTGAAATTGCTTCTCAACACAGTGCTGGAGACAACACTGTGTGTGTGTAAGGGGGGGAGGGGGAGGGGGAGAGGTGGTTGAAGGGTTTTGTCGGAAAGCTGACATTTTCCAACAGTCTTCTTTTAAATATGCCTGTTTGTTGCCCAGTGCCTCCCCTATGTGATGAGTTGTAATCCTTCCTAATTCATATAGTTATTCCATTCCAAATGTTCCATTGTGTGAAAGTGTAGTATTCTGTGACTACAGTATCAGTGTGTCATAACTGTAATCAGTCAATTCATACAAGTACAAGGGTGCAACAGTTTGTGGCAATACGGAAGAAAATGATTACATTGGCTCAGTTGTAGGTAATGTAGGTGGTGGACTGTGGTTCATTGCTAATATACTGGGAAAATGATGCCAGTCTGCAAAGAAGATCGCATACAAAACACTGGTGTGATGCATCCTAGAATATTGTTCAAGTGTGTGAGGTCCTTAATAAATAAGACTAACAGGGGATATTAAACATGTACGAAGAAAGATAGAACCAAGAGTCACTAAGTGCCTTTTGACACACATGATAACTGAACTGAAATAATCAGTTTTTGAAAATATAATGTAATTGGTTAGGTAAAAAAATCAACTCACCAAGTTGTGGCAGAACACACATATAAAATGTATTACATATGCAATACCTTCTATATATGTGTTCTTCCACCACTACTTGGTGAGTAGAGTTTTTACCAATCCAATTACATTATGATGTCTGAATTGGCAGACACTTGAAAACAGTAGAGAACTATTACTTGAAAGGCTACTTACAAAGTTTGAAGGAACCTAGGAATATACTAAGCCTACTATGTGTCACACCCATGAAGATTATGTACGCAAGATTAGACTAATAACATTGTGTACAGAGGTATTTGAGCAATCATTTTTCCTGCACACAGTACACTAATAGAATGGGAAGAAATCCTAAAATATTATACAATGGGAAGTACTCTTGGCCATGTACTTCAAAGTGGTTTGCAGAGTGTGGATACTGTAATACTTTGCAGTCTGACACTCAGGACAAAAGGATTTCAGTTAAGCGTCTCCCTGTTATTGTGACTTTACCAAAAACTACAGAAGATGGACAGGCATGCTTTGCATTTTTTTTATTAACTCAGAAAAGGTGTCCCATTTAAAGTATGACACATGTCTGAGGGACACCACTGAGTTCTGAGGACCTGAGACACCCGAGAGAGGGGCTTCCAGACCTTCTTACAAACAGGGCTGGTGGTAAGCCTCAGCCATCTTAGGCCTCAGCAATAAAGAGAAAAGCACAGAGGCATTCTTAGCAATTTTCTCAAGAAAATCTGGCCTGTAAGTCACCCGGGAAATGGCCACAAACAGTGGCTGGCACCACAGCAAGCGATGGTGTGAGAATGCTGCCTGCATTCCTGTAATCCCTATTAGCCGCCATCCAGCGACTTTTTGAAGCAAGATCAGAAAAATTGGCACCCTGTGACCAAAACTGACAGTGAGGGACTACCCTGTGGCAATCATTCATTGGGTGACATTGCAACCTGAGATCACCAGTAACAAGACAATATGATAAGAAATTCAGCACTCTGAAAGACAAAAGTGGCAGAAGAGGAACAGAACTGCCAAGGATGGGCAGCCAGGATGATTCTTAGTTCCAGCTAGCTCATTTAAGCTTTCATCCTCTGTTAATTCTGATTCTGGTTATTCTGAGTTCCCACAAAAATTTTCAATCATTGTGAGTTGTTTTTGAGTCTTCATTGAGTGGTGATTTAAGCCTATATTCTGAGTTTGTTTTGCTTCTGGTCTTCCAAGTTCACTTGGAGCGTTTTGGAGATGATTCTGAGTTCATGTTGAATTCTTTTGGATTATTCTATGATGATTTTGAGAGTCACACTGGAGATCCTTTCAAGGGATTTTCTTGCTAAGTCATTCACTCTCAATGCCACAGACATGGAGATGACAGCTACAGATTGTCAATCAAAAGTCACACAATGTCATGCTGCCTCACCTGGAGACTGCAATGTTACTTTGACATCACACTAGTCACCCACACTTACTTGCTGGTGATTCCATTACGTGGTGAGATGAAGTGGTTAATCCCCACCCTACATGCCTAATTATCGAATCATATCTATGCCCAGCCAAATTAACACTGAAAACTTTGATTGATGGTTTGTGTATAGTTATAATAAATCTAATTTTTCCTTGCTTTATAAATTTGAATTTATTACATTTTGGCACCCATATGAAGTCATGCGATCCCATTTCCATGGAAATTTCATTCTGTTTATGCCATTGTTGGCACTTAAAGTGGACACCAAAAATGTGGTAAAATGCTTGGAAATTGGGATATGACATGCATATGGGATGGGATGGAATTAAATGCAAATGCAAATTAATGAAAACAGGGAAATGTTTCTATGTTGTTCTTCTTCCCCCATTCTTTTCTTTTGGATGCAGAATTTCCTGTCATGTTGTCTTTTAATTGGCAAGCTCAATTTGCCAGGTGACCTGAATCATTGACTTGGAGTAACTCCCTTCTGTCAGTCTAGTTTACAGGGTGCTAACTTCTTTGATCTTGCTTTGAAAAATCCCGGGATACACAGATATGTAAAAAATTGAACAACATGGTAGCTCAGCTTATCAACTCCTCCCCCCTTCTTCAGATGTACAGATATATACCTTGTGTGTTTGTTTGTTCTTGTGTGTTCTGAGGAACAACTCAAGTTTTTAACCTGAGCTAGTATGTTCAAGGTCTTGTGTACATGCTCATTCACCACATTCTCAAGTATAAAAAAATTCTAAATTTGCAGAAAGCGATGGATCGTCTGTCAGCTTATTAAAAATATTAGTTTAGTTTGCCTTGCTTGTGACATTAGTGACGCTGCAATACTTTGTGGAAGGGCTAAAAATGCTATGCAGCTTCTGCATTCAAGGAAGGTCATATATTTTGAACTGCAACTACAGATTAGTTTGTTTTATGCATTTTCGCTAAGATTACTAAGGAAACGCTATTTTAGTTTTGAAAGCCAGAACTGATTTTTATTTTATGTTGTCTCAACATAGTTTCCTTTCCTATTTAGGAACATCCTTACCTCTGTGAATATTCTCTCTGGTGGATACTTCTATGAACAGTGTGATGGTGTAGCGATGGCCAGTCCCCACTCTCATGTGCTCGCAAACCTATATATGGAGCACTTCAAAGACGAAAAACCAAAATCTGCCACATGTAAGCCTACGTATTCTTTTCGTTACAGAGATGGAATGTTTGCAATTTGGCCACAGGGGAAAATGGGAAAGACAAGAAAAGGTATTTTTTATGTCAGCTAAATTCAAGACATTACGACATAGCTTTCATGCTAAAAGTGAAAATGAGAGAAACTGCCTCTTCTGGATTGATTAGTCAGAGGAATGTGAATAACATTCTGGGACATGGTATTACCACAAACCCACTCATAAGGACTTGCATCTGCATGCTGAACGTCACCCCAAAAAATGATATTCTCAGGACACTATTACACAAGGCCCGTACCACATCAGATGCACAAAACACCTCTAAGCAGTATTCTACAGCAATGATTATACAGACAAGCAATTTTCCAATCTGGCTATTGGGGACACAACCTATGAGGAGGCATAGAATTCATGAGCCACTGCTTTTCTTGCAAATGGAGAAGCAGAAGTTGTGATGCTTTTTTTGCCTGCCCAACAAAATTAGATCAGTTCTGGGCAATGTAAAAGATGCTTTGAGCTACCACAAACCAGGAGATTACTGGATCCCTTACATGGGCCAAATGATCAGAGCCTTGAAGAACATTGCATGAAACACCATTGACACACACATTTAGCATAATCATGAAGTCGTCAGTCACAAAACACTGTATAGTGGTGGGACAATCCATGAATTTTGATGAAATGAAGATGCTGGCAAATACTTAAAAATTCAGTGGAAACCTAAACCAGAATATGAGAATTGAAAAGCAAATGTAAACAAAATGGATGTGGGAATATTCAGGGGTTCTGTATGTACTCAGCTATAAAGTGAGACTGCTCCAGCCCCTGGCATCAGTCCATCAGCTATAAAGTGAGACTGCTCCAGCCCTTGGCATCAGTCCATCAGCATGTCTGATGATAACGTGGTCTTTTGTCAGCATATTGTGGGTATTTGTTGTCGTGTTCTGGCAGTTCACCTTAGAACATTACATTTGTGAGATTTTCTAGGAAAAACGAGAAAAAGCCGATTTCATTAATGAGAACTGCAATTGAAAAAATGTAATAGATTACTTGCCGTGGCCACAGGAGTGTGCATTTGGGTGTTGTGTGGTTGCCCGTGTGAAAGTGTACTTTTCTAGAAAAAGAGCTAGTGCTTAAAAGATAGTATGAATGCTGTTGTGTGTTTTTGTGCACCACATATCTATTACACACAAGTTATTGCATTTCTGCTATATACTTATTTCTCCATGCTATAATTTCCATTTTTATAATACACTATTGATGTGTCCACAGATTTTATTTTATTTTATTTTTTTAAAGTGTTGAATTTACAGATTGAGAATATCATACATGGGTGTAGTAACCAAGTAATATACAAAACCGATCCAAGTCATTCAAATGTGGCTTTATTCATAACCTCTTAACAATAAGCCTCATGGGACCCCACAAGACCCAGAATACTGATCTGAGTGATACATACTAGAATAACAACAAGAGATTCAGTCAGCACTGCTCTGTGCATTTATAGATGCAGGCTGCATGTAAACGACACAGTGGAGACCATACTGTGTGCACGCTTCCCACCAGTGGACTCTAGTGGACAGTCCATGCTGATACAGTTGGCTGGTGGTTTGAGTTCACCCATGGGGCAACACTACATTCGGTGCACTTCGCACTCACACGCACTAGTGGCAGGGTACAGTACACCTCTCCCTCATGCAAAGTGGACGTCCGGCTGATGGAGGAGGTCCTGGCAGCCCAATGAGAGTTGAATATGGAGCAGCAACAGCCGATAGCGACAATGGTGTTGGGACAATGCGCCAGGTGGACATTGGAGCGTAGGGCTGGAATGCGCAGGAATGTGGGCATGCTCGAGGATTATGGGCCCGTGCAGTGCCTGACAGCATCACCGGAGATGAGAGTGCCATTGACATTTCTTCATCATCATCAGCAGGCAGATCCCACAGCAGAAGAGGTGGGGCTGGATCCACCGGCGATGGTGGCCGAGCCGATGATAATGAGCGAGCTGGCGGAGTTGGCCCGACTGGTACAACAGGTTGCAGCAATGGACCCGAGGCAGGAGGCGGACCAGTGCCAGGTGCCGGGAAGCTGGAACCCCAGGATGCCACAAGTGGAGGAGGCAGCCAATGGGATAGGAACGCATCCACAGCAGGTGATGGAAAGCTTGAGGTGGAGGGCAGCAGGGTGGGCTGCGGGAAGCTGGAACCCCAGGATGGCACAAGTGGAGGAGGCAGCCAATGAGATGGGAACGCATCCACATTAGGTGACGGAAAGCTCGAGGTGGAGGGCAGCAGGGTGGGCTGCGGGGACAGAGGCCACACCTACAAACCAGTAGCTTCTGGCATTGAGCGGAGAGACAACTGATCAAAGTGGCGTACCAGCCTGTCGGCTGTATGGATGTCACAAAGACAGCATCCCTGGTGACGGATGACAGTGGCTGGTATTCACTTTGGCCAGCGACCAAACCCTGGTGCCAATGCTGTCAGTCATCACATGAAGTGGCCAGACCAACCCAACCACAGCAGGTGCGGCACTGGCTACGAAAGGTGGAGGAGAGTGGGTGGCTGCCAGCTGTGAAGCAAATCCACCAGGCTCCATTCCCCGATAGGCGTGATGTGATAGGCATTCAGAAAACAGAGGACATTGTTTTGCGGTGAATCCACAAGAAACTTTTTTATTTGGGGCTTGAACATACACACTACTCGTTCCACCTCACCATTTAATTGTGGGTGGAATGGCAGAGCCATAATATGAATGCCGTGACGGGAACAAAACGATTTGAAGGTGTGAGAAATGAATTGGGGCCGGTTATTGGAAACTAAGGTACAAGGCAACCCCCAATAGAAAATACCCTCAAAAGCGTATGAATTGTGGCCTCAGCTGACGTCAACACCCACCAGAGATGTAAGGAAACCAGGAAAATGCATCCACAACCAAGAGCCAATGGGAATTCAAGAAGGGACTTGCGAAATCTATGTGAATGCATTCTCATGGCAGGTGTGAAGCAGGCCAGGGGGACACGGACACCATGGGAGCTGCCTGTTGTCAGACACTGCTCACAAGCTGTGACAAAAAGGACAATTTTGCCATCAATCCCTGGCCAGAAAACATGTCTCCTAGCTAGCAGTTCAGTACACAAAATGGAGAAGGCATAGAACCTTGTGCCATATAGTGCAAGGAATGACTACTTTGGGAAATAGGTCTTCTGTGGACAACAGCAAAACACTGTCAAAAACAGATTTAGAGACGAAAGCAACAGGTTGTTCAGAGCTGTCGGCATATTGATGTGCTTGGACCACTCCAAGGCTATACTGTGAGGCATCAGTCACCAAAATTATTTGCTGGTCCAGACAGAACATAGCTAAACGAGGTGCTGAGAGTAGTATGGATTTCAACATTTGAAAAATACATTAGCAATCTGGGTTCCAGCAAAAAGGAACATGCTTGCGTAACAAGACACACAAATAGTGGGTCAATGTTGCTACCCCCAGCAAGAATTTATGGCATAGGCAATCTTCCGTAGGAAGGCCTGAAGCGCCTTCGTGGATGAGTGCGAGGCATAGATGTGACAGCAGAGATGTGGTTCTGGCGGAGGATGAATCCCATCCTACAAAACCTCGAACCACAGATAAACAACAGAAGATTACAAAATATTGAGATTTCATGAGGTTATACTGTAAGCTTGTGGAGTGTAAGATGGAAAAAAAGCGTTCAAACTTCTCAAGGATCAGCAGTGTTTGGCGCCCATGACATTATCATCCAGATAATTAATGCAGTGCGGGATGTGCATAGTCAGTTGCTCTAAAAATTTTTGGCAAATAGGAGGGGCACTATCCACACCAAAAGGAAGGCACAAATATTGATAGGGACCAAAAGTAGTATTCAGAACCAGAACTTGCCGAGACACTCTGTCCACAGAAACCTGCAGGTACACTTCAGACAAATCAGTTTTAGAAAAGTTCTGGCCACATGATAATTTCACCAACAGCTCCTTCTTGTGTGGGAGAGGATAGGTATCCACGCTCTACTGCTTGTTGACAGTAGTAGTGAAGCTGCCACAGAGGCAAAGTTCCCCTGATGGCTTTTGAACTACAACCAGTGGAGAGGACCATTCACTAGTCATAACAGGTTGCACCACCCCTAGAGATTGACGTCAATCCAATTCTGGTTTCACTTGACCTTTCAGGGCGACAGGAGTAGGATGCACATGACAAAAATGAGGCCAAGCTGTGGATTTCAAAGAAATATGATCAGAAGAATTCATAGCACACACTGTACCTTCCGAAAACAAGTCTGAAAACTTCTCACACATTGTTTCCAATTTAGAATATGGTACCTGATCAGACACAAGGTGAACTGCATGAGTTATGTAAAATCCCAGTGCTGGAAATGCGTCCATCCTGAACAAGTTCTCAACACTGGCATCAGAGACCATCAAAAATGTAATGGAATGAATCACTGACTTGTAAGAGGCAGCTACCATAAATTGTCCCAACAGCCCCATGTTCTTTAATTATAACTGACCAGTGTCAACAGCAGCGAGCCTAAACTCATGTAGGTTTGAGAATTCAAAACATCTCTGCAGCATCTGTGTTGACCTATAGCTGGAGCACATGGCGTAAAACATTTAACTCAATAAACAGCTTGGGAGAAGTCGCAAACATTGGAGTCACACAATTTATATCCATGTCCAAACCCTTGGCAAACATCGGTGAACGACACATGAAGGCCATGTGGCCTTTCTTCTGGCAAGCATTACAAGTAGCCCAGTGCTTAGGGCATGCCGAACATTCATGGTGGACAAAATAAAAAGACAAAACAGAAACAGAAAATGCTGACACTGGCACTGCAGGAGTTGCAGTTGCTTGGCCCAGCCTTGGTCATCTTGATGCCAGCCCAGCTAGTTTACCACCACCACTGCTGCTTTCTTGTGTAAGCTACCCATCATCCTAGGGGGCACATCCTGTGACACTACTGCCACATTGTCCTAAACTGTAATTTGGTCACCTGCTGCCTGAGAAACTTCAAAAGATTGTGATATTTGCAAAACTTCTGCTAACAGTGTGTTTTTACGGAGTAAATCCTGCTGGTGCACCTCCTTGTCTGGAGCTAAATGATAACTGCATTGCGTGCCATAGAGTCTCCATAAGAGTCATTATGGGCATCAGTAATGACCTGGCACTTATGGCTAAGGCTGTGAAGTTCAGCTGCCCAGCCCCTGTATGACCGGTTTGGTTTCTTGCAGCATCAGTAGAATTCAGCTCATGCCACTATGACATGGGTTCATTTGCGATAGTAGTTGGACAATAAACTGTGCACGTGATCAAAAATAAGAGCTGGCGGTTCTAACAAAATGAGCAAGCTGACACAGTAATTGATAAGCCTCAGGTGGAATCCATGAGAGGAAGAAGGCTTGGTAAAAATTCGAGTCTTACACTGAAAGCCCATAAATGCTGTCTTGAGTCTTTTTTTCTCAAGCTTCTCAATTCTCACTGTACCTTCATATGGAGAAAAAGTGGGTGGATGGACTGGTAGAGCGGTACCCTGTTTGTTTATGGAAGCCAACAGAGTGGTCACAGCCGAAGTAAACTGTTCAATCAGGGCCAGCAGCACCACATCTGTAATGAATAAATCTGATGAAACCAAAGACTGCGTTTTATTGGCAGGACATTTAGAAAATGTAACAGATCTACTGCTGTGTGGTGTGGGATCCTTACCAGATAGGACTGATGGAGTACATAGAAAAAGTTCAAAGAAGGGCAGCACGTTTTGTATTATCGTGGTATATGGGAGAGAGTGTCACTGAAATGATACAGGATTTGGGCTGGATATCATTAAAAGAAAGGCATTTTTCGTTGCAATGGAATCTTCTCACAAAATTCCAATCAACAACTTTCTCCTCCGAATGTGAAAATATTTTGTTGATTCCGACCCACATAGGGAGAAACCATCACTATGATAAAATAAGGGAAATCAGAGCTCGTATGGAAAGATATAGGTGTTTGCTCTTCCCACGCGCTATGCGAGATTGGAATAATAGAGAATTGTGAAGATGGTTCGATGAACCCTCTGCCAGGCACTTAAACGTGATTTGCAGAGTATCCATGTAGATATAGATGTAAAGATTGCACTTGCAGAAACCATCCCATCCTCGTCGCCAATTGTGTAGTAACTATGTAATACTCAAAGCTGATCCAAGTCACACAAGTATGGCTTTATTCATAATGTCTGAACAATAAGCCTCCTGGGACTTCACGAGACCCAGGGCACTGATGTGCTTGATACAAACTAGAATAACAACAAGAGATTCAGTCAGCACTGCTCCATGCAGTAGATAGTGCTGCTAGTAGATAGTGCAGAAAAGACTGCGCTGTGTGTATGCTTCCTACTGGTTGTCTCTATTGGCTGGTCCACACTGATACTGTTGGCGGGCAATTTGAGTACACATGTATGCAACATTACACTTGGCACTTTTCACACATACACATACTAGTAGCAGCATAAAGCAATTGGCAACAGGGGGAATAGAGTTTTAAGATCCTTTTGTCTTTTTCATTCATGATAATGCCATAAAATACTGTTCTTTGCACTCTTAACAAAAGTGGTTTTGCAAGTGAGACATCTTTAAGAATGTCCTTGTAGTCTGCGCATCAATGAATGCCATTGAACTTCCAGAAAACTGCATTAATAGAGCTCAAATGAAACAGCAACCTGAGTCTGCAATAAGTTTGTTCATTTTGAGTTAAAGGAAAACACTGTAAATTTGTGGAAATCTCAGTTAAGGACAATATGAAATGTGATATATCTCTTTATTTCTTGTCCAATAAATTGACTTTTAATCAATGTATGCACTACAAACATCTTGTATTAGTTATGGATCTAAATCCATACAATCATACTAAACTTGTTCCAATCTCTGGGAGTTCCTTTATATATGTGTGTATTCTGAAAGTTATGTTGGTTAGTAGAACAGCTGGTCACAGCAAAAATTAAACTGTGGTATAGTACCATAAACAGAATGAAGACACCATTTTGTCATAGAACAGTATGATATGAAAATAATATTATATTCTAGCCTGAAATTATCCAGTACATTGCCCAGGACAGTCACAGCTTTTCTCGAAACCAAATCAATGCAATACAAAGAGGTTCTTGTGAAATTTATGTTTGAGTTTGTTTGAATAGGAGGTGGGGGTAGAAGAATTAACTGGTTTGTACTTACCATGTTGCATGTTTGCTTGTTTGCAGGAAAATTAAGGCTGTTTTATACCATTGGTGTATTTCAATAGCTGTAAATGGTATTTGCAACTGTGAATGTGTTATTTAATGATTTTAGAAGAATTATTTGTGCATTTTCTTGAAAGTGCATTTTTTTATTCAATAATTTCAGTATTATTATTGTATTATTTTCACACATTTGAGAAAAATGCTGCATTAGTTCTGGTCAGAGATTATCTTTTTCTGTTTCAGTGTGATAGTGAAAATAGAGTATGAAACATCTCCAAGTGCTAGTGCACTCCAATGGCTCTCACCTCAACAGACAGCAGGTGGAAAGCACCCATATCTTTTCAGTCAGTGCCAGGTAATGACAACACCAGTATGAACACACACATCATGATAGTGTGTTCAAAAAGCCAGAAAAATTATGTAGTTTTTATCTTATTAATTTTGTGTACTTAAAGTAAGATAATTATCCTTTAACAGAAGCAAAAGAAAAATTACCCTAGATTAAAGAAAAAAACCACTTCACATCTTCACGAGATTTGTTCTGTGGAGGTGAAAACTTCCAATCTGATGCAAAATGAAATACATGGAATGGTGAATGGTGATGTACAATGTTTTGCTATGGAATTGTGATCTGGGGTTACAGAAAGTATTAAGGACAGTATATGGCAGAGTGAATTTGTGAAGATTTAACTTAAAATGCAGATGTGATAAACAGTATAGCAAACATGGTAAATAGTGAGAAAGGACTGGATAAGATAATAATTTTAAAGCACAAAATTAAATAAATTATGTACAAAGAAATTAGTTTTACAAGTAAACCTTTGATTAACGTGTATATGCAAAACATACTGTCCAGTATTAAAAAATAGATAATTTTTAACTACAGTGTGGTAAAAACAGTCTGAAAAGCTTATAAGGATGTTGCGGGGTGGGTTGTGCTGAGAAATAATTGTTGAGAAAAAAATTTGATGCATTGCACCTTTTGTGATTTAATTAGCATTGAAGTTAGCGAATCATATCATTGCAGGTGCAAATTCAAGCAGGCTGCCAGAGACAAGTGTCACTAATTGTGTTCTTCGTTTGGTATCGTTGAACCAGCTTAAATTTGACACATCTGAAAAAGACACATTTTAAATGGTAATAAGCCTCTCAACAAATGGTAACTCACGGACTTACAGTTGTCTGTGCATTACTCCATTTCAGCACATGCAATTGCTTGAATTTGTATATACAGTGACCTGATTGCCTAACTTTAATGCTAGTTAAAACGGAAATGGTACAATGTATCGAATTTTTTTCTTAACAATTATTTCTCAGCACAATCTACCCTGCAACTCCCTTACAAGCTTTTGAGACTGTTCTGAGCACACTGTATATTAATTCACATTAGATTAAGTTGTAATATTAGTAAAATATTAACTGAAAGTGGACTGAAAATGTGTGTTTCAAAGGCAGTAGCTCCAGCTTTTAATGCTTTAGTAGGTACATTTGAAAATACTGTTAGCATTTTCTCCTACTGATCAGCTCTTCTGCTCTAATCAGTCTTAATCTGTATTTTGTGAAGCAGCTAAAAGTACTGACTTTTCTTTAAATTTCAGGCAATTCACTGCCGTTCAGTGATTCCATGCCAGGACTCTCCAGCAGTTAAAGTTACATATTCTGCTCAGGTAAAAATACTCTCTCTCTCTCTCTCTCTCTCTCTCTCTCTCTCTCGTGTGTGTGTGTGTGTGTGTGTGTGTGTGTGTGTGTGTGTGTGTGTGTGTGTGTGTCTATATATGTTCTATTTTGTAGTGAGGTGTATTTTAATTTTTGTTGAAATTTTCATCATTGTGTCTTTGTTAACCACATTTCTTTCAAACGATCAATGTATGAGCTCTAAAGATCTGACTGTTGTGTACTCAGTTAAATATACCATCATCATTGATATTGAGGAAAATTAAAATATTGTGACCCTCACTTTAGCGACAGCGTACATTTATTGAACGTAAAATTAGCATTCTCTAACAACAGATTAAATTATCCATTAGTCCACAGAACCAAACAATAACAGTTCCTGATTGAAGTTAATATAAGTTCAAGCTTGACTACTTTGTTGCAGACATGTATTGCAACTGTAATATTGAGGGCAATTTTCATATCCATAATAATGTGTAGAAAACTACAATTGGGACCTCCTTGTCAGCAAACTTAGTAGGTTCTAATGCACCCTTGTGAAGTTTGCATTCACGCTTTGACTGAAGGCACAATATTCATTTGTAGAGTCTTCTGAAATTAATGTTACATGCCTTAAAACATCTGTGATTTTTCCATGCCAATATATGTATATATTCTTTACTTCACAGATACGTGCTCCTGAAGACTTGGTTGTGTTGATGAGTGCTGTGAGAGAAGGTGAACCATCTCTTGTTGGTAAAGGATTAAAACTTCATAAATTTCGTCAGAATGTGCCTATACCTTCATACCTGTTCGCTATTGCTGTCGGAGCACTGGCGTCCCATCGACTGAGTCCCAGGTGCCAAGTGTGGAGTGAGAAAGAGTTTGTAGACCAAGCAGCCTACGAATTTGCTGAGGTATATTTGTGAAATTGCAGAGTTATTCTTTATTCACAGCACAGAAATACTGTAGGGTGTACGTGTGTGATTTGCAATTTAGTGTACAACACTGTTATATCTACACTCATTGTTGACAATCACTACATACACAAAAATTATGACAGATGATAAATGCACGCCAGATGTTGACAATGTTAGCAAAATACTAACATGACTGTTAACTGTCCAAGTTCAGACTCCTATCACTGGCAGCTGAATGCACACCAGCATAGACTAGACCTGGCCTGACTGAAGAATTCTTGCATACATCGGAGAAGATGCAAGTGGTTGAGGCCCTGCTGGCAGCGGCATGATGTATTTATATTTGCCAGCTGGTGGGCTGGCTGCAGGCAACTGTAGCGCACTTGCTTTGCTAGGCCACCACTGGCACTAGATACAAATGCTGCAGTGGCATTATGCAGCTTGCTGCTACGTCCCTCACCTCTTCTGCAGAGCCAGTGCCTTTGGCGATGTTGTTGTTGTTGTTGTTGTTGTTGTTGTTGTCTTCAGTCCTGAGACTGGTTTGATGCAGCTCTCCATGCTACTCTATCCTGTGCAAGCTGCTTCATCTCCCATTACCTACTGCAACCTACATCCTTCTGAATCTGCTTAGTGTACTCATCTCTCGGTCTCCCTCTACGATTTTTACCCTTCATGCTGCCCTCCAATGCTAAATTTGTGATCCCTTGATGCCTCAAAACATGTCCTACCAACCGATCCCTTCTTCTAGTCAAGTTGTGCCACAAACTTATCTTCTCCCCAATCCTATTCAATACCTCCTCATTAGTTACGTGATCTATCCACCTTATCTTCAGTATTCTTCTGTAGCACCACATTTCGAAAGCTTCTATTCTCTTCTTGTCCAAACTAGTTATCGTCCATGTTTCACTTCCATACATGGCTACACTCCAAACAAATACTTTCAGAAACGACTTCCTGATACATAAATCTATATTCGATGTTAACAAATTTCTCTTCTTCAGAAACGCTTTCCTTGCCATTGCCAGTCTACATTTTATATCCTCTCTACTTCGACCATCATCAGTTATTTTACTTCCTAAATAGCAAAACTCCTTTACTACTTTAAGTGTCTCATTTCCTAATCTAATTCTCTCAGCATCACCCGATTTAATTTGACTACATTCCATTATCCTTGTTTTGCTTTTGTTAATGTTCATCTTATATCCTCCTTTCAAGACACTGTCCATTCCGTTCAACTGCTCTTCCAAGTCCTTTGCCGTCTCTGACAGAATTACAATGTCATCGGCGAACCTCAAAGTTTTTACTTCGTCTCCATGAATTTTAATACCTACTCCAAATTTTTCTTTTGTTTCCTTTACTGCTTGCTCAATATACAGATTGAATAACATTGGGGAGAGGCTACAACCCTGTCTCACTCCTTTCCCAACCACTGCTTCCCTTTCATGCCCCTCGACTCTTATTACTGCCATCTGGTTTCTGTACAAATTGTAAATAGCCTTTCGCTCCCTGTATTTTACCCCTGCCACCTTTAGAATTTGAAAAAGAGTATTCCAGTCAACATTGTCAAAAGCTTTCTCTAAGTCTACAAATGCTAGAAACGTAGGTTTGCCTTTTCTTAATCTTTCTTCTAAGATAAGTCGTAAGGTCAGTATTGCCTCACGTGTTCCAACATTTCGACGGAATCCAAACTGATCTTCCCCGAGGTCTGCATCTACCAGTTTTTCCATTCGTCTGTAAAGAATTCGCGTTAGTATTTTGCAGCCGTGGCTTATTAAACTGATAGTTCGGTAATTTTCACATCTGTCAGCACCTGCTTTCTTTGGGATTGGAATTATTATATTCTTCTTGAAGTCTGAGGGTATTTCGCCTGTCTCATGCATCTTGCTCACCAGCTGGTAGAGTTTTGTCATGACTGGCTCTCCCAAGGCCGTCAGTAGTTCTAATGGAATGTTGTCTACTCCGGGGGCCTTGTTTCGACTCAGGTCTTGCAGTGCTCTGTCAAACTCTTCACGCAGTATCGTATCTCCCATTTCGTCTTCATCTACATCCTCTTCTATTTCCATAATATTGTCCTCAAGTACATCGCCCTTGTATAAACCTTCTATATACTCCTTCCACCTTTCTGCCTTCCCTTCTTTGCTTAGAACTGGGCTGCCATCTGAGCTCTCGATATTCATACACGTGGTTCTCTTCTCTCCAAAGGTCTCTTTAATTTTCCTGTAGGCAGTATCTATCTTACCCCTAGTGAGATAAGCTTCTACATCCTTACATTTGTCCTCTAGCATTTGTCTGCTTCATTTACTGCATTTTTATATTTTCTCCTTTCATCAATTAAATTCAATATTTCTTCTGTTACCCAAGGATTTCTAGCAGCCCTCGTCTTTGTACCTACTTTATCCTCTGCTGCCTTCACTACTACATCCCTCAGAGCTACCCATTCTTCTTCTACTGTATTTCTTTCCCCTATTCCTGTCAATTGTTCCCTTATGCTCTCTCTGAAACTCTGTACAACCCCTGGTTCTTTCAGTTTATCCAGGTCCCATCTCCTTAATTTCCCACATTTTTGCAGTTTCTTCAGTTTTAATCTACAGGTCATAACCAATAGATTGTGGTCAGAGTCCACATCTGCCCCTGGAAATGTCTTACAACTTAAAACCTGGTTCCTAAATCTCTGTCTTACCATTATATAATCTATCTGATACCTTTTAGTATCTCCAGGGTTCTTCCACGTATACAACCTTCTTTCATGATTCTTAAACCAAGTGTTAGCTATGATTAAGTTGTGCTCTGTACAAAATTCTACTAGGCGGCTTCCTCTTTCATTTCTTAGCCCCAATCCATATTCACCTACTATGTTTCCTTCTCTCCCTTTTCCTACACTCGAATTCCAGTCACCCATTACTATTAAATTTTCGTCTCCCTTCACTATCTGAATAATTTCTTTTATTTCATCGTACATTTCTTCAATTTCTTCATCATCTGCAGAGCTAGTTGGCATATAAACTTGTACTACTGTAGTAGGTGTGGGCTTCGTATCTATCTTGGCCACAATAATGCGTTCACTATGCTGTTTGTAGTAGCTTACCCGCATTCCTATTTTCCTATTCATGATTAAACCTACTCCTGCATTACCCCTATTTGATTTTGTGTTTATAACCCTGTAGTCACCTGACCAGAAGCCTTGTTCCTCCTGCCACCGAACTTCACTAATTCCCACTATATCTAACTTTAACCTATCCATTTCCCTTTTTAAATTTTCTAAGCTACCTGCCCGATTAAGGGATCTGACATTCCACACTCCGATCCGTAGAACGCCAGTTTTCTTTCTCCTGATAACGACATCCTCCTGAGTAGTCCCCGCCCGGAGATCCGAATGGGGGACTATTTTACCTCCGGAATATTTTACCCAAGAGGATGCCATCATCATTTAATCATACAGTAAAGCTGCATGTCCTAGGGAAAAATTACGGCTTTAGTTTCCCCTTGCTTTCAGCCGTTCGCAGTACCAGCACAGCAAGGCCGTTTTGGTTAATGTTGCAAGGCCAGATCAGTCAATCATCCAGACTGTTGCCCCTGCAACTACTGAAAAGGCTGCTGTCCCTCTTCAGGAACCACATGTTTGTCTGGCCTCTCAACAGATACCCCTCCGTTGTGGTTGCACCTACGGTACGGCCATCTGTATCTCTGAGGCACGCAAGCCTTCCCACCAACGGCAAGGTCCATGGTTCATGGGGGGGGGGGGGGGGGGGGGCGATGGCGCGTGAAAAAGGACAACCGTGCCGGCCAGATTGTGCAGGTGGAAGGTCATTATCGGTGAGGAAGCCACTCGATCCACCCAGGTGACCTGACAGCAATGGTGGCAGCATCACATTTGCTATTGTACACTGACAGCATTGGCTTCCATTGGCTCGTCAGCATCCAAAGATCTGTCACCTTCACATGGATTGGTCGTCAGCTGGCTCCGGCCGAGTGGGGTGTACTGGAGGATGGTGGACTGGCCGCAGTGATGACCCAGCACGTGGGGGCTCTGTGGATCCTGTGGCACAAGAGACAGGTAGTAACAACAGGGAGATGCCTGGCTGTTGCTTTGACGAGTGGGTGGCATCCAGGCAGTCACCGTCTGACATGGATTGAGGGTCTACATCCAGCGAAGGAGGGAGGCCTCCGTGGTGTCTGGCCCCTGGAAGGGGGCAATGTGTGCAGGAGGCCCTCTGACAGGTCTGCTGCTGCTACAGCTGCAGCAGGTCATTGCCCCATTGAGGGCATAGTTAATTCTGATAGTAGGGGTGTGATGCCCCACTGATATTCACAGTGAATATTCAACTGGCCTTACTTCTCCCAAACGGTAGCCAGTGCCCATCCCGGCCACCAACTGAAGGTGCACGCCCAGACTGGATTGCCCCCAATATATTGTGAAGGGTAAGGCTGTGGTGCAGGACAGGGAACATATAGGGGTGTCTGGGGTTGTCAGCCATGGAGGAGCTCCACTGGGCTATGGACTATCATCTGGGTGGTCCTGTGTCTGCCTAGAATCATAGGCACTGCCACATCTGAAGGTAAGTGTGACAAGCATTTTGCTAGTTGCATCTTAAATGTAAGCACCATACATTAAACCTCACCATTTGATTGGGGTGAAATGGTGCAGACGTAAGGTGAGTAATACAGTTCTGGATGCAGAAACTGCAGAACAACACTGAGTCAAACTGTGGGTCTTTATCGGAGATGATCATATGTGGCAATCCTTCGATCGTAAAAATCACTTTAGAGTCTGCGCAGTAGCTTTTGATGGGATGTGCATGACAAGTGGGTCATTTGGCAGGGCATCCGCCATCACTAACCACATTGAATAACTGAAAGCACACACAAAATTTATGTGGACATGGTGCCACAGCTGATGGGGGGTGGGCCCTGCAGCAAAAGTTCATGGGAGGGAGGAGAGGGGCTGCCTCAGCACACTGCACCTGCAAACAAGCTTCTCAGCTGCTGAATCAATGCAGAGCCAGTGGGCAAAACACTTAGCTAGCATTTTCATGCTGGTTATGCTCAAGTGGCCTCAGTGGAGAAGTGCAAGAAACTGAGACCAGAGGAACAACAGGGTGACAATGCAGACTTCATCCAAATCCATACTAAGGAGGAGTGTTTCATAAATCACTGCTAGCCAATTACAAAGAACGAAACAGTCATGCAGTGGGCCTGACTCCTTAGCAGGTAGCTGTTTGGGCCAACTTTTGACACGAAATGAGACATCTGACAGAGAAATGGATCTTGCTGAGAGGCTTTCCTTACACTGTGACTGGGGGACTGTCCAGTGTCTACTGCACATGGTCATTGATTTGGAAACACACACCTTCTCTTTTGTGAAATTCTGGGTCAGGACCAATGGGTAAAAGCAAGATCGCATCTCCATTGGTGTGATGAGCAGTAGGATGATAATGAATCTTATACTGATATGCACTCAAAAATAAGGCTCACATCAAAATTCTTTGTGCTGGCCTGTCTGGAGGACAGTGGCCAAAAAGCACCACAAGTGGTTTATGGTTGCTAATGAGGTAGAATTCATTTACATAGAGGAAAATGTGAAACTTGTGGGCTGCTTAGACGATCATTGTCACTTCATTTTCTGTTAGTTAATAATTGCACTGAGCAGCTGTCAGTGTCTTTGAGGCATATGCCAGAGTTTGTTCAGACCCATCAGCTTCCCTGTGTGACGAAACTGCCCCACGTCCATACTGGGAAGCGTCGGTGGCAAGAACCAGCTATTTGCGTGGTGTAAAGATTCCAAGACATGGGGAAGACATTAGCAAAGATTGGACATGGGCAAATGCCTTGTCTCAGTCCACTGACTAAACAAAAGGAACGCCTTGTTTTCCGCAAGTTGTTTAAGGGATGAATGACATTTGCTGCAATGGGAATAAATTTTGAATGGTAACTGACTTTTCCCAAAAATGTTTGGAGTTCTTTCAGATTGTGCAGCTTAGGAAGGTTGGGAATAGCGGCTTGATGATGCAGTGTAAGATGGATGCTATCCTTTGAAATAAGATGGCCCACATATTCTACTTGTGTCTGGAAAAACTTTGACTTCCACAGGATGCACTTAAGGCTTGCTTCTTGCAATTTAGTGAATAGAGTCTAAAGGTTGTTGAGATGTTCCTGTCATGAGGACCCTGTGATGATGATGTCCTCTAGATAGTTTGTACAACAGGAGACATTGTGTTTTAACTGTTCTAAGAACCTCTGAAAAAAGGGGGGGGGGGGGCATCCAACAGTATAACCTGAACCAGGTGTCAATAAACATAATCTGTTCAGAAGTGCAATCCAGACAAAGCTATAGATATACCTCCATGTAATCAATTTTTGAGAAACATTCACTACCCTCCAATTTCGTGAGAACTTCATCAGGCCACAGAATTGTATAAGAATCTGCTACCAACTAAGTGTTAATGTTGGCTTTGAAATCTCCACACAAATGAAGTGCCCCTGAATGTTTGCAAATGACAAGTGGTGTCTCCCATTGGCTAAAGGTGACCGGTTCAATGATACCCAGACACTGCAACCTGTCAAGTTCCTCTCCTCCTTGAATGCCGATCTCAGGGTGAAGGGAAGAGGCTACGCACAACAAAATTTACGTATGGCTTTCAATTTGAGGATGATGTGTGCCTCAAAATCTTTTACAGTCTCCAAACCTGACAAAAATGGGACCAAACTCATGGCAGAGGAGTTAGAATTCCTTGAGTGGAAGAGAGTTGAAAACAAGATGTACCTTATTTTGAATCTGAAACCCAAAGACCTTACACTGTCTACTGCTAAAAACTTGATCTCCCTCATCACGAGGTGATATTCGATGTTGATCATGAACTCTCCTTGAACAGGGATAGGCTGGTTTCCATAACCAACAAAATGACAATTTGTGAAGGAGAGAGCAGGTCAACCCAGATGATGATATGTGTCCAGGTTCACAAGGGACACAGAGGACCCATTGTTGATCTGGAAATGTAACATTTGTTGTTGAATCAACTGCGTAATGTTTTTGGGGATGTTGAGCTTGCAACCATGGACTGGCATAATAGTATGCATTTTGCATTTCTGTGACCTGCACAACCAAATCTGAGGCCTGGCTACACAGGGAGGGTGATAGACTGTGATGACATGGCCTTGCTTATGGGAAGCAGCACAAATGGTGCACCTATGTGGGCAGCAGTGCCAGGAGAGTACTCGGAAACAATCAGAACATACATTTCCTACTTAGCCCACAGAGACTGAAACCCATGCTTAGTTAGACTGGTCTGGTTTCTTTTGCCACTGGTCGAAATCCATGTGGGAAACCACCACATGGATTTACATTATGTGATAAGCACTAAGTAAATCACACATTGTGGGTCAGTCTTTCAATGGAGCAAGTTTCAAAAAAAAAAAAAAAAAAAAAAAAATAGATCCTGTACCTGAAATGCAGTTGCAGACGTCATATGTATGTGTCCCAATCTTCCTTTGGTTTTTGGAGCAGTGCAGAAGGTTGGGGGGTGAAGCATGCAGGTGGCAGTGGGTGGGGGCAGGGGCAGTTGCTCCCAGAAAATTTGTAAATTATTGACAAAACAAATCTAACTGCTGCTGTTGTTTCTCAGGTTGTTGCTGCTGTTGTAGAAACTGAACCAACACCAGATCCATATCACTTGCAAAAGACATGCACAGAACGAGCTACCTCGCCACCAAAACTGCTAAATCTACGCTCTTTTCTGACAACCATCACATACCCAAAAATTATGTCACCTGGTAACTGCACGCCGAATAATGACAAAGTTAGCAAAAAATTAATACAACTATTAACTGTCCGTGTACAGAGTACTATCGCTGACAACTGAATGCGCACTGGCACAGCGGTGGAGAAGGTACAAGCGGACAAGGCCCCATTGGCAACAGCCTGACTTGTTTGTATTTACCGGCTGGGACACTGGCTGAGAGTGACAGTGGTGCTCTTGCTTCTCCCAGCTGCTGCTGGCACCAGATGCAAATGCTGCGGTAGTGGATTGCATGGGCGCACCATCATAAAAACTAGCTCCAAAAAGAGGAGTTGTGAATGTGGAGCAAAAGCTGAATTAAAATCATTCACTTTCATGTTACAAAAGATTTAAGGTTACGGATGCAATCTGGTGTTACTTCTTGATCATTTTTGTACGTACCATATTTATCAACATCATCAGGGAAATCAGATGCAAATATATTTGCTAATTCTATGCTTGCTTATGATTAAGAGAGTTTTGTTTTCTTAAATAATTCCTAGTTTTTATTTTCAGACTGAGAAAATGCTGTCCATTGCAGAAGATATCTGTGGGGAGTATGTATGGGGAGTTTATGATCTTCTTGTGCTACCTCCATCCTTTCCCTTTGGAGGTATGGAGAACCCTTGCCTCACATTTGTAACACCAACAGTGCTGGTAATTTGTAGAAACAATTTTTATGTCTAACTGTAATGGTAAAACGTATTGTAAGATAATAATAGGAACATACTATCACTATTCAATGAGTTCTTAATGGTACTGTTTGTGGTAACAAGAAACTGCTTATCTCAAGTTTTCAGTAAAAAACTATGTATGTAACTTTGCTTTTGATTGGAGGACTGACAAGTGCAGATTCTTTAAAATTACTTTCTGGTTGGAACAAGAAAATGAAAAAGGCAGTGAAATAAAAATGTAAATGTAGTAAAAATCACAAGCATAAGAACACTATCTGGAAATGGCTAGTGCCAAGCAACATGAAATGTGTATATTGTTCAGTAGTTGAATAATGTGTAGCTTCCATGTTGGAGAGAGAGGACATTGCTGTCACCTTTGTCTGGGCTGGCTCCAGGAAGAGGCGAGTGGGGGGGGGGGGGGGGGGTTGGGGTGAAGACTGTGCTGTCACCCAGGGTGGCAAGGTTTTGAGGGGGCAGCAAAATCTTTAATTTTAATATGATTCCAAAAGGATGAAGTAAACAAGACAATGAATGTTTTCCATAAATGAAGAAGGGTGATAATGAGTTGGAAATATAAATCATTCATAAAATCAAGTGTCTTTCTGGAAATTATCTACAGTAGTGTGAAACAAATGACAAATGAAGTTCTGGAGCTGTTCCCTTTGGATGTGTATTCCAAGATAGCAAACCTTCCTAGTAGCAGTGTTACCAACTCAGTTTCTGGCATGTGCCAGCAGAACACTTGAAATGCACCTGCATCAGATTGACAGCCCCCACAGAAGCAAAAAACTTTAAAATAAAGATAAATGCCAGCATATAGCAAACTTAAACACTTATAGTAGTAGCTCTGTCGCACGAAGGTGCCTGCAAATTGGTATCCAGTACGTGTGAGAAAGAACCTAACATTGCTGTGTGGACAGTGGTTATGAAGCTCTGTGGTTGGCAGTTCCCTTGTACAGTGTTCAGTTTTTTTGCTAAGTAGTTAGTGAAGTGTGATAAAGTGGTTGAACTGTTGTTTTGTAGCTGATGTAGGTCTGTATGTGCTATGCCTGTTAGAAACATATTTCATTTACCATAAACAATTTATTTTTGTGTATTAACTTTGAACAACTATGATGTACATGCAGAAGATTCTGTTGTTGGTCTTATCATTCCCTTGTATGTTGTTTGGTAAAGATGACAGAAATTATTGTGTTGAAAGTTAATACTTGTAGTTTACCTGAAGGTGGTCAGGGGTTAATGCTTTAATGTGAAAAGCCTTTCTCACTGTGACGTGACATGTTTTCATTAGGCTATATTGTGCATGTCATAAATTCTTACGATGTTTGATGTTAGGAAGCTCCCCTCAGGCTGTCAGTGTAGGAAAAGATGAGCTGAAGGAGAAAAGAAGATAAAAAAATGATATTTTCATTAGATAAGTTTTTTCACTTTAAAAAAGGTGCTGACCAAGATGATCCATGCATGAATGCAGCATAATCATTTGGTAGGTGAAGATGTACCCTCAGTGTCTTAGGGTAAATGAGATGTGTTCAAGCTCTCTAATGAATGAGAAACTGTTCCAGCTCAGTCTAGGAAGTAGTTGATTCAGGTCCCGCACAATGGCCCAAAGAAGTAGACAATTTTATTAGAACAACTTTAGTCAAAAGATCTCCTCCAGAACAAATAACTGAATTTGGCAGCTGACCTAATCTAAAAATTACAATTACAGTTTGTGCAATGGTGAAATTGTCAGAGAAAATGGTTAGTTTATTACAAAAGTACAGACTTTTTTGTTTCTACTGTAAGCTATTTTCAAACACTAAATTATTACTGTACTTAATTCAGGTGGTTACAGCAGCTGCTGGCATATTTCTGAGACATTAGCTAGCCAGGGTTGGTCCCAAGTGCACCCAGAATTGTGGCAAAAATGGGTGGAGCTCTCCAGAAGATTAAAATCTTGCAATGCTGTCTATGCAGGAACTCTGCAGATATTGAATGTGATACCTAGCCTTGGAAAGGTGTAATTAAACATCGTTTGTCAGTTATCATTTTTAGCTACATTTGTGTCTTCCTTTAAGAGGAACAAACTGTTTGCTCACAACAATAGGAATTTCTTAAAGTTGGTCGAATTAGTCAGAAAATTTGATTCGGTTCTAGGCAAACGTATATGGAGAATGGCATGTGGTGAAAAATCTCATCATTACCTGGGGAAAAAATTGAAAACAAAATATTGCCTTTATTGAAAAGTGCTAAATATTGTAGTATAATTTTGGACTGTAAATGAGATATCTCTGTGTTGAGCATATGAACTCTACTGTTGCTGTCATTTGTGGTACAAAAATTTTCTATAATAATTTTCTATATTTTGTGTATGGAAGAGATACATTTGGTACTGGGCTTACAGAGGCTGTCTTGAAACAGTTAGAAAAAATGAATGTGCCTTTTGAGTACATTAAGGGCAAGACTACGATAACAGTTCCAATGCAAAATCAGATTTTAGATATAAATCCTGAAGCATTTTGTGTTCCCTTAGGAGTCATTCCCTAAATCTAAGTGTGAATGTTGCTGTTAAGGTGTCAGAATACTCAACTTCACTCCTTTGTTTTGTGAAAAAAATTATGAGTTCTTTTCTGCAACTGTGCAATGCTGGGCTGTCTTGAGGGGTCATATACAGGGTGCCCAGTGAAGGAGTCCCTGGTTTCAAAATTAAATATCTCTAAAACTAAGATTAAAAGATGAGCTCAACAATGGTATGTTTATTGTGAAAGCTATACAAATTTTATACAGGAGTTTCAAAATAGTTCAAAAAGCTGGTAACAGATGGCACTGTAATTGAAGTCTGTAATGTCTACAGATAGCTGCTGAGAACTATCAGTTTCGCTGTTGAATGTCAAAGGAGGTTAGCATACCAAAGGAAGAGGTTGAAATCATATATTCCATTGAACAATGTGCTTTTCTGGTACTGGAATACCATATGTTAGAACACAGTCGTATGACAGGAAGGCACAATTTTCAAACACAATTTAATATTCCAAAAGTGTTCAGTGTGAAAACCATTTGCAAACTCCTCACCAAATTCCAATAGATAGGCAGTGTGGCTAATGATCTAGTGGGAAATGTTAGCTCCAGGCAAACTGTACTTAAGCCTGAAAATGTTACCACCATTTATGGAATTCTTCTGAAGAATTGCAGCAGACTAGTTTGAAGCATTCCAGCATGCAGAAAAAACTGAGACACAGCCTACACATTTCCATTCAGAATACTAAGCCACCAGGTCATATCAGCACTAGTTGTGTGACAGAGGGTGGACTTTGCAAACCAGATTGTCACAACGATTTATAATGAAGGATTTGATGTTGTCTGTATCCGGTCAAGAATCAAGCATACTTCCACGTGAATGGAGTCATGAATGAACAAAACTGGCAATTTTGGGATCCAAAAATCCCCATTTATTTGAAGCAAAACCACTTCATCCTCCCAAAGTTACTGTTTGGGCTGCAGTATTGACTATTTTTTCATATGAGAAGCAATCACTAGTGGACATTATGTCGCAGTTTTGGAACAGTTTATTGCCTCACAACTAGTGTAGGAGGATTGACAACCCACTGAGCGTTTCATGGAAGATGGGCCAGACCACATTGCACTGTACAGGTGTTTCATTTTCTTGATGAATACTCGGAGAATATCATCATTGCATTGGATTATTGCAAATTTACTGATGCAGGCATGGAGTGCCCTCTGTAGTTGGCTGATCTGTCTTTTTTAATGGGACTCCTTGAAGGCACTATCTATAGGAGTCATCTTGTAGTGCCATACGAGTGTGAATCAGCAATCTGTGTGGCATCTGAATCCATTTCCATTGAGATACGATAGGATGTGATGACAAATTACATTGTTGGTTTGCACTATCTCCATACTGTGAATGGTGGACATTTAGAAAGGATTGTGATAATTACTGCAAAAACTGTTTGCAGAGGATGAGTTTGATTATGCATGCCGATACTGTACAAACTGCACAGTGTACAGTGCCATCTTTTGGCAGCTTTTTGAACTTTTTTGAAACTTCTGTATAACATTTTTAGTTTTCACAATAATGTACCTTTCATTGTACTTTTCTTTTGACCTTAGTTTTCCAGATATTAGATTGTGAAATCAGGGATGCCTTTACTGGACAGTCTGTATCTGCCCTAACCTTGAAACCATTGAAAGTAGGACTGATGCAGTATAACCTGGGTATGATCTATGATGCACAAGCTGAAATAAGTGAAGCTGACAATATGAATAGAAAGAAGTACCTCAAAGCGGATCACTGGTACTAGTCATGAAAGACTTCCTATCTCTTACATAATGTAAAAACAGTTTTGTAGAAGTGAATCATGACTACAATGAGTGAGGTAACTGAATTTGTCAGATTATAGTGTAACCTCAATCGATGACATGTGATATAGCTTCTTATAATCAATTCAAATAATAGCAAACTCCCTTTTCCTGGTACAAGCAGATTATACACAGTGCCAACAATTAGTTGCCTCCAGATGGTTCATATGGCTCTTAAGCACTATGGGACTTAACATCTAAGATCATCAGTCTCCAAGACTTAGAACTACTTAAACCTAACTAACCTAAGGACATCACACACATCCATGCCCGAGGCAGGATTCAAACCTGCGACTGCAGTAGCACCGCAGTTCCATACTGAAGCGCCTAGAACTGCTTGGCCACAGCGGTAGGCTAGTTGCCTCCAAAGTGACAGTTTTAAATTGCCATTGTGGGAGTAATAGTATTTGTTACAAAATAAATGAGCTTTGAATTATTAAACTACTCTTATTTTAGCTTACCCTTGCTCCTGTTAAGTCATTTTTTTACACTTTTTTGTCTCCACTATATTTACCAGAACATTGATTATCATCATTATCATCATCTTGCCTATGTTCCACAAATACCCCTGCCTCTTTATCATTGTTATTAATTTTTCGCTTGACCTATGTGACTTTCGACCAGCTAGATACCATTAGAGCTCAATAATGCATCAGCATACAAATGAAAAGAAATGCTGACAAAATCTCTTATAATTAAGATTATTGAACTGTCAGGTCTAAATTGGGAAGCTTACAAAGAAAGAATGGAAAAAAATAAGAGCATACAATTCCTCTTGGAATAGATGTAATAAAACATCTGTACAACAGAAGACAGATTTACGTTATAGCAGTTGGCAAAACGATAGCACTGTAACATCAGAAACTATGATAACAGGTGGCAAATCTCAAATCAAAAAATAAAATTCTGAGGAAAATGCTTTGACCAAAATAATTAAGAAGTGTCAAAGGAATTCAGTCAAGTTGAAGAAAAAATCACTGATGAAATCAGGAAATAGGAATTACAATTTTATGGTCACTTGTGTAGAAAGAAAATTTTGAACTGAGCTTTATCAGTGAAGATCTGACAAGAAGTGACTCAACAGAAATTTCTGAAGATCTAAAGGAAATCTTTCCAAGATTGAACAAAATTCATAATCATAGTTAACAATCACAAATGTGCTGAGACATCCACTGGATGAGATACAGTATGGTCAGGAGAATGGAATAAGAAATAGAGCAAATCAGTATACAGATATTAGAAAGGACATATAAATTCCTCAGCTGATCAGAATGCATTAAAAAGCTTACAGAGAAATGAAAGTACTCAACACTTTTTACCTTTGGTAGGCACCACTCTGAGTGTTACTGATAGCACAATCTTAGAAGCTGTGTGAAGTTGGTGCTGAGTTGTACCAAACTGCAGCGATGGAACTTGCTTTACAACTTCCCCTTTCATCCAATCACCCACCTGAACTTGCCTCCATTAATATAAACTCTCAGTCCCCGCAATTTCCCATATGATGTCTGCTAAAATGTTGTTATTCATGATAGTATCAAAGGAAATTTTAATTGAGGAAATTAATAAATTATGAGACAGTATTACTGGTCAGTGCTTACATTTGGTAGGTAAAGTATGTAGTACTGCTGATAGACAAATATAAAAGTGATATACTTCCTAGCTTTTGGAACTAATAATGCTTTAACAACCTAGGGCGCAATACATATGCGCACATCCTTGTATACACTTGTCCAGCTACATAGTGCTGGCTGAACATATTCATTTCATTCATTTTTTCATCCTTTTTTGTGTGCATGTTGACAAATCAGTGTTTTCACTACTCGGTGAGATGTCTACTTTACTGCTAAATTATTATGCCAGAACTTTTTTTTAGCATATTTGTATTAGGCATTTGTAATGTGGGTTCTACTGTTGTTGTTAACTACCACATAGGTTTCACCAAACCTACAAAGTAGAATATAAATCAATATTACCTCAGAACTGTCTAAAATATACAAATTTCATTTAAGTTATTAGTTTTTGTATTGTGGCATACTTTTGAGATGTAGTTAGCGTGATCAGTATTCAGTGAAGCTGGAAAATAAAGAAAAAAAAATCTTCTAGTCCCTATCCAGTTTTACATAAGTTATTTAATCGACTTGAAATCAGACTTAAAACTAACCCAAATTGCACATGTAAATTCCCAACTGATTACCCAAATTCATAAATTCTTGAATACAATTGGGCATTGTCATCACTCTAAGTTAAACAAATGTAAAGAGAAACATCTTCCAGGAAACCTCTGTTATACTGTGTAATGTTAGTTCAGGACTCGACATCTGCCAACTACATGCCATTTCCCACTGTCTGTGCACGGTAAGTCCCTGTTTGTGCCTCAATGCCAAAAATGTCATGTCTCACAAGCTGCGACATAGTCATGGCTTAAAACAGTGATCCAGGAAATGTAGAATAAATTTCTTTTATTTCCATCCTAAAATGTTTGGTTCTTAGACTACTGGTTTCAGTCAGCAATAACCATATTCAGATCTGTGCAAAACATGGGAAATCAGATACAACTAGTTTACACATTAAAGGAATAAAATATGCCATAATTAAAAGTACTACTTTCATAGATGTGGAGACATGCTTAAAATATGATTAGGCATACCTATTGTACAAAGTATTCTAAATAATGAAGCCATAGTGGCATTGTCAATAAATATACATAAAATCAGCTTAGCTTAATTGCACATATTTAAACTATGGTGTAAAGTAGGCCACAGTGCTGGCATAGTCATTCTGTTAATAGTGCTACTGTTCAGAACAAAGTGAGATACAGTAGCCACAGAATATGTTTGTGTCATAGCCATGTTAGATGTTTCTATTGTAAGCTTATTTGTATTTGTTAATTTTATAAGTGTGCAAAATGCAATAAACTGAAAAATACAGTACTTTAAATATATAGTGGGTTTGTAAGGTGCATAAAATGTAACAAATTAAAAGACGCATAAAGTTAAATTTTAAAGCTGTTAAAAGGGAAAAGTGACAAAATGTGGTTCTGAAACACTTTAGCAGTGAGTTTGCTAAAAAATATTACAACATAGACAAGAACTAGCTTTTGGAGCGAATATAATAATATGATTGATACAATAACTAGGGAAAGGCACCAAATGGATGAAACAAAAGACTGAAGCAAGTAATTGGCATTGGCATAGCTGCCAGACTACAGTATATGTAAGAAATATCAGAGGATGTTAACTGCCAGAGGGTCTCTAGTACCCCCTGACATGCCGTACCAAGAAAAAGATTGAACCAGTCAATTAATAAGATTAAATAGTCAGTAAAATACAGTACATAAACAGAAAAGGGACCATCAGACATGAGAGTAATGCAATCAGCGCAAAAAGATGAAACAAATATGTGATGCATTCTAGGTAACAACAGGACAAGATATATGTTATAACCTTTAATCGCAAATAATTGCGTGGATATTCAAACACTCTCACTTAGAAACAATAGCTGATTACATGATAACACTTCAGTATCTCGTATTCGACTGCCGTGCCGTGACATGCGGCCGGCACCGTTCGTAGCTAGTTGGCGCTCCCGCGCTCAGCTGAGTTGCGGAGCTCCTCTATCGCCATTTGTGCGTACTGTTGTGGCGGCACTGTTAAATGGCGCGGCACTGTCACAACACTTTTCCACCCCCTTGAAAAAAAAAAAAAAACCACTCACTTCCTTGGAGACATGGACAATGCGGAGACATCCATGGCCTCTTGTGAGGCCCCGAGAAGATCCCTCGGAGAGACACGAGAGTATGGTCAAAAATGTCCAGGACGGAAGCTCATGCGTGGAACGTGCATCCTGCATCCTGGATGAGATGATTGGTGAAAACTGCAGAGCAGCATCCATAGGTGTCGTGGACCTGGGGGTGTGTTCCAGCGAGATGGGTCCCGGAGAAGGCGGCATTGCGACTGGGGCCGGTTCCGGCGTACTCAGAAGCGGTAGCGACGTTGGCTGCATCAACACGTACGGTAGATTGGCAGCAGTAACAGGACTGGCTTCTCGGGCTGGTGGAAGGGAAGGAAGGGGCGGTGGCACCGGCGTGGCTACCACTCGTGGGCGCATCTGGTCATAATGGCGAACAACCATGCCGTCGTCCGTACGTATTTCACAAAGCCGGCGGCCGCGAAGAGCCTTGACCACCCCTGGAATGCATTTAGGGCGAGATCCATACCCTCGTGCCGACACGACGGCACCCACGGAGTATTTTCCCGCACTAGGGGACACAGCACAAGGCCTGACAAGGTGAAGCAGGTGCAGTAGAGTGCGTGGTTGGTGGCCATGCAAGAGTTCAGCAGGGCTGCGATCGCCCAGAGGCATGAAGCGGTAAGAACTCAGAAATTGCTGCAGGGCGTCATCTGTGGAAAAATCACAAAGGAATTTTTTTCATCTGGCTTTTGAAAGTGCGGACAAGACGGTCGACCTCCCCATTCGATTGCGGATGGAAGGGTGGTGCTGTAACATGATGAATCCCTTGTCCAGTACAAAAATCACAGAAGGCCTGCGAACAGAACTGAGGGCCATTGTCTGTGCGGATCGTGGATAGAAGACCTTCTAGCGCAAAGATTTTGGACAAAGCCAGCGTCGTCACTGCAGTGGTGGGCGACGGACATCGAACAACAAACGGAAACTTCAAGAAGGCATCAATCAACAGTAGCCAATAAGTACCGAGGAAGGGGCCAGCAAAGTCAGCGTGCACCCGTTCCCATGGCTGCGCCGGATCAGGCCACGGAGAGGGCATTGTACGAGGTGCAGCCAGTTGTTGAGCACACTGACCACATCCAGCAACTATGTGGGTGACGTCCGAATCAATACCGGGCCACTAAACATGCCTGCGGGCCAGGGACTTAAGCCGAGAAATACCCCAATGACCTTCATGCAACAGTTTGAGAACATCTTTGCGAAGAGAGGCTGGCACCACAACCCGTGGAGTTGCGCCATCCGTGACGAGAAGAACGATACCATCACGAACAAACAGACAAAGGCGCAAGGCATGGTAGTTGGGAAGGGGATCCGATGCCCGGCCCTTGGTCCTGTCCGGCCAACCCCGTTGAATAAAACCGATCACCCGACGCAGGACCGGGTCGAGCGCAGTACCCAATGCGACCTGTGAACCTGTAAGTGGAAAACCCTCGACCGCACGACGTTCTTCCTCATCAATGTGGAAACAGAGTAGTTCATTATGATCGAAAACCGGGTAGGGGCCATCGGCAATCACGACAATGCATCAGCGTTGGTGTGCTGGGGCTTGGGGCGATAGTGAAAACAAGACAAGTATAAGGCCCAACGTTGCAAGCGGTGAGCTGCCTTATCCGGAAGCAACGCCGATGGGCTGAACAGAGAGACCAGCGGCTTGTGGTCGGTGATGAGGTGAAACTTAGAACCATACAAAAAAACACTGAACTTTTTTAGAGCATAAATGATAGCGAACGCCTCCTTTTCAATTTGAGAGTAACGCTGTTGCGCATCGTTGAGGGTCTTGGAAGCATAGGTGAGGGGTCGTTCTGACCCATCCTCATACCGATAGGCGAGAACAGCTCCTAGGCCATACTGTGACGTGTCAGTCGTTTGAACCAAGTGCTGACCCGGATGGAATGTGGCAAGACAAAGCGCCAACTGGAAATGAGCCTTCAGGCGGACAAAAGACTGCTCACACTCGTTGGACCAACAGAAAGGGACGTTTTTGCGTAACAGCTGATGCAGAGGATGAGCTACCACCGCTGCGGATGGAATGAATTTGTGATAATAAGCAATCTTGCCTAGAAACGCCTGAAGTTCTTTGACCGTAGACGGCCGGGGTAGAACGTTAATGGCTGCAAGGTGCTGACGTAGAGGACGTATACCCTCACGGGACAAGTGGAAACCAAGATACACAATGGAGGGTTGGAAGAACTGTGACTTGTCCAGATTGCACCTCAACCCAGCCGAATGCAAAACCCGAAACAGTGAACGCAAATTGCGAAGGTGCTCCTCAGTGGAGGCCCCCGTGACAACAATGTCATCCAGATAGTTTATGCAGCTGGGAATGGAAGCCGTGAGCTGTTCCAAAAACCGCTGAAAAATGGCCGGCGCGCTAGCGACGCCAAATGGTAACCGCTGGTACTGATACAACCCACAAGGAGTGTTGATGACGAGAAATTCCTTGGAAGAAGCATCCAACGGCAACTGATGGTACGCCTCCGATAAGTCAGGTTTGGAAAAGAACTGGCCCCCAGCAAGCTTAGTAAATAACTCCTCAGGACGGGGAAGAGGATAAGTGTCAATGAGGCTCTGAGCGTTGACAGTGGCTTTAAAATCACCACACAATCGCAGACTCCCGTTTGGTTTAGAAACCACCACGATTGGTGATGCCCATTCGCTGGAGGTCACCGGAAGGAGAATCCCTGAAGCTGTTAACCTGTCTAGCTCAGCCTTGACAGGTGCACGCAACGCCACCGGAATAGGGCGTGCCCGGAAAAACTTAGGGCGAGCTGTAGGTTTAAGAGTAATGTAGGCTTCAAAATCCTTGGCACGACCCAGACCAGCAGAGAACACGGACGTAAATCAGAACACAATCCATCCAGCTGTTGATACGGAATATCCTCAGATATGAGGTGCACATCATCATCAATGGAGAACCCAAACAACTGGAAAGCATCATAACTGAACAGGTTTTCAGTGCCCGCATGATCCACCACATAAAACGTGAGGGGCCTAACAACAGACTTGTAGGCAGTGGAATCATCAAACTGGCCAATGATAGGAATTTTCTGTTTATTATAAGTTCTCAGATTTCGCGCAACTGGAGACAAAGGAGGGGAGCCCAACTCCAAATACGTGCGAGAATTAATGAGAGTTACTGCAGAGCCAGTGTCCACTTGCATGCGGGTGTTTTTATCCAGAACCCGAACAGTAACAAACAACTTATTTGTTTGAGAAAGCACACAGTGAACATCCATGTCCAATGCCTCGTCCTCGTTGACAGGAACTTTAGGGGACTGACACACACAGAAGCAATGTGTCCTTTTTTCCTACACATGGCCCAACGTTTTAGACACACGGCCCTGTCATGCTGTATGAAACAACGTGGACAAGAAGGAAGTGCGGAACGAACCTGCTTCCGTGGTTTCTGTTTTCGCTGCAAGTGTTGCGGCCCAACGCGACGTTGTTTACGCGAGTGAACCACCGCCACATCTTCGTTCTCCTGTGAAACAGGCAAATTGTCCGTGTCGAAAGTTGACTGTACAGCACCTACATCACACCATGCGTCTATTTGCGCATCAGCAGCATGAGACACCTCGAAGGATTGGGCGATGCTTAGAACTTCCGACAATGACAGGTTTGGCAGTTGTAGGGCACGTTGCCGAACTTCTTTATCAGGAGCAAGCCATAGAATAGCATCCCTAACCATTGAATCAGCATAAGACTCATGATGAGTGTCTGTGACAAACTGACATTTCCTACTCAGACCGTGTAGTTCCGCTGCCCAAGCCCGGTAAGATTGATGGGGCTGTTTACGACACTGGTAGAACGCGACGCGGGCGGCAAAGACGTGGGTGTTTTTTCGATAATAGTTAGACAATAAGTCACACATTTCTTGGAAGGACAGAGAGGCAGGTTCCCGCAGAGGGGCTAACTGAGATAGCAGCTGATAGATCCGTGGGGAAATCGAAGATAGAAATAACGACTTATACATAGGAGCGTCGACAACGTCGAAAGCCAAGAAGTGTTGCCGCAAACGCTTCTCATAATCCTCCCAGTCTTCAGCGGCCTCGTCCTAAGGATGGAATGGAGGCAGAGAAGAGGAAGACAGACAATGAGTAAGCGACATCGACAATGCCTGAATTGCAGCCGTCAGCTGTGTTTGTTGTGCCTGAATAGCAGCCGTCAGCTGTGTTTGTTGTTCAATGAGCGCTTGCATAAGTTGTTCCATGTCTGCCCCGTCACGAACACACAAATCCACAATGCAGTGAAAATATCTGACCTTGTCACCTAAAAGTGTTATAACCTTTCATCACCAATAATTGCATGGATATTCAAACACTCTCACTTAGAAACAATAGCTGGTTACATGATAACAACTCAGTATCTCGTATTCGACTTCCGTTCTGTGACATACGGCCGGCACCGTTCGTAGCTAGGTGGCGCTCCCGCGCTCAGCCGAGTTGTGGAGCACCTCTATCGCTGTTTGTGTGTACTGTTGTGGCGGCACTTTTAAATGTCGTGGCACTGTCACAACAATATACATATGAGAGGTGTTCAGTAATTAATGTAAAACATTATCTAAAACATTGTCAAATAAAGCAAAGTAGGCAATTGGTACAAAATCACATTGTCCATCGAGCCCTTTTGTACAGGAGTTGGGAGGATTCTCCTGACACTGCAACCCAGTATTCTGTATTTTAAATATGTCCGATGAAGCTGAGCTGATTTTGTACCCAGCACCTACTTTGCTTTATTTGATAATGTTTTACATTAATTATTGAACACCTGTAGTATATGTACCTTGCCCCGCCATTACCTAGTATAGAATGCACAAAAAATTGTTTCGTCTTCTTGCACTGATCGCATTACTCTTTCGTTGATGGTTCCTTCTCTGTTTATGTAAGGTACCATGTTTTATTGTCCTTATCTTGGCACAGCATGTTGGGGAGTTATGAGAGGCCATCTGATGGTTAAGTTCCTCTGACCGTTTCTTGCCTATGCTTTTTTCTGGTGGCCTCACCAACAGAGGGTACTAATTACTTACTTCAGTCTTTTGTTTCATCCATTTGGCTCCTTTCCCTAGTTACTTTATCAATCATATTATTAAGAGCTCCGTAAGTTTATTCTTGTCTATGTTGTTATATTTTTCATCTAAAATCACCACAAAAGTGTGTTAGCATCTCATATTGTCACTTTTCCTTTTTAACAGTTTTAAAATTTAATTTTCTTCCTCTTTTAATTTGTTATATGTTATCACTGTAATAATACACTGTACATATCCACTACATATTTCACGTGTTGTATTTTTCATTTTATTGCATTATGCAAATTATAAAATTAATGAATCTTAATAATCTTAGAATAGCAATTTATAGTGCGCCTCTAACACAAACATATTTTGTGGTAATTGTACCTTACTTTGTTTAGAGCATTGTTAACAGGATGATTCTGCTGGCTCTGTGGTGTAGTGCACACAATATTTTAAATATGACGGTGTCACTATGGCTTAATTATATGAGGAAATGTTGTGAAACAGGCATTGATTCTCATAATTTAAGCACATGTTGTCATATCTAATCATTATGGCATATTTTATTGCTTTAAGATATAAACTGAGTGCTAGTTGTATTTGATTTCCCATGTTTTGCTCAGATCTGAAGATGGTCATTGCTGACCAAAGCTAGTAGACAAGGACCATTAGTTTTGTGATCATTGACAGAAATAAAAGAAACTTATCCTAAGTGGTTTATGTCATGCTGTTGTCTACCATATTCATCATGTACTGCTAATCACAATTCTTGATACTTTAATACCATGGTAACATCTGTCGAGCCAATGCAGCTCTAAAATGCATTTAATCTTCACATGTTTGTAACTGAACACCTTGCAGAAGCCTCTTCGGGGACCTAGTGGCTCAAAAAGCTATGTGCCGGTATAAAGGGTGAACCAGAAATGCCTGCAAACTTTCAAGAGGTGGTAGTATGGACCAAAACAAGAAAAATATGTCTATTGAACAAGGACTCTAAAATGCATATCTTAAGAGCTATGGGCACTTGTTCAGTAGAAGAGATCTACATCTACATCTATACTCTGCAAACCACCTTAAGGTGCATGGCAGAGGGTACATTCCATTGTACCAGTTATTAATGGAAAGCTCTGAGATATTTAGTGAGCCATGGGACATAATCAGAAAGACAGGTTAGAGGCTGTAGGAGAGGGAGCGTTCACTGCAGTGGACAAAAATATTGTCACTGTTGAGGATGAAGCTGAATGTGACAGTAAAACTATCTGGTTGCGTATAACAGGTCTAGATGAAACCAAGTTTGTTGGATGCTTTCACCAGCCACCCAATTCTGCTATGACAGTTCTAGAATCATTCAAAGAATGTCTATGATCAGTATTGTGTATCTTGATGATGCATTACTAGTTGGAAGCAACTTTAATCTACCAAGTATAGACTGGGATGTCTATGGATTCATTGCAGAGGGTAGGACAGACAATCATACGAAGTGCTTTTGAACACATTTTTTGAAAACATTCTTAAGGAGCTAGTTCTACAGCCTACGTGCAGTGGAAATATCTTAGACCTTGTAGCTACAAACAGACTGGACCCTATTGACAACACCAGTATGGAAACAGGGATTAGCGATCATGATTTTGTGATTGCAACACAAAGGTTAATAAATCAGTTAAGAGTGTTTCTGCTGGAAAGAGCAGATAAACAGTTGTTAACATCTCACTTAAACAGTGAAATGACATCACTTAGTTCCAATAAGATGGACATAGAGGAATTATGGGCATCGTTTAAGCAGATTGTAAATCATGGCCTGCAGAATTATGTGCCTAGTAAGTGGATTAAGGACAGAAAAGACCCACCATGGTTTAATAACAATATTCAGAAACTGATGAGGACGCAGAGGGAGTTCCACTCTCGGTTCAAAAGAGAACACACAATTGATGACAAGCAAAGGTTAGTAGAAATTCACACATCTGTGAAAAGATCTATGCTCAAAGTATACAAGCACTAGCATGTGAGTGGCTTGAAGACTCCTTAAGAAAGGGAGGCCAGTGAGAGTTCATCAGAGAAAAGGGTATTGTCTGGAGAGCTCCAGGGAAATGTAATAGAACCACTGTTGTTCTGTATATACATAAATGATCTGGCGGACAGGGTGGGCAGCAATCTGCGGTTGTTTGCTGATGTTCCTGTGGTGTACGGTAAAGTGTCGAAGTTGCGTGACTTCAGGAGAAAACAAGATGACTTAGAAAAATTTTTAGTTGGTGTGATGAATGGCAGATAGCTCTAAATGTAGAGAAATGTAAGTTAATGCAGATGAGTAGGAAAAACAAACCTGTAATGTTCAGATGCAGCATTACTAGTGTCCTGCTTGAAACATTTAGATATCTGGGCATAACATTGCAAAGTGATATGAAATAGAACGAGCATGTGAGGATAGTGATAGGAAAGCTGAATGGTCATCTTCAGTTTATTGGGAGATTTATAGGGAAGTATGGTTCATCTGGACTGCATATAAGATGCTGGTGTGACCTATTCTTGACTACTGCTTGATTGTTTTGGATCTGTACCAGATCAGATTAAAGGAACACATCGAAACAATTCAGACATAGGCATTTGTTACTGATAAGTTCAACCAACATGCAACATTAGGCTTTCTTCCTGTTCCATTCACGTAAGGAGCTTGGGAAGAATGATTGTTTGAATGCCTCTGTGCTTGCGACAATCATATCCTCACCATCCTTATGTGAGCAGTATGTAGGGGATTGTAGTATATTCCTAGAATCATCAGATGTGTTTCACATTAGCAGAGATGAACAAGTGACATCATTCTTAAGGTTCTAGGGTTAAGAATTTAGTTTAAAAATCCAGTGCAAAAGTCTAGAAGGGGAGCTGATACACATCCGATAGGAAACTGAAAATCCATAGTTATTCAGAAACCAATCAAAAGAATACCTCATTAGCAAGTCCTAGAATTTATAAGTATTTTTGGATTCAGGGACATAAATTCCTCATAATTCAAATGTTTCTGTTAAGCGGATCTTCACTGTGGCAGTATACAGTCATCTGCTAGTGGTTTGTGTAAAGTAACATACATGGTTTGTGTGAAGTATTGGATAAAAGCAGGAGAGGAGCATTATAAGAGGAGCAGCACTGTGTTTGTCTCTGTGCTTTTTTTGAGGAAAAGAAGTAGCTGTTCTTTTCTCTGAGTGTACATAAACACACATGAAATAATGTAGAAATAGTTTCTGTAATTATCACAGTGACTAGATTAACACTCTTCGTAATTTGTTGTTGGTGTAGTTTGCAAAAGTAGCCAGCAATGGTTGCTTCATCATATTACTGACTCATTGCGTTTTCCTGAAGGCTTTCCTTCATGATGGGATTTGCGGAACGTGATGTGTGAATGAATATATCAATTAGTGAACTGTTTTCCATGGCCCATACAGAGTGCAAGGAATGACGGATGAAATTACACTATAAGCAAACAATTCAAGGTTGGGAATATTTAATATCTGAATTCTACTAATAGCTGTGCTTGATTATGTATTGGCTGATATCATGATTTTAATACGCATTTCTTTACTGTGAAAGATTTTGGAACACTGTGTAATCTATTATGATTGTGGACGCGAGAATGGTACTCTTTATGTGGATTTCAGTATTTCATATTCTGTTGTATGTAGGTTTTCTACATTTTTTCTTGTGTGTCTCAGAAGGGCAACGTTCACAGGTACTGAACATAGCATCAAAGATTTGTCAAAATTATTAATAACGGACAAGCAAGATTTACGTGGAGATCCTTATGAAACCTGTCAATTTAATTAAAAACCCAGGATGGGATGAAATGTAATGGATTCTATAAATCACTCTTTGCAGTTGATGTCTTTTATGTTTTACTGTTGATAGGGTTTACTTGGTGTTTTCCATATTTCTTGTGGCTTTCTTCAGTGTCCCTTGAACCTTTTCCTGATTGAGAGTCTGCCTAACATTATTATGAAATATGTGTAATTTATATGTTTGGGCACTGAGATTTCTTATGTGTTACCTTGTTTGTTCCCAGGCAGGAGATCGATCACTAGCTGATGTTGTAGCACATGAAATTAGTCATAGCTGGACAGGAAATCTTGTCACAAACAAAAATTTTGAACATTTTTGGTTAAATGAAGGATTTACTATGTTTGTTGAGCGCAAAATACTTGCACGTTTGATTCATCCAGACCAACGGAAGTTTTCTGCTTTCTGTGGACTTAAAGATCTCAGAGATGCGGTAAGTCTGGAAATGTACCCACCATTTCTACAAGTTTTATAAAATTTCCTGTCATATTTTATTTTTAATGTGTGATAAAGTAATAATGCACTTATTGTTGAAAGTCACAATTTAAATTTTTAATTCGGGTTAGGATATTATGAGTAATAGTGATCATAGCATGCGAATGCTATAGGAATGTGGTTCTGGAATCACTTACTTAGAGTATTCAGCATCTTGTAGATGACTGATTTATTTTGCACAGATGTATTTTTTAGCTTTTCTATTTTGTTTACGTGTGATAGGCGGCATGTTCTTGTGAAGTTTCCAGTCTGTCCAAGTGTAATTTCAGATTTGCGTAAAAATATTACAAGTGATTGTGGCCAACATGCCGAAGTAGTATCATTGCCTCAGCACAAGTTTTGTGCTGCTACTTTGCATGAAACTCATTTATATATGAAGCATCAATCCTATTAAATACGTTATATATCTTCTGTGAAATGGAGAAGCTGGATGTCATCATTTCTCTCAAAGAGAATAACATTGAACATACTAGCAGATTCAGGAGAAGAAAGAGGCAGGATATTGAATAGTGACAGGAGACGTCAGGCATGGGGGTTTGTAGAGACAACTTATAGGTCAAATACAAGATCAGTAAGGGCTTGAGGAGTGATCAGTTTAGAGTTTAAGGATGGGTTGGGGGGGAAGATAGGTTACAGGGTATTCAATGACTATATGTTTTGTGAAATTATTTTACTGGCCTTTATGTTTTTCATGTCTCCCAGTGACCAAGTCACGTAGGTTCAGGGACTCTTACACAGTGCTAGGCAAACGACACTTGTGTTCAAATGAGCTTGAGATTTCCCGATATGTCACGGATCTCAGTAGTCTTCAGTACTGCTCAAACAATCAGTGAAATTAGACTCCTGCATTTCTAGAGTAAATGATTGTGAGAAACTAAAAAAATTGTCTCAAGAACAAGTTATAGCTCTGCTGGAAATTTGACAGTTTAGTGAAACACAGGTGGAAATGGCAATAAATTCTCCCCTCCACACAATCTAATGTTCTGTCTGAACCATTTTACAGTAAGGGTCCTCATACAGTATTTACGGGTACTGTAAGTAATCATATGTGGTGATTTTTTATGGCAAGCTATCAGTCAAAGGCAAAAATATTACTTGAAACTAAACTCAGTACAGTGTTTTGTTTGATTATTAGAAATTGTAATAATTTATCAAATGAGTTGCAGACAAGTATTTCACATATTAGAGTAATGAGTAAAAAAAGAAACCGGTGTTTAATGAGCTTTAAAACAAGATGATAGCATTGAGATGAAACAATGAAGAAAATTAATTGGAAATTAACTTCCTAATAAACAAAATACATCATATTACATAGACAGTAACTGCGATCTGAGAAAAAAATAACAGTGGCAAGACCCATTGTGGATATAGTATCAACAAGCATCACTACATTGCAAAATGAGCTAAACCTTGAATTAGGTTGAATCATGATTGTGATTATTTATTAGTGGCATTGTTTACATATGACCTACACAATACGAGATACTGTACTAAGTCTTTCACAGTTATTTTTGTTATTAGAATCCATAATATATTAACAATGCTATGACTTATCTTGGAAATAGTACCAACAGAAGTTGCTAGATTTTGTAAGCTGATAAGTCAACTGCTCAAACTTCTTGAGTTTTGCTCAGGTACAGCACTGCTCTTAAATTTGGTCTACTCCTTTGCCTCTTCACAGTGTTACTGCTTCCCCCCCCCCCCCCCCCCCCCCCCCCTCATTTATCTCATGTTCCCTAACCAGATATCTCAGTACTAACATTATTTCTATTAATGTGTAATTGCCATAGCCATATAACAGTCCCACAAACTTTTCTTTACACTTGCTTAATCTGTGGTATTGGTCCTAAAAGTCTTAAGACTTCCCATCTCTGGCACCAATCTATCTTTCCACATACATTGCTTTTACCACCCACCACTGCCAAACAGCAGATGTCGCTATTCAAAAATCCTCCATCTTTCTTTTCTTAAATCTGTTAGCACACTGAATAATTTTCTAGAAAACAGCTGCAAACTTGAATGAAATACATCAAACAACCTATTGCTCGAATACCTCCAAACGTAGTCCTCTCATCTGCTTCCACAACAATGATCCAAAACAGTAGCCCCAACAACCCTCCCAAGCCCCACGTCTTCTAGTGAGGAAACATATTCTGTCTCTTCTGTTTAACATCCCAGTTGCAGCATTCCCATTCAAGCCCAACCACAACCATAAACAATCTCCAGTACCCCACAATTCTGGCTTCCATTCCGTCAAAATTGTCACCCAGTCCCTTTCTGATGTGCAGTCATCCATTCTTTCAGTCAAGTTGCTATGGTATGGGCACCTATATAACTAACTTATCTTTGCTTATTAAAAAATTGGAGAGTCCAAGATGGAAAACAACAGTATGAGAAGTACAGATTGCTGCTCTCAACGTAGAGGAGGTAAGTCGTAGACAGGCACAATGAACGTAGAGGAGGTAAGTCGTAGACAGGCACAATGAAGGAGACTGCTAAACGTTTAAGCTTTCTCCGAAATAGGGAAAACACACAGCTACCATACACATGGCCACTGACTCTGTGAATTAGAGCTCAATTGGGACTGCATCTGATGTGAGTAGCAATGGGTGGTGGGGGTAAGAAGAAGGCATGGGGCAGGGAAGGGGAGGGATAGTGGGGTATTGGTGGGGGATGATGCTGCACTGCCAGTGGGAGCATACAGGAACCTGGTGAAAACAGCATAGGGCTTCTAGGTGCAGTATTGGGAGGCTTTGCTGGGTGAGAAGGGGGGGAGGTGCAAGGGAGGAAATGGAGGGGAAGGGGAGAGAACTGGGGAAGGGGAAAAGACTGGTAGGAGAGTTGGTGGGATAGAAGGTGTTTGTAGTGCTGTTATGGGAGTAAGGAAAGGGATGGTAGGTGGCGGACAGGGGTTGTGAAGACTTAAGTTTTTGGGTTACGTTTAACTGAAAAATGTAAAACAGTTATTAAATGTCATAGTCTAATTCATTAAACACAATATTTTTTTCAAAATTTTAAAACATTAAGTGCATGACTGGATTGAAGTATTTTCAAAAGGTGGAGATAATGACGCATCAAAGCAGAATAGAGAACTACGGAAACAGGATTTCAAGAGTGTAGGTTCGGCCACTTTGTCAATTTCTCTTCCTTGTAATTAATGGAATGTGAAAATCATGTAGAGGTTGGAACACTTCTCTTAGGCTCAACTATCTGAGCCTCTTACAAGCCCATGAGAGCTGTATTCTGTAGAAGCCGTGACCCCAAACTTGTCCTACATGGAGTTAACTGGAATTTCAACGCACAGCCTTAAGATTACTGTAGTTGTCGTGATCATTGATGCAGTTCTTCATCCTAATCTATCCTGAGCAAGCCTCTTCGTCTCTGAATATCTACTGCAACTTACATCCATAACTCCTAGCTATATTCATCCCATCGTAATTCTTTAATATTTTTACCCCCTGCAGTCCGCACCATTGCCAGACTGGTGATTGCTTAATGCCTAAGGATGTGTCCCATCAGCTGATCCCTGCTTTTAGTCAAGATCTGCCATAAATTTCTTTTTTCCCCAATGCATTTCAATATCTCCTCATAAGTTATTTGATGTACCCATTTAATCACCAGCATTCTCCTGCACCACCACATTTTAAAAGCTTCTATTCTCTTCTTATCTGAAATACTTATTGTCCTTATTTCACTTTCATGCAAGGCTACATTCCATACACTTAAATTTCTTTTTCAGAAATGCTTTTCTTACTGTAGCCAGCCCGTATTATTTTATATTCTCTTTGTTTTGGCCATCATCAGTTATTTTGTTGTCCAAATAGTGAAACTCATCAACTAATAGTAGTGTCTCATTTCTGAACCCAATTCCTGCAATTTTGCCTGATTTAATTTAACTGTGTACCATTACCGGTATTTTATTTTTGTCAGTGTTCATTTTATTGAAGTAACCTTGACCAAGTGGTGTATCGAGGCTGTGATTAATATGCACATGTTGCAATAAGAACAGAAATGTCCATCTGTTATGATGAAGCGCAAGTGCTCGCTATGACGAAGTCCGCAATTGTTGGTAGTGATTATGAGCTGGGAGATGCTAGGGATGTGTAGTAATACAGTCCAATGAGGTCACAACCCATAAGCAGCCAAGGAGCAGGTGCAGTGGAGTGGGGCCTTCCGGAATGACTGACAAGCGTCCAGTGGGTGTGATCCGGGTGAAGGTATGAGATCGCACTGTCTCATGGGTAGTCGAAGGAGCAAGCGTTGTGATTCACAATGCTGGCTCAAGGGCAGCTGGCAGTTGGTCTGGAGCCTGGTGCTGAACTGGGCGTCGAGGGGCTGAGCAGCGACGTAAGTACCCATCAATGAACGGATACAGGTCAGTGTCATGTGGACGCATGACCACGCAGACAGAAGTGGGTTCTGGCAACTGCAACACTGTTTACTGTGATCTGAACAACACATATCAGCAGGACTTGCATCCCTAGATACTTTTTATGATTTTCCATTTATTTATTCTTACTCTAAATGGGTAAACTGCAGTTAGGACTTACGCCACATTTTAGATAGTCTAGTGCGACTTCCTGCACTGATGATGTTTCTTAACAAAGAAACTATCTTCCAAGTTGTCAAGTCCCAAGTTCACACTGGTAGCTCTTTTAACATTTGGTTTGATGAATGGCAGATGATTTCAACACCTGACTAATTGTAAGGATGCATATCAAGCGTGATTGATTTTAGGGCAGAGAATCCAGTATAGATTCATTTTGCTTCATTAGCTGATTGTATCATGAGTGGTATCAAATTCCTCAGAAAACTGGTCACAAACTTTATCCATTTGTTGTGCTATAAAATGCTAGTGAATGACATGCTGAAGATAGTGCAATACACTATTGGTCATATTCATTGTGGTGTTTCCATTCTTCTGGCAACCATAGGGAACAAACTTCAGGAGGTGATTCCTGGAGGAACATGAACAAAAACCATTCATATCAACATATGTCCAGAAATTGATGGTGTATCTCCAATAAAGCATTTAGTATTGTAACATTACATTATATGATATTAATTTGTTCCACGTTACAAAAGATGTTCAAAGTGGCCATCATAGGCTGCAAAGCACACATTCACGAATCACATTGTTAATTGCTTCATTTATTTCCTGAGAATTTTCTGTAGCCCAAATATGCTATTGTGTAACTTTGTTACACCATGTTTACCAGAGACTGTTACATCAGGGAAGGGTACTGTCAACAGTTGTCCCATAATGACAATGACCTGTTGCAACAGTGATAATGATCTGTTGCAACAACCAGCAACAAAACCTATCCCATAGAGGAAAATCCATTGTCGATAATCACTAATGTAGTGCAAGTCACAGGGATAGTATCAGTTTTCATCCTTTGATTCACTCCATTCTGGCAGGCCATGTGCTAAGGTATTGGGGTCAGTCTCAATATTGTGTAGAACTTATTGTTCCAGAGCTGGTGTACGAATATCTCATACTTGTGTAAGCTATTCATCTCTCTGAAAAGATTTACATTCACACAAGTGCATGCAAAGTTTTTGTAATTTGGGTGGTGATTCCTACCAAGGTAAGGCTTCTAAATCTGTGTAACCTCTCTAGCCATTTCCAAATGCTTGACTGTGGGCAGAAAGCCACCTGTTGTTCTTTCTTCCACTGAAAGTAACTGTTCAAAAAGCTGCCCCTACTTTTTTTGATTTCGTGTCAGAATTTTTGAGAAATAACCTCATAAAAAATTACATTTATTGTCCAATATTACATTGTCCAATTTACGTTTATTGTCTACTTTATTATCCATTAATGAAGTCCAAGACTTCTGTATAAGGTGAATAGAATTTGGCATTGATTCTTTGTATGAGGACCACCATCTAAGCATTTACAAAACCAGTTCACAAAAAAGTTTTTGGCACAAAAAGTTTTATTATTTCTCAAAATATTCACCTTTAAAATTTATACACTTATGCACTCATTTGAGCTTGTCCTTGGAACACATTTTCCACGGTGGTGGTGGTGGTACCTCAGAAGTGTGGTTTTGGGACTCAGCAATTTCTTGAGGTGAGGAAAAACTCCATAGATGTTTTTTTTATGGAAAGAATAAAAATGAATTTGTTAGGCAGTAAATACAGAGAATCTGGGCAGTGAGACATTAATTTAGTGTTTCTCTCTATTGAATTATCAATTGTTGCACATGCTATGTGACAGTTGGCAGTGTTAACAATGAGGAATGATGTGAGAGTTTTGGTTGTTTTCCCTTATTTCACTGATGAATTTGTAGTAAACAAATTGTATCCAATTTTCAGTAGTAACACTTCTTAAATTGACAGGAATGGCGGAAAGAAATACAGTAGAAGAAGAATGGGTAGCTCTGAGGGATGAAGAAGTGAAGGCAGCAGACAAACAAGTAGGTTAAAAGACGAGGGCTAGTAGAAATCCTTGGGTAACAGAAGAAATATTGAATTTAATTGATGAAAGGAGAAAATATAAAATTGCAGTAAATGAAGCAGCCAAAAAGGAATACAAGCGTCTCAAAAATGAGATCGACAGGAAGTGCAAAATGGCTAAGCAGGCATGGCTAGAGGACAAATGTAAGGATGTAGAGGGTTATCTCACTAGGGGTAAGATAGATACAGCCTACAGGAAAATTAAAGAGACCTTTAGAGAAAAGAGAATCACTTGTATGAATATCAAGAGCTCAGATGGAAACCCAGTTCTAAGCAAAGAGGAGAAAGCAGAAAGGTGGAAGAAGTATATAGATGGTCTGTACAAAGGCGATGTATTTGAGGACAATATTATGGAAATGGAAGAGGATGTAGATGATGATGAAATGGGAGATATGATACTGCGTGAAAGGTTTGACACAGCACTGAAAGACCTGAGTCAAAACAAGACCCCGGGAGTAGACAACATTCCATTAGAACTACTGACTGCCTTGGGAGAGCTAGTCCTGACAAAACTCTACCATCTGGTGAGCAAGATGTACGAGACAGGCGAAATACCCTCAGACTTCAAGAAGAATATAATAATTCCAATCCCAAAGAAAGCAGGTGTTGACAGATGTGAAAATTACTGGACTATCAGTTTAATAAGTCACAGCTGCAAAATACTAACGCGAATTATTTACAGACGATTGGAAAAACTGGTAGAAGTCGACCTCGGGGAGGATCAGTTTGGATTCCATAGAAATGTTGGAACACGTGAGGCAATACTGACCTTAAGACTTATCTTAGAAGGAAGATTAAGGAAAGGCAAGCCAATGTTTCTAGCATTTGTAGACTTAGAGAAAGCTTTTTACAATGTTGACTGGAATACTCTCTTTCAAATTTTAAAGGTGGCAGGGCTAAAATACAGGGAGCGAAAGGGTATTTACAATTTGTACAGAAACCAGATGGCAGTTATAAGAGTCGAGGGGAATGAAAGGGAAGCAGTGGTTGGGAAGGGAGTGAGACAGGGTTGTAGCCTCTCCCCGATGTTATTCAATCTGTATATTGAGCAAGCAGGAAACAAAAGAAAAATTTGGAGTAGGTATTAAAATCCAGGAAAAAGAAATAAAAACTTTGAGGTTCGCCGAAGACATTGTAATTCTGTCAGAGACAGCAAAGGACCTGGAAGATCAGTTGAACGGAATAGACAGTGTCTTGAAAGGAGGATATAAGATGAACATCAACAAAAGCAAAACGAGGATAATGGAATGTTGTCGAATTAAGTTGGGTGATGCTGAGAGAATTAGATTAGGAAATGAGACACTTGAAGTAGTAAAGGAGTTTTGCTATTTGGGAAGTAAAATAACTGATGATGGTCGAAGTAGAGAGGATATAAAATGTAGACTGGCAATGGCCAGGAAAGCGTTTCTGAAGAAGAGAAATTTGTTAACATCGAACATAGATTTATGTATCAGGAAGTCGTTTCTGAAAGTATTTGTTTGGAATGTAGCCATGTATGGAAGTGAAACATGGACGATAACTAGTTTGAACAAGAAGAGAATAGAAGCTTTTGAAATGTGGTGCTACAGAAGAATGTTGAAGATTAGGTGGTTAGATCACGTAACTAATGAGGAGGCATTGAATAGGGTTGGGGAGAAGAGGAGTTTGTGGCACAACTTGACTAGAAGAAGGGATCGGCTGGTAAGACATGTCCTGAGGCATCAAGGGATCACAAATTTAGCATTGGAGGGCAGTGTGGAGGGTAAAAATCGTAGAGGGAGACCAAGAGATGAATACACTAAACAGATTCAGAAGGATGTAGGTTGCAGTAGGTACTGGGAGATGAAGGAGCTTGCACAGGATAGATTAGCATGGAGAGCTGCGTCAAACCAGTCTCAGGATTTAAGACCACAACAACAATAACTTCTTAAATCTCCTAAAGCAATGGTTCTGACTTACCCAGATTAACCAAAGAAATGATTGCTCATTTTCTCAACAGTGCTTAGCAAATGAATCACTTTGGTCAATTTCAGTTCGTCTTGGAATGCCCAGTTAACTGTTGCTCAGGTTCTGACTTGTACAGATATAGTCCCATTTTGTCCCGTGGTTTGATGTACAGATTTTGCATTTCCTCACTCCAATTTTTTGATTGTTTCCTTACAGTGATTGACATGAGTTTGCTTTAGAGCTTGGGTCAATTTGTCCAGAATCCAGCGGGGACAGGTCCTTTTCACAGCTAAATGTTCATGTGATGTTGAATGTATTACAGTCTTTGCTTTGCCGAAGATGCCTCTGTCTCACAGTAAGTCCCGTGACAATCCTCTTCTCATGTTTAGACACGAAAACATCTGTTCGTCGGTTAAACTTTCTTGTGTGACAAAAAAAAACATTAGATTCAAATTTATTAATAACAACAGGACGAATACTGCATAAGCAGTAATTGAGCCAGCAATGGATAGGATGTGCCTGTACCAGTTTTGTTGTGCAGTATTTGTATTGCCTGTGATATCATAGGCACTTGCATACAATTGTTAACAAACTTTGTATAAAGTTGTAAAGTGATGTAGTATGGAAATGCGCCTAACTAGGGCACTGTTTGGGGTGTCATTGTGAAGAGCTGCAGAGTGCAATGAGAACCCAAAGTGGGGCAGTAAAAATATTCACTATAAATAGGTGAAAATAGGTATTAAATTAAAAATTATAAAATAATTAAATGTGTTATCCCTTATGATCATAAATATGCTAGCAGTTATAGGAAACCCAAGTCAAAGGAAAACTTGCATCAAAAGCAATCTGAAGGGCCTATGAATTGCAGTGCCAAGTGAGTGTGACAGCTATGGCAAAAAAAAAGAAAATGAAAATATGGCACAGAGCAATTACATTGCTGGCCCATCAGGCATAAGGAGGCTGTGGAAAATCCAAAAGTCCACAGATTATGTACAAGCAATCATTAGAAAACAAAACAAAAAATCATGGTATTACAGTTGTAGATGGCAACATGACAGCACCAGACAGGTGTGCATTGTAACCACCTAATATTGTCCTGTCATCGGCTGACACATCGTGCATCAACATCGATGGAGGGTTCTATGGAAGACTGTGATGTTATTGAGCAACCCACCAGAGATACATAGATAGATAATCATTGAAGAGTGGCACATAGTCACATCGGCGAGGCCATGGTGATTCCTGCCCCTACGCCACTCAGCAAATCAAAATCAATATGACTTTCACTAGACAGTTACTTGTATTCGATGCAGTGTGAAGTGTACAGGTGTTACTTAGTGACCACAAACCCTTGCTACATGTGATAAACTTGGGGTTTATCTGTTTTGTAACCTTAATATTACTCTGTGTAAGCACTATGTTCAAGAGATTGATAATTAAATTACATGGTAATACTAAACACTTGTTATGACTTTATCCTGACATTTCCAAGAAAAATCTACAGTGTGGACACACACACACACACACACACACACACACAAGTACTTTTTTAATAACCAGTTTTGGTCGAACTTTTTGAAATTCATTGGTTATGGTGGCACCACGGTGACAAAATTATGCAAACCAATAAAAAAAATTTTCTTTCCTGACGTAATTTATTACAAAACGTTGAACAAAAGGAATGGAGGATTGTTGTCTTGTTAGGCCTGTGCAAAAATTGTAAAAGATCATCCAATGAAAGTATAAATAAAAACTGAATTTTTCATAAAACTGTTTCTTTAAACACTCGCTGTAAACAAACTGCTTGGCTAATTTCCAAACGTCCATTTTTAATAACAACAAATCTCAAATTTTAAAACAATAATGATGTCTTCTCAATAGCACCATCTAGTGGTTGTTTGTAAAAACTTAAAATGTGGCACTCGTATTTAAGCAACAGTGTTGTCTGCTATTTTTTTAAATGGTTTATCCTTCTATCTCTGCTGGCAGCACTTGCTATTATGTGCATTTATACGGCTACCTTGTCTGTTTAAAATTTGTAATACCATTCATTAACCAACAGATAAATACCCGAGGCCAGAACGACCCGATGACTTGTCTCGTGCCAGATTTAAGATCTGTGAGCCCTGATGACTCATTCTCAGTTGTTCCTTATGAGAAAGGTCATACGTTTTTATACTACTTGGAGGAACTAGCTGGTGGCCCTGGTGAGTCGAAGTATAAATCAAATGACTGTACGGTAATGTTTCTGAATTTTTTGGACATTAAATATTGCAAGTATTGTGAAGGCATCTGTTATGTATTATTCAGCACACCAAAAATGCTAATTTAAGTTAGTCACAAACACACATTGAGAAATAATTAGTTGTGGATTAGCATTCCATATCATTCCTGGCTTTGGCAAAAATGTAACTATTTCAGATGAAGGAAAAAACTTACCCATTGGTGTGAAATAAGTTTCATTTGTTTTCCTTATTTGTGCAGCATCCCGAGGTACACTTGTTTCAGAGTAATAAAGTGATTGACAGGAAGTTGTTTATAGGGCAGCAACAATTACAACAACAAACCAGGGAATGAGCTTGGTTGCCCATTCTGTTCCATTCACCTTAGTCATTTTAGTGCTACCTCAGATCCTGGCTACCATACGCAGTTCTGGATGAGAGCTACTGATATGATCCGACGAAACTACAGTTGTCTGGCCGTAACTGTAGATACTTCGATTGCTGTGGGAGATGGCTCATCAAAATTACAACATATGAAATATTAGAACTAAGTAACTTATTACATGAAGGATAAAATGATTTATTTAACTTGATAAGATCTATTGCCACAGGTGTGTTTGATAATTTACTACTGTTATGGATTATTAAAGCATCACTTGATGCATACAATTACAACTACTCTCTTGAAGTACAACATTCAACATTCACAAAAGTCATTTACATCTGGGACTTGAATAATGCTTCAGTCGTACTCCATGATGCTGACTGCTTCAGCTGTCATCAACAGGGGTATACCGCATCCAAGTTCTGCCTATATTGACCTCCACAAGAGGATGCTGCTGTGGTGAGAGAGGAGGTGTATCTTCGTTAGCCTCTCCCATTTGTCATTGGATATTGCAGGAAGACATTGTTAATGTCTGTGGTGTTGATGCACATTGCCAACAGTGCTGTGGCACATTTTTGGATGATACCACATTTCTTCCTTGAAAACCTCTGCATTGTCATCTTGTAGGGCATCCACATGTGATGACTGCAGGTGGAGGACTTAATGCAGGCACAGATGAGGAGACAGGGAGGGTAATTGCAGTCAGTGGCACCTTTCTGCTTCCACCCCAGTATCTACTGCATGAGTGACTGGAAACACTGGCCGAAAAACATGTCACAGGGTGCCTACCTGCATCTGGAGATGCAGATGCTGTCTTTGGCTTGACAGCAAGAGGATCTTCTGGAGTGGTGTGAAGACCTTCTGGAGGTGGCTTGTCCACAGACATCGGTTTGGGCAGCTGGGGGGCTGCCGGTGCTAGTGATGTCATCGGCAGGACTGTGTTGGCAACGAGGCATCGATCTCCTTGGGCATTGCAGTGGAAGGCTCTGTCAAATGGATGAGTGAAACAGCAGATGAGGACCTCAGTGATATGCTGAGTGTGTGGACATTCTGCGGCAGAAGCAGTGACATATTTGTATATGTGGTGCAGCTGGTTTTAGTGCCATGACAGTAGCCCACCAAAACCGTGGATGATATAAGATGAGCTGTTTCTTTCCACAGACTTTGCAAAAGACTTCATCTTGCGGCTGAAACTTTGTCCGACTTTGGGCAATGATTTGTTTCTGTGGCGGCCACAGATGCAACAGGGTATGGTGCCTTTGACCATGTAGCAACTCTTCTGTGACTTTTGAACATTCGAATGAACTGTTGAGCTTCAGTTGACTGTGGGTGAAAAGATGCTGTGCTCTCATGGAATATACCACTGGTGGCACAAAACTGTTAGAAATCAGCTGATGTGAATTGTGGTTTATTGTCAGATACAATGACTTCAGGAAGACCTCCAAGACAAAAAATAGAATAAAAAGCCAGTACCGTACTTGCAGTAGTGATGGATGTGATGGGACAACAAAAAGAAACTTACTGTAAACATCTACCACTAACAACACTCATGTGTTCCAGCATGGACCTGTGAAGTCTATATGAATGTGTAGCCATAGTTCAGAAGGATGTGGCCATTCAAAAATCGTTGGAGTGGAGCTGAAAGATTTTCTGCACAAACTTTGCAACGAAAGGTCATGTTCATTCTGGCCATCCATTCCCTGCCAAGTGCAGTGATAGTGGGTGAGTTGCTTTACGCAAACTGTGCCTCAATGACCCCGATGCAATGAAGACAAGACTTCCCGCTGTAGGAATTGACAAATCACAACATGTACATCATCGTTCTCTGTGTGCGACAGCAGAGCACTTGATCATGCAGAAAGTGCATGTCAATGCGAAAAGTAGTGCTGTGCTACTGGGTGGGAAATTCTTTCAAACTGTGTGGTCACCCACAGCCCTCATATTGCAAAAACCTGCAAAGCTGTCAGAAGTTGCTGTGGCAGCACACTGAAAATCGAGAGAAGATTTTTGAAGACATTCAAAATCCAATTGATTTGAAAACATGATTCCTTATATTAGTCAAATAATGTGTTGGGATGGACTTGCAACCGAGACAACATGTCATTTTTCAAATGTAGGACAATGGGCTTGTACAACTCATAGCAATAATCAGACATATCAGAGCCCAATGTTGCACTGTCCGATGTGGGACAGGATGGCAGCAGTGAACAAGGCTGTCATAGGCCAGTGATCTGTCAGCAAATAAAACTTCCGACCATACAAATACTGGTAGAATTTGATAATGCCGTAGATAATGGTGAGAGCCTCTTTTTCAAGCTGACTGTAGTTACATTGTGCTTTGTTAAGAGTTTTCAAGGCAAAAGCAATAGGTCTGTCAGAAGAACCAATCCTATAGGAGAGCACAGCCATGATCCTATAAGAAGATGCATCCACAGCTAACACAACAGCAACAGCTGTGTCAAAATCAGTCAAACATCAATGACTTAACAAGGCATTATTCAGTTGCTGAAATACGTACTGGTGTTTTTTGGACCACACAAAAGAAACTTTTTTCCTGCGTATTTGGTTAAGTGGAGCAGCAATTTGTGTGGCATTTGGAATAAATTTGATATAATAGGTAGGCTTCCCATGACTGATTGGAACTCCCTAGTGTTGCCAGCAGATCTCTAGTTACAGTCAAGTGCAAAGTAGTAGGATATGTACCCTGTACATTTATTACGTAACATAAGTAGTTCCATTATTCCTGGAAGAAGACACTTTATTCTGTATTGCATTTAAGCATAAGAAAGGACTTGAAACAGGCTGTCTAAATTTGCTAAATGTTCAGCATGTGCATGACCTGAAATGATAATATTGTCTAAATAGTTAGCACAAGAACAAATGATTGGTGTTAACTGTTCTAGGAAGCATTGAAAAGTTACAGGAGGTGAAGACTTCCAAACGGTAGTCTTTAATACTGGAACAAACATAAGTGAATGTTTATCACAATATATTGCTTGGGCTGTTCGTGCAGTGGTAATTGTACATATGCCTCTCACAATTCTATTTTTGAAAACTATCTGCCCTGTCCCAGTCTGTACATCAATTCCTCTGGACATAAGAGAGGAAAAGAATCCACTACTCTTTGTGGCTTTACTGGTGCCTTCAAGTCAACACACAAACATAAACAGCTGAAGGCTTCTTCAGAATGATCAAGGGTGATGCCCATTGGCTTGTAGGAATGGGTTGGATAACACTGATATCTTGCCATCTTCACAATTCCTGAGCAACTTACACACATAATTCATTGGGGCTGTTGTGCACGAAAAAATTGCAGCTGTGGGTTGTCCTTCACAGTTACATGTGCTTCGGTTGTAAACACATTGTTTTGAATACACAAATTGAATAAATCAAATAAATCTGATGCAAAAATGTTTGCTTGCTTTTAGAATTGAGTGCAGGAAATGATACACACTTCGTCACACCTTGAAAAGTTGCCGGCAAACTTCACATGCCAAGGACTGAAGTAGGCTGCTGTAGCGATGGGCTGCCGATTCTGTCATAAGTGTCTTTATTTATCATAGAAACAGAAGCACCAGTGTCCAGCTGTAAGTTAATTTTATTTTGTTCCACTCTTAAATGAACAAAAAGTTCATTCGACTGTTGGGGTATCACAATGGAAGATTTCCGAAATGTGGAAGTACTTGGTTTGGCTTGCACCTGAGTGAGTGGGGTGGTCCATATTGTGTACACTTCTTAACAGTGTTGTTGCTGTCATCGTACACTAGCACAACAGTGGCTATCGCCCTGCCCTTGCTTGCTGCATAAGCACGATGACTGAATGTGACCTTCACATCGACACTGAAAGCAGTTACCTTTACAACAAGGACAATCTTTCCGATCAGGCCTCAAAAAGTGTTGTAACACACACTGTGTGCCATGAGACTGAATGTTTTTATGTCTGCTGTTCTTATTATTTGTCTGAGCTCTATTTAATTATTTGAATGGTATTCTGTACACAATACTGAGTGTCTGATGCACTACGAACAAAAGAAACACATGGAGACTCAAAATCAATCTCTGTCTAGCCCACAGCTGTCTGAAACTCTGCTGTATGCAGAACTTTCTTTAAATCGGGGTCAGGCCATATTAGAATTGCAGTACGCATGCATTTATCTGATACATCTTGAGTGATAACATCATACAACATGACTTAACTGTAGTTAATTCCAAATGAACAATCAAACTTACAAAGCCTGTTGAGACTGCTCAGTTCTGCTATCCACTGACTGACTGAAGAGGATGCTACTCCTGACAAAAGAATTTAAACCATTCAGCTGCTACGTGGATTTGACTATCAAAATGATCGTCCAGCAATTTCACAAGGTCATTGTACAGGGTGACAATTATTGAATTATATGAAATAAAATCATCAAATCTTCTGGACAGTTTGTGTTAGGATGTTCAAACTGCACGGCTGGCTGTGGGGCATGATGCGAATTGGTATGCTCATGCATTGTTTGGTTTAGCAATGAAGCCCACTTTCATTTGGATGGTTTTGTCAATAAGCAAAATGAGAGTGTTTGGAGGACTGAGAATTTGCATTTTGTGTCCGAGAAGTCTCTTCACCCTCAACGGATGAATGTAGTGTGCAATGTCCAGTCATGGAATAATCAATGCGATATTCTGTGATGCCACAGTGACTACCGAATGGTGCGTGGAAGATACTTTCATCCTCATTTTCCAAAGTGACCCTGAGTTCAACAAGATGTGTTTCATACGAGATGGATCTCAACACCATCGAGGCAGGAGATTGTTTGATGTCCTGGAAGATCCCTTTGGGGACGCATTCTGACTCTGGAGTACCCCGAGGCCACTGGTACAGGCCTCAATTGGCCGCAATATTCTCTGGATCTGAACACATGTGACTCCTTTCTGAGGGGCTATATTAAAGACAACAATAACCCCAAGACCATTGCTGAGCTGAAAACAGCCATTCAGGAGCTCATCTATGGCATCGATGTTCCGGTGCTTTGGTGGGTCCTGCAGAATTTCACTATTCATCTATGCCACATCATAGCCAATGATGGGAGCCATGTCAAACATTTAATATATCTGAATATCTGTAGTGATGTTTACTTGTTGAATAAAGTGTGTACACACCGTAGTTTGTAAATAATAAACATTTTTTTCCGTGTAGTTCAATAATTGTCGCCCTGTATTTGACTTCCTAGGGAACAATTTCGGCACATAATTTGACGTAGAGGTAATACATGTCAAGAACCATGGTGGATAAAAAGTATGCATTGTGCACTATAGCTGTTATTTTGTAGGTGGCAAAGTATGCCTCTGATTGTGTCCTATAGTCCGATCAACGTTTTGTACCTCAGGCTTGGTGAAATGTAGTAAGACACACACTAATACAACAGAACAAAAATTGAGCAGCCAGAAAATGTGTACAACTTGCACATAGGACAGGCAGCTGACATGAAAGATGAACAGAGTAGGAATTAAAAAGGTCTGCAGTTGTATGTGTCTTGTATGTTGCTTGTCTTGTGAGGAAGAATAATTGTAGGACTGTTCCAGTTATGGTGAACTGTCTTCCTCCACTGGCATTCTCCAAACAGTTTTGCAAGTTTCTTTTGTATTGCTTTTCAACATGCTGTAATCATTTCTACAGAAAGACAGTCTCCAAGTGTCATTCATTTCTTCATATCTTGAAAGGCTACATACTGGTGAACATAATCTTGCAGTACTTCTGGGCAGTGATCATTTTTATTAGTAAATGCCTGTATTTCTGACTCATCTTTTGAATTACAAAAACATTTAAAGAGATCATATAGTGTCTGAACGATATTCTCAGTGTTGATAGTTCTTGTGCTGTCTTAGCTCTTGAAAAGGCATGTCAGCCTAGCATAAGTTTCTGTTTAATGAGATGAAGAGTTTGGCATTGTCATAATCTGATATCTTAACCAGCTTTTTATCCAGTCACTATTGACTGCCAGGCAATTTTTCTTAGTTTCTACATGAATTTTCTTGCAGATTTCAGTTCTCAAATTACAATTTGTTCTGACCTGTTCCTTTTGTAAGTGTATGCATCAATTTGCAAAATGCATGCACTTCCCATGTGAGACTCTTTCTATATGGAAAATATTAACTCTTTTGACAAGTTGAAACTGTGTTCTGAAGTGGGACTCAAAGATGTAACTAGATCTTGTCTTTTGCAGGCAATGTTTTAGCAGACAGAGATTCTGCTACAATTCACGCAGTTGGTGTACAGCTTCCACCTGCCTTACAAAACCTCACCCCTCTCTATTATTCTGATTCAGTTTCTTATACCTGGTTCAGAATAAAAAAACATGATTGTCAATTAGGTGTGGAAAATGGTAATCAGGTTGGTTCATGGCTACAATGCAGACAGATGTGCAATCCAGTATTGAACATGTTCACACTTTTTCAATTAAAATGCAGTGCAGATTTTGCTTTGCGAGATTGTAGTGACTTGATCACTTTATTGCTCCCTTCCACTGATAGCATCAAGTACTCAGTCAAGGCAAACAAAAAGTAAAATATCAGTACAGAGAAACAAAGCACAACAATTATGCTAGTGGCCGTAATTGTGGTATCATCCAAAAATTGCGGTGCCACACCACAGTCAGCAACACGCATTGATACTACAGACATGAGCAATATCACACTGCAATCCATAGTGACAAATGGGAGAGGCTATCCTCTCTCTCAGTGCTGCAGCACCCTCATGCAAAGGTAACAGCTGTGCGGTTTCGTTCGTCCATTACCTGCACCTACCTGTGAACTCGTTGCAGCAGATCGCTGGTAGGAAAGCCAAGCACAAACCTACCATACTGCACCTCACACCAGGCTGCATACAACATAACTATTCTAAGAATCGGGAAAAGGTCTTAATTTTGAATGAAAGGTGGAAATACTTCCAAAACTTTGGTATATTCTGAACCTAGAGATGTACACGTTCACTGCCAAGCCCATGCTAATCTTAACACAGTCATGCACAAACTCTTTCATTCATGTTAGCAAGTTTATGGTAGCGTATTTCCCAAATCTGAGCAGCTACTAAGCACAGATTGTTCTTAAATGAAAATGCTTGCCATACTATTACATTCATCGGTGTCTAACGCACTCAAGTTTGTAGTCACCGATCTGCTCTATACGCCAAGCAGAATTACTGTCTTTTCTCATACACAAAATTATTTAAAAATATCTGTACTGTCTAAAAAAAAGAAACACTGGAATAAATATGCCTTCACTTTAAAGCACTTTTGAAACATGTTGCACAACTAAGACCGGCAAATTATAACTTTCTTTGGAGCTCAATACTACATACAACCCTACCATTGAAAGGCTGAGCTCCAACCCCCTTAGACTGCTGTAAGCATTCTCTTTCTCCAAGAGAAAAGATGTACAAAGAATACTCCGTTCTTGGTCAGTATTCTTTATGGCCAATAGAGAAACATTATTCTCCAGTGTTTGTCCGTGCTTTTCATGCCTAACAAATCAACAAATAACACAGTTTTGAACTGTACTTTTTACCGAAATAAGTATTTAACATTCTGATATTTTGTTATATTGTTAACTATTTTCATTTGCACTCGAATAAGCTTTCCTTTTACCATAGACTTACTTAGCATACTATAATACAAAATTCCCTGTCGTCTGCATTCACACTATCTTAAAACTTTCTCACACTAGTTCGTACAGTGTTCATCAGTAGAACAATGATATACATATTTACTTTAGACCACATTCACACATCGTTCACACTACTAAAAGCACATACAAAAGTGTACAAACATAAATAAACAAAAAAGCCTTCAAGAAATAAACAGAACAATTAACAAAAAAATTCTCTTGACCTGTTTCTTGAATGTCTCTGTGCACTCCTGGACTCTGGTGTTCAAAATTCTTAACTACATATACATTGGTTCTTTCTGTTTAGTCCTCTCCACTACTGACTTCTAGCAGATGAAAATTAGAACTATGTACTTGACTGAACCCACTTTGCACCACTTGTCACTCTGCACGTATGAGTCATTTTCCCAATACACAGGAGCGATATAAGACACCATGCCTCAAAGTCAATAAAGAGCCAAGCTTGGAAGCACTCTGTCCCAGTTCATTACCTCAGCTGAAGCAGTCAACGTTATCAAGTAGGACTAAAGAGTTAGTCGAGTCTCAGAAAGAAATGTAATTTTGTAAAATGATGAAAATTGTACTTAAGAGAATTGTAATTATATGAGTCAGGTGAGGGAAAGGATTGCATCAAATTAAGTAAATCTTTTTATCATTCATATAATAAAGTGAACTAATATCTCATATGTTGTAGTTCCAATTAACCATCTCCCAGAGCAACCAAAGAACCCAAGTTATGGTCATAACAAGTAGGATCAAGAACTGGGGCTGTCTCAGTTCAGAGTTTTGCATTAGTAGTCCTTTCTTTTCCTCTGTTTCCTGAGAATGAGGCCTTTGGCATATAAATATTGAGAAGCCAGCAACTTGCAATATTTATGTTTCTGTTATGGTGGATTTATTGGGTACTATTAGTATCTTCAAACAACTGCATGTTACAGAGAAATTTGATCCATTTCTAAGAGCATACCTTGAGAAATTCAAATACAAGTCAATTGGAACAGATGATTTCAAGGAATTTTTGTATGAATACTTTGCTCAAAATGAGGATCTGAAGAAAGTTGATTGGGACACATGGTTAAAGAAGCCAGGAATGCCTCCAGTCATACCCGAGTAAGTACAGAGAAAGTACCAAACAAAATATGTATATACTTTCTATTTATAAATGGTGTTTATTTTTTACACGAGCTGGTGGTATGTTAAGTCCAGTCACAACTCTGGTGTTTCTGTTTTTGCAGTTACAAAACTTCACTGGAGGAAACATGTACTGACCTTTGCAAGAAATGGGTGAAGTGGTCAGAAACTGAATCTTGTCCATTCACTGCTACAGACCTTAAAAATCTGAGTTCCCTGCAGGTGAAAGAATTTCTGGCTCAGCTGTTAGAAGAGAAACCATTATCTCTTGAAAAACTGAAGACTATGGAAAAAATTTATAAGCTTAATTCAGTAAAAAATTCAGAGATTCGATTTAGGTAAGTTTCAGTGAAGATGTACACATAAAAATTGGTTTGAACCACACTTTTCTGATTTCATTTCATTTTTCTTCATACGTTGGGTTTTGTTACTACTGTTACTGTAGTCATTACATTGATTCCCCACTTTCATGTTCTTCTTCTCTCTATCTGCAATTTACAAGATTCCTTGTCTGGTGTAAGGTGTGAGAAAAGAGATGACACTTCAAGTTAAAGTCTTATCTATTTGACTCATTACTCAGTTGACTGCTTTTCAGTTTCTCTTCAGTTTTCAGGGCTTAGGTATTGTATTGTATATGGACATCTTATATGCTATTGTCATCAGACATGAGCAGTTTGCAAAATGGTGTTCTGTGGATCTGTCAACACTAAGAACAACTTCTTCTAAATGTAGTTTTACATTTTTAATTTTTTTATTATTTACTTTTACTATGTATGAAATACTCTTATGCACACTGAAATCTAAAAATGTAGCAATAACAATTTTTAAATAGCATTGAATCAGAAGCATTACATTTCATTCATGGAATAGAACAGCTGTATGTAGAAAAGAAGACAACATGTCCGTGACAGAACACACTACATAGCCATGAAATCTATGTATGTCCACATGATGCCTCTTTCCTTGTATCCAGCTTAGGTGCTCGGAAATAAAAGTGCCTGTACAAATTTTGGGCCAAGAGTGTACTGTACTTATACTCACTCATGTGTACATCAATTGCCTCATTCTTCAAGCAGAATGCTATGGATCCACTTCTTTGTTTGACAATTTGTGCTGTGTTTAGTGTGATGAAAGGTGACAATTAGAAAAAACAAAGGTTACTACAAGTAAAACAGTATTTAAGTAACAGAGGTCAGTTGCAGCTTGTAGTTTCTGTACTGGAGAAGGCTGTACCATTTTTCGATTGGAAGTATGGTGCCAGGACTTTCTAAAAATTTTACAATCCATATCTCATTTCCTTTTCATAATCGGCTACAAATAACACCAAAAGTGATCTCCAAGGTAAGATCTGTAGGTGACATATTTAGCTGCCAATGTCACATTTAGCTGCCAACGTCACATTTTCCAACACTTTATCACAACAAACTGTGCTAAAAAATTATGCATTTCTTAGCCATCTTTACTGTTTTTGATCCTGTGCTTGAGACATTTAATATTTTTTGTGTGAGTTCAATCCATAGCATTTATTAGTTTGTGCAATGAGATAGTGATTTTCTAATAGGCTGACAGAAGCAAACCCAGAAGCCGACAAACTGTTTTAAGCATTTACAAAGCTAACCTGCCATGTTTTTTGGTTTATTCATACTTGTATATTATGTAATTAAGTACCTCAAGTGCTACATTGCATTAAAGATCTCATCTAGCTAGTCATTTTTATTACGGTTTGTTGCATTAAAATGTCAGGAAACATGATAACTATGCCTAAATGTGTTATCATACAACTACACTGCTCTGTTGAAATTATGTACTTGTTCTTCCCTGTATTTTTACTGTGTCTGTTCTTGATTGACGTTCAGATCAGGTCACGGTGCACCAAGTTCCTTCGCTTCCGCCTTAAGTTCATGTTCCGAATTTTTGCCTAATAAATTCCACTCTGAATTCGTGTTGTGTTGTTTCCAGACTTGTGGAATGCTACAGGCATTTGTAAGAAAATAAAATACAACACGCAAGAACTCAGGCACAATACACCAAAAAAAAACCTTGCAAATAACACACTTTACCTCTCAAACCTTGTCAACAAACAAGGAAAAATAAAACACTTTATCCCTCAAATGTTATCAACAACCAAGGAAATTATTAGCATCTAAAGGTAATGGGAAATGTTTCAGATGCTTATTTCCTCTAATCAGCTGTGAAACTCTTGGTAGACAGTCCCACTTATGTTACTGTGTTCTAGTCACTCTAGCGAGAGAATTACAAACTTAGCATTCGATTCCTAAAGTGGATAAAGTTGCCAATGCTGGCAATGAAAAACTGTCTTCACACAATCTAAATATTAATATTAAACATTACTCAGTGAAGCATGAAAGCATAATAGAGATACCGAGGGATTAGATAACTGACGTTCACTCACTCTGTGGATTCCATTTCATTGTAAACAACAAAATGTAAAAGGTTGTTTAGGCACTCTTAGGCTGAATGAACTGCCTACAGGAGAACCATAAGAGGTCTGTACCCTGCAGAAGCCACGATTCCTAACGTCCGCTGTGTGGAGCTGTAGTTGAGTCAACACACATTGATCCCTGACAGCAGCAATGGGCAGGGAGTGGCAGCTTTGCAGGCCCACCTCAAGCAATAGAATAATGTAATTTTGTAAACATCTCTATGGTATTGTCTCTCTGTTGTCACAGCTCTAAAGATGGCTACTGTTTCTGCCTGCAGCCATTACTGCTTCACAGCTGAAAACTGGCAACAGTGCTGCGAGCTGTTAGGGATCCTCTTAAACTATCTCGACTATAAGTGGTATTTCAAGGTGCAATCAACAGACTGTCGTCATTTTAATCCGCTTCAAAGTATTGAAAATGCATCCTGAAAATTTAAATTCTGTAATCCATTACTGATAAACATAATTTATTATATAATATTTTGTGGCTGCTCTTCCTCAGAGTCTACAAGTCTCACCTAAAGGTATTATATTTTACAAATACAAAGTGGTAGAAGCACTGTGTTTGCAAATTTTAGAAGGATTTTGTATTTTTGCTTGGCAATACAAGGTATGACAGAAAAGTAATGAGACTGGCAGTACTGTGAGCAGCTGGGCAATGCTGTGTTGTTCTACTTGTGTAGACCGGTGTGTTCATGCCTTCCAGATGCTCAGTCCGAGTCAGCTCTGTATAGCCATCACTTGATTTTTGAGAGTGCCGTTAGTGAAGTTGTGTTTTTGTTGTGTGGTACAGAAATGGAACAGCAGGATTTAGAACAACACTATGCCACCAAATTTTGTGCTAAACTTGGGGAATCTACGAGTGTGATTTTCGAAAAGTGGAAACAGCCCAGTGGGAACATTCCTTATCAAGGGCACAATTTTTTTCTGGCACAAATCATTTTTGGAAGGCTGACAATGCGTTGAAGATGAATCTTGCTCATGGAGGCAGTCAACTTCAAAAACCAATGAAAGTGTCGAACATGTGCATGGTCTTATGAGATCAGACCAACATTTAACAATAAGGATGGCAGGTGACCTGTTAAACATAAATACTTATACTGTACATCAAATTATGACTGAAGTTTTGCACTTGAGAAACGTTTGTGCCAAAATAATGGCGAAAAACCTCACAACTGAGCAGAATGACAGTTGAAGAAACGTGTGTTGATCTTCTTGAGAAGACTGCCAGTGACCACAAATGGTTCAATTGTGTGATCACTGGTGATAAGCCCTGGATTTTTGAGTATGATTCTGAGACAAAGTGGCAAAGTGAGGAGTGGCACACTGAGACATCTACTCAACTGAAAAAAGCTCAAATGAGCAAAGATCAAAACAAAGCCAATTTGCTTTTTTGACAGTAGCGGTATTGCACATAAAAAAAATTGTTCCTCCAGGGCAAACTGTCAAGCAAGTGTTTTACAAAGATGTCCTTGAAAAGCTCAGGAAAAGGCTGAATCGAGTGAAATGGTACATTCCAAACAAGTGGATGCTGCATCATGTTGATACCCCATGTCATACTCCCACTCCTGTCATGGAATTTTTTACTCAAACCCCCCTGCTTCTCTGTTTACCAGTGTAAAAATTATCTTATTCTGTATAGAATTTTGATCTTACTTTTAGTGCCTCCTGTGGGGGTGCACAGAATTTTTTTCCAGGAGGCTGCAAGATTTTAAAATCCCCATTTTTTATGTAAACGAGTTGGTCAGTCTCAAGAAATCTTACACTGCAACTACTAAATTTTGTAGATAACACAAAAAACTTATTATATACCAGAGAACTGAGGGCTATCCACTCAATATATTAATGAAAACACTGTACTTCAGATGCAAGGGGTAGGAGGGGAAGGCGAGGCATGTGCCCCTCTTTGTCTGTAATCATCTATGCATTTCACTGTATTTTCATTGGACTCAACAGACATCATTTGCACATACGTCATCTTAAAGCATAACCACAACACAGTACATAGCAAAACACACAGGGCGACAACTGCTTGTTGGCTGCTGAACATTGCAAGAGATTCCCACTTTACCCAGGAAGCTACCTGTCCTACATTTTGCATAAATTACGAATGACTGTGCTTGCAGTATTGGAAATTTGGAATATATGAGCAAACTGAACAGAAAAAAGGCATTAAGTCATAAATACTCTGAAATGAAAATTCATCCTGTTTGGATAACACTGATCTGTGCTCATCAGTGTAGTATTTAAATATTAAGTCAGTAGTCTTGAACTGCAACCTTGTATGTCAGTTTGTTCATACAGCAACATCTTATGGCAATTTTTATTTAACGTCTGGCTTGAAATTAATTTTCCCATTGTTTCATCTAATATGTTATTAATTAAGTGTTTTAAGACAATAATAATTTTACATTTGTTTGATATCAAGATAAAGAGGATTTTTTTTCACTCTCCTGTAAAACTGAAGTTCTTAATGTACGAGGCTGCTGTTAATGCCATTAAACTGTTATTTATTTTTGCTCCTTTATAGTGTATTTTGTTATTCAAATCTAGTGTTGTACATAACGCTACATCTTTCACTTCATACAATAACAAAAATTTTAAAAACATCAGATCCTGCTTACATGCTTTGATAGCTGCATTACCCAAGAGACCTTGTTTCTTAATGTTCTCATCTTCCCCACTCCACCACACAATCCCCTGCCACACTAAAATGTTTGTTTTTGGGGACAGACTTAGCACAAGGTGACAGTGTGGTTGTGAGCCAATGAATGTGCATATGAAATAAAGATTGTGGTAACAGATTGACTTATATCATAGTCTGTTGTGTACATTTTTTGTTGGCACCATTTGCCCCATATTTAATACATGTCATTGTAATGAAATGTGAATCCTGCTTTGAAATTGGATCAGTCATTCCTATTTTCATAAAGGATCTGTAATAGAGACTATTTTTAGGCAGTAAGTTGCTCTTGCCATTAGCTTCCTCTGATGCTTTGCACCAAGATGTAATTTTTAATTTTTTCTCATCTTTGGTCCAAGAAATATAACAGACTTCATGAAAGTTATTTTCATAGTTCATTAAAATAAAATTCAAGCATGTTTTCAATTTCAGAAGCATTAAAATGCTTTTCCTAGTGCTTCCTTCTACACTGAACAACATTGGCACTGTTTTCTGTATTTCTTTCAGCTGTTAGGACTATTAATGATCTGGAATATTTTGCTTTCAGATACACTTTGTAAATCCAATTTGTAAATGATAAAAAACTGGACATACATTCAAGAGAACATCAACTCAAATAGCTGTCTGGTCGTCCAGATTTAGGTATTCTGTAATTTTCTGAAATCCCTTAAGGCAAAATTGGAAAGGGAATATCTGCTATCCTTCCCCAAATTTTGAGCCTGTAATCCTCTCCAATAACATAGTCATCAGCAGGGTGTTAACCCCCTAATCTTTCTTACTTCAGCCCCTTATTTTTTTTATCTTTCTTCAGGCTATCTGTATTATATTGTCAATTCACATGTTATGTTCTGCAGTCTTTGTGTGCCCATTGTCTAAACATTCCTGTCACATGTCAGTATTGCATACTAAACTTTTACAGCAAAGGTTTAATGTTTCTATGATCTGTGTGTTTCTTATTGCCCTGTTTGCGATTTCTATGCTGTTTCTCAGAAATTTCATTTAACTCGCTTATATTTTACTGTTGTCCTTTCTTCATTACTCACTTCTCTGCTTCATACTTCATTCATCAATATTGCAATGCAATGTGTTTGGTGTATCACCCTCTCACTTTGTAGGGGCATTTCTTTGCTTCATAACTGATTTTTCATGCTATTAAGAATGCTCATACTTTTACCTGTGTTCATTAATTCCTTACCTTTTTCTGCTTTCCCTACCTTGTAAACGCAATCCAAACAACTTGTGCTTGCTGTTTACAAAAGCAAATTTTTGAGCATCAGCGAGCTGCTTTCTGTCTCTGAATGAAACAATTATTGGAAAGACTTTTTTCCTTGATTTCCTAATGTGTAATGCAATAATTAATTGTACCAATGAATGGTCAAAAAGGTAAGAGTATTGTTATTAAAAGTTGATTTAATAGTTTCAGCATGCTTATTTCATGTCCTCTTTCAAATCTGATGATACTGCTATTGAAAGGAGATGATCAAATTTGTAACCTTACACTTCTGCCCAGCCTAAAGGATATAAGCAGAGCCTAATGTAAATCAGCTATCTCTCTAACATAGATACTAGTTCCGCAGTCATAAAATCTTCAATACCTTGTTTCCCAGCTACCTGACATGAATCAGCAAATTTAGACAAAAGTTCTATCCTACTGCATTCATCTGAACTGAAAAGTCCTGTGTCTGGATTGTTAGATACCAACTTGACTTATGCAATGCAGCTGAAGAACTAGATGCTCACATTTATTATTTCTCATATCTTCTCTCTGCTTTATTATTCTTATTTTTGCTGAGCCTCCTATCCACATGGAAAATAAAGCCTATTCTTCCTGATATTATTTGTCACAGTAAGAAGACTGTCCTGTATGTTTGATATTTTGTAGAGAATTGGCTTATGTGATTTGAAATAAATTATTCATGTTGTTTGTCAGCTCCTTCTCATATCATGCAAGAACATTGTTCTGTGATTGCCTCCATTCTAAATGCAAGTCAGTAAGTTTGTTTTATAGTAAGCAAGAGATACTTTATTAAATTTTGCTTGCTCCTCCTTAAAAAATTTAATGTAATGATTCACACCTTCATTGACAGTTTCACTTTCATTATTTTCTAAAACAAAACAACAAGAACTTTTTCAATTTATGACAACTTGTGGCAAGATATTTGTCATTCCACAATCCCTATTAAGAGCACTTTTGTTGGCATTGTATCAGTCATATGACATGATTCACTATAATGATTTTCAAGCACAAAGAATATACTGCCCCATAACAGCTATCAGTGAGTTTATTTCCTCTTAACATATATTGCTTTCCTTTGCTCTTAGTTCTCACCGCAGGATGAGGAGAAGAGAGGAGGATAATGGGGGTAGCACAATGATAAGACATTGGACTCACATTCAGCATGACAGCAAATCAAAGCCCAGTCCAGCTATCTACATTTAAGTTTTTGGTAGTTTGCCTGAAGTGCTTAAAGTTTAAACTAAATGGTAGGGTGGATCCTTTGTAAGTGACATGGGCTTATTTCCTTCCTCAACCAAAGCTCAAGTTCCATCTATAATGATGTCACCTTTGTCTCCTTCCTCCCACCATCACCATCCCACTCACTTACTCTCACTTTCCTCCCCCTTTTCAGGAGGGGGGAGGTGCTCTTAAATGCAATATTAAAGTTTCCTCTATACTGAGCATACATAGAGTTTCTTTGGCATGTTACTAATGATAGTTTCTAATGTAACTCTGTTTGACCATTTCTGCCCTGCTGCTGCTAGCCACTGAGGCAATACTCTATGAAAAACTATCAGAAAACCAAAAGATCTTTTTTTATTTTGACTCTGTTGTGCTACATTCTAGCCATTTCAAAGTGATGCTGTACATCCATTGACATCTAATAGCATACATCACTGAAAGACAAACAAATGTCATGATATTTAATTTTGATATTGTAACTGTATATTCTTTCTTTTAATATAAATGTATAAAAAATAAATAAAAAAAAACCACCGACACAACTGTCTGCTGATTCTTCTTTGTACCTTTGTGCTACTTGCAATTCATCTGAACTATGTGACTGTTTGCAACATTTTTGTAAGTTTTTTTTTCCATTCTATAATTTCCATTGTCATAATAAAATACACACAGATTTATAAATGATATATTTTGCATGATTAGTACACTTTGAGGATCAGTTATATTTACTAAATGTGCAGTATTCTGTAACAAGAAGTCATTAGTAAAGAGAGATTGCATCTGATCTGCATGTGTTCTTGTTTTAAAGATGGCTACGTTTGTGCATTAGAGGAAAGTGGAAGGAACAAATTCAGCATGCCTTGGACTTCGTGACGGAGCAAGGACGTATGAAATTTGTGCGACCAATTTACAGGTATGAGCTCTTATTCTCCTCTCATGTTAGTCATGTTTCCCAAGCAACCTACATATCTTATTATTTGTTGGGAAAATAATATAATTATTGTTGTCATTAACGTTTTTGTCGTTCCAACAGTGTCGATACACAGAAAAATGTGCCAATTTTAGGATAAAATGGAGCCTGGCAGTACTTGAAACTGTTTCTAGCTGAAAGCAAATAGTGCAGTCAGTACATAGCCATTGGAAAGTTATCTTGGCTGAAGTGTGTACTCAAGGGGTTCTTGCCACTTCTTACCTTCAACTGACCCATCATGCCCTCTGAAATTTAACGCCTTGTACTGTTTTATCAAAAGCTTGTTTAGCAAGAGTGACAGGAAACAAACTGCAGTGTGTCTAAATAGCCACAATCAAATATGATTAATATGAAGATTTGGAGCATAAATGGCTAAAATTCAAAAACCTTGTACAATGTGCCTTACAGCAATATGTGCCAACCAGTGTTGTGAGGGGTGGGAAAGAAACACCAAGATCCAATAGCCAGGTTATAAAATTGCTCTGTAAGCAAAGAGATCTTCATCACAGATTTAATCAAAGTCAAAGTCTAGTTGACAAAAGATGAAAGACGCCTAGATGAGTGTAAAGTCTAAAATTAGCGATTTATGAAGCATTTGGTGACTTTGAAAGTAAAATTTTTGAAACCAATGTAACTAGATATCCCAAGAAGATTTCTTTGCACGTAAAGTCAGTACCTGTTTGAAATCTATTCTGTTGCTCAGTGGCCATACAGGTACCAAAACAGAAGATGACAGAGAAAAGACCAAAATACTGAATTCAGACTTCCAAAATTATTTCACTTCTGAAGATAGTAATATGATTTTACCTCTCACTCATCCTACAAGTGCCGAAGTGGCAGATATTGAGGTAAATGATTGCGGAATAGAAAATCAATTAAATTTGCTCAATAGTGGACTGGATGAGATACCTGTGAAATTTTTACAGAGATGGCATGGAAGACATTGCCCCCCTTCTAACAGCATGTTGTCATAGCAAAGAAGGATACCAAGCAATTGGAAAAAGTGATGGTCATTGTTGTTTCCAAGGAGGGTTCTCAGACATGCATTTAATTATAGGTCTGTCACTGATGTCAGTCTGTTGTAGAATTATGGAACACGTTTAACTTTTACAGTGTGACATTTTTTAAGAATAGGAAGCTGCTCTATAGAAATCAACATGGTTGCTGTAAAAAGAGATCTTGTGGTACACAGCTCACTCAATTCATCCGTGAAATCCCAAGAGACTAGACAAGAGCTTCCATGTGGATGTCATGTTTCTTCACTTCTGGGAAGCATTTTATGCACTTTCACACTGTTGTTAAGTGAACAAAATAAGGGCTTACCAACTATCAGATCAGATCAGATTTGTGGCTAGATTTTTGCCTTCCTAGCAGGTGGAACTGTACACACTCTTAACAAGACAGTCAGCAAATATAAAGGTAATTTCAGAAGTAACCTGAGGGATTTATACTGGGTTGACTGAAAAAGAATACCAAAACTTTGAAAATCTGCATTTAATCAAAGAAACATGATGAAATCTTGGCTAACTAACCAATATGATAAGTACTTAACAGAGTTTCTTTCAGTAGAAAACAAGTTCATAAATGTTTAGTATGACCCTCTCAAGACACTCTAGTGACATCAGCCCGATACCCGAACTCATTCCACACATTCTGTACCCCGGCGTAACAGTTTGGATAGCTGCAGTTATTCCTTCTTTCTGTTTCTTAATGTTAACTGGTAGAGATGGTTGAAACATCATATCTTTAACGTACCCCCATAGCAAAAAGTTATGGGGGATGAGGTCAGGGTTTCTTGGAGGCCAGTGATGAATGCTCTGTCACAAGCTGCCTGGTGGCTGGTGGCTGATCCATGGCTGTGGGTACCTTTCATTCAGACAGGCATGGACAGATAAGTGCCAGTGGGGTGGTGCCCCATCCTGCTGGAATACTAATTGACGTGCTTCTTCTTCGAGTTGAGGAACAGCCAGTTCTGCAACATTTCCAGATAGGTTTGTCCAATTACAGATGCACCTTCAAAAAAGAAGGAGCAAAAGCTTTATTGGCTGAAATGGCCAGTGCCATATATACAGACACTGTCCCGATTGACTTTCTCTGTTGTGTGAAATGTTGCTTCATAGCTAAACACTAGCTTTGAAATAAACTGGTCACCTGTTTGCATTTGCTCAAGTACAAATTTGCGGAACTCAATTCTTTTCACTTATCAGCTTTGGAAAGGGCTTGAACCAATTGTGGTTGATAAGGTTTCTTACTAACCTTTTCCTTGGAACTCTCCAAATAGTCGGTTGCAGAATTTGCAGCTCTCTGCTGGCTGAGCAGGTTGATTTTCTTGGACTGCGAACAAATGCTTCCTGAGTGCGGCCAACATTTTCTTCACTCTTGCACATTCGTCTGGAACTTTTCCCTTTGCACAAACATCCTTTCTTTGTGAATTGTTTATACCAATGTGTGGTACACCACTTATCGGGAGGTTGAACTCTGTACTTGGTTCGAAATGCACGCAGAACAACTCTCATCGATTCACTTCTGCCATACTCTTTGTGCTGACAGCAGATATTAAAGTTACGTGGTCAACAGTGCTCCTAGTGACCAAATGAAACTTCAGAGCTTACTTCAATCAACAGCAGGAAGAGCATAGCTCTCCTTTTCCAATTTTCAAAGTTGTGGTATTCTTTTTGAATCACCCTGTCTATATGATCTAGTGGATAACAACAAAAACTCCGTAAGGCTGTTCACAGACAATGCATTTGTCTGTAGGAAGGAAGAAACACCAGAAGACTCTAGTGAATTGTAGGAAGACTTGAAGGCTGTTGATGATTGCAACAGGTATTGGCAGATGACCTTGAACATAAATAAATGTAATACATTTCGCATAAATAGGTTAAGAGATCCACAGTTGTTCGATTAATTTTGCACCACTTGCATATCTGCAAAGACACCTGGCCATGGATTCAAAGGAAATAGAATGAAACAAACAATAATTTTATTAAAAACAAAGATTCCAAGACTTACCAAGCGGGAAAGCGCCGGCAGACAGGCACATGAACAAAACACACAAACACACACACAAATCCAGTCATGTAGAAAATGCAAATGACTGAAATCAAAATCTACTGATGGGTAACATTCAGTACAGTGTTTTTCAATCTCAAGCATCCTTCATGGCTTACTGTCCAAAAGGTGGTTAAGATGCTGCTCAGCCCTATTGCACTCTTCTACGGAAGCCTCCCTGTGGCCAGCCACTGTATGGGGAAAGTTTCTGTGACAATGCAATAGCAAGTTTCATTTTGTACCAACTACACCTCAGTAGACACTGCACAGGCTTTTCCATTTAGTTGATTCTTGTCTCCTGAAGGAAGGTGTTCAGAAGGTGCACTTGGTGGGACTACATCTACATCTACATTTATACTCCGCAAGTCACCCAACGGTGTGTGGCGGAGGGCACTTTACGTGCCACTGTCATTACCTCCCTTTTCTGTTCCAGTCGCGTATGGTTCGCAGGAAGAACGACTGCCGGAAAGCCTCCGTGCGCGCTCGAATCTCTCTCATCTCTCATTTTACATTCGTGATCTCCTTGGGAGGTATAAGTAGGGGGAAGCAATATATTCGATACCTCATCCAGAAATGCACCCTCTCGAAACCTGGCGAGCAAGCTACACCACGATGCAGAGCGCCTCTCTTGCAGAGTCTGCCACTTTAGTTTGCTAAACATCTCTGTAACGCTATCACGGTTACCAAATAACCCTGTGACAAAACGCGCCGCTCTTCTTTGGATCTTCTCTATCTCGTCTGTCAACCCAACCTGGTACGGATCCCACACTGATGAGCAATACTCAAGTATAGGTCGAACGAGTGTTTTGTAAGCCACCTCCTTTGTTGATGGACTACATTTCCTAAGGACTCTCCCAATGAATTTCAACCTGGTACCCACCTTACCAACAATTAATTTTATATGATCATTCCACTTCAAATTGTTCCGCACGCATACTCCCAGATATTTTACAGAAGTAACTGCTACCAATGTTTGTTCCGCTATCATACAATATAGGATCCTTCTTTCTATGTATTCGCAATACATTACATTACATTTGTCTATGTTAAGGGTCAGTTGCCACTCCCTGCACCAAGTGCCTATCCGCTGCAGATCTTCCTGCATTTCGCTACAATTTTCTAATGCTGCAACTTCTCTGTATACAACAGCATCATCCACGAATAGCCGGATGGAACTTCTGACACTATCTGCTAGGTCATTTATATATATTGTGAAAAGCAATGGTCCCATAACACTCCCCTGTGGCATGCCAGAGGTTGCTTTAACGTCTGTAGATGTCTCTCCATTGATAACAACATGCTGTGTTCTGTTTGCTAAAAACTCTTATATCCAGCCACACAGCTGTTCTGATATTCCGTAGGCTCTTACTTTGTTTATCAGGCGACAGTGCGGAACTGTATCGAACGCCTTCCAAAAGTCAAGGAAAATAGCATCTACCTGGGAGCCTGTATCTAATATTTTCTGGGTCTCATGAACAAATAAAGCAAGTTGGGTCTCACACGATCACTGTTTCCGGAATCCATGTTGATTCCTACAGAGTAGTTTCTGGGTTTCCAAAAACGACATGATACGCGAGCAAAAAACATGTTCTAAAATTCTACAACAGATCGATGTCAGAGATATAGGTCTATAGTTTTGCGCATCTGATCGACGACCCTTCTTGAAGACTGGGGCTACCTGTGCTCTTTTCCAATCATTTGGAACCTTCCGTTCCTCTAGAGGCTTGAGGTACACGGCTGTTAGAAGGGGGGCCAAGTTCTTTCGCGTACTCTGTGTAGAAACAAATTGGTATCCCATCAGGTCCAGTGAACTTTCCTCTGTTGAGTGATTCCAGTTGCTTTTCCATTCCTTGGACACTTATTTTGATATCAGCCATTTTTTCGTTTGTGCGAGGATTTAGAGAAGGAACTGCAGTGCGGTCTTCCTCTGTGAAACAGCTTTGGAAAAAGGTGTTTAGTATTTCAGCTTTAAGCGTGTCATCATCTGTTTCAATGATTTTCTGTCAAGTCGGTACATAGAATTTTACTTTCGAATTCACTGAACGCTTCACACATAGCCCTCCTTACACTAACTTTGACATTGTTTAGCTTATGTTTGTCTGAGAGGTTTTAGCTGCGTTTAAACTTGCAGTTAAGCTCTCTTTGCTTTCACAGTAGTTTCCTAACTTTGTTGTTGAACCCATCCCTCACAGTTTTACTCGGCACATACCTGTCTAAAACACATTTTACAATTGTGTTAAACTTTTTCCATAAACACTCAACATTGTCAGCGTTGGAACAGAAATTTTTGTTTTGATCTGTTAGGTTGTCTGAAATCTGCCTTCTATTACTCTTGCTAAACAGATGAACCTTCCTCCCTTTTTTTTTATATTCCTATTAACTTCCATATTCAGGGATGCTGCAACAGCCTTATGATCACTGATTCCCTGTTCTGCACTTAAGGAGTCGAAAAGTTCGGGTCTGTTTGTTATCAGTAGGTCCAAGATGTTATCTCCACGAGTCGGTTCTCTGTTTAATTGCTCGAGGTAATTTTCGGATAGTGCACGCAGTATAATGTCACTCGATCCTCTGTCCCTACCACCCATCCTAAACATCTGAGTGTCCCAGTCTATATCTGGTAAATTGAAATCTCCACCTAAGACTATAATATGCTGAGAAAATTGATGTGAAATGTATTCCAAATTTTCTCTCAGTTGTTCTGCCACTCATGCTGCTGAGTTGGGAGGTCGGTAAAAGGAGCCAATTATTAACCTAGCTCGGTTGTTGAGTGTAACCTCCACCCATAATATTTCACAGGAACTATCCACTTCTACTTCACTACAGGATAAACTACTACTAACAGCGACAAACACGCCACCACCGGTTGTATACAGTCTATCCTTTCTGAACACCGTCTGTGCTTTTGTAAAAATTTCGGCTGAATTTATCTCTGACTTCAGCCAGATTTCTGTACCTATAACGATTTCAGCTTCGGTATTTTCTATCAGCGCTTGAAGTTCCGGTACTTTACCAATGCAGCTGCGACAGTTTACAATTACAATACCAATTGCTGCTTGGTCCCCGCATGTCCTGACATTGCCCCGCACCCTTTGAGGCTGTTCCCCTTTCTGTACTTGTCCGAGGCCATCTAACCTAAAAAACTACCCAGTCCATGCCACACAACCCCTGCTACCCGTGTAGCCGCTTGCTGCGTGTAGTGGACTCCTGACCTATCCAGCGAAACCCGAAACTCCACCACCCTATGGTGCAAGTCGAGGAATCTGCAGCCCACACGGTCACAGAACCGTCTCAGCCTCTGATTCAGACCCTCCCCTCGGCTGTGTACCAAAGGTCCGCAGTCAGTCATGTCGACGATGCTGCAGATGGTGAGCTCTGCTTTCATCCCGCTAGCGAGACTGGCACTCTTCACCAAATCAGATAGCCGCTGGAAGCCAGAGAGGATTTCCTCCAATCCATAGCGACACACATCATTGGTGCCGACATGAGCAACCACCTGCAGATGGGTGCACCCTGTACCCTTCATGGCATCTGGGAGGACCCTTTCCACATCTGGAATGACTCCCCCCGGTATGCACACAGAGTGCACATTGGTTTTCTTCCCCTCTCTTGCTGCCATATCCCTAAGGGGCCCCATTACACACCTGACATTGGAGCTCCCAGCTACCAGTAAGCCCACTCTCTGCGACTGCCCAGATCTTGCAGACTGAGGGGAAACCTCTGGAACAGGACAAGCAGCCATCTCCTGCCGAAGATCAGCATCAGCCGGAGACAGAGCCTGAAACCGGTTCGTCAGACAAACTGGCGAGGCCTTCCGTTCAGCACTCCGGAATGCCTTTCACCCCCGGCCACACCTCGAGATGACCTCCCACTCTACCACAGGTGAGGGATCAGCCTCAATGTGGGCAGTATCCCGGGCAGCCACAGTCGTAGTCCGATCGGGGGATGCGTGGGATGAGCTGGCGATTGGGGGATGCGTGGGATGAGCTGGCCATCCCCGACAAACCCCCATCCAGACCCCCCACAGTGATGTCCATTGGCAACAGTCTCAAGTTGTGTGACCAAAGCCAAGTCTGCCTGAAGCTCGGAGCGAAGGGATGCCAACTCAGCCTGCATCCGAACACAGCAGTTGCAATCCCTATCCATGCTAAAAACTGTTGTGCAAAGCACGTCTGAATTAATCTACAGGGAGCACAAACAAATCGACACAAAATTTAAACGGTTATTAAAATACAAGATTGCCTAGTAAATGCAGTAATGCTGTTTCTTGCGCACTGCTGACACACTGCTTGGCAGCGGAAGGAGACTACGCGATTTTGCTCTATTCAGGTACTAAAGCTCGATGCTACAACTCTCAAATACTATAATATGCCCGAAATTTATGAATTAAACATTGCAAGTACCAAAAACACGCAAAGAAATTAAGAATTAAATTATGTAACAAATGAGTGAGCTAGGAGTATACGACTTTCTGCTGACAGCTGCTTATTCAACAGCGGCAGGGAGCACTGTGCATTATTGTCTTAAAAGATGATGAATTCACCCTTCCCTCTGCTGGATCCACAGGATTGCATGCCTCAGATGTGAACTGATACACTGCTGCCTCCACAATCTTCTATAATGATTGTCAGGTGTCATACAAATCCTGTACTCTTCAATGAAGAGAACCCATTGCCATTAACCCAGGTTCCATTTGAGGTGTTCCTTTGTGCCCTTATTCACATCCTACTATAATGTTTGTAATTGACTTCTTCAGACTATATTAATTGTGTGGAGACGTGTGCATATCCTGTCAACGCCAACAGCACACAATTCTGGTGGATTCTCTGCCTATATATCAAGATTAATTTGTATGTAGCAGTCATTGATTGTTGTTGTTGTTGTTGTTGTTGTTTGCTAGGGGTGACCACTATGAGAAAGATATTCAATGTTTTTAATCTCATGATATTGCTGGAATGCTTGAATGAAATTGCTGTGATGTGCAACAATTCAGGCACTTCCTATACCGACAACCCTTCACGGCTTTATACTGTATTACACGCAAAACCTTCCGGTCAAAATCGAGTACTTGGGGTGGGTGCATGTCACATGTCAGCATGAAAATCCACAGCTAACTGTATCTTGAATGGGTTAAAGACCTTAGTGATCACCTGATTATGCCAAGTGTAGAATTCTAAAATTGTGGGTATGTGTAAGACTGTGCATGTGCAGAAACAGAGGGATGTGTCATCATATGTTGGGCAATCACATGACTTCCATTGTTGATGTAAGTCATGTCAGTGAAGTAGTGTGTATGTCCCAGCTGATGTGTAGAGTCAGCACAGCAAATTAGGCTGACATGGAGGCACCCCAGAATGATAGAGAAGTGCTATTGCCTTTGGACCTCCCATACCACATTGAGAATGAACATGCCCAATTTGTCGGTGTATCAACACAGGGTGTCCTATGTGCCTATGATGTATGTTGTACAACTCAGCAATGGAATGTGGCAGGGCAACAGTGATTGTACAATGATGCTAACCAACATGGTTGAAGATGAATGCCGTGGCTCTTAAATGACAATCAGTTTCAAACCCGACATGAATTACTCTTGTTAGCGAACACAAGTTCATCTCGATCAATGTCCAAGGGAACATTGAAAAAGGAGCTGCATGCAGCTGTCATTTGGAATCGAGTACCTCACGAAAGGATGAGTGCACCAAAGGCCCTGCGAGGTATTTAACTTGCAGTGTGTGAAGCATGTAGTTTAGGCCAGAGGTGGTGATGTGATGTTTTGAATTTGTTGTTCGTATTATGACTTGGCTTTACTCATTCAAGTGAACATGAACCCGATTGCTTATTTCAACATTCTTGGTGATCAGGTGTTGCACTTTCTTCTACATCTCCACGATGAGTATGCTGTGGACACTATCATATTCAAAGATGACAACAGCCATGTTCACAGGGCCACACTCATATATTTCTGCTTTGACAGACACTCAGGCAGCCTAACGGAGCTTGAGTGGCCTATTTAATCACCTACTCTTAATCACATAGAAAGGTGTGGGACTATTTGGAATAGCAGGTGGAACACAGTAGTCATCCTCACAATTTAGTACCTCTGTGGGATCTAATCACCAGTGTCTTCAGCTGGATATTGTGTACCTGAATAAACTTGCAGACAATCTTGTTTGCTGGACTAAGGCAGTGTTATGTGGTGTTAGCATGATGTTTCCTGAGAATTACTAATTTTTTGTCTGTTATGCTTATTAACTGCTCAAGGATGTCCATCCCTCCAATCATTCCTCCAGGACTTGACTTGTTATTTACATTAGAAGGGACACCAGTATAATATTTAGTTACTGCATTCTGCAGTGTGACCACCTAGTTCTCAGAGGCCACAGTTTGATAATATAAGCAAATAGTTATATATAATTTACATACCTTTCATACTCAATGCTTTGTCTCAAAAGTAATTAGTGCCTTCTCCTGAGCATTGTTAAGTTAGTATTGCTATTATGTGTATAATTTGATAGCATTCTGAATAACTCAAAACCTTTTTCATATGTTGGGTTAGCTGTTGAAGGAACAAGTATTAGGAAAGGACAGTTTTTTTATTCATAACTTACTGACAAGCTACCACAGAGATGAGGCTGAGTCATTCACTTAAGGTGACTATAAAATTCCAAAATTCTTAGTTCTTGGCAATGCCATTAAACCATATGGATAATTTTCATGCTTGTTTCTTATGTGTCCTATCTTGGCAAGACTGACTTTTGTATGAATTGCAGCCTTCTGATTGAGACTGTTAATATTAGCCAATAGTTCTTTTTGTGTTAACTCTTTAGCACAAGCTCTTATTATAGAGACAAGTGAAAGCTTTTTACTCTGAAAATACCTCTTCTTTGTATTGTGCCCATTTTCGTATGATGTAGTATGCTTATCTATCATTTCTGAATAAGTATATCACAAAATATACAAACTGAATTAACACTGATAACAGAACAACATAAATGACCACAAGCTGCACTACTCTTCTGGCCAAGAGATGAGCAACTGATTTTGGGTGTGTCTGTAGCACATTTGCAGGGTTCTTCCAGGAAAGCCACTTCCCTGACCAAGAGCACTCCTCGCTCATGAGTTTACTGACAGACTATGCAAAGTTGCAAGTTTGAGTCCACTTCAACCTTTGGTTTTTAAACTGTGTTAACTCGTTGTCTGTTAGACGATGGGACCTCAAACATAATTTGCTTCACTTTTTAATCCACCAGCATAGCAAAAGCTTCCAGAAACATTTCTGCAAAAGAGTTTGAGATCAGAACTGAATAGGCTGAAGAACTTCCTTTTAATGCAGCAATCACAGACCACTGCCCAATGACCACCAGACTCCAGCCAGCATCCACCCATATTATCACATCACATCACATCACACTTTGGGCACTAAATTTTTTTATTATTGCTATTTGATTTTCTGCACTAAGTAACTTTGATATACAGAGTGGACACTGTGCAGCAGCACATCGGTGTGGAGTTTGCTCATGCAGCATATGTTGTGAAGAATACTTAAGTCTGTAAACTACCATCACCGTTAAAAGTTACCTGAAACAGAATTGGGTTGATGTATAAGTTCGTGATTTTTATTTTTGGCGTGTTAGTTCATAGCTCACCGTGAGTGTATTTATAAATTGTCATTTCTTACTTGAAGGTCTAGTACTTGTCTTGCAGTTACATATTGAATTTTGCATATTTGAATCTTATGAATGTTGTTTAAGCATCATAAAATAGAGTCTCAAGTGCAAGAGGGCTAAATTTTATAATGCAGTGTGCACTTTGGATGTAATATAGGGATAAAGGCAGCAGAGGTAGTTAAAATGTGTGCCATAGTTGGATTGATTGTTATCACAGATGTCACATCAGAAAATCATTTTCTCATTTCAGCGACGAGTGTTCAGATGTTAATGGTTTTCCACATTCAGGAAGTCCCACTATAAAACAAATGTGATGAACTGCAATCATTTAACCTTTGTTCAACATTTTTATTCATTGGACAATATTCAGAAGTTGGGTGCAGGAGTACTGCATAGTATAATTCATAGCAACAGATGCTGATGACAATTTGTGATGCCTTTATGTTAACTTCATAAGGAGAAATTAACAGCAGAGCCCTAACAAAAGATCTCGCCTCAAGCTTAGGGCAGTACGAACAGAAAATATGCTGCATCTAGTGGCACAAAAAGGATATTGTGTACTCTGAATTGCTATTCATTGCAGTTGGCATTTGTTGCCAGTAACTGAGATGCCTTTCAGTCATGGTCTAAGAAAAACTACCAAGAAAATTGCATCAACTGTTGCTGCTGCACGATATCACGCCTCTCGTTCTACTGATTTGACGAAAGAACTGCGCAGGAGCTTGTTTGAGAAGTCATCCCTCCTTGCACTTATTTTTCTGATCCACATTGCCATACAAGCCGCCTCGACCAGTCAGCCTGCACGCTATTTGTTCGTTTCTTTTGTCAGTTGACTTGACTGAATCGAGTTATCAAGTAGTTGTACTTCCCTATGTAGCAATGCGCGTTTGCGTCATTGTATTTTATATGTTTGTGTCTGGCCCATAGACAGCTAACAAATATCTTTGGGAAAAGTCACAGCCATTCTAGTGATCTCGATATGTTATTGTGTGTGGCATTTGTTCGAGAAAAGTCACAAATATTCTACCGTTTTCTTGTACAGAGAACCTTATATACATAACATTATAAATACGGACTATTCGCTGAATAGGAAGGTAGTTTACATTCAGAAGCAGAAATATTAAGACTGAAGAATAGGCACACAGAACTCATCATTTAAGGAAGAGAACCGCAACTGCAACTTTTTTATATCATAAGATGGCATTGTCTTGTATATGTATATAGTCACTTTAAATAAAATTTCTTAAACTTTGCATGTTACTTGATTATTTTTTATTACAGTAAAAGTACAGGTAGCTCAAGATATCTTTAGTGCCCACTCCTTGAGGTTTTTCTGTATCCACCACTGATTGAATGACAATGCAAGTAGTAATATTTCCCTTATTCAACAGCAATTTTTAGTGACTAATGTAAAAAATTTGTTTCAGGGAGTTATATGCATGGGATGAAGCCAGGGAAGCAGCCATCTCATCATATAAAGCACATGCTTCCAGCATGATGTATGTGTCTGCTTATACAGTTGGCAAAGATCTCCATCTCAACTGAACTAATAACAAAATGTTTGGGTACTACTTTGGAGCATTTTAATACCTGTTCAGTATATTAAAATCTGTAAACCACTCTGCCAGTGGATTTGATTACATATAATAAATTTAAAAAAAGTAACAACAAAAATCTTTCATGTCCACATTATAAAGCAAAATAAGGTTGTTTGTCACTTAGAGAGATATAAAATTATTTTTAAAAATGATGATGATCTAAAGTAGCTGGTGCACTGATTCATCAGACACAGCATCTGTGACCAGTAAAATAATTTTGAAGGCAAGTTTTGGAAAAGAATGAACCTCATCAGTATTCTGACAGTATGAAAAGGAGAAGAGCATTAATCTGGGAAGATATTTTTATGTGACAGAAGAAAATGCACTGAATGTTTTGAGCTGCAGCCACACTTTGCATTTACAAGCATCCCAGAGCAAGAATATATCTCTAATAAATGTAAGTCAAGTGAATACTGATTCTTCATTATAGTGTTTCACATATTTGATATAGGCCACCTATAAACATAATTTTGTGCTCAAATTCTTTATAATCATTACATGCCATTTCAGAAAGCTTTTTTCAGTGAAAATGTGTACATAACTTATAATAATCAGAAATGAGCCTGCACAGTTTCCTATTGTCCTTCCTGAAAGTCAAAGCTAATCTGGCAGCAGCACAGAAAGAATTAAAATAACCAAGATGTGACAGTGAGTTTAGGAACAAGGTAGGTGAATGAACTGTGGGTCAAGGCTGTCAAATCCAGAAAGATGTTTAGAGATACTGCCAAAATTATGTAGGCAACAAGGAGTTCAGGAAACAAAACAAAAAAGTGCAAGTCAAGGCTAATAGTAGTCAGAACATTAAAAAGATAATGAAGGTCTTCTTGCTAGCAAGAAGCCGATAGAGGGGTATGTCAGAACTAGTAAAGAAGTACCACATATGCTTAAGTGAAGTGCAGGGCTCAGCAATGTCTCCCATGATTTAGATTCTCTGGCAAAAGACCTTAGTTAAGAAGATCATGTAGTAATCTGTAGAAGAAAAGGGAAAAGGAGCACATCACTAAGAGGTGCTTTTTTAATCATTCAGCAAGACTCAATGTCACAGGGAGCACTTTCAAAGATGTCCAGTGCAGCCCTGGACAAAACATCAAGAACCATAAAGTTTTTTCAACCACAGCTGTACAACCCAGAAGCCACACAGAACCATGACATCCAGTCGTGAAAGCTCACATTGTATTAACATTACTGTGAATTGCTATTCACAGTAATGAGAAGAAATTAAAGGAAAGGAAGACTGGGTTTAACGACCCATCTCCATTGAGGTCATTAGAAATGGAGCACAAGCTCGGATTGTGTCAAGAATGGGGAATGAATTGGGTCATGCCATTTCAAAGGAACCATTCTGGGATTTGCCTAGAGCAATTTAGGGAATTATGGAAAACTTAAATCTGGATGGCTGGACATGGGTTTAACCGTCGTCCTCCCAAATTCGAGGTTAGTGTGCTAACCCCTGTGCTACCTTGCTTGGTATGTGAAGAAATTGTACCACTCTTAGGACAATAAGACAAGCCTAAAATGAAGTGTTCTGTTGAACATGTAAATCTAGAGCTTCAAGAGTTACCATACCACATACGGCAAGACCTGCACCTCAGTGTTTGCAGTAAGAGGTTTTTGCACAAGTAATTTCCATATAATAAGAGCACTAGGTGTTTAATTCCTGCCATTTCTAATGATTCCAAGACTTCTTGAGCCTAACAGCTTAAGAAAAAGAGAGCTTTTGCATAGCAATAATGCAATGGAAGAAACTCAGTGGAGAAACAAAGAAACAACAGCTTGGAATGCACAAAGGTAACAATTGTGATGCATTTGGACTTAAAACATAAGAAACCTTTTAAATGAGGAGGATAAGCTTCTGATATTGTTACAGGAAACTGAAAAATATAAAGGTATTTCTATGGATGTTCATTCCATCATAGAACATTATTTGGAAGTCACAGAAATTACACTGATTCACCTAGATGGATACAAGTAGTATACCCTAAATCGAAAATAGTACCATAATGCACTGAACAATTCTTTAAGTGTTGTACTTCAGTAATGAGCTTTGAAACATACAGGATAGAAGTATACAGACTTCCAGTAAGAATTGTTTTAAACCTAGTCAGGTGATTTGATACCATAATATTAAGATTTACAGTATACTACCAATTATTCAGGGTAATGTAGGGCGGAAGATACACAAATAATTGATAAACATAAATCGTCAAGATATTTTCTTACATGTATATTCTTTGTTCAAAAGTTTATGAAGTTTTGCACATAGGTACTGCAGACTGGTTTATTTCTTAAGATAGTCTGTGATGTTGGTCTGCTTCTCAGAGAAGTTAACATTTATTTTGCACAGCATTAATTTTGCTTGCAGCAATAATGTCACTGTTCTGAAACTCCCTCTGAGCCATATAATCTATAAGAGTGTCAACACATTGCAATGCAGTTTATGACTGACAAGGTCACTGTCTTCTTATTTGTTTTGTCAAGAAGCAGCAGTCACAATTTCGGCATCACTCGTGTACTGGGAAGGTTCACGTGTCAATCTTCAGCCACTCATCTTCGAAATCATTCAGAACCTTTGCCAGATTAATAGTTCGTGCAGCTGTTATTTCTTCATCACAGAAACCTGAAAAATCACTTTCTTCTATATCTGGAAGAAATTTTTTACATGATTGAACGAGTGTTGACTTCCTGCCAGGCATCAGAAATCTTGAATATGACATCTAGAACTGTCAACTTTTTCCAGAATACCACTAAATCATCCTCATTAGCCAGCATTCTCTCTAAATGAGCCTGGCAGTAGTGGTTTAGTGATGCAATTGTGCTTTGTTCCACTGGCTGTATAATGGCAGTCACATTAGGAGGTAACAACATAGTTATGATGAGACCATTATCAGAGATGAGAATCTTCTCAATGGGATGTGAAGGGATATTATCAACAATAGAAAAGCACTCTGTGGCAATCCTTTCTCTTCTGGAAACAACTGAACTTGTAATACAAAATGTGAGAGGAACCAGTTTTTAAAATTTCACTATCCATTTATGCTCCTTTTTGGATGTAGTAATACGCAGGCAGATTCTTAGCTATAATATCCTTGAATGCTCTTGGTTTTCTTGACTCTCCAATCACTAGTAGTTTCACTTTTTGGTTCCCAGTAGCATTGGTGGTGCACAAAATTGTAATGCTTTCTTTAAATGACTTATATCCAGGAGCAAGAACTTCGCTCTTGCAAGCGAGTGTTCTGGTTGGTGCACATTTCCAATACAAACAACTTTTGTCTCTGTTATAAGTTTGGTCTGCTGTGGAATTTTCTTCTAGAAATTTGTGGAACTCTTTCCAGAATCAACTGCCACAACATTTGAACTAAGCTGCTGTCCTTGCACAGTAAGTTTGCGAATCTGATTAGCCGTCCAGATGAGGTATTAAATTCTCCTTCTAGCTCTTGAATGGCATGAAAAAAATTAACTTTTTTGGCAAACATTGTGCCTGAATCAATGACACCTTCTGCTTATTATTCCTGAAGCCATTGCAGAGAACGGCATCTAATTCATCAAATGTAGATCTCTTCGTGCATTTTTATGCAGGTAGTCCAGAACTAGAATTGCATTTCCTAACAAAATCCTGTATTTTCTTCTTATACTTTTAGTGCCCCAAATAGTCTGCATTCCTGTACCAAAACCAGGACTTAGTTTTGCAGTAGTTTTCCCGTTCTCAGACCTTTCAAATAATTGCAATTTTTAATGTCAACACATGTTTCTTTTAAATTGCTTTGTTGACACATTCCAATTAACATCAGAAAACTGAGCGTGTTTTCGATTTACACAGAACAGGCTGGCTGATAACCATGGAAATGGTGCTCTGTCATTATGTGGCCGTCGTGTAAACAATGGAAAGGGCAATTATTGTCACGTGGTGGGTTGTTTAGTGCTGTTTGCCAGAGAAAACTATTGCACATCTTTTTTTTTTTTAATGCACAAATAATCAGGAGTAATAGTAGTTGAAGCAACAGTGAAGTGATTGTATGTAGCTATTTCAGTATTGACTTTGTTTTGGATAGTACTATGAAGGATACCTAAAGTTGCTGATATGTCTTTCATTTGTTCCCCTCGATAACGTTCCCAACAAGAGTTTGACTACATAATGCAATAACAAATGGGAATGGTGGCTAAGATCAAAGTATTTTATTCCCGGAACAGAGTTTTAATGAGTTCAGAGGACCAACTCTCATCACGAGCTTTGCACTACGATGACAGATATACCAATTCAACCAAGTGTAAGATGATTCTGAATACAAGTCAGTCCACTTTTTCCATGTAAAACTTTTATTTTTAACATATTCTGGGCAGTCAAAATTAAATTTTTTTTATTGGTATAAAGTGTCTGCTTAGAAATAGTTAATTATACTTATTCCAAATTTATTCCATTGTCTACTTTTTGGTAATAAAGGAATGAATAAAATAAACAAAAAGAAATAGTTTACCTCAGTTTTTATCCTTGCATACTATCTAAGCCAGTCATCTATGGTATCACTATTTTTAATCATCATCATCATCATCATCAGTATCATTATTTCATTTGTAAGCCTACTGGCATTTCTTCCTTCCTGACACTCCTCTGACAGTATGTATTTCCCAAGGGATAAGCAGCACTCTTTGAATCCTTTCATAATACTGGGTGGTTATAATTGAAGCGCAGCCACTCATTGAGGTCCAATGTGGGATGTAATTATCGTATGGCAGTGAAACTTGGTAGATATGCTAATGTGTTAATGTGGAACCAATTTACGCCGCACACAAATTAGTTTCAGTTTTGTCACTGTACACTGTTTCTATGACAGTATGACACCCACGCTGTCATTTTACAAGCCGTGACATGAGTGAAAAGTATGGTTATCAAGAGGAGAGACCATGCACTATTAGTGAAACTGATTTATATGAACGGCAGCAATTAAAGAGTTCCAATAAAAGAGTATCGCCAACTGAAAAGTTCGAGGAGAGACCCAATGTCATTAAATGGTTTAAAGAAGATAACAATGAAATTCAAAAACACCAATGAGCTTGATATGGCACCTGGAAGAGGAAGGTGTCCTATACCAGATGTAGTTATTGACGAGGTTGCTGTTCCTGTAACTGGTCATGCAGCATATGCACCAGGTAATGCTAGTGCTCTTGCAGTGTCATGAGAATTGTCTTCCCATGGTATGAAAACTTTTGGAGTCTGTTTTACACTGGTACACATAGAAGATCCAGACAGTGCAGCAATTGAAACCTCACGATCTGCAGCAACATTATGAATTTGCTCTTCGGTTTCTGGCACAGATCAAAGTTGATGACATGGACCAAGAAATATTCTATGGAGTGATAAGGAACATTTTACGCTACAGTCTGCAATGAATGCACAGAACTGCAGAATCCGGTGTACTGTTAAATCATGTGTTGTGCACGAAGAGTGACCGTGCTCGTCGTGTGCGCCTGTGTGATGTGGACTCACAAGTACCTTTATTCTCGGTGTGTTCTTCTTTAAAGAGAATACACCCATATAGCAAGTCAGGTGTGCCACAACGTCTGCATCTTATCGAGACCTCCTTGTAAGGCATGTGATATCTGCTTTGAAAGAGTCAAACTATGTGGAAAACCACTATTTTCATGAAAGATGGGGCAACACCTCATGCCGCTTGCATGCACCCTTCCATGAACGTGTTCTCTCTATAGGTTTTCCAGATGCATCGCCTGCAAGATCACCTGATCTGAATCCAAGTAACTCTTGACTCTGGTGGTATCTAAATGTATGCATTTACTGAGGACGCATTCGGTCTCTACCATATTTGATGGCCAGTATACATAAACAGGTTACTCAGGTTCCACCAGAACTGTGGCGAGCAATTGTTGATCATTGTTTTAAGATTGCAGCACATTGTCAATGTCTCCAGCATTCATTTTCAACAAATCGTGTAAACAATAGCTAATAATAAAATCAACATTATGCCTTTCTTACTTGTTTGGTCTTTTCTGCCCAAGTCCTGTTTCTAATCCACTACGCTAGAAACATTTCTGTATGCCTTTGTTGCATTCACAGTGCCACATTTGCATCTGGTATCCAAAATTGGAATTATTTTTTTTTTCCCAGCATAAACAAATTCGACATTAATGCATTAGCATATCTAACAAGATTCGCTGCTTTATGATATATATATGGACAAGGTCTGGAGACACTGGAAGGTTTAAGATAGATTATATAATGGTAAGGCAGAGATTTAGGAACTAGGTTTTAAATTGTACGAAATTTCCACAGACAGATGTGGACTCTGACCACAATATATTGGTTATGAACTGTAGATTAAAACTGCAAAAAGGTGCGAATTTAAGAAGATGGGGTTGGGATAAACTGAAAGAACCACAGGTTGTAGAGAGTTTCAGGGAGAGCATTAGGGAACGATTGATGAGAACGGGGGAAAGAAATAGAGTAGAAGAAGAATGTGCAGCTTTGAGAAATGAAATAGTGAAGGCAACGGAGGTTCAAGTAGGTAAAAAAACTAAGACTAGTAAAATTCCTTGGGTAACAGAAGAGGTAATGAATTTAACTGATGAAAGAAGAAAATACAAAAATGCAGTGAATGAAGCAGGCATTGACACGAAGTGCAAAATGGCTACGCAGGGATAGCTGGAGGACGAATATAAGGATGTAAAGGCATATTTTACAAGGGGTAAGATAGGTACTGCCTACAGGAAAATTAAAGAGACCTTTTGAGAAAAGAGTACCACTTGTATGAATATCAAGAGCTCAGATGGAAAACCAGTTCTAAGCAAAGAACAGAAAGCAGAAAGGTGGAAGCAGTATATGGAGGGCCTGCACAAGGGCGATGTACTCGAGGGCAATATTCTAGGCATGGAAGAGGACGTAGGTGAAGATGAAATTGGAGATATGATACTGCATGAAGAATTTGACGGAGCACTGAAAGACCTAAGTCAAAACAAGGTCCCTGGGAGTAGACAACATTCCATTAGAACTACTGATAGCCTTGGGAGAGCCAGCCCTGACAAAACTCTACCATCTGGTGAGCAAGATGTATGAGACAGGCGAAATACCCCTAGACTTCAAGAAGAATATAATAATTCCAATCCCAAAGAAAGCAGGTGTTGACAGGTGTGAAAATTACCGAACTATCAAGTTTCATGGCTGCAATATACTGACACGAATTCTTTACAGACGAATGGAAAAACTGGTAGAAGCCGACCTTGGGGAAGAGCAGTTTGGATTCCGTAGAAATGTTTGAACACATGAGCAGTATTGAGTAGACTTAGAGAAAGCTTTTGACAGTGTTGACTGGAATACTCTCTTTCAAATTCTAAGGGTGGCAAGGGTCAAATACAGGGAGCAAAAGGCTACTTACAATTTGTTCAGAAACCAGATGGCAGTTATAAGAGTCGAGGGACATGAAAGTGAAGCAGTGGTTGGGAAGGGAGCGAGACAGGGTTGTAGCCTATCCCCAATGTTATTCAATCTATATATTGAGCAAGCAGCAGTAAAGGAAGCAAAAGAAAAATTTGGAGTAGGAATTAAAATGCATGGAGAATAAATAAAATCTTTGAGCTTTGCTGACGACATTGTAATTCTCTCAAGAGACAGCAAAGGACCTGGAGCAGTTGAACGGAATGGACAGTGTCTTCAAAAGAGGGTATAAGATGAACATCAACAAAAGCAAAACAAGACTAATGGAATGTAGTCAAATTAAATCAGGTGATGCTGAGGGAATTAGATTATTAAATGAGGCACTCAAAGTAGTAGGTTAGTTTTGCTATTTAGGGGGCAAAATAACTGATGATGGTCCATGTAGAGAGGATATAAAATGTAGTCTGGCAATGGGCAAGAAAAGTGTTACTGAAGAAGAGAAATTTATTAACATCGAGTATAGATTTAAGAGTCAGGAAATCTTAAAGTATTTGGATGGAATGTAGCCATGTACGGATGTGAAACATGGACAATAAGTAGTTCAGACAAGAAGTTAATAGAAGCTTTCAAAATGTGGTGCTAGAGAAACATGCTGAAAATTAGATGGGTAGATCATGCAACTAATGAGAACATACTCAAGAGAATTGGGGAGAAGAGGAATTTGTGGCACAACTTGACTAGAAGAAGTGATCGGTTGGTATGGCATGTTCTGAGGCATCAAGGGATCACCAAGTTAGTATTGGAGGGCAGAGTAGAGGGTAAAAATCATAGAGGGAGACCAAGATATGAATACACTAAGCAGATTAAGAAGGATGCAGTAGTTACCTGGAGATGAAGTAGCTTGCACAAGATAAGAGTAGCACGGAGAGCTGCATCAAACCAGTCTTTGGACTGAAGACCACAACAATATGAGAATTATAGCCCATACTGGACCTCCACATGTAGCTCATCTTTAATTATTACCACCCGGCAGATTCACTTGAGATTCTGTCCCAGTTAGTACTAATCCACTGGCCAAGCTCGGATGCTGACTTGCTGACTATTCTGTAACTCCCCCCCCCCCCCTTTTCCTGGAGAATAGGAATGGCCTTTTCGAAGAAGGCTGTCACTGTTAAGCTGTCATTGATGAGCCTTAAAAGATTTATTCATAACATTACTCGAAGTTGTGAGTCATGCCGACAAGAATTGTAACCAGGTTTGTGGTGTTTTTTGCTGTCAGATCCTGAACCTGTGTGAGATGCCCCAGAAAGAATTCAGCACCAATATTTCCTTTTGTTAAGTGAAAAGCCTGTATTCTGTTTCCAACAATCTTCAACTAGTCTCGCACCATGTTACATATCATCCCTCCATTTTCTTGTCATCTAAAGATAAGCCCTGTAGGATTTAAAGTCATTTACTCTTGTACAAAAAGGTGTACATTATTCAGGAACACACATATTCAATAACTTGCCAGCAGCAATAAAAAGCTTAACAACAAGTGAAATTCAGTTTAAGAGAAGCCTAAAGGATTTATTGGTGGCCAACTCCATCTACTCCATTGATAGATTTCTCAGTAGACCCAACTGATTTGTATATATATATAAATAAAATAGAAAGAAACTTCCACATGGGAAAAATATATTAAAGATTCCAAGACTTACCAAGCGGGAAAGCGCCGGTAGATAGGCACAATGAAGAAAACACACAAACACACACAAAGAATTTCGAGGTTTCGCAACCGGCGGCTGCTTCGTCAGGAAAGATGAAAGGATGTGGGTTTTAAGGGAGAGGGTAAGGAGTCATTCCAATCCCGGGAGAGGAAAGACTTACCTTAGGGGGAAAAAATGATAGGTATATACTCGCGCGCGTGCACACACACACACACACACACACACACACACACACACACACACACACACACACACACACACACACACACACATCCATACATACACAGACACAAGACTTTTTAATATATTTTTCCCATATGTCGAAGGTCTCTCTCTCTCTCTCGTACTTGCACCATGCACGCAGATCCCTCTCCGCATCCAGGAGATCTATTGAGTGCACTCTCTTTCACTGTGTATGTGTGTACTATGAATTTCATTTTTTTTCCAAAAGAACATGCAGGTGCCCACCAAGCACATCCCCTACCCATAAATATTCTATAAAAGAGGAAACACTCCACACTGTATGTCAAAGCAAGCTTGTGTCTGTGTATGTGCGGATGGATATGTGTGTGTGTGCGCGAGTGCACACCTGTCCTTTTTTCTCCCTAAGGTAAGTCTTTCCACTCTCAGGATTGGAATGACTCCTTACCCTCTCCCTTAAAACCCACATCCTTTCGTCTTTCCCTCTCCTTCCCTCTTTCCTGAAGAAGCAATCGTCGGTTGCGAAAGCTAGAAATTCTGTGTGTGTGTTTGTGTGTTATTTTATTGTGCCTGTCTACCGGCGCTTTCCCCGCTTGGTAAGTCTTGGAATCTTTGTTTTTAATATATTTTCCCATGTGGAAGTTTCTTTCTATTTTATTTTAAGGTTCTTTTGCGCATTCTGCAACTCGTGTGACGTAATTGCCTTACTGGCCAAATACATACAGATTTGATAAGGAATGTGCACAGTTCACAATGTGCATAGCTAGTCCCTGTCATTCAACTAGAAGTTTACGTCAGTGCCACCAGGTGGTAGCATACTGTGGTGGACTTTTATCCCTGTTTGCTCGGCATAAATCCCGCTAGATGATAGCACATTCCTAAAATATGCTAATTCACTCATTATATACTGTAGTAAAATTAGATCGGACATCAGTATATGTTAAAGCTGTATTGACACTAAACCTATTTTTTGGGTTTCTGAATGAGTTATAGTATATTAAGTTAAGAATTTTATCATATAGTAATCCATTGGAGGCGCTCAAGAGAAACTTCCCATTGCACTCCCGTCACATTTAGTGGTAAGATGACCCAGCAGATAACCTGTCAAAAACTGAACACAGATGAAGAATGAAAACATGAAGAATGTGTACTGAACTGAGAAAAAAATAGCAAAATCGAAACAGTGAATGGTCCAAGCTTAACAAGTGAAACATTAAGGAAGCTGGAATAGTGATGGTGAATGGTTAAGGGATCACGGTGTTGACCTACAATGTGGACGAGTTGGGTTCAAATCTCGATCTCCCTCATGTTTTTTTTTTTTTTTTTTTTCTCCCCATCCTCTCTTATTACACAACATGGTGAACTGTCCATCGTGTCATAGAAATGTCTGTTCTCTTTCTGTAGTCTTGGCAGTCATCATAATGCACATTGGTTATAGAATGTGAGTCATGTGGTGAGAACATATTACTGCCACAAGTAAATGTGATGAATAGCGAGAACAGGTGAAATACCACACAGACATCTCAAAGAAATGAAAACAACAAAAAAACAGATGTGAACTACACTCCTGGAAATAGAAAAAAGAACACATTGACACCGGTGTGTCAGACCCACCATACTTGCTCCGGACACTGCGAGAGGGCTGTACAAGCAATGATCACACGCTACCACTGTCAGCTCACCATGTCCAATCTCAAAGGTTATGACTGTTATAATATGTATTTAAAGCAAACCTGATTTGCACCCTAATAGTTCCTAATAGTGGCGTTACTAACACCATCTTATTTGACTGGTGCAAAATCTGAAGACATATTGTCTTTCAGATGTAGGAACATGCCTACCAAAAGTCGTATATGTCAAACAACTACTTGTTGGTGTTGTGATCTCTCCCCCCCCCCCCCCTCCCCACACACAATTAGTGTACATTCTCACCCACAATTACTTTACCTTTGAAGGCTTAAACTACAAACAAATCCATGGTACAGCAATAGCCCTAATCTATGCCAAACTATTCATGGGCCATCTAGAGGAATCCTTCCTAACAATCCAAAATCCCAATCTGTCATGGGTGAATTTATTTCCAACTAATAATATGTCCAGTTAATGTGAAATAATGATGTATGATAGAAGTGTTCAGATAAACCTTATTACAATTCCACAAGATTTTTAATAATTCCACCTGGAACAGTTTATCCTAGAATTCACTTACGAAATCTTAGTGACCTTGACCGAGGGTGGGGAAACCCTATCTGCATTCCTTCAGAACCAGAACAACTTCACCATTTGTTTCACCTGGTCCTGCTCAACTAAACAGGCCACTTTCCTCAATGTGACCACCTCAAACAAATTGCAAGTCCATATTTTATAAAGTTTTAGTCTTCAGTTACTTATTTTAAAGTTTACTTGTGTTAATATTTGCTGTAAAAGTAACTTATTAGTGGATTTTCATTAATCTCAATCTTTCTTCCTGTGTTATGGACTTGAGTGGTCTGTAATTTGTGACTGTGCTTACGCCATTCGTCCAAGCCTCACGCCTCAGTAGTGTGTTTACATTTTGCGGCATGAAGCTGCAGCTGTAGTGGTTATAAAGCTGACAAAGTTATTTGCGCACTATAATACAGTTATTAAATGTAATAGTTTTCAGCGGTGTTTCGTGCTATTTGTGGTGAAATAACTATTTAATAAAATTTTGGAAATGTTATCTTCCTGAGTTTTCTGTGCATTGAAGTCATTTATTAAACTTCATGCACTAGTTTTCAGCTGACGTTTCTTATTGTTTCTAGTGAAATATTTCAGTAAAATTTTCATTCAGTGTTTTAACTTCATTGAGTGTTATAGTGGCTGCTTGAATTTTTGGTTTTAGCTAGTAATTTTGTGAAGTTTTGTTGGTATTGGTATTAGCTGTGGTGTAGTAGAAGGTAACATAGATGTAGAGCTTTTTTAAGTAAATGTAAAATTTTACCATGAGTGGGAAGTGTGGGCTCTGTCATAGGTTTGTAAGTAATGGGTTACGGTGTGGGATTTGTTCAAAATCTTTTCATGGGGGGGGGGGGGGGGGGGGGGGAATACAGTGGGGAAGCCAGTGGGCATTCTAGCGAGATCCTCTCCTGGGAATGCAGAATCTGTAGTAGAAATAAGTTGATAGAGGAGCGAGCAGGAGCATAAGATTTGTGCCCTTCAGGTGCAGTTACAATGCCCAAAGGAGGAACTAGATAGGTTGAGGAGCGTGAAGGGTGATGGGGAATGGAAACTGGCAATTGGCAAGAAGGCAGCTAGGAGGAGGAGGTATTCAGACAGTTATACTTTATGTATATGCAATAAATTTGACCAACTGTAAGAGTTGAGTGGAGAGGAGCCTCTTGTAGCTGTAGATGTAGGTAACATGCACCAGTCCTCAGCAGTTAGGAGGCCTAGGTCAGTTGATAAGTCTAACAGAAAGAAGGAGGTTCTGCTGCTACGTAATTCACATGGTAGAGGTGTGGGCCAGCAGTTGCAGGAAGTGTTGGGGAGTGAGTACCAGGCCACAAGCATTGTGAAGCCTAGTGCAAGGTTGGCTCAGGTGACTGACAGCACAGGGGAGTTATGTAGGAATTTCACGAAGAAGGATCAGGTAGTGATAGTGGGTGCACCAGGGAACAGTCTTGATAGGCATGCTGAACATGATGTAGGTGGTGACCTAGTAAAGATAGCTACTCAAACTGGTGGCACTAATGTGCATTTCGTGCAACTGTTTCAGCGTCATGATCGGCCTCATCTTAATGCTGCTGTTAGGCACGTTAACATGGGGTTTGGGGAAGGTGCTGATGGCTGAGGACATGGGACACAGTTCAGTGGTGCCAGTTGGGTCTATCAGTAGGTCTGGTTTCAATAGGGATGGCCTGCACCTCAATAGGTATGGAAAGGGGAGGCTGGCAAAGCTTATAGGTGACAGTGTGGTGGGTGGTGGTGTGATCACTCATGGAAAAATTTCTGTAGTAGTTGGTTTTAGAGCCGCACATTTTTTAGATTGAAGTCAGTTGATAGGTATACCTGCTTAAAGGAAGTCCCTCTAAGGGCTCACCTTCAGAGGATGTCATGTTTCCAAGCAGAGAAGGAATTAGCATATTTCATCAAAATATAAGAGGTATTAGAGATAAAGTTAGTGAACTGCTTATAGATGTTGACTCGGAAATTATTGATATGTTGGAGCACCACTTAAATAATTTGACAAATCGAGACTTCCTTTACCAGGATACAGATTAGGTGGCTGTTTTTCAAGGAGTCCCTTGTGGGGTTGGGGAGTGGCCATGTACGTAACAAACAAACAGTATTCCATTTGAGTCCGGAGACACTGAACAGATATTTGAATATTGTGCAGGGGCACTTGAATTTAGTGAAACTAAACTTCTAATTGTTGTTTAAGAGTCCCCTAACTCTGACTTCAGAGCATTTCTGCTCAAGCAAGAGAGGGTTCTTGATTCACTTTGTAGGAAGTGCCAAAAATTAGTTATATGTGGCGACTTCAATATACATTCCATTTAGGGTGCAGGGGAACAGTAGCACAGTCATAGACAACATTTTTATTCATTCTTCATTACTAGATGGGCATTCTGTTAGTAAAAGGGTGAATGGCCTTTCAGACCATGATGCACAAATTTTAACACTAAAAGGCTTTTGTAGTCAAACAAATGTCACATATAATTACAAACTATGTAGGAAAGTTAATCCAACAGCAATAGAGAGTTTTTTAAACCTTGTCAAGGAAGAAGAGTGGCAGAATGTGTGTAGTGCCAATGACATAGATGATAAATATAATGTTTTCCTTCACACATTTCTCATGTTCTTTGAGAGTTGCTTTCCATTGGAACGTTCGAAAAGGGGCACTAGCAGTAGTAGGCAGCCCGGGTGGATGACTAATGGGATAAGAATGTCATGTAGAACAAAGCGGGAATTATATCAAAATGTTAGGAGTAGTCACAATCAAGCTACAGTAGCCCATTACAAACAGTACTGTAAGGTGCTTTAAAATGTTATTAGGAAGGCAAAGGTTTGGGTTGGGTTGTTTGGAGGAGGAGACCAGACAGTGAGGTCATCGGTCTCATCGAATTAGGGAAGGACGGAGAAGGAAGTTGGCCATGCCCTTTCAAAGAAACCGTCCCAGCATTTGCCTGGAGCAATTTAGGGAAATCACGGAAAACCTAAATCAGGATGGGTGGATGTGGGATTGAACTACTGTCCTCCTGAATGCGAGTGCCACTGTGCCACCTCACTTGGTATAAGGCAAAGAGTATGCGGTATGCACATAGAATAGCTAATTCACAGGATAAAATTAAAACCATATGGCCAGTTGTGAAGTAAGTGTCTAGTCAGCAGCACAAGGTCGTGGTATTTACGTTACTGATATATCAGATATATGAACAGTATTTAACAATCATTTTCTGAGCATTTGTGGTGAATTAAATGAAAATTGACTTTTTACAGGGAATCATATAACTTCCTTGGCAAATTCCTCTGTGATACAGACAAGGGAGAGATTGAGTCAATAATTAAATCACTGAAGGACTCTCATAGATACGATGGAGTGCCTACCAGAATATTAAAATACTGTGCTGCACATGTTACAGGGAATCATATAACTTTCTTGGCAAATTCCTCTGTGATACAGACAAGGGAGAGATTGAGTCAATAATTAAATCACTGAAGGACTTCATGGATACGATGGAGTGCCTACCAGAATATTAAAATACTGTGCTGCACATGTTAGCCCTGCATTTAGCCATATTTGTAATTTTTCCTTTAGGAATGGTCAGTTTCCTGAACGATTAAAGTACTCATTTGTAAAGCTGTTTTATAAAAAGGGAGAAAGGAATAATGTAGATAATTTTAGACCTATTTCTATGCCATCAGTGTTTGCTTAAGCTATTGAAAAGGCTGTGTATGTAAGGACAATATCATTTTATACCACACGATTTGCTGTCAAATGAACAGTTCCGTTTTTGAAATTGTTTAGCAACTGAAAATGCTATATTCTCTTTTCTCTGTGAGGTACTGAATGGATTAAACAAAAGGTTTCAAACGATAGGCATATTTTTTTTATTTAACTAAGGCATTTTATTGTGTTGATCACAAAATATTGCTCCAGAAGTTGGACCATTACAGAATACGGGGAGTAGCTTACATTTGGTTCACCTCTTACTTTAGCAACAGACGGCAAAAGGTCGTTATACACTATGTTGAGAATGGCTATGATGTGGGTCTGAGTGGGGTATGGTCAAGTGGGGGGTGCCCCAGGGATCAGTGTTTGGGACATTCCTGTTCCTTATTTATATAAATGATATGCCCTCTAGTATTACAAGTAACCCTCAAATATTTCTGTTTGCTGATGACACTAGCTTGGTAGTAAAGGATGTGTGCAACATTGGCTTGGCTTCAAATAGTGCAGTTCATGACATAACTTCATGGCTCATAGAAAATAAACTAACGCTAAATTACAGTAAGACTCACTTTTACAGTTTCTAACACAAAATCAACAAAACCTGATGTTTTAATTTCACAGAACGGGCATATGATTAGTGAAACTGAACAGTTCAAATTTCTAGGTGTTCAGGTAGATGGTAAACTGTCGTGGAAAGCCCACATTCAGTATCTTGTTAAAAGACTTAATGGTGCAATTCTTACTATTCGAACGGTGTCTGAAGTGAGTGAGTGTTCAACACGAAAATTAGTCTTCTTTGCTTATTTTCCATTCACTTATGTTGTATGATATTATATTTTGGGATAACTCTTCCCATTCTAAAAGGATATTTTTGGCTCAGAAACGGGCAGTTTGGGCAATAAATGGTGTAAGCTCACGAACCTCTTGTCTACCCCTGTTCATGAGTCTGGGTATTTTGACATTTTAAAAAAAAAAAAAAAAAAAAAAAAAAAGAGGCAATGAGGAGGCAAACCACCACCCACAGACACAGATATGTCTGCCTGTGTGTGTGTGTGTGTGTGTGTGTGTGTGTGTGTGTGTGTCTCCCTTAAAACCCACATCCTTTCGTCTTTCCCTCTCCTTCCCTTTTTCCTGATAAAGCAACCTTGGGTTGCGAAAGCTTGAAATTTGTGTGTGTGTGTTTTTTATTGTGTCTATCTACCAGCACTTTCTCGTTTGGTAAGTCACAGCATCTTTGTTTTTTAATATATTTTTCCTATGTGGAATGTTTCTTTCTATTATATATTTTCCTTACTGCCATTTCTTGGTAGCAATATTAGCTTATTCTCAATAATAAGCAGCTTTCACTCTGTTAATACTCGGCAGGAATCAAACCTGCGTCTTGGATCGGACTTCCTTAAATCTTGGGCAAAAAGGTGTGCAGTATACTGTTGCAGCCATCTTCAATAATCTACCAATCGAATTCAAAAATCTTAGCAGCAACCCACATGCTTTCAAATTGAAACTGAACAGTTTCCTCATGGGTCATTCCTTCTATTCTGTCGAGTAGTTCCTTGAAAAATTAAGCTTATTCTTCTTGTATTGTTGACTTTTTTAGGTTCATAAACATTTTATTTTTATCTCTCATTACTTTTATGTTGTAATTTCATGTACTGACACGTTCCATGACCTTGGAGATTTGCTCCTCAATTTGGTCCTACGTAACTTGATGCGTAAATAAATAAAATAAATAACCTTGTACAGAAATAGACCTCCCGTGCCTTGTCCCTCCAGTCATCTACCACCTCCCACATACAGCCAGCAATAGTGGTCACGCAATGACTCATCATCTTCTCTATATGCTGAGTAGCAATCCATCCCCTTTGTAATATTGTTATCTCATTCTGCACTTTCCCTTGTTAAATTTTAAAATACTGGAAATATGCATAAATTGCTGACACCTGCTCTATACTACATTATTACACATAAGTTTCATATATGAAAAAAATCCACCTGCTGTGACAGCACTCTTGTATAATCACTTATAAGAAACTAATATTCTCTTGCATTAAAAAGAAAACCCTAACTGCCGGAAAAAGCCTTTGCAGGAAAGGGCACTAGTAGTATTATGACACAGATTTTCTGTAACAAAATGTATGTATTATAACTTTTGGTACAATAATGCACACATTGCCAAATATAAACATTACATAGAACTAATTGACTGTAGCCTTTGTTATCTCAAAACATGATCTTCTGGCCAGTCCATTACTTTTGGAAATTGCTGCACTTCCTCTTCAGAATACTTGTCCAAACGCTTTGGTACAGGCCTTATCTGTCTTATCTGGTTGGTAACATTTCCCATGATTTCATCTGGGACATTGTCATCTGGGAATATGTGTAAACGCTGCATTGTATATCTACGCTGAAGGTTTCCCCTCATACTATGATAGACAGCCTTATGCATTATCTGAAAAAGACCAAATGCCATTAAATAAGCAATAAATCTATTTGAATATTATAGATAACAATTCTGAAATTAGGGAAACAGAGATAAGCATTACAATTCACAAACCTGGCTTATACACTCCTGGAAATGGAAAAAAGAACACATTGACACCGGTGTGTCAGACCCACCATACTTGCTCCGGACACTGCGAGTGGGCTGTATAAGCAATGATCACACGCACGGCACAGCGGACACACCAGGAACCGCGGTGTTGGCCGTCGAATGGCGCTAGCTGCGCAGCATTTGTGCACCGCCGCCGTCAGTGTCAGCCAGTTTGCCGTGGCACACAGAGCTCCATCGCAGTCTTTAACACTGGTAGCATGCCGCGACAGCATGGACGTGAACCGTATGTGCAGTTGACGGACTTTGAGCGAGGGCGTATAGTGGGCATGCGGGAGGCCGGGTGGACGTACCGCCGAATTGCTCAACACGTGGGGCGTGAGGTCTCCACAGTACATCGATGTTGTCGCCAGTGGTCGGCGGAAGGTGTACGTGCCTGTCGACCTGGGACCGGACCGCAGCGACACACGGATGCACGCCAAGACCGTAGGATCCTACGCAGTGCCGTAGGGGACCGCACCGCCACTTCCCAGCAAATTAGGGACACTGTTGCTCCTGGGGTATCGGCGAGGACCATTCGCAACCGTCTCCATGAAGCTGGGCTACGGTCCCGCACACCGTTAGGCCGTCTTCCGCTCACACCCCAACATCGTGCAGCCCGCCTCCAGTGGTGTCGCGACAGGCGAGAATGGAGGGACGAATGGAGACGTGTCGTCTTCAGCGATGAGAGTCGCTTCTGCCTTGGTGCCAATGATGGTCGTATGCGTGTTTGGCGCCGTGCAGGTGAGCGCCACAATCAGGACTGCATACGACCGAGGCCAACACCCGGCATCAAGGTGTGGGGAGCGATCTCCTACACTGGCCGTACACCTCTGGTGATCGTCGAGGGGACACTGAATAGTGCACGGTACATCCAAACCGTAATCGTTCTACCATTCCTAGACCGGCAAGGGAACTTGGTGTTCCAACAGGACAATGCACGTCCGCATGTATCCCGTGCCACCCAACGTGCTCTAGAAGGTGTAAGTCAACTACCCTGGCCAGCAAGATCTCCGGATCTGTCCCCCATTGAGCATGTTTGGGACTGGATGAAGCGTCGTCTCACGCGGTCTGCACGTCCAGCACGAACGCTGGTCCAACTGAGGTGCCAGGTGGAAATGGCATGGCAAGCCGTTCCACAGGACTACATCCAGCATCTCTACGATCTTCTCCATGGGAGAATAGCAGCCTGCATTGCTGCGAAAGGTGGATATACACTGTACTAGTGCCGACATTGTGCATGCTCTGTTGCCTGTGTCTATGTGCCTGTGATTCTGTCAGTGTGATCATGTGATGTATCTGACCCCAGGAATGTGTCAATAAAGTTTCCCCTTCCTGGGACAATGAATTCACGGTGTTCTTATTTCAATTTCCAGGAGTGTATATTTGTCTTGCATATTTAACACACATTGCTCAATAGGGAACTTAACAAACCTCAAAACATTTTTTTCTACATTACATTATTTGTAGATGACTATAATCATGTTTCAATCTTAGCAACTGACTTTGTGTAGCAATGTAGGTGTGACTATTCCAACATGAACCTAAGAATAGCAATTGAAACTAAAGATGTTTGGGCTAACAGGCTCAAATAATTTCTTCACATTTCTGTTCAAACTGTTGCCAGATAAAGTTAGGACTATGTTACTGAGAGATAAATTTAAATATTGTTGTACAGTCACATAGTCCATATGATTATCTTGATTCCATATAACCGATTTACAATATCTGACCTTGTACTCAACCTTAAACCCATGGTTAACTTGTGCATGGCAAGAAAATCCTGTATGCTTTCCACATTCCTTCGTGGGTGTGCTGAAAAGTAATCGACTCAGAATTATTATTGTGAGAACTCTTAAAAGCTTTTTAAATACAATCAGTGTTATTAAGAAAAATCTTCGTCATGTCTACTAATTTATTTCTTAATTGTAATCCTTGCGACAAAAACATTTCTCCCAACAAAGGACCAGTTCGTTGATACCATCACTGTAGAACATTTGACTGTTGATGGAGCCAGAACCGCATCTCTGTTTTCGTCACTTTATCACTAACAAAGTTAAGTTCTCAAAGGTGTTCTTTTAAGTTTTGGAAACAGATGAAAATCTAATGTGACCAAGTCATCACTGTATGGACGATGGTCAATGACAGCGAACCAAGGCATTGTATTGTAGCAAATGTCACAGCACCAATTTGTGGTCTGACATTTGTAAGGTGTTCACAAACCTCACTCAGAGACAAAACACAGTTTGTCATCACACAGACAAAACACAGTTTGTCATCACACAGGTCAACAGTAGGCAGAATCAATTGTCAAGCCCTCAAGCGCTAGGTGAGTGCATGTGATAATGTGGGTGAAGCCATGAGCCAGTGAGCAACTCGTGATTTAGTACCAGCTGAGAGTGTCCCCACTGCTGCAGGGAAATATTATACTGAATAGTGACAAGTCATATTACTGACAACCGTTCAAAAGGTTTATGGAGTGTTGTAAACCTATTTTCAAGTTAACCACACATTGGATTGCAGTGAGCATTCTACACGCTAATTAGTGTTACAGTGTGGGATGAAATGTCTAAGTATTGACCTGTGTAGAGATCAACAGTAATCGCTACTGTAGGACAAAACTAGTGTCTGCCTCAAACTGTGTGTAAACAGAATACATTGATCAAACAGTGCAAAGTTGGCACAGATTATTGCAAAAACCCCTCTACAATGTGTTTAACATCGCTGAGCACCTGTATTCTGATTAGAAATTACTCTCAAAGCAACTAAACCCAATTACCATTTATCTATTAAGTCACTGTCACATCACATCAAAATTAAACGTTAGGCCACTATTCACTTATTAACAATCAATGAAATTCAATCAGGAGTGTTTCATGTTCTCATGCTGAAGGATGTGTGTGGAGGAACTTTCTACATTCAAAACTCAATCACAGCATGCTGTTTCTCACACATCAACATAGTTACATTACACACCACCATGTTACATGCTATGATTTGGAGCCCTCTAGTGACAGACAGTTGCAAATACATAGACAGGAAGAATAAAGATTTACAACATTAACAAAATTTGTGTTATTTAAAAAGCTTTAAGAGTTAAAAAAAATGGAGGCATTACTTTCAGCACATTCTTGTACATTTGTAAAGTATTTAATAAAAGGTCAATGTAGTAATTCAGCAAATAATGGCCTGTGATAATAGTAAATTACAGATAAGGTAGACTGTACATCTCTACCTACTTTCTCATGTTTCTCACTTCCTGTATGGGAAGACAGTATGAATTAGCCACAGTCAGTGGACAGCGAGCATATAATGTGAGTTCTGTTCCAACATTAAGCAAAAGGTTGAAGGCCACCATTATAGCAATTTATTGAAGAAGTGATCCTTACAAACATAATCAAGAATTAATAGTATAAAGGCTTTACACCCTGCATATACATATATTTTGTGTGAATCTACAAAGGAAAAATAAACATCAAGGTATATTTATTATTTTATTACTATTTCATACACTGTATTACTACCATTTGAAGTTTTATTCCCATACCCTTTGCAAACACTGCAGTCCCAAATTATTTTTATAATATCTTCCCCATATTTAATCTCCTTTCCAGTGTGATACACAGAAAGTAACTTAATATTGCTGACATGGATCTCACAGGTTCCAAATAAACCATTTGGAATATCTGAACCCGTACTCACTCTATAAGCCATGGTAAAATTATGCAGGGCATTGATTTGAATAGGCTGTGGACCTAATAGCCCACACACCCATAATCACTTGGGAAATGAATTAAATACATTTGAAGCTACTGGATTACCTTTGGAGAAGACAAGATGGTTGCCATAAGGCAACCAAGGTACCATGACAACCTGACATCTCTCAGACACTCTGTATATGAACCTAACACCATTTCTGATTACAGTGGGTATTCACTCCTTTGCAGAATGAAACACCTTCCTCCAGACAGTCAAAAGAAAGAAACGAGACCAGGAAATATGAAGCTCACTGTATGCAACACTGGTGTTTAATACATTAAATGTAATAGAAACTATTGGTGTTACTCAATCCTCCTGCTGAAGTGCTGTTGCAGTGCACAACAAAACAGCTTAAGTTTTGGGCAGTTATTAACTCTTTGGCCATTGAATTTTGTTCTAACTCACTCCTTCTCCTCCAATATTGCATATTTCAAAATCACCATCACCATCAGTGAATTATGTGAACATAACATTTATAGTTCTCATTGGAACTTTCTTTAAATTAAAAGGAAGTTACAATTGATGAACAAGTCGAACAAAAGCAGACCCTTCAACAAATACCAAAAATCATAACCAAATAGCCAATGTTTAAGAAATTTATTGGAAAATGCAAGTAATTTAATCAGATCTGTGGTAATACTGCTCAATTAATAATTAAGTTTCCTACAACTGCAATGAAATAACAGGAAGAGTTATCTGGCAGCAATGAATACAGGCGCAAACATGAGATAAGGCAAATGTTAAGCTTTCAAAACCACAAATACAACAGTGTTGGACCCAATAGCAACAATTCTGGTCAGGATGCCAACTTCACACACTAGTGCCCCATTGGCCCGTGACAAGGTGCTCCAACATGTTATGACATCTAGTGTAATTTCGTCACATGTTCTAAAATGTATCCTCATACCCCTAGCTTCAGCATTGTTGAATTATACACTCTTTATTCCCTTAAAATGAACGCTTCCATCATGCCATAATGGCAGCCCAGTGGTGCAGCTGTGAGACAATCCTAAAGTTGGGACCTGCCACCATAACTACAACCTAATGGTTCAATGGTTAAATCATGTTTTCAAGAACTCTCATAATATACACTCCCTTGCAAGACATTACATATTAATTTATGAAGCACTAACTTCACTTAAATCACATACTCCATCTTATTTTACAAATGCATGTTCCCTACAAGTACAAAGGTGCAAATCCATATACAGAATAATTCTGAGAACCATAATTAACCTATTTTATGGACTATTAAAATGCACTTTTTTCTACGAAAAATTGTCTTCAAAATTCAAGTGCATCTTGTACTCGAAATTAATATAAAAAGTCCAGGGTTTGATTTAAAATTCCTGCCAGTCTTAAAAATAGTCATATGTTCAATGCCATGGCAAACCTACCTAACTGGCAACAATGGCTTCAACTGGCAGCAGCAGTGCACCGATGCAACTAACATGAGTTGCAGGGATTCACAAGCTTGCTAACATGTCTTCCTCCCACCCCGTCACCAAAACCCAGAACACTGTCTAGCCTATGATTCATCATTCCATTCTACAGTGCCAGTGAACTTGATTTGAAAGTGATTTGTGTTATTGGTAACAGTACAATATTTTTGTTAGTAGCTAGTTTTGTAATATAAAAAAATTAATGGTATTCATATGATGCAGACTATAAATTGAAAGTAACAGCATATGCAGAAGAACATGGAAACAAAGCAAGCTGAGTGGCATTTCAAACCTCCACCAACAGAAAAAAAACCATTAACAAGTGGCAGGCTAGTAAAAAAGAACTGAATAAAATGAGGAAGGCTAAATGTGCAAATAGGGGCAAATGGGCTTGCTCGGAACTTTAAAAATACTCAGTACATCCAATTTTCTACTGCAAGGAGTACAGTTCCTTCGATAAATATAACACATCAACAGAAGTCAGTAGCCAGGATACAGCATACCAAGTTTTCGGGTGTACATGTAGATAATTATCTTAAATGGAAAATTCATATTTTGGATCTCCTGAAGTGACTAGGTTCAGCAAATTTTGCAATCAGAATAATTGCTAATTTTGAGGGTATAGAAATTAGCAAGCTAACTTACTTTGCATACTTTCATTCTCTGAAGTCATTGTTGTTGTTGTTGTTGTTGTTGTTGTGGTCTTCAGTCCTGAGACTGGTTTGATGCAGCTCTCCATGCTACTCTATCCTGTGCTTCTTCATCTCCCAGTACCTACTGCAACCTACATCCTTCTGAATCTGCTTAGTATAGTGATCTCTAGGTCTCCCTCTACGATTTTTACCCTCCACAATGCCCTCCAATACTAAATTGGTGATCCCTTGGTGCCTCAGAACATTTCCTACCAACCGATCCCTTCTTCTGGTCAAGTTGTGCCACAAACTTCTCTTATCCCCAATCCGATTCAATACTTCCTCATTAGTTATGTGATCTACCCATCTAATCTTCAGCATTCTTCTGTAGCACCACATTTTGAAAGCTTCTATTCTCTTCTTGTCCAAACTATTTATCGTCCATGATTCACTTCCATACATGGCTACACTCCATACAAATACTTTCAGAAATGACTTCCTGACACTTAAATGTAAACCCGATGTTAACAAATTTCTCTTCTTCAGAAACGCTTTCCTTCCCATTGCCAGTCTACATTTTATATCCTCTCTACTTCGACCATCATCAGTTATTTTGCTCCCCAAATAGCAAAACTCCCTTACTACTTTAAGTGTCTCACTTCCTAATCTAATACCCTCAGCATCACCCGAGTTAATTCGACTACATTCTATTATCCTCATTTTGCTTTCGTTGATGATCATCTTATATCTTCCTTTCAAGACTCTATCCATTCCGTTCAACTGCTCTTCCAAGTCCTTTGCTGTCTCTGACACAATTACGATGTCATCGGCGAAACCTCAAAGTTTTTATTTCTTCTCCATGGACTTTAAAACCTACTCCGAATTTTTCTTTTGTTTCCTTTACTGCTTGCTCAATATACAGATTGAATAACATCGGGGAGAGGCTACAACCCTGTCTCACTCCTTTCCCAACCACTGCTTCCCTTTCATTCCCCTCGACTCTTATAACTGCCATCTGGTTTCTGTACAAATTGTAAATAGCCTTTCGCTCTCTGTATTTTACCCCTGCCACCTTCAGAATTTGAAACAGAGTATTCCAGTCAACAATGTCAAAAGCTTTCTCTAAGTCTACAAATTATAGAAACGTAGGTTTGCCCTTCCTTAATCTAGCTTCTAAGATAAGTCGCAAGGTCAGTATTGCCTCACATGTTCCAACATTTCTACGGGATCCAAACTGATCTTCCCCGAGGTCGGCTTCTACTAGTTTTTCCATTTGTCTGTAAAGAATTCGCGTTAGTATTTTGCAGCTGTGACTTATTAAACTGATAGTTCGGTAATTTTCACATCTGTCCGCACCTGCTTTCTTTAGGATTGGAATTACTATATTCTTCTGGAAGTCTGAGGGTATTTCGCCTGTCTCGTACATCTTGCTCACCAGCTGGTAGAGTTTTGTCATGACTGGCTCTCCCAAGGCCGTCAGTAGTTCTAATGGAATGTTGTCTACTCCCGGGGCCTTGTTTAGACTCAGGTCTTTCAGTGCTCTGTCAAACTCTTCACGCAGTATCTTGTCTCCCATTTTGTCTTCATCTACATCCTCTTCCCTTTCAATAATATTGTCTTCAAGTACATCACCCTTGTATAGACCCTTTATATACTCCTTCCACCTTTCTGCTTTCCCTTCTTTGCTTAGGACTGGGTTTCCATCTGAGCACTTGATACTCATACATGTGGTCCTCTTTTCTCCAAAGGTCTCTTTAATTTTCCTTTAGGCAATATCTATCTAACCCCTAGTGAGATAAGCCTCTACATCCTTACATTTGTCCTCTAGCCATCCCTACTTAGCCATTTTGCACTTCCTGTCGATCTCATTTTTGAGACGTTTGTATTCCTTTTTGCCTGCTTCATTTACTGCATTTTTATATTTTCTCCTTTCATCAATTAAATTCAATATTTCTTCTGTTACCTAAGGATTTCTACTAGCCCTCGTCTTTTTACCAACTTGATCCTCTGCTGCCTTCACTACTTCATCCCTCAAAGCTACCCATTCTTCTTCTATTGTATTTCTTTCCCCTAATCCTGTCAATTGCTCCCTTATGCTCTCCTTGAAACTCTGTACAACCTCTGGTTCTTTTAGTTTAGCCAGGTCCCATCTCCTTAAATTCCCACCTTTTTGCAGTTTCTTCAGTTTTAATCTACAGTTCATAACTAATAGATTGTGGTCAGAGTCCACATCTGCCCCTGGAAATGTCTTACAATTTAAAACCTGGTTCCTAAATCTCTGTCTTACCATTATATAATCTATCTGAAACCTGTCAGTATCTCCAGGCTCCTTCCATGTACACAGCCTTCTTTTATGATTCTTGAACCAAGTGTTAGCTATGATTAAGTTTTGCTCTGTGCAAAATTTTACCAGGCGGCTTCCTCTTTCATTTCTTTGCCCCAGTCCATATTCACCTACTATGTTTCCTTCTCTCCCTTTTCCTACTACCGAATTCCAGTCACCCATGACTATTAAATTTTCATCACCCTTCACTATCTGAATAATTTCTTTTATTTGATCATACATTTCTTCAATTTCTTCGTCATCTGCAGAGCTAGTTGGCATATAAACTTGTACTACTGTAATAGGTGTGGGCTTCGTGCTTACCCGCATTCCAATTTTCTTATTCATTATTAAACCTACTCCTGCATTACCCCTATTTGATTTTGTGTTTATAACCCTGTAGTCACCTGACCAGAAGTCTTGTTCCTCCTGCCACCAAACTTCACTATTTCCCACTATATCTAACTTTAACCTATCCATTTCCCTTTTTAAATTTTCTAACCTACCTGCCCAATTAAGGGATCTGACATTCCACGCTCCGATCCATAGAATGCCAGTTTTCTTTCTCCTGATAATGACATCCTCTTGAGTAGTCCCCGCCCGGAGATCCGAATGGGGGACTATTTTACCACCGAAATATTTTATCCAAGAGGACGCCATCATCATTTAATCATACAGTAAAGCTGCATGCCCTCGGGAAAAATTACGGCTGCAGTTTCCCCTTGCTTTCAGCCGTTTGCAGTACCAGCACAGCAAGGCTGTTTTGGTTATTGTTACAAGGCCAGATCAGTCAATCATCCAGACTGTTGCCCCTGCAGCTACTGAAAAGGCTGCTGCCCCTCTTCAGGAACCACACGTTTGTCTGGCCTCTCAACAGATACCCCTCCGTTGTGGTTGCACCTACGGTACGGCCATCTGTATCGCTGAGGCGCGCAAGCCTCCCCACCAACGGCAAGGCCCATGGTCATGGGGGGGCTCTGAAGTCATACGGAATATTATAAATTATTACTTGAAGTCATACGGAATAATATTTTGGGGTAACTCAAGACTTGGGCAAAAAGTATTCGCTGCTCAAAAGACAGTGGTTAGAATAATGTGTGGGGCTCATAGTCACACATCTTGTAGGCATCTCTTTAAAAGGATAGGAATTCTTACAACAGCCCCACAGTACATTTAATCAATAATGAAATTTGTTCTCAACAACATGGATCAGTTTAAACATTCATGATTATAACACCAGAAGAAAGAAAGACTTACACTATCCTCTACTTAACCTATCTTTGGCACAGAAAGGAGTAAAATATGCTGCTGTAAAACTTTTCGATAAATTACCAGATGAAATAGAAAGTCTGATAGACAGGTATAAATCTATAGGTATAATATTTTATGCCATTTAAGGGCTTGGGATAGGTAACAAAAATTTTAAGCTTTTTTAAAAAAAAAAAAAAAAAGGAGAAGGAGAAGAAGAAGAACCCTTCATTCATGTGTGCATTTCTCATGCACTCAACACGTTCCACATCATAATGGTTACCGTGAGATTGATCAATGGGGCACGTAAGTAACCAATAGAGGACTGAATGCAAAATGGCTAAAACTAGAAGATGAAGTACTGAAATGGATTCAAAATTATTCAAATACACACTTGCAAAACAGCGCTACAGTGGAACATAACAGACTTTAAGGGTGAGGTTGGTTGGTGCTATAGGTTTATGAAGTGCCATGGACGGAGCACGCAAACCAAAATTAAAATATCTCAGAAAATGCCACAAGAGTACGAAGAGAAAATATTATCTTATCATCGCTTTATTATTCAACATCGAAACAAAATCAGTGTGGAACTAAACCAAACCGCTAATATGGATGCAACTCATTTGACATTTGATGTGCTGAGTAACATAATTGTTCTCATGAAAGATGCTAAAACTGTAACTATAAAAACAAGTGGACCTGAACAAATGCACTACACTGTTGTCATTTCATGTTGTGCTGATGGCATTAAACTTAATCCTATGTTCATTTTCAAGCGCAAAACAGTGACAAAACCTTCTGAAATACTGCCAAGTGTCGTCGTTCACATACATGACAAGGGTTGGATGGATGAGACTGTTACAAAGGTACGGATTAACAGAGTGTAGGAAAGAAGTGAATGTGCTTTATTGAAGAAGAGTTCTCTTCTTCTGTTAGATCAGTTTAGTAGTCATTTGGGGGGGAGGGGGGGACCTGTGAAAGAGAAACTGAAACAGAGAAATATAGATTTTGCCGTTATTCCAAGAGGACTTACTTCACAACTGCAACCTCTTGATGTCTCGATAAATAAATCATTTAAAGTGTATATGAGAGAGGAATGGAACAAATGGGTGATGAATTGACTCTGAAGGGAGCTTTAAAACGACCTACAATCAATCGAGTGTGTCAGTGGATAAAACAGTCATGGTCTAGAGTGAGATAAGATATTGTTGTTAAATCATTCAAGAAGTGCAGCATAAGTAATGCTCTAGCTGGCACTGAAGACCATCTCATATATGAAGAGGATAACAATGGCGAGGAAGAGGAAAGTTTGGATGATGATTTTCAGGGATTTTAAAGATCAGTTCGGTTTTATAAACTTAATTTTTTTTTTTTAGTCTGACTATGCAATCTAATAAAAAAATTATAAAAATGTTACTATTTTCAAAACATTGTTTATAATATTCTGTTTACTTTCTCTCACCTTAACACTGACCCCATGTTCTTGATCCTGGAGAGCATCCATCCTTAATCCTTCAGCAGTCACACTTACTTGTACCTTCCCATCTCTTTTGCTGGATAAAGGAGAGCATGATTTTGAAAGCCAACAATTGTTGCCTTTTTTATTTCTGTATGTACCTACTGCCTCTTCAATAGAGCATAATTCCATTTTCTACCCTGGGTGATGTATGCCTCTTCATTAATGATCAACCAATTTGTTATTTTGTCCTATAATAGCTGGTATGTCATTGCCTTCCTCTGATCTGAGCAGCAATTCAGCCAGCTAATTGTAAGATGACCACCAATGCAACCTACAATCCAAATCACAACACACCTCCAATTTTTTCAGTCCCTGAAGCACTGCCAAAGGCTAAAGTGCAAGCCACAATAAGAGAGAGAAACTATCCTAAAAGCACCACTGACCCAGGCATCAACCTTCAGATTCTAAAACTAAATAACTTTAGACATCACAAAAATATACATAATGCAAAGTGTCATACTTCTGGATAATAACATATAAGTAGACAACTGTAATGTCAAAACATTCGAAACTAGAGCACAGATGACCGTCTTAAGCTTGTAAACTTCTCTACTTTATGTTTATAAATGCTGATGAAAAACCCAGAAATCTTCTTTCCATATTCAAGAACGTAACGAAAGGGACTGTGAAAAACTATGTGCCACATTCTTCCAGTCTCATAATTTAAATTATGTATCCACTAAAAACAAAGCACAAAGTTAATTACCATCGTTGGATCCTTGTTATGAAGTTCCCATGCCAGTGTCCATGAAGCTCCACCTGGATACCCTGTATGATGAAAATAAGCTCTCTTCTGCCACTCATTTCCTGGCAGTGCAATATCTTTGCTATTTATAACAACAACATGATCACCACAGTCATCTGAAAGGGAAGACACAAGCATAAATTCTGTTCCAATGAAAAGTCTGTGGAAGGTGGAATCTAATTTATGTACATATCAACTTTAAAAGAAGATACTTCCTTTAACATTAATTCTAACAAAATTGTAATTATATAAGAACAATTATTAATAATAAAACTGACCAAATCAGGGTTTAGTGGGTAAGCATCAAAACCTGCCCACTCCTTTTCCCTCATTCCGCAGGTGGGAAGATGCAAATATAGAGTTTGTTATTGTAAATGATAATAGCATAGTGTCCCTGACATAATTATTTGTGTTAAACAGACTGAGGACTTATTCTTACATACATAGTCTACATAAGATGCCCTCATTTCCTCCTCCGTCCTCCCTCTTCAATTCCTACACTGACATATTACTGTCACACTAAATGTCTTTTAAAAAATGAGAAACGTGAAAGGTGAGCTCACGGCAACTAGAGCTCCAATCCATTTCACATTTAGAATACGACTGCAGCTTGTGGATACATTCTGTTTCTTTAAAACTCACATTTGATTCAATGTTTCTCTTATGATCAGAAATGGATTTGATTAAAATTTAATTTTGTAGCTTAAAATTGTTACATTAATTAAGTTCTTGTACCAAAGCAGCTTTTGGTTCCATAGAGTTCAGGTAAATTGTCCACTTCTGGTAAAAAATCATCTCTTCAATTTACATAACTTTTTGCACCTCATTTCATTCGTCATGAGGAGGCAGGTTTTGGTTCCAAAACAGTTTCATAATAAATTGATAACCTAACCATTGCAGTTCATTGATGAGTGTCTGGCATCCTCTGTTAAGCAAGGCAGGTGTTTGATTGTGGCCTGCTGCCTCTTCAGGACACTGGTAACATCATGCGGGAGATGCAGGCAAACAATTCAATAACAACATAAGCACACCGCAATGTTGTCAACTGGGCCTCCTGCAGCCACCACAGTAACACATGGTGCCAGCTTCACCACTAACAGTGTGATAGTTGCTGCAATTAGTGTTGCCACTGTGGACACCAATTATCTATACATAGGTCATATGCCCACTGATCACTGTGGCAGAACTCTTCTGCTGGGTGACTATTAACGATGCCACCCAGCCGATAGGACCCGATTCGCATCTGGGGTCACTCCAGGCCATGTACAAGTCTTCACTCTGCATTTTTTGTCTGAGTTTTCCACACTGGACCTAAAGCCAGTCACAGCTGTGTGCAAATCACTGTCACTCTCGGATTATGCCAGACATTGTCACGACCTGTCCAAAGGAGCCACCTCTGCAGACTGTCCGCAGCAGCCATGTTGCCTCCGAGCGGCTACAAGCTTCCGCCTCACTAGGACCTTCTCCATGACCATCCTCAAGCCATACCGCTATCCACAAATACGGTCACACCAACATTGCATTTGCAAGACCTCCCACAATACAATCTCAGTGACTATTGTTGCAACAGAACTTAGTGGTGCATATGCAAGTCCAAATGACTTGTTTTATTGTATTTGGTTTTTGAGTATAACTGAAGCTCATTTATTCTTGCTACCTGGGGCGCATTAATTAGTGTGGCTCTCTTGGCCATGAAACAACAGTAAGCACACACATGTAAGTATTAACAGAAGCCAATTTGTGATGTGGATTTGCTGGAAATTTTACTACATTTGGATCCTTCAGTTCAAACTTTGCAGTACACAAGAATCCCTAACCATTCTGAATTGTTCCTAATATTTAGGTAAAATCAATAACTTCCCAATCAAGAGTAAATATCCAGAATTAACTTTTTACTCTGCATGCCAGGAAGTTTCAAGAATAAATGTGACTGTATTAAGGGTCTGTTCTCCTCAGTCAGTCTATAATATAAGTGATCTTTTTTTGGAAAAAAGTAATGAAGCAATCAATGTAAATCTCTTTGCATATTGTATATTGATTCAGGGAAACTTAAAAAAAAAAGAAAAAGAAAAAAAAATCAGTCATCACTAAGCCCCCTACCTGGGGAGCTAAAGTTGCTCTATTCAGAACGACGCATGTCCGTGATGGAAGTCCTGTGGTCTGCAAATCCATTCTGGGGGGGGGGGGGGGGAGAAAAAAAAAAAACAATCAATTTTCTTAATCTGTAGGGTATTGCACAGTTCTTTGTAATTTGACAAAATAATAAAACAATGGATGTTGAAACAAAGATGTTTCGTTGTGTTTTTTGGGCATTTTCTTGTAATAACTAATGAATAAATTAAAATAAAAAAAACCAGCCTATTACTACTTGTGGACATGCCTAAGGAGTAATTCAGCCAAATTTCAGAACGCTGTCTTCATTAGTGTGTCTGTAGTCCATTCTGTCAGCTTGAGATAAACTGTATCTCAAGCTGATAAAATGGATTGCAGCCACACTAATAAGATGGCTTTCTGAAATTTGGCTGAATTATTCCTCAGGCATGTCCACAAGCAGTGATGATCTATTTTTTATTTTAATTTATTTTTTAGTTATTGCAAAAGAGAGAAAAAACACAACAAAACTACATCTTTGTTCCAAATGTCTGACATTTTATTTTGTCAAATTTCAAAAAAGTGTGCTATTATTATGTGCGCAATACCCTATAGATTAAGAAAACTGTTTGTTTTTGGATTTCACATGAGATTTGCAGACTGCTGAACTTCCGTCATGGACACACCTCATATTGGACAGAGAAACTTTAACTGCCCGGATGAGGGGCTTAATAACAACTGAATTTCTTTAAAACAAATCAGAAAATCTTATCCAAGAACATTAAGTGTTAACAACAATGTCTTTAGACACAGAGAATAAGCTCATATTGGTCAATATGAGTACGATTTTGACCATACCATTTTGAAAGAATTATTCTGGCTTCCACTTGAATTGAGTAACAGAATTTATGAAACATGTATCCATCCAAGAACCCTCTTAAGGCCATTTCTATTTGCAAATGACAAATCCACACAAAAAAGTAATGTAGACATTAACAACTTCTTGTTGGACATCAACCAATGAAAGTGATTTTTTTTTTGGGGGGGGGGGGGGGGGGGGTGCAAAAACAACTAGGGTCATATGTGCCCACATCAAAACTATAGAGCATGAAGACAGACAGGAGTTAAAAATGACCACAAGTCAATGCCAATCGACGAAGGAGAAGACAGCTAAAAACAGGAACGTCGAGAAAGGTCTATAAAATACACCATAGAGAAACAGAGGTCCAGAAATAAAAATTAAATGGCTTTCACCATATTGCTACAACGGATAAAAAGAAAAACACAGTTGACAGCCCACACGACAAACCCAAGCAGGAACGTAAACAGTTAAAAAATGGGCATTCCTTCAGGAAAAAGTTGGGCGCAACGTGCACAAAGTGGTGGGGGAGCACCACTTAACAAATGGCGATGGCTAAAACGGCAGTGCCCAATATGCAACCTAATTAAAATCATCTCCTCACAGAGGCAAAGCCAAGAGGAGGTCACATCCAAATCATTGCGAGAGGATTAATAATCTGCACCTTATTCCCATGAATGGAGGACCAACAGTGATGCCAAGATGACACCACCTCCTGACAGACGGCAATGCAGATATCAACGGAGGGATAATAGGAACTACTGGGCTGAGGTACGAGACTGCAACCTTGGCAGCAGTGTCGGCAGCCTTGTTTCCTGGCAGACTAACATGACCAGAAACTCAGATAAACATCACAGTGGCTCCATCACAAGTGAACAAGTGACAGTTTTCCTGGACACGTTGCACTAAGGATTGGGCAGTGTACAGTGTACAGAGGCTTTGAAGGGCACTAAGAGATTCTGAGCAGAGGACACAACTGAAAAGCCTGTGTCGCCGGATGTAATCCGTGGCCTGATACGGGGCAAAGAGCTCTGCTGTAAATACTGAGCAGTGTGCCAGAAGCTAATACCGAAAAATGTCAGTGCCAATGATGAAGCCACACCATGGTCAGTCTGAGAGCCATCAGTGTACACGAAGGTACTACAGCAAAGTTCCATGTGAAGATCGTGAAACCAAAGGTGACAGAGCGAGTCCTTAGGAAGTGAGTGAAGGCCAAGGTGAACACGGGCCGCCACGCAAAGACTAGGTGGTGCAGGGTTCACACCCACCAGGAAAGTTGCAGGCAGCGTGAAGTTAAGCTGCTGGAGCAAGAGCTGAAAGCGAACTCCAGGAAGTAACAGAGAAGAGGGACGTGCCCCATACTGGCAACCAGAGGAGTCATCAAAGGAAGAGGCATAGAGTGAGTGGCCACACATGGCAAATAAATGGCATGCATACCTGCTGAGGAGAAAGTCACGGTGGTAGGACAATGGTAGTTCAGCAGCTTCTGCATACAGACTCTCAACTGGGCTAGTGTAAAAGGTGCCAGTGGCCAAAAGGATGCCACGATGATGGATAGAATTGAGATGGCTTAAGAGGGACAGACATGCAGATTCATAAACAAAGCACCCATAGCCTAGTTTCAAACAGACGGAGGAGGGTAGTTCGATCTGCACCCCACGAAGTACCATTGAGGACATTTAGAACATTGAGGGACGTGTACAGTAGCTGCCAGGTAAGACATGTGGAAGGACTGAGTGAGTTTCCTATCAAGCATGAGCCTCAGGAATTTCGTAGTTTCAATGAACGGAAGAGCAACAGGCTCAAGATGTGAAGATGGTGGGAGAAACCAATTGCGCTCCCAAAAAAACAAATGGTTTTGTCAATGGAAAAATGAAAGCCACTGTCAATGCTCCTGAAGACACTTCTCAATAAGAAAGGTCCATCGAGAACTGCAGTAGAGGGCTAAATCATCAACAAAAAGGGAGCCAGAGATGCCCAACAGGAGACAGGCCATTATATGGTTAATGGCAATAGCAAAGAGGATGACGCTCAGCGTGGAACCCTGAAGCACAGCATTTTGCCTGGTGTCCAACAAGGCAGAACCCACATGGACCTTGAAAATACTGTCTTTTAAAAATTCCTCAAGGCAGGTAGCCATGGAAGCCCCAAATGTAGAGAGTACAGAGGATACCAGTCCTCCAACATGTCTTGTACACTTTCTTCAAATCAGAAAACACAGCCACCGTCTGGGATATCCGCAGAAAACCATTCATGATATGGGTGGAAAAACTTACGAGATGGTCAACTGCAGAACAGTGCGCCTGAAGCCACACTTTACAATGTTGCTGGTAAATTGCGAGAATCAAGCCACCATACCAGCCAGGTACGAATCATACTTTTCATCACCTTGCAAACACAGTTGGTAAAAGAAATGGGGCAGTAGCTAGAGGGAAGTTGTTTGTCCTTACCGGGCTTAGGTATGGGTATGACAGTGGCTTCATGCCAGCATCTGGGAAACGTGCCCTCTGCCCAGATGCAGTTGTATGTGTTAAGCAGAAAGTGCTCACCCACCAGTGAAAGGTGCTGCAAAATCTGAATGTGAACAGCATCTGGCCCTGAAGTAGAGGATCAGGATGAAGTGAGAGCACAATCTAGCTCCCTCATAGTACAGGCAGCATTATAGCACTCATGATTCTGAGAAAACAAGGGTATCGGCTGAGCCGCCTCCACTTATTTCTGATGGAGGAAGGCAGGGTGATAGTGGGAAGAGCTCGAAATTTCCGCAAAATGGCAGCCCAAGGTGTTGGGGATAGCAATAGGGTCCACAATGACATTGTCTGCTACTGTTAGGCCAGAAATCGGGGAATTGAGCCTCGTCCCAGTGAGCCGTTGGAGCTTGGCCCACATTACAGAGGAGGGGGTGGAACTGTTAAAAGAACTAGTGAATGAAATCCAGCTAACTTTTTTGCTATCCCGAGGAACACAATGACATGGTGCATGCATCTTTTTATAATGAAAGCAGTTTGTCATCCTAGGATGATGGTTAAAAATGTAGAGAGCACATCTCCGTGCACGAATTGCATCACAGCATGCCTCAGTCCGCCGAGCGACGGGATACGGAGTGGTAAAAAGGAAGTGCAAGGAACAGAATATCCTGCAGGGGTAAGGATAACGTTTGTTAGATATTGCACCTGGTCATCACAACTGGAGAGGAGTGAAACTGCCAGTTGGCCTTAGTAAGCTGACATTTGGGTGTGGACACAGGTGGGGTAGGAGTCAACAAAAGAATAGCACACGGGAAATGGTCGCTTTAGTAGGTGTCAGAAAGAACGGAACACTCAAAACGATGGGCAAGCGAGACGATGGTCAAGGTGGGCAGTGCAGGATACGTCCAAAAGGAAATTGGTGTACAAAGAGTCTGAAAGGAAAGTGAGTGCTCCTACGTTAAGGCAGAGCACGTTAAGTTGATTAAGAAGTCAGCCAAGAGGTTCTGACAGGCTCTGGTAGAACCCCAAAGGGGATGGTGCATATTCAACTCAATGAGCAGCAGAAATGGAGGAGGTAGCTGCCTAGTAAGCTGGAGGAAGTCTACCCTGGTGACATCAAATGATGGGGAGATACAAATGGTACACTGGGAAAAGGTCAAGAGAGGAAGGAAAAAGCGAACTGCAACAGCTTCAAGACGGGTAGTCAGGAAGATGGGTTGACTATGAATGTAATCCCGTATGAGCAGCATGATTCCCCCACGAGATGGAATGCCGACCTCGGGGGGAAGGTCAAAATGGTTCGGGAAGAAATGGAAAAGCCCAAATTGCTCATGAGGACACAATTTTGTTTCCTGAAGGTACAATACAAATGGACACTGACTCTAAAAGCAACCATAAATCCTATTTGTTGGATCGAAGGCCACAAACATTATATTGGAGGAGAGTCATGATGAGGAAAAAATGAAGGGGTGTCATCTCGGCAGCTGATGAGAGCCAGCCGGCAAAGACTCACTGCTACAGGGCACAGAGGCAGGAGGATCCTGCTCCATGAGGTCCACAAAAGCATCGACTTTCTTGTGCAGTTGGCCTGTGGAGCCCAACGCAGAAAAATGGTCGGTGGTGTGCACTGGTGACATGGAGGCCAGCCAGGCAAAGGTATCACGTGGCGACACCACCGAAGAGGAGCTTTGAGTCTATGAAGAAGACCGTTTGCCTTTGTTGGGCTTCTTTGAGCCTTTCTGGTTAGCAGAGGAAGACTCACATGTTGGTTGGCTGGAGGGACGCAGGAAGTCTTCACGGGAGTATTCCTTCTGTTCTTTCTGGCCTGTCAGTTGTGTAGCTGGTGAGGCGAGAGTTTGATGGCTTGTTGCACAGCTGGACGAGGGGATGGCAATGCTACCATGACACTGAACGATTTCACAACCTCGAAGCTTCATGGAGCAATACATAGCAACAACAGCACTGTAAGTGCAAATGGTAGTATGCAAGGTTTGTGACTAGCCAATAACTAGCGAGTGACCCTGTAAGGAACTTTTTCCTTTACCTAGATCTCCTGGACAGTTTGCTCATATACACTCCTGGAAATTGAAATAAGAACACCGTGAATTCATTGTCCCAGGAAGGGGAAACTTTATTGACACATTCCTGGGGTCAGATACATCACATGATCACACTGACAGAACCACAGGCACATAGACACAGGCAACAGTGCATGCACTATGTCGGCACTGGTACAGTGTATATCCACCTTTCGCAGCAATGCAGGCTGCTATTCTCCCATGGAGACGAACGTAGAGATGCTGGATGTAGTCCTGTGGAATGGCTTGCCATGCCATTTCCACCTGGCGCCTCAGCTGGACCAGCGTTCGTGCTGGACGTGCAGACCGCGTGAGACGCGCTTTCATCCAGTCCCAAACATGCTCAATGGGGGACAGATCTGGAGATCTTGCTGGCCAGGGTAGTTGACTTACACCTTCTAGAGCACGTTGGGTGGCACGGGATAAATGCGGACGTGCATTGTCCTGTTGGAACAGCAAGTTCCCTCGCCGGTCTAGGAATGGTAGAACGATGGGTTCGATGACGGTTTGGATGTACCGTGCACTATTCAGTGTCCCCTCGACGATCACCAGAGGTGTACGGCCAGTGTAGGAGATCGCTCCCCACATCATGATGCCGGGTGTTGGCCATGTGTGCCTCGGTCGTATGCAGTCCTGATTGTGGCGCTCACCTGCACGGCGCCAAACACGCATACGACCATCATTGGCACCAAGGCAGAAGCGAGTCTCATCGCTGAAGACGACACGCCTCCATTCGTCCCTCCATTCACGCCTGTCGCGACACCACTGGAGGCGGGCTGCACGATGTTGGGGCATGAGCGGAAGACGGCCTAACGGTGTGCGGGACCGTAGCCCAGCTTCATGGAGACGGTTGCGAATGGTCCTCGCCGATACCCCAGGAGCAATAGTGTCCCTAATTTGCTGGGAAGTGGCGGTGCGGTCCCCTATGGCACTGCGTAGGATCCTACGGTCTTGGCGTGCATCCGTGCGTCGCTGCGGTCCGGTCCCAGGTCGACGGGCACGTGCACCTTTCACCGACCACTGGCGACAACATCGATGTACTGTGGAGACCTCACGCCCAACGTGTTGTGCAATTCGGCTGTACGTACACCCGGCCTCCCGCATGCCCACTATACGCCCTCGCTCAAAGTCCGTCAGCTGCACATACGGTTCACGTCCACGCTGTCGCGGCATGCTACCAGTGTTAAAGACTGCGGTGGAGCTCCGTATGCCACGGCAAACTGGCTGACACTGACGGCGGCGGTGCACAAATGCTGCGCAGCTAGCGCCATTCGACGGCCAACACCGCGGTTCCTGGTGTGTCCGCTGTGCCGTGCGTGTGATCATTGCTTATACAGCCCTCTCGCAGTGTCCGTAGCAAGTATGGCGGGTCTGACACACCGGTGTCAATGTGTTCTTTTTTCCATTTCCAGGAGTGTAGATATATGGGACAATCTCAAGAGGCGGCAGCATCATCAGCATTGCAGTTGATACAGTGCAGAGAAGGAAGCGGACAATCACCCTAGTGTGCATTCGAGACAGGAGGGGTTTGAAAGTTAACTGTCTTCTTTAAGAAAGAGGTTTATTACAATTCAGCGAGAAAGTAAGTGCTTGTAGAGCATGTCACGCTATTAGCATCTCCAAGAGGGAAGAATACAATACTCTGCAATCCAATGAATGATTGTCAGTAAACCTCCATCTATGATTTTATCTCTGTAGTCGTTTTGCAAGCTGCAAGTTGGAGAAAGTAATGTGTAACACTACTTTTCCCAGAACACATGGTCTTGAAATTTCAACAGTAAATGACTTTATGGTGCATTAAGTTTCTCCTGTAACATCAATCAATAGAGGTCATGGAGTGCTTCTATAACACTCTCATCCAAACTATACAACACCGTGACAAAAGACACCACTCTTCGTGGATATATGCTCTCTCTCTCTCTCTCTCTCTCTCTCTCTCTCTCTCTCTCTCTCTCTCTCTCTCTCTCTCTCCCCACTTCCTATTAATAAAACTTGGTAAGGGTCCCAGACTGGTGAGCAATACTCAGTAATCAATTAGAGAAGTGTTTTGTAAACCCCCACGTTTTTGGATGGATTACATTTCCTCAAGAGTCTTCCAAACAATCTCAGCCAAGCGTATGCTTTTCCTAAAATTAATCTGATGTGGTCATTCCATTTTAGGTTACTCCTAGATACTTTACAGCAGTTACTATTTTCAGTGATTTGTCACCAACAGTTGTATTTCTTTGCTTATTTAGGCTGAACATGTTATTTTCATTTACGTCCAGGGTCAACTGCCGCCCTGCAGGTGTTCCTGTAACTTACTATAGTCTTCTGGCATTTTTTCTTTCCTGCAAACACCTGCACTGTCTGTGATTAGCATCATGGAGTTTCTAATGTTATCCATTTACTCATTCATATATATATATATATATATATATATATATATATATATATATATATACAGGGTGTTTCACAATTCATGTTACACAATTCTAGATGTTCGAGATGGGACTTAGTAGCTCATTTTACACAGAAACCCATGTTCAGAAACAGTTCGTTTCCATGATACAAGAAAAACAAGAGCTACTCAGTCGAACACTAGATGTTTGTTACATAGTTCGCCTGTTATCGTAGGATACCCACATTCACAAATGGCATTAAGACACAATGTCCACCTTTTCCATCTGCCTTGTTTTCATGCTTGCTGGTGATGTTTCAGCTGACATTAGGTGACTTTCACTGCAGTAACAGGATGCCTGAGTAAATGTTCGCAGAGTACACTGATATGCTGTTAATTTATGGTGAAGCTTGCCGCAATGGAATATAAGCTCATCTGTACCATGAGTAGAATCCAAATTGTATGACTCCATCTCATCCCAAGTTAGCCAGAGTATAACAATGGCTGCAGGAAAGTGGAAATTTAACAAGCGACAGAAGAACTGTGGTGCTCCAAGAAAGCAGTGCACTGTAGTAATGGAAGAGGAAGTGCTTCATCAAGTGGAAGAGAACCCATCAACAAGCACTTAAGCCACTGTTTGTGACTTGCATGTGTCTTAATCATCTGCTGGCATGTTTTGCAAGAACAGCAACTCCACACTTATCATCTCTACAAGGTACATGCCGTGCTCCCAGTGGATTTTGTGCCACATGTCATTTTCTGTACTTGGTTTTCACACTACTGTGTGGAGTTTCCTCAGTTTCCAAGGCAAAGTTTGTACACCGATAAAGCACATTTCAACAGGGAAAGTGTTCTGAACACTCGAAATAGCCACATTTGGGATTAAGAAAAACCCATACCCACATGTATATGAAGATTTCAGCACACCTTCAGCATCAATGTCTGGGCAGGTATCTGCAATGGTCATGTGACTGGGCCTCCCAACCTAACAAGTGTCATGTACTTGATATTCCTGCAAAAAGTGCTCGCAGAATTTTTGGAAGACGTTCTATTGGACATTTCAGCATGAACTGTAGTTCCTGCATGATGGGCATGGCAGTACATTTTTCGGTTCACATCCAAAAACACCTGAACATTTTCCACGGGGACAGGTGGAATGATTGAGGTGGACCATATGTTTGGCCACCAAGACTCCCAGATTTAATCCCTCGGTACTTTTTCTTGTGGGGTCACATGAAGAGTTTTGTTTATGCGACCCCTGTCTAATCTGAGGAAGAACTGGTTGTACAGATTATGGCTGTGGCAGAAGTGATTAACCATACACTATGCATGTTGGGCAGAGTTTATGTGAACATATTGCGCAGATACACTGTGCGCTCTGAACCTGGCGGTTGTCCTATCAAACAGCTGGTGTAGAATCACAGTGAATAGGAGTGAAATCTAAACATCTTTTTTTCCTTGTAACATGGAAACTAACTGTTTCCAGACATGGTTTCCTAAGCGAAACTTGATCTATTAAGTCCCCTCTGCAACCTCTTGGAAGTGTGTAACATTAACTGTGAAAGAACCTGTATATTGTAAACCAAAAGAACACTATCATGCTTGTTTTGGGTATTCCTTAAATTCATTACATCTGTTAAGCTGAGTTTCCCAGGACCTGCGTTTGTTGGATTGATGTTTATTTTTATAGAGAAGATTTTCTCATTGGTCAAAAATGTCATAATGTGAGAGCACATAATATATTCCATAATGCTATGACACATACAGAGCTACACAGGGTCTTTCGGTAAGAGCATGCAAAAATGTAACAGGATATAGAGAATGGTCTGCTGAATAATTTAAGGTAGGGAATGTGGGACTGGAGAAACCACGTTAGGGAAATATGGAAGGAAACTTGTCTACCATTTTGTCTAGCATTACTGTTTTCCAGCTTATTTACAACTAACATGCATACAAGTTTACATCTACTGTGCTGTTTATTTGCATGTGCATTCTTTAGTTCCTACAAGGAGACAATGAGGATGAGCCTAATTACTAGGAAATCATGAGGCAGGTTTTGTTTACTTTACTTTACTCTGTTGTATCATGTTTATGTTGTTCCATGACAGAACAACTATGACTCAATGACAGATCCATTCATTACTCTTTGCTACTCACAGAAAACATACAATACCGTACAATGGAGGATTACCGGTACAGTTTCACAGAACTCACTGACATGCACCTTGCGCGTGGGGAAGTATGTTGCAACACTCTTGCTGCTGAAAGGCTGTACAGGGAATGATTTCCTAACAGGCATTATTCATCTTGATAAGTGTTTATTCATCTTGATAAGTGTTTATTTCTCTTGATCGATGGTGAGACTGGTTCATTGAAAAGAAGAAAAGAGGGACCTGACAACATGAGGACCGTTTGCACTTGGGTCAGTGCATTTCAAATCACCCAGACAATGTAGCTCAACATTTTTTATTTTTCTGAAATTTTTTATCGGGTGTTTCCTATAGATTGTCACAAAATACTGCTTGAAAAAAATCATAAGCCATACTTTTTTTATGGCAGACATTTTTAAACTGGCAGTTGGGCATATTTTAATGGAAAATGAAGTTTGCAGAAAGTTTAATTGACAAGTTATTTTAAAAGATATCTGAATAATTGAAAAAACCAGTGGGTTTGGTACAAAATGAATTTCAGGTATACATTTTTTAAAAAATTTCCATCTTGCACGAGAATCAGTCAACCTATTTCTGCAAAGACTCGCAAAAAATGATTAATTGTTACTTTTTAAGACCATAAATTTTTATGAAGGAAGAGAGGATCACTAATAATATGTTATTTCTGTGTATATTACTTACTTAATTAGCTGCAGTATAAGTTTTAGACCTAAGAATGCACTCCTGTTTTTCTAGATCTTTTCAAAAATGGCCAAAAACCTTTTAACTTGAATTTTCACAGGTCAGTTGGGTCATTCCATGTCAGTTCAACCAGGGGCTCCAGCTCATAGTCTCAGATTTGACTGAAATTCAGCACACTAATTCTACCATGTGTGGAACACTCGTGTACACAGTATTAGTTTCCCCTGCCAATTAGTTCCAGAAATATGATTTGTGAAAGAAGGTGGTGTGACCCGGAAATTGCAACTCGCATCTGGCAATCTATCTTTAGACCCAACGTCTGGTCTTAATAACTTTGGAACTTTTCTACAAAGTCCAGTGAAATTTTTACAACCCAGTAACATCCATTTAGAGAACACACTCCATGAATCAAAACACCAACAACATAATTCTGAGGGAAAATAAAAAAATTCCAAAATGTGATTTAAAAAATGTAATATGTTGAAAGGTACATATTGTAGGAGCCCTCTATGCCAAATATAATTCACTCAAAAAGGGTATAAATTTTTTTGTGGTAAGCTTAATGTGGCCTAATCACACACAGAACTCATCATGCCCATGTCAGTTACACAAACAGAGTTACATGCACACAAAAATAAAAAAAATTCAAAAATTACCTGAAAAACATGGATTTTCGAAGGGTGGTAGCACAAAAGGGACAAGTAGTATCCAAGCCAAATTTCACACACTGCATAAGTAGACCATAATGATATATATCTAAAACTTTCAGCATGTTATTGCAAGACATCTGTGTACAAAGGAAGTTGACAGATGTATTTGGTGATGTGGCCATTGTTCCACAACACAATTTTGTAAAAACATATCGTAAACTGTTCTACCTCTTCTTATCCTCTCCCACAACTGTTTAATCACTAAGCAACAACATATAGACAGGTTAACACAACCTATCATTAATGTTTACCGCACCTTAACTGCTAAAAACCAGTTGATTGTGCTTCGAACAGAAGTTTTTGCAAGATTTTCCTATTAGTATAAAGAACATTCTGTACAATTTCCACTTGTTTTCATTCAGTCCCTTTTTAGAAACTGAACTGTGAAAATTTACGTTAAAAGGTTTTTGGACATTTTTGAAAAGCTCTAGAAAAACAGGAGTGCTTTCTCAGGACTAAAACTTGTACTGGAGCTATTATGTAAGCAATCAACAAAGAAACAATGTATTATTAGTGAGTCTCTCTTCCTTCGTAAAAATTTATGGTCTTGAAAAGTAAGAACTAATAAATTTTTTCCGAGTCTTTACAGAAAGAGTTTGCCTGACTCTCTTACATGATAGAAAAATTAGAAAAATGTATGCCTAAAGTTCATGTCATGCTAAACACACTGGTTTTTGAATTATTCTGATATCTTTCAAAATTAACTTAGCAATTAAACTCTCCGCAAACCTCATTTTCCATTATAAAATGTCTGCCAGAAAAAAAACTATGGCTTATAAAGTTTTTCAAGCAGTGTTTTGTGATTGTCTACACATATGGTACACATGATTTTAAAAAAAATCAGGAAAATAAAAAATGTTAGCAAAAAATTTTATTTATATTGGATGATCTGAAATGGATTGACCCACACTCGATTTTGAAGAGGAGGTGCTGGAACATACAGTACTCGTTGTATTGCATGTGAAATGGGCACTGCACATACTTGCCTGTGGCAAGTACTCTAAGAACAATAATTATACCCATATCACCCACAACGAGTCGATGCAATGTGACTGACTTCGCACCATGGGTCACATTGTGGCAGTGGTTGCTCCAACAATGGACTGATCGACCATATTTCCTCCAAATTGTGCTGTTTACTGATGAGGTATTATTTGATCGTGGTGGTATTTCGAACAGCAGGAATAGCTATGTTTGGCATGAGGAAAACCCTCATGCTGCAGTAGAGCCACACCATCAAGTACATTTTGATGTGAACGTCTGGGCTGGCATTGTAGTTAACAATCTCACTGGGCCTTATCTTCTACTGGGCCATCTGAATGGCCACCTGTACTTGAGGTTTGTTCAAAAGAGTTCTACCTGAGTTGTTGGACAATGCATCCTTCACTGTGCATGCGATGATGTGGATACAACACAATAGTGCAATGCCTCACTTCCGTGTGGATGTTCGCACCCATCTCAATGTTGTATTTCTTCGTCATTAGATTGGAAGGGGAGGCTCTATTCCACAGCCTGCAAGGTCACCTGAACTGAATCCTCTTAATTATTTCCTATAGGGATATCTTAAGTCATTTGTGTACAAGATCCCAGTGGATACGGAGATGGAATTAGTTGCCAGAATTGTAGCTGTCTGTGATGCAATTTTAAACACATCAGGGATATTTGTCAGGGTGCATCAGAATCTTGTTTGCTGATGTCATGCTTACATTGAGGCTGATGGCCACCAATTTCAGCACATTTTGTAAGATACAGTACACATGGTATGTTCATTGCGTCAATGATACTATTTGAACTTAACTGTAACTAATGTAAAGAAAAAAGTACACAGTAATGTGATTTTATTAAAATTATCTCCTTAAGCTGGCTTCTCTAACCCCAGGTTCCTACCTCAAACTGTTCAGTAGAACATCATCTATGTTCTGTTAAATTTTTGCATGCTCTTTCAGAAACACCCTGCATAATTAAGTGCATCTGTCCAATGGCCTGTTCCAAAATGGGAATGACATACACTTCTCTCCAACCACTTGGCACTCTCTGTTGCTCCAGAAACTATGACAGACTGCTGCTAGAAGGGAACCAAGTTCTTTTGCATGATCCCTGTAGAATCCTGCACATACCTGCTCCACATGTCTTTCCACTATCAAGCGATTTTAGTTGCTTTTTTATTTGAATCTCAATATCTTCCATTTTGGCATTCATGAGATGATTGAAAGGAGGCAACCATTACCATCTTCCCTGGAGAAACTTTCATTATTTTGGCCTTCTATCTGTCATATTCTGCTTCACTGGTGGATTATTTTGATCCACTGACAGACTTTGAGGACCAAAATTTCTTAGCAGTTTTGACTTAACAGTCAAATTTGTTATAAGTCGATAGTGCATCAAAAATACATAACATTTGTGTGGTTCTTGACATCTGCATGATCCTCAAGCATGTGAAGCCAGCAGAACTAACTGCTTTGTTAGACACTGTTGATACATTATGATTACATTGTCCCTCAAGTCTCTCCAGGCTCTTCAAGCTCTGACCGTTACCCCCCCACCCCCTTTTAAAAAAAAAAAAAAAAAAAAAAAAATCACTGTTGTACTCTGCCTTCATTGTGTTCCTTTCTACGAGAATCAAACATTCCAACACACCAACAGCAAGTAGGCAAAACTGGAAGCTTCCTTCTTCTGGTTATTTTTATATCTATCACTTACACATAACTCTATTGCAGCCCAATATCATTTACAAACATTTTGACTGAGATTCAGCAGCAGCTTTTACCTCAACTGATTAATGTATAACTTCACTTGTTCCACACTTGTGAGGGCACTCTTTCATGATGATATTTACAGTACATGATGTGTGACTGAATGAATACGTTAATCCAGAGTAGTGTGCAAGTAATGAAATAAAAGATTAAACCAAAAACAGTAGTTCCCATAGTTTGGTCTTTCATTCTGGTATACATATCTGTACCACATAACAACTTGTCATTACAAAACAACACTAAAATTACTTACTCATAGGATGATATATTGGCTTATTCAGACCACAGAGATATTTTTTGATTATCTGGGCAGATTCAAATGGGTTCTGCCATGTAGCATCAAAAACATGCCACACACGTGCGAATGTGGCCCACTGCTGTAAATGTAAGAAAAAAAAAACAGTTTATTCACCTTTAATTTTCTATTTGGACTGTATTTAAAAGTACTGTTTTCATTACCCTGGTGACTTATTAAAATTTAGGTTGTATTATCAAGGAATAATGTTATGCCTAAAGTTCTGTGCTCTGGAGTGGCAGATATTTACATAGTCTGTTCATTTAAATGTGTTTAAAATTTTCCACATTTACTGTTTAGAAAAATATAAGTACTTTGAACATTTTACAGTTAGTGATACAGAGAGCTGTTAATGGTAATTAATAATTGGCTTTTGATTATGTGTACTGGAGCAGGAAAGGAAATTTAGAAGTTAACACCTTGACTGTGGTTAAAAATCCGAAAAACTGGAAGTCAACAAAGAAGTGAACATTGTCCATGAAAGCTTGCATTATACAAAAACCTTTTATCATTACTATTACACTATGTTATACAGCTTCTAAGAAAACTGTACACATCATCTTTCTCAAATATCTATAGGGAGAGAATCAAATATTAGTATTCTTAGAACACCAGTGAAGTACATAAAAAATCCATCATGGCTGAAAAGGAATAACCCATGCCAACTACTGCGAATACACATGTCAATGGAAAAATGTCTGAAGCCTTTTTATTTATAAGCTGAGAAGGAGATTACAATATCTGTACTATAACCAACATCACATAACTACTGAAAGTAAAAGTCTTCTGATTTGTTATGCCATGTAATTTTTCTATAACACAACGTTCTTTGAACCAACTCAAATTAATCAGCACAATACACAGTATTCATCATCTGCGCAATCCCCCCCCCCCCTGCCCCCCCATTATTAAGAGTCACTCTTTCAAATCAACATACACTGATGAAAAACAGCTGTTGCTAGATATGCACTTCCACAAAGAGATCTGTGGTGAGAAACTGTTTCATTTGGGGTCAACCAATGCTTCAATCCGTGACATAACAACAATGTGGTGTGTGACATCATATATTGGAGATGTGTTTGAAAATTGACATGCAAGTATAGAGCACTCTGAAGGATGTGTCACTTGCGGTTGCACACTCTTGCAGTAAATATCAAGATCAGGAAAGTTACTGGGCTTGTTGTTATTTGTAAAAAGTTGCTGCTTGTGTTAGTTGTATGATGGATCCAATACTACAGTTTAACAGCCTTATTTTGACAGGCTAGATGCGTAATACGCTAAGCACAGCAACTTTCAAAGGAAAGTGTGGTATATTGAAAGAACATATTAAATGTAAAAAATGCGAAAACTACAGTGGCTCCTTCTCGTAGCAGTGATGGTTTTATGTGGGGCTGTTAAGGGGACAACTTGGAAAGATCATTTCGGTAGGGAATCTGCTTCGAAAAAATAAGGGCAGGTGTACTAGCAATGTTGTTTATTTGACTATTCTCTTTCTTATTGCACATCTGAGTTGTTTTGTGCCCATGAAACAAATGTCATCTTGATTGGTTGGCTATGGAAGAGTGGGACATTTTATATTTCAAAGTACTTCCCAACGGATGTGGTTTATTTGGAAAGGAGTGTTTCTAATTTTTTTTATACAATTTCAGTTTGCCTTGTATTTGGTGTAGGAAAATGAATATTGGGCACTGTCTGAAAATTTATCGTTTTTAAGGGGGCAGAGATTATTCAATTTTTATGTTGCTGTCTGTCTACTGCCTGTTTTGTTTTTTGCTAGACACGGTCTTTTTTTATGACTGAGTTTTTTAAGTAGCCTAAGTGTACTATTAAGATGGGTGATTCCATGAAAAGCAGTAACCATACGTTTATTTTATAAAAAAAATATGCGTGTGCTATAAACTGTGTTAAAGCATAATGAAATATATAATAGCAGTGTCCTACACAGAAATTTCCATTTTATCAGTTGGCAGCAATAGGTTAAAGATGGCTACCCATCACTCAATTTGTGTATGCTGAATTAGTAAATCTTCAAGTAGTACAACTGCATACCTGTGGTGCGATACACAGAAAGTGGTTCTAGTTTCTGAAAATAGCAAGTATAAATATACTCAGCATGCATATTTTATTAACACATTTATAGCTTATAACCATATAATTTTGAGTTCAATTACACAAAATCAGCTGTCCTGCAACTGACAAAAATAATGTTACGGTTCAATCTTCATCCCGGAAAAAATGTTCAAAATGAGGGTTGCTCTCTTTCATAAGATAGGAGTGGAACTAATGACATATGACTGATATGGTTCAATTGTGTGTTCACTATAGTTATATAAGTCTTAATTTCACTTTTGTCCCACACGTGACACCATATGCATATCAACATATGGAAAGGATACTAATTTTACTTAAATAATGCTATAAGAGTATGAATTTACTACTTTCTATCCATATTTAGCTTCCGCCACAGGCAAATAATGTAATTTAAGATGTTCATAGGTCTAATTTGGTTTATGTTTTGACAGAAACAGCATCTCAACCAAAACAAATGTCCACAAGTGCAGCCAGAATGAGAAAAATGAGAAGTCATAACAAAGAAAAAAATCCACAGATTTAGAAAGAAGAAAAATAAAAGCATAAATTAAGTTAAAAAACATTCAAAAGAATACAGATGTCCTCAGACATTCGCCAAGGCTTTACCAAAACCTACCCGGGCACTTTCCACAACCCTTAGAAAAAGATAGCTGTACTTGAAGGACTGGCTAAGAAAACTGGCCAGGCTCTTGCACATGTAATGCACAAGAAAATGTCCACTTATTAAAATAAAGATTATTTCCAAATTGCCAAGTTCTTCTTCTCCATGATATTGTATACATGTGTCCAGGGATGATAGACTGTATGTGTGATTGGAAAGAAACAAATTTTGCAGGAATATTATCTGATAATGTTTTTATGAGAGGCCCTCCAGATCTTTATGGAAGAATATAACATAGATTTACATATAGGCTTTTCAAGTTCTGCTTCTTGGTATCATAGAATGTTCAACTTTTGAAGTTTATTCATCTGGGCCAATGCAAGTGTAAGATTCCTGAGAATTTCATTTTGAAGTTGAAGAGTTAGCAATGTCACTTCAGTGATGACTCCTGGAATTTTCACTTGAGTGATACTGCTTTAAATTCTAATTGTAGGCAAAACAAATTTCCACATGCAGTTTCTGGAGTAAACTTATGGCGTCAAGTGAGCCTGAAATGCAATAAAAAGGAGAAAAGAAGATACTGGGAAGTCTCAGCTCCTCTGTAACGATGGGTATCTGGGAGAATTGTCTTAATGGTTCATAGAACAATTCTCTAAAATTCTGCAGCACGTGAACATCAAAGGCATTCAGCATACAGACTCTGACAGAGATATAAGAATACAAAGTGAGAAGGTAGGTTCTGCTATGTTATACTCTTGTGAGTATCAAAATGAGATTCAAGGTGCACGGTAATCTAGAAGAAATGTTCTTTTATTACTGCAGTTAAATTCTACAAGGGAAAATGTAAAACTTATTTGCTACTGTATGATCAAATACTCCTCAGAAGGACAAAGAAACAATATTTGTCTCTCTGAATATACTGTATAATACAATTTGCCAAAATAAATTTGAAGCTGATTCTGAAGAGGTGGTGGTGAGGGCCCATCCTCAGAATTTAAAAAAATTGATTCACAGTTACACTTCTTGATTTTTTGTTTGCAAAGCATTCCAAGAAATTTACTTGGAAATATTTTGCCACTTCACATGGAGAAGGTGTTGCAGATAGAGTGGGTAGCAATGCAAAGCATCTTGTATGAAGCTGTTGCAGATAGAGTGGGTGGAAATGCAAAGCATCTTGTATGCCAGAAGAGCATGGCCCAAGGAGAGGAAGTAACCATTGTTCAGTCTGCCAAGAATTTCTACAAACTTGCACCTGAAGTTTTCAAAAATACTACCATACTCTGTATGGATCAGGAGATGTTAAGCTAAACACTGAACAAGAGAAACCTTGGAGAAACATTCCCAAAATTCCAGGAAAATCACAGTTTCATGTGACTGAAATAGATGAAGAAGTAATACTTTGTACAAATAGTACCTTAGATGATGATGCAAGTTTCTCTTTCATGCACAATCAATATGACACTTGGTCTGTTGGAGATTGTGTAATTGAGTCATACAATGGACAAAAATATCTTGGACAGATCCATAAAACTGACTCCGAGTGATCAAGATAACAGTTATGCACAAAGCTGGCCCAGGTACCTTCAAATGGCCAGTTCTCCCTGACAGCATTTATTACAATGATATTGAAATTCTGAAGAAGATTACAATGCTACAAATTGTAAACAACCATGGACGTTACTGTTGTACAGAATACATTTAATTGCCACTGTTTTATATTATCTGCTTTCATTTCATATTAAACTTTACTTTTAAATGTAGCCTTCTGTTTATGTTGGAATCTTTATTAAATAAATCTGTTAAGACAGGTGACATTGTTTTCAAAACTGTATTCTACAACTTCCTTCCTCACTATGTCACACACAAGTTGCATAAGCAATACATATGTAGTCTTGGAATACAGTTAACATTTCATAACATTAATACTTGTTCCTTAGATCATGAATACGATATTTCGCAATGATGTGGTGCGTGACAGTTTAACGTAAGTTTTCTTTACAAAATACCTTTTATCAGTTACTACTTCACCTCTAAGAATTCGTCCTTCGAGTAGGAGTTGTCAGTCAGAAATTCTCTTAATTTGTTTTTAAATGTTGGTTGGCTATCACTCAGACTTTTAATGGTATTTGGCAAATGACCAAAGATTTTTGTGGCAGCATAATTCACCTCTTTCTGTGCCAAAGTCAGATGTAACCCATAATAGTGAATATAATCCTTTCTTCTAGTGTTGTAGTAAAAACTTTACTATTATTTTTGAATTAGGTTGGGTTATTAATAATAAATTTCATAATTGGATTTGTGTGTTGCAAAGGTGTGAACATCCCAAGTTCCTGAAATAAATGTCTGCAAAGTGATCTTGGATGGGCTTCAGCTTTTATTCTGATTACACACTTTTGGGTAATGAATACTTTTTCTCTTAATGATGAATTACCTCAAAATATGATGCCATAAGAAAGCAGTGAATGACAACAGACATATTTAACTAATTTACTAATACGTTTATCACCAAAATTAGCAATAATCCTAATTGCATACGTAGCTGAACTTAGCCATTTCAGCATATCATCAATGTGTTTTTTCCAATTCAATTTTTCATCAATGCACACACCCAGAAATTTTGAATATTCTGCCTTAGCAACAGACTTCTGCTCTGAGTCTATACTTATCAATAGTGTTATGCCATTTACTGTACAGAATTGCAAGTACTGTGTTTTCTCAAAATTTAGTGAGAGTCCATTTGCAGAGAACCAGTTAATATTCCTAAATACATCATTGACAATTTCCTCCACTGATTTTTGTTCATTGGGTGTGATTACTACCGTATACTTATATCGCCAGCAAAAAGAAACTCGCTTTGCATCTTCATGAATACAGAGTAGTAAATCATTAATATATGTTAAGAACAAAAAGGGACCCAAGAGTGAATCCTGTGGGACACCATTCTTGATACCTCCCCAGTTAGAGGACTGCTGATTTTTGCAGACTATATGTACTATTGATTTCACCCTTCTACATTCTTCTAGTTAAATATGAATTAAAACATTTGTGCACTCCCCCACTTACACCACAATACTTAAGCTTATCTACAAGAATTTTGTGATTCACACAGTCAAAAGCCTTTGACAGATCACAAAATATCCCAATGGGTGATGTTCAGTTATTCAGAGCATTTAATATTTGATGTCTCTAAGCCTTTCTGAAGGCCAAACTGATATTTTTTTAATACTTCGTTTTTACAAATATGTGTTGCTACTCTTGAATACATTGCCTTTTCAAGAATTTTTGATAAAGCTGTCAGAATTGAAAGTGGGCAATAGTTGTTAGCATCGACCTATTCCCTTTCTTTATGGAATAGGTTAACAATAGCATATTTCAGTCTCTCTGGGAAAATGCCCTGTTTCAATGAGCTACTACATATGTGGCAGAGCCTTACTTATTTGTTGAGAACAAGTTTTTAGTACTCAACTGGAAATGCCATCAATTCCATGCGAGCTTTTACTTTTGAGCGAACTGATTGTTTTCCTAAATTCAGTAGCAGTGGTGGGTTCAAATTCAATTTAATCAAATTGCATAGGTATTGCCTCTTCCATATACAGCCTTACATTTTCTAATAAATTTCTGGGTCTTATTTTCTCTGTAACACTTAAAAAATGACTAGGCCTATTAAAAATGTTTTCTGCTTCTGACTCCTTGTTAACAAACTTTTCACTGAGTTTGATAGAAATACAATCTTCTCGTGCTCTCAGCCACCCTGTTTCCCTTTTAGCAATATTCCAAATTGTTTTCATTTTATTATCATAGGTGCTAAACTCAGACATAATGCACATACTTCTGAACTTTTTAACAACTTTTCTTAATACAGTGCAGTAACTTTTATAATGATTCACTGTTTCTGGATCATTACTCCTCCTAGCTAGGAGATACATTTCCCCTTTCTGCCTACAAGGTATTTTTATGCCTTTAGTAAGCCATGGCTTTTTAGGTGTGTGGTTTTTTTTCCAATTATATTTCACAGTTTTCTTAGGAAAGCTGTTTTCAGATATATTCACAAAGGTATCATGAAATAGGTTAAATTTTAAATCAGCATGAGGTTCCCTATACACCTCATCCCAGTCTAACTGATGCAACCTTTCCCTAAAATTTGCAATTGTTAGTTGAATTCATTATTTTTGGGGACTGTTTTGTGCATTATTGTATGGAGCTATGTCATATACTGCAACTAGATGTGGATCAGACAGACCATTCTTAACAGGAAAAGAATTTATTTGATTAAATTTATCTAGATCCTCTTTCCTGTACCACCCAGGTAGGAAAATCAATAACTGACATCAAATTGAAAGAACCAAGCAATACTTCAAGGTCGAACTTTCTATGGGACTCTTTCATTCTACACTGAAATCCCCACAAACAATAATTTGCTTCCCTCTGTCTGACAGATACCAAAAAAAGAAAGTTTTCCAAAAATAGATGAAAATTTCCCAATGGGGACCCACACACGGCTACAATTAAAAAAGTACCATTATTTAGTTTCTCCAGTACCTGCCTGTCTGAGCTCGTCATTAATATTAATTTCATTAAACTGATCCTGTCACATAGCTGTGGCTTACCAGACATGTGTACATAGTCCTGCATGTGAGAACTCTGTACAATAAGTGAGAGAATTTGTTTTTCTTCCCCCCCCCCCCAGGACTCACAAATTATAGCAGTACTTTGTTTATATGTGAAACACTCCACATTCTCCGCAAAACATGTTGTATTACAAGATGAGCAGAATTTTTCATTAAATCCTTACATGTGCATTTTGCATTTCATGAAATGTCCTGCATGTAACATCTATACAGAGCATTTATTCAAACTACGTAAAAGTACAAGATGGCAATTTATTGCAAGAAAAATGTTCTGTGCATTGAATATGCAGTATTGTTTTGATACTTCTAACAGTCAGTAACACATAACAAAATAAATAAATACTGTGTAACTGTCACACACATGACAGCATAATTCCAAAGATGAGACCAGTTCTTTTTTTTTTTTTTTTTTTTTTTTTTTTTTTTTTTTTTTGAACGTGTGAACTGACATGTGTTGCTGGGCATTTTGAATTTCATTTAAGCTTCATAAGCAAATTGAAGTTAACACATCTATGTTCATATTAACAACTTTGTTGTGTTTATTTTAGCTACTTAAGCTAAGTGTCTGTATAAATATCAACTTTTGTGTTTTTTTCACACCTGTGAATATTGCCATTTCATAATTTCAGCTACGTAGGTGGAGTGAATCTATCGATACACACATGATCTATGAACAGATTGCAGTGGAATACTTGTTTCTGACAGCAATAAAAGTGAAATGGAGATGTGTGTGCCATGCAGCCACTAATAAGTAGTCCATGGATGATGGAATCCTTGTTGGGCATTACAAGGAAACGAAATGATGGCAACTGGAAACAGGATAAAACAATGCTGAAGTGTCCAGTTGAAAACTGCAATGCACACATGATAAAACATGCTCATGATTAATCCACCTGGGTGTCAATAGTAGACCTAATTCTTACGGCAACTGGAAATCTCTATTGATTCACGAAGTCCAAAATGATAATTAAAAAAAGGAAAGAAAATCGTGTTTGTCCCCCAATTTCTGATCTTAAGGAAGCCTGCTTAACACATTCTCAATTTTTATTTAGCGAACTACATGCTCGAGTTAGATTATTCAACCGTGTATGTGAAGAGAAGAATGTTAACTCATCAGAAAGGGATTCAGCATTAACTAAGCATTGGAGCCTTGTAGCAAGACCATCCTTGTTCACAAAGGTTGACAGACAACTTCATAGATGGCACACACACGTTATTTGCAGACGATAAGGTCAACTATATAGTGGTGGAATTCTCAGATAACTTTTTAACATAGGATAGGTAGAAGAAATTAAATGACTGGTGTAGATAAGAGCAACTATTGTAACGTAGTTATCTTTCGTACTGTATAGTTTTTGTTCAGGGCTCATTGTACATCGGCTTTTGTTGCAAGAGGTAACCATGAATTCCACCGGAACTATCCGTCATACCTACATATAGATTTTGTTTTCGAAGAAGTTGACATAAAAAGGCTACTAGTGCTACAATATCTTTCAGTATATCACTAGAAATAACAGTTAAACAATAACTAACCTGCACTCTCTTATACACGCTCATATCTACAAAGTGTACTTTAAAGGTAGAGTCATCTACCTCCACTTTAATAGTGATGTACACTAGTTGGCAGCTACAAACGTTCAAAACGAAAATTCATAAACATGTTATATTTTTAATATAATCTTCATACGAAGCACGACGTCGGCAACCTATTGACACAATAGTAGCTGAAAATATAAACACAATACTAGCTGAAAATACAAGAATCCCTATGAGAAACAAATCACTTTTCACTTAAACTATTACACACAACGCCACAGGTAGACGCTTCCTACGAACTCAAGTTACAAACATCGATTTATTCGATTGTTTTGAATTTACTTATCTATGGATCAAGTAAGTGACGTAACTAAAATGAGTATGGTACAACTGGCGTTGGGCTGAAATCGACAGATTAAATATAGCGCCGAACTTGACGCTGGATTCACACTCGCAACCTATGCACGCATTTACTGAGACGTCAAAGCGTGTGGCTTTGGTACCGAGAGCTAGAGTTCACACATGACGCTACAATTGCTGCGCAGTAGTACAGCTTTCAACATAGCGTGAACTGATATCATATGGGTTGCATTTACGTATTAGTGCAAGTTATGATACTAGACGTGTGACAAGAGTTAAATATAAGGAAGATGAAACCTAAATGTTCGAACCGAAAATATATTTCGTACAGGGATAAATCAGGGGTCACAAACGCATTTACAAGAGAAGTAACACTTACTTACTCCATGGCACTACGGTCCTCTTATGACATTGGCCTCCTCAATCACAGATTTCCAGTCGTCTCGGTCTTCAGCACACGTGCTGGTACTGCTCTCGGCTTCCACATCTTCCAGCCATCTCACACGTGGTCGTTCCTTCTTTCTTCTACCACACCAGGATGTTCCATCATCAGCTTCTTCGGGAGCCATTCTTCTGTCATCTGCTGGACATATCCTAACCACCTCAGCCTTCCCATTTTTACTGAAGTTACCAAATCAGGTTCTTTGTACAGAGACCTTATTTCTTCATTAGTCCTAATCCTTCATACGTCTCCTTCCTTTGCAGGACCAAAAATCTTCCTCAGCACTTTCCTTTCCCAGATATTTAATTTCTTCTCCAAAGTCTCCGCCAGTACCCATGCATCAAGGTATATAAAACTTTCTACTCTTTCGAAACTGTACCCTTCTCACTGGAGATCATCTATATTTCTTCTAACTCTCTCAGTTACAATATACTTAGATTTTGTCTCAGTAATTTCTAGACCAAGGTTCTTTCAAGCGGCTTCAGTCTCTTTGAAAGCAGATGTAAGCGCATCCTTACTTCTAGCACTTATTAAGACACATCTGCATAGGCTAAAATTTTAAGAAGCCTATTGTAAATATTTCCTCCTGGGTTTGTGGTTATTGATCTTACTGCATTCTCTAATACCATATTGAATAGTACTGGGGATAATGGGTTTCCTGTCTTAGGCCTTCTTTCATTAGAAACAATATCGACAGACATGGCTGAACTTTAACTTGGCATCTGCTGTTTTCCAGGGTCATCTTAGTTAATTTTATTAACTTCTTAGGAAATTTCTGCCTTGCTTCCCACAGTTCTGGTCTTTTAACTCTGTCATAGGCCGACTTAAAATCTGTAAAGAGATGTTCTAATCATACACTAATATATACGTAGGTCCTCTCCAACATCATACGTGCTGTAAAGATATGCCCAGCTGTAGATCTCTTAGATCTGAAGCTTGCCTCGTACTCGCCTAGAATTCATTGTGCTCTTCTACTTACTCTCTTTGTTATAGCAGAAGAAAGGATTTTGTAGACGATGCTCAGCAGAGATATTACTCGGTAGTTCTTACACTGCATGCGTGATCCTTTCTTATGAATAGGGCAGATGGTCACTAACGTCCAGTCCTCTGGCATTTTCTCTGTTTCCTAGGCTATTGTAATTATTTTATGTATCCTCATTACTAATATTTCACCTCTGTGTTTTATCGTTTCCGCTGTTATGGGGTTGGATCCAGGAACTGTGTTATTCCTAAGTTACTTTATAATTTCTCTTAACTCTTCTATCTAGGGTGGTTCTGTGTCTACTACCTCATCATCTCCATCCACATCTTGTTCTCCTTCAGTTTCTTTTCTAGACCTTTCATTTTTCTCTTCACTTACGATATGCCTGTTTGACAGCAACACTTCAAAATGTTGTGCTCATGTTTCTATTATTTTCTCTTTTCCAACTACCAGCATGTCCATCCTTAGCTAATATCCTCTGTTTGTGCCACACCATAAAAGAATTTCTGCCCCTGCTTATTTTCAAAGTTCTTCTGTATTTCATTCATCCTTTGCCTTTACTCTCTTTTTAGTCCATGCTGAATTCTTAGCTATCCTTCTCTTCTCTTTAAACATAGCCAAATTAGCTCATGTGGTCTCTGTAAGATTCTTTGTCGAGCTTGATTTCTATCATCCAGCGCCTTTGGCATCTTCTCATCAAACCATCCGTTTCTTTTCTGTTTTCCTGTTTCTCTGAGTACCTCCTAGGCTGTTGTATTTAATGCTAACTTAGTTTTCTCCCACAGTACGCTGATATCCTGTCCCTCCATCGCGCTGATCTTTTGAAGCTTGTCTTGCACTTTGTTCCTATACTCTTCCTCTTTCCTCTGGTCTTTAAGCATCTCTTGTTTTCTTGTCGGCCCATCTGATGATATCAAAGTCTCCTTATGAATGTCTTTGTGTGGGAAGCACATAATTTTAATTATCAGTCCTTTGCTAAAAGCAAATTCAGCCACTTTCCAACCACTGTTATTTGATTCCAGCTGTTTACTATGAAGTCCTACCACCTGTTGGTTCTGTTTATCTTTACATACCCTACCAGTACAATCCCCCAGGATAATTTTGACATCATACTTTGGCAGCTTATCATATACTTGCTCCAATTTTTCATTAAATTCTTTTTTCTCCTGTTCAGCTGCATCCTCTGTTGGTGCATGCACACTAAACAGCGACAACTTGGAGAATTTTCCCTTCATCCTCAATCGACACAATCTGGGATTCATTGTTTCATATTCCATTATGGTGTGAGTGATTGACTTCTTTACCATAAAACCTGTTCCTAGTCTATTTTCTTTTTCCCACTATTGATCATGGTATAATGCTGAAGATCGACCATCTCTGTTTATTTCCATCTTATCTCTTACAATGCCACAACGTCAGTTCGGTACCTCAGAAATTCCTCCTTGAGGTTCCTGCTGGCTCCCACCTGGAAGATACTTCTTACATTCCGTATTCCGATATACCAAAATCGTTGCTGTTTGACGTGCCTTGGTTGTCGTAAGTTTGAAACAGTTCAGTTGTCTCTGTGAACTGGTTGCTGAACAATATGCTGTTTTGTGGTGGTGTGGTTTTTAGCCCCACACACCAACCCCCAACCTGGAGGACCAGGAGTCTTGATTTTGGGGGTACTTGGGCCTAGAAGGGTTGCCTTCACTGCAGCTGACCGAGCCTCTCATGCCCATGCAAGTTTTGGATCACTATGAGTGTTTTATTTTCCCGGTACCCTCTATATCTAGAGGCCATTCCCCTGTCTCCCACCTGGGGAGGCACTCGATGGGGGACTAGTAAACCCTACATGGGAAACAAATAACACTCAAAGACGCAATAGATGTCTGTTATGGCAATCTTTCAACAGCTGCCACGTAAAAGTCATAGGCAGACACACCACTCTTCCAAGATTTTAGAACCTTACTTTATTCATCGATCTAGATATTTAGTTAGAGTAATTAAATTTAGTTCAACAGCTGCCACATAACATTCGGGGCTATTTCCTGTTAGTAACCCACAATTTATAGTGCTTAGTCACACAAATTGTGAAGTTTATACTGTATGACTCGCTTTTGGGCAACATAATACATTTATTTATTTATTCATCCAAAAACCCATAAACATTGTGGCGTAGTCCTACATCGTTGGTTTGAAAATATTTTGTGTTCTGTTGTGCCACACACACACACACACACACACACACACACACCTGTCATACAGAAATCGTATTGAATGCAGCAACTATTACTCCACAATAACTGCGTCAGAATGCTCGTGCTTCGAAATACAGCCACCAGGGAGCAGTGGAAGGAGGGAAGTGGCGTAAAAAAGTACAATCAAATTGAACTTCTTGTGGCGTCTCTTGCATCTCTTATGTTGCGCCACTGAAAACTGAGAGTTCACACATACAACTTCAGTATGCCACTAACTATGTAGACTCTTGTGTTATGTGCGCAAACCCATCTTTAGGCTACTATACAGGTCAATCTGTTACCACAACTTTTATTTGGCATTTACATTCGTTGGCTTCGCCAACTCACAACCTTTCGAACTTAGCCAGAACTGAGGCTACATTGCAGAGCAATCCGTCAACGAAATCAACCGACCCTGTTCGACTGGCAGCTGTACCCTAGCCAGTCTGACGTCTCTCTCTCTCTCTCTCTCTCTCTCTCTCTCTCTCTCTTTCTCTTTGCAGGGGATACTATTCAGACATCAAAATTTAAAAATAAATGACAAATATGGCAATTTAACATCTAACCTTGGTCAGACACTTCGAAGAAGATACATTTGTAAATGCGTCTTCAGATTATAAATGTGACTCCGTTTTCAACTAGAGTAGTAGATACAATTGCCAGAAAACCATTTGTTTGTATGAAAACAGGTAATTTAGTTCTTTAAGTAAGATGAATCGATGGCTATCATTCCTTTTAGATTTCTATATCTTTATATCGTCTTGGCTGTGGCATCATATGTACTTCTGGTTGTATCTCCAAGAACTGGAGTAGCACAGAGTGTTTGGCAGTGATAAAATATCGGAAGATAACCTATCAATGAATAAAAAGCTGGATACAATTATCAGCGCTGATTCTAAGATTGAAGAAGTGCAGTCTCCAAAATATAACATAAACACATGCTCCCAGGGCTTCTCAGGCGAAGGCCACGGTGACAAAGATGACTTCGGGGCAGCAGCCTGTGTCGCAAAAACGCTGCAGGCAGCGACCATGTGTGCGATTTCAGAGTCGATGCCGGGCGCGCCAGAGATTTTGTGCGAGAGACAACCCAGTGCCCTTGGTGAAGGAGGCGCAAGACCGAAGTACGCAAAGGCGCAGGTACCACAACACGCGGCGAAGCATTTTCGGTAGAAACGAGGATAACACCATCCCTAGCCATGAGGCGGCAACGCAAAGTGTAGTAGTTCCGAATCATAAGTCCTAGCGGACGGACGATCTGGCCAATCCTTCTAAATACAGCACAAAACCCAGGAGAGGGTATGGTCAGAACCTGTAGCAGCCGCCAGCCAGTCCCTGGTGATGGGGAACCTGTCCACAACCCACTGCTCGGCAACATCAAGGTGGAAACTCAAAAGTTCGTCGCTATCGAATTCCAGATCAGTACCCATTGGAAGGCGAGACAATGCATCAGCACTCGCATGTTGAGCAGTCGGCCAGAAATGAATCTCACAATCGAAACGAGACAAGTAAAGAGCCGAACGCTGGAGGCTGTGGGCAGCCTTGTCGGGAAGTGACGTTGATGGATGAAACAAGGAAACAAGTGGTTTGTGATCCATAACAAGATGAAATTTGGATCAATAGAGAAAAACACCAAACTTATGAAGAGCATAAATAATGGCCAAAGCTTCTTTTTCAAATTGAGAATACTTTTGTTGGGCACCCGTCAGCGTTTTGGAGGCATAAGCAATGGGTTGTTCAGAACCACCAGAAAAACTGTGTGCAAGGACTGCACTGACCCCGTATTGAGAGGCGCCCATGGCAGAAACAAGATGTTGGCCAGGTCGATAAGTAGCCAGGCACGGGGCCTGTTTCAGCATAGTCTTCAATTTCTGGAAAGCCGCATCGCATGACGTGGACCAGTAAAAAGGCACGTTTTTATACAACAGGCGATGCAACGGATGAGCCACCGAAGCAGCAGACGGTAAAAGCTTGTGATAGTATGCTATTTTCCCCCAGAAGGCCTGCAGTTCCTTAACAGATGTAGGGCAAGGAAGAGCATCGATCGCAGCGACTGTTTCGTGAAGCGGATGAATACCATCCCGAGAGAGTTGAAACCCCAAGTAAGTGATAGATCTACATCTACATCTACATCCATACACTGCAAGCCACCAGACGGCGTGTGGCGGAGGGTACCCTGAGTACCTCTATCAGTCCTCCCTTCTATTCCAGTCTCGTATTGTTCGTGGAAAGAAGGATTGTCAGTATGCTTCTGTGTGGGCTCTAATCTCTCTGGTTTTATGGTCATGGTCTCTTCGCGAGATATACGTAGGAGGGAGCAATATACTGCTTGACGCTTCGGTGAAGGTATGTTCTCGAAACTTTAACAAATGCCCGTACCGAGCTACTGAGCGTCTCTCCTGCAGAGTCTTCCACTGGAGTATATCTATCATCTCCCTAACGCTTTCACGATTACTAAATGATCCTGTAACGGAGAGCGCTGCTCTCCATTGGATCCCACACTGCTGAGCATTAGTCAAACAGTGGGCGAACAAGCGTACTGTAACCTACTTCCTTTGTTTTTGGATTGCATTTCCTTAGGATTCTTCCAATGAATCTCAGTCTGGCATCTGCTTTAACGACGATCAGCTTTATATGATCATTCCATTTTAAATCACTCCTAATGCGTACTCCCAGATAATTTATGGAATTAACTGCTTCTAGTTGCTGACCTGCTATTTTGTGGCTAAATGTTAAGGGATCTATCTTTCTACGTATTTGCAGCACATTACACTTGTCTACATTGAGATTGAACTGCCATTCCCTGCACCATGCGTCAATTTGCTGCAGATCCTCCTGCAGTTCAGTACAATTTTCCAGTGTCACAACCTCTCGATACACCACAGCATCATCTGCAAAAAGCCTCAGTGAACTTCCGATGTCATCCACCAGGTCATTTATGTATATTGTGATTAGCAACGGTCCTATGACACTCCCCTGCGGCACACCTGAAATCACTCTTACTTCGGAAGACTTCTCTACATTGAGAATGACATGTTCTGTTATCTAGGAACTCTTCAATCCAATCACACAATTGGTCTAATAGTCCATAATCTCTTACTTTGTTCATTAAACGACTGTGGGGAACTGTATCGAAGGCCTTGCGGAAGTCAAAAAACACGGCATCTACCTGTGAACTCGTGTCTATGACCCTCTGAGTCTCTTGGACGAATAGCGCGAGCTGGGTTTCACACGACCGTCTTTTTCGAAACCCATGCTGATTCCTACAGAGTATATTTCTAGCCTCCAGAAAAGCCATTATACTCGATCATAATACGTGTTCCAAAATTCTACAACTGATCGACGTTAGAGATATAGGTCTATAGTTACGCACATTTGTTCTACGTCCCTTCTTGAAAACGGGAATGACCTGTGCCCCTTTCCAATCCTTTGGAACGCTACGCTCTTCTAGAGACCTACAGTACACTACTGCACGAAGGGGGCCAAGTTCCTTCACATACTCTGTGTAAAATCGAACTGGTATCTCATCAGGTCCAGCGGCCTTTCCTCTTTTCAGCTATTTTAATTGTTTCTCTATCCCTCTGTCGTCTATTTCGATATCTACCATTTTGTCATCTGTGCGACAATCTAGAGAAGGAACTACAGGGCAGTCTTCCTCTGTGAAATAGCCTTGGAAAAAGACATTTAGTATTTCGGCCTTTAGATTGTCATCCTCTGTTTCAGTACCATTTTGGTCACAGAGTGTCTGGACATTTTGTTTTGATCCAACTACCGCTTTGACATAAGACCAAAATTTCTTAGGAATTTGTGCCAAGTCAGTACATAGAACTTTACTTTCGAATTCATTGAACGCCTCTCGCATAGCCCTCCTCACACTACATTTCGCTTCGCTTAATTTTTGTTTGTCTGCAAGGCTTTGGCTATGTTTACGTTTGCTGTGAAGTTCCCTTTGTCTCCGCAGCAGTTTTCTAACTCGGTTGTTGTACCACAGTGGCTCTTTTCATCTCTTACGATCTTGCTTGGCACATACTCATCTAACGCATATTGTACGATGGTTTGAACTTTGTCCACTGATCCTCAACACTATCTGTACTTGAGACAAAACTTTTGTGTTGAGACGTCAGGTACTCTGTAAGATGCATGAAAAAAATTTTGATTTCTGAAAATTACACTTAAGACCGACAGTCTGTAAGACATGAAAAGGTGTGCAGAGATTTTGAAGATGTTTCTCAGTTCTGGAGCCAGTGACAACAACGTCGTCCTGGTAATTGATACACCCAGGGAAAGTGAGCAATAATAGTTCCAAGAATCCCTGAAAGAGAGCAGGGGCGCTGGCAACCCCGAATGGCAATCGTTGGTATTGATAGAGGCCGAAAGGCGTGTTAAGGACCAGAAACTGCCGGGAAGCAGCGTCGAGAGGAAGTTGATGATAGGCTTCTGACAGGTGAAGTTTAGAAACATACTGGCCTCCAGCAAGTTTAGTGAACAATTCTTCATATCGTGGCATAGGGTAAGTGTCGATAAGGCATTGAGCATTTACAGTGGCTTTGAAATCGCCACAAAGACGAATATCACCATTTGGTTTAGCAACGACAACGACAGGAGAGGATCACTCACTGGAATTGACAGGAAGCAAGACCCCTGAAGCTGTGAGACGATCCAGCCCCCGTTTGACCCGATCACGAAGGGCCACAGGAATGGGCGGAGCCCGAAAAAACTTAGGCCGAGCACTGGGTTTGAGCGTGATATGAGCTTCAAAGTCGTTGTCACGGCCTAACCTAGGAGAAAAAAGGGACGAAAATGACGTCGACAAGGAATCCAGTCGAGCATAAGGAATAGCATCAGAGACGATATTGACAGAGCAATCTATGGAGAACCCAAAAACGCGAAAGGCATCGAAACCAAAAAGATTCTCTGCATTACTATGGTCGACCACAAATCTGGGAACACTGTGAACGACAGATTTGTAAGATACCTCAGCATCAAATTGTCCCAAGAGAGAAATCTTCTGTTTATTGTAAGTCCGTAATTGCCTAGAGACAGGCGACAGGACTGGAGAACCCAACTGAAGATACGTCTGAGAATTGTTGATAGTGGCAGCAGAACCAGTATCCACCTGCATGCGAACATCTCGACCAAGTATCTGGACAGTGAGGAATAACTTCCCTGAAAGGGAAGAAGTACAATTGACAGACAACACAGAATCAGAATCAGCGTCATGTTCATGAACATCATGTATGCGGTCGGATTTGCAAACGGATGACACATGACCCTTTTTTTTTTTTTGCATTTGTGACACACGGCCCAACATTGTGGACAATCTTCTCGTGAATGTTTCGTAAAACACCGCGGACATGAGGAAGTTGCCGAGGGTTTTGCTGCAGTTTCTTAGAGGTTTGTTTACAGTTAGGCCGGGGCTGCGCTTGGGAGCGTACTTCGGCCACGTTGGCCGGCGAGGACACGCCACACGCTTCGTCAACATCGCACAGAGGTTGTATTTCCCCGACGTCGCCCCTTGCTTCTATTTGCGCTCCAGTGGCGCGAGAAATTTCAATAGACTGAGCGATGGGTAGGGCGTCATCTAGAGTCGGATTTGCCAACTGAAGGGCACGTTGCCTAACTTCTTTGACGGGCGCCGATCGGATAATAGCATCCCGATTTAGGGAAATCACGGAAAACCTAAATCAGGATGGCTGGAGACGGGATTGAACCGTCGTCCTCCCGAATGCGAGTCCAGTGTGCTAACCACTGCGCCACCTCGCTCGGTAAGTAAACAGAGTAAGACGTGTGTACACATCAACAGTCAAATCATAACTGAGTCCAAGTCTAGCAGCCGCTGGCTGGCTGGCCGCTTAGGTGGCGCTGCTGTTGCATGGCTAGCAGACAGCGCCACATGTAGAGGACGCGCGTAACTGCGCGGCGGCGCTTTGAAAGATCGGCGAGTCACAACAACATCTTACAGCACTATACATTCCTGGTCTAATTACTACGATATACTATGACATTTTGTCCTTGCCTAATAATAACCTACTGCATTATCTTGACTGCTTGTTCTTGTGGGACTTATGATTTTCTCACATGTAGTGAGTGAATTAGTTAACACTTACACTGCTTGACAGACAACATACTCACACCATTGACACTACTATACATAACTTGTGTCTTATTATTTTCTATACTCATGCTTTGTCTTTTCAAGAATGTTGTATGTAGGTCATACCATTAGCAAATTTAAATCTTGTGCAACTGTTACAGACCCGTCTTGTGCTTGTAAATATTTCCATTTTTTGCCGTCATCTTACCATAATTTTGTTAGGGAGTGATATCTATATAATTCAGCAGGATAGCACAGTCAGCTTTGTATATACAAAACTAAATGTAAGTGTTGATGTAATGGCCATGTGGCAGACACCTTGGCAGGCCATGTATCATGGTTTTGCACCTGATGAATTTTCGGAGTTTGTACTAATCTATTTTTGTAACAGGTCATACTGGGTCGAGAATACGTCAACTTTTGTCTTTGTCGGCAAATTGTATGATTTTTATGACATTCTGTATGTATTTCTAGTATTACAAAGTGTCTTTATGATCTATTTCTGTTGAAGACAATATATTACGGAAAGACTTTGTGTAGATAACGATATTTTCATCTGATTTCATGATGATATTTTTTTTCCTTGTATAAAAGGTGTGAGATTGGGGTTACTTTTAAGTGATTTACTGCTTTGCTAGACTTGGTTCCTTTTTCTCTATGGTGATTTGTGGTTGGATAACTAGATACATGTTGCCTGACTCTTTTTCTGCTATCTGATAATATTTATCTTGTCAAGTCTGACATATATTCATTATTTTAGCCAAATTCTTCTTGTTGCTATCTTGACTGACACATGACGAATGACTTTAAATTACTTCTTTCCACAGATACAATAGGCCTAGTGCACTATGCAAACCTTCCTTTTTCTCCTCATGTTCTATTTGTTCCTGTAGTTAGTAGATATCCTTTTTTTCCCTTGTGTGTGTTTACTTTGTAGAGATAGTTACCCTAGATATTAGTATAAATATTTTTTATGTTAACATAGATATGTTGTTGCAATCACATGGAAAGTGCCTTATCATAAAGCAATTGTGTTTGCACACTTCTCAGAATGTATACAACTATTTTATAGAAGTGTGTTACTCGTGTTAGCGAAAGTGACATACTTTGCTCTTGATAACTTCTTTTCACATGCCACCACTATAACTTTGTATCCAATGATTTTGGTCATACTGCAACTAAGTCTGCACATTACACTGAATATAATGGGGTGTTCCCATGCAATTTGTCGTTATTAAGATATATTGAACTTTATATATACTCTTTTCTTGCTGATATTTCTACCTCAATTATTTGCTTTGTTTTAAGCCAGTTCTTTACTGTATGCTGATATTTTTGCTCTTTAAGGTCAACATTCTTGTTAACACAGCAACTAAGTCTGCACATTATTCTGACACGTGGACTTTGTAAGTACCTTTAAAAAACTGATTATTTCCTTAGTTTCAAGACATTTCGCCACTGTTAAGACGTACTGTATTTTGGTATTTTTTCCCTTTGAGGAAATATCTTTCTCATTTTGTTCCTGGATGCAATATGTATACTAGTTCACCATTGTATTTCATTGTCTGAATATACCCTATTGTGTTGTATGAAGCATTTGTACTTTATTTGCGCTCTGCACATATATTGAAATATTTTCATTGGGAGTCACTGTTAGCTCTCATATTTTATTTGATTATACACTGGCTTGTGATTAGCCTGTACTGCACTTAACTGCGGATGTCTTCTGGAGACATGTTTGTAATCAGATGTTAGGTTCTGGCTACAGAATGGATGGACTATTTTTGTAGCGCATTCTGAGCTTGCTACTTCTTCATTATGGCCAATATCAAATACTTCTGGTGTTGGTGTCAGCAGGACTGCAATGTTGTCGCGCACTGGTTGGTTCTACTGAGTAAACGTCCCAGTGGTCTGCAAGAGTGTCTCACTGAATTTTTCAAATAATATTTATACTGTCATTGGTTGTGGGACTGCAAGATTTTTCCTAAATGTGTCATATAGTATGCCTACGCATGAATGGTTGCCAGTTATTTATAAATTTTACTACTGTGAAGACACTTTTTTTGCCGCAACCTAGGATGATGGTAAACATTTTCTTTGCACTTAGAACACTACTTTGTGCAATACATGTATATATTCTGTTGTCTCTCTGTACTAACAGCTTACACATGTAATCCAGTCCGCACTACAGTGATGGCACCCCAGTATTTCGCAAATACTATGCTTGTAACAATATGTTTATGTCCAGCAATGATTTGGAATTATTTTCAGTTATGCAACTGCTTATGTCCAGCAATAAATTTGTACTTATTTTCTGTCCTGTGTAGCTTAATTATTACCTGTGTACTCGTATTGTACCTTTAAACTTTTATATTTACCTTTCTAGATCTTTCTATCAGAACATTGTTTTCGGAAAGTAAAATTTTCCAGTCTCAGAAATGTCGTTGACATCACCTCACCAGTAAAATTTTGGTTCGACGGGCTGTAGGGTAATGATAGGTGTCATGTATAGTTTCGGTATATGAATTTTTGGTATCTGAATCTATTGTGAGCGAGCAGCGATGTTGCAGGCTGAACCACAGAAGTTACGTGAGTATCGCTGAGCTGTGCGAGGGTGCAGTAAAGCAGACAATGTTTAGCTTTCGTAGAGAGAGCAGTCGAAGTTCAGCTGTGTTAGAGTTAGGAAAGTGAGGAAGGTACGGCAATATTATGGTTCAAATTTAATGTCGCAATTTATGGTTTTGTTCTATCGACGTTATTATGAAACTGATTTGTGAAAGAAGAAATCTAATGGAATGTCTGGTAAACACAGTAATGATGTTACTTTTTTTCGCTATTGTTGCGCCATAGAATTAACTTGGTTATAGTACTGAAAGTTGTTACATTTGGGAGATAAGAAAGTGTATTGTTTGATTGTTGAGAAGTTCATTAAATTTAAAATCTGCCTTGAGCACTTTTTCTCAATATACAAAAAACATAGTTTGTCATTTATGTGCATATTTTATTTTCTTACCAACTCTTCTCTTACAATTCTTTTCAATGGATCATCCAACCAAATATGTTCGATAAACAGTTTGATTTACAATTAACATACAACTCATAGCACTCCATCTATGGAACAATATTCAAAGAGGAAGTTAAACCCAACAAATGTAAGTCATGTGCTGGTTGTCTTTGTGCATGCACCACTACACCAATTTTTGATATAAGTCAGAGATGTGGAGTAGTAGTCTCCAGTGCAAAAGACTCACATGAAGATGCCTAAATGATTTTCAGCCGAAATATCATTGCAAAAAGTCGACTTTCATTATACATGTCATTAGTCATAACATCTTTTCTTTCAGGAGATAAAGAAATCACTTGGCCTCACACCTTATTCCCTGAAAGCTGCAGTCATGATTAATATGATTTTCTGCTAAATGTATTTGCACCAGATTCTTAATACTTGTATTCCAGAAGGATCTCATAGAGGTCAAGATTTCCATGGTGGAATAAGCCATTTTGTTTACTGTAAGCCCACATGTGCAGATCTGCATTTGCAGGTGTCAGTGGTAAGGTAAGGTTGGCATGAGCACATATTTGATATAAAATAATATCAAGTTAATTAATTAATTACCCCTATCCTCCCAATGATGTGGGCTTCCCGAGCCTGCACATGGCTGTCAATACAATTGCACTTTTCTGGAAATCCCAGCCCCACCCCGTCATGCCACATCCCACCTTGCCACACCCTGCCCATCCCCGTCCCACCTGACTCCACCGTGCAACATCCCACTCAACCCCACCCTAACTCCCCACCACTCCCCACGCCGACATGCGCGATTTTTTTGAATTTCATGCACTTTTGAATGTGAGAACAAGCAAACATTACATTATCACCCTCCCCTTCTTGGAAAACCCCAGCCTTCCTTCCTCCGGGAGAGCCTGTGTCACTTCTGATATCAAATTAATTCACTAATTAATGAAAGTAATCGAAAAAAATTTCCAGGAATTAGCTCGATTCATGTACTTCCTCTTAACCTATTGTGCCATTCTGGTATTCTGATGTTGAACATGATATGCTTCAGGTCCAGGCTTGTGTTATGCGAATACCCCCTCTCCCACTCTATGAAAGCGATTGATTAATTAATTAAATCGTTATCATTTTGTGTGGAGGCTGTGCAGAAGCTATATCCTACGACTGCCCTGATTCTGAAGCCTACTTTCCCCCCTTCCGGATTTTTTCCTTGCATCCTATTGGTAGATATTACGACTGGAATATTTGCCAGGAAATTCTGGAGCTGTATTCGATACTACAGCTGCTCTGTGTCCAAACGCTACACCTCCCCCTCTAGGATTTTTTCATTGCATCCTGTTGGAAGATACTAGGAATTGTATAATTGGTGGGAAATTCTGGGGCAGTCTGGGATTCGACCCCACAACCACCTGGCTTCCAAACCCTACTCTTCCCCATTATCGATTGTTACTTGCCTCCTGTTGGGACCAGCAGAGATTGTAACAACCTCCAGCAGCTGCAGACCTGGTCAGCACGCTGGAGTAGGACGAGGATCTGTTATTGTCTGAACTATTCATCAATTTATGTAATGATGCAAACACACAACGTGTTTCCCTGACTTCCAGAAGTGTATATAACGTTTCAAACAGAATGGTGTAGTTCAGTACTGGATCCCATCACACGCACCATACATTGAACAGTGGAGCGTTACAGCGATGGTGCAAGGACAGAGTTTGGATGTGAAGATATAGGTAGCTCCCTGTGCACTGTGCAGTGGATCATAGCACCTGAATACTGGCATCGAAGCAGTAGCACATGGTGACTGGTGTGTGGTGATGGAGACCCAAAACACATTTTATTGAGTTAAAAATAAAGAGTTATTTGAAAAATGCTGTAAAAATGAATTAGTGGTTGCTTGTTGTTGATGTAATGCCTCATATGCCATTACCAAAGTGTGAATAAATTGTCTATCAATGCAAATCATGTGTTATTTGTTACTTTATAACCCTCTCATAATAACGTGGTTCAGTCAGTAAGATGATTGCACTAAAGTGGGTTTTTATCAATATAGCAGCGTGCTGCACGCCAATCCCTCATGTAGCCGGCATCATGGCAGGCAGGTTAAATGTCGGCGTTCCAGGGACTTTCCTGTAAGCAACTGGTCCTGTGATGGTGTGGAAGAATGCAATACAGGATTTGCATGATCTGGAACTTTGTACTTTAAACCATATGACAGGTAAGGTGTAGTTGTTGTACCATAGCTAGTGAGAAGGGTGAAGGGAAATTGAATGTTGGACAGGTAGGAGATAGTGGAAGATGGGGACAAAGTATTAATGTATACATTCGTTCCCCCTGACAGGAAAACGCCAGTGCACATGCCACACTTGTAAAATTTGAGGACAAACGAAAAATTGTGAGTTGAGCAGATGGTGTCGCTAAACAAACAAACACCTCAGACTGGCCCAATTTTTAGTTGTTTCACTTTTCATTCTCTCCCCTGGTGGGGGAGAGTGGGCTGTTTGAAGGCTTACATATGCCCTTTTCAGCCATATGAACTTCTGCTTATAGTTCTTTATTTTACTTTTCACGATTTTTGCAGTTCTTTTCAAAAGTGCATTGTCATTATATTTACATTACATTTTATTGAAATTGTTTTGGTTTCACAAAGCTTAATATAAGAAACTCAATGTGAGTACATTTATACAGTTTTTGTATAGGTTTTGGTTGTGGTTTACAATATGTGGGGTGAGTCGGGACTACTTTGTTAGATGTATGCGTATTTCCAGGTGCAGGCAATTGAATTAGTTTCGTGCATGTGTGTGTGTTATGAGTGTTGTAATTTAGCTTAGTTTGGTTGTTTATGCTTGTGTTCCTGTGTGTATTGTGTGTGTATGTATGTGTGTGCCTATGTTTGTGTATATCTCGCTGTGCTGTTTCATGGTTCAAGTTGTTCGCCTAAGTTTGGACATTGTGCTGAGTCTTGTGTTATCGGTTTATGGTGGGAGCGGTTTCTGAAAGTATTTTCGATGTATTGTGTGCCACTGTACGTTCTGGCACTATTAATTTGTGTCGGGGTATTCTTTTGGTCAGTAGTGTTGTTGTAATTATTTCTTTCATATCAGGTCGTTTTTGTAGGATGTGTTTGCCGAAATTTGCTGTGAGTCGGGTAAGTCTTGCCTGTAGGGGCTCTATTTCTGTGATGCAGTATACGCCATTGCAAGGGATTAGTGGGGGTAGTCTTTGTATACTGCAAGGCAGTCGTCTTTCAGTGCTCAAGAATCAGTTTGCAACTTGTCTTGAGATGCCACCTAGAGTCGATGTGACGTATTCAATTAACAACCTAATGCAAGTTTTGTACTTATGTATTGCTGTCTTTTTGTCGCATTCGTGGAAGTGTCCCTGAATTAGTCTCATTAGGTTTTGCCTGTTTGTTACTTCGTTTAGTAGGTGAGTCAAATGAGTGCTCCAGTTCATGTACTTGTCCAGGTGCACTGCTAGGTATTCGGGTGTTCTACTTAGTCGTACTGATGTGTCCCACAGTGTTAGTCGAATGTCTTCGTTTAGCTGTGTTCGTTTTCTTGTCATGTTTCTATGTCTGAATAGGATTGTTTATGCTTTTGTAGGATTTGGCCTTATTTGCCATTTTGTCTTCCATGTTTCTAATTTTCGGAGGTATGTTCCTGTCTTACGTCATATTGCTGTTGTTTTTAGTCCGGTTCACCAGTATGCAGTGGGTTTAGGGACGTCTGTAGTATACAGCGTGTCTGTAGTGGTGATAGTTTTCTTTCTTGGGGGATTCCTGCTTGTGGGATAAAGGGATATGGTGTTTGGTCCCCTATGTGTAATCTGCCGGTTCTATTGATTATGTAAGGTTTTATTATCCGGATCATACTGGTTGGTATTCCTACTTGCGACAGTTTGAACGGTAGGCTCCGATGGCACAGCTTATCAAAGGCAAGCTCGATGTCGAGGACAACAGCTAGTGTGCATTTGTTTGTGTTGAATCCTTTGTCACGGCGTTTGTAAGTTTAAACAGAGGGTCATTTTTCGAGTGGTGGGTGATAAAACAGCTACATTGCACAACAAAGAAAACATCGATTCTGTAGAACACAAGCATTATATACGTTTCTGGAGGTGTATGACGCCTGCTATTTACAAAGTTCAAGGCCGGCTATGCTTCGAAAATAACGGTATGTCCACAGCAGACCTATAAAATGATCGTCGGCAAATGAAAATGCATATGAAGAAACAGCGACATCTTATGAGGAAATAAACACTACGAGAGGAGTTGCAGTTTACCACCACCCCTAGTAGCCTTCCTCTATCACACACATGTGATGGTCCGATGACAGGCTGTGTTGCTCATATGTGGTACAATATGACGATTGTCCCTTGACACCACATCTCTAGAATGCGCCCTCTTTCCATTACTAAGTTGTGTATACGCAGCATCTGCCCACTTTCCTCCAGGACACGCAACTTTATTGACTTTGGTTCAAATGGCTCTGAGCACTATGGGACTCAACATCTGAGGTCATAAGTCCCCTAGAACTTAGAACTACTTAAACCTAATTAACCATGGACATCACACACATCCATGACCGAGGAAGGTATCCAACCTGCGACCGTAGCGGTCGCGCGATTCCAGACTGAAGCGCCTAGAACCGCTCGTCCACTTATTGACTTTGCTCATTACTCATTTCATGGAATTTTTTCTCTAATTTTATGTATTCTCACGCAGTTTCCGTAATTTTAATAGGTTTTCGCGATTTTACATATTTCGTCGTATTTCCATCAATTTTACGTATTTCACATCTTTTTCGAGATCATACAGATTGTTCTCGAATTTTACAGATTTTATGTTATTTTTCATATTTTTTCGACAGTTTTCCATACGTAAATGGTCGTATTGCTGAAATGCCGAAGTGTTGTTCGATTTTCTATAAAGATTGGTTTTTCATCAAATAACATAAATATTCGTATTACACGTTCGAGTTGCCGTCTCTCAAACAGAATTTAAGTTTTGATATTAATATAACTTTGCTTGACTTTTATGATGACTTTCTTCTAAGTGATTTTGAAAGGGCCTCGAAGGAATAAAGGCTCTCGTAATTAAAACCATTAAAATGTTATTTTGTTACTTACGGTCGCCAGACAAGGAAACATCAGACTTCGATATTTAAAAGATACAGGTCCCTGATTTGAAAGGACACATGTTACGATACGAGACCGCTAATAAAATGTTAGTTAACGACCATTATCCTTCGCCAATTATCTTCACGCTGATTGCTGGGAACATTACTACACAAATACAGATTGTTTATGGCAGATACAATTAGATTAGGTATACTATCATTTTAAATAAAACACCGGTACTTTTGTTGACTTAACTTTATCAACTAAATAATTGTACACGGTCTGGCAGATTACGCTAAGACGTTTCTCTCAAAACTCTAACAGATCTAACACAAGAATAATAATTGAAGGTTTTATCCTTTTCTTGCAAATAAAAATTATTTGACGTTTTATCTCTTACGCCTATGACATGTATATATATTAATTCTTCATCGCTACTCCCGCCTTGGGTGGCAGAGCGGTTCTAGGCGCTACAGACTGGAACCGCGCGACCGCTACGGTCGCAGGCTCGAATCCTGCCTCGGGCAAGTCCTTAGGTTAGTTAGGTTTAAGTAGTTCTAAGTTATATGGGACTGATGACTTCAGATGTTAAGTCCTATAGTGCTCAGAGCCATTTGAACCATTTCATCGCTACTCGGCATATTTATTCCACAGAATTTTTCTTTTCGCTTAAAAGATGCATCATATCCACCAGAATATTTACGAGCCTTATACACCAGCCTGCTAAAAATCCTAAGAAATCCCCTCTTCCTGATGATCCACATGCATGCATTTTGGATAGGACAACCAAGAAAAGTATAGCAATAGTCGCTTCATACCTTTAAAGGGTCAATTAGTGGTGCAAATGATGAATGTACTGGAAACGCGAAGTCTGGAAAGAATTCTGTATACTGCTCTGACCCATCAGAGAGCTTGTCTGCAGACTAATGTAGCACTGCACTCGAGGAAAACTCAAAGTCAGGAAACAGCTCTACATGTTCATTTGACTTCCATTCCATCGTATATGGATCTGCAATAAGGAGTGGACATGTGTACAGAGTGAATTTCTTTTGCTGCTTGCATTTGTTTTTTTCAATAGCTATATGCTCTTATTGCTTACCAGATGTGCTTCATTATCTCTTTTCATACCTTCCAACTCTGATGTGTACCCACAATCTTGTCAGAACATCTACAAATTGTAGCTTTTGGATATTTATCTTTATTACGCCAGTAATAAGTTATTCGTTAGTTGGCAGTATGACGTTTTCAGGTAGCACCTTGGGCCATAAAGAGTTCTCTTCTCTCTCTATCTACAGAGTAAGTCTCCCCAGCACCGTCATTTAGAGACAAATGGTTGGCAAAGTTATGCGTCCAATCTGCAAGCATCCACCCCTGACAGCTCTACACACATACATATAGGCTCTGCACGCTATTACCAATCGCAAAGGCTCGATTTCAATCACTTGTACGTTATTTTCGACAGTGCTACAGCTCTGCAGATAGCGAAATACTCTTCACAAAACGTTTCTGCAACGGACGTAAGCTCATTTAAATTCAGCCTGCTAAAGAGCATAACACCTTTGATATAATTTTTATTACCAATATTTGTAACAAGATTGTCTAGATTCTTCAATAATAACAACCATTCATGATATCCTGCTACGCCTAGCCCGCCTCCTTTTATGATATGAAGATCCACAATGACGGCACAAGGTCACCCCAACCACGCTATTTTGTGTGCTAGATGTTTGTTGAACAGAGGGAGATTATCCTTCATGAGTCATTCTTATGTACGAGACAAAACAGCACATTAGCCGAATGGTATAGTGAAGTAATTGCAATTGATGGAGAACAATGAAATATGTAAAATCGCGAAAACCTAGCAAAATCACGAAAAATTACTCGAAATACATAAAATTAGAGAAAAAATGCCATGAATGAGTACAGACCGAAGTCTGTAAAATTACGTGATCTGGAGGAGAGCGGACTGATGCTACATACATATATCTCAACAGTAGAAAGAAAAGGCATTTTAGAGACGTGGTGCCAAGTTGAAACGGCCATATTATCCCAAACATGAGCAATACAACCGAACATTGGACCATGACTTGTGTGTAGAAGAGAAAATTTAGCAGGGTTGGAAGTAAATTGCGATAAGACTGTTACATCTCCTCTGGTTTCTGATCATAGTGTTTATTTCCTCGTAAGATGTCATTGCTACTTCGTATGCATTTTCGGCTGTAGACGATCATTTTTAGGGCTGTTGTGAACATATCATAATTTACGAACTGTCAGATCACCTGCATCCATCCATGTGAATTGTGCATTCCGACGGACTAGGGCAATTCCAGAAGTACATTGCGACACCCCACACGTCCAGAATTGCTACAGAGTGGCTCGAGGAACACTCTTCTGAGTTCAAACACTTCCACTGGCCACCAAACTCCCCAGACATGGACATTATTGAGCACATTTGGGATGCCTTGCAGCGGGCTGTTCAGAAGAGATCTCCACCCCCTCGTACTCCTACAAATTTATGGACAGCCCTGCTGGATTCACGGTGTCAGTTCCCTCCAGTACTACTTCAGATATTAGTCGAGTCCATGCCATGTTGTGTTGTGGCACTTACACGATATTAGTCAGATGTACCACTTTATTTGGCTCTTCAGTGTATATAGTGCATGTATCAAAAGAACCTACGTCATTTCTTTGGCGTGGAAGGTAGTAGATTTGTCATCTTAAAGTTTCTCGCCATAGCGAGTGAGGTACAAAACTGGTGGGGTTAATTAATGTGAGGTGCTGGAAATACAGGTGATTATAATTGAAGTTAAACAAAAAAATGGTTCAAATGGCTCGGAGCACTATGGGACTTAACATCTATGGTCATCAGTCCCCTAGAACTTATAACTACTTAAACCTAACTAACCTAAGGACAGCACACAACACCCAGCCATCACGAGGCAGAGAAAATCCCTGACCCCGCCGGGAAGCGAACCCGGGAACCCAGGCGTGGGAAGCGAGAACGCTACCGCACGACCACGAGATGCGGGCTGAAGTTAAACTTTCAAATCGCTGTAGAAATAACACCATTGGTCAGAATGATATCTAACTGCAACGGAATATTATCGGAGAAGGGAGAAAACGTATGGCAGAAAAACGTAGTGTGAAAAAGTTGATCAATAGATGGCGCTGTATGTGTCAGAATACGTAAATGAAAACAACTGCCATGCACATGACCCATTGAAGTTGGTATTAATGTACTGGGTACTAGGCTTTTCCTCTTTCGCGTCTGCGATGTTCGCCATGACTGTCTCAATGCAGGATCGCGCTCTGCTTGTAAAGGTGTATTAGAAGAATGATGACTGTGCGCACATCGCTCTGCCGAAGTTCCGGACACTGAAGGTCTGGTACCGCGCGCCACGGAATTTGAATCCCCGCCAGACGTCATGGACGTCGAAGACCCATAGAGGTCTCTGTACTATTCTTCGACCATAGATACTAGTAGAGCGGCCTTGCTGTGCAGAAGCTATAGGGCTGTTGTCAAAACGTGGCGGGATTTCAAATCAACGGTCTGCCATCCTATGTTTGTATGGTATTTCACCCACATTTCTCAATTGACTGCCAAACGCTTCCAACAAAAATTACTTTTTTATTTGCGAAAAATTATGTCACAACTACATTTGACCTGGATTTGTTCAGAGTATCATTTATAAAATCTAACAAATACATCAAACGCCCCTCTGGTGGGCAGCGGGTCGAAATTACAATAAACTATCAATTAAAGTAAAATGTCGTTAAAATTCTTTTAAACAGTAAGAGTGTCATAACTTTAAATATTAGATTCGCCGCGTTTTGAGCTCTAGTCACTTATAAAAGAAATTGGATATGGGAATTATTCAACTATAGGTGCCAAAATTGTCGACTTTAGGAGCAGGTCCATTTTAGAGTATCAATTCTAGGTGCACTCCAAAGATTCAGTTCCTACTATGTTTACAAAAGTTTAAACTATCAATTTAAAAAATATATATATTTTAGATGAAAGGTGAGACTTTCAAGTTTCAGAAAATAATTTTGGAGCCTACATTTGTTTAATAGTATTAGAAGGTAGAAAAAAATTCTCTTCATGTGTCAACTATAGGTGCTCTTACCTTATTATAATTTCACTTGTATATACAAAAAAGGTGTATGTGCAGATGGCTCAAAGTTTTTCAGTTTCAGGGCCTGTATCCAAAGCTGTCTTCGGTTTTCATCCTTAGGGAACCTATGAGTAGGAATGACAAACAGCTATACTTAGTTCTGTAACCGAATTATCACAGATATTTTCCAAAATGTAATCTGAGTATGACTTTACAGGCATCACTTTTAACACTTTAATTTACGTGATACTCTATTTCAAGTGTAAAAAACATATAAAAGTCACTTCAGCAGATTTCAATAAACGCATCTGCACAATCAAAGGAACACACGTGAAATGTAATGCCATTTCCCCCGACAAAACGTTGAGTACAGCCACAAGCGCAACACGAAACAACCAAAGTTTTGCCAACATTCATGTGACTTTAGCCCAGAGATGTTGGAGCCACGAAAATGACGTCAGGGCCAGTCTATTATATTTATGGTCTAAGGTACCATCGCGCCGTAAGCTGTGGCGGCGTGCGCCTCCTGGCCGACATTTAGAGTGAGGGCGCCACAATGGAACATGTGGTTGCAGCGGCCAATAGCAGCGTCCCCGATCGAGTACTTAAGCCCTGCCTGTCGCTCAGTCTGCTCCGTCCCCCCCTCGGATGCTCTATGACCTCATTCCTTTCCCCCATCTGCTCCTGTTCCTCGAACATTTCCGCATACTCTACACCTCCCGCCGCCTTGATCCCCCTCACCCCCTGTTTGCTCCTTTCCTCTCCAGTCCCCGCCCCCTGCCACGCCTTCACTGTTGTGTCCCCTCTACCCTCCATCTCTACACCCTTCATCTCCTTTCCCAAGGTGGCTTCCATCAACTCCCCCTCCTGGATGATGCCCTCTCTCCCTCCATCTATTCCTCCTATCTACTGTGATCCTCACCCCCCTCCTTTACTCTGTCCTTTCCCTGGGCTCCCTCTTCCCCCACTTCCATCCTGTTTTCTCCCCACCAAATCTTTCCCTACCTCCCTTCTCTCCCCCCCCCAAGTCCTTTTGTATTCCCCTCCTCTGCCTTCCCCACTCCCTGTCACGTCTGCCCAGCACCCCCCACCCATCTCTACACCCTTCATCTCCTTTCCCAAGGTGGCTTCCATCAACTCCCCCTCCCGGATGATGCCCTCTCTCCCTCCATCTATTCCTCCTATCTACTGTGATCCTCACCCCCCTCCTTTACTCTGTCCTTTCCCTGGGCTCCCTCTTCCCCCACTTCCATCCTGTTTTCTCCCCACCAAACCTTTCCCTACCTCCCTTCTCTCCCCCCCCCGAGTCCTTTTGTATTCCCATCCTCTGCCTTCCCCACTCCCTGTCACATCTGCCCAGCACCCCCCACCCCTCTTCTGGGTCCTCATCCTCCATCAGCTCCTTTCCCACCTCCCCCCCTTCGCTTTTCCGCTCCTTCCCCCCTTTTTTTTATTTTCCCATCGTCTGTCCAGTTTCCTCCCACCTGCTCTCAGCTGTGGTATGTCACATTTGCTAACTTTTTAGCGTAGTTTTCCAGTGAATGTTCAGTGTTGTTCATCTTTCTCATGTTGCGAACAAAAACCAAGCTGTCGCTGGGTGTGAATTTGATGTCTTTTGCGAACGGAAACCAGACTGTCGCCGTCTTTTTTAATTGTATGTCTATTGTTTTACCTGTCTGCTTCGTATGTATTTTATTAGCATCATCATCCCTTTGTTCTATGTTTTAAGTTCCACGATTTTTTTGACATGTTACTATTTAATTCTCCGATTTTATCGCCTGTTTTTCTTATTTATTCTCTTCATCTTTTTAACAAAGCCTGTAGGCTGAAGAGCGGCATACTAAGCTGCTGCCAGCCCGCCCCCTTCGGGGGGAATCGAAATTCAACAAAGGAAAAAAAGCTCAGTCTGCCAGTGTAACCTTGCATACGTCTCCGGACATATCGCCTCGCATTAGACGGCGTATTGACTTTCGTGTTTTCTTTACGAGTGGACGTGGTTGTCTTGTTCGGTCTCCGTAACTCTGTTGTCCGTTCTTCTTGTGTCGTAAGGTCCTTCATTGGTCGTGTCTGTCCTCTCCCGTTGTGTCGTTGTTTGCGGGCCGCTCCACGGGTCCCTCTGCGTTTCCATCACTACAACCCGGCGACTGTTCCGGTCCCCGTTACAACAGAAGGGTTTGAAAAAAGTCGTTGGCCTGATGACTGCTGGAGAAAATGATTCGGAAATTCTAAAAGACCGGATCTTTTGGTGTGCAACCTGGTAGAGGGAGGAAACGAATTGATTGGACGTCAGTGGAAGCAATGGCCACAGCAATGCAGGGGCAGACGAGTGGTGGTGTGCAAACGTGTAGTACATGGAGAATTGCCCAAACATTGGTCATACCCATGATCATAGTGTCTGAAACACTACGAAACAGCCTTCTTCGCTATCCATTCAAATTTAACCTACGTTCAAGAGTTGCTTCCTGCTGACCTACCAGCAAGAGAGACCTTTGCTTTAGAATTTCTTGCTCGCATGGAAGTGTGCAGTGATTGGTCGTGGAAGATTTTGTGGACAGACAAAGCCCTCTTCCATCTGACAGGATATGTCAATACACTGAATTGTCGAATATGGGCAACGGAAAATCCACATGTAAATAAACCAGTACTACTTCATCCTGAAAAGGTCACTGTCTGGTGTGGGTTTGTTTATCATAGTGCCATATTTTTTCGAAGAGACAAGTGATTCCAGTCCTATTACCTTTAGCGTCACTGGTAAGCTACCATGTTATTCCAGCTCTCCAGCAGCGTGGCTGTGTGGATGGGATCCTTTTTATACAAGATGGTGCACCTCAGCACATTGCAAATCCAGTTAAGCAGCTGCTGAAGCGCTGTTTCGGAAATGGTGAAATTATCAGCTGCCATTTCCCTACAGTCTGGCCGTCCCGATCACCTGAATTTAATCTGTGTGACTCCTGGCGGTGGGGCTATCTGAAAGATATTGTGTTCAGTGTTCCTCTAGGAGGGAGGTGTTGCTACCATCAAGACTCTCTCCATCTCCAGTCAATCAGTATTTGCTAATGAACTTAACAGGGTGCATACGACCCAGAACAACTGGGAGATCCGGGGAAAACCCGGGAATTTTTTCGTCCGGGACAAAACCGGGAAAAGCCCGGGAATTTTTAAAATTCCGGGAAGTAATCATTGTTTTAGTTTTCAGTTAAATTTTTGTGATTTTGACTGGTAACAACCGATGCTCTGCCAAAGGATATTATTGTATCCCCATACTGTAGAATAAAAATTCAACAACAAAACATAAATGAGGGAGAAAAACGAAAATAACTTAAATTTCATAGGAAATGCGCCATATGCGACAACGACACACGGTGCTAATGCAAGCTGCTGCTAACAGCACAATGTGTCAAAGGTTTTAGGAAGCTATGCAATGCTTCATAACAACAAATTACCTCCGATGAGCGTGAAGTCACAACTGTTTACATTAGATTCGCTTTAGCAGTTGCGAACGGGGGCATGCGCAGTTGAGTCGCGTTTGAGTAGTAGGTTCTCCCGCTTCTGGTTACAGGAATGTGGCTGTTGGCTGTGCAAGCAGTCGCAGCTAGATGCTATCGGGAAAAGGGGGCGCCATATTGATATTCTTGTGGGGAAACAAAAAAAAAAGTACTTGTTTCACAAAGCGCCTATCGTCTAGCGCACTTTGGTCTATCGATTATTCATCTGATTTTGAAAGGCATCCCTGTAGGTTTTTGAACATTTTAAGTTGATTTCTGAATGAATAATAAGTTGATTTTTGAATGTGTGCATAGTGTGCGTGATGTCTCTGATAGGAGAATCCTCGTCGCATCTAGAAACAAACTTTCCGCTGACAAAAGATGACAGGGCTATACGAGCTGAGCGGAGTAAAGCCGAACGGATGAACGCCAGTCGCTGACTATGTGGTTGATTGGGTTTGCAGATGTTCAGCGTTGTTATAATTACTAGCGAAATCCATAGATTCAGACGACCAGAGTGGAAATAAATGACTAACAGGAATAACAGCTGAGAAAGATTACGTAGTATCTTCTCGGTGCATCAAAGAAAATGAAATTTTGACAGAAAAGTTTTGGCCAGATCGCTACACTAATAAGGACCAGTTGTACAGTCCCCAGTTATCAGCCGTTTAAGTTCTATTCTGGAAGTAACGCGGAAAACGTGTTGTACGAATATGTAACAAGGCCCAACCGGAGAACTATCGTGCGATAGCTAAACCTGTGATTCTGGCAGGGTTTGTGACATTAATCGACGAACAAATTTTGACAATGGCAGGAATAGCTACAGTATTCTTGATGACAAGAGGAAGGAGCAGAAACGGGGACATCACACAAATTAGGGAAGAATTAGAAGATTCCAAATTTATATTAAAAAAACTCGTAATACTACTTTTCAATCTCGTGCTCGAAAAACTGGTGCGTATGAATGAAACGTGAAACTATTTCCTAACGAAGCTTTTTGCTTGCAATAAGCCTTATAGGCATTTGATATTGGTACTTGGAAACTTTACTAAATACCTTCTCCGAAAACTACCTTGAACAGGTAGTTCAGAAACCCAGTCATTATGGGAATATATTAGATTAAATGGCAGCAAAGAAATTTGATCTCTTTGAGGAAGTCCACATCGAAATTGATATCAGTGACTGTGAGCCAGTTATAGCAAGAATGAATACCAAAGCACAAATGGCAACTAAAACAAGTAGTAGGATTTGTATGTTTAGAAAATTAGACAGAGCAACAATAGTGTTATACCTCAGTGAGGAACTTGAAACTTTTAGCTCATGACAGTAGCATGTAGAGAAAGAATATTGACCATACACTGGATAGATATACTATATCCAGTAGGACAGTTCACAAGCAAGAGGTCATCCATGGTATACTGTCACTTTAAAGAAATTTCTAAAGAAACAGGGACTGTTGCATAATAGATATAAAACAAAGCATAGGGCTACAGATAGAGAGATGCTGAATGAAAGAGACCAATGTATGAAGTCATCTGTGACTACTGTGCAGAATATTCTCTAATGAACTTCCACAAAAATCAAAGAAATTCTGCTCATGTGTAACGGCTATTGGTGGCACCAAAGTTAGTGTCGAGTCACTCACGGATCAGACTAGAATTGAAATTCAGAATAGCAAAGCAAAAGTAGAAATACTTAACCGTGTTTTCAAATGCTCCTTTACAAGGAAAAACCAAAGAGTATTGCCCCATCTTAATTCTCGCATCACTGACAGATTAATGAAATAGATATTAATCTCGGTGGTGTTGAGAAACAGCTGAATCTATCACTGTTTGCAAACTATTTTATATTCAGGACAACTGAGATTGTTGAAAGGCATGATGTTAGGAAAAACTCTGCTTGCAACTATTAAAATTGTTGTTTATTGAAACACTACGAGTTTCGCAGCTTTAAACTGCATCATATAGTGAACAAAGTTGAAAGATCATAGGCATACCCATAGATCCTAGTCAAAATTTACTATTCAGAGAATATCATTAGCGAAAGGTAAAGAGGATGTGGCGAACGACAGTGATTTCGAGTGGTCGCGCTAAAATCATCTTAGTTTTTGTGTTTGACCGCTCCATGTTGGTTCTGTAATTATTTTGTGAGTTTTTGTGTGATTGCTAATTTGATTGCGTTTTGTAGACGCAGTCAAACAATAAAAGCCTAGTAACACTTCCATGAAGTTCTGCGTTATTTCCGCAATATATATTAGTAACTTCAGTGGCGACTATTACGAACAGGAAAATTAGCTCACAAGAAAAAGTGACCACAAAATGTAAGGGACTCGATCACGTACAGAAATTGGACGGCACGAAGACGAAAGCAGCGGAGTTCAAGCAACTCCAATTGAAAGTTCCTTCGTGCCGTTTCGTAAGAGCGGCGAATCAGATACAGGTTTAATCTCGCGGGTGGCTCTATGTTTACCGCCGTTTTGGCCACAGAACCCGAAAATTTGGTTTGCACAGACAGAAGCAAATTTCCTGTATAGTGAAATAACGAACGAGAAAACAAAGTAAGCCAGTTGGAACAAAACTATGCATCTGTGGTGGAAGATATAATTGTCAGCACACCATCTGAAAACTGTTACCAACACCTGAAGTCAGCGTTAATACAACGGGTTTCCAAGTCGGTTGAGTGACAAATTTTACATTTATTGCATCATGAAGAGATGAAAGACAAGATGCCTTCGCAATTTCTCCGACGTTGAGAAGCCTCGTAGCGGACACGGAAATGCGAGACTCAATGCTGCGAGTGCTGTGGACAAATTGCCTATCTGTATCAGTTCAAACCATCGTACATTCACCCATGGAATTGAATTTAGATAAGCTGGCAAAGATGGCTGATCGAGCACATGAAACAATTTCACTTCCGCCACCACGTCACGACATTATACAGCAGCGTCAACAGAGATGGCCACAGCAACACAGCGGAAGTACCATACAGATATACAGGACGAGTTGCAACAGTCGTCAAATGCAGTACAGCAGCTGTCATGCCAAGTAGAGGCGTTAACATTGCCGCATTAGCAAACGGAAGTTGACAATAAAGAGAAAAAAAATTCATAGACGTCGGAAAACGTTGGAGCAACAGCCCGAGTCCATATCGACATCAACATTGTTGGTATCACGAGCGTTTTGGCGAACGTGCAACACGATGCTCACCACCGTGCAATTACCCAAACTTCTCGAGCGGCCGACAACAGGCGAGACCGGCTGCGGAATTTACTTACAGCGCCAACAAAACAATTCGTTCTCGAACAGACTCTTTGTGGCAGACAAACTTTCGCGGTGCAAGTTCCTCATAGACACAGGATCGGATGCTTCCTTATACCCGCACAAGATGTATCGTGTTCGTGTGAAGCCCATGCCCTTACAGTCTTCCGCATCAAACAACTCCGTGCTTAAGACATGTGGTGAAATAACTCTGCCGTTAGATTTCGGACTGGGGAAGAGATATCAGTGGCAGTCTATTGTAGCTGACGTAGCAGAACCAATAATAGAACCAGACTTCCTCGCGTATATCAGCTTGCTGCCTGATGTCAGGAATTGATGTCTAATCGACAATACTTCTAGTTGCAGTGCAAGAGGCACCCAGGCACCTTATCCCATGAAACAGGCGCGAGAAGCATTCATCACAAATGAGTTTACGCAGCTGTTTCAATACTTTCCCGAGATTGTTACACCACAATACGAGAAGAAAGACGTGAAACATAATACGCAACATTTCATCAAAACCACACCAGGTCCACGAGTGTCTACACGGCCACGGAAATCACCACCTGACCGCCTAGTAATAGCAAAACAAGAATTTAAGAAATTGTTGAAGGAAAACATTATCCGTCCATCTAACAGCCCTTGGGCTTCGCCGTTGTGTTTAGTTCCCAAGAAACAAAAAACGTGGGGACCTTGTGGCGATTTCCGGGCACAATACCTGATAAGCACCCGGTTCGAATTTAAAGAAGATTAACAATTTGCTAGCGGGATCACATGTGTTCATTGTAGTGGATTTTGCGGGAGCTTAGATGCAAATTCCAGTGGCGGCAGAAGACGCCCGAAAGACAGCTTTAACTACCCTGTCTGACCTTTTCGAACACATGTATATGCCTTTTGGACTTAAAAATCCAGCCCAGACATGGCAAAGGTTTATCGACGAGGTTTTTCGCTTACATTGATGACATTCTAGTATTTTCTAAAACTACATCCGAGCAGAAGGATCATCTGACACAGGTTTTTCAACGTCTCGGTGATTATAATGTGACCATTAATTTCAAGAAGTGTGTCCTAGGACAAAACCAAGTGACTTTTTTGGGGTATTTAGTTACCGCAGCAGGAATTACACCAACTCCGGAGAAGGTGCAAGCGTTACAGCAAGTATCACCCCCGACCACATACCAAGAATTACGAAGATTTCTAGGAATGGTAAATTTCTACAGGTGGTAATTACCAGGGACGGCGGAGAAACAGGAGCCATTGACGGCAGCACTAGCAGGTACCAACGCTAAATGTAAGCGCGGAATTCAATGGTCTATGGAAGTGCAACGCTCGTTCAAGGCAGAGAGACGAAGTGTAGTTGACCCAACGCCTCTAGCACACACTGATCCGACAGCACCTTTGGCAACTGTTGTCAATGCAGGTCAGGCAGCCATAGGCGCAGTCCTGCAACAATATGTTACTTTTGCGTGGCAGCCTTTTGCATTTTTTTTTTTTTTTCGAAAAAATTAAATGCGTTGAAAAGTAATTAGGGTGCGTATGATCGTGAGTTGCTGGCGGTTTTTGAGGCAATCAAATATTTCAGAACGTCAGCAGAGGCAAAAGACTTCACCGTTTTCACGGACCATAAAGCCTTAACGTTTGTTTTCAAACAGCAAGGCAAATACAGTTCTCTAAGGCAACACAGATAGGTTGAGTTTATAGCTCAATTCACAGTCGACATACGGCATATAGCAAAGGCAGACAATTTTCCAGCAGATTATTTTTCCCAAATAAATGGCATATTCCAAACTATTAACTTTCACGAGTCGGCAGTGGCACAAGAGAAGGATGCAGAGTTGCAGCATTTCCTCTTGAACGAGAATACGTGTCTCCATCTAGTGCAAATCAGATTGCTGAACTAGAGTCTCAAAGTTTGGTGCGACGTCTCTACAGGTAGAAAGCGCCTATTTGTACCAACAGACTACTACAGACGAGCGTTCCATAGTGTTCACGATCTGGCCCATCCTGGCATCAGGAGCACGGTCCGCCTGGGGTAAGCAAAGAATGCAGGAGATGGGCGCAAGAGTCTTTGGCTTGCCAAAGAAGCAAAGTGGATCATCATGCCCATCCTCCGTTGGGGACTTTTCCTGACAGCTGCGAGAGATTCGCTCCTGTCCATCTTGACTTGGTGGGACCATTACCACCCTCAGATGGTTTCCGCTACCTTCTTATGGTAATTGATCGATATAGGCCTACCTGTTGGCAGGAAGCCGTTCCGATACCGGACATTTCAGCAGAAACGACAGCAAAGCCCATTATGGGCGAGTGGATAGCACGTTTTGGATGTCCTTTACTTGTAATCACGGATAGAGGGGGACAGTTTGAGTCAACTTTATTTCAACAGTTAGCCAAGCTGTGAGGAATGAACCACCACAAAACTACCAGTTACCATCCCAAGAGCAACGGTGTGGTTGAAAGATGGCATTGGACTTTAACAGCAGCTCTTATGTGCATGAAGATAAATGGACACAGGCTCTGCCTTTGGTATTACTTGGTTTGCACACCGCTTACAAGCCTGACTTAGGCACGTCTACCGCAGAAATGTATATGGCCGTAATATCCATATCCCAGCGGTCTTCATTGAAGACAGGAGTCCTATGACAGGAGAATTTGATACATCATCTACATTCGTAGCGCAGTTACGACAACAAGTGTCGACTCTGGGCACAATTCCAGGCACTAGGCATGGACATCAACCAACTTTCATGCACAAAGACTTGAACAGTTGTACCCACATTTTGATGAGATCAGACATCGTCAGACCACTATTGCAACAACTGTATTCGGGGCCTTACGCAGCTTTGTGCCGAAACACACATAAAATGTAAATCTCCTACAATGGAAAGTCAACAGTCGTGTCAATAGAAAGGGGCAAGCCAGCTTACATGCATGGTGGTGGTAACGAAGAACGTCACACAGCAAACAAGCCAGCACGGAGGATATCGGAGGAAACAATTTCTCTTGTGCCTCCACCGTCCAGTCAGCATACAACCCCCGAGCAAGTACCACATCGACATACACGAGCAGGTCGGCAGGTAGTACGCTTCAAGTACCCATATGTCCTGCGTGCTCCGCACTTTCAGCAGGGAGGCTCCGTGGCGAACGACAGTGATTTCTAGTGGTCACGCCAAAAGCAGAGACGTTCCAACGCAGCGGAGTATGACTACGTACAGAACCCCTTTGGTTCCTTGATTATTCTTAGTTTTTGTGTGTTTGACCGCTTCGTGTTGGTTCTGGAATTATTTTGTGAGTTTTTGTGTTATCGCTAATTTGATTGTGTTTTGTGGATGCAGTCAAACAATAAAAACCAAGTAACACTTTCAAGAAGTTCTGCATTATTTCAACAATTTATATTCAGTAACTTCAGACGTGTTCCATTCTTTAAAATTTGCCTTGCCCTACACTGAGCTGCCCTGCTGTCATACTGATGCAGGTAAATTTTAAAGAATGGGGCACGTCTTCTTTACCTTTCACTCACCGTAGTATTGATGATAGTCTCTGAATAGTACATTTTGAGTAGGACCGATGAATGTAGTAGTGGCATCATACAAAAGTGCTTAGTAATTGGCAGTGACATGCACAGATTGTGATGGCCTCTCAGATAACATTGATGCTTTAGCTGAACAGATAAGTAAACTGCTATCTGATGATCTTCTAACATTGCTCACCTGATGACGCGACTTAAAAGTCGCGTAACTGGTCGTGTTTTAATAAACAACAGTTTTACCAGCTGTAAGCGGAGTTCTTCCTATCATTATGTTAAAATTTATCAAGGCCCCAGGGCCCGATGGAATCACTATCAGAGTCCATATAAAATTCGTGGTTGAGTTAGCCCCTCTGTTAGCTATAATCTATCGTAGATCTCATCAAACAAAAACAATGTGTCCCTTAGATAGTAAAAAGCGCAGGCCACATCCATCTACAAGAAGGGTAACAGAAGTGAAGCACAATATTCTTGACACCCATTTGTTGTGGAATCTTGGTACATATTAGTCAAGTGTGTGGGACCCTTACCAAACAGGACTAGCAGGGATAGTGAATGTATGCAGAGAAGGACAGCATGAAAGCTCACAGGTTTGCTTGACACATGGGGGAGTATCACTGAGATGCTGAAAAAAATTGAACTGTCAGATTCTTGCAGATAGATGTAAACTATCCCAAGAAAGTCTAATAACAAAGTTTCAAGAACCCACTTCAAATGATGACTTTAGGAACATACTACAATCATCTATTCGGTTTCAACTCTCCTGAATTAAGAAAATTCATATTGGGCATCCCAGCAGAATCACATCGCAACATCATCACATCATGGTGTATTCACTCTGTCGATCACGGCAGAGCACCTCAGGTCAATTCAAGTCATGTGATTTCAACTCATCTGGCTGTCCTCAACTTTTTTTTTTTGGTGGGAACTGCGATATTCGCAATATGTCTTTCAACTCTTTTCATACATGACGTGCACTTACACAATGCTGTAGTTTACATAAGTAGCTGCTGGAGTCCACATTTGTATGAAAATGAGATTTATTGGACTCAAATGGTTTGCACTTTACAGGGATAGCTTGTACATTACCGAAGGAAAACAGAAGTGCAGAACAACACAAAAAAATAGTGTGGGTCCAAAAACATATCATTACATGGTACAGAAGGGGAATTTCACACATTATATGAGGTGCTTAAGGAAGAAGAATCTGAATTTTATAAGTATTTTAGAAAGTTGAAGCATCAGTTTGTTTATTTGTTATGTCAAATTTCACCCAGAGTTACTAAATGGAACATAGTGTTATGAGCTGCCACTACACCCCATGAAAAATTTGTTGGTGTAAGTTTAGCTACGTCTACATCTACATTTATACTCCGCAAACCACCCAACGGTGTGTGGCGGAGGGCACTTTACGTGCCACTGTCATTATCTCCCTTTCCTGTTCCAGTCGCGTATGGGTCTCGGGAAAAACGACTGCCGGAAAGCCTCCGTGCCCGCTCGAATCTCTCTAATTTTACGTTCGTGATCTCCTCGGGAGGTATAAGTAGGGGGAAGCAATATATTCCATACCTCATCCAGAAACGCACGCTCTCGAAACCTGGACAGCAAGCTACACCGCGATGCAGAGCGCCTCTCTTGGAGAGTCTGCCACTTGAATTTGCTAAATATCTCCGTAACGCTATCACGCTTACCAAATAACCCTGTGACAAAACACGCCGCTCTTCTTTGGACCTTCTCTATCTCCTCTGTCAACCCGGCCCTGGTACGGATCCCACACTGAAGAGCAATACTCAAGTATAGGACGAACGAGTGTTTTGTAAACCAACTCCTTTGTTGATGGACCCGTCTTACTAACAATTAATTTTATATGATCATTCCACTTCAAATCGATCCGCACGCATACTCCCAGATATTTTACAGTAGTAACTCCTACCAGTGTTTGTTCCGCTATCATATGATCACACAATAAAGGATCCTTCTTTCTATGTATTCGCAATACATTACATTTGACTATGTTAAGGGTCAGTTGGCACTCCGTGCACCAAGTGCCTATCCGCTGCAGATCTTCCTGTATTACGCTGCAATTTTCTAATGCTGCAACTTCTCTGTATACTACAGCATCATCCGCGAAAAGCCGCATGGAACTTCCGACACTATCTACTAGGTCATTTATATATATTGTGAAAAGAATGTTCCCATAACACTCCCCTGTGGCACGCCACAGGTTACTTTAACATCTGTAGACGTCTCTCCATTAAGAACAACATGCTATGTTCTGTTTGCTAAAAACTCTTCAATCCAGCCACACAGCTGGTCTGATATTCCGTAGGCTCTTACTTTGTTTATCAGGCGATAGTGCAGAACTGTATTGAACGCCTTCCGGAAGTCAAGGAAAATGGCATCTACCTGGGAGCCTGTATCTAATATTTTCTGAGTCTCATGAACAAATAAAGCGAGTTGGGTCTCACATGATCGCTGTTTCAGGAATCCATGTTGATTCCTACAGAGTAGATTCTGGGTTTCCAGCAATGACATGATACGCGAGCAAAAAACATGTTCTAAAATTCTACAACAGACCGATGTCAGAGATACAGGTCTATAGTTTTGCGCATCTTCTCGACGACCCTTCTTGAAGACTGGGACTACCTGTGCTCTTTTCCAATCATTTGGAACCTTCCGTTCCTTTAGAGACTTGCGGTACACGGCTGTTACAAGGTGGGCAAGTTCTTTCGCGTACTCTGTGTAGAATCGAATAGATACCCCGTCAGGTCCAGTGGACTTTCTCTGTTGAGTGATTTCAGTTGCTTTTCTATTCCTTGGACACTTATTTCGATGTCAGACATTCTTTCGTTTGTGCGAGAGAAGGGACTGCAGTGCGGTCTTCCTCTGTGAAACAGCTTTGGAAAAAGGTATTTAGTATTTCAGCTTTACGCGTGTCATCCTCTGTTTCAATGCCATCATCACCCCAGAGTGTCTGGATATGCTGTTTCGAGCCACTTACTGGTTTAACGTAAGACCAGAACTTCCTAGGATTTTTTGTCAAGTCGGTACATAGAATTTTACTTTCGAATTCACTGAACGCTTCACGCATAGGCCCCCTTACGCAAACTTTGACATCGTTTAGCTTCTGTTTGTCTGAGAGGTTTTGGCTGCGTTTAAACTTGCAGTTAAGCTCTCCTTGCTTTCGAAGTAGTTTCCTAACTTTGTTGTTGAACCACGGTGGGATTTTCCCGTCCCTCACAGTTTTATTCGGCACATACCTGTCTAAAACGTATTTTACGATTGCCTTGAACTTTTTTTCCATAAACTCACAACATTGTCAGTGTTGGAACAGAAATTTTCGTTTTCATCTGTTAGGTAGTCTGAAATCTGCCTTCTATTACTCTTGCTAAACAGATAAACTTTCCTCCTTTTTTTCATATTCCTATTTACTTCCATATTCAGGGATGCTGCAACGGCCTTATGATCACTGATTCCCTGTTCTGCACGTACAGAGTCGAAAAGTTCGGGTCTGTTTGTTATCAGTAGGTTCAAGATGTTATCTCCTCGAATCGGTTCCATGTTTAATTGCTCGAGATAATTTTCGGACAATGCACGCAGTATAATGTCACTCGATGCTCTGTCCCTACCACCTGTCCTAAACATCTGAGTGTCCCAGTCTATATCTGGTAAATTGAAATCTCCACCTAAGACTGTAACATGCTGAGAAAACTGATGTGAAAAGTATTCCAGATTTTCTCTCATATGTTCTGCCACTAATGCTGCTGAGTCGGAAGGTCGGCAAAAGGAGCCAATTATTAACCTAATTCGGTGGTTGAGTGTAACCTCCACCCATAATAATTCACATGAACTATCCACTTCTACTTCACTACAGGATAAACTATTACTAACAGCGACAAACACGCCACCACCGGTTGCATGCAATGTATCCTTTCTATACATTACCTGTGCCTTTGTAAAAATTTCGGCAGAATTTATCTCTGGTTCATGGTGTGGGTTCCTGTAGTCATGTCCTAGTTCATGAACCACGGGCAACGTATGAGTGGCCAAGTAAGTGGTCCCGACAGTCGGGACACCAGTTAGTTTGGAATAAGGCTGGGCATCTCAGTCATATTCTGAGTCGTGGTCACCTTTATGCTCAAACGGCAAAGACTACGAAATCCACCGGTTAGTCCCTTAACCGTTAGGGGTAAAACACAATGGGACTCGGGGCAAGTAAGGCTAGCAACCTGCTTCCCCGATACTTTAAATATGATGCTGGCAACAATCTGAGCAAAATGCCTCGGACCATTGGAGGTGACGGAGTCCCACCTCTAACTGACAAACCAGGGACTCCTAAGATACGACTTGGCAAACAAATGGTAATGAGATGGGGAGCTATTAATATCGATGGGGGCTACTCTGGGAAGAAGGTAGAGCTGGCAGAGGCTGCAAGTAAGATCGGGCTGGACGTTTTAGCTGTTAGTGACATTCGGGTAAGGGGTGAGAAAGAAGAGGGAGTGGGAGAATACAAGGTCTACCTGTCAGGAGTCAAAGCAGGAATAGCACAATGGGGTGTAGGGCTTTACATCAGGAAAGAAATGGAACCCAGCGTAGTTGCAGTAAGGTATGTAAACGAACGACTGATGTGGATAGATTTGACAGTGTCTAGCAAGAAAATTAGGATTGTGTCAGTATATTCGCATTGTGAAGGGACAGATCAAGATAAGATGGATAGTTTTTGTGAGGCACCCAGTGATGTAGTTGTTAGAGTAAAGGACAAGGACAGTGTTCTGCACATGGGTGATTTTAATGCCAGGATTGGAAATCGAACAGAAGGGTATGAAAAGGTTATGGGTAAATTTGTAGAGGATATGGAGGCCAACAGGAACGGAAAACAACTCTTGGATTTCTGTGTCAGTATGGGCTTAGTAATCACAAACTCCTTTTTTAAACATAAGAACATTCACCAGTATACTTGGGAAGGCAGGGGAACAAGATCTGTCATTGACTATATAATAACAGATCAGGAATTCAGGAAGGCTGTGAGGGACACATGTGTATTCAGGGGATCCTTTGATGATACTGATCATTATTTAATCTGCAGTGAAATTGGGATTGTGACGCCGAAAGTGCAGGAGGTCAGGTCTATATGTAGGAGGATAAGAGTGGACAAAACTTCAGGATAAGGAAATCAGGCACAAGTACATAACAGCGATCTCAGAAAGGTACCAGTTAGTTGAATGTAGTCAATTACAGTCATTGGAAAAGGAATGGACAAGGTACAGGGACACAGTACTAGAAATGGCTAAAGAATGTCTTGGAACAGTAGTGTGTAAAAGTAGGATGAAGCAAACAGCTTGGTGGAATGACACAGTCAAGGCAGCCTGTAAAAGGAAAAAGAAGGCGTATCAAAAATGGCTACATACTAGAACTCAGGTAGACAGAGAAAGTTATGTTGAAGAAAGAAACAAAGCCAAACAGATAATTGCAGCATCCAAGAAGAAAACTTGGGAAGACTTTGGAAACCGGTTGGAGACTATGGGTCAAGCTGCTGGAAAACCATTCTGGAGTGTAATTAGCAGTCTTCGAAAGGGAGGTAAGAAGGAAATGACAAGTATTTTGGACAGGTCAGGAAAACTGCTGCTGAATCCTGTGGATGCCTTGGGCAGATGGAGGGAATATTTTGAAGAGCTGCTCAATGTAGGTGAACATACGATCAGCAATGTTTCAGATTTCGAGGTAGAACGGGATAGGAATGATGATGGAAATAGGACCACATTTGAGGAAGTGGAGAAAATGATCAATAGATTGCAGTGCAATAAAGCAGGTGGGGTGGATGAAATTAAGTCGGAACTCATCAAATACAGTGGAATGTCAGGTCTTAAATGGCTACACAGGATAATTAAAATGGCCTGGGAGTCGGGACAGGTTCCATCAGACTGGACAAAAGCAGTAATCACACCAGTCTTTAAACATGGAAACAGAAAAGATTGTAACAACTACAGAGGTATCTCTTTAATCAGCGTTGTGGGTAAAATCGTCTCAGGTATTGTTGAAAGGAAAGTGCGAGTATTAGTTGAGGACCAACTGGATGAAAATCAGTGTGGGTTTAGGCCTCTTAGAGGTTGTCAGGACCAGATCTTTAGCTTATGGCAAATAATGGCGAAGTGTTATGACTGGAACAGGGAATTGTATCTATGCTTTATAGATCTAGAAAAGGCATATGACCGGGTTCCTAGGAGGAAGTTACTGTCTGTTCTGAGAGATTATGGGATAGGAGGCAAACTTTTGCAAGCAATTAAAAGTGTTTACGTGGATAGTCAGGCAGTAGTTAGAGTTGACGGTAAATTGAGTTCATGGTTCAGAGTAGTTTCAGGGGTAAGACAAGGCTGCAACCTGTCTCCATTGTTGTTCATATTATTTATGGATCATATGTTGAAAACAATAGACTGGCTGGGTGAGATCAAGTTATGTGAACACAAAATAAGCAGTCTTGCGTATGTGGACGACTTAGTTGTGATGGCAGATTCGACTGAAAGTTTGCAAAGTAATATTTAAGTGCTAGCTCAGAAATGTAAGGATTATGGTATGAAGATTAGCATCTCCAAAACGAAAGTAATGTCAGTGGGAAAGAAATATAAACGGATTGAGTGCCAAATAGGAGGAACAATGTTAGAACAGGTGGACGGTTTCAAGTACTTAGGATGCATATTCTCACAGAATGGCAACATAGTGAAAGAACTGGAAGCGAGGTGTAGCAAAGCTAATGCAGTGAGTGCTCAGCTACGATCTACTCTCTTCTGCAAGAAGGAAGTCAGTACCAAGACTAAGTTATCTGTGCACCGTTCAATCTTTCGACCAACTTTGTTGTATGGGAGCAAAAGCTGGGCGGATTCATGTTACCTTATCAACAAGGTTGAGGTTACGGATATGAAAGTAGCTAAGATGATTGCAGGTACTAGTAGATGGGAACAATGGCAGGAGGGTGTCCACAATGAGGAAATCAAAGAAAAACTGGGAATGAACTCTATAGACGTAGCAGTCAGGATGAACAGGCTTAGATGGTGGGGTCATGTTACACGCATGGGAGAAGCAAGGTTACCCAAGAGATTCATAGGTTCAGCAGTAGAGGGTAGGAGGAGATGGGGCAACACCAAGGAGAAGGTACTTGGACTCGGTTAAGAATGATTTTGAAGTAATTGGTTTAACATCTGAAGAGGCATCAATGTTAGCACTGAATAGGGGATTGTGGAGGAATTTTATAAGAGGGCTATGCTCCAGACCGAACGCTGAAAGGCATAATCAGTCTTAAATGATGATGATGATGATGATGATGATTATCTCTGGCTTCAGACAGCTTTCCGTACCTATAACGATTTCAGCTTCGGTGCTTTCTATCAGCGCTTGAAGTTCCGGTGCTTTACCATCGCAGCTTCGACAGTTTACAATTACAGTACCGATTGCTGCTTGGTCCCCACAAGTCTTGACTTTGCCCCGCACCCTCTGAGGCTGTTGCCCTTTCTGTACTTGCCCGAGGCCATCTAACATAAAAAACCGCCCAGTCCACGCCACATAACCCCTGCTACCCGTGTAGCTGCCTGCTGCGTGTAGTGAACTCCTGACCTATCCAGCGGAACCCAAAACCCCACCACCCTATGGCGCAATTGGAGGAAACTGCAGCCCACACGGTCGCAGAACCGTCTCAGCCTCTGAGTCAGACCCTCCACTAGGCTCTATACCAAAGGTCCGCAGTCAGTCCTGTCGACGATGCTGCAGATGGTGAGCTCTGCTTTCATCCCGCTAGCGAGACTGGCAGTCTTCACCAAATCAGATAGCCGCCGGAAGCCAGAGAGGATTTCCTCCGATCCATAGCGACAAACATCATTGGTGCCGACATGAGTGACCACCTGCAGATGGGTGCACCCTGTATCCTTCATGGCACCTGGAAGGACCCTTTCCACATCTGGAATGACTCTCCCTGGTATGCACACGCAGTGCACATTGATTTTCTTCCCCCCTCTTGCTGCCATATCCCTAAGGGGCCCCATTACGCGCCTGACATTGGAGCTCATAACTACCAGTAAGCCCACCCTCTGCGACCGTCCAGATCTTGCAGACTGAGGGGCATCCTCTGGAACAGGACAAGCAGCCACATCTGGCCGAAGATGAGTATCAGCTGGAGAGAGAGCCTGAGACCGGTTCGTCAGACAAACTGGCGAGGCCTTCCGTTCCGCCCTCCGGAATGTCTTTCGCCCCCTGCCACACGTCGAGACGACTTCCCACTCTACCATGGGTGAGGGGTCAACCTCAATGTGAGCAGTATCCCAGGCAGCCACAGCCGTAGTCCAATCGGGGGATGCGTGGGACGAGCTGGCCATTCCCGACAAACCCCCATCCGGACCCCCACAGTGGTGCCCATTGGCAACAGCCTCAAGCTGTGTGACCAAAGCCAACACTGCCTGAAGCTGGGAGCGAAGAGATGCCAACTCAGCCTGTATCCAAACACAGCAGTCGCAGTCCCTATCCATGCTAAATACTGTTGTGCAAAGAACGGTCTGCAGCTCATGGTCGTGCGGTAGCATTATTGCTTCCTGCGCACGTGTTCCCGGGTTCCCGGGTTCCCGGGTTCGATCCCTGGCGGGGTCAGGGATTTTCTCTGCCTCATGATGACTGGGTGTTGTGTGATGTTCTTAGGTTAGTTAGGTTTAAGTAGTTCTAAGTTCTAGAGGACTGATGACCATAGATGTTAAGTCCCATAGTGCTCAGAGCCATTTGAACCATTTTGCAAAGAACGTCTGAACTAATCTACAGAGAGCACAAACAATTAGACACAAAATTTAAATAGTTATTAAAATACAAGATTGCCTAATAAATGCAGTAATGGTGTTACTTGCGCACTGCTGACACACTGCTCGGAGACAGAAAGAGACTACGCGATTTTATACTATTCAGGTAATAAAAAACGAATTCAATGCACATTTCTGTGCAATAGTCATATCTCCCTCAATACTTTTGCCTTTAAGGTTTATAGGTTTCCTTTGCATCTTGTATTTTGCTTTTAATAGTTAAAGTGCCTTATTTTTTTGGGGTTAGCTAGTGAAACCACATAAATACTGAGCACTGATGCTTGCAAAACTTTTCACACACACAGGCCATAGAGCTGCTTAACAATAAATAAACCTGCCACAGAAACAAATTTAAATAGACAATACTAATATATTACTTAATTACATGATATACACTTCAAAAAAAATTTCGCACTGTTACAGAGTCTGCAGGTTTCTGTCCATATGTTTTTGCAGCATTTACAAATGTCTGACAGCATACAAATAAATTCCACTTACTAATCAATTTGATTCTACCCATTATACTTTTTTCACTTCAAGTTGTAGCCATATTGCAGTCCATATCATCACAAAATATTAAACAGCGTGTAAAAAAACTACTTCATAAATGTAGCATTTAGTACACTTGTGTCATACAAAACAGACAGCTGCCTCACTGCTTCAGTTAATGTTTCGTCTCTCGTTGTAAAATTAAAAATTTCAATGAAAGAAATAACGAAACGAAACAGTTGCTAATAAATTTAAAAAAGTAGTTATTAAAGGCCAATTCATAATGGCCATCATGTCATGTCACGTCACATCCCATCAAAGCATTCTGCAATGCATTACAAATGGTGACATCCACACTGTCCACCCCATAACGTCACATCACGTCACGTCACGCCAAGTCACCATCAGGGTTGCTTGGAAAGAAAGTTTTGATGACTGACATCATCTGTCTGTTGTTGAGCATGTGACCCCCAAGCTCATTTACTCACGATAGATGGTTATGCGCACATTTCCATATTTCGTTTCATCATGGTTTTCATGATTGATATAGTTGTTTGTTATTCATTACTTTTGTTATTCGTCACAAATTGTTTCGTCTCGTTATTTTTCGTTAAAATTTATAATCTTATAATAAATGATGAAATTATAACGTGTAGGTTTTCACAGGTGGCGTCTTCATTAGTTAAAACTTCTTAGCTGGGAGGCCATGTTCGATCTGACATTTTGTTGTCTACTGCAGGCAACATCTTCCAAGGTGAGTCAAGGACTGGCTGCCGGCGGCGGCGTCATATCAAGTCGGACATTTCTTGCTCAGTAGCATCTGAAGGGTCAGTGGACTTTGCCAGTTTGCCTTCTGTCATGATCTAGGGCGTTTTGAAATGACGGTTTATTTGTTTGAGTTATTTGTGTTTGTACATGCGTTGTTCAATGTGGTTCAAATGGCTGTGAGCACTATGGGACTTAGCATCTGATGTCATCAGCCCCTTAGAACTTAGAACTACTTAAACCTAACTAACCTAAGGACATCACACACATCCATGCCTGAGGCAGAGTTCGAACATGCGAGCGTAGCGGTCGCACGATTCCAGACTGAAGCGCCTAGAACCGCTCAGCCACTCCGGCTGGCTGAAGTGTTGTGTTTTGAGTGTGCTACACTCTGAAGTGTTTAGTTATCGTGTTTTTCGGATGTCTGTAGTTGATGTGAAATGGTTCTGCACTGAGTGAAGATATGAGATGATGTGGAGTATTTTCAGAACATGTGTAGAATGACTGGGTTTTCTGTTGAATGAGTGTGGGGACTTCCATATCTTTAGTTTAGTCCTAGTGGTCAGGTAATTGTCTTTTAGCAGTGGGTATAGGTTGTAAATGCTGCCCAAAGCTCTATTGTACGCATCAGTAATGTGGGAGTTCCACAGCAGTTTGGAATCTATCTTTTGGCGTAGATACTTTACTTCGTTAGACGAGGGGAGGTCCCTATTGGCTGCCAGTCCGTGGAAGTCCCGTTTATATAGAGCACATAGAGAGCACCGCCATATGTCACGTAGGGCCGACTGTAAGTCTCTCTCTGACTAACACCATTATTCTCGATTGAAGGTAATCGATTGTCACATCTTTGTGCAAAGTCTACCACCATATCTTATCTAAGTTCAAGCCTTTCTCTTTTCTAGAAAAACTATTATGGTGTCTGAGTCTCTATTGTTTCTTTATATGTACGTGCAAAATAATGCGGTGGTCTGGCACGCTCGTCTCACTAAATTTTATTTCATGATCACCGCCTTTAAAAACATGTTCCGCTACAGCAGATTTGTCGGTATGTCCCAGTCGGCACTTCCTTTTGTGTACGGTTAAGCAGGTATTGACACTTCTTTCTGTTGTTCCAATATATACCTTCCCACAGCTACACGGAATTTTGTACACACAAGGATTTGCTAAGAGGTGTCAAGCGTCTTTCGCCGATCTTAAACACTCACCTTCTTGGTGGGTCTAAAGATCGTTTCAAACTGAAACTTGGCCAGAACTGACCCAGAATGGTCCGTAATATTGTAAATAAATGGAAGAAAAACTTTTCCAGCTGACAGTTGTTGTTGCTGAATGTTCTCAGACACTTTTCGTCTGATGAGGAGTGCTCGATCTGTCTCGTTGTCAGCGTATCCATTTGTATTAAAAGCTTGTCGCAAATGATTTAATTCATCTTGCTAATAATCTGGCTCACAGATCTTATTACCTCTGTCCACCAATGTTTTAATGACGTCTCTCTTCTGCTAGAATGATGGTTCGAATCCTTATGGAGGTAATAGTCGTGTGTATCTTTTCTATACACTTGATGCCCTAGACTCCCATCTGCCCGTTTAATTACTGATAAATCTAGAAAATTTAGTTGTCCATTACTCTCTTTCTCCATAGTAAATTGTATCTTTGGAGTAATACTTTTTAAGTGCATCAAGAAACCATACAATTCTTCCCCATCATGATTCCATAGCACAAAAGTGTCATCCAAGGCATTTTACTGGCAGGCTGCAGCGCCTGCTGTTCAAAAAACTCCATGAATAGATTAGCAACAGCTGGACTCATAGGGCTGTCCCTGCGCACTCCTTCGGTTTGTTCATAAAACTCATTATCACACTGAAAATAAGTCATGGACAGGCAATGTCGAAACAGAGGTACTACATCAGTGGAAAACGTATCAACTCTGTATGAAAGAGCTTCGTCAACAAGAACTATAGTAAACAGTGATGTCACATCAAAACTGACAGCTGGCCCCACGTGATGTATGGTGGTGTCCTCTATGCGCTCTATAAAAATGGGACCTCCACGGCCTGGCAGCCTGTCGTTGAGTCATCTTGGAAGTTGCCCACAGTTGCCAACAAAACGTCAGTAAGAAGAAATTTTACAGATCGACCATCGCCTCTCAGCCCTAAAGTTTTAACTAAGAAATGACGAAAGATTAATTGAAGCAATGAGCTTACTTGCCATCTGGTACATTTATAAAGTTGATTTTATACATACTATTATCGTAATTAATATATTGCTGCAACTTGAAGTGAAAAAGTATTGTGGATAGAATGAGTTTGATTAGTAAGTAGAATGTCTTTGCATGTTGTCTGACATTTGAAATGTTTCTTAAAGAAATGGACTGAAACATGCAGATACTGCAACATTGGCAATACCCCTTTTTGTTAAGTATAGATCAAGTAATGTGATAGAGTTGTTTGTTTAACTATGTATTTGTGGCAGGCTTATTTATTGTTAAGTAGCTCACGGTTTTGCAAGCATCGGTGCTCAATATTTTTATGGTTTCACTAGCTAAACTGAGTACAATAATTTTGTGCTGGGCTGACAGCTAAACATGATATTAAACAAAAAAAATTATAGAATGTGAAGAAAGCTCGTAACACTGTGTTCCTTTTAGTAATTCTGGGTGAAATTTTATGTAACAAATAGAAAAACTGGTGTTTCGACTTTCTAAAATACTTACAAAACGCAGATTCCTCATCCTCAAGCTCCTTACATAGTGTGAGAAATTCTCCTTCTGTACTATGTAATGACATTTTTTCGGATCCACACAGTTTTGTGTTGTTTTGCACTTCTGATTTCCTGCTCTGATACACGAACTATTCCACCAAGTTGCAAATCATTTGAGTCCAATATATTTAATTTTCATACAAATGTCGACTGCAGCATCAATGTAAATAAGGTACTTAGTTGTGTATGTGGACTAGACGAGTCAAAGAAGTTGAAAATCATTTTTCTTATATCGCTGTCCCCGCGAAAACAACAGTTGGGGACAGACATAAAAGTTGAAATCAAGTGACTTGAATTGACTTGACGTGCGGTGCTCTTGATGTAACAGTGCCGTGACAGACAGATATATAATAAATAAAACTTTTTTATTTTAAATTCAGTGCATTAGTATTTGTAAAATGGCTCTTTCATATAGTTTCATTTGGGACCTGTGGAATGCTACATTAGCTTATTTGTTTTAGTTGTAAATATTTGTCATGTATTGTTGTTTTTATGACATGTTCTACATCCTGGAGGACCTCCTCACTACAGATCAATTGGAATGAAGTAAATCTAATCTAACTGCATTGTCTTTGTATTCGTCTCCTAATATACATTTTACAGATCATGTGATTGCATTGTACAGGAGATACATCAATTTTTTGCTCATGATATTCATAGTTACATACTTTTTAACTCTAATTTTACCAGCTCAGGTTTTTGTTGAACTCATTATCAGACTGAGAGAATGAAAGTTTGTGTTGCGTAGTTACCATGGCACTACAACAGAATCTCATGTCTTATCTACCGTAAAATTAAGTTCCTTTGTATGCTCCAATTTTATTTATAATTATGAACAGTGCCAATAAGAAAAACTTTCTTCATAAAATTATTTATAAAAAAGTTATTTTGCACTAAAAAAATTACATGTTATTGGAAATACTGCCAAATTACCTTATCTTACCCGACAATATCCCTCTAAGAGAGGTCGAAAATGAATACAACTACAACTACTACAGAATTACTTAACAGGAAAATTGATTCAGTAAAAACGAGAACATATATTTTGTTTATTACGCATAGCTTCGTGTTTAAAGCGTGAATTCGCTTGTTAGACATTTCATGCTTTGTAAATTCGTCATGTGTTTCTTGACCGATTTCTTAGCTACTCAGAAACGGAGGGGAAAAATTGTAGAAGGCTATTAGAGCTGTACTATAGTTCTATGTTGGCTAACCTGCGTGTCAAAATATAGCATACATGCGCTTTCTTTAAATGTTCAGGCTAATCGATCGCCGGTGGTAGCTGTTACAGATGTCATCAGAAATTGAATTAATTTGGAAATGCGCGACGTCTTCCATGCCAAAATCTGCTGTGGATGAGTGGTGGAGCAAAATCCTCAAACAGTTTAGTGAAGAACATAGATATTACCATAATTTTAAAAATATTCAAGAGAAATTCCGTCATTACGAGAAAGTTAAATCGATATTGAGAGACCCAGATGCTGTAGCGTTAGCACTGTTTTTCCAGTAGTAAGTCTCCTTAATAAATTTGTTTAAATGTTTTGCTGGGCGCTGTTATTTTTATTATTTTTGCGACATTGGCTAGAAACCGCACAAAATTAAGTCTCTGTAGCAATTAGAATTTAGTATCTGGTAATTTATTTAGTTATGCCCGTTACAACACACAAACATTTTCGTTCTATAAATTTAAAGCTTTTACAACGGTCTGCGAAATTCTGTACCTTGCGAACAATTTATCACGTCACTTAATGATAGATCATCTTCATTGCTTTATTTTCTGCAATGTTTCTGTATATTTGAATGTATAGATGCAATTTGTTAATATATTAAATACAGTGTGTGTTGCGAACAATATATATCGTCACCTTTCATTGAGAAAGTATAACAAAATTACGTATTAGCTGTTAAATACCTTGAACTTTATTTTTGTGTTGTTGACAAACCATTTAAAAATGGTTTTTCTGCAGTATTCATCCATCTGAGTTGTAGGTTCACCACGTTTCGACGTTATTTTGTCTGGTGAACTTTTTGATGGTTATTCAAGCATCATGAATGTAGCGTAAATTTTCCGCACGCTGATTCATAAGATTGTATTGTAATAAGATGAAAAACTATTTTCTAAATTTTTGTACAAAAATTAAACGATTTGAAAATGCTGATTTGTGGTGGTGGACTGTATAAAGTGAACAGTGAAGTCCTATACATTCACATGCTGTAACTGAATGAATTTTCAGTGTTGGAAAAATGTTTAGTCAGTGTCTCCAAAAATGTGTTTTACTTGAACTTTGAGTGTTGCATTAATTATTCTTCCATTCTATTTCATTATCCAACTGTTTCTACATGGAACAATAGTGATTTACATAGTCACATGTCTATCATTGCAAATATTTATGGTATTTCTAGGTAATTTCAAACTAAACAGAAAACATTGAAAATAAAACACATCTGTGAATATGTTAAGAGCAGTGTACACTGGCAGAAAGAAAGGCAAAGTGATTGCCTTAATAAAATCATTATACTGTAAAATCACTTGATGAGATATATTGTGTAAAAGACCTATTAGAAAAGGTTTTGTTGTGTATTTTTATCATATATTGTAAAAGCTGGAGTATCCTCCTAGCTTTTAGCAAAAGATTGGCCGAAGATATTTGATAGTGTAACAGAAACTTAAAGAGGCCAGTTGGATACAACAATTCATTCATGCATTCGTCACATTCTGTAGACAGCATCAAATAGTGAACCACTCAGAGATGTGAAATAAATCAAGGTACACATGAAAAAGCTGAGTATATTACTGAAACTTAATCAGTGTCTGAAGTAAAAATAAATTATCACTGTACTGCTTTGTGCTGTCCACACCTATGCTAGCTAAATTTAAATGCAGAAGAAGTAGCTGCTGTATCCTCACTTCTAATAGATAGATGCTGTTTAGATCCTGTTTGTTTCTTGGTATTTACATGAATGCATTGGCATCTTTCAAAGGAAATCAGTACCTATCTGTATTAATACAGAGCACTGTATCCAATATATTACTACCTTTTTATTTATTTATTTAGTGCCCGTATTATCATATTAATGATATTGGACTTGCCAACGTACAGAACAGTATAAAATATTACATATTTACATCATGTACAAAATATTATCATTGGTATCAACGTCTTGAAGAAAAGGTTGTGAAGCCCCTCAGTTGATTTTACTAAAACTATAAAATACTAGTACTTTAGTTAACATACAGCACAAAAGCTAGGTGCACAATTACATACATACATGGCTGAAAGAAGTTTGGTTTTATCTAGGTATGGTTGATAATTATGAATTTTGTTTGGAGAGCTATGAAGTAGATCGACAGAGTTAAGCAAAATTCCAGGTATTTAATGCTGTAGAAGCTGTTATTAGTAGATTTATTTTAGTTCTTTTTTGAATGTATTACTGCTCGATATTTTTCTGTGCTATATATGACAATGCACTGCACAGAATTTTTGGTTTGTAAACAGCACTGTCTTGATATATTGATTTTCTGTGTACATCCCTATGATAGTCATCCCTCTTCCGTGTTTGATAATGGTGGATCTCACTATTCAAAAGTGATACTTGATGGTTTTTAGTGAAGCATGTGCTTTCAAATATCAAGGTAGATGGCAAAGTCATGTTTTTTAATTCCTTAAAATACATCTACTTGGAGCTCTGTTAGCAACATCACTTATTAATCTTAAAGCTTTCTTTTGGAGCTTAAAAGACTACATTGCAAAAGAGGTATTTCACCAGATCACTATTCCATACTTCAGTAGACTATGCATGTAAGCGTAATAACACTGTTTCGGTACTGCAGCATTCTTGATGCACTCATTTAATATGTAACGGTACTTGCTTAATTTTTAGTTAAGCATTTCTACTTGTTTTTCCCATCTTGGATGCTCATCCACCCATAATCCTAAAAATTTTATGTGATTCTTTTGCTGAATTTGTCTATTCGACAATGTGAATTTTACATTGGCTCTATTTTTGTTGCTTGTATGGTTGAAATTCATTCATGCTGTTTTCTTGCCATTGGCAAGTAGACATGTATCTTTAAACCATTTTTCTGCCACTTCTGCAGTTTTGTCGATTATTTGCTGCATCTCATAATCATTCTTTCGTTTTATAATGAAGCTGGTATCATCAGCAAATAATATGGTATCAGCTGTTGAAAACTGACGAGGTGGGTCATTAATAAATATCAAGAATAACAATAGTCCGAATACTGAGCCCTGGAGCACTCCATAATTAACTTTTTTAGATTCAGAATGGTACAAATTTCCACCCTTTCTGTTAAATATGACTTGAACCACTCGTAGGAAATATCACGGACATCATAATTATACAGTTTTAAGAGCAGTAGATTATAAGATCGAATGCTTTGGAAAGGGCCAAAAACAACCAACAGGTCAGTTCCTCATCCTCAATACCTTTGTAAACAAGTTTTAGGAAACTGAAGAGAGCTGTTTGTACAGATTTGCCTTTTCTGAAACAATTCTGTGCATTTACAAGAATTTTATTTTTGTTTAGAAAGTCTAGCAATCTATCATACATTATTCTTTCAATTTTTTTTTCAAAAATACAGATAATAATGATAGAGCTCCAAAATTTTTAATGTCAAACTTTTCGCCACTTCTATAAACTGATATTACTGTTGATTGCTTAAGTTTACTTGGAAACACACCAGTTTCAAAGGAGTCACTGATTATGTCCACAAGTTGAGAGACAACATTATTGGTACTATATTTAATAATTTTGTCAGGGATACCATCAAATCCACAGGTCATTTTACTCTTTAGTTTGCTGACAACCGATTGTACTTCTTTGGGTTTTACGGGATATAGATACATTGTGCTTTCATTTATTGGAGTTGTTACCTTTGTCTGTAGATTATGTTTAGTGGTGATCAGGTTTTGTGCTACATTAATATAATGATCATTAAATGTATTAGCTATTAGAAGTGGATCATCAACAGTTTCATTTTTGTGTTTTATAGTGATTTTATTACTCTATTTGCACTTTCATGTTTGCCTGTATGATTATTAATAAACTTTCCACGCAGATTTCAATTTGTTGTTACCCTTTCTGATATATGAATCATTGTGCTTCCTTTTTGCAGCAATTATAGCTTCCCTGTGCTTTATCCTATAACATTTGGCATATGGTTTCAGGGTAGTATTTTGCTTTGCACACTTATATAGCATTCTAAGACTTTCTGATGACTCTTTGATTTCCATGAATTTGATCTTTTGTTTATTTTAATTCTCTTCAGAGGGAATGAAATATCGTAGCAGTATTTATAATTTGACAAGAACTTGTTGAATTTTATATCTACAGAACTATTGCTCTCCAAGTCCCAGTTTACATTTTTTAATATTAGATTAAAGACCCTAATGCTGTCATCATTAATTAATCTTCTCTCAGTATATCTCCTGTTGTCACTTTTCTCATGAGATTTATCTAAAATCAATTGAACTGCTTGATGATAAGAAAAACTTGTATCCAATACCTCAGTTTTAAAGCCACAGTTTGATTTGTCAATGAATATTTGGTCTATAACACTTCCACTTTTGCTGCTGTATCTGGTGGTATCTTCTACACACATGTCCATATTGTGTGGTTTTAGTAGATTAACAAATTTTTGCCCTTGTTTCACAGTTGCCCTTTAAATTAATATTGAAATTACTAAGCACATTTGACTGACGGATTAGATAGCTCAGAAGATTTTACAAATTTTCAGAGGATAATTCAAAATTGATAGAAGGGGACCTATATAAACATCAAATTATAATTTTACTATCTGTTAGTTCACATAAACAATATTCAAAATGTTTTTCAATACAGCAGACTTTTTAAGCCTAATTTCCATTGATTTAATACCTGGTCTTACACTTCTTAATACCTGACTACAACTACTGCTATTCCTTGCAATGTACTGTATAGAGTTTATTAATCCTGTAATGTAGACATTTTATTAATTTGTAGAAAGTATGGCTGATGGTGTGTTTTATAGTTTTGTTGTGAACTGGTTGTGATTTCCAATTTCTTGCTTTATGTTAGATGAATGCTTGTTGAATACCTTTGCTGCACCAGAATACTATCAGTACTGCTTGATTTCGCTGAATAAGTACTTTATTTACTTTAGGAGCATTGCTCCAAAAGAAAATCCCATAAGACAACAGAAGGTTCAATGATAGGTCAACACAGTGAGATGCCCCTACAGGCAAAATATGCTGAATTGCGACATCATCCAGATGTTGACTTCATCTCTGTACCATAATGATGATGTGGCATATGAGGCCACATATATGTCAACAGGAATAGTACAGAACAGTGACATTGTTACTTTTGCATCTTTCTTTTTAGCCAGTGAATGTGAATATTAATCTTAGTTGTTGTGGCATACGGATCTGTAGTGTAGCTTAGGCCCAGGTTAGGGTCATAGATGACAGTTTGGTTGTGAGTTGGCAGAACACTACTGAAGGCTTCAGTTGATCCGAACTGAGCTTCTTGACTAGTTTACCGTGTGTTAACTCCATTTTCATTTTTTGTCCAGTCACACACCAATGTATTTCAGTCTCAATGTTTCATTCAATGTGTGACCATTAATATTAGCATCTGGTGCTTACTCCTGCCACGTCATTTTTGCTTGTTTGAAATATGAGTCTTTGTGAGATTAAAACTCTGGACAAGCACATCAAAACCATTGCCAAACTGCCAGTGTCCAGGAACCTAAAGGAGCTCCAGTCTATTTTGGGCAAGATTTCTTATTATGCAAATGTCTTTCCTCAACCCATGCACATCTGCCATCTTCTGGCTACACCAAAAAGACCAAGAGGGTGTGAAATTCATGTAAGCTGTGGACGTTCAATGGTCTTTTCAGTCTCTCAAGTAGTGTTTGTTCTCCATTCCCAGTTTGGATTCCAAGATGCCAGCTAGTGTTAATCCTGGCTGCCAATGCATCCCAGTTTGGCATTGATGAGGTTCTGTTGCATTTGAACTCAGCTGACACCGAGTAGCCCATCACGTGCACTTCAAAAACACTTTCTGCAGCACAAAATAACTGCTTGCAGATAGAAAAGGAGGCGCAACATTAAAAATTATCATGTTATTTTGTATGGAGCAAAGTTTCTGCTCATTACCAAACACAAGCCTCTGATTTCCTTGTATGGTCCATTGCTCTAAGATACTGCATCCATATGCCCACCAGTTGCAGAAGTGGGCCCTCTTCATCATTAATTATTGCGATGACATTTGGTACTGGTTCACTGCCCAGCATTCTGTAATGCAGACATGCAATTGTGGTTGCCCACAGGATCCAATCTGGAGTTTGCATGACAGGAGGCACTAGTTTTCACATTGTGTGTTACCTTGGCATAGACAGCACTGGGTTTTCCTTTGACAGGGCAAAATGTTGTGGCCTCTGTGGCCGTCAACCTGATTTTTCCAGAAAATTGTTCTAGTATTCCATACGGGATGGGCTGAGTGTGCTCCTTTGGGAGCATATTCAGTGTGGCATATGTTTTTGCTGCTGCGGAATCAGCTCAGCTTTGTTTAGGGATTCTCATACTGGCCATGGTGGAGAAAAGCTGCATGTGGCACACTGGAATACGCCCCATTTGGTTGCCAATCAGCTGAGATATCGAATGTCTTCTGTGGGCCTTGCATGGCCTTTGCACAGAACCTTTCTGTGCCACTGCATCAGTTTTCTCCTTGGCCAGTAACCAAGCACCCTTGCGACTGTGTGCATGTCAAGTTTGTGAGCCCTTTTTTTTTTGCGAAGAAACTGGTTGTTGGTGGTCTATGCGTCATCCTCCATGAAGTCAACTGCAATTATTTGCACATTGTCAGTCATTTATTATATGATGGGCTCTTCCCAGATCCTCATCTCTGGTAACAATTGGCAATTGGCCCCATGAGAGCTTGAAGATTTTTGCATTTGTGATGGTATCCAGGATCTGACTATTCCCCTGTTTCACTCAGCTCCTAACTCAAAGGTAGAGGAATACGTGCAATGCTAGTTAATGTGTACTGTCCAGCAGAACATTGGCGTGAACATCACGTGAGCGGTCTCTGGGTCCATTGCACCCCAACTCACATGCTCTGGACCATCACAGCCCCCGATGTATTTCTCGCAGGACTGCAATTTGGCCCCGGTCCTTCATCTGGCAGCAGAGATGGCTGCCAGGTGCCATAGTTGGCCATAAAGGCCAGCATTTGTTTGTGGTGGATGTTGGTCAGGAGCTGACCCGTAATTCCAATTAGTTGCGCCCACGTCCTGTCGGACCATCAATGCCGCCATTTCTGAACCAAATGAGTGGCGGGATTAGTCTTTCAGGTGGGAGGCTTCCAATTGCAATAGTGTGCTGACACGCTAACATTCTCGGTGCAGCTTCTGCTGTCCTATCTTCAACTGTGGAATAGGGTACTGTCAGTCAGCTCTTATGAGTACTGAAACTGGGCGCACAGAATTTGAACAAGCGTCCTTCTTCCCCCACTTGCCATTGGATAAGGGCTTGCAGTGGCCTATGCCAGCAGATTCACCATTACCCTGGCCTTGGCAATCTTCTGTCCCTACAACAGAACCAGCTGCATCAGCATTGTCTTCATCAGTGGTCAGTATGCTGTATGAAAATCTTGTGCCCTCTCCAGTTATGTGCTGGAGGTTGTGGCACAGACCTGGCTATTTTCTGCCGGCCTTTACAAGAGGTTGGGATCACTGCAAAGAGATACTGAGATGGATGCAGATGAGGTGGCACTGTTATTGCATAGGAATAGTGCAGAATGCTGTCGTGGGTGCACTGACTCAGATGTTTGCTGGCTGGTGGCAGTAGGCCTGGACCGGCAGTTGTTACGTGGGTGCCAACTGCTTTGGACCTGGTCTTCACCTCCCAGCATGCTGTGCTCTCCATATGCGTAGTTTATTCTGTTACTCAAAGAACCATGTCGACCATTATGTAGAAAACTTAAAATATTAACTCTGCCATCTTTATACATATAAGAGATTATTATATTTTTGTACACCAGACATGAATTATTTGAGGAAAACCATTTTGTCCATTCGCATGATGCTAGAAACAAAGAAAATTTTATGCTCCCTATCAACTGCCTCCGACTGTATGCCCAGGGACCTCAATACATGGGCATGGAAATTTGTAATGGAATTAAGAGAACAAGTTGATGCAGATGAATTTAGGTTCACTTAAAAGAAAGCTATATGAGGTACTGACACTGAAGTGTTATTACTCTGTGGATGAATTCATACAGGACAAACTGGAAATTTGAGGTGGATACTGTGTGTTACACATTCCAAGAAATATCCTTATAGTGTTAGTATTTACTGTAGTGCTATTATTTATTAATGTAAAAATAATTGTAACTGTATTATAAAATTTTGACATGTCTCCTGTATGCAAACCAAATGGATTGCAAATGTACGTCATGAGATGAATAAAACACAATTCACACTTCATTGTGTTTGAGTCTCTCGATTGTGTTTGAACGCTCTGCTCCTTCGTAGATTGAATCAGATATCGAATTTCGTTCTCACTTCCCGGGCTCAGCTCCCTGGGCTTGTAGTCGAACCACCATCTGCTGGTATAGTAATATTTTAATATTTTGTGTTAATAGTGACAGTTCACAGCATTGTCATGGCTATGCAGATACAAATGAAGTAGTGCACAGAAAGAGTGTAATGTAGAGTATACGCCACAATCAGGCACAGAAAGCTTAGTTTATTCTCTGAGCTAGGAAAAAATGAAAGTTGAGTGTAACATACATGCTACATAAAGGCAGAGAAGGTTAATCAAAACCTCTAGAAAGTGGCCATCAAGATGTTTAGCAAATGTAGCAGGCAATGGCAATTTTGATTGTTTCTTCTAATATACCCCACTAATTTGCAATGTAAAACTATTTCTTCCTGACGAGAGAATTACTTTCCCATAATAGAGCCACCGTGTTCAACTTAATCTAATCTCTCTCTCACCCCCCCCCCCCCTCTCTCTCTCTCTCTCTCTCTCTCTCTCTCTCTCTCTCTCTCTCTCTCTCTCTCTCTCTCTCACACACACACACACACACACACACACACACACACACACACACACACACACACACACTGCAATTCAACATGTCATCTTTGCCCCTGAATATTACTTTGAGAAATGCTGTTTTGCTTATCGCTGTACTATTTATTAATGAAATTAAAACAATCATATCACGGACCAGTTCACTTCAGTTGCAACTTCTGGACAGTTTTTGTGAGCATGACTCTCGACTAGCTATCTGTTCAACCTTACACAACCTGCCTGACTACGTTGGCTGCTCCACAACCTGTGCCATCTTGATCCCAACCTCCTCCCTCCCTCCCTTCCCTGCCTTCTTCCTCCCCTAATCTGTTTCTCTGTGCTACATGTGCAGCAACTGTCTTTACAACACATCCGTCAATCTAGCATTCCTCTCCTGATCTCAATCTCTGCTAACCCCCCCATCTTGCATCCACTGTTGTCCCCATGTCCTCTACCCTACACCCCCCTTTTTACAGTTATACGCTCATCTCCACAGTCTCTCTCTTCCTCTGTTCTATCTCCCCCCCCCTCCTCCCCACAACTCTTCTCTCCCCTCCTCCCCACAACTTTTCTCTCCCCTCCTCCCTGAAAGTGTGCATCAATTACAATGCAACCAGTCAAGCTGTAGTGTAGGTTGGACCAATCCACTCCAACACTTCCTATTTCAGTCCTGTCATACAGTTATCCTATCCCATCAGAGGCCAGGCCACCTGTGACAGCAGCCATGTCATTTTTTAGCTTTGCTGAAATCATTAAACAACTTTTTATGTTGGTATGACTACCAACTAGTTGTCCAACAGGATGAACTGCCTCCTCCAAATTGTGACAAAGAGCAGAGTTGACCACCCTGTGGCACAACATGCAGCTGAAAATTACGTATTTTATTTCAATGGCTGCTTCACAACCTGTGCCATATTTATCTTCCCCTCCACAACCAGCTTTTCTGGACTCGGCAGATGGGAGTTATCTGTACAACATGTTACCCACTCCCGAAATTAACCTGGCCTTATCCTAAGGTAACCCTCCCCCTGCCTTTGCCCAATAGTTTCCACCCCCTCTGTCCTATCACCTTCACCCTACTCACGACACCCACCCTCTTTATGCATCACCATCTGACAATGCACCCACCTCATCTTTCCCCTTCCCTACTCCTCCCCTTTCACTCCACCTGCTTCGCCCCATCTCCCTACCCCATAGCCTCCAGACACTGTGCCTAGTGGCAGTCCCGTCATTCCACCTCCTAGTCCCCTCATGCTCCACCAGACAATGCTCTTTTTCCCCCGCCAAGTACCCTGCTATATTTTTCCTTTCCCCACACCCTCCAGATTACTGCTTCTGTTCAATATGGTAGTTGTATTCCAGTCTGAGCTGCTTGTGATGGAAGTTCTGTGCATGAAGTATGCTTCCGTGTGTGAATAAATGTGTTTGTGGCTTCCTTTTTCGGAGGGAGGCTTGGAGTGGAAGCAAAATGTGTAACAGTCTTTTCATTGTGTCTGTTTGCAACTAAACGTGTCATCTGTATGGTATCAGTCTGTCTTTCTCCTTATATTGTTGTAATGCTGATAGGTTTTTGTGTGTATGCGGGGTTAGGGGTAATACGTCAGAAACTACCAAGAAAGTTTGAGCCTTTTCTCGGTTCCTTAGTGAAAAACCTGCTCTGTTCCTTTACACACTGCCACCCATCTAACTTCAGAGTTGTTTATGTATCCACAAAAGAGGCAATGCTGCAGTGTAGTTTATATAGCCTTGAAGACTAAGAGGATTTGATAAATAGTTAAAGTTGTAATGGATCAGATGGATTTACGCCTTGTAATACGAGTTTCATTTGAACTCTATGGTAAGATGCCAGCAGTAGTGTCCCTGTGAAACAGATCCAACTAACAAGGAAAAATGCTGTTTACAACTGCATAAATGGTAACACTCACCATTCGCAGCAAATTTATGAGGTTAACAAATTTAATTTTTTCATTAAAATATTCATAGGAACATTATGAATGCAGTTTTCCTTTACTCTGGATCACGGTGAAATGCAGTTAGGCACATGATATTCAGCACTCTGATGATAGCAGCAGAGAAATATGATTTTCGATTCAAATTTCTAGCCAGTAGATTATTAATAACAGTAACTGAAAATGATAGAGGGGGAGGGGGAAGCGGGGGGGGGGGGGGGGATTGGCCATTGAAAACATGTCCATTAGATTTGCTTAAGCAGATGTTGCAGGCTTCATCGTGGCAGACATCAGTTTGCCAGATGAACTGAGAGATAAAAAAACCATTATGTCACTGAAAAGCAGTAACTCTTCTGTGTATTTAAACAAAAGTACTAAATTCTTATGGTGATGTACTAGTGCACTTTTGATTTACCTTTGAAAGCAACCAACGAGGTTTAATTCCTAAAAGACTAAAATAAGCAGTAGTAACACCCAACTATACAAGCAAGCAACCTCTAACTCTAGATCCCTCTCTTTCCTTCCTACATTTTCAGTTTTTTTAATTTTATTTATTTATATATTTTTTAATTTAGAAGTTAGCTCATAACATAATATTATATCACATTTATGACAACAACATTTAAACTGCATTTCAGTTCTACATCCATAATAGCTTTTCTACACACACAGCATTCTACACATTCACAAATTCCTTCATGGTAGATCTTAAGATGGGATCTTCTCATGAAATTTGAATCACCAGTTTTCTCCTCCAATTGCGAAAACATTCTGTTGGCACCCACCTACATAGGGAGAAATGATCATAACGATAAAATAAGAGAAATCAAGGCACGCATGGAAAAATTTAAGCACTCGTTTTTCCCGTGTGCCGTTCGAGAGTGGAATGGCAGAGAGACAGCATAAAGGTGGTTAATTGAATCCTCTGCCAGGCACTTCATTGTGAATAGCAAAGTAATCATGTAGAAGAAGAAAAATTACTGTTAGTACTTTCTGTGATTGCTCAGGCTTTAGATTGTTCAGATCAGGAAAATCTGCGAAAGTCGTGTCCAGTTTTTCTCCTCCATTTGTGTCAAACATAACATAGTGTTCCACCTGTAGTGGTCTCCATGACCTCAGGAGATTAAATTTTAACCTTTTTTTCTTGTTCTGCTATGTTACCTACCTAGTAACATTGATGATAGCTCTGCCTATGCAATACGGATGACTTATATTTCCTTTTCTCTACGTATACTTGAAATGAACCACAATTAATATCTTGGTCAGTTATAGAAAACATACTACCTATAATTATGATGCTGCTTTTTCAGTTATTTTATTTACTTAGTGTTCACATACAAGTGCACACTCCACGGGAATACATACATGTACACACACAAAAAAGGTTTAACCATACAATGTATTAAGATTTATTTTCCAAGTGTTTTTGTAGATATTGTACTAATAGGAGCATTTAATCTTATAATTCAGATATTTAGTTAATTTACAAAGGGCAAAGTCTGACAGTGATTCTTTTTTAAGTTACTGCTAAAATCACAATTTCTTGTCTGCTGAGCAGCATTTTGCAACAATTCTTATACTTCTTCCCCTCTCCCACAAAGATAGAGCATCATTGTCCCTTTAAATTCAGTATTGCATTTTTAGTGTTGAATTCTTAGCTGCACTATAAAAGCAGTCTGTATGCCAGTGCCTTTAAGATTTATTTGCATTGATGATCAGTTTTGCTTTTTGGTGCTATTATTTTTATTATCTGGTTTGCAGCTTTGGATTGTAACAATTTTCCCATTGTATTCTAGATTACAGGTATTTATGCTATTAACTGTTGATTTTTCTTTTGTTTTCCATGTGTTTGCATGTTAGTGTATCACAAAGGATGTATAAAAGGTGCTAAAGGAAAATAAGGTCAAGATTATCATCTCAAGGTGAGTACAGATTTAGGACTGCAGCACAAACATAATAATCACCGAGTAGTAAAGGCATTCTTTCATGAAGTATTATGTACCTACTTACTGATGAGAAATGTGGCATGCTGGACAAGTTGCAGATGATTTCTTTAACATTAGTTTTGGGGTATGAGTAACGTGACTTCTTGAAAAAATCAACAGTCCAAGAAACTTAGATGGTTACATATACTGTTTGTTATGAATAACTCTTCAAGTGCAAGTATTTATAGTTAAAATTATTGCTTCTGAGAAAGTTTATGCAACTAACGATGACAGGTGCATTGCATGGCATGGCATGGTGATATTTTTTTCGTGAATCTGCGTTAGGTCTGTTGTGTAGTGATCATGGTGGAAGAAACAGAGGACAATTATTGACCCAGTTTGCAGATGATGGTGATCTCTGTTATATGTTTTGTGACTTCTTTTATTTATGTCTTCATTAGTTTGTCTTCTTTTGGTTATTTTCAACTTCTTTAGCTTTATCTCTGTTCATACACAAGATTACCTGCTCTGTAGTTTAGTTTCCACTGCACCCTTACCTTGTTGTTGTTCTTGTTGTTGTCTTCAGTCCGGAGACTGGTTTGATGCAGCTCTCCGTGCTACTCTATCCTGTGCAAGCTTCTTCATCTCCCAGCATTTACTGCAACTTACATCCTTCTGAATCTGCTTACTGTATTCATCTCTTGGTCTCCCTCTACGATTTTTACCCTCCACACTGCCCTCCAATGCTAAATTTGTGATTCCTTGATGCCTCAGAACATGTCCTACCAACCGGTCCCTTCTTCTAGTCAAGTTGTGCCACAAACTCCTCTTCCCCCCAATCCTATTCAATACCTCCTCATTAGTTACATGATCTAACCACCTAATCTTCAACATTCTTCTGTAGCACCACATTTCAAAACCTTCTATTCTCTTCTTGTCCAAACTATTTATTGTCAGTGTATCACCTCCATACATGGCTACACTCCATACAAATACTTTCAGAAACGACTTCCTGACACTTAAATCTATACTCGATGTTAACAAATTTCTCTACTTCAGTAACGCTTTCCTTCCCATTGCCAGTCTACATTTTATATCCTCTCTACTTAGACTATCATCAGTTATTTTGCTCCCCAAATAGCAAAACTCCCTTACTACTTTAAGTGTCTCACTTCCTAATCTAATTCCCTCAGCATCACCCGACTTAATTCGACTACATTCCATTATCCTCGTTTTGCTTTTGTTGATGTTCATCTTATACCCTCCTTTCAAGACACTATCCATTCCGTTCAACTGCTTCCTTTTCATGTCCCTCGACTCTTATAACTGCCATCTGGTTTCTATACAAATTGTAAGTAGCCTTTTGCTCCCTGTTTTTTACCCCTGCCACCTTTAGAATTTGAATTTGAAAGAGAGTATTCCAGTCAACATTGTCAAAAGCTTTCTCTAAGTCTACAAATTCTAGAAATGTAGGTTTGCCTTTCCTCAATCTATTTTCTAAGATAAGTCGTAGGGTCAGTATTGCCTCACGTGTTCCAACATTTCTGCGGAATCCAAACTGATCTTCGCTGAGGTCAGCTTCTACCAGTTTTTCCATTCGTCTGTAAACAATTCGCGTTAGTATTTTGCAGCTGTGGCTTATTAAACTAATAGTTCGGTAATTTTCACATCTGTCAACACATGCTTTCTTTGGGATTGGAATTATTATATTCTTCTTGAAGTCTGAGGGTATTTCACCTGTTTCACACATCTTGCTCAGCAGATGGTAGAGTTTTGTTAGGACTGGCTCTCCCAAGGCCGTCAGCTGTTCCAATGGAATATTGTCCACTCCTGGGGCCTTGTTTCGACTCAGGTCCTTCAGTGCTCTGTCAAACTCTTATTGCAGTATTGTAGCTCCCATTTCATCTTCATCTACATCCTCTTCCATTTCCATAATATTGCCCTCAAGTACATCGCCCTTGTATTGATCATCTATATACTCCTTCCCCCTTTCTGCTTTCCCTTCTTTGCTTAGAACTGGGTTTCCATCTGAGCTCTGGATATTCATACAAGTGGCTCTCTTTTCTCCAAAGGTCACTTTGTCCTGTAGGCAGTATCTATCTTAACCCTAGTGAGATAGGACTCCACATCCTTACATTTGTCCTCTAGCCTTCCCTGCTTAGCCATTTTGCACTTCCTGTTGATCTCATTTTTGAGACGTTTGTATTCCCTTTTGCCTGCTTCATTTACTGCATTTTTGTATTTTCTCCTTTCATCAATTAAATTCAATATTTCTTCTGTTCCCCAAGGATTTCTATTAGCCCTCTTCTTTTTATCTACTTGATCCTCTGCTGCCTGCACTACTTCATCCCTCAAAGCTACCCATTCTTCTTCTACTGTATTTCTTTCCCCCATTCCTGCCAATTGTTCCCTTATGCTCTCCCTGAAACCCTGTACAACCTCTGGTTCTTTCAGTTTATCTAGGTCCCATCTCCTTAAATTCCCACCTTTTTGCAGTTTCTTCAGTTTTAATCTACAGTTCATAACCAATAGATTGTGGTCAGAGTCCACATCTGCCCCTGGAAATGTCCTACAATTTAAAACCTGGTTCCTAAGTCTCTGTCGTACCATTATATAATCTGATACCTTTTAGTATCTCCAGGATTCTTCCATGTATACAACCTTCTTTTATGATTCTTGAACCAACATCCTTACATGTCTCTGTGCAAAATTCTAACAGGCGGGTTCCTCTTTCATTTCTTAGCCCCAATCCATATTTACCTATTACGTTTCCTTCTCTCCCTTTTCCTACTACCGAATTCCAGTCACCCATAACTATTAAATTTTCATCACCCTTCACTATCTGAATAATTTGTTTTATTTCATCATATATTTCTTCAATTTCTTCGTCATCTGCAGAGCTAGTTGGCATATGAACTTGTACTACTGTAGTAGGTGTGGGCTTCGCATCTATCTTGGCCACAATAATGCGTTCACTATGCTGTTTGTAGTAGCTTACCCGCATTCCTATTTTCCTATTCATTATTAAAACTACTCCTGCATTACCACTACTTGATTTTGTGTTTATAACCCTGTAGTCACCTGATCAGAAGTCTTGTTCCTCCTGCCACCGAACTTCACTAATTCCCACTATATCTAACTTTAACCTATCCATTTCCCTTTTTAAATTTTCTAACCTACCTGCCCAATTAAGGGATCTGACATTCCACGCTCCGATACGTAGAACGCCAACTTTCTTTCTCCTCATAAAGACGTCCTCTTGAGTAGTCCCTGCTCGGAGATCTGAATAGGGGACTATTTTACCTCTGGAATATTTTACCCAAGAGGAGACCATCATCATTTAACCATACAGTAAAGCTGCATGCCCTCGGGAAAAATTACAGCTGTAGTTTCCTCTTGCTTACAGCCTTTCACAGTACCAGCACAGCAAGGCCGTTTTGGTTAGAATTGCAAGGCCAGATCAGTCAATCATCCAGACTGTTGGCCCTGCAACTACTGAAGAGGCTGCTGCCCCTCTTCAGGAACCACTCGTTTGTCTGGTCTCTCAACAGATACCTCACCGTTGTGGTTGTACCTACGGTACGGCCATCTGTATCGCTGAGGCACGCAAGCCTCCCCTCCAACGGCAAGGTGCATGGTTCATGGGGGTAGACCCTCACCTTAGGACTAATATATTACTTCTGTCTGTCACATTAAGTTTTCAGAATTTAAAGTCTTGCCTGTTGGTGACATTTCACTAATAACAACCCTTTCATCACCCCATGTTCTTGATCAGGGATATTTCCTACATAATACCTGAGTCTTCTCATTTACTCCAATCTGCTGCTCTCAAGTAAATTGAAAGCAGAGTTCTGTTTTGCATGTTTTGGGATATTTTATGGATGACATGATTTCAAAAATAGTTGACTTTAAAAATTTATATCAATGTTTCATTTATCAGGTATACTACCCATCATTGCTACTGTAGCACCATTTCCATTGATTCCATTATGATTATGAACAACACCAAAAAGGATGCATCTGTCTGCCCCCAGTCAGTGCTGGCTCCTGAACAGTTTGTTTCAGACATCATTCAGACAGGGACTATTTTTAATGCTTTATATTTTGAATGTAAGCTCCACAAACTTATTTTTTGGTCCATTTATCACAGCTGTTTAATGTAACTAAGGAAGAAATGTGTTTTTTCAAGTAAGCAGCTTTCATTCTAACTTACTAAGGTACATTTAGCTAATATATGTGCAAATAGTACTAAGCAATGTAGGACATTTTATTCTTAATATTGTGTACAGATTAATTCTTTGTAATTGGCTTCTCTTTTTTTAGATAATTCCTTGATGAAATCTGTGGCATAACACATATTTTGCAAAGATTTACAGGAATTTGAGGTAATGTGTGTGACTCATAAAAAATGTATATTCAGATCAATCTAAATTTTTTGATCACAGGAGTATAATATACACCCTCTTACATTCCCTCATGAGTAATTTAACTAGGTACATCTACAGTGTAGTCTGTAGCACCTTCTTACCGTATGACACCACTGACACATCAGGTCAACCCAATCCACAACAATATAACTGCAGTCAACAACACACAGAGATTAGCAAGACTGCATCCAATGCATTCACGTCTTGCTCAATGGCATCAAGAGGATATAGGTCAGGCGACTTGGGAGGTCACGCAAGCACTCATTGTTAACTGTTTCTCATGGAGCTGTCACCACTACGGTGGAATGGAGTATTGCATTGTCTTTGCCAAACTGTAGGCAAAGAAACAGATTCAACTGCTTGGGCAGTACATTCCTGTATCATTCACCAGAGAGATATAGTGTTATACCTATCAGCCGCCCATATATCATTTCCCCCACACAAGAATACCTCCACCACTTGTCTTAATAATGTCCTGTCAGCAAATGAGAGAGACAGCCTCCTGTGGTTTTTGACATACTCACATTTTGCCTTTGGTGTGCACTAATGTGTATAACTTATTAGTCCAGGAGACAATTGCAGATGCTTAGAATATTCACTAGCATTGTTTGTGCACCTATTCTAATCTCAGTGGCCTTTGTCATAGGTGGGCAGCGGTACACTGTAGGATAGTGTCATCTGCACCCCTCGAGTGATGATGTTGTAGTGGATGTAGAACTGCCTAGTGGTTGTTGTTGTCATCCAAACTGATTGGCGAGTGCTTTTATGTAATGGCAACTGATATCATTGGCAGTTGTTGCAGATGACTGTTTCTGCAAATCAGGGTACTCACAGCACATCTTTGATATGTGAAAATTCTTGTGTTTTCATAACCTTGGAGTTGGGATGTTCTGCATTGACAGTCCCTCCCTCACACCCCACCCCACCAACACAACAGCTATAAACATAACAGGAATGTGCTGTGTTTCATATTTCACATAAACAAATGAGCTATCAATAACATGTGCATAAGTGAAATAGCACCTGTGCGATCTTAATTGTGATTATATTATTCTTGATGTAAAATTAAATTGTAATCTAATTAAAATAAAGAAAAGAAGATGACGTGATGGTTTCACATCTATGAATCCCTCCAACTTTCTGGTTAAGCTGCTGTAGGAGTTAAGGAACATGACAGTCATAACTGTTGTAAATTTTTGCACCCAATAGATTGGAAATGTGCGCAGGATATACACCCCCACCTCCATGTGCAACACACACACACACACACACACACACACACACACACACACACACACACACACACACACACACACACACACAGAGAGAGAGAGAGAGAGAGAGAGAGAGAGAGAGAGAGAGAGAGAGAGAGAGAGAGAGACAGGTTTGAGCAGTGATCTTAGCTGCAGTGGATGGTGGGGAATTGGAAGGAGTGTTCTTAAGGGATATGGATGTGGAGAGGGAACAGTGTGGGTGTAATCAGGATAGATTATGGAGGGGTGGACTATGTAGGTGCAAACAGGGTAGGTCAGGGAGCTGCTAGGGCAGAAACAAGGAAACAGATGGATGGAAGAGCATCTAGAATGGAAGAAAGAGGTAATGATAAGTTTCAGAAGGTAATGAAGGGTGGAGCAGAAAACTAACAGAGATAGTGAGAGGTTTGCATGTGGGCAAGACTGTGATGTGGGGTGAGAACAGAGGAGAGAGGGATGGTTGCATTTGGTGAACAGGTACTAGTGGAGACTGAGACTAGGCTGACTGTACGAGTGAAATATTATGTTGCCAGAACAATTTCCAAGCTTGTGTAGGGAAAGTGGAATGCCATCTAGACTGCTTGGAAATTTAACAGTTACCTGTCTTTTTACGTGCCTATCCACTACTCATCACCTTTTTGTTTGATGGATAATGACCTATCTTCATAAACTTGTTGTTGTTGTTGTTGTTGTTGTTGTTGTTGTTCTCTTCAGTCTGAAGAGTGGTTTGATACAACTCTCCATGCTAGTCTATCCTGTGCAGGTTGTTTCATTGCTGCCTAACTATTGCAACTATACACTTCCCTCTGTAACCATACTGACTACCCCTTGAGGCCTTAGGATGTGTTCTGTCAACGAGTCCCTTCTTTTAATCAGGTTGTGCCATAGCATTCTTTTCTCCATAGTTCAATTCAGTCACAAGAAGTCATGAATACTGTCAACAGGGGATCTCGAGTTGATTCCATATTTCTAGATTTCAAGAAGGCTTTTGACACTGTTCATCATAAGTAGCTTCTGATGTTTTCTCCACTGGTGGGCACAAGTAAACAGCCCAGGTATAGAGAACTAACAAAAGTTGATCAAGTACAGTTTCCACTAAAATATTCTCCACAGTGAAACAAAAGAAGGGGTGGTTCTTCAATAAGTGAACTTCCAGTAAGTGAAGCAAAAGAAGTGATGGCTCATAAACAATGGAGTCACTTAGGATTCTAAATTAAGTTCCAGGATACTTGAAAAGAGTCACACACTTAAATGAAAATCTTAAATTCTTAGCAGCTTCACATTAAAAACAGTAATTTAAGTTTCCATAATCACACTCTACAATGAGCAGAGTCTTAAAGTCCTAATAACTCTAAGTTAAAATGGAAAAATAAGTTTCTCACTTCAAGTTTAAAACCGAAGTCCAAATACAAATTTAAATCAAGATAAATAAAGAGTTGTAAACTCTCATGATGTACTTCACTGAAGTTCTATTGAGAGAGGACAGTAATTGAATATTTAGGTATGACAAGGATAGAAACTTCCAGCCTGACACTATCTTGTCAGCTAGATGAACAATAGTACAATTATATGAAGTCCCAATGAACATGTCACTGATCTTTTAAGAATCCCAGCTGAGAATTCGGCGCGCTCTCCAGAAGTCGATGATCCAGTCCTTGGTGCGGTGCAATGGAGATCTTCAGGCTGCTGGTTGCAACAGAACTGATCTCCAGAGATCATGCCCTGGCCTAAATGGCTGTATCATTTTGTGATATGTGTGGGCCTATTTTTGGTGTGTGGTGTGGAAGATGCATGAAGAGGTGTGATTTGCCAATGACCTCTTCCATCCCCGTGTACGTTGCCTGATGACCTGGTCGGAGTGCTGCTGATTTCCTCTGTTGGGTCTGGCCACGAAGATGTGGGGCTGCAAAGTTCCGTGTCATATGCACTGTAGGGACTGACCTCGCTGCATCGTGTATGATGAATAAGTTGTGCATGGTGCTGACAGCACTTGATGTGTAGGGCACCATTGTAGCTTCTAACCAAATTGTATGTCTATGGAGTATCGTCAGTTGTGTGGCTGGATTCATGATTTCTTGTCAAAAAGATCACAGTTTGTAGTAACTGACAGGATATTATGTAGTGAAACAGAAGTGATACTTTAGGTTCCCCAAGTACTAATAAAATTCAGTTAAATTTCAGTTTCATGATAAATGATATAAATTTAAAGGTAATAGTTTCAACTGAATACCGAGGTATTACAATTACAAAAAATTAAAGTGGAACCATCATGTAGAAAATGTGGGGATGGTGAACCAAAGACTGTGTTTATTGGCAGAACGCTTAGAAGATGCAATAAATCTGCTAAAGAGACTTCCTACATTATACTTGTCCATTCTCTTATGAAATTTTGCTGTGCAGTATGGAATCATTACCAGATAAGAAAGTGAAGGGCATTGAAAAAGTTCAAAGGAGGGCAGCTCATTGTGCATTATCATGAAATTGGGAAAAGAATCATGAATATGATAAACAACTTGTGGTGGCAGTCTTTAAAATAAAAGTATGTGTCATTGCAGCAAAATCCTTTAACAAAATTTCATTCACCTACTTTCTCCTCTGTATGCGAAACTATTTTATTGTCTCGCATCTACATAGGGAGAAATGACCACCATAATAAAATTAATTGGAGCTTGCATGAAAATATTTACATTTTCATTTTTCCTACACGTTATTTGAGAATGGGGCATTAACTGGTTCCATGAACGCTTTGACAAACATTTAAGTGCGAGTATCAGAATAATGATGTAAAATTAGATGTGCCTCATCAGTAGTAGAATTTTCTGCAGTTGTTATTATTGTTGTTGTTGTTATTATTATTATTATTATTATTATTATTATTAGCACCACAGTTCCTCTCTTCTTCAACCATCATCAGTTTTTTTCTGCTAATATAACAACTCTCACTCCTGCTTATAGCGTCTTACTTCTTAATATAATTCTTTTAGCATCACATAACTTAATTTTACTCTATTCCATTACACTTGTTTCTCTTCTGTTGATGTTCATCTTCTAACTTGTAGTTAAGACATTGTCCATTCCATCTGACAGAACTACAAAGTCATCAGGAAACATCAAAGTTTTTATTTCTGGTTGTTTCCATATTTCTCCTTTGTTTCCTTTACTGCTTGCTTAGTGTACAGATTGAGTAATGTGGAGTAGACTAAAACTGTGTCTCACTACCTTCCCAACTACTGCTTCCCTTTCACAACCTTTGCCTCTTTTTAATTGCCCAGGTACAAGCTGCATAATAAAACCATTCTCTGTATTTTATCCCTGTTACCTTCAGTATTTCATAGTGTATTCCAGACATTGTCAGATCAGTTTCACCTCACATGCTGCTATGTTTCCCCAGAAGCCAAACTGATCGTCCCTAACTTTAGCTTATATCAGTCTATCCATGCTTGTGTAAATAATTTGCTTCATTCTTTTGCAACCGTGATGTATTAAACTGATTATTGTGTCATATTCAAATCTCTAAGCACTTTCTCTCATTTGGACTGGAATTATAACATTTATCTTAAAGTCTGAGGGTTTGTCACCTGTTTTATATTTCTTGGATACTAGGTGGAATAGTTTTGTCATGGTCTGTTCTCCCAAGCATCTCAGTAATTTTGAGATAGTGTTGTTTACTCCAGATACCTTGTTTCAGTTTAGAAATTTCAGTTTTCTGTCAAATTCCTCATACTTTATAACGTCTGCAGTGTCATCTTCATCCTCTTCCCTTTCCATAATATTGTCTTCAAATTTCTTTCCTTTGTGTAGCCTGTCTATATATTCCTTCCACATTTCAGACTTCCTCTGCTTAGTAATTGATTGCCATCAAAGCTTGATATTCCCACAGATGGTTCTCATTCCTTGAAAAGTTTAAGTCTTCTGATATCTATTTTGCCCTTAGTCATTCATAATTTTTCATATTTGTGTTTGTCTTTTACCTATGCCTGCATTGCCATATTTCACTTTGTGAATCTCATTTTTTAGCTGCTTGTATCTTGTTTGGCCTAATTAACTATCTGTGTTATGTGTTTTGCTTTCATAAATTACATTCAGTATCTCGTGTTATCCAAGGATTTTTACTGGGTCTTGTCTTATTGCTTATTTGATCCTCTGGTGTGTTCACAGGTTTTTATCTCAAAGCCACCCATTAGTCTTCTGTTGTATATCTTTCCCTTGTTTCAGTCTAAGTTTGCCACATGCACCCTCCAAAACATTCAACAACTCTGGTTGTTTCAATATGACTGGACCATATCTCCTTAATTTAGTACCCGTCAGCAATTTATTTAGTTTTAATTTGCAATTTATAATCAATAAATAATGGCCAGAGTCCACATCTGCCACTGGAAATGTTCTGGAATTTAAAATCATATGTCCATCTGCAACTGTCTGGAGTCTCCAGTCTCTTCCATATACACAACCTTTTTTCATGGTTCTTGCACCAAATGTTTGCAGTGATTAAACTGAGCTCTGTGCAAAGTTCTATTAGGCAGTTTACTTTTTCATTCCTTTCCTTCAGTCCAAATTCTCATAGTATGTTTCATTCTCTTCCTTTTTCTACTATCAAATGTCACTCACCCATCTTGATTAAATTATCATCTTCTTTAACAGTCCAAATAATTTTCATTATCCCATCATGTATTGTTTCAATCTCTCCATCTGCGGAGCTGTGGTACAATTGGCGGGAGAGGATACCTGACAGTTGACAGTGTTGTTGCCAGCTTTCAGCTGTGAAGCACCGATGGTTGCTGGCCATTGGAAATATCAGGGGTCTTCTCTTGCTTAAATCAACCACAGCAATCAGGCACTTTAACTGTATCTTGTATGCAGTTTATGTATCTGAAAGGCATAATTTATTGTCCTGTATGTAGAGAAGCATGTGATTTCTTCTTTGTTGTAAAGGGTGACAGCTCTGTGATGTCTACTTAATTTTAGAGTTTAGTTTCAGGTTTTAACTTTGACATTTAAGTGCATGAGAATGACCAAAATGCTTGGAGGTGAGGACTCTAGGTAATTTTCCTGATAACCTATCATCAAGTAAACTAAATATAACTGTCACTGCTGAGCAGCATAGAACTTCAATATAATGTTCAGAATTATTAATCCACTCTTTTCCTCGTGTACATCAAACTTGGCCCCATTCAAAAGTTATCGTTCTCAACATACTCATGCTCAGTAAATACCTTTTCTCTCTCCTCTTCTGCTAAACTAAAGAACTGCAGCATAAAATTACTTCATTTAAATATTAGTAATATTTTTCAGTACTTTTTAATGGAATATGGAATAATATTTCCAGCTCTCTTTCTACTTCCTTGTTAGTAGAAAATTGTAAAACATCTCTAAAACATTAGAACAGATACATGGAGCACACAGGGACAGTGCATAAACATCAATGAGTGTTGGGTCTCAGCATGTGGTGGCTAGCGATGAGCTGTATGTGGTAGTGTGGCCCATCTTCTAAGTCATTCACAGTCTCCCGCATTCACCTGTAACTTGATAGGGAAAGAATACTATTTTTGTAGTAACATGATACACGCATACTGTGAAACATAACACACTTTATTAAATTATCTTTATGCGTGTGTTACACTGTTGATGACAGGCAGTGAGTGCCGCTAATAATCTCAAGACACTACAATAGTAGAAAATTCTAAATAAAATTGTGAACGTAAGTTGATGCCTTGCGTAGTCTCAGCTGAAAAATTAATGCAATATAGTTAAATAAATTGGTATTATAATATTTATTTGGAATTAATTTTATCATGTAGGAAGATGTATAAAGGGTAGTCAAATGAAAACAAGACAGATGGGAAAAAGTAAGTAAAATATTTATAAATTCAAAAATAATCAACACAACTGTTAATACATTTATTCCACTGTGAGACAAGATGATTAATGGCTTCATGGAAAAATGTTTGCCTTTCCCACAGAGCTGTGGCTGCTCTCAGGTGTGCACCTCTTCATCTGAAGCAAATTGATGGCCACAAATCTCTATCCTCAGATCTAAAAAATATGTAAATCGCATAGGGAGAGATGTGGACTGTGTGGAGGATGCGTAAGGACTTCCCCTGAAAAACTTCTGCAACTTACTCGAAATGACCTTGGCAACCTGTGAGCCTGCCCACATTTTGCAAAGGTTGTTTTGAGTATAAAAAAGTTTCTCATCAGGCTGTGAAGCCCAAGGGATGTCTACCAGCTTCTGTGTCATTATCTGCCTTATGGCTCATATTGATGCAGTGTAGCGGGGCATGGGGTCAGTATGCCTCTCTCCTGGCTGTTTTCAGAATTTCCAGGCTGTGGAGCCACTATTGTTTGGTCAAGCAGCTCCTCAATGTCATCACGAGGCTGAGTGAACCCCGACCAATACTCCCAATGAGGAAATTTCTTGCAGTACTGGGAATCAAACCCTGGTCCTCCAAATGGCAGCCATCTACTCTGACCACTCAGCTTCAGAGGCAGGCTGTTTTGATGCTGTGGAAGTTTTGAGTATGCTGAGAAGTCCTTCCACATTCTATATACAGTTCTAATCTCTCTCCATGAAGAAAGACATCCACAGTTGTTGATTTCATTTAGCTGCAGATGTGCATGCGTCAGTACAATCACGGTTCTGTAGGCAATCGCAAATGTTTTTCCATGAAGGCATTGACCATCTTGTCTCACAGTGGTATAAATGTATTAACAGTCATTATGACAGCTGCTTTTGAAACAGTAAACAGTTTCTTGTTTTCATTTGACTACCCCTTATAGTAACAGTATCACATAAATTTTGAAAAATGTTTTTTAAGTATTGTGTGAATCTCTCTAGATTCAATATTGAGATGTGTTTTCTATGTGTTCAGATGGGTTGTAAACCAAAGTTATTTATAAAATTTTAACTTTTTTCAGCTTTGAATACAACCCAAAATCAGTAGATGCTGCCGAAAACAATGTGGAACATTTTCAGAATTTTGCAGATCAAGGTGAAATACCAAAAGTGAGTATTTTGTGGTGGATGACACAGTAATACTCAGTTATACATTTCTAGACCATAATATGAGTTTATCTGTATTTTTTGAATGGTCTGGTAGAATTTGAACAATAATTAAGAGTGGATAGTCAATTTAATTTGTTTGCAAATTACTTATTTCATCATTAGATTGTGCGTAATGTCATTTATAATGGATTGACAGTGTTGTGACTGGGTTACTTTCAATGTAGGTTTATAATCAGGATATTGATTTCTTAGATTTTAAAGATAAAAAAGCAACTCTCAGCAGATAGTAACTTCTGAGTCACAAGGAACACTCTTTGGTTCCAAGTTTTTGCAAACTTCCATGATCAGGTGATTCAAAACATTAAAATTTGATTAATTTGAGGCTGTTTTTGCATTTGAAACATTGAAATAGAAGAATGGAAGAAGATGAGCATATTAAGAAGGATGGAGGTAATGAACAGACAGACAGTAAAAATACTAATTGTAATAGTTTGCTGAAGTATGTACAACAGTTTCCTCTATCTGTAATGACCTTCATTGCTTTTAGTGACAATGCAGGGAGTCAGAACAAGAACAAAAACATCAGTATGTTGTGGATGTATACCATGAAGCACATCTCACTGAAGACTACTGGCCACAAGTTCCTCACTTCAAGCCACTCCTGTATGGTTCCTAAGACTATCGTCAATGATGACACGAATGTTGAGTCCATTGACTTAACACAGTCAAACCTAAGATGCCCAATCTCAGAGATAATACAATTGATTGTGCTGTTACCACCTGCCATATCAACAGAGAAATATGAGAATATGCAGCAGTTAATACCATTTGTGCCTCAAATTTACCATCCTACATTTGCAAATATCAAGCACAAATCAAAAACATCTGTTTCCAAACAATACAGTAGATCACCAGCAAGTGGATGGCCAAGTGCACAATCTACTAATGTGGTGCCTTCTGATGATGCTATATGGGACTCAGATTATACATTATGGTTACAAAGCTTTTTGCAACGAAATCTTTGCATAAAAATTTCTCGGTTCACTTGCTGCATCAGATTTGGATAAAAGTTCAGGATTTGATAATATCCTCCATCATCTTCATCAGGGACCAAAACTGACAAAGCTAATGGAGGATATCATCAAAAGCTGGGAATTTTATCGGAATTTGGCATGAGAAGTGAACCGAGAAACTTTTATACCGAAATAGACATTTCCTGTAATAAAATCAAATAGGGGTCTTTGTATATGTATGACCTAAGACTTTCCTTGGATATTTGTGTTTCTGCATGTAACAACATTGTTTATTCATTTGCATTATCCTCCCCATTATACGTATAATCAATAAAAGTTATTTGTATCGATTAATGTAATACATGAAACTGGGGCAAAATATTGTATAACATTGTTGTGGTTCATTTTATACCCAATATTAATGAGGTTCAAAGGAATGCAAGTGGTGTCCTTAGAGGCAGAGGGGTGTAACTGCTACTGGGAAAAACATTACTGAGCACAACATTCTAAATTTAATTCATTTATATTGTATGTGTGTAGCTTTATTAATAATCACTCCATGTGATGGTTATTGTAGACAGTGAAAAAAAATAGACATAAATTCTAATTTAGATACAAACTTTGGAACTCATTTACTCAGAATCATGATTTTGTCACTTACACTTTTTTGCTTTTAATGACCTCAAATATTTTCATCATTATAGCCACAATAGGTCATCTAATATAAATTAGTCTTTCAAACTTATGTATCAAGTGCTACTTTAATTGCATTATGGAAGCAACATGAATGATCTTTTGTCGGGCACATGCTTTTAATCTGCCAGGAAGTTTCAAGAATCAAGATATCAGTCTTAGTCTATGTTAACCTGGCAACTATATTGTACCTTATTTTATTGGTGACAAACAAAAAAACAATTTTACTTTATTTAAGTATCCTTTAAAATAATTAAAAGTATTAAAAACTGAACGTATATCACCATGCTTTGCTATTTGACAGAAAGTGAAGCAAGCAATATTCATAATGTGATACTCAAAATAGCATTGTAATGTTAAACTGAATTATTTTTCAGAACTGCCTACTTATTTGAATAATTTTTAAACAAGGTTTTATTGCTATAGGTATGCAAATGAAATATTCAGTGGTGTGGTTCAATAACCTATACTTTATTTCAGGATGCTCCTCTGAGAGCCAAAGTGTTGAATTTGTTAGAAGCTGCCGCAACCCACAGCACAGAAGCGCATAAAACAGGTGGCACCTATGGTAATGAGGATTGTCACTATTTTCTGGACATAGATGTAGCTGTCCTTGGCACAGATCCCGAAAGTTATGCAGAGTATGCGAGTCTCATTCGCAAAGAATATGAATTTTTACCAGACAATACATACAAAAGTTTGCGACTGAAGGTATGAATTATTCACTGTATATAATTCCTTTTTTGTCATTCACAGTTCATATTTCATTGCCTTTTGTGGCAAGTATGTTTTCTCAGTTAACAAAATACGTTAAATACTTGTATGTGGCTTAAAAGGTACAGAAAAGCAGGTGATATTCATATTTACTATCAGTATGGGTGACAACTTAGCCAGTAACAACTTAGATATCTCAATATGAACAATCGGGATTTAGGAATGTTAGTTTTCCTTCGGAGATGAGGCAGGAATAATGAATGGTTGCTGAATAGCAGTCTTTAGGCCCTATACCTCATACAGTTCTATTGACAACTTAGTAGTTCTCAAAATGTTTGACATAAATAATAAGTGGTTGAGTACTGGCGAATCATCTACTAATCTCTATCTTCCTCTGCATTTTGGTGAAATAAGTCTTTCTAGTATTCCAGCAGGGATGTGCATAGGGCAAGTGTGACTCAAAAAGTGTAAACCATGTGATGAGGAAGTAGCTCTACATTTTGGGGATGGAACTGACAGAAGAGAAGCGTTCCAAATAGGGACATAAATATTAAAAATACTTGTTCACAAATGATGATATGTCATATTGAAAGCTCTATTTACTAAGAAACTATCCTGAGGCTACCAGAATGAAACCATGGGTTACTAAAGGCATCACAATATCCTGTAGGACGAAAAAGGAATTTTCTTCATCATCATGGTTAACTGAAAATCCTGTAAAAAGTAGTGCTGTAGAGTATATTGTATTGTTTTAAAATGAGTTTTTAAATCTTCAAAACCCTATACACCATATATTAAATAAACAACTCCTGACAACAATGGAGAAATGCCTGGGGGTTTTAAAAGGCAAACTGGGACAAGAATAGTGTGTGATCCTAATAAAGAAATAAGTTGTTGCTGTATAGTACAAAGCTGACACAGTTTCAAATGTCAGCAATTATTTTATTGACAGTATGAGAAAAAATTACTGTAAGGGTATTGTACAGGAGGCCATAGATCTTCCAGAGAAGTCAGGTTGCAATAAAATAATTCTACTGCACATAACTACTCTAAAATTCTGTTCCCTCCATGTTTCATGGTTCTGTTTGTAGACCAAATTGGGGTGTATTATACCAGTACTTCAGAAATTATTTAAATAGGTTTATTTCACAAATTTTATACTAACATAATTTACACACATTTCCTCATACTTCTTAGCTATACATATGTCTTTAAATGTTAATTAACCACATCCTTTTAGAACAGTATTTAAGCATAATTTGTTACTCTGTACATGTAAACAATAAAATCTTGTATCTTATCTTAAATAACTTTCAAATTATATAATGCTAGATAAGATCAAATACATTCTTTGAATCTGGAAGCTTAGTAATGTAACCCTCTGACTGCTTTAAACATGTTTGCTATTTGCCTTGTTGTCACTGCATCATTATCAGTAATCTGCCTGTTCACTTGCTAAATGCCTTGTGCTTCGTCTGCTGCCTGTAGTTCTGTTATACACCCAGCCTGCCCTGCTCTGTCGTGAATATTTCGTGGAGTACCTATCAGTGATTCCTTCTATTGCTCGTAGTTTAATCAATGCTGATACAACATAAGTACAATAAATGTGTAAGTTATTCAGTTGTTTAAACTTTCTGACTTCAAAGCTTCTTTGCAGATGAATTTGGATGCAAACTCACAGTACTGTTAAAACTATTTTATCACCTAAGAATTACATATTTCCAGTATTATTCAACACAATTTTAGTAGTCTATGATGAAAGTGACAGTCTTTAGATTCATCTAAGTACTTATCGTGTTTTTACTCATCAGAATGTTCTATTACATAATTTACAGGTCAAGAGGTGAAATACAGGTTTCTCTTACTGAATATCTGTTACTGCATACCACCATGAAATACAGTCTTTGTAATTTCCTATTGCTGCATGACAAGGCCATTTTGCCTAACATTATGAGTCCAGGTCTGCCAGCCATCCAGGCTGTTGTTCCTCCATCTATTGGAAACAGTTTTTTATAATTCAGAAATAACACATTTTCTTACTTTGGAGTTACGGTTGCACCTTTAACTGTTATCGATTACCGATAACAGTACCATTGCAAGCCTGTTCGCAGAAATTATATATATTAGGAGTGTGTCCTGAAATGTTAATAATATACTCATTTGTTCCTAATTAAATATGATTATATTGCTAATAGCACTTTTACTATTTCTAGATTCTGCAGAGTTTCTTGCTGATCCCAAATATATATGCCACAAAGGAGTTTCGTGAAAAATTTGAAGCACAGGCAAAGGAAAATATTCGTAAAGAGGTTGAAAACTTGAAAAGCTGAGCATATTGTTAAAGAAATGTGTGTGCTATTTCTCATGTTGTTAAAAGTATCCCTTAGTTTTCTAAATAACAAGATATCTGGGAAATAGAATATATACAGTTGAGTATATATCTTTTGTATTGAACTAGAGATGTAATGTTGCTTTGTTATTCTAAACAATTATTAGTTTCTTTGGTCAATGTAAAATAAAAATTAATCATTATGAAGAAAAAAGAAAGTAACAAAAGACTGCTATAATGTGACATTTATAGTTAATAGACATTTTCTCCAAATATTTGCAGTCTATTAACTGAGTTTATATCATACCTCTCTATACAACTTGTCATTGAACAGTGTTTGTGAAAAACTTATACAGAATGTCATTATCATTTAGAGTATGCTTAATAAAAAAGGAAAGAAAACACTGATTTTGATCATGTCATTGATGACATTTATTCTTAAATGGCCCCTCTCTTGTAAGTATTTATATCCATCCAATCCATCTCCAAATCTTAGTGAAAGTTTCTAATTAATTAAATTGTGTTTGTTATTACTGTTAATAGAAAACTTTGTGAATGTTGATGTCGACTTGGATGACTGTATCACTTCCTATGTCCACATCAGACCTACCAACAATTCTTCAACTGTCACAGCTGGAAGCAGTCCCTCTCCAAATATACTAAGGGTCTCACTGAAGTTTTCACAGTCTGAAATTACCTTGCAAACCTTGTCCAGAAATAGATCTTCCACACCTTGTCTCCCCAGTTACTTACCCTCCTCCATATACCCACTGTCCACTCACAAAGAAGTGTTCCTCCCATAACTGACTTCTATGCAGGACTGGAGCAACTGAATCATTTCCTCTGCATGGGTTTTGACTACCTCTCATTGTTCCCTGAAATGAGCAATATCCTACCCACCATCCTCCCCACCACTCACACAATGGTATTATGCCATCCACTCAACCTGCACAATATCCTTGTCCATCCTTACTCAACCTCTGTCCCAACCCCTTGCCTCATGGCTCATATGCCTGCAATAGACTTAGATGAAAGACACGTTCTGTACATACTCCCACTATCACATACTCCAGTCGTGTCTCAGGTATCTCCTAGCCCACCAAAGATAGGCCACCTCTGAAAGTAGTCATGTGATCTACCAGCTTAGCTGCAACATTGTGCTGTATTTCACATGGGCATGACAACTAACAGTTTGTCTGTGTGCATGAGTGGCAACCATCAAACTGTGTCCAAGAGATAGCTGGACTACACAGTTGTTAGGCATGCTGCCCAACTCAGTATGCTTCACTTTGACAACTGCTACACAGCCAGTGCCATGTAGATTCTTCCACCCAGCACCTGATTGTCTGAACTGTGCATGTGGGAACTCTCCCCACAACATATCATTAGTTCCCATATCTCCTTAGGTCCCACCCTCCACTAACACCTGTCATCTACCTGCCTATCTTCTTCCCCGTTCCCACTCCAATATTGCACACATCTTCTATCCTGCCAAAGCACCTGCATAGATATTTCCACTTTTCTCCTCTCCCCTTCCCCCCACCCCCACCCCCTCACTCTTCTCTCTCACTTCATCACATCCTTCTGATGCTCCCACTTCTACTTTCCTGTCCCCCCTCTCCCCCTCTCCGTGCCCCCGCCTCTTCTATATCCCTAGTTCCCACCCCAGCAAAGATTGCTGATCACTGCAGTTGCAGCCACACTTGGGCCTTAGAGTCTGGAGACGACAATGGCCATATGTGTGTAAGTTGCATTTGTGTGAATGTAAGTGTTTTTTCTACATCTGGTGAAAGACGTAGTCCGATATCTGAATATTTCTAGCATTGTTTCTCATTGTACCTGTCTGCAACTCAATGCCTCTACGTGGTGAGCAGCAGTCTATCGTTTCCACTTCCCATATTGTCATTATTCCATCCATGATTTTCCATTGTTGCCTTTTCTAACTTCATGTAGGGTAAGAAATATGTGGGTTGTAGAGAGAGAGAGAGAGAGAGAGAGAGAGAGAGAGAGAGAGAGGGGGGGGGGGGGGGGTGGAGGAAAGATTGAATATCTTTATGCAAGATTGGCTTTTGTAACCCACCCCACCCCCACCCTCCACCCATGTCTGAACAAAGATTGCCTGTGGTTTCCACTAAGCTGTTGATTGATGTTGAAATAACAAGATATAAATGTGCACCTAACAAAATTGTGATGTTAATGTAAAGACAGTTTCTGACAGGTTGGAAATTAAAAGAAATTTTACCCTCTTGTTTTCCTTAATCAGTGACTGCTCTTCACGTAAAGGTATCATCAACCCAAAGGTTGATTTGAACACCACAGTACTTTACTACGCTTATTCCTACTGGAGGTTGTATGCCATTGTCTTCCTACAACCATTGAAATGACTTACTTATCCAGTTATAGATGGACCTACAGTTTAAAAGTGAACTACGAACCTCAGTGCAATTTGATACTTTTATCTTTAACACAAATATTGCCAGCGGTGAAGGAAGAGATCAGTAATTGATGAAAATCTTAGAAATGACCTTGGATTTAACACACAACATTAGGATCCATAGTCTGCACTGTACCAGTGAGCCACCAAGTCACTTGTTCTTCGTGTATGGCATTACTGTCTGCTTGTGTCTGTGTCTGTGTATGTGCGGATGGATATATGTGTGTGTGTGTGTGTGTGTGTGTGTGTGTGTGTGTGTGTGTGTGTGTGTGTGTGTTTTTCCCCTAAGGGAAGTCTTTCCGCTCCCGGGATTGGAATGACTCCTTACCCTCTCCCTTAAAACCCACATCCTTTCATTTTTCCCTCTCCTTCCCTCTTTCCTGACGAAGCAACTGCCAGTTGCGAAAGCTCGTAATTCTGTGTGTGTGTGTTTGTGTGTTTTGTTCATGTGCCTGTCTGCCGGCGCTTTCCCGCTTGGTAAGTCTTGGAATCTTTGTTTTTAATATATTTTTCCCATGTGGAAGTTTCTTTCTATTTTATTTGGATTACGTATAGAGTTATTCATAAGTAGATCTGGGGAATCAGAAGACTTTCATGTTAGAACTACAAGACAAACTGTGATGTTTCTGTGGCTGGTTATCATGATATAGAGTGGCAATGTAAAATGTACTTGGCAACTACAGTTTCCTATTGTTCAGTTCCTCACCTTCTTATTTTTTCATACTTCTAAGATATCTTGGTCGCACTTTTTTTTTTTAAGGTACTGCAGTATTGTTAGAAGTTAAAAGTACAAATATACAAATTCTTGAAATAAATATGATGCTTTTCAGTCCCTTGACCCTGAGCATGCCCTGACCATGTCCATCTCATTGCTTTCTTTGTATCTCGTTATCCATTCTTTGTTGTATGGTATCCCGACAATGTTTTCTCTCCATTCCTATATATCTGTAAACTATCAACGTGGATAAATTTCCTTCTTTCCATCTCCTCCAATATGCTGATGACACCACATTTGTAGTCCTCTACCATACACTGCAGTTATCCCTCAGTCCCTATAGATCTGTACTAACCAGTTCACCTATCACCACTGTGACTTTTACTTAACCATCATTTAATAAAATATATAAGTAATTAACATACTAAAATACAAAGACCTAATCCTCAAATGTCAAATAACATGGCAGCCACACATACTAATTATATAACAAAATATCTAAAATAGGCTATCAGCTCTCTAATAATCAGTGTCACCGCAGCTGTGGTAGTGTGCATTTGGGTGGCCGTGTATGAATGTTTGTCTTCATGCCAAAGGAAGAGTCAGAGCTCCAAAACTAGTTAATATTATGTTCTTTTGCTTGTCTCTGTGTCACACATCAGTCATTCAAGGATTAGGAAGGAGTGATAGATTTAGGAGGAGGAGGAGGAGGAGGAGGAGGAGGAGGTGGTATTCAGGTGACATTGGAATAAGTGAAGACACATCCAAGAAAGGCACTGTAAGGGTGAATACTGGTAGAGTGGTACAGTTCCCATTTTGGGCTGTTAGCAGTGTAAACAGTTTTCACCTATTTCGGTTTTGTGTTGCATAGTTAGTAGGTGGGTTTCCCTGTTATTTGCCATTTAAGGATTAGGCCTAGGTTTTTGTAGCATGTTAATTAATTAGATATTTTGTACATTGGTGGCTAAGTAAAATCTACAGTTGATATGTCGTATAATAATTGCCCCCGTTTTCGAAGATTTATCTCGGGAAGCCACTGATTGCACTAGTAGGTGAACTGGATGGCATGCAACTGTAAGGAGTGTGGGATATCTGCAGGGTAAGTGGTGTCACCAGCTTACTGTGGGAGGTGGAAAGAAGGAGATTTAGACATGTTGATAGTTTAAAGATGAATAGGAATGGAGAGAGAACACCGTCAGGATACATCTGGAGCAGGATGACAGATACAGGAATTTGTGTTGTTGACACTGACAAAAGATAGACAATTAGGTAGAAAGGAAGTAATAAGATGAATGTAGTTAACTGGAAGCACATAGATGTGGGCACTGAAGAGGAAACGGTAAAAGCCAGAGGCTTACTAAAGACTAATGTATGACAGCCCTGTCAAGGCTGGGGATGTGATATTTCCTGTGGCGGAGGAAACAGCTCTGTGATGGTCAGGAAGTAAAGCCGCCACCTTTGCCAGGATTCAGGTTGAGTGTGTTGGTGGTGACTGGAAGCAATTGGCAGACAATTAATAAGACATCCCTGACCGAATCAGACTTTTATTCATGGTTGATTCAGAATTGTGGTCACCGCTGGAGGAGAATCCGTCAAGACTTGTGTAATGTGAGTGGGCTACAGAACTCGGCAGGTACACCTGGGTAGCAGTGTGCATCTGTCAGCTAGACAATCATAGTCGGTAAGAGCATGTGACAGCCAGCCCTGTCCAGGCTGCTGGCCCACCTTGAGCTGCTCAATACAGCACAGGGAATATGATAATCAGACCGTGTGCCTGCAGCACGATTCATGTTGGGCCATATTCTCACCTTGTGTGGTCATGAGCATCAATGAAAGCCTTCAAACACAGGTGCATGGCAACAGAGAGAACATTTCACCTCACGTCAAGCTTGAACAGGTGTCCTGCTAGAGGGATGGTCACTAGCCGCATGTAGTCACCCCACCAGAGAGGTGGCCACTAGCATTATGTATCAGCCAGATGAGACCCGCTGGTATGAAAGTGCTAAGTCCTGTGCGTACCGACCCTAGCATAGGTGATTACCTGCTGCTACTTTAGATGAGGTCTTTTGGTAGATAATTGGATACTTCTTATAGCTGTGCATTAGTCCCATCTCAAAATCAGCAGCTGATGGAGACGGTGTGGCTGGTGCCATGAACACATGTTGATATGGTTGTGCAGAGAGATCATAAGCAAACACCTGAGAATGAGTGTCTGATGTGAAGTGGTAATTAAGTCTCCTGGCCAGTACTTCTCCAGTATCAGCACCCCACCCTGAAAGACACAAGATGCTTTAGAAGCTGGGTGTCCCCATTGGGTGGTCATGACTTCATATGGTGTTAAGCCAGCCCCTGAAGTAGTTCAGTCAGAGCTGTAGTGTTCTCCAACTTTGCCCTTAAGATGTGTTGACTAGCTTTGTCAGCTTCCGGAATGAGTGCTCTTATACTCTGAATATGTCTTCTTACTTCATAGTGCATGGCCACCACTGGGATGGCACCTCTCTCTCAATGGTGTCATTTCGCTGATTTGGTGCCAGGCAGTTCAGTGCTCCAGTGTAGGGGTGTGGCACTACTCTCTGAAGAAATCTGACCTCCGGATTTGTACCTTTTTACATGTCTGGACAAAAACACTGAAGTTAACAAGTTGACATAATAATACAAAACTAGAGAAGTTTTCTCCTCTCTGTCTTACTCTAATGGCCACATGGTACATTGGCTGTTCCTTAGTGTATGTTATGTTGTGTAAAACATTAATACAATAAAATTACCAAAACTCTTCTTTCTTGGCAAATTCCCTTAACAAATCATATAACAGAAAATAGTTCCACTCAATTGTTCCTCATACTTCATATCCCTCCTTGTTTACCAAGTAGTTTATTAAATTCTATTTCATTTCCTATGGGTTACCCAGTCCATTGGTAGACGATGAAGTGGGAGTTGATGGGGCTGTGTAGTTTTCTTCCAGAGGTAAGTGAAGGTCGCACAAAGCAAAATCAGAGTCATTACCATACCGGAGTGTGAGACACTTGAGATCTTAATTTTACTGTGCTGCCTATCATGATACTACTGTACATGCTCAAATCTTTGCTCAGCACTAGTAAGTCCATTCTGCAAAGCTGTAAAATCAGAGTTTAGGAGATCTGATTTCAAGGTGTCATGTAAATAAGGCAGATTCTATGTTGTATGTGTGCCTAATGGCATCTGTGACCAATACAACAAAGGTTGTATCAGGTTTATTGTGGTTTTTCGAGTGTAGGCGAGGGGGAGATGGAATGTCATAGCAGCTGTCACAGGTCATAGCACTGACTAGCATTCCACTATTCTGTGATTCTAACCTTGTCATTCCTTCGGGTTATCCCTGTTTGCAACAGTTTACTGTCACTACCTCCAGAAAAAAACACAGAGTAAACCCAATGTACAACACCAACACTTTGCAAGTGTGTCCAACACAAGTGTAGCTCATCTGTTGGCATCAATATATAGTTTCCCCTCTCTCTTTGGATACTATCAGCAGATCCTGCATTTTCACTTGTAAAAATCTGCCCATGGTTCTCCATTTCACCAGGTGAGAGTGGATTATGAAGTACTAGTAATGTGCATTCACACTTGTCAAGTGGAACTGAACCAGTACATAAAACTTAGCTCTGTCAGTATTAATTTTGATGATTGACATGTGATACAACAGTGAGAAACTGTGTTCTGTTGGTTTTACTATGTGCTGCAGCTCTGCCATTAACTCCTGCTACACTTCCTGCAGGCCTGTGGTGCAAAGGGACTAAGTTGTCTACATGCAGTTCCCAGCACAGGCCATTGCCTGCCACTAGGAATGTAATGGAGGTAGCAACATGGGACTTAGTTGTCCATGTATCACATGATGTATTGCCTCCTGCAATGCTGTCACCTCTACCTTCGTATCTCCTAAGCTGTCTGCCAAGGATCACACAACTTTGCTACAGCCATTCTCCCATCGAGTAAGTTACATAGAGTTTTTGCTTTGTCCAGATTTCAATTAATTATTCTCATACTCATCTTCATATATCCTGTTAGCTCTGTGGTCAATTCCTGTATCACTCTGGTGTTAAGGAACACATTTTTCTTCAACTGTGTGGTGTGCCATTCCACAGATGCTCTGTCCGTATCTGTTACTCCTCTTACTTGTACCAGTGTATTACTTAGTACCTGATTTGCCTTCATCTAACCATCCCCTCTTCCGTAGTAACAATGTATGTGGTGCTAAATCCGTCACTTGACACAATGGATTCCCAAGTTGCTTATATCAGAGTCACAACCCTGATACTCTGAGACACAGCTCAGTGCAATATGATGATTTGTTGACACATAAGTTAACATTTTACTGATAGTAAAATGGACATGTTCTGTTATTCCATTTAATTTAGAGTCGAAGGGACTAGCTTTTAGCTTCCAAATTTGCAGTATGTGGCATATCTGCTTAATCAACTCGGACATAAAGTTGGTGCCTTGATCTGTAACTATTGTGTTGGGAATGCCAACCTTTAATAACCAATTGCTCACCATGGCCTGTTCCACAATACTTGCTTGTTGATTTGGGATTGCAAAGATTGTGACATAATGGAAAAAGTGGTCTTTGATGACTAACACACAGTGCCTACCTGTCAGTGTTAAGTTGAATGGACCCAAAGTGACCATTGCATTATTTAAATGGCTTGGATGCCTCTGGTAATCTTTGGGGTGATTTATTTTTGTTTATTTATTTTGTCCCTAAAAGTCGCTTTTTCAGTACATATACCATATGCAGGCTATCGAACAGGAAACCTTATTAGCTATTGATTTTACAAACATCATAAATACATTCTTTAAATTTTTATAACAAACTGGATCTACAAAGTTAATAATTACAAATTCAATTAAGTACTGTATATTTATAACTTCTTTATATAATTAAAGATACAAATTACATTTTTTGTAGCATAAGATACTGTGAGGCTGAATAGTAGCAGTTTTGCAGAAGATAGGCTTTCACAGACTTTTTAAAGTTCTGTAGTTCAGGAAGAGATTTTATATGTGTTGATAATCTGCACGATACACCTTTTTGGCATAATGTGATTTTAAATTGACTAACATGTATGTCGCTGTCTGGCCTCATATTGTAATCATGGACACTTGTTTTGAGGAAAAAGGTTTTCTTTTCTCAGTATACTTTTTTTGACATGTATATCTACTTCCAGTACATAAATGCAGGGAAGGGGTAAAATCTTTAAAGAAAGATTTGTATGATTTTATGCTGCTCACTTGTTTCCTTATTCTTATAACTGCTATTTGTTTACTGAAAACTGTTATGGCCTGGTGTACGTTACCCAGAATATAATACCACACTTCTGTATTGAATGTACATGAGCAAATTATACAGCCTAACTCTTTCTGCACAAGTATTTTTGCAAAGAATTCTTACTAAATAGATCATTTTTGCTAGTTTTGAATTTGGGAATGTGTTGTAGAGCTGGATATGAATCCCAAGAAATTTAGTTTTAGTGACAGCACTAATGTTTTGGTTATCTATACATGTTACTGGTTTGGTGCATTTCTATTTTGATCTGTGTGGAAATTCATGAGTAATGTTTTTCGGGATTAATTATTAGCCTGTTTCTGGTAAACCATTGACACTTCTTTCGTAATATCTTTTGCAGAGGCAGTAAGATTTTCTTCTTTACTTCCTTCAATCAATAGACTGGTGTCATCTGCGAACAATACTGGTTCCGAATCCCTAACGTGTAATGGGAAATATTAATGTATACCAAAAACAAGAAAGCTATCTAAAATAGAGCCCTGTGGAACACCATGACTTAGTCTACATCATTTTGAAATGTGTACCTGAAGTTCATTTCCTTCCATGCACTTAGTTTCAGTTACCTGAGAGTGATATTCCAAATATGATTTATTCCACTGATATGGCACACCTCTTACACCATACTGTTCAAGCTTTTCAAAAGCTTGTGTTATGTCCAAGAATAGACCTGAGATTTTTTTGTGTTTGTCCACTGTGTTTAAGACATGGTTTATCAGGTTGGAAGTGACTGTTTTAGTTGACTACTGTAGTCTGAAGGTTTGTTGATGTCTAGAAGTAATATTATTCTTGTTGAAGAATATTGTTAGTTGTGAAAGAAACACTTTTTCAATAAGTTTCAAGAACCCTGACTGTAGTGACACAGGCCTATAGGTACCCATACAGTGTTGATCACCTTTTTTATATAGGATTACTACTTTTGTCATTTTCAGTTGTTGTGGAAAGACACCACATGATAAGAAGGACTTGCATATGTTTAATAAAGGAGAGAGTATATGTCTTGGTGTTATTTTTGTAATATAATCTGGAATATCATCAATATCAGTTGAATAATTACTATTCAGTGAATTGAATTGATGGTATTTAGGAGTTCTATTGCGCATATTAGACTGAGGAACATGGATATATTATTTATTTCAATAGATGAACGTTCTTTCAATGCTGTATTAGGTGGATTATCAAATTTTTCCTTCACTGATTTTCCAGCAACAGTTGCATAATAAGAATTGAAGTAGTTTGCAACTGCCCTAGTCATAACATTTTTGACGGCAGAATGTGTGAAGTTGGATTGCAACCTTCCCACTTCTTTTACACACATTGACTTACTTGGTATGCACAGCCAATCTTCTTCTCTGGGTAGCCAGTTACATCAGCCTCCAAAAACTTCTTCTCTGAAGAATGATGCTAGTTAAAGGAATATATAAGACTCTCTCTTTACTTGTGAAATAAGTAGGTACTTGAAGAATACTTTTAGTTCACTGTCTGTGTCAGTGGTCTACACTGCTTGGAATTCTGCAAGGCTACTGCCAAAGTGCCTATACGACTCTAATCTTTCTGCTCAAGCCCTCGGCAATGCTGTGTTTCTTGCCAGACTTGTGTACTACGTTATACTCAAATTCACTCACTTGAAGGATTGTTTAGCCATAACAACCTCTTGAACACTATATTTCCTAATGTACAGGTAACAACAGAAATAGGTGATACATATGCCATTGGGCATTCTTTCCCATTCATGTTTTGACTCAGAATGCATCAACTCACCCGATTACTTGTGTCACAGATCAGGATGAATTATTTTTCATAATCTGGAAATATTAATACTGGGCTAGTTATTAGCACCTCTTTCAGTTTCATGAATGTGTGTGACAGTTGGTTGACCACTGGAATTTCACATCCTTTTCTAACAGATGAGTCAGGGATATAGCAATTTCAGAAAACCCTTTGACAAATTTTCTATAATAATTACATAGGCCCAAAAATGCTTAAAGTTGTCTCCTTGTTTATGATGGTAAAAAATCACAGTCAGTACGTATCAACCTTGGATCAGTCTTCATGCCATCTTGGCTTATCTCATGATCTAGATAGTTTTATCTCTGGAGACATAAAGTTACACTTTTCAATATCTAATACACACATCAAAAAAAGTTTTGCATCACCCTGGTTCCCAGAACTCCTGAAGATAGGTGTTGATTGTGGATATTGTATCACAGACACAGTCCCTTTTACTGTTCAGAGACGTCACTAAACCCACCCAAAGATGTAAACAACCATGCATGAGCAGGGAACCTCCACCTTGGTGCAACTGCTGGACAGTGTGTCTAAGGTGTTCAGCCTGACCAGGTTGCCTCCAAACACGTCTCCGACGATTGTCTGGTTAAAGGCATATGCGACACTCATCAGTGAAGAGAACATGATGCCAATCCTATTCCCCTATTAGGTGGACGGGGTTCAACAGCCAATCAGTTCCAGTCATTCCACCAGGAAGGAAGTACACGACTTGTGTTGTCTGTAGTTCAACCATACCTAGGTGGTCAATACTGCAGTTTGACTGTGTCTGTATTGTTATTTTATGCCAGGAAGGGCTCTCAACAAGGGAAGTGTCCAGGCGTCTCGGAGTGAACCAAAGTGATGTTGTTCGGACATGGTGAAGATAAGAGAGACAGGAACTGTTGATGACATGCCTTGCTCAGGCCCCCCAAGGGCTACTACTGCAGTGGATGACTGCTACCTATGGATTACGGCTTGGAGGAACCCTGACAGCAACACCACCATGTTGAATAATGCTTTTCGTGCAGCCACAGGATGTCATGTTACAACTCAAACTGTGCGTTATAGGCTTCATGATGCGCAACTTCACTCCCAACACCAATGGCGAGGTCCATCTTTGCAACCATGACAAGATGGCTCCAACAACATTCCGAATGGATCGCTCAGGATTGGCATCATATTCTCTTCACTGATGAGTGTCGCATATGCCTTCAACCAGACAATCGTCGGAGATATGTTTGGAGGCAACCTGGTCAGGCTGAACGCCTTAGACACACTGTCCAGCAGGTGCACGAAGGTGGAGGTTCCCTGCTGTTTTGGGGTGGCATTATGTGGGGCCGAAGTACACCGCTGGTGGTCATGGAAGGCGCCGTAACAGCTGTACAATACGATTGCCGTCCCCTGACCAATAGTGCAACCATATCGGCAGTATACTGGCAAGGCATTCATCTTCACGGATGACAGGTTGCACCCCCCATCGTGCACATCTTATGAATGACTTCCTTCAGAATAACAACATCACTCAACTGGGGTTGTGTGTTCTCCAGACATGAACCCTATCAAACATTCGAAAAGGGCTGTTTATGGACGATGTGACCCACCAACCACTCTGATGGATATACGGCGAATAGCCATTGAGGAGTGGGACAATCTGGACCAACAGTGCCTTGATGAACATGTGGATAGTATGCCACGGTGAATACAGGCATGCATCAATGCAAGACAAGGTGCTACTGGGTATTAGAGTTACCAGTGTGTACAGCAATCTGGACCACCAACTCCAAAGGTCTCGCTATATTGTGGTACAACATGCAATGTGTGGTTTTAATAAGCAATAAAAATGGTGGAAATGATGTTTATGTTGATCTCTATTCCAATTTTCTGTACAGGTTCCAGAAATCTCGGAACTGAGATAATAAAAAAAAATTTTTGATGTGTGTATTAAACATTCCAAGCACAATCACTTAACCTCCAGTTATTGTGTATGTTCCTCTTGATTTCTAGAAAACACATGTTCCTCAGTCTAATAGGCCCAACAGAACTCCTGAAGGCCATCAATTCTCTAAAGAGTAATTATTCAGTTGATATTGATAATATTCCAGATTATATTATAAAAATAACAGCAAGACACATACTCTCTCCTTTATTAGATATATGCAATTTATGCTTATTGTCTGGTGTCTTTCCACAGCGAACATGTAGACCACACCCCTCAGTTCTCCACCCAATAACCTCTGAAATGTGGCCAGCACATTCTTAAACGTAAGTGGCATCCGTCAGTACTGATAATGTCCCAATGGAATGATAAATGTGGCCCTTGGACAGTCTTCTAGAACCGCTCCCACTCTTTAAATCTATCGTGAAGAAGTACTTCCATTACACTAGGCTGTCTAAAGTCACTGTTATGTTCAGAAAAGGATTTGCATCTATGACTGTTCTTGCTTATAGATATCGGTAACTGCAACAGAACCTGTGTTTCTCTGTTACATCTGATGATTTCCTTGGAGAAATGATGGTGGATGCATCCTATGGACTGTCACTTCCCTCAATGATGCTATCAGATGACGGCTGACTGATGAATTGTTCCTTTAAAGGTTGCAGGTGCCTGGGAATTTGGCATGGTTTCTTGTAGACTGGAGTCTTATACTCTGTAGGGATTTTATGGTGTGTCACAGGTGTTGCTGGTAATAGCCGACTAGGACTGAACAAATCTGCAAAGCATATTAACAAACCCTCCTTAGTTGACCCATCCCTTCCTTTTAATTGCTTTACTTTCTTGACAATGCAGATACATTGACCGTTTGTTTGTGGCAAAGATCTCCAATTTACCTATCCATATTGTCCTCTTATATGACATCTAACTCAGCAAACACTAACTCTTTTGGCAGATCCACTTCAGCAGAAGCTTGTAATATCCATCCATTTCCAGCATGTATGCCACACTTCTATGCACAAAATAAAGCAAAGTATCCAGCTTGTCAGTGTGTTGCAGTGGCTCTATAACACACAACACATTATTCAGTAGGTCAGTACAAACATTCCCTCAGAATAATTTTCCTGTACTCTTGGCACATTATCATGTAAACTGAGCTTTAATGAACATGTCTGTAGTTTACTCAGTTCCACCTTCATGATCAGCGCACCTGATGACAAGAAACCACTTGCAGATGTCATCCCCAGCTGGAACAACATCCAATGAATTCAGTAGTACAAGGTACTATCCAAAATTTTCGGGACTGTTGCTGCCATCTGTTGAAAACCTTACCTTTGGACTAATGGTCACCATCACCCTTGAAGTAGCTCCCATCTGCATGTAGACACCGATCCCAGTGCTTCTGCCACTGGTAAAACATTTTCTGGAAGTCCTGTTCTTTGAGGGTGTTTATCACCGCTAACGATGCTTCTTGAATCCTCTCTAGAGTGTCGAACAGATGGCCTTTCAACTTGAGTTGCAGTTCTGGGAATAGTGCAAAGTCACAAGGTGCCAAATCTGGCAACTATGGTGGGTGGGTTACAACCGCCATGTTGTTTTTTGCCAAAAAGGTCCTGGTGAACAAGGACATGTGACAGGGCGCATTGTCGTGATGCAGCAGCCAGTTCCCTTGACACCAAAGTTCGGGCCGTCGTCGCCACACATTTTCACGGAGCCATCGTAAAATGTCACAGTAGTATGTGGAATTCACTGTTTGGTTGGGTGGGAAGAATTATTTGTGCACAATTCCCTTCGTATCAAAGAAATTTATGATCATGCTCTTCACTTTGTTCTTCACCTGTCTCGCTTTTTTGGGTCTTGGAGAGCCCAGGCTCTTCCACTGGGACAACTATTGCTTTGTCTCTGGGTCTTAATTGCAAATCCAGCTCTTATCACCAGTGATAACCTGTGACAAGAAGGTAGGTTCATGATATGCAGTGTGATGAAGGTCTGTACACACTTCAACACAGTGTACCTTCTGATCGGCAGTCAAGATCCTTGGCACAAATTTTGCAGTGACACAATGCATGCCCAATTCATCAGTCAACATTCTTTGACATGTCCTATAACCAATACCCACTTCATCCCCAAGGTCTTCAATGATTCGACGTTGATCCGCATGAACCAATTGTTGAAGTTTGACAACAATGTCTGGCGTTGTGCGGCTAACGGGCCTTCCAGTGTGAGCATCATCTTAGACATCTGTATGGCTGGCCCTGAACTGAACACACCACTCAAATACATGCATACGCCCATGCTCTGTCCCCCAAACACTTGTCGAACCATTGCAAGGGTCTCCGTAGCACTTTTCCCGAGATTTGCACAGAATATGATACACACACACTGTTCTGTTCACGGATCCTTCATAAAATTACCACACACCAAACACAGAGTATTTCGCAAATCACTGTGGTCATGCAACACATGCTCCCAGCTGAATGCCACTCTGCACACTGACTCATCAGATACGCTGCTCCTAGTTTCCAGGATCAGTTTTGCATTCTGCTTATTAAGAAAGTCCAAGACTATGACTGCACAGTACCCTTCACTGACAGGGAGTAACACTTCCACATATTCCCAAAAATTTCTTGCTCCAATACAGAAATTGGGCATGCTGGCCCCAATGATGCCACATCATTGCAACCTATTGCATTTGATGTATAGTGTAGAGAATCCACTTTCTTCCTGCCCAGTAGGTCCAGACTAGCTACTGACACATGAGTTCCTGTGTTTTCCAAAAGCCTGTGTTCCATTCTGTTTGCCATACCCATCAAGAAGCACTCTTCCTTTTACATATGCCTTTGCAGTATTCTGTTTTACAGGGAACACCATCTGGCAGTTGAGGTATTCCCACTGACATTTAACAAATACTTATTATCACCCTGTTCACTTTGCTGGCTGTTTTGACAGTCCCACACTCAATGCCCTACTATCACACATTCGTAAAATTATAGTTGGCAGCATTGTATATGAACGTGGCCCTTGCGTCTAAACCTACATCATCTTCTTTTGGAGGAAAATCCATTCCACTTATCCTGCACTAGCACTACAACATCCACCTACTCCAGCTGCATAGCAATCTTATTGGCAGCAGATAAATCATTCAGATTTTCTACCCACACTCTTGTCGACATATTGGGTGAAAGCCCCCTCAAAAATACATCTAACATCCTGGACTTCGACTCCTGAAAAATATTTTTATCAATTCTTACATTCTGCATAAACTCATAGTTCTGCGCAAAGCTTTTGTCTCCTCAGTTCCAGCTTGTCGACCTTCACTGCGCGCCATTAAAGTGTCTACCTGCCTTTGTAACGTGGTATTCTCCAATAATGCAGTCAACTTCTTCATCAACATTTTGGTTTATTCATGCATCATCATTGCTTATGTTATGGTGTTTGTGCAACCTCTATCTGACAATATCACATACTCAAAGTTCACCCCAAAGCAAGGACATCTACACTAATAAATTTGGACATAGATACAAGGAAAGTGACACTAATTCATACATCAGATCATAGCCCATTGCGACTGGGCACTGATGTGCTTCGTGCCCATAATATCAGTATGTGTTACACTTAGCTGGCACTGCCTGCATACAAAGTAATTCATGAACCATTAAATTACAATACTGACATCTAGCTATCTGTAAATATTACTCTCTTCAATTCCTGCTAAAAAGTGGCAGATGTCCAGGTCCCTCTCGTTTCTCAAAGCATATCCACAAATTCCTATGCAGGTTAGGCCTATCCATGATGGCTGTGCACAAGAACAATGCAACGAAGGCCTGAAAAATATAAAGCCCACTCATCACACTCATACCATTAAACCATGGGCCAGAGCTGGTGGTGATGTCGCAGCTGGAGTATCCTCTCAACGAATAGCAGCAGCTGACTTTGCAGTAGATACTTCTGACACCAGATGTAGAGACCAAAGATGTGACCTCTACTGTAGTGGAAGAAACAGCTTTGCAAAGATCAGAAAGTAACACTATCCTCTTCACTGGGATATGTGTTAAGAGTAGTGGTGGTAACTGGAAGTGAGCGGCGAACTGCTAATAAGAAATACCAGGTTGAATCAGACTTTTATCCTTGTTACTATGTTCTGAGAGTCTCCACCAACTTTCAGACATCTCTGCTTACAAACCTTATGCCTACGATCTTATTCCAGAAGTCCAATATGATCTCCACCACCTCCTCAAGGCCTTAGGTTCATCCCAAAACCTAGCAAGTGAACCCATCTTCTTTCTCACACCAACAACATTCCTACTTTTTACCTACTTACCAAACTTGACACATCCATTCTCACAGATTCTACTACTGGTTGTCCCACTGTGGCTGGTTACAATACTCCCACAGAACTAATGTGCAGCTTTGTTGACCAACACATCCAAACTATTGTCCATAACCTCTCATCCAACATCCAAGACACTGCTTGCTTTCTTCAGCACCTTTCCTTGCAGTCATGAAAAACTAACTTTCCCACCATCCTCCCGATACCAAACCCATCCAGTCTTTCTTAATCCTCCTAGCCAGCAACTTGCTGACCCACATTTATTTCGATTTCCTACGCCAAATCATACACAAATCTGGGCACTGTCATGGGTACTCACATGGTGCCATCTTATGCTAATTTTTTTTGGGTCATCTGGAGGAATCTTTCATATCCAGTCAACAGATACAGTGTAGTCCTTTGTTCGGTTCATATTTTTTAATGACATTTTCATGATCTAGATTTATAGCAAGGACAAACTTTGTTCTTTCCTCCATTATCCCACACCTACTCCCAAATTTGCTTCACTTCCTGCTTTGCAATTCAACAAGCCTCCTTCCTAGATGTTGATCTCCACCTGCCAGATGGCTGCAAAAATACATCTGTTCATACCAACCACCAACAATATGTAGTGTTTGACAGCTGTCAACCATTCCATGTCAGAAAGTCTTTTTCTTACAGACTCACGACATCCATGGATGCCGTATCTGCAGTGGAAAGCAGGAGTTGTCGAAAAATGCCAGTAACGTTACCAGAGCTTTTAATGACAGCCAACATACTATCCAGCTCATCCACAAACAGATCTTCAGTGACACGTTCTCCTTCAACATTAATAAAACTGTTAACCATCCACTGACTAATATGACTCTTGTCAGCCAGTATCCCCCCTGGTCTTTAAACCCCAACCACATCCTTCACCAGGGCTTTGACTACCTCTCCTTATGCCAGGAGATAAGAACTATCCTATCTTAACATTGTACCCTTATCAGCCAATGTAATGTTCTGCCACCCGCCCAACCTACAGAACATTCTTGTCAGCCCCTATTCCAATCCTGTATCCCATGGGTCATTCCCTTGAGGACTATCCAGAACTGTCCCATATACCCAACCACAACCTTCTATCCAGTGCTGTCTCAGGATTAGCCTACCCAATACAAGGAAGAGCCACATATGAAAGCAGTTGCATTATATATGGTCCAGTCACGTTGATGTGACTATTGGTCAGAAGTCTGAATAGCCATCTTTTCCATCATGGACATGCAGGAAGAATGTCAGTGTCATTTTGGACAGTGATGCAGAGCCATACTGATTGCAGTGCTGTGACCAGCTGCACTAGGTTTATCTGTTGAGGATCCATGGTGTGACCAGCCCAATCAAGATGGTCCAACAGATTCTTGACCAGGTTTTAATCTCAAGGGTTTGGTAGCCAGCAGAGTGTGGTAAAATCACCCTGGTGCTCTTCAAACTAGACATGTACATTGTGAGCTGTGTGACACCTTGCATTGTCCTGCTGATAGACATGATTGTGCTTAGATAAAAGAAACTGCATGTAGGGCTGAACATGGTACCTAAGGATATATGCATACTTGTGCTGGCCTGGACCATTCCGACAACTGCAGAGCCATAAACACAAATGGCCATCTGTCCAGTGGAGCATAAAATGTGATTCATCTGAAAAACAACCTGTCTCCACTCAGTTGATATCCAGTTGCAGCACTGGCGTGCAAATTACAGCCTTTGCTGCCAATGAACAGTAGTCAGCATAGGTGCATGAACCAGGAGTCTGCTGCTGTGTCCCATATGCAGCAACGTTTGCTGAATGGTCACTGAGGAGAGACTGTTGGTAGTCCACTGGTTCATCAGAGTGGTCATTTACTCAAAGTTGCACAACAGTTTGCATGTACATTGTTCAGCACTGTCATCTATGGCCTATGGTGCACCACAATAGCCTTGGTGCAGTTTTTGGATTGTACCATTTTACCATGCATACTATATTTCAACCACAGCAGGACATGGACAGTTTACAAACTTAGCTGCCTCAGAAATGCTCCAACCATTGGCCTGAAATCCAATAATCATGCCCTTTGGAACGTCAGATAAATCACCCCACTTCCACATTATGACAATGATTGCTCTCTTTTCTACCCCCCACCCCCCTCCTCTCGATTCATTATATATATCTACTCTAGTGCAGCCACATACCATTTGTAAGTAGTTATTGCATGTTGATGTCAAACACAGGTAGTGGTCACATTATGATTGGACGATGAACATCAGCCACCCCCCATGAACCATGGACCTTGCTGTTGATGGGGAGGCTTGTGTGCCTCAGCGATACAGATAGCCGGAACGTAGATGCAACCACAACGGAGGGATATCTGTTGAGAGGCCAGACAAACATGTGGTCCCTGAAGAGGGGCAGCAGCCTTTTCAGTAGTTGCAAGGGCAACAGTCTGGTTGATTGACTGATCTGGCCTTGTAACAATAACTAAAACGGCCTTGCTGTGCTGGTACTGCGAACAACTGAAAGCAAGGGGAAACTACGGCCGCAATTTTTCCCGAGGGCATATAGCTTTACTGTATCATTAAATGATGATGGCGTCCTCTTGGGTAAAATATTCCGGAGGTAAAATAGTCCACCATTCGGTTCTCTGGGCGGGGACTACTCAAGAGGATGTCGTTATCAGGAGAAAGAAAACTGGCGTTCTGAAGATCGGAGCGTGGAATGTCAGATCACTTAATCGGGCAGGTAGGTTAGAAAATTTAAAAAGGGAAATGGATAGGTTAAAGTTAGATATAGTGGGAATTAGTGAAGTTCGGTGGCAGGAGGAACTAGACTTCTGGTCAGGTGACTACAGGGTTATAAACACAAAATCAAATAAGGGTAATTCAGGAGTAGGTTTAATAATGAATAGGAAAATAGGAATGCAGGTAAGGTACTACGAACAGCATAGTGAACACATTCTTGTGACCAAGATAGATACAAAGCCCACATCCACTACAGTAGTACAAGTTTATATGCCAACTAGCTCTGCAGATGACAAAGAAATTGAAGAAATGTATGATGAAATAAAACAAATTATTCAGATAGTGAAGGGTGACGAAAATTTAATAGTCATGGGTGACTGGAATTCGGTAGTAGGAAAAAAGGTAGAGAAGGGAACGTAGTAGGTGAATTTGGATTGGGGCTAAGAAATGAAAGAGGAAGCCGCCTGGTAGAATTTTGCACAGAGCACAAGTTAATCATAGCTAACACTTGGTTATGACCTGTAGATTAAAACTGAAGAAACTGCAAAAAGGTGGGAATTTAAGGAGATGGGACCTGGATAAACTGAAAGAACCAGAGGTTGTACAGGGTTTCAGGGAGAGCATAAGGGAACAATTGACAGGAATGGGGGAAAGAAATACAGTAGAAGAAGAATGGGTAGCTCTGAGGGATGAAGTAGTGCAGGCAGCAGAGGATCAAGTAGATAAAAAGAAGAGGGCCAATAGAAATCCTTCGGGAACAGAAGAAATATTGAATTTAATTGATGAAATGAGAAAATATAAAAATGCAGTAAATGAAGCAGGCAAAAAGGAATATAAACGTCTCAAAAATGAGATCGACAGGAAGTGCAAAATGGCTAAGCAGGGATGGCTAGAGGACAAATGTAAGGATGTAGAGGCTGATCTCACGAGGGGTAAGATAGATACTGCCTACAGGAAAATTAAAGAGACATTTGGAGAAAAGAGAACCAGTTGTATGAACATCAAGATCTCAGATGGAAACCCAGTTCTAAGCAAAGAAGGGAAAGCAGAAAGGTGGAAGTAGTAAAAACAGGGTCTAAACAAGGGCAATGTACATGAAGGCAATATTATGGAAATGGAAGAGGATGTAGATGAAGATGAAATGTGAGTGAAGATAATGCGTGAAGAGTTTGACATAGTACTGAAAGACCTGAGTCGAAACAGCACCCCAGGAATAGACAACATTCCATTAGAACTACTGATGGCCTTGGGAGAGTAGGTCCTGACAAAACTCTACTATCTGGTGAGCAAGATGTATGAGACAGGTGAAATACCCTCAGGCTTCAAGAAGAATATAATAATTCCAATCCCAAAGAAAGCATGTGTTGACAGATGTGAAAATTACCTAACAATCAGTTTAATAAGCCACAGCTGCAAAATACTAACGCGAATTCTTTACAGACAAATGGAAAAACTAGTAGAAGCTGACCTCGGGGAAGATCAGTTTGGATTCCGTAGAAATACTGGAACGCCTGAGGCAATACTGACCTTACGACTTATCTTAGAAGAAAGAATAAGGAAAGGCAAACCTACATTTCTAGCATTTGTAGACTTAGAGAAAGCTTTTGACAAAGTTGGCTGGAATACTCTCTTTCAAATTCTAAAGGTGGCAGGGACAAAATACAGGGAGTGAAAGGTTATTTACAATTTGTACAGAAACCAGATGGCAGTTATAAGAATCAAGGGGCATGAAAGGGAAGCAGTGGTTGGGAAGGGAGTGAGACAGGGTTGTAGCCTCTCCCCGATGTTATTCAATCTGTATATTGAGCAAGCAGTAAAGGAAACAAAAGAAGTATTTAGAGTAGGTATTAAAATCCATGGAGAAGAAATAAAAACTTTGAAGTTCGCCGATGACATTGTAATTCTGTCAGAGACAGCAAAGGACTTGGAAGAGCAGTTGAACGGAATGGACAGTGTCTTGAAAGGAGGGTATAAGATGAACATCAACAAAAGCAAATCAAGGATAATGGAATGTAGTCGGATTAAGTCGGGTGATGCTGAGGGAATTAGATTGGGAAATGAGACACTTAAAGTAGTAAAGGAGTTTTGCTGTTTGTGGAGCAGAGCAACTGATGATGGTCGAAGTAGAGAGGATATAAAATGTAGACTGGCAATGGCAAGGAAAGTGTTTCTGAAAAAGAGAAATTTGTTAATGTCGAGTATAGATTTAAGTGTCAGGAAGTCATTTCTGAAAGTATTTGTATGGAGTGTAGCCATGTATGGAAGTGAAACATGGACAGTAAATAGTTTGGACAAGAAGATAATAGAAGCTTTCGAAATGTGGTGCTACAGAAGAATGCTGAAGATTAGATGGGTAGATCACGTAACTAATCAGGAGGTATTGAATAGAACTGGGGAGAAGAGGAGCTTGTGGCACAACTTGACTAGAAGAAGGGATCGGTTGGTAGGACATGTTCTGAGGCATCAGGGGATCACCAATTTAGTATTGGAGGGCAGTGTGGAGGGTAAAAATCATATAGGGAGACAAAGAGATGAATACACTAAGCAGATTCAGAAGGATGTGGGTTGCAGTAAGTACTGGGAGATGAAGAAGCTTGTACAGGATAGGGTAGCATGGAGAGCTGTATCAAATCAGTCTCTGGACTGAAGACCACAACAACAACAACAACAATATGAACATCAGCTGTGCTGCTATGACTGGACAACATTCTATGTAGGCTACTCACATGAATGGCAACCACTAAACTGTAGCTAACCACAAACTTAATCATCCAGATCTTGAACATGCTGTGCACCCCAACACAAATTACTTTAACAGCTGCTTCACTATGCTTGCCACTTGGATATTTCCTTCCAGCACAAGTGTCTCTGAGCACGCTAGTGGGAATTGTCTCACTGGCATTCCTGTGTTCACACATCCTTCAGCTGAGGCAGCTATCCTTTAATAGTCAATTTCTCCATGGCTTCAGTAGTGTGTGAATGTGTATATGTTCTGTCAGAACAGAAGAAGAGCCAGAGCTGAAAAGCTACTTAATATTGTGTTCTGCTACCTGTGTCTGTGTGCCACACTTCAGTCTGCTAAAGATGAATGGTTGCCTTTCCTTTATTTTACAGATTGTTCCATCCAGGAATTTTCATAATTATTAATCCCTGAAAGTTGTACAATCCAACTTGCTTTCTGCATTAATACAAGTTGGTTGTTGTAGAATTACATGGAAATACTTCCATTTATATCTGTCTAACAGCACATGAATTCATACTAATCATTGATGGCTACAAATGAAACACAGTGCCTATAAATAGGGTCTCAAATAAAATAATACTGAATGTGCCCCCTACTTGTAAAATAATAGTTCAGATACTGACAACTTTTTGCTGTGTAATATGTGTCTACACATTTGTTGAATTGCCACTGGTTCAAAATGCTTTGCTGATTCCTGTCAAACAATTTCTGTTGCAGGATTCTGAAACACAAAGAATGAAAATAAGTTGTGTAGCATGTAAAAGAATTGTGCTACAGAACTAATGAAGAAAGGGGGAAGGTTGAGAGACTGAGCAGTCATTAATACCTGCTGAGGCAGTTTTATGCTCACAGAAGTGCCCAACATCCCACAATTAGATTGCAGTGCTGTGTTTTAGATCTGTGTAGTATCTACCAGCAGCCAAGAACCTTCAAGAGGCAACCTGTATTCCTTCAGTGGTAGCTTGTTCGTAGCTTGTTTTTTCATGACATCATTCTGCTTTGATATCAAATGTAGTAAGGTAATGAAATTTCATAATTATTCTCAATTAATTTCGAAGACCTTCACCATCCAATTCTGACAATAGTCTTCTAGGGTCAATATTTTTTTTCCAATAACTACCTTTGGACACACATTGTTCTTTTGTTTTCTAACATTAGGTGTATACAGCTTTGTTATCATCTATTGCGAGTTGTGATAGAATGCAGTTTGGTTGTGGACATGAGAGCACCCACAGACAATTAAACTATTTGTCGGACTTAATGTGATCAAATTATTTGGCTGTGTGCTGCTTTGTTTAACATGTGTGTGAAATATAGACTGCATCTGAATGAAATTTTGGTTGATGGCCAATTTGAAAAACAAGTCTGACTTTTCATGCATGCATTTGTCAAACAATAGCCAGTTGCTTGCTGGATTATTATCTATAACTTTGGCAAATTTGGTTAATGCTGCCCAACTCTCTTGTGCGTACAGACTCAGGAGTGTGCTTCTTCTTCTTCTTCTTCTTCTTCTTCTTCTTCTTCATACTTGCATTAATTAGCTCAAGTGCTTGAAAGCTAGGAAAATCTACAAGTGGTCTGGCTGCTGTGACTTCTTGCTCTGGGTTTGTGCCTTGAAGTGACTGTTCTTTAGCGCACCCTGGGGACTCACACAGCTTAACTAATGCTACAGATATGAACAGTCATTGCCACAGCTGCCCAAGCCAAATCGATAGAAGATGCTGATACTCTCCTTTCAAAAGACCTTGAAGTTGTTAGGAAATTCTACAGTGACTGGAGACTGACTGTCAGCACAAGCAAAATAGAGACATCCTGCTTTCACATGAATAATAGGAAAGCCTCAAAATCTCCCAAAGGTACTTCAACAGTAAAGTGATTCCCCATAACCAAATTCCTAAACACCTTGGCATTATACTGAATTTCACACTGTCCTTTAGGAAACACATAGCAGCAGTGTCACATAAAGTTAACACATGCAACAATATCCTGCATAAATTGTGTGGCAGCAAGTGGGGAGCATTCGCTTCCGCACCAAGAAGTTCCATCCTAGGACTTGTATATCCTGCTGTAGGATACTGATGCTCTGTATGGTTGATTATCAGCCACGTAAGGAAAGTAGATGATGTGTTTCATTAGTGGATGCATCAAAAGTACATCCCAGCAATGGTTACTCATGCTAAGCCACATTGCCACCTCAACTATGCAGGAAGGGCTTCTTGATACATCAGCTGAAGAGGATTTGAAGACACAGAATTGCCAATGCATAAGAACATTCCTCATACAATGAGAAAGCTGAGATCCAGGAAACTACCATTAGTCTTATCAGAGCAGCTCCTAGACACAGACTTCAACATCACTGTGCAGCAGTGGCCGATACAGAAAAACCTAAAGGGGTGCTAAAGATATCTTGAGCTACCTTTACTTTTACAATGATAAAAAATAATCAAGTCACCTGCAAAATTTAAGAAAGTTTTAATTAAAACTGATTATACACATATACAAGACAATGCCATCTTATGATATAAAAAATTACAATTGTGATTCTCTTACAATTGTGGTTCTCTTCCTTAAATGATGAAGTCTATGTGCCTATACGTCCTGTCAAATTGATTAATTACATCAATAGGACAACCAAGGTCAGGGTGTGTTCAACAGAGCTAAGCCATTAAGTCCATCCTCCTCAAATTGTCAATCTCAGCCATGTCTTTGTACATTGCAATGTTGAAAAACTTCTTTCTACTGTAGCAATACAGGCAGGCAGACAGCAAATATTTTTTACAGTGTGTGCAGAGTAGAATAGTCAGATCTAGGGTAAATAGACAACGCTTGTATAACAGAGTCGCAATCATTAAGGGCATTTATGTTCATTTGCTTGTATTGAAGAATCTCTCCCATTAGTCTCTTTTTAATCGCAAAACAGTAGAATATTCATGACTTCTCTCGAACAAATCCCAGACAGAATAATGCAGCGGGATCACTAAAATGGCTGTGAATTTTCTCATAGGTAACTGTTAGCTATCTATGTGCAAGACAGGATTGTATAAAATATGACAATCCGGACACGCGTGCTACATAGGAAAGTACAACTACTCGATAACTTGATTCAGTCAAGTCGACTGCCAAAAGAAATGAAAAAGTAGCGTGTGGGCTGACTGGTAGGGGTGGCACGGATGGCAATGTGGGCGGCCCTGCAAAGGGGGGCAGGGGGAGCGTGGCGGGGGGCGTGCACCCTGTACTCCCCCATGCTGTGCAGTGGCAGACAGAGCCTGGAGTGCCAACATGATGATTCACTGACCTCCTCCTGATCCCTCACAAAGGCCTTTTGGGTTCAGACTTCTGCACAGCCAGCAGAAAGATTTTAATAGGATTTGAACAATACGTGGAGTCTGCCAGGACTTTTGTGCAAGTAGGACAAGTCCCGAAGCTCTCATTGTGACTGTAGCACTCTGTATCAGACAATTGACTACAATCTGAGTAAGTGCAACAGTAGAGGATGCCCTGGTCCAAAAACAGATCTACATGAACTGAAGGATGCTGCTGTTTCTTGGCTGCATGGTGTAAACATTAAATACAAGGATTATGCTAGCTGACTATGTCTCTTAATCCAGTCAAGTTTATTACTATAAATTTATTGTTCATATCATTACTGACCTTATAGCCCATTTTAATGTTATTTTTCTTATTGTCTTTAATGTCCATTAAGCTGGTTATCTTAATGTACAATTTAATGCTCCTTTTCTCACAGGCCATTTTTACTAGCCATTCTACTGTCCACTGCATCACACATTGCACTGTTTCTATTACTACTAATGTACATAAAACTTGATGTACTTGTTTTCTTAGCTCCTTATCTGGAGCAACTTAAATGTTCATTGTACCATACATGTCCTAATATTTATGCCAAATGATAAAAACATACTGCAAATAAATTTATAACTTTGAAATGTCTGCCAACTGTAGTAGATTTCAAAGATTTCAAATTTTGTATCCTACATTTGAATCTGTCATTTTAAAAAGTAAAATTTTCAGGAGAAAGAAAATAACTGTTTGGATTACAAGATCAAAGTGTAAAATGTCTTCATTTACAGGATGATTATAATTAAAGTTAAACTTTCAAAATGCTGCCATGGGTATGGAGAAAATGACTTAGAAATTCAAAAAGATGGGTTCTTTTGGTGTGCAGCCTGGCAGAGGGAGGAAGTGGATTGATTCAGTGTCAATGGAAGCAGTGGCCACAGCAATGTGGAAGGAGTAATTCACAGAGAATTGCCCAAACATTGGACATACCCATGAGCATGGTGCGTATAATCCTACAAAACATTCTTCTTTACTATCCATTCAAAATTACCCATGTGCACAAGTTGCTTCCTGTTGACCTGCCAGCAAGTTAAACCTTTGCTTTAGAATTTCTTGCTCACATGACAGTGGACAATGATTGGCCATGGAAGATTTTGTGGACAGATGGAGCCCAATTCCATCTGACTGGATATGTCACCACACAGAATTGTCAAATATAGGCAATGGAAAATCCACACGCAAATCAACCAGTACCACTTCATCCTGAAAAGGTCACTTTGTGGTGCAGGATTAAGGCATCATCTATCATAGGGCCATATTTTTTCAAAGCAACATGTTTCTGGTCCTGTTATCTGTACCATCACTCGTAAGAGCTATGAGTGCCTTTTGCACATCCATGTCATTCCGGTTCTCAAACAGAATGGATGTGTGGATGAGATCATTTTTATGAAAGATGGCACACCTCTGCGTATTGCAAATCCAGTTAAGCAGCTGCTGAAGCGCCGCTTTGGAAATGTTAAAATTATCAGCCTCCATTTCTCTATAGCCTGGCTGTCCCAATTACCTGGTCTTAAACCATGTGACTTCTGGCTGTGGGGCTATCTGAAAGGAGTTGTTTCAGTTTTCTGATTGCAAACAACTGCATTGAAGGCATGCATTGTGTGACACATTCTGAACATGATCCCGAAAATACTTTGATCAGTTGTGGAACATGATGTTTTTTGATTTCAGCTTGTTGCAGAGAATAGTGGACAGTATATTGAACATGTTTTGCGCTAGTCACACAAAAATTAATAATCTGATTTGATTTTGATTGGTGCTCCTTATGCGGTTTTTGGCCTCAGGACAATTAAACCCCAGTGTGAGCAATTCTTTTTCTGCCATTTTTGGCCTCAGGACAATTAAAAACTGATTTTTTCGCATCCGATGTGATATGACCTTGCCGTGGTGGATGAGCTTACCTAACTAACAGTATCACACCTGTACACCCATGCACACTGAGTAGTACAGGTTATTTAACGTCAAACGTAGAAATTAGGCATTAGTGTTAGATTCATTTGTCATTTGTTGTCGACTACTATTAAATTATGATGCTTACAGTGACATCAATTGCTACATTTTTAACTATTTATTTTTCTTCTGCCATGTGTTTTCCCCCTTCTCCGATAATATTCTGTTGCAATTTGATGTCATTCTGATGAGTAGTGTTATTTCTATAGCGGTTTGAAAGTTTAACTTTAATTATAATCACCCTGTATATTTAGACTTTAGTGTAACTATAGTGTAGGATATTTAACGTAATGTGACCATGAAATTGTGAGGCAAAACAATACATGACCTGTGTTATGGTCAAGTAACATGATAAAAAATGTGAGTTATGTGGAATGCAGTACGACGCATATGTCAGTAAGTTTTTTCACGAGATTGGAACAGTACAAAACAGAAAAGCTCTTAATCATCCAAAGTCTTTTTCATATTCATTCAGGGTGTTTTTAGGCCGTTCACAAAGTTCACTGTAGAAACCTAATTAATGTCTTGTATGTACTGAATCAATTTCCTAATGTCTGTAATTTCTTTTACATTGATTGCAAGTTTTCTTTTGTATACAGAAATGTTCAGTACTTCAGACATGGACCCCGCATGCTTCTCTAAGAAAAATTCTTCTCACTGTGCAGGCTGTCGATCAACTGATATGCTTTCAATAAACCGGGTTTACTCTTTCAATATTCAAACATCATATACGGCAACAGTTGTAGTATCACTTTCTGTTCATATGGAATTTTGGCCAGTTTTTTCCTTCATACTACAGATTTTTTATTTAGACCACCATGCCTTAAAATCAATGATGCCACTAGGTTGCACTGGATGAACTTGGAAATCAGAACTTGCTCTTTGCATTAGTGTCTTGAATTTGTCTTGAGTGTATATTTGATCAGTCTTGTGAACAAGTCTCTTCTGCTGTGGCAAAAGTCCTATCACAAGGCAGGAACAGATGTCTTCCAATTCAAAAATAATGAATAATCTCTTCCATTTGCTCAGGTGATTCTGTAGCTAACAAATCTCTGACCATTATGTTGCTTTTATTTTGACCAGAACATCCATTTGGGAATACTTTCCTGATAATGCTTGCTTAGCAACGAGCAGGCTTCATTAGGTTCTTTACGAGTCTGTCATCCATGGCATGAGAAAAATGTTGCTGTATGTTCCCACAAGTTGACAATGCAAAATTAAAAAATATCCACAATTGTCTGTAATAAAACCCTTCCTGTACCAGAATCTCTGGCACTGGGGTGTTCTGCATGTAATTAATAGAAATGTCACCAACACTAAATTTTCTTGACTTCTTTTTATGTACTATGAGTTCTGTTGTAGCTACTCTTTTTTCATTGTCATTCACATGTGGGCTTATAACTTTTGATTCAGCTCCTCACATACTAAACTTATGTCAGTCTGATGTTTTCCAAATTTGTTATCAAAATTTTCCTTGAATTTCAAATAAAATTTGTAGTTCACCGTAGCATCAGGATAATGTTGTTTGAATAACTCATGCACTTTCTTGACATCCAACTGTGCTGATAAAATATTTGCTTCATGTGTTGTTTGAATAATAAGCTTTATGTACAGGGAATGACTCAATATGGCCCTTAATTAGGGAACATACTTCCTCTAGGATTAAGTTAGGTCTTGAACCCTCCGACTTGACCTGCATGTCATCTAGTGAGCTACCTAACAGTAGCAGATGATTTAAACATGTTTCTCACCTGTTCCATGGAGACTCAAGAATGCATGTTTAAAAACTTGGGTTCCTCTTCTATCACTGCTCACATGATAATGCAAATTAGCTATTTGCATTTTGAGATTTGTAGTATTTTACTTCCTTTCTCTTTTTGCCAGATGCCCATCAACTATACCTTGTAAATCACTATCCTGAGTATCTTTATCAGCAAAACATTTCATATGCGTCAAGATTTGCATTTGCAGTTCCTCCGTCACAGTCTCAAAACACTTTCTTAGGCACCTGAAAACACCAACACAATCAATCAATCAATCAATCAACTTGTGACTAAACTGCCCGTTTTTCAGGCCCAACTGCAGCCTAATTATGATAGTATTTGTAAAAGTATTGCCCAGTACATCAGTAAATTATCACCTACAGTATGGCTTCTGTGCTCTGCGCTCAACATCAGTAACTACACCTAACGACGTTGAGGTCTTCTTTTGCATACTGGTTCATTTCCACCATAGCTCACATGCTGTTTCCCATGGACTTTTTGCTCTTTTCATTCCGTTTACTCAAACTATCTTTTTTCCTTCTCTTTATGCCCTCACAATTACTGACACTATCACATACACACATTGTAAACAGAGGTATAACATAACCCTATGAAGAAGCACTGTTAGCTGTCTATGCAAATTGTGCTCGACTTGCAGTGGTCAACATGTGACTTAACAGCTGGTGATTCCAAAAAGGGATGCATTATGCACACAATCTACATAAAGACCTAAAATCACTTACCTTGGTCCAACAAGAGGTCCAACATTCAGCACCACACATTTCCAATAAACTGCCAGCAACCATTAAAAACTTGATTTCAGATAAAGCATGGTTTAAACAGAGTTTGAAAGATTTTTTGATAGGAAACTCCTTCTACTCTATAGATGAATATCTTAACAGAGACTGTTAAGCCAGCTTAAGTAAAAATGTCTGTTAGATTTCAGTTTTGACAGCACTTGGTCACAACAGTCAAGATTAGGTATTTTGTGTATGATAAATTTATTAATAGTGCGTAACAATGTTTCATTCTGACAGCATATTAATTCTGTAAATATTAGCTGTTCCAGTTTACTGCAATGTATTCATCTATTTTGACAATCTCCTGACAAATGATCAGGGTAGTAAGTATTGTGTTCACATGTTTTATGTTTTTATGTTATACTTTCTGATGTGTTCCACACCCATGAGAATCATCTCATTTTTTTGGATTTATGGAACAAAAACTGAATCTAATCTAATCTAATCACAAAATTGTGGTCCAGAACCACTCTGAAGTGAAGTCAAAATAATGTATACACAAACACATGGCACACTTGTTGATTGCTTGAGTTTGTGTTTAAATCGAATTAGGTGAAATTTTTTAGACCAAACTGGAGCCTGTGTTAACATGTTGCTGTGTGCCTACAGAATGATTTTGGAAAGAGTCTGATTCATTGATTGTGAGTATAGTGTGAAAGAAGTGTGGCTGTTGTTCAATTTGCACTGGTAATGATGTTGCATTTACACTGTAGTGAACAAATGAAAATATATTTATAAATTACATACAAGTGAGTAAGTTGTAAGTACTCTCATCTTATTAGATTTTACCTGTTTCTTGACTCTGTTGTGGTTGATCTGTTTACTCCAGTGATGACCAAATATGTATCATAAAATGTGTACTTTATGTATGCACCTAAATAATAATTGCAGTATTTACTTAACACATTCCATAAACTATCATGTAGAGCCATAGAGAGAGGCCAAACATTGTCATTGCAAATGAAAAATAGCATTTATCGTTGAATACATAGCTCATATTAGGAAAAAATACAATACATTTTTAAGAAGTGTGTTGTGCTAAGGCCATTAATTTTTGCTTTCTGGGGTACTTATGATTCCAGTGCAGTTATGATGAAATATTTGTTTACTAAGAGCTGTTACTTGTGTTAACAAATAGATATGTTTTCTAGTTATGTCAGACAGGAAGTTAGTTAATCCCTTTCACAGTCTTCTCAGTTAATTACTAAACTGCTTTTCAGAAGGAGCAGCTTTGTTATACATTTAAGTGGTGGTTGTTTGGTACACATAGGGCAGATTTTTATCTTGTGCATTAATAATGGTTTCTATGAGCATACAAATGGATTTAAATCATGCAAAAATGGCTTTTAAAGATCATGAAAGAAACCTCACAAGGACACCATAAAATTCTATACAAAAACTGTGTTCTTCCTGTATTCATTCTACCACAGTCAGATTGGTATGAATACTTGTCTGTTGCACTTGAATAATGAAATGCAGTGTAACCACATGAAAACTGTATTTAGATGTAAGAAGAATGGGTAAATAACTTGACTGCAAAAGCTACAGGGTAATTTGCTATGGAGCCCACAGCTATTTCTCAGCAGGAAAATAAAAGAGTAAATGACACAAACTGTGTTACAAGGCTTTCACATTATTTCTACTTGTTTGCAAATTTAACTATGAACACTTCACAGATGAATGAAATATTTCATTTTGTATAGGAATCCAGTTCAAATGGACTTTCTTCTCATGTCTGTAACTGTTCAGGTCTTGAAAATTGTAGGTTTTTAGCACAAAGAACGAAACACTATGAAGCTTTTTTTACACTAGTTCCAGCTTTGTAAAGATTTGTAGGAATTCTTGACTGCTGCAACTGAATAATGAAATGCAGTGTCACCACATAAAAATTACAGTTACTCTAGTTTCAGTTTTGCAACACATTGTTGTAACCATTATTACTGCTAGGTCCTATAAACTTTTTTTCTGCACCCTTCATTATCGTGATACATCTACAGTATGCAAAACATAATGCAAAGTCATTGCAGATTTGATTCGGAGGTTCAAATGAGAAGAGATATAGGGTAATTATTGTACTGTACAGTGTTTATTAAGAAATTGTCTCCAGGAAAACATTTGTGTTTCTGCTTTCAGGTGTATATGTAATACTTGTGCTAATATATCTGTTATCCTATAAATAATAATAATATAGGATGCACTACTATCTGACAAGGTGACCAAATGTAAAAGAGACTACAGACTATTTTGCATTAACTGTGAGGCAACTGTTTGCTTTACAGATGGCAGTGAAAGCAAATTGCTGCTTTTGCTCTGATCTGTAAAGTAAGTATCAGTCTGACTTCCTAGTCAATGAGATAAGCTGTGTGTTATTTAATTTGTTGTTGATGCTGTGATATGCACAGGTTCTGCATTTTCAAAATTCCAGTAACACTTCAAAGTATAATAAATGAGACATTGGTGACATGTGCATATAATGTTTCAAACTTCTTACACAAGTACCTTGTTTCTGTTACTGACAACTTGGGGTTACCAGGTTCAGTAAACATCTGAGACCTCTCTCTCTATAAATAACTCCAGTAAAATGGAAATGACACTCACTTCTCCATAAGAAATAGCATCTACCATAAACTCCTTTAAATCAAAGTATTCTATTGGTTATGAATATAATAGAGGGAAACATTCCAGGTGGGAAAAATATATCGAAAAACAAAGATGCTGTAACTTATCAAACGAAAGTGTTGGTATGTTGATAGGAGACAATAAAAAACACGCAAACACACATACAAATTTCAAGCTTTTGCAACCCAAGGTTGCTTCATCAGGAAAGAGGGAAGGAGAGGGAAAGACGAAAGGATGTGGGTTTTAAGGGAGAGGGCAACCTTGGGTTGCGAAAGCTTGAAATTTGTGCGTGTGTTTGTGAGTTTTTTACTGTCTCCTATCAACATACCAATGCTTTCATTTGGTAAGTTACAGCATCTTTGTTTTTTATATATTCTAGTGGTTATGATAACATATAAATGAAGTTAATCAAAGAGAGTTCATGAGAGCTGACTCCTAACTTAAATTATTTATGTAATCAGTCTCTTATCAGCAGAACATTTCCAGACTGCCTAAAATATGCTGAAGTTAAGCCTCTTTACAAGAAGGGGATAAAGAGTATTGTCAAACTACTGACCAATTTCACTTTTGTTGGCTTTTTCAAAAATATTTGAAAAGGGTGTGTTTAAGTATGTTTTTAAGTGTCTGACTGCAAATAATATATTATCCAAGTCACAATTTGGGTTCCTTAAGACTTCTGATATAGTGAAGACTGGCTACACATACATTTAGAATGTACTGACCTGTCAAAAGCCTTTGACTGTGTGAATTACAACATTCTCATACGTAAATTAGAATTTTGTGCTGTTTACTTAACTAACAGGAAACAGAGAGTGCCATTGCAAAATACCTATGGAATAAGCAATCGGTCTTCCTCTGATTGGGAATTAAGTACATGTAGTGTTCATTAAGGTTCCACCTTGGTCTGTTGCTTTTTCTTGTGTACATTAATGATCTCTCTTCTGTTACACTGCTGGATGTTAGATGTTTTGCCTGCAGATGATACAAACATTGCAATAAATAGGAAGTTAAGAACTGATTTAGAAATGGCTGCTAATAAAATTTTTACTGACATTAATAAATGGTTTAAAGCTAATTCTCTGTCATTAACATTTAAAAGAGCCACTATGTGCAGATTAGAACCTGTAAGTGCCTGTGTATAACATATGAAGACACGCAGATAGAAGACATTGACAATGTCAAATTTCTCTGACTACAATCTGATAATAAATTCAGTTGGGAAGGGCATACTACAGAATGACTGTACCACCTAAACAAGTCTGTATTTGCAGTTAGAATGATTTTCAATGTGGGAGATATAAATATAATAAAAACATGCATACTTTCATTCTGTTATGTCATATAGGATCATATTTTGGGGTAACTCGTCAAACCTAGCAAAGCTTTTTAGAGTGCAAACACATGTAACAAGACTCATTTGTGGTGTAAATCCGAGATCATCATGTAGAACCCTGTTCAAGGAACTGGGTATTCTAACGAATGCTTCTCAATACATTTATTCCTTTATGAAATTTGTTGCAAATAATATGTATTTCCAACCAATATCTCAATACATAGTATCAATGATAAGAACAAGAACAATCTACTTAAAGACTTAAAATCACTTACTTTGATCTGAAAAGCTTCCAGTATTCAGGAATGTACATTTTCAATAAATTGCCAGCAACCATTAAAAAAAATTTTTTTTCAGATAAAGCATGATGTAAACAGAGTCTGAAAGACTTTTTGTAGGCAACTCCTACTCCATACACTAATATCTTAACAGGGACTATTAGACCAGCTAAAGTAAAAAGTCTGTCAGATTTCAGTTTTGACAGCATTTGGTCATAACAGTCAAGTTAGGTATTTTGTATATGATAAATTTATTAAAAGTACACAATTATGTTTCATTCTAACAGTGTACTAATCTTGTAAATATTATCAGTTCCAGTTTACTGTAGTATATTCACGTATCTTGACAATCTCCTGACAAATCATCAAGGAAATGAGTATTCTATTGATATGTTGTTTGTTTTTTGTGCTATACTTTATGACATGTTCTGCACCCATACATATCATCTTATTTTTTGGGTCTGTAGAACAAGAACTGAATCTAATCAAGTAAAATGTATTAGAATGTGCTAAACATGGCTTCAGTTACCAGCATAGATGTGTGTCCATTTCAGTTGCTAAGATGAGTACTTAAAGATACCACAGGTATTTATTCTGGATTTATTATGTAAATTATACCAGTCTGTGACCAATTCAACCAATATAAGCAACTCCTATGGCCATAATTTATATGTCAAATATTGCCAGCATAGAATAACTCATATCCAATTGCTTAGTGAATGCTACTTTTATATTAGGTCTTCCACTCCACTGTTGTATCTTCAAATTATGTGTGGTGAACTATCTAGAGCTATAGACAAAATGTCATAATAACAGCCAAGCAATTTAATGCTTGTTGAAGCATCAGAGCATGACAAAGATGACACTGATGAGGAAAAAATCTTTGTTGAATTTGTACACCATTATTGTAATATTGCCATTCCCCTCAAAAGATTAGAATACAAAGCACAGGAAGGACTGCGCACAAGCCATGGCTTCTCCCTCTACAGTACCTCTCTCCCTGTCTCATATGCTTCCCAGCACTGAACGCCTGTCATACCTTTACACATAACTATATTTCATTAGTGCACAATTTTAGACAAAATTGTAGTCTTTGTATTTTTTTTCCTTCCTGCCTTCAGAACTTCAATGTGTATACCCCAATCAACATTGCCAAAAGCTTTCTCTATCCATATCCACTAATGCTGTAAATGTATGTTTGCATTTCTTTAACCTATCCTGTAAGATTAGTCATAGGGGCAGTATTGGCTCATGTGTTGCTACTTCTCTCCAGATGCCAAAGTTACTTTTCCTGAGCTCAGTTGGTCTCTACCAGTTTTTCAACTGTTATGTGGTTAATTTGTCTCAGCAAATTCCAACCATGACTTGCCAAACTGATAATTCTGTAATATTCACAATTTTCAGTAACTGGCTTTTTTGGAATAGAAATTATTACTTCTTCCTGAAATGTGAGGGTGTTTCACTTGTCTCATATCTTGCATACCAGATGGAATGGTTTGTCTTGGTTGTCTGTCTGAAGGGTCTCTTCAAATGTGAGGGAATGTTGTCTACTTCAGGTGCTTTGTTTTGATTCAGGTCTTTCATTGGCTTGTGAAATTATTCTCTTAGCCTATCTCCCACCTAGTTTTCATCCGCTTCCTTATTATAGTAATGAAATTAATGTATCTTGTTACAATTATCAGGTAAAGTAAGACCTCATATTCAACTGTTGATTGTTTAGCATGATAATTTATATACAATCTCTAACATACCTTAGGATAAAGATAAGTAAAAGAATCCCCGTTCTTCCTGCTATGTTAAAAACATCCAGAAAGGTAACATACAATCTGAATGCCTTAACACAAAGTGAGTGTTTTGGGAACTGGTCTGTAAACAAAGGTACTGTAGTTATCAACCATTGCACATTTAATAAAAACTTTTTTCTGATCTGGCCATATAACTCTAAGGTTTCTGAGTTAGTCTACCACACTCTGCTGTTACACAAAATGGATTCATGAACAAGGCACTTGCAACCAGGTGTTTGGCACATGTCTACAGTAGGACGCATGAGGCTGAAGTATCCAGAAGGGATATGGAAAGAGCTTGATCCAATAGAAGTTACTACTTAGGGCATCTCTCTAGCTGTTAAACTAAAAGCTTTCTGGACATGATTATCTTGATGGGTAAAATGAAAAAGATTAGTTGAAGGACTATTGGTCAACAGGTCCTCTTATAGAGACACTGATTTTTGCCAAGCTAATGAGTAGGAAATGATTTGAGCCAAGTATGGAAATTGTGGCAAATCAATGACACGTCCTTACACAGTAGTCAGGAAAACACTCTCTACAAAACTAAACCTGTGCTAAAGTACCTCCTAGATAAATTTCAGACCATACACAAACCTGAATGTGTGATTTATCTTGATGAAGCAATTATATCATGGAGTGGGTGGCTTCACTTCAGAACATATAATTCTGGAAAACTTATCACATATGTTTTGATTGTTCATATGGTTTGTGAAAGTGTAGGTGGATATACTTCAAATCTAGAAATATACACTGGGGAAGGAAAAATGCTTGAAGACACTATTCTCTCTGTATCTTCGCATCACCTTGGCATGTGGCATCATATTTATCAAGACAATTATTACAACAGTACAGCTGTTGCCACAACACTTCTAGAAAGAAAACAAGAGTTTGTAGTACAATAAGAATCAAAAGATGTCTCCCTCAGTGTCTACAAACGGAAGCCATATATCTAAAGAAAGGTGACATTTTGGTGCAGGTATGGAAAGATAAAAGGAAGGTGAGAACGATACCAATAATTCATGATGTGTCCATGGTTGTGACAAGAAAAAAACAGAACAAGGGGAAATCATACAGAAAGAAACCAAAATATATTGTAATGTGCAATAAACTTATGAAAGGCATGGGCAGAGCTGATCAATATCTTTCGTATTGTGGGATGTGGAAAACCAATAAATGGACAAAGAAAGAAGTTTTGTTTCTAATAAGTTGTGCTTTGTGTAACACATACAAAGTTTACAGAAACCTAAACCTAAATATAACAAAAATAAAATGAAATGAAAACTAAAAATAAAATACAACAAAACATTCCTAAAAGAACTTGCAAGATCCTGGACAAGTCATCAACAAGTTGGTGCGACAACTGTGTAGGAAACTGAACCAATCTGATGTGCAAAATGAGAACCTACTAAGGATCAACTTGGTCAATGTCAAGGAACATGAAAGAAGATACTATTTGGACTACTGCGGGAAGTGGATAAAAGAAATATCCAGCATTACATTGTAGAGTTTGTGCAGCGCATCAAAAAAAGAAGTGAAAGAAAATACTACTGCCAGTTTAGTGAAGTACCTTCATGTAAAGGTGTGTTTCTCCAGAGGTGTCATGTCCTTCAGAAATATTAGAACATCACACAAATATGTCTGCCAAGTTCATCAGAAATGTTAGATTGGTTGGTTGGTTTGTTGGTTGATTGGTTGGTTTAAAGGAGGGAGAAGGGACCAAACTGTGAGGTCATTGGTCCCTTGTTCCTAATAAAACAGTGCCACAAGTGTGAGAATAAAACAGATGAAACATATAACACAAAACAGAAAGAAAGGAAAAGCCACAAAAATGAAAGGAAGGCAACGAACACTAAAAGGAACAAAGAGGACAAGAAAACAACAGAAAGATGCTAGAAACAGAAGAGAGTAAAACATGAAAGTAGATTACAGTGGTTGGCCACCCATGAGAATAAAAAGGGAAAGCCAGCCACTCTGCAACACACTAAAACCTCCACCCTAAAAGCAGTAAGGTGGAGGACACATAGGGACAAAGGGCATGCGTTAAAACCTACATAGAAGTATGAAACCCACTCTCACAGATAAAATGTAAAACTAAAACTGCTGTGGAGGCATTGTCGCCCAACACCGAAGGCAGGGTTCTGGGACAGTTAAAAGTCTGCTGCAGAGCAGCTGAACGTGGGTAGTATAGCAAGAGGTGGACGACTGTTGTTTGAGAACCACAGCATCACTGAGGTGGGTCCTCGCGACGGAGTAGGAAACCAAGTGTTAGCCACTTATGGCCAATGTGGAGCCAGCATAGGACAACTCGTTCCCTGCATGGAAGACTTCCACACATTCATAGTCTCCTTAATGACATGCAGTTTGTTGTGCGTGCTGTTATGCCATTCCATCTCCTAAAGGCAGAAAACCCTACAGGGTAAGACAGAATGCAGGTCAGCTTCGAAGATGCCTATTTCCAGAAGCGGTTCCCGCATTGCGTATTTGGCCAGCCTGTCAGCAAATTTGTTGCCGGGGATTCCGACGTCTCCTGGGCTCCACACAAAGACCATGGAATGTTGGGACTGTTTCAGGGCATAGACGGACTCCTGAATAGACGCTACCAGAGGGTGGCGGGGGTAGTACTGGTCGATAGCTTGTAGGCTGCTCAATGAGTAAGTACACAGGAGAAATTACTCGCCAGGGCATGAGCAGATGTACTCAAGAGCACGAGTTATGGCCGCCAGCTATGCAGTGAAAACACTGCATCCAACTGGTAAGGAGTTCTGCTCAGTATGTCCTCCATGAACATATGTGAAGCCTACGTGACCATCGGCCATTGAGCTGTCAGTGTAAACCGCTTCAGAGCCTCCGAAAACGTCAAGAATCAAGAGGAAGTGACAGCGGAGAGCAGCGGGGTTAACAGAGTCCTTAGGGCCATGCAAAAGCTCCAGACGAAGCTACAGCTGAGGCGTACACCATGGAGGCGCACGTGAAAAGCCCGCAAGTAGAGGTGGTAGAGGGAAGGACACCAGTTTGGAGAGAAGGGACCGCATGCGAACCGCAATTGTTAGCCCTGATCTGGGCCGCTGATGCAGGAGATGGACTGCCGTGGGTGGGAAAAGGAGACGGTAATTTGGATGCTCAGGGGAACTATGAATGTGTGCTGCATAAATGGCGAGCAGCTGCGCACGTCTGATCTGCAGTGGAGGGACACCAGCCTCCACCAGTACGCTGGTCACCGGACTCGTCCTAATAGCTCCTGTCGCTAATGGAACCCCACAGTGGCGCACAGGGTCGAGTAAATGCAATGCTGAAGGCGCTGCTGAACCATAAACCACACTCCGATAGTCAGTTCGGGATTGGACAAGGGCTCTGTAGACCTGCAGCATCGTACAGCGATCTGCATCCCAATTGGTGTTGCTCAGGCAACAGAGGACATTGAGGCACTGCCAGCACTTCTGCTTAAGCTGACGAATATCAGGAAGCCAAATCAATCGAGGGTCGAAAACCAATCCTAGGAATTGATATGTGTCGAACATGGTGAGTGGATCGTCATTAAGGTAAAGTGCGGGTTCTGGATGAGCGGTACAATGCCGACAGAAGTGCGTGACTCACGACTTTGCAGTTGAAAACTCGAAGCCGTGGGCTAGAGCCCATGACTGCGCCTTGTGGATGGCTCACTGGAGGTGCCGCTCAGCAACAACAGTACTGAAGCAGCAGTATGGAATGCTGAAGTCATCTGCATACAGAGAAGGTGAGAAGGAGGGCCAGACAGCTGCTGCTAGACCGTTAATGGCCACTAAAAATAGAGAGACACTCAATTCAGAGCCCTGCAGGACTCCATTCTCCAGGATATAGATGGAACTATGGGAGTCACCAACTTGGACATGGAAAGTATGGAGCGACAGGAAGTTTTGGATAAAAATCGGGAGTACTCATACAATGTGGCAAGGATATGATGTCGCCAAGTCGTGTTGTATGCTTTACATAACTCAAAAAAAAAAAAAATACAGCAATCAGGTATTGCCATCTGGAAAAGGCTGTTCAGATAGCAGACTCGATGGACACAATATTATCAGTGGTAGAGTGACCCTGGCAGAAGCTCTCCTGACATGGAGCCAGCAAGCCACGTGACTCCAGGACCCAACCCAACTGCCGACATACCATACATTCCAGCAGCTTACAAAGAATGTTGGTGAGGCTGATCGGCCGATAGCTATCCACATCAAGCGGGTTTTTACTGGGTTTGAGCTCTGGAATGATGGTACTTTCCCGCCATTGCGATGGAAAGATGCCATCGCACCAGATCCGGATGAAGATGACGAGAAGATGTCGCTTGTAGTCAGATGAGAGATGTTTAATCATCTGGCTGTGGATGTGATCAGGCCCAGAAGCTGTGTTGGGGCAATGTGCAAGGCCACTGAGGAGCTCCCACTCTGTAAATGGTGCGTTATAGGATTCACTGCAGCATGTAGTGGATGAGAGGACGTTCCCGTTCCCCTCCAGCCGCCATTTGAGTGTGTGAAAGGCTGGGGGGTAACTCTCCAATGCAGAGGCTCGAGCAAAGTGCTCGGCAATCACGTTTGCGTCGGTACATAACTCGCCATTTATGTAACACTGGGGACAGCTGCTGGGGCCTGGTACCCAAAAAGACGTTTGATCTTTGCCCAGACTTGGGGAGATCATGTGTGGCACCCAATGGTGGTGACGTATCTCTCCCAACACTCCTTCCGTTACTTGATAAGGTAGTGAACACAGGCACGGAGCCATTTAAAGGCTATGAGGTGCTCCAGGGAAGGGTGCCACTTATGTCGCTGTAGAGATTGCTGACGCTCCTTAATTGGTTCAGTGACTTCCGGCGACCACCAAGGGACTGCCTTAACGCTTCGGGCACCTTAAAGGGTGAGGGATCGCGTTTTCTGCCACAGAAACAATTGTGCTAGTCACCTTCTCAACCATCACATCGATGTTACCGTATGGGGGATATTCAGCAGTGACAGCAGAGGTGAAAGTTCCCCAGTCCGCCTTGTTCAAAGCCTGTCTGGGCAGGCGTCCGTGTGCCTGTCGCTGAGGCAGTGACAGCAAGATGGGGAACTGGCCACTACCTCACAGGTCGTCATATGCTTTCCAGTGGATAGATGGGCTGCAAATTGATAAATAAATGGCCGAGTAACTACCATGAGCCACACTGAAATGTGTGGTGGCCCCAGTATTTAAGAGGCAGAGGTTGAATTGCGACAGTAAAGTTTCAACATCTCTGCCTCGACCAGTAAGCATGGTACCACCCCACAAGGGGTTATAGGCATTAAAATCTCCAAGAAGTAGGAAAGGTTTAGGGAGTTGATCAATCGGTGCAGCTAATAAATTCAGGGTACTGCACCATCTGGAGGAAGATATACATTTCAGACAGTTATTTCCTGTGTCGTCCTTCTTCTGACAGCTACAGCTTTAGGAGGGGTTTGAAGGGGCACGTTTTTACTACAGACCAAGTGTAGGACTTAAACGCAAACTCAACCTGACACTCGATTATAGTCGCTACAGTTCCTATAATATCCCTTATAGTCGCAGAGGGCAGGGGTCTGCATTGCTGGGAACCAGGTTTCCTGGATGGCAATGCAGATAGCAGGTGTAAAGCTTAACAGTTGTCACAGCTCAGCCAGGCGGTGAAAAAACCGCCGCAATTCCATTGGAGGATGACATCGTGAGACTGGGAAGGCATGGAGCATTCAATGAGGCAGTTTAAACCATTTATTGCCTGTGCAGTCTGTATCCATTGTGTCTGAGGGCCGGTGAGATCCAGGTCCTCAGTGGACGCCAAAATATCCACCCCATCCTCAGCTGCAGAGCTTGTAGGTAGTGTTGGTGTGGGTGCCACCGCAATTTCCTTGGTCTTAGGGGCTTTCTTTTTGGATTTCTCTCTCTGATCCTGGCTGGGAGGACGACTCTGGCTCAGTCTCCAGGACTTCTTTGGGGCTCTTCAGCCAATGGCAGGTGTCATCTTTCCCACTAGAAGAAACCTGGGAAGGTAGTGACCCAAGGGACCCCAACTAGCGAGAGAAGCTGAAGAAGACTTACACTTCTCCAGCTTAGAAGTGGGTTACGGACGTCCTCGATGGTTGGGGGGGGGGGGGGGAGTGTTGCTCTAGAAGTATGTGGTGCAGAAGCAGCAGGGAGGTAAATGCGCCCCACCATCAAGGGGGCAGGTGTAGTCTTCCGGCTATGAGAGGTGACCTGGGTTGACGGAGCTGATCGTGACAGAATTGTTGTAGTGGTGGCGTAAGACGATGTCATACACACAGGATGCAGGCATTCAACTTTTCTCTTAGCCTCAGTGTAGGTCAGTCGGTCCAGGGTCTTGTACTCCATGATTTTCCTTTCTTTCTGGAGAATTCTGCAGTCAGGCGAGCAAGGCGAATGGTGCTCTCTGCAGTTGACACATATGGGAAGCGGGGCACATGGAGTATCGGGATGTGATGGGCGTCTGCAATCTCGTCATGTGACACTGTAAGTACAGAGGGAAGACATAATGGCCAAACTTCCAGCACTTAAAGCACTTCATCGGGGGAGGGATATAGGGCTTTACATCACACCAGTAGACCATCTTCTTGACCTTCTCGGGCAATGTATCACCCTCAAAGGCCAAGATGAAGGCACTGGTGGCAACCTGATTATCCTTCGGACCTCGGTGGATATGCTGGACGAAGCCGCTCTAAATTGGCGTGCAGCTCAAAAAAGAATGGCTCTGTAAAAGATGATACCCTGGACTATATTTAAGCTCTTATGGGGCGTGATGGTTACAGAAATGTCCCCCAGCTTGTCACAAGCGAGTAACTCCCATTACTGGGCAGAGGATGCTGTTTTGATCAAGACTGACCCAGATCTCATTTTGGATAAGCCCTCCACCTCCTCAAACCTGTGCTCTAAATGCTCAACAAAAAACTGAGGCTTCATAATCATGAAATATTCCCCATCAGCTCTCGAACATGCAAGGTACCGGGGCGAATAAGATCCGCTAACATTCTTAGCCTGACATTTCTCTCATGGTGCGGCCAGGGAGGGGAACGATTTGGGATCGTACTTCTGTGCTCTGAAGTGAGCTCGTGATCGCTTAGAGACTGCTGGTGTTTCACAATCAGCAAGAGACGATAGTCTAAGCTTCATCATGTGTCATCTGCCCTGACGCCACCCACTCCAACCAGGGTCCCTCTTCATGGGCGCCACCCAGCTGCAGCAAAGGCCACCTGGCAGGATGGCCATTGCTGGGAGTCCTGATGCCCCAGGGGCATGGGCATCTTGCCCTTGGCATACATGGGGATATACGGGCAGGCATCAGCTAAGCAATCCCTGTGTGGTCAGGGGGCTACAACTAACAGGGTACATGGCGGCCCCACTACAACTGACTGGCTACCGTGCTCCATATCAGGTGCAAAGAAGTCCATGGTCATTGTCAATGCAGAAATCGCCACTGCATAGTGCATGGTGGAAAACGCACCCAGGAAGGTGTCCTCACCCACGAGATGGAGAATGGGCAGCACTGCAATGCGATGACGAGAAAGTGGGCTATTGATCGCAATGCACAGTGGACAAGATGAACCTTGTAAGGAGCCCTTCCCCAATTGGCTCGTTCTCCAGGAAAAGTTTGAAGACTGGAGGTCAAACCCTACATGGGACCCTCACATAAAGGTCGAAATGTGTGAAACTCCTTTTAGTCATCTCGTACGACAGGCAGGAATACCTAGCGCCTATTCTAACCCCCGGACCCCCAGGGGGAGAAATATTATAACATCACACAAACAGGTCTGCCAAGTTCATCAGCATCAGACACTGGTAAGATGTAAGTAACGAAGGCATGCTAATTTTACATGTGTCTAACGAAAATTGCTTGGAATTGCAAAAATAACCACATTTTGGCAGTCAGTATGCAATGTGTTAATAGTGATTAGAAAAAGGAGGACACTTTACATGGAGCCCTATGGAAAGCCATTCTCCTGGGTCTGCGGAGCGCTGAGAACAGTGCCAACCCAGACTCTGAATGTTCAGTGGGACAGTAACAGGTGAATAAAAATTGGGAGGGGCCTCTGAAGCCCCCAATCATGGACCATAATGGGGATGTGATGGTGCCAAGCTGTTTCATAAGCCTTAAGAAGATAGAAGAAAACTTCAATGGAATGGCAGTGCTGAGAAAAAGCCTGCCAAACTGTGGTTTCCAATTGAAGCAGATGATCGATTGGAGACCATCCCTCCCAAAAGCTGCACCGGTAAGATAATAAAAGGTCCTGAGATTCAAGTACCTAACTGAGTCAATGAGCCACAATCTGTTCCAGTAACTTGCAGCGGACATGTGTCAGGCTGATGGGTTGGTAACTATCAAACAATGATGGATAAGGACAGGGACCAGACACCATCTCTCCACTGAGAGGGGGAAGTGCCTTGGAGCCAAACATGGTTAAATGCCTGGAGGAGATATCGGCATTGTGGAGGATTGAAGTGTTGAAGTAACAGGTTATGGATGTAATCGATGCCAGGAGCTGAATCGTGGGAAGAAGACAGGGCCACAGGAAGCTCACATTCCGTAACAGGTTCATTGTGGTATTCCACCTGATATGCGTGAAGCTTCGGCCTGCTGTTTCCAGAAGAGCAAGACAACTGGATAAGGAGACTGATGCCAATGCTGTTGCAAAATGCATCACGAGATATTCTGTGAGAACTGATGCATCTATATATACGAAGGCCACCTGTCAGGAAAGAGATAGATTTCAAAGCATGACAGCAGAGTCCAAGTGGACATGAATGGCAACTGCTTCCAATGTGGTACAAAGGGGATCCATTTACTGACAACATACATGTGGATCAACATGCAAACGCCACTGGAAGCCCTCAAAGGATAGACCCAGTTCTGACAGTAAAATGAGTATCCTGGAGAATTCAGACTCAGGTTGCAAGGGCACATATGGCACCTCCGGAGGTAATGGGGGAGACCTTGTCCTGGGACGTACGTTTCTTCCTCTTCTTCATTGGTAGAGGAGTGTAGGACACAAGAGGGAGAGCAGGCTTCTGTGAGATCCAGAACTGAAAGTGAGCAGGAGACCTTTGGCCAACAGACTGTGTGTTCCAGGCCTGAGAGATGCCAGTGGGAGGGGTCCCAGGAGGAAGCCCCTTCACCGCCAAAGAAGAAAAGTGCTTCTTCAGCCAGAGAATGGCAGCAGTACCTGGAGGGAAGAAAGTGGGAGCCACAAATGAGGGGGAGAGAGGATGGGGGCGGGACTGGGGTAAGGAAGAGGTGGGAGGGGGAAAGGACATAACAGAGGCAGAAATGGAAATCATCGATACACACAGGAATTGGTCATATTTTTGATGAGCCTCAGTGTAAGATAGACTATCCAGAGACTTATACTCTTGTATCTTCTTTTCTTTATTGTAAGCCAGTCAATCTGGTGCGCATGGAGAGTAATAGTCATGACAATTTACACACACAGATGGTGGCACATAGGGGTTCCCTCATGGAGTGGGTGTCCACAGTCACCACATAGAGGATCCGCCATACATCAGGAAGACATATGCCCAACATGCAAGCACTGAAAGCACCTCACGAGTGCCAGGACATATGGTTTTACATCACACTGATAACACATAACCTTGACCTTCTCTGGGAGGGTGTCTCCCTCAAAAGCCAGAATAAAGGCATAGGTGTTGGTGTGGTTGTTCTTTAGACCTTTGTGCACATGTTGCACAAGATGAACATCCTGTCATTTCAGATTATCCCAGAATCCCTCAGATTAGATTAGATTAATACTTGTTCCATAGATCATGAATACGACACTTCGTAATGATGTGGAACGTGTCAGGTTAATTAATGATGTAGAACATGTCAGTTTGAAGGATGAGGTTCCTTCGAGAAATGACTTCTTGGACCACATTCAGAGACGGGTGAGGTGTAATAGACACTGGGACATCACCAAGATGATCACAAGCATGAAGAGCTGCAGATTAGGTGGCAGTAGCTTTGATCAAAAGGGAACCTGAACATATCTTGCTGAGAGACTCCATTGTTTTATTTTTATTTAATCTAATGGGAGAAAAATATCTCCATTTGTTGTTGTCCAAATGTTTATGTATACTATGCCTTATTCCTCCAAATGATAGAATTTTCACACTTTCAGGCACTGCAGTACAACAAACCAAGTAAAAAAATGACGCCTCCTAGATAGAACTTTAATGTGTTGCAGCACTGAAACTACACATTTGTGTAATAAGCATGTATTAATATGAAATCCACCAGATGCGCCACAATAGGTTTGGAAGCTGTGAAATCGAGATTGCACTGTACGATGTGCTTTTTAACACATCCTGAGCACAGAACACATGATCTCCTCAGTTGATCAGAACACAGAATAAGAGCACATTGGACCTTATGTAGTCAGCCAACCATATCATTCACATTTTCAATGTGCGACCACACAAATGAGGAAAATATTTTAAGATTGAAACACGAATAAAGTAGATATTCCAATGTACAGTACAAAGTGAAGTGATGATGTAAGTTGAGAAAATTGGAGGCTCCAGTTTCATTGCAAGAAACGGTATAGTACTTGCTAGTTGTGCTTGCAACATTTTTCGAAATAATTATTGCATTACAATCTGCAGGGCGGGTAAAGTTTGCCCACTTCACCAAAGAGATGATGTAATATTTCTTGCTGGTGATGTGCTCGGCGGAACATGGATTCAGGTAGGTAAGCAGTGAAATGTTTGGCCTTACTGTCATATCGCGGATGTGACACCTCTGACAACCCACTACATTTTGTCCATGTTCTGTGCGTGAATGGAACAACCTTCTGTATCTGCGTAGTTCAGGCTATGGTTCACTTTAAAGTGCAGAAAACATTCAATACTTTCTGTGTTGTATGAACTGAAGCACTCACTAATGACCATCGTCTCAGGAAGGGTCTTTTATTATTCTGAACAATATCTCCTTGGTCTGAAATTCAGTGGGCTCAAGGAAGCAGTTTTCGACTTTTGCTGAACTGCAGCGAACACCCAATTTCCTATGATTTCATAGCCTTTATTGTGTTTCCTTTTTCGAAATTTCTTTTCGCCAACTGGCAACTAAACTATTGCCTTTCAACCTAACCTAGACCTCGAGCTACGCTACAGATCAGTCTGTCACCACAACCAGATATTTTTGTTTTCACAATTGTTGGCTTAGTCAACTCACAACCAAACTTGCATTCCAACATAACCTAGATTTCCGACTATGCTACAGACCAGTCTGTCATCACAACCAGGTGTTTTACTTTCACATTCGTTGGCTTCCCTGACAACCAAACTGCTGTATTCCAACCTAATATAGACCTCTGACTATGATACTGATCAGTCTGTTACCTCAAGCAGGGTTTTTGGTTTCACTTTTGTTGGTTTCGCCAACTCACAACCAAACTGTTACACTCCATCCTAACCAAGACCTCTCGCTATGCTACAGGTCAGTCTGTCACCACACTCCTGGGCATCGCGCCCTATTCGTAGAATAAAGGCCACGTATTTGTAACAACAAACAATATAAAAGTCACTGCTTCACTTCGTGCAATTTACGGCTAGATAAGTAAACCCTTCTGGAATTAACTATTGCAATTGGTACCAATTCGTGGTCCCACTAACATTTTGAGCAGTACAGCTGTTAATATAGGGAGTAAAACAGGACATTTTGTTTGTGAAATACCACTGGAAATCTTATAACTGTAATTAACTAGTGCATAAACCATAAATTATGATTTCCTTTGAATAAAAATATGGAGTGGTAAAGTTTTCGACGGTTTGCTAAAAAAGTCACAATGCTCTCCCTTTCAATGTTCTAGAATTAAGTTCTGTTGTTGTTACCAAGCCGTACCAAACCCTCGGAAACCGCAATATGAAAACCACAACAAATTCAGAAGAGCCATAAATTTCTCTCAAACAATAGAAGCAAAGTGATTGCTTCATTCGCGTCAAGTAAAGATGTCTTATATCCCAGCCTAACCACATATCTGACGAAAAAATGCAGAACCAAAATAATATATGAAGCCATAGCTCTGCTTACTTCTATACTGTGTGCATTTATATTTGTATGCACGTGCAACTTAAGTCACGTTGTCATTGGCTGAATATATCATGTCTGCCATGTTCGCTGTAGTTAGCTAACTAGATCTCAGTTAACAACACAAATTTCACCACCAGTAGTAATTAAGTACAGGGAGGCGCACGAAATGTGTTACCATTTTGTTTTTTAATATAAACTTTACTGTTAACACAATCTGAAAGGAACATGTACTACAATGAAGGGCCGTCCATGGAGATTTTATCTAACTCAGCACATGCTCAATATGTCCACCATTTCGTTTCCTAACTTCCTTCAAACGAACACTGAAGTGAGTGATTACCCTACGGCACATGTCTTCCGTAATTTCACTGCAAGCTTGAAGAATAGGTCTTCTGAGCTCGTGGACGTGGACGTTTTGTGAATTTTTTTTTCCTTTAGGTACCCCCAAAGAAAACAGTCACATGAATTGAGGTCTGGACTATTGGTGGGCCAATTTCGTCTGTCATTGAAGCGACCTGGAAACTTGAGTGACATGAACTGCATGTCGAAATGCTCATGTAAAAACTCCAACATCGTGTTTGCAGTATGTGGCCTTGCTCCATCTTGCATGAGCCACTGCGTGTTGAAGGGCAAGGCAGTAGCAAAGAAGCTGTGGAATGAAGCTATTGCGAAGCATGCTCAAATAACGCTCACTGTTTATAGTTTCTTCAAAGAAAAAGGGTCCAATAAGTCCGTGACTGGAAATTGCTGCCCACGCTGTAATCCTCAGAGCATAATGTTGTCGTTCATGAAGCACTTGTGGGTTTTCAGTGGCCCAATAGTGTACATTTTGTTTGTTAACCACACCGTCTAAATGAAAAAGCGCCTCGTCTGAAAACCAAACGTTGTTGAGAGTTTCTTCCCTGTCCTCCGCCCACTGAGCAAACAGTAGTCTATGCTGCTCATGTTCTTCAGTGAGCACAGGTCATCTTGTATGGATACATATGGAGGTCACTTTTAAGAATGCATTGAACGGAGCATCTGGATATTCCCAGTTGCACTGCTGCCTTTCTATACGATTTCCCGGGACTTCCCTGAACAGCAACTCGTACTGCTTCAATATTATCCGGCGAACAAACCGGCTTAGGCCGAGGTCGCTTCGCTTCCAATATTGTTCCTTCCAGTACAAATTTATCGTACAACATGTGGATGGTCTTCTTGCAAGGGACCCATCATGTGTTAAACTGTTGTCGAAAACGCCCCTGAGTCACAACAAGGCTTTTCGTTTCATGAAAAAGTAACACAATTGCCGATCGTTGCTGTGTCAGCAGTCTTTCATTGTCAGCCATTGCTGCGTACTAGTCTCCTAGCGCCAGTATCGTGAATTATACGTCATGTCGTAACTAATTTGGTTTTCCAAGCTCTACTGGTACTGCTGTAGAGATCCCAGCGGGATATCTAATGTGTGTCGTAAATTGTGAACGAAACAATTGGTAACATTTCTTGCGCCACCCTGTATCAAGCCACGCTTTTTTTTTCATTACCTTTTTAGAACATTCACCAAAGCCACAAAGAAGGCACAAATTCAAAACTTTCAGTATGAATGACAGAAAGAAACACACGTTAGACTGCAAACACTCTATATCCAAGGATTTAATGACTTCCACAATACAAAATGAAACCAGCCGTTTGTACACAAAATATAGACTTTCATAGTGTATCTTGGTTTTCTGGAGTATAAATACTCATTTTGTATTTCACTGGTGCACAATGTGTACGCTGCCATAGACTTCATATTCACAGAGTCAATTAATTCTACATTACAATATTAACAAACACAAAATAGTAAACGTCACGGTGAATCATGGTTTTGTGAGGGTCAAAGGAGACAGCACAAAGTTTCGTTCCCGGCTTCGATTCCCGGCGGGGTCAGGGATTTTCTCTGCCTCATGATGACTGGGTGTTGTGTGCTGCCCTTAGGTTAGTTAGGTTTAAGTAGTTCTAAGTTCTAGGGGACTGATGACCATAGATGTTAAGTCACATAGTGCTCAGAGCCATTTAGCCACAAAGTATCACGGTTTGCCAAACTGGTGCGATTTGTGGCTTTTGCAACTCTCAACCGTTTCGTGGTGAATACTTCTTTATTTCTCCAATCATTTACTGACACCGATATAATATGTTTTATCATCGTCAGAAGTTAATTTCCAGTCGATTCGCGCTGAACGTTTTCATTGGTTGATGGTAACTCCGTTCTCATTGGTTGATGCACTGTCGAGACCATGGAAGTAAAAATAAGAGTAGTTGTCATGACATCACAAACTTGAAGCCGAGCCAAGCGAAGATCCGCCATGTTAGCTACCCCAAAACATCCTCTTCTGGTAGTTAGATTCCATGTAGTCGTGAAGTGTTTTGATAAAAAATCCCAGCTTGCGTCGCTTACTGTCGTACTAATCGTTCTGATTCTAGTCTAAAGTTAAAACAAATCATATTTTATTCGTCAGTGGACTTATTTAAGCGCTATTTTCTTATATATACTTGAAATTCTGATACACTGTGAAGTTTTACAGTATGGTTTTATTTCTGTGATTTGACTTTAGATTTCCTATCAATCCAATGCGAAGAGCTCTCTGGGGATGAGCAATACACTTTGTTTCATTGTTTGGTTATTCCAAAGTAACTGAAAAGTCCTGGCAAGAAATATCCTGGAAACGGGGACTAATGTTTTAAAACGCGATAATTTTACATATAAGAAATGTAACTACATGTGGTTAATTAAATTTTTAGTAAAATGTGTGGAACACCTGTTACATTGGTTAAATTATAAATACTTAAAGGGTTACATATTTGTTAAACCAAAGCTCCCTATCTATGTCCAGGTTATTTAGATCATTACATTAATCACAGTGTTGTCGTGTTACCCTGTAAATTGCTGTTATTTGCCACACTGGATGTCATTTGGTAGGTACAATTTAAAATCAAAGCAGATGTGTAAACTACAATGGGCCTGACAATCTTAAATTCTGTTCTTTTCCTTCGTAATTTAACGAATCTTTCACTTTGTTGACTTGACAATTGGCTTCTTTATCCCATACCTTCATACATCTGTGGGACACAAAAGGAAATGGCAAGTTTCTTGCAAACTTGAACATTTAAAATTTGCATTTGACTTGAAAATGCAACGAATACAAATCGGTGCCTCTAAACTATCAATCATTGCTTTTGGATTTCTGGCTTTATCAATTATCGACTCAAACACAATGAAAGTGAAAAGAAATGAATTACAAAAGCACGCTTTTCATAGCACATACGTCTCCTCGGTTATTCGAAGTGTATAAACAAAACGGAATAGCAGTACAGAGGCCAGAGGCGTCATATTTTCCTGTCGTATTACTGTATCGTATAGCCTACGCATTTAAGACCAGGAAAACGTTTGAAATTTCGTTCCTTATGCTGTGTTGTTCACTAAAACAGTGTAGCATTCACTATATAAAATAAATATCGAAATAACGAACAAGAAGGAATTGTAAACACTCGTCTGCTGAAGTTTTAGGGGATCCAAGATGGCGGCAGGCGCCGCCCCCTAGCTTCAAACCAACGTATAGTGTAAGTCTGCAGCGCCATCTCCCTTATTCTACCTCCATAGTTGATACTTAATGAAATGTATTTTTCTGTCGAGGAAATATGCGCTCTTTTTGCTGCCGGTGTTTTGCTTCCACTATCGATTTTCACTACCACGTACAGGTGGATTCACATTTGGCAGAACATCGACGTCCTGTCTATCAAGTCAAAAGATTCGCCTCGGTAGTTCTAATGGCGGCATTCACGCCGTCAACGGAACGTCATCGACACGTCATGTTACGTCAAGGTTTCCCGGGAAGAATGTTTCGGCAGGCCAAAGTGTAGCAACGTTCACATTAAGTACACACTGTGACCTGATACGAAAGTATTCCTCATTAACTGCTATTGCTAAAAGTTCTTAATATGCACTGAAAGACAACACTAAGGTAAAGTATTTTATTTTATAAACTGAACCACTACATTGTAAAATAAACGATACATATTTTGTCCAATGTCCTGTACTCACGAGTTTTCAGTGGAATAGCGAAAAGAAAAACCGGGAATACAGCTGAGCGGGCCAGTGTGGCTGAGCGGTTATAGGCGTTTCAGTTTGGAACCGCGTGACTGCTACGGTCGCAGGTTCGAATCCTGCTTTGGGCATGGATGTGTGTGCTGTCCTTAGGTTAGTTAGGTTTAAGTAGTTCTAAGTTCTAGGGGACTGATGACCTCAGGTGTTAAGTGTCCTAGTGCTCAGAGCCAGTTGAACCAATAAAGCTGATGCAGCACATAGAAGTTTAAAATAAGAGTCGTAATTAATTAACGATGAACAGCAAGTAGCAGAAATGTATGTAAACGTAGTTCAAGTACACTAAAACGGCATATCTAGACATATGTGGGCAGTCACATGTCGAGATGATATTGGATGCACAAATCTTGAATTTCTTTTCGTAATTTTTAGTTGTATCTTGCTTAACAGATAAAAAGCTCTTATTTAGACATTCTGAAATATTTATAAAACTATATCTCCCCCGCTTCAAGCTCCTTGAAAGTGTGTGGAACACAGTTTCAATTTTTAAAACATTTTTCTAACCCAGTCCATTTTTGCTCTCTGTTCATTATCATTAAGTGCAACAGCAATCATTGCAAACTGCTTAAACAAAATTTCGGCATTTTATAACAATCTCCAATGAACTATGAAGTAGCGCCTCCTGTGAGTATTTTATGAAGCAGCTAGAAAGTCACTGCCATGGTCTAATATAAAAGCTGCGACACTCAACTGCTGTAAAAGTTGTTGCCGTTTGACAGCTGGAGCGACAATAGAGCTCCAAGCGGCGAGAAAGGTGAACCCCAGATGCGTCGTTTGTTTTGCACCCCTTTCCTACGCGATTTACTAAATATTTGAATTATTATTATTATTTTTTTAAATTCAAGATCTTGTGTAGTATCAGAAGACATAGATGCGCAAGCAGGGATAAAACTCATGAGTCCAGTGGCAAGTCACAATACATCCGTGAAGAAACGTTGATGTACCATTTAATGTGAATGCTCAGAAATTCCTCTGACTGTCGACGTTCAAAAACGTGACGGTGACTTTCCGGCAAGTGTGAATCCACCTTAAAGGCACAGCCGTTCTTAAAACGTCCTTGGACTGGAAGATTATGACTTTTTTTTAAAAAAAAGTTTGGTGTGACTTTTTGCACAGTGAAGGAGAATTAGAAATATTACACTGAGCATGGAGTTGTCTACTTCTATTACAGTATTTAACTAAAGAGGAATAGCGATTGTGGCAACTGAAGCCCATTTCACACTGGCCGTCATGTCACGTTACATCCCATCCTGTCAAAACATTCTGCAATACATTATAAATGGCAGCATCCACACTGGCCGTCACGTCATGTTATTTCACTGTCAATGTTTCTCTGGAGGAAAGTTTTGACGTCATCCATCCATTGCTGATCACGTGACCTACAAGCTCACTTTCTACTGATACACAGCCATGAGCAGATCTCGATATTTCGTTTCGTTGGGGTTTTCGTGGTTGATATCAGTTGTTTGTTGTACGTTATTTGCTATAAATTGTTTCGTTATTTGTTTTGTTAAAATTTGCAATAAATGACGACAGATTCATTGAAACAGTGAAACAGTCTGAATTGTATGACATGAGTGTACTAAATTACTTGCCCTCTGCTACAGTTTTTAGACAGCAGTACTGTATTTAATATTTTACAATGAAAAGGATTGCAGCATGGCTGCAACTTGAGGTGAAAGAAGTACTGTGGGTAGAATCAGATGAATTAATAGGTGGAATTTACTTGCATGTTTTCATGCATTTGTAGTGTTACATAAAGAAATACACCAAAGCCTTCAGACACTGCAAACCGTTTGTTTAAATGTGTATTTGTGGCAAGCCCATTTGTTGCTAAGCAGCGCTCTTAATTGTGTGTGATACAGTTTTGCTAGCATCAGTGGTCAATTATTATTTGGTTTCACTAGCGAACTGTTGAAAATCAAATATAACATGTAAAAAAATCTATAATCTTGAAGGGAAATGTGTTGAGGGAGCGATTGCACAAAAATTTGCACTTGACTAGCAACTAAAGTTAACCTTAAAAAAACACAAGTTTTACTTGATGTGACGGTATCTCATAACAATGTGTTCCTTTTAGTAATTCAGAGTGCAATTTGACATATGTTGTTGTGGTCTTCAGTCTGAAAACTAGTTTGATGCAGCTCTCCATGTTACCCTACCCTGTGCAAGCCTCTTCATCTCCGAGTAACTACTGCAACCTACATCCTTCTGAATCTGCTTACTGCATTCATCTCTTGGTTTCCCTCTATGATTTTTACCCCACACACTTCTCTCCAGTACTGAATTCTTGATCCATTGATGCCTCAGGATGTGTCCCACGAACTGATCCCTTGTTTTGGTCAGGTCATACCACAAGTTTCTGTTCTCCCCAATTCTATTAAGTACCTCGTCATTAGTTACATAATCTTCCCACCTAATCTTTAGCATTCTTCTTTAGCACCACATTTCGGAAGTTTCTATTATCTTCTCATCTAATGGTTTATTGCCCATGTTTTACTTCCATACGTAGCTATGTTCCATACAAATATTTTCAGAAAGGACTTCCTGATGCTTAAATCTATACTTGATGTTAATAAATTTATCTTCTTCAGAAACTTTTTTCTTGCTATTGCCAGTCTACATTTTACATTCTCCCTACTTCGTCCATCATCAGTTGTTTTGCTTCCCAAACATCAAGACTTATTTACTACTTTAAGTGTCTCACTTCCTAATCTAATTCTCTCAGTGTCGTCTGATTTAATTCGACTACATGCCATTATTCTTATTTTGCTTTTATTGATGTTCATTTTATATCCTCATTTCAAGATGCCTTCCATTCCATTCAACTGCTCTTCCAAGTCCTTTGCTGTCTCTGACAAAATTGCAATGTCATTGGCAAATCTCAAGATTTTTATTTCTTCTCCCTGATCTTTAATTCCTGCTATAAATTTTTCTTTTGTTTCCTTTACTGCTTGCTCAGTATACAGATTGAATGAGATTGGGGAAAAGCTATAATCCTACGTCACTCCTTCTCAACAACTGCTCCCCCTTCCTGCCCCTCGACTTGTATAACTGCCATCTGGTTTCTGTACAAATTGTAAATAGCCTTTTGCTCCCTGTATTTTACTCCTACCACCTTTAGAATATGAAAGAGAATATTCCAGTCAACACAGTCAAAGATTTTCTCTAAGTGTACAAATGCAATAAACGTAGGTTTGACTTGCCTTAATGTATCTTCTATGAGAAGCCTTAGGGTCAGTGTTGCCTTGCATGTTCCTACATTTCTCCAGAATCCAAACTGACCTTTCTTGAGACCAGTTTATACTGACTTTTTCCATTCTTCTGTAACGGATTCATGTAAGTATTTTGCAGCTGTGACTTATTAAACTGATATTTCGGTAATTTTCACACCTGTCAGCATCTGCATTCTTTGAAATTGGGAATACTTTATCCTTCTTGAAGCCTGAGGGTATTTCGCCTGTCTTATACATCTTGCTCACCAGATGGAAGAAATTTGACGTAGCTGGTTCTCCCAAGGCTATCAGTAGCTCAAACAGAATGTTCTATATTCCTGGGGCCTTGTTTTGACTTAAGTCTTGCCATGCTTCCTCAAATTCTTCGTGTTATATCATATCTCCCTTCTCGTCTTTCTCTACATTCTCTTCCATTTCCATGATATTGCCCTGAAGTGAATTTCTCTCGTATAGACCCTCTGTACACTCCTTTCACCTTTCTGCTCTTTTTTCCAAAGGTCTCTGTAATTTTACCCCTAGTGATATATGCTTCTACATATTTACATTTGTCCTCTAGTCACTCTTGCTTAACCATTTTGGACTTCGTGATAGTCTCATTTTGTAGACGTTTGTATTCCCTTTAGCATGCTTCATTTACTGCATTTTTGTATTTCATCCTTTCACTGATTAAATTCAATATACTTGTGTTACCCAAGGATTTCTACAAGCCTTTGTCTTTTTACCTACTTGATCCTCTCCTGCCTTCACTATTTCGTCTTTCAAAGGTACTCATTATTCTTCTATTGTATTCCTTTCCCCTGTTCTTGTCAATTGTTCCCTACTGCATCCTCTGAAACCCCCTATAGCCTCTGGTTCTTTCAGTTTATCCAGGTCCAATCTCCTTAAATTCCTGACTTTTTGAAGTTTCTTCAGATTTAATCTGCAATTCATAATTAATAAATTTTGGTCGGAGTCCACATCTGCCCCTGGAAACGTCTTACAATTTAAAATCTGGTTCCTAAATCTCAGTGTAACCATTACGTAATCAATCTGAAACCTTCAAGTGTCCCCACAACTCTTCCATGTACATAACCTTCCTTCACGATTCTTAAAGCAAGAGTAAGCCTTTCTTAAATTATGCTCTGTGCAAAATTCTACCAGGCAGCTTCCTCTTTCATTCCTTTTTCCCAGACAGTATTAACCTGCTACTTTTCCTTCTCTTCCTTTTCTTACTATCGAATTCCAGTCCCCCATGGCTATTAAATTTTCGTCTCCCTTAACTATCTGAATAATTTCTTTTATTTCATCATACATTTCTTCAATTTCTTTGTCATTTGCAGAGCTGGTTGGCATATAAACTTGTACTGCTGTAGTCGGTGTGGGCTTTGTATCTCATCATACATTTCTCAATCTCCTCTTCATCTGCAGAGCTAGTTGGTATATAAACTTGTACTACTCTGGTGGGTGTCTACCTTGGCTACAATAATGCATTCACTATGCTGTTCATAGTAGCTTATCCATCTTCCTATTTTTGTATTGACCAATGTAAAAACTGATGCTTTGCCCCTCTGCGGGTCCGGTGCTAGAATAGGCCCAAGTTAATCCTGCCTGTCGTAAGAGGCAACTAAAAGGAGTCTCACACGTTTTGGCCTTTATGTGATGGTCCCTTTGGGGTTTGACCTCCATTTTTCAAAATTTCCTTACAGCAACCCAATAGGGAAAGGGCACTTCACATGGTGCATTGTAAGCATCATGCATTGAGATCTTTAGCAAACTTCCTCGTTGTCACATTGCAGTCCTGCCAATTCTCTATCTCTTGGGTGAGAACAGTTTCCTGGGTGTGTTTTCCACTATGCACAATGCAGTGTCACTTTCTGTGCGAATGATGACCATGGACTTCTTTGTACATAATGGTAGCCAGTCCATTGTGGTGGGACCACAATGTACCCTGATGATTGTAGCCCCCTGACAACACAGGTATCACTCTGCTGATGCCTGCACTGTTAACTACACACATATGCCAAGGAGTAGATGTTCGCAACCCTGGGGCATTGGGACTCCTGGCAATGGCTATCCTGCCAGGTGGCCTTTGTTGCTGCTGGCTGGCGACCGTGGGGAGGACCCCTGGTTGGAGTGGATGGCATCTGGGTGGATGACACCCCATAAAGCGTAGTACGTCATCTATTGCTGGTGGTCCGCCGCCGGCAGTCTCTAAGTTGGTAAAGTCTAACGATAATGCTAAGAAATACTACTGCAACTCGTTCCCCTCCCTGGCCACACCACGGGTGAAACGCCAGGCTAAGGATGGCAGTGAAGCTTATTTGCCCTGGTACCTTGTATGTACCAGAGTTGATGGGGAATCTTTCATGTCCATGGAGCCTCAGTTTTTTGTTGAGCATTTGGAAGGCAAGCTTAGGGAGGTGGAGGGCTTGTCCAAAATGCGCTCTGGGTCAGTTTTGATAAAATCAGCGTCCTCTGCCCAGTCACAGGCATTACTCGCTAGTGGCAAGTTGGGGGACGTTTCTGTTACCACCACGCCTCATAAGAGCTTATATATGGTCCAGCGTATTATATTCCACAGGGACCTTCGCTTGCAGTCTGACGACCAGCTGTGCGCCAAATTAGAGCGGGGTCCGAGGGATAATCAGGTTGCCACCGGTGTCTTCATCTTGGCCTTCAAGGGTGACACGTTACCCGAGAAGGTCAAGGTGATGGTCTATCGCTGTGATGCCAAGCCATATACCATTGCCCCAATGTGATGCTTTAAGTGCTGGAAGTTAGACCATATCTCTTCCTGCTGTACTTCGAGGCCCACCTGTCGAGATTTGGGACATCCATTACATTCCAATGCTCCATGTGCCCCACCTCCCATTTGTGTCAACTGCAGAGAGCATCATTCACTTTGTTCTCCAGACTGCAGGATTTTACAGAAAAGAGGAAAATCATGGAATATAAGACCCTGGACCAACTGACCTACACTGAGGCGAAGAGAAAATTGGAGCAACTATATTCTGTGACTATGACCTCCTCATACACTTCCGCTACGAGAACAGTTGTTGCCCCATCAGTTCCTCGAATTCCTGTTGCCTCTCAGAACTGGGAAACTACACCTGCCCCCTTGATGGTGGGGCACTTCCCTCCCTGTTGCTCCTGCACCACCTACTTCAGAAGCAACACCCCTTCAACCATCAGGGACATCAGTCCCCACTTCTGATTCAGAGAACATATGGCTTCTTCGGCTCCTCTACCTAGGAAGGGGTCTCTTGAGTCACTGACTTCCCAGATTTTGCTACTGGGAAAGATGACACCCACCAGTGAAGAGCCCAAAAGCAGCTGGCCTTAGGGCTCCACGCTCATCCTCAGTCCTGGAGACTGATTCAATGAAGTCCTCCCAGCCAGGGAAACCCAAGAAACAGCATGAGAAATCGAAAAAGAAGACCCATAAGAACAAGGAACTTGTAGTATCGCCACCACCACTACCTACAAGCTCTGCATCTGAGGATGGGATGGAGATTCTGGCGTCCGCTCACGACCTGGATCTCACTGGACCCTCAGACACAATGGATATAGACTGCTCAGGCATAAAGCCGGTCGCAGCAGGTGACTGAGGCATAAACTGCCTCATTGAATGAAACTTCCTGGCAGATTAAAACTGTATGCCCAACCGAGACTCGAACTCGGGATCTTTGCCTTTCGCAGGCAAGTGCTCTACCATCTGAGCTACCGTAGCATGACTCACGCCCGGTACTCACAGCTTTACTTCTGCCAGTATCTCGTCTCCTACCTTCTAAACTTTATGGAAGCTCTTCTGCGAACCTTGCAGAACTAGCACTCCTGAAAGAAAGGATATAGCGGAGACATGGCTTAGCCACAGCATGGGGGATGTTTCCAGAATGAGATATTCACTCTGCAGTGGAGTGTGCGCTGATATGAAACTTCCTGGCAGATTAAAACTGTGTGCCCGACCGAGACTCGAACTCGGGACCTTTGCCTTTCGTAGGTAAGTGCTCTACCATCTGAGCTACCGAAGCACGACTCACGCCCGGCTTTGCCCGCGAAAGGCAAAGGTCCCGAGTTCGAGTCTATAACGCCCAATTTAGGACTGGGAGCTCCTCAGCGCACTTGCACATTGCCCCGACACAGTTCCTGGGCCAGAACGGATACACAGTCAGATGATTAAACATCTCTCATCTGCCTACAAGCGCCATGTCCTCATCATGTTCAACCGGATCTGGTGTGATGGCGTCTTTCCATCGCAATGGCGGGCCAGCGTAATCGTTCCAGTGCTCAAACCTGGCAAAAACCCGCTTGATGTGCATAGCTATCGGCCCATCGGCCTCACCAACGTTGTTTGTAAGCTGCTGGAACATATGGTGTGTTGGCGGTTGGGTTGGGTCCTGGAGTCAAGTGATGTACTGACTCCATGGCAGGGCGGCTTCCACGAGGGGCGCTCTACCACTGATAATATTGTGTCCCTCGAGCCTGCCATCCAAACTGCTTTTTTCCAGGCGCCAACACCTTGTTGCCATCTTTTTTGATCTACACAAAGCATATGACACCACCTGGCGACATCATATCCTTGCCACATTATATGGGTTGGGTCTCCGAGGCCCATTTCCGACTTTTATCCTGAATTTCCTATCACTCTGTACTTTCTGTTTCCAAGTTGGCGCCTCCCATAGTTCCCCCCATATCCAGGGGAACGCGGTCCTGCAGTGCTCTTTATTGAGTGTATCTCTATTTTTAGTGGCCATTAACTGTTTAGCAGCAGCTATGGGGCCAACCATCTCACCACCTCTGTATGTAGACTACTTCTGGAATTCATACTGCTCCACCAGTACTGGTGTTGCTGAGCGGCGCCTACAGGGAGCCATCCACAAGGTGTAGTTATGGGCTCTCGCCCATGGCTTCCAGTTTTCGGCCACTAAGTCGTGTGTCATGCACTTTTGCTGGCGTCATACCATTCATCCGGAACCAGCACTTTACCTTTGTGACAATCAACTCACTGTAGAGTAGACATATCGATTCTTAGGACTGGTTTATGACGTCTGATTGATTTGGCTACCTCAACTTTGTCAGCTTAAGTGGAAGTGCTGCCAGCACCTCAATGCCCTCTGCTGCCTGAGCAACACCAACTGTGACGCAGATCACTCTACTCTGCTGCAGCTCTACAAAGCCCTTGTTCAATCCCGCCTTGAATATGGGAGTCTGGTTTATGGTTCGGCGGCGCTCTCAGCGTTGCATGTACTCGACCCAGTGCGCCACTGTTGCGTACATCTAATGACAGGAGCTTTTAGAACGAGTCAAGTGAAATGTGCCCTGGTGGAGATCGGAGTCCCTCCGTTGCAAATCAGACATGCACCACTGCTTGCCAGTTACGTTGCACATATTCGTAGTTCTCCTGAGCATCTGAATTATCATCTCCTTTTTCCACCTGTGACAGTTCACCTCCCGCATCGTTGGTCCAGGTCAGGGCTAATGATTGTGGTTCACGTGCGATCACCTCTTTCTGAAGTGGAGTCCTTCCCTTTATGACCTGCCATACAGGTCCATCCGCACACACCTCCATGGTGTACACTTAGGCCACAGATCTACATCTACATCTACATCCATACTCCGCAAGCCACCTGACGGTGTGTGGCGGAGGGTACCCTGAGTACCTCTATCGGTTCTCCCTTCTATTCCAGTCTCGTATTGTACGTGGAAAGAAGGATTGTTGGTATGCTTCTGTGTGGGCTCTAATCTCTCTGATTTTATCCTCATGGTCTCTTCGCGAGATTTACGTAGGAGGGAGCAATATACTGCTTGACTCTTCGGTGAAGGTATGTTCTCGAAACTTTAACAAAAGCCCGTACCGAGCTACTGAGCGTCTCTCCTGCAGATTCTTCCACTGGAGTTTATCTATCATCTCCGTAACGCTTTCGCGATTTCTAAATGATCCTGTAACGAAGCGCGCTGCTCTCCGTTGGATCTTCTCTATCTCTTCTATCAACCCTATCTGGTACGGATCCCACACTGCTGAGAAGTATTCAAGCAGTGGGCGAACAAGCGTACTGTAACTTACTTCCTTTGCTTTCGGATTCGTCCAATGAGTCTCAGTCTGGCATCTGCTTTACCGACGATCAACTTTATATGATCATTCCATTTTAAATCACTCCTAATGCGTACTCCCAGATAATTTATGGAATTAACTGCTTCCAGTTGCGTTGGACCTTTTGCATGACCCTGAGGACCTCTCGATTCTTGACGTGTTCCGGGGCTCTGAAGTGGTTTACACAGATGGCCCAATGGCTGATGGTCATGTTGGCTTGGCTTACGTCCACAGAGGCCATTTGGAACAACATTCCTTGCCTGATGGCTGCAGTGTATTCAATGCAGTTCTGGTGGTCATCTCTCGTGCACTTCAGAATATCCATTCATGTCCTGAGGAGTCGTTTCTTCTGTGCACTGACTCCTTGAGAAACCTACAAGCTATCGACCAGAGCTACCCTGACCATCCCTCGGCAGCGTTCATCCAGGAGTCCATCTATGCCCAGAAGTGGTCCCGTCGTTCAGTGGTGTATGTGTGGATGACAGGACATGTCGGCATCCCAGGCAACGAACTTTCTGACAGGCTGGCCAAACAGGCTAAGTGGAAACTGCTTCTGGAGATGGGCATCTCTGAACCTGACCTGCATTCTGACTTATGCCATAGGGTTTTTCATCTTTGGGAGGCAGAATGGCATAACAGTGCACACAACAAAATGCGTGTAATCAAGGAGTCTATAAATGTGTGGACGTCTTCCGTGTGGGCCTCTCGCAGGGAATCCGTTGTCCTCTGCCAGCTCTGCTTTGGCCACACTTGGGCGACCCACGATTACCTTCTGTGCTGTGAAGACCCGCCTGAGTGTGTGTGGTGCACGGTTGACAGTGGCCCATATTCTGGTGCACGGTGCCACTAATTTTATCTGACAATGCCTCATTGGCTGATTTAGTTTTACATTTTATTCTTGAAGGTGGGTTTTATAATTTGATCTAAGTTGTAGTGCTTGTTCTTTATCCCTCTGTGTCCTGCACCTTAGTGCTTCTAGTGTGGAGGTTTTAATGTGTTGCAGAGTGGCTGGCTTCTCCTTTTTTATTCTCATGTTCAGCCAGCTATGGTAATCTGCTGTGTTGTGCTTTGTTGTTTTTATCCCGTTTTTCATCCCGTTTCTTGCGTTGCTGTGGTTTTCTTGTCCCCTTTTATCCATTTACATGTTTGTTGCGCTTCATAGTGCTTCTGATTTTTCCTTTTACTTCGTTTTGGGTTGTCAGTCTCAAATGTTTTATTCTCACACTTGCATTGTTTTATTCGAAACAAGGGACTGATAACCGTGTAGTTTGGTCCATTTGACCCTCTTTTAATCCAACCAATCAACCAACTGATTCTTCTACTTTCCAAACTATTAAATGTAGATTCCTCTTCCTCAAGCTCCTTGTGTAGTGTGAGAAATACCCCTTCTGTACCATGTAATAACATTTTTCGGACCCACACATTTTCTTTCTGTTGTTTTGAACTTCTGTCTCCCTTCTCTAATATACGTGCTGTCCTTGCAAGTTGCAAACCATTTGAATCCAATAAATTTCATTTTCGTACAAATGTTGACTCTAGCATCCACCTATATAAACTACTGCTTTGTGTATGTGCACTTTGTGCGAAAAACCAGTTAAAAATCATCTCACGGAGATCGTAATTCTTGCGAAAAAGAACAGTCTGAGGACAGCAGTGTAATTTGAGATCATCTGACTTGATCTGACATGATGTGATGTGATGGACAGTGTGAACACACCTTGATGTGACGGTGCCCATGACAGCGTGAATTGGCCTTCAAGGAATCAGAAACTGGAACATCTGATTTCCAGACGCCTTTTTTCACTGAGCTAGCGAATCCCAAATACAATTTGGCGCTACATTTCGATGCCGTATCTGGTTTATTTATTTATATAGTGCCCATATTATCACATTCATGATATTGGCCTTGTCAAAGTACAGAACACTATAAAATATTACATATTTACATCATGTACAAAATCTTATCATTGGTATCAACACATCTTTATAACAAAAACATTATTCTGCTTATGAAACACAGATAGAAAAAACCTTTGTAGAACCCTTTGGTTGATTTTACTGAAACTATTAAATACCAATACTTTAGTTAACTAGACATAGCAACATACTGCAAAAAAGCTAGGTGCATAATTACATACATATATGAATGAACAAAATTTGCTTTTATCTAGATATGGTTGATAATTATGAATTTTTGTTTAGAGAGTTATGAAGTAGATCTACAGATTTGAGCAAAATTCCAGGTATTCGTTAATGGTGTACAAACTGTTGTATATTAGTAGATTTTTTAGTTCTTTTTTGAATGTATTACTGTTTGGTATTTTTTTGATCCTATCTAGCAATGCACTGTACAGAATTTTTGGTTTGTAAACAGCACTGTCCTAATATATTGATTTTCTGTGCACATCCCTATGATAGTCATCCCTCATTCTTGTTTGATAATGGTCGATCTCACTATTCAAAAGTGAAACTTCATGGTTTTTAATGACGCATATGCTTTCAAATATAAATATAGATGGTAAAGTCACGATTTTTAATTCCTTAAAGATACCTCTACATGGTGCACTGTAAGCAACATCACTTATTAATCTTAAAGCTTTCTTTTGAAGCTAAAAAAGACTGCTTTGCAAAAGCGGTATTTCCCCAGATCACTATTTTGTACTTTAGTAGACTATGCATTTAAGCGTAATAAGCACTTAACATTGTTTCGGTACTGCAGCCACCTTAATGCACTCTTATTATGTAACAGTCCATGCTTAATTTTTTGTTAAGCATTTCTACTTGTTTTTGCCATCTTAGATGCTCATCCACCCATAATCCTAAAAATTTTATGTGATTCTTTTGCTGAATTTGGCTATTCGATAATGTGAATTTTACATTGGTCCTACTTTTGTTCCTTATGTGGTTGAAGTTCATTCATTCAGTTTTCTTGTCATAGGCAAGTAGACAGTTATCTTCAAACCATTTTTCTGCCACTTCTGCTGTTTTGTCGATGTTTTGCTACATCTCATAATTATTCTTTTGTTTTATAATGAAGCTGGTATCAGCTGTTGAAAACTGATGAGGTAGGTCATTAATAAAAATCAAGAACAACAATGGTTCTAATACCGAGCCCTGGGCACCACATAATTAACTTTTTAATATTCAGAATGGTACACATTTCCATCCTGAATAATTTGTACTCTTTGTTTCCGTTCAGTTAAATATGGCTTTAAACACTTGCAGCAAATACCACAGACATCATAATTATACAATTTTAACAGTAGTAGATTATGATTTATAAGTTTGAATGCATTGGAAAGGTCCAGAAACAACCCACAGATCAGTTCCTTATCCACAATACCTTTTTAAACAATTATTTTAGAAAATACAAATAATAATGTTAGAGGTCTGAAATTTTTAGTGTCAAACTTGTCACCACTTTTGTAAACTGGTATTACTATTGGCTGCGTAAGTTTACTTGGAAACACACCAGCTTCAAGGGAGTCAGTGGTTATGTCAACAAGTTGAGAGACAACATTATTGGTACTATATTTAATAATTTTGTCAGGAATACCATCAAATCCACAGGTCATTTTATTCTTTAGTTTGTGATCAGCCAATTGACTTCTTTGGGTCTCACAGGATATAAATACATTGTCCTTTCAGTTATTGGAGTTGTTACCTTTGTCTTTGGATTACATTTAGTGCTGATCAGGTTTTGGGCTACATTAATATAATGATCATTAACTATATTAGCTATTAGAAGTGGATCATTAACAGTTTCATTTTTGTGTTTTATAGTGATTTCATTACTTGAACTTTCATGTTTGCTTGTATGATTATTAATAACTTTCAACACAGATTTCATTTTGTTGTTACCCTTTCTGATATATGAATCATTGTTCATCCTTTTTGCAGCAATTATAGCTTCTCTGTGCTTTTTCCTATAACACTTCGAATATGGTTTCAAGATAGTATTTTGCTTTGCACACTTATATTGCATGCTAAGACTTTTTGATGACTCTTTGATTTCCATGAATTAGATTTTTTGTTTATTTTAATTCTCTTCAGAGGGAATGAAATATCGTAGCAATATTTATAATTTGACATGGACTTGTTGAATTTTATATCTACAGAACTATTGCTTTCCACGTCCCAATTTTCATTTTTTTAAACTTTAAAGACCCTAATGCTGTCATCATTAATTAATCTTCCCTCAATATATCTCCTGTTGTTACTTTTCTCATGAGATATAGCTAAGGTCACTTTCACTGCTTGATGATCAGCGAAACCTGTATGCAATACCTCAGATTTAAAGCCACATTTTGATTTGTCAAGAATATTTGGTCTGTAGTGCTTTCATTTTTGCTGCTGTATCTGGTGGTATCTTCTACACACATGTCCATATTGTATGTTTTTAGTAGATTAACAAGTTTTGGCCTTTTTTTACAGTTGTCCCTGAAATTAATATTGAAATCCCCAAGCACAATTATGTATTTTGACTGTCTGTTTAGATAGTTCAGAAGATTTTCCAAATTTTCAGAGAATAATTAAAAATTGCCAGATGGGGACTTATATATACATATAATTATAATTTTACTATCTATTAGTTTATATAAACAATATTCAAGATCCTTTTTCAATACAGCAGACATTTTAAACCCTAATTTCGTTTGGTTTAATACTTTTTCTTACATATATACATGTTCCACCCACTTTGTATGTTTCCCTACAAAAGCTGCTGATCAACTGGAAGTCTGAAATCCCAACTGCACATTTTTGTAGTTCTTGTAACCAGTGTTCAGTTATACACATGACAGAAATTTCCTTCCGTTAACGATTCCAAAGGAGCTCTAGCTCATATAGCTTATTAGTTAAGCGCTATACATTATTATAAGGAGAGTTAAAGAATTATTCAGTTGTATGAGAAGTATGTTTCTTGCTTGGCTACTTCTTTGAAGAGCAGGCTTTAGTGTTTTTGTTTCTGACGTGATTTTCAGCTCCTGGGGGTCCTGGATTTCTTCTTGGTTGTTTTCTTCTGCACTGGATTGGGCCATAAAAGTCGTTCGTATGTTGTTTGGATGCTAACTTCTGCCTGGTGCTTCATCGTGATCTATTGTTTTTAACTGTCCACTCTGGTACGGCTTCCTCCTCAGTCTTTTTACGTGGTGATATTGTCTTCTGTGCTAGTTTCCTGCCATTTGTTCGTTCCACCGGTGGCATATTTACTGTAAATTTTTTGGTTTCGTCTTCTGTTGTTGTTGTTGTCTTCAGTCCTGAGACTGGTTTGATGCAGCTCTCCATGCTACTCTATCCTGTGCAAGCTGCTTCATCTCCCAGTACCTACTGCAACCTACATCCTTCTGAATCTGCTTAGTGTACTCATCTCTCGGTCTCCCTCTACGATTTTTACCCTCCACGCTGCCCTCCAATGCTAAATTTGTGATCCCTTGATGCCTCAAAACATGTCCTACCAATCGATCCCTTCTTCTAGTCAAGTTGTGCCACAAACTTCTCTTCTCCCCAATCCTATTCAATACCTCCTCATTAGTTACGTGATCTATCCACCTTATCTTCAGTATTCTTCTGTAGCACCACATTTCGAAAGCTTCTATTCTCTTCTTGTCCAAACTAGTTATCGTCCATGTTTCACTTCCATACATGGCTACACTCCAAACAAATACTTTCAGAAACGACTTCCTGATATATAAATCTATATTCGATGTTAACAAATTTCTCTTCTTCAGAAACGCTTTCCTTCCCATTGCCAGTCTACATTTTATATCCTCTCTACTTCGACCATCATCAGTTATTTTACTTCCTAAATAGCAAAACTCCTTTACTACTTTAAGTGTCTCATTTCCTAATCTAATTCCCTCAGCATCACCCGATTTAATTTGACTACATTCCATTATCCTCGTTTTGCTTTTGTTAATGTTCATCTTATATCCTCCTTTCAAGACACTGTCCATTCCGTTCAACTGCTCTTCCAAGTCCTTTGCCGTCTCTGACAGAATTACAATGTCATCGGCGAACCTCAAAGTTTTTACTTCGTCTCCATGAATTTTAATACCTACTCCAAATTTTTCTTTTGTTTCCTTTACTGCTTGCTCAATATACAGATTGAATAACATCGGGGAGAGGCTACAACCCTGTCTCACTCCTTTCCCAACCACTGCTTCCCTTTCATGCCCCTCGACTCTTATTACTGCCATCTGGTTTCTGTACAAATTATAAATAGCCTTTCGCTCCCTGTATTTTACCCCTGCCACCTTTAGAATTTGAAAAAGAGTATTCCAGTCAACATTGTCAAAAGCTTTCTCTAAGTCTACAAATGCTAGAAACGTAGGTTTGCCTTTTCTTAATCTTTCTTCTAAGATAAGTCGTAAGGTCAGTATTGCCTCACGTGTTCCAACATTTCGACGGAATCCAAACTGATCCTCCCCGAGGTCTGCATCTACCAGTTTTTCCATTCGTCTGTAAAGAATTCGCGTTAGTATTTTGCAGCTGTGGCTTATTAAACTGATAGTTCGGTAATTTTCACATTTGTCAGCACCTTCTTTCTTTGGGATTGGAATTATTATATTCTTCTTGAAGTCTGAGGGTATTTCGCCTGTCTCATACATCTTGCTCACCAGCTGGTAGAGTTTTGTCATGACTGGCTCTCCCAAGGCCGTCAGTAGTTCTAATGGAATGTTGTCTACTCCGGGGGCCTTGTTTCGACTCAGGTCTTTCAGTGCTCTGTCAAACTCTTCACGCAGTATCGTATCTCCCATTTCATCATCATCTACATCCTCTTCTATTTCCATAATATTGTCCTCAAGTACATCGCCCTTGTATAAGCCTTCTATATACTCCTTCCACCTTTCTGCCTTCCCTTCTTTGCTTAGAACTGGGCTGCCATCTGAGCTCTTGATATTCATACACGTGGTTCTCTTCTCTCCAAAGGTCTCTTTAATTTTCCTGTAGGCAGTATCTATCTTACCCCTAGTGAGATAAGCTTCTACATCCTTACATTTATCCTCTAGCCATCCCTGTTTAGCCATTTTGCACTTCCTGTCGATCTCATTTTTGAGACGTTTGTATTCCTTTTTGCCTGTTTCATTTACTGCATTTTTATATTTTCTCCTTTCATCAATTAAATTCAATATTTCTTCTGTTACCCAAGGATTTCTAGCAGCCCTCGTCTTTGTACCTACTTTATCCTCTGCTGCCTTCACTACTACATCCCTCAGAGCTACCCATTCTTCTTCTACTGTATTTCTTTCCCCTATTTCTGTCAATTGTTCCCTTATGCTCTCTCTGAAACTCTGTACAACCTCTGGTTCTTTCAGTTTATCCAGGTCCCATCTCCTTAATTTCTCACATTTTTGCAGTTTCTGCAGTTTTAATCTACAGGTCATAACCAATAGATTGTGGTCAGAGTCCACATCTGCCCCTGGAAATGTCTTACAACTTAAAACCTGGTTGCTAAATCTCTGTCTTACCATTATATAATCTATCTGGTACCTTTTAGTATCTCCAGGGTTCTTCCACGTATACAACCTTCTTTCATGATTCTTAAACCAAGTGTTAGCTATGATGAAGTTGTGCTCTGTGCAAAATTCTACTAGGCGGCTTCCTCTTTCATTTCTTAGCCCCAGTCCATATTCACCTACTATGTTTCCTTCTCTCCCTTTTCCTACACTCGAATTCCAGTCACCCATTACTATTAAATTTTCGTCTCCCTTCACTATCTGAATAATTTATTTTATTTCATCATACATTTCTTCGATTTCTTCATCATCTGCAGAGCATGTTGGCATATAAACTTGTACTACTGTAGTAGGTGTGGGCTTCGTATCTATCTTGGCCACAATAATGCGTTCACTATGCTGTTTGTAGTAGCTTACCCGCATTCCTATTTTCCTATTCATTATTAAACCTACTCCTGCATTACCCCTATTTGATTTTGTGTTTATAACCCTGTAGTCACCTGACCAGAAGTCTTGTTCCTCCTGCCACCGAACCTCACTATTCCCACTATATCTAACTTTAACCTATCCATTTCCCTTTTTAAATTTTCTAACCTACCTGCCCGATTAAGGGATCTGACATTCCACGCTCCGATCCGTAGAATGCCAGTTTTCTTTCTCCTGATAACGACATCCTCCTGAGGTGTCCCCGCTCGGAGATCCGAATGGGGGACTATTTTACCTCCGGAATATTTTACCCAAGAGGATGCCATCATCATTTAATCATACAGTAAAGCTGCATGTCCTCGGGAAAAATTACGGCTGTAGTTTCCCCTTGCTTTCAGCCGTTCGCAGTAACAGCACAGCAAGGCCGTTTTGGTTAATTTTGCAAGGCCAGATCAGTCAATCATCCAGACTGTTGCCCCTGCAACTACTGAAAAGGCTGCTGCCCCTCTTCAGGAACCACACGTTTGTCTGGCCTCTCAACAGATACCCCTCCGTTGTGGTTGCACCTACGGTACGGCCATCTGTATCGCTGAGGCACGCAAGCCTCCCCACCAACGGCAAGGTCCATGGTTCATGGGGGGAGGGTCTTCTGTTATGTTCCTATATTATAAGCATACAGTTCCGTTGAGTGACGGATCTGGCTGTTGCTAGTAGTTCACAGAGATCAGTAACGGTACAGTGGGCTGAATCATGGCTGAATAATGGTTGACTGTTGTGTCGTGTTGACAGAGCTGGTTGTTGCGCTGCGTTGGTAGTCGATAATTCACATCAATCGATACCATCGTCTCAAAGGACAGAGGTTGTAATCTAATCAAATCAACACAACAGCGTGGTCGGCTTTGAAACATCACTGTCACGCATTTCCCTGTGTTATGAAAAGATAGTGTGTAGTGGTGGTTGCGAATGCAGGGATTTCTTATGATCGAGTAGTGTACAAATGAGATTTGTTGTTGGTAACGACGTTAGAAATAAGCAATGTGGTTCTCTTTGTTATCTTCTAATAGTGGTGTGTTTCATGGCATTGTTTATGTTTGGTTTCTTCCCGACATCATACGTGCAGTCCCGTAAGGCGACAAAAGATGATATTCCTTATTTTGTTGGCAATACTAGGTGCGTAAATATAGAACAGCTTTAATGAATATTGCGTGATCGTTTGTGTCTTGAAATTCTAGGCTATAGATTCGTAAATATTACATATTAAAGGCATCGAAAAAATTTCCTCTCTCATAGATCTGATTGTTATTAGAATCTAATAACTATAGAACTAAATGTGCCGTAGTATTCAGAAAATGCGTTTCTGTTGTAGGGTGAATGCAAGCGCTTTGTACAAACCGCTTGTAAAGAAATTGATAATAATCATAATAGATGCCTTAAGAGTGGACTTTGTTGAAGGGGAAACTGGGCTGAGAAACATGCCTTACACCGCATCTTTGATTAAAGAAAGTGCGGCATGCCAGTACGTAGGAAGAGTTAGCCCACCCACAGTAACAATGCCAAGGATTAAGGTATGTTGATTAAAAGTAGAGGCACAAGTATTTGTGAATCTGTTGGCTTCCAAAAGTATTCCATCTATTTTACCATAATCAAACCAACATATACCAATGAACAGAGACTTTTAGAAATGGAATGAAGTCCGGGCTAAAGGAAGTATATGTTTGTGCATATTTTCACCTCTCTGTTCACTTTGAAAGGACATGTTATGTATGTCTACAATCCTAAATAAATAATTCATTTGTCCATAGATCATAAATAAGTTATATATTAGTGTTATCAAGAAAGCAATTACCTACTTCATGTAAAGACCTTAAAGATAAAGAGGAGGTTAAATATATAGAGAGATGTTTATTGTATTGTCATTTATTTTCTACTCGATTACTTATTATTGGTGTATTGCAGTTGCGTACTGCTGTTCTTTGATCAGTGAGTTTTAGCCATTTGTGATAACCGGCTGACAGTCTGTCAGTCATGGACTAGGAGTCCAGCAATGAGCGACATGCGGTACTAAGGGGAAAATGGGTGGCAATGAGGTCAGAGCTGTAGGGATGGTGTTACATATGTGATGTAGTTATAAAATGTAAGTGACTACTGGAATGACTCACAAGAACAGCCTTGGCAAATATATTATTTTCTACAGTTTATGTCTCAATTTTGTCATGTTGCAATTCAGTACTCTTCACAGTGACTCTTAGCAGTATTAATATTGTTAGCATTGTGCACATAGACTTCTTTAGTACTGAGCTTCCCAAACTTCATGTTATTTTGGTCTCTACCCGATGACTGGCAGTTGGTTTTATGCGTTGAGTGCCACATTCATGGCTCATCTCCATTTGTGATACAACTAAAAAATTGCTAATACCTTCAACATTTTTTATGTGTGTAAGCCAAATTTATCATCCCTCTGCCTTAATTTTCTTTTTTAATGTAACTAATATTTGTAGCCAACTAACATTTTGTGATACCTGAAACGGACAGCCTCAGTTTTGTCCAGAATTGTATAAAATTAAATGTCTTTATGACTATTGTTAAGTGACACAGAATAACAATACAATACTCAACTACAATGATCACAATTTCAGAATAGGTGAACAGTGGACTGTCGGTTCACTATTTCTCAAGAAGTTTCAAGTGTAATATGGAACATAAGAGGAGCTGAATATGAGTAAAAGTTTTTCTTTATAATAGTATAACTGATGCCAAAGTAATGTCTATCGCTGGGATTTCCCCAGTAGCATCACAACAGACAGTGACATTTGCATGTATTGATTCTGAAATGTCACCTACATGTACGTCACATGTCTAGATAGTTATCTGCTCTTGCACTGTTGTTGCTCTGACTTGTCAGGTTTCAAGACATTAGTCTGTGAGCCATAATATTTTCATTAAGAGTCCTACCACACTGGGATGCCACAGCAGGTCTGATGGCAGAGATGCCAAACTGAATGCCATTGAGCCTGTCGCACCAGGTAGCTAACTGAGTGTGGCGTGTCTGCCAGCAGAACAGCAGCCACAAGCCCTGTTGGTGCTGCCAGTTGAAGACGACGTCTTACGGTTGCTCCCACACCAGGAGGTCAGCAGACTTGCCAAGTGCTACCTGCGACTTAGCTTTTTCCACCCATGTGAGCACTGTGGATAGATTTGACACCAAGTATTTTATCTGCAAGATTCAGGTGGGATTAACAATTTGGGATACTCTATCTCTGAGCTATTCAAACCACAACCTGGGGGGAAAGGCTTTGGGTAATTATAAGTGCAATGAATGAAGCCCAACTCAAAGAATAAGCCTCTCCACTTTACAATCACATTGAAAATACTTAGAACAGCACACTTACTGGACTCAGATCTGTTGCAAATCATGGAAATTATCAATCCGCAGTTTCCTCACAGTCTGTCCCTGATGCAACACTCCAATCACAAGAACTTTACATCACAGACAGCCCATTTTACTACCCAGGATATGGGTTTTCCTCTAAACTTCTGGACTGAAACAGCACAACTATGTGTCCTGCTGCAGCAAGTGACGCTAATGGTCCGATACATCAGACATGGTAGAATTATTTTAAGATGTAAGAGTTGTAAACAAAAGGGACAGTTTTCCTACTTTTTGTGTAAAACATTTGTAAATCGAATTTCAATTTATAATAATACACTTTTCAAATAAAAACTAAAACATCATGCCTATGTGTACTATAAATTTACATCTAGAGCTGTAAATGTCACTGCAGTTTACAAATATTAGCTACAAAGGAGACAGGTGGAAAATCATTTCATCTCATGAACCTCACCAACTTGAAATTCTCACAAATTTTTTAAGTCGTCATACAGTGTGTGAAATAACCCATTCGTCACGGTCAGCAGTGAAGTAATGTACCTGGAACTCCTTCTCCTGCATTCTCTTTTTATTTTGAACTAGCACAGGTAATTACTACCTTTCTGCAACACAGGAGATCAACAGTGCATATTTCATCAGTGCAATTCCTTGTGGCCCCTATGCAGTCCGCATTTGAACTTGTCGCTCTGAATAATGGCGGACATTTTCTTCATATCCAGGATTCCTCAGAATAATATTCCTTAGTTTAGTGATGCACACTGTACCCACTGAACTAGGTGTTTCCACCAGATACATTTGCAACTCAGAAAACAAGTCTACACCTGCATCTTTCAGTGATAGAAATGTGGACCCTAGATGTTGTAATGCATCAAGTATAAAAGGCGTTCGAAAAGAAATGAGCCGGAGTCTGGAATGCACAAATTAGTGACTGTAGGGTAATATCGTGGTGTGTGTAACGAGGTGTGGTTCCAACCAGAGTGTGGAAGTTCAGAGCCCATTGATAGAGGGAATGCATGCACATCACGTGACTATACAGAGCTATGATATGGAGATGTCAACAGAAGTGCAAAGAGGTGTTGTTCGTTCTCTGACAGCAGGAGGAGTAGGAGGAACGAACATTCAGTGATGAATGTCACAAGTGTACAGCAAACACTGCATGTCCCTTGCAAGGGTCAAGGCGTTGCACAAGCGCTTCATGGAAGCACAGGTGTCGTTAGCCAATGATGCATGGTCTGGAGCACCACCCTGAGTTACCGATGACATCGTCCGGCTGGTGGATGCTCTCTTTACGCAGGATCGCCGAGTGACAGTGAAAGCTGTAGCTGCCGTGGTCGGATTGAGCATTGGAAGTGTTCACACCATCATGAAGGAACGACTATACATGTGCAAAGTGTGTGCCCAATGGGTGCCCCCACAGTCTTCAACCACACCAGGAAGCATGTCGAATGACCCACTGTCTTGCTCATCTGCAGCGCTATGATCGGGAAGGGAATGCGTTCCTGGCACGACTGGTGGCTGGAGATGAGTCATGGTGTCATCACTTTGAACCAGTGTCAAAACGACAAAGTCTTCAGTGCAAGCATCCAGGGTCACCACCTCAAGGAAAGGGGGGGGGGGGGGGACACCAAGGCTGTCCACATGAGCTCAGGAAAGGTTATGCTGATGTTTTTCTACTATGACCAAGATTGCTCCCAGGCGATTTTACCATGGGACCATTCTGCTCCATGAGAATGTGAGGCCTCATATGGCCAACACAGTCATGGCACTCCTGCTGAAATTCAAATGGGAGGTTCTTGGCCACCCTCCATACAGTCCAGACTTCTCTCCCTGGGATTACACCATTTTTGGTCCCTTTAAAAAGGCTCTGAGGGACAAATGATTCACATCAGATGACGACGTCCAGCTGTACATGTGGAACTGGTTAAAATTGCAGCCCTGGGAATTTTCCACCACCTTGTGTCACAGTGGGACAAGCGTCTCAACAGTCAGGGTCAATACTTCCAACATATAGGTGCTGGTTTCTGTAATTATGCTTCCGGCTCGTTTCTTTTTGAATGCCCAGCACCCCTTGTATATGCTGGAAATGAGCTCTTAAAAATGACAAGGATTCAATAATCTTGTTATTCTTAAGATTTGTCTTAGCTTTTTTGATACAAGCTGATTCACTAGAGTTGAGTGTGTATATTACCTCTGACTTTTTGGTAGTGTTCATTGTAATATAAAGCTGCCAGGAGTCGGGTGCACCAACATGTAAGTATGGGTTCAGGTGAGAAGAGAATGTTTGGAGCTATTTCCTCAGTTAGGAGTTTTGAGAAATACTTTTAAGAGAGGAAATAATACCGTTAACCTCAGCACAATTATTTCTCACTTTCTTTGTGAGAAGATGAAGGATATTGGTAAGGCAGGTGCAATGGATCACACTGGGATATAATTCTTTCAGTGCTGCTCCAATTTTAATGTATAGGTAGCACAGTCTGTCACCAATGGCAAAAATTTCTCATTCCAATCATCTCCAGGCCATAGAATGCGTATGGCATTCCTGATGGTGCAGGCTTTGTCTTTTCCAATTCTTAACACAGGAATCTGTGGGATTTTCCTGGTGTCACGGAATCTAATTTCCCCATTGCAACATTAGCTATAAATCTACCACAGGTGTTAGTGGTCTTGTTGACTTAATGCCAATTTCAGTGCTCATCAATATCTGTTTTAATATCAGCAATAGCCTTCTCATATACTTGTTGCAAATAATTTTTGTGCAATGTCGATTCGTCTGGAATACTGCAGCCGCTGATATTCTACAGGAAGCCCTTAAATTTAGTTTTCTGTAGTGTATTCCAAGGCACATTAGCCAACACTAAATCATCAGACATGTGTGGAGTAAAGCTGCCCACTGCACTGCTTGTCATAGACGAAAATGATGATTGAATCTGTTGTTTGTTCTCTCTAGTGACACTTTTACTATGAGTCACAGAATCATTGTGTTGAAGGTAAAATGACTTTTTATTGTGACTTACCTAAAATTAAAACAAACAAACAAAGACTAAGAAGATGGTAGTAACAAAATAATAAGAATGTGATCATGTAAAATTTAAACTGTAATTGAATCAAATATCCATGTCGGTAAACTAATTTTAAATTCCAATTTGAAAATCCATGGAAAGAAGGCAAGCAGGAAGATTAGCAGATAATGGAAATGGTATAAAAGAACTTCTGTTTACTTACTTTTTTACAGGCTTCGTAAAAAATGACGCTGCCATCAGTCATGAAATTGGAGTCTTCAGCTTAGGCATGACAGTTTCATTTAGAGCACACTACTCAATGCGAGCCAACCCACCACGCAACTTTACTGCGTAACTACAAAACTAGACTGATTTAAGTGTCACCGATTTGTTCCTTTAGTACACCTCCCTATTGTAGGATGGCACTTAAGTAAGGGCTGGCTGGGTTTGTGCCAATGTGGTGGCATGTGGAAATGTCAAAATGAATGCACAGTGTTGGTTACAGTGCGACCTGTATTTCTTATACCTTCCAAACTACCAAAATAGTAGACTCTGGTGTCACTTATAGAGCAGCATGCTGACACATTATCATGTTATAAATATAAGTGACAGTGTGGTATACATATTCTTGATTTCAGTGCAGTGTATAAATTTATTATGTCTCTTCTTAAAGTGCGAGAGTCGACATTGTTGATTTTCCTTAGTATTAATTTTTTGTGATTGTGTTGTTTAGCCCTTTTAAGGCCTTTTTAGGTTCTATAATGTTAAAACCTACCAATCTGGGCTCTGGAAATGAGCATCGATGAAAAGTGCATACCAAAATTAGCTCTTTATTGTACCACTTCAGGAAGGTGCACTATGGGATATTTTTTTTAAAAAAACTATTGAGATTATGTTTGTAGAACCTGTTACTGGTTGTTAATGACTGATTGTGTAAATACATCTTACACAACATGACAATGGTAGTATATTTAAGAATTTATGGCCCCTTTCAGGCTAATGAAATAATAGTAATAATAATAATAATAATAATAATAATAATAATAATATGATGATGATGATTATAGCAGGTAAGTGTCCTGTAAACACAATAAAACTTGGCACTTTTCTGGGAGTGAAGGAATCTGTGAAAAGAGGATGAGTTCAGGTTTCTGTGAATCCACCCGTGGCCATTTTTAGCTACTAAATAATACGATATGCTGTAACATTGTAGTAAGCACTGTGAAATGCAGTGTTGATTCCAGTGTACTGCCTGCCACACAAGAAAGAGATGGGGCTTGTTGTTTAAATGGAGAAGAGCAGGCCAAGATAGAAAATTGTTTGGTGTTATGAATAATAGTTCACCTCCACAACTGAGTGGTCAGCATATCTGACTACCACATCCAGAACCCATGTGCAATTCCTGGCATCACCAGTGATTATTTCTGGGTGTGAGTACTGGAGTAGTGTCCTTTCAACATCATGATGTCAATTGAGGAGCTACTTGAATGGGAAGTTGTGGCTCCAAAGTCTGGAAAGCCATCAATGGCTTGGAGAGCTGTGTGATGTCACGCCGTACTGTATTCAAATGAGGTCTTTGTTGAAACATCACAGATATGTTAATTAATTGTTGCATTCACAGAGCGTGCTGTAAAGAATAATAATTCCACTTTCTGCCAGCAGGCAAAAATATTATGCTATAAGCAGTTGGAATGTGAAATTTTTCCCGTTTTGATGTCAGTATACTGTTGCTTGGTGACGTGTTTTTGATTTCCTTTGTGTAGTGACTGTTGGTGCAAAGGGCTAAGAATGTTGAAGTTTTCCATGTGAAACACAATGACTATTGAGAAGAAAGACTGTGCACTGGCGGTAATGTTGCTTTATCAGGTTGGCAGCAGTAACAGTGCTGTATTGCAGGAACGCCGCCAACAGGCACAGCTATGGAGACCCCCATGTCAATAAATGGGCTAAAGAATATGACCTATAAATGTGGAAAAACAGGTGAATTAGGTGGTGGGGCACAGAGAGGGCCAGCCTCATTCCTTTGGCAGATGTGGGTAAAGTTGCTGTAACTATAGCTGACCATGCAGCACACACCTGAAATTCTGCAACCAGTGCTCGAGCTGTGTCATGGGAATTCTTTTCACCCTGCTCAAGAGTTCAAAAGATTTTGCAGTGCATTTTACACTGATATCTCTATAAGATTCAAAATGTGCACCAAATGAAACTCCAAGATAGGCTGCAGTGGCATGACTTTGCCCGTCGCTCTTTTTTATGCATGGGAATGAATGGCACATTTTACTCTGCACGGTGCTGTGAATGTGCAGGACTGTCACGTATTGGGTTTTGCTCTGCCATATGCTGTGCAGCAACATCCATTGCAGTCAGTTAACATGACTGTGTGGTGTGGTTTCACAAGCTCCTTCATTCGCGATTAGTTTTTCTTCGAGGAGATGACACCTCACTGGTCTGTTATAAGTACAGTGACATCTCACATTATAAGGCCCTTTTTGTGGAACATGTGATTCCAGCTTTGTGAGAATGCAAGTATGTCCACATGACTATTTTTGTGCAGGATTGTGTGGTAACATGTCACTTGCCATATGAAAGGTTTGCTTCAAGAAACCTTTGCTACCAACCACATCATCTCTAGGCAGTTTCAAGATGTATGGCCTTCAAGATACTCTTGACTGCAATCCTTGTGACTTATGGTTAAGGCTGTACCTGAAAGATCATGTCGCCCAGGGATGTATCTGGACTCTTCCTAATCTGAAGGATAATATATGATGACATATCACTCTGATTACAGCAGGTATGCAGCGAGCAACTGTCGACCATACTATGTTATCGATGCAGCATAACCTAATAAATATGCTAGAACCAGCGTTGTTATGTGTTTGATTGTTTCTTTCCTTTTTGTGTAGCCACATCACATTCTTACTGCTTATTGCGTCATTTTTTCATCTAGTGGCATATAGTGGAATTATTACCATTTTTTTCCCCAGCATACGCTGCGAGTACACTACGATGTTTAAGCATCCTGTGTTAACCTGACACAGTATTGAATAAAACAAGAAAAAATAACAATGTACATTAATGGTGCTCTATCTTGAAAAACATTCAGAATAGGAAACAAGTGCATACAAAGGCTTTTTTATTTATTTATTTATTTTTTTTTTTCAATTGATCATTCCTGTCATATCCCTGAATATTGACCATTCCTCTGTATGTACATATGAGGAAAAAATGTTTTTTTATGAGTAATAATTAAGTTTGCATTAGTATTAGAGGAGAAAGCTTGTAAGGGCAGACAAAACTGGAGAAATCTGAAAGAAAAGAATGCTATGCAGAGATGTAGAGAATAATACGTGGTAGGAATTAATGTATGATGTCATCACCAGTTATAAGACTGGTGTCAGTAAAAAAAAAAATAAAAAAAAAATGCTACAACAAAACAGGAATGTAAGCGGTACAAATACAATTATTATTGATATGCAAAAAGTAAAATTGTTGACATTTAGTTGAGCAGTTTACTTTTGCAATATTCTTTGAGAATTGTAATTGTTTTTCTATAGCTCCAAATTTTGCTGCGTAATTTTATCAATTTGCTCATGTAGAATGCACTAATATGGAATGTCTGGCATTACTTCACAAAGACTGGATTCTGAACCGAAAAACCAGTTGTCTGTTACAATTAGAAATGCCGAAGATGCAGCACAAAGCAAAGAATGCAGACTTACTAAAATACAGAAAGTAACTATCAGTCGCAAAGTGGTTGAAGACAGTTTCACATCTGTAGCCATTGAAATATAACTGTTTAACTGTTTCTCTGGAATATATTAGTCTGGTCTGTATATAAAGCAACATTATGGGTCCAGCTCAGGATGGTAAAACTCTGTTTTTATCCCAAACAATCCATCTACAAACAAACCTGTAGTACAGCAATGGGCACCTGCATGGCACCATCCAATGCCAACCTATTCTTGGGCCAACTAGAGGAATTATTCCTAACCACCCAGAATCTCAAACTCCTCACATGGTTCAGATTCATTGACAACATCATCCAAAATCTCTATCTTCTACCCCATTCACTTCTCTCGGTCCTCTACCTGTGGCCATCACGTCTGTAGTGGTAAACAACCCCTCTACATATGTGCCAAGAAACAGATTTCTCACGTGTTGTATTTCTAGTCACTTAACGCATGCTGATAGTTTCCTTTGCTTTTAAAGGATTAGATCATGATGAATTCATCTGACAGCGACAAACTGTTATTGGTGGTACTATTGGAATGTATTGTGATGGCTGCGAGAAAATGAGAGACTGAAATGACTTGAAATATGGTGAGGCAATTCATGGCTCTTTCATCACAATAATGCACCCACAAATTTTTTACTGTTGGTGCATGACTATTGCACAGAAAATGAAATCATTGTGCTGCCTCTTCCTCTGTACTTTCTAGAAGTGGAAATGGTGTTGGGAGACGTGTATGAATTATGGAGGAGACAATGCACAGTACGTAAAAGGTAGGCATAGAAAAAATTTGTGGAAAAAGTTCCAGAATTTTCTGAACAGACCTCGCCTATAACCACAATAAAACACATAAGAAAAAAAGAAAAAGAAAAAAAAACCTTGTTGAGAGTGCAGAGTGGAGTTCTGTAGTCTGGTGTGAAAGTCTTCAGGAACCTACCATCTAGAAACAATAAACTGAGAATCCTTATCACTTCGTTAGAAAGTTTAAAACACACTTTGTTAACCACTCAAGATTACTTGATTGTCTAGATTTGTGAATAAAGGATTCGTCATAAAATGCAATCTTTCACAGCTGGTATTTACATCTTGGATGATTTTTGTTTTATATGAATTCGGCCATGGTGCAGAGCATATTTCTCTGCCTAAATATTTTGTCTTCCAATGCTGGAAACATCATCAGAGGCTATAAAACTTAGATAGCAATTTCAAATTTAAAGAATCTTATTGAGCCCATCTGTTTTTATATTTTAAAGCTGTTCAAAAAATTGGATGACCGGGCTAAAATAATTTATGAACTACAGTACTTGGTGGATGAGCTCAATCATTTAAGAACCAGTTCCAGGAGAAACAGTGACTCTGAAAAAGAGATAAATAGTGCACTACATCCCAAAAGGTCAGGAACTTCTAGTGCAAAAGAATGGACCAAAGAGAGAGTTTTCCTCTTTCATAAAAACTGTCACAGATTGCATCAGTAGAATACTAAGTAGATGCAGTGTTGACACAGTGTGTATATGCACAAGAAATGTATGCAAATCTTTGAACGCTGCAGAGGACCTAGAAAGCTGCTTGCAACAGCAATTGTCATCAGGGGAACTCTAATAAACTGGTTGTAGTAGCTCAGCCCTGAGACCAGGAAGCCACCAAATTTGTGTCTTCGATACTATGATTTTATCAATATCCAATTGTTACTATGCTAGAATCTACAGAGAGGCAATAGAAATTCAAAAGCACAAAAAACTTGAACAGAAGAGGAGGAGGATTGAAGTTAGATAAGCTGTGAGCCCAAGTGCCAAAGGAAGAGATCACACTACACACATTCTTCTGTGGCAGGCCAGTATAGAGGTGTGTGCAGAAACAGCTAAGTGAAAAAATCCATGCAATATGCATGTTTTGTGTATATGTAAAAGCTGACTTTATAATTTTCCTTTGTGTGAGAGGGTGTGTATTTGCATTTGAAGTTCTAGGTTTGTATCTCTTACTGATTACATTGCTTCTGCATACTCTTTCATTGATTGTATCAGTATCTATTTATATTGTGAAATTTTGAACATTCACGAGTGTTGTGATGAACTTTTACTGTTATCATCAATTTTAAGCCTAAGTTTAATTGTGCTCTTTTAAAATTTTGGATAACAGGAGGTCTGTCATTCTTCAAAACAATTTTTCTCTAATTTCATTCTATAAGTAAGTGAGAAGTAAGTTATTTTTGAGAATTTTCGGACGGTTTCAAAACAGACAGTTGAAAGTGTTTTGGATATGTAACCTATCGCACAGCAAATTAGCATTTGTGATTCACAGTTACTGCCAAAGAGTATATCACCTGAATTACTTTGTATATCAATGCAAATAAATGTGCATTTTTGAGAATTTCCAAAGCTGCTATTGTCCTTTGCATAATCTAAAAGTAATTTGTAGTAAATTGGCGTTCATAATTTAGTTACTGTAGCAGATATTCTAAATAATATATTGTGTTACATCAAGTTTTCACTTAAAGAGGAGTAGCCCTACATATTATTTACATTCATTGTAAATTAACTCTATTTTCGAGTTTGCTAACAACTACAATTAATCCCAAAACATTTTGGGAAACAAGTAATTTTTGCCATAGGTTTTTGTGTTTCCTGAATAGAAATCTTGTTTTGTGTATTTGTTTCAATTCTTACAGCAAATTAGCACTTTTTATCTCAACAGATTAAAAGATAATCAATGGGCTTGATTTAAAGTTATTTATTCACTGCCCTGTAATACACTGCAGTAGCTATAATGCAGCCCCACCCTGAATGCTGTTCTCAAACGTGGGATGAGTGGTTTCATAAGCAGCTGGAAATCACCTTGACTACAGTCAAATGATTGGCAACTGCTGCAAACCGGTGTGTTGTAAGAGCTTCCGAGAGTCGTGTACCAGTGAAGGCGGTACAGATGTCTCAAGAACTATCCTTTCAGTTGTATCCCATCTCCTCAGCAGATAGTGCAGGATCTGTCATTACTTGTCCACTGGGGGTGGCATCTCAATGGTAGATCCAGGTGTCCGGTAAAGGATGGATGGGGACTAGGGACGACTTAGGGTGTTGTACTGATCTCCGTAACCAACAAATTTGAATTACCGTCTTTTTGCTGTAACTGAGCCACCGGGACTCATGTCACCTGTTCGAAGGAAACCTGTTCTGTCCAGTGTCAAAAGGAGGCAAACATAAAGGGGTAGGGGTCTATTTATTATCCACAGTTAAAACGTATTGTAAATGATGGTACCCCTTAGGGAAATGGCAAAAAGGACAGGAAAGGACACCAGGTGCACAATGCGTGTATACCTGGAGGGCTCATTTAACATGATGAAGAGGCTATTCCAGCAGCCATTGAGGTGAGGCAACATGGTGCAACCAACTGCAGATTGTGATGCACACTGGAACAAATGAAGCCTGTCATCTGGGCTCCAAGAACCCACTTGGGTCATTCCAATGACTGGCACAGAAGATTGAAAAACAAACCTTGTGCATGGAGTTTCTACTAAGCTCACAATTTTTATCATTGTCCTCAGAACTGATTGTGGTCCTTTGGTTTTGAGTAGAGTGGAAAGATTGAACCAGATACTTCAAAGGCTCTGTGACAGGCTAGCCTGAGACTTCCTGGGCTGATGCTATAGGCCAGAGAACTGCAGGGTCCCCCTAATTGGGTCAGGTGTATACTACTTATCAGAGGCTGTTACTCAGGTAGCTGACTCTGTGCGGTATGCACACAAGAGTGTTTTTAGATTAGATGACTCCGCAGCCACCCAGGTAACGATACTTGTAAGAAACCCAGAAGTATCAGTGCAAGACCAGAAGAAATACTTGCCATTGGTGAGAGCATTAAATTCCTAATAGTTAAGTGCTGAAGCATTTCCAACAAAATGCCAAGAGTTTGAAGTGCTCCTGAAAAACAGTGAAGCTCACATAAATTTAGGCACAGAAAGGTGGTTGAAATCTGAGATTGATTGCAGTGGAATTTTTGGAGAAAATTGGAGTGTATATCAAAGGCATAGACCATTAGGAAATGGAAGTGATTTATTTGTCGCAGTAAGTAACCAAGAATCTCAAATCCACAGAGATGAAAATTGAAGTTGCGTGTGAGATTGTTTGGGGTAGACTCAATATCAGGGGGTGGGCATAAAATGAGGACTGGATCCTTGTATCGCCCATCAGACTCATCTGTTAATGTACCGATATCTTTAGAGAAAACCTCAGTTCACTTGTGCAAATTCTGCAGTCATAGTGTAATCCACATTGGAGACTTTAATTATCCAACAATCAATTGGAAAAATTACAGTTTTGTTAATGGTGGGATTGACAAGAAATCCCGTGAAACGTTACTAAATGCCTTTGCTGAGAACTACCTAGAATAGATAGTTATGAACCCCACTCATGATGAAAATATATTGGATCTGTTGGCAATAAATAAACCTGACCTCTTTGAGGATGTCCACATCGAAACTGATATCAGTGACCATGACACAGTTGTGGCAACAATGATTACCAAAGTAGAAAGGACAACGAAAACAACCAGAAAGATATATATGTTCTGTAAACTAGATAAAATGTCAGTAGTGTCTTACATCAGTGAGGAACTTGAAACTTTCAGCACTGGACAGGAGCAAGTACAGGAACTATGGTTCAAGTTCAAGAAAAGTTGACCTGCTCTGGATAGATATGAATCCAGGAGAGCAGTTCATAATGGGAGGGACCCTCCCAGTCACTTCAAAAGAAACAGTGGTTACTACGTAATAGGTTAAAACAAAGCATAGGGCTATAGATAGAGAGATGCTGAATGAAACATGTTTGGCTGTCATAGAGACCAATGCGTTTCACAAAACCCAAAGAAACTATGATCATATGTAAAGGCTGTTAGTGGAACCAAAGTTAGTGTCGAGTCCCTAATGAATGAGACAGGAATTGAAATTGAGGTTAGCAAAGCAAAAACTGAAATGCTTTACTCTGTTTTCAAATGCCCCATTTTTATCCTTGTACCATTGAAAATATGGTTGAAACAAGTGTTACTGACCTTGGTGTTGAGAAACAGAAGTTATTAAAATTGAACAAAGCTCCAGGGCCCAATGGAATCCCTATCAATACCACACCTACACTTATTGACAAAAGTAAAATATTGTGCGGTATCGAGTCATCGTCAGATATAGAAGTAACTTGTGGTGTGCTCCAGGAAAGTGTGTTGGGACCCTCGCTGTTCATACTGTATATCAGTGTCTTTGCAGACAATATTAATAGTAGCCTCAGACATTTTGCAGATGATGCAGTTGTGTGTGATGAAGTACTGTCTGAAAGAAGGTGCATAAATATTCAGTCTTATCTTGATAAGATTTCGAAGTGGTGCAGAAGATTGGCAACTTGCCATAAATAGTTAGAAATATAAAATTGTGTACTTCATGTAATGAAAGACATAGTATCGTATGGCTATAATATCAGTGAGTCACTGTTGGAATTAGCCAACTCGTACAAATACCTGGGTGTAACACTTGATAGGGATATGAAATGGCATGATAACAAAGTTGTGGATGAAGCAGGTGGTTGACTTCTGTTTACTTGTAGAATATTGAAGAAGTGCAATCATTCTACAAAGAAGATTGCTTACAAGTCCTCCTATTAATGGTTCTATAGTATTGCTTAAGTTTGTGGTACTCCTACCAGATAGGACAAGCAGGGGATATTGAACATATACTGAGAAGGGCAGCATGAATGGTCAGTCACAGGTTTGTTTGATCCATGTGAGTGTCACGGAGATACTGAAGGAACTGAACTGTAAGACTCTTGAAGATAGACATAAACTAGCCCAAGAAAGTCTAATAACAAAGTTTCAAGAACTGGTTTTAAATAATGAGTTCTAGGAATATACCATAACCCGATATGTATCACTCACATAGGAATCATGAGGATAATATTAGAACAGTTACTACACACACAGAGGCTTGCAAACAGTAATTCTTCCCACGTTACATATGTAAATGGAACGGGGAGAAACCCTAGTAACTGATAAAGTGGGATGTGTCTTCTGCCATGCACCTCACGGTGCTTTGCAGAGTATAGATGTCAATGTAAATTACACAATCTTAGTATGATTGTGATCTTAGGTATTGCCCTGATGAATGTCACATTCATCTCTGAGTAACTATTGCGACCTACATCCTTATGAATCTGCTTACTGTATTCATCTCTTGGTATCTCCCTAAGATTTTTATCCCCGATGCTTCCCTCCAGTACTAAATTGTTGATCCCTTGATTTCTCAGTATGTGTCCTACTGCCTAATCCGTTCTTCCAATCTGGTTTTGCCACAAATTTTTCTCTTCAGTTCTGTTCAGTACCTCCTCATTAATTACGTGATCAACCCATCTAATCTTCAGCATTCTTCTGTAACACCACATTTCAAAATCTTCTATCCTCTTCCTGTCTTAACTGTTTCTCATCCATGTTTCACTTCAATTGATGGCTACACTCCATACAAATACTTTGGGAAGACTCTTAAGTCTATACATAATGTTAACAAATTTCTCTTCTTCAGGAACACTTTTCTTGCCATTGCCAGTCTACATTTTACATCCTGTCTACTTTGACCATCATCAGTTATTTTGCTGCCCAAATAGCAGAACTCATCTACTGCCTTAAGTGCCTCATTTCCTAATCTAATGTTCTCAACATCACCTGATTTGATTCAACTAAATTCCATTATGGTACACACCTAATTATGGCCCTGTCACAAATGTCAATATGGCTATATGGATTTTAAGCTAGCAATATGAAATTAAAAACCTGGAGTGAGTGCAAATAGTTTATAAAATTATGTGAGAGAAATTCTGGTCTGGAATTATTTTCAGGGGGTGAAATATCTATACTACTGATAGGCATGTATAAAAATATTTGATACTACTCTAGCTTTAAAACCAGTATTTGCTTCTTCAAGGAGGAGAGAAGGAATAGGTTGGCGAATGTTCAAAATTAAGAGCATATCACTCAGCTTTTCGGGCATACTGATATGATGCCTAATGAAGATAAGTACTAACCATCAATTCTGTCTCAGTGTCTTTTTTTTTTTTTTTTTCAAGTAGATGTTCCTTTTAATGTAAATAGATCAAGGTAGTTTAATGACAGATAATTATTTATTGCAGTTCCTAACAGCTCCTCCCTTTGCTAATATGTACTTTGACTTGTTCCACATCGATAAACATTCTCTTTCATGTTGTGAGTTACAGAAAACAGTGAATGAATGAAAATAAATAATAATAATAATAATAATAATAATGTAATACTCAGTATACTTTTGGAAGGCAGCCCAAAAGACACTAAGAAAGCATTTATGTAGAACCCATGAAAGTTTTCTGCAAAGAATCAACAATTATTGTATGTATGACTTAGTAAATGTTGACGTCAACCACATATGAATGAAAGTATGTTCTATATTGCAGGCTCTTACAACAGGTTCAGTGCCCAACTTCATCGATGTTATCCTCAATTTTGGCAGTAGTGCTGTTACTGATGATAACCTATTACATCAGGCAGTCAGCAATGGACTGAAGATTGTCTTCTATGGTGATGACACTTGGCTGAAACTTTACCCAGACAAATTTGTAAGAAGTGAGGGAACTTCATCGTTTTTTGTATCTGATTTCTGGGAGGTAAGTGGTTTCTGCAAATGTGTGTGTGTAGCATGTATTCAAATAGTGTGCAATCAGTAATTTAATAATCTATTCTTGAAGGTTGATAGCAATGTTACGCGTAACTTACCATCTGAACTGAATTCCGATGACTGGAGTATAATGGTACTCCATTATTTGGGCTTAGATCACATTGGACATGTTGAGGGACCAGAAAGCCATCATATAAGAACAAAACTTAATGAAATGGACAGTGTTGTACAAAAAATACATGAACAGTTTGTTGTCAAGGTATGAGCAGTAATATTTTTTCAACTTCTGTTCTCCAGATCATGGAAGAAATATGTACTATACAACCTGAAATTGCTCCATTTGTCTGGAATTTGCAGTTGTGTTTTAGAATACCAATGGAGGAAAACCATCTCTTATGGTCATCTGTGGAGATCATGGAATGAAAGATTCTGGTGGTCATGGTGGTGCATCGCAACCTGAAATAACAGTACCAATTATTGCTGTGGGGCAGAGCTGTGTACAGAGATATTCCAGGTAAAGCACTCATTAAACGCATCTTTTTAATTTTCTTATCTTTGTAAATACTAAACTAGATGATTTTTTTTATGTTTATTAACGGGAAAAAGAAGTGCATACTCAGAACCTTGTGATATCTATGTTACGTACGCTGAGAGGAAAAACAAAATCGCAACACCAAGGAAGAGTTGTACGACAAATGAAAGTTGGTAGGCCTGTTTCCAGATCTGAAAGATGATGTCTATTCAAATTTCCCACCAATCACATGAGAGTGGCACCAGTAGCACCGCTATGAGTATGCAAATGAGGTTTGCTTTAAATACATACCGTAGTAGGTGTGAACATTAATGACCTTTGAGATTGGACGTGTTGAGTTGATGTTAGTCAAGAATGTTTTTAAGCCGACAAAGGTGCCATTATCAGCACCTTACTGAGTTTGAAGAAGGTTGTGTAATAAGGCTATGAGAAGCTGAATGTTCCTTCTGCGACATTGCAGGAATGTGACCACTGAACACTGTTGCTCACAGCAGTGGTCATGAGAATGTGCGTTCACAAGAAGACCGAGCTCTGGACAGCCATGTGCCACAACTGAGATGGACGACAATTGTGTGTTCGCCATATAGCTTTGTTGCATGGTATTTCATCTGCAGCAGCTACCAGAGCAGCATTTGCCACCACAGTGACTTAATGAACTACTAAAAATCAGTTACTTCAAGGATAGCTCCGAGCCAGAAGCCATGTAGCTTGCATGCTGTTGACAAGAAGCCACCACCATTTGCAACTTTGGTGATGTCAGGCAAGAGCTCGTTGGAGGGCAGATGGAGGTCTGTTATGTTTGCTGATGAAAGCTGGTTCTGCCTTGGTACCAGTGATGCCTGTGTGTTGGTTAGAAAGAGGCCAGTTGAGAGCCTGCAGCCAACTTGCCAATGTGCTGGACATAGTGAACCTACATCTGGAGTTATGGTCTGAGTTGCAATTTTGTATGACAGCAGGAGCCCTCTACGTTATCCCATGCATCTGACGGCAAATTTGTATGTAAATCTGGTGATTCGACCTGTTGTGCCACCGTTCATGAACAGCATTCTAGTGGGTGTTTACCAACAAAATAACGTTCAGCCACGTAATGCTGCCTAATATGCTCTACAGTGTGTCAACATGTTGCCTTGGTCTACTGTCACCAGATGTATCTCCAATTGAGCACATATGGGATGTTGGTAGTCAACGACTCCAGCGTCATACGTGAACAGTGTTAAACGTCCCTGTACTAACTGACCATGTGCAACAGGCATGGAACTCCATCACACAAACTGACATCCAGCACCTGAACAACACAATGCATACATGTTTGCAAGCTTGCATTGAACATTCTGGCAGTTACACAAGCCAATAATGTACTGGCATTTCACATTTTCAATAGCTTATCTCGAGTTTACGTTAACCTGTGATCTTGCAACATTAGTAACTTAAATATGTTATCGAGACCAATGTATTTCTGAAATTTCATTATTATACATTAATTATTTTTTGGTGTTGAAATTTTTTCTTGTCAGTGAATTTTAAAATCTGTTCTGAACATGAAAATAAATTCATTTTCAAAATAATCACATTGTCTGTCCTGAGAGCACCTAGTCATTGCAGTTGCATATATGCCCTGATGGTAGTTAGAGATGAGGTATGACAAATTGTACAGCTGTTAAAATATTTTAATTGAATAAAAGTGCCTCTGTGCATGCTGTTTGCACACTGCCACAAGATACTTCTAAATTTTATCCCTCTCTTAAGCTCTCACCATTTGGGAATGGCTGACTACGTATGTTATACTATTATTTAGTTGTACAGTATGTAACATGCAGATTGCTTCCAGTTAGAAGTTCATCACAGTGTCATCTACTTCTATAGCAGCAGATTTTTCATGTATATTGATGCCATGGAATCTTGGATATTCCTACTCTCTGTCCACTCTTGGATTATCTGAAAAACAAATGCTTGATATTTCTACTTCTTTAGGATTATAGAGTTTGTTTTTTCATATCCTTTCATTTCAGTGGACTGTATTGGTATGTTGTTTCTGTGATCTTCTTTGTACTTCATAAGTTAAATAAATTATTTTGTTTGCTGTGACTAAATTACAAGGGTGATTTGAAAAGTTCTCGGAATAGACAAAAAAGCACTTACATCACTGAAACTTTTTTTTATTTTTTCGTGTAGTCTCCTGTAGATTAATGCACTTGGTCCAACGATGTTCCAGTGCCTTGATCACATTTTCAAAATTAGTTTCTTCTAGGCCTGCAAAATAGTTGTCAACTCCGGCTGTCAATTCTTCATTTGAAGTGAATCTTCATCCACCAAGAAAAATATTCAGTTTTGGGAAGAGATGGAAGTCTTACGAAGCCTTATCAGGTGAATAAGGTGGGTGTGGCAACAATTCATACCTTAGTTCATGTAATTTTGCCATGGCGATGGCACATGTGTGCAGGTACGCATTGTCTTGATGGAAGCTGATTCTCTTCCTTGCTAAACGTGGCCTTTTCTTGTGTATCTTTTGTTGCAATTTGTCCAGGAGGTTAGCATAGTATTCTCCAGTAATTGTTTGCCCAGTGGGGAGAAAATCTACAAATAGAATCCCCTTCGCATCCCATGCCATGACCTTTCCTGCTGCAGGAATTGCCATTGCTTTCTTTGATGGCGGAGAATCAGCAAATTTCCACTACTTCGGCTTGTTTTGTCTCTGGGGTATAGTAGTGCATGCAAGTTTTATCAGTGGTCACAAACTGGTGCAAAAAAATCTTGTTTGTTTCTCCTAAAACAGGCCAAACATTGTTTCAATATGTCCTTTCTCATGTGTTTTTGATCCAGCATCAAGAGTTATGGCATCCATCTTGCAGATATTTTTTCAATTTGTAATTCTTCAGTTTAAATGTAATATGCCCTTTCAGATGACATGTGGCAAACATGAGCAATTTCACACACTTTCAATTGGCAGTCCTTCATGACCATTTTGTGCACTTTTGCAATGATTTCTGGAGTATTGACACATCTTGGCTGAATACTGCATGGGTCATCATCTAAGCTTTCCCAACCAAATTTAATTAATTTGTCCACTTGGCAACAGTTGAATATGAAGGAGCCGAGTCACCCAGTGTATTCTGGAAATTGGCATGAAAGTCCTTTGCTTTCATACCTTTCTTTACGAATCTTGCTTGAATCTTAATCCCCCCCCCCCTCCCCCCCATCTTCGCAAATCACTATGTGGCTGTTCGGCTTGCTTTATTTATCTCTTTGTTTGATGCCCTCGGTGTTGAGATGCTGTGGCTACACTGGCTAAAAAATAGGTTGTGGATTCCGACACTGGCTACTGTAAATAATGTAGCCAACAGATGCACAGTTGCATTTCACAGTACTTTACTTTCACTGTTCACAACCCCCTAATAATGCACAGTTATTTGCCAGTGCACTATTATTTCACTTTCAATCAGTCTCATTAATAGTTTTCAGGCGAACATCCACATAGTGATACAATAGTTTAGTGTTGGACATCTACGAGCAGTAAAAGCCTAATCACAAGGTTCACAGTTTTTGAAGAATAGAAAGATATGTTTGGAGCTGGCACTGTCATTGTTTTTACACACGGCCTATTTGTTTAGCACTTATTCCACAGTTAAGTTGAAGCATTATTGTTATTCTAACCAACACAGGTTTCTCGTCTAAAACTTGACCGTGGACTGACTATCTCAGGAACAAAAATTGGCCCCTTACATATCATCAAAATAATAGGCCCTGTACAATTAAATCTTAACTCGTTAAATTAACTGGGCACATAGAAAAATTCTGTCTTTTTAACAGTTTTTTCTTCAGCAAGGATGAAAGACGAATTATTTGTTTAAATGGTGAAATTAACCCATATCGTCATGTAAACACTACTTCGAGAAAACTGTTAATTACTTTTGAATTAATGAAGGGCTGGTTTTCCTATTATGTTTTCGAATAGAGCCACATAGATACTTTTAAGATTACTAGTATTTTGTCTTCCAAACGTTTATAATTAGTACAGAGTTTGTATTTGTTTACATATAAACAATAGAATTTAAGTTGCAAAACAATTACTGATTTCACCCTATAACAAAAGGTACTATCTAGGAATAGTCAAAATAAATTAGAAAATCAATTACTTACTTAAAACCAAGCACAAAATTAGATCTTGTGTTAAATTCTTTAAAACTGAGGACCAACCTTTCTCTTATATGAAAAAGCAGATTATATTCATGTATGTTAATGCTAATTAATTCAAAAATGAAAAAATGAAATTTAAGGGGGCAGATGGGGAAGTAAAAATATCTTAGCTCGCTTTGTCACAACTGCGCGGGAACAACAAGAGAGCTGCGTCACCGCCACAGCTCTCTTCAAAGAGCACTGATGTGGCATGTGTTTACAGGCAACAGTCCATTGAATATCACATGAAAAACTTGTTGCCCTTGCGCTGATCTCTCGTGGTGAATCCGAGAACTTTTCAAACCACCCTCGTAAGAATAACACTTTGAGGAAAAGGTCTATACTAAAACTTGATGGTGAAATGTAGATTCCCTGTGACTTGGTATTTGCTTTAAATTTTGGTAACTGTTTCAAAATTGTTCCACTTGACTGTACCAAGAAAGCCATGTACAACTTGAACAGCAATTTTTGTCAAAACTTAAATAGTGCAGAGGTTTCCCTAAAATTAGGTTCAGGTGTAATCTGATCTCATCCTGCAAAAAGTGGGTCAGAGGACAATAAAAGAATTCTCTTGAAGATCACTCATAATTTCTGATGTTGATGTTCTTAGTTTGATTATTGACTGAATTCTTTTTGAGTAATATTTTGAGTGTGCTACAGAATTCTTCCTTTTCTAGGTATACATCTGTTGTAAATTTATTGATTGCAGTAGCCTGAAGTTTTTGTAAATGTTTGTATGGAGGATAATTTAAAAAAAAAACAAAAAAAAAACTAAGATATACAGGGTGAAATGAGTGTAAGTGCTGAAAATTCTATAGTGGCTGAGGATGGTGTAAGGAACAAAATTACATCAGTATTTAGGTCATTTTCAGACTAATAATTGTAGCTATTACAAGTCACATGTTTTCAGGTTGGATAGTACCTCGATGTATGTGTGGCAAAAGCAAGCCATGTCTATTTTCCCCGAGGCAGCAGATCAAATATTGAAGTGTGGATTTATGAATGCAAAACAGATAATATGTAGTGACAGGCCTCATCCACATTGCAGCGCAGGTATGCCCATGCGGAAAACATCAGATTGTGAAGTTTGTGACATATTTGCGGGAAGACTGATGAGAAAAAAGCAACCACAACACTGATGTATCTACATATTAAGGTATCATGTATAAAAATATCTGCACTTATACTCATTACAACTGTATATCTGTGTAAGGAGAAACATAAAATGTGTCTAACCTCAAACCACTGACTTTGCTGGAATGAATGAATGAGGTTAGTTCATCTGACAACAAACCTAACCTAACATTTGCCAGTTGATTTTATAAGGGCTATCAAACAGGCTGTTTTGAAGCTTCCTGCGGATGTTTGTGAGGAGATTAGGAAAGAAGTACGTCGTGTTGACAAGGGCATGCTCGCCCAAGTGTAGTTTTGGGTGCGGTAGCGTTCATAGTAGGATATTAGAAACACACCATCAGGCAGTAAATGTAATTTATTTGTTACCTCTTATGTCAATTAATAGTTAAAGGTATGCCATTTACTAATGTGCAAGTCATTGTCCATTGCGTGAATTACTTTTTGAATATGACTTTGCACAACACATTCATCTAGGTGGCGTTGGAAGCTACCATAACTCAGCGTAAGTATTCCCTGGGTCATTGCTGATGGCAGCTCTGATGCAATCCTTCAACTCAGGAATGGTGGCACAACTTATTCGGAACACTTCTTGATTCAGGTAGCACCATAGGAAAAAGTCTGCACATGAAAGGTCAGATCAGCGAGGCGGCCAGGAAATGTCACCAAAATGGGAAAGTACTCTACTGGGAAATCTCTGTTGCAAGAAATCCATACAAATTCTGACTATATGCGAGGTCGCTCAGTCTTGTTGAAACCATAATTGTTCCACATCCACATCGACCATACCTAATTGGGGAAGAATGAAGTCTTGCAGCATCTTTAGGTAGCATTCTCTGGTGCACCACTGTCGTCCTCAAAGATGTAAGAGCCAATAATCCCAAAGGAAGCAACTCCACACCACACTGTGACACGAGAACTGTGCGAGGACTTGATGTGCAGTTCATGCAGGTTTACATCACTCCAATAACGCATATTCTGTTTATTCACTGAACCACATAACTCGAAATGAGCTTTATCTGACATCAGGATGGTGTGCAACATTTGTGGGTTTTGGCGAAGGAGATCACGCATGGTTAAACAGAATGTTTTGTGTGAAACCCTATCGCGAGGCCTAATTTCCTGAACAATCTGCAGCTTATATGGGTGAAAATGGAGATCTTTGTGCAACATTCTCCTGAATGAGCGATCAGACATGTGCACAGTTTGCACATGATGACAAGCAGATCTTTTTGGGCTACACAATATTGCGGCATGAACATTTTCCATTGCTTCTGGTGTCCGCACAGTTCTTTCACTTCTTCCCGGTTTGCCATTGCAGACAGAACCTGTTGTTCGAAATGCATGTACCCACCTCACAATGGTCCATCCATCTGGAACTTTCCCATGACGTCCCAAGTTGAAATGTTGCTGAAATAGACACTGGGTAGCAATAACAGAGTCTTGAAATAACTTTCAACGCATGATGCTGTGCACTCTACCGCTCCATATCACTGTCACACTCAAAATAAAGCTCATTAGTACATGAATGCAGCACGAGCTGGCGCGCATTCCTGCAATACGTCATTGTACTATGCAAGTCAAATTATGCTATGAATGCTGCCGCACCCTGTATTACAGCAGCAGAGAGATTTGCTTTGTGTTTTCTTTAAGTGGATCCTGATATTAATATCTTACCTGCGGTCAAGGCCAATACTATGATTGTGTTAGAGAAGCTGCATTATTTTCATAAGATGCAGTGTTTACTGAATGAAGCCCATGTACCTGAGACTCAGTGCCAGCCTGACAAGTAGTTGTAATCGGAAGATCTTGGAGAAAAGTTATTTGTCACAAGATATTATTAAGAATCTTAAATCATACTGTTCTGTACCTCCTAGAGTGTATTGCATTTTCAAGATCCATAAGGAAGTAATTCCTCTGAGACTTATTGTCAGTAATATAGGTAGTATTGTGGAATACAATATACCCAAAACAAACTCTTCTCTGTTGAACCCAGTAATAGGTCAGTGTGTACATCACAGTAGGAATTTGGTAGATTTCAGATGGCAATTAATGGAATTGTGTTTGACTGACTGGTTTTTTGGTAGGGTTTTATGTGGTCTCTCTTCACACATGTGCCTCTGTCAGATTTATTACAGTTAGTTGAGGTTAGGTTTGGTATTGTGTTAACTAGCCTGTTTTGACTTGTTGACTTCCGCTTACTTTTTAATCAGTGCCCAGTTCTATGAACGGAGAGAGGGAGTTGCAGTGGGATGTCCTTTGTCAACTATTGTTGCCATTATTTTTATGAAAGAGTGTGATCAATTTGCTGTAGAGTCAGTGGCATTGAAACCTGCATGCTTTTTTTTAGATACGTAGACAATAATTTTATTATTGAGTCTTATGGGAGTGGGAGTTTGCAGAACTTTTCAGAACATACTAATTGCATCCACCCAAATATTTGCTTGGCTGTGGAGCTGGAAAAGGGTAGTTCACTTTCCTTCCTTGATGTGTTAGTCAAGTCAGCTCACACTTATTTGAATCTTCACGCTGATACTTGTAGCCATCCAGCTTGGCTTGAAGAGGTACTTCGTACTTCTGTTCCCGAGCCCATGTCATCTCCGATCCTGGAAGTTTATCAGTTTGAAGGTACCTTTCACTGAAATGGGTATAATGAGAACAAATCACACACACATTGAATAATGCGAATAATGAGAATAATAATGTGACCCCTAAGTCTACAGCTTGCTTCCCTTACACAGGTTATATTTCTAACATGATTAGTTGTGTTCTGAGGGAACGTGATACTATCTAAGTTTTGGGTCATTTTAGGGACTGTTAAGGATGATCTTGTTTTGTAGAAGGCTTGTGCCTACCGTACCCCTTGCACTAGTGGCTTGCCATATGTAGGCCACTTATCAGAACTGTGGAAGACAGGATACAGAACATGAGTGTTACGTATCCTTACGATAGCCGAGGAGATCTGCAATATTGCCTTGGTTCTGGTCATCTTATGGAATATAACTACACAGAAATTTTGGTGTGCTCATTCAGTTACTGGGATAATGTCCCTGAGGAAGTTGTTGACATTAAATTAGCAAGCAGTCTTATGGAGGCAGAAGTTTTTATCTCTCTCTCTCTCTCTCTCTCTCTCTCTATCTCTCTCTCTCTCTCTCCCCCTCCCTCCCAGTCAAACAACAGAGAGGTGAACTAAGCTGATTCCATTCTTGTTCATTGCCCTTAATTCTTCAGCTGTTAATTAGGTGTTCTGTTAAATGTAATGGCTATTTCCACCGACTCAGAAAATATTGTATTTGTAGCCCAGTTTTACTTTGTTTGTATTGGATGGGTGAGGAAAACACATTTCTGTTTTTATAGCATGATTCACTTTATAATACAGCAGAGAAATATTTGTATTTTCAGCTCTGTGTTTGATAATGAAAGAATTATTTCACAAATTGATTTAGTTCCTACATTGTCTGTTCTTCTGGGAGTTCCTATACCAGCTGGTAATCTGGGGAAGACCATATATGGACTGTTGCATCACCTACCATCAAACAAACAGTTGTATTTCTTATATTATAATGCTCAACAAATGGCTGAGTTGTTTGGAAAAACCTTTGAGATAACAGAATCAGGTATGCCAACAAATATTTTGACGATGTACTGTGCGTTAAAAAAGTGTAAACAACTATATAAGGAAATGTGTATAAAACTAATGGTATGATTTTTCTGTAATGCAAGATTGTCATTCAGAATATCAAAAAGCTATTCAACTTCATGAGAAATGGTTAATTTATGAACAAGAAGAAAAGAACACAGCCATTGAAACAACCATTGCAGCATATTACTCTGCACTGTCATGCATGGGTTTCAAACTTACGGAGTCACTTATAAAGTATGACATCCACACAATCTGTGTTGCCATTGGGGTGTTGTTGCAGGTAAGACCTCTGTATCTTATGTTTTTAAAAATAATTACAATAATCACAGGACAGAAATTACCACTGAATCTACTTGAGACCATTGTTGTAAATAAAACAGAAAGAAACTTCCACATGGGAAAAATATATTAAAAACAAAGATTCCAAGACTAAACAAGCGGGAAAGCGCCGGCAGACAGGCACATGAACAAAACACACAAACACAGACACAGAATTACGAGCTTTCGCAACTGGCAGTTGCTTCGTCAGGAAAGAGGGAAGGAGAGGGAAAAATGAGAGGATGTGGGTTTTAAGGTAGAGGGTAAGGAGTCATACCCTCTACCTTAAAACCCACATCCTTTCATTTTTCCCTCTCCTTCCCTCTTTCCTGACGAAGCAACTGCCAGTTGCGAAAGCTCGTAATTCTGTGTGTGTGTTTGTGTGTTTTGTTCATGTGCCTGTCTTCCGGCGCTTTCCCGCTTGGTAAGTCTTGGAATCTTTGTTTTTAATATATTGAGACCATTGTTGTGTTGAAAGGCCTTTGTGTGTGGAATGTGTCTAACAAAATGTTCACATCCATCAGCTATGCTCTGAGTGTTTCTCTTCATGCAGCAGTCATTTTCCCTCTGCACTCCATTTTTTATTGCTTCTATATATTTAATAAAATTGTTCTCTTTGTCATTTGGTTTCCAGGTAACATTTATTCACTTCTGTTAAAATTTTATTGTTAATGTGCTCTTTACTGTGACTTATGCTTAGCATTTCTAAAACAATTTTTTCTCAGACTATCTTTTGAAGAGTGTGCTCCACTACTTTTAACAACTTTAGGTTTAAGATAGTGGAAATACCACAAAAAAACTATATGGCAAAGTATTTATCTGACACCTAATGTCATTTCTAACTTACATCATGTGGTTAACAGTCTGAGTCTCAGTATAAGTACAATGCATATTTCTTGGAATATCAGATATGAATTAAAATTGATTTCCACTATTCCAGATGAACATCTGTTGCGATAAGAATAGTCATCATGTGTTACTTCAGTAATTTGTTGTGTGACATGTTTGTGTCACTACCCCATTAACTCTGGTGTAATAGTAACATAGAATAGAAGGATATAATGCAACAGCAATTGCTAATTTACTTTTACGTCCAACTATCTTGCATGAAATATGAGGTTCATTCAAATGAAACCTGGTCAGTGTGTCTACTTTTGTCTTACACGTAAGATGGCACCATGTAACTGCGGGTATGGTGGCGCCATCGATCGGTAGAGAGACTGACGCGTGTGCACTGTTTGATGTTGCATAGCATCAGTGTTGTTTCATGCCAAAGAGACAATTTATCGTCCACTACCAAATGTGCAGATGAGTAAGCAGGAACAAGGAGGAGTGAATCGATTTTTGGTGGTGGAGAGCGATGGAGGGAGTTGGAGCCCGTGAAATGTATCGATGGATGAAGGCTGTTTATGGTGCGTACAGTCTGAGTCGTTCAAGTGTTGTGGAATGGTGTAAACGATTCCTTCAGGGGCATGAGTCAGTAGAAGACGATGCTCATCCTGGACAGGCTCATCATGTCATCACACCGGAAATGATTGTGGAAGTGAATGCTTTAATCTTGGGCAGTTGTAAAATCACCGTGGATTGAGGTCCATCAGTTACTGGTTTTAGCATGGGCACCACCCATGACAAAGTGTGTGACTGGGTCCAGGTCTGGATCTGACAGCAGTGTACTAGCCTCTTTAAGGATGAAATCGACTGGCTGGTGTTGCAATGGGATAAGTGTGCCAACAGTTTGACAGAGTGGAGTCAGCTCTAGTTCACAAAAACTGATAATGGCCAGGAGACTGGAGTCCTGACCCCGCGCCCCTCCGTACCAAATCCAGTGACACCATCAGCAGAGAATGACATGGCAGTCAGTTGGTACTGATGGGCATACCACGACGTGGACGTGGATGGAGTTTGAGAGTGGAATGATCGAGAAATAGTCTGAACTGAACCCTCTGCCAGTCTAGTAAAAGGTGTCGTACTGTTCTTTAAGGGCCCTGGCTGGATACACTAGATCGCGTGTTTAGAATGGCAGGGAGAGATAAGATGCAGTAAGTTTAGTTTTGGTTCATGCAACAGAGACCCAAGACCAAAATTGTTTTGTCTCTCTGATCCTGTCAGATCAAATCAAATCAATTCTCTGCCAACCTGTTAAGTTTGATCCACTTGATAGAGAAATGCTTCAGTTTATCATATGCCAACTCCCCTCTCCCCCTCCCTCCCTCCCCTCCCTCCCTCCCTCCCTCCCTCCCTCCCTCCCTCCCTCCCTCCCTCCCTCCCTCCCTCCCTCCCTCCCTCCCTCCCTCCCTCCCTCCCTCCCTCCCTCCCTCCCTCCCTCCCTCCCTCCCTCCCTCCCTCCCTCCCTCCCTCCCTCCCTCCCTCCCTCCCTCCCTCCCTCCCTCCCTCCCTCCCTCCCTCCCTCCCTCCCTCCCTCCCTCCCTCCCTCCCTCCCTCCCTCCCTCCCTCCCTCCCTCCCTCCCTCCCTCCCTCCCTCCCTCCCTCCCTCCCTCCCTCCCTCCCTCCCTCCCTCCCTCCCTCCCTCCCTCCCTCCCTCCCTCCCTCCCTCCCTCCCTCCCTCCCTCCCTCCCTCCCTCCCTCCCTCCCTCCCTCCCTCCTCCCTCCCTCCCTCCCTCCCTCCCTCCCTCCCTCCCTCCCTCCCTCCCTCCCTCCCTCCCTCCCTCCCTCCCTCCCTCCCTCCCTCCCTCCCTCCCTCCCTCCCTCCCTCCCTCCCTCCCTCCCTCCCTCCCTCCCTCCCTCCCTCCCTCCCTCCCTCCCTCCCTCCCTCCCTCCCTCCCTCCCTCACTCACTCACTCACTCACTCACTCACTCACTCACTCACTCACTCACTCACTCACTCACTCACTCACTCACTCACTCACTCACTCACTCACTCACTCACTCACTCACTCACTCACTCACTCACTCACTCACTCACTCACTCACTCACTCACTCACTCACTCACTCACTCACTCACTCACTCACTCACTCACTCACTCACTCACTCACTCACTCACTCACTCACTCACTCACTCACTCACTCACTCACTCACTCACTCACTCACTCACTCACTCACTCACTCACTCACTCACTCACTCACTAGGATATAGATGGTCACCTGTTAACTTTCTAGTTCTAAGTGTCAGTATCCAGACAAAACCTCCAATTTATGCTACACTGATTGTTGCTAGTTCATATGTCCACTGTGGATTTGTTGTCACCAACATCAAATTTTTGTTGTTGTCTTCAGTCCTGAGACTGGTTTGATGCAACTCTCCATGCTACTCTATCCTGTGCAAGCTTCTTCATCTCCCAGTACCTACTGCAACCTACATCCTTCTGAATCTGCTAAGTGTATTCATCTCTTGGTCTCCCTGTACGATTTTTACCCTCAACACTGCCCTCGAATGCTAAATTCGTGATCCCTTGATGCCTCAGGACATGTCCTACCAACCAATCCCTTCTTCTAGTCAAGTTGTGCCACAAACTTCTCTTCTCCCCAATCCTATTCAATACTTCCTCATTAGTTATGTGATATACCCATCTAATCTTCAGCATTCTTCTGTAGCACCACATTTCGAAAGCTTCTATTCTCTTCTTGTCAAAACTATTTATCGTCCATGTTTCACTTCCATACATGGCTACACTCCATACAAATACTTTCAATACTTTCAAAAACGATTTCCTGACACTTAAATCTGTACTCGATGTTAACAAATTTCTTTTCTTCAGAAACGCTTTGCTTGCCATTGCCAGTCTCCATTTTATATCCTCTCTACTTCGACCATCATCAGTTATTTTGCTCCCCATATAGCAAAACTCTTTTACCACTTTAAGTGTCTCATTTCCTAATCTAATTCCCTCAGCATCACCCAACTTAATTCGACTACATTCCATTATTCTCGTTTCGCTTTTGTTGATGTTCATCTTATATACTCCTCTCAAGACACTGTCCATTCCGTTCAACTGCTCTTCCAAGACCTTTGCTGTCTCTGACAGAATTACAATGTCATCGGAGAACCTCAAAGTTTTTATTTCTTCTCAATGGATTTTAATACCTACTCTGAATTTTTCTTTTGTTTCCTTTACTGCTTGCTCAATATACAGATTGAATAACATCGGAGAGAGGCTGCAATCCTGTCTTACTCCCTTCCCAACCGCTGCTTCCCTTTCATGCCCCTCAACTGTTATAACTACCATCTGGTTTCTGTACAAATTGTAAATAGCCTTTTGCTCCCTGTATTTTACCCCTGCCACCTTTAGAATTTGAAAGAGAGTATTCCAGTCAACATTGTCAAACACTTTCTCTAAGTCTACAAATGCTAGAAATGTAGGTTTGCCTTTCCTTTCTTCTAAGATAAGTCATAAGGTCAGTATTGCCTCATGTGTTCCAACATTTCTACGGAATCCAAACTGATCTTCCCCGAGGTCGGCTTCTACTAGTTTTTCCATTTGTCTGTAAAGAATTCATGTTAGTATTTTGCAGCTGTGGCTTATTAAACTCATTTTTCGGTAATTTTCACATCTGTCAACACATGCTTTCTTTGGGATTGGAATTATTATATTCTTCTTGAAGTGTGAGGGTATTTCGCCCGTTTCATACAGCTTGCTCACCAGATGGTACAGTTTTGTCAGGACTGGCTCTCCCAAGGCTGTCAGTAGTTCCAATGGGATGTTGTCTACTCCGGTGGCCTTGTTTCGACTCAGGTCTTTCAGTGCTCTGTCAAACTCTTCACGCAGTATCTTACCTCCCATTTCGTCTTCATCTACATCCTCTTCCATTTCCATAATATTCTCCTCAAGTACATCGCCCTTGTATAAACCTTCTATATACTCCTTCCACCTTTCTGCCTTCCCTTCTTTGCTTAGAACTGGGTTGCCATCTGAGCTCTTGATATTCATATACGTGGCTCTCTTCTCTCCAAAGGTCTCCCTAATTTTCCTGTAGGCAGTATCTATCTTACCCCTAGAGAGATAATCTTCTACATCCTTACATTTGTCCTCTAGCCATCCCTGCTTAGCCATTTTGCACTTCCTGTTGATGTCATTTTTGAGACGTTTGTATTCCTTTTTGCCTGCTTCATTTACTGCATTTTTATATTTTCTCCTTTCATCAATTAAATTCAATATTTCTTCTGTTACCCAAGGATTTCTACTAGCCCTCGTCTTTTTTCCTACTTGATCCTCTGCTGCCTTCACTACTTCATCCCTCAAAGCTACCCATTCTGCTTCTACTGTATTTCTTTCCCCTATTTCTGTCAATTGTTCCCTTATGCTCTCCCTGAAACTCTGTACAACCTCTAGTTCTTTCAGTTTATCCAGGTCCCATCTCCATAAATCCCCACCTTTTTGCAGTTTCTTCAGTTTTAATCTACTGTTCATAACCAATAGATTGTGGTCAGAGTTCACATCTGCCCCCGGAAATGTCTTACAATTTAAATCCTGTTTCCTAAATCTCTGTCTTACCATTATATAAGCTATCTGATACCTTTTAGTATCTCCAGGGTTCTTCCATGTATACAACCTCCTTTCATGATTCTGAAACCAAGTGTTAGCTATGATTAAGTTGTGCTCTGTGCAAAATTCTACCAGGCGGCTTCGTCTTTCATTTCTTAGCCCCAATCCATATTCACTTACTACGTTTCCTTCTCTCCCTTTTCCTACACTCGAATTCCAGTCACACATGACTATTAAATTTTCATCTCCCTTCACTATCTGAATAATTTCTTTTATTTCATCATGCATTTCTTCAATTTCTTCGTCATCTGCAGAGCTAGTTGGCATATAAACTTGTACTACTGTAGTAGGTGTCGGCTTCGTATCTATCTTGGCCACAATAATGCGTTCACTATGCTGTTTGTAGTAGCTTACCCGTATTCCTATTTTCCTATTCATTATTAAACCTACTCCTGCGTTACCCCTATTTTATTTTGTGTTTATAACCCTGTAGTCACCTGACCAGAAGTCTTGTTCCTCCTGCCACTGAACTTCACTAATTCCCACTATATCTAACTTTAACCTATCCATTTCCCTTTTTAAATTTTCTAACCTACCTGCCCGATTAAGGGATCTGACATTCCACGCTCCGATCCGTAGAACGCCAGTTTTCTTTCTCCTGACAACGGCATCCTCTTGAGTAGTCCCCACCCAGAGATCCGAATGGGGGACTAATTTTACCTCCAGAATATTTTACCCAAGAGGACGCCATCATCATTTAATCATACAGTAAAGGTGCATGCCCTCGGGAAAAATTACGGCCGTAGTTTCCCCTTGCTTTCAGCCGTTTGCAGTACCAGCACAGCAAGGCCGTTTTGGTTATTGTTACAAGGCCAGATCAGTCAATCATCCAGACTGTTGCCCTTGCAACTACTGAAAAGCCTGCTGCCCCTCTTCAGGAACCACACGTTTGTCTGGCCTCTCAACAGATACCTCTCCGTTGTGGTTGTACCTACGGTACGGCTATCTGTATCACCGAGGCACGCAAGCCTCCCCACCAATGACAAGGTCCATGGTTCATGTGGGGGGGGGGGGGGTAGTGTGGGGGGGGGGAGGACACATCAAATTATCAAAATAAATTTGAGATAGTGGCTGATCTTCAGCATATAGCATTTGTGTTGGCACATTAATCAGTTTGGTTTTCTGAAATCTTCTTTCTAAAACACGCTTTTTTTTTTTGGTCACCCAGGCTTAATTTTGGTGTCTGCACAACGAGTTTTGTTTGTTTGCTTGTTTGTTTGTTTGTTTCCTTCAAATGTAGTGTAGCTTTAGTATTAATTAGAACATTATTTTTTTAGGCAACCTACTGTACCTGCTGCCCAGTGTGTTGCTCTGCTGCTTTCAGTAACTTGTGAGGTTCATTTCAAAATGAATCACCACTTTCATCAGATTGACAACATTTACTTTACATGACTTGTGTTTTGCTCTCTTTTTCTTTAACATATTGTTGTTGTTGTTGTGGTCTTCAGTCCTGAGACTGGTTTGATGCACCTCTCCACGCTACTCTATCCTGTGCAAGCTTCTTCATCTCACAGTACCTACAGCAGGCTACATACTGCTGGTGAGTGGCATTACTTTGTGTTTAGTGATGAATCACAGATCTGCACTACACCAATCGGCAAGAAGGGCAGAGAGGTCCCATTCTTCCAATGTTTTGGAAAGGCACAGTGGCATTACTTCTGGTGTGGTAACCATCAGGCACGGATACAGGTTGGGATGGTAGAGACTGAGGGAACTATAATGGCACAATGGTGCGACACAAACATCCAGCAACCTCATACGTTACCTCTCATATGACAGCAGTGTGGTGCCCTTTTTTAAAGAGGACAATGCTCATGCACACATGGCACATGTATCTAAGAACTATCTGTGTGGTGCTGAGACACTCCCATGGTCAGCAAGATCCCCAGAGCTGTCCCCAATGGAAAATGAATGGCACCAGTTAGGACATCAAATACATCCAATGGCAGTATGCAGGGTACCAAGGAGCAGTTACGACAGTTGCAGACCAGCCTCACTCAGGAGAGGGGACAAGAGGTTTATGACACCCTTCCCAACTGAATCAGTGCATGCATCAAGACCAGATGGTGTGCAATGTCATGCTGACAACTGGGTTCACACTGTCCAGTTCATTGGAAATTTGACTCTCAATCTGTGACGTTTGATTTTGTTTCCTCCTTCTTTTACGGATGCTTCACTTTTTCATCAGCCAGTGTATATCCTAAGGCATCCATGCATCATTGCTTCATACAAAAATTTCATGCTTATTAATGAAAAACAAACTGTGGGAGTTCTGGAGTATTACTTTATTTCTTCAAATGGTTTTTGACTTACAAGACCACCTTCAAACAGTTGTCTGAATAGACTGTTATAAGTGAAAAACATATTCAGTTAACAAAATTAATACTGCAAAACCATCACAGTTTGAATTTTTCACAGATAATCTTTTATTCTGTCTATGTTAAAGTAGTCTAAGCTTGAGTTAATCCTTTGGAGCATGTCGAAAGATTCAACAGTGTACACAAGCTGCACTCTCCAGGCATTATTGATTAGAGTCACAGTCTGCTCTGCTTTAGTACACCTAGAATGCAGACACAGGTGTCTGTACATAATGATTCCTGTACTTGGGAGAGTATTGAGAAACATATTTATGGAAAGGAACCTCAAACTATGCAAGTCATGATGATAGTGCAAAACTTTGAGCAGTTTATATAAAAAACCAGCAGTATTCTTCTTCTTCTTCAGTAGCGCTACAGCCCTTGGTGAGCCTTGGCTTCTTCAACAATCTTTCTCCACACTTCTCGGTTATTTGCTGCTCTTTACCTCTCCCGGACTACCATACTAATGATATCCATTATTACCTCGTTGATCCATCTTCTTCTAGGTCTCCCTTTTCGCCTAACTGAATGGATCACACCTTTCATCATTTTCTTTGGAATTCTATCCTCTACCATTCTCTCAAAGTGTCCTTCTCTCAAAGTGTCCTAGCCACCATATTCGCTGTGTTTTCACAAATTTTACTATGTCCCTGCCATTTATTAACTATTGTAATTCGACATTGTAGCGTATTCTTCAGCCTTCTTTCTCTCTTAATGGCCCATAGACTTTGCGTAGTATTTTCCACTCAGTGGTTCTTTGTGCATTTTTATCGTGTTCTGTCAACGTCCATACCTCTGACCCATATATGATAGCTGGGTGGACTAGGGAATTATATATTAGCAGTTAACTTTTTCTTGTAACAAGGCTATTTTTGAAAAGTTGCATAGTTTCAAAATCAGCTCTGTTTCCTGGTTGAATTTTTTCCCTTGTAGCCTTTCCAATACTGTCATCAAACCAGCAGTATTAGATTCGGCATACATGAGAAAATAGAAATAGAAAAAAAAAATTGAAACTTATTAATATTCTTTATAATGGAATAAAATTATACTGTAGACTTTAAAAAAATGGGATCTCCTGTCTTCGAGGAAACCACAAAAACCTATTAACCCTGAAGTGGTTGCATCTATGTATAAAGTGTGCTAACCGCAAATAATATTGTCCTGTACTGTTCCATTGTTGTATTACAGTTGAAAGCCCATACTATACCTTCATTATTGCTTCAGCTAACACAGTGGCAAGTTGTGCTGTCACAAATCCAAGGGAGCAGCAGTAATATATGAAGGTTGGAACTTTCATAGTAGCTACTATTCGTTTACAGCTCATACAAAATAGATATGAGTTTCAAAATTTTACTGATCTTCAAAGTTTTTCTGATCTTCAAAGTTGTCACCAGCATTGTGTATAACCCATTGCCAGCAATGTGGAAGTCGTAGGATACATTTTGAGCAGCGTGGTCTATTGCCCGACGAATTTGTAGCAGTACTGAAGTGTTTCCTTCAGTTTAGAAATCGAGTTGAACTCACGAGAGCTTAAGCCAGGGGAGTGCAGTAGGTGATATAGTACTTAGCAGTCCCATAAGTCAAACAAATCAGTAACAGCTTGCACTGAACTTGCTTTAGCATTGTCCTGCAAAATGATGGTCAGGTCCTGCAGAAAGTGTCATCACTTCTGTCTCTATACTGTTCATTTTTGGAACACAAACCTACGGCCAGCTTAGAGACAGAAATGATGACACTTTCTGCAGGACGTGGCCATCATTTTGCAGGACAATGCTCAAGCATGTTCAGTGCAAGCTGTTACTGATTTGTTTGGCTGATAGAGCTCCTAAGTGCTGTACCACCTACTGCTCTTCCCTGACTTAAGCCCTCGTGAGTTCAGCTCGATTTTGAAACTGAAGGAAACACTTCATGGCATTCACTCCAGAACTGCTACAAATTCGTTGGTCAGTAGACCGCACCGCTCGAACTGTCAACACAACTGGCACTGCTAAGAGTATCCTACGAGTTCCACATCACTGGCAACGGGTTATACGCAATGCTGGTGACTACTTTGAATGTCAGTAAAACTTTGAAACACATTTATTTTGTACGAGCTGTAAATAAATAGCTGCCACTATTAAAGTTACAATCCTTGTAATAAACAGAAAGCTAGCTGCTGAAAAATATACAATCTGTACAAGAAAATGATCCAGATTGCAAGCTAGCGGCGCAGTCTCTCAATGAGGCAGTTGTATACAACATAAACTGTTGGGTGCAATCTGATGCAGCTTAGCGAGGTGGCGCAGTGGTTAGCACACTGGACTTGCATTCGAAAGGACAAAGGTTCAATCCCTCGTCCGGCCATCCTGATTTAGGTTTTCCGTGATTTCTCTAAATCTCTCCAGGCAAATGCCGGGATGGTTCCTTTGAAAGGGCACGGCCGACTTCCTTCCCAATCCTTCCCTAATCCTATGAGACCGATAACCTCGCTGTTTGGTCTCTTTCCCCCAAACAGCCAACCAGCCTTAAAGTATGTAGTTTCTGCGGGGTAACACTTGTACATGGTTTACTTATTATTGTCCAAGTAAACAATGATTCAGCTCATATAATGTAAGTTTATTTTACCATACACTAATTAAACTAAGATTAAACTATGATTTTGCTCATACATGTTTGGAACACAAAGACAGCTATTCTTTTTTGTGTTACAAAAAATGCCACACCTGCTCAGTGTTTAATTGAGAATTGTACAATGTATCAAAGAAAAAAGTGGCCCCACATCAATAATACACACGTCCAATCATATAAATGGACCATTTTATTTAACATCAGAAAAGATAAAAAAATGCACCAATTAAAAGTCATGACATAGGTCGAAAATGGTCATTCTGTACCTCTATAGACATTTTTTGTGCTTGTGAAATCGCATTTAAACTCGCTCAGTTGCCCAGTAGTTTGTTGTATGTTTTTCTATGGTCAGTCTACTGTTTTAGTGTTATTATCATATGGAGTAGAGTCCCGGTAATCCGAACTAATTGGGATCGGACATTGGTGAGAATGTATCTAAACTGGCAACAGAACTGGGTGTTGGTAAAGCAACCATTTGTGATTGGAAGAAGAACCGTGTGAAGCTTGAACAGTCCTGTGCAACGTCTTCGAGAAAAACACCCGAAATTCAACAGACTTTGAAAACAGTCCCAGTGCTATAAAGTGGATGAAGCTCTTTTCCTTTGGTTTATGCAGGAAAGAGAAAGGGGAACTCCTTTGAGTGGAGCACTGGTTCAGGACGACGCTGTTTACCTGAACAAGTTAATGAATGGTGATCAGTCTTTTTAGTGCGAGTATGGGTTGGTTGGACAGATTCAAAAACCCTCATGTAATCAATCAGCTAACAATTGTTGGAGGGAAGCTTTCTTCTGACCGTGATGCAGTGAAGGAATACTTGGGTGAGTTTGAAAAAATAAGAGAGGGAAAGTATTCTCCCCAACAAATTTGTAATGATGATGAGACTGGCTTTAATTTTAGGGCATTGCCAACAAAAAACCTGGCATCAAAAGCAGAAGACCACACTCCTGGTTTTAAAATGTGCAAAGGTCATGTGACTTTATTAGTGCGCAGCAACACTGCTGATAATCAGAAGCTGCTTTTAATGCTGATTGGCAAATCTGCTAGGCCCAGAGCTTTTAAAAACTGCAACATGAAGTCTCTGCCCATGTGTTATCGCAACCAGAAAAAAAAGCATGGATGGATGGTAAGCTGTTCAAAGAATGGTTTCATGGCCAATTTGTTCCCTTTGTTCGATGGTTTTCTAAGGAAAATCATTTGTCTACCCGTGCAATACTTTTGATTGATAATGTGCCATATCACCCCAGCACTGGAGAATTATGTGATGAAGAAATTGTCAAAGTTTTTGCATCCGAAATTTACAGCTGATGGACCAGGGCATACTGCAAACATTAAAACTGTTTTACAGAAAACAATTTTTAAGAATGCTGATCCAAGATGATAGCATTCCTTTAGTGGACAAAATAAAAAATACCAATTGAAGGATGTTGTTTATTGGGCCACTGAGGCATGGCAGAATATTTCAGAAATTACTCTGAGAAAATAGTGGAGGAAACTGTGGACATCTCTTGAATTTCAGGACAACCTAGTTGAAAATGAAGAGGAAAATCTACTACAAATGATACAGACAATTCCTGGATGTGAAGAAGGTAGTGAAGGAGACGTAGATGAGTGGATGGGGCATGTGTGGAGAACCTTACTGACACTGATTTAGTTGCTGCTGTGACTCAAGACCAGGAAGAAGTGGACTGCTGTGATGGAAGTGACAATGAGCCTGAAAGCAACAAAGGAGAGCTGGTGCCACACAGTGACACAGCAGAAGCCCCTGACCTCGCACTACGTTATTTGGAGCAACAGCCCACTGCTACACCTGCTGATTTCATGTTTATGAGACGATGGAGCAACTGTGCTTCATATAACAGTCTGTCTTCATTACACCAAAAAACGATGAGTTTTTGTCATATAAAAAGCAGGGATGGAATGTCCGATGTATTTTAGTAAGTTTGACAGCTTTTTTAAAATTGTTATGATTGTTTAAACCTAATGTTTTCTTGCCAAATTTTCTAATATATATTTACTGTACTTTGTAAATTAAAATAGTGTGTATGTACAGCAGTTTACTGCACAATTTTCCATACTTAGACGAAAGTTTTCATGTTTGGATTAAGCGAATGTTTGGATTACCAGGGTTCAGATTAGCGGGACTCTGCTGTATTTTCCTTTTTAAGTATTCCCATAGATAAAAATCTTAAGTAGGCATATCTGTCAAATGAAACAGCTGCAGCCCTTGTGTGTTCTGTGGAGACTTCATGAAGATCGGACAACTTAGAAGAGGCATGTTGTATATAACTTCATATAGCTTGAAGAAATAGCATTTAATTTCATTTTCTTTTAACTGAGAGCAGAAGTTCTAAAAAATTGGGTGGTAAACATATGTTTTGGTTGCACTTCCAAAGAACCTCAATATGATAATTCGATTACCAGAAAGTATGTGCCAGATTCCAATCTTTTTATCTTGAATAGGAATTTTTGAACACAATGGGAATGTTTTTGGTGGACAAATAGCAATTAGTCTAGCTATTCAGATGATTGGAAAGGTGAAACCAAATTTTGTCCGTCTTAAAATAGAGTGACAGTTCAAGTTTGTCACTCACAAGCATTTTAAGCAATCTCTCATAATACACAATCCTGTTTACTTGAGGCATCCTCACTGGAATGCCATATTGTTATCATCATATTTGCAGGAATACTGGAGTTTAAAATGGGAAGTAGCAAAATTGCATGTTATTTTATCTTGGACATATTGTATCACTGAGGATTAATTAAAATGACATGCTGTTTTTAGACAAATGTTCAGAGAATATTGGCTATTGCGATCTAGAACTATTGTAAAATAGATTAGTGGCATAAACTATACAAAAAGGCTAAAATTATTTTTATGTATTTGTTTGGTCGGGTCGAAACAAGGCCCCGGGAGTAGACAACATTCCATTAGAACTACTGATAGCCTGACAAAACTCTACCGTCTGGTGAGCAAGATGTATGAGACAGGCGAAATACCCTCAGACTTCAAGAAGAATATAATAATGCCAATCCCAAAGAAAGCAGGTGTTGACAAATGTTAAAATTGCTTAACTATCAGTTTAATAAGCCATGGCTGCAAAATACTAACACAAATTCTTTGCAGACGAATGGAAAAACTGGTAGAAGGCGACCTCAGGGAAGATCAGTTTGGATTCCATAGAAATGTTGGAACACGTGAGGCAATACTGACCCTATGACTTACCTTAGATTAAAGAAAGGCAGACCTATGTTTCTAGCATTTGTAGACTTAGAGAGAGCTTTTGACAATGTTGACTCTTCTGAAGGTGGCAGGGGTCAAATACAGGGAGCGAAAGGCTATTTACAATTTGTACAGAAACCAGATGGCAGTTATAAGAGTCGAGGGGCATGAATGGGAAGCAGTGGTTGGGAAGGGAGTGAGACAGGGTTGTACCCTCTCCCTGATGTTATCCAATCTGTATATTGAGCAAGCAGTAAAGGAAACAAAAGAAAAGTTCAGAGGAGGTATTAAAATCCATGGAGAAGAAATAAAAACTTTGAGGTTCGCCGATGACATTATAATTCTGTCAGAGATAGCAAAGAACTTGGAAGAGCAATTGAACAGAATGGACAGTGTCTTGAAAGGAGGATATAAGATGAACATCAACAAAAGCAAAATGAGGATAATGGAACCTAGTCCATTTAAGTCGGGTGATGCTAAGGGAATTAGATTAGGTAATGAGTTTCGCTATTTGGGGAGCAAAATAACTGATGATGGTAACGTAGACTGGCAGTGGCAAGGAAAGCGTTTCTGAAGAAGAGAAATTTGTTAACATCGAGTGTAGATTTAAGTGTCTGGAAGCCGTTTCTGAAAGTATTTGTGTAGAGTGTAGCCATGTATGGAAGTGAAACATGGACGATAAATATCTTGGACAAGAAGAGAATAGCTTTTTAAATGTGGTGCTACAGAAGAATGCTGAAGGTTAGATGGGTAGATCACATAACTAATGAGGTGGTATTGAATAGAATTGAGGAGAAGAGAAGTTTGTGGCACAAATTGACAAGAAGAAGGGACCGGTTGTAGGACATGTTCTGAGGCATCAAGGGATCACAAATTTAGCATTGGAGGGCAGCGTGGAGGGAAAAAATTGTAGAGGGAGACCAAGAGATGAATACACTAAGCAGATTCAGAAGGATGTAGGGTGCAGTAGGTACTGGGAGATGAAGTAGCTTACACAGGATAGAGTAGCATGGAGAGGTGCAGCAAACCAATCTCAGGACTGAAGACCACAACAACAATAAGTGTTGATTATTTTGAATAAAATATTGTTTATCAGTTTCAAACAACAGACATTTTAAGTATTGCAACCAAATTCCGGTTTCATATTTCTACACCTGGTGGTAAATTTCAAATAAAATATTGGATGGTTCAAAATGAAGAAACGGTGTTAACATGAATGATATCTGTGCAATGGGAAGTTTTGTTTACATATGTTGCTGTTGTGATAGGTTGCAATAATGATATCGAAACAATAACAACAACAGGGATGGAATTGGACTTTGAGTACATGGAATTGACATTCAGTTGGTGCAAACTGTAATCTGTAATTAATTCCAACCAAGCCGTGGATGAGTGAAGAATGTGCTTACGTTGTGGAAACATGTCTGGTAAATGGTTATTGCATTGTTGCTGTCAAGTTTGCTTCTGGAAATGCTTCCAGATTCCCTGTTGTGGGGCAGTTCCAGAACAGAAAATCTTTAGCTTGTCAATATCAAACTTTAAAGAAAGTGCAGACATGGTTTGCAACAGGACTTGCAATTTCGTGCATACAAAATGGTCATTCTTTTACATTTATTTGTATGTGGTTGTGGCAGTCGTGTGTTGTCGTTTTAAAGCATCTTTCAAACTGTGCCTTGCCTGAATGTGCTGTGGTTCTTTGCAGTGACGAGGCCCATTTTTACTTATTGGCATGCATTAATCATCAAAATTTCCTGTTTTGGAGTGGACAGAACCTTGTGAACCTTATGGAAAACCACTACATAATGATTGTATTACTGTATGGTGCCCAATAAGAAGACTCGGGTTAATTGTTCTTTACCTTTTTGAAGAGGATTGTGTTACTGGACAGTAAACTCTTAATCAATACAGTCTCATGATCAGCACTTGTTTTGCACTGAGATTCAATGCAATGCAGATTGAGCAAGTATGGTTCCAGGAGGATGGAACCACTGTTCACAAAACCTCAGATTTCTCTCAACTCCTGGGACAGATGTTTCCCAGCTGCTTGATTTCTTCGCATGGCAGCAGTCCCAAGTCGGCATGATCACAAGAATTTACAGTCTGAGATTTTTATCTATGGGGGCATCTTAATACTGAGGTGTTCAGATATTAACTGTGGACTTTGCTAACCCTAAGAAGTGCAATACAAGAAGAAGGAATTACTCTTATTCCTCAAGGAATGCAAATTAGAATACTGCAGAATTTTCGAAATCACATTCAACAATGCATTTATAATGAAGGATATTACTTGAGTGACACATTGTTTAAAAAATGAAAGTCCCACTGAGTCAATATAATTCATGTTAATACAGATTCTTTATTTTGATTCCTCTGTTTTTATTTGAGCTTTAAATTAGGCAGAATGTTTTTGCCACAACCTGTACATTCATGTTTGTTTTCACTAAAAGTAATGAGAACATAAATCACTGATCATTTAACTTATTTTTAATTCAGTTTTTATACCTTTGTTGCAGAGCACGATCGTACTATTTATTTTTCCGTGTTCGAGACTGGTGAGCTTTAAAGTTGTGCCCACAAGAATATTGGTTTTAAGTGTCTTGGTCGTTGTTCTTAATTCTGCGTGCTGCATCCACAGCCCTGACAGTTTTCTCTGCACACCAAGCACCAAATCATATTTTGTACGACTCTTTGCTGCATTATTGACATCATTCAATATAGTAATGATAAGAGAGTGTCTCCAGCATAGATCTAAGTTGATGGTGAGTACATGTACTTACTAGAATAGATGCCTAAACTGTATTTTAATTTTGAGGAATCTTTACTGTCTGTGTTACTTTAATGGTGAGATGAAGTGATGAAACCTTAGATAAAATTATTTACCATGGAAGAGTATAAACTTTTGGTTATGTGTGGCTAGTCAAAACTGTATTTTGGTCTGGGTGCAATGTATACTTTATCAGGAGTGGAAGAATTACAAACTTTATCCTGTGTAAATCCAACTCTCCAAAATTTCCATTGTCCTACACATGCATTGCTGCAATATTGTGAAAGAGAATTTGTGGAATGTGGGAGAAGTGATACCTCATTTATCCTCATATCCACATTTACTATGATCTTCTACATTTATTTTGTTTCTCTGAACATTTTGACTTTGGTGAATGTAACTAATGTTACTGTTTAGACTCCATATTTGTGTAACATAATTTTTTTCACTTCACAATATGAGAGGTAATTCTACTCCATCTTATCGCCATACTTTTGTAACCGCAGGAAAATAGAGATGCATATATGCAATTCTTTTCTTTTTTTCAGCATCTATCAACATTTATGTACTCTTGAACCATTTCTGGTAATTCATTTCCTCAAGAATATTTTCGTATATCGTTGATTGGAGCCTGCTAGCGAGATTATGGATTGAAAGAAAATTGTTTGCAGCACATTTTTATTCGCAAACTCCACAGGACCTGCTGCCAAAATGCTTGACCTTCTCCCTCTCTCCTTATTGTGTACATGTACACTTTTATGAACTTCCCGAATTTAAGGACAAGATTACCTAATTTTTCTTTTGCTCACTGCTGAAGGCCTCTAAATATCATACAGTTGATGATGAATTCCACTTACAAGTGCATGTTATAGCTATCAGCTAGCACATATTCCTTTATATTAAATGACATGCAAAATTCCATTTCACGTTTGGTGACCACTGCAATGTCATTAACAAACCATATCACACCAATCTGTTTATGATAAATAACTGTTGTAATTAGGTCTAAGAACAGCACAATCAGTAGACTGAAGACAACTTCATTGCACGGAAGCAGTAACAACTTGAACACAGTAATAAATTAACATTTAGTTGACTTCAGGCATGGGCATTGGTGATGGTGCTTGCAGTGCTGATGATATGGGTATCAGCAGTTGCCCAGGAATGGGTGATAGAATCATAGACAATGATGTTGGAAGCAGTTGAGGAACTGCTGGTTGGCCACTGAGGTCAGATACCCTTACCCACACAGCAGTGGAGAATCGGCAGCAGCAGGTGGTGTGGCAGCCAATGTGGATGGGCTTGGAGGCAATGGTGTGACATCAGGGGACACCTAGCAATCCAAATGAAAGTGAAGCTGATTATGGTGCCTTGAGCTCCTGTACAGATGTCGCAGATGCTGTCCCCAGCACCTGGACTCCATTTAGGGCTACATTCAAAATGGTGCACTCAGACACTCACACCCGGCTGGTAGAGGCATGGCGGCTGCACAGGTTGATGTCTAGATGGAGGACACAGTAGGTGTAGCAGTGTCTGCAGCTAGTGACCATGGAGTAGTGCCACTGGACTCTTCTTACTGAACGGTGTGAAACAATGCAAGGAGAGAAACCAACCGAAGGCAGTGTTCTACAAAGAACTGGCAACATACAGGCTGTGACAGTGGCAGTTGTGGATGTGGAAAAACAACAAATGACACGTGAAAAATGAGAATATGTGTCAGAGACCAACAGACAATAAGTGTTGAGAAAGGGGCCAGTGGAATCGACATGTATACTGTGCCATGTATGTAATTGCGTGGGCTAAGGAGATAACCACCCTGAAGAACTGCTTGGTGCATAACACACAGTGAACAAGTGGCAACCAGACAGGTAATGTCACCTCCAAGCCTGACCAAAACGTGTTGACAGGCCAATGCTTTTGTGCAAGATACACCCCAATGATCTGCATGTAATAAATGGAGGACTTTCGGGCAATGCACTAAGGGGATCACTACCTGAGGGACCATGTGATCCGCATCTAAAGCAAAACACTATCCACAACCGAGAATCGTTGTTGAAAAATGTAGTAATTACGGAGGGGGTAGGATGCACGAAAAGGTGGCAAATCTGGCCAACCATCAACAAATGTTATAACCTTATGCAAAAGGGGATCCAAAGCTACAGCCTTCACGATCCATGTTCTAGTGACAACCGTCTGCTATGCAGCAACATCAATGTGGAAATAAAGCTGTTCGTCCTGATCAGCTCTTGAGTCTGGACCGGCTAGCAAGCGGGACAAAGCATCGGCATTTGCATGTTGATTCGTAGGGCAGAAATGAATCTCGTAGTTATGACGCAAAACAAAAAGAGCCCAACATTGAATGTGATATGCTGCTTTATCTGGTAACGACCCAGATGCACTGAAAAAGTGAAACAATGGTTTGTGATCAGTGACTAGCTGAAGTTTGGTACCGTAGAAAAAAACATGGAATTTCTTCACAACATATACAATAGCCAAAGCTTCCTTTTCTATCTGAGAGTACCTAGTTTGAGGAGGAGTCAGTAATTTTTGAGGCATAAGTAGTACGCTACCTGGAGCCATTGGGGTACCTATGAGCCAGCACTGCTCCCAACCTGTACTCTGAAGAGTTCATTGCAAGGACCAAGTGGAGGCCTGGATATTATGTCACTAAACAGGGCACAAACTGCAACATGGTCGTAAGCGTGGAACTGAGTCTCTTTGGACAGCAACATGTGCAACAGCTGCACATTATTGCTGCCCTGACAAAAATTTATGGTAATATGTGACTTTGCCTAGAAAAAACTTGAAGTTCTTTGACTGACATGGGGGGTGGAAGTGATGCAATAGCAGAAACACAGCAATGCAGGGGTTTGAGACCCTCCCAACAAACTTCAAACCCACGATGAATAATAGAAGATTGAAAAAATTGACATTTTTCTAATTTGCACTTAAACTTAACTACTTGGAGGACAGAAAAAAAAGAGTATGGAGGTTTTGCAAATGTTCCTTAGTGGAGCCACCAGAATCTAGAATGATGTCCAGATAGTTTGCACAACCCAGCACAGATGCTGTAAGTTGTTCCAGAAAGTGTTGACAAATAGTGGGAATGCTGGTGACTCCAAAAGACAGCTGCAAATATTGGTACAGTCCAAAAGGGGTATTCACAACTAACATATGTTGTGACTCTGTATCTAAAGAGAGTTGTAAATAGGCATCGAACAGGTCAATTTTTGAAAAATATTGACATGTGATAACTTTGCAGAGTTCACCCAGATGTGTTATCGGTTATGTATCCACTGTAGATTGTGCCTTCACTGAAACTTTAAAATCACTGCGGAAGTGTAATAGGCCGTACAGTTTCTTTACTATAAATGAGGGGATAGACCCTCCAGTTGACTCAATAGGCTGAATAATGCCGGATTCCTTGAAGTGATCTAAATCATCTTTGACTTGTTCCATAAGTGCCCCTGGAGGCAGATGGGTCCAGAAGAAATGAGGCTGAGCAAAAGGTTTTATGATAATGTGCACTTGTAAAGGGCACTCCTGAATCGATGAGAGAACAATGAAGAAACTTGGAATGTAATGCATCTAACTGTGTTTATGGCACTTGTTCAGACACTAAATCACTTCATCTGAAATGGTAAAGCCAAACAACTTAAAAGCATTTAATTCAAAAAGATTCTCCATATGTGTGTTATCTACAACAAAAAATGTAAGTGACTGACCTACTGACTTGTAGGTCACTGGAGCACAGAATTGGCCGAGAATAGGAATACTCTGGTCATTATAATTTACTAACTTCCATGACACAGGAAGAAGCAGAGGGTAGCCCAAGTCCATATAAGTTTATGAGTTTAACAAGGGTACTGCAGATTCTGTATCCACTTGCATGTGCAGAACTTTATGAAAAACCATAACATCAATGAAAAGCTTGTTTGGCACAATGGAAATAGAAATACAATTTTTACATTATATCTGCACCTGGATTACTGTGCTTAAGTTTTGCATTAAAGACAGAAACAATGTGACATTTTTTGTTGCAATTATGACAGGTAAACCAGGGTTTTGGGCAGGACAGAAGCATGGAACTCGTACGTTGCTGTTTACTCTGTTGGTGCAGCTGCTGGGAGCGAGGCCTTCACCTTGACACTGTAATCATATGTGGACTGCTGCAACCACATCTTCCCCTTGCGAACCATCTGGAGCTTGGTGCGAAGGATAGTGTTGGATTTCTGATACCTCACACCAATACTCAGCTTGGTTACCTGCAGCTTGCAACACCTTGAACAACCGTGCAATAGCTAAAACCTTGGAGACGAATGGATTTACACACTGGAGGGCATGCACTCACACCTTACGATCTGGAGCTAAATGAATGATATCATCTTTCACCATCTGATCAGCATATGGGTCTTTGTGCACCTCGGACACAAAATAACGACAACAACTTAACCCATGGAACCCAGTCACCCATGCTCAGTAGGATTGATGTGGTTCCTTTCTACAGTGGTAAAACCCAAGTCAGGATGCAATAACGTGGGTATGCTTACAGTAGTATTTTGAAAGTAGTTCACACATTTGGTCAAACATTAAGAGAGACAGACCCTGCAAAGGAACAAGTTGACTTAGGACTTAATACATTCTTGGTGGTATCCATGAAAGGAACAAGCCACAACATAAAATAGCTCCAGTAATCCCAAAAGCTTGACAGTATTCTCGCAGACGTTTCTCGTATGCGTCCCATTCGTCACTGGACTCATCATACATAGAAAAGAGAGGCAGATAAACAATAGGGGCCATGGAGGGCAAAACAGCAGATGACACAGACTGAGGAGCATGCTGACTAGACGAAACAGAAGCTGCTGACTAGACAAAACAGTGGGAAATGATTGAAATACATGAGTTTGATTGTAGTGTGCTTGTGATTGGTGGTGCAATGCTTTAGCAAATGATTCTTCCTGTTCAACCAACTAACACAAAATGTTCTCTCTAACACCATCAGCCATCATTACAAAAAATGGAGAACCAACCAGAGTAGAAATTTGCATGGAGAACAGGACCGCACTCATCGCCAGTTATGATGTAATTATGTATAAGTACAACATGGCCAGTAAACTGAACACACCTTTATGCTATTAAAGCATTAACAGCTTGAAGACAGTGTTTCAGTAAAATTCAACAGGAACCAACTAGGTACACAGAGAGCTGTAGCAGTACACCAGTACATACAGAGAACTGAGGCCAAGTGTAGCTTGGCTAGCCTTCAATAGATTGGGGCCCATAGTGGGCTTGGGCTCTGACGGTCACACACACACACACACACACACACACACACACACAAACAGACTGAGACATCCTCTGCTGATGAAACAGCACTGCTCCATGTGTGGTCTTTATTCCTACATCAAAATAGTCCTTTACTTTCCTGACATATTTGCCTCTTCTATCTAAAAATTAAATTACAGTGGTCACAATGAGCAACTCCGCCTTACAACTTTCTTTACTCTGATATCTTGTAACCATCTGTCAATGGTGACCACTTCAGTCTGCATTTTATAAAGAGAATGGTTTACTCTTCTGTCCCTGTAGTAGAGACCCAATATCTAAGAACTAAAAACATTTTATTCCATTTCTCACTATCAAAAGTCTTCTCCAGTTCTATGAATTCCATTTATGTGTCCTTGTTTTTCTCCAATATGCCCTCTATCACTACCCTCAGTACTAAAAGAGCTTCCTGGATGCCAGTGCTTCTTCTAATACCAAACTGATCCTATCCTTACTTTCATTTTTACCATCCACCCTCCAATTAAGTACTCTTGGAAGTATTTTTGACGCACGTGACACTGTACACAACTATATGCCTTTATTTTCCTTTATTCATTACAAAATCTCTTGGGATTTTTCCATTTCCATAAATTTTATTCACAGGCTTGTATAGTTGTTGTTCTGCCCCATGGCCTGATGTCTACAGGAATTTTGTTAGTATTTCATCAGTCTGTGGGCATTCATTTCTTCTGAGTTCATGCAAATTATTTTGAGATTCAGATATTTGCTGTCACATCTCCTCCTTTCATCGTCTTGCATCCTGTCCTTATTTTCACTTGGCCTAATTTCTCCTGGCAACTATATACATTCTCCTAGTTTTCTTCCCATCTTGTCACCTTATTTTCTGTTTCCATTACTGAAATACTATTTTCATTTCAAATCATTTTATTACTTATTCTGTCACCTCTAAAGTGACTGGTTATTAGTCTGTGTGCAGCATGTATGTTACCCTGTTTGTTTTGTATGTATCTCATGACGTTCTTCCTCCATTCATTCTTATAGAACTTTTCTCCATTTCTGGATAACTTCATGTCCAAGTGCCCTATGTTTTAGCTGTTGACAGTCAACAATTGACATTTTCATTGCTCCTTTATAGTTCTAGTTCCATGTCAGTTTATCAATGGCTGCCTCTTTTCTGCTATTTTCAGTCCTAGTACTTTTTCAGCAATGTAGGAAAAGATAGATTGCTGCTTATTGTAAAAAAGACATGTTACTTATTGTAAAAAAGACATGTTACTTATTGTAAAAAAGACATGTTACTTATTGTAAAAAATACATGTTACTTATAGTAAAAAAAGACATGTTAAGTTGCAGACAGTCACAATTAAAGAACACTTTCATAAAGCTTTCAGTCACAGCTGTCATCAGCAAAAGAGAAACACATGCCATTCATACTCACAAGCAAGCACACCTTGTGCACATATGACCACCAGCTCCGGCAGTGCAGGCCGGAATGCTTTTTTTCCACCTTTCACTTGCATTTACATATCTTTTAAGACCATTCCATTGGCTCCCCACACTAAACTCTGTGAAAAGTCATTATTTCTTTTGTCTCACATTATTTCATAGTAATCTGAATTTGTAAGGAAAAGAAAGATTGCTGCTTACTATAAAGATGACATGTTAAGTTGCAGACAAGCACAACTAAAATACAATGTGTAAGTACCTTCAGTTTGCGTTTCTGCAACTTAACAAGTTATTTTTAAGGTAAGTAGCAATCTATCTTTTCCTTACATTGTTGTTATTCTGTACTGGAGTTAACATTGTTTAACCTGAGTTTGTGGTTCTTTCAACTTGTTAGTTTTCAGAGTTCTGATTTCTGCTTAACTATTTGAATGTCAACTGGTACTTCATTATTACTTGGTTATGATTGCTACCAGTAGTCAAGACTTGGATAACTTTAAAAGTCCTTAACGTTATGCTTGATTATTTTTTCCCAAGAATAGTCAGTTTGTTACATCCTTTGACTCTGGCATCTTCCATGTATATTTCTTGCTCAGGAGGTTCTCAAAAAGTGCATGTGCATGGATCAAGTCATGTCCAGCATAGAATTAAATTAACCCTTGTTGCTGATGCCAAGCTCATGTGTTATTTTTGATCTCTAGCTTTACTTTTCTATGGCTCAGGGGTTAAATGTGAGACTGCTGATTGAAAGGTTTGGGATTCGATATCTGGTCAGTGCTAGAATTTTCATGTGTTATTTATCAATTCTTTGACCTCTGGCAATGTTTGTTAACATGAAAACTACCAAATTGCACTAAAGTCTGGAGTCCACATTAAACTGTAGGTCCCTCAATAACTGACTGGGCAAGACAGTTAAAAAGTGGAAAAAAGTCAATAGTATACCACCTCCAGTAGGACCATGCATAGTGAAGGACTGTGGTGTTTAAAACAGTGTCCGTGTTAATGTCTGTAATACCTTACCTTCACCTGTGATTGTATTCCAGACTCCAGTTGTGATTTACATTCAACATCAATGTTCTTTCTCTTTGCTGCATATAATGTTTTACCATGTTGTCAGTTTCCTTCTTTATTATTTCCCCTCTGCTGATCTATCATTCTGACCTATTATGAATAATACTATGATACTAACTCCAAAATGCCGCCTCTTTTGGCCGCCACATCTCACTGATTTCTTGAATATCTATTTGCATCCTTACCATTTCTACATGTTCTGTGGTCACAGTTTGTGTTGAAGTACCTGCTCATCATTTCCCTACTCTCCTCTATCCAATGTTTCACGTACACATACTTTTGCAGCAGGATCTTCCAAAAGGTTAAACCCGTTTCCTTGAGACCAATCATCACATTACAGCAGAAGTCATACCTTTGTTGTTATCCTGCCCTCTGGTGTTGATGAGACAGATTTGGACCTATTTTCACTTTTCCACTGCATTGGACAGCTCTTCATTTGCTGATGTCTCTCATTACAGAACTTTCTGGTTACACAAGAGAGGGTGTTGCTGGACCTACATCAATAAAGTCTTTATTCAATTTTAATCACTTGCTGGTACACTTTTCAATACATTGTCCAATTTTGAATACACCTTTCTTTCTAAATTTCTGCAGACGCTGGTATATTTCATTTGTTTATTGGTGTTGCATTGTGTTAACGTTAAATCATAACTGTGTGTAAGTATAATTTTCAATGAAAGCTATTGTTTGCAGTATTTGAAAATTAAAATGTGGCAGACATAAACATTTAACTGTTACTCATTATCAGAGTGATAACTGGTTACAAGTTGAAAATATTTATTTACTTTAATACTGTTTGCAGGTAAAATGTGAAAATCAAATTTTATTGATAGGTGTAGTCTTACATATTGTCAGCCTGGGATCCAGCAGCTTCATTGAAGAAGAGCACCAAATATGGTACTTTTTGTGGAGTACTTTGGCACTTGCAAAATTGTATGAGTGTATTGTATCCTACACTTCAAAAATGGGAAGCATTTCACGTGAGAATGTAACAAAACAGAAAATGAAACAATTAGTCTGCAGATGGTTATTAGCAGTCACATTCCATTGCATACTCAGAAAATTAAATCAAACTGGTGACAAATGGGCCCATTTGCCAGATATTGGAGACTGGCTGACACTTGATGAAAATAAGACATTCTTATCTGGTGTACTTTTACTTGGTAAGTAAATTAAATTTTTTGCACTTTCTTGAGTATCTGAATGATTCTCATGATAACTGCAATAGTGAAATCTATTTTGACACTGAATTGTTCCTTTCTATGGCCTCTCAGATTGAGTGCAATCTTCAGTTTTTCTTTATAGTTTTCGTTGTCCTCTATTATTCTGTAAATGCTGAAATTCTATAGCACAAATTGACATAACCAACAAGAGAAAAATGACATTTTGTCCCGTCTTTGACAGTGTCAGGCTATTTAACAGTGTTCATCATCCGGCTTTGAAGGTAAACTAAATTGTTATCGATTGCACCTGGCCTGTATGTTTGAAGTCATGGTAACTAGCATACATGGTAGGAATTATAGGGTGTGTGGAAGCTGTAATGCAGACGACATAATTAATCTAGCCACCAGTCAGAAGCCACCACTGCTGTAATGTATTGTCCTGTCATTTCATTTTTCGGTGAATACAAGGCTGTCTACATATATGTGAATCCTGATGATTAAGTGTAAAGTTACAATACGGTGATCAGTATGTTGAGCGGTTCTGGGAGTATGTTTTCAATTGTTTTCAGTAAACAATCATTTTGATGCTTTGGATTGTGGAAGGGATTTGAAAAAATAAACTGGTTGAATTTTCCTTCAAAACACAAGTTGAAGTCTTTCCATCTTGTATCATCCATCCCACAGAATTGATGTAGGTGGTGATAATGGGCCTAATAATGAGAGAAAAAATCAGACACAAGAGAAGACGTTACTGCAATGAAATAGAAGAGAGTTTAAAGGTAGGTAAGTTAACCACTAATGAAGAAACTACTAGGAGAGAAAGCATTAAATATGAAAACAAATAAAGCTGTAAATTTAATGTTCTACATTTCTACAAACAGTTAGAAATCATAGAGAAGAAAATGAAAGAACTTTGGCAAAAGAATACAGCTTTATAGCATTATGTTTCTCAGTGTAATGTTAAGTAACTTACAATAAAAATTTTTAAAAAAGTGATTGAGATTTCTTTCTCTGACTGTCAAAAAGGTATCAGTTGTGAGAGCTAAAAATTGTATGTCATCTGTCTTATAAAATGTTATGTTTTTAAATAAAGGAAATTTATTTGTTTAACTGATAAATAAATTGTTAACAATAATAATTTTTGTAAACCATCATTGCCAGTTTTGTAAAGGCCTCGTCTTTACTGCTCTGGAGGCTGAGTTTGTGAGTTCGTGAAATATCTTCTGGTGCAGTACACCGCTAAGACAGTTTCTCCCTGCCACTATTAAATGAAGTCTGCAACACGGCTTGTAATATAACACAAAAAAGGATCTCAATGGCTAAGTGCAAATAATTGTAGGTAAACGTCACAGTACATGTTGTTGTTGTTGTTGTTGTTGTTGTTGTTGTTGTTGTTGTCTTCAGTCCAGAGATTGGTTTGATGCAACTCTCCATGCTACTCTATCCTGTGCAAGCTTCTTCATCTCCCAGTACCTACTGCAACCTACATCCTTCTGAATCTGCTTAGTGTAGTCATCTCTTGGTCTCCCTCTACGATTTTTACCCTCCACGCTGCCCTCCAATACTAAATTGGTGATCCCTTGATGCCTCAGAACATGTCCTACCAACCGATCCCTTCTTCTGGTCAAGTTGTGCCACAACCTTCTCTTCTCCCCAATCCCATTCAATACTTCTTCATTAGTTATGTGATCTACCCATCTAATCTTCAGCATTCTTCTGTAGCACCACATTTCGAAAGATTCTATTCTCTTCTTGTCCAAACTATTTATCGTCCACGATTCACTTCCATACATGGCTACACTCCATACAAATACTTTCAGAAATGTCTTCCTGACACTTGAATCTATACTCAATTTTAACAAACTTCTCTTCTTCAGAAACACTTTCCTTGCCATTGCCAGTCTCCATTTTATATCCTCTCTACTTCGACCGTCATCAGTTATTTTGCTCCCCAAATAGCAAAACTCTTTTACTACTTTAAGTGTCTCACTTCCTAATCTAATTCCCTCAGCATCACCTGACTTAATTCGACTACATTCCATTATCCTCGTTTTGCTTTTCTTGATGTTCATCTTATATCCTCCTTTCAAGACTCTGTCCATTCCGTTCAACTGCTCTTCCAAGTGCTTTGCTGTCTCTTACAGAATTACAATGTCATCGGCGAACCTCATCTCCATGGACTTTAATACCTACTCCGAATTTTTCTTTTGTTTCCTTCACTGCTTGCTCAATATACAGATTGAATAACATCGGGGAGAGGGTACAACCCTGTCTCACTCCCTTCACTACCACTGCTTCCCTTTCATGTCCCTCGACTCTTATAACTGCCATCTGGTTTCTGTACAAATTGTAAATAGCCTTTCGCTCCCTGTATTTTACCCCTGCCACCTTTAGAATTTGAAAGAGAGTATTCCAGTCAACATTGTCAAAAGCTTTCTCTAAGTCTACAAATGCTAGAAACATAGGTTTGCCCTTCCTTAATCTAGCTTCTAAGATAAGTCGTAGGGTCAGTATTGCCTCACGTGTTCCAACATTTCTACGGAATCCAAACTGATCTTCCCCGAGGTCGGCTTCTACTAGTTTTTCCATTCGTCTGTAAAGAACTCGCGTTAGTATTTTGCAGCTGTGACTTATTAAACTGATAGTTCGGTAATTTTCACATATGTCAACACCTGCTTTCTTTGGGATTGGAATTATTATATTCTTCTTGAAGTCTGAGGGTATTTCGCCTGTCTCGTACATCTTGCTCACCAGATGGTAGAGTTTTGTCAGGACTGGCTCTCCCAAGGCCGTCAGTAGTTCCAATGGAATGTTGTCTACTCCAGGGGCCTTGTTTCGACTCGGGTCTTTCAGTGCTCTGTCAAACTCTTCATGCAGTATCGTATCTCCCATTTCATCTTCAACTACATCTACATCCTCTTCCATTTCCATAATATTGTCCTCAAGTACATCGCCCTTGTATAGACCCTCTATATACTCCTTCCACCTTTCTGCTTTCTCTTCTTTAGTTAGAACTGGGTTTCCGTCTGAGCTCTTAATATTCATACAAGTGGTTCTCTTTTCTCCAAAGGTCTCTTTAATTTTCCTGTAGGCAGTATCTGTTTTACCCCTAGTGAGATAAGCCTCTACATCCTTACATTTGTCCTCTAGCCATCCCTGCTTAGCCATTTTGCACTTCCTGTCGATGTCATTTTTGAGACGTTTGTATTCCTTTTTGCCTGCTTCATTTACTGCATTTTTATATTTTCTCCTTTCATCAATTAAATTCAATATTTCTTCTGCTACCCAAGGATTTCTACTAGCCCTCGTCTTTTTACCTCCTCCCATCTCCTTAAATTCCCACCTTTTTGCAGTTTCTTCAGTTTTAATCACAGTACATAGCAAATGCAATTTACAACTGCTGTCTGTTCACTTCTAAGAGTTCACTAAATAATGTTCCCTGTCTAAGTCAGCCCTGAACGGTGATCTATAACCGTGTGCATGAGAGCTGCTCTTCTGTTTTCTGAGTAGGCTTTCTGTCCATTGTTGTCCGGTCATTGGTGGATTGTAAACAGCCGGCAATTGGCCAAGGCGAAGTCGATATTTTCATTGTCAGCGCCACATGTGGCGCTGGTGGGACTCGCACAAGTGGCAAGTATCTATGGCACTGGCACCAGATCACATCTTTGTGCCTGTGTTGCTTTTGCTCTGGCTATCTTGTTCAGACAATGCAGCAATGGTTGTGGTGGTGGTGGTGGTGGTGGTGGTGGTGGTGGTGGTGGTGGTGGTGACCTGTGACGTGAAAACTCCAGATAGTATTCACAATTCTGTGTGAGTTAAATTTGGATCCTAAGGTATGTTGTAGATGGAAAATGTGTAAGGTTAGGTTATGACCTCCGATACCCTTAAATTCTCAACTTATATCTCTTGAATTGCCATTCTGCCAAACTGTGAACTTCTGATGGATGACCTCTCTGCTGCAGTTGTATCTCTGCTGAAAACTTGAAAGTGTCTTCAACTTTCTACCAGTTAATGGAAAACATTTCGTTTTATATAAGATTATATTGATACATCGAGTAGAGTACTGAAACACCTCAAATGTTGTTTGAATACAATATGAGTTATTACTTGCCCTCGGTACAAGATGACTGACAATTCTTTCTAGAATGACTGCTCAGCTTTTTAATTGTCATGGTAGCTCTACGGTGTATAGTGCAGTGCTGAGCCAGAATGAGGCTGTGTGGTGGAATAAACTGTCAAACCAGCAGGTACCACGAAGTGTGATAATCTATTGTTGTCCCGTCTTGCATCAGCTACAGGTTACAGGCACACCGTGTAACACACACATCTAAACTCACTATTCAAGCTAAAAAAATACTGTCAGGGTGGCAATTATCTTTTATCAGTACTGTAGACACTGCGATAAATCACTTTACCAAAGTGATATGTTACACCACAATGCACTGTGAGCCTTTTTTCTGCTTAGCACAGTGTGGTGTGGGGTCAGCAGTGATTTCACCACTCACAACACATCTGCTGGTGATACCCATCGTTTATTTTACTATATGTGATTGGAGTCTTACATAACATGCAGTCACATCAAGCTTGGAACAGGGTATGTCAAGTACGGTATCATTCAGTGTTTGGTAGTGGCACTGCTCCTATTGTGGGCTTACATAAAAGATTTAACTGGGTCTTTTATGATGATGATGATGAGTCCCATACTCCGTTTACCGAGCGTAGGGGAGCGACGCGGGAGACCCGCGCCGCCGTACTAGGCAAGGTCCTAGTGGAGGTGGTTTGCCATTGCCTTCCTCCGACCGTAATGGGGATGATTGATGATGATGATGAAGACGACACAAACACCCAGTCATCACTAGGCAGGTGAAAAATCCCTGACCCCGCCGGGAATCGAACCCGGGACCCCGTGCTCGGGAAGCGAGAACGCTACCGCGAGACCACGAGCTGCGGACGGGTCTTTTATACAAGAATTAAAAATTTTGTATGATGTACAAACAGGTTGCTTACGCCTCCTTTAGGCATTTGTATTGTCTTTTGCCCACTTCATGTACTGCATTTTTATATTTTATCTTTTCATCAGTTAAGTTTAATATTTCAGTGTTTGCCCAAGGATTTCTGCAGGATCTGTCTTTGTGTCTAGATTTCCTCTCTGCTTTCATTATTTCATCTTTTAAAGCTACCCATTCTATTTGTATTGGATTTTCTTTCATTTCAGTTAGTTGTTGCCTAATAGTCTCTTTGAAACTGTCAACAGTCTGATTATTTCAATGTGCCTATTTCCCATTTTCTTAATTTTCTTGTTTCCCAATTTCTTTAGTTTTAGTCTGTATTTCACAAGTAATAAATTATTGTCAGACTCCACATCTACTATTGGAAATATTTTGCAGTTTAAAACTTATTCCACATATCAACCCGTGGTGTTAATTATTACTCCCTGTAGTATAATTGTTTGTTGATTTGCCAAAAGCATGATGACACAACATATGATCACTATGAATAACTGTTGTCTCACTGACAGTCAAGCAGCAGCTATATACTGCCAAAATACTGCCTGAAATTGGTGATCTGCAGCTGCCCAAGTCGTAATGTACAGTTATAGAAATATAGGATCATGACTGAACTAAATCTACGTTGCACAAGCAAAATAATATTTCAGTATGAAACAAGCCTGTAATCTGTGGTTTCTTTGCAATATCCTTTCTTCCAGGAGTGGTCATCTTGAAAGGCATACAGATGAACTTCTTTGAAGTTTTGAAGGCAGGACAACAAAGGTACTTATGGGTGCAAAGCTGTGAGGACAGGTCATGAGTCATCCTTGGACAACTCAGTCAGTAGAGCAATTGCACGCAATAGGAAAATGTCTCAGATTTGAGTTGCTAGTCCAGCATACTGTTTTAGCCTGCTAGAAATTTCAAATAATATTTAGTATGACTGCTTATTCAGCCACTCAAAACAAAACCTTGAACTGGTACTGATGACTGCTTAATTGTGCACACAGTATTGAACAGTTATGAATTTGATGCTGTAGAAGCACATCAGCTGTGTTCCCGAATTTGGCGTAATAATTCATCGGTTCTTAGTCACTCTTCAACCTGATCAAATTTTCAAGTAAATCTGTGCTAGTAATGTTACAAATGAATCACTGAAATACTATTGAGTTCAAAGCACTTCATATGGCGCAAATCTTAAGTTCAAAACGCCACAGAACAATGTTAAAAGTCTGAGAGTGGGTATCTCAAAATAATTTAAAATCCATAATCAATTGACAGCACTAATGAAAACTCGTGTCAGCTTCTGTCATGCCAGAGCTGTCATTTGGAAAATTTCAGAAGCATTGTAGTCACAATTAGTGACAGTGTCTGAGTCCCTACAGTTTACAACCAGGATTCATTTCAAGTTCAGCTGACACTTGTGGCTTTATCACCATTCAGACTGACAAATCTGCTTCCTAGTTTCCACACAACTCTTACCCGCTACCCTAAATAATAATACCATACTTCAGATTACACCAGTAAGCAATTCGTTTTACAACATTTAAACTAACTGTATAAGCTACATTAAAACTAAACATTTATATTTTTTCATAGCGCAATGACTTATCCGTTAACTTTTGAGTGTGCAACCGCATAAACCCCTATTTCTCCTCCTAATATTTCAACTGTAAACCTTCTGGCCATCTTCAGAATGAGCCAACACTCAAGCTACAGCATTCACTCCATCCTGTTAAACCCGTTGATGAGGCCACTATGGATGTGGCTGCAGGCACAAGCACAAGAGACAGTGATCAATTGCAAAGCAGTATGTATTAATTGAATCTGTCGCTATGTCGTTGGAAGCATTCTGGGCTATTGCCATATTATTATGAACTGCACTGTGGTGATATCTTTACAAGTTTATTAAAGAAAGTGTCAGATACCATGATTTGTCCAAGCTGAAACTGCCATCTCTGTTGATTAAACTCTTTGCCAAACAAATTTCAGCTGCTTCTTTCACCACCGAGTCTATTGTCTGTGATTTTCTGTTGTATGTGAAAAGCAGAAATCATTTATCTGATTGAGAGAAAGAAAACAAACCGCAAATTTCCATAACAGAGTGCAGCACAGGGTTTTCTTTCTCGGAATCTGTTTTAACAGAATACCTGTACATTGTTGTTTAAAATTATGTAGCTCATGTCTGTCCAAATGTCTAATAGGGTATCATGCAAAAATTTAAGGTAATTTGGCAAGGAACTTTGTGAGAATTTTGCCCCCTTTATCTTATATATTAAAAAAAATTGTAGCCTATATCAGTCTGAAGGTTTATTAGATTATTGTGTAAAAATTTGAAGTAAATTGGTCAAGAACTTTCCAAGATTTTTGCTAAAAACCTCTCCCCTTTGTGAGTGTCTGTGCGCGTTTAAAAAAATTAATTCTGCCATATGAACGCATGAACGTGTATTAGAGTATCATGGAGAAATCTTAAGAACTTTACAAGATTTTTGGTAACAACATTGATCTACGACTTCTCTTTGTATAGTAGCATGGATCACTAGTCTTCTTATTGGCTTGATATGGCCTGCCACGAGTTCCTCTGGTACCAACCTCTTCGTGTCAGAGTGGCACATGCACCCTACATTCTCAGTGATTCAGTTATTTGTTGGATGCATTCTGGTCCCTATCTTTACCTTGAGTTTTTATCCTCTACAGCACCCTCTAATACCACGAAGTTATTCCCTGATATTTTAACCCATATCCTATCACTCTGTCCCTTCTCCATGTCAGTGTTTTCTATATTTTTCTTCTTCGCAGATTCTGCAGAGAGCCTCTTCATTCCTTATCATATCAGTGCAACTAATTTTCAATTTCCTTCTATTTTCTAGTTTTCCACAGTCCACAATTCAATTTCATACAATAATGAGCTCCAAATGTACAGTCTGAGGAATTTCTTCCTGAGATTAAGGCCGATGTTTGATACTAGCAGACTTCTCTTGGGCAGCAATGCCCTGGCAACCAAGCCCGAGTGTAGTTTGGGCCATGGCACTGAGCTCAATTGACCACGTCCGAGTGTAGCTCAGGCTGCAATGTTTCATGTCATGCAAGCCTCGTGTCACTCAAAAACGACTCGTTCGTGTGAGAACATTGTATAGACGTATGGCTGGCTGTCCCATGACAGGTGCTGCCCTCTGGTGTCATGTTCTAGAATTACTTTAAAATGAGCAGTAGCGAACTTTAGTGCTGCTGTCACACCTGACTGAGCCTTTGTGTGCTCTCACGCAGTTTCATTCAGTTTTATCACTGTCTGTGATCCTGCTACGAACATGTCAAGTTTATTGAATGATCAAGAAATTTTAATGGCACTGGAAGAAGAATTGATTGATTCTGGATCAAAGGGAGAAATATCTGAGTGGGAACAGTCTGAAGAAGATTTAAATTCAGATATGTTACAGACTGATATTACTTGTCATTTCTAGTACTGTTGCTTCAGTTTCTGGCACTGCAATTACGAATAAGTTAAGTTTTATTTCCCTCTCTCTCTCTTTTTTAAATATTCAAATCTGATGACGAATATGCTGCTGTACAAACAGCTTCCAACAAACAGTGTTCCTCTGCTGTAACACAGTCTTCTGCACAACCACAGAAGAGGCAGTGGTCTTTGCAAATGAAATCAACAGATACTGGTTTAGGTTGGAGGTTCGAGGATATACAGCCTCTTTTGCCACAGTTCTCTGATGTAACTAGAGTAAGAGCTGCAGCTGATGAAAGATCCACTCCACTTGATGTGTTTTCTATTTTCTTTCCACATTCTATGATGAAACACCCAAAATCAGGAATGAACAGGTATGCAAAGTGTGTTTATGACAAACTGAAGGCAGGCTCCAAACTAAAGCGACACAGTGTTTGGCATTCAAGGGTTGGAGCGAAACTTGACGAAGTGTATTTGTTTTTCACTATAATTATTCATATTAGTGCTATTGACAAGGGATTTCAGATTCATTCCGTATTTCTGGATTTCCAGAAGGTTTTTGAGACTACCATACAAGCGGTTTGTGGTGAAATTGCGTGCTTATGGAATATTGTCCCAGTTATGTGACTGGATTTGTGATTCCCTGTCAGAGAGGTCACAGTTCGTAGTAACTGATGGAAAGTCATCGAGTAAAACAGAAGTTACTTCTGGAATTCCCCAAGGTAGTGTTATAGGCCCTTTGCTGTTCCTTATCTGTATAAACTATTTGGGAGATAATCTGAGCAGCTGTCTTATTGACTAATAAAGTCATCAGAAGATCAAAACAAATTGCAAAACGATTTAGAAAAGACATCTGAATGGTGTGAAAATTGGCATTTGACGCCAAATAACGAAGAGTGTGAGGTCATCAGTTAAACTTTGGTTACATGATAAATCAGTCAAATCTGAAGGCTGCATGTTCAACTAAATACCTAGGAATTACAATTATGAAGAACTTAAATTGAAAGGAACACAAAGAAAATATTGTGGGGAAAGGTGAACCAAAGACTTTATTTTATTGGCAGGCTACTTAGAAAATGTAACAGAACTACTAAGGAGACTGCCTACACCACGCTTGTCTGTCTTCTTTTAGAATACTGCTGTGTGGTGTGGGATCCTTACCAAATAAGACTGACAGAGTACATCGAAAAAGTTCAAAGAAGGGCAGTACTTTTTGTACTATCGTGAAATATGGGAGAGAGTATCACTGAAATGATACAGGATTTGGGCTGGACATCATTAAAACAAAAATGTTTTTAATTGTGATGGAATCTTCTCATGTAACTCCAGCTACCAACTTTCTCCTCTTAATGTGAAAATATTTTGTTGACACCAACCTACATAGGGGGAAACAATCACCACGATAAAATAAGGGAAAACGGAGCTCGTACGGAAAGATATAGGTGTTCGTTCTTTCCGCGCGCTATACTAGATTGGAATAATAGAGAATTGTGAAGGTGATTCGATGAACCCTCTGCCAGGCATGTAAATGTGATTTGCAGAGTATCCATGTAGATGTAGATATTTGCCTCATGAAGAAACCGAAACTGGCAAACTAGTGGTCTGTCAGTAGTTTCATTTCAACCCCTTTCCCAGGATCTATAATGAGCAGAAGTAGGTCCAAGGCCATACTTTCAAATTTACATTTGAATGACAATCCTACCTACATTCCCAGAGGTCAACCATAGCATGCCATGCATAAAATCAGACCTTTTCTTGATCATCTATTACGAGAATGTAAGAAATCATTTTATCCCTATCATTGATGAAAGCTTGTGTGGATTTTGTGTGTGAGTGGTCTTTCATGTTTACATAAAAAATAAACTGGAAAAGTATGGAATAAAAATGTGTGTTGTTTTTGATTCAGAGACTGATTATGTTCTGAGATTCGAAGTATACACTGGTAAAGGATCAAAAGACAATTCCATAATACCACTCTTCCAGAGGTTGCGTGCGGATTATTTGGGTAAAGATCACACTGTTTATGTGGAGAGATTTTACAGTTCACCAGCGGTTTTTGACATTTTATGGCAAAATAAAATGGATGCTGTAGGCACATGTATGGCTAATCGAAAGGAACTGCCAAAAGAAAATATTGTTTTGAAGAAAGTCTGAAGGAATCAGTCGGTGTCAATGAGGATAAACCACCTGCTTTGTTTGAAGTGGAAGGACACGAGGGACGTCTTATGCCTTTCCTCTGAACATGAAATGACGACATCTAACATTTCTGTTGATATGAAGGATGGTGTCAAGATCAGGTCACAACCGGATGCTATTCTTGATTATAATACGGACAAAACAGGGGTTGATAGAAGCGATCAGATGATCTCCTATTATCCTTTCAAGAAGAAACCAATGAAATGACAGAAAAAAATATTTTTTCGCTTGTTCATAATGGCTGCAATAAATGCTTTTGTTCTGTGTCGTGAGACTACAAACACAAATGAGAAGAAAAACTGTCATTTTTCCACCTTTTTGTGCCATATTGGTGAAGGACTCTTCCAGAAAGGTTCAACTGTGGCTCAGGAAACTGTCCCAAGTGCAACCATCAGCAATAGGTTTGTAGAATGACACTTCCCTGAGAAAATTACTGCAACTGAGAAGAAGCAATAACCAACAAGGGTGTGCTAGGTTTGTTCGGAGGAGACAAAACAATCAGCTGGCAAAGCATGCAGGAAGGAAGCAAGATGGTATTGCCCTAACTGTAACACACCTCTCTGCATGCCAGAATGCTTCAGACTTCACCACACAAAATCCAGCTATGTGTGAATGTGCTGAAATCCTCACCTCAAACTTTTCTTTTTTGAGTGAAAATTATACTTTCTGTAACCATCATTGCATATCTTGTAATGTGTCAGAGGACTGCAACAAAGGTCAAAAGTAAACCTTGAAGCTTGGTCTTTTTTCATTATGTACTACCCTTTAAGATACATCAAGCACAGATGTGGCAGTAATCATTTAAAGAATGGCATAAATAGCGGGTTTTATGGGCCCGAAATTAACCTAAGTGGCTGGACCTCAAGGAGTTAAGCAAATCTACTTTTTATGTCGTCCTTGCTTCATTCATTATGTGTTATTTTGCTTCCATGGTAGTAGAATTCCTTAATTTTGTGTACTTAATGGCCATGAATTTTGATATTAAGTTTCTCACTAATCTTATTTCTGTAACTCTTGATAACTTTCCTCTTTCTTCAGTTTACTCTCAATCTGTAAAGCCATATTAATATTACTATGCGCTAATTCTAATTGTGTATGTATTCTTAATTACTCTGAAATTAACAACTAAATTGAATTAATAATGGACCACCTTTGATGGCAGGTATATATGACTTATAAGGAGCACACAGTTCCATTACTTAGAACTGGATTTCTTGTTTTTCTTATCTTCCCAAAACTTCCTTTTTGCTTTGGGCCTGTTTCCTTTTTGCATCCGTGTTCTTAAGTTTAAAATTCCTTCCTGTTAGGGTCTTGGATATGAAGTTATATGTATTGATTTTCTGCCTGTATGTAGTCTGTGTAGTTACCAGTTCTCTGATCACTTTGGATATGTACCTGTCAACATATTTTGGATTGTTGGTTTCCCATTGATAATACAGAAGATTTCTTCCTAAGTGAAGCAAGAATCAGTTGTGCTATATGACTATAGAATTTCATACATTTTTTCTTTGCGAGTGAGGTGAACCATTCAGTCAGCAATTACAGTTCTGAGATTTTGGGTGTGCATCCAGATACCATCCTAAATTTTGGGTCCAAATATATTTCTCAGTTTCTGTTGTTTTGCTTTCTCAATGTCTTTATGTTTGTAGTTAATGATGACACCTCTATTGCACAGAATGCTTCAGTAAGAATGACTGTGTGGTAGTGATGAAGTTTGGCTGTGATGGACAGTGTTCTTTTTGTTGGAAATGTTTCCAGTAATTTCACCTAGTTATGGGAATCATTTAACTTGCGTGTTGTTGCCATACTTGGTTGCAGCTGATGCCAGGTTAGGGCTCTTGGAGTCCATGTATTGTGTTCATTCATAAAAGATTTGGAGCCCAGTCTTCATTTCATGGTGGTCTTGTGAAGCTTATCAATGGCGTGGCTGGCTTCATCGGGAGTGTGGTTAATTATTGCTAGGTCATCAGCAAGAGAAAGGCACTTAATGTTCGTTCATTAGTTTTGTTCCCATACTTATTCCATGCATTTCTCGCTCCCAAATTTTAATGATCTTATGAGTACTTTGTTCAACAGGAGTGGATTTAGTCCATCACCCTGTGTTACATTTGGTTGCCTGATATTAATTGTGTAGTAAATTAATTAGTTATCAAGGCTACCCAGAAAGTAATTCCAATTTTCATGTAGTATGGGAAGTAATTGGGGGCATTGTGGTGGTGGTGGTGGTGGTGGTGGTGGTGGTGGTGCGGGGGGACGGAACAGTTGCTACTCTTTAGGTTAGTGTGTGTAGAGTAATTTTTCTGGACTTTCTAATTCGTTATGATGCTGAAGGAGATGGGAATGTCTACTGAAAAGAATCATTGCCAGTGGTGTAACAAGCGTTTTCCCATGCTAATGCTTAAAGAAAGCCACAGTTAATGGTGTGGTACCATCCTGGATAAAAAAATAAAAGAAAACTAAGGGGCACACTAAACTCGCTCTGTTATAACGGTTATGTCTACCATTTTCTGGGATGTTAAAAGAATCTTGTCTGTGGATTTTAGGGAATGTGAGAGGACAGTCAGTTCTGAAGCCTCCTATGTGCCATTAAGAAAGTTGAGAAGAGCCATTCCAAAACTAGTAGTGCAAGCCATTGACTACCAATGTTGTGTTTCTACGTGTCACTGCTTAGCCACTCTCTGTCTGGCAAATCAAAAACTTTTGAGTCTTCAAATGAGATGTTTTCATACATCTACACTGTAGCTCCAGGCTTTACTCAAACTACTTTTCACCTCTTCTTATACATGAAAATAATTCTAGGCTCTCAACACTTGACTTGAGAAAATTCAAGAAGCTGTCAGAGGCTAAGTGATGTGATTGATATTTAAATTGTGATTGATGTTTAAATCTGAATTGTGACAAGTAGACAAGTAAGCTAAAGTGTAATTTCAAGATTTGTCTAATAATTTTTCTCTGACTATTACAATGTTACAGCCTAACAGAGATTACTTTCTGGATAACACTTGTATTTATTTTAAAATTGTAATAACTCCAGAAATTTTCATCTGATCATTTAGCTCTGTAAACCAGATTTTTTTCCTCAATTGTGTATCTGGTTTTATTGAGGCTCATATGATTCTGATACTGATTAACAATATGAATTCTGTAGACTGCCAGTTTTCTGCTGTTCTCAGTGATAAACTATTTTTTATTAATGAATAGCATCCTATAATGAGTGACATTACATATAGACATATAAAGACAGCTTTTAAAGCTCAAAATTGTGAATTACAAAAGTTTGAAGCTCACCATTAATAAAATTCCGAGCACACTTGTTCATTAGACTTTGACTAAGATATCCTGAAACTTGAGGTACTTCTTTAGTTGTGTCATTATGAAGTGTAACCATGTATTTCACAACAGTTTTCTGTGAACATATATCTTGAGGGAGCTGGCTGGAGCACAGTGGATATATTTATCTTGTACCAGTTGCAAGTACTTGTCACTCAGCTGATAAACAGTCATCACTTTTGAGTCTCTAATGAAGTAACATCACATTCTTCTTCACATTCTAAGCCTCTAAATTCAATGCCGAACTCTAGATCACCATAGCCATACTTTTTGAAAGCGTTGTCTAATACCAGAGAGATGGTGAAAGAGTGCATTTTGTTGTCGATAGTATCTAAAGTTGCACACATAATGACAGCTAGTGGCAACCACCTAAAGCAAGACATTACAGCCAAGCTACAAATGTAAGACCATATGCCCTCTATTGGCTGAACACTTATCAGTGGAGAAATGGATGTAAGCGGGCTCTTTTTTTTAAAAAGGTCAGTTCTTATGTTGCCTGAGTATACTCAGGATTTTAAGTATCTGTCAGAATAATAAAAATTAGATAATTCGGGGTATTATGTTAAGGGGTTAATGTTGTCATACCTATTGTTGGACTTGAAAAATGCCTTGCTTAACCAAGTAGCCACCTCTTTCCTGTGTAGACAGATTCCTCCTTTTGTATCTGTCATACTGAGTGACTGAGATGTACACAACACTGATGGCCAGTTTACTACTGTATACTCCCACTCTGGCTGTGGCATTTGGCACTTCACTATATAATCTATCTGAAACATTCTGGTGTTTTCAATCCTCTTCCATGTACACAACTTCCTTTCATAACCAAGAGTTTGCAGCCCTTTCATAACCAAGAGTTTGCAGCAATTAAACAGTTCTCTGTGCATGTTCCTCTTCCGTTTTTCCTTCAGTTCATGTTGTTGTACTATTTTCCCTTTCCTTCCCTTCCTTTTCTCGTTATCGAATTCCAGTTCTCCATTTCAATTAAATTTTCAGCTCCCTAAAAGTACTGAAAATTTTTTATCTCGTCATACAGTCTATGGACTAGTAGGGATGTAAGGTGTCCACGAAAATTGACAATTTCACTGGTGCATCCAGAATGGCAGAAAATTGGTACTAGTTGTAGGATATTCATGTGTGTCTGAATCCTGCCAATGTTGGGGTGCCCCTTGATGCGAAGTATTACTGTATACATAGTTAAGAGTAACGGTGCCAACACTGCGAGAAGCAGCTGACGCTGCTTTCCCCTCACTGCTCCTCTTCCCTTAGCAGTCCTGATGTAATGGCAAGGCACATTTATTTCCATCGTGTGAATCGTCAACTTATTGTGGAAAAACAGGACACTACTGCTACTGTGGTATGTCACGATTTTATTTTGTGTATGATATTTCAGTTGCTATTTTTCTCATAACAGTTCACCTGCATTCCTGTTTTTTGTTCATTAATATACCTACACCTGCGTTACCTGTATTTGATTTTGTGTTTGTAACTCTGTAATCACTCCCAATGAACCAGGAATCTTGCTGCAGTGAGATGAGCTGTGTATCTTTGGAGGCCAGACTTAACATATTGTTCCTGGAGAGGAACAGCAAACTGTTGAGTAGTTGTAGGGACTACAGTGTCGGCAGTTGATCGGTAAGGAGGAAACGAAAAAAAAACTTCATGGGTTGAGAGGGCACGTGGTGATGTTTCGGTGATGTTTCGGTGATTAAAGAATTGAAACACAAAAGAAATTAATGACATTTAGCTGTTAGTGGACACTGATTTAGGTCAGTGGGGAAAGTTGAAAATTTCTTCCGGACGAGAGATTGAACCTTAGTGTTGTGCTCACCAGGCAGATGCTCTGACCCCTAAGCCAGCGACTGCATGGGCTACCTTAACATGCCTCCCATCAGACCCAAGTTCTCAACTTATTTACACACTACTGATGTTTCCATGCCCATTACTGTCATTACTCACAGCACTTTGCCGAATCCTGTGAGAGTTTGAGTGTTGTGCGCATCTGCAGTGAAGGCATGTCTGAAAGAAGAAACACCACATATACAATTAAGATGAAGCTTGCCATTGATTCTTCCAGTGTAGGTGCGCACCATGCTCAAACTCTTACGGGAATTGGCGGATCATTGCCAGTAGTGAGGATAATGGGCAGGGGCACAATGTCAGTAGTATGTGGGTAAGTTAAGAATTTGGGTCTGACGGTGGGTGTGCTAGGGTGGTCCATGCAGTTGCGATGACCATTGTGCATGGATGGCTTAGTGGTCAGAGCATCTGCCTAGTGAGCAGGAGAAACAGGTTGTAATCCGACTGGCACAAATTTTCAAATTTCCCCATTGATGTAAATCAATGCCCATTAGCAGCTAAATGCCATTAATTCCTTTGTGTCTTGATTCATAATGACTAGAACATCACATATATTACAGAACTGAGTCACATTTACAAAGAACCTGGCATATGAGCCAACTTATTGGTATGACACTGCACCCTCTCTGGCCTGAATGTATGCACTGATTTGTTTGGGAAGGGTGTCATAAAGTCGTTGTACCCTCTCCTGAGACAAGCTGGCCCATATTGGTTGTAGTTTGTCCTTTATAACCCGGATATTGTCACTGAGACAGAATTATTGTCTGAGCTGGTCCAACAACACATGTTCTTTCAAGGACAGATCTAGTAATGTTGCTGGCCACAGGAGGACCTCAGCATCACCCAGACAGTTCATAGAGGCATGTGCAGTGTGTGGATGAACATTGTCCTTTTGAAAAATGGCACCAAATTACTGTCATATAAGAGGTAACACATGAAGATGCAGGATGTCATGACGTACTATTGTGCCATTAGAGTTGCCTCACTCACTACCAGCCTTGACCTGAAGTCACACACAGTGGCTCCCCACACCTTGTGACGCCCTCCCTCACCCCAGCCCACCCTCGCCACCCACCCCAAAAACATTGGAAGAATGGGACCTCTCCTCAGGTCACCACATCCTTACAGGGGTAGAACACAACCACATTTCGTCACTTAACACAATGTGATGCCATTCATCAGCAATTCATGTTTCCCAGTCATGGCCCTACTCCAAATGCTCCAGTTTACATTGTGGTGTTAACAGCAGATTATGCATGGTGTGGTAATTTCCTTTTCTGGCAGCTGCTAGTCTCCAACCAATGGTGTAGGATAACACAGAATTGGTTCTGGAGGTCCATTACTGTTTTTCACATCACAGGCACATATGTAAAAGGATTACAATGTGCTTGGTGCGCAGTACGGTAATCCCTCTTGTTTTGATCAGACGTGGTCAGTCAGAACCTTTGAGGAATTGGCTGCCTTCATATTCCTGTGCAGGCCAACACTGGGCCACTGTCACATCTAAATTCCGGATATTGCCCTGTTCGATCAGTTGGCCAACTGGAGGCCCACAGTGAGACCACTGTTGGCTACTGATAACACTATCTGACATGAGCACGCTGCATCTCCCTGTCATTCACTTTGATCACTCATTGTTTGCCCTGTTGAGAAGGGGGTGGGGTTGTGGGTGTGTCCGTATACACCTATCTTTCTTCCCATGCATAACATTTTAGCCCTAGAATGCTGCTTGATTTGATCCAAAAACGGAGTATGGAATATCTCTGTCAGTTAGGATGTGTCACTGTCATTACTGTCCTGTACTAATTCATTTGCTTCTCTGCATAATAGATTCTGATGTTTTTGATGTGCTCCTTCCCATGAATTATGTTAGTTTTTGCTGACTGCAATTCTACTGTATTCTTCTGTTCTCTGCAGCTTTCTTGACTTCTGGTATCGGGTACAGCTTCTTGCAGTTTGGTTGGTGCAGTTTTATTTCTGTTTTATATGGTAGTGATTTCCTACCACCTGGCTTCCCAGAAAAGTAGGGTGGCCAATTTATTCATTCTATTACACACAGTTATTATTTCTGTAATTTTCATCTTCTTTAATGTCATCCAGTCTGCTCCTAATATATGATCCACACACAAATGTAGTAGTACCAATTTTCTCTCTGCCATGACAACCAGTAAATATGGTATTTTATAAGTTTTCTTATAACTCTGATTGCACCTACAATTTTGTATCCATGTATGAAAAAATATGCTACCTTGCCTTTGTTTCTCAATAGCTTTTCATTAGATTTTCAGAACTTGAGTAAACATAATTTCCTAAACCTATAAAGGGCTGCACTTCTAAAACTTTAATTTTTGTGTCTATTGTTAGTGACTTGGTCTTTTTGCGGCACCTTATTCTGACATCAGATCCTGTAATTCTTCTTTCAGTTTGTCAACATATGTTGCTAATATTCGTTCTGCCACTGCATTTCCATTTCCAGATTGGGTCTCTTCTAGGCCATGCAGTCAGTCATACTACACAGTGTACACAGATTGCTTTCCACTCCTGCATTTTCTTCCTTAGATGATTCTGTATTTGCTGTAATCTCTTCCTTAATGCTGGTGATTGTTTTGGTTAGCTTATGTAATCATTCTTTCGGTTTGGAAATTATTTTTTGATTGTTAGTTCTTAACTCCTCGCATTCAGCTACACACCACTTCATTAATTCTTTAAGTTCTTCTACATCCTCTGCCTGTTGTGCTTCCCTCTTCTTTTTTATTTATGAAATCCATGAATGCACTGAGTTAACTTTGTATTCCAAATTCACTGAGATTTGTCTTTTCTCTTTGTCAACCTTTTCATGTCCCAGAGAAAGGTGTGCTGCCGTATATAATACTGTCCTCCATTTTAATTCCACTGCTCTCAAAAAATCTTGAATTCTCAGATCAATCTCCTTGTTTCACTATATTTTCTTCCTGTTCATTACTCAACAATCCAAATATTGTGTTTGTTTCAGCTGCATTAATAATTTGTAATAATATTAGGTAAACAATCATCCCTTTGCTGGAATAAACAACCACATTTCATCCCCAGAGTGTCACATGCTATCCCCCCCCCCCCTCCCCTGCCACACACACACACACACACACACACACACACACACACACACACACACCGAAAAATATGCTAGTTCCAAGCAATTAAGTTATTTGCATTAGTGGGCAAACCACTACTTTCTTTTGCCATTCAGTCATGTGATCATATTCCATTTATCCATTCATGAAAGGAAAAAATCTTCGCTGTGGCATGACCCTTCCCTCTCCACATTTAGCACAGAAACTATTTATTTTGTACCGAAACTTGTTTTTTACCACAAGGGAATATACCTACATCTTCTTTCTTCGACTAGTTCACAGATCTCTGTCTACTACCACTGGTCTCAACAACAACTCAAACACCTTCCTCAACTCAACTACACCACAAATCAAAGACCCATATAAAATAAAGGTACTTTACAACAGGACAGAATAGTGTGAAGATCTGCATCAAACTACTACAACTGTGCAATTACATAACCAGAACTCCTGTTCTTTCTGCCACCACATTTCACGAATTCCCACTATATCTAACTGCAATCTACCAATTTCCCTTTCAAGTTCTCTAAGCTACCAGCACAACCTGTAGAGTGCCAGACCTTTTTTCCCCTGATGACATCCTCCTGAGTAGGTTCTGCCTGGAGATTTGAATAATTTAGCCAAGAGGATGCCATCATTAATAAATTGTGTGACAGAGTTGCATGTGCTTGGGAAATATACAAGCTACAAAGTTCTGTTGCTTTCAGCTCTGCCATTGTACCAACAAAGCAAGGCCAATTGGCTAATGTTACAAGGCTAATTCATTCAAATATCCAGACTGATGCCTCCTGTAACTACAAAAAAGGTAACTTGCCCCACTCTCCAGGAATTATATATTAGGGGTTTGCAGCAGATATCTTTCTGCTGCGGTTTCAACTTCTATTTGACTATCTGTGTCATTCAGGCATTCAAACCACCAGACAGTCCGCCGTTCATAGGAGATGCTATCAACAATCTTAAGTTTCCTCAGTGAACTAAAGAACTTTAATGCCATGTTGCTCCATAATATGTATGTTATCAACATCATAATAGAGTGAAAGCAGGTGAAAGGGAACTAAATTTAAGAACATGTTCACACATGACTGTAGCTGAAGCAGACTGTGGCAGCTTTTGTTTGTTACTGCATTTTATTTGATTTTCCAAGATGTTAATGTGTTAATATCAATGTTTAGTGAACAGCACATAATATTTGTTTTATCAGGGTATTACTATGGTGTTCACTGTCAGAGCCACCAGTAGTAGTAGTAGTAGTAGTAGTAGTAGTATTATGTGGCATTCAGATGTTTAATTTTGTCAGCTGAAAACAGAAACAAATCAGTAATTTTTTGTTTGGATACAGTTACTAGCTATATTCTGTCATTGTGTTACATTCATAGTCTTGGTCTAAAACAATATTTTAACTAGATTTTACAATTTCTTGCAGGTTTATTTGCTTTGATTCTGTGTTGCTTCAATATCAGCAGCACTCCTTACAAATCTCGAGGCAATTCACTGATTGATCTCAGCTTGTATACAGCAGCAGCTATGTGTATTTACCTATATAGAGCAGCCATTGGAAGTGTTCTACTTCCTTTTGATTATCCACAATCGAGGTAAGCATTTTTATACTGCCACTTGTCTTCCAATTTTCATATTGCATCAATTTTGAATTGAAAAATAACATTACTTGTGAGCCTGCAATATAGGCAGTAGAGAAGTTATTTTGCAGTGCTCTCAGTCTTTATATAGTATTTTCTGACAATATAGTTGTAATTCCATCAGTCTTTACTCTTGCTAAAATTGTTGTTATACACAAGACTGGCGAAAATGATGATATACTAAATAGTATGTTAGCTACTCTGTAAATTATTTTAAAATATTGAAGTGACAGCTTGTAATTGCACAAAGCTACTAGTTCAGTTTCTTTAAACTTTACACTTAAGTTTTTTGCAGTATAAATAAGTTACAATACAGTTGGAAAAACCAAATTTTAGTGTGGACTGAGAATCAGAATGAGATGTTTCTCTCATAACATGCAAGTTAAATCAGTGATTTATTGTACAGCTACCTCATCAACACTGTATGATGCTAATTTATAGTTTTAGGTGTTTTGGTGTCCAGTCTAACTATAATACATCATTCAGTTCCACACAGTACATTTGTAGTTGTACATTTTTCTGTTCATTATGCTGTATCATGCTCAGATAATAATATTATCATTCACCAACTACTTTGCTGAGTAACGGCAATTTTGGACTAATGTATGATTTTCACTTCAGCTAACTACTCTAGATGTTGGTTGTATTTAAGCTCTTTAATTCATTACAAATCTTCATTGCCATGTGCTGTGGAGTTGGGCTAAGAACTGTAGGCAGAAGCATAAATTTCTCTTTATTCATATAACTGTAAATATGCTGCAAATTATTTACTAAAAGTAAGCAAGGATTGTTGTGTGTAAAAAGCACTAGTACATGTACAAAACACTTAACATATTCAGATCACTTAACAGGGCTGTCTCTGGGCAAACTTTTGAGAGAGCCACCAAGTCTTGTTAACCGGTAGGAGTTAATTATCACAAATATTGAGTCTTCAGTACATTGTTTTAGCGTGAGCAGTAAACAAGTTACTTAAAAAGAAAATTAGGGTTTGTGGAACAATACAGCAAAATAGAGGATTTCCGGAAAAATTAAAGTGCACACAAGTCAATGTGTTTGAAGCTTGTCATCTATGGAAAGGTGAAGTACTCACATAGGTATGGAGAGCTTTGAAAACTAAAATAATATGAGTGATCTCTACAACACCTAATGCCACTTTGACTGTCACTCAGAGAAAATGTAGAAAAACCAATTACGCAATAAAAAAACTTAATGTGCAAGACGTGTAGAGTTGCGTTATCATGGAGACTGTTTTGCTGCATATCATATGAAAGAGAAATACTAAGTATCAAAGACAATGCAAATATATGAAACAAACAAATTTTGTATTTATTTACGTATTTATATCTCCGAAGTTTCATGAAAGTAGGGGAACAGGGTTGAGAACTTATGAGAACTAACTGTGAGATTAGTAAAACTTAACAATTTATAATATCCCAATAAGGTCAAGAACGGCCGTGACAACCCAACTAATCCAAATTAGTGCTGCCGGCGCCATGCGAATACATTTGTGTGAGACTAGTGGACGCCAGCATTTGCTACCTGTGACTCATCACTTATAACCCTTTCATTCAGTCCAATAGCGGTGTCTTTTTCTATGGCTGGTTGTCCTGTCTCTCATTTCACTGCATTCCATATAGCCTTAAGTTTGTTGTCCGAAGTACTGATTTTTCACATTATATGCATGTTCCTTGATTTTTTTTAATAACCTTTCTTAGCAATTTTGAGTATTTTTTGTAGTGTGCAACTACTGCCTGATCCCTACTTGTTACTACCAAAAGCTAAATTTTTCCTGTTTCTTTCACAAGATACTTTAATCCCTCTTGTGAGCCATGGTTGTTTACATGGCTGTTTAGTGTACTTTCTGTTACTTATGCCGGCCGGAGTGGCCATGCGGTTCTAGGCGCTACTCTCTAAAGCCGAGCAACCGCTACGGTTGCAGGTTCCAATCTTGCCCCGGGTATGGATGTGTGTGATGTCCTTAGGTTAGGTAGGTTTAATTAGTTCTAAGTTCTAGGCGACTGATGACCTCAGAAGTTAAGTCGCATAGTACTCAGAGCCATTTGAACCATTTTTGTTAGCTTATGCGAAAAGCTATTTTCAGATAATTATATGAGTTTATGATGGGATAGATTAAATTTTATGTTTGGTTCATTATAAATTACATCACAGGTCACCTCCTGTAAACTATTCTAAACATTTGCCTTGGAGTCACTAATTACTCTGATTTCCTTGGAATAGTAATCGTACTGTAAGCTACTACATTTGCATATTTGCAGTTGCGTAGTTTTGATCAAGCTGTGTTTCTTGTTCATAATACGATGAAAATTACTTGCTTTTCACATTGTGTCATGACATTTCATCCTATTTTTGTAAAATGCTAACTATACTGTCTGAACTTTTTTCCAGGGGTCTGTACGAGTCATTCGGAACGTGGTGTATTTTAGGAGTAATAATGATTAAATCAGTGTTGGAAGTTTTCTTCACATCACACCCTCAAAGCTATTATGCCAGAAGATGGACAGTCTGTGCAAACATACTACAGAAAACATTTTCTGTAATTACTGTTTGTTGGATGATACTGTGTGCCTTGATCTACAGACCGTATAATGTGCTGCTGCTTTGCTGTAATGTGTGTATAAGTCAACTGATATATGATACTGCTGTTACATATGGCACGACCAGTTGTATTTCACTACCAGTTATGCATTACTGGCTTGGAATGGTCTTCTATTTCTATCAGGTAGATAATCTTCATTTATAAAGCATCTGACTTTTGCTTTATCTTTGTCTGTACCTTGATATTTTAAATGCACCATTCAGATATTGATAAATTACTTTACTTGAACCATGTAAGACTTGTTGTTAACTTCATGTTTATATTTGAGTGTGTGCTGTTTTTTGTTGTTCTGAGTGATTGAAATTTGGCCTTTTCATAGGGCAATTCAAACAGCTTGGCAAGTATTGATGTGGCTGCAGGATACATAGGACAAGAAGAATACAACATTGCTTCAGTTGGGGCACTCCTTGTTGCACATACATATTGTGCTCCCATTCTTTCTTATTTACTTTTAATAAGAAATATTTGCAAGCATTCAGTTCAACATGATAAAGAATGGTAAGCTTATATCAGATTTTAAGAATGTCTGACATTTACCATTGCGAGCAATTTTGATTTGGTATTAAACATTTGTTACTAACCAGTTACATGTATGAAAGAGGAATATATTGGATCCATTGTTTGACTTCTTAATAATGACAAACAAAAATGAAGAAAGATAACCATTTGCCTGCAGCACAAACAGAGAAAATTTTTGTAGCTTTTGAGCACACTTTTTAGTAGGAAGAATGAACTCTTCAAGGGGGTGAATGACTGGGTCTGGATTGATTTTAATGTCATGAGTGTCTGTCTGTTTCATAGCCATGAGGCCGATTTCAGTGGGAAGGGGTTTTACGAGGGAAGATGAATAACATCATGTTATGAAGCTACCAGTCTGAAAATCCTAATCTTATTTTGCAAAATAGCATTTTACCACCAACTCAACATACACAGCACCCCTGTATCAGTTTTTTTTTGCTATCTGGCACTTCAGTCAGAGGCATCTTCTGTCCACACATGAAAGCAGTTGTTGTCCAGTAGGGTGTGTGTGTGTGTGTGTGTGTGTGTGTGTGTGTGTGTGTGTGTGTGTGCGCGCGTGTGTACGTACGTACGTACGTACGTACACACACACACACACACACACACACACACACACACACACACACACACACACACACACAGAGAGAGAGAGAGAGAGAGAGAGAGAGAGAGAGAGAGAGAGAGAGAGAGAGAGAGAGAGCGCATGGTGGTTAGATATTAGACTCACTTTTTTCATCTTTCCAACATCTATCTGTGTAAACTACATTAACAAAAATAAAATTTAATAATACATGTGACAATACAGGGACATGACATTTGTTTTAGTTTTTGTGTGAGCCTTGAATAACTGATCACATAATGTATATAATAGAGGGAAACATTCCACGTGGGAAAAATATATCTAAAAACAAAGATTTTGTACCTTATCATATGAAAGTGTTGGTACATTGATAGAGACAATATCAAACACAAACACACACACAAATTTCAAGCTTTCACAACCCATGGTTGCTTCATCAAGAAAGAGGGAAGGAGAGGGAAAGACGAAAGGATGTGGTTTTTAAGGGAGAGGGTAAGGAGTCATTCCAATCCCGGGAGTGGAAAGACTTTCCTTGGGGGGGGGGGGGGGGGGGGAGGGGGGGGACAGGTATACACTTGCGCGCACACAAACACACACACACACACACACACACACACACACACACACACACACACAAGCAAGCAGACATATGTAAAGGCAAAGAGTTTGGGCGGAGATGTCAGTCGAGGCAAAAGTAAAGAGGCAAAGATGCTATTGAATGACAATTGAATAACAGGACAATTCAATATCATCTTTGCCTCTGTACTTCTGCTTCGACTGACATCTCTGCCCAAACTCTTTGCCTTTACATATGTCTGCTAGTGTCTGTATATGTGCAGATGGATATGTGTGTGTGTGCGCGCGCAAGTGTATACCTGTCCTTTATTCCCCCCGCAGGTAAGTCTTTCCACTCCCGGGATTGGAATGACTCCTTACCCTCTCCATTAAAACCCACATCCTTTCGTCTTTCCCTCTCCTTCCCTCTTTCCTGATGAGGCAACCGTGGGTTGCGAAGGCTTGAAATTTGTGTGTGTGTTTGTGTTTGTTATTGTCTCTATCGATGTACCAACGCTTTCGTTTGGTAAGTTACAGAAGCTTTGATCACTTCTGTAAGACAGAAAAAGCTGAAAGGAAAGCAATAGCTTAAATTCCGATATTAACTTACCTATTCAACACAGAAATGTGTTAATTAAAATAATTTAGAAAAAATGCTGTGTGTTCAAAATCTTCTTTGTTATTTTGTACTGTGTTCTTTTTTTTGTTAAAATATTATATACTGCAAAATATTGTAAAAAAAGTTGTATTTCTTATCTCTCTTAGGCTTGATGACCAGCTCCACAGATTGTTTTGGTTTGTGGCTTCACATCGATCACTGCTTCTTACAGTATATTCTGTACTGCTTACATTCCAAAGGTATCATTTATTTGTGTGGACCGTTTTTGCACCTAAACTGCTTTATGAAGCTATGTTTACAACTTGCACTCTTGTCAAGCTGCTTTTTACGTTTTTCATTGTTCAGTCAGTAATGTATAAAGAACAAAAATGTAAACACTGGAAGTAGTGTAATAAAATTTTCATTAATCATCTGCATTCTCATTCATGTTAGTTAGTTAGTTAGTTAGTTAGTTATATTACTTGTTCCATGGATCATGAACACGATTCTTTCGTAATGATGTGGAACGTGTGTTCACTGTAGAACATTTGATGGATATAGTGTACTTTTTCAAGTGCTGTAAGAGTTGTGGAGTGCACACGTTGAGCACACATTAGACAACTGTTTGAATCGCCTGCAGATAATGACTAAATCAGATGTCAAAATATTGTGTGCAAAGTGAAATTAGCAAATTGGCCAGAAATCTGAAAAGATGACAACAAACCATTACTCTGAGAACACCTCAGAAGCAATATAGTCATCATACACTGATTTCCAGTTTAGTAAATGCAGAGGGGAATAACTCATTTTCCATCCCCATTATTTATAATTGTTCCTGTTACAGATAATACCTTGTATATAATTTTTGTTTTGGATGTTGTAGAGAACCTTTGTTCTTATGGAATGAATCAACCTATATATGAACAAAAGAGAATCAACTCTTAAAAACTTAATCTGTGTATGGTACTAACGATAAGCTGTCACTACAGAAAGTGATGTTTGCAAAATGTGACCTAAGAAATTAGAAGGAAAGTTCCTGCTTCAGAAAAAAGCTACTGTTTTCCTGTTTATATTAGCTAGCTGCTTCTTAATCATGCTGGTAGCTTGTATTTATATGTAAATTTTTGTATTTTTAAGAGAAGATAGTTACATACATTTGTAGCAACAATCAGCAATTTATAATACACTGCTAGTGTCTTGCACCTTTAGAACATTGCTCCTTTCCATGCAGGTAACAGGAATTTTCAATATTAATAACAATGTAATTTGTAGGTGTAGTGGGGTAATAAGGTGTGCTTTTACTTTTCTTCTAAATTGATTGTTGCATAATTTGAGAGGGAAGCTAACTTTACACTGAAGTGTGTAACTCCAAGAAAATTTTGAAGAAAAGTGTGTTGCTTTGTTACAAAATAAGAACCCAAATCCTATTGATCCCAAATCAAAGATGAATATTAAAAGTTTTTCATTATTTATCTAACTATGCCCACTTTGCCACTGGAATTTGGTGACATGTTTTGCTCATTTCACCAAGTACATTGCTCATCATAAAAAAGATCTGCACCAAAAAGGACAAAGCAGATTGCTCTCATAATTGAGAGCCATGTAGTTGGTACAACACATATGAAACGATTACAATTTCAACTTTAAAGGACCAAAATTTAGTGCAGTACATGGCCACAAAACGTATGTGCTAGTATGACATTGGGTCTGCAAGATTGTGAGCACAAGCATCTAGATTCAGAGTATAGAGGTGTAAAGGTCTTGCATGTAGTCTTGTGATACTCTATTCCTTTCCACATGCACCTGAGTGCAAATGATTGATGGCTGGAGGCGGAGTCTCTGACACATTCTGTGACACCCTACACATTCTTGACCGGGGAGAGATCTGCTGATGCTGCTAGCCATGGTGAAGTATCCATAGCTGCAAGGCACACTTGCGAGATGGCAGTGGCATGAGGATGAGTATTGTCCTATTGAAATAGGGCATGGGTGTGAATGCTTACGAATGGTAGAGCCACCGGTTGCCGGACATCCAACTGAATGGCACCCCTCATTGTCGCTGGAGCTATTTGCACGTGGTGGACAATCTGTCAGTCCTCTTTTCTTGTAGTGCATGTCAGATGTCGTGTTTGTGTATGATTCTGTATCCATTACTACTTACAATGGGTGATGGTGGTGTCTGTACGAATGGTGTGGTTTTTATAATAACTTGTGTAAATCACTTGCTGAGCTAATTTTCATGAAAATATAAAAAAATTTAATGCGTTGATTAAGCTGCTGCATAGAATACGTATTGAAATGTGACCCACTGTAGGACCTGAAATTCCTAGGATTTTTATTTGTTTTTTATTCTTCATAATTACAGTCCATTATCTAAAAAGCTAAAATAGGCCCTACAAATCACATTACCTTGGATCACACAGCTACTAATCTTCTACAAATACTAGAGTTTGTTATCTGTTTTTTTCATTTATTTTGGTGCATTTAACATGTATGTGTTGTCTCTGCTACTGGATCTGTCCTCATGGTACTCAAGTCAACAGCCATAGTCTGCTGGATTCCTTGGGTGCTGGGCCACACATAAGCAGCATTTCCACTGTAGCGAGTGATTCCATCCACCATTGTTACTTTTTAAAGTCCACAATTCCATGATCACTTGCACCAACACAATATAGATTCTTGCGGCAGTATTTCACTTGGTGGTCACCAACCTCATCATTTTCTCACAATTTGCAGATTATGTTGTCTATACTGGACAGAAGCATGTGACATGATTGAACGCCTCCTGAAGCCTTCTGTGGCCTTCCTGGTTACTGCGGGTGCAGTATCGTCCAAGATGCACCAGATTGTATTGCTCCTTAGTGCTGCTTCACATCCAGATGTCCATTACCTGCTACATATTCATAGAGTGTGCCATCCCTCAATGTGTGTTCTGGTGCACCCACACCACTGCAGGTGCAGCTATCATTCATCTGTCTTCTGATTTTGTATAGATACATGGCATAAGGGCCATGGCCAGTCAGGTAATGTATGAATCCACTCAATGGGTTAAGAAATCTCATTTATGATCTCTTCCTGATGTAAGGAAGAAAATCATATGTTGTCCTGTCAGTGTCTGAAGTGTCCCATTCATTTTGCTGCAGTTGTAATATATGATCCTTTATTGCCTTTTTCTAACTGACTTCAGTTCCAAGCACCCTTCGTACTTCCATTTGATTGCCTTTTGTTACCATTTGATTGCCTTTTTCTTAACCAGGAAAAGGCTCCCTTTTCCTAATTTCCAAGTCCAGTGTGCGTACTCCTAGAATTACTAACAAAGCATCATTCGGCGTAGTGCCTTAGGCCCCCATTAATCTTAGTAGCACGCCTCGTTGAACTCTTCTCACTATCGAGGCTGGCTTTACTAGCTGCAGTCTGAGCCCAGATGCTTGCACCATATCCTAAGACTGATGCTTATATAGATTGGTGGTATACTCTTATTGTCTTAAAGGGAAGCCAAAATTGCCTATCTGCAATGGTTATAATTTTATTCATTACATTTGTACCTTTCCTGCCTGCTTTCTCTACATGATGGGCAAAGTTACAAAGTTCATCCAGAAATACCTTAGACATCTTGTTACTACACTACTTCTAATTGTTAAATCATTTAATTTTATTTTAGGGTGTCTTATTAGGTTCCCTTTCAGCAGGAGGTACATTGTTTTGTGAGGGCTAGTGACAATTTAACACTTAGACACTAGTGCTCAACTTCGTGGAGGGTTGCATTACATTTGTCTTCTATGATTCTCATAGAGGTGCTACTTACAGTGAACAGCACACAAATGCAACCAGACCACTTATGTTACATCTGTCATGTAATTTCCTAGGATTATCTGATGGGTGCCACTGTTTATCTGGTCTACACTTTCACTTGACGTGTCACCCATCCAACATTGTAGTAGATTTGAGTGTATGACCCACCTTCCAAATCCCATACTTGTATTCTGCTTTCATGTGAAATGCTTTACAGACCTGTTGCTTAGTGTAGAGATATGTTCAAGCCTACTGCATTCCCCATGCCGCCCCCTGTCTTGCCTCTCCTCCCTTCCTTCCAGAGTCCTTTTTTCTCAAGGAATCTCAACTGATATTCCGTCCTTCTTTGAAGACTACAGCTTTTTTGCCTTGTCTCTTCACAAGGCAGTGTGTGTCACATAGCTTGCAGAAGTTTATAATGCAACAGAATCAGTTGTGGATCAGTGACAGTGCTGCATTACTCCTCGTCACCTCAAAATATCTTATCATATGGTTTATTTTGCTGGTAATTTTTAAGAAATGGATTATGACAGTTTCAAATGATAAGTTACCAGTGAATAACAGATTATGTGATTTAATACTGAAGTTATTACTTATTACAAACCACTTTAATTACACACAGTCTAGCAATGTCTTGTGCCCCACAATACAACATTAATTGCTCCACACTAAATCTCTGGGACCATAGAAACATGAAACGAATAGTTAGACTGAATCCATTAGTTCTGAGCATCCATGCCTCACATGAGTGCAGCTGACCAACAGCGATAACGTATTTTCACACGCTATTGGCACTGTAACTTTGCTACTCCAAATGCACACGTAACACGAGAACAATAACTATTCATTGTCAGCAGGCAAAGATTCCTTTGTGCAGGACATGACCAAACCAGTGGCAGCTGCATCAATATAACACGTACTCTGCTAGAAATCTAAGCAAATAGCTTATGCAAAAAAAAAAATAAAATAAAATAAAAAATTCAAATGTGGCTGGATATGGGATCCTCATGAGTTCATATTACAAACTCCCCTCACGGTTCCAAACCTTCATACAAGTTTCTCTATTCTAGTGTGATTCACTGAAAAATATGAGGGTGGTTTGAAAAGTTCTCAGAATCACCACGAGAGGTCAGTGCTAGTGCAATGAGTCATTCAGGTGGTATTTTTTGGGCTGTTACTTGTAAAAACTTCCACATCAGTGCTCTTGGAAAAGAGATGTGGCAGTGACATGGTCTGTTGTTGTTTCCGCATAGTGATTTGCAAAGATGGGGGAAAAAATCGTGATTGGAGCAGTGATTAAGTACTTCATAAAGAAAGGTATGAACGCAAAGGAAATTCTTGTCGATTTCCAGAACATCCTGGGAGACTCTGCTCCTAAATAGTCAACTGTTGCCAAGTGGACAAATGAATTTAAATTTGGTCAGGAGATGTCAGATGATGATGCGCACAGTGGTCGGCCAAGATGTGTCGCTACTCCAGAAATCATAGCAAAAGTGCACAAAATGGTCATCCAGATGTCATCTGAAAAGGTATGCCAAATTTTAATTGAAGAATTAGAAATGAAAAAAATTATCTGCAAGATGGGTGCTGTGACTCTTGATACGCGCCCGCACACGTGCCATCGCCATGGCAGAACGACATGAACTAATGTATGAATTGTTGCCACACCCACCTTATTCACCTGATATGGCTTTGTCAGGCTTCCACCTCTTCCCAAAACTGAAAATTTTCGTTGGTGGATGAAGATTCACTTCAAAGGAAGAACTGATAGCTGGAGTTGACAACTATTTTGCAGTCCTGGAGGAAATTCATTTTTGAGATGGGATCAAGGGACTGGAACATTGGTGGACCAAGTGCATTAATCTAAGTGGAGACTAAATTGAAAAATAAAGAGAGTTTCAGTGATGTGAGTAGCTTTTTCTATTCCGTTCCAAGAACTTTTCAAACTACCCTCATAGTATAGCTGATGTACAATACAGGGTGATTCAAAAAGAATACCACAACTTTAGGAATTTAAAACTATGCAACGACAAAAGGCAGAGCTAAGCACTATCTGTTGGCGAATTAAGGGAGCTATAAAGTTTCATTTAGTTGTACATTTGTTCGCTTGAGGCGCTGTTGACTAGGCGTCAGCGTCAGTTGATGCTAAGATGGCGACCGCTCAACAGAAAGCTTTTTGTGTTATTGAGTACGGCAGAAGTGAATCGACGACAGTTGTTCAGCGTGCATTTCGAACGAAGTATGGTGTTAAACCTCCTGATAGGTGGTGTATTAAACGTTGGTATAAACAGTTTACAGAGAATGGGTCTTTGTGCAAAGGGAAAAGTTCTGGACGGCCTTCTTCGAAGGTGCTGCTGTAACTGGACTACACTATCTGGAGATGTTAGAGAATTGACTGTTCCCTCAGCTCGAACAAGAAGCACAACAATTCATATTTCAGCAGGATGGAGCGCCACCACATTGGCACTTATCTGTCCGTAACTACCTGAACGTCAACTACCCGAGGCGATGGATCGGCTGCCAGGCAGCCCGTGACAGAGCACTTCATCACTGGCCTCGAAGAATCCCTGATCTTGCCCCCTGAGATTTTTTCTTATGGGGGTATGTTAAGGATATGGTGTTTCGGCCACCTCTTCTAGCCACCATTGATTATTTGAAACGAGAAATAACAGCAGCTATCCAAACTGTTAGACCTGATATGCTACAGAGAGTGTGGAACGAGTTGGAGTATGGGGTTGATATTGCTCGAGTGTTTGGAGGGGGCCATATTGGATATCTCTGAACTTGTTTTTGAGTGAAAAAAAACCTTTTTAAATACTCTTTGTAATGATGTACAACAGAAGCTTATACTATGTTTCTTTTGTTAGATACACATTTTTAAAGTTGTGGTATTCTTTTTGAATCACCCTGTATAATGGTCAAGCCTTCCAACCGGTTAAGATCCTTTCATGGATTATCTTAGTGACTCGGTGCATAGGGTTTCCTCCTACCTGTTTTCTGTTAAGCTCTCTTAGATGTTGTCTGCCAAAACAGCTTTTGTAGTTAATTGGATTCTTTAGAAGGTGCAAGCAGGTGACCTGCGATTTTAATTGGTATGTAGGTAGCCAGTTTATATTAAATAAGTCATGGGATGCCATTATGGCACCTTTCTCACACACACAATAAAATAGTAATAGTTTAGTATTATGAAAAGATTCCTCTCAGAAGTTAATAAATTCTGAGAGCATGGTAAAGCCGACTATCACATAAGAACAAGTTCCGTGTACATCCCATCGCTGACTATCACACGTGAACAGACTCCAAGTCCTATCCCTAACTGTATAGATTGTCACACAGCCAAAATCTCTTTCTGGCATTGTAACACTTCATAACCCTTCATATATCTACCAAGTTAACAATATTCATTTGGTTATTGAATTTACTGGTTTACTGCACAGTGTAATATTGTATTGAAGCTCTGGTGACACGTACGTTTCTCCTAGAACCGATTATGCCAAAGAAGGAGTTTAATCATTAATATTTAATAGAATAGAATAGAATAAAATTGGTGTTTCATACTAGAACACAAGTGGTTCCCCTGCACATGTACTGCTGAGTAAGGTCTGTTCTCAAGGCCTGCAGTCCTTTCCCCACTCTTTAGATTCATCACAATGCCATATGATCTGGTCACAACCTCTGCATCCATGGGAACCAGCTTGCTAGTTGCAGCTGTTCCATTCTACAGCACTTCTTAATGCATCAAACTGATTTTGGATTTTGCCGAGTTCCAATAAACATAACATTTGGAAAAATGTGTACCCTTCAAAATGGGGACACTTCACAAAACACAAATGCACATCGATATACTTACTACTCAAACCATCATACAGTGCATGCCAAAGGGTACTGCATATCACCATTAGTCACGCCATTTCTAGTTTCTCTTGCAAACTGAGTGTGGGAGAAATGTCTGTCTATATGCTTCCACATCTGTCCTGATAGAATATGTGTAGGATGAGGCTGGACAGAAACAGTTACAACAACTGTGGACAAGCTTGCCTCAGGAGAAAATGAAAATGGCTTTATGACACCCTTCTCAATTGAATCATTGCCTAAATGTCATGCTGATAAGTGGGCTGCTCCTGCGAAGTCACTGTGTTAGCCAGTATACTCGGATATGGTACACAGCAGTATATACAGAGGATGCCATGTGGCAAGGCCTGTCTCCATTGCGGTGTCACAAAGGGTCAGTCGCCCTAGTGAGCACATACAATTCAGATTATGTTATACTTTCCCCATACAGCCTTCAGATAGTACTATCCATCCACCATAGTTATCATCTGGTGCCACAGGTGGTGCTCAAAACAGGTACTACAGCCTGCTGCTGTCAGACACACAGTTCACAAACAAACCTTGATCTGCCAATTGTGCTTAAAACTGCACACTTGGCTTCATTCAGCCAGAGCTATCATAGTTGTGAATCTATCAACAGACAATACCTGGGCTATATACTGTCACCACCAGCAGACCCAGACTGGACATACTACTAGTTTAGTCAGTCATCATTTACTTGATTCAGGAACAGACCAGTGTTCATAGTTAGTGAACTTTGACAAACTTGCCATCCTTCATCATGATGCTAAAGTTAAGTATGTGGGAAGTGCTTTTATTGAATTATGATTGACATTCACCAATACTGTAAACATTATTTTTGTTGTAGTTCAGTTTTGCTCTGTGACAAGTCAGTTGCTACATGCACAGCAAGCCATCTCAATACAGCAACTACTTCCTGCAGCCTTTATGTTGAATGCCAAGCTTATTTGGTGAGCACAACACAAATGCTTTGTAAACTGGACTCAATTTTGTAGTCCTAGAAATAAACTCATGAAATTTCATTTCATTTTCTCCTTGTCTGCGTACTTAACTTTATTTTGTGATGCAATGTATTTCCACAACACTTTGAGTCTTGTTTTACTCCTTAAAAAAGGATGAAATTGAACATAAATAAAGACAAGGAATGGATAAGTTCTGTGACTGAAGTACAAATGTGGTTTCATAAATCTGGTCAATTTCCATGGAAGAATGGAACATTTATGTTGTGCCTTTGTGGTTGGTAAGCTTGATTATTTTAAGGATTGTATAAAGAATTTAAACAATGTACAGCATACAGTGTTATTGTTGATAGCTGTATGAATTAGTAAGTGTGTCAGTTGCGATTGAAAATTGAGATAACAATGTTTCATGCTGTTACTAAACATTTTCATTTCAAGCTTTGGACTGCTGCACAAATCAAAACAGAATTTGATGAAGCTCATGTGGACTCTGCACCATCATTGGAGATCATTTAATTTTGGATAAATGACTTTAAATATGGTTGAACAAGCTCCAAAGATGAGGTGCACTTGAGCCGTCCAATTGAGGTCATCAAAAAGAAACTATTGACAAACTCCGCGACAATGATCAATAAAAATTCATGAGATTGCTGAGACTGTAGGCATCTCATCTGACTGAGTGCATAATACATTGCATGGAAAACTGGCCATAAAGAAGCGGTATGAGGGATAGGAGCTCTCATTGTTCACCGTTGACGAAAAGCACAGCTGGCACATTATTTCAACAGTGCACTGTCAGTTGTGGTTTCACAAGGCTTAGGCCTGTCCCACCCCTCATTAAATCGACCAAGACTTATACAAATAATTGTAAGAACAGTTATTATTATTATGTTCTTTAAGTTTGTTTTTGGGTTTCAGAAATACTGTGGGAAGAAAGTTTATTTATGTTGCAGATAACGTGGAAGTCGTTGCCCAAGGATCACCACGAAAGTTCGACGTAGCGCAAGTGGGAAAGGAATAAAATGAATGCTGCAAACTACCGTGAGCCATGGAAGAGCCTGGGCCGCGAGGGCGTCGAGCTTCCTAGGTCGCTGTTGGACAACGTCAACGGCTTTCTCTTTGTAAACAGATCGATCGAGTCTTGAAAGGTTCATGTGAAACGTATAGGCAGGTGACACATTAGGTGGGACCCGATGCCTGTAATACTTCCACAGTTATTAAAAAGTTGTTAAAAGGACAAAACCAATAGTTCATCATTTATATAGAAAAAAAGTAGTAAAGATATAGGAAAGGAAGAGTTGCGGCATCAGAACGAAAAGTGATACATCGCTCAGCAACAAAAAAGGACGTAAACTGCGGGCGTTACATGGTGAAAACAAATCAACTAATCAAATAGTAAGTCTATAATTAAGCATAAGTCCGCGTACCCCTGCACAGTGAATGGTCTGAAGGTGTTTAACTCTGCATAATAGATACTTCATTTACTAAACATGAGAAAAGGTCTATCTTTTCTTCTTGGTTTGGATCTGACAACTTTTTTTCTTGTGGAAAGTGGCATGGTCAGTCACATATTGCATTTTATCCATCAAGAACTGAGCAATGGTTTTGACCTACACTATGTAATCAAAAGTATCCGGACATCTGCCTGAAAATGACTTGCAAGTTTGTAGCGCAGCATTGTTGACAGCTTCCACTCTAGCAGGCATATGTTCAATCAGGTGCTGGAAGGTTTCTTGGGGAATGGCAGCCCATTCTTCACGGAGTGCTGCACTGAGGAGAGATATCAATGTCGGTCGGTGAGGCCTAAGACGAAGTCGGCGTTCCAAAACATCCCAAAAGTGTTCAGTAGGATTCAGGTCAGGACTCGGTGCAGGGCAGTCCATTACAGGGATGTTATTATTATGTACGGCCACCATATCAAGTTTGATGAAACTTCTGTCGTAGCTCGCACTTATGGTTCCGGGACAGTGTGATTAAAGAAGCCATTGAAATAAAAATCGCTGACCACACTCTTAATAGTGACAGTGGTCTATAGCCCACCATGCCCTGCGACCCAGCTGTCGTGAGATTGAAGCGGGCGCATCAAACGCAGAGTCAATGCTTGTCGTATATGGCGATACTACAGGCGCCAGCGACGTTACAGCCAGAAGCTGCAGCATATAAAAACCTACCAGCAACCGGTCAGCAGTCATTCCACTTGGCAATGGCAAAAGGTTCTTGGTCGGATGCTCGTGGTATTTTGACGTCTTGACGCAGGTGTTTACCCGAGAATGTTTTATTCAGTGAAACACTTTCATTCTTAAATGTTCGAATTATGGAATGGGAAAAAGCTAATCTATTAAGGCAATTTCTATTCGCTTCACGTGCGGTTGATTTAACAATTAGCCACTTTTTGTGTTTTTGTTTCTGCTCGTCTTCCAACTCTGGCGGTATTTATCTGAGTCTGACGTTTTATAGAAGTACTTTCAGAAATGAAATACACTACTGGCCATTAAAATTGCTACCCCACGAAGATGACGTGCTACAGACACGAAATTTAACCGACAGGAAGAAGATGCTGTGATATACAAATGATTAGCTTTTCAGAGCATTCACACAAGGTTAGCGCCGGTGGCGACACTTACAACGTGCTGACATAAGGAAAGTTTTCAACCAATTTCTCATACAAAAACAGCAGTTGACCGGCGTTGCCTGGTGAAATGTTGTTGTGATGCCTCGTGTAAGGAGGAGAAATGCGTACCATCACTTTGATAAAGGTCGGATTGTAGCCTATCGTGATTGCGGTTCATCGTATCGCGACATTGCTGCTGTTGATCGAGATCCAATGACTGTTAGCAGAACATGGAATCGGCGGGTTCAGGAGGGTAATACGGAACGCCGTGCTGGATCCCAACAGCCTCGTATCATCACTAGCAGTCGAGACGACAGGCATCTCATCCGCAGTGCTGTAATGGATCGTGCAACCACGTCCCGATCCCTGAGTCAATAGATGGGGATGTTTGCAAGACAACAACCATCTGCTCGAACAGTTCGATGACGTTTGGAGCAGCATGGGCTATCAGCTCGGAGACCATGGCTGCGGCTACCCTTGACGCTGTATCACAGACAGGAGCGCCTCCGATGGTGTACTCAACGACGAACCTGGGTGCAGGAATGGCAAAACGCCACTTTTTCGGATGAATCCAGGTTTTGTTTACAGCATCATGATGGTCGCATCCATGTTTGGCGTCATCGCGGTGAACGCACATTGGAAGCGTGTATTCGTCATCGCTATACTGGCGTATCACCCGGCATGATGGTATGGGGTGCCATAGGTTACACGTGTCGGGTACCTCTTGTTCGCATTGACGGCACTTTGAACAGTGGACGTTACATTTCAGATGTGTTACTACCCTTGGCTCTACCCTTCATTCGATCCCTGCGAAGTCCTACATTTCAGCAGGATAATGCACGACCGCATGTTGCAGGTCCTGTATGAGCCTTTCTGGATACAGAAAATGTTCGACTGCTGCCCTGGCCAGCACATTCTCCAGATCTTTCACCAATTGAAAATGCCTGAGCAATGGTGGCCGAGCAACTGGCTCGTCACAATAAGCCAGTCACTACTCTTGATGAACTGTGGTATCGTGTTGAAGCTGCATGGGCAGCTGTACCTGTACACGCCATCCAAGCTCTGTTTGACTCAATGCCCACGCGTATCAAGGCCGTTATTACAGCCAGAGGTGGTTGTTCTGTGTACCGATTTCTCAGGATCTATGCACTCAAATTGCGTGAAAATGTAATCACAAGTCAGTTCTAGTATAATATATTTGTCCAATGGATACCCGTTTATCATCTACATTTCTTCTTGGTGTAGTAATTTTAATGGGCAGTAGAAGAGTATTCGTTCATTTGTGTAATGTTATTTTAACAGTACACCCTCGACTCTTCAAAAACTCGAACTCTCATGTTCATAAACGTCTGACTACTTTGAAAATGAATTATTGTGTTAACTATTTGACCTCAACTGTGTAAGCGGGAAAAATTTAGGGACGGTTTGAAATCGCGCTTAAAGTTTCTTTTTTTAGAATCTGTTAAGTTCTCTCTTTATAAAACATCGGATGAGTATAGTCGGTCTAGTATGCGCACCATTTTAACCGAAAGTTATTTTCGTCGCATCTCGATCTTTATGACGTCATATCTCTGAACTACATGTCGTAAAAAAATAAAATTTTGGAGTCCGTTATATATTGTATGGAGATACGGTCTGCAAAGTGTTTTGCGAATAAAGCTAGTAGTGAAGAAGTAATACATGTAAATGTCACGCCTGATGATGTTCTACTGCGCACCATTTCAAGCAGAACTAGTTTCTCACGCATTTAAACAAGTTTATGACGTCATATATCGTAAACTATGTGTCGTGCAATGACATAATTTTGCAGGTGCTTTCAGTGAGCGGGTAGTAAAGAAGTAAGAGATTAAAACGTCATGCCTGATTCTAAAATTTAACTGCATGAACAACGAAAATGTAATATAAACTTTTTAGTTTTCTTCATTTTGTGCGGGAGTGCCAGCGAGAAAAAATGTTTGAAATTATATGTTAAGTTCGTTGGAAGTCATTAAATCGTCTCATTTGCAAATACCACATGAATAAAGTCTGGGTGTTTGTGGACCGTCAGTTATGCTGTCTCAAGACAGACAGTTTCTACCAGTAATACTTGTCCTGCTGTGTTCAGAATAAGATTACACCTCACAACGAGGAGATTACGACAGCATTTTAAAGTTTTAAAATCTGTCAATTGCCCATAGAAGCCCTTACATAGCAACTGGTATTAGTTCCAGAAAAATGGTTTAGTAACATAAAAGATGTGATCAAAAAGTAATGCAATTGTGTTTGTACAGCAAAATTTATTGATCCAAATCGTACAATCTATTAAAACGTTTCAAAGTAGTTGCTTTGAGCAGCGATGCACTTCTTCCAGCGATTCCCCCATGCCTAGTACGCTCCTGGAAGGCGGTAACTGGAATTTGCTTTAGAGTTTATATCGTCCCCTTTTGGATGTCCTCAGTGGTATCAAATCGGCGCCCCTTCGTCTCGGTTTTGATGCGCGGGAACAGGAAGAAGTCTGACGGCGCCTGTCGGGAAAGTACGATGGCTGCCGCAGCGTTGTCAAGTTGCGCTTCGTTAGGAACTCCCGACTCAGCAGAGTGGTGTGGCATGGTGTGTTGTCCTGATGCAGCGTCCTCATTAAAGTGGGCATGTGGGTTGTGCGGGTGACGCTACCTGCAAGTCTTTTTAACACTCCGAGGTGGTAGGCTGCGTTCACAGTCGTTCCATGCGGCATGGAATGTCTTTCGCATCGAAGAAGGTGATGGACATGGTTTTCATTTTCTATTTGCTCATTCTTTCTTTCATGCGCTTGGGAGATATGGGAGTGTGCCACTCTGAGATTTGGGGCCGATGGCGACGTTGACTAAAAATTTTCAGTCTCTTTCCAGTCATTCCACAAGCCCTATTGCGATCTCCAAACGGTTGCGTTTCTGCTCGTCACCCAACACGTTGGAATCAATTTGGCACACACTTTATACATGTTCAAATCATCGGTAACGATGTTAAACACAGCCCCTTAGGACATGTTTAGCACATCCGTTATCCTACAAACACTCACACATCTGTTGGATTCAGCAACACATCTATACTGGTCACGCTTCTGGGCACTGAACTTGGTAACGGCCGTCCAGGGGGAGGGGTTCATCAGTAACCTTTTCCCGGCCCTCATTAATTCTAGCCACCTGGAAACTTGCGCGTAAGACACAGCAGATTCCCCGTAGGCTTCTTGAATCATTTTGTAAGCTTCAGCCACAGGTGTTTTGAGTTCTGAACAAAACTTGATTCAATAGCGTTGCTCCAAAGTTGACTGCATCTTGCGGACGACAGAAGCACTGAACAAGAGTTACCGCAAACAATAATGCTGATGCTTCTACAGTTCAGAGCGAACTGTGGAAGGAAGCGCTAGAAAACTGGTCCTCCCCTCCACCATTCCCCAGCGTCGGGATAACTCTTGGGCCAATAGGAGCATCTGGAAACAACCAATTGCATTACTTTATGATTACACCTTGTAGATGCGTGTGCTGTTTCGAATTAGTTGTGAAAGCTTCGACGTATAATACCCTTGTTTCTTATCAGCAATATTCATTTTCCTCTTAAATGTCGAAAGAAATATACGAATGTGAAACATCCATAGGGAAGAAGGATGATTAGAGTTTATAATGTTCTGTCGGTATCGGAGTGGTTGGCAAAGTAGAACTAGCTCGAATGGACAAGACTGGAAATGGGCTGTGGTACTGTTGTTTGGATTTTGTTACTAGAATCTTGGGTGTGTTACATCCAAAGCAATTACTTTGGTAACTAGTAATACACTATAATACAAAATTACTCTGTCCAACAACTTAACCTCTACGTCATCAGAGGAAATTCTCTTCTTTATTCGTGTCAGAAGTACCAAAAAAACAGACGCTGAATAAAAAAAATGGCTCTGAGCACTATGGGACTTAACATCTCTGGTCATCAGTCCCCTAGAACTTAGAACTACTTAAACCTAACTAACCTAAGGACATCACACACATCCATGCCTGAGGCAGGATTCGAACCTGCGACCGTAGCAGTTGCGCGGTTCCGGACTGAGCGCCTAGAACCGCTAGACCACCGCGGCCGGCGATGCTGAATATAAAGAATATGAAACATACATGGACAAATTAGTCAATTGACAATTTATAAATAAAGAAGTTAAAACAGAAGGATATAAAAGTGCACAGAACACAAATTGACTTAATCAGATACTGCATTTATAATATATACAATATTTACACAAGTTGTGACCAGTGTTTGGCTCCATTGATAGCAAGCAGCAAAACATCACATACATCAGATAGAGATATAAAAGCGCCCTGCTCAAAAAAGGCAAGTTGTGTTTCTGGAAACGTGATCTCTTTGAGAGATCCAGCCAATTACGCTGCAAGTTTTCATTGTTTTGGAGGATACCTAACGACCAGGTCTGCGATTGGCTTATAAATTTTGAGCGGGCAGGGTGGATAAAAACAGCTTCCAGTCGTTTCGGAATGGGTAAATACAGGTCGTGCATGGTTTCCAAGGGAAGAATAGGAGCGTGTTCAGGCAACGATGATGAAGGTGGAGAGCGATCACGCAGCCTTCTGTCCAAAGTAGACCACAGAGTCTCAATAACATTGACTTCTGGTGACTGTGGTGGGTAGGGAAGACAATACATCCTCACGCTCACAAAACCAATCCTGGACGATGTGAGCTGTGAGAACAGGGATTCTGTCGTCTCGCAACACAGTATTACCATTGGGGAACAAATATTGTACCATGGGACGGACCTCATCAGTCAAAATGGTCCCATAATCGTTGGCAGCAATGCGAACTTGCGGAGTAACGATGGAGTCCATGGATTAACACGGTGTGGCTGCCTAAGTCTTGAGACGCAAGTTTGGCCAGAAGTTAGAGACAGCGTGAAACAAGACTCATCTGACCAAATGACTCTCTTCCATTGCTACACACTCTAGGTTTTATGACTCTGGCACTACGTTCTCCTGTTAGGGGCATTTGTATCATTGACAAGTGGTCTTGGAATTCCAGCTCGCCCACAATTCTCTGGTCGTGGAGCTCCCTTCATATGGTTTTGGTGCTGACAGGGTTTGTGAATGCGACATTCAGTTCTGCAGTGACTTTTGCAGTTGGCACTCTTAGTTTTGGTCACAATCCGTTTCACTAACCGCCCGTCGCAATCACTTAACACAGTCTTTCGCCCGCGGTTTTACTTAGCGGATGATGTTTTTCCGTTTTCCTTATGTGCATTGTAAATCTCCGGTGGCCGGCCGGTGTGGCCGAGCGGTTCTAGGCGCTTCAGTCTGGAACCGCACAACCGCTATGATCGCGGGTTCGTATCCTGCCTCGGGCATGGATGTGTGTGATGTCCTCAGGTTAGTTAGGTTAAAGTAGTTCTAAGTTCTAGGTGACTGATGGCCTCAGCAGCAATTTTACTTTATTGTGAGTACGAACATGTTATAAGTCGTCGAGTTCATTGTCTACCCCAAAGAGTGTCATCAGAGAGAGTCACATTCGAGTGATGACGCAGTCTGATGGATCTACATTTACATCTACACGTAAATCCATACTTCGCAAGCCACCGTATGGCGCATGGCAGAGGATACCTTGTACAACTACTAGTCATATGCCCGCCCGGTTGGCCGTGCGGTCTAACGCACGGCTTTCCGGACGGCGGATTTGTGTCGAGGTCCGGTGAGCCGGCGAGTCTGTGGATGGTTTTTAGGCGGTTTTCCATCAGCCTTGGCGAATGCGGGTTGGTTTCCCTTATTCCGCCTCAGTTACACTATGTCGGCGATTGCTGCGAAAACAAGTTCTCCACATACGCGTACACCACCATTACTCTACCAAGCAAACACAGGGGTTACACTCGTCTGGTGTGAGACGTTCCCTGGGGGGGGTCCACCGGGGGCCGAACCGCACGATAACCCTGGGTTCGGTGTGGGGCTGCGGAGGGGTGAAGTGGACTGCGGTAGTCGTCGTTGGGTTGTGGACCACCGCGGCGGGGACGGAGCCTCTCCGTCGTTTCTAGGTCCCCGGTTAACTAGTTATATCCTTTCCTGTTCCACTCGCAAATGGAGAGAGGGAAAAACGACTGTCTACACGCGTCCGTACGAGCCCTAATTTATCTCATCTTCGTGGTACTGAGGCGAAATTTCCGTCGGCGGGTCGTTCTGCATTCAGCCCCAATGCCGGTTCTCTAAATATTGTCAACAGTGCCACGAGCAAAGAACATCGTCTTCCCTCGGAGATTCCCATTTGAGTACACGAAGCATTTCTGATTGAACCTACCGGTAACAGAGCTAGCACCACGCCTCTGAACTGCTTCGGTGTCTTCCTTTAATCCGACCTGATGAGGATCCCACACATATTCAAGAATGTATCACTACTGCTCTATACATACTCTTCTTTATACATGAATCAATGTTCCTCAAATGCTTTCACTAAACCGAAATGGACCATTTCCCATCCCTACTACTGTTCCTGTGTGCTCGTTCAATTTCATATCGCTTTGCAACAATACACCTACATACTTAATCAGCGTGACTGTTTCGACCAGCATGATACTAATGCAGTATTGGTACGTTTTCCGCCGGCCGCTGTGACCGAGCGGTTCTAGGCGCTTCAGTCCGGAACGGTGCTGCTGCTACGGTCGCAAGTTCTAATCCTGCCTCGGGCATGGATATGTGTGATGTCCTTAGGTTAGTTAGGTTTAAGTAGTTCTAAGTCTAGGGGACTGATGACCACATATGTTGTCCCATAGTGCTCAGAGCCATGTGAACCATTTTTTTGATTGCTTTTCCTACTCATTTGCTTTAACTTAGATTTTTCTGCATTGAGAGCATGCTGCCATTCGTCACACCGACTAGAAATTCTGTCGAAGTCACTTTGTATCTTCCTGCAGTCGCTTAACGACGACACGTCCCCCTTACACCACAGCATCATCAGCAAATAGCCGCTGACTGCTGCTCACCCTGTCCGTTACATCATGTAAGAGCAGTCTTATCACACTTCCCTGGAACAGTCTTCGCGTTGCCTTGCTTCTCATGAACATTCGCTGTCGAGGACGTTGTAGTTGGTTCTATTACTCAAGAAGTCCTCGACCCACTCACATATCTGGGAACCTAATCCGCATGCTAGACCTTCACTAAAAGTCTTCAGTGGGGCACCGTGTTAAACGATATCCGGAAATCTAGGAATTTGGAATCTGCTTGTCCTTCATCAACGTTTCGCACGACCTACAAGCAAGATTGATGGTCTGGGGTGTCATTTCTTTTCATAGCAGGACCGTTTGGTTGGAATCGGCGGCACCTTTACAGCACGGCGGTACGCGCACGATATTCTACTCCCAGTTTAGTTTCCGTTCATGGCATCCACCCTGGGCTCACATTTCAGCAAGATACTGCGCACCCGCACAGGGCGAGAGTTTCCACTGCTTGTCTCCGTGCTTGCCAGACCCTGTCCTGGCCAACAAGGTCACTGGGTTTCTCCCCAATTCAGAAACTTTGGGGCATTATGGTCAGCCAGCTCTAGATTTTGACGAACTAAAGCGCCAATTGGACAGAATTTGGCACGATATCCCACAAGATGACATCCAACAACTCGCTCAATCAATTCCAAGCCAGTTATTTGATATGCACACAGACGTAAAGGCATTCCAAATGAAAAAAAAAAACAAGTTTTTCACAATACACTCCTGGAAATGGAAAAAAGAACACATTGACACCGGTGTGTCAGACCCAACATACTTGCTCCGGACAATGCGAGAGGGCTGTACAAGCAATGATCACACGCACGGCACAGCGGACACACCAGGAACCGCGGTGTTGGCCGTCGAATGGCGCTAGCTGCGCAGCATTTGTGCACCGCCGCCGTTAGTGTCAGCCAGTTTTCCGTGGCATACGGAGCTCCATCGCAGTCATTAACACTGGTAGCATGCAGCGACAGCGTGGACGTGAACCGTATGTGCAGTTGACGGACTTTGAGCGAGGGCGTATAGTGGGCATGCGGGAGGCCGGGTGGACGTACCGCCGAATTGCTCAACACGTGGGGCGTGAGGTCTCCACAGTACATCGATGTTGTCGCCAGTGGTCGGCGGAAGGTGCACGTGCCCGTCGACCTGGGACCGGACCGCAGCGACGCACGGATGCACGCCAAGACCGTAGGATCCTACGCAGTGCCGTAGGGGACCGCACCGCCACTTCCCAGCAAATTAGGGACACTGTTGCTCCTGGGGTATCGGCGAGGACCATTCGCAACCGTCTCCATGAAGCTGGGCTACGGTCCCGCACACGAATGGAGACATGTCTTCAGCGATGAGAGTCGCTTCTGCCTTGGTGCCAATGATGGCCGTATGCGTGTTTGGCGCCGTGCAGGTGAGCGCCACAATCAGGACTGCATACGACCGAGGCACACAGGGCCAACACCCGGCATCATGGTGTGGGGAGCGATCTCCTACACTGGCCGTACACCTCTGGTGATCGTCGAAGGGACACTGAATAGTGCACGGTACATCCAAACCGTCATCGAACCCATCGTTCTACCATTCCTAGACCGGCAAGGGAACTTGCTGTTCCAACAGGACAATGCACGTCCGCATGTATCCCGTGCCACCCAACTTGCTCTAGAAGGTGTAAGTCAACTACCCAGGCCAGCAAGATCTCCGGATCTGTCCCCCATTGAGCATGTTTGGGACTGGATGAAGCGTCGTCTCACGCGGTCTGCACGTCCAGCACGAACGCTGGTCCAACTGAGACGCCAGGTGGAAATGGCATGGCAAGCCGTTCCACAGGACTACATCCAGCATCTCTACGATCGTCTCCATGGGAGAATAGCAGCCTGCATTGCTGCGAAAGGTGGATATACACTGTAGTAGTGCCGACATTGTGCATGCTCTGTTGCCTGTGTCTATGTGCCTGTGATTCTGTCAGTGTGATCATGAGATGTATCTGACCCCAGGAATGTGTCAATAAAGTTTCCCCTTCCTGGGACAATGAATTCACGGTGTTCTTATTTCAATTTCCAGGAGTGTACGTACTGACGAGGGAAAGCTGAACCATTTGCCACATTGCAAAAAGCTGTCGACGAAGTTGGAATAAATTTTTATCGGAAAAATGATAAAATTAAATGCCTCTAAAAGCAGCTACAAAATCAGTTAGAATATTTTGTGACTACTACAAGGTCTATGGTAAACTGAAGATTTTTTCAAACGCTTTTTCGAATGATACTGAGGACGAACGGAGTAATTTACAAATGAATGTGATTGATCTTCAGTCTAATGGCATTCTGTAAAACTCTTTCTGTGAAATCAATGGTCTTGTTAAATTTTATGTCAGCTTGGCATCTATTTTTGAAGAATTTCAAAGGCTTGCCCACAAAATAATTACAATTTTTGACAGCACTTACTCATGTAAGCAAAATTTTTCAATTCTCAATAACAGAAAAAATAAATGTTGTTCTTGGGTCACAGATGAGCATCTGAGTGCCATTCAGCGAATTTCTGCAACAGAAATTGTATCAGACATTGCACAAATAGCCAGTCAAATAAAAGCTCGCAAATCACATTAAATTTTTGTTCGACTCGCATGTATAATTATTTCGAAGTTCTCGTTTAATTGGTCTTTTTTTCTCATTTTATTCTTGTCGTTGTTCCCACCCATAAATAAAAGGATAATGAATAAAATGTAAAAGAAAATATTTGTGTTCGTGCATTTTTAAAACTTTGCCGTCCGGCGACACCACAGTGGTGTCGTGCGCGAAATAGCAGTCAACGGCCGGTGACAGCACGGTGGTGTGTGCATAGTATTGCTCAGTGGCCGGCGACACCACAGTGGTGTCCTGAGCATAGTATCACGCAGTGGCCGGTGACAGCACAGCAGCAAACAGTGTCCACACTTGTGTGGGACATGCAGGAAAGCTGAGTTCGCCAGAAGAGTTGGCGAAAGCAGTCACGTTGCCCCAGCATCACCGCCTCCCTTTCACCCAATGTCAACTCAGCTAATATTAGGTACTACTGAGATACTTTGAGTGCTGGCTAGTGGACACCACCGACACTCCTAGAGGAGGTTTAAGGCTCTCAACGTCTCCTGAGAGAGTGCATTCCCCATTCTATAGAAAGGAGCCCAAATTCCCTGAATTACATGGCTGGCTACTAAAACTATGACCCTTGGAAATCATAAACAATTTCGCAACAGCGGTTTTTATCAGTTCGCCGTACCTCCAGTATTACTTAATCAGGATTAAAGCTTGAGACGTCATTTTCAAGTTTTCATGCATCACTAATAACAAGAAATTCGCAAATGGTTGAAAGTTATTGTTTTCGTAAAAAAAATTATTTTGAAATTAAAAAAAAAAATATAATATGGAAGGTGCTGACTACTGACAATCTTTGCAAGTGACATGTATAAAAGCTGTTAGTAGGGGAGCAAAGAGAGAATCAGCACACATTGCAGAATGCCTACATCAGAGGCAAGTTTACATTCAGGAGCAAACCTATTGATCTCTTTTGATTGACAGGTCCTTAATCTACTGTTCTGCTAAGTGGATTATGACTCCGAAGGGATAATCTGTCCTTTTCATTGACAGGTCCTTAACCTACTGTTTAGTTAAATGGTTATCGATGTCACAACTACCCCTCCCCCCTCCCCTTCTCCTTCCCCTCTTCCTCCCACTCCCCTTTGGGAACTCCCCTCGCCGAAACAAGCACACTTTTCACATTAACTTTATTCACTAATTGATTGAATTGATCAATTAATTAACCCTTTCCTCTCAGTGAAACCCCCGCCCTCCTCCTTTCCACCATCTTTCCAGATTGGGAGGGGGGGGGGGGAGGGAGAAGACTCAACTGACTGGTGATTTGGGGGGGAAACTGATTGCAGTGTATGGAATTTTGTGTATTTAAACAGTTTGTAGTATACAAGGTGGTGCTTAGAATACAGTTTATTCATTTATTTAAAGAATTTGTCAGGAAATTGACTTCAGGGAATGGAATACTGTTTATTTAAACAATTTTGGGATAAAGCTTGGTGTATGGACTATAGTTTATTTAAAGAATTCATCTGGAAATCGATCGCTGTGTGTGGAACATTTAAACAACTGCGGTGCTTTTTCATTCCGATCGCATAAGGAAACATGTAATTACACGGTCACAGACCACTTATACATTCGTGAAAATCTTTCTCCCATGTGTTCCATGCACCAGAGTTGTGGACACTGGAAGAAGCCATGTGCAGGGCTCACTGCGTTAGCTGCCCCAGCCGTGCACCCCAGGGCCCGTGATGGCTCTCGGCTGCCTCACCATGCGGGTCTGTGTACGTAGCACTGTGCAATGGCCTGTGCATTGGGGGACTTGGAACCGGTGGTCTCCGTGCCGGCCACAGCAAGCAGCAGCGAGCTAATGCCCTGGAACAAAAGCACATTTCCTGCACGTGTCCTCTGCCCTCTCAAGTGGTCTGTATGCATGACCCAACGTGTCGGATACCAGCGCACGTGAGACGCTTTCCTTCCAAAGCAAGTTGCTGACTGGGAATCGACTCAGAAGTACCACCAAAGTTAATAAATAATTAAATTTCCGGTCACACGATCGTCATTAGGTGACATAAGGCATATGCAGTAGCTATTTCACACACACAAATTGACAATGTCACAAAACTAGTAGTAGGCTGAGTCGAAATACAGTTTAAAGGGGAAAAAAATACGTTGCATACAAACAGAGAGAGAGAGAGCTTTAGTGTGCTTTGCAGAATACGTAGGAGCTAGCATGGGATATTTTTTTCTTCCATGAACTCCAAACTGCCACAGCCTTCCTAGCGCACTTTCTTGTGGTACACTTCAGAAACTGTTTCAGGAGTTATTAAACATAGTGCAGAATGTCACATCTTGATGTCACAGATGTTGCTTCAGAGGCGCCAAAGGAATCATTAATATAGCCGTTTAAACCATTTGTTTCACACAGTTTAAGACTACTCGAAATAAAACTGCACAATAGTTTGGGCGCATAAACAACAGTATTATGTTTTTCATCAGAAATTTTTGTACGTAATCCAAACCAATTATTATTTGACGTCAAAATTGGAAGTGGTGATGTGTGAAATGATAGTTGGAATACCAAATTTCGACGTGGTTTTACACCATCACGGTTATAAGCTCCTGACCGCTTTAGATCAGCTAAGGTCATCATCTTTTCTAAAACTACTATAGAATTCCTAAGTTCACTTGTTCTCTCAGTTACACTAGGATGAAGATGAATGCAGGAAAGTGTATATGGCGTGGCAGGATAGTAACAACAACAAAAACCTCTGTCATGTATTGAGAAAGTTGATCCATTCATGGCTAGATGCCTGAGATCGCTGGAACACTGGCACATCCCATATACTCACCTTCCAGATGCCCACAAGCAGCACACCCAGCTGCAGTACAGCGCCAGTGCTCAGAGACCGGGGAAAACTACCGCCGTAAATGCAGCCCATGGCCACAGCTGCAGAAGCACATGACAGCCAGAGAGAGAGAGAGAGAACCATTAGCCACGGAGGGCTTCTGGAGCTGACTGGAGTAGTAGGAGTTAGAACACTATCACTACTGCTAGCAGAAGCACTCTTCATACTGAATCTTATCAATTTTTAACGGACTTTACTCGCAACACACTCATTCTCAAAGGTGCATCAATGCAAACTGGGTATTAGTTCACTATTCACTCTTCCAGCATAACCCGTGACAGACATAAAGACTTGTCGGACTCTCCGAACAAGTATATGAAGGATGGGAAAGCCCCAGACCGGAACGAAGGCATCTGCTGAGATACTGTTTCCTGCCTCGACCCGCTTGCTTACTTCTATGCTTTTTATGGTCGTCTCCAGACTCACAAGAATATTGCGAACCAGGCACATATTTACCACTGTAACTAAAATTAAAGTTTTACGGTTGCTGCTGCAGTCTGCCACAGACTGATGTACTGGAAACATCTCTTCTTGACAGCTGTGATTCTGGAACGAATCTCACACTGAAATTTCAATATCTATAGCGCACATAATTTTCCACATAAATTCTATCTCATACTCTTATGGCTACCAATGTGTTTAATCTATACCTCACGATAGGACACAGTCATATTAGTCATTTTCTTTGGACATGCCGGAACATAAGGCACACGAACTTTACACTGCAATATATTCATTTTTCAGACAAGCAGTGTAGTTACTGTTTATATGTGTATAGCACTCGAAAAAATTATAATATACTCACACTCACACCGGCTAGGTGTCTTGATTCTTCGCAGTTCCAGGAAATTATTTGGCGTTTAAATCTCCCAGTCAGCGCTTCCAGAAGGTGCTGCGTCCTGCCAAGACTCTCTCAAACAAGTGTTCTACATCACAGGCGTCCTGTACTGTGTGGTAATCAACACCAGCCCTGCAGACGAAAGGGTTGGAAAGACATCACCAATACGGGTTGGCCTACTGTACTTAACATCAGAGTTGATAGTGCAACAAGGAAAGCGTGAGCCCGCATCTCGTGGTCGCGCGGTAGCGTTCTCGCTACCCACGCCCGGGTTCCGGGGTTCGATTCCCGGCGGGGTCAGGGATTTTCTCTGCCTCGTGATGGCTGGGTGTTGTGTGATGTCCTTAGGTTAGTTAAGTTTAAGTAGTTCTAAGTTCTAGGGGACTGATGACCTAAGATGTTAAGTCCCATAGTGCTCAGAGCCATTTGAACCTTTTTTGACTGTGTTTGTGATACAATACCAACAGTCAACGTCTGTCTTCAGGAGTTCTGGGTGATGTGTGTATATATGACGCCACCGTGTGTTGGCTGGATTTATAAGTATCAAAAATACGAAAAGGTTTCATTAACGTGGTGAAGTCGATAAACGTGGTGATAAGTTCTCAGGTCATCAGTCCCCTAGGACTTAGAACCACTTAAACCTAACTAACCTAAGGACATCACACACATCCATGCCCGAGGCAGGATTCGAACCGTCGACCGTAGCGGTCACGCGATTCCATACTGTAGCGCCTAGAGCTGCTCGACCACCACGGCCGGCCACAGACACAATCCCTTTGACTGTTAAGAGATGTTACTAAACCCGCCCAAAGATGCAAACTACCATGCACGAGCATCGCCTCTTAGACGGAGGGGGTCGCACAGCCGATCAGCTCCAGTCATTCCACCAGGAAGGGGGTACACGGCTCGTGTCGTCTGCAGTTCAATACCCGGTTCGATCGCGTCCGCATTGTTACTTTGTGCCAGAAAGGGCTCTCAACAAGAGAAGTGTCCAGGCGTCTCGGAGTGAACCAAAGCGATTTTGTTCGGACATCGAGGAGATACAGAGAGACAGGAACTGTCGATGACATGCCTCGTTCAGGCCGCCCAAGGGCTACTGCTGCAGTGGATGACCGCTACCTAGGGATTATGGCTCGCAGGAAACCTAACAGCAACATCTCCATGTTAAATAATGTTTTTCGTGCAGACACAGGACGTCGTGTTACGACTCAAATTGTGCGCAATAGGGTGCATGATGCGCAACTTCACTCCCGACGTCCATGGCGAGGTCCATCTTTGCAACCACGACACCATGCATCGCGGTACAGATGGGCCCAACAACATGCCAAATGGACCGTTCAGGATTGGCACACGTTCTATTCACCGATGAGCGTCGCATATGCCTTCCAACCAGACAATCGTCGGAGACGTGTTTGGAAGCAACCCGGTCAGGCTGAACGTCTTAGACACACTGTCCAGCGAGGGCAGAAAGGTGGAGCTTCCCTGCTGTTTTGGGGTGGCATTATGTGGGGCCGACGTACGCCGCTGGTGGTCACGGAAGGCGCCGTAACGGCTGTATGATACGTGACTGACATCCTCCGACCGATAGTGCAACTATATCGGGAGCATATTGGCGAGGCATTCGTCTTCATAGCCTATTCGCGTCCCCATCGTGCACATCTTGTGAATGACTTCTTTCGGGATAACGTCACCGCTCGACTAGAGTGGCCAGCATGTTCTCGAGAAATGAATCCTATAGAACGTGCCTGGGATAGATTGAAAAATGCTGTTTATGGACGACGTGATCCACCAACCACCCTGAGGGACGCAAGCCGAATCGCCGTTGAGGAGCGGGACAATCTGGACCAACAGTGCCTTGGTGAACTTGTGGATAGTATGCCACGACGAATACAGGCATGCTTCAATACAAGAGGACGTGCAACGTGGTATTAGAGGTACCAATGTGTAGAGAAATCTGGACCATCACCTCCGAAGGTCTCTCACTTTCTTTCTTTCTTTCTTTCTTTTTTTTTTTTTTTTTTTTTTTTTTTTTTTTTTTTTTTTTTTTTTTTTTTTTTTTTTGATGTGTGTGTATATTCAGACCGCCAAGTCAGGGTTTGTGTCAGTGCATTCTATGCATAGCTATCGTAGACCTACCTACCACCAAGCTCATACACATTTCCCCTGACTAAGATATCATTGCGAGTGCAATATACACTAGAGTACGTCCATTCGGATTTAATTTTCAGGGGCCAGGCAAATGGGTGGAGAAACCGCAAGACTGTCCTGTATCGAGTGTAAGCACTGTTTAAGTTCCAGTTGCTAAGCTCTGTACCTCTTTAACACTTTGGAGCGCGAAGAGGATTACCGCGAGACGGAGCTGTTGTTGCAGATGACAAAACTGAGTTTGTTACGAAAAAAACAAAAGAGCTTTTTAGAGCGTCATACAAAGATTTCGTTTGTTACATATGCGAGAAACGGCGACTTAATAATACATACCTGTTAAGATCCTACAACATGTGTGTGTGTGTGTGTGTGTGTGTGTGTGAGCTAAATTTTCAAAAATCCTGCTGCAGGCTTGAATGCAAAGAATGCTTTACTCCAAGCATACAATATACCTATGTTTGTCTGTTTCTGCGCACCAGCTGTCAACACAACTGGCAGTGCTAAGAGTATCCTACAACTTTCACATCGCTGGCAACAGGTTATACACAATGCTGGTGACTACTTTGAAGGTCAGTAAAACTTTGAAACACGTATCTATTTTGTACGGGCTGTAAATAAATAGTTGCCACTATTAAAGTTCCAACCCTCGTATATTTTTCATCGAATACGTAACATGTTGTGACGACGTGTCTGAGGTTGTTTTAGATGATTTCGAGAGGCCAAAATCGATAAATGTTACTTTATCACGAAGAATATAACATTGCTGCAGTATACGTCATTTATATGAAGTTTCTTTGCCAAAATTTCCTCTTTTACATAATATGTTGTTGTTGTTGTAGATAATTTCGAGGACCAAAATCGATAAAACGTTACTTCTTTTCTTTTCACTAAGAATTTCATATTGTTTCAGCATAGGTATCCATTAGTTTTGTTTCATCTCGACAATACATAATTAAATTTCATCGTACATGTAATATTGAGCATATTCTTTCACCTTCACCGAAGAGTCAAGCAGTATATTGCTCCCTCCTACGTATATCTCGCGAAGAGACCATGAGGATAAAATCAGAGAGATTAGAGCCCACACAGAAGCATACCGACAATCCTTCTTTCCACGTACAATACGAGACTGGAATAGAAGGGAGAACCGATAGAGGTACTCAGGGTACCCTCCGCCACACACCGTCAGGTGGCTTGCGGTGTATGGATGTAGACGTAGATGTAGACGTAGAGATGATTTCCTGGCAGACGACGAAGGGGGACAGGGAGGGTTATGTGCTGGGGATATGCAGGAGCCATTGCAGATCTCATCTAGCTGTAAATTCTAAAAACAAGGGAAAGTGTTTCCAGTAGTTTTTGTGTGTGTACTTTTTATTATTAATTCATTATGTTGTAGTCGATACACCGGGCGAGGTAGTGCAGTGGTTAGCACACTGCACTCACATTCGGGAGAACGACGGTTCAATCCCGTCTCCGGCGATCCTGATTTAGGTTTTCCGTGATTTCCCTAAATCGTTTCAGGAAATTGCCGGGATGGTTCCTTTGAAAGGGCACGGCCGATTTCCTTCCCAATCCTTCCTTAACCCGAGCTTGCACTCCGTCTCTAATGACCTCGTTGTCGACGGGACGTTAAACACTAACCACCACCATCGATATAGGGGAGCTGGGCGAGGAATCTGCGGTGGTTCAGGCAAGGACGAAATGCCACAGTGGGTGGAGGAGATGGAGAGAGACCTCCGTCATCATGAGGGGGCGAGGGAGGTGCCAAGGAGCCAGCGCGAAATAGGTAATACATACTCTCTCTACTTATATAGCAACGCAATCGTCTGTGTTCTGTCTCTTCTAGCAGCAGCAGCAGCAGCAGGCGATGTCTGAAATGTACTTAATTGTGTTCGTTATTCTTTCTCTCCTCTACAGTGGCTGCGTCAGGGGAACAGGGAACAATACGCAGTAGCTCGGTTACATGGTACGGGGTGGAGTGGGGGGGGGGGGGGGGGGGGTAAGGAGGGCAGCCTGTTACGTCGAGGCGTGGTCCCGTGCGCCGGTAGTCGCTGCGCGGGAAGCCATCGCCGCCCCCGCCGCGGCGGGGATGGCCATAGAAAGCATAGAAGCAAGCATGCGGGTCGAGGCCAGAAACAGTATCTCAGTGGACGCCTTTGTTACGGGCTGGGGCTTTCCCATCCTTCATATACCAGTTCGGAGAGTCCGAGAAGGTTTCGTATCTGCTGCAGCTTACGACGATTTGGCTCGTGCTTCCTGCTGGAAGAGTGAATAGTGAACTAATACCCAGTTTGCATTGAGCGACCTTCAGGACTGAGTGTGTTGAGAGTATACTCCGTGGTAATTTTATAAGATTCAATATGATGGGTGTTTCAGCTGAAAGTAATGATAGTGTTCGAACTCCTATCATTCAAAACATCCCCACATGCTTTCCATGGCTAATAGTCCTCTCTATCTGGCTGACACGTGCTTCTGCAGTGTGGCCATGGGCTGCGTTTACAGCTGTAGTTTTCTCTGGCCTCTGAGAGTTGGAACTGTGCGACATAGTGCACTGCTTGTGGACATCTGGAGGGTGAGCATGCGGGATGTGCGAGAGTTTCATCGATCTGTGGATCTTACGTGAATGGATAGTGTTTCTCAATACATCGAAGTGGTATTTGTTGTTTTTACTATCCTGTAGTTCGGTAGACCCTCCCCCCTTCTTCATCGTTGTATAGCTGAGAGAATCAGTCAACTTACGAACTGTATAGTCTTTCAAAAAGGAAAATACACTTAGCAGACCTGTAGATGTCAGGAACCTATAGATGTGACGGTATAAATTCACCTAGAAATTTGAAATTTCAACTATAATTTTATACATCACTGCTTCCTGTTGTAACATCAAATAATAATAGGTACGGATTATTTAATGAAATTTCTCATCAAAACACAACTCTGTTGTTTATGCATGGAAAGTACTGTGCAATGTTTGTCTTGCTCTATTTCGAGTAGTTTTAAACTGTGTGATCAAATTGATTAAGCACCTACATTAAAGGTTTAATTAATATTTCTGGTGGCATATATTCTGGAGTAACATCAGTGACATCTTCAAGATGTGACATTCCATACCAGATTTAAGAACTCCTGAAGCAGTTCGTGAAGTGTTACACAAGAAAGTGCGGTAGGAAGGCTGTGGCAGTTTAGAGCCCATGGTAGAATGAAATATCCCATGCTAGTTCCTACTTCATCTGCAAAGCGAACTACAGCGCTCTCTCTCTGTTTGTATGTATCTTTTTTTTTGTGTATTTCGAGTCACCCTGCTACTAGTTTCGTGACATTGTGTTTGCGTGTGTGAAATAGTTGCCATTATTTATTAACTTCAGCGGTATTTCTGGATCTATTATCAGCCAGGTACTTGCTTTGGAATGAAGATGTCTCGCTTGTACTGGTATCCGACGGGTTGGCTCATGCATACAGACAACTTGAGATGGCACTGGAAGTTTACAGGAAGTATGCTTTTGTTCTAGGGGATTAGCTCACTACTACTTGCAGCGGCTGGCACAGTCACTGATGGTTCCAGGTACCCCAGGCCACAAGCCTAAAGCCGTCGGCACACGGACCGTGCATCCGAACGTTGATTGTGCCGAGTTTCTGACGTCATAGCGTGGAACAGCACGTTCGGGAGTCTTACCGAACGTGCAGAGCAATATCTGGCACGTCAGATATTCTGAGCGTGCGTCTCAGCGTTGACCAATGAGATGGAACAACGCCATCTACGTCACACGCACGCCGTCTCCCTTCAGTACAGGGTTGTGAGGCGCCATATTGGCGTTCATTTCAAGCCTATATGTATTATATGCCGTTTCTAAGCACCAGCAAATTGAGAATCACTGGAAAAACCGTTGTTAGTTGTGTGATTCGTCCCAATAAAATAATGAGAAACATCATATTCGTGGCAAAAGAACTATTGTCACTTGCGTGTTCTGAGAGTCGGCTATTTGAAGGCAGTGACACAATGAAGATCCACCAAAACGCATTGTTCTTGGTACAATTTGTTATAATTAAATTTCAATTAGTAACATAATTATGTACGATTAACGTTCTTAGTAAGCTGTAAGAGACAATAGTTGTTCAGACGTTGTTGGTTTTGTGTAATGAGTAGCGTCGTTGTCTTGAGTGAGTTTTTGGTGGGGTGGTGGTTCGCGGCGTATCACTTACATTTTTCTTCCTAACATTCGCGTTTTTATTAGGTTCTGATACTTTATTATTAGTTTAATATAAGTATACGCTATAATATTTGATGTTATGTAAATTTAAGTTCATCTTTTTGTGAGGTGTGACTATGTTGGATTGGCTTAATCTACAGGGCAGCTTGCGCTACTTGTATGAAGATATTTTGCTCCTTTTTCTTTTACGCTTCGTAATTGAGATGTTGCAAAGATTCTGCTACTGGGTAGGAACAGTGATCAAGTAAGACTAACCTTGGGGTTTTACTAAAATGTAGGAATGATGAAATAATGTTTATCTTATGCGGAGAAGTATTCCAAATTTGTACCGCGCTGTTTGTAATGGAACTTTTATAAGCCTGTGTCCTTATTGATCGGACATGGTACTTTCCTTTTCGTGGACAATGGAGGAAATGTGCGTTTTAATAGAGCTAACGTGGGAATTTTACGCGCGCCCGTTGAGTAAACAGTGTGATTTACGAACTAGAAACGTCCCTCAACTGCCGTTGGAGTGCGTTGCGATCGCGTATACCACGTTGGGGCCCACGTACCGTATGCACAAGTCGCATCGTTCCTGAGCGTTCAGCAGCACGTTGAACGCTCAACGTTAACGTTCGAGAGCACGGTCCGTGTGCCGACGGCTTAAGCACGGTGCTGTGAGCCCGGCCCATGGCTTCTTCCAGTGGGCATGGAGCACGTGCGAGAAAGTTTTTCGGATATGTTTCAATGGTCTGTCAGAGCGTCATTACATGCTTCCTTATGCAGTCGGAATGAAAAAAAAAGCACTGCAGTTGTTTAAATATTCCACAGACAGCGAGCGATTCCCAGACGAATTCTTTAAATGAACTATATCCATGCATTAACCTGTATACCACAAATTGTTTAAATAAACAGCATTCCATACCCTGCAATTAATTTCCTACAAATTCTTTAAATAAATGAATAAACTATATTCAAACACTGTTTTAATATTTATTTTATTTATTTATCGTATAGCATACATCACAGTCCTTATACATTTTATACGTAAGATAATTAGAGATTGACATCAAGACATTTGATATAATTAATTACCTTCCCTGTTGCAGTGAGGAACTCGTTGAAAGTTCCCTTGTAGGCTCGAACCGGGCATTCTTCCACTATGTGTTAGACTGTTTGTTTTTCATTGCCGCAGTCACAATTTGGAGTTGGTATCGTTCCCCATTTGTAGAGGGCGTCAGCACATCTTCCGTGGCCATTACATATGCAGTTTAGAGATGTCCACACTTTGCGTGACTGGTTGATGCCAGGCGGTTTCTCAACTGTCATGAAACTTCGGCATTTTGGTGTGCAGTGTTCTTCCCAGTCTTGTTTTCACAGATTGTCGACATAAGAGTTGGAATTCGTCATCTCTTTAGCAGAGAATAATGCCGGTCTTTTCGATTTGAGTCTTCTGCGCTCTAAGTCAGCTATATCGCTGTGTATGGGCAGCTGTGGATTATTAGTTATCTTGTTGAATTCACTGAGAAGAGCTTTTCTCGTCGCATTTCTGTGGGTGGTATAATGGCTTAGGGTTGGAAGTCAAACAGTGGGCGTAGATTTTATTGTGCCACTGATAATGTGCATGGTGTCATTTATTACCACATCAACCCTGCTTGTATGCAGGCTGTTAATACACACAGGAGCGCAGTGTTCTGCCACCAAGTAGACAAACCCAACTACTGATGTGCGGAGTGTGCTTGCTGTGGTGCTGCACAGTTTATAGATTATGTTGTTTCTTGTCCTCATTTTATCTGAAGTCTTTATCAGGTGCTTCTTGTAAGAGAGCGTCCTGTCCAATGTGACTCCTAGATATTTGGGGAAATTGTTACTGCTAAGGCGTTTCCCTTCAAACATGACATTAAGCTCTCCTCTTGATGAGTGGTTTCAGAGGTGGAAGCATGATACTTCAGTATTAGTCGGATTTGGCTGCTGTGTACATTTACAGAAATAGCCACTCAGCAGCTTCAAATTGGAGCACAAGGTGTCTTCAGTAGCCTCGAATGATTCATGTTATGCGGCTATAGCCCAATTGTCTGCATAGCCAAACTTCCTAGGTTGATTGTTTGCGATGTCAGAAGTATAAAGATCGAAGAACAGTGGAACAAGGACTGAGCCCTGTGGTAACCCATTGTTGAGAATTTTGGTAGAGTTCATTTGTTCTCCAGTAATCACTTGAAAACTCTCCTGGCAAGGATGTTATCGACAAGTCTGATGACATTGCTGCAGGCGATTATTTGTACGAGTTTGTACAGTAGGTCTTGTTTCCAGACAGTGTCATAGGCTGCGCTCAGGTCTATTAAAAAATGGTTCAAATGGCTCTGAGCACTATGGGACTTAACAGCTATGGTCATCAGTCCCCTAGAACTTAGAACTACTTAAACCTAACTAACCTAAGGACATCACACAACACCCAGCCATCACGAGGCAGCGAAAATCCCTGACCCCACCGGGAAAAGAACGCGGGAACCCAGGCATGGGAAGCGAGAACGCTACCGCACGACCACGAGATGCGGGCCAGGTCTATGAATGCAACTGATGTTTTTTGCTTTTTCTGGTAGCCTACTTCTACATGTGTTGTCAGGGAGAGTACTTGATCAGTGCAACTTCTATTAGGCCGAAATCCTAATTGTTCGTCTGGAATTGATTCCTGTAATTTTGGGCTCATTCTATTATACAGGAGTCTCTCGAGCAGCTTGTACATGACACTGAGCAATGCGATTGGCCTATAACTCTTCGGATGATCGCTTGGTTTTCCTGGCTTAAGCAGTGCAATGGTCTTTGAGTTGTTCATTTTCAGTGGTATGTTCCCTGTTACCATTATATATGAGTGAAAGTCTGCAAGCCATTTTTTGGCATATTCCCCACAGTGAAGAAGGAATTCTGGGTGTATTCCATCCAATCCATGTGCTTTTCTCGCTGTTTAAATAAACAATATTCCGTACATTGCAATCGCTTTCCCGCCAAATCACGAGTCAACTGAGTCTTTTTCTCACCAATTTCCAGATGGGGGAGGGGGGCAGAGTGCTGGGGGGTTTCCCAGAGGGGGAGAAGTTAATTAATTTATCGGTTTAATTAATTAGTTAATCAAATTGATATGAAAAGTGTGTTTGCTTTGGCGAGGGAATTCACAGAGGGCAATGGGAAGGGAAGGTCTACGGATGACATGGAAAACCACTTAACAGAACAGGAAGTTAAGGATCTGTCAATCAAAAGGATGGATTATCCCTAGGGGGTCATAACCCACTTAGCAAAACAATAGGTTAAGAACTTCTCAATCAAAAGAGAACAATAGGTTTGTCCCTGAATGTATACTTGCCCCTGATGTAGGCAATTTGCGATGTGTGCTGATTCCCTCTTTACTCTGCTACTGCTGCTGTTTAGATTCTTTACACTAGTTTAATGTCTCACTCGATTTCAGTTATACACGTCAGTGTAAAGAATTTAGAAGGAGCCATCTACTGATAATTTAATTATATTATTGTACACAACACCAGTTGGAGTTCCTTACTTTCTTTTAGAAAGTGTTGTGTACTGGGCGAGAAACTGAATTACATCAATGTTCATCATTACAGGTAAGTACCGTTTACTTTTGTAACAAAATATTTACTCAACTAACTTTTAATTCGACATTATTTTACAGCATTTACAACGTTACGTTTTGTTTTTCCTAATCTCAATACCATCATTCTGTATATTTAGTTTTGTAACTTATCTTTCATTGCTTTACAGCTTCTGCAACATTATGTTACAGTTCTCCTGACCTCAGTACCATTAAGGATTGTAATTACAATAACTTTATTACTGGCATATGAAATACCACAGAAATCAATGAACAAAATGTTTTGTGGTTCTGTTCAGTGGCGCATGAATGTAAAAAAAAAAAAAAAATGATGATGAGTGTAGAACAATTAATGACTACGTCATTTCCAGTTTGTTACCTGGAGAGCCAAAGGTTTACCTCAGTTCCGATTCTGCCCAATATGAAGAAATAAACAACGTTCAGTTGTACCCCGCAGAATTCTTGAATTCTTTAAATCTGCCCGGCTTACCAAGTCGTCAATTGCCTTAAAATGCTATTATTATGTGGATTACAAATCTTAAAGCTAATCAGCAATTAATTAATGGTGCAAGATTAGTGATAGCTCAGTTAGGCGAGTACATCATTTCTCCTAAATTCAGTGTCTCCAATGAAACTATCCTCCCCCCCCCCCCCTCCCCCCGTCTCCCTACCCTTACACTTTCTTGTCCAACCATACCTTCCCCAATGATAAGCAAACAATTCCCAATAAAAGTAGCCTTTGCTGTAACCATTAATAAAGGCCAGACTCTTCAAAGTGTGGGATTGTATTTTCCAGTACCTGTTTTTTCCTCGTGGACATTTATACTTGCGTTTTTCACTACTTAGCAACTTCACTGACATTTATTGCTGAGCTCCGAAAAGTAAACGAAGGTCACATTGTAACCGGTAACGTTCTTTTCACAGAAGTTTCGTAACATAAGAAGTTTTAAGAAATGAAATTAAAGTGACAATTACAATTTCGGCTTGTTATAGGGTGCGATATTTAGTATACTGAGATGCCACCTCTGGCAGCAGTAATGTCTCTCACCTGGCTAGGCGTCAACTTGAACTGGACAATGATGACAGATACGGGTATGTCATTCCATGCTGCTTCAACCTTGTGCCAGGTTCCGTCAAGTGTAGCGGTTGGCGAGTGGTGGCACGCCAGTCTCTCGGCAACCCAGGACCGGATGGTCTCAGCGGGTGAGAGATACGGAGAAGGTGCGGGCCGGGACAACAATTAAACATACGTCAAGACAGCAATGGCAACGCGTGATGTTGTGTCACCTTGTTGAAAGGCAACATCTCGGAGATCTTGAAGATAGAGTACAGCCATTGGCCTTAACAAGTCAGAAATGTGAAGCATGCTGCCAAAACCACCGGCTATGCGAACCTGAGGTGATCGTGTTGTGTACGCGATATAGATGACATTACTTGGTGTGATCTCACGTGTGCTGGACTGCTGTTGAAATTGCTCGTCAACATTTTACGGCGTTTTAGTCCTCAGTTAGGTATTTTAAAGTTTGTGTTAATATCTGCTGTAAAAGTAACTTATTAATGGATTTTAATTAATCCCAGTCTTTCTTCCTGTGTTATTGTCTCGAGTGGTCTGTTATTCGTGAGAGTGCTTACGTCGTTCGGCCAAGTCTCACGCCTCAGTAGTGTTCACCTTTTGCGGCGTGCAGTTGCTGCTGTAGCGGTTATAAAGCTAAGTACTTACAAAGTTATTTATGAACTGTTATACGGTTATTAAATTTAATAGTTTTCAGCGGTGTTTCGTGCTGTTTGTGGCGAAATAACAATTTAATAAGCTTTTGGAAACGCTCGCTCGTTGCATTCTTTTGAGTTTTCTGTGCGTTGAAGTCGTTTACTGAACTTCGTGCTTTAGTTTTCAGCTGACGTTTCTTATTGTTTCTAGTGAAATTTTTCAATAAAATTTACATTCAGTGTTTTGACTTCGTTGAGTGTTCCAGTGGCCGCTTGAAATTTTGGTTTTAGCTAATAATTTCGTGAAATGTTGTATCTGTCACATCGTGTTGCAGCAGTTCTTTGTGCTCCCGGGGGCCATACTCGATATTAGGCAGGTGTACCAGTTTCTTTGGCTCTTCAGTGTGTTTCTCCAAGGCACTAACGCGATGGCCATTTGAAATATCACGTGCAGCGACTATGGCTGTCATTAACAAAAGTAGCACTCAGAACATGCCTCTGTAAAAAGCATGGACAATAGCTTTGGAATAACTCAGAAAAGGACAAACGGAAACCGTTTACATACTTTTAGTACTAGCCTCCGGTTTGTAACATAGGAGGCTGGTCATCTTGGTATTCTGGATTGCTATATGTGACAGTTAACACCTCTGATGGATATTTATCGAGAATTTAATAGGTAAAATTATTTAAATAATATTTATTAACTGCACTGTCATCAGAAATCTTTGTCATCAAATTAATATCGTGTTCTGTATTTCGTCCATATATGTTTTGGATAGTTTTGCCCTTGTACGAGAGGTCAAACATCCAAGATGAACTAATCAATGCACGAGGAATAAGTGCTGTATTGTTGCCATCAGGGTAAGGAGTGCAGGTTTATCCCTTCTGCATACCTGTTCTCTCTCCTAAGAGCCGTCAGGCGCATTTTCTCTGGCGTTTCGCCAGATATTTGCAGTTTTGTCTTTGCGTTGTGTAGCTGGAGTCAGCCCAAATGGCCATTGCGCGTCACTTTCTCATCCGACGCCCAGTGTCAACGGAAAGCGTCCGTTTCTTTCCCATTGCAAGCAAAATTATTTTTAAACCGGAATTTTAGGTACTCCTTCGATTGAGCGGTTCCACATTAGTCCAGCGCGATATTCGGTTTAGTGATATGTTTGAACAGGGACAGTAGAACACGAACAATAAGCAGTTCTCCAGCAGCGACTGAGTAGCGCTGCTGCATGGCGGCAGCAGACAGTGTGGGCCACAGCGGCTTACTCAGTCACTGCTGAAGTAGCGCTTATTGTTCGTGTTCTACTCTCCCGGTTCAAACATATCACTAAACCGAATATCGCGCTGGACTAATGTGGTACAACTCTATCGTGTGGGCATGTTAAATTCTAGAATGAGATTTGCACTCTGCAGCGGAGTGTTCGCTGATATGAAACTTCCTGGCAGATTAAAACTGTGTGCCAGACCGAGACTCGAACTCGGGACCTTTGCCTTTCGCGGACAAGTGCTACCAAGCACGACTCACGCCGCGTCCTCATAGCTTCACTTCTGCCAGTACCTCGTCTCCTACCTTCCAAACTTAATAGAAGCTCTCCTGCCATGTTTCATATCAGCGAACACTGCTGCAGAGTGAAAATCTCATTCTGGAAACATCCCTCAGGCTGTGCTGTATCCTTTCTTTCAGAGTGCTAGTTCTGCTACGTTGGTAGGAGAGCTTCTGTAAAGTTTGGAAGGTAGGAGGCGAGGTACTGGCAGAAGTGAGGCTGTGAGGACGCGGCGTGAGTCGTGCTTGGGTAGCTCAGATGGTAGAGCACTTGCCCCCGAAAGGCAAAGATTCCGAGTTCGAGTCTCGGTCCAGCACACAGTTTTAATCTGCCAGGAAATTTCATGTTAAATTCTGCTTTAAAAGTCATTTTGTTTGCAACAGGAAAGAGACCTACACTTCCTATTGACTCGGGGCTTAGCATGAAACATGTGATGAGCAGTATTTGTATTGGCCGGGTCCATGTATGCATTGCAAAAATCATAGAAAATGCATTTTACGACTCTTAGGAAAGACGTCGTGTACACGATATTTGTTTTAATCTGAGACAATTATATTTCTCGAAAACGACGCAGCATACGAAGAAAATGTTCTAAGTGAAAAGTTAATATTAGTAAAGGGTCTGTGCTACAACTGGCCACCTCCTAACCCACCCCTCCTGCGTGGTTGGTGTCAACTTTGTATTTTCAAATGCAAAACCCCCATTTTTATTGCATATTCGGATTCTATCCCAAGAAATACTTACAGTTTACTCAAACCATTGTTTTCCATTCATAGTAGACGGTGCTGTAATCGAATATCAAGTATGGCTGTTTCCGCTACTAAGAAACGACATATTTGATTCTACTTACGATGTAAATTTAAACCTTTGTGTTCTAATGGTTGATATTTATGTTCGAAATTTACTGTAGTGTTGTAAATTTTATTCAATTATACATTATGGTTAATCATTTCAATGTCTAGTTAGCGTTATGTGTTATCCAGAAACAACGAAATGGGTGTAATAGTTTCCTCTTCCCATCAGGATGCTTGATATCATTGAGTCCCCTTGCCTCTCACCATTGGGACGCTTGATTTCAGTGAGTACCCTTGCCTCTCACCTTTGCAGTGCTTTATCTCAGTGAGTCCCATTGCCTCTCACTATTGGGATATTTTGTTTCAGAGAGTCTCACTGCCTCTCAACATTTAGGTGCTTGATAATGGTGAGTCCCCTTGCCTATCACCACTGGGATTCTTGATTTCGGTGAGTTTCCTTGCCTTCATCACTGGGGTATTTGGTATTAGTGAGTCCCTTAGCCTGTCACCATTGGGGTTCTTGATATCAGTGAGTTGCCTTGTCCTCACCACTGGGATATTTGGTATCGGTGAGTCCCCTTGCCTATCACCATTGGGGTTCTTGTTTTTGGTGAGTTACCTTGTCCTCACCACTGGGGTATTTGGTATTAGTGAGTCCCTTAGCCTGTCACCATTGGGGTTCTTGATATCAGTGAGTTGCCTTGTCCTCACCACTGGGATATTTGGTATCGGTGAGTCCCCTTGCCTATCACCATTGGGGTTCTTGTTTTTGGTGAGTTACCTTGCCCTCACCACTGAGGTATTTGGTATTGGTGAGTTTGGTATCGGTGAGTCCCCTTGCCTCTTACCATAATTGTAATCCACAACAAATGCTCAAACCGTCGACCTTCCATTCGATACATTTATTAATTTGTGTGTGGAATACATGTACACAACTTAAAAACTTGTCTTGTGGAATGTTTGCACAAGCATTTCTGACACGTTATATCCTGTTCTATCGAGTAATTGGTACTGCTGCATACCCTTTGTCCTTCAGATTACCTCACAAGAAAAAAACCGGCGACGTAAGGTAGGCTGATCTGGCAGAGCACGTCACTGGACCACCTCTACAGTTTCATCGACCGTTGAAATTACGATTCAACGCTTCTTTAGCGCTTGCGCCGGAATGTGCCGGACAACACGAGCCCGGGTGGCAATCGTTAAAGCATAGACGTTTGTAGTTGCGGCGAGAACATTTTACAAAATTTATGTCACTAACTTTCTCCTCCAAATGCGAAAATATTTTCTTATCTCCCACCTACAAAGGGAGATGGCCATCATAACAAAATAAGAGAAGTACGACCGTGCACGAAAAGACTGAGACGTTCGTTTCTCCCAAGTGCTATCCGAGGCTGGAACGGTCGACAAATAACTTGAAAGTGGTTTCGTGAACTCTGTCAAGCCCACGAATGTGATTTTCAGAGTAGTGATGTAGACGTAGATGTATAAAATATGGGATACGTTAGCTGGCTGATAATCTCTGAAGCCTCTCTAACCACGAGAAAATATTTCATTAAATGCCAAAGGAAGTAAAAAAAAAACTCAGACGATAAGGCCAATGTTAACTTGTGACGACAGAAAGCATATAATACGAGGGTCAGTCAAAAACTAATGCCTCCTATTTTTTTTTCTATGTTTAATTGTCAGGAAATTTAAATGCAATTACATAGGTTGAAAACCACAACATTGAGGATCATTTTGTCATTTTTCAATGTAATCTCCGCCCATCTCTACAGTTTTGGTCCATCTTTGAACAAGGGCATGTATCCCAGCACGGTAAAAATCACAGCTCTACTTCCTAAGCCATTGACGCACGGATGTTTTGACGGCCTCCTCATCTTCAAAATGAATCCCACGATGAGCTTCTTTTAGTGGCCCGAACAGATGGAAGTCTGATGGTGCCAGGTCAGGGCTGTATGGGGGATGAGGCAAAACTTTCCATCCAATTTCGACAATCTCGTCAGAGGTGTGACGACTGGTGTGTGGTCTTGCATTGTCATGCAAAAGAACAACATCTGCCATTGATTTTGTTGGGCGAACTCGCTGAAGACGTGCTTTAAGTTTTTTGAGGGTTGTGACGTATTGAACAGAATTTATTGTGCATCCCTGCTCCAAAAAATCAACCAGAATCACACCCTCTGTATCCCAGAAAACTGTTGCCATAACTTTCCCTGCCGATCGCACAGTTTTGAATTTTTTCTTCCTCGGCGAGCTTGTGTGACGGCACTCCATTGACTGCCTCTTTGATTCGGGTTCAAAAAAATGCACCCATGTTTCGTCCCCGGTCACAATTTTTTTCAGAAACTCATCTCCCTCCAAACGGAAGCGCTGCAAGTGTTGGGAGGCTATTGTTTTCCTTGCCTCTTTATTCTGATCGGTTAACATTCTTGGAACCCACCGTGCACAAACTTTTGAGTACCCCAATTGTTTAATAATTGTGATCACACTGCCTTTACTAAGAGAAATAATGCGACACACTTCATCTGCAGTCACCCGACGGTCACCACGAATGATGTCATCAACTTGCTGAATGTTGTGTGGAGTCACTGCACTCACCGGCCTGCCGCTCCGCTTTTCGTCAGTCAACGGTGTTTGCCCTTCAGCTTCCTTACAACGACGAACCCATCGTCTAACAGTGCTGACATCCACTGTCACAACACCATACACCTTCTTCAGTCTTTCATGAATGCGTATGGGCGTTTCACCTTCTGCATTCAAGAATTCAATCACACAACGCTGTCTCAAACGAACATCGATGTCGGCCATCTTACAAACTTCTGCTGTGCTGCCACCTGTTGACACAGAAAGTTACTACTGCAGTGGATTGCAGAAGAAGGTTTGAGGAATGGCGCCAAATTCAAATTTTTCACTTAACTTAATTTTTTTAAGTAGAAAAAATGGGAGGCATTACTTTTTGACCGACCCTCGTACTTCCAGAGTACCATTTAGAGGTAAATATGAAATACCATGCATCCTTGTTTGCCTAAATCATGGATGCTTGACTCGAAATTTGGAGGGATCTAAAAATGTTACTTATATTCCTCCAACTTTAATACATGTCACTTTTTCTGATCGCTTGAAGGGTTGTGGGTGTTCTGTCTTTATTACCCGATGCGGCGGTGTCTTTTATTACCCGAGCGACATGCGTGCGACCTCAAACGCTGGAGATCGATGCGTCGTGCACTCAAATACGCCAAGTAAATGTTGCCATTACATCTGCGTAAGACTAGGTGATAGTTGTTTAATGTACTATACTCACCCCATTCATTAGTTTGAATACAACCACAAAAACTCAGTAGTAACATTCAGAATATATAACGCTAGACATTAATTTTGTGTGCCATATCAAGCGCTGATGTTTTCAGCCCTAGATATTTTTGACCACTTACCCAAAAATCTGAAGAGTCTAATACAAAATTAGGAAATTTTTTTGGGTACAACAGAAAATCATATCTTCTTGACAACTTTATTCTCTGTGTAGTGGAATTTCTGAACGTGTGATTCTATAACAAGCGAGTGTGTGTGTGTGTGTGTGTGTGTGTGTGTGTGTGTGTGTGTGTTTCCACGTGAAGTTATCTATAACAAGCGAGTGTGGTTGTGTGTGTGTGTGGTTGTGTGTGTGTGTGTGTGTGTGTGTGTGTGTGTGTGTGTGTGTGTGTGTGTGTGTTTCCACGTGAAGTTAAGTACAATTAAAAAGGCAGCTTAAGGTAATATAAGTAGCCATATATTTCACTGACAAAATCTTTTATGTAGTAAACCAGTTGACATGGTAAACCAACATAGCGACAGACAGCAAGTATGGTCCATTGAACATGCAGAAGTAATAAATTAACTGGCACGATTATTTTTACAGTATTACCGCCTCTGAAAATACATAAACTGCTGCATTATGTGTTTTTCGAGAGCGCTCTACGAACTGTAGGGTCTTTCATTTTCATCAATGTAGCCTCAATCAAGTGTTGTAACAGATGATAACCTCGCAATTTCAGATAAGCAGAGGACAGCTCTTTAATGAGTATCGATAGTAGATTGGATCATGTCTTAGCTGTGAGACAATGTTATGCTTACCTGGAGAGATTCTGAAACCATGGGAAAGAAGTATACACAAATTAATCGTGATATGAAATCAGAAACAAAGCTCATTTTAGACATTAGAATAGCACTTACGAGGAGCCATTCCGGTTTAGACTTTTCTTGGTTTCCCGTTCTCACCTGAGATGAATGTGGGGTTTATGGTTCGCTCATCAAGGTTGTGGGCAACTTCCTTCACTACATGCTAATGGTCCGTCTCTAATGATTTCAACGATGAGAGGACATCAAACTCAACCAATCCTTCTATTATAAGAGTGGGAGACGCTCCAAAGAGTAGTTCAGATTTCTACTTGAGCTTTTTTTGCTAACTGACATCTTCCATATTTTCTTATCGGGGTATGAATATTGTACTTGTGGGCCCTAAACACGCACAAATTTATCGGGCGATCGACCACGTAATCGGCTTGTTGGCAGATCGACAGACCGATTTTGTCGTCGGGTGTCGGTGGGATATGGCCACCCGAGAGCCGACTGCCCGACCACTTCATCCAACAAAATTGTGCCCTGTACAATGCTGTTGTGCCATCCGCTTGAAGAAGTTCGTCTTTTGTCACTGTGTGAGGGAATAAACTGAGTTCAAATATGGCTAACGTGGCACAGTGCGAGCCGAACGAAACTTGGATATCAGAGTGTCTGGAGAAGTTTAAAGACGTTTATTGGACACATAATGCGAGGAGTATAGCAATATAGCAAAAGAGGTACAAGATATGAAACACTTGTTTTATTTTTTAGCGAATCAAATGGTTCAAATGGCTCTGAGCACTATGGGACTTAACATCTGAGGTCATCAGTCCCCTAGAGCTTAGACCTACTTAAACCTAACTACCCCAAGTGTGGTGTCACCGCCAGACACCACACTTGCTAGGTGGTAGCATTTAAACCGGCCGCGGTCCGGTAGTATAAGTCGGACCCGCGTGTCGCCACTATCAGTGATTGCAGACCGAGCGCCGCCACACGGCAGGTCTAGAGAGACTTCCTAGCACTCGCCCCAGTGGTGCAGCCGACTTTGCCAGCGATGGTTCACTGATTTCTACGCTCTCATTTGCCGAGACAATAGTTAGCATAGCCTTCAGCTACGTTATTTGATACGACCTAGCAAGGCGCCAGTATCCGTACTATTGATATTGTGAATCATGTACCATCATTAATGGATTAAAGTTAAGTATTCCACCAGCTACGTCCGTTTTTCTCAATTCGAATTCCCTTGTCATGTTCCAGACCTTACGCCAGCCTGCGTGAGCTAAAACGCGTGCATTTCGGCCTCATTTACTAACACGGTTGGCTCTCCTGCCAACCACAACACTAAGGACATCACACACATCCATGCCCGAGGCAGGATTCGAACCTGCGACCGTAGCGGTCGCGTGGTTCCAGACTGAAGTTTTAACGAATACATAATGATTTCATGTGTCACACAGAGGCAGAAGAAAATGTACATTTTACGAATAAAAGTTCGTCGACCGTCTGTAGTTTGATTCTTAGCTTTTATTCCCGATGGTTCTCTATTTTTAGGTTTCATTTCCGATACCCACCAAAAGTACAATCTAGACAGTCGACGGGTTATTATTCATAATAATATACTTGCATCATACTTGGATGTGTTAAAACAAGCCAGACGGTCGCCAGTGCATCTGCTGTGAAGAGCAAAGTGTAGGAAGCCTATACAGTTTGATTTGGTAAAAGGGGCAGTTCTTATGTCTACCACTTAACTCAAGAGGTGACTTTTCTGTAACGTATACCACGAGGTGAGGTATCAGGGTTGGTTGGTTGATTTGGGGAAGGGGACCAAACAAAAAGGTCATTGGTCTCTTTGGATCAGGGAAGGAACCACCGCGGCATTTGTCTGAAGAGATTTAGGGAAATCACAGAAAACCTAAACCAGGATGGCCGGACGCCGGTTGGAACCATCGCCCTTCCGAATGTGAGTCCAGTGTGCTAACCACTGCGCCACATTGCTCGGCAGATCTCAAGGGTTTTAACCAAGATTTAAGTCGCAAATCATTTGAAATTGTTAATTTATGTTATGTAACATTTATTTTTGCAAATTATGTAGCGTTTTTTTGAAAACCTTGTTGATTTTATTGCATTAAATAAAGCCGGCAATATTTTACTTTTTATCGCACAAAATTACGTACGTCTCTGCGGTTTCATAAATAGTAAATATAAACGAACTGTTGGGGAACTGAATTTTGCATTCTGAAAAATTATAGTACCTCTGTAGCAAATAAATTTTCACGTAAAATCAAATCCAAGGGTTTAAGTTTGCACATGAAAATTGCCCTCGATAGGTATAAAAGAGAGTCTTCAAAATTGACATTCTATCCTAAGGACCTACATTTTTAGCACCACTCAGAATCTACATTTTTAGCACCACTCAGACACACATTTCATTTTAACTATCACCTGAATTATTTTATTGGAGAAACAGGAAGGTCCCCATCATATCTGTCCTGAAGTTCTTCCTCTGAATGATCCTTCGCTAGCATAACTGTGATCGTCTTTTACGTCTATTTCTTTATCTACATAACTGATATCTTTCCCATCCACCGACTAACGATTTCATCAAACTTAGGATCGTTAAAACTGACATTGTTTTGTGAGTTCAGTTTGTTCTATACCGAAGGAAACAGGTACGTAGTTCGAGGCGTGGTCTAGGAGACCCCAACACGTGTCAACAACAAACAAAGAATGCGATGATGCCACTGACAGCAAAACATTGTAGGGTTGCCGATTTAAGGAGGGAAAGGGGGGGGGGGGGGGAAGAATATAGACACACTCCGCAAGAAATGACCTTGGAGAGCGAGTTCGAAAATTCTTGCGCTCTCTGAGAGACAACACCTTGTTCGTTAAGGGGTCCGTTATTGTATTTATTACATGATGTGCGCCATCACGATATGTAGTCTTTTACTTCTAAATTGATATGAGTTTCTTAAATTTATAGGGGATATGTTTTATGCTACATACATAAATAAACACATAAAGTTTACAAGAACATAATTTGTTTTGTTTTACCCTAATTCATTTCTTCAGGTACATGTAATTAACGATGTAATCGTCACGAATAATTTCAGACAATGTCTATGGAGATATTGCTGCACTGAATTAGTGGTGTATGAAATTCATGTTTCACCATCAGCTGCTTTTTTTATTTAAAACCCAAATATCGACCGGTTTCAGTCACAGACGATCAAATGGTTCAAATGGCTCTGAGAACTATGGGACTTAACTGCTGAGATCATCAGTCCCCTAGGACTTATAACTACTTAAACCTAACTAACCTAAGGACAGCCGGCCGGGGTGGCCGAGCGGTTCTCGGCGCTATAGTCTGGAATCGCGCGACCGCTACGGTCGCAGGTTCGGATCCTGCCTCGGGCATGGATGTGTGTGATGTCTTTAGGTTAGTTAGGTTTAAGTTGTTCTAAGTTCTAGGGGACTGGTGACCACAGCAGTTAAGTGCCATAGTGCTCAGAGTCATTTGAACCATTTTTTCACCTAAGGACATCACGCACATCCATGGCCGAGGCAAGATTCGAACCTGCTTCCGTAGCGGTCGCGCGGTTCCAGACTGTAGCGCCTAGAACCGCTAGGCCACTCCGGCCGGCACAGAAGATCTTCACGGATCCTATCCAAAGATACAAAAAATGTACCGTATATTTAATCTACAGAAAATGTTGCAAATTCTTTGCGAAGAAAGTGCCTAACAGTTTAAGTCACAACATCACATCTGTAATTACTTAAATAATGGGCACGTCTCATATGTAGAGCATGTCATGAATTCCAGTACACCACACAGGACTTTTAACAACAAACTTACTAACATGCGTAAACAGAGCAGTACTGAAGAGAAGATCAGAGGTATAACCGATAAAATTGTACAAAATGTTGAGGAATTGGTGAAATATCTTTAGAAAATATTTTCGTCATATGGTTCGAAAATATCTCGATGATAAGTTTCTTGCTAAATGGAGGGGACTCGGCTATGTCTGGCGAACATCCTTGGTATAGTTGCACATGTAAACGGGAAAACGAAGTTGCTGTCCCGAAACATAGAATAACATCGATGTTACAACTTATAGTAGAAATTATTATGAAACACTAATCTTAAACAATATCATAATCATTGCATATACTCGATGAAATGTGTAGAAACAAATGTCAATTAGTGATCTTGATAAGTTCTGTCGTAGCTAGAAAAATTAATATAGCGGACCGGCTCTTCTCACAACTTCTAGTTTCTGTTATCACAGGACCCAGATTCTTTTTCATCGAATGTGATATTAGGAACTGTAACAGCTCAGAAAAGTATTTCTCGTCCACCTGTAAAAAATTTTGGAAATAGTCATATCCCAGCTCCTATAACGAAGCATGGGCGAACTTCTTACTGATTAACAAGATAAATATGTACTGCATAACATCCGCACTGCTATGGCAGCTATGTCCATTGCTCTTCTACCCCTTAGTGTCACTATAGGTACTCCACATTCGTCTTTGGTGATAACTAGAGACCGGACTAAATGCATTTGCATTTTGGCTCCTTTTCACCGGTCATTGCATGTTTTAACTAAAACCTAGCGACGATGCATATTTTCACTCAATGTTCACAATATTTTAAAAACTTAGACAGCGACATATAACTGCGTGCAATCTCTAACCGAGAGGCCACTGCCTACCGAAATCCCTACAGAAAATGTATATGTCGTGTGACTAGGGCCTCCTGTTGGGTAGGCGGTTCGCCGGGTGCAAGTCTTTCGATTTGACGCTACTTCGGCGACTTGCGCGTCGATGGGAATGAAACGATGATGATTAGGACAACACAACACCCAGTCTCTGAGCGGAGATAAATCTCAGACCCAGCCGGGAATCGAACCCGGGCCCTTAGGAGTGACATCTGACGCGCTGACCACTTTTTTTAATAAAAAACATTAAAAAAACATTGTTACACATTCCAAATACATACTAAGTTCATGTATTAACCATGTACACATGTTATACTTGAAGTGATTTATACAAAAACAGTTTGATCATTTCAATTATGCTAATTTTTAAGAAAGACAACAGAAAATTGTGTTACTGACTAAATTACCAGAAAGAATTAAGTTAAACACCAAGAAAAGTTTTTTTAAAGACATTCAAATTTCAACATGGAGAAATAAAATCTGCACTTTGAATTACATGTGCTCCAATTTTTACAGATGCATAAGTAGCTCTTTATGAAGGATATCAGCAAATTGGTGGGATAATTTTAAATATAAGACAATTTAATAATTATATTAGACAATTTCTGAAATACTTAAGAATGGCGGAAAGGAGATATTATAAAGTTGACTAGCCTTCCAACTACACTTTCTGGACATTAATTGAATGTTAAGTATCTGAAGTGATCAGACTTTTATAATAAGTCTTTCACTGCAAAACTGACTTACACATCACAGTGCAAAAATGAACAGGGCAATGTGCCAGCCATTGAATGTTACATTATATCAGATAGAATCTTATGGTTTTAACCAATCGATAAGGAAAGTCCCGTAACAACTTTCAATTTCCAGATTTCTAATATAAACCAATAATGCAGCTTTAATGTTTCGTGTTTTGACACTATTAGACACACAATCTGACTTTCACAGAAGTTCTGTACATTAGCTTATAAGTTTCGAAAACTACTCTCTGAAGTAGAAAAAGCACACACCAAAAATACACAGTAACATTTTAAACAATATCCTTAATGTTACTACAATACTCAGCTACCGGGGGCAGACATTCTTACAGAAGAGGAACAGGCAGGCAGAGTCAATGCTGCTGCGCCCGCGCCCCTGGTTAATCCCCTCCGCTGTCATACCGTACGCGTTGGCAACAGATGAATTCAACTACGGAAGCTTTTAGTCGCAGTCCAATTGTTTCAGTTTAACTTTCTATGTACTTGTACACAGCTGAATGTATTAACGACGTGTAGTGTGTAACGTTTTGCGCGCCATGCCGCCCGTAAGAGGAAGCGTCGTTTCGTGGATAGCTGACCATCCATATGACGAAATTGTTTTCTGTTCTCGAGTTTGCGAGAAAATCGTTTCGTGTAAAAAAAGTTTCAAATAGACCAGCATGTCAAGACAAGTCCTCATATCGCAGAAATGCAGATGACAGGACCACAACAACAACTTCTGACAACAGCAGGTTGCAGCACCAGGGATTTGTGCAAAGCTAACCAAAAAAATATGGATCTATGCGAAGCATTCATTGCAAGCAATATTCTTCTTCACAAACTCACAACCCCTATCCTCAAAGGCTTCCTGCGCAAATATTGCTTAAATCAAAATATACCAGATGAATCAACATTGCGTGAAAATTACATACTGACAAATTACGTAAATGTTCTGGAAGAAATATGCAATTAAGGACAGCATTACCTGGATTTCACTTGACGAAACTACAGACACTTGCAGCCGTTACATTGCAAATGTACTTGTTGATGCTTTAAAAGAAGAGCCTTCTTCCTATTTAGCGGCTTGAGAAAGTAAATCATTCTACGATCGCCAGCTTTGTGAATGGGGTATTAGAAAAATATTTCCAGAATCTTCTGCAAATGAAAGGGTGTTTCTGTTTATTTCAGATGCTGCTCCCTATACGATCAAAGTAGGAAAAGCACTCCGAGCATTTGATCCCAGTTTGATTCATGTGACATGCTTTGCTCATGGAATACATCGCCTTGCTGAAGAAGTACGTTCCACGTTTGTGAACGTAAATAAACTAGTTTCATCCCGTAGGAAAGTGTTTCTAAAGGCTCCTGCTCGCATCAAAACCTACAAAGAGTCGATCGCTGTGGCCGAACAGTTCTAGGCGCTTCAGTCCGGAACCGCGCTGCCGCTACTGTCGCAGGTTCGAATCCTGCCTCGGGCATGGATGTGTATGATGTCCTTAGGTTAGTTACGCTTAAGTAGTTCTACGTCTAGGGAACTGATGACATCAGATGTTAAATCCCATAGTGCTTAGAGCCATTTGAACCTACAAAGAAAGCCCGCAGCTCGTGGTCGTGCGGTAGCATTGTGGCTTCCCGCGCCCGGGTTCGATTCCCGGCGGGGTCAGGGATTTTCTCTGCCTCGTGATGACTGGATGTTGTGTGATGTCCTTAGGTTAGTTAGGTTTAAGTAGTTCTAAGTTCTAGGGGACTGATGACCATAGATTTTAAGTCCCATAGTGCTCAGAGCCATTTTGAACCTACAAAAAAAAGCTACTAAATTTGCCTTTACCCCCCGAACCAGTGGTAACTCATTGGGATAAGTGGGCCGAAGCTATGTTGTTTTTCAATGAATATTTCGAGGCCATTTGGGGGGAGTAAATGATTTCGATAGTGCAGAGGCTTTGGCAGTTTGCCGCGTCAAGGAAAGTTTTAATGATTCCGGTATTAAAAAAGACATTGCTGTGATTAGCACTCATTTTTCCCATATTCCTGCAAGTATTGAAAAGCTTGAAACTCAAGATTTAACGTTGAATGAATCTATTCAGTTAATGAATAAAATTATTCCAGTGAAATCCTCATTGGCGGAGGAATTCCCAAGAAAACATAAAGAAAAGTTTGAAAACATTTTAAACACTAACCCAGGCTTTGAACCCTTGTGCCAAATTGGTAGTTTTATTAATGGGACAGGTGAACGTTTACCAGAAACAATGTGTCAACATAGCACCCAAATTCAAATGCTGCCGAGTTACCTCAGCTGATGTAGAATGGTCCTTTTCTGCTTATATAAATGTTCTGAATGATCGAAGACACAACCTCACTACCGAACATTTGGAACAGTATTTGGTCGTTTATGTTTACAGTTGTAGAAAAATGTAAAATAAATTGTAAATGATGCTTTGGTCCAATAGCATTAATTAAAAGTTAATGCTATTAAAAAAGTCGTGATTGTATGTTGCCCTTCTTTGTGCGATATATCTCGAAATTGGTCCTGTACATATCGATTGTTACGCTGCGACTCACTCGCATCGCATCTGCTTATTAACAACGACAATGGCAAAGAAGCAACGATTCTGGAAACATATTACGCGTCCACAATTTGCAAATTTTTAGAAAATAATCCCAGAAAGGCTCCCTTCCTAACCTGAACCAGAAAGTATTCAGAAAATGATATAAGCGTTCACAATGTACTGATTTTTAGCGTGGCTGGCGCTGTTCCTTGTAACTGATCTGCATATGTTCGGCTTTGAGATATAATGCACGCAGTAACTACCGTGTTTTTTTATTGTTTTATCTTGCATATTTCGAAACTTTTCATGCATTTTAAGCATATTCCACGCATGTTTGCATGCAAATTTTAAGGTTTTTATGACGCATATAATCCGGTCTCTAGTGATAACGGATCTCACATCATCTGCGATTTCAGTTGCTTCTCTATACGGTTCTTCTGCCTTCTGGTATTTTCATCCGTATTTTATTTTGATGAAGTGAGTTTGCTTCGAAGAATTCAAATGGCTCTGAGCACTATGAGACTTAACATCTGAGGTCATCAGTCCCATAGAACTTATAACTACTTAAACCTAACTAACCTAAGGACATCACACCCATCCATGCCCAAGGCAGGATTCGAACCTGCGACCGTAGCAGTCTCGAGGTTCCGGACTGAAGCGCCTAGAACCGCATGGCCACCACGGCTAGCGCTTCGAAGAATTCCCTATCACACTTACCAATTTCTTAACCATTTTTGATCTCATTTGTAATGTAAAAATTCACCCAAGGTAAACTGTAGCCTGCGGTCTACTGTGAGTTTTTTTTTTGTAAATATTTGTTAACAAAGTCAACGACGCGAGCTTGTTAATACACTTCTGGAAATTGAAATAAGAACACCATGAATTCATTGTCCCAGGAAGGGGAAACTTTATTGACACATTCCTGGGGTCAGATACATCACATGATCACACTGACAGAACCAAAGGCACATAGACACAGGCAACAGAGCATGCACAATGTCGGCACTAGTACAGTGTATATCCACCTTTCGCAGCAATGCAGGCTGCTATTCTCCCATGGAGACGATCGTAGAGATGCTGGATGTAGTCCTGTGAAACGGCTTGCCATGCCATTTCCACCTGGCGCCTCAGTTGGACCAGCGTTCTTGCTGGACGTGCAGACCGCGTGAGACGACGCTTCATCCAGTCCCAAACATGCTCAATGGGGGACAGATCCGGAGATATTGCTGGCCAGGGTAGTTGACTTACACCTTCTAGAGCACGTTGGGTGGCACGGGATACATGCGGACGTGCATTGTCCTGTTGGAACAGCAAGTTCCCTTGCCGGTATAGGAATGGTAGAACGATGGGTTTGATGACGGTTTGGATGTACCGTGCACTATTCAGTGTCCCCTCGACGATCACCAGAGATGTACGGCCAGTGCAGGAGATCGCTCCCCACTCTTGATGCCGGGTGTTGGCCCTGTGTGCCTCGGTCGTATGCAGTCCTGATTGTGGCGTTCACCTGCACGGCGCCAAACACGCATACGACCATCATTGGCACCAAGGCAGAAGCGACTCTCATCGCTGAAGACGACACGTCTCCATTCTTCCCTCCATTCACGCCTGTCGCGACACCACTGGAGGCGGGCTGCACGATGTTGGGGCGTGAGCGGAAGACGGCCTAACGGTGTGCGGGACCGTAGCCCAGCTTCATGGAGACGGTTGCGAATGGTCCTCGCCGATACCCCAGGAGCAACAGTGTCCCTAATTTGCTGGGAAGTGGCGGTGCGGTCCCCTACGGCACTGCGTAGGATCCTACGGTCTTGGCGTGCATCCGTGCGTCGCTGCGGTCCGGTCCCAGGTCGACGGGCACGTGCACCTTCCGCCGACCACTGGCGACAACATCGATGTACTGTGGAGACCTCACGCCCCACGTGTTGAGCAATTCGGCGGTACGTCCACCCGGCCTCCCGCATGCCCACTATACGCCCTCGCTCAAAGTCCGTCAACTGCACATACGGTTCACGTCCACGCTGTCGCGGCATGCTATCAGTGTTAAAGACTGCGATGGAGCTCCGTATGCCACGGCAAACTGGCTGACACTTAAGGCGGCGGTGCACAAATGCTGCGCAGCTAGCGCCATTCGACGGCCAACACCGCGGTTCCTGGTGTGTCCGCTGTGCCGTGCGTGTGATCATTGCTTGTACAGCCCTCTCGCAGTGTCCGGAGCAAGTATGGTGGGTCTGACACACCGGTGTCAATGCGTTCTTTTTTCCATTTCCAGGAGTGTATTTGACTTTAAAAGTATGTAAGTGGCAAAAAGGTTAGGAGAGAGTTAGAATTATGCTTAAAGTTTGTCGGAAGTCGTTAAACGCTCTAGATAAGAAAGAGTGGGTGAATATAGCCTGGGTAACTTGTTCTCCATTCTAAAGAAAAAGCTAGTTTTTCGTGCTTTTCCATGTTTATGACGTCGTATCTTCTGAACTGTGTGTTGTATAATGATATAGTTTTGGGGGTAGATTCAATAGTAAACAGGGTGTCTCTCCTAAGAGTCGTCAGGCGCATTTTCTATGGTGTTTCGGCAGACATATGCAGTTTCGTTTCTGCAGCGTGTAGCTGGTGTCAGCCCAAACAAGTCCAGCTCATCATGTCTTTCGCACGATGCCCAGCGTCGACGGGGCGCGTCGGTCCGTTTCTAGTATTAAACAATTTGACTTTCAAGGGGGGACGTTGATGAAAAACACACACTATTACAAGACTGTACCAAATCTACAGTTTTGGAGATATGGCAATGAAATTTTATACTACGCTTTACATGAAAGTAACACATTTACATATAAAATCCTTCGATTATATACATTCAACATTTTTAATGAAATTTGAAGTTTTATTTACAAAAAATAATCTATGTTCCTTTTCCTCAGAATGTATTCAAGAGATTTCTACAAAAATTTCTCTGTTCATCTCTTTATATGTTGCAAGCTTCTCTCATGAGGTCTTTGGAATACGTCAAATAGGAGAATTTTCATAATTTTTTAATTATAATTCCACAAGTACAGTTTTAAATTCATGAAAATTCCAAGCACTTTGCCCCATATCTCAGCTTGCAGTCAGAATTTCAAAATTTGCTCTTGAGACAACGTTTATTAGGTTTACAGAAATATGCGTAAAAAATTTCATAATTCTAGCATTCATAGAATCTGAGGAAGAGGTGCATAAACGTTGAAAAACAAATTTTTCATGAAACGAAATTTGAAGTTGAACCTAACTTATTTCCTCATGTCACTTCTTAAGAAGGCACCACATTTGTACTCTGGGTCGTCTTTCCCTTCAAGGCTTCTCTTCTGGTTTCTTGTTGTCTGTCTTCTTTCCTTTACTAGGTCTTCAACTGACTTTCCAGCTGCAGAGACGCGCTGTAAATCTATTTTTCTCAGGACGCCTTGAACAAAATCCCTTATCTTGAAGCCCATTCTTTCTAATACCTTCATCCTCCCGACGTTCCCATCATTAAATACAATAACTGCATCATAAGCTGCAATTCTGGCAACTGTAGCAGATGCAAATGTGTTTTTAGGGCATCGTTTCCATATGAGTGAATTTAGAGACTCATTTGGATTTTGGGTTTTGCCATGAACACACTTTTTGAAAAGTGCATGATTGGTCAAAGATGATCTATAAAACCTGAGAGTATGTTTCACGGCCTTATAGATGTATCCCTCAGCCGGCCGCGGTGGTCTAGCGGTTCTAGGCGCCCAGTCCGGAACCGCGCGACTGCTACGGTCGCAGGTTCGAATCCTGCCTCGGGCATGGATGTGTGTGATGTCCTTAGGTTAGTTAGGTTTAAGTAGTTCTAAGTTCTAGGGGACTGATGGCCACAGATGTTAAGTCCCATAGTGCTCAGAGCCATGTATCCCGCACATGTTTGGTTGAAAGTGATACACAGAATCGTTGTTCACTCAGATGGTATTGTAATGCTTCTTCAAAAAGTTGGTGTGGCAGCGAGGCCGCGTCACACTTTTAATTAATTTTCAGGCACTTCGGATGCGATTTTAACATTGAAACTTTGGGAACTTATTGTCCATGAGTTGTACTAACAAATAAAAAGTAAACCGAAAATTGACATTTTTGGTCAATTTCATCAACGTCCCCCCTTAAATGGGAAGTTTGCATACCCATTCCATAGAGCGCTACCAGATTAATTTGGCGCTATATTCGTTTCACCGTTATTTTATAACAGGGACAGTAATTCACTAAGAGCAGCGACTGAGCAGCGCGCTTCTGCAAGGCAGGCCAGGATGGCGCCGTGGCTCCTGGAGCACAGCTTGTTCTTTGTGGTTTACTGTCCCTGTTATAGCACATCGGCAAAACAAATATGGCACTAAAGTTCCACTTTAAAAATAATTTTCTCTGCTACTACACTACTGGCCATCAAAATAGCTACACCACAAGGATGACGTGCTACAGACGAGAAATTTAACAGACAGGAAGAAGATGCTGTGATATGCAAATGATTAGCTTTTCAGAGCATTCACACAAGGTTGGCGCCAGTGGCGACACCTACAACGTGCTTACATGAGTTGACCGGCGTTGCCTGGTGAAACGTTGTTGTGATGCCTCGTGTAAGGAGGAGAAATGCATACCGTCACGTTTCTAATATTGATAAAAGTCGGATTGTAGCCTATCGCGATTGCGGTTTATCGTATCGCGACATTGCTGCTCGCGTTGGTCGAGATCCAATGTCTGTTAGCAGAATATGGAATCGATGAGTTCAGGAGGGAAATGCGAAACGCCGTGCTGAATCCCAACGGCATCGTATCACTAGCAGTCGAGATGACAGGCATCTTATCTGCATGGCGGTAACGGATCGTGCAATCACGTCTCGATCCCTGAGTCAACAGATGGGGATGTTTACAAGACAACAACCATCTGCACGAACAGTTCGACGACGTTTGCAGCAGCATGGACTATCAGCTCGGAGACCATGGCTGCGGTTACCCTTGACGTTGCATCACAGACAGGAGCGCCTGCGACGGTGTACTCAACGACGAACCTGGGTGCACGAATGGCAAAACGTCATTTTTTTGGATGAATCCAGGTTGTGTTCACAGCATCATGATGGTCGCATCCGTGTTTGGCGACATCGCGGTGGACGCACATTGGAAGCGTGTATTCGTCATGGCCGTACTGGCGTATCACCCGCCGCGATGGTATTGGGTGCCATTGGTTACACGTCTCGGTTACCTCTTCGTTCGCATTCACGGCACTTTGAACAGCGGACGTTACATTTCAGATGTGTTACGACCCGTGGCTCTACCCTTCTTTCTATCCCTGCGAAACCCTACATTTCAGCAGGATAATGCACGACCGTATGTTTCAAGTCCTCTACGGGCCTTTCTGGATACATAAAATATTCGACTGCTGCCCCGGCCAGCACATTCTCCAGATCTCTCACCAATTGAAAACGTCTGGTCAATGGTGGCCGAGCAAGTGGCTCGTCACAATACGCCAGTCACTACTCTTGATGAACTGTGGTATCGTGTTGAAGCTGCATGGGCAGCTGTACCTGTACATGCCATCCAAGCTCTGTTTGACTTAATGCCCAGGCGTATCAAGGACGTTATTACGGACAGAGGTGGTTGTTCTAGGTACTGATTTCTCAGGATCTATGCACCCAAATTGAGTGAAAATGTAATCACATGCCAGTTCTAGCATAATATATTTGTCCAATGAATACCCGTTTATCATGTGCACTTCTTCTTGGTGCAGCAATTTTAATGATCAGTAGTGTAGAAACAAACCGGCGCATTCCGTCGACACTGATCTTTGTACGAAATACACTATGAGTAGTATTTGTATTGGGCTGGGACTAGCTACACGCTGCAAAAACTAAATTTGCAAATGTCTGCCGAACCACCATAGAAAATGCGACTGACGACTCTTAGGAAAAATACCCCATACACGGATAGTGACAGCAAACTGTGTTGCGAATAGAGTCTGGTGGCAAAGAAACAATAAATTAATACGTCGTGCCTGATGCTCGACTAAATGAAAGCGACAGTGCAGTAAGAAAACTTTTTCCATATCTTCTGTTTGTGAGTCGCTAAATGCTTTCATTCTCAAACACTGGATGAAGGCAACTGGGTAATTTGCGCGCCGTCAGTTAGGCTGGTTCAAGACAATCACACAGTTTCTAACAGTAAAACTTGTCTTATTCTGTTAAACTACTATGACAATCCTCTTAATGAGTAGATTATGACAGCATTTTAAATTCGGTCGGTTATTATGCGAAATACTGAAAATCAAATCTTTGTTGCTCCTGGAAACCGTTACAGGCAACCTGCAACTACTACCGGTTTCCGGGATAGTGATTAAGTAATTTAGATTGTGACAGAGGTAATTCCCTCCGAAGTAATAGTGGTTCGATTCCTATAGCGAATCTGTTGCTCATGAAGATATCTCAATGGGAGAACAAGACACTAACACGAATGCATATGGTGAAGACACGTTGGTATCTAAATTCAACGAAACAATAAATGTTACTTGAAGGAAGACAGCTTCTCGGCCGGGATCGCACTTGTAACTCCTTTATTTACAGTGGCTAGTCTCGGTAAGGTAAAATATTAAATTCTGAAAAACAGCACAGAATGTCACAAATATCTTACATGGAAATAATTATTGTTACACATACCTCGGTAAAGGTTAATGCAATTAGAGCTACAAATGCATTCCATCTCTTAATTAGTTGGATAGCTGATATGCGTTGTCATGTCAAAGTTAAAACTAGTATTTACAACATATTTGGCCAAGTGCATCCGTCCCTATTACAAGTAACACAGTACATAGTTGATACAAGAGCGCCGCTGAACTGACTTGAGGCAAGAATTACTATAATTATTATCTCACTTTCGAGATTTCGATGTTTTCCTATTTGTAACAGTTTTTGAGAGTTCATAATCATACGGAGACCTTGGGCTGGGTATCAAGTTGTATATCTAACTGGCCTTTTGGTGCAGATGACCCCACGTCATACGTTCACCATTATGAGAATATACCACAGTCTAATAAATACAGTCGCGACGCTCTCTGGTGCAACAATTATTACTGTTTGACAGATGGAGCGACACTATACTCCGTTCATCGTAAGAATAAACGTTACGTAAACAAACAAAAAACGCTATGATAGGTCAGCATCTGTAGCTCTCGTACACTGGTGGTGTTCCGCTCTTGGAAGTAGGTATAACTTATGTATTAGACATTTTATTACTATGTCATTGTAAATTAAACTTAAGACAGTCTGATGTATTAACAGCCATTAACGTTTTTCTTAACCATACTTTATCTACGTAATTTTTATTTCAAAAATCGTGCACAGTCACAATCTCTGTAAGCTACTTCTGCTCTGATTGTCTCACTGTTCGTATGTATCGCGAAAATGGATGACACGGCTTCCTGTTTCGTAGTGATACACGCGCGCGGAGCGCCGTTAATGGCTAGAAAGAAGTTGTTCTTAATGTTTTTCACAACGTTGCAGAGAAAAATGAGCTTTGACTTTTCTTGAGAAACATGAGTTACTAAATAAAATAACAATAACTGAAGATTGTAATCGTGGCGTAATAGGTAGAGTCGTTGCTAGATAAGGACGGGAGCTTTCTGTTCCGTTTCAATACCTAAATCATTTAAATATGAAATTTACCAATATGTGGTAATTAACTCATACTTAACCATCATTTTTCAAGAAAAATGCGCGTTTTCTGGTTTCCAAATACATATCACACGCAGAATTCTCGTTTTCATTGCAAATACACACCCATTATTATCGATATATTATAAAAGATTGTTACAGATTTTGAAGTTAAGGAAACATTACACAATTAAATTTTTTGGAGAAAAATGAAAAATGAAACACTCTGTTTCAATATGCCCACTGTTTTATAGGACAGATGTGGTCTCACACGAGCCAGAATGATAAACGTCGTAGAAACACTGAAAACAATTTTCACGGTGTCGAGCACACTGTACAAATGCTGTATTTTTACAGTTGTCACCGTACCACTGCTATCTGAACCGAATAGAATGATATAGAGCCAAGTAAGGGAAACTGTCGCGAGAAATGACGAGACATTTAAGCTGCTAAATTTACTGGAAGTAATGCACGAAGCTTTGTGACAAAGTCGGTGTCAAACGCTGGCGAAATGCACAGCAGCACGTCATAAAAGAGGAGGAGGAGAAGGAGAAAATGTGGACTTTTTGGTGGCTTGGGATTCTGTTGTTGATCGGGTGGCCGAGCGGTTCTAGGCGCTACAGTCTGGAACCGCGCGACCGCTACGTCGCAGGTTCGAACCCTGCCTCGGGCGTGGATGTTAAGTTTAAGCAATTCTCACTTCTAGGGGACTGATGACCTCAGAAGTTAAGTCCCATAGTCCTCAGAGCCATTTGAACCATTTTTTGTTGTTGATCGCCTCGTTATCAGCGTAGGAATATCGAAATGTACCGCTTTCTTCGGAGTCCGATATTGAAGAAATTCAGAGATTACCAGACGACTGACTATAGTACCTTCAAGGTTCAAAAAATGGTTCAAATTGCTCTGAGCACTATGGGACTTAACTTCTGAGGTCATCAGTCCCTTCGAACTTAGAACTACTTAAACCTAACTAACATAACACACATCCATGCCCGAGGCAGGATTCGAACCTGCGACTGTAGCGCCTAGAACCGCTCGGCCATGGCGGCCAGCGTATCTTCAAGGGCTTCAATATTCCACTACATGGTGAAATCCCAGTAGTCAGCTTTTACGCCGCAATAGATCATACAGAAAAATTATCCTCGCCAAAGTCAGGAATTTTCATCACTCTCGTTTTTAATTGCAGCACTATATAAGCTAAGATTGAGAGCATGTTTTCCTTCGGATCACCTGAGAAACGTATCGCCTGAATTGTATTATTATTTCATTGTGTTCAAAAAGTAAATGGCATTTACGTCTTTACTACAACTGTTCACATCACTGAAGGTTAGTTGAACCAGGTGACTGGCCAGTGCTTTCCAAGTTCAATGCGCCGGTAAAGCTTTTGTCGCGTATTATCGGTGAGTCGATGTACGCGTAACGTATCCTCAAAAATGGCTCTGAGCGCTATGGGACTTAACTTCTGAGGTCATCAGTCCCCTAGAACTTAGAACTACTTAAACCTAACTAACCTAAGGACATCACACTCATCCATGCCGGAGGCAGGATTCGAACCTGCGACCGTAGCGGTCGCGCGGACCCAGACTGTAGCGCCTAGAACCGCTCGGCCACTCTGGCCGGCAACGTATCCTCATCATCTTACTTGAGTGTACTGAAGACAGATTGGCTTCTGCTCCACCTGAAACGAAACCAAATGAGATTCCAACAAACGCGGAAGAATATATAATATGTTTACACGAGGTTTATTCTTATAATGAACGGAGTATAGCGCTCCGGGCGGTGAGAAAGCAGACAGTCACATGCGTCGTAATGACGTTTGTTTTTAATTTTTTCTACTTAATTAGCAGAATAGGGTTACATTTCGGTGTTCCATGCGTTAGTAAGTCACCAAGGGACATGAATTATCGAGAACACACGTAAAAACAGCCTTATCACACTGATTCAGTGACACGAACTACAACTTATTGATGGAGAAATACTTTCCAATATATTTGCAGCTTAATCCACTGAAAGAAAGAGAATATAAACAAATTTCATGCATGTGAAGTTCGCTTGACACATAAAATTTTTTATGGACTCAAATGATTCACCCATTCTTACACTTCATTCGACTTTCTAATACACAAATATTTTAGTAACTGTGATTGCTTTTGCGTCAAAAATGAATGTGTTGAAAATTTTTAACGTTTATGGCTCAGATTTAGCAACAATTGTCGAATTGACTTCTCCTGTATTGGGAAATTATTTTATTGCTTTTGACGATTTATTATCACGTCTGTGTGGTTTTCCATTAAGCTACAGTTCTCGTGGCTCAAATGGCTCTGAGCACTATGGGACTCAACTGCTGTGGTCATCAGTCCCCTAGAACTTAGAACTACTTAAACCTAACTAACGTAAGGACATCACACACATCCATGCCCGAGGCAGGATTTGAACCTGCGACCGTAGCAGTCGCACGGTTCCGGACTGCGCGCCTAGAACCGCGAGACCACTGCGGCCGGCTAGTTCTGGTGGCTTATTTGATACATTGAATTATGTAGGTATTACATTCCATGTCGGTTTCCTACGTTCCACATTCACTGACTCGGCCGAAGGTGAAGCGAACAAAGTTTTGCTTCGCTGGGCAGATATAGGACGTCTTTCTGTAGAAGATTTGGTCTTCTGGTGTTTACTGGCAATTTTTTGTTATTAAGGGAAAACGAAATTCTTCAGTAAACGTCTGTACGTTACAAGAGAATCCTGTAATGCACCATTTCATATCCCCCGAGTCCTTAGGAAACTAAATAATCACAAATGTGACGTAATTTTTTAGGTATTGTCGTGTATAGTTGCTCTACGTACACAACCTATTTACTCTCACTCATCCAATATCTTACTCAGAAGTGTCACGAGACGAGTGTCGCGTCTGTTACGTCAGACTGTGTACATCCCGAAGTTGTTGGTGTTGAATTTGCTTGGAGAAGGATAGCCTCTTCGTCACTTATACAGGGTGAGTCACTAACTGTTGCCACCTAGAATAGCTCCGAAAGTATGATAGGAGCTGAAAAGTTTGTGGGACAAAAGTTGCATGGGACAACGGGGGCCATAATATGATGTTGGTTTTTTTGTTGTTAGGTGGGGTGCTTCAGGTCAAAGGTCAAATCTGTTTTTTTAATGGGATGCTGTAATTTGATACTTTTTTCTGATAGCGGCTGTCGAGACTAATCCAATGATGTGTAACAGCAAGGTTTTGAAGGTCACAAAGGGTGGCAAGAAGCTCCATTTACATAAAGTGTTCGAAATGATGACCATTGGTATCGCTGCAGCGCTGCAATCTTCTATCATGGGTTGAGTGGTATTCCTTACCACATCTGCACTTATCGAAGCACATGCTCTGACAATTCTCTCTCGAATGTCTTCAGGTGTAGTTGGAACGTCTTTATAAACAATGTGTTTTACGAATACCCACAAGAAAAAATCCAGAGGCGTCAAGTTTGGCGAAGAAGCCGGCCACGACACATCTCCTCCGCGTCCCATCCAACTATCTGGGAATTGTTTCTGCAACTCATTTCTAGCCATCAGCGAAAAAAATGTTTCGGACACCCATTGTGTTGATACCACATTCTGTTCCTTGTTCCTAAGTGTATTTCTCCAAATAACGGACCTAATGTTTCTTGCAGGAATGTGGTGTTCTTCCTGACATTAAGATTTCCGTTCATGAAATGAGGGGCCTATAATTCTGTCCTCCAGAATCCCACACCATACATTCACCGACCACGGTTTTTGGTGTGCAACTTGACGCAACCAGCATGGATTTTCAGTTGCCCAATAATGCATGTTACGCGAAATAATATTTCCATGGTTCGTGAATGTAGCCTCGTCAGCAAATAAAATAAAATTGATAAATATGTCATCCCTCTGAATGTGAAGTTGAGCCTACCGGCAGAATTCAATGCGTCGCATACAACCCATACCAGTTAATTCTTGGTGGAGGCTGATATGGTAAGGATTATGTTTATGGCGCTGCACAACACGAACAACACTACTCCGGCTCATGCCAGATTCCCTTGCGATTTGATGCGTACTAATACAAGGATCTCGAACCACCGTGGCAAGTGTACCGATTTCCGTTTCACCGTTAGTAACTTTCCTTTACCGGATATCTTTCCGAAGCGTTATAGATCCAGTTGTTCTCAATTTATCATACACATATTTTAATGTACGGCGTACAGGATGCGTAAGTTGAGGATATCTTTCAGCGTATAAGTCTCTACCTCTCACTGAATTTCTTTGGCATTTTTCGCAAATGAGAAGCATATCGACTTGTTCGTCGAAGGAATACATCATTCACATTCGCTTGATTCGACGATACTAGTCTTACCGTTCCTATTAGTGTTGTACTGCGAAGCCGTGGAATGGTGTTTACGTGTCAATGGCACGTTAGATGAATACTCCGTATTCGGCACGATATACGAGAGAATTGTCAGAGCATGTGCTTCGATAAGTGCCGAAGTGATAAGGAATATCACTCAATCCATGATAAGAAGATTGCAGCTCTGCATTGATATCAATGGTCATCACTTGGAACACCTTCTGTAAATGGACGTTCATGCCACCTTTTTGACCTTCGTTGACCTTCAAACACCTTACTGTTACACATCATTTGATTCATCTCGATAGCCGCTATCAGAAAATAACAACAAAATATAGTATCCCACTTTAAAAAAAAAGCAATGATGACCTTCATATCTCTGACACGACCCCACCTAGCAATAAAAAACCAACGTCATATTATGGCCCCCGTTGTCCCACGCAACGTTTCAGCTCCTATCATACTATAGGAGTTATTCTAGGTGGCAATATTAGTGACTCACTCTGCATAATCAGCTACATACGGCACTCTATGCTGTGCAATTTCGTCGTCTACTGGGCTTCAGTTATGCAAGGATATTGTCAATAAATTATTCGCAATTATTTTGACTTGTAGACTATCTGTTGTTGAACAGATAGCTTGCAGTTTTAACGACATATTGTGTTTTTCAACTTAATGTTTTACCACTATATGTTAACGTATACTCTTCCTGTCTCTAGGAAATATTTTAGCCTCTGTCTGCTACAAATATTTTATAATTGTATATTAGTTATCACTTCTTAGCTTGCAATTTTAAGGGCATGTATGTTTTTGATCTGTTTTTGCCTTCATATTTACGTAGGCTCGTTTTGTTTCTAGAAAATATTTGGCTGTTACCTACAAAATTTTTATCATTGTGTACCTGTTACCACATTTTATCAAAACTGCAAAATTATATTTGCAATTGACGGTGACATGAATACCAAAGTGATCTTTAGCGGCACTAAATGTCATCATGTTCTCTAGTAACTCTCGCAGTGTGTCAGTTCAGCGGCGCTCTTGCTTCAGCAGTCTGTGGCTTGTAATATGGAACGGATGCACTTGGCGAAACATATTATAAATATTGGTTTTAATGTGACATGACAGTGCATCTTACGTCAACCATCAAGGTAATTAACACATGGAGTTCATTTATAGCTCTAACTGGGCACTTACATTAACCTTTACCGAGTTAATGTTTAATCCGTTAATCTACAACAACGTGTGAAACTCGTGGTCTAGTATTCGGGCCAAATGTGATTATCACGAGCCTGGCCCGTGATACGTCGGTCCGGCGAAATGTAAACTACACAGGCATATCTCACAAATAATTCAATTCATCAAAAAGGGCACGATTTGATATTAAATTTTATAGATTATGTGAGTCAGATTCAGGTCATTGTTATGACTTTAAAAGAAGAGGATCGTTCAATGCCCAACATTTTTAAGGCGCCATTAATATACATAGACAAACGTCGTCGTTGGTGCTTCACATTTGAACTTGTTATGTACGCCGGTGAAGTTTCGAACCGTTCTGACACATGGCAGAGCCTTAATACAGCGTCAGAATGGCGTCTACATACGATTCACGGAACAAGCACCGTGCTGTTATTGAATTCTTGTGTGCAGAAAAAGAAACCGTGGTGAACTTCCATAAACGTTTTTATGCAGTGTATGACGATGCTGCAGTTGACAGGAGTACGGTTGGGCGATGGGTAAAGAAAGTTACAGCTCAGAAAATGCAGAAACTGACCTCCATGATCAGCCACGCTCGAGACGTCCTGACACAGCCACTGCTCTATACATGCTGAATCGTGGAGAAGCCATTATTCGTGCCGACCGATGCATCACAACTCGACAATTGGCTCCAGTTGTCGGTCAGCATTGGAAGTGCGTCTGCAATGATATTCAGGGCTAGAGCTTTTACCAGCAGGGAATACATGCTCTTCCACAACGTTGGCGTACGGCCGTAGAACGTGATGGAGACTACGTAGAAAAATAGGACATGGATAACATATTGATGTATATTGTCATCAAATTCGGACCCTTAACAATAAATATGGTCTGAGAAAAAAAAATGTGGAGCATTACTTATTGAACGAGCCTTGCATTTAAAGGCCATGGTTCAAATGGCTCTGAGCACTATGGGACTTAACATCTGAGGTCATCAGTCCCCTAGAACTTAGAACTACTTAAACCTAACTAACCTAAGAACATCATACACATCCATGCCCGAGGCAGGATTCGAACCTGCGATCGTAGCAGCCGCTCGGTTCCAGACTGTAGCACCTAGAACCGCACGGCCGCTATCGCACAATTATAAAACAAATATCATTGGCACAGTAAATGCGAATAGAAAGAATATGCCAAAAGATTTCTGTAAGGTAAAATTAAAGAGTGGGGAATTGAGAACAAGGAGCTGCAGTCGAATGCTTGCTGTAAAATAGAAAGATAAGCGAGATGTGCATATTATGACGACAAAACACGAAACAGTAGAAATGATTATTCAAGGATACAATCGTACTTCGAGAATGAGTTGTGTTATTAAGTACACCAAGGAAGTGATTGGAAATGATCGGCAAGGTCAAATACTGGGATCTTTCCCAGATATGAGAAAAGGTATGAATAGACGTAGAAAGATTTTCTTTTATGTATCCGAGATTGGTCTTTTTTGTTTGTACAACAAGATTATTAACTGAAAAAAATCGTAGAATTAAAGTAGTCGAGTCATTACTGAAGAATATACCAAAACTACATTATAAAGGTCAAGGTCGAGTACGGAGATTTACCTGAAAGACTGCACTCGGAACACTGAGCCCAGTTTCCTAAGCTTGCTGACCCAACAGCATCAAAATCAAACCCATCAAGACTGAGTAAAGTTTGCACGAATAATAAAAAAAACAAACCTAGTGAAACAGCGTGGGAGTGCAAGAGATGCAAAGCTCGATTATGTGTACTTGCATATTTCGATCGATATCACGCCCTTGAAGCTTGTCAATTTGTGCAGAAATGGTTCAAATGTCTCTGAGCACTATGAGCCTTAACTGCTGAGGTCATCAGTCCCATAGAACTTAGAACTACTTAAACCTAACTAACCTAAATACATCACACACATCCACGCCCGAGGCAGGATTCGAACCTGCGACCGTAGCGGTCACGCGGTTCCAGACTGAAGCACCTAGAACCGCTCGCTCAAAACAGCCGGCTGCTGATTAGTGTTATTGCTTTTGTAAGAGTGCTAATTATATGAATTGTTGGTGATTCCGGAAATTGGAGATAAATTGCATTGATTTAAATTAAACTGTATTTATTGTGTATCTTTTCGTGATATTTCTAACACAATTATTAGATGAGGTTATGATTACTTTTCAAATATTTCTCAAAATTAAACCAGTTGGATTTACACATGCAGTTACATTTAGTACATCATTCACAAATGGTACAACGTCTGACCAATTTGCTAAATTGTAGAATGGCTCGAAGGCCGAGCGGCCGTGTTTACACTTTAAATTGTAGGTCAAAAGGTTAATAATAATTAGCTCTGTGTATTATACAGGGCGAGGCAAAGGCCTGGATACACCCCACACCTCTATAAAAGTCGATCGGTGAGAGGAATCGTAACGGCGTCTAGTATGGGGCGTCTGTAGAAGGCGGCGCAACCTATGGGAGCTATGGCGACAGCGACGGCTGTCTTGAAATCCACCATATTGAATTTGGGTTATGTGTTTCAGATGGGGAGAGGGTCATATGGCACATCATTCTGAACTGAATCTTTCTCAGGAATACACATGTGAAATATGTTTTAAAATACCTTTATTTTGCGTAGTTTTCTTGGAAAAAAAGTTTTGTGAAAATAAACAGTAAATTTTGAATACACTAAAATTCTGGAAGGTTCCCGGCAAAGTTATTCCTTTAAATTTGAGAAAAAAATACGAGCTATGATATGTGTATATGTGTAAAGTTAGGGTGCAAAAATTAAGAATGATGGCTTAGACGTACTGTATTTCGCAGGCACGAAATTTGAAAACAGCTACAGAAAGCGTTTTTTTATTATTATTTTTTAAATATGTAAAAGAGATGCTCCCCTCAGCGAGAATAATGTAACAAAAGAAACATTTAACCCACAACAATGATTAAAGCTAGGCTTATCCAGCTAGGTAATTTTGTGAAGTAAAGCTGGTCAAGGCAAGTCTTTTGTATAATAATATATTAGATTTCATGAACGCTAACATAGCGACTGTAAAGAGCATTAAATGGTCTGTTTCATGTCAAAACGATATAGAAATTTGTAAAGTAATTTTTGAAAGTGAAATTTAATTTCGAGGAAAACATGAATATTTACTAATGTAAATGGTTTGATAAGTATTGTTCTTTTTTGGAAAACGTTTAAATTTGGAATTTTGTACGAAAAATATTATTTCTAAAAAAAGAGAAATTTTGTTAGTAAATTTTGTTATTTGCTATCAAGTCCAAGCCTTTGATATCTGATGTAACATTGTAAAAACTGTAATAGAATTTTGTTATTTTATTAATTTGAAAAACTTATAGATTCAGCTAAAGACTTTAGTAATAACATTGCCATTATAAGAAAAATGCACTTAAAAGTAATTTTAGGTTCGTAGGGGGTGTGTAATGTAGCAAGTTATTACAACATTCGTTGCAGTAAGGCATGAAGCCGTTTGGTATGGTGACTGCAGGATGGCTATATGGCTATTATTTTTTTTCCGCTTTGCTCACAGCGCAGATGACGCTGCCTGCCGTGAGAACTGCATAGTGTAACATTCAGTCGGTACGAAAATTTATACCCTCTACGAATCTAAATAATTCATATTAATTACTATCCGATTTTGTTCAAATTTGGTACATAGCCTTTTGTTGTTAATGAGGGATGTTGTTAAAATTTCATAATTTTATTTATTATAGAGATAGTGAAAATTAACTAAAAGTCCTAAAACCGACGCTTGTTTCTTAAAACCAAGTCAGGAATAAATACAGATTGACTTTCACTATCATTTGAAGCCATTACAATTTTATCAGTGCATAAAATCAATTAATTAGAATTTTCCTTTCAAAACTATAGTCACTGTGCATTACGTAATACAAAAATTGGTCAAAATTATAATTTGATTATATTTTGTTGCGTGAGTGCGTGAGAATGGTTGAGAGAGTGTATGTGCGACATATGCAAAAACTTAATATGTCATTTTTCATAAAACCTTGTACAAATAGACTGTGGTAAAGTTATGGCGCAACCACGATTCAGATGACGTATGTCGGTGTGAGCTTGGTTTTGTATGAAAGCAGCTAGAATGAAAGTTACAGACGGAATATGTTTATTTATCAATTTGGAGAATAATTCGTACTTCGCTTATTTTGATTAAACAATATACGAGAAATTGAAGTTTTAATGTCGTTAATTACTATCAGATTATTGATTGGATAAAGCAAGTTTTGCCGCGAGAATGATCTGGAAGGAAATTTCTGATTGGTCGATCATATCAACAACCAATCAGAATTAAGCTGTTGCTGCACGAATATAGTGGAGTGGGCAAAGAGTAGAATAGTTCGAGAGAGTCGCTTGCTAACTGGCCTACGGATAATAGCATGTTGATAGCTCCATAAAAACCCTCTGAGCAATGAAGAAATAGTGAGTTAATTGCGGTCTGAATACCTCGTGACTGAAGCGACTGGAGTAACGAACATTTTAATGAAAGTTTGGTGTTTCTAAATTAAACAGTTTCAGAGTTATGGGCGTGTGACCTTTCTGGTCGTAGTAACAATTCCGCGTGGCATGTTGCGTGCTCTGTACGGAATACTTTTGCGAGCGCTTCTTTCGAAGAAGACTACTGAAACGACCGAATGTTTTAACTCACGAATAGTTGTGGGTAGGTACCTGGTAGAACTTGAAAACAATTCTGGCTGCTTTTCGAGTGAAACTATGTTGTACAGACAGTGAACTCTGAATGATAGAGCATTACCATATTAAATACGGACTTGATAGCCATTTCATGTGTTTCAATATGAATAAAAAGCAGATTCAGTCTAATTTAAAATGATTTCTGCAAGCAGACTGCATCATCCGGACTCCCCATTTTTTTAAAAATGAACTTTCAGGAACTGACTTTCAACCCGATTTACGCAGCCTCTGTGGGGTAGGTATCAGGTAGTGGTTTCATCGACGCTGCTTTACACCGTCTAGCACGTATCTGGTACTACAGAGTGAAGGGACGTCGGAAAGAAGTATATCGAGGTAGGTGGACTTTCGATAAGTGAATGAGAGAATGCAGAAGACCGACTCCGCCCCGCTTCAGTAGTTCTGTTTTACGACAGCCGATCACCGTAAACAAAGATTTTACAAATGCGATATTGGCTGAGAAGTTGTTTTTCTTCAGGTTGAATATTCGCTCTTTCTAATCATTAGGCGATAGTTCAATAAATGTTACAATGCTACGGTAAACAATGATGCAAGTACTCTTTTGATCTCGGTCTGGGAAGATATTTGTATTTTTGCGGCACGGTTTTCGACTACATAAGTATTAAAATTTGGAAAAGGGCAGTGACTACACTGTATTAACAGGTTGTGTGAAAAATGGCTTACTGAATTTTGCGCTGGACATACGACAAAACAAATCAAATACATTTAGTGACTTCATTTTAAACACTGCTGGTTTGGTCATAAAAATAAGCAACACGTGAAATTATTATGAAGAGAACGTACTCGAGGTAGGATGTAGCTGCAACGAATTCTGAGATGATTCCACGTGAAAAGTGTGGTAGTCACATTCAAATACAAAGAGAACAGCTCTACTGTTGCAGACGAATTAATAGATGGAAGATATAAAAAACATTCAAAGAAGGACACTTTTTTTTGCATTATGGCGAAATAGAGAAGGAAGCGTCACTGGTTTTATGCTCACGTTGGGATGGCAGTCTTTTCCTTGAGGCGACATCGTTTCACGAAATTTCAATCCCCATCTTTCTCCTCCGACTGCGAAAGTATTTTAATGGTTCCCACCTACACAGGGAAAAATGATCATACTGGGTGGGGAAAATAGAAGTGACCCAGACGAGTAGATACACTACTGGCCATTAAAATTGCTACACCACGAAGATGACGTGCTACAGACGCGAAATTTAACCGACAGGAAGAAGATGCTGTGATATGAATATGATTAGCTTTTCAGAGCATTCACACGAGGTTGGCGCCTACAACGTGCTGACATGAGGAAAGTTTCCAACCGATTTCTCATACACAAACAGCAGTTGACCGGCGTTGCCTGGTGAAACGTTGTTGTGATGCCTCGTGTAAGGTGGAGAAATGCGGACCATCAAGTTTCCGACTTTGATCAAGGTCGGATTGTAGCCTATCGCGATTGCGGTTTATCGTATCGCGACAGCATTGCTGCTCGCCTTAGTCGAGATCCAACGACTGTTAGCAGAATATGGCATTGGTGGGTTCAGGAGCGTAATACGGAACGCCGTGCTGGATCCCAACGGCCTCGTGTCACTAGCAGTCGAGATGACAGGTATCATACCCGCATGGCTGTAACGGATCGTGCAGCCACATCTCGATCCCTGAGTCAACAGATGGGGACGTTTCAAAGACAACAACCATCTGCACGAACAGTTCGACGACGTTTGCATCATCAGCATGGACTATCAGCTCGGATACCATGGCTGCGGTTACCCTTGACGCTGCATCACAGACAGGACCACCTGCGATGGTGTACTCGACGACGAACCTGGGTGCACGAATGGCAAAACGTCATTCTTTCGGCTGAGTCCAGGTTCTGTTTACCGCATCATGATGATTATATCCGTGTTTGGCGACATCGCGGTGAATGCCAATTGGAAGCGTGTATTCGTCATCGCCATACTGGCGTATCACCTGGCGTGAGGGTATGGGGTGCCGTTGGTTACACATCTCGGTCACCTCTTGTTCGCATTGACGACACTTTGCACAGTGGACGTTACATTTCAGATGTGTTTTGACCCGTGGCTGTAGCCTTCATTCAATCCCTGCGAAACGCTACATTTCAGCAGGATAATGCACGACCGCATGTTGCAGGTCCTGTAGGGGCCTTTCTGGATACAGAAAATGTTCGACTGCTGCCCTGGCCAGCACATTCTCCAGATCTCTCACCAACTGATAACGTCTGGTCAATGATGACCGAGCAACTGGCTCCTCACAATACGCCAGTCACTACTCTTGATGAACTGTGGTATCACGTTGAAGCCATAGGTGGTTGTTTTGGGTACTGATTTCTCAGGATCTATGCACCCAAATTGCGTGAAAATGTAATCACATGTCAGTTCTAGTATAATATATTTGTCCAATGAATACTCGTTTATCATCTGCAGGCCAAGGTGACCTAGCGGTTCTAGGCGCTACAGTCTGGAGCCGAGCGATAACTACGGTCGCAGGTTCGAATCCTGCCTCGGGCATGGATGTGTGTGATGTACTTAGGTTAGTTAGGTTTAATTAGTTCTAAGTTCTAGGCGACTGATGACCTCAGAAGTTGAGTCCCATAGTGCTCAGAGCCATTTGAACCATTTGAACCATCTGACCAGGCCACGATATTCCAGTCGTCTGGAGTTCAATCGATACTGTCATGAGCGCAGGAGAGGCGCAGCAGGAGATGCCCTGCTATTGGCAAAGGCACTGGTGACGGTCGTCATCTTCCATAGCCCATTAACGCCAAATTTCGACGCACTGTCCTAACGGATACGTTCGTCGTACGTCCCACATTGATGTCTGCGGTTACTTCACGCTGTGTTGCTTGTCTTTACCACTGACAACTGTGCGCCCCGATAGCTTTGCAAGATCGTACGGAACCCAAAATACAGACAGTATTTTTCTAATTACTTAGGGAGTGCCCTACGCGACCCTCCACGCAGCTGGATCATCAACAGGTAGGAGAAGACACCCATTGAGTGAGTTGACAAGACTACGCTCGATTCTCGGTGGAATAACATGATATACGTGAAGACGTACCTGGATGATGAAGCGTAAGGAGAGTAGCGACACACCTTTCTGCATCCTGTATGAAGCACTCTTTTTTTCGTTTTCCCCGTATACATTAACTCGGTGTAGGAACTTGCCGAGATATGTTTTGGTTTTTTTTTTTTTTTTTTTACTCAGAGCACGATGCGGTGTTAGATACATTTATTTTTGGTGTGGTATAAAGTAAAACCACATTAACTTTGTATCAAAAACAGTAAATAAAATAAATAAATAAATAATGATTCCCACAAAAGGTTTCCCCTTCCCATCCCTGATTCTTTGATTCCTTGACGGACGAGGGGGACACTGTGACCAGGCCTCGGGTTACGACCCCTGATCACTCTGCCTTCCCTGCCCTCCCCCTGGGGGGGGGGGGGGGGGGGGATTTTCTCCGCTCAGGGACTGGAAGTTGTGTTACCTTCATCATCATTTCATCCCCATTCGGCACACAGGTCGCCCAATGTGGCGTCGAATGTAATAAGACCTGCACCAAGGCGGCCGGACCTGCCCCGTCAGGGGCCTCCCGGCAAATGACGCCAAACGCTCATTTCCATTTAGCACTGACAACTCAACGCAAACCCCGCTGCTCTCGGTCGTTAAGTGAAGTCCGTCGGCCACTGCATTGAGAGGTAATGCCTAAAATATGGTATTCTCGGCACACTCTTGACACTGTGGGACGCAGAATATTGAATTCCTTAACGATATCCGGAACGGAATGTCCCATGCCCCTAGCTCCAACTACCACTCTGCGTTCAAAGTCTGTTGACTCCCGTCGTGCGGCCACAGTCACGTCGGAAACCTTTCCACGTGAATCTCCTGAGTACAAATGACAGCTCAGCCAATGCACTGCCATTTTTGTGCCTTGTATACTACCGCCATTTGTATATATGCTTATCGTTATCCCATGATCGTCACCTCAGTGTTGGCTATACTCCACACGAAGAAAATTCGTTAGTAAACTTTTAACCTGTGAAGTGTAGAAGTAATGTTGTATTTCTGGTTAAGGTAGGTCTCATGTGAAGTTTTAGTCCTATTAGATGGGGACATAATCGAAAGTTTACATTACCACAATATGTCACGCTGAAGTCAGCAGCGGAGTAACGACACATTCGCGGTTATTTCGGAAACGTATTTTTTTGCGGAGTCATATTTACTAGAATGGTTTGCCCTTCTGTTATCGTATCCTTTCACCCGTGGCAGTTTTCGCTGCTAATTAGGATACACCCGGGATCCAAATCTTGCACTTGGGCACCTCTGGCGTCCCTCTCAGCTTGGCGCACCAAGCGGCCGCTTGTGTCACTTGGGAAACAAAACGCAACATTCTGAAGTTAAACTTCCTGGCAGATTAAAACTGTGTGCCGGACCGAGACTCGAACTCGGGACTTTTAATCTGCCAGGAAGTTTCATATCAGCGCACACTCCGCTGTATAGTGAAAATTTCATTCTAGTTCTGAAGTTAAGTTCGTGTACCGGAAAAATAGCAACAGGTAACTACACTGGTCTCCAGAATTAAAGCAACAAACCGCTATTACCCTGTCCTGTGTCTAATTCACGATATTATCATACAAACTGTGAACGATGTCCGTACGATCGCGTTCTGCGGGGAAGACGGAAAGATGGCGTTCCGGTCAACGGACAAGCACGCCTACGATGACGTCAGGACACCAATCCAACGGGTTAGTATTTGCCAGCGGGTAGTCCCACATCTCTAAATCCTCGCACGAACGAAAAAATGGCTGACATCGAAATAAGTGTCCAAGGAACAGAAAAGCAACTGAAATCACTCAACAGAGGAAAGTCCATTGGACCTGACGGGACACCAATTCGATTCTACACAGAGTACGCGAAAGAACTTGCCCCCCTTTCTAACAGCCGTGTACCGTAAGTCTGTAGAGGAACGGAAGGTTCCAAATGATTGGAAAAGAGCACAGGTAGTTCCAGTTTTCAAGAAGGGTCGTCGAGCAGATGCGCAAAAGTATAGGCCTATATCTCTGACATGGATCTGTTGTAGAATTTTAGAACATGTTTTTTGCTCGCGTATCATGTCATTTCTGGAAACCCAGAATCTACTATGTAGGAATCAACATGGATTCCGGAAACAGCGATCGTGTGAGACCCAACTCGCTTTATTTATTCATGAGACCCAGAAAATATTAGATACAGCCTCCCAGGTAGACGCCATTTTCCTTGTCTTCCGCAAGGCGTTTGATACAGTTCCGCACTGTCGCCTCATAAACAAAGTAAGAGCCTACGGAATATCAGACCAGCTGTGTGGCTGGATTGAAGAGTTTTTAGCAAACAGAACACAACATGTTGTTCTCAATGGAGACGTCTACAGACGTTAAAGTAACCTCTGGAGTGCCACAGGGGAGTTTATGGAACCATTACTTTACACAATATATATTAATAACCTAGTAGATAGTGTCTGAAGTTTGATGCGACTTTTCGCGGATGATGCTGTAGTACACAAAGAAGTTGCAGCATTAGAAAATTGCAGTGAAATGCAGGAAGATCTGCAGCGGATAGGCACTCGGTGCAGGGAGTAACAACTGACCCTTAACATAGGCAAATGTAATGTGTTGCGAATACATAGAAAGAAGGATCCTTTATTGTATGATTATATGATAGCGGAACAAACACTGGTAGCAGTTACTTCTGTAAAATATCTGGGAGTATGCGTGCGGAACGATTTGAAGTGGAATGATCATATAAAATTAACTGTTGGTGAGGGGGGTGCCAGGTTGAGATTCATTGGGAGAGTCCTTAGAAAATGTAGTCCATCAACAGAGGAGGTGGCTTACAAAACTCTCGTTCGACCTATAATTGAGTATTGCTCATCAGTGAGGGATCCGTACCAGGTCAGGTAGACAGAGGAGATAGAAAAGATCCAAAGAAGAGCGGCGCGTTTCGTCACAGGGTTATTTGATAAGCGTGATAGCGTTACGGAGATGGTTAGCAAACTCAAGTGGCAGACTCTGCAAGAGAGGCGCCCTGCATCGCGGTGTAGCTTGCTGTTCAGGTTTCCAGAGGGTGCGTTTCTGCATGAGATATCGAATATATTGCTTCCCCCTACTTATACCTCTCGAGGAGATCACGAATGTAAAATTAGAGAGATTCGAGCGCGCACGGAGGGTTTCCGCAAGTCGTTCTTCCCGCGAACCATATGCGACTGGAACAGGAAAGGGAGGTAATGACAGTGGAACGTTAAGTTCCCTCCGTCACACACCGTTGGGTGGCTTGCGGAATATAAATGTAGATGTAGATTTAGATGTAGATCCACAATCACCATGCACGCAGTCACAGACAGTGTAGACATTCTATTGTTTCTTGGATGTGATGACGTTTATCCAGGTAGAGACCAAAACTGTATCCCGAAGACCAGGGCAGGGCCGACCACGTGTGAAATCAGAAAGAGAGGGCCGATATTTGGCTGTAATGGCACGACAGTAGCGCCTTAGTAATGCACGACACTGGCATCTAGCCTCGCCGCATCCACTGGAAGTGTCGTATCGTGGCAATCTGTGTACAGCACGCTTCGGCATAGCGGCATTTACTGTCGGAGAGCTGCTGTATGCGTACTTCCGACACGTCTTTACAAAAGGTAACGTCTAGAGTGGACGGTCGAACAGTGGGCCAATGCTCTCTTCGCAGATGAGTCCCGATTTGGTCTGGAGAGTGATTCTCGACGGATTCGCATCTGGAGGGAACGTAGAGCACGATTTCTGGACCCAATCTTTGTGGAAACAGAAGGATGTTTAGGACGATTCCTAATGGTATGGGCAGGGATTATGTTGACTACTCGAATACGTCTTCATGAAATTGCACGGGTGAATCAGCAAGATGTAACTGCTGTGAGGTATCGTGACGAGGTCATGCGTCCTCAAATGCGGCTGTTGCTAAGTGATGTGGGCCCAGAGTTCGTATTGACTGACGATAATGCTCGACCTTAAAGTGCACGGGTGGCTTATGTTTTCTTGCGAACGGCAGATATTGCATGCATTTCGTGGCCTGCTCGCTCTGCCGATTTGAATGCCATAGAGAATGTCTGCGACGCAATGGGGAGACGGGTTGCATCACGTTAGGTCCACTAAACACTGTTCAAGGCTTGTGATAAGCTGTGCAGGTAGAATGGGCGTTATCGCTTCGACATTAGAATTATGACATTATTCACAGCATGTACCGTCGTTGTCAGGCCTGTATTACTGCCAGGAGTGGCCACACTCATGACTGAGCACATTATTCAGACGTCAGAATGTTTGTGCAAATCCGTTAAGTTGAAAGAAAAAGGAAGAACATTAGAACCTGAGAGTCAAGGGAAGGCAGGATTCGGTTACGATTGCGGACGGGGCCGTAATCAGTTACTACTGGTTGCCTTTTACAGTTCCACACATTTAGTTTTAAACAATAATTCCAGTCTCAACAATAAATAAAAAATACTACACGTTATTAATAAAGGAATAAACAACTGTGCAATTAATAGCGTTTTCAGTGCGTTACAATTTAGCAAATCACCATAAAATACAGATACAGATAACGTTAAAAAAAAACAAGCCACTGTGATCATAGCTGAAGGCCTTACAGGAACGGCAATTATATAAAAAATTTAGAAACCTGCTGTAAAACTGCAAATAAAAGCAAAGATTAATTAAAAGAAACAAGCAACTGCCCACCCAACGGGTGAAATAAGATGATGGTAACCTCGTAACACCACCCTTACACTGCTAGATTTATTCCAGCCCTCTCGCAGTGTCCGGAGCAAGTATGGTGGGTCTGACACACCGGTGTCAATGTGTTCTTTTTTCCATTTCCAGGAGTGTATTATAAAACGCAAGGACCAGTCACAGAGGATGCTCCAGGGATCGACCCCTGAGAAGGTCCGGCAACAAACATTTCCGGGAGCGAAGAGATAGGCAGCCAAGAGTTGGATTCATTTCACAAGATGGTAACTCAGACTAGTGGCAGTCTAACGAATGACTAATGATAATCTTGTTGAAGCTACCTGACGTCCGATAAACCAAATACAAGAATGGAAAAAACACGCCAAAGCCGGAACCGGTGGACTGCACTACGCCCCCATAATACTGTGCTTAGAGTGACCGGAACGAGAAAGGAATCACTACCACTATAATAGAAGAATCAAAAAACGGCCTGCAATCAAGAACGCCTTACCGGACAGCAGCGGCAAGGCGAGGAAACGTACACTGCCGGTACATACACTAACCCCCATGGAGGGGCGTTAGCGGCCACCAGGCAGGAAAAATACCGCTGTTGAACTTAACAAATTATAACAAGTTGAACGCAGTAAATAGTAATAAGAAGTCGAGGAAAGCTAATCAGGTCCGCTTTCCCCAACCACTCTACACGCTGCACTACGAGCAGCAACACGAACTCATGTCACTGGAGAATCGCGAGATATCACAATGGTGGAGGTTTCTCTACTTGAATAGAAATGAACTCGTGTTAAAGCCTGCAGGATCTGGTTTAGGGCGAGGTCGCGCACCCTCGTGGCCACAGCCCTTGCATCCGGCAGTCCATGCGTGCCTCCAGCGGTCCCGGCGTGTTCTGGCACTGCCCGGACCTGGCTCTTTCTGAGTCCCCGACCGAACCGCCACACTCACACGACACGGGGAAACGACGACGTCGCCCCAAAGATAGGGCAACAGTTACTACATATCGATAACCGCCGCTGCTGCCACGAGCGGACAGGCAACGCTTGCGAAACGAGTGGCGCCAGTCAACACGAGAAGAAGAAAAACGACCGCAACCACGACAACTAAACGATATCGCCTTTGTTACCTACCATTACATTTGTTACAGTTGTTTACATTCTGCATTCTTTACGTTGTTTCTACTTTACTATCATCTGTTCATAATGTTTTGTGCCAAAGTAAACGCAACCTTGCAAAATTTCCGTCCGTTGCTTTAATTTTGGACACCAGAGTAGTTGCCACTCCGAAATTGTTGGTTTGATTCGAAATCGCATGAGCGGTCGTGTACCACCTTAGTTCACACTGCAATGGCGCGACAGTTGCTGTTACCAGCGCTGGAGTTGAGAGACAGCTCATGTCTGATACCATCCGACCTTCTCCTAATCCAGCTTGATGAGGGTCGCAGACTGACGAGCAGTAGTCAAGACTCGGTTGAAAGAGTGTTTTTCGCACATGTTTTATATTTGCTTAATGCCCTTGTAACTGCTATCGTATTCTACGGGTAGCCGGTATGATAGCCCAGCGTGTTCGGTCAGACGGCTGCCCGGCCTCCGCAATAAAAAGCTGAATGAAGCACTGAACGATGAACTTGAAAGAGTGTCATACGACGTACGACCAGACCAAACGCTGAGAACATTTCGGAACAAAACTAAGGAGAAAAAAGGGCGAAAAAGGGGGCAGCGTCTTAGATTAGCAATCAAAATGTCATCATTCCTGGGCTCGAAACTGCCACCGCTAAAATTTTGGTTAATAATCAGCACTTACGGCAGAAGATTTCCGGCATAAGTCAACCTCATTTTGCCAAACAGCTTTGTTAAAGAGGGCGGAGGAGCTGACAGAGGTTCAGGACACTCTTTTGCCTGTGGGGTGGGAAACTGTACCTAAAGGCGGAAGAATCAGCAATGAGCGACGGCACGAAGGTGGAGAAGGCAATGGAAACCACCGCATTAAAGATACACAATAGACGTGTCACCAGTAACTGCAAAGTGTCATGATGATCTTTCAATTGGCAAAAGATTCTGGACTAGTCTCCCCTCCGGATCTACGGGAGGGGACTGCCAAGGAGGAGGTGACCACGAGAAAAAGAGTAATTAACCAATGAAAGGAAACTGTTGTACGAGTCTGGACTTGGAATGTCAGAAGTTTGAAAGTAGTAGAGGAGCTAGAAAATCTGAAAAGAGATGTGCTAAGGCTCAATCTAGATATAGTGGGGCTAAGTGAAGTGAAATGGAAAGAAGACAAGGATTACTGCTCAGACGAGTATAGGGTAATATCAGCAGGAGCAGAAAATGCTGTAACGGGAATAGGATTCGTAATGAATAGGAAGGTATGTGTTACTTTTAACAGTTCAGTGATAGGGTTGTTCTCGTCAGAACTGGCAACCAACCAACACAGACAACAGTTCAGGTATAGGCCTACATGCCGACGACGCAAGCAGAAGATGAAGATATAAAGTTTATGAGGATATTGAACCAGTAGTTCATTACATAAACGGAGATGAAAATACAATAGTGATGGGAACTGGAATGCAGCTGTAGGCGAAGGAGTAGAAGAAACGGTTACGGGAGCATGTGGGCTTGGTAATAGGAATGAGAGAGGAGAAAGACTAGTGGAGCCCTGCAATAAATTTCAGCTAGTAATAGCGAATTCTCTGTTCAAGAATCACAAGAGAAGGAGCTATACTTCGAAAAGGCCGGAAGATACGGGAGGATTCTAATTAGATTACACCAGATTGGATTTTAAGGCTTATCAAGGAGCATATATAGACTCAGATCACAATTTGGTTGTGATGAACAGTAGGCTGAAGTTTAAGAGACTTATCAGGAAGAATCAATGCGCAAATAAATGGGATATGGAAATACTAAGGAATGAAGAGGTACACTTGAAATTCTCTGACGCTATAGATACAGCAATAAGAAAGAGCTCAATAGGGAGTACAGTTCAGTACCTCTAAAAAGGATAATCACTGAAGCTGGAAAGAACAACATGGGCACACGGAAGGTAACTGCGAGGAAACCATGGGTAACAGAAAAAATACTTAATTTGATCCACGAAAGAGGCAAGTACAAAAAAAAAAAAAATTCAGGAATACAGAAATAAAGTCACATAGGAATGAAGTAACTAGAAAATATAGGAAAGCTAAGGCGAAACGGATGCATGAAAAATGTGAAGAAATCGAAAAAGAAATGTCGGAAGGACTGACTGAGCGTACGGAAAAGTCAAAATAATCTTCAGTGAAATTACAAGGAAGGGCGGTAACACAGAGTACAATGGGAATTTAACTACTACATGCAAAGGAGATAAAGGGTAAGTGGAAGGTCTCTATGAGGGGACGACTTGTCTGATTACGTGAAAGAATAAAAGACAGTAGTCGACAGGGAAGAGATAGGGGATCCAGTATTAGAGTCGGAATTTAACAGAGCTTTGGCGCACTTAAGATCAAATAAGCAAGAAGGGATAGATAACATTCCATCAGGATTTCTAAAACCATTTGGGAAGTAGCAACAAAACGACTATTCATGATTGTGTATAGAATGTATGAGACTGTGGTATACTGTCAGAGATTGGAAAAAATCATACAAGATTACAAGAGCCAACAAGTGCAAGATTTATCGCACTATCAGCTTAACAGCTCATGCACCCAAGCTCCTGACAAGAATAATACACGGAAGAATCGAAAATAAAGCCGAGTATTGTTACGTAACTATCAGTTTAGCTTTACGAAAGCTAAAGCCTCCAGAGAGGCAATTCTGACGTTGCGGTTGATAATATATTCATGACACGTTCTTAGGATTTGTCGACCTGGAGAAAGCGTTCGATGATTTAAAAAGATGCGAGGTGTTGGAAATTCTAAGAAAAATAAGAGTAAATTATAGGGAAAGACGGGTAATATACAATCTGTACAAGAACCAAGAGGGAATAACAAGAGAGGAAGACCAAGAACGAGATGTTGTCTTTCGCCCCTACTGTTCAATCTACACGACTGGCCATTAAAATTGGTACAGCAAGAAGAAATGCAGATGACAAAGGGGTATTCGTTGGACAAATACATTATATTAGAACTGACATGTGATTACATTTTCACGCAATTTGGGTGCATAGATCCTGAGAAATCAGTACCCAGAACAACCACCTCTGGCCCTAATAACGGCCTTGCTGGTCATTGAGTCAAACGGAGCTTGGATGGTGTGTACAGGTACAGCTGCCTATGCAGCTTCATCATGATACCACAGTTCATCAAGAGTAGTGACTGGCGTATGATGACGAGCCAATGGCTCGGCCACCATTGACCAGATGTTTTCAGTTGGTGAGAGATCTGGAGAATCTGCTGGCTAGGGCAGCAGTCGAACATTTTCTGTATCCAGAAAGGCACGTAAAGGACCTGCAACATGAGGTCATGCATTATCCTGCTGAAATGTAGGGTTTCGCAGGGATCGAATGAAGGGTAGAGCCACGGGTAGTAACACATCTGAAATGTAACGTCCACTGTTCAAAGTGCCGTCAATGAGAACAAGAGGTGACCGAGACGTGTAACCAATTGCACCCCATACCATCACGCCGGCTGATACGCCAGTATGACGATGACGAATACACGCTTCCAATGTGCGTCCACCGCGATGTCGCCAAACACGGATGCGACCATCATGATGCTGTAAACACAACCTGGATTCATCCGAAAAAATGACGTTTTGCCATTCGTGCACCCAGGTTCGTCGTTGAGTACACCATCGCAGGCGCTCCTGTCTGTGATGCAGCGTCAAGAGTAACCGTATCCATGGTCTCCGAGCTAATTGTCCATGCTGCTGCAAACGTCGTCGAACTGTTCGTGCAGATGGTTGTTGTCTTGTAAACATCCCCATCTGTTGACTCAGGGATCGAGACGTGGCTGCACGATCCGTTACAGTCATGCGGATAAGATGCCTGTTATCTCGACTGCTAGTGATACGAGGCCGTTGGGATCTCCTGAACCCACCGATTGCATATTCTGCTAACAGTCATGGGGGTGTAGGGCTTTACATCAGGAATGAAATGGAACCCAGCGTAGTTGCAGTAAGGTATGTAAACGAACGACTGATGTGGGTAGATTTGACAGTGTCTAGCAAGAAAATTAAGATTGTGTCAGTATATTCGCATTGTGAAGGGACAGATCAAGATAAGATGGATAGTTTTTATGAGGCACCCAGTGATGTAGTTGTTAGAGTAAAGGACAAGGACAGTGTTCTGTTCATGGGTGATTTTAATGCCAGGATTGGAAATCGAACAGAAGGGTATGAAAAAGTTATGGGTAAATTTGGAGAGGATATGGAGGCCAATAGGAACGGGAAACAACTCTTGGATTTCTGTGCCAGTATGGGCTTAGTAATCACAAACTCCTTTTTTAAAACATAAGAACATTCACCGGTATACTTGGGAAGGCAGGGGAACCAGATCTGTCACTGACTATATAATAACAGGTCAGGAATTCAGGAAGGCTGTGAGGGACACACGAGTATTCAGGGGAGTCTTTGATGACACTGATCATTATTTATTCTGCAGTGAAATTGGGATTGTGAGGCCGAAAGTGCAGGAGGTCAGGTCCATATGTAGGAGGATAAGAGTGGAGAAACTTCAGGATAAGGAAATCAGGCACAAGTACATAACAGCGATCTCAGAAAGGTACCAGTTAGTTGAATGTAGTCAATTACAGTCATTGGAAAAGGAATGGACAAGGTACAGGGACACAGTACTAGAAGTGGCTAAAGAATTGGAACAGTAGTGTGTAAAAGAAGGATGAAGCAAACAGTTTGGTGGAATGACACAGTCAAGGCAGCCTGTAAAAGGAAAAAGAAGGCGTATCAAAAATGGCTACATACTAAAACTCAGGTAGACAGAGAAAGTTATGTTGAAGAAAGAAACAAAGCCAAACAGATAATTGCAGCAACCAAGAAGAAAACTTGGGAAGACTTTGGAAACCGGTTGGAGACTATGGGTCAAGCTGCTGGAAAACCATTCTGGAGTGTAATTAGCAGTCTTCGAAAGGGAGGTAAGAAGGAAATGACAAGTATTTTGGGCAGGTCAGGAAAACTGCTGGTGAATCCTGTGGATCCCTTGGGCAGATGGAGGGAATATTTTGAAGAGTTACTCAATGTAGGTGAAAATACGAACAGCAATGTTTCAGATTTCGAGGTAGAATGGGATAGGAATGATGATGGAAATAGGATCACATTTGAGGAAGTGGAGAAAATGGTCAATAGATTGCAGTGCAATAAAGAAGCTGGGGTGAATGAAATTAAATCGGAACTCATCAAATACAGTGGAACGTCAGGTCTTAAATGGCTACACAGGATAATTGAAATGGCCTGGGAGTCGGGACAGGTTCCATCAGACTGGACAAAAGCAGTAATCACACCAATCTTTAAACATGGAAACAGAAAAGATTGTAACAACTACAGAGCTATCTCTTTAATCAGTGTTGTGGGTAAAATCTTCTCAGGTATTGTTGAAAGCAAAGTGAGAGTATTAGTTGAGGACCAATTGGATGAAAATCAGAGTGGGTTTAGGCCTCTTAGAGGTTGTCAGGACCAGATCTTTAGCTTACGGCAAATAATGGGGACGTGTTATGAATGGAACAGGGAACGGTATCTATGCTTTATAGATCTAGAAAAGGCATATGACCGGGTTCCTTGGAGGAAGTTATTGTCTGTTCTACGAGATTATGGAATAGGAGGCAAACTTTTGCAAGCAATTAAAGGTCTCTACATGGATAGTCAGGTAGCAGTTAGAGTTGACGGTAAATTGAGTTCATGGTTCAGAGTAGTTTCAGGGGTAAAACAAGGCTGCAACCTGTCGCCACTGTTGTTCATATTATTTATGGATCATATGTTGAAAACAATAGACTGGCTGGGTGAGATCAAGATATGTGAACACAAAATAAGCAGTCTTGCATATGCGGATGACTTAGTTGTGATGGCAGATTCGACTGAAAAATTGCAAAGTAATATTTCAGAGCTAGATCAGAAATGTAAGGACTATGGGATGAAGATTAGCATCTCCAAAACGAAAGTAATGTCAGTGAGAAAGAAATATAAACGGATTGAGTGCCAAATAGGAGGAACAAAGTTAGAACACGTGGACAGTTTCAAGTACTTAAGATGCATATTCTCACAGGATGGCAACATAGTGAAAGAACTGGAAGCGAGGTGTAGCAAAGCTAATGCAGTGAGCGCTCAGCTACGATCTACTCTCTTCTGCAGGAAGGAAGTCAGTACCAAGACTAAGTTATCTGTGCACCGTTCAATCTTTCGACCAACTTTGTTGTATGGGAGCGAAAGCTGGGTGGATTCAGGTTACCTTATCAACAAGGTTGAGGTTACGGATATGAAAGGAGCTAGGATGATTGCAGGTACTAGTAGATGGGAACAATGGCAGGAGGGTGGTCACAATAAGGAAATCAAAGAAAAAATGGGAATGGATTCAGGTTACCTTATCAACAAGGTTGAGGTTACGGATATGAAAGTAGCTAGGATGATTGCAGGTACTAGTAGATAGGAACAATGGCAGGAGGGTGGCCACAATAAGGAAATCAAAGAAAAACTGGGAATGAACTCTATAGTTGTAGCAGTCAGGGCGAACAGGCTTAGATGGTGGGGCCATGTTACACGCATGGGAGAAGCAAGGTTACCCAAGAGACTCATGGGTTCAGCAGTAGAGGGTAGGTGGAGTCGGGGAAGACCAAGGAGAAGGTACCTGGATTCTTGTTAAGAATGATTTTGAAGTAATAGGTTTAACATCAGAAGAGGCACCAATGTTAGCACTGAATAGGGGATCATGGAGGAATTTTATAAGGGGGCTATGCTCCAGACTGAACGCTGAAAGGCATTATCAGTCTTAAATGATGATGATGATGATGATGATGATGATGATGATGAGTCATGGGATCTCGACCACCGCGAGCAGCAGTGTCACGATACGATAAACCGCAATCGCGATAGGTTACAATCCGATCTTGATCAAACTCGGAAACGTGATGTTACGCATTTCTCCTCCTTACACGAGGCATCACAACAACGTTTCACCAGGCAAGGCCGGTCAACTGCTGCTTGTGTATGAGAAATCGGTTGGAAACTTTCCGCATGTCAGCACGTTGTAGGTGTCGCCACCGGCGCCAACCTTGTGTATATGCTCTGAAAAGCTAATCATTTGCATATCACAGCATCTTCTTCCTGTCGGTTAAATTTCGCGTCTGTAGGACGTCATCTTCGTGGTGTAGCAATTTTAATGGCCAGTAGTGTATACATCGAAGAAGCAATGATGGAAATAAAAAAAAGTTTCAAGAATGGAAGTAAAATTAAAGGCTAAAGGATATCAATGATGTGAAATTTACTTATATCATTGGTATCCTCAGTGGAAGTGACGAAGAATTATAGGATCTTATGATGGAATGAGCAGCTTAATGAGTACAGAATATGGACTGAGAGAGTAAATCGAAGAAAGTCGGAAGTAGTGAGAAGTAGCACGAATGAGAACAACGAGAAACTTGCAATCAGAATTGTGGTAACAAAGTAGGTCAAGTTAACGAATTCTGCTACCTATGTAGCAAAATAATCCATGACGGACGGAGTAAGGAGGGCATAAAAAGCAGACTAGCACTGGTAAAAAGGGCATTTCTGATCAAGAGAAGTGTCCTAGTACCAAATATAGATCTTAAACTGAGTGAGAAATTTATGAGAATGTACGTTTGGAGCACAGCATTGTAGAGATCGAACCATTTGAGAAGTGGTGCTGCAGAAGGATGTTGAAAATTAGGTAGACTGGTAAGGTAAGGAATAAGGAGTTTCCCTACGGAATAGGCGAGGAAAGGAACATCTGGAAAACACTGGCAAGTGTGAGGGAACAGGATGACGGGACAGCTGTTAAGACATCAGGGAATAACTTCCATGTCACTAGGGGCAGCTGTCGAGAGCAAAAACTGTAAAGGAAGACAGGGATTGGAATAAATGCAGCAAAGAATCGAGGACGTCGAGTAATTCATGGCGACACGAAGAGCAGCTTCAAACCATTCAGGAGACTTTTCTTAAAAAAGAAAAAAAAAGATAAATAAACGCCAGTAGTGAACCTTAGCCCGATATCTGCTTTTCCTACAACACATTCCACTTTAGATCGCTCCACACTGTTACTTATAGGCCCTCCACATGCGGAGCGATTCAAAATCAACTCGTTGCCGACGTGAGTTGGTAACGGGTCGGCAGCGAATCACTTCCTGTGTAGTTAAGTAAGGAGGGCTCCGCACACGGTGCAACAGGAGAATGACTCATTTGGAACGAGTTGCCAACCAGTTGCCAGCAATTAGGAGCCAGCATTGTCAAGCGATCCGACTTGGGTCGTGTGATTTAACAGAAGTTGCTGTATTGCTTTAATTTGAAGATGAACTAGCAGGTTGTGAATATTAGCTTCGCTCTGTATGATGAAACAATCCCATTTTATACAACCGTTGCAGGAGAGATCTGACAGAAAAAGTGTGATGTAAAGAGCGAAAAGAAATTCGTATGAAATGAGTAGTGTACCGTATATAAATTGTTTAAAAATAAAATTATCGGTACGTCAATGGAAGCAAATGTACAAAAAAATTAAAGTAATTTTGTGGGGCTAGTAGCTTTTATCGATCTTCAAAATTACGTGTCTAGTGGAAAAGAACAGTGAAATGCCACAAATGTAAAATGATTCAAATGGCTCAGAGCACTATGGGACTTAACTTCTGAGGTCATCAGTCCCCTAGAACTTAGGACTACTTAAACCTAACTAACCTAAGGACATCACACACATTCATGCCCGAGGCAGGATTCGAACCTGCGACCGTAGCCGTCCCGCGGTTCCAGACTGTAGCGCCTAGAACCGCTCGGCCAACAATGCCGGACCACAAATCTAAATACGACGCTGTTCATATACAAATGATTTAAAGAGCACATACCACCATCACATTTCCGTAGATAGAAATTTCAAGATATTTTTATTTTTAAAATAAATTTAACGATCTGTTGTTGCGGAAGAAATCAATCGCGCCAAATCACTGTGGCACCGTTTAGAGTTTCTATAAAACGCTATGGATTTCGAATCTGTTACAGCTCCTTGGCCGCTACCTGCAACCTTGAGTTTGTTTCCTAGCTGTATAGATGAATATAGAATTTTCTTCTTTTTCTTATTCTTGTTTACTACTACTACTGCTACTAATAATAATAATAATAATACACTGATAATAACAGAGAACCACATCCTCCTCCGAGTTTGACTCTGTGCGCGACATACCGAGTGTGATCGAAACACGCTCGGGTTCGACAAACAACGTTCCCTCTGGCCCACGTTCGCACCAGCAAATGCAGTTCCTCGTTTCTGACTCATCCCGTGTGCGGAAATGTGCTGCCAGCTAGTCAGCAACCAGTTGCCGATTTAGATCGCCGGCCCGTTGCGTCCATTTTCAGTCGCTCCTTGTGCGTACGGCCACAGGTATTTTACGGTTAATACTCTACCATCTGGTGAGGAAGGTGTATGAGACAGGCGAAATACCCTCAGACTTCAAGAAGAATATAATAATTCCGGAAAGCATGTTCGACAGGTGTGAAAATTACGGAACTATCAGTTTTAAGCCACTGATGCAAAATACTAACGCCAATTCTTTACAGACGAATGGAGAAACTGGTAGAAGCCAACCTCGGAGAAGATCATTTTGGATTCCGTAGAAATGTTGGAACACGTGAGGCAATACTGACCCTACGACTTGTCGTAGAAGACAGATTAAGGAAAGGCAAACCTACATTTCTAGCATTTGTAGATTTAGAGAAAGCTTTTGACAATGTTGACTGGAATACTCTTTTTCAAATTCTAAAGGTGGCAGGGGTAAAATACAGGGAGCGAAAGGCTATTTACAATTTGTACAGAAACCAGATGGCAGTCATAAGAATCGAGGGACATGAAAGAGAAGCAGTGGTTGGGAAGGGAGTGAGACAGGGTTGCAGCCTCTCCCCAAAGCTATTCAATCTGTATATTGAGCAAGCAGTAAAGGAATCAAAAGAAAAATTCGGAGTAGGAATTAAAATCCATGGAGATGAAATAAAAACTTTGAGGTTCGCCGATGACATTGTAATTCTGTCAGAGACAGCAAAGGACTTGGAAGAGCAGTTGAATGGAATGGACAGTGTCTTGAAAGGAGGATATAAGATGAACATCAACAAAAGCAAAACGAGGATGATGGAATGTAGTCGAATTAAGTCGGGTGATGCTGAGGGAATTAGATTAGGAAATGAGACAATTAAAGTAGTAAAGGAGTTTTGCTATTTGGGGATCTAAATATCTGATATGGTCGAAGTAGAGAGGATATAAAATGTAGACTGTCAATGGCAAGGAAAGCGTTTCTGAATGAAGAGTAATTTGTTAATATCGAGTATAGATTTAAGTGTCAGGAAGTCGTTTCTGAAAGTATTTGTATGGAGTGTAGCATTGTATGGAAGTGAAACGAGGACCATAAATAGTTTGTACAAGAAGAGAATAGAAGCATTCGAAATGTGGTACTACAGAAGAATGCTGAAGAATAGATGGGTAGATCATATAACTAATGAGGAGGTATTGAATAGAATAGGGGAGAAGAGGAGTTTTTGTCACAACTTGACTAGAAGAAGGGGCCGGTTGGTAGGGCATTTTCTGTGGCATCAAGGGATCACAAATTTAGCATTGGAGGGCAATGTGGATGGGTAAAAATCCTAGAGGGAGACCAAGAGATGAATACACTAAACAGATTCAGAAGGATGTAGGTTGCACTAGGTGCTGGGAGATGAAGAAGCTTGCACAGGATAGAGTAGCATCGAGAGCTGCATCAAACCAGTCTCAGGACTGAAGACGACAACAACAACAACGAACTGTTCTAAACGATTGATCGCCCATAAAGTAACCGAACAGTAACGGATGCGAAGGGATCCACTTCAGGCGACAAGTGACTGCAGATCGTAACAATTAAAAATACCTGGCAGTAACCGTCCTGCGGACTGAGTCTCTGATCGGCTCTTTCTAGTGGATCCGCGGCCACTCTTCCCCAAATCGTGTAAAATAATGAGTAAAATTAATGAATAAAAATGTAAAATGAAATTCATCATTTTTTTGCGTGTGTACTTTTACTTCAGGTCGTATTGCCAAGCAGTATTTGCGGTTCCTAAGTGAGAACGCATACACAATATAGTGCCGGAGAATGCGGCTTCTCTGATCGACTGTTTCGCAACAATACGGGGGTCGTAGATGCGCTGAAACCTTTTACGCATGCGCGGAGAGAGCTTTGTCGACCAATCACAGCACTCGCTGGCACGTATGCGGCCACGGGCATCATTTAAACTTTGTCAGTGCACTACCTATTTCATAAGTCGATTTTTGACCTTCAATTTGTTTTCATTTATCTCTAAACGAAAGTCTATTGATACTTCATGGTGGGGGGGGGGGGGAGGGGGGGTAATTGGGAATAGACTAGGGGTGGATTTTCGACTTAAGAAGGGGTCCACCAGCTGAAATGGTTGGGAAGCCCCGTGCTGGTGAAACGTCTGCTCAGGACATTATACGATGGAGCCTAATGGCAGAATCGCCCCCAGCCCCCAGAACGAGTTGCACGACCTGGTGCATTGCGGCGGCGTTTGAGCTTCTCCGCGGCGACACCACGTGCGCAGCTTGGCCGCACGTGCCGAACTCACGCGGTTGTGACACCAACACGGCGGCCCGCCTGCGTTGTTGGCAGGACTGCGACGCCGCGCGCATGCGCGTGCGACTCGCGATGCCGGCCGTGCTGCACGGCGCTACGCGACGCCTTCGCCAGTGAGCCGTCGGCCGCGCGCTGCCACACACACTCCGACGCGTCGCGCACGCCCTCCGCCCCCAACACGCCGACCCCGACATGACGCACGCTCCCGCCCCCAAGAAGCGCAGCATGCCGTCTCCGGGGACCGAAGCTGCCGCCGCCCCCGCAGACGTCGCCCTGCCTCCCGAGCCCGTCCCGCCCCCAGACGGTGGTTGGGGATGGGTTGTCGTCTTCGCTTCTTTCATGATACACATCGTCAGTGAGTACAACAATACGCTGCAATATACTCATTAGCGAGGGCGTAACGTGTGCTTCGTCAGTATTCCAGAAGGTGCTATACGACGGCAGTGGAAAATCCAGAATGATATAAAATCAACATCGGACGGTGTATCACAGAATGTACCATGTTTATATGCCGCGGAAAAAAGTGCTCTGACGATATTCGGGTGACATTTGCAAAAATATTCCTGTGTAAGGGGGAGTTTTCATTCACGAAGACAGTAAACAATCGTAGATAAATGGATTTGTTTGAATGTTTCTCACCAAAACGAAACTGTTTCCGTGTACCGTCAATAGGTAGCAGTCTCTTCATCCTAGCAAAAATCTTATTTTGTGAGTAGGAAAAGTAAAATACAGCAAAAGCGGAGAGAAAATGTTCAAACTGTTCAATTACCAACAGACGTTTTAGTCTTTGAGGCTTCTCGTGACTGCAATATTTAGTTTAAAATATTCCATAAGAATTAAACGTCTCCAGTCACTATTTCTTTATTACTTTTCCTACATTCGCCGTGTCTGAATTAAGATCTCGTTCCCAAAGGCTATGTTTTGCATTTTATCGTTCTATCTACATAAGATGCCACATGACCCTAACGAAACAAGTCGACTGTTTCTTTTCCAGAATAATGCGTCAAATATATTAAAAAATTAGTGCTAAAATGAATTTGTGAGAATTATCTGGAATTTGGCATTGAATTATTGTTATATGGATCAAAATTATTATGGTTTTCGCATGAGACGTATCATTTCACCGGAGTTTTCTAGTCAATTGGATAACGGCGGCGGAAATCAAGTAGGGTAGAAGAGCCACGATTTTTTAAATGTATATCCTTAGAGTGTCTGGCAGTTTATATTAGATTTTACGGATATTCAGGGCAGAAATTAAAACTGCTGAATACCGATATGGCTTTCTTGCAGTCTCAGAAGCGTGTCATATCTCTCATTCCTCTAGTAAAGTTTACGTTGTTGTGTTATCGGGCAATTCTGTACACGCTAGGAATATGGAGCACAAAAGACGGTGGGAAAACTTCAACCGTGACCCAACCCACGTTAAGTTACTTAATTATGTTGTTAGTTTCTGTGTCACACGTATTCTAACTAAATGTCCTATCATTATGAATGGAGGGAGAGAGAGAAATTTGGTGGTAACGTCCTGTGGGACCAAACTGCTGAGGTCATCGGTCCGTAGGCTTACACACTACTTAATCTAACTTACGCTAAGGACAATACGCACACACATACCCGAGGGAGGACTCGAACCTCCGACGGGGTGAGCCGAGCGAACCGTGGCAAGACGCCATAGACCGCCCGGCTTTTCCGCGCGGCATAATGAATGGTTGTGGTAATTCTCTAAAATGTCACCTACTTCAGCAGGGAGGAATAGGACCTAAAAATAAACGGTATGTAGGTATCGCTGATCCATTAGGCCTATGAACCTTCGTATAAATCAAATGTAAACGTAATACAAGTTAACAATCTACCTTTGCGACAATACAGTCCTATCTGTGAAAACATCATCAGTCTGTTGACGGACTCTAATGGTTGTGACAGTTCACTAGCCTTTGACAACACTGACCACCGCCGTCACGGCGTCTCCTGCCGTTATAAAGCAAGTATGTCTAGAACTATAAAACTTAAGTTGAGGGGAAAAAGTTCTCATATTACCCCTATTGTTTTACAGTTTGGTCCGCGCGCTGAACTGGTTGTGGTGATACTATTCCACGGCCAAAGTCATTCACCGTGTGTCGTACTAATCGCCAATTTCTCATGGCATTATTTGACAGCGCACAGTGTTCGTGTGCAGTTCGCTGTGATCGTGGTGCCCTGTGACGTGGACGCTGCAAAGAAACAGCATGTGTTGTTCGAAGCAGTAGCTGAGGGCCAAACTTTACTAAAAGTCGTTCTCGCGCTGCGCTTGTGCGTTGTACAGAACAGATGTTGGCAATGCGTAACCGTGCCAAGCTGGAGGTAGCCAATCGGACGATAAAGTACGTTAGCCAATCGTCAGCTTTTAACGAGACCACGTTTTTACGCGGGAAAATACAAAGTACCCGCACTGTGTGGACGGCTCTTCCTTCACTTTTGCTGCATATTGACATATCTGTTATTTGAATAAGATTATTCTGAGTGAGTAACCGCATCATGATACGATAGAACTACTATATTTTCGGCTCTAATTGCAGGCGACGTTCTTCAGGGTGATTGCATGATGATTTGTGGCTGCGAATTTATATACAGAGTCAAGTGATTTCACAAGCATATATCAATCTAAATGAATGAGGATAGAAACATGGGGATAAATTTTAACTTACACGCAGGACTACAAAACTTTTATTTTCAGAAGAGCACTACGATTATAGAAGCGTATATCGTTTACATGAATTCACGTTATGAGATGATCTTTCAGAAGAGATATATTTCCAATAATATATAAGATTTATAGACATTCGACATTTTTCGTAAACTCACTTTGGTAAATTTGCAAACAACTTACAGGAATTCAGCCAGGTAATATTTACAGCGACAGCCGATATTTCCGCGTGAGTACACTCCGTCATTTTCAGGGCACAAACAGCAACGGACAGGTAATGTACAGACAAATTTAAAACCTCGGTTCTCGGAGTAATTCAGGAAAGATAACACACACACATTGAACACTAGTGCCACCAAAGATGACCAGTCAGAGGTCGATACCGAAAGACTACGAATTAGCAAGCGAGGTAACATTGACTCTGTCCCTCTGTTTTTTGACAAAGGAAAGAGCAGGATTCCAAACAGAGTTTAAACAAAAACCTCTAGCCTTGTTTACAAGGTTGCTGGATAATTTAATCTCAACGGCCTCCTTAATAACACTGTCCGAATTGCTGGACGTGCATGCCAATACCTCGGTATTGTTATTTAACATAGGGTGACCAGTATCCAAACAATGTTCGGCAATAGCAGATCTACTTGGCTGCTGTAATCGTGTGTGCTGTTTATGCTCAGTACATCGGTCCTCCACGGTCCTGATAGTCTGACCAATATTTGCCATGCCACAGCTTCAAGGAATGCAATATATACCCGCCTTACGCAAACCAAGCTCATCCTTGATAGAACCGAAAAGCACTCTAGGTGGAAGTCGGAAAATTCAATTCACATCGTATTTCCGTAAAATACGACCGATCTTTTTGGAAATGCTTCCTACGTAAGGCAAAAAAGGCAGTAGACTTAGGTGTCGACTCAGTATTATCATCAGTCACCCGATGCACAGTTGGTCGATAGCGCAACGCACATTCAATCTGTCTTTCACTATAACTATTTTGACGAAATGTAACTTCAAGATGGGCCAGCTCAGCTGGCAAGCTGTCAGTGTCGGAAATGACACGTGCCCTGCCTACCAAGCTACGATGTACACCTTCACGCTGAGCCGTGTGGTGACAGCTATCAGCCTGTGAATACAAGTCAGCGTGAGTACGTTTCCGGTAAACTGCATGTACCAATGATCCAGCAACCTTCCTCCTTACCATAACGTCAAGAAAGAGAAGGCAACCATATTCATCCACCTGCATCGTAAGAAAAAAATGTTCGGGTGGATCGAGTTCCGATGTTTTAAAACGGCATTCAAATTCTCCCTACCATGAGGCCAAACAACAAAAGTATCATCAACATATCAGAAGAAGCAGGCGGGTTTCAAAGGCACCGACTCCAATGCACGTTTCTCAAAGTCTTCCATAAACAAATTTGCAGTCACAGGAACAACGGACTACCGTCGCAAATACATCTGTCAGCTCGTAATAAAAAGTAAGTGGAAGTCAACACATGCCGAAAGAGATTAGTTACTTTAACACCAAACCTGACCTCAATTAACCGCAACGAATGAAACAGAGGAACTCGAATGAAGAGAGAGAACATATCAAAATTAATTAAAATATGAGAGTCATTCAACTGCATTCCCTCCAAACGACATAAGAAGTCAGCTGAGTTCCTGATATGATGTTCACAGCGACGAACTTGTGGGCTTAACAGAGAGCAAGATGCTTGGCTACACGATATTTCGGAACGCCGATTTTTAGTAAGTTTTGATGTGGTCTCTCTCTTCGGTCGTGGTCCTCTGTGTGATTCGTTGCGGTTGATTGAAGTCAGGTTTGGTGTTGAATTATCTAATCCCTTTCAGCATGTGTTGACATCCACTTACTTTTTATTACGAGCAGACAGATGTATTTGCGACGGTAGTCCGTTGTTCCTGTGACTGTAAATTTGTTTATGGAAGACTTTGAGAAACGTGCATTAGAGTCGGCGCCTTTGAAACCCGCCTGCTTCTTCTGATATGTTGATGATACTTTTGTTGTTTGGCCTCATGGCAGGGAGAACTTGAATGCCGTTTTAAAACATCGGAACTCGATCCACCCGAACATTTTTTTTCTTACGACGCAGGTGGATGAATATGGTTGCCTTCTCTTTCTTGACGTTATCGTAAGGAGGAAAGTTGATGGATCATGGGACATATAGTTTACCGGAAACGCACTCACGCTGACTTGTATTCACAGGCTGATAGTTGTCACCACACGGCTCAGCGTGAAGGTGTACATCGTAGCTTGGTAGGCAGAGTACGTGTCATTTCCGACACTGACAGCTTGCCAGCTGAGCTGGCCCATCTTGAAGTTACATTTCGTCAAAATAGTTATAGTGAAAGACAGATTGAACGTGCGTTGCGCTATCGACCAACTGTGCATCGGGTGACTGATGATAATACTGAGTCGACACCTAAGTCTACTGCCTTTTTTGCCTTACGTAGGAAGCATTTCCAAAAAGATCGGTCGTATTTTACGGAAATACGATGTGAAATGTGTTTGCCGACTTCCACCTAGAGTGCTTTTCGGTTCTGTCAAGGATGAGCTTGGTTTGCGTAAGGCGGGTGTATATCGCGGGTGTATGGATACTGGTCACCCTATGTTATATGACAGTACTGAGATATTGGGGATGGAGGTTGTTGTTTAAACTCTGCTTGGAATCTTGCTCTCTCCCTTGTCATAAAACAGAGGGACAGAGCCAATGTTACCTCGCTTGCTAGTTCGTAGTCTTTCGCTATCGATACCTATGCCTTTGGTCATCTTTGGTGACACTAGTGTTCAGTGTGTGTGTGTGTGTGTGTGTGTGTGTGTTATCTTTCCTGAATTACTCCAAGGACCGAGGTTTTAAATTTGCCTGTACATCGCCTGTCCGTTGCAGTTTGTGCCCTTTGAAAATGACGGGGTGTACTCCTGCCGAAATATCGGAGGTCGCTGTAAATATTACCTGTCTGAATTCCCGTAAGTTGTTTGAAAACTGTACACGCCAGGAGAAGCTCAGGCCTCACACTTTGATAAATATTATAAATCTGTTATTGGCCGGTTGTGTGCTGGCTTTGTTGTCTTATGCAGCGGATGCTTGGTGTCTCGAGTTTTTACTGCACAACGAAATCTGAAAATTTTGAGGAACGCCATAACTCAATGTGCGACTTTAAGTACTAAATAATAAATATTCATCATTTAAGCCTCTGTGCTTTTTAAACACCCCAACAACTACTTCACAATAATCAGTCGACGTGCATAGTAATATTTTCCGTCTGCTCATGTGAGATACAAACTTTCAACTACTCGCTACAACTATGCAAATATGCCTGACTTTTTCCTCGCCCTTTCCGCCAAACGAGAGAGACCAGAGGACTTAAAATTGCAGGCAAAGATATAATCTTACGTTGCTGCAACGGAGGTATTTAAATTGACTTTACAGAATTTGTTTTTAACGTAAATATAACTAAATTTAGTGAAACAATTGTTATAAATAACTTTGTAAAATTACTTTGTCATGTTTCTTGTTAAGTGACTTGAAAATTATTTTGCTGCTGTTGAAGTAGGGAGGCGAATGTTCAACTTCGGTTGACTGGGAGAATTTTAGGAAAGTGTAGCTCATCTGTAAAGGAGACTGCTTATACACTCCTGGAAATTGAAATAAGAACACCGTGAATTCACTGTCCCAGGAAGGGGAAACTTTATTGACACATTCCTGGGGTCAGATACATCACATGATCACACTGACAGAACCACAGGCACATAGACACAGGCAACAGAGCATGCACAATGTCGGCACTAGTACAGTGTATATCCACCTTTCGCAGCAATGCAGGCTGCTATTCTCCCATGGAAACAATCGTAGAGATGCTGGATGTAGTCCTGTGGAACGGCTTGCCATGCCATTTCCACCTGGCGCCCCAGTTGGACCAGCGTTCGTGCTGGACGTGCAGACCGCGTGAGACGACGCTTCATCCAGTCCCAAACATGCTCAATGGGGGACAGATCCGGAGATCTTGCTGGCCAGGGTAGTTGACTTACACCTTCTAGAGCACGTTGAATGGCACGGGATACATGCGGACGTGCAATGTCCTGTTGGAACAGCAGGTTCCCTTGCCGGTCTAGGAATGGTAGAACGATGGGTTCGATGACGGTTTGGATGTACCGTGCACTATTCAGTGTCCCCTCGACGATGACCAGAGGTGTACGACCAGTGTATGAGATCGCTCCCCACACCATGATACCGGGTGTTGGCCCTGTGTGCCTCGGTCGTATGCAGTCGTGATTGTGGCGCTCACCTGCACGGCGCCAAACACGCATACGACCATCATTGGCACCAAGGCAGAAGCGACTCTCATCGCTGAAGACGACACGTCTCCATTCGTCCCTCCATTCACGCCTGTCGCGACACCACTGGAGGCGGGCTGCACGATGTTGGGGCGTGAGCGGAAGACGGCCTAACGGTGTGCGGGACCGTAGCCCAGCTTCATGGAGACGGTTGCGAATGGTCCTCGCCGATACCCCAGGAGCAACAGTGTCCCTAATTTGCTGGGAAGTGGCGGTGCGGTCCCCTACGGCACTGCGTAGGATCCTACGGTCTTGGCGTGCATCTGTGCGTCTCTGCGGTGCGGTCCCAGGTCGACGGGCACGTGCACTTTCCGCCGACCACTGGCGACAACGTCGATGTACTGTGGAGACCTCACGCCCCACGTGTTGAGCAATTCGGCGGTACGTCCACCCGGCCTCCCGCATGCCCACTATACGCCCTCGCTTAAAGTCCGTCAACTGCACATACGGTTCACGTACACGCTGTCGCGGCATGCTACCAGTGTTAAAGACTGGGATGGAGCTCCGTATGCCACGGCAATCTGGCTGACACTGACGGCGGCGGTGCACAAATGCTGCGCAGCTAGCGCCATTCGACGGCCAACACCGCGGTTCCTGGTGTGTCCGCTGTGCTGTGCGTGTGATGATTGCTTGGACAGCCCTCTCGCACTGTCCGGAGCAAGTATGGTGGGTCTGACACACCGGTGTCAATGTGTTCTTTCTTCCATTTCCAGGAGTGTAGAAGGCAAGTGCGATCCATTCTTGAGAACAGCTCGAGTGTTAAGGATCTCCATTAGATCGCGTTACTGTAAAGGAAGACATCGAAACAATGCAAAAACATCTTGCTAATTTGTTACCGGTAGTTTAGATCGAGTCACGATTGTTACGGAGATCGTTCGTGAACCCAATTGAGAATTCCTGGAGGTTGGACGAAGTTCTTTTCGCGAAACACTATTGAGAAAATTTAGAGACCCGACAGTTGAACTGACTCCAGAATGATTCTACTGCCGCAAACGTGCAATTCGCGTAATGACCCTGAACACAAGATCAGAGAAATTAGGACTGTTATGGAGACAAATAGACAGTATTATTTCAGTCGCTCTACAAGCGGGAGGACCAGGAAAGGTAACGAGTAGAAGCTGTAGGAGGAGCCGTCCATCATGCACCATACGGTGGCTTGAAGAGTTTTTTTGGGGGTCATCAGTCTACTGACTGGTTTGATGCGGCCCGCCACGAATTCCTCTCCTGTGCTAACCTCTTCATCTCAGAGTAGCACTTGCAACCTACGTCCTCAATTATTTGCTTGACGTATTCCAATCTCTGTCTTCCTCTACAGTTTTTGCCCTCTACAGCTCCCTCTAGTGCCATGGAAGTCATTCCCTCATGTCTTAGCAGATGTCCTATCATCCTGTCCCTTCTCCTTATCAGCGTTTTCCACATATTCCTTTCCTCTCCGATTCTGCGTAGAACCTCCTCATTCCTTACCTTATCAGTCCACCTAATTTTCAACATTCGTGTATAGCACCACATCTCAAATGCTTCGATTCTCTTCTGTTCCGGTTTTCCCACAGTCCATGTCTCACTACCATACAATGCTGTACTCCAGATGTACATCCTCAGAAATTTCTTTCTCAAATTAAGGCCGGTATTTGATATTAGTAGACTTCTCTTGGCCAGAAATGCCTTTTTTGCCATAGCGAGTCTGCTTTTGATGTCCTCCTTGCTCCGTCCGTCATTGGTTATTTTACTGCCTAGGTAGCAGAATTCCTTAACTTCGTTGACTTCGTGACCATTAATCCTGATGTTAAGTTTCTCGCTGTTCTCATTTCTACTACTTCTCATTACCTTCGTCTTTCTCCGATTTACTCTCAAACCATACTGTGTACTCATTAGACTGTTCATTCCGTTCAGCAGATCATTTAATTCTTCTTAACTTTCACTCAGAATAGCAATGTCATCAGCGAATCGTATCATTGATATCCTTTCACCTTGTATTTTAATTCCACTCCTGAACCTTTCTTTTATTTCCATCATTGCTTCCTCGATGTACAGATTGAAGAGTAGGGGCGAAAGACTACTGCCTTGTCTTACTCCCTTCTTAATACGAGCACTTCGTTCTTGATCGTCCACTCTTATTATTCCCACTTGGTTGTTGTACATATTGTATATGACCCGTCTCTCCCTATAGCTTACCCCTACTTTTTTCAGTATCTCGAACAGCTTGCACCATTTTATATTGTTGAACGCTTTTTCCAGGTCGACAAATCCTATTAACATGTCTTGATTTTTCTTTAGCCTTGCGTCCATTATTAGCCGTAACGTCAGAATTGCCTCTCTCGTGCCTTTACTTTTCTTAAAGCCAAACTGATCGTCACCTAGCACATTCTCAATTTTCTTTTCCATTCTTCTGTATATTATTCTTGTAAGCAGCTTCGATGCATGAGCTGTTAAGCTGATTGTGCGATAATTCTCGCACTTGTCAGCTCTTGCCGCCTTCGGAATTGTGTGGATGATGCTTTTCCGAAAGTCAGATGGTATGTCGCCAGACTCATATATTCTACACACCAACGTGAATAGTCGTTTTGTTGCCACTTCCCCTAATGATTTTAGAAATTCTGATGGAATGTTATCTATCCCTTCTGCCTTATTTGTGTATAGACACAGAATGAAAGCAGTCGTTCACGAACTATATCATTTACATATAATATGATTTATACAAGCTTATAATTTTTGCAATACGAAGTGGTCGATAACCACCGCTATCGAAGGGTTAAATGACAATTACAGTGACAAGGCTCAAAGTTTTTATTTACATTTCACAGATGTTCAACGCACCCTCCACCGGGCGCGAGACCAACATCCAGACGATAGACATCTCGTTCCACAATTTTGCGAGCGTGTGTGGAAGGGGGGGGGGGGGGGTCACATAGACGAAGTATCCACAAACCCCACAGAAAAAGAGAAAACAAAACCACACTCCGTGAGACCAGGCGAATTTGGCGTGTGTAGAAACTGTTGCTGCCACCGTCGAATGCTTCAAATATAGGAGTCGCAGTGCCGTACTCTCGGTGATAGCCACTTGGAACTGAATTTCCCCTGTTCAAACGGACACCGCAAAGCACCTTTTGTGGTTGTCTTATCACGTCTCGACACGACTCACACCAGACGCTAAGGGAGTGAGCTAACTGCAACAGAGAGACCCCTACCGCCAAGCACTTGAACCAGAAACTTACAATAAATGCACGAGGAAGAACGGAAGGAATAATGGCTTTTAAGTGCCGTAGACATCGAGATCATTAGAGACGGAGCGTAAGCTCGGATTGTGTCAAGGATGGGGAAGGAAGTCGGCCGTGCCCTTTCAAAGGAAGTATCCCGGCATTTGCCTGGAGCGATTTAGGGAAATCACGGAAAATCTTAATCTGGATGGGCAGAGGTGGGTCTGAACTGTCGTCCCCCCCCCCCCCCCTCCGAATTCGAGACCAGTGTGCTAACCAGTCCGCCACCTTGCTCGGTAATAAATAATAATAATGACGAGTGGACAAGACAAATTTTGTGATTTCATGTGCAAGTTAAGATCCGCGCCAAGTTTCCATATTCATTCACATAGAAGAAATAGCAATTTTAAAGCGGACAAATCGTTTTGAAACACATTCTGTATTACCAGTTAGCCCCCGATTCTTTAAAGAACCTACTTCCCATGTATAAAACAGCTTGAAACTTCCGATTACAAATGAGGTAATGTGTTTAGATTTCGACCTTAAGCATGTAAGCGAGAGAAATTTTAGAAAAGGTTTACAATTCCGCTTAAAGTTTGTTGGAAGTTGCTGGGCGATCTCATAATCAAACACTGATTGCATATAGTCTGGATAATTTGCGCTCCATTTCAAGCAAAATGAAGTTTCTCGCGCACCTCAATATTTATGACGTCATATCTCATGAATTATATGTTATAGGATGATACAATGTTGCAGGTACATTCAGTGATATATGTAGATACTGTATGCAAACTGTGTTGCGAACAGAACTGTTAGTAACGAAATAAGAAATTCAGCCGTGTCTGTTACTGAAATGCCTTTGTAAGCAGAAGATAGTTTTCCATGCATCTCAATGTCTATGACGTCATATCTCCTGAACTACTTCTACATCTACATGGATACTCTGCAAATCACATTTAAGTGCCTGGCAGAGGGTTCATCGAACCACCTTCACAATTCTCCATTATTCCAATTGCGTATAGCACGCGGGAAGAATGAAACACCTATATCTTTCCGTACGAGCTCTGATTTCCCTTATTTTATCGTGGCGATCGTTCCTCCCTATGTGGGTCGGAGTCAACAAAATCTTTTCGCATTCGGAGGAGAAAGTTGGTGATTGGAATTTCGTGAGAAGATTCCGTCGCAACGAAAAACGCCTTTCTCTTAATGATTTCCAGCCCAAATCCTGTATCATTTCTATGACACTCCCTCCCATATTTTGCGATAATACAAAACGTGCTGCCTTTCTTTGAACTTTTTCGATGTACTCCGTCAGTCCTATCTGGTAAGGATCCCACACCGCGCAGACGTACTCTAAAAGAGGACGGACAAGCGTAGTGTAGGCAGTCTCCTTAGTAGGTCTGTTACATTTTCTAAGTGTCCTGCCAATAAAGCGCAATCTTTGGTTAGCCATCCCCACAACATTTTCTATGTTTTCCTTCCAATTGAAGTTGTTCGTAATTGTAGTACCTAGATATTTAGTTGAATTTACGGCTTTTATATTAGACTGATTTCTCGTGTAACCGAAGTTTAACGAGTTCTTTTTAGCACTCATGTGGATTACTTCACACTTTTCGTTATATAGGGTCAACTGCCACTTTTCGCACCATTCAGATACCTTTTCTAAATCGTTTTGCAGTTTGTTTTGATCTTCTGATGACTTTATTAGTCGATAAACGACAGCGTCATCTGCAAACAACCGAAGACGGCTGCTCATATTGTCTCCAAAATCGTTTATATAGATAAGGAACAGCAAAGGGCCTATAACACTACCTTGTGGGACGCCAGAAATCACTTCTGTTTTACTCGATGACTTTCGGTCAATTACTACGAACTGTGACCTCTCTGACAGGAAATCACAAATCCAGTCACATAACTGAGACGATGTTCCATAAGCACGCAATTTCACTACGAGCCGCTTGTGTGGTACTGAGTCAAAAGCCTTCCGGAAATCCATAAATACGGAATCGATGTCTAATCTCTCCTCAGTAGCACTCAACACTTCATGTGAATAAAGAGATAGCTGTGTTTCACAAGTTACTTGTATGTGTGGCACACTGGTGTAATTTTACAGGCATATTCAGCGGTATGTGTGGAAGCTGTAAGCAAACTGTGAAGCGAATAGAGCCCTGAATAAAGAAATAACAAATTAAAAGATCTGAGCTGAAGTTTTACTTCATGGACAGCGAAGATGTGGTAAGCGATAAACTTCTTCCCTTTTATTCTTTTTGTGGGTGATGTCGGCGATGAGAAGTTTCGTAAAGGTTTGAAATTATGTGTAAAGTTTCTTGGGAGTCGCTGAGCGCTCTCGTTCTCAAATACTGAATGAATAAAGTCCGGGTTTTTGGTCGCCGTCAGTTAGGCAAGACAGACACACAGTTTCCAAAGTTTAACAGAATAAGACAAGTATTAAACTTTTAACATCATGCTATACCTTTTAATGAGTAGGTTATCACAGCGGTTTAAATAATAATTACTCGACATATTGAAAATCAAATTTTTGTTGCCCCTGCAAGCCGTTAGATAGGCTTGTTCGGAATTCCGAGATAGTCGCGTAGTACACAATATAGATTCCATTCTATCCCTCCAGTTACAAATGAAAGGCAGTCCTGACAAGACGTATGTTGATTCGCTAGTAAAGATTAACAATAAATGCTCCCATCAATAGCATTTGATAACCTTTCCCCTTGATCGTGTCATCCATCCATCAACATACAGTATGTCAAGACTGCCAGTCATGGAGCGATACTAGTCAGTTCCACTAGAAGTGTACTCTGCTATCTGTATGACATAAAAGATGCTATTATAAATGTATGTTTACATGAAAATACATGTTCTTACTAGTTGCACAACTACCTAACAGGTAAACCAGTCGCCGTTATTATCGATTATAGCTTGGCACCTTAGCCCTCTCTCCGGTAAATCAGCAACGTTCCCGACCTCAAAATATCGTCTGACCCACTTCGCAACGAATGTCTTCTACTTTCTAAGAATTTTAGCAGCAGCTTCGGTCCCTATGGGTGATTTACAAGGAGCACTGCCTCGTGAAGCTTCAGATATTTTGCACTCATTTTAAACTGCAACCGGCAGAACAAAACATTCAACTCTCACACTGTTTATCTATGCACTGTGCAAAAGCGCATTGATTACAGGTTCGAGACGACAACGAGAGATGTCGCCGCGGACGTCACATTTGAAATTATGGCGTACACTTTTTGTGGAACTGATTGTACATAGAAAGCCGCCCTCACGCGAATTCTAAGTGGTTTTCATATAATCACCCAGAAGAGTCTTATTGACGTGGGTCCCCGCCACAGAAGCATGCGCTCATATAGGTTTCTGTTGTTCCTATATAATTCAACATAAAAAAATGCGGAATTCGGCTGAAATACGACAGTTCGTTGTGGTGACAGACTGACCTGTAGCATAGCATAAGGTCTAGGTTAGGTTGGGATTTTATAGTGTGGTTGTGACATGCGAAACCAATAAATGTAACTATAGAGTCTGTTATGAATGCGAAGGCTTGTTTGTGGAGACAGGCTAGTCTTTACGTCACTGGCTATACAAATCAGCAATTCCGCCATCTCAGCTTCCCACAACATTGCCGTAGAAACAATAGATTATTAATATGGTTAACTGTAAAAAACTGGTGATTTCTCGAACTGGGGAGCAATCAAGAATGGGGTGCTGCAAGGTTCGGTATTGGGTCCTCTGGCTGTTCTTAACATATATTAATGACTTGCCATTCTATATTCACGAAGATGCAAAGCTCGTACTTTTTGCCGATGATACAAGTATAGTTATCACACCCAACAGATTAGAATTAACTGATGAAATTGTAAACGATGTTTTTCAGAAAATCATTAAGTGGTTCTCTCATCGACAGGTGAACACACCGTCATTTTCAAGCCACAAAATCAGCGAGAGAGCGTTATACAAGGAAATTTAAACCCTCGCTAGGCGGGACTACGTCCTCCAAGAACCACAATACGGCATGTGCAGAAAGGCAACACAACACAGCGCTGCAACATCGCAAAAGTGGCCAATGTCAGAAATTTCTCATGGAAAATATTAGTTACCAACGGATGTGCAAGTAGTATGAACTCTGCCGCATTGTTGTTTGACCAGGAAGAGAGCAGGATTCCGAGCAAAACATATGCAAAACTTCCGTCTCTATCTACAAGGCCACTTGCTAATATCGTATGACCTGCTTCCTTAACTCGGTGGTGCACACGTCCTTCGCAGTTGACAGCTGTTAACGTCGCTTCTCTGGCGTTTTCAGTCTTGAGCCTACAAATGCACGGAATCGACTCCAGTACTGTGCCCTGCGGACATTTCCAGCCTCGCGACTAATTAAAAATGCTTAATAAGTGACATTAAGGATACAGGGTACTTTTCTGGCTCAATATTACGTAAAAATCAACACCTATTTCTTTCAGACACTGTTTATAATGTATGGGTTTTACAGTTTATTTGTTGATATCAGGTAATGCAGCACACTTTCTAAACAAATCACAAGTATTTTGAACCTGCTTAGGATTATTAAAAAAATTACAAAGAAATTGATACATTTTTTCCAAAATGCTTCCTCAGGTTGATGTACCATTTAATCAACTGTTATACATTTGAAGGAACCAATATTTTACCAGATGTGCATGACATGATAGCTGAGGTACTATACCTGTTAATTCTACCTATTATGTATATTACAAGGATAAAAAATATCATATCTTACATTTTAATTTTTATAATTTTTTCCAAATAAAAATGTTGTGTTTTTCTATAACTTAGTTGAATCTGCAATGAAGCTTAGGTCTACTACATAAGTATGGACTATTGCAAGTTACAGAAAAAATTAGAGCAAGGCTTTAGAAACTTTAGGAAATATTTGTACCTGAACTCGGAAAAATACAGCTTGCGGGAAATTGCGAATAAAGATATGAGTCCAATTAAACTGTGACTCAGGACATTCCTGAAGCATAGTCTTCATCCTGCAGCATTTCTTCATCTTCAAGCTGCCTCTTGGCATTCCTTTTAGCACTTCTTGCTTCTTTGGTAACTTGAACAGCGAATCTTTCAGCTTCATGCACCCGTTGTCTGTCACACGGAAGCAATTGATCTTCCATATTAGAGCCACATTTTATGCCTAAATTTCTCAGGACTTCCAACCTTTCTATCACTTCATCATTGAAACATATCACTGCATCTACTACACCAACTTTTAATGTATTCAGTCCTACAAAAACATTCTTGGCCAATCTTTCCCATTTGCAATGGTCGAAACTTTCATTTGTATTCTGAGTGTCCCCATGAACACATTTACTAAGCAAACAGGGTCACTCAGGTCTCTAAAACTTGGATTTATTTCATTCATAACAGGCTCTGAAGAGAATGCTTATGTTGGTATATTTGATCACTTTCTTTTGCTTTTAGGTAACCACACCAAGAACCCGATCCTTTGGGCAAACTCTGTGAACAGGGTGGTCATCTACTGACAACTTATGAAAGTAGGTGGCCCATACAGTTTTCCTCATTGCTATGTCGTCATTCAGAGGTACAGTTTGTCTAAAGGCCAGTCCATAATAACACTGAAGAAGGTCTATTTCAGTTTCTGTAAATCGCCTTGCCCAGACAGAGATTTTCCATTGGATAGCAACTTCCCTTTTATTTCTCTTCGTAGCTTTCTCAATCTAGCACCAATCCTCTTTTTCACATGTCCACAACACGACAGCATAATCGCTGGAAACAGAAAAAAGTTTACAGTTCTTTCCGAAATTATACTGGTTCCTGTAACAGTAATAAAGGGGGCATGGTGGAATAGATTATCGTAACTTTAAAATTTGGTATATATAGGTCATTTTCCATTTGATACCCTGTAATGTATATATCAATGTAATCAAGAAAGACTACAGAATTTAATAAAGTCATAAAAAATTCGTATTTTCTACCATTTATAAGCACCCTGTATCCTTAATGGTTGTCCACTGCAGTGGAAATGGGCACCACATGTTTTAATAACATTGTCCGAATAGCTGGAACAGCACGCCGGAATTTCTGTGTTGCTATATTCTGTCGGATGACTAGCACCATGGCAATGTTCAGAAATAGCAGATTTGCTTGGGTGATGTAAGCGTGTGTGATTCTTCAGTTCTCTTCGCCGGTGCTCTACAGACTAATGAGCTGAGCAATGTATGACATGCTACAACTGCATGGGATGTGATAGACAACCTCTTTCGGCAAACGAAGATGATCCTTTACAGACCCTCAAAGAGTCCTAATTTTAGATGGTCGAAAGAAACACTCCAAATCCTGTTTCCGCAGAATACGACCAATACTGTTGAAAACGCTACTGGAGTATGGCAAAAAGGCCTTAGACTTAGGTGCCACCTTGTAGTTTTCCTAACCCGATTCGTGGTTGGTCGATAGCGCAACGCGTGTCTGATCTGTCGTTCACTATAAGCATTCTGGTGAATGGCGACTTCGAGGTGCGCTAACGCAACTTACAAACGTCCACTGTCTGAGACGACGTGAAACATTGTCACTTGGAAGTAAAGGACTGTGGCAGACCTGCGTGCAGTGCATAAGCGCCACAGAAGGTTGCGACAGGCGAGCAATTCTGCTATTGCAGAACATTGCCAACCTACGGAATGTAACGACTCAGAGATTCTGGAGTGCTCTTCCAGTTATTGCGTTAGTATTATTAAGGAAGCACTTGAGATTAAATGTTCAAATCTGCTTATATTAATCGAGAGGAGGTTTTTGCTCAGATTCTGCTTGGAATCCTGTTCTCTCCGTGGTAGAACTGCGGAGGAACAGAGTTAACCCTACTTGCTCATGCACTGGTAATTTGCAATCAACATCGATAACTTCTGACGTTGGTCATCTTTGGTTGCGAGGTGGCACAACTTGTTAGCGATGTGTGTGTTGTTTTCTTTCATATGTCGTATTGGTCCTCGGCCTGTGTAGATCCGCCTATCGACTGTTTGAATTTCGTTGTACAGCGATTATTCGTTGCACGTGTACCTTGAGAAAGAGTGTTCATCTGTCGAAATATCGACAGTTGTCGGAGACGTCACCCGGCTGCACTCCTGTAATATTTTTTGACAGAGTATGTTTGTAAATACATCAGTAGCAAGGCAATAGTCGTTGTTCGAGGCAACGGTTCATTTAGAAACGAAGAGTAGTGCTGGTAGTTTTAGCCTTGTGCTCTCCCAGAATATAAGGGATAGTGAACCACTAGTGGGGCAGCAGCTAGCAAACCACAAAGTGACGTCACGAGTGCGTTCCAAAAAGAGCAGGGCAAGATCGTCGCAAAGAAGTTTTGTTTCCAATGAATTGGAATAGGAGTCTGTCAGAATGCTACTCATATGCCGGGGGATGCAGGATATCACTCAGAGTCCACATTCGTGTCCACGAATATGACCTCTATGAACATAGACTCAGGTGTTTTCCGCACTAACGATGCGACACATTAGTGATGTGATGAATTGTGCTTTGGAGCATAGTTGACAGAGCGCACCGTGTGGAGTTTTGTTTAGTGTTCTGATGAACAGTGATTTAGTGTCTGACTTGATAACAGACGAATTTCTGACTGGAGAGAGCGTGAAACGCGAAGCTACCAATGCGTGTCTACTGCATTACTTTTTCATGATGGTGAAAAAACTGAACTGGCGAACTATAGAAGATAGACGCAAACTGTCCAAAGAAAGCTACTTAAATAGTTTCAAGAAACGGCTTTAAATTTTTTCAATGGCGAAGCCGCTCTGCGCCCGCACTGGCCATTACAGAAGTTCTACTGTCACCTCCGCGTTTGTTTTTACTGATCGAGAAGTTCACAGGATGTTGTCCTTGCGTCTGGGTAGGATTACCCAATATCACGGACCCATAGAGGTGACTGGACGAAAAGCGATTGAAATGTAGCAGGTTTAAGGGCACAGGGGAAAAAGTGCCAAGACAAGCGCCAAGGGGGAAAAAGCCTCCACGAGTCTGGACGGGGAGTAAGGGCAGTGGCGGATTTTCTTGCTTGTGGCGACAGATCGTGCAAGAGTAAAGATATGTTAGTTGTTGGGTATCGTGCAATGGCCGGTACCAGTGTCATAGCTTAGGTTCGTCGTAAAGGCTACCAGTCTATATCGACGTGAGGTGCTGCTGAGGATGGGCTCCAAAGATGCGCATGCGCACCTGTAACGTGCCAGAGTCGTTATATGAGTCGCCGATTGGTCACAAAATCGATCGCACGGTGTGTCAGGTTAGGTGGGTTTTGTTTCTGTTTAGTGTGCAAACTGGCTTCCTTGCTGTTGCCGATTAGGCGGCTGTGTATGTTCAGCTGGCAGTGCCAGACGCCTTTACCGAGGTGCAAGGCTTCGTCTACATTTGCGTTGTTTGTGTATTTTAACTTGCCGTAGGTAACTCACTGACTGTACCTAAAAAAGAATGTCTGTGGGTGATTGTTTCCACCTATGGTTGTCATCGTAGTTTCCCAGATTTAGGATTTAGGGGTTGTTCGAGTGTCTGGAGTTCCTGTACAGTCGTGTGACGAATCTTTTGAGTACCACCGAGAGAGTGACTTTATGGTCTCGCTATCACTTCAGAAAATCATAATTTGGAAACTATTAGAGACAGAGCATCGTGGCTTGTTGTAAAACTTTGAGCAGCTCTCGAAGCTCTTTTTTTGCTGTTATGCCAGGATTTCAATGGGTGCTCCACTCGTCGCTCGTACAGTTCTTACTGCCTCATTGATTCCTGCGCGAAGAATACCGAAGTGAAAAAAAAAAAAGATTACAGAATGTAGAGGAATTCAATCAGACCGTACTGAGGGAACTGAATTGAGAAAAAAGACACTTAAAGTAGTAAGTACGTTTTGCTATTTGGTCAGAAAAATAACTGATGATGGCCAAAGTAGGCAGGTTTCAGAAGAAGAGAAATTTGTTAACACTGAATATGGAATTAAATGTGAGGTAGTCTTTCCTGAAGGTACCTGTCTGGACCGTAGCCATGTATGGAAGTGGACTGTGGACGATGAACAGTTTAGAAAAGAGAAGAATAGAAACTTTTGGAATGTGGTGCTACAGAAGAATGCTGAAAATTAGATGGGTGCATCACACAACTAATGAGAAGGTACTGATCAGAATGGGGAGACAAAAAATTGGTGGCACGTCTTGGCTAAAAGAGGGGATCAGTTGATAGAACTCTTTCTGAGACGGCAAGGGATCACCGTTTCATATTCGGCAGGAGTGTTGGGGAATAAATATTGCAGAGGGAGACCAAGAGATGAATAGAGTAAGCACATTAGAAGATGCAGTAGTTACTCGGAAATGAAGAGGTTTGCAGAGGAAGAAGTTGCGTGGAGAGCCGCATTAAAACATCCTTTGGGTTGAAGACCATAGCAACACAAAACTCTGAAGAGAGAAAGACAAAGACAAGAAAAGATTATTTTTGGGGTGTTGTACTAGACTTTATCAAATTCTCATATCTCCATGTCAATATACGTTTCATTAACAACATTGCGCAATAGCTTTCTAGTATGCAAAAATGAAAGAGACAAATTTCATTTCAGCGATGAAATCAAGTTAGTTAATGATGAGGAAAAAGTGTGCAGTTATTTGCTTAATGAAGGTGGTATCAGATGACATGCGATCCTTGACGTAACCCCACAAACAGAAGCGTAATAGCGTGGCATCGGGAGAGCGTTCAAATGCCTCTGAGCACTATGGGACTTAACATCTGAGGTCATCAGTCCCCTAGAGCTTAGAACTACTTAAACCTAACTAACCTAAGGACATCACACACATCCACGCCCGAGGCAGGATTCGAACCTGCGACCATGGCGGTCACGCGCCTAGAACCGCTCGGCCACGACGGCTGACACCAAATCCTAAGGTTTTGGCGATTCACATGTACAAAAATGTGGACAGGCACTTTGTTAGATAATCATCATCATCATCATCATCATCGTCTAGGGAGACCAGCATGCAACACGCCAATGCATACTGCAGGGGACGTTTATCTTGCTGCAATGCTTGGATCATTTGTGTTTTGTACGCAGAAAAGCGTAACCAATTATTTAGCGCTTTACGGACATTTGATCTTGCTTCCTGCAATTCGGGTGATATACGACGGATTGACAACTGAAAGCTACGTTGAAATGCGAGTTGCTCTTTGTCAACATGTGCTTGAGACACAGGGGGACATCCACTTCGAGGAACGTCTTTGAAACAGCTTGTCTCTTTAAAGCTCTAGAACCATTAGGCTTGTTTTCGCCAGTGGTGCCCTCCCATATTGGCGTGTTTGTATTCCTCATACCAGATGGCACGTTGACCTTCCTCGTGCTCTACCACCATTGTGATGCACTCCAAATCAAATCTGCAACAAACGAGAGAGGAAAAAACCCTTCCAGAGCTGCTAGACGTTTTACAACAAACCTACATTCTCTGTCTCTAATAGTTTCCAAATTAAGATGACTCCACTGAAATGCTCCTTTCATCATGTATAATTACTTCCTATGCATCACGATGCAAATTGTTAAGTTACTGCAGTTGTCTAAGAATAGTGTGTGATGTGAGCACACGAACTTAAAAATGTTTTGCGCCTTTCCATATCTGCGAATGTCACTGGGCTTATATTCAAGGCTAACTGGGAGTGAAAGAATAATCATTATGAAACCAATAAAAATCCTGAGCCTTATAAGCATTATTATTATTTCAGGTTTTACATTGTATTTATTTTTTCTGGTAACCAACGACTATGCGTATCAAATTTAATTTTCGTTCTCGCCTGTGCCTATCTGTTTATAAATTTTCGCCAATAGCGAGACTTTATGGACACCCTATATTATAATCCATACCTATCACGATGACCATGTTACACTGGTTACAGCGCGCATAGGCGTTTAAACAATCATTTCTGCGGCGCTCCATGTACGGATAAATGGGAGAAAGCCGTAATAACTGGTACAGTGACAAGTACCATCTGTCATACACTTCACAGTGGTTTGAAGTGTAGACGTAGAGGTACACCGTGATATATTACAATATTCGCGATGTTACTTTAAAATTATCACATAACGTCTAACCACTTCTTCGGCGCTGTTCCGAGAAGCTGAGAGAACACGGTTCTGGGAGCAATAGATGGCACTGAAATATTGCTTGCCACATGCCCGAAATTCCGGAGCGCTGCCAAGCTTGCAACTTACCGCGCAGCAAAAGAAACAGCGTCGGTGAAGCACTCTTAAGTCCCTTGGCCGTTAGCAATAGTGTGACAGTGTGGCGTTTGCCAAAGTGTACCGTAATCAGACAAATATCTCCGTGACACTGTTATACTGCTAGACATATTGTCATTAGGAGTCGCGACATCTCAAAATTTGTTCAGTGCATTTCGTTTAGAGGAACGTGTTGTATCAGCTTGAATGTTCCTCTTAGTAACGCTTGTGTGTAATTATTCCTATGCATCAGGTTGAGAATTATCAAGTTTCTGCAGCTGTCTTAGTACACTGTGTGATGTGAGCACACAAACTTAAAAAAAAGTTTTGCACCTTCTGTTTATCTGCGAACGTAATCGGCTTAGAATCAAGGGTAACAGGGAATGAAAGAATAACCGTTGCGAAACTAAAAAAAAATCTGAGATTTAAAAACAACATTGTTATTATTCCAAGTTTTATATTGTATTTATATTTTTCGGTAACCAAAGATTATACATCAGTTTAATTTTGATTCTCCATCTGTGCCTATCCGGCCATAAATTTTCTTCAATATTTCTTCTACTAATTAATGTCTGAGTTCCTTGTCTCCACGTGGTCAGTTGTCTCCCTCTTTTCTTCCTTCCATTCCATGAACCATAGCGACATTCTGTCATCCGATATCCTTTTCATGTCAACATCATTTGAGGTTTCTTCCACAAGATCAGTAATCGAACTTGTACACCAATTTTTGTACCTGATGACTTCACTTCTGACGTTTCCTACCTGGATATCTCTGCAGGCGGTGCCGCACTGGCTCAATGACATGCGAAACACTGATGGTGAAAATTTCTCCCATCATTAGGATTAGAACCGGAGATCTGCAGATCGATCACCCTCATACCTTTATACGTTAGGGCCTCGGTTATCATACGTGCTTACGCTAGGACCTCGCTTACGGAGGTAAAGATAGAGGATGACAATTATTCAGCAACACGAAAAAAACGGTAAATTACTTACAAACTACGAAGTGCACACATTTTACACACTTTATTCAACGTGTCACGTCTTCACAGATATTCGGCTTTAGGTTATGACATGTTCGATATGCCTGTCATTGTTGGCTGTGATGTGGTGCAGACGAATAGCGAAATTCTGCTTGACCCGCTGAAGTGTCCGAACGTCGATGTTGTCGATGACCCCCTGAGTCGCTGTTTTCAGCTCAGGAATGGTTTTGAGGTGGTTGCTGTACGCCTTGTCTTTAAATGTAGCCCCACGAAAAGGAGTCGCATGTGTTCAGATCTGGCGAACATGGCGGCCAATAGAGGCCCGTGCCAGTGGCGTCTGGGTACCTCAAAGCCAGAATGCGGTCCCGAAAGTGCTCCTCCAGGACATCAAACAGTCTTTCGCTTCGACGAGGTTGAGCTCCGTCTTGCTTAAATTGCATTGAGTCAAAATCAGGGTCACTTTGGATAATGGGGATGAGATCATCTACCAAAACGTTCACGTACCGTTCGGTAGTCACCGTGCCATCAAGGAATATCGCACCGATTATTCCGAGACTGGACATTGCACACTCCACAGTCACCCGTTGAGAGTGAAAAGACTTCTCGGTCGCGAAATGCGGATTCTCAGTCCCCCGAATGCGTCAATTTTGCTTACTGACGAACTCATCCAAATCAAAGTGGGCTTCGTCGCTGAACCAAACCGTGCAACCGCATTCTAATTCCAATCATGCCCCGCGGCCAACCACGCAGTTTGAACGTCCTAACGCAAACTGTTATGACGATTTTATTTCATATACTTCAATAAATCTCACTCTGTATCTAGCTGCTCGCACATAGAACGTCTCATGTAACTTGGAGACATCGGCTACTCCACATATGACTAAAGATATCGATACGTGAATGGAGGAAGTCTAGGGTTTAAGGACCTTGGAAGGCCAAATGAGAATTCAAACTGTTTTCCCGAATATGGATCCAGTGTTGTAACTAGTATGCCACCTTGCTCGGTATTGAAACGTGGATAAAGGCAAGATATGCTACGCAAATGGAATAGTGTTTTTCGATATATTGAAGTAATCGCGATATTTCCAACGGAAGTTCAAAAATGGTTCAAATGGCTCTGAGCACTATGGGACTTAACATCTGTGGTCATCAGTCCCCTACAACTTCGAACTACTTGAACCTAACTAACCTAAGGACATCACACACATCCATGCCCGAGGCAGGATTCGAACCTGCGACCGTAGCGGTCGCGTGGTTCCAGACTGAAGTTTTAACGAATACATAATGATTTCATGTGGCACAACAGCCGGCTTCCAACGGAAGTGACTACCTTTCCAAATGTTCAAGAGTTCTTAAGGGACCAAACTGCAGAAGTCATCGGTCCCTAGACTTACACACTACTTAAACTAATCTATGCTAAGAACAACACATACACACCCAAGCCCGAGGGAGGACTTGAACCTCCGGCGGGAGAGGCCGCGCAGTCAGTGACATGGCGCCTCTAACCGCGCGGTCACGCCGCACAGCATCTACCTTTCAAAATACATTCGGGAGTATATGAAAATAAGAGTTTATGATATGAAGCTTATTGGAGTTTGGAGTGAAATCTTTGACAGCAGAAGGTGAGGAAATGAGCTTCACTATCTGATCACTAGTATCTGGACACCTTCTAGTGGACATTCATGATGGGGTGTGTTCATCCTTCGCCTTTATGACGGCTCGAACTTTGCTGGGGACACTTTAAATGAGGTGTCTGGTTGTATGTGGGGAAATGGCAGCTGCTTTTTCGGCAAAAGACGAGACGAGAAGATTTAGTGATGTTGGACGTTGTGGTCTATAGAGAAGTTGACGTTCTGTCTCATCCCAAAGATGTTCAACTGGGTTCTGGTTAGGACTCTGGACAGGCCAGTCATTTCAGAAGTATTATTGCCCATAAACTATTACCTCACAGATGCTGGCTTATGAGAGCCTGCCTTTTAATGCTGATTCACTCATCTACTGAACGCAGTCACAACGATGAAAATGTGTTCATGTCCCTTATCTTTTCACATTTAGCATTTTGTTAAAAACAATAAGGAGCCCACACCCTAACCACGAAAAACGTTTTCATACCGCAACACCACCTCTTCCGTACTTCACTGTTGGCACTGGCATATGGTGTCAGGTTCTCCAGGCATTTTTGGACGTTGCTTTGCTCAGTTGGCGGTAGAATTTCTCGGTAAAAGAAGAGAGATGTAAGCTAAAATATGAAGAACAAAACCTCAGGCAGCAGAGAAGTCCCTAAAATTCCATGTAAACGTAACGCAACGAAGAGAGACATACCGTGCCACGACCACTATACAGGGTGTTACAAAAAGGTACGGTCAAACTTTCAGGAAACATTCCTCACACACAAAGAAAGAAAATGTTATGTGGACATGTGTCCGGAAACGCTTACTTTCCATGTTAGAGCTCATTTTATTACTTCTCTACAAATCACATTAATCATGGAATGGAAACACACAGCAACAGAATGTACCAGCGTGACTTCAAACACTTTGTTACAGGAAATGTTCAAAATGTCCTCCGTTAGCGAGGATACATGCATCCACCCTCCGTCGCATGGAATCCCTTATGCGCTGATGCAGCCCTGGAGAATGGCGTATTGTATCACACCCGTCCACAATACGAGCACGAAGAGTCTCTACATTTGGTACCGGGGTTGCGTAGACAAGAGATTTCAAATGCCCCCATAAATGAAAGTCATGAGGGTTGAGGTCAGGAAAGCGTGGAGGTCATGGAATTGGTCCGCCTCTACCAATTCATCGGTCACCGAATCTGTTGTTGAGAAACGTACGAACACTTCGATTGAATGTGCAGTAGCTCCATCGTGCATATACCACATGTCGTGTCGTACTTGTAAAGGCACATGTTCTAGCAGCACAGGCAGAGTATCCCGTATGAAATCATGATAACGTGTTCCATTGAGCGTAAGTGGAAGAACATGGGGCCCAATCAAGACATCACCAACAATGCCTTCCCAAACGTTCACAGAAAATCTGTGTTGATGACGTGGTTGCACAATTGCGTGCGGATTCTCGTCAGCCCACACATGTGGCGGTGAATCGAGGAAGTACAGTACGTACTGACGAAACTAAAATGAGCTCTAACATGGAAATTAAGCGTTTCCGGTCACATGTCCAAATAACATCTTTTCTTTATTTGTGTGTGAGGAATGTTTCCTGAAAGTTTGACAGTACCTTTTTGTAACATCCTGTATAGCTCATTTCGTCATCTTCTACTGCCACCAATTTCACTACAAACTTCAATAAGCCCCATATCACAATACTCTTCCTGTCATGTACTTCTCGATGTATTTTGGCGATAGATATTTCTTGTGGTGTCATCCGAACAGCGAAGTGCTGAAGGCTACCTCGCGGCGTAACCACAAGAGAAGATAGTCGCTGAGAGCAGCATCGACGAATGAGCGACACCCAGAAACGTTTCGCTATGCCGCCGCAACAGATCTTCTACTTATGGCAGAGCAAGGGATATTTCAGCCACAGTCCGCGATCATCGACTAAGACGGCAGCATCGTCTTCTAGTAGGCCAGCTGTGTGATCAGTGTATCAGGCAGAACTGTACGTGGACTGCTGTGGTCATCAGTCCTCTAGAAGTTAGAACTACCTAAACCTAACTAACCTAAGGGCATCACACACATCCATGCCCGAGGTAGGATTCGAACCTGCGACCGTAGCAGTCGCACGGTTCCGGACTGCGCGCCTAGAACCGCGAGACCACCGCGGCCGGCAACTGTAAGTGGAAACTATTGTTTAATATACTCTAAGACAGATACTTGTATATTGTCTGTCTCAAGTGAAACATTAATGTGCAAAGCCAGTTGTAAATAAGCATGACATTCCTGTGGGTTCAAATGGCTCTAAGCACTATGGGACTTAACATCTATCAGTCCCCTAGACTTACAACTACTTAAACCTAACTAAGCTAAGGACATCTCATACATCCATGCCCGAGGCAGGATTCAAACCTGCGACCACAACAGTCCAATTCCTGTGGGAATGGGTCGCCCAAAGTAAAGTAATTCTTCTCATCTATGATATAATAAAGTGAACTAATGTTTTATGCCTTATAGTATTCATTTGGTCTTCTCCCGAAGCTAAGCAAAAGAACTCACCAAAGACGAGTGTATTCTCGTCCGGTACAGCACTTCCATCTGAAAGGCCGCGATTGTCTCAAAATATTGATCGCTAAAACCACTCTTCCATTTGCATATTACACTATCTGATCAAAAGAATCCGAATACCCCAATGTAACGCACAATTGGCCACTAAATGTCAAGAGAGACAGACTAGTAATTGGGTGTCACCTGAGTAACAGATCCATCAGGGACATTTCAACCCTTCTAAAGCTGCCCAAGTCGGCTGTTAGTGGTGTGATTGTGAAGAGGAAACCCAACGGCACAACCACAGCCAGACAGACCTCAGGTACTGACATACAGGGACAGTCAAACATACCGGAGGGTTGGTGAAAAAGATCGCATGAAATCAGCGGAAGGAATCACTAGTGAGTTCCAAAGTGCTACCAGTAGTCCAACGAACGCAGTGACATCCCCGTTTTCAAGAAGGGACGTCGAACAGATGTGCAGAACTATAGACATATATCTCTAACGTCGATCAGTTGTGCTGGAACACGTATTATGTTAGAGTATAATGACTTTTCTGGAGACTATAAATCTACTCTGTAGGAATCAGTATGGGTTTCGAAAAAGACGATCGTGTGAAAACCAGCTCGCGCTATTCGTTCACGAGACTCAGAGGGCCATAGACACGGGTTCACAGGTAGACGCCGTGTTTCTTAACTTCCGCAAGGCGTTCGATACAGTTCTCCAAAGTCGTTTAATGAACGAAGTAAGAGCGTATGGACTATCAGACCAATTGTGTGATTGGATTGAAGAGTTCCTATATAACAGAACGCAACATGTCGTTCTCTATGGAGAGAAGTCTTCCGAAGTAAGAGTGATTTCAGGTGTGCCGCAGGGGAGTGTCGTAGGACCGTTGCTATTCAGACTATACATAAATGACCTTGTCGATAACATCGGAAGTTTACTGAGGCTTTTTGCGAATGATGCTGTGGTATATCGAGAGGTTGTAACAATGGAAATTTGTACTGAAATGCAGGAGGATGTGCAGCGAACTGACGCATGGTGCAGGGAATGGCAATTGAATCTCAATGTAGACAAGAGTAGTGTGCTGCGAATACATAGAAAGAAAGATCCCTTGTCATTTAGCTACAATATAGCAGGTCAGCAACTGGAAGCAGTTAATTCCATAAAAACAAAGGAAGTAGGTTGAAGTACACTTGTTCGCTCACTGCTTGAATACTGCTCAGCAGTGTGGGATCCATACCAGATAGGGTCGATAGAAGAGATAGAGAAGATCCAACGGAGAGCAGCGCGCTTCATTACAGGATCATTTAGTAATCGTGAAAGCGTTACGGAGATGATAAACTCCAGTGGAAGACTCTGCAGGAGAGACGCTCAGTAGGTCGGTACGGGCTTTTGTTGAAGTTTCGACAACATACCTTCACCGAGGAGTCAAGCAGTATATCGCTGCCTCCTACGTATATCTCGCGAAGAGACCATGAGAATAAAATCAGAGAGATTAGAGCTCACACAGAGGCATAGCGACAATCCTTCTTTGCACGAACAGTACGAGACTGGAAGAGAAGGGAGAACCGATAGAGGTACTCAAGGTACCCTCCGCCACACACCGTCAGGTGGCTTGCGCAGTATGGATGAAGATGTAGATGTAGACAGTGTGTAGGAAGTCAAAAAGAATGGGGTACCATGGTCGAGCAACTTCTTATAAGATACACATTTCTGTAGTGAGTGCTAAGTGACGTTGGAGGTGGTGAGCAGAGCGATGCCACTGGGCAGCGGATGACTGCAAACGAGTGATTTGGAGTGGTGGGTCACTCTGAGGCAAGCCGATGGAAGGGTTTGGGTTTGGGGAACGTCTGCAGAACGTTTCCAGCCACCATGTGTAGTGCCAACACGGAGTAGTGAGGAGGTGGTATCACGTTATGGGGGTGTTTTTCGTGGTTATTGAACTTTTGAGAAAACGTTAAATGCAGAAGGATATGAAGACATTTCACAGCAATTTGTACTCCGTACACTAGACTAACAGTTTGGGGGCGATTATTGTTTGTATCAGCACGACAAAGCACCTTGTCTATGATCAATGCTTCGTGGACAGTAACATTTCTGAAGTGGACTGTACCGTCCAGACAACCAACCTGAACCCAATTTTGGGATGAGTCACCACATCGACTTCGCTCCAGACATCCGTATCCAACATCACTAACTGTTCTGGTTTCGGCTCTTCTTGCAAATTGTTTGCCATCCCTACACAGACATTCAGGCTTCTCACTGAAAGTGTCCCCAGCGTAGCTCAAGACGCCATAAAGGAGAAAGGTGGACTCACCCCATATTAATTTAATAAAAAGGCAATCAGATGCTATATTTCAGTTGTGACTTCAAAAATTATTACCGCATATTAATGTCCACTAATAGACGTCCGGATACTTATGATCAGGTAGCACTAGTTAACAAATTTAAACTTTTTTTCTGCATCTGGTTTGTAAATGGGTGGATTTACCGAATTTTGGGGTGCTGACCACACTGGTAAAATCATTTTTCTCTCTGACGTCACATTTCCTAGATACACAGCAGAATAAAAAATGGTTAATAGCGAAAATTGACACAATTAAGTCAAACGAAAGCACACATTTCGAACGTTTGAACTCAATATTATTTTGTATGTATATATGGGCATGATACCAATAAAAGTTCCAAATTAGTTCAGAAGATATTTTCACCTTTAATCGTCTTTGGTTTTTGAAAAATGCGACGACGGAACTCTTCTTTTGTTTGCCGTTTCATCACTCTCCGTAACAAGACTCCAGCAGTAGTCACCCATCATCAAAGGCGCCACCCATTATCAAAGGGTTCCAATGACCTTGGTAACTATGTTCCATGGTAAGAACGTCTTGGTGATGAAAGCGTTCACCATGCTCATCGCTTACGGTTCACAAATTTTCCGGGAAGAAATCAAGGTGAGAATGTAAAAAGTGAATTTTAAGCGAGATTCTACACCCCATGTCTTATAATTGTCCAACAATCATTCACAATGGTAACATAGTTTTTGTCTTTTCTGATGCCCAAAGAGCCTTCACAATTGCTATAAAAGAAGACCAAGCAGCTAATTGGGTATCTTTGAGTTTGGTATCAAAGGTTGGATCTTTCAGCAATTTCCTTATTTGTGCTCCAACAAATATACCCTCTTTCAGCTTTGCCTCACTGAATTTGGGAAAATTTTCTTTTAAGCGATTCAGGGCCTCACCTTCTTTATCCATAGCTTTTACAAAGTTCTTGATAAGACCCAACTTGATGTGAAGGGGCGGCAAAATGATTTTATCGGGCTCAGACAATGGAGTATTGTTCACATTTACGTTTGCTGGAACATATGACTTCCTTATAGGCCATTCCTTGACTGTATAGTGGTTCTTGGTGTCACGGGTGTCCCAAAGGCACAAAAAGCAGCAGAATTTCGTGAATCCAGCCTGTAAGCCAGTAAGGAGTGCAACTACTTTTAAATCACAGCAAAAGCTGCCATTCATGATCCTTATAATTGCTTGCCTCTAGCAGCAACGCCATGGTTTCATAAGTTTCTTTTATGTCTACTGGGTAAGCCAAAGGTACCGATGGAAATGCATTGCCATTATGCAGTAGTACTGCTTTCAAGCTGGTTTTACTGGAGTCAATAAATAGTAGTCACTCCTGTGGATTATGTTGTACACCTAGCTGCATCATCAGACCATTGACATCTCTATATTGTTGTTGTTGTTGTTGTCTTCAGTCCTGAGACTGGTTTGATGCAGCTCTCCATGCTACTCTATCCTGTGCAAGCTGCTTCATCTCCCAGTACCTACTGCAACCTACATCCTTCTGAATCTGCTTAGTGTACTCATCTCTCGGTCTCCCTCTACGATTTTTACCCTCCACGCTGCCCTCCAATGCTAAATTTGTGATCCCTTGATGCCTCAAAACATGTCCTACCAACCGATCCCTTCTTCTAGTCAATTTGTGCCACAAACTTCTCTTCTCCCCAATCCTATTCAATATCTCCTCATTAGTTACGTAATCTATCCACCTTATCTTCAGTATTTTTCTGTAGCACCACATTTCGAAAGCTTCTATTCTCTTCTTGTCCAAACTAGTTATCGTCCATGTTCCACTTCCATACGTGGCTACACTCCAAACTAATACTTTCAGAAACGACTTCCTGATACATAAATCTATATTCGATGTTAACAAATTTCTCTTCTTCAGAAACGCTTTCCTTGCCATTGCCAGTCTACATTTTATATCCTCTCTACTTCGACCATCATCAGTTATTTTACTTCCTAAATAGCAAAACTCCTTTACTACGTTAAGTGTCTCATTTCCTAATCTAATTCCCTCAGCATCACCCGATTTAATTTGACTACATTCCATTATCCTCGTTTTGCTTTTGTTAATGTTCATCTTATATCCTCCTTTCAAGACACTGTCCATTCCGTTCAACTGCTCTTCGAAGTCCTTTGCCGTCTCTGACAGAATTACAATGTCATCGGCGAACCTCAAAGTTTTTACTTCGTCTCCATGAATTTTAATACCTACTCCAAATGTTTCTTTTGTTTCCTTTACTGCTTGCTCAATATACAGATTGAATAACATCGGGGAGAGGCTACAACCCTGTCTCACTCTCTTCCCAACCACTGCTTCCCTTTCAAGCCCCTCGACTCTTATTACTGCCATCTGGTTTCTGTACAAATTATAAATAGCCTTTCGCTCCCTGTATTTTACCCCTGCCACCTTTAGAATTTGAAAAAGAGTATTCCAGTCAACATTGTCAAAAGCTTTCTCTAAGTCTACAAATGCTAGAAACGTAGGTTTGCCTTTTCTTAATCTTTCTTCTAAGATAAGTCGTAAGGTCAGTATTGCCTCACGTGTTCCAACATTTCGACGGAATCCAAACTGATCCTCCCCGAGGTCTGCATCTACCAGTTTTTCCATTCGTCTGTAAAGAATTCGCGTTAGTATTTTGCAGCCGGGGCTTATTAAACTGATAGTTCGGTAATTTTCACATCTGTCAGCACCTGCTTTCTTTGGGATTGGAATTATTATATTCTTCTTGAAGTCTGAGGGTATTTCGCCTGTCTCATACATCTTGCTCACCAGCTGGTAGAGTTTTGTCATGACTGGCTCTCCCAAGGCCGTCAGTAGTTCTAATGGAATGTTGTCTACTCCGGGGGCCTTGTTTCGACTCAGGTCTTTCAGTGCTCTGTCAAACTCTTCACGCAGTATCGTATCTCCCATTTCGTCTTCATCTACATCCTCTTCTATTTCCATAATATTGTCCTCAAGTACATCGCCCTTGTATAAACCTTCTATATACTCCTTCCACCTTTCTGCCTTCCCTTCTTTGCTTAGAACTGGGCTGCCATCTGAGCTCTTGATATTCATACACGTGGTTCTCTTCTCTCCAAAGGTCTCTTTAATTTTCCTGTAGGCAGTATCTATCTTACCCCTAGTGAGATAAGCTTCTACATCCTTACATTTGTCCTCTAGCCATCCCTGTTTAGCCATTTTGCACTTCCTGTCGATCTCATTTTTGAGATGTTTGTATTCCTTTTTGCCTGCTTCATTTACTGCATTTTTATATTTTCTCCTTTCATCAATTAAATTCAATATTTCTTCTGTTACCCAAGGATTTCTAGCAGCCCTCGTCTTTGTACCTACTTTATCCTCTGCTGCCTTCACTACTACATCCCTCAGAGCTACCCATTCTTCTTCTACTGTATTTCTTTCCCCTATTCCTGTCAATTGTTCCCTTATGCTCTCTCTGAAACTCTCTACAACCTCTGGTTCTTTCAGTTTATCCAGGTCCCATCTCCTTAATTTCCCACATTTTTGCAGTTTCTTCAGTTTTACTCTACAGGTCATAACCAATAGGTTGTGGTCAGAGTCCACATCTGCCCCTGGAAATGTCTTACAACTTAAAACCTGGTTCCTAAATCTCTGTCTTACCATTATATAATCTATCTGATACCTTTTAGTATCTCTAGGGTTCTTCCACGTATACAACCTTCTTTCATGGTTCTTAAACCAAGTGTTAGCTATGATTAAGTTGTGCTCTGTGCAAAATTCTACTAGGCGGCTTCCTCTTTCATTTCTTAGCCCCAATCCATATTCACCTACTATGTTTCCTTCTCTCCCTTTTCCTACACTCGAATTCCAGTCACCCATTACTATTAAATTTTCGTCTCCCTTCACTATCTGAATGATTTCTTTTATTTCATCGTACATTTCTTCAATTTCTTCATCATCTGCAGAGCTAGTTGGCATATAAACTTGTACTACTGTAGTAGGTGTGGGCTTCGTATCTATCTTGGCCACAATAATGTGTTCACTATGCTGTTTGTAGTAGCTTACCTGCATTCCTATTTTCCTATTCATTATTAAACCTACTCCTGCATTACCCCTATTTGATTTTGTGTTTATAACCCTGTAGTCACCTGACCAGAAGTCTTGTTCCTCCTGCCACCGAACTTCACTAATTCCCACTATATCTAACTTTAACCTATCCATTTCCCTTTTTAAATTTTCTAACCTACCTGCCCGATTAAGGGATCTGACATTCCACGCTCCGATCCGTAGAACGCCAGTTTTCTTTCTCCTGACACTGAATTCTGCATATCGAAATATTGAGCGAAGAAAGCACCTATTGATCTTAAACAGGAAATTATGGTCCCTGGAGCTATAATGTTCCGTTGTTGCAGTCTCGACCCCAAGAGTTCAGCTTCCCGTTTCGAAAGTTTCAGATCGCGAACCAAATCGTACAACTCTTTTTGATTAAAGAGCTGAGGCGAAGTGTCATGGTATTGAGGGCAGTACTCTTCATGTTCAATACTTTCTGATTCACTTGACATGGTGTCTGATTCCGTGGATTTCGAGTTACAGAAAGGAACAAACAACACCTCATCATGGGGCACATGCAAATGCACTGAAGGTACAATTGGATACTTTATTTTATGTCTATTTTTGTTGAATGTCCCGAAATATTTGTAAGACAGGAGTAACAGTCTGAATAATGGTCATTAGGTTTAGACCACACCACCAGAACAGCGAATGGCATGGCTCGGCGTTTTCCTTTCAACCACTTGGTTAAGGTTGTAGTACAGGTTATGCGTAGATCTTCTAGCTCTCCTCTGCAAATTGAATACAATTAAACATCAGAACAGAAGAACAGAAAAAAGCGAAATACTGAATACCACAAATAAAAAACCTTTAAAAAACTCAAAATGCTAGAACATTTTGTAAGGTATATTAGGATTATACACACCAAAATACATACTAGTTGATGTATCACATCCCAGATGCAAAATGGCTGTTGACTAGTGCACTGTACGGCTATGCGGATATCACTGGTTTGCGTATAGGCCGCCACGAAGTTGCAGTGTACACAGCTGGTACGTACTTTATTTACTCACCACTACGCCTCCCGTGGCATTGTGAAACAGATATCCTCCGTATTTCCTTTGCTACCTGGTATGACCCACGCGCTTGTTGGCTTGCACTTGGCTATTTCTCGCTCTTGTGAGCGAGCAGACGCACGCTGAGCACGCTGAGTGAAGCCGACCGACTACGCTGATGTGTCACCTCTTTCAAATCCCTGTCTCTCAACTGAAAAACTAGGAGCCTCTCCTCTCAGTAATTGGCTCCTGCTACTAAGACATTTGTGTACAAAATTACCGTTTCACTTTCGAATGTATTTTCTGTAGACAGAGACGAAACAATAATTTTATACACGGACTATGGCCTCTTGGCCTGAAAGTTTTAAGCAGTTTGTGAGCTTGCTTGAGCCGTTCCAGAACTATGCCGGAAACACATACACACACATGTTCGCTGACGCTTACCTGCGACGATAAGCGACGACGATATTTTTGAGCTAGCGGAGTATACTAACTACCTGTGCTACCCAAAGAAATTGATAGAACGATTTACAGCACTGGAACCTTAAGAATGGTTGTCTCAAAGCGGAGAAAGATATTTAAGTAGTGAATCACGACCTAAAAGTTAACTGAGCCTATCCCTTTCCTTACGGAGCAGATGAATGGATTATAGGCAACACGCAAGACATATACATGCCGCAGAGAGCCTACACCCTTCTGCCGCTCATGGGCATAACCAATACAAAAGGACACCCGTCGTGGCAGGGAAGCGTCAGGGAACATAGGAAACATTTTGTGTCTGAATCTGAATCCTGTTGCTCCAGATGACGCATCACCTCTAGACGTTTTATACAACGATTTTGAACCCAAAAAGACAGCGCAGGCTGTCCTTCTTCTATTAAATAAATCGCGACATCTAAGCTGTGATGTTACAAATAAGGGAAAAGATCTTGCGTTTATCTCTTCAAAGCTTTAAGCCTAGTTCAATTCACATATCGAATGTAAATAGCTAATCTTCTTAGGAATCACTTTTGAACGGGATCTATTTGTACTGGCAGTATAATGAAATTCACTTAAGAGGGTAGACCAGGGTATAATTTTTTTTAGCCTAATGTTTTTATTGGCTTAAATGTTTCTCAGAGAGTCTGTTCTTAAGTTTCATTCATGTTAAGTATGCCATAAATGTTAAAATATGTGAAAACCACGATTCGCCAGATGGGGGTATGGCGCAGCCGAGCGTTCGAATGCAACCCATATAATACTACAATAGTTACCATCGGAATAGGGATCCTGTTACTTTCGGATAGTATCACAGAGGACATTAATATCAACTAAAATACTGTTATCAACAAGATTCCTCTTCGTAACATGATTCGTTTATGTTAAACAGTCTGAAAACACATCTTTGTCCCGCGTTTGCTTCACATCTCATCTCAACTGTTTTTTATGCGAAATAAAACGCGACTGCTTGAAAATGACAAATGTATTTGTACGGATAGAAAATGTTCAAAAATTAATCCCAGTCGTGCAAAAAACGCTTCGATTGGTAAGCAGAAGCCAAGTAATCGATATAATTTTGTCAAATTGAGAGTGTTTCGACATCCGCGGGAAAAAGGCCAACTTGCCGATTACAGATTTGTTCAATTTCAGTGTTAAAGAAAACAAATTGAAACTTTAAACGCTTATCTTCTCAAAACATTTTCAATTTGGCAGGAGCTATAACTATGACATATACATGCAATTGCATTATACCTTTTTGTAACTTGTAAGTCGGCGTTTCTTGTACTGCACTACATAGGATTTTTGTGGTACAGTTTAAATTCGATTTTTGGTGCAAGTTTTTATAACTACGTTTTTGGAGAAAAAATTGACTTTAATTTCAGAGTGCAGCCATTTTCTTTAAATATTCCTGCGTCCTACGGTAGAAAATATCAATATGAAAGCAGGTTCCGAAATTTGGTAGTCGAGTCGGTATAAGAAGATTCCTCGCAGCTAGGATCACTGTTATCACCTTTCAGCTTCGTAGCGCTAACGGCCTCGAGAGAAAAGAATAGTCATCTATATAGCTGTTACAACACGGTTGCGTTGCCAAAGGGGCGTTTACAAAATAGCCTTCCGTGACTGGTTTATGTAGGCGCGCGTAGCTGCAGCGCCAAGCCCACTGAAACTGTCGGGGATCAATTTACACCAACTCGACTATAAGTTGGAAATTGTGGCGTTGAAAACTCCCACAAACCAGCCTCTAACTCCGCAAAGGCCTTCCGTCGATGTCCTGTAGACTCCTCTGGATGCAAGTTTTTTACTTAAAAATAGATAATACAATCTTGAGGGTGTACAAAGAAGTCTACAGTAAGTTTCGTAATTTGTTTGATATTTTAATGAAAAAAATCATGAATACTGTTCTAAAATCGAGCGTCACTCTGGTCTTCCCCCTTAAGGGCAAACCTTAAGTCGTATGGCAGTCACGTGACACTGGAAGCAATGATTACCGGCCATAAAAATTCTGCTCCGCGCATATGGACGTTAACTCCGAAGATATTTTTGTTGTTTGAGATGAACAGTGTACCTTGTTTGCTGGATTCCACGAGGTAACAAAAGACTGAGACGAGTACATAGAAAAATCTAGAAGACGCCCTGAACCAACAGTGGGCGTCAGATGGCCGGTGCTGCTGCTGATGAACAGGGTGAAGTGGTTGAAACTCTCTCTATAGGATGGCGTTGCCTGTTGCAACAACGTATCAGTGCCTCGTCCAAATGTAATGTTTTTACTACGCATTTTTAGAAAAGTTCTGTAGAGTGATATGTCGTATAATCACTGACAGCTAATCTTCGGCTGGCGTTTACACCACTTGACAGCGTGCGAATGAGATTTTCTGCTCGCCATATGCATTCCTGCCACGCCCGCGTCGGCAGATAAAAATTTAGTTCGGCATAGCTTTATGATGCTGCGTACCTGAGTGCCACGCAGCTGATTCGAGACAATTACCTTTATCTTGTTTGTGCCGGAGCGCGATAGGACACAACAATAACAGCTACCTACGGAAGTAGTGATGTGTCATGAGTGTAAGCTATGGCCAGCTGGTGATGTCACGAAATTTGCGACATAACACAATTCTAAAGCCGAAAAACTTAGGTCAGAACGATGCAATAATCACTGTGTGTGGTATTGTAAATTAATTTTGTGTGAGACATAAAAACGGAAACCACATTGACTTTAAACTGTAACATCGCGAAGGCAGCACGCAACGAACGTCAAACTGTCTTTATGTGTATTATATACTTGGATATGCAAATGATTAACATTTCAGCGCAGCTACACAAGGTAGATGAGGGTAAAAGGAAAGATTACAAAGATCCAGAGATCGAATTTGAATGTTGCTTGTTTTTGAGAAGAAATAGTTATGCCCCATACAGGAATGATTACCATCTACCAGCACGCTACCTATCGAGACTGCGATTTACCACTCCGTGATTTCGCTCCTCGCATTGCTCGGGTCCAGCCACTACTATGCGAATATGAGGTCGATAGGTTCAGGAGGCCATGTTCAAAGCTATGCAGGATCTCAGAGATTCTATTAGGCTAGTGCCAGAGGGGGCAGCCGTGCAGGATTGTACAGCCACACAGGAAATGGTCACGGTCGCACCAAAACAATTGTCTACGGACAATCTAAACTTATAGTGGTACATCACTGACTAATCAGCACGGCGGTAACTGGAAAACTTAATGCTGAAAAGGTAACTGGAATGTTTGATCTGGTGAAACTCGTTATAATGACTGGTTCTATCTAGCTCCACGGCCATTTACAGATCAGGCCCGTACAAAATCACTCTCTTCTTTGGGGTGTAGACCACCAATGAGGAGCACTCTTTACCAGTCAGTGCTCACAGGGACGGATGTGGACCTTGTGCCACCTAGCTGATCACTCAGCATTGGTGTCTGTACATTGGGCAAATGTAATCTGTAACCCGTAGAATATTTCAATTGGCCAGACCTACCCAAAAATGGTTCAAATGGCTCTGAGCACTATGGGACTTAACATCTTAGGCCATCAGTCCCCTAGAACTTAGAACTACTTAAACTTAACTAACCTAAGGACACCACACACATCCATGCCCGAGGTAGTATTCGAACCTGCGACCGTAGCGGTCGCGCGGTTCCAGACTGAAGTGCCTAGAACCGCTCGGCTACATCGGCCGGCGCGAGTTGTGTGCTGCAGAAACATTTTTATGAAAAGTGAGAAGATACCACCTTGCATTGCACATCGCAAGTACGGTAAATTAATCTTGTTTGTTTGACAGTTTCATCGTTTTCTTAATAGCGACAAGTTGCAGAACACACGACCGTTCCTTGCGCACAGGTAGGTTAATCAATTTAACTACTAGGGGAATGATGACCTCAGATGTTAAGTCGCATAGTCCTCAGAGCCATTTGATGCCATTTGAACTTAATTACCATGAAGGTTCAGGTCCATTGTAAGGCACAATGATTGTCATACAGCTATTTTTGAAATAATATAATAGTTGGGTGGGTTGGGTGGTTTGGGGAAGGAGACCAGACAGCGAGGTTATCGGTCTCATCGGATTAGGGGAGGATGGGGAAGGAAGTCGGCCGTGCCCTTTCAAACGAACCAACCTGGCATTTGCCTGGAGCGATTTAGGGAAATCACGGAAAACCTAAATCAGGATGGCCGGACGCGGGATTGAACCGACGTCCTCCCGAATGCGAGTCCAGTGTCTAACCACTGTGGCACCTCGCTTGGTAATATAGTAGTTCAGAGGCTTAATACCAGTAGAAGATCTCAGTAAAGTGCAACTAGTGAGTTTTCAATCAGTTTAATCATAAACTCAGATGCGTAAAATTTTATGTTCATTTGTTGTGTAATTAAATTAACAGTTCTGGTACAGTCATTGTTTGCAAGACTAAATATAAAGATTAACAATATTCAGGCACAACATTTCAATATGAATAATTTGTTTTGCAGTCAAATAGCATATGTAAATTTCATTGAAAACAGGTTACTCTCTCGCAGGCGAATTGTTTGATGTTGATGTCCTGCTAGTCTGGATTTCGCTTCGAGTAGCGTGAGGTGGACGTATTCCCGATCAAAAATTTAATCACAGTTCTGTTACCCTGCAATGAGACTTACGTATTTCTATATCAGAGTAAGTTTTATACCAATTTTTCAGGTACCAACCAGATACATGCAAACACGAGTTTAAGTAGTAATGTTACATGTTACTTTCAAAATGACCAGTGGGAATACGAGCACGATGTTTGGCGATAGCGGTCTTATTGGCTTGAAGGTGGCGAGTGTGGCGTTGATGTTTTACAGTGCGACCCTGCACAGTGGACGTAGTTTTCCCTATATAAGATTTACCGCATCCGCACGGAATCGTGTAAACACCTGTCTTGCGCAACCCTATGTCGTCTTTGACAGAGCTCAAAAGCCGAGCTCAGAGACGAGATTCTGGACGGAGGACGAAAGATTACTTTTAACTTTATATCTTCTTAATAGTCTGTCTAGTTTCGCTGAAATACTGCAAATACATGATAGACAAGCAATCTTTTTGAAGGCCTCAAATTCCTCTTTGTTCTGACGTTCGTACGTCTGTAGCTCGACCTGTGCTTTTCGAGCTCCATCGTCAATGAATCAGTGGAAACGAGAATATGAGAATCCCTTATCAATAGAGACCCTGCACGAGACCCTATCACAGAAAAACTTCGTTCTCTGTGTAATCGCCGCCCTCCTGCTAGTTTATCTTTTTTGACCACGGAGGACGTGCGGCAATGAACACAGACTTGAAGCAGAACGGCATGCGCAGCGCCAGTTGAAAATACCGGGCTTGTGCCGCCGGGGTCTTAAATAAGTGAGCTCAGGGCATTTTCTGTGCTTATCTGAGGAGGGGCAGAAGACTCTGCACGGAAATATCGTGGTAGGAAGCTTTTGCATCCGGCAGTTATCCCGAAATACTGTGGAACAGGTGCTATCGTGTTTGGACGTGCCCTAGACCGCACCCTGAATAAAGCTGCCCGTTTTTTGGGTGTACCAACGCACACTGTCCAACAGTTCCACAAAAAATGATATCCCACTCGCAGCCATGTAACACGGCGTGAAAACAGTGGTCGACAGAGACCAGAGACGAGCGTTAAAGACAACACCTTTCTAACCCGACACGAATTTCTGCTGTCAGTGAATGTGGGTCCGCCTCAAAAAGTATCAGACAGAACTGCATTCAGTGGACATATGATTTCGGGAACCTCGCAAAAGGCCATTGATCATTGTGACACATACGAGGGGCGTTCAGTAACAAATGCAACAATTTTTTTTCTGAAAGTTGGTTGGTTTCATTCAGGACTGCAGTACAGCATGTTGTTGTTGTTGTCTTCAGCCCTGAGACTGGTTTGATGCAGCTCTCCATGCTACTCTATCCTGTGCAAGCTTCTTCATCTCCCAGTACCTACTGCAACCTACATCCTTCTGAATATGCTTAGTGTATTCATCTCTTGGTCTCCCTCTACGATTTTTAACCCTCCACGCTGCCCTCCAATGCTAAATTTGTGATCCCTTGATGCCTCAAAACATGTCCTACTAACCGATCCCTTCTTCTAGTCAAACTGTGCCACAAACTTCTCTTCTCCCCAATCCTATTTAATACCTCCTCATTAGTTACGTGATCTATCCACCTTATATTCAGCATTCTTCTGTAGCACCACATTTCGAAAGCTTCTATTCTCTTCTTGTCCAAACTAGTTATCGTCCATGTTTCACTTCCATACGTGGCTACACTCCAAAAAAATACTTTGAGAAACGACTTCCTGATACGTAAATCTATATTCGATGTTAACAAATTTCTCTTCTTCAGAAACGCTTTCCTGGGCATTGCCTGTCTACATTTTATATCCTCTCTACTTCGACCATCATCAGCTATTTTACTTCCTAAATAGCAAAACTCCTTTACTACTTTAAGTGTCTCATTTCCTAATCTAATTCCCTCAGCATCACTCGATTTAATTTGACTACATTCCATTATCCTCGTTTTGCTTTTGTTGATGTTCATCTTATATCCTCCTTTCAAGACACTGTCCATTCCGTTCAACTGCTCTTCCAAGTCCTTTGCCGTCTCTGACAGAATTACAATGTCATCGGCGAACCTCAAAGTTTTTACTTCGTCTCCATGAATTTTAATACCTACTCCAAATTTTTCTTTTGTTTCCTTTACTGCTTGCTCAATATACAGATTGAATAACATCGGGGAGAGGCTACAACCCTGTCTCACTCCTTTCCCAACCACTGCTTCCCTTTCATGCCCCTCGACTCTTATTACTGCCATCTGGTTTCTGTACAAATTGTAAATAGCCTTTCGCTCCCTGTATTTTACTCCTGCCACCTATAGAACTTGAAAGAGCGTATTCCAGTCAACATTGTCAAAAGCTTTCTCTAAGTCAACAAATGCTATAAACGTAGGTTTGCCTTTCCTTAATTTTCCTTCTAAGATAAGTCGTAAGGTCAGTATTGCCTCACGTGTTCCAACATTTCTACGGAATCCAAACTGATCTTCCCCGAGGTCCGCTTCTACTAGTTTTTCCATTCGTCTGTAAAGAATTCGCGTTAGCTTTTTGCAGCTGTGACTTATTAATCTGATAGTTCGGTAATTTTCACATCTGTCAGCACCTGCTTTCTTTGGGATTGGAATTATTATATTCTTCTTGAAGTCTGAGGGTATTTCGCCTGTCTCATACATCTTGCTTACCAGCTGGTAGAGTTTTGTCATGACTGGCTCTCCCAAGGCCGTCAGTAGTTCTAATGGAATGTTGTCTACTCCGGGCGCCTTGTTTCGACTCAGGTCACACCATATCATTCCCCATTTTTCTGGTTGCAAAACTGTATTTTTCAACATAATCTCCGTTCAATGCGAAGGCCGTAGCCATCTTACTTGGAAGACCTGTATGTTCGCATGATACCGCTCCGCTGGTCGACGTCGGAGGAAACGTAATGCGGCATCAATGACCTCCTCATCGTCCTCGTTCTCTTTCGACCGCGGACAGCATCCTTCATTGGGCCAAACAGGTAGTTCTTCGTTGTTCTTTGTCTTCCGTTAGGCGGCTAGGAAGCCATCGGGCACAAACCTTTGAGTACCCCAGCTGGTGGACGAGTGTGTAAGCACTACCAATAGAGACGTCTAGCTGATCTGCGAGGTGTGTGACTGTGATCCGTCGATCACTTCGAATGAGAGTGTCTGCGGTTCCAGCATTGGAGGAGTCACAGTTATGTAATACTGACCCTACGACTTATCTTAGAGAATAGATTAAGGAAAGGCAAGCCTACGTTTCTAGCATTTATTGACTTAGAGAAAGCTTTCGACAATGTTGATTGGAATACTCTCTTTCATACTCTGAAGGTGGCAGGGGTAAAATACAGGGAGCGAAAGGCTATTTACGATTTCTACAGAAACCAGATGGCTGTTATAAGAGTCGAGGAGCATGAAAGGGAAGCAGTGGTCTGGAAGGGAATGAGACAGGGTTGTAGCCTATCCCCGGTGTTATTCAATCTGGAAAGGAGACAAAAGAAAAATTTGGAGTAGGAATTATAAAAACTTTGAAGTTCGCCGATGACATTCTAATTCTGTAAGAGACAGCAAAGGACCTGGAAGAGCAGCTGAACGGAATGGACAGTGTCTTGAAAGGAGGATATACGATGAACATCAACAAACGGAAAATGATGATAATGAAATGTAATCAAATTAAATCGGGTGATGCTGCGGGAATTAGATTAGGAAATGAGACACTTAAAGTAGTAAATGAATTTTATATTTGGGGAGCAAAATCACGATGGTCGAAGTAGAGAGAACATACAGGGTGTTTCAAAAAGACCGGTATATTTGAAACGGCAATAAAAACTAAACGAGCAGCGATAGAAATACACCGTTTGTTGCAATGTGCTTGGGACAATAGTACATTTTTCAGGCGGACACTTTCGAAATTGCAGTAGTAACAATTTTCAACAACAGATGGCGCTGCAAGTGATGTGAAAGATATAGAAGACAACGCAGTCTGTGGGTGCGCCATTCTGTATGTCGTCTTTCTGCTGTAAGCGTGTGCTGTTCACAACGTGCAGGTGTGCTGTGGACAACATGGTTTATTCCTTAGAACAGAGGTTTTTTCTGGTGGTGGAATTCCACCGCCTAGAACACAGTGTTGTTGCAACAAGACGAAGTTTTCAACGGAGGTTTAATGTAACCAAAGGACCGAAAAGCGATACAATAAAGGATCTGTTTGAAAAATTTCAATGGACTGGGAACGTGACGGATGAACGTGCTGGAAAGGTAGGGCGACCGCGTACGTCAACCACAGAGGGCAACGCGCAGCTAGTGCAACAGGTGATCCAACAGCGGCCTCGGGTTTCCGTTCGCCGTGTTGCAGCTGCGGTCCAAATGACGCCAACGTCCACGTATCGTCTCATGCGCCAGAGTTTACACCTCTATCCATACAAAATTCAAACGCGGCAACCCCTCAGTGCCGCTACCATTGCTGCACAAGAGACATTCGCTAACGATATAGTGCACAGGATTGATGACGGCGATATGCATGTGGGCAGCATTTGGTTTACTGACGAAGCTTATTTTTACCTGTACGGCTTCGTCAATAAACAGAACTGGCGCATATGGGGAACCAAAAAGCCCCATGTTGCAGTCTCATCGTCCCTGCATCCTCAAAACGTACTGGTCTGGGCCGCCATTTCTTCCAAAGGAATCATTGGCCCATTTTTCAGATCCGAAACGATTACTGCATCACGCTATCTGGACATTCTTCGTGAATTTGTGGCGGTACAAACTGCCTTAGATGACACTGCGAACACCTCGTGGCTTATGCAAGATGGTGCCCGGCCACATCGCACGGCCGACGTCTTTAATTTCCTGAATGAATATTTCGATGATCGTGTGATTGCTTTGGGCTATCCGAAACATACAGGAGGCGGCGTGGATTGGCCTCCCTATTCGCCAGACATGAACCCCCGTGACTTCTTTTTGTGGGGACACTTGAAAGACCAGGTGTACCGCCAGAATCCAGAAACATTGAACAGCTGAAGCAGTACATCTCATCTGCATGTGAACCCATTCCGCCAGATACGTTGTCAAAGGTTTCGGGTAATTTCATTCAGAAACTACGCCATATTATTGCTACGCATGGTGGATTTGTGGAAAATATCGTACTATAGAGTTTCCCAGACCGCAGCGCCATCTATTGTTGACAATTGTAACTACTGTCATTTCGAAAGTTTGTCCGCCTGAAAATGTACTGTTGTCCCAAGCATATTGCAACAAACGGTATATTTCTATCGCTGCTCGTTTAATTTTTATTGCCGTTTCAAATACACCGGTCATTTTTGAAATACCTTGTATAATGTAGACTGGCAATGGCAAGGAAAGCGTTTCTGAAGAAGAGACATTTAACATCGAGAATATATTTAAGCGTCAGCGTTTCTCAAAGTATTTGTATGGAGTGTAGCCATGTATGGAAGTTCAAAAGGTTCAAATGGCTCTGAGCACTATGGGACTAAACATCGGAGGTCATCAATCCCCTAGAACTTAGAACTACTTAAACCTAACTAACCTAAGGACATCACACACATCCATGCCCGAGGCAGGATCCGAACCTGCGACCGTAGCAGTCTCGCGGTTTCATACTGAAACGCCTGGAACCGCTCGGCCACACCGGCCGGCTGTATGGAAGTGAAACGTGGACGATAAATAATTTAGACAAGAAGAGAATAGAAGCTTTCGAAATGTGGTGCTACAGAAGAATGCTGAAGATTAGATGGGTATATCACATTGACTAGAATTGGGAAGAAGAGGAGTTTGTGGCACAAGCTTGACTAAAAGAAGGGATCGGTTGGTAGACACGTTCTGAGGCATCAAGGGATCGCCAATTTACTACTGAAGGGCAGCGTGGAGGGTAAGAATCGTAGAGGGAGACCAAGAGATGAATACACTGAACAGATTCAGAAGGATGTAGGCTGCAGTAGGTACTGGGAGATGAAGAAGCTTGCACAGGATAGAGTAGCATGGAGAGCAGCATCAAACCAGTCTCTGGACTGAAGACCACAACAACAACAACAACAACAACAACAACAACAAGCCATTCGGCACCGGGAGATTGGACAGGTTTGCACGATCTTGTAGCGATGATGACAGACGCCTCGCCCAACGACTCACCGTGCTTTTGTTCACTGTCAGGTCTCCGTAGACATAGTGCAAGCGCCTGTGAATAATTGCGATGCTTTGGTTTTCCTGCGAAAGAAATTCAGTGACATATCTCTGCTTGGAACCCACCTCCGTTACAGACGCAAATTTGAATGCTATGTATAGTGTGCCATTTATCGGAACATAAAAATATGGGGGCTGAAGCGGGAATATTCCATGACGTCCCACAACACACTCCTCATTTTTTAACTGAAATTACCCGAGAAAAAATATGCAGCATTAAATATCAAACGCCCTTTGTAAAGCTCAATGTCTTCAATGGGCCAAACGACACAAAAGCTTGATAGTAACTGGCCAGAGACGTTAGTGTAGTCAAATGAGTCGCTATTTTATCCTTTTTCAAATGATTCAAGGCGCCGAGTGCACTGACGGCCCAATGAGGCATTTAATCTGCAGTGTGTGGACAGTGTAATTGAAGGTGGATAATGAGACGTTTCAGGTGTGCGTTTCTTGCCGTGATTTGGGCCGACTCATTCAGGATTCCGTGTGTTTGTTTCAACGTTCTAAGTGACCAAAAGTTGACCTGTGTCGTACACCTTTATGATGAGTATGCTGTGAATACTTCCTTCTTCCAAGACGACAATAGCCTTGTTCGTGCCGCTCCTGATTTGCCACCCAGGAGGAGAACACGGCAAGTGCCACAACCTGATTTCTCAGAAATGTCGGTCAGTGAAAGAGAGGTCAAAATAAGAGAACACGTGTTACGTCTTACACTTACATTCTGAAAAAACGATGGTCAAAGTTTTCGAGATACTTGATGCGCATTTTAGCGCTCAACAATCTCAACCGAAGTGGTGACACAGTGGCCATCGTCACGCCTCGTGTTCGAAACCCGATTATCATTTTATTTGATTTCATTTTGATTTATTTTTTTCATGGATCTATCCATGTCCGCAAAAGGTTACAATACGAATGCTTTTTATCAAATTAGGGAATATAAGAGCGTTTGTAAAATAACAACTGTAATTCACAGCAAGTGTCAAACGTTTAATGCATAATATAAGTGTTAATAGTTTTTTCAGGAGTTAAAATCTTGTTAAATTGTCATATCCTTGTATTTCGTTCTTATATAAGATATTATATAAATTCCTGTGTTTTATTGTTTATAGGAAGATTTGGTGTATTTCCTAGGATGATACCGATCGTAGAAACAGTCGGACCATAGAAATTCCGGACACCACGTGCATCATGCGAAGTAAGTTTGCGACACTGACATTTCTTCGTATGAATCTTATTCGGGAAAGAAACACCGTCAACACTGCTTAAGATTTCAGGCATTCGCAAAAATTTCCCTTGAACTACACATAACGGGTCGCTTTACCGGAAACTGGCGCTTGCAGTTGATTATGAATCAAGGTACACCACAGGAATTACACCGAAAATAATTTCAATTATTTTTTCATTAATTAATTAATTTCTTTAATTCAGTCAGCAGACAATTTGTAGAACAATGAGGTCAACATTATTTCATTATACACTGAAAATCGTTTGTGCTGCAATCTTCTGTGGACATAGGTAGATAAATGAATAACAGAAATAAAGATAATAATCGTGTTTTGAACTCGGGAAGCAAAGTGTGAAACCGTAACTCTAGCCATTGTGTCACTGCTTCAGTTGAAAAACTTATTCGCTAAATGGCACATAAAGGACCTCGAAAACATTGACCATCGTTTTCTCACCGACAGCCAAATATCTTCGGATGAGTCGAGAGATGCGTTCGTTTATTTTGATTCCTCTTGGACTGAGCTAAGTTTCTAGGAAATCGGTTTATGGCACTTGATGTATTCTCCCCGTCAGGCACCCTTCTCAACTCTGCTGGTTTGCCAAATCACCCGAACATAATCGCATAGCAAATGCGAGAGACTGTTAGTGAATGAATCACAGCGATCAGCTTCTCTGAAATTTGGTAGTTCTGTGATACCTAATTATCAATGAGAGGTTTCGGCTGCATGTAGCATACCTGAAGAGCCTTGTGGACTCCTTTCCTTAGCGAACTGAGTCATCATAAAGCCTAGAGGCTGTGCTGCTCGGTAAGAGCGTGGTGTGAGTGGGGGGCGACTAAATTTTTTGCCCGGTGTGCTTACCTGGCCTCAACGCAACTGTCTTCAATACTCTCTTGAAAATCATTGCTCGGTGTTAAATACTCGTACGTGTTGTATGGGGTCTGAGTTCTGGCCCTAGACGGCCCAGTCGGGACCAGACGACCGCCATGTCATCCTCTGCAAAAGGTTAGCATCAATGGGTACAAATTAGCTGCACATGTAAGTAGAGATAATATGATGAGAGGAGGAGTTGCCATATATGTCAAAAGCTTCCACAGTGCAAAAAATTTAGAAACTAAAAAATTTTGTGTAGAGCAACATATGGAAGCATGTGCCACTGAACTTAAACTAAAGGATGGCACTTTCATAATTGTAACAGTGTATAGGTCCCCCTCAGGGAATTTCCAGCTATTTCTGGAAAACTTGGATGCTTTGTTGTGCTATCTGTCAGACAGGGGGAAGCAAATTATCATTTGTGGGGATTTCAATGTTGATTCCCTGAAAGAGTGTAATAGGAAGAATGACCTTTTAGTATTACTCAGTTCTTTCAATTTGAGCTCCGTCATTGATTTTCCTACTCAGATAACAAAGAACAGCAGTACATTGATAGATAACTTTTTTATAGACCAAGATAAGTTTAGGGACATAAATGCTTATCCTGTTGAGAATGGTCTTTCAGATCATAGTGCACAGCTTGTTACAGTACATGACATAGCTCCTTGCAGTACAATAAATCAGACTTTCAAAGCAGTGCGTTCAAATAACAATATAAATATTGCAAACTTTAGGGAAAGCCTACAGTAGCTAGACTGGGATGAAGTGTATAAGGAACCCGATGCAAACTTGAAATATAACTTATTTCACAATACATTTTTAAGGGTATTTGAAAATTGTTTTCCCAAGAAAATAGTTAAACATAATTCCAAGAAAACATATAAAAAACCTTGGCTAACTAAAGGAATAAGAATATCTTGCAACCGCAAAAGAGAACTGTATCTAACAGCAAGATGGAGTACTGACCCCGAAATTGTTCAATATTATAAAAACTATTGTGCGGTACTAAGAAAAGTTATTAAAAAGTCCAGAAGCATGTGTATCATGTCTGAGATCAGTAACTCTGATAATAAAATTAAAGCAATTTGGAATATTATTGAAAGGGAAACAGGGCAACCAAGAGCACAGGAAGACTTTAGTGCAATAAAATTGAATGACAAGTGCACTAACAAACAATCAGAAATTGAAAATATTTTGAATAATCATTTTTTAAATGTTGTGGAGAAAATAGGATCTAGATCTTCACTAGAAGAGGCAAGGCTATTAATAGAAGAGGCCATACCTGCACAGTTTGAAACAGCTGTAATTCCACCAACCTTTCCCTCTGAAATCAGTAAAATAATAAACTCACTGAAAAGTAAAAGCTCTTACGGAATTGATGGCATTTCCAGCAAAGTACTTAAAGCTTGTTCCCCACAGATAAGTAGAATTCTCAGCCACGTATGTAATAGCTCTTTGGAGCAGGGTGTTTTCCCTGATAGACTAAAATATGCCATTGTAAAACCATTGCATAAAAAGGGGGATATGTCGGATGTCAACAACTACCGCCCAATCTCTCTTCTGACAGCTCTATCAAAAATTTTTGAGAAAGTAATGTATTCAAGAGTAGCCTCCCATATTTGTAAAAATAAAGTACTAACAAAATGTCAGTTTGGTTTTCAGAAAGGCTTTTCAACAGAAAATGCTATATATGCTTTCACTGATCAAATATTAAATGCTCTGAATAACCGGACATCACCCATTGGTATTTTTTGTGATCTCTCAAAGGCCTTTGATTGTGTAAATCATGGAATTCTTTTAGATAAGCTAAATCATTATGGTTTGAGTGGGGCAGTGCACAAATGGTTTAATTCATACTTAACTGGAAGAATGCAGAAAGTTGAAATAAGTGGTTCGTGTAATGTTAAAACAGCTGATTCCTCAAACTGGGGTGCTATCAAGCACGGGGTCCCACAGGGTTCGGTCTTAGGTCCTTTACTGTTCTTGATATACATTAATGACTTACCATTCCACATTGATGAAGATGCAAAGTTAGTTCTTTTTGCTGATGATACAAGTATAGTAATAACATCCAAAAGCCAAGAACTAAGTGATGTAATTGTAAATGATGTTTTTCACAAAATTATTAAGTGGTTCTCAGCAAACGGACTCTCTTTAAATTTTGATAAAACACAGTATATACAGTTCCGTACAGTAAATGGCACAACTCCAGTAATAAATATAGAATTTGAACAGAAGTCTGTAGCTAAGGTAGAATTTTCAAAATTTTTAGGTGTGTCCATTGATGAGAGGTTAAACTGGAAGCAACACATTGATGGTCTGCTGAAACGTCCGAGTTCAGCTACGTATGCTATTAGGGTTATTGCAAATTTTGGTGATAAGAATCTCAGTAAATTAGCTTACTATGCCTACTTTCATTCACTGCTTTCGTATGGCATCATATTCTGGGGTAATTCATCGTTGAGTAGAAAAGTATTCATTGCACAAAAACGTGTAATCAGAATAATTGCTGGAGCCCACCCACGGTCATCCTGCAGACATCTATTTAAGGATCTAGGGATCCTCACAGTAACCTCACAGTATATATATTCCCTTATGAAATTTGTTGATAATAATCCAACCCAATTCAAAAGTAATAGCAGTGTGCATACCTATAACACCAGGAGAAAGGATGATCTTCACTATGCAGGGTTAAATCTGACTTTGGCACAGAAAGGGGTAAATTATGCTGCCACAAAAGTCTTTGGGCACCTACCAAACAGCATCAAAAGCCTGACAGATAGCCAACTAACATTTAAAAATAAATTAAAAGAATTTCTAGATGACAACTCCTTCTACTCATTGGCTGAATTTTTAGATATAAAGTAAGTATATATATATAAAAAAAAAAAAAAAAACTTAATCATTAGTGTCATGCAATATTTTGTGTAATGTAATTTCTTGTACAGACATCTTTTATTAACCTGACACGTTCCACATCATTACGAAGTGTCGTATTCATGATCTATGGAACAAGTATTAATCTAATCTAATCTAATCTAATCTCTGCCAGTGGTGGAATCTGATGCATTGTTGAGAAACATGCGATCAGCACATCGCTAACCCGATCGTTCCCGGGTTTCTTGACCTAGGAAACGCTAGTGCTCTGTCAAGTAGCTCCTCAGTTAATCTCACGAGGCTGACTGCACACCTTTCTGGTCCTCCCACGAAGGAAAATTCCGTGCAGTATCACCACTCAGCTAAGGAAGCTGACACTGTGTTGCACACAACTATCAAAACTGACCTGTAAGATATTATTGTAGCGTATTCTGATCGTGATTGTGCTCCCTACCAGACTAATCTTAATCTTTACAATGCTATTATCTTTTCCAGTCTTTGATCTCGGAATTCAGAAATTGAACTGTACTACATCCATTTTGGATGTCTGTTGTCAACATTTCATCGTAAAGATCAGTATACATCGTAAAATATGTTTTGATCTGCCATCTTCTGTTCCCAAGTCCGTTCGTGAAAGAGAAAGAGCCGGCTTGCTAGTGGGCGACCTACAGAAGTTTTAGTTAGATTTTTCCTCCTACTGGCGAGCTAGTGGATTGGCTAAGACGTTGATCTAACTGTACTACACTTGTCTGCAGCTTACGGATTTCGTTGTTAGTGTCAACAAGCAAGTCATTCAAGAATGCTCACAGAAGGGTAGCAGATATCACAACAGTCGAAAGGAAGACTTAATACAGCACTTCCGCTAAAAGCCTGGTTTTACAGATAAAGCTATCTAGACGACTCGCCACTACGATGACGCGCAACCAGTTGAGTCACGGCCGTTATCCTTCACGTCTTTACAGGATGGAAGTGTAGCCATCTCCGTATTGCGAAGAACATTCATATGAGGTCATAGACCTCAACAGTGTGACACTAGGCATTTGGATTACGAAAGACAACAGCGCAAACGTCTCACGGATTTAATTAGTCTGTGACAGACCTGTTTCGGCAGTTTTCCACGACGAAATATGACAGTATTGCCCAGTTTCTGCAAGAAGCGCATATACAGCTATAAATCAGAGGAAATCTCACCACAAAGGGATCCCTGTACTCAACAGGCCGTATGATTAATTCCGTTGATTGGCATCCATCGTGAGAAGTCTGACGCATAGACTGCGTTGAACCATCCATCAGTGGTCAGCAAGAGGGATATCAGCGAGGTAGTATTGGTGTCTTCAGCGCAGTCTTCTCTGTAATTCATATGTTCAACATACTCACATGCGAAATATGCGGATGGCTGCCTACAGTTCCAGTAAACATTTATTTCTCACTGTTTAGTAATATTCCGTTTCATTTCAATTGCACAAAATGTGTCATGAAATATAAACTGTATCAGTGTAATTTAAAATGCCTGTATTGTATTTTGAATAACAACTCTGTTAATACCCACTTCCCTGCCTACACGGCTAACGCCAAAGGCCAACAAATAAAAAGAAAGAAAAAGAGAAAGACGTCGGCCTCGCCTTCGTAAGTTGCGGGATTAAGAGACCCGTTCGGCCCTCGTGAAGCTCCTAAATTACTTCTCAATGTCAAAGTTGATCCTTTGAGCAGGCCATAGCTGATTTCATTCGCTGTCCTTTCCTAACAGCGTCGTTATTCATCGCTAATGACCTCTTCCCTCTCTTCGTATCTGGTCTCCTTGCCAGGAAACATAGGCTCCAAAATCATGATGAATTTCTTACCGAGTTTTTCTTCACTAACAACTTTGCATTTTTTTTTTTTTTTGACGGTTTACATCCGAATGTAAGAATGACTGACAGGTTTGTAAACCATAATATTTTTTGTCTAAATTGGATGAGTTAGTTCTGCTGTTCACCTAGAAAGGTGTACAAGTTCTCATAGTTATTACGAGGTGGTAGACATCGATGCCATTTCCGTTTCCACTAATGGCAATAAGGTGTTACCTCACTTCAGCAAAGTGGCTCTTCAGGAGAGTGTTTAAACGACATGCCACTTTCCAGCAAGCTGTTTTCAGAAGAGACTACACGTAACTAAGATTTACTTGCTACATATGCGTCAAGAATGCGTAACGTTCGGCATGGGTGCATCTACTGCATGCAAATACATCGAATTTTTGGGTGACATTTTGAAAAGGTTCAAATGGCTCTGAGCACTATGGGACTTAACCTCTGAGGTCATCAGTCCCCTAGAACTTAGAACTACTTAAACCTAACTAACCTAAGGACATCACACACATCCATGCCCGAGGCAGGATTCGAACCTGCAGCCGTAGCGGTCGCGCGGTTCCAGACTGTAGCGCCTAGAACCGCTGGGCCACCGAGGCCGGCCATTTTGAAATGGGTGCAAACATACTAAATAAATCTAAATCGATTCATTCTAGCTTCCTTCCCAGAAATCAGTGAGGTTTCAGATGCAAACACATTTTTGCTGTCTGTGCTACATTCATTGTAAAACAAAGATAACAATACTACCTCGCTGTAGTCATTAATTTATGAACTACATCGGAATGTCAGCAGAATAACGTTACCTACTATTGCATAAAAAGGAACGCAGAATAAATATTTGAGATGAAAAGGTTACAAGACTCACTCTGTTCAACACGAATTGTGATAAGTGAACAATGTTCTTATCTCGTGTTTGTCACGTTGCAAGGTTGATAATGCTATTACGTGGCGCCAACGAGACATTTCAAGGTTATGCTGTCTGTTCAGTTAATTATTGCATAAATGAGTACTTTACAAGGACAGCCACGTAACTGAGATTTATATGCTTATATGCGTCAAGAATGAGTAAGCTGACTCCATCAATTGCAAAAAATTCCGTTTTGTACACTTCTCTTTTGCCGTTAAATGTCACATGAGATTTATATATCATAATATAAGCCGGAGTGCATACTTAATAATAATAATAATAATAATGAAAAGGAACGACGTGACCACACCGTTCTTATCGTTCCAAGGCAACCACCCATATACGTAGCTGAAGGTTGGTATATATGTTGTGAATACCTCGAAGGGAAGAGGCTGTAAGCTTTTCTGTTATTTGACAGTAAGGGCATTCACACAAGCATAGCTTGGTTGATAAAAATAAGGAACGGAATCTGTCGAGACAGCAAAATCACTTTAACGTTGAGAGAAGCTTATAGCGATTGCTACTCCAGAGCCTCAGCCGCTGGATTATTTCTCTCAGCGACTTGCAGCTAATCTATTGACGGTTTGATCGCTGAACTGCGAATATAGAGACGCCACTTCCTGAGTGAGGTGGCGGGAGTTCACGTTCAAACTGTTGATCTGAAGGATCGTGAAGCCGATCTTGGTCTGTGAATGACGGCTTAATGATTCGAAGTAAGGAAGTAGTTTGGAGAGTGAACTTGTATTGGGAGGGAGTGGTGCTCAAATCCCTTTGCAGCCGTCGTGGTTTACGGCGCCTGACAAAGAAAGGGAAGCACCCAGAAGGGAAAGAGGAAGCGAAAAGGAACTTCATAGGTTGAGAAGAGATGCGATGATACTTGAGTGACTGGATGCAAGTCCTGATTCGGTTGGAAAGTGTGTGATAAAGCGTTTGTACCCTCACCCGAGGCAAACTGGTCCTTGCTGGTGCTTCGTATCCTGGATATTGGCACCCGGATGGGGTTGACGTATGTGGTGGTCCCTCACATTTCTATCGGTGACAGATCCAAGCATCTTCCTGGCTGCGGGAGTACCCCTATATCACGCAAAAAATTCATAGATACAAATGCCACGTGTGGACGAGCGTTGTACTGTTGAAAAATAGCACGATGATACTGTCATGAGAGGTGACACACGAGGATGCGGGATTCTGTGACGTATACCGCTGTGCTGCCATATTACCCTCAATCACTACCAGCTGTGACCTGAAGTCATACCTCATGGTATGTCTCACTGACGCCTGGAGTAGCACGTCTTCCCAGGTCACCGCCCAGTCGCGGACAGTGGTCATGCGGGGTAGTGCATAACCGCGACCCATTGCTGAACACGATGCGACGCCGTTCTCCAGTAGTCCATACTTTTCGGTCAAAGCACTATTCTAGACGCTTGTGCTGTGCTGTGATATTAACGCCAGCTTACGAATGGGACAGTAATTCCCTAGTCAGGCTGCTGCTAGCCTCCGACCAGTGGTGCAGGATGAATGTTGTAGCGAGTGCGTTACTTGTTTACGGATGGCAGGCGCAGGGGTGACGAGGTTACCATATGCTTGGTGTACAATACGGCGATACTCCCTTGCGATGGTCAGACGAATGTGGCTAATAACCTTGACAACGAATATGGCTGCAGTCATGTTCCCACGCAGTCCAACATCGCGCCACTGTCACACACGAATGCTCCACAAATCTGGATGCTGAACGATTTAACCAGCTGGTCAAATGGAGACCCTTAATCAGACCCCTTTAAAACTCTGTCAGATGTTCTTTCGTGCGAATACGCGGCATTTCCGTGTCCTGCACAGTCATCTCTCAACACTTGATTGTTCACGCCCCTTATATATCCGGCCAGGCCGGGGAACAACACTACGCACGAACTACACTAACGCATTCTGGAGACGTTCTACCTATCACAGAATATTTCAGAACTCGAAACCAGAACAGCTGTTGGCATGACTGACATAAAAGTAATCTTAGCTGTTGCGAAACAACTCAAGTCACTTGAGAAAGGCAGTTTTTCCGCTCCAGATGGTATACCAACCATGTTCCTGTAAGAGTATGCAGACACAATAGCGCCTTTCTTAGCTATCATATACAACCGCTCACTTGACGGAAGGTCTGTTCCTAAAGACTGGGAGGTTCCACAGGTCACACCAATATTCAAGAAAGGCAATAGGAGTAACCCATTGAATTACAGACCCATATCACTGACCTCACTTTGCAGTAGGATTTTGGAGCATATACTGTACTCGAATATTATGAATCACTTTGAAGAAAATGACTTATTGATACATAACCAACACGGATTCAGAAAATATCTTTCTTGTGCAACACAGCTAGCTCTTTATTCCCATGAAGTAATGAGGGCTGTCGACAAGGGATATCAGATCGATTCGATATTCCCAGATGTCCGGAAGGCTTTTGATACCGTTCCTCACAAGCGACTATTGATCAAATTGCGTCCATATGGAGTATCGTAGCAGTTGTCCGACTGCATTCGTGACTTAATCTCAGAGAGGTCACAGTTCGCAGTGACAGACGGTAAATCATCGAGCAGAACAGGAGTGATATCTGGCGTTCCTGATTTGCATACATGAGCTAGGTGATAATCTGAGCAGCCTCCTTAGATTGTTTGCAGATGGCGCTGTAATTTACCGTCTAGTAAAAACATCAGACGATCGATTCCAATTGCAAAATGATCTAGATAGAATTTCTGTATAGTGAGAAAAGTGGCAAATGGCACTAAACAAAGAAAAGTGCGAGGTCATCCAGATGGGTACTAAAAGAAATCCGATAAATTTTGGGTATACGACAAATCGCACAAATCTAAGGGCTGTCCATTCGACTAACTACCTAGGAATTACAATTACGAGGAACTTAAACTGGAAAGACCGCATAGATAATATTGTGGGAAGGCGAAACAAAGGCTGCGCTTTGCTGGCAGAACACTAGAAGATACAACAAACCCACTAGAGAGACACCCTACATTACGCTTGTCCCTTCTCTGCTGGAATGTTGCTGCGCGGTATGGGATCCTTACCAGGTAGGATTGACGGAGGACATCGAAAAAGCGCAAAGAAGGGCAGCTCGTTTCGTGTTACCGTGCAATAGGGGTGAGTATGTCACTGATATGATACGTCAGTTGGGGTGGCAGTCACTGAAACAAAGGCAGTTTTCTTTGCGGGCAGAACACTAGAAGATACAACAAACCCACTAGAGAGACACCCTACATTACGCTTGTCCCTTCTCTGCTGGAATGTTGCTGCGCGGTATGGGATCCTTACCAGGTAGGATTGACGGAGGACATCGAAAAAGCGCAAAGAAGGGCAGCTCGTTTCGTGTTACCGTGCAATAGGGGTGAGTATGTCACTGATATGATACGTCAGTTGGGGTGGCAGTCACTGAAACAAAGGCAGTTTTCTTTGCGGGGAGATCTATTTACGAAACTTCAATCACCAACTTTCTCTTTCGAAAACTAAAATATTTTTCTGACACCCACCTACGTACGGAGCAATGATCATAATAATAAAATAAGAGAAATCAGAGCTCGAACGGAAATATTTAGGTGTTCCTTTTTCCCACGCGCCATTCGAGAGTGGAATGGTAGAGAAGTAGTATGAAAATGGTTCGATGAACCCTCTGCCAGACACTTAAGTGTGAATTGCAGCGTAACCATGTAGATGTAGATGTGGAAATGGAATAGCAACTGTAAGCATTTACATACCCGCAGATGGTGTGTACATTTACGAAGTTAATGTGATATCCGACGATGTCTTCTGGTTGCTTTGCTTTTTGGTAGCCTGTTGTAACTTCGGAGGGGATTCCCAAAATCTCTACGGATTGTTTGATTCCTTGAGAATTACCATGCTCGACGCATTTTTGTCAACCGATTCATCGTGATGCATACGGACTATGAAATCTAACCTTTGATTTGCTTGCCGTGTTCAGTACGGCATAAGTTGTACTGCCCATGTATAATCAACGATTGTAATGCACTTTCTTCGACTTTGTATATGCTGAGGTTAGCCGTGAAGTTTCAGTTACCATCTGGGTAACAATCAAGTTACAGCCATAAAAACTTGCTGAAAGTATTAGACTTCTTCTCTGCATATTCACACTTCAGTCCTTTTTTATCTTTATTTTTTATTTTTTTACAATATTGAATTGCTTCGAGGAGACCTTGATAGCAGAAATCTTTATTTGGGTTGTTGAGGAAACGTTCCATCTTGAAAATCATTTCGTCGTCATTCTGGAGTTGCTTGCCACACGTAGGTTTCTTCATCCGAGAAAAGAGAAAGACGTCGCTGGGTGACACGTCTGGAGAGTAAGGGGGTGAAGCAAAACTTGTCAGCTCGCACAAGTAGCGTACGCTGGCGGAGTTTTTGAATGGCTGTGAGCACTCGCAAAAACAAGCGAGCGGCGGTCAATGTCATCAAAATGTTCCGAAAGATGTTGAAAATTGATCTATAACTTACTTCCACTTATTCTGCTATATCCATGAAATAAAGTTGAAAAATGAAGACCTGAAACCACCCCAAAGACGGCAGAAATCGCCAAAAATCGGAAGCCGACCTCCCGAGATCCTAAAATAGCGTAGCGAAGTAGCAGCAAGAACTGCATTGTTCAACTTGAGGAAGCTGTGTAGGCGGCAGCTTTGTGCGGTACACCCACTGTTTGCCATTTATACTGGAAATTAAGTCCCACGCTTCTTGGCAGAGCGTAGGGAACGATGCGGGAGACCCGCACCGCTGTACTAGGCAAGGTCCTAGTGGAGGTGGTTTGCCATTGCCATCCTGCGTCCGTAATGGGGATGAATGATGATGATGAAGACGATCCAACAACACCCAGTCATCTCGGGGCAGGTGAAAATCCCTGACCCCGCCGGGAATCGAAAGCGGGACCACGCGCTCGGGAAGCGAGAACGCTACCGTGAGACCACGAGCGGCGGACCCATTTACACTAGGGATGGAATATCGAAAGCTAAGTATCGATATTCGATAAATCGCAAACCGTGGCGTAAATAACGATATAAAAGATTCATGGGACGAAGTTATCGATATTTAGGAAGCAATGCAAAAACATTTGTTTTAAAATTCGGGTTAATTAAGACTGCATGTGTATTTAAAATTATGTGGAGTGGATTTTATGAATTGATAAGAAAATTAAGAGAAACTAAATTTAATTATACATTATTTACATATAAATAGAGAGATATTAGGAAAAAATGATATAAAGTTACTACAGCATATGAAAAAATAGAAAACGCCACTCTAAATACAAATAATATAAATGAAAAGTTATCAGTTCCAAAAGTTATTTTCTAAAGAACTTAAAATAATTAATTTTTTACTGTGTTCTGCTTTTCATCTACTTCTTTGAGCAGAAATCAGTACACCAGATTTTGAAAATAGTCTTTCCGCTGGAAATGAAGTCCCTACAACAGATAAATGAGTCCAAGTTGTCTGATACAGACAGGAACTAGGTTGAGAGATTTCTCTTGACATTGTGAATGAAGTATCTCTTAACCGTTCAGCGGGGTGATGATCGTTAATATACCGATAATTCTGGAGAAGTGTCTTCAATGTCTAGAGTATTTTTTTTTTTCTTCCACATTTCTAATGCTTCTGCCAACCATACTTTTGAGTGAGAGGAGATTACGAGAATCCGCAACTGACAGCAGTCGTAATTTCTCGAAGAACTTAAAAGAAAAACACTCTAGGCACCGTTCTTACGTTGTAAATATTGCAGTATTAAAAAGAGAGTAGAGCTGTGTTTTCGCTATAATAAGTTAGATGACGATCGTAACAATAACACACAGATGAACCAAAAACTACCTACTTAAAAGTGTGTTGGTCCACCTCTGGAACGCAGCTCAGCAGTGATTCTGCGTGCCATAGATTGGACGAGTACTTGATAGGTTTACACTTCCCGTAATTTACTGGCGGTTGATTTGTATGTGGGGGGCTGGCGCCCGATAGCGTCCCAGTGGATTCAGATAAGCCGAATTTGTTTCCCAAGACATCAACCTGAGTTTACTATTATGCTCCTCAAACAGCTGCATCACGACTGTGGCCTTGTGACACGCCCAGTTATACTGCTGGAAGTTTACATCGCTGATTGGGACGACATCAAGCATTGGGGGGTTCAGGCGGTCACTAATAATGTTCACATTGTGCACAGCTTCATGGTGGCTTAGATTACTACTGCAGGTTCCGTAGAAGCCCAGACGAATGTCCCCCACAACATAGTACTGCTCCCATCGGCCTGCGTCCGTGGCGCGCTGCATGTTGGCGAGCAGCCGTTTGCCTAGATGATGGCTTACCTGGACACGACAGCTGACCTGTTTTAACAATAAACGGGATTCATTCGACCAGGCCTTCACAAAAGACGAAGTAAATATTCCAGAATTCGAGTCGAGAACAGCTGCCAACATGAGTCACGTAGAAGTAAATATCCTCGGAGTAGTGAAGCAACTCAAATCACTTAATAAAAGCAAGTCTTCTGGTCCAGACTGTATACTTATTAGGTTCCTTTCAGAGTATGCTGATGAATTAGCTCCATACTTAACAATCATACACAACCGTTCGCTCTCGACGAAAGATCCGTACCCAAAAGACTGGAAAGTTGAACAGGTCACACCAGTATTCAAGAAAGGTAGTAGGAGTAATTCACTAAACTACAGGCCAATAGTGTTAACGTCGATATGCAGCAGGATTTTACAACATATATTGTGTTCAACCTTTATGAATTACCTCGAAGGAAACAGTCTAATGACACACAGTCAACATGGGTTTAGAGAACATCGTTCTTGTGAAACACAACTAGCTCTTTATTCACATGAACTGCTGGTTGCTATTGACAAGGGATTTCAGATCGATTCCGTATTTCTGGATTTCCGGAACGCTTTTGACACTGTACCGCACAAGCGGCTCGTAGTGAAATTGCATGCTTATGGAATATCGTCTCAGTTATGTGACTGGATTTGTGATTTCCTGTCAGAGAGGTCACAGTTCGAAGTAAATGATGGAAAGTCATCGAGTAATACAGAAGTGATTTCAGGCGTTCCCCAAGGTAGTGTTACAGGTCCTTTGCTGTTCCTTGTCTATATAAACGATTTGGGAGACAATCTGAGCAGCCGTCTTCGGTTGTTTCCAGACGACTTAGAAAAGATACCTGAATGGTGCGAAAAGTTGCAGTTGACCCTAAATAACGAAAAGTGTGAGGTCATCCACATGAGTTCTAAAAGGAACTCGTTAAACTTCGGTTACACGATAAATCAGTCTAATATAAAAGCCGTAAATTCAACTAAATACCTAGGTATTACCATTACGAACAACTTAAATTGCAAAGAACGCATATAAAATGTTGTGGGGAAGGCTAACAGAAGACTGCGTTTTATTGGCAGGACACTTAGAAAATGTAGCAGACCTACTAAGGAGACTGCCTACACTATGCTTGTCTGTCCTCTTTTAAAATACTGCTGAGCAGTGTGGGATCATTACCTGATAGGACTGACGAAGTGGGTCGAAAAAGTTCAAAGAAAGGCAGCACGTTTTGTATTATCGCGAAATGTGGGAGAGAGTGTCACAGAAATAATACAGGATTTCTGATGGACATCAGTAAAACAAAGGCGTTTTTCGTTCCGACGGAATCTTCTCACGAAATTCCAATCACCAACTTTCTCGTCGCAATGCGAAAATAGTTTTTTGACACCGATCTACATAGGGAGGACCGATCACCACGATAAAATAAGGGAAAGATATAGGAGTTCATTCTTCACACGCGCTGTACGAGATTTGAATAATAGAGAATTGTGAAGGTGGTTCGATGAACCCTATGCCAGTCATCATACGATCAAAACAAACTGCAAAACGATTTGCAGAGTATCCATGTAGATGTAGAGGCGATACGATTCCATTGATCCGCGGTCAATGATCCAGAGCCCACTGTAATTATAACTGTTGCGTGAACGTGGAAAGACGTAGGCACCTAGGGGCCCTCTGCTGGGGAACATCACGTTCAACACTGTGCTCTCAACGGTGCGATCCAAAACACTTGTGCCTGCGACAGCGCTATACTCTGTTATCAGATCTGCCACAGTTCTCCTGGTGTCCTGCTTAAGAGAGCAGACAAGACTCTGATCCCTATGTTCGGTGATGAGGTATTGACGTCTAACTTTCTGTCGCCTACTCGTGATTTCAGAGTTCTTCAACCACGTTCCGTAGGTGCTCACGGCAGTAGCACGCGAACAGTCGACCAGCTTCGCCGTTTCGGAGATGATCGGTCCCAGGCACTGGGCGACAACGATGTCAAAGTCGCATATGTTGTCGTATTCCCGCATTTGTGCCACCTGTCGTCGCTAGAATGATACCCCATTCGACTCTGCTCTGCTCATATACTTCTATTACCGTGTTACGCGCCCTCGGCGCCACAAAGGAGCATACTATCTCACAGTGGGCGGTGGTCGTAATGTTTCTTATCATCAGTGTATTATCCGATTTTATCGTCTCACGTAGGCCTATCGATGTTACAGATATATTGGCTGGACAAATATCGTTTAAAATATTGCCTTATTGGTTTCGATACATCGCTGCTTGATATCCCCTACCCTAACTTATACCAGGTTAGCGACAGGTGTCATTTCCTTATAGGGATACTAGCATGAAGTAATACTGTAACAGCACCATACTTTTACAGTCGCTCCTTCTCGTAAACAGAAGTTGGGAACATGAGAGGTAGGAGAACTCATGCACGGCTTTCTGTTAATTCTTCAATCGTCTTTCGTTCTGCGATTACTCTGTTCCAGCGCCCTTGGCGACAGTCTATCTCGCCACCACCTCGCTACGCCTCTTCTGTGCCGCTGCGTCATTAACATGTGTTTGACCTTACTAGACGTCTGTGTACCACCTATCCACTTTGTCATATTGTGGAGCATTATTGCCCTACACCTCCACCAATTCAGCAAGGATTGTTGTAGCACTGATCCTCTTCTTCGATTATTGCACACGCTATAGACATTTAACGCTTACCGGATAAATTTTGTAGCAATCTCAGACGGCACGCAAACTACGTGATTATCTACAAGGTCGTGTTATCCGATAAAAGTTGAAATAACATCCGATAAGGCGTCAAAATATCAAACTGCTGCAGAGTCTCAAAATTAGCTATTAACAGACTACTTGTGATGCACAGTACGTAGAATCTAGTATTACATCTCGTACAAGTATACAACTGGAATCAGTCATGTCATAAAGATACCTGAGCATAACAGTACGTAGGGACCTGATGAATTCATAGATCCATAGGCGTCCGTAAGGGAGGGGGCAAGAGGGGGCACTTCCCCAACCTGGATTCTGGGTACAGTCTTTTTTATGTAAGTCTGCAGGCTTTCGTGGCCGTTGTCACTGAGGTTATAATCTTCAGGGATATTAGGCTGCGTCATGTTTCTTCTAAAATGATCGATGTTTCGACCCCTCTGCTGGGATCTTCTTCAGGATCTTCTGGTGTCCACTATCGCTAGAACACTAGGAGTAGTGGATCCAGAAGATCCTGAGGAAGATCCCAGCAGAGGGGTCGAAACGTCGATCATTTTAGAAGAAACATAACGCGGCCTAATATCCCAGATGATTTTAACTACAGCCTTTTTGTTCACTACACGTCTCTCTTGAATTTGTGGCAATCTGCAGATATAACAACGTCGACCGAGACGGAAAGTACTGCAACTTCAGCAGTACTATGCAAGGTGAACAGTGGATATTACCTGAGAACAGATCCATCAGAGGCATTTGAATACTTCCGAAGCTGCTTGAGTGGACTATTGCTGATGTGACTGTCAATTTGAAACGTGGAGGAACAACCACAGCTAAACCAAGACCGCGGAGAACTCATGTTCTGATGGACAGGGGCTGTCGAGCAATCCAGAGGGTGGTTATAAAAAATCACATATAGTGCAACCAGAAACCCAGCTAACATAATGACTGGACTTAGGCAGTTAAAAAAAAATTGGCTTCAATGATCCAGCAGCTCCCAAATTTTTGTAGTCGCTGTTAAGCGGCGCTTGAGGTGGTGTAAAGAGCGACGGCACAGCACAGTGGTAGAGTGGAAACAAGTGGTTTGGAGTGCCGAATCACACTACACCCTGTGACAATCAGATGGAAGGGTTTGGGTTCGGAAAATGCTTGGAGAACATTGTCAGTGATTATGTGTTGCGCCTAGAGTGAAATATGGAGGATTTGGTGTGACTGTCTGGAGGTGCTTCTCGTGGTTATGTTGAAGTCGCCTTATCCTGCTTAAGAAAACTCTAAATACAGATGGATATCAACACATTTTCCAATATTTTGTACTACATATAGTAGAGGAACAGCTTGGAGACGACGATTATCTGTATCTGCATGGCACTGCACCCTGTCATAAACCAGCACCTGTCAGGTAACTTTTTAAGCACAACAAACCTGAAACGGACTGTCCTGGCCCGAGTCCCGATCTGAATGCGATGGATCAATTTTGGGATGAGGCAGAATGTCGACTTTGCTGCATACCCCAATGTCGTTTCGATTGTTGGGAAACAATGGACTGCCATTCCTCCACAGACATTCAGACATCCTACTGAAAGTGTCCCTAGAGGAGAAAGGTGCATGGTACACACACCCCGTGTTTACATTCACGGATACTTTTGATGTTGTAAGTTCATGTATAAACATCTACATCTACATGGATACTCTGCAAACCACATTTAAGTGCCTGGCAGAGGGTTCATTGAACCACCTTCGCAATTCTCTGTTATTACAATCTCGTATGGCTCGCGGAAAGAATGAACACCTATATCTTTCAGTACGAGCTCTGATTTCCCTTATTTTATCGTGGTGATCGTTCCGCCCTATGTAGGTCGGTGTCAACAAAATATTTTCGCATTCAAAGGAGAAAGTTGGGCCCGCATCTCGTGGTCGTGCGGTAGCGTTCTCGCTTACCACGCCCGGGTTCCCGGGTTCGATTCCCGGCGGGGTCAGGGATTTTCTCTGCCTCGTGATGGCTGGGTGTTGTGTGCTGTCCTTAGGTTAGTTAGGTTTAAGTAGTTCTAAGTTCTAGGGGACTGATGACCATAGATGTTAAGTCCTATAGTGCTCAGAGCCATTTGAACCATTTTTTTGAGAAAGTTGGTGATTGGAATTTCGTGAGAAGATTCCGTCGCAACGGAAAACGTTTTTCTTTTAATGAATTCCAGCACAAATCCTGTATCATTTCTGTGACACTCTCTCATATTTCGCGATAATACAAAACGTGCTGCATTTCTTTGTACTTTTTCGAATTACTCCGTCAGTCCTATCTGGTAAGGATCCCACACCGCGCAGCAGTATTCTAAAAGAGGACGGACAAGCGTAGTGTAGGCAGTCTCCTTAGTAGGTCTGTGTCCTGCCAATAACACGAAGCCTTTGGTTAGCCTTCCCCACAACATTTTCTATGTGTGCTTTCCAGTTTAAGTTGTTCGCAATTGTAATACCTAGGTATTTAGTTGAATTTACTGATTGGTCGTGTAACCGAAGTTTAACGAGTTCCTTTTAGCACTCATATGGATGGCCTCACACTCTTCGTTATTTAGGATCAATTGCCACTTTTCGCAACAATCAGATATTTTTTTCTAAATCGTTTTGCAGTTTGTTTTGATATTCTGATGACTTTATTAGTCGATAAACGACAGCGTCATCTACAAACAACCGGAGACGGCTGCTCAAATTGTCCTCCAAATCGTTTATATAGATAAGGAACAGCAAGGGTCTATAACGCTACCTTGGGGAACTCCTGAAACCACTTCTGTTTTACTCGATGGCAAAATGAAAGAGTAGCTGTGGACTAATGTTTACCAAAATAAATTCATTTTGTTTTAGTACCTTATAGCTGCTTCGCTCATTGAAGAGCATGTACGACATTCACCTCATTCACGTTATAGTCTAGGGCAGGCCTTCCCAAACTTTTCTTCTGTCAGAAAACTTCGAGAATTTTGATTATTTTGAACGAACACCTTGTTTATTTTGATGTTTAGTAAAATTTTAGAAGACGAGAAAAACTTGTTTCATTCAGTGATTACTTCAGTTCTAAAAGAAACCTTAATTAAATAAAAAATAGTATCGTCAAAATGTCCGAAAACATGTCCTTAACAGTTTTCCACGGAGCACTTATTCGCTTCCTGTGGAAAACTGGTGTCCCGCGGAACACAGTCTTGGGAAGCCCTGGTGCAGGGGATGTGCGCCCGCACGAGAGTCGAGAGCCGTCGCCACGTGCCCCTGAGTGTAGGCAGGCCCGCGCGACAGGCGGCGCGCCGCGGGGTGGCGTTGCCATGGCAGCGGCAGCGGCGGCCGCGAGAGCGGAGCACGCCTGCATTATGTAACGCGGATGCCACAGCCCGCCGCTTTCGATCGCGCTCGCCCCGCGTTTGGCACGGTCACCGCGGCGAACTTCCATCTGGGCGCCTCGGGGGAGCTCTCTCACGAGAGCGCGAGCAGAACTGACGGCACTCGGCGACGGTTTTGCCAGTGCTCTGAAAAGTGTGCAAACTTCCAAAGCCGAAGAGCGTTATCGATTTTCTTCTCCAGTCTCGCTAGGAACTGCAATAAAAACTAAGATAAAATGTAGCATAGACTCTTCGGTCACTACGACAAGGGATTATTTCGGCATCAGATATTCTGGAAGTTATAATGTGACCTATTTGTCAGCAAACAGGTGTTTTTGTTGGCTGTTTTGTCCCTAAATATTAGAAATACTAGGGCAATGCGACCTTCGTTTGCAGGTACTCCTACAACTCCAACACTACCAGTGGCAACTCATTTACATCAAGCATTTTGTTTGTTCTTCTCAAAAGAACAAACTAAACGTTTATACCAAGGCGAAAACGTATGTCCTATATCACTTAGAATGTTTTATGACTTACGACAAAGAGCCTCTAAGGAGCTCTGCAATCATATTGACACTAAATGATAAAACATTTGTCTTATCCCCAAAATGATTTTCTTTATCGACTCATGACACACAGGATCTGTAACATGAAACATACAGGATACGCAACTCCTTTGGCACACCTTAGATTTCACATGCATGTTAGTAAAAAATTGTTCAAATGGCTCTGAGCACTATGGGACTCAACATCTATGGTCATCAGTCCCCTAACACTGCTTGACTTTAGCAAGGCTTTTGACACAGTTGACTTCGATATATTACTAATTAAAATGAAACAGCTGAATTTCTCAAACAGCGCAATACACTGGTTCGACAGCTACCTCAAAAACAGAAATCAACAAGTCATTTGTGGGTCGGAAAAGTCATCATGGAAAAGCGTGCGCTCTGGAGTTCCCCAAGGCTCCGTCCTTGGTCCACTACTCTTCTCACTGTACATTAATGATATTTCTTCAGTGATTCACTCCTGCAACTACAATCTTTATGCCGACGACATCCAACTGTACATAAGTGCAAGCCCCAAAAACATTGCTGGCGCAGTAGCGAGTATGAACGCAGATCTTTGCTCTGTTTCTCGATGGACACAGAACCTAGGTCTGAAACTAAACCCCAAGAAATCCCAGGTCATACTTATATGTCATCCAAAGTTAAACAGCCGGTACTTTCGCGAAACAGTCCCTAAAATACTCCTCAGTGGCACCCAACTACCATACCAAAAAACAGTAAAAGACCTTGGAATAATCTTGGATGAACACCTAAACTGGGAAGAACAAACAGTCACAGCTTGCCGGAAATCGCTCTGCTCCCTACATGCAATTCAAAAATTTAGAAAAATATTTCCAACCCATGTTAAACAAAAATTAGTTCAAACACTAGTCTTGCCTAATCTTTACTACTGCGATGTAGTTCAACACGGCACAAATAGTGAAAATTCTAGATGCCTCGAGCTAGTGATGAATGCTTGCGTTAGATACGTGTGCAATATTCGGTTGTATGATCATATCAGTCCTTCATACTCCCAGCTAGGTTGGATACGCCTACATACGGCACGAGATCTCCACACGATGTGCTTACTTCATCGATTTCTTAGCCACTGGTGCCCCCAATACTTATCTTCTCACATTAAACACCTATCATCATTCCACAATCGCAACACCAGATCGGATACGTCTATCTTCTTGGCTGTACCTTTACATAACACAAAATCTTTCTCCGTGTCATTCTCCATCTCAGCCATACGACTATGGAACGCGCTCCCCTGTGATCTGCGTCTTATCCAGAACTACTCAACATTCAAGAGGGAACTCAAAACTTACATATTAGGGACGGTATAGCCACCATTCTTGTGCCCCTCCCATCTCTTTCTTTCTCCTCTCCATCACAGCTTCGAATTTTACCGTTATATTTCTCTTCCTCTAACCTATCTACCTCTTATATATCTCTTTCACCCCATTCTATCGTCTTATGTCTCTGCTCGATGAGAATAACTCACAAGCTGCAAGAACATAACGAGAAAATTCCCAACTAACAATGGGACTGACATTCAGAAAAGAAAAGTATGTTTACTTTCATATACATAGTCATTATTATTATTATTATTATTATTATTATTATTATTACTATTATTATTATTATTATTGATTGTTATAATTATTTTTATTGTTATAATTATCATTGTACTACCGTTATAATATCTATTTCTTTTTAACATCAATACTGCATAATAGGCTATATGTCCTTAATGTTAAGTAGAAACTGTAACTCGTTCAATCTGAGTATGCCTGGTTAGGTGTAAGAGAGGGCCTGAAGGCCCTAATCTTGCCAGGTAAAATAAATGCATAAATAAATAAATAAATACTTAAACCTATCTCACCTAAGGACATCACACACATCCATGCCCGAGGCAGGATTCGAACCTGCGACCGTAGCGGTCACGCGGTTCCAGACTGACGCGCCTAGAACCACACGGTCACACCGGCCGGCTGCATGTTAGTAGGCGCTGTGGATTCCCACTCAGCTGAATGGGTGTCAAAGTCTCTATATGTGTACATTTTTAAAGTGCTCAATAAAGGACCAATACCAATAAAGGATGGGGCCCCTCCACGGCCACACCAATGTGGTGACCAAACCGAAAGTTCTATTGTCACCTCCGTATAACATGTTAGTTTTTGAATCAGGAGTCACAGGACGCGGGCTGTGATGTTATCCATGCGTCTGGGTAAGATTAATCATTTACATGGTCCATCATGAGATAGAAAGTGGACGAAAGCGATCGAAGGGTAGCAGTTGTAAGGGCAATCGCCAAGGGATAAAAACCTCTGCGACAGTAGGACGGGTAGTAAGGCCAGTAGCGGCTTGCTAGCTGCGGCAGTGCAAGCAAGGTGTGGTTATGTTAGTGCCAGGTATCGTGCATCGTTATCTTTGTCGTTGCGGGAGCTCATTTTAGCGCTTGCTGCAGTCGCTGCGTCCCTGTAACAGTTCCAGGTCGTCATACATTAGTGTGCGATCGTCATAGATCAGCTAACAGTGTAGGGGGTGTGTGTGGCTAGTTTGCGTGCTGTGTGCAGTACGGTTTCCCTGCGGTTGCCTGTTTTTCGGCGGGTCGAGCATCTGGGGTTGCCACTAGTAGGTGTGTTGCAGTGGCTCGCCAGTACTGTCATTTTAGGGTGCTATGGGCCATAGATGTTTAGTTCAATGAAGGAGTACGCTTGGCAATAAGGGTGTTGCCGAATTGTGGGGGGGGGGGTCTTTCAGGAAATATTTGTCGTTTTATTCAGGCATTTGTCAATGTTGCGTCCACTCTGTGATCATATGAGGGTGCGAAACAGGAGGGCTGAAAAAGCATGAGCACCCTTTACTGCTTCTGATCACATTTAAATTTTGCCGAATGTTTTTCAACGATTCCTAGTGACTCCATCCTGTACAACAAAGTTGTGGTCGAGATACGCTTCAGAAGAGTCAGATCACGTTCAGTGGGGTTCCAGACCAACGATGTCATTCGAGAAGGGTTGAATCATGGAAGGGACATCAGTAGTGTCGAACACTTTCAAGAATGTTTTTTTGTTGCTCATCGCACTGCGAACTATTGTTTTTGACAGCCACTTGTATGAGAATCAACGGTTCAGTTAGTTATGAACAATAGCGATCAACACCGAGGCGACAAAGTCTTGGGATGCCTCTTCATATCGTTTCGGGCCTCTTGCTTGATGTAGGAGGGGCAACTCGGCGACGTTTGGACTCAACAAGTCGTTGTAAATACCCTGCTGAAATGTGGAGTCGTGCTGCCTCTACAGCCATCCATAACAATGAAAGTATTGCCGGTGCAGGATTTTGTTTATGAACTGACCTCTCGATTATGTCCCATACATGTTCGATGGGATTCACGTCGATCGATCTGGGTGGCGAAGTCATTCCCTCGAATTGTCCAGAATGTTCTTCACCCAATCGCGAACAATTGTGGCCGGGTATCATGGCGCATTGTCAGCCACAAAACGTCCATCCTTATTTGGGAACATGAAGTCCATGAATGACTGCAAATAGTCTCCAAGTAGCTGAAAATAACCATTTCCAGGTCCCCAAGCTAACACAGTGCCTTTTGGCCAACGTGGCCCCATGATTTGGCGGAGTGTTAGCCACACTCAAACTCTACCATCAGCTTTTACCAACTGAAGTCGGAACTCATCTGGCCACGCCATAGTTTTCCGGTTGTTCAAAATGGCTCTGAGTACTGTTGGACTTAACATCTGAGGTCATCACTCCCCTAAGAACTACTTAATACCTACCTAAACCAAAGGACACTCGTCGATGCCCGAGGCAGGATTCGAACCTGCTACAGTAGCGGTCGTTCGGTTCCAAACCGAAGCGCTTAGAACCGCTCGGCTACTGCGGCCGGTCCGGTAGTCTAGGGTCCAATCGCTATGGTAACTAGCCGAGGTCAGACGCTGCAGGCAATGTCGTGCTGTGGACAAAGGCACTCGCGTCGATCGTCTGCTGCCACAGCCCATTAACGTCAGATTTAGCCACACTGTCCTAACGGATATGTTTGTCGTACGTCCCACACTGTTTTCTTCGGTTATTTCATGCAGTATTGCTTGGCTGTTAGCGCTGACAACGCAGACGCCGCTGCTCTCGGTCGTTAAGTAAAGCTCGTCGGCCACTGGGTTGTCTGCGTTGAGGGATAATGCCTGAAATCTGGTATTCTCAATACACTATTGACACTGTGGATCTCGGAATATTGAAATCCCTAACGATTTCCCAAATGGAAGTCACAAGCATCTCGCTCCAAGTACCATTCAGCGTTAAAAGTCATAATCACTTTGGAAACTTTTTCACATGAATTATTTGGATACAAATGACAGCTCGACCAATGCACTGTTCTTTTATGCATTGTGTACGCGATACTGCTGCCATCTGTGTATGTGCATATCGCTACCCCGTGATTTTTGTCACCTCAGCGTATACACAGGTTGGGGCAAATAAATGCGGCCCGCAAGACTGGCCAATATTGGACGTGAACGTATTCATATAACCACATCCCCGTGACGCGCACACCATGTATAAGGTTGCCACGTGATCCACAATAGTTCAGAACATAGTGCAGGCTGTGTCAGCTTGAGTGGAGCAGTGTAAAGGGGGCGATGGTATTCACAGTGGAGCAGCGGATGTTCGTTGTGGAAAGTTACGTGACAACAAAACCGTGGAAAAGGTGTAGTAAGTTGCCAGCTGAGAGCAAAGAGTACCCTGCAACGCTTACTCCTAAAATGGTGTCAGACAACATCTGTTTTGAATAAATCAAGAAGCAGTCCGAACAGAGAATTTGGCTGTACTTCACCAGCAAAGGCGTCAGAACTCTACCAGATCAACGCGACTCTTGTCGCAAGTGACCAGCATATCACGTTGATCATGCGTATGGATACTGCGCCTGGACCTGCATCTGCGTCCCTACTGAGTGTCTGATGTTCATGTATTAAAACCAGCAGGTGTTCCTCAGCACCTCCAGTTTTGTGAGTGGCTGCTTACTGAAATAACAATGAATGGCTTGGTCATGGGTCTGTTGTCCATCTCTCATGAAGCCTGGTTTCACCTGACTAGTTATGTCAACTCACAGAATCACAGTTTCTGGGCAGCGGGGAATGCTCATAACTTTCACAGAACACCTTTGCATGATCAGAGGCATGGGGTTTGGTGCCTCACTATTGGTTCCGTCTTCTTTCATCAGACACTGACTTCGGCTCGTTACATTGCCAACAATTTGAAACCACTCGTGACAGCATTCGGAGGAGGAAGAGACCTAACTTCCAACGGGATAGAGCAACTGCCCATATAGCCGCCCGAATCTTGGAGCACATTTACACAGTCTTCAAGCCTGACAGAGTTGTTATCAGATGCCAATGTGATCGCGGCCCCAGCTGGCCCGCCAGGTCACCTGATGTCAGTGCGGAGAGCCCTCAAATCTGAGGTGTATAACAACAACCCTCACAGTCTTCAAAAACTGCAGCAGAACATTTCGGATGAGACTGTAGCAATTCTAGCAGTCCAGCTTCGAATCGCCTTCAGTAACTTGCTGACCAGGGCCCAAAATTGCCAAGAGATGAATGGTGCTCACTTTTAATTTCTGCTGCAGTCAGGATAAGTACTGCATTTGTTTTTTTCTACTGTGGTTCTTTGTAACTTGGAACTCTGTTCTTCGGGCCACTTTTATTTGCCCCACCCTGTACATATTGACACTACTATTGAGCAGTATAGGGATGACGTCAGTAACATTGTACTATATTATCTACCGTCTAGGGGCCGCGTAAGGCATACATCTATACAGCTGTCCCTGTAAAAAGAAACACCGAAAAATTTTAGGAACAGGTTCCTTATACAAAAATAATTAAAAAGTGTCTATTTAACATGGGCTCTAAAATATATACCTTACGAGGTATGAGCACTTGTTCGTCTTCGATACTATGAAACAGTCTTTCCTACTGCAAGGCCGTTGTTTTCCATATTCTGTAAGGAGGAAGCGCTGATGAAACCCAGATAAAAATCTAGTAAAAACGGGGCTAAGGTGCACACTCGAAGAGCTATGAGCGCTTGTTCATCTTCACTAGTGTGAAACACATCTCTTACACTGAAGAATAGCTCTTAAGGTATGCATTTTAGAGCATATGTTTACTAGACATTTTTGTCTTGTTTTGGTCCATACTATTTCCTCTCATAATAAGAAAAGCAAAGGCCTTGCAGTGGAAGAGATGTGTTACGTATTATGGAAGGTGTAAAATTGCTAACATCTCTTAAGGTATTGACTTTAGGGCCCTTGTTTACTAGAATTTTTTTCTTGTTTTGGTGTAAGGAACCTGTCCATAAAGCTTGTGGGTGTTTTCTGGAACGCCCTGTATATATGAAAGGCAAAGTCCAAAGACTGACTCATCATTGCCCTGCCCAAGCTGCTAAGGATAGAAACTCGAAATTTGCAAGTGTTGATCTTGTACTGTAGGTGTCGTTTAAGAAGCGAATTTTCGAAATTCCACCCCGAAGGGGGTGAAACAGAGGATGAAATGTTTTTCGAAAATATGTCGCTATTAACGCAGTTTTGAAGCTAGACCTTGAAAATGGGTGTCTGATTTCTCAGTCAGAAATAAAGAAATCCAGAAATTTTGGAAATTTAACCCCTCGGAGGGAGGGGGTAAAATAGTGGGTGAAAGCCTTTTTTAGTTATTTTAAAGAACTACCTAAGTGTTTTTAAAGTTATGTCTATGTAAATTGTTAATTGATTTTTCGTTTGAAAATACAAAATAGTTGTTTCAGTATTTTTGGAAATTCAGCCCCTAAGGGGGTGAAATAGAGGAAGGAATGTTTTATGAAAATATTTCATTGTGAAAGCATTTTTAAAGATGAATGTTTGAAAATTTGTATTAGGCATCTCGGTTAGAAATGGAAAAAAAGATATGTTTCACTTTTGAAACAGTGGGGAGGACTGATTCACTGACTCATCACCGACCAGCCCAACAACTGAGGATAGAAAGTTGAAATTTGGAGGTTCTACCGTAGGCTTGGTTTAAGAACTGATTGTTAGAAACTACACTCCAAAGCGGGCGAAACAGGGGAGAAAGGGCCTTTGGAAATATGTCGCTACTAAAGGTAATTTTGGAGGTAGAACCACGAAAACTAGTATTTGGTTTCTCAGTCAGAAATAAAAATAATACCTGTTCCAGTATTTTTGGAAATAAAAACATCAAGGGGGAAATTAATCGTTATTAAAGAACTACTAAAGCATTATTAAACAATAAAAAAAAATCTTGTTTCAGTGTTTATGGAAATTCATCCCTTAAGGGAGTGAAACAGGGGATGAAATGTTTTATTAAATTATTTCGTTATGAAAGCATTTTCAAAGCTAAATCAGCGAACATTTTTATTTGGCCTCTCTGTTAAAAATTTAAAAAATACGTTACTTGCTGATGGAGATTCATTCACTAAGCGGGCGAAACAGCGGATGAAAATTTTTAAGAAAACATTTCGTTAGATTTAAAAAATTTTAAAGTTAAATCTATGATGTGCATATGAAAATTAGTATTTCGCTTCTCAGTTATAGCGAAATATGTGTTTGGGGGATGAAAGTTTCTATGGAAATATATTCACAAAAACGCCAAAGGCATGACTAACAAAAGACCTGGAGTCCAGCTCCCAGAATCGCTTTTTGATCACCATTACATTCAAAAAAGACCATGCTTCTGAGTCCTTTATTAGCGTGAAACGTTTATAACGTTGCGTTGAACAACACAAAAATTCAATTAAGCGAAGACGAAAAAATCTGAGCAGACCATACGGTTTACGCGAGCAAAGCAGCGGCCGCTAAGGTACTATTCTATATAAACATTTTTGGTAAGTTCCTAGTTTAGTGTATGTTTTCTTTTTAGATTTTTTCGATGCAGGAATCGTTGTCGCCCAGCGATCTATTGACCGCTAGTATTTGTCTGTACATTGACAATGTGTCGAAAAGGCAATATTGGTTTATTTCTATCTAGAGTAAACCGTTTATCTAGGTGCTCCAGACATTTGCTGATAACGAGTCCAGGTTTGTCTTTGTGTCTGCCGCCCGGCAAGAGATATTGTGTAGATGAGTGTTAATGCTTTTCGTGAAGTGTCCTGCATCTTCAAATGTTGACACAGGTGGCCTACATAAGCATTTGATCGAAATTTAACCTTCTTAAAGGGAACTAATTCTTAGTCTGTTGCGCTTATATTGATATGGTTATAGCTATAGCGAAGGGACCAGTCAAGAATAAAACTAATGTTTTATTACCAAGGTTTCTTTGTTTAACGGTACTTAAGGCTTGCTGATTAGTACATCTAATGTATGTTGAAGTACAGGTACATATGCTTTTAGGGATTGTATGGTGAAATAGCTTTTCACTAATAGTAGGAAATATACATAGTCTTACACTGCAACACACACCAGTTATTTTAACGACGTTGAGGCTGTATATGGGTTTTACGGAAACGAAAATATTAGTATTCCGTAGCACCAATTTGGGACTCCTGTTTCTTCTTTGATGCTTCTTCGCAACACAAAATAAATAAGTAGGCTTATTTCGAAGGTTCTAATAGTTCATTAATGGGATATTTGTAAGAGATCAATCCACTTAATTTATCTTGCGGCATTAGAGTGGTTGTTCCTTCGATGTACCTGACGTAGTCTCCCTACCATTACTGTTCAATGTCGCGGGACAATTTAGTTGGTATCTTCTGGTTCGAAAAATTCGCTCTTAAGTACGGGCCTACAGGGTGGTCGGAAATTCCCGTTACAGACTTCTAGGACTTGTAGAGGAGTGTGAGTACATCGTATTTTAAATAGGAACCCATGTCCAGAAACGTCATGCAAGTAGACTACAGATCGTCAAAGTTATAGGCGCGGGGGTCTGTAAATGTACGTATACACGGGTTGATTCCGTGCTGATGTTACAGACTTACTAGGATGATGGAGAACGATAAATGTATTAATTTGGAGTAAGGATCTCTGTACCGGAAACGAACGAGTCGAACGTCATAAATGAAAACCTCAGGTATGCTATTTAGCGCCCACGTTTATTGGACATTTTTTCTCGTTTTTGTCCACCACTGAAAGTTACCAGCCCTACACTCTTCGCAACACAAGAACCGGTACATGTATTCAACTGTCAGAGGTATAAGAACGGTTTTCGTTTATAACTTTATACTCGTTCGTTTCCGGTACAGGGATCCTTACTTCAAAATAATACAATTATCGTTCTCCATCATCCCAGAAAGTCTGTAACATCATCACGGAATCACCCCGTGTATACGTACATTTACAGACGCCCGCACCTATAACTTTGACGCTCTGTAGTCTCGTTGGATGACATTTCCGGACATGGGTTCCTATTCGAAATACGATGTACTCACTCCCCTCTACAAGTCCGCAACGGCAAGTTCCCGTCCCAGGTTGTTCATTCCCTTACTGGTTCGTCGTCAGTTCCACTTCAGCTGGAGTAATTGAGATTGCCATAGTTGCATTTGCTGTTGAGACAGGTCGTCACAGGTAAGATGCTGTGGGCCGCATGTTTTAGTCTCGTGTCACCAACGTGAAATGACATAAGATTTTATTGCGATGCTGTTCGTCAAGCTCGCTAAGTGAGTTTATTTCCGACATTCTTACGTCGGACGTTTTCCAGTGTCTTTTCTTTTCTCATGTACAAGTTAACATTCACGTAATTACACGTTAGAAATCAAATGGTTCAAATGGTTTTGAGCACTATGGAAGTTAACATCTGAGGTCATCAGTACCCCTAGAACTTAGAACTACTTAAACCTAACTAACATAAGGACATCACACACATCCATGCGCGAGGCAGGATTCGAACCTGCGACCGTAGCGGTCGCGCGGTTCCAGACTGAAGCGCTTAGAGCCGCTCGGCCACATCGGCCGGCTGTTAGGAATCCTCTGATAATATTTGTTTACTCGTGCTGTGACTGTCTTGTGTCAGTGCAACAAATCGTTGACTTTACACTCATTTCGGTACATTACGTATTGGGCTATTGTTTCGCCTTTACTCGAGTAGAAATTACAAACTTTGATTCAGCCCGCTGCGAATTCTTCTCCTGTGCCAACCTTTTCATCTCAGAGTAGCACTTGCAACGTACGTCTTCAATTGTTTTACTGGATGTAATTCTGTCTCTGTTTCCTTCTACAGATTCTACCCTCCACAGCTATTTCTACAACCAAGGAAGTTATTCTGTGAGGTCTAAAACAGATGTCCTACTATCCTGAATGAGATTTTCACTCTGCAGCGGAGTGTTCACTAATATGCAACTTCCTGGCAGATTAAAACTGTGTGCTGGACCGAGACTCGAACTCGGGACCTTTGTCTTTCGCGGGCAAGTGCTCTACCAACTGAGCTACCCAAGCACGACTCAGGACCCCTTCTCCATTTTGTTCCTTTACTGTACGCAGTATACAATGTAAGATGTGTTCACATAATTCAACATTTAGCGTTTCCTTTAGCGCAGTAAGATGACCGCATTCTCTATAGCGTAACACCACCTCCTCCTCCGTACTTCGCTGTCGTCAATGTGCAAGATGGCAGATAACGTTCTCCACGTATTCGCCAAACTTCCATCGTAATGCCAAAGAGAGTGGCGCGATTCATTACTCCAGACCACTCTTTTCCAGTCATCCACTGTCCAGGGGCATCGCTGTCTACACCAGCTCAAGTTTCGTTTAACACTGACTACATAAATTGGTTGCTTACGAGGTGCTGTCTTACCCGTGTACCCCATTTCTTTTTAACTCTTAACGCGCAGTCATTGTGCTAGATGGAGTGCTCGTAGTAGTTTGAAAGTAACGAGTGATTCTTTCCGCTGACTTCGTCCGCAATGCTCGATGGTCTGTCAGTACATCAGGTCTACCCGATGTTGGTTTCCTTCGCGTTTTCATTTCATGATCGCATCATCAACAGTCGATCTGAGCAGCTTTAGCAGGGTTTGAAATGACCGCGATGAATTTGTTACTCTCGAGGGGACATTCTGGGAGTTGCATCGAGTTATGGGCTCCCACTTCGCCTGTTTATAGTGTGGGGAGGCACCTATCACACCCTAAAATTGTAGGTGCCAATGCTGCCTAGTTTTTATTGTTCGGTCAGAGGGTTAGCTGCCCTCTGTAATAAAAAAAAAAAAATGAGTTAATCGATCAACTACGAACAGAAACGGATGTCTTACGACGTCCGCCCCGCGCAGATGAAGCGAACAAAATGAGTTAAAAAAAAAAAAAGTGGCAAGCGAGCGAGACTCCCGTCCAGGCGACCCTGGTTCGAGACCCATCTATGCTACTTTTGTTTTCGCGACGCTACATCCACCGCAAAAAGAAGTATTCCATAAAGTCAATACAGTGGCGTTTCCTGCGGACTTGAGAAAATACAGATGCGATTGCGACGAAATTGAATATGCATTCGTACAATGTTCGTGGTGTCGAAAGTACAAATGTATTGATTGTTTTTATAAAAAGTATCATCCATCGGAATGTACTCGTCAAATATAGGAAATATCGATTAACTTTCCATTAAATGAAACACATTTTTAATCCCTCATTCGTTGGTTTTTTAAAAATATTTCCTACCTCAACGGAACAATATTAAAAATACAATGAAAACAAATTGAACATTAATAAAATATTTCAAGAAACTACATTACGGTTAATTTCCTGTTAAAATAAAAAAGAAAACGCAAAAGATTGAAACAAAATGTGACATTCAGTTTGTAATTTTGATTTATAGAGGCTTGTAATTCTTTTTAATCAATTCCTTGCGGAATCTTCATGATTAATTATAAGTTATAACAGGCATTTGAAAAAAAAAGAAACAAAAGTAGCATAGACGGGTTTCGAACCAGGGTCCCCTGGACGGGAGTCCACCTCGATTGTCTCTTTTTTTCTATTTTTTTGTTTAATTTGGTGTGTAATTGATCAGAGGACTTCTAATTCTGGTAATATGTTGAGTCACGTCTTCTCAAAATTGATGAGTTCCGTCCAATTGTTCAGAAATGTTCATTGCTTCAAACAGGAAACCTTCTTCTCTCTTGGCTTAACACATTCCAGCTGCGAGGCGGGTCGTGGAAAGCACTCCCAAGGTAGTTCGAGAAAAATTGTCTGTGTTTTGGGTGACGGACAACAACATAATGGCAGTCATTGACCTATGTCCAATAATGGAATACGGAGTCTACAGTTTGTCCAAATAGGTAGTGAATGGCATGTCCTCGAATCAAATTCACAGCATTGGTCTTTGTCCGAGGAAAACAGTAACGTTCCGGAAATAATAAGGAAAGGGGAGTAATACGATCCCCAATGTCCCGCGGTAGAAAAGCCACAATACGACGAATCAGTTGCCAAACCTCCGCCGCCGATCCGCAAACAAACCGATGTTCGTCGTTGTCTGGCACTCCACAGGCGGAACATAGAGGTGATTGGGCGAGGTGGATACGATGAAGGCGAGATTGGTTGATTTGCTTACCATTGACAGTTAGGTACCAGACATATTGAACATTCCTGTCAAGGTAACAGGCGAACACCGCGCGCCATACATGACGCCAGTCAACCTGGGAGAACTTTTGTTCAATCGGGTTAGGTGGACGACCTAATTGGAGGACATTGAATACTGCCTTTGTCTTCAGTAAAAGCTGTCTTGGTAAGGTGACGCGTAGATAACTGAGTTCAAGAAAGAAGTATCTTATATAATGGAACATCCGAGATCATCACTGGGGCTGACAGTGAGACCGGCGTATATGCCGTCAGGAGGAGACCGGTGAGGCTCGTTGGGCATCGTGTCCATACCGTCATCTGGGAGCTGACAAATAGGGCGCGAGCTCTATCCGGCACGTGAAACAGACCTATCCCACCTCGTTCACGGGGAAGAGTAAGGGTTGCATAGTTAACTCTTTGAACAACAGCCCAGAGCTGACGAAAGATGCCATCGCTGTCAACATGCGACGTGTCACAGTAAGCGGGAAAGGCAGAACTTGTGCTACATGGGGCACTCGGGATGCGATATATATATAATCTCGAGCTCGTTGGAGAATATCTAGGGATCGAAGGCGATGGTCCATAAGACCTGCTCTGATCATTAAAAGGAAGCGGCGGCAGTTGATGGTGGCTGAACGCCGGAGATCAAATGAAAAATCCATCCCAAACAGCGAATGGTATCAACGGTGGTGAGAGGTGTAACGCACTCCACGGGAAGTCCCGTGCCAATGAACATAACTACCACTCGGCTACTCGCCCACTTGCCACAATAGAGAAACCTTTCTGTATATAAAGAGCTGCCCAAACTTTAACAGGCCATATTTCAAAAATGTGGCCGCATCGGCACCTATAATTTTAGGGTGTGGTAGGTGTCTACCCTCACTATCAGGCGCCGGACTGGGAGCTCATAACGCGAGGCACCTCCAGGAAGGTCCCTTCATCAGATGACATCCGGTGCCTGGTCAACGGTCGATGTAACAGCTCTGCTGGCCGATCCATGCTGTTGCTGTTGCTTCTCAACTGACAACACAGTGCTCCCCACCTCCTTTTACAATGGCGGCTCTGCATCTCGTGATATCTACTGGTCAATAGAGCATTAAACATCGGTTTCCGGATACTTTTGATCAGATAGTGTAATTTTAGAGTGAGTTGGGTACTTACCGCGGTAATACCAAGCGGCTGTACTGCAAGTCGTCAGCAACAGCATTAATTCTTCAAGATGTTGCAGGCACCTTCAGTGACCCCTGGGTAGTTTCGGCCAGTGCAAAAAGGATTCACTTGCTTACAGTTTCTTTGATCGTGTCATGTTATCGGCTGCTTTAATAGTGTTGTTTATTCATGCAGTCAAGCGCTTCCTGAAATTACGTGTTATCTCTTTCGGGTGGTGCTTGCACGCAGCAAGGACGTCACTGTTGCCACGCGAGGCTGCCTGTCTTTATCTACCGGCGGGCCCTTCAGATCATAGAATGCTGCCGCTCCGCAAATAAACAGATTCCTATCTAATCGGGCGCTTCTCTCAAAAAAACATGGACCCGCCAGCGAGTTCGTTCTGGAAGACACCAGTTGGAACTTGTGGAAACAACTGTCTGAAGTCTCGTAGTGTACTGCGACGGTACTGCGACCAGAAGACATCGTTCGGATATGGCGCGAAACGGGGCAATGCGCAAAGATTCCACTTAAAATCTTATTGGATCATCCGCCTGTCTCAAATTAAGCGAAGAGATAGGGTACGGTTTAAGGTACCGTCGATGATGTCATTGTTAGAAACGATACACAAGTTGGCTTCGAGCATTGTGGGAACGAATTCGGCTATGGTATTTTCATAGGAACAGCTCTCCTATTCACTTAAAGTGACATAAGGAAATCCACGGACACATAAATGTCGATGACTGCCGTACCACCTCGCCCCGTCTATCTCAAATTAATACCTTGAGATTTAGTAAGAATTTCTACTGCTAACAAATAGGAGACTGTGAGAGATAAGTTGTCATTTTAGCAAAAAACAAAAAAAATATTATTTCGACATATTATTAATAACACCCCCCCCCCTCCCCCCTACCGCCCCCCCCCCCCCCCCCATGAACCTTGGGCCATGCCGTTGGCGGGGAGGCTTGCGTGCCTCAACGATATAGATAGCCGTACCGTAGGTGCAACCACAACGGAGAGGTATCTGTAGAGAGGCCAGACAAACGTGTTGTTCCTGAAGAGGGGCAGCAGCCTTTTCAGTAGTTGCAGGGGCAACAGTCTGGATGATTGACTGATCCGGCCTTGTAACACTAACCAAAACGGCCTTGCTGTGCTGGTACTGCGAACGGCTGAAAGCAAGGGGAAACTACAGCCGTAATTTTTCCCGAGGGCATGCAGCTTAACTGTATAGTTAAATGATGATGGCGTCCTCCTGGGTAAAATATTCCGGAGGTAAAATAGTCTCCCATTCGGATCTCCGCGCGGGGTCTACTCAGGAGGACGTCGTTATCAGGAGAAAGAAAACTGGCGTTCTACGGATCGGAGCGTGGAATGTCAGGTCCCTTAATCGGGCAGGTAGGTTAGAAAAGTTAAAAAGGGAAATGGATAGGTTAAAGTTAGATATAGTGGGAATTAGTGAAGTTCGGTGGCAGGAGGAACAAGACTTCTGGTCAGGTGAATACAGGGTTGTAAATACAAAATCAAATAGGGGTAATGCAGGAGTAGGTTTAATAACGAATAAAAAATAGGAGTACGGGTAAGCTACTACAAACAGCATAGTGAACGTATTATAGTGGCCAAGATAGACACGAAGCCCATGCCTACTACAGTACTACAAGTTTATATGCCAACTAGCTCTGCAGATGATGAAGAAATTGATGAAATGTATGATGAGATAATAAATTATTCTCTTCCAAGTCCTTTGCTGTCTCTGACAGAATTACCATGTCATCGGCGAACCTCAACATTTTTCTTTCTTCTCCATGGATTTTAATACCTACCCCAAATTTTCTTTTGTTTCCTTTACTGCTTGCTCAATATACAGATTGAATAACATCTGGGAGAGGCTACAACCCTGTCTAACTCCCTTCCCAACCACTGCTTCCCTTTCATGTCCCTCGACTCTTATAACTGCCATCTGGTTTCTGTGCCAATTGTAAATAGCCTTTCGCTCACTGTATTTTACCCCTTCCACCTTCAGAATCTGAAAGAGAGTATTCCAGTCAACATAGTGAAAAGCTTTCTCTAAGTCTACAAATGCTAGAAATGTAGGTTTGCCTTTTCTTAATGTAGCTTCCAAGATAAGTCGTAGGGTCAGTACTGCCTCACGTGTTCCAATATTTCTACGGAATCCAAACTGATCTTCCCCGAGATCGGCTTCTACTAGTAAAGAATTCGTGTTAGTATTTTGCAGCCGTGATTTATTAAACTGATACTTCGGTAATTTTCACATCTGTCAACTCCTGTGTTCTTTGGGATTGGAATTATTATATTCTCCTTGAAGTCTGACGGTATTCCGCCTGTCCCACACATTACTCTCGTGTATGCTGCTCTACATTTACTACAGTAAATCATTTTGAAAGTACAAATCAGTGCAGCAAAGTGTAACAACAAAAATGACAATGTTTCGATCACGCACGAACCCACCTATGGAGTGATTATCCGCAGTCACTGGGGTATTGTGCACCTCATTAGGGAACCTTTTGTTAAATATGCATTAATGACAACAATCGCCACTTGAAATATCTGCTAGCTCCAGTTAGGAAATTAGAGTAATGAAATATATTTAAGTAGTAACATGGAATGTGTAGTCACGTATTTTCATATTTCAGAAATATTTAGGATGCTTATTTCTGGAATAAGCACTCATCACAAACTTCTCCAGTACGTGCAGCTTGATTCCAAGCGGGGCACCCATCACACCTGTAACACTGTTTCTCCACAGATGCAAGACAGTTCATAGGTTCCTTAATACCTATAGGCGGTGATCGCATAGCGCCTCTAAACGAGGGGTGGGGGGGGGGGGGAGGGGATGAGGAGAAGATAAGTGTTTAACGCCCCGTCGATAACGAGGTCATTAGAGATGAAGCACAAGCTCAGATTATGGAAGGATGGGGAGGGAAATCGGCCGTGCCCTCTCAAAGGAACCATCCAGGCATTTGCCTGGAGCGATGTAGGAAAATCATGGAAAACGCACATGAGGATGGTCGGACGTGGGTTTGAACCGCCGTCCTGGTTATAACGATCATCGTCATCATCACAAATCCCGGAAAAATCCAATTCGTCTGACGACTTTGGTGTTTCCTCCTTCTTACTGGTTTTATTTTTCTTCTTTTATGACTGCTCGATGAAGCTCTCATGTTCAGCTTCCCCATCCTGGTAGTTCAACCCACTTTGTTGTTTATATGCATTCTTTACTTTCCTCTCCATTTCAGCTTCTTCCAGTTTCTTTTCCACGAGAGTACGCTTCTGTTCTCTTTCAGCCCACTACTACCGCAGTACACCATTAAATGCTAACGCGATCACATTCTGTTTTGTTCAAAAATGGTTCAAATGGCTCTGAGCACTATGGGACTCAACTGCTGTGGTCATCAGTCCCTTAGAACTTAGAACTACTTATACCTAACTAACGTAAGGACATCACACACATCCATGCCCGAGGCAGGATTCGAACCTGCGACCGTAGCAGTCGCACGGTTCCGGACTGCGCACCTAGAACCGCGAGACCACCGTGGCTGGCATTCTGTTTTGTTAAACTGTTACATTTAGAAAGGCAATTCAAGCAAGGATACGATGAAATACAGCTTTTAATAACATGTTCAGTTACAAGTAAATCGATAATAACTGAATGCTTTCCTTCTTCTTTTATGTCCGCTGAAAATAACAGAAGGTTGGTCTCTTTTTGCCTACCTCACACTCATGTATTTCGCAGCTCAAATGGCGCCTAGCTTTCTTGTTCCTGTTTGTGGCTTACAGGAATCACAAGAGAACAGCAGTAGTCGGAAATCGTGATGTTTATCGCACGCATCAAATACTGAATGTGTGCGATTACCCGCTAGCCACAATTACCCAACCATCGCTCACAAACAATTACTTTTTTGACGTTTTATGTACTAGAAAATTACTGTTGATCGCAGGAACTCATTAAAATTCGAGCAAACTGAGAATTATGGTACATAAATCAGACTTACTGTTGTGTCGGAGATCCGCGCTTAACTTTATCCTTCATTCCTGACGTTTACCGTCTCTTCCATAATTTCAGCACAGTATCTGTAACAACTGTCATCAACGGTCTGCCTTATAGACTCATCTATTTGTCCATTCGGAAACACGACGGTTCAAACCTGCGTCCGGCTATCGTGATTGAGGTTTTCCGTGATTTGCCTAAAATCGCTTCAGGTGAATGCCGAGATGGTTGCTTTGAAAGAGTACGTCGGCTTCCTCCACTAATCCAATGGACCGATGACTTGGCTGATCGGTGCCTTCCCGCAAATCAGTCAACCAACCATCTAAATCTGATCCGGAGAACCGGCAAGTGCCGGCCGTTCTGACCGAGCGGTTCTAGGCGCTTCAGTCCGGAACCGTGCTGCTCCTTCGGTCGCAGGTTCGAATCCTGCCTCAGGCATGGACGTGTGTGATGTCCTTAGGTTAGTTAGGTTTAAGTAGTTCTAAGTCTAGGGGACTGATGACCTCAGATGTTAAGTCCCATAGTACTCAGAGCCATTTGAACCATTTAAACCGGCAATTGATGTGCTCATTTTCATTGACTGATATCCGATTAGATAATGTTTTTCGATTCCTCAAGTCTTAGGCAAAACGTATTCATTGGAGAAAGGAAAGTAATGTTACAAGTATTTGTGTGATACACATATTAACTTCTTTCAGTCGTCTTTTAAAGGAGGTACGAGCGCTAATTACAGCCCAATTGACTTGTGTGAAAAATATACTAGTGACTAGAACTTTGGTTTGTTAAGGGAAAAATGTTTGACAGACGGTATGAATGTTTTCAAATTGAGATGACATGTTTTCCACTGAAAGCCTTTTCAAACCACATATGAGCTCTTGCACACGTATGTGTAACAGTTATTCCAACGTCTCACAGCGTAATTTACATTTTGTCTAGTATTTCCATTTGTAAAAATGTTTGACAGACGGTATGAATGTTTTCAAATTGAAATGACATGTTTTTCACTGAAAGCCTTTTCAAACCACATACGAGCTCTTGCACACGTATGCGTAACAGTTATTCCAACGTCTCACAGGGTCGTTTACATTTTGTTTAGTATTCGCATTTGTAAGGACGCTTTATGACAGTAACTAAACCAATGGACAGAACACCTTATATGAAGTGAGCGTTACAGATAACGGACAGTATACACACTCTTTCCCCCTCACAATAATGCTTTGTAACCTGAACTTTTGTATATCGAATAAACTATAAACTTCGCCCCATAGTAATATTTTGTATGTATGCAGGTCAGCAAATGACGTGCAAATATTGAAGAAGGTAAGATTCGAATCTCAATTAGTAATTACCTGAAACAGGTTACTGGGTTCTGACACTGCTTCTCTAGGATAGGGGAACCTTTGTGACATGTGACTTTATATTAGTTCTAGTCTGACGATAGTGTAGCAACGCCGGGGAGCAGAAAAAAAAACAGCTGAACTGCACGGCTGCCCAGCAGTAGTCAACGCAGCTTTATGCTTGGAATACACAAAACGAAACCCTTGACGCTGCGTCACAGACAGGAGCGCCTGCGATGGTGTACTCAACGACGAACCCGGATGCACGAATGGCAAAATGTCATTTTTTCAGATGAATCCAGGTTCTGTGTATAGCATCATGATGGTCGCATCCGTGTTTGGCGACATCGCAGTGAACGCACATTGGAAGCGTTTATTCGTCATCGCCATACTGGCGTATCACCCGGCGTGATGGTATGGGGTGCCATTGGTTGCACGTCTCGGTCACATCTTGTTCGCATTGACGGCACTTTGAACAGTGGACGTTACATTTGAGATGTGTTACTACACGTGGCTGTACCCTTCATTCGATCCCTGCGAAACCCTACATTTCAGCAGGATAATGCACGACCGCATGCAGCAGGTCCTGTACGGGCCTTTCTGGATACAGAAAATATTCTACTACTGCCATGGCCAGCACATTCTTCAAATCTCTCATCAATTGGAAACGTCTGGTCAATGGTGGCCGAGCAACTGGCTCCGCACAATACGCCAGTCACTACTCTTGATGAACCGTGGTATCGTGTTGAAGCTGCATGGGCAGTTGTACCTGTACACGCCATCCAAGTTCTGTCTGACAGCCAGAGGTGGTTGTTCTGGGTACTGATTTCTCAGGATCTATGCACCAAAACTGCGTGAAAATGTAATCACGTGTCAGTTCTAGTATAATATATTTGTCCAATGAATACCCGTTTATCATCTGCATTTCTTCTTGGTGTAGTGGCTAGTAGTGTAAGAAAGGTATATCAGATTAACATAAGTCACATGTACAGAAGGATGAAAACCTATGTTACCGAGGTCATCAGAGAGAATTTGCTGTAAAGACATGGGCCGATATCGTCGGCGACAACTTTGTTGGGCTCCACACGTTGTCTCCTCAACTAAGGTGGCCAATGTACAGACTATTCTTGCTGGAACACCCGCAGACATTATTGGAGGAAGTATTACTACTTTACCAGAAGGGGGAACAGTGTGTACCGCATTAACCCGTACTTTCGGCTTTCAGTGGATGAGCCATGGACGACCTGTATTTTGGTCTGTAAGATTTCCGGACCTCACCACAGTAGACTTCTTTTTCTCTGACCAAGTGAAAAACCGAACTGTGTTCTACCGTGCGGACACAGAGGAAGAAATTAATTGCAAAAATTCTTGGAGCGACCACATACATACGGAAGACGACACACATTTTCCATTGATTTCAATATGTCCAGATACGTCGATGCCGTCTCTGCGTTGAAGTAATGGTGCTCATTTCGAACATTTATTGTAACGCTGATATGAAACTTCCAGGCAGATTAAAACTGTGTGCCGGACCGAGACTCAGTCGGTCCGGCACACAGTTTTAATCTGCCAGGAAGTTTCACATCAGCGCACACTCCGCTGCAGAGTGAAAATCTCATTCTGGATTTATTGTAACATTCGTCAGAACAGCAACGGACTGAAGCGAAATTGACATTGGTTTATTCTCAGTCACACACAATGATCTCCTGTATACTCCGTACTCACCCAGAAAGCATTTTCGACATCTGGCTGCTTAATTTGTTATTGTATCCATGAACATATTTGTTGGTTCGGGCTTTAAATTTCTGAACACCCCACCAGTAGTTCAACTACGTAAAATATATAAAAAATGTTCACAATCTCGTTTTACGCAATCTCTTTATATATAAAATGGAATGTTCTGACTGTCTGATTCATCATCGCGCAGCCCAAACTGCTAAGGATAAAAACTTGAAATTTGAAGAGGGTGTTGATCTTACACTGTAGCCATATTTTAAGAAGAGATTTTTCGAAATTACACCCCTAAAGAGATTAAATAAGGGACGAAATGGTTTTCGAAAATATGTCGCTATTAAGGCAATTTTGAACCAAGAACTACTAAAATTGGAATTTGGTTTCTCGGTCAGAAATAAAGACATACGTGTTTCGGCATTTTTGGGATTCAACGCCTGTGGAGTGAAGTAATAGATGAAAGTTTTACTGAAAGTAAATCATTATTAAAGAACTATTAAAGCATTTTTAAAGCTACATCTATGACAATAGGTATTTGACAAGTCGCTTAGAAACAAAACAAAAAAATATTCATTTTCAAGTAGTTTTGGAAAACAACCCCTAAGTATCTGAAATAGGGCATGAAAGGTTTAATGAAAATATTTAATTATAAAAGCGTTTTTAAAGCTAAACTTCGGAAATTTATATTTGGCTTCTCGATTAGAAACAAAGAAATAGGTGTTTCAGTCTTTTTGAACATTCAGCTCCTAAGGCGTTGAAATAGAGGATGACTGATTCACTGATCATTGATCGCCCAGTCCAAACCGATGAGGATATAAACTTAAAATATGGAGATGATGTTGATCTTATACTGTAAGGAACTGGTAAGGAACTGTTCAAAATTCCACCCTTAAGGTGCTGAAGTATAGGAAGAAATAGTCTTTCAAAATACATCGCTATTAAGGGAATTTTGACGCTAGAGCTACGAAAAGTGATTTCTGGTTTAACGCTGTTTGCTCTGCGTATTGATTTACACATGAACAATGGGCGTAACAACATAAAAAATCGATTAAGTAAAAGAAAAAAAAGAAAAAGAAGTGCAGATCACACTGTCAACGAGAGCGGAACACCGGGGGCTAAGATAGTAAATGATAAACGAACAGATACAAATAAAATTAATCTGAGATAAGATTTTGAAATTTTCTTAAACTATTACGCCCGGTCATTACACGATAGCGAGTAACTTCAGCTGCTTGCTACGAGAAGAATATTTAAAATTTCTTGTAGAATATCCTGTCACTGTGTTACGTTAAAATAACATTTCTATAATAACTGCATTTCAGTGCTGTCGAGGGAATTCCATGTAAGCGAGTAGTCAAATTTCTTGTAATTTATTTTGTACTTGAGGCTGGTGCTACACTCCTCTTCCATTCCTTGTGTTCTGTTTTTTACTGCACTCTGGTGTAAGGGAAGGATTCTCCCACGTACCCAATCACCGTCTGTGCGTTTTCCTCGCGACAGAAGGCTCATTGTACGTCACTGGTCGCAACATCTGAGCTCTGGCTGAAAGCGATGTCACGTGTATTCAGGTGCTACCAGGTGACATTATTAGCTGTCGAATGAGAGCTGCTTTGTCTGGCAAAGGTAGCTTCCTAATTGCCAATTTTCCAGCTCTCTATACAAGCACCAAAAAGGATCCAGACTGGAGTAGAGGAAAAGGCACTTAGCGTAAGGAATAGGCCGAGGGAGAGAAAAGGGAAAGGAAGTAGGTGGGAGGAGATAGGTGGGAGAGAGGCAGAGAGGGAGGACGGGGGGTAAGTGCTGTACGCACATGGTACTTATGAGAAATACACGCAGGTAAGTGAAGTATGAACAGAAATATCTGCATGGATACTCTGCAAATCACTCGGAAGTGCCTCTCAGAGGGTTCGTCGAACGGCAAAAGTTATTGAAAAGTTGTGCTGTATGAGTCGGTTGTCAACTTGTAGGTTGGATTTAAACAGCGCAAGGTTTTACTTGCGTTTCACTTGGGGTTAGATTGAAAACTGCGAATCAGATTAATTTGATAGAATCCGTTGTTAACTGAGAAGCAGATCCATGCAGTTTTCTCACATTGCACAGGACGATCGTTATTAACGTTTCAAAACCTCTGAAGCGACGTGGATGACACTCAGACAAGTGATTTGTTATAGGACACCTGGGGCCGCAAATGTCGGGAATCTCCAGAAAGTGGATGACAGATGCCAAACTTGCGATGTCGCCTGATGACGTACGTCAACGCGCCTGCAGCGGTTCAGTCTATAAGTCTGTCGCACCTGATCATTCCAGTCCAAATCAGGTACATGTAAACTGAAAGAGGAGGAAGATAAAAAAAAGGAAAGTGGTAATTGATGTCCGCTGCATCGGGACATTTAGCGGAATCAGCGGCGACGGTTGAAAATGTGTGGCTAACCGGGATCTCCTGCTTACGAGGCACTGCGTCACTCTAGACAGTGTTTATCGTTACCGCGCGGACTAAGTGGGTACGCCTCTCGGCCGACCCACACTCTTGGAACAAAGGAAGAAAGTGTCCTTTGTTCCAGGAGTGCTAAGTCTGCAAGTTCTGCGGAAGAGCTTCTGTGAAGTTTGGAAGGTAGGAGACGAGGTACTGGCGGAAGTAAAACTGTGAGGACGGGTTGTGAGTCGTGCTCGGGTAGCTCAGGTGGTAGAGCAGTTGCCCGCGAAAGGCAAAGGCCCCGAGTTCGAGTCTCGGACCAGCACACAGTTTTAACCTGACAGGAAGTTTCAAGATGCTAGACTCCTTGGAAGAACCTTGAGGAAATACAACTCCTCCACGAAAGAAGAATTTTATAAAACAATTGTTGGACCGATTGCTGAGTATTGTTCTTCACTCTCGGAGCCTTACTAGGTAGGACTAATAGAAGAGGCAGAGAAGAGCAGCGCGTTTCGCACAAGGTTGTTTAGTTGCCGCTCCACGGATGCTCAAAAAAAATTCCATTGGCAGATGCTACAAGACAGGCATTGTTCATCGCGGCGCAGTTTACTATGACATTCCGAGAGAGTCAGTTCCGGGACGAGTCGAACTACACACCACTTTCAGCCCACACACATCTCGGGAAATAACAACAATGAACAAATTCGAGAAATTAGAGTTAATATTTTAAATGGTCTGCTTCTGTGTTGGTAGCACTGTGTAGCGCTTTGCATTTGATCTCTGACTGCGCCTTCTTTGTAAGAGACTCTGTGGCTGGTGGGAACTTAATCGCCAGTAGTGTTGGGCTGTTGGAAGTTCTTAACCAGGAGTGTTGGAAGTACTGTTCGGCAGTTAGAGGTGAGGAGCCAGCAGTGATGGATGTTAAATGTGAGAAGTTAGCATTGATGGAGGGTAGAGGTCTGAAGTGTTAGCGTAGGCTAACGATTTGGAAGTATCCGACTTGGAGAATGAAAATTATTCATGATTATATATCTTTGTACTGGATGTCAATGACGATTTATATTTTGTTTGAACTGGATGTCACATTATTAAGGTAAAAAAATACATTATTTGGTTTGCAACAAAATATTTCCTTTGCTCACCATATGCCTATTAGTAGTTAGTGGCTTTAGTAGTTAGAATCTTTTATTTAACTGGCAGTATTGACGCTCGGTGTATTGCAGTAATTCGCGTAATGAAGATTTTTGTGAGTTAAGTGCTGAATGAAATGTATAGGTTATTGTCAGGATTGCTTCATATTCAGAGACATTCTTTTGTATTAATTGTTTGAAGCCAGGTTGCAGTTTTTTTTTCTTGAGCAGTCAGATTGCGTTGCGCTATAATATTGTGGGTCAGTGTTGACATAATAAGAAAAAGTGAAGTAGGCTCAGTGAGTTCAGTTTTACTCAGCTGTTTCAGAATCAAATAACGTAGAAGTTTTATCTTCTCAGTCATTCAGCAATTTAAGTACAGATTCACACATATAAATAAAGAAGTTTCATCGCAAAGGTGTAGAGACAGTCACTCTTCTTATGCGACATGCACGAATGAAACAGGAAAAGAGGAAAAGAGGGATCAAATAGTCGTATCAGAAGTACCCTCCGCCACACGCCGTCTTATGGCTTATGGACTACAGATGTAGATATAGATTAATCGGTTACTTGGGCTCGCCAACGTGAGAATGAGTCACTCTAGAAAAGTCTATGATCCACACACTAGGTGTGGTCCTGTAGTAGGTGGAATCTACATCTAAAGCTACGTACACACTCCGCAAACCACTGTACTATGAATGATGGAGGTAGCTCGTACCAGTGCTAATCATTTCCTTTTCTGTTCCAGTCGCAAACAGACCGAAGGAAAGTCGACTGTCTAAAAGCCTCAGCAGGAGGCGGCAGTAGAATCGTTTTGCATTCGCCCTCAAATGTCGGTTCTCTAAATTTGCGCAATAGTGTCTCATGGAAGGACCTTTAAGTGATTCCCATTCGAGCTCACGAAGCATCTGTGTAAGACTTGCGTGCTGATCAAACCTACTGGTACCGAATCTAGCAGCCTGCCTCTGAGTTGTTTCGGTGTTTTCCTTTAATCTGACATGGTGGGGATCCTAAGCACTGGAACAGCATCCAAGAGTGGGTCGCGCTAGTGTGTTCTGTACGCCGTCTACTTTGCTGATGAGCTACACTTTCCCAAAATTCTCCCAATAAAACGAAGCAGACCATTCTCCGTAGGTACTACCAACCTGACGTGCTCATTCCATTTCATACCTCCGAGATATTTAATCGAAGTGACTGTGTCTAGCAGTACCCTACCAACGCTGTATTCGAACGTTACAGGACTGCTTTCCCACACATCAGGATTAAATTACATTTTTCTACACTTAGAGCCAGATACCATTCATCAAACAAACTACAAATTATATCCAAGTAATCTTGCATATTCCTACAGTCACTATTTAACCCATTAAAGGATCCTTACAAAACAAACAAATAAAGTTTAGACACACACACACACACACACACACACACACACACACACACACACAAAACAGACTAAAATCTGCAAACACGCACCATTTACATACAAAATGAATACCATATAAAAGACAAAACACACAGCTAAGAAGCGTACAGAAAACACACACACACACACACACACACACACACACACACACACACACACACAAAGATAAAATGCAAACAAAATTCAAATTTGCCGCCGAACTCTGGTGAACAAATGAACACTGAGTGGGCCTGGACACACAACAAACCACAATCACACTGTGTTCTGGTGAAGTGAAAATTGTTTTACTACGTTATTTGTGGAAAATACTTGTTATAGTTACGTGTGCATCAGAACACCTCACGATGATACAGAGAATGAAAGTGCTTGTCACACGAAAACGTAAGTAAAAACGAATGTAGGCGCGAAAACATCGTGGCAAACTAAATTAAATTCTAGAAGATAGGTTAACTCCCAGCAAAAAACTTTCTCATCAACATCTTTTGGTTGCAGATGACAAGCTACCTGTAGTCATTAACACACAAGTGATCCGGAAAATACATGCACACCAAATGTAAAGGTATTTACAAAAAGAAATGATCTATTGTTTGAACTAAACATCCACATGATCCCATAATTTTATAATAATTTTAAAAAAAATGTTCACATTAGAGAATAAATAAAAACGAAAACCCACTGATGATGGCACAGTGGTGCCGAAACATGTTTGGGTACTGAGAAAAAACGGTGTTTTGCATAACTGGCGGACTTCACATCCAACAATTATAAGTGCAAACACGGCCAAAACATGGAGCTGAAAATCTAAATGATGAAGACGACGCCTTCCCTTACACCGCATCTTTATCAGCAAACGGCCGGAAATTGCTGTTTATCTTTCCAGAATGAGATTTTCACTCTGCAGCGAAAGAACTTGCCCGCGAAAGGCGAGCCCGAGTCTCGGTCCGGCACACAGTTATAATCTACCAGGAAGTTTCATATCAGCGTACACTCCGCTGCAGAGTGAAAATCTCATTCAGGAAACATCCCCAAGGCTGTGGCTAAGCCATGTCTCCGCAGTATCCTTTCTTTCAGGAGTGCTAGTTCTGCAAGGTTCGCAGGAGAGCTTCTGTGAAGTCTGGAAGGTAAGAGACGAGGTACTGACAGAAGTAAAGCTGTGAGGACGGGGCGTGAGTCGTGCTTGCGTACCTCAGATGGTAGATCACTTGTCCGCGAAAGGCAAAGGTCCCGAGTTCGAGTCTCGGTCCGGCACACAGTTTTAATCTGCCAGGAAGTTTCGCTGCTTATCTTGTCCATGAGGTCATTTATGTACATGGATTATAAAAGCGGTGCTATCACACTTTCCTGGGTACTTCTGACGATAGGCTTTTCTCTTATGAACATCCGCCGTCGAGGATCACGTACTGGGTTCTGTAACTAAAAAACTCTTCGAGCCATTCACATATCTAGAAACCTTGAAACGTCGCCTTTGAAAAATTATACATGACTGTGCTTAAACTGACACACAATAGTTTTTAGCGCAACGCAATCTGACTTTCAATAATCCCTACAAGAGAATGGCCCTGACTAACATTAACCTATATGTTTCACAAATCACTTACCTCACAAAAATCTTCGTTACTCGAACTACTGCAATACAGCAAGCGCCACTACTGCCAGCTAACTAAAAGATTCAAACTACGGAAGTCACTAACTACTGATAGGCACAGTTAGCAAATGAAAGATTTTAATAGGGAACAAACAATGTATTTACCTTTATAGTCATAATATATATATATACATATATATATATATCAGTTCATGACACCAATTATTACAAATTTCAAAACTCCGCCATCTCTCTCCCCACGTCCACCACTGCTGGCGGCTCACCTCCAACTGCGCAACGCTACGCGCTGTTAGCATCCAGCTGCCGCTGCCCGACACTACAATGGCAGACAACAATGCAAACTAGCCACAGACTGCGCACAGCACAGCCAGTGATTTTTCATACAGAGCGCAATGTGGCGTTACCAATAAGAAAACCTAAACAGCCTACTTACAACCTGAACTGTATGCTCTACCTGCATCAACAATCTGCACTGGGGCACTGAGCCAAATGCTTACGGGAAATCATGGAGTATGGAATCTGCCTGCTTCCGTCATCCATGGCTTGTAGGATATCATTTGAGAAAAGAGCAAGTTAAGTTTCGTAAGAGCGATGCTTTCTAAATCCATGCTGATTTTGTGGGTACAAGCTCTTCCTCTCAAGGGAATTAATTATATTGTGAGAATATGTTCAAGGATTCCGCGGCAAACCGATGTTAAAGATATTGGTTTCTAATTTCGCGGGTCCGTTTTTTTTTAGCCTTCTTATATGCGAGAATCACTTGCTCTTTTTTTTTCAGCTGGTAGGACTTTGTGGAGGGCGAGAGATTAGCGATAGAACCGAAATGGGATTCCGTCTAGACCTGGTGACCTATTTGTTTCCAACTCCTTTAGTTGCTTCTCTGCGCCACGAATGGCAGTTTCTGTACCCTCTAGGCGGGAGCATGTACGACAGTCAAACGATGATATGTTTGTACGATCCGCATGCGTGAACGCCATCTTAAACGTCAAATTTAAAACTTGAGCTTTGCTTTTGCTGTTCTCTATTGCTACACCAGACTGGTCGACGAGCGTCTGGATAGAAGTCTTCGACTCGCTTTGTGAACGCTCTAGCCTTCAGTCGACCTTACAACTGACTTTCCCAGCAACCACAATCTTTTCCGCTGAAAAATGAGTTCTATCGTTTTTTCAATCAGTAGCGATACGACATTCCCCGTATTATGTACTGTATCGTGATATGCATTGTTTTTCCCAAATATTCAGCGAAGGATACCATTAAAGGCAGCCGCGCGGAGTAGCCACGCCGTCTTGGGCGCCTTGCCACAGTTCGCGCGGCTCCCCCTGTCCGAGGTTCGAGTCCTCCCTCTGGCGTGGGCGTGTGTGGTGTCCTTAGCATAAGTTAGTTTAAGCAGTGTGTAAACCTAGGGACCGATGACCTCAACAGTTTGGTCCCACAGGAACTTACCACCACCACTGAAGAAGGAAAACAGAAGACTCAATATAAGTACCACTGTTTGTCTCCAAAGCAACCTCGGAAGGTCAGTGGATAGGACACATTCGGTGACAACAAAAAATAGTCAGTTTGTTAATGAGAGAAAGTAAGGGGAGATAAAATTAATAGTTGTAGAATACAGTAAGCAAACTCAGATGGATGTGTACGCTAGCACAGGATACAATAACTTGGAGACTTGCATCAAACCACTGAAGACCACACGACCAAGAACTGTACACTAATTTATACATAATGGATTGGATACTTCAAAAACACTCAGAGGCTGTTCGCGAAAGACAGTGTCCTTAGTACGGAAGTCACAAGGCAGGAAATAATAGAGAAATGCAGAAAAAAATATATAAGTTCGACGCTTCGTGCAGGGACAGGCAGTTGTCTCTCAACGTAAATAAAGGTGACGTATTGCACATAATAGGACGAAATCCTGTTACTGCTTGGTTACCCAACTGGTGATAAATAACTGGAAGCAGTAACACACGTAAAGTACGTCATACTACCCTTCCGGGGAAACTATAGGGGAATAACCACATAAAACTAGTAGTAGGAAACGGGAATCCAGGACAAGATGTACTGGAAGAATCCTAAGCATCTGGTTTCAAAAACACTCGTTCGAGCAACTCTTGAGTATTAGTATTCTGTTTGAGTCCCATTCCAGGAACGATTAATAGAGGTGACAGAGAAAACCCAAACGAGCACGATGCGTTTCGAGTTCTTTTAGTAAAATGCTAGAACGTCACACAGACGATCATCCAGTTCCAGTGGCATCCATTATAAGAGAAGTTTTGTTGTTGAAATTCCAACAGCGGACTTTCCAGGCTGAGTCCAGAGAAATGATACTGCCTGCCATATGCCTCTTGCAAAATGACCATGAGAAAATCAGAGAAATTAGAGCTGGTATGGATCTTAGGCGGTAGTCATTCTGCCCACGAAACATTTACGAATAGAACTTGAAAGGCGGAAATACTATATACTATATACCATAACGTGGATTGTAGAATATAAGTGTACAGTACAGTAAAAATCTCCGCCTACATGACTTGGGAAGGAGGGGGGGGGGGGGGGAACGGAACAGAGAGACCACCGTATTATCCTCTCCCAATGACGTCATTTGCTTGCGTTACAGAGGGGCGTGGGGTCAGCATACCGCTATCCCGGCTCTTATCAGTTTTCGTGACCTGGAGCAGCTGCTAACCGGTCAAGTAGCTCCTCAGTTGGCCGAGTGCACCCTGTTCCATTCCTCCCACCAAGGGAAAAAAATCTCTGACAATCATGGCAATCAGCCGAGGCGCACATTGTTGTACATGGTGGGCTAAACAGAACTGGCTCGGAAAATGTTTTGTTCAACTTAAGGTGTACGAAGTGTTTTCCGGGCAAGTTTTATAGTGTCCGCCTTATAAAAGTTGTCTGGAACATATCTTGAAACTGTGAATATATTTATCTCTGCCTGTTAGATGACAGCAGTGGTTGAGGTATTTAACACACGACCGGGCTCTTACATGCCCGTCATCAGTGGTGGTTAGTGTTTAACGTCCCGTCGACAACGAGGTCATTAGAGACGGAGCGCAAGCTCGGTCTAGGGAAGGATTTGGAAGGAAATCGGCCGTGCCCTTTTAAAGGAACCGTCCCGGCATTTGCCTGAAACGATTTAGGGAAATCACGGAAAACCTAAATCAGGATGGCTGGAGACGGGATTGAACCGTCGTCCTCCCGAATGCAAGTCCAGTGTGCTAACCACTGCGCCACCTCGCTCGGTCCGTCATTAGGTGTTCGTACTCAGTACTACTCCCCCGTGGCGCTCGAGTCACAACTGATGATGGGCATGTAGGAGCCCCAAACCGGTCGTGTATTAACTACTGAAATATAAAAAGAACCTAACAAATGACGCAGTATTTTCAACCTCTGCTACAAAGCTCAGCTGCCGATGTTCCTCTGGCAGGACTGTTTGCACTAGCGTATAGTTTTCTCCAGTTCTCACCTTTAGTGGAAAAACATGGCATTAAGGGGGAAACCACATTAGGAGGCTGTTTGACACAGATTCTTTTGGGATTTTTGTGGGTGGGAAGAATTAATGAGAATTTAATCAAAGTTTGACATCATTTCATTCATATTTCAAACAGTTTTTTGGACTTTTTTGAATAATTTCAGCCAAAAATAACAAAGTTACGTTGTGATGTCCGCTGAAGGTAGTGAATATAGTTCTCCAATTGCGTGCAGTGTAGCCATTCCGATTTTCATCTGAAATCCAAATGGTTCTGATTTTACGTTAATAACTTATTTTATAAGAATATAAACGTCAATTCAGGTGAAAATAATGAAAATTAAAAATTTTGCAGGCGTTGGAACAATTTATCCGATTTTTTAAGATTTTTCTCTAATTATGCAAAGAAAAATAACCTTAATATCATCTCACAAGTTGGTTCATATAATTCGCAATTTTATAAAGAATCATACTATCCATTTTTTTTTAAGGATAGGTACTATATTTATTGAGTTAGACTGCACGCCAAATGTGAAAATAGTCATTTCGAGATAAACGCGTTTGAAAATTAAACTCTCTGAAACTAGACATTCGAGGAAGTTAACAATAATATAAAATGCCTACCGATTAATGTGCGATTCTAGCACCATATAGTAATCCTTCTTATTCCTCATAGGCTTTTTTTGCGCTCGCAGCAGTGCATCCCGAGCTTTCCGACCTTCCTTCGATTCCAATGAACTACGTCGATTCTGCCGTTTCATGCGCTGGTTGTCCTTTTGTTCGACATAATCGAAGCTTTGCGTGCCTGCTACAATTCCTGCTTCATTCACGACCATCAGAAGGGATGAATTTCCTTTATTGAATAAGCCCGCTGCTAAATACGATGCCAATTCAACGACTTTTAATCCAGAGTGCAAGTGCTTAGGAGCTAACCGCCAAATAGTAGAATTAAAACTTTCATTCGCATTTTTATGTAGCCACCTAAACATCTCTCCAGTAATTCATCTCTTGATAAATCTTCATATATTGGAAGAATTTCCTTCTTTATTTCGGGGTGCAAGGAGGTAGGGTGCGGTTCATGTTCCATTCCAAAGGCTGGTCTTTTCTGACACTCGTAGCAGCTGTCTTCTTCCTCTGAGCAATACCCGTGTCGAAGATTTTCATACGTGGAAATCATATGATAGTATGGCGCCATAATTGTATAATGCGCATTCGGTTCTATGCTCATAAAATCTCAAAGAATGAGAATTTCGCTTTGAAATTTTGATAGCGTATTCTTGGATAGTTAAGTTAACGATTTATGCAATAAATAATCAAATTTTTTGAGCCTCCTAATTTGGTTTCCCCCCTTAACCCTGCCGTTCTCTTCGGGTTATATATGACAACCCGAAATGGCTATCAATTTCATTGCATATAATTTAACTATCAATGTATCTTTATGAAATTTGGTGACTTTATCTGAAAATGCAAGGGAAATTAAAAAAGTTTAAAATACTATAGTGACCCGAGATTAATATGGTTACTCTAACGTCAAATACTTTCTGGTTGTCTGTTATATTTTAGTAGTAATGACTATCATTATTCATACTTACTCTCAACAATCAACAAATCAACAACGACAATTTCACTACAATGGACTTGTCTTTAGCGCTTGTCAGCTGTTCGAATTATCCAATGTTTCTATTCAGTTTGAATTGTGGCACTGAATTCCTTTCGTTTGTGATGAGTCTGAAATGCAACATCATGGCGATTACATCACTGACTGAAGCTGAGTTGCAAGAATTAGTAGCCGGCCGGAGTGGCCGAGCGGTTCTAGGCGCTTCAGCCTGGAACCGCGCGACCGCTACGGTCGCAGGTTCGCATCCTGCCTCGGGCATGGATGTGTGTGATGTCCTTAGGTTAGTTAGGTTTAAGTAGTTCTGAGTTCTAGGGGACTAATGACCTCAGATGTTAAGTCCCATAGTGCTCAGAGCCATTTGAACCATTTTTTGCAAGAATTAGTAAATAACTCGACAGGAGGAGGACCACATTCCGAGTTCGAAGATCATGTCAGTAACGCATCTGAAGCGAGTGTTCTGACGACAGTGGCGACAGTCCACAGCCTGTTCAAAATAGAGTACTGACTTCTGTTTCTAAAAACGGGAACAGAAAATGGCAGTTGCAACCACTAGCACAACACGGTCGGAGGATGGCATTCACGTATCGTACAGCCGTTACGGCGTCTTCCATGACCACCAGCGGCGTACGTCGGCCCCACATAATGCCACCGCAAAACAGCAGGGAACCTCCATCTTGATGCGCTCGCTGGACAGACAGTCTAACGCCGTTCAGCCTAACCGGGTTGCCTCCACAAACGTCTCCGACGATTGTCTGGTTGAAGGCATATGCAACACTCATCGGTGAAGAGAACGTGATGCCAGTCCCGAGCGGTCCATTTGGCATATTGTTGGGCCCATCTGTACCGCGCTGCATGGTGTCGTGGTTGCAAAGATGGACCTCGCCATGGACATCGGGGGTGAAGTTGCGCCTGATGCAACCTATTGCGCACAGTTTGAGTCGTAATACGACGTCCTGTGAGTGCACGAAAAGCCCTATTCAACTTGGTGGCGTTGCTTTCAGGGTTCCTCCGAGTCATAACATGTAGGTAGCCGTCATCCACTGCAGTAGTAGCCCTTGGGCGGCCTGATCGAGGCACGTCATCGACAGTTCCTGCACGTCCGAACAATATCGCTTTGGTTCACCTGGCCTTTGAGTGTGTACTCAGTTTAGCCATCGGTAACACATAGTCACAATGTACACATAATTGAATAAACAAATACAGAAATGCATATTTACAAGAATAAAAAGCTTAACTGTTACAGGTTTGTACATAATGTTCTAAAAATTGAATTGAATTGGAAAATAATTAAAAGTGCCTTGGCTTACAATTCACACCAATTCTGGAATATCTTCATCAGCAAGACATATTTATAATTTACGTACACCATTAAAACCTACAGATTGTGACCAGTACTCTTGATGAAGTTAACTATCACTTTATAGAGATGAACGTCTTTAGTACACAAAAGAGAAGAAGCTGATTGAGGAAGATTGTAGCCCATACTCAGCAATGTCTTCAGAAAGACCAACGGTTCACGGTCAGTCGGCCGCGGTGGTCTCGTGGTTAAGGCGCTCAGTCCGGAACTGCGTGACTGCTACGGTCGCAGGTTCGAATCCTGCCTCTGGCATGGATGTGTGTGATGTCCTTAGGTTAGTTCGGTTTAAGTAGTTCTAAGTTCTAGGGGACTGATGACCACAGATGTTAAGTCCCATAGTGCTCAGAGCCATTTGAATGTTCACGGTCAAATCTGGGGCACATAAATAAGAAGTGGTTGACATCAGCTTCCGACTCAGGATCACACTCACATGTTGGTGAGCTGTAAACGTTGCTGGCACAAAGTAACAATGCGGACGCGATCGAACCGCGGTATTGACCAGCTACGCATTGTTGAACTATAGACAACATGAGCCGAGTACCTCCTTCCTGGTGGAATGACTGGAACTGATCGGCTCTCTGACCCCTTCCGTCTAATACGTTGTTTACATCTTTGGGCGGGTTTAGTGACATCTCTGAACAGTCAAAGGGACTGTGTGTGTGTGATACAATATCCGCAGTCAACGTCTACCTTCAGGAGTTCTTGGAACCGGGGTGAGGCAAAACTTTCTTTGATATGTGTATAAAAGACATTCTCCTGACTTCCTAGTGACTGACTGAGTGACTGACTCATCATCTCCCAGCCCAAAAGGCTTAGGACAGAAACTTGAAATCTGGAGAAGGTGTGGATCCTATACTTCAGGTGTCGTTTAAGAAAGAATTTTTCGTAATTCCAACCCTAAGGCGGTTTTTGCAAAAATTGCCTATTAAGGCAGTTTTGAATCTAGAGCTCCGAAAGTTCGGTTTTTCGGTCAAAAATAAAGAAATACGTGTTTCAGCAGTTTTGAAAATTTAACCCTGTGGGGTAAAATAGTGGGTGAAAGATTTTTTAAAGATATGCGATTATTAAAGAACTGCTAAAGTATTTTCAAAGCTACTTCCATGAAAATTGGTATTTGACTTCTCGGCTACAAGTAAAAAAATACGTCTTTCAGTGTTTTTGGGATATGACCGCTAAGGGTGTGGAATAGGAGATATTTTATGAAAATATTTTATTATAAATGCTTTTTAAAGCTAAATCTTCGAAAATGTAAATTTGAATTCTCAGTTCCAAAGAAAAAAATACCTGTTTGACTGTTTCTGAAAATTCAGCACCTATACGGGTGAAATGGGGATGAAAGTTCTTATCGAAATAAGTCATTCTGCAAGCATTTTTGAAGTTAAATCTATGAAAAGGTGGTATTTGGCTTCTCTGTTAGAAATAAAACATACGCATGTCACTGTATTTGGAAAGTCAACCCCTAAAGGGACGAAATAGGGATTGAGACGTTTTTGAAAACTGGTGTTTGGCTTCTCAGTTAGAGATGAAAACAACATGTTTCACTGTTTTTGAAAATTGTACCGCTAAGGTGGTGAAATAGGGCCGGAAAGATTCACTGACTCATGACCGCCCAGCCCAAGCCTCTATGGATAAAAACTTGAAGTTTGGTGAGGATGTGGATTTAATACTGTAGGCAGCGTTTAAGATAGGATTGTCCGAAAGTCCACTCCTATGGGGTGAAATAGGAGATGAAAGGCTTTCGAAAGTGTGTCGCTTTTAAGGGGATTTTGAACTTAGAATTATAGCCAACTGCCTTGCCGCAGTGGTAACACAGGTTCCCCTCACATCACCGAGGTTAAGCGTTGTTGGGCTGGGCTAGCACTTGGATGGGTGAACACCCGGTCTGCCGAGCGCTGTTGGCAAGCAGGGTGCACTCAGCCCTTGCGAGGCAAACTAAAGGGCTACTTGATTGAGAAATAGCGGCTCCGGTCTCGGAACCTGACATACGCCCGGGATAGCGGTGTACTGACTACATGGCCCTCCACATCAGCATCCAGTGACGCCTATGAGATGAGGATGGAACGGTGGTCGGTCAGTACCGTTGGACCTTCAGGACGTGTTCGGGAGGAGTTTAGTTTGAAGCTAGAATTACGAAAACTGGAATTTAGTTACTCAGTCAGAAAATAAAAATTACATGTTTCAGCAGTTTTGGGCTTTAACCACTAAGGGGATAAAATAGTGGGTTCAAATTTTTTTGAAAATAAGTACTTACTAAAGAACTACTAAAGCATTTTAAGGCTACATCTGTGACATTTGATGGTTGAATTCTCAGTTACAAATAGAAAAATACGTGTTTCAGTGTTTCTGGAATCTCAACCCCTAGGGAGTGCAACAGATGATGAAAATTGTTCAGAAAATATTTCGTTACATTAAAAAACTTTAAAGCTAAATTTATGAAAATTGTTATTTTATTTCTCTGTCGTCATAGCGACATTAATTTCAGCAATTAGTGGCGTAATTGGCCGTCGGCCTCTCCCAGGAGCAATTCCCAAATCGCCGTTTAATTTGAACCTCTGAATCGTGTGCTTCAACCCCGTTGCGGAAAGAGGACCTCCGCGTATTCCTTCAATGCGTCGATTCTCACGAAAAGTAGCACCACTATTGCTGTCGTTTTGGTAAAACAACAATTCAAGTAAAAGGCCTTTTCACCTTGTCCATACTCATGTTGACTGCAACTGTAATGTATGTACCTGATGCTCGTCTTTCAAACCTACACTGCCGTACCAAAACCGGCGCCTAGCGGCCAGTCATGACACTAACACTACTAAAGCGCAAATCCTGCTACCCACATTCTGAACATCGTTCCTATATGCGATATGCAGCTTTCCGTCTGCACTGGGTCAAGTGGCGATGTTTTAATTGTAACCACCCGGTACAACATGAACGGCGAGGGGCGCAAAAAATTTCCCTCGGGCATAGCTGAAGTTAACATCTGTCGACGTCTCTCCATCCAGGATAACATGTCGCGTCCTTCCTACCAAGAAATATTCATTCCAGTCACAAATTTCTCTGTCGATAATAAGCTTCGGTGCGGCACTAAATCAAATGATTTTCGGAAGTCGGAAAATGCTGCACGTACCTTGCTGCAAGGCTTTCGGGTTGCCATATAACAAAAGCACGAACTGTGTTTCACGTGATCGATGTTTACGGAATCCTTGTTAGTCGGGAGGGAGGACAAAATACCGCTCGAGATACCTGTTGCTGGTCGCGGATTATCTTCCGTGCATTTACACCATGTCGTTAAGATACTGACCCATTCGCCGACTAATTGTTTGCACACTTCGTAAAATCACTCGCGCGCGGTGTTGGTGCGCTGAGCGACCTCATCGTGAGTGGAGCAAACAATGGCAGAACACCGCGTTAGAGCTCCTGTTAGAAGACAGGACGATCGGATTTTACGTCGCGTGGTCGATTAGTCAATTTCAGATGAAGCTGATGCTCAGATTCTTGAAAGAAATGGGCCGTGTTATGTCACAATGTCAACTTTTTCGGTGAGTGACTCGGAGAATCCACGGTAAACTTAGATTTGGTGGCCGCAAGAGGATTTGAACCGGCGTCCTCCCAAGTGCGAGTCCAGTGCCCCATTAGCCACTGGCCCAGCTCGTTCGGCACCTCCCACTTGCTACATGGCGGCCGCACTTATTCGCGTAATCACTTATTCGTGAAGTGTCAAGCGAGCCGCTAAATATCGGTGACGTCCTCGTAACAGCAACAGCCGCTGCGTTGCGTAAACACGGCGCCCGTTACGAAATGGAGGGCGTCGTCGTTATCGACTACCGTGACACGTTGCTCAACGGGCTTATCGCCGCGCACGCGTGATATCCATTGGTGGTGGGGTATCCACTAAAAGCCAACAGCACTGCCAGCGTTCCGCGTTTAATGTGCCGCAGCTTACGGCCGCCCGCGTCTATCACTTCCGTCCAGAACTGTACTTGGCCGACAAATGTCTGATCTTGTTGTACGTTTTGTAGTTGCTGCATTGGTAGTAAACCTCTGATTGCCTGTTGTGGCACAGTGGTCAAAGCACTGAAGCTCCATTCGGGAGATATGGGTTTAAAATTTCCATTCAGCCATCCTGTTATCCCGTATCTTCGTTAAATCACTTACGGCGAACTTTTATACCGTCTGTAATGAACACGTCATCGGCAGGACCTTGCGAGGTGCCGGGGTGGAGAAGAATTTGTACCTCTGCATGAGGACTGGACATGCACTCGACCCCCTCCTTACATACCACCTAATTGACTATGTGCGCAACGGTAACGCAAGAATAAGATGGTCGACCCTGCTAGTTGGTAAAATAAGGAGTGCACACTCACAATAATTTAATAAAAATCGTAATCTACTCAGAAGAAAAGAGAACTTTATCATAATAAACAACAGGAAATGGGATTCTTCATATATCTACGAAATGATATGCGGATTAATTATTACAATGAGATTTATTATACATCACGACATAAATGTACATGATTGTCGACACAAACAGTGGGTTAAAGGACATGGTGTACTGAAATATTATGAGACTAAGAGTTGGATCGAGAACAAGGGGCTCCTACTCTCTGTGAGGCAATAGATTGACGATGATGACTGAAGGTCCTAATGAATCAAATATTTATCTCCCGAATATATAGCAGTATCGCAATTAGAAGTAAGAGCTCAAATGGGATCACATTGAGAAACAAGCAAGGTGGACTTGTAGCAAAGCGAGCGCGCGTGCTGCTGAGGGATTCAGTATAAAATTGATAAGGTCCTACAATGCCGGAACCGCAAAATACTGTACCAGTACTGAAATCTCCAGCACGTCGTCTGTAGGCAGCGTCCTGTTGATGGAGGCGCCGACTTCTGCCGTGCAGCGACTCTGTCAACCCCTGGCCTCGAAGGCTGTCCGAGAATTCAAAGTTCTTCTGAAAAAGAGCGTCCAAGTCGCAAGACCGTCCGACTCCGACGAAGATCAGATCCTGAATTCCGCTGTGTGATGCGATGCAAGCAGCGAAGCCAGCATTCATCAACTCCCTGCTCTCCTCGAAAACCGCGAATCAGCATTCAGTGCTGATTCGAAAATTCCTCCACACTGTCTCTGAACATCATTCGCCCCAATAACGACCGTTCCCTCCAACTTCGAGCAGGCCTTTATGATGTCAACTAGCCTCAGTTCAAGTTGACCAATCATGCCTCTGCTATTCATCTGAGGGCACTGAACTTGCCGTTTGATCAGCTACGAAAACAACCTGCCTAGACCACCGGCCATCCGGTGCCAGACAGTCGCACTCAGCAGGGCACAGTGCACAAGTTTTCTCCAGATGAAGAGGAAAATGCAGTCAGTCGACGCTAGGAATCTTCGTTCCGAACGCGCCGGAACGGTAAACACATAAACTAAAGTGCAGCTCCCAACCGGAAACGCAGTGTGCCGCGTCTTACGAAGCTCGCCTCGCCCAGGCCACCCAAGGAAGTGAAACATGTTTAGGAATCAAGTGAAAAGTATTTTTTGACCTCTCAGTACAAATACTCTCATTACAATAACCTTATTCCGTCTGTTACTACCGTGCAATGACATAGAACATTAATTTAATTGATAAAAATAAGGAGACATGCAAAAAAGGGCATGGAATCTCTCAATCTCAGATCCTACATTTTCCTTTCAACTATGTAATTTACAGTGCTTGATAATTGCTAACGATCATAGACGCTGGTCGACAGTAATAACTACAGGCAATAATGAATGACATGAATCAAAGTACACACAAATAGACGTGGAATGATACATTTAAACGTAAAGTGGTATAAATTTCACCATATGGGGAGGCATTTGTGCACAGGCGTTGCTGCAATCACCACGTCTCGCCCTCTACACTTCCTTTCACTATCATTCGTCAGGTGTTCCGTCGCAATTGCCAGTTGCTCCTTAGCAAGTATCGGTTGTTCCTTATCAGTTATCAGACAGTGTGTTACTACGTTTAATTCCTAAGTCAACAGACTACAAAGTCACAAAATTGCACCTGTAGGTACCTGTAAGGGACTTTCGGAGTAACTGAGAACCCACAGTAACTGAAAGAGTCCTCTACAGATTCCTGAACATGTAATACACTACTGGCCCTGAATAGGTCAGGCGTGCACTACACGCCGGAAGCGGCTACGAGGGTAGCGGAGTACGTGTGGAGTGCACATGGGTTTTTTTTAGGTTAGAGAATTCCCTCCCTAGGCCCGACAAGACGCCTCCTGAGACGCGGCAAGGCAGGAGTAGGCAAAATGCAACAGGGAATAACAATATTAATGTGCTAATAGTAAACAGCAGGAGCGTCTATAGAAAGGTCCCAGAACTGCTCTCATTAATAAACGGTCACAACGCCCATATAGTATTAGGGACAGAAAGTTGGCTGAAACCAGACGTAAACAGTAATGAAATCCTAAACTCAGATTGGAATGTATAGCGCAGAGACAGGCTGGACAGTGAAGGGGGAGGCGTGTTTATAGCGATAAGAAGTGCAGTAGTATCGAAGGAAATTGACGGAGATCCGAATGGTGAAATGATTTGGGTGAAGGTCACGGTTAAAGCAGGCTCAGACATGGTAATTGGATGTCCTTATAGGCCCCCGGGCTCAGCAGCTGTTGTGGCTCAGCACCTGAAGAATAATTTCGAAAATATTTCGAGTAGATTTCCCCACCATGTTATAGTTCTGGGTGGAGATTTTAATTTGCCGGATAGTGTTGAGGATCAGTGGACAAAGTTCAAAACCATCGTACAATATGCGTTAGATGAGTATGTGCCAAGCAAGATCGTAAGAGACGGGAAAGAGCCACCGTGGTACAACAACCGAGTTAGAAAACTGCTGCGGAAGCAAAGGGAACTTCACAGCAAACATAAACATAGCCAAAGCCTTGCAGACAAACAAAAATTACGCGAAGCGAAATGTAGTGTGAGGAGGGCTATGCGAGAGGCTTTCAATGAATTCGAAAGTAAAGTTCTATGTACTGACATGGCAGAAAATCCTAAGAAATTTTGGTCCTATGTCAAAGCGGTAGGTGGATCAAAACAAAATGTCCAGACACTCTGTGACCAAAATGGTACTGAAACAGAGGATGACAGACTAAAGGCCGAAATACTAAATGTCTTCTTTCAAAGCTGTTTCACAGATGAAGACTGCACTGTGCTTCCTTCTCTAGATTGTCGCACAGTTGACAAAATGGTAGATATCGAAATAGACGACAGAGGGATAGAGAAACAATTAAAATCGCTCAAAAGAGGAAAGGCCGCTGGTCCTGATGGGATACCAGTTCGATTTTACACAGAGTACCCGAAGGAACTTGCCCTCCTTCTTGCAGCGGTGTACCGTAGGTCTCTAGAAGAGCGAAGCGTTCCAAAGGATTGGAAAAGGGCACAGGTCATCCCCGTTTTCAAGAAGGGACGTCGAACAGATGTGCAGAACTATAGACCTATATCTCTAACGTCGATCAGTTGTAGAATTTTGGAACACGTATTATGTTCGAGTATAATGTCTTTTCTGGAGACTAGAAATCTACTCTGTAGGAATCAGCATGGGTTTCGAAAAAGCCGGTCGTGTGAAACCCAGCTCGCGCTATTCGTCCACGAGACTCAGAGGGCCTTAGACACGGGTTCACAGGTAGATGCCATGTTTCTTGACTTCCGCAAGGCGTTTGACACAGTTCCCCACAGTAGTTTAATGAACAAAGTAAGAGCATACGGACTATCAGATCAACTGTGTGATTGGATTGAGGAGTTCCTAGATAACAGAACGCAGCATGTCATTCTCAATGGAGAGAAGTCTTCCGAAGTAAGAGTGATTTCAGGTGTGCCGCAGGGGAGTGTCATAGGACCGTTGCTATTCACAATATACATAAATGACCTGGTGGATGACATCGGAAGTTCACTGAGGCTTTTTGCAGATGATGCTGTGGTGTATCGAGAGGTTGTAACAATGGAAAATTGTACTGAAATGCAGGAGGATCTGCAGCGAATTGACGCATGGTGCACGGAATGGCAATTGAATCTCAATGTAGACAAGTGTAATGTGATGCGAATACATAGAAAGATAGGTCCCTTATCATTTAGCTACAAAATAGCAGGTCAGCAACTGGAAGCAGTTAATTCCATAAATTATCTGGGAGTACGCATTAGGAGTGATTTAAAATGGAATGATCAAATAAAGTTGATCGTCGGTAAAGCAGATGCCAGACTGAGATTCATTGGAAGAATCCTAAGGAAATGCAATCCGACAACAAAGGATGTAAGTTACAGTACGCTTGTTCGCCCACTGCTTGGATACTGCTCAGCAGTGTGGGATCCGCACCAGATAGGGTTGATAGAAGAGATAGAGAAGTTCCAACGGAGAGCAGCGCGCTTCGTTACAGGATCATTTAGTAATCGCGAAAGCGTTACGGAGATGATAGATAAACTCAAGTGGAAGACTCTGCAGGAGAGACGCTCAGTAGCTCGGTACGGGCTTTTGTTAAAGTTTCGAGAACATACCTTCACCGAAGAGTCAAGCAGTATATTGCTGCCTCCTACGTATATCTCGCGAAGAGACCATGAGGATAAAATCAGAGAGATTAGAGCCCACACAGAAGCATACCGACAATCCTTCTTTCCATGTACAATACGAGACTGGAATAGAAGGGAGAATCGATAGAGGTACTAAGGGTACCCTCCGCCACACACCGTCCGGTGGCTTGCGGAGTATGGATGTAGATGTAGATGTAGAGTTGCTACACCAAGAAGAGATGCAGATGATAAATGGGTATTCATTGGACAAATATATTATAGTAGCACTGACATATGATTACATTTTCAAGCAATTTGGGTGCATAGATCCTGAGAAATCAGTACCCAGAACAACCACCTCTGGCCGTAATATCTACATTGATACGCCTGGGCATTGAGTCAAACAGAGCTTGGATGGCGCGTACAAGTACAGCTGCCTATGCGGCTTCAACACGATACCACAGTTCGTCAAGAGTAGTGACTGGCGGAAGAGGACATTAGTGTTTAACGTCCCGTCGACAACGAGGTCATTAGAGACGGAGCGCAAGCTCGGGTCAAGGAAGGATGGGGAAGGAAAATCGGCCGTGCCCTTTCGAAGGAACAATCCCGGCATTTGCCTGAAGCGATTTAGGGAAATCATGGAAAACCTAAATCAGGATGGCCGGAGACGGGATTGAACCGTCGTCCTCCCGAGTGCGAGTCCAGTGTGCTAACCACTGCGCCACCTCGCTCGGTGTGACTGGCGTATTGTGACGAGCCAGTTGACCAGACGTTTTCAATTGGTGAGAGATCTGGAGAATCTGTATCCAGAAAGGCCTGTACAGGACCTGCAACATGCGGTCGTGCAGCCGGCCACGGTGGCCGAGCGGTTCTAGGCGCTTCAGTCCGGAGCCGCGCGAATGCTACGGTCGCAGGTTCGAATCCTGCCTCGGGCATGGATGTGTCTGATGTCCTCATGTCAGCACGATGCAGGTGTCGCCACAGGCGTCAACCTTGTGTGTTTGCTCTGGAAAGCTAATTATTTGCATATCACAGCATCTTCTTGTTGTCGGTTAAACTTCGGATCCGTAGCACGTTATCTTCATAGTGTAGCAATTTTAATGGCCAGTAGTGTATATACTGAAGAAATTGTTTATTTTGCACGTCACCCTTTGCTTGCGACACATCTTTATTTCTCAAAGTTCAGTAATGTCATTTATTTTCTTTAATACAACACATTAATAGGTTTCCTAGCCACCCCATCTTTGGCAAGTAGGCAGAATTCAACAGTTGCCACTACAAAAAATGGTTCAAATGGCTCTGAGCACTATGGGACTTAACATCTATGGTCATCAGTCCCCTAGAACTTAGAACTACTTAAACCTAACTAACCTAAGGACATCACACAACACCCAGCCATCACGAGGCAGAGAAAATCCCTGACCCCGCCGGGAAACGAAACCCGGGAACCCGGGCGTGGGAAGCGAGAACGCTACCGCACGACCACGAGATGCGGGCAGTTGGCACTAGACATGATGGCACGTGATGTCCTCCATGCATTCGCCAAACCAAAGGAGTATAGCGTGATTCACTGCTCCAAAGCGCCCGTTTCCAGTCACCACAGTGACGTCGCTTTTCACACCACATCGAGCGTCGCTGTGTATCGACTACAGAAATACACTCCTGGAAATGGAAAAAGGAACACATTGACACCGTTGTGTCAGACCCACCATACTTGCTCCAGACACTGCGAGAGGGCTGTACAAGCAATGATCACACGCACGGCGCAGCGGACACACCAGGAACCGCGGTGTTGGCCGTCGAATGGCGCTAGCTGCGCAGCATTTGTGCACCGCCGCCGTCAGTGTCAGCCAGTTTGCCGTGGCATACGGAGCTCCACCGCAGTCTTTAACACTGGTAGCATGCCGCGACAGCGTGGACGTGAACCGTATGTGCAGTTGACGGACTTTGAGCGAGGGCGTATAGTGGGCATGCGGGAGGCCAGGTGGACGTACCGCCGAATTGCTCAACACGTGGGGCGTGAGGTATCCACAGTACATCGATGTTGTCGCCAGTGGTCGGCGGAAGGTGCACGTGCCCGTCGACCTGGGACCGGACCGCAGCGACACACGGATGCACGCCAAGACCGTAGGATCCTACGCAGTGCCGTAGGGGACCGCACCGCCACTTCCCAGCAAATTAGGGACACTGTTGCTCCTGGGGTATCGGCGAGGACCATTCGCAACCGTCCCCATGAAGCTGGGTTACGGTCCCGCACAACGTTAGGCCGTCTTCAGCTCACGGCCCAACATCGTGCAGCCCGCCTCCAGTGGTGTGGCGACAGGCGTGAATGGAGGGAAGAATGGAGACGTGTCGTCTTCAGTGATGAGAGTCGCTTCTGCCTTGGTGCCAATGATGGTCGTATGCGTGTTTGGCGCCGTGCACGTGAGCGCCACAATCAGGACTGCATACGACCGAGGCACACAGGGCCAACACCCGGCATCATGGTGTGGGGAGCGATCTCCTACACTGGCCGTACACCTCTGGTGAGCGTCGAGGGGACACTGAATAGTGCACGGTACATCCAAACCGTCATCGAACCCATCGTTCTACCATTCCTAGACCGGCAAGGGAACTTGCTGTTCCAACAGGACAATGCACGTCCGCATGTATCCCGTGCCACCCAACGTGCTCTAGAAGGTGTAAGTTAACTACCCTGGCCAGCAAGATCTCCGGATCTGTCCCCCATTGAGCATGTTTGGGACTGGATGAAGCGTCGTCTTACGCGGTCTGCACGTCCAGCACGAACGCTGGTCCAGCTGAGGCGCCAGGTGGAAATGGCATGGCAAGCCGTTCCACAGGACTACATCCAGCATCTCTACGATCGTCTCCATGGGAGAATAGCAGCTTGCATTGCTGCGAAAGGTGGATATACACTGTACTAGTGCCGACATTGTGCATGCTCTGTTGCCTGTGTCTATGTGCCTGTGGTTCTGTCAGTGTGATCATGTGATGTATCTGACCCCAGGAATGTGTCAATAAAGTTTCCACTTCCTGTGACCATGAATTCACGGTGTTCTTATTTCAATTTCCAGGAGTGTACGTAGCTTACGAGGAGCCGCTCGACCACTGTAGCCCATTCTTTAGACCTCCGTACGCAGAATCATTGTGCCAACTGGATGCTGGTAACACTGAAATTCACGAGTTATTCGTTCTACTGATGCCATGCGATTTTTTCAACCGAAATGCCCGATAGTCCATCAGTATATGAGATCTGGCTAGTCTTGGTTCAGCTACGGTTGTTCTTTCGCGTTTCCGCTTCACAGTCACATCACAAACAGTCGACTTGGTCAGCTTTAGAAGGGCTGAAATGTTCCTGATGGATGTGTTGCTCAGATGACGTCCAGTGACTATCCACGTTCAAAGTCTCCTGAGCAACCCCTTCTGCTGTTACTGCTTCCCCAATGACAACAAAATATTCGCTGCATCCTTTTATGTTGGCGGGGCCGCTTCTCGTGATATCTAGAGGTCAACCCCCCGTAACGTAGGGGCGTCCGGATACTTCTGATCAAATAGCGTATTAACACAAAAGAGAAAGAAACCGCCGGGCTGGTGAGCTAAAAAGATACATCATGTAATTAAAAGATCTCCAGTAATACATGAGGGTCGCCCAGAAAGTAATGCGCCGCACTTTTTCTCGGCCACAAACAATGATACGAATGCGAAAAGTTACGTATGTGTTATTTGAAGTCTCCTGAGTGAGCGCGCCAAGTTTCCGTCACTTCCGACTGATAGCGTAGCCGCAGAACAGTTTCAAAATGGTGTCTGTAGGTGATGTATATTACAATCAATGTGCCGTCATTGAATTTCTCACTGCAGAGAAAGAAACTGTGGGGAATATTTACAAATGCTTGAGCAAAGTCTATGGAGCATCTGCTGTCGACAAAAGTTGTTACTCACTGTGCACGGAGAGTGACATCATCAGAAGTCGATTCGGCAAAGTTCCTCGATTTGCAGCGGACAGGGAGACCACCCACGGCTGTCACACTTGACATGTTGCAGCGAGCTGATGTTGTCATTCGCGAGGACAGACGCATTAGGACCCGGCAGTTGGTGCTGCATCAGTCAATCGCCGGTCGAAGTGGCCGAGCGGTTCTAGGCGCTACAGTCCGGAACCGCGCGACCGCTACGGTCGCAAGTTCGAATCCTGCCTCGGGCATGGATGTGTGTGATGTCCTTAGGTTGTTAGGTTTTAGTAGTTCTAAGTTCTAGGGGACTGATGACCTCCGATGTTAAGTCCCATAGTGCTCAGAGCCATTTGAACCATCAGTCAATCAGCAGAGGAAGTGTGGATGCTATTCAAAAGTGTGTGCAAGATGCGTCCCGCAGTGTCTAACGGTGGATCACAAATCGCACAGAAAAGACATTTGTCTTGATTTTTTGCAACGTCTTGAAGGTGAGGGGGAGTCCTTCTTGTCTCTGATTGTGACAGGTGATGAAACCTGGGTTTACCATTTTGAGCTCGAAACAAAACGACAGTCGATGGTATGGTGCCATTCGCACTCCCCTCAGAAGAAAAAATTCGAAGCAACTGCATCCACCGGTAAGGTCATGATCACAGTGTTCTGGGACTTTGAAGGTGTGATTCTCATTGATGTGTTGCAAAGAGGCGGTACCAGTAATTCAGAAGCATATGTCAACACGTTAACAACACTCAAGATGCGCTTCCGGCGACTTCGGCGCCACAGCAACCCAGGAGATGTTTTGCTGCAACGCGATAACGCTCGGCCCCACACAAGTCTGAGGACTGCTGAACACATCGCTATACGGGGTTGGACAGTGTTAACCCATCCATCCTACAGCCCTGACCTAGCCCCCTCGGACCTCCATTTTTATGGGCAATTAAATGATGCCATTCGTAGAAGATATTTTGAGGACGATGAGGAGGTGTTTCACACAGTGAAAAGTGCCTCCGCCATCAGGACAAGGATTGGTACCGACAGGGCATACACTGCCTTGTTTCGCGCTGGAGGAAGGCCTTAGATGGGATGGAGATTACGTGGAAAAATAGGGTGTGCAGGTAAAACACCATTCTTTCATGTGTATAATTCTTGTTACGTTCACTAAAGAATCGTTGAAGAAAAAAAATGCAGCGCGTTGCTTTCTGGGCAACCCTCGTATTTCAGATTACGCTTTCTGCAGCCGCCACGAGTTTTCCGCAGTGCGCATTCAAACACATTATTGAAAATACAAACAAACGCCAGTCATGCTTCGCATTGGCGTATTCCAACTGCATAAAGTAACTGTTTTCGTAATGTGGCCTCCACAAATGAGCAAATCTAGTGGCTATTCGACGGCAACGAAATGAAATAAACGCCTCTGACTGCAGCGTAATCCAGTTTATGATCATCGATTGGCAAGTATGGTCTAACGGCGCAGATCTGACAGGAAAGTAGATTTATACAGTTATAGACGAGTACAAAAGCAAATTACATATATTTAAGCTGTTAGGAAACTAACAGAAGTAAAAGTCACAAAATTAACCGCTAATAAATTTGAAACACAATATTTTATGTGAAGACATGCAATCCCAAATGAATACAGTGTTTGGGAATACAGAACGACAAACCTAATTCACGCTCTGTATTTAGAGTGGTTGTAACATAAAGTGATTGCTGGTGCGTCTTATCACATCACTAACAATGTTTTGCAATTTATATACTGTGAAAAACAGTTACGACTTAGAATTGTTTTAAACTATAGGTTGTTTATGAAGACTTCCATTTCTCATTTCGCAAGTGCCGTCTCTAACTAAAATAATCGAATGTGCTTATGACAGCTCCTTATTCATTGTTTTCATCATTATTTAATATGCGACGACTGTTGCATGTATGGCAGTAATGAAAACTTGCCGCTACGAAAACGGACGCTTGCGACACTCATTAAAAATATGTTATGTCTCACATAAATATTTTTGTTGATTCCATCGTTGACGGAGGAAGAACCAGGACTGATAGCTACCAGTTTATCTATTATATCAATGCTTCGGATAAGGTGTCCTTCTTCGTAACTTAAAAAAAATAGAAGAAAGGCATATTTATTTAAGCAGGTAAACGTAAGAAACATTACTCTTTGTGCAGAATCATTTACACTTTGTTGAAACAAACGGCTCATGATAGAAAAAAATGTTCTTTTTAAAAAATTATAACTGGTTGCTGTATCTACTGAGGGGACCACCCTTACTCGTCGTCACCGATTTCACGTAAATTTATGGTACTCGTATATGTAGGGCTTGTCCAGAAATGGTGACAGACATGACCAGGTGTTTAGAGAAAACAGCAATTTTTGGCGTGTTAGTTATGCTTGTATTTATAAAAGGTTTGCTCTTACCGCAGAATTTGGCAGCAAATCACGCATAGCGCATCATTTCGCCAAATATGGGTCAGAATACCTGGAGATATAAAACAGAATGTATTTTGTTGCTCACTTCAGCTTATCTTAGCGCAGTGAAAACAGTACAGGACGGTAACCGGAGGGTCGTGGGGTCGACTCCCGATGCAGATTTTTTTGCATTTTTTACGTTACTTACACTGCAAATAAACCGAAATAATATTCAATATACTCTGTTTATTAATATTTTCATAAAAGGCGTCAAAGGAAAATACGAAGGACAATCTGGGATTGGAAATAAGGAAGGTGTTGTAGAACATACACGAGAACTTGACACATAAGATTAGAAGCTTATGTTATCTTACAGCTGATAATTTATACGTTCTGAGGTGATACACATTGTCAAAAACCAGTAATTTTCTAGACATTTGCACACGTTATAGATGCCGCATTTTGACAATTACCATGATGGTTAAAAAGTTTCTTTATAAAAATAAACTTGCCTTGTATTCATAAAAGGTTTGCTCTTATCGCACATTTTGGCAGCAAATCACGCGTAAGCATCATTTCGCCAAGTCTTGGCCAGAGTAGCTGGAGACGTAAAACAGAATGTATTCTGATGCACTCTTCTCGGAATATAACACCTTTCTTTCTCTCGATGAGGTAAGAGCAGTCTTGAAGCTTTTTGATCAAATTCTTTACCTGATAAGAGCATTTTAGGGGGGAGGGTGGGGAGAAATCATTTTAATACTGCGTGATGAGAATCCTCCTTCATGTTGAGAAATGTTGTTGTATATTTATGGATTTGTTTGTCTTCCAAATTTTTATATAGGGATGTTATAATTTTCCCAGATTTTGATGAAGTAATGATGACGTTTTTATATTTTGTTGCGTACTCATCCACCATTTTTTGAATCATCGGTCAAAACCCTTTTGTAGACTGTTGGAAATAACTTTGCAGAAAGGATTACAATGTACCGTGCTGCATACGAGTGGGTTGCTTTGCTAATAATTCGGTTTATTTTCAGTGTAAGTAACGCAATAATTGAAAATAAAGTTTTAACCTTGGGAACAGAACTTACGACTCTTTTCACTGAGCCTACCAAGGCCTGGGAACTACACAAACAGAAATGATACATGCCTCAGCAAACACACGTCAAAAATGCTACTTTTTTCTAAACGATCGCTCGTCTTGAGTTCCCACTTCTGTTTGTCATTTCTGGCCTAGACAAGCATACACCACAAATCTGGAAGAAATCGGCGATGAATAGGTGCAGTCCCTTGTAAAGAAGCAAAGTTCATAACTCCTTAGAAAAGAGAATGATTCTCATGTTTTGCTAACTAAATAAATATTCATGTTAGTCATAGAGAAAAATACAGAGAAAAACACCCAGTATGCTCCTGTCAATTATGTATTTTATTGCTATGTTCAAATTATGCTGAAATCAATTTCGGAATCATAAAACAGTACTGGCCATTAAAATTGCTACACCACGAAGATGACGTGCTAAAGACGCGAAATTTAGCCGACAGGAAGAAGATGCTGTGATATACAAATGATTAGCTTTTCAGAGCATTCACACAAGGTTGGCGCTGGTGGCGAGACCTACAACGTGCTGACATGAGGAAAGTTTCCAACCGATTTCTCATACACAAACAGCAGTTGACCGGCGTTGCCTGGTGAAACGTTGTTGTGATGCACATTGGTCGAGATCCAATGACTGTTAGCAGAATATGGAATCGGTGGGTTCAGGAGGGTATATGGAACACCGTGCTGTATCCCAACGGCACAGTATCACTAGCATTCGAGACGACAGGCATCTTATCCGCATGGCTGTAACGGATCGTGCAGCCTCGTCTCGATCCCTGAGTCAAAAGATGGAGACGTTTGCAAGACAGCAACAGTCTGCACGAACAGTTCGACGACGTTCGCAGCAGCATGGACTCTCAGCTCGGAGACCATGCCTGCGGTTACCCTTGATGCTGTATCACAGACAGGAGCGCGTGCGATGGTGTACTCAACGACGAACCTGGGTGCACGAATGGCAAAACGTGATTTTTTCGGATGAATCCAGGTTCTGTTTACAGCATCATGATGGTCGCATCCGTGTTTGACGACATCGCGGTGAATGCAGATTGGAAGCGTGTATTCGTCATCGCCATACTGGCGTTATAACCCGGCGTGATGGTATGGGGTGCCACTGGTTACACGTCTCGGTCACCTCTTGTTGGCATTGACGGCACTTTGAACAGTGGACGTTACATTTCTGATGTGTTACGACCCATGGCTCTAAACTTCATTCGATCCCTCCGAAACCCTACATTTCAGCGGGATAATGCAAGACCACATGTTGCTGGTCCTGGACGGGTCTTTCTGGATACAGAACATGTTCGGCTGCTGACCTGGCCAGCACATTCTTCAAATCTCGCACCAATTGAAAACATCTGGTTAATGGTGGCCGAGCAACTGGCTCGTCACAATAACCAGTCACTACTCTTGATGAACTGTTGTATCGTGTTGCAGCTGCATGGGCAGCTGTACCTGTACACGCCACCCAAGCTCTGCTTGACTCAATGTCCAGGCGTATCAAGGCCGTTACTACGGCCAGACGTGGTTGTTCTGGGTACTGATTTCTCAGGATCTATGCACCCAAATTGCGTGAAAATGTAATCACATTGCAGTTCTAGTATAATAAATTTGTCCAATGCATACCCGTTTATGGTCACATTTCTTCTTGGTGTAGCAATTTTAATTGCCAGTAGTGTACAATTCCGAAGTCGCTGATCTTGAAGTGGCTTACCTTGATGATGTTGTAGAAGTTGGCTACGGCCAGTCGGAGACGGCGCTTACGTTTTCTTCGCCTACTGGCCGCTGCTGTTGTGTTGTCGTCCTAGAGAGGGCCCGGTCAGCGTGCTGTTGGCTGACGTTTTCTTCACAGCCCTCTCTGCTCTCTCGTTTCCGACTCCGTTATCGCCGCCGCTCTCCGCTGTCACTTCCTCTCGATTCTTCACGTGTCCCGGGGCTCTGAAGTGATTCACACCGACGGCTCAATGGCTGATGGCCACGTAGGCTTTGCGTATGTTCATGGAGGACATATTGAGCAGCACTCCTTGCCAAATGGCTGCAGTGTTTTCACTGCAGAGCTGGAGGCCGTATCTCGTGCTCTTGAGTACATCCGCTGTTGTCCTGGCGAGTCATCTGTTTACTGACTCATTGAGCAGCCTACAAGTTATCGACCAGTGCTCTGGTAGCGTCCATTCAGGAGTCCATCTATGCCCTGGAACAGTCCCGCCGTTCCGTGGTGTTTGTGTGGACCCCGGGACACATCAGAATCCCCGGCAACGAACTTACCGACAGGCTGCCCAAACAGACGACGCGGAAACCGCTTCTGGAGATAGGCATCTCCGAAGCTGACCTGCGTTCTGTCTTACACAGCAGGGTTTTCCGGCTTTGGGAGACGGAATGGCATAACAGCACGCACAACAAACTGCTTGTCATGAAGGAGACTGCGAATGTGTGGAAGTCGATGCAGGTCTCTCGCAGGGAATCAGTCCTCTGCCGGCTCCGCATTGGTCATACATGGCTAACCCATCGTTACCTAATCCGTCGCGAAGATCCACCTCAGTGTTGCTGTGGCTCCTAAATGACAGTTGTCCACCTCTTACTGGACTGCCCACTTTTAACTTTCACAGCACCCTGCCATCGGTGTAGGGCGACAATGCCTCCACAGCTGCTTTAGTTTTACATTTTATCCGTGAGAGTGGGTTTTATACTTCTATGTGGGCTTTAGGGCAAATCCTTTGTCCCTCTGTGTCCTCCACCCTAGTGCTTTTAGGGTGGAGGTTTTAATGTGTTGCTGAGTGGCTGGCTTTTCCTTTTTATTCTCGTCGTTGGTCAGCCACTGTAATCGGCCCTCGTGTTTTACTCTCTTCTCTTTCTAGCGTCTCTGTTGTTTTCTTCTCCTCTTTTGTTGCTTTTAGTGTTCGTTGCCTTCCCTTCGTTCTTGTGGCTTTTCCTTTCTTTCCGGTTTGTGTTATATGTTTCGTCCGTTTTATTCTGAAGCTTGTGGCATTCTTTTATTATGAACAAGGGACCGATGACCTCGTAGTTTGACCCCTTCTCCCACCTTTAAACCAATCAACAATGAAGTACAGAGGAGGTGGTTGATTGATTTGGGAGGAGAGGACCAAACAGCGAGGTCATCGGACCCATTGATTTAGAAAAGGTATTCGGTCGTGTCCTTTCAAAGGAACTAACTCAGCATTTGCCTGAAGCGATTTATAGAAATCATGGTTTATCAAAGTCTGTTTTAAGTAAAATGGCTTGGCTATTAACGGTAAAATAGAGTTTTAATGCCTACTAGCTTTTTTGGATCTGTTCCTGGTCAAGTGATAAAGAAATGACTTTTAATGGTTGATGTAATCAATAAAGAAATTTTAAATTGCAACTCGACAGTAACTAACTAATTTCGTCCCCGTTTCCCAACTGGGGGTTTTACTTGATTAATCGTAACACCCGTCTCACTCGTGGTTGCAATGTGGTCCCTTATTGCACTTAAGAAACAGATTTTGCACCACTCTGAGAGTAACAGGTTCGGAGATGATTGTTTCGGCATAACAATGCATCCTGTGATACAGCAGCATCTGTGAGGTAATAGCTTGTGGACAATAACTTTTCTGAAATGAATTGCCTAGCAAAGAGTCACGACCTGAACCCAAAACAACACTTTTGACATGAGTTAGAATGCCGACTACGCTCCAGATTCCAGAGTCCAACATTATTATCTTCACTGGTTTCGCCTCTTGCGGAAGAATGGGCTGCCATTCTTCCCCAGACATTGACACCTCAATGAAAGTGTTCCCAACAGATTCCAAAACGCAGTAAAGGTGAAGAGTGGACACACCCTTATTAATGCCCACTAACAGCTATTCGGATGTTTTTGATCAGATAGCGTTTGTACGTTAATACTGCATCGTAACAACTGAATTATCTCTTTACATCATTTTCCACCACGTATAGAACGCGGCGGTTTACGGATCTTAAATATAAAAAGTGGGTTGGTGGTACCTGACAATGAGGCGATAGCCTCAGAATATGAATTGTAACTCCAACAGCATGCTTTCGCTTTTTACATCGTTACTCCAATTCATTTGATAGAACACAGATTTTTTTCTACGTTTCGTACTCCGTTCTCAATAAAATATTGCCACACAGCTATTTGTCAAACGACAAGCCAGAGAAATTTTAACGTATCGAATAAACATAGTACTGTGTTTATTGGAGTGCCCACTTTCTGCAGCAGTTACATAAATGTAAAAAATCGTATATAAACAAAACGCATTTTGTGTTTCTATATTTATTATCCGAGGGGCGTTTCGCTTTTTATTATTTGTTTCGTATCTTGGTCTGTGAACGATAGCTGATTAGCTATACGTTTAACATGAATACTAAAACTATGTTTCCAACGAAGAACTGTTTGTTTGCCTGATGTCACTTCTGTTATTTTAGGTCGGCGGAGTGGCCGAGCGGTTCTCGGCACTTCAGTCTGGAAACGCGTGACCGCTACGGTCGAAGGTTCGAATCCTGCCTCGGGCATGGATGTGTGTGATGTCCTTAGGTTGGTTAGGTTTAAGTAGTTCTAAGTTCTAGGGGACTGATGACCTCAGATGTTAAGTCCCATAGTGATCACAGCCATCGGAACCATTCTCTTTTGTTATTTTAGTATAGCGTTGACAACCTTTGTTTGGAACTTTGTTCTCTCTCGTGTGTATGGGTTCGCAATCTTTGGATGATTACTGAGTAAAAATTTGAGATGGATAGCACGTGTTTTTAGAGGGAAGAAAGCTATATTTCAAGAACCACCAAGGACAATCAATCAAATATACGTTTTTTCAGCACTAATTTCGATTTCTCATCAGGTAACCTGTATAACAAATTTTAGCATGTAACTTTATGTTATGATAATTTCGTAGGCATATTCTTCGTATATCGTTGCTTTGATAATTAGAGTGTTAGATCTCTCCGTTGCTACACGTTATACCTTGATGATGGTAGGTCGATCGAAATTGGTTATGAAGAAGGCTTTATTTTAATCAGCAGCTCTTGGTGGTTCTCAAATAGACTTCCATCAAATATTTACGATTTATGAGGATAGGGGTCAAGGAAGGGCAAGGGGAAGAGAGATTGTGTGACAGTACTTCGGTGTTCAAGATCTTAAATGTTCAAGAAAACTAACATTTCGCAAATGAAATGAGCTTAGACCTTTGACTACACGGAAGGAACAAAGCTATTGTAAGGACATGTAAAATTTAGTGTAGGTACCATTTCACCGTATGTAAAAATCAAGATGTGAAGAATTTAAGTCTATAATTAATATGAGGCAAATCAGACCTGTGTTATATTTCAGAAGATACATTTCATATATAGGAGTTAGACAAGGATGTGTTCTGACACCTCTGCTATTCATGCCCAGAGAGTATCCGTCGAGGAGCAATTGGTGATATAGGAAAATGCATAAAGGGTTAACGGAGTCCTCATTAACATTTGGCATATTGTTGATACAGTATTGATTGATGATAATTTAGATGTTGGTCAACAACTCTTAAACATAATAGGAGATTACAGTAATAATGTCTGAATATCAATACAAAAAAGAAAGGCATTTCATGCTTTTTATACGACTACCACAGTCCTTTGCCAAAGCAAATCTACAATTCAATGGCTCCTTAAAAAAAGGATTAAACAACTTTAAGACCTTGGAAAGTGGCTCTGTGAAAACTGGTGATCAGACATGGAGATAAAGTGTCGCGTAGGGAAAGCTCTTAACGCTGTAACAAAATTCAAAACTAGAGGTAAATATTGGACTAGATTTTTAAGACGCTCCATCTGGCCTGTACTTCTGTACGGTTCTGAAAGATGGACGCTAAGTGGTTTTACCGCATAATGTTTAAAATACGGTAGGTAGCATGCGTAACTAATACTGGAGTACTACGACGAACACACAAACAGCAACAAATGATGACAACACACAAAAGAAGAAAAACAGCATACTTAGGATATATGTTATCGAACAGCAAATTTATAGAGGCTACTATAACAACTGATAATAGAAGGTCGAAAGTAAAATAAGAAAAGGGCGAAGAAAGATATCTTCATTAGATAACGCAAAGCATTGGGCAAACTTTCCAAATGCAGATCAGTTATAACATGCTGCAGTTCACAGAATAAAGATGTGTTGTGTGGACGCCAATATCCATTAATGCATAGGCGGAAGAAGATGACTTCTTATAAAAGGTGAAGCGAGGTGGGAAATGTCAACTTTGAAACACGTGTTTTCTTTAAAGAAGAATGTCGGGTCTTAATTCTTTTGCTGTACGTCTTATTTGTGTACTTCTGTAGTAAGCTCCAAAGCATTCTAACTACGGCTTGCACTCCAGCTTCACGAACGAAGTGATGGTACATGAATAAGACTGTTTAGCTCGTGTCTTCTTGCGTGGTTAACCAATATTTAATTTCAACGGAAATATCTACTATGTCTGGAGATCAGAAAGTCCTCGAGAGAAACTGAAGTGCAAACGGGAGCTTCAAAATTAGTATCATTTTTTCTGTAGCCGGATTGCACGTTCATGGTCCGTACATCTTCCTTGAGACAATCATAATAGGAATTACCAATCTTGATAAGGTACAACTAAGGTTCTTAATTCGTTACACTAAGGCTGTATTTTCAATACAAGATTAACCAAAGGCCTTTATCCTAAAATTGGACGGTGCATCAGTGACGAATGTCTGAACAGGACTGATTAATAACGCCGTTCCAAACGTACCTACCGAGTGAGATGGCGCAGTGGTAAAATGGTGGACTCATATTCAGAAGGACACCCGTTCAGACCCGCGTCCAGCCATCCACATTCAGGTTTTTAGTGGTTTCCCTAAATCGCATAATGCAAATACCGGAATTGTTCCTTTGAAAGTGCATGGCGATATTTTTCACTATCATTCATAGATCTGGGATTGCGCTCAGTCTCTAGTGAGCGCCTTTAAACCTGCGACCGTAGCAGTCACGCGGTTCCGGACTAAAACGCCTAGAACCGCACGGCCACCGCGGCCGGCGTGTGTGATGTCCTTAGGTTAGTTAGGTTGAATTAGTTCTAAGTCCAGGGGACTGATGACCTCAGATGTTAAGTCCCATAGTCCTTAGAGCAATTTGAACCATTTGAACCTAGCCGCGAGGGATTAGCCGAGCGGTCTTGGGCGCTGTAGTCATGGACTGTGCGGCTGGTCGCGGCGGAGGTTCGAGTCCTCCCTCGGGCATGGGTGTGTCTGTTTGTCCTTAGGATAATTTTGGTTAAATAGTGTGTAAGCTTATTTATGTTCGAAATTTACTTCAGTGTTGCTTATTTGATTATTTAGTATAATAAGCTTAGCCGTTTCAGTTTCTGGTTGGAAATTACGTTTAGCGCGATCCAGGAACAACGACGTGGATGTAATAGTTTTCTGTTCCCATCGGGATGCTTGATATCGGTGAGACCCCTTGCCACTCACCGTTGAGTGTCTTGATTCTCACCATAGAGTTGCTTGATTTCGTTGAGTTCTTGCCTCTCGCCCTTGGGTCGCTTGATTTCGTTGAGTCCCCTCGCGTCCCACCATTGGCTTGCTTGATTTCGGTGAGTATCCATGACAGGTGGATCTCTCACTATCACTTCGTGATTTTACCTCATTGCAGTGATTGTGGTCTGTATTCCACTAGTAGCCGCATAGCGGTCAGCGAGAGAGTAACGGCTGAAGGATGGAAACACACACCGAAATCAGTCACACTGACGGCGGCTTCGAGGGTGGCCACCGAAAGCAAGCTTTCCGATGGCTTCCACTGTGTGGGCCCACAGGTTAGCTCTGGTGCGGCCTGCCGCTACTGTCAGGCGAATACAGAGGAATGTTTTGATTACATGTATTGGGGAATTTAACACCAGTCGCATAGATACACTATTGCTAATCATGGGGCTATGCCCACTAGGCTTGATAATAAGGCAGCACGCAGCCTCCAATTGGCTACATAAACAAAATATTGACACAGTGCAAAATATTATGGGCATTCCTCAGATAAGTGTTAAAGACATGAAAGAAAGAATGCTTGACATTTGGCAGGAAGAATGGGGTAGGTCTAATATGGGTCGTAGAGTCCATATGTTTCTACCTACTGTAAGGGAAAGACTAAAAACAAGGTAATGAAGCCGTCGCAGGGCCTAGTTCATTACCTTACAGGTCATGGTCCCTACCCCACGTACGTACACCGAATAGGGAAAAGGCCAACACCAGAGGGTGACTGTGGTGCCAACGCGGAATCGCCTGAACATACAGCGTTTGTCTGTCCAATATACGAACAAGCTGTCTCAGTTGAGAGCCACCTTTTACAACGAGAAATGTTGAAATTTTGAGGACTGTTGAATTGTTCAACAATTTCGCAAGATTGATAAACAAAATCTCAAAGGAGGCTCAGCGATCCTACCTTGGGAGAGGTTAAATAGCGTGTGCGAGCTCAACATCTACTGCGCAAAATGTAAATATGTAAATAAATTGTTTGTTTAAGTCTCTGACTTGTAGTAGGTTGTAGTTGTGGTTAGCTCAGTATGGTGGTGGAGGGATCACAGGTAAGGTATAAATGTAGTGGTTTCATGGTAGTAGCGGCCCGCCTCCCTGTGGCTAGGGACGGGCAACTCTCTGGGAGGATTCCAGAGAGGCTAAGAGGCCATTCATTTGTTTATTATTCCTACTTAGTTCATTTGCACTGCAGTGTTAAAAATTAATAAACCACTTTTGTAAAAAGCAGTAGCAATGTTTAGTGTAATACACCCACTCAAAAGTGTTAGAAATTGGGTTATAGTATGTATCAATTAAAATGGAAAAAATTCCGATGGGTGTGGGACTCACCACAGTGAACCCTGTAGGGAACAGACAACTATGTTACCATAGAAATAGCTTATTTGCGAGATGTGTCAATGTCTAGCCATATTATTTGTACTGTAGACTCAAGTAATGTGTGACCATCAGTATCAACCGTCAGAACACAAGGCGTACTTTTAAATCGTATATGAAAGGTAGAAACACAAACTTCGGTTCTTAATTGAAAAAACCGACCACCGGATACTTGTCGATTTCTGTGGCACCTATCATGAATGGAAAACAGTGGTTTGAGCAAAACGTAGGTATTTTTTTTGCATAGAATACCCATATTCAATAAAAATTGAGGGGCGGCGGGATCCCATTTGAAAGTACAAAGTTGACACTGCCCACGCAGAGGAGATGGTTAGGAGGTAGCACAGTGTTGTGTACATAGTTCTGCGTAGTCAGCACGTACACAACTTTCCCACTACAGGCTCCCTGCTAAGCACAACAGCACAGGCGCAGCGCTCATCTGTCTCTGCACTACGAGATGGCGCTGCCATAGAGACAGACCAAATTCTGCTTCCGCCGATCCGCATATTAATATGTAACGCAGGCAATGAGATTGCTGCTAACGTAGAACCTTTTCTCGATCACACCCGCGCAGTGATACATGAACAGTGAGGTATTATAACGAGTGTAAGGCTATAGTCAAGTTTCAGTCTGCGCCTAATAAGATTACCATATTCCTATAAACAGCCATGAAGATAAATGTATAGACACTTTTGTCAAGTATCAGAGATATATGTGAGAATAAGATTAACGTAAAAGTCCCAAAGGAACTTCAGATTGTCAATTTTAAATAGAATCCAGAACCAAGTTAAGTAATTTTTATGCTTGTTATTATTTTAATAATTGTGTGTGAAAATTAATCAAGTTCTGTTTCAAGTTGGTCACCATCAATCTGCTACTCTAAACGTGCAAGTGGCATTTCTATCGTCTGACCTAACGGCAGAAGATAAACACGCCACGATAAGACCACGAGACATATTGCTGACACTCGCCTACTTTGTTAGAGCGACAAATCAAATAATCTGATGGTGTGTGTACTGGAGGTCTTACAGTACGCTCACCACACACAGACAGATGCCCTTTTTGGTTCAAATGGCTCTGAGCACTATGGGACTTAACATCTATGGCCATCAGTCCACTAGAACTTAGAACTACTTAAACCTAACTAACCTAAGGACATCACACAACACCCAGCCATTATGAGGCAGAGAAAATCCCTGACCCCGCCGGCAATCTAACCCGGGAACCCGGGCGTGGGAAGCGAGAATGCTACCGCACGACCACGAGATGCGAGACGCCCTTTTTCGAATATGAACAACTCACCTACAATATATTTTTTTGTAGGATGCGTTGTTTTCGAAATATTTAGTTGAGTCTGTTACGGCGTAAAGTCGAGAACGGGCACGCTAGTCGGGAATGACAGGGAAGAGAAGGCTGTGGTAAGAAGTCAGCCAGTCGCACGCTGGATTGTTTGGGGGAAGAGACCAAACAGCGAGGTCATCGGTCTCATCGGATTAGGGAAGGACGGGGAAGGAAGTCGGCCGTTCCCTTTCAAAGGAACCATCCCGGCATTAGCCTGGAGCGATTTAGGAAAATCACGGAAAACCTAAATCAGGATGGCCGGACGAATCGCACGCTGGCCGACCTCCCTTCCAGGACGACAACGCAACAGTGCGACCCCTACGTGAAGGGGACATAAGCGCCACGTCCGACTGGTGGCGGCCCACTTGGAGAGTAGCTTCGAGATTAGCCACTTCCATAGCATTTCAGGACAAACTTTTGTCAGTTAGAGATCAGCAGTCACTGCAAAGACTGATTATTTCATATGTCGCCCTTTGTTTGCGCTACATCTGTGCAATTATCAAAGTTAAGTATTGTAATTTTCTTATTGTAATAAAACTCATTAATACGAGTTGTATGATTGTCAAGCGAACCGAGTAGGTAGGATTCCTAGACACTGATCGTATGGCATTGTTGGCCGGGAGGCCCCATGCGGGTAAGTTCAGCCACCGTATTGCAAATCCTTTTTCTTTAGTTGACGCCACTTCGGCGACTTGATGATGAAATGATGATGAAGAACACACAACACGTAGTCATCACGAGGCAGAGAAAGTCCCTAACCCCGCCGGGAATCGAACCCGGGACTCCGTGCGCGGGGAGCGAGAACGCTACCGCAAGACAACAAGACTGACGACAAGGCTGGACGAAACAGGCTCAAAACAAATACGCTGCTTATCAGTCACACTGACGCATAGGTCGACGGCGGCATTCCGACGATTTGGGGGGCTCGCCACGTCTGAAGATTTATCCCCGTTGTGTTGCGATTGTTACAGTTTCTTCATTCCAGTCACGCACGTGGCTTTATATTCCATACGCTCGTATTTTATTCATTAGGCAGCAGTGCGGAACTTTATCGAACGCCTTCTGCAAGGCAAGTGAGATGGAGTCTACCCGCGAGCCCTTACCCACTGTTTCCTGAATCTCGTGGACGAACAAAGAGAGCTGAGTTTCACACGATCGTTGTTTCTGAAACTCCTGACTCCTACAGAGGAGGTTTTCAGTCTTCAGGAATGGCACAACAAACGAGCACAAAACTTGTTCCAGAATTCTACAACGGACCAACATCGGAGATAGTGGCCTATAGTATTGTGCGTCCTTTCGACGACCCTACTTGGGAACGGAGAGACGTCTACAGACGTTAAAGTGACCTCTGGCGTGCCACAGGGGAGTCTTATGGGGCCATTGCTTTTCACAATATACATAAATCACCTAGTAGATAGTGCCGGAAGTTCAATGCGGCTTTTCGCGGATGATGCTGCAGTATACAGAGAAGTTGCAGCATTACAAAATTGCAGCAAAATGCAGGAAGATCTGCAGCGGATAGGCACTTGGTGCACAGAGTGGCAACTGGCCCTTAACATAGACAAATGTAACGTATTGCGAAGACATAGAAAGATGGAGCCTTTATTATATGATTATATGACAGCGGAACAAACACTGGGAGCAGTTACTTCTGTAAAATATCTGGGAGTATGCGTGCGGAACAATATGAAGTGGAATGATCATATAAAATTAATTGTTGGTAAGGCGGGTACCAGGTTGAGATTCATTGGGGGAATCCTTAGAAAATGTAGTCCATCAACAAAGGAGTTGGCTTACAAAACACTCGTTCGACCTATACTTGAGTATTGCTCTTCAGTGTGGGATCCGTAGCAGGTCGGGTTGACAGAGGAGATAGAGAAGATCCAAAGAAGAGCGGCGCGTTTCGTCACAGGGTTATTTGGCAAGCGTGATAGCGTTACGGGATGTTTAGCAAACTCAAGTGGCCGACTCTCCAAGAGAGGCGCTCTGCGTCGTGGTGTAGCTTGCTGTCCAGGTTTCGAGACGGTCCGGTTCTGGATGAGGTATCGAATATATTGCTTCCCCCTACTCATACCTCCTGAGGAGATGACGAATGTAAAATTAGAGAGATTCGAGCGCGGACGGAGACTTTCCGGCGTTCGTTCTTCCCGCGAACCATAGGCGACTGGAACCGGAAAGGGAGGTAATGACAGTGGCACGTAAAGTGTCCTCCGCCACACACCGTTGGGTGGCTTGCGGAGTATAAATGTATATGTAGATGTAGATGTAGATGCTGCAGAGACATAAGGTAAACTCCTGCTAAACGAGTGGCAAGTTCTTTCGCATTCTCTATGTGCACTGAAGCGCCAAAGAAACTGGTATAGGCATGCATATTCAAATACAAAGATATGTAAACAGGCAGAGTACGGCGCTGCGATCGGCAACGCCTATATAATACAAATTTCTAGCGGTGTTGTTAGATCGGTTACTGCTGCTACAATGGCTGGTTATCAAGATTTAAGTGAGTTTGAACGTGTTGCAATAGTCAGCGGACGAGCGATGGGACACAGAATCTCCGAAGTAGCGTGGAAGTGGGGATTTTCCCGTACGACTATTTCACGAGTGTGCCGTGAATATCAGGAATCCTGTGGAACATCAAATCTCCGACATCGCTGCGACCGGAAAAAGATCCTGCAAGAAAGGGACCAACGACGACTAAAGGGAATCATTCAACGTGACAGAAGTGCAACCCTCCCGCTAATTGCTGCAGATTTCAATGCTGTGCCATCAACAAGCGTCAGAGTGTGAACCATTCAACGAAACATCATCGATATGGGCTTCCGGAGCCGAAGGTCCACTCGTGTGCCCTTGATGACTGCACGGCACAAAGCTTTACGTCTCGCCTGTGCTCTTCAATGTGATGCCTCGTCGGAGGAGTCACGTTTCAAATTGTATCGAGCAGATGGACGTGCACGGTGAGTAGGGAACTGTTGAAGCTGGTGTAGGCTCTGTAATGGTGTGGGTCGTGTGCAGTTAGAGCGGTGTGGGCTCCCTCATAAGTCCAGATACGATTCTGACAGGTGATACGTATGTAAGCATCCTGTCTGATCCCCTGCATCCTTTCTGTCCATTGTGCATTCCGACGGACTTGAGCAATTCCAGCAGGACAATGCGACACCCAACGCGTCCCGAATTGTTACAGAGTGGCTCCAGGAACGCTCTTCTGAGTTTAAACACTCCGCTGGCGACCAATCTCCCCAGACATGAACGTTATTGAGCACATCTGGGCTGCCTTGTAACGTGCTGTTCAGAAGAGATCTCCACCCCTCGTTATCTTACGGATTTATCGAGAGCCCTGCAGGATTTATGATTTCAGTAGCCTCCAGCACTACTTCAGACATTAGTGGAGTCCATGCCACGTCGTGTTGCGGCACTTCTGCGTGCTCGTGGGAGCCCTGCACGATGTTAGGGAGGTGTAGCAGCTTCTTTGGCTATTCAGTGTAGAATCGAAGTGGTGTCTCATCAAGTCGATTGACCATCCTTAGTGTCTTATTTTGATATCTGTTAATCATACTTGTCTATACAGGGTGGTCCATTGATCGTGACCGGGCCAAATATCTCACGAAATAAGCGTCAAACGAAAAAACTACAAAGAACGAAACTTGTCTAGCTTGAAGGGGGAAACCAGATGGCGCTATGGTTGGCCCGCTAGATGGCGCTGCCATAGGTCAAACGGATATCAACTGCGTTGTGATACATGTACCTTTGTGAACTTATTATTTCTGAGAACGCATACTGTTCCACAGCGCGAATACCTGTAAATACCACATTAATGCAATAAATGCTCAAAATTATGTCCGTCAACCTCAGTGCATTTGGAAATACGTGTAACGACATTCCTCTCAACAGCGATTAATTCGCCTTCCGTAATGTTCGCACATGCATTGACAATGCGCTGACGCCTGTTGTCAGGCGTTGTCGGTGGATCACTGTAGCAAATATCTTTCAACTTTTCCCACAGAAAGAAATCCGGCGACGTCGGATCCGGTGAGCGTGCGGGCGACCAATCCACCTGTCATGGAATGTGCTTCAACCACACGCGAGTTACGTGCCGGACAGCCATCATGTTGGAAGTACATCGCCATTCTGTCAGGCAGTGAAACATCTTGTAGTAACATCGGTAGAACATTACGTAGGAAATCAGCATACATTGCACTATTTAGATTGCCATCGATAAAATGGGGGCCAATTATCCTTCCTCCCATAATGCCGCACCATACATTAACCGGCTAAGGTCGCTGATGTTCCACTTGTCGCAGCCATCGTCGATTTTCCGTTGCCCAATAGTGCATATTATGCCGGTTTACATTACCGCTGTTGGTGAATGACGCTTCGCGTGCAAAAACTCTGTCATCGTCCCATAATTTCTCTTTTGCCCAGTGACACAACTGTACACGACGTTAAAAGTCGTCGCCATGCAATTCCTGGTTCATAGAAATATGGTACGGGTGCAATCGATGTTGATGTAGCATTCTCAACACCGACGTATTTGAGATTCCCGATTCTCGCGCAATTTGTCTGCTACTGATGTTCGGCTTAGCCGCGACAGCATCATCATTTGTTGCAGGTCGTGGTTGACGTTTCATATGTGGCTTAACACTTCCTGTTTCCTTAAATAACGTAACTATCCGGCGAACGGTCCGGATAGTTGGATGATGTCGTCCAGGATACCGAGCAGCATACATAGCACACGCCCGTTGGGCATTTTGATCACAATAGCCATACACAACACGATATCGACCTTTTCCGCAATTGGTAAACGGTCCATTTTAACACGGGTAATGTATCGAAGCAAATACAGTCCGCACTGGCGGAATGTCACGTGATATCACGTACTTATATGTTCGTGACTATTACAGTGCCATCTATCACAAAGCGGAAAAAGTGGTCCAACTAATGCATTCATAATTCTTTGCGTACTACACGAATATGTAATAAAAATGGGTGTTCCTATTTAAAAAAAAAACGCAGTTAATAGCCGTCTGACCTATGGCAGCGCCATCTAGCGGGCCAACCATAGCGCCATCTGGTTTCCCCCGTCAACCTAGACGTTTCGTTCTTTGAAGTTTTTTCGTTTGATGCTTGTTTCGTGAGATATTTGGCCCGGTCACTATCAATGGACCACCCTGTATACTGGTTTGTATCGTGCGACAAGTAGTGTTCAATAGGAACATCTATAGGACAAACATAGCTACTTATTATTTTCAATTTTGAGTTTATGTCAAAATTAATAGTATACCGCACCTTTAAAGCCTCGCTACCTGCTGTGAAACACGTAGCATATCATCAGTAGTTGTCTTAGCCACGGTGAAAGGTTATCCTTATTGCAAGTTCTTAGAAGGTATTCATAGAGTACGTATGTTCGTTGCGTAATAGACGAGAAGTGCTGCAGGTGTGTGTGGAGCAGGTGGCCACTGAGAACAGAGAAACACGTTAATCCACTGGACGCTCTGGTATCGTGAGCTGACTAGCTATGACGCACAATGAGTTGGTCAGTTGAGAGTCAGCGTTCGCGACACCTCAGCGATGTCACAGTCCAGTGTGTGTGTGTGTGTGTGTGTGTGTGTGTGTGTGTGTGTGGAGGGGGGGAGGGGGGCTACTTGACTCCAGAATGAACTTCGAAGACGATTCGCATTTCATTACATAGAAGCAGGGATTTCACAGAGTGCCACATTCGTCTTGAAATGTTGCAGTGTACTCTTCTTTAGATGTTGTGCACAGTCGACGGTTTACTCGAATTCATAGCTTTACGTGGAATATGATTAGATAGTGGTGCCACTTTTCAAATGACAGTAACAGTAGCACAATCCATCTGTGTTATTTTCGGTAGTTTCCCTAAGGACTTTCAGAGATTTTGTTATTATATGGTGTCTAAAAATTGTTGCTGCTGTCCTTCCTGTTAAACACACTTCTAAACGCAAGGACTAAAGCTGTAAAAACGTCAGCTGTGTAGACTCAAGAGATTTGATGAACGTATGAAATTAGTGGCAGAATACAACTGAGAGTCACAGGCTCATCTTCTGCAGATCTTAAGAATCCGTGCGTAAATGACTGACGGAGTAGCGTTTATCACTTTAATTTTAGCTCGTTTACGTAAGTCGTTGGAGTCAGCTATCTCTCTGTGGGAGTATTCCAGTAGAGGAACACAGGCTAGTGACTATTCCACGAGAGGTAACGTGCAGGTGGTAGCAACGAGGAAGATTTACCGTTTTCTCTTTCATACATTTGAGAAGGAACTGCCCCAAAAAACTTGACATAATTCTTTCAAGTTGTAAGTATTATACTACCTATTACGAGGGGACCAAGGCGGGCCAAGTAAATTATATTGAATTTTGCACTATACTTCAAACTGAAACAGATTTATGATACTACTTTTCAACGCAATTATCAGGTCTTTGCTAACAACTGTCGGACCGTTCTACCAATGGTTCAGCTCGTAGACGATAGAAGTCCACTCCCTTTCCACGGAGCCATTCCAGAACGACTATGTGAACGTCCTCACCGTCGGAAAACCTACGATTGCTGGGAATGATTTCCGCGATTGCCTACACACTGTCGTCTGCCTTCGGTATCGATGGTCTTCCTTGTTGATCAGGACCGCCGACGTCCGTGGTTCGGCCTTGAGCAAATTGTTGCCACCATTTCACTGAGGCTGGACGCGCCATTTGGCTTGCACGCAACGAAGATTTAGGAGGCGAATCTGTGTGCAACGTACAAGGAGAGGTCCCCTCAGGTGCGGTCGACTTTGAAAGTATCTGAATGGTGATGTAGGTTAAGATCCCAAATATTCACCCTGGTGGGTCCTGGTTTGCGAGCAATCGGCGAAAAAAATTCGGAAGTTTATGTGGCACCCAGTAGCGTTACAAAATTTTATTTACGTAGTTTTATTGTGAGGTGTAATGACTAGAGTAACAAATTCGCATATAAGAGGTTATGGGTTCGGATCTCTGCAGGTGCACAAAATTCTTTTTATTTTTAAATCTTTATTGAAATAACTTTGACCATCATTATTATTCCATTAATTAATTTAAATGTAGTTTTTAATGCCATTCGTTTATCACATAATTTTAATCATAATATCAACTTCTCCATTTTCTCTCATTTTTCTTCTTGTCATTCTTTCTCCACTTGAAATCTTTGTTCATGCGTTTTTAATCACTTTTATGTTCTATCACCCTGTTTTTTCGTCCAAATCATTCCGTTCATTATATCTTCAGATGGTTCAAATGGCTCTAAGCACTATGGGACTTAACAGCTGAGGTCATCAGTCCCCTAACTTAGAATTACTCAAACCTATCTAACCTAAGGACATCACTCACATCCATGCCCCAGGCAGGATTCGAACCTGCGACCGTAGCGGCCACGTGGTTCCGGACTGAAGCGCTTAGAACCGCTCGGCCACCGCTGCCAGCTCATTAATCTATTCCTCATTTTGCTTGAATTTCGTTTTACTGATGAACTCGTATTTTCTTTAAATTTTCATGTGCGTTATTTTGTCCTTAGTGCAATAGGTATTTGGGTTATGTTTTAAATGTTTGTATGGCAATTACCGTGCAATAAAGATCCCATATCTGGCAACAAAAATACATTTTTCACATCATTGCACAGACATAAATAGATTATTTCGCCATTTGTTTTTAACTGAGACATCGGAATATTCAAGTAACTGGGTGTTATAATAGATAAATGTGATTAAATTCATATTCACAAAAAATCCGGTTGGAAGAAGAATTATACAAATAAAAAACGAAACAAATGAAGTTCATACGGTGATTCAAGTCACTTGACAAAGGAACAGAAATAAAAAAACTACAGTTAATTCAAGTAACTGAATAAAAATAATGTTTGAAGTAATTTCGATAAGGATTTAAAAATAAAGAGTTTTGTGCACCTGACGAGACTCGAACCCACAATCTGCTACGTGTGCAGCTGTTATCCTCTCCATTACAGCACACAACCAGACGACGTAATGCAGCTTTTTAACGCTACTGCGTGACATCAAATTCCGATTTTTTTGGCAATTATTCGCAAACAAGGGTTCACCAGCGTGAATGGCTGCAGTGTGTGATACCTGGCATCTTAAGTTGCGTCACCGTGTAGATAGTTTCAAAAAGTCGTTCCCACCTCTGGGGACCTCTCCTTGTTAGACGTTTTGCCCACAAGAATCGTACTGTCCCGCCTAATTCTACTTCGAAGTACGTTCCAGTGGTCTCGCCATTTTACTCGCCCGCTGTGGCGCACCTGTTATCCGCATGGCAGCAGAAGTGTGTCTGCAGGAGATCTAGAACGTGTAATCTCGTCTGACAGTACGCTACTCTTGTTGCGCAATGGTCTTAGCGGGTAACTTACTTTTTTAAGTCTCCTCGTATTACTCGGCTCTTATCAACGACGGAAATTGTCTTGTCACGTGGTAAATTTAGCGAGCAGCGCTTGACAGTGCTGACAGACAAGTCTCCCCTTAATCGATGCTGTTGGCACGATAAGCGTCACTATTAATAAGGACGAAGATTATTTCCGCCTATTACAGCACACTCAGTACTCACTTAAGAAGACCTCGGAAATACAAAATCAGTGTCCTGGACGCGGAGTAAAACTTGAATGTTACAGAACACAGCACATGCCCGCTTTCTCCACTTGCGTGTAATGTATCGTTTCGCACGGTATCTCCCGGCTACCAGCTCTCCAAACTAGCTCAGACTTTGGGCTACAAACACGCGATCGAGAAACGCGGTACTTACTGCGATAAACGTAAAACTGGGGCCGAAATTACTACTTGCGCGATATAAGCCTTTCGGTTGGTTCTCATTCAGTAATAAAGGTCGCGGTCTTTGTTTCCGTGCGGCAGCTTATTGGACCACAACAGAATTTATGCGCTACCTCACGATAATTTCGGACTTTACTGGTTTCGCAACAGCACAAATTTCCTGTAATCCATCCAGCTTTTGAATATTACTGTAGAACTATGAATTTGCATGCGATTGGCGTGAGAAAGCGGAAAAAGCTTATAGTTACCGACGGAATTCCTTTGAACGTAAGATGATATTAAGCAAGGGCATTGTTTTTGTCCTCATTTGTAGCACGTGTTGCCATAGTTCGTCCGCATGAGATGCAGACGGTATGCTTGTGGCCAAGGATGTGTCCTTGGGGAGCAATGGTAGATTAGATTTTTTCTGAGTATCCTTGATTCTCGGGTATCTAAACTAGAATTGATGAAGTTTTACGGAAGCTTGAAATTCAGCGTGAACTTCAATGCGCGATATTTCTAATAGTTTCCACAGCGAAACTCTGTCTCGAAATCGGGCAGAAGAAGCAAAATGATTGTGGTCGTGTGTAAAATGCACCAATGGCAATTGCAATTAACACTTGCCGGCCGAAGTGGCCGAGCGGTTCTAGGCGCTACAGTCTGGAACCGCGGCGACCGCTACGGTGGCAGGTTCGACTCCTGCCTCGGGCATGGATGTGTGTGATGTCCTTAGCTTTAAGTAGTTCTAAGTTCTAGGGGACTGATGACCTCAGAAGTTAAGTCCCATAGTGCTCAGCGCCATTTGGACCAACCAATTACCTTCGCTGCATAATAACAATGGTGATGTTATTGACGAGAGTGCTACTAAAGCAGAGTTACTAAACACGGTTTTTCGAAATTCCTTCGCAAAAGAAGACGAAGAAAATATTGTAGAATTCGAATAAAGAACAAATGCCAACATGAGTTACTTAGAAGTATACATTCTTGGTGTAGCGTAGCAACTTAAAACACGTAAGAAAGGCTGGTCTAGATTCTATACCAGTCAGGTTCCTTCCAGAGTATGCTGATACGACAGCCGCATACGTGAAACATTCCTCACACGCAAATAAAGAAAATAAGTTATGTGGACATGTGTCCGAAAATGCTTAATTTCCATGTTAGAGCTCATTTTAGTTTCGTCCACCTACGCTCAGTGGAGCACGTTATAATGATTTCATACGGGATACTCTACCTGTGCTGCTAGAACATGTGCCTTTACAAGTACGACACAATATGTGGTTCATGCGCGATGGAGCTCCTGCACATTTCAGTTGAAGTGTTCATACATTCTCAACAACAGATTCGGTGACCGATGGGTTGGTTGAGGCGGTCTAATTCCATGGCCTCCACGCTCTCCTGACCTCAACCCTCTTGACTTTCATTTATGGGGGCATTTGAAAGCTCTTGTCTACGCAACCCCGGTACCAAATGTAGAGTCCCTTCGTGCTCGTATTGTGGACGGCTATGATAGAATACGCCATTCTCCAGGGCTGCATCAGCGCACCAGGGATTCCATGCGACGGAGGGTGGATGCATGTATCCTCGCTAACGGAGGACATTTTGAACATTTCCTGTACCAAGCCGGCCGCGGTGGTCTAGCGGTTCTAGGCGCGCAGTCCGGAACGGCGCGACTGCTACGGTCGCAGGTTCGAATCCTGCCTCGGGCATGGATGTGTGTGATGTCCTTAGGTTAGTTAGGTTTAAGTAGTTCTAAGTTCTAGGGGACTGATGACCACAGATGTTAAGTCCCATAGTGCTCAGAGCCATTTGAACCATTTTCCTGTACCAAAGTGTTTGAAGTCACGCTGGTACGTTCTGTTGCTGTGTGTTCCCTTTCCATGATTAATGTGATTTGAAGAGAAGTAATAAAATGAGCTTTAACATGGAAAGTAAGCGTTTTCGGACACATGCCCACATAACACATTTTCTTTCTTTGTGTGTGAGGAATGTTACCTGAAAGTTTGGACGTACCTTTTTGTAACACCATTTATAACCGCTCGCTCGTAGAAAGCTCCCTACCTAGAGATTCGAAAGTTGCACAAGTCACTCCAATACCGAATAAAAGAAATACGAGTGATCGGCTGAATTACAGAATCATATCACTAACGTCGATTTGCAGTAGGATTTTAGAACATCTATTAAATAATGTGCGTGAATTTCTAAGGTAACAAACTAGACTTACACACTACTTAAACTAACGTATGCTAAGAACAACACACACACACACACACACACACACTCATGCCCGAGGTAGGACTTGAACCTCCGGCGGGAGGGACCGCGCAATCCGTGACATGGCGCCTCTAACCGCGCGACCACTCCGCGCGGCAAAACGGGTAATGTGTTCGAATATTGTGAATCACATTGACAAATAGCCAACACGTATTCAGACAATGTCATTCTTGTGAAACACAATTAGCTCTTTATTCTCACGAAATAATGAGTGCTATCAACAAGCGACGTCAAATTGATTCCATATTTTTAGATTAGCAGAAGGCTTTTGACACAGTTTCTCGCAAGTGGCTTGTAAGCAAGTTGCTTAGTTAAGGAATATTGCCTCAGTTATGCGACTGGATTCAAGATTTCCTGCCAGAGAGCCATCGAGTAAAATAGAAGTGATATCTGGTGTTCCCTAAGGTATTGTTTAGGCCATTTGCTGTTTCACCTGTATAAACGAGTTAGGAGACAACCTGAGCAGTCTTCTTAGATTGTTTGCAGATGATGCTCTCATTTATCGTCATGTAACGTCATCAGATGATCAAAAAGAATTACAAAATGATTTGGTCAATATATCTGTATGGTGTAAAAAGTGGCAACTGACTCTAATCAATGAAAAGTGTGAGGTAATCCTCATGAGCACTAAAAAGAATCCAGTAAATTTCGATTACCCGATGAATCACACGAATCAGTTACGAATAACTTTAATTGGGACGATTGTGGTGAAAGCAAACCAAAGACTGCGATTTATTGGGAGAAGACTTAGAAAAGTACCAGTTCTACTAAAGAGAGTGCTTACTCTACGGTTGTCCGCCATCTTCTATATTACCGCAGTGCGATGTGCTATCCGCATCAGATAGGACTGACGGAGAACATGGAAAAAGTTCAAAGAAGGGTAGCTCGTTTTGTATTATCGCAAAATAGGTGAGATAGGACCACGGATATGATACACAAACTGGGATTGCAGCCATTAATACAAAGGCGTTTTTCGCACCGACAGGACCTTGTCATGAAATTTCAGTAACCAGCTTTCTCCTCAGAGTGTACGAATATTTTGTTGGTACCCACCAACATAGGGAGAAATGATCATCATCATAAAATAAGAGGAATCAGAGGTCATACGGAAAGATTTAACTACACTCCTGGAAATGGAAAAAAGAACACATTGACACCGGTGTGTCAGACCCACCATACTTGCTCCGGACACTGCGAGAGGGCTGTACAAGCAATGATCACACGCACGGCACAGCGGACACACCAGGAACCGCGATGTTGGCCGTCGAATGGCGCTAGCTGCGCAGCATTTGTGCACCGCCACCGTCAGTGTCAGCCAGTTTGCCGTGGCATACGGAGCTCCATCGCAGTCTTTAACACTGGTAGCATGCCGCGACAGCGTGTACGTGAACCGTATGTGCAGTTGACGGACTTTGAGCGAGGGCGTATAGTGGGCATGCGGGAGGCCGGGTGGACGTACCACCGAATTGCTCAACACGTGGGGCGTGAGGTCTCCACAGTACATCGATGTTGTCGCCAGTGGTCGGCGGAAGGTGCACGTGCCCGTCGACCTGGGACCGGACCGCAGCGACGCACGGATGCACGCCAAGACCGTAGGATCCTACGCAGTGCCGTAGGGGACCGCACCGCCACTTCCCAGCAAATTAGGGACACTGTTGCTCCTAGGGTATCGGCGAGGACCATTCGCAACCGTCTCCATGAAGCTGGGCTACGGTCCCGCACACCGTTAGGCCGTCTTCCGCACACGCCCCAACATCGTAAAGCCCGCCTCCAGTGGTGCCGCGACAGGCGTGAATGGAGGGACGAATGGAGACGTGTCGTCTTCAGCGATGAGAGTCGCTTCTGCCTTGGTGCCAATGATGGTCGTATGCGTGTTTGGCGCCGTGCAGGTGAGCGCCACAATCAGGACTGCATACGACCGAGGCACACAGGGCCAACACCCGGCATCATGGTGTGGGGAGCGATCTCCTACACTGGCCGTACACCTCTGGTGATCGTCGAGGGGACACTGAATAGTGCACGGTACATCCAAACCGTCATCGAACCCATCGTTCTACCATTCCTAGACCGGCAAGGGAACTTGCTGTTCCAACAGGACAATGCACGTCCGCATGTATCCCGTGCCACCCAACGTGCTCTAGAAGGTGTAAGTCAGCTACCCTGGCCAGCAAGATCTCCGGATCTGTCCCCCATTGAGCATGTTTGGGACTGGATGAAGCGTCGTCTCACGCGGTCTGCACGTCCGGCACGAACGCTGGTCCAACTGAGGCGCCAGGTGGAAATGGCATGGCAAGCCGTTCCACAGGACTACATCCAGCATCTTTACGATCGTCTCCATGGGAGAATAGCAGCCTGCATTGCTGCGAAAGGTGGATATACACTGTACTAGTGCCGACATTGTGCATGCTCTGTTGCCTGTGTCTATGTGCCTGTGGTTCTGTCAGTGTGATCATGTGATGTAACTGACCCCAGGAATGTGTCAATAAAGTTTCCCCTTCCTGGGACAATGAATTCACGGTGTTCTTATTTCAATTTCCAGGAGTGTAAAACGAAAAGTGGTACAGATTTCACCACTTGGGAAAGCAGGATGAGAGACATAAATAACATTCACGTTTCACACAGGTTAGACTCCCAGCATAGAGGTCGATATGGAATGTGTCCTCTTCGGTCACTTATTCACATTTTGCACCTGTTATTTATGCTGGCTACCCAACAGTTGAAGACTCCTTGGGGGATACTATCCCACTCCACTTTGCAGTTCTTGCACTCTTCGGGTCAGGGTGTCCGTTGAGAAACAAGTCTGCCAAAGCTTCTAGCCATGCCCCGTAGGATTTATATCCGGGGAATAGGCAAGCCATTCCACACGTTCATCATCTTACGTCTGACACCTCAGCGATCCTGTGTCGGCGGGCACTGTCGTTCGTACACAGAAATTCGGGACCTACCCCACCCCAAAACAGACGGACATCATCCACAATAATCTCCCTGCAATACCCCCATGCTGTAACGGTACCTCGTGCCAAGATATTCAGCCGTGTTCGACCACTGTACGTAATCCCTGCCCACACTATAATGCCTAGGCCATACCGAAGACATTCATGAACGTTCTGTGAAGTGTAACGCTTTCGCTGTAACTGGGGGGCCAGTTCAAAAATGGTTCAAAAGGGTCTGAGCATTACGGGACATAACTTCTGAGGTTTATCAGTCCCCTAGAACTTAGAACTACTTAAACCTAACTAACCTAACGACATCACACACATCCGTGCCCGAGGCAAGATTCGAACTTGCGACCGTAGCGGTCGCGCAGTTCCAGACTGGTAGCCAGTAACACTTGACACAATAATGCAGTAGTCTTCGGAGAACATCAGTCTGGAACACTGTTACTGACCCCAACTAACACGCTCGCAAACCAACAAACCCTTTCTCGACGATGACGTCGTCGAAGTAGGAGGCATTTAACTGTCTTCCGTGCATACAGACCAGCCTGATTTAGTCGCCACGAAATGGTTCTGGCAGAGACACGTGCATCGGTAGCAATCTGCAAAGTCTGCAGCGATTTGCCTAAGGACTGAGACGTCTGGCCCTTTTAGCCACTAGGGCTACGTATCGATCCTCTTACGGCGTGGTGGTCCGTCTGCTACCACCGGCAAGCTCTCTTATAGCGTTTCCATTTCCAGCGGCCTTTATTAATTGCGAGATGACACTTTTGGGCACATATTACTGTGAGCACTGTAGTGATGCTTCGAGCCGTCCAACTCCTCGTCCACGACCGCAAAGAGTCAAATAATATCTTGCAGACATATTGCTGTTCCACACAGAATGTCGCACTAATCGGTTCCACAACAACCTTGTTCGAACACCATACTGGATGAACTATCGAATATATCAACAGTGGCCGACCGATGTGGCCGAGCGGTTCTAGGCGTTTCAGTCTGGAACCGCGCGACCGCTACGGTCGCAAGTTCGAATCCTGTCTCAGGCAGAGATGTGTGTGATGTCCTTAGGTTAGTTAGGTTTAAGTAGTTCTAAGAGGCAGATGTTAAGTCCCATAGTGCTCAGAGCCATTTGAACCATATAAACGGAGTCCGTGCACAAGCGTTGCTGCAATTAACATGTCTTTCCTTCTACATTTTTATCATTTTCAAGTTTCTGCTGCGGTTTTCAGTTGTTTCTTAGCAGATGGCAATTGGAAATTCTTTGTTGAAGAGGATACATCTTTCGTCTTAACCAAGTCGCAATGGCTTTCGTACTAACAGTGCAAATCGTACGCGCAACATTTCCAGACAATAGACAACAACTGGTGGGCTACTAGGTGTAATCTAGTGCCAGAGAACGGTTTTTCGTGCGCCAGCCTGTACCAGCGCACAATGTCTGGGAGTTGCAGGGCGTACACCGTCTCCCGCGAGGCGGGTCCGGGAGGGGCGACTTGCCCGGCCTCGCCTCATTAGGCCGACCCTCCAGACCGGCGCCGGCGCCCCAGCAGTGGCAGCGGTCAGCAGAATGCGGCAGCCTGACAGGCTGCGGCCGAGCCACGAGCGGCGACCTCTGCCAACGAGGCCCTTCAAAAGCACACTGCACAGGCACACCGCCGGCGACACAGAGAAGCCGTGGCCAGAGTCTCAAGTTCACGCTGTTGGTATGTCTGATAAAATACACTGCTGGCCATTAAAATTGCTACACCGAGAAGAAATGCGGATGAGAAACGGGGATTCATTGGACAAATATATTATACTGTAACTGACATGTGATTACTTTTGCACGCAATTTGGGTGCATACATCCTGAGGAATCAGTACCCAGAACAACCACGTCTTGGCGTAATAACGGCCTTGATACGCCTGGGCATTGAGTCAAACAAAGCTAGGATGGCGTATATAGGTACAGCTGCCCATGCTGCTTCAACACGATACCACAGTTCATCAACAGTAGTGACTGGCGTATTGTGACGAGCCAGTTGCTCGGCCACCGTTCACCAGACGTTTTCAATTGGTGAGAGATCTGGAGAATGTGCTGGCCAGGGCAGCAGTCGAACATTTTCTGTATCCAGAAAGGCCCGTACAGGACCTGCAACATGCGGTCGTGCATTGTCCTGCTGAAATGTAGGGTTTCGCAGGGATCGAATGAAGGGCAGAGCCACGGGTCGTAACACATCTGAAATGTAACGTCCACTGTTCAAAGTGACGTCAACGCGAACAAGAGGTGACCGAGACGCGTAACCAATGGCAGCCCGTACCATCACGCCGGGTGATACGCCACTATGGCGATGACGAATGCACGCTTCCAACGTGCGTTCACCGCCATGTTGCCAAACACGCATGCGACCACCATGATGTTGTAAACCCAGGTTCGTCGTGGAATACACCATCTCAGGCGCTCCTGTCTGTGATGCAACGTCAAGGGTAACCGCAGCCATGGTCTCCGAGCTGATAGTCCATGCTGCTGGAAACGTCGTCGAACTGTTCGTGCAGATGGTTGTTGTCTTGCAAACGTCCCCATCTGTTGACTCAGGGATCGAGATGTGGCTGCACGATCCGTTACAGCCATGCGGATAGGATGCCTGTTATCTCGACTGCTAACGAGCCGTTGGGATCCAGCACGGCGTTCGGTATTACCGTCGTGAACCCACCGATTCCACATTCTGCTAACAGTCATTGGATCTCGACCAACGCGAGCAGCAATGTCGCGATACGATAACCCGCAATCGCCATAGGCTACAATTCGACCTTTATCAAAGTCGGAAACGCGATGGTACGCATTTCTCCTCCTTACACGAGGCGTCGCAACGACGTTTCACCAGGCAACGCCGGTCAACTGATGCTTGTGTATGAGAAATCGGTTGGAAACTTTCCACATGCCGGCACGTTGTAGGTGTCGCTATCGGCGCCAGTCTTGTATGAATGTTCTGAAAAGCTAATCGTTTGCATATCACAACGTCTTCTTCCTGTCGGTCAAATTTCGCGTCTGTAGCACGTCATCCTCGTTGTGTAGCAATTTTAATGGCCAGTAGTGTAACCTACGGAAAGTAACAGACGTGTTTTATTGTCGTCTTTCGACAGTGGAAAGCGAAAATTTGATACCAGCAATGACCTGATGGTTCAAATGGCTCTGAGCACTATGGGACTCAACTGCTGTGGTCATCAGTCCCCTAGGACGTAGAACTACTTAAACCTCACTAACCTAAGGACATCACATACATCCATGCGCGAGGCAGGATTCGAACCTGCGACCGTAGCGGTCACGCGGTTCCACACTGAAGCGCCTAGAACCGCTCGGCCACTCTGGCCGGCGATTATTGTATGTTCTCGTACGCCTGAAATGAAATGTCGTGTTGCTAGGGCCTCCCGACGGGTAGGCTGGTCGCCTGGTGCAAGACTTTCGAGTTGATGCCACTTCGTCGACGGGGATGAAATGATGATCGCCGGCCGCGGTGGTCTCGCGGTTCTAGGCGCGCAGTCCGGAAGCGTGCGACTGCTACGGTCGCAGGTTCGAATCCTGCCTCGGGCATGGATGTGTGTAATGTCCTTAGGTTAGTTAGGTTTAAGTAGTTCTAAGTTCTAGGGGACTAATGACCACAGCAGTTGAGTCCCATAGTGCTCAGAGCCATTTGAACCATTTTTTGAAATGATGATCAAAGCAACACAACACCTAGTACCCGAGCGGAGAAAATCTCCGACCCAGCCGAGAATCGAACCCGGGCCCCTTTGCCCAATATTCGGCTGCGCTGACCACTCAGCTTTCGAGGTGGACCTCATATGCATGTAATCCCTTTATTGATTGTTATTAAGAGAGACACAGGGCTACTGTAATTGGTTCATTCGTTTTCAAACTTCTATATTTTACGAATTAATATCTGTACAAACATGACTTATGTTGAAAAGAACCGTAAACTCACCGAGTTTGCATTGTGCACACCAATTGGAGTTAGGCCTTGACAAATTGGCGACAGAGCAAGAAAAGTGTTTTTGTATGCTGGAATTTGCAATATATTTATCTTATATGAAAAGCAGCAGTTTGCTTTTGTTCTACAATATTACTTTTATTGCTAACCGTATTTCGGCTTACAAGGCCATCGTCAGACATTTACTGAGTCTGTTACAACAGTGCAGTGTGCATTCAGAAGGAATGGTTGAAAAGTTTCTGGCACCGACAGTCCCCATGACATTGTGACACATGAACGAGATTCGTCGAACGTCACTGTTTTCCATGCAGTGCCACAGGCAGAAGCTGTATGGGCCGTTTTACTTCTGCCAGAAGACTGTGATGGGTACCTCTATCACGATATGCTGTATTTGTGATTGTTTCCGCAACTGTCTGCTGCTTCCGAGAATTTCATCTTCCAAGACGAGGCACCCGCTTGTTGGAGAATTGATTTGCGTCTCTACCTAAACGGCAAGCTTCCGCGTCGCTGGATTGTCCGTAGCGTTGAAGACGATGTGGCACTGTTCCCTTGACGCTCCTGGTCGCGTGACAGAACGCCTTGTGATTTTTTCCACTTTGGCGGTACATTAAGGACTGTTTCCCCCACCCCGTGCCAAGAACACTGGGACAGCTCTGTGAACGTGTAAATCCCAAAGTGATGACCATTGCCAAGATGTTGCTACATAAGCTTTAGAACGAACTTGACTACAGCTTTGACGTGTGTCGTGTGATCAGAGGGCACTCAAATAACATTTGTAGAGTGCAAAATGTGAACCTTGTATGTGCTGGAGAAAGCTGTCGCCAGCACGCTGGTCGGCAAAGATGTTGCAAGAAGATCGATAATAGGCGCTGAATGAAGCGCGCCTATCAGGAGAGAGGCCAAAGACAGACTTGCAGCCAACGTGCGACCAACGCCCTCTCGACCACCAGTATTTACATCGCCGCTGCGGACTGGAGGGCCAGCCGGACAGTCTCTAGCTCACAGTCAGTCGCAGTCTCTAGCTCAGTCACTATACTAGTTGGCGTCTATCAGTTCACGTCACTGGCTCCGAGAGTGTAACGTTTATAGGGGGACTTGCACTTCACCAGCAGTGAGGCTAACGTGCACTATTACGGAAGAGCTTGTACCATGACACATGTACTAGCTGAAAATAAGTATTTTCTGTTCTGGTTAAGAAAGAACCCTGTTAACACATGTGTACATGAGACGCCTGCGCTAGCAGGTTAGAGGGGATTAGGTTGTGGAAAGGGGCCAAAATGAGTTCCTGTCAGATGCACTAAACATACAATCTTTATTTATCAATACACAATATTACAACAAGGATGCAATACACTTAAAACTTTAATAGACCTCCCTTGATTAACTTTAGATCGGCTGTAGGCCACACTCAAATCCAAGGCACAAGGCCTAAGCAAGAAATTGAAATACAGGTTTCTTCTGGAAGTTTCACCCGAAAATATTTTCTAAAGCTTCAATCTAAACAGCAATTTAATTTTAATGGAACGTGGCTGGCGGCCGCATATTAAGCAATAAAAAGAGTTGCAATCAAAAGGCAGGAGGCCTTATCGTAAAACATTTAATTCAAAAGGTCAAAACAAGAACATTAATTTCAGAGGCAGTAAAACTCGGCTGAAGGCCGCACATCAGCAAATAATTTAACGGCTTAAGCCCTAGAAAGAAGAGTCTGAATTTTAAAAGGCAGAAGGCCGTATCTTAAAAATTTTCATACAAAATTCCGCTGAAGCCCCCCCCCCCCCCCCCCAAAAAAAAAATCCCATGCCTTAAGGGCAAGACAAGAACATTAATTTAAGAAATATTAAAACTCGGCTGAATGTCACATATCAACCAAATATGTATAACGGCGTAAGGCCTAGTAAAAGAGTTTAAATTTAAAAGGCAGAAGACCTTATCTTAAAACATTTCATGCAAAAGGGCAAGAGAAGAACATTAATTTAAGAAATATTAAAACTCGGCTGAAGGCCTCACATCAACCAAATAACTAAAACCCAGACAGGGAAATTACTATGTAACACACAAGGAACGGCGCTCACAAGTTTCCGGGTCGGCCTGCGATTGTAACACTAACGCCCGTTTAGGTGAGACAGGCAGCCTGTCCAATGATTTCTTAATCTGAAGGCAACACAACCGACAGGCAGCCGACCGACCAATCAAGCAAATCAGTTCCGCTCAACGCAACCAGTAAAACGACCACAACGACACACAGAATATTGGCGCCCACAAAGACCAACAACACCTCAGTTGTCGAACTACACGCCGTGCTGGACAGCAACAACAGGACAAGGAAAATACACCGCCGAAAATTACGTCAACGGCCAGGGCAGATAACCGGAACGTCAACGGCCAGGCAGAAGATACCGCTGGTCAACTTCAATAACAGGGAATAAATTAAGTTAAACTCTATAGGAAGACGGCTAGAATCTTAGCTGACTTAAATACACCCACGTTGTTGCTCGCGGGAATGTTCCAAAGCGACAAGCAGGATCAAACGAAGAAATGTAAACAGCTGAGGATCGATAGTAGGTTAAGTGAGGACTCAACTTCCAAGTCCGAGATCGGTGAGCGACGAACTTCGTAGCACTCGCAAGCAGCAGCAGTACTAGTATCGATACACACTGCTGCTGCCACTCACAGAGAGGACAGCAACATTATCGCGATAATCGCAGGAGGTATAAAACCACTGGACCGCAACCAAGGTTTAACCCAAGGTAAGCATGACTCGAGCCAGCCACGGCCCAGTACAGTTGTGTTGTAGACAGAGGATACTGGCCACCAAACAATATCCTCTCCATTGTTTCCCTTGTACAAGACTCTACAGTGGCAACGGCGACACAAAATTTACCGTTATGTTCATGCATCAATCGTGTGTGTACATGTAATACTTTAGAAAATACAGAGTTCTGAAAACGAATCAACCATTTGTAGTAGGCTTGTATTTCTTTTACGATTCAAATGTGTAAAAAAAAATTGTTTAATATCACTGGTTAATGCGTATTGCATCAACAGTTAGAACTGTATTGGTTGAAAAACTTACAAGGAAGTTCCAGTATATCTGGAAGTTGTAAACGCGCCAAAGGAAAGGCCGGAAGAGCGGTAAGTTACGACGCCAACAGTCCGACAGTTAGTCGCTAGCAAGCCATAGAAATGCCCACACCGTGGAGTGGAAAGCGAAGCAAAATAAGCTGCTAGTTATATTAAATGAGCGTCACATCGAAATTCTATCTGCAACGTGGTACACTGTCGAATGCTCTAAAATATTGGACGTCCCCGAGAAGAAATTTATGAGAGCAAATTGCGGGAAGAGCCACGATTGAATAATATTGTCCAGTGCCGTCGCCGCAGCGCATAATCACTTTGTTACCTTCAGGCCACGTACAAACTGGTTAGGACAGTATCAGTGCATGAACCAGTAAACTTATTGCAGTGACTGAATTATGTTAGTAGAACGTCATTAAGGTAAGTCACGTGACACGTACTAGTGTCCTCTTACTAATCCTGTAAGTTTCCGAGTGTTCATAAAAACGAAATTAGTTACATTAAAAAAATATAATAATGTTCTGCAAATTTACATTTATGTAGTTACCAACCGGCTTTCGGCTTCTCAGGCCATCTTCAGGTGACAGCTGACTGTCGCAAACACAGATTAAAAACGATGAACGACTTACACAGATATTATCTGTACACAAGATACAAAAATGACATAGGAAAATATTATAATAACTAAAAAAAGAGGGGTAAGAAAAGTTTTTGCTTCGAGATACGTATAACAAATAATGAGTAATAAAATGAATTTCCAGTTAGATTCTAGTATTCGTAACGAAAGCTTAATTTAACAAGGGGGAAAAACGAAATTGAGTCTGATTATTTACTAGGCTGACATTCTGTGTCATGTGTTTGTTTACTTCCATTATTTCTAGTAGCGTCCTGTTTATTTTTTTTATTTTTTTTGTGACAAAATCTAAAACTTCTCACGCTAATGATATAGTCTGTGAAGTTTTACATTCTTTGATTTTACACTTAGTCATTTAGTCATATCTGTGTAAGTTGTACATCACATTCATTTGTATTCGGGACAGTCATTTGTCACCTGAAGAAGCCGAAAGCCGGTGCATGACCAAATAAATGTAGTTTTGCACAACATTAGGAAGTGTTAGCCTTTTGTATATTATTATCATGTTCTGCCAAGCACCGACGGAAATTTCCGTTAAGGTGAAATTATTTATTTCAAATTTGTCAATAACTAAAGTGTTTAAAAACTTGAGATAAGTCATTCATGTAATATGAAAGATACTGCAGTACTTTAATTGCTCCACTTAATCTGACTGTCGATCAGCTCCAGAAAATAGATGGTTAACATTTGCTCACTTCTTTTAAAAAAAAAAAGCTGCTTCAAAATCTAACTTACATACTATATAATAGAAGCTGCAGGTTGGAATATCAATAATGTAAGGAAAAAGATAGATAGCTTTCCACCGTAAAAAGGACACGTTGAGCTGCAGCCAGGCGCAACATTTAGCTTTCGTCCAAAGCATCCTCCAGAAAAGGAAACACACACACGTTCATTCACACAAACAAGCAAATCCCACGCACACATGACCGACATAACTGGCAGTTCGGATATGAATTGGCTTTCGGATGTCTTGGATACATTGTCATCGATCGCCTTCTGTACAGTCCCGAATTGGTCCCTTCCGATTGTCGTATGTTTGGAAAAGTTAAAGACCACCTGCGAGGACTTCACTTCGGGAGTGATGAAGCGATGCATGCAGAGGTGCGGTTGTGGCTCCGTCAACACAGGCAAACTTTCTACAGTAGCGGCATCAACAAACTGGTTTCTCGTTGAAGAAACGTGTTCTTACTAGGGTTACTATGTTGAGAAATAAATAGGTAAATATGAATAATAAGGAAGTAGAATATTAATAACGTTTGTTTTATTTAAAAAGTCTTAAAAGTTTTCAAATAAAGAAAATTAGGATGCGTTACTTTACAGCACGCCCTCGAACATTCTACATGAATTTATTGCATTTGCAGCTCTTGTGTTGGTATTCCATAAAGCAATCTATTAATAACCCATTGCGTTATGTTACAAAGGACTTGTCCAATTACGGACTAGTTAAAAAATTGTTCAAATGGCTCCTCTGAGCACTATGGGACCTAACATCTGAGGTCATCAGTCCCCTTGAACTTAGAACTACTGAAACCTAACTAACCTAAGGACATCACACACATCCATGCCCGAGGCAGGATTCGAACCCTGCGACCGTAGCAGTCGCGTGGTTCCGGACTGGAGCGCCTACAACCACATGGACACCGCGGCCGGCTACGGACTAGTTCATTATCAAGAGAGTGTGTCTCAAAGCAATGGTATCAAACAAGTAGGCTGTTTATTTTAGAAACTTCTTATGATTGATCGTTTATTTCTGGTGCGTCACATCTGCTCCAAGATAAGCTTCCGGGTCGAAACTCTCACTCGAAATTTTTGAGTTCAGTTGGTGTGTTAGCTAATCAGTTATCAACACACTTGGTAACAGATAACACGGTGACGCAACCTTTTCTCTACACTCGCCGATAGCGCTACTTTCCTTCATCAGTGCATGTCTCAAACACCTTTAAATGGGGTGATTTTACAGTAGTTTTAGTAACATGGACGGTTCCTTGGAGCTGGATATTACTTATACAGTTATATTTTATTTACAATCTGTAACGTATTCAACACTGACTCTGAGAGTCATGTCGTCCGAATTTCTTTTCTCTTTTTTCAGGTGAGACGAGGCAGGGCCAATGAACATAGATGACTGTTAACAATAACGCTTGTTTGTTCCTAAGCTTGTAACAAAATTTTAAAGGGTCAAATCTTATAGGTGTCTTGTGATTTCACTTTACTGTTAATACAAACGTCACTGATCACCACTAATGACTGTATCAGAACAGTAATGAATAATGAAGAGACAAACATTAGCAAATTTAATCAGTCACGTTATTATTAAGTTCGATATTTAATATTTGTCTTCTTTTCTGGTTCTGATTGTTCAGATAACTATGTGGGCAATAAGCAAGAGTCCTCAGGTTTTTATTACGAATTACGCAGGTGTCATGACTATAGACCAAGTTGTACTCGAGCCGCAATTGGTCTGAACTCTGCAGCAGTGAATTGCCCGGCCAGAGTGGCCGAGCGGTTCTACGCGCTACAGTCTGGAACCGCGCGGCCGCTACGGTCGCAGGTTCGAATCCTGCCTCGGGCATGGATGTGTGTGATGTCCTTAGGTTAGTTAGGTTTAATTAGTTCTAAGTTCTAGGGGACTGATGACCTTAGAAATTAAGTCCCGTAGTGCTCAGAGCCATTTGAACCCTGCAGCACTGCATTGATATTGTCGTATTGGTGTACCTTTGTCGTCTCCCGTCATTTACAATAAGTTGTATGGATACGTAATACACACATCAAAAACGCTGAACCACTTGGTAGTATATCCAAAACTGTCTGGAAATCTTTCACGGATGCGTTTTTCTTAGTCGCCATCGCATTTGTTAACTGTAACGTCACCACGAGTTGCCAATAATGCAATAATGGCCACGAATGACCAAGTGCAGTAATATCATGGTCGTGTAATACCACCTGATGAGGTATATGAAAACATTATAGGTGCTATTACCCCTCCTAGGGGCAGCTCGAAGTTTTGTTTCTGAGGAACATTCGCTTCCGGTATAACATACTGGGCTCTGTAAGTCTAATGTTCCTCTATCCAATCAAATATTTACGAAGATACTTCATATGATCGGATCTCGATTAGCAGTTGACGATATGGTACAGTATCGGATGACTTACCTTCTGACCAGTATCTAATGTTTGCAATATATGTGTGAATAAAGCAAGCGGTGTTTCACATGAGTGGTATTTTTTCCTGAAACCGTGATGATTATTTAAGAGAAGCAAGCTTTAGCCCAGAAACATAATAACCTTTGAGCTCAGAATACGCAGTAGGATGTTTCAACGTATGGATTTCAACGATATTGGTGCGTAATTCGTAAATCCATATTGACAACAGGAGTGACCTGCCGTTTCCTCCTGTGATAAGGGACTCTGTTATTTATGTATTTCAGACTTTCTTAAGATATTAAATTCATTGTACCTTCTATGGGGTGGCCAAAGCAAAACCGGCCTGGAAAATACGATGGCTGCTGGGAAAGCAAGTTCCGATCTGTCTCGAAACGGAAACCACTGTGAAAATAAGTTTTGCACAGATATGTTGGGTAGTGGCTCAAGTATGTGGAACGTTGCTCTCTTCAATTCTGAGCGCACAGAGAAACGTAAAGATACTGTCTCCCGCCAAGTATGAGGGGTTGCTGAGAGATTTCGCCTAATGTCGTGCAACCTACATTACATAAGTGTCATGCGTTTCGTTCTTCGTGACAATTCTCGGCCGCACTGGGCAGGGGCAATGGAGATGCTCCTTCAGCGTTTTCGATGAGAAGGGTTCGATCACCTGTAACACAGCTCGTAATTGGCTCGTACATTCATCTCTGCTCACAAGAACCACTTGCTATGAAGATAACATTTTGGCACAGCATCGAGCTGTAGAAGAGCGTAGAAAATTGGCGGGAAACACAGTTGGCTGCCTTTTATGATGAGGGTATTGTAAGTTGGTACAACGTTACGACAAATGTCTAAGTAGGAGCGGCGACTATACAGAGAAGTAGCTGTAAGGTGTAGTTTGCTATTGCAAATAAAACATTTCCGATTTTCACAGTGGTTTCCGTTTCGCGACCGGTCGGGACTGTATTTCATGAGGACAGGTAACCCACCTAACACGATCTTCCACAGCGGTGGATGGTGTAAGTTGGGTTGCGTATTGTACACTACTGGCCATTAAAATTGCTACACCAAGAAGAAATGCAGATGATAAACGGGTATTCATTGGACAAATATATTATACTAGAACTGACATGTGATTATATTTTCACCCAATCTGGGTGCATAGATCCTGAGAAATGAGTACCCACAACAACCATCTCTGGCCGTAATAACGGCCTTGATACACCTGGGCATTGAGTCAAACAGAGCTTGTGTGGCATGTACAGGTGCAGCTGCGCAGGCAGCTTCAGCAAGATACCACACTTCATCAAGAGTAGTAACTGGTTATTGTGACGAGCCAGTTGCTCGACCACCATTGACTAGACGTTTTCTGTTGGTGAGAGATCTGTAGAAATTGTTGGCTAGGGCAGCAGTCGAACATTTTCTGTATCCAGAAAGGCCCGTAAAGGACCTGCAACATGCGGTTGTGCATTATCCTGCTGAAATGTAGGATTTAGCAGGGATCAAATGAAGGGGGGAGCCACGGTTCGTAATACATCTAAAATGTAACGTCCACTGTTCAAAGTGCCGTCAGTGCGAACAAGAGGTGATCGAGACGTGTAACCAATGGCACCCCATACCATCACGTCGGGTGATGCGCCAGTATGACGATGACGAATACACGCTTCCAATGTGCGTTCACCGCAATGTCGCCAAACACGGAGGCGACCATCATGATGCTGTAAACAGAACTTGGATTCATCCAAAAAAATCACGTTTTGCCATTCGTGCACCCAGGTTCGTCGTTGAGTACATCATCGCACGCTCTCCTGTCTGTTGTGATTCAGCGTCAAGGGTAACCGCAGCCATGGTCTCCGAGCTGACAGTCCATGCTGCTGCCAACGTCGTCGAACTGTTCGTGCAGATGGTTGTTGTCTTGCAAACGTCCCCATTTGTTGACTCAGGGATCGAGACGTGGTTGCACGATCCGTTACAGCCATGCGGATAAGATGCCTGTCATCTCGACTGCTAGTGATACGAGGCCGTTGGGATCCAGCACGGCGTTTCGTATTAACCTCCTGAACCTACCGATTCCAAATTCTGCTAACAGTCATTGGATCTCGACCAACGCGAGCAGCAATATCGCGATACGATAAACCGGAATCGCGATAGGCTACAATCTGTCCTTTATCAAAGTCGGAAACCGAGATGCTACGCATTTCTCCTCCTTACACGAGGCATCACAGCAACATTTCACCAGGCAACGCTGGTCAACTGCTGTTTGTGTATGAGGAATCGGTTGTAAACTTTCCTCACGTCAGCCCGTTGTAGGTGTCGCCACTGGCGCCAACCTTGAGTGAATGCTCTGAAAAGCGAATCATTTGCATATCACAGCATCTTCTTCCTGTCGGTAAATTCCACGACTGTGCACGTCATCTTCGTGGTGTAGCAATTTCAATGGCCAGTAGAGTATTTTACTTTGCGCGTCCTGTAGAACGGTCAAGTAACTTGTCCAGGTAGCTCGGGAGGTGCAAGCTGCTCGCTTCCCCCGCTGGGGTGTTCGCCCTCTGCGACCGGCCCCTGAGTGGACAGGAGCCGTGCCGCGTATTGCACATCGATCCCACGTCACTGGCTGACGTCTTGGTCGGCGAGCACGAGGCAGCAGGCAGCCGTCTTCTGTCGCCAAGGCTGCCCCCCGCGGCACTGCGAAGCACGTGAGAGGCCAAGCCGGCCGTGATGTATCTCCACAGCTGCGACGAGGAATCCCAGCCAGCGGCTACACCGCTTCATCTAGAGCGCTTCCGTCTGCAAATATATTCGATGGCTTTCTCCCTTTCACCCTCCTTTCAACGATTTTCCCTTTCACTAAACACTGCCTAGTGAATGCTTGCTTCGTACATCAAGTGAGTAACATACTACACTACTGGCCATTAAAATTGCTACACCACGAAGATGGCGTGCTACAGATGCGAAATTTAACCGACAGGAAGAAGATGCTGTGATATGCAAATGATTAGCTTTTCAGAGTATTCACAAAAAAGGTTGGCGCCGGTGGCGAACCGTACAACGTGCTGACACGAGGAAAGTTTGCAACCGATTTATCATACATAAACAGCAGTTGACCGCCGTTGCCTGGTGAAACGTTGTTGTGATGCCTCGTGTAAGGAGGAGAAATGTGTACCATCACGTTTCCGACTTTGATAAAGGTCGGATTGTAGCCTATCGCGATTGCGGTTTATCGTATCGCCACATTGCTGATTGCGGTGGTCGAGATCCAATGACTGTTAGCAGAATATGGAATCGGTGGGTTCAGGAGGGTAATACGGAACGGCGTGCTGGATCCCAACGGCCTGGTATCACTAGCAGTCGAGGTGACAGGCATCTTATTCGCTTAGCTGCAACGGATCGTGCAGCCACGTCTCAATCCCTGAGGCAACAGATGGGGATGTTTACAAGACAACAACCATCTACACGAACAATTCGACGACGTTTGCAGCAGCATGGACTATCAGCTCGGAGACCATGGCTGCGGTTGCCCTTGACGCTGCATCACAGACAGGAGCGCCTGAGATGGTGTACTCAACGACGAACCTGGGTGCACGCATGGCAAAACGTCTTTTTTCGGAAGAATCCAGGTTCTGTTTACAGCATCATGATGGTGGCATCCGTGTTTGGCGACATCCCGGTGAACGCACATTGGAAGCTTGTATTCGTCATCGCCATACTGGCGTATCACCCGGCGTGATGGTATGGTTGCCATTGGTTACACGTCTCTGTCACCTCTTGTTCGCATTGACGGCAATTCAAATAGTGGATGTTACATTTCAGATGTGTTACGTCTCGTAGCTCTACCCTTCAATCGATCCCTGCGAAACCCTACATTTCAGCAGGATAATGCACGACCGCATGTTGCAGGTCCTGTACGGGCATTCTGGATACCGAAAATGTTCGATTGCTGCCCTGGCCAGCACATTCTCCAGATCTCTCATCAACTGAAAACGTCTGGTCAATGGTGGCCGAGTAATTGCCTCGTCACAATACGCCAATCACTACTCTTGATGAACTGTGGTATCGTGTTGAAGGTGCATAGGCAGCTGTACCTGTACACGCCATCCAAGCTCTGTTTGACTCAATGCCCAGGCGTTATTACGGCCAGAGGTGTACTGATTTCTCAGGATCTATGCACCCAAATTGCGTGAATATGTAATCACATGTCGGTTCTAGTATAATATATTTGTCCAATGAATACCCGTTTATCATCTGCATTTCTTCTGGGTGTAGCAATTTTAATGGCCAGTAGTGTAATTTACGCTATCTTTGTGGTATCTCAGCTACTTAGGAAGGATTTAGAAAAAAAATTCATAAACGTTTATGAGGCACTGTACATGAACAAGTGGCGAGTAAAGCAGGACTAAATGACATCCCTCATCCAAGATCAATTTTGACCTTACTTGAGAAAACTTAACTCTGTTCACACTTCGCCCTATTGTATAACACTAGACTTGGACCCACCGAAGTAGTTTCAGTGTTGATTTAAATTGCTATGAAATACGCTTGGCAACACCGCTGAAATCAGCTATCTAAGCGATTATCACGCTTCAACTGCAGATACGAATTGTACATCGTAAATACACAGTCTCTATAATGGACGGTGTCGTCGTGTAAAGGAGGAGGAAATTAAGAAGAAACTTTCGAACTTCTCCCCAGCAGTAAAAGATTTTATGCTGGTAATCGTATAAGATGAGCTAAAGACACAATGGAAGTTAGCACGACCAACAAACAAAAGGCGAGGAATTGACAGAACATTTTAAAATATTGTGACTAGAAATGTTTGAGCACATGTTATGTAGAATTAAGAAAAAGACCAAGAAAACATTCGCACATGCCAGGGTATAATTTTCGGACGCACTTTACAAGCATTACATTTCATCTACATGTAATTACGTATGCTGTGAAACTTCATAGAAACAGTAACTTCTCAAGGCTAAAGTGAATAAAACTAGAAGCTGCAATTTCTCGCGAGTGCTGTTACGGAAAGTAGGCAGAAGCCAATTGCAGCCATGAATATGCGGTTTATTCGTATTTCTAGACCCTACAATGACAATGCAGAAATGGGCTCTTTGAAACGACTTTGGTGCGTAAAAGGTAGTATATGATATTATTCAATTACTTTCTTATCATTTCTTCCTCTTACACAGATTTAAATAACAATACAGGTCGCAGTTCATTAAGGCTTCTCATCCGATGTTCTGACAGCTGTATTATATTGTGAAAGACGGACGCTGCAGCTATAACAACTCACGCGCGATTTAATTTTGCTCTGATTCCTAACGTGAAACAGCTCAGCACCCTACATACTAACAAACATTGCCAGAGCGAAAAATAATAGCCAGTGGATAAATTTCAAGAACTCACCTGGGATCGAACCTGACAGCCTCTGAACTTCATTTGAGGACATAACTACTGACCCGCAGCCTTATAATTACAAATTACATTACATATCCTTAGTACTAGGCTTGTTCATCTACGTGCGTGCGGTTGACGTGATAGTTAAATATATGTTTTGTTGTCTTAGCCATAAATGAGAACAGTGTAGTTATTGTTATTCCTGCCCAGAGAACAGTTTTGAAAGAGGCGTTCGATCGTTATTGGTTGCTGTCAAATTGCGTGTACTTTTCACTGCAAATATTTCGACTTTCCCTTTCTTACATTGCCTGGAAGTGTCAAAAAACGCCTTAAACTTATCACATTAATTAGGAGTCGTCTCCAAGAATTGTTTCTTACATAGCTAATAATTTCTTAACCTTGCCTTAAAGACTAAAAAAAAATTTTTTTTCGACTTAGGGAGTGTGATAGCGGCATGTTCTCATTTTTAGTGTGAATAAGGATTTACTTATTATTTACTTCTTTTGGACTGGAATTTGTCCAAACCAAAAGCATTGTTGTGTAATATCACTGGGCTGTAACCTGACGATTGTAGTTAAAGACTAGAGCCGCGATATGTCGTCAGTCGAAGTTGATATTTCTTCACAGAGATATAATCTGAGATTTACTTGTATACAAAGCAGATTTCCAAGTTCAGCTTATCTAATGTCATATGCTGCGTTAATCAGCCGGCCGGTGTGGCCGTGCGGTTCTAGGCGCTTCAGTCTGCAACCGCGTGACCGCTACGGTCGCAGGTTCGAATCCTGCCTCAGGCATGGATGTGTGTGATGTCCTTAGGTTAGTTAGGTTTAAGTAGTTCTAAGTTCTAGGGGACTGATGACCACAGATGTTAAGTCCCATAGTGCTCAGAGCCATTTGAACCATTTTTTTTTTTTTCTTTTTGCGTTAATCAACGGTCAACTGCTTTATGCAATCGGCCCGTAGAATGTAATTTGTGACGATCGATTTTGATTCGCAGGATAATTACAGCTAATAAGGAATTTGTTTAATACAACACGAGTCTTGATGAGAGTCCATGTGTGTTAGAGACACTCTTCAGTACGCCCTGAGGTTTCTTCTCACCCATTCTAGGGGAACGGTAAGTGGAATTACTTATGAAAAATTTTCGTCTGTCAGTCGCTGTTTATATTATTTCAAACTGGAAGGTTTCGGGCTGTCTTACGTTTTCCTCAGATCTGTTAAACAATTCAAAAATAAATGAGAACTGGGTTCTAATATCAGCGTGGGACTTCTCACGTCCTGGAATTTACGAAGCCCCCTCCACGATGGTTTCATGTAACAGAAGAGAGGACGCATTCTTAAAAGTTTCTTTAGCTGTTTACCCTTTAATAAACTGTTTGTCAACGTAGAAAATCTTCCGTAATGTTTTATGTTCAGTGCTGTGGATTTTTTACGTGTACATGATTTCAAGACTGTATTTTTATATCCGTTAGTAAGCATAGAGGGCACTCATTAGCTTTACAGGATTATCACAGTCACCAATTTTATTTGAAAACTGTAATACGAGTATAAAGCGGAAGCATACTTCTATGCATAGAAGTATGATAAATGTGTGACGATGAAACTGTTTGTTCCGTTAATACCGGTTACTCTGCAGCTGAGAAGAATGGTATATTATACAATGTTTGTACTGTAACTGGATAGAAATTTTTCTAGCTCTATGAGACTTTGGGTTAAAGTCAGGTTACATACCGTGAGTATTGAAAGAAATTAGAGCATTAAAAGACCACAACATGTGTAGCAATTTCCAAAAAATAAATTAATTTGTTTCGTCACAACATTAACAGGCTCGAAAAACAAGACAAAATGGTCAAATGGCTCTGAGCACTATGGTACTTAAGTTCTGAGGTTATCAGTCCCCTAGAACTTAGAACTACTTAAACCTAACCAACCTAAGGACATCACACACATCCATGCCCAAGGCAGGATTCGAACCTGCGACCGTAGCGTCGCGCGGTTCCAGACTGCAGCGCCTAAAAACAAGACAGATAAGCTTATTGTATGCCTAGAAGATCTGGAAAACTCTCAAGCGATAGATGTGCTGTGTCTCTCTGAACGCCATGCAACCCTAAATATGAGAGATTATAGACTTTCATCATTTGCGTTTCGAGTTAACATGGGAAAAGGATGAATTGCACCGTATGTAAGAGTTGGAGACAAAATGAAAACTATTGAAACAAATAGTTTTTACACTGATCGGAATCTAGAAGTACGTTCTTATGAGCTGTTACTACCGAATGCTTCTCTGGTAATTGTAACAGTGTACGGATCCCCTCTAGATACATTACTGTGCTCCCTGTCAGTAAGAAACAGTAGTTCGTCGAAACTTCAGATTTCGTAAAAGATACGAATAGGAAAAATGAACTAGAATTGTTATTTGAGTGTTTCAATTTAATTTCAGTAGTCGGTTTTCCTACTCTTGTGCAGCGAAGTAGTAGGACACAGATTAATAACATTTTTATAGACAATACTCAGGTTGAAACAATTAATGTGTACCCACTTGCAGATGAACTATCTGATTATAATGGACAGTTAATGAAATATACGGTATGGCTCTTACAACCGAGAGACAGGTTCGTACAAAGCAGTGAGGCTCATTAATGAGAACGGGATACGATGTTCTAAAAGTAAGCTAAGTTGGGTGGAATGGGGTGAGGTATATGTAGAAAGAGATACTAATGTCAAATTCAATTTATTCCATAGTAAATTTGTGTCAATATTTGAAAGTTGATTTTTAAAAAAAATTATCCGAAAGGTCCATTAAGAAAACAAATGATTCGTGGATAATTAAGGGAGTTAAAACTCATGTAGAAGGAAGAGGGAATGTATGTAACGGCCAGAGTAAGTCAAGAACCGACATTACTTACGTACTACAAAAACTTCTGTAGTATTTTAGGGCATGTCATTAAAATGTCCAGAAATATTCGTGTACTGACAGAAACAAACAATGGAGGTAGCAAAATTAAACCTATACAGGACATTATCAAATGGGAGACAAGACAGCCAGTCGGTGTACAAGATTCCATAACAATTAATCTAAATGACAATATTGTGACTGATAATTCCAAAGTTGCAGATACTGTTATCAATCACATTCTAAACGTAGGAGCAAATATAGGATTAAATGGTTCAAGTTAAGAAGCTAGAGGACATATTAAAATTATCATTTTACGAAACTTTAAGCCACTGGAAGTAACACCAACATCCTTCATTGAAATTAATGCAATTATAAAAATTCTAAAACACAAAAGCTGTTGTGGGGTTGATGGAATTTCAAAAAGTTGTCCCAAGTTAATAAGTGATGTCCTTAGTGATGTATGCAATATATCAATGGCACAGGAAAATTTTCCAGACTGTTTAAAATATGCAGTTATTAAACCACTTCGTAAGAAAGACGGCAAGAGAGACTTAAACAGTTATCGTCCAGTTTCCTTACTGACATCTTTTTCCAAAATATCCGAAAAAGTAATGTACTTAAGAGTGGTCACACTCTTAAGTGGGAACAGTTTACGTAGGACATCACAGTTTACATTCCAGAAACGTTGCTCGACTGAGAATTCTGTATATATGAGTACATTCACTCATCAAATAGTAACAGCTTTAAATAATTATACATCTCCAGCTTGTATTTTTGGTCATCTGTCCAAGGCCTTCGATTATGCAAAATATGACGCTCTCTTAAGAAAAACTCAAGTTTTATGGAGCTGATGGTTTGAATCATAATTGACAAACAGAATTCAAAAGGTTATGCTGAATAATTCAGACAGTGTCGGAAAATTAGAAAATTTTAGTGATTGGGGTAAAAAAACTCAAAGGGAGTTCCACAGGGTTCAGTTTTGTCCCACTCCTGTTCTTTATATACGTGAATGACCTTCCGATTTAACATTCAGCAAGCAAAGGTGGTACTTATTGCATACGATACTAGTGTTATAATAAATCGCATTAGAGAGAAAGCAATAGTAGAGTTAGTACATTATATTTCACAAAGCATTATGAAGTGGTTCTGAAATTGGACTCTCCCTCAATTTCGGAAACGCACGCTACGTTCAGTTCTGTACAACAAGTAATTATGCCACCAATTGATATAGTGTTTGTGCAGGAGTCAACAAGTAGAGTAAAATGCTGCAAATTGTTGGGTATATGCAATAATAAAAACTTGAACTGGAAGAAGCGTATTACCGAGCTTCTCAAACAATTAAGTTCAGCTGCTTTTGCTCTTCGTATAATTACTGATATTGGAAACAAACGTATCAGTCTCCTGACACATTTTGCACATTTCCTCTCAATAATGTCGTACGGAATAATTTTATGGGATAACTCATCACTTAGAAAGAAAGTGTTGATTGCACAAAAGTGAGCACTAACAATACATGTGGTGTTCACCCCCAGACGTCGTGTAGGCACCTCTTCAAGCAGCTACGCATTTTAACTGTGCCTTCACAATACACATTTCCGCCAATGAAATTCGCCGTAAATAATCCATCACAATTGGAGAAGAACAATGATGTGCATACCTACAGCGCTTGAGGGAAAAATTACCTTCATTCCCCTTCCTTGACATTGTCAGTGGCTCAGAGAGGAGTTAAATATGCAGCACTAAAATTTGCCCAATAACATAAAATTCCTGAGACTTGGCGAAGCACGTTTTAAATCTGAATTTAAATCATTTCTCATGTCAACTCATTCTGTTAATGAATTTCTACATTTCTGTTTAGAAACTGGTAGCCTGTTAAAATAAAACTTATTTTTAAGTGTAGTTGCATTAATAGGAATAAAATGATTATGTATTCATTAATGTTAACAGTAATCATGTACACACATCCAGGAAACTGACAAGTCCCACATCGTTACGATAAAAGAATTGTTCAAATGATCTATGGAACATGTAACTAACTTAGAGCGTCTAAGGATGCTTGCAGACCGTTAGGGAAAAGAGTAATTTACATATTGTTGTGGAGACGTGTACGTGGGTACTACAAAAAAAACGACGAAAAAATTACTGGAGGAAAATAAGGTTAACAGTTAAAGGGGAGCACCAAATCGGACTTGTGGAACTCGCTTTGCAGCCAGGAGATCACCAGATTTTATTTGAAAAGTCTCAAGTTGTGGCTGTCACGAGCGGCTATTACCATAGCGTATACAAAGCGCCAATAGGAACTATTAAACACGCAAATAATTTTAATCGGAAGAAGCTGGGTATGAAACAACGGTATGCTATCTGGATCCCGATACGGTGTTGCACCGTGGTGCGACAGCAATAGCTGGCGAAGCAACCGAAGTAGGCCAATTGCGCTCGTTTTTTTTTTTTTAATTCACGTGACGTCACACCTCAGCGAGTGCGGCGCGTACATCACAACATGTGACACTCATTACAGGTCTTACGAATGCCAACAGCCGCCACCGTTATGGAGTACCTATTTCAAACGACTTTAATAATTCTTAACTGCGCGTTTTAATGCAAGCAAGCTCTCGGTGGCACACAGCAATGTTAAGACCTGTAGTGGGTGCCACTTCGGTGGCACACAGCAATGTTAAGACCTGTAGTGGGTGCCACTTCATTGGTATATAGTGACTCCCCGTGGCCATGCCCAGAGCCGACCGTTCACGAAGTATGGCGCGCAAGGCGAGCAGTGTGATGTAACTAGTTAGTTGTGCGGCCCGTATTTCTCATAGATCCCGTCTGCGAGGCAGCACGCAGAAATCAGCTTTTACTGTTGTGAGTGGCAAGCTATAATCTCCCTTGTGGATGTCCCAAGCAGATGGAGACAAGAAGTTAGGTTCATCCAATAACTTTTACTCGACTACAGCTTAAAGGCATGGAATATTTCAATAAGTGTGATATTTCCGGTCGTAAATGTTTACAGGAGTGTTTAATGTCCCATCGACAACAAGGTCATTAGAGACGGAGGTCAAGCTTGCACGCAATAGGGAACGTGGGGGAAGGAAATTGTCTATGCCCTTTCAAAGGCATTTGCCTGAAGCGATTTAGGGAAATCACGGAAAACCTAAATCAGGATGGCCTGGATGCTGGTTTGAACTGTGGTCCACCTCGCTCAGTGTAAATGTTTACGTTTTACAACTCGGAAACTGCATCAGATTAAGCCTTGAACCTCACATCTGCATCCATCACCTATGAAATAAACCAGGGATTAGTCAGTTCCCCAATCTTCATTACCTAACTCTTAACGATTATTGCTACGGCAGGAGACTTAACTCTTTTACAGATATTCTAGGCGCTCAGTCCGGAGCCGCGCGACTGCTACGGTCGCAGGTTCGAATCCTGCCTCGGGCTTTGATGTGTGTGATGTCTTTAGGTTAGTTAGGTTTAAGTAGCTCTAAGTTCTAGGGGACTGATGACCACAGATGTTAAGTCCCATAGTGCTCAGAGCCATTTTACAGATAACATATGTGAAATAACACTTTAGATACTCTCTGAATGTTGAAGAATCTTTTCCCCTGCTCTCACATTATCTAATAGATTATATACGAGCGTAGACGTCTGCGGCTGGCGTCAAATTCGGTTCTCTTGAGTATGCGATAGCATTATGATACGAGGTGCGTGAGAAAAGTAACGGGATTGACAACACCGCGAGCGATATGGCAATGCTGTGTTGTTCTGCTTGTGTAGACCTGTGTATTCACCCGTTCCAGTTACTCAGTCTGAGTTTCAGCTCCACACAGCCATATTTGAGAGCGCTATCAGTGAAGTTGTGACTTTGTCATGTGTTACGAAAATGGAACAACGGAATTTAGAGCAATATTTGGCTATCAAATCCTGTGTTTAACTTGAGCAATCGGCGAGTGTGGCCTTTGAGACGCTGAAACAGGTCTATGCGGACCATTCAAGAGTACAAGTTTTTCGCTGGCATAAAATATTTTTGAAAGGCCGAGAACATGTTGTAGATGAACCTCGCTCAGGGAGAGAGTGAACTGTAAATACCGACGAAAACTTCGGACGCGTGCGTGTACTTGTGAAGTCAGACTGCCGTTAAGCAATAAGGTTGATGGGTGACCTGTCAAACTTTACAAAGATGTCCTTGAAAGGCTTGGGAAAAGGGTGAATCGAATGAGACGGGACATTGCAGATAATTGGATGCTGCATCGTGACAGCGCACCATTTCACACTGCCACTTCAATCACGGAATTTTTTATTTCAAGAGGCATTCCTGTTGTTCCATATCTCCCCTATTCACCTAATCTGAGTCCGAGAGGTCGTAGAGTCTTTTTTTCTTGTATTGAAACTGAAAAAAGTCTTAAAAGGACGTCGTTTTGGGACTCTGGGAGCAACGACTCCGCTGATGTACAGCTGCCAAAGGGAACTCATTTGAAAGGGACAGTACATGGTGTACATTAAGTCCGGGAACACTTTCAATTATTTACTGCACAAGAACTAAACATTGTACAGATGTCATACATACCGCATTTTGAAAAGCGACTCTGAAACTTTTTTTACAAACATTCGATATGCGAACGATGAGTGGCCCGGCACACGTCAATAACGTAATCGAATTCTTGCCATACCTGTCTCAGCATGGGATCGTTGACTGTGGCAGTCGCTTCCCGTATTCTCTCCTGGAGCTCTGCTACATCCCTTGATAGAGGCAGTACATACACCAGGTCTTTAATGTGTCCCCACAGAAAAAAGTCACACGGAGTGAGATCTGGTGATAGGGGAGGCCATTTCATTAAACATCTGTCCTCTTCTGTAGCACGGCCGATTCATCGATGCGGCAGCTCCGTGCTCTGGTACCCACGAACTTCACGACGAAAATGGGGTGGAGCCCCATCCTGCTGAAAGATGAAGTCCGATTGCATTTGAGGCGTCAGCCATTGCTGCAATATGTCCAAGTAGGAGTATCCAGTGACAGTGCTCCCGGCGAAGAAGAATGGCCCGTACAGCTTTTGCCGTGACAAGGCACAAAAAACATTTACCTTTGGGGAATCACTCTCAAATTCAGTGCATTCGTGGGAATGCTTTGTATGCCATATTCGACAACTGTTCACGTTACCATTAGCGTGGCTTCGTCGCTAAAAATTAAGCTATCAACAGTGCCACCCCCATCCTCATTCAATTGTTGCAACTGCGAACAAAACTCAAAATGCTTGTCTTCGTTATTGAGCTTCTGCACTAGCTCCAATTTGAATGGTTTCATAGACAGCTTCTGTCGCAGGCCTCCTTTCCACACTGTCAGTTGATCCATTTAGAGTTCACGGGATGCACGACGCAGCGACTCCTTATGAATATCTCTCGTGCGCGTTCCACATTCACTTCAGTCACACTGGGACGTCCGCTTCTCTTTGCCGAGCACAAGCAACCCGTTGTAACGAATTTATTGTGCCAGTGGCCTTCCTTGTTGGTGGCTTCTTACCGTAATTGGTTCTAAATATCCTTGAACAGCTGTAGCACACTTCTTTTTGTCGAACTCCAACACACTGAAAGCTCGCTCCACACCTGAACTCTCCATGTTTGCGACTAGCGCTGACTATCGGCAGATAACGAAACTACGCCGTGGCGGTATACATGAAAAAAACCTTTCAGAGTTTCTGTTCAAAATGACATATGTATGACGTCTGTATAATGTTTGGTTCTTGTGCAATAAATAATAGAAAGTGTTCCTGGACTTCATGTACACCTATATTATTATTTGAAAGAAATAAAAAAATTGGTAGATAAAAAATCAGTATGATTACTTTAAAAGCACACCCTGTATGCATACAAAATCGACGTTACAGCTTCCGTTTAATGGAGGCTGGTAGAACAGTGTTTATCTAGCAGCGGTCAGTAACCAGAAGAATCATATGGAATGTCCCAGAAGGTACATACCTAATACGTGACACAACCTATGTACAATCAGGGTGTATTTGTTTGTAGAAAGTGTGCAACTGATCATAATGTTAAGATTTTTTTGCTTTTGTTTTGCTGCAAAGAACTCTGAGGCCCGTCAGCTCTTGCATACTGACAGAGAGTAGGATGAATCTATTTGTACGAAACATGTGTGTTATGCTGAAGTCGGCGCTTTCAAACGAGTTGTCTGCCGAGTGGTGAAACCTTCACCTTTCATAGAACTGAGGTCAGTCACCAGAGCAGAGAAAAATTATCCACTATTTACTGACCGACATTTCTCAAGCATGGCACTACAGCCTTGCTTCGTAATTCCGATAACTTTCCGCCTCGGTGCCATAATTTGAGCAGAGATATGTCACTCAGTTAATTTCATAACCTCTGTTGAGAAATACGCTGGTAAACAGCGTATCTTCTCTATTCGTCTCATTGTTGCCGTTTACAGATACTGTATTTCTTTTGCTGTTTACAGATATGTTTTCTCTATATATGCTCAATGATTCAAAGGAGAGTCTAGTTGTGGCGCACTACATACTACAAGAAGCGAATAGTAGCGTTTTTTAAATGATAAACAGATATGACCTTCATGTTTAACATGCTACAGCAGACTGATTTGTCTAAGACCGTGCCGCTCTCGAGACCAGTGCAAATGACTACTTCAGCGTTACTCTGACGTCACTTCTTCTTACAGAGAAAATGAAAACGTGACAAGATGTGACTTCTAGTCGCTTTTCTTACTTTTTATGTGGCTTAGTGTCTTTCTGCTTTATGGTTGAGTTCCAGGAATTTATTGCGAGTTTCTTAACGCTAAACGATTCTGCTGTAAAGATGTATTTTGTGGAATGGCTTGCTATTTCGTGTATTACGTCATTACACAGTTCAGGAATGAAAGCAATTACCTGCTCCGTGCATCGGTGTTATTTAGCACGTGTTTTGTACGTGCAATTAATTCTTAGGAATTCCTGCTCGGGGGAGGGAGGTAGATGATTGGAAGCGATTTTACGTCTCAGAGATTTATGCAGAAAGGTAGGTGATAAGAAATCAAATGAAGTGTATATATTAGACTGTGTTAAGAGCTGTAGGTAATATTTGTGCTTATGGCTTTTGACGAAACGCTTAAAAACGAATAAATAGATAATGATTAGTTATTTATGTAACAGAAAATCGAATCTCGCGTAGCCATTGTAGATTATCCACGGATAATCATAGATTAGCTCTGTTCATTTATGAGATCCGCAAGGCAGCAGATAGCGCCGCCCAGATAAATGATGCTTTCCTTTATTACCGAAGGTGTTCCGTGCATTTACGCTCTGTTATCTAGTGACGAGCCTACGGGCTTCCAGAGTATCGCACAAGCTTTCTGATTGAATTCAGAACTTTCTAGAATATCGAACTTCGTTCATCGCTTGTGACAGGGAGGACTCCACACATGGAATATACTCCATCCGCTATGTTTTCTGATTTGGTCTCCAACCTGTGACTGACCTTCAATCGCGAAGAAGAAGAACAATGGATGTTTTCGCCTTGACATTTCCCAATTCCTGTCCGCCTCTGGAACAAACTGCCCTTTACTTTGAGGAAAATTCAATCTCCTGTTGCTTTTAAGAAGAAGTTGAAGCATTTCCTACTATCATCCGCATAAAATTCTCCACAAAATTAATGTGCAAGGCCAATCCTCTCATCTGTCAAATAGCAAAGCTAGCGCCCCCTATCTTGCTCCTGAGATGCCTTCCACTTCATCTATCTCTATTAGCCACGCAGTCTTCTTTTCCTTTATATTTTCCTTAATTAAGTTTCATCATGTCTCTCTATTCTTCTCCTCCCTTCACCATGAGTCTCCCTCATACTCCCTGCTGCCAGCACTCCTATCTAAAGTCTTTCTCTTCAATAATGTATCTTTCGAGGTGTACCTTTCTAATTGTTTATCTCACTTTTTGTATTAGATGTAGTTTAACATGCCTACTAAAACATATGACTGTAAAATAAGTAGACTGCCTGGTTAGATGTAAGAGAGGGCCTGATGGCCCTAATCTTGCCAGGTTAAATAAATAAATAAATAAATAAATAAATAAAAGTCGATCCCTTTCAGGTGTTCGTGTATTTTCTTGCAGTTACCTGGCAGCAGAATCATTTCTTATAATTCTCACATTCCTTCCGACATCATCCGCTAGGTCATTTGTGTAGAGGATGAACTCTACCCATATAATTTCCAGAAGTTGTTCACAGATGGCGTCTGAATGTTTTTGACACGAGACCCGTGGTCTTCTGTGGATCGTTGCAGAGTAAAAATCCTGATTAAGTCTTAATAATCAAATGCAGGTCTATTATACGAGGATTGGAACTTAAATAGTGGCAACTATTTATTCACAACCGATACAAAAGAGTTACATGTTTGCACCTGTTACTGTCCTTCAGAGTAGTCACCAGCGTTGTGTAGAACCTGTTGCCAGGGATGTGGAAGGCGTAGTATACCGTTGGCAGAGCCTGTTCTGTTGATGGTGCGAATGGAGCGGTCAACTGCCTGTCGAATCTCTGGAACAATTCTGAAGCGAATGCGACGAAGTGGTTCCTTCATCTTCAAAATTAAATCAAAGTCACAAGGACGTAAGTCCGGGGAGTATGGTGGATGGTACAGTACTTCCAAGTTCCATCGACTGAACAGAGCAGTCACGGCTTGCGCTGTATGCGCCCGCGCATTGTCGTGCAAAATGATGGGTGAGTTGCGCAGGAAGTGTCGCCGCTTCTTCGCAAAGCTGGTCGCAGGTGCTCCTCCAAAAACGAACAGCAATAAAAATGGTTCAAATGGCTCTGAGCACTATGGGACTTAACATCTTAGGTCATCAGTCCCCTATAACTTAGAAATGATTAAACCTAACTAACCTAAGGACATCACACACATCCATGCCCGAGGCAGGATTCGAACCTGCGACCGTAGCGATCTCGCGGTTCCGGACTGTAGAACCTAGAACCGCTCGGGCACAGTGGCCAGCAGTGTCTTACTTGCCTTTTACACATGATCTCCTGGACTACAGCACATAGCAGTAACTATATCGGACATGTGGTAGGTACTTTGTCGATATACAACGTTTGGTACCTATCTGACTGTCTGAGGTGTACAGGTTTCGGTGTCAGCTTAGCGGTATTTTGCCGGTGTTCCACTGCATTGATTGAAGTCTTGCACGAGATGCATATCAGGCAACTCGTCATCTACTATTCTGTCTGTACTGCTGTGTATCTCTATTAGCGCACAGCTAACTCTACGGGAAAAACCAACCTGAGACAGAACTGAGCAATACTCAATGCAAGCTTGAGGACTGTTAGTTGACGGACATTGGTGTTGTCAAGAGCAGATACCGCGAGCGAATGGCAGAATGCTGACATCTACACTGTTGGACAGATATTTTCAGTGTAATACAGATGCAAAGATAGATGAGTGTAAGAAGTTACCATGTTATGAACCACGCAACTTCTAAGATAGTACTCAAAAAATATCCGCAAACAATCTCCGAAATTATGCAGGTGGAGTTCGGCATCACTCTCTGTATCAGACATGCGCAGCCTTTCGTGAACTGCGGGCCTGATTCACATACGCTATGCGATCAAAAGTATCCGGACACCCAAAAAAACATACGTTTTTCATATTAGGTGGATTGTGCTGCCACCTACTGCCAGGTACTCCATATCAGTGCCCTCCGTAGTCATTAGCCATCGTGAGAGATCAGAATGGGGCGATCCGCGGAACTCACGGACTTCGTTCTCAGGTGATTGGGTGTCACTTGTGTCGTACGTCTGTACGCGAGACTTCTACACTCCTAAACATCCCTAGGTCCACTGTTTCCGATGTGATACTAAAGTGGAACCATGAAGAGACACGTACAACACAAAAGCGTACAGGTCGACCTCGTCTGTTGACTGACACTGAACGGCGACAGTTGGAGAGAGTCGTAATTTGTAATAGAAAGTCATCTACCCAGACCATCACACAGGAATTCCAAACTGCATCAGGATCCACTGCAAGTACTATGACAGTTCGCCAGGAGGTGAGAAAACTTGGATTTCTCGGTCGATCCGCTGCTCATAAGCCACACATCATGCCATTAAATGCCAAACGACGCCTCGATTGGTGTAAGAAGCGTAAACATTGGACGATTGAAGAGTGGAAAAACGCTGTATGGTGTGACGAATCACGGTACACAACTTGGTGATCCGATGGCAGAGTGTGGGTACGGCGAATACCCGGTGAACGTCATCTGCCAGCGTGTGTAGTGCCCACAGTACAATTCGGAGGCGGTGGTGTTATAGTGTGGTCGTGTTTGTCATGGAGGGGGGCTTGCACCCCTTGTTGTTTTGCGTGGAACTATCACAGCACAGGACTACACTGATGTTTGAAGCACCTTCCTTCTTGCTTCCCAATGTTGAAGAGCAATTCGGGGATTGCATCTTTCAACACGATCGAGAACGTGTTCATAATACACGACCTCCGGCGGAGTGGTTACACGACAATAACATCCCTGTAATGGACTGGCCTGTACAGAGTGTTGACCTGAATCCTATAGAACACCTTTGGGATGTTTTGGAAGGCCGACTTTCTGCCAGGCCACACCGACCGACATCGATACCTCTCCTCAGTGCAGGACTTCGTGAAGAATGGGCTGCCAGTCCCCAAGAAACCTTCCAGCTCCTGACTGAACGTATGCCCGCGAGAGTGGAAGCTGTCAACAATGCTGCGCTACAAACTTGCAAGTCATTTTCAGGCAGGTATCCGGATACTTTTGATCACATAGTGTACCTACTTAAGGTAACGGGTCGGAGCGTCAGGTGACGCAGCAGCAGCGATCCTAGCGTGTAACGTCAAAACTATAATGCTCGTGACGTTAATGTTAATGCCACAAATGGCACACCTTTTCCGACACGTCAAGCCAACATATTATGGCTCAAAACATGCGTTTTTGAGAGTACATTCATTTTATGTTCACCTCATCTTCAGATGTCCACATTTACTTACTCGTCGCGAGCATTGTTTCTGTACTTGCTTCGTTTTTCAGCACTTATCTTGAAAGTTTCCTTCACCAAAGTCTGCAATGATGTCAGTAAAGAAACAATGGTCGTGGCACATAAATAAATGTAAATATCTGAAGTGGGCTGCCAGGCATCTTGAAATGTCACCAGGGAAAAATAAGAGCCTATAAAAGGAACTGGATTCAGCTAAGTTGCTATAAATTACCTGAAGTTTGAACAGTTGTAGTGTTCCAATACGTCCACAGTGGATAAGAATTATTTACTAATATTAATACGGAAAAAATAGAAAAACAGTATACGGCAATGAGATAGGCAATTTCAGGCAACAAGCAATTAGAGGCAACATTGCTATTTTTGTCCACAGGAAGATCATTCGAGTGTTTGAAAATTGATGAGCTAATATCCACAAACAGCTGGTTGATCACCCGAGAACTGTGTCATGATCTGAAGTTAGGTTATGTTAGATTACTTTACTGGGAAACAAGTGCAGATAATATTAAGAAGCAAAGAACTGATGGATAAGTTATATCCCAGCGTCGTGAGTAAAATGAAACAGAAGAGATTTAACCTAGGAATGGTGTGCCCTGGAATTCTTACGCTAGTAGTGGGTGGGGTGTAGTACATCCTTTGTAGTTCTTTTTATACATTTTGACTATTTTAACATTGAAATGGGTTGTTTAATCAACTGCAAGTTGTTACTATAGGTTAATATTATTGTGTATTATTGTGTATTATTAATATACAGTGACAAAAATAAAATTTTATTTGATTTATTAATTATGCGGCCTATGGGAACATCCAGTGCGATGTTATTGCTGACGTACGATAAGTGGAATATCTGTGACTTGGCCACAAACTTTAGTACGCTTTTAGCTTCCAAGCAGAATAGACGTGTACCTTTTACTGACTAAATATTGGTGCCGTAAAGCATTATTATCGTTCTGTGCCGTATCGTACGTCAGTTATATCGTACCTGCACCGTGCTCTTACTGCAGTCACATGTTGTTGTTCTTGTTGTCTTCAGTCCTGAGACTGGTTTGATGCAGCTCTTCATGCTACTCTATCCTGTGCAAGCTGCTTAATCTCCCAGTACCTACTGCAACCTACATCCTTCTGAATCTGCTTAGTGTACTCATCTCTCGGTCTCCCTCTACGATTTTTACCCTCCACGCTGCGACACAATGCTAAATTTGTGATCCCTTGATGCCTCAAAACATGTCCTACCAACCGATCCCTTCTTCTAGTCAAGTTGTGCCACAAACTTCTCTTCTCCCCAATCCTATTCAATACCTCCTCATTAGTTACGTGATCTAGCCACCTTATCTTCAGTATTCTTCTGTAGCACCACATTTCGAAAGCTTCTATTCTCTTCTTGTCCAAACTAGTTATCGTCCATGTTTCACTTCCATACATGGCTACACTCCAAACAAATACTTTCAGAAACGACTTCCTGATACATAAATCTATACAATAGTAGAATTAATGTTTTGTGTCCAGAGCTATTTTACTGAAATAACTGAGGTTATATTCGACAAAATGCGTTTTATGTATAGACAATCCGACAACTCACTCATTATGCAAAACAGTATTCATGATTCATCATCTAATTTCTCCTTACTAACACAGTTCTTTTCTCGATTTATTCATTTCATCTTTTCCCAGATACTAACTGTCGCTGACGCCTTCTTCATCGTTTTCATCTCTGGCGTCTAATCGAAAGACTTGCACCTGGCGAGCGGTCTACCCGACGGGAGGCCCTAGTCACACGACATTTGTTTTATCTCCTCCCTGCTCTGATGTGTCGTGATTGCTGATAATAACAGCATCTTCTTCTTCACCGTCATCAGAATCTGTTGGCCCCTCATTAAGTACCGCACGATCAATGCTTCGAGTTGGACCTCTTCAGCCCGAGCCGGCCGGGGTGGCCGAGTGGTTCTAGGCGCTACAGTCAGGAACCGAGCGACCGCTACGGTCGCAGGTTCGAATCCTGCCTCGGGCATGGATGTGTGTGATGTCCTTAGGTTAGGTAGGTTTATGTACTTCTAAGTTCTAGGGCATTGATGACCTCAGATGTTAAGACCCATAGTGCTCAGAGCCATTTGAACCAATCAGCCCAATAAGGATCCATCTATATCAATATTTGCTATTAATTATACAATGAAATACCACATCCTGTGCAAAATATGCACCCAAATGCAATTACAATAACTACCTTGGATTTTTCTTGTTGTAGAACGTCAATTGAGGTGTTGGGGTTTCACAAACACCAACAAGCTCAAACTTGTTTCAGCAGCACCCCACAAAGTCCTATTGAAGCTAAAGTTACAAAAACACTTGTTACAACTCTCCTGACATTTGGTATCAGTTACCTGAAACTACGATGTAGTGTGACTTGTCATCTAGCAGCTAATTATAGAAATTCATCATAATGTTCAAAATGGCTCTGAGCACTATGGGACTTAACTTCTGAGGTCACCAGTCCCATAGAACGTAGAACTACTTAAACCTAACTAACCTAAGGACATCACACACATCCATTCCCGAGACAAGATTCGAATTTGCGACCGTAGCGGTCGCGCGGCTCCAGACTATAGTGCCTAGAACCGCTCGGCCACCTCAGCCGGCTCATCATAAGGGGTGTACGGCACCCCCACATACCACTGCCGGGTTAGTCGGGCAGAATTTGTTCGCTAGAATGAAGTGTTGCTGACAGACTTTCGGGGGTCAGTGAACGTCACCAAGAGATGAAGGGAAGCTACGAAGGGAACGTAAAAGCATGCATGGAGATACTGAAAGGACACTGGTAAACAGTAAATCGACACGAACCATCACAAATCGTAAAACGTGGACTAGAAGCGTGAGCTAGCAAGTTGTCATGCAGGCCAAACTGACGCATAAGTGAGTATGAGTGAGGTAATACCTTAGGAAAGCGGTAGTCATTTGATCGAAGTTATGAGGTTTGACACGCATAGTTGACGCAAGCCACAGGCAATTCTACCCGTTCACGTGCCGCCGGATGAGTGTTCCACTTTGGGCGAAGTGTTTCACAACGCTTTGTGTACCCGTAGAGGAGAAAGACACGAGGCAAGCTGCCGATACGGCAACTGGTGCGGTCTCACCGCAGCGTAGCACGTGGTCTGCGCGACTGAATCAGCTGCGGCCGGCGCGCATGCGCAGTATCACTCAGCTCGAGACCGCGCAGGTGAGACGAGCCGCAGTCGGCGAGCGGCCGTCCACCTCTGCATCACGCAAGTCATCGCTCTGCAGCGGCCGCTGCTTCTCTATTCGACCCGCAGTTGGGGTTGCCATCCATCCCCATACAATCGCACCAAAAGTTATTGGCACACATGCATATTTATCGTTGTTGCTTACAAACGCCACATCTTCCGGTACACAGAACATGTACGTGCTACCTCACATACCAGACATTACAATTCTGCCCACAGTGACAACCATTAACAAAGAAATACAGTCCAAAAAATATTGGCACACGTGCATATTTATCGTTGCTGGTTACAAACACCGCACCCTCCGGTACACAGCACATGTACGTGCTACCTTGCGAGGTGCCGGGGCAAGCACTGTATTTAACACTAAATTCTTTTAGAATCTTCATATGGAAATGACGCTCTAAGGCCCCCCCCCCCCCTCTTGTAACTCCGACTTTTGCTGTTGCATTTGGATTAAGAAGAAACGCTAACTGACTGTAATCGACCCTGCAAGTGGAGTAGAAAAGAGTTTGGCACCTGCAATAGTTTAATTTGATAGAAATTAATTAAACAAAGGAAAGTTTCATTAACGTAGTGAGAAATGAAAGGGTTGCTCTACCGATTAACAGAATGAAAGTTCTGTCCAAAATAACAATTTGATTTATTATGACTAAACTCAAAATAATAAACAAAACACATGAAACATTTACAATACATCAAAGTAGATCAAATTGGATACTCAAATAAATGCTGTGAAGGTGAAGTTGTCCATAAACTAGATTGTGACATTTGTGACGAAGTGGTATGTGAAGCCAATTCCTTGCAACTCAAATTTTAAGAGAAACACCCAGCCAACCCAACATCAATCGCTGCTACAGTAGTGAGAACTCAGACAATGAACACCCAAGACAGAACAAAGTTAGAAAAGACGAACAGGCGCGCTCTGCTGAGCTCTGATTATCACCTAGCAAAATTCCCTAATCTGCTGGTGCTGCGGACATACATTACCAAGCTGTCTTCGTAACTGCAAGAACACGATCAGACATACCGGAGGCGACGGCTGTTGGCTTCGACGTCCCGTCGTGGTGATGATAATGTCGCGAGTATAGCCCGAAACAAATTATCCTGGTCTGGTTGTTCCACACTAAAGACTTCCTAGCAATACAAATGCGCCTCTGAGGGAGACGAAGAAGGCCTTGCACACAGTCACTGACGGTACAGTGACTGATTTTAACAAGCGAAGTCACACAGTAACTCCGATACAGTCAACTTTAGCCAAAACTGCTCAAGACAGACAACGTAGGCCGCTTGTACGCAGAACGCTCAATTGCCAACTGTACTCGGAAAGTTACGTTGAAGTCGAAACTTCAGCAATTCCGTCAAACAGTTACAATTAAATGAAAGTATATTAGACAGCCAACGGAAGGCAGGCTGTCCAGAGCAGTGAGAGCTCAGTCATGTAACCTACTCCGACCGAAAGGCGAGAGCCGACTACCACAAGAGCACCCGTACAAACCGAACACAGAACATTTCCCCCCCCCCCCCCCCGCCCCCCCCCACGACAGTGGCCGTGGTTAAACGTTCCAATCAGCAACTCGAAAACCGGCGGAAAATTCCACTCTATTGCCGAAGCACTACCATTCCATCAATGGAGATACTTGGCGCCAATTTCTGCGCCGATTTTGCTACGTCACGGAGCTATCCCGTGAGCAAGCCAATCACAGTTATGATTTTGCAGAAAACGCGGGAATTTGCCCGCCAAGACTGCCTGGGAACACAAGTCATTCCCAAGCCTCGCTGGTAGCCCACCAGAAAGTGTTTTCGCTAAGTTTCTGCGAAGTAACAGAATATCTTGCCCAGTCGCTCCGTCAGACCCCTGTGGACGTGCCGCCGCCGCTCTTATGACAACGTTGGCGTCTGGAAAGCATCCACTCGACTCCCTCACACCCTTCGGCTTAACCCCCTTAAGATGAGCAGAACCCACCTGTCACCGGAGCACCCGGGTGACTAGAGACTCTTCGTGGGAAGTCCGCGTGTGAAGGAATAGCAACTTTTCACCGCATGCAATTAGAGAGGAAAATCGAATTACTCAGAGTAAGATAGAAATATGAGAGGGTGCTCATGCCACCTCTCAACCCCACACACCAGACATTACAATTCTGCCCACAGTGCCTACCATTAACAAAGAAATTCAGTGTAATGTAACTCCTCTGCATACAGAAAGCATTGGCACAGAGCGTGGCGTCTCAGTATATTGCTGGATTTTCGGGTACCGGAACGCCATCTGCTGACGCAATAGACATAGCGTGTTGTTGACAGCCCAGTCGCTAGTATGTTGCTGTATTGCACGATAGTGGTGAGCATGGAGCCAAGGAAGAGGGAACATTCAGTGGTGTGAGAGAGTGGTATTGCTCCATTCACAAGGGAGAAGTTATTGACTAATTGGAGCACAGGTGTCTTAGTTACACCACGGTACGAGCTATCATTCATAAATGTAAAAAGACTAGAACAACAGTGAACGTCGCCGAGAGCGTCGCCGTATCATCACATCTGCTCGGAAGGAACCTGCTACAAGTGCAGCAACTATTGCAGAGGTTGTTCAGACAACGTCCGACAAGACGTTTAGTGTTCAAACTATACGAAATGTGCTGAATGAGGAAGTTCTCCCAGGAAAAATCCATACATATCGGAAATTAACCGGCACAAACGCCTGCAGTTTGCCAAGGACTAAATCAGCAAGGCGATGGGGTTTTGGGACACTGTGATATTTAACGATTAATCGAAGTTCAGTGTGTTCGGATTTGATGCAAGAAAGAAAGTTTGGCGCAAGCGGAATACGCACCTCGACATCAAACATATTCATCCCACAGTCAAACACGGTGGGGGCGGTATCATGGTCTGGAGCTGTACGACACCGTCCGGCGTTGGAAATCTAGCTGTAATCCACGATACAAAGGATCATATGAGATACATCGACGTGTTGCGAGGTAATTTACACGCTAGTGCACAGACATTGGACCTTTCTGGGGTGTTTCATTTCCAGCAAGACAACGACCCAAAACATACCGCCATGAAAACACGGAAGTGGTTACTGTACAATGCCCCCAGAAGGGTTCTAACACCACCTCAGAGCCCTGATTTGAAACCCATTGAGAACATGTGGGCTCATCTTGACACACAAGTAAGAAAAAGGCGTGCGTCCGATAAAAACGACTTGGAGAAAGTGCTCCTGGAGGAATGGTCGAAAATTACCCCTGATATCACCCGGAATTTAATACAAAGCATTCCTAGGTGCTTACGTGCTGTTATACAGGGTGTTACAAAAAGGTACGGCCAAACTCAAATTCACGTATCATGTCTGTGATACTATCTCCCCTATTTCGCGATAATACAAAACGAGCTGCCCTTCTTTGTACTTTTTCGATGTCATCCGTCAGTCCCACCTGATGCGGATCCCACACTGCACGGCAATACTCCAGAATAGGGCGGACAAAGGTGATGTAACCAGTCTCTTTAGTAGACCTGTTGCACCTTGTAAGTGTTCTGCCAATGAATCTCAGTCTTTGGTTTGCTCTACCCACATTATTATCATGGGATCGTTCCAGTTTAGGTTATTTGTAATTGCAATCCCTAAGCATTTAGTTGAATTTACAGCCTTCAGATTTGTGTGACTTGTCGCGTAATCAAAATTTAGCTGATTTCTTTTAGTACTCATGTGAATAACTTCACACTTTTCCTTATTCAAGGTCAATTATCTAAATCATTTTGCAAGTCGTTTTGACAATCTGGTGACTTTACAAGACGGCTACGCAGATTCTCTCCTATATCGTTAATGTACGTCAGGAACAACAGAGGGCCTATAACACTTCCTTGGTGAAAGCCGGATATTACTTCTGTTTTACTCGATGACGTCCGTCTATCATTAGTACTACTATACATATAAATATGGCGCCACTATCAAATGGTTCAAATGGCTCTAAGCACTATGGGACTTAACATCTGAGGTCATCAGTCCCCTAGACTTAGAACTACTTAAACATAACTAACCTAAGGACATCACACGCATCCATGCCTGAGAGAGGACTCAAACTTGCGACTGTAGCAGCAGCATGGTTCCGAATTGAAGCGCCTAGAACCGCTCGGCCACAGCGGCCGGCACGGCGCTAGTATCTCATAAGAAAGTATAAAAGGGCAGTGCATTGGCGGAGCCGTCATACGTACACAGGTGCTTCGTGTGGAAAGGATTCTGACGCCATTATGGCCTTACGGCGGGAATTAACAGACTTTGAACGCGGAATGGTAGGGGGGCTAGGCGAATGGGACATTCCGTTGAGGAAATCATTAGGGAATTCAGTATTCCGAGGTCCACAGTGTCAAGAGTGTGACGAGCCCGCCAAATTTCAGGCATTATCTCTCACCTCGCACAACGCAATGGCCGACGGCCTTCACTTAACTACCGAGAGCAGCGGCGTTTGCGTAGAGCTGTCAGTGGTAACAGACAAGAAACACTGCTCGAAAAAACGCAGAAATCAATGTGAGACATACGACGAACATATACATGAGGATTTCTCGGGGAAATTTGGCGTTAATGGGCTGTGGCAGCAACCAACAACGCTAATACATTTGAGCAAGAAGAACAAAAAGAAGAGTAGTTGAGTTACGGTGAGCTACAGTTTTGGAAGAGTGTGGGCCCCTGCTGCATAAGAGTTAGAACAAGAGTGGTGTGCCCGATCCAGTTTGCGGAAAATCAGTACTTGGGGTTTGGTGGTTCAAAAAATCGGTGGGACAAGGACCTAAAAGTCGGGAAATAAATAATAGTAAACTCTTATTCATTACGCAAGTCTTTCCATAGCCATTGTCTTTTAGTTGTGAAGTAAAACTATACGCTATCAGTGAATACTTGTTTCTGTTCATTAAAGAGATATTATTGTACAGAAACTATTTTCTTTATAAAGCTCGCTGTCTTCACGAAGGAAGTGGAGGCGTTTGAGAGATAAGATTTGGCGAAAAGTTAGCAGAGGAGGATTCAATACGGGTCCAGGAGGAGCGCGCCGCAGTTCCTGAAGGAATGGCGGGACGCCGATATTGCATTCTCGTGACTCCGTAAGAGTCGGCTATGCAAGGTATGGGGCGCCCACGGGCGGCCCTGCACCCCATTCTCTGAGTTAATCAGTGCTTCGTTACTGATTTCACTGTCTGCAGTACTAACTTCCTCAGCGTACAGTGTTGTTGCGACATGTACACATTATACGGAATCAAAGTTCAGCAATTTGAACAAACATTCAAAAAATTTTCACTTCACTTTTCCATAAGACTTCGTAACTTGTTAATGGTTAAGTGGTAAAGGTGCTCTATATTTATTTATTGGCGTTTGGTGTGCAAACACCTTATTATTGCGTAGGCAGATTAAAAACTTATGTAAGGACACACACACTAGATAATAGCTGGTAACTGTTTATAAAGCGCGTTTACATTACGCGATATTTGTCTCGCGAGACTCTCAATCAGGTACCTGCTCAACTAGTGCACCCCAGTCCAGTCCTCCTATCAAGGAAAATCCTTGGCAGTACCACGAATCGAACTTTTGGGTCTATCGCGTTCACCTCTCGACTACGGAGGCAGATCTAAATGTGGAAAAAATGTAAATAAATGCAGAGGAGTAGGTAAACGGTGCTTCGAGGTGACTCTGTCAAGCAGAACATTACTAATACAACACTGAAGAGCCAAAGAAACTGGTACACCTGCCTAATATCGTGCAGGGCCCCCGCGAGCACGCAGAAGTTCCGCAATACGGACTCGACTAATGTCTGAAATAGTACTGGAGGGAATTGACGTCATGAATCCTGCAGGACCGTCCACAAATCCGTAAGAGTACGAGGGTGTGGAGATCTCTTCACAGCAGCCCGTTGCAAGGCATCCCAGATATAATTTTCATGTCTGTGGAGTTTGGTGGCCAGCGGAAGTGTTTAAACTCAGAAGAGTGTTCCTGGAGCCACTCTACAACAATTCTGGATGTGTGGGGTGTCGCATTGTCCTGCTGGAATTGCCCAATTCCGTCCGACTGCAGAATAGACATGAATGGATGCAGGTGATCAGACAGGATGCTTACATTCGTGTCACCTGTCAGAGTCGTATCTAGAAGTATCAGAGGTCTCATATCGCTCCAATTGCATACGCCCCACACCATTACAGAGCCTCCACCAGCTTGAACAGACCCCTACTGATATGCGGGGTCCATGGATTCATTAGGTTGTCTCCATACCCGTTCACGTACATCCGATCGATACAATTTGCAACGAGACTCATCCGACCAGGCAACGTGTTTCCATTCATCAACAGTCCAATGTCGGCGTTGACGGGCCCAGGCGAGGAGCAAAGGTTTGTGTCGCGCAGTCATCAAGGGTACACGAGTGGGCCTTCGGCTCCGGAAGCCGATATCAATTATGTTTCGTTGAATCCTTTGCATGCTGACACTTGTTGATGGCCCAGCATTGAAATCTGCAGCAATTTGCGGAAGGGTTGCACTTCTGTCGCGTGACCGATTCTGTTCAGTCATCGCTGGTGCTGTTCTTGCAGGATCTTTTCCGGGTCGGAGATGTGAAGTTTCACTCGATTCCTGATATTCACGGTACACTCGTGAAATGGTCGTACGGGAAAATCCCCACTTCATCGCTACCTCGCAGATGCTGTGTCCCGTCGCTCGTGCGTCGCTATAACACCACGTTAAAACTCACGTAAGTCTTGATAACCTGCCGTTGCAGCAGCAGTAACCGATCAGACAGCTATGCCAGATACTTATTGTCTTACATGGGCCTTGCCGACCGCAGCGCTGTATTCTGCCTGTTTAGATATCTCTGTATTAGAGTACGCATGCCAATACCAGTTTCTTTGGCGCTTCAGTGTATATTCGAACAACATAGGATCGTTGTACATAACTAAACGCTGAAAAATGTAAATTATGCAGATGACTAGGTAAAACAACCCTCTGATGTTCGAATACAGTACTGGTGATGTTCTGTTTGGTACAAATGGCTCTGCACACTATGGGGCTTAACATCTGAGTTCATCAGTCCCCTGGAACGTAGAACTACTTAAACTTACCTAAGGACATCACACACATCCATGCGCGAGGCAGGATTGGAACCTGTGACCGTTGCGATCGCGCGGTTCCAGACTGAAGCGCCTAGAACCGCTCGGCCACCACGGCCGGTCTGTTTGGTACAATTATCTCGGTAAAGTACCTAGTTGTAACGTTGCAAAGGGACATAAAATAGAGCGAGCGCCTAAGGTCGGCTGCAGGAAAGGCGAACGGCCAACTTTGGTTTATGCGGAGAATCCTAGGAAAGTGTATCACATCTATAAAGGAGCCAGCATACGGAACACCTGTGCGACAATTCCTGAGTACTGCTCGAGCGTTTGGAATCCCCACCAGAACATACTAGGGGAAGGCATCGAAGCAATTGAAACGGTCGACCAACATGCTAGGATTACTGAAATGTTCCATGAGTTCAAATGGGAACCCCTGCTGGGAAGAAGACATTCTTTTCGTTAACACTGTTGAGAATGCTTACAGAAGCGACATTTGCGACAGTCTCGAGTATGATTCTACTGGTACCAGCATACATCTCGCGTAAGGGCCGCAAAGACAAGAGAAATCAGGGCTCTCACCAAAGCATAGTGTGGACATTCGTTTCTCTCTCGCTCGATTTGCGTGTGGAGCTGCAAAGGGAATAACTAGCTGTGATACTCGTACGATATAGCCTCTTCATGCGCCGTATGATGGCTTGCGGCGCATATGCTGAGGTAAGACAAAAATATGGAAACGCCGCGAAAAATGCACGCTTGAACACATGCTAGCCATGCGTGCAGGTGCGCTGTTGCATTTGGCCATGAACGACACCTGTGCTGTGCGCTCAGTACGTTGCAGGTGTGAGCCGTGGTCGGAATAGCGCTCCGTGTAGATGTCAGCGCTTTGCTTCGAAGCTGAGTACATTCGAAAGGGGGCAGATTGTTGGGGCTCATACGGTGGGTGCTTCCTCAACCAAGGAAGTGTTTGATATTTCAAGAAGCACCGTATCGAAGACTTAAGCCGCTTACAGGGAAGGCGGAGTACATCATCCCCTAGGTGACAACGTGGACGACAGTGTGTGTCGAGTGATAGACGGTAGTGGAAGGTGATTGCATCGACGAGTAAGAGGACGAGTGCTGCAAAAGTAACTGCAGAGGTGAATGTCACACTCGCGAACCCTGTCATCGCGAAGACAAGACCAAGGGAGCTTCATAAGCTGTGAACTGCAGGTCGAGTCGCAGTTCAAAAACAACTCACCAGTGATGCAGATGCTCGTAACAGCAACACGTGGAGCTGAAGCCATAAGACATGAGTCGTGGAGCACTTGAAGAATGCAATTTGGTCTGATGAGTCTTGCTCGCACTGTTTCCAACTTCTGGTCTAAAGGTCCGCGGGAGAGCTTCTGTAAAGCTTGGAAGGCAGGAGAGAAGGTACTGGCAGAAGTAAAGCTGTGAGGATGGGGCGTGTTCGTGCTTGGGCAGCTCAATTGGCAGAGCACTTGCCCGCGACAGGCAAAGGTCCCGAGTTCGAGTCTCGGTCCGGCACACAGATTTAATCCGCCAGGAAGTTTCATATCAGCGCACACTCCGCTGCAGAGTGAAAATCTCATTCTGGGAACTTCTGGTCTAGATTACATCTAGCGTACGCCATTCCAAGCTTACGATGCAGACTGCTTGCTGCCAAGAGTGAAACATGGCGGAGTTCTGTGATGATTTGGCCAACCAGATTGCAGTATTCGATGGGCCCCGTGGTTGTTCTACGAGCTCGCACTACTACCAAGGATTATGTGACCATTTTGGCTGATGAGATTCAAATGGTTCAAATGGCTCTGAGCGCTATGGGACTTAACATCTGTGGTCATCAGTCCCCTAGAACTTAGAACTACTTAAACCTAACTAACCTAAGGACATCACACACATCCACGCCCGAGGCAGGATTCGAACCTGCGACCGTAGCAGTCGCGCGGTTCCGGACTGAGCGCCTAGAACCGCTAGACCACCGCGGCCGGCAAGGTTCAATGGTACAATGTTTGTTCAACAATGGCGAAACTGCGTTGCTAGGCGACGGGCGCTTGTTAGCTCTCATCGAGCAAGACTGGTTTTGTGAGCACAAAGATCTTTTGTCACATCTCCCCTGTCCACCACAGTCACCACATCTCAATATTATTGAGCCTTTGTCGTCTACTCTGGAGTGAAGGGTGCTTGAACGCTATCTATCTTGGCTATTTTGCAAGAAGAATAGAATAAGAAACGCTTGAAAACTATACAGAAATCGTATTTATCAATTCAGAGACGACTAGAAGCTGCTTTGAATGCCAATGGTTTTCCTACACCGTATTAGGCATGGTAAGGTTGTTGTTTCCATATTTTTGTCCTCCGTCTGCTCATTTGTATGCATGTGAAGGGCAAATGTACGGGAGCAATGCATGAGGGAGGTCGCTATAAATGAAAACGTTTTGACTCTATCAGCCATCACAGGCCCTTTAGACCACGCGCTACATCAACGAACTGCTTTCACCGCTTTCTATATCTCGCAGCCTCTCCCCACCCTGCAGAAATTCCTAACGCTGCGATGTCCTTCGCTGTGTCATCTTTCCACCTTGTACGAGGTCAGCCCAATAGTCTTGCTACCTGGAGAGGTTCTTCAAATGCTTTCTTGGTGATTAGGTTGTTTTCCATTCTGGCCACATGTCCAGCCCATTGCTGTCTCCTACTTCTTAATTTCTGGATGATGGTGGGTTGCTTCATTAACTGATTAATTTCATTGTTCTTTCGAATTCTCCATACGCCATTCTCCAATACAGGTCCCCAGATTTTTCTCGTTACTTTTCTTTCGAAAACATTCAGTTTTTCGCTTTCATTCTTTGTAAGCGTCCAGCTTTCTGAATCGTACAGTACTACGGGGCAGATGATAGTGTTGTATATCTTCATCTTTGTGGTGATTGACAAAGCTTTACTTTTGAATGGGTTGCTTAGTGAATACAGACATCTTGACCCTGAGGCTATTCTTTCGTTTATATCCATTGTTGAAACGTGATCCAAGGTATTTAAACTGGAGAACTTTTCTGAATTTATAATGTTGGTCAATTTCAAAATAAGGATTTGGGTTTATGACTCGACCTACTTCCATATATTCGGTTTTCTCTTGGTTAATCAAAAACCCGATTTTGCTGGCACTGTGCCTGAGAGATCTGTACATGTCTTTCAGTTCTTCTTCAGTTTCACTCAGCGACACTATACCATCTGCATAAGGCAGGAGTTTTACTTCACTGTGTTCGAATCGCAGACCATTGTATGGATAAAAATTACTTTCCCGAACCACTTTCTCTAATGCAAGGTTGAAGAGGACATATGAAAGAGCGTCTCCCTGTCGTAAGCCTGTTTTAATTGGAAAGGTGGGGGATGTGGATCCACTGAACTTCACTGCTGCCTGGGAGCCGTCCATGCCCAGTTGTATCATTTTAATGGGTATACAAAATTCTCGTAATGTGTTGTAGAGACTACTTCTGTGGATGCTGTCGTAGGCTCACTGGAAGTCAATGAAGAGGCAGAGGATTTTTTGTTAAAATCCCAGTATTTCTCAAAGATCTGTGGTATAGTAAACGAATTATCAGTTGTAGAACGGTTTGTTCTAAATCCAGCTTGGTAATCTTCAATAATGCTTTCTGAATAAAGTTTTTTTCCGGATTGGTCATCTTCAATCACTACCCGACCATTAATTTTAGAAGATGACCACGTATGCGCTTCAGATGTTACGCAGCCTGTGCGCCGTAACATTTTCTGTGAAGGTGACTGTAAACTACAGCCGAAAATGAAGTTTTTATGAATACAAACTGTGACTTGTGTCTGGGTACGTAATAAAATGGTAAGGAAGGTGGGTTAATTTTAGTGTTCAAGCATTCCTCTGCAGTCTGTTCTCCCTCTGCTATGCCTATTTTCAGCATGCATGCAAGTATGCGAGACTGTCCTCGATTCAAACAACAGGTGTTGTTTGTGGAGCGAACAGCCTCAACATTCGCACACAAAGAGAGGAGGGGTCCTTGGGAAGCCGCCCAGCACGCCGGCCAAATATTTCTCGCAGTCTCTTAGAGGTCACGGCTCGTTTCCAAAAAACACTACGTCACTACTGCACTGCGGAGCATGGCTTTGAAAGCGAACCTTCAGGGCAGTTAGAGGTCGGCGGGTGATTTTCTATTGCTCTACTTTTACCAATGCTGAATGCACATCCCAACGTCATCTCAAAGGCAAATTTGAAATTTCCGTCTTTATATAACATTTAATGCGCCATATAGCGGGAAAGTTGTACGCTGTAATTGTTATCATAGAAAATGGCAAGATCGCCATCTGATTGCAGATATTTGTTTTGCGATCAGAAGGGCACGTACATGATAATCGTATTTTCCTAGCCTTATAAATATGGTGTCTGCTTGTTCAGGATTTGACAAATTCTATTTTATTATTGTTGTGGTTGGCAGGGGAGCCAGCACCGTGTTCGTAGAGGAGGCCGAAAGGCACGCGTTTTAGCTCACGCAGGCTGGCGTGAGGTCTGGAACAGGACAACGAAATTAGAATTTGGAAAAACGGACGTAGCTGGTGGAATACTTAACTTTAATCCATTAATGACGAACGTCGCTCTTGACATTGCATGATTCACAGTATCAATAGTAACTGATAATGGCGCCTTGCTAGGTCGTAGCAAATAACGTAGCTGAAGGCTATGCTAACTATCGTCCCGGCAAATGAGAACGTATTTTTTCAGTGAACCATCGCTAGCAAAGTCGGCTATACAACTGGGGCGAGTGCTAGGAAGTCTCTCTAGACCTGCCGTGTGGCGGCGCTCGGTCTGCAATCACTGATAGTGGCGACACGCGGGTCCGACGTATACTACCGGACCGCGGCCGATTTAAAGGCTACCAACTAGCAAGTGTGGCGTCTGGCGGTGACACCACAATTATTTTACTTATTTGTCAGATGCCCGTCCTGACGTCACAGGCACCAAGGTAACCAAAGCGAGGGAATACTTATACGCCTTTTGATTGTAAAACGTGTAACATTTGTGCAGTATGTTACCGACCACAGTCCAGTCACAATAATGTGACCACCACCTATGTTCGACGTTTAGGTGGCTACACTAACCGTAGGTGGTACACAGGGTGTCTCAAACCTATTAGGTCAAACTGAAACAGGTTATAGTGCGTCCACAGCCGATTATATTGAGATAAGGAACCAACGGTCAGAAATGCATATTTATTGTGTTGTGGACATACGCAGCGTACATCGCATAACAACAACGTAGCTCACAGTAAGTAAGTAAGTTAGTTAGTTAGTTGGTTGCGTGTTCCGTTGATCAACCGTACGGCACAGTAGCCGTTATGATGTGGAACGTGTCAAGTGCACAAGAAATGCACATATGAGACAAGATTTTTTAATATACGTATATTACAGTACAGAGTTAAAGATTAATAGTTCTATCATTTACCCCATTCCCTTAAATGGCACAAAATGCATATACTATATTTATAGATTTATTTATTCCTATTCAATAATTCCTCTATGGTATAGACGGAGTTGTCAAGGAGATATGATTTCAATTTATTTTTGAAGCTATTACTGCTGTCTGTCAGACATTTTATTTCATCTGGTAATTTGTCGAAAATTTTTATAGCAGCATATTTTACCCCTTTCCGTGCCAAATATACGACGAATAAAGGATAGTGTAAGTCTTTCTTTTTTCCGGTATTTTAATCATGAATGTCACTATTGTTTTTAAACTGGTTCATGTTGTTGAGAACAAATTTCATTAGTGAGTAAACGTACTATGAGGCTGTTGTAAGAATTCCCAATCTTTTAAAAAGATGCCCACACATTATTCTAACCACTTCCTTTTGAGCAGTGAATACTTTTTGTCTAAATGTTGAGTTACCCCAAAATATTATTCCGTATGACATCAGAAAGTGAAAGTATGCAAAGTCAAAATTGGCAATTATTCTGACTGCAAAAGGTACTGAACCTAGTCCAAAATATGAATTTTCCAATTAAGATTCTCATCTATATGTACACCCAAAAACTTAGTATTCTCTACCCTGTCTACTGACTTCTGTCTGTATTTTTTTCAGCAGAAAAATGGATGTTCTGTGTTTTTCAAAGTTTAGAACAAGCCCATTTGCAGAAAACCAATTAATGACTTTTCCAAAGACCTTATTTGGTCATTTTCAATTGGAGTTTCTTTTACGGGATTAATAATGATGTTTGTATCATCGGCAAACAGCGTTAGTTCAGCTTCCTGTTTCATATAAGAAGGGAAGTCGTGCACATATATCAAGAACAGAAGGGGACTCATGATTAAACCCTGTGGAACACCTAATGTAATTTCACCCCAGTTACATGAAGTGACGTCTACCATACCGTTTTCTCTGTAAGGTCCCTGGTGTCTGTTGTACCAGGAGATAGGCAGATTCGACACTAAAAAGCGGGTCTTCATCCGTTTGTAAGGGACTTCAGCTACCAACGTCTCGACATAACCTCAGAGGAAAACGTTCAGAGATATGAGATGTGGCTATCGCGCTGACCATGGCATTGAACCTCCCCTTCCAATCCAACCATGAGCTTGTGTGTTGTGCAGCTGCTCGTTCATACTAAAAGCGACGTGGAGGTGGTTCAGCGTCGTGTTGAAACCAGATCCTTTCACAGACAGCAAGGGGTGCAGTCTCCAACAACTGTGGCAGAACATTACGAAGGAACACCAGGTAAGGTTGATCAGTCAGGCAACATACAAAGTCCTGTTATGCGATCTTGTACAATGCCCAAGCTTACACTGAGAGAGAATCGTTGCTGGAGGCCGCAGATGTGGTTGGCATTGTGATTATCCTCACCCTAGATATGGCTGTTCCGATTGTTGAAAACACCATCACGGGTGAATGAGGCTTCATCCGTGAGTAATACAAACTGTACGATGTTCGGCACTACAGCAATGCGGGAGGTAATCCACTGACAGAAGTGAACGCGAGACTGAAACTCCGTTGATCCCAGTGGCTGCACAGGCTATCTATGATAGGGGTGTAATGTCTGTTCCACGAGTGCTATCCTCACTGTATCCTTCGAAGTGTGCGTTTTATGGGGAAGTCGACGGGTGCTTGTTCCTGGGTGGCCTGTCGCACGATCCAACAGTATCTCCTCAAAGTCTGGTTTTCGGACACGTCTTTGGCGGGAACTTTGGACAGCTCTCTGTGATGTGAACAACCCCGTCTCTCGTAACTGGTAGATAAGGAGATAAGCGTATTCCAGTTAGGATGACGCCTGCTGGGAAAGCGTTTTCTGTAAGTTCGTGACGCTTTACAGTACTATATCCTAACGGACAGTACGTTATATGCAAGTCTACCAACCCTCGTGAAGCCGGCCGCTGTGGCCGAGCGGTTTTAGGCGCTTCAGTCTGGAACCGTGCGACCGCTACGGTCGCACGTTCGAATCCTGCCTCGGCCATAGATGTGTGTGATGTCCTCAGGTTTAAGTAGTTCTAAGTCTAGGGGAGTGATGACTTCAGATGTTAAGTCCCATAGTGATCAGAGCCATTTTGAACCAACCCTCGTGACGAATAACGTCCCGTCTTTGATTATGTGACATGCATAGTACATTTACATCTACATGGATACTCTCGAAATCACATTTAAGTGCCTGGCAGAGGGTTCATCAAACCACCTTCATAATTCTCTATTATTCCAATCTCGTATAGCGCGCGGAAATAACGAACACCTGTATCTATCTGTACGAGCTCTGACTTCCCTTATTTTATCGTGGTGATCGTTTCTCCGTATGTAGGTCAGTGTGAACAAAATATTTCCGCATTCGGAGGGGAAAGTTGATGATTGGAGTCTCGTGAGAAGATTCCGTTTCAACGAAAAACGCCTTTCTTTTAATGATGTCCAGCCCAAATTCCATATCATTTCTGTGACACTCTCTCCCATATTTCGCGATAATACAAGACGTGCTGCCTTTCTTTGAACTTTTTCGATGTACTCCGTCAGTAGTATCTAGTAAGGATCACAGACCGCACAGCAGTATTCTAAAAGAGGACGGACGAGCGTAGTGTAGGCAGTCTCCTTAGTAGGTCTGTTACATTTTCTAAGTGTCCTGCCAATAAGACGCAGTCTTTGGTTAGTCTTCCCCACTACATGTTGTGTGTGTTTCTTCCAATTTAAGTTGTTCGTAATTGTAATACCAAGGTATTTAGTTGAACTTAGACTGATTTATCGTGTAACCGAAGTTTAACGAGTTCCTTTTAGCACTCATGTGGATGATCTCACACTTTTCGTTATTTAGGGTCAACTGCCACTTTTCGCACCATTCAGATATCTATTCTAAATCGTTTTGCAGTTCGTTTTGATCTTGAAATGACTTTATTAGTCGATAAACGACAGCGTCATCTGCATACAACCGAAGACGGTGCACAGTAATACACTTCATCATGGACACATCACAAGCAGTCTGATGCAATGGACAGCTGACACCGGGGATAGCGGTGTGCGTGCGGCCCTGGTTAGCGCGCCGGTGCGATGCATGCGGCCGTCAAACGACACACGTGCTACGACCTAAGTTGTGTACGGTATGTTTGTTTGATGGTCAGGGGTGTACGCTGTTTATCACCAGCTGCCTGCTCCAGTGTGCAAAAGGCAACCGGGATCTTCGCGAGAGTACGGCAGAAGTGCACGCGCCGTTTCGGTACATGCGTTGAGACCGGTGGTCGTCGCTTTGAACAGTTTCTATGAGCTACGTTGTTGATGAGCGGTGTACGTTTGTACGCGTACTGTCTGTCACATAGTTGGCTTGGTTGCGGCGTATCTTTGCGGGCAGCGCGTTGCAGAGTCGAGCACGGGACACGGGACTGTTGTGTTGTGCATGTGAGAGGCATTGTTAGTATGGAAGTTGAAGTGTTGCTACAAGTGCTATTACAGTAAAGTGGTGAAATATGGAAGTGATTCAGAGGAAAGTGCGTCAAGATGTGCCGGCCTGTGTGGCCGAGCGGTTCTAGGCGCTTCAGTCTGGAATAGCGCGACCGCTACGGTCGCAGGTTCGAATCCTTCCTCGGGCATGGATGTGTGTGATGTTCTTAGGTTAGTTAGGTTTAAGTAGTTCTAAGTTTTAGGGGACTGATGACCTCAGATGTTAAGTCCCATAGTGCTCAGAGCCATTTGAACCATTTTCTTGCGTCAAGATGTAATTAAAAATCTGCAGTGCCGCCGATAACGTATTTGTTCATCCTCTCGTTGCGTGTCGTACTGTACAGCGTCAATAATCCGCGCCGTGCTCGGTCTTCCAGAATGGATGCCAATCAGTAAAAATTAGTTACCACAAAGGAGTGCAACCACGTGCTAGTGTCATGTAGCGAGCGTGAGAAAGTGCGCTCGGTCATCCAGTTTCCGCACCATCAACTATCAGCCGCTCCGCGACGATTACGCACACGCTCGTACAGGTGAGAACTGGGAACTGAAAAACTAACTCTATGAACAGTGTTATATCATTCCTAGTGTGAAGGAGGACTGGTACCAAATCTGTGTATGCGTGACGAGCGTAAGAACTTTCGTTGGATCATTCGGCTTCCGCGGCATCAACAATCACCCGCGTCGTGTCGGTTACGCGTACGCTCGTCAGAGTGATATTATGGACTGGTAATAATCCATTAATTGGGATAAATACTTATGAGTGTAAAAAGTACAACCTGCGATTTTCTTCTATCAGAATATAGTTGTTCATACCAGACGTAGGACAGTGTTGTGTTTTGACGTTGAGTGGCTCACTTAACTCGCTTGCATATTTAGATACATTATTTCAGGCAAGCCAGCAGCAGTGTGGAGCAGAACAATACGACCGCTGCGGGATTATCAGGTACGTGGTGTAGACAAGGCGCACGGCCCAGAAGTGAAATAACAGTTTAAGGGTCCCCCGCTATTTGTACCCCCGAGAGTGTTACACCGTGTGTATGTCCATAGCACAATAAATATGCATTTCTGCCAATTGGTTCGCTGTATGAGTACAATCGGTTGTGGACCTGTTTGAGACACCCTATATAAAGCGTGTCGGGGGAATGTGGAAACAGTGCAGTCGTTGTGGTAATGCAGTGCAAAAACGGAACGTTTTATCTAAGGCCCAAAAGCGGACCAAGGGTGGAATTATTTCCGAAACGGCTAAGTTTGCAAAATGTTCGCGTGCCGCGTGGTTAAGGTGAACCGTACCTGCCAGCTGGTGCTATCCAAAATGGGCGCCCATCGTCATAAGGGTCCAGGCTGGAGGAGGGAGCTTCATGATCTGGAAAATGTTTTCATAGCATTCCCTGGGTGATCTCGTCATTCTGCAAGGTAAAATGGACCAATATAAATGTGCGTCTATCCTTGGGGACCAAGTCTATTCCTACATGCAGGCGCGATGGCATCTGCCAACAGGACAATGCAGCATCTAACACAGCCCGGAGGTGTACAAGCGTGGTTCAAAGAGCACCTGCATGAGTTTACCGTACTCCTCTGGCCAGCAGTGGTTAGCACACTGGACTCGCATTCGGGAGGACGACGGTTCAATCCCGTCTCCGGCCATCCTGATTTAGGTTTTCCGTGATTTCCCTAAATCGTTTCAGGCAAATGCCGGGATGGTTCCTTTGAAAGGGCACGGTCGATTTCCTTCCCAATCCTTCCCTAACCCGAGCTTGCGCTCCGTCTCTAATGACCTCGTGGTCGACGGGACGATAAACACTAACCACCACCACCACCTCTGGCCACCAAGCTCCCCAGATTTAAACTCAACCAAGAGTCTGTGGGACTACTTCGATCGGGTTACTCGCGCCATGGATCCTCAACCGAGAAGCCTAACGCGGCTGGCCATGGCACTGGAATGGCTCATGATGAACCACAGTTTCCTCGGTGCTAGTTTTCGATAGCGCCATTTTTGTCATGCACGGTATACATTATGAGCCACAGCGGCCTGCGAACAGTTCACAAACTTCCTACAACGGACACAATATTTCGGCAAGCAGCCACATTGCCATCATCAGGTACGCTGACGAACTGACCGACTAGGAAATGGTGCAGCGCTTACATCTCCTCCCACCTCGCTCCGACCTGACGTTCAGTACGTGGTTGCTTGCCGAAATATTGTGCGCATTGACATCCAGGTCTCCTCTCGTGAACTATTTAATCATGAATTATGCCTGGCGAAGATGAAGAATCACATCATGGTACTGATTGATTGTTCGTTACTCGGTCGTAGTATCTGTTTTTTTGGTGTCACACTGGCTATAGTTTTATCCCTAGCTTCCATTAAGTGTAAGCCCATAAACGTTCGCAGATGCTGGAAAATATTTTTCTGTGAAGTTTGGTTAGAATGTCAATGACGTGACCTGGAGGCTTCATACAAATACCTAACTGCCTGCCGGTCACATACGGTTACTTTATGGGGATTTGAAGGTGATAGGCTCCCTGCCGTGCACCTCACTTGCGGCGGTTTACTAGCGTACGCTGACCACTACAGTATTGTAACAGCCTATTTATGGTCTTTTTAATGTCTCTGTCTTGCAGGGATACAAAATTTTCGTCAAAGACACTATATATTCGATCACTTATTTCCAAACATGTTCTCTTAATCGGGAAGGATCCGAACTAGCTGTTGAGAACGTGACGCCAAAACTGCTGGTGTGTCGTGCTTGTCCAAAACGGGACTTCTCCCTACCATGTCTTTCGTATTGCACACTGGACACTTACAGCCTGTATTTGAAGCCGACCGTAAGTAACTAGACTTTTCTCTCTATAACAAAGTGGTATGGTCCAATTTCCTTTGGTATTTGGAAGTCTTCCTTCTTCAGACAGTAATCTTCGCTTTGGTTAGCACAAGCAATTATCTGTGGAGGTATTAACTTCCCCATAGTGTGTTGTGGCCTGTGGTCCACTGTCCGCCGTTGCGGCAGTCATCTCCACCCACCACGTGTTTGTATCGCTTGCATTGCTTGTGTTTTTTATTCTGTCATGACAGTAACGGTGTTAAAAGCTGGTTGAAAAAGTGAAATCTCGGACAAAAGTCTGGCTGGTAGCATGGATATTATAATTTAGTCAAATATCTGATAATGAGAACACTTGTCCATATCAGTTCAGTTTGCGAGAAGTAAATATTATTTCATAATTTCATATTGTTGTCAGTCGATGCTGTCTCATTACTTCGACAATCATTTAATAGTTCAGAAATGCTAAGGACCAGCTCCTTGTACTTTTACTGAAGGTTGTCTTTCCGCTTAGGCTGTACCAAAAATCTTTTTTGTTTATATATCACGATCGAAATTTCGACATTTTGCCATCATCAGGTGGTCTGGAAGCAACCAGTCCCAAAAAAAATTACACACAGGTTACAAATTAGACCATAAAGAAAAATAAGAATTTAAAATTACTTACGCGGGGCAATGGTACCCACTTAGCAAAACGAAGCTGTCGTGTACGTCAACATGACACAGAACTTTATAAAATAAACCACATATAGTGGTAAAAATCCGTCCATTCTTCCGGACACCACGAGAGAACACATATTACTACTGCTTAAAAAGTATCAAATAGTTTTTATCACCATGTGAAGTGTTTGTCCTGTCTTAATATGTGTTCTCGCGTGATGTCCGGAAGAATGAATGGATTTATGCCATGATTTTATGATGTTCGGTACTATGTTGCCGTACAAGGCAACTTTCTGTCGTTAGGTGGGCACTGTTTTTAAATTTCATGTGTTTCTTTTTTGGGGAGGGAGGGGGGGGGGGGGAGTTACTTGCAATCGTGATATACAAACAATGAAGATTTTTTGGTACAGCCTGAGGGAAATGAGAACTTTCAGTAACTTTACGAAGAATGTGGACACAGTCATCAAAATTTTTCCTTGTATTGTTTCATATGTAATAGTGATGTATTGTTCCTTCGGTATCTTTAAGGATTATGCGGATTAAATGACACTCGTTTCCCATGTTTGTTTTAGTACATCTACTCTAGGCCACGCAAACCAGATTATGGTATGGTATGGTATGGTATGGTATGGTATGTTACTTCATGCCCTTTCAGCCTTGACTGGTGCGCAGGAACAACGATTCTTCGAAAGCCTCCGTGTAAGCTCAAATCTCTACAGTTTTACTTCCGTGGTTTTTTCGTGAGTCATTCGCAAGTGAAATCAGTACATTGTTTGCTCATTCTAAGAAAGTATGCTCTCGAAATTTCAACAGTAAATGTTTCTGTGATACACAACGCCTATCTTCTAGTGTCAGCCACTTCAGTTGGATGAACATCTCTGTAACACTTTCACGTATCATTTCAGTTACCATAAAGTTCAGCGTATCTAAAAGGCTAAAGGGAAAGTTAGGTTAAACGTCCCGTCTATGATGTGGTCAGTAGAGAATGACCACTCGCTCGGATTGGGGTAGGAAATCGGTCATATCATTTCCAAAGAACTATTTCAGCATTTGCTTTGAGCAGTTTAGTCAAACTACAGAAACCCAAAATCTGCATGGCCAGACGAGAATTTGAACCGCCGCCCTGCCAATAGCTAGTCCAGTGTGCTAACCCCCTTGTCCCCTCGTGTCGTAAGTTAAGGGAACTTGCCTCTGCAACGATTGGCTTAAAGATGAACATCAGCGAAACTAAATTCCTCAGCGCAGAAAAGCAACCACTTACAGCCGGAAACCACTCTCTAGAGGCTGTTGATGAATATATCTACCTCGGCCACAAGATTAGACGAACGAAACAGAACCAAAGTGTAGAAATTCCTCACAGAATAGAACTCAACTGGGCACCATTCCGGAAACTAAGATTCATCTGACCTTCAAGGATACTCTAACTAACCCGAACGATAAGGTCTATAATATGCACATAGTACCAGTCATAACTGGAAACAATGAGACAAGTACTCATAAACTACAGTGCACACATTGAGCCATGCTGGATGTTTGGATCAGATGGCATTAGAACGCAGGTAACAGATTTCCTAGAGAGAACTGCCAAACTTAAGTGGCAGTGGATCGGGCACATAGCTTGACAAGATTACAGTATGTGGACCGCTAGAATTGTTCACTGGAGACCGTGGAAGCACAAGAGAGGCACTGGAAGACCTCAAAAGAAGTGGCTTAATGAAATGAAGCGGGTGGTTGGAAATGACAGTAACAGGTGGCTAGGAAATGAAGACAATGGAAACGTATGGAGGTGTCCTATATCAAACTGTGAACTGAGACAGTCTGAAGAAGAAAGACTTGAGAGCAATGTGCTTACAAATTGACAGGCTCGCCTATGGATTCTGTGAAGAGCATTGCCCGAGAGCACTTAGACACGAGCGAGCGTGCAACAGAGCTGTCAGCACTGGGCACACTCTTTGATCTTGCTGGATAAACTATCAGGATTGACAAGTTGCTTGTGACGAATAAACACACTTGGTATGGTGGTGTGATCATACAAAGGTGAGTGGTGGGGCGGAGAATAGTGGCAAGGATGGACCACCACATGACTGCATCATTCAGTCAGCTATGCCTGTATCGCCGGCCGGTGTGGCTGAGCGGTTCTAGGCACTTGAGTCTGGAACCGCGTGACCGCTATGGACGCAGGTTCGAATCCTGCCTCAGGCATGGATGTGTGTTATGTCCTTAGGTTAGTTAGATTTAAGTAGTTCTACGCTCTAGGGGACTGATGACCTCAGATGTTAAGTCCCATAGTGCACAGAACCATTTGAACCGTATGCCTGTACCGCATGCATCGATCGTGGTGCACGGAGAACATTTACCAATAATTTTGACGTTAGTTTATGTGTGGTGAAGCTACTTAGGAACTGTAGTGTTCATTATGGGCAGCATAAAGCAAACAAGACAATAATTATGTGGTGAATTTACTTAGGAACTTGTAATGGTACTTGAATTGCGTAACCATTACGGCACCTCACCTGAACCTCCCGATATCAGTAAAATTCTACTGTCTTTCTGTGTAGTAGTTAACATATTTCTGAGACAACATTCAGATTTGATTTCATTAATGTAGAGGTACTTTGATACATCGATGTGTTTATATTGCAATGATATTATTCTTATGTGTATTTTTTCTTTTGTCACTATGATCTTTGACGTACTTGTAACTTGATTTTTGGGCGCGTAAGCGGTTATTAGTTAGAGAGTCGGACCTTGAGAAAGTCAAGTCTTGGACGTGATGTTGGAAAGACGCATATTGTAGTCAGCTTATAAAATGTGAACTTTAACAGTGAGGAAGATGTTTTCAAGAATGTTTTGTATTGTGAAGTGATGTTTTGTGTGTTGCGTGATATTGCAGCAAAAGTAATAAAAAAGAAGTGTAACTTAAATTCGGAGTGCTGATTACTTTTTTTTACATCACCATTGTCCTGCAAAAGTGTAATATTCAAGAATGGTTTGTGGAACACATCTAAAAAACTTTTAAATATCGCATAATAAAACCTAGGCCTCTTTGCATCCGAGCTTGGAATCACCACCACCTAGATTTTCGACGATTGAGCCATGATTTTACAACGGCACCAGCGTGGGAAACACGAAAAGATGAGTGCCTAGTTTATTCATTATTACATGAAATAACTTTATTAACTGTGCTTTAATGACACCTTCCACATAATAACTTTGTCGTTGCCAGAAAATGCGGTATTTAGCAGCGTAACACCACAATCATTATTAAATTTTGACCTTTGTTGTCGTAGGGTTGTTAGGAACTGTAATGTTTATTATGGGCAGTACGAGGTGCATTCAAGTTCTAAGGCCTCCGAATTTTTGTCTAGTTAACTACTCACCCGAAATCGACGAAACTGGCGTTTCTTCTTGACGTAATCGCCCTGCAGACGTACACATTTTTCACAACGCTGACGCCATGATTCCATGGCAGCGGCGAAGGTTTCTTTAGGAGTCTGTTTTGACCACTGGAAAATCGCTGAGGCAATAGCAGCAAGGCTGGTGAATGTGCGGCCACAGCGAGAGTCTTTCATTGTTGGAAAAAGCCAAAAGTCACTAGGAGCCAGGTCAGGTGAGTAGGGAGCATGAGGAATCACTTCAAAGTTGTTATCACGAAGAAACTGTTGCGTAACGTTAGCTCGATGTGCGGGTGCGTTGTCTTGGTGAAACAGCACACGCGCAGCCCTTCCCGGACGTTTTTGTTGCAGTGCAGGAAGGAATTTGTTCTTCAAAACATTTTCGTAGGATGCACCTGTTACCGTAGTGCCCTTTGGAACGCAATGGGTAAGGATTACGCCCTCGCTGTCCCAGAACCCCAGAACATGGACACCATCATTTTTCCAGCACCGGCGGTTACCCGAAATTTTTTTGGTGGCGGTGAATCTGTGTGCTTCCATTGAGCTGACTGGCGCTTTGTTTCTGGATTGAAAAATGGCATCCACGTCTCATCCATTGTCACAACCGACGAAAAGAAAGTCCCGTTCATGCTGTCGTTGCGCATCAACATTGCTTGGCAACATGCCACACGGGAAGCCACGTGGTCGTCTGTCAGCATTCGTGGCACCCACCTGGATGACACTCTTCGCATGTTCAAGTCGCCATGCAGGATTCTGTGCACAGAACCCACAGAAATGCCAACTCTGGAGGCGATCTGTTCAACAGTCATTCGGCGATCCCCCAAAACAATTCTCTTCACTTTCTCGATCATGTCGTCAGGCCGGCTTGTGCGAGCCCGAGGTTGTTTCGGTTTGTTGTGACACGATGTTCTGGCTTCATTAAACTGTGGCACCCACGAACGCGCTTACGACACATCCATAACTCCATCACCACATGTCTCCTTCAATTGTCGATGAATTTCAATTGGTTTCACACCACGCAAATCGGAGGCATTAGAACTTGAATGCACCTCGTATAAAGCAAACACGACAAGAATTAGATAAAGAAACCATGGTGATAGTTTTCTGACCATGTGAATTCTGCTAAGGAAAGTCAGAAGCAGTCACAGTGGTCGGACTTAGTGCTCAACTCTGTGTTGTCAGTTACCAGGATAGGCACCGGCTACAACGTGAGGAGTGGGGCAGAAACGGGAAGCTCACTGGCGACGCCGCAAAGTGTTCTCCATCTCTCTGTGTGCAGTGCGCAGATCGCACCGCGCTGCCATCTTCTTACGTGCGTCCCACTATAGCAACGCACTCACCTTCAGACTCTCGACTACACGACTCGCTCGGCTCGCAAATGTGTAAGAGCAGTAACAAACGTGCCCAGCACATTAACTGTTTTTGTACTGCACGGGAACGAAATTACTCGCTGTCCCGTACAAAACATGGAGTTAGATTAATTTTATCCATCGCGCTTACACTGCGCCCTCTGGTACAGAAAACGCTCGTTTTTTTTTGCACGGGCGCTACGAGAGGTGACAGCAGCGCGCTCTGGACGGGTTGAGATGAAAGCGCCGCCCCCGGCCGGCCGCCATTGTCCGGCGTGACAGGCCGCCCCCGGCAGCCCGCTCTCTGCTCGGCCCCCGGACTCGCCCTTAATTGCCACGCGAAGTGCTCCACATCAAAGGCGAGACTAGTAAACGCAATCACATCACGCCAGCGAACACTCTCGGAATTCTACCTGCTGGCGACAGCGTCTCCCGTTTGCGTAGCAGAGGTCTCACTATCCGTAGCAATTAAAACTACACGTGATCTGTGCAGGAAACGACATGCTACTTTCAGAGTATAAGATTCTCTGTAGTATTATCTACTACAAGGTAGTTCCATATGTGGAAGTGATTCTGGGAGAATATCAGTGTGGTATTTGCCATAGTAATCAACCTGACATCAAATATTAATGCTCAGGCAAATACACGAAAAGGGGTATAACACTTTTATAACCTCTATGTAGACTTGAAGCAGGCCTTTGATAGTCTTGACAGGGCAGAAACGCTACATGATTTACTACTGCTTGGTACAGCATCTGAGCAGCATTGGTTGGTTCCAAGGCAGCAGTGAGAGAGGATGGAAAACTCAATAAAAGGTGTAGCATTAATAAAGGAGTCAGACTAGACGACGCCCGTCCTCTGTTCAAAAGGTTTTAATCAGACTCTTGAAGAAGCCATTCAAAAGCTTGAGATACATAGGCACGAAGTTAAGTACACTCATGCTCATAAATTAAGGATAATGTTGATACATGGTGAAACAACGCTTTGGTGGGCGGTTTGCGGGTTTAAATCACCTCGGGGTATGACCATGAGGTGCATTTAACCTGCGGCCGTCGCACGGTGGCGCTGGCAGCAGTCCACATACGCAGAGGTGTGTTGGTGCATGTCAGAGTACGGTGCACCGAGTAAGTGTGCAGACGTTTTCAGACGTGCTAATGGTGACTGTGTGTTGAAAATGGCTCAAAGAACACATATTGATGACGATGTGAGAGGTAGGATGTCTACAGTGTACAGCACCACAAGAAGACAGATATCTCACCATCAGTGCCTGCAGACGGCCTCGGAGTACTGTAGGTAGCTTTGTTCGGGACTTCACTGCAGCCACTGGAACAGTTGTCTCCAGACACACAATCTATAGACGACCGAACAGACATGCTTTATTCGCCCGGAGACCTGCAAGGTGCATTCCACTGACCCCTCGTCACAGGAGAGCCCGTAAAGCCTGGTGTCACGAACACAGTACTTCGTCATTGGAACAGTGGTCCCAGGTTATGTTCACGGACGAGTCCAGGTATAGTGTGAACAGTGATTTTCGCCGGTTTTCATCTGGCGTGAACCAGGAAGCAGGTACCAACCCCTTAATGTCCTTGAAAGTGACCTGGATGGAGGTCGTGGTTTGATGGTGTGGGGTGGGATTTTGATTGGTGCACGTACACCCCTACATGTCTTCGACAGAGGAACTGTAACAGGTCAGGTGTATCGGGACCTCATTTTGCACCAGTATGTTCGCCTTTTCAGGGGTGAAATGGGTCCCACCTCCCTCTTGGTGGATGATAACATACGGCCCCACAGAGTTGCCATCGTGTTTGAGCCATAAGATGGCGGAGAAGTGCGCTGGAGAGGGCAGAATGGAGGAAACTTGTTGAAGAGGCTAAGACCCATACAGAGTTGTAATGCCACGAGAAGAAGAAGACTTTCAGCATATTTAGGTTGGTCGTACAGAGAAAATCATTTTAGAATGCAGCAGTTCAGTCTCCCTGAAGAGAACCGCTGCGAGGACGTATACAGAAGTTACCAAAATAATTTTATTCAATTTGACATTGGTGTTGTAAGTCTGCGAGCCAAAGCACCAGTGCTCACGGCAATGTTGAACGCCGTCAGGCAAGCGACTTTGCAACAAAAGTATATAAGCGGAGCAGAGACGAATAGAGAGTCATTCTAGCGACGATATGCACTGAAAATGGGGAAATCTATTGACATAAATGACTTTGACAAAAGGCACTTTGTTCCAGCACGGCATCTGGGAGCCATAATTTCGGAAACGGCGAAACTGGTTGGCTGTTGACGTGTTACTGTCATGATCACATAACATGGAGGTCGGAGGCTTATCTACTCTGAAAAAGAGGATTGGGGGGGGGGGGGCGCCCTGTGGCAGATGTGACGACAGAGTACAAAACCGGTGCAGGCAAAAGTGTTCGGAGCACACCGTTCATAGTATGTTGTTGAACATGGAGCTTTGCAGGACACGACCCTCTCATTTTCCCACGTTAACACAGCGACACTGTCAACGATGACTGCGCCGCCCGCTACGGTCGCAGGTTCGAATCCTGCCTCGGGCATGGAGGTGCGTGATGTCCTTAGGTTAGTTAGGTTTAAGTAGCTCTAAGTTCTAGGGGACTGATGACCTCAGAAGTTAAGTCCCATAGTGCTCGGAAAAAAACTATGACTGCAGGGGGGCCAGGATCACCGAGATTCGACAGTGTCTATTAGAATGTGGCGTGGTCGGATGAACCATGTTTAATAGCACACCAGTGGTCGTGTCTGGATACGCCATCATCTGTGCGAACAGCTGTTTGAATAGCTGTGAGTGTCACAAGGCCAGAACCAGGCTACATTGGTTGCTGGCACGTGGTAGTGAACTCATGTTAACGGCTTGGCCACTAAATTCGCCCGATCTGTACTCGACAGAACACATGTGGGACGCTATTGGACGCAAGCTTCGCGAGATCACACCGCTGGCCGCCAGTGGGTTACGCAAGTTGCACGTAGACGTCTGTTCCCACAGATGATGGCGTATCCAGATACAACCATCGACCGGGTGTGACGAGAAACCTGATTCATCTGACCACGTCAAATTGTCATCGATGGTCTAATCTCTCAGAGCCTGTGCCCAATGTAATCATAGCTGACCGTGTCGTGGGGAAAACGCAGGGGACGTGTACTCCAGAGCTCCGTGTTCGACAACATGCACTGAATGGTGTACTCTCAAACACTTTTACCTGCACCAGACACCTGCTACCTACCTATTAAACACGTGCTCGTAATCAGTGTACATTTTTCACATGGCCTTTACGTGATAAATAGCTCATCTTCTTCACTTTCGATTCCAAGGCTAATGTGAAACTATCAAAAGTTAAATTCATCCTCCTTCCCTGGTTATAAGTAACCGTCAAAAAATAAAAGTTATGTATGGCCAAACAGCTTCGCACTTATGGTCCATTGGCAAGTGACACAAAAACAAGAAAAAATTAACCATCTGGTGTGTAAGGCTGTTTGTTTCTTGGCGTCACTTGCCAATGGGACGAAAGTGACCAATCCTGATGCGTAAATAAGTTATAATTTTCGACTACAGCTTACAATCCCCGTGGAAATGTGTTTAAGCTTTAACAAGCGATGACATTGATAATGAATACAGAGTGGAAATTAAGACACAAAGGACCCAAATGTAAATACGTCGCAAAAATCTGCCATTGTATAGCGTGAAGCGCCTAAAAACTATCAAAAATGAATACATATCTAGGGCGCTCCTAAGTCTTTCTGACAAACATCAAGGGGTGAGAGATTGCATCGTGGGGAACAATTTGTGTTAGATACAAAATCTTCTCTGATCCTTGTCAGCGACGGTAAGCGTCTTTTATAACTGGTTATGCCCCTGAGAAGAGGGCAGGTCACAGGCGTTCCCCTGTGTTCGTATGCAGTGTGTGTGGCTTGTAAGCCAGTCACCTTGAAAGGTAGTAGTCCGAGCTTCTAACACCTCTTTCTCTCCTTCATTCTTCAGGTTTCCTTGTTGAAAATCACTCCATCAGTTTACGGGGGTAGATAGTATGCAGATGAAACGACGGCGTTTGGTAGACCCTGCTAGTTCGGTGAAATCTTGTCGTCTCGCGGTTGGCCAATTCGATAAAACGACGCCAGGAAGTGTCAGCGAACATTTTGCCTCCAACAATGTCGTGTAGAGCCCCCGCGAGCTCGCAGGAGTGCTGCAACACGGCGTGGCGTGGACTCGATTGATGCCTGAAGGGAACTGACTCCATGAATCCTGCAGGGCTGTCCATAAATCTGTAAGAGTACGAGGGGCTTGAGGTCTCTTCTGAATAGCACATTGCAAGGCATTCCAGCGTTCATGTCTGGGGAGTTTGGCGGCTAGCGTAAGTGTTTAGACTCAGAGGAGTGTTCCTGGAGCCAGTCTGTAGCAATTCTGGACATGTGGAGAGTCGCACTGTTCTGCTGGAATTGCCCAAGTCCGTCGGAATGCACAATGGACGTAAATGGATGCAGTTGATCAGATAGGCTGCTGACGTAAGTGTCATCTGTCAGAGTCGTGTCTGGACGTATCAGGGGTCCCATATCACTCCAACTGCACACGCCCCACACCACCACAGAGACTTCACCAGCTTGAATAGTCCCCTGCTGACATGCAGGGTCCATTACAGAGCCTCCACCAGCTTGGACAGTCCCCTGCTAACATGCAGGGTCCATGGTTCAAATGACTCTACGCACAATTGGACTTAACATTTGAGCTCATCAGTCCCCTAGACTTAGGACTACTTAAACCTACCTAACCTAAGGACATCACACACATCCATGCCCGAGGCAGGATTCGAAACTGCGACCGTAGCAGCAGCGTGGGTCCGGACTGAAGCGCCTAGAACCGCTCGGCCACAGCGGCCAGCTGGAGTCCATGGATTCATGAGGTTATGTCCATTGGCTCGATACAATTTGAAACGAGACTCGTCCGACCAGGCAACATGTTTTTACTCATCAGCAGTCCAATTTCGATGTTGACGGGCACAGGCGAAGTGTAAATCTTTGTGTCGTGCAGTCATCAAGGGTAAACGAGTGGGTCTTCGGCTCCGAAATTCCATATCGACCATGTTTCGTTGAATGGTTTGCACAATGGCACTTGTTGAATGTCCAGCACTGATATCTGCATGAATTTGCTGAAAGGGTTGCCCTTCCGTCACGTTGAACGATTCTATTCAGTCGTTGTTGACCCTGTTCTTGCACAATGTTTTTCCGGCCGCAGAGATGTCGGAGATTTGATGTGTTATCGGATTCCTGACATTCACGATACACTCGTGAAATGGTTGTATGGAAAATATCCCCACTTCATCGCTACCTCGGAGATGCTGTGTCCCATCGTTCGTGCGCCGACTATAATACCACGTTAAAACTCACTTAAATCTTGATAACCTGCCAGTGTGGCAGTGAAGGGGGTAGCAATAACCGATCTAACAACTGCGCCATACACTTGTTGTCTTATATAGGTGTTGCCGACCGCAGCGCCGTATTCTGCCTGTTTACATATCTCCATATTCGAATACGCATGCCTATACCAGTTTCTTTGGCGCTTCAGTGTATAAGGGGCAGTCAAATGAAAACAGAACACCCCCCCCCCCCCTCCCCAACTACAGGACCATTTAATGGTTCCATTCAAAAGTAATTACCACAAACATTAAGATATTTACGCCACTGGGAAACGAGACGACAAATTTCTGTTTCGTGGAACGCGGTCGGCCGTTGACGTATCCACAACCACGTCCACTTTTTGCACTTTTTGTCTTTCGATCGTTCGACATGAATACCATACAACATTTATGGGACATAATCGAGAGGTCAGTTCGTGCTCAAAAAAACTGCGGAAAAACTTTCGCAGTCATAGACGGGTGTAGAGGCAGCATGACTTAATACTCATATTTCAGAAGGGAACTTCCAACGACTTCAGTCTCCGCAACGTCGAATTGTGCACTACGCCGAAGAAAAGGATGTCCGACACGATATTAGGTGGTGTCCCATTACTTCTGTCCCTTCAATCTACAATGTATCTTGTACAACCCTGTGCAACCAGGTATAGGTTCTACAGCACAAGTAGGATGTTATACGTACAAGCACAGATTATAGTCATGGCGTCTGACTTTTTATGTTATCAAAAAGGTCCTCTATTTGTTAAGGAATGCTCATATGTATTAGTGAAATTCATGGAAAGATGTAATAGTATATGGAAATAATCACAAATAGCTAGATCGTTACCAAAATGCGGTTAAACGCAATTACCTGATTGATAACATGGTCTGTAGCTCAACAGAATTTATTCCATCGAGATACAAAACTTAATTGACTTTAAAGCTGATGGCGAATTGTCTACCGGATCCTCGTATTAGCCTAATAAATCGCAAGCCATCTGTGTAGTCTAATCTCATTCAAAATTAACTTAGTAGTGGATATTGCAAATAAAACCCTTCACTCTGTAATGGGACGTCAAATTCAGTAGCAGAACTTTTACGCAAACTTTTTACTTGTAGAAAATTAAGTCCAGCGAGAATTACGCTCTTTTATTCTGTCAGTTTGACACATTATCAGAGATTAAGTTACAGGCTAGGACAGCGATTTAATTTATTACCTGTGGCGGTTTTCTTTTATTTCGCTTTTATGAAAATAAATCCCGTTTGTTCTGCTTTCTATATTTTTGCCGTACGCGAACTATTTGTAATGTTAATGATTTGAACAGAATATTTGAAACTGTGCTTGTTAGTAAAATTCTTTTTGTAATAATTATCTTTGTCTTTCCAGCTAGATAGTCGTAACATAATTAAACTCTTTGCGTCAATAACACCGCAATTACGACTGCCTAGAAAATATTTACTTCACATGATACGGCTTTTTCAAGTTATTATTTTCTTAAGACTCGCAACTCTTAGTTTCGAAATGTAAGTCGTAGAAGGATGATTTGTTTGAAATTATAAGTCGGGAAGCAATTTTCCCTTTTTAATTACTTTGGCTTTGTTACTTTTTCTTTTTTTTCAAAATCAGCTCAGCCAGTTCGTCTTACGTATACGGGTGCCACCAAAGGCTTAAATTCCCACTGTCGGACAGCAATGATAAAAAAAAAAACCTAGGTGCTGTCACCACTTTAATCCATGCAATTAAACATTTTGATTATACATCTTGAGTATTAATGGACCGCTTCAGTTGTATTTAGTCTTTTTATTATTGGATCACTAACGGTTTCATGGCACTAAAAGCTATATTTTCAGGTGAACATCTACATAATATAAATCCAGAAGGAATGACAAACCTGAGATATACACTGGTATGGCAAATTATTTTAAGATTTTAATTTTTTTTAAAAAAATATTAAAAGCTTTTACATGGTAATATGAAAATTTTAGTACTCACGTGACAAACATTAGAACGGAAAAACTCGGAACCTTTTTACCTAACATTAATTGTCCTTCAGAACAAACACTGCTACAAAGTTGTCTGCGTTTTGATTATAGTTCACACTCTGTTAAGGTGCTAGCGTCACGCGTTCCACTAAAATCCTTAGGTGAAATGGTCACTCGACGCAGTTAACGGTAAGTCATTGCTGTGCTGCACATTTTCCTTTTTATATTTGTTCCTTCAGCTTGTGAGCTGTATTTAACAATGCCAGGACAGACATATATTAAAGCAGGGACAAATCGTCCCTATAGGAACAAGATGAGCTTCCATATACATATCCTAGCGTCTGCCACAATAAATAAAACGCTCTTGTATCATCTTGCTCAAGGACAAAATCTACCAATCCACCATCAATAAACAACCAGAACTCGAAGAGTGTTCCACACAACAAAATAGTCACAACTCAGTTCTCTCTGAGTGTGTTTTCAAGCTTTGAAACATCCCCCTAGAAAATTATAAATGACCATGCTGATAAACCTCTTACGTTATTTGATTTTCAAACAGCTGAGTAAAACTGAACGTAATAGGACATTTCTCTCTTTACTTATTCTGATCAACACTAAACTGACACATAATATTTTTAGCGCGACGCAATCTGACTTTCAATAATCCCTACAAAAGAATGGCCCTGACCAACAATAACCTATTTCATGAATCACTTACCTCACAAAAATCTTCGTTACTCGAACTACTGCAATACAGCGAGCGCCAATACTGCCAGCTAAATAAAAGATTCTAACTATAGAAAGCACTAACAACTGATAGACATAGTTAGCAAATGAAAGATTTTGATAGAGAACAAACAATGTATTTACCTTAATAGTGTTCAAAAGTATATATATCAGTGTATGACATCCAGTCTTACAAATTTCCTTTCTGCGACGGACACACACCCAGATCGTCCGCTCTAAAAATTCTGCCATCTCCCCCCCCCCCTCCCCCCAATCCACCACTGTGCTGGCGGCTCACCTCCAACTGCGCAACGCTATGCGCTGTTCACATCCAACTGCCCAACACTACAATAGCAAATATTCCAACAATGCTAACCAGCCACAGACTGGACACAGCACAGTCAGTGATTTTCATACATGGCGTTACCAACATAAAACCTAAACAGCTTACTTACAGCTTCTGCTCTCTCAGTTGCAAACCACCCTCTACTAAATTGGGAATGGTAATGTTAATCAGAACACTGGGGAGGATTTTGGTCTAAATAACAATAGATTTGTTCAATTTTTATTTTACAAACGCTTTCAATGATATGCGGTTCATGGTTAACAAAGTTATCAGCTGGCTATCAACACACCACACTAACCAGAACTAACCGCTTTATCTGACTTCATAAATGTGAATCCTTGGTATGGCCCAAACACTACGCTACTATCAAACATCTATACTCTAGCACTCCGTGAAGAAAAATATGGTTCCAAAGAACAGGGTGCTGAGAAGCATAAATTTGCGCCCTGCATCGTAGCAGCGAACATTTGACCCTTCTGCTGGTCAGTGCAGCACACCACTATGCGCTCGGTCACTGCAGTCGTGGACGGCGGCAATATGTAATCAACGACTTGCGCCCGCGGAAATATCCAAATACGCTGTCTCGCATTCTGCTGATTCGGAATACAGGTACTTCCCTATGAGCCTCTGAAACCCAGGTGGATTCCTGTGTGCAGGTGGACCCGTTTTCCCTGTCTGCCAAACCAATTTGACTCCGTGACACGACTATGCGTGGAGGAATATGTCAAACGTTTAGACGACCGAGTCAAAACAAATAAGTACACCCACACATCACTCGTTGTCTGCATGATGCAAGAAGCAGTACCCCCGATGGTTCAAATGGTGACTGATACAGGCTCTTAAGGGGCACACTAGCAAGGTATACAAGTCTCGTCGTTTAGGTAAAGACCTGCCGTTCTTTACTAGTGAAGCGCCAGCACAAGAGTTTTTTCTTTCTCTACAGCTTTCCTCCCCAGGTCGGTAGCAGAGCACATTTACATGCATAGACTACTCCCACTTTAGGACAAGCCAATCACGATCTGGAGCGCGGCATTCGAAGTTGGGAGACCGCCCCCTGCTCTGCATACACATATTTGACCAACCAGCGACTTTAAAAACTAACTGGGAGAAAAAGAAAAAAGATTTAGCTCCGCGGCCTCTTTCCCACGCGTTTATGCCATGTCTTTGTTAAAACCATGACTTGGATGGAACCACAGCCCTCCATAAAAAGATCGTTATCTCTCCTGTTGCGTCTGTTTCCAAAGAACTGGCATAAACTCGTTAAAAGCGTTGTGCCTTCACAAATATGTTTTGTAGCACAGTCTTGACACCTGGGCGCCACTGCTCTGTCCCACGGAAATTCGCAGAAACTCACAGCCGCCTCATCGGCTTCCTACCTAACAAGAGCCCATCCTCTGCTTTATTGATGGTCGCCAGTTCATGCAAAGCTCTGCTCATAGCTGCAGCAGTTCCTTGGCACAAGTCGGCCTACCTGGACGCGACCGCCAACAAACCGGCGCCACCCAATTGCGTCTGCACAAGGAGACCGGGAACTTGGCTGTCCGCAAACGTTTTCACCCAGGTTTCGTAGAAAAAAGGCTCCCCTCAGCCATCAGCCACCGTACACATTTACTGCAGTCAATTAACTTGGCACCCTCTTCCTTTGAATTCAGGTAGAGCTTACCGCTATACCTTCACTAGAGCAGACAAGCAAGAGCGTTAACTGCTGCCAACCATTTCATCATATGAATGAAGTCACATTGTATCAAGTAATAAAGGTCTTCTTCCCCAAGAACGTTAGGTAGCATGAAAATACTGTATCAAAAGTGACAGTGCCCTGAAATCTCTCAAGTTTACAGAACTACTAGATTTACACCACAGAAGTCTACAGATCCCAGTCCACTATAATCAAACAAAATCCACAACCACAGTCACCAAGTCTTGCTCCTCACAGCTCATTAAAATACTTCACTGCTGGCCGCTGTGGCTGAGCAGTTCCAGGCGCTTCAGTCCAGAACCGCACTGCTGCTACGGTCGCAGGTTCGAATCCTGTTTGGGCTTGGATGTGTGTTTATGTCCTTAGGTTAGTTAGGTTTGGTTCAAATGGCTCTGAGCACTATGGGACTCAACTTCTGAGGTCATCACCCTAGAACTTAGAACTACTTAAACCTAACTAACCTAAGGACATCACATACATCCAAGCCGGAGGCAGGATTCGAACCTGCGACCTTAGCAGTCTCGCGGTTCCAGACTGTAGCGCCTAGAACCGCACGGCCACTCCGGGCGGACGGTTAGTTAGCTTTAAGTAGTTCTAAGTCTAGGGAACATGACCTCAGATGTTAAGTCCCATAGTGCTTAGAGCCATTTGAGCCAAAATACTTCATTACCAATAAATAATTGCAAATAACTGTCAGCCTGACAAACTGCAACTCACAATCAAAGGACACCCCGATTAACAGGGACTGTTAAGCAAATCCTGACTTGTCAACCACGAAACTAGCGAACCAGATCCTACCAAAATTTATCGTTGCAGGAATCTCGAAAACACGTATATATTGGGTGGTCTCGTATCCTTACTACTCACAGCATACGTTGGTCCACTCTCGACAACTAGCATACCCACGGCTATCCCTTCACGACGCAAATCGACTTGCCGTTCGCTTAATATGGTACTGCATAGCTACTACATATAAAGAGACGGGAACCATAAAATTTTTACAAATGTGCGGCACCACTCTCCCTTTAAAAAATTTAAGAAGTGTTGATGAAGGGTGTCGGCTGCACTGTCGGAGGCCAGCTACGACGGCATGCTGTCACCTCACTGGGTTCTGGGAGTGAGAGACTGCAGCGTACCAAAGTGACTCAAGGGCAAGCACGCGTTGCATGCTGACATTGTGCCATCCACAACATCGTTACAAAACATATATTTCACATTTTACAAACATTCATTTTAACATTTCCTGGATATTAACACGTTTTCAGATGCTGGTTTGAATAAGGAGATAAAAAAAGTGCATTTTCCAGAATGATACAGCACGTAGTTTACTAAATACCATACCCTGCACCACCACACTACCTGACAGCTTATCCTCTGTTAATCGAATGATGACACTGTCTGAGTGTCATCAGTTGATTGACAAACAGAAAGTCCACTACTTAAAAGATATTCTACATTAATACTACTGTCAAAGCTGTGCTGAGATTTTTACTTGGTGAGCTTCGACTTCAAACAATTCACTCAGTGTGAAATATAAAACCTTCCTGGCATATAGATTGTTAGGGAAGATTTTGGACGCAAAAGTCTTCAGGCCATCTCCAGATATATATTGGCGAAATTACACTGAGCTCAGTGTACTTTCTCCAATACACAGTTGAAGATGGCTAGAAAATTCTGCGCCGAAACATCGTGGCAGCAAGTTAAAGGTATCCGGCAGATCGCCCGAAATTTTATGAAACAGTTCGCTCGATGTTTCACAGAGCCTTCGCTGACGTGTCTAAAGGGAGCTAGAAGAATAATGATGACAGCGATTAGAGAATCAATCTTATATGCACTGCACTGTTCATGAGAAAAATCAGACTTTCCTGATAAACCCTGTAAGTGTGCAGCCCAAACTGTGCATGATTCCTTGCTTTGTTTAACGCACTAGCTGTCAGCAAAGAACAAATTTGAGAAAGGCCCAAGCTACTGGGTCAGGGAATGACGGGGGTTTTTGAACCACTTCATATAGTTTGCTAGTAGGAAACAAAGAGTACTCTGACAGCTAGTGTCAGATACCTGACTTGCCATGCAGTTGAGAACAAACCGCCGCAGGCAACTGTTGCTTTTTTCGTCCTAGCAAGGGATTGGCCGAGGCGATGCAGCTGGCGCCACTACTGCTGCCGTCGTCGCTTTGTTGTTGTCGAGCAACTATCGCAGCTCCATCATATACTGCTGTTATTGTTTTAGTTCCATCTGCTGGTGCTACAACTTAAAAAACCTCAGGATCCATGATCACATGCTGAGTAACGTCCTGGAGTGGAATTGATGTAGAGACCGGCTTAACTTTCTCTTCAGTCCGGGATCAGTACCAAGACGTTTCGTAGAAAACTACAAATATCGAGGAAATTCATCTCTGATATGATAAAATTAATTTTGTTTTCTTTATAGGAATTTATCTATCGTAAACAGGGCTCATAACATAATCAGTGGTCTCCATTTTACTTCGTTCAAGACGAATCTCGCTCCATTTGATTCATCTTTCCCAGGAGTAGATATGCTTCTTAAAGCTACGACGGACAGCGGCTGTGTACTATATCCCTTACAGCACCTTACCGACATCTGATTCTCTAGTTTGGATCATTCCAAATCAAGATTTTCTGTTTCTGATATGTTACACAAGAGAGTATCACTAAACACACCCAATGAGACGCCTAGTTTTTCTATGAACTGACTCTATGCCGAGCTACTATGATTGAAATATTATATATGTGCTGTGCTTTGACCATTGATTGTTCTAATGCCTTTTTGTTTTGTGTTTTACAGGTAAGTTCTGCTTCTTCCGTATCCCTAAGGTCTTTGTGAGTACCACATGATCTTAACAATGACTTTTTTCATACAATAAAATATAATGATAGTTTTCGTGAAACCTCTTAGCTTTTTTATCTCTAAACTTTGCAGCAGTCTATGTAGCTTGTTAATATGAATTTTCTTGTTTCCTTACAGGAATTTAATACCGCTATGTTAATTAGATCTCAGATTATTTCATCATTCTTTTGATTTACTGATATTCAACCACTGAGTTTCTCGACATTTTATTGTAAAAATATCCGACTAATGTGAAACAAATTTTCTCTTGTAGATATATTTAATATTAGGTGCTCTCTTTTGCGAATGTAGCACAATATAACATCTCAGTTATATGTGCAGGATTCGTTGTCTTCACAGTTTTGATTTACTGATAAAGATGTCTAGAATAAAATTTTATATTGTAGTTGCACAGTGCAGCTCAAGGAAATTAAAAGTTGTGAAAGAATTATAATTACGTATATGTCTAACAACGCCCCGTTTTAATCAGCAGATATTGCTTTGGTAAACTAATCACTACTAAGCTGGAGAAAATAAATACCGACAGCCATAATTTTATTAGTTATTATACCAGTTTCGGTGTCCCATTGCCACCATCGTTAGGCCCCTGTCCAAATCGACAGACAATTAATCGGATATGCATCGTCAGTTGTCATTATTTAAAATAAATGACCCATACACATGCTTTAGTAAAAAGTGTAAGAAGAGAGATCAAAGCTATCAACACGGCAAAGTAAAATGTATGACATACAATACTGGTCACACGATTGTCATGCACTCGTTAACTACAGTAATGAAAACCGCTCAGAATTCAGTGCTAACATAATATTATGCCATAAAATAAAAGTTATCATATTGTTATAATTAGAGAGGCGTTAATTGAAAAATATGCTAAGTCGTGTCGTACGAACAATCGTATCACATACAGTGGTCATACTATAGCGAAATGTCCTAAGACAGAGAATCTGTCTCAATGTATTAATACTGAAAAATAAGGAGACAAAATAATGAACGAATAAAACATGATACAGGAATAACCCAAACTGAACCTAGTAACGTATATGAATTGTGAAGGTGTTCCATTGGGGGCCGAACCGCACAATAATCCTGGGATCGGTGTAGGGTGGCGGTGGGGTAGCCTGTTGTGGTGTTGTGAACCACTAAGGCCTACGGCGGGACGAAACCTCTCCGTCGTTTCTAGGTCCCCGGTTTAAATACACACTACACAATACATTTGTTTCAGATCGTTGCAGACGTTGTTTAAGGCGTCGATGAGTGAATTTTAGGGAGGCCATGGTTACATAAAATCTGTGTTGTCTTCGTCGTCGTCGTCGTCGTCGTTTTATAATCCGCGAATCACTTTTACAAGCATATTGGACATGTTGCGGTGTTCAAACATAATTCATTGTTTGATAACGATGGGACAGGTAGTAGTCCGTGACCTTATGATAGGAACCGTTTCCTGAGGTAATTTAGAGAGACCACAGGGAACCGAAATCGGGCTAGCCGGATGGGGATTAGAACCCCCATCCTCCCGAATACTAGACCAATCCTTTTAAAGCAGCACCGCCTCATTCGATTTATGCCTTGTGTACAATGCTTTTTGCTTATACGTTCTTCCAAAGAAGTTACTTCTTAATATAAAAAACTAGTGCTAAACTCTTAATCTGATTTCCGGAACGAGTCACTGCACATACTGCACACACGATAAACACAGTGTGTTGACATCCGGACTGCAACGATGTTTCGTTCACGTTTCGTTTACCGCAACTTCCGATTTATATGCCTGAAAAATTGAGTCGGTATCTTTCCATAATGAGATGTTGAGCTTAGAAATAGGATATGATGTTACTATTGCCCGTTGCAGACGTTTTCAGAAAAATAGAGTTAATTATGTACTTGTGTGATATTTTTACCAAGCTCTTACTGTTTGGTGTTTCAGGCAAATGCCGGGATGGTTCCTTTGAAAGGGCACGACCGATTTCCTTCCCAATCCTTCCCTAACCCGAGCTTGTGCTCCGTCTCTAATGACCTCGTTGTCGACGGGACGTTAAACACTAAGCACCATTACTCTTTGGTGCGGTTTGTTTAGCATACGAGTGGAGGAAGGGTATATATGGTTGCGTTATAGTGTAGCGATGTCCTCTGGTAGCGTTAATTTTTTCTGTTTACAGTTCCATTTGTTTCTCGACGCTTACTTGAACTGGATCACGGAAGATGTGTGTGAGATCTAAATCACAGCGCTGAGTGCCTAGTTATTGCTTCTTTCGTGACGTACCAGCCGATTCATTCCCGTGGAGATCGTAATGGCATTTTATCCATTTAAAAATATCTTAGTTGCTCCACTGCTGCAAGTATTCAATGCTGTGGATTAACTTATACACAAGGGAGTGGAAGGACGTCGTCATAACTTCAGTCCTTGTAATTCTGTTTGAAGTCCGGCGGTACAAAATTCAAATCATTCTTTTGGGAAGCCTACTTAAGTGTCTCTAAAATTACTGTCAATTCTACTTTCATAATCGATGTTTCCTGCGTCATACGAATGTATGCGTAACCAGTACCCACAGCATCCTTTCATGCGTGTGTACTTACTATTGAGGATGTAGGTTAAACAGTGTCAGGAAATTCTCATTACATCGCAGAGCACCATACACTACAGCAACGTCATGGTGTTTGAAATCTCAATGTTTGTGGACGGAAGGTGGTATGTTTGCTGCATAGCCGGCGGCCTTATGATTGATGATCACTCCGGCGTGACTCAGCGCCGGCCCCCAACGTAATTAAAACCGTGGCGTTAACATGGTTTGCTAGAGATACTTAACTGTCAGCCTGGGTGTGGAAGCTCCCTATGGCGTAATCAAATATGCACACATCTCTCGATTGCTGAGTCATTAATTTAGCAGTCACTGACCGCGTAAGTAAATCTTCCGTCTTCCGAGCTGTTTTTGTTTTCTTTTAATCTCTCTTCCTGGTGTACGATATGTAAAATAATAACGGTAAACGTGCACTTACGGTGTCGGCGGCATTCGCGTTGCGTGCTGCAGTTGCTGTTTGCGCTCTGAATGACTGAAAGTGAACTTGACGAATAATTAATCGGATGATCAGACAAGATGGCGGAACCAAAGAGAAAATAGCGTTCGATAAATGTCGTCATGGTGTGGAGCCATAGTGGAATGCACAGTGTTGTGCAAAATATCATATAAAACGGAATACTCCGTGAAACTGGAATTGTACTCATAAATCCTGCGTAAGCACAACTTCGAAAATGGGGATATTCCGAAAATACCCCACGAACTTTTCGAAACGATGATCGGGCTACGCTTCGGACCAGTCCGTCGCCAGTTCCTACACATTTGTTGGCTTCTCCAAGTCACAATCAAATTTCATTTCCACCTAATCTAGACACAGTATAGAGCAGCCTATTACCACAGCAAGTTTTCCTGCCGTCGCAATCGTTGACATCACCAACTCATAACCAACTATAGCATTGGAATACCTAACAATATCCCAAGAAATGCTGTCATATTCCAAGAAACACAAGTAATACATACGGAAGACACTTACCAGATTTATAATCCATATAAAAACTCCTCCAGAACAGGCCATGAAGGCCCAACGGTACCGACCGGCCGCCGTGTCATCCTCAGTCCCTAAGCGTCACCACTCTCCCGGCCGAATGTCAGTTTCTGAGACCGGAGCCGCTACTTATTAGTCAAGGAACTCCGTAGTTTGCCTCACAAGGGCTGAGTGCACCCCGCTAGCCAACACCGCTCGGCAGATCGGATGGTCACCCGTCCAAGTGTTAGCCCAACCCGACAGCGCTTAACTTCGGTGATCGGACTGGAACCGGTGCTACCACTGCGGGAAGGCCGTTGGGTTATGATCCATATAGGGAGATCAGTAATCATCAATCTCGCGTTATCTACGTCGAAAACAAAATCATCGATACGTGTTTTCTGCCGAAACAAGCCATTAGATTCGGAGTTTCTGATTGGATGCTCTGTGCTATTACACGATTGGTCACGAGCAAGGAAAACGAATTACCAACAGCAGTACACAGCGGTAGAGTCACCGACAGCGTCAATGCACTTTAATCCTAATGAGGACGGTGAGGTGACCCGGCGAAATATAGCATCGATATGTATTTACAATTTTGTCTTTGAAAGATTGTGAACGGGGAGCTGGGGTGGAAGAGCCAGGCAACCAAATACCATAACGGAAGAAAAATCGCAACACCAAGAAGGATTTGTGCGACATAAACTTAAGTCGGTAGACGTGTCTCTGCACCTGAAAGATGATGTCTATTAAAAATTTTGCGCCAGTCGCATACGAGGGTCGCTAGAAGCGCAATTATGAGGCTGCAAATTAAGTTTTCTTTAAATACACGCAGTAACGGTCATACCCGCCAGGGTAGCCGTGAGTGCTAACGTGCTGCTTTGTAGACTCGGGGAGGCCCATTGGCCCCAGATCGAATCCGCCTGGCAGATGGACGACGAGAGCCGGTGTGCCGGCCAGCCTGGATGTGGTTTTTAGGCGGTTTTCCACATCCGCAAGGTGAATACCGGGCTGGTCCCCACGTTCCGCCTCAGTTACAGAGCTCGAAGACATCTGAACACATTGAAAGGTGGCTGCACTGAGTCACAGCGCCAGAGATTGCGCCAAAGAGTATTATTCAGCCGCCTCCACTGGCAGTTGCCGCTGAGACGTTGGTGAGAGTAGTAGTAGTTCAAAGGTAGGCGTGATCTGTGCTTGTTGAGACGTCAATAGAGTACTTGTTGTTCTCTTGGGCAAGACACCATATGTTATTCGATTGGGGATGTTGTAATGATCAAAGTGTATTTTTTGTCAATATATATGAAGGTAAAGAAAAATTTTTATTTTTAATGTTCTGTATAACAATACCTCTTGGTCACAAGTTCAGTCAACAAAGCATCTGGCTCGTGTTCTTGTGTTAGACTGTAATTCTGGTTTCTATATGCAATTATAGTATTTCTAGTTTTTTTTAATTACTTCTGTGTAAATCGTGTTTAAAATATCTTGTCTTATCGTGGAAGAACTGTGCCATATGTGTATGTTGAATCACACTTCCACACACAGAACAGTTACACTTGTGCTTTGTTGTTTAGTAGCTTTTATAGTTGCTGGGGACTTAATTAATTAATTGTGTTAATGCAAATTTCCTTTCATTCTTTGTTGTAATTCTATGCAGTCAGATTGCGTACTAATATTATTCAGAGACAACCGGTTACGAGACTGAGTAATCGGACAAACAGCTACTAAAATTAAAAAAATATTTGCTTTCTATTTAATTAAGCCCCCATGCACCATTCACACTATTTCATGGGTACCACTAGACACAAACAGTTGGGGCACACTAATTCCGTCCTGGGGGGTATGGGGTGGCGGCAGGAAGGGTATCCGGCCACCCATTAACCATTAACATGCCAAATCCGCTTAACCATGCCCGACCCTGCGTAGCCGCAGGACAAAGTGCAAGCGATAGATAGATAGATAGATACGCAGTAACGGTCACGCGCGTTAGATTGGAGTTGGTGAGTCGGTGTTAATTAAGAACGCCTTTGAAGCGACAAAGATGCCATTATCAACACCTCACTGAGTTCGAACCAGATCGTGTAAAAGGGCTACGAGGAGCTGGATGTTCCTTCCTCGATACTACAGAAAGACTCTGCAACAATGTAGCCACTGTACACGATTTCTGCCAGCGGTGGTCACGAGACTATACGGTAGCAAGAAGACGGGGCTCTGGACGGCTACGTGGCACCACTGAGAGAGAAGACCGTTGTGTTCAGCGTATGGCACTGGCGCATCGTAGTGCATCTGCTGCAGCAATTTGAGCAGCAGCTGGCACGACAGTGACACTGAAGGACAGATCCCCCAAATCACCGTCATTTGCGACTTCAGTGGTATCAAGCGAGAGGTCACTGCAGGGTAGGGACGACGAATATCGTCCCCCCCCCCCTTCCCCGAGCCAGCTGCGGTGGCCGAGCGGTTCTAGGCACTTCAGTCCGGAATTACGCGGCTGCTACGGTCGCAGATTCGAATCCTGCTCGGGCATGGATGTGTGTGATGTCCTTAGGTCAGTTACGTTTAAGTAGTTCTAAGTTATAGGGGACTGATGACCTCACATGTTAGGTCCCGTAGTGCACAGAGCCATTTGGACCATTTTGTCCCCCTCCCGGTGTCGCGTCAGTACAACTTCAGATACCTGGCAGGCCCACATCGTCAGGTTCATCAATGTCAGAGCTGGTCCAAAATGTAATGAGACCCGTTTCCACCTCCAGCGCCACGTACTCTCAGAGCGACAAAATTGCTAAAAGGCCTGGGTAGTAGAATTGGCAGCAGCATCAGCAGTCTCACTCGTCGAAACGCCGACATGCCCAGGAACCGACACGAACGCCTGGCTGCAGCATATGATGAGTACTTCGCTATGCTAGTAACAACAGCTGTTGAAGCGAAGATTATAGTTTAATATGCAGTTACCGCAACGACAAGGTCATTAGAGAACATTCAGCTGGGGATAGAGCCAGTTAGAACAGTGTGCTATATGCCTTTTTCCACCATCAAATTTCGTTCTGATAGGGAGCGGAGGTGGTTATGTACACTCAGCGCTTTGTGGACTAGGAGCATCAGGTGCTATGGGCAGCATTTGCCTGCCGGATGTATACGTTAAACTCGGCAACGAATTTAGTCCCTTCGTGATGTATGGACGTGGCATACCCCTCTCTCTTTCTTCCGTTTGGTCACTCATCAATAATAGCTGACAACAGCACGCTGTCGAAAGACCCAACACATTAATATTTCTAATAGTTACAAATATACAGACTGAAGCGCCTAGAACCGCTCGGAAACAGCGGCCGGCTGCGATGTTCTGGTTTTCCTCCAATAAAAACTCGATGACAGCACTCTGCTTGGCAAGCACAGAAGCCATTTTGAAGGCTACGTATAATGGCGCCACCTATCGGAACTTCCGTGAAATACAGCGGCTTAAGCAAGAATGTATCATAACAAATTCTGGATTTTTTTCGAGTGAAACCGGCCGAGAAAGAAAAAGGTGTAGCATTACTACTGAACTCCCTCGTGTTTGACACCAATGGCACCTGTGCTACGCCCTCATTACGTTCCAAGGGTCAGTGGTGGTCAGAACAGCGCATTATACCAGAGCCAAGTGAATTGTAACGTGGAAAAATTGTTGGTGCTCGTATGATCAAATGTGAGTTCCTAAGGGTCCAAACTGCTGAGGTCCCTAGACTTACACACTACTTAAACTAACTTCTGCTAAGAACAACACACACACACCCATACCCGAGGGAGGACTCAAACCTCTGACGTGAGCGACAGCGCGGTGCTCGTATGTTGAATGCTTCCGTAGCCAAGGTAGTCGAAGTATGTTGTGTTTCAGGAGGCGCCCTGTCCAAGATTAATACCGCATACAAGGAAAGCGGAAAAATACCATTCGCTAATTCACAACGCGGACGAAAGTGTGGGCTGAGAGATCGTGACGGCCGTTCATTGAAAAGAACTGTGACGACAAATAAGAGATCGACAGCTGCAACTAGTCACTGCAGAAGCATCAGCAAAAGAACACGAAGGGAGTTCCAGAAGAAGGGAACTGCAGGGCAGCTGGAATTTCAAAACCTCTCATCGGTGATGGCAATGCCCGTAACAGGAGAACGTGATGTCAGAGCCATAACACTTGGACTATGAAAGAATGGAATAAAGTCGTTTTGTCGGATGAGTCTAGTTTCACAGCTTCTCTTAAGAGTGAAACGTCCCGAGGGTTCGATTATGAATTGGGTAGCCGTGTCGTGCTATTCCATAGGCCCGATGGTTACTTTGCGAGGATTGTTGACCATTTTGACTGATCAGGTCTGTTTGTTCCCCAATGGTAATGTTGAGTTCTAAAACAACAGGACCGTGTTGACATAGCTCGCATAGTCCAGGATGGGTTTTGTGAGCACGAGAATGAATGGTGGTATCTCCCCTGACCACCTCAGTCACGAGATTTCTATATTATTTAGCTTTTGTGATCTTCTTTGGAGATAAGTGTGTTTGACAGCTATTCACCTCCATCATCGTTATCTGGAGTTGACACTGTTTTCAAGAAGAATGCTACACGGCTCTGTTTATCCATTCGGAGACGACTGGAAGTTGTTTAGAATGTCAATAGGTATGGTAATGTGTTGTGTTTTTGGTATTTTCATATCACTGCCCAACCCCTGTACACATTAGAAACATTACCCTCCAGACGAAGAAGGCACTCCCTACGGAGAAAGTAGTATATAGATCCCACGTTGCGTCCAAGTTTATACTATCCACTTTTTTAAATATCTACTTCTACACATCTTTAGGAAGCCGTAATTCCGTCACTGACCTCGTGTCGCAACGCTTGTGCTGGGCAATCAAGAATTATTAATAACCTGAATGTGTGTTGCTGAAGCTATAGTCGGATTGTCCTGCTGCCGCTTATGAATGCATCAAGTGCGCTTGAGCACTTAGCAAGATGACGTATATCCTAGCGGACGCCTCGCTGGTTGTCAGGGGCTGATCGCCTCATTAGCCATATGCGTGCCGGACACTCAGCAGGATTGAGCATCCTCCGATGTGCGCTGCAGTCGTGCGCAACATGTTTATTAGGCAATCTCTTTGACTATTGTCTACGTCGAGCAGGAATCGCAGTGTTTAATGCAATGGAGCGAGTGGAAACTCACAGCATATTGTAAATTAAAGTCCCCCACCGCCTCTTTCTGCCTGTACGTAGAGGCTAATCTCAGTAACTACAGTTTTCAAGAGAAAGGTTTGCATGTACAATTTATTACCACTACGCCAGCCAAGATAGTTAGTGCTACCCGTGAGAAGCCTGAGTCAGCCGCTACTGCTACCTAATTATCATTGCGGAATTTGGATCGAGTAGGGAGGCGTGCTAGGGTATTCCGAGCCGTTGTGCAAAGCCACTGTACTAGTGAAACCTTCCCGTCTCCTCTATATCTCTTTTTTTTTTTACGCAACCTTCCCTTCTACAATAACCTATGAAACCTTTCCTTAGGATTTCTATCTCTTGCTTAATAATAACAAATGAAATCTTCCCTTTGAAATTTATTCTCTTTCTCAATCTTCCCATACAAATTTAATTGCTGCTTATTAAAAGTGATTTTCTGATTATTTCGACGAAACATAGAATGTGTCGTCGTCGTGATCCTCAGTCGTTATCTGCAATAACCCAAAACTGTTCCTTACCTTTTTTTACTGTTACTGGATCGCCACCTGACTACTGCATCGAACTGCGACATGAATATACTTACTCTGGTTTACTATACTATATTAACTGCTGGTGGGCTGTCATAAGAAGTGACTGTATCTATTACCAAAGCTGACGTTATTCTTTAATAGTTTGACTGAAGTTACGTAATTCATAGTTACAGTTTTTCTTGACAACAATAAAATTTTTGCAAAGTTTTACGTTGATAGTTTTTGGGATGGATTATAATCAGTAATGCAACATTGCTGGCAAAAATTATTTATATTCTGAAAAGGCTTGAAATATTTACTGTTGGTAATGAAATGATTATACAAACGTTCAAATGGGACTTACTTTTTACAATAACTTTACAACTAGCATTGCACAAACATACCTTCAGTAGTCTTGAGTTTCGCAAAGAAAATAATTCAATAATATTTGTTCCTCTTATGATAATAGTTAGTTGATGTCTCTGTACATCCGTTTATAATCTCTTGTAAATCATAGCTGGTGACTGGCAGGCACACCGCTCCTCTCAACCTCTCGCTTCAAACCTGCTACCGACTCGCTTCACATCTCGCTTACTACTGACTTCCTACGATCGCTAAAGTGCGGTCTTTCCCGCCAACAATGCTTTCTGGTGGAGACTACCATTACAAAATGTATAAATGCGCAGGTCTTTCCCGCTCTTTTCTTAAAATGTATCTATAAGCGGTCTCTCCCGCCCTTCATAAAATTATATCAATTTGCTGTCCCTCTTGCCAACAATACTTTGGTGCAGACATTTCCTGCTACCACAATTATTTCCAACATGACAAATATTAATTATTCCTACTTAATCCTATTAAAACAATATAAAAATCTTTCATAAATTGCGGTTTGACAATAGAAATATACACGTCCTACACTGGGATGGCGTAATGGTTAGTGCATCTGCCTATTAAGCAGAAGACCCAGATTTGGGTCCCAATCTCGGTACAAATTTTCTTTCATTGCTTCAGTTTGCATTTGTACATCTCAGATGTTTGTGACTTTCTAAATGTCTCTGGAAACATATAGTTTCATTTTATTATTATTTTGGTACTTAACAGTTATCTGGTCATAATGAGTTGATCTGGCTTACTTCAGTGTCTACATTTTGAGGAAAGATGAGCAATAATTGTAAACGTCATTCAAGATTCCCCATACCTGAACTCTGCCATTTGTATGAGAAAAGAGTGCTCCCTGGTTCAAATAAGTACGTGATTCAATGAAAGCAAAAATATTTTTAAGCCTTATTCGTGTCTGCACTGCCAAAGTGCCCACAGTGTAATCTCTTAGTGATGTTTGGAATGAAAAGCCATTCGGACCTTGGTTTACAAGGAAAAATTATTGGGAGTTGTAAAGAAGGGGAGAGACCGTCTGAACTCTCAACAGGCGAATGTATCTTAAAGTACCATTTCAGAGGTTTCCAGAATGAGATTTTCACTCTGCAGCGGAGTGTGCGCTGATATGAAACTTCCTGGCAGACTAAAACTGTGTGCGGGACCGAGACTCGAACACGGGACCTCTTCCTTTCGCGGGGAAGTGCTCTACCATCTGAGCTACCCAAGCACGACTCACGGTCCCGCCTCACAGTTTTACTTCTGCCAGTACCTCGTCTCCTACTTTCCAAACTTCACGTAAGCTCTCCTGCGAAGTTTCATTTCAGAGGTTTTTCAACAGTTCGGAGACACCGCGTATATTCGTCGTAGACCAATACGGAGTTGACGAGGAGTAAGCATTCCACAACAGGACCAATACCCAGCCGTAAAAGCAAGGCGATTTGCGACTTTGTCACCAAGAAAACTGTCTGCTGAGTTTGAAGGAAGGATGGAAGGAATGAAGACAAGGTTTAACGTCCTCTCTATATCGAGGTCGTTAGAGACGGAGCATATGCTCGGATATTGTCAAGCATAGGGACGCAAATTGGCCGTGTCCTTTCAAAGGAACCATCCCGGCATTTGCGTGGAGCGATTTGGGGAAACCACGGAAAACCTAAATCCGGATGGCCGGATGCGGACTTGGGCCGTCGTCGTCCCAAATGGGAGTCCATTGTGCTAACCACTGCGACACCTCACTCGGTGCTGAGCTTTCAGCAATCTCGAGAGTTGCAGTTTTCCAGCAAACTGTGTATCGGAAGCATGCGCGGGTGCTCTCTGTTCCTGTCACCCGGCAGAGTGCATCGCTGTCAGCACAGTACGGGAACGGCATCGTGTATGGAGGAGTGAGCTACAGCGAGATTGGGCCATTAATGCCTTGACGAATGTGCTCCTCACATAGATCTCACTTCAATTTGCAGAAGAAGGTAGTTTACACATTCATCTGGAGGAAAAGTGTTCTTATACACAACCACAGGAACATCACTGGAAGAGACCAGTTTGGCGCCCTTCTACTGCGGGCATGCATCGTGGTAAATAGGCATACAAGCGCCACTCATTTTTGGTGGTGAAGAAAACGCAGTGAAGGCACAGAGACAGCAAAATGAGATACCTCAACCACATTTGCGAATGTTCTGATGTAGTATTGGTCCAGACTACTTCTTTATGAGTGATATCAAAGGGCATCGAGATGCCCAGCTACAGTCGGTGAATTTATGATAAATGAATGCATTGCAAACACTAGGCAACAAGCTACTGATTATGTTTCGAATGCACTTCGGAGACAAACTACAGCCCATCTTCCACCGCAAAAGTCACTTTGGGCCCTCTGCGCAGCTTATTCTCAGGTGTGGGACTGAATGCCAAAACGGATCATGAATTTCTTCATAGAGGGCATGCGAGTTGGCCGTCAAACATGTTTGACAGCTAGAGATATTCCTCACCATCATCATCAATAACACTGTCATCATCTCCACCAACATGAACAGAATCACCAACACCACAACAACAACACCGATGACATGAACATCAATAATAGTAACCCTTTGACATATGTTTCTGGATAAATACTGCGACTTTGCTTCGCCTTGCATTATAGTCTTCACCTATACATATTCACATTGCTGCAGCAAGTTTTTTAATGTCTTCTTCCCACTTTCCATCTTACCGTCACCTCGGTCTTTTGTTATCTCTTAAAATCCCGAAGAAGCTTTCTTCGACCATCTACTGTCCGCTATATGATTCACCCCCTATATCTTTCTCACTGTCGCAAGACAGAACTGATAACAGGCAATGATTTTAAAGTTTCCTTCCCAGACACATCAGAAACGTAGTTTTGAATACCCTATTTGTTGTATCAAAAGCACTTCAGAACAGTTTCTCTTTATTTCTTTAGTTCTCCATCCAGTCGTTCTCTCCAGTTGCCCCACATACAGAAACTCATCAATTAGACCAATGACGCCATTATTAATTTGTGCTATCTCTTTTATAGATATGTTGACAGTACCTTAGTACATTACAGAATTCATTCTCTACTCACTTCTTCCAATCGCTATTAATTTTTTAATACACTGAAGCAACTGGTAGAATGACATCTCCAAACGCTACTATTTCAGGTATGTACACATTTTCAGTCCATCATTCAATGAAAAATTTAATTTTAACAAGTCTGAAACTCTTAAATCATTGACTAATATTGTCGCTATACTAATCTGGCCATCGTGTGTTGAGTAATGAGTGATGGCTGAAATATCACTTTTTTTATACGACCTGGTGAAGAAGAATTTATCACTAGATTGACAGATATCGTGTAATATGGTATCAGAAATAATGTTTTGGCTTTTTTCTTCCAACACGCACGATTCTCCACACCATAGCATGTTACGTACATTATACACCTTAGGAATGCCTTAATGATGATATCACTCCCAAATTGGGCTTTAACTCAGCAGCCTATGTCTAGTGGCCAATCGACAGGTATATTTGCAGAACTGTATTCAGTGTCGTTCTAAACAGTTGATTAACTTCTCATGGTCGGAGTTCACAGTCTTATAGAATTTCTTAGAGGACATCATATTCGCCGTTGACTGTAGAAATTATTTATTACACAATTGCAATTTCGGCCTTAGGGCCATTTTCAAGTAGTACTGCAAAAGATTTTGCTTCAGCACATATCAGACTTTAAATCCTCTGAGGTGTATACATGACACGTCAAATATAAGCTTTCTGCTCTAGAAATACAATAATACCAAACAAACGAGAAGCTGTGTAAAACGTGAAATAATTACTTGGACTATCACCAGTCTTAACATTCTTCACATGAATCGTTACAAATCAATGTTCTAAACAACGCTTGAAAACTGATTCTTAACGACTTATGTGAGGGATTTTAACATTGGTAACAATTCACGTAATTAACATCATTTCAGAATGCACAGAGCTTCTAAGCAAAATCTTTTGCAATGCCACTTGAAAATGGTCCAAAGGTCGAAATTGCAATTGTGTAATAAACAATTTCTACAGTCAATGGCGGATATAATGTCATTTAAGAATCTCCAAACAGTGTTGCGAACTGAAGCCATCAAGAATGGCCAGTTCAAGAGATGAAGCAAAGTCATCTAAATTTCATCTTGCAGGGGACTAAAAGTTTGCAAAGATGTAAAAAAGGATCTATAATATACTTACTAATCAGTACAAGTTACAACTTTTCAAATATTAATCCAGTTGAAAATTTTAGGTTGGAATAGTCAAACATGCCTATGCTAAAAGATTATCAGATAGAGACACTGGGGTGTTGTGGCTGTTCATTTCTAGGGCAGTTTCTTTCGGCTCTATTCTGCGCCTGATAGAAACCGCCAGTTGACATGTGTGGCCACTGCTGCCAGTTCTTTACGGTTTAAAGCAGGCATGACCACTTTAGAAATTTCCTGTAAACCAGTCTAGTGCTCTGACGTAGTACTTGTTCTTGGCATATATTAAGAATTATCTGTAGGAAAATAGAGGGAAAACGCCGTCTTTTGCGAACGTCAAAAGTGCACTGTTTAGAAACTATATTCAAGCTGCGCCAACGAGACGACTCTCTCGCTAATTCTGGAGGCCTTTCTACAGCAAATACTTTGTCCTGTACTCATTTATGCAACAGCGGGCGTTCTGTATACAACAGTAAGGTCAACGGATGATTGAGTTTCGTGTTCGAATTCATATTTTTCATTTCTAAACGTGACTGGCTGATGCTGCTAGCTATAAGGTCGAGATTGTACTGTGCCTCTGCCTTGGTATTTACGACGCCTGCTGTCACGTGAAGCGTATCGGAACCTGTCGATTTTTCACCTTCACGAAATGAATTTCGCTTGTAATCCGGTGGTATAATATTAAAATAATGCAAATGGTGGCACTTTGGAAAAGAAAATGTAGAAAAATACGTTTACTTAAGAACTACAAGGCTGGAATTGATGATAAATTATTTGTGACGTGTCACGGTAAACAGATTTCTCAGAGCTCCTGACTTTTTCTGAAATGAAGCCTTTATTATCATGATTCTTCCGTCGTTTCCTTGTAGAACTAGTTCGTAATTATAAACGAAAAAGAATGTTTGTTCTACCAATATTAATTTACTTTATACCGGTCATCGTCAGACTTTAAATTACTATCGTCGCGAAAAAGCGTACAGTATTCGTGAACAGTGCAAATGATTTTAAACTTAGAGGGTCAGGTATGAACACAAAATAAATGTCACCTTTGACAGTATGGTGGTAATGCAATTAAAAATGTTAAAACTTGTACAGCAAATAAATGTAATAGGAACAAACTGTGCCTGTATACAATTTAAAATAAATTAGCAAGCACCATAAAAGAAAATTAATACAAGACGGGAGTACTGAACAGTAGCATGAAGAGGTATTATAGAGGGTGTAACGGCCAAACTTACAGGAAACATTCCTCACACACAAAGAAAGAAAATATGTTATGTGGACATGTGTCCGAAAACGTTTACTTTCCATGTTAGAGCTCATTTTATTACTTCTCTTCAAATCACATTAATCATGGAATGGAAACACACAGCAACAGAATGTACCAGCGTGACTTCAAACACTTTGTTACAGAAAATCTTCAAAATGTCCTCCGTTAGGTAGGGTACATGCATCCACCCTCCGTCGCATGGAATCCCTGATGCGCTGATGCAGCCCTGGAGAACGGCGTACTGTATCACAGCCGTCCACAATACGAGCACAAAGAGTCTCTACATTTGGTACTGGCGTTGCGTAGACAAGAGCTTTCAAATGCCCCCATAAATGAAAGTCAAGAGGGTTGAGGTCAGGAGAGCGTGGAGGCCATGGAATTGGTTCGCCTCTACCAATCCATCGGTCACCGAATCTGTTGTTGAGAAGCGTAGGTACACTTCGACTGAAATGTGCAGGAGCTCCATCGTGCATGAACCACAAGTTGTGTCGTACTTGTAAAGGCACATGTTCTAGCAGCACAGGTAGAGTATCCCGTATGAAATCATGATAACGTGCTCCATTGAACCTAGGTGGAAGAACATGGGGCCCAATCAAGACGTCACCAACAATGCCTGCCCAAACGTTCACAGAAAATCTGTGTTGATGACGTGATTGCACAATTGCGTGCGGATTGTCGTCATCCCACACATGTTTACTGTGAAAATTTACAATTTGATCACGTTGGAATGAACCCTCATCCGTAAAGAGAACATTTGCACTGAAATGAGGATTGACACATTGTTGGATGAACCATTCCCAGAAGTGTACCCGTGGAGGCTAATCAGCTGCTGATAGTGACTGCACACGCTGTACATGGTACGGAAACAACTGGTTCTCCCGTAGCACTCTCCATACAGTGACTTGCTCAACGTTACCTTGTGCAGCAGCAACTTCTCTGACGCTGACATTAGGGTTATCGTCAACTGCACGAAGAATTGCCTCGTCCATTGCAGGTGCCCTCGTCGTTCTAAGTCTTCCCCAGTCGCGAGTCATAGGCTGGAATGTTCCGTGCTCCCTAAGACGCCGATCAGTTGCTTCGAATTGATGAGTTTCTGTATGTGGGACAACTGGAGAGAACGACTCGATGGAGAACTACAGAAATAAAGAGAAACTGTTCTGAAGTGCTTTTGATACAACAAATAGGGTATTCAAAACTACGCTTCTGATGCGTCTGGGAAGGAAACTTGAAAATCATCGCCTGTTATCAGTGTTGTCTTGCGACAGTGAGACATGGACTTACCGTAATGTGGAGGGGAAAAAAAAGGTATAGGGGGTGAATCATATAATGGACAGTAGATGGTGGAAGACTGGAATTTGCACGCCAATACCACAACTGGACTCCATTGAATCGCGACAGGTAGCCGTTTGAGCTGAATCACTTTGTAAGCACCATCGAACAGATAGTCGTTGGCGTGTACGGCATGAAACGTCAGGGAGGAAACACCCTGCATGCGTTATGATCTGAGGAATGTTTTCGTGGCATTTCCTGGGCGATCTCATAATTCAGCAGGGCGCAATTGATCAGCACGAGTACGTCTGTATCCTTTGGGACCATCTCCACCCCTACATGCAGTTTGTTTACCCTCGGCACGATGGCATCTACCAGCAGGGCACTGCAACGTGTCACAGAGCTAGCAGTGTGCGTACATACTTCGGAGACCACCAGGGTGAGTTTACCTTACTCTCGAGACCAACAAATCCCACCCGACTTAAACGCAGTCGAGAAGCTGTGAGAACATCTCGTTCGGGCTGTTCGCGCCGTGGATCCCCAACCGAGAAATCTATCGGAGCTGGCCACGGCACTCCACATCCATGTCGGTACCTTCCAAAGCACACTGTCTCTCTTCCTACACGTCTCGCAGCTGTCCGAACTGCAAAAGGTGGTAATTCAGACTGTCGACACTGTCCTGTCACGTTAATGTGACTGGACAGTGTATAAAAATGTTATGTACTGCTTTTGACCAGAAAGATCCCCCGATCTGTCCCCTATGGAACATGTGTAGGAACAGCTCTGACGTCAACTGCATCCTAGCACCAATATTCAGGATATCGAGGGCCATTTACCACAATTGTGCGCCATCGTACCTCATGTGTGCATACAACGACTGTGTATCATGTCTCCTAGCCAAACCAGTCCATCCAGGCTGACGGACGTGGAGCGTCTTAATGGTAAGAGACCAGCTGTGTACTCTCCTGGCAGTTTTGCTGTTTATTTAACGTAGTTTTGAAAGTACTGATATAAAACCACTTGACATTTCACGGAGTGGTCCAAATGGGTCAAATGGCTCTGAGCATTATGGGACTTAACTCCTGAGGTCATCAGTCCCCTAGAACTCAGAACTACTTAAACCTAACTAACCTAAGGACAACACACACATCCATGCCCGAGGCAGGATTCGAACCTGCGACCGTAGCGGCCGCGCGGTTCCAGACTGTAGCGCCTAGAACCGCTCGGTCACTCCGGCCTTCACGGAGTGAATTTTCGTTTAACTTCCTCAGCTCCTTCTAGCTGCTTAATGTTTTCTTCTCTCATTAAATGCATTTTAAGGGAAACTTTAACTTCACAGGAAATCAGAGGTCTCCATTTTACTTGTAACATTCCCTTTCCACCTGTTTCTTGTTTCACGGAGTAAAGTCGCCAATGTCGCTGCATAAACTGAATAGGTGAGCGACATTCAAGCCTACAATGGAACCATTACGAGGTTGTATTTCAAAAGGTACTAAGTTGAGATTGAAGACTTTATTTCACACGGCTGCGCAACGGCTGTCGTAACTCATATATAACTCGACTATTAACGAGCTCGAAAGTACGATAATTCACGCTTGAATAACCAAAAGTTTCTTTGCATGGACTTGTATTTTTCCACTTCATGGAAGGCGCACAAAGAAACTGAGAGTTATTGGCCGAGAGGCTGCACCAGTAACCAGAGCCGTGAATCTAATCTTCTCGGAAATTCTTTCCACCGACTACGACATCTGTTTTACTCAGCATTACACAGACTTACGGTAAAACTCGTACGGTTTCTCCTATGCGCGTGTGTTTGTTGTTCTGCTCTTTGGAGTCCACTGATTCAGACTTAGCGAAATTTGCGTGCTCTATCTCTTTTTTCATTCATCAGAATATCCACTTCTTATATGAGGGCGTACGTCTCTCTAATTGTTCACTATCCAATCGAAAAAAAGTACATTATCTATGAGTCTCCATATTACGTGCAAACGTACTATTACTTCCATGAAGGTAGCAATCAACATTTTTGCCGGCCGGACTGCTACGGTCACAGGTTCGAATCCTGCCTCGGGCATGGATGTGTGTGATGTCCTTAGGTTCGTTAGGTTTAAGTAGCTCTAAGTTCTAGGGCACTGATGACCTCAGATGTTGAGTCCCATAGTGCTCAGAGCCAATCAACATTTTGTACTTAGACCTGACGTTTTCGATGTCGCAGGCTTTCCATTATTTGCTGACATTTTAATATTTTAGAGGCGTGATTTTCCCAAACTAGATGCACACTAGGCATCATGAGAAAATGGCTCACAATGCAGTCCCATGGTAATTAATGGCCGGCCGATGTGGCCGAGCGGTCCTAGGCGCTTCAGTCTGGAACCACGCGACCACTACGGTCGCAGTTTCGAATCCTGCCTCGGGTATGGATGTGCGTGATGTCCTTAGGTTAGTTAGGTTTAAGTAGTTCTAAGTTCTAGGGGACTGATGACCTCAGAAGTTAAGTCCCATAGTGCTCAGAGCCATTTGGACCATTTGGTAGCTAATGATAAAATTTATATTAAAAATTTGTTAGAATTCAGATGTACAAGCAACACACTGTGACTGGTGCTATCACAAAACCCTTTGTTACCCAATATTAAGACATTCAGTGGCTCAGAAAGGAGCTTAATGTGCATCTACAAAAATTTTTGACCATTTACCCAATAACTTAAAATAACTAACTGATCGCTACGCAAGTTTTAAATTTAACCTAAAATTATTTCTTCTGGTTAATTCCTTATGTTCCAGTTCCTCGTATTGCAAAGACGAATTTTTATTTAAAAACTGGTGGCTTGTAAAAAAATTATTTAGAAGTACTGATACATGAGTAGGTCTAAAAATAATATGGTATGCTTATTAACGTTAAAACTAATCATGTGCACATATCTTGTAAACTGACTAGCTCCACATCACTTCGATACAGAGTCGTTCTTATGTTTAATGAAACATATAAATAAGTAAGGAGGCTTATTCAAATTGACCAAGACTAGCATTGCGGGGAACTGGCCTCATAATTTAAATCATAATGAGACAAAGACTGACTCTGAACAAAATGGCTTTAAAAACGTTTCCAAAAAACATTTTTTCTTTGATATGATGGTCGGTTTATTTATTTTGTACCGCCCTCGTTTGTGCTGAAGTGTCATTTTAATCAGGAATATTATAGTCTCAGCCATAACAGTGTAGCAGTACTATTTTGCACACTGCAGACGATGTATATCTGGGCTATCTGGATACGAGAGTCTCTTTTATTTATTGATTTGTTCTATAATGTCGTCCATTGTTCCGGTGATGAGTTTACTTTACTTCTCCTGTCCTTGTCGGAGCTTTAATTTTACAGATGCGTAAGGTGTTGAAGCGTAATTTTAATGAGCAATTTCAGTTAAAGTTTCAGGTGTAAGAATATGGCACAATAATTTTGTATACTGTAGATATCGAATATATGCACTTATCTGGACGAAGTGTGCAAAATACATATCAAAACACTGCTGAAAAAAGTGACGAACAGTGTGAATGATAAACGCTGTGCTAACATAACGGTGGTTTTAAAATGTTGTGTATTCATCATAAAATCTTCCTCATTTATTTAAATTAAACGTATCTTCAAAAAATGGTTCAAATGGCTCTAAGCACTATGGGACTTAGCATCTAAGGTTATCAGTTCCCTACACTTCGAACTACTTAAACCTAACTAACCTAAGGACATCACACACATGTATGCAGAAGCAGAATTCGAACCTGCGACCGTAACAGCAGCGCCGTTCCGGACTGAAGCCCCTAGAACCGCTTGCCATAGCGGCCGGCTAATCGTATTTATGTACATGACTTTTAGAGAATATTGAAACACCATGTATTTATCAAGATGCATGGACGGAGCCGAATACCTGTATTTTGTCATATTACGTGACTATAATTTGTGCGGGGTGTAAGGCTACTACAGATACGCGCTTATGGAAGGTCAGAGCCGATGAGAGCACGCTGGGACGCATTGCTGGCAGTCGACTGTGTAATGTGATGTTAGCATGGAATGAGAGACAGCTCATGTATATAGTAGTGGTGTACCAGATTCGCCACAAACACCGGTGCACTGTACAGTGTTATTGTTCGTCAGCATACTACGTGAACGCCAGCCGCGCCATGTGAAATGTTAATGACGTAAACAGTACAGTTGTCAACACACATACGAACGACCGTCCACATCGTTGGCGGGCCGATCTGATTTACGTTTCTCGTTGTTTCTCAAACATTTCGAGAAAATACCGGGATGATTCATTCTGAAGATCAGGAAGATTGCTACCGCCATCGGTCTCTGGCTAAAGTAATCTACAGCTACAGGGTGAAAAGTATTTAAACCGACAAACTCTGGGAGGTTGTAGGGGACATCAAAACAAGTATTTTTCACTAATGTCGTTTTTTCCTGTGAGGATTATTTAAACCGGTGAAGGCCGTATTACGCTCTTCACTTGTTAGAGGCTGTATTACGATTTTCAGTTGTTAGAAGGTGAAATACGCTCTTCAGTTGTGGGCAACGGCTGTCCACCATTGTAGTAGTGCATTGTCTCTGTTTACTAATGGAGCGATACACCTGGATTTACACCGATATGGTTGGTGCGTAATACGTAGCGCACCACAACGGACGAGCTGCACAGCGGGTTTATCAACAACAATATCCTAATAGCCGTATCATACGACCTTTGCTGTTGTGTACCAACGTCTGCGTGAGACCGCGTCATTTAGCAGATTACCAGGACAGGGACGCTGTCGCACAGTAAGAACGCTGCAATTTGAGGAAGCTGTCTTGCAACATGTGGAGCGGGATCCTTCAATCAGCACTCTTACAACTGCACGTAACATGAGGACCAATGTAAGAACAGTCCTTCGAGAGCAATTGTTACGTCCATTTCACTTACAGCGTGTCCACAACCTGCAACCAGTTGATTATCCACCCAGAGCACAGTTTTCGCAGTGTTACCTGGAACGGTGTGAAATGCATTCTACATTTCCATCCTCTGTGTTGTTTACCGATGAAGCAACGTTCGGGCGTGCTGGAGACTTCAACATGCACAATTCGCATGTTTGGAGTGAGGATAACCCAAATGCCACAGTTACTAGCACTAATCAAGTGCGGTTCTTCGTTAATGTGTGGATCGGTGTTGTTGGGGACTGTTTAATTGGGCCGTATCTGCTACCTAGGCCATTAAATGGCAGGCACTATTACAATTTTCTCGCCAGAGCATTGCCAAAACTGCTAGAAGACGTCCCGCTCCCTACAACACAACGCATGTGGTTCCAACATGACGGGGCGCCGAACCATTTCAGTTGTCGTGTGCTTCGATTCCTCGACCGACGGTTCCCAGAAACTTGGATTGGCCGAGGTGGTCCTGTACCATGGCCTGCTCGATCCCCAGATATGTGCCCTCTGGACTTTTTTGTGTGGGGAGAGGTGCGCAACCTTGTTTACGCAACCCCTGTTGCATCAGAAGAGAATCTGGTTGCCCGGATAGTAGCAGCAGCAGGACCACTTCAGGATACTGCTGAGGTTTTTGCCCGTGTCAGACAGAACATGATCCGACGGTGTAACCTTTGTTTACGTGTAAATGGAGACATTTTTGAAAATCTACTTTAATTGAAATTGGGTTGTGTTAATGTGTTGTCTCTTCGTCATAAAAAAAATGGAAAAGTGTTTGTTGGTTTAATTAATTTGCCGCAAGAGAAATCTTCCTCTACCGGTTTAAATATTCCTCATAGGAAAAAATGACATTAGGGAAAAATATTTGTTTTGATGTCCCCTACAACCTCCCAGAGTTTGTCGGTTTAAATACTTTTCACCCTGTATAGTCTGAAAACCACCGTAAGATGCGTGTCAGACGGTACGTCCCATTGTACCATATATTACGCTTTCTTCGTGTTCCATTAACATGTGGAACGTGGGAAGAATGATTGTCTGAGTGCCTCTGTGCATGCAGTAATTATTCTAATCTTATTCTCCCGATCCCTTTGTGAGTGATAAATAGGGGTTGTAGAGTATTCCTAGAGTAATCATTTAAAGCTAGTCCTTCAAAATTTGTTAATAGACATTCTCAGGATAGTTTACGTCTATCTTCAAGAGTCTTCCGGTTCAATTCCTTCACTATCTCTGTGACACTCTCCCACAGATTAAACAAACCTGTGACCATCCTTGCTGGTATGCTCTGCATAGTTCTATATCGGCTCTTAGTTCCTAACTGGTACGGGTCCCACATACTTGAGCAATATTCTAGACCCAGTCGCACGAGTGATTTGTAAGCAATCTCTTTTGCAGGCTGATTGCACTTCCTCATTATTCTACCAATAAACTGAAGTCTACCAAATGCTTTACCCACGACTCAATCAGAGCTGGTCAAAGTCGTTCATCCTTGGGAACTAGTTCACTGGTGATCGCTCTTTGTTGGGAGCCGTTCAAATTTACTCGTTCACCATTCATTGTGCTTAGTATATGGTTATTATGAAAAATTGAAAATTAGTAGCATAGGTGACTGAAGATGGAAGGCGCCAAGAGGGGGCTCCTGCCTCCATGGAGTACGGAGTTTTTATTCATACCAGAATTCTCACACATTTGTAATGTTCGTTATTCTGCAAAACATTTCGTTTAGCCAACTGTAGCGTTATGTGGCTGATCGCTGTGAAATAATATAAGGTGGAGCACAGAAAGCCCGGCGCGAGTACAGACTGCTCGCCAATTACACAGGATATATTGACCGCTAGAAGCAGAATAGATAAACTTGTAACAATTAGGCAGTGAAGAAATAACAAATTATTTAATGCAAGCGATATCGAAACAACAGATGACGATTGGTAGGAGACAATGAGCATTCTAGTACTCGGGGCCGATTTCTCGTGCGCCACTGAAATAATATTGTAGGAGTTATCGTATTCTCTTTACAATATATGACACCATACACTCGATTACGAAACGCGGGCCTCACGCGGTTGTAAGTCGATCTGCCTTCCATAACAATGAACATGCTCTTATAACTTGGATCGGAAAAAGACGGAAAATGGCCACTCGCGTGTGCTTTGCCGACGTCTTTTGCATGTGGAATAACAAAAAATCTTTCCTTTTTACAAGTATTCCTTCTGGTGTTTATCGAAATAGTGAGGTAAGCTGATACGCCGTTTTGTTACCTGAAAATATGTATGTATTACATACCACGTAATTTTTATGTAATTTACGTAAAGTACACTTTCATTACCGGTCGTGGACGCTGAACAGAATACGAAAAGCGCCAGAACTTCAGAGTTCAAAAAAAAGGTTGAAATAGATCTAGAATGGGCGTGCGAAGCGAATGAAACGAACAACAACAACAACCCGACAGTGAACTAACCAGAAGCAGTCGGCATTGGAACTGCGATGAGTGGCCACGCGAAGAAGGCTGAGCGAGACCGAGGCAGACGGTAACGGGGCCGAGGCTGGAACAAGACCGGCCGACGTGCCGTTCGGGAACGAGACTGACCGTTTCCCGTTCCCGGGAACTATAAGTAGGAAGCCGCGACCGAAGTGAACTATGAAAGACCGTTCCTTAGAATCCGTTCCTCGCTCGTTCCGATCATCTGGATGAACCGTTCCTTCGGACCCGTTAGTTCGCGAACGACCCATCTCAACAACCGATGTGTACGGTCGCAGGTTCGAATTCTGCCTCGGGCATGGATGTGTGTGATGTCCTTAGGCTAGTTAAGTTTCAGTAGTTCTACGTTCTAGGGGACTGATGACCAAAGATGTTAAGTCCCATAGTGCTCAGAGCAATCAGAGTCAACAACCGATGTGATCGCTCCAATTTCATATCCGTACAGTTATTTGTATGGTGGTCTCAACACACTTCCCTGTGGCACACCCGAAGTTACTTCCACATATGACGGCGACCCTTCGTCCAAAATAACATATGCGTCGTCCTTGCCAAAAAGTCTTCAATCCAGGCATAACTTTCACTTGGGAACCCATAAGATTGTACTTTTGTCAATAAGCGCAAGGGTGGTACTGAGTCAGATGCTTTTCGGAAATCAAATAATACAGTATCTGCTTGGTTACCTTGATCCAAAGCTTTCAGTATGTCAAGTGAGGAAATTACGAGTTGGGTCTTCACATGGTCGATGTTTCGAAGTCCATGCTGGTTGGCATTGAGGAGGTCATTCTGTTTTCATCATATTGTTATAGAAGGCCGAATAACTCTTACTGAATGCTGCACAACATTTCAGAGTGACACAGATTGCATGACACATTTTTTAGCGTAGTCTACAAGCAACAACGGCCGGAACGCTGTACCATTTGCTCAATTCCTCGACGACGGAAAAGTTTCTCGGTCACGGAGACATTAGAGATCCACCGTGTAAACGTCCTCATCATTGAAAAATCTCTTCCCCTCACATTTTCTTTCAACTACTGAAAGGATGGAAATCCTGCGGTGCCATATCTAGGCCTCCTGATCAGTATGAACCACATCTGTGCAGCTTTGATTAAATTGTAGCACCATTTCTCTACGGCTAGACATCACACTGCACTTGGTCCGTGTACCGCCAGAATTTGATGGCTCAAATGTTTCTGAGCACTATGGGACTCAACTGCTGAGGTCATCAGTCCCCTAGAACTTAGAACTACTTAACCTAACTAACCTAAGGACATCACACACATCCATGCCCGAGGCAGGACCGTAGCGGTCGCGCGGTTCCAGACTGAAGCGCCTAGAACCGCTCGGCCTCTCCGGTCGGCCCAGAATTTGACCGTGAATCTGTGTGCAGTTGAAACCTTTTGCTCAGAAGAGTAGATAACTAAACAGATCATCAGAAAAATGGACAAATGTGTTTTGGAAACATTCTCAAAATCATTTTCTTCTGAATCGGCCTTTGCCTCGTTATAGTTTTAATTATGAGGACAGTTTTCCGGGATCTGAATATGGCTCCTTATTTGTAGCCAAGATAGACACGAAGCCCACGACCACCACAGTTTATATGCCCGCGTACTTTAGCTTTGGGGTTCGTTTCCAGTTGCCGTGTCATTTTACTCGCACACTGCGATGCATGCTTCATCCGTACAGCAACAGAACTGCGTCTGCAGGAAATCCTCAACATGTTATCTGATAATGTGGTCCTCATATTGCGCAATGGTCTTAGCGTACGACGACATGTTTAATTTACTCCCTGAAGTCCCTACGTAGTTGATGTCAAGGCTCTACGATATATGACCTTTCTTTCCTCATTTTTACGTATTTCCGCAAACTACTCTTGACGTCAAACCAAATAGACCGCCGGATACGAACCGCTCGTCGTTGTAGACAGTGATAAGACATTCGGAAACTCTCCTTCCTCTTACGTCGTGCCTGCCGGAGTGGCCGAGCGATCCTAGGCGCTACAGTCTACAACCGCGCGACCGCTACGGTCGCTGGTTCGAATCCTGCCTCGGGCATGGATGTGTGATGTCCTTAGGTTAGTTAGGTTTAAGTAGTTCCAAGTTCTAGGGGACTGATGACCTCAGAAGTTGAGTCCCATCGTGCTCAGAGCCATTTGAACCATTTTTTTTCTTACGTCGTCTCCGAGTATCTGTATCGTCTGACGAAGAACTAACGCGTCCGCGACCAGAATGTACGAACTCTGCGCGCTGTGCAGTTGGCGAGACGAATCACGTGACGTACTCGTCCGTAGAATTCATCGGAAACGACTGTTAAGCGGGTCTGGATTATTTCTATGCACTCCTACGGGTATACATTGATGAGCCAAAGCATTATGATCACCTGCTCAATAGGTTGTTTGTGTTTCTTTGGGACGAAATACATCACGGACTCTGTGTATCAGGGATCCAACACTTTGTTGGTAGATCTGCGGATGTCTGTGGCATTAGATGTCTACGCACACGTCATGTAATTCGCGTAAATAACGGTCCGCTGATTTGAGTATGCGGTGATAGCGACACGAATGGTTTCCATAGGATTTACATCAGGCGAATTTGGTTGCCGAGATATCAATGTGAGTTCACTATAATGCTCCTATGCTCCTCAAACCACTGTAGCACTACAGTAGCAGGTTCGAATCCTGCCTCGGGCATGGATGTGTGTGATGTCCTTAGGTTAGTTAGGTTTAAGTAGTTCTAAGTTCTAGGGGACTTGTGACCTCAGAAGTTAAGTCCCATAGTGCTCAGAGCCATTTGAACCATTTTGAACCACTGCAGCACGATTCTGGCTCCTAGAGAGGGACAATTCCACTAATGAAAGATGACATTACCCCCGGGGAAGACATTAAGCGCGAAGGGATGCTGATGGTTTGCAGCTGTCAGCGTGTCTTCGATTACTACCACAGGTCCCGTGCAAGCGCAAGAGAATGCCCACAGCATATTACTGTTCCCAGCAGCCTGTATTTGTGGCGAGATGCACGTTTCGAGCCGCCGGTCACTTCGATAACTGCATTTGTGGAGACGACTGTGGTGTGCGTACTGTAAGACCTTCGGTACACACACCATCAGATTATTTGCCTTGTCGCTCTAACGAAGTAGGCGAGTGTCAGCATTATGTCTCGTGGTCTTATGGTGGCGTGTTTATCTTCTGCCGTTAGGCCAGATGATAGAAATGCCACTTGCACGCTTAGAGTATCAGATTGACGGTGACCAACTTTAAACAGAACTTGATTAATTTTGACACACATTTATCAAAATAGTAACAATTATAAACCTTACTTAACTGGATTCTGGATGCTATTTACACTTGACAATCTGAAGTTCCTTTGGTCTTGGTACCTTAATCTTATTTTCACATGTCTCTGATACTTGACAAAGTGTCTATACATTTCTCTTCGTGGCTATGTACAGGAATATGATAATATTATTAGGCGCAGACTGAAACTTGACTATAGACTGGTACAGACTAATGCAGACAAATGCAGACTGACAAATCGGAGGTCTGTACACTCGTTATAATACCTCGCGCGTTCAGGTATCACTGTGCGAGTGTGATCCGCAAGGAGAAAAGGTTCTACGTTAGCAGCAATCTCATTGGCTGCGTTACATATTAATACGCGGATCGGCGGAAGCAGAATTTGGTCCGTCTCTAGGACAGCGCCATCTCGTAGTGCGGAGACGGACGAGCGCTGCGCCTGCGTTGTTGTGCTTAGCGGGGCGCGCTCTAGTGGGAAAGTTGTGTAGGCGCTGACTACGCGGAACTATGTACACAACATCGACCATCGACCTAGTGTAGCAAATATGTGATTCACCCGAAGAAGCGACGCGTTTCCATGATCGACCGTCGAATCCCGATGAATTCGTGCCCACTGCAATCCTAATTGACAATAACGTTGGGTCAACATTTGAACACTGGGGATGGTGTGCTGCGGAGCTCCATGTTCAACGTAGGATGAATGGTGTGCTCCGTGCATCACCATCTATCCTACTTTATTGATCTGACAAGCCACCGAAACCCACATTCTGTGAAGTGTCATGGACGTCGAACCACTTAGCAACTAGTGGTTACTTCACCCTCCTCCTACCTCTTCCCGTAGATGCTCACGACAGTAGCACTTGAACATTCGACCAGCTTCGTCGTTTTCGAAATACTCGTTCACAGGCTCTGCTTAACAATAATCTGCCCTTCGTCCAAGTCGATTATGTCAATGGATTTCACCAACCACAGCCCATATCTTCGCTACGGTAATCCACGGTCCGTATCTGCTCCGCTTACGCACATTTGTTTCTGCGTCGCGGGCATGCAACGCCACATGGTGGCATCCTAGGTCGCGGTGGGCAGTGGTCTCAATATTTTGGCTCATCAGTGTGTATGGTCCAGTCACAATAATGAGACCACCGCGGATGTCGACGTCAACGTGCAATAGCCACTCGCAGAGTGCGACTTTATGAGTTAACATGTGACGGCCCCTGCGACAGAATGGCTTATTGGTCATAGCATGTGTCTAGACAACAGCCAACTCGGCATCGAGTCCCGATCCGGCATAATTTTTGTACTCTGCCCTCTGATTTCAATCAATGTCCGCTCCCAGGTAATGTCTGTAATTCCTTTGTGTCTTATTAATAACAAAGTAGGCAAATAAAAATCTGAAAGGACTTGGATTAGTAAAGAGTCTAAACTTCAATTCTTGTTCCTTTATAATGGTTCTTTCACTCACTCTGTTACCTGTTCAAAAATGGCTCTGAGCACTATGGGACTTAACGTCTGAGGTCATCAGTCCCCTCGAACTTAGAACTAATTAAACCTAACTAACCTAAGGACATCACACACATCCATGCGCGAGGCAGGATTCGAACCTGCGACCGTAGCGATCTCGCGGTTCCAGACTGAAGCGCCTAGAACCGCTCGTCCACACTGGCCGGCTCCTGTGCTCCATTTCTTTCGACCATTTAGATGGATGCTACTTATCAAATATATTCACGACATCACGAACACCAAGTGAATACAATCTTCGCGCAGCTACATCAATTCTTATCTAGATTCGGTGGAAAACATACTTGCTTTACATTTAAAGGTGTTTGTTTTGCGGTAATTAATTTTGATACACACCTTGCTTAAGATAACATTGCCTGAAACGTGGGTGCTGAGAGCTAGCTGATCGTGATGAATTACGCTTTGAATTGTTATTGCATCGGCACGTCTGCACAATTCGGGATGGGTTTCCAGAAGCATATTGCAATTTCGAAGCTTCGAAAAAAAGTTTTTAGCTTTTCGATAAAAATAAATACCACATGGGTGGCACTCAGGTGTGCAGTTTGGGGTTATTACTTCTACCGTGCAGGTCGGTTGATTCTCGTCATCTATAAACATGCTACAATAAATGGGGGTATTAATTTGTGCACTCCAGGAATCCAATATCAGACAAAACTTCTTATAAGTAACGTATGCCTTTCAAATGTGCACAAGATATATTGCGTAACCTTTATTGTCAGTTTACCGGATTTTGAGCAAGTGACGTAAGCACTACTTTTGACGATTTGTTGGCCGGACGCTGTGGCGGAGCGGTTTTAGGCGCTTCAGTCCGGAACCTCGTGTTTTTTTGTTTTTTCTGTTTTTTTTTCGGTTAGGTTACACCACAGTTGGCGTCTTGTATGCTGCGAGGACTAAATTAATCTTTAATCTTTAGTTTCTTATAAGCACAAGAAAACCTTAGGCACCTAGTTTCCAGATGCCTTGATGGAATATTGTGTTGTGCACGGATACATTATTTTATGTATCCTACCAACTGCGTCAAGGGTTCATTTTTATCCCTTATGCGATAACGCGCGTCGAATGCAATCTTACTAGAAATTGTCTTCATACAACGAGACTTAAATTTTAATTCTATACTAATTCAACTCGTTTGTGATATTTATTTCCCTATTTTTCTATTATTCTTAATTGCTTTACTTACCTTATTAAACCACGTATTCCTAACAAGTTCGAAACGGTATAAATACAAATGAAAAAAATTGCACTTCGGAATCGAACGCAGGTCGCCACGCCACTGACCCTTTCATTGCGGTATGTTTACCTTATGCGTACATAAGAGAAAGTCTAAAAAGTTTCTTTCTTCAATTTCTAGGAAAATATACTGATGAAAAATGCTGTTTTCAGTTATGTATGTATTTCGTCAATTCTGAGTCGCTGCGCTTCATGAACTTCAGGGGTGCTTTTTTCAAGAAGGAGAAGGAAGTGGAGAATTTGTGCCAAAACTTTTATAGTCTTTCATTTTAGGTTGTGCACAATCGACCTGCCAAATATGAACGGACTCGGCTAATTTTGCAGCAGACGTTCTGCTTCTGGAATAACGTCTCCCCTTTGACTCCACATTTTAAATTTAGTCTATAATGTATAAATTTACTTGAAACGCAGCAAGACGAATCAGATTATGATTGTAAATTTAATTCTGTTTGTGACTTTCTGTTGCTGTAATTGGAAAACACTATAAGTCAAAACAGCTATTATCGATAAGCAGTGTCTTCTGCTAAATGCAAGGTAATCGGTGAGCTAGCTGTAAAGACAAACACACAATGCGCTCCCACAAGTTGCTCTGACTCACAATGAATGCGTGGGAAGACTGTCCGAGCGTATCTCGCTAACTGTAACTGATCACAAAGAAACTCTCTAGCGTCTGTTTACCAATGGCACCGAAGAAATAAGCATTTAATGAATGCTTACACTCAGGCCAATAAACATGATAGTGAGCGATTCGTTGGTAAATTTGAAAAGACAGGAAGCGGAACACATCTGTAAAATTGGTTTTGAAAAGTCAGATCGCACAAGAGACAGTGCTTATGAAAACCATAAATATATCTGTAATGCAGAGTTATTCAGTGATTGGTTTCAAAGCATTTATGATTATGTTTTTCCTAGGCACAGCATTCCTCCTTGAATCCCTTAGTACTGCATCTTATTACTGCTGTGTTTCATCTCACCTTTTTCACTCCTTGTATCTGTTTCCACTTCTTACGTCCAGCTTATTGTTATACCTGTAGATTGCTTGTTTACTTATTGTTATAGATTGTTTGTTTATATGTCCGTTTCATATAAATACTGCGTTACTTTTCATTTGTATGAATGCTGAGTAATAGCAAAGAAATAAACACGATGGTAGCCTATTTGTTCCGACAGTGAGATGTCTGACGAAATGCTAACCATTTCGTAGCTACTCTTCCTCTCTACTCTATTCATAAACGTCTATCACTTGCAGTGTTGTTCCGTGCGTACTTCAAAGTGCCGCCGAATGCGAAGAACACGAAAAAAAACTTACATTTCCAAACAACTTTACGAAATTCTCTTTGGCAGAGAGATGTAGTAAAACAAGATATTACCGATTTTGTAGTTTGTTCGCTACTGTTTACAGGCGTGTAGTATTTGGTACTAAGACGTAGTTTGAAACGTCCCCTTTGAAAATTATGAATGACTGCGCTGGTAAACTTCTCCGGTCACATTAATGTGATCACCGCCTATGTTCGACGTTAACGTGCAGTAACCACTCACAGACGGCAGGTGGCAGCATTAGCATTAGAGGGTATATATAGCGTGTCGGGGGAGACGCGGGTAACAATACAGTCGTTGACGTAAGGCGGAAATAGAGCGATTTAGCTGACGTTCAAAACGGCATGATCATTGGGTTTTAGGGGAAGGATGGAAACATTCCCGAAACGCCCAACTTCGCAGACCGTTCGCGTGCCTCCGTGGTTAAAATAGATGGGATGCTCTGCTAAACCCGCAGGACCGGACAGGTAGTTTAAATTGTGTGAAGGGGCCAAAATAAGCGGCTGTAAGTTACACTCGAACATACAACTTTATTTATTTGACCAAACATTACAAGAGCCAAGAAATTAAAAAATAATACAACCTTAATTTAGCGGCTGAATGCGCCATACAATCTCATGCCTTAAGGATAAGACCACTTAAATTTAAAATCGGCTGAAAGCCAATACGAGCGGTTCTAGGCACTACAGTCTGGAACCACTTGACCGCTACGGTCGCAGGTTCGAATCCTGCCTCGGGCATGGCTGTGTGTGATGTCTTTAGGTTAGTTACGTTTAAGTAGTTGTAAGTTCTAGGGAACGGATGACCTCACAAGTTAAGTCCCATAGTGCTCAGAGGCATTTTTTTGAAAAGCCGATAACTGGAGACTCAAACCAAAATCAGAAATTTAAAAGGCAGAAGGCCTTATCTTAAATCAATTCTTTTAATTAGGCTGAAGGCCCAAACAATCACACCTTAAGAGCAAAACAACTTTAATTAAAAAAAAAATCGGCTGAAGGCCCATCTCGTTAAGACTCAAACCAAACTTAAATTTTTAAAAGGCAAAAGGCCTTATCTTAGAACAGTTCTTTAATTAAGCTGAAGGTCCAAACAATCTGACACCTTAAGAGCAAAACAACCTTAATTTAAAAATCGGCTAGAAGCCATACAAATACAAGCAACAAGAACAAATAAGAAAAGGCAATACACTCAACGGTCCTCAGAAGTTTCCGAGGGTCGGCCTGGAATTCAAACACTAACGCTCGCCTACGTGAGACAGGCAGTTTGCCCACTCATCCTCTATCCGACCACAACCCAACCGACAGACAGTCAACGGACCCACCGAGAAGATAACTTCTGCTCCACCCGACCAGCACACAACGAGGAGTTGAATGGAACAACGTAGAAGAAGGTATTGGCGTCCACAACCAGTTTTACAATGAGCTGTCAAACTACACACCGTGCTGGACAACGACAACACGACGAGGAAAATCAATGCCTGAATTTACGTCAACGGCCAGGGCAGGTAACCGGAACGTTAAAGGCCACAAGGCAGAAGATGGCGCTGGTGCACTTCAATTCAAAATAAACAGGCACAGTTAAACTCCACCGGAGAGTAGCTAAAACTTGCCAAGTTGAAAACACACGCTGTTGTTCGCGGGAATGTCCCAACAGCCGAGAACGAAATCCAAACGACACAATGTGAACAGTCTTGACTTGTTGGTAGTTTAAGTCAAAACTCAACTTTCGTGGCCGGGATCGGTGAGTCACGGACCTCGTAGCAATGGGAACAGCACCACACACTCCGAAAGCGCGTGGATGCCGCTAGCAGCCTCGGCCAAACTACGCGCCGCGGAGATTTCCTCGCTGCTCCACGCCAACCGACCAACTGCCCGCACACAGCACAGCCGGAAACTATAAGCGCCAGGCCAAAAATAGTACAAGGTGCGAATGTCGATACAAACCGCTGCTGTCACTCGTGGAGAGAGAGGATAACAGCATAATCGTGACAAGCGCGGTAGACTAAACACAGAATAGCAATCAAGGTTAAATCCAACGCATGACATGAGCTAGGCACGGCTCAGTAGACAATGCATGGCAAAACAATGCTATCCAAAACCGGCTACAGGGCAACTGTGGTCCACCTCTGGCCTTAGGTGACAGTGATGAGATCTACATCTACATCTACATGACTACTCTGCAATTCACATTTAAGTGCTTGGCAGAGGGTTCATAGAACCACAATCATACTATCTCTCTACCATTCCACTCCTGAACAGCGCGCGGGAAAATCGAACACCTAAACCTTTCTGTTCGAGCTTTGATTTCTCTTATTTTGTTTTATTTTATTTAGCCTATGTAGGTAGGGCTCAACAAAATATTTTCGCATTCGGAAGAGAAAATTGGTGACTGAAATTTCGTAAATATATCTCGCCGCGACGAAAAACGTCTTTGCTGCAATGACTTCCGTCCCAACTCGCGTATCATATCTGCCACACTCTCTCCCCTATTACGTAATAATACAAAACAAGCTGCCCTTTTTTGCACGCTTTCGATGTCCTCCGTCAATCCCACCTGGTAAGGATCCCACACCGCGCAGCAATATTCTAACAGAGGACGAACGAGTGTAGTGTACGCTGTCTCTTTAGTGGACTTGTTGCATCTTCTAAGTGTCCTGCCAATGAAACGCGACCTTTGGCTCGTCTTCCACACAATATTATCTATGTGGTCTTTCCAACTGAAGTTGTTCGTAATTTTAACACCCAGGTGCTTAGATGAATTGACAGCCTTGAGAATTGTACTATTTATCGAGTAATCGAATTCCAACGAATTTCTTTTGGAACTCATGTGGATCACCTCACACTTTTCGTTATTTAGCGTCAACTGCCACCTGCCACACCATACAGCAATCTTTTCTAAATCGCTTAGCAACTGATATTGGTCTTCGGATGACCTTAAGACGGTAAATTACAGCATCATCTGCGAACAACCTAAGAGAACAGCTCAGATTGTCACCCAGATCATTTATATAGATCAAGAACAGCAGAGGTCCCAGGACGCTTCCCTGGGGAACACCTGATATCACTTCAGTTTTACTCGATGATTTGCCGCCTATTACTACGAACTTGGACCTTCCTGACAGGAAATCACGAATCCAGTCGCACAACTGAGACGATAGGCCGGCAGCTTGATTAGAAGTGTGTACGGAATTGGCGTGCAACTTCAGAGCAAGGTGCTCAGTTGAACCACAGGGCTACAAACAGTGTCTCCTCAACGACTGTCCAGCGAAAATTACTCCGCAGGGGCCTCCGCTGCAGGAACCTGGTTTTTGTACCCACGCTGACCGCCGTTCATCAGCGACGTAGGCTGAAATTTGCACACCAATACCGCACCTCGATGTCCACTGAGTGGCGACAGGTGGCCTTTGCAGATGACAGATGGCCGTTGGAGTGTACGACCCTCCAACAATCGGCGGAACGATCCAGGCTGGAGGAAGGAGTGTTAAGGTTCTGAAGAGTGCTTTCATGGCATTCCCTGCGTCACCTTGTCATTCTGGAAGGCACAATGAATGAACAGAAGAATGCATCTATCGTTGGGGCCAATGTCCACCCCTAGAAACAAAACAAAGAATGGCTCTGAGCACTATGGGACTTAACATCTGTGGTCATCAGTCCCCTAGAACTTAGAACTACTTAAACTTAACTAACCTAAGGACATCACACACATCTATGCCCGAGGCAGGATTCGAACCTGCGACCGTAGCAGTCGCGAGGTTCCGGACTGAGCGCCTAGAACCGCTAGACCACCGCGGCCGGCCCCCTAGAAACAGTTTTGTTTTCCCCAGCAGGACAATGCAGCGTGTCCGACAGCTTGGAGTGTACACGCGTGGCTTGAGGAGTACGAGTTTACCGTACTCCTCAGGCCACCAACCAAATCGAGAATCTGTATGACTACTGCGATCGGGCTGTTCGCGCCATGGATCCTCAACCGAGAAACTTAGCGCAGGCCACACCACGGGAGCCGACATGGCTGCACAACCTGTCGGTACCTTCCCGAACCTCCCGGACTCTCTTCCCGCACGTCCACGCTGCAAAAGATAGTTACTGGACTTTTGACAGAAGGTCACATTAATGTGACTGGTGCGCATAAATACGCTAGTTTGAAGAAGAGATCAAAACGACGTGATCACACGACTTTCACTATAAGGAAAGACATGTAAATGATTGTTGTTGTTGTTGTTGTGGTCTTCAGTCCTGAGACTGGTTTGATGCAGCTCTCCATACTACTCTATCCTGTGCAAGCTTCTTCATCTCCCAGTACCTACTGCAGCCTACATCCTTCTGAATCTGCTTAGTTTATTCATCTCTTGGTCTCCCTCTACGATTTTTACCCTCCACGCTGCTCTCCAGCACTAAATTGGTGATCCCTTGATGCCTCAGGACATGTCCTACCAACCGATCCCTTCTTCTAGTCAAATTGTGCCACAAACTCCTCCCCAACCCTATTAAGTACCTCCCATAACTGCAAAATACTAGCTGGGAATCGGCGAGCTGCCGTATAGAGCGTATACAGTTTATGAAGGACTGGTACTAGTAGTTGCTTTAGTGTGTGCCATTTGAACGAGTTACAAAACGTGAGCGGAGGCAAACCGTGGACATCGTTTTGTGTGGATTGTCGTGCCGTGAAAGAGCAGCTATTCGGTAGGTACCACAGCGATGCGTATGTGAAAGCCGCGTGCAGGGTAGAACCAGAAAAGTCATAAAGTGGATCATGAAATGTGATGTCATCACAGGATAATATTATTTCCGTGAGAGCAGCAGGCTGTGGTGATTCACCTCACGTGGTGCACACCGCTGGGGTACTACCATTACACAGTTGACTAATGTTACGATTCGTCAGAGCTTGGTGCCCCTTGGACTGTGCGGAATCATCTGTATGCACGAGATACTTACAACGCCAGAACCAGACAACTCAACCTGCAACGAGCCATCAGTAGCATACTGACTGGCAGTAGATTGTCTTTTCGTCGAGTCCCGGATCAGAAAGTTATCAAAAGTTTGCTCAACTGCTTTTGATGACAATTACTATCAGGTTCACAACACATATTTTATTTTAGTCTTGTAACATGACTGTTGCATGTCACTTTGCGATTCTGACCCAGGTCTGTTACAATTACGCGATAGTTGATTCTGTGAGCTTGGTGCATTTTTGCTGGGAGTGGAAAGTATTCGATAATTCGCTAGAAGGAAGTGGGTGTGAAGGGCTTGGCAGTTCCGTTGGGTCGGCAGAGGATTTTCACGGTGTCCCAAAATCAGGGAACGAATACCCTGTGGGTGGCAGCCAGTTTTTTGCGAACTGATTCTGTTTCTTGAAATGCTCATCGTGGACAGTTCACAGCGCTAATCCGCTTGCCTCAGCCGTACTCTTGCAAATTACGTCAAATCAAAAGTACCACCTCTGCCACCAGAAGCAAAGTATATTGTGCTGACTAATGGAGAGAGACTGTCCAAAAGCAGTTCCAACTTTACACACCGTAATGTTGCGTTTTTCAAGGTTTGTTATGGAAGTTTCTGCTGCTTTCCCCAATTTTTACGTTGAAGAAGTAACGTATTTGTTCGTCATATTGGCAGCAGCATTCAGTCTCTCTTCCAATTGGAGCCTGGTTGAAATGTGTGTGAAATCTTATGGGACTTAACTGCTAAGGTCAGCAGTCCCCAAGCTTACACATTACTTAACCTAAATTATCCTAAGGACAAACACACACACACCCATGCCCGAGGGAGGACTCGAACCTCCGCCGAGACCAGCCGCACAGTCCATAACTGCAGTGACTTAGACCGCTCGGCTAATCTTGCACGGCTTGGAGCCTGAGAAACTACTGGAGAGGATTCGTTTCCTGGCTCTTGTGTTGTGCTCAACTCGACCTCTCACTGTGTTTGAAGAATGTAAGCTTCGCTCAGGCGATAGTGAAATTCATCTTCTGAGTAGCTCGCATGACACATATTTGGTTACGCATCTTGAATGATTTTCTACATTAAATATTTGTCCATTTATCTTGCTTTTGCGAGCTGCTCGGATGTGGAAGTCTTATACATTTTTTGATTCTCGAAGTCTTCTAGTTAAATGCGACTCGAGCAGACTTCAGTCATTTTATTTTATTTTCCTACAAGTTTCAGGATAGTGTTCTCTATTATGATTTTCAGTTGCTCACTTGATTAGATTAAATAAAAAAAATTTATTCTCGATCTGACTTGAAATCCCTAAGGTCCTACACTTTCCCTACGGTTAGGCAACACTTATGTGATAAATATAACCATCTGCATTTCTAGAAAACTTTACTTTATTGTGTGCAGTGGCCAACCATTATTTTAAAAGGTATAAGAGCTGCATGGCTGGTAACGAGCGTCATACGCCACATGTTTTATAGCAGGAATAGTTGGTCCAGATGATGTTGAACCTTATTTCGACCTCTTCTAGCTGTGTTAATTGTGTCGCTATCCATGTTAATTGAGTCATGTGTCCTGTGTAGTAGCAATGAATTTCCGCGGCTAATTATAGGACGATATACTCGTACGTCTTCTTTACAACACGAGCCATGTAATTTTCAGTCTTTTATTTCTTTTTCTTTCTTAGTAATATGTACCGTTCCACCGGCAGAGCTGCTCGTAGATTTGTAAAATTTCAGTTACATTCGTAGCTGTTTGTGAAGTGGTCGTCAGGGCTTTGTGTTGGCGGTGTACTGTCAAAGACCGCAATAACAGTTGTATTAGTTGTGATATTCAGTTGACTATTTATTGTATGGACGTATATATGGATTTTGTTTTGGTCCTATGTCTTTTGGTAAAGAAAGAGGTAAATTTTTGCGTTTGTGACCATTAGTGAAACATTAAATTAAAACAGGAGTGTTTATTTTTCACTGATGTATGTATTATAAATTATTAATAGTTTGGTTCATCTTCAAACACATAAATGAAAATTAAAATTGACGGTAGGTATTTATTTGAGTAAATAATCATACGATAAAAACGTTTTTTTAAAAAAAAATCAGTTTTTTTTAAAAACTTTTCACCATCTGTTTAATTATGTTGATAAATGCTTCTCATTTTTATTTTGATATCTGAAGGATTCGCAGTTGCGAATACAGACAACCATCAGCTGTAACAGTAGAATGTCGACAATGAACACCAGTGCCAGACCGATACTCGAACACGGATTTCCAGCATTGCATGAGAGGTCGCCTTAACCGCTAAGGCCATCCTCGCATGACTCACGGCGAGACCGTAATTTCCGTATGTGGTCGTTCACGCTCGTCCTGCGCCCTGCACTCGTGCGTTTTATGTAAATCCTACACCCCGTGCAGGGCAGGAGGGGTGGGGGGTGGCGGGTGGGATGGGGTGGGTTGGGGGGGGGGGGTGGAGGGAAGGTCGGGCGACATTTTTTAAGACATGTGCGCGCTAACACTCAAATGTAAAAGCTTATAGGTAAGTGTTGCCATCTGTTGCTGGGTACGTGAACTATCAAAATTGGCTATGGTCTCACAGCTAAATATCCTAATGTGATATTTGTGGATGAGACCAGTGTCAGTTTTGAAAAGTCCAGTATCCGGCAGCAGATGGCAACACTAATCTCTAACCTTTTACATTTGAGGGTTAGGCCATTTTTCCGCGCATGTCTTCAATTGAAAGTAACTGCCTGGTACCGGTGGAGAAATACGATATCCCAGTGCCTGTTCTTTTTTTTTTTTTTTTTTTTTTTTTAAAGTACTATGCATGTGTATCTGAAAGAACATCTCATTGTACTTGGTAACAACACGGAATTGCAATGACGTATGTGTGCAAATGAGATTGTGAAAATAAACGCCGGCCGGTGTGGACGAGCGGTTCTAGGCGTTTCAGTCTGGAAACGCGCGAACGCCACGGTCGCAGGTTCGAATCCTGCATCGGGCATGGATGTGTGTGATGTCCTTAGGTTAGTTAGGTACACTACGGGCATTAAAATTGCTGCACCAAGAAGAAATGTAGATGATAAACGGGTATTCATTCGACAAATATATTATACTAGAACTGCCATGTGATTACATTTTCACGCAATTTAGGTGCATAGATCCTGAGAAATCAGTACCCACAATAACCACATCTGGCCGTAATAACGGCCTTGATATGCCTGGGCATTGAGTCAAACAGAGCTTGGATGGCGTGTACACGTACAGCTGCCCATGCAGCTTCAACACGATACCACATTGCATCAAGAGTAGTAACTGGCGTATTGTGAGGAGCCAGTTGCTCGGCCACCATTGACCAGACGTTTTCAGTTGGTGAGAGATCTGGAGAATGTGCTGGCCAAGGCAGCAGTCGAACATTTTCTGTATCCAGAAAGGTTCGTATAGGAGCTGCAACATGCGGTCGTGCATTATCCTGCTGAAATGTAAGATTTCGCAGGGATCGAATGAAGGGTAGAACCACGGGTCGTAACACACCTGAAATGTAACGTCCACTGTTCAAAGTGCCGTCAACGCGAACAAGAGGTGACCGAGACCTGTAACCAATGGCACCCCATACCATCACGCCGGGTGGTACGCTTCCAATGTGCGATATCGCCAACACGTATGCGACCATCATGATGTTGGAAACAGAACTTGAATTCATCAGAAAAAATGACGTTTTGCCATTTGTGCCCCCAGGTTCGTCGTTGAGTGCACCATTGCAGGCGCACCTGTCTGTGATGCAGCGTCAAGGGTAACCGCAGCCATGGTCTCCGAGCTGATACTCCGTGCTGCTGCAAACGTCGTCGAACTGTTCGTGCAGACGGTTGTCGTCTTGCAAAACGGCCCCATCTGTGGACTCAGGGATCAAGACGCAGCTGCACGATCCGTTAAAGCCATGCGGATAAGATGCCTGTCGTCTCGACTGCTAGTGATACGAGGCCGTTGGGATTCAGCACGGCGTTCCGTATTATCCTCCTGAACCCACTGATTCCATATTCTGCTAACAGTTATTGGGTCTCGACCAACGCGAGCAGCAGTGTCACGATACGATAAACCGCAACCCGATATGCTACAATCCGACCTTTATCAATGTTGGAAATGTGATGGTAAGCATTTGTCCTTTTTACACGAGGCATCACAACAACGTTTCACCAGGCAACACCGCTCAACTGCTGTTTGTGTATGAGAAATCGGTGGGAAACTTTCCTCATGTCAGCACGTTGTAGGTGTCGCCACCGGCGCCAGCCTTGTGTGAATGCTCTGAAAAGCTAATCATTTGCATATCACAACATGTTCTTACTATCGGTTAAATTTCGCGTCTGTAGCACGTCATCTTCGTGGTGTAGCAATTTTAATGGCTAGTAGTGTAGTTCTGAGTTCTAGGGGACTGATTACCTGTTAAGTCCTATAGTGTTCAGAACCATTTGAACCATTTGAAAATAATAATTTAAAAATACGTAACTGTAATGACTTTGATGCTCAAATGTGATCTATTGTCACAATGAATTTAAAACTGATACCATTGAACCCATTATTTTCTATTTCTCCTGTCGAGCCAGGAGACGATACGACATAGGTTTGAGCACGTTACGAAACAACGTACGGGCAGGTACACAAACGGCACATTCCTCCGGTGTCATCTTTTCCACTCGGCCCTGCGAACTGAAAACACGCCACTGTTGTGGAAACCGCAGCTCAACATTAACAGAGAGGAGGGCGCCGGCAGCAAATCCCATTAACGCGACGCGACTGCGATCGTATCGTGCTAGACTACTACTCTCGCCCGCCACTTGAGAGGACACTGCGGTGGGCTGCCGCGCAGCGGAATTTAATGCGATTGCCGCGCGTTTGGAGTGGAATTAAAAGTTGCGCGAATGGCGGCCCCAGCTCCGGTGGGGGGGGGGGGGGGGGGGGTGGCTGTTTGCCCGGCAGCTCTGCAGAGAACGCGGGCTCGCCCATCGCTTTGTTCGCTCGGGAGCGACTGTGGCACTTTTGTTCTCTTGCGTTAGGTCTCAACCTAGATTTCGCCCAGAATGTGCGGGCCTTTCCCAGTTATAGGCCATCTCGACCTCAGTAAAGTGTGTGACCGACGTAGTATACATAGGTCAGAATATCCGAGTTGTTGGCAGCTGGTTGTTCACAGAGTACCAAGCACAGCAACGATTTGTCAGAGAGGGGATTTGGTCTCCTCTTCCGTTCAAATTCACCAACCACACCTACGGGTGATCAAAAAGTCAGTTGTTGTTGTTGTGGTCTTCAGTCCTGAGACTGGTTTGTTGCAGCTCTCCATGCTAATTATCCTGTGCAAGCTTCTTCATCTCCCATTACCTACTGCAGCCCACATCCTTCTGAATCTGCTTAGTGTATTCATCTCTTGGTCTCCCTCTACGATTTTTACCCTCCACGCTGCCCTCCAATACTAAATTGGTGATTCCTCGATGTCTCAGAACATGTCCTACCAACCGATCCCTTCTTTTGGTCAAGTTGTGCCACAAACTTTTCTTCGCCGGCCGCGGTGGTCTCGCGGTTCTTGGCGCTCAGTCCGGAAGTGCGCGACTGCTATGGTCGCAGGTTCAAATCCTGCCTCGGGCATGGGTGTGTGTGATGTCCTTAGGTTTAAGTAGTTCTAAGTTCTAGGGGACTGATGACCACAGATGTTAAGTCCCATAGTGCTCAGAGCCATTTGAACCATTTTTTTGAAACTTCTCTTCTCCCCAATCCTATTCAATACTTCCTCATTAGTTATGTGATCTACCCATCTAATCTTCAGCATTCTTCTGTAGCACCACATTTCGAAAGCTGCTATTCTCTTCTTGTCCAAACTATTTATCGTCCACGTTTCACATCCATACGTGGCTACACTCCATACAAATTCTTTCAGAAACGAATTCCTGATATTTAAATCTATACTCGACGTTAAGAAATTTCTCTTCTTCAGAAACGCTTTCCTTGCCATTGCCAGTCTACATTTTATATCCTCTCTACTTCGACCATCATCTGTTATTTTGTCTCCAAATAGCAAAACTCCTTTACTACTTTGTGTCTCATTTTCTAATCTAATTCCCTCAGCATCACCCGACTTAATTCGACTACATTCCATTATCCTCGTTTTGCTTTTGTTGATGTTCATCTTATATCCTCCTTTCAAGACACTGTCCATTCCATTCAACTGTTCTTCCAAGTCCTTTGCTGTCTCTGACAGAATTACATTGTCATCGGCGAACCTCAAAGTTTTTATTTCTTCTCCATGGATTTTATTAGCTACTCCGAACTTGTCTTTTGTTTCCTTTACTGCCTGCTCAATATACAGATTGAATAACATCGGGGAGACGCTACAACCCTGTCTCACTCCCTTCCCAACCACTGCTTCCCTTTCGTACCCCTCGACTCTTATAACTGCCTTCTGGTTTCTGTACAAATTGTAAATAGCCTTTCGCTCCCTATATTTTACCCCTGCCACCTTCAGAATTTGAAAGAGAGTATTCCAATCAACACTGTGAAAAGCTTTCTCTAAATCTACAAATGCTAGAAACGTAGGTTTACTTTTCCTAAATAAAAAGTCATTATAAATTTGAAAACTGAGTAAATCACGTAATAATGTAGATACAGAAGTACAAATTGACACACATGCTTGGAATGACATGGGAATTCATTAGAACCAAAAAAATACAAAAGTTCAAAAAATGTCCGACAGATGGCGCTTCATCTGATCAGAATAGGAATAATTAGCATAACAAAGTAAGACAAAGAAAACATGATGTTCTTTACAGGAAATGCTCAATATGTCCACCATCATTCCTCAACAATAGCTGTAGTCGAAGAATAATGTTGTGAACAGCATTGTAAAGCATGTCCGGAGTTATGGTGAGGCATTGGCGTCGGGTGTTGTCTTTCAGCATTCCTAGAGATGTCGGTCGATGACTATACACTTGCGACTTCAGGTAACCTCAAAGCCAATAATCGCACGGACTGATGTCTGGGGACCTGGGAGGCCAAGCATGGCGGCTTAGCACACGATCATCACCAAACGACGCGCGCAAGAGATCTTTCACGCGTCTAGCAATGTGGGGTAGAGCGCCATCCTGCATAAACATCGAACGTTCCAGCAGTTGTTTATCAGCCAGGCAGGGGATGATGCGATTATGTAATATATCGGCGTACCTCTCACCCGTCGCGATAGCAGTTACAAAACCAGAATCACGCATTTCCTCGAAAAAAAAAAAAAAGGCCCGATAACGGTAGATGTGGCAAATCCAACCCATACCGTGACTTTCTCGTCGTGCAATGGTGTTTCCACGACAGTTCTAGGATTTTCGGTAGCCCAAATTCTGCAGTTGTGGGCGTTGATAGACCCTCGGAGCGTGAAATGAGCTTCGTCGGTCCACAACACGTTACTCAACCAATCGTCATCTTCCGCCATCTTTTGAAACGACCACACCGCAAATGCCCTCCACTTCAGCAAATCGTCAGGTAACAGTTCATGATGCCGATGGATTTTGTACGGATAGCATCGGAGGGTACGCCTCAGTGCCAACCAAACAGTAGTGTATGGAATGCCGGTGCGACGTGCGACTGCACGAGCGCTGACTTCCCCGTGCATAGACGAACCCGCTACAGTCTCCATTTCTTCCTGAACTGTCTCAGCAGCATTACGCCTTGTGCTCGGTCGGCCACTACGGGATCTATCGTCTAAACAACCCGTGGCTACGAACTTCGAAATCATTCTCGCCACAGCTGCATTTGTCAACGGACCTTTACCCGTTCAAAAATGGTTCAAATGGCTCTGAGCACTATGGGACTTAACATCTATGGTCATCAGTCCCCTAGAACTTAGAACTACTTAAACCTAACTAACTTAAGGACATCACACAACACCCAGTCATCACGAGGCAGAGAAAATCCCTGACTCCGCTGGGAATCGAACCCGGGAACCGGGCGTGGGAAGCGAGAACGCTACCGCACGACCACGAGCTGCAGACTTTACCCGTTCGAATCCCGTTCCTATGGCAATAGGACCGTAACGCTGAACTAGCACATTCCCCATTCTGATAATACAGCTTCACTAAAAGCGCCTTTTCAGGTAACGTCAACATGCTGCGACTGCTGGCGCAAGTGATTCTCTCTCTCATTACAGCTCCTTTTATACACGATTGTCATGCGCAGTCACTGACGTTTTGCTGTTCAGCGCCATCTGTCAGACATTTTGTGAACTTCGTTTTTTTTTGTTCTAATAAAATCCCATGTCATTCCAAGCATGTGTGTCAATTTTTATCTCTCTATCTACATTATTCCGTGGGTTATTAAGTTTTCAAATTTATACTGACTTTTTGATCACCCGGTACCTATTACTACATTGCCACCTGTGAACGTCTCCTGTAGCCGGTAACATAAATGTTGTGATCAATTCCATGTTCCGCTTACTTCTCTGCACGACACATTTGTTTTAAGGAACAGTATATCCAAATCTAGCAGAAAAGGTGCGCACAAAAGTCGTGACTTTATTGCGATCCTGGAAATCAAACTGAGGACTCCACATTAACCAGGAGATTGTGAACGGCATGCAGTACGGAACCACGTAACTGGTTCTATCATCGCTATATTGCCTTCTGTTCTTCCATTCACAACTGTGCTCGATTGTCACTTTGTTATTCTGATCGAGTGTATTCGCGTAAATCAAAACCTTGCACTGTTGATACAATCCAGAAAAATCTTATCGGGAGCTGTCTCTGTACAACAAGTGGCTCATATTAAGAGCCAATGGAGAGAAAATTGAGTGGTCCTCAAGTCTCAATACTGGAACCTCTAATATTATAGGTATACAAATGTTTTTGTATGCATATATACGCAGCACTTGGTGCGCATTCAGAATTAGTAACGTCATGATTTAAATAATAAAAAAAGCGCACCGATTATTTCTTCTGGACGTTTTCTTCTGTTCTATAGAGGAATTAGTAATTAAAAACCGATAAAAAACTAGTTTTAGGAGTAGTTGCAAGAACAGAATTAAAATACAATAGTTCAATAATATTAAATAAACGACAATGTGCCATACAGTAACCTGTAAATGGCCAGTTTTAGCCACCCACTGAAACTAAACATGTGTACACTGAGGCGACAAAAGTTGTGTCGGACCTTTTTGCCCTGCGTATAACAACAACTCGACCTGCATGGACTCAACAAGTCGTTGCAAGTCCCCTACAGAAATATTGAGCCATTCCGTCTCTACAGCCGTCGATGGTTGCGAAATTGTTGTCGGTGCAGGATTTTGTGCACGAACTGATCTCTCGATTGCGTCCGTTCACGTCGGACAATCTGGGTGGCCAAATTATTGGCTCGAACTGTCCAGAACGTTCTTGAAACCAGTCACGGACAATTGTGGCCCGATGAGGTGACATGAGATGGACAGTGCTGAGGATACTTGCTTGGTAGATGGATGGGGTAGGACAGGAAGGTAATGTAGCCGGTAGAAAAGGTGTATTTATTTTTGGATCAGGATGTTGCAAGTTTCTAAAAGTGATCTCTGGACAGGAAACGGCTTTTTCGAATATAAAACTAAGGAAGTAATGGCGGAGCAATGGCTGTGCTTCAGTGAAGAGTGCGCACGTAGCGGTAATGTGCTGGCCACGATAGCTGGGGTGATCCAGGAATTCTGAGAAGACTGGAAACATCTATAGCTAGCAAACGATGTGCGCAGGAGACGTAAAGACCGAGTTTGATGCCGAGTTCCTTGACTTAAGAAAGTTATTAGATGAATTCCGAGCTTTCAAAAATGGTTCAAATGGCTCTGAGCACTATGGGACTCAACTGCTGTGGTCATTAGTCCCCTAGAACTTAGAACTACTTAAACCTAACTAACCTAAGGACATCACACACATCCATGCCCGAGGCAGGATTCGAACCTGCGTCCGTAGCAGTCGCACGGTTCCGTACTGAGCGCCTAGAACCGCGAGACCACCGCGGCCGGCTCCGAGCTTTCACCTAGTGAATAAATCGCGATCTCACGGACTACTAGGGCTTTGTGACTGGATTCCTAGCAAATAATATTCAGACAGCCGTTATCAACTTGGCGAAATACTCAGATGTAAAACTTAACTGCGGGAGTACCTTAAAGGTCCATCTCCTCAGTCAGCCCATAAAATAAACGATTTTTTCGAGTTCTTTTTGGGAAAACTAGTGAAGCAGTTCAGCACTTTTTTTAAAAAGAAATTCCAATCATTAAGCATCCCATCCGAGGAGCTATAGTTGTTCTCTTCAAAATGAGATTTGTGGACGACGGAAGTCCTGCAGTCTTCAAATCGTATCTGAAATCAACAAAAACAAATAATTTTCGTAGTCTAGAGGATATTGTGCATGGGTTAATAGCGCAGTTTTTGAAATTGGTTCAAAATGGTTCAAATGGCTCTGAGCACTATGGGACTTAACATCTTAGGTAGTCAGTCCCCTAGACTTAGAACTTCTTAAACCTAAATAACCTAAGGACATCACACAAGTCCATGGGCGAGGCAGGATTCGAACCTGCGACTGTAGCAGCAGCGCGTTCCGGACTGAAACGCCTAGAACCGCTTGGTCACAGTGGCCGGTACACTTTTTGAAATTCAAAAAATAATAAAATGGCGGACTTTTGAAACAAAGATGTAGCTTTCTCGTGTGTTTTTGGTCATGTTTTTTGCAATAACCAGTGACTAAATTAAAATAAGCACATTGCCTATTACTCCTTGTGGGCATGCCCGATTTCAGGAAAAAATCTTTATTAGTGTTCCCTAAATCCATTCCGTCAGCTTGAAACACAACATATCTCAAGGAGGCAGAATGAGAGCTAAATTCAGATTAGATCTCAATTATACCGAGTGAGGTGGCGCAGTGGTTAGCACACTGGACTCGCATTCGGGAGGACGACGGTTCAATCCCGTCTCCGGCCATCCTGATTTAGGTTTTCCGTGATTTCCCTAAATCGTTTCAGGCAAATGCCGGGATGGTTCCTTTGAAAGGGCACGGCCGATTTCCTTCCAAATCCTTCCCTCACCCGAGCTTGCGCTCCGTCTCTAATGACCTCGTTGTCGACGGGACGTTAAACACTAACAACCACCACCACCACCAGATCCCAATTCATAGGAAATATCAATAACATTTGAAATATCCACCGCTGAAAAATACTGCCCTCATGATACGTTTCAGCAGATGTACTAGCACAACAGTCTACAAAACCATAGAAAACATTGAACTTACAACAACATCAGGAGACAAGAAAAATCGCATTCCCGTGAAGAGTGTTGCAGCCCACGCTCTCGTCGTTGGACCTTGTGTATTTCTGGGATCTTCTCTTAATTTTAGCTTAGATATAAACGACACTTACTCACATGGAAATGGATGGTTCACCGTTGCCATAGTAAGAGGTCGCAGCGGAGTTCCTAGTGTACCTGGTCTTGAAAGTTTTAATTATAGAGGTTTAATTGCCTATCGTACCTATCATACGTTTGAAATTGGTAGTAAAGATTTTGGTAAATCAGCTTATGACTCAACATCATCTCTTGTCTTGTATACTCGTAGCAAAAGAAAAATTAATCATAATGAGTCTGTATTTGTTTGGGTTAAAGGTAAAGGTGTATGTGAATATGTAAAATTTGTAGCTGATTGTACTGTATATTTCTATAAATAAAGATCTGTAGCGTCAGCCACTAACCTGAAGTATAGCATGCATCAAGCTATTTAAATATTGAGTAATAAGATTAATAGTAACGCTCGATGCTGACGAATAACTTTAAACGCAATGACTGATGCCCAATAATAGCCATTTGGCCCATCTCTATCGCTAAAGTAGCGGATTAAGCTTCTATTGTAAGAATTCGACAATGGTTCCTGGAACTCAAACTAATTAAACGGCAAATATGTACAGCAAAAATATAGTTAATGACGTAAGACACCCATGTGTGATAAATAAGCTTTGCATAATGCCAAAATAAACAGTGTGCTTACAGTGCCAATTATCATTACGGTCAGGGCATACAGAATACGTAGAGGCACGCCCCCACGGCCACCTACTTTGCATACCCGGAACTTCCACAACTAGTCCAGTGTGAACGTTAAATGCCAGTTCAAATATTTTTGCGCTCTTGCTGCGTTGGATTCAGACCTTGAAACTGTGTTGCCAGTGCTCGTTTCCATCCCACCTGAAGCCTATTACACTATAAAACTATAACCTACATACAGAACTGGTACCCACCTACCAGCCGAATATAGCTTGTAAAGCATATTCCATTTTATAAGTAACTGGAGTGGCCAGTTGTATTTAAACAGTGATTTCTCTAACTCGTGTATGTGTGAATAAGTGACAGCAGTAGAATTCTGTTTCATCTACACTTATCCGGTAGTACTGCATTCTCCAGATAGTCATTTGTTCGAATGCAGTGAAGAGTGAAATCAGAGACCGAGAGGGAGTGTTGGTAAATTCGACACTGAATGTAATGTGACCGTAAGAACGAAACATTAAAGCTGCAGCCGCTCTCCGTAAACGTTCTGTGACTGCAATATGCAGTGTGTTTCAAACCTGAAGCGTGAAAGACTGCAAACAGTAGAGGACCCTCAACTGCGTATTTCGAGAGAGGAATCAGTGGTCGGAAAAGAAATGTCAGGAGGTAAGAGATATTCAGTGAGCAATGTGCGAGGGACACGTGCTTATTAACTGCTTATGTCTGTGCACTGACTTCACCGGCGTTACTCTGAGAAACAATATTCAGTCGTCTGTGATGAGTCCACAGTGGATTTGTTCCTACGAAATTACACACGTCACAAAAAGTTTTGCATCACCTCGATTCCGAGAGTTACGGAACCTCTACAGAAAACTGGAATACAGATCACCATAAACATCATTTCCGCCCTTTATTGCTCATAAAAACACACATTACATGTTGTACCACCATACAGCGAGACCTTCAGAGGTGGTGGTCCAGATTGCTGTACACACCGCTACCTCTAATACCCAGTAGCACGTCCTCTTCCATTGATGCATGCCTGTATTCGTCGTGGCATACCAGCCACAAGTTCATCATGGCACTGTTGTTCCCGAGTGCCCCACTCCTCAACGGCGATTCGACGTAGATCCCTCAGAGTGTTTGATGGGTCATGTCGTCCATAAATATCATACCTTTTCGATCTATCCCAGGCATGTTCAATAGGGTTCGTGTCTGGAGATCACGCTGGCCACTCTGGTCAAGTGATATCGTTATCCTGAATGAAGTTCGTCATTTTTACTGTTTTCCGTCTTATCCTTTAGTTGCTTTAAATTCGTGGAGGTATGTGCCGTCTATGCAACTAAATGAAGGCAGTTTGTTTGTTGCCATACGCGTTTCGCTTCATTTATTTGGGAAGCATCATCAGTGGCCTGAAATACATGTTTCTTTTTATATATACAATAAGCGTATTATCTGCTAGATATAATAAGTTGATATATTACATTTTGTCGGGTTTTTTAGGTTAGAAGCAACTTTTGCAGCACAAGTTCCGTAAAATGATGTATCTTTCATTTTACTTACGATTTCCAGCACTGCTAACACATATATGTGTTTCTGGAGATGTATTTGTTGGTCTTCATGCTCCAGTTAGCCGAATCAGGTGTTGTTTAGCGACTTGTCACATCACATTTCACTTTCACTGCCATTTGGCGATCAACATATGTGTGTTTGCAGTGTGTAGTGTTGCCAACTGTTGTTATGTGTTTGTCTTTTGTTTCTGTTGTGTTTTGTGGTTTTCATTTGTTGTATGTCTGTGTGTGTCTGTGTGCGTGTGTGTGTGCAATCCCCTTTTTTTTTTCTGTGGGTTCATGTGTTTGTCTGTGAGTATGTGTGTGTGTATTGGGGGGGGGCGGGTTAGGAGGGAGGGAGAGAGAGAGAGAGAGAGAAAAGGGGAAGGATATTCATTAATTATTTATCCTGGTTGCACTTCAGTTTGTTGTTGTTTTGGTGGTTAGCATGATCAGCGAGTTATTGTTTATATGGATTTGGTCATTGAGTACTTTCTTTTCCATTGCAATGGCTCTTTGTATGTGGAAGTTTTCTTGCAATGTCAGGAGGTTTTTGTTGTGATTATTCACTCTGATAACTGTCATGTCACATTCCATGTTGGATGGTTCATGTCCATGTTTTATCAGGTGTTCGGCAAAGGTAGAATGACTGTTCTCATATTTCCAACTTCTTATATGTTCTTTATACCTAGTTTTAAAGTTCCTGCTTGTCATCCCCAGATATACTGCTTTACATTCTTGGCACTCTAGCTGGTATATACCTGCTCCTTGGTATTTGTCTGGTTTTTCTGTTGTTTGTAAATGTGATTGGAGTGTGTTTCTTGTTCTGTAAGCTATTTGTAATCCCTGTTTCTTTAATATATTTGCTATCTTGTGTGTTGTTTTGTGTTTGTATGTGAGTGTATACCATTTTTTCTGTTATTCATGTCATGAGTGTTATTGTTTTGTGTTTCTGTGTGTGCTGTAGTGTTTGTGGGGTTCTGTAATCTCTGCTTGTTTTCATTTTTCTTTAGTTGTGTTTTAATTTTTTCATTGAGTTTTTGTACTATATGGGTGCTGTAACCATTGTTAGTGGCTATCAGTTGTATTGTTTGTAACTCTTTTTCATAATTTTCTTTGCTGAGTGGGATGTTATTTAGCCTGTGTAACATGTGTCGTAGGGCCGCTAATTTTTTGATTTTGTGGGTGGTTGGATGAAGCATGTATGATTATGTCTGTGGCTGTAGGCTTTCTGAAGATGTCAAATGTGTGTTTATTGTTCTCTCTCTTTATTGTTATATCCAAGAAATGTATTTGCTTTTGTGTTTCTTTTTCTATGGTAAATTGAATATTTTTATGTATGTTGTTTATATCTGTATGAAGTTTATCAATTTTCTCTGTTGGTTCATCTACCATACAGATTATGTCATCTACATATCTGTACCAGTAAACAATTTTGTATCCTTTCTTTCTGATCATAATGCAACACTATGAAATGAAAAACAGCAGAACAGTGAAAAACACAAATGAACTCATAACACATATAAAAGACTTACACATCCCACAAACAGCATCACTCATCTCTTTTGACATAGAGAACATGTACACCTCAATACCCACTGCAGACACAATAAAACTAATTGAAGAAAACTTACTAACACACAACAAACTACCTGTAGACAATATTAATGAAATAACAAAAACCCTCAAAGTAATCACATCCCAAAATTACTTCCAATTTGAAAAGGAATTTTACTTACAAGAAGATGGGCTCCCAATGGGATCCCCAATTTCAGGAACACTAGCAAACATATTCATCAACTACATAGAAAACACAATCTTCGATACAGTCATCAGAAAGAAAGGATACAAAATTGTTTACTGGTACAGATATGTAGATGACATAATCTGTATGGTAGATGAACCAACAGAGAAAATTGATAAACTTCATACAGATATAAACAACATACATAAAAATATTCAATTTACCATAGAAAAAGAAACACAAAAGCAAATACATTTCTTGGATATAACAATAAAGAGAGAGAACAATAAACACACATTTGACATCTTCAGAAAGCCTACAGCCACAGACATAATCATACATGCTTCATCCAACCACCCACAAAATCAAAAAATTAGCGGCCCTACGACACATGTTACACAGGCTAAATAACATCCCACTCAGCAAAGAAAATTATGAAAAAGAGTTACAAACAATACAACTGATAGCCACTAACAATGGTTACAGCACCCATATAGTACAAAAACTCAATGAAAAAATTAAAACACAACTAAAGAAAAATGAAAACAAGCAGAGATTACAGAACCCCACAAACACTACAGCACACACAGAAACACAAAACAATAACACTCATGACATGAATAACAGAAAAAATGGTATACACTCACATACAAACACAAAACAACACACAAGATAGCAAATATATTAAAGAAACAGGGATTACAAATAGCTTACAGAACAAGAAACACACTCCAATCACATTTACAAACAACAGAAAAACCAGACAAATACCAAGGAGCAGGTATATACCAGCTAGAGTGCCAAGAATGTAAAGCAGTATATCTGGGGATGACAAGCAGGAACTTTAAAACTAGGTATAAAGAACATATAAGAAGTTGGAAATATGAGAACAGTCATTCTACCTTTGCCGAACACCTGATAAAACATGGACATGAACCATCCAACATGGAATGTGACATGACAGTTATCAGAGTGAATAATCACAACAAAAACCTCCTGACATTGCAAGAAAACTTCCACATACAAAGAGCCATTGCAATGGAAAAGAAAGTACTCAATGACCAAATCCATATAAACAATAACTCGCTGATCATGCTAGTCACCAAAACAACAACAAACTGAAGTGCAACCAGGATAAATAATTAATGAATATCCTTCCCCTCTTCTCTCTCTCTCTCTCTCTCTCTCTCTCTCTCTCTCTCCCTCCTAACCCCCCCCCCCCCCATACACACACACATACTCACAGACAAACACATGAACCCACAGAAAAAAAAGGGATTGCACACACACACGCACACAGACACACACAGACATACAACAAATGAAAACCACAAAACACAACAGAAACAAAAGACAAACACATAACAACAGTTGGCAACACTACACACTGCAAACACACATATGTTGATCGCCAAATGGCAGTGAAAGTGAAATGTGATGTGACAAGTCGCTAAACAACACCTGATTCGGCTAACTGGAGCATGAAGACCAACAAATACATCTCCAGAAACACATATATGTGTTAGCAGTGCTGGAAATCGTAAGTAAAACGAAAGATACATCATTTTACGGAACTTGTGCTACAAAAGTTGCTTCTAACCTAAAAAACCCGACAAAATGTAATATATCAACTTATTATATCTAGCAGATAATACGCTTATTGTATATATAAAAAGAAACATGTATTTCAGGCCACTGATGATGCTTCCCAAATAAATGAAGCGAAACGCGTATGGCAACAAACAAACTGCCTTCATTTAGCTGAATGAAGTTATTCACAAGATGTGCACGATGGAGGCGCGAGTTGTGGTCCACAAAGACGAATGCCTCGCCAATATGCTGTCGATATGGTTGCACTATCGGTCGGCGGGTGGCACTCACGTATCGTACGGCCGTTACGGCGCCTTCCATGACCACCAGCGGCGTACGTCGGCCCCACGTAACGCCACCCAAAACGGCAGGGAACCTCCACCTTGCTGCACTCGCTGGACAGTGTGTCTAAAGCGTTCAGCCTGACCGGATTGCCTCCAGATACGTCTCCAACGCTTGTCTGATTGAAGGCGTATGCAACACTCGTCGGTGAAGAGAACGTGAGCCAATCCTGAGCGATCCATTCGGCATGTTGTTGGGTCCATCTCTACCGCGCTGCATGGTGTCGTGGTTGCAAGGATGAACCTCGCCATGGACGTCGGGAGTGAAGTTGCGCATCATGCAGCCTATTGCGCACAATCTGAGTCGTAGCACGACGTGTTGTTGCTGCATTAAAATGTTATTCAACATGGTGGCGTTGCTGTCAGGGTTCCTCCGAGCCATAATCCTTAGGTAGCGGTCATCCACTGCAGTAGTAGCCCTTGGGCGACCAGAGCGAGACATGTTCCTGCCTCTCTGTATCTCCTCCATGTCCGAACAACATCGCTTTGGTTCACTCCGAGACACCTGGACACTTCCCCTGTTGAGAGACCTTCCTGACTCATAGTAACAATGCGGACGCAATCGAACCGCGGTATTGACCGGCATGGTTGAACTACTGACAAGACGAACCTTGTACCTCCTTCCTGGTGGAATGAGTGGAACTGATCGGCTGTCGGACCCCCTCCGTCTAATAGGCGCTGCTCATGCATGGTTGTTTACATCTTTGGGTAGGTTTAGTGACATCTCTCAACAGGTCAAGGGGACTTCGTCTGTGATACAATATCCATAGTCAACGTCTACCTTCCAGAGTTCTGGGAACTGTGGTGATGCCATACTGTTTTTGATGTGTGTATAAGACGAATTAATTTTAGGGTCTTATCTGCCTGTCCCACTGTAAGAAGGAACACGGATATTTGAGAGAACGTGTCACGCTTTTATACGACACTGTAATGTAAGGATTAAGACTGGCGGTTGTTACTCCGAACAGCTGCTATGGGCTTAGATGTCGCAGTTCTGTCAGAGTCGCCATGTATGACCCTACTTGCATATATTGCAAGGTGAACAGCGCCATATTAATTCGTTCTCTTTCACAGTTATCAAACTTGACTCGATTTGCCATTCATTATTGTGATTTTTTATTTAGTATCTGACATGAGCAGGATTTGTTTTCCTTGAATGTAGAATCAGATTTGCAAATGCACCCTAACATTTATTCACAGTAAAAATCGTAGCAAACTGAAACACGTTTATCAGTTTCACTCCACAATCAACGATCGTCATCATTGCGTTCCACACTTAGGCCCATCACTCCCGCACTACAACGCCGACACTGAATCCATCATTGTTGGGCGAAGGTATGGCAGAAGTGGCGCACCACTCACCAGAGATTCAAATAACTGAAAAGGTAATTAAAAAAAATGTAAAAACTTCCACTAACTGAACGTGTGAAGTTACTGAAACCTCACACTGCGTTAACTGTTTATATGAAGTAAAATATAATGTTGGGCAATCAGTTTCTTTTCTCAAAGTAATCACTTTAGAGTCCTCTTCTACCTGAATACTTTTCATCCCGAAGATGAGGGACAGCCTGTACAGAAACGTCAAAGGTACGAAAAACCCCACAGGGTTATATCGCACTGTTGATCGTGGCTGGTCCAACGATAAAGTCTCATTTGTTGCTACTCGTCTTCAGTCTGGATGTGTCGGCTGAGATTTTCATCTACTTACCATCACTTTCATAATCATCCACAGTTAACAAACACAACACAACATTAAAGGAGTACTCACCATTGTCATCCACGAGGCAGTTTCACTGATGACTCGCTACAACGAGCAAAGGAAAGGCTCAGTGCTTCAGCGTGTTATAAGAACGCTCGTGAGATCAGTCCACAACACGAGAGCATTAACTAATGAGAAGGCGCACGAGAGTTAAGCAGAGGTCTGTGCTGCCAACAGCCACTCTACGTGAGTGTACATTTTGAAATAGAGACAAATCAATTCGTAATCCAATGGTAGGAGCATATAAGAAATTGAATAAAGTTGTCCAATTTTGTTTGTGCTACGGGTATTGTTTTTCTCAGAAAAGTTAAGAATGTCATGGAGAAATAGGAAGGCAAATCATTTTCCAAATTCTACAGTACCTTCCAAAAATCGTTGTTTTGTAGCTTCAACATTTGTTTTAAAAAAGCTGTCAGTTGTTTTAGCGAAGGCGGTGGCAATAAAATTAGGAGTTCACTGCTGGCAGTATAGAAGAGTTTTACGGGTATTCAGATAATGCATTCCTATTAAAAAGTATCTAATATGACAAGAAATATTAGAAATATCGAGAGGTACTGCAAGTGTCGTAACGTTATCTAAGAAAATCAATATTTGTGCTCTACATGCGAAACACGTCTTCTCGCTCGTCTCATGAGATGGTAATACACAGAGATAGTGCACTCTTCAATGGCTAAAATTCTGTCTCCTTACACTCATGCATGTGTATTACATTATCTTAGAAAACAATTTATTGGTGCTCTAGAGGCAAAGCAAGTTTTCTTGCTCCTCTCATGACGTGATAATGCACAGGTAGCATAGTCTTCATTGGCTAATTCGTTCTTCTTACGCTCAAGTTCCTACTATTATACTCAAATGACACAACTGCAACAACAAATATCGTACACTGAATTCAGTTCTTCATAATTAGTGCATGTTCACGGATTAAGCTCAACAGTGATACACAATTTACTTCACTACTGCTGTTCGAATACAGTGACACATTCTGTCTCCTTCACTTTAACATGCCTTCTATTTCATTGTCATCTTCATAACATCGTAGACCACTATTTCATATTTGTACAATAATGTATTAAACTGTTTGTAACGATCAGCCTTTCAAGCTTGAAATCAATTTCAACTGGAGGAATGTGTTTCAAGGTGTTTTTATCATATGTATTTTGTTTTGTCGGCTGAGGCTTCTTATTCCCTATATGAAAGTTCAGTTCACTTACCCACGTTTTAATTTTACACATTTTTATCAAAAAACCTATAAAGCTGTTTTCTTTAGTGTCAGTTTCTACGTTACACCTTATTTCAGGTTCCCTACTAAATAATCAAATTTTCAGTTATACAAGTTCTAGAATACACCTTCAGAGAAGACCATTTTAAGTCTGAACATATTTGCCGGAATAAGACATATTGTAAACGATGGAGAACACATTCACATTTTAGGAAATGATAAAAATGCATGACATTGTGCTGCCTATAATAATGTTATTTTATTTTGCTGGACCGTCATTAACGGCAGGATAATTATCACAGATGTATCGCAAGTCACACAGGCTTTAACATAAGTAACCACAGGAAACCATAATTGACAATAGAGTTTAAAAACAAAGATTGTAGCAAGATAAAAATATGATGTCACAACGACACAAGGACAACAAATGGTGGATCACTTCTTGTCCCTGTGTCACTGGGCCATAGTATTTTTATCTTGTTACAATCTTTGATTTTATATTCTCTTGTGGTAACTTTTGTTAAAGCCTGTATGACACGTGATTCATCTCTGATAATTATACTGCCGTTGATGACGGTTCAGGACCGAAACCGGTAGCAAAATAAAATAACACTATTACAGACAGGACAGTGTTCCACGCTTTTTTAAAATTTGTTCATGCTGTTGACGATCGCCTAATCAAGATGTTTAGGAAATGAGTCAGAACGAGGCAGCGACGTAACCAAATGAATTTTTCACAAGTGTAGAGATAAAACGAAAGCACCGACTGGTAACATACGGCGCCAGAATCTTCTTATCATCTAACTTAAGTGCCAACAGACTGTGTTTTCAGTGTCAACTGACGACACTCTTTCCAGACAGGACCCAAACAAATATCTTACAGATACGATGCCGAGAGGACTTGAAAAAATAAGTTACACATGTCCAACCCTGAGACAAATGCGCAACGAGAGATGGAGATCTGCTGCGGTGCAGATTAATAGGTGACCGCAGAGTGCTAGTGAAATGGCGCGGCAATTGGAAAAGAACTCCAAAGCTGAAGTGCGCGGGACAGTACTCTTATTCTGGAAAAAAACAACTAAGTTGCACACGGATTCAGAGTGAAATTCTGTCAGGGTATAGATCAAATGCAGTCAAATTTAAAGTTAAATCAATACCATTAGCTGCTGACGGGCGTTGATAGACATCAACGGGGACAGTTAAAAATGAGTGCCCCGACCGGGACTCGAACCCGGGACTGATTTAATCTTCACATCTAAGTGAAAAAGTTAAAACCGCTATATAATTTAAGATGTCACAGATCATATCCATTTTAGTATTACAAAATAAAGAGATAAAAAGGCCGTCCTCAGTTGCTGCACTGTAGGGCCACGTGATGTCGGTAACGTAAAAACCTTTCGCTACGTTTTATACAGTAAAATCGAAAAATTGAAATTTATTTGGCCGTTTTAAACGGTCGAAACTAGTAATCCGAAAAGATAATTGTGATTGTATCGGAAAACAGAAGAGTTAATTATCTGAGTAATCACTGTCGCCGCCAGACGGTGTATAAAAATGTCTCAGGTAGCACCTGATGAAGACAAACGAGTCATATCGTGAAAATATTGTGCATGGACGACACCGATATCCTCAGAACAGCCGACACCTCAAGATGTCAAATGTCGTGCTCTGTAAAATCATTTTTCCCTCATTCTATTTACGAGGAGAAAACGAAAAGGAGTGACTGGTGATGGTACGAAGTACCCTCCACCATGTATTGCACAGTATCTCGCGTGGTATTTGTGTAAAAGTACTACGCATAATATGTGTAATATACAAGGGAACATAAAAGAACTTTACACTTCCAAATTTCATGCAAACGAAACTGTACAGCGCATTCGCTTCAAACGTTGTCCTCTTCATAGAGCACCTCTATAATAATTTTTTTTACAGATTTCAGGTACTCAATGTGCGCTCTTCGAGTAATACGACAAATGACGAGACGATATTCGTACTCTTCCCATACCATGCGCAACATGTCGGCGGTGATGGGAGGACTCTACCTCTGCCACGATTCGCGGTCGTAACTGTGGCAATGATTGTGGAGAGGTGGGACAAACACGTTGTTTTTCACATAAACCCACAAAAAAATCAGGAGGGGGTGAAGTCAGATGGCGGTGGTAACCATCTGGACCATACTTCATCATCAGCACCTGCACGACTGAGGTATTACCCAGCCAGATCTGTGTTTAGATGTTCGCGTAAAGACGAGAGGAAGTGAGCCATTCTGTTGCAAGATGAAGCTGAAGGACTCACGTTGCAATTAAGACAGAAGTTCTAACATTCTGCGTGGTGCCTGTTAGTTCTAAGCCGTGTCTCTCTACCACTTTCGCCCAACGACGCTCTGAGCGTGTTTTTTACGGAATTGACTAGTTTGTGCCTGGGACCTGTTGCTAGTAAGAAGACGCCAGACCACACGTGACATGTAGAGTTCAGAAGAGTTCAGTGAGACTAGCGATGATATAATTAAATACTTAATGATTTCAGCGTCAGCTCCAATGCACTCCCTGTAAAAAGAATCTTAATACTAACTAAATTTAGTGGAAGGGGTTCAAGGTTTTCCTATTTTTAGTTATCTGGTAAAATAACGTCGAGAAAGCAGTTAAGTTTACCATTGGTAATTTTATTCTACTCACAAAACATTGTTTATAAATTGCACTATTGATAAAAGGAAATATTTTAACACAGGATGATAAAAACCAACTGCGTTCAACAAAAATGTCAACGAATATTCCCTGAATGGGTTTCGAAGTTCTACAATGGATCGAAGGATGACCTATGGCATATCACATCTATAATCTAGATTTAAGTTAAGTTTCATAAAAGAGCAAACTATCAAAATGGTCTACAGTGACCCTCAATTATCTTTAATTACTTATCTAACTTGTCGTAAATTACAGTGGCTGATGTGGCTTCTCATTAATTATATGACAGAAAAATCATCGCGTTTCAGATTTTTACTTCAAGTAGCAAATGTGAACACCATGAGATTTAATTGGCGATCGACACTAGTATTACGTAAAAAGGGGGTGTAACAGATGAGTCTTCTGCAGTTCTGAGTGAAGCCTTATGCGCTCAAAAATGCGGCATCGCGTTCGTTCATTACCTTGTCGGTGTTTAGGCAGCGTCAGGGGGCGGCGGGCGGCGTAGCTCCACACCTCGCCGTCTCGGAAGCAACTCTCTCCTAACTTCTCCTTACTACAATTTACCGAAGTTGGTTTAAAAAAAGCTATCTGGCTGTGTTTTCAACTGTCCAATCATCGTCTCAATGTTATCCTTAAGCTCTGCCTACAAAAATTCTGTCTATCCAATGAGAAATGTCATATTTTTCGTGGTGGGGCAATGTTTTCAACGTTTGTAACGTAACAGAGACCCGAAAAAGTCTCACGCTAAAACTTGCAGCTGGTGTGGTCCTTTTAGCGTTATCGTAAGATCTATACTGTTCTTCTGGAGGGCTCTATCTTTTAACGTGGGCTGGGGGGGGGGGGGGGGGGGTTGGCGGTCAGCTGGCGACGTGGGTGTCCGTCCTTTATCGTAGGGCCTTCTAGCTTAACACGGTTCTGCTCTCGGCTTCTGTTCTCGTTTCTCTCCTCGGAACTGCGTCTGTTTCACAGTGGGAAGGTATGACATGCATTTAGGTGTTCTTGTGTTAGTCTGTGGTATTCCATTTGCTCACTCGTTCCTCGTATTACTTTGGTTAATTTAATGTCAGGATTTATTTGGAGCTATGTGACATACTGCCGGATTTGCTATCATGTCAGGGTTTTCATGGAAGGTTTTGGATTTGCCTGACACCTTACAAGGTCACAAAGAAAGCATGCCCAGGTAGCAAATGCCTCTGACGGTTTTCTCTATGAAAAACCTGGGGACGTAAATCTTCTCCTTCGACATTACGCAGAACACATTGACCTTTGGCGAATCTCATTCGTGTTTACTGGATAAACGGGTATTTTCTGCTCTCCAAATACGAACGTTGCGACGATTAACTCTAGCACATGTTTAACGTGTCACTTCAATTCTACATCCCTACCTACATCCATTAAATCTAGGCAGCCATCTGTCCTATTGGCAGAATCGATAAGCAACATCAGACCCTTCACAGACCTGACACAAGACTAGCCGGTATGGAACTAACGCGAAGTGCCTGGAAAACAATTAATCGGATCCGCACAGGGCACGGCGTCTCTACTGAAAACCTCTACCGATGGGGAAGGGCTTCATCTTCTCAGTCTGACTGAGGAAATGAACACCAGACGATCCATCACATTGTAACAAGCTGTAGCAGAGGAGCCTACCATGGGAACTTGGAAGATTTCTTTGAAGTGACAGAGGCAGCCTTTGAATGGATAGACAAATTACATATTAATTAATGTATAGTCTTGTTTTTTAAATTATAAATCATGAAATTAATATATTTTGTAAAATTTTGTAAAACTATGTAATCCACAGTTGCTAGTCGCTGTTCATATGTAATGCCGTACGCTAAATAAATAAACCTACATCTCGATGTAGAAGTCAGATCGTGCAATAATACTTCTCGAACGCGATCAATACGATCTTCGAACACAGGGGTCCGACCAGGACATCCATCTCTGTAAATGATGATCATCTCATCAAACTGTTTGTACCAGGCATAAGTGCAGTGTCTGCTGGTGCACGTGTGTGAAAGTCCCGCTGAAAAGTTATTACAGACTCTCTTTTTAATAACTGAAGGATACACTGTCGTGGTGCAGTTGCCATGTTCTACACTAGCACTCTCTCGCAGCGGCAGCCTGCAACAAAATAATTGTGCCCATGCGTAAAAAACCTTCCAGAGATGCTTCATTAACAGTTTAAGGCTTGAAGCGAGTAACTTGTACTATTTTGTTGTTGTGGAGCCATTGTACAACTGCCTCACGAATTCGTACTGAGAATGTTTCGCACCAGATGTCAGCCGTGTGATTTCTTTTATTTACCACAACATGTTTCGGGACTACGTTATCCAATTATCAAGTGCTATAAAATAAGGAAACAAACCAATACACGGCAATACTACACGTACTGACAACCCCTATAAAAATATTTATATCGTCCTAAAGTATAACATACCTTAAGTTTCTGTGCGTTTAGGCACCATCAGAAGTAAAAACCGAGCAGCAAACATCCATTTTCAAACGTATAACTCTTCCTAGAACGTCTCATGTTGGTCTGTTATACTCTCAAGGCACAGTGGTAAAGTAAAGGCAGCCGCTTTGCCCTACCGAAGCAACAACTATGTCACAGCCCTCAAACGGCGCCACTGTCTATCATAAAATCTATGAGCATTATAATTATGTAAGTATTACGCCTAAGTTGCAAAGTGTGCATCCCTACGGAATGACCGACAACAAATATTAAACCTAACGCCGCTAATTCGAATAAGATCGTGGCTGCTTTCAAGGAGGACATCAATAAAGAGGGGCCCTGAAATGCCCCTTAGACACTTCTATCTTTTCATTTAAAACGCTGACACATTTCTTTCTTAAAGCGCAAAAAATCTCCACTACGTCTAAACTTGACAACAGTCACCCTTTATACTCAAAGTGCGATACCCTCATGCTGTTTGTGCCCCTCATTCTTGAGGTGATTTACCACTACCGATGAGCCATTCCTTTTATTATTATGCTCTTTAAACCTTACTTTGGAACGTCTCCCTGTTTACCCCCTAAGTACTTCATTTCACGATGCAGTTCTCCCCTGTGCCAGTTTTCCAATTCAAAAGCCTCTGTTTCAACTTGTCGTTACCCCTGAATGCAATTTTCACCTCTTTGTTCGAGTTCCGTACCTCAATCGGAAAAACAGAATCCTTATAGGATCGTTTTGTTGTCCGTCCGCGTCTCTGTTCGACTGTTAAAAGCCGTTTTCTCAGAAACGGGTAGACTCATAAAGTTGAAATTTATGCCACATACTAAGGCGTACGGTACTTTGGCAGTTTGAAACATTGAAGCTTCTACATCAATGTAGTCAAACGTTATGGCCATTTATATCACATTTGGATACTCACAAAATCATTGATTAAAATACAGATGGTACTTCCCGTAGACCTAGAATCATGAAATTTGGAAGAAAGGAAAGCTTCACAGTACAGTTAAAGGAAAATACCAGAAAGCCGTAAATTTATGATTACAGTGTATAAAACGAAAAAATATTTCTTCTGTTACCCGACATCAGTAGTTGTCTATTCACGTCGAATGGGTCACAATGCTGAAAGTAAGTCATAAGACAAGGAATGACTTTATTACTCACCCTACGCGTTTTGGAATTTGTCCATCATCAGATATCCAGGAGCGATTACTTCACCTAGATAAGGTGTTTCAAGTTGTATGTGAAATTCGCAGTCTTCGCTCATGGATATCTGATGATGGGTAAATTCCGAATCGCGTCATAGGAGCAATAAAGACATTTCTTGTCTGATGTTTGATCTGCACCATTGCGAAGTAGTCAGCCTGAATGCAAAACTACTGATGATCGTTTTAACTCCACATTTGACGTCAGGTTAAAATAAATATAAAATGAATGTAAAAAGAATATAAATAGAAGTATTCTTTTCGTGTAACGTAACTACGATTTAACAATTTTCGGACTTTTTTCTTTTATTTGTACTGTGTAACACTGCTTTTTGCCAAATTTCATCATCTCAGATCGCCGGGAAGTACCCTATAGGTTTAGATGAATGACTTTGCGAGCATTAAAATACGAAGGTTGTCCAGAAAGAAATGCACCGCATTTTTTTCTTCAACAATTCTTTATTGAACATGAAAGAATGGTGTTTTATCTACACACCCTATTTTTCCACGTAATGTGCCTCATCGTCGCCAAAATGCCTTCCACGAATGACATCCTTTAATAGCGAATGACAACGGCAGCTCGCTGCAACATGTCAGGTGTGACAGCTGTGGATGGTCTCCTCGACCGCTGCAAATCGTGGAGCTCCGCCCAACCGCCTCCTCACGACCTCATCATCCGTGCCCAGCGACTGACTGCACTTCTGTCGACAGTAGATGTTCCATATACTTTGCACAAGTTTCTTTTTCTGCAGTGAGAAATTCAATGACGGCACGTTGCATGTAAGTACATCACCTACAGACGCCATTTTGAAACTATCCTGCAGCTACGCTATCGGTAGGAAGTGACAGAATGTTGGCGGACTCACTTAGGAATCTTCTAACAATACATATGTTTCACATTCATAGCATTGTTTTCGGCCAATAAAAAACCACGCGGTGCATTACTTTCTGGGCAACAGTCGTAGGCGACAACCTTTTGATTGAATTGTCTTAGAAACTTCAATTTTTTACACTGCTGAGGGACCTTAGACCTTGGTATGTGACATAAATTTCAACTTGATACGTCTACTCCTTCCTGAGAAAAAGGGTTTTTAACAGTGGGACAGACAAACGAGCGACAATGCGATCGTATAATGGTTTCGTTGTTACCGACTGAGGCACGGAAACCTAAAAAATCACACATTTAGCAACAGGAGCGTAACATTCTCGGTACCGATTGTGCCGTCTCGTTTGCATGAATTTCTGGAAGTGTAAAATTATTTTCTAGTGAGCCTGTGTAGCTCCACTTCACAGCAGTCACTTCAAGCCAAATCAGTGTGCCACTGAAGCCAAACCAAAATATGCTGCTCTCCCATATATAGGCCCACTTTCATACCAAATAGCAAACTTTTTTATAAAGTAAAATATCACAATCAGCTTTTCCACAAATAATAAATTACAACAAAAAGTAATCCATGATGTCAATACCTCCAAGAGTCCCTACCGTAAATCAGGAATATACAAACTCAAATGCGATACATGCCCAAAATTCTACATTGGAGAGACAGGCAGATGTTTTGAAATTAGATACGAAGAACACATTGATGCTTTAAGATTTGATAACTTGAACAAATCTGTATTTGCAGCCCTTATTGCTGAAGAAAACCATTCAGTGGGAAACATTGAGAACAACTTAAAAATTTTACATCTAGCAAAAAAAGGAGCCACTATGAATATATTAGAAGAAATAGAAATATACACACACAAAAACAGCACTCCAGACTATATCCTTAATGAACAAACAGAGTTAGCTAACACCCCTTTCCTGAAAAATTTCCAAATATTATTTTCCAACTTCCAAAGCAAATAATATTACTACGCCTATCTGCAGATTAAGCAGCAAATTTATATGTTACTAAAATTCTCATGATGCTAAATGTAATTACATACTGTACTATTTTACCTATACAGTACTAAAAAAACTTTATAATTAATGCAACAGTATCAACTGAAAAAATCAATGTCTCTGTACTAGTGCAAAAGGCATTTCAGTTGCATAAGTGAACATATGATCCTTTCCAAACATAGGACATCTTCAAATGTTACGATATATCATAGCATATTTGTTACTCACATGTTTGTAAGCTCTTTGTATTTATCAAAACATGTGGTGCGTGGTAGAAATCTTCTCGGTGACAAATCTAAAGTTTTCAGTGAGAAAAATTTACGTGTGCAACAATAAGAATGCAGTGGGAATGTATTCACATCTGTTGGACGAATGTTATGAAAACAAACACTCCAAACCGACATTTCACGTAAGTCACATGCAACGAAAATCTGTAACGCAACCATCAGTGTATGGTGTGCTTATAATTACATATTATTTATATTTTAGGACAATTAATCTCTAAAAACACACCACATGTCATAAGGAAAGCGTGTAAACCGTCTGAAGATGAATCACAACGATTCGAAACCGGTAACGGTACCCTTTGAATAAAGGAACTGAAAAATTTGTGGCTGGTTGCTGTCCTAACACCATCAACATTTGCCTGTGTAGCTGTTTAGTGGTTCTTACAGGGGAGTGTTATGGGACCATTGCTTTTCACAATATATATAAATGACCTAGCAGATAGTGTCGGAAGTTCCATGTGGCTTTTCGCGGATGATGCTGTAGTATACAGAGAAGTTGCAGCATTAGAAAATTGTAGCGAAATGCAGGAAGATCTGCAGCGGATAGGCACTTGGTGCAGGGAGTGGCAACTGACCCTTAACATAGACAAATATAACGTATTGCGAATACATAGAAAGAAGGATCCTTTATCGTATGATTATATGATAGCGGAACAAACACTGGTAGCAGATACTTCTGTAAAACATCTGGGAGTATGCGTGCGGAACGATTTTAAGTGGAATGATCATATAAAATTGATTGTTGGTAAGGCGGGTACGAGGTTGAGATTCATTGGGAGAGTCCGTAGAAAATGTAGTTCATCAACAAAGGAGGTGGCTTACAAAATACTCGTTCGACCTATACTTCAGTATTGCTCATCAGTGTGGGATCCGTACCAGATCGGGTTGACAGAGGGGAGAGAGAAGATCCAAAGAAGAGCGGCGCGTTTCGTCACAGAGCTATTTGGTAAGAGTGATAGCGTTACGGACATGTTTAGCTGATTCTAGTGGCAGACTCTGCAAGAGAGGCGCTCTGCATCGCGGTGTAGCTTGCTGTCCAGGTTTCGAGAGGGTGCGTTTCTGGATCAGGTATCGAATATATTGCTCCCCCTCCCGAGGAGATCACGAATGTAAAGTCAGAGATATTCGAGTGCGCACGGAGGCTTTCTGGCAGTCGTTCTTCCTGCGAACCATACGCGACTGGACCAGGAAAGGAAGGTAATGACAGTGGCACGTAAAGCGCCCTCTGCCACACACCGTTGGTGGCTTGCAGAGTATAAATGTAGATGTATATGTAATTAGGCTGTCAGGAAAAGTAAATGTGGTAACCTATTGCCTAGTGGCCGCCCTTAGCAAAGTAAGGTTATGCCTCTCGCGTAAGTGGTTTAGGGAAGGAGGCTCTTGTGGGGTTAGGAGGTTTCGCCGCGAGGACGGACGCCGGCAGATTTCGTAGCGGTGTCCGGCTTGGAACCACAGCCGTCCGGTTTCAGGGGTGGCGTTTGGCCGCAGCGCGGTCTGTCGCTCGATATCGCTGTTGCATCTCTCTCCCCGAGTCTGCATGCTCCCGTCAGCCGCACATAGACCTCTCACGCTGCTTTGAGTATTGGCCGCACAGTTTCTATGGCCCGACCGATTAAAATTGCTTGAAACCCGACGTCTGCCACTTGCCGCTACAGTATTGCCACATCGGCTGCCTGCTACTGTTCGGTCACAGGCGACTCCCAAACGAGGCGGATCAGTTCACAAGTACTGTCGGTGTGTAACGTCCGCAGCCCGTGGTCTTGCGGTAGCGTTCTCGCTTCCGGCGCACCGGGTCCCGGGTTCGATTCCCGGCGGAGTCAGGGATTTTCTCTGCCTCGTGATGACTGGGTGTTGTGTGTTCATCATCGTTTCATCCTTATTGACTCGCAAGTCGCCGAAGTGGCGTCAACTAAAAAGGACTTGTAATACGGCGGCCGAACTTCCCCGCTTGGGGCCTCCCGGCCAACAATGCCATACGATCATTTCTTTTCATCTCATGACTTAAATGAAGCAGACGGCGCGTCGTGTGCCCTGAATTTAAACTCCTGTCGTAACCTGACCATAAACTCGTGATGTGCAGTGTATCCGAGAAAACAGTCTGCTGCAAAACTAAAATCACGATCGCTTTATTCTCGGTGTTGAAGGCTAACCTCTACGAGCCGACTGAAGACAAAGATTTTATAATATTATTGTTTGCACAGCCATATTCCGCAGCAAAATTTCTCTCTTAGAAGAAAAAGCAAACTAATTTCTCGCTGTCTTTGGTTACCTGAAACCATCCTCACATTAGCTACCCGGATGCCGCGTTACCAACCGATGGGCAGTCTTGGATGGCACTTGGTTGCAGGTTACAGGCGACACAAGAATATTCAAAACGCAAAAAGACTGACAGGAACAAAAATAAGTGCAGAAAAGTGAGTACAATAGTTAAAATGACGAAGCAAATTATTAGAAATAAAAAAAATTGCATTTAAACGAATTAATTGAATAAAAATGATAAGCAAAATCTTTTGATGAGGTATAGAAAAATAAAATATTTCTCTGCATTTGACTAGATTCGAACCTGCGATCCTCTACACGGCAGGTTAACCGCTATGGCATTAGAGAAGAGCCCGCCGCGGTGGTCTAGGCGCGCAGTCCGGAACCGCGGGACTGCTACGGTCGCAGGTTCGAATCCTGCCTCGGGCATGGATGTGTGTGATGTCCTTAGGTTAGTTAGGTTTAAGTAGTTCTAAGTTCTAGGGGACTGATGACCTCAGATGTTAAGTCCCATAGTGCTCAGAGCTATTTGAACCATTGGAGAGGAAACACTATTGTGTTTACGTCTCTGATACCCTCTACACGATGTCCCAGTGGCAACGATTAATTTACAACCTTCAGAAATTCGACTTCACGCAAGCTTTTCTAGTGTGATTATAATAATTGTATAAATGAAGCTGAAACGCCGGCCGCTGTGGCCGAGCGGTTCTAGGCGTTTCAGTCCGGAACCGCGCTGCTGCTACGGTCGAATCGTGCCACGGGCATAGATGTGTGTCATGTCCTTAGGTTTAAGTAGTTCTAAGTGTAGGGGACTGATGACCTCAGATGTTAAGTCCCATAGAGCTTAGAGCCATTTGAACCATTTGAAGCTGAAACAGGTCTTGTGCTGAAGTATCCAGTAGTGTTTGGTTAGTGCTGTATATAGACATGTGTATGTCGTTAGCATAGGGCCAGACGCAGTAATCGGAAACCAAACACATCGAGAAAGAAACCCGGACTAGGAATTGGAAGTGAACTAATTGTTCTGGTAGTTTCGCAAAGCGGAACGGCTCTGGCTTGAGGTTGAGCACTTTGAATGGAGGAAACCAGCTACAACAAATATCAGCTATCAACTAATTGGACTATAGATTTCATACAAGAAAAGTCTTTATTTGAAAGAGACTATTGCTAAATACAACCAACACAGTACGCATCGCTTATGACATTGTATGAATAGTGTTGCAACAAAATGCAGGCCTTCCAACTCCAGTTTCGTTCTCGGGAAGAGGTAGAAATCACAAAGAGCTAGACCAGGCGAGTCGGGTGCGTGGGTGACAGTTGTCACGTTGTTCCTTGCTAGGAATTCACTCACAATAAGCGAGGTGTGTGACTTTCATGAGGCAGCAACCAGTCTTTCTTCTCCCGTCTATCAGGCCGTTTTCCTCTAATCTTCCACCAACTTCCTCAAATCATCGGGCTAGAACTTCCCTGTAACCGTCCGACCACGTGGAAGGAATTCCTCTATTGGCAATTAAATGAATGTAAATAAATAAGTAAATTAGCTTTGACTTATGTTTCTGCGATCTTGTCGAGCTTCTTGTGTCGCGCAATGGAATCGTGTATTTCAGTGCGAAGATTGCTATTTTTTTCCTTGGTCATAACCGTACAACTATTACTCATCGGCAGGTATGACCCGGGACAAGTAATTTGGATCATCTAGATTGTTTTTCTTTTTTTATCCAGTTCAGTACACACCTGAATCCGATGGTCTTGCACAAAAAACGAGGAACTAACTTCATTGAAATTCGTCTCTTTCCAGTTCATCGGCTAGAAAGTGTTTGAAATATTACGCGGGATATCTAAAGATTGTCTGCTTTCTTTCCTCGTGGACTAGTTCAGGCACTTTCGCGATCGTTTCCACAGTTACGGGCGACGACAATTGTCCCGAGTGTTTGTCACCCACCACAGACTCCCGGCCATCTTGTTGTTGTTGTGGTCTGCAGTCCTGAGACTGGTTTGATGCAGCTCTCCATGCTACTCTATCCTGTGCAAGCTTCTTCATCTCCCAGTACCTACTGCAGCCTACATCCTTCTGAATCTGTTTAGTGTATTCATCTCTTGGTCTCCCTCTACAATTTTTACCCTCCAGTACTAAATTGGTGATCCCTTGATGCCTCAGAATATGACCTACCAACCGATCCCTTCTTCTAGTCAAGTTGTGCTACAAACCCCTCTTCTCTCCAATGCTGTTCAATACCTCCTCATTAGTTATGTGCTCTACCCATCTAATATTGAGCAATCTTCTGTAGCACCACATTTCGAAAGCTTCTATTCTCTTCTTGTCTAAACTATTTATCGTCCACGTTTCGCTTCCATATATGGCTACACTGAATACAAATACTTTCAGAATCGACTTCCTGACACTTAAATCTATACTCGATGTTAATAAATTTCTCTTCTTCGGAAACGCTTTCCTTGCCGTTACCAGTCTACATTTTATATCCTCTCTACTCCGTCCATTATGAGTTATTTTGCTCCGCAAATAGCAAAACTCATTTACTACTTTAAGCGTCTCATTTCCTAATCTAATTCCCACAGCATCACCCGATTTAATTCGGCTACATTCCATTATCCTCGTTTTGCTTTTGTTAATGTTCATCTCATATCCTCCTTTCAGGACACTATCCATTCCGTTCAGCTCCTCTTCCAGGTCCTTTGCTGTCTCTGACAGAATTACAATGTCATCGGCGAACCTCAAAGCTTTTATTTCTTCTCCATGGATTTTAGTTCATACTCCGAATTTTTCTTTTGTTTCCTTTACTGCTTGCTCAATATACAGACTGAATAACATATACAGATTCAATAACACCTTAAAATCTCTGAAACCACTCAAATGTACCTGCTTGCTCTCCAAAAGCCTCCCAGAGCGTACGGTGGGATTCAGCAACAGTTTTTCAGAACTTCAGACAAAATTTAATGCAGAACCTTTGTTCCTTTATGTCACCCATTTCGAAATGTGCAGGCGCTGTAGAACACGGCGTAAAGAAATAGGTAAAAAAAAGATTCACACACGGAAGTCACATGCCGGATTGACAGTTGGAAATCACAACTAGAGACGCCTAGCGACGCAGGTCGGTGCTGCCGATTGTTTTAGCACAATGCCCAAATTTTCAGCAAGTTCGGGTAGCTCCTCGTATTCAAATAAAAAGAGATACATTATAGGCTGATAGGAAAATTGATGAACGGGGACATCTTACATTTGTAGAACAATATATAAGGGGATGGAGAAAAATCTGGAAACACTGCTACAAATGCACACTTGAACATAAATGCGGATGATAGCGAACCTTGCAAGTCGCGCTGTTGTATTTGACCACCAACGGCAGCTGTGCGGTATCCCCAATGCGTCGCAAATGTCAATCGTGGACAGAACAGTGTTCTGTGTAATTGTGACTGCAGTGTGGCGGCAATAAGTGAATTTCTAGCTCGGCAAATTTTTGGTGCTCGTACGTGGCGTCCTTCCATAACCGAGGGAGTCGAAGAGTTTCAGAATGGTGGTGGTAGGTTCTTATGGGACCAAACTGCTGAGGTCATCGGTCCCTAGACTTACATACTACTTAGTCTAAGTTAAACTGAATTACGCTAAGGGCAAGACACAAACCCATGTCCGAGGGAGGAGGACTCGAACCTCCGACGTAGGGGGGTGGGGGGGGGGGGGGGGGGGGAGCCGCGAGAACCGTGACAAGACTGGCTCAACCGCGCGGCTACCCCGCACGGCGAAGAGTTTACACTTTCAAGAGCACCGCATCGGGGATTTGTACCGTATATAGGAAAAGCGGGAAAATACCATCCGCTAATTCGCAACGCCAACGAAAGTGTGTTTGACTGATCGTAACGGACGGTCACTGAAAATGATTGCGACGACAAATTCGATATCTTGCTCCATTTCCGAGTTAATAAGCTTTAAAGTCATCCAATCAGGTCGTCGTGCGTGCAGATTCAAGCAGCCTGCCAGAGGCGGTGTCGCCAAACAGGTGGATGTCGGAAGGTGCGAAATCCAGGCTGTTGAGTGGAGGAGGAATGGCTTTGAGCACTATGGGACTTAGCATCTGAGGTTATCAGTCCCCTAGAACTTAGAAGTACTGAAACCCAACTAACCTAAAGACACCACACACATCCGTGCCCGAGGAAGGATTCGAACCTGCCACCGTAGCGGTCACGCGGTTCCAGACTGAAGCGCCTAGAACCGCTCGGCCACACCGGCCGGCGGAGGAGGAAGAACAGTCCAATGTTGTGATGATGGCAGACGCCTCGCACAACGACTCGCTGTGCTTTTGTTCAAAATGTTCAAATGTGTGTGAAATCTTATGGGACTTAATTGCTAATGTCATCAGTCCCTAAGCTTACACACTACATAACCTAAATTATCCCAAGGTCAAACAAAGACACACACACACACACACACACACACACACACACACACACACACACACACATATGCCCGAGGGAGGACTCAAACCTCCGCCGGGACCAGCCGCACAGTCCATGACTGCAGCGCCATTAGACCGCTCGGCTAATTCCGCGCGGCCTGCTTTTGTTCACTGTCAGTTTTTGTTTTTTTCTAGACATTCTGCAAGCGCCTGTGAACATATGCGATGCTCTGATTTACTGCCAAAAGAACGTCAATGACAGCTCTTTGTCTGGAACGCACCTCCATCGCAGACGCCATCATGAAGGCTACGTTTAGCGTCGAGACCCATCGATACTTTATGGAACTAAAGGGCTGAAGACGGAATATTCCACAATGTCCCGCGACAAATTCAGCATTTTTTTCAACGGAATTTGGCTGAGAAAGAAAAATGTGTTCCGTTACTTACCGAACGCCTCTCGCACATCGAACAGTTCCGTCTGGAAGAAGGAAATTACCTGTTCTGTGAGTTAACGGATTTGGAAATTGGAGACACTTCTACCTAAAAGAAATGCCAAGTACGAGAAGCACTTTTTGAAGTATCCGCAGAATTTTGTTATAAGTGATAGACGCAGTAAATGTTCAAACGTGTGTGAATCCCTAAGGGACCAAACTGCTGAGGTCATCAGTTCCTAGGCTTACACACTACTTAAACTAACAACAAGGGGGAGGACTCGAACCTCCGGCGGGAGGGTCCGCGCAATCCGTGACGTGGCGCCTCTAATCGCGCAGCCACTCCGCGCGACTGACGCAGTAAGATGACGCCTGTGTCTAATAGGAAAAGTGTGTCAGTCACATTCGTATTTGCATTTCTGTCTACCGCAGTGGAAGGAAAAAGCTAACTCGCAAATTCAAGTTCAGTAAATACCTCCATAAATAAAATAACTTCACATGTCTTTCTGTACTCTTATCCATCGATGACGAACGAATTTTCCTTACGGACTCATTTTCACTAACTAAGTAAGAATTCGGTTTTGGAGCACGGCGGAGAACAAGCAGGACACGTTGAGTGAGCCTGCAGCGGAGCGAACACCTCACTGGAGTTAGCTCACAGCAATTGATTTCCCTTCCTACTCTGCCGGGTAAACAGGTGGATTCCGAGGGTACTGGCGCACAGAGAGACCCGCTGTTATCTCCAAGCAGTTGAATACAGCAAAGCGTAGTAGAGAGTGGAAACGCTCTTACGAAAAGGAGTGTCGTCTCAATAAAATCCACTCTCAATAAGTATTGACAAAATGATGTCTTTAATGTTGCTTTAAATGTTTTTCCAGTGCAATGGTTACACCGACTTTCTCTTTTTTTTTACCTTTAAGCTGCTGTACCTACAAACATTTGGCAACTGCATATTCGGTCGGCTGTTTTCCCCTTATGATAATCACAATTTATTTTCATGTCATCTATAAATGTTTCCTGACTCTTGCGTTGTTTCTAGTGCGTAATTTCGAGTTTTTTTTCTGTCCAGCTTTTCCTGTCTAGTGCTCACATTTACGTAACTACTACACCCAGCATCTTCTGCAATATAGTTGGCATATTATACTCCTACTTTGCCACTATTATTTTTTACTTCTGTTGCTCCTTCCAGCATCAGACCATGACGCCGTAGTGTATGTCCCACTAAGCTGTTCCTTCTTTTAATTAGGACTTCCATAGGCTTCTTTTCTCATTTTGATCATTTTAGTACGTCTTCATCTAGAACTTCATCCGTCCACTGAATTTTTTAACATTCTTCGAAGCTTCCCCTTTTAAATTCTTCCACATTTTACTTCCGTGCAACACTGTTCTCTACATTTAAACTTTTAGGAATCTTCTCCTCTGCTCCATATCAATATCTGATACCAGTGATACCAGTAGAAAGCTCTGTCACTCAAGGAATATTTCTTCACCTGTGCCAGTCTATTGTCGGTATCTTCCTTGCTTCGGCCACCCTGTCTAATCTTGCAAGCAAGTTCCATCCCTGCTGTGTCCTTCCCAAGTTTAATCTTCAGCAACTCGTTATTCTCTTTCTACTTATCAATGTCTTTTTTACTTTATCAGTGAGCCATATTCCATAATAGGCATCTTGTTCATTCTTCAGAGTCATGTTAGTGCTCTTTACATCTGGCCAGAGGAAGTATGTCGTCTGCGAAACTCGGGTCTTGTTTTCCATTCCTTTGAGCTTTTATTCCTCTTTCGAAAAGATGTCATTCTTGATAATGCATCTTCGATGTACGTGTTGATAATCAGTAATGATAAGCTACTACTATACAGGATGTGTTTGAGAGCACTAGTAAATATTTTAGAGCGTGGTAGTGCAGAATAATTCAAATAAAACACTCCAAATATAATTCTTCTGTTTGTATTGGCTACAGAGTTACAGATAGTTACCGAGTTTTCACTTGACTTGTTGGTACTCCATGTGCTATGGGATTATTTATCGACTGTCATTTTTTTAAGTTCGTGTTGTTAAGTTGTGCTCGAGTTCACATAACTGAATTTCATCTACATCTACATGATTACTCTGCAATCCACAATTAACTGCTTGGCAGAGGTTTCATCAATCCAACTCCGAGCTATTTCTCTACTGTCGAACAGGGCCCTGGGAAAAACTAACACTTAAATCTCTCCGTGCGAACTCTGATTTCTCTTATTTTCTCTCTGTGTACATAGACGACAATGAAACATTCTCTAAGAAAAAAAAACAAGAGCTTCTTACAAAGAATACAGTGAACAACACTGAACAGCCAGAATATTGTGACCACCGACCTACTATCGTTATAAACCCGTGCAGACGATAGCAACGTCACCTGGCGAGAAATGACTGCTAGTCAAAACATATGCACGGTGCATGTAGTATGAGTGAGCGTGCTGTCCAGGCTTTCTGAGTTTGATCGAAGGCAGACTGTAATGGCGCGGAGGTTCGACACGACTATTTCGGAAACTGCACGGTTTGTCGGGTGTTCGAGGAGTGTTGTGATGAATGTCATGTGTCGAAACCAACCAGACGTCGTGCGGTTGGCCGGCCACTCTCGTTACAGATATCGGACGTAATAGGCTGTGAAACGCCCCCTTTGAAAAATTATACACGACTGGTCTATATGAAACGTCCCCTTAGAACAATTTACACACGACTGTGCTTAAGCTGACACACAATATTTTTAGCGCAACGCAATCTGTCTTTGAAAAATCCCTACAAAAGAATGGCCCTGACTAACATTAACCTATACCTTTCACAAATCACTTACCTCACAAAAATCTTCGTTACTCGAACTACTGCAATACAGCGAGCGCCACTACTGCCAGCTAAATAAAAGATTCAAACTATTGAAGGCACTAACTACTGATAGGTATAGTTAGCAAATGAAAGATTTTAATACAGAACAGACAATGAATTTACCTTAATAGTCATAATACATATGATAGTTCATGACATCCAGTCTTACAAATTACAAAACTCCGCCGTCTCTCTCCCCACGTCCACCACTGCTGGCGGCTCACCTCCAACTGCGCAACGCTACGCGCTGTTAGCATCCAGCTGCCGCAGCTCAACACTACAATGGCAGACAACAATCCAAACTAAACACAGACTGCGCACAGCACAGCCAGTGATTTTCGTACACAGCGCTACGTGGCGGCGGCGTTACCAATAAAAAAATCCTAAACAGCCTACTTACAGCTGGACATACTAGTAAAACAGGACAGGTGGCGATCTATGGCGGAACTAACACCAGACTTTAATGCTGGGCAGAGTACAAGTGTGTCTGAACACATAGTGGACCGAACACTCCGAACCATGGGACTCTGCAGCCGACGACCCATTCATGTGCCAGTGTTAACACCACGACATCGGCAACTAAGACTGAAATGGGCACGTAACCACCGGTACTGGACGTTGGCGCAGTGTCAGAGCGTTGCATGGTCTGATGGAAAATGGAAATGAGCGTTTGGCGTCATTAACCGGGAGGCCCCTTTCGGGGCAGGTCCGGTCGCCTTGGTGCAGCTCTTATTACATTCGGCGCCACATTGGGCGACCTGCGCGCCGGATGGGGATGAAATGATGATGAAGACAGCACAACACCCAGTTCCTAAGCGGAGAAAATCACCCGACCAAGCCGGTGTCGAACACGAGCCCGTAAGACGGCAATCCGTCACGCTGACTGCTCGGCTATCGGGGCAGACGCGTGGTCTGATAAATTCCGATAGCTTCTTCATCATGTCGATGGGAGGGCGCGAATCCGTCGTCTTCCAGGGGAACAGATCCTTGATACCTGCATTGCGGGACGGAGCCAAGCTGCGGCGGCTCCATTATGCTCTGAGAAACATTCACGTGGGCATCCATGGGTCTTGGAGACACTTCGTGAGGATCATGTTTGCTTACAGCAGTGCCATTTTTCAGCAAGATAATGATCCGTGTCACAAGACCAGGAGTGTGATGGAGTGGTTCGAGGAACAAAGAGGGGGGTTGCAATTCATGTGCTGGCTCCCGGCTCGCCAGATGTGAACTCAATCGAACATATCTGGAATGTGACTGAACGTGGCCTCAGAGGTCATCGCCCCCCCCCCCCCTCACTGGAATTTACGGAAATTAGGTGACTTGTGTGTGTGTGTGTGTGTGTGTGTGTGTGTGTGTGTGCGTTTGCAGATGTGGTTCCAACTCTTCTCCAGCGACCTACCAAGATTTCATTGCTACTTACCACGAAGCGTCGCCGCTGTTTTCCGTGCCAAAAGTGAACATAATGCTCTGGATTATCAGTGTATTTTCAGATTGCACCGAAGGAGTATCGTACACTTCTTGCAGACACTTCATGAGGATCGTGTTAACCGACGGCAGTGGCATTTTTCAGCAAGATAATGAGCCATGTCACAAGGCCAGGAGTGTGATGGAGTGGTTTGAAGAACAAGAGTTTTCACTCACGTTTTCGCCAAACTGCGTGAACGGATGCAGTCTCCTGCAGTCAAATTTCATCTGAACGGACGAATGAACAGCTTGTGGCTGTAAAGAAACGTAGTCCTTCAACAAGTACACGCAGAGTTGGTATAAATATCGACGTCCCACCTACAAGAATATGGTAAACATTACGATTGGACGGCCTTTGTCTTTCTCATTTACAGTGGAATCAACACTTTTCGAGAAGGACATGGGCTTAGTCAGAATTTTGTCGTTGGCTTATTGAAAATCGCTGATTAATCTCATTGATAACGTTTACTGACGAAATCACTGTCACTTATGACGGACTCAGTAACAGTCTTAACTCACTTCTGCTGTCCGATAAAACCCACATGTCTTAGTGGAGACACATTTTCAAACACCCTGCTCTCTGAATGTGTCGTGTCGTATTATAGACAATCTGTTGATTGGAGATGATACCACATCGTTTTCCAGGGCCCCGTCATCTGTACTTTCTTGAACACGAGCTTCCAGCACTAATGTAAGTGGTTCCTTTGTCTACAGAGACGGGTTTGCTCTTCCAGCTTGACGGGGCCCTTGCGAGTTTTAGTCGTCAGGTGACAAATCGTTTAAGCATAACATTCCCTGGAAGATGGATCGGCAGAAATGGTCTCGTTTCTTGGCCACCAAGGTTCCCGGATCTTACCTCTTCAGATTCTTGCCTGTAGCGAGTTATGATCTTGTTTTTTGGCCACCGAGGTTCTCGGACCTTACCTCCTTAGATTCTTGCCTTTGGTGATGGCTGGATGACAGAGTCTGTAAAGGGAATTTGAACACAAAGGACGAATTTATCGTTCGCCTTGTGAACAGTGCTAAACTCATAAAGGAACGCCAAGATGGCCTCAAAAGAGCTACGTGTGGTGGTGTTTGAATTTTGAAGTGGATTGTAGTCGGAGCTGGAATTTATGAAAACTAACGTTGAACTTAATCATTTACTTGTGCGTAACGCCTTCTGCTGGTATATGTTTGGGTTACTTTCGGACAGCTGTATCTCTGTAACTAGTAGCAACTGGTCATGAATGGAATGTTTCACATGTGTTGGTCTATATTACCATCTCCTAAAATATTTGCTTTTTCCCCTGAAACACGCTGTACATTACCTGTTAATGTTGCCAAAGTATAGGAGTTCTTGATAATAAAGGGGCGATCGGAAGGTTTCCGTTTCAGGACTTGCTGCACTGTATATCTAACGTAGCGTCACTCCGATGCGGGTGTACAGGGTGGTCCATTGATGGTGACCGGGCCAAATAGCTCACGAAATAAGCGTCAAAAGAAAAAACTACAAAGAACGAAACTTGTCTAGCTTCAAGGGGGAAATCAGATGGCGCTATGGTTGGCGCGCTAGATGGCGCTGTCATGTGTAAAACGGATATCAACTGCGTTTTTTAAAAATAGGAACCCCCATTTTTATTACATATTCGTGTAGTACGTAAAGAAATATGAATGTTTTAGTTGGCCCACCTTTTTCGCTTCGTGATAGATACCGCTGTAATAGTCACAAACATATCCCTCACAATTTTAGACGAACAGTTCATAACAGGTAGGTTTTTTAAATTATATACAGAACGTAGGTACGTTTGAACATTTTATTTCGGTTGTTCCACGTGTAACGACATGCCTCTCAACAGCGAGTAGTTCGCCTTCCGTAATGTTCGCACATGCATTGGCGCCGGCCGCTGTGGCCGTGCGGTTCTGGCGCTGCAGTCCAGAACCGCGGGTTCGAATCCTGCCTCGGGCATGGATGTTTGTGATGTCCTTAGGTTAGTTAGGTTTAAGTAGTTCTAAGTTCTAGGGGATTTATGACCTAAGATGTTGAGTCCCATAGTGCTTAGAGCCATTTGAACCATTTGAACCATTTTTTGCATTGGCAATGCGCTGACGCATGTTGTCAGGCGTTGTCGGTGGATTACGATAACAAATATCCTTCAACCTTCCCCACAGAGAGAAATCCGGGGACGTCAGATCCGGTGAACGTGCGAGCCATGGTATGGTGTTTCGAACACCAATCCACCTGTCATGAAATATGTTAATCAATACCGCTTTAACCGCACGCGAGCTATGTGCTGGACATCCATCATGTTGGAAGTACTTCGCCATTCTGTCATGCAGTGAAACACCTTGTAGTAACATCGGTAGAACATTACATAGGAAATCAGTATACATTGCACCATTTAGATTGCCACTGATAAAATGAGAGCCAATTATCCTTCCTCCCATAATGCCGCACCAAACGTTAACCCGCCAGGATCCTTGATGTTCCACTTGTCGCGGCCATCGTGGATTTTTCCGTTGCCCAATAGTGCATATTATGCCGGTTTAGGTTACCGCTATTGGTGAAAAAAAAATCTGTCATTACGTAATTTCTCTTGTGCCCAGTGGCAGAACTGTATACGACGTTCAAAGTCGTCACCATGAAATTTCTGGTGCATAGAAATATGGTACGGGTGCAATCGATGTTGATGTAGCATTCTCAACACCGACGTTTTTGAGATTCCCGATTTTCGCGCAATTTGTCTGCTACTGATGTGCGACAGCAGCTAAAACACCTACTTGTACGTCATCATTTGTTGCAGATCGTGGTTGACGTTTCACATGTGGCTGAACACTTCCTGTTTTCTTAAATAACGTAACTATCCGGTGAACGGTTGGGATACTTGGATGATGTCGTCCAGAACACCGAGCAACATACATAGCACACACCTGTTGGACATTTTGATCACAATAGCCATACATCAACACGATACAGACCTTTTCCGCAATTGGTAAACGGTCCATTTTAATACGGGTAATATATCACGAAGCATATACCGCCCGCACTGGCGGAATATCACGTGATACCACGTAAGTATACGTTTGTGACTATTACAGCGCCATCTACGACAAAGGGAAAAAAGTGGTCCAACTAAAACATTCATATTTCTTTACGTACTACACGAATATGTAAAAAAAATGGGGGTTCCTTTTTTTTAAAAAAAAAAAAGCTGTTGATATTCGTTTGACCTATGGCAGCTCCATCTAGTGGGCCAAACATAGCGCCATCTGGTTTCCCCCTTCAAGCTAGACGAGTTTCGTTCTTTGAAGTTTTTTCGTTTGATACTTATTCCGTGATACATTTGGCCTGGTCACTATCAACATGAATGCAAGAAATTAGTTTGGCACTCCTGTCTTTCCGACGTGCGTATGGTAAATGCGGAAGCTTGGATGTGGCTCATATCTGTCGAAAAGCAGCTGCTGGTCGCGATTCGACACAAGACGGCAGTCGATCAGGAAGGCCGGTCACCTCCGGGACGCCAACTCAACTGGGATACACTCGAACACCCAGCCTATAGTTCTGATCCCTCCCCGTGCGATATCGCGTCTTCGGTCCCTTAGGAAAGGGGGTCGACGATTCCATTTGGACGATGATGTGCAGCAGGTTTGGTAAACCGGTGTTACACCAAAGTGGTGGTTTCAACCTGGTGCGGCGGTGCAATGATCTCTCATTACTCACAGCGATTTTTCCTTTTTTGGCATACAGATTCTGGATTTTGCGGCCTTCCAGCGGAAACGTACTGACCTGACCGCCCCTTATACAGAATTATAGCTAAGTTGTTGCCACAACAACGGTCGTGCTGACTGCCAATTAATGTCTTGCTTAATTTTGTTTGACTGCAACCTAGCACCTAACATCTACATTTATGCCTAGTTGCACGTATAGCAAACCACTGTATAGTGCGCAGCAGTGTTTGCTCTCCACGGCTCCACTACTATCACAGTCAAGTTCCGCTCACGAAGGAGCGTGAGGTAGTCACTGTTGATATCGCAGCGGACGTGCTGTAATTACATTGTGTTATCTCGTTTTCACGGCACCTATGTGACCGATATGAAGACCGGCTGGCCAGTGTTTTTAGATTCCCTAAGGCTAAGCGCAAATTGAAGCGCTTATAACACGTGTGACGTGACACGATTATACCGCGCACACGTTCCAGACTGCTTGCCAAACTGACAATGCGTGATTCGTTAATAAATGAGTTATCATTGTTAGACTTGAGTTTCGAATTAAATTCGGATACTAATGCTGAAGACGAAGTTTTGCATTATTCATTAATGAATAGAAAAAGGAAAAGATGTGCTTAGTTTCAAACAACGACTAAGATGAGTGATGCTAATTTTACAAATTACTTCAGAACGACCAGAAAGCAGTTTTTCTGAAGTACATGGATTCATACAGCACGCCATTGACTTGAATGGATGTAATGCACAGGAGCTGATTGCAACTAAACAAAACCTGGAAGTATTTTTGATATAGCAGACTCGCTATGGCAAAAAAGGCATTTCTGGCCAAGAGAAGTCTACTAACATCAAATACCGTCCTTAATTTGAGGAAGAAATTTCTGAGGATGTACGTCTGGAGTACAGCATTGTATGGTAGTGAAACATGGACTGTGGGAAAACCGGAACAGAAGAGAATCGAAGGATTTGAGATGTGGTGCTCTAGACGAATGTTGAAAATTAGGTGGACTGATAAAGTAAGGAATGAGAAGGTTCTACGCAGAATCGGAGAGGAAAGGAATATGTGGAAAACACTGATAAGGAGAAGGGGCAGGATGATAGGAAATCTGCTAAGACATGAGGGAATGACTTCCATAGTACTAGAGGGAGCTGTAGAGGGCAAAAACTGTAAAGGAAGACAGAGATTGGAATACGTCAAGCAAATAATTGAGGACGTAGGTTGCAAGTGCTACTCTGAGATGAAGAGGTGGCGGGCCGCATCACACCAGTCAGTAGACTGACGACCAAAAAAAAAGGTGATGAACACTGACGTTCATTTTCTTTATTTAAGGAACTATGAAAAGTTGCACCCACGTACTAGGTTTATTATTTTTTGCCCCCCGACGCATAACGTAATATAAACCTCCCTGCGTTCCCTCACTATATTTAACTTTTCTTCTACCATTGTGAAATGTGATATATGGTCCACTGTACAACACGATCGTCTGTGTAGTGTCAGTAGCGGAGAATGATGAGCGCTACAGGAAAGCAGAAGCTAGTCAGGTGTGCCTTGTGAGGAGAAGAGTTCACGCCGTTCAGAAAACATTGTCATGAATGTAGATCTGCCTTTGTCAGAAATATATTTTAACAAATCAAATATATCAAATCACAACACTCTTTCAAATCGTTGAAATCACTATGCGACTTAACTACTGAGGTCATCAGTCGCCTAGAACTTAGAAACAATTAAACCTAACTAACCTAAGGACATCCATCACACACATCTATGCCCGAGGCAGGACTCGATCCTGCGACCGTAGCGGTCGCCCGGTTCCAGACTGTAGGACCTAGAACTGCATGCCACTGTGGCAGGCAACAGCACTCTTTCAGGATACTCTTACTTACGGAATAATACCGACCACTTCTTCATTTGTGTAGCCCTTTGTACAATTAGTTTAATAATGCTCATACTGTGTATGCAACCACTGAAACGCTTTTTCTCGACACGAAGAGCCAATTAAAACATTGTCATTCGTGGGTGTTTCTCGAGTATTTCTGGTTAAATGTGATGTCCACGTGCATGTAGTATAATGTCTCTCATTACATCCATATCCAAGTAATCCAGTGAATCTTATAGACTTCATATCTTGGACGCTTTTTACCAGGAGCACAAGGGGGTCACTCGTGTGGAAATTACCCCTTTTCGAATTTTTGTAGCCAGCATAATACGCAGCACGTAGATAACTCTGTTTTACTTTCCTGCCTGCTTATTGATCAAATCAAATGGTTCAAATGGCTCTGAGCACTATGGGACTTAATTTCTGAGACCATCAGTGCCCTACAACTTTGAACTACTTAAACCTAACTAACCTAAGGACATCACACACAGCCATGTCCGAGGCAGGATTCGAACCTGCGACCGTAGCGGTCGCGCGGTTCCAGACAGTAGCGCCTAGAACCGCTCGGCCACTCCGGCCGGCGCTTGTTGATCACATGATTTTGTAATATTCCTTACTTCCTTATTCACTACCCTCACTATGAATCGTCTGTCACTTCTCGCGATCTGAAGGCATTGTTTAGGCAGAAGATATAATCCTAGTGGCTAATGGTTCACAAAGCAAAAGAACGGTGCAGATAGAAATAACTGAAAAATATAATCGCGTCGTTTCTCAACTTGTGCGGCTCCATTTCAGCTTGTGAAGCTACAAAAATGTGCGCTGTCCTGCACCGCGCTAGGCGCGTTTCAATTTGCTCCCAGCGTAATTAACTCTTTATATCCGAAACAAAAGACACCACGCACTCATGCAATTGATATGCCTAGCTGGGCAGTGGACCCACCTGCTTCAGCACGAATACGCCTGACTTCCTGTGGGAATCTCAGAGTACCGAACAGTGAGCACAATGGACAGGAACTGCGGATAAGTGGCGCTCGGTTGGAATATGGATTGGCCGTGAGCCGTGCCAAGATCGTCCGCGCAGCTGGGATATCTCTGTGTGCCGGATGGCGCAGTGGTTGGCGCACCTGCCCCCGAAGCAGCGTTTCAGCCGCGCTAGCGAGCTGACGTTGTTCACCGCTGCACTGCACTTCCGTGTTTACATCGCTGTACTTGACCTTCGCTGAGTGCTGTCCGTCCGTGTTCGTTCCTATTCCTTGTGATCTGATCGCTCCTTCTGGTCGTACTGCTGCTAACTGGAATTTCTGTTATTTAATTGATCTCGATTCTGAAACTTTCCATACCTGGCAACTGGATCAGGAAAAATATTTTTTGTCAAGTTACTCAGTGCTGCGAAAAACGCAGTTTATATCCGTTTGATCTACGGCAGTGCCATCTACTGGGCCAACCATAGCGCCATCTGGTTTCGCCCTTCAAGCTAGACAAGTTTCGTTCTTTGTAGTTTTTTCGTTTGATGCTTATTTCACGAGATATTTGGCCCGGTCTCTGTCTATGGACCGCCCTGCATAAGCATCAACATGAAGGCAAGAAGTTAGTGTGGCACTCCTGTCTTTCCGACGTGCGTGTGGTAAATGCGGAAGCTTGGATGTGGCGACGTTATTACCAAATGCGTCCAAACAGGTCCACCGTGCTGTTATTCTTTACTTGACTGCCGAAGGTCGAACGCAGGTAGACACCCATCGGAGAGTGAAGAATGCGTGTGGGGCAGCATGTCTGTCGAGAACCACCGTTGTACAATGGTGCATCAGGTTCCCTGCTGGTCGCGATTCGACACGAGACGGCAGTCGATCAGGAAGGCCGGTCTCTTCCGGTACGCCAACTCAACTGGGATGCACTCGAGCACCCGGCCTATAGTTCTGAGCCCTCCCCGTGCGATATCACGTCTTCGGTCCCTTACGAAACGCCTTAAGGGCTGACGATTTCATTCGGACGAGAATGTGCAGCAGGTTTGGAGAAATGGTTTCATACCAAAGAGGTGTTTTCAACCTGGTGCTTAGGTGCAATGATCGTCTCATTACTCACAGCGATTTTTCTTGTTTGGCATACAGATTCTGGATTTTACGGCCTTCGAACGGAAACGTTTATAAAGCGTTACGAAAATTGGGCTAACAAGTAGATTTTGTGTATAGAAATGGTTATAAAAGTTAGGTTTCCATATATATAGCGGACATTCATTACAAAACCGTTCGAGTCTTGAATCTTACCATTGAAATTAAAAGTGATAAGATTAAGGAAGCTCTTTCAAACTACGGGGACGGTAAATCAATTGCAAATGAAAGATGGTAGCCTCGCTTCAAATGGCTCTGAGCACTATGGGACTTAACATTTGTGGTCATCAGTGCCCTAGAACTTAGAACTACTTAAACCTAACTAACCTAAGGACATCACACACATCCATGCCCGAGGCAGGATTCGAACCTGCGACCGCAGCGGTCGCGCGGTTCCGGACTGTAGCGCCTAGAACCGCTCGGCCACCGCGGCCGGCTACAGGTGAGCAATCTACATGTCATATATGTAACGAAACCGGCCACTTCAGACAGGAATGTCCGCGGTGAACTGTTGTTCTTAAAAGTAATTTGATACAACGTCAAAAACTTACCTTAAATGATCTGTTAGCAAAGAATAGCCCGGATCAACTGGTTACGGATGTTAACGCAGCGGGCCAAGCTGATATCCCCCTCCACGATAACTGTCAATTTCCCCCGTTCACAACGAAGGGAAACCCTGTTACCACTACACGTGAAACTGAAATGCAACCGAGAAAACGACCTCTGGAGACAACTGATAGTTGTTCAGATGACAAGTTGTCCTGTACAACTCCCTCAGTTCGCAAGCAAAAATAGTGCGATGAAGAGGCAGAGGAACCGGAAGGCAGAATGCGAATGGAAAATAATGAACATAAAGATAATAAACGTACGGTACCAGAAAATGAAGGGGGTGTCGTCAGTATTATTTTGCAAGAAACAACAGGTGAAGTAGCTGACTGCAAAGATCAGCAGCTATATGTTAGTAAACAAATTCAGGGAGAAAACTGCCGTCTCCATTTGTTTTCCTCGATCAGGAAGTAAGTGATATTAACAAATAACAAGGAAGTGGTGGCCAAACTGAAATCACGGTCAAAACCTCAGGGCAGGCGCCGACAACAGAAATTGCGCAAACGTCTGCTGCTCCTCCAGATGAGCCGCGAAGTAAAATTAAAACGCAACCAAATGAGAATATAGCTCGTAACCAAAGGAAGGGAAAATCCGGAAAGGGCGACTCAAGCCCAAAGAATGTTCGGTCCGAAACGGTCCTACACGAATCACGGGAGGAAAAATCAGAAAGTTTACAAGGAAATCAATCTGTTAGCGGTACAAAAGAAAACTTAAGAAGTAGAAAAAACGGGACTGTAACTAATAAACTGACTCAAGTATTATTCCATGTTCAGCCTGAACCCTGAACCACAGGAAACTAAATTAGTTAATCAAAAAAACTACATAGTGACAGCGTATTGAAGCAGCCTTATTCTCTCACTACTATAAACATAAATAAAATAACGTCTTGTTTGCAATTATAGGCGCTTTAGGAATTTTTGTACGAATCCGCAACTGATATTGCCCTGTTACAAGAAGTTCTAATGTCGGTTTTAGTGATTCCCGGTTATGTAAGTTGCATAAATGTGTCTAAAGAAAAAAGTGTTTGTACAGCTGTTTTAGTGAGGGAAGGGATTCTAGTAAGTGAGGTGGAACGACTGGAATCCGGAAGTGGAATATCTATGATGTGACAATCATCAACTTGTACGCCCCTTCAGGAAGTTCTCACCGAGATGACAGGGCACGTTTCTTCAAAGTTGAACTGATATACTATACTTGTTAACGAAAAATCCAAGACAGTTATTACTTGGAGGTGATTTTAGCTGTGTTTTAAATCGAAAAGATCAATTACCTAATTTTAATTTCACAAGTGAACTAAAACAACTAGTTACTGGTTTAGAATTAAAGGATGCATGGGAAATCAAATACCCCTCCATTGTTGAGTTCACTTATGCCACGGCAACATCTCGTAGCAGGATTGATAGATTATATATTTCTAAAAATCTTGAAACTTCCGTGACAAAAGTAGAAACCATGCCTACGTACTTTTCAAACCATTCAAGCGTCTTAGATTCCATAAATCTAACAAGACAGCCAGTTCGCCGATTCAAGAATCAGTGGAATTTGAACATTTCCTTGTTAGTAAATCATGATTTGGAAGACCTGATTAAAGAAGCATGGGCAATATGCCTGCGTCCTCACAGTAGATATGCCACTGCTATCGACTGGTGGGTTAAAATGGCGAAGCCAAAGTTGAGGAAGCTTCTTATTCAATACAGTGCCCAGAGCGCAAGAGAAATGAAATGCACTGTAGAATATTATTATTCCCTTTTCAGAGATCTATTCGGTCAGGTCTCAGCAGGTTCCTCACTTCGGATAGCCAAAGCCAAGTTACTTAATATTAATATAAATCAAATGGAACGGTTGAAAATAAAACCGAAGACGAAACATTCTGTAAATCAAAGTAGAGACGCTCCTTGAAAGAATTCCTTGACATCCTTGCCCCACAGCTGACAGAAGATGACAACGAAAATTTTATCGAGGTAGATAGTGAAGAGGACGTGTATGAGACTCAGTGCGTCTCACCACCAGAAAAATCCCCAGGACCGGATGGTCTGCCAGCAGAGTTTTACGTCCGTTACTGGCCAATAGTGGGTGCGAAAATCGCGGACATTGTAAATGAGGTTATTCAGGGTAAAATGATTCCGGCTGAGTTTAAGGAGAGTGAACTTGTTCTTGTGCCAAAAAATAATGCAGACAAAGATAATTTTCGTACAATTTCACTGCTGAATTCTGATTATAAATTAATAGCTAGAACAGTAAACAAGAGAAATTCATGTCTTACAGATAACATTATTAGTAAACATCAGAACTGCACGTAAGGCAGAACCATTTTTCAAAATCTAGCAGAATTCAGGGATATCATTGCAATAACTTCTGTAACAAACATTAGGTGTGCTTTTTATTAGATTTTTATAAAGCTTTCGACGTAGTAAATTATGAATATCTTCTACAGACGTTGAAGAAAATAGGTTTCAAAAAATGGTTCAAATGGCTCTGAGCACTATGGTACTTAACTTCTGAGGTCATCAGTCCCCTAGAACTTAGGACTACTTAAACCTAACTAACCTAAGGACATCACACACATCCATGCCCGAGGCAGGGTTCGAACCTGCGATCGTAGCGGTAACGCGGTTCCAGACTGAAGCGCCTAGAACCGCACGGCCACACCGGCCTGCAATAGGTTTCAAGGATAGGGTCATACAGTTGATGAAAAACATAGCAACTGGAATAAATGCAAAAATAGCGGTGAATTGGCATTAATATAGGATGATACAAATAAAACAAGGCGTTCCTTAAGGAAGTCCTCTGTCCATGTCGCTCTTCACCATCGCACTGGAACCTTCCCTCCGACATGTCCGTGCTAGATTAAAAGGCTTAACATTGTCAGGAAATGAAACAGTTATAAGAGAAATGCTGACGATATGTGGGTCATTATAAGGAATAATGGAGAGGTAACCACGCTAACAACTGCGACTGATATGCACTGTAGAGCATCTGGAGCCTATGCAAATGAAAAAAACGTACGATATTAAATCTCAGAGGTTTTGATAAAATCAACGTCGTGGGGGCAAAAGTAGTCCGACAACATAAAACACTTGGGATCATCCTGACAGCATGCCCCATGAAAATAACGGCTTTAAAATGTAAAGTTGCAGCATATAACGTGCAAGCCATTATAGAGAATTTAACTCCATATATGAACCAAGATCAAAGAACAAAGTATATCAATTCATGCATCCTTGCTAAGGCTTATTATACTGCCCAGCTGTTTCCAATACCGATAATGATAGCGAGGAGGCTAATGTCCTAAATCACCAACTTTTAGTGGAGAGGTGAAGTGTTCAGAGTACCTGCTAAAGTAGCCACGTTAGATCCTAAAAATGGTGGACTAGGGTTAACTGGTATAACGAATAAGGCCTGTGGACTTTTTATCAATAGGTAAGTTAATGTAATAAGAGACTCTTGAGAAAGCATAACCAACCAACTTTTCGAGATCATTAAACCTCGTAATCTGCATGTGAGGGTTTTCTACGTTGAGTTCAGTTACGACAGTCACGACACTTACCATCAAGAGCCATAATGCGGGAACGAAAGAAAAGCGAAGGAAGGAACAAAATAGAACGACAGTTTCCAAACACTGACTGGACTGGACTAGTTGCCAAAATAAAATCGACACCTTAAATACAGCTGAAGGAATTTCTTCATTTTTAAATAAATTTATACCAGCTGACGTACCACTGTCTTCCATTTCAACTATGGATGTACGAAGATTAGTTCTGATGTGTTCACGTCTAATATAAAGACGTCATGGTACGAGACAGTTAACAACATACTTAGCAGCAATGAAAGACTGTACGCAACCGGACTCTGTGACACAAATTTATGTCAACAATCCCATCTAGTTGACACAATAATTCATAGATACACTTGCAGCGTTCACATGAATAGATGGAAATGGATCCGAGAGCAAATAGCTCTGATTACAAGGACATACCCTGAGATTAAATCGCTGTCATTGATACACAGGCCTAAAGGACGCTATTACCCAGAGGCAAAAAATAAAGCTGTGTGCTGATTGCTGGGAAATTTTGCTAATTATGTCATTAACAAACTAGGATCCGACAGCACCATAAAGTTCAAGGCACACATGCTGTGTGAATACCACAAAATTACAAGATATACGAATCACAATCATTTTCTGCCGTCACGTGTATTCCACAGAGTGAATTACATTACTGGGCATTAAAATAGCTACACCAAGAAGAAATGCAGATGATAAACGGGTATTCATTGGACAAATATATTATACTAGAACTGACATGTGATTACATTTCCACGCAATTTGGGTCCATAGATCCTGAGAAATCAGTACTCAGAACAACCACCTCTGGCCGTAATAACGGCGTTGATACGCCTGCGCATAGAGTCAGAGTTTGGATGGCGTGTACAGGTACAGCTGCCCATGCAGCTTCAACACGATACCACAGTTCTTCAAGAGTAGTGTGTGGCGTATTGTGACGAGCCAGTTGCTCGGCCACCATTGACCAGACGTTTTATTGGTGAGAGACCTGGAGAATGTGCTGGCCAGGGCACCAGTCGAACATTTTCTGTATCCAGAAAGGCACGTACAGGACCTGCAACACGCGGTCGTGCATTATCCTGTTGAAATGTGGGGTTTCGCAGGGATCGCATGAAGGGTAGAGCCACGTGTCGTAACACATCTGAAATGTAACATCCACTGTTCAAAGAGCCGCAGTGCGAACGAGAGGTGACCGAGACGTGTAACCAATGGCACCCCAGGCGCTCCTGCCTGTGATGCAGCGTTAAGGGTAACCGCAGCCATGGTCTCCGAGCTGATAGTCCATGCTGCTGCAAACGTCATCGAACTGTTCGTGCAGATGGTTGTTGTCTTGCAAACGTCCTCATTTGTTGACTCAGGGATCGAGACGTGGCTGCACGACCCGTTACAGCCATGCGGATAAGGTGCCTGTCATATCGACTGCTGGTGATAGGAGGCCTTTGGGATCCAGCACGGCGTTCCATATTACCCTCCTGAACCCACTGTTTCCATGTTATGCCAACAGTCATTGGATCTCGACCAACGCGAGCAGCAATGTCGCGATACGATAAACCGCAATGGCGATGGGCTACAATCCGACCCTTATCAAAGTCGGAAACGTGATGGTCAGGCATTTCTCCTCCTTACGCGAGGCATCACAAAAACGTTTCACCAGGCAACACCGGTCAACTGCTGTTTGTGTATGGGAAATCGGTTGGAAACTTTCCTCATGTCAGCACGTTGTAGGTGTCGCCACCGGCGCCAACCTTGTGTGAATGCTCTGAAAAGCTAATCATTTGCATATCACAGCATCTTCTTCCTGTCGGTTAAATTTCGCGTCTGTAGCACATCATCTTCGTGGTGTAGCAATTTTAATGGCCAGTAGTGTAATGATGGTAAGAGTAATAATGAAAGTACTACGGTAATTTTAAATGATTTATACTTATTTGAGGCCACTTATAGTAAAATGACTCCAAGTCATCATCATCGTCATTTATTGCGTTAACGGGCCTTTGAGGCCTACAGCAGAAGAAAAATAGGAAAAAAGAATTACATACACAAAAGCCCCAATAAAAGTAATGTCTGTCAGTCATAAGAGAGGAGGTATTTGCTGCACATGGCACTCCATCTTTTATCGGACTCTAGCGTCATCCCCCACGGCCGCTGGTTCCACTTCTTAAAGGATAATCATTACTCGATCTTTCAATCTCGGTCCGCAGCTCGTGGTCGTGCGGTAGCGTTCTCGCTTCCCGCGTCCGGGTTCCCCTGTTCGATCCCGGCGGGGTCAGGGATTTTCTTTGCCTCGTGATGACTGGGTGTTGTGTGTTGTCCTTAGGTTAGTTAGGTTTAAGTAGTTCTAAGTTCTAGGGGACTGATGACCATAGATGGTAAGTCCCATAGTGCTCAGAGCCATTTGAATTTTGTACTTCCATCCCGTTCTTGGGCATCTTCTCGGGCGTTTGCCTGTGGGTTGAGAGTGGAGGATTCTCTTATGAAGGGATCTGTCCGCTAGTAAGATGTGGCCAAACCATTGTAGACGTCCAATGTGTGGCTTTCCATACCTCTGGTACAGGTCTTCTTTCTCTCTTCTTTACCATTTACCTTCCATGTTATTGTAGACGGGACCATAGATCTTCTGAAGTACCTTTCTTTCGAACGCACATATTGAATCTTATGTCGCTGCTAATGTCGCCCAAGTTTCACAGCCATGTAAAAGTAGTGGTCTCACCAGTGTAGTGTACAGATGGACTTTGTTCTTCTGAAGTATCAGACGAGATTTATAAAGGTTGTTCAGACTAAAGAACCACGCGATTGGAACTTGTTATGCGTTGATGTAGTTCTTTCATCACTTCGCTTTTGTTGGTTAATATTGAGCTCAGGTACTTGAACTCTTCAACTCGTTCGAAGGTACGCCCGTCTACAACAATGGAGGGGGGGGGGGGGGGGGGGGGAGAACTCGACGACGCGATACTCCAAGGTATTTAGTTTTGTCCTCGTTCACCTCCTGCCCAATTTCCTTTGCATTTTGGAATCGGGAAGTATTAGCAGACATTTGCTTTAGAGTGTCGCCAAGAATCACAACATCAATAACAGTAATAATAATAAGAAGAAGAAGAAGGAGAAGAAGAATAATAACGGAGACAGTGGAAAAATAATGATGCAAACGTGACATTCTCACACCAAATTCGGAGAGAGAATATCAAATAGGCATCCCTACGTAGAAACCTGGAAAATGGGAAAGGCTGGTGAGAAAGCGGAATGCTTTTCCGGTTGCAGAAAAGGATTTAGAGCCATGTGATGGAGTGGGATGGAGAAGATTTTTTTCTGATGGGGTTTTCTGTTGTCTTATTCACATAAGGGTACTGAGATTGAGTAGAAATTGACTGACTTCCTGCGTTCATTTAAACTTCATACATGTTAACAGCCCCGTTAATCATTTCGCTGCTGAGACGTAACTGATTTTTTACTACAGTCTTCTACAAGCAGTATGTATCGAACGAAATTATACTACAAACGTTTCTTCGTTCAAATGTTTTAAGCAATCCCGCGCTGCTCGAATTTTCGCTTACCCTGTCAACTTTTTAAGAAAGAAAGGTGCAATCCAAAACAATCTCAAATAGAAGCTGTCGTTTGACCAACAGGTATTGTCAGAAGGACGATTTTTAGGAAATACAAGTGATCACTTTCAGCAGCGGTTGTATAGATACCCTTCTCCGGTGCACTGATTGGTAAGATCTATAACTGAACAGAGATTCAGTAAGTCAGCGTAACTTCCACCGTCCGTAGCTAAGTCCGTCGTCTATGCTTCGCCATCTGCTGAATAATGCCACTCTTATCACCAAGTGCTGCAGCTAACCGACCTCTCTGCAGAACAGATTACATCACAAACTGAACCTAGAGTGCGTCACTGAACACTCGGTCTCGGTCTGCAGGATCGTTGGAGGCCGTACAGGATTCTGTCCTTGCTACAAGTGACAAGGTCTTGGCGAAGTAAGGTTTCCTCTTGCCATTCTCCAATATGTGTACCACATCTGGTGGTCAATAAATGAATGTGGTGTGTGCTGAGGTAGTGTAGCGCTATATTTGCCAGACTTAAGAGCAGGGGAGTGAGTGAAGACCTGATCCGCCACATAGAGTACTCCTCTCAAACAGGAAGGAAGGGGCCATCTGGCGGGTAGCCATCAAATTGGCTGCAGTCTGCGAATGATCAGGGACATTTAATCAGCCAATAGAGATGCCACCCAGTTGAGCGTTATCACTGTTTCGAATTACTGTCGCCAATAGTGTAATCATACAGTGGTGGATTTCTTCGCCTATTTTTATGCACTACGTTACATTTATTTACGTTCGTGATCAACTGGCAGTCCATGCAACGACCATCCATCCTCTACATGTTTTCCTGCAATTCGCTTCAATCTTCTGGAGTTTCTAGCTTTTTACAGATAACAGCACCAACTTCGAAAAGACTCTTGGAGCTTCTGACATCACCCACAAGATAGTTTAGATATATTGTAAACATTAATAGCGCTATCACACTTCTTCTGGGCACTATGAAATTACTTTTAAAGATGTCGATTTCGTCCCATTAAGAGCGACATGTTGAGCTCTCTCTGCAAGCACGTCCTGAATGCAGTCACAAATCAGGTCCTATACTCGGTAAGCTCCTGTTTTGCTCACTAAACAACTGTGCAGTGTTGTATAAATGCTTTCCTGAACACTGCATCAGTGTTGCCACCAATGTTTTTCATAACACACACGACTAGTGTCCACATATTAATAGCAAGAACTCAACACTCTGTCATGAAATCCACGCGACATTCGATGTAACTTTTAAGACATCCACTAGCATACGCTGCGATACCTAACAGGTGGCTGGCACTCACGAAGGCGCTTGTTAGCGCCGCGGCCGACACCTTCGCGACGGCCGCTCGGGTCCTGGCAGGGTCGCCAGGCGCTGTTTACCCGATCACTTCACCTCCGCCTGGTGGACACGTGCACAGGCCCGCTAGAGCAGACCAGAATAGTCCGCGGCTATCGACCGCCCTCACGCGCGCTCCCGCTCTAACAATGTTGCAACTGCCGTCACCTTCTTTTGTTTTTAATCACTCTACTTGCAACACTTTACGCAACAGACCTTGATCCTTGTTTAGCGTCTTTTCATCCGCTAATGTGCGGAAGATCCTTTGAATACGTGAATACAGTGGTATCTCATTAACTGAGGCAAGTCCCACCCTTAATTACCGAAGATCCGAATTATAGGTAGTTATGTAAAACAGTAAATAGGAGTAACATACGTTGTATGAACTGAACATTTCAGGTTAGGCCTTACCGTGAGTGTTATTAATATCGAATGAAACGACAAGTTTACTGTTACCAGACACTGTTTATTTATATCCACAACATGTTTTGAAGGTTTTGTGCATTTACATATGTTAGTACGACATGCATATGTATGTGTGTGTGTGTGTGTGTGTGTGTGTGTGTGCGTGTGTGTGTGTGTGTGTGTGTGTGTGTGTATGTTATGTTACAGTTTTGCGGTAACCTGTGGCATTGCCTGTAGTGATAACAGGCTCCTTTCTCTGTCGTAATACATCACATATGCCAACAGCCTTAGCGCAGTGGTGACACCAGTTCCGTCAGATCGCCGAGGTTAAGCGCTGTCAGGCTGGACTAGCACTTGGGTGGGTAATAATAATGTCATGTGACTAGGGCCTCCCTTTGGTTAGACCATTCGCCGGGTGCAAGTCTTTCGATTTGACCCCACTTCGGCGACTTGCGCTTCGATGGGGATGATATGATGATGATTAGGACAACACAACACCCAGTCCCTGAGCGGAGAAAATCTCCGACCCAGCCGGGAATCGAACCCGGGCCCTTAGGATTGACATTCTGTCGTGCTGTCCACTCAGCCACCTGGGGCGGACACTTGGGTGGGTCACCATCCGGTCTGCCAAGCGCTTTGACAAGCGGGATACACTCAGCCCTTGTGAGGCAATCTGAGGACCTACTTGATTGAGTAGTAGCAGCTCCGGTCTCGGAAACTGACATACGGCCGGGAGAGCGGTGTGCTGACCACATGCATGACCATATTCGCATTCAGTGACGCCTCCGGGCTTGGGATGACACGGCGGCCGGTCGGTACCGTTGGGCCTTCATAGCATGTTCGGGCGGAGTTTAGTTTACTTTAATACACCACATGCAAGCTGCAGCACATGTTTCCCCGCAATTCGCTACAATCTTCTGGAGTTGCTACCTTTTTACAGATAACAGCACCAACTTCGAAAAGACTCTTGGCGTCCAGCCACGAATTCCTCTGCATATCAGAATAGCACTTGTACTTACTGTCTTCAATTATTTGTTGAAAGTGTTCCACTATGTGTCCTCCTTTACAATCGAAGTTATTCGTTGATGTGTTAACACATGCCCAATTATACTGCCCCTTCTTCTTGTCGATGTTTTCCACATGTTCCTCTCCTCGCCACTTCTATGCAGAATTTCTTCATCAGTCCGCCTATTTTCCAACGTCTAATTATAGCACTAGGTACGTGCAAAAATAACTGTGTGAGATAGCTCATTATGTAAGAGCATTTCCTGGGAAAGGACGGGTTCCAACTTCGAGACCCAGACCAATACATACAGTTTCAAAACAGCGCTTAATCCGCTGTGAAGTAAATGATTCATCCTGGAATTCCGCGTTACAATTAACAAGACTAGGTGTTTTGGTGTTGTAGTTCACAATCACAAAGGTGTCATGAAGTACTGTGCGTGTCGTCTGCCAGTAAACTGGGTTAGCAGAACCGCGTGCCGGCGGTCTTGGCTATGCCAGTGCTTGTCTTGGCAAGTGTAGCCCCACCACTGTGTCCGCGCCCCCCTCCCCCCCCCCCCCCCCCCACCTCTCCCACCCACGATGCGGCGACAAAGGCTTCCGCGTTGCCCGTCGTGTTTGACGTCTCCACCTGGTGACGCCACACCGCGTCACTCTGACGCTAATACAGACTGCAGTTCGTTTCTTGCTGGTGACAACGTTGGTAGCCTCTCAAGCCAGGAGTGTATAAAATATGGGAATTACACTGGAGAGCCAAAGAAACTGCCGCACCTGCCTAACATCGTGTAGGCCCCCGCGAGAACGCAGAAGTGCCGCAGCACGACGTGGCATGGACTCGACTAAAGCCTGAAGTACTGCTGGACGGAACTGATACCATGAATCCTGCAGGGCTGTCAATAAATCCGATACGTAAGAGTACGAGAGGTGGAGGTCTCTTCTGAATAGCCGGCCGGAGTGGCCGAGCGATTCTAGGCGCTACAGTCCGGAACCGCGCGACCGCTGCGGTCGCAGGTTCGAATCCTGCCTCGGGCATGGATGTGTGTGATGTGCTTAGGTTAGTTAGGTTTAAGTAGTTCTAAGTTCTAGGGGACAGATGACCTCAGAAGTTAAGTCCCATAGTGCCTAGAGCCATTTGAACCATTTTTTTTCTCAAGCCGGTATTACATGACACATCTATCGTATGCAAGTGTGTACCAGCGCCCCAAACCTGCAAATCTGCAACTGCCAACATTTTCGTTAGTCCTATTGCACGATACACTGAACGTGTAAGTCTGCACCAGCACCCCAATGGTACAGCTTCGGAAATGCAGGCTTGTTTACGTTGACATTTTTGTGTAGCTGCTACATACTCACAATGAAACTTTGGCGAGGCCAATGTTGGTATTTACTAAGCATTTATTGTTATCTTGTGCAGTTTGAATCAAATTAGGTTATGGATGTACAAATTTACGGACTGAAATGTTCGTTTAAGTGTCATGCAGATACCAGCAAAAGATTGTCTATGTTCACCTTTCCAGCATTTTAGACGTCAAGGACGTAATTGTCTATGCAGCATTTGCTATGACAGTGTCCGGCTTATTCGTCAAAAGACCACTTAATGCCAGTAGTAGAAATTAGATTCGAAACTGGCTCGAAAGAAGAGGCGAAGGCAGGAGAATATACTCATTGTTAATGAACGAGTTAAGAGCCGAAAACACACAGGAATTTCGGAACACCATCAGAATAGATGTACCTTGTTTTGACAAGCTACTGTAGATGGTATGTAGCTGTATTCGCGGAAGAGACACTGTAATGAGGGAAGCTACACTACTGGCCAGTTGCTCGTCCACCATTGACCAGACGTTTTCAATTGGTGAGAGGTCTGGAGAATGTACTGTCCAGGGCAGCAGTCGAACATTTTCTGTATCCAGAAAGGCCCGTACAGGACATGCAACATGCGAACGAGCATTATCCTGCTGAAATGTAGGGTTTCGCAGGGATCGACTGAAGGATAGAGCCACGGGTCGTAACATATCACGCCAGGTGATACGCCAGTAAGGCGATGACGAATATACGCTTCCAATGTGCGTTCACAGCGATGTCGCCAAACACGGATCCGACCATAATCATGCTGTAAACAGAACCTGGATTCATCCGAAAAAATGACGTTTTGCCATTGGCGCACCCAGGTTTGCGTTGAGTACACCATCGCAGGCACTCCTGTCTGTGATGCAGCGTCAAGGGTAACCGCAGCCATGGTCTCCGAGCTGATAGTCCATGCTGCTCCCAACGTCGTCAAATTGTTCGTGCAGATGGTTGTTGTCTTGCAAACGTCCCCATCTATTGACTCAGGGATCGAGACGTGGCTACACGATCCGTCACAGCCATGCGGATAAGATGCCTGTCATCTCGACTGCTAGTGAAACGAGGCCGTTGGGATCCAGCACGGCGTTTCGTTTTACCCTCCTGAACCTACCGATTCCAAATTCTGCTAACAGTCATTGGATCTCGACCAACGCGAGCAGCAATGTCGCGATACGATAAACCGGAATCGCGATAGGCTACAATCTGTCCTTTATCAAAGTCGGAAACATGATGGTACGCATTTCTCCTCCTTTCACGAGGCATCACAACAACGTTTCACCAGGCAACGCCGGTCAACTGCTGTTTGTGTATGAGAAATCGGTTGGAAACTTTCCTCATGTCAGCACGTTGTAGGTGTCGCCACCAACGCCACCCTTATGTGAATGCTCTGACAAGCTAATCATTTGCATATCGCAGCATCTTCTTCCTCTCAGTTAAATTTCGCCGCTGTAGCACGACATCTTCGTGGTGCACCAATTTTAATGTGCAGTTGTGTATTTCACAAGGGTGCAACCGCAAAGATGCAAAACGTCTTTTACAGTCCTCATTGGTCGCGGCCAGCACAAATGCTCTAACTGTTGCGGCTGTTCTGTCAATACTGCCCTTACCGGAGTTTTGAAATAGCACGGAAGACTCAGTCAAATCAAGCAAGTGCTAAAACTCAGAATTAATCATTGGTAGACGTATATTATGAGGTACAGCGTATCTAGAGGATCATGTAGACACCTTTCCTTGCTGTGACTCAAAATGAATGCTTATATTTTCTTTCATTCAGTTTCTACAACAAGAAGTTATCATTAATAATATACAGCTTCTCTTAAAGACAATAAAAAGAGTTAATTTTCATTTGATTTGTTACTTATTATAAAATTACCCATGGAAAAAATTGTAGAATATCTCGTGCAACAGCCAAAAGACTTCTCAAGGGCTCACGTATATCAGTACATCTCGCCTGTTAACCACAAGTAAAAACCACAACAAGCAGAGAACCCTTTCGAAATGCTGCGTTCTGCGCATGCGCCCAAGTACCTCTTTTACTGAGCATACGCGGGTCCATGGCAAAACAGAACATTTCCTGTTTCTATTCAGAAGATAATCCGTCTGCTAAAATCGGAGCTACACCTGTCCTGCCACCAGGCGCCTACACTTGTCTTGTACCTGTTAGCCGTGTTGTGCAATACCGGCTTAGAGCGTTACAGAGCAATACGTGCTTCGCGTTATGAGTCGGCCGTTTGCTGACGTTAATGGTTCTTGAGGCCACCTTGTGGGGAACTCAGATCTGTTCAGTTTCTTACCAAAAAAAAAAAAAAAAAAAAAATGTTCTTTTTAGGGTTTCGGCATATTCTCCGAAGTACAGCTTCACATCAATACGTTTCGCTTGTTTAGCTTTTGTGGTACTGTAAATAACCAGACAAATACACAATTATACGACGAAATTTTCCAAGGTGAAGGACTGCCGCGGTCTAGTATTAAAGCGATTCCGGAAAATCCAGCTCGCTACTGCAACCGTGCGATGCCTGTTTTTATCGCCAGGTAAATAATTTCATCAAAACATTTCAGTACTGCTCTTATGTCATCCAAAGAGAAAAAGAAATCACATCCCGAGAACACTGCATCAAAATACACTCATGCTCATAAATTAAGGATAAATGCAGAACGTGGTGCCACACAACGTGGCACTACACAACTGGCGCTAATAGCATAGGCACATAGGGAACACACACGACACAGATCTGTAAGACCACGGTATTGGTGATAAGTTGAGAAAATCGTCCCGAAAAACATGTGCTGCAAAATGCCACTGTTTCCTGCGCATGTACTCCGACATCAACATTGGATATCATCACCATGCACACGTACACCGGCCGTACAACGGGTTGGCATACTCTGGATAAGGTGGCCCAGCAGCTGCTGGGGTATAGCCTCCCATTCTTGCACCAGCGCCTGTCGGAGCTCCTGAAGGGGTTTGAAGACGTGCAGCGATACGTCGACCAAGTGCATCCCAGACGTGCTCGATGGGGTTTAGGTCTGGAGAACAGGCAGGCCACTCCATTCGCCTGATATCGTCTGTTTCAAGGTATTCCTCTACGATGACAGCTCGATGGGGCCGTGCGTTATCATCCAGCAGGAGAAAGGTGGGACCCATTGCACCCCTGAAAAGGCGGACATACTGGTGCAAAATGACGTCCCGATACACCTGACCTGTTACAGTTTCTCTGTCAAAGACATGCAGGGGTGTACGTGCATCAATCATAGTCCCACACCACGCCATCAAACCACGACCTCCATACAGGTCCCTTTCAAGGACATTAAGGGGTTGGTATCTGGTTCCTGGTTCACGCAAGACGAAAACTCGGTGAGAATCATTGTTCATACTATACCTGGACTCATCCGTGAACATAACCTGGGACCACTGCTGCAATGACCATGTACTGTGTTCTTGACACCATGTTTGTTCAGTCGTCTGTAGATTGTGTGTCTGGAGACAACTGTTCCAGTGGCTGCGGTAAAGTCCCGAGAAAGGCTACCTACAATACTCCGTGGCTGTCTGGGGGCACTGATGGTGAGACATCGGTCTTCTTGTGGTGTTGTACCCTGTGGACGTCCCGTACCGTAGCGCCTGGACACGTTTCCTGTCTGCTGGAATCGTTACCATAATCTTCAGGTCACACTTTGTGGGACACAGAGGGCCCGGCCTACGACCTGCTGTGTTTGACCAGCCTCCAGTCGCCCTAGTATTCTACCCCTCATAACGTCATCAATATGTGATCTTCGAGCCATTTTGAACACACAGTCACCATTAGCACGTCTGAAAACGTCTGCACACTTACTCGCTGCACCGTACTCTGACATGCACCAACACACCTTTGTGTATGTGGACTGCTGCCGGCGCCACCGTGTGACGAGGTCAAATGAACCGTATGGTCATACTCCGAGGTGATTTAAACCCGCAAATCGCCCACCACAGCGTTGTTTCACAATGTATCAGAATTATCCTTAATTTATGAGCATCACAAGTTATCATCGCCCATATTTGGCGAAATGATCCGTTATCCGTGGTTTGCCGCTAAATTGTGCGATGAGAAAAAGAGAAAACCTTTTAAGAACGTCAACCAAAGTTTTTCTACAGAAACTTTAAAAGAACTATATTATTATAAAAATGCAGCTTCTATAACTGATGCAAGATGCCAAAAAAATTATTTTTGTAACTGTTCTTACGATAAATATCACCCAAGTGCGTGCACATCATCAATTATATAAAAATGCTATATTTTCTAAACGCGTAGCCATCTGGAACTTCCACTTCTGCCACTTTCATTTCTGGCCGAGTCCTGCACATACCATAAGTTTAGACGGAATCGGTTTTGACGAATAGGCGTGGTCTCTTCGTCAGGTCAGGTCTAATTTTTTTTTTTTTTTTTTTTTTCGTTATATAGTTCAGCAACCCAAATCGTCAAGCTAGCTTGCCGGCGCCGAATTACCTGTCCAAGCGCGACTCATGACCCGCCCTGACAGTTTCACTTCTACCCGTACCACTCTCTAACTTTCTAAACTTTCCAAGATACTTTGTGGGCTAGCAATCCCAGTGTGGTCACGAAATCGTAAAAAGATCGAGGAGCAGCAAGTAGCCAGCTTACAGTTTAATAGTATACCTTTTTGTGATGCCAGTACTTCAGCGAAGCGAGTCGTTCATTGAAAGCAGCACGTAAACAAACGGGCCCTATATATCACCCCGTACAGTTCCTAGAGAAACTGCCCCCCGTCACGTTTATTTGAGAGGTCTGCGTACCGTGACGCGACTGAATTAGACACGCTGCTCTGTCCAGCGCCTGCGTTAGCTTCGCAGCTTGCTAGCCGCCTTAAGCGAGACGTGACTCTTTTGTTGGTGCGCCCGGCGCTGGGAACCGCTGCTGACGTTTACAGTAGTAAACGTAAGACTGATCCCCCTCTCCCTCCTCTCTCTGTCGTCCGCCCCCGCCCCTCCCCCCGAAGCCCCATGCTCACCCCACCGCTACATGGGGAAAGCGCGACAGCTCAAATTTAGAACGGCTGTCGAATCGCCCAATACCTTCATTCCAGACACACACGTATGTATTTAATTGTTATCCTCGCTGTTTTCATTGCAGCTCATTAGAGAAGGATTTAGGTCCATTGGCTAAGTGGACACGTCTCTCATCACAAGGAGGTCCAATCTTAAATCATCGTTTGGTCCTAAAACTTGCTGCTTGTCACTTATCCCTTCTTGTGCTATACTCTAATAACATGAGCTACAAGATATTTTCTGTACATAATTGTGTTGTAATGTTATAATGCAGCAGAATATTCCATAGTGAGTGCCAACAACCAGCCTCTAACGGTGACATATGCCCTAGATTAGTGGTCGTCAAACTGCGCTTGCGGCCACAATCTGTGGTTTGTGCAGCACACGGTTCTCTGCCGTATCTGTAATATGCATCTACGAGGACCACTCCAAAAAATATGCGCCTATTTTTGTAAAAATACAGTTTTCATTCTACATGTGTGAAAGTTTTACAGTGTGTAGACACATCCTTCTCGCTTGTTTTCAAACTTAGTTCAACCTGTTCCCGTGAGTGGCGCCGTCACAGCATGTATTCAAGGTGGCTGCTACACTTGACGTTCGTCAGAAGCAATGTGCTGTCATAGAATTCCTGTGCTGCTGAAACGAGACAGTGAGAAACATGCACAAGAGGTTGAAAAAGGTGCATGGAGATGCTGCTGTCGATCACACTAAAGTTAGTCGCTGGGCAAGGTGGTTACATGATGAAAGCGGGCCCGGCGATATTGAGTATTGAACTCGAATGGTAGGCCTCGTACTGCACACACTCCAGACAATGTGCAGGGAGTTAACGAATTGGTGACTGTTGAGAGACGCATCACAGTGAACTAATTGTCCTACTACGTTCGGCTAGGGAAAGGAAGTGTTTGCAGAATACTGAAAGTGTTGGCGTTAGAAAAGGTTTGTGCCAGGTGGGTTTCCAGGATGTTGACAGTGGCTCACAAAGAAATATGAAAAACGGTACGCAACCAACTTTTGGAACAGTACGAGAATGATGGAGATGAATTTCTTGGAAGAATTGTGACAGGTGATGAAACATGGCTCCATCATTTTCCACCAGAGACGAAGAAGCAATTAATGGAGTGCATCATGCAAATACACCCAAGAAAAAAAATTCAAAACCACACCTTCTGCTGGAAAAGCTATGGCTACTGTGTTTTTCGATTCCGAAGGACTCTTGTTTGTGTACATCATGTCAAGTGGAACCACCATAAATTCTGATGCATATGTGACGACACTGAAAAAACTTCAAGCTCGACTGAGTCGTGTTCGACCACATCGGCAAAGGCAGGATGTTTTGCTGTTCCACAACAATGCATGGCCACATGTCAGTTAAAAAACCATGGAAGCGACCACAAAACTCGGATGGACAACACTGAAACACCCACCTTGCAGTCCTGACCTGCCTCCATGTGACTATCATCTCTTTGGGAAACTTAAAGACTCTCTTTGTGGAATAAGGTTTGAAGATAATGACTCCCTTGTGCACGCTGCACAAACAGTGACTCCAACAGGTTGGATCAGAATTTCACCGTGCGGGTATACAGGCGCTGGTTCCAAGATGGCGTAAGGCAGTTGAGAGGGATGGAAATTATGTGGAGAAATGAAAATATTGTTCCTTAAGGATGTATCTACACACTGTAAAACTTTCAAACATGTAGAATAAAACATGGATTTAAAAAAAATAGTGCGCATTTCTTTTGGAGTGACCCTCGTAGCAACTAACAGCCCATCCAAAAACGTCAGCTGGCGTTATGAACTTCTTAAGAGTGTAGTTGTCCTGCTCCTTAGCAAACAAAATTTGTTACAGAGACAGTAATATTTTAAGATGTGCTTAGTTTTAATTCCGTCCGGTCTGCCGAGTGCTGTTGGCAAGCGAGGTGCACACAGCACTTGTGAGGCAAATCGAGGAGCTACTTGACTGAGAAGTAGCGTCTCCGGTCACGAAATTGACAACGGCAGGGAGAGCGGTTTGCTGACCACACGGCCCTCCATATCCGCATCCAGTGACTCTTGTAGGCTGAGCGTGACACGGCAGTCAGTCAGTACCGTTGAGTCTTTAGAGACCTGTTCGGACAGAGTTAATTTTAATTCGCATTGGTGAATTCGGTCGTGAAGTAAGAAAGACTGGCCGCTTGCCTGTATGGCAGAGGGCTAAGCAGCGTGCTCACTGCGACGTTAGAGGTGTGTGTGTGTGTGTGTGTATTTGGGGGCCGAGGCGTTTTATTGTTTGTTGATCAGGACTAAAAACTCACGGACGTGGGCGATCCGTGGGCGATTCGTACCGATCAGCTGCTATGGTATAACATGTAGGCCGGCCGCTGTGGCCGAGCGGTTCTAGGCACTTCAGTCAGGAACCGCGCGACTCCTACGGTCGCAGGTTAGAATGCTGCCTCGGGCATGGATGTGTGTGATGTCCTTAGATCAGTTAGGTTTAAGTAGTTCTTAGTTCTAGGGGACCGATGACCTCAGATTTTAAGTCTCATAGTGCTCAGAGCCATTTGAACCATTTGTAACATGAGCCACGATCGCAAATGTGTGCAAAATGTTTTGAATGTCATTTATACGCAAAACTCTGACAAGAAAAGGGACAGGATGATAGGATATCTGTTGAGACATCATGGGATAAGTCCCACAGTAGTAGAGGGAGCTGTAGAGGGTAAAAAACTGTAGAGGAAGAAAGAATTGGAATACGTCCATCAAATAACTGAGGACCTATGTTGCAAGTGTTACTCTGGGATGAAGAGGTTGGTACAGGAGAAGAATTCGTGGTGGGCCGTATCAAACCAGTCAGAAGATTGATGTCTGAAAAGAAAAATTAGGACTGTGCTCCCCAGCCTTAGACAAACCATATCCGTAGAATTTTGAAACTGTTACTGAAGGGACGATAAAATTCTTGGGAGCATGAGGCTGTTATTGAAGAGTCGAGAGTGCGGTCTCGGGCAGATGATTTCACCGGCATTTACTATTTGAGACTGGCGGTGTTGTGAGCCTCAATTCCCAGAGTGTGCTATTTAACTATACGAGCAACATACGTTTGCCCATCCGGTTAACCGTGCGGTCTAACGTACTGCTTTCCGGGCGGGAAGGCGTGCCGTTCCCCTGGCACGAATCCGCCCGGCGGATTAGTGTCGAGGTCGGGTGTGCCGAACAACCAGTGGATGGTTTTTAAGGCGCCTTTCCATCTGCCGCGGCGAATGCAGGCTGGTTCCCCTTATTCCGCCTCAGTTACAATATGTCGGCGATTGCTGCACAGACACTTTCTCCATGTACGCGTACACCATAATTACTCTACCATACAAACATTGGGGTTACACTTATCTGGTGTGACATGTCCCCGGGGGCGGGACGGGTTCACTGGGGGCCGAACCACACAATAACCCTGGGTTCTGAGTGGGGCGGCGGTGGGGTGAGTGGGCTGCTGTAGCTTGTTGTGGGGTTGTGTACCACTGTGGGCTATGGCGGGGACGAAGCCTCTCCGTCTTTTCTAGGTCCCCAGTTCAATACAATACAACATACGTTTCAGCATTAAAGGTAAGATGGAGAAAATACTGCAGTTACAGTAAAGGAAACTGAAGGGATTAGCCGCCATTATATTAATTTATAGAATTCCTTTGTTATCATCTTTGTTGCCTTTTTGTGACTTGGTTGAAGCACAGTGTCAGAGTTTTTCTCCTGTAGTAGTGATATTCTTTAATAAATTAGATCAGCTCTGTAATTTTAACACTTTTTATGCCGTGGTACAATAACCACCGCCAAGACGTTCGGTACAAGCAAAGAGTAAAGCTTCCCGACTTTGTGGCCTTGCAGGATGATGTGACGTGCATGTGTAAACAAGTCGATGGTTTCTTTCTCTGGCGGACTGACACAAGCAAGTCTTTCTCGACTCGTTACTATGCTGTGACAAGTTTGTGTTCATAATCCGATGAAGACAGTGGTACCTTCAAGGTGTGTTTTGTCGAGACTCACGTAATCTCTGAAACGATCTCACACTCGCGAAGTGTTCTCTAATCCTATGAGACATTTCCTTGAAGATCTTGCTGCCTGTCAGCTCTCGAGAAAATTTATACCACAAAATAACTCTTTACTCTTGTTTGTTCCGCGGTGGCATGCTTGTCGTGTAAAACTGGCTCCTAGGACCTTCAGAAAGTGAGTTACACGTGCTACAGGTGCTTAAGCGAGGATCTTTATAATTGTCAAACACAGCTGTGTCAAGTGCAGCTTCACCACGTGACAACATAATGTCCCTAGTTGATACCTGTGCAGTAATACGAGGAGATTTCAAAAAGTAAGTTACACTGCCGTCTCACGCAAGACCATGATGCAATGAGTGTGGCGCATTGCGGGGAGGGAGTACATATTTCTGGTGTTCTGCAGACACAGTTCTGCTGTTATACTGGTGCGGGTGAAACGACACGTCAACTGGAAAACTATTCCAAATGCGAGGGTTGTCCAGAAAGTAATGTACTGCATTTTTTCTTCAACAATTCATTATTGAACATAATGAGAATTACACACACGAAAGAGTGGTGTTTTATCTACGCATCCTATTTTTCCACGTAATCTCCATCCCGTTCTATGGCCTTCCTCGAGCGCGAAGCCAGCATCTCGTGGTCGTGCGGTAGCGTTCTCGCTTCCCACGCCCGGGTTCCAGGGTTCGTTTCCCGGCGGGGTCAGGGGTTTTCGCTGCCTCGTGATGGCTGGGTGTTGTGCGATGTCCTTAGGTTAGTTAGGTTTAAGTAGTTCTAAGTTCTAGGGGACTGATGACCATAGATGTTAAGTCCCATAGTGCTCAGAGCCATTTGAACCATCGGGCGCGAAACTTGTATGCCCTGTGGGCACCAATCCTTGTCCTGGCGGCGTAGCCAGTGCTTCACTGTGTAAATCGCCTCCTCATCGTCCTCAAAATGTCTTCCTCGAATCACATCCTTTAATGGCCCAAACAAGTCTATATCCGAGGGGGCTAGGTCAGGACGGTAGGGTGGACGGGGTACCACTGTCAAACTCTGTTCTGCGATGTGTTCAGCAGTTCTCAGACTTGTGTGGGGCCGACCGTTTTAGTGTTGCAGCAAAACATGTCCTGGGTTGCCGGAATCGCGTCTTGAGCTTTGTTGATGTGTTGATATATGTTTCTGAATTAATGGCACCACCTCTTCGCATCAAAACAATAATAATCACACCTTCACTGTCCCCGAACACGGTAATCATGACATTATCGACGGAAGTAGTTGCTTTGAATTTTTTCTTCTGTAGGGAGTGGGAATGGCGCCATTCCATCGACTGTCGTTTTGTTTCGGGCTCAAAATATTGAACCCAGGTTTCATCACCTGTCACAATCCGGGACAAGAAGGCCTCCCCCTCAGCTTCACGACGTTACAACAAATCAACACAAATGTTGTTTTTTTTCTGTGCGATTTGTGATCCACCGTTAGACACCGCAGGACCCATTTTGCACACACTTTTGAATATCCAAGAGTGTGGATAATTGCACCCACACTTCCTTTGCTGGTTGACAGATGCAGCGCCAACTGCCGAGTCGTAATATGTCTGTCCTCGCGAATGACATCAGCTCGCTGACCATGGCAAGTGTGACAGCCTTGGATGGTCTCCCCGACCGCTGCAAAATTGTGGAGCTCCGCCGAACCGCCTTCTGATGACGTCACCCTCTGTGCCCAGCGACTAACTGTGCTTCTGTCGACAGCAGACTTTGTGCAAGCGTTCGTGAATATTCCCCACAGTTCCAATGACGACACGTTGCTTGTAGCGTACATTACCACAAACGCAATTTTGAAACTTTTTTGCAGCTACCTTATCTGTCGGGGGTGACGGAAACTTGAGGCGCTCACTCAGGAGACTTCAAATGATACACAGGTAACATTTCGCCTTCGTAGCATTGTCTTTGGCTGAGAAAAAACTGCGATGCACTACTTTCTGGGCAACCCTCGTATGAAGAAAGCGCATCGGTACGACTCTTGTGGGCAAAGATTCTAAATCGTACACAGATACCACATGAAATTCTGGCGGTATATGCAAGAGATACTATGTCGCGTTCAGCTGTAGATAAATGGAGCTTATAGTCTGAGGCGCAACAGGTGTAGTACTGACCCTTCTTGAAAACTGGAACTACCTGTGCTCTTTTCCAATCATTTGGAACCTTTCGTTCCTCTAGAGACTTGCGGTATACGGCTGTTAGAAGGGGACCAAGTTCTTTCGCGTAGTCTGTGTAAAATCGTATTGGTATCCCGTCAGGTCCACAGGAAAGTCGACTGGACCTGACGGGATACCAATTCAATTCTACACAGAGTACGCGAGAGAACTTTTCCCCTTCTAACAGCCGTGTACCGCAAGTGTCTGGAGGAACAGAAGGTTCCAAATGATTGGAAAAGAGCACAGGTAGTTCCAGTTTTCAAGAAGGGTCGTCGAGCAGATGCGCAAAACTACAGGGCTATATCTCTGACATCGATCTGTTGTAGAATTTTAGAGCATGTTTTTTGCTCGTGTATCATGTCATTTCTGGAACCCCAGATCTACTCTGTAGGAATCAACATGAATATCGGAAACAGCGATCGTGTGAGATCCAACTCGCTTTATTTGTTCATGAGACCCAGAAAATATTAGATACAGGCTCCCAGGTAGATGCCATTTTCATTGAGTTCCGGAAGGCGTTCGATACAGTTCCGCACTGTCGCAACAAAGTAAGAGCCTACGGAATATCAGAAAATCTGTGTGGCTGGATTGAAGAATTTTTAGCAAACAGAACACAGTGTGTTGTTCTCAATGGAGAGACGTCTACAGACGTTAAAGTATCCCACAGGGGAGTGTTATGGGACCATTGCTTTTCACAATATATATGACGTAGTAGATAGTGTCGGAAGTTGCACGCGGCTTTTCGCAGATAATGCTGTAGTATACAGAGAAGTTGCAGCATTAGAAAATTGCAGGGAAATGCAGGAAGATCTGCAGCGGATAGGCACTTGGTGCAGGGAGTGGCAACTGACCCTCAACATAGACAAATGTAATGTATTGCGAATACATAGAAAGAAGGATCCTTTATTGTAAGATTATATGATAGCGGAACAAACACTGGTAGCAGTTACTTCTGTAAAATATCTGGGAGTATGCGTACGGAACAATTTGAAGTGGAATGATCATATAAAATTAATTGTTGGTAAGGTGGGTGCCAGGTTGAGATTCATTGGGAGAGTCCTTACAAGAAAATATGGTCCATCAACAAAGGAGGTGGCTTACAAAGCACTCGTTCGACCTATACTTAAGTATTGCTCATCAGTGTGGGATCCGTGCCAGGTCGGGTTGACGGGGGAGATAGAGAAGATCCAAAGAAGAGCGGCTCGTTTCGTCACAGTGTTATTTGGTAAGCGTGATAGCGTTACGGAGATGTTTAGCAAACTCAAGTGGCAGCCTCTGCAAGAGAGGCGCTCTGCATCGCGGTGTAGCTTCTTGCCCAGGTTTCGAGAGGGTGCTTTTCTGGATGAGGTATGGAATATATTGCTTCCCCCTACTTATACCTCCCGAGGAGATCACAAATGTAAAATTAGAGAGATTCGAGCGCGCACGGAGGATTTCCGGCAGTCGTTCTTCCCGCGAACCACACGCGACTGGAACAGGAAAGGAAGTATAAATGAGGTCATCAGTCCCCTAGACTTAGAACTACTTAAACCTAACTTACTTAAGAACATCACATACATCCATGCCCGAGGCAGGATTCGAACCTGCGACCGCAGCAGAAGGGCGATTCCAGTCTGAAGCGCCTAGAACCGCTCGGTCACAGACGCCGGTTATCTTTTGCAGATCTCCGAATCTAATAAACGAACAAGTCTATTCGAAACATCAAACATTTTTGATACCATGATGTGTATCTTTAAATGATGGTTTCTACCTATATTATTTACTGAATATTTTATTTAAGCCTTAGAAATCAGGTAGTCAAGTTTTAGCGTGCCACTTTGTGAGTATTTTCTCACTAAGGCTCCACGGGGTTTTGACGGTCGCTTGGCAGTCTAGTGGCCGGTATGACAGCCCTTGCTCATAGTATTGTAAACAGACCGTATTTGTATTCATGGGGCGGTTTCTTCATGGGTAAATTATCATAGTTACAGTCAGTTTGCCGGTGTAGCGTTGCTTATGATTTCGTTGCTTCATATTTTTACTACAATTTTCTAGATACTTATTTGTGCCCTTTCATTTTTCAAAGATGTTGGCCTAGCCATTTTACTGACGTACTTTGTGATCATGAGTTTTTCTGCTCACTGAATTTTCCGATTTGCCTAAGTAGATTTCCTTTTTCTACTGTCGTTACCTTTTTTTGTGTTGCTTCTAGGTGATGTAATGAAGCTTTGACAGTGACTATCTGGCTGTTTCCTCCCAGTTCCATGGGACTATTAACCACGTTTGACGCCTCGGTTACGAGTAGGAAGAATTTTATCGGTTGGGGTAATGAAGCACTGACTGTGGCTATCTGGCTGTTAGCTCCCAGTTCTGTGGGACTTTTAATTACATTCGACGCCTCGGTTACGATTAGCAAGAGTTTTTATCGGTAAGCTCAGTTACGGTGCAGTATTTTACGAGCTGAAATTTAAGCCCCTCGCCACCCCCTAAAACAGAAATGTGGCCCGGTGCTCCATAGTCCAATCAATGTTTGTCTTCCTTCCGCTATTTTTAATTTAGTCATTGATTATTGTCTTTAATAACAATTTATACTTGTAGCAAGCTGTAATTTCTCCAGATTGTCTGATAATACCTAGAAGAGGGGAAAGGTCACATTTGAAGATTAAATAAACCTACCTTGTGCAACCATGTAAGTAGGCTGTTTAGGCTTTTATGTTGGTAACACCACGTAGCGCTCTGTATGAAAATTACTGACTGTGCTGTGTGCTGTCTGTGGCTGGTTAGCATTGTTGGAATATTTGCTATTGTAGTGTTGGGCAGTTGGATGTGAACAGCGCGTAGCATTGCGCAGTTGGGCGTGAGCCGCCAGCAATGGTGGAGGTGGGGAGATGGATGGCAGAATTCTGAGAGCGGACAATCTGGAAATCTGGACGTGTGTTCATCAGAAAGAGTAAATTTGTAATACCGGTATATATGTATATATACTTGACTTAGGGATCGAGACGTGGCTGCACGATCCGTTACAGCCATGCGGATAAGATGCCTGCCATCTCAACTGCTAGTGATACGAGGCCGTTGGGATCCAGCACGGCATTCCGTATTACCCTCGTGAACCCACCGATTCTATATTCTGCTAACAGTCATTGGATCTCGACCAACGCGAGCAGCAATGTCACGATACGATAAACCGGAATCGCGATAGGCTACAATCCGACCTTTATCAAAGTCGGAAATGTGATGGTACGCATTTCTCCTCCTTACACGAGGGATTACAGCAATGTTTCACCAGGCAACGCCGATCAACTGCTGTTTGTGTATGATAAATCGCTTGGAAACTTGCCTCACGTCAGCACGTTGTAAATGTCGCTACCGGCGCCAACCTTGTGTGAATGCACTGAAAAGCTAATCATTTGCATATCACAGCATCTTCTTCCTGTCGGTTAAATTTCGCGTCTGTAGCACGTCATCTTCGTGGTGTAGCCATTTTAATGGCCAGTAGTGTACCATGTACAAATTTTGTGCAAGGTTTTCCATTTCTCCTTACGACGAGACTACCTTATAGACTTTCATGTTGATAAGCACAAAGAATCTTCTTGTCTTGACTTGAAGGTCGTTATGATTTACCCTCTCGCTTTTTTTCTCTCTCTCTCTTCCTCTCTCGCTATTCCTTTCTCTGCCTTCAGGAGCCAGAGTCAACAGTTCCATGCTTCTTTCATTTGTCAAATCATTAAACTCTTTCATTTTCTTAGAAGACGCATGCACAAACATACAAAGCATTCTTCAGACCTATCGGCAGATCTGTTTTCCAACCGTACATGCGAAATGCTTCATGCAGCGTGGGAAATGAGAAAACCGTGGTTCTTGCCTGATTCTCACCGGTCGCTAGCAAAGCTTACGTAAATGAGGTTATATAATGAGGGGTGAGTTGGCGGGGGTAGGCCTACGGATGCAGCATCGCTATTCAGTCCGCTCTTATCCGCCTATGACGTCTGCGCCAGAACTGGAACCGCGTTACGATTCCCTTCCAGCTCTGTTCGTTGCTAGGCGGGGTGCAGCCACTGTACTACGCCCTAACAACACAATTTGAGCCTAACGGGGCTATTCAGTTTCACATTCATTTTCGTGGATACTTGCATATCCTTTGTTTCTGTAGAAAGTCTGATTTAAATGTTTTTCACGAAGTACTTGCAATATCCAGTATAGTATAAAAAACATCCGGGTAAGTGCGAGGAGAGCTCGTGCATCGATAGTTCCGAACAAACTTAATTATGTATATAGACACTTCATCCATCCTGGGAATCGAGAATCTCGACGATTTTTGCTTTTTATCGATACAAATAGTCAGATAACAAATGACAAAAAAAAATTCTTTTGCTTGTGATTTGTTTACTGATTAACAATTTTCTATTTTCCTTTGCTTGTACTAGACACATTATTTCTTACCAAATATCATTGTAGGTCAACGGGAAGTACGCTATATATTTAGACGAGCGAGTTTGCGTGTATAAAATATGGGAATTACACTGGAGAGCCAAAGAAACTGCCGCACCTGCCTAACATCGTGTAGGCCCCCGCGAGAACGCAGAAGTGCCGCAACACGACGTGGCATGGACTCGACTAATGACTGAAGTAGTGCTGGACGGAACTGACACCATGAATCCTGCAGGGCTGTCAATAAATCCGATACGTAAGAGTACGAGGGGTGGAGGTTTCTTCTGAATAGCCGGCCGGAGTGGCCGAGCGGTTCTAGGCGCTACAGTCTGGCACCGCGCGACCGCTACGACCGCAGGTCCGAATCCTGCCTCGGGCATTGATGTGTGTGATGTCGTTAGGTTATTTAGGTTTAAGTAGTTCTAGTGGAGCGATGACCTCAGAAGTTAAGTCACATAGTGCTCAGAGCCATTTGAGCCATTTTTTTTCTTCTGAATAGCACGTTGCAAGGCATTCCATATATGCTGAATAATGTTCTTGGCTGGGGAGATTTGTGGGCAGCGGAAGTGTTTTAACACAGAAGAGTGTTTCTGGAGCCACTCTGTAGCAATTCTGAACGTGTGGGGTGTAGTGTAATGCTGGAATTGCCCAAGTCCGTCGGAATGCAGAATGGTCATGAATGGATGCAGGTGATCAGACAGAATGCTTACGTACGTGTCACCTGGCAGAGTCATATCTAGACGTATTTAGACGTCTCATATCACTCTAACTAGACACTCCCCACACCATTACAGAGCCTCCACCAGCTTAAATAGTCCGCTGTCGACATGCAGGGTCCATGGATTCATGAGGGTGTCTCTATACCCGTGCACGTCCATCCGCTCGATACAATTTAAAACGACATGTTTCCAGTCATCAACAGTCCAATGTCGGTGTTGACGGGTCTCGGCGAGGCGTTAAGCTTTGTGTTGTGCAGTCATTAAGGGTACACGAGTGGGTCTTGGGCTCTGAAAACACATATCGATGATGTTACGTTGAATGGTTCATACGCTGACACTTGCTAATGGCCCAGCATTGAAATCTGCAGCAATTTTCTGCCACTTTGAGCGATTCTCGCAAGTCTTCATTGATCCCTTTCTACAGGATCTGTTTTCCGGTTGCGGCGATGTCGGAGATTTGATGTTTTACCGGATTCCTGATATTCACGGTGAAACGTCCCCTTAGAAAAATTATACAAGACTGTGCTTAAACTGGCACACAATATTTTTAGCGCAACGCAATCTGACTTTCAATAGTTCCTACAAAAGAATGGTCCTGCTGACTAACATTAACCTATACCTTTCACAAATCACTTACCTCACCAAAAATTTTCGTTACTCGTACTACTGCAATACAGCGAGCGCCACTACTGCCAGCTAAATAAAAGATTCAAACTACGGAAGTCACTAACTACGTTCATGACATCCATTCTTACAAATTTCAAAACTCCGCCATCTTTCTCCCCACGTCCACCACTGCTGGCGGCTCACCTCCAACTGCGCAACGCTACGCGCTGTTAACATCCAGCCGCCCAACACTACAATGGCGAGTATTACAACAATGCCGACCAGCCACTGACTGCACACAGCGCAGCCAGTGATTTTTCATACAGAGCGCTATGTGGCGTTACCAATAAAAAAAACCTAAACAGCCTACTTAGAACGGTACACTCGTGAAGTGGTCGAACGGGAAAGTCCCCACTTCGTCGCTACCTCAGAGATGCTGTGTACCATCGCTCATGTCTTATCACGACTATTTCACAGTTTAAAAAATTCTTCAGTTGTCACAATGAAGATACTGTGCCAATTTGGATATGGTATGGTTCCTCATCCACCTTATTCCTGTCATTCAACCTCAATTGAGATCCCTCGTTCCAAAGCCGGCCGCGGTGGTCTCGCGGTTCTAGGCGTGCAGTCCGGAACCGTGCGACTGCCACGGTCGCAGGTTCGAATCCTGCCTCGGGCATGGATGTGTGTGATGTCCTTAGGTTAGTTAGGTTTAAGTAGTTCTACGTTCTAGGGGACTAATGACCACAGCAGTTGAGTCCCATAGTGCTCAGAGCCATTTGAACCATTTGAACCTCGTTCCAAAACTTCGCGGGAATAAGTTACGATAAGATAAGGAGTATTTTGTACAAGGGACATTCAATAAGTAACGCAGCACATTTTTTTTATTCGGCCAGTTTCGATTAAAAAATATATGGGATTTGTTGTGGGACATCGTGGAATATTTCCGTTTAAGGCCCTATAGTTTGATGAAGTTCCGACTTCATAAAGGCGTCTGTGGCGGAGCTGCGTTCCACCTAGAGAGTTGTCATTGAGATTCTTTTAGCGGAAAACCAGAGTATCGCAGACATCTATAGGCACTTGTAGAATGTCTACGGGGACATGGTAGTGAATAAAAGCACGGCTAGTCGTTGGGCAAGGCTCCTGTCATTACTGCAACATTGGACTGTTCTCCCTCATCCACCGAACAGCCCGGATCTCGTACTTTCCATCTCTTTGGCTCAATGTTGGATGCACACCGCGGGAGCAGTACGTGGATGGTGTGGAGGTTGTTGATGCAGCAAGATGTTAGCTCTGACGTCGACCAGTAGAGTGGTACCATGCGGGCACACAAGCCCTGCCAGTAAGGTGGCGCAAGGCCGTTGCGTTGACGGAGATTGTGTTGAAAAACAGGGTTAGTAGCTAAAAGAGTGGGGATTAATACGGTGTATTGGAATCTTGATTAAAGCCAAACTGCTTTCAGAAAAAAAAAGTGTTGCATTACTTATTCAACGCTCCTCGTATTTTAACAGAGCTGAGAAAAATGGAGGCTCTCTGGATCAGCCGTCAGGATGTATGATAATTAACAGTGAAAACTGGCACAGGTGAAAGCACACGGTACAAGAAGCAAAAGCGTTCCAGTACACATTGGTCCGCAATCGAGCCGTTTCCGAGATGGCTGCGAACGTATGGTTGCCAGCCACCATCCGCTCCAGCGAAAATTTCCATTTATATCCCCGCGTAATTGTTCTCAGATTTCTTTGACGGCCTACGTGAACAATTATGTACATTTTATTGCACATTCGTATCTGTCAGATGACATGTGCCACTTGTCGCCTTCCCTTTTTCATCATCTCTGGCGTGAGTCACGAATTCATTCAGACACCCCTGGATCATTTCGTAAAGCTTGGCAAGACTGTACAATTTGCAGCGCCAGTTCTTCAAGTGTATCAGTGAAAGAACTGTACACTTCACTTCTGAGATGACCCCAGACGGTAAAATCCAGAGGACTGAGGTAACGTGGTCTCTGAGGCCAAGGCACAGGCCCTGCTCGATCTGCGCAATGTTGGCGCTTCTTACATCAGCAGCAAAATGTTACTGTATCCCATCGTATGTGTACCACATTCTCTAACTGTGGTATCGTCCAGAGATCACGGTGCCACAGTAAAGTCGACACGAATCGATACCACAGACATTAGTGTGGGTTCCCTACAATCCGCAACGATGTATGGAAGGCGTTCCAGAAAACCACGACTCCCCTCTCCACACAGCAGCGCCCTCACGATGAGGTCAATACAGTGTGTCGCTAGAAAGAGCTCTCCCTCAGTTCGAGAGCTACAGCAGTTAACATCATCTATGAAACGTCCGCTTAGAAAAATTATACACGACTGTGCTTAAACTGACACACAATAGTTTTTAGCGCAACGCAATCTGACTTCCAATAATCCCTTCAAGAGAATTGCCCTGACTAACATTAACCTATATGTTTCACAAATCTCTTACTTCACAAAAATCTTCGTTACTCGAACTACTGCAATACAGCGAGCGCCACTACTGCCAGTTAACTAAAAGATTCAAACTACGGAAGTCACTAACTACTGATAGGCACAGTTAGCAAATGAAAGATTTTAGTAGAGAACAAACAATGTATTTACCTTTATAGTCATAATATATATATATCAGTTCATGACACCAATTCTTACAAATTTCAAAACTCTGCCATCTCTCTCCCCACGTCCACCACCGCTGGTGGCTCACCTGCAACTGCGCAACGCTACGCGCTGTTAGCATCCAGCTGCCGCTGCCCAACACTACAATGGCAGACAACAATACAAACCAGCCACAGACTGCACACGGCACAGCCAGCGATTTTTCATACAAAGCGCTACGTGGCGTTACCAATAAGAAAACGTAAACAGCCTACTTACACATCGCCTAGGACCAACCAGATGGCCCCTGTAGTGTTGTTAACGTTGAACATTGTACCTCAAGAGAGCAGTTTGTTAATTTGTGCATCAAGTTATGTTTTGCTACTCCACGGCAATTGTAAATTATCTAGTGCTCTTCTGACAAACACTGTGTCAAAGTTAAGAAATTCTTCTATTCATTTATGCAATAAAATGAACTGAAATGTGTTCTAGTATGATGAAACTTCTCGCAGAGCAATCAAAAGACCCGCAGTTGTGGCCGGGTGACAGTAGTTTCTTCTGCTCACAACACCAACCCTGGGTTATGGATGGAGTCCGAGCTCACTTAGGTGCTGACTTAATCGTAAATACGTAGGTGCTTACTAGGACAATATTTCATACTTAAGTCTGTGGCGCACCGCTCGTTATGGATCCGCAAATAGTGGAACGTTTTGGCTTCTACTATTTTCTACTATCAATCTTGTCAGCTCTAGCTATCAATTACATATCCCCTGTGAACTCGTCGAAGAAGGCTATGTTGCCTGGAAAAGATTCAGTACCCTTCAAGGCCCTCATACAACTTTAATTGAAAGCATTCCTTCGGCCTGCTTCTTTCTTGCAGTCGGTGGAAACGGAACTTTTGCAGGATCACTTTGTTAGCCAGCCGTCTACCTGTATGTCTGTCCCATTGTTAGAAATCTTTTTTTTAGGAACGGGTAGACGTTTCAGGTTGCAAATTTCTGTCACATATTAAGGTCTACGGTCCCTTGGTGAAGTAAAAAATTGAAGCTTCTAAGTCAGTCTAATCAAAAGATACGGACGTGTATGTCACATATTTTGATACTGGCAAACTCACTCACCAAAACCTATGTGGTACTTCCTGTTCACCCAGAATCATGGAATTTGGTAAGAAGCGAAGTTTAACCGTGCAAATAAAGGAAAAAGTCCTAAAAATCGTTAATTTGTAATTATAACAAATGAAAATCTTTTGACATTCGTTATCTGACTGTCCGTCTGTCCACATATGAAGACCGCTTTTTCTCAGGAACAGGGAGACGTATCAAGTTGAAATTGATTTCACATACTACGATCTACAGCACCTCGTCGGTGTAATAAATGTAAGATTCCAAGACACTGCAATCAAAACATACGGACATTTACATCGCTTACTTTGATACTTACAAACTCGCTCATTAAAACTTATATGGTACTTCCCTTTGACCTACAACCGTGAAATCTGGCAAGAAGTAAGGTTTCACAGTATAAATAAATGAAAAAATCCGAAAAATGTAAATATTTAATTATGTTACATGAAAAAATATGTTTTTGTAATTTGTTGCCCGACGTTCCGTCCGTCTGTTGACATCCCTTTTGCTCAAAATAAGACTGACATGTCAGATTGAAATTATGTCACATACTGAAGTCTCGGTGTCAAAACTTTAAGCTTCTAAGTGAATGTAACCAAAAGATACGGCCATTTACACTGAAGTGCCAAAGAAATTTGTATAGGCATGCTTATTCAAATACAGATGTAACAGGCAGAATACGACACTGCGGTCGGCAGCGTTTATATAAGACAGCAAGTGTCAGGTGCAGTTGTTACATCGGTTCCTGTTGCTACAATAACAAGTTATCAAGATTTTACTGAGTTTGAAAGTGGTCTTATAGCGTGGTCTTATCCTTATAATTAATAACAGGTTTCAAAAATGGTTCAAATGGCTCTAATCACTATGGGACTTAACATCTCAGGTCATCAGTCCCCTACACCTAGAGCTACTTAAACCTAACTAACCTAAGGACATCACACACATCCATGCCCGAGGCAGGATTCGAACCTGCGACCGTAGCAGCAGCGCCGTTCCGGATTGGACCGCCTAGAAACGCTCGGTAACAGTGGCCGGCATAACAGGTTTCTTCACGTCTGCATCACAAAGACATTTTAATATATTTTCAGCACGGGAAGCCCTACAGCTCGTAAATATATGAAGAACGTCATGATTATCGTCAACAGCTGCTGATAAAACGTCTTTAGTTAACAACCAATTTCGGTCCACAGACCACCATCAGCTTCATGAAACCATTTACAACATCATATTCCCTCTCTCTCCCCTCAAGAACAGGCCATGAAGGCCCCACGGTACCGAACGGCCGCCGTCTCATCCTCAGCGTATAGGCGTCACTGGATATGGATATGAAGGGGCATGTGGCCAGCAGCCCGCTCTCCCGGCCGTATGTCAGTTTCCGAGACCAGAGCCGCTACTTCTCAATCAAGTAACTCCTCAGGTTGCCTCAGAAGGGCTGAGAGCACCCCGCTTGCCAACAGCGCTCGGCATACCGGATGGTCACCCACCCAAAATGCTGGACCAGCCCGACAGCGCTTAACTTCAGTGATATGACGGGAACCGGTGTTAATGCTGCGGAAAGGCAATTGGCTAATCATTATATCAGGCATTATTAAAACCATCGGCGTCAGATAACAACGTAAAATCCATGACTTCGTCACTGCTGTGACACAGTAATACAAATTACATCCTCAGTCATAAGCTGTGAAAGCAGTGCACTTACTCGAGCTACATCAACAGTCAGCATTAGTGCTACGAACTGAGGCATTCTACATACTCACAGTGTACTGTCTGGTACATATCATGATTCACGATGTCATTTATACTAGTGTCTGCCAACAGTGACGAATTCATGAATTTCATTTTATTATCTGACGTCATTGATTTTATAACTCCTAATATGATGTTCGAAATGCTTTTGTGAACCTGATTATGGTCAGCGGACAAAAACGGTTTATTAAAAAAAAGAAATTTTTTCTGCTGATCTTGGTGGCAATCGTGGCATTATTCAAAGCTCTTTTTACGGTCTGCTTCGGTTCTCTTCGAAAATCATCTTCAGATCTTCCGGCCTTTGTGGCCGAGCGGCTCTAGGCGCTTCAGTCTGGAACCGCGCGACCGCTACGGTCGCAGGTTCGAATCCTGCCTCGGGCATGGATGTGTGTTATGTCCTTAGCTTAGTTAGGTTTAAGCAGTTATAAGTTCTAGGGGACTGATGACCACAGATGTTAAGTCCCATAGTGCTCAGAGCCATTCCTTTTTTTTTTTTTTTGGTCATATGCGGTTAAAATCGACAGTATACACGGACTACACGATCTCATAATGCTTTTCACAGAGAACCGAAACCAGTCATGGCAAATAAAGAGAAAATTGCACAACTAGGGGATGAAAAACTGTTATAAAATGTTGATTCGTTTGTGGCGTTGTCAGGGGGCAGAACGCCGCCTTGTGTGGGAAGTTTGATTGTTTCTCGGTAAGTCTTGTTTCAGATGATCCAGTATCGGTGTGTGGGAGAGATCAGTTATCCATTTGCTCTACGTATCTGGAATACATCCTGCGAACCGTAGAAAATCAATGGCCACTATGTCTCTGCCAAATAAAACAGTTTTCAACCCTCTTTGGTGGACCATCAAAGGCCTTAGTTGAGGTTTTAGTTGTTATTTCGACATAGGAAGGTTATGGTGGATCGGACATTCATTCATAGTCACAAAGCAATGAAAGCGTTTCTGTCCATTGCATCCAGACAATATTAAATGTTGTGTTCAAAAGTTATTGTGTATCCCTTTTTGATAAAAAAGAAGCACCCACGCAACCTTCTGGGCAACAAAGTTTTTTTTTCTCACCCGTGTATTGCAGACTCTTTCGCCTGATACTTCTACAATATAACATAATAATCTTTCCGAAAGTCCATTGTCTTATCGGGAACGTTTCAATGTTCGTAAAACTAAACCGATTCCAATCTAAGCGTATTCATGGAACAATCAGGCGACATTACTGATCATCTACAGTTCTAGTTTTTCGTTGATAGTTGTAAGATTATTCTACTAAGGAATTACCGAAGAACTCATGAACATGAGTTAAGTCGTGACGTGAGAGGGGGAAAACATAAACAAATAAGTATATAAAGTTATGGCTGCAGAGATTTGTTAATAGAAAGAAGACAGTGTGGGGAAAGCAGAGACGTAGGTATTCATGTCGATCATAGGGACAAGACACGGAAGAGGGAAGGCGGAGAAGAGTTTAGCGTTCTTGGAAAAAAAATAAAAAATAAAACAGCATTCCAGCATTCCTCGATAATGATATGAATCACGGGTACTAATACAGGTATAAGGTTTGAAGTCCCTCGTATGAAACATTGTTTTTGAATCGGCTTAAACCAGATGAGACAAGATTTTGGTTGTTTTTTTAATCACAACAATTTATATAATGTCAGAGAACTAGTTTTATGCTCTGAAATGTTCTTTATTTCTTTTTTAACAGTACACTATTGTTTTGTAATTTTGGATTGTGTAATCTTCGGTATTTTGTAGCTAATTGTGTCACAGTGCGGAAAAATCCTTATACAGCTATGATACGCGTAACATCAACGAAGTAATATTATGCACACAGCAGCTGTGCTCATGTACCTTCGTGGTTCAGCTTGCGAACTCACATTAGTTTCTGCCTCATACGTCACCAGATCTCTGCAAAGATACAGAGTGATCCGAAACTGTCCGAAAAGTTCGTTAGTATGTTGCGGAGGAGGTTGTGGTAAGAGCAATTTTTAAGAAAAAAAATCGATACGTAGCGCCTTTTCAGAGTTAATTAGCATTGAAGTCCGGCGGCTGCGCGCGCAAATTCAAGAGGTCCACCAGATAAAATTAGTGTCAGTTATTCTCATAGCGTAAATGATAGCACACGAGGCTGCTCAGCATTTGGCACGGGTTCAATCTTACTACCGTCCCACGTCCAATTTTTGTATCGCTCTCTTAACTGGTTTTAGGAAACCAAACGAAGAACACGTTTGACGACACCGTTTCTGGGGGCTGATTGAATCTACATACGCAGTGATATGATTGGCTAACTTCAGTGCTAATTAACTCGAAACGGCAGAACATATGGAATTTTTTTCTGAATTATTTCTCTGGAGATCCTAACCTGCAACACACTTACAAGCTTTTCAGGTTGTTTCTGACCACAATGTATAAAGGGAATAAGAAAGATAAGAGATTTATTATGTTGTACAGTTTAGCCACAAGATTCAGAGGCAACTGTAACCATAAACGCATGTTCATATTATGCAGTGAGGTCTGGAATGTCAAAGATGTCAGCCACAAGGTTATCAGAAATGTCAATTTGTGTGTCACGTACTCTCCAGTGCGCCACAGCTATCTTGATATCAACCTCTTTTGATAAAGTACGCATGCAAAGAGAAACATCGTAATCTGGTTAGATACGGCCAGTAATGCTCGTTTCTGCAGTTAGCCTATCAGTATGGGTTCAAATGGTTCTGAGCACTCAGAACTACTTAAACCTAACTAACCTAAGGACATCACACACATCCATGCCCGAGAAAGGGTTCGAACATGCGACCTTAGCGGTAGCGCGGTTCCAGACTGAAGCGCCTAGAACAGCTCGGCCACCGCGGACTATCAGTATTAACACAGAGAATAGCATTCTGGCGTCCTGCATTTCTTTTTTTTATGCTCCACCGGCTGGTCGGGTTATATCCTCGTAAATTTTTATGTTCATGCTGCATACCTGGGCTGACAGAATCCATCGTTTAATTTTTCGTCTCGCTTCTTGGCCATTACGTCATTCCGTGTAGCGCCGAAGGCGACAGCGTGGTCGTCTTTAATTACCGGTCCCCACCGCAGTGATCTTCAATTATCAGTTCCGAGACGCGGCATATACGAATGTGAAACCACTGCTAGCGATGCCCAGCACCCAAGCTAAATACGTCACTGTCGCAGAATAGGCCAGTCTCCTGATTTTGCTAGGTTCTGAACAGTATATAAGAAAGTTGATTCGCTGTCTAGAATTCAATAATGATGTTGATACAAAAGATTTCCAAACGTCGCAAAATACGCCACTTCACGTAAAAATGTACGGCTTTTTCTCTTAGGTGCATAGGATATTCAAAAAATTTCGTATATTTTGAGAATTAGGACAACTAATGGAAACAAGAAAAGCAACTACAGTAAAAGAATTTGAAGCCATTTTGACTATTTTTCGACCGTGACTGTCTCAAGAAATATGTAAAGATTTGCCGCTACCAGTCACAAACTTTGTCAACTATTGTATTACTTATTTATTTAGCGACATGTTTCGAGGGTTAAACCTAATCTTCAGGCTAAATGGCGTTACAAAAACAACTTTACAATAAGGTCATTCTGATATTACATAGTCTTTTCGTAAATGCCTTGGTCATCGTGTGGAAGAAGAGAAAACCTAATATATATAGTTCAAATGGCTCTGAGCACTATGGGACTTAACTTCTGAGGTCATCAGTCCCCTAGAACTTAGGACTACTTAAACAAAACTAACCTAAGGACATCACACACATCCATGCCCGAGACAGGATTCGAACCTGCGGCCGTAGCGGTCACTCGATTCCAGACTGTAGCGCCTAGAACCGCTCGGCCACATCGGCCGGCAAGAGGCAAAACTTTTGTAAGCTGGAACGATTTTTGCACGAAAATGTTTTGTAACGGTCACTCACTTTGTTCTTCTGTGGCTCTCTTGGTCACTGTTCACAAATTGTCACTAACATAGCAGTAACTTGGAAACACGATCACAATCAGTTCTGTTGTGCACTGGACAAGATGGCGGTCGAAATACAGCTGGTTTCGATTTGCAGTCGCACTATCCTCTGTGCCCTCGGTGGCTCAAATAGTTAGAGCGTCTGCTATGTAAGCAGGAGATCCGGTGTACGAGTCCCGGTCGGGGCACACATTTTCACTCTCCCCTTCTATGTATATTAACGCCTGTCGACAACTTAGGGTCTTGATTTAATTATCATTTCAACAGTCTTCTTTGAGGGATATAGACATGGTCCAGCAGTCCTCCAGCTTTTTCAGTCGATCGGGAAAATACTTTCTGTGAAACTCTGCAAAACACTCGTTGACTGCAACTATCACTTCCTCATTTGATGAAAATTTCTGCCCAGCAAGCCAAAGTTTTTAAGTTAGGGTACAGAAAGAAGTCACTTGCGAAGAATTCTGGTGAATAAGATGAACGAGGAAGCATTTCGAAGCCCAGTTCATGCACTTTCGCAGATTTTATTGCTGATGAGTGGGATGGAGCATTATCCTTGCGAAAGAGCACATTTTTATGTGCCAACCTTGGCCAATGCAGGTTTCAAACGGTCCATCAATGAAGCATAACAGGGTCCAGTTATAGTTCTGCCTTTCTCCAAGTAATCTATGAGGATTATTCCCCGAACCCCCCCCCCATAAAAAAACAGTGGCCCTCAACTTACCAGATGACAAAATGATCTTTGCATTCTTCGGTACACTTTCACCAGCCTTTCTCCATTGTTTTACTACCGTTGTGCCTTTGGTTGCGTTTTAACGCATCCAGGTTTCATCAACAGTCACAAATCGGAGCAAAAGGTGTTGCGGAATGCGATTAAACATCGCCAGACATTATATTCAAATATTGTGCCAAGTGCACTTTTGTTCAACTATGAGCAATCGCAGTATCCACCTCGCACACAGCTTCTTCATAGCCATTTCTCCGTGCAGACTATTATGCACTCGCTCAAATGAAATGCCTCAATTTCAGAAATGTCGTGAGTTTTTATTCGGTGGTGTTGCATTACCATATCATTTTGTCAATCGTTTCCTTTGTGCTGACCTCAACTGGACAGCTGTGTGTTTCGTCTCCGGCGCTTGTCCAACCACATTTAAATTCAATTGTATGAAAAAAGGAAATGGTCTTCAGTGACGGTGCAGAGTCCGCATTAACTTCATCCAATGCCGGTTTTGATTTATGTGGCAATCCAATCCTTCAAATGAACATGTTTGGTAACAGCACGCAACTCGGTTTCCTCCATTCTCAACCGCAAGCGACACACTCACCAATTCATACGGCCGTCAGCAATGAAATGTGCACTGAACGTTGTTGAAATCCCTTATGCGATTCTTGGAATAATCAAGCATTCCAAGCATGAAAGCGCAGCAAAAATGTTCCATTGTTTCATGGAAATTTACCTGACGTATCAGTCCACCCACTTAGGTGTAGATGTAGACTGAGAACAAAAACATGGTCCAAGCATGCTGTGTTGTCTTTATTACCTGTACGATTGTCCAGTTTCAAACCAAGGATCGTTTACAAGCACATATCTCATTTTACATTGTAATACGGCGCCGGTGCATGAGGACGTCTTACTTACGTGCGTATGCGGCACAAAAGGGACATAAAACACTACTGGCCATTAAACTTGCTACACCACGAAGATGACGTGCTACAGACGCGAAATTTAAGATACTGTGATATGCAAATGACTAGCTTTTCAGACCATTCACCCAAGGTTGGTGCCGGTGGCGACACCTACAACGTGCTGACATGAGGAAAGTTTCCAACCATTTCTCATACACGAACAGCAGTTGACCGGCGTTGCTTGGTGAAACGTTGTTGTGATGCCTCGGGCAAGCAGGAGAAATGCGTACCATCACGTTTCCAATTTGGTAAAGGTCGTTTTGTAGCCTATCGCGATTGCGGTTTATCGTATCACGACATTGCTGATCGCGTTGGTCGATATCCAATGACTGTTAGCAGAATATGGAATCGGTGACTTGGAGGGTAATACGGAACGGCGTGCTGGATCCCAGCGAAAATGGCTCTGAGCACTATGGAACTTGACATCTGTGGTCACCAGTCCCCTAGAACTTAGAACTACTTAAACCTAACTAACCTAAGAACATCACACACATCCATGCCCGAGGCAGGATTCGAACCTGCGACCGTAGCAGTCGCGCGGTTCCGGACTGAGCGCCTAGAACCGCTAGACCACCACGGCCGGCGGATCCCAACGGCCTCGTATCACTAGCAGTCGATACGACAGGCATCTTATCCGCATGGCTGTAACGAATCGTGCAGCCACGTCTCGATCCCTGAGTCCACAGATGGGAACGTCTACAAGACAACAACCATCTGCACGAACAGTTCGGCGACGTTTGCAGCAGCATGGAATATCAGCTCGGAGACTATGGCTGCGGTTACCCTTGACGCTGTATCGCAGACAGGAGCGCCTGCGATGGTGTACTCAACGACGAACCTGGGTGCACGAATGGCAAAACGACATTTTTTCGGATGAATCCAGATTCTGTTTACAGCATCATGATGGTCGCATCCGTGTTTGGCGACAACGCGGTGGACGCACATTGGAAGAGTGTATTCGTCATCGCCATTCTGGCGTATCACCCGGCGTGATTGTATGGGGTGCCACTGGTTACACGTCTCAGTCACCTCTTGCTCACATTGACGGCACTTTGAGCAGTGGACGTTACATTTCACATGTGTTACGACCCATTGCTCTACCCTTCATTCGATCCCTGCGAAACCCTACATTTCAGCAGGATAATGCACGACCGCATATTGCAGGTCCTGTACGGGCCTTTCTGGATACAGAAAATGTTCGACTGCTGCCGCGGCCAGCACATTCTCCATATCTCTCATCAATTGAAAAGTCTAGTCAATGGTGGCCGAGCAACTGGCTTTTCACAATACGCCAGTCACTACTCTTGATGAACTGTAGTATCGTGTTGAAGCTGCATGGGCAGCTGTACCTGTACACGTCATCCAAGCTCTGTTTGACTCAATGCCCAGGCGTATCAAGGTCGTTATTACTGCTATAGGTGGTTATTCTGAGTGTTTATTTCTCAGGATCTGTGCACCCAAATTGCGTGAAAATGTAATCACTTGTCAGTTCTGGTATAATATATTTGTCCAATGAATACCCGTTTATCATCTGCATTTCTTCCTGGTGTAGCAATTTTAATGGCCAGTAGTGTATTTTACGTCGTTACGGCTATTAGCCGACATGAACAGCTGTGTTTCTTTCGGCTAATATACGTAGTCTTTTTCAATACTGTACTGTTTTTGGGCCACTTAAGCACAGAAGAAAGACATGTTCCTGTCCACTAATACTTGCACTGTATTACAGTGTAAATGAAGCTGGAAGCTTAATATACGAGCTTGAAAATGACCTAAGGTTTGAAATTGGTCGAAGGTACAGGTATAGAAACAATACAGCCTGCTAAGACCATGTTTTCATTCTCAAAACACTTCCGTCTGTGGACCCACCGCCCCACCCAAATTGTAGATGTAATCTCGATTCGTTGAGGTGCTCCGACCAAGTATCTCGTGAAGTGCACACCTGGAGACGGCGAGCATTCGTGGGGCCGAGAGGCGAGCTAAGACAAGGCGGCCCTTTGTGGTGTGTCGTAAACAGGCCACTGACGTCTTATCAGGCGCCGGCAGTCCCCCGCTGTGTGCCGCTATCGCCACCGCAGTCAGCTGTCCGGCGCACGCAGCCGTTTGTACTGCCGCGACGGCGACGCGCATGCGCGCTGCCTCGCGGCTTCTTTGTCCTTACTCTCTGCCAGTCACATGTCGGCAGCCAGCGTTCGTTATCGCGTGGCTGTCGGCGTTCTCATCTTTAACGATACGCACTACCGATCAGAAGCGACTTATCCGTTTACGACATGTACGATTAGCACGGTCGCCACACGTTGTTAGGGTCCCGCACAGCATTGCCGTTAGCGATTTTGGAGTCAAAATGCACTGTGGTGACAGAAGTCATGGGTAGAGACCGGATTATATGCATTTGCATGTTGCATATGCATTTGCATATTTGGCGCCTTTTCACTGGTGATTGTAGATTTTAATTAAAAACTGGCGACGATGCATATTTTCGCTCTAAGTTTACGATATTTTAAAAATTTAAGAGGGCGGTCTCTTACTCGATCTAGTTTTGATGTCTCTGAGATTGACAGCGACCTAGAAATGCGTTCAATCGCTAACCGAGAGGCCACTGACTCGAGAAATCATTACAGAAGAGGAGCAGGAACTGGCGGACTCACTATATATGTCACTATAGCGGAAACCAAAATTAGATTTTTCAAATCCAAGTTTGGATCGTCCTCTACAGGTGACACTGTGACACAGTGGTATAATTTTTCATAGTTTTTAGACTTTGTTACTGCATACTTTCAATCTTTAAAATTATTGTAAGGCTATTTACAATTTGTACTGAAACCATATGGCAGTTATAAGAGTCGAGGGGCATGAAAGGGAGGCTGTGGTTGGGAATGGAGTGAGACAGGGTTGTAGCCTCTCCCCAATACTATTCAATCTGTATATTGAGTAAGCAGTAATGGAAACAAAAGAAAAATTCGGAGTAGGTATTAAAATCCATGGAGAAGAAATAAAAACTTTGAGGTTCGCCGATTACAATGTCATGACATTGTAATTCTGTCAGAGACAGCAAAGGACATGGAAGAGCAGCTGAACGGAATGAACAGTGTCTTGAAAGGAGGATATAAGATGAACATCAACAAAAACAAAAGGAGGGAAATGGAATGTAGTCGAATTAAGTCGGGTGATGCTGAGGGAATTAGATTAGGAAATGAGACACTTAAAGTAGTTTTGCTATTTGGGGAGCAAAATAGCTGATGATGGTCGAAGTAGGGAGGATATAAAATGTAGACTGGCAATGCAAGGAAAGCGTTTCTGAAGAAGAGAAATTTGTTAACGTGGAGTATAGATTTAAGTGTCAGGAAGTCGTTTCTGAAAGTATTTGTATTGAGTGTAGCCATGTATGGAAATGAAACATGGACGATAAATAGTTTAGACAAGAAGAGAATAGAAGCTTTCGAAATGTGGTGCTACAGAAGAATGCTGAAGATTAGATGGGTAGATCATATAATTAATGAGGAGGTATTGAATAGAATAGGAGAGAAGAGGGGTTTGTAGTACAAGTTGACAAGAAGAAGGGACCGGTTGGTAGGACATGTTCTGAGGCATCAAGGGATCACAAATTTAGCATTGGAGGGCAGCGTGGAGGGTAAACATCGTAGAGGGAGACCAAGAGATGAATACATTAAGCAGATTCAGAAGGATGTAGGTTGCCTTAAGTACTGGGAGATGAAGAAGCTTGCACAGGATAGAGTAGCGTGGAGAGCTGCTTCAAACCAGTCTCAGGACTGAAGATCACAACAACAACAAATATCTGTTTTAAAAGGACTGGAACATTTAAACAATATGCTTGTAAAATAGTAACGAATATTTATTAGAAAAAGCTTTACAAAAGTGAAATGATGCTGGCTACGCTGTATTTTCATGCAGAATTTATTTTGTATTGACCTATGGAAAGCAGTTGTGTCATATTGCTACACAAATATGGACCTTGCATTTGGTAACTTGCATGTGCGTTTAGTTTTTTCATCTGAGTTTTTGCTACTAGATGCCGATTTCTGACGAGCAAATTATAAAAATTGCCTACAGTATCATATCTGAACTCCTTTCCCGGTTTCAGTTCATTTCTACGCTTTGTAGGCACATATACTGTGGCAGCTTCATTTGAAGGTCTGCCTCTCTTCTTTATAGTGCTTTTTCGAGCCATAATCCACAATTCTGCCATACATTTGTTCAACAGAGTCATTCTCTTCAAGACTGAGACAGAAATACAGGGTGAGCACAAAGTCTTGCCCTGATTATAACAATTTATTACAGAATAACCGTTTGACATAATAATTTACATTTGATGCCGTTACATAGGTTAGTGTTACTATTTTTTTAAGACCACTTACGTTAGTAAACCTCAACGTGTGCTCCCTCGGTAGCTCGGAGAATGTCGAGATGGTATTCCAGTTCCCACCAGGTGTTTCGTAACATGTGTTCTGTCACAGTACCCACAGCAACTTGTATCCTAACCTTCAGTTCGTCGACGTCATCAACTGGTGTGACGAAGACTCACTCCTTGATATAGCCCCAGAAAAAAAAGGCAAGGGGGCGTAATGTCTGGAAAGCGGGGTGGTCAGGGTGTTGGAGCGTTCTTTCCAGTCCACCGATCCGTATATTACTCCCTCTGCACCTGGTGGGAACTGGAATACCGCCTCGACATTCTCCGAGCAACTAAGGGAGCTCAAGTTGAGGTTTACTAACGTAAGTGGTCCTAAAAAATAGTAACACTAACCTATGTAAAAGCATCAAATGTAAATTATTATGTCCAACGGTTATTCTGTAATAAAGTGTTATAAACAGGGCAAGACTTTGTATTCACCCTGTATATTCTTCCAACATGTGATTGTTAGAGAGTAAATGAAATTAGACTTACCGTCACGATTACTTTCATGTAAATCTTCCTCCTCCAGATAACCCATCGCCAGGAAGAGATAATAATTGCTGCGGCCGCCACTGAAGAAAAACTGTCATCATTTTCAAGTCCTCAGTATCTGAAATAAAACTATTTTCCAGAATTTCTAAAATATTTTCCACACTGAGGTGTTTTTATATAATTGCTGATCTTTGTTGAAATAATTCCAAGTAATTACTGACAAGAAATTAATGTAAAAATGAGAGTAAACACTTAGAACTATCAAACAAGCAAAATTTGTTTGTGATAAAAATCCAAAGATGAGGATAACTGATGACACTTTGTCCATTGTTGGTGAGGATTTTTCGAATCTTTGCCGCGGCAACTGTAATTCCGCTACCCTACGATTGTAGCTAGTATTGAAATTATGGAAAACTCAGCAAGAAAAAATACCAGAACTTCGTCGAACATTTAGAAGCCTTATGCAAGCCATCCCTGCAGCTTGTATTTTTCGCTGTTTTGATCACGAACGACACCTGTGCAAAGTTCGCAGGACGCTGCGAATGGCAGTCTCGGTCAGAACGGTGTTTTGTATAGTTGTGAGTGCGTTACGACGGCGCTTGTGGATTCCAACGTGGACTGCTTGTTGGTGCTCCTCTATGGTGGCCGGCCCGTGTGGCCGAGCGGTGGTTCAGTCCAGAACCGCTGCTGCTGAGGTCGCAGGTTCGAATCCTGCCTCGGGCATGGATGTGTGTGATGTCCTTAGGTTAGTTAGGTTTAAGTAGTTCTAAGTCTACTGATGACCTCAGATGTTAAGTCCCATAGTGCTCAGAGCCATTTGAACCATTTGAACCTGTATCGTGGGTGCTTCCGTAACCATGGTACGCAAAGTGTCTGGTGTTTCAAAAGACACCACATCGAAGATTTATGCCGCATGCGGCGAAGGCGGAAAAAAACATCGTCTGTTAAGTCACAAGACGGATGACTGTTTTGTTGGGTGACTGACGGGGGGTCATTGAAGTGTATTGCGACGAATAAGAGGACAACTTCTGCAAAAGTCGTTACAGAACTGTGTCTCGCGCTTGCGAACTTTGGCAGCACTAAAACAGCACGGAGTCCATAAGCTGCGTATTGCAGGACGAGCTACACTCCTGGAAATTGAAATAAGAACACCGTGAATTCATTGTCCCAGGAAGGGGAAACTTTATTGACACATTCCTGGGGTCAGATACATCACATGATCACACTGACAGAACCACAGGCACATAGACACAGGCAACAGAGCATGCACAATGTCTGAACTACTACAGTGTATATCCACCTTTCGCAGCAATGCAGGCTGCTATTCTCCCATGGAGACGATCGTAGAGATGCTGGATGTAGTCCTGTGGAACGGCTTGCCATGCCATTTCCACCTGGCGCCTCAGTTGGACCAGCGTTCGTGCTGGACGTGCAGACCGCGTGAGACGACGCTTCATCCAGTCCCAAACATGCTCAATGGGGGACAGATCCGGAGATCTTGCTGGCCAGGGTAGTTGACTTACACCTTCTAGAGCACGTTGGGTGGCACGGGATCCATGCGGACGTGCATTGTCCTGTTGGAACAGCAAGTTCCCTTGCCGGTCTAGGAATGGTAGAACGATGGGTTCGATGACGGTTTGGATGTACCGTGCACTATTCAGTGTCCCCTCGACGATCACCAGAGGTGTACGGCCAGTGTAGGAGATCACTCCCCACACCATGATGCCGGGTGTTGGCCCTGTGTGCCTCGGTCGTATGCAGTCCTGATTGTGGCGCTCACCTGCACGGCGCCAAACACGCATACGACCATCATTGGCACCAAGGCAGAAGCGACTCTCATCGCTGAAGACGACACTTCTCCATTCGTCCCTCCATTCACGCCTGTCGCAACACCACTGGAGGCGGGCTGCACGATGTTGGGGCGTGAGCGGAAGACGGCCTAACGGTGTGCGGGACCGTATCCCAGCTTCATGGAGACGGTTGCGAATGGTCCTCGCCGATACCCCAGGAGCAACAGTGTCCCTAATTTGCTGGGAAGTGGCGGTGCGGTCCCCTACGGCACTGAGTAGGATCCTACGGTCTTGGCGTGCATCCGTGCGTCGCTGCGGTCCGGTCCCAGGTCGACGGGCACGTGCACCTTCCGTCGACGACTGGCGACAACATCGATGTACTGTGGAGACCTCACGCCCCACGTGTTGAGCAATTCGGCGGTACGTCCACCCGGCCTCCCGCATGCCCACAATACGCCCTCGCTCAAAGTCCGTCAACTGCACATACGGTTCACGTCCACGCTGTCGCGGCATGCTACCAGTGTTAAAGACTGCGATGGAGCTCCGTATGCCACGGCAAACTGGCTGACACTGACGGTGGCGGTGCACAAATGCTGCGCAGCTAGCGCCATTCGACGGCCAACACCGCGGTTCCTGGTGTGTCCGCTGTGCCGTGCGTGTGATCATTGCTTGTACAGCCCTCTCGCAGTGTCCGGAGCAAGTATGGTGAGTCTGACACACCGGTGTCAATGTGTTCTTTTTTCCATTTCCAGGAGTGTAGAATCCCATAACCACTTATCCGTGATGCAAAAGCACGTAACAGGAAAGCGTGGTTCTGAAGCCGTAAAATCTGAACTATGTAGCAATAACATAACGTCATTTGGTCGTATTCAGCATTTATGGTCTACTTTGGACAGAAGGGGGTGTGATCGCTATCCACATGCATTATCGTTACCATAACTTACAATTTGGCAGGAAGAATGGTACAATAATCGCTTGAAAACCATACAGGAATTGTTTTTATCTATTCCGAGATGTCAGGAAGTTGTTTTGAATGCCAATGGTTTTCCTACACCACATTGTGAGCGGTAACGTGTTTTTGATTTTTACGTATTTTTGTCAACCCTTCTGTATTGACGTAGCTCTTGTTAACAAAAATGCACAAGACTTGCTTGTATTTTTACCACAATTTTCAAACATCCTTTTGGCTTCAAATTTTCCTGTATCCACGACATGTGTATCTACATCTGTCTACATCCATACTCCGCAAGCCACCTGACGGTGTGTGGCGGAAGGTACCTAGAGTAACTCTGTCAGTTCCCCTTCTATTACAGTCTCGTATTGTTCGTGAAAAGAAAGATTGTCGGTATGCCTCTGTGTGGGCTATAATCTCTCTGATTTTATGCCCATCGTCTTTTCGCGAGATATACGTAGGAGGGAACAATATACTGCTTGACTCCTCGGTGAAGGTATGTTGTCGAAACTTCAACAAAAGCCCTTATCGAGCTACTCAGCGGCTCTCTTGCAGAATCTTCCACTGGAGGTGATCTATCATCTCCGTAACGCTTTCGCGATTACTAAATGATCCTGTAAGGAAGCGGGCTGCTCTCCGTTGGATCTTCTCTCTCTCTTCTATCAACCCTATCTGGTACGGATCCCACACTGCTGAGCAGTATTCAAGCATTGGGCGAACAAGCGTACTGTAACCTACTTCCTTTGTTGTCGGATTGCATTTCCTTAGGATTCTTCCAATGAATCTCAGTCTGGCATCTTCTTTACCGACGATTAATTTTATATGGTCATTCCATTTTAAATCACTCCTAATGCCTGCTCCCAGATAATTTATGGAATTAACTGCTTCCTGTTACTGACCTGCTATATTGTAGGAAATCATAAAGGATCTTTCTTTCTGTGTATTCGCTGCAGATTACACTTGTCTACATTGAGATTCAATTGCCATTCCCTGCACCATGCGTCAATTCGTTGCACATCCTCCTGCATTTCAGTACAATTTTCCATTGTTACAACCTCTCGATGTATTACAGCACCATCCGCAAAAAGCCTCAGTGAACTTCCGATATTATCCAGAAGGTCATTTATATCTATTGTGAATAACAACGGTCCTACAACACTCTCGTGTGTCATTCCTGAAATAAGTGTTGGGAATTGATCTTTGACAGAAAGCGGTAGTACAATAAAATACTTCAGAACACAATCGAAAAATATTTTGAAGGCAATTAAGCTGTGCAGGATTATGCGAGCGTTATCGTAAAAAAACTTTTAAACCACTGGAAATGATACATCAGTGACATTAAAAATGGGTGTGTCTTCTGACGTTTATAAAATAAACTGGTCGTCTCAACAATTAATCGATGATTAAGGAGGTTGGGCTCTGTAACTGTGGAATAAATTACTCTGTTGAAAATGACACCTCCTCTCTCCCACTAAAAGCAAAAAATTTGTCCGCGATAATTAAGAAATACGTTCGACTGTTGGTATTTAGAGCATCGATAAATCGTATTTCTCAATAAATCGAACATTTTACCTAGTCTGTTGAATAAAAAATCGAAGGGATTGTCATGACAGACCTCTCTGCAAGCACTCTATAATTCGAAGTAACCATCAGTTTAAGACCCGGTAACTCGAAATGTTTCGTCAGCTGTTCAGGTAACTTTTTCGTCGTTTATCTTTTCACGACAGTCCTTTGTCTTCACAACAAAGCACATCCTGAGACATTATTGACTGAAAGGAAGTAAAAATGTTTCACTTTCCCGTGAAACAATCAGGTTATTGAGGCCATGGACTGAAGGACAAAAGTTGCAAGCGTTTCAGGATCCCGTCACGCAGGATGTCTAAAATTCTGAAGCAAAAAGTAATATTGCTGAAACATATCATAAGGAGAAAAGAAACGGACTTGACGAGATGAGCTCCCATATTCTGAATAATGCTTATCGAAATGGCTTAGTCTACGCAGAGGACGAAACGCACCTCTTACCAAGTCACTTCGCTGTCAGTCTGTGCACTGATGACTTAGGCGCTAGTGAGGCTAACTAAAAAAAAGTCATAACTTTGTTGAAAAATGGCTCTGAGCACTATGGGACTTAACATCGGAGGTCATCAGTCCCCTAGAACTTAGAACCACTTAAACCTAACTAACCTAAGGACATCACACACCTCCATGCCCGAGGCAGGATTCGAACCTGCGACGGTACCAGCCGCGCGGTTCCGGACTGAAGCGCCTAGAACCGCTCGGCCACCGCGGCCGGCCATAACTTCGTTTTGAGGGGAATATGTGAGCGTTTATGACACAGTTTGTTCAGTATAGAAAAATGAATCAAATTGAAGTTTTCCTGATGCATTCTCGGATATTTATCAACGTCTTCCGCTGAAACGTTAAAATGTATAAAAATTAATTATGGTAAAAACTTCAACTTTCTTTTAATTTCGGGTCTCTTTGTTAGTGTATGCTTCACTTTATAAAGAAATATGTGCGTTTCTGAAACTAAAGCGCTATTTTTTTAAAGCAGAAGTCTGACTTTTTCATGATTCGACCCTGATCAGTCAGTCTTTCCTTGAATTGAACTTCCAATTGTTCGAACTTTTTGTTAGGTCCCTTGCACGTTGAATTATGTAAAATCGAATGTACTGCATGGAATGCACCAGATGAAGCGTATCACAGTTACTGTGACACACGAGATCAAAGAGCCAGCAAGCGACAAAGATAACGGGGGCAGCAGTGACCACGGAAAGTTTTCTCACTCGTATATATTTCAGTGCTGTACATACGATAAGATAAAAATTATTCGTCTTGCATCAGATGATTATTAGCTCCCTTGTATTAGTATATAAGATCAACTCTTGACAGAAATATCACGATGTAGTTTCATTTATACGTAATTTTCATGATTTATTTATAGAACTAGTAGAACAGACACCTGATCCTTACTGCCGTCGTAGTTGTAGCTCGCTAAACGAGATGACGGAATCATGCTACTTCGTCGAAGCTTCCGCGTTATTCCTCAAGTCTCAACTGCCGATTACGAGATGCTAACCTTTGGAACTGTGCCTTGGTCTCCTTTCATCAAGGACCTCTAAAACTGAAAGGTCGACTGCTGGTCTGATTACCATACACAACATTCTGTTGACGCTTCCTGTTTAGAATCAAGTGACTCGCAACTCACCAAGATTTTGTTAACGCACAGTGCTATTTGTTGTTAACGTTGGATCTCTTCGTAGGAGACGTTTTAGCGCCACAAGGATAACAATGGAAATTTGGTACGTGTGTCTGCGCGCTGCTTAACATTTGAAGAAAACATGAGAATTTGCAGATATTTTTAGTGATTTTACGTGTATATTTTGAATACCAAGGGTGCATCTAAGGCACTTTTTTTGGGAATGGTTTGATGCTGCATGCTTGCCAGGATTTCTATTCCCATACCAGTTTCTCCATCTCACAAGCGGCGCCGGCGACATTCGGATCACGGACTTACTTCAGACTTTGTACACTCTGAGTAATCGAATAAGACTTTCTTCCACTAGCTGCGGCGCAGAACGTATACAGCTATCCGCTCTCTCTTCCGGCTCATGTTTCCGGGCTAAAGTCCAGTTGTTTGCTTTGTGCCTCGCTCAAACACTTCCTGATGTCGACTTCTTCAAGGCAACGGGACAAATAGTTGTACGGTGAAATATGCGACCTGCGTATTTTTCAATCATTTTACGTGTCTTGCATCTCTGACCGGAGCGGTACTCAGTCCAACTTCGTTCGAATGGTTATGTAAAATGTGTAGGGGAAATCAATGTTGCAACAATCTTACAGTATTTCTGCCCCTTCGTATTGTATCGTCCAATACAGTTACAATGGTCTTTGTGGCGGCAGTGTGAACACGAATGATGCCAATCATTTGGAACTCGCATCACCGAAGCGATGGTGAACTTCAACGGAGTCAACCAACACATTTCTTCGACCTACGAATATAACGCGGAAAGGCAGTGAAGGTAAAGATTAGATAAAATCGAGCACACACGGAGGTTAACTTACAACATTCACGAATGCAACAGGAAAAGGGACAAATAGCAGTGGTACACAAAGTACCCTACGCCACACACCATACAAGAAAGCATGTTAATATTGCATTATCATCGATCTCTGAGCTATGCTGAAAATTGCAAGTCTGTAGCTCATCGAAAGTCAGTTTAAAATTTGTACCGAACAGACAAACAGACAAGAAAGCGACCTAATAAAAATGCTTTAACCACGAAGGAAATTTACGTAATAAATTGGATTAAACAAAGGGAGGAGAGATATATGAGAGTATTTGACCTCCTGATAGTTGTATCAAATCAGGGATCGTTAACCGGACGAGAACTTTTCCTTGAGCATGTTGTCATTGTCGTGACGACTAACCGGTTTCTTCCGTTTTGTTTGCGCCATCGAGTGTTTGTCCTACTGTGTTTACGGAGACCATGTAGGCTGAAAAAAGAAACATCATTCAATTACGCCCCAAAATATTGATTAGTTCATGTATATAACTTACACTGGTGGTCATTTCGTTGTCTATTGCGGATGTTTACACCGCACTACACTTAAAAGACAGTGTTCTTGTAGACAGCATGACACGATATGTGTTAAGACATCAGGGAACAACCTCCAATGGTACTAGAGCTGTAGAGACTGGACTATATCCGACAAATAACTGAAGACGTAGTATGCCAGATGCTGCTCTGAGATGAAGAAGTAGGCAAAGGAGTAAACTAGTCAGAAGATTGATGACACACAAAAATAGTGTCTCAGGCCAAATTATAAGCTGTCGGTACTGTTACGGCAACACAATGTATATCGGTATGGTGTGAATAAGAGACGGTTAAAATTGCAACAGACTAACGCTTCCGTGATGAAAGAAAAAATTTATGACCATTGATAATGTTTAAAAATGTAATGGAAAAACATTTGATGCAATATCGTTCTCATTCGCTTCACAGAAGACTGTCGTCGCTAAATAACGTATCATTAGGCACTATTGTAGCTGAAAGATTGTTGCAGAATGAGAAGTGGCAGTTTTGTGTGTGATAGTGCCCACAGATATCACTTTCCCTGAGTTTTTGTGGATTTCAAAATTTATATTGTTGTCAAATAATTATTCCGCGTGAGAGAGAGAGACTTGGATGTAGAGCGTGGTTGGAACTTGGAAGCAGACGTGTGTACTGGTACGGAGACCTTATTTCGGAGTGCTGTTGCTGGAACTTGGAATATGTTAAAGAAGGTAATTTACCGCGTGCGCTTGCTTTGCAGAAAGTCACATGTCTGAATTTTTTCTTGTGGGGATTCGTAAAAGACATCGTTTATAAAGACGTTGCAACTACACCTCAAGATATGCGAGAGAGAATTTTCAGAGCATGTGCTTCGATAAGTGCCGAAGTGATAAGGGATACCACTCAATCCATGATAAGAAGATTGCAGCACTGCATTGATACCAATGGTCATCACTTCGAACACCTTCTGTAAATGGACGTTCATGCCACCTTTGTGGCCTTCGTTGACCTTCAAAGACCTTACTGTCACACATCACTGGATTCGTCTCGACAGAAGCTATCAGAAAATAAGTACCAAACTATAGCATCACATTTAAGAAAACAAAGTTGACTTTCATATCTCTGAGGCGACACCACCCAGCAACAAAAAACCAACATAATATTATGGCCCCCATTGTACCATGCAACATTTGTCCCATAATCTTTTCATCTACTATCATGCTTTGAGTTATTCTAGATGGCAATAGTTAGTGACTCATTCTGTATGTCACTATGTGTTATGGTTCACACTTTTGTCACTACCTCATTTGTGCATAATTTTGATTTTGTATAATTGATTTGTATATCTTACGCACATTATTATTTTAAATGTCACCTCCACTAGGACCTTGCCTAGTATGGCGGCGCGGGTCTCCCGCGTCGCTCCCCTACGCTCGGTAAACGGAGTATGGGACTCATCATCATCATCATCATCATCATTCTATACCAATGTCAAAATTCTTTTACGGGGCGTTGTTTAACTTTCTTGCTTTGCATACCTTTCTGAAAGTTATGTTTTACATTCAACAATTTTTATGTAAATAAATTAAAATTTATCATTTTGTTTTCACCGCTATGTGGCACCACTTACGTATGCTTCACCGTCCTGGTGGTGGCGTAAATTGTCTACCAAGAAAGCATGATGTAATTTTAAAATTAATCTTCCATGACAGCTGTATCAGTTACAACGTGTCTTTATCCATCTGAATAATAGATGATCATGGAGTGTATGTCAATTCTAAGTATGACGTAACTTTGTAATGTCTGTTCTCTTGGCATGTTGCTCTTTATACTTTTGTATACTTTCTTTCATTTGTATTTCGGTTCCATACTGTCTGACGATGGGTATCTGCCGAATCGCGTCAAGTAAAGTCATTAGTTTATGAACGAGTGGCATTTTATTTAGCGACCAATTCAGCAAATTTGCAGCACACATATTAATTTTCAGTTTTGCTTTGTAGATTTTCCTAACTCGCATTGTTTGACTGTTTGGTACTGCTGTTTCAGTATCTCGAAAATGCATGAACTCAGGAAAGAAAACATCACTCTTAATCCTGTCCCATAAGGACTGCATATCGTGTACGTAATTATGCACGTCGGAACTTTTAACACAGAAGTTTTATACGTGGTACAATTACTGGTTACATACAGCCACTATTGAGCATGAAGTTGTATCACGTGTAAGGATTAAAGTTTAAAAGTTTCACTGAAATGCAAAAGTAAAGACTCTCTTTTGAAAGTTACACTTATTGTTAGACGTCCACACAGTCAGGAAAGTTAAAGTAGAAAATTTACATACTGATGGATTTGGGAATAATATGAAAAGATAAAATGATTAATCACCTCAACATTAGAAAGCGAATTCATTTACTTAAGACAGTGTCGTGGGCATTAGGGTGAATACCTTAATGTAAACGTTATGCAGCATACACCTTCGTCGTCTGCTGCCACAGATGGTGTGGTAATGGGCATTTATGAAAGTGGCACACCTCTGAGTGATGCGAAGAAAGTGGACAGTAGAGTGTTTGTAACTGCTGACCTCTTCGGTATTCAGGGCTAGGCACGTCAATACACTCGCCAGAACGGAGTACTTACATCTTCATCTCTCTCTCTCTGTCTCTCTCTCTCTCTCTCTTGTGTGTGTGTGTCTGTGTGTGTGTGTGTGTGTGCGTGCGCGCGCGCGAGTTTGTGTGTGTGTTTGGAACTGCACAAGGCACCGCAGATATAACGCCATCGTGCATCGGGCGCACTGTTGCCAAATGAGACGTTTAGGTTGGAATAACTAGATACCTTAGGCTTATGTTGAGACTGATCTACACTCAAAAATATTCGCTGTAACCCCATTTACGGACTGTGTTGAACGCCCTTCCATGCACCATTATCGTTTCCCCAGCTGTCTGTTCCATTCACGAACCGTGAACGCGAATTATTGACTATCGCTAAAAATCTGTAATTTCCAAAAAGAACGTTGCATGTCGAACTCCTGACCACTCTCCAATCGACCTATATCGAACGCCCTACTCTCGAGGCGGCAATTGCGGATAGTGCTTAATGCGTTGACAAGAGCGACTACAGATGACGAATGTTTTGTAAATTAAAGTTAGTTACAAAGGAAACTCGTCAGGCACATCTTCAGCATGGACAACTCCGTGGTTGTAGTAGGCAGCCGGGAGCACTCCATTTTTTTTTTTTTCGTAGCCGAGATACTCTTGACACGTCTATCAGACACACCGGCAGAGTCTCACACAGAAAATTTTTGCAAGACAACCGTAAATTGTGGAAGTATCGATACTGGAAAACGTATAACAGTTCGTCTCGATCTCCCGGTCGGTCCTCTCTCTTAATTGAGGATTTCAAAGATTTCACAACCGCTCAGTAATCTGGGTGTGGACCGATGGATCGTCGGAAGACACAAATTCAATGTAATTGTTATCTGTGCCTCTTTTTTTCCAAGTTTTGTAAGAGTTCAGCCGTCACTTATAACTTTGGTGCCTGACAAGATGAAGTGCCTTATAAGCGGTACAAAATTTTTCCTGCCCCTAGAATGAACTCGAGGTATAAAGCCTTTCCTGGACTCCCTTTCAATACCTCCTAAAACCCATCTAGGTTCTATTTCGTTCGTCAGAAGACGTCTTCTCCCGTACTTCTGAGCGGCGATACGTAACTCATCACCTTCTGCAAGCTTGTTCCCACCACCGATAGCCACACTTTCATCCATGACAAGAACGTAGTACACCTCACGACAAAAGCCGGTCGATGTGGCCGAGAGGTTCTAGGCGCTTCAGTCTGGGACCGCGCGACCGCTCCGGTCGCAATGAGAAGAAGAAAGAATGACATTCAAGACATTTAGTAAAAATGTGTGATATTGCGTAAGTACAACAATCTGCCGGGCATTTGCAACTTAGCGATCGCTGAAAGCCGCGACCAATCTATAATAGATTACAGTCGACACGAAGTGTTCCGTATGGTGCCGGCTTTATACGATCGTTAACTTGGAGATTGGCGGCCAACTTACAGGGCCCTTACTATAGCCCTTACTATTAGCGGGCTCATAACACACTAATTTATGTAGGTTATCATCAGTAGTGAGATCGGTACGTATTATGCCCGAGGTATTGCTCCACGATGTCAGTGTTGGCTGTTGAGCAAAAACGTTTGACCACCACGCCTCAACGAATCCGTGACGAAACGTACTTGTCTTTGTTTGAATCATCTCTAGCACCTCTCCTAAACGTACCTATTAAAGAGTCGATGAGCAATACTCAAGAGTCGGTCAGGCGTCGGTACTAGTAAATGGCTGACCTGGTCCACGGCCTCACTTGCAGTCTTCTAGGAGAAACAAAAACTTGCTTTTTCGATGTTTCATATGATTGTTGATCGAATTTAAAAATTTTAAATGGTATCATTACGTATTCATTAAGAGCTGTAATCTTACGCTACAGGTTTAACACAGTAAGGCAAATACGAAGGCTGTCCAGAAAGTAAGTCACGATTGATGGCGAAATGAAAATCACAGTGAAAATCAGAAATGTTTCATTTGTAACAGTTAGCTACACCTTTCATCTACTTCTCTACGTAGTCGCCGTTCTGACTCAGACATTCGTCGTAGCGTTGTACCAACTTTCCAATACCCTCATCATAGAAGGCAGCCGATAGTGCTTTCCGCCAATTCCCTACGCTGGCCTAAAGCTCGTTGTCTGTGCCAGAATGTCTTCATAGCCAGCGGTTCGTTTGAGCAGAGATGAAACTCATGGGAGACAATTACGGGCTGTATTGTGGGTAACCAAACATTTCCATTTGAAACGATGCAGGAACATCTTCATTGCCCCTGCAGAATGAGGCTTAGAATTGTCTTGAAGAAGAAACCGCACTACAGTTATGTAATGTCGGGGAAAATTCTCATCAGGCCCTAGTACTTGGCGGGAGACACTATTTTCTATAACATCTTTATGCGCTCACTAAGAGCTCAGGAATAAAAAGAGCGACATAATTCTACCTAGAGTCATACTAGAGACACTGCCCAACACATCTTTGCAAAGCTTTATCGGATTTTCATAGTCGCTTCCATTTCGCGGCCGATCGTAACTTACTTTCTGGACAGCCCTCGTACGTAAGTTACAAATTGTTTATATGTTCTGGGACAGCGAAACTCACGGTGCGCAGGATACCCGGACTATATTCACTGATCAGCGATAACGTTACGGCCCCTTACCTAATAGCCAGTATATGCACCTTTGGTACTGATAACAGCAGCGACGCGTCGTGTCATGGAAGTACTGAGGTGTTGGTAGATCTCTAGAGGGAGTTGGCGCCACATCTACACACGCAAATCACCTAATTACCATAAATTCCGGGGAGGGAGACAATGAGCTCTGACGCCACGTTCGATCACATCCCAGATGTGTTCGACAAAGGTTCAAATTTGGTGAGTTGGGGGACCAGCACATCAACTGAAACTCGCCGCTGTGTCCCTCGAACCACTCTATCGGATTTCCGGCCTTGTGACATGGCGCATTGTCTTGCTGAAAAATGCCAGGAAACATAACCGTCATGAAGGGGTGTACGTGTTCTGCAACCAGTGTACGATACTCCTTGGTCGTCATGATACCTTGCACGAGCTCCACTGGACCCATGAATGCCCACGTGAATGTTCCATAGAGACTAATGGAGACGCTGTCAGCGTTTCTCCGTCTTGCAGTACAGCTTTCAAGGAGCTGTTCCCCTGGAAGATGACGGATTCACGCCCTTCATCTGCATGACGAAGAAGGTGTCGGAATTCATCAAACCATACAAGACCCTGCCACTGCGCCAATATCTAGTGCTGACGGTCAAGTGCCCATTTCAGTCGTATTGGCCGATGTCGTGGTGTTAACGTTGGCACATGAATGGGTCGTCGGCTGCGGAAGCCCATCCTTAGGAATGTTCGATGCAATGGTTGTTCGGACACAATTGCACCCTGCCCAGCACTAAAGTCTGATGTTACTTCCGCGACAGTTCGCCACCTGTCCTGTTTCACCAACCTGCCCAGCCTACGACTTCCGACATCTGCAATGAGCCGCTCGTCCTCATGATATCTGGACGCGGTTTGACTTTGGTTTCGCCAGTCGTTGAAGACGCTAACGACAGCACTCCTCGAACACATAGACAGGTCGTTCAGTATCCTAAATACTCGTGCCGAACCTACGGCCCATCAGAATCTTTGTCAGGCTCAGATAGATAGCGCGCCTTTCCCATATTACACACGGATAGCACGCAAACGTCCTCTTAGAAAATTTATAAATTACTGTGCTGGTAAACCTCTTATGTTATTTGATTTACAAACAGCTGAGTAAAACTGAACGTACTCAGACATTCCTCTCTTTACTTATTCTGATCATCACTAAACTGACGCACAATATTTTTTTTGCGCCACACAATCTGACTTTCAATAATCCCTACAAAAGTATGGCCCTGACTAACAATAACCTACAACTTTCATGAATAACTTACCTCACAAAAATCTTCGTTACTCGAACTACTGCAACACAGCGAGCGCCAATACTGCCAGCTAAATAAAAGATTCTAACTACTGAAGGAACTAACTACTGATAGGCATAGTTAGCAAATGAAAGATTTTGATAGAGAACAAACAACGTATTTACCTTAATAGTGTTCAAAATTCTATGGAATCCAGTCTTACAAATTTCCTTTTTCTGACGGACACCCACCCAGATCGTCCGCTCTCAAAACTCTGCCATCCCTCTACCCACATCCACCACTGCTGGCGACTAACCAACTGCACAACGCTACGAGCTGTTCACATCCAACTGGCCAACACTACACAAGCAAATATTCCAACAATGAGTCCAACCAACCACAGACTGCACACAGCACAGTCAGCGATTTTCATACATAGCGCTACGTGGCGTTACCAACATAAAAATCTAAACGGCCTACTTATACACGCTCACTGACACTACATGCACCCTGCATGTGTCTAACACTCATTCCTCGTCAGCTGACGAAGCTATCGCCTGGACGGATTTGTATCGATAGTAGATCGGTAGTCGTAATGTACTGGCTGATCAGTGTACATCCAGTATTTGTGCCACTTCTAACAATCTTTACACATAATTTCACACTTTTACGGAAGTATTTCTTTGTGGCACCCCCGCCCCACAAAATAAAGAAAGGAAAACAGGTTTTTTGCTTTGTATAAACTCTGAGACAAAAAACGGAGCACCACGAAGGAATGTGATATACATATAGCGGAAAACAAGTGATCACTGTTTCAGAAAAACTGGATGATTGTTGAAGAGAAAGAGCTTCATAAATAGAGGAAGTGTATAACGTATTGATCCGACTTTGGGCCTTACATAAACAGTTTTCCGGCTTGCCATTGACTGATAGAAATGTTGGATGTTCTCTTGATCGATATCCAGCCAAATTCTGTCAAATTCGGCATGGACTCTCATTCTTCCGCTTCGATTTGACCAGCGCTGATGTGTCTGGAGATGCCTCACACAGCGGTGGAGTAGCAACCTGATGGTCGCCAACCACACGACCCGACAACCAGGAGCCCACTTGTCATCCACGGCACGCTTAAGCACAGCGATACATCGACGATATTCTACGCGCCGTTTTGTTACCCTTCTTGGCAAGCCATCCTGGTTGTCCATTTCAGTGAGATACTGCCCGCCCGCACACTGCGTGAATTTCTACTGTTTGTCTTCGTGCCTGCCAAACCCTACCTTGGCCACCAAGGTCGCCGGATCTCTCCCAAAATAAGAACGCTTGGATCATTATCGGCAGTGCCCTCCAAACAGCTTGGGATTTTGACAATCTAAGCGCCAAATGAACAGAATTTGGCATGACATTCTTCAGGGAGACATCCAACATCTTTATCAAGCAATGCCATGCTGAATTAATGCTTGCTCATGGACGAGAGGTAGACAAAGCTTTATTGACATGCTCAATTTGTGAAGCTCTTGATCTTGAATAAACCATCTAATTTTTCGGTAACTGTAATCATTTGTTTGTCTCTGCATTTACATCACCTGTTACGGCTCATTCGGAAGGCATGACGTTTTAATTTGTTAGGTCTCTACTATTAACTCTATTCGCAACACATTTCGAAGCAGTATATGAATATAACACTGAAAGTACCTGGAAACGTATATCGTAGTACGACACATAATAGGGGAATATGACCCAAAAATTGATATGGTGAGAAGCTAGCGTTTGCGTAAAACGTAGTGCAATTTACCCACAATATATTCATGCAATGTTTGTTAGTGAAAGCACTTCGCGACTTCCAACATATTTTGAGCGTAATTTCAAACCGTTTCTAATTTCTTCTTGCTTACAGCTTAACGTCGTATACTGAACGTATTTACTCATTTTAAGTAATCTTCAGGTCAGATGATAGATCTTGAGTCCGTTGTTTGTAAATCCCATCTCATCTATGTCGGGGTGCTGGTGTTTATCCTGTAATATACGCGCTCGGATGGACTTCAATATTACATCTTCTTGTGCCGATGCCATTTTAGCTCGTTTTCTGTTTTTCTCTATTAAGTGTCCATTCCCGGAAGTTTTGTCGCTGACTCCTGATAAGTCAGTATACCGGTACTCCGTATTGTAATCGCTTTTTCCTGCAGGCTGTGAACAGTTGAGTTTGTGATGTTACATCTACATCTACATCTACATGACTACTCTGCAATTCACATTTAAGTGCTTGGCAGAGGGTTCATCGAACCACAATCATACTATCTCTCTACTATTCCACTCCCGAACATCGAGCGGGAAAAACGAACACCTAAACCTTTCTGTTCGAGCTCTGATTTCTCTTATTTTATTTTGATGATCATTCCTACCTATGTAGGTTGGGCTCAACAAAATATTTTCGCATTCGGAAGAGAAAGTTGGTGACTGAAATTTCGTAAAAAGGTCTCGCCGCGACGAAAAACGTCTATGCTGTAATGACTTCCATCTCAACTCGTGTATCATATCTGCCACACTCTCTCCCCTATAACGCGATAATACAAAACGAGCTGCCCTTTTTTGCACCCTTTCGATGTCCTCCGTCAATCCCACCTGGTAAGGATCCCACACCGCGCAGCAATATTCTAACAGAGGACGAACGAGTGTAGTGTAAGCTGTCTCTTTAGTGGACTTGTTGCATCTTCTAAGTGTCCTGCCAATGAAACGCAACCTTTGGCTCGCCTTCCCGACAATATTGTTTATGTGGTCCTTCCAAAGTTGTTCGTAATTTTAACACCCAGGTACTTAGTTGAATTGACAGTCTAGAGAATTGTACTATTTATGGAGTAATCGAATTCCAACGGATTTCTTTTGGAACTCATGTGGATCATCTCACACTTTTCGTTATTTAGCGTCAACTGCCACCTGACACACCATACAGCAATCTTTTCTAAATCGCTTTGCAACTGATACTGGTCTTCGGATGACCTTACTAGACGGTAAATTACAGCATGATCTGCGAACAGTCTAAGAGAACTGCTCAGATTGTCACCCAGGTCATTTATATAGATCAGGAACAGTAGAGGTCCCAGGACGCTTCCCTGGGGAACACCTGATATCACTTCAGTTTTACTCGATGATTTGCCGTCTATTACTACGAACTGCGACCTTCCTGACAGGAAATCACGAATCCAGTCGCACAACTGAGACGATACCCCATAGCTCCGCAGCTGCAAATGTTCCTCCCGCGTATCAGTTATAAAGCCTAGCGGCGCAGTATTTAGTGAGATTTTTGAAAGGCGCCTTAAAGTTATAACAAGCGGGTCGACGGAGCGCGCCAGATGTTCTCTTTTCAAGGCCGCGTCCCCCTTCTAGAAGTTAGGGAAGCAGAGCGTTGACTATGAACACCTCTGCTTCTACTAGAGCTTTTTGCTCGTTCCATTGATAACGCGTAACATCTTTATCACATCAAATCAAGTGCTACGTAATTGTAAACGAAAGCCGGCACATGCACTGCTGAAGAAAACTGAAAGTCATCCTGTTATAAAAGCCAGGCGACGACGGAGATGTACATCGGCTCGGTAAACGATGGATCTCGGAACAGGCAACTGTGCACAATTTATGATCGCAAGATGTTCATAAGGAATTCTTCTGTGTATTACGTGTAAAGAAGATATAATTTTAATTTCATTTAAAATTGTTTTTGTGTATTATTGCCCGTCAGGTCGAGTAAATGGCCACGGATATTCATGACTGCTCTCCTTACTCGATCCTGCTCAGTCAGATTGCCTTCTAATATTATATTAGTGGAAACTGGCTTATGGAATAGATAGTTTCAGAAAAACCAACTCCGCCTCGTTTGATATATATTGTTTTAAGTCCACGACAGTTTTCAGAAACTAACCTGATTTTCTTCTTTGTATTACGTACATAGTGTGACAACAGTGTTGTTGTTGTTGTGGTCTTCCGTCCAGAGACTGGTTTGATGCAACTCTCCATACTACTCTATCCTTTGCAAGCTTCTTCATCTCCCAGCACCTACTGCAACATATATCCTTCTGAATCTGCTTAGTTTATTCATCTCTTGGTCTCCCTCTACGATCTGTACCCTCCACGCTGCCCTCCAATACTAAATTAGTGATCCCCTGATGCCTCAGAGCATATCCTACCAACCGATCCCTTCTTCTGGTCAAGTTGTGCGACAGAGTCCTCGTCCTCCAAATTCTGTTCAGTACCTCCTCATTAGTTACGTGATCTATCCATCTAATCTTCAGACAACAGTATGAAAACGATTTGGTTGACATAGTTTGCTTATGCTGTGTCTTGTATCGTCCACTTGATACCGGGAATCCAGCCGTGGAATTGAATAAATGTACGAGGGTTATTCCATAAGTTATAGCAACTATGATATTTCTTGCAATAATGCACCAACATGCTAAGTCGACGATGTGCATTAGACCGGCAAGGTAGTGTGTATCTGAATGCTTGCATAACATAGGATACCAATACAAGAGGTCACAGCAAAGGTTGCAATCAAACACATGCATTGGAACTATGTGTAAATTCATTGTACAAAAGTAAAAATGATACAATGAATCAAAATCAACTACTGTCCTTTAAAATAGTCTCCCAGTGCACCCACACATCACTGCCAACGATGGGGAAGGCGCTGAATGCATTGGCGGTGGTGTGTTGGGGCGTATGGGCGCTCAACATCGAGGTCATCAGCGCCCTGACACACATTAAGAGGAACGAACGTGGACAGACCTAAGAAAACTAAACCACACACTCAAAGAAAGCAAGAAAAGAAGGAAAATGCTACATAAGAAAGTAAAACCTAGGGAAAGGGGAAACATAGCAACAAGAATGTCACAGGAAATGTTATTGGCTGCCCACTTACATAAAATATGGGCTAGCTTGTCACACAGTGAGCAAATTAAAATCCTCTCCCTAAACTCTTTGTAAAAACATTGGAAATGGCACAGAACTTAAAAAACTTTAGCCACATTCGTCCGAGTGTTGCCTAAAAGAGATGGCAGATCCGCTGGCAAGTCAGCTGCGGCCCGCTGGTCAGAAAATAAAACGCAATCCAATAAAACGTGGCACACAGTGACCTGGACGCCGCAAGCACCACACATTGGAGGGTCCTCTCGCCGGAGCAGGTAGCCATGCGTCATAGGGTTGTGGCCTATTCGAAGCCGAGTGAGGAGAACCTCGTCCCGTCGATGGGGCTGAAAGGAAGTACACCACACACGCGTTGTGGGCTTGACTATACGGAGCTTATTGTCAGTCACTTCCCACCGACGCATAACCCGTGAGCTCAACAGCGAGGTGAGTGCGTGCAAGGGGATAGCACACTGAGATACTTGTGGGGCGAGACACGCCTCCTTGGCTGCGAGATCTGCCCTTTCATTCCCAGAAATGCCGACATGCCTCGGAACCCAGCAGAAAGCTACAACCTTCCCCAGTCGCTGTGGTCGGAGGAGGGCATCCTGGATGGACTGGACAGTTTTGTCTGCCGGATACAAACGTTGCAATAAGTAAGGGCACTGAGTGAATCGGAACAGACAAGAAATTTAGGAGAGGAAGAATGTCTCATGTGCTCCAGTGCCCGCAAGATCGCAGACAATTCTGCATCAATGACAGCGAAAGTCTGAGGCAGGCGGACCTTGAGGACACGATCTGGAAAAACAACTGAGCAACCAACAGAATCCCCTTGTTTCGACCCATCCGTAAAAACAGCTACATAGTCGTGGTGCTCAGATAAAATGGCAGAAAATGCTGCATTAAAAACGGTAGCAGGAGTGCAATCTCTCTTGTACTGTAATAAATCTAAAATCACTCCGGGCCTCTTCAGTAACCAGGGTGGCAGGCGGTTAAAACCCTGGATTTGTGGTTGTACAGACTCCACACCGAGGGACTCTAGTACACGTTGCACACGGATCCCAAACGGCAACGTAGCCCGGGGACGGCGGGAAAAAAGGCGGTCCAGAGGAGGATGGGCAACAAGATGGTGAGCAGGCGAGCTGGGAGGTGCAAGAAACTTATAAGCCTGGCGCACCAGCAGGAGCTGCCGCCGGATGGTAAGTGGCGGTTCCCCAGCCTCAGCACAGAGGCTGGCTATGGGACTGGTCCGATAAGCACCCGTGGCCAGTCGAATCCCAGGATGGTGAACAGCGTCAAGGATCTGCAAATAAGAAGGCCTCGCTGATCCATATACTGTGCACCCATAGTCCAACCGTGAACGCACGAAAGCTCGGTAAAACTGAAGGAGACGTGCCCTGTCCGCTCCCCAAGACCTGTGGCTGAGGCACTTGGAGGAGTGGTCTGCAAAGACGGGTTTTCGGTTCTCTGAATGCATTGGCATTGCTATCAATGTGTGACACCTGTCGCCGAAATGCCATGAGGACATCTATCCTGTCTTCAAAGCGTCTTCCACGCAATGGTTTCTTTAGTTGTGAATGAAGTCTTAGTTGCACGGGTTGAGGTCTGATGACTAGAGTAATTGGGGGATGGTTTTCCCACCTTCACTGATGTACCAGTCCTTGTTGTAGTACGTCCCGGCTCAACCTGATCGTTTCAGGCGCTGGTATCGAGCCATTCTCGCACTCGGTGGCAATCTATTGGTTGATTTCGGTACTGTTTGACACGGGCTTTGGAGAGTGTTTACTGCGACTACGGTGCTGCCACATGTTCGCGCGACATACCACAGTTATCACGACCTTTTGGAATGACCATCGTATATGATGTGACTGAGCTGACGTGATATTAATGAAACTGTGGTCGCTTTTTAATTTTAACAGCAACAACATCCAAGAAAGAACGGAAAACTGATGTTTTTTTTGAAAAGTACTAATTGTTGACAATAGACATCTCAAGGGATTATACAGAGTGTACCAAAATAATGTATACACTCTTTGAAACTGACCATCTCTTCAATGAAAGGGGTTAGAAATACAATTTTAGTGGTGTTAGGTGCCTCATGGTCCGACTTAAGGTGGTAAATGTTCATACTGGTGTGCGTCCATCGTAATACACCGTTGACAACGACTTACGACTGAGCGACACACCAACTTTATTGTTTCCAAAGGAATAGCACCTCAGGCTTGCTCAATTTGCTCTCGAAGATCATCCAGTGTGTGTGGTCTCCCAGCGTAAACTGTGTTCTTGAGAGTACCCCACAGAAAGAAGTCTAGAGGAGTTAAATATTGAGATCAAGCGAGATACTCCACACTATCTCTTCGTCCTATCCATCTGGCAGGGAATGTAAGATTGAGAAATGCCCTCACATCCCAGGTGAAAGTGACATGGCGCTCCCTCCTGTTGAAAGTAATAATCTTCATTTCCAAACACAACGCTAAGACCAGGAGTTATCATTTCCTACATTTCCAAGTACGAGTTTCCCGTGACAGTGTTGTCAAAGAATTATGGCCTGATTAACCCTCTAGAAGACAGACCACACCAGAATGTTACTCCTGGCAGATTAACATGCCTTTGCTCGGTTACGTATTGATTCTCCCTGGTCCGGTACACGCAATTATCGCGGTTAATTGTTCCATCAAGTATAAACGTCGCTTCATCTGACCAAAGAATTCGATCTTGGAAACGTTGCTCTTCTTCACATATGTTAATGAACCACTCACAAAATTCGTTTTGCCTGTCAGGTACAATTGGTTCAAATGGCTCTGAGCACTATCGGACTCAACTGCTGTGGTCATTAGTCCCCTAGAACTTAGAACTACTTAAACCTAACTAACCTATGGACATCACACACATCCATGCCCGAGGCAGGATTCCAACCTGCGACCGTAGTAGTCGCACGGTTCCGGCTTGCGCGCCTAGAACCGCGAGACCACCGCGGCCGGCTTTGCATGTCAGGACCATCCTTGTTAAGAGCATGGAGAAGTCTTGAAATGTAAGGTTTGAAGTTCGGAGACCGCCAAATTCTATGAATACTGCTTCTGCAGATCAGAGCCTCATGAGAACATTGCCTCACAGATTTCTTCGTGGATCGTGTGCATGCCTGAATTACTTCATCAACACTCTCATTGTCCGTTGAATATCTCTTTCGTCCGCTACGTCCCTTCTTCATATCGTGCACCGTTCCTTCGACTTCAAACTTATATCTGATACATGTAATTGTTACTCTTGTCGGTGGTAGTGTTCTAAATTCAGCTCTCCAACGTCGGAGTACCGCACTCACTTTCTCTGTTTTCCAATAACATTTTAGCAGTCATTTCCGTTGCTCAAACGATAACGCAATGTTTTCTGACAATCCTGAAACAAAATGAAGCATTCTTATGTTTTCACCGAATTCTAAATTATTATCCATAAAAATTATATTTCTGTTTCCTTTAATTAAAGAGATATTCTGTTTCAAAGAGTGTATATATTATTTTGGGACACCCTGTGTCTACAGTAAGGTTGGTGCTGTATGTACATCACAATATTTGTAAGTCTGAAGATGTCGACAGGACACACACTGTAGCAATGAATCTTCATTATTGACAAACATTGATCGGTGGAAACAGACAACAATGGTACTTTTTAAATTTTCGCATTTTATCCGCTACAGCCCTTAATACCAAAAAATACTAAACTTAGGCATTTAAAGACATGTATAAAATAATATGAACCTTTTTAATATAAAATAGGTAAGGTCAGAATTCGGTTTTCCGTCGGCACTGAAGTAGTGGCAGACGAAGCAGTATGTTGTCTACGGCTGGGGGCAGGAATTGGTTATAACTTTGTCGAATGAGTTCTTATATTATATAAATGATACCTTGTCTCATATTGTAAAGCTGACGTTCTCATTGATAACGATGCAAATTTTGTATTCAAGTTTAGTGTGAATATTTCATCTGGAGAATTACGACTCTTAATCGATAGCAACGAAATTCAAAATATTGTCCAACTATCATAACTTGTGTGTTCTGTGGTTTCCATAAATCACTTACATCGAACGACGTGGCTACACTGGCGTACAGGTTCCCGTAGTCTCGAAATATCGGTAATGTTCTCGCACTGTGTTCTTTGGAGCCCCTGCTCTTTGCAACAAGATCGATAACGGATCAGCAGAAGACAGTAAATCGGCTTATGACTGTAATTCATTATGCAACTACACCAGCGACAAAGGTGTTTATACTGTAATAATTACTGGTTGATCTTCTAATTCAAATTATTCTTTGTCAAGTTCTTTACCTTTTGTTGCTCAAACAAGTTCATATTTTATTTATTTATTTTCCTAAATGCATTAATACAAATATTTACCAACAGCAACTACAATTTAACGTCACCAAGTCGGTATCGTAACTTTACTGAAAAATATGTTTATATTTTCACACTAAACTGATTTAGAAAGCGACGACGCGTACAAAATTATTTAGCGTCTGCATAATATTGGGTTCAAATGGCTCTACGCACTATGGGACTTAACATCTGTGGTCATCAGTCCCCTAGACTTAGAACTACTTAAACCTAAGTAACCTAAGGACATCATACACATGCATGCCCGAGGCAGGATTCGAACCTGCGACCGTAACAGAACGCGGTTCCGGACTGAAGCGCCTAGAAACGCTCGGCCACAGCGGCCGGCGGAGCAGCAACACCTGACGCAATCTTCCTGGTCGTTGTCCTCGTACTACGTCTGCAACACATCTCAGTTGTTGACAATAATTGTCAACAGTGATGGTTACACCTCGGGGGAAGCAATTCATAGTACACCACACTGCCGCTGTTACAACAGATGCATATCAGTCCCTTTTGTGGATGGGCACAGGTCTTTTGTACGGGGAGTTGCTGCTTCGTTTGGGCTAAATCATTTCTTTCTTTTCCTGATGTTAGCATAAAGACGCCATTTCTCGTCACCAGCTGCGACAATGGATAGGAATGGTCGGTATTGTTCAAGATCCAACTGATGAAGAGCAAGCAGTGATGCGGATGTGGGCACCCTCTAACTTTTGCGATTTTGGCCCGCGAGGGCCGACAAACCGGCCCGCGTTAGCTGGCCGGACATCCCCGGTATCCGGCCCGCCAGATATTTGAGGTGGTACCTATACTGCCAACAATTGAGTATCGAGGCCTATCGCGACCAACACTCCACGACATTGGCTCTGCTACTCGCTACAAGACTACATAAGTAAACTTACTGTTGCGCCGCTTGAAATAACAATGCGTTGACATACTCTACCTCTATTACGTCTTGCAGTAACAGTGTTGCTAACAATGATTTTAAAGATTTCGTTAACTTTGCAGGACGCTTTCGGGAAGAATGTGAAGTGACATACTTTTTTGTCGGTGAAATTCTCCAGAATAAAATACGCCAGAATTTCGGTCACGTAGCCCACCAATCAAAATTATGTAATTAAATAAAAATCTTAGCTCGTTTCAGTGCTAGCTATTCCCACAACCTTAGATTTTTGCGATTTTATCTTTCCTTTAGCCTACATTACGGTGATCATGGAGTGTTAAGGTGCTTTAATCCCACTAGGCAGATCTTGGCCCTTATGACTTAGTGGAGGAGTCAATGAGGGCCTCGGACTAAAAAGTTTGGAGACCCCTGGCTTAGAGTATGCTTTACCTGTACACACGATTTGTGAACCTTACCCATCGCATGCAAAATGTCACACGATAGTGGAATGACCAAGTTCATGACATCTCTCAGTTCTCGAGTACAGTTAAGAGGATTATTGCGGAGTAATGCGTTTAAACGATCTTCATCAAACCCCGAAAGCCTTCCTGAATGTAGAGAGCCACTAATGTTGGAACGAATCTCGTCAAAACGAAAAAAAAGACCATTTGCTTGCCGTGTTCAACCCAAACATATCCCCACACACGGCGCAAATGTTTCTGGCTGCATCCGCCGTTGCCACTCCTCTATTGAACTCACACAGAAGAATATATCGGAATGTTCCCGGTTCTCCACTTCGCACTCCGTTTTATAGCGTCCACAGCTGAATACTCCAAATGACAAAATGACAGTATGTAAAATCAAATTGTAATAGTGAAGTACAAATAAAACATGACAATCGATAGATAAAACCATAGCAGCCGGAATACCAACAAGCAAAACAAAACTACGAATTTATGTATTAACTTTATAAGTAGACACATTGTTCATTCACGTTTTGTCTGTGGAAGTACCAACAAGCTTTTCGTACATCATAGCTGCTTCGTTTCGCTGAATAAAAAGATATTCAGTACTATATTTGCTCATCGACTTGGCTCGAATGCTTTCACTTCTCAGTGTCAGTGGCCTGTTAGGCATCAGTTTCCTTGCCCAGTTTCTTCTTCCGGCATGAGGCATTTCACGAGGTGTTAATGCAGACGTTAAACAGTGGAATATTTTCACTCTCTAAAGTTCATTCTTATTTCCACCCGAATGGTTGTAAATTATCCAGTATTATGAACATTAACATGTTATGAAACGAAGGGAAGTGAGTATTAAGCAAAACTCTGGTGGCATGCATTATGCAAGCAAACAACACATCCAAACGGAGGAGATAGGAAAGGCTACTACTAAAGATATTTGTTTCCAGTAAAAGAAAATACTTAAGATCATAAATAATTTGTTTATACTTTGATAGAATCTGAAGCAACCAGTGTTCACACAGCAATTGGTAATGTCATAACCGCATTGATGATAATTCAGGTTCTGTATCCTACATGCGAGCTCTCTCTTTTTTTCCTTGCTTTGTAATAATTTATACTACAAATATTGCATATTTTATCTTAATTTTATACTTCAGTAACAGACGTCGACGTATTTGTAATCAATGCAGTGGGAGTTCGCTTAATGGGTGTCTTCAATCACAAGTAAACGACAATTATTCCGTTACACAGTGCTTTCCTGGCCGTTCACTTCCGGGAAATTTGAACTCTGTAACTTTTCTATGGATAATAAATCGTGTCTACTGAACCTGAACTGAACTGCTACTCTTTATAAAAGTGTATTTCTGTTATGCTGAACAATGCAAGTAGTGCAATAACGAAAACACTTATTTGATGAATGATTTGTCAAAACTGAAGCTGTACAATCGTTTTTTAACAAACTTTTCCAAAATAGTTGGAAAATCAAAATTATAAACTAAATAAGCTATCCTGTGAAACTAAGTATTGTGCGGTATACTGAATAGTGCTACAATGTGTGACGTCACAATACGTAAGTAACAATTCCAACACACTAGCCAACAGGATAAAAATGCTACATAAATTTACCAAACAAATTTTGAAACAGCAAAATGTTTCGACTAAGACTCCTGCGAAGTTACATACGCAGTCTAACCAAGGAAACTTACAAGACATCTAATGATACACATGAAAATGAAACACGGCAGTGTGAGAATCAGACTGTCGGTATATAAAATTAAATCTGAAATTATCTTCACTTAAACTGAATCTGATATTGAATTTTGAAAAAGAAAATTGACTGTGAAAGATTTAACTGTTAACCTAAGTGTGCTGTGAAACTGACCCTAACAAATTTTTATGGTTTACTTGTGGCAGCGGAAACTAGGCACTGCTAAAAGTGAGAAACATAAAATACGCAGCGCAACAGCAAGTAAGCTGAAAGGAAAGAGAAAAGTTTGTGCAGTGTAGTGCATGGACGTGCAGCTATTTTAAGCAGCTCGTGCTCCAGTCACTGTGTTCCGCAAAGTACAATGCGCCTATTCAAATAATCAGAAAATATGAAATTCTATCCTTCAAGGCCGCGAAGTAGCGTTGCGAATACCCGACTCTTTCTCTAGCTTAGCTTAGAATGTTCGCTGCAACGAAAATGCTACACCAACTTACAACAATCATAGTGGTTCTACTGCGAACCTCTGTGGCGTAACATATTGACTATCGGAAACTACTGTTTGAAAAATGCTTAGCGTACAAAGATGAAATATGACACATTCAGTGAAAATAGAAAACTCACATCACTTTCCTTGAATACCAAAAATAAACTAGAAACTTTACAACTCTTCACAACTCTTGATAATGTGTACTTGGAGGTAATCTGTTAGATATTGAAGTAGCTAGTAACTAGATATGAATGAAAATAAATGGAAAAAAAACAAAGAAATTGTGAGACAAGTTTACCGAAAAACTTAGCAGAACCTTTCTTGTATATGTAACATCCAATATGGTTCTGTCACTGCGCTGAATTTGCATTTACATCTTTCTGAATAGTATCGATATAAAATCACAAGTCCTGAATCATTGAATATTTGCAACCCAGAATTATGGATTTCACTGCGCATAACTATTTTGGTAAAGTTGAAGATCGGTTGTATAGTCGTAGAATTATAAAGCTGAAATATAGTGCAAGTAATTAATTGTCCTTAATATGCAATGAAATACTGCACCCTCACTTAACTGGAAGTGTGCTATGTATGTGGTCTGTTTCCTGTGTGTGTATTCAAAAGAGCAAATGGCTTCGTTCAGATGGCTCTGAGCACTATGCGACTTAACTTCTGAGGTCATCAATCGCCTAGAACTTAGTACTAATTAAACCTGACTAACCTAAGGACATCACACACATCCATGCCCGAGGCAGGATTCGAACCTGCGACCGTAGCGGTCGCCCGATTCCAGACTGTAGCGCCTAGAACCGCACGGCCACTCCGGCCGGCTAGCATCAAAAGAGCATGTCTTAAAGTAGGTGAGTTGTGATGGAATGCCGTGGTGTAGTAAACTGCACTGTTCAATCCGCGGCTTAAAAATACAAGATAAATTCTTCCTTTTGCATAATACGTTTATTTCTAACGCTTTTTCCTTAACGTTTTGTTCGTTCGCCTTTAGTTATCCTTGTATTTTCTATATATTACTCACACATTTTCGTAACAAAATCAAAAAAATTATACGAGTTACACTCACTCCAGAGCCATGGCAGTTATTGAAATAGTCATACTACAAAGAAATTTGATATTTCTAAATTGGAACACGCAATATATTTTTCAAAAAACTTATTATTCACAAATTTATGGATCATATTGAATGTATTTCCAACTTATCGGTTCCGACTCAGGATTCATCATCATAATCAGTATCTTGTTACAAAAGTAACATGAAAGAACAGACATCTAATGCCTTTACATCAATTTGACCTGTCAAGTGTCCAATATGGACATTAGGACACTGTTCGACCGATTAAATTTTGTAACAAGATACTATATATCTTGTTGATGACTTGTACCGTTCGAAAACCGTAAACTGCTGCAAATTACCCATACTGTATCTATTGATGACTCGTACGAGTCGAAAACCGTAAAGTGTTGCAAATTCATCCAATGCGGTCAATAGAGTTGTGTACAATAAAAAAATAAATTCTTTAACCAGACTACACTTGAAGGAGGACCCCATGAGGCCCAGAGTGCACAGTGTAACACAATAAAATGCAAACATTAGAGATTTGCGGGAGTTGTATTATATATCTCCTATGAAAGTAATTTATGCCTTAAGAAGTGTACCAAGGACGTCCGACACGTAGTCTTGACGTCACACTGTTAGCTGCTGGTAAACGACCTCGTGGCGAGGAGAAAGAAAAGCAGTCAGTGTCATGCTGAAGGCGAAGACAGATAGTGGCATTGTCCAAAGTATTGTGTGCATTGCGATACGAGCGCCGGCTCTTGAGGACAGGGTGTACCGACCGACTAATCGCCACCAGATAAGGCGCTAGGGCCTCTGGGCGCCGCTGCCGCTTTAAGTGTAGATATACGTCACGTGGTGGACATTGGGAACATAGGGAAACACACACACACACACACACACACACACACACACACACACACACATACACTTGTCTCATACTGGGAAAACTGTATGCTGGAAACGGACACCAGTTCCGATGGAAATCAGAAACGCGTTTGCTCCAAGCTGCGTCGGCATTCACTAATAAGTGATAATGAGACCGAAGGTCAACAAACTGGCGGTGGTCATCATGAGACCGCGGGCAAGTTTCCAAATGTAATGCCTGCTCTAGAACGATGATCTCCCTCCACCGCTCCAAATGTTCGATTAATGTTATTTTTTTATTTACAGCGATTGGCCAAAAATATGAAAACATCTCGAGAAATTCTTGTTCGAACACAAGTGCAGGTGATAGCCATGCCTTCAGGTTGCGTTGTGGTACTTGACCACAAATTACACCTGTATAATGTCCTCAATATGTTGCAAGTATCAGTCAGAATGGTGTTCTGTGTAATTGTGAGTGCCTTATGTCTGGACTCAGTACATTCGAACGTGGGCCAATTGTTGCTCCTGTTTTGGATGCTTCCGTAACGAAGTTAGCCGAAGTGTTTGGTGTTTCAAGAGGCACCAAATGGAGGATTTATACGGCATACAGGGAAAGCGGAATAACATCGTTCGCTAAGTGTTCGTGTATGAGTGATCGTGGCAGACGGACATATAAGAGTATTTTGATGAAATATAAGAGGACGAGAGCTACAAAAGTCACTGCAGAACTGAATGTTTTCACTCGCGTTGCTTGTCAGCACCAAAATAACACGAATGGAGTTCCAGAAGCACGAAATTTGCAGGCCGAGCTGGAATTTCAAAACCACTCATCAGTGATGGAAATTCCTGCAACAAGAAAAAGTGGTGCCGAAGCCATAAAACCCGCACTAGGGGGCAATGGAAGAAGGTCATTTGATCGGATGAATCTTGTTGCAAACTGTTTCCAACTTCTGCCTGAGTTTGTGTCCCAGCAGTGAAACAGGAGGGGGTTCAGTGGCAAACTGGCTAGCTATATCGTCGCAAGGTCGCATTACTGGCATGCATCGTGTGACTGTTTTGGCTGATCAGATCCATGCCGAGATACAGCGTTTGTTCCTCGTTGGTGATGCTATTGTTCCAAGACGACAGACTTCCCGTTCATATAGTTCGCATCGTCCAGGACACGTTTTGTGAGCACCAGCATGAATTGTCGCATCCCCCTAGTCGCCACAGTCAACAGATCCCAATCATGTCGAGTCTTTGATTTCCTGTTTGAGGGAGAAAGTTGCATAACCGTTATCCACCTCCATCATCATTACTGGAACACATGAAATGAGGAGATGACAAAGGTTCTTCACATCACAAGAATGTGACTATGTTTAGTGTTAGTGAATTGATGTGTGCTAATATCTAACACTTACATGTGTAAGAACAGGAAGAATGACGTAAACAACAAAATACCGTGAGTAACGATAAGAATTAATACTGTTCATAGTAGTAAGTTAAAATATGCGACCTGTTCATGATCCTATAAAACAAAATCATAAGAGAAAAAAAATCATACACTACTGGCCATTAAAATTGCTACACCACGGAGATGACGTGCTACAGACACGAAATTTAACCGACAGGAAGAAGATGCTGTGATATGCAAATGATTAGCTTTTCAGAGCATTCACACGAGGTTGGCGCCGGTGGCGACGCCTACAACGTGCTGACATGATGAAAGTTTCCAACCGATTTCTCATACACAAACAGCACTTGACCGGCGTGTCCTGGTGAAACGTTGTTGTGATGCCTCGAGTAAGGAAAAGAAATGCGTACCATCACGTTTCCGACTTTGATAAAGGTCGGATTGTTGTCTTTCGCGATTGCGGTTTATCGAATCGCGACATTGCTGCTCGCGTTGGTCGAAATCCAATGACTGTTAGCAGAATATGGAATCGCTGGGTTCAGGAGGGTAATACGAAATGCCGTGCTGGATCCCAACGGCCTCGTATCACTAGCAGTCGAGATGACAGGCATCTTATGTACATGGCTGTAACGGATCGTGCAGCCACGTCTCGATCCCTGAGTCAACAGATGGGGACGTTCGCACGACAACAACCATCTGCACGAACAGTTCGACGCCGTCTGCAGCAGCTTGGACTATCAGCTCGGAGACCGTGGGTGCGGTTACCCTTGACGCTGCATCACAGACAGGAGCGCCTGCGATGGTGTACTCAACGACGAAGCTGGGTGCACGAATGGCAAAACGTCATTTTTTCGGATGAATCCAGGTTCTGTTTACACCATCATGATGGTCCATCCGTGTCTGGCGACATCACGGTGAACGCACATTGGAAGCGTGTATTCGTCATCGGCTTACTGGTGTATCACCTGGCGTGATGGTATGGAGTGTCATTGGTTACACGTCTCGGTCATCTCTTGTTCGCATTGACGGCACTTTGAACAGTAGACGTTACAGTTCACATTGTTACGACCCGTGGCTCTACCCTTCATTCTAACCATGCGAAACCCTACATTTCAGCAGGATAATGCACTACCGCATGCTGCAGGTCTTGTACGGGCCTTTCTGCATACGGAAAATGTTCGACTGCTGCCCTGGCCAGCACATTCTCCAGATCTCTCACCTACTGAAAACGTCTGGTCAATGGTGGCCGAGCAACTGGCTCGTCACAATACGCCAGTCACTACTCTTGATGAACTGTGGTATCGTAATGAAGCTGCATGGGCAGCTGTACCTGTACACGCCATCCAAGCTCTGTTTGACTGAATGCCCAGGCGTATCAAGGCCAGAGGTGGTTGTTCTGGGTACTGATTTCTCAGAATCTATGCACCCAAGTTGCATGAAAATGTAATCACATGCCAGTTTTAGTATAATATATTTGTCCAATGAATACCCGTTTATCATCTGCATTTCTTCTTGGTGTAGCAGTTTTAATGTCCAATAGTGTATGTTCTTGCACGTAGATAACAGACCGAAAGAAAATACAAATAAATAAATATTAAAAGAATCAGGATATTGTAGATGGAATATAAACTTAGTTTGACTAAGGATTGAGAAAGAAATTGAACTGACACTGAAATTTTCTAAGGGACCACACAGGTGTTCAATTGCATAGATTTAGGGAAACCAACAAAGAGTTAATAATATTGTCATATGGGCAGGAGAACATTGTTCTTCCCAAATAAGTTTTCAGTGGATTAACCATTATTCAACCTCAATGGGCCAAGTTGTAGGTAGTCTACGGCGTATCAGTAGTACCATAAACAGGGAAGCACTATGTTGATGAAATGTTGTATGTCGACTGTTCCGCAGCTTGCGTTTACTGTATAGAAGACGTTAATATACCTTAAGCTTTACTAGAGATTGTACTTTATTTATCAGACTAGTATTGGTCATTCACTGACGCTTATATGACACCAAAGATGGTTCATGCCTGAGGCGTGCTAGGGTAGTCTGTGCAGTTGTGCAAAGTCACTGTGCCACGATGGCGTAGTGGTTAGCGCGTCTGCCTGGTGAGCATGAGACGTGGGCTCGAACCCCACCCTTGGTAAAAATTTTCATGCTTCGCTTCATTTTCCATATTACGTCATAGATTTCTGAGGCTTGAAAAGGTCTCTGGAACCATATACCTTCATTGCGTTTAGTTCGTAATCTGTAACACAGGTAACAAGTTTCATCTGATGATATGTGTGGTTGCAATTAAATTCTCGAATCTGTAACTACTCTACGTCTGATATCATTGGAATTTCTTGTGAAACTGAGTCAGTGTCTGTTTCTAATGAGTTCATTGTTGACGGTAAATTAATCTCCAAGCTTCCTTCCTAAATTTATTGGCAACAGTGTGCGATATGGAATAATAACAATCGATTAAGCAGGAGTCGAGCAAAGAGGACATAAGTTCGAAATGTAGTAGGACATTAAATCGTCGTAAGTGATTCAGAGAACTGCATCGGAACTTCGAACTGAACGGGATTATGTCAGTCCAAGAAATACGGTTTTCGATATTCGCTCCCTTATGCGCCTGTAGAAGCTTTATTTGGGATTCCATTATAGACCATGGAGGTATATCCTATAAAGATTTTCATTTACCAGAGACCTTTATTTAAGTTTAATTGCCTCCATAAAAGCAAGAAATGGTTATGAGTGTATTGTATGCCTCCAAACCGAATTTCTGTAGGTGATTGTTGAACCAAATGATGTGTACTCGTATTATTCGATGTTGCTTTGAACTAGTTATCTCGAAACCTCCGTTTGGTATTAAATTTCTTCGTTCTTGTCATTTCTAACACAGAAAACACATGTTGTGAAACAAATCAACACAGCAGTAACGTGTTACAAATTTCGAAAACAAGAAGTAAACAAGTATATCATAAGATCTTTAGTTGTAACTGAGTCAAAGCCATATAGATACTCCTTCACTTAGGTTCCAGTAGTCAGAGCCTTCTAGAATACACCTAAAGTGAAAGCTGAAGCATGTAGGGAAAACAAGAATATATCACACATTCTTACAAAATTTGAAATGACAGGAGCGTGGCATGTATGCAACATGACGTTCAAACTGTATTTACGAACAAATGTTGTTTTCTATAGGGCATAAATATTTTTTTCAAATTTTTGTTCATTTTACATGAGCTGGTCCCCTTAAAAGATTGTTCGCCAGTCCTCGCAGCGGTTTCACAGAGGGGACGCTATGAATCGCAGCAAAAACTAATGACTTCTTTGCTGGTAATAATTTTGCGGAAAAAACTGAGATGAAGCCAGGTGCAGTCGACAAACAATGAAAGCGGCAGAAAACTTACAAACGTTCTTTCACAACAACAACGGAGCGATCAATTACAATTTTCCGACAACAGAGGGCAGAACTCGAAATTCCTCGCGAGAACTCACGTATATTTTTTGTGAGGAAACACACCTTCTCGAAACAAAGTCGCATGGGGCTCGCGCTTCTCAGTCGTATCTTAAAATACATATTTTATTTATGGCATGGCATATACACGTATAAGACAAAAATACTGTATACACATTAATATTTCAATGATAAGAAACAAGTAAATGTAAAGCCACAAATGTAATACAGGCGTAAACTACACACTAATATCTAATTGTTCACTCCACTCTATCGCGGCTGGGGATAATTTGAGCAGGTTCACCATGTCCTCTCGTGATACCATGGATGTAGCAACTAAATTTGCATCTTAAAAAGATCAAACAGTTTCAAGAGCTTCTGAAGTGTATAGCTTTCCCGCTCAGTAAAAAACAAAAACACTTACAGAGACAGTAATATTTTAAGATGTGCTTAAGTTTAATTGACATTTCTGAATTCAGCCGTGAAACAAAAAAGAGTTGGTGGTTATCTCAGTGGATTCTAAGAGAAAGTAACACGGCGATTATTGAGTTAGAGGATGTGACAGGAGGAATGTTTTAGTGTTTGTGTTCCAGTACTGATACGTCACGACCGTGCGCGATTCTTACCGATTAGCTGCTATGATATAAATTCTGAAAGTGAGTAACGTTCATTACAGAGACAGTCACCTTTACATGTGGTAATTATTTGTAGCAGAGAATATGAAATTAAATTAAAGCTGTTGTAATGAAACGCAATGAATAGAAGAGAAATGTCATTCAAAACATTTAGTAAACATTTGTGATCGTGTCTCGTATTGCGTAACGCGGTTAAATAAAATTAAATTACCGCTATTAATCAAAGAATCATCCGTTCACACAGACAACACACTACCACCTCGAGAGACACTTGCAACACCACAATTCTGGGGTCGCTGAGAATGGCAAAATCTGAGACGGAGAACAGTTGACATGGAGTGTTCCGATTCTCCTGTTCCGTCTAAATGTCACTTCTGGGCCTACAGAGATATCCAGTCTCTATCCGAGGCTTTTGAAATACATCTTGCAGATCACAAACAAATTATTGTTAGTTTAAATATATAGTTATTAATATGGACTGAACTGGGAATATCCCAAATGTGTAGCAACTGCGGTTTATCATTTCTTATTATGTTACTAGGAGTGTTTTTATAGTATACCATCTCTACGTGCCCTGTGTTCTATTTCCATCTTGTTTACTCTTTTCTATATACGATGGCTGCAAAACTTGTTTTATATCGGTATCCGTTCTTTGTTAAGCCTTTGTCGCTTCGTGCCAGGGTACGATTTAAACTAATGTATAATTTGAATTGTGGAAACAAACTATAACGTTCCTAGTGTTGAGATGGCTGTATGGGTACATTCCGAAGGGAAGTAGACTGAAAAAAATAACGCCAGGTGTGAGCAAGACTTGTGCTCTGAGGCTCCCGTACGAACTTTACGTATATACACACTTCGTCCATCCCAGGAGCCAACGATCTCGACGATTTTTGCACGATATCGACATGATACTGGAGGGAATTTCAAGACTTTCGAATATTGTTTTCGAGTGATATATCTAAAAAGTAACCGTTTTTCCTTTACTTGCTCTTCACCTTGAAGAACCATGCAGGTTTTAATGAGTGAGTTTGCGAGTATTGAAATGTGTGACATAAATAGCCACATCTGTTGATGGCATTGACTTACAAGCTTAACTTTTTTACGCCACCAAGGGACCATAGACCTTAGTGTGTGACATGATTTTCAGCTGGAAACGCCTACCTGTTCGTGAGGAAATTGCATCTTAACTGAGGAACGCACAGAGAGACAGATACAGTGGGATAACAAACGACAAAAAGAATTTTTCGTGTGACATAATTAAAAATTGAGGACTTCGGATTTTTCCTCGTACTTTTACTGTGAATCCTTTTCTTCTTGCCAAAAGTCGTGATTCTAGACCATCGGGAAGTACCCTGTAGGTTTTGATGAGTAAGTTGGCGAGTATCAAAATATGTGACATAAATATACGTATCTATATGAAGATAGTATCCGAAAGAACAGATACTGTCTTCATATAGTTAAGGCTAACCGGCCGTTGACCTTCTTCTGTGCTGGATGCACACGCATTGCCCGAACTCTTACGGGACTCAGGAAGACTGCCTGCCGTGAGTAATTATTGTAATGGGCAGGGGCACTACAATGTAGTGTGTGGACATTAAGCTGGGAATGTGAGTCCCACGGCGGGCGTGCAAGGGATAAATCCCTCCAGTCGCACTATTATCTATGTCGTCGCTGGCTCAGATGGATAGAGCGTCTGCCATGTAAGCAGGAGAACCCGGGTTCGAGTCCCGGTCGGGACACACACTTTCAACTGTCCCCGTTGATGTATATTACTGCCTGTCGGCAGCATAGGGTCTTGATTTAATTATCATTTCAAGTACGTATCTTTTCGATGCATTGACTAAGAAGTTTATTTAAGAAGCTTACACTTAATGCAACGCCAAAAGACTATAGACTTTACTGACATAAGTTACAATTTGATACGGCTACCCGCTCCTGAGAAAAATAGTTTTTGACAGACAGACAGACAGGCAGACAGACGGACAACAAAGTGATCGTATAAGACTTTCGTTTATGCCTACTGAGGTACGGAATCCTAAAAAAGTTTCCGAAAGGCGCCCCCTTTTAATGATCAATCCCTGGGGATGGCGGCCAACTTATCGCACTCTTACTATAGCTAGAGTACTGGCGGCTCTTAACATGCTAATTCATATAGGTTACCAATTAATAGGAAGATCGGTACACATGTAGCCCGAGGTTAAGTTTACGTAGAGAGACTTACGAGACCACTATATTACAATGATGAACGTTCTTAAAAGCTTACTATGTAGCAAGCTTAACGATTGGAGCAACAAACATAAATAAATAAAGACTTGCATCAAATTATAATCTCTTATTTCAAAATTCTTGGTATTGTTTATTAAAAGTACGCAAGAACAAGAATTAAAAACTATAAAACTGCGGCTGGAAAAACTCTCGTGAATAATTTTGGCGCGAAATCTTACAGTAGCCAATGTGAATCAGATATAAGTATGATTTGCAGAAAGAGAATCTGAACGACTGCTAAACAATGTATGCATTGCAAATTACTACCAACTTTTCATTCCCGTACGAAAATTAACGAACTTAAGCTTGTTTTGTCTGAAGATAAATTTTCTACAAGATAACAGCAGTTTTTGAAGAACACGCACCAAAAACTTTATATTGGTAAGAAATAAGGTGACCTTCTTTTTCTAACAAGTAATTTTATAGAAATTTTTGTCTTACTTTAATTTTTCACCAGGCATTCGATAAAGCTTTAAATTCTCGATCATACACCATATGATTTTGTATGAGGCAGCGCATAATTCTGGTTTGTCACATCCATTGTTTTGCACAACCAAAGATTAATTAATGATTTTGAGCATGGAGATAATTTTACCTCTGCGATTTTGAGCCATGGATGAGTAAAATGTATAACGTACAAACAACGAAACGACAGTTAATAGAATAGGTTCTTTATTTATGTCCAAATGCAGCGCTTGAAGCAAAACGTGTTTCTACGAAACACAGTTTCATCTACAAATGCGTGATGTTTCGCAAGTAAAGCTCGAACGATGAAAGGTTTTTGCAAATGTTTCTTATAACTACGATTAGAATATATTCTTATTGTTAGCTGTGCCAGTTCAAACCATCACGTGCGATTCACGTAAAATCGCATTTTACTTGAATTTTATGTGCAACTTCAGGCCGCTATATCGCGGCAAAGCATAAATCTCTCACAAAACAACAGGACGATCATTAATTCCATATATTTGTCTATTTTCTTACAAAATTTGAACAGATTCACTCAAATCTAAAAGATAAAAGTGGTGTGCATAAAACAAACCGCAAGAAACGTGTTTTTGCACTTAAAGTCCGAATGAGGCTATATATTTGGAAGCGAATTTTCAGTTTTATCGTAGGAATGCATTTTTTTCATTGATTTGATTCACTTTAAACCGATTACGCTCATTCAGTACACGTAAGTACGAATTTTACTTGTTATATTCAGCTCGACTTTAAACCATCGTATCTCGACAACGGACACAGATAAAAATTTCCTTTTGACTTTATCCATTTATCTAACGTCGTGCAGAGTTTTAACTGATTCGTACAATTTACAGTATAGAAGTGGAGTGCTTCAAAAACATCCCAGAAAAACGTGTTCTTTTTATGCGCGTGAAATCCAAACGAAGCGAGGTTTCTTCAGACGGGTAAAACGTATCTTCGGCCAACACGTGATGCACTGGTGGACCGAGTTTGAACCATCAGTCTTGCTCAAGTTCGGAGATATTTAAAGGTGACTATTTTTGCACATAAAATCCAAACGGTGCACGTGTAAATGGTGCGATTAGCTGAGCATTAATTTCGGCCCAGGTAAGCTCTTTGCAAAAGAAATTAATCGCACTATTTGCCTGGGCGCCAGCTCCGGTTCCTCGCTCAAACCATGCTTAATACACTGTAACATTGCTACCTTAAGACAGATGTTCGAATGACTATACAAATGGCCGCTGCTCCAGGCTAAACGAAAAATCTTTTTACTTTCTGGTCCTAACACAAATTGGAAGCGAGCACCAAGTCGCTTCCAAACTGCCATTCTGCGAGCGGCTTTTTTATATTACAGCGCTTCCGCTCTGTAATGGCAAAATACGGCTGAGAATCGCGGCCCGTACTTTGAAGACCACTGTTCTAGAATCTGGTACTACACGGTTATGAAATTGTCTACCGTATAATCTGCAAAACAGCAGAGTTTCCATTACAAGTCACGTACCGTAGTCTATATAGACAAACTCGGCATTTGAAAATACGTGCCGCAATTATAAATGGTACTTTACAACTGGCCAACAAATTACAATTTGAATAATTCCATTTTACTTCTATGAAGAGGGTATTAAAAAACTGGTACAACGTTATGACAAGTGCCTCAATATTGACGGAAATTATGTAGAAAAGTAGATTAAGGTACGGGCTTTCATGTAAAAATAATATTATTGAGATATCTTCGCACGTCCTTTTTTTAAAAATTTCAAAACGGTGGTTAAGTTGTGCTCCGGTCCGTGGCCATTTTTATGCGGCACGCACAGAAAGGAACAGAAGAGGCCAGTGTAGCTCAGGCGGGACTACCAACAGTCGTGGATGCCAGAATGCTGGCGCCGTCTCAGCAGCCAATGGGTTTTAGTGAAACATTTAGCGTCGACGCAGATATTACAGATTAGGAAAACTAAACATTACTTTCTGACAATCTTTGTTATTTAATGAAACAACGCACTGCAGATCGGTTATCGTGTCAACGAAGGAATTATCTGAATAAGACAGGAATCGATAAATTTTATGTACATGCTGCAAACAGTTATTCGGCTTGGCAGCGATTGATTTTGGACGTCCTCCTGAGGGATATCGTGCCAAATTCTGTCCAATTGGCGTGTCTCATCGTCAAGATGTCAGCCTCCGGTAGCTGAGTGGTCAGCATAACAGAATGTCAATCCTAAGGGTCCGGGTTCTATTCGCGGCTGGGTCGGAGATTTTCTCAGCTCCGGAACTGGGTGTTGTGTTGTCCTAATCATCATCATTTAATTCCCATCGACACGCAAGTCGCCGAAGTGGCGTCAAGTCGAAAGACTTGCACTCGGCGAACGGTCTACCCTACGGGAGGCCCTAGCTACAAGACATTATTGAAATGATAATTAAATGGACAACCTAGCTGCAAACAGGCGTCGATGTAGTTCATTAGGAACATGTTGAAAATGTGTGCCCCGACCGGGACTCGAACCCGGGATCTCCTGCTTACATGGCAGACGCCCTACTACATCAACGGTCTACCCTACGGGAGGCCCTAGCTACAAGACATTATTGAAATGATAATTAAATGGACAACCTAGCTGCAAACAGGCGTTGATGTAGTTCATTAGGAACATGTTGAAAATGTGTGCCCCGATCGGGACTCGAACCCGGGATCTCCTGCTTACATGGCAGACGCCCTACTACATCAACGCCTGTTTGCAGCTAGGGTGTCCATTTAATTATTATTTCATTTCTAGCAAACCTGCATGGTCATCTATGGTAACTGTTCTTTCGGGAACAGATACTATCGTCTTGTATAGATAAGACATTATTATTATTATTATTGTCAAGATCCCGAGTTTACTCGAGGCCCCTGCCGATAGTGCTCAAAACGTTCTTAGTTGGGGAGACGTTCGGCTAACTCGCTCGCCAAGGTAGGTTTGGAAAGCACGAAGCAAGACCGTGTACGGGCGGGCGTTGTCTTGCTGAAATATAACCCCAGGATGGCTTGCCATGAACGACAACAAAACCTAGTGTAGAATATTGTCGACGTACCGCTGTGTTTACAAGGGTGCGGCAGAAGACAACCAGAGGGGTCCTGCTATGAAATGGCATCCGAGATCATTAATCGTGGTTGTTGAGCCGTATGGCGAAAGACAGTAAGGTTGGTATCCCACCACGGTCCGGGGCTTCTCCAGACACGTCTTCACTGATCATCGCAGCCTGGAAACTCATTGACTGGAGTGGAATTGTCTTCAGTAATAAGTCCCGCTTCGAAATGAGTAGCTTGAACTGAATAGCTCAGTCGGTAGAGCGCTCGGCCGCCAAATGCAGAGGTCCCCATTTCGAATCAGGGTCCAGCACACAGCTTTAATCTGCCAGGAAGTTGCATATCAGCGCACACTCCGTTCTAGAGTGAAAATTTCATCCAGGAAAAATCCCCCAGGCTGTGGCTAAACCATGTCTGCGCAATGTCCTTTCTTCCAGGAGTGCTAGTCTAGCAGGTTCGCGTGAGATCTTCTGTGAAACTTGGAAGGTAGGAGACGAGGTACTGGCGGAAGTAAATCTGTGAGGACTGGTTGAGAGTCGTGGATAGTTCAGTCGGCAGAGCACTTGCCCGTGAAAGGCAAAGATCCCGAGTTCGAGTCTCGCCGGCACGGTAGCTCAGCATGTTAGGCCAGAGAGACGGTGGCCCTTTGTAATTAAAAAAAAAAAAATAGCGATCGACCTGAACGGATGTCATGTGACGACCGCCCAGACCAAACGCAACGAACAACACTGAACAAAATAAATAAAAATAATAGTCTCGGTCCGGCACACACTTGTAATCTACCAGGCAGTTTCACTTGAGTGTTACTCATTTGTCTGGAGACCCACCAGGTTAGCCGAGAGCGCTAATGCGCTGCTTCCTGGACTCGAGTACGCGCGCCGGCCCCGGTTCGAATCCGCCCGGCACTTTAACGACGTGGGCCATTGTGCCGGCCAGTCTGGATGTGATTTTTAGGCGGTTTTCCATATCCCACTAGATGAATACCGGGCTTGTACCCCATCACGCCTCAGTTACAGGACTTGCAGATATCTGAAACATATGCACACTGTTTTATGGTTTACACTAGATGCAGACAGATGGGGTACGCTGATTCCACCCAGTGGGGTGGGGGGGGGGGGGTATGGGGTGGCGGCAGGAGGGGCATCCAGCCACCCCTTTACATTAACCATGCCAAATCCGATTCTAACAATGTCGACATTGCGGAAACTGTGGGGCAAGGCACAAGTGAAAGAAAGACGAAGAAAGGGCCTGTACCAGACGGATCAAGGAAATAGTTCATTTAGCAAACGCCAAAGCGCCACGAAAATGATCAAGCAGCTCCAGTGGCAGATGCTACAAGACAGACTTTCTGCATCACGATGTGTTTCATGGGTAACATTCTGAGAACGTACCTTCCTATAAGAATCAATATATATATTGCTTTCCCCTATGTAAATCTTGCGAAAACACCATGAGGAGATGCCCACAGCTCGTGGTCGTGCGGTAGCGTTCTCGCTTCCCGCGCCCGGGTTCCCGGGTTCGATTACCGGCGGGGTCAGGGATTTTTTCTGCCTCGTGATGGCTGGGTGTTGTGTGTTGTCCTTAGGTTAGTTAGGTTTAAGTAGTTCTAAGTTCTAGGGGACTGGTGACCATAGGTATTAAGTCCCATAGTGCTCGGAACCATTTTTGAACCATGAGGAGAAAACGGAGAAAACTTGTTCTTCCCGCGTACCACATGCGACTGGAACAGGGGAGGGTGGAAGTGATACTGGTACAAAAAGTACCCCCCCCCCCCCCCCATCTCACGCCATAAGTTGGGTTGTGGAGATTAGATGTAGCTTAGTTGTAAAAAAAATCGCGTTTCAGCACTTGCAACAGTGCAAACATCAATAATAACAGCTAAAGACTAATCTTACTTTTACATAGAGCAGCGACATGAATCGTACTCCCGCGTAACAGCGTTTGGTAGCATCTTCCGCTTGCGGCCCTTGTGTTTCGACTTGGCGCACACATCGTAAGGCAGCGTGACGTCACAGCGTAATTGCTAACGTGGACGACGCGTGTTTACCGACTGCCGGCCCACCGGGTACTCCTCGTTACGACGGACTGCCTTAAGTGGCCCATTACTGTCAACTTTCGGTGCCGTTCTTTGCTGGTCACTGACCTGGAAACGAATGCCCACTCTCTTTCCGCTATCGCTCACAAGCTCCCTACACTCAATTTACCAGTTCTTTGCTGCAGGTGAAACTAACCAACTAATAAGGTGTTGAGGTAATTATGATATTAAGGCAATTAAGACACCCAATAGTAAAAACAAGACCCACGTCACGGAAACACGATATGACATATCACGGTTTCCTAGAACACGTTGGGATCAACCTAATGATTATTGTTTAGTTGTCCGCCTCTACTGATGAGTGATCAGCGTGACGGAATGCCATACAAAGGGGCCCGTGTTCGATTCCCGGCTGGATCGGAGATTTTCTCCGCTCAGGGACTGGGTGTGGTGTTGTCTTCATCATCATCATCATCGTCATCATCATCATCATCATCATCATCATCCCCGTGGACACGTGAGTCGCCGAAGTGGGGTCAACTAAAAATACTTGCAGCAGGCGACCGGTCTACCCGACGGGAGTCCCTACCCACACATTTCATTTCATTGTTTAGTTGGCCAAAAACGAGCACCCATCAGTATATTCTCAAGTCCACAACTGCCATGGATTTGCGTATATATTCGTTGTTGGTTGTTCCGGGTTGCACGCTCCTTCTAATGATATTACGTGCCTGTTGAGTATCGTCTTCGTTGTGCGACTAGATGCATGATTTCCTGCCAGAAAAGTCACAGTTCGCAGTAATTGACGGAAAGTCATCGAATAAACAGAACTGATACTTGTCTTTAGCCAAGGAAGTACGGGGGTGGTTTGAAAAGTTCTCGGAACGGAATGGAAAAAAGTACTTACATCACTGAAACTTATTTTATTTTTCAATGTAGTCTCCTTGTAGATTAATGCAGTTGGTCCAACGAGATTCCCATCTCGAAAATGAGTTTCCCCCAGACCTGCAAAACATTGGTCACCTCCGGCTATCAATTCTTCGTTTGAAGTGAATCTTCGTCCACCAAGAAGAATTTTCAGTTTTTGGAACAGATGGAAGTCTGCCGGAGCCGTATCAGGTGAATAAGGCGGGCGTGGCAACAATTCATAGCCGTCCGCTGAGGCCGAGCGGTTCTAGGCGCTTCACTCTGGAACCGCGCCGCTACTACGGTCGCATGTTCGAATCAAGCCTCGGGAATGGATGTGTGTGATTTCCTTAGGTTAGTTCGGTTTAAGAAGTTCTAAGTCTAGGGGACTGATGACCTCAGATGTTAAGTCCCATAGTGCTCAGAGCCATTTGAACTAATTTTTTTGACGGCGACGGCACATGTGTGCGGGTGCGCATTGTCTTGATGGAAGATGACTTTCTTCCTTGCTAAACCTGGCCTTTTTTCTCATATCTTTTGTTGCAATTTGTCCAGGAGGTTAGTATAGTATTCTCCAGAAATTGTTTGCCCAGTAGGGAGATAATCTAGAAACAGAATCCCCTTCGCATTCCAGAACAGCAATTAGCTTTGCTTTCTTTGGTGGCGGAGAATTGGCATGTTCACACTACTTTGACTATTGTTTTGTCTCTGGGGTATAGTAGTGCACCCAAGTTCGTTCCATCTGTGGTCACAAAACGGTGCAGAAAATCTTGTTCGTTTCTCCTAAAATGGGCCAAACATTGTTCCGACATGTTCATTCTCATGCGTTGTTGATCCAGCGTCAAGAATCGCGGCACCCATCTTTCAGATAATTTTTTTCATTTCTAATCCTTCTGTTAAAATTTGGTATACCCTTTCAGATGACATCTGGCAACCGTGAGCAATTTCATGCACTTTCAATTGGCAATCCTCCATGACCATTGTGTGCACTTTTACTATGATTGAAGTAGTGGCGCATCTTGGCCGACCACTGCGCGGATCATTTTTAAACTCTCCTGACCAAATTTAAATTCATTTGTCCACTTGGCAACAGTTGAATATGCAGGAGCAGAGTTTCCACGATGTATTCTGGAAATCAGCATGAATGTCCTTTGCTTTCAAATATTTCTTTAGGAAGTACTTAATCACTGCTCGAATCTCTATTTTTTCCATCTTGGCAAATCACTGTGCGGGAGCAACAACAGAGCCACGTCACCGACACAGCTCTCTTCCGAGAGCACCGATGTGGCATATGTGTACAGGCAACAGTCCGCTGAATATCACGTGAACAACTCGTTGCGCTAGCGCTGATTTCTCGTAGTGATTCCGAGAACTTTTCAAACCATACTCGTTTTATAGGCCCTCTGCTGTTCCTAATCTACATAAATAATTTAGAAGATAGTCTGAGCAGCCCCTTTAGATTGTTTGCAGATGAAGCTGCCATTTACCGTCAAGTAAGGTCATCAGAAGAGCGAACTAATTCAAAAATGATTTAGAAAAAACGTCTTCATAATGCGGAATTTGGCAGTTGACTCTAAATAATGAGGAATGCTGTCATTCATATGAGTACTAAAAGGGTTGAGTTGGGGGTTGGGTTGTTTGAGGAAGGAGACCAGATAGCAAGATCATCGGTCTCATCGGATTAGGGAAGGACGCGGAAGGAAGGCGGCCGTGCCTGGCATTTGCCTGGGGCGATTTAGGGAAATCACGGAAAACCTAAATCAGGATGGCCGGACGCGGGATTGAACCGTCGCCCTCCCGAATGCGAGTCCAGTGTCTAACCACTGGGCCACCTCGCTCGGCACTAAAAGGAATTCGTTAAATTTTGGCTGCACGATTAATCACATAACTCTACATTATGTCAATTAAACTAAGCTACAATTACAATCAACTGTCTGCCCCCGGTAGCTGAGTGGTCAGCGCGACAGAATGTCAATTCTAAGGGCGCTGGTTCGATCCCGGGTGGGTGGGAGATTTTCTCCGTTCAGGGACTGGGTGTTGTGTTGTCCTAATCATCATCATTTCATCCCCATCGACGAGCAAGTCGTCTAAGTGGGGTCAAATCGAAAGGCTTGCACCTGACGAACGGTCACACGACTTTTATTTGTTAATACGATCAACATAAATCGGAACAACTGCATAAAAAAATGTGGTGGGAAAGGCGATCCAGAGTCTGCGTTTTACTGAAAGAACACGTAGAAGATGCAACTGGTCAACTGACGACAATAGGTCGTCCTCTTTTGGAACACTGTAGTTGGGTATAGGATCCGTACCACATGGGATTGACATGAGATATCGTAAAAGTGCAGAGAAGGGTAGCTTGTTTTTTTAATATCGCGAAGTGCGGGAGAGAGTGTCACAGATATCATACGCGAATTGGCATGACAACCACTAAAATAAAGGTATTTTACGTTTCGGCGAAATCTTTTCATGTAATTTCAATCAGCAGCTTTCTCCGCTGAATGCGGAAATAGTTTGTTGACGCCGACCTATATAGGGAGAAATGATCACAGTAATAAAAAAGAGAAATTAGAGCTTGCACGGAAAGATTTAAGACTACATTTTTTTCCCCATGCGCTCTTGAAGAGCGGGACGGTAGATTAATTTGTGAAAGTGATTCTATGAATTCTCTGTCAGGTACTTACGTGTGAATTGCAGAGCAGTCTCGTATAATTAGAGGTTACACGTCCCTTCGGTGAAACCGTATGCTACTGTCCATCACAGCCACAATTGGTTTACGAATTAGACCTGTTAACTGTCAGCATAGCAGTCCGATTTAAAAATTCATCTGATAATTGTATGACTGATAATGGCAAAAGTATGTAAAAGCATAGGTATGCTGAATTACAGGTCATTTTCATCTCTTATCATTTAATATCGCGGAACTTGGAACGCAGCAAAAGCGTTTTGTAATATCCTCAGTATTAGAGGACGAAATGTTTGTCCCTACAGTTTCTTCGTCGTCTCCATGTCCTGTCAGTCTCTCTCGCCGTTTACCATCTCATGAAGTCTTCCATATGCTCCTCAATATTTACATACAGCGATAGAACATCAGTTTTATAAATTATTGCTTCAGTCTAGCAGTCAGAACCCCTGTAATTAATTAAGTAAGAGGGACAGAAACCACGCAGCGTACATTCATGAAATAGATATCATAAAGCGACAGCTGTCAGAGTGATACAGACTTGGGCTATTAGTAGCAGTTCCCCTGGACAATGAGAGCTTCAATTATTTGTTCTCCATCAGCGACAAATAATCTAGTACCACTGCCCGTCACCCATTCAGTTGTCCGCCGCTGGTGGCTGAGTAGTGATCAGCGTGTTCGGTCAGAGAGCTGGTTGGCCTCTGTAATAAAAAGCTGAACTGAAGGATCAAGAAACGAACTGTAACGGATGTTATTTGACGTCCGCAACGACCAAACACAACGATCAACAACAAACAAAACGCAAAAAATAAAAAATAAATAAATAAAAGTGGTCAGTGCGACAGAATGTCAATCCTAAAGGGCCCGGGTTCGATTCCCGGCTGGGTCGGAGATTTTCTCCGCTCAGGAACTGGGTGTTGTGTTGCCCTAATCATCATCATTTCATCTCCCTCGTCGCGCAAGTCACCGAAGTGGCGTCAAATCGAAAGACTTGCATCCAGCGAACGATCTACCCGACCCTAGACATTTTTTTTTTTTTTTTTGCCGATTCAATCAGTGAAAGCCAACAGCTTTCTTCATTCATTTTTTCTTAAAGTGATGTCTCTCTACTGGTTTGATATCTTTCTCCATCTCTTCCTGATTTGTTTTGATCGCTTCATCTCTTCACATACACTACACACGATGTACACCATGCCTATTTGACATAGTCTTGTCATTATCTGTCCCTACAATTTTTGAGTTCCTCTCTCGCAACAGTCAAGTTGACTGTCTCTGAATGCCGCATAAGTTGTGCCAGAGACGTAGACCATCGTCTGGAAGACGTCTTCTCCAGGCTTCTTTCCTGACTCACCCTTTCTAGCGACTCTACTTTTACAACTTTATCTGTCCAATCAATCTGTCTTCCGTAGTACAACATTTCAAATGTTTTCAGTTTCTCCTCAGTCCGGTTTCCCACAGGATAGTGTTACACTTTCGGTCATCACAAACCTCCACTGTTGTATGGGAGTTATGGTATGTAAGCGCCCCAGGGAAATTGCTTCCCAGGGCTAATAAGCCACCAAAGTTTCCGGCATGCTCTGCTTACGTAATCTTAAAGTTAGAAAGTTTCGTGCAAGCCATCAGTGAAGTGACTTTTTTTATTTTATGTCCGATACTGGAAAGGCGGGCCTCTGTTACAGAACTCTGGTTTCTTTTCAGGTACAGGACAAGGAAACAAGGAGTTTGGCTATCGAGACAATGTGATAAGGGATGACAGTGTGGGTGTTAGCCTTTTAAACAAGGAAAAGATCTCGGGAAATCTTTGCCCTCTAACATTTCTGCTCGCTCAAAAACATGTAAGCCTAAATATGTCAGTATGTGTCATACATAGCTTTCCGAGCGTAGTGGGCAGTACATGTAGTTATGAGTAGTATGGGCGAGATGTATTAGCTTTAAACTCGTAGATTCCAAAACCGAACAGCGTGTACTTCCAAATACGCTACTTTTCTGGATTTTTAAAAACGTTACAACTAGGTAATATTTGTGCACTCTGGGCAATTTCTGCCTTTCTGTGCTCAGCTGGGCAACAATTATTTTTCTTATCACTAAAACTTAACCACTTAGATTAGATAGCTTAGACTAATGCTTGTTTTACTTGATTAGTGTCCCTTTCCTCGTAATCTTTCATTAAATCGAAAATATATAGAGAAAACACATTAGAAAGCTACTGCTAAGTTTTTAGAAAAGGCAATTCCTTTTTCGATCATGGCTTATATGCGACCACTCTCGTCTATTTCACGATCGGGTGATTGAGACCTTGTGCCATTTTCAACTGTTACGTCTATTGTCTTAATTATACAAACTCACACCATATGGGTACTTACGAATGTGCGTCTGCCATTTAATATGTAACCGCCGTCGCAGTGGATACGATCGAAATAAACTTTTCATACTCCTCAACGATTTAACAGAAGTACGCCAACACAAAGACTCGTAATATTTCGCACAGAACATTGATGTACACGAGTGGATTCGACACAGCGTGGCTCCATCTATACTGCTTTAGGAGAGAGTGAACCACACAGGGGAGGGGGGTGGAAGGAGGAGAGGGGGGAGGAGGAAACGAACTCAAACTTCTCGGATTGAGAGGGTATATGTTGTTATTTCTGTGACTACAAAATCCAGTCAACTTTCCAAATAAATTGGGAGTTCAAATGTTCAAATGTGTGTGAAATCTTATGGGACTTAACTGCTAAGGTCATCAGTCCCTAAGCTTACACACTACTTAACCTAAATTATCCTAAGGACAAACACACACACCCATGCCCGAAGGAGGATTCGAACCTCCGTCAGGATCAGCCGCACAATCCATGAATGCAGAGCCTCAGACCGCTCGGCTAATCCCGCGCTGCAAATTGGGAGTCAGAGCCCACTTATCAGTACGACTTCACACTCTCTCTAACCTGGATGCATGCAATCAGTGGTTCAGAAAGGTGTCATAAAACCGTTGTATCCCTTCCTGAGGAAAATTGGCCCAGAGCTGTTGTAATTGGTCCTTAATATCCTGGATGACGGCACGAGACGGAGTTGTAGTTCGAACTTGTTCCACACAGCATCTGTCAGGGATCGATCCAGAGATCTTACTGGTCACAGAAGTACCTCAACATTACGCAAACCGTTCATAGAGAAACGTGCCATGGCTATATAAGCATTGTCATATTGAAAAATGGCACCACGATAGTGTCGTATGGGAGGCAACACATAAGGGCAGGTGATGGCCATGACTTATAGTTGTGTCGACAGTGTTCCTTTAGGCACTGCCAACCGTGGCCTGAAATCATTTTCAATCGCTGCCCACACCATGAAGTAGGAGTAACATCGCAGTGCATCTCCAAAACACTGGAAGAATGGGAGCTCTTCCCAGGTTGTCGCCATATTCGCCAACAGTGATTATCCGGGGTGGTACAGAACTGCGATTCATCACTGAACAGAATGCCACGCCATTCATCAGCAGGTCTCGCTTGCTTGTCAAGCACCGCCCCAGAGGCATCCTTTTGTGTTTGTGGTGTTAATGGCATCCTACAATTGGGGTCCTTACTCTGGCTGCTGCTAGCCTCCGACCAAGGGTGTGGAATGACACAGAAAGCTGCAGGGAGACCATTACTCGTCCTCGGATGGAAGGCGCACACGCGAGGGATTTACAGTATGCTTGGTGAACATTATAGCGATCCTCCCTTGTGGTGGTCAGATGTGGTCGACTTTATCCTTGATGACGTGTATGCCTATCGTCACCTAGCCATGCAATCCTACACTGGGCCACTGTTACATCCAAATGCCGCACAGTTCCAGATATTACACGATTCGCCGACCGGAGTGGCCGAGCGGTTCTAGGCGCTACAGTCTGGAACCGCGTGACCGCTACGGTCGCAGGTTCGAATCCTGCATCGGGCATCGATGTGTGTGATGTCCTCAGGTTAGCACGAGCAGTTCGACGACGTTTGCAGGAGCATGGTCTATCAGCGCGGAGACCGTGGCTGCGGTTACCTTTGACGCTGCATCACAGACAGGAGCGCCTGTGATGGTGTACTCAACGACGAACCTGGGTGCACGAATGGCAAAATGTCATTTCTTCGGATGAATCCAGGTTCTGTTTACAGCATCATGATGGTCGCATCTGTGTTTGGCGACATCACGGTGAACGCATATTGGAAGCGTGTATTCGTCACCGCCATACTGGCGTATCACCCTGATTTATGGTATGGTGTGCCATTGGTTACACGTCTCGGTCACCTCTTGTTCGCATTGACGGCACTTTGAACAGTGGACGTTACATTTCAGGTGTGTTACCACCCGTGACTATACCCTTCATTCCATCCCTGCGAAACCCTACATTTCAGGAGGATAATGCACGACCGCATGTTGCAGGTCTTGTACGGGCCTTTCTGCATTCGGAAAATGTTCGACTGCTGCCGTGGCCAGCACATTCTCCAGATTTATCACCAATTGAAAACGTCTGGTCAATGGTGCCCGAGGAAGTGGCTCGTCACAATAAGCCAGTCACTACTTTTGATGAACTGTGGTATCGTGTTGAAGCTGCAGGGACAGCTATACCTGTACACTCCATCCACGCTCTGACTCAATGCCAAGGCGTATCAAGGCCGTTATTACGGCCAGATGTGGTTGTTCTGGGTACTGATTTGTCAGGATCTATGCACCCAAATTGTGTGAAAATGTAATCACATGTCAGTTCTGGTATAATATATTTGTCCAATGAATACGCGTATATCATCTTCATTTCTTCTTGGTGTAGCAATTGTAATGGCCAGAAGTGTAAGTTCTAGGGGTCTGGTGATCTCAGAAGTTAAGTCCCACAGTACTCAGAGCCATATTGCACGATTCGACCGCCCAGCCATATGAAGTCCCAAGTCTGGATGGTGCTAATAATGGGTAAAAGACAATTCCGTGTCCTGCACAGCGATCACTCAGCATCTGACACTGTCCACGGCCCTTTATATACCCTAGCACAGACAATGTGGGCATTCCCGACCAATGTTTGCTGGTAGGAGACATGGGGATTAATTCGAAGAAGAAATTTCTGAGAAAGAACTTTTTTTGGGAGAAGGGGGGGGGGGGGGGTGAGGGCAGCATTGTATGGTAGCGAATCAGGGACTGTAGAGAAAATGGAACAGGAGAGCATAGAAGTGTTTGTGATGTGGTGCTACAGAAGAATGCTGAAAATTAGGTGGTCTGGTAGGGTAAGGAATAAGGTGGTTCTCCTCAGAATTGTCGAAGAAAGGAGCATATGGAAAACCCTGACCAGAAAAAGGGACAGGATGATAGGGCATGTGTTTAAGACAACAGGTAATAACTTCTATGGTACTCTATGGAGTGCCGGCCGCAATGCCCGAGCGGTTGTAGGCGCTTCAGTCTGGAGCCGCGCGACCGCTACAGTCGCAGGTTCGAATCCTGCCTCGGGCATGATACCTTGCGAACCATGGATGAAGGGTATCAGACGGACGCCATATTCCTTGACTTCCGGAAAGCGATTGAATCGGTGCCCCACTGCAGACTCCTAACTAAGGTACCAGGATATGGGATTGGTTCCTAAATATGTGAGTGGCTCGAAGTCTTCTTAAGTAATAGAACCCAGTACGTTGTCCTCGATGGTGAGTATTAATCGGAGGTGAGGGTATCATCTGCAGTGCCCCAGGGAAGTGTGGTAGGTCCGCTGTTGTTTTCTATCTACATAAAAGATCTCTTTGATGGCGTGGATAGCAAAGTGCGGCTGTTTGCTGATGATGCTGTGGTGTACGGGAAGGTGTCGTCGTTGAGTGACTGTAGGAAGTTACAAGATGACTTGCACAGGATTTGTGATTGGCGTAAAGAATGGCAGCTAACTCTAAATATTGATAAATGTAAATTAATGCAAATGAATAGGGAAAAGAATCCCTTAATGTTTGAATACTCCATCAGTAGTGTAGCGCTTGACACAGTCACGTCGATTAAATATTTGGGCGTAACATTCAGAGCGATATGAAGTGGGTCAAGCATGTAAAGGCAGTTGTGGGGAAGGCGGATAGTCGTCTTCGGTTCATTGGTAGATTTTTGGGAAGATGTGGTTGATCTGTAAAAGAGACCGCATATAAAACACTAATACGACCTATTCTTGAGTACTGCTCGAGCGTTTGGGATCCCTATCAGGTTGGACCGAGGCAGGACATAGAAGGAATTCAGAGGCGGGCTGCTAGATTAGTTACTGGTAGGTTTGATCATAACGCGAGTGTTACTGAAATGCTTCAGGAACTCGGGTGGGAGTCTCTGGAGGAAAGGAGGCGTTCTTTTCGTGAATCGCTACTGAGGAAATTTAGAGAACTAGCATTTGAGGCTGACTGCAGTACAATTTTACTGCCGCCAACTTATATTTCGCGGAAAGACCACAAAGATAAAAGAGATTAGGGCCCGTCAGAGGCATATAGGCAGTCATTTTTCCCTCGTTCTGTTTTGGAGTGGAACAGGGAGAGAAGATGCTAGTTGTGGTACGAGGTACCCTCCGCCACGCACCGTATGGTGGATTGCGAAGTATGTATGTAGATGTAGATGTAAATGTGATATCCTTAGGTTAGTTAGGTTTAAGTAGTTGTAAGTTCTAGTGGACTGATGTCCTCAGATGTTAAGTCCCATAGTGCTCAGAACCATTTGAACCATTTGAACTAGATGGAACTGTATAGGATAGAAATTGTAGAGGAAGCAAAAATTGGAATATACCTAACAAACAATAGAGGTCGTAGGCAGCAAGTTCTACTCTGAAATGAAAAGGTTGGCGCAGGAGGGGAATTCGTGGCGGACAGCATCAAACCAATCAGAAGACCGATGACTCGATAATAATAAAAAAAGATGTACTACCAGGCCTGATACGAACACTAAACAAGAACAACTCTAATGAAATCTGGTGCCCGTTCGAGTACGTGTACGAAGTTACAGTGAAAACCGGCCATATCTTCTGAGTGCTTCAGAGTTTTTGTCAGGGAGCGTAGTTACTGAAAACTAGAAACAGGCATCTGTATACAAGGGAAAGCTAAGTCCAATAGAACTGTTGCTCTACGCAGACAAGTCCGAATCTTCTCATGATTTCCTTTTACAACTCACCATCCCATTTTAGCTACGTCTCTAGCGACCTTCTCATTTTAATGCCTTCCAATCCTGCCCCCCCTTATTCTTATTCTTCTTCCCTCTCCTACTTCTCCCTTGTGTATTGTGTATTGAATCGGGGACCCAGAAACGACGGAGAGGCTTCGTCCCGCCGTAGCCTTCAGTGGTTCACAACCCCACAACAGGCCACAGCAGTCCACCCACCGCACCGCTGTCCCATAGCGAACCTGGGATTACTGTGCGTTTCTTCGGTCCCCAGTGGACCCCCTCCCCACCCCCCCCCCACCCCCTCCTCGGAAGTGTCATACCGGAGGAGTGTAATTCCAAATGTTGGCGTGGTAGAGTAATTGTGGTGTACACGTACGAGGAGACTGTTTATGCAGCAATCGCCGACATAGTGTAACTGAGGCGGAATAAGGGGAACCAGCTCGCATTTGCCGAGGTAGATGGAAAACCGCCTTAAAATTCATCCACTGGCTGGCCGGCACACCGGACCTCGACACTAATCCGCCGGCCGGATTCATGGTGGGGACCGGCATGCCTTCCCGCTCGGAAAGCAGCGCGTTAGACCGCACGGTACGTCACCCTTACTCTTCTTTCGCTTTCTCACAAGGCTGGGCCGTCATGCAAACTGCGCCCAGGTCATACGCCGTAGCCGCCATTTCCTAGTTACTCCAGCGGCTGGACGCGTTCTGACGATCCCCCACCAACCTGCTGAATGCTGCTCTGTTGCCAAGCAGGGTGGCTTCTTAGATACTCGTGTGATGACGTCGCTCTACAGCAACAGGCACTGCGATTCATCACTCCACGCTAACTTTTTCCACGCTTCAAGCGCACAGTGCCGTCCAGCTGCTAGTGACCAACTGTGGTGTTATTGCACCCGTACTGGTCTTCCCAGACATGAACATTATCGAGCATATCTGGGATGCCTTGCAACGTGCCGTGCAGAAGAGATCTCCACCCCTCGTAATCTTACGGATTTATGGACAGCCATGCAGGATTCATGGTGTCAGTCCCCTGCATCACTACATCAGACAAGTGCGGTTAGCAGGGAGAGGTGGCTTCTGAACGATGTAGTAAAATGTTGGCTCTGGACGATATGGCTGCTCACTGGTGGTTATTCCCCAGCATCTAACTGGAGAGTCATTAATTGCCTTGTCACTTTTTGACGGTCTCGACCACAATAAATCATGGGAAGTGAAACTTGAGCCTACCAAATCATCCCATTTACCTGATACGGAGTTCATACTTGACCAAGAAGCCACAGTAAGAACCCTATTTGGAGCAACTAAATGGGGGAACGTTCATAAAGGTGTACGGCAACGCTGCGTATTGCCAGTGAATCTACATGCGGAGCACAAGAGGCGTGCTGGGTTAGGTGAGGAAGAAAGTGGAACTACATAGCTGGGATAAATCTAAATAACCTTAGATATGCAGATGATTACATCCTAATGGAAGAAAGTGAAGGATAGTTAAAGATCCTCTTCCTGAAGTGAAAGAAGACAGTGCAAAGACTGGGAAAATGTTGAACGCCAAGAAAATAAACCTAGCACTTCAAGGTGCCTAGCTTGTGAAACAATGCAGATAGTTTCTATTTTTAGCTATCTCCTAGATTTATGCTGACTGTAGGTAAGAAATCAAGAGACCCTTATTACTTGGTAGAAAGGTTACGTCCATTCTTGACAATGTTTTTAGAAGTAGAGGCGTATTTTCAATAATAAATATCCGTGTCCACCGCAAGACAAAAAAAAAAAAAAAAAAAAGAGAGAAGAAAAAGATTCTCTATGGATGATTTATCCGAGTGAGGCGGAATTCGTTAGATGTACCAGGTGATCAAAAAGTCAGTATAAATTTGAAAACTGAATAAATCACGGAATAATGTAGATAGATAGGTACGATTGACACACATGCTTGGAATGACATGCGGTTTTATTAGAACCAAAAAAAAAAAAAATACAAAAGTTCAAAAAATGTCCGTCAGATGGCGCTTCATCTGATCAGAATAGCAATAATTAGCATAACAAAGTAAGACAAAGCAAAGATGATGTTATTTACAGGAAATGCTCAATATGTCCACCATCATTCCTCAACAATAGCTGCAGGCGAGGAATAATGTTGTGAACAGCAACGTAAAGCATGTCTGGAGTTATGGTGAGGCATTGGCGTCGGATATTGTCTTTCATCATCCCTAGAGCTGTCGGTCGATCACGATGCACTTGCGACTTCAGGTAACCCCAAAGCCAATAATCGCACGGTCTGGGGACTTGGAAGGCCAAGCATGACGAAAGTGGCGGCTGAGCACACGATCATCACCAAACGACGTGCGCAAGAGATCTTTCACGCGCCTAGCAATATGGGGTGTTTTTTTTTTGTTCTAATAAAACCCCATGTCATTCCAAGCATGTGTGTCAATTTTTACCTCTCTATCTACATTATTCCGTGATTTATGAAGTTTTCAAATGTATACTGACTTTTTGATCACCCAGTACACTGAAGGGCCAAAGAAACTGGTACACCTGCCTAATATCATGTAGGCCCCCGAGAGCACGCACAGGTGCCTCAACACGACGTGTCATCGATTCTACTAGTGTCTGAAGTAGTGCGGGAAGAAACTGATTCCATGAATCCTGCAGGGCTGTCCATAAATCCGTAAGAGTTCGAGGGGGTGGCGGTCTCTTTTGAACAGCACGTTTCAAGGCATCCCAGATATGCTCAATAATGTTCATGTCTGGGGAGTTTTGTGGCCAGTGGAAGAGTTTAAACTCAGAAGAGAGTTCCTGGAGCCACTCTTATCAATCCTGGACGTATGGGGTGTTGCACTGTCCTGCTGGAATTGCCTAAGCCCGTTCGAATGGACAATAGATATGAATGGATGTAGGTGATCAGACAGGATATTTAAGTACGCTTCACCAGTCAGAGTCGTATCTAGAGGTATGAGAGGTCCCATATCGCTCTAACTGCACACATTTCAGAGACTCCACCAGCTTAAGCAATCTCTTGCTGACATGCAGGATCCATACATTGATGAGGTTGTCTCCCTACCCGTACACGTCCATCCGCTCGAAACAATTTGAAACGAGAGTTGCCCGACCAGGCAATATGTTTCCAGTCATCAACAGTCCAATGTCAGTGTTGACGGCCCAGGCGATGCGTAAAGCTTTGTGTCGTGCAGTCATCAAGGGTACACGAGCGGGCCTTCGGCTTCGAAAGCCCATATCGATTATGGCTGACACTTGTTGATGACCCAACACTGAAATCTGTAGCATTTAGCAAAAGGATTGCATTTCTGTCAAGTTAGATTCTCTCCAGTTGTCCTTGGTCCCGTTCTTGCAGGATCTTTTCCAAATCTAATGTTTTACCGGATTCCTGGTATTCACGATACGCTCGTGAAATGGTCTTACCGGAAAATCCCCACTTCATCGCTACCTCGGATATGCTGTGTCCCATCGCACGTGCATCGACTATGACACCACGTTGAAACTCACCCAAAATCTTGATAACCTGCCATTGTAGCAGCAGTAACCGATGCAACAGCTGCGGCAAGCACTTTTTGCCTTATATGGGAGTTGCCAACCCCCGCTATGTGCTCTGCGTGTTTACGTATCTCTGTATTCGAATACACGTGCCTTTACCAGTTACTTTGGTGCTTCAGTGTAACATATATTTACAAACAAATTATTACAACTGCACAAAAATTGGATGAGTGATTCACCAGAAAGTGCTTCGCAAATTGAGCAAGTGAATAAAGCATTGGTCTACCTCTGGTCCTTACGCAAGTAGTTATTCAGCTTGGCATTGATTGACAGAGTTGTTGGGTGTTCTCTTGAGGCATATCATGTCAAATTCTGTCCAGTAGGAGCGTAAGATAGTCAAAATCCCGAGCTGGTTGGAGGGCCCTGCCCATAATGGTACAAATGTTCTCAGTTGGGGAGAGATCTGGCGACCTTGCTGGCTAAGGTAGGGTTTTCCAAGCACTAAGACATGCAACAGGAAGTCTTGCCTTGTGTGGGCAGGCATTATTGGTATAATGTAAGCCCAGGTTGGGTTGCCATGAAGGACAAATAAATGAGGTGTGGAACATCGTCGACGTACCGCTGTGCTGTAAGGGTGCGGCGGATGACAACCAGAGGAATCCTTCTATGAAGATGAATGGCACCCGGGATCATCACTCCTTGTTGATGGGCCTTATAGTGGGCTACAGTCAGATTGGTACGCCACCACTATCCGATGCATCCCCAGACGCGTCTTTGCTGGCCATCGAGACTCAGCTTCAAGCGGAGCTCATCCCTGAAGACAGTTTTACTCCGTTCAATAACAAACAAGGTGGAAGACGTGTCTGGAGACGCCTCAGAAAGTGCTGGAAGACCAACCTGCCTGTCACCCTCTGTATGGCCTGCGAGCTACGAGTGATGTTCTAGGCTGTCATAGCGCTACGTCGACGATATTCTGTTCCTCGTTTAGTTGCCCCCCCCCCCCCCCTCCCCAGGGCAAGCCACCCTGGGCTTCCATTTCAGTAAGATAATGCCTACCCGCATATTGCGAGAGTTTCAACTGCTTGGCTTCGTGCTTACCAAATTCTACCTTGACCAGCAAGGTCGCTGGACCACAGGTGAACCAACTGCTTACTGACTTTCCCAATTCATGAAGCCCTTTCTCTCGGATAAATCATCCATTTTTTCTGAAATTGTTATAATTTGTTTGACTGTACCTGTACCTGTACATCACATCTATCGATTTCGATTTCTGTCCCATTAAGGGGGGGGGGGGGGGGGTAGGACGTCAAACGGGCCGACTTGGAGCAGAAGAGGCATCTCAGGACATATTAATTTCCAGTGTCTATACTTTTAGAAATAAATTCAAAAAACTTTGTCAGCATCACCAGAAACGATTCAGGATTTACACCGATTGTAGTGGAAGTTCGAAAGCATAACAAAATAATTCTTTTACGTGCGAAATTTCATCATTTTGTCACTTACTAATGGCTGCATTTGTTGCTATAGGTACACTTTTCTTCATGAGTTAGAGAGATTCTTCGCTGAATTTTGCACAGCATACATACCATACTCACATATGTATGAAACTCTAGAATTTATTTAATTTATGGAAAAAACGAATGAACTGTTATATTTTAAATTTCATGCTAAGAGAAACCACAAATTTTATAGTTAATTACCTCAATTTTTACCACAGTTTTTAATAGATTTGGAAAATTATAGAGTATCATACACCTTTAAGTATGTTTTGCATGCTGTGCAAAATTCATCGAAGAATCTCTCTTACTTATGAAGACAAGTGTACCTATACCATTAGTAAGTGAAAAAAATAATGAAATTTCACAGATAAAAAAAAATTACTTCGTTATGTTTTAGAACTTCCACTGCTATGAGTGTGAATTTTGAATTCTTCCTGGTCATGCTGACTAAGTTTTATGAATTCATTTGTAAAAGTATAGATACTGGAAATTGAAATGTCATCTGATGCCTCTCCTGCTCCAAGTCGGCCCGTTTGACGTCCACTTCGTGATAGGTCGTTTATGTTTTAGTGTGGTAAGGTCTGTGGTGTTGCAGTTGTGTTGTTTGGACGTGAGACCTACACTATCGGAAAAACTAAACGTTGTAGACTAGACGTGAATAGTAGTGCTGGAGGAAACACGTTACAATTCCATCGACTGCAAAGAAAATGATTAAGTTGCTATCACAGCAATTAAAACCCGATTGCTCCCTGAAACCTCTGATACTGAAACAAAAACTGACCTACTTTGGGCACAACATGAGAAGGCACGATTCGCTGGCAAAGACCTTAATGCTAGGGAATATCGAAGGATCAAGGTGCGGCAAAGGATGAGTTGGATTGATGGCATAACAGAAATGGTGGCTTCAAACCTGGACAGTCTTAAGGAGACAGTACACAACTGAAGAATTTGGCGTGCTTTAGTTCATGGTTTAAGAGAGAGTAGAATCGAATAGAGGGAGGGAGGGAGAGAGAGAGAGAGAGAGAGAGAGAGAGAGAGAGAGAGAGAGAGACGCCTATTTGCTGTTACAATTCGCTATAATCTGTGGCGACCAGTGTCAATAAGACGTTGCTACCGACGACAGCTGATTATGAGAGCAGCTGCCTTCACCGATTCGATGTACTCGGCGTGAAGCCTAGGCACTGTGGCGCGTCAAGAGAATGGTGCGTGCGCTGCCTCGGAGTTTCCCATGCGTAGGAAAGGCTCCCGCGGTCGGCACCCTGTCCTGCGCTCAATAGACCCACACCGACGTTCAGTGCCAGGGATCGTATTAAAGCTTTAGCTATTACCTCGAAGAGATCAAGCTCCATGGTTTCAGACCTCCTCTTAATATTCATCCTTCAGCGCGACACATTTTCCAAACGATCCTTGCCTTAGCGGAGATCTTGGTTTTAGAAGTCCGCATTTCGTCAATTCAGGAAACGTTTCTGAAATACAATAGGAAGCGAGTAGGTGGAAGCGGTAAGGCGTCAGGCCACAAAAAACATTTGACCCACAAAAGACTATTTTACTCTGAAGCCCCAAAGAAACTGGTACAGACATCCAATACAGAGATATGTAACCAGGCAAATACGGCGCTGCGGTCGGCAACGGCTCTATAAGACAAGTAGTATCTGGCGCAGTTGTTAGATCGGTTACTGCTGCTACAATGGCTGGTTACCAAGATTTAATAATGAGCTGGGACGTGGTGTTATAGTCGGCACACGAGCGTGGGGACACAGCATCTACGAGATAACGATGAAGTGGGGATTTTTCCGTAAGACGAGTGTACCGTGAATAAAGTATCAAATCCCCGACATCGCTGCGGCTGGAAAAAGATCGTGCAAGAACGAGATCAACGACGATTGAGGAGAGTCGTTCAACGTGACAGAAGTGCAACCTTTCCGCAAATTGCTGCAAATTTCAATGCTGGGCCATCGGCGTGTATCGGCATGCGAACCATTCAATGAAACTTCACCGATACGGGCTTTTGGAGCCGAAGGCACGACACAAAGCTTTACGCCTCGCCTGGGCCGTCAACACCGACACTGGTCTGTCGATGAGTGGAAACATGTTGCCTGGTCGGACGAGTCCTGTTTCAAATTATATCGAGTGGATGGACGTGCAAGGGTATAGATATAAATTCATGATACCATGGAACCTGCATGTATATGGGACCCCTGATACGTCTAGATACGACTCTGACAGGTGACCCGTACGTAAACATCCTGTCTGACCACCTGCATCCATTCGTGTCCAGTGTGCATTCCGACGGACTTAGGCAATTCCAGCAGGACAATGCAACACCCCACAAGTCCAGAATTCCTACAAACTGACTCCAGGGGCACTCTTCTGAGTCTTAACGCTTCCACTGGCCACCAAACTCTCCAGACATTATTGAGCATATCTAGGAAGCATCTCGACCTCCTCGTACTCTTACTGATTTATGGACAGCCGTGCAGGATTCATAGTGTCATTACCCTCCAACACTACTTCAGACATTATTCGGGTCCATGCCACGTTGTGTTGCGGCACTTGTGCTTGTTCTCGGAGGTCATACACGATATTAGGTAGGTGTAAAAGTTTCTTTGGCTCCTTATTGTATTTTAAAATTGTAGATAATAAATATGCATTTCTTTAACACTCAAAGTCTGAGAAATTGAGCACTTTAAGGTCAACTGTCAACCTGGTGATTTTCATCTCACTCTTTCAGTGTAGATTAAATGAAGCGTGGCATTAACCAAAGTACAGAAAAAAATATTTCAGTTACCAAGTGGTCCATAGTAATATATCCAACATGAATAAATATTCAGTTATCATATCTTAACAGGAAATGAACCTCTCCAAAAAGAATAAAAGAGGTCAGAAATAATACTGATAAATTACGAACCGGGCTCGAACACAATAAACACGAGTACCTGTAAAACGCACAGACAAAACCCTACCGCTATGTACATAGCTGGAGTTTAAACTGAAATCACTGAGGCTAATTCCATAAAAGTGGGTATAAATAACATTTGAACGATAACGCCCACGTGGTTCCAAGTAAGACAGGAAAATTCAACTAGCATTTACTCTGAGTACACAATAGATTATGGGATCAACTCATATAATATTCGTGAATTATCAACAGGGCTTGAAACCAATAGACGCAAATAACAGTGACATAAAAAAATTACTAACGTTAGCGCTACCGTTAAACTCCTTTTAAATAACACCAGGGTGAACTCAGATCTAAAAAATGGCTCTGAGCACTGTGCGACTTAACTTCTGAGGTCATCAGTCGCCTAGAACTTAGAACTAATTAAACCTAACTAACCTAAGGACATCACACGCATCCATGCCCGAGGCAGGATTCGAACCTGCGACCGTAGCGGTCGCTCGGCTCCAGACTGCAGCGCCTGGAACCGCACGGCCACTTTTTTAAAATTTTTTTTATTCATTTTGTTCGATATAGTTCGTTGCGTTTGGTCGGGGCGGACGTCACAAGACATCCGTTCAAAACGACCGTTGGTTCCTTGACTCAGTTTTTTTATTACAGAGAGCACGCAGCCCTCTAACCGAACATGCTGAGCTACCGTGCCGGTATTACTCCGGTTGGCGTAACTCAGACCTAAAACACAGGGTGTAAAGAACCCTATGACACAGCAGATAGCTCCGAACATCAGCTCGTACAATCTACACGCTAGAATGTTCACCAAACAATTCCACACGGCTCAGTCATTCCACTTTGCCCCTAATTTCTGTGGATGCAAACAGCAGACGCAATACCAATACCATCTTTAATCAATTCTTAGTGATGCGTTCCTCAGGCGTGTATTCGCTCGGAGTGGTACACGTATTCAGTGCGTGCAGTTGCTCATGTCTCACATAACGGTACAGCTGCGCCTTAGTCGCTTGTGCTGGCTGCTTCTACTCTTCACAACACCGGATGTTCCAACTTTAGGACGCGAAACCGGCTGTATATCAATAAAACAGAAATTTTACCAGCTGCCAGCGGAATTCTTCTTAACATCATGCCCTTTATCAGCTACGGATGCCAAGAATATAAAATATTTTTAATAGATTTTTAATGCATCATTGCATTCGCGCTGTAATGTAAAAACCTCAAAATACGTAACATCTGAGATCATCAGTCCCCTAGACTTAGAACTACTTAAACCTAACTAACCTAAGGACAACACACACATCCATGCCCGAGGCAGGATTCGAACCAGCGACCGTAGCAGCAGCGCGGTTCCGTACTGAAGCGCCTAGCACCGCTCGACCACAACGGCCGGCTGTGGTTTTTAGATCTTGAAAATGCTTCAAAGTACAGCGTAATATTTTCAGTATCATAAACATGGTTAGCTATACCAAAAGTTCTTATGTGATCCAGAGTGTGTAGGACAGTATGTGATGCCTTTCATATTTTAAGTTCCTCTGTTAAATAACAGGGCTCTGTAACAAATTGCTAATTGAAAATAAATTTTCAAGGTATCAGTGAAAGAAAGCCAAGCGATTTGTTACAGCCACATACAATTTCTGTAGACAGACTTTTAGCTTCTCAAGAGTGTCTGTTTCTAGAATGTTCATATATTTGTAACTTTGTGTATTATAATATATAAGTCCAATATGAAGGAGTGTGTTTGATTCTCATTAAAAATAAGCGTGCAAATTATGTAAAAAGAGTTCCTTAAATTCAGCTACAAACTGCGTCCAAGTAGCATGATCCACCAGTTTATCAACGTATGTACCCTGTTTGTAGGAAGGCACCATTTGCCATTACTGTCAGGTCGCTACGCGATTCCAAGGGATTACAGAAAGCTCGCTGACTGATAACCATGTACAAACAGATTAGCTTTAATCTACTTAAGCAGTATTCACAGGGCAATCTTTCCAGTCGGTTATCGCGACGAAAAGCTGAAGCTGTTAATAACGTACGTAATTCTGATATTAAAGGAAAGTTGGAGGAACTATCTAGTGCTCAACCAGCCCTCACCGCTGTATGCAGACATGCCAGAAGAGACTGTTGTATGCGAACTGATGCAGATAAATGTGGATTTTCTCTTGAATGACTTCTTTTCACGGATAGAGCGGAGGACTTACTGAGGAAGTATGCTAGAATAGCGCCTGCTTTTACGAATAATTTTTGTGAGCTAGATTAGATGAAAACATCTTTGAAAAACAGTTATCAAAAAGAGTCGCTGTAAATGCAGCAGTTATTAACGAAATTATCATAAAATGTAAGGGTTCTTTTTGAGAATATTTCTTATTATGGTGAGATAAATATGAATGGCAGTCCACAGCCAAAACAAGAACTATGTACTACTGAGGATGTAATTGTCCTGCACAATTCACCAGTGGAAGATCTGTGTTAGTGTGATGAATGTGTAGAATTGGAGGAGGTACGTCATTTTTTCATTGCGGCATTCATAACGCGAAGAACGTAATGTGCACAAGGGTCGCGAGTGCGGTACTGGGAAACGCGATACAACTAGTCTCATTTAGGAGAATCTGATTCTGTTCTCCTACCAGCTTCTTCCAGTTCTGTAACAGCTAAGAAGGTAGAATCTGTCATCATAAATGAGCCTTCAAGTTATTGTTTTGAGTGAAGGGAATGCAATTCAGTTTCACAGTTGGTGATCAAATTCCTCTATGAGGGGAGGGGGAGGGGGGGGGCGTCTGATGGTATGAATGTCAAGCATTCTGTTACGAAGGAGCTTTCTGCATTCCTAAAGGACCAAATTTCCATATTTTTTTTAAAAATCTGATAGAGAATCTGATAGAAATTTACTTGCTTCATTCAAGAGAGCACATTTTTCCCTTTAAATAAATGTAAAATTGTAATGAGCCTGTCTTGGATGAGGTTTCAATACTGGAAATTTCTCCAGTTTTAAATTTCGTTGGAGATCTATTCATGTAGAATTGGTTTAAGCTTTGGTGGGTGCTTCCCGAGACGTTAAAATTTTCTTACGAAGACAGCAAAGAACATGAAGATGTTCAGAAAAATACTGTCGAAATTTCTGACACCTTTGCGACGAAATTACTCGGCTGCAAATCCTAGCACTTTTACATTAGGAAAAAAGACATTCCTTGCCCTTCTAGCCTCCTCTGCTGCTTTGTGCCTGCAGCCTTCCTCTCCGTGGGTTTTTTTCCAACTTTTCTACGTGAACGCGTGCCCTGTGTGTGTGTGTGTGTGTGTGTGTGTGTGTGTATCCCAGCCCTTAAACAATGTAAAATCCAATTACCGCGCGAAGCGAGACAATTGCAGCTGTCAGCAGCAGTTATCCCTCGGTTTAGCAACCGACCTGTGTGTTATTTCAGCCAGAGCATTTCTTAGCCTTTGTATTCCCATCTTTCCACACCCTCACATGTTACCATGTCTCTAGTATTATTGAGATTATTGGAGTTCAAATCTGTGAGTCTTCTTTCGTCCTGTTGTGTGAGAATGTACGAAAGAGGAGTGTGAAGTCGCTAAACAAGTGTCTATCCTCACTTCTACATTCTATCATTGTGGCGCGACCGTAGCAAAGACTGACTGTTTAGAAAACTATTTGGCTACGACAGAATTAAGTAATCTCCTCGAAATGACACTGCATTATATTTCTGAAATGTTGCATTCTAATATTTTTGAAAAGAGTAGTAAAGGATGAAATACGCAACTAAGGAATTGAAATCGTAGCTTTACTTCGTAACAGAAAATTATTAGAGAGTGTTGTGTAAAGAGCTAGTTTCCACTGCAGGTGACCTAATTGACTCCATAGGTTTATCAAAAGCTGGAATATCACATTTTAAATGGCTACGCGAGAATGACGTGACAAATGCATTTGGAACAAGCAGGAAATGCTTTGCTGTACGTGAAGACACGTACAGAAGAAAATCGTGATCCACTTGAGCCCAACGAAGGTGCTCATTTAAATCCCATTCATGTCTCATGAATCATAGGCTTGTCTTAGCTGCTCTGTTCAGTTATATAATTTAAACTGAAGAAAAGCATGGAACCCTGAAGTGTAGTTGGCAGACTGCGAAATGAATCAGGCTCCTTTCCAATAAAGTTCAGTCCTTTCTTCACGAATTCTACGACAACACGTTCCTTCCGCTTTTCAACCTTATTTCGAGACACCTGCGCGATCTCAAGAGCAGTCTTTAACGAAAGAAGCTATAGAAGTTAAAGCACTCAAAAGTGAAAATTAACACATCACATCTGTCGCTGGTAGAGCAAGAGACAAGTTTATAAGTCTCGCATGCGCAAACATATATACTTTTAGAACATTGGCGCACGAGGTGTGTAGCTATTAGGGCTGGACAAACGATACTCTTCTTCGAATAGGCCCGAGAATTCCCGAGACGCCGCAGAACATGACACGGTATCAAGCGCTAGTCGAACAATGACGTGAAATCTGACTCGGCCGGCGTGAGTGCAAGCGATACGGGGAAAGCTACAAACTAGTCACAGTAACAAACGACTATAGCTGTGCTTTGAAGTTTACAAGTTCGTGTAACAAAGGAGGAAATAAAATTAAATCCTTTCACGGTATAATCTCCTGCTGTATTCCAACAAATTCGCAATAAAGTGTGTATCGATATAAGAGTATAAACATTTACGAGTATATATATACTAAGACGGTACCTGTTCTTTCAGACATGTCCGAAAGAACAGATAACATCGGTGACCATGCAGCTCGTTAGAATGAAATTACAGTGAAATGAACACCCTTAGCTGCTTACAGGCGTTGACATACGTCAACGGGGAAAATGTATGCCCCGACCGGGACTCGAACCCGGGATCTCCTGCTTACATGGCAGACTCTCTATCCATCTGAGCCACCGAGGACACAGACGATAGGGCGACTGCAGGGATTTATGTCTGGCACGCCTCCCGCCAAACCCACACACTCAACGTGTTGTCCCGTACTACATTCGTGGTGCCCCCGCCCATTATACTCATTACTCGCGGCTCGTTGCCGATTCCTGTAAGGGTTCGGGCACTGTTTGTGCAATCGCACAGAAGAAGAAGACGGTCAAGTGGCCGGTGAGCCTTAACTATATATATACTAAGACGGTATCTGTTCTTTCGGACACAGAAAAAAGTCGGAAAGTTGTGAATTCATAATTATGTCACACGTTGTTGCCTGTTATCTGACGGTGTGTGCCCGTCTGTCTCTTAAGACCTCTTCGTCTCAGAAACGCGTAGACGTATCTAGTTGAAATTTACGTCACATATTGAGGTCTATAGTCATTTGATGGTGTAAAAGTGTTAAGCTTCCGTGTCAGTGCAGTCGAATGATATGACCATTTGCACCACATATTTTGACACTCGCAAACTCACTAATTGAAACCCCTTTACGTAGAGTCATGGCACTTGGCAAGAAGAAAGGTTTCACAGTACAAGTAACGGGAAAAAATCAGAAAATTGTTAGTTATTAATTACATCAAACAAAAAATATTGATTTTGTCGTTTGTTATTCGACTTCAAAATTGAAATTAAAACATGCTCCGTAGTCTTAGTATCGATAAACCCGATATGTTGCAAGTATCGATACCGATAACAGTCCAAAGTCGTCGAGATCCTCGATGCTGGAATGGGTGACAGCCTTTACACATAATTAACTCTGTGCAGAAACTTCAGTGCTCAAGTCTTACTCGCACCTGGCCATTTTTTATTTTTTATACTACTGGCCATTAAAATTGCTACAGCAAGAAGAAAAGCAGATGATCAACGGGTATTCATTGGACAAATATATTATACTAGAACTGACATGTGATTATATTTTCACGCAATTTGGGTGCATAGATTCTGACAAATCAGTACCCAGAACAACCACCTCTGGCCGTAATAACGGCCTTGATACGCCTGGGAATTGAGTCAAAGAGAGCTTGGATGGCGTGTACATGTACAGCTGTCCATGCAGCTTCAACACGATACCACAGTTCATCAAGAGTAGTGACTGGCGTATTGTGACGAGCCAGTTGCTCGGCCACCATTGACCAGACGTTTCCAGTTGGTGAGAGATGTGGAGAATGTGCTGGTCAACACAGCAGTCGAACATTTTCTGTATCCAGAAAGGCAGGTACAGGACCTGCAACATGCGGTCGTGCATTATCCTGCTGAAATGTAGGGTTTCGCAGGGATCGAATGAAGGGTAGAGTCACGGGTGGTAACACATCTGAAATGTAACGTCCACTGTTCAAAGTGCCGTCTATGCGAGCAAGAGGTGACCGAGACGTGTAACCAATGGCAAACCATACCGCCAGTATGGCGGTGACGAATACACGCTTCCAATGTGCGTTCACCGTGATGTCGCAAACACGGATGCTACCATCATGATGCTGTAAACGGATTCATCCGAAGAAAAGGACGTTTTGCCATTAGTGCACCCAGTTGCGTCGTTGAGTACACCATCGCAGGCGCTCCTGTCTGTGATGCAGCGTCAAAGGTAACCGCAGCCATGGTCTCCGAGCTGATAGTCCATAGTGCCGCAATCGCGATAGGCTACAATCCGACCTTTATCAAAGTCGGAAACGTGATGGTACGCATTTCTTACACGAGGCGTCACAACAACATTTCATCTGCCAACGCCGGTCAACTGCTGTTTGTGTATGAGAAATCGGTTGGAAACTTTCCTCATGTCAGCACGTTGTAGGTGTCGCCACCGGCGTCAACCTTGTGTGAATGCTCTGTAAAGCTAATCATTTGCATATCACAGCATCTTCTTCCTGTCGGTTAAATTTCGCGTCTGTAGCATGTCATCTTCGTGGTGCAGCAATTTTAATGGCCAGTAGTGCAATTTTTGTAAACATACTGATGAACTGGAGGAAGTCTAGGACCCGCAGATTTGTATGGTTGCGTCACTTGTTTGTTGTGCTGGTCGGTAGCAGCGGCGGTCGCCGTCAGAGCCGGCATTGCGCGGCCCCTAGACTCGGGCGCGATGGCTCACCGCGACGACGACGCCCGGCGCCCGGGCTGGCGCGTCGCGACGCCGCTCGGCTCGCCGGTATATTTAGCGGCTGGGCGCCGCGCGGCACACATCCCACATCCCACATCACACCTCTGCCAGGGCGCCGCCCCCGGCGACTCGCGTCCTTGCCGTCGTAGCCGGCCTCCGTCGCCTCTCGCCTTCGGCTACTGCTGCGCCAAGGACAACTCGCGCCCGCAACTTCCTGTTTGGGTGACGCAGCCACCGCAGCACGCCTCACCCACTCTAAAAATTTCGCGTCCCGCAGCGCTTTTTGGCAAGCCACACGGCTACGGCGCCGTTTTCTGGGTCGCTATATTCTCGTACGCTATAGGGACAGACGGGTAATATACACTGAAGCGCCGAAGAAACTGGTATAGGCATTCGATTACAGAGCTACGTAAACAGGCAGAATGCGGCGCTGCGTTCGGCAGCGCCTATTTAGGACAAGTGATTGGCGCAGTTGTTATATCGGTTACTGCTGCGGCAATGGCAGGATATCAACTCACTTAGTGAGTTTGAACGTGATGTTATTGTCGTCGCGCGAGCGATGGGACACAGCATCTCCGAAGTAGTGATGAAGTAGGGATTTTCCTGTACGACCATTTCGCGAGCGTACAGTGCATATAAGGAAACCGGTTCAAAAATGGCTCTGAGCATTATGGGTCTTAACTTCTGAGGTCAGCAGTCCCCTAGAACTCAGAACTACTTAAACTTAACGAATCTAAGGGCATCACTCACATCCATGCCCGAGGCAGGATTCGAACCTGCGACCGTAGCGGTCGCGCGGTTCCTGACTGTAGCGCCTAGAACTGCTTGGCCACCTCGGCTGGCTAAGGAAGCCGGTGAAACATTAAATCTCTGACATCGTCGTGGCGGTAAAATGTCCTGCAAGAACTGCACCAACGACGACTGAAGAGAATCGTTCGACGTGACAGAAGTGTAGCCCTTCTGCAAACTGCTGCAGATGTCAAAGCCGGTCCATCAACAAGTGTCAGCGTGCGAACCATTCATCGAAACAACATCGAAATGGGCTTTCGGAGCCGGAGGCCCATTCGTGTACCCTTGATGACTGCATGGTACAAAGCTTTACGACTCGCCTGGGCCCGTCAGAACCGACATTGGACTGTTGATGACTGGAAACATGTTGCCTGGTCAGACGAGTATCGTTTGAAAGCCGGCTGCTGTGGCCGAGCGGTTCTAGGCGCTTCAGTCCGGAACCGCGTTGCTACTACGGTCGCAAGTTCGAATTCTGACTCGGGCATGGATGTGTGTGATGTCCTTAAGTTAGTTAGGTTTAAGTAGTTCTAAGTCTAGGGGATTCATGACCTCAGGTGTTAAGCCGCATAGTGCTTAGAACCATTTGAACCATCTCGTTTCAAATTGTTTCGAGCGGAAGGACGTGTACGGGCATGGAGACAACCTCAAGAATCCATGGACGCTGCATGTCAGCAGGGGACTGTTCAAGCTGGTGGAGGCTCTGTAATGGTGTGGGGTGTGTGCAGTGGGAGTGATATGGGACCCCTGACACATCTAGATACGATTCTGACAGGCGACACGTACGTAAGCATCCTGTCTGATCACCTGCACCCATTCGTGTCCATTGCGAATTTCGACGGACTTGGGTAATTCCAGCAGGGCAGTGCAACACCCCACACTTCCAGATTGCTACGTAGTGGCTGCAGCAACACTCTTCTGAGTTTAAACTCTTCCACTGGCCACCAAACTCCCCAGACATGAACATTATTGAGCGTATCTGGGATGACTTACAACGTGCTGTTTGGAAGAGATCTCCACGCCCCATACTCTTAGGGATTTATGGACAGCCTTGCAGGATTCATGGTGTCAGTTCCCTATGGCACTACTTCAGACATTAGTCGAGACCACGCCACGTCGTGTTGCAGTACTTCTGCGTCTTCGTGGGGGTCCTACACGATATTAGGCAAGTGTACAATTTTTTGGCTCTTCAGCGTGCACAAATCGAATAAAATTGGAGAAAGACTGCAACCTTGTTTAAGTCCTTGGTTAGTGTATCAGTTTTATCTGGTATGGATCCCACACTGACGAGCAATTTTCAAGAACAGATCGAATGATGGTTTTGTAAGTTACCTCTTTTGTGAGTGGACTAAATTTCATGAAGGCTCTTCCAATCTTGCGAGAAGTTTTGTGTGGTCGTTACACTTTAACTCGCTCCGTATTCGTGTCGTTGTTGTTGTTGTGGCCTTCAGTCCGAAGACTGGTTTGATGCACCTCTCTCCATGCTACTCGGCCCCGTTCAAGGCTCTTCATCCCCGAATAACTACCGCAACCTACATCCTTCTGCTTACTGTATCCATCATTTGCTCTTCATCTACAGTTTTTATTCCACACACTTCCCTCCGGCACTAAACTGATGATCCCTATATGTCACGGAATGTGTACTATCAACCGATCCCTTTTTCTATTCAAGTTGTGCCACAAATTTTCCTTTCTCCCCAATTCTATTCAACACCCATCTAATCTTCCGCATTCTTCTGTAGCACCACATTTCAAAAGCTTCTATTCTCTCCTTATATAAATTGTTTCACTTTCATATTTTACTTCAAAAAATTGTTCAAATGGCTCTGAGCACTATGGGACTTAACGTCTATGGTCATCCGTTCCCTCGAACTTAGAACTACTTAAACCTAACTAACCTAAGGACAGCACCCAACACCCAGTCATCACGAGGCAGAGAAAATCGCTGACCCCGCCGGGAATCGAACCCGGAAACCCGGCCGTGGGAAGCGAGAACGCTACCGCACGACCACGAGCTGCGGACATATTTTACTTCCATACATGTTACAATCCTTATAAATACTTTCACAAAAGATTTTATGATAGTCAAATCTACATTCGATGTTACCAAATTCTCTTATCCAGAAAGCTCTTTTCGCCATTGCCAGTTTACGTTTTATATGCTCCTTGCTTCGACCATCATAAGTTATTTTGCTGCGCAAATAGCAAATCTCATCTACTATTTGAAGTGTCTCATTTCTTAATCTAATTCACTCACCATCACCTGGCTTATTTCGACTACATTCAGTTATACTGTTAAACGAAAATAATCTGCAAATTAACATCTACGTTAAAAGTTTACGCTCAGTCTTAAGACTTATTAATCGATCAAAATATTATTTCATCTGAGAGTGAGGGCGCTTCGGTTGACTTACCGTGAGTTTTTATCGTGATATTTCACGAGGACACGGTGATATTTGGTAGTATATGCACAGCTGTCTTGAAATCATTCACCGTTCGATCCGTCTTCGTTTATCACTACTATCCTTGTTCGCTGTAACGCCACTGAGTGTTTCCGATAATGACCACGGTAGGCCAAGTGCATCAATATCGTAGTCGAGCAGTAGGACAGACGCTCTGGGTTTACTCTCAACTTTTATTCCCAACTGGGAAACCCTGTTCCGCCCTGCTAGTTTGTCTGATATTCGACTAAAAACAACCAAAGCTGTATAACGGGTCGGATCTCAGACAGAATGAAAACAGTGCCTTAGAGTGCCCACCTCTGCGAACGCTTCGTTATTTTCACTGTGTAACCATTTCAATTTCCTGCCACAGTAGGAGATATACAATCCGTTTAAAAAAGTGTTACACATTCCTGCAGGAGGAAGAATTTGTCAAAACTAGGAGAAATGAAAAGTCGATGACACGTTCGGGTACCAGGAAGTGCTGAGGTGTGAGCCAATTCGTCCTGTCTTTCCTATCTGCCTGTTACGTAGAAGTGGACACTGTAGGCGATGCTTATGTGGTTACCACGCATCCTAACATATCCGTCAGTCCTTCATCGCATTATATCACGTTCTCTATCAGATACACGGTTCTGTATCGTCTACACATTCACTATGGGTTGTCACACACCAGTGCCCTTGCATGTCCCTCCTAGCCAGAAACCCAAGATACCAAAATGATCGTACATCGAGAAACGCAGTGGTAAAGAGGCATTTCACTACGATGTGAAGACCTTCAGAGGTCTCCATAGCCAGAAATGCAACGGATTTAGGTGAACGGTGATGTCACGGTAGCGGGCCTCCTCTGCCAATCGATCGCCAACGAAACCTTTCTGTGAAATACTGCCGCACGATCCGTGGAAAATGTGGTTGTGCCTCGCTGTAGCCAAGAGATGATGTAAATTATCACAATACGCTTATGTAGGGAGATGGACATCCTGGAGTTGTCATATAGGTGAAGCATCAGGATCGCTTCAGTATCAACGTGTGGGTAAGAATTGTCGATGATAGACTCGTGGACCTTTACCAAACAGGTTAACAGGTGCAGTATGTCACCAATTACTGCGAGACAGTTACCAGTGCTATAGGAGAAAATACCCGTTGGAGAGAGGTGTCTGTGGTTCATGCACGACGGGGCTCAACCCTATTTTCTACACTTCGTGTGACAGAACCTCACCGCAAAGATTCATTTGCGATGGACTGGTCGAGGAGGTCCTGACTTAAACCCGTTGGATTTACGGCTATGGGAGATTTAAAGGTCTCCACTACACAGTGAAATGTTTCCTTACCACTGCGTTTCTCGGTGTACGGCCATTTTGGTATCTTGCTCCACATATATGAGAGCTTTTTTTCAGTATGTTCTGCGCCCACTTTGGTACCATTGTTTTTGTACTCGGTTGTAAGCACAGATCGAAATTGTTGTCCACTGATGCATATATTTTTCTTGTGCCATTCTTTTTACTGTATTTCTTTGTTATTGTCACCGTTATGTCTGATGATGCTGTGTCGAAACATATGAATGAGTTAAATTCCAACTGTGTGCAGCATTTAAAGGTCTACTCTATGCCCAACTGATCGATAATGTGCTAACATTAAAGCGTTTGGTACACTACGAGGAAAGACTGAAGGACGTTTGAGGATGCGTGGCAGTCACATGAAGCATTGCTTATAGCGTATATGTTTAAGTAACGGGCAGATGAGGATGAAAGGACAGATTGGCTCATTCGTCCACAGGTATTGGTTTTCAGACATAGCATTATGGAAATTTATCTGTTAGTTTTGACCAACACTACTTCCTGTAGAAATGTCAGACACTTTTTTTAAACATCCTGTATAATATTGGGGTGCACTCAGCCTCCTGATGCCAATTGAGGAGCTACTCGACCGAACAGTCGCGGCTCCGGTCACAGAAAACCATCATAACGGCCGGGAGAGCGGTGTGCTGACCACACGCCCCTCGTATCCTCATCCTCAGCTGAGGATGACACGGCGGTCGGATGGTCCCGATGGGCCATTCGTGGCCTGAAGACGGAGTGCTTCTTTTTGTATAATGTTGAGAATATTGTCTAGTCCAGCTCCTCCTCCTTCTGTTGTCAGGCGAGACCAACTAACAACGTCTCGATTCGTGCTCTTCTTCCCTGTGCCTCATTTCTTGCGTTTAAAGTGCATGGTGCCTTTTGCCTGCTGCGCAAACTGCTTCCCACAACTTTCAACGACGTTTTATTCTTCGCCAAACAAATCTGATATTGTATTTTCCTCAGGCGGCTAATGACTCTGCTTACTGGTACAGTTGTTCAATAGATCAGCGGTTTGGAAAGTACAGTTTGTAGACAAATACTGTTATGTTCCCAAATACTTGTTTTTAGTATATTGACTATATATTAATTCTCTGAATACTGTCAATCTCTATTTGGCCCACATGCGCCAACTAACAACACTATGGTCCCAGGACCAAACGATACTTCTGTCTGTCTTATCTGCGCACTTATTTCACAGAACACATCTCTAAAATGCGAGACGACGTAATGCGCTTAGTTTTATTCGTCTTTCGCTTCTGCATCGTTCGTTTTATACACAGCTGCAGAGCACTCATATTTTTAGCTCTATGCTGAGTTCCACCACAGATAACACATCGTGTCTTACTCCCTCGTTCATTACTCCATTAAACAAACAGTTCTTGCAGTTCCGTTTGCTATTCCATTACAAATTTTGCCAAAGCCAATGACACTGCTTAAAAAACATTTGTCTATCTATGCAGTCTCACTCTCTCTTTAATTTCCTGTCTCTCCAAATTCATTTCAGTTGTTCGATGCAATTAATTACTTTCCTTAGGCGTGGCTCATTAATTTATTTACAGGGTTGTTTTGCGTACAGTACAAAATAACGATGTCACGTACATAATTCTGATTAGCGTTCGGAACCCGTGTCACAGTAAACAGATATTAAGAATATATAACCACAGACAGTAGAGATAATTGTCTGAAACGGCTATAAAGCTTCTAACCTGCCAGTCGTGTTACAACTTCTTCTGAATCATGGTATTTGACTTGAAAACTAAGGAACCTGTTGAACTTTTGGGAAAAATGACGTATAAAAACGCAATGAGTGTGTATGCTGCTCTGGCAAATACGTCGGTGCCTGATTCCGAAAGCACACACCACAGTTCTTCTCCGTGCTCCGAGAGAATCTGCTCTCAGTGCGAAGCTAAAGCTTTCCGCCGAAGAACAAGTAAGGCAGTAAAACGAATTTCTGTTAAACGACCGCTGTAAACTCTGATGCTCAGATTTTCCGTAATTCCGCTGAATCTCACCGTTCTAATCGATGGACGCTTTTCCGCCAGTTCTTTCCCATACGACCATTAAAACTAAGGAGCTGTTTCTACTGTCTTCCTGTCATTAAAAATTTAAGTTACAGAAAGGACTGAAGTAAATGCGAGTTTTTCAGATAAGACCTCCATGTTGCTCTACCTTTGCGTTTGAAGGTGATTTCGTTCGAAACCGAAGACAATCTCAGTTGTGATAACGCAGCGCTCAATGTAAGGCACTGGTTAAGCCAATAGACTCGCAGTCGGGAGAACTGAATGTAATATCACTTGAGTTAAATCTCGAAAGCTTGCGATAGTAATAATCTCTGTCGTAACTGTTGTAGTAATCCACAGACGTACTGAGCGCGGATTTCAAATTTATGTCAGTCTCCTTTTCTTCCCTCGCTCCATTATAGAGTGTATAATGGTCAAATGATGTGAGAAAAAGTACCATTTTACCTTTGAGAATAAAAGAGCGCCTATAGAACGCAACATACTGCGCTGTATTGCACCAATAAGTTACTAATTTTACTCAATGAGCAAGATACTTTATTAACATTATTACTATATTAAAATGGCGCCAAGTGGACTTTACAGATATTAGTGCAACGTAATAGTTGTATGTCTATCTGAGAAAGAAGGAGCACAAACTCGAACTGGACGAGGATGGAAAAGAAAGTCGACTGTTGCTGTATCACGACATTGTTGATAGTAACTCTTTGTTGACCTCGTCACGTACGGCATGTTAAATCCAAATCTTTCTTCCTCCTTTCCTGACTGCACCATTTCCTTTTGTCATTAGCCTCTGTCAGTAAATGTCTCAAGATTTAATGAGCATGCGTTGCCCTGAAGGACTTAATGGGTAACGGAGTTGCTGAACCCTGTTTACAGGAGCAGTTTTCTTGTCTAAATCGAGTACTCGTTGTGAGCACACGTCACATCCGAGTGTTTAAATTAATCGTCAACCACATTGCTAGTCGATCGATGACGCCAGCGATCAATACTGACTGTGGTAAGCGTATAGTTCTAAAGTTCTAGTTCCTAGGAGACTGCACATGCACAGAAACATTACTATGTTGTCTTTGAAGAGAGATGCGACAGTTGTGTGATAACACCCATCTTACCAATGATCGCTGCCCTCATTCTTATTACAGTAATGAGTTTTGTGCTTAGTGTTTTAATTTTTCCACTGTTATTATTTTTCTTGTTTTTCTGATGAATTGTGATTATTGCACGAAGACTTGATATTTTCATTGTGAGAGTTCTTCCATCCGAAGGGTCTAATATCTGAAAGCAAAAAATCTGAACTGTGCATAAATTAGAACGTAAAAAGAAAACAAGGTTTTTTCATTGGAAATTGTTACGGCAGTGAAAAAAATCATTTATGTTGAAGGAGGAAATACAAATTTATGAAGTTACATGGCACTTAGAATGAAAGAAAGACACGAATAATAAGGGAAAAGACTGTATGTATCGGCTTTTAAATAGTGCCTAATGTATTATTGTCACCTAAGTTGACGTCTTCAATTGTTCGTATAACACCCTCTCTTTTCAAAATTTTTAATACTCCCTTTATCAAGAAAATCCATAATGACTTTTTCTTTGGACATTAATAAACTAGTATTAATGCTTAGTGCTGTTACTAAATTCAGAGCTTCTGTAAGAGAGAGCGTCTCTCATAACTTCACTTCACCGCCAAATACTGGGTTAAATGACGCTTTCCGCGAAGTACAATTCGATTAGTCCTTCACACTATCAGGCATCTCTCAGCACGCACGTAGTTTTGGCGTCGACGTGGGAACTCAAATGATCACTCGCGCGAAGCGACTGTCAGTATAGCAGTAATACGCCAGGACTTATGCAGTAGGTACACTTACAACGATTAATCGAACGAGACGAGAAACTTATTTTTCATCGACGGGACGTCAGATTGCAATGTTCTTTCCTTCGATAGGTAAATCGAATACATCTCGTGTTGAAGTAGACGAACAACAAACGCAAGTGGGATCACAAGATTAAAAAAACAAAAAACAATAAAAAAAACGAGATGCCATTTACGAGATTCTGCAGCATTATGCGAGCAATGCATTTTGGGTGTCTGCATCATCCACGATGTTGCAGCCAGTAGGGGCTGCAGCAGTGAGTAGCGCCTGACACTTATGCAGCACGCCCATCCCCCGTGGCGCGAGGTGTTGCCAAACACAGGCAGAGGCCGCAACTCGGCACAGCAATAGAAATACGCCGGAGGGGAGGGGGCAGGGGATTCTGTCCACTGTCATTTTAGCGCCATTGTGTATTGAGACACAAAAGAAGCAAAGAACAAAGCTTCCACATAATTTTTCTGCTGAATTGTTTGCAGTTTACGATCGATATCCACAAAATGTTTCTACGGCAGAGGTGTCGCTCCTCCGAATTTATAAATGGCATTAATTAAGCGACGTAATAAACGCGGATAAGTACGAACTGACCACAGATATCGATCCAGTAGTGCACGGTAGCCTCATCGATAAACACCCAGATGAAACACATTTCCTACGAACGCTGAAGGAGACAGCTCAATAAGAGTTTGAAACTTAGGGAATGTTTTCGAACATCAATGAGATAACGTAGGAAATACAGCGAACAGGAGTATTTTACCTCAAATCAGGATGAACCCAAACTTCGCCGACAAAATTTTAGAGGCTGTTCAAAGATATTTTCTGAGAGTTTTGGTATTAGAAACCGGTGGTCTTCGGTGACTCATTACAGAGAACGTTCACTCGGTTTGTTACCATAATTAATTTTGTTCCCATGAAAATACCTTCGCAACAGTGTAAAAGTCTGTAATATATAACTGCAAAAACTAACAAGTCGGCTGTCTTTCAGCAAAATGGTTATACGAAAAGGATTTTTCGCAAGATAAGGGATCCAGTTTTTAATAGAAAAACGCGCGCACCTGTGGCAACGGATAACTCGAGGCAGACAATCTTACCGAGTCACGTAAGAGTTCGGGCAATACGTCTGTATCTGCACAGAAGAAGAAAGAACAGATACCATCTTCATATAGTTAAGGCTAACCGGCCATTGACCTTCTTCTTCTGTGCTGCTACTTAAAATTTAAGGCTTATGGTTATAATTTTTTAAAATTTTCTAAAATTACTTGTGGGCTTTCAGTCATGCAGCTTAATACTTAAAATTACCTTCAACCTTAAACATTTTAAAATTTTGAAATTTAATTGTGGCCTTCAGCCATTCGTTTTGCACCTTGCATATGTTCGTTCTATCTGCTTTGCCTTGAGGCTTTCCACCTAGCCGTGACATACGTTTTTTTTTATTATTTTATTTGCTATATTAACTGCATTTTTATTTTGTTCATTTTTAAGATTTCTTGTTTGGAGGTCTTCAGCCGTGAAAGAGTTGCATTTGGTAAAGGTTCGGCTATGTGCCGCTTTGGTTGTAAATGTATTATTAAATTACAATAAGTTACAATTAGAAGGTGAAACTGATCCCAACGTTATTTGGCCCTTTCCACAGTCCTAATTACCTGTTCTGCCCAGCGGATTTAGCGGGCGTCTCATCGAAGGATCATTATTAACTTACTCCGTCACTTAACGATAAGAAGGTCGTCAGCAAAAAAATGGTTCAAATCGCTCTCAGCACTATGGGACCTAACTTCTAAGGTCATCAGTTCCCTAGAACTTAGAACTACTTAAACCTAACTAACCTAAGGACATCAGACACAACCATACCCGACGCAGGATTCGAACCTGCGACTGCAGCGGTCACGCTGCTCCAGACTGTAGCGCCTAGACGCCGGCCGCGGTGGCCGAGCGGTTCTAGGCGCTTCAGTCCGGAACCGCGCGATCGCTACGGTCGCAGGTTCGAATACTGCGTCGGGCATGGATGTGTGTGATGTCCTTAGGTTAGTTAGGTTTAAGTAGTTCTAAGTTATAGTGGACTGATGACCTCAGATGTTAAGTCCCATAGTGGTCAGAGCCATTTGAGCCATTTTGTAGCGCTTAGAAGCACTCGGCCATCCCGGCCGACTGGTCGTCAGCACTGAATGTTATCCGTCTAAATGGCGTACATCGCAGCAACGTCGTTCTGACATTCAACCGCTATCGTGAGGCACAAAACATAGTGATCGCATACGATCAACACCAACAGCTGATGACCGCAACCATAATAATGCAGCTCGTAGGTAAGATGAGTAAAATGCAGCTGAACTAAACCTGCCGTTTTGGAGAAGACTAGCAGGGCTGTGTCGACACAGACGGTACACAATCGTCTCCATAAGATCAATTTGACCTCTAGGCGTCCATCGTGGACAACAGTGTTAGACCTCCAGCACTGTGGAGTGCAAGGGTACGTCTCGAATGGAGCAGTGGAATCGGCTTCGGCACAATGACGTGTGTAAGACTTGTCTCAAAGGTGACGTTCATCGTAGAAGAGTGAGGAAGCGGCCAGGTATGAATGCGCGCCTGAGGATTGTAGCCTCACTGGTTCAGCAATGAAGTATCATACTTGTCGGCAGCACCGGGTACCGCTGTGAGGCTTCTCCCAGCGCTGTCGGGGTAATTTGAGGGATGCGCAGTACCGGGACAGGATCTTCCATCACACTGTCCAGCCCTACAGTCAACGTTTCAGTGACTGGCTCGTTTCTCAAGACGACAACGCACGAGCACACCCGCGACCACCTGTTGAGCATTTACCCTCCAGGAAGCAGGAACCAACCGAGTGGAGTAGCCTTCGGAACCTGCTGACAAGAACCGGATGGAGCACACCTTGGGGGTAGCTGGTGCCTGCAGGTGTCGGGGCTGGAGGAGGTTCGTCGCAGAAGAGCGGGATAGGCATGAAAAGCAACTATTCGAATACATTTACATTTTTACATTTACATTTATACTGCGCAAGCCACCCAACGGTGTGTGGCGGAGGGCAACCTACGTGCCACTGTTATTACCTCCCTTTCCTGTTCCAGTCACGTATGGTTCGCGGGAAGAGGACTGCCGGAAAGCCTCCGTGCGGACTTGAATCCCTCTAATTTTACATTCGTGATCTCCTCGGGAGGTATAAGTAGGGGGAAGCAATATATTCGATACTCCATCCAGAAACGCACCCTCTCGAAACCTGGACAGCAAGCTACACCGCGATGCAGAGCGCCTCTCTTGCAGAGTCTACCACTTGAGTTTGCTAAACATCTCCGTAACGCTATCACGGTTACCAAATAACCCTGTGACGAAACGCGCTCCTCTTCTTTGGATCTTCTCTATTTCTTCTGTCAACCAGACCTGGTACGGATCCCACGCTGATGAGAATACTCAAGTATAGGTCGAACGAGTGTTTTGTAAGTCACCTCCTTTGTGGATGGACTACATTTTCTAAGAACTCTCCCAATGAATCTCAACTTGGCACCCGCCTTACCAACAATTGTGGACAGCATGCCTTATAGACGAGCAAAAATATGCACTCCCGATCACACTGGCTTTATTTTATCTTCATTTCAGAGAATTAATTTTATGGTTTCGAAAGGTTTGTTCTTTCATTCCCGGTTCCCATGAATGTAGGCCTACACCCGTTTGCAGATATGTCGCCTGTGAAGATCCGACTATATTCGCCGTAGATGCGCTTTTTTATCCCGAGACAAAGTGTTAGATAGATAAAAACTTGTCATGGAGGAAGCCTCGTCAGAGAGGTCCACCGCATGAGTGTCTAGGGAAGCGATTCCAGTGGTGGTTTCCCGTTGCCTTACCCTGATGATGATGAAATGATAATGAAGACAACACCCAGTCCGTGAGCGCAGAAAATCGCCGACCCAGTCGGGAATCGAACCCGGGCCCCCTGGCGTGACAGACCGAAACGCTGACCACTCAGCTATCGGAGCGGACTTTTAGCTAGAAACGGACTCGATATTAACGTAATGCATGTTGCTTCGTTTTGTGTACCGTTAGTTTTTACTGTTTGTTATGTGGGATACCAGCTAGTGAATGTCATTTCGGGGGTTTGTGTGATCAGGGGCGTTCCATTTTTGCGAATTAGAAACGGTTCAAATGGCTCTGAGCACTATGGGACTAAACATCTGAGGTCATCAGTCCCCTAGAACTTAGAACTACTTAAACCTAACTAACCTAAGGACATCACACACATCCATGCCCAAGGCAGGATTCGAACCTGCGACCGTAGCAGTCACGCGGTTCCGGACTGAGCGCCTTAACCGCGAGACCACCGCGACCGGCTGCGAATTAGAACCTAAGATAAACTAGTAACGTTTGTGGTAATTATTTCTGATATGTATTTGACTGTGTCAGGAACTTTGTGGATATTTGCTTGTTCGCATGAATGTGTGTGCCAAACTGTGGAGCACATTTGTTGCTACATGCAAATATCTATTTTGCGTTTTTTCGACTTTCTTGGCGTTACTAACGACTTCCATTGTCGATAGGTCTGACCGATTCAGAATTGCTACAGAACTACTGTATTATAAGTCGTAAGTTTTGAATTTACAGCTTGGTCAATACTGATGAATGAGGAAGATACATGAGATCCTTTGTTGTACATGTAATTTAATAATATGCTCTTTGAAAATCAGGCTCTTGTCCAAAATGACACATAAAACTATCTTTCCATCCTGATTATTCAGCGCTAAAGCCTTAGACAGGCGCTGAACAGGTCTTACATAGACCATCACAATGCGGCTTGGCTCCTCCCTTCGGAGGTTCGAGTCCTTCCTCGGGCATGAGTGTGTGTGTTGTCCGTTAAATTCGTTTAAGTTACATTAAGCAGTGTGTAAGCCTAGCGACCGATGACTTCAACAGTTTGGTCTCTTAGTACCTTACCAAAAGTTTCCAAATTTTACCATCAGAATACTCAATTATTCACGGATAAGGGAAGGTGCAAATGGTTCAAATGGCTCTGAGCACTATGGGACTTAACATCTGAGGTCATCAGTCAACTAAGACTTAGAATTACTTAAAGCTAACTAACCGAAGGACATCACACACATCCATTCCCGCGGCAGGACTCGAACCTGCGACCGTAGCAGCAGCACGGTTCCGGACTGAAGCGCCTAGAACCTCTCGGCCACAGCGTCCGGCTTAAGGGAAAGAAGAAACTTGATATCTTACCTGAACGTGCTGCATAAAGGAAGCCAATAAAAGCTGGCAGAACTTCTAGATACTGATGCTGTCAGTTTAACAGTGAAAGCTAATAACTGAATGTAAATGGCTCAACTGTAAAATCAGAAGAGTGCTCCGAAATTAAAAGCGTGCAATCCAGAAGAATCAACAGTCTGCACAAAGCGAGGCTTTAACTCTTTATATCGCTTCCCTTCCACATTATTTATCGTCCGTCATTGACTGCTAAAACCAACACTGGTATTTGAAATTTCTATAAGAGAAATGAAGGCAGTGGTGCTCAATGCCTAAAAATGATCGAGACTTTCCTTCCGCATTTTAACGACAGTAATGCTAGTACTTAAGGGATTAGATGTGACAACTCTAACGACCCAAAAACCTATCAAAACGAAACGTGAAGAACACTCTGCAAAATTAAAAATCTGATAATGCCCGGGAGCTTAGCAATAACACCTCGAGCAGCTCCAGGACTTAACGGCCTACCCTCGCTTCCGCTCTTCGTCCCCAGGTGTCCAGCGCCACCTGACCCTCTCCCCTCGTCCTTCAGCATCTGCCCGCTGCACCATTATTCCTTCCCTCCCTCCTTCTGCTCCCATGCCCCCTTCCCACTAAGGTTGCTAGGTCCAAAACTAGAAAATTTGTCCTAAGAGCCGGAGTACGTGTTTTAAACAGAAATAACCAGTTTGGTATTTGCAGTCGTTTATTAACAACCAGTTACAATCTGTTCTTCGTATATCAACCAAAACTAAGAAAACAGTCTATAAACAGCCTTTTGTTTGTTTTTTGGTCATCAGTCTACTGACTGGTTTGATGCGGCCCGCCACGAATTCCTTTCCTGTGCTAACCTCTTCATCTCAGAGTAGCACTTGCAACTTACGTCCTCAATTATTTGCTTGACGTATTCCAATCTCTGTCTTCCTCTACAGTTTTTGCCCTCTACAGCTCCCTCTAGTACCATGGAAGTCATTGCCTCATGTCTTAGCAGATGTCCTATCATCCTGTCCCTTCTCCTTATCAGTGTTTTCCACATATTCCTTTCCTCTCCGATTCTGCGTAGAACCTCCTCATTCCTTACCTTATCAGTCCACCTAATTTTCAACATTCGTCTATAGCACCACATCTCAAATGGTTCGATTCTCTTCTGTTCCGGTTTCCCCACAGTCCATGTTTCACTACCATACAATGCTGTACTCCAGACGTACATCCTCAGAAATTTCTTTCTCAAATTAAGGCCGGTATTTGATATTAGTAGACTTCTCTTGGCCAGAAATGCCTTTTTTTCCATAGCGAGTCTGCTTTTGATGTCCTCCTTGCTCCGTCCGTCATTGGTTATTTTACTGCCTAGGTAGCAGAATTCCTTAACGTCATTGACTTATATTTTGGCATTTATGCTCGCAACAGGTACTCAGTCTTTTTAATTGCTCGATTTTCTTTGTAAGATCTTCATTAAACAAAATAAACAAGTATCTGTTCTTCTGAGACGGGAAACGGAAAGATACTCGATAACTTTGTTTAATTAGACTTATAAAGAACTAACAATAATCTGTAGTTAAGTATTAATATTTCTCATTTGAACCATCTTTATCAAGGACGTTATGTTTCTTGGAAATCATTTCATGGAACTCCTGACAGTATAATTTTAATCTACACAACAACATTATCTATTTGATTATGTCGGTTTGCAATTTATTGCGTTCCTTGTCCACTGGGCGTTTATAAAAGAGAACACCTTTTCAACATTGGTCCTATGGCCTAGAATTGCAAACTAATATTCAGGTAATTTTAATAATTCCCAATAAAACTCTTTATTTTGCTGTGATCTGAAATATGCTGTCCCCTTTTGATGGCGACATGGCGGATGGCCATCGACTAATCGCCGCCTTCTACTTTGCCTGGCTCGCTCAGTACGTTAGCGTGGTTGTGACATTGGGTGTCAGGCTCGTTCACAGTACGAAGCAAAATATGGCGCACAGACATTAGAATAACATTGACTAGTTTATCCATATATCCTTATTTCTCCTTATTGCTTATTCCTCGCGTTTGTGTCATTAGCTCGGAAGGTGCCTTAGTTGTGCGTTCCTTGACTCATCACTAAAAAGCCTAAAAAACGCCAAATAGGCCGGACTTGTGTGAATTTGGCTGGACACGACCGTAAACAGCCGGACATGTCCGGCTGACGCCTGGACACCTGAAGGGTTTATTTCAATAGTGGTACAAGTTCATTTTTGTTCATTCTGAGATACAGAGTGCAAAAGTTACATGAGCGCTGAAAAATCTGCAGCTGAAATACCAGAAATATTCAAGCATACGGCTTCTTGCTAGAGATAAACCTGTTTGTTTAGACCATTAATGTCAGAAGCATTATAGGCAGAAAAGTGGAGGTAATGGACTTGTACCACTATTGAAATAAGCCCTTCACCTGGCAACCCTACTACACATACCTGCCTTACTGAGGACACAACACGTCTGTGGAGAGCAGTAGGCAAACGAACGGATGCACTTGATTTAACACAAAGTCACTTTACAGTACCAACAGAAGATGGCAGTCTCCCACCCCTGTGCACCACCACCACCACGAAAAATTATGGTCCCCACCATGCTTTCCACATCGTTTCCTGTCACATAGACAGACACATTAATTTCGGTCAGTGATCACAATTTTCAGATCTGAGTAGATGCATTATATTAGACATATTGTGTCATTACATACGTGGATGGGTACACTCATAATTGCTACTCGGTCATGGAACGAGTCAATACATAGTTTACAGAGCGCTTATCAGAAAATTTTCAAACAAAAGAATTAATAAAACACCACGAAAAAATTGTGCGATTATATGAATGAGTAACACTTTACGGACTACGGTTTTCAAATAGTGCGAGGAACTCCTGTACAGAATAGAAGGCGTGTAGCACAAGGAAACCTTTCAACATAGATTTTAATACTTAGTGTTCATCACAGAATATTTTAGATTCTTCTGGGAGCCTTTCAAAAGTAAACCAACTGAATGCTGCACTCCTTTCTGATCAGTGGAGGAGGAGGAGAAGGAGGAGATGGAGATGAGTGTTTAACGTCCCGTCGACAACGAGGTCATTAGAGACGGAGCACAAGCTCGGATTATGGAAGGATTGGGAAGGAATTCGGTCGTGCCATTTCAAAGGAAACATTCCGGCGTTTGCCTGAAACGATTTATCGAAGTTTAGGATACATGGCTTTGCACTCACTGATGGCACCATTGACAGAACAGGCTCTGCTAACGGTATACTACGCCTTCCACATCGCTGGCATTGGGTCCTGCACGATGCTGGTGATTACTTTGAAGGACAGTAACAGGGGCAAACATGTACCTCTTTTGTAACGGTTGTGAATAAATAGTTGTTAGTATTTAAGTTCCAACCCTCGTATACAGTGTGTTACAAAAAGGTACGGCCAAACTTTCAGGAAACATTACCCACACACAAATAAAGAAAATATGTTATGTGGACATGTTAGATCTCATTTTATTACTTCTCTTCAAATCACATTAATCATGGAATGGAAACACACAGCAACAGAACGTACTAGCGTGGCTTCAAACACTTTGTTACAGGAAATGTTAAAAATGTCCTCCGTTAGCGAGGATACATGCATCCACCCAGCGTCGCATGGAATCCCTGATGCGCTGATGCAGCCCTGTAGAATGGTGTATTGTATCACAGCCGTCCACAATACGAGCACGAAGAGTCTCTACATTTGGTACCGGGGTTGCGTAGACAAGACCTTTCAAATGTCCCCATGAATGAAAATCAAGTGGGTTGATGTCAGGAGAGGGTGCAGGCCATGGAATTGGTCTGCCTCTACCAATCCATCGGTCACCGAATCTGTTGTTGAGAAGCGTACGAACACTTCGACTGAAATGTGCAGGAGCTCCATCGTGCATGAACCACATGTTGTGTCGTACTTGTAAAGGCACATGTTCCAGCAGCACAGGCAGAGTATCCCGTATGAACTCATGATAACGTGCACCATTGAGCGTAGGTGGAAGAACATGGGGCCCAATCAAGACATCACCAACAATGCCTGCCCAAACGTTCACAGAAAATCTGTGTTGATGACGTGATTGCACAATTGCCTGCGGATTCTCGTCAGCCCACACATGTTGATTGTGAAAATTTACAATTTCATCACGTTGGAATGAAGTCTCATCCGTAAAGAGAACATTTGCACTGAAATGAGGATTGACACATTGTTGGATGAACCATTCGCAGAAGTGTACCCGTGGAGGCCAATCAGCTGCTGATAGTGCCTGCACACGCTGTACATGGTACGAAAGCAACTGGTTCGCCCGCTGTACTCTCCATACAGTGACGTGGTCAACGTTACCTTGTAAAGTAGCAACTTCTCTGACGCTGACATTAGGGTTATCGTCAACTGCACGAAGAATTGCCTCGTCCATTGCATGTGTCCTCGTCGTTCTATGTCCTCCCCAGTCGCGAGTCATAGGCTGGAATGTTCCGTGCTCCCTAAGACGCCGATCAATTGCTTCGAACGTCTTCCTGTCGGGACACCTTCGTTCTGGAAATCTGTCTCGATACAAACGTATCGCGCCACGGCTATTGCCCCGTGCTAATCCATACATCAAATGTGCATCTGCCAACTCCGCATTTGTAAGCAAAACCACTCTCGTGATGAACACCAACCTGTTGATGCTACGTACTGATGTGCTTGATGCTAGTACTGTAGAGCAATGAGTTGCATGTCAACACAAGCACTGAAGTCAACGTTACCTTCCTTCAATTGGGCCAACTGGCGGTGAATCGAGGAAGTACAGTACATACTGACGAAACTAAAATGAGCTCTAACATGGAAATAAAGCGTTTCCGGACACATGTCCACATAACATCTTTTTTTATTTGTGTGTGAGGAATGTTTCCTGAAAGTTTGGCCGTACCTTTTTGTAACACCCTGTATAAAGACTGAAGCTACCAATGAAAATTTGTACCAAGGCAGGAATTCGAATCTGAGTCTACTTCTCAGTAGGCAGAGGTACTAACCACTATGCCACTGTGGCCCAGTGGCTTTGCACAACCACACGGACTAGCGAAGCGTGGCTCCCTCCTCAATCCAAATTCCTCAGTCCAATTAGTATTTTCCCTGTCCCCCCTCCCCCAAACTTGAACAACATTGCAGATTGTATTGGAAAACATCTTTGAACTGAATAAAATGGATGATCCTGCCTGAAACACACGCATAGGTGCTTTCATTAAATGAAACTACGGTATACGCTTCCATCTGCCTAGTGAGCAAGAGAGCTATGTTCGAATCTTGGGCTTGGTGCAAATTTACGTTAGTCGCTTCAGTCTGCATGTATACATGGTAGGTGTTTGAGACTTGAAAAGGTCCCTGGAATCATATAGTTTCGTTTGATTAAGGCACCTATGCCTGGGTTTCATATAGGACCGCCGTTTCGTTCTGTGCTCACATGCTATTCCTATGCAGTTAGAGAGCCTCTGCAATGCTGATTGTGTTTAGGGGGCAAAACAAAGTGGGCTGAAGCCACAGGTGTACAAATTCTACTTACAGCCTGCCTGCCCCTGTCTCCATCGCAACCATTCAAGCAGCTCAACGTGCCGCAACGGAGACACTAGGAGTACATGCGTACTGACGCACAGCGGTTAAAGCAGGCAAGTTTGGGTTTCTGCAAGCCGGCCAGCTTCAGCCTGCTGCACCAGGCAACAGGTTGCGCTATCACTTCAACGTGATTACAGAACAGCTAGGTACGTGTTTGCGTGAGATGTTTCACTGTAGGTCATCCATCATAACGGTGGGAGCAGCAAAATTAACAAACCAAACTTAAAGAAGACTGAGAATTTTGTAAACCTTCGTCGCCAATTTTGTAAAGGCCTCGTCGCGACTGCTGTGGAGGCCGTGAAACAGCTTCTGGTGCAGTACACCGCTAAGACAATTCCTCCCTCCCACTATTACAGAGCTATGCCCCAGGGTCAGGTAACAGGATACGAGAACGAAGATTCTACAACACTCCAACAAATTGGTAACAAAGTCACAAAAACGGGTTAAAATGGTTTACTTATCTTTGTGACTTCTCGAATAATGAAATGTGCATAAAAGTGCCTGTAATATAACACATAAAGGCCCTCAGTGGCTAAGTGCAAATAATTGTAAGTAAACTTCACAGCACATAGCAAATGCAGTATACAACTGACCGTTCACTTCTAAGAGTTTACTAAACGACTTTCCCTGTGTAAGTCAGCCCTGGACGATGACCTATAACCTAGTGAGTCTGAGTGCTGCTCTTCTGTCACCCGAGTAGGCTTCTGTCCATTTTCGTCCGGTAATTGGCGGATTGTACTCGACCGGCAATTGGCCGAGGCGAAGTCGATATCTTCATCCTCAGCGCCGCCCATGGCGCTGGTGGAACTCGCGAAAGTGACGAGTCTCTATGGCACAGGCACCAGCTCGCATCTTTGCGCCTGTGGTGCTTTTGCCCTGGCTGTGTCTTGTTCAGAAGACACAGCACAGGAGAAATTAAGAACAGAGGAATATATACCAGTCAAGAAACGGAGCGCAAGTCCAGCAGAGGAAAAGTCGTCCCGTGTTTATGAGACAGCTTCAATTCAATCGACAGATCTTTAGCAGTTCAAATTGTATAAAAAGGTACTAAGCACTCATTCGGAAACCTCGAGTTTGTTAAGACATATAAATTTTACCAGCAGTTTCCCACTCTATTAACGGCCGCTGTGGCCGAGTGGTTCTAGGCGCTTCAGTCTGGAACCGCGCGACCGCTACGGTCGCAATTACGAACCCTGCCTCGGTCATGGATGGGTGTGATGTCCTTAGGATGGTTAGGTTTAAGTAGTTCTAAGTTCTGGGGGACTGATGACCTCAGATGTTAAGTCCCACAGGGCTCAGAGCCATTTGAACTGTCCTCACTCTACAAACATTTTGAAAGAGGACAAAGACTTCGTGGCTGGCGAGTGCGTGGAAATGTGTGCTACGTACTGGAAGCCATTTAGCAGCATAAAGGCTTATTAAATTTAGAACAAAAATTGATTGAAACAGGAAAAAAATAAGACTGAGTGGACATTAAAAACCACATTCTGATGGTATGCAACATAGTACGAACAAAATGAAAAACGAACTTTGTGTTTGCTAAAACGCATGTTGGGAAGTTAGAATGAACTATTTTGGCCACTTAGAATGAATTCAGCGAACCCGCAATACACATCCCGGCAAAAGGAATTAAAATTGGTATAACTGCGGTCATATTTGGCTGGAACGCACTAAAGTTACAGAAACTAGACTTTCAAAACCTTAAATTAGTTGATATTGAAGGATAGTAGACATCTTCAGATTCTAAAGTGCAAGGACCTCGACTTTCACAGATTATTCACATCATTACAGAAAACATAATAGTTCGAATTAAGAATAGCCAGCACTAGCCTAAAGAGGATGAAGTTGCAGAGAAAGATGTTCTTATCGATAGAAAGAAATAAGTCCGAAATACGCAGACAAGGAAAAAAAGAAGAAATAAAATCCATATTTGTTGGCCTACAATGTCACAAAATGTACGTGTATTTCGTTGAGCCTAGTGATACTAGGGTAGTGTCCTCAACTTTCGAACCCTACTCGTAACACTACAATCAAAGGGTGCAGAATCAGCTGCTACGTAGCCTACCACAATTGGAACACTCCTGTAACCTGGTTGGGTTGGGCACATCTTGGCTTGCATGGGAATAAAGCAGCCTATCCGTTCTGCTGATAATGTGCGGCAGCTTGCCTGCTTAGCTGACAGGCAAGCATGGGAAGGTTAAAAGCACCGTGTGTACATCTCTGGCTGAGGCGTGAATGGGAATTTGAATTGAGGAGGGAAGCATGCCAGGGTAGCCCTTGCAGTTATCCAAAGGCACTGTGCCAGGGTGGCGTAGTGGTTAGCGCATCTGCCTAGTGACCAGGAAACCCAAGTTCGAATGCTGGCCTTGGTACAAATTTTCATTGGACGCTTCATTCTGCAAACGAGATGCGACGATAAAGTAACGAGACTGATGTGAAAAAAAAATTGCTTACCGTTTTAGTCAAATTTAGTGCTGTCTCCTTCAAAGTAGTTCCCTTCTGATTGCACACACTTTTACCAGAGTTTCTGCCACTGATGGTAACATTTCTGGAACTCATCTTCTGCAATATCCTCCAAGACCCTAGTCACAGCTTTTTGGACATCTTGTGTTGTTTGAAAATGGTGTCCCTTGACTGCCGTTTTGACTCTTGGAAATAGAAAAAAGTCAGACGGAGCGATATCTGGTGGATAAGGTGGCTGTGGTAGTACTGAAATTTGTTTTGAGGTTAAAAATTGCTGCACTGACAGAGCAATACGAGTATTGGATGGCGCATTATTATGATACAGAATCCAATTATCAGCAATGTCACCACAGACACGAAGAACTCTTTTACGAAGTCTTTCTAAAATTTATTTGTAGTAATATTGGTTAACTGTTTGTCCAGGAGGCACCCACTTTTTATGAACAATTCCCTTGGAATCAAAGAAGCACACAAGCATGAATTTCACTTTTGACTTTGAAATGCGAGCTTTTTTTTGGTCTGGGTGATGCCTTTGAGCACCATTGCGAACTCTTTCGTTTTGTCTCTGGATCGTACTGAAAAAACCAACTTTCATCACTAGTGATAACATGGCTCAACAATTCTGGACTGATTTCCGTTTGCTCTAACAGATCGGCTGCCACATTTTTCCGTGGTTCTCGCTGTTGTGGTGTGAGAGTTTGGGGACCATTTTCGCACAAATCTTTCTCATACCAAGATATTCAGTTATTATTAGGCGAACCGTTTCTCGATTGATGTTCAGTTCTTCTGCAATCATTTTCACGGATAATCTTAGATCAGATCGTACGAGTTCACGCACCGTGGCCAAGTTGATATCCGTCCGTGAGGTTTATGGTCGTCCACAGCGGTCTTCATCTTCAACATTCATTCTGCCTTCACTAAACATTATATGCCAACGAAAAATACAAACACGTGTGACTTATTACAGCACAACTCAGGATGGAGCAGTTGCATCGATGTGCCACTTGGACTAGAAGCAGCTTATAGACCAAGGTCAAAGATATTGTGCCTACGCAAGCCTGCAGGGTTGCCACATCTTGCAAAGAAAATCAGTCTCATTACTTTATTGCCGCACCTCAAATACACTCCTGGAAATGGAAAAAAGAACACATTGACACCGGGGTGTCAGACCCACCATACTTCCTCCGGACACTGCGAGAGGGCTGTACAAGCAACGATCACACGCACGGCACAGCGGACACACCAGGAACCGCGGTGTTGGCCGTCGAATGGCGCTAGCTGCGCAGCATTTGTGCACCGCCGCCGTCAGTGTTAGCCAGTTTGCCGTGGCATACGGAGCTCCATCGCAGTCTTTAACACTGGTAGCATGCCGCGACAGCGTGGACGTGAACCGTATGTGCAGTTGACGGACTTTGAGCGAGGGCGTATAGTGGGCATGCGGGAGGCCGGGTGGACGTACCGCCGAATTGCTCAACATGTGGGGCGTGAGGTCTCCACAGTACATCGATGTTGTCGCCAGCGGTCGGCGGAAGGTGCACGTGCCCGTCGACCTGGGACCGGACCGCAGCGACGCACGGATGCACGCCAAGACCGTAGGATCCTACGCAGTGCCGTAGGGGACCGCACCGCCACTTCCCAGCAAATTAGGGACACTGTTGCTCCTGGGGTATCGGCGAGGACCATTCGCAACCGTCTCCATGAAGCTGGGCTACGGTCCCGCACACCGTTAGGCCGTCTTCCACTCACGCCCCAACATCGTGCAGCCCGCCTCCAGTGGTGTCGCGACAGGCGTGAATGGAGGGTGGAATGGAGACATGTCGTCTTCAGCGATGAGAGTCGCTTCTGCCTTGGTGCCAATGATGGTCGTATGCGTGTTTGGCGCCGTGCAGGTGAGCGCCACAATCAGGACTGCATACGACCGAGGCACACAGGGCCAACACCCGGCATCATGGTGTGGGGAGCGATCTCCTACACTCGCCGTATACCTCTGGTGATCGTCGAGGGGACACTGAATAGTGCACGGTACATCCAAACCGTCATCGAACCCATCGTTCTACCATTCCTAGACCGGCAAGGGAACTTGCTGTTCCAACAGGACAATGCACGTCCGCATGTATTCCGTGCCACCCAACGTGCTCTAGAAGGTGTAAGTCAACTACCCTGGCCAGCAAGATCTCCGGATCTGTCCCCCATTGAGCATGTTTGGGACTGGATGAAGCGTCGTCTCACGCGGTGTGCACGTCCAGCACGAACGCTGGTCCAACTGAGGCGCCAGGTGGAAATGGCATGGCAATCGGTTCCACAGGACTAAATCCAGCATCTCTACGATCGTCTCCATGGGAGAATAGCAGCCTGCATTGCTGCGAAAGGTGGATATACACTGTACTAGTGCCGACATTGTGCATGCTCTGTTGCCTGTGTCTATGTGCCTGTGGTTCTGTCATTGTGATCATGTGATGTATCTGACCCCAGGAATGTGTCAATAAAGTTTCCCCTTCCTGGGACAATGAATTCACGGTGTTCTTATTTCAATTTCCAGGAGTGTATGTATCTCAATTTTTTTTTCGTAATGAGAGATTGGGGACCCGCTCAGCATTTGCCTAACCGTGCAATTGTGGAGAATCCTTAAAGCCACAATCAGACCAACGGTCGTTAATCTGCCGTGTGGAGTCTGTTAGTGTGTTGCTCACCTATGGTGCGTGAATCTATAAGAACACGTCTGTGCTGTAACCTAGTCATCGTTCCCGAGTTCTGAAAGTCACAAGTTAATTCGCCGATACTGATCGCCATACGGAACACAAAATCATTTCCAGGTAGAATGAAAAATCTGACTCAATCGCAAGTGTTGTGAGCACTGAAACCTCGCCAGAAGAGCGCGCGGAAAATTGCTATCCACCTGATGCGTTCTACTGCGAGAGCTAAGCAAATCTAACGGCAACAGCCGCGCAGCTCGCAGCGTGAATTAAAAGGGCGCCAGGATTTCCCTCGCCGACGGAACTTCAATTAAGGTGCGCGTCCCCAGAGGCAGTCGGCGGCAATCACACATCACAGACGCGTCCCTAACCGCGGCCCACCCTGCCGCTGCCTCTAATAACGCCTCCACGGTGTTGTTTACGGAGGGGCGGCTGTTGCAGCAACGGGCGAATGATCCGAAATACAGTTACAGTAACGAGGAACAGGGACGTAGAGGTGTTCAAGGTACAGTGTCTCTCGAGGTGCCTCTGCCATCATGAGGGTATATCGCAGTGACACAGCATCCTCAGCTAAAGTGTTTCTAGCTCTATTCGTTTTACGGAGTTGCGGGTTCAGATCTTTTTGTGTGGTTGCCCCAATTCAGATTCTACGTGCTTTCCCTGAATTAACTGTTTCTACTCGCTGCCCTAATTCAGATTCTACGTTCCTTACTGAATTAACTGTTTCTACTTGGTGCATGTGCACTACTGGCCATTAAAATTCCTACACCAAGAAGAAATGCAGATGATAAACGGGTATTCATTGGACAAATATACTATACTAGAACTGATATGTGATTACATTTACATGCAATTTGGGTGCATAGATCTTGAGAAATCAGTACCCAGAACAACCACCTCTGATCAATTACTGGCCTTGATACGCCTGGGCATTGAGTCAAACACAGCTGGGATGGCGTGTACAGGTACAGCCGCCCATGCAGCTTCAACACGATACCACAGTTCATCAAGAGTAGTGACTGGCGTATTGCGACGAGACAGGTGCTCGGGCGCGATTGATCAGACGTTTTCACATCTGGAGCATGTGCTGGCCAGGGCAGCAGTCCAACATATTGTGTATCCAGAAAGGCCCGTACAGGACCTGCAACATGCGGTCGTGCATTATCCTGCTGGAATCTAGGGTTCCGCAGGGATGGAATGAAGGGTAGAGCATCGGGTCGTAACACATCTGAAATGTAACGTCCACTGTTCAAAGTGCCGTCAATGCGAACAAGAGGTGACCGAGACGTGTAACCAGTGGCACCCCATACCATCACGCCGGATGATACCCCAGTTTGGCGATGACGAATACACGCTTCCAATGTGCCTTCACCGCGATGTCGCCAAACACGGATGCTACCATCACGATGCTGTAAACAGAACCTGGATTCATCCGAAAAAATGACGTTTTGCCATTCGTGCACCCAGGTTCGTCGCTGAGTATACCATCGCAGGCGCTCCTGTCTGTGGTGCAGCGTCAAGGGTAACCGCAGCATGATCTCCGAGCTGATAGTCCATGCTGCTGCAAACGCCGTCGAACTCTTCGTGCAGATGTTTGTTATCTTGCAAACGTCCCCATCTGTTGACTCAGGGATCGAGACGTGGCTGCACGATCCGTTACAGCCATGCGGATAAGATGCCTGTCATCTAGACCGCTAGTGGTACGAGGCCGTTGGGATCCAGCACGGCGTTCCCTATTACCCCCCTGAACCCACCGATTCCATATTCTGCTAACAGTCATTGGATCTCGACCAATGTCGCGATACGATAAACCGCTATCGCGATAGGCAACAATCCGACCTTTATCAAAGTTGGAAACGTGATGGTACGCATTTCTCCTCCTTACACGAGGCATCACAACAACATTTCACCAGGCAACGCTGGTCAACTGCTGTTTGGGTATGAGAAATCGGTTGGAAACTTTCCTCATGTCAGTACGTTGTAGGTGTCGCCACCGGCGCCAACCTTGCGTGAATGCTCTGAAAAGCTAATCATTTGCATATCACAGCATCCACTTCCTGTCGGTTAAATTTCGCGTCTGTAGCACGTCATCTTCGTGGTGTAGCAATTTTAATGGCCAGCAGTGTACATCGTTCAAGGCGAATGACGGGATTGTTACTTTGAAGAGGGCAGCTGATTTCCTTGTTGAGTCAGAGTTCGCGCAGCTTTCTTACGAGACCTCGTCTTCGGCCGTACTTTAAGCTCAAGTTCTTCTTCCTTTTGCTTCTTACAGTACACGTTCACTGTGTAGGGTAAAGCCGCACTTCTCGCGTAAACTTATCTGCAGGGCGGCTCGGAAGGCAGGACGCTTCGGAGACTGTGGGCAGCGGAGCAGTAGAGTAGGGACGGCGGCATCAATGGCAGTTGTGCGTATTGATTGCGCACTCGGCACTGGCACAGAGGCGGCACACCTGTGTGGCGGCCACGGCCAGGACCTTGATTCGCGACCACGGCACGGCGCAGACTCCGCCGCCGCCGCTCCTCCCCCAAACACCCTCCCCCTCTCTCCTGCCAAACCCTTATCCAGCTGTGCCGTCTCGGTGCATCAACTCGGTGGCACCTCCGAGGCCAGTTGCCAGTCTTCACCTGTTACGAACTTTCAGTCTGAGTGGCCGGTCGCTTATTGCCTATCTTACAGGGGCAACAAAAATTCAATATCCAATATTGCATTTAACAAGACACCGAATTTAATAAGCTGTCATAATCTACTCGTTAAGAGGTATATCTACGTCTACATCTGCATCTGTACTCCGCAATCCACCTGATGGTGTGTGGCGGAGGGTACCTTGAGTACCTCTATCATGTCTCCCTTCTATACTAGTCTCGTATTGCTCGTAGAAAGAAAGATTGTCGGTATGCCTCTGTGTGGGCTTTTATCTCTCTGATTTTATCCCCATGGTCTCTTCGCGAGATATACGTAGGAGGGAGCAATATAGTGCTCGACTCCTCGGTGATGGTATGTTTTCGAAACTTCAGCAAAAGCCAGTACCGAGCTACTGAGCTTCTCTCTTGCAGAGTCTTCCACTGGAAAAAAAAAATGGTTCAAATGGCTCTGACCACTATGCGACTTAACTTCTGAGGTCATCAGTCTCCTAGAACTCAGAACTAATTAAACCTAACTAACCTAAGGACATTACACACACCCATGCCCGAGGCAGGATTCGAACCTGCGACCGTAGCGGTCACGCGGTCTTCCACTGGAATTTATCTATCATCTACGTAACGCTTTCGCGATTACTAAATGATCCTGTAACGAATCTTGCTGGTCTCCGTTAGATCTTCTCTATCTCTTCTATCAATCCTATCCGGTACGGATCCCACACCAGTGAGCAGTATTCAAGCAGTGGGCGAACAAGTGTACTCTAACCTACTTCCTTTATTTTCGGACTGCATTTTCTTAGGATTCTTCCAATGAATCTCAGTCTGGCATCTGCTTACTGACGATTAATTTTATATGGTCATTCCATTTTAGATCACTCCTAATGCCTATTCCCATTTAATTTATGGAATTAACTTCTTCCAGTTGCTGACTTGCCATATTGTAACTAAATGATAAAGGCTCTTTCTTTCTATGTATTCGCAGCAAATTACAGTTGTCTATATTCAGATTCAAATGCCATTCCCTGCACCATGCGTCAATTTGTTGCAGATCCTCCTGAATTTCAGTAGAATTTCCATTGTTACAGCATCTCGATATACTACAGCATCATCCGCAAAAAGCCTCACTGAATTTCTTATTAAACTGAATTCCCTCAGAAGGTCCTGGCGGGCCCGTCGGTACGGGCCGACCGCCGTCTCATCCTTTTCCATTAGCGCTATTGAACGCGCTATGGTGGGGCGTGGATGCTCCCAGCCGTTATCAGTTTTAATGACCTAAGCCGTTACTGCTCAGTCATGTAGCTCCTCATTTGGCATTACGAGACAGAGGACTACCACCAAGGAAAAATGCCTGGCAGTGCTGGGAATGGGACCTGGGTCCTCACCGTAGCAGTCATCCCTCATGACTGCTCAGGCACACAATCTGACCTTAATTGTTTAGCACAATAAGTCAAGCTTTAAAGTTAGAAACTATGTGTATGTCTTGAGGTAGCATACACACGGAGCACATATCACGCAGATTATATTCATCCACCGTTTGATAATTAGAGCTGTCAGAGGATTCGAAGAAACTTTATACGAGTACATAATTTTAAACTTATACAGAATTTCAAACCCTTAATAAACTTTTGCTCCCTGTCATCCCCTTCAAAAAGTAATGAAAGTAATATATTCTGTCGCTTACTAAATGTTCGTTGTTCATGCGGTAAAAGTTCAGCGTCAAACATGACGTTTCAATTTGTTATTTGTTTACTACTACCTCTATTCGCTGCCTATTTTCCAGACAGAATCCATACTGAAGATACTCCGAAAATTATATCGCTATACGACACAGTTCAGGAGAAAAACTAGCTTTTCACAGAAATGTAAATAGTTCTCAAAATCGACTGTATAAATGTTTGCAGAATTAAAAAGAAAAACTGTGTAAATGGAGATTGAGCAAAAAATGAGGTCAACAAAAAATAACTTACTAAAAATCTGTAGTAATAAACGGAAGAAAATAGAAATACTATAATTATAGATCTTTGACAGAACGCCATGTTCTCATCTTTCATTGGTTGGTTGATTAGTTGGTTGATTTATGGTGAAGGGGGTGCGAGGGGGGGGGGGGGGGGGGGGGGGGGACCAAACTGCTTGGTCATCGGTCAACAGCTATCATTCATCCAGTCTGTGCTGACGAATAAATTTATTCATGTATGTGGTTTTGCTAATGAAACAATGAATCATGATGTATTATGTCGTGCAGTAAACTACAGCACTTTTTGCTTCTATATTTTATTCACTCGAAATTGATAGACTTTTTCAGTGGCAAATTTTGTAATGCAATTTAGTATTATTTGTTAATTCTCACTGTTCCTTTACATAATTTTAATTTAATTATTTTCTGTTTGAAAAAATAAGGAAAGGAAAAAAAATGTTTCTGCCACTTATCGCTTAACAAACGTCAACTACCGGCACTTTCTGTAATCGTTAACTTGTCATTTACATGCAAACACAACATTCAGTATTTCTGTGACGATGGATACGTGAGGATGATCTGTCACCCAGAGTACGTACATCTTCACTGTTTGGCCAAGCTACGCAGCGTGACGAAGTTGTATATAGGTTTTATGGTTTACTTTTGACTTCAAGTGCAGCTTACATGGTACTTTTCACTGCGAATATTTTACTATTTTCACTAATCATACTACTTTTACCCTTTGTTAACTAAAAGCAAACATTTCTTTCTTCCGCTTCTTTTTCGTTGGCAAATCTCTGTTGGCAGTTAGTGACTGTAACGAAAAGAATTACGTAGGCGTTTCACTGAAAAAAAAAAAAAATACGACGCTGTACAAGTTTCATGTTTCATTCAATATCACAGATATTGTCGTACATTCGACAAAGCAATCTTTCTTCTAAATAATTAATTTCTTATTCTCACTAATTTTGAATACATATTTACCTTTGCGTTCGTTTTAGGCTGAATGTAACAGATTTTACATGAAAATTTAAAATAAGATGAATGGGTGTTCCTCACTGCCAATTGCATTTTTGTGGCTTGTTAGTTCCGGGAATTCTTTTTAAGAGGACGCCAGCAAAAATGTCTGCTTCCTTTGTTACTTACGTCGACTTTTCTTTAGGTTTGTGTGGCGTCAAATGTGAAGATGTTGTTAAGGTGCCGAAAGCGGTCATCACTTTGTAAAAATGTTTAATGTTAAATGCGACTGAGACAGTAAGTAGAAAATTTCTGAAAATATTAAAAAAATTTATAGAAAGTTTTTAATATATATATATATGGCTCAAATCACTATGGGACTTAACATCTATGGTCATCAGGCCCCTAGAACTTAGAACTGCTTAAACCTAACTAACCTAAGGACATCACACAACACCCAGCCATCACGAGGCAGACAAAATCCCTGACCCCGCCGTGAATCGAATCCGGGAACCCGGACGTGGGAAGAAAGAACGCTACCGCACGACCACAAGATGCGTGCTATATATATAACTTTATGTTTGATTAACTGCTTACGATAGCTTTCTCCTATGCTGACAATGTCAGATACATTCAGTTGTTAAGACGCGGTTGCGCGCTGAGTAATTATCGCTGCTGTCCTCGGTACGTGAGTTGTAGTGCTTGTGGTGGTTTCATCTACTTGAGAACTCGCATTGACTAGTGCGCCAATCAACTTAAGACAGTCTCGAGACGTATTTCTCCCTCTAATTCCCTACAGCCGGTTCTGTCGTAAATTTCACCGAGGATAGAGCTCAGGAGGACGCAATCGCTGTGCTGGTAGAAGGCAGAATGTCGACTGAGCAAAATGCGGGTTTCATTGCTCGAGGAACGGTGAGGTGAAAGCTGATGACGGTAAGGCATAGGGCCTCGAGTAGTTTGATTACATTAATATTCAGATAATTTAAATTAAGAAAAATCACCATTACTTTATGTTATACATCCACGAAGTTTCCGTATTCTGTAGGCGCACATGAGCGTTTCCAAAGCCATAAACGAGTATATTGCCTGACGAAAATGCGGCGGGGGGAGGGGGGGGGGGGGGGGAGAAACGAAAATGAAAATTCATGTGTTGAGAGGATATGTGATGTTATTTCAGAGATTCCAATGCCGATTCAATTTTACAAAGGCCCATTTATCAGTATGACGTTGCACCCTGCATGCATGTACTAATTTGGTCGGGACGGGAGCCGTAATGCTGTTGAAGCCTCTTCTGAGGCGATCTGTCCCACATTTGCTGAACTGGTCCTTGAGCCTCTTCTGAGGCGGCTGACCGGAGTGGCCGAGCGGTTCTAGGCGCTACAGTCTGGAACTGCGCGACCGCTTTAGTCGCAGGTTCGAATCCTGCCTCGGGCATGGACGTTTGTGATGTCCTTAGGTTGGTTAGGTGTAAGTAGTTCTAAGTTCTGGGGGACCGATGACCTCAGCAGTTAAGTCCCATAGTGCTCAGAGCCATTTTAACGTGACTGTATCTCGCCACGTTGAAAGGTTCCTTGACTTCGTCCTTCAAGAGATATCGTGATGTTGAGAAAAGTCTCACACGCCCGGGGTCGAAATACGCGAAGTACCAGCGAGGGAAGTTATGTGTCGTAGTGCACCAATGATTCGCAAGAAGAAATTTATTCGCGAACCTGGTTCAATTATTGGCACAGCTACATTTTTAAAACTGTCTGAAGAAGTGTGTCCAGCTCTACTCTCACTTCCAAGCCAGGGTTAAATTTGTAGTTACACAGGATAATCGAAAACTTGCGGACATCAAAAAATAATCAAGTGTATGTGTTTTTTAATAAGCGTTTTATTTCATAACCTCACACACGTTGTTTATAACATTTGCAACCATGCCTGCCTTGTTGAGCGACGCGTGTACGAAATCGTTTTACCATATCTGAGGCCATTCTCACGAGTACGCGGACTCTCATGTTGTTAATGTACGTTGTTATATTAATCTTGAGTTCCATCCTTCTCTCTTCGAGTTTGGAGACGTTACATCGGGTGAGGGGCTCAAATGGCTCTGAGCACTATGGGACTTAACATCTGAGGTCATCAGTCCCCTAGAACTTAGAACTACTTAAACCTAACTAACCTAAGGACATCACACACATCCATGCCCGAGGCAGAATTCGAACCTGCGACCGTAGCGGTCACGCGGTTCCAGACTAGAACCGCACGGCAACACTGGCCGGCCATCGGCCATCGGGTGAGGGTGGGCCATAATCCTGTAAGAGGTGACTCTACCATTTGAGAAAGGAATTGTTTTATTAGATGGGTGACAAGTGGTACCGTTATGCAGCAACAAACAGTAACATTCATCTGCCTCAAAAAGCGAAATAAGCTGTTTAATGATCTCATGGTGCACGACATTGTGTAATATAGTTTCAAAGGAAATACGGCCAACTATTCGATGACGCGATATGGCACACCATACTCCAACTTCCTAACAGTGTAACGTGTGCTCTTGAAAGGCATCTGGATTTTCGATTAACCAAGTTCTTGTGTTTTGAATATTGACGCATCCACTAAGGGGAACCCACGCGTCGACAGTGACGAAATAACCGTCCAGTTCTGTGATTCCATGGATGTCAACAAATGCACGCCCAGTACTTTTTCTTGTATCTGACTTCTTCAACTCCTGCACACCACAAGAACGATATGCATGAGATTTCAACTTCTGCATCGCTTTCCGAGATTGGAAAGATAACTTTTCAAACTTTTTTAATGCGAACGGCAGTGCGACATATCTCAGCCAGTTTGGCGTCCGTGAAAGTGTCCGGTCTCCTCTTTCTCTTCTTGTTTTCAACTGATCCGCGTTCCCGAAAATTTATCTCGTTATTGTTGAGTTGGTCGGCACTGCGTCATTTGAGTAATTGGTTCAAATGGCTCTGAGCACTATGTGACTTAACAGCTATGGTCATCAGTGCCCTAGAACTTAGAACTACTTAACCTAACTAACCTAAGGACATCACACAACACCCAGTCATCACGAGGCAGAGAAAATCCCTGACCCCGCCGGGAATCGAACTTGGGAACCCGTGCGCAGGAAGCGGGAACGCTACCGCACGACTATTTGAGTAATTCCCACAAAATGCATCTACAACGTGTACGCACGAACGGCTGGCAAAATACTGTTCAACAAGGAAAACTCGTTTCTCTCGGGAAAACGATATGTTTGCCAAGCAGTAAACTGTGCAGTACAAAAGATGTCACGTGACCTCTATCCGTTACAGTAGCGTCTTCGTTTCTTGCCGGCAATACACTTAGTGCTGTCTTGCGGTGAGTGATCGAATGAATGCGTTGCATCTCCTATTTAGAGTCACATTTATTTGCTTATGCACGATTTTTCTTTAGCACCGTACATATTATTTTACGAAATTGTGACCGTCATCGTCTTATGTGTGATTTGCTTAGACAATGAGACTCAGTTATTTACTCGCCTCCGAAACTCCCCATCATCAGTATACAGAATAATACAGCTTTTGAAACGTTTTTGTTTAGTCACACGAACCAGTCGCTAGTGGTTGTAGCAGCGTAACAGTGTGATCTGGATACCAAATCGAACATATATCTTAATGAACCAGGCAGTTCCAAACGTTAAACTCTACATTTCAATACGTAAATTAATTTTATTTGTCATTTTTTTCGTTTTCCGTTGTTATTCAGTTGGTTGAAAATTCATGGAGATGTGTTCCGCCCTTTCAATTAAAACGAAAGGGAGTTTGCTTTTAGTCATACGCGCTTCGCTTCTTTTATTTATGAAGCATCTTCAGTGGCTTTAATACACGTTTGCTTTCATGTATATAATAAATGCATTATGCAGTAGATACAAATATGTTACTATGTTACCTTTTCTCTTGTTATTTCCTTGTTTTTCAGGTAAGAAACTATTTTCGCAGCACAGTTTATTCAGTAACAGCTGCAAACACTGACAACTAGTATTAACTGCCGACCGCGGTGGTCTCGCGGTTCTAGGTTCGCAGTCCGGAACCGTGCGACTGCTACGGTTGCAGGTTCGAATCCTGCCTCGGGCATGGATGTGTGTGATGTCCTTAGGTTAGTTAGGTTTAAGTAGTTCTAAGTTCTAGGGGACTGATGACCACAGCAGTTGAGTCCCATAGTGCTCAGAGCCATCTGAACCAGTATTTAACTCCCGCTCCCAGATACGATCCTGCTCAACGAAATATATTTCTGTTGAACTCACCGCTCTTTTTATTAACAACAGTTCTAATACAAACACTCAGTCAACATTATGACCGACTGTTTCCGACCGAAAGGTATTTTTTGCTTATAATTTGCGTCGCCAAGCAATAAAAGTTATGATATAACGTAAGACACACTTTCGGTAAGAACAAAAAATTATGTGATTTGAGGCTTTCCCAGCGAATGTGCTGTATTCACCACTTGCTTATGACGGAACGGTTATTCGCCGAAATATCGTGGAACTTCGACGATCGGATCCGGCTGGACACCCGAGAACCTTGATACAACAAAAAATTACTTAACTATCCGTCTCTTTCATACCGATAAATTGATTTATATGTAGCCAGTCAACTGTTACGCGCTTCAAGTTTTCGCTTTCAGTTCTCTTTTTCCAAGTTATGCTTAGCTGCTCTCTTTCTAATGGGGTGAGGGTTGGGGGGGATGACCAGTCCTCGGTTTTGATGCGGCCTACTATGACTTCTTCTCGTATACCAACCTCTTCAATTCAGAGTAGCACTTGCACCCAAGTTCCTCAATTATTTGCTAGATGTATTCCAATCTCTGTATTCTCTTACCGCTTTTACCCTGTATATAGGTCCTCCAGCACCGCGCAAGATGTTGTCTGATGTCTTAGCAGATGTCCTGTTGTCCTGTCCTTCTTCTTGTCAATGTTTTCCACACACACTTCTGTCATAGCCGATTCTGCGGAGAATGTCCCCAGTTCTTATCTTATCAGTCCACATAACGTCCACCGTCATTTTATAATACCACATTTAAAACTCTTCTATTATCTTCTCTCATCTCCCAAATTTCGTCATTCACTTCCATAATTTGCTCAAAAATTTATTCTTAAAATTAAGGGCAGTATTTGACGCTAGTACATTACTTTTGGCCAGGAATGCACTCTTTGTCTGCGCTAGTATGATTTTTATGTTACCCTTCATTCGTCCGTACCCACTAATTTTGTTCTATGGTTGCAGAATTCCACGATAATCGCATTCGCATTTGCGGTGGGATGCAGAAGTTTGGATCGGTCTGGCGATCAAGGGGAAGATCCGGTTTCGATTCTCGGGCCCGCACAAATTTTCATTGTCACTAATGCACAGCCTAGCCAAAGTTTAGCCATGTTCGCAAATGCGAACATGATTATCGTATAGCTTATGGGTGGTAGAACGTCAAACGGGCCGACTTGGGGCAGGAGAGGCATCACAGGACATTTTAATTTCCAGTGTCTATAGTTTTACTAATAAATTCATAAAACTTTGTCAGCATCACCAGGAAGGATTGAGGATTCACACCTATTGCAGTGGAAGTTCGAAAACAAAACAAAAGAAATTTTTTTACGTGTGAAATTTCATCATTTTTTCACTTACTAATGGCTGCATTTGTTGCCATAGGTACACTTTTCTTCATAAGCTAGAGAGATTCTTCGATAAATTTTGCACAGCATACGTACCATACTTACAGGTGTATGAAACTCTAGAATATATTTAATTTATGAAAAAACGAATGATCTTTTGTATTTTAAACTTCATGTTTAGAAAAAACACAAATTTTGTAGTTAATTACGTCGATTTTTACCACAGTTTTTAATAGATTTGGAAAATTCTAGAGTTTCATACACCTTTAAGTATGGTTTGTATGCTGTGCAAAATTCATCGAACCATCTCTCTTACTTATGAAGAAAAGCGTACCTATAGCAACAAATGCTTCAATCAGTAAGTGATACAAATGATGAAATTTAGAATGTAAAAAAAAATTATTTCGTTATGTTTTCGAACTTCCACTGCTATGAGTGTGAATTCTGAATAATACTTGTCATGCTGACAAAGTTTTATGAATTTGTTTGTAAAAGTATAGACACTGGAAATTAAAATGTCCTGTGATGCCTCTCCTGCCCGTTTGACGTCCTACCCCTCTTAAGGTTAACGTCTCCACGGTGTTGCTGTTCAACTGGTTGGATTCCAAAGGGCGTAAAATCTCTGCTTCAGTTGAAAGCTTCAGAAGGGACCTGTCCGTAGTGCAACGATCCCCGCAGCGCGCGATGGCGAAATGGAGACTGGTCACTCACCGTCTAGTGTGTGTCAACGGCGCCACGGAAGATTTCAAACACCCGGCCTCGCGCGCTTGCTTATGCTGCAGGTCTGAACGCTTGCTAAGATGTTTCGACACGTTTGGGGATAAATATAGACGGCTCCGATGGGTCGAAGACGGCGGCTGTGTGTCCACCAGGGTGTGCTGCGTCACCCTGCACTACGGAACTCGTCTGCATTTTTAAAAACAGTCTGGCCAGTTTCCGTGTCTTCTTCTGTCAATTGTATATGGCCACCGGTTATATAAGGCCACTAACTTAACAGGAAAGTGTTACGCACTGTATACAGGTTATTCAGAAATCCCCGTTACAAACTTCTATTACTTGAAGTGGGGACTGAATACATAATATTTTGAACAGTAACTCATGTCCGGAAACGTACCGTTTCCGCTCCATGATGGTTTCAATTCGCATACTTAACTCATCCACTTCTGCTTGAGGAATTGAATTAGGCGTCACGGCCAGCCGCTGTGACCGAGAAGTTCCAGGCACTTCAGTTCGGAACCGCGCTGCTGCTACGGTCGCAGGTTGAATCCTGCCTCGGGCATGGATGTGTGTGATGTCCTTAGGTTAGTTAGGTTTAAGTAGTTCTAAGTCTAGGGGGCTCATGACCTCAGATGTTAAGTCCCATAGTGCTTAGAGCGTTTTTAGGCATCATGCAGTACAATTATTAGGTAACACTTTGAAAGGAAGCATAATGAAATATTCATTTATAACTAAAGCATAATTGTTTGTATTAACACATAAAAAACATTACGTGTTTACATTATTCCAAAACAAAAAAGAACCCAGCATCCTGTGCTTACAGTCTCTATTGGTGCATTGCAACAGCGGCTCGATATGGCGACCACCAACGTTGTTACAGACATTGTACTTACGAAGCATATTTTGGGACACTCTCTCCGTTCCATCTGATGTCTCTTCAGTTTCTAGTGCAGCAGCCATAACTCGTGCCAACAGATCTTCTTCTGCCTCTACGAGACGCAGACGTTAGGTGATATCAGGTGACCGTCTGCCTACACTGTTGCATGCCGGGACAAGTAGTTCTGGGACTTTACTCTTTCCCTCAGCAGACGTGGACTCGTTACACATCTGAATTGAAACCGTCGTAAAACGGAAACGGTACGTTTCGGGAGATGAAATCCTGTTCGAAATATTATGTACTCACTCTCCTCTGTAAGTCCTATAAGTCCTAGAAGTTTGTAAAGAGAATCTCCGAGCACTCAATGTAGAATACAAGTGAACTTAATAATAGAGCTTGCAAAGTAAACATGGTGGTTCATTACGTTGCCAGTAGCGAATACTGCTCTCAAAGTTTTCACTAGTATGTTAAGCAGACTAGCACTGGCAACAAAGGCATTGTTGACCAAGACAAGTCTACTAGTATCAAAGGTGGGCAATAATTTGTGGAAGATATTTCTGAGAATGTACGTTTGGAGCAAAAAAAAAAAAAAAAGTTCAAATGGCTCTGAGCACTATGGGACTTAACATCTGAGGTCATCAGTCCCCTACAGCATAAACCTAACTAACCTGAGGACAACACACACATCCATGCCCGAGGCAGGGTTCGAACCTGCGGCCGTAATGGTCGCACGGTTCCAGACTGAAACGCCTAGAATCGCTCGGACACACCGGCCGGCTGGAGCGCAGCCTTGTATGGTGGTGAAACAGTAACTGTGGGAAAACCGGAACAAAAGAGAACGGACTGGTGAGGTAAGGATCAGCGAGGAAAAGAATATATGGAAAACGCTGACAAGAAGAAGGGACAGAATGATGGGACATCTGTTAAGACATCAGTGAATAGAGGGTACCGGAGAGAGCTGTAGAGGGTAAAAACTGTGGGGGAAGACAGAGACTGGAATACGTCCAGCAAATAATTGAGGACGAAGGTTCAGTCACTACTCTAAGATTAAAAGGCTGGCACAGTAAAGGAATTCGCGGCGTGCCGAATCAAACCACTCAGAAAATAGATGACTCAAAAACAAGTTGTTGTAGTCGAATACTGAACTTTGGATCAGGTCACGCGGGGAATTCTTGAGAATTTGCTTCATTGTATCCATTTATTTAGTAACATATCTGTCTTAATATTAATATTATTATTTATTTATGAATTATTTGTTTATTTTATTATGTTGTATTCCACGTTTTGTTGGTATTATTTATTATACTACAGTGCACTCGGTTACTTAAAATGTGGACTCCAATAAAATTAGGTGATAATCGAATGTACTTACAAGAAAGCACTTAAGTGTGGGGTTTTGTAATTGTAACAGTTTTTGTGAAATACATTCTGCGTCTCACTTCCTTGTGTCGTAATTTCATTGGATGTTTTACGTCTTTACAAATTTAGTGCTTTGTTGATAGTAAAGTGCAAAAACAAGAAAAATGCGACTAAGTACGAAACAAATAATGAAATTCAGAAATGAGTATAATTGTTCCAATCACGCGCTTTTTATGCTACGTTCCGGCTTTCCTTAACGCCGCATTACGTTCTTGACTGTAAGGATCTAATCGAAAGTAATTGTACTTTAATAACATTGTTAACTACTTTATCTACGTCCTATTGGCCATCTGAAGCATCGATTTACGTAATCTTTTAACTTGGCGGTTCAATCGTGCTGCGTAAAATGAAAATATGGAATACATTAATATAGATAACGGATATCATTAGTTTCGCATAAGGAAACATATTTTCATTATTTAAACTGTCAGTATGGGTTACAATAATTTTCTAAACATATATTTTGACGATATGTCTCTATACCTAATTGGGGAAGTGTGTGAAGACTGTGCTGAACATATATAGGGTACACCGACAGTTGTCTGACACCGTTACGTCACAGGGTATTACTAAAAACTGTAGGTCTCATTACCAGTTACAGAAAAGACATTAAATTTACTAATTAGTCTGGAATACAGTAATTGTTGCGATTTGTAATCTGTTAGAAACAAAAAGTAGCCTTTTGAGTGTAGCATGTGGGGTACTTAGCTGTAATTATTTCGAAAAACATTTTAACCGATACGATAAAAGTGTTATCAGCTTTAAGACCGATTTTTTCTCTGTCAAAAGAATAAAAAGTTTTTGAGACTATTGAAGTATGCAGAGATACCTTTTAATCTGAACAACAGTTGGGATACAAATTAGAGAACATGAAAATAAACGAAGCAACTTACGCTGGTCAAGTAGTGTGTGAAGGGATAAATATAAGATTTCGTGAAATACGGTCGCGATGTTAAGGTTCTATAACATAGCAATCACGAAAATTGCTGAGACTAAAAGGATATATGAGCGTGCCTACAGCAATGCAAATGCTCTCCAACTTCTTTTCTAACTAAGGTCTGTCTATATGCGTTTGTGTTTGGAGTGAGTTTTGCTTTACTCATTAGTACTGTTCAATATAATATTAAAAGTAATGCGTTTGCATTATAGTTGAACCTGATCTCTATTTTAAAGGTGTGCACTATCGTATCTACATCTACATCTGCATCTACATGACTACTCTGCAGTTCACATTTAAGTGCTTGGCAGAGGGTTCATCGAACGACAATCATACTATCTCTCTACCATTACACTCCCTAACAGCGCCCGGGAAAAACGAACACATAAACCTTTCTGTTCGAGCTCTGATTTCTCGTATTTTATTTTGAAGATCATTCCTACCTATGTAGGTTGGGCTCAACAAAATATTTTCGCATTCGGAAGAGAAAGTTGGTGACTGAAATTTCGTAAAAAGATCTCGCCGCGACGAAAAACGTCTTTGCTGTAATGACTTCCATCCCAATTAGCGTATCATATCTGCCACACTCTCTCCCCTATTACGTGATAATACATGACGAGCTGCCATTTTTTGCACCCTTTCGATGTCCTCCGTCAATCCCACCTGATAAGGATCCCACACCGCGCAGCAATATTCTAACAGAGGACGAACGAGTGTAGTGTAAGCTGCCTCTTTAGTGGACTTGTTGCATCTTCTAAGTGTCCTGCCAATGAAACGCAACGGCTCGCCTTCCCCACAATATTATCTATGTGGTCTTTCAACTGAAGTTGTTCGTAATTTTAACACCCAGGTACTTAGTTGAATTGACAGTCTTGAGAATTGTACTATTTATCGAGTAATCGAATTCCAACAGATTTCTTTTGGAACTCGTGTGGATCACCTCACACTTTTCGTTATTTAGCGTCAACTGCCACCTGCCACACCATACAGCAATCTTTTCTAAATCGCTTTTCAACTGATACTGGTCTTTGTATGACCTTACTAGACGGTAAATTACAGCATCATCTGCGAACAACCTAAGAGAACTGCTCAGATTGTCGCCCAGGTCATTTATATAGATCAGGAACAGCAGAGGTCCCAGGATGCTTCCCTCGGGAACACCTGATATCACTTCAGTTTTACTCGATGACTTTCCGTCTATTACTACTTCTCGATGGCCATTTTTATCTCTTCTGTATCATCTGATCTGGAAAACTGGCCTACACTGTATTAGACGAAACAAGTAAAGATCGTATCCCTCATGTCTGGTCTGTGTTGTGAATAAGTGGTCCACAGAAAAGCCCATGTTGTTGATAACCTGTTTTGTTGCCATAGTGCTGTGCATTTGAACATTGTCATAATCAACTGACAACACTTCCACAGCATTTTGCGGTATTCCTCCTATTCTCCAACCTTATGAAGCGCCTCAGTAATCCACGTACGCTGATCGCACTGAAGATTTCCATAAAATCGTAAGAAGGTTCTTGTCTTCATCTTCTCCATGGAGGAAAAAAAGAACAAGTTTTACTTTATAGTTGTGTCTTTAACATCTTGGCCACAGTGATTTATGACGCCATGCTACTGACTGATAATTATTTTCCAGATCATGAAGATAATCCACGTATGAGTTCTAGTCACCAGGTAAGAGAACGACTTTAAATGCTTCAAGTAACTCAGAAGAAACTTCCATCCGCATGTCCTTGAAACGGAATGTCTGCTGCCGAAGCCCAGCTTCGGACAGCACTTCCGACAGCACATATTTGCCTTCAGTTTCTGTACGGCATGGTGGCTCATTTCACAATACTTGTGACACGTCTGTCACGCGATCCAACTAACCTAGCCTCTGACGTTTAGCGACAGTGACCGCAGTTTATGGGGATCACCTAATGACCTGATTGCCTGCTTCACTTACGAATACGCAACACCCTTGTTAATTGTGTAACCTCCACACTCTTCTGCGGACCTATGATAGCTTTCATTCCTCCTCTGAAAACAAAGTTAGGAATCCATTACCCACCTAAAAGGGGAAAAATAGATTTTGAAACACCTGTGTAGTGTTCAGAAAAAATGTTCAAATGTGTGTTAAATCTTATGGGACTTAACTGCTAAGGTCATCAGTCCCTAAGCTTACACACTACTTAACCTAAACTATCCTAAGGACAAACACACACACCCATGCCCGAAGGAGGACTCGAACCTCCGCAGGGACCAGCCGCACAACCTGTGTAGTGGAAGTGTCACTCGAGCTACGTACATGTGCAATCTGATCGATCCGCAACAGTTAATAAAGAAGTGATGCCCATTTACACTTTATTTTCGGTACAGCCTTTTTTCGTGATCGGAAATCTGTAAATGTGTGACGTTATGAATACATATTACTGTCATCAATGCCTGTAGCGTCCTAATAATCCGTTTCAATATCGAAACATGGAAATTAATCGGTTGCTCACTACGTGTTGAGCTTATTATGAAGATAAGCTTATCTGCTCGTTCCAGCATGCGCGGGGGACTCCATTAAACTGACCAACAAAATCGCATAATATTGCGTTTACCGATACTGATCAAAAAAAGACAGATTGCTCGCTAGCTCATTTTGTCTATCGCTTCAGGTGGAAGCGCACGGTTATCGGCTTATCAACGACGCGTGTGAGCGGCAGTGAAGAAATGATGGAAAACTCTCCACGTACAACAGCCGACGTCACTCGATGCGAACCAACAAAACCCATACGCTCTCAAACGCCAGGCATGAAAATGGTTGGAGTGAAAATTTTTGTAATTAACACGCAACGAAATTTATTTTTTCATTCCGCTAGCTTCCTGTTGCCATGCTGGACAATAAGACTGTACGAGTATACCCTGAAACTTGATATAATATATTGGTACTCTTTACTAACAGGTGCACAATATTATGTCACACCAATCTTGTATTTATAATTCGCATCGTTTCAAGCCTTAAACCTTCATCAGACATCCTCTGAGAGCATTTCAACAGTCAACGATTTTAATGTTGTTGCTAGTAATATGGCACTTATGGCACTTGTCGTCTAGTCATATAAAACTAAATATAATTACTGCAGCCGGTCTGCACATATCTGCGTAATATAATTAAGTACCAATTTAATCACAGTACTCACCCAATAAATGTCTGTGACGAAACGTGATGCAGCTTACAAGTATACAGAAAAATAGCGCATGCAGTATGAAACTATACGCGGATTGTTGACTGATTTCAAAATGACAAAGAAAATATAAACTATTATGCTGTGCCTGTAAATAATTTGATTGAAGCTCGCCGTAGAACAAAACGCTGCAGCTTCAAGCTCAGTATCCTATGTCAATAGTGTCAGTGATTAAAAATGCTTAATACAACTGATGCCACAGATACTTCAAAAGAAAGAGAGTCTCATTTTCTACATTCAAAATGGACTGCGAGGCAGTTTTGTGCAAGATGGGGGCAACCATTCTTTAATGTCGTCAAAAGCAAATGCTAAAGCGAATTTCTCAGTAAATTTCGGACGGAACAAGTGCGCCAATTTGTTTCTGTGGTTGAGGCCTGGACCCGGCACCTCATGCGAGGGACAAAACAACGATCGAAGCAGCATGTCGAAGCCAGTGGCACCGCGCAAAAACAAAAAAGAAAACAAAAAAAACTGCGTGATCTGCCGGAAAGCAAAAGGAGGAAAACAACAACTGACCGATACTGATCTAGTTTGGACAAAAATAGCGAGAAGTAGTCGGCATGTTAAGGAAAAGTCCGCATCTTGTGGTCCTGCGGTATCGTTCTCGCTTCCCACGCCCGGGTTCCCGGGTTCGACTCCCGGCAGGGTCAGGGATTTTTTCTGCCTCGTGATGACTGGGTGTTGCGTGATGTCCTTAGGTTAGTTAGATTTAAGTAGTTCTAGGGGATTGATGACCATAGCTGTTAACACCCATAGTGCTCAGAGCCACTTGAACCATATGGTAAGAAAAAAAAGAAATCTGGTATTTCAATTTTGTTAATAATGTATTTTGGCAATGGCAACACTTCAACTTTACGTGAGGACGGTTGGAACGTCCATACTATATACTAAACTTGGCTCCTGACTTGCAAGTCTAGTCAAGGTGTTATGGTATTTGCACACTTTCATAGTGCAGACTGTTAAATCTTTGATTCCCAACTATAGAAATGTATACAAAACAAAAAATAATCACAAAATATGCCTTTACCGTTTGCAAGATGAAATTGGCAAAAAGTAAACAATTAATTATTTTAATGAGGTTATTTCACATTGGAATATAATTTTAAAAGTTTTCACTTAATTAATGTTTATTATCATAGTAAGCAACAAATACAAGAATAAATTGGCAAAAAGGAAACAATTATTTTGAGAAGGTTGTTACATATTGGAATATACCTTTAAAACGTTTCACTAAATTAACCTTTATCATCATAGTAATGAACTAATAAAAGAATAAATTGGCAAAAAGTAATGAATAAATTCTTTTAAAGTTGTAGTTACTATCTAGAACCAGTGAGACATACATTTTAGAACCACTTATCATTTAATGAAATTTATTTGAAAGAAATTTCGCCTTTTTTTCTGGACACATCTCAAAATTTCCATGAATTCGCGATGCCAAAAACAAATTATTATCCTGAAGAACAAGTAAAAGTGTACCTAAAATTTAATAAATTTTTATCAAAAATAATTCTGCTCCAGTGATTTCATTCGAAACCACTCGTAACAGCAGTACTACAAACACAAGTTTACGTCACAGTAACTTTACATATCGTAACTTTCACTGACAGTGATCTCCTCAAATCACTATAAAATCACTATAAAAAAACCCGCATATCACGATCTTCTATAGCGCAATATCCGTGCCGACTGTTCCCTTCAACATTGTGAGCGACTGCTACAATGGACTACATTCGTAGAAGACATCAGATTTACGCTAGTGACTGTAACACTTTCTTTATTTCACGATAGCAACTTCGGCCTTAGGCCATTATCAAGTGAGGATGTTTGACTATTAGGCCATGTCAACCTAAAATCAGCTGACACATTTTTACGTCGTTGTCATTACTATTCAATACATTGGTGAAGCTGTTACATAGTGCGAGCACACGTATCTGTATGTCATACAACAACATATTCTGTAGACACTCATGTTCGCTGGCTCATCACTAAAACTGCATATATTCATTTATATCACCCTCACATAACGCCGATATCATTTCATTTCTAAAGTCAGTGTTTTTGGGGGGACGTACAGAACTGTGGACGCGAAGTGAACCATATAGTATTGCATCGTTTCGGGTCCTGGCGGCTTACGCAGCAGAACGCGCACTTTATCGGTGGAGTTTCTTAATGAAGCCGCCGGCGTGGTCACGTAAAACGGCCGGAGGCGCAGCTGGCGTGGAAACGCTGCGGAGAGATGCGGGCCATCCATCAGGAGGCGGGGACGCACGGCGGCCGACGGCCACTCCGGGCGATTGCTGCCGCCCGCAGCCTCTGCTAACAGCAGGTGTCGCGCCCGCCACACAACGCACGCCCTTCCTACACCACGCCGGCAGCCCGGGCCAAAAGCGGTCAACTCCCTCTCACGACCAGTGCACCGTACCAAACACAGTATCGCTATATACGCTGTAAGACGTAAAAAAAAGGTCTTGTGCTCACAGAATTATGCTTCCAGATTGAATGAAATCAGTGTCACAATTCGACAGTCAGCGGTTCTCTCTAGGTAGTCTCGTCTAATCATTACACAGAACAGTTATGCCACGAGGTGTAGTATCAAATCCGTAATGTTGTAAAGTTACAGATGCACACTGAGGTGATAAAAGTCATCCAGTGACGATTTCACATACAATCGCACCAAAAAGTATTGGCACAGTTACATTTTAGTCGTAGCAGATTAATCGAAACATATATTTCAGAACGGAACCCAGACACGCTCCACCTTACATTACATATATTACTAATACACTCCTGGAAATTGAAATAAGAACACCGTGAATTCATTGTCCCAGGAAGGGGAAACTTTATTGACACATTCCTGGGGTCAGATACATCACATGATCACACTGACAGAACCACAGGCACATAGACACAGGCAACAGAGCATGCACAATGTCAGCACTAGTACAGTGTATATCCACCTTTCGCAGCAATGCAGGCTGCTATTCTCCCATGGAGATGATCGTAGTGATGCTGGATGTAGTCCTGTGGAACGGCTTGCCATGCCATTTCCACCTGGCGCCTCAGTTGGATCAGCGTTCGTGCTGGACGTGCAGACCGCGTGAGACGACGCTTCATCCAGTCCCAAACATACTCAATGAGGGACAGATCCGGAGATCTTGCTGGCCAGGGTAGCTGACTTACACCTTCTAGAGCACGTTGGGTGGCACGGGATACATGTGGACGTGCATTGTCCTGTTGGAACAGCAAGTTCCCTTGCCAGTCTAGGAATGGTAGAACGATGGGTTCGATGACGGTTTGGATGTACCGTGCACTATTCAGTGTCCCCTCGACGATCACCAGAGGTGTACGGCCAGTGTAGGAGATCGCTCCCCACACCATGATGCCGGGTGTTGGCCCTGTGTGCCTCGGTCGTATGCAGTCCTGATTGTGGCGCTCACCTGCACGGCGCCAAACACGCATACGACCATCATTGGCACCAAGGCAGAAGCGACTCTCATCGCTGCAGACGACACGTCTCCATTCGTCCCTCCATTCACGCCTGTCGCGACACCACTGGAGGCGGGCTGCACGATGTTGGGGCGTGAGCGGAAGACGGCCTAACGGTGTGCGGGACCGTAGCCCAGCTTCATGGAGACGGTTGCGAATGGTCCTCGCCGATACCCCAGGAGCAACAGTGTCCCTAATTTGCTGGGAAGTGGCGGTGTGGTTCCCTACGGCACTGCGTAGGATCCTACGGTCTTGGCGTGCATCCGTGCGTCGCTGCGGTCCGCTCCCAGGTCGACGGGCACGTGCACCTTGCACCTTCCGCCGACCACTGGCGACAACATCGATGTACTGTGGAGACCTCACGCCCCACGTGTTGAGCAATTCGGCGGTACGTCCACCCGGCCTCCCGCATGTCCACTATACTCCCTCGCTCAAAGTCCGTCAACTGCAGATACGGTTCAAGTCCACGCTGTCGCGGCATGCTACCAGTGTTAAAGACTGCGATGGAGCTCCGTATGCCACGGAAAACTGGCTGACACTGACGGCGGAGGTGCACAAATGCTGCGCAGCTAGCGCCATTCGACGGCCAACACCGCGGTTCCTGGTGTGTCCGCTGTGCCGTGCGTGTGATCATTGCTTGTACAGCCCTCTCGCAGTGTCCGGAGGAAGTATGGTGGGTCTGACACCCCGGTGTCAATGTGTTCTTTTTTCCATTTCCAGGAGTGTATATCCAAATAACCTGTCCGTAAACTAACATACAGTGTTATAAAAATAAACATCGCTCTTCTGCATCCAAAAACGTATTGGCACACGCGTATGAATCGGACAGTGTGTTCGTTTGCTTCATTGATGTTCACCTTCTAATAGCTAGTGTGCATCCCTTTAGCATCTATAATAGCACGTAAACGCCTAGGAATGCTTTGTATTAAATTCCGGGTGGCATCAGGGATAATTTTCGATCATTCCTCCAGGAGCACTTTCTCCAAGTCGTTTTTACATGACGGACGCCTTTTTCTGACTTGTGTATCGAGATGAGCCCACAGACTCTCAATGGGGTCAAATCAGGGCTCTGAGGTGGTGTTAGAACCCTTCTGTCGGCACTGCACAGTAACCACTCCCGGGTTTTCATGGCGGTATGTTTTGGGTCGTTGTCTTGCTGGAAATGAAACACCCCAGTAAGGCCCAATGTCGGTGCACTAGCGTGTAAATTACCTCGCACCACGTCGTTGTATCTCATATGATCCATTGTACCGTGGATTGCAGGTAGATTTCCAACGCCGGACGCCGCCATACAGCCCCAGACCATGATACCGCCCCCGCCGCCTTTGACTGTGGGATGCATGTGTTTGATGTCGAGGTGCTTGTTCGGCTTGTGCCAAACTTTCTTTCTTGCTTCAAATTCGAACACATTGAACTTCGATTCGTCGCTAAATATCATAGTCTTCCAAAACTCCATCGGCTTGCTGATGTAGTCCTTGGCAAACTACAGGCGTTTCTGCCGGTTAATTTCCGAAATGAATGGCTTTTTCCTGAGAGAACGTTTGAACACTAACCGTCTTGTCGGACGACGTCTGAAGAACCTCAGCAATAGTTGCTGCACCTGTAGCACGTTCCGAGCAAGTGCGATGATACGGCTTCGCCCTTGGGTTGTAAGTACTTTTGGACGTTCATGACGACACTTGTTCACTGTTGCTCCAGTCTCTTTATATTTATGAATGATGGCTCGTACCGTGGTGTAGCTAACAGACAGCTTCTCCCTTGTGAATGGAGCAATACCACTCTCTCACGCAACGCCACTGAATGTTCCCTCTTCTTCGGCCCCATGCTGACCACTGTCGCACAATACAGCAACATACTTGCGACTGGGCCGTCAACAACACACAGTGTCTACTGCGTCAGCAGATGGCGTTCCGGTACCTGAAAATCCAGCAATTTACGGAGAAGCCACGCACTGTGCCAATACTTTTTGTGTGCAGAGGTGGTAAACACTGTGGACAGAATTGTAATTTTTGGTACGTGGGGTAGCACGTACACGTGCTGTGTACCGGAGGGTGCGGCGTTTGTAACCAGCAACGATAAATACGCACGTGTGCCAATATTTTTTGGTGCGATTGTATAAGGATGCAGGCAGTGCATTGGCGGAGCTGTCATTAGGTGATTCATGTGGAAAGGTTTCGTATGTGATGATGGCCGCCAGAAGGGCATTAACAGAATCGTAGTTCGAGCTAGACGCATTGGACAATCCACTTCCAAAATCGTTACGGAATTCAGTATTCAGAGTTCCACAGGGTCAGGAGTGGCATTATACCTCTTACCACGGAAAATGCAGTGGCTGGCGGCCTTCACTTAACGACGGAGAGAAGCGGCATTTCCGTAGACCCATCAGTGCTAACCGCAGAAATCAGTGTGGGAAGTACGACGAACGCATCCGTTAGGACAGTGGGAGTACATTTGGCGTTAATGGGCGACTGACGGGAGTGTCTTTGTTAACAGTAGTGCATCGTCTGCAGCGCCTCTCCTGGGCTCGTCACCATATAAGTTGGACCCCATACGACTGGAAAACAGTGACTTGTTCAAGTAAGTCGCGATTTCGATTGGTAAGAGCTGGTGGCGGAGCAGCCGCCGCGAACCCATGGACCCAAGTTCTCATCAGCGCACTGTGTTAGCTGGTGATGTCCCCATAGTCATACGGGCCGTATTTACATGAAATAGACTGGGTCCTCTGGGCGTTTGGTTACTTGAAGACCATGTCCCTAAACAACGATGGAATTTTTGTGGATGACTAAGCGCCATGTCGCGAGGTCACTATTGTTCGCGATTGGTTTGAAGAACATTCTGCACAATCCGAGCGAATGATTTGGCTAAACAAACCAGCCGACATGAATCGCATCGAACATTTATGGGGCATGGTTTGGAGGTCAGTTCATGCACAAAATCATGCACCCGAAACACTTTCGCAATTATAGAGGCACCATGATTCAGTATTTCTGCAGAGGTTTTCCGACGATATGTTGGGTCCATGCCACATCGACGTGCCGCCCACTCCGAGAAAAAGGGCTGTTAGATGGTATCGCACGACTTTTGTCACCTCACTGTATAGGAGGTCTACAAAAATATGGGAACACAAAACATACAACACTACCATCTCTAATACGGTGTAGGAAACTCGCTGTCATTTAAAACAGTTCTTTCGTTGACATTCAAAGCAATTCCTTGGCTTCCCTTGAAACCTATTTAAGTGAGTGTGTCTGTACTTAAATTGCAGAATGACTGAGAAGATGAAACGTTTATGTTACTTGATTTTGAAACAGCTGAAAAAACTGAACTTACTGAATCTACTTTCTCTTTGCTTTTTCTTACCATGTCAACACCGACCCACAATATTCTAGGAGAAAGGAATCTAACTGCTCAAAAAATTGCAACCTGACTTCAAATTATTAATTCAAAAGAATGAGCCTGACTAAAAAGAAATCTCAGCAATAACCTATACATTTCATTAAGCACTTACCTCACAAAGATCTTCATTACGCGAACTACTGCAATACAGCGAGCGTCAGTACTGCCAGCTAAATAAAAGATTCTAACTACTGAAGCCACTAACTGCTAATAGGCATGCCGTTAGAGAAGGAAAGATTTTGTTGCTAACCACATAATGTATTTTTTTTTTTCAGCTTAATAATGTGACACCGAGCTCAAACACGAATATAAATCGTCACTGACATCTAGTGCAAAGGTATATAATCATGAATAATATTCAGTCTCCAAGTCGAACATGTACAAATCGTTAACCTACGCTAACACTTCAGACCTCTACCCTCCATCAATGCTAACTTCTCACATCTAGCATCCATCGCTGGTGGCTGTTCACCTCCAACTGCCCAACAGTACTTCCATCACTGCTGGCGACTAACTTCCAACGAGTCCAACCAGCCACAGAGTCTCTTACAAAGAAAGCGCAGTCAGAGATGCAATGCAAAGCGCTACACAGCGCTGCCAGCACAGAAGCAGCCCACTTGCACTCTGAATGGATAAATACATGACCTGTGTGATTTTGGAGGGAATCTTATACCGTTACCACTGCAAAATAGTTGCACATTGATGTTACTGTGATGGAGGGGGACGGCGATTACGCATCCTTCTTTCCAATGAAGACCACAAAGGCACAACAATATCGAGATCGGCACAATAGTATTGAGATCTGTTGATTGTGGTGGCCTTGGGGGATGCAACAGTTCATCATTTTTCTGTCCAATTGTTCTTCCAAATCCTTTGTTCTGACAGAATTACAAATTGGCCGGCAAATCTCAACATTTTTATTTCTTATCTTTGGTCATTAATTCACTTTCCGAATTTCTCCTTAGTTACACTCACAGCTTGCTCAGGGTACATATTTAATAACATCGAGAATAGGCTACAAATTTCCTTCACTCTGGCTTCCCTTTCATGACCTTCGACTCTGTAGCTGCAATCTGGTTTCTATAAAAGCCGTACATAATCTTCCCGCCCCTGCTACCTCCAAAATTTCAAAGAATGTACGGCAATCAACAGTGTCTAAAGCTTTCTCTCACGCTACAAATGATATAGAATTATTTTTTTTTGTGGGGCTCCACAGCCTCAAAAACATGGCCCACGTAGCCTGTAATCTGTTTATTAACGTGCAATTAGCGGATTTCAATTATTAGGTAATTTTCAAGAGCACATTCCTGGCTTCACTTCACATTTTACTATATCTCTGGTACATGTGGACAAGCATACGTCATATTTCGGTGAGTACGTGGCATAAAAACAATACGGTGTAATACATGAGTACGAGCATTAGTCAACTCATATATACGCACATAAATACGATCTATACTTGTCAACATGTAGCTGAAATATAATAAAATCTGTTATGATACCTGTAGCTTGAAATATGTGCTTGAGAATAACCTACTCTTGATGTTGGCTAATTGCAGGATAATAAACAGATTACTGCGTACATGGACCATATTTTTGTTCTCAAAATACAATAAACGTAGGTCTGCCTTTCCTTAACCTCTTCTCTAAGTCGTAGGGTCACTGTTACCCTGCTTGTTCCTACATCGCTCCTGAAGCCAAACTCATCTTCCCCGAGTTCTGCCTCTACAAGTTGTTGCGGGCCGGGGTAGCCGAGCGGTTCTAGGCGCTACAGTCTGGAACCGCGCGACCGCTACGGTCGAGGGTTCGAATCCTGCCTCGGGCATGGACGTTTGTGATGTTCTTAGGTTTATTAGGTTTACGTAGTTCTAAGTTCTAGGGAAATTATGACCTCAGATGTTAAGTCCCATAGTGCTCAGACCCATTTGAACCACTGTTTGTATACGCGACCATGTCGCAGTTGGTGAAATTATTCTTGAAGTCTGAGAATACACTGACAGAAAAAAATCGAAACTACAAGAAGAACTTGTGCGACACACACGAAAGTTCGTACGCTTGTTCTAGATATGAAAGATGGTATGTATTGAGATTTCACGTCAGACGCATAAGAGTGGCGCCGGTAGCGCCACTATGAGGAAGCAAGTCAGGCTTGCTTTAAATAAACGCTGTAACGGTCGCAAACGTTAGTTATCCTTGAGACTGGACGCGATGGGTAGATGTTAGTCAAGAATAACATTGAGGCGATAAAAATGCCATTATCAACAGATCAGAGTTTGAACGAGGTAGGTTAATAGCGCTACGAGTAGCTGGATAGTCCTGAGATATTGCAGAATACAAGAATGTAGCCACTGTATGTGTGTTAACCGAGGACCTATCATCGACGGAGAGGCTCCGTCCCCGCCGCAGCCGCAGTGATCCACAACCCCACGGCGACTACCGCAGTCCACTTCACCCCTCCACCGCCCCACACCGAATCCAGGGATATTGTGCGGTTCGGCCCCCGGTGGGGAACGTCTCACACCAGACGAGTGTAGCCCCTATGTTTGCGTGGTAGAGTAATGGTGGTGTACGCGTACGTGGAGAACGCGGAATAAGAGGAACCAGCCCGCATTCGCCGAGGCAGATGGAAAACCGCCTAAAAACAATCCACAGACTGTCCAGTTCACCGGACCTCGACACATATCCGCCGGGCGGATTCATTCTGGGGACCAGGCGCTCCATCCCGCCCGGAAAAGCCACTGTATGTAACTGGGGCAGCGGTACCAGAATTTAAGGTCGCAAAAGGACCGTGCTCCAGACGGCCGCGTAGTACTACCGAGAGGGAAGACCATCGTGCTAGGTGTATGGCTCTGGCGCAAGGTATTTAAAAAAAAAAAAAAGGTTCAAATGGCTCTGAGCACTATGGGACTCAACTGCTGTGGTCATTAGTCCCCTAGAACTTAGAACTACTTAAACCTAACTAACCTAAGGACATCACACACATCCATGCCCGAGGCAGGATTCGATCCTGCGACGGTAGCAGTCGCACGGTTCCGGACTGCGCGCCTAGAACCGCGAGACCGCCGCGGCCAGCCCAAGGCACTCCGTCTGCAACAACAATCTGAGCGGAAGTTAGCACCACAGTGACACAAATAACTCTTCCAAAACTGTTACTTCAAGAAGCCAGACGCCGTGTAGCGTGTATTACACTGACCCCAAGCCACCGCCATTTGCGACTTCAGTGGTGTCAAGCGAGAGCTCATTGAAGGGCAGGGCGGAGGTCTTTTGTGTATTCTGATGAAAGCAGAATCTGGTGCAGGTGCTAGTGTGGTCGGGCCGTGTGTTGATTAAAAGGACGCCAGTTGAGGGCCTGCAACCAATCTTTCTGCGTGTTCTGTAGTACGATTTCGAATGATAGCAGGACAATTCTTGTTGTTATCCCACGCACCCTGACTACAAATCTGTACGTCAATCTGGTGATTCGACCTGTTGTGCTGCCATTCATGAACAGCATTCCAGAGCATGTTTTCCAACAGGATAACGCCCGCCCACATACCATCCTCGTAAACTACTATAAATCGAATTGCGTGTATATGGAGTATCGTCTCAGTTGTGTGACTGGATTCGTGATTTCCTCTCAGAGAGGTCACAGTTCAAGAACGTCAGTGATATCTGGCGTTCCGAAAGTTAGTGCCATAGGCCCTCTCCTCTATATGATTTACATAAATGATCGAGGTGATAATCTGAGCAGCCCCATTAGATTGTCTGCAGATGCTGTAATTTACCGTCCACTAAAATCATCGGACGATCAATTCCAACTACAAAATGATTAGAGAGAATTTCTGTATGGTGCGAAAAGTGGCAATTGGCACTAAACAAAGAAACGTGCGAGGTCATCCACATAGTACTAAAAGAAATCCGATAAATTTTGGGTGTACGATAAATTGTACAAATCTAAGGGCTGTCAATTCGGCTAAATACATAGGAATTACAATTACGAGCAACTTAAATTGGAAAGACTTCATAGATAATATTGAGGGCAAGGCGAAACAAAGAGTGCGCTTTGTTGGCAGAACACTTAGAAGATGCGACAAACCCACTAAAGAGATAGCCTACATTACACTTGTCCGTCCTGTGCTGGAATATTTCTGCGCGGTGTGGGATCCTTACCAGGTAGGATTGACGGAGAACATCGCAAAAGTGCAAAGAAGGGCATCCCGTTTCGTGTTATTGCGCAATAGGGGTGAGAGTGTCACCGATATGATACACGAGTTGGGGTGGCAGTCTCTGAAACAAAGGCGGTTTTCTTTGCGGTGAGATCTGTTTACGAAATTTCAATCACCAACTTTCTCTTCCGAATGGGAAAATATTTTGTTGACACCCACCTACGTAGGTAGAAATGATCATCATAATACAATAAAAGGAATCGGAGCTCGAACGGAAATATTTAGGTTTTCCTTTTTCCCAAGCACCATTCGAGAGTGGAATGGTAGAGAAGTAGTACGAAAATGGTTCGATGAACCCTCTGCCAGGCACTTAAGTGTGGATTGAGGAGTAACCATGTGGATGTAGATATGGATGTAGACCATTGTTGTAAATCAACATGCTCTAAAGACAGTCGACATGTAGCCTTGGCCTGCTCGGTCAACAGATCTGTCTCCAGTCAAACACATGTGGGACATCATCGGACAAGACCAGTGTCATCCACAGGCAGCATTAACCTGTATTAACCGACCAACAAAGTGACATCCGGCAGCTGCACAACACAATTCGTGCACGTTTTGACGGTTTCATTCAACAATCTGGTGGTTACATCGATTGTTAACGTACCCGCATTTCACATTTGTAATGGCTTACGTTAACCTGTGATCTTGCAATGTTAATTACTCAAATATGTTACTTAGACAAATGTATTTCTCAAATTTCATTCTTACATTAATTATTTCTTGGTATTGCAATTTTTTCTGCCAGTGTACTTAACCATAATGACATATCTTGCACACTGGATGGAACAGGTCACTGCTGACCCTACCAAGGATCTCAATAATACTGAGAGAATATCGTCTACCTCATTGTCCTTCTTTCCACTTAGCTCTTTCAGTGCTCCGTCAGATTCTTCTTGCAGTACTGTGTCTTCCATCTCACATCCATCTACTTCTTCTTATATTTCTATAACATTGTCTTGACGTTCTTTTGGCTATTCACTACTTCTTTAAAATAGTTGATTCATTAATGTACCCTGTCATACCGATGCACGCTCTGCCCCGGCGGCTTCTGTGTTGTTCTGCCGGCAAGTCTTCAGGAGACAAGCGGCAAGGATGCAAGCAGGCAGCTCATGACCCAAGCCTCGCCTCTTATCTAATCGAAACGGAAGGCCTGACTTCAGGGGTCACTGCGTCTCAGCGTCAATCCGAGACGGATAAATGGCAGCACTCCTATACCCTTGTAATTGAAATAACAAAATGGATCACTGTTGTATAACACATGTCTTTTGAATAGGGCAGCGGATAGGCTATCGTGTGTAATGTTCTTGGTGAACTGCCTCTTAGTGATGCACTGAGATGATTTTTGTTCGCTTGTCTGATCAATAAAGTCCAAGCTATCAGATTCAAATCAGAAACTACGTACTCTATTTTAAATGTGCAGCTGAATTACCTCTTTTCTTGGTAATAGTTTTCTACACGGAAAACATTCTTCATAGTATGTACGCTCTTTTGTAGTGTGTTGTAATGGAAAGGGCGTTGAGTACAGTATCTGAAAATAAGTGAGTAATCAGGAGACGACTCGTTCCCATCCTATAGACTGGCGAAGATGTCGTCCATGCTGTGTCACTACAGTTCCAGCAATAAACAGCTAGAAAAAATCGAAGGCTAAACGGAAGCAACTTCAGCTGGAAATACCAAATACTGTAACGAATCATATTTATTGCTCTTCCCGCTATTAGGTTAAGATGGGGTAAATGCGACCTAGTAGTTTCTTGTGGCTATAAAACGCTTATCCGGGGTCGGATCTTAACGTTATATACATTAAATTATAGGTAATATAAAGGAGCAACTGTTTGCAAAATATTTATGTTATACCATGAATAGTTTTTGAGATAGTCGTATTTTAGGAAACGTCCATTTTTGGCATTTGCAAAAATGGTGGAGTAAATCCGACCCCCTACTTGTTTGGCTGATTCTCCACAGAAATAGTTCTGAATGAACGTTTTTTTTGGGAAATAATTATAAGTAATTATGTTTTTTACATAAATGAAAAACTGTATTAAAAACAATGTTCCCAGAATTTATTTATTATTCACAATAAAAATTATTCAAAATAAAAATTCAAAATACCTTACTGCAAGTTCCATTGCAGATAAAGCTATTAGGAGAAACACACTCATGAGGAACAGCGTTCTTGTATATAAATAACATAGAATATTATAGATCTACCTCTATTAAATCAGTGACAATGGCTCAGAACCTAACGCTAAAGTCGGTAAAAATGTTTTTGATATAGGGAGATGCAAACCAGCTACACATTCCACAATTCCCTGTAATTCTGAATCTGTATTTATTACGCTACACTTATATTACCTGATGTAAAACCATATCTTGTATTGAAACGTCAGCTTAGAAAAATTATAAATGACTGTGCTTAAACTGACACACAATGTTTTTTAGCGCAACACAATTTGACTTTCAAAAATCTCTACAAAAGAATGGCCCTGACTAACAATAACCTATACGTTTCATGAATCACTTACCTCACAAAAATCTTCGTTACTCAAACTACTGCAATACAGCGTGTGCCAATACTGCCAGCTGAATAAAAGATTCTAACTACTGATAGGCGTAGTTAGCAAATGAAAGATTTTGATAGAGAACAAAAAATGTATTTACTTTAATAGTGTTCAAATGTCATTATATATATATATATATATATATATATATATATATATATATATATATATATATATATATATATAAAAATAATCACTTCATGACATCCAGTCTTACAACTGTACTGTCTCTGATGGACACACGTCCAGATCATCCGCTCTCAAAACTCCGCCATTTCTCTCCCCACATCCACTACTGCTGGCGGCTCACCTCCAACTGCGCAACGCTATGGGTGGACTCTGACCACGATCTATTGGTTATGAACTGTAGATTAATACTGAAGAAACTGCAAAAAGGTGGGAATTTAAGGAGATGGGACCTGCAAAACTGACTAAACCAGAGGTTGTACAGAGCTTCAGGGAGAGCATAAGGGAACAATTGACAGGAATGGGAGAAAGAAATACAGTAGAAGAAGAATGGGTAGCTCTGAGGGATGAAGTAGTGAAGGCAGCAGGTGATGAAGTAGGTAAAAAGACGAGGGCTAGTAGAAATCCTTGGGTAACATAAGAAATATTGAATTTAATTGATGAAAGGAGAAAATATAAAAACGCAGTAAATGAAGCAGGCAAAACGGAATACAAACGTATCAAAAATGAGATCGACTGGAAATGCAAAATGGCTAAGCAAGGATGACTAGAGGAGAAATGTAAGGATGTAGAGGCTTATCTCACTAGGGGTGAGTTAGATACTGCCTACAGGAAAATTAAAGAGACCTTTGGAGAAAAAAGAGCCATTTGTATGAAAATCAAGAGCTCAGCTGAAAACCAAGTTCTAAGCAAATAAGGGAAAGCAGGAAGGTGGAAGGAATATATAGAGGGTCTATACAAGGGCGATGTACTTGAGGAGAATATTATGGAAATGGAAGAGGATGTAGATGAAGATGAAATGGGAGATACGATACTGCGTGAAGAGTTTGACAGAGCACTGAAAGACCTGAGTTGAAACAAGGCCCCTGGAGTAGACAATATTGGAACTACTGACGGCCTTGGGAGAGCCAGTCCTGACAAAAGTCTACCATCTGGTGAGCGAGGTGTATGAGACAGGCGAAATACCCTCAGACTTCAAGAAGAATATAATTATTCCAGTCCCAAAGAAAGCAGGTGTTGACAGATGTGAAAATTACCGAACTATCCGTTTAATAAGTCACAGCTGCAAAATACTAACGCGAATTCTTTACAGACGAATGGAAAAACTGGTACAAACCGTACAAACCAACCTCGGCGAAGATCAGTTTGAATTCCGCAGAAATGTTGGAACTCGTGAGGCAATACTGACCCTACGATTTATCTTAGAAAATAGATTAAGGAAAGGCAAACCTACATTTCTAGCATTTGCAGACTTAGAGAAAGCTTTTGACAATGTTGACTGGAATACTCTCTTTCAAATTCTAAAGGTGGAAGGGGTAAAATACAGGAAGCGAAAGGCTATTTACAATTTGTACAGAAACCAGAGTGCAGTTATAAGAGTCGAGGGGCATGAAAGGGAAGCAGCGGTTGGGAAGGGAGTGAGACAGGGTTGTAGCCTGTCCCCGATGTTATTGAATCTGTATATTGAGCAAGTAGTAAAGGAAACAAAAGAAAAGTTCGGAGTAGGTGTGAAAGTCCATGGAGAAGAAATAAAAACTTTGAGGTTCGCCGATGACATTGTAATTCTGTCAGAGACAGCAAAGGACTTAGAAGAGCAGTTGAACGGAATGGACAGTGTCTTGAAAGGAGAATATAAGATGAACATCAACAAAAGCAAAACAAGGCTAATGGAATGTAGTCGAATTAAGTCGGTTGATTCCGAGGGAATTAGATTAGGAAATGACACACTTAAAGTAGTAAACGAGTTTTGCTATTTGGGGAGCAAAATAACTGTTGATGGTCGAAGTAGAGAGGATATAAAATGTAGACTGGAAATGGCAGGGAAAGCGTTTCTGAAGAAGAGAAATTTGTTAACACCGAGTATAGATTTAAGTGTCAGGAAGTCGTTTCTGAAAGTATTTGTATGGAGTGTAGCCATGTATGGAAGTGAAATATGGACGATAAATAGTTTGGACAAGAAGAGAATAGAGGCTTTCGAAATGTGGTGCTACAGAAGAATGCTGAAGATTAGATGGGTACATCACATAACTAATGAGGAGGTATTGAATAGAATTGGAGAGAAGAGGGGTTTGTAGCACAACTTAACTAGAAGAAGGAATCGGTTGTTAGGACATGTTCTGACGCATCAAGGGATCACCAATTTAGTATTGGAGGGCAGCGTGGAGGGTAAAAATCGTAGAGGGAGACCAAGAGATGAATATACTAAGCAGATTCAGAAAGATGTAGGTTGCAGTAAGTACTGGGAGATGAAGAAGCTTGCACAGGATAGAGTAGCATGGAGAGCTGCATCAACCCAGTCTCAGGACTGAAGACCACAACAACAACAACAACAGGCTATAATATAAAACGCGGCAAATATGGGTTTCAACTGAAAACCAATACGACGTCTCCCGATTCTGTACTGAAAAGAAATCACGTGCGTTCTTTCATCTCCTTGGTCTACGCTCTAACGCACGTTTAGAATATCTGGCACACTTGATATTGTTCTACACTTTCGGAGAGTCTCCCCAACGTGCTTTTACCATTGTAGGACGTCAGAAACCCGGCACGCACAACTTTGACGTTCGAGTGCACCGTGTGTGTGACGATGGAGTTAAAGGCCTCGTCCCTGAGTGGTGTTTCACGTTTACGTTGTTTGTCGAACAACTCTCGTATATTTGTCCACGCTCGAGGAATCCACAACGGGAGCTCCCCCCCCCGCGCTATCTTCAGCAGCGGCGCCGCGCACCCATTGAGCTGCGATGCTCCCGAAGAAATTAGGGTGTCGGTCTGGACGGCCGCCACGTCTGTTCGCGCCGCAATCGCGCGATCCCGCGCTTTGCGGTCGCTAGAGTAGAAAATTAGCAGCGCGTTTGTCGGCGGCACTTTGGAACCAAAAGCAATTAAGCCCGCCGCCGAGTGGACGTGCAGTAATTAGGAAGAGCGCTGTGAGGTGGCGCCGAGGATCGGAGCCTTAACCCGCCTCCCCACCGTGGCCCACGCCTGATGCAGTCCGCTGGATTCGCAGTTCCACTCCACTTGCAGCAAGTCACTGACCAGGCCAGACGGGACTTTCAAATTACAGGAGGCGCTCACAGCCACGGCCGGGCACTCAATAACACGCTCACAGCTATCGTAAAGAGCGGTCTGTGCTTACTCAGTTCAGAAACAGCTCTCCTAGAAGCGTCTGATCGTCGACTACTTGTAGTGCACATCGCTTCCGTTTCGTAGGTTAGATACTCAAAACAAACAAACAGACACACACACACACACACACACACACACACACACACACACACACACACACACACAAACCACATGCATCAAATTATACGAGGGTTATTTACCCTACTGCCCATTAAAATTGCTACACCACGAAGATGACGTGCTACAGACGCCAAATTTAACCGACACGAAGAAGATGCTGCGATATGCAAATGATTAGCTTTTCAGAGCATTCACACAAGGTTGGCACCGGTGGCGACACCACAACTTGCTGACATGAAGATAGTTTCCATCCGATTTATCATACACAAACAGCAGTTGACCGGCGTTGCCTGGTGAAACATTGTTGTGATCCCTCGTGTAAGGAGGAGAAATGCGTACCATCACGTTTCCGACTTCGGTAAAGATCGGATTGTAGCCTATCGCAATTGCGTTTTATCGTATGGCGACACTGCTGCTCTCATTGGTCGAGATCCAATGACTTTTAGCAGAATATGGAATCGTTCTGTTCAGGAGGGTAATACGGAACGCAGTGCTTAATCCCGACGGCCTCATATCACTAGCAGTCGAGATGACAGGCATCTTATCCGCATGGCTGTAACGGATCGTGCATTCACGTCTCGATCCCTGAGTCAACAGCTGTGGACGTTTGCAAGACAACAACCATCTGCACGAACAGTTCGACGACGTTTGCAGGAGCATGGACTATCAGCTCGGAGATCATGGCTGCGGTTACCCTTACGCTGCATCACAGGCAGGAGCGCCTGCGACGGTGTACTCAGCGACGAACCTGATTGCACGAATGGCAGGCCGTCATTTTTTCGGATGATTCCAGGTTCTGTTTAGAGCATCATGGTTTTGTTTGGCGACATCGCGGTTAACGCACATTGCAAGCGTGTATTCGTAATCGCCATACTGCCGTGTCACCCGGCGTGATGGTATGGGGTGCCATTGGTTACACGTCTCGGCCATCTCTTGTTCGCATTGACGGCACTTTGAACAGTGGACGTTACAGTTCACATTGTTACGACCCGTGGCTCTACTCTTCATTCGATCCCTGCGAAACCCTACATTTCAGCAGGATAATGCACTACCACATGTTGCAAGTCCTGTGCGGGCCTTTCCGGATACAGAAAATGTTCCACTGCTGCCCTGGCCAGCACATTCTCTAGATCTCTCGCCAACTGAAAACGTCTGGTCAATGGTGGCCGAGCAACTGGCTCGTCACAATACGCCAGTCACTACTCTTGATTAATTGTGGTACCGTGTTGAAGCGGCATGAGCAGCTGTGCCTGTACACGCCATCCAAACTGTTTGACTCAATGGCCAGGCGTATTAAGGCCGTTATTACGGGCAGAGGTGGTTGTTGTGGGTACTGATTTCTCAGGATCTATGCACCCAAATTGCGTGAAAATGTAATCACATGTCATTTCTAGTATAATATATTCGTCCAATGAATACCAGTTTATCATGTGCATTTCTTCTTGGTGCAGCAATTTTAATTACAAGTTGTGTAATAAGTAAAGTAACACAGTTTCTTTTCTGAAAGTAGGATGGTTTCATTTAGGATTCCTTTATACCATATTATTCCCCGATCTTTTAGCCACAAAATCCTATTTTGCAATCTCTGTTTCTTTTTTTTAAACCTCTGTTCAGTGTGACGGCCTTACGCCACCGTACTGGGAGGGCTTCTACACCCGCACGTTACCACTCTACATGTCGACGTCAGACCAAACGTCTTGCTGCATGAATAAACTCCGTATCATCCGTATTGCTTCCGTCGAGTGCATCCTTCATTGGACCAAACAGATAGAAGCAGGAAAATCAGGAATCCTGGCTGTGTAATGGATGAGGAAGAACAGGCTAATTAAGTCCTGTGAGTTCTTCTTGGGTGCGCAGACTTGTGTGGGACATTGCTTTGTCATGGAGAAGGAGAAGTTTGATTGCGATCCGTCGTGCATCTCTAACGAGAGTGTCGGCTCGTTCCAATATTGCAGGAGTCACAGCTGTGAACCATCGATCACCTCGAATGAGAGAGTTCGAACATTACAACATTGCAGCAGTCACCCCTATATCCAGCCAGCTGGCACACTGGATACAGGACAGGTTTGCTCGACTTGATTGCGATGGTGACAGACGGTAAGCCCGACGACATAATGTGCTTTTGTTCATTGCCATGTCTGCGTAGACATTCTTGAAGCTCATGTGAATATCTGGGATACTCTGGTTTTCCACTAAATGAAAATCAATGGCAGCTCTTTGGTTGGAACGCACCTCCGTTGCAAGCGCCATTTTGAACGCTACGTAAAGCGCTCCCATCTATCGGAACTTCATGAAACTATAGGGACTGAATTGAGAATATTCTGCAATGTCCCACGATAAATTAAACATTTTCCAACCGAAATTGGTGGAGAAAAAAATTTGATACGTTTCAAACCAAAGGTCCCTCCTAGATTTGTCATAAAAACATAGAAATAAACTGACTTGTTTCACATATTGTAAAAGCTGTACTCGTAATAAATTAAAAAATTGTCCTATTTAAAACTATTTTTATGACGTTGGATAACAGACTCCTCTTCAAGCTCCAAACCTTCGCCCTTCCCATTAACTACGTCCGTCTGATTGGCTCCTTTCTCTCCCATCGTCCTTCCTACGTCACCATCCATAACACGGATTCCTACACCTTTTTTCCCTCCGCGCTGCCGCCGTCACCCCCCGTCCACCTTCTCCAGTTTGCCGATGACACCGCCTTCCTTGCCCTTGCCCCCCCCCCCCCCCCTCACCCTGCAGCGCTCCCAACACCTTCTCCAATCCCATCTTGACCAGTTCACCGCTTGGTGCAACCAGTGGTTGCTCAAGGTCAATCCCTCCAAAACCCAGGCGATCACTGTAGGCAAAACCACCCCTTGCTTCCGCGTCCTTGATTTCTATCTCACCGTCTATGGCCGTCCTATCGCCCTCACCCTCACCCTCAAGTACCTTGGCGTCACCCTCGACCGTCGCCTCTCCTGGACCCCCCATCTCCGGACAATCCAAGCCAAGGCACACTCCCGACTCCGTCTCCTCAAGCTCCTTTCGGGCTTTACGTGGGGCCTGTACCGCTCCACCATCCTCCACACATAAATCCCTCATCCACCCTATCCTTTGTTACGCCCATCCGGCCTGGATCTCAGCCCCCCCCTACCTTTTATAAATCCCTTCAAGTCCTTGAACGCCATGCTCTCCGCCTCGCCTACCGCATCTGTCTCCCCTCCCCCACACGGATCCTGTACGATCTCAGTCCGTTCCCCCATCTCATCCTTTTCCTTGAAAGGATACGGATCCTGTACACCTCCCGCAAACTCGACCTTCCTCACCTGCTTGTCTCGCCCATCCTCTCCCACCTCCGCCCACTACCTCGCCTGTATTCCCACATCCCACCCGGTCTCCATCTCTCCACCCTCCTTACCCTCTCCCAATGTGGATTCCGCCAGCTCCCCCTCCCTGATGATGTCCTCCTCACCTCCATCTACCCCTCCTATCAACTTTGATCCTCCCCGCCCCCACTTCCTGTGTCCCTTCCTTTCGGCACCCTCCCTCCCTTCTCCTTCCTTTTCCCCTGTCCCCTTCCTCCATCCCTATTCCCCCAGGCTCCCCCTCCCTTCCACCCTTCCCCCTATCTCCCCTGCCCATGGCATCTGCCTTCTCCCACTCCCCTTCCTCCTCCTACTCACTTGGCAGGTCCCCGGACTCGCACACGCTCAGTGAACATTCGCGCCCTGGAGATCATCACCATCACCATCAGTGTCTCGTGTGTGTGCCTTCGTTTGTGTTTTGTGTTTTTTTCGCCGTCACGCCACCACTGTTCACGTGTGCCGACGCCTTCATCCATGTTATGTGCACTGCGTAAGCTAGTGTTAGTGATATTTCTCGTCCAGCATGAGCAGCTCCATGTTTTTTTTGTTTTTTAGTGTCTACATTTTTTGCCCGCCATTTTGATTGCATTCTCTGTGCCTCCTATATGTAATACTTATTGTCAAACTCAAGGCTGAAGAGCGGCGTACTCTGCTGTTGATAGCCCGCCATTGTATAAGGTGATCAAAATCACAATAAAGAAAAAAAAGTTGGATAACAGAGACCGTCACCTCATCTGAATCCCTCATCTCTGGTCCATCCAATCCAAAGCCCACAACCGCCCTCAATCCTCAAACTCCTCTCTAGCTGGACATGGGGGTTGAACCCCTGTACCATCCTCCACACCTACAAATCCTTAATCCGTCCCATCCTCTGTTATGCCAGTCCCGTCTGGCTATCTCTGACCCCCCCCCCCCCCCCCAAATTCTATAGGTCCCTCCAGATTCTCGAGCGCCATGCACTATGCACTCCGCTTCACCTTTTGTATATGTCTCCCGTTCCCCACGTGGATCCTCTACGACCTGATACCTTTCCCCCATCTGCTCCTATTCCTCGGACATATCCATATACTCTACACCTCCCTCCGTCTTGATCCCCCTCACCCCCTGGTTGCTCCTCTCCTGTGCCACCCCTGCCCTGTTGTGCCCCTTTACTGTTGTGTCCCCCCTACCCTCCATCACTACACCATCTCCTTTCTCAATGTGACTTCTGTCAAATCCCCCTCCCTCTCGCGTCTGCCCAGCCCCCCCCCCCCTCTTATGGGTCCTCGTCCTCCATCGGTTACTTCCCCCCTCCCCCCCCACTTCGTGTTTTCCTCTCCTTCTCCCCTTTTCTTTCCCATCATCTGTCCAGGTTCTCCCCATCTGCCCTTGGCTGTGGTGTGTCATATTTGTGCCAACTTTTTAGTGCAGTGTTACAGTGTGTGTTCAGTGTTGTGCGTCTTTCCAAAGAGTTGCAAACAGAAATCATGCTGTCTCTGGGTGTGATTTTTATATCTGTTGCGAACAGAAACCAGATTGTCGCCGTGTTTTTTTATTGTCTGTCTATTATTTTACCTGTCTGCTTCCTGTGTATTTTATTAACATCACCAACCCTTTGTTTTATGTATAAGTTCCACAATTTCCCGCCATTTAACCAATTAAGTCACCGATTTTAACTCCTGCTTTTATTATTTATCATCATTTTTTTAAACAAATTCTGTAGGCTGAAGAGTGGTGTACTAAGCTGCTGCCAGCCCCCCCCCTTCGGGGGTAATCAAAATTCAATAAAGGGAAAAAAAATTGATAACAGACACGGTTGCAACAATTTCCCATCTATCACTGCTAACAGGATCAAGTTACACTTCCTCAGTTATTCATTCAAGCCCTTTCTTCTCTGCCAGGTTTTTGCGTAGATGTCTCTGCTTAACCACACTTTCAAGAAGCTCTTCTTGGCGTATTACAATCATCTACAGAGGTTTTAATATCCTTCTACAACACTACATTTAAATGCACCCATTCAGTCTGTCGAAAAGAGGATCCAAGCGCGCTGTGTATCAACGACTACGTAGTATCTGTGTGAAAAAGTTGAAATGTCAGAAAGAAAGCCTTAGACCGTTGTTTACAAACGAATATTTGCACCTTTAGTTCAACAAACCTTCCTTGTTTTGCCGAACCACTGAGTCTTCCACTGCCCAGACGGGGCATTAGTAAGAAATAGCTGAAATAATGTATGTTACAAATGTGAGAAAAAGTGAGTACTTCTTAAATGATTCCAGATCTTCAGCATATACGCACGAAATAAAATAATCTGTCATTTAGACTACAGTTATTTGTTTATTTGCTTTCACATCGGACGTTATCAAACATGCTAAAATATAACATACTGTTCGATGACAAATGTATATCCGGCGAGTAGTTGAGGGCTGAAGGTGTGGCGTCTGTTAACTCTTGGAGCATTCCGGGGCTGTGTGGTGGGGACATACTTTGACTGGGTGCCCTCCGCAGGCATAGGCGGGAAAGTGAAGAATCCCCCTTATTCATTAGGCCCCAGCGCCTGACAAGGTCTCGTAAGTCTGCCCTACACATCCCTCTTCAAGCTGAAGCCGTCTGATTTAAGTGAGAAGCTTTGATATCTTGAAGATTATTTGGTTCCGATATCATTAATCTGCCACGTGAAGAGTCACATTCAGCTACGAAAGTGTATTATCATTCGTGTAAATTCACTTTACCGTATTAAGAGAAGAAGTGCAAAGTTTTGCCAAGTAGCTGCCGACAGCCCTAAACAGCATTAAGGGCAATTAGCGTTTTGTTTACCATTATGTTCAAGAAGGAAAATGTACACAAACAAAATAATTTTCAGGTTGGCTGAGTACGAAGTCTGTAGGATCAACGTTCAGATTCCTGTGTAGTGAACTTGAGGTTGGATCCTTCAACAGGAAACATTCCAAACCTTGCCTCATTACTTACCAATAGGGTTCATTCTCAGAATCCGGTGCTGAGTACTCATACAGCGTGACGCTAGGGAGACAATAAGATGGGTCGGAAATGAGCCGAGACGTAGCATTGTGTCCATGGCAGTACGTTATTCCGGCAATATACATCCCAGTTTCTTCGCAACAGGCACCGAATACAAGGCGAGAACGGGAGGAACATCGAACAAAGTTTGCATGATGGAGAGCTCTGGTCTCCCCTTAGGTTACGATACTGCCAGGAGGGGCATGTGGTCACAAAAATGTCTATTGTTCCACTGTGAACACGGAATTTTCAGGTATAATCCCTGTAACAGATGAAAACGGCAAGGAAAAAACTAATTTCGGAAATGAATTGCGTACTGCGACCGAAAAACCACTAACATCTGTCCTAAAGCTAAATACAGCATCGTTAATAATTGTGTGACTTAACACGAGGAATTCGAAGAATGTAATTTCACTTGATACTGTTTCTGTGATAGAACACAACAATATTTAACAATTCCTCCTTTTTCATTCATTTGGGATGCTAAGGCGCGACATTGTCAATACAGCTAAACCGTTGTATCTTCCATGTATCACAGTGTAACATTGCAAAGGTAATTTAGTTAGTTAATGCTCGCAGTACATTCTAAGATGACAAAAATAATTCCCGAAGCATGTAGCGACAAATATGGTTCAGTGCTAACGGATCACGTCTAACTTACAACATTGCGGTGACTACTGTTCGGTAGTTGTTCGATGACATCAGTGGCAAAACGAAGAGGAAACTTTTCTTGCCACCATAGCTTCGTTGTGAGTAATTCGTCTAGGAGACTAGCAAAGGAAAGGTTTATCGACGTAACGGTGAAAGCAGGTCGGCTCGATGAAGCGCTCATTTATCAAAGTGCTGCACGCACACACAAGCTGTCTTATTGTTCGATAAGTGACCATCGCCATTCCGGTTAACCGTCTTTTACAACTGACCCGACAATCGAAGCAAATGAGCATTTTAAATTTTTACGCTTGGTTCAAATTTAGGACGGGAAGTAGGATTACACGCGAGCTGTATACTATTAAGGAGCGAGGTCATTAGAGTACTAGCCGAGTTCGATATTCCGCGAGGGCAATTAGGAAGGAGAGAGAGAGAGAATTAGCATGGTCGAACAGGTATTTAAACCATGCTACCTGTGAAAGTGAACACTGTGTCTTACCCTCCACATCACTTCACTTTCAAAAGAAATTCTCGCGAACAAAAAAAGCCTCAGCAGTATTTTTTTTTTCATAGATGGAGTTACAGAGCTTCATTGTGACAGAAAGTTTATTCTGCGATGGTCGTTCAATAATTAATGACCCACATTTTCTTTAAAAAGCCATTAATATACTTATGCTGTTGATGCTTCACATTTGATGTTTGTTGCGTGCGCCGGTGAAGTTTCGAACCCATCTGGCAGATGGCTGAGCCGTAGTACAGCGTCGAAATGGCCACTAGATACGACTCAGATGACAAGCAGCGAGCTGTTATTGAATTCTTGTGTGCAGAAAAAGAAACCGTGGTGAACATCCATAAACGTTTGTGTACAGTGTATGGCGATGCTGAAGTAGATAGGAGTACAGTTGGGCGATGGGTAAAGAAAGTTTAATGGCCCAAATGGCTCTAAGGTCATCAGTCCCCTAGACTTTGAATTACTTACAGGTCAACTACTTTTCCCTAAAATTTTCCTATAAACCGATGTCGACCTTTTCCTTCTCCACCACAGTGCCCACATGCTCGTCCCACCTCATATCGCTTTGGAACGTTAGACGCAGATATTTAAACGACTTAACTGTGTTATGCAGGACACTGCATACGAACATTACAGACTTGATCTTCCTACTCGTACACATTAACTTACGTATTTCCACATTTAGGACTAGATACCATTCATCACACCAATTGGAAATTTTGTCTAAGTCGTCTTTTATCTTCCAGCAGTCACACAACTTCGACACCTTACCGAACACCACGGCATCATCAGCAGACAACTGCAGATTGCTTCCCTTTCTGTCCGCCAAATCATTTATATGTATAGAGGACAGCAGCGGTCCTATCACACTCCCCTGTATCACTGCTGACGATAGGCTTGTCTCTGATGAACACTCACCGACGATGAAACATACTGGGTTTTCTTCTAGCCGCTCACATATCTGTGAGCTTATTCCATGTGCTCGTACCTTCGTTAACAACCCGCAATGGCAGAAGCAGAACTACAGAGCGGCATATCATTTGACAGCAGTACTGCACAGTTATGCACTCGCGCAAGTTGATGATATCGTTAATATCCGCGATACGGCGTTTACACTACTTGCCATTAAAATTGCTACACCACGAACATGACGTGCTGCAGACGCGAAATTTAACCGACAGAATGAAGATGCTGTGATATGCAAATGATTAGCTTTTGAGAGCATTCACACAAGGTTGGCGCTAGTGGCGACCCCTACAACGTGCTGACTTCAGGAAAGTTTCCAACCGATTTCTCATACACAAACAGCAGTTGGCCGGCGTTGCCTGGTGAAACGTTGTTGTGATGCCTCGAGCAAGGAGGAGAAATGCGTACCGTCACGTTTCCGACTTTAATAAAGGTCGGATTGTAGCATATCGCGATTACGGTTTATCGTATCGCGACATAACTGCTCGCGTCGGTCGAGATCCAATGACTGTTAGAAGAATATGGAATTGGTGGGTTCAGGAGGGTAATACGGAACGCCGTGCTGGGTCCCAACGGCGTATCACTAGCAGGCCAGATGACAGGCGTCTTATCCGCATGGCTGTAACGGATCGTGCAGCCACGTCTCGATCCCTGAATCAACACATGGGGACGTTTGCAAGACAGAACCATCTGCATGAACAGTTTGACGACGTTTGCTGCAGCATGAATATCAGCTCGGAGACCATGGCTGCGGTTACCCTTGACGCTGTATCACAGACAGGAGCGCCTCCGATGGTGTACTCAACAACGAACCTGGATGCAGGAATGGCAAAACGTCACTTTTTCGGATGAATCCAGGTTCTGTTTACAGCATAATTATGGTCGCATCCGTGTTTGGCGAAATCGCGGTGATCGCACATTGGAAGCTTGTATTCGTCATCGCCATACTGGCGTATAACCCGGTGTTTTGGTATGGAGTGCTATTGGTTACACGTCTTGGTCACCTCTTGTTCGTATTGATGGCTCTTTGAGCAGTGGACGTTAGATTTCAGATGTGTTACGACCCGTGGATCTACCCTTCATTCGATCCTTGCGAAACCCTACATTTCAGCAGGATAATGCACGACCGCATGTTACAGATCCTGTACGGGTCTTTCTGGATACAGAAAATGTTCTGCTGCTGCCCCGGCCAGCACATTCTCCAGATCTCTCACCAACTGAAAACGTCTGGTCAATGGTGGCCGAGCAAATGGCTCGTCACAATACGCCAGGCACTACTCTTGATGAACTGTGGTATCGTGTTGAAGCTGCATGGGCAGCTGTACCTGTACACGCCATCCAAGCTCTGTTTGACTCAATGCCCAGGCGTATCAAGGCCGTTATTACGGCCAGAGGTGGTTGTTCTGTGTACTGATTTCTCAGGATCTATGCACCCAAATTGCGTGAAAATGTAATCACATGTCAGTTCTAGTATAATATGTTTGTCCAATGAATACCCGTTTATCATCTGCATTGTTTCTTGGTGTAGCAATTTTAATGGCCAGTAGTGTAGTTCCGGTACCCTTATGGGCAAGCATTGTCCTTGGTTGGTTTAAAGCTGACCTCGAAAATAAAGCGTGTTTTCAAACTGAATTTTTTCTCAAGGTTGGAGCTTGACTATCCATAGTGTGTTCAGATCCACGGTTCACAGAGCGTAGGGGTTTTGCTGAGTACCTACGTGTTAAGCCCGCGGGCCTGCCGCTTGTCGCTAAGTACCTCTTTCCTCCTCAGAGGCTTACTCGTTAATTACACGAGTGGCGTGGCGCTCCCACACACGGTGCATACCTCACAAAAGTCGCGGGCGCTTCTCCGGCGCACCTCTGTGGCGCTCGAACTGCACTGCAGCCATCAAGCTCTTACTGCGGAGACGTTTTGCTATCCCGCTCTGACAGGAAATTCATGTCTGTATTCCAGACAAAAAGCTTCAGAACAAGAAGAGCTGCGCTACTGTAACATATGTATTAGGCCTGCTCTAAAGTGAAGTGATTCTAATAAGAATCCCTCCATTGGTCCCACGTATGTCATGTGACTAGGGCCTCCCGTCAGGTGCACCATTCGCCGGGTCTTTCTGATTTAGCTCAAACTCGGCAACTTGCTCGTCGATGAGGATTAGGACAACACAACACCCAGTTCCTGCTCAATGGAGGACGTGATCAAGTGCACGAGGAAGAGCGAAGTGGACGCCCGTCTGTGGTTACTGAAGAACTGGTACACACAATTGAAGAGAAGATTTAGCACAAGTCCTAGCGACTTCCATCTCTTCTTGCACCTAAAATCTGTCCTTGGTGGTCAACACTTCAACGATGATGACGAGCTGGAAAAACATGTTACCACATGGTTGAATACACAGGCGTCAATCTTCTATGAAGAAGGCATACAAAATCTTGTGCCACGCTGTGATAAGTGCCTACAAAATTTCGTAAGCTACAAAGGAAAGTAGTTTAACAGTTGTAGATTTTTGTACAATAAATATTCTTTTCTGTATCTGTACACGTTTGTTTTATATAACCAAACGGAACTTACTTTGTGGACTTACCTGGTATTTAATTGCAACTTATACATGATAGAGACGTGTCATAAACTTATAGTGTCCTTCAAAATAGTCACCTGTATTGTCTATAACCCACTGCCAGCGATGTAAAAGAAGTACAAAGTGACAATTATTGAACTATATGAAATAAAATCGTCATAACTTCTGAACGGTTTGCATTAGGACGTTCAAACTGCACAGTTGGCAGCGGGCCATGAATTAGTGTGCGCAGTGTGGTTTGGTTTAGCGAGGAAGCCCACTTCCATTCGGATGGGTTCGTCATTAAGCAAAATTGACAGATTTGGGGAACTGACAATCCGCATTTCGCGATTGAGACGTCTCTTCGCCCTCAACGGGTGACTGTATGGTATGCAATGACCAGTCACGGAATAATCGGTGCGATATACCTTGATGGGATAGTGACTACCGAATGGTACGTGAAAGTTTTGGGAGATGATTTCATCCCCATTATCCAAAGTGACGCTGATTACATGGATACTCTGCAAATCACATTTAAGTGCCTGGCAAAGAGTTCATCGAACCACCTTCACAATTCTCTATTATTCCAATATCGTATTGCTCGTGGAAAGAACAAACACCGATATCTTTCCGTACGAGCTCTGATTTCCCTTATTTTTTCGTGGTGATCGTTCCTCCCTATGTAGGTCAGAGTCAACAAGATAATTTCGCTTTCGAAGGAGAAAGTTGGTGATTGGAATTTCGTGAGAAGATTCGGTCGCAACGAAAAATGCCTTTCTTTTAATGATGTGCAGCCCAAATCCTGTATCATTTCTGTGACACTCTCTCCCATATTTCGCGATAATACAAAACGTGCTGCCCTTCTTTGAACTTTTTCGATGTACTCCGTCAGTCCTACTGGTAAGGATCTCACACCGCGCAGCAGTATTCTAAAAGAGGAAGGACAAGAGTAGTGTAGGCAGTCTCCTTAGTAGATCTGTTATATTTTCCAGGTGTCCTGCCAATAAAACGCAGTCTTTGGTCAGCCTTCCCTACAACATTTTCTATGTGTTCCTTCCAATTTAAGTTGTTCGTAATTGTAATACCTAGGTATTTAGTTGAATTTACGGCTTTTAGATTAGACTGATTTATCGTGTAAGCGAAGTTTAACGAATTACTTTTAGCTCTCATGTGGCTGACCTCACAAATTTCGTTATTTAGGGTCAACTGCCAATATTCGCACCATTCAGATATCTTTTCTAAATCGTTTTGCAATTTGTTTTGGTCTTCTGATTCGCCAAGATGTGGTTCATGCAAGACGAAGCCCGACCCCATCGAAGCAGCAGAGTGTTTGTTGATGTTCTGCAGGAACACTTTGGAGACCGCATTCTGGCTCTGGAGTTCCTGGAGGCCACTGGTGTGGACCTCGAATGGCCGCCGTATTTTCTGGATCTGAATGCATGCGACTACATTTTGTGGGGCTATATTAAAGACAAGGTGTCCACCAATAGCCCCAAAACCGTTGCCGCGCTGAAAAAGACCTTCAGAAGGTCACTGACAGCACTGATGTTCCGACATTACAGTGGGTCATGCAGAATTTCGCTATTCGTCTGCCCCACATCATCGTCAGGGATGGCAGGCACATCTGACATGTTATAACCTAAATACAAATATTTCTAGTGACGTTTACATGTTGAATGAAGCGTGTGCACGTTTTTTTCATGTAGTTCAATAATTGTCACTGTGTAGATACCCTTAGGAGCGACAGTTGTGTCGATAGTTTGATTGGATAGGTTGCATGGGGGCTTAATTAAAAAGAAAAGACTAATATTAATGAATAAATGCAATAATTTTACTAGCTGTGTGACGGGATACGAAGTCTCGTAACCGGTTGGCCCTGACTATTATTAGCAGGCAATATGACTGCATAAAATAAAAATAAAGAATGACAAGGAATTTCCATTAACACAATTGATTAATTAAGTCCCATGCAACTATAAAAGCTACGAAACAACAAAGTACCAGTCTAACTGTTCTGTGTGTGGTTGTGTGACTCAACGTAGATGTATCTGGTTCGGTTCTTTCACAATACGACAAAATATTTTAAACACCATTTACAATGAACTAATTGAAAAACCAGAAATACTATAATTGCACATAGAAATGGTTCAAATGGCTCTGCGCGCTATGCGACTTAACTTCTGAGGTCAACAGTCGCCTAGAACTTAGAACTAATTAAACCTAACTAACCTACGGACATCACACATATCTATGCCCGAGGCAGGATTCGAACCTGCGACCGTAGTGGTCGCTCGGCTCCAGACTGTAGCGCCTAGAACCGCACGGCCACTACCGCCGGCTATTGCACATAGAACCCAGAATTACAAGTCTAATAAATGGAGACAGATGCTTTGTTGACTGTACCTGTGAGCAAGAGGGATTGTTATTAAAGAAAACTGTAACACCTTTTTACCTCCTTATATACTGACGAAAATATTCCATTACACGAGCATCATAAATCAAAAGCCCATCTCGTTTCTCAAATATATTGTGACAAATGCATCTTCTTCCATCTATACATTTCACCAACCGAACGTTACAACATTTCAGTTAACACTCAGATCATCTACTCTCTCGCCCAACAGAACAACGACTGCTCTCGACATCCTCTGAAATAATACTGCGCCAGTGGAGGCGGCGGAATAATAATCTTTGGCGCAATCTCTGGGGCTGTGAGTCAGTGTAGCCACCTTTCAATGTCTGCTGCCTGACAAATCCCTGAAACATTTCTGAAGCGAATGCTATGAGGTGCTGAGTCAAGCTTAAGTCACAGTGGCTTAAGACTGGGGAATTTGATGGCTGGCACAGCACTTTCCAGCCCAATCGACCGAACAAATCAGCCACAACTTACCCCATAAGCGCCAGAATATTGTCCTGCAAAATATGGGCCGTTAGTGCAGAAAGTGTCGCCATTTCTTCCTCTAAGCTGTTCATTTTTGGAACACAGTTTGCGACCAGCGTAGAGAAAGAAGCCGCAACACTTTCTGCTGGAGCTGCCCATTATTTCGCAGGACAATACACGTGCGCATATGGCGAAGTTGTGACTGATTTGTTCGAGCGACGGGGCTGTGAAGTGCTGTACCACATTCTCCGGACTTAACCCCTTGTGACTTGAACCTGATTCGTCGTTTGAAACAAGTACTTCACGGCATTCGCTTCAGAATTGCTACAGAGAATCGTCGGGCCACAGACCGCTCCACTCGAACTACCAACACAACTGGCACTGCTTAGGGTAAGCTACGACATTCACACCGCTGCAACTGGTTATCCACAACGCTGGGGACTTCTCGGAAGGACAGTAAAACTTTGAAACTTGCATCTATATTGTATAAGTTGTAAATAAATTGTGCCACTATTAAAGTTCCAGTTATAATTCATTGTATAGATACTTGTATGTGCGACATCTCCTCCTATGGCTCTTGACAGAAACTTGATATACATATTACTTGTTATCTGGACATAAACAATGTTGGAATAAGAAGCAAAAATGGTTCATATGGCTCTGAGCACTTTGGCACTTAGCGTCTGAGGTCATCAGTCCCCTAGAACGTAGAACTACTTAAACCTAATTAACCTAAGGACATCACACACACACATGTCCGAGGCAGGATTCGAACCTGCGACCGTAGCAGTAGCGCGGATCCGAACTGAAGCGTCTAAAACCGCTCGGCCACAGCGACCGGCGAATAAGAAGCATCTACCTCCTTTAGTGGTGGAGGTGGGATGAAAAGGGCCTTCTGGAGCCATTTCAACCAATTTCCTATATTTTCATCTTTATCTAAAAGGAAATGTCCTGACTGACTTAACATCGCCCAGCCCAAACCGCTAAGGACACATATTTAAAATTTGGAGATGGTGAGGATCTTATACCGTAGGCGTCTTTTACGAACGGATTTTTCGACATTACTACCCTAAGGGGGTGAAATATTGTTAGAAATTTCTTTTTTTCAAAACAAATCTCTATTAACGCAATTTTGAAGGTAGACCTACGAAAATTGGTATTTGGTTTCTCGGTCAGAAATAAAAAAATATATATATGTGAAGGTAGTATCTTTTCCCGAAAGAACAGATACCGTTGATGACCGAGCAGCTTCTCTAGAATGAAATCATAATTAAATCGACATCCTAGCTACAAACAGGCGTTGATATACGTCATTGGAGACACACTGAAAATGTGTGTACACATTGCCAGAACGATCGCAGCGTTGTCAGTCTCACAATTTTTCTAAAAAGCATGTGCAGATTCGATGATGTAACTATAATACCTACACGGGGCTCACAGTAACAGTACACAGTTTGGTAGAAGTTTCAGCAAAATAGAAAAACCGTTACAGTCAATTACCGATGTTAATATTTGGTTGCGATATGTAACTTGATGAGTAGAAGAATGTTCAAATCAATCTTCAAAAACTGAAAACAAAGACTGTGAATGTGTACTACCGTAAACGTTTTTCTCACTAGTCACATTTTGCCTTATAAGGTCATCATAACATGAAAAATTAGTACTGTAGATCTTTTACGACTCCTGGTTTTCATTCACAAAAAAGTAACGACTGCCTTACAGTTGTGATTCATCTATGGTAGAAAAATCAACAATGTAAAGAATTCCTGTTCTATTCTGCTGTATCGCGAGAACGTTTTCAATTGTACAAACAGCAACAGCATTAACATGTACCTTATTTAAATGAAGGCAACTCTTAAATATAGTCAGTACCATTACCCGTTCACGTATTGTGAGAAATACTCTACATGTAATGTACGCATAATATTTTTCTGAAGTGGTACTCCGAAATTTAAAGAAAAGTGAATATCAACTATTATAAACAGAAAAATGCGCCGTAATACACATTTCTGTTGTTATAAAATCAATCAATGATAAAGAAGTTCTTATTTATCAAGCTCCATTTACTGCCTTCTGCTCAGATGAGAAACGGCACATTCTCTGCAAGACACTAGAAATTAGTTGTTTGACTCATGAAACACGTGGGACTCTTACAGCGTTAAAACATGTTTTTTTCTTAGCTATTCAACGATAGACACAACTGTGAGGGGATTACCTCAAAGGAGGTGCCTTATTGCAATATACGCTATTTTAAATTTATGGTTCTTTCATCTTTGCTAATGTTCTTATCCGCTCTACAAATGAAGTTAGCCGGATAGATATTTAAACTCTGCCGAAAGGCACATTTGAAGCAGCAGCTACGGCAGACGCGGTAAAAACTGCTGTGTGGCGCAAGCCAAAAGGCCAGATGGGAAAATGTTATTACGAGGCCCCGAGAGTCACAGATGAAACATGTGTCGCAAGCGTAAGAGCAGTTCACAGGGGAATAGTACACGACGGATTAAAAAAGGAATACAAGGCCAAAACTGTGTAATAAAAAGAAATTCACAATTTTCAGTAAGACAGACCCTCAGTCTCTATTTTTCGCTTATTTTCTCCTCCGCGTCGTCGAATTCATGTTTCCGTGAGAGCACCGATTTGCAGAAGCACTACTTTATCTTTTCTGTGCTGTACGATTGGTTTTTCGTGACCTCTTGTGAAATCGTCAGTTTAAAGTTAACTTGTAGAATTTGGCATCAAATGACTATTTTAACCTGTATCGAGTAACCTGCAGGAGTAGGTTTAATAATGAATAGAAAAATAGGAATGCGGGTAAGCTACTACAAACAGCATAGTGAACGCATTATTGTGGCCAAGATAGATACGAAGCCCACACCTACTACAGTAGTACAAGTTTATATGCCAACTAGCTCTGCAGATGATGAAGAAATTGAAGAAATGTACGATGAAATAAAAGAAATTATTCAGATAGTGAAGGGAGACGAAAATTTAATAGTAATGGGTGACTGGAATTCGAGTGTAGGAAAAGGGAGAGAAGGAAACATAGTAGGTGAATATGGATTGGGGCTAAGAAATGAAAGAGGAAGCCGCCTAGTAGAATTTTGCACAGAGCACAACTTAATCATAGCTAACACTTGGTTTAAGAATCATGAAAGAAGGTTGTATACGTGGAAGAACCCTGGAGATACTAAAAGGTATCAGATAGATTATGTAATGGTAAGACAGAGATTTAGGAACCAGGTTTTAAGTTGTAAGACATTTCCAGGGGCTGATGTGGACTCTGACCACAATCTATTGGTTATGACCTGTAGATTAAAACTGAAGAAACTGCAAAAATGTGGGAAATTAAGGAGATGGGACCTGGATAAACTGAAAGAACCAGAGGTTGTACAGAGTTTCAGAGAGAGCATAAGGGAACAATTGACAGGAATAGGGGAAAGAAATACAGTAGAAGAAGAATGGGTAGCTCTGAGGGATGTAGTAGTGAAGGCAGCAGAGGATAAAGTAGGTACAAAGACGAGGGCTGCTAGAAATCCTTGGGTAACAGAAGAAATATTGAATTTAATTGATGAAAGGAGAAAATATAAAAATGCAGTAAATGAAGCAGGCAAAAAGGAATACAAACGTCTCAAAACTGAGATCGACAGGAAGTGCAAAATGGCTAAACAGGGATGGCTAGAGGACAAATGTAAGGATGTAGAAGCTTATCTCACTAGGGGTAAGATAGATACTGCCTACAGGAAAATTAAAGAGACCTTTGGAGAGAAGAGAACCACGTGTATGAATATCAAGAGCTCAGATGGCAGCCCAGTTCTAAGCAAAGAAGGGAAGGCAGAAAGGTGGAAGGAGTATATAGAAGGTTTATACAAGGGCGATGTACTTGAGGACAACATTATGGAAATAGAAGAGGATGTAGATGAAGACGAAATGGGAGATACGATACTGCGTGAAGAGTTTGACAGAGCACTGAAAGACCTGAGTCGAAACAAGGCCCCCGGAGTAGACAACATTCCGTTAGAACTACTGACGGGACAACCAGTCCTGACAAAACTCTACCAGCTGGTGAGCAAGATGTATGAGACAGGCGAAATACCCTCAGACTTCAAGAAGAATATAATAATTCCAATCCCAAAGAAAGCAGGTGCTGACAGATGTGAAAATTACCGAACTATCAGTTTAATAAGCCACGGCTGCAAAATACTAACGCGAATTCTTTACAGACGAATGGAAAAACTGGTAAATGCAGACCTCGGGGAAGATCAGTTTGGATTCCGTCGAAATGTTGGAACACGTGAGGCAATACTGACCTTACGACTTATCTTAGAAGAAAGATTAACAAAAGGCAAACCTACGTTTCTAGCATTTGTAGACTTAGAGAAAGCTTTTGACAATGTTGACTGGAATAATCTTTTTCAAATTCTAAAGGTGGCAGGGGTAAAATACAGGGAGCGAAAGGCTATTTATAATTTGTACAGAAACCAGATGGCAGTAATAAGAGTCGAGGGGCATGAAAGGGAAGCAGTGGTTGGGGAAGGAGTGAGACAGGGTTGTAGCCTCTCCCCGATGTTATTCAATCTGTATATTGAGCAAGCAGTAAAGGAAACAAAAGAAAAATTTGGAGTAGGTATTAAAATTCATGGAGACGAAGTAAAAACTTTGAGGTTCGCCGATGACATTGTAATTCTGTCAGAGACGGCAAAGGACTTGGAAGAGCAGTTGAACGGAATGGACAGTGTCTTGAAAGGAGGATATAAGATGAACATCAACAAAAGCAAAACGAGGATAATGGAATGTAGTCAAATTAAATCGGGTGATGCTGAGGGAATTAGATTAGGAAATGAGACACTTAAAGTAGTAAAGGAGTTTTGCTATTTAGGAAGTAAAATAACTGATGATGGTCGAAGTAGAGAGGATATAAAATGTAGACTGGCAATGGCAAGGAAAGCGTTTCTGAAGAAGAGAAATTTGTTAACATCGAATATAGATTTATGTATCAGGAAGTCGTTTCTGAAAGTATTTGTTTGGAGTGTAGCCATGTATGGAAGTGAAACATGGACGATAACTAGTTTGGACAAGAAGAGAATAGAAGCTTTCGAAATGTGGTGCTACAGAAGAATACTGAAGATAAGGTGGATAGATCACATAACTAATGAGGAGGTATTGAATAGGATTGGGGAGAAGAGAAGTTTGTGGCACAACTTGACTAGAAGAAGGGATCGGTTGGTAGGACATGTTTTGAGGCATCAAGGGATCACAAATTTAGCATTGGAGGGCAGCGTGGAGGGTAAAAATCGTAGAGGGAGACCGAGAGATGAGTACACTAAGCAGATTCAGAAGGATGTAGGTTGCAGTAGGTACTGGGAGATGAAGCAGCTTGCACAGGATAGAGTAGCATGGAGAGCTGCATCAAACCAGTCTCAGGACTGAAGACAACAACAACAACAAACGAGTAACCAAACTCGAAAATATGTAGCCTGTTATACTCGATCTCTGTATGGAAATGTTGATATTGGAGATAACTAAAACAGAAATGATGTGTCTCTTTGTAGCTGTATAAAATTAATGATGACATTCGAAACTGAAATCCCTCCGAAAATCCTCATTTATTACTGGTAATAGTGACGAAAGAAAGATGTAAGGCCCACTGAGGACAATCCTGTATGTATTAAATACCTGTTATATGTGTTGAAGAAGTAACTGGAACCCACCATCAGCTACTGTATTTATATGACCGTTTGTTCGAGTTGTGTTTCCACACAGGTAAGAAAGTCATCTTGCTTTTTTTAACTTAAGTCACCATTGCCTTTAGCAGTCAAGGTTTGGCTTTGTTCTGGCTTTAAAGAGAGAAAACGCAGCAAACCACAGTCTCATTTGGTCAGGGCTTGGGAGAGTAATGGGCCTACAAATGTTAGATATATTAATTAAGACATGGCCTCTGTTTCTTGACTAGAACGAATTTGTTGATAAAATAAGTTAAAATTTCTTAATACAGATCTAAAAATGGCTCTGAGCACTATGGGACATAACACCTGAGGTCACCAGTCTCCTAGAACTCAGAACTACTTAAACCTATCTAACCTAAGGAAATCACACACATCCGTGCCCGAGGCAGGATTCGAACCTGCGACCGTAGCGACCGCTCGGCTCCAGACTGTAGCGCCTAGAACCGCTCGGCCACCGCTCCAGCCAATACAGATCTATTCATGTTATTGTTTTGGAGAATTTCTCCCTGAAATCTTTCTTCCCGAATGTGTTCTGGCTCCTCAGCACATCGTCTCAAGGCCATAGGAACTCATCCGTAGACGAGGTCCGTTCTTTCGTACAAATAAAAAATAAATTCTGGGAACAAAGGAAACTGACTTGGAGCAACATGCAGGTACCGTCTCGGCGGATCGTTTATTTGTGATTGGAGCAGCAGAACTCACCAACGTTCCCGAGTTCACTATGTAGTAACCGCACTGAATATCTCCTGGAGATTTGTTAAATAATAACCCAGTTTGGTGCTCCCACGCTGATTCAAATCATGTTTAAAATCATCTCAGCGTACTATAGCTACCATAATACAACCATTACCACGTTGGAACACGTGAGGTAATACTGACCCTACGACTTATCTTAGAAGAAAGATTGAGGAAAGGCAAACCTACGTTTCTAGCATTTGTAGAGTTGGAGAATGCTATAGACGATGTTGACTGGAACCGCCACCCCCGAATAGCTCAATAGTGGGACGCAATAAGGTGCTTAAAACATTAGTGTAAGCCTGTACTGTGACAGTGCCAAGCAAAACAACATGGGGTGCAAGCCCCCCCTATGAAAACCACGACCACGCCATAACAACACCGCCTACGAATTTTTCTGTTGGCGCTACACACGCTGGCAGATGACGTTCAGCGGGCATTTGCTATACCCACAAACTGCCATCGGATTGCCACATTGTATAAGGTGATGCGTCACTCTACACAACGTTTTTCCAATGTTCAATCGTCCAATGTTTACGCTCCTTACACCAAGCGATGGTTCATATGGCTCTGAGCACTATGCGACTTAACTTCTGTGGTCACCAGTCGCCTAGAACTTAGACCTAATTAAACCTATCTAACCTAAGGACATCACACACGTCCATGCCCGAGGCAGGATTCGAACCTGCGACCGTAGCGGCCGCTCGGCTCCAGACTGTAGCGCCTAGAACCGCACGGCCACTCCGGCCGGCCAAGCGAGGTGTAGTTTGGCATTTACCGGCGTGATGTGTGGCTTATAAGCAGCCGCTTCACTATGAAATCCAAGTTTTCTCACCTCCCACCTAACTGTCATGGTGCTTGCAGTGGTTCCTGATGCAGTTTGGAATTCCTGTGTGATAGTCTGTATAGATGTCTACCTATTACACATTACGACTCTCAACTGTCGGCGCTCTCTGTCAGTCAACAGACGTGGTCGACCTGTACATTTTGTGCTGTACGTGTCGCTCCACGTTTCCACTTCACTATCACATCGGAAACAGTAGACCCACAGTTGTTTAGGAATGTGGGAATCTCGAGTACAGACGTATGAAACAAGTGTCACCGAATCACGTGACCACGTTCGAAGTCCGTGAGTTCCGCGGAGCGCACCACTCTGCTCTCTCACGATGTCTGATGACTACTGAGGTCGCTGAGATGGAGTACCTGGCAGTAGGTGGTAGCACAATGCACCTAATATGTTTTGGTGGGTGCCCGGATACTTTTGATCACGTAGTGTATGTGCAGACTGAAACGACGAATGAAAGTTTTTACTAATGCCGGGACTTGTACTCAGGCTCATGTACACTAGGCGGATGCGCTGACAACTACGTCATCCTAGCACAATGGCTTCGCATAGCTCCCCGGACTACCCTAACACGCCTCTCTCCTGAATCTAAATTCCCATTCACGTGTCAGGCAGCTTGGTATTCTCCCTAAACTCGAACAACAGTGGAGAGGCTCTCCAACTGTATTCCAGTAGCACCTCAGAATAAAAGCAAGTCTTCTCGTCCAGTCTGTATACCAATTAGGTTCCTTTCCGTGTGTGCTGATGCATTAGCTCTATACTTAACAATCATATACAACCGTTCGTTCTACGAAAGATCCGTACCCAAAGACTGGAAAGTTTAACAGATTAACAGGTCACACCAGTATTCAAGAAAGGTAGTAGGAGTGATCCACTAAATTACAGGCCCATATCGTTAACGTCGACATGCAGCAGGATTTTAGAACGTATATAGTATTCGAACATTAAGAATTACCTCGAAGGAAACGGTTTATTGACACACAGACAACATGGGTTTAGAAACCATCGTTCCTGTGAAACGCAATTGGCTCTTTAGTCACAACAAGTGCTGACTGTTATTGACAAGGCATTTCAGATCGATTCCGTATTCCTGGATTTCCGGAAGGCTTTTGACACTGTAACACAGAAGTGGCTCGTAGTGAAATTGCATGCTTATGGAATATCGTCTTAGTTATGTGACTGGATTTGCGATTTCCTGTTAGAGAACTCACAGTTCGTAGTAATTGACGGAAAGTCATCGAGTAAAGCAGAAGTTATTTCAGGTGTTCCCCAAGGTAGTGTTATAAACCCTTTGCTGTTCCTTATCTATATAAACGATTTAGGAGACAATCTGTGCAGCCGTCTTCGGTTGTTTGCGGAAGACGCTGTCGTTTATTGGCTAATAAAGTCATCAGAAGATCAAAACAAACTGCAAAACGATTAGGAAAAGATATCTGAATGGTACGAAAAGTGGCAGTTCACCCTAAATAACGAAAAGTGTGAGGTCATCCACATGAGTGCTAAAAGGAACTCGTTAAACTTCGGTTACACGATAAATCAGTCTAATCTAAAAGCCGTAAATTCAACTAAATACCTAGGTATTACTATTACGAATAACTTAAATTGCAAGGAACACATAGAAAACGCTAAGCAAAGAATGCGTTTAAATTGGCAGGACACTTAGAAAATGTAGCAGGTCTACTTAGCAGACTACCTACATCACGCTTGTCCGTCCTGTTTTAGAATACTGCTACTCGGTATGGGATCCTTACCCGGTAGGACTGAAGGAGAACATCGAGAAAGTTCAAAGAGGGGCAGCATGTTTTGTATTACCGCAAAATATTGGAGATAGTGTCACAGAAATGATACAGGATTTGGGCTGGAAATCATTAAAAGAAAGGCGTTTTTCGTTGCGACTGATTCTTTTCACGAAATTCCAATCACCACCTTACCCCTCCGAATGCGAAAATATTTTGTTGACGCCGACCTACATAGGGAGAAACGATCACCACGATAAAATAAGGAAAATCAGAGCTCGTACGGAAAGATGTAGGTGTTCATTCTTTCAGCGCGCCATACGAGATTGGTATAATAGAGAATTGTGAAGGATGTTCGATGAACCCTGTGCCAAGCACTTAAATGCGATTTGCAGCGTATCCATGTAGATGTAGAATCGAACGAAATGAGGATCCTCTCTAAAATCCAGGCTTAGATGCTTTAATCTAATGAAACTATTTGGTTGCAGAGATCTTTTCAGGTCTCAAACATCTACGATGTATATACAAAGATTGAGGAAACGAATGAAAATGTGCCAGGGTGTCGCAGTGGATATCACATTTGCCTGATGAGGAGGAGACTTGCGCTGGAATCCCAGGCTTGGTAAAAATTTTCATTCGGTCTTTCAGTGTGCGTATATACACCATAGACGTTTGAGACTTGAAAAAATCTTTGGAACCATATAGATTTATTGATTTTTTTAAAAATTTTGTAAGTGTTCAGGCTTTCGTGGCCGTTGTCACTAAAGTTAAAATCTTCTGGGTTATTACGCCGCGTCAAGTTTCTTCTAAAATGTTCGACGTTTCGACATCTCTGCTGGGACCTTCCTCAGGATCTTCAGGATATTTTGGTGTGCACTAAATGTGTTCTGCTAGAACACTCATGTTCTAGCGCTAGTGGACACCAAAAGATCCTGAGAAAGATCCCAGCAGAGGGGTCGAAACGTCGAACATTTTAGATGAAACATGACGCGGCCTAATAACACAGAAGATTTTAACTTCATTTTTTTTTAAATTATCATTTGTATGCTAGGCCGTGGAAGATTAATCCCTCGTCCAGACGTCGCCATTGGATTTCGCAGTTTTGTGCTGAATTTAGTCTGCTGGCGTGTGCTGCATTCGAGCGGAATAATTCCTGCACGGGTCTCCGATTCCGTGCTCTCTCTCAGCTTCCAACAAAAAAGAAAGAGCAGTAAGCCAAGGAAGCAGCCTTGGGAAGGCCGCCGGCTGCGGCTGCAGCAGCGGTGAGTCAACAGCCCGGAAGGACAGCCGCACGCCGCTTATTTTAGATGGGAAGCTGGAGGGCGGTGCCAAGCGCCACGCCTCCTCGTAACCAGCCACCAGCCACCAGCCACAATGTGTTGTAACGAGGCCGCTGTCCTGTGTGTTGCAGCGGACGGCGTCACGTACTCGTTCGGTGTGCTCTACGTAGAGTTCCTGGACGCCTTCAAGGAGGGCAAGGGCGCCACGGCGCTCATCGCTTCCATCCTCGTCGGCGTTACCTTCTGTTCCGGTGAGTAGCCATCCCACTCTCATATTCAATTTTCATATGATGCTATCTCTAGCGATCATTGATTGATATACACTCCTAGAAATTGAAATAAGAATACCGTGAATTCATTGTCCCAGGAAGGGAAAACTTTATTGACACCTTCCTGGGGTCAGATACATCACATGATCACACTGACAGAACCACAGGCACATAGACACAGGCAACAGAGCATGCACAATGTCGGCACTAGTACAGTGTATATCCACCTTTCGCAGCAATGCAGGCTGCTATTCTCCCATGGAGACGATCGTAGAGATGCTGGATATAGTCCTGTGGAACGGCTTGCCATGCCATTTCCACCTGGCGCCTCAGTTGGACCAGCGTTCGTGCTGGACATGCAGACCGCGCGAGACGACGCTTCATCCAGTCCCAAACATGCTCAATGGGGGACAGATCCGGAGATCTTGCTGGCCAGGGTAGTTGACCGACTTACACCTTCTAGAGCACGTTGGGTGGCACGGGATACATGCGGACGTGCATTGTCCTGTTGGAACAGCAAGTTCCCTTGCCGGTCTAGGAATGGTAGAACGATGGGTTCGATGACGGTTTGGATGTACCGTGCACTATTCAGTGTCCCCTCGACGATCACCAGAGGTGTACGGCCAGTGTAGGAGATCGCTCCCCACACCATGATGCCGGGTGTTGGCCCTGTGTGCCTCGGTCGAGTGCAGTCCTGATTGTGGCGCTCACCTGCACGGCGCCAAACACGCATACGACCATCATTGGCACCAAGGCAGAAGCGACTCTCATCGCTGAAGACGACACGTCTCCATTCGTCCCTCCATTCACGCCTGTCGCGACACCACTGGAGGCGGGTTGCACGATGTTGGGGCGTGAGCGGAAGACGGCCTAACGGTGTGCGGGACCGTAGCCCAGCTTCATGGAGACGGTTGCGAATGGTCCTCGCCGATACCCCAGGAGCAACAGTGTCCCTAATTTGCTGGGAAGTGGCGGTGCGGTCCCCTACGGCACTGCGTAGGATCCTACGGTCTTTCCGTGCATCCGTGCGTCGCTGCGGTCCGGTCCCAGGTCGACGGGCACGTGCACCTTCCGCCGACCACTGGCGACAACATCGATGTACTGTGGAGACCTCACGCCCCACGTGTTGAGCAATTCGGCGGTACGTCCACCCGGCCTCCCGCATGCCCACTATACGCCCTCGCTCAAAGTCCGTCAACTGCACATACGGTTCACGTCCACGCTGTCGCGGCATGCTACCAGTGTTAAAGACTGCGATGGAGCTCCATATGCCACGGCAAACTGGCTGACACTGACGGCGGCGGTGCACAAATGCTGCGCAGCTAGCGCCATTCGATGGCCAACACCGCGGTTCCTGGTGTGTCCGCTGTGCCGTGCGTGTGATCATTTCTTGTACAGCCCTCTCGCAGTGTCCGGAGCAAGTATGGCGGGTCTGACACACCGGTGTCAATGTGTTCTTTTTTCCATTTCCAGGAGTGTAGGTCCCCCAGCCATGGGATAGTGGTATGCACATGTACAGGGTGGTCCAGTGATCGTGACTAGGCCAAATAGCTCACGAAATAAGCGTCATACGAAAAAACTACAAAGAACGAAACTTGTCTAGCTTGAAGGGGAAACCAGATGTCGCTATGGTTGGCCCGCTAGATGGCGCTGCCATAGGTCAAACGGATATCAACTGCGTTTTTTTTTTTAAAATAGGAACTCCCATTTTTTATTACATATTCGTGTAGTACGTAAAGAAATATGAATGTTTTAGTTGGACCACTTTTTTCGCTTTGTGATAGATGGCGCTGAATTAGTCACAAACGTATAAATACGTCGTATCGCGTAACATTCCGCCAGTGTGGACGGTATTTGTTTCGTGATACATTACCCGTGTTAAAATGAACCGTTTACCAATGGCGTCCGGACTGTTCGCCGGATAGTTACGTTATTTAAGGAAATTATGCCCAGGTAGGTGTTTTGGCTGCTGTCGCGGCTAATCCCCACATCAGTAGCAGACAAATTGCGCGAGAATCGAGAATCTCAAAAAAATGTCGGTGTTGAGAATGCTACATCAACATCGATTGCACCCGTACCATATTTCTATGCACCAGGAATTGCATGGCGATGATTTTGAACGTCGTGTACAGTTGTGCCACTGGACACAAGAGAAATTACGGGACGATGACAGATTTTTTCACGCGTTCTATTTACCAACAGCGTCAGTCACCAACAGCGGTAACGTAAACCGGCATGATATGCATTACTGGGTAACGGAAAATCCACGATGGCTGCGACAAGTGTAACATCAGCGATCTTGCCGGGTTAGCGTATGGTGCGGCATTATGGAAGGAAGGATAATTGGCCCCCATTTTATCGATGGCAATCTAAATGGTGCAATTTATTCTGATTTCCTACGTAATGCTCTACCGATGTTACTACAAGATGTTTCACTGCATGACAGAATGGCGATGTACTTCCTACATGATGAATGTCCGGCACCTAACTCGCGTGCTGTTGAAGCGGGATTGAATAGCATATTTCATGACAGGTGGATTGGTCATAGAAGCCCGCACCTTCACCGGATCCGATGTCGCCGGATTTGTTTGTATGGGGAAAGTAAAAGGATATTTGCTATCGTGATCCACCGACAAGGCCTGACAACAGGCGTGAGGGCATTATCAATGGATGTGCGAACATTAAGGAAGGCGAGCTACTCGCTGTTGAGAGGAATGTCGTTACACGTATTGCCTAATGCATTAAGGTTGACGGACATCATTTTGAGCACTTATTGCATTAATGTGGTAGTTACAGGTAACCACGCTGTAACACCATGCGTTCTCAGAAATGATAAGTTCACAAAGGTACATCTATCACAGTGGAACAACCGAAATAAAAGGTTCAAACGTACCTATGTTCTGTATTTTAATTTAAAAAACCTACCTGTTACGAACTGTTCGTCTAAAATTGTGTGCCACAGCGCCATCTATTACACAGCGAAAAAAGTGGTCCAACTAAAACATTCATATTTGTTTACGTACTACACGAATATGTAATAAAAAATGGGGGTTCCTATTTAAAAAAACGCAGTTGATATCCGTTTGACCTATGGCAGCGCCATCTAGCGGACCAACCATAGCGCCATCTGGTTTCCCCCTGCAAGCTAGACGAGTTTCCTTCTTTGTAGTTTTTTCGTTTGATGCTTATTTCGTGAGATATTTGGTTCGATAACTATCAATGAACCACCCTGTACAGACGGGTGGTAGTATCGCTTACATGGGGTATAAAAGTGCTGTGTACTGGCTGAGCTGTCATTTGTGGCCAGGTGATCCGTGTGAAAAGTTTCCGACATGATTATGGCCGCACGGCGGAAATCAACAGACATTGAACGCGGATTGTTACTTGGGGTTAGACACGTGGGACATTCCATTTCGGAAATGATTATGGAATTCAACATTCCGTGTCCACCGACTCAAGAGTACGCCGAAAAATGGTTCAAATAGCTCTAAGCACTATGGGGCTTAACATATGAGGTCATCAGTCCGCTAGACTTAGAACTACTTAAACCTAACTAACCTAAGGACATCACACACAGCCGGCCGGAGTGGCCGAGCGGTTCTAGGCGCTACAGTCGGGAACTGCGCGGCCGCTGCGGTCACTGGTTCGAATCCTGCCTCGGGCATGGATGTGTGTGATGTCCTTAGGTCAGTTAGGTTTGAGTAGTTCTAAGTGCTAGGGGACTAATGACCAAAGCAGTTAAGTCCCATAGTGCTTAGAGCCATTTGAACATCACATACATCAATGCTCGAGGCCGAGAATACTAAATTTCAGGCATTACCTCTCACCACGGACAACACTGGCCCATGGTCTTCACTTAAAGACCGAGGGCAGCGGCATTTGCGTAGAGCTGCCAGTGCTAATAGAAAAGCAACACTGCGTGAAATTACCGGAAGTCAACGCGGAACCTAGGACGAACGTATCCGTTAGGCCAGTGCCGCTAAATCTGACGTTAATGGGCTAGAGCAGCATATGACCGACGCGAATGCGTTTGCTAATGGTATGGCATATTGCCTGTTTCGTCCCTTCTCGGCTCGTGACCGTACCCTTGGACCCTAGACCACTGCAAAACCTTGGCCTGCTCATATAGGTCTCGATTTTAGTTGGTAAGAGCTGATAGTAGGGTCAGTCTGTGGCATACACCATACGAATGCTATACACCCAAATTGTCATAAAGATACTGTGGTAAGATGATGGTGGCTCCATAATGTCGTGAGCTTTGTTTACACGAAATGGACTGAGTCCCCAGGTCAAACTGAACCGATCATTGGCTGGAAATGATTGTGCTGGGCTACTTGGAGACCATCTACAGCCGTTCATGAACTTCGTGTTACCAAACAACGATGTAATTTTTACCTCTGACAATGAGCCATGTCACAGGGCCACAATTGTTCGTAATTGGTTTGAAGAACATTCTGGACAAACATTCGGCTTTCCAGATCGGCCGACAGGAACCCCATCGAACATTTATGGGACGTATATCGAGAGACCATTCCGTGCCCAAAATCCTGTACCAGCAACAATTTCACATTTGTGGACGGCTGCAGAGGCAGCATGGCTCAATGTTTCTGCAGGGGACTTCCAACAACGCGTAGAGTCCATGCCACGTCGAGTCGCTGCATTACGGTAGGCAAAGCAGGTCCGATACGATATTAGGAGGTATCCCATGACTTTTGTCATCCCAGTGTAAGTAGCCTGTAAAAGAAATAAAAATTACAGTAAATACACTTCTGGCCATTAAAATTGCTACACCCAGACGAAATGCAGATGATAAACGGGTATTCATTGGACAAATATATTATACTGGAACTGACATGTGATTACATTTTCACGCAATTTGGGTGCATAGATCCTGAGAAATCAGTACCCAGAACCACCTCTGGCCGTAATAACGACCTTGATACGCCTAGGCATTGAGTCAAACAGAGCTTGGATGGCGTGTACAGGTACAGCTACCCATGTAGCTTCAACACGATACCACAGTTCATCAAGATTAGTGACTTGCGTACTGCGAGGAGAAAGTTGCTCGGCCACCATTGACCAGACGTTTTCACATCTGGAGAATGTGCTGCCCAGGGCAGCAGTCGAACATTTCTGTATCCAGAAAGGCCCGTACAGGACCTCCAGCAGGATAATGCACGACCGCATGTTGAAGGGAGCGAATGAAGGGTAGAGCAACGGGTCGTAACACATCTGAAATGTAACGTCCACTGTTCAAAGTACCATCAATGCGAACAACAGGTGACCGAGACATGTAACCAATAGCACCCCATACCATCACGCCGGGTGATAACGAATACACGCTTCCAATGTGCGATCTCCACGATGTCGCCAAACACGGATGCGACCATAATGATGCTGCAAACAGAACCTGGATTCATCCGAAAAATTGACGTTCTGCCATTCGTGCACCCAGGTTCATCGTTGAGTACACCGTCGCAGGCGCTCCTGTCTTTGATGCAGGGTCAAGGGTAATCGCAGCCATGGTCTGATAGTCCATGCTGCTGAAAAAGTCGTCGAACTGTTCGTGCAGATGATTGTTGTCTTGCAAACGTTCCCATCTGTTGACTCAGGGATCGAGACGTGGCTGCACGATCCGTTACAGCCACGCGGATAAGAAGCCTGTCATCTCGACTGCACGTGATACGACGCCGTTGGGATGGAGCACGGCGTTCGTATTACCCTCCTGAAACCACCGATTACATATTCTGCTAACAGTGATTGGATCTCGACAAACGTGAACAGCAATGTCGCGATACGATAAACCGCAATCGCGATAGGCTACAATCCGACCTTGATCAAAGTTGGAAACGTGATGGTACGCATTTCTCCTTCTTACACGAAGCATCACAACACGTTTCACCAGGCAACTCCGGTCAAGTGCTGTTTGTGTATGAGGAATCGGTTGGAAATCTCTTCATGCCAGCACGTTGTAAGTGTCGCCACCGGCGCCAACCTCGTGTGAATGCTCTGAAAAGCTAATCATTTGCATATCACAGAATCTTCTTCCTGTCGGTTAAATTTCGCGTCTGTAGCATGTCATCTTCGTGGTGTGGCAATTTTAATGGCCAGTAGTGTACAAGTGATTCAAGTACGGAAAAAATTCAAAAAATAAGAGTACGTCAAGAATGCAAAATATCACCCATTCTTTTTAATATCCATATTAGTTACATTATCCGTAACTAGAAGCAAAACATAAAAAATGGTATTAGAATACCAAAAGGCACCATGGTAAATGGTTTAATTCAAGCAAATTATATCTTGATACAGCAATAAAAAGAAGAGGACCTACAACGTGCACTGTACCACCTGAATTACCTTTGCAAACAATACTGTGTTTCTAAGACCTAGACTAAAATTACGTCTTTCTGGGACAAAGATCTGCTCCGATCCAAAAACACTGTGGAGAATGTGATTTTAGAACAAGTGTCATTCTTCTCTTATGTCGGATGTAGACAGTAATAAACATCTTGATGTAAGATTGGCCACATTTGAAAATACATATACTGTCGGAAGAAACATGTAACACCATTAGGGACTGTGTTCAGGGGCGCCAGAGTGCAATATGTGCATACTGAGGGGCTCTAGTGTTAATGATTGATTGCGCACCGTCATTGGCGATAAGGTGGCACTCTCGAGGCCAGTCTGTTCACCCCCTTTTTGTTACTGCAGGCAATCATTTTGTTGGGTTTAGCGGTGAAATTCATTCTAGGGTATAACCATACCTCGCCGGCGAGGACATACCCCTCTAAACAACTTCAGCCATTTGATCAGTGTCACATTATTGGCCTACGGGAAGCTGGATGGGCGTGTCGATGGGTTACTGCACAATTTGGGAACAACGTATCTTTGGTACGTTGCTGCTTTCAGCAGTGACCTGTTGAACATTCGCGCTCCAGTAAAGCTGGTTCTGGACGTCTACGTAATGCAGACGCAGCCAGGATTGACGCGTTGTGACAGCAACAGTGGGGGACCGAACATCATCTAGAGAAGAAACTTGGGCACATATTGCACCTAATGAGCACCAAGTAACATTGGAACAGTGTGCTCAAACAGGGCTAAAATCACGTGTGCTAACACTGACACCAAGACACCACCTAGCTTGTCTGTTCCGGCGTCGTGAAGGAGTTGACTGGGTCGTAATATGTCGCTCTATTGTGTTCAGTCATGACAGCTCTTTCTGTTCGTATGCGAGGAATGGACTACACTCGAGTGGTAGCGGTCTATTTCGGAGTGCATTCACCAACGACACACATGTCCCACGCCAGGCTATATCGAGTGGGGGCCATCAGTTAAGACTCGCAGTCCTATTTGGTGTCGCTGCAGGGTAAAGTAACCGGTGGCCGCTACATTCTACAGGCTGTTATTGCCGTACTATTGCCGTTTCTTCAAAAGGAATGTGATGTGATTTTCCAGCAGGACAATTTGCATCCACATACGGCCGCTGCGACGCAACGTTCATAGTGTATAACTACTTCCCTGACCAGCAACACCAACATATCTCTCGCCTATTGAACACGTATGAGCCATAGTGAAGCGGGAACTTCCTCATGCTCCACATCTTACAAGAACCATTGCCGAATTGCAACAAAGGTGCAAGTTGCGTGGGACAGTCTATCGCAGAACGCGATTCGGCACGTCCTGCCGGAATTGCTCAAATCCGTCGGAATGCGCAGTGGGCATGAATGGATGCAGGTGATCAGACAGGATGCTTACGTACGTGTAACCTGTCAGCGTCGTATCTAGACGTATGAGGGGTCCCATATCACTCCAACTGCACACGCTCCACTCCATTATGCAGGGTGTTACAAAAAGGTACGGCCAAACCTTCAGGAAACATTCCTCACATACAAATAAAGAAAAGATGTTATGTGGACATGTGTCCGGAAACGCTCAACTTCCATGTTAGAGCTCATATTAGTTTCGTCCACCTACGCTCAATGGAGCACGTTATCATGATTTCATACGGGATACTCTACCTGTGCTGCTAGAACATGTGCCTTTACAAGTACGACACAACATGTGGTTCATGCACGATGAAGCTCCTGCACATTTCAGTCGAAGTGTTCGTACGCTTCTCAACAACAGATTCGATGACCGATGGATTGGTAGAGGCGGACCAATTCCATGGCCTCCACGCTCTCCTGTCCTCAACCCTCTTGACTTTCATTTATGGGGCCATTTGAAAGCTCTTGTCTACGCAACCCCGGTTCCAAATGTAGAGACTCTTCGTGCTCGTATTGTGGACGGCTGTGATACAATACGCCATTCTCCAGGGCTGCATCAGCGCATTAGGGATTCCATGCGACGGAGGGTGGATATATGTATCCTCGCTAATGGAGGACATTTTGAACATTTCCTGTAACAAAGTGTTTGAAGTCACTCTGGTACGTTCTGTTGCTGTGTGCTTCCATTCCATGGTTAATGGAAGAGAAGTAATAAAATGAGCTCTAACATGGAAAGTAAGCGTTAACCGGACACCACATAGCATCTTTTCTTTCTTTGTGTGTGAGGAATGTTTCCTGAAAGTTTGGACGTACATTTTTGTAACACCCTGTAGAGAATCCAACAGCTTGAAGAGTCCCCTGCTGACATGGATTCGTGAGCTTGTCTCCATTCCTGTACACGTCCATCTGCTCGATACAATTTGAAACGAGACTCGTCCGACCAGGCAACATGTTTTCAGTCATCAACAGTCCAATGTCGTTGTTGTCGGGCCTAGGTGAGGCGTTTAGCTTTGTGTAGTGCAGTCATCAAGGATACACGAGTGGGCCTTTGGCTCCGAGAGCCCTTATCTATGATGTTTCGTTGAATGGTTCGCACGCTGACACATGTTGATGGACCGGCTTTGAAATCTGCAGCAGTTTGCAGAAGGGTTGCACTTCTGTCGCGTTGAACGATTCTCTTCGGTCGTCGTTGGTGCCGTTCTTGCAAGATCTTTTTGCGGCCGCAGTGCGGTCGGAGATTTGATGTTTTACCGTATTCCTGATATTGACGATACACTCTTGAAATGGTCGTACAGGAAAATCCCCACTTCATCGCTGCCTCGGAGATGCAGTGTCCCATCGCTCGTGTGCCGGCTATAATACCACGTTCAAACTCAAATCTTGATAAGCTTCCATTGTAGCAGCAGTAACCGACCTCACAACTGCGTCAGACACTTGTCTTATACAGGCGTTGCCGACCGCAGTCCCGCATTCTGCCTGTTTACATATTTCTATATTTGAATACGCCTTCCAGTTTCTTTCGTGCTTCAGTGTATAACTTAAAAGCTACATTGAACACAAGTCATTTTTCAGTTGGGTTACGAGGTGCAGGGGAGTGTCGTAGGACCGTTGCTATTCATAATATACATAAATGACCTTGTGGATGACTTCTGAAGTTCACTGAGGCTTTTTGCGGATGATGGTGTGGTATATCGAGAGGTTGAAACAATGGAAAGTTGTACTGAAATGCAGGAGGATCTGCAGCAAATTGGCGCATGGTGCAGGGAATGGCAATTGAATCTCAATGTAGACAAGTGTAATGTGGTGCGAATACATAGAAAGAAAGATCCCTTATCATTTAGCTACAATATAGTAGGTCAGCAACTGGAAGCAGTTAATGCCATAAATTATCTGGGAGTACGCATTACGAGTGATTTAAAATGGAATGATCATATAATGTTGATCGCCGGCCGTGGTGGCCGAGCGGTTCGAGGCGCTACAGTCTGGAACCGCGCGACCGCTACGGTCGCAGGTTCGAATCCTGCTTCGGGCATGGATGTGTGTGATGTCCTTAGGTTAGTTAGGTTTAAGTAGTTCTAAGTTCTAGGGGACTGATGACCTTAGAAGTGAAGTCCCATAGTGCTCAGAGCCATTTGAACCATATAATGTTGATCGTCGATAAAGCAGATGCCAGACTGAGATTCACTGGAACAATCCTAAGGAAATGCAATCCGAAAACAAAGGAAGTGGGTTACAGTACGCTTGTTCGCCCACTGCTTGAATACTGCTCAGCAGTGTGGGATACGTACCAGATAGGGTTGATAGAAGAGATAGAGAAGATCCAACGGAGAGCAGTGCGCTTCATTAGAGGATCATTTAGTAACGGCGAAAGCGTTACGGAGATGATAGATAAATTCCAGTGGAAGACTCTGCAGGAGAGACGCTCAGTAGCTCGGCACGGGCTTTTGTTGAAGTTTCGAGAACATACCTTCACCGAGGAGTCAAGCAGTATATTGCTCCCTCCTACGTATATCTCCCGAAGAGACCATGAGGATAAAATTAGAGAGATTAGAGCCCACACAGAGGCATGCCGACAATCTGTCATTCCACGAACAATACGAGACTGGAATAGAAGGGAGAGAGGTACTTTAAGTACCCTCCGCTACACGCCATCAGGTGACGTGCGGAGTATGAATGTAGATGTATATGTAGATGGCTTGCTCGTGTGAACGGGCTTGTGCTCTCACCGGGAAGATTTCAGCTTCGAAAAGCCGCACATTGACAGGCTATACGCACGTGGTGTTAGCAACAAAGCTGACACGGTTAGTGAGCACACACAAAGAACTGGCACACCACGCTACACTGAGTAAGGCGAGAGGGAATTTGAAAGACCTTGTACTAGCAAGGGTAGTGCGTGACCTCGAACGTTCAGGAATGTGCGAAAATGTGCTTAGAATATAAATCGCTAATCCAAAAGACAATGCTACGAGCATTTGCATTTAAACTGCGCTTCTTACCACCAGAGACATTTGAATGACCGCCTGTTAAAAACCTAAGAAAGAAAATTTGGCAACACGAAGAAACAAAATATTGATATAATAGGACCCAAAGCACACACTTTTCAGTGTTATGACTTACTGCCATATTTCCTCTTGCTTAAAATAACTATGCTGTCTGGACAACAAACTTTTTCTACTGAGCTGATAATTTTGCACAGCTATTCAGAGTGTAGGTTTGGGATTTCAATGAAGCGGTCAAAGCGAGGTGGAATGGAACAGTATGCACATTTGACCGAAGAACAAGCCTATATTACAATATGCTTGGCAAAAAGCAGGTTGTAACTTTGACATGCCAAGATCATCCTTCGAAAATGTTATTAGTCTACCGTTTGATATAAGACTGCTTGAATGCAGAAGTGATGCTGAATGTGAAAAAACGGTGTTAGCAAGAAGTGCATGATCCTCTTTGCTTTGCTTCTGAAAGTTTACTGCTGTTGCAGTTCTTCAGTTAATTGCGTGCCCCAAATAATTCTCAAACTTTTTGATGTGTGTTGCGACGTATTGCGAGGGTAATCCCAATAGTAAGGTCTCCTAATTTTTTTAGAAGTACATAGACATGTTTTTTTCTACAGCGGTTTACGTCAGTTTACAGCCAGAGCATTTAGCTATTTTTCGACATAATCACCATTTCTGTCGATGCATTTTTGTAGACGCTGTGGCAGTTTTTGGTTGCCCATGTCATATGCCATGCTGTTCAGAAAGTTATGAACCTCCTCTTTCACCTCGTCGTCGGAGCTGTCTCACTGGGACCACAATTAACGCTGAAAGGTACTGTGAGACTCTGAAAAACTCAAACGGGGAATTCAGAACCGGAGAAGAGGAATGTTGAGCAAGGGCGTACACATTCTCCATGACAACACTCGCCGACACATCGCTCGGCAATCCGTTAGTCTCCTGCAACAGTTTCAGTGGAACATAATTACCCACCCACCCTATAGTCCTGACTTGGCGCCCAGTGACGATCACCTGTTCCCTAGGTTAAAAGAACATTTGGCCTGAAAGCGATTCAGCTCCGATGACGAGGTGAAAGAAGCGGTTCATAACTTTCTGAACAGAATGGCGGCGAGCTGGTATGACAAGGGCGTACAAAAACTGCCACAGCGTCTACAAAAATGCATCGACATAAATGGTGATTATGTCGAAAAGTAGCTAAATGTTCAAGCTGTAAACTGATGTAAAACATTGTAGAAATAAACAGGTCTGTATATGTACTTATAAAAAATAGAAGACCTTACTTTTGGGATTAGCCTCGTATTAGGAATTGCAATTTCTTGGACTTTATGCCGAAGCAATGTAATATTCGGCACTGTAAACCAATAATTTTTATTACAATAAAATATTGATATATTTCATTGTAGCAAAACGGTCGTTGATAGAATATTATAACATTTTATATCCTTTATTGTTGTTCTTATCATTAAAAATTAAACATTTGTTGCACCTTAAAAGTGATGGATGACGACAAGCTATATTCGTGGGTGAAGGTGTAGGAGGTATGTTGCATGTGCACTGATAATAACTTCATCAGAAGATTGCCATTTTTATTGATCAGCATTTCAGATAATCTGCTGGCTTTGTGTATGTCCTCTTCTCATTAACGCCTTGTGGAATAATATACCCTGTTGCAATTATCTATTTAGACATAAATTATCAAGGCACAGAAATGTGCGAAAACGATTATATATAGCAATATGTGTCCGCGAGACACCTGGAGACACTTCTTAAGGGGCTAGGCTTCCTAATAACACCATCACATTACATTCACTCAGTAACAGAGTTATCTTTCAAAGCTGTCCAGAATTTTTAAATAACACTGGCACTCATGCACATGATACTAAAAATAAAAATTACCTGACTACTCAGAATTTAAACGGGCCTCGGAGCATGTAAGTTCCCATTACTGTCTCGTTGTTCGTTTCTCACAGTCGATCAGTTATGAATTACGCCTGAAAGGAACATTATCCTCAGGTTAGAAGACAGACACCAGTCACAATCAAGTGTGGTCACATCTAACAGCGATCAACTGTTTATTTTCATGTAGCACCAACTGCATTCACAAATATTTAAAGGAAAAATAAATGCGCCATGTGCTATCACAGGCCACTAACGATTAATGCAGTGGCCTCTGTTATATTTTTAACATCACTGATACGCTTAACAAGTGCACGGGCACGCAGATATCTTATCGACGCGCAGTCTAAACAATACTACATGCAGCCGCTATAGCGTTATGAGTTGTTGCGCGACAAACTTCACACATTCCGAGAAACAAAAATCGGTTTCTGGGGGTATATGGGATTTTCAGACCCCTGTGTACTTGTACAATTTTGCGTCTATTGTAGTATACTTTTACCCGCAAAAGTTTTCGCTATTAATAATGGTGCACCCTGGTACTTATCTACTTCTACTGATAATGATCACATAGGCAAGTTACTGTTACAGTGACTGCAGTAATTAGTTAGGGCTGTGATGAGGCTGTAGAGCATTTCCCTTACTTCAATCTGTTGCAAGAAACGACGTATTAAAAAGAAGCAAGTTGAAGATACAATCACGAAGATACTGTTTCAATAAAATTCAGTTTCTGTAAATCATTAAAGTGATCTTCTCAAATCCCCTATTCAGTGTACATGTTACTATCACCTTGATGTTTAATTGCATAACACCACAGGGACCAGAAAATAAATCGTTGAATGGCTTCGCAGCTGAAGCTTCGATAACAACCAAATGGTGTAACTAAATACTTTTAGACAGGTTTAATTCCCTCATTCAGGTACGGTTTTCCAAATACACGATTCAAATTATACAGTTTTTTTGTTCAGACATAAACAAGCATTCGTAAAATTGCTGTTAAAATGTTAAACATATGACAAACATGGAAGAACTGTGGTTAGTATACACACTTATGTTTTTAGGATATGCATTTTTCAAAATTCTCCTTACATACTCGTAGAGAACGTAAATTACGGTTTCAATACGTGCATGTAACCGACGACGAGTCGAACAGTTTATTCCACACTTAGTAATTACGCCTTAGATAAGCATGCATGTGTGCGCCAAAAAGTGAAACATACACATTTTACCGTACTCCTTATATGCAGACAAGAGCGCATTTTTCTTTATTTGCAGGTTTGCTATTTCACATGTGTGAAGTGAATGTATCAGCACTACAATACCTACGGAGTAAGGACCGAGTGGTAGGTTCCCATGATGGCTAGCGGAGGCGGTTGGCCATCTGGCGCTTTCACACCCAGTTGGATGAGATGCTGATGCAAAAATCGCTCATGACATCAGCAAAGAGATGCGTAGGGAAAGTACATGTATTCTGGCGCGAATCAAATAATTGTTATTAATAAACAGTTTGCTAACAAAAGTTTCCTTTTGCATTCAGAGATTGGGAAGAGTCTGCGGGTCATAAATACTATCTTTCAGTAATTTTAAAATGCCAGGAAACGTTGATGTTGACAAATAAATGAATAACTTTCGCATAACTGATACAGGCTGCGCGCCATAGTCGGCGGTCATCGATAGGATGCCTTTCGATCTAATCAAGCGGTCGATTATGCTCTCGTACTATTAGTAGTTAGCTTATAATTAGTAGATCAAGTTCATTTTAAGTGTTTCTTAATGGAACGCATCATAATGGCATCCTATCAAAAAATTATCCGCACAAAACCAACTTCTTACTCCTTCATTACGTAAAACATAGACAGTAGTGTTGCCCTTTCGGAATCCGACGGCGCTGCTACGGCTCTGCAAGGGGACTTATAACTACAAGAGCATTTCCACATAACAGGTAGGAAGAATTGTTACGTGTCGGTTCACTAACTCAATTCAAGGACGGACTGGCTTAAATATCGCAAACCTTGGGTGGTAACGCGTGGCCAGTTGTACTGTGCGCCCGTCATACCACGATCTACGGACTCATCGGCTAAACTGGGGCATTTCTGGAGGTTTAGTACGAGTGGGAGGTTCTTGGAACGTGGAATACTGACACTGAATTTCCATTTTTGTGACAAACTTCCAAGTCAATCTTATGCACTGGATGTTTCAGCTGCAAAGGAGCCTCTATAAAACACATTCATGTTCATAAATTATAATAGCAGAATGTGGTGCCACACAACGTGGCACTACACAAAATTAGCGCTAATAGCATAGGCACATAGGGAACTCACATGACAGGTCTGTAAGTCCACGGTATTGGTAATAAGTTGAGAAAACCGTCCCGAAACACATGTGCTACGAAACGCCACTGTTTCCTGCGCATGTACCCCGACATCAATATGGGACATGATCACCATGCACGCGTACACAGGCCGCACAACGGGTTGGCATACTCTGGATCAGGTGGTCGAGCAGCTGCTTAGGTATAGCCTCCCATTCTTGCACCAGTGCCTGTCGGAGCTCCTGAAGTGTCGTAGGGGTTTGAAGACGTGCAGCGATACGTCGACCGAGTGCATCCCAGACGTGCTCGATGGGGTTTAGGTCTGGAGAACACGCAGGCCGCCCCATTCGCCTGATATCTTCTGTTTCAAGGCACTCCTCCACGATGGCAGCTCGATGGGGTCGCGCGTTTTCATCCATCTGGAGCAAGGTGGGACCCAGTGTACCTCTGAATAGGCGCACATGCTGGTGCAAAATGACGTCCCGTTACACCCGACCTGTTACAGTTCCTCTTCCAAAGACACGCAGGGGTGTACGTGCACCAATCACAATCCCACCTCACACCAGCAAATCACGACCTACATACAGGTCCCTTTCAAGGACTCTAAGGGGTTGGTATCTGGTTCCAGGTTCACGCCAGATGAAAACACTGCGAGAACCACTGTTCAGACTATACCTAGACTCTCCCGTGAACAAACCTGAGACCACTGTTCCATTGACTATGTACTGTGTTCTTGACACCAGGCTTTAGAGGCTCTGCTGTGAAAAGGGGTCAGTCGAATGTACCTTGCAGGTCTCCGGGAAAATGAATCATGTCTGTTCAGTCGTCTGTAGACTGTGTGTCTGGAGACAACTGTTCCAGTGGCTGTGATAATGTCCCAAGCATGGCTACCTGCAGTACTCCGTGGACATCTGCGGGCACTGATGATGAGATATCGGTCTTCTTGTGGTGTTGTACACGTGAACGTCCCGTACTGTGGCCCCTGGACACGTTTCCTGTCTGCTGGAATATTTGCCATAATCTTGAGATTACACTCTGTGGCACACGGAGGGCCCGTTCTACGACCTGCTGTGTTTGACCATCGTCTAGTCGCCCTGGTATTCTACCCCTCATAACGTCATCAATATGTGTTCTTTGAGCCATTTTCAACACAGTCACCATTAGCAAGTCTGAAAAAGTCTGCAACTTACTCGCTGTACCGTACTCTAACATGCACCAACACACCTCTGCGTTTGTGGACTGCTCCCAGCGCCCCGTACGACGATCGCAGATCAAATGCACCACATGGTCATATCCCGGGGTGATTTAAACTCTCAAACCGCCCACCAGAGCGTTGTTTCACCATGTATCAGCATTATCCTTAATTTATGAGCATGAGTGTATACAACGATATTATCATCGTTATATAAATATTTTGCAGGGAAGTGTCGTGCTCCTACTTAGTATTACCCTTTGTAATAACTGTCCCTATCACGGAACAACTGTAAAATTACTCGTAGTTATCTTTTATTTCTGTGGCAACCGGAATCGAGTTTGGTAGCTTCGCTGAGAGAACACGCTTCGTTACTAAATAATTTGACCATGTGTCTAATATGCACACACGTCTCTTACACTTTGCAAATGTTAGTTTCTTAACTATGAAACGGAAGATGTCACTTTGAAGGAACAACAGTGCACATTAATATTGCTTCGTCTTACTTAACACTTCAGTATGCAACACACTTCTCTAAGAATGCCTAAACTCATCCACACTTAACTGTTAAGCACATTTCACTCTCATGCTGAATTAACAATTGCTACACTGCGTTTTCACATTAACGTAAGAGTTAATCACTGGTCACAGAAGCCTTTCCCTATCTCTATAAACAGCATTGTTTTCTGATAACGAAGTTACTAATCAAGAACCACAATGCCTTTTATCCACAACTTTTCTTTTCGCCAATTAACCGAATTACTCAAACTTGCTTTTAGCCTACAACTTGACGAAATTCTTGGAACTCTCCATTTCCTTTTTATCAAGTTCTTCATACTATTTATGCTCGACGCGGCTCCTCGCTACCGCTCCCTACTGAACGCAAACAACGGCTCTTTGCACACTAGCTAGGAGTGTGACCAGTTGCGCTCTAGCAATATTCACGACAGAAACAGTAAGAGATAGCGCGCTCCGCTTCGGATATTCCAAAGCCAGCAATGACTAAGGTGTAAAATATCACTACGTCATAACATCAGAGATAGCACTTCTCGTTACCACTTTCCCTCTGTTGCAGTGCACGAATATTATATGTTTCTTATTTTCCAAGTCAAGCCGCATCCTGCTGTCGCATAAAATGTCTTTGAAGCAGAAGAAACACTTCTCTGTCGTATCACGAGGACTATTCAGAAAGTAAGGTCAGATCGCTCACGAACTGGAAACCATAGCAAAAACCCGATGAAGCTATGCATAGATGTGTGGGGGCAGTGTCTCTAGTATGCCCGTTTATCGTGTCACGTTGCTCTTTTCAGTTCTGAGCGCATCGTGAGCACGTAAAGATGCCTAGAAAATAGTTTCTCCCTCTACATATGAGTGCCTGCGTGAGATTTCGCCTGATTTCATGCAACCCACACAACGTATGTGTCATGCATTTCCTTCTTCATAACAATTCTCCACCAAGCACTACAACAGCAATGAGGACGCTACTGCAGCATTTTCGATGAGAAGTGTTTGATCACGTACCGTTAAGTCCGCACTTGGCGTCCTCTGACTGTCATTTCTGCACACATAAATCGCTGGTTATGAAGACAGTAGCTTGACCTACACAACCAGCTGCAGCCCAGTGTAGAAAATTGTCGGAAAGCACAGGAGGCTGTGTGCTGTGACGAGGGTATTGGAAAGTTAGTATAAAGCTACGACAAACGTTTCAGTGGGAGCGGTGGCTATGTAGAGAAGTAGAATGGGATTTTCACTCAGCAGCGGAGATTGGGCTGATATGAAACTTCCTGGCAGATTAAAACTGTGTGCCGGACCGAGACTCGAACTCGGGACCTTGGACGGTAGGAGACGAGATACTGGCAGAAGTAAAGCTGTGAGGACGGGGCGTAGGTTGTACTTGGGTAGCTCAGTTGGTAGAGCACTTGCCCGCGAAAGGCAAAGGTCCCGAGTTCGAGTCTCAGTCGGGCACACAGTTTTAATCTGCCAGGAAGTTTCATGTAGAGAAGTAGCTGGAAGCTGTAGCTAATTGTTGTAAACAAAACACAGAGCGAAAGAACGAATGTATGAAAGCAGTACCTGGTTGTCTGTTAGATAAGTTGCTCGCAAGTTCAGCATTTTACATATTAAAACCTCTGCAATTTCACAAGTTCATTCATTTTCTGAATTTTTGAACATATTTTGAAAGCATTGTTCTGCGGCCGAGTTGAGATTCGAGACGACAGGTTTAAATCTACATTTACAAATGACGAAAAAGTACCTTTGTCTACCTAGAGAATAATCATCGGATGGTGAGAACAATGAAAGACATTATAGGAAATATTTTTTGTAAAAGTTCAAAAGCGTGTAATAATCAATGTTTTAATTCAAAATGTGCAACAACATAAGAGATTTAAGTGAATATTATTTTTATCCACGGAACATACAAAATGAACGTTTATACGTCATAGGTACTGGGAGATCAAGAAGTTTGCACAGGATAGAGTAGCATGGAGAGCTGCATCAAGCCAGTCTCAGGACTGAAGACCACAACATACGTACAATAACACTATGACCATAATTTAAGAATATAAGCGGTATATATATATATATATATATATATATATATATATATATATATATATATATATTATCACACATATGTACTATAAAAAGACTGCTTTCATTAAAATTCTGGCCCTAGTCATTTTACCCAGACATTCGTCTTCCTGTCCGCAACAGTTTTTACGTGAGCAGAGTTTGGCGCTTGGCATTGTCACTGCATTAATTACCCGGATACAAAAGCAATAATTAACAGACGCAGTGAATTGTGCCTTTTCCCAGCAGACGCGACAGAGCTGAACAAATTACCTTAACCGTTTGTTCCCTCCCGTATATTTTGTCAGTTTCGGCGCCCTCCCACTGGCCGGTGTTTACCGGCAGAGTAGCGAGCGAGCGGCACCCGTACCAAAACGGCGCAGAGCCGAGGAAAACTCGCTCAGCGGCAGAGGCCAGGCATGGTTTATGGCTTTCAGCTGTTAACCTTACACGGTTTACCCATTACGCTCTACCCGGAACAGACCGGGTGTCTTCAGGGTAAATCTTCATCACGGAAGGTCCTGGCAGAGAGATGGATGGCTCGCCCTAGCCTTTATCATACAAATCATCAAGCTGGGGAGATTTGTGGCCCCGAACCGAGTGAGGCAAGCTCGATATTTCTCAACAAACTATTTAACAACAAAAAAGTATTGTTGACATTACTATTTTTGTCATCTCAATAATTTTGCCATAATGTTTATGCCGAGTGTGAGATGTGACCAGAAAGTTCGACAATAATTGGAAAAATTAAATAATTGAAAGTATTTTATATCCAAATTCAACCCAGATTTTGGCTGTATACGTAAATCAAAACATTTGTTATGTCATTCCAACTGTGAAACATACAAATGTGTTATTTGATACTTCACTGTTGTTGTAGGTCTGAGGTATAGAGGCTTTTCTTTTAGTCCTGATTTTCTTGCCAAGATATAATTTCGACTTTTAGAAAGGGAAAAGTGTGCTAATTTTTGATTAGTCATAAAAAATTAAGATTATTGAATATATTGTTACACCTTTGGTTTTAATCCAACCCTCTTTAAGGAACACGATGAGTTCTTATCTAGTGATTGGCTCCATTTGAATGATGAGCGTATGTGACCGGCATCATCTGAACAAATCCTGCTATCCTTAGTACGAAGCAAGAAACATAGCCTGTTCAAGAAATGTTTTACGCTACCTGTATGTCTGCGAACGTTTATGGACATAACGTTCAAGCAGAGCATGGAGTAAAAGAGTAAACCTTATCAATACGAAATGTTCATTTTTACTGAAGACATCGAAATATCTTGAAAACTACACATCGGATCAAGAGAAGTTAAAGGGGAAGACGGGGCAAGACGGGGAAGGGCTATAAGCTACAGTTAGAGTGCTGCCATCTGTGGATAGGTACGTCAACATCATCAATACACAGGTGTGTTGACATTACTGAAATTTAGTTTCGCGGCGGTTTCGGTGAGCTTTCCAAGGTACGTACAATTGTTATACTGATTTGCAATGTTTTACACCTTTCGAGGTCCTAAAACATTGTGTCGTGAACATTTGTCCAGACTGTATATATAGCACTGAGTAGAACGTCTTATTGAAAGTAAACTGCTGTATCAGTAGTCAAAGTTCACTAAATAGTGTTCATGTAGGCGTAACATAACCCGACAGCATGGTAGTGGGCGAGACGAGGTGTCTAACCATTACGTTCTTATCGTCTCATGTGTTTACCTCGCTGCGGGTTTTGAACACGTACATTATACGTTGAATACATTTGTAAATAGACTGGTATTCGTTATTCCAACGTATCCTAATTAATTACAAAGTATGCCTTAGGCTATATGGTGAACAAAAATACACAAAACGTGCAAAGTCAGTGTTATTGCTATGCTTTAACGACTGACTATTGGAAATATGGAATTTACTATATAATATAGATTACCAAGAACGGCTCACTCAATAGTACGTTCCACGTGTTTTGGTTCAAAATGGTTCAAATGGCTCTGAGCACTATGGGACTTAACGTCTGAGGTCATCAGTCCCCTAGAACTTAGAACTACTTAAACCTCACTAACCTAAGGACATCACACACATCCATGCCCGAGGCAGGATTCGAACCTGCGCTGTAGCAGTCGCGCGGTTCCGGACTGAAGCGCCTAGAACCGCTCAGCCATCGCGGCCGGCCACGTGTTTTATTTCAGATGGTTCGCAAGTATCGGTGACAAACGTCTAGGCAAGATTGGTCATTGGAGTGGATAGAAGGCGCTGGAAATGCTGCTATAAAGGGTCATATGGGTTCATTAAGGGCTGCTCGACAGTAAAATGTGCCGCAGACAACGATTGAACGACATGTGGCAAAGAAACGTGCTAATCCTGGCTACACAGATGTGAAAAGGTTAGGACCAATCACTAGTGTGTTTACCCCAGAACAAGAGGCAGAACTTAAAGACTACTTAACAGATGGAAGGACAGTATTTTGACCTAACACTTTAAGAGCTTTGTGAACTTGCTTTTTAGCTAGCTGAACGAAACAACATCAAACATCCATTTAATACTGCAGCCAAAAGGAAACCATCTAACAGGCGTGGAAAACCCGCTGTTTTAACCGAATCTCATTATAGGAGTGAACTACACTCCTGGAAATGGAAAAAAGAACACATTGACACCGGTGTGTCAGACCCACCATACTTGCTCCAGACACTTGCGAGAGGGCTGTACAAGCAATGATCAGACGCACGGCACAGGGGACACACCAGGAACCGCGGTGTTGGCCGTCGAATGGCGCTAGCTGCGCAGCATTTGTGCACCGACGCCGTCAGTGTCAGCCAGTTTGCCGTGGCATACGGAGCTCCATCGCAGTCTTTAACAATGGTAGCATGCCGCGACAGCGTGGACGTGATCCGTATGTGCAGTTGACGCACTTTGAGCGAGGGCGTATAGTGGGCATGCGGGAGGCCGGGTGGACGTACCGCCGAATTGCTCAACACGTGGAGCGTGAGGTCTCCACAGTACATCGATGTTGTCGCCAGTGGTCGGCGGAAGGTGCACGTGCCCGTCGACCTGGGACCGGACCGCAGCGACTCACGGATGCACGCCAAGACCGTAGTATCCTAAGCAGTGCCGTAGGGGACCGCACCGCCACTTCCCAGCAAATTAGGGACACTGTTGTTCCTGGGGTATCGGCGAGGACCATTCGCAACCGTCTCCATGAAGCTGGGCTACGGTCTCGCACACCGTTAGGCCGTTTCCGCTCACGCCCCAACATCGTGCAGCCCGCCTCCAGTGGTGTCGCGACAGGCGTGAATGGAGGGACGAATGGAGACGTGTCGTCTTCAGCAATGAGAGTCGCTTCTGCCTTGGTGCCAATGATGGTCGTATGCGTGTTTGGCGCCGTGCAGGTGAGCGCCACAATCAGGACTGCATACGACCGAGGCACATAGGGCCAACACCCGACCTCATGGTGTGGGGAGCTATCTCCTACACTGGCCGTACACCTCTGGTGATCGTCGAGGGGACACTGAATAGTGCACGGTACATCCAAACCGTCATCGAACCCATCGTTCTACCATTCCTAGACCGGCAAGGGAACTTGCTGTTCCAACAGGACAATGCACGTCCGCATGTATCCCGTGCCACCCAACGTGCTCCAGAAGGTGTAAGTCAGCTACCCTGGTCAGCAAGATCTCCGGATCTGTCCCTCATTGAGCATGTTTGGGACTGGATGAAGCGTCGTCTCACGCGGTCTGCACGTCCAGCACGAACGCTGGTCCAACTGAGGCGCCAGGTGGAAATGGCATGGCAAGCCGTTCCACAGGACTACATCCAGCATCTCTACGATCGTCTGCATGGGAGAATAGCAGCCTGCATTGCTGCCAAAGGTGGATATACACTGTACTAGTGCCGACATTGTGCATGCTCTGTTGCCTGTGTCTATGTGCCTGTGGTTCTGTCAGTGTGATCATGTGATGTATCTGACCCCAGGAATGTGTCAATAAAGTTTCCCCTTCCTGGGACAATGAATTCACGGTGTTCTTATTTCAATTTCCAGGAGTGTATCTGGAGAAATTAAACGAAAAGAAGTCCCCCAATGTGCTGCATGTAAACGAAAACTCTTCTCAAAGACGTTTAATAAACCTGGGATACTACCAAAAGGACATAATGACAACGAAAAAGTGACGAACGTTACTGACGTCTTAACCACCCCTTCATGCTCAAGGGATAATAAACTGAGGTCGAATGACAACGAGGAAGAGAGTGAAAAATGTATATACTGCTATGACTTCTCTGAAGGATGCTGGATGCGGTGTATTAGCTGCGGATGCTGGGTCCACGACACTTGTGCAGGGATAGAAAGTGATGATGACGAGGCTGTCCACACTTGTGTACTGTGTGAAAGTAAGGCGCCTAAATAAAACGTAATACCTGATTCTACAATTCGCAGAACCATATTTCGAAACCTTATCGTCACATGATTTCGTTATTCCAGTCCTTATTCGAGCTTTAGAGATGAATTCATGCTAGTTCCCCATCTTACCCCGCATATGGGGCAAGACGGGGAATTGGTTGTTTATGTTTCAAATCGAGATGTTTCTAACTAAATGTAACAAGTTTGCAGGTTTCTTTGCATGCTATTGTAATTCAATGGTTATGTAAACAAATGATAATCAAACCTACTTGAATTTGTTTATTTTTGTCCCTTTTGTAAGGGTTTAAAGTTAGCTTCCCTATCTTGCCCCGCCTTCCCCTAATTTCAATTTGCTTGTCTTGAAGGGGGACCAATGATCCCATCCCGTGCGTGGGTGGTGGGGTGTAGTTTTGACATCTACGATGGGAACCCCGATTTTTATTGCAGATTACGATCTACATAAATTTTGTCTGAAGCATTTTCTTCGTTTCGCCACAGATGGCGCTGTAATCGTTTCACGATGACAACGCCTGAATTGCAGAATATAGCAACTATTGCGTTTTATAGCTGCAAAATGACGACATGTGACACTGCTGATGGTCTGCCCATCGGGTGGGGGACCTTAAGCTCAACGATTCCCTTGGTGCTATTATAGGGTACTACGCTGCGTACTCAGCCCCTGAATGTGGAACTGACTCTGACTTTTTGGAATAATAAACTGTCTTGAATACTTGCACAGACTCCGATGAACTACTCGAATTCATACAAGAACGAATATAATGTCTGTAGGGACATGCATCAACTGTTTGAAGAGTATAACTGATTATTTAACTTAGACACAGTTACGTCTGTATAGACAGTGAAATACGTTTAACGAGAAACTGATGAGACCGCAACATTTCCTCGTGTTAAAAGGATTTATCGATGCATGTGAGAAATGTCACCATATCCCGGGTTTGGCAGTTCTGCGAGGGGTAGAGGGTCACCTCGGTACGGCTCTGACCAACAGACAACAACATTATGCATTTGTTTCAGAATTTAAACAAAAACGTTTCCATAAAATGCTTGCCAAGCTTCAGAAACTCTCAGCAGAATACGGACGTTAGCATCGAGTAGGTGCCACTGCCAGCAAAACAGCAAGCCTTGCAAACCTTCTTTGGCTGACCGCCGCTGCGTCTGCAGCTCGCCGCCCTTCCCCCACCCCAGTACCTATCCCTCACCCCACCCCCCACCCCCCTCCCAAACCCCCACCTCCTCCCCTCCACGGCCACTACAGACGACGCGCCGCCGTCCGCGGTTTGGCTCCTGCTGCATGCCACCCGCTGTCGCAGCGGTCAATGCGCAATGCGCAGTGCCCTGACGACACAACGCAACACCCTAACCACACACCATCGTCTGCGATGTATAGCGAAGCGTTTAAAGTACTTCCCTCAAATGTCTGTAGTTAATTATTCCCAATACTACCCAATTAATTAACCCTTTGATCCCCAGATTCTTGGCCAGGCGGTTGGCCGTGCGGTTCTAGGCGCTACAGTCTGGAACCGAGCGCCCGCTACGGTCGCAGGTTCGAATCCTGCCTCGGGCATGGATGTGTGTGATGTCCTTAGGTTAGTTAGGTTTAATTACTTCTAAGTTCTAGGCGACTGATGACCTCAGACGTTAAGTGGCATAGTGCTCAGAGCCATTTCAACCATTTGAACCCAAATTCTTGTTTACGTAACACTGGTCAATACCATTTTTGTTACAAGGAATGTGGATCATGTTCGCAATTTAAAAGTGAGTCGTAGATGCAGCCTTCAGAAGTGGAATCAGTTTCTAAGTATTGGGCGCAATTTTGTTACAACACACTGCCCTCTATCATCTACAGTCTTGACAACGCTCACTATTGGATATTTTGCTGTGGTTTAATTTAATTATTCTGTATATTATAGTCACAAACCACTCAAAATATGTACTAAGGAATCCCCACAAGTTCGGCAATCAACATCCAGGAAATAAGGGTTTCGGAACATTGCCAATGGGTCATGGTGTAATATGTATAATTGCATTGTGTTAAGTCACCATTTCCGTCTCAACAATGAGTGTTCTCACAGTTCTTCGAAGACAGTCCACGTTTATTTCAGGTCCGTGAAGATGCGTTGACTCGGAGGGAATGATTCCTATAACTGTAAATAAAATTCTTCTTATCAGGAGTTAACTTGGAAATTGCAAAAAAAGATAATCTTGTTCTCTTGTAAAGAACTTCCACGAATTTTGTTTCGGGTGAGAGACTGACGATCAGAGCAAGAAGTTATACATTCATATATCGTCTTTCACATGTGTTGCGTACCTGACAGGCTGCAAGGATGTCGTCACACCTTTGCTATCTATGCGAGTGGCCACCGCAGATTTGAAAAAAAAAAAAAACAACGCGATTATGGGAAAAAGCCCATGCTCGGAATCGAGTACTAACATGACAGAAGAACCAATCTAAGTAAAACGTAAGTTGTTATAGTTCATGTAGTACCAACGTCGAAAAAGGGGTTGCAACATTTATAAATGCTCTACACGAAGTAAAAAGTGGAATTTTTGTCTAGATCAGAAGCTATGAGCATGTGATTGTAAGTTGTTACTGCACAATATTTCTCCTGTAACTTTAACAGGATATTTATGAAAAGTCTAGACTCACCTTTGAGCTAACTGTGTGGCAAAATGAAACTGTTAATAGTTTGTGAAGATCTCAATCTGGGTTTTTTAAACCATAATGAGCTGTAAATATTGTTTTGCCGTTACAATCAGATGTCAGAAGTGAAATGTCCAACTCATCTGCAGAAAGTTAGAAGGGTCTTGATTCAACAACGTAGCACCATACAGTTCTCATACTAATTCATATAAAACTTACAGGCTAGTTAATGGTTCTTGGATACAATATTTTAAGAAAGAAAGGTGGAAAAGGATGAGATGTATATCGGAGGAGATGTTAATGTAAAATGAAGTGTATTTACACGTAAATTCGTGTAAATATTTGGAAGTATCTTTCCTAAAATGTTTCCCAGAAAACCTGTTAAAAAAGTAAGCAATAGGCAATAAAAATATCATCTAAAAAGGAAAGGGAAATTTATTTTAAGATCAGAAAAAATAAAGATCCTGTACTACTTGTATTCTACAAAACATAAAATATTGTTTCAAGGAAAGTAATCAAGATAACAGAAATTAGTGTTGTTGAAACTAGATTTGAAACCGTATGGAATGCTGCGAAACTAGAGATAGGACAACCAGTCAGTAAACGAGGTAGTATTACAATTAATATTTACTCATAATTCACAAGTTCCAAGTGTTTTAATAATCACTTTGTAAATATAGCGCAAAAGTATGATCAAATAATACAACTCAAGAAGCAAGAACAAAATATTATACAATTTCAAATAGCACCAACATTCTACACTTATATTAATGAATTTCGTAAGTTCTCAAAAACAAAAGAACATATTATGATCGATTTTGAAGTAGAATTCTGAAGACCTTTTCTAACGTAATACGACATGTCCTTAGTAATTATGTAATGCATCTCCAGGGCAGAAAATTTTCCTGGACCGAGTTTTTCTTTCTCCAGTAAAAAATAACCGTATTCCGACAAGATCAATAATTTACACATTCGTCTGAGAAGAGAAATTTTCCCACTGTGGGAGCGTCACAAGCACGCCGAGTAATCTTGAGCAAGCCTCATGGTTCAAATAGCTCTGAGCACTATTGGACTTATCTTCTGAGGTCATCAGTCCCCTAGAACTTAGAACTAGTTAAACCTAACAAACCTAAGGACACCACACACTTCCATGCCCGAGGCAGGATTCGAACCTGCGACCGTAGCGGTCGCGTGGTTCCAGACTGTAACGCCTAGAACCGCTCGGCCACCCTGGCCGGCCAAGCTTCATGACTTCATCGCATGTCCTCATCACTCAACTCATTTATGAATCTTGGCCTATACGATTTAAATTCCAGAACTTTTTCCGTGTGCGTCAGCGTAGTCGTTTTTGGAATTCCGAGTTCAGCAGATGTTTTTCGCAATGATTTTATGGGAGATCCGGTCACAGAATCCGCTACTGCTGCACCTGTATATTTTCGTTTTAATTGTCGGCCTGTCTTCTTTCCATCCAAAATGGAAATGGTTCTGTAGAGTTCCTGTAGCCATCACAGATCGCTTTGGTGGAGCTTCTTTATACAGTTGTGCCGCAAAATCTCGCCGCACATCTCTTATGTTTTCCACGGCGTGTGCACGGTCACGAGCCCATGCAGTTGCTAGAACACGCCCTACCACACTGTAGGTACTTGTGGCTGCCATCTGAAAAGAAAGAAAAGATAATGGAGTGTAAATGTACATCATGACCAAGAAAGAGCGGGGTTAAAGGACTTTCGGACCTTACCGTAGAATAGCATTCAGATATCTTGGGGCAGTACTTAGTGAAAGGAATGAGATAGATCAGAAAATAAGGGAAAGAATTCTAGCTCAGACAGATGGAGGTTATTTGTCTCCTGGTGTAGTAGGCACGCACGCACGTACGCAAGCAGTGATTGATGACTCTCAGGCAGTGTGCAAGTCGTACTTTATTAGCGCAACACATAGAAAGTCAAGTTCAACGTAAGGTAGATTCTGACAGACAGAAACTAAAAGCTACTTGATATGCCCTGCTTCACCCGCACGACAGGACAGATAGAATAAATTGTGGAAAGAGGCCAAAATAAAGGGCTGTCAATTACACTCGAACATACAACTTCATTATTTGATCAAACATTGCAAGAGCCCCAAAAACGTTATTAAACATACAGCTTTAATATGGTTCATATGGCTCTGAGCACTATGGGACTTAACTTCTGAGGTCATGTGTCCCCCTAGAACATAGAACTACTTAAACCTAAGTAACCTAAGGATATCACACACATCCATGCCCGAGGCAAGATTCCAGACTGTAGCACCTAGAACCGCTCGGCCTCTCCGGCCGGCATACAGCTTTAATCTTTGGGACTTAATTACCGGCTGACAGCACTTTAATTTAAAAACGACTGAAGGTCAATAACTTAAAACGCAAGCAAGCCTTATCTTAAAACTGCTCTTTAGTTACGCTGAAGTAAATAAATTAAATTCAAATCGGCTGAAGGCCGAAGACTTAACAATAAAAAAAGTTTAAAATGCCAAAAGTCTTACGTGAAACAGTACTTTAAACTAGGCTTGAGGCCTTAAGAGTAAAACAACTCTAATTTAAAACACAAAACCGGCTACACGCTATACAAGTACCAACAACAAGAACAAGTTTAAAAAACTAAGGCAGCACACACAAGGACGTCCAATTGTTCGAGGGTCGGCATGTAATTCAAACACTAACGTTCGCTTAGGTGAGTCAGGCAGTCGGCCCAACCATCCACAATCCTACGGCAACCCAACCGACAGACCGTCAACAGACCAATGCTCAACGTGAGTTCCGCTCCACACCTTGCACCAAGGATCCGCTCCGCACTTGCACCAAAATTTCACCGATGCTGACATCATAAACTGTGGAACCAAACAAAACGGATCCCAGACAACCCATAAGGGGTGGACGACCCGAAAACCCACGTCATTTAATAAAACGACCGACTAACTCAGAGGCAGTACACCAACAACACTTAAATAAACTTGTCAGTGAAAATCACACAAACTACAAACAGCCTCACGAACATCTGCACGAGGACTAGACGATGCTCACGGCAGTGACTGTGCAATAGCAAGGACGACCCACGAGTCGGCTCACACAGCCAAGCCATCAGCAATTGCTGGCGAAATGCACGTCGTCTAACAAGACCACTGACCGACGGTCGACCAAAGTCGTCCCCACTCAAACATGTGCGTCGGTTACTACTGATCTAACAGGAATATGACGAAAGTAAAATCCTACGTGACTTAGATCGCCAAGTTAATTACTAGACGCAGGTTTACAGTTTACGTTTCACAGAAGAATATAAGTACAGAGAGAGTGTCTGAGGAATGGCAACATCGTAGGAGGCAAAACTCCGAGAGTGACAGCAGGCGGCAGGCTGTGGCCGCCGGAGCGGCGTGGCGGGACGGTGTAGATCCAGACGCAGGACTCGACTGGATGGATCCGAGGAGCTCGGAGAGATGGTGCCACCGGGCACGGCCAGCGTCAGCTCTTCTGGATGGGCTTCTGGGGGCGGCCGGTGCGAGCCCAGAGCGTGAGCGCGGGTAGGAGCTGCGTGCCGGCTGACCTTCCCTTGCCAAGTTTATTCTTCCTCGACATGTTGAGCAGTGTAAGGATAAAGACACTACTGGCCATTAACATTCCTACACCACGACGATGACGTGCTACAGACGCGAAATTTAAGCGACAGGAAGAAGATGCGGTGGTATGCAAATGATTAGCTTTTCACACCATTCACACAAGGTCGGCGCCGGTGGCGACACCTACAACGTGCTTACATGAGGAAAGTTACCAACCGATTTCTCATACACAAACAGCAGTTGACCGGCGTTGCCTGGTGAAACGTTGTTGTGATGCCTCGTGTAAGGAGGAGAAATGCGTACCGACGTTTCCGACTGATAAAGATCGGATTGTAGCCTATCGCGACTGCGGCATTGCTGCTCGCGTTGGTCGAGAACCAATGACTGTTAGCAGAATATCGAATCGGTGGGTTCAGGAGGGTAATACGGAAGGCCGTTCTGGATCCCAACGGCCTCGTATCACTAGCAGTCGAGATGACAGGCATCTTATCCCCATGGATGTAACGGATCGTGCAGCCACGTCTCGATCCCTGAGTCAACAGATGGGGACGTTTCCAAGACAACAACCATCTGCACGAACAGTTCGACGCCGTTTGCAGCAGCATGGACTATATCAAGTCGGAGACCATGGCTGCGGTTACCCTTGACGCTGCATCGACAGGCAGGAGCGCCGGCGATGGTGTACTCAACGCCACGCCATTTTTTCGGATGAATCCAGGTTCTGTTTACAGCATCATGATGGTCGCATCCGTGTTTGGCAACATCGCGGTGAACGCACATTGGAAGCGTGTATTCGTCATCGTCATACTGGCGTATCACCTTGCGTGACGGTATGGGTTGCCATTGGTTACACGTCTCGGTCACCTCTTGTTCGCATTGACGGCACTTTGAACCGTGGACTATATATTTTAGATGTGTTACGACCCGTGGCTCTACCCTTCATTCGATCCCTGCGAAACCCTACATTTCAGCAGGATAATGCACGACCGCATGTTGCAGGTCCTGTACGGGCCTTTCTATATACAGAAAATGTTCGACTGCTGCCCTGGCTAGCACATTCTCCAAGTCCCTCACCAATTGAAGACATTTGGTCAATGGTGACCGAGCAACTGGCTCTTCACAATACGCCAGTCACTACTCTTGATGAAATGTGGTATCGTGTTGAAGCTGCATGGGCAGCTGTACCTGTTCACGCCATCCGAGCTCTGTTTGACTCAAAGCCCAGGCGTATCAAGGCCGTTATTACGGCCAGAGGTGGTTGTTTTGGGGACTGCTTTCTCAGGATCTATGCACCCAAATTGCGTGAAAATGTAATCAGATGTCAGTTCTAGTATAATATATTTGTCCAATGAATACCCGTTTATCATCTGCATTTCTTCTTGGTGCAGCAATTTTAATGGCCAGTAGTGTGTTCTGTTCCTATAGGGAAGATAGAAACCAAATCTTTGGTGGTGTGGTAATGATTTCCTGTGTCTGGCAAGTGAAAAATTATTCTCGTAGCAGGTCAGGCCAACGCTTGGTCGGCTTGTGGTGTGGTTGGTGGCCCAGTTTTCGGACGAGCCGGCTGCAGGATTGTCCCGCCTTCTTGTAGAAGGAAATCATGGTGTTACGGAATCTGTCGTGCAGGAGTAGGATGTCAGTGTCTTTGTGTAGCAGACAAGTGGAGTACCCCTCGGAAGACTTAAAGTGGCCTTCATGGCTCGTTTCCGACTCTTTGCTGCCCTTTCAATGGGTTAATCTGCGACCTTTACCCACACCAAAGCTGCACACTCCAACACTGGTCGGACCGGCGTTACGTAGTGCTTGACTCTGTGGTGCGGTAACAGCACCGTCTGTGGGTTGAGCAGCGAATTTAGAGAGTGCTATGGCTGTGCCTCTCACGTCACGAATGTAAAGCACCTAGCAGAGTCTCTGGTACGGGTGACCCATATGCACTTCGCCATCCTGCTCCATGGGAGGGGTGCTCCCAGGTTCTCGACTGGTGGAAGATTTGACGGCAGCATTTTTCGGGTGGATTAATGCGTGGCTCTTCGCTGCGTTATATTTCAGCTGCCGCTTCGTCGACCATGAACGCGAAGTGTCGCAGCCGAACTGGAGGCGATGTTTCATCGTGTTTACGTCCATGCTGCGGGCAAACGGTGCTGTATCATCGGTGTGAAGCGCTAATTCGACGCGTGTCACCCGCGGAATGTCGGCAGCTTACAGGGAGTACTGCAAGCGCTCGAGTACAGATCCCTGCGGCACTTCTGCGCATAGATGCCGATCTGTGTACCTACCATCCTCTGCCGTCACGCAGGAGGTTCGATAGCATAGCTACTATCTGAGGACTCCGTGTAACTTCGGCGGCCCAACTACAAAAAGATTGCACACGAGAACGTCGTACCACACATAACCGAAAGCCCCTGTCTGTTAGTGATCGAGCAGCGTCTTACCAGGTGTAGCGGTATGAAATGAGCGTTTTTTTTGTCAAAATGAAACACTAATTTTGAATTGAAAAGTAAAAACATTTTATTCAGAGTACTTACCATTGCTTTCTATACATTCTGACCACCTTTCATAGAAATGTTCGTCTTTTGAAGCAAACCAATCAGACACCCAATTTTCGACTTCTTCGTAGGAATCGAAGTGTTCCTCAGCCAATGCGTGTCCCATTGATGAAAACAAATGGTAGTCGGAAGGGGCCAAGTCTGGTGAATATGGCGGGTGGGGTAGCAGCTCCCAGCCAAGTGTTTTGATTGTATCCTGAACCAGTTTTGCTTTCTGTGCAGGTGCATTGTCGTGTAAATAAATTACTTTGCCATGTCTTCTGGCCCATAATGGTCTTTTTGCGATCAAATACTTAGGAATTGTTCAAATGGCTCTGAGCACTATGGAACTTATCTTCTGAGGTCATCAGTCCCCTAGAACTTAGAACTACTTAAACCCAACTAACCTAAGGACGTCACACACATCCATGCCCGAGGCAGGATTCGAACCAGCGCGGTTCCAGACTGTAGCGCCTAGAACCGCTCGGCCACCCCATCCGGCGATCAATGCATAGTTAAAATTGACCATTTGTTGTCTGTAGCGATTAGTATTCACAGTTTCAGCGGGTTTTAGAAGCTCATGATACACGACACCTTTCTGATCCCACCAAACACAGAGCATTGTCTTCTTGCCGAATCGATCTGGTTTTGCAGTCTATGTTGATGGTTGTCCGAGATTAACCCATGATTTTTCCCGTTAAGGATTCTTAAAATAAATCCATTTTTCATCACCAGTAACAATTCGATGCAAAATTGATTTTATTTCATGTCTTTGAAGCAAAATTTGACAAATGGTTTTTAGGTTTTGCATCTGTCTTTCATTCAATTCATGTGGCACCCATTTTCCACACTTTTCTATCTTTCCCATAGCTTTCAAACGGTCAGAAATTGTTTGTTGTGCAACATTTTGCATTGCTGCCATTTGCTTCTGACTCAAAGTCTCATCTTCATCCAATATTGCTTGCAATTCAGCGCCTTCGAACTTTTTTTGGTGGTATTCAACGTTCTTCATTTCTTACATCAAAATCATTATTTCTGAACCATTGAAACCATCTTTTGCATGTTGCTTCTGATAGAGCATGATCACCGTAGGCCTCGAAAAGCATTCGATGCGACTCTGCAGCACTTTTTTCAAATGAAAACAAAAGTTAATGCTTTCCGCAAATCATTACTTTCTGGTACAAAATTCGACATTGTTAACACGATGAAAACATATGATGTTGTTTGTTCCATGACTTGATGTCAACTAAATATCTTTGACAGATGTCATACCAACCAAAAAAAAAAAAAAACTCGTTCATTGTGAACGTTCCCTATCGACACATTTGTATCTGAACATTCATTTCATACCGGTACACCTGGTAAATAGGCAGCAGGCGGAAGGATATCCAAGCGGCGCTTGGTGAACACGTGACCCTCAGATTCAACCCAGTGTCGCAAAACTGTGCAACTGTCGTCATTTTGTGTGCTCCCTGTTGGCGACGCTGGGACTTGTAATGGTGCCTGCTAAAGGCTTGAGTCTCAACAAGCGTGCTCTTATTTTTATCGCCTGTGGTGCTGCCATACGCGTGGTATACTTGCGTTTCTCCGCGCATGCACTGCCTCCAATGGAGAAGCGCCTGCGGCACGAAGCAAGTATACCCGCTGGTCGCGGGTGCTGTGCAGGAAGCAGAAGTGCCCGGCGAATGGCCGTGTATAATAAGGTTTGCACTCGGAAAGCTGCTCAGTTTCCAGCTTGTAACGTGATCCACGATGATCAAGGTCCACAGGAGTACTTGTGGGCTAATACGGAACAGAGACGTTGACTCTGACCCAGAAGACAGGAAACTCCTGACGCTTTAGAATGCGGTTATGAGACAGATTTTTGGAACAGTGATGGATGGAGACGAGTTGCAAAGGAAATACCGCAAACTGCAGGAGTTGCATAAAATACTGGACTTTGTAACAGTGACTAAAGGGAGGAGACTGAAGTGGGTTACGCAAGTAATGCGTCGAGATCAACAGGTAGGTAGTGGAAGAAGGTATCAGAGGTAACAGACAAAGGAGAAGGCCATGGCTGACAAGGGGGCCCTCCATACTGTAAATCGCGGATTTTGAGGCGCTTCAAATACGTTTTAGAGGCACTTACCCTGAGTACCTGGCTATCCGTTATTTTAGCGAAGGGCCTTGGTTTTTGAGAAAATCGAAGTTCATTGCTCACTTTGTACACCCGTAACATTACATATATCCCGAGCACGTCAGCGTAGCGCAGCGGTACGGATTCACAGCTACCCCGCTGGAGGTACCGTGTTCGAATCCTGTTCCCATATATTTTTTATGTATGCAAGAGTGTCCGGAAAATTTGATCCCCACGTTCAAAAACGAGTAGACAAATTAAATGGTAAGTACAGAAATGTAGTCGTGTCCTGTACGAAATCCGGGAAGCTCACGAAAGTGGTGTACGAAGAATTTTTGCGTACTGTAATTCTTCTGTACGTGGGACAGACATTTTTTTGGACATTATCGATTCGTACGGAGGGTTCAAATGGCTCTGAGCACTATGGGACTTAACTTCTGAGGTCATCAGTCCCCTAGAACTTAGAACTACTTAAACCTAACTAACCTAAGGACATCACACACATCCATGCCCGAGGCAGGATTCGAACCTGCGACTGTAGTGGTCACGCGGTTCCAAACTGAAGTGCTTAGAACCTCGCGGCCAAACCGGCCGACTCGTGGGGAGGGCAAACCGATTAAACTTTATACGATCATCTATTCACTGGTGAAAAGAAAGCGAGCACCTGCACCCTAAAAGTGGTCCCACCAAAGTGCCAGGCCTGCGATGTTTATTTTTCCCGACAGGTGAAAAGCTTCACAAAAATTGTTCAGAATGCTCCCGACTTGATCAAAGACAACACAGAGATCGCTTCTAGGGAAGAGTCGATAAAATTACATTCGCTAATCCTACATGAATTCAGAGCACCTAATTCTAAAAACATGATTAGAAACGAATGGTTCGCATCGAAATTAGTGGATGAAAGAGAAATCTTTTTGAATGCAAAAGAATTGTGTTTCCCAGTATCACTCATGAAGAAACCGTGCGCCTGCAAGACGGTTGCTTTCATAAAATGCACGTGGTGTTGTGAAAATTTGTTCTTCGGTTGTTTCTATGATAAGTATCACCCACAACATTGTTCTGGCACATCAAGCAATGTGGACGATGAAAAATAAGGTTTTGTAATATTGTATGACAGAAAAAATTAATAACTGAATATATATTTATAATTTCGCACACCTTACACTGTCTGTTGGTATTCTCTGAAATAAAATTGAAAAATTCGGTCGATTTTGAAAAAAAAGAAAATAAGAAAAGTACACAAGATGGATTCGAACACGATACCTTCACCGCGATAGCCGCGAACTTTTTCCACTGCGCTACGCCGACTTACTTGGGACAGATGTACTGTTACAGATATACAAAGCACGCAGTGAAATTCAAAATTGATTTTCTCTAAAACTATGGCCCGTTGCTAAAAGACGGATAACCAGGTACTCAAGGTAAGTGCCTCTACAAAGTATTTGAAGCGATTCAAAATCCGTGATTTACAGTATGGTGGGTCCCCTTGTGAGATGAGTTGACAGGGCCAGAGAGGATATGAGTATAACGGGGATAGTTGGAGAAGAATAGACGAACCGTGGGAGACACAGGCGGGCGACTGGCGATCCCAAAGACTGGCTGCAGTTCGTCGCTGCGGTAAATTTATAGAATAATGACAGCTCTATATGCGTTAGGTGAGGTAAACCCAAAGCTACTTTCACATCTAACGATTTCGTCTCTTTAAAAATAGTACTTTCTTTGCAAGAAATTTCAATTATGAAAAAATTACTATTTTAAAAGTGTTTTTCCGGGAATATGAGAAGGAAATACTACTGTAAGAACTATAAATGTTACACCTTTGCCAAACTCGTAATTTACACGATATAAAATTCAAATGTACATTCACCATTATTTTACTTAGCGATGCAGTTGTGAACTCAGGTCTGCAGGGTAAGTCTGGGAGAGTTTCTGTGTTTTTCAGTTTTTTTACTTCTGGTAGCATGATCGTATAGTGTCGTATAAATTTAAGTGCAATAAATTATTGAGGCAGTGCCACTTAAAGTGCAAAAGAAACGATAAAATGAAAATATTCATGAGTGGTCCTCTCGCCCGAAGGTGTGTGTGTGTGTGTGTGTGTGGGTGTGTGTGTGAGAGAGAGAGAGAGAGAGAGAGAGAGAGAGTCTTTGAGATGGACTATATACAGAAGAAAAGACGATACATGACGAAATGACAATACATGAAGAAAAGAGTCAATTAAAATTTCATAATTTCGTTTGAAATATGTTTTTAATTAATATAAAATTATACCGTTAAATATTTTAGTCCAAAGCAATTTTATCAGTTTATTGTAAAACTTGATTGAACAGCGGGCTTTTTAATGAGTTGTAGTTCTTTTTTTAAACATCAGCCTGTCTTTCTCTCAGAACAGCAATTACATTTGTTACCAAATGTTGACTATAGTGAACAGGCTTTACGCTAAATCCAATTATCACTTTTAGTAGTTTCGTAATAGAATTCACCGCAGCCAACACATTCAGCCTAATCTTACTCATCAAAATTATTTTCGTAGTCTTCTACAATGTCGGCACCTGATGAGTATGGTGAGGTACTTGCAGTGTTTTTCTTATTGAGATTCTTTAGTCTGTTTTTGTCTTCACTATTATTTCTCTTTATTGATCTTTTTGTGCCTTTTTTTCTTTTTCCTTTCTTTTCTTATCTCTCTTTATTTTAGAGTTTCCGTATTTTCAGCGTAGTTTAGCCCTTTACTTAGAGTTGCTGCCTTCCTCTTAAAATTCATGGTTCTCTCAATAGAATAGTTTTGTCTGCGTTTATGATGGCTAAGGAGTAGTGACTTTTCAAATGGTAAAGTTGGAAGTTTTATGCTTAGTAGGAGTGGAGTTCGAAGTTGTGTCAGTGAAGGAATTTGACCTGTGAGGATAACTCTACTCTTGTGCTTGGGATCAGTAGACCTTTTGATGGGTTTTTATGTGGTTAATAGGCCTGTGATAGAGATTCTGCTCTTCCATTTGTTAGCACAGACGTATCTTCTGGCAAAGAACTATAGTTTAAGACTGTGGCCGTCTTCGATACCATTATTACACATGTCTTGAAGCTAAATTTAGTTGTGATTCATCTCTCCCAAATAACACTGGTCCATCTCTCCCGATTGTGTGCGAGACAGATGTATCGCTCCGACTTCTATCTATAGGCAGTAAACTCGGTAGTCGGTTTAGGTAAGTTTCATGCCTACGTATTTGACAAGCTCGCAGAAATAAACTGAATTAGTAGTGTGCAAACTAAGCCTTGATACTAACATTGTGTAACTACACTGTAAAACTTTCTGGCTTGCCAGAACAGAGAATGTCGTTTTTCTCCAGAATTAACACGAAATGACAGCAACATTTCTGCACCACGTTTGTTCACAAAAGAGCTTCCTCGCAAGTAGTGGGAGCTGATTTCTAGCGATGCATTTGTGAAATACGTCACTGGTCCGTCGCACTCAGTCGGCCAACTCTAAGGACTTATTCCATGTTACAACTATGCATGCGTGTAAATGAGGAAAATGCTGTTTCTTTCAAGTGTTTCCACTTTCCTTCAGAAAATCAGTCTTTCTGTATTTTTTCGTTGTTGGACGTATTTGCTCTTTCTGTCTACATTTACTCAGCTTCCTGTGTTTCTCGATTCCATCTGTGGGCAAGCGAACTCTTGTCGTCGGCATTAGGTGTGGTCTGCCTGTGAATGTGTGACTTTCTCATGATGGAATGTTATCTGTTTTCCAGAAGCCCGGTATGCTTTGAACAAGGCCTCTTGCTTTTTAGGTGCTCCATGGGTATGCGGATTAGACTGATGCTGAATGTATCAGCCCAGATCATACAAAATGATAGATTCCAGCTGTGAAACTAATAGGATACTTGAACAATCATCTGCCGCGCACATCAGAAAACATCATTCGATAAGTTCCTGAATTCATCACGGGCCTCGGCTATTGCTTATGATTGGAGGATCCAGGCATTTTAGTTGAATAATTTACCGTAATAGTTGCTGAATGGCAGTGTCTGATCTGGTCAAATAGTTTATATTCAAACAGTATGTAAAAATTACTTATGATATGTAAAGGTCTACGTTACAAAACAATTTCAGAATGAATTTACATGATTAAAATAGAGCAATGATGAGAAAACGAATGGTGTTTAGGGTCACATTAGCGTGATGCTGGACAATTATGGTTGACACGGTGCCCAGACACGTAAAGGACATGAATTAAGCTTTCAACCAAGATTGAAAAACTGTAAAATTACACAGAAAAGGGTACGAATTTGAATAGAGCATACAATATATCAGTGAATAAAGGATGAATTAGAAAGAAACATTACTCGGTGGGTGAGTTCCAAGGAGTTAACTCGACAGCGAAACAAATCTGACAGATTATGAGAAAAATTCCCTTTGTAGCAAGAATTGCATTGCAGAAAAGTTTGAAGTCCAGTGTGTGAAGGGTACAGATCAAGTTAGCAAGACTAAAAAGTAGAAACCAGGAATGAATTACTCTTCCCTCAATATATCGCTATATCCGAAGCCGGGAATGTGCATTGTCTTGTGTCGTTTCTTTGCCATTGTAGGCTTGTACCATGGGAAGCAAGGAGAGGGTGTTGTTTGGTGTCCAGTACCACAACTGCACGCTTAAATTAACAAGGTCCTTTATTCATAAGAATAACAAGTTACTTATGATTGCCCAGGTTTGAGGTACAAGACCTTCATAATAGTCCACGCCAGCGTCACTGCTGGTGAAGCACAAGTCCGCTATGTACACTACTCTGGTCGCTGGGTAGAGGCTGAGCTAACTGCGACTCCCAATGGAATGCAAATGAAGACTCGACACGTTGACTCACTCAATCTCTGTTGGAACTGACTGGGCCCTCCGGTCCGCAGCGACAATCTAAATGCTGGTGGCCGAGAGGGCGTTGGCGGAACTTTTCTTGCGACTCTGTCTTTGGCCCCTCTCGATCTTCTCGCAACCTCTTTGCCACGTGGCGTGCTGACGCCAGCTTGCGCCAACACACATTGTAAGTGTGATCTTACTGCGACTGCCGTTGAGGTGGTTGCCGACAAGTCGCCGAGCGCCGTATTGGGTTCGCTGCTAAATGTTGCTGTGCTGAGCCAATGCGATGAGGTTGCGAATCGTGGATCTCATCATCCTCCTGTTTACTCGTTGCGGATGTGCGTAAGTTCAAAGTGTAACTTCGAAGACGTGGCATTGGGCCGAAGTGGAGACAGACACGTACGAGTGCGGAGTCCAGAGTAGCATCACCAAGCAGAAATTCGAATCGGAATACCCGTACGAAGCGGAACAACTACGACTGCCGCTCACAGTTTTTGGTAGCCTGCTTCACACCTCAGAAAGGCACCGCGCACATTCTTTTCTACACAATCCCAGAGCTGAAAGCCCATTCCCTAGCTCCAACGACGAAGTTAAAATGTACCTGTGAATGAGATACGTGTGTATGGAAATGGGAGACGAGTGTCACCCTGTTCCCATGTCCAGACTTGTTTGTTGGAAATTATGGAAATTTTGTTGGGCTTCGCACACCGTTCCCATGAGAAGGGTGACATTTGGAAATTTGCAGACACACGAGTGGCTATAGGTTTTGCTTGAGACCACGGCAACTAGACAGCTGACTGCTCCACCCAAAGTTTACTAAGAAGGCACAGTTCTCACCCGGTACACCAGTGACTTCCCTTTGTGTCACTGAGGACGCCAGTTTTCCGTTCCGGTACTCACTTTTCGCAGAAACTTAGCGAGGAGGACAATCCCTGCAAAGGCTTGTCCGACTGTCCATGCGGCCTACGAGCGTGAGACCCTGCACTCTAAATGCCCGGTGTCTCTTCCAGAATGTGTGAAAATTCCTCCTTTTTTCGCCACAGCGAAAAGAAGTTCTCTCATAAAGTTCCAATGCATTTAATGAGTTCAAATGATTTTAATAGAAAAAATTACTGCAAAGTAAATCGGCATAGCGCAGTGGTAAAAGTTCACGGCCATCGCGGTGAAGGTATCGTGGTCGAATCCAGCTTGTGTACTTTTATTTTTTTTTTCAAAATCGGCCGAATTTTTCAATTTTATTTCAGAGAATACCAACAAACAGTGTAAGGTGTGCGAAATTATAAATATATATTCAGTTATTAATTTTTTCTGTCATACAATGTTACAAAACCTTATTTTTCATCGTCCACATTGCTTGATGTGCCAGGACAATATTGTGGGTGATACTTATCATAGAAACAACCGAAGAACAAATTTTCACAACACCACGCGCATTTTATGAAAGCAACCGTCTTGCAGGCGCACGGTTTCTTCACGGATGTGGGTTACCTACATTGCCACACGCTACCCCTTAGCGTCCCATGTGAACAACACGCTACACAGTTGGAAATTCGACAAATTGACCAAATGCAACATCAGTTGCCCGTACTGTGGAACGATATCTCTCATTATGACAGCTGACATCTGTATCATCGCGTCTATGACAAATCCAGGACCGCATTGTACCTTGAGGAGGTAATAACAAATACAGGAATTGTTGTTTAAGAAAGTCTGTAGGTGTATGACCTTGTGATTATGGTACCCTGTGATTATGGTCATTCAGGTGCAAAATCAGTGCGATATGTGAATAAAATCTCATTTGTATTGTCGCTTCATTGCGTTCGTTTCCCTTTTTGCACCATTATACTTACTAACACTGTTTAGCTCTATTCCCTTACAATATCCGTCTGCGGTGACACTGTTGACAATTTATCGATGAAAGCAATGTTACACGATACTTTAAGGGGGGAAAATAACCACTTCTGACAGTCCCAAGAAGAAACAAATGCATTCCGCACACAGAATATCTCGTATTTATGGAGGAGTGTATGCGTTTGCTTTACTACGCACGAGTGCCGTTTGCTGGGTGGACACCGAGAGCCCGCCGTGGCACTACGGCGGTAGGCATTAGCTGGGGCGGCGCTGAGGCGCGCGTTAATCGCGTTATTCGCTCGTCGGACACGCAGCAGCGCGGAACAGTCGCTCTGCGTGCAGCCAGCGAGAAGCGACCTGACGCTGTTACCGCGCCGGCCTGTGCCGAGGTCTCGATCAGCATCTTCTGTGTGGCCAGGACGCTGCCTGGAGCGCAGTGCGACCAGGGTTGGTCAAAACGCACTAACATGTGCCGCCAGAGCAATGTCATTACTCCCCATACCACCGTACTAGTTCTCTGCGAGCTAGGGTTGGCGATTGTCTTTGAAACGACCAGTGTCGAGAGATATACTGATTTTTTTTTTCCAAGGCTACCTCCGTCTGACTTTTAAAATAATCGGTTTCCGAAATAACCGATTTTCGGTTTCCGAAATAACCGATTTTCGGTTTTTTTATCATACGGGGTGAGTCAAATGAAAACCTTAAATTTGTAATAACAAATCGAAATTTCGCGCCGTTATCCTGTAAGTTGGTAAGCGTGCTACAAACCGCATGCAGAATGGTCTGTAGGTGGCAGCATAGTACAGATGCACACATACCGTCACAGTATCAGTATAAAGATAGCCATCCCACTTGCGACTTGCCCTCCCTTGTCATGAGTGGCTTGTCCCTCCTGCTCCCCCTCCCTCTCTTGTGCTCTCCTTCAGTGTCTCTGCACTCCCTCCTGCCTTGTCTTCCCTCTTCATCTCCTGCCCCACCAGTCTCCTGCCTCTTGGTGTACCCGCTAATGCCCCTTCTCTTTTCTTCCTGCCCCCTCCCCTGGTGCACCTTGCTCTCCCCTCCTTTTCCACCATCTCTGGCCTCTCCTTTGGCAGCTCCCACCTGGCTGTTTTATTCTTCATCGTGTGTGCTCCAAGTGGGTTTAAAGTGAGCTGTTCAAGAGTGTTTTTAATACTGTGGGTGACTATTAATCTGTGCGTGTGTCTTCAGGGTCTTCTTTGTGTTTTAAGAATCGCCAATAGTGTTTTTCAACTTTATGTCGACTTTTTTTAATTGTCCCCCCATGAACGTCTCAATGTCAATGAATTTTTACGTCCATTACCTGCCCTTGGGCCAACGGCCTTGCCGCAGTGGATACACCGGTTCCCGTGAGATCACCGAAGTTATGCACTGTCGGGCATGGTCGGCACTTGGATGGGTGACCATCCAGGCTGCCCTGCGCTGCCTCATGATGCCAATTGAAGAGCTAGTCGACCGAATAGTAGCGGCTTCGGTCGAGAATACCATTATAACGACCGAGAGAACGGTGTGCTGACCCCACGCCCCTCCTATCTGCATCCTCCACTGAGGATGACACGGCGGTCGGATGGTCCCAGTAGGCCACTCTGTTTTATGTCCCCCTTTTTTATCGCTTTATATGTAACATTTTATTCTCGTATTAGTTGTCTGTCACTCGGCTGAAGAGCGGCGGATTGTGCCGCTGACAGCCCTCCCTGCCCATATGGGGCAGGGGAGTGAAATCACAATAAAGAAAAAAAATTGCGACTTGCACCAGGGAAAAACGGCGCTCTGATATTCTGTTTTTTCGTAGTAAATGTGTGAAACATATTAAAATTCATTGACGAATGAAGGTTCAGTGCGATGATGCATGTTTCTCACAGCAGCAAGTCTATGAATGGAGTAGGAAGTTCGCAAATCGTGTGACTTCAGTGGAAGATGCTCCTCATCCAGGTCAGGCACAACGAGTTGAGACTCCACAGAACATTGCAGCAGTTGAAACCACAGTGAGGGAAAACTGTCGAGTGACACTGTATGACACTGCAGCATGTTTACAGATTAGTCATGGGTCAGCACACTACATTGTGCATGATGTGCTCCAGTTTCACAAAGTGTCTGCAAGATGGGTGCCAAGGCAGCTGACTCCTGAAATGAGAGAACGACGTGTTGATGCTTGTGACGAACTTCTTCAGCGCTTTGAACGAGAAGGTGATGGCTTCCTTGCAAGAATCGTTACTGGAGACGAAACCTGGGTTCACTTCCACCAACCGGAAACGAAGAGAGCGGGCAAGGAATGGCGCTATTCCTCATCACCAAAACCAAAGAAGTTTCGAACAGAACCATCAGCAGGGAAGGTTATGCTGACTCTGTTTTGGGACGAAAAAGGCGTCATTTTGGACCATTGCATGCCTACAGAGACCACTGTCAACAGTGCATCACACACAGATCTCATAAAAATATCAGCTGCGGCCTGCAACCCAATCAAAGCGACGTGGATTGCTGTCAGCAGGTGTCCTTTTGCAACATGACAGCGCAAGGCTCCACACTGCCGTACAACAGTTGCAACGATCACAGACCTGCATTTTGAGTGTCTTCCTCGTCCACCATACTCACCAGACCTTGCCCCAAGTGATTTCCATATGTTTGGACCACTCAAAGACGTGCTACAATGTACAATGAACAGTGTGGTCCGAAACACTTGTGCGTGCACCATCATTGTGCTCATTCGGCAGAGATGCCACAGATCACTATCTATCCTACTTTACAGAGCAGACAAGTCTACGAATCTCATGTTCTGTGAAGAATCGTGTACATCGAACCATTTACTTCCTAGTGGTAGTTTCACCGTCCTTGTACCTCTTTCCATGGATTCTCACAACAGTAACACGTGAACGTTGAACCAGCTTCGCTGTTTTCGAGATAGCTGTACACAGGCTGTGCGTAATAATAATCTGACCTTTGTCAGGGCCGTTTATCTCAATGGGTTTCCCAGTTTGGAGCCCATATCTTCGCTAAAGTGATCCCCCACCCTTGTCTGCTCCGCTTACATACTTTGGTTTCCGCGTCACGTACCCACAACGCCACCACACGCCATCCAACGTTACGATGGCCAGTGGCCATATTGTTTTGGCTGACCACTGTATATACGTTGTGAAATGGAATGGTCCTGTAACAGTCCCTTGTGGTACGCTCTGGTAGTTCACAATGAATCCGACATGCCTTTTCAGATCACTATTTAACCAGACCTGTGTCATGACAATATTATCGGGCAAATTGAGACATCTAGCTTGTATAATAAGTGAACTCCCACAGCAGACACTGCGCTGCTGTACGCCCACTCGCAAAGGACGCAGCACGTAACGGACACTTGTAAGTCGGCTGTTTAGGTTTTTATGTTGGTAACGCCACGTAGCGATCCGTATGAAAATCACTGACTGCGCTGTGTCTAGTCTGTGGCTGATTTGCATTGTTGGAATATTAGCTATTGTAGCGTTGGGCAGTAGGATGTGAACAGCGCGTAGCGTTGCGCACTTGGAGGTGAGCCGCCAGCAGTGGTGGATATGGGGAGAGGTGGCGGAGTTTTGAGAGCGGACGATCTGGATGTGTGTCCATCAGAAATAGTAAATTTGTAATACTGGATATCATGAATATATATGATCACTTTTGAACTTTATTAAGGTAAACACATTGTTTGTTCTCTATCAAAATCTTTTATTTGCTAACTATGCCTATCAGTAGTTAGTGCCTTCAGTAGTTAGAATCCTTTATTTATCTGGCAGTATTGGCGCTCGCTGCATTGCAGTAGTTCGAGTAACGATGATTTTTGTGAGGTAAGTGATTCATGAAAGGTATAGGTTATTGTTAGTCTTGGCCATTCTTTTGTAGGGATTATTGAAAGTCAGATTGCGTTGCGCTAAAAATATTGTGTGTCAGTTTAGTGTTGAGCAGAATAAGTAAAGAGAGAAATGTCTGAGTACGTTCAGTTCTGCTCAGCTGTTTGAAAATCAAATAATGTAAGAGGTTTACCAGGAGTGAAATTTATAAATTTTTCTAAGGGGACGTTTCAGACTTACTGAACACATACTGTATTTCAATGCATACGAGCACATCCGTAAACTTAAATTAAGGCTAACAGATCTCTTCTCCGCCCCCCCCCCCCCTCCAATACCTTTCCCCTCCCTCCCCAACCCTCTTCACCAACGCGCACGGAAGACAAAATAAACAGCAGTGGAAATCAATATAATGGCATGGACATTCGCAGGAAAATTAACATTGTGTGCTGGAATAGCTGTGCACAGTGTTTTTCAATTATCTGAGATCCAGTATATTGATAAATGCAGCCAAGTGGTATTGCATTTAATGTCAGTAGTGCAATATATAAAAATACATCAACGATTCAGATGGTAGAGGGCGGAATTCGCTATAACGACAGTCGGTTCTGCGTGGTGTTGCGTATGCCAGTGTTCTTTTACTGCAGATAGAAAACAGAAAGTATTAGTGACAGTGGGTGCTGTATACGTAAGTAACGATTGTGACATGCCACGCGGAAAACCGCTATAATGAGATGAAAAAACAAAAGTTGAACCGTGCAAGCACATGACATCTACATCTACATATACATGATTACTCTGCAATTCACACTTAAGTTCCTGGCAGATGGTTCATCGAACCATTTTCATATTACGTCTCTACCATTCCACTCTCGAATTGAACGTGGGAAAAAGGAACACTTAAATCTTTTCGTTCGACCTCTGATTTCTCTTATTTCATTATGATGATCATTTCTCCCTACGTAGGTGAGTGTCAACAAAATATTTTCGCATTCGGAAGAGAAAGTTGGTGATTGAAATTTAGTAAACAGATCTCGCCGCAAAGAAAACTGCCTTTGTTTCAGTGACTGCCACCCTAACTCGTGTATCATATCAGCGACACTTTCACCCCTATAAAGCGAAAACAGCTGCCCTTCTTTGCACTTTTTCGATGTCCTCCGTCAATCCTACCTGGTAAGGATCCTACACCGCGCAGTAATATACCAGCAGAGGACGGACAAGTGTAATGTAGGCTATATCTTTAGTGGGTTTGTCGCATCTTGTACGTGTTCTGCCAACAAAGCGCAGTCTTTGTTTCGCGTTCCCCACAATATTATCTATGAAGTCTTTCCAATTTAAGTTGCTCGTAATTGTAATTCCTAGGTATTTAGCCGAATTGATAGTCCTTAGATTTATACAATTTATCGTACACCCAAAAGGTATCGGATTTCTTTTAGTACGATGTGGATGACCTCGCACGTTTCTTTGTTTAGTGCCAATTGCCACTTTTCACACCGTACAGAAATTCTCTCTAGGTCATTTTGTAATTGGAATTGATCGTCTGATGATTTTACTAGACGGCAAATTACAGCGTCATCTGCAAACAATCCAAGGAGGCTGCTCAGATTATCATATAGATCATTTATGTAAATCAGGAACAGCAGAGGGCCTACTACATTACCTTGCGGAACGCCAGATATCACTTCTGCTCTACTCGATGATTTACCGTCTATCGCTACAACTGTAACCTCTCTGAGAGGAAATCATGAATCCAGCCACACAACTGAGACGATACTCCATATGCACGCAATTTGATTAACAGTCGCTTGTGAGACTCTCTAATCGTCAAAGCACTAAGAAGTTGGACCGTTCAAGTACAGCGATTGAGAATTTCTTTAGACTGCGCTCGATATTGACAGAACGTAAAATACGGGCAAAGCAGAAAATTATTTGAGGCGTCGACGCGGTTCCTTTCGCCCAAAGCAAGGACCACAAACTGTTATTCTTCTCAACTTGTTGCTGATTTACAGTAATCAGTAACTGCCAGACGTGTATGACAAATTTTCTCAGACGACAAATATCTCGCATTCAAGAAACGGCTGCAGAAAGCTGTTCTAAGACGCAAACATAAATAGGCTAGACTGGAGTTTGCTGGAAGACATATGTGATGGACATTTTAATGGAATGAAGTGATCTTCTGTGACAAGAAAAAATTTAATTTAGATGGACCGGATGGATTTCAGTATTATTGGTATGATCTGAGCACAGAGCATCAGGTGAGCATCAGCAGAAACTTTGGTGGAAGAGATGTTAGGATCTAGTCAGTCTTCTGTGCTTAAGGTAAATCACGTTTTGCTTGGCTGAACACTACAATGAACTCTAACCTGTACACTGAGATGCTGGAGGCAGAACCTACGAGGACCAAGGGAACTAAAGTCAAACGGTTCAACAAGATAATGCATCTGTGCATGTTCCTGATACAGCCAAAAGTGGTTTGAAGATAAAGATGCCGATATCTTTCCGTGGCCTTCGCGTATCCCGGACATGAACAGCGTGGGAAACCGCTGGGGAATACCTGCAAGGCGTGTTCATCACAATGGACGGCAATTTGCGGCCGTATATGAGCTGAAAAGTGCAATATCGCAACAGACAGTGAGTGCCTTTATGCCAGTTTTCAGACAGGAAATGCAAACGCCTTATTTTGTTACTCGTGTTATGAAATAAAGTATGTAATTAGGTCACGATTGTGTATGTCTTATAAGATTCTACTACTTTCACAATAAATTGGGTACATTATGCTACAGACATCGTACTATTACTTTCGCAGGGACCTACCTTTACACTGATTACCACTACTGCAACGGCTTGCGATAAACGGCACCTAAAAGGAGTAACAATCATCATGGTTATTTGTCGAGCCACCTCCACAAGATAGACGTCGATGACTCCCTAACTCGTTCGTGGGACTTAAATCATCTTTTCTTTCCGTGTGTGCGGTATCGCAAGCAGAAAGCCATTTTAGACAAGCGACTAAGCAAGGTGGCCTTTTTTAGGAGGTAGGGTTGTTTGGGGGAGGAGACCAAACAGCGAGGTCATCGGTCTCATCGGATTAGGGAAGGACGGGTAAGGAAGTCGGCCGTGCCCTTTCAAAGAAACCATCCCCGCATTTGCATGGAGCGATTTAGGGAAATCTCGGAAAACGTAAATCAGGATGGCCGGACGCGGGACTGAACCGTCGTCCTCCCGAATGTGAGTCCAGTGTGCTAACCACTGCGCCGCGCCGCTCTGTGTCCCTTTTTAAGGGACTGCAGTCTGCACGTACAACTGGGAGCGTATTCCCATGGAGGGAGAGCTTCTATATCTTCCTGTGGACTGTTTGTCAGGCATAACTAAGTATTTACGTTATGGAAGCAATAACGTAGAGAGTATTTAAGGAGAACACGCTACGATAAACTGAGTTTGAACCCACATGACCACGGTCGCAATTCTAAAGTTATATACTGTAGATGGCGACGGGTATACGTCTACATTCCAGACAGCATGTATAGAGTTTTGTCGAGTGGTAATGTGGTGTAAGTTGATAAGCTTAAAAACTGCGTGTGGAAACAGAGGAGATTTTGACAATCGTAACTAACACACGTTACGTATTTCCTGTACCTAGAAGGATTCATAACGCCTACAGGAATATAATATGTTTGCTTAGCTGGTGTAGATACAAGCTACCTGAGCCTTTTTCTGAAAACTAGATGTATTTTCTGCTCTTCTAAAGTATTTTGATTGTTCAGCTGGTGAAGAACTACAGTGAAAATTATACTTCCGATTCACAATTGGTGCACAGTTTTCAATTACAGGGAACTCAGATTACATTATCTGCTGACTCACAATACTGAAGAACAAAATAAATCAAACAATTTTTAAAAAAGAAAAAAAAAACAGTAAAATGCCTGCTCGAAGAATGGTGTTCACATGACCTAAAAATAAACATTAGATCACATCGAGAGCTGCCAGTAATATCGGATTGTAGTTTTTGTTACAGTTACAATATGTTCCAAAGGAAAAAGATAGGCGTTGTATACAGTAGAATTAAATTTTCGCTTGGTCAACCACCAACTCACAAGTGCACCACAGCAACTTTTTCAATAAAAGGTGATACAGCTTTACACTTGAAATCAGCAAGAATAAATAATTGTGTTACAGCGGAAATTTAATTTGAAAGCGACTGAGTTATCAGCTTACAGCCTCTGCTTTGGTAAACTTAAGATAGGTAAACTTATGTCATTTTCTGTATCATGCGCTTTTTTAATACGTTCTGCATACGTTATGACGTAGTCTATGATACTGAGTCATTGACACGAGTGGACAACTGATTAAAATTTTTAAAAGAATGAAGCCCTTCCTCCGCTGAAGCTCTCCTAATTAAATCTTTATTGGATCCTAGTTCTTCAAACTGCTCAGCGGAAGGCTATGATTCAGGATATCTTCTCTCATTTTAACGTTAGACAGCCGTGTCAATAAACATAAGTCAAGTAACTGTTTGATGGATTGCTGCGTTAACTTTCCTGACGCGGAGCGCAATATAATGAGTCCACTAGCATTAAATGTGGATCATCGAAAATCCTTTCGAGATAAGGTTACGAAATCTCATGGACACAACAGCTACGACACATATTTTTAGCTTTATCAGTGTTATGCTTGTCATCACCTCCAGGTGTTTATTTAACACAATTGCGACGAGTGTGTAAAGTGTTTTGAAACGAGAAGACCTCTGTATGGAGCTAATCTATCCCATTTTCTCATAGTCTTAACCTTTGATACGTCTATCAATTTATTTAGCATTTCGGAAAATTCATGGACTGCTTGATCTGTGTCCACGTGCCTGAAGACGTACATATTTTATACAGGCAGGTTTTCCAAAACAATAAGCAATGATCTTCTTCTTAAGTAGTACATTTAAATAAATATCATTGTAAGATGCTGATCTGTTATCATTGTCTTCATTTCAGACAAAATATCGGATTCATCTCCATTTATTATTTGTACGTATCCCTTTTTTCTTTTGTTCATCGAAGTCAGATTTCCACGTCTTACTTCAAATAGTTTGTCTTTTTTTCGAACCTGGTTGTACTGGTCTTACGTTTCAGATATTTTCGCAAGCTGTTGATTCATGTCTTCCGTCTATCTAAAAAGAGAAAGTAAACATCTTTAATTAACAGAAACGTAAGAAAACATAACGGCGTAAATAATATGCAAGCAACATTAAATAGTTTTGTCTGTTGTGCAACGAACGGTATTGTGTTAATATTGGACGAAAGCAAACATTTATTTACGTATTCAGTAAACTTAATCACTACACATGGAATATACGTGAGATGCCACACTGCGCATGTCAAAGATCTACTATGTCTTCACCCTACCTCAGACATCTGTACACACAGTTACCCCATTTGGGTCGTAGATTTTATTGTTGGGATAACATTGTACCAGCATAAAAGAGGTCCTCGAACCACTCGCTTAATTTTCCTTGATCGTGAAGCTGCTTCACAGTGTTCTGATCGAGTAAGGTGGTGAAGCACCTGAGTTACTGGCTTCTTGCTGGGAACGAAATGAGTTCGAATCCCGCTCGGCCTTTGTGACTTAGTCTTGCCGCAGTTTCCTAAATTGCTGAGGAGTAGCTCCAAGCTCAAGGTTTCTTTCTTTCACTGTCCCCGTTTTAGTAAGTTCGCCATTTCTAATGACACAGGTCAAGATTGAAAATGAGAGACGCAATTTGTGTTTGGCGAAAAAACGGAGTTACGGAAATCAAATCAGTCGTTTTACGAAACAGTCATATGAGTTCATGTGCTGAGAATATATTTCATACATTCAAAATATGAGATACTTGCACTGTCCGGTAAAAGTAGTGTAGTCACATGAGTGTAATTCTTGGTGGCAACCAGTCATTTGTTTTAGTGTTTCACTGCGGTTGCCTGAATGGCAATTTGCAAGGGTCTGTGTACGCACGGATATGATACATCATGCTGTTGCTGCCACATAGATACGTGGAGTTTCTTTATAATTGTGGTGGGATTTAGACAGAGAGGCACTCAAATGCTCGATAGACAACGATTTTAGGTGATGGTCGTAAGCCAATAAAAAGCTTCACGAAATACTCTTCACTGGTGCCATAACGGAAATATGTCTTGCATCTGTGAAGCTAATATTTTACGTTTGTGACTAGCGTGCTCCCTCTGTTTACAGACGTCTCATAGAAACTGTGCCCACATAAATGTCGCACATTGTTTGTCGTTCTTCTAGCTTATTATATGCAACCACATCAGACTGTTACCTTTTCCACCTTCTAGCTCTGTACATCTTCACTATTGTTTCCCACTATGGACAGTCATCGCTACAAATACAATATTGTCATGTGTTTCGTTGTGTACTATCCAGCTCCAATCAGTTTCACAGGTTTTTGACCAATATTACACAAAAATTCAACTCAGTTAACTTGGAATTACAAGGACCAAACAAGATAATTGGGCAAATAACTAACTTGTTGGTTAGGAAAATGTGCAGTATCTTCCGAGATGCAGTATCAATCTTCTTCGCAGTGTCTCATAGAGATGGGCCGTCGTAATACGGATAGAGGAATTAAGTCTTATAGCTGGACGTTGCTTTCCCATACGGTGCTGTATAACAGCACTAACAACCTGATGAACACTTGATCCGAGTGAGAAGAATAGTTTACCGTCACATGTAATGTGACGTCGCTAGACAAAGAAGTCGCCGAATGAGTTGAAGTATTTCATGTCCTGACTGGGTTACCTTTTATAAAACACGATACAAAGCGTGTGAATCACGTAAAAAATCCAAGTTGCTGACAAGAATAATACACAGAAGAACGACAAATAAAATCGAGAACAATCAATTTGGCTTTAGTAACGTAAAAGAGAAGCAGTTCTGTGCATTACGCATCATGATGGAAGCAAGACATAGGAAAAATGAGGAAACATTCGTAGGATTTGTCGACCTAAAAAGAATGTTCGACAATGTGAAATTGTGCAAGATGATCGAAATCTTCAGAAAAATAGGAGTAAGTTACAGGGAAAGAAGGTAAAAACATGTGCGCGATAAGGACAAACTATACGTAAGTAGATTCAGATCTACTCAATATTACTATAGTCCTGTAAAACTGAATAAGTACAAAAGTGGTCCCCGTGCGAAAATCTATAAACCGTTTGAAAAAAATTTGTTACCGCGTATTGGTGTCACCATGTATAATGCGTTGTTCTGCTCTCAGCACTGCTAAACTAACTACAATTACAAAAGCCAGAATGCAAGATACACTATGTGATCAATAGTATCCGGACACCTGGCTGAAAATGACTTACAAGTTAGTGACGCCATCCGTCGGTGATGCTGGAGTTCAATAATGTGTTGAGCCACCCTTAGCCTTGATGACAGCTCCCACTCTCGCAGGCATAGGCTGAAATCAGATGCTGTAAGGTTTCTTGGGGAATGGCAGCCCATTCTTCACGGAGTGCCGGACTGCGGAGAGGTATCGGTTTCGGTCGGTGACTTTGGCACGAAGTCGGTGTTCTAAAACATCCCGAAGATGTTCTATTGGATTCAGGTCAGGACTCTGTACAGGCCAGTCCATTACAGGGATGTTATTGTCGTGTAACCACTCCGCCAGAGGCCGTGCATTATGAGCAGGTGCTCGATCCTGTTGAAAGATGCAATCACCATCCCCGAATTGCTCTTCAGCAGTGGGAAGCAAGAAGTTGCTTAAAACATCAATGTAGGCCTGTGCTGTGATAGTGCCACGAAAAACAATGAGGGGTGCAAGCCCCATCCATGAAAAACGCGACCACACCATAACACCACTGCCTCCGAGCCTTCGAATTTTACTGGTGCCCCTACACAAGCTGGCAGACATTCACCGGGCATTCGCCATACCCTCACTCTGCCATCGGATCGCCACACAACGTTTTCCCACTGTTCAATCGTCCACTGCTTACGCCCTTTACACCAAACGAGGGGTCGTTAGGCATTTATTAGCGTGATGTGTGGCTTATGAGCAGCCGCTCGTACCATGGAAGGCATTCCCTCATGTCTTAACAGATGTCCTATCATCCTGTCTCTCCACCTTATCAGTGTTTTCCACATATTCCTTTCCTCTCTCATTCTGCACAGAACCTCCTCATTCCTTACCTCAACAGTCCAGCTAATTTTCAAGATTCGTCTGTAGCATCACATCTCAACTGCTTCGATTCTCTTCTGTTCCAGTTTTTCCACAGTCCACTTTTCACTACCATACAATACTGTACTCCAGATGTACTTTCTCAGAAATTCCTTCCTCAAATTACGGCCGATATTTGATATTAGCCGGCTGGAGTGGCCGTGCGGTTTTAGGCACTACAGTCTGGAGCCGAGCGACCGCTACGGTCGCAGGTTTGAATCCTGCTCGGGCATGGATGTGTGTGATGTCCTTAGGTTGGTTAGGTTTAATTAGTTCTAAGTCCTAGGGGACTGATGACCCTAGAAGTTAAGTCGCATAGTGCTCATAGCCATTTGAACCATTTGATATTAGTAGACTTCTCTTGGCCAGGAATGCCCTTTTTGCTATTACTAGTCTGCTTTTTTTGTCCTCCTTGCTCCGTCCGTCATTCGTTATTTTACTGCCCAGGTAGCAGAATTCCTTAACTTCATCTGCTTCGTGACCATCGATCCTGATATTTTCTCGTTTTTCTCTTTTCTACTACTACTCATTACCTTCTTCTTTCTTCGATTTACTCTCACTCCATACTCTGTACTCATTAGACTGTTCATTCCATTCAGCAGATCATGTAATTTTTCTATACTTTCACTCTGGATAGCAATGTCATCAGCTCTATTCTATGAGTGTTCAAAGAACTGTGACTGACGCCCGAACAACAGGGGATTACATGCATTGAGAATAGAAAATAGTGCATTGAGAATGGCTAGCTTCTAGCCGAAATCTGGATTTGCATAATAATAAAATCTACAAAAGGACGACTGCTACACTCTATAATTTATAAGTCACATAATAGTCGCTTAGTGCGCCTACTTTCCAAATGGAAGGTAACCTGACATAAAATTGAACTAATCATATTTTACTCAGCAGTCCTAAAGTCTCTGTTTTTGGCAATCGTACTTACTTATTCGAAATCAAAAAGCAGCCCAACCTAGTATCGATTACCTGGACTACGTTACAGATAAGAGGTAGAACAATCATATTTGTTCATTTTAAAAGAAGAAAAACATTCAAGCGCCACTGTATAGATGCGGACTAGACTTAAAAACGTTAATAGTGTCCTCATTTTGGGGTTTTGAGGGTATGATAACCCTAGGTAACCGTCGATCAGTGAAAACTTTGTGCCACCCGCTCCCACCCTACCCCCTCAGTTCTGCCCACACCACCCCATTTTTTGTTCCATGCTCATCGCTACGTAGCCTATTTATTCGTTTATGGAAATCAACATGATTCTACTATGAAGTAAAAGGCATCCTCTCCAGTAACATTTTTTGTATGATATAATCCAAAACATAGAAAACACACAGTCCCTAAACTCTTTGCTAGCAACAATAGCGCGATTCATTTTTCATTGTTTGATTGCTGAGGAATACAAAGCCATAACAATCTTTCGGTGCGTTGCCTCACTTGGCATAACGAGATGGAAACAAGAAACAAACATCTCTGTGCTAGGAAGAGGTAAGAGGTAGGTCTTATGAGACTGTTGCTAAGCACTGAGCAACCCAAATCTCTTCATGATTTCCTTTAAGGCATCTCCGCCACACTCCCATTTTAGTGCCTTCAAATCCTTTCAAATGGCTCAAATGGCTCAAATGGCTCTGAGCACTATGGGACTTAACATCTGTCGTCATCAGTCCCCTAGAACTTAGAACTACTTAAACCTAACTAACCTAAGGACATCACACACATCAATGCCCGAGGCAGGATTCGAACGTGCGACCGTAGCAGTCACGCGGTTCCGGACTGAGCGCCTTAACCGCGAGACCACCGCGGCCGGCTCAAATCCTTTTCCTTCTCTTTCTTGTTCTTCTTCTTTTTCTTCCCCCTGCTACTTTGTTCTCCCTCTTATTTCTTTTGCGTTTGCTTGGTTTTGTTCGCTGGTCACAGAACTGCGCTCACACAGAAACGGCGGCCAGCCTGACGTACCTTGGGTATGCTGTTAGCCATATGGCAGTGCTGACTGGTGGACCAAGGGCCGTAGGTTCAGCCCCCCAGTTGTAAAGGTTGTATTGCTTCGTACGCGGTGACACCCTTGCTTCACGAAGTGTGTGTTGTGTCGAAAGTGCACATGTTTAGTGTAGATGACTAATGATTGTGTATACCCGCCAGGTTAGCCGAGAGCACTAACGCGCTACTTCCTGGACTCGGGTAGGCGCGCCGACTCCGGATCGAATCCGCCCGGCGGATTAATGACGGGAGCCGGTGTGTCGGCCAGCCTGGATGTGGTTTTTAGGCGGTTTTCCGCATCCCGCTAGGTGAATACCGGACTGGTCCCCACATCCGCCTCAATTACACGACACGCAGACATTTATAACACTTCCGCATTATTTCATGGTGTACACTGGACGGAGACAGCTGGGGTTCACCGATTCCGTCCTGGGGGGGGGGGGGGGGGGGGGGGTTATGGGGTGACGGCAGGAAGGGCATCCGGCCACCCCTTTCCATTAACCAAGCCAATTCCGTTGTAACCACGCCGACCCTGCGACCATTGCGGGACAAAGGCGCAAGTGAAAGAAGAAGACTAATGGGTGTGTACATAGTGCAGTGCCGCATTTTTTTATGTCAATGCGGAAAGTAAAAGTACGAAATCTGATGCCACAGTCTACTCCTATCGAACAGAACGAAGGGAACTGTCAAGTTTACCGACCGCATCTGATAGACACAACAACAGCAACAGTGACACACGGAATCTGACAGATGGACCACCATCAGCAGTAACAGATGTGAGTAGCACTGTATGAATTAGTAAGAACAAGTTAGCACTTAGTTCCAAGTGGGCTGCTGTTGATCTCGGTTCTTTTTAGCCGAAACCCACTGAGCTGTAAGAGGTGAAGAGGAGTTCCCAATTTGGAATAGTTGGGTCCGAAGGCCTAGTCCTGCATGCACACTTTCTGACGTCTTTGATAGAAAAATCGGCCCCGTCGGCGAACCGATGTACCGCCTCTGGTGGGGCCCTTTACGAGAGGCATGGTGCCAACAGTACGTGTTACGTCGTTATTGGTTCTGGAGAACAGCCCAAGCCTCGGTGACCAGATGAGATGCTACAGAGTGTATCAGTCTCTGTGAGAACATCAATGCGTATTATTTATGTTCAAGCACGTCGCATGATTAACAAATAAACTTAAGAATTTGTTGGCCTCTTGTGTAGGCTGTTCGTAGTGCCACGTGTTTTCCTTTTAGACTGGACAGCTGACGCCTTGTTCCTACAAAGGGGAGACCGCTTAGTCTCTAGATGAAGTGCCTTTGCTGTATGTGACTTGGTTTTTCGCCTGCAGGTCCCATCTCGAGCTCGTTCGTGAACAAGTACGGATGCCGGCCGGTGACGATCGCAGGCGCCATCTTGGCGAGCGCCAGCCTCGCAGTCAGTGTGTTCGCTCGCAACGTGCTCACGCTCTACTTCACCATCGGCATCGGCACCGGTGAGTAACCCAGCAGTCTGCGCCTCAGCTGCAGCGGCTTTTCAACGACCTGTAACGATTACTGCTACACTACACGTACACATAGTATACATGTATACAGGGTGGTCCAGTGATCGTGAGCGGGCCCAATATCTCACGAAATAAGCATCAAACGAAAAAACTACAAAGAACGAAACTTGTCTAGCTTATAGGGGGAAACCAGATGGCGCTATGGTTGGCCCGCTAGATGGCGCTGTCATAGGAGTCGTCATACTTATTACATATTCGTGAAGTACGTAAAGAAATATGAATGTTTTAGTTAGACCACTTTTTTCGCATTGTGATATATGTCGCTGCAACAGTCACAAACATATAGCTCACAATTTTAGACGAACAGTTGGTAACAGGTAGGTTTTTTTACATTAAAATACAGAACGTTGGTACGTTTGAACATTTTATTTCGGTTGTTCCAATGTGAAACATGTACCTTTGTGAACTTATCATTTCTGAGAACGCATGCTGTTACAGCGTGATTACCTGTACATACCACATTCATGCGATAAATGTTCAAAATGATGTCCAACCTCAATGCATTTGGCAATACGTGTAACGACATTCCTCTGAACAGCGAGTAATCCGCCTTCCGTAATGTTCGCACATGCATTGACAATGCGCTGAGGCATGTTGTCAGGCATTGTCGGTGGATCGCGATAGCAAATATCCTTCAACTTTCCCCACACAAACGAATCCGGCGACATCAGATCCGGTGAACGTGCTTCTACGACCGGTCCACCTGTCATGAAATTTGCTGTTCAATACCGCTTCAACCGCACGCGATCTATGTGCCGGACATCCATCATGTTGGAAGTACATCACCATTCTGTCACGCAGTAAAACATCTTGTAGTAACATCGGTAGAACATTACGTAGGAAATCAGCATACATTGCACATTTAGATTGCCATCGATCAAATGGGCGCCAGTTATCCTTGCTCCCATAACGCCGCACCATACATTAACCCGCCAAGGTCGCTGATGTTCCATTTGTCGCAGTCGTTGTGGATTTCCCTCTGCCCAATAGTGCATATTATGCTAGTTTACGTTACCGCTGTTGGTGAATGACGCTTCGTCGCTAAATAGAACGCGTGCAAAAAATCAGTCATCGTCCCGTAATTTCTCATGTGCCCAGTGGCAGAACTGTACACGACGTTCAAAGTCGTCGCCATGCAATTCCTCGTGCATAGAAGTATGGTAAGGTTGCAATCGATGTTGATGTAGCATTCTCAAGACGGACGTTTTTGAGATTCCCGATTCTCGCGCTATTTGTCTGCTACTGATGTGCGGATTCTCCGTAACAGCAGCTAAATCGCCTACTTGGGCATCATAATTTGTTGCAGGTCGTGGTTGACGTTTCACATGTGGCTCAACACTTCCTGTTTCCTTAAATAACGTAACTATCCGGCGAACGGTCCGAACACTTGGATGATGTCGTCCAGGATACCAAGGAGCATACAAAACACACGGCCATTGGGCATTTTGATCACAATAGCGATACATCAACACGATATCGACCTTTTCCACAATTGGTAAACGGACCATTTGAACACGGGTGATGTATCACGAAGCAAATAACGTCCGCACTGGCGGAATGTTACGTGATACCACGTACTTACACGTTTGTGACTATTACAGCGCCATCTATCACAAAAGGAAAAAAGTGGTCCAACTAAAACATTCATATTTCTTTACGTACTACACGAATATGTAATAAAAATTGGGTTTCCTATTTTTAAAAACGCAGTTGATACCGTTTGTCCTATGACAGGGCCATCTAGCAGGACAACCATAGTGCCTGTGGTTTCCCCCCTTCAAGCTAGATGAGTTTCGTTGTTTGTAATTTTTTGGTTTGATACTTATTTCGTGAGATTTTGGGCCCGGTCACTATCAATGGACCATCTTGTATACACCGTCGTTTAAACCCTAACCCTTTCGTGACCGTATTAATTAAAATTTTGAAAATGACTTTAAAAATTGGTGTTCTACATTTGGAGTGGCTACCGAGTGAGGTTATGTTGCTAAATTTCGATTGTTGTTTATAGTTATATAATTATTTTATGTGGGACATTTACGTCCCAAAAGAACAGTTGTTCCCAACCTGGTGGTACTTACAGCCTGAGAGGTAAAATGAAATTTTCTAAGCAGTAACAAGAAGGGCACTAGCATTTGGGTCTCGAAACTCAACTACTTTCGAAATATCATTATTATTATGGCACTACTTCGTATCTGATTACATAAGTTACCAATAATTACATTTTTTATTTCAAATTCTAGCATTAAGCTTGAGACAACGTGGTGGAAGTTACAACATGTAAAACGAATGTATGAACATCTTTCTTCCTCCCATACTCCACCTACTGCACATATACGAGGGTGCGTCAAATGAAAACCTTACATATTTTTTAAAAATATTATTCATTGAGCAGAAGTGGTACAAAGCTGTATCACTTTTCAACATAATCTCCCGTACGCTCAATGCAAGTCCTCCAGCGCTTACAAGGTTCATAAATTCCTTTAGAAAAAATTCTTTTGGTAGTCCGCGTAACCACTCATGCACCGCGCGGCGTACCTCCTCGTCAGAACGGAACTTCTTTCCTCCCATTGCGTCTTTGAGTGGTCCAAACATGGAAATCACTTGGAGCAAGGTCTGGGTTGCTCGCTCTCTTCGTTTCCGGTTGGTGGAAGTGTACCCAGGTTTCGTCTCCAGTAACGATTCTTGCAAGGAAACCATCAACTTCTCGTTCAAAGCGCCGAAGAAGTTCTTCACAAGCATCAAAGCGTCGTTCTCTCATTTCAGGGGTCAGCTGCCGTGGCAACCATCTTGCAGACACTTTGTGAAACTGGAGCACATCATGCACAATGTGATGTGCTGACTCATGACTAATCTGTAAACATGCTGAATGTCATTCAGTGTCACTCGGCGGTTTTGCTTAACTATGGCTTCAACTGCTGCAATGTTCTGTGGAGTCACAACTCGTTGTGCCTGACCTGGACGAGGAGCATCTTCCACTAAAGTCACACCATTTGCGAATTTCCTACTCCATTCGTAGACTTGCTGCTGTGACAAGCATGCAGTACCGTACTGAATCTTCATTCGTCGATGTATTTCAATAGGTTTCACACCTTCACTACCCAAAAACCGAATAACAGAACACTGTTCTTTCCTGGTGCAAGTCGCAAGTGGGGCAGCCATTTTTATACTGATACTGCGTCAGTACGTATGCATCTGAACTATGCTGCTACCTACAGGCCATTCTGCACGCTGTTTGTAGCACGCTTACCTACTTACAAGATAAGGACGCGGAGTTCGACTTGTTATTACAAATTTAAGGTTTTCATTTCTCTCATCCTCGTACTTGGTATCATCCACCTTTGACAGTAAAATTGAGACATAAATGCTTAAATATCTGATGAAAATGCCTTCTCCAAGTCAGATGTAGTTCCTATAATGGGCTAGAAATGGTCTGAAGAAACGATCCAACTGAAATCACAATACAGCAGTAATTATGCAATGGCGTTGAGGCACATGGAAACCATTTTGAACACATACGCTGACTGTGGCTGCATGTACAGCGCGTATCAGACCAGTCTCTATAACAATGTATGATTGAATAAATGGTCTCTAGCCTAGAAACCAAGCATTTCCGGACGTAAGTTCCTTAGACCTTTTTCGCTCCGTATCATCTCATCGCTAAATCTTCACAGTTTGCATAAGGTGGAAAAGTCACCTTTTATAACTAAAATTCTTTTACAATTCCAGAACGAGATTTTCATTCTGCAGCGGAGTGTGCGCTGATATGAAACTTCCTGGCAGATTAAAACTGTGTTCCGGATCGAGACTCGAACTCGGGACCTTTGCCTTTGTCTCCGCAATGTCCTTTCTTCCAGAAGTGCTAGTTCTGCAAGGTGCGCAGGAGAGCTTCTGTGAAGTTTGGAAAGTAGGAGACGAGGTGCAGACAGAAGTAAACCTATGAGGACGGGGCGTGAGTCGTGCTTGGGCAGCTCAGATGTTAGAGCACTTGCCCGCGAAAGGTAAAGATCAAATGTTCAAATGGCACTGAGCACTATGGGACGTAATTTTTAAGGTTATCAGTTCCCAAGAACTTAGAACTACTTCACTCTAACTAACCTAAGGACATCACACACAACCATGCCCGAGGCAGGATTCGAACCTGCGACCGTGGCGGTCGCGCGGTTCCAGACTGTAGCGCCTAGAACTGCTCGGCCACCCCGGCCGGCCAGAGTCAAAGATGCCGAGTTCGAGTCTCGGCCCGGCACACTGTGTTAATCTGCCAGGAAGTTTCTTCTTTTACAATTATTGTCACATAAAAAGCGTTTATCGCATTTTGATCGTGACATATATTGAAAATAATAATATGGTGTCACACATTAATGTCCTTCACCGTGATGATTTTAACATTTTACTTTATTTAATATATCCATCCATATGGCGACGGCACATGCTACTGCATTTTAGCTTTATTCCCACACGTCGTAGCTCAGGCTAGTCAAGGCTCCAAGGGCAAGAAATGTTATCAGTCGTCACAATACTCGGCCAGCACCACTACCACGGACGATATCAGGTGTCGTGTGAGGACGGCTCTAGGGCTGAAGATTATCACGACAGCGAGAACGGCTCCTCGCCCACGGAGACGGCCGTCGTGCCTCCCCGACTAAAGCCGTCGGCACACGGACCTTGCTCTCGAACGTTCACGTTGAGCGTGCCAAGTTCAACGCGCTGCTGAACGCTCAGGAACGATGCGACTTGTGCATATGGTACGTGGGTCCCAACGTGGTATACACGATCGTAACGCACTCCAGCGGCAGCTGTGGGAGGTTTCTGATTAGTAAATCACACTACCTAACGGGCACGCGTGAAATTCCCACGTTAGCACTATTAAAACGCACTTTTCCTCCATCGTCCACGAAAAGGAAAATACCATGACCAATCGATAAGGACACAGGATTATAAAAGTTCCATTACAAACAGTGCGGTAAAAATTTGAAATACTTCTCTGCATAAGATAGACATTATTTCATCATTCCCACATTTTAGTAAAACCCCAAGGTTAGTCTTATTTCATCACTGTTTCTACCCAGTAGCAGAATCTTTGCAACATGTGAATTACGAAGCATAAAAGAAAAAGGAGCAAAATTTCTTTATACAAGTAGTGCAAGCTGTCCTGTAGATTAAGCCAGTCAAACAAAGTCACCCCTCAAAAAAAGGTGAACTTATATTTACATAACATCAAATATTGTAGTATATACTTATAGTAAACTAATAATATGGTATCACAACCTAATAAAAACGCGAATGTTAGAAAAAGAAAAGCTGGAAGGGTCAAGACGCGAACCACCGCCCCAACGAACAAATCGCTCCAAGACAGTGACGCTACTCATTAGGCTTTCTTTTTAATCTTATTTTGTTCGTTTTAGTTCGTTGTAGCTGCTCGGGGCGGACGTCGCAAGACATCCGTTTCAGTTCGTCGTTTATGCATTAACTCAGTTTTTTTTTTTTATTACAGAGGGCTGCTAACCCCCGACGGAACAGGTTTTTTTAATTTTTTTATTTATTTTTTTATCGTTGTGTTTGGTCATTGCGGACGTCACATGACATCCGGTCAAGTTCGTTTGTTGCTCCTTCCACTCAGTTTTTTTTATTACAGAGGTCAACCAGCTTTCTGACCGAACACGCTGAGATACCGTGCCGGCGTGCTAAACGAATTACACACACACACACACACACACACACACACACACACACACACACACACCATCTGATCATAGTGTGTTAGCGTTTGCTGAAACCGTAATCGTAGATAGGTTACTAATTGAAATTTAATTATAACAAATTGTACTAAGAACAATGCGTTTTGGGGGTATCTTCAGTGTGTCGCTGCCTTCAAATAGCCTACTCTCATAATAAGCAAGTTATAATAGTTCTTTTGCCACGAATATGATGTTTCTCATTATTTTATTGGAACGAATCACACAGTTAACAAAGGGTTTTCCAGTGATTCTCAATTTGCAGGTGCTCAGAAACGGCATACATACATAAAGGCTTGAAATGAATGCCAATATGGCGCCTCACAACTCTCTACTGAAGGGAGGCGGCGTGCGTATGACGTAGGTGGTGTTGTGCCCTCTCGTTGGTCAACACTCAGACGCACGCTCAGAATATCTGACATGCCAGATATTGGTCAAAAAGATTTCGGGTTTGCAGCCGGTCGTCGTAATCTTCATTGCACGATATTTCGGCTGGACAACTGCCAGCCATCTTCAGGTGAGCCGATCAAGGACTGACGAAGACTTTTTTTCTTTATTGTATTTCAATTCCCGATCGGGGTGGGCTGGCCGCATCATATGCGCTGCTCTTCAGCTGAAAGACATAGAACAAACCATAGAAGACATTTAAAAATAACAAAGGAGAGAATAAGGTGAACATAGATATAAAAAAAAGGGGGAACATCATGGAAGACAATAGACAAAAAACGGGGTGACTGTAAAAAAAAAACTGTTTAAAAGTCGCAAACACAAAAAGCCACACACTGCGACGATTAAAAGAACACAAGGCACAGTATGACTGCAGCATAAAAGTATCGACGGATGGCGTGGCGCAGAACGTATCACTGACGGCGAACCTCAAGGCAGTACACAATTCAAATCACACCCCTTGACGCACAGGAGAAACAGCACTAAACACAACACGGATGTGGCACACTGATGATGATCAAAACAGAGGATCTCCCAGGCGCTAGGAGATGAGGGAGACCTGAAGAAGGGAGGGGGGAGGCTAAGAGATGGGGGGGTTGAGCGGGGGGCGCGCTGAAGAGGGCCAGGTAGGGAGGGATGTGGGAAGGAAGGAGGCAAGTATGGGGTGCAGGGTCTCAGGGGAGGGGGGGATGGAGGAAAATCCGCTCTGGGAGAAGACAAAGACGTTATCTGCTCCTGCTTATATACCGCGCTTGCGTTGCAATTGCGGAGACAGAAAGGCCACACCGACCAGAGGCAGCGCCCTCGCTGGTGGAACTGCAGTAATCAGCTACCATCGGTATTCTCGCTGGCCGCAGCTATTGAAGTCTTCTGGCGTCTTCGTCTCGAGCAAATTTCTGAGATGACGGGACTCCATGCGTTATTCAATTGGTAACCACTGTCACGGTTCATTAGATTTCCCGCAATGCGTATTTCAACAGATTGTTTGATAATGGAGTCCCAAAAAGTTTTTGCAGTGGCCAAAATCGAAGTTTTGTCGTACTCCATTGAATGTCCATAGAAATACAATGTTCCGCAACTGCAGACTTACTGGGTTGCAGGAGGCGAGTGCAACGTTGATGTTCTCTACAACGCTCTTCCACAGTACGCGTTGTCTGTCCTATATGGGCCATACCACACTGACACGGTATTTTGTAAATTCCCGCCTTCCACAGCAACAAATCATCCTTCACCAGTCCCAGCAAATCCGAAATCTTAGAAGGCAGACGAAAAACCACTTTCACATTAAAACGATTAAGAATCCTTGCTATCTTGAAGGAGATATTTCCGACAAAGGGAAGAAAAGCTAGGGAATTGCCTGGCACGTCCTCCTCTTTATCCACTTCCCAGTTCCTGGCTCTAGTTGAGAAGGCCCTGTTTATTTGCTGGGTCGAGTACCCCTTGTCTCTGAACACCGTCCTCAAATGTGCCAGTTCCTTAGGCAAATTCTCTGCATCCGACACTGTGTGTGCCCTGTGTACAAGGGTTTTAAGTACACTCATGGTCTGGGATGGGTGATGACAGCTTGAAGAATGTAAATACAAATCAGTGTGAGTGGGCTTGCGATAGACAGAATGTCCCACAGTGCCGTCACTCTTCCGTTTAACCAAAACATCCAGGAATGGAAGGGAGCCATCTTTCTCTAGCTCCATAGTAAATTGAGTGTTCTCATGGATGGAGTTAAGATGATGAAAAAACTCCATTAACTTTTCTTCTCCGTGGGGCCACACTATAAAAGTGTCATCGACGTATCTCCAGGAAACAGTTGGTTTACAGACCGCTGATTCAAGTGCTCTCTCCTCAAAATCCTCCATAAAGAGGTTAGCCACCAGAGGGGACAGAGGGCTGCCCATGGCGACACTGTCAGACAGTTCAAAATATTCCTGGTTAAACATAAAATAAGTTGAGGAAAATCTTTTTGACCAGTTGATTCGCCAGGAAAATTTCAAATTTTACATTCCAGATATTGCTCTGCACGTCGGGAAAACTCCCGAACATGCTATGACGTCAGAAACTCGGCACACTCAACGCCCAACGTTCGGTTGCATGCTCCGTGTGCCGACGGCTTAAGGGGAGCCGGAGGTGGTCAAATCCAAAAAAATTACGATTTTTTTTGCTACCGAAAATTAATTGGAACATTCTTCTTTAATGTAAACTTTGAATTATTGTTCTACTCGCCCTAGAAGTGGAGTTATTGCCATTTTCCCCCACGCCTGCAGAGGGATTGGGCGGCCGCTGAATGCATCTAACACCATCTCGTGACTTCCTGGCGAACTGCTTGGGATTTTCTCGGCCTGTTACGCATACAGCGCCTTATGTTATGCACACAGCAAGGGTTGGCTACATTGTTTTCTGTGACAAATTAAGCGCTAAGAGCGCGGAACATCGTCTCTTTGCTGTTTACCGTTTCGAATTAGTTCAGTGTTGCGTCTGTTGTTGGTAGTATTATACCTCTTGTGTACAGCGTTGTTCTGGTTACGGTGCCACGTTTTAGTAACCTTGTATATAAGAAGAGAAAGAACGTAGGGAACAGAAAATTAACACTAGTACCAAGTTGCGATACTACAAGTACTGAAACAGTGCGTTCTTCTGCTAAGCAACACATGGCCAGCCATAGCCCTGTGACATCTTCTAGCAAGAAGCTGACTGGTGGAAGTGACAGATTTCGTGAATATGTTAGTGACAGTGATGATATTAACGAAGTACTGAATATTGGCTTATTATCTTCTGTGCTGAAAGAAAGTGTTCTGTGCAAAATGTGTTTAAATGTAGTAGTGGGACTAGAGATAACAAAGCACTTTGGTTTAGCTTGTGAGATGAAGATAATCTGTGCATGTTGCAAGTATCAAGTGACTTTCTACAATTCACATGCCAGTCTCTTTGGTGAAAATGGACTATCTAGAGTGTTTGATGTGAATGTTCGACTTCTGTATAGTCTTTGATCCATTGGCAAAGGGTCTGCTGTTGGTAAACTGTTTTGTGGTATTATGAACTTGCCATCGCCTCCAAGCAAATTTGGGTACTACTGTGAACTGGTAGGATCCTCTGTTGAAGATGTGGCTTTGAAAACCATGAAGGATGCAGTGGAGGAATCTGTAGAAATGAACGGTGGTTCTAGGGATTTGGTAGTGGCAATAGATGGTTCCTGGCAAAAGAGGGGTCATAAATCCCTGAATGGGGTTGTAACTGCTACTTGTGGTGATAGTGCAAAAGTGATAGATGTTGCAATATTATCAAAACATTGTAGGTGCAAAAATAAAATCAAAGGAGAGCACAGTGGAACCTGTGAGACAAATTTTAGTGGATCAAGTGGAGCAATGGAAGTGGATGAACAAATTTTTGAACATTCAGTTCCCAGATACAACGTTAGGTACAAATACTACCTTGGGGATGGTGACTCCAAAGGTTTCAAGACTATAGAGGAATTGAAACCGTATGGAAATGAATTTGTAATTGAAAAGTTGGAATGCATTGGGCATGCGCAAAAGCGTATGGGTGCATGGCTTCGAAGGCTCAAACAAAATTTGGGTTCAAGTAAGTTCAGTGATGGAAAGACAATAGGAGGGAGAGGCAGGCTTACTGATGAGGTGATTGAACGTCTACAGAGATACTATGGGTATGCTATAAGGCAAAATACTAGTAATGTTAGGGACACGCGAAAAGCAGTGTGGGCATTGTTCCTTCGTACTGCCTCTTCCAATGAATACCCTCAACATAGCCTGTGCCCAAAAGATTCCTGGTGCAAATATAATGCAAAAAAGGACTATGATCACAAATATGGTTTGCCAGCAGCTGTGATAAATGCAATAAAACCAATTTTTCATGACTTAGCACAGCCAGAATTGTTACACAAATGTCTACACGGAAAGACGCAGAATCCTAATGAGAGCGTTAACAGTTTGATTTGGAAAGTGATTCCTAAAAGGGTGTTTGTAAGCATAAAAACACTGCACTTTGGCGCTTATGATGCAATAGCAACCTACAACCAAGGGAACAGTGTGAAGTGTGAAGTTCTGAAGGCATTAGGATTTACAGCTGGGGTGAACACTGTACGATCACTAAGAAATATTGACAGAGAAAGGATAAGAGGAGCAGAAAGAAGAGAAAGGCATATGAAGTATGATGGAACAACAGGCCAGAAAAGAAGACAGAAGAGGAAGCTTTTGGAGGATCAAGAAGAAAACCCTTATAATCCATACTATAGTGCAGGAATGTATTGAGAAACTTTGATAGCCATTTCCGGTAAATTAGAATTTTTCGAATATAAGGAACATTTTCTCAAAATCCTCTCAAGCTGGAGAGATGAAATTTTTATACAGCACTCCTAGTGCTCAAACTTACATTGTAACACAGCCATTTGGCAATATGTTCAGTAGTTTCATTTCAGTTTAATTATAAAGCAATTATTTGTAAAAAAAAATTGGGTCTTTAATAAAAAAAATTGGAAGGAAACTAGAAAAGATACTCCAAAATCCCTCTGTCATAACTGCAATACTAAACCACTCTATACGTAAAAAAAAATTCAAATTTTTCTATTTGGTAGTTTATTCATAAATGTTCCTCAAACTTAATGATTTTAACATGGGCAGCCTAGGCACCTCCGGCTCCCCTTAACGCTGGCCGTATTGCAGGGCTGGGCTTCGGGCTGATCTACCTGCCGGCGATCGTGAGCGTGACGTGCTACTTCGAGAAGTACCGGTCGCTGGCGACGGGCATCGCGGTGTGCGGCTCGGGGCTGGGCACCTTCTTGTTCGCGCCGCTCACGGACGCCCTGCTGACGCACCTGGCGTGGCGCGGCGCGCTCCTCGCCATCGCCGGCTTCGTCCTCTCCTGCGTCCTCTTCGGCGCGCTCTTCCGGCCCCTGCAGAGCTCCGAGCCGGCCGCCGAGGACGTGCCCATACAGCAGGTAGGCGGCGCCCGCTCGGGAGCGTCTCAAAAGTCCGTATACACACTGTCACAAACCTTTCTTTCTTTTGCTACTGCCTTTATCCCGCATTGTGCGCAGGGTCGGCAGGCTTAAGTACGGATCTGGCATGGCTAATTTTAAGGGGGTGGCAGGATGCCCTTCCAGCCGCCACCCCATACCCCCTGGAACGGAATTACTGTACCCCGGCTGTCTGCGTCTAGAGTAAATCGTGAGATAGTGTGAATGTGTTACAAGTACACAAGCGCCAAGACGCAGTCAAAACCTTCGCTGCGCAGTGCCGATGATACTGTTACCGACGACTGTGCCGCTTCTAACAACCCTACCAAAACAAAGGTCAGCATTTAATAACGATTGTGGTGTTGCTCACGCTGCTAAATACTGCATTTTCGGGCAACAACAGTCATATTATGTGGCAGGTGTCATTAGAGTACAGTTGTAAGTAGGCTGTTTAGGTTTTTTTAATGGTAACACCACTTAGCGATCTGTATGACAATCACTGGCTGTGCTGTGCGCAGTCTGTGGCTAGTTTGCATTGTTGTCTGCCATTGCAGTGTTGGGCAGCTGGATGTTAACAGCGCGTAGCGCTGCGCAGTTGGTGGTGAGCCGCCAGCAGTGGTGGATGTGGGGAGAGAAATGGCGGAGTTTTGAAATTTGTAAGACGGGATGTCATGAACTGCTATATATACTTAGACTTTTGAACACTATTGAGGTAAATACATTGTTTGTTCTCTATCAAAATCTTTCATTTGCTAACTATGCCTATCAGTAATTAGTGCCTTCAATAGTTTGAATCTTTTATTTAGCTGGCAGTAGCGACGCTCGCAGTATTGCAGTAGTTCGAGTAACGAAGATTTTTGTGAGGTAAGTGATTTGTGGAAGGTATAGGTTAATGTTAGTCAGGGCCATTCTTTTGTAGGGATTTTTGAAAGTCAGATTGCGTTGCGCCAAAAAATATTGTGTGTCAGTTTAAGTCATGTATAATTTTTCTAAGGGGACGTTTTATACAGTTAATAAAGTTATTTCATGTAATAATAAAAAAAACTAGGTACTCATCTTTTCGTGTTTCCCACGCTGGTCTCGTCGTAAAATCATGGCTCAATCGTTGAAAATCTAGGTGGTTGTGATTCCAAGCTCAGATGCAAAGAGGCCTAGGTTTTATTCTGCTATATTCAAAAGTTTTGTAGATGAGCTTCTCAAACCATTCTTGGAGATTACACTTTAGCAGGATAATGGTGATGTAAAGAATAATCAGCACTCCGAATTTAAGTTACACGTCCTTTTAATTGCTTTTATTGCAATATCACGTGACACACTAACATCACTTCACAATACAAAACATACTTGAAATCATCTTCCTCACAGGCACTGTTAAAGTTCACATTTTATAAGCGGACTACAATACGCGTCTTTCCAACATTACGTCCAAGACGTATGACTCTCTGACAACATAACAACTAACTAACTATCGCTTACGCGCCCAAAAATCAGAGTTACAAGTACGTCAAAGATCATAGCGACAAAAGAAAGAATACACAGAAGAATAATATCATTACATTATAAACATACCGATGTATCACAAATGAAATCAAATCTGAATGTTGTCTCAGAAATATTTCAATTACTTTGCAGAAATACAGTAGAATATTACTGGTATCGAGAGGTTCAGGTGAGCTGCTGTAATGGTTACGTAATTCAAGTACCATTACACGCTAAAGCGGAGTTATTGAACGCAGTTTTCCGAAATTCCTTCACCAGGGAAGACGAATGGAATATTCCAGGATTTGAAACACGAACAGCTGCTAGCATGAGTTTCTTAGAAGTAGATACCTTAGGGGTTGCGAAGCAACTCAAATCGCTTGATACGGGCAAGTCTTCAGGTCCAGATTGTATACCGATTAGGTTCCTTTCAGATTACGCTGATACAATAGCTCCCTACTTAGCAATCATATACAACCGCTCGCTCACCGATAGATCTGTACCTACAGATTGGAAAATTGCGCAGGTCGCACCAGTGTTTAAGAAGGGTAGTAGGAGTAAACCATCGAACTACAGACCTATATCATTGACGTCGGTCTGCAGTAGGGTTTTGGAGCATATACTGTATTCAAGCATTACGAATCACCTCGAAGGGAACGATCTATTGATACGTAATCAGCATGGTTTCAGAAAACATCGTTCTTGTGCAACTCAGCTAGCTCTTTATTCTCACGAAGTAATGGCCGCTATCGACAGGGGATCTCAAGTTGATTCTGTATTTCTAGATTTCCGGAAAGCTTCTGACACCGTTCCTCACAAGCGACTTCTAATCAAGCTGCAGGCCTATGGGGTATCGTCTCAGTTGTGCGACTGGATTCGTGATTTCCTGTCAGGAAGATCGCAGTTCGTAGTAATAGACGGCAAATCATTGAGTAAAACTGAAGTAATATCAAGTGTTTCCTAGGGAAGCGTCCTCGGAGCTCTGCTGTTCCTGATCTATATAAATGACCTGGGTGACAATCTGAGCAGTTATCTTAGGTTGTTCGCAAACGATGCTGTAATTTACCGTCTAGTAAGGTCATCCGAAGACCAGTATCAGTATGCTGTATGGTGTGGCAGGTGGCAGTTGACTCTAAATAACGAAAAGTGTGAGGTGATCCACATGAGTTCCAAAAGAAATCCGTTGGAATTCGATTACTCGATAAATAGTACAATTCACAAGGCAGTCAATTCAACTAAGTACCTGGGTGTTAAAATTACGAACAATTTCAGTTGAAAAGACTGCATAGATAGTATCGTGGGGAGGGCGAGCCAAAGGTTGCGTTTCATTGGCAGGACACTTAGAAGATGCGACAAGTCGACTAAAGAGACAGCTTACACTACACTCGTTCGTCCTCTGTTAGAATATTGCTGCGTGGTGTGGGATCCTAACCAGGTGGGATTGACGGAGGACATCGAAAGGGTGCAGCCCGATTTGTATTATCACGTAATAGGGGAGAGAGTGTGGCAGATATGATGCGCGAGTTGGGATGGAAGTCATTAAAGCAAAGACGTTTTTCGTTGCGGCGAGATCTATTTACGAAATTTTAGTCACCAACTTTCTCTTCCAAATGCGAAAATATTTTGTTGAGTGAAACTTACGTAGGTAGGAATAATCATCAAAATAAAATAAGGGAAATCAGAGCTCGAACAGAACGATTTCGGTGTTCGTTTTGCCCACGCGCTGCTCGGGAGTGGAATAGTAGAGAGATAGTATGATTGTGGTTCGATGAACCCTCTGCCAAGTACTTAAATGTGAATTGCAGAGTAGTCATGTAGATGTAGATGTAGAAGTGTCTGCGAGTCGTGAAACAGGCGGGACGTGGGGACCAGTTCGGTATTCACCTAGGAGGACGTGGAAAACCCCCTAAAAACCACATCCAGGCTGGCCGGCACACCGGCCGTCGTCGTCAATCCGCTGAGCGGATTCGATCCGGGGCCGGCGCGCTCACCCGAGTCCAGGAAGCACCGCGTTAGCGCTCTCGGCTATCCTGGCGGGTCACACTGTCCCAAACCTGTAAGACCAAAATTATACACACAGTAGATGGTCCTAAGCTGAGATTTTTCTCATCGGGTTGATGCATAAATTCGTAGCGTTTTTCTGTAAGTTTAATAAACACAACAGATACACATAACAGATACTCAAGTAGGACTGTTGGTATTTTTAAAAATATCGGCAACCCGATACGTCGATAATTCGAAAAATTTATAAATTATAGAGCGCAGCAATCACCCGTCTCTTTTACAGGTTTTATTACGCAAATCCAGATTTCGGCTAGTGCCTAGCCATTATCAAAGCACTGTTTTCTGATCTCGATGCATGTTAGTTCCATGTTGTTCGGGCGTCAATCACAGTTGTTCGAGTATCAAAGTAAATCAGTAGCTTCTCATATCTTCAAGTGGTACTTTCACTGCAGTTTTCGAAAGTATTGCTGTTTATTCTTACTTCGTGACTGAGATCCCGGCAACTTCATTCTCGCTACTTAACACGAGTTTTGTGGAAATAATTAATTCCACACAAGTACAACACTGTATCGCTGCGTTTAAGTGACAGTGCTTGGTGAGTTCGGTGGCTCAGTCAGTAAAGGCTCGATCGCTAATCTAAAGTTACGAGGTTAAAGTCAAGGTCGGTCATACGATTTCCTTTCATTTGTCACTTGTTTTACCTGTACCAACAATTTGCTAACTTGAAAAAGGTCAAGGCGCTTCAGGGTCTGCAGTCCACATTAAACTGATTAGCCATTTCCTAAGGTTATGTTGGTACCCTCAGTTACATCTACTTGGTATAGATCCCACATAGGTCAAAAATATTCCAAGATAGGATGCGCGAGTCTTTTGTAAGCAATCTTCTTTGCAGACACCCTCTTTAACTCTTCTTGGAGGATGCCGCTTTACAAATCTGGAATCACGTTCCTTTCCAATTTGGTCTCCAGTTTTTCCGAAGGTTGCACTGTCTAATCTCAGAGTCGCTGCCCACATCGTAATCGGATGCTACTGGAAATGTTATAGCGTGTTTTTCAACTCTAATCCTCATCTGTAAACTGAACACATCAATTCTTTCACGGGCGTTGTCTTTCTCATCCACTGAAAATAACACGCACTTCAAATCAAGTGCATTACGAAATCTTTTGTAAGAAACGTTTCTCTGGTGGCCATATGAAGTTTCGTGGATTCATTTGATATGTGGCGCAAGTGTTTGAAAACTTCAGAACCTTTTTCGACGCGGCACTACCGAACCCATTTTGAGTGTTCAAAGGCACACAGAGCCGTGAGCAAACTGCAGAGACTACAGAGACATCTAGTGGTTCTTACTTGACCAACAAGCTGCCTGTCTTATAACGTCGTGAATGTTAGCCAATCAGCAACAGCGCTGCAAACCGATGTCGGTATGCCGCGAAGGACAGATCTACAGCCGGGCCGCGGTGGTCTAGCGGTTCTAGGCGCTCATTCCGGAGCCGCGCGATCGCTTCGGTCGCAGGTTCGAATCCTGCCTCGGGCATGGATGTGTGTGATGTCCTTAGGTTAGTTAGGTTTAAGTAGTTCTAAGTTCTAGGGGACTGATGACCTCAGAAGTTAAGTCCCATAGTGCCCAGAGCCATTTGAACCATTTTTGACAGATCTACAGACATGTATTACCCGGTCATTTTACAATTGCCGACGGCAGAATGCGGAACTAAGCTTTGTTTACATACTAACGGGGCCGAAGGCGTTCGACATTACTCGACAATACACGAATGATGCACGTAGCTCGGCATTGAACAGTCACGTTATTGTCATAGTGCGTTACTATTTCTGTGTATTCTTAGCGGCTGCTGAAATGGACAGTGATAGCGCAAACATACGTTACTGAAGACTGCACTCAGAAAAGTCTTGATTAATAAGGTAGTTCAATTCCGTCGAGAAGAAAAACGGAAACATTTACTAATACATTAGAAAGAGCACTGGAGAGAGAGAGCAGCAGTAGCAGCAGTAGCAGCATCAGCAGTAGTGGGAAAGAGTGTATGGACAGTGAGTAATGTTGTGAACGATACCATGAAAGCCAGACGGAGTTGTAGGAAAATTGTGACATCAAGGAAGAAGGGACCGAGGAAGAAAACGAAGTGTCTCTATGACTTTGACAAGTTTTTGGTGAAAAGAACGTTCTTGGAATACTACGAATTTAAAAGAGAAATACCCACCATTCGAAAGCTTTACGATTGGGCGGTTACAGACATTAATTTCACGGGGTAACGGACCACTTCAGGAAAATTTTGAAGGATATGATGTCTCATTTTAAAAAATGTAGAAATACACTAACATTTCTGGTTGAGACGGAGGACATTGTAACATGACGTGCACGCTTTCTTAGAACGTCGAGATAAAACGAGAAAGGTGCGAAGTAATCTGTATTGTATACTGATGAAACATGTGTGCATACACACTATCCTGTCAGTAAATGTTGGCAGCATAGTGACGTACAAAAGGCGCGGAAGAATGAAAGTTCTGGACAAAGAGCAATAGTGGTCCATACGGGAGAAGAAATGGGGTTCATTGAGGGTGCAGAGTTCATCTATAATTCGAGATCACCATCGGAAGACTATCATAACGAAATGAAAGGTGAAAATGATCTAAAATAGTTGCAAGAGCGCCTAATGCCAAATATTGCAGGTGGAAGTTTAGTGGTATTAGACAATGCACTCTACCATTGTGTTCACGAAAATCAAGCGTCTAACACATCTTCTCGTAAGGTAGATATTAAATCATAGCTGACTAAGCATAAAATTCCGTTCTGTGCGTAACTCTTGGAAGTTGTCAAACGTTGCAACCCGGAACCAGAATATGCAGTAGATAGAATACTAAAAGAATCCGGGAAATGACTTACAGTGTCACGCTTTCCACCCTACAACTGTGATATGAACCCCATTGAACTTATCTGGAATTGAATGAAACAAAAAGTTTCATCGAACAACGTCAGCAGCATTAGCGCGGGGTAGCCACGCGGTCTTGGAGGCCTTGCCACGGTTCGCGCGGCTTCCCCCATCGAAGGTTCGGGCATGAGTGTGTGTGTGTGTGTGTGCGTTGTTCTTAGCGTAAGTTAGTTTAAGTTAGATTAAGTCGTGTGTAAGACTAGGGACCGATGATCTCGGCAGTTTGGCCCCGTAGGAACTTAACCACCACGACCAACGTCAACAGCCTTACCCTATCCCAAGTCAAACAAGTGACTATGGCTGCAATACAGAATGGACGAATATTGCCAAAGAAATGCACTGATGGACAAAGCTATTGACAGTGTTATTATTGAACTTCAGCGAGACACTTGACGATGAAATTTCGTCGTGTGGTTCTGAGGATATATCGGACGAGTCAGTTTCAGACTTGACAGAGACAAATGAGTCAGTTTCAGACTTGACAGAGACAAATGCTTCGGACGTGAGCAACAGCTACACCGAGTCAGCAGATGAAGCAGAACTGTGTGCAAAAGAGCTAAGTGTTCAGCCCTTACATATGTATCAAAGGTTGTTGAAAACATTGTACTAACTTTTTCCCTAGGTCGCATTTTTTGTCCCAGTCTTTCTTTTTTCTTTTGAAATCCAAATAGATGTGATTTTGATTATTTTTATTTTATCCATCATAATATTTAAACGTTTGAAAGTGCTGTTGTGTTGATTAAGAAAAAATCTGTTTATATTGTTTGTTAAAAAAATGTATTTTTCGCTACAAGATTTAATAATATAATGATCAAAGACATTCCAATAAAGATATGAAGATGTTAATGGTAAATATTCTCGCGCGATATTCCGAAACTATTTTTTATCTATTACTTGCAAACGAGATCCTACTAGGGTGAATCGCTCCAGAATGTGATACCTGGGACCCTAACCTACTCCACCATATATATGGTTTCTAAAGATATCTCTTGTGGGGACCTCTCTGTGTTAGTTATTACATCGTACACCAAAATTTCCATTTCATTTTCATTCCTTATACTTACCTGTAGAAAAATGTATTAACAGGGAATCTATTTTTATCTGCTGCTCGACCAACACAGGTTTTATATCCAAAGATAACAGTTTTATTTTAATTTCACGCGATTCTCTGATTAATGGAAAATGTATTACGCGTTCGCTTCAGTTATTACATCGTAACACAACAGGTTTTTTTCTTGATTTTCTATGTCCTCCTGTAGAAAAGCGTACTAAAATCGACTGACCGTTGTGTCCTAAACGTACGCATAGGTGCATTGTTCAACCGTAAAACAACATTTTAATATTATTAATTGTACATTTCGATTGCTGTTTGAACAAGAATGTATTAATACAGTGCATATTTGTTTTATTTGCTGCATATAAATCAAGTACAGTTCACGAACCGTGTTACACTTTTATTGAGTGCATTTGTACCATTCGTGCTTCATCCGAAACTACCAATATCAGCACATGTCAACAGTTTGCATCGCGCCCAGCTAAAACGGCAATTGTAAACTGAACGGGTAATACTTTCAAATCATCCTTTCATTATTTCTAGTGGTTATTGAACCGTGATGTATTTTCAAAGAATATTCTTAAGAATTTGTTTTATTTACTAGCGATTCATCAAGAACATTAACACATTTAATGACACTATGTAAGCATGGAAGTAGTTTGCAGGGAGTAACTGATGACGTCATAAGCAAATTCTTTTTAACAAATGGGAATTTTATTTACTTTAATAGTGCCTAAAAGCCTTTTTTAAAAGAAACAGATTTAAAATTATAATCAAAAAGCAGCCTCTAAATATCAAGTTACAATTTATTCAGAGGCAGAAAGAAACAAGTTTTGAATGTATGAGCTTTCTGGCAGAGAACCTTGCCACTCCCTTTTGACACGGCCGTAATTACGACCGCTGACAACTACCTCTGAGAGACTACACTGGTGCAAATCTGCAACACACCAGATTACTTTAAACTAAAAGTTTTAACAGTTCACACAAGCACACAAACTATGCACCCCCGTAGGAGGGATGGAAATGGTACAAAACGCTAACATTTAAAATATTAACTTTTCCACCGAAGGTGCAACTTGATTTTAACTTCTAAGAAAAGTCTTACGGTGAAATGGTGGCAACTTTATGTACTAAAATGATCATTCAAATAAAAGCCCATGAAATTCTACAAGGTTGGCCAAACAAGTTAAGATGCTTTACAGTACAGAGATACCGCCTCTCAAGATGATAGGCAAGATCGAAGCATATTTCAGGAATTAGGCCGTTACACTCCAAGCAATAAATTCGTTAACACACCAAATCCGACAAACGTGACAGAGGCAGCTACTAACGTACGGTAGATTGATAGGGAGATTACCAAAAAACGCGAACCGCAGGTTGCTCTAACCCGCCCCTACTCCACAAGGCAAAAACGGACCACCCAATTTACAAACAGCCAATTTCCCGCGGGTGGGCAAACGGAGAAGAATGGTGGGACTACCCCAAAGCAAAACGGCTGGTGACCTCACCAAGAAAACAAGTAGAATTTAACAAGAGTAAATGAAACAACATATCACCAATCACTTAACTTCTAATAAACTTCGATTTCTCGAGAAGACCTGGCGCAGCACCCCCAAATCGCTCTCCCGAACCGTCCGCTGCCAGCCGCTTCAACGGACGCAGGAAGGCGCGCCGATCTCCCGTCTCACGGCGTCGCAGCTCGCACCGGCCAGACCGATGTCGGGGGTTGACTCCTGCTGCTCTCGTGTCGACCGCGAAGTCAATACCCCTCGCTATACGCCGCGGCCTACTGGACTCACGTGGTGTCAACACATGCGCCGACGCTCAAGACGGACAAGTTATCTCGTGCGCGACCAACCAACCGATAGGTCCAACCGCCAATGATCATTGCCTGAGCAAACTCGAGCAGACTGGCAGCCTAACGCGCAGACTCAGATGCAGGAACTAAGCCCCGACCGAGCGACCACTCGCTGAGCTCTCTTACTGGCGGAGTGAAAAGACTCTCATTTTATCGGCTTTAAAGGTTGATCCGAACGAAAGACATACTAGTACTCTGGACGACAGACAGACACTAACTGCCTCACAAATACGGACGAGAGACAGACTAGCAAGCTGGGGACGAGAGGACGAGAGACTGGCCCAGATTGACCGACTGGCGACTTTTTTTTTCCTTTATTGTAATTTTGATAGCTGTACAAACAACAGGCAGGCTGGCAGCAGCATTCTACGCCGCTCTTCAGCCTTAGAGTAGACAACGAGAAAAACAGAAAGAATACTCATAATTGACATAATGGCGGGTAAAAAACCAGTAGACATAGAATACAAAACATGGAGCCGTTCACACTCGACGATATCCACACTACAAACTGTTGACATGACACGCAAACACTGGTGATTTCGATGGCACATGTGAACGATGGAGCGTGACGGTGAACAGTAAACTCAAAACACGACAGCACACACGTGAAATGGATGGCAATGATCTCTGGCTCGCGGATGTCCACGTAACGTGTGCGAGTCCGGGGACCTGCCAAGAGGGGTGAGGGGGAGGGAGAGGGGAGAACACAGATGCCAGTGGCTGAGGAGATGAGAGGAGGAGTGGAGGAGTGGAGGGACAGGGGTAGGGGAAGCCCAGGGGAGAAGTGGGGAGAAAGGGAGGAGGGAGGGGAGGGGTAGAGAAGGGAGAGAGGGTGCCCAAAGGAAACAAACACAGGAAGAGTGAGGGAGGGAGGGAGGATCAAATTTGGTAGGAGGGGTAGATGGAGGGGAGGCGGGCACCATCAGGGAGGGAGAGCTGGCGGAAGCCACCTTGGGAGAGGGTGTGCAGGGTGGAGAGATGGAGAGCAGGTGGGACATGGAAGGACAGGCGTTGCAACAGACGGGGGGGGGGGGGGGGATGAGAGAGACCAGCGGGTGAGGAGGATCGAGTTTGCGGGAGGTGTAGAGGATCCGTATCTGTTTGAGGAAAAGGAGGAGGTGGGGAAGGGAATGAGGTTGTACAGGATCCGCGTGGGGGAGGGGAGACGGATGCGACAGGCGAGGCGAAGAGCACGGCGTTCTAGGATCTGAAGGGATTTGTAAAAGGTAGGGGGAGCGGAGATCCAGGCAGGGTGGGCGTAGCAAAGGATAGGGCGAATGAGTGCTTTAGAGTGGCGAGCTCGTAGCGCCCCTTAAATGCACGTGAACAGGCAACCTTTCCCCTTTCCCTCCAGAGGGAGACACCAAAGCAGCGATTGCCACAGCGGCGCCACCGCCAGAAACGGAGGGCGACTGCTTCACACTAGGCCCTGCGGTGCGCTCTTCAAAACAGCAATTTTCACCACGGCTCAGTAATGAAAACATTGTGACTTACCCTCGAAATGTATAGTTTATTTTGACATTGGACACTGAACGAGAGAGCGGAGCCAGTAAGAAGTCGGTGTGTTGAGCAGATCACCACCGGCAACCTGAGGCCGGCGGAAGAGCAGGCGGCCGACGCGGAGGAGAAGCGCCCCATGATGCAGCGCGCCGGCTCGGCGGAGGCGCTGGCGGGCGGCGCGGCGGCGGCTCGCGCGGGCCGCCTGGCGCAGTCGCAGCCCGCGCTGCAGCTGCTGGGCACCGCCACCGCCACCCCCCACCACCCGCACCTCCCCCACCAGCTGCACGGCGTGCGGCGCGCGCCCAGCGCCGGCGGGCTCATGCAGCGCAAGGACATCCTCTACAGCGGCAGCCTGCACAACATCCCGCTGCACCACAGGTACGCCTACGCCCACAGACGTTAAAGTAACCTCTGGCGTGCCACAGGACCATTCCTTTTCACAATATATACAAATGACCTAGTACAGGTATCTCCAAACTTTTTAGTCCGCAGGCCACATTGACTCCTCCACGAAGTCATAAGGGCCAAGATCTACCTAGTGGGATTAAAGCACCCTAGCACTACATGATCACCCTAATGTAAGGCTAAAGGAAAGACGAAATCGCAAAATTCTAAGGTTGTGGGAATAGCTAGCACTGAAACGAACTACGATTTTTATTTAATTACATAATTTTGATTGGTGGACGTATCTGGCCGAAATTCTGGCGTATTTTATTCTGTCGAATTTCACCGACGAAAAAGTATGTCACTGCACATTCTTCACGAAAGCGTTCTGCAAAGTTAACGAATTCTCAAAATCATTGTTAGCAACACTATTACTGCAAGACGTAACAGAGGTAGAGTATGTCAACGCATAGTTATTTCAAGCAACAATAAGTTCAGTTATGTAGTCTTGTAGCGAGTAGCAGAGACAATGTCGCGGTGTATTGGTCGCGATAGGCCTCGATACTCAGTTGTTGGCAGTATAGGTACCACCTCAAATATTTGACGGGCCGGATACCGGGGAAGTCCGGCCAACTAACGCGGGCCGGTTTGCCGGCCCTCGCGGGCCGGTTTCGACCCGCGGGCCGTAGCTTAGGGACCGTTGACGTAGTAGATAGTGTCGGAAGTTCCATGCGGCTTTTCGCGGATGATGCTGTAGTATACAGAGAAGTTGCAGCATTAGAAAATTGCAGCGAAATGCACGAAGATCTGCAGCGGATAGGCACTTGGTGCAGGGAGTGGCAAATGACCCTTAACATAGACAAATGTAATGTATTGCGAATACGTAGAATCCTTTATTGTATGATTATATGATAGCAGAACAAACATTGGTAGCAGTTACTTTTGTAAAATACCTGAGAGTATCCGTATGGAACGATTTGAAGTGGAATGATCGTATAAAATTAATTGTTGGTAAGGCGGATGCCAGGTTGAGATTCGTTGGGAGAGTCCTTAGAAATAGTCCATCAACAAAGCAGGTGGCTTAGAAAACGCTCGTTCGACCTATACTTGAGTATTGGTCAAAAGTGTGGGATCTGTACCAGGTCGGGTTGACAGAGGAGATAGAGAAGATCCAAAGAAGAGCGGCGCGTTTCGTCATAGGGTTATTTGGTAAGCGTGATAGCGTTTCGGAGATAGCTCTTTATTCGCACGAAGTAATGGCCCCTATCGACAGGGGATCTCAAATAAAATGGTTCAAATGGCTCTGAGCACTATGGGACTTAACATCTGAGATCATCAGTCCCCTATAACTTAGAACTAATTAAACCTAACTAACCTAAGGACACCACACACATCCATGCCCGGGGCAGGATTCGAACCTGCGACCGTAGCAGTCGTGCGGTTCCAAACTGAAGCGCCTAGAACCGCATGGCCACTACGGCCGGCAGGGGATCTCAAGTTGATTCCATATTTCTAGATTTCCGGAAAGCTTTAGACACCGCTCCTCACAAGGGACTTCTAATCAAGTTGCGGGCCTATGGGGTATCGTCTCAGTTGTGCGACTGGATTCGTGATTTCCTGTCAGCGCCAAAATTACGTGAGTTATGAGCCTGGTCGCGAGAGCTGTCGGCTGCGAAGTTTGGCATCAATGAAAGTGAGGTTATGAGGGACTATCCTTTTCACGAAAACAATCGAAATGTACGAAGGTTGCCCAGAAAGTAATGCACCGCATTTTTTTCTCAGCCTGAAACAATGCTACGAATCCGGAAACGTTACGTATGTATTATTTGAGGTCTCCTGAGTGAGAGCGCCAAGTTTCCGTCACTTCCGATAGATAGCGTAACTGCAGGACAATTTCGAAAATGGCGTCTGTAGGTGATGTAGGTTACAAGCAATGTGCCGTCATTGAATTTCTCACTGCAGAGAAAGAGACTGTGCGAATATTCTCAAACGCTTGTGCAAAGTCTATGGAGCATCTGCTGTCGACAGAAGTACAGCAAGTCACTGGGCACAGAAGGTGAGTTCATCAGAAGGCGGTTCGGCGGAGCTCTACTATTTGCAGTGGTCGGGGAGACCGTCCACGGCAGTCACATCCGACCTAGCCCCCTCGGACTTCCACCTGTTTGGGTCATTAAAGGATATCATCCGTGGAAGATATTTTGAGGGCGATGAGAAGTTGATTCACACAGTGAAGCAGTGGCTCCCCCGCCGTGACATGGACTGGTACCAACAGGGCATACACACCCTTGTTTCGCACTGGAGAAAGTCCGTAGAACGGGATGGAGATAACGTGGAAAATTAGGGTGTGTAGATAAAACACCATTCTTTCGTGTGTGTAATTCTCATTATGTTCAGTAAAGAATTGTTGAAGAAAACAATGTGATGCATTACTTTCTGCACATCCCTCGTAGTAAGAAAATGTAAGAAAAATTGATTAGAATAGAGATTATTAATTTGCACAGCTGAAGTCATAGTGGAAGCTCTAGTGAAAGGTCACGTGGTAAATTACTTACACTGCTGGGAACAGAAAGAATAGGAAAAGCGTCATCCAAACATTTCAGAACGTATACATTTATTTCTTCGAGAATATATCTACTTGCAAACACATTAGATAATGACATGTCGTTGAATCGGGTGTACTGCCGGTGGTCTGCGTTTATCTAACACAATATTTCGACGTCGTACCTCAGCGTCTCCATCAGGTGCTTCCTGTGACTGAATGACAGGCTGACCGTGTCCCGTATTTATGTCTGGACGGTGTCTGGCGTTCCCTACGCCGTCCGCTCCCGCTGGGACCGTGTCGATTGGTCGCCAGATGTTCCGTCCTCCGTCCGCGCCTGCTTCCGCCGTTTTCCCGTGGCAGCGGTTCATGGCCTACGCTACTGGGTCCGCGCCTGCCAGGCGCGTTCCTAGCTAGCACTGTCGGCAGGCTGCGTTTGCTGTTGCTGACCGTTCCGACATCCTCCAGCGCGCCTGTCTTTCTCTTGGTCTTGTGTTTTCTTCCGTTGTTTTTGTAATAGGTCCAAAGCCGGGTTCCACGCCGTGCTGAGTTGGTATCCAGCTTCCCGGTTTATCAAGTTGTCTGCCATCTTGATTTCGATCGATTCAGTGATGACGCTGTCCCAAAATTTGGTGGCCTGGGATAAGATCTTGGTTTTATCATAATTCATGGTGTGCCATTGCCGATTTAGTCGCTTGTCGTAGCCTGGTATGCCTTTGGTGCTCTTTACATCTTATGTCAACGGTCCTGGTGGTGTGGCCAATGTAATACATACCGCATTCACATGGTATATGGTAGATACCAGGTTTTCTCGATCCCATATCATCCTTAACCGCTCCAAGAAGCGCCCTGATCTTGTTTGGTGGGCAGAACACACTCTTGATATTGTGCCTTTTCAGTATTCTGCTGATCTTAGCAGATATAGGTCCTGCATACGGTAGAAAAGCTACCCACCTGGTCACTTCTTCTTGTTCTTCTACATCAGTATCAAGTCACTGGAGGGATGTAGCGCCTTGCAGATGTCGCGTGTTGAATATCCGTTGTCTGCGAACACTTGTTGTAGGTATTCTAGCTCTGCTGCCAAGCTGTCTGAGTCAGACAGTGTTTTGGCTCGGTGAACAAGTGTTCTCAACACCCCATTCTTCCGTCCCCGATGCCGGCCGGAGTGGCAGAGCGGTTCTAGGTGCTTCAGTCTGAAACCGCGCGACCGCTACGGTCGCAGTTCGAATCCTGCCTCAGGCATGGATGTGTGTGACGTCCTTAGGTTAGTTAGTTTTAAGTAGTTCTGAGTTCTACGAGACTGATGACCTCAGATGTTAATTCCCATAGTGCTCAGAGCCAGCCATTTGTCCCCGATGACGGCAGCTGTCAGCCTGTAGGTATAAGTCGGTGTGTGTATGTGTTCTGTACACACCATGGCCTAACGTGCTGTCTTCTTCCTTTTCACCAGGTCATCCAGGAACGGAAGTTGACCATTATTTTCTAGTTCCATTGTGAACTTAATGCTGGGGCTGGCCAGAGTGGCCGAGCGGTTCTAGGCACTACAGTCTGGAACCGCGCGACCGCTACAGTTCGAATCCTGCCTGAAGCATGGAAGTGTGTGATGTCCTTAGGTTAGTTAGGTTTAAGTAGTTCTAAGTTCTAGGGGACTGATGACCTCAGATGTTAAGCCCCATAGTACTCAGAGCCATTTGAACCATTTAATGCTGGGCGTCTCGAGTTCAGATGGTCAAGAAACTCGGGCAGTTTTTCCCGGCCATGTAGCCAGATGACAAACGTGTCATCAACGTACCTATATAAACAGGTCGTCTTGTAGGCACCGGTCATAAGTGGCTCAACCTCGAATTTCTCCACAAACAGATTCGCCACTACCTTCAGTCTGTTCAGAAAACTGGCCTCCACATAGGAAATAGGTCGATGTTAAGATATGCTTGAAAAGGTCCATCACAGCTCCACCAAATTTTTCACTGATTAAATCGAGTGTGTCGTGAAGTGGTATCCTAGTGAACAGAGACACAACATAGAATTTTGCAAAAACAGACATAATGTCTTATGGGATAACAGCAATCAGTGATTTGATAATGTTACTTAAAAACCGTCTTGATTGCAATTTTTTTTTTATTCATATGACCGGTTTCGGTTCATTCAGAACCATCTTCAGATCTGATATTTCAGTTACAGGAGTAACCCGTCCAAATCCAGCAATTTTCTCTAACGAAGACATCAAGGTCAGCTTCTATGTTGTGTTACTTAAAAACCGTCACGTGCTACGTGAAAATTGCTGGATTTGGACGGGTTACTCCTGTAACTGAAATATCAGATCTGAAGATGGTTCTGAATGAACCGAAACCGGTCGTATGAATAAACAAAAATTGCAATCAAGACGGTTTTTAAGTAACACAACATAGAAGCTGACCTTGATGTCTTTGTTAGAGATTCGTAGGTTTTTGAAACGTTCGACAAAGTCTGATGAGTTGCGGATGTGGTGGACGCACTTTCCCACATACGGTGCCAACATTTTCTTAAGGTGGGTGGCTGTAGGAAAAGTGGCTGCACCAATATTGCTTACAATAAGACTCAACGGTATACTCTCTTTATGGACCTTGGGCAATCCATAATCTATGTGGTACTGGTGCCTTAGCTTTCAGTTGCGCTTTCAGTTGCTTGACAACCTTCTCAACTCTTCCTGTTTCCTTGAGTAGAGCTCTGCTTTTCCTGTCCGCTCTATCGGTGGGGTCGTTCTCTAGTGGACTGTAAGCAGAGTGGACTGTAAGATAATATCTAGAACGCTGTGAACAGCGCTTTTTGCTTTACCCACTGCATCTTGTTTTCTTGCTAAGTGCCAAATAACATCGAAAATAATTTTTCTCGTCATATGATTCTGAATTTTTCACTGTTGAAACAATTATCTTTAAAGCAAGTTAATCTATTTACGTTATTATTTACTCATAGTGTAGGCTTTTCTCTGTGAAATATAAATATCTTCTTGCTTTCAGATATTTCGTTCCTTTTGTAGGACACTAGTAGAAAAGTTTACCAAGACCCTTCTAACTTTTAAACGTGTCACGGAAACAGAGCAAACAACGCAACGAAAATACAGAAGAAGCCAAAGCACAAAATCCATTTCTATAATAGGAGTGAGATCGGCCAGTATAGGCTAGCTTCCTACGGTAGCAGATGCTGTCATAGTCCTTTGTATCTGCGCATGCACTGTGTGCAGCATACTCGGAAATTTAGAACTTCAATCTCTGCACAATCTATAGATAATTGACGTCTCAGACACATACGCGTTGTGATTGGTTGCTGATTTACACACAGGCACAGAAAGTACACACACTTCAATCAGTCGACTTTGACCAGAAAGTCGCTCATGTAAAACAAACTTTACCTCTTCTCCCACAAGTGATCGTTCCCACTTAGACTTGAACATCAAAACTGTTTGATCTGTGAGAGTTACAGTAGTTATAGTAGCAGAATGTAGGAAGAAACAATGATGATGGAATTTATTAATGACAAAAGCAAAATTAATGAGAAAGGTCATATGGTAAATTCTCTACACTCGTGAAAACTGAAGGAATACGAAATGTGTTGTCCAAAAATTTCAAAATATCTACTTTAATCTGCTCGAAAACATGTCTATACACATTACTAAATTAAAGTCCCCCGATGCGTTTTTCTGTCTATATGTGGCAGGCCGCATCAGACCACTCAGAAGAATGATGTCTCAACAAAAAAAGTGGTCAGTCTCGGTGACTACTGTAAAGAATTTGATATTGTTTTCACTAACAGACAGACTGATTCACAAGGAAGGATAGTGTAGATAATTTACAATTACTGTAATGATGAGGGTGTAATATACGTATTGTAATCTGTTACATATCAAATTGGTGTTTGGAGTGACATCTACGACAATTATCGGAACTATGAGCTGTCCAGCTACAGACGAGGCGGTATCTGGCGGGAAAACCAGTAAAGTAAACTGCCACAACTCCAGATAGCAACAGAGCTTGACCAAAATCTATAAATATTGCTAAATTAAAGTCCCCTGCCATGTTTTTCTGCCTGTATGTTTGGATTAATCTCAGCAACTACTGTTAGGATTTTGAAACAGTTTTCATTAAGAGACTGACAGTTTTTGGTGCTTTTCAATTGAGTGCATACAAAATTACAGCTAGACAATTCAACCAGCGATAGATACTTGGTGCTAACCCTGTGAAAGTGAGACATGTCACTAGTATACTTTCAAACATGTCAGATACTATTTAGGTGGCAGTTTCTTGTCTGTCTGTCTGCCTGTTTGGTAAAAATTTTCCAGTAATGAACTGTTGACTTGAAATTGTTAAGGAATCTAAGAACTGGATGACAATGCAATATAAACTTTCTTTCTTGTCGGTCTGTTCAGTATGGATACAGATAGGGGTGAAAAAGTTTTGTAATACCTTATACCCGGTCCGGTGAAAAATGTCACGTGGCAGCTCGCGTGTAGTTGGCTAAACTGCGATTGCGAGGTTACAATAGCTACCACCGCACACGCCCGATGTACGTTCTGTAAATTTAAGCTAAAGTGAACGTTTATACGTAAATACAACAAAGTACATTTTTTAACAACAGAGACGACGACGGAGACAAAGCATTTGATACTATATGAAACTGGGAAATAAAAACACTCAAAGTTGATATCTATGAAAGTCACTTCAAATTGTTACCATAATATCTGCATATAAAACGTCGTATAATAAGGTAAACCTAAGCATACCAAGGTACACGTTATCACACTCGTAGAAAGAAACAAAGCAAAACATACGTAGCCTACTCGGTTGCAGAGCGAAGAAATTAATTCTGCATACATTTACACTCACCAATTTAAGACGTCAGTGTGCAATTGCATCCAGTCCTCCTTCAGTATTATCAGAATCGGCGAGAAGAAATCATTAATTATTCGTTCTCATTTATAATTCCGTCAATAGTCTGTGCTTCTCTTATGAGTTTAGCAACATGGTCTATTTTCTTCCTCCATGAGGTAGACGTAGGAGCCTTTCCATTTGTGTTATTGTAAAAGTCTTGTTGTTATTTCTAATGCGCGCCTTGACATCACTCCAAACCAATTCAGTTGGATTAAAATGGCAGTGAGAAGGCGATAGCCTAATTACCATGTGAACCTGTTCACTTGCACTTTCATATACAACATATTTAAGCGTCATTAGCTTATTTTGTTTTACGAGCGAATATTACAACAGATTTGTCATGCTCATGTGCGGAGCAATGTCTCTCGCCTACAACCAGTGCACTATAGTTTCTTTGCAGTCACTAGTGGTACGAGTTTTGTCTAGAATCCCGGAATGGTACTGTGCATTGTCCATGACAAACTCTGTCGGAACACTAAACTGGAGCAACAAATTCTTAAACAACTGTAGAAACCATGGGTGGTACATATCCTCATGATAGCCACTGGTTTTTCTCAATCGAAAAACTAGAAGTCCAGACACAAAACCGTTTGAAGATCATGCATGTGGCGCAATTAATCGGGATCCTCTTCTTGTTGGCTGATGACCGCTGGTCTTCGGAGTATCGTCAGTCCAGTATTTATCAACTGATTCTCCAGCGTTGACCCAGGTTTCATCTAACCATATGACACAAGTTTTTGTAAGAAAACAATTTTCGTCCATCTAACTTTTTAAAAAATTTGCGACTTCGCTATAGTGGGATATTCTTTCCTGCTACAATATCCATAAATGTGCCGACTAATTGTATCGATTAGGAAAAAATCAATATCTGTAACTGGACGAGGCTGCTTTTTTTCTTTCCAGGAGTACTTTAAAACAACGCCGTTTTCCTCATGGGGCTTTGTTCCGCACTGTTTACTTCAGTATCCTGTAAGTCTTGAAGTAGCACCCCTTTCCTTATAACTGTTCTTTGACTGAGGCCTAGAGTTTTCGAGGTATGCTTTAAAACTTTATCGCCAGGAATCGACACATGCTCATGAACAGAAACAAATTCGTTTCTTCCTCATAAAACTCACGCGTTCTCCAGAGCAATTCCAAAGCCTCACTATTTAATGGCACTCCACGGCGCAACGGGTTGTCGTTTGGTGAACGACATAGTTTTGGTGACATTGTTTGATAAACAGAAACTGTAGTCAAGGCAGTAACATAACACAACACAAAAGCAGGCGGTCGCGCACTAACATACAATGTTTGCACGGAACCTGGCAACGAGGCGGCATCAACGCCGGAACCGACTTTTGTTGTGGTGATTTTATTGGTTCAGAAGACGCAGCGCCTCGCGTTCCTCACTTGTTTATCAGTTTTATTGCCATCTTTACGGCACTTGGGGAGTGACATAAAGCGACATGTTTCAGTGGCCCAGCCATACAACCAGGCTGCGCTGCACGAATAGCGGATTTGGTGAGTTGTATAGTACTGTATTTTGGGGGGCAGGGGTTAAATCGACCATGACAAGGGGATAAAGTTATAGGCAGATAAAGGAGGGAAGAGGAGGTGGATAGAGTGAGGAGGAGGTGGATATGGACAGAAACAGGGAGGATGGTAAGGTGGTCAGGGAACAGGAGGGCGGAGACAGTGGACAGAGAGACAGGCAAGGAGGAGATGGACAGAGAGTAAGGTGGTTGGGGAAAGGGAGGGGGGAGATGGTCAGGCAGAGAGGATAGGGGGCGAGCGGCAGAGAGAGGGGGGTAGGAGGAGAGGTACAGAGAGAGGTGGGAGGCGATGGGCAGAGAAGTGGGAGGGGAAGATGGTCAGAGAGAGGGGGGAGGAGGTGATGAACAGAGACTGGGAAGGGGATGATTGACAAAGAGAGGGGGTGGAAATGGACAGAGAGAGGGAGAGGAAGTGATAGATAAAGAGAGGGAGCAGTAGATATACAGGGAGTGCTGGGGGGACGAGATGGACAGAAAGTGGTGAGGGGTGAAAGAAACCCAGCTTCTCGTACTGCTATTACATGATCTAATTCAAACTCAGTCAGGTGTTAATAATGGCAGCTTTGTTGCTATAAAGGCAACCCGTGTCAGCTGCCTACACAATCAGTGGATGTATATGATGCACTGGCAGAACTGATGCATAAACAGTAATATGTCTCAGTTTGTAAGCATTATCTGCAGGATGCCAGTGAGTGACAATAGATTTTCAGCAATCCTTCAATGGGGAAGATCTTCGACAAAGCCTGAAAAGTCTTCATGGAAGATATCAATGACATCTCTATCACACATGGAAACTTGAGGAAAGCATCATTATGGGTGCTCAAGTAGGTTCCGAGAGATGGTCCCGAAAATTGAAAATGCAATCTTGATCAGGGTTCTAATGCCTGTACCCATGGAAAATAGTGTGGACATGGGGACAACTGTTAATTTTGACGTAAGTGGCATGGGGAAGGGTCCGAGGGGGAGAAAGGAGCAGAGAGTGGTTGGGGGGGGGGGGGGGGGATGGACAGAGAGAGTGGTGAGGGGGCAATGTTTATGACACGCTTACAACGACAATGCTGCAGATATAAAGCTAGTATTGAAATAAAAATATTATAAAAAATCGTATAAAATCAATTGCGCATGCTTTTCTCAGTAAACAATAATTAAACAGACTGACATATTGTTAAGAAGTAGGTATAACACTGTTCTATTTTGGATATTATCAGGTGAAAAGACATGGGATAAACAAGAAATTTAACACATCTCTTTTATAACCACATCAGAGTATTTGAAATCCAAAATTTTACACACACAAGACCAAAAAGCAGAAAATAGTTATTGCAATAAAAATAAATTTTTATTGTGTCACATTTTTAAACTGGACGAAAAGTATAATTTCTCCTAGCTCTATAAAATTCCTAATTTCATATAGATAATTCCGAAAATTTGTGATTGTGAATTTATAGTAGCTATGAAAATACTTGTCAGATTTAAAACAAAAAATGTGGAGCACATGCAATACATAATTATGTATGAATAGTTAACCTCCTTACTATTACCTAATGCACGTGCCCCATTTTTTCATTTTAAATCTTACAAGAATTTTAATAGCTATGAAAAATTCACTATCACAAATTTTCAGGATTTTCTGTGTTGGGTTAGGAACCTATACAGGTCTAGGAAAAATTAATTGATACTTTTTAGCCAAATTTAAAAATGTGATACATGTCTTAAATAATAAGTGATGTTATTGTCTCAGGTGTAAGATGGTTGGTGGCAGATCTACAGGCAAATATGTCATAAGTACGTAAAATGGGTAGTCAGTTTCGCCTAAAATCCTATTGGCTTTAAGTTCATTTTACACAAATGACTTTCTGGCCAAAATCTGCTAATCATGGTAGATGTGTGGGACATGCTAGCGAGTAAAGCAGCTGCCAATCACGTCCCAAGTGTGTTGACGGCATCAAATGACAAAATTCGAAAATACTTTAGACAGCTGATGACTGTGTAGCGCAGAAACAGGGTACGGTGATGTCTTCTACGAGCTTCAGAAATTATAACTACTTACAATACTCTCACCATGTTCACTCATATAACTATAATGGAGTTTGCCCTTTTATGTCTTCTTAATCAGTAATTTGTTGTTATGGGAGCTTTGTTTTTAGGACTCATTCCAAAGGCTATATGAGGGCGAGATTATTTTTCCTATGAGTCTTCTCCTAAAAGAAAGAGCAATTACATTATGAATTTTGCTTTAAACCTGGTTCACACATGCAACTAGTGTGATTCCACAGCTTGGGGTTTTCTGTAGTGGAACCATCAGCTCCCCTTCACACAGGGCCACAAATTCTTTGTAGTTGTACAGCTTTAAACATGGAATTAGCTGAAATAAGATGGGTGAATATTAATGTTATAGTGTAGGATACGGCATAAGAGCTGTGAAAAGAGTAAAATCAAGGCAGATGAAACCCAAGTGTCAGATCCAAAAATATATTTCGTGCAAGAATACACAGAGTCCACATTTATAAAAGGGATACACTCAAAGATTAAAATGCTGTCTGCTATGGCAAATTAATGAACAGCTTGCATGTAAATATCATTTGCAGACACAAACACTCTTCCAAGATTTTAGAATCTTATAGTATTCGTTGTTCTCAGCATTTCAAATAATATATTTTAAGTTTAACAGCTGCCACATCACGCTCAGGGGGTATTTCTCACAATTTATATGGAGCTTGGTCTCACAAATATGAAGTTTACATGATTTGCTTTTTGGTTACATGTTTAGTTTACTTATTTATTCATCCAAGAATCTGGAAAGCTGCAGAAGTGTACCTGCCGACCACAACTGTGAACCGATTACTACACGATAACTGCAATGGAATGCTCATGGTTCGAATTACAGCTACCAGGTAGCAGTGGTGAAGGAAAGTTGAACTACTTGTGGCATAACAAAAGTAGTATCTCAAAAATTGTGGCACTGAAAACTGGAAGTTCACACATGTAACTGCAGTATGGCACTAGCTGTGGTAATTCTTTTGTTGCATGTGTGAAACCAATATTATTCACTGATAAACTCTATCGCCATTGCTAGTTCATTGCATTTTGGTTCTAAGGAGAACACTCTCACATAACCCCACTTCCACCATTCAGGAGCCAAATTGCACCGCAGACAGTACTCAAAACAGGTGCAGTTTTCAAGCTGACATGTAAACAAAAAGGGGGACTGTAATTTGGTAGGTGAAAGAAGAGCCCTGCCAGTTAATGTGAACATGAAGTGCATGTTTCACCACAGCCAATCACATATTTCGATTTTGTGAACATCTCTGTGGCAATGACTCAGTGTTGTCACAGTTCTATGAACGATTAATTGTTTTTGCCAGCAACCATTTGCCCTTCGCGGTCAGAAACTGGCGTCAGTGATGACAACTGTGTGCCCTCTTCTTTTAGATTAACAGAAGCCTTTAATAGTGCTTCACCAACTCACAACTAAACTTCTTCCTGTATGTGAAATGCAGAGACAAGATAGCCATTGTACACACAAAACAAACTACAGAAACTGCAGTAGACTCACTTGCCATGAGCAGCTGACTGAAAAAAGGAAATTGTCCCTATTATCTTATGTACCAGTACTGGTTGTGGTTGCACATTTTTTGAACGTTTTCTCACCTAATTCTCCATACAAACACAGAAAATTCATTTTTATGCCTGAAAGTCGATATTGGCTGTGGAAGATTTATTTTTAAAGTTTTATTTTATTGTTTTAGCAGCAAGCCATATTCCAATATTTAGTGGCACACACTAAACAGCCAATGTTAAAAGAGTGTTGTGCAAGCTGCTGAACACCATATATATTTAAAAAAAACCATATCAAATTACTGCAGTTAGCATAAAATGACTTTTATATCCAAGCACGATGTGGTTCACAACTGAAAAGTTGTCTTTTCTGTGAAACTAGAAAATCATATTTTTGCCTAGCACCTGGTTTCAAAGGTTTGGTCTGGAGAACTTATGAATCCACATGGTTTAAGCCCAATGGGAAAAGTGGTGGGGCAACCTTGCAGTAGTGTAGTCTGTACCAAACAACTCAGCTGTGCTCTGGCTGTGACATGACAGAACTGTGTTAAAGGTGTAGGAGTTGATTTATTGTGTACGTGTTTTGGCACTTTCAGTTTTATTTAAATTGTTTCCTCTCATGAATAGAGTATAATGATGTTATTTCAGGGTCAATATATTTCTTTTATAGCTGTATTTTGTAGCAAAATAATATATGTTGTATGTGTTTCAAATGGACTTCATAATGATTTTCTTAGTAGTAGTAGTAGTAGTAGTAGTAGTAATAGTAGTAGCAGGTGTCTAAGGGACTTGAACCTCCCGTGCTGATCTCGCATGACTCCTGCAGATGCTCCTGTCTTGTGCTGCCTCTTTCCAGTTACTTATTCCCAATCTTTCACATATGCAATGAGTTTCATTGCACCAGTTACTCCTGGGTCTGGCCCTTGGCCTTTTGCCATATGGCTTCTCTCTGTATATTCTTAACACAATTTGTCTTATTTCATTCTCATCATATGGCCAGCCCATTGCAGTCTTCTAGCATTTATTACCTTTACTGTAGTTCGTTGTTGTGGTACCTTGTGGATTTCTATGTCGTGTCTTCTCTTCCAGCATTTTGACTCATTGTCATAATGTGAACCAAAGATTTTTCTATAAACTTTATTCTCAAACACTTGTAAATGGTGGTGTTCTGTTTTCATTAGGCTCCATGTTTCTACCCCATTAGAACTGGTTTAATGATTGTATTATATAACTTTACTTTAGTTTTCCTAGTCAGCAGTTAGCACACTAAGAGATTTTGTATTTCATAATAGGCTCGGTTAGCATTTTGCAGCCTCACTTTTATTTCTACCTGTCTCTGATTTTGCTCATCTGTTACTGATCCCAGAAATTGGAACCATTCAACACATTCGAATTTGTGTTCACCAACTATTAGATGTGATTGGTTCTCTCACTGATCTCTGCATCTTTGGACTATCATGTATTTTGTTTTCTCGTCATTTACTTTCATGCCAAGTCTTGACGCTTCTGCTATTTCATTGTTTCTAATGAGCACTATGTCATCTGCGGATGCTAACATGTTAATTTTGATTTATTGGAGGATCCCAGCAGGTACCAGTTTGAGTTTCCTCACAACTCTTTCTAAAGCTGTATTGAAGAAAAGGGGTGACAAAGCATCCCCTTGTTTTAACCCAGTTTTATTTTTAAAATGATCAGACTTTAATCCATTTGGTAAAAGCCTGGTTGTGTTTTCATCCATGCATACTTTGCAGAGATTTATCAATTTAATTGGTAAACCAAATTCAGTCATTACATTGCAAAAGCTTTGTCTATGGACAGAGTCATCAGCTTTCATGAAATCGATGAATGGATAATGTACTTGTTGTTTATAGTCCCAAACTTTTTCATTTATGTATTTGATTCCAAATATGTTGTCAATGGTGGATCTACTTTTGCAGAAGTCATTTTGATAATCCCCAATTATATTTTCTGCATATGGTTTTAAGCAGCAGAGCCACCAACAAGATAAAATCTTATAACCTGTATTGACTAATGATATTGCTCTATAGTTTCTGAGATCTTCCCTGTCTCCTTCTTTATGTGTAGGGACTATTAGTAATTCTCTCCTCTCTGTTGGAATGTTCTCTGTTTACCACATTATCTGTATAAGATAAAATAAATGTCTGTGCAATGCTTCTCCTCCATATTTTAGTATCTCAGTTGAGATGCTGTCACTGCCAGTTGCTTTACCAATTTTTAGGCATTTGATACACTCTACTACCTCCTCATATGTGGTTTCTGGAATTTCCTCACAATTGTGACCGTTGCTGGAACTAATAATTGGTGTTCTGGATCAGAACAATTCAGCAGGTTGCCAAAATACTCCTTGCTTGTCACTAAAATTTTTCTTGATTCAGTCATCATATTGCCATTTAATCCTTAATCACCTTGGTTTTGTAATTAAAACCTTTTCTAATTTTGTTGATTGTACCATACATTTTCTGGATGTTGTTACTTTTATTATATTCATGAATAGATTCAAACTATTGTTTTAGGAATTGTTCTTTTTCTTCCAGTTAAGTTTGTCTGTCTGCCTTTGAGCCTGCCAATAAGCAAGTTCTATTTCAGAATTCTTATTTTTTTGCAACCATTTTTTCCATAGTTTCATAACCTTGGCTTCAGCTTCTTCACTCTCTTCATCGACCCATTTCTTGCTGCCTTTCTTAGCACTCTGCAGGTTATTATTTGCAGCTGTGAGGATGACTTCTTTTATATTATTCCAGTATTCATCACTGGTCATTTCAAGGCTTTTTTCCATATTACTTAACTTTGTATCCTGCCTGGAAGGTGGCACGTGGGTCTGCTCCTGAAAACTGAGGGTAGGCTGAATGTAGGAAGCTAGGGGGAGCAGGTGAGGTAGAACAATTGGTACTGCAAATAAAAGTGGTTTTACTAAGTACTTAACTTTGGCTGAGATGAGCATGTAGGTGCGAAGCCGTACATCAAGTTACAAAGGCTCGCCTACTATGAAGTAGAAACAATGTTGCTTGGTCGTCTACTCGGAATCAAATGGGCTGAATCTGGAGCAGTGCTCATAGAGCTGCACAGCGCCAACTAGAGGGCGCTGTCATCAGTGTCTGTTGCATTGCCAACCTAAGAACTTGCACGTACGTTCTGGCATCGTAGCTATCGATGCCACACTTAAGGCCTCAAACCAGTTTGAAACTTCAAGTTTGTACTTCATTATTCCTTCTGTCCCTATCACATTTTGCAAATCAAATCTGTTCATGTTTTCCAGTCTGCATTTCACTTTTGATACTGCCTTCATCTTGATTTTCAATGCACTTATTACTAGATTATGTTCTGACCCCATTTCAGCTCCTCAGAAGGATCGTATGTCACTGATTGTTTTTATGTGTTTGCTGTCTATGAGAACATGATCAATCTGATTTGCTGTTTTCTTATCACTTGAGTACCATGTTTCTTTATGTATTCTCTTATGAGGGGAGGTAGTACTGCTAATGATCATACTTGTTGATGCAGTGAAATTTACTAGCCGAATGGCATTGTCATTACTTTCCTCATTCAGACTTTGCTTTTCCAACAATTGGTTTAAAAATATCCTCTTTTCCTATCTTTGCATTAAAATCACCTATTATTATCTATCATGTTTTGGTAATTTGTTCCACAGGTCTGATAAGTTTTCATAGAAGTTATCCTTTATTACATCATCTTTGTTATTAGTTGGTGCATGACAGTTTATTAGTGACAAGTTGAACCACTTGGACCTGATTCTAAGATAGCATAGTCTTTCATCAATGGCTTCAAACTTTATTTCTGTAGGTAGAATATCATTTAGTACACAGAAGGCCATTCCAAATTCATGATAACCATTTTCTTTACCACTTTTGAATATTGTGTACTTATCCGTATCTTGTATATCCAGACCTAATAGACATGTTTCCTGTATTGGTGCTATTGCTACATTGTTAATGTCTAGTTGTTTACTGAGTCTTTGGAAGGATCATGTTTTACACATACTCCGTACATTCCATGTTCCAACTCTCCTGTTAGATTTCCATTGCAAAGTCATCATATTTTGGGATCCATTTTTCATCCGAGGCATATGTGAGATATTTGTAATATTAGAGTTTTCCATAGCTGAGTTATTGGCCCTGCGTACAACTGCCCAACCTGGATGACCAGGTCTTTTTATGTAGGGGTGTTCCTAAAGGCTAAGGCCTTTGTAGATTCCTCTACCTACTACAAGGTAGCAGTGCTGATTTTGGTCCACCCCGAGTATTTTATTGTCTCATCATATCTGATGAGCTTTCCCCTATCAACCACCTGGGGAGGTGTGTGATGGGAGACCAGCAAACTTAATTATGCTCCTGTTTTGGCACTTCCAGTTTTATTTAAGTTGTTTCCCTGTCATGAATAGAGTGTACTGATGTTATTTCAGGGTCAATCTTTTCTTTTATAGCTGTATTTTGTACCAAAATTATATATGTTGTATATGTTTCAAATGGACTTTAAATGATTTTCTTATGTATGGAAAATTTTTGAATTCATCTATGAATTCTCAGTTATATTAGTGATGGGCTGCTACTTTGCTGGACTGATATTCAGCAGGAGTTGCATTCAAATCCTTATGGTGATCCAGATTAACGTTTTCTGTAGCTACTTTATACAGATTTTGATTTTTTGGGCTGCAAACTGGGAAAAGAAAGGAGGATTAGACTTTAGCATCCCTTCAATAGTGCACAAACTTGGATCAGAAAAGGATGGTGAAGGAAACTGGCCATGCCCTTTTCAAAGGAACCATCCCGAATTTGCCTGTATGATTATGGGAAATTACAGAAAACCTTAATCTAGACAGTTTGATAGGGATTTGAACCATTGTGCTCCTGGAGGTGAGTCTACTGAGCTAACCATCAGTGCAAACTGGGAAAATGTAGTGCAGATGTTAACCTTTGGAGTAACAACAATATTTTAAAAAATTAATTTTAAATTTTTCACAAAATTGGCCTTTATTGTCACAGTAAGCAATGAATACAAGAAAAAACTGGTGAAGAGTAAACAGTCAGTTGTTTTAAGAAAGTGTTTAACTTTGGAGCCTCTGGGACATACAGTTATCAACCATCAGTCCTTTCGTTGATATATTTGGAAGCAATTTTGCATTTTTCTTAGACACAATCACACATCTCAAAATTTCCAGGAACACATAATGCCTAAAACAAATGCTAGTTCTAAATAACAAGCAACAATGTGCCTAAAAGTTAATAAGTTTATATCAAAAGGATGTATTACTCCAGTGGTTTCATTTCCAAACCACTTGTAACAGCAGTAGTACAAAATCAAATTTATGTTTTGGTAACTTAAGATATACTTACTTCCACTGTCAGTGATGTCACCAATATGATCAGTATTAAAAAAAAAAAAAAATAAAGAAGGCACAATCTCTTACAATCATGAAGCATAATGTCCGTGCTGAACATTTCTTTGAATCTCGTGAGTGACTGCTACAATGCACTACATTTGTAGAAGTACCTATGTATCACTAGTTGTCTCTGTCTTGCAATAGCATTGGTGTTTTCATGCAAAAGGTACTGCTACATAAATAAAAATAAAATAATAATAATAAGAAGATTATGGTTTCAGGCAGAAACCATTGGTTAAGGAATTTTTTGCAGAGCTCTAGTGTGCAGTGTTTGGGGTTCTTGTCATGCTAACCTGGTGCAAAATGTTGAAATTCAGAGATACTGAAGTACTCCTTTGTCTCATCCTAGAACTTCCGTGTTTTCATGCCAAATGTTGCTCTCACCTATGACTGTAATCCCCATGCACTTATTGCATGTGAGGAAAATTACATGACAATTATTCTGAAGATTAACTATGAAACATTCATTGGCAGTCTTAGATCAAGTCTCTGCACTGCTACATGTTTCATTTAGTTTTTAGGGAACCCTCATGGCATCAACTTTGTTGTCTGTCTGTCTGATTGTTAAGACCCCATTTTCTCAGGAACAGGTAGAGGTATCAAGTTTAAATTTGTATCAGATACTAAGATCTGTGGGCGTGTGACAGTGCAAAAAGCTTCTAAGCCACTGCTTTCAGAAGATATGCCCATATGTGTCACCTAATTTGGTACTTGTGAACTCGGTTATCAGAACCTATGACTGGACTATTTATGTACATGTTGTTCCTGGCGGTCTAGCAGTAAAGCGCATGCCTGGAAACTGAGAAGCCATGTGATCAAATCATGGGCAGACCATAGATTTTTCAGTCTTTGTCTTAAACTAGTATACATCTCTCAAGGATGTGAAATAACATGTGGTTGGAATTTCACACGGAACTGTAAGTCCCTTCTCTCCTGTTGGATAACTGGGGTAGGTCAGGGACACACAGATTGCCAAAGTGGCATCCAATAGAAAGACTTGAACCAGGCCACTGTGTCACATGAAATAATTATTATTATTATTATTACTATTATTATTATCTATATACATTATTAAGTTTGTACAGAACACTCAGTAGGCAAGTCCTGCTTACACTTGTCTAGTTTTTTGTATTTCATTTACTACTTTTCATCCTCTACCCCTAAAGGTTGAGTGGGTTGTGCAAGTAATGCTCTAATGTAGAGACAGGAACTTTGTAGCCAATTGGCAGGCAGGTAAATAGAGTAAAACAGACGTAAAATCCGGAGTTCACCAAAGAAGTGATATAGGCAGCTTTTGTTCCTGATCTATATTAATCACACAAGAGGCAATCTGATTAGCTCTCTTAGATTGTTTGCCGATGATGCTGTCATTTACTGTCTTGTAAAGTCAATAGATCACCAAAATGAATTGCAAAATGATTTAGGTAAGATATCTGCATAGTGAGAAAAGTGGCAATAAATTCTGAATAAAGAAAAGTGTGAAGCTATTCACATGAGTACTGAAAGAAATCCACTAAATTACAATTACATGATAAGTCACACAAATCAGAAGGCTGTAAATTAAATACTTGGGGATTACAATTACAGATAACCTAAATTGGTATGATCACATAGATAATGGTGTGGGTAGAACAAACCAAAGACTGCAATTCATTGGCAGAACAGTTAGAAGGGGCAATATATCACAGACAAAAATGTAAAAGCCTGGTGTGTGTGTGTGTGTGTGTGTGTGTGTGTGTGTGTGTGTGTGTGTGTGTGTGTGTGTAAATGTAATTGTTTGTGTTTGTACAGAGAAAAGTTGATGACTTGCCCGACACTTGTAGGGTACTATGTCTGGTACATTACAAAATAGTGTTAAATATTACAATTTCCTACATAATTTTGTACAGTCTATAATTCCACTTTCTGTTGTTTTAGGTAAGATAGGTATCATAGTTATTGGCCTGTAATTTCCTGGAAAGTATTTGCTGCTACCTTTGTATATAGGGGTCACTTCACATTTTTTTTACACCTGTATGAAATTTTCATTTTGTTCTGGCTAAGAAAAGTCTAGGGCTTTATTACTCACTGCAGGTAGCATTTAATTACTTTGCTTGATATATTGTCTAGTTTCACAGTAATTTTTGCTGTTAAACTACAAAGTATTTTTAACTTTCAGATTGATTTTATGGGAAACAGAATAAAAATGTTATCTTATGAGAAGTACTTTGATTGCTTTTGTGACAGTTTTGTCTGATTAATTTGTCTCCTACCCCACCATAATGTGAGTTTCAAATATTGCTGACTTCTTGAGAGTCCATTGTTTTCTTCCCATTTTTCTTGTTAGTTATGTTTCTACTGTTTTTCATGTCTACATCTTCATTTTCTTTCTTTATGTGATGCTATATGGTCCTTGTGATATTAGTAGCAGCGACCATTCCATTTTTATTGATTTTATCATTTTTTATGTGATCTCTTCTTGTCTCTATAGGTATCATGATTTTCTTGTGTTGGTTTTGCCTAGCAATATTCATATATGGTTCTTAGCTCTTCCCTCTTATTTATTACATCTGTTATAGCTCAATTTTTTATTGTACTTATCATTTGTATTTCTACTTACAACTGGGCATGTAATATGTATGTAGCATGCAATATATATGTCCTTGGCTAATATTTTGTAAAATTATTCCCATGTCTTACTTATGTTTTTTGTTAAATATCAGTCCATTCATCAGACTCTGCTAATCTTTATAGCCTGACTAGGATTGCTGGCCTGTTAGTTGCAACTCTTTAAGGATTTTTCTGACTTTGCTGTCTTGTCAGATAATTAAGTTAATACTCCATAGTGATCTGCTATGGCTACATTTAAGACTTGCACATTTTGTCTGTGATCTGGTATATTGGTTATTACATGATATGCAGTCATGTATTCACATGTTTGTATTTTTACTGCAACCTATGAGACTATTTACAACTAAATAAAGATAATAAGTGTTGATTAGATCGTCAGATCTCTATGTACAACAGTTGTCTTTCAGTGAGTTCGTATTTAGATTGTCTGGTACTATGTGTGGGAATTCCCTGATAACCTTGTCTAACAGCACATCTAGCTCCTTTACAAAATCATTTATCTGACTGTTTGGTGGTCTGTATATCCCTAATAGCAAATTCTTTTTCACTTTGAACATTGTATTTACTACTGCTGATTCCAAGAATGTTTCTGTACAGTTGTCCACTGAGCATGGCATGCAGTCCCCATTTCACTGTGTACATGTACTGCAACTCCTCTACCTTTATATTCACATCTGCATACATAAGCCACCTTTTTGTAGTCCTGTATGTTGTAAATACTAATTTCATTTTTCCAGAATGAATTTTTCACTCTGCAGTGGCGTGTGCACTGAAATGAAACTTACTGACAGATTAAAACTTTGTGTTGGACCGGCCCTCAGACCAGACTCAAACCCAGGATCTTTACCTCTAATGGGAAAGTGCTCTACCAACTGAACTACCCGATCATAATGCATGACCCATCCTCACAGCTTTACTTCTGCCAGTACCTCATCTCCTACCCTCCAAACTTCACAGAAATTCTCCTACAAAACTGGCACTTCTGGAAGAAAGGATTTTGTGGAGATGTGGCTTAGCCAAACCCTGACGGATTGTTTCCAGAATGAATTTTTCAATCTGCATCTGAGTGTGCACTGATATGGAATCTCCTGGGATATGAAAACTGTGTGACAGGCAGGGACTCTTACAGTTGAAACATATTTTATATGCATATCTAAATATTTTATGAAACCTTTTTTCTTAGCTACTGGTACCAACAATCCTGATCCTTCATATATTTGTATTTCTTAGTTCTTTCTCTTTTCCTTAATTTTGCTGGCAGCTTCTCTGCTGGCCATAATGCTTTTTCCTCTGGTGAGGAAAGTGTTATTTCTTCTTCTCCTCCTCCTCCTCCTCCTCCTTCTTCTTCTTCTTCCTCTTCTCCTTCTCCTCCTTATGCAGGGTAGAGCGATGTTTCTTCATTTTTCCTTTTATTCTCAGCCTGTGATAGTCCTTCACTTTTGTGAGAGAGTGATGATGCCTCTTCTTCTGAGGGAGACAGATGTTTCATCCTCTTCTGCAGGGCACAATGATGTTTCTTCTTTCTGCTTCATCCCGAGTTTGTGACGATCCCTCTTTGCATGGAGATAGTGACAACACTTCTCTTCCTTTTGCTGTTGACGGTAGGATTGGCGATGTATTTGACGTCTTGAGCAGTTAAAATTTTCCAGTATTTATCTGTGTGTACCATAACTGTTTTGCCAAAATTGTTACTGTGCAGGCCATGTTTTATGAAATGGTCTCTTGCTGTGCTTTTAGCTTCAGTAAATGTGATATCTTGAAAACGTCTACAGATCTTCTAGGATTTTCTGGATGTGCTGATAATTTCTTTACTTATACATGAACTTTCATGTACACCATGCCTCTGTGGAACACCTACAACAAAATCATTTGAATGTGAGTTTCTTTTCTTTTTTGTCAATGTTTTACCAGCTTTTAGCACTTTGCATAGAAGGGCATTAGGCTTGATAGGGGCAAGTACTTTGAATTTCATTTTCATAACTGGACACCTGCTGAGCCTCTTCCATGGCTATCAGAAAATTCTCCCTTCTTATTTTTCATATTTAATTACTCATTTCATAAGTACTTTCCCTTTTCTTAAATCTTCAAAACACTTGCTGGTGACAGAAGTTCATTTTTCATTTTTACTTGTTTGAGTGTAACTCTATCTGGTGATAGCAGGTCATATTTATTTGTTATTTGGAGTTAAAAAAATTTTCTCTCTTGATTTTACATGCCAGCTTATTTTAGGCCTAAGAAATGGGTGATTTTATGTGTTTTGTTCATCTTTCAGATTTTTTAAACATGTTTCCAAATTAATCAAGTATCATTTAGCAACCAAAATGTCCTGTTCTAATGCATACATTAAGTTTTCTTCCCATGCAGCATCATATTTTGCTAATTCCATTGATTGCCAATCACTGTGAATTACAATACAGTGCCATCACATTCTGTCCACATCTGAAGCTGTGGCTAACTGCCATGTCAGGTATAATTGGTTCTTTTCAAATTTACTTTTGATGGCCCTTATTATTTTTGAAGTTTGAGATCTTTGCTGTTTTAAGCTGATAAAGTCTTCACTTCTTGTGGTGGAATACAATTTCTGCGTGGCTTGTTTTCTAAACAATAATGCTTTTTCATGTTGCCCATTCCACCATCTTTGTTTTTATGTCTTTTGACTGGTGCTATTTCAAGGGCTGTTTTGACTAGTTTTGTTTTAATCTTCTCCCAGGCTTCTGAATCTATATTTAGCCATTGCTGAAATTCTTGTTTCTTCACTTTTTTGCTTCAGTATCAATTTTTTGATCCTATGCTGTTCTCTTGGAATCCTTGTTTGTGGAATAAATTTCATTTTTATTGTGATCAGTCAGTGATCTGTTTCTATATTTGCACACTTTCTAACTTTTGTACTCATGATCTCTTTCTGGTTGTTAAAAGATATAGTTATATGGTTGATGTGAGCTTGTCCTACATCTGTATTAGGCAATTTGCAATCTTTTTGTTTTCTAGGAAGTTTCTTAAAATTTATGTACACTAATTTGAGATTGAAGCTTCCGTACATTACTATTAGTCACATCCACATTACTCTATTCGTATATAAATCAATGTAAAACATTTTATAAAAGTGTACTAACAAATTTCATATGAAAGTGGCGAAAATCCTAGAAATTATTTTTTCACTAGTTAAATCTCTGACTTAGGAAAAGTCAATAGCCTTTTTCCTTGTTTATGGAATTTTCTGTTGGCACTTGGAGGAACATTGACTTATTGAGAACTTAATTGCAGAATATTGTTGTTCCACAATAGGCCATGCTCAGTTGATAGCAACTTCATTAAAATTACCAAAAATTGTTATTGTGGAACATTAATACTGCATAGGCTATTTAAGTTTTTAATTTTTTTCTTGTGGTTAATAAAGTAATTTATTTCTTCTATTTAGGTCTGCAAACCTACTGTCTGAACAGAAAAAAGTTTCGAGCAACAATCATCTACCTCCTGCATATGTGGCTGAACCAGCAGAAGAACAACATGAAAAATCAACTATTTGTGGATGTATACCTTGTTCACCTGAGGCAAAAGAAACATGGACAGAAATGTTAGACTTTTCCCTCCTGAAGGATGTTATATTCATCCTCTTCGCAGCCTCAAACTTCCTTACCAGTATTGGGTTCAACATACCATATGTGTATATTGTGGTAATGTATTAATTATTTTAACTTTAACAAATACTATTAACTTTGTGATAACTACATTAATAATGAAGGTAATTGAAGAAGTTTACAATGTTGAATTCTCACTTTGGTGGGACAGTATAGTGAGGACCCGTATATATCCTGTTGGCAGGACCCGTATATATCCTCTCTTTGGTGGGACAGTATAGTGAGGACCCGTATATATCCTGTTGACAGAGCATTTGTTATAATGTATAGTGAAAATTTGTGCTGTAGCAGGACTCAAAACTGGATCTCCTGTTTAATGCAAGCAGTTGCCTTAACCATTTAGGCCATCCAAGCATGCTTCCCACCTGACTTTCCCAGCCAGTTACATACTATTAGCATAGCATCACCTACCCATGAACACCTCACTTGCCATTTCCCATAATAGATCAGACTCGATGTGCGGCCACGTTGAAAGAATGGATCTTTGGTCATCACACCTTACTTATACATACATGTGTCATGTCTGTTCCTGTGGACATGTCTGAAAGAACAGATACTACACATTTATAATATAATATTTCTGAACTTCATTAAATGCTTAAAATAGTAATGGTGAATGGTGACGGATGTGACTTAGCATTCAATTACTGTAGGTAAAATGTAGATTTTTAAATAAGGATTTAAACATTAAAAAACTGCCATGCGTTTGAAATGTAAATTTTTTGATTACGTTGCCAGCTAATTGGGCTCAAATTTCATCCATGGCCCAAGTAATGGAAAGGTGGTAGATACATGATGGGGCACATGCACATTTTGCTGCCAATGGCAGTCAATATGTACATCCTAATATGGTCCAAGATGTATAGATCAAACAGTGCTTGTACTTTGGACTCAAAGATCATCTGACCTCAGTGCTTTGGATTTCTCCATCTGTGGTCATCTCTGAAGCAAAATGCACAGCACTCCTGTTAATAAAGTTGAAGAACTGGAGAAGCAAACTGCACAGTCTTGTCAAGATTTACGAGATGATGTGGTGGCTTTTGAAAGATTTCATAAGTCACTGCAAAGTTGAGTCCAATATTGCATCAAAATCTATGACAAATGAAACACCTCCTTTAACAACTATGTGAACAGTAAATTATATTCTGTAACATGTTGAAGCAGTATTGTGTTTCTTTTTAAGATTGGCCCTGGATTAAATCCAAGCATAATTAGATGAGGACTTAGTGAAAAAGTTTATGTTCCACATTCATTTATACCAACTGGGGCAGTATTTCATCCTGAAATCAGTGGCTGCTCATAACCACACAGTCGCAACTTTCTCAGATGGCTTGTTTGCAGACAAGTATTTAAAAGCATGTTTTTGCTTCTGTTATCCTAACTTACACTTGTGGCAGTTTACATTGTCAATTATGATACAGCACATATGCACATACTGCAGTATGAAGGAAAATGTTTAGGAATGTGGGCCACATCAATATTTATTTATTTAGTCCTACTAATCCCACACGTAAGAATATATACAATGATATTGGACATGGTTAACTCTTTACAACATAAAATACAGTTTGTATTGCATTCCTTGGGACTAGATACTTAAATAATTTAGCAAATATATATATATATATATATAGATTCCAAGACTTACCAAGCGGGAAAGCGCCGGCAGACAGGCACATGAACAAAACACACAAACACACACACACAGAATTACGAGCTTTCGCAACTGGCAGTTGCTTCGTCAGGAAGGAAGGAAGGAGAGGGAAAAATGAAAGGGTGTGGGTTTTAAGGGAGAGGGTAAGGAGTCATTCCAATCCCGGGAGCGGAAAGACTTCCCTTAGGGGAAAAAAAAAAAAAAAAAGGACAGGTGTACATTCGCACACACACACACATATCCATCCGCACATACACAGACACAAGCAGACATATTGAAATATGTCTGCTTGTGTCTGTGTATGTGCGGATGGATATGTGTGTGTGTGTGCGAATGTACACCTGTCCTTTTTTTTTTTTTTTTCCCCTAAGGGAAGTCTTTCCGCTCCCGGGATTGGAATGACTCCTTACCCTCTCCCTTAAAACCCACACCCTTTCATTTTTCCCTCTCCTTCCTTCCTTCCTGACGAAGCAACTGCCAGTTGCGAAAGCTCGTAATTCTGTGTGTGTGTGTTTGTGTGTTTTGTTCATGTGCCTGTCTGCCGGCGCTTTCCCGCTTGGTAAGTCTTGGAATCTTTGTTTTTAATATATTTTTCCCATGTGGAAGTTTCTTTCTGTTTTATTTATATATATATATATATATATATATATATATATATATGACGATGTAAATAAAACAGAAAGAAACTTCCACATGGGAAAAATATATTAAAAATAAAGATTCCAAGACTTACCAAGCGGGAAAGCGCCGGCAGACAGGCACATGAACAAAACACACAAACACACACACAGAATTACAAGCTTTCGCAACTGGCAGTTGCTTCGTCAGGAAGGAAGGAAGGAGAGGGAAAAATGAAAGGGTGTGGGTTTTAAGGGAGAGGGTAAGGAGTCATTCCAATCCCGGGAGCGGAAAGGTTCCCGGGATATATATATATATATATATATATATATATATATATATATATATATATATATATATATATATATATATATATATATATATATATATATACTATAAACATGAGGGACAACATACAAAGTAAAATATTCATGTGAGACCTTAATTTTTCCCGGCGAATCGAATGTTCAAATAACTTACGGGTTTGCTGCCGGGTGATGGCGTCGAACACCATCGATATTTCGACAGGAGCACACCCTGCCATTCTCAAGGCACAAATGCAAGGAAGAAAAAATGTGCAAGCAGATTTAATACCTCAGTTCACAGAGGAGAAACAAGGAAGACACCACACACAGAACAAGTGTCAACGCAACCAAAGATAACCAACATCAGAAATATCGATAGTTACTATTAATCAACAGGTGAGGTAGCACTAATTCTGTCCCTCTGTTTTTTGATGAGAGACAGAGCCAGATTCCAAGCAGCATTTAAACAAAATCCACCATCCCTGTCAATAAGGTTGCTTGATAGTCTGGTTTCAACAGCTTCCTTAATAACACTATCCCAATAGCGGGACGTGGAAGCCAGAATCTTCAAGTTGTTGTATTCCATAGGATGCCCGATGTCAAGGCAATGTTCTGCAATAGTGGATTTGCTCAGCTGTTGTAAGCGTGTGTGACACTTATGTTCAATACACCAGTCTTCCACTGTCTGATTGTCTGACCAATATATGACATGCCACAATTGCAAGGAATACAATAGACCACAGCCTTACGCAAACCAAGATCACCTTTTACGGACACTAACAGGGCCTTAATCTTAGAAAGTGGTCGAAAAACACATTTCACATCATATTTCCGCAATATACGGCCAATCCTGTTGGAAATGCTTCCTATGTAAGGCAAAAAGTCCATAGACTTAGATGCCACTTCGTTGCTATCGTCACTCACCCGTTGCACAGAAGGCTGATGGTGCAACGCACGTTTGATCTGCCTCCCACTAAAACCCTTCTGACGAAAGGTGACTTCTATATGTGGTAGCTCAGCTGCCAAACTTTCAGAGTCTGAGATAACGTGGGCCCTGTGAACCAAGGTGCGAAGTACTCCTTCACGCTGAGCTGTATGGTGACAACTATCAGCTCGCAGATACAAGTCAGTGTGGGTGGGCTTCCTATAAACAGAATGTCCCAACGTACCATCAGTCTTCCTTTTGACCAACACATCAAGGAAGGGAAGGCATCCACTCTTTTCCAGCTCCATAGTAAAGTGAATATTCGGGTGGATTGAATTCAGATGTTCCAAAAACCAGTTTAAATTCTCACTACCATGAGGCCACACAACAAAAGTATCGTCTACATATCTGAAAAAAAAAACACGCAGGTTTCAAGATCACTGACTCCAAAGCACATTCCTCAAAGTCCTCCATAAACAAATTGGCCACAGCAGGTGACAACGGGCTTCCCATTGCAACTCCATCAGTCTGTTCACAGTACTGACCATTGTTAAAAGTCTCTTTAATCTTTATTGCGCAAGGAATCATTTGTCCTTAATAACATAAGTTTTATTCATTATTTCTCAACAAAATATGCTACTGTTAAACTATATATGTAATAGCACCTCAGTATCTCATTTTATGGATAGAAATCCTAGTTGAAAACTGCTAAAGCTTGTACGATTCAAACTACCAGTACAGCAGTACTGTTTGTTCTAGACACAACTAGGAGATGATATTAATAACTGATTGTTGATCCAGGTTTAAAAATTCAGATAACTTATTTAATCAGTGTTTAAATAATAATTTATGTTCTGAAGAAGACGTTATTGATAATGTTGAAACCTAGGTTAATGATAAAGTTAACCTGCAGCTGTAGGCTGTATATTCTTATATATGCACAACAAAAAGATTTTCACGCTTAAAGGTTTCAGCCAATGACCATTGTCAACAGTAGACACACACACACACACACACACACACACACACACACACACACACAAATGCCACTCACACTGCAATCTCAGGCAACTGAAACCATACTGTGAATAGCAGCATCATTGCATGACGGGAGGGGCAACTGGGTGGTGGAAAGGAGGAGGCTGTGATGGGGAGGGGGAGGGATAGTATGCTGAGGATGGCTGACTGCTGCAGGTTGGGTGACAGGCAGGGGATATGGGGATTGGGGGGGGGGGGGGGGGGGAGTAGTGGAAAAGGAGAGACATAGAGAGAAAGAAATAAAAAGAAAGAAATAGAGAGAAAAATAAAATAAATAAATAAAAAATAGAAGTCCCTTTTGTACAGCCCAGCCACCCATGGTCGTTGCATCTGCAGTGATGAGCGGTTCCTCTCAAAATATACTGAGGGTCTCACTGAAGCCGTCACTGACTGTAATTACCCTCCCAAACTTGTACAAAAACAAATCTCCCTTACCTTATCTTTCCAGTCTCCCACCACCTCCCAAAGCCCCACTGTCTGGCCACAGAGGAGTCTTCTCCTCACAACTCAGTACCACCCAAGACTGGAGCAACTGAATTACATTCTCCACCAGGGTTTCGATTACCTCTCATTGTGCCCTGAAATGAGAAATGTCTTGCCCAATATCCTTCCCACACCTCCCACAGTAGTATTCCACTGTCCACCGAACCTACACAATATACTCGTCCATCCTTACACAACCCTGGCTCTCAGTCCCTTACCTCATAGCTCATACCCCTGTAATAGACCTAGATGCCAGACCTGTCCCATACATCCTCCCACCACCACATATGCCAGTCTAGTCACTAACATCGCCTACCCCATCAAAGACAGGGATACCTGTGAAATCAGTCATGTGGTCTACAAGCTAAGCTGCAACCACTGTGCTGCATTCTTTGTGGGCATGACAACCAACAAGATGTCTGTCCACATGAATGGCCACCGACAATTTGTGGCCAAGAAACAAGTGGGCCACCCTGTTGCTGAACACACTACCAAACATCATATCCTTCATTTCAATGACTGCTTCACAGCCTGTGCCATATGGATCCTTCCCACCAACACCAGCTTTTCTGAATTGCGCAGGTGGGAACTTTCCCTGCAATATATCCTATGTTACCATAACCCTCCTGGCCTCAACCTTTGTTAGTCGCTGTCCTCACCCATCCAGCCCCTTCCCTGCTCCCATTCCAGCACTACACAGCCGTCATTCCACCACCACACCCAGCCTTTATTTATTTATTTTTATTTATTTTATTATTTTATTTATTTCTCTCTATTTCTGTTTACATAGTTCTTGTGCAGATCTTTAAAGGTTAAGTAAAACAGACACATTACACTGACATGTAAACAGGAAAGATAATCTAACTTCAATTTAGACCAGGAAACATATATCAGTAACTTTAATATATTGACATTGCACTCTATTAATCTCCTTAATTAATACGGTTAGCACACATCGCCCATTCCAACAACATCTACATCTATACTCTAAAAACCACTGTGAATCACATGGCACAATGTACTACTTATTAGGGCTTTATGCCATTTAATTCACATGTGGAGTGCTGGAAGATTGAATGCTGAAACACATCTGTGCAAGCTTTAATTAATGTAATCTCATCTTTGTCATCCATTTAGGAGTGATAAGTAGAGGTCTATAGATTGCTCACTTCAAGTTGGTTCTTGAAACTTCATCAGTAGGGTTTCAGAGGACAGTTTGCATCTATCTTCAAGTGTCTACTAACTCAGTTTTCTCAGCCCTCCCATGTATCAAACAAACCTGTGACCATTCACACTGCTCTTCTAAGTATACATACAATATCTCCTGTTAGTCCTACCTGGTACAGGTCACACACACATAAGCAATATTCTAGGATGGGTTGCAAGAGTGAAGCTTGGTAGAAATGTAGAAGGATCCTGAAATTCTATCTGAGGAATAAGAAGTTTTCATCTTCAACCATTTCTCTGTTTTTCAACAGGATCATATGAAAGCTTCAGTTTTCAAAGAACTTAAAACCCAGTCTGTTCTTTGTATTTTAAACTGTTCACTTACTGTTCTATAACCAAGTCTGAATTCCAAGGAAAATTAAAAATCTACCTTGAAGGATCCTGAAATTCTATCTGAGGAATAAGAAGTTTTCATCTTCAACCATTTCTCTGTTTTCCAACAGGATCATATGAAAGCTTCAGTTTTCAAAGAACTTAAAACACAATCTGTTCTTTGTATTTTAAACTGTTCACTTACTGTTCTATAACCAAGTCTGAATTCCAAGGAAAATTAAAAATCTACCTTCTTAGTCCTTCCTTCTATAAATTTTATGTCTACTGAAAACTTTAGAGATTTCTAAGATTTTCTTCACGAGTCTGATTGATGATTCAGGATTCTGGCTGAGTTAATGATTCTATGTTAAGCACAATATTTCTATGTATAACTTACTTGTATTCTGCAGCTACTCTGAGCACTGGTTTTGTATAGGCTCACTGCCTAAGCTACATCCATTCTGTGGATTTGGTCAAACACATATGAACAACGCTCAGAGCACTTAAGAAGAGAACTTTATCAATTACTGAAACATTATGCACAAGATTCAGTTGCCAGTTTGTGTAAATACCTGAAGCGTATTATCAATTAAAACCACTAATTCACAGTAAGACAGTAAAAAATTGTTCATGGCAAAGAGACATTTATTCTTGCAGCATTAAGGAACTGTTATTTTGTTCATAAAAATTGTTAGAGTTTTAGAGTCTTGTCAACAGCAGTAAATAAACAGCAGTAAAGTAATGTAATAGTGTAATAACAGCTTTTTAAAATTTATTTTCAAAGTAGTGCATTTTTTGCTGTGTCAATCTAACATCTGTGTAGGGCAGTTTAGTCAGTAACAGCCATTCACTCTAATTCTCACAATAAATTTATCAACTAGGATACCTAAATACTCTAAGACAGTCATTAATAATATCATTATAGACAAATCAAAGTGACAAAATCACAACACAATACCAATAATCAATAGCCTATCAGGCTACGAAATGTAGCTCCTCATTCTAGGTGTAAGTACTGAACAGGTTAAAAGGCCTCCTATAACTGAGTACAGGAGAAGAGTTAACCTACCAACATTATGAATTACCTTCAAGAAAACTGCCTATTGACAAACAGTCAACATGGATTTAGAAAACATTGTTCCTATGAAACACAAGTAGCTCTTTATTCACATTAAGTGTTGAGTGCTACTGACAAGGGATTTCAGATTGATTCTGTATTTCTGGATTTCTGGAAGGCTTTTGACACTGTACCACAGAAGTGCCATGTCGTGGCATTGTGTGCTTATGGAATGTCATCTCAGTTATGTAACTGGATTTGTGATTTCCTGTCAGAGAAGTCATATTTCGTAGTAATTGATGGAAAGTCATTGAGTAAAACAGAAGTGATTTCTGATGTTCCCCAAGGTAGTGCTAGAGGCCCTTTGCTGTTTCTTATCTATATAAATGACTTGGGAGACAATCTGAGCAGCCGTCTTAGGTTGTTTGCAGATGAGGCTAATAAAGTCATCAGAAGATCAAAACAATTCAGAAAAGGTATCTGAATGGTGCAAAAATTGCCAGTTGACCCTAAATAACGAAAAGTGTGAGGTCATCCACATGAGTGCTGAAAGGAATTCATTGAATTATGGTTACACAATAAATCAATCTATTCTAAAAACCTTAAATTCAATGAAAAACCTAGGTATTACAATTACGAACAACTTAATTTGGAAGGAACATGTACAAAATGTTGTGGGACAGGCTAAACAAAGACTGTGTTTTATTGGCAGGACACTTGGAAAAAGTAACAGATCTACTGTGCAGTGTGGGATCCTTTCCAGATAGGACTGATGGAGTACATTGAAAAAGTTCAAAGAAGGGCAACACGTTTTGTATTATTGTGAAATATGGGAGAGAGTGTCACAGAAATGGTACAGGATTTGGGTGGACATCATTAAAAAGGCGTTTTTCATTGCGATGGAATCTTTTCACAATATCCCAATCACCAATTTTCTCCTTCAAATGCGAAAATATTTTTTGACACTGACCTAAATAGGGAGAAACGATCAGCACAATAAAATAAGGGAAATCAAAGCTCGTACAGAAAGATATAGTTGATCGTTCTTTCCGCACGCTATACGAGATTGGAATAATAGAGAATTGTGAAGGTGGTTCAACAAACCCTCTGACAGGCACTTAAATGTGATTTGCAGAGTATCCATGTAGATGTAGATGTAGATGAAATGTTTAAGTAACTAGTCAAAGGTATGAATTGGGAATATGTTTATAGTGCTCATGACTGAATAAAAACTACAACACATTCACTGAAATAAAGGTGTCTTGTAGGACAAAAAACAGCTCCAATGATGTCCGTTTAGCTCTTACGAGGAATACTGCAGAATATTAAGCAAAGTAATCCAGACATGTACATAAATTTACTGTGAGGAAAAGATAGCAACATGAAACAACAAAATAGAAACAATATGGAATATAATGAAAGAGGAGACTGCTGTAACTAAAAATGTACAGTAAGAGACAGCTTTAAGGGTTCATAATACATTGGTAACAGATTGGTGTAGTGTGGCAGATCTCTTTAACAAGTACATTATATTTGTTGCTGATAAGGTAGGATTGTCAGGACCAGTAAACGACGCCCTAGAATATCTGAGACTAGCCTTGACAAAAAGCTTCAGTTAGATGAATATGGCACTCACTTCATCAAATGAAGTAACTTCCATGGTAAAAGCTTTAAAACCAAGGCGTTATAGTTGTTTGATGAAACATCAACGAAGTTTGTTAAAGAATGTTCTAGTGAGTTCAGTAAAATCTTAAATTGTTTTTGCAATAAGTCTTATCACTGAAACATTTCCTGACTGACTGAAATATGCTGAAATTAAACCTCTGTTCAAGAAAGGGATAAAGAAATGCCATCAAACTGCAGACCAGTTTCTTTCTTTGCCAGCATTCTCATTAATGCTCATCAATGCATTTATAAAAGGTAATTTAGAGGCAGCTTTTTAATCACAAATAACATACATTCCAAAACACATTTTGGATTTATGAAGGCTTCTGAGAATGCTGTTCACACATAAAGAGAGGATGTACTTAATTCATTAGATAATAATTTACAGGTTACAGGTGTTTTCCGTGATTTGTCAAAGGCATTTGACTGTGTGAATCACAACATACTTGCAACTAAATTAGGGTACTGTGGCTTCACTGGCAATGCTGAAAAATGGTTCTAGACATATCTCGAAAATGGGAAACAAAGGGTTTCATTATGAGAGACTGAATCTATAGTCATCATCAGATTGGGAAATAATGACATGTGGGGTTACACAAGGGTCCATCTCAAGGCCACTGCTTTTCCTTGCGTACATAATGACCTCTCATCAGTTATATTCCAAGATAAGAGTTTCTTTTATTTACAGATGATAAAGGTATTGCAATGAATAGTGAGTTAAATATAGTTTTAGAAAGGTCTGCTAAAGACATTTTCATTAACATTAATAACTGATTTACATACAACTTACTGTTGTTAATTTTGAAAGACTCACTACATGCTGTTCAGAACATGTAAGACGTTCACACCCAGCATACACACAAGTATAAACAAGTACGGATAGATTAGATGTACTTTTCATACCAATATATTCATAATTAGGAGGTCTTCCAGGATGTAGAACACTTCAAAAAACAAGAATACACAATAAATATTTACAATTAAAAACAAATGTGCTACTGTACCTTTCACAAATTATAATGAAAAGGTTCTCATGGATGTGGAATATGCCAAAAAATTTCAAGCAATTTTTGTTTACAAGGTAACATTTTATTTACAATAACTGCATTACTGCACCATACTTATACAGAAGCCAGACTGTACATACTACTCACATTATTTGATATTATTAACAACATTTACACATTATTTGGTTCTACTGCAAAATACATCAATGGAGGAGAAGCAGCTGCCCACCAATAACCCCTTTAGACTCCTCTTAAACTGAAATTTAACTGCTAATAAACTTTTTATGGCTGCTGGCAAGTTACTGAAAATGTATGTTCCTTAGTAACTGATACCTTTCTGGACTTAACCTTTGTGAAGATTATTCTTATTTCTGCTGTTAATTTTATGATCCGAGTGTTGGTTTGAAAAAGAGGCGTGTATTTAAAGTCAAATTTCATTAAGTAATAAAGATATTGGGAAGCAGCAATTAGTATCCCTAGTTCCGCAAACAGGCCTCTATAGGATGTTCTTCTACATCTACAATTATTATTGTTCCAATCTTATCCTCATGATCCCTATGTGAGCAATACTTAGGGGATTTTAGTGTATTCGTAGAGTGATCATTTAAAGCCAGCTCTTGAAACTTCATTAACAGACTTTCTTGGGATAGTTTATGTCTTATCTTTAAGAGTCTTCCTGTTCAGTTTCTTCAGTATGTGTGTGACACTCTCCCATGGAATAAACAAACCCTTGAACATTCGTGCTGGCCTTCTCTGTATATGTTCATTATCCCCTGTTAGACCTTTTGCTATGGGTCCCACACACTTGAGCAATATTCTAGAACCAGTCACACAAGTGATTTGTAAGCAATCTTCTTTGTAGACTGACTGCACTTACCCAGTATTCTATCAATAAATTGAAGTCTACCACCTGTTTTGCCCACGACTGAACCTATGTGACCATTTCACATCTGTTGTTGTTGTTGTTGTTGTTGTTGTTGTTGTTGTGGTCTTCAGTCCTGAGACTGGTTTGATGCAGCTCTCCATGCTACTCTATCCTGTGCAAGCTTCTTCATCTCCCAGTACCTACTGCAACCTACATCCTTCTGAATCTGCTTAGTGTATTCATCTCTTGGTCTCCCTCTACGATTTTTACCCTCCACGCTGCCCTCCAATAGTAAATTGGTGATCCCTTGATGCCTCAGAACATGTCCTACCAACCGATCCCTTCCTCTGGTCAAGTTGTGCCACAAACTTCTCTTCTCCCCAATCCTATTCAATACTCCTCATTAGTTATGTGATCTACCCATCTGTCACATCTGTCCGTACAAAAGTGTTTCACCCAGATATTTGTATAAGTTGGCCGATTCCCATGGTGACTCATTGATATTGTAGTCATAGGATACTACATTTTTTCATTTTGTTAAGTGCACAATTTTACATTTCTGAACATTTAATGTAAGTTTCCAGTCTTTGCACCACTTTGAAATTGATTAAATCTCTTCAGGAAATTGATTCCTTAGGATGGATAGGATGTGTGACTGCTGTGTATGGACGCAGGAGGAGCTGGCCACTCTTCGCGAACAGCTGAGTGTGTTGATGGCCGTGGTCAGCCGTCTTCAGGCTGCTGCCTCAGAGTGTAGCGGCAGTGGGGAGTCTGGTGCATCGCAAGGTACATCCCAGGTGTTACATGCTTCACCCACTGTCCCTGCTGTCGAGACATCTTCGCGGGTACTTGGCGCGGTTGGGCCACCCTCTCCCCAAGGGGAGTGGTGGGTTCAGCGCCGTTTGCGGCGCACGAGGTGGAGGGTAAATGTGGAGGCTGGCCATTTGGCATCGCCCGCTCTGCCTGTAAGTGGACATGTGGCTGCTCCTTCAGCAAGGTCCGACCAGGCACACAGGGGGAGGGGTTTATTAGTTATTGGGAGCCCCAACGTTAGGCGGGTGATGGAGCCCCTTAGGGAAATAGCGGAAAGGTCGGGGAAGATGGCCAGTGTTCACTCTGTCTGCTTACCGGGGGGTCTCATCCGAGATGTGGAGGAGGCCCTACCGGCGGCGATAGAGAGCACTGGGTGCACCCGACTGCAAATTGTTGCTCATGTCGGCACCAATGACTCCTGCCATCTGGGTTCAGAGGTCATCCTCAGTTCGTACAGGCGGTTGGCGGAGTTGGTGAAGGCGGAAAGCCTCGCTCGCGGGGTGGAATCAGAGCTAACTATTTGTAGTATCGTTCCCAGAACCGATCGCGGTCCTCTGGTTTGGAGCCAAGTGGAAGGCTTAAACCAGAGGCTCAGACGATTCTGTAGAGATCTGGGGTGCAAATTTCTCGACCTCCGCTATCGGGTGGAGAAATGTAGGGTCCCCTTGAATAGGTCAGGCATGCACTACACGCCGGAAGCAGCTACAAGGGTAGCGGAGTACATGGGGGTTTTTTAGGTTAGAGAATTCCCTCCCTAGGCACGACAAGATGCCTCCTGAGATGCGGCAAGGTAGGAGTAAGCAAAATGCAACAGGGAATAACAATATTAATGTGCTAATAGTAAACTGCAGGAGCGTCTATAGAAAGGTCCCAGAACTGCTCTCATTAATAAATGGTCACAACGCCCATATATTACTAGGAACAGAAAGTTGGCTGAAACCAGACGTAAACAGTAATGAAATCCTAAACTCAGGTTGGAATGTATACCACAGAGACAGGCTGGACAGTGAAGGGGGAGGCGTGTTTATAGAAATAAGATGTGCAATAGTATTGAAGGAAATTGACGGAGATCCGAAATGTGAAATGATTTGGGTGAAGGTCATGGTTAAAGCAGGCTCAGCAGCTGTTGTGGCTGAGCACCTGAAGGATAATTTGGAAAATATTTTGAATAGATTTCCCAACCAGGCTATAGTTCTGGGTGGAGATTTTAACTTGCCGGATATAGACTGGGAGACTCAAACGTTCGTAACGGGTGGCAGGGACAAAGAATCCAGTGAAATTTTTTAAAGTGCTTTATCTGAAAACTACCTTGAGCAGTTAAACAGAGAACCGACTCGTGGCGATAACATATTAGACCTTCTGGTGACAAACAGACCCGAACTATTTGAAACAGTTAATACAGAACAGGGAATCAGCAATCATAAAGCGGTTACTGCATCAATGATTTCAGCCATAAATAGAAATATTAAAAAAGGTAGGAAGATTTTTCTGTTTAGCAAAAGTGACAAAAAGCAGATTACAGAGTACCTGACAAAAGTTTTGTCTCAAGTACAGATAGTGTTGAGGATCAGTGGACAAAGTTCAAAACCATCATACAATATGCGTTAGATGAGTATGTGCCAAGCAAGATTGTAAGAGATGGAAAAGAGCCACCGTGGTACAACAACCGAGTTAGAAAACTGCTGCAGAAGCAAAGGGAACTTCACAGCAAACATAAACATAGCCAAAGCCTTGCAGACAAACAAAAATTACGCAAAGCGAAATGTAGTGTGAGGAGGGCATGCGAGAGGTGTTCAATGAATTCGAAAGTAAAGTTTTATGTACTGACTTGGCAGAAAATCCTAAGAAATTTTGGCCTTATGTCAAAGCGGTAGGTGGACCAAAACAAAATGTCCAGACACTCTGTGACCAAAATGGTACTGAAACAGAGGATGACAGACTAAAGGCCGAAATACTAAATGTCTTTTTTCCAAAGCTGTTTAACAGAGGAATACTGCACTGTAGTTCCTTCTCTAGATTGTCGCACAGATGACAAAATGGTAGATATCAAAATAGACGACAGAGGGATAGAGAAACAATTAAAATCGCTCAAAAGAGGAAAGGCCGCTGGACCTGATGGGATACCAGTTCGATTTTACACAGAATACACAAAAGAACTTGCCCCCCTTCTTGCAGCGGTGTACCGTAGGTCTCTAGAAGAGCGGTGGAAAAGGGCACAGGTCATCCCCATTTTCAAGAAGGGACGTCGAACAGATGTGCAGAACTATAGACCTATATCTCTAACGTCGATCAGTTGTAGAATTTTGGAACACGTATTATGTTCGAGTATAATGACTTTTCTGGAGACTAGAAATCTACTCTGTAGGAATCAGCATGGGTTTTGAAAGAGACGGTCATGTGAAACCCAGCTCGCGCTATTCGTCCACGAGACTCAGAGGGCCATAGACATGGGTTCACAGGTAGATGCCGTGTTTCTTGACTTCCGCAAGGCATTCGATACAGTTCCCCACAGTTGTTTAATGAACAAAGTAAGAACATATGGACTATCAGACCAATTGTGTGATTGGATTGAGGAGTTCCTAGTTAACAGAACGCAGCATGTCATTCTCAATGGAGAGAAGTCTTCCGAAGTAAGAGTGATTTCAGGTGTGCCACAGGGGAGTGTCATAGGACCGTTGCTATTCACAATATACATAAATGACCTGGTGGATGACATCGGAAGTTCACTGAGGCTTTTGCAGATGATGCTGTGGTGTATCGAGAGGTTGTAACAATGGAAAATTGTACTGAAATGCAGGAGGATCTGCAGCGAATTGACGCATGGTGCAGGGAATGGCAATTGAATCGCAATGTAGACAAGTGTAATGTGCTGTGAATACATAGAAAGATAGATCCCATATCATTTAGCTACAAAATAGCAGGTAGCAACTGGAAGCAGTTAATCCCATAAATTATCGGGGAGTACTCATTAGGAGTGTTTTAAAATGGAATGATCATATAAAGTTGATCGTCCGTAAAGCAGATACCAGACTGAGATTCATTGGAAGAATCCTAAGGAAATGCAATCCGAAAACAAAGGAAATAGGTTACAGTACGCTTGTTCACCCACTTCTTGAATACTGCTCAGCAGTGTGGGATCCGAACCAGATATGGTTGATAGAAGAGATAGAGATGATCCAATGAAGAGCAGCGCACTCCGTTACAGGATCATTTAGTAATCGCGAAAGCGTTACGGAGATGATAGATAAATTCCAGTGGAAGACTCTGCAGGAGACACGCTCAGTAGCTCGGAAGGGGCTTTTGTTGAAGTTTCGAGAATATACCTTCACCGAAGAGTCAAGCAGTATATTGCTCCATCCTACGTATATCTCGCAAAGAGACCATGAGGATAAAATCAGAGTGATTAGAGCCCACACAGAAGCATACCGGCAATCCTTCTTTCCACAAACAATACGAGACTGGAATAGAAGGGAGAACTGATAGAGGTACTCAGGGTACCCTCCGCCACACACCGTCAGGTGGCTTGCGGAGTGTGGATGTAGATGTAGATGTAGAAATCATATCAAGATCTGACTGAATGTTTATGCAACTTCTTTCAGGTAGTACTTTGTTATAGATAACTGCATCATCTGCAAAGATCATTAATATACAACATGAACAGCAAGGATCCTAGCACACTTTCCTGGGCTTACCTTATTTTCAATTCAAGGTAGCATGCTGTGCCCTCCTTATTAAAAAGTTCTCAATCCAGTCACAAATTTCACTTGATACTCCATATGATCATCCTTTTGCCAGTACACATAGGTGTGGTACTGAGTCAAATGCTTTTCAAAAATCAAGAAATACTGCATCTACCTGATTGCCTTGATCCAAAGCTTTCAGCATGTCATGTGAGACAAGTGAGCTGGATTTCACGCAATCGATGTTTTCAGAATTCATGCTGGTTGGCACAGAGGAGATCATTCTGTTCGAGAAACCTCATTACGTTTGAACTCAGAATATGTTCTAAATTATTGTCAAGGATATTGGACAGTAGTTTTGTGGATAACTTCTACTACCCTTCTCATAGATGGGTGTGACCTGTGTTTTTCCCCAGGTACTGGGTATGGTGTTTTGTTTGAAGGATCTGTGATAGGTTGCAGTTAGAGGAGGGGCTAACTGAGCCACAATTTCATTATATAATCTTATAGGGATTCCATTGGGCCATGGAGATTTATTGCATTTTAGTGATTTGAGCTTTTTCTCAACACCACTGTTACTGATACTGATTTTATTCATCCTTTCAGTGGTGAGAATTAAATTGGGGCAGTTATCCTGGGTTTTCCTTTGTAAAGGAGCATTTAAAGTCATAGTTACACATTTTAGCTTTTGCTTTGCTAGCCTCAATTTCAATTCCTGTCCCATTTCTTAGGGACTGGACACTAACTTTGGTGCCACTAACAGCCTTCACTTATGACCAAAATTTCTTTGTGTTCTGTGAAAGATTGTTTGACAATATTCTGCTCTGGTAGTCATTGAAGGTATCATGCATTGCTCTCTTGACAGCAACATGTCATGTGACAAAAGTGTGATGGATTTCACACAATCAATGTTTTCAGAATCCGTGCTGGTTGGCACCTCTTATGCAGTAATCTCTTTTTCTTTAGATGTTTCTTTGCAATGATTGTATACCATGGAGGTTCCCTCTAATTATGAACTGTTATAATGGGTACATATCTGTTCAGTGTATGATCAACTATTCTTTTAAACCTGAGCCAGAATTCCTCTACCTTGTCCCGCTCTGTGCTGAAAGTTTCAAGTTTTTCATTTAGATATGACGATACTGGTTTTTTACTAGTTTACAGAAGACATATATCTTTCTGCTTGTTTCAGTTGTTCTTCGTACTTTTGTAATCATTGTTTCCACAACAGCATCATAGTCACTGATAACAGTTTTGATTTGGGCATCTTCAAAGATCTATTTGTTGCTATTAGATCCAATATATTTCCATCATAAGTGGGGTTCCTAACTATCTGCTCTAGGTTGTGTTTTCAGAGAAGGAATTTAGTAATTTTTCACAGGATGTCTTATCATGCCCACCACTAACAAAACTGTAATTTTCCCAATTCATTGCTGGATGATTAAAGTCTCCACCAATGATTAGAGTATGATTGTGAACTTACATACAAGTGAACTGAGGTTTTCTCTATACTTTTCAGTTACATCAGGAGATGAGTCTGATGGGCAATAGAAGGATCCATTTTTATGCTCACCCCTGATGCTGAGCCTTGCCCAAATAAGTTCACATGCAGCTTCAGATCTCTGTGGATGCTGAAAAGTCTAATCATAGTTTTGTTTGCAGTGCAAATATTATCAGACATAGTTGACATGAAGGTTGCTTCCTTTCATTCCATAATGTCATATGGTATCATATTCTGGGATAACTTTTCAAGTCAAGCAAAAGTTTTCAGAATGCAAAGGCATGTAACCTACATTACTTATGGTGTGATTCTATGAACATCATATAGAAACCTGTTCAAGGAACTTGGCATACTACCTACTGCTGTTCAGTGTATTTATTCTTTAATGAAGCTTATTATAAATAATATAGCTTTTCTCTCCAATAATCAGATCAGTTCCCAAAATCAAAACTATGGACAGAACAAACTACACTCCTGGAAATGGAAAAAGGAACACATTGACACCGGTGTGTCAGACCCACCATACCTGCTCCGGACACTGCGAGAGGGCTGTACAAGCAATGATCACACGCACGGCACAGCGGACACACCAGGGACCGCGGTGTTGGCCGTCGAATGGTGCTAGCTGCGCAGCGTTTGTGCACTGCCGCCGTCAGTGTCAGCCAGTTTGCAGTGGCATACGGAGCTCCATCGCAGTCTTTAACACTAGTAGCATGCCGCGACAGCATGGATGTGAACCATATGTGCAGTTGACGGACTTTGAGCGAGGGCATATAGTGGGTATGCGGGAGGCTGGGTGGACGTACCGCTGAATTGCTCAACACGTGGGGCGTGAGGTCTCCACAGTACATTGATGTTGTCGCCAGTGGTCGGCAGAAGGTGCACGTGTCCGTCGACCTGGGACCGGACCGCAGCGACGCACGGATGCACGCCAAGTCCGTAGGATCCTACGCAGTGCCGTAGGGGACCGCACCACCACTTCCCAGCAAATTAGGGACACTGTTGCTCCTGGGGTATCGGCGAGGACCATTCGCAACCGTCTCCATGAAGCTGGGCTACGGTCCCGCACACCGTTAGGCCGTCTTCCGCTCACGCCCCAACATCGTGCAGCCCGCCTCCAGTGGTGTCGCGACAGGCGTGAATGGAGGGACGAATGGAGACGTGTCGTCTTCAGCGATGAGAGTCGCTTCTGCCTTGGTGCCAATGATGGTCGTATGCGTGTTTGGCGCCGTGCAGGTGAGCGCCACAATCAGGACTGCATACGACGGAGGCACACAGGGCCAACACCCGGCATCATGGTGTGGGGAGCGATCTCCTATACTGGCCGTACACCTCTGGTGATCGTCGAGGGGACACTGAATAGTGCACAGTACATCCAAACCGTCATCGAACCCATCGTTCTACCATTCCTAGACCGGCAAGGGAACTTGCTGTTCCAACAGGACAATGCACGTCCGCATGTATCACGTGCCACCCAACGTGCTCTAGAAGGTGTAAGTCAACTACCCTGGCCAGCAAGATCTCCGGATCTGTCCCCCATTGAGCATGTTTGGGACTGGATGAAGCGTCGTCTCACGCGGTCTGCACGTCCAGCACGAACGCTGGTCCAACTGAGGCGCCAGGTGGAAATGGCATGGCAAGCCGTTCCACAGGACTACATCCAGCATCTCTACGATCGTCTCCATGGGAGAATAGCAGCCTGCATTGCTGCGAAAGGTGGATATACACTGAACTAGTGCCGTCATTGTCCATGCTCTGTTGCCTGTGTCTATGTGCCTGTGGTTCTGTCAGTGTGAACATGTGATGTATCTGACCCCAGGAATGTGTCAATAAAGTTTCCCCTTCCTGGGACAATGAATTCATGGTGTTCTTATTTCAATTTCCAGGAGTGTACATAAAATACATAAGAACTTAATGTCATCCAAAAATGGGTCCACGGTTACAGGAATACATAGTTTCAATAAATTGCCAGCAAGCATAACATTTAGCTGCAATAATGTTCAGTTTAAGAGGAGCCTGGAGGATTTACTTGTTGCTAATCCTTTATATTCCATTGACAAACTTCTAAACAGGGTCATTTGATACACTGTGTTGTTTCATCATTATTGTTGTTGCTTGTACTTCAGGATGAAAGCCACTGGGCATGATGAGCGAATGAACACTATTTTTTTTTTAAAAAAAAATTGAGTCATATTTGACATGATCAATCATTAATTTCTTCATTTATCTCAGCACAGATCAAGACAGATCAAGACAAATCTAGCCCAGAAAGCTCTTTCAAAATTTACCCTTACAAGTGGAAAGCTCCAAGTTATAATACAATAAAACTGTTGTATTTACCGTATGTTCAAATAGAAAATTAACATACTCTTTTTCTTTCTGCAGGTACAAGCTGAGAAACAAGGAATATCAAAAGAGTCGGCCAGTTACCTTCTCTCTGCTGTTGGTATAGCTAATACAGTAGGTCGTGTGCTTTTAGGCTACATTTCAGATAAGCCATGGGTCAATCGCTTGTATATATACAATGGGTGCCTTGCAATTTGTGGCATAGGTATACAATGTTCATTCTTATTATAAATAGTCAAATATTTTCTACTATTGGAAATAGGAAGTAGCTTCTTTATGTAAATATACTACTAAGATTCTTCATCAAATATGAAACTTTTGACCTTCACTGGGTAATGTATTATAGAAGTGTTTACTATTTGAACTACACAAAATAGTTTAATATCAATTTTGTTGCCTCTGTTATATGTGTTACAGTAAAGAACTCATATGTTGTTATTTTGTACTTACAGCAACAGCTATGAGTGTGCTCTGCCATGATTTCTATTCAATGGCTTTCTACTGCTGTGTATTTGGTTTTACAATTGGAGCCTATGTTGGGCTAACCTCAGTTATTCTTGTTGATCTTCTTGGCCTTGATAAGCTCACAAATGCTTTTGGAATCCTCTTGCTCTTTGAAGGTGTTGCTTCACTTTTGGGGCCTCCCATTGCTGGTAAGTTTCGTAAAGTGATCTCTGATAACCACAAGAAGTTCTATATGTAGCACTGTTCTTTGAATCATAGGCTCTCTAAGTGTTTAACGATATTTAGTTCACAACTGTGGCACCCAGTTGTGAAAGAAGTTGTGGCAAAATACTTAGAAAATAAAATATGGTAACTGTCATTATTTGTCACAGCTATCACGAGTACTGCATATACCTTAATTTGAGGTTTCCAACGTTGTCACCATGTCTTGAAACCTTTCAGATGACAGTGAGATGCCAATTATTAGAATATTTTTATTATTGTCAGTCTATTTTTTAATAAAAACATTTTTTCTAAGTTTCTTTGATTGCTTATATATTGCCAAAAGAAATGGCAACATTCAATCAGAGAAAGTTTTTACAGAAATTTGTTGAAAACATCTTGGTATTTAAAGTTCATTTTTTATTTATGTAGATAAAGAATTATGTAATAATTAGAAGTACACACACACACACACACACACACACACACACACACACACACATATATATATATATATATATATATATATATATATATATATATATATATATATATATATATAAATAAAACAGAAAGAAACTTCCACATGGGAAAAATATATTAAAAACAAAGATTCCAAGACTTACCAAGCGGGAAAGCGCCGGCAGACAGGCACATGAACAAAACACACAAACACACACACAGAATTACGAGCTTTCGCAACTGGCAGTTGCTTCGTCAGGAAGGAAGGAAGGAGAGGGAAAAATGAAAGGGTGTGGGTTTTAAGGGAGAGGGTAAGGAGTCATTCCAATCCCGGGAGCGGAAAGACTTCCCTTAGGGGAAAAAAAGGACAGGTGTACACTCGCACACACACACACACACACACACACACACACACACACACTCTTTGCCTTTAAATATGTCTGCTTGTGTCTGTGTATGTGCGGATGGATATGTGTGTGTGTGTGTGTGTGCGAGTGTACACCTGTCCTTTTTTTCCCCTAAGGGAAGTCTTTCCGCTCCCGGGATTGGAATGACTCCTTACCCTCTCCCTTAAAACCCACACCCTTTCATTTTTCCCTCTCCTTCCTTCCTTCCTGACGAAGCAACTGCCAGTTGCGAAAGCTCGTAATTCTGTGTGTGTGTTTGTGTGTTTTGTTCATGTGCCTGTCTGCCGGCGCTTTCCCGCTTGGTAAGTCTTGGAATCTTTGTTTTTAGCGTGGCTGTTTTCCTTCTCCATCCTTCCACTATCTGAACTTGTGCTCCATCTCTAAGACCTCATTGTCAATGGGATGTTAAATACTAATCTCCTCCTGCTCCTCCAACTTGTTACATGGAATCAGTAACATACATAATCTGCAAAGAGAATGGGGATTACATCTCAAAACTGGAGTGTTCAAAAATTCCCTATCTATTTATCATGTTCATGTAATGTAACTCTTTTTGTTTCTTTTGTAGCTCAGATTCCTTGTAAAATCCTCTGTAACTGCCCAAGTAACCTATTGGAGGAGGTCAACATTATATATAGCACAATGAATCCTGTAATGGAAAGTAAAGAAATTGTGTTGATCAAACCAAGCATTAGGCTGAGGACTGCTTTGCTTTTCATAGGATTTAAGTATAAGGCTGGAACTAGTGCCTTAAGATGCTGTTGTGTTTAAGACAGTAAAAGTATTACAAACTTGTAGATAACATGTTTCTGGGTCAAAGGTTTAAATGAATTAAAAGCCCTCAGCAATAAAATGAGAAAAATGGTACTTTGGAAAAAACTGTGACAAAGCAATATTTTTCTAAATGTAGAGAAAAATAAGAATTTTCAATGACTGTTGCACAGAAAAATAGTGGATAATCCACCTTCCAACCTTTGCTTTGGCTATTTGCCACAGTGACAGTCAACACAAATCTTATCAATAAAGTGACTCTTCCTGCTTTCCTGATGAATATGTCCAAAGTCTCAAGTTTGCCACCATATCACATTTTCTGTGTACCACAATATTTCTTCCAGGAAACTGCTCAGCCTCATCAGATGGTGACTGCTTGTTTCTGCTGGCAAGTAGAACTTCTGATGTCTGCACTATTATGGTGTCAAGGGGGTGTTGTTTGAAAGTGGTGCATGTGCAATCAAGTCACTTGCAGACAGATGACAGGAGTGTATTCGGGGTTCCCTACTGGGAGCTGATCTGTGGCCTTACACACATACATTGAGGTTCATTGGGTCTGGAAGCCAAATCAAAATTGTTGCTAGATGAAACTTCCTCCCCCTCTATGTTACAGTGTAATTGTAATCAGACATTCTTGTTTTTTCCTATATTTAATAGCAGCAAGCACGGGTGCCAAGTGCTGGTGCACACCCCTTTTAAAATAGAGAATAACAAGACTTTTCAATGACAGGCACACTGCAACATAGTAGATGCTGCATCTACCAAATAATTTTGGTTTGGTTCCCAGCCACAACACCACACAGAACATGCACCAAAGGCCACAATTCGGCTTCTGGTAAGGGGCTCTGATGGTGCTGCCATCATCTATCTGCAGGCAACTCTTTCAAATGTGTGTACTATAACAGACTGTAGCAGTGAAATGACATCATGCAGCTGACTTGAAAAAATATTGTGGGATTTTAAACAAGAGTGCATCAACAACCCAAGGAATTCAGGTATTCTCTGAAAAGACAGGAAAAATGTGCATATTGTGATTAGTAGTAGTCAGAGGGCTGCAAAAGCCAAGAAGGTCCTTCTGCTAGGGAGGAGTCAGGGGATGGGTCTGTCTAAACTATTATAGAACTCCCTGGATAATGAATACCAGGTAACCGTATTTTTAAGGCAAGTGGTGTCACCTATGATTTAGGCCCTCAGGGAAAATATCTTTGTAAAGACGATCATCTAGTGGTTATCGGGAGTTCCAGAAAGAGTTTGGACCAAAGCTTCATCTACACAATTGGCGATAATATCATGCATGAAGTGCCCTTCAAACAAATGTGTAGGTTACTCTTTGAGCCCTGGATGAAGTGTTCCATTCAACACGGAAATCCAGAGCTGCATGACTAGGGAGACATGGGTGTGATCAATGTACCATCTTTCACAGTCACATCACATATGGCATGGTCTCCATATGAATGTTTCTGGTAAGAGATTATTTGTATGAGTAATTTACAGTGGCATTAAATATGACCAGAACTATATCTGTCAAATCCTGGAGATTTAGGATATTTTCACTAGACATTTTCTGTGATAAATGTTTCCCATAGGTAGAGCTGCAGAATAGCTGTAGACACAGCAGCAATAATAAATGAAGAAACAAAAAATGGCAACTTGGGTTGCAAAAAGTTTAATGACCAATGCATTGGGACTTTTCCATTAAAACTTAAGAGGTTTGTTGATTAAAAAAAAGAGCTGCTCATGTCAATACAAGGCACTGGGAGATCTGAAGGTGTTTCTACAGATGTGCTATGCATAATATAACATCATCTGGAAGTCACAGAAATTGAACAGATGCACCTAGAAGGATGCAAGTTAGTATCACATTACTGTAGGTGTATTATGAGGGGACACAGTAGATGAGAAGTTTAATTCATTCCTAAAAAAAAATTTCTGTCTTATGAATCCAGTTTTCCTTTACAAAGAGGACAGGGATATTTACAGTTAAAGCCAAGGAAAAAGATGGATAATGTCTGGGATCAAAGTATCATAAGTTAGGAAGAGAGAGCTTCATTTAATACAAAGGGTTGTCTCTAATCAAGACTAAAAATGTGCTGTAAGCAGTACTGCAAAATTTTTCACCTCATCATAAAAAAGGCAAAAATCATGTACTGTGCCCAAAAATTCAGAATTCCAAGACCAGGGCAAGGACAGCTCAGAGCAGTCTTGGGCATGAAATGAATAAACTTGGCAAGCCAAGCCAAGCAAATCATATTGGGTGGTATGCTTAGCAACTACTTTGTAGTCCAGTTGTCTGCTGGCTACAGTTTGGTGGGGGCCATTCATGCAGACACATAACTTGTTGTTTGGCACTATCAAATAGGGAGACAAGTGATCTATTGTGTTAAAATATATGGATTAAAAAGCCTAGGTCAAGATTGCACAAATGGCTGATACACACTGAATAAAATAATAATTTCATGTTGATTTGAAGATGGCTTAACAATGAGCTGAAACTAGTTATCAATAAAGAAATTTTTACAATCTTGAACCAGGATTTTTCATCCATACATTTTAAATGACTTATTAGTTGCCATGTTCACATAGAATATGGCACAGTAATTGCAGCTAAACTGGTAGATGGATTGGCTGCTTTCACAGGTGGCCCTTCCTTTGACTGAATAGTATAAGGGAAAGTCAAATGGAAACTGAGCACCCAACACCACTCAAAAGTAAACACCACACTTACTAAGGCATTTATTCCTCTTGGGGATGAAGCAATCAATTCCTGTTTCATAGAATGCAGTTGCCCATTGATGGATTCATAACTGCACCCACTATTGCACTTCTTCATCCAATTGAAACTAGCTTCTATTCATGGCTTTTTTCAGGTTTCCAAAGGTGTGAAAATCACTCAGTGAAAAATATGGGCCATACACAGCATATTTCAATATTTGCCAAAGAAATGATTGAAGTGTAGCTTCATCCAGTTGGCAGTGTGGGGGCAGACATTATCATGTAACAGGACAATTCCACTCAAAAGCATTCTAACAGTCTGAGGGCAAATGGCAAAGTTGTTGTTGTTTTTTGGGGAAGGAGATCAGACAGCGAGGTCATCAGTCTCATCGGATTAGGGAAGGGCAGGGAAGTACGGCAGCCATGCCCTTTGAAAGGAACCATCCCGACATTTTCCTGGAGCAATTTAGGGAAATCACGGAAAACCTAAATCAGGATGGCCGGACGCAGGATTGAACCATCGTCCTCCCAAATGCGAGTCCAGTGGCAAATGGCAAAGCCAACAGTGGAAACCTCCCCATCTCTCCCACCAAAGAAATCCAAAGCTGTTCACAGACGTTCTGGTAACATCATGATGACCTCCTTCTTTGACTAAGCGGCCTCTCTTCTCATAGAGTTCCTCAAGTATGGAACCACAATAAATGCTCAGTGCTATGAAGACACTTTACTGAAACTGTGCTGTGCCATAGAATTAAAACACCCAAGAATACTATCAGATAGAATCATCTTGTTGAATGATGATGCCCACCTCTACACTGCCACTCAGAGAAAAGCTACACTTTTGTACAATCCTGATCTTTCACCATATGATTTTCACATCTTTGGTGACCTGAAGAAGGGCATCCATGAATGTTGGTTTCCATTGAATGAGGAAGTGCAAGAGTAGGCACAGTTGTGGACCTGTCAGCAGCTGGCCACATTTTAAAAAATGGGAATTGATCATCTTATCTCCCAGTAGGATAAATGTTTTAATTTTGTGTGATCATTACTTTTCAGTGGAACCATTCTGTGATCTTATTGTGGCAAGAGTTCAGTTTTCATTTGACTGCCCCTGATAGATGCATGTAGGAAGACTGGAGTGGATGGCAGTGGGGGGATGTATGGGATATATCTTGCATTTAGGTTTATTGGGAGGATACAAGCTATGGGGCATGGGTTTGGGAGCAGGGGTGGAGAAAGGACAGACAAACATATTGTGTAGGTTGGGTGGGGAGTGGAATACCACTGTGGGAGAGGTAACGAGAATATTGGGGAGGATATTTATCATTTCAGGGCATGATGAGAGGTAGTCAAAACCTTGTGGAGAATGTGATTCAATTGCTTCAGTCCTGATTGGTACTGACTCACAAGAGGTGTGGTACTTTGGGACTGGACAGTGGGTATGTGGGCAATGACAGGTGACTGGTGAGACAAAGCATCTGAGATCTGTTTTTGGACATGGCGGGGAGGGTAACTTCATTCCCTGAAGGTCTCAGTGGGACCTGTGAACATTTGGAGAGAGATTGTTTGTCACTATGGATGTGACGGCCACAAGTCACTAAGCTGTGTGTAAGGATTTTCTTGATGTGAAATGGGTGCCAGCTGTCAAAATGGAGATATTTTTGGGGTTGGTAAGTTTGATATTGATGGAGATATTCAGTTAATCACCCTTTAGATGGAGTTTGACTTTGAGGAAGGTGACTTGTTGGACCGAGGTGACCAGGTGAAGCAAATGGGAGAGAGTGCATAGAGATTCTGGAGTAATGTGGACAGAGTGTCTTCACCTTTTGACAGATGGTCACATTAATGTGAGTGGTCAGTGTAGTTGATCATGGATGTAGATGTAACCAGAAAGGAGGTTGGAGGTTTGGAGTCAGGAGTTGAGAAAGATTATGTTCAGTAGCTGCAAGGCCACAGGAATTGTGATGTTAATGTAGAGGGTGGTGACATTAACAATGACAAGCAGGATGCCAGGTGGTAATGGAAAAGGAACTGTGGAGAGTCAATAAAGGCAGTAGTTGGTTTCTTTTATATAAGAGGGAATAGGCTGGAGGTGTTGGTCCACAGGGGCAGAAATAAAGGTATCAGAAGTACAGATCAATGGGCACACAATGGATGATGAGGCTCCGTTTGTGAAATCCCTGAATAACCAGCTGGACTGGATAATAAACTGAAATGGGTCCAAGCATGTTCTTTTAATGTAACACAAAATCTCAGCTCTGCCTGCTTTGCACTCAGAAATCTCTCTCATTGTGTTGAGCTGCAGACAATATTGCTAGCATACATTGCTTATTTTCACTCACTTCCATCCCATGTCTTCTGGGGCATGGTAGCTGAGGTGAAAAAAATGTTTATTCTACTGAAGCATGAAAGAAGAGCATCATGTAAAGTTCATAAGTAAGCGCTTTCAAGAAGCCTTTCAAGAACTTAGGGATTCTTACACTTACATGCCAATAACATACTCCCCTCACAAAATGCAAGAAATAGTAATAATCTTCATACGGACTATGCATCCCTCTTTAGAATTCAGGACGAGTTTTATATTTTATGCAAAAGTCTTTAGAAGAATACAAGTTGACTCCTGGCTGGAAATTGAAAATCATCAAATTTTAAACACAAAGTAAAAGAAAATGTCATTAGCCACTCCTGCAATAAATTTGAATACTCGGACTCAGGAATGTAAATTCTGCATAACTGTAATATTTTTATTAGACAGATTTTTGCCATTATGTAGTTGTCTGTGTGAAGTTAAAATGCTTTTTTTGAAGTATTAGATAATAACAGTAGATGAGTAGTATAGAACAAGGAGCATGGTATTTTCTCAAGTAGCTGCTTTTCTCCTAACATAAATGTGTAAAAAAAAAAGTCCTGTGACTAGGGCCTCCTATCAGGTAGACTGTTCGTTGGGTGCAAGTCTTTTGATTTTATGCCACTTTGGGGACTTGCGCATCGATAGAGGGGAAATGATAATGATTAGGACAACACAACACCCCATCCCTGAGCGGAGAAAATCTCTGACCCAGCCGGGGATCGAACCTGGGCCCTTAGGATTTACATTCTGTTTCACTGGCCACTCAGCTACCAGGGGCAGACCTAAAATAATGCAGAAGTGATTACAGTTACCACAAGTATCAGTTTGCATGGATCAGCAGTAGCATAATCTGTTGTTAGTATAATATACAGAAGTGGCTGGCAGTGGTTGCTTCAGCCTAATAATGTATAACTTGGCTCAACAACATCCCAGGAGGCTCTCCGTCTAGATGGGATTAGCAGAACATGATGTGTGCATGAATGAATGATGAATGATTAAATGAACAAAACATGATCCAGTGGGAGACCTAAGATCCATAGATTGAACTTATTAGTAATACTTGTATATATATTCCTTCCCTAAATGTAGTATGGAATGGGACTTGAAGAATAATTCAATGATGAAAAACAGTTATCCTGAGCAGTAAAACATATGTCAAAATAGCATCCAGCATACAGAGTCAACATTGGTTGTGGCTTTTTTTAACCAGCTTTGGTTTGCGCAATTTTTTCTGTGTGACATGAGAGAAATACTTGTTAATTATTGCACCCTATTAATAGCAACTGAGAGAAACTTTGTTGCAGGTTGGCTGTATGATGAACTGGGTTCATACGATCCTGGTTTTTATGTTTCTGGTGTTACGATAGCACTAAGTGGCCTCATGTTGTTTGTAATACCAAGTTTGCAGAGGAGACAAAATTTACGTTCCCAAGAGGCAGAATGCTGACAAAGAAGTAATTGTGTCTACATGTGAGGAAGCACAACTCTTAATATTGTGTGTGTTACAAGAAAAGCATTTATGCAGCTGTATGGAAAGTAAAGCAAAGTGATAAGTAAAGAAACCAGATCACTAGCTCTGTGCTAAGTGAAAAGTGACTTAGAGATAAGTATTGTATGATTCAATATTATCAAGTGATTTTTATGTTTATATGTTTATTTAATGTGTCAGGTGGGCTGCTGGGTAAAGTGCAATATTTTATGTTAATTCTTTGAAAATACCAAGGAATTTAACTTGGACCGATCTTTTTGTAAAGACTTGCACATTACTAATTTCCTAATGTTTGTGTAATGCTGTAAAAATGCCTGCAAAAGTCATTATATGATTAAGTGAACATATCAGGTCCTAAAATTTGCATATTACTCATAAAAATTTCAGAGAGTAATTTGGACTGTGATATCATATTTTTATTTAAGTAATTGTAATGACAAAATAAAGGTGTTTTGTTACTACTATTCCCATAACAGAAATTCACTGTAATATATATTAGGTTATTTGCCATTTTTACAACAATTCATTTTCTAAATTATAGTGGGCATAAAGAAAGTGGGTGACTTTTATAAATTTATATGTTGCAATAAATAATGCTTATTTCAGACAGTGGCTACAGCAAATATGAAACAGTGAATGTAATCTCCTCTTTGCTGTAATTTGTTTCACAGTTATCATGTTGGTCTGCCAGTCAGGGTGTTCCTCAGTTTCTTGTGGGTACCTAGACATACCAGTAATGGTAGGATAGTGCTAGCCTGCCAAACAAAAAAGAAAACATATTTAAAGAGTCAACAGTAATTTCTAAAACATAAACACTGAATTAAATAAATAGATTTAAGTGCTTGTGTCTATTGCAACATTTACATCTACAGTCCTCAGGATTGCCAAAGATAGAAAACATAAAAAACAACAGTCAGAAAATCTATAATAACAATATTCAGATCAGCATTCACTCCTCTTCGGCAACAAATATTGTTAAAGACAAATTCTTGTTGAAATATTTTTAAAGTTTAATATCTGACAAATTTGCAAATTATCAGGTTTCCATTTTTCATATTTAGGTATTCAGCATGAGAATGTTAATTGTTTATGCTAGAATACTGTAAACATATATATTTAAAATTTTATTTGAGAAACCCAAGGTACTTCAGAGCATTTTAATGGCATTTATTTGTGTTCTACAAGCAAAGTTGAAGGACCTGGGAAAATATGACAGAGAAATACTGTCGAACCACAAAGGCTTGTGAAATGAGCAGTTATAAAAAAAGCTCAATTATTTTTGCAATTTCAGAAGAGTCTGAGCACAATAATGATAGTGTAGATTTGGGAAAGACATTGTTTGACACTGCTTTCCTTGTTTTAGAATAGTTTCCCAAGTGATATTCCCACCTTTGAAGGAAAAGGTGTACTAATAGTACTGTTCATATTTTCTGATGAACTGTAGAACAAATAGTTTTCATTTTCAACATCAGAAATAGAGGTAACTGAAACCTCAGACAAAACATTCCACCCTCCTAAGCCAAAATTTTTAGAAGATGATAATATCCTAATTTTTGTAACTATAGAGAATAAGTGTAATTCACTGAAAGGTAACAAAATTAACAACCTCTTTTTATTTTTTGTCTTTTTATTTTTTCATGTTGATAAAAATAATATTTCATCTCCTCATATTATTAAATATAACTAACATAATAATGGCAAGAGAAAGGGGAAATATGATAAAATACATTGGCTCAATCTACAAAAAAGAATGTTTTTCACTGAACAGAAATCTGTCTTTTAAAGTGATCTTATCCTTCTCAGAAGGTAAGATAAGCTGTACATGATATGCATGCATGCTCTTCTTTGGAAGTTTACATCTTGCAATAAAATGATAAATAACTCATCTCTTATACAATCAACTAACGCTTACCATTAGTTTCCTTGTCTGAATTGTAATCCATTGGATGTATAAATTACATAACATAGTAGTCTGATCATGTGCTACTGTCTTCTTTTAACATCCCAATGCAGTTTGTACCTTTGTCAGCATGCCTCATGCTGGTTTCTAATAAATCCTTCATCTCTATTCCATTCATACCATTGTATACTATAATGCAGTATGAAAGTAGCACTTCTTCCTACAAGTGGATATTTACTTAACTGTGCCTTGGGATGAAAATGGATGATTAAACAGTACTTTAAAAAAAGTGGACCATCATTGGTCATATCTGATAACAATCACTGATATCATCTTGTCATATCAGCTATTTGGATGAATGCATGAGTATTATACCTCTCACCTTTCCTGCGAACCCCTATTTGGAATTTTGTATCTTTTGTTTCACAGTACTTATTATGGTCATTTATCTTATTCTCTTCCAGGCTATTTCAGTTTTTATTCTTGCTTAAGTCTCAACCTATTGCTTATTATACACTTCTATTTTGTACTTTCATTTCTCCTTTTCTTTATCCTTATTCTTATTCCTTGCATGTGGACATTTTTTTTATTCACTTTGTCATTTATTTTCGCCATCTCTACTAAGCAGCAGGAAGTTCATGTGCCTTTAGCCTTTCCAGTCTTCCTTTTTCCTGTTATCACTTTACATTTCTGTTATTTCATGTTAAAGCACTGCATACAAAAAACTTCGGCATTATTCAGAAGCAAACTGGAAATATCACATTTGTGAATGAGTGGAGCACATTAGGTTTTGACTACATGTGTCCTCTGGAGCTACATTGGATGCTTCATTAGCACTCCAAACTCAGTCAGTTCCTGCTAAAAGAAGGATCAGTTTTTGTATTCAAGATTTACTTTAACAGTAACCCTTTAATATGCAGTAAAAAACAATTTAATTTGTAATTAGCATCCCTCAATCCACTTTATGCAGGATCAAAATTTCTTAATAAGTTTGACAATGTGGTAGACACAATTTTAGTACAAAATTGAATGCCAGAGACTTGAGTCTTTATGTGCCTGTATTCCTCCATCCAAGCTTCTGAATCCTTGTGTGTGAGCTCATCACAACTGACAGTCTCTCAGCTATTACTTAATATCTTTGTTTTTCCTGTCTGAAGCTGTCGTTTGTCACATTATAACAAATTTTTCACGGCAGCAGAAAAGTATGACTGCGTGATCTTCCACCTACAATCTCAACTCACAGTTTCATCTTTGTTTTATCAACAGCTATGTCCAGTTCTGCTCTTTCTGTGATTATTTGATTGTTAACAGAGACAGTATAGTCTTCTTTATTTACCATGATGTGGTATCTTCAATGAACAAAAAATGTATAAGACTTTCGTTACAACATCAGTAATGTACTGACAAGATTGGCCTTTCAAAACATCAGCTTTCCCCTGACATGTGGTTTAAGCTTTCTTTTCCTGCATACATTTTATCTAATAGCAATGCCTGTCTAAAATTAAGTGCTTAAACTCTACTCAAACAATTGAGTCCCAATGAAAATGAAAAGAAAAATGCATTTGCTATATGCGGAGACACTTTGTCACTACACATTATAATGAGAACTGGCACTGACCACGACAGCCAGACTTCCTTGAAAATGCGTTGTGCTACAATTAGACATGTACATGTATATTTTTTATGCATGTATTAGCAGTTTGTGCCACTAATATGAAAGAATTAAACGTCTGAATAAACAATTTGAAACAATGTGTGTCTTCCTAACTGCTATTTTTCTTATAGATGGTTCCTGTACAGCCCACTTCTCTGAAAACTTTGTGTAATACATACAGTTAATAAGCAACATTTAGTATAAGCGGCCTCTATTGACATTGTAGTAAACATGCATATATTTTTAATATAACATATTACTAATCATTGTATATATTTTGAGATTATGATATACACTAAAAAGAACCAAACTTGTGAAAATTTTCACAACATACTTCATCATTACATTTTAGTCAAAGCATACAATACTATACCAGTTATGCTTCCCAAATATCACCATTCTTTTCCTGGCTGATATTACTGACTCTATTCCTGAATCATTGTCATCATTTCATTTACATCACTGCTGTCAAAAAGCAGGTGTCTTTATCTCTTCCACTTTCAAAACTAAAGGAATAGATAGTGTAAACATTCTCACAATGAGAATAACCTCAGGAGAATAAGTTCAGTAATTTCTCTACTTATACAGAAAAAAATAGTCCATTTTGTGAAAATTTGAACAAAATAAGAGTTATGTAAATACATTTAAATCCCAGTAGTACCTTTTCAGCAGTGTAAACCTTGATAGGCACCTTTCATCAACTCTTATTCTAGACAAAGGTGTAACAATACCTTACCTTCTTGCAAGCAGACGACCAAGAAAAATATAAACCTTAAGGTGCATTATTTCTTACATTATTGTTATTGTTGTGGTATGTAAATAGTAATTTTTAAGAATATATTTTGTTGTATATATGACTTTCAACATGAGAAGCTGAATTCTCTGTCTTCTGTATGTTGTGTTGTTTTATGAGACTAATGTTGTTTATGGAAAATGAAATTTATTCTCATATATATTTGTCAGAAAAGCCGTTGTTGATTTGTATATACGTTATGTTTCTTTATTTTAAGAGTGTTTCTATATGGAGTTTGCTATATACTGTGAAGTTATGTGTGTAGTATTATATTAAAATCAGATATTTTTGTATTTGTTGCATTTATGTGATCACTTACAAATATACTGTGACTTATTTACAAATTTGCTGTATACATTGTAAATCTGGAAGTATTTATGAACAGGCATCTACATTAACTGGCACAAAAGCGTCTCTGTATTATTGTCAGGTGTGAATTATCATTACAGAACTATTTTGGCTATTATTTTAAAGTAATCAAATGAAGATGTATTTCTTATCATAATTGTGTTTCTTTTAACAATCAGTTGTCACCGAGATTAAGTCATTATAAAAATACTTATAGTCAAGGAAAATCTGTCCAAAATTGAACCTTACCTTTTTGAGTTTGCTACAGAATGTCATAAGCATTTGTGATGAAAGCAGTTACTGTACTATGTTTGCAGTGGTAAACAAATCAGCCTATGTGTAGGAAAATATTTGTTTTATTGATTTATTATGGAAAGGATGATATACTCAAACAGGGTAGCCGTATGAAGCTAGTCACAAGGATGTGGAACAGTGTAAACTGAAGAAATAAATAAAACTATTTATAAATGGTGACTTTACTCCATAATGTCTGCTGGCTGTGCTCAAATAAATACAACATATCAAAAAAGAAATTTTGTTTTTTTATTTCTGAGGAAAATTATGTGTATTTTACTGTGTGTGTGTGTGTGTGTGTGTGTGTGTGTGTGTGTGTGTGTGTGTGTGTGTGTGTGTGTGCACTAGGATGCAATGTGAATCAAAATATAAATTAAAAAGTGACCAATCATCATTATTTCAAACATCTCAATGACTGTCAGAGACAGTTAAGTTAAATTAATGTAATATGTTGAAGATAATAATAAAAATAGCACTAGAATGATAACAACTAAGAATTGTGAAGTGAATATAGTACAGGGATCACAATCTGCTGTTTAACAATTAAAAGACTAAAGCTAAAATTCTGGTGTATACTAATGTTCATATTATGCAGGTTTTTAATTTTTGCAATATAAATATTGGTGACAGCATTCTCTGACATAGTTAGGGGAACTCTTAATTAGTTAGCTAGTTGCATGTTCCAAAAATCATTTGGATGAGTCTTTTCTCAAATTGATATGAAATGCATCAGTTTACAGGATATATATATAATGTAAAATTCTATGTACTGACTTGAAAGAAAATCCTAGAAAGTTCTGGTCTTACATTAAATCAGTAAGTGGATTGAAACAGCATATCCAGACACTCTGGGATGATAATGGCATTGAAACAGAGGATGACACGTGTAAAGCTGAAATAATAAACACCTTTTTCCAAAGCTCTTTCACAGAGGAAGACTGCACTGCAGTTCCTTCTCTAAATCCTCCCCAAACAAAAAAATGGCTGACATTGAAATAAGTGTCCAAGGAATAGAAAAGCAACTGAAATCACTCAGCAGAGGAAGGTCCACTGGTGATGACGGGATACCAATTCGATTCAAACAGAGTACGTGAAAAAACTTGCCCCACCTTCTAACAGCCATGTACCGCAAGTCTCTAGAGCAAAGGAAGGTTCCAAATGATTGGAAAAGAGCACAGGTAGTTCCAGTTTTCAAGAAGGGTCGTCAAGCAGATGTGCAAAACTATAGGCCTATATCTCTGACATCAATCTGTTGTAGAAATTTAGAACATGTTTTTTGCTCGTGTATCACTTCATTCCTGGAAACCCAGAATCTACTTTGTAAGAATCAACATGGATTCCAGAAACAGCGATCGTGTGTGACCCAACTCACATTATTTTTTCATGAGACCCTGAAAACATTAGATACAGGCTCCCAGGTAGACACCATTTTCCTCGACTTCTGGAAGGTATCTGATACAGTTCTGCACTGTCACCTGATAAACAAAGTAAGAGCCTATGAAATATCAGACCAGCTGTGTGGCTGGATTGATATTTTTTAGCAAACAGAACAGAGCATGTTGTTCTCAATGGAGAGACGTCTACAGACATCAAAATAGCCTCTGGCGTGCCACACGGGAGTGTTATGGGACCATTGATTTTCACAATATATATAAATTACCAAGTAGATAGTGTCGGAAGTTCTGTGCGGCTTTTTGAAGATGATGCTGTAGTATGCAGAGAAGTTGCAGCGTTAGAAAATTGCAGCAAAATGCAGGAAGATCTGCAGCAGATAGACACTTGGTGCAGGGACTGGCAACTGACCCATATCATAGACAAATGTAATGTATTGTGAATACATAGAAAGAAGGAACCTTTATTGTCTGATTATATGATAGTGGAACAAACACTGGTAGCAGTTACTTCTGTAAAATATCTGGGAGTATGCAAGCGGAATGACTTGAAGTGGAACGGTCATATAAAATTAATTGTTGGTAAGGTGGGTACTGGGTTGAGATTCATTGGGAGAGTCCTTAGAAAATGTAGTCCATCAACAAAGGAGGTGGCTTACAAAACACTCATTTGACCTGTACTTGAGTACTACTCATCAGTGTGGGAGCCGTACCAGGTCGGGTTGACGGAGGAGATAGAGTAGATCCAAAGAAGAGTGGCACGTTTTGTCACATGGTCATTTGGTAAGCGTGATAGTGTTGCGGAGATGTTTGGCAAACTCAAGTGGCAGACTCTGCAAGAGAGGCGCTCTGCATCACTGTGTAGCTTGCTGTCCAGGTTTCGAGAGGGTGCGTTTCTGGATGAGGTATTGAATATATTGCTTTCCCCTACTTATACCTTCCGAGGAGATCACGAATGTAAAATTAGAGAGATTCGAGCGTGCACGGACGCTTTCCGGCAGTCGTTTTTCCCGCAAACCATACGCGACTGGAACAGAAAAGGGAGGTAATGACAGTGGTAAGTAAAGTGTCCTCTGCCATACACCACTGGGTGGCTTGCGGAGTATAAATGTAGATGTAGGTGTAGATGAAGATGTAGATGTTAACACTGACACACTATCTTCTAGTCCTACTCTTGCAGCTACACTTAAAAACTAGTTAATATAAAGTAGTAGATAAGTATAGTAACTTGATAGGTCATGACGGGATACCAATTCGATTCAAACAGAGTACGTGAAAAAACTTGCCCCCCTTCTAACAGCCGTGTACCGCAAGTCTCTAGAGGAACAGGCTTCATGAGGGAGTAAATATAGTGTGAAGCAGTAGTCAGAATGCCCAACTCCTTAACATTATTCCACATGACATTATTAAATGAAAATATGCAATGGCTATACCATCAACTCAAAAAATTTTAATTCATCTAGGAGAATACTGTTATTCATACAGTCGAATGCCTTAGAGATGTCACAGAAAATACCAACCCGTGCTATTTTATTATTTAATGCTTGTAAAATCTTGTTAGCGAACATGTAAACGGCATTCTCAGTAGAACATCCCTTACGCAGTCCAAACGGTGATTTGCTAAGCATACTATTGTTGCTAAGGTGAGATACTATTCTAGGATTTATCACCTTCTCAAATATCTTGGAGAATGATGTCATCAGTGAAACAGGCTGGTAATTAATGACATCTCTCTTATCACCTATCTTAAAGAGAGATTTAACAATGGCATATTTCAGTCTCTCTGGAAAAATACCTTGAGTTAGTGATGCATTATATATTTCAGGTAAGATTGGGCTTATTACATGTGAATAAATTTTTAGCACTCTATTGGAAACACAACCAAAACTGCATGAGCCTTTATTTTTGAGAGAATGTATAATTTTCTTAATTTCAGAAGGAGAAGTTGGTGACACATTCATATGATTGAATTTTATCATTCTCAACATAGTGCTGTGATTTTGCTCTTGAACTGTTTGTCCCTATGCTTTCTACTATATCTAAAATATGATTATTAAATGCATTTGCTACTTGTGACTCATGATTTATAGCCCTTCCATTCAGTTCAATAGTGCTACCATCTTGTTCTGTGGCTGGTTGTGCTGTCTCTCACTTCACTACATTCCAATTGCCTTAAATTTGTTGTTGGAAGCACTGATTTCTGACATTATGTACATATTCTTTGATTTTTAATAACCTTTGTTAGTAATTTTGAGTATTTTCTATAGTGTGTAACTACTGCAGGATCCCTGGTTGTTCTTGCCACAATATACATTTCCCTCTTCCTTTCACAAGATGCTTTAATCCCTCTAGTGATCCATGGTTTTTTACCTGGATGACTAGCTTATGCAGAAAGCTATTTCCAAATAATGATATGAATTTATCATGGAACAGATTAAATTTTTTGTTAGCATTTGGTTCATTATAAACTACATCCCATGTCATCTCCTGTAAACTATTCTTAAAAGCATTTGCCCTGGAGTCATTAATTATTCTAACTGATTTCCACTGAGGAGTATCCATTGCCATGTTATTTATACCAACTAACTGTGCATTATGACCAGAGAGATCATTTGTTGAGTAAACTGTTATTTTCTTACTTCGAGCTTCATCAATCAAAACATTATCAATTAGGGTCCTGCTGCCTTTATACGCTCATGTTGGAAAGTTAATTATTGAGACAAAATTGTAGGTCCCGTGTAAGGTTCCTACATAATTTTTTGTATTAGAATTCCTTAGAAAATCCATATTGAAGTCACCATTGATTATTAATTGCTTGCTGCTGTCTGACAGATACCACAATAAAGAATCCAGATTCCTCGTAAATAGTTCAAAATTTCACAGTAGGGATCTATATACAGTTACAATTAAAAGTAAACTATTTTCCAGCAATAATTCACAAGTACACCCTTCTATGTGCTGATCACTACAAAATCTACTTGTCTCATTGTTTCTGAACTTGTGTTCTGTTTTAATGTATGTAACAACTCCTCCTTTTCCTATGTTATTTCTGTACAAGTAAGCTCCAATAATGTAATCTTTTATATGTAACTTATCTAACTCTGTGGTACATGAGGAGCTCAGTCAGGCACAGAATGTTTATCTTTTCAGAGCTCTCTAAATTTTTGAAACAGACAAGAAGCTCTTCTACCTTAATACTCAGTCCTGTAATACTTCGATGAAATAAGCTAACCTTACTTCTGTCCATTATTAAGCATTTTGTGAGGCTCTTCTATTACTTTCACTTCTTTCAAAACAGGGTGCTTGAAACCTAATTCTAACCTTAAAAAATGTGTCCCTCTGACACCATCAACCACAGGGATATTGCTATGTGTGAGGTGGCCCCCTGTATATTATCTGCAAGATGCTCAGTCAACCTGTCTTTTCCCCTCTTATTCAGGTTTTGTTTTAGGGTGCAAAAACAACTAAGGACATATGCACCCACATCAGAACCTTAGAACACTAAGATGAAAAAGCAGTTAAAAGTGACTATGCACTGAGCCCAATCAATGGAAGGAAAGAGAGCTAAGAACAAAGACTTCCTCTTGAAGGAAGGCCCACAAAATATGCAGTAGAGACAGCAGAGGTCCTGAACTAAAGGTTAAAAGTCCTTTACCATATTGCTACAATAGATAAGAAATAAAAAGCGGATGACAACCCATGTGCCATTCAATAAAACAGCCGACTCAGACAGAAAACATTCATTAGAACATAAGTGGTTAAAAAAGGGCATTCCATCAGGAAATGGTGAACCATTAAAGATGGTTGAAAATTAGCACAAAGTAGGGGGGATCACCGCTTAAAAATGGTGATGGATAAAATGACAGTTCCCAGTATGCAACCTAGCTACAATGACATTGTTGTGAGAGGGCTGAGAGGAGGTTGGCCAAGCTGCTGGGAGAGGTTTAATTCCCTGGAGCTTGTTCCCATGAATGGATGACCAGTGGTGATGCCAAAATGACACCAGCTGCTGACAGACAACAACACAGTAATCATCAGAAGAATGGAAGAACTATCAAGCCAAGGTAGGAGGATTGCAGCCTTGGCAGCAGTGTCAGGAGTCTCCTTTCCCATCAGACTGCCATAACCAGGGACCCATATAAACATCACCATGGCTCCCTCAGGAGTGAGCAAGTGGAAGCTCTCTTAGATCTGTTGCACTAAAGGATGGACTGTGTACAGCACACAGAGGCTCTGAAGGACACCAAGAGAATCAGAGCAAATGACACAATTGAAAATCCTGTGTCACTGGATGTACTGCTCATGGCCTGATACAGGCAAAGAGCTCTGCTGTAAATACTGAGCAGAGTTCTGAAAGCCAATACCGAAAATGGTCGGCACCAATGATGAAGGCACACCTGACACCATGGTCATTCCAAAAGCCATCAGTATACACAAAGGTACTATTGTTAAGTTCCATGCAAAGGTCAAGAAACTTACAGCAATAGATAGATATTTGGAATAGCGTCCTTAGGAAGTGAATGAAGTCCAGTTAGAACATGGGCTGCTGCACGAAGTCAGGGTGGTGAAGAGTTCGCACCCATTGAGAAAATGGCAGGTAGTGTGAAGCTAAGCTGCCAGAGCAATAGCTGAAAGTGAACTCCAGGAGGCAACAGAGAAAAGGGGCAGTCCCCGTACTGGTGGTCAAAGGAGTCATCGAAGAAGGAGGCATAGGATGAGTAACCAGGCATGACAGACAAACGGCATGCAGATTTGCTGAGCAGAACATCACACTGGTATGAGAAAAGTAGTTTGGCAAGTTCTGCATAGAGACTCTCAACTGGGATAGTGTAAAAGGCACCCGTGGCCAAACGGATTCCATGACAGTGGATTGTATTTAGATGGCATAACATGGATGGATATGCAGATGCATGAATGAAACACCCAAAGTCTAGTTTTGAACAGACAACGGATTGGTACAAATGCTGGAGGGCAGTCCAATCCACTCCCTGGGAAGTACCACTGAGGACACATGGGACATTAAGGGATTGGGTACAGTGGGTGGCCAGGTAAGACATGTAAGAGAACCAAGAAAGTTTGCTGTCAAGCATGAGCCCCATTGTACTGCCAAAAATTCATACAAACAGCTTTGTCAGTGGAAAAGTGAAATCCATTGTCAATGTGCCATGAGAAAAGAGGGATGAGACATTGCTGAAGACATTGCACAAGAATACAAATCCATGGAGAACTGCAATAGATCACAAAATTGTCAACAAAAAGGGAGCTGGAGGTGCCCAGCAGGAGACAGGCCACAATAGGGTTAATGGCGACAGCAAAGAGGGTGACACTCAGGATGGAGCTGTGAGGTGCCCCATTTTCCTGGATGGAAGTATCTGACAATGCAGACCCCACATTTATCTTGAAAACTCAATCTTTTAAAAATTCCTGAAGGAAACGGCAGGCAGCCTCGGAAACCCCAAGTGTAGAAAGTACGGAGGATACCAATTCCCAGCAAGTGTCATAGCCTTCCCCCAAATCAAAAGACGCACCTACAGCCTGGTATTTCTGCAGAAAATCGTTCATGACAAGGGTTGACAAAGTGATGATATGATCAACTGAGGAATGGCATGTTCGAAATCCGTGTTGTACTGTGGTTAATAAATTGCGAGATTCAAGCCACAACATCAGCTGAATCATGCATTCTCTCACCTTGCAAACACTGCTGGTGACAGAAATGTGGCAGTAGCCAGAAAGAAGGTGTTTATCCTTAGCAGGCTTAGGTACGGGTATGACAGTTGCTTCATGCTAGCATCTGGGAAATGTGCCCTCTGCCCAGATGCAATTGTACATATGAAGGAGAAAGTGCTTGGCCACAAGAGAAAGGTGCTGCAACATCTGAATGTGAACATCGTCCAGCCATGGGGTGGAAGATTGGGCTGATGTGAGAGCATTATCTAGCTCCTGTTTAGTAAAGGCAGTATTATGATTCCGAGAGGAGAAGGATATCACCCGAACCACCTCCATTCATTTCCAATGGAGGAAGGCAGGGTGTTAGTGGGTGGAGCTCGAAAGGTCCACAAAATAGCAACTGAAGATTTTGGAGACAGAAAGGTCAGGTAATGACATCATCTGCTATGGTCAGACTGGAAATTAGGGAATGGACCTTGGTCCCAGAGAGCCATCAGAGATTGGCTCACACAATGGAAAAGAGAGTGGATCTGTTAAAAGAACTGGTAAATGAAATTGAGCTAGATTTTTGCTATCCCGAAGAATGCAATCACACTGTGCATGCATCTGTTTATAATGAATTCAGTTCACCATCATATGATGACAATTAAAAATGTGAAGAGCATGTCTCCATGCACAAATTGCATCGTGGCTTGCTTCAGTCCACTGGGACACAGTGCAGTAAAGGTGAAGTGTGAGGAATGGTTTTGTGGTGGTAAGGATAATGTTTGTGTGGTATTCTACCTGGTCATCACAATTGGGGAAGTGGTGTTCATTGAAGGTTGCCAGCCTCCAGTCAGCCTTAGAAATTTGCTTACCGACTTTACACATAGGTGGGGTAGGAGTCAGCAAACGGATAGGACAAGGGAAATGGTCACTTGTGTATGTGTCAGACAGACTGGACCACTTGAGATGATGAGCAAGTTGGGCAGTGCAAAATGAGAGTACAAAATGGGAATAGGTGTGCATGGAGTTTGAAAGGAATGTGGATGTTCCAGTGTTAAGACAAATGAAGTTGAGTTGACTGAAAAGATCAGCAAAGAGGGCACATCTCAGTCAGGTTCTGGAAGCACCTCAAAGGGGATGGTGTGCATTAAAGTCACAAAGCAGCAAAAAAGGGTGAGGTAGCTGCCCAACAAACTGGAGGAAATCTGCACTAGTGACTCTGAATGACAAAGGTGCGATGAGTAAAGAAAATGTGAACTGCAACAACTTGGAGCTAGGTAGTCATGGAAATGGGTTGACTGTGAATGTCATCCCATATGAGTAGCATGACTCCCCCATGAGATGGAATGTTGTCCTTGGGGGAATGTTGAATTGGACAGGAAAGAAATGTGTGAGATCCAAGCAGTCATGAGGATACAGTTTTGTTTCCTGGAGGCAGAACACAAGTGGATGCTGCAATTCCAAGAGCAGCCACAATTTCTTCTTGTTGGATCTAATGTTGAAAACATTCCACTGGAGGAGAGTCATGATGGGAGAAGGGGATGACGGAAAAAATTAAGGGTTGTCACCTCAGAAGTTGTCGAGTACCAGCCTTTGAAGATTCACTGCTACAGGGCACAGAGTCTAGAAGATCCTTCTCCATGAGGTCTACAGAGGCATTCGCTTTCTCACTGGATCAGCCTGCGGATTCCAGGTTAAAAAAAAGATTGGCAGTGTACACCAGTGAAACGGAGGTCCGTCGGGTGAAGATATCACGTGGTGACACCATTGAAGAGGAACTCTTGTGTTGGTGAAGGAGCAGACCATTAGCTTCTGATTTAATTCTAGGAGCCTTTGCAGGGTTGTCAGATGAAGATGTTTGTTGGCTGCAGGGATATTAAAAGTCTTCACAGGAGTATTTCTTCTATCCTTTCTGGCCTGCCAGTTGTGTAGAGGTGAAAATTTGGGGGATTATTACACAATTGGAGGAGAAGGAGACAGGGATGGTATCATGACACTAAATGATTTTACAACTGTGGTGCTGAATCTAGGGTTGCAAGTCTGCATGGCCATGTCCTTTGTGGGGCAGGGTGCAGCAAGAACAGTACAGTAAGTGACAGACTGTAAAATGCAGGGCTCTTGACTAGCTAACAATTTGCAAGTGACAGGGTAAGCCACTTTTTCCTTCACCCAGGTCTCCTGGATGGCTTGCTCATCGAGGTACATGGGACATTGTCAGGATGAGGCTGCATAGTCGCCACTGTAATTGATACATAAGGGAGCAGGAGGTCAGCAATCACCCCTACCACAAGTTTCGCTGGGTTTTTACAGGTCATTCAGGTGTGGTTGTAATGTTGACACTGGAATGCACGGTCGGACTGTGATGACCTCATAGCCTGCTTTGATCTTAGATGGAAGCACTACTCTTTCAAATGTTAGAAAGAAACAGAGTGTGTGTAGGCACTAATGATATAATGTGTGATAAGTGTTGATGTTGCCTTAGGATAGAGGAAGTGGAATGTGTAGACAAAACATTAGGTACCGTGCTACATGTTACTCTGTCTGCCATGGTACCTATTATTTTTATAGACAATGTTTCGTATAAAATTGGGCGTCTTTTGAAAAATCAGGGATTTAAGACAGTTTTTTCCACTAATAATAGTCTTATGAAGAATCTGATTCATAGTTTAAAAAAGCCTAAAGATAAACTGTCATTATCCGGAGTATACAAGATCAAGTGTGGCAACTGTCCTAAGCATATTCCGACTAAAACTGGAGACTGCACATTATTTGACATTTGCTGAACATTTAGTGCAATTGTCTCATGCAGCCAAGCTCCTGCCCCCGCCCCCCCCCCCCCCCCCCTCTCCCACAATACTCAGCTCTTGCATTGTGAAGTAAAAGGTCAAGGTTAGACATTTTAGAGGAAATGTAAATGTTTAAACATTTGCTACATGACAAAAACAACCTTCTTAGTGACCAACTGCAGCTGTGAAATTGAAGCTTCTTTGGAGGTTTACAACCATTATTATATCCACTGTAATGTTAATGCGGGGTATGCTTTACCCTTGCCATCATACGTCTGTTCTCCTGTAGGTTGAATAGCTAGGAATATTAGTTTGACACCATAAAAAAGTTTTGGACCCATCTACGAAGGTGTCTATTAGTTATATAGGAATATTCAGTTACCTAAATAATATTTCATTATTATATAGGCATACTGAACACGTTGAACATGCACACAGATGGTCAACAGATATTCGGTATGCACGTTCTATAGTTAAGAATGGTTTCAACACTTGATTTAATTTATGGATAATAACTTTGTCAGTCAATAGCATGTACATGTAGCAACCAGAATGACAATCACCAAGTCACTACCCCATTACAGAACATATATGCTACCACATAATCCTTCAATACGATGGATTGTGGTCAATATTATGTGTATATGATAGCAGTGATGCCATCACCTAGTCATACACAACTTTTTATTTACATAATTAATGGCAGTCATATACATATAAGTATCATGGGAAGGTAATGTTACCTTGCCACAATCTACTGGATACAAAGTTTTGGTTCAGGCTAGGAGGATCAGTTTGAATTGATCTTACTCAATGACGTTTAAAGGTGTCCTTTGGAGCATTGTTCACCAAGCCACATCATAATTTAACCACTTTCCCGTCACTCTTCCATAGTTTAGACTAGTTCTTTACGTACATATTGACTTTTGTTGGTCAATTATTTTAAGTGTGTTGACCGGAGCGATGTTCGACAATAACACTTTAGCTTTGAGCATAAGTGACCTCTTTCGGTCATTAGTTTTAAGTCAAACTTTAGCTTTAAATATTATTCTGCTGTCATTCCCCAAGATCAATGGCAGTAGTCACCAGGCCTGAATTATGATGGCAGTGTTCCACACACAGTTATTACACTATGTGTTTGGATCACCTCCATGAAGACAAATTGAGTACCCCATTACTGCCACATTATCCCCTACTTTAGTGTTTTCTGTAACTCGTAACCATAACTTCATCATGAAGTTCAATCAGGCATGTGCATTAGTTTATTTTGACTTGATTCTAGACCATTTCAGGTCAAATATACTAATAAGGAATAATGACCATCTGTTTTATATGGTCCATATTGCCAGATGTTACAGATTAGATGTAGACTTGTTCATAAGGTCATTCATGACCCTTTGTGTGCTAAGTCAATAGGATGTTCATGTGTTGTAACCATAGCAAAGCAAATGCTTAACATTTATGTCTCAAAAATAATTTTTAGACCTAGTCATAATAATGACGATGTTGACTTTATATTATCCTTCCCACTCCTGAGTGCTTTTTAGGTGATTAAACTTTGTGCTTAAGCACAAAATTTTCCTAGACAGGCCATACGTTGCAAGTACATGATGTTTTCCTCATATCATGACCAACAAATACTTCATAAATTTTAAAACAGTTGATCTAAATATGTTCTGCACAGGATAACATATACACCCTTTTCCTCAGCTGTACTGTTCCTTTATTTCACTTTACTAGTAAATTCGAGGTCAGGAGTTAGGCTCGCATCTTGTCCCAACAAGTATCCATCACACAGTTTATGTGCAGGCGCAAGGTAGTGTGTCTGCTTAGGCGGGCCTCATGACGCTACGGCAGTTCCAGTACAGTACTTGTGGCTGCCGCATTGCAGTCGTGAAGTGGGTCTGAGACAGTTTCAGATAAGCTTTTACAGTCTGAGGATAATTTATGGATTTGTAGTTTTAGCTTGACGATGTCCACTATGGACAAATGGTAGTTACTTTTATTCTGAAGAAGGTTGGGTTAACCAGACTGAAACCTAGGTAAATCTATGTAAACTTCGCAACTGGGGCTGTTGGTTTTTAAAATTAAAAAAAGTGAAATCTCATATGAGTGCAGTGCCTGTTGCTACAATTGGGAGATAGGGATATACTGGACATGACCTACACCTGAATGGGTTCCCCCATAAGGCTCACCATGGGGCCCCAGCCTTTGCAGCACCTTTTCCCTTCTGTGATGCATGTCTGTCCTCATGCTGTTCTTTTTCACCTTCTTTGGGGAACATGTCTGGGATATTTTTGGCAATGAGTTCTGAATTTGCAGTAGCCTGCCATCAGAATAGCACCACCACTGTTTTTTCTTTCTTTCTCCATCTCCTGTCCTTCCTCTACTTTGCTGTTTGAGGTTGCTCTTTGTTTCTTCTTCCTCCCTGTGTGCTCCTGAAGGTCAGCCCATGCATCTGCTGTGTAACAGGTGACTGGGTAACATTTAATTCCCAGCCCAGGGTTGACAGGTAGGGTTCGCACATACCCCATGGTACAGGCCAGGCCCAGGGAAGGTTGATGGCCAATTGGTCCATCTGTCAATTTGGGAGATGTGACCTGAGGTGTGAACAGTCACCCAAGGCAGGTGAGCCCTCCCTCTGAGGGGGGCCACCAGTTGGAAGGACTGCACCATCAGAGATGCTGGATTGGCAGTCATCTGGGATTTTCTTGCAATGAGCCAATCACCATCCCACTCTAAGTCTACTAAATATAAACAGAATGAGGTTAAAGATTCCAGACTTCTCACAGCTGCACCTCAGTTCCTCATTTTATTACATACTGAAGAAGGTCAGTCCATTGCTATGGTTAATCCATTTAATATTCAGAAAGGTGTTGATGCAATTGCCGTCCCTATGAAATTCTGCTCTTCTTTATGGAATGATATATTGGTTTTGGAGATTAATTGTGATTCTCAAGCACAGAAACTGCTTGAAGCTTCACTTCTCCTTGGCTATCCTGTTTATGTCAAGAATGCTAAATTCTTTGCATGGTGTTATTTACACTAGGCTGCTCGATGGTCTGTCTGACGGAGAAATCCGAACTTACTTCTCTGATCAGGGTGTCACTGCACCTCTATCCTATGGCAACATGCACACTTATCACACATTGCAACACAGATTATATGCTTAGTAATATAAGTAAATTACTTAACACACTTTACACTACCTGAATTTTTATTGCTTATGAGTAGCAAAAATTAGGCCTACAGGTTAGCACTTCAAGTGTTCGATAAATCGTAAAAAGTTATTTACTACCACTTACAACAAAATCTTAGCACTCACTGAGCTGCAGTATCCATTGAATTATGTGAATCACAATAGAAAGTAAATTTATTGTAAGTAAACAGAACATAAACAACCAACAAGTGTGAAAGATTCTAAATCAAACAAATTAAGTTTTACACTAATTTCTGGAAATACAAACTTAATAGTGAATGGACACGCTCAAATTGTATTGCTTACAATGATGGAAAAGGCAGTGGGCATCAGAATATGTAAACAAAAGGCAAAAGTAACATATGTAATTGTATTCCAATGTTATAAGGAAATACTGTTTTAACCTATAAATACCAAGATGTTGAAATATATTACATATATCATATTTTCAGAATGATCACAGGAGATGCTTTATAAATAAAAGTGAAATATATCTGCTTATATATGCTCTTTACATTAGGTTACCTTAAGATGGAAAGACAAATAATAAATGATAGTATACAAGGCCCCTGCTGATGGTTTTGGATCATTTCTGGAAGAACTTGATGCTTTATTAAGCTTTTTAACTTCTAAACAGAACAAAAAGATACTATGTAGAAATTAAATTCGAATTTTCTGGGGCATACATATTCTGGAGCCAGATTCTCCTTCCCATTTCATATAATCTAATTCCCACTATATACTTTGCAGCCAAGGCTTAGCAACCAGCAACACTGCTACTGATTATATTTTTAGTGATATGTTGGCAATGAAGTAGTACTCTAAACACTATAGTTAATTGTTTTCTCAGATGTTGATGCTAACCTGATGATTTTCAGTTTCATGCTGCTAGACATAAACAATAAAAATTAGAAAACTGTAAGCATTATGAATGAAAAAAACTAATGGACTGGTTGATTGCTTATTAATCCATGAAACGATTCACACTGTATGGATTTTGTCATTCAAAACATTTTAAAATTGACTTGTGAAGTGTTTGCAAAATATAGTGTCATGGAGTTTCAGAGCAAATTAAGGAATTTCATGTTTGCCCATTTCTTCTACTATACTGAAGAGTATCTCCATTGGAAATCCTAAGAGAAATGTGTTAAGTTGTAATAGATTCGTATTAGTACTACAGTATGTGAGTGTTGGCTTTAGTGCCCCATGCTGCTGATGAAATCTTCTTAGGATTTTATCAGGTGGCCACATTGAATTTTGGTTTGCATACAGGAGACATGTCAAAAATTTTAATACAGTACAGTTACAATGATTTTTACATTGATAAATAATAGCACTACAACAAATAATAACACTATAACGATGTATCTTGGAATGTGTAACACATTGTATCCAGCTCAAATTTCCAGTTTCTCCTGCCTGAATTCATCCACTGAGTAATAACACTTCAGTGTCAGTACCTCATATAGCTTTCTTTTAAGTAAACCTAAATTCATCTGCATCAATTTGTTCCTTTTTAATTTATTAAATTTTCATTCCCATGTATCAAGGTCCATGGGCATACAGTCCGAGGTGGTGGGTGGGGAGCATAAAATTTTCTTTGCTTCTAGTATCATGTGAATGGACAAAATGGTTTCCCTCAAATAATTCATGTCTGGTGTACAAAAATATAATAATCTCATATATGCATAAGGATGGCAGAGTTGATATTTTAAGTTTTCTAAATAATGGTTGACATTGTTCTTTGTGATTTGCAGTGCACATACTTCGAATGATTTTTTTTCTGTATTTTTAGTATCCGCAATATGTTTGTCAAGTTATCCCAAAAAACAATACCATACCTAATAACAGATTCGAAGTAGCTTGTATAAGCTAGGTACTTTTCATGTGTGCATCTCAGTTGCAGTTGATAATATTTGCATTGCAAATGCAAAGCTGCTCAGTTTGTTTGCCAGATATTCAATTTGTGTCTGCCAGCTCAAATTTTTATCTACATTTAAACCTAAGAATTTGACTGAGTCAACTTCCTCTATATCTTGGTTGTTGTGTACAATCTTAATTTGATCACATTTTCACTGTTTGGTTTTGAATGTGAGTCATAGATATATTTAGATTCAACCCATTTAGCTGAAACCAAGTTTCTAAGGTACTGAGGGTTCTGATCACAGATTTGGGAATTTTTTCTGAATCCTGATCTTCAACTAAGACAGAAGTATCATCTGCAAGGAGAACTGTTAGGGAGCTGATATTTAATGGTAAGTCATTAACATAGATGAGAAATAGGACTGGACCTAATATGGAGCCTTGTGGAACATCCGGAGATATTTTTTTCAGTCAGAAAAATAATATGCGCCATTTGAAGAGATGCTAATCCTTTGCTTTCTGTTTGAGACTGAGGTAGACTGTCATTCAACTTTCCCAGATTCTCAAAGCATCAAGTGTTGGCTGCGGTCTGGGCGTACAACTGCTAGGGCAGGTTTCCATGCTGAACTTAGCTGGCAGTCCTAATCCCTGTTGAAATTTTGTCATAGAGCCTTATCTGAGTTGATTCTTTAATATCACTCTCCACAAGCCACTTTCTCAGTATAACATTTTTGTTTTCTTGGCTACAAATGCGTGTCCTTCACTGAGGCTGAGTTCTCACACTGCCAACTTATCTTTATGTTACAGATTTAGGCATCTAATGTGCTCAATGCAGAGTTGTGAGATACAGCTCTGTGTTTGCCTGGCTTACTTGAGGCCACACTCAAGAAGGAAACTTCCACATGTGTGCGAGTGTGCGCCTGTCCTTTTTTCCCCCGGGGGGGGGGTCTTTCCACTCCTGGGATTGGAGTGACTCCTTGCCCTCTCCCTTGGGACCCGCATCCTTTCGTCTTTCCCTCTTCTTCCCTCTTTCCTGGGGAGGCGGCCGTCGGTTGCGAGGGCTGGGGATTCTGTGTGTGTGTTTTATTTATTGTGCCTGTCTGCCGGCGCTTTCCCGCTTGGTGGGTCTTGGAATCTTTGTTTTTAATATATAACAAGGATCCCGGGACTTGCCAGGCGGTGGACAGGCGCAATAAAAATAAAAAAAAAGGACACACACTAAATTTCGGCCTTTCGCGGCCGGTGGTTGCTTCGTCGGGGGAGGGGGGGGAGGGATGGGGGGATGTGGGTTTTGGGGGAGGGGGTGGGGGGTCGTTCCAGTCCCGGGAGCGGGGGGACTTGCCTTGGGGGGGAAGGAAGGATAGGTGTGTCCTCACGCACACACACGTGTCCATCCGTACGTGTACAGGCGCTATATATATATATAGTGTCTGTGCGGATGGATGTGTGTGTGTGTGTGTGTGTGTGTGTGTGTGTGTGTGTGTGTGTGTGTGTGTGTGCGCGAGTGTCTATGTGTACCTGTCCTTTATTCCCCTTAACGTAAGTCTTTCCGCTCCCGGGATTGGAATGACTCCTTACCCTCTCCCTTAAAACCCACATCTTTTTGTCTTTCCCTCTCCTTCCCTCTTTCCTGAAGAAGCAACTGTTGGTTGCGAAAGCTTGAAATTCTGTGTGTGTGTTTGTGTGTTTTATTTATTGTGCCTATCTACCGGCACTTTCCCACTTGGTAAGTCTTGGAATCTTTGTATATATTAGAAAGAAACTTCCACATGGGAAAAATATATTAAAAACAAAGATTCCAAGACTTACCAAGTGGGAAAGCGCCGATAGACAGGCACAATAAAATAACACACAAACACATACAAAAAATTTCGAGCTTCTGCAACCGGCGGTTGCTTCGTCAGGAAAGAGCGAAGGAAAAGGAAAGATGAAAGGATGTGGGTTTTAAGGGAGAGGGTAAGGAGTCATTCCAATCCCGGGAGCGGAAAGCCTTATCTTAGGGGGAAAAAAGGATAGGTATATACTCGCACACACACACACACACACACACACACACACACACACATATCCATCCATACATATACAGACACAAGCAGACATATTTGGATGATGTTGAATGACAGAGGCAAAGATGATGTTGAATGACAGGTGAGGTATGAGTGGCGGCAACATGAAATTAGCGGAGATTGAGACCTGGTGGGTAACGAGAAGAGAGGATATATTGAAGGGCAAGTTCCCATCTCCGGAGTTCAGATAGGTTGGTGTTAGTGGGAAGTATCCAGATAACCCGGACGGTGTAACACTGTGCCAAGATGTGCTGGCCGTGCACCAAGGCATGTTTAGTCACAGGGTGATCCTCATTACCAACAAACACTGTCTGCCTGTGTCCATTCATGCGAATGGACAGTTTGTTGCTGGTCATTCCCACATAGAAAGCTTCACAGTGTAGGCAGGTCAGTTGGTAAATCACGTGGCTCTGCCTTTGATCATGTACACCTTCCGGGTTACAGGACTGGAGTAGGTGGTGGTGGGAGGGTGCATAGGACAGGTTTTACACCGGGGGCGGTTACAAGGGTAGGAGCCAGAGGGTAGTGAAAGTGGTTTGGCGATTTCATAGGGATGAACCAAGAGGTTACGAAGGTTAGGTGGACGACGGAAAGACACTCTTGGTGGAGTGAGGAGGATTTCATGAAGGATGGATCTCATTTCGGGGCAGGATTTTAGGAAGTCGTATCCCTGCTGGAGAGCCACATTCAGAGTCTGATCCAGTCCTGGGAAGTACCCTGTCACAAGTGGGGCACTTTTGAGGTTCTTCTGTGAGAGGTTCTGGGTTTGAGGGGATGAGGAAGTGGCTCTGGTTATTTGCTTCTGTACCAGGTCGGGAGGGTAGTTGCGGGATGCGAAAGCTGTTTTCAGGTTGTTGGTGTAATGGTTCAGGGATTCAGGACTGGAGCAGATTCGTTTGCCACGAAGGCCTAGGCTGCAGGGAAGGGACCGTTTGATATGGAATGGGTGGCAGCTGCCATAATGGAGGTACTGTTGCTTGTTGGTGGGTTTGATGTGGACGGATGTGTGAAGCTGGCCATTGGACAAGTGGAGGTCAACGTCTAGGAAAGTGGCATGGGATTTGGAGTAGGACTAGGTGAATCTGATGGAACCAAAGGAGTTGAGGTTGGAGAGGAAATTCTGGAGTTGTTCTTCACTGTGAGTCCGCAACATGAAGATGTCATCAATAAATCTGTACCAAACTTTGGGTTGGCAGGCTTGGGTAACCAAGAAGGCTTCCTCTAAGCGACCCATAAATAGGTTGACATACGAGGGAGCCATCCTGGTACCCATGGCTGTTCCCTTTAATTGTTGGTATGTCTGGCCTTCAAAAGTGAAGAAGTTGTGGTTCAGGATGAAGCTGGCTAAGGTGATGAGGAAAGAGGTTTTAGGTAGGGTGGCAGGTGATCAGCGTGAAAGGAAGTGCTCCATTGCAGCGAGGCCCTGGACGTGCGGGATACTTGTGTATAGGGAAGTGGCATCAATGGTTACAAGGATGGTTTCCGAGGGTAACAGAATGGGTAAGGATTCCAGGCGTTCAAGAAAGTGGTTGGTGTCTTTGATGAAGGATGGGAGGCTGCATGTAATGGGTTGAAGGTGTTGATCTACGTAGGTAGAGATACGTTCTGTGGAGGCTTGGTAACCAGCTACAATGAGGCGGCCAGGATGCTTGGGTTTGTGAATTTTAGGAAGTAGGTAGAAGGTAGGAGTGCAAGGTGTCGGTGGGGTCAGGAGTTTGATGGAGTCAGGTGAAAGGTTTTGTAGGGGGCCTAAGGTTCTGAAGATTCCTTGAAGCTCTGCCTGGACATCAGGAATGGGATTACCTTGGCAAACTTTGTATGTAGAGTTGTCTGAAAGCTGACGCAGTCCCTCAGCCACATACTCCCGACGATCAAGTACCACGGTCATGGAACCCTTGTCAGCCGGAACAATGATGATGGATTGGTCAGCTTACAGATCACGGATAGCCTGGTCTTTGGCTGTGGTGATGTTGGGAGTAGGATTAAGGTTTTTCAAGAAAGATTGAGAGGCAAGGCTGGAAGTGAGAAATTCCTGGAAGGTTTGGAGAGGGTGATTTTGAGGAAGAGGAGGTGGGTCCCGCTGTGATTGAAGACGGAACTGTTCCAGGCAGGCTTCAATTTGGATAGTGTCTTGGGGAGTTGGATCATTAGAAGTGGGATCAGGATTATTTTTCTTCGTGGCAAAGTGATATTTCCAGCAGAGACTACGAATGTAGGACAGTAAATCTTTGACAAGGGCAGTTTGGTTGAATCTGGGAGTGGGGCTGAAGGTGAGGCCTTTGGATACGACAGAGGTTTCGGATTGGGAAGAGGTTTGGAGGAAAGGTTAACTACTGAATTGGGGTGTTGTGGTTCCAGGTTGTGGAGGGTTAGTGAGTTGCCTTTCCGGAGGTGGGAAAACAGGAGATTGGATAGTTTTTTGAGGTGGAGGGTGGCATGCTGTCTAATTTGCGGTTGGCCTGTAGGAGGATGCTTGAACAGCTGGTGTGGATGTGGGAGAGGAAAGATTGAGGACTTTGATTTGGGATAGGAGTTGACGGGTGTGTTCATTGTCCGAGTCGATGTATAGGTGAAGGATTAGGCGGGTGAGGGCTATGGATTGTGCAGTTTGGAGCTGATATAAGGACTGATGGAAAGAAGGATTGCAGCCAGAGATGGGAACTTTAAGTGTGAGGCCTTTGGGGGTAATGCCAAATGTCAGAGAAGCCTGAGTAAATAAAATATGGGAGTGTAATCTGGCTAGGGTGAAGGCATGTTTGCGGAGGGAATGTAAATAAAATTTAATGGGGTTGTTGTAGGGATGTTGTGAAGTTGACATGGTATTAGAAGATGGAAAGGGTAACATGAGGTTAAAGTGAATATATATATATATATATATATATATATATATATATATATATATATATATATATATATATATATATATATATATATATTCACTTTAACCCCCTATATATATAGGGAGAGATAAAGGTGTGAAAAAAGTCGGAAAAGTGTTGGTTTGAGATGAGCTATGTTGATCCTGTGCTGAACTTAGGTTGGTGAACAACAATGGGTGCGAGGTTAGGTAGTTGTGTTGTCTCCAAAACACGTTAAAGGGTGGGGAAATTCAGGAAAAATTTCGAAAAACTGCGTGTAAATGTATTCAAAGGACTGGTTATGTACTGGCAGATTATGAAAATGAGGCTAACAATTGTTTGACGAAGAAATAATAACGTTTAAACCTGTGGGAAGCTGCTAAAAAATGATCGGTTATGTGGGAAAAATGGGAATGGAAATAAAACGAAAGTTGTTGGAAATAGCTGAGATGCTTGTTTAATGGGTGAAAGGAACTGAAGCTGTGAAATAGTATTCACGAGTTTACATGAAATGTTTGTAAACTTGTAAAAGTGGATTTTATAGCAGCGGTAATGTTGAAAGCGTTAAAAGTTTTTAGGTTATGGTTTGGAAGTAAATTACGTATTATTGAGTATAATTAGGCAGGATAAAATGTATGGTAGATTACGGAAAAAGCGAAGATGAATACAAAGTGAAACTACTTGTACAAACAAAAATAGAAAGTAAGATGATAGAAAAGATTTCGAAATGCAACAGAGACAATAACAAACGTAATTGTTGGGTTCAAATTAATGATGTAAATAAAACAGAAAGAAACTTCCACATGGGAAAAATATATTAAAAACAAAGATTCCAAGGCTTACCAAGTGGGAAAGTGCCGGTAGACAGGCGCAATAAAATAACACACAAACACACACACAAAATTTCGAGCTTTCGCAACCGGCGGTTGCTTCGTCAGGAAAGAGGGAAGGAAAAGGAAAGATGAAAGGATGTGGGTTTTAAGGGAGAGGGTATGGAGTCATTCCAGTCCCAGGAGCAGAAAGACTTACCTTAGGGGGAAAAAAGGATAGGTATATACTCGCGCGCACACACACACACACACACACACACACACACACACACACACACACACACACATACATCCATCCATACATATACAGACACAAGCAGACATATTTCATGCCATGTGAATTATAGTTGTTAGAACCGTGTACCATTGCATTGGATGGTGATAACTCTTTGCATGAAGGTAGAGATCTGTAGATTGTATGTACTAGGGTACCATCTGCTTTTCTTTTTTTAGAATGTCTAAAAATGGAGAATCCATTCTGTGCTAGCTCCATCGTGGAGGGCATGTTTTGGTAGATGTTGTTGAAGTGGTCCAGGAACTCATTCATGGCTCCTCTGACATGTTCCCACACAACAAAGGCACTGTTTGTGTAACACAAGAAGTGTTTTGTTTTGAAGTGTGCGGTTTGACTACCGTCAGAAAATAAGCATGCTGCTGCAAGATTAAATCTACAGAAAGCTAAATAAATCCCCAACACCAATGATGACAAGAAAAACAACAGGTTTGCTTCAGGAGTTAGCTCTAATGGAAGAAGATATGAGTGCTCGTATGGACTGCTTAAAATTCACAAAGAAAGTGCGAACACCATCAATGCACACATGTATGGAGTGGCCCAGCATCCAGCCTGACTTCTGAAATCCATAGCTGGACACTGCAGTCACCACATTCATGACATGCTGGAAGGGATATATCTGCAGAAGGATGACCGGTTTGTGAGTTTTGATTTAATATCTTTCTTTATACAAGTAGTGCTTCAAGATGCCTTAATAAACCTAGCAGGTTTTTGAGCACATTTGGACATGTAATGAGCACAACCTTCTTCAAATATGGTGCAGAGTCCCATGAACAAGTCGATGGAGTAGCCATGTGCTTGCCATTTGCTTCAGGGTCTGCCACACTCTATATGGAGCACTTTGAGGAGATGGCAGAAAAAGTTGCATGGCTGAAGCCTAAAACCTCCTTAAATTAACTGAATGACACCTTAGTTGTGTGGGAATATGACAGTAAATAAATAGTTCACTAGGAAGTTAGAACAGAGTGGATGTCTCCAGTTTAAGACATTCCAATAAAAAGAAAAGCAGATGCTGTCTTAGGACATGCATTCTACAGAAAGAAGGACACATAGGTCAGCATGTTCATGCAATGAGCTATCATAATCTGGCACACTGATACACTGTTCTACCAACTCTACTGCACAAGGCAAATGCCACTTGTGACAAAGAAAGACTCCCAGCTGAGTTCCAAGACCATAAAGATGTTTTACCAAAATACATCAATACCCAAAGTATAGATTAGACTTGCATTGTAGTAAACAATGATATAGCCATCTGTAAGGAAGAGGTATATTGGGGCTCATAAAGCCAAAATTGCAAAAACCTTGAAAAAAAATCAGAACAATATATTGACCACCACAAAAAATTAAAGTCCTGATTAGCTCCGTAAAGGAAAACTTAGAACTTACTTTCTGCTAACACTTGCATGTTGTCATTTTGCGTTCTCCTTTGAACCAAAAATGCAACAGCATTTCACGAATTTCATTATTGAACCATGGTGTTTCTTTACCATTTTTTATCCACTTACTATGATCTAACTCTCCAGACCACGATTCACAATCTGCTTAAATTTTGCCCGTAATTCCTCTATGTCCATCTTACTGGTACTAAGTGATGCCAATTCACTGTCTAAGTGAGGTGCTAACAACTGCTTATCAGATATATCTAGCAGAAACACTCTGCTACCCTTCTTGACTGATTTATTAACTTTTGCTACCATTGTTGTTTTTGTACTGACGTTGTCAGTGAGGTCCGATCCAGTTGTAGGTACAAGATATAAGACATTTCCATTGCGTGTGGAGTGCCATGCTAGTTGCTCAAGAGAGTTTTGAGAAAATGTGTTCTAAAATATTTTACATGACTATCTGTCTGTACCGCCCGCAATGAATCGATAGACATCCCACTCCATATTCGGTAAGTTAAAGTCGCCTCCAACTTCTGGGTATTTCCACACTATTGACCATAGACTTACTTTGAATTACTCTAGAATTGCCACAGCGGAGTCGGGTGGCCGGTAAAAACATCCAACAATTAACTTGGTTTCACCTACAACTTTTATACGCCACAAAATATCTTCACTGTCATACTCAACTTCGACCTCAATAGAGACGATATTTTTGTCGACTATGACCTCCTATGGCCTCCGATCTGTCTTTCCTATATACGTTTCACGACTCGCTAAATACCTCGGGCCAACTTTTTCAACACCGTCACAACGTGGGTTCAATGCACAATATCTAAAGAAAATATAGTGCATTCAAGATTAAACATGAAATAAAACTGTACGCATGAGGGCTATATGACTCAAAACTCAAGAACTAAAGTGGAAAGGAAGACTGGTTGTGCTAGCGCTACGGTAATGTTCTTTTCTTTATTGCTATTATTCTTGGTGTTTTGCCCTTAAAGAGCGCAGTTGGGCTAAACTACATGGCCAGTTCCTTTTGCAGCCTTCTTTGCTGCCCAAACTTTCCTCATTCGCTCACTGTGTTTCTGATTCCGGTCCTCCGTCCATGCTTCTTGTCGGCTTCGTGTCTTCGACTTCTTCTGGATTGCCTTTTTGTTTGCCCATATTTCTTTCATCTTCCGGCTGTGATCTTGCTTGCGTTCTTCGGTCCATTTTACGCCTGTTCGTTTGTCGCAGTGTATCTCATGTAGTTTACTTTTCTTAACGATGTTTCTAAATTTTATTCTGTCGTTTATTGTGTCTGCTGTTGTGTTGAGTTGGTTCAGGTCAGTTTTTACCTTTGCCACCCATTTGTTGTTTCTAGTGGTTACCCAGTCAAACATCTGTTTGGTTAGTCTATGTGATAGCATTCTGTATATGTGTCCATAGAATTGTAGTCTGCGTTTTCTAATCTTTTCTGTGACTGTCTCCATATGTTTGTATAGTTCCTCTGTAGGTTTCTTGATCCATATTCCATTGTTGTTAGTTGCGCCACATATTCTATTAAGTATTTTCCGTTCTACTTTTTCTAGTTGTCTGATACGTGTATGCCCTAGGATTTGTGTGGTCTCTGCTGCATATAGTGCCTCGGTGAGCACCACCGTGTCGTAGTGGTGTAATTTGGATTTTTGTGAGCTAAGACTTCTTGTTGTAATGATTCCACACTAATTTGTATGCCTTGTCCGGTTTAGTTTTTCTTTCTTCGTTTGAGTCTCTGTTATGTCCGCTCATCTGTAGTGTTTCAGTGAGGTATTTGAAGTTTGCTGTTTTGTAAATCGTGCCGTACTTTGTGTTCAGAGATGAGAGTTTCTCTGTGCTCATAAACTGTGTCTTTTCGCAAGAGATCTGTAGTCCAATTTTGGAAGCGATTTCGTGTAGTTTTTCAATAGCGTCTTTTGTTTCATTTATACCTTTCGCGACAATCGCCAAATCGTCTGCAAAAGCCAGGCATTTAATCTGTAGGTTATTCTCTGTTGCGATGTTTCCCATTCTTTTATTACCTTATTTAACACTAGACTGAAAAGAGAGGTGAGACGCCATCCCCTTGTCGGACACCTTGCGATTTTCAAAGGGCTCTGATAGTTCCTCACAGAACTTTATTTTAGAAGTCGTGTTGGCGAAAGTTTGCTCTATGACGGCCAGAGTTTAGTTGTTTACTTTGTATTTAGCTAGAATTTTGAAGAGAGTTTTCCGGTCAATAGAGTCGTACGCCTTTTTTAAGTCGACAAAGGTAATGATCGGTTCTGTTTGTGTTGTAAAATCGTTTTCAGGTATCCAAATTTGTTCCGTAAAAGACCGCCCTTTACGGAAACCTGCTTTGTATTCCTCAATCAAGTGGTCGGTCTTTTATTTATTATATGATACAAAATTTATTTTACAATAGCAGCTTGATTTTGCTAACTTAGGTCCGCGCAGGAGCCGAACCCTTCAGACTTGGGCCCTCCATAAGGCGCTTAGGGCCCGGGAAACACCCCCCCCCCCCCAACCCCCTCTTGTCCGGCCTGATAAAAAGGTGTAGATTGGATATTCTAATAGCATGTAATTACTACTCAGGCATCAGAGTAGCTACCCTATCGTGAGTGGTTACCGATCGATCGTTTGAGCTACAATCAGTTTTGTGTACTTACTGCCAGATTTAATTACGGCGGCATGCAACATCCTCCATCTCACCAAACTAGTTGTATAAAGTATACACTACTGGCCATTAAAACTGCTACACCAAGAAGAAGTGCAGATGATAAACGGGTATTCATTGGTCAAATATATTATACTAGAAATGTCATGTGATTACATATTCACGCAATTTGGGTGCATAGATTCTGAGAAATCAGTACCGAGAACAACCACCTCTGGCCGTAATAACGGCCTTGATACGCCTGGGCATTCAGTCAAACAGAGCTTGGATGGCGTGTACATGTACAGCTGCCCATGTGCTGGCCAGGGCAGCAGTCGAACATTTTCTGTATCCAGAAAGGCCCGTACAGGACCAGCAACATGCGGTCGTGCGTTATCCTGCTCAAATGTAGGGTTTCGCAGGGATCAAATGAAGGGTCGTAACACATCTGAAATGTAACGTCCACTGTTCAAAGTGCCGTCAATGCGAACAAGAGGTGGCCGAGACGTGTAACCAATGGCACCCCATACCATCACGCCGGGTTATACGCCAGTATGGCGATGACAAATACACGCTTCCAATGCGCGTTCAACGGGATGTCGCCAAACACCGATGCGACCATCACGATGCTGTAAACAGAACCTGGATTCATCCGAAAAAATGACGTTTTGCCATTCGAGCACCCAGGTTAGTCGTTGAGTACACCATCGCAGGCGCTCTTGTCTGTGATCTATGATGCAGCGTCAAGGGTAACCGCAGCCATGGTCTCCGAGCTGATAGTCCATGCTACTGCAAACGTCGTCAAACTGTTCGTGCAGATGGTTGTTGTCTCGCAAACGTCCCCATCTGTTGACTCAGGGATCGAGACGTGCCTGCACGATCCGTTACAGCCATGCGGATAAGACGCCTGTCATCTCGCCTGCTAGCGATACGACGCCGTTGGGACCCAGCACGGCGTTCCGTATTACCCTCCTGAACCCACCAATTCCATATTCTTCTAACAGTCATTGGATCTCGACCGACGCGAGCAGTTATGTCGCGATACGATAAACTGCAATCGCGATAGGCTACAATCCGACCTTTATCAAAGTTGGTAACGTGATAGTACGCATTTCTCCTCCTTCCACGAGGCATCACAACAACGTTTCACCAGGCAACGCCGGCCAACTGCTGTTTGTGTATGATAATTCGGTTGGAAACTTTCCTCATGTCAGCACGTTGGACGTGTCGCTACCGGCGCCAACCTCGTGTGAATGCTCTGAAAAGCTAATCATTTGCATATCACAGCATCTTCTTCCTGTCGGTTAAATTTCGTGTCTGTAGCACGTCATCTTCGTGGTGTGGCAATTTTAATGGCCTGTAGTGTAGTAATATCAGAAATCTTGCCCCCCTCTTCGACAAATTTTTGCGGTTACTCACACTGATATCCAACAATAAATGCAAGCGCAAGGAGGTATTAATCCAAATTTAGGTTAGTGCACTTAGCACGTGATTCTTGTAAAGCAATCGTGTCACTCTGGCAGACGTACCTCAGAGCAGAGTGGAGCGATCATAATGAGCAAGGGCAGAGGCGAAGCGTCTGCTAGTGACATCAGCTGCAGGAGGATCTGTGGTGCGTGAAACAGCTCCAGCGATGCTACCAGCCATGCCACCGTCTGCAAGCAAGCAAATATACAACTTCTTCACACCAAACATTGCATACATTAATCTCAAGAAGGCAAGTTTAACAAATAAAGATAGCCTACTGCTATCATAAATACCATCACTTGTCATACACTGAACAACATACTACGCCTACATCTACAGTTATGCTCCACAAGCATGTGTGGCGTGCTTACCACAGTCACTTCCCTCATTTCCACTTACAGTTACAAACTGGGCGCAGGAAGAACACTTGGTAAATATGTCTGAGTCAAATCTTTCTAATTATACTTTTATGTTTTTTATCGCCTGATGTACGTAAGAGGAAGAAATATAGAGTGGTCCATTTACCGTGACCGGGCCAAATATCTCACTAAATAAGCATCAAACGAAAAAACTACAGAGAACGAAACTCGTCTAGCTTGAAGGGGGAACCAGATGCTATGGCTGGCCCGCTAGATGGCGCTGCCATAGTTCAAACGGATATCAACTGCGTTTTTTTTAAAAATAGGAACCCTCAATTTCTATTACATATTCGTGTAGTACGTAAAGAAATATGAATGTTTTAGTTGGACCACTTTTTTCGCTTTGTGATAGATGGCGCTTGAATAGTCACAAACGTGTAAGTACGGGGTATTACGTAACATTCCGCAGGTGCGGACGGTATTTGCTTCGTGATACATTAGCCGTGTCAAAATAGACCGTTTATCGTGTTGATGTATGGCTATTGTGATCAAAATGACCAACCGGTGTGTGCTATGTATGCTGCTCGGAATCCTGGACGACATCATCCAAGTGTCCAGTTCGTTCGCCGGATAGTTACGTTATTTAAGGAAACAGGAAGTTTTCAGCCTCATGTGAAACGTCAGCCACGAACTGCAACAAATGATGATGCCCAAGTAGGTGTTTTAGTTGCTGTCGCGGGTAATTCGCTTTGTGTTAGGTGGCGCTGTAATAGTCACAAACATATGGCTCACAATTTTAGACTAAAGGTTGGTAACAGGTAGGTTTTTAAATTAAAATGCAGAAGGCAGATACGTTTGAACATTTTACTTCGGTTGTTCCACTGTGATACATGCACCCGAGTGAACTTATCATTTCTGAGAACGCATGCTTTTACAGCGCGATTACCTGTAAATACCACATTAATGCAACAAATGATCAAAATGATGTCCGTCAACCTCAGTGCATTTGGCAATACGTGTAATGACATTCCTCTCAACAGCGAGTAGTTCGCCTTCCGTAATGTTCGCACATGCATTGACAATGCGCTGACGCATGTCGTCAGGCGTTGTCGGTGGATCACGATAGCAGATATCCTTCAACTTTCCTCACAGAAAGAAATCCAGGGACGTCAGATCCTGTGAACGTGCGGGCCATGGTATGGTGCTTCGACGACCAATCCACCTGTCATGAAATATGCTATTCAATACCGCTTCAACCGCACGCGGGCTATGTGCCGGACATCCATCATATTGGAAGTACATCGCCATTTTGTCATGCAGTCAAACATCTTGTAGTAACATCGGTAGAACATTACGTAGGAAATCAGCATACATTGCATCATTTAGATTGCCATCGATCAAATGGGCGCCAGTTATCCTTGCCCCCATAATGCCGCACCATACATTAACCCGCCAAGGTCGCTGATGTTCCACTTTTCGCAGCCATCGTGGATTTTCCGTTGCCCAATAGCGTATATTATGCCGGTGTACGTTACCGCTGTTTGTGAATGACGCTTCGTCGCTAAATGGAACGCGTGCAAAAAATCTATCATCGTCCCGTAATTTCTCTTGTGCCCATGGGCAGAACTCTACACGACACTCAGAGTCGTCGCCATGTAATTCCTGGTGCATAGAAATATGGTGCGGGTGCAATCGATGTTGATGTAGCATTCTCAACACTGATGTTTTTGAGATTCACGATTCTCTCGCAATTTGTCTGCTACTGATGTGCGGATTAGCCGCGACAGCAGCTAAAACACCTACTTGGGCATCATCATTTGTTGCAGGTCGTGGTTGACGTTTCACATGAGGCTGAACACTTCCTGTTTCCTTAAACAACGTAACTATCCGGCGAACGGTCTGGACACTTGGATGATGTCGTCCAGGATACCGAGCAGCATATACAGCACACGCCCGTTGGGCATTTTGATCACAGTAGCCATACATCAACACGATATCGTCCCTTTCCGCAACAGGTAAACGGTCCATTTTAACAGGAAGCAAATACCGTCCGCACCTGCGGAATGTTACGTGATACCACGTACTTATACGTTTGTGACTATTACAGCGCCATCTATCACAAAGCGAAAAAAGTGTTCCAACTAGAACATTAATATTTCTTTACGTACTGCACGAATATGTAATAGAAATGGGCGTTCCTGTTAAAAAAAAAAAACAAAAAAAACAAAAAACGCAGTTGATATCCGTTTGACCTATGGCAGCGCCATCTAGCGGGCCAATCATAGCGCCATCTGGTTTCCCCCAGGAAGCTAGACGAGTTTCGTTCTTTGTAGTTTTTTTGTTTGACGCTTATTTCTTGAGATATTTGGCCCAGTCACTATCAATGGACCACCATATATATTGGTTAACTAACTCTTCTAGGAAATTATGCTCACAAAATTTTGAAAGGAAAATACAGAGTGATGCACAACGCCTCTGCTGTGATTGCCACTGCAGTTGGGTGAGTGTGTCTGTAATGCTTTCACACTTACCAAACGAACCTGTGACGAAATGTGCTCTCTTTTCTCATAAGGGCCCCCGATAGACGAGTAATATTCGAGAATCGGTCGAAAATGGGCTTTATAAGCTACCTCCTTCGTGGGTGGATTATACACTGTATGATCAAAAGTATGCGCACACCTAACTGAAAATGACTTGCAAGTTCGTGGCGCGCTCCATCGGTAATGCTGGAATTCAATATAGTAATGGCCCACCCTTAGCCTTGACGATAGCTTCCACTCTCGCAGGCACACATTCTATCAGGTGCTGGAAGGTTTCTTGGGGAATGGCAGCCCATTCTTCACGGAGTGCTGCACTGAGATAACAATGTTGGTCGGTGAGGCATGACACGAAGTCAGCGTTCCACAAGATCCCAAAGGTGTTCTATAGTATTCGGGTCAGGACTCTGTAAGGCCAGTCAATTACATTGATGTTACGGTCGTGTAACCACTCCGCCACAGACGGTACATTGTGATCAGGTGCTCTATCGTGTTGAAAGATGCAGTCGCTATCCTCGAATTTCTCTTCAACAGTGGGAAGCAAGAAAGTGCTTAAACATCTATGTGGACCTGTGCTGTGATAGTGCCACGCAGAAAAACAAGGGGTGCAAGCCCCCTCCATGAAAAATATTACTATTGGCACTATACACGCAGGCAGATGACGTTCACCGGGCATTCGTCATATCCACACCCTGCCACCGGATATCCACATTGTGTACCGTGATTCGTCACTCCACACAACGCTTTTTTACTGTTTAATCGCCCAATGTTTACGCTCCTTACGCCAAGTGGGGCGTCGTTTTCCTTTTACCGACGTGATGTGAGGCTTATGAGCAGCCTCTCGACCACGAAATCCAAGTTTTCTCACCTCCCACCTAACTGTCATAGTACTTGCAGTGGATCCTGATGCCCGTTTGGAAGAGACTCTGTGGCTAGTCAGACTCTTTGTTGGAGGCATGTCTGCATATTACACATTACGACGCTCTTCATCTGTCGGTGGTCTCTGTCAGTCATCAAACAAGGTCGGCCTGTACTCTTTTGTTTTGTACGTGTCCCTTCACGTTTCCACTACCACATCGGAAACAGTGGACCTAGGGGTGTTTAGGAGTGTGGAAATCTCGCTTACATACATATGACTCAAGTGACACCCAGTCACCTGACGACGCTAGAAGTCCGTGAGGTCCGCGAAGCGCCGCATTCTGCTCTCTCACGTGGTCTAATGACTACTGAGGTCGCTGACATGGAGTGCCTGGCAGTAGGTGGCAGCACAATGCACCTAATATAAAACATGTATGTTTTTTGGGGGTGTCCGGATACTTTTGATCATATAGTGTTGTTTCTAAGGATTCTTCCAGTGAATCTCAGTCTGGGATATGCCTTTCTTGCGATTAGTTTTATGTTGTTATCCGCTCCCTATGCATACGCCCAAATATTTAACCGTTTCGCGATGTAGCTCGAGCCTCAGTTGGGCACTAGCCCATAAACAGAGTCCGAGTGAGACACGGGCTTCATTGGGAATGTGTTAACTGTATAACTGCTTCCAATGATTGTTCTGTGATCGTGTAATCATTCAGTAACGGGTCTTTCCGCCTAGCTACGTGGAATAAGTTAGATGTGTTCATCATGAGGACCAATGGCGAATCTCTGCATCAAGCGTTGATCCTTTGCAAGTCTGCCTGAAGTTCACTACAGCTACCGAGCAATGCGATTTCTTTGTATGCAACAGCAGAATCTGCGAACTACTTCAAGAGTCCTGGGGATTCCGAGGTTATCCACTATTTTGATCTTTTATATGAGTGGTATTGTAAGTGGGCTGATTCTGTGTTGGCAGCGCTGTGTAGCGCTTTGCATTGGATCTCTGACAGCGCTTTCTTTGTAAGAGACTCTGTGGCTGGTCAGACTCTTTGTTGGAAGTTAATCGCCAGTAGTGTTGAGCAGTTGGAAGTTAGTCGCCAGCAGAGATGGAAGTACTGTTGGGCAGTTGAAGGCATAGACTTGTTGGAGGTGAACAGCCAGCAGTGATGGATGTTAGATGTGAAAAGTTAGCATTGATGGAGGGTAGAGGTCTGAAGTATTAGCGTAGGCTAACGATCTGGAAGTATCCAACTTGGAAATTGATAATTATTCATGATTATATATCTGTAACATTATTAAGGTAAAAAGTACCGAGCGAGGTGGCGCAGTGGTTAGCACACTGGCCTCGCATTCGGGAGGACGGCGGTTCAATCCCGCGTCCAGCCATCCTGATTTAGGTTTTCCGTGATTTCCCTAAATCGCTCCAGGCAAATGCCGAGATGGTTCCTTTGAAAGGACGCGGCCGAATTCCTTCCTCGTCCTTCCCTAATCCGATGAGACCGATGACCTTGTAGTTTGGTCTTTTCCCCCCAAAACAACCCAACAACCAAAAGTAAAAAGTACGAGGGTCGGTCAAAAAGTAATGCCTCCCATTTTTTTTCTACTTAAAAAAATTAAGTTAAGTGAAAAATTTGAATTTGGCGCCATTCCTCAAACCTTCTTCTGCAATCCACTGCAGTAGTAACTTTCTGTGTCAACAGGTGGCAGCACAGCAGAAGTTTGTAAGATGGCCGACATCGATGTTCGTTTGAGACAGCGTTGTGTGATTGAATTCTTGAATGCAGAAGGTGAAACGCCCATACGCATTCATGAAAGATTATTAAACAATTGGGGTACTCAAAAGTTTGTGCACGGTGGGTTCCAAGAATGTTAACCGATCAGAATAAAGAGGCAAGGAAAACAATAGCCTCCCAACACTTGCAGCGCTTCCGTTTGGAGGGAGATGAGTTTCTGAAAAAAATTGTGACCGGGGACGAAACATGGGTGCATTTTTTTGAACCCGAATCAAAGAGGCAGTCAATGGAGTGGCGTCACACAAGCTCGCCGAGGAAGAAAAAATTCAAAACTGTGCGATCGGCAGGGAAAGTTATGGCAACAGTTTTCTGGGATACAGAGGGTGTGATTCTGGTTGATTTTTTGGAGCAGGGATGCACAATAAATTCTGTTCAATACGTCACAACCCTCAAAAAACTTAAAGCACGTCTTCAGCGAGTTCGCCCAACAAAATCAATGGCAGATGTTCTTCTTTTGCATGACAATGCAAGACCACACACCAGTCGTCACACCTCTGACGAGATTGTCAAAATTGGATGGGAAGTTTTGCCTCATCCCCCATACAGCCCTGACCTGGCACCATCAGACTTCCATCTGTTCGGGCCACTAAAAGAAGCTCATCGTGGGATTCATTTTGAAGATGAGGAGGCCGTCAAAACATCCGTGCGTCAATGGCTTAGGAAGCAGAGCTGTGATTTTTACCGTGCTGGGATACATGCCCTTGTTCAAAGATGGACCAAAACTGTAGAGATGGGCGGAGATTACATTGAAAAATGACAAAATGATCCTCAATGTTGTGGTTTTCAACCTATGTAATTGCATTTAAATTTCCTGACAATTAAACGTAGAAAAAAAAAATAGGAGGCATTACTTTTTGACTGACCCTCGTACATTATTTGATTTTCAAGAAAATATTTCTTTTGCTAACTATATGGCTATTAGTAGTTAGTGGCTTTAGTAGTTCTTTTATTTAGCTGGCAGTATTGACGTTCGCTGTATTGCAGTAGTTTGCGTAATGAATATTTTTGTGAGGTAACTGCTTAGTGAAATGTATAGATTATTGTTAAGATTTCTTTTTAGTCAGGGTCATTCTTTTGAATTAATTATTTGAAGTCAGGTCGTAATTTTTTTGAGCAGTCAGATTGCGTTGCGCTAGAATATTGTGTGTCAGTGTTGACATGATAAGAAAAAGTAAAGAGAAAGTTGGTTCACTTGCATTCAGTTTCACTCAGCAGTTCAAGTAAAATATTTAATAAAGAAGTTTCAGTATGTGTAGAGAATAGTAACATTCCCTTGGGGGTACTTCAGAAGATTTCCGTCTCTTGAGAATGATGTGCTGTGTTGTATTTGCTAGGAACTCTGCAGTTCAGGTGCGTAGCTAATATGATTTTCCGTACGCTCAATTTTTTTTTTTTTTTTGTCAACTAGGTGACTGTGCAGAATTTTATTGAATATCGTCAGGAAAACAAGATCACATCAGCCACGACCTCGGTATTTACTATGTTCTGGGTCCCATTGGTGCCAGGTTTCACACCACTGTCTTGTCACGGGAAGAGGTGACTCCAATAACCCCAGCCTGCTCTTTAAGGACTCGACCTTTCATGCATAAAACAGTTTGAAATGCTTCGTAAAAAAAAAAAGAAAAAAAAAACGCTAGTTTTTGACGCAGATCAATTTTTACGATGTCACATCTTCTGAACTATGTGTCGTACAATGATATAAGTGTGCAGGTACATGCAGTGATATGTCCGGATGGTAATTGCAAAACGTGTGGCGAATAGAGTTGGTAGTAAAGAAGTAATGAATTAAAGAACCTTGCGTTTTGTTGAAATTTCACTACATGAACAGCGAAAATGAAGCACAGGATAAACATTTTTCCTTTCATCATTTTCTGGGTCAGCGAAAAAAGCTTTTTAAAGATTTGAAATTATGCGTGATGTTTCTTGGAAGTCGCTGGATGCTCTCATTCTCAAATATTGAGTGAATACAAAATTTAAAAAAAAACATTCTGTAACTGGAGCACAGCGATCGGTAAAAATGATAAAAATCAATTAAAACAGACAGTATCGCGCTTTTAAGACTTTTTATTTGTTAGCAACTGGTTTCGACCCTTTCCTAAGACCATCTTCAGACTTTTCCCCGCCATTATGGCTGCTGGTGGCGGCAGACGGAGCAAGATCCATCTACATCTACATCATACTCCGCAAGCCACATAACGGTGTGTGGCGGAGGGTACTTTCGGTACCACTAGCTGATCTCTCCAGCCCTGTTCCACTTGCGAAAAGTACGTAGGAAGAATGATTGTTGGTAAGCCTCTGTATTGGCTCTAATTTCTCGAATTTTCTCCTCGTGCTCAATTCGTGGGATGTATGTGAGGGGAAGTAATATGTTGTCCGACTCCTCCTGAAAAGCACTGTCCCGAAATTTCAATAGCAAGTCTCTCCGTGATGCACAACACCTATCTTGTAACGTCTGCCAGTGGAATTTGTTTATCATCTCCGTAACGCTCTCTCGCCAGCTAAACGACCCCGTGGCGAAACGCGCCACTCTTTGTTGGATTTTCTCTACCACCTCTATCAGTCCTACCTGACAGGGATCCCAGGCAGATGAACAATACTCAAGAATCGGGCGACCAAGCGCCTACATCTACATCTACATCTACATCTACATGACTACTCTGCAATTCACATTTAAGTGCTTGGCAGAGGGTTCATCGAACCACAATCATACTATCTCTCTACTATTCCACTCCCCAACAGCGAGCGGGAAAAAGGAACACCTAAACCTTTCTGTTCGAGCTCTGATTTCTCTTATTTTATTTTGATGATCATTCCTACCTATGTAGGTTGGGCTCAACAAAATATTTTCACATTCGGAAGAGAAAGTTGGTGACTGAAATTTCGTAAAAAGGTCTCGCCGCGACGAAAAACGTCTATGCTGTAATGACTTCCATCCCCACTCGTGTATCATATCTGCCACACTCTCTCCCCTATAACGCGATAATACAAAACGAGCTGCCCTTTTTTGCACCCTTTCGATGTCCTCCGTCAATCCCACCTGGTAAGGATCCCACACCGCGCAGCAATATTCTAACAGAGGACGAACGAGTGTAGTGTAAGCTGTCTCTTTAGTGGACTTGTTGCATCTTCTAAGTGTCCTGCCAATGAAACGCAACCTTTGGCTCGCCTTGCCGACAATATTATCTATGTGGTCCTTCCAACTGACGTTGTTCGTAATTTTAACACCCAGGTACTTAGTTGAATTGACAGCCTTGAGGATTGTACTATTTATCGAGTAATCGAATTCCAACGGATTTCTTTTGGAACTCATGTGGATCATCTCACACTTTTCGTTATTTAGCGTCAACTGCCACCTGACACACCATACAGCAATCTTTTCTAAATCGCTTTGCAGCTGATACTGGTCTTCGGATGACCTTACTAGACGAAAATTACAGCATCATCTGCGAACAGTCTAAGAGAACTGCTCAGATTGTCACCCAGGTCATTTATATAGATCAGGCCTTATAAGCCACTCCTTTCGTGGATGAGTTACATTTCCTTAAGATTCTTCCGATGAACCTGAGTCTGGCGTCTGCTTTTCCCACTATCTGTTTTATATGGTCATTCCACTTATGGTCGCTTTGGGTAGTTACGCCTAGATATTTTACGGCAGACGCCGTCTCCAGCAGTTTGTCATCAGTAGTGTGTCTGGAAATTAGTGGCTTTATTTTCCTATGTTTGCGCAATATGTTATATTTATTACGTTCAGAGTCAACTGCCAGAGCCTGCACCATTCATGAATTCTCTGCAGGTCGTTCTGCAGATTCCTTCTACACTCCTGGAAATTAAAATAAGAACACCGTGAATTCATTGTCCCAGGAAGGGGAAACTTTATTGACACATTCCTGGGGTCAGATACATCACATGATCACACTGACAGAACCACAGGCACATAGACACAGGCAACAGAGCATGCACAATGTCGGCACTAGTACAGTGTATACCCACCTTTCGCAGCAATGCAGGCTGCTATTCTCCCATGGAGACGATCGTAGAGATGCTGGATGTAGTCCTGTGGAACGGCTTGCCATGCCATTTCCACCTGGCGCCTCAGTTGGACCAGCGTTCGTGCTGGACGTGCAGACCGCGTGAGACGACGCTTCATCCAGTCCCAAACATGCTCAATGGGGGACAGATCCGGAGATCTTGCTGGTCAGGGTGGTTGACTTACACCTTCTAGAGCACGGGATACATGCGGACGTGCATTGTCCTGTTGGAACAGCAAGTTCCCTTGCCGGTCTAGGAATGGTAGAACGATGGGTTCGATGACGGTTTGGATGTACCGTGCACTATTCAGTGTCATCTCGACGATCACCAGAGGTGTACGGCCAGTGTAGGAGATCGCTCCCCACACCCTGATGCCGGGTGTTGGCCCTGTGTGCCTCGGTCGTATGCAGTCCTGATTGTGGCGCTCACCTGCACGGCGCCAAACACGCATACGACCATCATTGCCACCAAGGCAGAAGCGACTCTCATTGCTGAAGACGACACGTCTCCATTCGTCCCTCCATTCACGCCTGTCGCGACACCACTGGAGGCGGGCTGCACGATGTTGGGGCGTGAGCGGAAGACGGCCTAACGGTGTGCGGGACCGTAGCCCAGCTTCATGGAGACGGTTGCGAATGGTGGGTCTGACACACCGGTGTCAATGTGTTCTTTTTTCCATTTCCAGGAGTGTATCTTCTGGCGTTGGTATATACAACTGCGTCATCTGCGAATAGCCTTAAAGAGCATCCGACGCTTTGCACTAGATCATTTTTATATATTGTAAACAGCAACGGTCCTATCACACTTCGCTATGGAACTCCCGATATTAACTTCACATCTGTCGATTTACTTCCGTTAAGAGTGACGTGTTGAGTTCTATCTGCAAGAAAGTCTTGAATACAATCGCAGGTCTGCTCCGATACTCCGTAAGCTAGAATTTTTTTTCATTAAACGGCAGTGAGGGAGGTGTCAAATGCCTTACTGAAATCAAGGAACACGGCATCAACCTGAGCGCCGTTGTCCACTGCGCTGTGGATCTCATGGAGGAACAGAGCGATCTGAGTTTCGCAGGATCTGTGTTTGCGGAATCCATGCTGATTTTTATAGAGGAGATGTTCACTTCCCAAAAACGTCATAATTCTTGAGCATAAAACATGTTCCATAATTCTACAACAGATTGACGTCAACGGTGTAGGTCTATAATTGTGTGGATCTGTCTTATGGCCTTTCTTAAAAACGGGAATGACCTGCGCTGTTTTCCAGTCGTTAGGTACCGTTCGTTGCCCAAGTGATCAACGATAAATTACTGCCGCAAGGGGAGCAAGATCTTTCGCATAATCTTTGTACAATCTTGTAGGTATCTCATCTGGTGCTGAAGCCTTCCTGCTACTAAGAGATTGTAACTGCTTTTTAATTCTGCGTCCGGTAATCTCAGTATCTGCCATTTTGATGTTCGTACGGCGATTGAAAGGAGGGACAATGTTACGATCCTCCGCGGTGAAACAACTTCGGAAGACCGAATTTAGTACTTCGGCCTTCCCTCTATCTTCCGTTTCGGTGCTGGTGTGGTCGCTGAGAGAATGAATAGATGATTTTAACAGACTTACTGATTTTACATACGACCAAAATCTCTTAGAGTTTTTGCTTAGGTCGGTAGACAATGACTTCCTTTCAAAATCATTGAACGCTTCTCTCATTGCTCTCATTACGCTCATTTTCGGTTCCTTCAACTTTTGTTTATCAGCTAGGTTTTTACTTCTCTTGAATCTGAGATGAAGTGCTCTTTATTTACGTAGCGCTTTTCTAACACGGCTATTAAACCATGGTGAATCTTTCCATCCCTTAAAACCTTACTCGGAACCTACTTGTCTAGGGCATATTGAACGATGCATTTAAATTTTTCCATTTGTTCTCCACATCATCGTCCTCATCACCGAATATTCGATGCTGACTGCTGAGATATTCTGAAATTTGTAACCTGTCACCCTTGTGAGGAAATGTATATACCTACCTTTCTTAACATTTCTTGTAGGACCAATCCGTGATGGATGCTGTCACAGCTTTATGATCACTGATACGTTCCTCTACGTTAACTGATTCGATAAGTTCAGGTCTGTTTGTTGCAAGGAGGTTTAAGACGTTACCCTCATGAGTTGGTTCACTAACTGTCTGCTCAATGTAACTTTCACATCAGACATCCAGAACAATGCCACACGATTCCTTGCCTCTGGCACCAGTTTTGATGGCATAACACTCCCAATCTATATCTGGCAAGTTGAAATAACCCCCTATTACAACGGCATGATTAGGAAAATTACTAATGATATTCTGCAAGTTCTGTCTGAAGCGCTCTACAACCACAGGCCCTGACCCAGGTGGTCTATGAAAGTACACTACTGGCCATTAAAATTGCTACACCAAGAAGAAATGCAGATCATAAACGGGTACTCATTGGACAAATATATTTTACTAGAAGTGACATGTGATTACATTTTCACGCAATTTGGCTGCATAGATCCTGAGAAATCAGTACCCAGAACAACCATCTCTGGCTGTAATAACGTCCTTGATACGCGTGGGCATTGAGCCAAACAGAGCCCATGCAGCTTCAACACCATACCACAGTTCATCAAGAGTAGTGACTGGCGTATTGTGACGAGTCAGTTGCTCGGCCACCATTGACCAGACGTTTTCAATTGGTGAGAGATCTCGAGAATGTGCTAGCCAGGGCAGCTGTCGAACATTTTCTGTATCCAGAAAGGCCCGCACAGGATCTGCAACATGCGGTCGTGCGTTATCCTGCTGAAAAGTAGGGTATCGCAGGGATCGAATGAAGGGTAGAGCCACGGGTCGTAACACATCTGAAATGTAACGTCCACTGTTCAAAGTGCCATCAATGCGAACAAGAGGTGACCTAGACGTGTAACCAATGGCACCCCATACCATTACGCCGGGTGATACGCCAGTATGGCGATGACGAAAATACGCTTCAAATGTGCGTTCACCGCGATGTCGCCAAACGTCGGTGCGACCATAATGATGCTGTAAACAGAACCTGGATTCATCCGAAAAAATGAAGTTTTGTCATTCGTGCACCCAGGTTCGTCGTTGAGTGCACCATCGCAGGCGCTCCTGTCTGTGATGCAGCGTCAAGAGTAACTGCAGCCATGGTTTCCGAGCAGATAGCCCATGCTACTGCAAACGTCGTCGAACTGTTCGTGCATACGTCCCCATCTGTCGACTCAGGGATCGAGACGTGGCTGCACGATCCGTTACAGCCATGCGGATAAGAGGCCTGTCATCTCGAGCGCTAGTGATACGTGGCCGTTGGGATCGAGCACGGCGTTCCGTATTATCTTCCTGAACCCACCGATTTCATATTCTGCTAACAGTCATTGGATCTCGACAAACGCGAGCAACAATGTCGTGATACGATAAAGGACTATCGCGATAGGCTACAGTCCGACCTTTATCAAAGTCGGAAACTTGATGGTAGGCATTTCTCCTCCTTACACGAGGCATCACAACAACGGTTCACTAGGCAATGACGGTCAACTGCTGTTTGTGTATGAGAAATCGGTTAGAAACTTTCCTCATGTCAGCACGTTGTAGGCGTCGCCACCGGCGCCAACCTTGTGTGAATGCTCTGATAAGCTAATCATTTGCATATCACAGTATCTTCTTGCTGCCGGTTAAATTTCGTGTCTGTAGCCCGTCATCTTCGTGGTGTAGCAATGTTAATGGCCAGTAGTGTATTCGACCACCATTTTTGACCGTTCTTTGATACTCTATTTCACCCAGATTAATTCACATTCGAAATCCTTGATAACCTCGCTAGATTTTATCACATTTTTTACTGCAATAAACACGCCGCCACCATTGGCGACTAACCTATGCTTACGATAAACATTACAATCAGAACTTAGTATTTCGTTGTCATTGACGTCTGGTTCAACCAGCTTTCTGTTCCCAATACTATTTTTGTATTATAAACTTCAGTAAGCAATACTTATTCTGGGATCTTCTCTTGGATGCTCCTGCAGTTTACTAAAGTCATATTAATCTTTTCTATATCTGATCTGCGAGGACCAAGATTCCGCGAGGTCACTGTGGCTGATTTGATCCAAAGGGAGGGGTTCTACAACCTAAAAAAGTCCCATGTGCACGCCACACGTACTCCGCTACCATAGTAGCCGCTTCCTGCCTGTAGTGCACGCTTGGCCTATTGAGGGGAACCCTATAATTCTGCACCTGATAGCGGAGGTCGAGAAATTCGCATCCGATACCGTCGCAGAGTCGTCTGACTGGTTTAGACCTTCCAATCTGCTCCAAAGCAGGTGACCGCGATCAATCTTGGGTGTGATCCTACAAACAGACAGCTTAGCCTGCACCCCACGTGCGTTGCTAGCTGCCCTTCACCAAAGCAGCCAGCCTCCAAAAGGGGCCGAGTATGGTCTTAGAACCCAGGCGTCATTCGTGCCGACATGTGCCATAACATGCAGCCGGTTGCACCCAGTGCGCTCGATAGCCGCCAGCAGGGCCTCCTCCACATCACGGATGAGACCTCCCGGCGAACATACCGAATACACACTGAAATTCTTTCACGGTTTACCTGCTATCTCCCTGAGGGGTTCCATCACATCTGGTCCCTTTAATCCCACAAACCAACCAACCAACAGGTTCCATCACTCGCCTAACATTGGAGCTCCCAGTTACTAGCATACGCACCCTCTGTTCTTGTCCGGACTGGGCAGGAAAATCGACCGCTGGCCCAACAGGAGAGGCATCCCTTGCTAGCTCAGAGTTATCATCAACACTGGGTAGCTCCTCGTATCTGTTGCTAAGACATAGGGAGCCAGCCGCACGGCCTACTCGCTCTTTTGCCTTCTCAGTGACTAGCGAACCCACCACTGTCTGCCACCCACTCTGGAGTGAGGACGGACCGGTCAGATGTTTCGTATCAGAAGCCGCATCTATTTCCTGGTCACCAGTATATTCCAGTGGCACCAAAGGTGTCGCAGTTCTTGTCACTGGCGGCCCTATGTCACCGCAACGTTGAGAATTAGTTAGAAGCTTGTTGACGGTAGCCAACATAGCTTCCAGCTGTTTAGGAACAACAGCTAACTCTCCTTGTATCCTCTCACAATAAGCACAGTCCCTAGCCATATCGTACTGAGTATAAAATAGATATAAAGTCTCAAATGGCGCTACTGAGTTTGAAAATATGCCAAAGGAGAATAGAGTAACACTAAAAGTTGCTGAGCAAATTTCTCACTGTATTCTAACACTGCAAGCTATTAGAATTGACAACCTTACTTCTATGGATGTTGTTCCGTCTGCCGCCACGAGCAGCCAGAAGGTGGGGAAAAGCCTGAAGATGGTCTCAGAAGGTGCCGAAACTGGTTGCTCACAAAAAATCTGAAAACGCGATCGAGACTGTTTTTACTTGACTTTTGAATGAATGTAGCATGGTTAATTTGCGCTCTGTGAGTTACGGTGTCTCACGATATACACACAGTTTCTAATTGTAATACTTACTGTACTAAACCTGTTCATCAATAGGTTGTTTTGGCCAATTATAGGAAACAATGTAAATCAAATTTTCTTGCCCCTGGAAGTCATTATAAAGGTAGCCTGCAATTGGGGCTATGCATAGCGTTAGCCATTTAGTAATATAAGAGTGCATTAAAAAGAATCATCAGATTTGGCATGTCTATATTTCTGAAATTAATAAACATGTACAATGAATTTTGTTGTTTGATGAACAGGAAACTCAAAAAGTTTTTTTCTTTCATACATTTTCATAGGCGTTCAATATGCCCCCCTTGAGATGCACGGCGTATGTCAATGCGGTATTCAAATTATTCCCACACTCCAGCGAACATGTCATGCGTTACAGCTTCCACAGTCGCTTTTAAGCGATGTCTCAGTTCATTCATTGTTGTTGGTGACAGAGTCTCTTCTAAGCCGCTACAAGAAATAATCACATGCAGCTAGGTCCGATGACCTTGGAGGCCAGTAATGTAAGGCTGAATCATTTAGTCCAGTGCGACCGATCCATCGTTCAGTAATCCTTCGATTTAAAAACTCCCGCACTTGCAGATGCCAGTGTGGTGGTGCGCCATCATGTTCGTAAATAAAGTCATTCGAATCAGCCTCAAACTGTGAGAAAAGAAAGTTGTCAAACATATCGAGATATGTGCTCCCTGTAACAGTACTGTCGGCAAAGAAAAATGGGCCATACTCCTCTTCCCGTGAAATTGCTCAAAACACATTAAATGTTGGAGAGCCCCTCTCATATTGTGCAACTTCACGTTGTTGTTCCGTACCCAATAGTCTCACATTGTGACGGTTCACCTTTCCATTTAAACCTGGAAGGAAACTGTCATCCTCCAGCTAGCCAAGAACGAAGTTGCAGGACTCCACACGTTGTTGTTTGTCACCTTCACGAAAAGTCTGCAGTAGCTGAATTTTGTACGGTTTCATGTGTAAACGTCGACGCAACACACGCCAGACGGACCTCGGGGGTATGCTGAGCTGTCGAGCTGCGCGGCGAACGGATTTGTGCTGACTCCTTGTGGAACTATGGCGGATGCGTTCGACGTCTGTGTCAGACACTCGGAGACGGCCCAGCGATTTGCCTTTACACGAACAACCTGTTTCTCGGAATTGTTCATGCCTTCGTCTAATGCTCTGTGCTGTAGGATGATCCACACCGTACCTAGTACGAAAGTCACCCTGGACAGTTATTACCGACCCATTCTGCGCAAAACGTAGAACACAAAAGGCTTTCTGTTGTCCTGACACCATTTAGAACTGAAGTGGGCGCACACTGCTGCTACCTAGCGGGAACCGTGTAAAACGCGAGAGTCTGCTCTTTCCAATAGTACGTTGTTCATCTACATCTACATCTACATCCATACTCCGCAAGCCTCTTGACGGTGTGTGGCGGAGGGTACCTTGAGTACCTCTATCGGTTCTCCCTTCTATTCCAGTCTCGTATTGTTCGTGGAAAGAAGGATTGTCGGTATGCCTCTGTGTGGGCTCTAATCTCTCTTATTTTATCCTCATGGTCTCTTCGCGAGATATACGTAGGAGGGAGCAATATACTGCTTGGCTCTTCGGTGAAGGTATGTTCCCGAAACTTTAACAAAAGCCCGTACCGAGCTACTGAGTGTCTCTCCTGCAGAGTCTTCCACTGGAGTTTATCTATCATCTCCGTAATGCTTTCGCGATTACTAAATGGTCCTGTAACGAAGCGCGTTGCTCTCCGTTGGATCTTCTCTATCTCTTCTATCAACCCTATCTGGTGCGGATCCCACACTGCTGAGCAGTATTCAATCAGTGGGCGAACAAGCGTACTGTAACCTACTTCCTTTGTTTTCGGATTGCATTTCCTTAGGATTCTTCCAATGAATCTCAGTCTGGCATCTACTTTACCGACGATCAACTTTATATGATCATTCTTCAATTTTAAATCACCCCTAATGCGTACTTCCAGATAATTTATGGAATTAACTGCTTCCAGTTGATGACTTAATATTTTGTAGCTAAATGATAAGGGATATATCTTTCTATGTATTCGCAGCACATTACACTTGTCTACAATGAGATTCAATTGCCATTCCCTGCACCATGCGTCAATTCGCTGCAGATTCTCCTGCATTTCAGTAGTACAATTTTCCATTGTTACAACCTCTCGACACACTACTGCATCATCTGCAAAAAGCCTCAGTGAACTTCCGATGTCATCCACAAGGTCATTTATGTATACAGGGTGTTACAAAAAGGTACAGCCAAACTTTCAGGAAACATTCCTCACACACAAATAAAGAAAAGATGCTATGTGGACATGTGTCCGGAAGCGCTTAATTTCCACGTTACAGCTCATTTTAGTTTCGTCAGTATGTACTGTACTTCCTCGATTCACCGCCAGTTGGCCCAATTGAAGGAAGGTAATGTTGACTTCGGTGCTTGTGTTGACATGCGACTCATTGCTCTACAGTACTAGCATCAACAGGTTAGTGCTCATCAAGAACGTGGTTTTGCAGGCAGTACAATGTTTACAAATGCGGAGTTGGCAGATGCCCATTTGATGCATGGATTAGCACGGGGCAATAGCCGTGGCGCGGTACGTTTGTGTCGAGACAGATTTACAGAACGAAGGTGTCCCGACAGGAAGACGTTCGAAGCAATTGATCGGCGTCTTAGGGAGCACGGAACATTCCAGCCTATGACTCGCGACTGGGGTAGACCTAGAACGAGAGGACACATGCAATGGACGAGCCAATTCTTCGTGCAGTTGACGATAACCCTAATGTCAGCGCCAGAGAAGTTGCTGCTGTACGAGGTAACGTTGACCACGTCACTGTATGGAGAGTGCTACGGGAGAACCAGTTGTTTCCGTACCATGTACAGCATGTGTAGGCACTATCAGCAGCTGATTGGCCTCCGCGGGTACACTTCTGCGAATGGTTCATCCAACAATGTGTCAATCCTCATTTCAGAGCAAATGTTCTCTTTACAGATGAGGCTTCATTCCAACGTGATCAAATTGTAAATTTTCAAAATCAACATGTGTGGGCTGACGAGAATCCGCACACAATTGTGCAATCACGTCATCAACGCAGATTTTCTGGGAACGTTTGGGCAGGCATTGTTGGTGATGTCTTGATTGGGCCCCATGTTCTTCCACCTACGCTCAATGGAGCACGTTATCATGATTTCATACGGGATACTCTAGCTGTGCTGCTAGAACATGTGCCTTTACAAGTACGACACAACATGTGGTTCATGCACGATGGAGCTCCTGCACATTTCAGTCGAAGTGTTCGTACGCTTCTCAACAACAGATTCGGTGAGCGATGGATTGGTAGAGGCGGACCAATTCCATGGCCTCCACGCTCTCCTGACCTCAACCCTCTTGACTTTCATTTATGGGGGCATTTGAAAGCTCTTGCCTACGCAACCCCGGTAGCAAATGTAGAGACTCTTCGTTCTCGTATTGTGGACGGCTGTGATACAATACGCCATTCTCAAGGGCTGCATCAACGCATCAGGGATTCCATGCGACGGATGGTGGATGCATGTATCCTCGCCAACGGAGGACATTTTGAACATTTCCTGTAACAAAGTGTTTGAAGTCAAGCTGGTACGTTCTGTTGCTGTGTGTTTCCATTCCGTGATTAATGTGATTTGAAGAGAAGTAATAAAGTGAGCTCTAACATGGAAAATAAGCGTTTCCGGACACATATCCACATAAGATATTTTCTTTCTTTGTGTGTGAGGAATGTTTCCTGAAAGTTTGGCCGTACCTTTTTGTAACACCCTGTATTGTGAATAGCAACGGTCATATGATGCTCCCCTGCGGCACTCACATATTTCAAATAACATAATAGTTGTGATTTTTTTAAATCGGATGATTCTTCTTGATACAGTCCGTAGATTGTCTGGGGTAAGGGCGCATCGTGCAGCGAAAGTGGTCGCGTCGATTACCTTGCAGAAGGTGCGCTGGTCGGCGGCGGCGGACGCTGGCTCCTGGTGAAGACACCAAGACTTGCCAGCGCGCAGGGACCGCCACGAGCACGTCACGCTGCGAACACCAGCACACCGTCGTTACACGTCACCTGCAACACGTGCTACCAAACAGTACCGTGGCGCAATGTTTACGAGTGTAGCTTCCGAGTAACGGTATAGGCAGTCTTCTTGTTGTTGTGGTTTTCAGTCCTGAGACTGGTTTGATGCAGCTCTCCATGCTACTCTATCCTGTGCAAGCTTCTTCATCTCCCAGTACCTACTGCAGCCTACATCCTTCTGAGTCTGCTTAGTGTATTCATCTCTTGGTCTCCCGCTACGATTTTTACCCTCCACGCTGTCCTCCAATACTAAACTGGCGATCCATTGATGCCTCAGCATATGTCCTACCAACCGATCCCTTCTTCTGGTCAAGTTGTGCCACAAACTTCTCCCCAATCCTATTCAATACCTCTAGTTATGTGATCTACCCATCTAATCTTCAGCATTCTTCTGCAGCACCACATTTCGAAAGCTTCTATTCTCTTCTTGTCTAAACTATTTATCGCCCATGTTTCAATTCCATACGTGGCTACACTCCATACAAATACTTTCAGAAACGACTTCCTGACACTTAAATCTATACTCGATGTTAACAAATTTCTCTTCTTCAGAAACCGCTCTCCTTGCCATTGTCAGTCTACATCTTATATTTTATATCCTCTCTACTTCTACCATCATCAGTTATTTTGCTCCCCAAATAACAAAACTCCTTGACTACTTTAAGTGTCTCATTTCCTAATCTAATTCCCTCAGCTTCACCCGACTTAATTCGACTACATTCCATTATCCTCGTTTTGCTTTTGTTGATGTTAGTCTTATATCCTCCCTTTAAGACGCTATCGATTCCGTTCATCTGCTCTTCCAAGTCCTTTGCTGTCTCTGACAGAATTACACTGTCATCGGCGAACCTCAAAGTTTTTATTTCTTCTCCATGGATTTTAATTCCTACTCCGAATTTTTCTTTTGTTTCCTTTACTGCATGCTACAACCCTGTATCACTCCCTTCCCAACCACTGCTTCCCTTTCATGTCCCTCGACTCTTATAACTGCCATCTGGTTTCTGTACAAATTGTAAATAGCCTTTCGCTCCCTGTATTTTACCCCTGCCACCTTCAGAATGGTCGTGGTACGTCTCACTGGCGACTGTGAAACGACACTGTTGGCCTTTAAAGTTGCTTTACCGTGAAGTAAGCACACAAAAAGTTGAATTGACAGGGATCTTAGGAATATGTCGTAAAAGTTAGAGCCATTTGCTGTATATAGTCGACCTGGAATCCGCAGCTCAGCTTTGCTACACAAAAACCATATTTTTGGGGTGTTTTCAGATACCTGACAAACATTTTGAAAACGAGAAGAAGGTACTTCTAGATAAATGACTATAGAAGATATTGTTAGTATTTGAGCAATTTTCTGAGATTATTTGTTAGTTAGATTTGGCCTACACCGGATTTTACGTGCGTATCTTACGAGCGTATTTTACGTGTAGAAGTAGGGTAATTTTGAACTTACGTACCACGGAAACGGAGAAAGATATTAAAAAAAAAATCAAGATCGTTCGATATCGGAGCCTTAGGAATATACCGTAAAAATTTCGTCCTTTCGTTGCGCAGAGCCATCTTGAAACCCGCGGCTCTGTTTTTGGTACCTAAAAACCATGTTTTTGGGGGTGTTTCTCGGTAATAATGGATAATAGTCGGGTAACTTTGAGCCTCTGTGTCTAGGAAACGGATAAAGATATCAAGTAAATTTCAAAGGTTGTTGAGGACTGTAATCTTCGGAATACATCGTCAAAAAATTTAGCCATCTGCTGTGTGGTGCCGTCTTGGAATCCGTGGATCGATTTTGGTACAAAAAATGGCAAAAAATTGTTTTTGGGCTTACGAAGGAACTGCCCGTGAATTAATCGTGACTCCATAAGCTCCCTAAGGCTCGCTGCAGAAAACATTAAGTGTAAACGGTTTACGAACGTTTTCTGGGCACGGCGTACCGCGGAGTACGGGAGAGACCCTCTGGCGGTTAAGTTCTTCCGAATACTTATCGCCCATGATGCATTCAAGCGGATACGCGAACAGAGGACGCAAATTATCTACTTCACTCTTTTATTTCATACATTTTATTTTACCATTCTTATACTATTATATTACCTCCTCAAGCTTGTTCTTCTGCACGTTATTACTTGTAATCTAAAATCACATATTCTCACTTAACCATTTCCTTTTTAATAGTTTTAAAAATTCGATCTCATTTGTGTTTCAGTTCATTACATTTTATTACTGTAATAACTTATTCACCTTATAAACCTAGTTTTTACCTACAGTAACTTTTTTATGTTACTGCATTTTGTACAACTGTATACTTTACGAGAATTGTTAGGCATCAGCGACATCTAACGAGCTTATGACACAAACATATTTTATGGATACTGTACCGCAGTTCGTTATGAACAGTAGCGTTGTTAACAAACTGACTGTACTGCCACTGTAGACTAGTTTATTCCATATTTTAAATTATTATGTGCGACGATGCTCAACTGATTATAAGTGTATTTTTTGATGGTGCCACTATGATTTCATTGTATTATGACATGTTCTAAAACATAATCCCCGTCATATTTTAGGCGCTTGTTTCTACATGCATGAAAGGAGAACTTTCCTTATGGCAAATTTCATCGGTTTAAGATTCAGACTGTCTACTAGCTGTATTTGGTTTACCCGTGTTTCGCTGCAGATCTGGGGATGGTCATCGCTGACCGAAACTGGCAGTCTAAGGACAAACGCTTTATGAGTACAGATAGAAATAAAAGAAATTTATTCTACCTCATGCTACATCAGTTCGATGACCAGTCTTGTGTTCTTTTACTTTATCCGCTTATCGATCTTAATAGCCACTTCTGAGCTGGCACCACAAAACAGTTGAAACACATTTACATCGGCACACAAACAATACCGCAGTGCAAGAAACACAGAATGGGGTCATTGTTACGAACAAAATGACTGTTCAACCCGACAGCAGCGAACAATGACGCGTAGCAAGCTTAACGTCTGCTCTGTCCTGCGTCGCAGACGGGATGACTTACTCCTTGTTGCAATCTCATGCTAGACTTTCTTCATTTCTTCACAGTGTAGCAGGAATATCACTACACACAAGTCACTCCCAACCAGTTTCCCCTTACGATCTATCAGTGGAAACTATATATCAGTGAGGAAAAAATGGAGCCAAAAACTCAATTCCCACCAAAAAATGACTTAACTGATATTTCCCTTACCCTTCAGATTAAAGCGGCTGTCGCCATTAAACAAACGGTGAATTTATTTAGCATATGTTACAGGCTAATAGGGACTGATGGTCCTGTAATTTGGTCCCTTAATCTCCAACCCAACTAACCAACAAGCTACTATCTAGGACACAAATGTAGTCTATAGATATATCTGGCATCAACAGAAACGTTGTTGGATCGCCAGGGAAACCTGTCAGAACTAAATGGTGAACAGCCTACTTTTCAACGCTACCGTCACAGCTTGGAGAAGTTATTTTCTTCCAACGGTGCGAACAAATTGGCACACCTGCGAAAGATGGCTCTTATTCAGGGCATCTTAAATGGTTCTGTCGTAGCAGTACCTGTCATGTGTTTCTCCAGTAGTAATTAGTATTAAAGCCATTGCGAAATAATATCCTCGCAGCTTCTGGGAGTAGGCGATCACTGCAAAGTCTTCCTTTACTGGTGGCTGTGAAGTCTACCTGAGCTAGGAGGTGGGACTTTTTCTGTGGTTTATTGCACTCCCGTACAAGTGCACTTTCATAATACGCAGATTGGGATGGTGTGTGCTAAGTGTAGGTAGCCAGAATGTAGGTGTAGAACCGATTGTACCACCTACCTCTGAGGTGACAAAAGTCATGGGATACCTCCTAATATCGAGTCGGACCTCCATTTTCCTGGTGTAGTGCAGCAGCTCGTTGTGGACTCAACAAGTCGTTGGAAGTCCCCTGCAGAAATACTGAATCATGGCACCTCTATAGCCACTCATAACTATAAAAGTGCAGCCAGAGCAGAATTTTGTGAATGAACTCACCTCTCGATTATGTTCCATAAATGTTTAATGGTGGCCGCAGTGGCCATGCGGTTCTAGGAGCTTCAGTCTGGAACCGCGCGATCGCTACGGTCGCAGGTTCGAATCCTGCCTCGGTCATGGATGTGTGTGGTGTCCTTAGGTTAGTTAGGTTTAATTAGTTCTAAGTTCTGGGGGACTGATGACCTCAGATGTTAAGTCCCATAGTGCTCAGAGCCAAATGTTTAATGGGATTCACGTCGGCCCATCTGGGTGGCCAAATCATTCGATCGAATTGTCCAGTATGTCCTCAAAACCCATCGCGAACAACTGTGGATGGGTGGCATGGCGCATTGTCATCCATAAAAATGCCATCATTGTTTGGGGACATGAAGTCCATGAATGGCTGCAAGTAGTAGAACATAACCATTTTGAGTCATTGGTCGTTCAGTTGGACCAGAGGACCCCGTGCATTCCATGCAAACATAGCGCATACGTTTATGCAGCGATCACCAGCTTGGAGAGTGCCTTGTTGGCAACTTGGTGTAATATCTTGATTATTTCTAGCTACTGTAGTGTTATCTTGAAGCTGTGAGAAAGGAGGACATGCGCTCCAAGGAGCGGAAGCAGAGACGATGCTGAGGGTAAACGAAAATAGGAGAGATATTGTTAAATGAAGTAAACCGTAAGGGGGAGAGCCTTGCGAAAATGCAGACGCCCCCAGACGCAGTCCCAGGGCGCTAGTTAGTGTTCAAGGAATTAACATGTAACTTCATATGTCGTCTATATGTTGTGGTAGGTTGCCACCGTAGAACATTGTAACCAACAGGCACGTACTAGCGTATAAAGCCAGCTTGATACCAGCCCTGAGAACAGCAACGTCAGCAGGCTCACAAGGGTTAGAAAGAGAGCGTAAACGCCAAAAAACTGTTGACCTAGCAGTCCAAACTCCGGGGAGCCCGAAGGGTGGAGCTAAATGACGTATGACAATAATGTTGCAAGCCTTATTTGGCACAGTAGTTACATTTAAGTTTCAGCTAAACGATGTTGATAACAAATACAGACTTAGTGCAACCGCATTAGCATCACCGCCTTAGGAGCAGTACAGGGGACCTAACCAAACCGTAATTGACAGGCGCCTGCAACAGACCTGCGGGATTGGCTGGGTGGCGGAGTTGTCAGTCAGACGATCTGGGCGCCAAATCTGAGTCCGTCGACTCCAGGTTCGGTCCAGCCCCGCGTAAGTCTGCTGTCTCACTTGGAGTGCCTCAGTGAACAGCGTCACAGTCAGTATGTTTTGTTGTTGCCTTAAGATGCTGCTAGTGTTTGCTACTGTGGTTAGCATCCACTGCTGGGACTTCTGCACTGGCTTCTGCTGTAACAGTGTCATTCATGCTCTTTCTAACCCTAGAACTAGCCTCCACTGTATTAGTTAGTCCTGTCTGGAATAAGCAACTATTTCAAAATCCTGTTTTCGCAAGAGTCCCCACAACGAGTACCTTCCAAATCTCACCACCTGCATTTCTAGTAAATGCCTATACCAGTGTTGGCTCAGACAAAAGAAAATGCCTTCACTGTGAATTGTCCTTCTGCCTTCTGCCTTCTGCTCGGGAGCGCAGACTGACCAGTAACCCCTTTTCTCTCTCTCCCACCTATGTCAGGGCACGACATTGGGTCCATGCCTTCGTGGGGTCGAACCCTACCATCAGCTCTTGCCAACTGAAATCGGGACTCATCTGACCAGGACACGGTTTTCCAGTCGTCTATGGTCCAACCGATATGGACACGAGCCGAGTTGGGACGCTTCAGGCGATGTCGTGCTGTTAGCAAAGGTACTGGCGTCGGTCGTCTGCTGCTATAGCCCATTACAGCCAAATTTCGTTGCAGTGTCCTAACGGACACGATCGTCGTACGTCCTATATGGATTTCTACTGTTATTACACGCAGTGTTGCTTGCCTGTGAGCGCTGACAACTCTACGCAAACGGAGGTGCTCTTGCTCTTTAAGCGAAGGCCGTTAGCCACTGCGTTGTCCATGGTGAGAGATAATGCCTGAAATTTGGTATTCTCGAGACGCTGTTGAAACTGTGGATCTCGGAATAATGAATTCCCCAACTATATCCGAAATGGGATGTCTCATGCACCTATCTCTAACTACTTCTTCGCGTACAAAGTCTGTTAATTCCCGTCGTGCGACCGTAATTACGTCGGAAACCTATTCACACGAATCATACGAGTGCAAATGACAGTTCAGCCAATGGACTGCCTTCTTATATCTTGTGTACGCGATGCTACCGCGACTTATGTGTGTACATATCACTATCCGATGACTTTTGTCACCTAAGAGTGCCAGCCGGTGTGGCCGAGCGGTTCTAGGCGCTTCAGCCTGGAACCGCGCGACCGCTACGGTCGCAGGTTCGAATCCTGCCTTGGGCATGGATCTGTGTGATGTCCTTAGGTTAGTTAGGTTTAAGTAGTTCTAAGTTCTAGAGGACTGATGACCTCAGATGACCATGTCCGAGGCAGGATTCGAATCTGCGACCATAGCGGTCGCGCGGTTCCAGACGGTAGCGCCTAGAACCGCTCGGCCACCCCGGCCGGCATTTGAACCATCACCTCAGTGTAAGATGCATGGTACCATTGAGCTGTCTTGAGTAAATACTATTGGTCCAAGCTGGGGAACAACATCCATAACATGCCTAACCTTGTAATTTCCATGCGCATGTCCCCTAGCTGCTGCTAAACGAGCAACGAACTACTGGCAGCCAGACAATCGTCGAGAGCTCCTGGTAGATATTACATCGCAACAAACAGTGAAACTAACTTGGCTATAGCTGTTGTAGGTTTACAGTATCCGTTACCGAATACAGCGGACTGTTCTGAAAGTTAAATACGTCGAATAGTAAGTGTACTTATAACCTAAATAATGCAGCCCTGCCACGCCACGGACGTTCTACGATGCCGTCGTGCGACTGGTGCAAGCGAACGCCGCATTCCGGCTGAAATAAACTCCAGCGTCAGATGGTTCGTAAGCAAGGAACTGCGCCGGTAATTTCTAGGAAGCGGGCACGTACGAGAGGCCAGTGTCGGTTTACTAATCTTAGTAGCAGAAGCGGGAACGATCGTGACACAGACGAGGCAAAAGTGAGGAGCAACTGGTGCGTTTCAGAAGTGGCAGAAACCCGACGCCGCGGCGAAGATAACCTCAGCTTACTGGCCCCGGAGCTCGTGTATAAGTCAAAACATCCGCACGTATTTAACGTAGATGTCGCGCGGCTGCCGGCGCAGATTAAAAACGGTCCGGGAGTGTAGGGCGCGCAGCCAAGGGGTTGGAGGGGAGAAGAGGCGGTGTGCGCGAGCGAATAGACAGAGTGCGTAGTGAAGCGGAGTGGAGCAGGGCAGCGGCTACTCACGCTAAAGCGGCGGGGAACAGGTCGGCCAGCAACAGCGACGGCAGGCTGTAGCGAAGGCGGTCTCCGGACGGCGTCCAGCCCACGTCGCAGGAAGTGGCTGTTGCGTCGCACTCGTACCTGAAGCGCAACACACGGTACTCTCCACACAGTCTCTCGTACTTTACTACTTCGCTTCAAAATTAAATTTAAGCAAAATATTTGATCAGGCGAACCTGACAACGGAAACTCCCCATCGCACCCACCCAAAGACTTAATAGTAGTATGACCTAGTGGATAGCCCGTCAAAAACTGAACACAGATCAAACATGAAAGCAGGAGGAGTGTGTACTGAATTGTGAAAAAAAGGAGCAAAATAGAAACAGTGACCAGTCCAAGTGCTAACATCACCTTAGAAAAGTTAAGAATGACGATGCTGGTAAACCGCTTACGTTATTTGTTTTCAAACAACTGAACAAAACTGAACCTACTCAGACATTTCTCTCTTTACGTATTCTGATCAACAGTAAACTGACACATAATATTTTTTTTAGCGCAACGCAATCTGACTTTCAATAATCCCTACAAAAGATTGGCCCTGACTAACAATAAAATATACCTTCCATGACTCACCTCACAAAAATCTTCCTTACTCGAACTACTGCAATACAGCTTGCGCCAATACTGCCAGCTAAATAAAAGATTGTAACTACTGAAGGCACTAACTACTGATAGGCATAGATAGCAAATGAAAGATTTTGATGGAGAACAAACAATGTATTTACCTTCATAGTGTTCAAAAGTCACAATATATATACAGTTCATCACATCCGGTCTTACAAATTTCCCCCCCGCCGTTGTGGCCAGGCGGTCCTAGGCGTTACAGTCTGGAACCGCGAGACTGCTACGGTCACAGGTTCGAATCCTGCCTCGGCCATGGATGTGTGTGAAGTCATTAGGTTAGTTAGGTTTAAGTAGTTCTAAATTCTAGGAGACTGGTGACCTCATAAGTGCTCGGAGCCATTTTTTTACAAATTTCCTTTGTCTGACGGACACACGTCCAAATCGTCCGCTCTCAAAACTTTGCCATCTCTCTTTCCACATCCACCACTGCTGGCGGCTCACCTCCAACTGCGCAAAGCTACGCGCTGTTCACAACCAACTGCCCAACACTGCAATAGCAAATATTACAACAATGCCTCGATTCCCGGCGGGGTCAGGGATTTTCTCTGCCTCGTGATGACTGGGTGTTGTGTGATGTTCTTAGGTTAGTTAGGTTTAAGTAGTTCTAAGTTCTAGGGGACTGATGAGCATAGATGTTAAGTCCCATAGTGCTCAGAGCCATTTTCCAACAATGCCAACCAGCCACAGATTGCACACAGCACAGTCAGTGATTTTCATACAGACCGCTACGTGGTGTTACGAGCATAAAAACCTAATCAGCCTACTTACACAAGCTCAAGATCTGCAACTTCGAACGCATTTATAGAGCCACGGCGTCGTGGTTATGTTGTCACGGTGCTGTATTGGGAAGGGGTAGAAACGTCTTCAAATCGCCCTCGTTCTTTTTTTTTTCACAAAATTACGAACTTTCTGTCCGGTTAGTGACATGTCTGCCCTCCTTCTGAAGTCTTGGCAGTTTTCATACTATAAATGGTTGAAATGGCTCTGAGCACTATGGGACTTAACAGCTGTCATCAGTCCCCTAGAACTTAGAACTACTTAAACCTAACTAACCTAAGGACATCACACACATCCATGCTCGAGGCAGGATTCGAACCTGCGACCGTAGCGGTCGTGCGGTTCCAGACTGAAGCGCCTAGAACCGGCCTGTCTACTATAAATGGGTTATATAAAATGAGTCCTATCGTAAGAATATATTTCCGTCGTAAGTAAATGTGATGAATAGTGAGAGAAATCGACGAGAGGCCGCATAGATTTCTCACAGAAACTAAAACAACAAATAAACAGATGTGAACTCTGCTACAAGAAAGGAATTCAAGAATTGAAATTTCCAAAACGGAACGCAAGAGTCATAACAGGTGGTACTTGTGTAGTACAAATAAGAGGTACGTTAGGAGGCCCCTGCATTACAACTCGCTGTTGCAAATGGACGTTACACCACGACAAAGACACAGATATCGATACAGCGAAGAGATACGTCAGTGACCGGACGGACAGTTCATAGTTTTGCGAAAAAAAAGGGGTCCGAGGGAGATTTGAACACGCATCTCCTCCTCCGCAGTCAATTCCGTGACCACAAAACTAAGACGCCGAGGCTGTTCAAAGTCTCACGGTGTTGCACGTCCTGAGCCTGGAAGATTCACTGTTTCTATTTTGCTTTTTTTTTCACAGTTCAGTACAACTTCTTCCTGTTTTCATGGTTGATCTGTGTTCAGTTTTTGCCGGGCAACCCACAGGATCTTCTTACCACTAAATATTAGGAGAATTTGATGGGGAGTTTCCCTTGCGATGAACATCTTTACAGAATACAAATCCGCTTCATTTGCCAGTAATTTCTTAATTTATTGCACGACCGGTTTCGAACCATAAAGCGTTATCTTCAGGTGCCACCACCGACTTGGGATGGGGAAAAAAATAAATACTCTTTGTAATGATGTACAACAGAAGGTTATATTATGTTTCTTTCATTAAATACACATTTTTAAAGTTGTGGTATTCTTTTTGAATCACCCTGTATTTCGGTATTTGTTTGGTTTCGGTTATAAGATGTGTATGTCATTTTTTTCTAATAAGCGAGTAAATAAACCGAAATATCAATTGGTCATAGCAACAATACTAAAATTTTTCGTTTTCCATAGACCTTTTTAAAAAAAGGAGTAGCTTTTATTCGTAAAATCTGCATTGGTTTCAAATATTGCGGTATTCTAGGATGTTGAAATGCGATCGGTGTTGTCTTAATAACGAGCACCAAAAACATGGCCTAAGAATTGGTACAGCAACAGTAAGAAAATAAAATGCCCTTTTCACACTGGGACACTGGTGACGGTCGCCAGCGACAGTTACCGGTAATTGAGGTGATCACTCCCGGATCACCGGTGTCAGACACCACAGGTATTGCCAGCTGATTAGTTAGTGAAATGGACTCGAGCGAGGAGGAACTTTTATGGGTACTCCTAAACAGGAGGAGGAGAATGGAGACAAAACGTTTATTACACGTACGTCCACTGCTACATGATCGACTGCAGAAAGGCTTGTTTTATAATCTTTATGTCGTTTGAGGATATGGTAACTGCTCAGGGATTGCAGGACATGTCACCTCGTTTACTCTATGGAGGAAATATTGCGAACAGTATCAGATATGAGCCTCGCGGGATTAGCCGAGTGGTCTAGGGGGTTGCAGTCATGGACTGTGCGGCTGGTCCCGGCGGAGGTTCGAGTCCTCCCTCGGGCATGGGTGTGTGTGTCTGTCCTTAGGATAATTTAGGTTAAGTAGTGTGTAAGCTTAGGGACTGATGACCTTAGGAGTTAAGTCCCATAAGATTTCACACACATTTGAACATTTTCTATCAGATATGGCTTAAAAAACTACTTCATTAGCCATGAAGGTGAATTGTCTTGGCAGCAGCAAAAATGTAATAGCTAGAAATGTTACGTGAACGTTAATGTGGTTAGGCCTCATTGTTCATCTGGCATTGTATTTGTGATATGTGTCATGTAACTATTACTACGTTAACTGTAAGAAGTCACATTATTGTATTCACTGAACTGATTGAAAATTACAATTAAAATTATAGTGAGTCAGGAACTTGTAACGCAATAACATTATAATAAACAAATAAAAATCATTATTTTATTAGCCACATATGCGTAAATAATTGTAACGAAGAATAATGTTTTAACTGCCTTAAGACGCAGAAGGGGACGAGGGTTGCAAATGTGCTTCAAGCTTACTACCGTCCTAGCCACCACTTTGTTGCTATAGTCATCGCTTTTGACATCCCAAATAGCGGGACGACTTTCTACAGCACTTATAAAATCTTCCGTTTCAACGAAATCCTCAGGGCTCCAATGTGTACAGTATAATATGTAATGAATGTTTCACGGCACTGTCTCACAAATGACTGCCTGTCTGTTGGCAAATCTGCAGCGCTGTGTCTGTGGTCTGTGGCCCAGTGTGAACACTCCAGTGCAAACTAATGGATGGCTGGATGTGACTGCTGTGGACATAGTGTCCGTGTCCGTCACATGTGGACCGGCTGAGTGACAGTGGCCCGGTGAGCCGGTGTAGTGTCGCAGTGTGAATGCTCCAGTTCAAACGAATATATCTACGTCGGTGACCGTGTCCGTCACGTGTGGACAGGCTGAGTGACAGTGGCCCGGTGAGCCGGTGTAGTGTCGCGGTGTGAATGCTACAGTTCAAACGAATATATCTACGTCGGTGACCGTGTCCGTCACGTGTGGACAGTCTGAGTGACAGTGGCCCGGTGAGCCGGTGTAGTGTCGCGGTGTGAATGCTCCAGTTCAAAGGAATATATCTACGTCGGTGACCGTGTCCGTCACGTGTGGACAGTCTGGGTGACAGTGGCCCGGTGAGCCGGTGTAGTGTCGCGGTGTGAATGCTCCAGTTCAAACAAATATATCTACGTCGGTGACCGTGTCCGTCACGTGTGGACAGGCTGAGTGACAGTGGCCCGGTGAGCCGGTGTAGTGTCGCGGTGTGAATGCTACAGTTCAAACGAATATATCTACGTCGGTGACCGTGTCCGTCACGTGTGGACAGTCTGAGTGACAGTGGCCCGGTGAGCCGGTGTAGTGTCGCGGTGTGAATGCTCCAGTTCAAAGGAATATATCTACGTCGGTGACCGTGTCCGTCACGTGTGGACAGTCTGAGTGACAGTGGCCCGGTGAGCCGGTGTAGTGTCGCGGTGTGAATGCTCCAGTTCAAACGAATATATCTACGTCGGTGACCGTGTCCGTCACGTGTGGACAGTCTGAGTGACAGTGGCCCGGTGAGCCGGTGTAGTGTCGCGGTGTGAATGCTCCAGTTCAAACGAATATATCTACGTCGGTGACCGTGTCCGTCACGTGTGGACAGGCTGAGTGACAGTGGCCCGGTGAGCCGGTGTAGTGTCGCGGTGTGAATGCTACAGTTCAAACGAATATATCTACGTCGGTGACCGTGTCCGTCACGTGTGGACAGTCTGAGTGACAGTGGCCCGGTGAGCCGGTGTAGTGTCGCGGTGTGAATGCTCCAGTTCAAACGAATATATCTACGTCGGTGACCGTGTCCGTCACGTGTGGACAGTCTGAGTGACAGTGGCCCGGTGAGCCGGTGTAGTGTCGCGGTGTGAATGCTACAGTTCAAACGAATATATCTACGTCGGTGACCGTGTCCGTCACGTGTGGACAGTCTGAGTGACAGTGGCCCGGTGAGCCGGTGTAGTGTCGCGGTGTGAATGCTACAGTTCAAACGAATATATCTACGTCGGTGACCGTGTCCGTCACGTGTAGACAGGCTGAGTGACAGTGGCCCGGTGAGCCGGTGTAGTGTCGCGGTGTGAATGCTCCAGTTCAAACGAATATATCTACGTCGGTGACCGTGTCCGTCACGTGTGGACAGGCTGAGTGACAGTGGCCCGGTGAGCCGGTGTAGTGTCGCGGTGTGAATGCTACAGTTCAAACGAATATATCTACGTCGGTGACCGTGTCCGTCACGTGTGGACAGTCTGAGTGACAGTGGCCCGGTGAGCCGGTGTAGTGTCGCGGTGTGAATGCTCCAGTTCAAACGAATATATCTACGTCGGTGACCGTGTCCGTCACGTGTGGACAGTCTGAGTGACAGTGGCCCGGTGAGCCTGTGTAGTGTCGCGGTGTGAATGCTACAGTTCAAACGAATATATCTATGTCGGTGACCGTCGCTTGTGGCCGTCTCCAGGGTCCCAGTGTGGAACGGGTGTGATGTCCCTGTTGCCGTGTGTCACAGCTGAGTTACGTGTGTACTGTGCTCTGTGCAAGACTCGCCCCCACCCGGTCTGTACTGTACTTTCTCGCTGTCGTCGCCGCACATACGTTGTAACAGAATGACGCCAACCATAGCCTGGGCACATTTTTGCGAAGTGATGTAGCAACGAATAATAATGCTTTATTTGTTTTACAAAATTAAAGATTTATCTGACATTTCCGTGAAGTAGTAAAAGAGATAGGAAATTATGGTAACAACAATAAGTTAAAAACATAACTACAATTCATTCATAGTTTACGATTAAAAAAAAGTAGCCAGTGTCTGGACAATATGCCTTTACATGCTTGTAGCCCTTGAAAACGGACAAATTAACATAATGAACAGTTTTCACCCTTTAGCACAGACTATTCGTTAAATCCAAATAGTGCAATGATCCCCGATTACAATATGATTCTTGAGCTGAGTTTCAAAAAATAATGGTGAATTTTTGTTGTATTCACCCATTTAATCACTTTTCGAGAAAATCAGTTTAAGGTGAATGGGCTATGTAATGTATTCTTTTGATTCCATGTATCTTGACACTGAGAGTTAAAATTTTTTCAACCTTTGTTCGACTTCTGCGTGTACTATAGGAAATAATAGGAATAAAAAAGCGAAAATCGGTTATTTGAGAGACGGTCATTTTTAGTGGTTTCAACAATCAGATTAAACTGGCCTGGAAAAAGAAAACGATATTACCGAAAACTAGTTACTTCAGCGACACCGCCATCCGTCATTTCCTCTCAGAGAGGTTACAGTTCGTCTGATAGACGGTAAATCATCGGGAAGAACAGAAGTGATATCAGGCGTTCCGCAAGGTAGTGTCCAGCAATAAGCCTCCTAATTCAGGCGATAGCAAGGAAAGGTGTTTGTATCATTCTCACGAACCGCTTTTTCGCAATAAAGAACAGCGGTAATTGTTTATTTCCTATTGTACTTCGACGAAACGTGAATAATTAATTGTCATACCAACAGTGTTTGTGGGTATTTTGCGTGATCTTTTACAAATCTCCCGGAGTTTGTTTCAATCACGAGCTGCGTTAGCGTAATCGTGAAGGTGTTAGACTGTTAAACAAAAGGTTTTGAGTATAAACGTTGTTCGGTGCATAATATCTTGTTTATTTAAAAACAATATGCAAGTGTCTGTCTTCATGAATTTTATTCGTTTTAATGTAATTTTTTGAAATTTCTAGTTCTTTGTCTCTTCGTTCTAATCATAATGAATTTTCGGTTTTTGTAATTTTGTCCTCCAATATTTCTTTTCACAGCAATTAAAAACAATGAAAAGGCACACATACAATATTAATTTTATCTGGTTTGTTTGTTTATCTTATCTTCCGCAGTCGGTGTTTTACTATTCATATTGAAATATATTCTTTGCGACAGTATTAAAAGTATTATTTAGATCAGAATTTCGACTCGTACGTTGCCGAGCTACTTTATTGTCTGACGCAATTCTTTACTTCGCTCCTTTGGCAACATCATCATCTTCAATGTTTTCAAATGGCTCTGAGCACTATGGGACTCAACTGCTGTGGTCATCAGCCCCCTAGGACTTGGAACTACTTAAACCTAACTAACCTAAGGACAACACACACATCCATGCCCGAGGCAGGATTCGAACCTGCGACCGTAGCAGTCGCACGGTTCCGGACTGCGCGCTTAGAACCGCAAGACCACCGCGGCCGGCCATTCAATGTTTTCGTCAACTGATCTATGTTTTGGCAAGTATTTGCTGTCTGTTGTGACAAACACAAATTGTTAGCACTCTGCACCGCACTGACAATATATTTTAGTTTCTACGTTTTATTACGTCCACAATTCAGTTTTGTGTACTACGCCAATTTTGTTTTAATCAGAACTTTTTAGAAAAATCGAAATGAGTCTGGTATAAATAAAACTTTTATTACAATCGCGAAAGACAGAATATTTCTCAATATTACATACGACACCTATCTGGTACTTAAATTAAATGAGATATTGTTATACAGTAAATTGTATACGAAATTTAGGTATGTTGTCCACATTTCATTCTCAACACTGTGGCAACTAAAATCGACCGTACGGAAAGTGTACGCTATGGAGTTTTACCTCTGCAAACTCTTCAAAATTTAGTGCAGTTATTTAATACATTTAATGCTGCACAAGAACTGCGTTGAACATCGAAAAAAAAAAATTAAGTCATTTATGCGGGGAAGGTATCAGTCAGGAAGATGTGTAAAAGTCAAATAGTTTTTGCGAAATCGAATGATAAGTGTGCCAAAGCAGTCGGAACACCATGTGTCAGCAGAGGCGAGCAGTGCAGTGATGACAAAATCGCGTACAGCACGGAATGCGGGGAGCACGTCTCTGTAGCAGCGAAAGGGTTAATGCGGCCGTGGTGGCTTTACTTCATGAACTGCGCGCTCCCCCCTAACGTAAGTTTGTGAACTATACTATACTATGGCGCTGCTTCTCTTGACGCGTGCGTCGTTTGCAACTGGCAACGCAGCAATCTTCCGCGTCTGGGCGGGCATGCGCGACCCGCCAAGATAAAGGAATTCAACTATTGTGTTTTACGACTCGTGGCAGTCTTAAAACGCACGTGTAGAATGTACATGCGTTTATCATCGCGTTTAAAAACTACTTCATGTTGCCTGAGAACCGGAACTTCTTCTTACACACAAGTTAATTTCTTTATATATAAATTTTATAGTTGTTACTGTATTTGTTGTTGTTGTGGTCTTCAGTCCTGAGACTGGTTTGATGCAGCTCTCCATGCTACTCTACCCTCTGCAAGCTTCTTCATCTCCCAGTACCTACTGCAACCTACATCCTTCTGAATCTGCTTCTGTATTCATCTCTTGGTCTCCCTCTCGATTTTTACCCTCCACTCTGCCCTCCAATACTAAACTGGTGATCCCTTGATGCCTCAGAACATGTCCTACCAACCGATCTCTTCTTCTAGTCAAGTTGTGCCACAAACTCCTCTTCTCCCCAATTCTATTCAATACCTCCTCTTTAGTTATGTGATATATCCATCTAATCTTCAGCTTTCTTCTGTAGCACCACATTTCGAAAGCTTCTATTCTCTTCTTGTCCAAACTATTTATCGTCCATGTTTCACTTCGGTACATGGCTACACTCCATACAAATACTTTCAGAAACGACTTCCTGACACTTAAATCTATACTTGATGTTAACAAATTTCGATTCTTCAGAAACGCTTTCCTTGCCATTGCCAGTCTACATTTTATATCCTCTCTATTTCCACCATCGTCAGTTATTTTGCTCCCCAAATAGCAAAACTCCTTTACTACTTTAAGTGTCTCATTTCCTAATCTAATTCCCTCAGCATCACTCAACTTAATTCGACTACATTCCATTTTCCTCGTTTTGCTTTTGTTGATGTTCATCTTATATCCTCCTTTCAAGACACTGTCTATTCCGTTCAACTGCTCTTCCAAGTCCTTTGCTGTCTCTGACAGAATTACACTGTCATCGGCGAACCTCAATGCTTTTGTTTCTTCTCCATGGATTTTAATTCCTACTCCGAATTTTTCTTTTGTTTCTTTTACTGTATTCACCTGACCAAAAGTCTTGTTCCTCCTGCCACCGAACGTCACTAATTCCCACTATATTCAACTTTAACCTATCCATTTCCCTTTTTAAATTTTCTAACCTACCTGCCCGATTAAGGGATCTGACATTCCACGCTCCGATCCGTAGAACGCCAGTTTTCTTTCTCCTGATAACTAGGTCCTCCTGAGTAGTCCCTGCCCGGAGATTCGAATGAGGGACTATTTTACTTCCGGAATATTTTACCCAAGACGACGCCATCATCATTTATCCATACAGTAAAGCTGCATGCCCTCAGGAAAAAATTACGGCCGTGGCCCCTTGCTTTCAGCCGTTCGCAATGCCAGCACAGCAAGGCCGTTTTGGTTAGTGTTACAAGGCCGGATCAGTCAATCATCCAGACTGTTGCCCCGGCAACTACTGAAAAGGCTGCTGCCCCTCTTCAGGAACCACACGTTTGTCTGACCTCTCAACAGATACACCTCCGTTGTGGTTACACCTACGGTACGGCTATCTGTGTCGCTGAGGCACGCGAATCTCCCCACCAACGGCAAGGTCCATGGTTCATGGGGGAGGGGGGGTTACTGTATTTATGCACGAGAAAATTGACTTAGTCGTGGAACGAGATTCCTATTCCCTCATAACACGAACTGATTTTTAAATACCGAATATCGGGGTTTTGACCTTTTGTAGCGTTTATTAATTCAACTTATAACTAGCGTACTGGCGGTAGAAAATTGCAACAACAAAAATAATTAATGTACAATAACGAAATTTCAGAAAAGCATTTATCCAGCTACTATATTTAAGTGATTAACACTGCAGAGTCACAGGTTAACGTAAGCGCGACATAAGCCATTACAAATGTGTAATGCTGGTACATTAATAAATGGTGTAACCGCCACAATATTGAATGCAAGAAGGCAAACGTGGATGTTTTGTGTTGTACAGGTGCCGGATGTCAGTTTGTGGGATGGGGTTCTATGCTTCCGCCTGGACCAGCCGCACAGTCCATGACTGCAGCGCCCCAGACCGCTCGGCTAATCCCGCTCGGCGCTACGGTAGCAGGTTCGAATCCTGCCTCGGGCATGGATGTGTGTGATGTCCTTAGGTTAGTTAGGTTTAGGTAGTTCTAAATTCTAGAGGAGTGATGACCTCAGATGTTAAGTCCCATAGTGCTCAGAGCCATTTGAACCATTTTTGAATGCTGTTCGTGAATGTCAGCACGGGAGATCGGATTACCAGACTCATGTATAAATCTGTAGCGAGCGTGCTTGGGATTGCCACGAGAATGCTTCTTTTGTCATACGAAATCGCACACCAGACTATAGCTCCTGGCGTAGATCCAGTCTAACACGCAGACAGGCTGGTTGCAGGCCCTTAACTGGCCTCCTAACCAACACACAGTCATCACTGGCACAAAGGCAGAACCAGTTCCCGTTAAAAAGCAGATTTCCAGCCTAGCCTACAATGATCTCTCGCTCGATACCACTGAAGTCGCAAATGGCGGTGGTTTGTAATCATTGCAGTGGACGCTACTGAGCATCTGGCTCGGAGCTGTCCTTAAGGGGACCACACCCTGCCTATCTAACCCATGTTAATTTAGGCAAGTACTTGACCCATTTCTGAAAAAAAACTATTTGTTGCAGGACATTAATATTTTTACTGTATGTTACATGATGCTAGTAGAGTCAACTGTACTAAAATCTACTTTATCCATTTTATAGTTTTTAACAAATACTTTTTTAAATTTATTAATAAAAATATTAAGTTCTTTCTACGGAAAATGTTTTTTGTGAAATTCCTAATAGGGGAATATTACTGAATGTAGTACCAGAGGTCGCTTTTTATGTTATGTAGAGTCTCTGTAAAAATTTCATTCATTTGTCTATGATAGTTTCTGACATAATGGGGCATATGTACTGAAAATTTTAGTTTGCTGGAAATTGAATTTAAAGAAAAAAACTTTTTAAATTAGTTGCTTACAGTTAATTAAAACTGTCCTGCTGCATATGATGGCCCTTCTTTGCCCTCAAGTAGGTCTTCTAGCTTTCACCTTCCTGGATGTTTGTCTTGCTTTCTTGTCCATATTAGATGCAGGCCTGTCTGCATTGGCTATCCTCACTTTATCGCAATGTTGCAGCCCAGTGATCATATTTTCACCAGGATTAGTTCCCAGCTTTTTCAGTACCCAACACTTTCCAATATTACCACCATTGAACGTAATAACAGCATCATGAACTCCTAGTTTCATTGTCTGCATGCCTACAAATAGAATTTTAGGAAGGCGGTTCCAAATTATGCTGTTGAAACATTCATTTGGGTTCTGTGTCTGCCCATGCAGCCATTTCCTTAGAAGGTCAGGGCGAGCCAGAATAGGTTTAATTGTTGTAATAACAGCAATAGGAAGAGAATGCTGGTGAGAATAAGATTCTCCAATTGTCTGAGCCCTATTGTATTTGCACCACGAATTTTCTCGTGATGCACACAATCCATGACATGGCATATCATCAGTAGAGGACTTGTGGAAGAATAATGCCCAAACATCTCTCTTCATTGCCTCTAGATTTTGGTTCAAAAATGGCTCTGAGCACTGTGGGACTTAACATCTGTGGTCATCAGTCCCCTAGAACTTAGAACTACGTAAAGCTAACTAACCTAAGGACATCACACACATCCATGCCCGAGGCAGGATTCGAACCTGCGACCGTAGCGGTCACACGGTTCCAGACCGAACCGCACGGCCACACCGGCCGCAGGCCACAGAAAAGTGGACGTGGCACATAAACACAAGTGTTAGGAAAATGCTCTTTAAATGCTCGAAAAAAAAATTTTTTTTCAGCAAAATCCTTTTCAGAGTACTTAAATAAAACCTTAATCTATAGAAATATGATGTAAACCGAAAATCGATTTTTTTCGACCTGAACTACGGTGTGGTCCCCTTAAAGTAAGCAAATTATAAATGTTGGTTGTGTCACTGGGTTCCAACTGCTGCTCAAATTGCTGTTGCAGGTGCAGTACGCAGCAGAACCATACTGCAAGGTGAGGCGCATAATAAAGAACGATTCTTAAAAGGTTGTTAAGTAAAACGACTTCGCTAATTTTTTTTAAATTTCATAATCTTAAAATACATGAAAAAGCGTTTTCTGCAATAGTAAAACATCAGTTATTTTTTGAAGGAGATGCCGGTAAGATGGCGTGCGTTTATATACACACATTCCTCCAGTCAGATTTTGAAGTGACTCATCACGTTGTGCAGCATTGCCAGTGGCATCTGAATAACTTCCTGTCCATTCCACTCTTTCAAATGGTTCAAATGGCTCTGAGCACTATGGGACTTAACATCTGAGGTCATCAGTCCCCTACAACTTAGAACTACTTTAACCTAACTAACCGAAGGACATCACGACACATCCATGCCCGAGGCAGGATTCGAAACTGTGACCGTAGCGGTCGCGCGGTTCCAGACTGTAGCGGCTAGAACCACTCGGTCACAACGGCCGGCGATCCGCTTTTTCAGGACTTCAATTTTTCGAGGAGGGTTATCTCGGAAAAATTTGATTTTCAGATAACCCTACAAGAAAAAGTCATATGTTGTGAGGTCCGGTGATCGAGAGGACCATGCTATGTCCCTATTTCGCGAGATCACATGATTTGGAAACAAACGATTGACAATATTCATGCTTAGTCGAGCAATGTGGGAGTAACTTCGTAGTTTGCAAGTTGTGGAGTAAGTTTTCCAACATATCTGAGTATCTCTGCAAAGTCACTGTTACAGTATTGCCAAGGCCATCTTCAAAAAAACAATGGCCCTATTATCCCTAATGAAAACATGGCGCACCACACACAATAACGTTTGAGGAGTGCAGTGGTTGCTGATGCAGTTCTTGAGGATTAACGCATCTCCAAAATTGAAAGTTCTGCTTGTTCACGTAACCAGACAGATGGAAGTGAGCTTCATCACTCATCCACAAATGGTATACATTGTCCTCGTCTTGATTAATCATGTCAAAAAATTCTAAGCAGAACCGACTTCGGCTCACACAATCTGTTTCCTTAAGTTCTCAACCTACTTCTTAAACGCACAAAATAAAAAAAATAAAATAAAATATGGCTCTGAGCACCATGGGACTTAACTTCTGAGGTCTTCAGTCCCCTAGAACTTAGAACTATTTAAACTTAACTAACCTAAGGACATCACACACATCCATGCCCGAGGCAGGATTCGTATCTGCGACCGTAGCAGCAGCGCAGCTCTGGGCTGAAGCGCTTAGAACCACTCGGCCACCCCGGCCGGCCCTGTGCGATTAAGCCGGTAGGGGTGGCCGAGCGGTTCTAGACGCTTCAGTCCGGAACCGCGCTGCTGCTACAGTCGCAGGTTCGAATCCTGCCTCGGGCATGGATGTATGTGATGTCCTTAGATTACTTAGGTTTAAGTAGTTCTAAGTTCTAGGGGACTGATGACCTCAGATGTTAAGTCCCATAGTGCTTAGAGCCATTTGAACCATTTTTGAATCGCACAGGCAGATGGCACCGGCCGATTCCGATTAATGTTGAAGTGGTTGCGAAATGCCCGACGTGCTAGCTGTTAAGAACTACCGTTATGATAAAATGCTTTGACAGCGTACGCGCGGTGCTGTGAGGTCCAGCGCTCCATGATGAAGAAATGCTATTTCGCGCCAAACGTAACTGACGCTATTCTTCTCCACCCCTCTCCGACGCAGCTTGATTCACGCGCTTTTTAAAATCGCTCGATATTATGGCTCACTCTGTCCGCACACGATGGTCTTCCGTCTTGGTAGTGCGATGTAACCGTCCGGAGCCCAGTCTTGTTGCAACGGTACACTCTCGTGACCACTACTGCCAGCAGTTGTCATATAAAGTGGTTACATTGCTACTAAATATTTCTGCAGTATCACAAGAGGAACACCCACCTTCTCGTAACCCTATTACGCGACCTAGTTCGAACTCAGTGGGATGTTGATAGTGGCGTCTTTGTCGCCTAAAGGAATTCTTGACTAACATCAACTCACCAAGTCCAATTTCAAAAGTAACTAACGCTCACAACCATACAATACGTATTTAAAGCAAACCGCATTTGCATCCTCATAGAGGCGCCATTAATGCCACTCTTATGTGACTGGCGCGAAATTCGACGAGATATTGAAACGTTCCCTCTGGTGGTAAACCTCTCACGTTATTTGGTTTTCAAACAGCTCATCAAAACTGAACGTACTCAAACATTTCTCTCTTTACTTATTCTGATCATCACTAAACTGAGACACAATATTTTTAGCGCAACGCAGTCTGAGTTTCAACAATCCCTACAAAAGAATGGCCCTGACTAGCAATAACCTATACCTTTCATGAATCACTTACCTCAAAAAAATCATCATTACTCGAACTATTGCAATACAGCGAGCGCCAAAATACTGCCAGCTAAGTAAAAGTTTCTAACTACTGAAGGCACTAACTACTGATAGACATAGTTAGGTATATGTATATCAATTCATGACATCCATCTTCATAAATTTCCTTTTTCTGGCGGACACACGTCCAGATCGTCCGTTTATAGTAACCTCTCTAAACTCTGGCATCTCTCTCTCTCCACATCCACCACTGCTGGCGGCTCACCTCCAATTGCACAACGCTACGCGCTGTTAACATCCAACTGCCCAACACTACAATAGCGAATATTCCAACAATGACAACCAGCCACAGACTCCACACACCACAGTCAGTGGTTTTCATACAGAGCGCTACCTGGCGCCACCAACATAAAAACCTAAACAGCCTACTTACACCATCGTCTTTCAGATGTAGAAACACGCATACCAACTTCTGTTTACGTCGCACAACTCCTTTGTGTTTGTGCGATTTTTTTACTAGTTTGTACGTATACATAAGGAAACTGACTTTTTCGTGGGATGAAGTTTCTGTTCCCTCGTAACATGAACAGATTTTTAAATAACGGGGTTTTAAGAATTTGTAGCAGTTAGGAAGAACCCTGGAGATACTAAAAGGTATCAGATAGATTATATAATGGTAAGACAGAGATTTAGGAACCAGGTTTTAAGTTGTAAGACATTTCCAGGGGCAGATGTGGACTCTGACCACAATCTATTGGTTATGACCTGTAGATTAAAACTGAAGAAACTGCAAAAATGTGGGAAATTAAGGAGATGGGACCTGGATAATCTGAAAGAACCAGAGGTTGTACAGAGTTTCAGGGAGAGCATAAGGGAACAATTGACAGGAATAGGGGAAAGAAATACAGTAGAAGAAGAATGGGTAGCTCTGAGGGATGAAGTAGTGAAGGCAGCAGAGGATAAAGTAGGTAAAAAGACGAGGGCTGCTAGAAATCCTTGGGTAACAGAAGAAATATTGAATTTAATTGATGAAAGGAGAAAATATAAAAATGCAGTAAATGAAGCAGGCAAAAAGAAATACAAACGTCTCAAAAATGAGATCGACAGGAAGTGCAAAATGGCTAAACAGGGATGGCTAGAGGACAGATGTAAGGATGTAGAAGCTTATCTCAGTAGGGGTAAGATAGATACTGCCTACAGGAAAATTAAAGAGACCTTTGGAGAGAAGAGAACCAAGTGTATGAATATCAAGAGCTCAGATGGCAACCCAGTTCTAAGCAAAGAAGGGAAGGCAGAAAGGTGGAAGGAGTATATAGAAGGTTTATACAAGGGCGATGTACTTGAGGACAATATTATAGAAATAGAAGAGGATGTAGATGAAGACGAAATGGGAGATATGATACTGCGTGAAGAGTTTGACAGAGCACTGAAAGACCTGAGTCGAAACAAGGCCCCCGGAGTAGACAACATTCCATTAGAACTACTGACGGCCTTGGGAGAGCCAGTCATGACAAAACTCTACCAGCTGGTGAGCAAGATGTATGAGACAGGCGAAATACCCTCAGACTTCAAGAAGAATATAATAATTCCAATCCCAAAGAAAGCAGGTGCTGACAGATGTGAAAATTACCGAACTATCAGTTTAATAAGTCATGGATGCAAAATACTAACGCGAATTCTTTACAGACGAATGGAAAAACTGGTAGATGCGGACCTCGGGGAGGATCAGTTTGGATTCCGTCGAAATGTTGGAACATGTGAGGCAATACTGACCTTACGACTTATCTTAGAAGAAAGATTAAGAAAAGGCAAACCTACGTTTCTAGCATTTGTAGACTTAGAGAAAGCTTTTGACAATGTCGACTGGAATACTCTTTTTCAAATTCTAAAGGTGGCAGGGGTAAAATACAGGGAGCGAAAGGCTATTTACAATTTGTACAGAAACCAGATGGCAGTAATAAGAGTCGAGGGGCATGAAAGGGAAGCAGTGGTTGGGAAAGGAGTGAGACAGGGTTGTAGCCTCTCCCCGATGTTATTCAATCTGTATATTGAGCAAGCAGTAAAGGAAACAAAAGAAAAATTTGGAGTAGGTATTAAAATTCATGGAGACGAAGTAAAAACTTTGAGGTTCGCCGATGACATTGTAATTCTGTCAGACACGGCAAAGGACTTGGAAGAGCAGTTGAACGGAATGGACAGTGTCTTGAAAGGAGGATATAAGATGAACATCAACAAAAGCAAAACGAGGATAATGGAATGCAGTCAAATTAAATCGGGTGATGCTGAGGGAATTAGATTAGGAAATGAGACACTTAAAGTAGTAAAGGAGTTTTGCTATTTAGGAAGTAAAATAACTGATGATGGTCGAAGTAGAGAGGATATAAAATGTAGACTGGCAATGGCAAGGAAAGCGTTTCTGAAGAAGAGAAATTTGTTAACATCGAATATAGATTTATGTATCAGGAAGTCGTTTCTGAAAATATTTGTTTGGAGTGTAGCCATGTATGGAAGTGAAACATGGACGATAACTAGTTTGGACAGGAAGAGAATAGAAGCTTTCGAAATGTGGTGCTACAGAAGAATACTGAAGATAAGGTGGATAGATCACGTAACTAATGAGGAGGTATTGAATAGGATTGGGGAGAAGAGAAGTTTGTGGCACAACTTGACTAGAAGAAGGGATCGGTTGGTAGGACATGTTTTGAGGCATCAAGGGATCACAAATTTAGCATTGGAGGGCAGTGTGGAGGGTAAAAATCGTAGAGGGAGACCGAGAGATGAGTACACTAAGCAGATTCAGAAGGATGTAGGTTGCAGTAGGTACTGGGAGATGAAGCAGCTTGCACAGGATAGAGTAGCATGGAGAGCTGCATCAAACCAGTCTCAGAACTGAAGACAACAACAACAACAACAACATTACTCTCTACTTATAAATAATAATCGAAGCTGTCGAAAAGAATTAAAATTTGTGCTACAGCCGGGACTCGGATCCAGGTATTCTTGTTTGCTGGGTAGAAATGCTAACCATAACACTACCACAGCACACTGGTCAGTATTACTGCACGAACTAACTAAGCTCAGTGCCCTCTCCAAGACAAAGTTCAATTTATTTTCCCTTATATATTGTCACTACGGCCAGGGCTCTCCGATATCGGCAAGCATCCCAGCATTGGACGTAACGGCTCGTGCTTGTGGTAGTGTAATTGTTAGTATTTCTGCCTAGGAAGCAAGGAAACCATGGTTCGAGTCCCAGCTGCAGCACAAATTTTAATTCATTTCGTTTGCTTCGATCACTATCGTAGATAATAAAAAGAGACTTAAATGTCTCAGGGAAACATTTAATTATAAATAATACATCAGATAATGGAGCAACTCGAACAGTTCTTACAAGTGTTCAATACGAGCACAATTTGTCACACGGCACGCATCGAGTCTACAGGTGACTTCTTCCCAACCTTGATCAGCGTGTCTGGAATAAGTGTTGCAACAACTTCTTCAGTCCTGTTTCTCAAGTCGGACAGATCAGCTGGTAGCGGTGGCGCATACACGCGATCCTTTATGAACCCCCAAAGGTAAAAATAGCGTGGTGTCAGATCTGTTGAACATGGATATAATGTGAAACAAGCTCTGTAATCGCCGGCGCCTTGCAGCCATTCCAGAGGTAGGGTACAACGTCGCTTAACCAATGGCGTACTTACGTCAATGAGGCGGCGCATTCGACTAGCTGCCAAATAATGTTCTGTGTTTCAGCTCCTGCCATAGTTGTAGTGCCTCAAGAAAAGAAACACCGGCACGGTAGCTTTACCGAAAAAGGAAGGCCCATAAACTTTCCGCCGGGATACGGCAGAAAAAATATTCAGTTTAGGGAAGTATCGTTGCAGCTGTACCATCTCTTGGGGACGTGCAAATGCCCAAACGCGCACAGTTATTTGTGTTCACATTTACACGTACATGGAATTGATATTCATCAGCGAAGACGACACGATCCAGAAAATCTTCATCGTTATGCAGCATAATTGCGTTTGTAACGTTGACACGTAAACCGTAGTCTGTAGGTTCTAAACTTGTAACAACTGCAGAGTCGTCACTGGAATTGTTAGCTGACAACTAATTTTCCGCATCAATTTCTTGGATCTATTCGTGAATGACTCTCTTACTTGTACAACACTTTCTTCGGCTACTCTTGATCGTCCCGTACTCTTCCCCCTGCAAAGACAGCCTGTGTCTTCACACCATGATACCATCTACGGATGCTATTATCGCTTGGAGGATTACAACAGAACCTGAAACATCCCCTTAGAAAAATTTATGAATTACTGTGCTCATAAACCTCTTACGTTATTAGATTTTCAAACAGCTGAGCAAAACTGAACGTGCACAGACATTTCTCTCTTTACTTATTCAGATCATCAATAAACTGACACACAATATTTTTAGCACAACGCAATCTGTCTTTCAATAATCCCTAAAAAAGAATGGCCCTGACTAACAATAACCTATACTTTTCATGAATCACTTACCTCACAAAAATCTTCATTACTCGAACTACTGCAATACAGCGAGCGCCAAAATACTGCCAGCTAAGTAAAAGATTCTAACTACTGAAGGCACTAACTACTGATAGACATAGTTATATATATATATATATATATATATATATATATATATATATATATATATATATATATATATATATATATATATATATGTCGCCATCTTTGTTAGTAACGCTTTTTAACGGAAGACTCAGGAAACAGTCCATGAGCACCGGTATGCAAGCAAAACTGTTTCAATTGCTCTTTCATTTGATGTATTTTTGATAAGTGTAAGTTGAATATAATAAATGTTACGAAGCCTTAAACCCCAGATATTCATTTTGAAATATCTAGTGTTACGACACACACACATCCCGGTATACACGGTGGAATGTCACGGCGTGAAACAGAGTGTCATGCGACGTATTAGTATGGAAAGGGGAGAGTAAAGGCGTTCGATCAGCCGGCGTTATTCAGTCACGCAGAAGTATCAACGGTCACCAGCCGGGAAGCATAAATATTTCGACACCGTTTCTCGATCAGGAAGACAGCGACCTCGACTTTCTAGAGCGAGACTGCGAACGAGCCAACAGAGCGAGCTCAACAGAAAACTGATAGAAGACAGAAACTTTTCAACAGCCAAGGTCGCATTAAATATTTCTTTCTTAAGGGAAGACGGAAGGCACGTGGGCTTCAAAAATTCGACTTTTAGATTTTAGGATATTTGAAATTCCTGGTCGTTCTTGCGTGAAACAGTTTTTGTTTTATGTCAATACGACAATTGTTTAGTGAGATATGATGGTTTTCCTGACGCACGGTCTTTGCCCGAATGATCTTGACATTTGGTGCAAGTACAGGAGATGTTCCAGATATGACCACAAACATTCTTTACCTGCATCAATAATGAATGAAATTAAATCCATATTTAGAGACCCTTGTAAGGATACCTTGTTGAAGAAATGCGTTCATGGGAAAACCTAAAATTTAAAAGAATGTGTCAATTCTGTCATTTGAACCGATTACGGAAAACTGTATTTGTGCAGCTTACAACCCTCAAATTTGGTGTTTATGATGCTATTTTATGCTTCAGTGATGGTGTAATTAGAAAACTGGATGTTTCGGAATTACTGGGCATAAAATATAGTGGAAATATGGGAAAATCTTTGGTGCAGATAGATAAGGAGAGAATCCGCAAAGCAGATATTGCCAATTTAAAATGCACAAAAGAAGCCAGACAGAAAAGAAGAGGGACCAAGAGAAGAAAAGAAGATCAGTATGATTCAGATTATGCTCAGTATGGTGCAGGAAAATATTAGTAGTAAGTAATTCTCTCAATAACTATACTTGAATTGCAATATTAAACTTTCAATGGATTTTTCTGAAAACTACATTTTCATACTTTCAGGTACCATTATTTGATAAACTAATGGGGTTAGAAACATGAAATTTGGTCAATTTGTACTGCAGATGGTAATAAGTTATTACAAGTCAATTGAGAACCACCAAACAATCAGAAACTGTTTTATAATAATTAATGTACAAAAAGTTAAATTTTACTAATGATAAAATAATTTTTTTTCTTCAAAACCATAAGAGGTATTATGTTCATTTTACTTTTAAATTGGAGCATATATGTTATATATATGCAGTAAAAATTCCATTGTTTTATCACTTATAGTTCTTTTGGAAAGTGTCCTATTGAAAGGGTAAAATAGCATTGCCAGAATAAGGATGAAAATTGCCTTCCGTCTCTCCCCTTACAGACAAGCGGTTTCAACAGACTTCGTTGTTACTTCAGGTCTGAAACTTTTTCTTGTGAAACATGTTCACTTTACACTGGAAGCTGACAGCAAAGTCTGCTGAAATCGGTTGTCTTTTACAAAAACGTATTTTATACGTTCTTGGCTGTTGAATGGTTTTTAACAACTGAAACAGATCGCCCTTCAGTACTGTCAAAATGAGAAAATTTAAGCGTTAAAGAGCGCTGACCGAACTGCCTTTGTAACTTAATATAAGAGACAGAAGGTAGGACGCAACATCGCCCAAAAGGGTTTGACTAAGCAGTAGCGACACTGTTACAAATTCGTTCAGCAAATGTAGCTCCCGCGTCTCGTGGTCGTGCGGTAGCGTTCTCGCTTCCCACGCCCGGGTTCCCGGGTTCGATTCTCGGCGGGGTCAGCGATTTTCTCTGACTCGTGATGGCTGGGTGTTGTTGTGATGTCCTTAGGTTAGTTAGGTTTAAGTAGTTCTGTTCTAGGGGACTGAGACCATAGATGTTAAGTCCCATAGTGCTCAGAGCCATTTGAACCTTTTTTTTTTTTTCAAATGTAGCGTAGCTGAAGACTGCTAACGACTCGAGAATAGCAGGACCGATTCAGTCGTTACAAATGACGTCGCACAGCAGAGTGTCTCCTCGACAACATAAATACTCCCCCCGCCCTTCCTCCATCCACCCGCCAGCCCAGAACACTCGATCAGTAGGATCGATGGGTTCTTGTTGTTCGCACTGACTCTCTGGTTATGGTGTGATATCATCTTGTGTGTAAGACGTTGTGTTGGTCGCACACTTCTTGCCTTACGAGGAGATAAGCGATCCGTAGCCATGGATAATGCAGTCCAGCATCCAGTGCTGAAGTCAGCACGACAGCCAACAATGATGGGCAGTCCGGGGGTCTACTAACTTGGCTCTGGTCCAGGGCAGAAGTTTCCCTAAAACTTGTGACCGAACGGCTCTAGGCACTTAGTCCGGAACCGCGCTGCTGCTACGGTAGCAGGTTCTAATCCTGCCTCGGGCATGGATCTGTGTGATGTCCTCAGGCTAGTTAGGTTTAAGTAGTTCTAAGTCTAGGGGACTGATGACCTCAGATGTTAGGTCCCACAGAGCTCAGAGCCATTTGAATTTGAACCTAAAGCTTGAGCACCACACAACTCTGACGGTGTACCGTACCAGCGGGTTACGTTGTGAATTGAGCACGACAACATGGCATCCAGTAACGCGGTCCACCTGAGAGGGCAACGCAAGCGGTGATCTGGTAAGGATTGAGCACTCCCCGAAACGGCGTTTGAATCGATAATACACGTCGCTTTCATCGCCATCTCCAATCAGGGGTACCAACGTGGGGTGCCTACCTCGCTACCAGCTGGCAAACTATTGCACTAGGGTGACAGACACTTCCACTCCGAGCTGATGCAGCATCGTTGGCACCCGTGAGTCCGCTGCTGGATGCACAGGATTCCTCTCCGGATTACGTATCCATTAACCGTCGCACAGGTCTTCGGCTTGCATCCTGACAAAACAGCTGCGGTTTCCAGCCTGGCGAGTTTCAGCTTGGGCCAATAAATTCAATGGCCCATTGCGGACAGACTTCTTTTGGCCTTGCGAGAAAAAGAGACACGGAGAAATCTGTGTCTACTGTACAAGCTACTAATAGAGCACAGTTATCTTTGCTTCGAACTAACAGATATACAGCTTCAGTAAAAACAATCAGGTGTGTGACTGCATCATTAAGTTGTTGCTATACTGACCGCCATTTCGGTCACTATTGCAGCCGCCCTCATAAAGCACTAATAATAATAATAATAATAATAATAATAATAATAATAATACACTACTGGCCATTAAAATTGCCACACCATGAAGATGACGTGCTACAGACACTAAATTTAACCGACAGGAAGAAGATGCTGTGATATGCAAAAATAAACAAATAAATAAATAAACAAAATAAAATAAATAAAAATAAAAAAATGGCTCTGAGCACTATGGGACTTAACTACTGAGGTCATCAGTCCCCTAGAACTTAGAACTACTTAAACCTAACTAACCTAAGGACATCACACACATCCATGCCCGAGGCAGGATTCGAACCTGCGACCGTAGCGGTCGCGCGGTCCCAGACTGTAGCGTCTAGAACCGATCCGCCACTCCGGCCGGCTGTGATATGCAAATGATTGACTTTTCAGAGCATTCACACAAGGTTGGCGCCGGTGGTGACACCTACAACGTGCTGACACGAGGAAAATTTCCAACCGATTTCTCATACACAAACAGCAGTTGACCGGCGTTGCCTGGTCAAACGTTGTTGTGATGCCTCGTGTAAGGAGGAGAAATGCGCACCATCACGTTTCCTTCGGATTCTAACCTATCGCGATTGCGGTTTATCGTATCACGACATTGCTGCTCGCGTTGGTCGAGATCCAATGACTGTTAGGAGAATATGGAATCGGTGGGTTCAGGAGGGTAATACGGGACGCCGTGCTGGACACCAACGGCCTCGTATCACGAGCAGTCGAGATGACAGGCATCTTATCCGCATGGCTGTAACGGATCGTGCAGCCACGTCTCGATCCCTGAGTCAACAGATGGGGACGTTTGCAAGACAACAACTATCTGCACGAACAGTTCGACGACGTTGGGAGCAGCATGGACTATCAGCTCGGAGACCACGGCTGCGGTTAGCCTTGACGCTGCATCACAGACAGGAGCGCCCGCGATGGTGTACTCAACCGCGAACCTGGGTGCACGAATGGCAAAACGTCATTTTTTCTTATGAATCCAGGTTATGCTTACAGCATCATGATGGTCGCATCCGTGTTTGGCGACATCGCGGTGTACGCACATTGGAAGCGTGTATTCGTCAACACCATACTGGTGTATCACCCGGCATGATAGTATGGGGCGCCATTGGTTACACGTCTCGGTCTCCTCTTGTTCGCTTTGACGGCACTTTGAACAGTGGACGTTACATTTCAGATGTATTACGTCCCGTGGCTCTATCCTTCATGCGATACCTGCCAAACGCTACATTTCAGCAGGATAATGCACGACCGTCAGGTGTAGCATAATATATTTGTCCAATGAATACCCGTTTATCATCTGCATTTCTTCTTGGTGTAGCCATTTTAATGACCAGTACTGTAGTAGTAATAATAATAAAAAGAACAAGTAAATTGCAGTAAAGACGGCGTCCACCCCCTCCCCTTCCCCAACTCGCAACACTGTCGCCAGCAGCTATTTCCCGCTGCACTGTGCAGAAAACAGAAATACCTCTTTGGCACAATGCAGCGCGTCTATGCTGAGACGACCACAGTGCAACAGGTGACTCATCTAAATAGCGGCGACGCGCGCAAATAACTTAGCGGAGAGGAGGCGGTGTTATTTCTAGAGGAACGCCCGTTGCGTGCAGTCACCTCACTTACCTTCCCCAACCGAAGAGCGGGGGCGTGGCCCACGCCACCGACGCCGCCCAGCACAGCACCACGGCCGCCCAGTAGTAGCGCAGCCGCGGCCGCCCGTCTGCGCACACCAGAAGCACACGCAGGAGCTGAACACTGCGCTGCAAGGGCACACTGCCAAGTTCTATCAACTACGCAGCGTTGCACCGCTGACCATTAAAGCTGCAACACCAGGAAGCACAGCAACGGACAAAATTTCACGTATTGCGCGTAAGAAATAAAAGTGACCCACACTGAGGTGACAAAAGTCATGGGACACCTCCTAATATCGTGTCGGCCCTCCTTGTTCACGTCGTAGTGCAGCAACTCGATGTGTCACTGACTCAACATGTCGTAGAAAGTCCCCTGTGGAAGTAGTGAGCATTGGTGCCTCTACTGCTGTTCACAATTGCGAAAGTGTTGCCGGCGCAGGATTTTGTGCACGAACTGATCACTCGGTAATGCCCCGTAAATGATAGATGGCGTTCTTGTCTGGCTGGGCAAATCATTCATTCGAACTATTAAATGTTGAAATATGTGTGAAATCTTATGGGACTTATCTGCTAAGGTCATCAGTTTCAAAGCTTACACACTACTTAACCTGAATTATCCTAAGGACAGACACACACACCCATCCCGAGGGAGGGCTCGAACCTCCGCCGGGACCAGCCGCACAGTCCATGAGTGCAGCGCCTTAGACCGCTCGGGTAATCCCGCGCGGCATTCGAACTGTCCACAAGGTTCTGCAAACCAATAGCGAACACTTGTGGCACGGTGATATGGCAGATTTTGAATTCACCAGACAGTTATTACTCTATTCTTACTTTACACACTGTTGCTTTCATTGTCATTTCCGTTAAATTGTCCAACTATAGTGGAACTCTTAATTCTTTCATAATCTGTATCATTTCCTCCCTATGTAGGCTGTCGTACGCTTGCATAATCAGTGGACAACTGATGTAGTTGAAACTTCCTGGCAAATTAAAACTGGGTGCCGGACCGAGACTCGAACTCGGGACCTTTGCCTTTCGCGGGCAAATGCTCTACTAACAGACCTACCCAAGCACGACTAACACCCCGTCCTCACAGCCTTACTTCTGCCAGTACATCGTCTCCTTCCTTCCAAACTTAACAGGAGCTCTCGTGCTGTGAGGACGGGACGTGAATCGTGCTTGGGTAGCTCAGTTGGTAGAGCAGTTGCCCATGAAAGGCAAAGGTCTCGAATTCGAGTCTCGGTCCGGCACACAGTTTTAATCTGCCAGGAAGTTTCATATCAGCGCACACTCCGCCGCAGAGTGAAAACGTCTGGGGGCTACGACAAGGAGATATGATCTCTACAATGTTATTTAATTTAGTTTTAGAAAAGGTGATGCGGCAAATGTCGATAAACCCAGGAGGAAAAATACTTAATTGGCAAGTTCAAGTGGTAGCATATGCGCATGATTAGTATTAATGGCAAGCAATGTAAGGGCACTAAAGGGGAACTGGGCAACGGCCTTGCCGCAGTGGTTACACCGGTTCCAGTGAGATCACCGAAGTTAAGCGCTGTCGGGCGTGGTCGGCACTTGGATGGGTGACCATCCAGGCCGCCTTGCGCTGTCGCCATTTTTCGGGGTACACTCAGCCTCGTGATGCCAATTGAGGAGCTACTCGACCGAATAGTAGCGGCTTCGGTCAAGAATACCATTATAACGACTGGGAGAGCGGTGTGATGACCCCACGCCCCTCTTATCCACATCCTCCACGGAGGATGACACGGCGGTCGGATGGTCGCGGCAGGCCATTCGTGGATTGAATACGGAGTTCTAAAGGGGAACTACGATACGTTAGAGGAAGCAGCAAGAGAGGTAGGTTTAGAAGTAAATATAAACAAAACAAAGTATATGGTGATGGGGGAGCACAATATAAACGGACAAAATACTTCAATAGTAATGAATGGAAAATAATATGAAAGACTGAAGACTTTTAAATATTTAGGTTCTGTAATAACGGAGGACAATAAAGTAGCAGCAGAAATTCAAGAAAGGATAGCGAGTGGTAATAGTTGCTATTTTGCCTAGCAGAACGTATTTAATTCCAGGAATGTTAGTACGAATACACAAATCAAAATATTCACGCCCATATTAAGACCTATAGTAATACATGGATCAGAAGGCTGGATATTGATATTAAAGGAAGAGAATTGTTTATTGAAATGGGAAAGAAAGATACTGAGAAGGATGTTTGGAGCAATGACAGAGGAAGATGGCTGGAGAGTAACGACAAATGTAGAACTACAAAAACTATTTTGACAGATGGATATTGCTGTTAAAATTAAGCAGGGAAGAATAAGATGGGCAGGACATGTACAGGGAGTGCCAGAAACTCGGAGTGTCAAGAAAGTTTTTATGGGAAAACGTGACGGGAGGAGGAGAAGAGGCAGACTCAGGAAAAGGTGGTTGGACGATATGGAAGAAGATCTAAGGGCGATGGTTCATTGGACCAGAGGACCCAGTCCATTCCTAAAACCACAGCCCAAATCATTCTGGAGCCACCACCAGCTTGTACGCTGTCTTGTTGACAACTTGCGTCCATGGCCTCGTGGGGTCTGCGCCACACCCGAAACCTCTCATCAACTCTTATCAGCTGAAATCGGGACCCATCTGGTCAGGCCACGGTTTTCGAGTCGATTACAGTCAAACCGATATGGCCACAAGCCCAGGAGAGGCGGTGCAGCCGGTGTCATGTTGACAGCGAAGGAACTCGCGTCGGTCGTCTGCTGCCATGGCCCATTAAAGCAAAATTTCACCGCACTCTCCTAACGCATACGTCCGTGGTACGTCCCTCACTGATTTCTACGGTTATTTGATACAGTGTTGCTGGTCTGTTAGCACAGACAACTCTACACTACCGTCGCTGCTGTCGGTCATTAAGTCAAGGCCGTCGGCCACTGTGTTGTCCGTGGTGAGAATTAATGCGCCGCGCGGAGTGGCCGCGTGGTTCTAGCGGCCATGTCATGGATTGCGCGGCCCCTCCCGCCGGAGGTTCGAGTCCTCCCTCAGGCATGTGTGTGTGTGTGTGTGTGTGTGTGTTGTTCTTAGCATAATTTAGTTTATGTAGTGTGTAACTCTCGGTACAGATGACCTCAGCAGTTTGGTCCTGTAGGGAAAAGAGAGAGAGAGAGAGAGAGAGAGAGAGAGAGAGAGAGAGAGAGAGAGAGAATGCCTGAAATTTTTGGTATTCTCAGCACACTCTTTACACTGTGGATCTCAGAATGTAGAATTCCCTAAGGATTTCCGAAATGGCATGTCTTATGCACCTACCTCCAACTACCATTTCGCGCTCAAAGTCTGTTAATTCTCGTCGCGCGGCTATAATCAGATTGGAAACCTTTCATCATAGGAGTGAAAGTGACAGCTGCGCCAACACAGTGCCCTTTTACACCTCGTGTACGTGACACATACTAGGTTGTATCCCGTCATTAATTCATCGTCGTCGACGGAATGGTATACCCTAGTCCTTCTATCTTCCTTTTGTCCTCGTCTCTGTGTTTTCGTGTACGTTTGTGAAGGACTGGGAGGAGGTTAGAACGCATTTCTGCATTTCTGTGTATATAGACAGTCTAAGAAAAAATCAAAGCACTACGAACAGCGAAACCAGTAGGTCTGATGTACATGTACACACAGGCGAATTATTACAATTTCAGGAAAACTGGATGACGTATTCAAGAGAAAGAGCTTCAAATATTGAGCAAGTCGAAACACATTGTTCCGCGTTCATTGGGAGAGCTGTTGATGTCATCCTGAGGGATATTGTGCCAAATTCTATTGGATTCGCGCGTAAGATAGTCAAAATCTCGAGATGGTTGCAAGGCCCTGCCCATAATTCTCCACAAGTTCTCAGCTAGGGAGAGATCCGGTGGCTTTGCTGGCCAAGCTCGAAGACAAGCAATAGAAACTCTCACCGAGTTTGCAGAAGTGTAAGCCCAGGAAGGCTTGTCATGAAGGGCAACAAAACGGGGTGTGGAATTTCCGTCTACGTACTGCTGTGCTGTAAGGGTGCTGCGGATGACAACCTAAGGCGTCAGGGTGTGGAAAGCAATGGCACCACAGACCATCACTGCTGGTTGTCGGTGAATGTGGCGGGCGTCAGTGCGGATGGCATTCCACTGCTGTCCGGGGCATCTCCAGACACCTCTTCAGTCTGTAATCTCATTGAATGGAGTAAAGCTGTCTTCAGTGATCAGTCCCGCTTCGACTGGAGCCCCGATGACTAGCGAGAACGTTTGCGGAGACTTACACAGAATCACCATTGATACGTGGGACAATTGTTCAGGGCTGGATTGATGATCTCATCTTTCTACGACGGATTCAAGCCTGCATCCGACGAGAGGGACTTTCACTACGTATTGTCTTCGCTCAGGAGTGCTGCGAAACGTCCTTCATGGGAAACAAGTCATTTCGTCGTACACAAATGTTTCTTTTTTTTTTTTGATTTGGTGATATCGGAAAATATTTTTCGTATGACGTGTCCAGTTTTTATTGATTACAGGGATATAGCTGTTAGAAAGTGATCCAAACGAATGCAGACAGATGGTGTTAAACACAGGAAAAATGATTAAGCTCGGAGCTGATTTTCATAAATTATACTTTCGACTTCAGTGCAGTCCCGAATTTTGTGGACAACACCAAATGCAGACCTGCTGAGGCCACATTGGAGGAGGATAGCACCATTAGTAACCCGAACATCTTATTAATCTCTTGTGTTTACTTCTTCTCTTTCGACTCTGCCTTTCAAGCATCCCCACAGGCAAAAATCTAAATACAGTCCTGGAAATGGAAAAAAGAACACATTGACACCGGTGTGTCAGACCCACCATACTTGCTCCGGACACTGCGAGAGGGCTGTACAAGCAATGATCACACGCACGGCACAGCGGACACAGCAGGAACCGCGGTGTTGGCCTTCGAATGGCGCTAGCTGCGCAGCATTTGTGCACCGCCGCCGTCAGTGTCAGCCAGTTTGCCGTGGCATACGGAGCTCCATCGCAGTCTTTAACACTGGTAGCATGCCGCGACAGCGTGGACGTGAACCGTATGTGCAGTTGACGGACTTTGAGCGAGGGCGTATAGTGGGCATGCGGGAGGCCGGGTGGACGTACCGCCGAATTGCTCAACACATGGGGCGTGAGATCTCCACAGTACATCGATGTTGTCGCCAGTGGTCGGCGGAAGGTGCACGTGCCCGTCGACCTGGGACCGGACCACAGCGACGCACGGATGCACGCCAAGACCGTAGGATCCTACGCAGTGCCGTAGGGAACCGCACCGCCACTTCCCAGCAAATTAGGGACACTGTTGCTCCTGGGGTATCGGCGAGGACCATTCGCAACCGTCTCCATGAAGCTGGGCTACGGTCCCGCACACCGTTAGGCCGTCTTCCGCTCACGCCCCAACATCGTGCAGCCCGCCTCCAGTGGTGTCGCGACAGGCGTGAATGGAGGGACGAATGGAGACGTGTCGTCTTCAGCGATGAGAGTCGCTTCTGCCTTGGTGCCAATGATGATCGTATGCGTGTTTGGCGCCGTCCAGGTGAGCGCCACAATCAGGACTGCATATGACCGAGGTACACAGGGCCAACACCCGGCATCATGGTGTGGGGAGCGATCTCCTACACTGGCCGTACACCTCTAGTGATCGTCGAGGGGACACTGAATAGTGCACGGTACATCCAAACCGTCATCGAACCCATCTTTCTACCATTTCTAGACCGGCAAGGGAACTTGCTGTTCCAACAGGACAATGCACGTCCCCATGTATTCCTTGCCACCCAACGTGCTCTAGAAGGTGTAAGTCAACTACCCTGGCCAGCAAGATCTCCGGATCTGTCCCCCATTGAGCATGTTTGGGACTGGATGAAGCGTCGTCTCAAGCAGTCTGCACGTCCAGCACGAACGGTGGTCCAGCTGAGGCGCCAGGTGGAAATGGCATAGCAAGCCGTTCCACAGGACTACATCCAGCATCTCTACGACCGTCTCCATGGGAGAATAGCAGCCTGCATTGCTGCGAAAGGTGGATATACACTGTAATAGTGCCGACATTGTGCATGCTCTGTTGCCTGTGTCTATGTGCCTGTGGTCCTGTCAGTGTGATCATGTGATGGCTCTGACCCAAGGAATGTGTCAATAAAGTTTCCCCTTCCTGGGACAATGAATTCACGGTGTTCTTATTTCAATTTCCAGGAGTGTAGAGTAACAAAGGTGACTGCCTGTGCCCATCCATCTTCCGGGGAATGTTAAGTTTCGATGATGTGTCCCCTGACGACAGGATCGTGCAAGAGCCCCGTCATGAAAGTTTCTTCAGGTCTGCTGCCGGATCGTAAAATCAACTAGATTCGATATTTCGGCAATCCAACTGGACGCCATCTTCAGGAGAACGCTGCTTCTGCTGATGAGTCCCGCTGAGAACTGGCGCGAGGCTGTCTTTTTTTTCTTTATTGTTATTTAATACCTTACACAAAAGGTCGGCCGGCAGCGGCAATATCACGCCGCTCTTCGGCCACAGATAGAACAAATAGACACAAGGAAGACACAGAAAAGCAAAACATAATGGTGGGCAAAAAACAGTAGACATAGACACTGAAGACTGAAACGACACACGTGGGCGGTGAAAACTCTAAAGCACTAACATGACGGCACACACAAAGAAACAATGGCGATGATCTCCAGCATGCGAATGTTCACTTGACATGAGCGAGTCCGGGGGCATGCCAAATGGGGGAAAGGTGGGGGAGGAGGGAGAGGGGAGGGTGTAGATGCCAATGGTAGAGGAGATGGCAGGGGGAGGAAAGAAGGTACGGGGGTAGGGGAAGCCCTTGGGGAGGAGGGAGAGAGGAAGGGAGGAGGGAGAGGAGGGAGAGAGGGTGCCCTAAGGAAACACGGGGTGTGGAAGGGATCAAAGTTGATAGGAGGGGTAGATGGAGGGGATGAGGGCATCATCACGGAGGGGGAGTTGGTGGAAGCCACCTTGGGCGAGGGTATGGAGTGTGGAGAGATGGAGAGTGGGTGGGACGTGGGAGTGCAGGTGTGGCAGCAGACAGGGGTGGGAGAGAATGGCAGAGACAAGTGGGTGAGGGGGATCAATTTTACAGGAGGTGTAAAGGATCTGTATCTGTTCGAGGAAAAGGAGGAGGTGCGGGAATAGTGTAAGGTCATAGAGGATCCACGTAGGGGAGGGGAGATGGATGCGATAGGCGAGGCGGAGAGCATGGCGTTCTAGGATCTGAAGGGATTTGTAAAAGGTAGGAGGGGCAGAGATCCAGGCAGGGTGGTCGTAGCAGAGGATAGGGTGAATGAGGGATTTATACGAGTAGGTGTGGAGGATGGTGGAGGGGTCCAGACCCCATGTACGGCCAGAAAGGAGCTTGAGGAGGTGGAGGTGGAAGCGTGTCTTGGCTTGGATTGTCTGTAGATGGGGGATCCAGGAGAGGCGACGGGCAAGGGTGACGCCAGGCTGCCAATCGACGTCATATATAGGCCACTGTACCGCCCATGGCGCATGCGCCGCTCATCACAGAATGTCGTCCTGAGTGAGATACATCGTTGCCGCCAGTGTTCTGCTAAGGACGGCATCACCTGCCCAGTCTCAGAGGGCAGCAACTGTGATGGGCGGCGCTTGCGCCGTGTACGGTGGCCTATATATAGGACGTCGGTTGCCAGCCTGGCGTCAGTTCTCAACGGGACTCATCAGGAAAGCAGCATTCTCCTGAAGATTGCGACCAGTTCGATCGCTGAAATACCGAATCGAGGTGATTTTAGGAACCAGCGGCAAACCCGAAGAGACTCAATACTTATTACGCCGGGAAAGCCTATGATGTCACAGCCCTGTCATGATGGAAGTACATACATAGCCTTGCAGCTAAAGGAAACTCTTCTAGTAATGCTAGGGCCTCGCTTTCAAGAATGTCTAGATAATGTGGGCCTGCAAGACGATGTAGTATCACAACACGTCCGATCAACTGAATGTATACCGTACCACATCACACATTTATAGATAAGAGGTCTTGAAAATGTCTCGACAGAGCCATCTGTGTTTGCGTCGACTGAACGATTTGAGTTATGAATGTTATCGAAAGTGTGAGGAGTGAAAGCGGATTCATCACTAAATAATATTAATTTGATTCCTGCGCGATCTGCAAGTATTTTCTTCTCCCTCTCGAAGGTGTAGAATCAGCGTGAAGCAATAAGAATAGAGGCCGTGCAATCGTAATGTCCGCCATATTCTTGTATTTGAAACACGGATGAAGGTAGACCTTCTGCGTGCGCTTGTTGAGGGATTACGTTCTGTCAGCTGAATAATGTTTTTTATTTCACGCCCATTTCGTTCAAAATACTCTATACTGAACCTCTTAAAATATTTACTATTTTTTCTGTAACACCCTGTATATGAAAATAGAGCAATAAAGTATCTATCATATCTCCAATATGGAAGATTCTACACGTTTCAGTGGTGAGAGCATGTAGCAAACATGGACGTCCACAGAAATTTTGCCATGTGGGGGCAGATTCTAAAACTGCCAGTTTTGGTACAGCTTATTCTGTGAGTCTCAAAACTTATTGTGGTCCAAGAATTAAATTTGTTAAGACGTACACAAAACTTATTGTATCTCAGATGATTCTGGTTTAGTATTTTTAAGGTAGTACAGGGATGTCTGCAGAAATTTATGTAAGACGGGGCACGATTCCTAAAGTTACATATTTGATACAAGTAATTAGTTGAGGTTATAATGTATCATATCCAGAGAAACAAATCTAACAAGGTGTACACAAAGCTTATTGTATCTTAAACGTTTGAGAGTTATCGAGTCAATATCTGTTTGAAGGTAGATTACAGGTAAGCATATTTCATTAGTATATCTGAAGTACAGCTTTTTATATTATTCATGTGAATATGGATGTAGGAAAGCCTCTAAAAAACCATCAAACTTGTCGGCAGCATCAACTCCTAATAGCCTAGGACTCAACCACAATGATCTTCGTTTTTCAAAAATGGTTGAAATGGCTCTGAGCACTATGGGACTCAACTGCTGTGGTCATAAGTCCCCTAGTACTTAGAACTACTTAAACCTAACTAACCTAAGGACATTACACACATCCATGCCCGAGGCAGGATTCGAACCTGCGACCGTAGCGGTCGCGCGGTTCCAGATTGTAGCGCCTAGAACCGCACGGCCGCCTCGGCCGGCCCTTCGTCTTTCTGGTTTGTAAATTTTATTTTAGACATGGCAACTGGACTATACATCTCATAAGTCTATGGCTATGTGTTGCACAGGCGTAAGAACCATACATTTAAGGGCCTTTTCACCTTGAAATTTCACGGTTTCTGCTTCTCTTTAGTATTCTTTCTGTATTTGGGCCGGCAGATATAGTATTGGTGACGTCTCCTGCCGTATAGCATGACCGCGTTCCTCATACTGTGCTACAGTCGCTCTAACATGTAAAACTTAGTGAAGTCTCAGAAAGCCTTGATAGGTCAAATGCAAACTTGGTGTTAAAATTAGGGCGTGCAAAAGTGAAGGGGCTGTTCTTATGGGAATTGGGTACGTGTGCTGGGAAGGTACAGTGCAGCCATATTTGTACTGTGACAGGTGTTGGCACTGTCCCTTTCTGTGGCTCATTAAGGTCTGTACAGAGAAAAGATAGGACACACTGTCCGTACAGATTCACATCCGTCAAGATTGAAAAACGAAGTCGAAGCCGTCGCCACGACAAGGAAACGGTATAATTTCCCATGAATAGTCTGACAACCATGGCCACTGCGTCACTCCTTCCACGCGGTTGAGTTTATTGAGTTTAATCAGAGACAATCATTTACAGAAATACGTGAGAATCATCGTCTTTAAGGATTAGGCCTTTCAGTCTGTTGCGCCTGAGGATCGTTCACGCCATCTCTTTAAGGGACGTCCAACTATTCTCTCTCCTACGTGGTCATGATGTATTGCAGCTTTAGTTATCCTATTACTAGACCAACGCTGGGCAAGATCTTTTCAGTTCACTCGCTGTTTTTTGATTATATTAGTTCATTCTTGTTAAATGGAAAAGAAAGAAAAGAGAGACCACACGTTTCTAATATGCGTGGAAATTGGTTGTGCATCCTAATCTCCTTCTCCCTTCTCTCTTTGTCCATCTCCTCCTTCTTCACTCTCCCTCTGTCCATCACCTCTTCTCTCTTTCCAAGTCCATCTTCTCCTCTCCCCCCACTCCATCCCCTCCTGCCCCCCCCTCTCTCTCTGTTCATTCCCAACTTTCTGCTTCCTGCGTCCGTTTTCTTCTTTTGGCTATCTCCTGTTCTTCCTCTCTCTGACTTTCAGCGTTTTTATTGTCACTGCAAAAGCAGATTTTGTAGTAGTATTCTAATCACAAGCCGCTAAGCTGTAAATATAGTCCATATGTTTATTACAGTAACTTGTAAAAATATGAAACAGATCAGTTGAGTACTTTTCGAGATTTTTGGTAACAATTTTTTCCTCTTTATATATTACATATAGATTTATACGTATTATATGTATTAGAAATATATAACTTATGTCTGTCCGGGTGCTCATTAGAGTATTGTGTAAAAATTTGAAGTAAATCGGCGAAGAACTTATCAAGAGTTTTGGCAATACCGTTTTCCCTTTATACAGGGTGAGTCACCTAACATTACCGCTGGATATATTTCGTAAACCACATCAAATACTGACGAATTGATTCCACAGACCGAACGTGAAGAGAGGGGCTAGTGTAATTGGTTAATACAAACTATAAAAAAGTGCACGGAAGTATGTTTTTAACACAAACCTACGTTTTTTTAAAAATGGAACCCCGTTATTTTTGTTAGCACATCTGAACATATAAACAAATACGTAATCAGTGCCGTTTGTTGCATTGTAAAATGTTAATTACATCCGGAGATATTGTAATCTAAAGTTGACGCTTGAGTACCACTCCTCCGCTGTTCGATCGTGTGAATCGGAGAGCACCGAATTGCGTAGGGATCCAAAGGGAACGGTGATGGACCTTAGGTACAGAAGAGACTGGAACAGCACATTACGTCCACATGCTAACACCTTTTTATTTGTCTATTTCACTGAAGCACATGTACATTACCATTAGTGGTGAGGTTCCAGTACACACGTGGTTTCCGTTTTCAATTACTGAGTAGAATAGAGTGTGTCCCGACATGTCAGGCCAATAGACGTTCAATGTGGTGGCCATCATTTACTGCACACAACTGCAATCTCTGGCGTAATGAATGTCGTACACGCCGCAGTACATCTGGAGTAATGTAGCCGCAGGCTGCCACAATACGTTGTTTCATATCCTCTGGGGTTGTAGTCACATCACGGTACACATTCTCCTTTAACGTACCCCACAGAAAGAAGTCCAGAGGTGTAAGATCAGGAGAACGGGCTGGCTAATTTATGCGTTCTCCACGTCCTATGAAACGCCCGTCGAACATCCTGTCAAGGGTCAGCATAGTGTTATTTGCGGAATGTGCAGGTGCACCATCATGCTCATACCATATACGTCGACGCGTTTCCAGTGGGACATATTCGAGCAACGTTGGCAGATCATTCTGTACAAACGCGATGTATGTTGCAGCTGTTTGGACCTCTGCAATGAAGTGAGGACCAATGAGGTGGTCGCCAATGATTCCGCACCATACATTTACAGTCCACGGTCGCTGTCGCTCTATCTGTCTGAGCCAGCAAGGATTGTCCACGGACCAGTAATGCATGTTCCGTAGATTCACTGCCCCATGGTTTGTAAAACCCGCTTCGTCGGTAAACAGGTAGAACTGCAACGCATTCTCTTTAATGCCCATTGACAGAATATCACTCGATGATTAAAGTCATCACCATGTAATTGCTGATGTAGCGATACATGAAAGGGGTGAAAGCGGTGACGATGCAGTATGCGCATGACACTACTTTGACTCATTCCACCGGGTCTCGCAATGTCCCGTGTACTCATGTGTGGGTTCATGGCAACAGCAGCTAACACACCAACTGCACCCGCTTCTCCTGTGACAGGCTTGTTACGGACCATACCTGTTGCATACAGTTGGCGGTAGATGTTTTGCAATGTGCGGCACGTTGGATGCCCTCTGTCCGGGTACCGTTCTGCATACACCCTGCAGGCTGCAGATGCATTTCGTCGACACTCGCCATAGATGAGTATCATCTCCGCCTTTTCAGAGTTCGAATACACCATGGTCACAGTTCCTACAACACTACACTATCACAGACGTCTGGTAACACGGTGTACTACAGTTGGTCTGCGTGCGGAGACGAATGCACAATAACAATAGGAGCAAGCGCTACATGCGGACACTGCGACAGCTAGACCAAACCACAACAGTGCACTACAGCCACACTCGTAAACACGGTCATCATCGTAAACATGTCCCTGCAGATGCTGCTCGCCGACCGTGGCCCGTGTTTGTTACAACACGCAACTGAACGTCGGAGGTTTCAAGCGTCAACTTTAGGTTACAACATCTCCGAAGGTAATTAACATTTTACAATGCAACAAACGGCACTGATTACGTATTTGTTTATATATTCAGATGTTCTAACAAAACTAACGTGGTTCCATTTAAAAAAAACGTAAGTTTGTGTTAAAAAACATACTTCCGTGCATTTTTGTATGGTTTGTATTAAACAATTACACTAGCCCCTCTTCTCACGTTCGGTCTGCGGAATCGGTTCGTCAGTATTTGATGAGGTTTACGAAATATATCCAGCGGTAACGTTAGGTGACTCACCCTGTATATTACATATTTATTTATATGGAGGAGGAGGAGGAGGAGGTTAGTGTTTAACGTCCCGTCGACAACGAGGTCATTAGAGACGGAGCACAAGCTCGTATTAGGGAAGGATGGGGAAGGAAATCGGCCGTGCCCTTTCGAAGGAACCATCCCGGCATTTGCCTGAAGTGATCTAGGGAAATCACGGAAAACCTAAATCAGGATGGCCGGACGCGGGATTGAACCGTCGTCCTCCCGAATGCGAGTCCAGTGTGCTAACCACTGCGCCACCTCGCTCGGTATTTATTTATATATTACATATAGTTAAAGATAGATGAATAAAAACACATTTGTGTTCGAATGCAGGGTTGTGTCAGAATTTCGAAGCAGTCGTTGAAGAACTATCGGAGATTTACGATTTTGAACAAACGAACACGAAGTTTTTGTCATATATATATATATATATATATATATATATATATATATATATATATATATATATATATATATGGCGGTCCAATAGGTATGTAAAAACACGTTCATATTAGAACGCAACGTTCTGACAAGATTTCAAAGCAATCGGTGACATACTATTTTAAATAAACGAACATTTATATTTTTTTGTTTATATCCAATAATGTATATCTCGCTATAAAGTGGAGGAACTTCATGTCTGAAGATTCAGTTCGTCGTAACTGATCAGACGTTAGCGCCAACATTCGCTACCATACAGCACTAACGGCAATGCTGTTACATTGTGAAGTTAATTAATATTTCTTTCCGTAGATTATGTTTTAATGCACGTCGTATAGTTCCACAGGAATGTCTGTTACTTCTCAGTTTTAGCTCTGTATCATCTTGCTTGGAAATCTTAAAAATTGCAACCTAAATGTTTAATCTTTCTTATTGGTTTAATTAAGTGTCTACCTATAACAGTTTTGGTTTTTATTGGCCCCAATCGTTGAAATGCCATCACTTTTGTTTTATCTGTCGACATTCTCATTCCGTATTTAGCGGCATACTACTCAGTTTATATACTGCATTTGAACCTTTCTTTCATATTCTCCTATAGTAAGGTGATTATCTGCAAGTAGCATCACCATAAAATTAATATTATCACTTAATATTATCATTTAGTGTAATCAACCTTATATGAACGATATCGTCAGTGTAAACATTGAAAAGGGTAAGGGAGAGAGGGAAGCTTTGTCTGACTCTTTCATTAATATCAGCAGTTTCTGTTCCATTCCTTACAATACGGATTGTTATTTGAGTATTTTTGTACATATAATGACAGAACTGCCGCAGTCAGACTTCCTGGAATTCCCATTTCCCGTAGTCACTGCTACAGCATTTTCCGCTTTCCTCTGTCAAATGCCTTTTCATAATCGCTAAAAAGTTAGTAAGTTGGGAATCTAAATTAACTTCTTTTCTCCGTTACTTGTGCCGTAGTGTAAAAACAATCAAAACATGGTCCTACAATAGAAATTTAGCTCACCTCTTCCTTGGTAATTTGTGCATCGTTGTTTATCACCTTTCTTGTAAATGTAGCACGCCAAAGCTTCATTCCATTCGCCTGGCACATGTCTGCTCTGCCATGAAACTCCGATAAAATATAAAAGTGGATCAGCTGCATGTTCATATTGTCAGTGCTCTGCAACTTTTTGTTTTTCGTTGCGTGGATCACATTCTTCCGTTCTCCCACTGTTAACAGGACTATAGGGTCACTGGTATTTCTGTTTATTTCTGGCCCTCTTCATTAACATCTGATATACTTATGATGTATGAAGGATTTGTACACTAAATAAAATGCTAATAAATCACAGTTACTTTGATGTATCAACGCTTGATGCCTCTTTGAATGTAAATATAATCAAAATTACCTATTCACTCGGAGTATTGCCACTTTCAATATCTTTGCATGCTGAACACATAAGTGATAATAGTCCCTGGTTTCCAGTGGTTGCATTATTGAGAAAAATGCGGTCAAGCTAGCAGGTGCCAATCGAGTTGAGTCGCAGCCTTGGACAGTGGTAGATGGTAGTCGTGGAGAGAGGATAGTGAAGTGATCAGCTTGGACAGCGGATGTGTCACAGAGAGAGTTCTGTTTGAGACGTTTCATTATCCATAACTTGAGTATGAAGGATGATTTTTAACATGTTTGTCTAAAGAGACAGCACTTCAGAACAAGGTAACTTATGTTGAATTTGTCATCTGCAAGCAAGCCTAAGTTCAGCAATCACTGTTGTGCAAAGATTTCACTGTGTTCAATAATATATACGTGTTGGTAATCAGGGAGAACTATCAGTCATGTTCTCGATATTCTAATTAGCCCTCCGCCATTTAGATTAGTTAAATAAGGCTGTATCAGGAAGTCGAAAAAACAAATTTCTGTAACAGAAATTTTTTGTAGAAGCAGATATTAACGAGTATGACAATTCGGCGAGAGAGAATTCTGTTTGTTCATATTAGTTGGAGTTCAGTTTTGTGCCATTAAAAGAATTTCAAAGTGGTTCCTCTTATCACTAATGAATATTTCACAAAGCATATCCCCATTGTTCAAAGAAAAATATTAGCAGAATTTGCATTGTCGTGCCTTGTACTTTTGAGTGGACAGTACCTAATAGCTCCGAAAAAAGAATCAAAAACTGACTAAAAATGAACTTAAAAAGAAAATACAACCTGGTGTGCAGTGATTTCTTTCAGATCATCATTCTTGCAGCGCAGCTAGAGCAGAGTCAAGTTATTTGTTGCAAGGTAAGGATTTGTTGTAGGGCCTAGAGGAACATTTTCGACAGAGTACTAGGAACAGACCCAAAGTAGACCTAACTATGTTTATAGTAACATGCCATTTACATTGTATACACGGTCATGTAGAAAAGCTAGTAATGATGAAAAGATACATGTATGGATGAAAGGACTTGGTGTACTTGTTGAAAATGTGACCGTAACTGGAGATATTACTTTGTACTATAATTATCAATAAAGTGTGATCCCTGACTTTAGCAACTGGGGAGCGTACATCGCGATGCGTTTTCACATCGAACAATGGCTAGCGTAAACCAACCACTACCAGAATTCCCAGTAACGACGTCCAGAGTAAAATTAAGCCTCCATCCTCGAAAGAATATAGGTCCATTCAGTATTACAGCTTGTGCTGTTCCATTTCCTCCAAGTTTATTCTCGAGGCTAATAATGTGTTTGTAGACGGACATTCGGTGACGGCGTTGACGATACTCACGTCGACGAGGCATAGTGCTTCAATGCAGTTGCCGATAGAGCTCACAGCGGAATGGCTCCGCTGGCATGCACTGCCAGCTTATATAGAAGACGAGTGACCTTGATTAATTCAACGGATGCTTTTTTGTAATAGGGCACATTTAAATTGCGTGACTGTTAGACATTCTGTGAATTCTTGTGAATTGTTCTTTATGCAGTCTGCTTTACAGACAATATAAAAATCACAGTTTTCAATTGATGTCGATAAATGCAGTTAAACACTGTTTCAGCAAACAACTCCCAAATGTATGGGTAACTCTCAACGGCGAAAAATTAACTGAAACAGTGAGGCAGCAATCTAAATTGTATGACCTGAGCACACTATATTTCTTGCCATCTACTACATTTATAAAGTAGCTAGCTAACCCCAGTACAAATAAAGCTCTTGAACTATTAAAAGCCAAATACAAGGCGTAAAGAAAACCTATAAATCTTGAAGGGAAAGGTACTGAAAAGGATATGACTACTGCACAAATATTTGCACTGGACTGGCAACTAAACTGAGTCGTAAAGACATCGTTTGCTCAAGTTGTGATGGCAATTCATAACACTGTATTCGTTTTAGTGATTATGGATGCAATTTGACGTAAAAAATTAAAAGATGGTGCTTCGACTTTCTGAAATACTTTTAAAATGCAGATTCCTCTTCTTCAAGCTCCTTCTGTAGTGTCTAAAATTTCCCTTCTGTACCACTTAATGGAGCCACACTCATTCTCTCTTTTCTTTTCATTTTTTTTTTGACCGTAGCTTGTGGTCTAGTGGCTAGCGTTGCTGCCTCTGGATCACGGGGGTCCCGCGTTCGATTCCTGGCAGGGTTGGGGATTTTCTCTGCCCGGGGACTGGGTGTTTGTGCTGTCCTCATCATTTCACCATCATCATTATTTGTGGCAGTGGCTAGATTGGATTGTGAAAAAATTGGCCTGCGTAACAATTGGGACTTCGTTCGGGCGCTGATGGCCGCGCAGTTGAGCGCCTCACAAATCAAACAACATCAAACTCTTTTTTTTTCATTGTTTTGCACAATGGTCTTCCTTCTCTAAAGTAAAAGCCATCCCTGAGAGCTGCAAACCATCTGAGTCCAATAAATCTGATTTTCGTAGAAATGTGGTTTCCAGCATCAACATATTTGAGGTACGTGCGCTTCGCGCGTAAAAACAGCTAAAGATCATCCTGCGGAGATCGTAATTACCGTGGAGCAAATACTGTAGCTGAGGGCATTGACTTAACTGGTTTGACGAGCCGTGACGTGATGGCCAGTGTGACCTGGCCTCCACCATTCCTTTTCGGATATTATACTGAATTATGGTATGTCCACATGATGCCTCTTTCCTCGTGCGAAATGGCAGATGCACGGGAATTAAAGAGCACACACAAAAATTTGTGGAAAGAACTTTTGTACGCATGGCCGTTCTCGTGTCCACATGTTGTCTCATTGCGCAAGCAGTCTGCTATGAATCCTCTTCTTTGCTTGGAAGATTGTACTGCCTTTATTGTGTTGAAAAGACGACAGAAAAAGCAAACGCAAAAGCGACTGTAGGTAAAGAAGTACCTAAACAACAGAGGTACTAGAAGCACCGAAGTGATGACAACGTTTTGTTTTGAAATTTCAGAAGATCGCAATGAGATTTTAAATTTTCTGATTGGGACACTGCTGCGATAAGTCTGGACATAACATTTCATTAGTTAGTAGCCGGCTACTTATACTGGGTGTTACAAAAAGGTACCGCCAAACTTTCAGGAAACATTCCTCACACACAAATAAAGAAGAGATGTTATGTGGACATGTGTCCGGAAACGCTTAATTTCCATGTTAGAGCTCATTTTGGTCTCTTCAGTATGTACTGTACTCCCTCGATTCACCGCTAGTTGGCTCCGGCCATCCTGATTTAGGTTTTCCGTGATTTCCCTAAATCGTTTCAGGCAGATGCCGGGATGGTTCCTTTGAAAGGGCACGGCCGACTTCCTTCCAAATCCTTCCCTAACCCGAGCTTGCGCTCCGTCTGTAATGATCTCGTTGTCGACGGGACGTTGAACACTACCCACCACCACAACCGCCTGTTGGCCCAATTGAAGGAAGGTAATGTTGACTTCGGTGCTTGTCTTGAGATGCGATTCATTGCATCAAGAACATCAGTGCGTAGCATCAACAGGTTAGTGTTCATCACGAACGTGGTTTTGCAGGCAGTACAATGTTTACAAATGCGGAGTTGGCAGATGCCCATTTGATGTATGGATTAGCACGGGGCAATAGCCGTGGCGCGGTACGTTTGTATCGAGACAGATTTCCAGAACGAAGGCGTCCCGACAGGAAGACGTTCGAAGCAATTGATCGGTGTCTTAGGGAGCACGGAACATTCCAGCCTATGACTCGCGACTGGGGAAGACCTAGAACGACGAGAACACCTGCAATGGACGAGGCAATTCTTCGTGCAGTTGACGATAACCCTAATGTCAGCGTCAGAGACGTTGCTGCTGTACAAGGTAACGTTGACCACGTCACTGTATGGAGAGTGCTACGGGAGAACCAGTTGTTTCCGTACCATGTACAGCGTGTGCAGGCACTATCAGCAGCTGATTCACATCCACGGGTACACTTCTGCAAATGGTTCATCCAACAATGGATCAATCCTCATTTCAGTGCAAATGTGCTCTTCACGGATGAGGTTTCATTCCAACGTGATCAAATTGTAAATTTTCACAATCAACATGTGTGGGCTGCCGAGAATCCGCACACAATTGTTCAATCACGTCATCAACACAGATTTTCTGTGAACGTTTGCGCAGGCATTGTTGTTGATGTCTTGATTGGGCCCCATGTTCTTCCACCTACGCTCAATGGAGCACGTTATCACGATTTCATACGGGATACTCTACCTGCGCTGCTATAACATGTGCCTTTACAAGTACGACACAACATGTGGTTCATGCACGATGGAGCTCCTGCACATTTCAGTCGAAGTGTTCGTACGCTTCTCAACAACAGATTCGGTGAGCGATGGATTGGTAGAGGCGGACCAATTCCATGGCCTCCCCGCTCTCCTGACCTCAACCCTCTTGACTTTCATTTATGGGGGCATTTGAAAGCTCTTGTCTACGCAACCCCGGTACCAAATGTAGAGACTCTTCGTGCTCGTATTGTGGACGGCTGTGATACAATACGCCATTCTCCAGGGCTGCATCAGCGCATCAGTGATTCCATGCGAAGCAGGCTGAATGCATGTATCCCCGCTAACGGAAGACATTTTGAACATTTCCTGTAACAAAGTGTTTGAAGTCACGCTGGTACGTTCTGTTGCTGTGTGTTTCCATTCGATGATTAATGTGATTTGAAGAGAAGTAATAAAATGAGCTCTAACATGGAAAGTAAGCATTTCTGGACACATGTCCACATAACATATTTTCTTTCTTTGTGTGTGAGGAATATTTCCTGAAAGTTTGGTCGTACCTTTTGGTAACACCCTGTATACTATTCTCAGCTGTCTACCTTGCATTTCAAAACAAAGCATTTCAGTGATTATTTTGTAACTATGAAATACCTAAGGGAGGTTCTTAGTAGTTATTTAAATTAGCCCTTAACCGTCGACTTATTGTGGTGTGTGTACTGTAAGACCTTCGGTACACACAGCATCAGATTATTTGACTTGTCGCTCTAACGAAGTAGACGAGTGCCAGCAATATGTCTCGTGGTCTTATTGTGGCGTGTTTATCTTCTGCCGTTAGGTCAGATGATAGAAATGCCAATTGCACACTTAGAGTAGCAGACTGATGGTGACCAAATTTAAACAGAACTTGATTAATTTTCACATACATTTATTAAAATAATAAAAAGGATAGACATTACGTAACTTGATTCTGGATGCTGTTTACAATTGACAATCTGAAGTTCCTTTGCTCTTGATACGTTAATCTTATTCTCACATATCTCTGATACTTTACAAAGTGTCTATACATTTCTCTTCATGGCTATGTACAGGAATATGATAATCTTATTAGGCGCAGACTGAAACTTGACTATAGACTGGTACAGACAAATGCAGAGTAATGCAGACTAATGCAGACTGGCTAATCGAAGGTCTGTACACTTGTTATAATACCTCGCGTGTTCAAGTATCACTGCACGAGTGTGATCCGCTAGGAGAAAAGATTCTACGTTAGCAGCAATCTCATTGGTTGCGTTACATATTAATACGCAGATCGGCGGAAGCAGAATTTGGTCCATCTCTAAGACAGCGCCATATCGTAGTGAGGAGATGGAGGAGCGCTGCGCCTGCGTTGTTGTGCTTAGTGGGGCGTGCTCTAGTGGGAAAGTTGTGTACGCACTGACTACGCGGAACTATGTGCACAACACTTGTATACTAGTCGGAGCTGTTTACTTCGCATTTCGAAAAAGCATTTCAGCGATTATTTTGAAACTGTGAAATACTTAAGGGAGCTTCTTAATAAGCTATGTAAATTTTAATTATGTTTCCATGCGTCATTGTATTTTATCAAAAAGTTATTTACACAACTTCAATCTTGAAAGATGGTATGTAAATTAACACCCTTGGACACGACAAATTTAGGAATTTCATAGACGCCAAACTCCACTGGAAGAGAGGTTGTGTTTTTGTATTCGTATTTTTGGCATCATCAATGTTTCCAGAATGACATTTTCACTCTTCAGGGGAGTGTGCGCTGATATGAAACTTTCTTTCAGGAGTGTTGGTTCTGGAAGGTTCGCAGGAGAGCTTCTGTAAAGTCTGGAAGGCAGAAGTACAGTTGTGAGGACGGGGCGTGAGTCGTGGTTGGGTAGCTCAGTTGGCAGAGCACTTGCCGCGAAAGGCAAAGGTCCTGAGTTCGAGTCTCGGTTCGGCACACAGTTTTAATCTGCCAGGATAGTTTCATCCTCAGTGTTCCTCATTTCTAGTTTTATTAACTTGTTGAGGAGCTACACATTGCCCATCACACCCCTTTCTCCAGATGTTTGGCTACTCAGTAGCTGCGCTATAAAATGTCATAGTATGAATATTCGTTCACAGTTTACGTATGCACTTTTAATAAATTTCAGGCTTACTCTTCTCTGTTGTCCTACTTCGAAACTTACAGTACCTTATTCGTTACAGTAACGTGATCAGGGACTTTTTGCCTAATATTTGACATCAGGGCATTACATCTCAAATTTTGTACAAATAATTTGTGGATGCAGCATTCCGTATAGCTTCCTTTTGCCTGTAATCATCTATAAATTTAAGCATGCTACCTTTGGAGTCAACAGACGTTATTGAACATAAATCTCTTCCTCAACTCTCTACACAATCAAACATCTGTGGAAGTCTACCACAGGTTCTGAGAGGGGTAAGGGTGCCCCACTGGCTCTCACCCCCGCTCCCCTCCCCTCTTGCGGACGTGTATGGTACCTGCGAGTTTCCCTCTGGTGGTGAGGAGCCTCTCAACCGACAGCAGCGCCAACGCGGCCGACTGCGACAGACGGAGGAGCTGCCTCAGGAAGCCGAACAGCTGACAGCAGCCCGGCCCGAACAGCCACCTGCCGGACAAACCGCTATTAACGTATGGTTACTAATGACAGCTTTTTTTAAAAAAATAGAGGTATTTCTAGATTCACACAAAAATTTGCATAAGTGTTATAGGTTACTCGACATTCATCTAAGTAGCAGTAAAATAAATTACGTGGCTCTAAGCACTATGGGACTTAACACTTTGCCGACCAGCGATACCACAGTGGTGTCGTGCGTGAAATAGCGGTCAACGGCCGGCGATACCACAATGGTGTCGTGTGGATAGTATCGCTCAGTGGCCGGTGACAGCACTTCAGTATCTCTTTCATTCTGTTGTTGTTTTGTTTAGATAACAAGAAGTTACACATCAACAACTTTTTTGTTTTTGTAAGTACTTGTGCACTTTCATCATGGCAGACGAAAGAGACGATACGATTATTTACGATGAATGCGCGGTCGTCTTGGCCGACGTTCCGGACGACATGGCTGACAGGGAAGAGGGCACTGGATATCAAAAAGATGAAAGTGAATCAGAATCGTCGGTAGATAATGAAATACGTCCAAGAAGAATTCCGCGAACGCTACGGTTGCCAACTGATTCAGATAAATCAGACAAAGAAAACAATGATTTACTGAGGACCAGTAACAAATTTGAAGGATCTCCGGGTCCACACATATTTACCAAAGATATGCAGAGCGTCGTGGATATCCTAGAATTATATATTGGGAACGATCTATTTAAATATTAAGCTACGAAACCAACAAGTATCACAGTCAAAATTGCAATAGAAGGAAACTGGATTAAAAAAATGCCAAATTTGTCGACGTTACGGGACCGGAACTTAGAAAATACACTCCTGGAAATTGAAATAAGAACACCGTGAATTCATTGTCCCAGCAAGGGGAAACTTTATTGACACATTCCTGGGGTCAGATACATCACATGATCACACTGACAGAACCACAGGCACATAGACACAGGCAACAGAGCATGCACAATGCCGGCACTAGTACAGTGTATATCCACCTTTCGCAGCAATGCAGGCTGCTATTCTCCCATGGAGACGATCGTAGAGATGGTGGATGTAGTCCTGTGGAACGGCTTGCCATGCCATTTCCACCTGGCGCCTCAGTTGGACCAGCGTTCGTGCTGGACGTGCAGACCGCGTGAGACGACGCTTCATCCAGTCCCAAACATGCTCAATGGGGGACAGATCCGGAGATCTTGCTGGCCAGGGTAGTTGACTTACACCTTCTAGAGCACGTTGGGTGGCAAGGGATACATGCGGACGTGCATCGTCCTCTTGGAACAGCAAGTTCCCTTGCCGGTCTAGAAATGGTAGAACGATGGGTTCGATGACTGTTTGGATGTACCGTGCACTATTCAGTGTCCCCTCGACGATCACCAGAGGTGTACGGCCAGTGTAGGAGATCGCTCCCCACACCATGATGCCGGGTGTTGGCCCTGTGTGCCTCGGTCGTATGCAGTCCTGATTGTGGCGCTCACCTGCACGGCGCCAAACACGCATACGACCATCATTGGCACCAAGGCAGAAGCGACTCTCATCGCTAAAGACGACACGTCTCCATTCGTCCCTCCATTCACGCCTGTCGCGACACCACTGGAGGCGGGCTGCACGATGTTGGGGCGTGAGCGGAAGACGGCCTAACGGTGTGCGGGACCGTAGCCCAGCTTCATGGAGACGGTTGCGAATGGTCCTCGGCGATACCCCAGGAGCAACAGTGTCCCTAATTTGCTGGGAAGTGGCGGTGCGGTCCCCTACGGCACTGCGTAGGATCCTACGGTCTTGGCGTGCATCCGTACGTCGCTGCGGTCCGGTCCCAGGTCGACGGGCACGTGCACCTTCCATCGATCCACTGGCGACAACATCGATGTACTGTGGAGACCTCACGCCCCACGTGTTGAGCAATTCGGCGGTACGTCCACCCGGCCTCCCGCATGCCCACTATACGCCCTCGCTCAAAGTCCGTCAACTGCACATACGGTTCACGTCCACGCTGTCGCGGCATGCTACCAGTGTTAAAGACTGCGATGGAGCTGCGTATGCCACGGCAAACTGGCTGAGACTGACGGCGGCGGTGCACAAATGCTGCGCAGCTAGCGCCACTCGACAGCCAACACCGCGGTTCCTGGTGTATCCGCTGTGCCGTGCGTGTGATCATTGCTTGTACAGCCCTCTCGCAGTGTCCGGAGCAAGTATGGTGTGTCTGACACACCGGTGTCAATGTGTTCTTTTTTCCATTTCCAGGAGTGTAGTTTGGGCTTGCTACCCTATAGGACACTGTAAAAAAAAAACAAGGATCGATGATTACTGTTCAACGCATCCGTTAACAGACACACGGAAATTTCGCAAAACGATGTCCCGCAACCTATTCAGACATATATTATAATTTTTACTTTTTTTCGACAATAGTAAGCCGTATAACGCCGACCGGCTTTTCAAAGTGCAATTCTTAATTGATTATTTTTCCAAGAAGTTTAAAGAAACGTTTAATCAATTGATGAAGGAATGATACCGCGACGTGGACAGTTAAATTTTAAAGTTTAGAATTCGTTGAAAATTAGTCGAAAATTACGAAATATGGGATGCTCATTCGGATGCTGTGTGATTCGAGTACCGGATACAGTTCCTCATTCAAGATATATTCCGGCGCTGGCCAACCTTTAGCAAAAACAGTGATGGAACTGTTGACAGCTTCTTATGGAAAGTGGCTTCACCTCTACGTGGATAATTATTATAATAGTGTAAAACTTGCAGAGAAGTTACATGCAAAAAAGAAATTCGAGTTTGTGGAACGATAAGGCAAAATAGAGGAATTCCGGGAAAAAAGTGGAGCGCGCAAAAGTCAACGTGTTTGAGGCTTGTCATCAACGGAAAGGTCTCAAGCGGCCGGCGACAAGCCAAGTAATCCGACTTAGCGCTGCCGGCGCCAAGCGAATAAATTTGTACGAGACGTGCGGACGGCAAAGTGTTAACATGTGAGGTCATCAGTCCCCTAGACGTAGAACTACTTAAACCTAACTAAACTAAGGACATCACACACATCCACGCCCTAGGCAGGATTCGAACCTGCGACCGTAGCAGCAGCGGAGTTTCGGACTGAAGTGCCTAGAACCGCTCGGTCACAGTAGCCGGCACACTCTTATATCATGAAAATATTTATACTACGCATACTGCATTGTATGACTTGCAGAAAAATGTTCAGATGTGTGTGAAATCTTATGGGACTTAACTGCGAAGGTCATCAGTTCCTCAGCGTACACACTACTTAACCTAAATTATCCTAAGTACAAACACACACACCCATGCCCGAAGGAGGACTCGAACACCCGCCGGGACCAGCCGCACAGTCTATGACTGCAGCGCCTTAGACCGCTCTTTTTTTTTAAAAAATCTCATTTTGTTCGTTTTCGTTCGTTGCATGTGCTCGGAGCGGACGTCGCAAGACACCCGTTTCAGTTCGCCGTTCATCCATTAACTCAATTTTTCTATTACAGAGAGTAGCTAAATCACTCACCAAACAGGGTGCGTTACCTTGCCGGCTAGCAGCACGGCTAATTCCGCGCGGCTGTATGACTCGCAGGGAAACGTATATAATATGTAGTATTTCATATCAGCTTATTTAATCACACGATGTTACAATAATTTGTGCCAGATTGTAATACAAACTAAAAGAAAAAATCGCCGTTATTAAAGTAGGCATCATCTATTTAATTATTCTCTGAGCAGTCAGAGGTACGCAGTGATCCATGTGAGTGTACTCAAGAACAGGCAAATGTGATGAATTGTGATCATTCGACCATCGTGCGACATTTCCATGCAACGGGGAAGGTTAAAAATTCGGGTGTATGGGTACCGACCGCATGATATAAGGCAAAATCACGAAAATAAGCATCCACATTCGCATCTCTGCTTGCTCGTCATCAATTGGCTCGAGAACAAGTCCGACCATACCGATCTTGTACCGTTACTGGTGATGAGAAGTCGTGTCTTTGTGTTAACGCAAGGAAAAGAAAGGAAAGGTCGAGCCTAAACAAAGCACCAACTCCCCGTAAAAAGTTCTGAGCTCTTCCATGAAAGATAATGTTATGGATGTCATGGAACAGTGACGGTGTGGTGTAATACGAATTGCTTCCCCGAGGTGTAACCATCACTGCTGATATTTGCTGTCGACAACAAAGACGTCTTGCAGATGCAATCCAAGAATGAAGACCAAGAAGACTTCGTGAAGTGATGCTACACTACGACAAAGCCTGCCCGCATTCTGCTGGACTGACAAAAAACGCTATACAGGAGTTGGGATCGGGAGTTCAAAATGTTCAAATGTGTGTGAAATCTTAAGGGACCTGTTGGAAAACAACCCCAGGAATGCTGTTCGTGAATGGCAGCACGGGAGATCGGATTACCAGGTTCAAATGGTTCAAATGGCTCTGAGCACTATGGGACTTAACATCTTAGGTCATCAGTCCCCTAGAACTTAGAACTACTTAAACCTAACTAACGTAAGGACATCACACACATCCATGCCCGAGGCAGGATTCGAACCTGCGACCGTAGCAGTCGCGCGGTTCCGGACTGAGCGCCTAGAACCGCGAGACCACCGCGGCCGGCGGACTTAACTGCTAAGGTCATCAGTCCCTAAGATCACACACTACCTAACCTAAATTATCCTAAGGACAAACATACACACCCATGCCCGAGGGAGGACTCGAACCTCCGCCCGGATCAGCCGCACAGTCCAGGGCTGCAGCGCCTGAGTTTCGGGAGTCATTCCAGATCCGCACACACCTTGTTCACTTGATCATGCACCCTTCGATTTTTACCTTTCCCAATCTCTATCGAACAGTCGTCAAGAAACTTCCATTCGGATGAAAATACGCTGCAAAGTGGCTTGGCCAGTTCTTCGCCTCAAAACCACGTGATTTCCATAGTCGCGGAATCGATAAGTTACCCCAACGTTGGCAGACTGTTGTAAATAGTGAAGGGCAATATATAAATGATGACTTAAGTCTGTGTTATGTCTATCTGTTGTGTTTATTAAACTTATGGAAAGACGCTACGAAGTTGAGCACGAATGTAGTACAGATCGGTCTCGGGAAACCTCTAATTCACGATGATCAATCTGAGATAGATTGTAAGGTCTCTCAGTGACAGTTTTTGAGCATTACGCAAACTTACATCCTAAATGTATTGACAAATCCGATAGTTGCCATCGTCTGACAAGAGTCTGTTGACAATGGTACCACCGATACGAAATCCTGTAAACTGCACTTCATTTTGTACTATTCTACAGAAACCCTTCTACCTATATGTTTGTATCTGCTGAGATTTTCTTATTCCCCAGTGTCAAGGGCACACTGCGAGTATGTTGTTGTGTTGGCAGAAGAGCCAACACTGCGTTACTAGTGGAGGCCGAAATGCACTCGTTTTAGCTCACTCAGGCTGGCGTGAGGAGGGAAGAACTATACTGACGTGAGGTCTGGAACATGACAAGGAATTAGAATTCAGAAAGCGGACGTAATTAGTTTGATACTTAACTTTAATCTATTAATGATGAAAGTCGCTCTTGACGATACATTATTCACAATATTATCTGTTCAGAATACATACATAGTAACTGAATTTGGCGCCTTGCTAGGTCGTAGCAAATGACGTAGCTGAAGGCTATGCTAAACTGTCGTTTCTGCAAATGAGAACGTATGTAGACAGTGAACCATCGCTAGCAAAGTCGGCTGTACAACTGGGTTGAGTGCTAGGGAGTCTCTCTAGACCAGACCTGCCGTGTGGCGGCGCTCCGTCTACAATTACTGATAGTGGCGACACGCGGGTCCGACGTATACTAACGGACCGTGGCCGATTTAAAGGCTACCACCTAGCAAGTGTGGTGTCTGGCGGAGACACCACTTATGTCAGTTCGCGGGAAACGCCACCGATCGGGTTATACACTCTTTGAAACCAGCAGCAATCAATCTCTATGAGTTGTCTGTGGCAGTTGGGCTATTATCGGTCAGAATGGATGCCCAACGGTTTAAATGACTCGTACTCATTGCCACGACGAGTCACCGACATCATTAGGGCAGAAGTGGCTGCTTCTCGTTTATGATGAAATTTATGTTTAGCATACATGTAACCTCCCTTCACTAGGCTCTGAGCACTATGGGACTTAACTTCTAAGGTCATCAGTCCCCTAGAACTTAGAACGACTTAAACGTAACTAACCTAAGGACATCACACACATCCATGCCCGAGGCAGGATTCGAACCTGCGACCGTAGCGGTCGCGCGCTTCCAGACTGTATTGCCTAGAATCGCTCGGCCAAAACGGCCGGCCCTTCATCTAGGTCTTGTGCTTCACTGCAGCGGTTTATTTCGTGACGATCGCACTCGGTTAAGGACTGGTTAATTATAAAGTAATTCGAATTAAAATGTTTATTGTCAAAACCGAGCTGACTTCAACAGTTGTTCCCGAACATCTAAGCAAAATGTAACTCTGACCATAAAAATGATTTTCCAATGCAAATAAATACGTTAGTCGGAAACGTGGCAGTTACTGCTTTTTTTTGTCTAAATATACAAGAAAAAACGTTTGTGCCATGATTAACGTATATGCGAAAAATTGGAGCTACGACAAGGTGAGTAGAAAGTAAGTACATAAAACATGTAATATATCGCAACCGCATGGTTTGAGGCGGCATGTCACTGTCTGCGCGGCCCCTCCCGCCGGAGGTTCGAGTCCTCCCTCGGGCATTGGTGTGTGTTATCCTTAGCGTAAGTTAAAGTAGTGGGTAAGTCTAGAGACCGATACGCTCAGCAGTTTGGTCCCTTAGGAATTCACGCACATTTGAACAATATATCGTAAATATGCATCTCGCGATGCGTAGTAGTTAGGCAAAGTGTTAATTTGTACACAGCAGCTTTAGCTTGTAAATTGAAGTCGATGTTTCTAGCGGCGTAGTAACTTAAGGCTAAATATGTGTTGCGCCAAATGAAGATGATTGAAAGCCCAAAACGCGTATTGGCATAAACAAAAATCCACAAAAAAAGTCTGGTTGCTGTATTTCTTAAAATAACACAACCCACAGTCACGGAGCTTAACAACCAGTAACATGGATAAATTAACGTAAATGTGACTAAGTTGCCTAAAACATGAAACGTGTCTCTTTATTTCACAAATATTAATGTTCCTCTAATTTAAGTTGAAGACTATTGCTCTGAAAAGATTTCCTCACAAACAATTTTTACTTCACTGCTTCACTTTTCCTAACAATGCCCAAACTCAACTATGCTCGTATTAACCATGAAATTCAGATCCACTTTCACATTGAAGTTTGCCATTGCTGTACTGCTCATCCACATTATCTATCACGCTATAACTGTTCATGGTAACTGTTCAAACAGTCATATATTCCGCCAAAGATTGCTGCTGACTAACAATGACCATACTATTTTCTGCATTAACTTCGTGTGTTATTATGCGCATCTTCAGCAAATAAAGAGAATATTTATTCACTAATGCCCTACTAATGGACGAAAAACGTCCAGACTCATATTCCATCACATTAGCACACCGTTAAAATAATTTTTGGTTGGAGTCACTTGCACGCGACCGTACCACGGCAAACCAGTACAACAGTACTCTGCTTAATCTGTCCGCTTTCAGTCAGAAATGACCTTCTTCAGATCTGTTCTAAACCATGTACTAATGTGCTAAGGCCGTAATGGCATCGTCCAAACATATAAATATATACTACTGGCATTTAAAATTGTTACAACACGAAGATGACGTGCTACAGACGCGAAATTTAACCGACAGGAGGAAGATGCTGTCATATGCAAATGATTACCTTTTCAGAGCATTCACACAAGGTTGGACCCGGTGGCTGACATGAGGAAAGTTTCCAACCGATTTCTCATATACAAACTGCAGTTGACCGGCGTTGCCTGGTGAAACGTTGTTGTCATTCTTCGTGTAAGGAGGAGAAATGCTTACCATTACGTTTCCGACATTGCTGCTAGCGTTGGTCGAAATCCAATGACTGTTAGCAGAATATAGAATCGGTGGGTTCAGGAGGGTAATACGGAACACCGTTGTGGATCCCAACGGCCTCGTATCACTAGCAGACGAGATAACAGGCATCTTATCCGCATGGCTGTAACGGATCGTGCAGCCACGTCAATAGATGGGGACGTTTGAAAGACAACAACCATGTGCACGAACAGTTCGACGACGTTTGCAGCAGCATGGACTATCAGCTCGGAGACCATGACTGCTACTCAACGACGAACCTGGGTGCACGAATGACAAAACGTCATTTTTTCGGATGAATCCAGGTTCTGTTTACAGCATCATGATGGTCGTATCCGTGTTTGCGACATCGCGGTGAGAGCACACTGGAAGCGTGTTTTCATCACCATACTGGCGTATCACACGGCGTGTTGGTATGGGGTGCCATTGGTTTGACGTCTCGGTCACCTCTTGTTCGCATTGACGGTACTTTGAACAGTGAACGTTACATTTCAGGCGTGCTACGACCGGTGGCTCTTCCCTTGATTCGATCCCTGCGAAACCCTACATTTCAGCAGGATAATGCACGACCGCATGTTGCAGGTCCTGTACGGGCGTTTCTGGATACAGAAAACGTTCGACTGCTGCCCTGGCCAGCACATTCTCCAGATTTCTCACCAATTGAAAACCTCTGGTCAATGGTGGCCGAGCAACTGGCTCGTCACAATACGCCAGTCACTACTCTTGATGAACTGTGGTATCGTGTTGAAGCTGCATGGGCAGCTGTAACTGTACGCGCCATCCAAGCTCTGTTTGAGTCAATGCCCAGGCGTATCAAGGCCGTTATTACGGCCAGAGGTGATTGTTGTGGGTACTGATTTTTCAGGATCTATGCCCCCAAATTGCGTGAAAATGTAATCACATGTCAGTTCTAGTACAGTATATTTGTCCAATGAATACCCGTTTATCACCTGCATTTCTTTTTGGTGTAGCAATTTTAATGGCCAGTAGTGTAGGTACTCAGCACAGCATAGTCACATAGGTCTGAAATAAGATGTAGAATTGGCCACATCGTCCACAGTCATTTTTGAGTTGCGAAAATGACTGAGGACGATGTGTCCTATTCTACACCTTATTTTTAATCTATGTGACGATGCTGTGCTGAGTATATTTATATGTTCTGACGATGCCATTACGGCCTTATCACAAAAAATTTGTTGGAATGGCTCTGAGCACTATGGGACTTAACCTACTTTCACCTAACTAAGCTAAAGACATCACACACATCCATGTCCGAGGTGGGATTCGAACCTGCGACCGTAGCAGCAGCGCGGTTCCAGACTGAAGCGCCTAGAACCGCTCGGTCACAACGGTCAGCCCTTATCACATCGGGACATGGTATAGAACAGATGGTCATTACAGACTGAAACCAGTCATCGTCAAAGGAAATGAAATTGTGATCAAAGACTGGAATGCAAAACATTTGACAGTATTGGATCACTGTCCATATTCGCGACCTATGTCGCTGCTGGTGAAGTTCTCCTCTTGCATTCTGGCGCGCTACTGGAAGGGCTTGGGCATCGTTGAATACAACAGCAAGACAGTGCCCCTTCTTAAAAAAAAGTTGCGTTCAGATCCGAAAGTGTCAGAGAACCAGCTTTGCGTAAGGGTTCCAGTTACTACATCATACTACTGTGAGAGAACTACTTCTTACATAATGTACGTCTTTATTCAAAGACAGCCGCTAGTCTTCTGTACCAAGTGTCAATTAAATGGCGTATTTTTGAGGATATTTCTGTGTGTTATGGTCATTTACAAACCAGGATTATCCAACAATTAATCAGTTCTAGTATTTTCATTGTTAGTCAGCAGCAACCGTTGGCGGAATACAGGGGGATCCATTATAGTGACCGGGCCAAATATCTCGCGAAATAAGCATCAAACGAAAAAACTACAAAGAACGATACTCGTCTAGCTTGAAGCTAGATGGCGCTATGGTTAGCCCGCTAGATGGCGCTGCCATATGTCAAATGGATATCGACTGCCTTTTTTCAAATAGGAACCCCCATTTTTTTGTAACATATTCAGGTAGAACGTAAAGAAATATGAATGTTTTTGTCGGATCACTTTTTTGGCTTTGTGATAGATGGCGCTGTAATAGTCACAAACGTATAAGTACGTGGTATGACGTAACATTCCGACAGTGCGAATGGTATTTGGTTCGTGATACATTACCCGTGTTAAAATGGACCGTTTACCAATTGCGGGAAAGGTCGATGTCGTGTTGATGTATGGCTATTGTGATCAAAATGCCCAACAGGCGTGTCCTATGTATGCTGCTCGGTATGCTGGACGACATCATCCAAGTGTCCGGATCATCGCCGGATAGTTACGTTATTTAAGGACACAGGAAGTGTTCAACCACATGTGAAACGTCAACCACGACCTGCAACAAATGATGATGCCCAAGTAGGTGTTTTAGTTGCTGCCGCGGCTAATCCGCACATGAGTAGCAGACAAATTGCACGAGAATCGGGAATCTCAAAAACGTCGGTGTTGAGAATGCTACATCAACATCGATTGCACCCGTCCCATAGTTCTATGCATTGCGTGGCGACGACTTTGAACGTCGTGTACAGTTCTGCCACTGTGCACGAGAGAAATTACGGAACGATGACAGATTTTTTGCACACGTTCTATTTAGCGAAGAAGAGTCATTCACAAACAGCGGTAACGTACACCGGCATAATATGCACTACTGGCAAACGGAAAATCCACTGTGGCAGCGACAACTGGAACATCAGCGACCTTTGCGGGTTAATATATGTTGCGGCATTATGGGAGGAAGGATAATTGGCCCCCATTTTATCGATGACAATCTAAATGGTGCAGTGTATGCTGATTTCCTACGTAATGTTCTACCTAAGTTATTAAAGATGTTTCACTGCATGACAGAATGACGATGTACTTCCAACATGATGGGTGTCCGGTACATAGCTCGCGTGCGGTTGAAGCGGTATTGAATAGCATATTTCATGACAGGTGGATTGGTCGTCGAAGCATGGCCCGCACGTTCAGCGGATCTGACGTCCCCGGATTTCTTTCTGTGGGGAAAGTTGAAAGATATTTGCTATCGTGATCCACCGACAACGCCTGACAACATGCGTCAGCGCATTGTCAATGCATGTGCAAACATTACGGAAGGCGAACTACTTGCTGTTGAGAGGAATGTCGTTACACGTATTGCCAAATGCATTGAGGTTGAGGAAATCATTTTGAGCAGTTATTGTATTAATGTGGTATTTGCAGATAATCACGCTGCAACAGCAGGCGTTCCCAGAAATGATAAGTTCACAAACGTATATATATCACATTGGAACAACCGAAATAAAATATTCAAACGTACCTACGTTCTGTATTTTAATTTTAAAAACCTAAATGTTACCAACCGTTCGTCTAAAATTGTGAGCCTTATGTTTTTGACTATTACAGCGCTATCTATCAGAAAGCGAAAAAAGTGGTCCACCTACAACATTCATATTTCTTAACGCACTACACGAATATGTAATAAAAAATGGGGGTTCCTATTTAAAAAAAAAACGCAGTTGAAATCCGTTTGACCTACGGCAGCGCCATCTAGCGGAACAACCATAGCGCCATCTGGTTTCCCCCTTGAAGCTAGACAAGTTTCGTTCCTGGTATTTTTTTCGTTAGACGCTTATTGCGTGAGATATTTGGCCTGGTCACAATCAGTGGACCACCCTGTATATGACTGTTTGAACAGTTATAAAGATTACGTTAGAAAGCACTTCTGTTTCCCCTGTTATCTGAGCAACGTGGCGCATTCCTGCACGAAACCTGAGTTCATTGTGATTGCATCAGTTCCAAATCTTGGCAAGTGCTTAGCTCTCCCTGAGACGCAACGAAAAGTCGGTTCACTGGGCTCCATTGTGATGAGCGATGAAAGTTCAGCAGTTCGCCGCATAACTAACAACAAGCAAAAACAGTAGAATGGCGTTGTCCTTCTCCCCAGGAATGGCTCTCCAGCCACCTACAAACACACACACACACACACACACATACACACATATATGCTACCACAAAAAAATCAAAAGTCATTTTCACTCCGAAGTATCATGATAACGAATTTCTGGAACTTAGTTCCGTGTAATTTTGCTCCAAGAACACATAATCGTTGCGACGTCTGCAATGAGAAATTACGATAACTGCAACTATTTACTCGTTCACGGGCACGTAGTTCGATAGTGTGTAGACCGATACGAACGTTGCTCTAATGAATGGGCGTACCTAGCAGTCGCTTCAGAGGAGCAACAGGAGACTGATGAACATCACCTCCTATTCAGCCAGACGCTTCAAAGGGCGTTTTGACATATGCGGACTGCGACGCGGGTATGAAGAATGAACTGTGTCATCTGAGAGAAAGACGCATCTATGCCCACATAGTGGCTCCCAAACACTATTTGAGATCTTGATGATGACAGAATCGTTGTTAAAGACAAGTTTGCTTGCGTGGCCATGATCCGCAGCAAGAACAGAAATATTCTTCTTGTAAATAAAAACAGCATGTTTCTTGCTGCAATTTATTGTTCCAGGCGCGTTTCGTCTTTTACTTTGAGGCATCTTTATCGAGTCTACAACGACACAGTTTTGCTTTCATATCGATGTGTGTACATTATAAAGGAGTTCACTTCTTCCTTTTTAGGTAAATAAGTGATTACCGTACTTACAGTTTTTGAGTTTTTGGCTGGTGTCTGCGTTTACTCTTATATGGTCAAATGTCTTGTGGCGGGGTTCGTGGACAAGTGTGTGGAAAGGGGTCGGGTGGTTTTATTACGATAATTCGCTGATGGAGTGTTACTCTATTATGTTACCTATTAATGTAAACAGTGAGTCGTTTGTCATGTGTACTTGACCATTCAACAGAGTACATATTTTACATACAAACACAAACTCATAAAATCAGCAACATTTTCAAAAGACAGGACATAAACATGGCATCCACAAGAGTAAATACTGTCCAAAAATACATCCCAAAACTGACAAAAAAACATAACAGAACGCAGGTATATGTCAACTACAGTCTAATAATTATGATGGCAGATACATAGGACAATCAGACAAAACGTTTGAAGTCAGACTCAAAAAACGTATGAGAGTCTGAAAGTATGGGATAAACTACTCTATATTTGCAGAACTCCTCAGGGAACACAATCACAAACCAGCATCTACAGAAGAAAACGTGAAAATGATTAGAATCAACAATAAGAACACCTCCTAACCCTGCAAGAAAACTACCACATGAAAAAGAAAGAAAAACCTCTTGAATGATCAAGTACACATGATGTAAAACTCACCATTTAAATTAATAGATAAAATAATAGACTAACATTCCAACAGAGGATTGTTGTTGTTGTTGTTGTGGTCTTCAGCTTTGAGACTGGTTTGATGCAGCTCTCCATGCTACCCTTTTCTGTGCAAGCTTCTTCATCTCCCAGTACCTATAGCAACCTACATTCTTCTGTATCTGTTTAGTGTTTTCATCTTTTGGTCTCCCTCTACGATTTTTTCCCTCCACCCTGCCCTCCAATGCTAGATTTGTGATCCCTTGATGCCACAGAACATGTCCTACCAACCGGTACATTCTTCTTGTGAAGTTGTGCCACAAACTCCTCTTCTCCCCAAATCTATTCAATACCTCCTAATTAGTTATGTGATCTACCCATCTAATCTTCAGCATTCTTCTGTAGCACCACATTTCGAAAGCTTCTATTCTCTTCTTGTCCAAACTATTTATCGTCCATGTTTCACTTCCATACATGGCTACACTCCATACAAATACTTTCACAAACGGCTTCCTGACACTTAAATCTATACCCGATGTTAAAAAATTTCTCTTCTTCAGAAACGCTTACCTTCCCATTTCCAGTCTACATTTTACATCATCTTTACTTTTAACATCATCAATTATTTTGCTCCACAAATAGCAAAACTCCTTTACTACTTTAAGCGTCTCATTTCCTAATCTAATTCCCTCAGCATCACCCGACTTAATTCGACTACATTCCATTATCCCCGTTTTGCTTTTGTTGATTTTCATCTTATATCCTCCTTTCAAGACACTGTCCATTCCGTTCAACTGCTCTTCCAAGTCCTTTGCTGTCTCTGACAGAATTACAATGTCATTGGCGATCCTTAGAGTTTTTATTTCTCCTCCATGGATCTTAATACCTACTCCGAATTTTTCTTTTTGTTTCCTTTACTGCTTGCTCAATATACAGATTGAATAACATCGGGGAGAGGCTACAACCCTCTCTCACTCCCTTCCCAACCACTGCTTCCCTTTCGTGCCCCTCGATTCTTATAACTGCCATCTGATTTCTGTACAAATTGTAAGCAGTCTTTCGCTCCCTGTATTTTACCCCTGCCGCCTTCAGAATTTGAAAGAGAGTATTCCAGTCTACATTGTCAAAAGCTTTCTCTAAGTCTACAAATTCTAGAAACGTAGGTTTACCTTTCCTTAATTTTTCTTCTAAGATAAGTCGTAATGTCAGTATTTCCTCACGTGGTCCAATGTTTCTACGGAATCCAAACTGATCTTCCCCCAGGTCGGCTTCTACTAGTTTTTCCAATCGTCTGTGAAGAATTCGTGTTAGTATTTTGCAGCTGTGGCGTATTAAACTGATTGTTCTGTCAACACCTGCTTTCTTTGGGATTGGAATTATCATATTCTTCTTGAAGTCTGAGGGTATTTCGCCTGTTTCGTACATCTTGCTCACCAGATGGTAGAGTTTTGTCACGACTAGCTCTCCCAAGGCCGTCAGTAGTTCCAATGGGATGTTGTCTACTCCGGGGGCCTTGTTTCGACTCAGGTCTGCTCTGTCGAACTCTTCACGCAGTATCGTATCTCCCATTTCATCTTCAACTACATCCTCTTCCATTTCCATAATATTGTCCTCAAGTACATCGCCCTTGTATAGACCCTCTATATACTCCTTCCACCTTTCTGCTTTCCCTTCTTTGCTTAGAACTGGGTTTCCATCTGAGCTCTTGATTTTCATACAAGTGGTTCTCTTATCTCCAAAGGTCTCTTTAATTTTCCTGTAGGCAGTATCTATCTTACCCCTAGTGAGATAAGCCTCTACATCCTTACATTTGTCCTCTAGCCATCCCTGCTTAGCCATTTTGCACTTCCTGTCGATCTCATTTTTGAGACGTTTGTATTCCTTTTTGCCTGCTTCATTTACTGCATTTTTATATTTTCTCCTTTCATCAATTAAATTCAATATTTCTTCTGTTACCCAAGGATTTCTACTAGCCCTCGTCTTTTTACCTACTTGATCCTCTGCTGCCTTCACTACTTCATCCCTCAAAGCTGCTCATTCTTCTTCTACTGTATTTCTTTCCCCCATTCCTGTCAATTGTTCCCTTATGCTCTTCCTGAAACTCTGTACAACTTCTGGTTCTTTCAGTGTATCCAGGTCCCATCACCTTTTTGCAGTTTCTTCAGTTTTAATGTACAGGTCATAACCAATAGATTGTGGTCAGAGTCCACATCTGCCCCTGGAAATGTCTTACAATTTAAAACCTGGTTCCGAAATTTCTGTCTTACCATTATATAATCTATGTGATACCTTTTAGTATCTCCAGGGTTCTTCCATGTATACAACCTTCTTTCATGATTCTTAAACCAAGTGTTAGCTATGATTATGTTGTGCTCTGTGCAAAATTCTACCAGGCGGCTTCGTCTTTCATTTCTTAGCCCCAATCCATATTCACCTACTACGTTTCCTTCTCTCCCTTTTCCTACACTCGAATTCCAGTCACCCATGACTATTAAATTTTCATCTCCCTTCACTATCTGAATAATTTCTTTTATTTGATCATACATTTCATCAATTTCTTCGTCATCTACAGAGCTAGTTGGCATATAAACTTGTTCTACTGTAGTAGGTGTGGGCTTCGTATCTATCTTGGCCACAATAATGCGTTCACTATGTTGTTTGTAGTAGCTTACCCGCATTCCTATTTTCCTATTCATTATTAAACCTACCCCTGCATTACCCCTATTTGATTTTGTGTTTATAACCCTGTAGTCACCTGACCAGAAGTCTTGTTCCTCCTGTCACCGAACTTCACTAATTCCCACTATATCTAACTTTAACCTATCCATTTCCCTTTTTAAATTTTCTAACCTACCTGCCCGATTAAGGGATCTGACATTCCACCCTCCGATCAGTAGAACACCAGTTTTCTTTCTGCTGATAACGACATCCTCTTGAGTAGTCCCCGCCCGGAGATCCGAATGGGGGCTATTTTACCTCCGGAATATTTAACCCAAGAGGACGCCATCATCATTTAATCATACAGTAAAGCTGCATGCCCTCGGGAAGAATTACGGCTGTAGTTTCCCCTTTCTTTCAGCCGTTCGCAGCACCAGCACTGCAAGGCCGTTTTGGTTATTGTTACAAGGCCAGATCAGTCAATCATCCAGACTATTGCCCTTGCAACTACTGAAAAGGCTGCTGCCCCTCTTCAGGAACCACACGTTTGTCTGGCCTCTCAACAGATAGCCCTCCGTTGTGGTTGCACCTACGGCACGGCTATCTGTATCGCTGGGGCACTCAAGCCTCCCCACCAGCGGCAAAGGTCCAAGGTTCATGGGTGTTGAGGGGGGGGGGGGGGGGGGAGTACTTAGACCTAACTAACCTAATTACATCACACACATCCATGCCCGAGGCAGGATTTGAACCTGCGACCGTAGCAGCAGCTCGGCTTCGGACTGAAGCGCCTTGAATCGATCGGCCACAGCGGTCGGCTATACATAGAGAACTGAGGCCGAGTGTAGCTCGGCTAGGGTTAAACAGACTGGGGCTCGTGGCGGACTCTGACGGTGACTCAGTCTCTTTCTCTTTCTCTCTCTCTGTCTCTCTCTCTCTCTCTCTCTCTCTCTCTCTCTCTCTCTCTCTCACACACACACACACACACACACACACACACACAAGTCTGAGGCGCCTTCTGCGGATGACGTAGCATACTTTTTGTAAATACGTGCACACGTCACTTGACAAACCGAACGGGGGGAGACAAAATGAACACACACTACAATCAGTGCAGAGAACATGAAAATTGAGAAGAAAAAAGTTTGTAAAGTGAAAAGGTGCTATGTTTCGTAAATGAAGTTACATGGCAACCTGTAGCATTTGCATACGCCAGCAAAAACGTGAGTAACTGCAAGTACAGTAATCACTCATTTACGTAAAAAAAAAGACGAAAAATATTTTATAATCTACAAACACGGATTTAAAAACAGATTACACAGTCCATTGAAGATGCGTTAAACTAAAAACTGAGCGAGGTGGCGCAGTGGTTACGACAATGCACTCCCAACCGAGAGGAAGACGGTTCAAACCCGCGTCCGGTCATCCAGATTTAGGTTTACCGTGATTTCCCTAAATCGTACGCCGGCCGTAGTGGCCGAGCGTTTCTAGGCGCTACAGTCTGGAACTGCGCCACCTCTACGGTCGCAGGTTCGAATCCTGCCTCGGAAATGTATATGTGTGATGTCCTTAGGCTAGTTAGGTTTAAGTAGTTCTAAGTTCTAGGGGACTGATGACCTCAGATGTTAAGTCCCATAGTGCTCAGAGTCATTTGAACCATTTTTATTATACACTCCTGGAAATTGAAATAAGAACACCGTGAATTCATTGTCCCAGGAAGGACAAACTTTATTGACACATTCCTCGGGTCAGATACATCACATGATCACACTGACAGAACCACAGGCACATTGACACAGGCAACAGAGCATGCACAATGTCGGCACTAGTACAGTGTATATCCACCTTTCGCTGCAATGCAGGCTGCTATTCACCCATGGAGACGATCGTAGAGATGCTGGATGTACTCCTGTGGAACGGCTTGCCATGCCATTTCCACCTGGCGCCTTAGTTGGACCAGCGTTCGTGCTGGACGTGCAGACCGCGTGAGACGACGCTTCATCCAGTCCCAAACATGCTCAATGGGGGACAGATCCGGAGATCTTGCTGGCCAGGGTAGTTGACTTACACCTTCTAGAGCACGTTGGGTAGCACCGGATACATGCGGACGTGCATTGTCCTGTTGGAACAGCAAGTTCCCTTGCCGGTCTAGGAATGGTAGAACGATGGGTTCGATAACGGTTTGGATGTACCGTGCACTATTCAGTGTCCCCTCGACGATCACCAGAGGTGTACGGCCAGTGTAGGAGATCGCTCCCCACACCATGATGCCGGGTGTTGGCCCTGTGTGCCTCGGTCGTATGCAGTCCTGATTGTGGCGCTCACCTGCACGGCGCCAAACACGCATACGACCATCACTGGCACCAAGGCAGAAGCGACTCTCATCGCTGAAGACGACACGTCTCCATTCGTCCCTCCATTCACGCCTGTCGCGACACCACTGTCGGCGGGCTGCACGATGTTGGGGCGTGAGCGGAAGACGGCCTAACGGTGTGCGGGACCGTAGCCCAGCTTCATGGAGACGGTTGCGAATGGTCCTCGTCGATACCCCAGGAGCAACAGTGTCCCTAATTTGCTGGGAAGTGGCGGTGCGGTCCCCTACGGCACTGCGTAGGGTCTCACGGTCTTGGCGTGCATCCGTGCGTCGCTGCGGTCCGGTCCCAGGTCGACGGGCACGTGCACCTTCCGCCGACCACTGGCGACAACATCGATGTACTGTGGAGACCTCACGCCCCACGTGTTGAGCAATTCGGCGGTACGTCCACCCGGCCTCCCGCATGGCCACTATACGCCCTCGCTCAAAGTCCGTCAACTGCACATACGGTTCACGTCCACGCTGTCGCGGCATGCTACCAGTGTTAAAGACTGCGATGGAGCTCCGTATGCCACGGCAAACTGGCTGACACTGACGGCGGCGGTGCACAAATGCTGCGCAGCTAGCGTCATTCGACGGCCAACACCGCGGTTCCTGGTGTGTCCGCTGTGCCGTGCGTGTGATCCTTGCTTGTACAGCCCTCTCGCAGTGTCCGGAGCAAGTATGGTGTGTCTGACACACCGGTGTCAATGTGTTCTTTTTTCCATTTCCAGGAGTGTACATATAATTGCAGTTGTAAGAGAGGCTCAACCAGGTGCTCTACTGACCTCTGCACTAGAAATTTAAATAAGACTTAAGCTCCCTAAGACATTTTAAAATATTTCTACATTCATATGATTCTATATTTACATCAACACGAATGCCTTGCAGACGATTGTGCAGTACATGGCGAAGAATCCTTTTCACCAGTATTAGGGAATTTTTGTTCCATTTCATTTATGTATTGAGTGAGGGAAAAACAAGTATACCCCTCTGCATGCACAATATTCTCTCTTCCATCCTACCGCAAGGTATGCGACGGAGACAACAGAATTGTCGTGCAGTCTGCTTCGAATGGAGTAGGAGAGCAGCAAAGTACTCTTTGGAACAAAAATGCACTCCAGATAGCCCATAGCCCTCAGACTTTGGCACACCACACACACACACACGCACACGCACGCACACACACACACACACACACACACACACACACACACACACACACACACATTTTGCTCTCAGAATCGCAGCCCAGTATTTTACTGCCACAAAAAATGAAACAGCCAGTCATTATCCACTCCAAACCCACCATATTGCTCCGATGGTTCGACCTCCGACCTAGAATATGCCATCTTTGTTCTGTTAGCTCGTTCTTTCTAGATAGTGTGAATCACACAAAACTTGCATCGCAGATATTTCAGAAATGGGAAGCGCAATTGATGTGCGGATTTCACAGAATGGATTCGTAGTCAGGGACTCGTATTATTAGCCAATCAACAGACTGTAATAAGACTTAGAAAGCGTATTTTTATGCAGACATCCACACATCCACTTTTTCAAAACGGAACAATGCCTTTTGTCATTAAGAAACTAAAGTAGGGCAAATTAAAATGCCAGTGATTTTTTTTCAGGATTCTAGTCCTAGTTGTTTACGAAACACCGTATTTTCAAAAGTTTCCACACCGACACTTCTTTGTGCCATTCAACCTGCATAGTTGCTACGTCATATGTTGCTGTGTTTGCTTACAGTGTGCTTGTGTGTTCAATGGTTCAAATCGCTCTGAGCACTATGGGACTTAACTTCTGAGCTCATCAGTCCCCTAGAACTTAGAACTACTTATACCTAACTAAGGATATGGAGAGTGAAGCAAAAATGATGTTCGTTCTTGTACGGTGTAAGCACCAGGATAACGCAATAGACGTCAACCATCTCGGCAATTATTATTAACCTCTTCAACCAGTTGCGTTAAAGTGATAGTGTAACACCCAGACAACGCAGCAGAAAGAAACAAGCGACTGCATAAGAGAGAGAGAGAAAAAAGTTCTTCTACATCTACATCTACATGGATACATTAGTGGTGATCTTTTCTCCCTATGTAGGTCGGTGTCAACATAATATTTTCTCGTTCGGTGGAGAAAGTTGGTGATTGGAATTTCATGAAAAGATTCCGTTGCAGCGAAAAACGCCTTTGTTTTAATGACGTCCAGCCAAAATACTGTATCATTTCAGTGACACTCTCTCTCATATTTCGCGATAATACAAAACGTGCTGCCTTTCTTTGAACTTTTTCGATCTATTATCTGTTAAGGATCCAACACCGCGCAGCAGTATTCTAAAAGCGGACGGTCAAGCGTAGTGTAGGCAGTCGCCTTGGTAGATCTGTTACATTTTCCAAGTGTCCTGCCAATGAAACGAAGTCTTTGGCAAGCCTTCCCTACAACATTTTCAATGTGTTCCTTGCAATTGAAGTTGTTCGTTATTGTAATTGCTAGGTATGTAGTTGAATTTACGGCCTTTATATTTGACTGATTTATCGTGTAACCGAAGTTTAACCGATTTCTTTTTGCGCTCATGTGGATGACCTCACACTTTTCCTTATTTAGGGTCAATTTGCGCACCATTCATATATCTTTTCTTAATCGTTTTGCAGTTTGTTTTCATTTTCTGATGTTTTTATTAGTTGATAAATGATAGCATCATCTGCAAACAACCTAAGAGGGCTGCTCAGATTGTCTCCCAAATCGTTTATATAGATAAGGAACAGCAAAGGACCTATAACACTACCTTGAGGAACACCAGAATCACTTCTGTTTTACTCTATGACTTTCCGTCAGTTACTACGAACTGTGACCTCTCTGACAGGAAGTCACAAATCCAGTCACATAACTGAGACGATATTCAATAAACACGCAATTTCAATATAAGCCGCTTGTGTGGTACAGAGTCAACAGCCTTTTGGAAATCCATAAATACGGAATTGATCTGAAATCCCTTGTCGATAGCACTCAACACTTCATCCGAATAAAGAGCTAGTTGTGTTTGACAAGAACGACGTTTTCTAAACCCATGTTGAATGTATGTCAATAGACTGTTTTCTTCGAGGTAATTCGTAATGTTCGAACTCAATATATGTTCCAGAATGCTGCTGCATATCGACGTTAATGATATGGGCATGTAATGAAGTGGATTACTCCTACTACCTTTCTTGAATATTTGCGGGACCTGTGCAACTTTCCAGTGTCTGGGTACGGAGCGAACGGTTGTATATGATTGTCAAGTATGGAGCTAATGCATCAGCATCCCTGTGTAAATGAACTGTACTTTCTTTAAACCTTTCCAAGGAATTTAGATCCGCTTTCCATGCTGCTGATTTTCCTTGTTCATTCTATCTAATGTCGCTTCTTAGTATTGCCTCTAAACCTTTAACTGACGCGACGAGATGATAAAGTGTATCGATAATCTTGTAATGATATACTTTTGAGCTCTTTCTCTTGTTTCTGGGCGTTATCCTCTCTTTAACGATATTTGAAGAAAGCTGCCAATTATTAAACAATCATACTTGAAGTTTCATCTGAAATAGTGGCAGGTCTGCAGTTAATTTAATAGTTTAATAGTTGCTCATTATTCAGTATAGCAAATGCATTGTATTAAAAGCTAGCACATGTTGAAATGTATGCCACAGCTACCAAAATCGAGTGGTTTCCTAGATGAATACGAAGCCAAACATCAACAGATAGCATCCCAGGCGTAAACAAGGCAGAATTCGCCAGAGTGATATGTATGAGGCACGATTTAGGGAACTACTGATACACTTGGTTTTCATTGTTTGGTTATTCCCAAGTAACTGAAAAGTTCTGGCAAGAAATATCCTGGAAATGGGGACTAATGTTTTAAAATGAGATAATTTAATACAAAAGTAATGTAACTACATGTAATTAACTACATGTAGTTAATTAAATCTTCAGTAAAATGTGTGGAACACCTGTTACAGTGGTTATATTATAAGTACTTAAAGGGTTACATATATTTTGTTAAAGCAAAGTTCCCTATCTAAGACCGGGCTATTTCGATCATTACTTTAATCACTGTGTTATCGTGTTACGCTGTAAATTGCTTTTATTTGCCGCACTAAATGTCACTTGGTAGGTACAACTTTTAAAAAAAGCAGATATGTAAACTACAATGGGCCAGACAATCTTAAATTCCATTTTTTTCCTTCGTAATTTAACGAATCTTTCACTTTATCACCAAAGGTCTTTTTTGACGTGTAATACCGTCAAAATTGGCATGAAAAATCATTAATCAAAGTCTAATATGCTTAAAATGCTCACCATGACAATAATTACGTTCTTTAGCATTGCCTACTGACAATTGAAAGTGGCTCCTTCCAACCTGAACTACAACATGGTCTATGCTATAGATCAGTTTGTTGAGGTAGCCTACATACTATTACTATTATTACTACTACTCGACGCTACAGCCCTTGTAGGGCCTTGGCCTCCCGTAAAACCTCCGCCTACTCTTCTCTGCTGTCTGCCTTGGCTCTCCACCTTCTCACTCCCATCCTTCTCAAGTCCTCCTCCACGTCGTCTAGCCATCTGGTCCTTGGTCTGCCCCTTATAAGACGTCTACCGGGTTTTCGTTTCAAAACTTTCTTGGCTCTGCTGTTCTCCACCATTCTTTCTGCATGTCCCAACCAACGTAGTCTAATACTCTTTATTTCAGTCACGACATCTAGTTTGTTGTACAACTCCCTGATCTCCTTATTATTTCTGGTTCTCCAAAAACCCCTATCATCCCCAACTCCTTAGATTTTCCTAAGTATTTTTCTTTCCCGTCTCAGCAACAACTCATCATTTTGTCATAGTCCAGGTCCCCGAACCATACATCACCACAGGTCTAACAACTATACGACACAGTCAGCTTCAGATTCATACTAAGGCTTGATTGCTTTAAAAATTTTAACCAGTGCAAGGTAGCTCCAGTTACCAGCTGCAATCCTTGCATGTATTTCCTCTCTCATATCATTATTCTCAGTTACCAGTGACTCCAGATATTTAAAGCTCTCACAACTTTCATATTCTTTTTCGTTCAAAGTCATGCTTTTTTCTCCTTCACTATATCTTTCCCTAGATGTAAACATATACTTGGTATTTGACTGATTAATGGTCAGCCCAATCTCCGCATCACATCTTTCTACTTTTTCAAGATTTTCTTCCAGGTCCTGTTTCCTCCTGGTTATCAAATCAATATCATCCGCATGTGCAAGCTCCTGAGTCACTGTATTAAACAGTGTTTCCCCAGGATTGTTGCTTTGTGTCTTTCGCATTACACTCTCCAAGGCGACATTAAACAGAATAGTGGAGGGCACATCACCCTGCCTCAGTCCTTGGTTAACTTCAAATGCCATTGACAAAGTGCCCTCGATCTTTACTTTGCATACCGTTCTTCTCAAAATCATTTTACCCAATCTTATAAGAGTCGAGGGACATGAAAGCGAAGCAGTGGTTGGGAAGGGAGTGAGACAGGATTGTAGCCTCTCCCCAATGTTGTTCAATGTGTATATTGAGCAAGCAGTAACGGAAACAAAAAGAAAAATTCGGAGTAGGTATTAAGATCCATGGAGTAGAAATAAAAACTTTAAGGATCGCCAATGACATTGTAATTCTGTCAGAGACAGCAAAGGACTTGGAAGAGCAGTTGAACGGAATGGACAGTGTCTTGAAAGGAGCATATAAGATGAACATCAACAAAAGCAAAACGAGGATAATGGAATGTAGTCGAATTAAGTCGGGTGATGCTGAGGGAATTAGATTAGGAAATGAGACGCTTAAAGTAGTAAAGGAGTTTTGCTATTTGTGGAGCAAAATAATTGATGACGGTAGAAGTAAAGGAGATGTAAAATGTAGACTGGGAATGGGAAGGTAAGCGTTTCTGAAGCAGAGAAATTTATTAATATCGAGTATAGATTTAAGTGTCAGGAAGTCGTTTGTGAAAGTATTTGTATGGAGTGTAGCCATGTATGGAAGTGAAACATGGACGATAAATAGTTTGGATAAGAAGAGAATAGGAGCTTTCGAAATGTGGTGCTACAGAAGAATACTGAAGATTAGATGGGTAGATCACATAACTAACGAGGAGGCACTGAATAGGATTGGGGAGAAGAGGAGTTTGTGGCACAACTTGACTAGTAGAAGGGATGGTAGGACATGTTCTGAGGCATCAAGGGATCACAAATTTAGTATTGGAGAGCAGCTTGGAGGGTAAAAATCGTAGAGGGAGTCCAAGAGATGAATACACTAAGCGGATTGAGAAGGATGTAGGCTGCAATAGGTACTGGGAGATGAAGAAGCTTGCACAGGATAGAGTAGCATGGAGAGCTGCATCAAACCAGTCTCAGGACTGAAGACCACAACAGCAACAACATCAGTATGCTAGGTACTGCTGCCTCTTGCACTGCCTTCCGAAGTTGATCTCTTTCGATACTATCATAAGCTTGTTTGAAGTCAATGAACAGCTGGTGGACATCGATGTTGTACTCATAACATTTTTCAAGGATCTTTCTGATAGTCGTTGCCTACGTGCTAAACAGTAATACACAATTAAAAATTTTTTTTTTGGTATTCTGTGCAGTCTTTGTTTGTGGACGAAAGGCATGAGACGCCACAACTTAATTACGCTGCTGGTCAAATCCGATGACCTGTATGGGCAGGTTCAACCGACTGCAAGTTGGACAGTTGGTTGGTTATTCGTCCATACTTTTTCCCACTCAGCCTCTCAGTCTCAAGCGTTTTCCTGAGTGAGCAGAAGACAGCCTGCAGGAGAATGTGGGACTCAGAGTGACGTAATGCCAGTGCTTAGGCCAGTATCACACCATCAAATTTCTTTGTCAAAGATGTGATCAAAGATGTGATCAAATATATTTGACAAAGATCTTTGACGTAGCGCTAGAAGGGGTATTACAATGTCATCATATTTTTCGATAAAATTCAAGATGGCTGACAACAACAACTTTTTATTCACCGCAGTTGCATGTACCACAATTGCACTGTGTGCACATGCGGAAGAGAAGCGGAGGAAAAAAAAGTAAACATACCTGGATGAAGCCGTGGGTTTTACGATGACATGATAAAAGCATTCAACAAAACTTGTTACATGAGCTTATAGTGGAGGAGATCAAGTCGTACATCAATTACTTAAGAATGGATGAGCATACATTTCTGTATGTGCTCAATGAAGTGTATCCCCATATCACAAAGCACATAATTCACTTAAGAACTGCTACATTTGCAGAAGACAGGCTCACTGTAACACTCCGATTCCTTGCTACAGGAGTGGGTTAGGTTAGGTTAGGTTAGGTCAGGTTAGGTTAGGTCAGGTAAGGTCTCCAATCTTGTTAATCTATTTTTGTATTCAGTGTGCCTCACGTTGTAAAGCGCCTCATCAGCTTCATACATCTCTATTAATTTTGTAGTTGTCGGCACACTCGAATTGTATTTACCGGCAACGTTTATTGAAACACTACAGACGACAGAATGCTGCAGCGATGCTAGCGCTCCATGTGGCAACATGTAACATTCAGTGAACAGAAGACTAGCGACTTCTTTGATCAAATCGACAGCGGGGCCCTAGATTTGATCAAATATTGGACGACATTTGACAAAGTTCCCTATTACACTATCAAATGTCTTTGACAAAGAAATTTGATAGTGTAATACCAGCCTTACCTGCCGGAGAGCGCCGATGTGGCGGAGAAGGGGAATCCGGCGAGCAGCACGCGCGCCAGCTGCGTCAGGGAGAGGCTGAGCAGCAGCAGGTGGGGCCGCGTGGGCAGCGCACGCCCCAGCAGCAGCGCGCTCGTCAGCCAGCCGGACGCCGCCGTGCCCAGCGCGCCTGAACACACACCGCACACACACTCACTATAGTGCTTATTACCCATTTATTTCTCGTACGATAAACGAAGACCTCCGAGTTGCAAATTACAATATACAGGGTACGTCAAAAAATGTATACGCAATTTGAACTGTCATAGACAATTTTTTTCCCGTTCTGCAAGGTTAAATATCTGTGAGAAAGTAATGTTATGTTTCTTCAGCAGGTGGCAGCAGTGGCAAGGAAGTAACATTGAGGTAGAATAAGGGGAGCTGGCGGTACAAACTTACGCTGTACGTTGTTTTGAAGCCAGTGAGTGGGGCCTGCCGCCATCTTGGATCCCCCAAAATATTATTGACGAGTGTTTACAATTGCTTCTTGTTCGTTATTTCTGTCGTGTGCACGCGATATTTATTTTATATAGTAAATGTTACACTATTTTAGTGAACAACACAGCATAAGGAACGCAAGTTCAAACGGTTTTCTAGTCTTAAATGCGTATTCGATACAGTAATATGACACGAAAGTATGACGCTTCTGGCCTCAGTATTGTTATTCCTTTTTGTTTATACACTTCGAATAACCGAGAAGAGAAGTATGTGCTATGAAAAGTGTGCTTTCGTAATCCATTTTTATACACTTTCACTGACTTGTATTTGTGTCGATCATTGATAAAGCCAGAACTCCAAAAGCAATTACTGATAGTTTAGAGGCACCGATTTGTATTCGTTGCATTTTCAAGTGAAATGCAAATTTTAAATGTTCAAGTTTACAAGAAACTTACCTTATTTCCTTTGGTGTCCCATAGATGTATGCAGGGATGATATAAACAAGCCAGCTGTCATGTCATAAAGTGAAAGATTCGTTAAATTACGAAGGAAAAAAATGGAATTTAAGATTGTCAGGCCCATTGTAGTTTACACATCTGCTTTTTTTTTAAATTGTACCTACCAAGTGACATTTAGTGCGGCAAATAAAAGCAATTTACAGCGTAACACGATAACACAGTGATTAAAGTAATGATCGAAATAGCCCGGTCTTAGATATGGATCTTTGCTTCAACATAATATATGTAACCCTTTAAGTACTTATAATATAACCACTGTAACAGGTGTTCCACACATTTTACTGAAGATTTAATTAACTACATGTAGTTACATTACTTTTGTATTAAATTATCGCATTTTAAAACATTAGTCCCCATTTCCAGGAAATATCTTGCCAGGACTTTTCAGTAACTTGGGAATAACCAAACAATGAAAACCAAGTGTATTGCTCATCTCCAGAGAGGTCTTCGCGTTGGATTGATTGTAAATCTAAAGTCAAATCACAGAAATAAAACCATACTGCAAAACTTTACAGGACATCAGAATTTCAAGTGTATATAGGAAAATAGCGCTTAAATAAGTCCACCTACGAATGAAATGTGATTTGCTTAAACTTTAGACTACAATCAGAACGATTAGTACACCCGTAAGCGACGCAAGCTGGCATTCTTTTATCAGAACACTTCACGACTACACAGAATTAAACCACCAGAAGCGAACGTTTTGGGGTAGCTAACATGGCGGATCTTCAACTGCGTGGGCTTCAAGTTTGTGACGTCATGACAACTCCTCTTATTTTTACCTCCATGGGAAGTAACTGCAACATGGCGGATGTGCGTTTGAGCTTCGAAGCGCGGAAGTAGATAACTAAGTGGTACTGGAAGTTTGAGAATGTAGCTGCGGTTCGAAGACAGTGGAGAAGTGAGTATGGTACAGAACCACCTTGAAGGTTAACAATTACGCGTCTACGAGACAAACTCGAAATTCATGGAACAGTGTGTGATGTGCATAAAGGTCGTTCAGGGCGACCTCGTACAACTACAAGTGATGATTCCACAACTGTGGTCTTGGAACTGTTCCAGCGTTCGCCTCAAAAATCTTCAAGGCAAGCGGCACGTGAGAGTAATGTAAGTGCTAGTAGGGTGCTACGCATTCTGAAGAAAGGCAAGTTTCGTGTTTACATTCCAAGTCTGGTGCAACAGCTAAGTGTCGACGATCCAGATCGAAGGTTAGAATTTTGTGACTGGGTTCAGGAGATGGTGAGACGTGAACCGGTTTTTTTTTTTTTTTTTTTTTTTTTTTTTTTTTGTCGTCAGTCTACTGACTGGTTTGATGCGACCCGCCACGAATTCCTTTCCTGGGCTAACCTCTTCATCTCAGAGTAGCACTTGAAACCTACGTCCTCAATTATTAGCTTGACGTATTCCAGTCTCTGTCTTCCTCTACAGTTTTTGCCCTCTACAGCTCCCTCTAGTACCATGGAAGTCATTCCCTCATGTCTTAGCAGATGTCTTAGCAGATGTCCTATCATCCTGTCCCTTCTCCTTATCAGCGTTTTCCACATATTCCTTTCCTCTCCGATTCTGCGTAGAACCTCCTCATTCCTTACATTATCAGTCCACCTAATTTTCAACATTCGTCTATAGCACCACATCTCAAATGCTTCGATTCTCTTCTGTTCCGGTTTTCCCACAGTCTATGTTTCACTACCATACAATGCTGTGTTCCAGACGTACATCCTCAGAAATTTCTTCCTCAAATTAAGGCCGGTATTTGATATTAGTAGACTTCTCTTGGCCAGAAATGCCTTTTTTGCCATAGCGAGTCTGCTTTTGATGTCCTCCTTGCTCCGTCCGTCATTTGTTATTTTACTGCCTAGGTAGCAGAATTCCTTAACTTCATTGACTTCGTGACCATCAATCCTGATGTTAAGTTTCTCGCTGTTCTCATTTCTACTACTTCTCATTACCTTCGTCTTTCTCCGATTTACTCTCTAACCATACTGTGTACTGATTAGACTGTTCATTCCGTTCATCAGATCATTTAATTCTTCTTCACTTTCACTCAGGATAGCTATGTCATCAGCGAATCATATCATTGATATCCTTTCACCTTGTATTTTAATTCCTCTCCTGAACCTTTCTTTTATTTCCATCGTTGCTTCCTCGATGTACGGATTGAAGAGTAGGGGCGAAAGGCTACAGCCTTGTCTTACACCCTTCTTAATACGAGCACTTCGTTCTTGATCGTCCACTCTTATTATTCCCTCTTGGTTGTTGTACATATTGTATATGACCCGTCTCTCCCTATAGCTTATCCCTATTTTTTTCAGAATCTCGAACAGCTTGCACCATTTTATATTGTCGAACGCTTTTCCCAGGTCGACAAATCCTATGAACGTGTCTTGATTTTTCTTTAGCCTTGCTTCCATTATTAGCCGTAACGTCAGAATTGCCTCTCTCGTGCCTTTACTTTTCCTAAAGCACATTCTCAATTTTCTTTTCCATTCTTCTGTATATTATTCTTGTAAGCAGCTTCAATGAATGAGCTGTTAAGCTGATTGTGCGATAATTCTCGCACTTGTCAGCTCTTGCCGTCTTCGGAATTGTGTGGATGATGCTTTTCCGAAAGTCAGATGGTATGTCGCCAGACTCATATATTCTACACCAACGTGAATAGTCGTTTTGTTGCCACTTCCCCTAATGATTTTAGAAATTCTGATGGAATGTTATCTATACCTTCTGCCTTATTTGACCGTAAGTCCTCCGAAGCTCTTTTAAATTCCGATTCTAATACTGGATCCCCTATTGGTTTCTTCGCAACTACCTTCTTTGTACCTATGTTTTCCTTCCCAACTTCTGTGATGGCCCTTTTTAGAGATGTCCATTGCTCTTCAACTGTGTTGCCTACTGCGCTATTCCTTATTGCTGTATCTGTAGCGTTAGAGAACTTCAAACGTATCTCGTCATTCCTTAGAACTTCCGTATCCCACTTCTTAGCGTATTGATTCTTCCTGACTAATGTCTTGAACTTCAGCCTACTCTTCATCACTACTATATTGTGATCTGAGTCTATATCTGCTCCTGGGTACGCCTTACAATCCAGTATCTGATTCCGGAATCTCTGTCTGACCATGATGTAATCTATTTGAAATCTTCCCGTATCTCCCGGCCTTTTCCAAGTATACCTCATCCTCTTGTGATTCTTGAACAGGGTATTCGCTATTACTGGCTGAAACTTGTTACAGAACTCAATTAGTCTTTGTCCTCTTTCATTCCTTGTCCCAAGCCCATATTCTCCTGTAACCTTTTCTTCTACTCCTTCCCCTACAAGTGCATTCCAGTCACCCATGACTATTAGATTTTCGTCCCCCTTTACATACTGCATTACCCTTTCAATATCCTCATACACCTTCTCTATCTGTTCATCTTCAGCTTGCGACATCGGCATGTATACCTGAACTATCGTTGTCGGTGTTGGTCTGCTGTCGATTCTGATTAGAACAACCCAGTCACTGAACTGTTCACAGTAACACACCCTCTGCCCTACCTTCCTATACATAACGAATCCTACACCTGTTATACCATTTTCTGCTGCTGTTGATTTACCCGATACTCATGTGACCACTTCACTTCACTTCACTGACCCCTACTATATCTAGATTGAGCCTTTGCATTTCCTTTTTCAGATTTTATAGTTTCCCTACCACATTCAAGCTTCTGACATTCCACGCCCCGACCCGTAGAACATTATCCTCTCGTTGATTATTCAATCTTTTTCTCAGGGTAACCTCCCCCTTGGCAGTCCCCTCCCAGAGATCCGAATGGGGGACTATTCCGGAATCTTTTGCCAATGGAGAGATCATCATGACACTTCTTCAACTACAGGCCACATGTCCTGTGGATACATGTTACGTGTCTTTAATGCAGTGGTTTCCATTGCCTTCTGCATCCTCATGTCGTTGATCATTGCTGATTCTTCCGCCTTTTAGGGGCAATTTCCCACCCCTAGGACAAGAGAGTGCCCTGAACCTCTATCCGCTCCTTCGCCCTCTTTGACAAGGCCGTTGGCAGAATGAGGCTGACTTCTTATGCCGGAAGTCTTCGGCCGCTACTACTGATTATTTATCAAAATTTAGGCAGTGGCGGGGATCGAACCCGGGACCGAAGACGTTTTGATTATGAATCAAAGACGCTACCCCTAGACCACGTGTACAGATCGGGACTTATGGGTAGCATAATTTGATCGGATGAAGACCAATTCAAACTCATTGGAACTGTCAATAGGCACAATTGTGTGTACTGGGCTGAAGGTAATCCTCACATTACAGCTGAAAAGGCTGTGAATTTCCCTAGTGAAAATGTGTGGTGTGGTTTGTCAGCAAGGAGACTCATTGGGCCTTTCCGCTTGGAAGGAACTGTTACTGGAGGAACATACCTTACAATGCTTGCTGACTGCATATTCCCTGCCATTCGTGCATTATACGGTAATGATGAGTTTTATTTCCAACAAGATGGCGCCCCGCCGCACTATCATAGGGACGTACGAGCATACCTGGATCACAGTATGCCAGGCCAGTGGATAGGACGCAGGGGACCAATCGAGTTTCCTGCACGCTTTCCAGACCTCACGCCGCTGGATTTCTTCTTATGGGGCACAGTAAAAGTTGTGTACAAACGTAAAGCACGTAACCTGGACACACTTTGGAATGAGATTCAGGCGGTGTGCACAGAAATCTCATTGGACACTTTGGTACGATGTACGAAATCAGTGGTGACTCGTACTCCGAAATGTATTGATGCTGAAGGCCACCAGTTTGAACATTAATCACATTTGCAAAGTATATTCATTTTTCCAATTGGACCTTAAGCTTTCCATTTCCAGAAATTTAACATTGTAGAACGGGAAATAAATTTTCTATGACGCTTCAAAGTATGTATAAATTTTTTTGACGCACCCTGTACATATATAAACCACGAAAATACCTTTGTTACAGAGTTATAAATTCACAGATATACAAGGGTTGACTGAGAAGTAATACCTCCACCTTCGTAAGTCTTCAACTGTTGACAGTATTGGTATGCAGCTGGTTCTGACTTGTTCCGTAGCCTCTTCTCTGCAGCTCCAGTTGGCGGGAAGCCTTAAGCCGTCGGCACACACGGACCGTGCATCAGATCGTTGAGCGTTGAGAATGCCGAGTTTTTGACGTCATAGCGTGGAACAGCACGTTCGGGAGTCTTTCCGAACGTGCAGAGCAATATCTGGCACGTCAGATATTCTAAGCGTGCGTCTGAGCGTTGACCAATGAGATGGAACAACGCCACGTACGCCACATGCACGCCAACTCCTTTCAGCACAGAGTTGTGAAGCGTCATATTGGCATTCGTTTCAAGCCTATACTTGTATATGCCATTTCCGAGCACCAGCAAATTGAGAATCACTCGAAAACACGTTGTTAACTGTGTGATTCATTGCAGTAAAATAATGAGAAATATCATATTCGTGGCAAAATAATTATTGCAACTTGCGTATCATAAGACTACGCCATTTGAAGGCAACGACACACTGAGGATCCACCACAAAGGCATTATTCTTGGTACAAATTGTTATAATTAAGTTTCAATTAGTAACACAGCTACGATTAAATCTTTTAGCAACAGGGAACAGGCTAATATGGGCTCCAATTGCTCTGTTGTCGGTTCAGTATAGTCAATAGCATCACTGATATCTAAACTGAGCAAGATGTTGGTAGTTCGCGTCTCCCCTTGCCCAGCAATTTTTTCCCTAACATTCGCGTTTTTATTAGGTTTCGATGCTTTATTATGTAAGTATATACTGTAATATTTGATGTTATTTGAATATATGTTCACCTTTTTTTGAGGAGTGAGTTTTCTCGCTTGGCTTAATCTACAGGACAGCTTGTGCTACTTGTATAAAGATGTTTTGCTCCTTTATCTTTTACGTTTCGTAATTCACATGTTCCAAAGATTGTGCAAATAGGTAGGAACAGTGATCAAGTAAGGATGACCTTGGGGTTTTACTATAATGTGGGAATGATGGAATAATGTTTATCTTAAGTGGAGAACTATTGCACATTTGTAGCGCACTGTTTGTAACGGAACGTTTGTAAGCCTGTGACTAGCATGTGGACAATGGAGGAAATGTGTGTTTTAATAGATCTAACGCGGGAATTTTAAGGGCGCCCGTTTAGCAAACAGTGTGATTTACGAACTAGAAACATCCCACAACTGCCGCTGGAGTGCGTTATGATCGCGTGTACCACGTTCGGGCCCACGTACCGTATGCACAAGTCGCATCGTTGCTGAGCGTTCACCAGCGCGTTGAACTCAGCACGCTTAACGTTGACGTTGGACAGCACGGGCCGTGTGCCGACGGCTTTAGCATTGAACGGTTGTGTTGCTACACTGTAAAGTATGCAACCCGGCGCAGATAGTCGGTCAATGCGATTTAAGCAACGCGCGTGCAGTCACTGAATTCTTGCCAGCCGAAGGTGTCGCCCCAAAGGAGATTCATCAGAGAATGAAAGCAGTTCATGGTAATTGTGTTGATATGAGTACTGTGCGTCCTTAGGCGAGTATGTTTAAAGATGTTGAGGCGGGAACATCTGACCTGCGTGACAAAGAAAGAGTTGGACGTCCTGTGACAGCAACCACCGAGTTTCACAAGCAAAACGTTGAAAGATTGATTCAGGACGATCGTCGTATCACTCAGAGAGAAACGGCATTTCACAGGAACGTGTGGGTCACATAATTGCTTTGCTTGGCTGTCAGGAGATCTGAGCATGGTGGGTACCCCGGATACTGACTCCTCAAATGAAAGCGCTGTCGGACCCCCTCCGTCTAATAGGCGCTGCTCATGCATGGTTGTTTATATTTTCGGGCGGGTTTAGTGACATCTCTGTACGGTCGAAGGGACTGTGTGTGTGATAAAATATCCACAGTCAACGTCTATCTTCAGGAGTTCTGGGAATCGGAGTGATGCAAAACTTTTTTTTGATGTGTGTATTGCAGTGAAACTTGGTCTGTGGAAAAACAGGAGCAGGAGAGAATTGACGCATTTGAAATGTGGTGCAACAGAAGTGTGTTGATGAAATAAAGAATAAGGAGGTTCTGCGGAGAACCGACGAGGAATGGAATACATGGAAAACTCTGATAAGAAGAAGGGGCAGGATGGTAGGAGATCTGTTAAGATATCGAGGAATAGCTTCCATGGTACTAGTGGGAGCTGTAGAGGACAAAAACTGTAGAGAAAACTGTAGAGACAACTGTAGAGTACATCCAGCAACTAAAGGAGGACGTAGGTTACAAGTGCTACTCTGAGATGAAGAGGTTGGCACAGGAGAAGAATTCGTGGCGGGCAGCACCAAACTAGTCAGGAGACTGGTGACTCGTGGAATAAAGTCTGAACAATTAAATAATGAAGGTTTGTCTGAATATCTCAAACGCGCACGAACACACTTGCTAGTGTTCCACTAGCAGCAGGGTTATCAGTATGATTGCAGCAAGATGAGTGTCCAGCACACACGGTAGCCAGGCAGGCGTAAGTTATATGAAACTATTCTTGTTCGATGGCTCGGTATCGGAAGGCCCGTGACTTGACCACTGTGGCCGCCAAAATTAGCTCTACTTTATTATTTCTTTTGAGATACCGCACTAAAGGCAGTGTCTTTCAACAGTGTCCTACAGTGGCAGATGATACGATAAATAGAAAGTGCGCGAACCATGCCAATTCATCCCGATTCAAAAATACTTCGGGATAGGCAAAGTACACAAAGGCATACAATACTGTTCTTGGATCATGGCTAAAAGTATTTTGAATACCTATTACTGTTAACCGAAACAGAAAAGTTACGTTTTCTACAAATTTTGCATGTTAAGTGACAGAAAAGTTATTTATATTTGAAAGGGAAATAAAAAGTTTTTCGCACGCTTATCCTGTAAAAGTCTTTATCTTTTCTTAAGCGATGATGAAGTCGTCTGCCCCAGGAAGATTTTTTTCGTATCGTCGAATTGGCATAAAATAAAAAAATATCGCCTAACAGCAAAAATGTTCAGTGCTCGGTGTCCTGTTCAGTGACAATAGTGTTGTACTACACTACCGTCTGAAATTCTAAAGTTGATTTCCTTGTCTTCATTTTTCGGTAGCTTCTAGCCAATGAAAGGTTCACCGTCATTTCGGCCTTATCAGTGTGCCTAAAACGTATATGACCCGAAAAAGCTCAGACGCATGGTTTTCGAGAGAAGATGCAACTAGCATACAGGATTTGGACAGAAATGCAGAAATGCTAGAAAACTGATGTAATGTGTTTTGGTATCAAACTACCCAGCGGCCATCAGAGCGATTGATATTCGCGTAGAAACTTTTAAATACCTGTTTTGGAGAACGATTGATCAAGCAAAAGGAAGCATGCCGTCACGAAGTGTACCCCAAGATGGATAACAGGAACAAGCGTGTTCTCCAAAACATTGTATTACGAAACGGTAACTGTAACTACCAAAGCATGTGCGTAATTTCTGCGTTAAAAGCAAACCATAAATGGATGATACCAGATTTTTTAATTGGCATGATAATTTCGTTTTACAAGTCTTGGCCTGACTGAAACCAAAGAGGTGAATCTGGTTACTCAAAATCTACATCACTATACAAGTACTCAAAGTATGACGAAATATCTGCCATGTTTCACGTTTACCGCGAGTTGGTGCGAGATGTAATGTTTTGTTACGATCTCCACATATATACGCACCTGCAGTGAGAACCTGGGGACAGCAACGGTTTGTAGAGTTACACACCTGGTTGGTTTGTTTGGTTTGTTGGGCGCTCAACTGCGCGGTCATCACCGTTTACATTCCTCTCTCCTCCTCTTGTCACATAGACAAGGCAATTGCAGATGTCCCATAAATATTTTGTGTGAATGGTTTTTCCCAAGCCATTGTTAATGGCGCGACATTTGAAACATATGAATTTAGCTTGATAGTGTACTGTGAGAACTGTTTTCCTTCCCTTTTCGCTGCAAGCGGCCATTAGAATGTAGTGCGCCTGACTCACAGTTTACACTTTAGACCTGGCGCTCTATATGTGAAGTGTGATTCATTCATTTCATAGTACACAATTTTCAAGTCAGATGTGATGCGTAGTAGACGTGTCAAGTTTTACAATGAGAAAATTTTAAGGAGAATGCAAAAGTTAACATTATTTTATATACATTTTTGAGATACAAATGCAGAAATAGTATGCAGTTCCCTCGTTCAAATTGTGAAACTGTTCTCAATGAATTCTTCGATAGAGTAATTGTAATTTTGCCCGCCCGGTTAGCCTTGCAGTCTAACGCACGGCTTTCCGGAGCGGGAAGGAGCGGCTGGTCCCCGGCACGAATCCGCCCGGCGGACTTGTGTCGAGGTCCGGTGAGCCGGGCAGTCTGGATGGTTTTTAGGCGGTTTTCCATCTGCCACGGCGAATGCGGGCTGGTTCCCCTTATTCCGCCTCAGATACACTATATCGGCGATTGCTGCGCAAACAAGTTCTCTACGTAAGCGTACACCAAGGGGGGGGGGGAGGGGGGGTCCACCGGGGGCCGAACCGCACAATAACCCTAAAGAGTGGTTCAGTGTGAGGCGGCAGAGCGGTGAAGTGGACTGAGGGAGTCGTCGTGTGGTTGCCGACCACTGCGGCAGCGGCGGAGACGGAGTCTCTCTAGGACCCCGGTTAACATACAATACAATACAATTATTACAATTATAATTTTCCACCGGAAGAATAAGGAGCAATATTTAATCTTTTCAGTGGACCAAGCTCTATGTTAAGTACATTGTTAACTTATTTCATTATACATTTCACCCCATGTACTACGGAGTTCATGGATAGGGTTTTAAACAGTGTGTTGGAACTTTAAAATTATCTGAGTGGCGAGAGTGGTAATTGTAGTGGAAACGGAAAAGGTCAAGTTGTGTTTCCAGCAGCGGTGGCCGAGTGGTTCTAGGCGCTTCAGAGCGGAACCGCGAGATTGCTACGGTCGCAGGTTCGAATCCTGCCTCGGGCATGGCTGTGTGTGATGTCCTTAGGTTAGTTAGGTTTAAGTAGTTCTAAGTTCTAGGGGACTGATGACCTCAAGTGTTAAGTCCCATAGTGCTCAGAGCCATTTGAACCATTTGAAGTCTGTGTTGATTCTTGTCTAAGAAAATCAACGCTGGAATGGATAGTATTTTTAAATTCTTTAACAGTGGCGATAGGGTTCCTGGATTCCTGTTGTTTGGAAACACACATATTCCTAATTATTTTTTTGGAGCACTTGGTTCCTTGAGTCATCAGCTGTATTGTCCGCGGCTCGTGGTCAGGTGGCTAGCGTTGCTGCCTCTGGATGACGGGGTCCTTGGTTCGATTCCCGGCGGGGTTAGGGATTTTCTCTGCTCGGGGACTGTGTGTTTGTGTTGTCCTCATCATTTCATCATCATCATCATCATTCGTGACAGTGGCTGGATTGGATTATGTAAATAATTCGTACTGTGTAAAAAGTGGGACCTTGTATGGGAGCTGATGACAGCGCAGTTGAGCAACCCACGAACCAAACATTATCATCAGCTGTATTTCTCGACAAGATTGTACCATAGCGAATAATCTGCCCAAAGTAGTAGCAGTAGCCCTTCCTTCTGGTGTCTATGTTTGTGGCACCTGACGAAAAACGGATTGCAAATGTTCAGCTATTCAATGTCTTTTTGTTTCTTTTGCTAAGTAGTAACTGTGTACCTTCCAATTTAAATTATTGTCCAGATTTAGGCCTTAGAACGCGACTTGGTTTGCCTCTGTGGTATCCTGACCGCAGCAGGTTAGTTCTGTTTCATTCTGTTCTAATAATTTTGTTTCAGATTTCTTAATTTTGGTGTCTGTTACATTTACTCTAAGCCCATTTTGATGCAACGAAAATTCAAGTTGTTCTAAAGTATTTTGACACTTTCTGGAATTATTTCACGAAATTCATTTGATGTATCGCCAGGAAATAAAACTGAATGAATATGAATACCAAGTGGGACGTCATTTATGCAGAAAAGTAACAGATATGGTCCCAATGTCGAACTTGTGGGACTCCTTGGGAAATACTTTTCAGTTTTAGGAGTAACTGCTTGAATTTGAAGTTTCAATTAACCTTAATTTTTGTCTGTTAAGTAAGAGTTGAAACATTGTAAAGTAGCGTCTCTGTGTCCGTATTTTTGTAATTTGGTAAAATTGAGGAATGGTACACTGGATCCCATACTGCTGTGACCTTTCTACCCTTATCAAATGGCGAGAATGTCTTTTGAATAAACTCATTTCTTGTTGTAATCCAAACTAAGAAATAAACGAATTTGTTTTGCTGCAGTATTTCAAAACACTAGAGAAGGTCGAGAAAAGAGAAATAGGTAATTTGTCATATCTTTACGCACTTTTTACGCACTCTGCGTTCCGACATATCCTCGAATAAAAAACAAGTATATTGAAGAAACTAAGCGAATGGGACGGAAATCGTTAGATGTAATGTACATGTACAGGCAAAAAGACTGGTTACCGCTTCAGAAAAAAACTGGTTGTTTTGTCGAAGGAAAATAGCTTCATGAAATGAGCAAGCCAATAAGACTTTGGTCGACCTCTGACCCCTGTCCAAAGCAGTTATTAGGCTTGGCGTTGACAGAGTTGTTGGGTGTCCTGCTGACGGATGTCGTACCAAATTCTGTCCAACTGGCGCGTTAGGTCATCAAATTTTCGAGTTGGTTGGAGGGCGCTGCTCGTAATGTTCCAAACGATATCTGTTTATTGGGGAGGTATCTGGCGACCTTGCACTCTCGTCGTGTCCAGGTGGGGGTTATCTTATTGAAATCTAAGCCCATAATGACTTGCCATGAAGGGCAAGGAAACGGAGAAACGGAGCATAGAATATCTCCGACATACCACTGTGCTGTGAGGGTGCTGTGGATGACAGTCAAAACAAACAACACCTGTTTGTTGGGACATATGGCAGGCGGGCAAGCTGGTATCCCAATCCCATCGCCACCCGGGGGGTCTCCAAACACGTATCCGGCATGGAAACTCGTTGGCTGGAGTGGAATTGTCTCCAATGTTGAGTCCCACTTCGAACTGAGTCCCGCTGACCGGGCCAGGTGGAAAGCCATTGTGGACTTACATTTCAGCAAGATAATGCCCGACCGTACACGGCACGAGTGCTACTAGAATGAGATTTTCACTCTGCAGAGGCGTGCTAGTTCTGCAAGGTTTGCAGAAGAGCTTCTGTGATGTTTGGAAGATAGAAGACGAGATACTGGCAGAATTGAAGCTGTGAGGGCGGCTCATGAGTCGTGCTTGGGTAGCTCAGTTGGTAGAGCACTTTCCCGCTGAAGCCAAAGCTCCCGAGTTCGAGTCTCGGTCCGGCACACTGTTTTAATCTGACAGTAAGATTCAAGAGTTACTACTATTTGTCTTCGTGCTTGGCAAACCATACCTTGGTCAGCTAGGTCTCTCCAATAACCTTAGTACTTTTAAAGCATTGCTGATAGGGCGCTCCAACCAGCCCAGGATTTTGACAATCCAACTAGATGAAATTTGGCACAGTAGTCTCTGGAGGACATTCAACAACTCTATCAATCAATGCCAAGCAGAATAATTGCTTGCAAAAGGGCGTTATTGACTTGGCAAATTTGTGAAGCACTTTCTCTTCTATAAATCATCCAATTTTTATAAAATACATAATATCTACTGACTTCCGTCTCATTACGATGATTCCTAGGTTGTATATTTTTTCCTTATAGATCTCGGTATTTCATCCCACCTGGAAGAAGTTTTGTTTTTTAAAGACATTATTTCACTTTGGATGATTTTTTTCGCATTTTTTAAATACGTGTTCTCGTTGTTTACCAACATTATGGAATTTGGCTTCTCTTGACAGGCTACCGTATCTACATCTACCAAGAATTCACGAAGAATGCACTGTAACAATGACCATCTGAACAGAGCTTACTAAAAGAATTTCAAATCAGATTTTAGAATTGTTTGTCTTTAGACCTTTGCTCCTAATTCTGACTGAACAACTGGCCACACTGCTTCTGTCTTGTTTCTGCGTTGAAGGAATAATATACTACAAACCATTTTTAAGCAGCCAGTACAACTTTTCTGAGCACAGCTTCATAACTTTAATAAGGATTTCTCTTTGATTTTAGATCACTGTGGAGCTGTCTCTTTCTGGTAAGTTTAGTTCTTACTTTCTTTTGGGAATTTCTGGGAGGAAACGATTCAGCGATCACGTCTAGAAAACAATCAATGAACTTGTCATAGTTTCTGGTGCTTGAACTGAAGTGCTCTACAGGCCAGGTACACCAGTTAGTTTACTGTGAATAAATCTATGTAATTTTTACTGAAGTTCCCTTTTATACAAATTTTTGGAGATTTTAGTTTATCTACTTTTAGGTGCTCAAAATAAAAAGAAAAAGGTGAATTTTCAAATGATAATTTGTAATATTATTATCAGTGCTGGTCGCTGATCTACTGCTTTCGGTAGTAGCTTCAGAAGAATTTAGTACGAAACCATATTTCTGAATTAAGTCACGAAATTTTATGGCTAAACTGCTTTCAGCTAAAACATTTAAGTTGAAGTTTGTTGCGATCATGACTTTTTTCTTACTTTATTTCTGTAGTTTCGCTAAGAAACACTGAAATTTAGCAAAGAAAATTTTTGTTTCAGCATTTCCAGGCATGCTGTAGATTGCAGGATTCATAAGCGTCTGTCCAACACGCTTTCTTCATTCAAATAGTTAAAATTTTCTCTACCTTTATAATTTATTGAAGAAGCAACAACGTATTTCTCCTACACAACCTGCTAGTTATCTTAAAATTGTTAATACTATTTAAAACTTTTATTCAGCCTTCTGTCCAGTGTTCATTTGGGCAGATGATTTTGATAGTTACACAATCTGTATGTAGAATTTTAAGTTCATCGATTTCAGAATATTTAAGCTCAGTAGATCTGTCGTTAAGCCATTCATATTCCAGTGCATCAGTAGAGTATATTTTTTATTGTTGACTATTGTTTCATATGGGCCCTTCATGTACTATTTACGCATTGTCTTTTCAATTTGTACCTTTAATTTGTCACCCCCAACTGGCTGTGTTAGTTTCTCTTATTTGTGTAGCATTTTACACACGTCTACAAACATTTTCGTTAAGTTCATAGACTCTAAGCTACTGTCGTGTAGATCATCTTTTCCCAGACATTTCTCACTCACAAATTTATTTATTGAAACCTGGTTTCGCAGGACAGGGCGGATCATGTAATAATTATGGAAAGGGGCCAAAATCAGTTACTGTCAGTTGCACAAAACATACAAACTTTATTTTCCTAAAACACTTAATCACACATGCCCTCAAAAGCGTACAAAAACAATACTGCTGAAGGCCCGAACAAAAGTTATTAAAATTGCCTTAAGGAATACACAAGGCTGGAGAGCTTAGTTACAAAATCTAACATAAAAACTAGGCTGAAGGACGACACGCTGGAGATAGAAGAACTGAGGGCTTGAGCCCTGGATAATAAGAGTTTCAGAGAGAGAAGAAAATTTGAAAAGGTTTTAAACAAGTGAGTTTTCAAATTTTAATTTAAGATGGCTGAAGGCCTTATCTTAAAATATTTCACGCAAAGTCCGGCTGAAGGCCGCATACTGAACATAGAACAACTCAAGGCTTATGGCCTGGATAATAATGAGGATTTCCAATGGGCAAAATAGATTAAGCAAGAATCTTCAAAGTTTTAATTTAAGACGGTTGAAGGCCTTATCTTAACATTAAAACAAACTAAATTAATGGACGGCTGAAGACCTTGCACAATACTTGAGACTAAAAGAAAATCACCATCTAAAACAACAGAACAGTGGTGCTCAGAAGTGCTCCAAGGGTCGGCCTGAGGAGGTAGCTCTAACATAAGTTTAGGTGAGACAGGTAGCCAAGCGTAGAACTAAATAATCGGTTGGCAACCCGACCCAGGGACAGCTACAGGACCGACAAACATCCTAATCAATTCCCTTCCGCCCAACCAACAGCATGACAACGGAAAAATCTGAGCGGACCGAGATACCAGCAGCACCACGTCTTGAAAATTGGCGTCTAAATACAGTCAAGACACAATAAGCACTCAAAAATATGAACAACACCAAAGGCTGTCAAACTACACGCGGTACGGACAGCACAACACGGCGAGGAAAACCACACTGCGGAACACTACGCTAATGCCCTCGCCGCGGAGACTTCCTCGCTGCTCTGTCCCAACAGACCGACTGCCTACTCCAGTACGCAGACAGCATTAACATAACTGCTCAGCCGAAATTACACAAGCTAGACACAATTCCACAAAAACACTTCCACAAGAACCCGAACAATCGTAAAAGCAGTCACTGTGGAACAACCAGGACGAATGACAAGTCGACACACAGAGAGAACCCGAAGCGGTTGGCGACCAAATATACGTCGTCCAATGAGACGACCGACCGAACGTCCAACTAAGGTCGTCCCCACTCGGACATGTCCGAAAGAACAGATACCATCGGTGACCATGCAGCTCGCTATAATGAAATTAAAATGAAATAAAGACCCTGAGCTGCTTACATGCCTTGACATAAGTCAACGGGGACAGATGAAAAATGTGTGCCCTGACCGGGACTCGAACACGGGATCTCCTGCTTACATGGCAGACGCTCTATCCATTTTTTACACTACTTAAAATAACAAAATGCGTACGTAACACAAATGGGCATTTTTTTTAATAGCCAACTATCCAAGCCACTTTTTTTTAACAAAAATAAAAAAAAGGAAAAAGGGTTTTGGAAGGATTGTTTTTCTGCTTTTTTAAATTTTTATTTCATTTTATTTTTATACAAATGGATAAAAGGAAGGCCGTTCCTCTTCGGCTACATAAACAGAATAATAGGAAGTCGTCCCGTTACGACAAAGGATGCTCCATACTATAGCCCGCTGCGAATTTTTCGATGACTGTCTTCTCGTTGCTGTGTTGTTTCCGTTGTTTGTTCAATCTCATAAAAAAAGGAACTGGGAAGAGGTGCTATGGTTATCTTCTCATGTCGTCGATAATCCAGCTGCGAGGCGGATTATGGAATGTGCTCCAAAGGAAATTAGAAAAATATTGCCTATATTTAGTTTTCTGGACGATCGCACAATGTCGTTCGTTGCGGTAATACCAAAAATCGGGCGCTGTCTTTTCGCCATTACCGAAGAGGTAGAGAACACCGTGGCCGCTGATCCACGTCACAGAGTTCGTTTTTGCTCTTGGGAAATAAATCTTATCGGGGAAAAGAAGTGATCGGGTAGTTATGCTGTCGGGAGTCGTGCGTGTGAGAAAAGCCAATATCTCACGCACCAAATACTAAACGTCCTTTGCCGAACCGCATTCGAAACGATGTTCATCCGTGTCAATCACTTGGCATGTGGCACACAAGGCTGAATCAGCGAGGGGATGTGATGAAGGCGGGACTAGCACAACTGTTCCCCATTAACAGTTACGTACCATGCAGATTGCACGTCAGTATCAAGGGTGGTGGCATTCGCTGCCTGCCACACAGCGCGCCACTTTGCAGTGGGGTGTTTGCTTTCAATCACATTCGGCGTCATGTTCATTTGCATGGCAGTATATATCGCCCTCGTCATCATCAAGCGTGTGGGTAGTAGTGCGATGCGGATGTAGCTTAATTCAAGGAAGAATTGGCTAATGTAGAAGAAAGGTGCTGGGATGTCCGATATCATCACAGGGGGTGCGAGTGAGATTGGTCGTAAGGCTTCCAGTAAGAGACTTGTGAGGCACGTCGGACTTCGTCGCCACAGTTGCAGGTGACAGCTGACGAACAGGGCCTTCGCTCCGTTCTGAACATGACAAAGGCCTAAACCCCCTCTGCTCCTCGGGAGGGTTAGAGACTCGTAACGAATCTTAAATAACATGCCCGTATTAACAAAGGATCCCAAAACCGCCAACATGCGGTGAGCCAGGGTAGGTGGTATGGGGAGTATCTGTGCAAAATGGGGGATACGTGACGCCAGATAGACGTTAGCATATTGTGTCCGTTGCAGGAGGTCTAGATGTCTCAGACGCTGGTCACTTATTCCTGCTCTCATCTGATTCAATAAACGCCTGTAGTTAAGGGCTGTTGAACGCTTCATGTCAGATGTGAAATCAATGCCAAGACAGCGGATTGTATCACTGATTCGTAGCGGTGCGACGCTCTCGCCGGGTAGGCCTCTCCCTATAGGCAGAGCGTGTGATTTGTGGAGATTGAATTTGCTCCCCGATGCCGCACCGTAGGTCGCCACCCACGCCAGTGCTGCACGAACATCGTCATTATTGCGAAGAAGGAGTACCAGATCATCCGCATAGGCAGTGCAGCAAAAAGTGTGTCCACCAAGGGACATCCCAGTCAGGTGTTGTCGGAGGCCGCAGAGGAGTGGTTACAAGACGAGGGCGTACAATATCGCCGAAAGACGGCAGCCTTGTCGCACCGATCGCTGGATCTGTATCGGCGGCGTAAGACGGCCGTTATATAACACCTTGGACGTCGCGGCGCGTAGGAGGCGCATCAGTACATTAAGTATGACGTCCGCATACCCCATGTGTCGCAGTACCTCCATCAAAAATGTGTGGTCGACTCTGTCAAAGGCCTGGCGAAAGTCGAGTGAGGCCAAAACTCCTGGCAGTTTGCGAGCTTTGGCTAGCGCGATCATATCTCTATATCGGCACAATGCGGTGCGAATATTATGGTCACCACCTAACGATGCCTGGTCCTGCGACACAACACATCGTACTGATCGCTTTAGGCGTGCGGCCAGAAGCCGAGTGAAAATCTTCAAGTCACTGTTGAGTAAGGTCAAGGGCTGATAGTCACTGATCCTGGATCCGCCTCGTGGTTTGTGTATGGGCACAATCAGTCTTTTTAGGAAGGCCCCAGGTATCTGCGTCGTGGGAGACATAAGATCGCGGCAAATACCAGTCCATGCTGGTGCCAGCAATTGTTGATACGTCCGGTAAAATTCCAAAGGAAGGCCATCAGGTCCCGGGGACTTATGAGCAGCTCCAGCCTGTATTGCTTCAATGATTTCCTCTTCCGTTACATCTGCAGTCAAATCCGCCGCCGCTGTCGGAGAGATCGAGCCATAAGTGAGTTGAGAGACTTCGTCGATCACCTCTGGGGGGTGTCGATGTTCCGAGCACAGCCTAGTGTAGTGAGCATGAAGGGCGTTTCCTATGTCGCCCTGGGTATCAAGGCGTCGTCCGTCTTCCGTCGTAATAGCTTGGATCAGTGTCCTGCGTTGGGGGCGTCGTTCTGCAATAACGTGGTACATAGGTGGTTCCTCCTGGGCCACTCTGTCTTGAGTGCGCGCTCTGACGATCGCACCCTCAACGTGGCAACGTGTTAATCTGATGATCTGTGCCTTGGCACGGTTCACCGTCACCTGCCGTGCAGGTGAGTACGGCAGTGTTGTACATTCCCTTAAGATGCTGTAGTAAAAGTCGATGGTATGTCTCTTCCATGCTGCAACATCTCGGCCGTAGCCTATCAAGGTCTTCTGGAGGGCTGGTTTGGCGCAGAGTAACAACCACGACAGTGTAGACCGGTAGGTGCCACGCCGGCGGCTACAAGAGTCCCACGTGTTCTCTATAAGGCGGCGGCATTCCTGAGAAGCTAGGTGGGCGACGTTCAACTTCCAAGGACCACGGCTGTGCCATACCTTCTGGCGGCCGAGGGTAATAGCGCAGATGTAGGGCTCGTGGTCAGAAAAAGCTGTGGGCCAAACTTCGGCAGCTCTTGTGGCCACAGCTATGGAGCGCGTGATGTAAATCCGGTCGATGCGGCTGGAGGTATGGCTGGTGTAGTGAGTAAATCCGGGCCGATCGCCACAAACATGCTCCCACGAGTCCACCAATTGTAGGTTATTTATAATTGTCGTAAGTTCTGCGCAGGGAGAATGATGTGGTAACTGATCCTTAGGTGCTTGGCTACAGTTGAAGTCCCCTCCCATTATCAAGGCGTCCTGACCGCCCATAAAGAGGGGCGTGATTGTATGAGCGAAAAAGGTGGATCGTTCGCGACGCCGACCTGATCCTGACGGTGCATAGATGCTACTAAGTTTGACTCCTTGGATAGCAAGAGCCATGCCTGTGGCGTCAGGGAGATACTCGACGTCTTCTGCGGATATACTTTCGCGGAGGAGGATCGCCACACAACTGCCATTGGCAGACGTATGTGAGACTCAAGTCTTGTAGCCATAGGGTCCCTTGAAGTCTGCGACATACACCTCTTGAAGGAGCGCAATGTCGATGTCTGCTGCGTTGAGTAGATCCTGTAGCATCGCTAGTTTATGTCGGGCACGTATGTTGTTGATGTTAATCGTCGCTAGACGGTATGTTTGGTCAGCCAGGTCGGCAACTGGGTTATGTAGGAGGCCAGGTGTGGGCGGCAGGGGCGGCCCCACAGAGGCTGACGATACAGCCGTAGTCACTGATGTTGGCTGGTGCTGGGTACAGCCGAGGGAGCATCTCTGCCTTCGGCATCCTCCTGGTGCTGTGGCTCATCCTCGACATCATCCGCCGAAGAATCAGATGCAGCAATTGGTAACTGTTGATTAGTGGTGTCAGTAGAGCGCTTGCGCGTATGTTCAGTAGCAGAAGTGATGTTGTCAGACCGAGGCTCAGAAATTGTATCCGCCGTAGCATCGTGATGGGAAGGGTGAGTTGTGGTGGTAGAGTCCTGAGTGTCGTCCGACGCCGGATATTCGTCTGGGTTACACATCCGAAGCAGGCAATCATCGGATGGCGTATGACGCCGTTTCTTGCATTTTCGAGGGGACCGTTGTTTCCGGACATGTTGTTCTGGTCAGAGTGCGGGCGACAATCTTCTGATGCGGTCTCCATTGGTAGGAAGGCAGAGGTGGGGACAATTTCAGTTTCTACTTCCATCTTCTCTTTAGGCTCGTCTTGGTGGCGCAATTGATCACCGTCTTGAGGCAAGTCTGCCGATGACGTCGTAGAGGGGGATATGCTGCCCGCCACACTGTCATCGACCACTGACTGCAGTATGGTGTTACGATCCTGGGCAGGAACAGCTGTTGCGGTTGCAGACGCTGCATACGTGATGGGGAGTGAAGTAGGCATCGCTGGGGATGGAACTTCACCAACCGGTGTCGAATCAGTCGGCGTTGAACGCAGGCCGATCGGACACGTCCTTCCTGGCCACAGCCGGCGCAAGTACGCGGTTGTCCGTCGTACATGACAATGGCTCTGCAGCCGCCAATTACTAGATAGGATGGTACATGCTTCGTCAGTTCAATCTTAATTTTTCGCACTCCATTCAAGACGGGGTACGTCTCAAACGTTTGCCATTTTTCAGACAAGTGGCTTAGCACGTTGCCGTATGTCTGAAAGCTGTCATCACAACATCTGGCGGGACTTCGAATGGCAGCTCGAAGACCCTCAGAGTGCGAAGGCTTAATTCAGCGTGGTCGATCGTGACAGTTCCTATGTGACCAACAGAATGCTTAAATTTAAGTCAATGAGCGTGTCGGCACACAACATCAGTGCACGCCTTTTCATTGATAATTTTTATGTAGACGACACTTTGTGTTATAGAAAAGTGGATCTCAATGATGTCTTGAGGTGCAATATGAAGTTCTTCCCGGATGAAACGTTCAATGTCAAGTGCTCGAGGTCTTGCGTAGTCCGCTTGAAATTTGATCTTAATTGTGGACTTGCGATACGAGTGCGCCATGGCACTACCGAGACACGGACGCGTGACACTCGCCGCAGCGTAAGGTAAACAGTAAACACTGGCGCGCGCGATGCGCTAACAGGGGGACGCAGGCGCGACGACCTTGCCCCACCGCTGCTAACAGCGGACTGTCCATCTCAGCCACCGAGGACACAGAGAATAGCGCGACTGCAGGGATTTATCTCTGGCACGCCTCCCGCGAAACCCACATTCTCAACGCATTGTCCCGCACTACATTCGTAGTGCCCTCGTCCATTATACTCATTACTCGCGGCGCGTTGCCGTTTCCCGTAAGAGTTCGGGCACTGTTTGTGCATTCGTACAGAAGAAGAAGATGGTCAAGTGATCGGTGAGCCTTAACGATATATATGCAGGGTGTTTCAAAAATGACCGGTATATTTGAAACGGCAATACAAACTAAACGAGCAGCGATATAAATACACCGTTTGTTGCAACATGCTTGGGACAACAGTACATTTTCAGGCGGACAAACTTTCGAAATTACAGTAGTTACAATTTTCAACAACAGATGGCGCTGCAAGTGATGTGAAAGATATAGAAGACAACGCAGTCTGTGGGTGCGCCATTCTGTATGTCGTCTATCTGCTGTAAGCGTGTGCTGTTCACAACGTGCAAGTGTGCTGTGGACAACATGGTTTATTCCTTAGAACAGAGGATTTTTCTGGTGTTGGAATTCCACCGCCTATAACAGTGTTGTTGCAACAAGACGAAGTTTTCAACGGAGCTTTAATGTAACCAAAGGACCGAAAAGCGATACAATAAAGGATCTGTTTGAAAAATTTCAACGGACTGTTAACATGACGGATGAACGTGCTGGAAAGGTAGGGCGACCGCGTACGGCAACCACAGAGGGCAACGTGCAGCTAGTGCAGCAGGTGATCCAACAGCGGCCTCGGGTTTCCGTTCGCCGTGTTGCAGCTGCGGTCCAAATGACGCCAACGTCCACGTATCGTCTCATGCGCCAGAGTTTACACCTCTATGCATACAAAATTCAAATGCGGCAACCCCTCACCGCCGCTACCATTGCTGCACGAGAGACATTCGCTAACGATATAGTGCACAGGATTGATGACGGCGATATGCATGTGGGCAGCATTTGGTTTACTGACGAAGCTTATTTTTACCTGGACGGCTTCGTCAATAAACAGAACTGGCGCATATGGGGAACCGAAAAGCCCCAGGTTGCAGTCCCATCGTCCCTGCATCCTCAAAAAGTACTGGTCTGGGCCGCCATTTCTTCCAAAGGAATCATTGGCCCATTTTTCAGATCCGAAACTATTACTGCATCACGCTATCTGGACATTCTTCGTGAATTTTTGGCGGTACAAACTGCCTTGTACGACACTGCGAACACCTCGTGGTTTATGCAAGATGGTGCCCGGCCACATCGCACGGCCGACGTCTTTAATTTCCTGAATGAATATTTCGATGATCGTGTGATTGCTTTGGGCTATCCGAAACATACAGGAGGCGGCGTGGATTGGCCTCCCTATTCGCCAGACATGAACCCCTGTGACTTCTTTCTGTGGGGACACTTGAAAGACCAGGTGTACCGCCAGAATCCAGAAACAATTGAACAGCTGAAGCAGTATATCTCGTCTGCATGTGAAGAGATTCCGCCAGACACGTTGTCAAAGGTTTCGGGTAATTTCATTCAGAGACTACGCCATATTATTGCTACACATGGTGGATATGTGGAAAATATCGTACTATAGAGTTTCCCAGACGGCAGCGCCATCTGTTGTTGACAATTGTAAGTACCGCAATTTCGAAAGGTTGTCTGCCTGAAAATGTACTGTTGTCCCAAGCATATTGCAACAAACGGTGTATTTCTATCGCTGCTCGTTTAGTTTGTATTGCCGTTTCAAATATACTGGTCATTTTTGAAACACCCTGTATATATACTAAGATGGTATCTGTTCTTTCGGACATGTAGTGCGGGACAATACGTTGAGAAATGTGGGTTTCGTGGGAGGCGTGCCAGAGATAAATCACTGCAGTCGCGCTATTCTCTGTGTCCTCGGTGGCTCAGATGGATAGAGCGTCTGCCATGTAAGCAGGAGATCCCGGGTTCGAGTCCCGGTCGGGGCACACATTTTTCATCTGTCCCCGTTGACGTACCCTGTATGTCAACGCCTGTAAGTAGCTAAGGGTGTTTATTTCATTCTAGCGAGCTGCATGGTCACCGATGGTATCTGTTCTTTCGGACATGTCCGAATGAACAGATACCATCCTAGTATATATACACTCGGGATAGTCTTGGCTGTCCGGACCTCACTGCAACTCTATCCCGACTCATTTGCATCTCCGTTCGCATCTCGGAGACACGGTGACCAGGGCACACTGGCTCGGACCCAACCATGCAGAGGTAACACTTGGTCATTGGCCATCCGACATCTCTGCACAAGGAAGGAACCGACCCACGCCCGTCAAGATGACCAACTGACGAGGCCCAGAAACGGTCAGAACATCCAATACACATCGCCCGATGAGACGACCGACCGAACGACCAACCAACGGTCGTTCCCGATCCAGTCTCCTTCCATCGGACAGTGCATGTGTGTCGCAAGCGGTCGGCGAGTACTGGCTGTTCGGACCTCACTGGCGCTGCGTCCCGATTGAATTCCCCGTACACCACGACCCGGAAATACTAGCGGTCCCTCCAAAGATAGTACGACAGTGCTCTTATCGATAACGCTGCTGCTGCTGCCACTCACGGGCAGGCAAACAGCAACTTAGTGACGCCAGTAAATCGAGTAGGAAACGAGACGGCAGTACCGCAAAGACAAGATGTCAAGCAATAAACGGCAGTCGCGCACGGCTCGTTTATGTCAATGAACATTGCCCCAAGCCTTTCACACTTCTTCCCTAATATCACTGTTTATTCTGTTGACGTAAGTGTCATTTACCGATCTTGTATGAATAATACCACCAATTACCGGCTTGGAGGTGGCGTACAAAACAGATCTCGTGAGTCACTCACGATTTCTTTCTCACTGTTGCTGCGACAGAGTTTGAGCCCAAGTGGATTAAAAAATCTTTAGAGCTATCGCTACTTTCAGTTTCAGCCGTTCTTTTTTCATATTCAATACTTTTTTTTAAAGTTTGTTTAGCTGGTGGCATCGAATTCCAAGTTGAACATTAGCCTTACAGGCTGGCACAATAAAGTGTTTCAAGAAGAATCGCTCATTATCAGGAAATAATTTTTGTCACCTTTCTTTGTAACACTTACACGTTTGTCCTTTTTATCGTAGGTACCCGTTTTCCATATATATTTGTCGCTTGATACGCCACCGACGACATTGTCTGTACCACACTTATGCGAATTTTTACCTCCTTGCTCTGTACCAGTAATCGGTTGCTTTCCACCTAACTAGTTTAGCATTTGCTTATTTTACATTAAAATTTCCGTTTCATCGTTTCAGTGCCACTATGACGCAATTTAATGATATCTTCTTTCGTGTTCACTGTACTACGAGTTCAGCCGCTTCAGAATTTAAACGTGAACCTAAACGTACGACCATGGAGAATCATCTTTTAGGAGTTTTAAATACACATTCGTAGACTTTTCGTGTAGCCAGCAACTACATTTCACACAAAAGATACATTTCACGATGCATATTGAACGCTCGCTCCTCTACTAACTATTTAATTCAACCTTTTTAGAGGAGTGAGATGTGTCGTTGCATTCTTTCATCGGCGCAATCTTGCATATGTGACGCCCTTGTTCCAGGTATCTGTATATAATTAACGTGTTGGCGGCGAATAATCTCTTCAGTGCGGATGCACACCAAGCTCATACTCCTATGGGAAATGGGGAGGTGCCGTGAACAATGAGGCTAATGACCAGGAGCGCCACATCACTAGCGTGTGGTATAAATTGTGAGTTTGGGTCAGATGGGAGGCATGCTAGTGCAGTCCGTGTGGTTGTAGTGACCACTGTGTCAGGATGGTGTAGTGGGCAACCCATCTGCCTAGTGAGCGGGATTGTGTCTGACGGGAGGCATGCTAGAGTAGTCCAGTGGTTGTAGTGACCACTGTGTTGGGATGGCGTAGTGATCAGCCCATCTACCTAGTGAACAGGATTGCGTCTAATTGTAGTGACCAATGTGTTGCGATGGCGTAATTGTCAGCCCATCTACCTAGTGAACGGGATTGAGTCTAATGGGAGTCATGCTAGCGTAGTCCATATGGTTGTAGTGACCACTGCGTTGGGATGGCATAATGGTCAGCCCATCTACCTAGTGAGCAGGATTGGGTTTGACGGGAGGCATGCTAGCGGAGTGCATGTGGTTGTAGTGACCACATTGTCGGGATGGCATAGTGGTCACCTCATCTACCTAGTGAGTGGGATTGGGTCTGATGGGAGGCATGCTAGAGTAGTCCATGTGGTTGTAGTGACGACTGTGTTGGGATGGCGTAGTGATCAGTCCATCTACCTAGTGATCAGGATGGCGTCTAATTGTAGTGACCAATGTGTTGCGATGGCGTAATTGTCAGCCCATCTACCTAGTGAACGGGATTGGGTCTAGTGGGAGGCATGCTAGCGTAGTCCATACGGCTGTAGTGACCACTGCAGTGGGATGGCATAATGGTCAGCCCATCTAGCTAGTGAGCGGGATTGGGTCTGACGGGAGACATGCTAGTGTAGTCTGTGTAATTGTAGTGACCACTGTATTGGGATGGCGTTCTGGTTAGCCTAGCTACCGAGTGAACGGGAGACCCGGGTTCCAGTCCTGACCTGACATAAATTTTCAACACGCTCCATTGATATAAATCAATTCCCACTGGTAGCTAATGTCTTTAATTATTTTTTGACTTGAGAGTACAAGGTGAGGCAAATAAATGTGGCCTGAAAGAGTGGATACGATTGGACGTGAATGCATGCTTACAACCGTACCCTGTGACGTGCACACTACCTTTCTCCCACCACGTGATGCACCCAGAGTAGTACGGGCTGTGTCAGTATGCAAAGGGGGCTATGGCACTCCCAATGGAGCAGCGGGTGTTCGTTGTGGGAAGTTAAGTGACAACAAAGTCGTTGTCAGTTGTTTGACAAGAAGTTTAATGGTGTCAAAGTACCAGCAAGGAGTGCCTTGCGACGCTTAGTCCTAAAATGGCGTCAGAGAGGATCTGTTTTGAACAAGTCACAAAACCCCACGTATCGTGAAAGCACGCCAGAAAATGTGGATGCAGTTCATCAGAAAACTCTTCACCAGGAGATCAATACGACGTCTATCACAAGAGACCGACATATCAACTCGATCATGCGGACGAATACTCCACTTGGACCTGTAGTCTGGTCGCTGCCCTCGCTGGCGACCCAGGTCACCTGATCTGTCAGTGTGCGACTATTTTGCGTAGGGAGCCCTCAAGTCTAAGGTGTATGACAACAACCTTCAGTAGCTTCAAGAACTGTAGCAGAACATTTCAGATGAGACTGCAGGAATTCCATCAGTCCAGCAACCGGCTGAGCGGAGCCCAAAGGTACCAAGAGATGAAAGGTGGTCACTTTCAACATCTGCTATAGTCAGATTAGTACTGTGTTTCCTTTCCTATGCTGTACTTCTTTGCGTCCTAGAACTCTACTATCCGGAGCACTTTTATTTGTCCCCTGTATATTCTGTTCTCGATATTCCTTTCATCTTAATTTTTTAAGACGAAGACTAACCACGTAAACAAGAAGACTAGAATTTAAAATGCCGTCCTCGCTGAAGTCACTAGGGCGCAGTTTTAGCTCACTTAGAGCAAATGGGGGAAAGAAGCAGCCATGATCTCTACTGAAACCAACCCAGTTCCCCTCCCCCCACCCCCCTTCCCCGCGAATGATACAGCAAAATCCCGGAAAATATATATGAGGATTACCAGATACAGATTTGAAACTCACTCATCCACGATAAGCTACCACTTCGCTAGGTGAGTCATGGTCAGCTGCACATAATATTGTCTGCAGAGGCAGTACTGTGTGAATTCTCGATGGTGGTTTTGTTACAAGAACAGAGCAAAACAATGTTACACAATATCTGATCACAATAGAAGAGAATCGTCAGTTTCAACAAGTGTCACAGTGTACCTGTATTTCTGCATACAACTAGAAAGCATTAATAGCTATGATATTCTTCTCGTAGGCACTGCGTTAAAGGCAAAATTTTAACAAACTCGTTTAAAAACCGCCAAGAAAGAATATTGAAGGCACATGAGCATATTCTACCAATGTTTTTGTAAAAGTGATCTGGTGAGGAATAAACTTACTACCACATCCAGACACTCTGTGATGATGGCATTGAAACAGAGGATGACACGCGTAAAGCTGAAATACTAGACACCTTTTTCCAGAGCTGTTCCGCAGAGGAAGACCGCACTGCAGTTCCTTCTCTAAATTCTCGCACAAAAGTAAAAATGACCGACATCGAAATAAGTGTCCAAGGAATAGAAAATCTACTGGAATCACTCAACAGAGGAAAGTCCACTGGACCTGACGGGATACCAATTCGATTCTACACAGAGTACGCGGAAGAACTTGCCCCCCTTCTAACAGCCGTGTACCGCAAGTCTCTAGAGGAACGGAAGGTTCCAGATGACTGAAAAAGAGCACAGGTAGTCCCAGTCTTCAAGAAGGGTCGTCGAGGAGATGCGCAAAACTATAGACCTATATCTATGACGTCGATCTGTTGCAGAATTTGAGAACAGGTGTTTTGCTCGCTTATCATGTCGTTTCTGGAAACCCAGTATCCCCTCTGTAAGAAACAACATGGATACCGGAAATAGCGATCGTGTGAGACCCAAGTCGCTTTATTTGTTCATGATATCCAGAAAATATTAGATACAGGCTCCCAGGTAGATGCCATTTTCCTTGACTTCCAGAAGGCGTTCGATACAGTTCCGCACTGTCGCCTGATAAACAAAGTAAGAGCCTACGGAATATCTGACCAGCTGTGTGGCTGGATTGACGAGTTTTTAGCAAACAGAACACATTATGTTGTTATCAATGGAGAGATGTCTACAGACGTTAAGGTAACCTATGGCGTGCCACAGGGGTGTGTTGTGGGACCATTGCTTTTCACAATATACACTCCTGGAAATTGAAATAAGAACACCGTGAATTCATTGTCCCAGGAAGGGGAAACTTTATTGACACATTCCTGGGGTCAGATACATCACATGATCACACTGACAGAACCACAGGCACATAGACACAGGCAACAGAGCATGCACAATGTCGGCACTAGTACAGTGTATATCCACCTTTCGCAGCAATGCAGGCTGCTATTATCCCATGGAGACGATCGTAGAGATGCTGGATGTAGTCCTGTGGAATGGCTTGCCATGCCATTTCCACCTGGCGCCTCAGTTGGACCAGCGTTCGTGCTGGACGTGCAGACCGCGTGAGACGACGCTTCATCCAGTCCCAAACATGCTCAATGGGGGACAGATCCGGAGATCTTGCTGGCCAGGGTAGTTGACTTACACCTTCTAGAGCACGTTGGGTGGCACAGGATACATGCGGACGTGCATTGTCCTGTTGGAACAGCAAGTTCCCTTGCCGGTCTAGGAATGGTAGAACGATGGGTTCGATGACGGTTTGGATGTACCGTGCACTATTCAGTGTCCCCTCGACGATCACCAGAGGTGTACGGCCAGTGTAGGAGATCGCTTCCCACACCATGATGCCAGGTGTTGGCCCTGTGTGCATCGGTCGTATGCAGTCCTGATTGTGGCGCTCATCTGCACGGCGCCAAACACGCATACGACCATCATTGGCACCAAGGCAGAAGTGAATCTCATCGCTGAAGACGACACGTCTCCATTCGTCCCTCCATTCACGCCTGTCGCGACACCACTGGAGGCGGGCTGCACGATGTTGGGGCGTGAGCGGAAGACGGCCTAACGGTGTGCGGGACCGTAGCCCAGCTTCATGGAGACGGTTGCGAATGGTCCTCGCCGATACCCCAGGAGCAACAGTGTCCCTAATGTGCTGGGAAGTGGCGGTGCGGTCCCCTACGGCACTGCGTAGGATCCTACGGTCTTGGCGTGCATCCGTGCGTCGCTGCGGTCCGGTCCCAGGTCGACGGGCACGTGCACCTTCCGCTGATCACTGGCGACAACATCGATGTACTGTGGAGACCTCACGCCCCATGTGTTGAGCAATTCGGCGGTACGTCCACCCGGCCTCCCGCATGCCCACTATACGCCCTCGCTCAAAGTCCGTCAACTGCTCATATGGTTCACGTCCACGCTGTCGCGGCATGCTACCAGTGTTAAAGACTGCGATGGAGCTCCGTATGCCACGGCAAACTGGCTGACACTGACGGCGGCGGTGCACAAATGCTGCGCAGCTAGCGCCATTCGACGGCCAACACCGCGGTTCCTGGTGGGTCCGCTGCGCCGTGCGTGTGATCATTGCTTGTACAGCCCTCCCGCAGTGTCCGGAGCAAGTATGGTGGGTCTGACACACCGGTGTCAATGTGTTCTTTTTTCTATTTCCAGGAGTGTATATAAATGACTTAGTAGATAGTGTCGGAAGTTCCATGTGGGTTTTCGCGGATGATGCTGTAGGATACAGAGAAGTTGCAGCATTAGAAAATTGTAGCGAAATGCAGGAAGATCTGCAGCGGACAGGCACTTGGTGCAGGGAGTGGCAACTGACCCTTAACGTAGACAAATGTAATGTATTGCGAATACATAGAAAAAAGGATCCTTTATTGTATGATTATATGATAGCGGAACAAACAATGCTTGCAGTTACTTCTGTAAAATATCTGGGATTATGCGTTCGGAACGATTTAAAGTGGAATGATCATATAAAATTAATTGTTGGTAAGGCGAGTACCAGGTTGAGATTCATTGGGAGAGTCCTTAGAAAATGTAGTCCATCAACAAAGGAGGTGGCTTACAAAACACTCGCTCGACCTATACTTGAGTATTGCTCATCATTGTGGGGGGATCCGTACCAGGTCGGGTTGACGAAGGAGACAGAGAAGATCCAAAGAAGAGCGGCGTGTTTCGTCACAGGGTTATTTGGTTAGCGTGACAGCCTTACGGAGATGTTTAACAGACTCAAGTCCCAGACTCTGCAAGAGAGGCGCTCTGCATCGCGGTGTAGCTTGCTGTCCAGGTTTCGAGAGGGTGCGTTTCTGGATGAGGTATCGAATATATTGCTCCCCCCTACTTATACCTCCCGAGGAGATCACGAATGTAAAATTAGAGAGATTCGAGTGCGCACGGAGGCTTTCCGGCAGTCGTTCTTCCCGCGAACCATACGCGACTGGAACAGGAAAGTAAGGCAATGGCAGTAAAGTGCCCTCCGCCACACACCGTTGGGTGGCTTGCGGAGTATAAATGTAGATGTAGATGTAGATCTAAAGTGGCAGCATTGTCTGAAGGCGCAGCAGTAAAGCGTCTTACGACAGGATGGTCCCCACTCTCCCTCCTATTATCCTCTTCCCTGCTCTCCCCCCTCTGAAATTCAGCCTCCTGCAACGCTAACTCATACTTCCTCTGGCTACGTGTTTGTGATATAGTGACAATGAGAGAGAGAAGAGCGAAGAGGAAAGGGTCGATGATTAGCGAGAGAGTAGATGTAGGAAAAAAGGGTGAGAGGGAGAGAGAGAGAGAGAGAGAGAGAGAGATAGAGAGAGAGAGACGAGTGGCTTGGGAGGGGAGGGAAGGGGTGAGAGGTGAGTGGGAGAGAGGGCGAAGTAGGTTGGAAGGAGAAGAGAATCAGTGATCGAGGAAGAAAGTTCATTCTGAATCATAACGCTGGTTAGTTGCGACTGTAGAGACCGGAATGTAGGAGTCGGACGTAGGAGAGGGAGAAAAGAATGAGGAGAAATGAGAAAAGGAAGAGGAGGGAAGTGTTCGAGAGAAAGTGAGGGGAACAGAGAAGATTTTGGAAAGCAGAGAGAGTAGAGACGAGAAAATGGGAGGAAGAGGAAGAAGAAAGGATGGGGAATGAAAAGAGGAAGAACAAGAAGCATGTGGTAGATGGGAGAGGAGGGAAGTGAGAGATAGAATACAAGGTGAGGTAGAAGAAACAAGAAGGAATGGTAGAGAAAGATAAAAAAAAAAGAAACTCATAGAAATATTAAAAGAGAAAGAAAGACAATTGACAATGAGAAAGGTGTGCCACATTAGTTGAAATGGTTCTGAGCACTATGGGACTTAACATCTGAGGTCATCAGTCCCCTAAAACTTAAAACTACTTAAACCTAACTAACCTAAGGTCATCACACACATCCATACCCGAGGCAGGCTTCGAACCTGCGACCGTAGCAGATGCGGCGTTGCCGACTGAAGCGCCTAGAACCGCTTCCCCACAGCGGATGGCGCCATATTAGTCACTTAAAATCACAACACGTAAGTACTATGTAGAGAACACCATATAGCGAACATCATAGCCAGAAACAATGGAATCGCTATGTGTTTGATGAAAATTCTAAGTCATGAACATAGATAGTGATGTAATTATTACCGAATACTGTACGTTTATGGTATAACCAAAAGGTGAAACTCGAAATGAGGAACATTACGTAAACAATAACATGATTCCGACATTCGAACAAAAAATGGCTCGGAGCACAATGGGACTTGACATCTGAGGTCATCATTCTCCTAGAACTTAGAACTACTTAAACCTAACTAACCTAAGGACATCACACACATCCATTCCCGAGGCGGGATTCGAACCTGCGACCGTAGCGGTCGCGCGGTTCGAAACTGTAGCACCTAGAACCGGTCGGCCACCCCGGCCAGCCTTACGTTCGAACAGATATAATAAGTTGATACGCAACTGTCCATGGTTTGCATTACTGGGACAGGTATTACATCACTCCAACAAACACTGGAGAATCCTAATGTCACCAACAAATTGGACACTGTACTGCGACTCAGAGTAATGACAAATATTTAATTTTAATTTACAGTTTATGCTGAACTGAAAACGTTAACCAATGTCACCTAGAATATAGACTGTGATAGTCTGCAATGTATTCTGTGTGTTTACTAAGAAACACTTACGCGCTGATAGATACTACCATTTTAGGCCTTATCATTTTAAGCAGAATGTTTAAGAAAAAAGATTTAATTAACTTTTTACGTGACAAGCAAAACATAGTATGGAAAGCCGTATGTTGTTTTTGTGGGTAGATGAGCAGGGTGGTGAGGAGTGCTCGTAAAAGAGATTCTTCTTATCCACGACCTTCCAAAGGGTAGAACTGAGGCATGAACCTTGGACCATAGATACTAGCAGACTGGCCTTGCTGTGCAGAAGCTATAGGGCTGGTGTGGCTCCAACGTAAACCACGTGACTGTTGGCAAAACGTGGTGGGATTTCAAATCAGCGGTCTGCCATCCTATGTTTGTATCGTATTTTACCCACATTTCTCAATTGACTGCCAAACGCTTCCAACAAAAATTACTTTTTTATTTGCGAAAAATTATGTCAGAACTATATTTGATTTGGATTTGTTCACAGTAACATTTATAAAATCTAACAAATACATCTAACGCCCCTCTGGTGGGCAGCGGGACGAAATTACTATAAACTATCAAATTAAAGTAAAATGTCGTTAAAATTCTTTTAAACAGTAAGAGTGGGCTCGTGTCAAAACTTTAAATATTGCGTTCGCCGCGTTTTGAGCTCTAGTCACTTATAAAAGAAAATGGGATATGGGAATTATGTCAACTATAGGTGCGAAAATTGTCGACTTTAGGAGGAAGTACAGTTTAGAGTATCAATTTTAGGTGCATCTCAAAGGTTCAGTTCTACTATTTTTACAAAAGTTTAAACTATTAGTATAAAAAAATGATATTTTAGATGAAAGGTGAGACTTTTGAAGTTTCAGAAAATAATTTTGGAGCCTACATTTATTTAATAGTATTAGTAGGTAGAAAAAAATTCTCTTCATGTGTCGACTATAGGTGCTGTTACCTTATTATAATCTCACTTGTATATACAAAAAGGCGCGTATGTCCAGGTGGCTTAAAGTTTTTCCCTTTCAGGGCCTGTATCCAAAGCTGCCTTCCGTTTTCATCCTTAGGGAACCTATGAGTAGGAACGAGAAACAGTTATACTTACTTCTGTAACCGAATTATCACAGATACTCTCCAAAATGTAATATGAGTCTGAATTTACAGGCATCACTTTCAACACTTTAATGTACGTGATACTCTATATCAAGTGTAGAAAACATATAAAATTCACCTCAGCAGATTTCAATAAACGCATCTGCACTATCATAGAAACACACGTGAAATGTAATGCCATTTCCCCCGACAAAACGCTGAGTGCAGCCATAAGCGCAACACGAAACAACAATGTTTTGCCAACATTCACGTGACATTAGCGCAGAGATGTTGGGGCCACGAAAATGAAGTCAGGGCCAGTCTGTTATATTTATGGTCGAAGGCATGAACAAATTAGAAAGAAATATACGTGAGATTGCGTATCCGTATGTTTTGCAAGGAAACGAGTTAATTTCTACAGGAAAGTGTATCCGAAAAAACGTTTTGTCTCCGAAGTAGACCCGTAGCTGTCCTTTCCTTTTTCCGACACCGCACTTCCGGGGTGAAAACTACTCTTCGGAAAACAGTTGAACAAAGTGTACGAAGCTCAATAAGTGTTTCTCGTCCAAAAAACACGCTTTTCCGCTACTTGACTAAACTTGTCCCTTGTGTAGTGATAGTGCTCCCCCGTTTCTCGCCACTGGCCGTTTTTGTTCAGCGGAGTATGAGGAAGAAATGTGCGTAGCATACCCAGGACGAAGAGGCCTCCCCCGAGAGCGGCCTTCTGGTTGACGGTGAGTAGGAAGGGCCTCGCGCACGCGATATCCACTGGCCACATGGCTGATGCTGCCGCCGCTGCTGCTACAGGACTGACTGCCAGCCCTGTAACTGAGACACGAGCTGGGAGCCCAGAAACCGAAGACCGACCCGTCATGGCGGCCGCGCGCTCTTTCACCAGAACAGCGTCACGCCACAGTCTCCCGTACATCTCAACACGACACTAGCGTCGTCGTAGGCGGTGGCGTATCTGTTGTAATCACGCAAAAGCCTCCTTATTACCTTCGTTCAGCGCTTATACGAGGGACGATTAAAAAGTCCGTGCAAAGTCCGAGAGATGGCACCACCGGCGATTATAGAGGTTATGAGGTTATGTTTAGTTAGTAGCATCTTTGGATGAGGGGAGTTAACTCTTTTTGTTCTTCTGTATCAGAAGTTTTTCTCTTGCGTCCAGCGTCTATATCTTTTGCTGGTGTCCTTTTTAGACATATTAAAAATAAATTTATGTCTTTTTGAGTTGGAGGAAAGTATTTAAATTGTACTTCTCCAGTATTAATAATAGATCTGTAAAAGAAAAATACATTTACAGTATTTTATAAATCATATTGTGTTCCTTGATTTACAGAACGTATTAAATCTTTAGTGAAAATACTTCCAATGCGTTCTGCAAATGTAGCAGTTAAACGTATTCGACAAAATAAAATATCACTCATTTGTAATATAGTTTCAAAATAATGAGCTTTTGACGTACAAAGTATTTCTTGAGTAGTAAACCCGTAATGATCCTGAGTCGTTTGTTCAGTTAAATATAATACATTACTGGGGCGACTCACAAAATGGTTATTAGTCAGTATTTGTAATTTTCCTTCATCTTGAGTGTTAATAATAAAATTTAAATAACAATTTGTTCACAATACATGGTATAGAATAGGTTTACGCATCTGGTCATAATGTCTATGACAGTAATTGTGTGGTTGATTAAGTGATATTAATTTATAATTTACATTCACAATTTTAATTCTATATCGTAATTTACGCGTTGTATCCAATTGTGTCCACATTATTAAATCTTTATCTTTTAATGAACAAATTCGCATAAAATGATCATATCTTCTAAAAGCGATAGCACTCCAACTAAAATGTCTTTCAAATTCTTCGTTTCTAGTAAACAATTTACAAGTTGTATTTGGTACAGTTTTCATTACTGCGTTATCATATAAACAGCTTGGCCCTCCCAAACCTTTTAATACTATTGTTTGTCCACCATACTGCAAGTCTCTTGTAGATGCAGGTACTTTATCGTCGATACATGCGGCCCAGTCTGCACAACGACAATTAAATTGGTCGTCAGATTCCATACCACGAATTTGAGATAGTTCTTCGTCGCCATGACTATCACTTTCAAAAATTAAGCGACGAACAGCATGGTTATTAAAGTTCTGTCTAGGAGGAAACGATTTATCGCTCAATAATGAAAGACTGTTATTACTTTCGTTGGAATCGGACGAACTCATTGTATCGCTCCGAGATAAAGCGCACTAATCAAAATAATATAATAAATACTTTTGTCTTCTAGACGCCACTGTTTGCAAGTAAATGTTTCACAGTTCAGCCCAATCAGTGGCTATAGCATTTGTTCATCAGATACTGAATAAAATCGTTGTTCACTCCAACGCTGCCTCTTATACACTCCTGGAAATTGAAATAAGAACACCGTGAATTCATTGTCCCAGGAAGGGGAAACTTTATTGACACATTCCTGGGGTCAGATACATCACATGATTACACTGACAGAACCACAGGCACATAGACACAGGCAACAGAGCATGCACAATGTCGGCACTAGTACAGTGTATATCCACCTCTCGCAGCAATGCAGGCTCCTATTCTCCCATGGAGACGATCGTAGAGATGCTGGATGTAGTCCTGTGGAACGGCTTGCCATACCACTTCCACCTGGCGCCTCAGTTGGACCAGCGTTCGTGCTGGACGTGCAGACCGCGTGAGACGACGCTTCATCCAGTCCCAAACATGCTCAATGGGGGACACATCCGGAGATCTTACTGGCCAGGGTAGTTGACTTACACCTTCTAGAGCACGTTGGGTGGCACGGGATACATGCGGACGTGCATTGTCCTGTTGGAACAGCAAGTTCCCTTGCCGGTCTAGGAATGGTAGAACGATGGGATCGATGACGGTTTGGATGTACCGTGCACTATTCAGTGTCCCCTCGACGATCACCAGAGGTGTACGGCTAGTGTAGGAGATCGCTCCCCACACCATGATGCCGGTTGTTGGCCCTGTGTGCCTCGGTCGTATGCAGTCCTGATTGTGGCGCTCACCTGCACGGTGCCAATCACCCATACGACCATCATTGGCACCAAGGCAGAAGCGACTCTCATCGCCGAAGACGACACGTCTCCATTCGTCCCTCCATTCACGCCTGTCGCGACACCAGTGGAGGCGGGCTGCACGATGTTGGGGCGTGAGCGGAAGACGGCCTAACGGTGTGCGGGACCGTAGCCCAGCTTCATGGAGACGGTTGCGAATGGTCCTCGCCGATACCCCAGGAGCAACAGTGTCCCTAATTTGCTGGGAAGTGGCGGTGCGGTCCCCTGCGGCACTGCGTAGGATCCTACGGTCTTGGCGTGCATCCGTGCGTCGCTACGGTCTGGTCCCAGGTCGACGGGCACGTGCACCTTCCGCCGACCACTGGCGACAACATCGATGTACTGTGGAGACCTCACGCCCCACGTGTTGAGCAATTCGGCGGTACGTCCACCCGGCCTCCCGCATGCCCACTATACGCCCTCGCTCAAAGTCCGTCAACTGCACATACGGTTCACGTCCACGCTGTCGCGGCATGCTACCAGTGTTAAAGACTGCGATGGAGCTCCGTATGCCACGGCAAACTGGCTGACACTGACGGCGGCGGTGCACAAATGCTGCGCAGCTAGCGCCATTCGACGGCCAACACCGCGGTTCCTGGTGTGTCCGCTGTGCCGTGCGTGTGATCATTGCTTGTACAGCCCTCTCGCAGTGTCCGGAGCAAGTATGGTGGGTCTGACACACCGGTGTCAATGTGTTTTTTTTTCCATTTCCAGGAGAGTATACCTACTCGCAACTTCATTTGTAATACACATGAACATTTGTAATCCAAATGAGGACATTTTTACATAACTGATTACTTGCCAACGACCCCAAGCCACCCACCGACCGTCGGCCGTGACGTCACGGCCGCCACATAGTGCTACTTTGTGCCTTCGGCAGCGGCGGCCGAAGTTTCAGCCATATTGGTCTATTTCTTTGTGTATGGCATTAGTGTGAATCAAGGAAGTGATTGTTAAAAAAATGGACGAAAGCGAATTTAGTGTGGTGATTAAACATTACTTTATGAAAGGCAAAACGCTGCAGGTGACTAGAGAGAAGCTTGATAAGCATTACGGTGACTCTGCACCTTCGATCACAACAGTTTATAAGCGGTTTCAAAATTTTTGTAGTGACCATGTAGGCACAAATGATGCTGAACGTTCTGGACGCCCTGTGAAGGTTACGACTCCAGAAATCATTGATAAAATCCATGATACGGTGATGGATGACAGAAGAGTTAGGGTGTGTGAGATTGCCAGTGTTGTGGGCATCTAGAATGAACGGGTGCATAATATTTTGCACAAATATTTGGACATGAGAAAGGTATCCGCAAGATGGGTTCCGCGATTGTTCTCGCATGACCAAAAACGGAATCGTGTGGAGTGTTGCAAGGATGGTTTGCAGCTGTTCAGGAAGAATCCGCAGGGCTTTAAGTATCGTTTCGTCACTGTGGATGAAACATGGTTACATTACGATACTCCTGAGACCAAACAACAATCTAAACAATGGGTTACCAAGGGAGAAACTACACCAAAAATGGTGAAAACCATTCCTTCGACTGGAAAGGTTACGGCGACTGTCTTTTGGAATTCGCAAGGGATAATCCTCATCGACTATCTGGAAAAGGGTAAAACTGTTACAGGCGCGTATTATTTATCGTTATTGGACCCTTTGAAAACCGAGCTGCAAGAGAAACGCCGTCGACTGGACCGCAAAAGAAAACCTTTTCCATCACGACAATGCACCAGCACACACCTCAGCAGTCGCAAAATTAATGGAAATCGGATTCCACCTCGTTTCACATATCCCCTTTTCTCCAGACTTGGATCCCTCGGACTACTATTTATTCCCCAATTTGAAGAAATGGCAGGCGGGATAAAGATTTTGTTCCAACGAGGAGGCGATTGCAGCAACTAATAGCTATTTTGCACATTTTGACAATTCCTATTATTCGGAAGGGATCAACAAAGTAGAACAGCGTTGTACCAAGTGTATAAGTCTAAAAGGAGACTATGTCGAAAAAATAAAAAAAGGTTTACCCCAAACAAGTTAGTAGTTTTTATTTTGCTCGAACTTTTCAAACGCCTCTCCTATTATGCACGCAACGCTGATATGGGGTATAACGAAGCGAAAGCTACAAGAAAAAATTGAGATAATTTTAAACTTAACGTTGGTGGACTGTCGATAGACTGTTAGTAGACAAATTTTTGTAAAGTGGCATCGCCGCAGATGTTTGTCACAATCATCGTAACAAATTCAGTATTTCTGCAGTAATAATATCACTGGAGGAATACTTTTTCGGAGTCTCCCTTCAGTCTCGACAGGTGTTTTTCCCAATATACACTGAAGGAACTGTTCAGCATTAACAAAAATTGCTAGGCGTCTTTCTACAGCCGAAAGATGATGTCTGTTCAGATTTCGCAACAGTCCCTAAGAGTGGTGTTAGTAGCACCACTACGATGATACAAATCAGGTTTGCTTTAAATACAGGGTGTTACAAAAAGGTACGGCCAAACGTTTAGGAAACATTCCGCACACACAAAGAAAGAAAATATGTTACGTAAACATGTGTCCGGAAACGCTTAATTTCCATGTTAGAGCTCATTTTATTACCTCTCTTCAAATCACATTAATCATGGAATAAAAACACACAGCAACAGAACGTACCAGCTTGACTTCAAACACTTTGTTACAGGAAATGTTCAAAATGTCCTCCGTTGGCGAGGATACATGCATCCACCATCCGTCGCATGGAATCCCTGATGCGTTGATGCAGCCCTGGAGAATGGCGTATTGTATCACAGCCGTCCACAATACGAGAACGAAGAGTCTCTACATTTGCTACCGGGGTTGCGTAGGCAAGAGCTTTCAAATGCCCCCATAAATGAAAGTCAAGAGGGTTGAGGTCAGGAGAGCGTGGAGGCCATGGAATTGGTTCGCCTCTACCAATCCATCGCTCACCGAATCTGTTGTTGAGAAGCGTACGAACACTTCGACTGAAATGTGCAGGAGCTCCATCGTGAATGAACCACATGTTGTGTCGTAGTTATAAAGGCACATGTTCTAGCAGCATAGGTAGAGTATCCCGTATGAAATCATGATAACGTGCTCCATTGAGCGTAGGTGGAAGAACATGGGGCCCAATCAAGACATCACCAACAATGTCTGTCCAAACATTCACAGAAAATCTGTGTTGATGACGTGATTGCACAATTGCGTGCGGATTCTCGTCAGCCCACACATGCAGATTGCGAAAATTTACAATTTGATCACGTTGGAATGAAGCCTCATCCGTAAAGAGAACATTTGCACTGAAATAAGGATTGACACATTGTTGGATGAACCATTCGCAGAAGTGTACCCATGGAGGCCAATCAGCTGCTGATAGTGGCTGCACACGCTGTATATGGTACGGAAACAACTGGTTCTCCCGTAGCACTCTCCATACAGCGACGTGGTCAACGTTACCTTGTGCAGCAGCAACTTCTCTGACGCTGACATTAGGGTTATCGTCAACTGCACGAAGAATTGCCTCGTCCATTGCAGGCGTCCTCGTCGTTCTAGGCCTTCCCCAGTCGCGAGTCATAGGCTGGAATGTTCCGTGCTCCCTAAGACGCCGATGAATTGCTTCGAACGTCTTTCTGTCGGGACGCCTTCGTTCTGTAAATCTGTCTCGATACAAACGTATCGCGCCACGGCTATTGCCCCGTGCTAATCCATATATCAAATGGGGATCTGCGAACTCCGCATTTGTAAACATTACACTGACTGCAAAACCACGTTCGTGATGAGCACTAACCTGTTGATGCTACGTACTGATTTGCTTGATGCTAGTACTGTAGAGCAATGAGTCGCATGTCAACACAAGCACCGAAGTCAACATTACCTTCCTTCAATTGGGCCAACTGGCGGTGAATCGAGGAAGTACAGTACATACTGACGAAACTAAAACGAGCTCTAACACGGAAATTATGCGTTTTCGGACACATGTCCACATAATATCTTTTCTTTATCTGTGTGTGAGGAATGTTTCCTGAAAGATTGGCCGTACCTTTTTGTTACACGCTGTAACGGTCGAGAGGGTCAGTTATCTTTGTGATTCGACGTGGTGAGTTGATGCTAGTCAAGAATGGCTTCAAGGCGGCAAAGACGTGATTATCAATACGTCACTGAGTTTGAACGAGGTCGTGTAATAGGGCTTCGAGAAGCTGGATGTACCTTCTACGATACTGCAGAAAGAATTGACCGGAATGTAGCCACTGAACTGCCAGTGGTGATCACGGGAATGGTCGTATCTACATCTACATCGATACTCTGCCTGGCAGAGGGTTCATCGAACCACCTTCACAATACTCTGTTATTCTATTAGCGCGCGGATAGAATAAACATCTATATCTTTCCGTACGAGCTCTGATTTCCCTTATTTTGTCGTCGTGATCTTTCCTCCCTATGTAGGACGGTGCCAACAAAATATTTTTGCATTCGGATGAGAAAGATAGTGATTCGAATTTCGTGAGAAGATTCCGTCGCAACGAAAAACGCCTTTCTTTTAACGATTTCCAGCACAAATCCTGTATCATTTCTGTGTCACTCTCTCCCATATTTCGCCATAGTACAAAACGTGCTGGCTTTCTTTGAACTTTTTAGATGTACTCTGTCAGTCATATCTGGTAAGGATCCCACACCGCCCAGAAGTATTCTAAATGAGGACGGACAAGCGTAGTGTAGGCATTCCCCTTAGTAGGTCTGTTATATTTTCTAAGCGTCCTGCCAATAAAACGTAGTCTTTGATTAACCTTCCCCACAAAATTTTCTATGAATTCTTTCCAATTTAAGTTGTTCGTAATTGTAATTGCTAGGTATTTAGCTGTATTTACTGCTTTTAGATTAGACTGATTTATCGCGCAACCAAAGTTTAACGAGATTGCTTTCAGCAATCTTGTGGATGACCTCACACTTTTTGTTATTCACTGTCAACTGTCACTTTTCGCACCATTCAGATATTTTTTCTAAATCGTTTTAGAGTTTGTTTTGATCTTCTGATGACTTTATTAGTCGATAAACGACAGCGTCATCTGTAAACAACCGAAGACGGCTGCTCAGATGGCCTCCCAAATCGTTTATATAGATAAGGAACAGCAAAGGGCCTGTAACACTACCTTGGGAACGCCAGAAATTACTTCTTTTTTACTAAATGACTTTCCGTCGATTACTACGAACTGTGACCTCTCTGACAGGAAATCACAAATCCAGTCACATAACTGAGACGATATTCCATAAGCACGCAATTTCACTACAAGCCGCTTGTGTGGTACAGTGTCAAAAGCGTTCCAATACGGAATCGATCTGAAATCCATTGTCAATAGCACTCAGCACTTCATGTGAATGGGTCAGGGATTTTCTCTGCCTCGTGATGACTGGGAGTTATGTGATGTCCTTAGGTTAGTTAGGTTTAAGTAGTTCTAAGTTCTAGGGGACTGATGACAATAGATGTTAAGTCCCATAGTGCTCAGAGCCATTTGAACCAACTTCATGTGAATAAAGAGCTAGTTTTGTTTCACAAGAACGATGTTTTCTAAACTCATGCTGACTGTGTATCATTAGACCGTTTCCTTCGAGGTAATTCATAATGGTCGAACACAATATATGTTCTAAAATCCTACTACATATCGACGTTAACGATATGAGCCTGTAATTCAGTGAATTACTCATACTACGTTTCTTGAATGTTGGTGTGACCTGTGCAACTTTCCAGTCTTTGGGTACGGATCGTTCGTCGAGCGAACGGTTGTACACGATTGTTAAGTATGAAGGTAATGCATCAGCATACTCCGAAAGTAACCTAATTGGTATACAGTGTGGACCAGAAGACCTGCTTTTATAATTTCATTTAAGTTGCTATACTACTCCGAGGATATTTACTTCTACGTTACTCGTAAGAAGACCGGACTGCGTACGGCTACGTAGCACTACCGAGAGGAAAGACCCTCGCATTCGGCGTCTGCCTCCCGTGGGTAGCACTGCTTATGCAGCACAAATTTGAGCAGAAGTTGAATCACTGCCTTCTTCGACTTCAGTGGTGTCGAGCGAGAGGTCATTGCAGGGCAGGATGGGGATCTGTTGTGTTTTCTGGTGACAGCTGGTTCTGGCTTCGTGCCAGAGATGGTCGTGTGTTGGTCAGAAGGAGGACACTCGAGGGCCTGCAACCAACCTGTCTGCGTGTTAGGCACACTGGACCTACACCTGGAGTATGCTCTAGGGTTCGTTTTCGTATGACAGCAGAAGCACTCTCGTGCTTATCACACGCTTCCTGACTGCAAATTTCTTCGTCACTCTGGTGATTCGACCTGTTATGCTGCCGTTCATAAACAGTATTCCAAGTGGTATTTTCCAACAGGATAACGCTCTCCGACTTACCGCTATTATAACCCATCACGTTCTACAGAGTATCGACATGTTGCCTTCACCTGTTCGATCACCTGATCTGTCGCCAGTCGAGCATATATTGAACATCATCGCAAAATTCCAGTATTATCCACAATCAACATTAATCGTGCCTTTATTGACTGGCCAATTGAAACAGGCATGTAAGTCCATCCCACAAACTGACATCCGGCTTGCATTCAATATTCTGGCGGTTACACCCATATATTAATGTACCAGTATTTCAAATTCGCAGTAGCTTATCTCGCGGTGTGATCTTTCTATGTTACTCAGTTAAATATGCTGCCTAGCAAATGTACTCCAGAAATTACATTACTCCACGTTAATTATTTATCGGTGTTGAAACTTCTTCCGTCAGCGTATATTCAGAGTATATTCCTTGATCATTACAACAACAAAAAAAGGAAGTTGCTGTGCATGTCTAGCTTTTCAAAGAGGGTTGCGGGACTCGGTGTTCGATACAGGATGCCAAATGAAGCCGTCTAGTTACCAAACTTATTTTATTTGGCTATCAATTTCGTCGATTTACTACGCCATCTTCAGGTCCCTGACCGACGTGCAAGAAGATTCCATTGCTGTTCGCGTTGGTCGAGATCCAATGACTGTTAGCAGAATATTGAATCGGTGGGTTCAGGAGGGTAATACGGAACGCCGTGCTGGATCCCAACGGCCTCGTATCACTAGCAATCGAGATGACAGGCATCTTATCCGCATGGCTGTAACGGATCGTGCAGCCGCGTCCCGATCCTTGAGTCAACAGATGGGGACTTTTGCAAGACAACAACGATCTGCACGAACAGTTCGACGACGGTTGCAGCAGCATGGACTATCAGCTCGGAAACCATGGCTGCGGTTACCCTTGACGCTCCATCATAGAGAAGAGCGCCTGCGAAGGTGTACTCAACGACGAATCTGGGTGCACGAATGGCAGAACGTCGTTTTTTCGGATGAATCCAGGTTCTGTTAACAGCATCCGTGTTTGGCGACATCGCGATGAACGCACATTGGCAGCATGTATTCGTCATCGCCATACTGACGTATCACCCGGCGTGCTGGTATGGGGTGCCATTGGTTACACGTCTCGGTCCCCTCTTGTTCGCACTGACGGCACGTTGAACAGTGGACGTTACATTTGAGATGTGTTACGACCCGTGGCTCTCCCCTTCATTCAATCCCTGTGAAACCCTACATTTCAGTAGGATAATGCAGGACCGCATGTTGCATGTCCTGTACGAGCCTTTCTGGATACAGAAAATGTTCCACTGCTGTCCTGGCCAGCACATTCTCCAGATCCCTTACAAACTGAAAACGTCTGGTTAATGGTGACCGAGCAACTGGCTCATCACAATACGCCAGTCACTACTCTTGATGAACTGTGGTATCGTGTTGAAGCTGCATGGGCAGCTGTACCTGTACACGCCATCCGAGCTCTGTTTGACTCAATGCCCAGGCGTATCAAGGCCGTTATTATGGCCAGAGGTGGTTGTTCTGGTGCTCCTTTCTCAGGATCTATGCATCCAAATTGCGTGAAAATGTAATCACATGTCAGTTTACATTTGTCCAATGAATACCCGTTTATCATCTGCATTTCTTCTTGGTGTAGCATTTTTAAGGGCGAGCACTGTATACTGGTTATTGGATCAGCAGTCACTGTTCGTACACACACAGAAAATCACACACAGTAAATGCTAAAATATACGAGAAGTGAATATGAGTGTGAGAGAAAGAGAGTCTGTCAAATAATGCTATGGTGACAGTAAACATTGCAGCAGTACTTGAGTAGCAGCATGAATGACTCCGAGATTCAGTCGCGATGCATCATTATAACGCGATGAGCAAGCAACAAGATACATATACAGTTTGCCCACTGAAAACGTGTATGCTGTTAAACGTGCCGCCTAAAGTGGCCTGCAGGAGATATATATATATATATATATATATATATATATATATATATATATATATATATATATATATATATATATATATATATTGTGTTAACCTCTTCACATGGGCCAGAATCTAAGCAATTGAGCACCATCACTAGCACTGGGGTGGTATTTATAACATCTACTGAGCCGTGTGTGGCCCGCTTTGGTGCCGTTGGTAGATTGGCATTGTCTAACAGGGACAGTGGCGTCTCGGTTTCTTCTTGTGTTTACTGGGGCCACTACATTTGCTAGCGTTATCTGTCCGCAAGTGGCAGCAGCAGCGATTGTCGATATCTAGTACCGTGGTACTATGTTTGTAAGGACGTCAAGTGTTTTCAGGGTCGGGTGTGTCGGTAGTTCGGTTGTGGGACGGAGCAGCAGTGAGGTCCGGCAGCACGAGGACATGCCAGGACTGCTGGCAGCATGTAGGCTCTGCCGGATCGAGGGGCTGCAGTTGCGAGGGCCGCAACCTCGTTCTCCACCCAACTCGGGACGTTTGAGTTAAGTGAACATTAACCCAGTAGTGGAACCTATACTATTTTGAGACCACGCCATTTGTTCATGCATTGCTGTTCGCAGGGTCGCTGAGACGAATAGCAACGAGTTGAGTGTTTGGAGTTGGCGAAATTATTTAGCTCTCCTCCACCTTTTATTATTAACCATTGAATTCCTTGTGTTTATTGATTATGTTCAACCAGCGGTATTTTTCTGCCTAGCGGCCGCTAACGCCCCAGTTATCTGCCTGGAGGTTAGCGTATTTTCGCGGCAGTATACCTTTCATCGCATTGCCGCTGGTGTCTGGTAAGGCGTGTAGGTCGACAGCCTCCTTGACTGTGGTTCGGATTTTGTTTCTTTTGGACTACTTTGGTTATAGTGGGTCCTTCTGCTTCTGGATGTTCTGAAGACGGGATTCAGAAGACACAGTGCTGTCCGTTGGTTCCGCCTGGTCAGGGTTATTCCATCATTGTGTTGGTTATCAGACATTAGGTAGATGTTTCAGGAGTGTTGGCTGGCATTTAAACTGTCACTAGTTTGAGTTGCCATCTGGTTAAGTAAATACTACTCTTGGCTGCCTGTCTCATCGTTTACGAAGTTGAGCGACTTTTCCCAGGTCTATCCTTGGAGCACTGGCTGAGGCCCACTTCTCTCTTGATTTGGTCAGATTGTGATGATTGTCAATAAGACCTTCAGCCGTGAAAGCAGTTTGTCTTAAGAATTTTTAATTAGATATTGTCTCTCAATATGATTATCCTTTTTTATAATATTTTAGTAAGCATTTGCTATCTAGGCCTTCAGCTGTCAAATTGTTTTTGAGTTATTACTATTGGGGCCTTCAGCTGACAAATAATTTGAATCTGATGTCAATAAGGCCTTCAGCTGTGCATGCAATTTGTTTAAAGAATTTTTAATTAGATATTGTCTTAACAGTCAAATTTCATAACTGTTTCTTATTCTCAACCTTATATCCAATTTGTTCCAAATAAAGTGTACGTGATTAAAAAAAACTGAGCAACCAACGGTAGCTGAGTAAGGTCCCGCCCACACCGAAATCTGCCTTTCCCTACGTACCACATTTCATCTACCTTCCAAGAAAAACAATCGACAGAGAATAATGACATCTATTTTTATGGGAAACCGAGCTGTATCCATTTACCGCAGTTCTGTAAGGACCGCTATGGGACGTTAAGGTGCCATGTACTGGCGTCTACTAGCGGCAAACTAAGCGTTGCGGCTGTACCCCTGCGGTTGGAAAAGGTTAGGTTTCTTTTAAGACTGGTTTTCAACAGAAACGGCAGTCTTCACGATAGTTAGAAATTTCTTAATGAAACTAATTAACAACTCGGTGAAAATAGGAGAAAAATTTCTCTACAACTGTGTATCATAGTTATCTATTTATCATCTCTCTGCCACCTCGCATCACACACAAAATTTATATGCAAATTTTACACAAATTAATTACTGAAGTTTCTGATTCAATTATTAGCCTCAAATGCTTCATGTTCTTTAATTTAATTGTAAAAATTACCTTACGACTACCCAGTTCACTAATCTCTGTAGTCGTTTTCATGCTCGTTATTAGCTGATGATTGATTGTAGCTAAGGGATTTACCGTTTACTGTTTGCGAGGGCTCATTAACTAACTGCTCGAAATAATTTTCAGAAAATGTGTTTATCCCAATTTCAAATGATGTTTTATGCATATCTCCGGATTTATCTATGTATTTCACCAACATATCGAGGGTAAATTAAATTCAGCACCAACTGTAATTGTATGAGTCGGGTCCATACTTGTTTCATATGAGTTGGGAGGTCGGTAAAAGGATCCAATTATTATTTTATTCCGGTTGCTAAGAATGACCTCTGCCCATTCTAACTCAAAGGAACTATGTACTTCAGTTTCGCTATAAGATAAACTACTTTTAACAGCAACAAGCACACCACTGCCAACTATGCTTAGTCTATCGTTTCTGAACACAGTTAAGCCCTCTGCAAAAAATTTGACTGAACTTATCTCTGGCTATAGTCAGCTTTTAGCGCTTATAACGATTTGAGCATCAGTGTTTTCTACTAGCTCTTGGAGCCCTGGTACTTCCACAACACAGCTACGACAGTATATAACTGCTATACCGATGGTTACTGGATCTTCGTTCTTCCTGTGTTCCTTTTAGATTGAAGCCGTTTTTGTTTCCCCGAGACCCTCTAACGTAAAAAATTGTCCGGCCAACGCCACACAGCCCTGCTACCTGTGTAGCCGCCTCTTACGCATAGTGAACTTCTGACCTATTCGGCGGAACCCGAAACTTAATGGTTCAAATGGCTCTGAGCACTATGCGACTTAACTTCTGAGGTCATCAGTCGTCTAGAACTTAGAACTAATTAAACCTAACTAACCTAAGGACATCACACACATGCATGCCTGAGGCAGAATTCGAACCTGCGACAGTAGCGGTCGCCAGGCTGCAGACTGCAGCGCCTAGACCCGCACGGCCACTCCGGCTGGCCCGAAACTTAATCACCCTGTGGCAAAAGTCAAGGAATGTGCAACCTACGCGGTCGCAGAACCATCTCAGCCTCTGATGCAGACCCTCCACTCAGATCTATACCTGAGGTCCTCAATCGGTCTTGTCGACTGTGTTGCATATGGGGAGCTCTGCTTTCATCTCACAAGCAAGACTCCAGCTTTACCACTTCTGTTAGCAGGTCGAAACCAGAGTGAATCCCTTCCAGTCCAAAACGATACACATCATTGGTACCGACGTGAGCCACTACCTGCCGTTAGCTGCACCCTGTGCTCTTCATGGCATACAGAAGGATCTGTTACAAGTCTGTAATGACTCCATCCAGCAAGTACACGGAGTGCCCATTGGCTTTCTTCTCCTCCTTGGCCTGCCATGTCCCTAGGCGGTCCCACAACAATGGAGCTCCCAACGACCAAAAATCCCACCCTCTGCGACTGCCTGGATCTCACAGGCTGAGAGGTTTACCCTGTAACAGAACAAACAACTACATCCAGCTGAGGGACAGTGTCAGCCATGGACAGCACCTGGAACCTGTTAGTCAGACTAAGTGGGAGGCCTTACGTGCGGCCCTCTGGGAAGTCGTTCGCGACTTACCATGCCCAGGGCTGCCTCCCACTGAACGCAGGCGAGGGTTCAACATCAGTGCGAGCAGTAACTGGGATGGTCTCCAGTGTGGACCGATGGTCGGATTCAGACGTGCTGGACGTCCATTGGATCCCCACGGTGGACCCACAACAGTGTAGCCCATCCACTGCAGCTTCAAGGTGTGCAACCAAAGCCATCACAACCTGGAGCTAAGAGCGAAATGTCACCGACTCGGCTGGCATCCGCACACTGCAGTCACAGTCCTTATCGATAATAAAGACCATGGGAAACTACACTACACTGACAGACAGAGGACAATCAACACGCGTTTTGGAACTCCACTGCTGAGACAGAGGAAAACGTAACAACAGTGTTTAATAAATTAGATTAATACGCAGAGATTCACAAACTGAACTATCTACGCACTCGGGTGAGACTAAATAATTCGCTCCTGATTAAGAACTTGCAATATGTCCATAAATCGGCTTACTTTCCGATACAAACGAAGAGGCAAGAACTATGTTTATTGAATATTAAATTAACACGCAGAAACTTAAGAAACTACACTCCTGGAAATTGAAATAAGAACACCGTGAATTCATTGTCCCAGGAAGGGGAAACTTTATGGACACATTCCTGGGGTCAGATACATCACATGATCACACTGACAGAACCACAGGCACATAGACACAGGCAACAGAGCATGCAAAATGTCGGCACTAGTACAGTGTATATCCACCTTTCGCAGCAATGCAGGCTGCTATTCTCCCATGGAGACGATCGTAGAGATGCTGGATGTAGTCCTGTGGAACGGCTTGCTATGCCATTTCCACCTGGCGCCTCAGTTGGAACAGCGTTCGTGCTGGACGTGCAGACCGCGTGAGACGACGCTTCATCCAGTCCCAAACATGCTCAATGGGGGACAGATCCGGAGATCTTGCTGGCCAGGGTAGTTGACTTACACCTTCTAGAGCACGTTGGGTGGCACGGGATACTTGCGGACGTGCATTGTCTTTTTGGAACAGCAAGTTCCCTTGCCGGTCTAGGAATGGTAGAACGATGGGTTCGATGACGGTTTGGATGTACCGTGCACTATTCAGTGACCCCTCGACGATCACCAGAGGTGTACGGCCAGTGTAGGAGATCGCTCCCCACACCATGATGCCGGGTGTTGGCCCTGTGTGCCTCGGTCGTATGCAGTCCTGATTGTGGCGCTCACCTGCACGGCGCCAAACACGCATACGACCATCATTGGCACCAAGGCAGAAGCGACTCTCATCGCTGAAGACGACACGTCTCCATTCGTCCCTCCATTCACGCCTGTCGCCACACCACTGGAGGCGGGCTGCACGATGTTGGGGCGTGAGCGGAAGACGGCCTAACGGTGTGCGGGACCGTAGCCCAGCTTCATGGAGACGGTTGCGAATGGTCCTCGCCGATACCCCAGGAGCAACAGTGTCCCTAATTTGCTGGGAAGTGGCGGTGCGGTCCCCTGCGGCACTGCGTAGGATCCTACGGTCTTGGCGTGCATCCGTGCGTCGCTGCGGTCCGGTCCCAGGTCGACGGGCACGTGCACCTTCCGCCGACCACTGGCGACAACATCGATGTACTGTGGAGACCTCACGTCCCACGTGTTGAGAAATTCGGCGGTACGTCCACCCGGCCTCCCGCACGCTCACTATACGCCCTCGCTCAAAGTCCGTCAACTGCACATACGGTTCACGTCCACGCTGTCGCGGCATGCTACCAGTGTTAAAGACTGCGATGGAGCTCCGTATACCACGGCAAACTGGCTGACACTGACGGCAGCGGTGCACAAATGCTGCTGCGCAGCTAGCGCCATTCGACGGCCAACACCGCGGTTCCTTTTGTGTCCGCTGTGCCGTGCGTGTGATCATTGCTTGTACAGCGCTCTCGCAGTGTCCGGAGCAAGTATGGTGGGTCTGACACACCGGTGTCAATGTGTTCTTTTTTCCATTTCCAGAAGTGTAAATTACCAGAGCACACAGTTGAAACTATAGAATTCGGTCATGGCTAGGAACTCGAAAAAATTTCACAAAGTTGGTTACTTCCCTGTTGTTGCTCTTGTTTCGGCCGGATGTTGCTGGCTGAGTGACTGACTAATGCCATTGTGTTGATAGTTACATCTTCACGCTAGTCTGTAAACTTGTCTATTTATTTGTTTTCCAGAATGTGCTAATGGTAATCGTTGTTTACATTCATCACTATCTGAAAATAATGGTTGATGGGAAGGCGCAGCTAACAGAAATAACTCCGTAAGGAGGCGACTGCTAGATAGCAATAGGTGAGCACCACAAAGGATTCTTCCTCCTTGCTTTTGGGAAATGTAGGCTCTATATATAAGTGATGAGTTTCTCAGAGAACATGTTACAAGTATTTACTGGGCGAATAATATATAAATTGTGCCACAGTATTGATTTTTGTTTTGTTTCAGATAGTAGTTAAAATGAGAAGAGCTGAAGTTGCTGAACTTTCGAGTTTCGGCATCCAGCTTAGATTTTCGCCAATCGATACAGCCAAATGTCTGGAACATTATGTCCTATTCCGTTTATCAAATTCGAGTACTGCGTTTGTCAGTGTGTCTTTTATCGCTCAGAACTGAATATACTGTATTTCTTTTTCTTTGTGTTTTTCATGTAAGATTCTTATCGAAAGAGTCACATGATTCAAAATCTTAACATTATTTACAGTATGTTTCATTGCCGTTCCGCCAACAGGATATGTTATAAGGATAACATAATTTTTAAGATTTAATGACATTATTCAGTAGCACATCATTCACATATAAAAGGCGTGGGCTCAATATTGAACCTTGTGGGACTCCAGTACCGACTTCTGTACAGTGTGCATTTTCTGTTTACGGGCGCTCCACAACCACGTTATCATCGCCTGATTTCTGTTCAGTGAGCAACATGGGTCCCTCCTTTACGTCGTGTTTGAATCATTTGGCACCATCTCTTGTATTATTTTTGTTGAGTATGATTAATAGTGGCCTCAGCACTCTTCCCTGCAGCATACTGGGCACCTGTTCGTCAAAGGCACCTCTGTCCCATTTATGCCCACATAGACCAAGTGACGTAATGAATGGCGGGGCAGCTGTTTCGCTATTATTATCCGTGGCCTGGGACAGCGCGAATAAAACAATCGAGGCTGGCATAGTTGGGAACCGCCGCTGTGTGGCTGGCTTCTGTAGCGCCCCGCCACGAATAAACCGTGGAGGCGCGTGGCGACCGTCCCAGTGAACGGGAGAGCACAGGGCGTTAGCTCCCCTGGCTGCTGGCTGTGGCCAGTCTGGCGTTGGTTCATTCAGTTCAGAGCTATCTCACCTGAGAGGGCCTCGTCTTCATAGCGCTGCGATGAGCTTTGGTACAAAAGATCTAAAATCATGTTTCTACTAGAACACTTTGCTTTGATCTGATAACTTTTGAATTGCTGGTTGAATAGTATTTCCATTATATTGGTTTTAAAATTCTGCTTTACCAATATCAACATTTAAGACGAAAAAAATAGTGAAATTAATTAAAGAAAGTGGGTGGCAGTGAAGGCCCACTATTCTCTAGTCTGTGCTATACAGGGTAGTCTATTGATCGTGACCGGACCAAATATCTCACGAAATAAGCGTCAAACGAAAAAACTATGTTACTCCTGATTGAAGGACGTTGAATGGTATAATGATGGAGGCTGAAGCAATGAGTTTAAATATTTTCTAGTATCAGGATTGAAACTCGATCTCCTGTTTAGTAGGAGGGTGTGATAGCCATTACACTACACTAGCAAAGCTGCTGCGACTTCTGCATGGACTGCCGTAATACATCTCTCTCCCCGATAAAGATTCCAAGTCACACCTCAGCCCCTTGCTTTTCCCCTTCTAATCTCGCATCAATATTACCAAGGCTCTTCAGTATTGGAACAGCATCATAGCAGTGGGTGAAATGGGGTTCACCATTGCTTCAGGCTTCATCGTTATCTTAGATGTCTCAGGAATATCAAATATACAGGGTGGTCCATTAATAGTGACCAGACCAAATATCTCACGAAATAAGCGTCAAACGAAAAAACTACAAAGAACGAAACTTGTCTAGCTCGAAGGGGGATGACGCTATGGTTGGCCCGCTAGATGGCGTTGCCATAGGTCAAACGGATATCAATTGCGTTTTTTAAAACAGGAACCCCCACTTTTATTACATGTTCATGTAGTACATAAAGAATATGAATCTTTTAGCTGGACCACTTTTTACGTTTTGTGATAGATGGCGCTGTAATAGTCACAAACAGATGGCTCACAATTTTCGACGAATAGTTGGATACAGGTAGGTTATTTAAATTAAAATGCAGAACATAGGTACGTTTGAACATTTTATTTCGGTTGTTCCAATGTGATTCATATACCTTTGTGAACTTATCATTTCTTAGAACGCATGCTGTTACAGCGTGATTACCTGTAACTACCACATTCATGCAATAAATGCTCGAAATGATGTTCGTCAACCTCAATGCATTACGCAATACGTGTAACGACATTCCTCTCAACAGCTAATAATTCGCCTTCCGTAATGTACGAACATGCATTGACAATGCGCTGACGCATGTCGTCAGGCGTTGTCGGTGGATCACGATAGCAAATATCCTTCAACTTTCACCACAGAAAAATATCCGGGTACGTCAGATCCGGTGAACGTGCGGGTCATAGTATGGTGCTTCGACGACCAATCCACCTGTCACGAAATATGCTATTCAATCCCGCTTCAACAGCACGCGAGCTATGTGCCGGACATTCATCATGTAGGAAGTACATCGCCATTCTGTCATGAAGTGAATCATCTTGTAGTAACATCGATAGAACATTACGTAGGAAACCAGCATAAATTGCACCATTTAGATTTCCATCGATACAATGGGGGCCAATTATCCTTCCTCCCATAATGCCGCATCATACATTAACCCGCCAAGGTCGCTGATGTTCCAGTTGTCACAGCCATCGTCGATTTTCCGTTGCCCAATAGTCCATATTATGCCGGTTTACGTTGTCGCTGTTGATGAATGACGCTTCGTCGCTAAATAGAACGCGTGCGAAAAATCTGTCATCGTTCCGTAATTTCTCTAGTGCGCTCTGGCAGAACTGTACACGACGTTCAAAGTCTTCACCATGCAATGCATAGAACTATGGGACGGGTGCAATCGATGTTGATGTAGCATTCTCAACACTGATGTTTTTGAGATTCACGATTCTCTCGCAAATTGTCTGCTACTGATGTGCGGATTAGCCGCGACAGCAGCTAAAACACCTACTTGGGCATCATCATTTGTTGCAGGTCGTGGTTGACGTTTCACATGTGGCTGAACACTTCCTGTTTCCTTAACTAACGTAACCATCCGGCGAACGGTCTGGTCACTTGGATGACTTCGTCCAGGATACCGAGCAGCATACATAGCACACGCCCGTTGGGAATTTTGATCACAATAGCCATACATTAACACGATATCGACCTTTTCCGAAATTGGTAAACGGCCCATTTTAACACGGGTAATGTATCACGATGCAAATACCGTCCGCACTGGCGGAATGTTACGTGATACCACGTACTTATAAGTTTGTGACTATTACAGCGCCATCTATCACAAAGCGAAAAAAGTGGTCCACCTAAAACATTCATATTTATTTACATACTACAAGAATATGTAATAAAAAATCGGGGTTCCTGTTAAAAAAAACGCAGTTGATATCCGTTTGAGCTAAGGCAGCGCCATCTAGCGGGCCAACCATAGCGCCATCAGGTTTCCCCCTTCAAGCTAGACGAGTTTCGTTATTTGTATTTTTTCGTTTGATGCTTACTTCGTGAGATATTTTGCCCGGTCACGATCAATGGACCACCCTGTACAGGACTGTTACCATAATTCTGTGCACCATCAGAATAAAAAATTTAGATGTTATTTTTTTAATAATCGAGATACAATTTTATAATTACGTCAGAGTTCTCAGCTTTGTACAACAGTAACACATAGTTAAAATTTAACAATGAAATATTATCAAAACTGGACAAACTTGTCAGAGGGAGCTATCTGCGATCCTCATCTATAGAAAATAAACTTATTTTTTGGTCTGTCGATTGCTGTTTTATTTCAACAAGATCGGTTTCCGGCGATGTCAACCATGTCCAGATGTGGTAAACAATGAAAATAAATTTCACTTGGGTTGTAAACTGAAGAAATAAAAGTCATAGGATAGTGAAATGCACATATCCAGACGGCTGTAGTATCGCGTACACAAGGTATAAAAGGACAGCGCCCTGGTGGAGCTGTCATTTGTATTCAGTTGATCCATGTGATAAGGTTCCGTCGTGATTATGGCCGCACGAAGGGAATTAACAAATTCTGAATGTGGAATGGTAGTTGGAGCAAGAGGCAAAGGACGTTCCAGTTCGAAAATCGTTAGGGAATTCAATATTCCGCTATCCACAGTGTCAAGCGAGTGCCGAGAATACCACGTTTTAGGCATTACCTCTAATCGCCAACAGTGCAGTGGCTGACGGACTTTACCTAACAACCAAAGCAGTGGCGTTTGCGTACCGTATAGTTGTCAATGCTAACAGACAAACGACAATGCGTGAAATAACTGCATAAATCAGAATGGGACGTACGATGACAGTGCAGCGAAATTTGGGGTTAATGGGCTATGGCAGCAGACGACGAACGTGAGTGTCTTTTCTAACAGCACGACATAACCTGCAGCGCGTCTCCTGGGCTCGTGACCATGTCGGTTGGAAAACCGTGGCCTGGTCAGATGAGTCGAGATTTCAGTCAGTAAGAGCTGAAGATAGATTTCGAGTGTGGCGCAGACACTATAAAGTGTTGGACCTAACTTAACACGGCACTGTGCAGGCTAGTGGTGGCTCCATAACGGTGTGGGCTGTGTTACCATGAATGATGTGAGTCCTCTGGTCCAATTGAACTGATCATTGGCTGGGAATGGTTAATTTCAACTTCTTGGAGTCTGTCTGCTGGCGTTTATAGTCTTTATGTTCCCACAAAACAACGGAATTTTTATGGATGACATTGCGCTATGTCATAAGCCTACTACTGTTCGCTACTGGTTTGAACAGTGTTGCGGACAATTCGACCGAATAGTTTGGCCGCCCAGATAGCCCGGCATGAATCCTATCGAACATTTATGGGACACAATCGAGAGGTCAGTTCGCGCACAAAATCTTGCTCCGGCAACGCTTTTGCAATTACGGACGGCTGTGGAATCAGCAAGTCTCAATATTTGTACAGGGGACTTTGGACAATTTTCTTAGTCCGCGCCACGTAGGGTTGCTGCACTACGCCGGTAAAAAGGACGTCCGACACGATATGAAGAAGTGTCCCATGACTTTTGTCACCTGAATGTAAATTAAACTTTCACTGCTTGAGAGGGCCCAGTGAAAAACTAGTGACCGTAGGACAATGAAACTTTGTGGTAACATTTGTAAAGACAGTCAGAAGAAAAATAAATCATAATAGGAAAAAAAATCATAACAGAAAAAACTTGGTGCCAAAGCGTTAAAACCTGGACTACTGAGCAATGGAAGAAAGTGATTTGGTCGCATGAGTCTTGTTTCACTCTATTTCTAACTTCTGGTAGAGTTAACGTCCCAGGAGTGAAACATGGCGGAGGTTCGGTGCCGATTGGGGTAGTCATATAGTGGTATTCCGGGGGCCCCATGGTCACTCTGCAAGGTAGCATTACTGCCAAGGGTCATGTGACTGTTCTTGTTGATCAGCTCCATCGTATGATACAATGTTTCTCCCAGTGGTGATTCTGTATTTTGAAGACGACAGGGCCGCTGAATACACAGATCGCATCGTCCAGGACTGGTTTTGTGAGCACGAGGATGAACTGTCGCATCTGCCAAGGACACCCGCCACCGTAGTCACCAGATCATAATATTATTGAGCCATTGCGGCTTGCTTTAGAGAGAAGGCTGCGTGATCGCTATCTATGTCTATCACCGTCACGTGAAGTTGCCACTATTTTTCGGGAAGTATAGTATAAGATTCCCTTGAAAACCATGCAGGAGTTCTACACTCATGCTCATAAATTAAGGATAATTGCAGAATGTGGGGCCACACAACGTGGAACTACACAAAACAGGCGCTAATAGCATAGGCACATAGCGAACACACACGACACAGATCTATAAGTCCACGGTATTGCTGATAAGTTGAGAAAACCGTCCCGAAACACATGTGCTACAAAACGCCACTGTTTCCTGCAAATGTGCCCCGACATCAGTATGGGATATGATCACTGTGCACTTGTTCACAGGCCGCACAACGTGTTGGCATAATCTGGATTAGGTGGTCGAGCAGCTGCTGGGGTATAGCCTCCCATTGTTGCATCAGTGCCTGTCGGAGCTCCTGAAGTGTCCTAGGAGTTTGAAGACGTGCAGTGATACGTCGACCGAGGGCATCTCAGACGTTCTCGATGGGGTTTAAGTCTGGAGAACAGGCAGGCCACTCCATTCGCCTGATATCTTCTGTTTCAAGGTACTCGTACACGATGGCAGCTCGGTGGGGCCGTGAATTATCATCCATCCGGAGGAAGGTGGGACCCACTGTACCCCTGAAAAGGTGGACATACTGGGGCAAAATGACGTCCAATACACCTGACCCGTTACAGTTCCTCTGTCAAAGACATGCATGAGTGTACGTGCACCAATCACAATCCCACCCCACACCATCAAACTACGACCTCAGTACAGGTCTCTTTCAAAGGTATTTAAGGGGTTGGTACCTGGTTCCTGGTTCACGCTAGATGAAAACCCGGTGAGAATCACTGTTCAGACTATACCTGGACTCGTCCGTGAACATAACCTGGGACCACTGTTCCAAATACCATGTAATGTTTTCTTGGCGCTAGGATTTATGGGCTCTCCTCTCACCAGGACTCAGTGGAATGCACGTTGCAGGTCTCCGGGCGAATAAACCATGTCTGTTCAGTCGTCTGTAGACTATGTGTCTGGAGACAACTGTTCGAGTGGCAGCGGTAGGGTCCAGAACAAGGCTACCTGCAGTACCCAGTGGCCGTCTTCGGGCACTGGTGGTGTTATATCGGTCTTCTTGTGGTGTTGTAACTGTGGATGTCCCGTACTATAGCGCCTGGACACGTTTCCGGTGTGCTGGAATCGTTGCTATAATCTTCACACTTTGTGGCACCCGGAGGTCCCGTGCTACGACCTGCTGTGTTTGACCAGTCTCCAGTCGCCCTAGTATTCTACCCATCATAACGTGTTCTTTGAGCCATTTTCAACACACAGTCACCATAACCACATCTGAAAACGGCTGCGTACTTACTCGCTGCATCGTACTCTGACATGTACCAATACACCGATGCGTATGTGGTCTGCTGCCAGCGCCAAAGTGCGACGACCGCAGGTGATTTAAACCCGCAAACCGCCCACCAGAGCGTTGTTTCACCATGTATCAGTATTATCCTTAATTTATGAACATGAGCGTATTCATCCATTCAGAGAGGACTCGAATATGTTTTGAGTGCTAACGGTTTTCCTATACCGTATTAGGCATGGTAATGTATTATGTTTGTTCGTATGGGTACAGCCTTGTGAACACGACGTTGTCACAATGGAAGAGGTGGCTGTCCGAAACGTAATTTGCATGGAGGTGTAGAAGAGACCGAGAATGTTGAAACAAACATCCTGTTTAATGTTCAGAGTAGCATCAATGCGTGCACCGAAGTCATGGTAGGAAAAACAGTCCTTCACACACAAAGGGTTAAACGTCTCATTTGACCGTCGGTGCACCGTGTCACTTCAAAAGGGACAAAATAACGACTCGTCGGATCACACTAAACCAGTGGTTCGCAAGCTTTCTTAGATCATTATCATTATCCTTGAGTGCAATCAGACATCAGCTAGTACCGCCGCACTCCACTTCTCCCCGCCCTTGTCATCTATTGGCCCCGCCCCTTTCCCCCACATTATTACCAACCTTGGCACCTAACTAAACTCTAGAATGAAAGACTTTTCTTGGAAAACTGTTATTTTTAATATGATGAAAGATGAATGATATTTAGTTAGTTAGTTAGTTAGTTTGTTTGTTTCTCTCTCTCTCTCTCTCTCTCTCTCTCTCTCTCTCTCTCTCTCTCTCTCTCTGTGTGTGTGTGTGTGTGTGTGTGTGTGTGTGTTTGTATTAGAATGATTGACGAATGAATTCGTGGTGCATCGCAAGTGCTACTCATAACTCCTTCTCAGAAAAAAAGCTAATTATCCACAGTGAGGGTACACATTTGTTACAAAACGGGCTTCCCCTGCATTACTCTTCTCCGTTTCTGCTTTCACCTGCCTCGAGTTGACTGGGTGTTTGAGTTGTCCTCATCATTTCATCATCATTCATGAAAGTGGCGAGACTGGTCTGAGCAAAGACTGGGAAATTGTACGAGCTCTGATAACAGCGGAGTTGAGCGCCCCATAAACCAAACATAATCATCATCTTCCATTTCTGCATTTCCTTGACCTGCACACTGCAACCTCATTTAAAATAAGACAAATTCAGATATGTTCACTATACTTACTGTTCGTAGATCAATTTACTGCCGCATTCCTTATTTCGAAGCGGCAGAAATTGGAGGACTTCAGGCTGTTAATACTTTGCGTTTAACCACCCCAATAATATTACTTTTTGGAAATTTGTGGTAAGGACTATGGGATCAAACTGCTGAGGTCATTGGTCCCTAGGCTTACACACTACTTAATCTAACTGAAACTAACTTGCGCTAAGGACAACACACACACCAGTGCCCGAGGGATGACTCGAATCACTGACGGGGGGGGGGGGGGGGGGGGGGGGAGGGAGCCGCACTGACCGTGACAATGCACCTGAAACCGCCCGGCTACCCAGCGCGGCAGCAAAACATTTCAACGATTTTGCAGAGGTAAAAACACATTCCCTAAACTTGCATATGGTAGATTTTAACTCAGACATTCTAGTGAACGAAACGTACATAAGATGTAGAAATTTGATTTAAAATTGAGAGCAGAACGGTATCTAATTTCGTTCTCGAGTTACCGGGTTTTATATCCGGTGGAGGTCACGCGCGACGCGACAATCGTCTTATCTCATGAAGTCTCTTCGCAAACGGTAGCAGGCAATTAGGCGCATATGTCTTAATGTAAGTACTCGACACTTCTTTTCCATCGGTATAGAGAATTAACTCGGCCGCAGCAGTGCGATGTCGGCGGCTCAGGGCGCATACAGACGTCCATAGCACTGTAGGAAAAGCGAAGCGGTACGCGTGTTCACGCCCACAGTACCTGGGGAATGGCGTAGTAGGACGTGTACACACATCCACAGGAGCGAAAGGGTTAAGACTGAACTCGCAAATCACAATTATAATTCCGCATCAGCTGTAGAATATTTCAGAACAAATGGCAATTTGTGTCGGATCAGGACTCGAATCCAGATTTCCCGCATGTCGCGAGTGGTCGCCTAACCACTTCGGCTATCCAAGCATGCTTCCAGGAGTGGCCCGAGTCACCATTTGTCCTGGTGTCCACTTTCCTTCGTGCTCGCACTGTATTAGTGTGATTTCCACACAGTGCGGGCACAAAAGAGAGTGGAGACCAGAACACAAAGTGATTTAGGCCACTCCTGGAAGCATGCTTGAGTAGCCGAAGTTGTTGATTGACCACTTGCGATAAGTGGGAAATCCACGTTCGAGTCCTGGTCCGGCATAAATTTTGAAAAAAAAAAATGGCTCTGAGCACTATGGGAGTTAACTTCTGAGGTCCTCAGTCCCCTAAAACTTAGAATTACTTAAAGTTAACTAACCTAATGACATCACATCCATGCCCGAGGCAGGATTCGATCCGTAGCAGCAGCGCGGCTCCGGACTGAAGCGCCTAGAACCGCTCGATCACAGCGACCGGCATATAAATTTTCATTTGTTCTGAAGACAGATGATACGGAATCGTGAATCGGAGTTTCCGAGTACGGATTTATTTACCGTTGTGAGCAGTGACCCTCTGCTAAGTACTGGACTCCAAATGCCCTTTCCATGCACTTCCCGTCGCAATCTCCCTTCGGGAAACGGTTGAGATGGATTCACTGACAGTAGCAATTCCTATCGGGTTTGAAAACGATTATCAGTGACAGGGCGTGATGCATGCCTCCAGCTCCCATGGGTTAAGATTTTTGAGCTACCAAAGCTCTTAGCCTCTATTACAGGGCTGTGAGTAGTACATCATTCCTTGTAGACAAGCTGGACTGTTCGTGTTGATGCACCAACAAATTGGACAACTGCGTTCTTGATGTGGTCATGGGCATGTCGAAACACGATTCCTTCTTTCTGCTATTCTGTCACGTCCTCAGGTCGACCCCCATGTTGCTACTCTGCCCCGACCGGGACTGACACCCGGATCTCCTGCTTACATGTCCGAAAGAACAGATACTTATATATATATATATATATATATATATATATATATATATATATATATATATATATATATATATATATATATTCCCGTTTGTCACGAGGAGTGGTCGCCTAACCTCTTCGGCTATCCAAGCCGATGGTATCTGTCCTTTCGGAGATGTAAGCCAGAGATCCATCCCTGGTTCAGCTCTGTATTATTTTAAGAATCGACATAATTAGTCTTCAACTGCATAATTTTTTATTAAATTAGTAATTAATTCCGATGTAAGCTTAGTTGTGCGATCTTCTGAGGATCGCAAATTAATTTGCTGAAACTAGTGAAGAAGTTAATTAAATAAAAAATTTGTGCAGCTGACGGCTGATTATTTCGTTTCTTAAAACGTGCTTCACAGCTGTTGATTGACAGACGCGAATAAAATTTTAAGGTCTGTGCTATCTACAGTGCTACAAAGTGACAAGCGAGCCCTTTAAAAGAGTTTATTAATATTTTGTCCGGTGAGCTTGTATTAAGCCCTTCTTTCTTAATTCTGCCGCGCAGCTGGTACAGTAAGTTGCCAATGGCCACCGCATTCAACTCTCCAATATTTTACTTTCATTGTACACACAGTATATGGATAAACACTATACTGTAAGTAGAGTGTGATCGACTGTGCTACGCAAGGGTGCTGATTATTTGCATTGTTACGCAGGTGACATTATTCATACAAACATGTGTTACCAGCTTCTGGTTCTGATGTTCATTCGGTGCTGACAGAACTCAACGGACGCGACAGCTTTGAAAACACACTTTTTACTGTGTATTTTTAACGCTGTCGTGTTCGCTGAGCTCCATGTGCGGCCAATTTCTTGAACTACAGGACGATTCAAAAAGCAAGAACAGATTTCATTTGTTTATTATAGAGAAACTGCAAAAAATGGTTCAAATGGCTCTGAGCACTATGGGACTTAACTTCTGAGCTCATGAGTCCCCTAGAACTTAGAAGTATTTACACCCAACTAACCTAAGGACATCACACACATCCATGCCTGAGGCAGGATTGGAACCTGCGACCCTAGTGGTCGCGCGGTTCCAGACTGAAGCGCCTAGAACCGCACGGCGACTCCGGCCGGCCGAGAAACTACAGAAGACATAGAAAAATGTGCATGGCATTGGATAGAGGATGGTTCAGAGTTTTATTTTCACACAGACACTGTACCATACGCCCAAAATGGACGCCATGTGTTGCTCAGGAAACATCGAAACGGTAGTGCATTTCATTTGACACACAAATCAACAGGTGCCTGTTTATTGAATGGACAGCTTCAGCAATTCTGTTTCTCAGCTCTTGAAGAGTAGCTGCCACGGTTGGGACAAAGACTCTGGCTATCTACCCCCCTACAGAAAAAGTCGCATCATGCATAAAAATGAAAGCACTGGAATCTTCGTGAAGTTGAAGAAACAGCCTAATTTGCAGCATGTACAGGCATGACTTTCCTGTAACAGTTGCCACCGCGCCCGGGTTCGATTCCAGGCGGGGTCAGGGATTTTCTCTGCCTCGTGATGGCTGCGTGTTGTGTGATGTCCTTAGGTTGGTTAAGTTTAAGTAGTTCTAAGTTCTAGGGGACTGATGACCATAGATGTTAAGTCCCATAGTGCTCAGAGCCATTTGAACCATTTGCCACCGCGAAAAGGAAAGGTCCATAAACTTTGTGTGCAGAAGCGGCACAAAACACATTCAGTTCCGGTGAGTCTTTTCCATATTTGACGACGACGGCAGAGTTTTGTGACCCCTGAATTATTACACTGTGACGGTTCACTTTAACCGATGGTTGAAACGTCGATTCGTCCAAAAAGTTGAGTCATCTGCAAAACATGTACTCTGCTTTAGCTTGGAGAACTGAAATGCAGAATCCACACCGTATGTTTTGGTAGCGGGACGCAATTGCAGCGGTAACTACTATTTGTAATTCTTCATATGCAGCCATCGTGTCAGAACACGCCACACCGTTGTTTGACGATGTTGAATTCCCGGCCTGCCTGTCTAGTGGACTTCCAAGGGCTCCGTGTAAACGCATCTCCGAAATACTCGACATTTTGATCAGACGTCTATGGTCGGCCAGTGCTCTACCCCTTACGTGTGCAATCAGCTTACAAGCATTTTGTACGCCAGTCATATATCTGCTTGTACAGAGGCGGCTTCTTGGTGAATCGATGACGGTATGCACGTTGCACTTGAACAGTGACTTCGCACAAATTCCATCACAGAAAATGATTTCTCTTGTAGTGTAGTCGCCATGTTGCTACAAACAAACAGTGCAGCTGTGTCAAAACTATGAACCGTCCTCTATCCAGTGACATGTACAATGTGTTTGTCTTTTATAGTTTGTCTGTAATAAACGATTGGTATCTGTTCTTTCTTTTTGAATCAGCCGGTGTTATGTAATATTATCCCCTCCTCTATGATGATTCACTATTATTGGCACGTAGTAGTGAACAGCACTATTTCCATCGGCTTTCAATCGCCCCTAAATGGTATTCATCGCTGTCGACTTACCTGTCAGCAACCCCGCTAAATGCAGATGTTAGAATGCTGGTAGTTGTAACAATATAAGAGCTCACGTGAGAGTTGCAGGTGCACATGCACAACTTCAGGAGCAAATCCCCCAAAAAAGTTCTGATACATCGCCTTGGTTTTCTCACGTTGGGTCCTGCTCACGCGGTCCTGGTTCCGGTGATACTCTGGCTATGTGAAACTGTTACAGGAATGTGCAGGTCTACATTTTAGTGATGAGCACATAAATTTTTAAGGCATTCCAGACATATATTCCACGGTTGCAATGCTCGACGTAACACTTGACACAATTACTGATAGAATCATCACTGGAGCCTGTTACAGATATCAAAACAATTATACTATATTATATCTTCACATGAATGAGTGTTTCGTTAATTCTTCTGATGGGAACGCAAGGCAAAACCCTGTCTAACTGAATTTAATGTTGGTACACAAAGTATTAAAATAAATATCTCAGTCCTGCGTGGCTCATGTTCCCGCCATCGTGTATTTTACACCTTGTTCCTAACGTACTTTCACCTTACTACCTTAATTTAAATTACTACTGTCACTGAGTTGCTGCTTTGAATGACCGTTAGCGGCGTTAGCAGCTCGTATCGATATATCCCCTCTCGTAGTATCTTTGCTCGATTGCTACTACTTCCCGGTCGTTGTCTGTTGTAAGCCAGTTGGGGTCGCGAGTTCGGATTGCCAGTTGGAACGCGTCTGCAGCGCAGTCCGGACCTACCAATCGGGGAGTTGCCACGTGGCACTAGTGCAGTGCGTTGGAGCAGTGAGGTGTGCAACGACATCTCTTGCCCAACCATTGCCGCCACGCATCACTTGAGCCGGTCCACGGTCTTGGTGGATCGTTGGTCGGTCGTCCAACCAGACGACGCGTTTTGGCTCGCCGATCGTTCATGAGTCAGCTGTGTGTGTGTGTGTGTGTGTGTGTGTGTGTGTGTGTGTGTGTGTGTGCGCGCGCGCGCATCGACTCTCTATTTGTCTTCGTGCATGCTTAGTTAGTGTTGTGTATCGTTCAGCTCTTCGTTCAAGTGTTTGTCAGGTTGTGTGTGTAGTTGCCGTTACGCCTACTGACGACGATTTTACATGTTTTCGGCATTCTGAGTGGAGTCGGTCGGTTGTCGCGGACGAGGGAAGTTATCTCCGCGCAGTGCAGTCGGGGTGGCAGCCCCAGCGCAGTGTCGCAGCGTGTGTGGAGCTGTCCGATCACTACCAGCCGGCCCAGAACGTCAAAGTTGAGTAGTGGTTTCAACTACCCAAGCCACGTTTATTCATGTTGTGGTGATTCCCTTTGGTGGTTTGCTGTTGGGGAGGTTGCACGGTGAGCAACACAGAGTGGTTCTACTGCTGGGAATTAGCCGGAACGCGGTGCAATTAACTATTTTGGTCGACTACGATTTGAGTGGACCAGTGGAATTTTCTGTTTTGTGGCTTTTAGTGTTCCGGTTACCTGCCCTGTCCACTAACTTAATTTCAGGCAGCGTCCTTTCCTCACCTGTTGTCGCTGTCTAACGTGGTGCGCAATTTAGACAGCTAATACATACTCCATTGTGGATTTTCACGCCTGTACTGATGGACGGGAAGCAAGTCGTTGTGTTGGTCGGTCCGTGGCTGTCCCCTGGTTGCGTTCTGACGGATCAAGTGTAGTTGGGCTCACCACCTGTCTCACCTCAGTGAAAGAGGGCAGACCGACCTCCCTGGAGGCTTTCTGAGTGCCATCGGTGTTTAATTATCTGTTGTCAGCTGTTTTAAATTTTAGGCTTGTGGTAATTTGTTTTGTTTTTTAAAAATTTTTGCAAAATTAATTTTTAAATTTCTCTTTTAAGCTTAAACACTGCGGCCTTCTGCCTTTAGAGAGTATGGTAATATATTTTAAAAGTTTAATGGTGGTCCTTGGCCATTGGTACTGAACCTTGCGTATGTTGCTTCTTTAAATTATTTTATTGCTATCATAATTGGATTTTAAGATTTCTTTGGGTAAACATGCTGGCCTTCGGCCTCTAAGGGTCTATGGTAACATTTTCTCAAGTTTTGAAATTTAATTGTGGCCCTCAGTCATTTGTGTCGCACCTTGTATATGTTGCTTTTTTGGGTTTTAAATTATTTTATTGCTATCTTAATTGAATTTCGATTTTTTTAAAGATTTATTGTTGGCCTTCTGCCTTTAAATATCTATGGTAATTATAAAACTTTGGAGTTTATTGTGGCCCTCCGCCATTTTTATTGCACCTTGCGTGTTCTGTTTTGAATTATTTTGTTTCTATCTTAATTGGATTTTTATCTTGTTGAGATTTCTTGTTGGAGCCCTTCAGCCATGAAAGAGTTCCATTCGGTAAAGATTCGGCTATGTGCCGCCTTGGTTGTAAAGGTTATTAAATTACAATAAATGTCAATTAGAAGCAGGAACTGGTATCAACCCTTGGTCCTTTCCACAATCCTATTACCTGTTCTGATCAGTGGGTTTAGCGCGCGTCTCGGTATCAAAAGTGGTTCAAATGCCTCTCAGCACTATGGGACTTCACATCTGAGCTCATCAGTCCCCTAGACTTAGAGCTACTTACACCTAACTAACCTAAGTACTTCACACACATCCATGACCGAGGCAGGATTCGAACCTGCGACCGCAGCAGCAGTGCGGTTCCGGACTGAAGCGCCTAGAACCGCTCGGGCAAAGGGACCGGGAAAATACATATCCTGACCAGTAAACACACCTCCTCTCCAGCCATGAACAGTGACACCTGGCTATGCACGATCGGCTACGGCCTCCGCCCAATCGTTCTCAGGTTCCAGAGGAGTATCTGTCAATCAGAGGCCAGGAAAACTAAGGCTACCATATAGGCCTATGCTATGCTCAAGAAATGACGTCGAGAGACTGTCTCGAAGTGAAAAGCCACGCCTTAGCTCGCGACCATGACGCACACCTCTACGCAGTAGTCGGATTTAAGCCATATCGCACAATATTACGGTTTGCACCAGGTCAATTAGCCATAAATGTTACAATATGATCCAGGGCCTTTTCTGACCCGGAGTCACATCTGTCCATGTTTGTATTCAACACGAGATCTGACCAGCACCACACTAGGTTCACATTAATCGTTTCCAACAGCTGAGGCGCACTTCATACATCTGCACTAAACAGATATATTTTTATGTAAATACCACTTCTTCCGAATATGGGTCCTGTTTGTTAACCCAGAAGCTACCTTGATCTTGTGGAACTCAGTCATGTCACTTGTTTTGGTAGCTGAGGTCGTTAATAAGTTCCAATATTGCTCGGCTTGAAGATAACCAGTTGGAATCACGTTGGCAGGATATATGAACATCATCAGTAGTACGCCTCCAAAGGGTGAAGAGGTGGTATTGCAAAGTTTCAGATCAATATAACATGGTTAAATCCCAAACCACTCCACAGCGTCTTACATTGTGACGTAGTGTGATGCTGTTGACGGTTAATCTACATGGGGTAGGAATAGAATACAGCGCTCGCCTGTGGTGTTGTTCGAGTGAGAGAGTCCCACCCTCCGCTGCACGGTATATTTTCATTCCTTCGTCTATTGCAAAATAAACTCTGAACTGCAGAAGCACCCATCCTAGTGTTTTACAAGACACAGGGACACTCATCATAGCTGGTCAGAGCAAGGCAACTACACTCCTGGAAATTGAAATAAGAACACCGTGAATTCATTGTCCCAGGAAGGGGAAACTTTATTGACACATTCCTGGGGTCACATACATCACATGATCACAATGACAGAACCACAGGCACATAGACACAGGCAACAGAGCATGCACAATGTCGGCACTAGTACAGTGTTTATCCACCTTTCGCAGCAATGCAGGCTGCTATTCTCCCATGGAGACGATCGTAGAGATGCTGGATGTAGTCCTGTGGAACGGCTTGCCATGCCATTTCCACCTGGCGCCTCAGTTGGACCAGCGGTCGTGCTGGACGTGCAGACCGCGTGAGACGACGCTTCATCCAGTCCCAAACATGCTCAATGGGGGACAGATCCGGAGATCTTGCTGGCCAGGGTAGTTGACTTACACCTTCTAGAGCACGTTGGGTGGCACGGGATACATGCGGACGTGCATTGTCCTGTTGGAACAGCAAGTTCCCTTGGCGGTCTAGGAATGGTAGAAAGATGGGTTCGATGACGGTTTGGATGTACCGTGCACTATTCAGTGTCCCCTCGACGATCACCAGAGGTGTACGGCCAGTGTAGGAGATCGCTCCCCACACCATGATGCCGGGTGTTGGCCCTGTGTGCCTCGGTCGTATGCAGTCCTGATTGTGGCGCTCACCTGCACGGCGCCAAACACGCATACGACCATCATTGGCACCAAGGCAGAAGCGACTCTCATCGCTGAAGACGACACGTCTCCATTCGTCCCCCCATTCACACCTGTCGCGACACCACTGGAGGCGGGCTGCACGATGTTGGGGCGTGAGCGGAAGACGGCCTAACGGTGTGCGGGACCGTAGCCCAGCTTCATGGAGACGGTTGCGAATGGTCCTCGCCGATACCTCAGGAGCAACAGTGTCCCTAATTTGCTGGGAAGTGGCGGTGCGGTCCCCTACGGCACTGCGTAGGATCCTACGGTCTTGGCGTGCATCCGTGCGTCGCTGCGGTCCGGTCCCAGGTCGACGGGCACGTGCACCTTCCGCCGACCACTGGCGACAACATCGATGTACTGTGGAGACCTCACGCCCCACGTGTTGAGCAATTCGGCGGTACGTCCACCCGGCCTCCCGCATGCCCACTATACGCCCTCGCTCAAAGTCCGTCAACTGCACATACGGTTCACGTCCACGCTGTCGCGGCATGCTACCAGTGTTAAGACTGCGATGGAGCTCCGTATGCCACGGCAAACTGGCTGACACTGACGGCGGCGGTACACAAATGCTGCGTAGCTAGCGCCATTCGACGGCCAACACCGCGGATGCTGGTGTGTCCGCTGTGCCGTGCGTGTGATCATTGCTTGTACAGCGCTCTCGCAGTGTCCGGACCAAGTATGGTGGTTCTGACACACCGGTGTCAATGTGTTCTTTTTTCCATTTCCAGGAGTGTAGAAATCACCGTCCCTGATTCTTGCCCCAGATAACAACACGAGTTACTTACGCTGAATTCAACCCTCATTGCTAGAGTACGCGATTGACTTGGATTCAAACTGCAGTCCGCCCACCCATATATAGGTTGTAATGGCCTCTCTAAAGCAATTCTGCTAATAGTCGGATGGTTTCTTAAAAAATAAAACACCAGATTTTCCCTCATATTCCTCCTGAGACGATGTGTTCTTCTTCCGATCATCCCAGCAACCCTCCTCAGACGCTGGATGACCTGGGTGGAGTCGCTGCCGAAGAGTGGGACAGGCTTGAACAGCAACATCTCCGCAACCTCGAGAACAGCATGCCAAGGGGGATCCAATGAAGTCACCATGCCGCGCGGGATTAGCCGAGCGGTCTAAGGCGCTGCAGTCATGGACTGTGCGGCTGGTCCCGGCGGAGGTTCGAGCCTTCCCTCGGGCATGGGTGTGTTTGTCCTTAGGATAATTTAGGTGAAGTAGTGTGTTAGCTTAGGGGCCGATGACCTTAGCAGGTAAGTCCCATAAGATTTCACACACATTTGAACATTTTTTTCGGCACCACTGTTGTGGGCCAGCCACTGCGATCCAACAGACGTTCAGTACGTCCGAGTCCTCCAATCCGTCCTCACCTGTGGTCGAGTGGAAGGTCGCCTTCAATGAGAGGCAGGCGGCAAAAAACTTCCTGGGGGCCGCAATTAAGGCCTTCCGGTTAGTCTGATAAACAGGTTCCAGGTATTGTCTGTGGCTGACACTGTCGCTCAGCCAGATGCAGTCGCCCGTCGTGTTTCAGAGGAAGCCTCTCAGCCTGCAAGATCCGGGCAGTCACAGGTGCCAATGTTAGGGGCGTTATGGGGCCCTTTAGGGACAAGGCTTCCCAGGAAGGGAAGAAAGCCAATGTGCACTCCAAATGCATACCAGGTGAAGTCATTCCAGACGTGGAACGGGTCCTTCCAGATTCCATGAAGAGCACAGGGAGCGGCCAACTGCAGGTGTTGGCTCACGTAGGTACCAACGATGTGTGTCACTTTGGATCAGAAGACATACTCTCTGTTTTCGAGCAGCTAACAGAAGTGGTACAGGCTGCCAATTGCTTGCGAATGATAGCAGAGTTCACAATTTGCAGCACAGTCGAAAGGACCGATTGCAGACCTCTGGTGCAGGGCTAAGAGGAGGGTCCGAATCAGAGGCTCAGACGGTTCGGCGGCCGTGTAGACTGCAGATTCCTTGACTTGCGCCATAGGATCAGTGAGTTTCGGGTTCGGCTGAATAGGTCAGGAGTCCACTACACGCAGGAGGCAGTTGCACGGGTAGCGTAGACTGTGTGGCGGACTAGACGGTTTTTTACATTAGAGGGTCCCGGGGAAACACAAAAAGGTTTTCAGTCTGAAAGGGTGCACACCGAACACAGGAAGAAGGTAGATACAGGTATCATTGATATAACAGTTGTAAATTCTCGTAGCTGTGTTGGGAAAGTACCATAGTTTTAGGCGCTAATAGAGAGCACTGATGCTCAAATCGTTATAGGCACTGAAAGCTGGCTAAAGCTGGAGATAAGTTCAGCCGACATTTTTGCGGAGAACCTAACGGTGTTCTGAACGTATAGGCTAAACACAGTTGGCGGTGGCGTGTTTGTTCCTGTTAGAAGTAATTTAGCTTGTTGAAAAAGTGAAGTAGATAGCTCCTGTGAGTTAGTATGAGTAGCGGTCATTCTTGACAAGCGTACTTTTTCCCACCTCCCGATTCAGATGACACAATTGCTGAAAGGTTCAAAGAAAACTTGAGTTTTATTTTAAATACATGTTTGCCTCTTTATAGTTGTTGGTGACTTTAATTTACCCTCGATATGTTGGCGAAAATACATGTTTAAATCCGGAGGTAGGCATAGAACATCATCCGAAATTGGGTTAAACGCATTGTCCGAAAATTATTTCGACCAGTTAGCTCATGAGACCACGCGAATAATAAACGGTTGTGAAAACACACTTGATCTGTTAACAACAAGTAATGCTGTGCTAATAACAAGCATTAAAACGGACACAGAAACTAGTGACCACGGGGTTGTCGTTACGAGATTGAAAATTGTAACCCCCAAATCCTCCAAAAAATAAACAAAAAATATACCTATTCAAAAAAGCAGATAAAAATTCAACTTACGCCTTCCTGAGAGATAAACTGAACTCCTTCCAAATTAACAATAAAACTGTAGACCAGGAGTGGCTGGAATTCAAAGAAATAGTATCGGCAACAATTGGGAGATTTATACCAAATAAATTACCAAACGAGGGAGTTGATACTCCTTTGTAGACAAACGGGTCAGAAAATTGTTGCAGACACAAGGTAAAAAAAAACATGCCAAATTGAAACGGACGTAAAATCTCCAACATAAGAGATCTTTTGCAGATGCTCGAAATTTAGCTCGGACTTCAACGCGAGATATAATAGTTTCCATAACAATACTTTGTCTCGAAACCTGGCAGAAAATCCAAAGAGATTCTGGTCGTATGTGAGGTATGCTAGCGGCAAGGCACATTCAATGCGTGCTCTGTGCGATAAGAATGGAAATATTATCGACGACAGTGCAACCAAAACAGAGTTACTGAACACAGCCTTCCGAAATTCCTTCACCAAAGAAGTCGAAGTAAATATTTCAGAATTCGAATCAAGAACAGCTGCCAACATGAGTAAATTAAAAGTAAATATTCTCGGAATAGTGAAGCAACTCAAATCACTTTATAAAAGCAAGTCTCCTTGTCCAGACTGTGTACCAATTAGGTTCCTTTCGGAGTATGCTGATACAGTTGCTCCATACTTGACAATCATGTACAACCGTCCGTTCGACTAAAGATCCGGACCGAAAGACTGTAAAGCTGCACAGGTCACGCGAATATTCAAGAAAGGTAGTAGGAGTAATCCACTAAATTGCAGGCCCACATCGGTAACGTCGATATGTAGCAGGATTTTAGAACATATATTGTATTCCAAGATTGATTCTGTATTCTTAGATTTCCAGAAGACATTTGACACTGTACCACACAAGCGGCCGGTAGTGAAATTGCGTGCTTATGGAATATCATCTCAGTTATGTGACTGGATTCGTGATTTCCTGTCAGGGAAGTCACAGTTCGTAGTAATTGACAGAAAGTCATCGGGTAAAATAAAACTGATTTCTGGCGTCCTCCTTGTCCTTTGCTGTTCCTTATCTATATAAACGATTCAGGAGACAATCTCCGCGACCATCTTAGGTTGTTTGCAGATGACGCTGCCGTTTATCGACTAGTAAAGTCATCAGAAGGTCAAAACACACTGCAAAACGATTTAGAAAAGGTATCTCTAAGGTGCAAAAATAGGCAATTGACCCTAAATAACGAAAAGTGTGAGGTAGTCCATACGAGTGCTAAAAGGAATCCATTAAACTTCAGTTTCACAATAAATCAGTCAAATCTAAAGGCCAAAAATTCAACTAAATATCTAGGAATTACAGTTACAAACTACTTAAATTGGAAGGAACACATAGAAAATGTTATGGGGCAGGCGTTTAACAGATCTACTAAAGAGACTGCCTACACTACGCTTGTCCGTCCACTTTTAGAATACTGTTGCGCGGTGTGGGATCCTTACCAGATAGGATTCGCGGAGTATATCGAGAAAGTTCAAAGAACGGGAGGAGAGAGTGGACATCATTAAAACAAAGGCGTTTTTCGCCGCGGCGTAATTTTCTCACGAAGTTTCAACCACCAACTTTCTTCTCCGAACGCGAAAATATTGTGTTGACGCCAACCTACATAGCAAGAAACGATCACCATAACAAAAGAGGAATCAGAGCGTGCACGGAAAGATATAGATGTTTGTTTTTTTCGGCGCGCTGTTCTGGAATGGAATAACAGAGAATTATTGTAAAGGTGGTTCGACGAAACGTCTGCCAGGCACTTTAATGTGATTTGCAGAGTATCCCTGTAGACGTAGATGTAGAGTGGACATGAACCCGATATTCCGCCTGAAAATGTCGAGTAGGAAACTTGTCGAAACGTTGCCGAGGAACGATGCCTTGTCTTAACTGATAACCTGAAAAAACGCAACTTTTACTGTGTTGTTTTATTTTATTTTACCACTGAGCGACGGGACGTTAAACACTAATCTTCCTTCCTTCGTTTTTTTTATTCGCAAGTAAAGTTACTTTTTTGGTTTTACAGTATTTATTCTTTCACTCCCTTCTGGCCTAGAATCGAAGTGCGCAGACGTTTGCAGATACCCAGGTGATGCAAATTTTTTTTTGATATTTGTATCAGGTTCCGAGATGTGTCTCGTGTGCCGCCAGGCCCCGCTACTGTCACGCAGCAGTGCTATTCAGTCGCTGCTGGAGTACCGGTTATTCTTTTTTTTCTTTCCCTATTAATACAAATCACTAAACTGAATGTTGCACTAGACTGATGTGGCACTTATCTCTTTTCCCATTTTGTATAATAACGCTATATTTCAAAGCAATGCAAATTTTATGAGAAATTACTTGTTCTTTAAAACAAAACGCTTATTTAAAAACAGAAATTTTAGCATTACCGCAATGACTAATTAATATTTTGTCCGTTCTTTAAAAAAAGGTTTATTTAAAAACGAAAATTTTAGAAGTAATGCTGCGGCTGATTGATAATTCGTCTTTTTACCTGGTAACCAGCAAAAAATAAAGCACCTTTTATAACCGACAACAAACAAATACCGAAAAATATCGGTTTTACAGATCTAAAATACTGGTATCCGTTTTAAGCGGTCGGTTTTTTCCATCTCTGGGAGGACGGCGGGTCATATCCATCATATCCAGATTTAGGTTTACTGTGATTTTCCTAAAATGAACGAGAGTATATAAACTTGATCTTTAAAAATCAAATCTGGGCGTCGCATGAAACATGTGGTGAGCAGTATTTGTTTGCGCCGATTACAGCGATGTATTGCAGAACTGAAACGGCAGATATCTATAGGATCAGTACAGAAGGACTGTTAGGGACGATTACAGCGACGTATTGCAGAACTGAAACGGCAGTTATCTATGGGATCAGTACACAAGGAATAAATATGGACGAGAAAGTGGCGTCAGAGGAAGAGGCAGATAAAATAGGGTAACGTTAGCAAATGATGTGGAAGTAAAAAGAAAACAAAAATACACTACTGGCCATTTAAAATTGCTACATCAAGAAGAAATGCAGATGATAAACGGGTATTCATTGGACAGATATATTATACTACAACTGACATGTGATTACATTTTTACGCAGTTTGGGTGCATAGATGCTGAGAAATCAGTACCCAGAACAATCACCTCTGGCCATAATGACGGGCTTGATACGCTTGGGCATTGAGTCAAACAGAGCTGGGATGGCGTGTACAGGTACAGCTGCCCATGCAGCTTCAACACCATACCACAGTTCATCAAGAGTAGTGACTGGCGTATTGTGAAGAGCCAGTTGCTCGGCCACCATTGACCAGACGTTTTCAATTGGTGAGAGATCTGGAGAATGTGCTAGGGAGGGCAGCAGTACAACATTTTCTGTATCCAGAAACGCCCGTACAGGACTTGCAACATGCGGTCGTGCATTATCTCGTTGAAATGTAAGATTTCGCAGAGTTCGAATGAAGGGTAGAGCCACGGGTCGCAACACATCTGAAATGTAACGTCCACTGTTTAAAGTGCCGTCAATGCGAACAAGGGGTCACCGAGACGTGTAACCAATGGCACCCCATACCATCACCCAGGGTGATAGGACAGTGTGGCGATGACGAATACACGCTTCGAATGAGCGTTCACCGCGATGTCACCAAACACGGATGCGACCATCATGATACTGTAAACAGGACCTGGTTTCACCCGAAGCAATGACGTTTTGCCATTCGTGCACCCAGATTCGTCGTTGAGTACACCATCGCAGGCGCTCCTGTCTGTGATGTGGCGTCAAGGGCAACCGCAGCCATCGTCTCCGAGCTGATAGTCCATGCTGCTGCAAACATCATCCAACTGTTCGTGCAGACGGTTGTTGTCTTGTCAACGTCCCATCTGTTGACTCAGGGATCGAGACGTGGCTTAACGATCCGTTACAGCCATGCGGACAAGATGCTTGTCATCTCGACTGCTAGTGATACGTGACCGTTGGGATCCAGCACGGCGTTCCGTATTACCCCCCGGAACACACCGATTCCATATTCTGCTAACAGTCATTGGATCTCGACCAACGCGAGCAGCAATGTCGCGATACGATAAACGGCAATCGCGATAGGCTACAATCCGACCTTTATCAAAGTCCGAAACGTGATGGTATGCGTTTCTCCTCCTTACGCGAGGCATCACAACAACGTTTCACCAGGCAACGCCGGTCAACTGTTGTTTGCGAATGAGAAATCGGTTGGAAACTTTCCTCATGTCAGGACGTTGTAGGTGTCGCCACTGGCGCCAGACTTGTGTGAATACTCTGAAAAGCTATATATTTGCATATCTCAGCATCTTTCGAGTCTGTAGCACATCTTCGTGGTGTAGCAATTTTATTGGCCAGTGGTGTATGTAGATCATTAAGGCACGGTTAGTTTCGAATGCGATCAAGATGCGGTTCATTACTCGACGAAAGGAAAACAGCAGTGATAAGCCGAGAGCAAAGCCACTATGATGACGACAGACAGTGATTTACTTTCGGCTTGAATGCAGTTGCAGGTTCTAGAGTAGCCAGCGATTCAATCGGTGTAGTAAGTCACGCGGCTTCGCTTGCATCGTGTGAAGGCTATTCCGAGCGCCACGTGAGCTGATTTGCGCTCGTCAGACAATGGACGGTCGACAGGCTCCCCCCTCCCCCTCGACCCCTAAATCATTTGGTGGGTTGGCGACCACATTGGTGCTCCCGTTCGCTGGCGCGCGGTCCCCACACGTGCGGCGCTGGGGACCCAGACTTTTATTTATAAGCCTCATCGCCTGCTCAATTGCCCAAATACAATGAGCGCGCCTAGCTCCACTTGTGGATCGGCAGCTAGGCCAACGTGGTCCTGGCTGTGGTGAAGGAGGCCAAACCCCTTCAGTGCCCGCGCGAATCTCTCCAGGACTGCGCCGGACGCAGGCAAATCCCCGCCTACTGTGGAAACACCCGAGTCCGTGAATACGGCTGCCGAGTAGACTAACTGCAGCCAGTGAAACGTCTTCTGTGCTTGCCTCACAAAATAGTGCTTCTGGAATAACCTGGCAATTACGTCACACACCACCTAACGTTTTGGATCGTGGCCTGTATTACCGGAGGAAAACACGTACAAGAACGGTCATGATGATCAACTCTTTATAGGTCAGTACTCTTTCTGGTGTATACCCTTTCCCTCGTATCTTTCCGTTTAAGGCAGAAAACACCCACAGGCAACTTATAATAGTGTTTGAGCCCTTGGATGTGTAGTTAGAAAATATCTTCCGTATTTTCCCTTGAGTTGTAAACTCCGCAAATGTAGTCTGCGAATAGGTCCTATTCCACAAGTAGACCAAAAAATTGTGATTTTTTTCATTATTTTCCGTTGATTTTACTCCTCTTCGATGCCAGGCTTCCGGCCGCTGTGGCCGACCGGTTCTAGGCGCTGCAGTCTGGAACCGCGAAACCGCTACGGTGGCAGGTACGAATCCTGCCTCGGGCATAGATGTGTGTGATGTCCTTAGGTTAGTTAGGTTTAACTAGTTCTAACTTCTAGGGGACTAATGACCTCATAAGTTGAGTCCCATAGTGCTCAGAGCCATTTGAACCATTTTTGGCGCCAGGCTTCCAGATCTAGTGCAAACGACGACGCGATATCGAGTGGAAAGGTCTCAAACGAAATACACTCGGACGTGTGGCCTCAAAATAGAATCTTCTTGAACGAAGAAAATTAATCAGAACTCGCTGAAGTGCCATACAATCAATATGCCTGGACTATAACGACACGTTTTTCTTTCTTCATGTGCAACGGAACTTAATAAGGCAGCCCAGTCCGAAAATATTGGTTGTAAATTTTTAATTTAGTTCTTTTCCACTCAGATTTATTTTCAAATACTCTAGTTGTTGGAAAAATATACGGCAGTATGGTTTAACGATTCCAGTTCTTTATTTTTGCATTGTTATATCGGTACATTATAACATGCGACTTATTATCATTCTCTAAACGAATGATAGCGTTACCGCTGGCTGGTGTGGCCGTGCGGTTCTAGGCGCTTCAGTCTGGAACCGCGTGACCACTACGGTCGCAGGTTCGAATCCTGCCTGAGACATCTATGTATGTGATGTCCTTAGGTTAGGTAGGTTTAAGTAGTTCTAAGTTCTAGGGGACTGATGACCTCAGATGTTAAGTCCCATAGTGCTCAGAGCCATTTGAACAATTTTTTTGTTGTTGATAGCATTACCGAATTAAAAACTGCCCGAGATCGGTATTGGCTGACTAGTTGATACTTCCTCTGCGTTTATAGCGTTGTCATTAAAGTCCTTTTGTATTTCTTTATAGGTAGTGAATAAACAATTTTGTCCTGAAATGTTTCTTTCTCACTTATATCTTAAGAGCCACATCTGCAAATTTTTCTACTTGACATAAAACACCCATAGGGACGTTTCTGTAGCGTTTGAGCGCTTGGATGTGTTTATAAAAAAAGACCTAACGTTATAAACATTAACTGTTGTTCGCGAGTAGCTCCTGCTTCACAAGTACAGCCAAAAATTGTGATTTTTGTCGTACTTATCCATGGATTTCACGCCTTTGCATTGGTAGACTTATATCTGGTGCAAAAGTCTACCAGGAGCGGACGGGTTCGATTATTAACTTGTATCGGGTAGAGAAGCCTAACGGGATACACTCAAGCATGTGGCACCAGTACAGAGTCTATTTAAATGAAGAAAATCAATCACAGTTTGCTGAATTGGCTTTGCACCGTCAAGGAAATAAATTTTTTAAAACTTTTTTCTTTTTTTGGTGTTCCGTAACAGTAAAATACACAGTTCAACCTGAAGATTCTAGTTACAACTTCGAGTAAAATATATTATTTTATAATTTGAATCTCTCTTTGAAACTGGTTTCCTTTTAGATTCTCAGTTATTCAAATAGTCAGGCTGTATTCAAAATATATGATGTAATGGCTTGACAGTTCCAGAAGTTAATCATTATGTTATTACCCATGCATATTATACCATGCAGTTTACTGGCATACTCTAGGCGAATGGTTCGGTTACCGAAGTAAGTATTGTCTGAAATCGGTATTCCGTGACTGAATGGTGTTTCAGTGTGTTCATAAGGCTGATAACATACTCAGCCTTATATCTCCTTGCAGATAGTGAATAATAAGCTTCTGAAATGTACCTAACATTACCGCTTTGATCCGAAACTCGATACGTGCCGTTTTTCCCACCTGACATCCGGGTTGTCGGTAACCGCACAGGATGTCGAATAACAGAAAAGACGTTATAAACTATATACTTTAAGCAGTGGTACAGCCCAGCAGTACATTACAACCGAATGGCAGTTCTTTCAAGCTCGAACAGCATCGCCATTGCCGATTTTGTCACGATAGTGTCGCTTTAGTGGACTAATAAATGCTGGGAATTCTCGGGGACAATTCTATGGTCGCAGGAGTACAAGAAACGTAGAAAATGACAAGTTGCATGGCTACCTCTATTTCGCCTCAATACGTCATTAGTTCTTCCATGGGTTTGAAGCGAGATGTGTCCCATGTAAGTGACCGAGCTTAATATTTCATAAACTTTTAAAGATATCGAAGATTTTTGATGAGTGATAGCATGCAAAATGACAGATTTTTTGCATCATAGTTTACTTTCGTAAATAAATAAATATGCTATGTAAGCGATAGGAGTCTACTGCCAAAATACTATGTAAACGTAGCGCAAATGGTTAGAGTGCAGATAGCCGTAGATTTGTTAAGACACTGATCTCGAAACCCAGTGGACTGGGATTAAAAGCATTAAACATTTTAATTGTAGAAAATAGCGTTTTGTCAAGGAAAGTATAGCATTAAAACAAACATAAATAACTCAGGAGACACTTACGAGTGCTAAACATATTGCGTCTTTCCGAACTAGTAATTTTCATTAAACCTTGTTTCTACATCTGAAATGTTTCTGAAATATTATGGATAACCACTATACTTAGGAACTCCATGTAACATGCCATACAGTTTTTATTACTATTATTCATATCTTTAAATGTTACACTAAGCGCTTACATAAAAAAGTTTGTATTCAGTTTTAAGGTTTAAAAGTAAAATATACTTTTACGTCGTTAGTTGATTGCACACTGCCTTCCGTTATTTTTTCCGATCTGTAAGGAAATATTAATCGATAAAAAAACATGACTTGCTACATTTTTTCCATCAGGTGGCTGTCTCTTTTGCGACTAAGTAAGCTTTTTCCTCCAGTGCGGACAATATCTATATGAACTGCTAGCAATAATTGAGCTATCTCAGTTGACACACTGACACTTATCTCATTCATCTCTCTTCTCCTTCCGATGGTTAATTAACTCGACTGCCCGCGGCACTATTGTAGTGCAGAGTACTTTCGTTTGTGTTGTTCCGGAATTTGTAGAAATTGCAAGTGTTAGCGATTTCCTCGTCCTGGAAATAACACTATACACTATTGGCCATATGACATTTTTGGCGCATAATATAAGCTGCAGAGCGTGAGAGAAGAAGAGGAACTCTTGGAAATGGCGTCGACGCGGAAATGAATAATATGTTTCTATAAGATATGTAGCAGCTATTCTGTGGTTTTTGCTGTTGTGACTGTTTGTGTACAATCTGTCCGCTGGAGAAAAATGAATTAGCCTAGCTTTTGAGTAAGAAGGTGAGGAAGGTTGCCAAAAATCAGCTTGAGGCGGACTGTTACAGCAGTTAATGATGTAAGCGGATTGTACCAGAATTTGGCTCATGTTTCCAAGGCTGGCGCCCTGGTCTCACCGCTGTACTAAAAATAAAAGCAAGGTGAGCGGTTTAGCGTTCCGTCGACGACGTGGGCTTTAGAGAGAAACGCTAGTTCAGCTGGTCCAAGATACTGAACGAAATCGGTTGCGGACTTGTTCAAGGAAACATGCCAACACTCGTTTCGAGTCTTTTAGAAAGCATGACGAAAATCTTGACCAGAATAATAGGGTGGAGAGTTGAAAATAGTTCATTACGAATTTATATATTCTGGCACCTCGTCCGTTTACACTACTCTCTAGATATCTTGTGGTTTTTTTTTCTCTCACCAGTCTTTTCAAATGTTTTGATGTGAGCGACCATGACTTCCTCTCTTATGCTAACCTTTTCCCGTCGGACTAGCGCTTACACTCAAAAGTCATTGGTACATGATGACGTTTGCTCAGTTCACAGCCAGCAGTTGATTTAAAAATGAGGCAGGATTCACAAGAGATGGCATTGTAAATTACCACAATATCCACGTGTGGACAAATGCAAGTCCTCGAGCAATCATGAAGGTGAGACATCAGGACAGCTTCAGTGCCATTGTATGGGCACGAATTGTTGGCGATTGGCTCATAGGGCTATACGCATTACCAAACAGATTACCAAGTGCTACGTGTCACCGATTTCTGCGCGATGAATTACCAGCGCTATTGCAGAACGTTACTCCAGCGGAAAGACAACTATTGTGATTTATGCACGGCGGGTCACCACCTCATTTTGTGCACCGTGCTACAATAGTTCATCACAACGTTTCACGGGTGACGGACTGATCGAAGAGGTCCGATAGTACGGTCTCCCTGTACACAGGACCCGAATACGTTGGATTTCTCGCTGTTGGAACTGGGATTGATGTGAGCGCAACCAACTGATAATGTGCGGACATAACGGGAACGTGTCATCAACGCATGAGACGCAATCCGAATGGAGCCAGGTATATTTGAAAGAGTGCGTGATTCACTGCTAAGAAGGGCTGGAGGCTGTGTGAGGCTGCGTGGTAACTACATGCAGCACTGTTTGTTTCGGCGCAATAGACATGTCTCAACAGAAATTGGTTTCCGGACATTTCATTATAGGAACTGTTCTTTTAGTAGTAGTAGTAGTAGTAGTAGTAGAGGGGTTTTGGGCGCGCGACAGCAAGGTCTTCAGCGCCCGTTCAGTAACATAGTGAGACGGGTGTCAAGAAAAATCCCAGAACAGGAATATAAAACGAAACAGAAAACTTGGGTAACAATCGTTGAAAAACATGTGCTCACCCACACCAGAGCGTGGGATGAAGCAGAGCGTCACCAGTAAAACATGGACAACACAGGAAGAAAATGATAGAGGGAGCTAAAACAATGCAGCAGATGGAAGTGGCTGGCTAACCACAAGGTAAAAAGGAAGGAGTCAGCCACTCTGCAGTACACTAAAACCTCCAGCCTAAAAGTTTAGGCCAGAGTCCAGACACATCACAAAACTTAAAAACCCTAGACACACACGTCTCATCATTAGCTAAAATAGAAGGCAGATCCCCATCAGCTTGCGCTTCTGCCCGTGCATCACGGTATAAAATGCAGTCTGTTAAAATATGCCGGACAGAGATGTGCACATCACAAGCATAACAAAACGGAGGATCCTCCCGCCGTAATAAAAAGCTATGTGTGAGAGGACAGTGCCCGATCCGAAGACGTGTGAGGGCCACCTCCTCCCGCCTGAGCAACCGGCAGGAGGAACGCCATGGCCGAGTGATTGACTTTATCAACCGCAGCTTATTGGCCGTCACCGCCAGCCATTCGTTCTCCCACAACTCCATGCACTTCCCGTGGAGTGCAGCGATGAATGACTGCAAGGGAATGGTATTGATGAATGCTACTTCCCCCCCCCCCCCCCCCACACCCCATGTGGGGAACTGTTACACTTATTTGAACACCCTGTATATGTTCTGCAGTCTCTGTCTTCCCATACAGCTTTACCTTCTACGCTGAAGCCCCATAGAATCTGGTATAGGCACGCGTATTCAAGTATAGGGATATATATACAGGCAGTATACGGCACTGCGGTCGACAACGCCTATATAAGACGACAAGTGTCTGGCGCAGTTGTTAGATCGGTTACTGCTGATACAATGGCAGGTTAACACAATTAAATGATTCTCAACTTGGTATTATAGTCGTTGCGCGAGCAATGGGACACAACATCTCCGAGGTAGCGATGAACCGGTGATTTTCCCGTACGACCATTTCATCAGTGTTCCGCGAATATAAGGAATCCGGTAAAACATCAAATCTCCACGATTGCTTCGGCCAGAAGCAAGAACGGGACCAGCGACGACTGAAGAGAATCGTTCAACGCGACTGAAGTGCAACCCTCCAGCAAACTGCAGCAGATTTCAGTGCTGGGCTAAGAGCGTGCAAACCATCCAACGAAACATCACCGATATGGGCTCACGGAGCCGAAAGCACACTCGTGTGCCCTTGACGACTGCACGACGCAACGCTTTACGCCACTCCTGGGCCCGTCAACACCGACATTGGGAACGTGTTGCCTGGTCGGACGTGTCTCGTTTCAAATTGCATCGAGCGGATGGACGTGTACGGATATGGAAACAACCTTATGAATCCATGGACCCTGCATGACAGCAGCGGGCTTTTCAAGCTGGTGGAGGCTTTGTAATGGTGTGGGGAGTGTGCAGTTGGGGTGATATGATACGTCTGCATAAGTCTCTGACAGATTAGACGTACGTAAGCATCCTGTCTGATCATCTGGATCCGTTCGTGACACTGTGCATTCCTACGGACATGAGCAATTCCAGCAGGACAATGGGACACTCCACACGTCCAAAATTCTACAGAGTGGCTCCAGAATCACTCTTCTGAATCTAAACACTTCTGCTGGCACCAAACTCCCTAGACAAGAATATTATTGAGCATATATGGGATGCCTTGCAATGTGCTGTTCAGAAGAGATCTGCACCCCTCGTACTCTTACGGATTTATGGAGAGCCCTGCAGGATTCGTGGTGCTAGTTCCCTCCAGCACTACTTCAGACAGTAATCGAGTCCATGCAACGTCGAGTTGCGGCACTTCTGCGTGCTCTCGGAAAAAAAAAAGTTCAAATGGCTCTGAGCACTATGGGACTTAACATCTGTGGTCATCAGTCCCCTAGAACTTAGAACTACTTAAACCTAACTAACCTAAGGTCATCACACAACACCCAGCCATCACGAGGCAGAGAAAATCCCTGACCCCACCGAGAATCGAACCCGGGCGTGGGAAGCGAGAATGCTACCGCACGACCACGCGATGCGGGCCTTCGGGAGCCCTGCACGACATTAGGCACCAGTTTCTTTCGCTCTTCTGTGTATATAGTCCTGTATACAATGTTAATCGAAATTTAAACATGGAATTAAACTTCGCAGAAGTAGACAGTTGATACAGAAAAGCGGCAACTTTCGAAACATTCAGTAAAAACAGAAAAAATCTAACATACTGATTTTATTAACAGAAATTGAACCACTACAACTTGCCTTTTAAGAGACATTAATCCGATTTATCAATGTTTGAAAATTACGTGATGCAGATTGCGTAAGTCTGCATGTGTGCAATCTTCCAGTCTGCTGTCGATGTTCCTCATTGAATGCTGCAACAGCTCAACTGCGATCCCACTAATTCTCTATTTCACTTCCTCCAGTGTTCTTGGCCCCGTCGAGTAGACCCGTCAGTTAAAGGGTTGATCCACAAGAGAAAAGTCACAACCTGACAAATCCTGTGATCCTGGGGGCCAGGAAACTCCACGGAATCTTGAGATGAAACCTTTACCGAACAATTCCGGCATAGTTCCATTGGTTGCCTTGCAGTGTGCGATGTCCCATCTTCCTCTTGAAGCCGGATATCGTGAAGTTGTGGAACATTATTCAATGCAAGCGCAACAAAAGATTGCAACATCTCGACATACAGATCCAAAGTGACAGTCAATACGATCCGCTCTTCATTTTGGAAGAAAATTACGTCCTGAAACCTCGTGTGACGGAACGGCGCACCATTCACTCACCCAACTGAGGTGTATAGGGCGTTCATGAACATCATTAGGTTGCTGCCTGCGCAGCAACGGCCGTTCTTCTTATTCACGTAACCAAGAGACCAAAATGGGCTTCATCTGACATCCACAGCTTGTTCAGAAATGTTTGTCATAATTTGCCATTGCAGGCTTTCTCGGCGTATTTCAGCTATGAAACCTTCACGAGTTATCAGCCGAGTGGCGTCGTCTTCTAGTCGCAACGGTTCAATGGACTGCGTATCCATCATCTTCAGGCGAAGTCAGAAGATGATGGACACGCATTCCATTGGAACGTTGCGACTAGAAGGCGATGCCACTCGGCTGATAACCCGTGCAGATTTCATAGTTTGTCATAATGTTCTCACAGAATTCGTACCACAATTGGTGATCTTGATCGCTGAGTTGTTGCACGATCTGCAGCTTTTAGGGACGAAATTTTAAATAAAACTGGAGAATTCGGCGAACACTCTCTCTGGACATTCTGCCTGCAGGTGCTTGCTTAAACCTAAACGCCGCGCCGTGGGCTCAGTATGACTGAAACGAATACAGGTTCGATATTCAGTGTAGTGCGAGCATTTCTCGACACTCCTGTGCGTTTTTTTTTTTTTTTTAACAGATCCAGTCTTTTCTCAATTTGTAATTCAAGTTTTTATCGCATGTTTGAAGGGAACCAGACCATGACACCCTAAGCTGAACAACGTCAGAACTCCCTCACGCAATTTTCAAACTATCATTGTTTTTGTGAAAAGCTCAAGGTCTCTGTTCCGTAGCGTTGCCCGTTGTATACATTGTCACTATGCATTTCAAAACTTCCCGATTTCTGTGTCACCCTGTATTTCTCCACATTTGTTTCTACCCCACTGTAGTGACCTTCCCGTGGAACGTCAATCACGCTCTGTCGAGTACAGTCGCGTATGTTTGTGCTGCAGCCCCCTCGCTCCCACAACGGCATACAAACACTTTTTCACCATTCCAATTTAGTTCAACATGTAAGAACAGTGAAATAACAGGCGGCGAAACTCCATATCACGCTTCACAAGAAATCAAGCGGGAAACGAAAGTTACGACATAGAACGAGCAGTACATGAAACTGTTGCAAACGCAGGAAATTATATCTGCGTCAAATACGTGTAACGTAAGAGCGTGCAGTAGAGATTTCAGCGTATAGCTAAATAATGAATCCAGAGAAGACAATACGTACAGGGCGTCGTGTGGTCAGCTGCTTACATACCAGAATTCGAGAAATCCAATTCACTGTGCTATATGACTGCTGGTTGGCTGCACATTGTTAGTTCTTTATATATTTATAATTTATATTGAACCTGTGTGACCATCTCCTCGCGTTACCTTAGAGAATTTTACTCGACTTTGTGACCTGGCTGCTAATATACCAGGCGCATAAGTAATGGTATCTATATTTTTGACCCTTATTTGAATAACCTGATAAACAAATTAATTATTTTTGAAATGTGCGCAACGGAAACTGGTGCGAGTTTCTCTAAGACAACGCGTTCTGGGGTGGTTGTTCTTACAGCCGTCACTATAGCAGCTGGTAGCCTATCTAAATTCACATTGCAGATTATTTCTTTCATTAAATTTAGAAAATCGGACTGAATAAGATACATCCTACCCATTTCATGTGTCAGGTGACTGGGGGACTATTTGTTAACTGAAATGCTGACTCTCATTTAACAGATTTATTTTCTACTTTGATGAAAACTTTGGAAGCCGACACATTACAATTTTTCTTTAGCTACAAAACTTCAGCGTTACCTCTCATGGGTAGGACAATGACAAAACGAAAACTCTACACGAATAATTTCATATATAACACATAATTTTATAATAACACAAAAAATGTATGACACTTAATTTCATAATAACACAAAAAATACATAAGTGGGCAACACCGTCTTTAGCGGGAAAATCGTCATTCATTCTTTGAGACTCGCTTATCGTCATGCATGAATTACACCACTAGAAATTTAAGGTAAGCCACTGCAGAAGGTAGATAACTTCTATCAGAGAAAAGATTCTGGGCAAAAATCATGTACTATTGGTGCCAAAATGAAGTGCGAACTGAACTCACAAAGAAAGTACCAAAAATAATTAAATTTCGCGACAGAAATTTCTCGATCTACCATCTGATACGCAGTCTGCACTCATTGAGCTAAAAGTGAAGCTTATAACTCGGGAAACAGCTACATGAACTGATGGTTCCTGTTTCATGCTCACTAGCACAAAGCAAAATTTCACAAACACATTTAAGAGAAAACTGTTGCAAATAAATTTAAACCGTAACCTGTACCGATGAAGGTATGTTGAATGAGTGCTATGAGCATAACCTGTCGTAAATTTTTAGCCATATTACCTCATTTGTATCTCACCAAATCTGCGAGCTGCTGTGCTCCCGCGTCCGGTCCGTCTCGTGTCTGGCCCCACGGTGCTCTCCACGAGCCAAAATCCGACCAACGTTCCTCATCAGACGCGGTGGTGGGGAGACTCACCTCACCCCCGCACCAACTTTGTAACCTACCCTCGTGCCTGTTTTCGTCTTTGCTTGCTGCTCTGGCCAACCTGCCATCATTCTTGTAATGTTGGCAATGACTGCTAATCCCTTAAACTGTTCGCTTTGGTCCATGCTCCCGCTACATTTGACTTCCATTCATATCCATGCACACTCATACAGGATGGAACAAGGAGTATACAAATAAACGGCGTGTGACCTCGTTGTGAAATGATGAAAAGAAATAAACAAATGCGTCAAATATTCCTTTCACCCAGCGAAGTATTGAAGCTGCTAGCAACCAAAGAAAAACTTATATGTCGGTATACAAAGCATAATTAGTTCCTACTGTAACCTGCGGCAAAGCGAAAGTAACGCCTCAACTGATGACACTACACTGATGAGCCGATCAACAACAGTATGCACGAAGGCCACCAGTTTCCACTCATGCACCTTCGACCGCACAGTACTTCCCACAAAATTAACACCTTTCCCTAACACACACAACTGTTGTCCTCTGGTACTGTGAAAAATAGTTTACCTGTGTTTTGTTGTTATTTCCGAGTGTCTAATACACTCAACACAAAAACACCGGGAAACCCAAATGTTATTTCTGAAATCTTCCAGATATATTCTCGAAGGAATTAAGTACAATTCTTTTCTAGCTACACTCATGCTCATAAATTGAGGATAATTTCTGAAGGTGGTGTCACACAACGTGGAACTACACAAAACTGGCGCTAATAGCATGGGCACATAGGGAACACACACGACACAGATCTGTAAGTTCACGGTATTGGTGATAAGTTGAGAAAACCGTCGCGAAACACATGTACTACAAAACGCCACTGTTTCTTGCGCATGTACTCCGACATCTGTATGGGGTATGATCACCACAGACACTTATACACGTGCACAAAGGGTTGGCATACTCTGGATCAGGTGGTCGTGCAGCTACTGTGGTATAGCCTTCCATTCTTGCAGCAGTGCTTGTCGGAGCTCCTGAAATGTCGTAGGGGTTTGAAGACGTGCAGAGATACGTCGACCGAGAGCATCTCAGACGTTCTCGTTGGAGTTTAGGTCTGGACAACAGGCAAGCCACTCCATTCGCCTGATATCTTCTGTTTCAAGTTATGCCTCCACGATGGCTGCTCGGTGGGGTCGTGCGTTATCATCCATCAGGGGGAAAGTGGGGCCCACTGCACCCCTGAAAAGGGGGACATGCTGGTGCAAAATGAAGTCCCGATACATCTGACCTGTTACAGTTGCTCTGTCAAAGACATGCAGGGATGTAAGTACACGAATCATAATCCTACCCAACACCATCGAACCACGACCTCCACACAGGTCCCTTTCAAGGGCATTAAGGGGTTGATATCTGGTCTGTTCACGCCAGATTAAAACCCGGCGAGAGTCACCAGACTATACCTGGACTCGTTCGTGAACATAACGTGGGACTACTGTTCCAATCATGTACTGTGTTCTTGACACCAGGCTTTACGGGCTCTCCTGTGACCAGGGGTCAGTGGCATGCACCTTGGAGGTCTCTGGGCGAATAAACCATGTCTGTTCAGTCGTCTGTAGACTCCGTGTCTGGAGACAGCTGTTCCAGTGGCTGCGGTAAGGTCCCGAGTAAGGCTACCTGCAGTACTTCGTGGCCGTCTGCAGGCACTAATGGGGAGATACCGGTCTTCTTGTGGTGATTTACACTGTGGACGTCCCGTACTATAGCGCCTGGACACGTTCCCTGTCTGCTGGAATCGTTGCTATAATCTTCACACTTTGTGGCACACGGAGGGCCCGTGCTACGACCTGCTGTGTTTGACCAGCCTCCAGTCGCCCTAATATTCTATCAGTCATAATGTGATCAATATGCATTCTTTGAACCATTTTCAACACACAGTCACCATTAGCACGCCTGAAAACGTCTGCACACTTACTCGCTGCACCATACTCTGACATGCCCCAACACACCTCTGCGTCTGTGGAGTGCTGGCAGCGCCACCGTGCGGCGACCGCAGCTCAAATGCACCGCGTGGTCATACTCCGAGGTGATTTAAACCCACAAACGGCCCACTAGACTGTTTTTTCACCACGTATCAGCATTATCCTTAATTTATGAGCATGAGTGTACTTTTTGACTGCTTCCCTCGCACATGTTTCACTACTGAACACGAAGGAACTTCTCACATTTTTAGAGCGCGTATGAGCAACAGACCCACATAAGCACTACCGGTAGCGCAGAGATGACGACTGTCCAGCGAGAACTGAAATAAAAACTACGCGAGTTAAACATTTAACACGGTGATTTAGCGTACTTCAGAGTGTCATTCACGCTAGAGTAACTACGCAGTAACTGACAAATACACTGATGTGACTATAGTTATTGGATAGCTATACGCACATATTGGCAGAATTCCAATTTGTACATGGGTGATTCAATTGAAACGGTTTACGACCTGATTATGCTCGCACGTCGGGAATTAAAAGTTTCAAAGCGGAATTGTAGATGGAGCTAGACGCACGTGACATGAAATTTCGTATATCGTTAGGGAATTCAATATTCCTAGTTCAACACTGTCAAGAGTGTGGCGAGAATAAAAATTTCAAGCATTATCTCTTAATACGGAGAAAAGCAGTGGGCGACGGCCTTCTCTTGACGGCCGAGAGAGCAGTGGCGATTGCAATGAGTTGTGAGTACTAACAGACCAGCAACACTGCCAGAAACAACTGCAAAAATCAATCTTGGAACAGCACGACTTCGCCTGCAGAGTCTCTCCTGGGCTCAAGACCATACTGTTTGGACCCTAGGCGACTGGAAAATCGTGAGACGGTCAGACGAGTCCCGATTCCAGTTGGTAAGAACTGATGGTCGGTTTCGAGTGTAGCGCAGATCCCACCAAGTCATGGATCCAAGTTGTCAGTCAGGCACTGTGCATGCTGGTGGTGGTTCCATGATGGTGGGGGCTTTGCTTACGTGGATCACTGACTGGAAATGGTATGTTTGGCTACTTGGGGACCACTTGTAGCCATTCATAGACTTCACGTTCGCAAACAAAGATGGAATTTTTAAGGATGGTGGTGGTGGTGGTTATGTTTAACGTCCCGTCGACAACGAGGTCATTAGAGACGGAGCGCAAGCTCGGGTTAGGGAAGGATTGGGAAGGAAGTCGGCCGTGCCCTTTCAAAGGAACCATCCCGGCATTTGCCTGAAACGATTTAGGGAAATCACGGAAAACCTAAATCAGGATGGCCGGAGACGGGATTGAACCGTCGTCCCCCCGAATGCGAGTCCAGTGTGCTAACCACTGCGCCACCTCGCTCGGTTTTTAAGGATGAAAATGTCTCCATACCCGTACGCGTCCATCCGCTCGATACAATTTGAAACGAGACTCGTCCGTCCAGGCAACTTGTTTCCAATCATAAACAGTCCAATGTCCATGTTAACAAGCCCAGGCGAGGCGTAAAGCTTTGTGTCGTGCAGTCATCAAGGGTGCACGAGTGTGGCTTCGGCTCCGGAAGCCCATGTCGATGATGTTTCGTTGAATGGTTTGCACGCTGATAGTTGTTGATGGCACAGTATTGAAATCTGCAGAAATTCGCGGAAGGGTTGCACTTCTGTTACGTTGAACGATTTGCTTCACTCGTCGTTGGTCCCGTTCTTGCAGGATCTTTTTCCAGCCGCAGCGATGTAGCAGATTTGATGTTTTACCGGATTTGTGATATTCACGGTACACTCGTGAAATGGTCGTACGGGAAAATCGCCACTTTATCGCTACTTCGGAAATGCTGTGTTCCATCACTCGTGTGCCGACTATAACACCATGTTTAAACGCACTTAAATCTTGATAAACTGACATTCCGGTAGCTGAATGGTCAGCGTGACGGATTGTCAATTCTCTGGGCCCGGGTTCTGTTCCCGGCTGGGTCGGGGAATTTTCTCCACCCAGTGACAGGGTGTTGTGCTGTCCTTATCGTCATCATCCTATCATCTTCATCGACTGTAGGTCGCCGAAGTGACGTCAAATTGAAAGGCCGGCACCCGGCGAACGGCCTGCCCACGGGGAGGGGGGGGGGGGGTCCTAGCCATACGATTAAATTAAACAAATAACCTGCCATTTTAGCAGAAGTAACCGACCTAACTAATGCGGCAGACACTTGTTGCCTTATATAGACGTTGCCGACAGCAGGATTGCCAGAACTCTCGCTAATTGAATACATATGAGACGTGATAAAGCGAGAAATTACTCGTTCTCCAGGGCTTGTAAGAAACGTTGACAAATTGCTACAAAAGGCTTGGGACAATCTATGGCAGAGAGGGGCACACTGCATTTCAACCTATTACTATGGCGTGTGTTTAATTTGCTTTGAATTTGTTGTGCCATACTCCTACACTGATGAACCGTCAGTGTATAGTGTGCCGGTGGTGCCGATATGTTAAGTTGCCTGAGGAAACAGTTCGGATTTTGCCTCAAAGAGATGGACTTAGTCTGAAACACAGATCCAGAGAAACAATCAACTATCAGTCGGATCCCCAGGTACCATAAAACCTCGAAGATCTGCGGAATGCAATGGAGGGAAAACAGTGTTTTAGGCCACCATCTGCAGAACTGTATAGCAATTATAAAGGACGCTTGGCTTATGTTACTTCTAACTGAAGGAAGTTGGATTGCTATAATGATGGAGGCTGAAGCAATGAATTAAAATTTTTGGTAGCACCAGGATTCAAACCCGGGTCTCCTGGTTACTAGGAGGTTGTGCTAGCCTTTACACTACACCAGGACATCTGCTACGATTGCTGCATGGACTGCCCTAATGTATCTCTCTCCCTGATACGTATTCCAAGTCACACCTCAGCCAGTTACTATTCTCCTTCTAATCTCTTATCAGTATTGCCAAGGCTCTCCAATATTGGAACAGTATCATAGCAGTGGGTGAAATGGCGTTAACCATTGCTTCAGGCTACATCATTATCATAGATAAAAGTGAGACAACATATGTCTAAGGAATATCAACTACATGTGGTTAATGTATCAGCTATACTTAAGGCACGGGTGTGATTCAACCCACTTCGCTCATTGCTTAGGTGCTTTTCGAATACTGGAGAGAGTTGGCAATACCGATATGAAATTAGAAGGGGAATAGCAATGGGCTGAGGCGTGAATTGGAATTTGAGTTGGAGAGGGAGTCATACGAGGGTAGTCCGTGCAGTTTTGTAGCTCCATTGCCAGAGTGACGTAACAGCTAGAGCATCTGCATAGTAAGCAAGAGACCTGCGTTCAAATCCCAACGCTGGTGAACATTTTAACTCATTGCTTCGGCCTACATCACTTTCTCAGATAAAGGTGAGACTCAGCTGAGTACATGAAGTTGATCTAGATAGTCCAAAGCTGATGGTGGATGACAGTCACTGCTTTAATGATAACTATGCTAAATCAAATATGGATGGTACCCACGTGAATTTCTGAAAGCAGTTCGTACCAATTTAGATGGTTTCATTTATTATTTCTCCTCCAATGGCAGTAGCAGTACCCCGCCAGGGTAGCCGAGAGCGCTGATGCGCTGCTTCCTGGACTCAGTCAGGCGCGCCGGCCTCGGACCACCTCCTCCCGTCGGATTAACGGCAAGGGCCGGTAAGCCAGCCAGCCTGGATGTGGTTTTTAGGCGGTTTTCCACATCCTGTTAGGTAAATACCGGGCGGGTCCCCACGTTCCGCCTCAGTTACACAAGTCACAGACATTTGCAGACGTTCGCACTATTTCATGGCTCCCACTAGACGCAGACAGCTGGGGTACACTACTTACGTCCCAGGCGTCTTGGAGTGGCGTGAGGAAGGGCATCCGGTCACTCTCTGCACCTAACACAGCCAAATCCGTCCTAACACGGCCGACCCCGCGTTGGCGCGGGACAAAGGCCGAAGGCAAGAAAGAAAGAAATGGCAATAGCAGTAAATCTCATTTGAACATTAAGGAGCTGTTAATGAGTCTGAATAACATGTTTTCAGCTGGCTCATGACCCCCAGTGACTGATATGTATCAGTAAAACAAAACAAAATTCATGAAATTATGTAAGACAGAGGATATGTTGATACAAGACTTCGTACCATAGTCATTCATTTCGAAGCGGACACTAACACGTATCACCGACGGCTCCTGAAGCTTTAAAAACTCCTCAGCCATGGTAACACAGAATGATTATGCTCCAACCTCTCCGAAACACAAGATATCTCAAGACTTCGTCTTTCATCTCAAGACTTCTAATTTATTGACCTTTGTAAAATATGGTTGTATAGACAGTGGAATTATGTGCAACGAAGATTTTATGGCGAACTGTTTTTGGTACAAAAACTGCGAGCTGATTTTCAGTAAACACAGATGTAACATCCAAGCACAAGAAAAGTTGGTTCGCTGTATGACTAAATCATCGGTGGTAAAATATAAGTACCCTCAACAGTCAATCGTAGGAGAACATCTCCCAGACCCACTTGAGGTTTAACTACCATAAAAACAGCAGTAACTAGAGAAATAATAAAGAAACAGACACGCAAAGGAAATATGTCATAACGGCTCCAGTTCTCCATGAAAGCACTACAAGTAATCCAATGATGATGCAGTCTGCAGTATCTTCTGCACAAAGTGTTTAACCGCTGTTCAAGAGTAGCAAGAGAGTTGATACTGTGGACGAAGAATTTTAGAGGGACAACAAGGCTCGAATACAATAAACAGGTTCAAATGGACGTAGTCTGCAGTAGTTGTATAGAGATGTAGAGGCTTACAGGATGTACGAACACCAAATAGGTTTTTAGTTGCTAACATCGCCAAAATCATGTTAACTGAATCTTCAGGCGATTCCTGGTAGAACAACAGTATAATAGACGTAAAGAGCTAGCTAGCATTTTTTTTAATTTTACAGTAATACTTTTATTGTGTTAACCGGTTTTCGGCTTACAATGCCATCTTCAGACATTTACTGATTATTCTACATCTACATCTACATCCATAGTCCGCAAGCCACCTGACGGTGTGTGGCGGTACTTTGAGTACCTCTTTCGGTTCTTCCTTCTATTCCAGTCTCGTATTGTTCGTGGAAAGAAGGATTGTCGGTATGCCTCTGTGTGGACTCTAATCTCTCTGATTTTATCCTCATGGTCTCTTTGCGAGATATACGTAGGAGGGAGCAATATGCTGCTTGACTCCTCGGTGAAGGTATGTTCTCCTAACTCCAACAAAAGCCCGTACCGAGCTACTGAGTGTCTCTCCTGCAAAGTCTTCCACTGGAGTTTGTCTATCAACTCCGTAACGCTTTTGAGATTACTCAATCATCCTGTAACGAAGCGCACTGCTCTCCGTTCGATCTTCTCTATCTCTTCTATCAACCCTATCTGGTACGGATCCCACACTGGTGAGCAATCGTCAAGCAGTGGGCGAACAAGTGTACTGTAACCTACTTCCTTTGTTTTCGGATTGCATTTCCTTAGGATTCTTCCAATGAATCTCAGTCTGGCATCTAATTTACCGACGATCAACTTTATATGATCATGCCACTTTAAATCACTCCTAATGCCTACTCCCAGATAATTTATGGAATTAACTGCTTCCAGATGCTGACCTGCTATATTGTAGCTAAATGATACGGGATCTCTCTTTCTATGTATTCGCAGCACATTACACTTCTCTACATTGAGATTTAATTGCCATTCCCTGCACCATGCGTCAATTCGTTGCAGATCCTCCTGTCGCTAAAGAAGTTACAGTGTTTGTATGTGTCATTGGAAAAGAAATTACACATTTAAAGTGAATCCGAAACGTACAGTAAATAACATCTTTGACACTGTGGTGGTAACGCAATGTAAACAGTAAAAAGGTGAACAGTAAATAAATACAAAGGGAGTAAACAGGAAACTGGAACAGTAAGCCTGCATAACAGTTTATATCAATAAACAAATTTAATAAAATAAAATAAAATTAGTACTTGGCAAGGCTATTTCATGAGGTATAAAAGATGGAGAATAATACACAGAACAACTAAAAGAAAGAATTGCCAGTGTAAAAGCACAATATATGAGCAACTTATATCAATAAGATAAACAGAAATAAGTAAATGCAGGAAAACAGAGGAGTGTGAGGGAAAACATACAGAAAATGCTATCTTTGAGAGGGCGGTCGTACTGCATTTTAAAAAGGAAAAAGTGAACATTATAAAAGAGGCAAACAGGAGAAGCTTTAACACTATAGTCAAACTGTGCCCATGTAACAGTTGGCTTGAAATAAATGAACCAAGTAAAATAAAACCGTACATGATGAGACAACTACATGAGGTATTAAACTTGGAAAGTAATACAAGGACCAGTTAAAAGAAAGATTTAACAATTGTAACTACGATCTATATGGATTACATCGATAATTTTAATAAAATAAAGAAAATGAATACGGGAAAATAGGGGAATTCGTAGGAATAGACAGTGTGCGAAGTAATGAAAAACAGAGAGGATTATGTGAAGTTTATAAGAGGGTAAGTATTAACCCGTGATTGGTCATTTAAGATTATTTCTGGACTGTGAGACAGATGTTTGTTAATTTCTAGGGCTCCCAGCAGGCTGAGTTTTTTGCCTTTCTTTGCTAATGACATGAGTCTCTCACTGGTGGGTGTGGCCTTCGTTTACAAACATTGTAACTTTTTCGGTGACGATAGTCAGTAAATGTCTGAAGATGGTGTTGTAAGCCGAATACGAGTTAACACAGTAAAAGAAATAATACAGAACAAAAGCAAACTAGCGCTTTTCATTTATCGCTAAAACCATTTATCCATTTTTCGGCAATTCTCTGTTGCCATCTGCGGATCTGTGTTACAGGGAGTAGACTAGCGTGGAGATCTGAGTCAAATCAACATCCGTCTTTGGACTAAAGAATACAAAAATAATGATTGTTTTATTATTGTCACTTATAAATGTAGAATAGCTGTTTGTTGAATTATTTGTTTTGATGGCACGTGATTTTTTTCAGGTGATCGAGATTGCCTTCAGAGGAAATAGCTTTGGCAGCTGATCGTTGATGTAATCTGGTGCCTTGTCAAGTCCATTTCGGTGAAGGTGTACTGCTGAAAGTTAGAGCTTCGATAGTCAGTTAATGCAGAACGACAAAGTGATTTCGAGGACAAATCTTCCAGGTCAAGTTATCCTTGAAAATCCAAGAAAATATGGAGACTGTGACACAAAATGAGAAAGAGTTACAGGATGGTGAGGAGAATCGTGTAGCGTTGCACTTAAAGCATGAGAGCCTCCTTCCAGCCAAAGAACTGAATTCGCAGACGAACAGCAACCACTTCTGCAATGGAGAAGCTGACGACTCCGCACAGTGGAACGGTGTGGAGCCTGTAAGTATAGATCAGCATGTGTAGATTTCATAAGAGTCGCAGACTCACATTCATCTTGTTCCAGTATATAACTTAAGTCTATAAAATGTTAAATATTTTTCACAACATGACTTTAGCAAATGAAGGGAAACATTTCAGCCAGTTTAAAAAATTAGTACTCATATTAAAACAAGAATCGTGTATTTGTGGTCATGTAGTCCCAAGTATGCGCTCTGAACATTTCTTGATCACCACAGTGTTCGTGTTTCACTTCCGCGCATTACTATACTCCAAACGTATATTCTGGGCAATAACGCCCTCTGCTTAAGGCCGATGTCAGATACAGAAGACTTCTTTTGGCCTGGAAGGCCCTCTTTGCCTGTACAAAGTCTGCTTTGTATGTCTTCCTTGCTTCGTCTGTCATCTGTTATTTTTCCTCCAAGGTATCAGAATTCCTTCACTGCGTCCGTTTCATGGTTCCCAATTTTGATGTTAAGTTTATCGCTAATATCATTTCTACTACTTCCAACCACTTCCACCTTTCTTCGGTTTTCTCTCAATCCAAAACACATGCTCATTAGAGTGTTCATTCCATTTAACACGTGCTGCGATTCTTACTCATTTTCAGTCAGGACAGCAATGCCATTAGCGAATTCTATCACTGACATCTTTTCACTATCAATTCTAATGCTGTTATTTCGATAGTCGCTTCTTCGAAGTGTGGATTGAAAAGTAGCGACAAAAGATTACACCGCTGTCTTCCTAATCCGAACACTTCTTTTCCGGCCTTTCATTCTTATCTTTTCCTCTTGATTCTTTTACATCTTGTTGTTCTTGTTGTGGTCTTCAGTCCAAAGACTGTTTTGATGCAGCTCTCTATGCTACGTTACTCTGTACATCTTCGTCTCCGAATAACTACTATGACCTACGTCCTTCTACATCTGTTTACTGTACTCATCTCTTGGTCTCCCTCTACGATTTTTACTACTCACGCTTGCTTCCAGTACTAAATTGGCGATCCCTCGATGCCTCAGAATGTGTCCTACCGGCCGATCCCTTTTTCTTGTCAAGTTGTACCACAATTTTCTCTTCTCCACAATTCTATTCAGTCCTAATCTTCAGCATTCTTCTGTAGCACCACATCTCGAAAGCTTCCATTCTCTTCTTGTCTAAACTGTTTGTCGTCCACCTCTTACTTCCATACATGGCTACACTCCATGCAGAAAGGACTCCCTGACGCTTGAATCTATAGTGGATGTTAACAAATTTCTCTTCTTCAGAAATCCTTTCCTTGCCATTGCCAGTCCATATTTCATATCCTCTCTACTTCGAGGGTCATCAATTATTTTGCTTCCCAAATAGCAAAACTCATCAATTCATCTACTCATTTCCTAATCTAATTCCCTCAGCATCACCTTTTACATGGTGTATATTGTATATTTCGCGCCTTTTGCTATAGCCTACACCTACTTTCTTGAGAATTTCGAACGTCTTGCAACATCTTACATTGTCGAACACAGTTTCTAGGTCAAGAGATCATACGAAAGTGTCTTGTTTTCTGAAGTTATGTTTCCATTATCAGGCGCACCGTCAGGCTTCCCTCTCTGTCCCAAAGCCAAACTAAACGTCGCATAAAAGATCCTCTGTTTTATTTTCGGTTCTTCTTCACATTATTCTCGTCCGGAAACTTTGAGGCTTGAGTTACTGAACTGATTGTGAGATACTTCTCGTATTTCTCTGTCCTTGCTAACTTCGGCACTGCATTGATGATATTTTTCCGAAAGTTCGATGGTATGCCCCCAGTCTAATAGAGTCAACACACGTACTTGAACAGTCGTTTGGTTTCAACTTACTGTGATGAAATTCTGAAGGGGTGTGATCTGTGTCTTACGTTTTACTTGATCGCAAGTCGTACAGAGTTCGGTTAAACTTTAACATCAGATACTCTGTGACTTCCATATCGACCTCCATTTCTTTTTCTATCATATCAGACAGTTCTTTCCCTTCGTAGACGCATTCAGTGTACTCTTTCTACGTGTCTCTTATTTCTCTACGTTCACAGCGGAATTCGTCTTCCACTGTTAATATTGGCGCCCTTGCTTTTAATTTCACCGAAGGTTGTTTTGACTTAGTTGCATCAGTCCTACCGACGGCCGTTGTCTTATTGATTTCTTCGCACTTTTCCTGAAATCATTTCGTTTTGGCTTCCCTGCAATTCTTTTTCACTTCTTCGATAAATTGAAGTATTTCTTCTGTAATTCTAGATTTCTTAGCAGTTACTTTCCTTGTCTTCATATTTGTCTGTCCAACTGCGACTGCCATTTCTGGAGATGTCCATTCGTCTTCATCTTAACTGCACCTTATGGTATTCATTATATCTGTATCTGCAGCCTTAGTGAACTTCAAACGCTTCCCATGATTCATCAGTAGTTCAAAAAATTATTGCTTTCCATATTGGTTTTTGTGGACGATTCATTATTTGTAAATTGTGATTTCAGTCCACATCTGCAACTCGGTACACCTTGCAGTTCAATATCGGATTTCGGAATCGGTCATCCAGCTGGCAACTTCCAGTGTCTGCTAATCTTTTTCAGGTTTTCCTCCATCTCTTGTGGTATTTAAACATTTATTCTGTATTATTAGTTAACATTATTACAGAACTTTCTCCTCTCTTGTGCCCGCTAACGGGCCCGTTTCCTCTCCTATTTCTCCTCCTACTACAGACTTCCTATCAACCACGATTATTAGATTTTCATTTTCATTTACTGACTGAGACGTTCACTATCTTCACACATTTTCTCTATCTCTTCATCTTCTACCTGCGACGGCGGAATGTATGTCTCAAATATTATTCATGACGAGGTTTTGTTTTCGATTCTGATGAGAATATTTGTATTACTGAAATGTTCACAATAACACACCCTCTGCGTTACGTTCCTACTCATAACGAATCCTATTCCCGTTACACTAATTCCCCTGATATTGATATTACCCCATATTAGTCTGACCACAAATACTTAACTTCTTTCCGTTTCTCAGCACTGACACCACAATATGTGCTATGTAAAAAAATTGCCACACCAAAAAATAATCAGCATAGAGTAATCAAATTTTGGGAATTTGCCTAGGTAATGAGTGATTAATATTGCAAGATCACAGGTTAATGAAAGCGCGAGATAAGCCATTACGAATATGAAATACTGATACATGTTGTACAGGTGCCGGACGTCGGTTTGTGGGCTGGAGCTCGATGCCTGTTGTATCTGAGCGGTCAGTACATGGCTGATTAATGCTGGTTCTGGATGACACTGGAGTTGTCGTCCGATGATGTCCCATATGTTTTAGATTGGTGACACATCTGGTGATCGAGCAGGTCAAGGTAGCATGTTGACACTCAGTAGAGCACGTTGGGTTGCAACTGTGGTATGTGGGCGAGCGTTATCGTGTTGGAAAACATCCCATGGACTGCTATTCACCGGCCGGTGTGGCCGAGAGGTTCTAGGCGCTACAGTCTGGAACCGCGCAACCGGTACGGTCGCAGGTTCGAATCCTTCCTCGGGCATGGATGTGTGTGATGTCTTTAGGTTAGTTAAGTTTAAGTAGTTCTAAGTTCTAGGGGACTGATGACCTCAGATGTTAAGTCCCATAGTGCTCAGAGCCAATTGAACCATTTTGAACTGCTATTCATGAATGGCAGCAAAACAGGTCGAATCACCAGATTGACGTACAAATTTGCAGTCAGAGCACGTGGAGTAGCTACGAGAGTGCTCCTGCTGTCATACGAAATCGCACCTCAGGTCATAACTCCAGGTTTAGGGCCGCCGTATTTAGCACGCAGGCAGTTTGGTTGCAGGTCCTCAACTGGAGTCGTTCTAGCCAGAGCACGGCTATCACTGTCACCAAGGCAGAACCGGCTTTCGACAGAAAACACAACAGCTATCCTCTCTTCCGTCCAATGAGCTCCCAATTGACACAATTGATGCCGCAAATGACGGTGGTCTGGGGTAATTGGAATAAACTGCTGCAAGGCGTTTGGCTCGAAGCTGTCCTTTAAGTAAACGATCTGAAACAGTTCATTATGTCACCGTGGTGTCAACTACTGCTCCGATTGGTGTTGCAGATGCAATACTTTGCGCCAATGCCACACATCGGACACGATGGTCTTCCCTCTCAGTTGTGCCACGTGACCGTCCAGAGCCCGGACTTCTTGCGGCTCTACATTCTCATTGCCACTACTGCTAGCAATCATGCACAGCGGCTACATTCATGCCAAATGTTTTTGAAGTATCGAGAAGGAACATCCAGTCGCTCGTAGCTCTATAACACGACCTCAGTGAGGTGTTGATAATGACATCTTTGCCGCTTTAAATGTGTTCTTGAATAACATCAGCTCACCAGATCCAGTATCAAAAGTAACTAACGGTCACGACCGTTACAGCGTGTGCTTAAATCGAACTCGATTTTCATCATCATAGCGGCGCTGCTAGCGCCCCTCTTCTGCAACTGGAGCGAAATTTTAATGTACGTCATCTTTCAGATGAACACTACTGGCCATTAAAATTGCTTCACCAAGAAGAAATGTAGGTGCGGGTATTCATTGGACAAATATATTATACTAGACTTGACATGCATTTTCACGCAACTTGGGTACGTAGATCCTCAGAAATCAGTATCCAAAACAACCACCTCTGGCCGTAATAACGGCTTTGATACGCCTGGGCATTGAGTCAAACAGAGCTTGGATGGCGTGTACAGAGACAGCTGCCCCTGCAGCTTCAACACGATACCACAGTTCATCAAAAGTAGTGACTGGCGTATTGTGACGAACCAGTTGCTCGGCCACCATTGACCACACGTTTTCAATTGGTGAGAGATCTTGACAATGTGCTGACCAGGGCAGCAGTCGGACATTTTCCGAATCCAGAAAGGCCCGTACAGGACCAGCAACATGCAGTCGTGCATTATCCTGCTGTAATGTAGGGTTTCGCAGGGATCGAAAGAAGGGTAGAGCCACGAGTCGTAATACATCTGAAATGTAACGTCCGCTGTTCAAAGTGCCGTCAGTGCGAGCAAGATGTGAACGAGACGTGTAATCAGTGGCAACCCATACCATAACGCCGTGTGATACGCCAGTATGGCGATGACGAATACACTCTTCCAATGTGCGTTCTCCGCGATGTCGCCAAAGACGGATGCGACCATCATGATGCTGTAAACAGAACCTGGATTCATCCGAAAAATTGACGTTTTGCCATTCGTGCACTCAGGTTCGCAGTTGAGTACACCATCGCAGGCGCTCCTGTCTGAGGTGCAGCATCAAGGGTAGCCGCAGCCATGGTCTCCGAGCTGATAGTCCACGCTGCTGCAAACGTCGTCGAACTGTTCGTGCAGACGGTTGTTGTCTTGCAAACGTCCCCATCCCTTGACTCAGGGATCGAGACGTGGCTGCACGATCCGTTACAGCCATGCGAATAAGATGTCTGTCATCTCGACTGCTAGTGATACGTGGCCGTTGGGATCCAGCACGGCGTTCCGTATTACCTTCCTGAACCCACCGATTCCATATTCTCCTAACAGTCACTGGAGCTCGACCAACTCGAGCCGCAATGTCGCGATACGATAAACCGCAATCGCGATAGGCTACAATCCGACCTTCATCAAAGTCGGAAACGTGATGGTACGCATTTCTCCTCCTTACACGAGGCATCATAACAACGTTTCATCATGCAGCGCCGGCCAACTGCAGTTTGTGTGTGAGAAATCGGTTGGAAACTTCCCTCATGTCAGCACGTTGTAGGTGTCGCCACCGGCGCCATTCTTGTGTGAATGCTCTGAGAAGCTAATCATTTGCATATCACAGCATCTTCTTCCTGTCGGTTAAATTTCGCGTCTGTAGCACGGCATCTTCGTGGTGCAGTAATTTGAATGGCCCGTAGTGTAGAATCACACCTACTAGCTTTCGTTTATGTCGCACAACAATCCCTGCTGCTGCCTTCTTTTTTCGGTCAATGTATGTAGACTGAGCCTATTCATTTACACTTTCAGGTTTTCTAATTTTCTTATCACGTTCCGATATTTTGCGCTACGGCTCGTAGATTGTTACAGTTTTGTTTGTTATTCATTCTATTTCTCTTGGCTAGCTCCTATTTGGCAGTCCGCTTCAGGAGACGAGGACAGGTATATTCTGCCAATGGAGAGATCCTCACTACATTTTTTCACTTACAGTCTACATGTCCTGTGGATGAACGTTGTGAGTCTTTAAAGCAGTGGTTTCCGTTGCCTTCGGTAATCTTGTGCCGTTGATCACTGCTGATCCATCTACCTTTTAGGGGCAGTTTCCCACCCTAAGGGCAATAGCGTGCTCCCAATCTCTGTCCCCTCCTTCGCTCTTGTAGAATGTCTTTGATAGAGCGAATGTGACTCCTAATTGGCAGGTCTTCAGCATCCATTCCTGATACTTTTGATTCAACTTTTAAGCAGTGGATGAGATCAAACACGGGACAGTGTTTATGTTGATTAAAAATGATGTCGGTATAGTCTCTATAATAATCTGGTGTTTGTGCCAATACGAATTTTGAAGAGATTAATATGTGCTTTCGACGATTTGTGTACCGCAGAGATGTTGTTGTGGTCTTCAGTCCTGAGACTGGTTTGATGCAGCTCTCCATGCTACTCTATCCCGTGCAAGCTTCTTCATCTCCCAGTACCTACTGCAACCTACATCCTTCTGTATCTGTTTAGTGTATTCATCTCTTGGCCTCCCTCTACGATTTTTACCCTCCACGCTGCCCTCCAATACTAAATTGGTGATGCCTTGATGCCTCAGAACATGTCCTACCAAGCGATCCCTTCTTCTGGTCAAGTTGTGCCACAAACTCCTCTTCTCCCCAATTCTATTGAATACCTCCTGATGAGTTACGTGATCTACCCATCTAATCTTATGCATTCTTCTGTAGCACCACATTTCGAAAGCTTCTATTCTCTTCTTGTCTAAACTATTTATCGTCCATGTTTCACTACCATACATGGCTACACTCCGTACAAATACTTTCAGAAACGACTTCCTGGCACTTAAATCTATACTCGATGTTAACAAATTTCTCTTCTTAAGAAACGCTTTCCTTGCCATTTATCCACTCTACTTCGACCGCCATCAGTTATTTTACTCCCCAAACAGAAAAACTCCTTTACTGCTTTAAGCGTCTCATTTCCTAATCTAATTCCCTCAGCATCACCCGACTTAATTCGACTACATTCCATTATCCTCGTTTTGCTTTTGTTGATGTTCATCAACAACAATCGCAGAGATAAGACATTTTATTTTTAGCACGAGATAATGGACTCTACCGTGGCCATATATCCTTCCTCAAGTGTTTATAGGGTTAAGTTCGACTGCCTGAAACCAAATAAGATAAGAAAGCTACAGAAAAATGACAGTTTCAGAAGTAATGTTAGTCTTTATCTCAGTAGCGATTATATTCTGTAGTAAAAACAGGATACTTCTTTTTAAAGAAGCGCAGTTAACGTTTTTATCTTGGATATTGTGGTGATAAATAGGATTACGGAAACATACGAGGGCTATCCACAAAGTACATTACGTTTTGGAATTAAAAATAAATTAAGTATTGGAATTTTTTTTATTGTGTATAGATGAAAGCCACACTTAAATACTACTTTTCTACATAGTTGCCATTTAAATTAAGGCACTTAGCGTAGCGATGGACGAGCTTGGAAATTCCTTCGTCGTAAAATTCGGCCGCCTGCGCCTTCAACCACGTAATGACTGTCTTTTGGGACAGAAAAGGTGTGATTTTTGCGGATTTCGTGGAAAGAGGCACTACAATAAACTCTCAAAGGTATTGCCAAACTCTGCACAACCTCACAAGACCAATACAAAACAAGCGCAGGGGAAAGTTGGGCTCAAAGATCTTGCTGATTCGCGACAACGCTCGGGCCCGCACGGCAAATGCCACTCGTGAAGTTCTCAAATCTTTTAAGTGGGACTTGTTTCCTGACCCGCCATACAGTCCCGACCTGGCACCGAGCGACTTCCACTTATTCCCAGCAATGAAGAAGTCGTTGGCTATGCAGCGTTTTGATGACGACGCACAGCTTCAAGAAGGGGTAACCACGTGCTTGAAGGCGCAGGCGGCCGAATTTTACGACGAAGGAATTTCCAAGCTCGTCCATCGCTACGATAAGTGCCTTAATTTAATTGGCAACTATGTACAAAAGTACTATTTAAATGTGGCTTTCATCTGTATATAATTAAAAAAATTCCAATACTTTATATATTTTTGTGGATAGCCCTCGTTCAATGAAGTCTTTCACGACCGGATGGTACTGTTGTTGATAATTCTTCCGGGTTATATGGCCGTGGTCCATGGAATTCTTCTACTCCTGACGTTTCGTCCAATACTACGTTGGACATCCTCAGATGTATGGCTGGTCCTGCTGAGTCTCACCGACTGGCAGGACTCAGCAGGACCAGCCATACCTCTGAGGATGTCCAACGTAGTACCGACTGGCAGGACTCAGCAGGACCAACCATACCTCTGAGGATGTCCAACGTAGTATTGGACGAAACGTTAGGAATAGAAGAATTCCATGGACCACGGCCATATAACCCGGAAGAATTATCAACAACATTACGGGAACACTTCGCTCGGTATTAAACGAACACTGTAGATAAAGGTGAGTTGCCGTTTGAGCTCTTTGACGTGCTGGGCGTGTGGTAACAAGTTTGTCTTGTAACTGGGCAGGTGTGCGAGTGGAGCGAGGGGGAGAACCTGGAAGAGACGGAGCGGCTGCTGCGGCAGCACTCGGGGTGCGCCGGCCCCTGGCGGCTGTTCGTGTCGCCGCTGGAGGGCCGCGGGCTGGCGGCGCAGCGGCCGCTGTCCGCGGGCCACCTGCTGCTCAGGGACCCGCCGCTCGTGCTGGCGCCGCGAGCCGCCGGCAGCTGCCGGCCACTGTGCGCGCGCTGTCTGCGCACGCGCCCCGCGGACTCGCTGCACCCGTGTCCCGCCGGCTGCGGGATGGCCGTCTGCTGCCCCACACCTGACGGTGAGCCGCGACTGCACACTACGAGCTGTGTCTACTTCACTACTGTGAAATTCAGAGTTAAGTTCTTAGCACGGATTTATGGGACGAGTCTGAGACTGAAGGCCTGGCCAGACAGAAAGCGGCCTGGCCGTCCGGCCTGTGGCCTTGACCCGCAGCCGGCAGGCCGCACTGTTGAATCGCTCGTAAGGCTGGCCGCAAGATGGGTCCGTGAGGCGACGCAGGGTGACTCACGGTGAGTTTTTGCGAACCACACAACTGAATGGTCCCGCGCACGTCAGACCGCAGCGTGACGTGACGCAGTTCCTGCGCTTGGTGACCTCGCGGACCGCAGTCTCCTGTACACAGTTTACTGCGAGGCTCACGGTGGTTCTGCCTGTTCGAAATGGAGGAAAAGCTAACTGAAGCCGTACGTGTTCGCAAAGTTCTGTATGATAGAAGCCATGAAGATTACTTGAAAACGAAGCTGAAAGCTGAGAAGTGGGAGGAAGTGCAGTTCCCTCAAAAGTGGATTGGTTGTAGTTCATAGGGGTGCTGTGGAGTCGCCACCACGTCCACCAGATTTGACTCCTTTGGTTTTTTTTACCTTTGGGGTCATGTCAAAGCACTGGTTTATTCTGTGAAAATGCGGGATTTGCATCATCCAAGGCAGCGCATTGTTGATGCGTGTGGTCAAATTCAGCCAGATGTGTTGGTCACAGTTCATCAGGACTGGGTTCGGACTATAGCATTAACAATCCAACATAATGGACAACATATCGAGCCATTCCTATTGAAACGTCCCCTTAGAAAAATTTATACAAGACTGTGCTTAAACTGACACACAGTAGTTTTTAGCGCAACGCAATCTGACTTTCAATAATCCCTACAAGAGAATGGCCCTGACTAACATTAACCTACATGTTTCACAAATCACTTACCTCACAAAAATCTTCGTTACTCGAACTACTGCAATACAGCGAGCGCCACTACTGCCAGCTAACTAAAAGATTCAAACTACGGAAGTCACTAACTACTGATAGGCACAGTTAGCAAATGAAAGATTTTAATAGAGAACAAACAATGTATTTACCTTTATAGTCATAATATATATACACTCCTGGAAATTGAAATAAGAACACTGTGAATTCATTGTCCCAGGAAGGGGAAACTTTATTGACACATTCCTGGGGTCACATACATCACATGATCACACTGACAGAACCACAGGCACATAGACACAGGCAACAGAGCATGCACAATTTCGGCACTAGTACAATGTATATCCACCTTTCGCAGCAATGCAGGCTGCTATTCTCCCATGGAGACGATCGTAGAGATGCTGGATGTAGTCCTGTGGAACGGCTTGCCATGCCATTTCCACCTGGCGCCTCAGTTGGACCAGCGTTCGTGCTGGACGTGCAGACCGCGTGAGACGACGCTTCATCCAGTCCCAAACATGCTCAATGGGGGACAGATCCGGAGATCTTGCTGGCCAGGGTAGTTGACTTACACCTTCTAGAGCACGTTGGGTGGCACGGGATACATGCGGACGTGCATTGTCCTGTTGGAACAGCAAGTTCCCTTGCCGGTCTAGGAATGGTAGAACGATGGGTTCGATGACGGTTTGGATGTACCGTGCACTATTCAGTGACCCCTCGACGATCACCAGAGGTGTACGGCCAGTGTAGGAGATCGCTCCCCACACCATGATGCCGGGTGTTGGCCCTGTGTGCCTCGGTCGTATGCAGTCCTGATTGTGGCGCTCACCTGCACGGCGCCAAACACGCATACGACCATCATTGTCACCAAGGCAGAAGCGACTCTCATCGCTGAAGACGACACGTCTCCATTCGTCCCTCCATTCACGCCTGTCGCGACACCACTGGAGGCGGGCTGCACGATGTTGGGGCGTGAGCGGAAGACGGCCTAACGGTGTGCGGGACCGTAGCCCAGCTTTATGGAGACGGTTGCGAATGGTCCTCGCCGATACCCCAGGAGCGACAGTGTCCCTAATTTGCTGGGAAGTGGCGGTGCGGTCCCCTACGGCACTGCGTAGGATCCTACGGTCTTGGCGTGCATCCGTTCGTCGCTGCGGTCCGGTCCCAGGTCGACGGGCACGTGCACCTTCCGCCGACCACTGGCGACAACATCGATGTACTGTGGAGACCTCACGCCCCACGTGTTGAGCAATTCGGCGGTACGTCCACCCGGCCTCCCGCATGCCCACTATACGCCCTCGCTCAAAGTCCGTCAACTGCACATATGGTTCACGTCCACGCTGTCGCGGCATGCTAACAGTGTTAAAGACTGCGATGGAGCTCCGTATGCCACGGCAAACTGGCTGACACTGACGGCGGCGGTGCACAAATGCTACGCAGCTAGCGCCATTCGATGGCCAACACCGCGGTTCCTGGTGTGTCCGCTGTGCCGTGCGTGTGATCATTGCTTGTACAGCCCTCTCGCAGTGTCCGGCGCAAGTATGGTGGGTCTGACACACCGGTGTCAATGTGTTCTTTTTTCCATTTCCAGGAGTATATATCAGTTCATGACACCAATTCTTACAAATTTCAAAACTCCGCCATCTCTCTCCCCACGTCCACCACCGCTGGCGGCTCACCTCCAACTGCGCAACGCTACGCGCTGTTAACATCCTTCTGCCGCTGCCCAACACTACAATGGCAGACAACAATGGAAACCAGCCACAGACTGCACACGGCACAGCCAGTGATTTTTATACAGAGCGCTACGTGGCGGCGGCGTTGCCAATAAAAAAACCTAAACAGCCTACTTACACTATGACTGTTGGTGGTCTCTCGGGACTGTGTAAGATAGGCGTAATGTCTCTTCGGCACAAAACACACATGCTGCCGAGCGTCCCACCGCTGCTACAAGTAACTGGCTATAAGCCCAGAATGAATAAAGCTATGTTTAAAATAACAACGGCATTGTTTCTCTGGTGAAATTCTCTATCTGTTTGATATGTCACATTACTACATTCCCAGTTGGAATTTTGGAGTTAAATCCAAGATGGCGGCTTTCAAGATGGCCGCCATGTTGGTGGCATAGCCTAAAATGTTTCCCCCTTCCCGTTCCTTGTGTTTAGGGCCTCTGTTTCCTTGCTTTCCTTGTTTGCTACTCAATTTGAATTTTGTAAGGGTGTTTCCGGACTTTTAGACCACCCTGTATACATGAATTTATACAAATTTTATAACGGGGAAATATTGTTACGAAAAATCTTGAAAAATTACATGTATATCGGTTATATATAATATAATGAAGAAATAGGTAGCTAAAAGCCATCCTGCATTAGAATGCAACGTTGTGTCAAAATTTCTAGCAATCGGTCAAGAGCTTTCTGAGGTTAGTGGCTACACACAAACCAATAGAACATTTTTATATATAGATATACATGTTAATCATAATAGCTTACCTTAAAAACACAGCTAGTTTGTCCTTGGTTCCAATCGGCCTTGTAGCGTTGCATCCCTGTCTGTCAATTTCATTCTTGATGAGACCACGCACTTCTTGGAATTGATCACGGTTTAATCCAAAATAGTTCGTGAATTTTTCATCATCAAATTCCTTAGTTAAAGCGAATTCCCCATGACTTAGTCTTCAATTCATGTACGCACTTTTTCTGCTTACTGTTTCATCAAAGCGATGTAACACACCGTTTCGAACTCACAACCGGAATCCGATTCTGAACTTATATCTATTAACATAGCAGAAGTAGTCGCCATCTCTGCCAAAGCCAAAGCTCCTCAGCAAACTGCGTATTGAAACTGCGATCCAGCTTGCGATGATTGTCGCCGTGACTCACGCTGCCGTGAGGCCCCCTGCGTCACCTCACGGGCCTGCGTCTCATCTTGCGGCCCGCCTTAGGCTGCGTTCACTCTGCCGGCCGGGCCGGGCCGCCGCCCGCTTTGGTATCAGACACATGGTTTTGAACTGCGGCGTTCACACTGGCGGCCGGGCCGCGCCGACACGGCGTGAGCCTCCTGGAGCCGAGCCGGCGACATCCCGAGTGTTTAATATTGCCGGGCGCGAGCCTGTGGAGCAGCACTACAGCTTCTGCAGTACACGCATCACACGTCTCCCTTCTGCCTTCATCACAAGTGTGACTGCACACATCTTTTATTTTAAGATGTTACCTCACATTTCACAATCAGTGAGGAAAAATTACCTTTATTATAATGATACACGCGAAATTACTTTTACTTCTTTTATTTAATCTACCGTATTTACATGCATTTACAACATTAGTTTGCCAGCGATCGCGGTATTGCCGCCACTGAATAGTTCGCATTTACTTGTAAACGGAGACAGATACGAGTGTCACTGAGGGACGGAAATGTGTCCCTACCAGATGACAATGCATTGTAAAGTCATGCTGTGGCACGTTACTATAAACTGTTGTCTGTGACATCTTTTTGCGACGTTCTTACTTTAATGAATGCAGAATAACATATACATGACATCAACTTGTGTCCATCAATTTGGTATCAGAAATTCGGCTAGTATGACATTAATTATGCAGTTTCCAGATTATGGAACGAAGTAACCAAGGAGTGTGTTTCAGATAGTACGTACAAATATAAATTATTTTGCTTTATAATTTTATTTGTTTTATTTCAGTGAAATGAAGTATACAAAAATACAATAAATAGCTAAGTACTTTCAATTCCAAAATTTATTTTTGGAATGTTTTTTAATTATTTCAAGTTGCATTTTTAACAAAATATTCAACAAAAGTGTTCCTGAAAGTTTTCGAAAGTAATGTGGAATTTCTGTTGAATGTGGCATCAGCTGTCTGCATATCAGCATTGTTTCAAAACTTTTCAGCTTCAACATTGCATCCTTCTCTGTCAATGACAATATTATGAAGTAGACAAATGCATTTGACTATGTGATTAGCTACGCCAACGGATGTTTCAATTTACTTCCTCAGTAGTCTACATTTATTGGTCATTATACCAAATGCACATTCAACAACTTTTGTTGCTCTGGAATGCATATCAATGTATAGAGTCTTCTCGTTGTCCAAATTTCTGCGAGGAAAAGGTCTCATCAAATTCTCTAATAAGGGGTAAGCTTCATCTCCCAAAATGACGTACGGTAGTTCCTGACACATTCCTTCAAGTCTTGTTGGTGGCGGTAATAACAGCTCCCCATTTGTAAGTTTCTTATATAACATACTTTCTTTAAACACGCCTGCATCAGACTGTTTACCGTAGGCACCACCATCTACAGCTATAAATTTGTAATTTGCATCAGCAACTGCTTGGAGTACAATCGAATAATACTGTTTGTAATTGTAAAACATGCTGCCAGAAAATGTAGGACATTGGACACGTTTGTACATCCAACACAGTTTGGAAATCCCCATGTCGTATGCATTTCACTGGCAATTTGTTTAAATCGAGAAACAGTTGGCGTTGGTAAATGAATGGGAGCAAGTGACTCCCATATGGCCATACAAACGTCTTTCACCACCACTGATACGGTGGACACTCCTAATCGTAATGACCATGCTAGTGCATGAAAGGAGATGCCAGTGGAGAGATATCTGACAAAAAAATCGTAAAATGTGTTACACAAGTCTGGTGTTGGACGAAGTTTTTACAGTTTTGTTTGCACAGTAGATATTTACTTAGTCCATGTCATTTCATAGCTATACAACAATAAATAATTGAAGAGACTTTTTCTTGCACCCTTCTATATTCTTTCAATTAAAATAATGAAATCGAAATGTAAAGACCTGAGAGACACTTGTATAACTTGGCAAAATGAAGTCATGTGATCCAGGGAATAGTATATTAAAATGCAATTCCACTCGGGCTTTGTCTGTCATTTAATTTCCTAAGTTCTAAGAGCTATGCACAGTTCCTTACCAGTGGAAATAGAACCACTGAGTCAAAGGGCATTATCTCAAAACTCTTCGCCTATCAATCTGTCTATCTTACAAGGTAATGAAAAGAATTCTGTGAGGTCATCAGTGGCTCCACATGATGAACCATCACCACTGCCAAGCGCTGCATCATGAAGAAAAAAGCAGAAAATAGTTGGAAAATCTGAAGGAGTGTATCTGCGATTCTTCGTTCAAGGCACAGCAAGACATTACCCAAAATGACGAAGCTAATTACTTCCTAATGATACTCAGGAGTCCCATAAACTCTCTTCCCCTCAGAGGTGGCGTTTGTGAAATTTAAAATACAAAAGCATGACTACAATTAATTGGGGTAGTGAATGCTGTACGAAGTTCTACTGCAAACCAAAAAGTGTGTACTAACGAATCTTACCTTATCGTTATACACAATGTTTCTTCTACTGTTATACTTCTGCGAAACCTTGTGTTCTGTTTCGAAATTTTGTCTTGAATGTTCTGCAGCACATACTGAAATGTATTATGAATCATTCTGTAACATGAATAAAAATTTTCAGGATAGTTTTTAAGTTCTTCATGTAAAGAAAAAAACTCTCCTAAATGTCCGTCACTATTTATGGGATGAATCCATAACTTCCTAGTTCTTCTGTACTTCAAAACTCTACGAGTTACTGCAGAGTCAAAACAATACCAATAAAAGAGTGAAGACATTGTCCTACACGATAGCACAGACCAGCTAAAGGTGATCAACTGTTGACTGCAGTTGCGTTTGCTACTGACTTGCCTGTCAGCTATCGACGGGTGTGGATTTTTTTTTAAATTTATTTGTTTGGCTTTCGGCAACTAACAGCCATTTAGCCAAAAAGTGGGGATTACCTTGACAGTGCAGCGCAGCTCGCCAAGGAAGGAAAAAAAACAATGAAGAACAATGAAACGCACATCTGTGTAGATCTACAGTAGTCTCATTAACTCTCCATTATTTTTTTCTGTCAATGTAGGCAACGAGACTACAGACTTGCGCTTCAGTTTCTGCAGTAAACGTATCACAAATCTCCAGTTTGTTTTTGTGATTAGTTTTACACCAAATTTTATCAGACGTATGTCACTGACACTTCTACCTGTACATGTACTAAGCCAAGCCGTAACCGCGCGAACTCCGTGGCTTGCGGACACGGCACTGACGCCACTGAATAGCTCGCATTACTTGTGACCAGAGACAGATATCAGTATCGTTATCATTTGAAACACTTTTTGGTACTTTTAGCTACATTTCATTCTCAACAATGTATGGTCTAAAACGGATCTAACAGTAAGCTACCCGCTACATAACTTATTCACTACAAGATTTGTAAATCAAGTGCACAACGTTGACAAATAGCGTCATTTCACAATGACTGTTAAAAATATGGAAAGATAAATGATTCAGTACGAAGCTACGATGTTATACTACCACGTGTACAAAAATCAGATTTTTTAGCGGCAAACTTTCTTCAAAATCGGCTGGGAAGCGTTACAAAACTAAGAAATCACGCGAAACGAAAAGTAGACTTTTTCTTTTTTCACGACGTAATAAACGCTTCTAGGGAAAAAATAAGTTCATGAAACGATGTAGCGAAGTCTTATATACCGCTAAGAATTTTTAAAACACTAAAATCGGAGAAGTAGATTTTCCCCCATTTCGCCGTCCCGGCTCGGCGCTACGCGCAGTGTGTATGCACTACACGTCGGCCTGAGCTGGCTAGGCAAGAGCCGAGTCAGTACACGTCATCCCGGTCCGGCCCGGCCGGCAGTGTGGACGCAGCCCTAGCTGTATGGCGGCGGCCACACAGAGAGCGGCTTTGCCGCACCGGCCACCGCCAGGTTGTCACAGATTACAGATTCGCCGCAAGCCGGAGCGGCTGCTTGCCTCTGCTGGCGCACTCAGCTGCTCTGCGGTCACACTGGAAGCAGCGGCGCGAGGCGGATTTTGTCTTGCAGCTCGTAGTGCATGCATCATGGACACAGAAAGACTTATAGAGGAAGTAAGACAAACTTTTTGTATGATACACGCGATTCTGATTTGGAGGTAGAATACTTTTGCCCTCGATATACTCTTGATAGAAAGCTGAATTCTCAGAAATAGTGTTGTCACTGTGACGTCCATAATTTCCAATATCAACTACTGTAAACTCGTAGTATGGGTCAACGATCGCCATGAGAACCAGAGAAAGGAATTGTAACAGAACTGGGATCCACTATCCTTCGGGCATTTTAACCTGATATGCTTTCCGTTTATGCTTCCAAGGCAGTTCGGAAACCCCCAAAGTTCTAGAAATCCTTCTTCAGATTTCTTCCACATCTATGTTGTAGGAGTAGGTACATACTTGGGTTGTAGAACAGTCCATATTGTCTAGCACACTTGTTTCACAATTTCTGAGACTGTTGAACGTCCTAACCGAAAAGAAAAGGCTATGGTCTGGTGACTGTCGCTTGTAGTCAAGTATCTGGAAAACATTAAAATAAATGATGCTGATAGAACGAATAGATAAGTTAACGACCAAAGAAATGTTTGTTTAAATTCGATGACAATGTTTTTAATACAATGAAACGAAACAATCTATTACGTAGAAAGTTCTCTCTATTGGTACATACGGAACTATATGTTACTATCGTTTGCTGTATTCGTAAACACAGATAATTTTTCACTCCAGTCGTAAGTACGTTGTGGGATAGCACTTTCTTCCACCGAACCTTTCATATGATACAGCAAAACTGAAATGGAATAAATTATATGACTTCTGTTTGAAGCACAAAGAGGCCACAAATGGTAAAATTTACCTCAAACAAATGGCTGGTCTGTGCCTTGTATAAATTGACTTTCTCCAGTTCGTTGTGCACTTCCCGGTGCTACCTTTTTATCAGGCGATGCAGTTCCTCGAAACATTTTCGCGACATACGAAAATATTTGAAGAACCTATCTTCGTCAGACTCTAGATCAATACACTGACGATGGTATTCTCCTAAGCTTTCTCTCTTGCTATTAATGTCATGCACCCAACATCTCCTCTTCTTGGTGCCATTTCGTATCGCTAGTGCAAGCTACTCATTTCTGCACATAAAAAAAGAGAAAGAAAACTCGCACAAAGATAACGTGTCCCGCGTGAAGCTTCCAAATCGTCTAACGCCAAGACAATCGCGCTGCGCATGCAAGCTCAATAATGGGATTCGGCCCCTTCCACAGTGTAACAGCTGACGCAACAAGGGTCGCTGCGGCCGGCCGTTGCCTGTGTGGCTTCCCTGGCCGCTGAGGGGCCCGGCCGGCCTCCCGTTGCGCCGTCCGTCTCAGCGGCTTCTGTCTGGCCAGGCCTTAAGTGAATTTTATCCGCAATGGATGCAGTCGAACTCCGTTATTTTTCCCTTATAGGGTGGAGAATAATAACCACTAAAAGTGCGCATCATAGTGCAGACCACGGACGAGTGGCTTCAGTTTTAGAAACGTTCAGTCATAAATAAAGTAATTGAACAAAAGCAATGTCTTGTTAGCAGACTTTTATAGAAAGTTTGGAAAAAGCATTCTTTATATCAGTTGCTTCATATTCTATTAATTAACTAAACCAAACAAGCAATAAGCCTCCTAATCCAGGCGATAGCAAGGAAAGGTGCCTGTATCGTTCTAACGAATTGCATTTTCGCAATAAAGAACAGCGGTAATTGTTTATTTCCTATTGTACGTCGACGAAAAGTGAATAATTAATTGTCATACCAACAGTGTTTGTCAGTATTTTGCATGAGCTTTACCTTCATCCAGGATTTTATTAAATTGACGAGGCGCGTTAGCGTAATGGTTAAGGTGTTTGACTCCTGAGAGGAAAGTTCTAAGTTCAAACCGTATTCGGTGCTTAACATTTTGTTTATTTAAAAACAATATCGAAGTGCCTTACTTCATGAATTTTATTCGTTTGAATGTAATTTTTTGAAATTTCTGGGTCTTTGTCTCTTCATTACAATAAGTTTTCGGTTTTCCTCAATTTGTTTTCCAATATTTCTTTTCACAGCAATTAAAAACAATGAAAAGCCACACATACAGTATTCATGTTATCTGTTTTGTTTGTATATCTTCTCTTCCGCAGTCGCTGTTTTACTATTCATATTGAAATATATTCTTTGCGACAGTATTAAAAGCATTATTTAGAGCAGAATTTCGGCTCGTACGTTGCCGAGCTACTTGATTGCCTGACGCAATTCTTTGCTTCGCTGCTTTGGCAACATCATCATATTCAATGTTTTCGTCAACTGATTTATGTTTTGGCATCAACTGATTTATGTTTTGGCAAGTATTTGCTGTCCGTTGTGACAAACACAACCTTTTTGCGCATTGCGCCCCACTGACAATATATTTCAGTTTCTACGTTTTATTACGTCCACAATCCAGTTTCGTGTACTTCACCAATTTTAATCAGAACTTTTTACAAGAAACGGAAATGACTCTGGTATAAATAAAACTTTTATTACAGTCGCGAAAGACGGAATATTTCTCAATATTACATACGACACCTGTCTGGTACTTAAATTAAATGAGATATTGTTCCACAGTAAATTTTACATCAAATTTAGGTATGTTGTCCACATTTCATTCTCAGCACTGTGAGAACTAAAATCGATCGTACTTAAAGTATACGCTATGGACTTTTACCTCTGCAAACTCTTCAAATTTTCGTGCAATGGTTTACTACATTTAATGCTGCAGAATAAAAATGGTTCAAATGGCTCTGAGCACTATGGGACTTTACATCTATGGTCATCAGCCCCCTAGAACTTAGAACTACTTAAACCTAACTAACCTAAGGACATCACACAACACCCAGTCATCACGAGGCAGAGAAAATCCCTGACCCCGCCGGGAAACGAACCCGGGAACCCGGGCGCGGGAAGCTCCACAATAACTGCGTTGAACATCGAAACAAAATTAAGTCATTTATGGGGTGAAGGTATCAGTCAAGAAAATGTGTAAAAATCAGATTTTTGGGCCAAATAGTTTTTGTGAAATCGAATGATAAGTGTGTCAAAGCAGTCGGAACACCATATGTCAGCACAGGCGAGCAGCGCAGTGATGACAAAATCGCGCACAGCGCGGAATGCGGGGAGCACGTCTCCGTACCAGCGAAAGGGTTAATGCGGCCGTGGTGGCTTTACTTCATAAATTGCGCGCTCCCCCCCTAAACGTAAGCTTGCGAACTATGCTATACTATGGCGCTGCTGCTCTTGGCGCGTGCGTCGTCTGCAACAGGCAACGCAGTAATCTCCCGAGTCTGGGCGGTTATGCGCGAAATGCCAAGATAAAAGAATTCAACCAGTCACAATAGAAGATGATTCTGTTTGATGCATGAACGGTTTCGGGCCTGCGCCCATTTTCGGGTGGTTATACATTCACTTACATATTTCTGTGCTCAATATTGGCGATCACTGTTAAAATAAAAGCCGTATCATGCGATGATGACTAAATAGCTCCATTTGAAGCAAGTGGAAGTACTTATGTTGTAAAGCGGAGGGTTTCTATAAATTATCTTTACAACTTAAGACTTCAAATCATTTTAAAACTATACTCGATATTAACAAACGGTTTTTACCATGTGATAAGACAACTCATAAAGTTATTTTTACCTTCCAGGTGACGCAATTTTGAAGCAAAATTGAACTTGAAAATGTGGACGCAACAGGAGTAAGCTCAGTGTGTTGCCTGATATGTAAAGACGCCACGATCCCTGATTTCACACCACTAGGCTTCTTCCGGTGGCGTTTGCAAAGGATCTGGTGTACGGAATCAAGAGTTCAGACCTGCACTACTTGAAGGCACGAATTCGTAATGCGGCTCAATCTGCCACCGTGGAGTTCTCGAATCATACGTGGAGAAAAATGGAATTCCAACTACACATTATCCGTCGCACTAAGGATGCACACATTGGTCTGTGTGAATACGGAAAAAAAACTTTATGAGTAATTGCATCACCTACTGAAAACCATTTGCTAATATCTAGTATAGCTTAAAAGACATTAAAGCCTTAATTTCTAAAGTTAATTTATGACCGTCCTGTGTTATAGTACTGACATACAGCTGGACTGTCCACCTCGTTTCCATATTACATTTATCACATTAAAAAAAAATAAAATATTACGATTGCTTACACATCTACTATGTTATACAATATAGTAAATACTGGTACTTCTATGTCGCTTAGCAACTTCTAATTGTTTCAGTTGGGTCTACTTAATTATCATCACATTATCTGATTTTTATTTAAACAGTGGTCTCCAACAATGATGTAAAACCATCTGAAGACGTTCACAAGCGCAAACCAGCCGTCCACAAAATAAAATCATCTGCTTTTGTGACCCGTAGCGGTCACTATTATATAGCCTACATCGCTACTGTTTCTCGACCGTTGCGCTCTCGAACAGAAAGTGGTATAAATAAACAACTAAATTCTTCCGTGCGACTTCCGAGTTCTGTTATGTCCTTTGTGGCAGTCAGAAGGGCCACCAGAGAGCATTGCCGTTGCATGTGTTAATTGTTGTCACAAGGCGTGGCAGGGTGTATAAGGAGCGAGGGCAGCGTCAGATGCTGACTGATCAATGTGAAGGACAGGAAGCTGCCGTATACTCGTGCGAGACAACGTCATCAGCACCTGAGAGAGTTTCTAGGAGGCCTCATTGTGGGTCTCCATTTGGCCAACTGGTCGGATGGTGCAATATCCAGGACATACTGATGCGACATCGACTCGACGTCGGACTGCATGGCACGTAGGGCAAGGCATGTTCCTGGTCGGCCACGTCTGGTCTCCACATCATCATCATCATCATCAGTGTTCTGCCTAAAGGCAGGTTTTCACATGGCAGTTCTCCAGGCTGTCCGGTCTTCTGCCATCCGCTTCTGGTTTGCATGATTTCCTTTTCCCTTTATGTCGTCTATCACCTTGTATCTCCTTCTGCCTCTCAGTCTTCTCCCACAAGCCAATCCTTCCAAACCATCTACTAGCAAGCACTCCCTTCTGAATGAATGTCCCAACCAGCCCTTTTCCCTTTCTCTTACAACCTTCAGCAGACATCTTCTCTCACCAACCCTTTCCAATACTCTTTCATTACTCGCTCTTTCCATCCAGCTTATTCTCTCCATTCGCCTCCACAGCCACATCTCAATGGCTTCTAACCTTTTTTCATCCTCTAGTCTCAGTGTCCATGTTTCTGTCCCATATAGTGCTACACTCCAGACAAAACATTTGCCAAGCCTATTCCTTAGTCGTTTATCTAATTTGCCACATAAGAGTCTCCTCTTTCTGTTGAATGCCTCCTTCGCTATGGCAATTCGAGTTTTCACCTCCTGGTGACATCTCAAGTCTTCAGTTATTGTGCTTCCGAGATATAAAATGCACTTACTTGGCTAATGGTAGATGGTCCTATTTTAATATTGGACAGTCTGCGTCTTGTATTGATGACCATACTCTTTGTTTTTGCTGTGTTTATTTGAATCCCATATTCCACACAAGCTTCATTCAGCACTGTCCGCTCACTTTCTGCTACTAATACCATGTCATCATCAAGTCTTATACATTATATTCTCCTACCACCAATACATATTCCTCTTTTTCCATCTAAACTTTTCGCAATAATGTCTTCAAGGTATACGTTAAACAACAGTGGGGAAAGGCAACAACCTTGTCTAATACCTCGTTCAATGCTGGTTCCTTCTGACATTTCATTTCCAATCCTTATCCTTACTTTCTGGTGTAAATATCTTCCACAAAGGAAGATTTTCATGTTGTGCTCCAAGCACATCTTAAACCCTTCGTATCTTGTGTCTGCCATCAGAGAACAAGTAATAGACTCCCTACAACATTCTATGTCATGTCTCAGCATTGCTCAGACACTAAGAGCAGCCGCTCAAGGCAGTTAGTTACCTTCCCATCGGTGCGCTGGTGTTAAGACTACAACACAATCGGCTGCGCCTGAAGTGGTCCCGTGACCAGGAACAATGGACTCACGATGAATGGCGTCGCATTGTGTTTAGATGATGAGCTACAGTACTGCTCTACTCCAGACGACCATCCTCAGCTAGTGTGACGCCGTCTTGGGCAGAATTCCCAATCTTCCAGAGTTTAGGAGAAGCACAGCAATGTTATTATCGGCGTCATGGTCTGGAAAGCCATCGTGTATGATTTCAGGTCAGGCTCGTACTGACAGAGGGAACTCTGACGGCATAACTGTACGTCACGAAAATCCTGCGTCCTCATACGTTCACTCTCACGCGACAGTACTGGGGGGTGCCATTTTTCTACAGGACAATGCTCATAAAATTCTCTCAGGCTTCCAGGCGCGTCGAGTGGTTTGAAATCCACGGGCTTTAGGCCGAGATCTCCTGTGCCATTGTCAAGTGGTGAAAGTCGAATGATTGCTGCTGCCATCCTTATTTAGCTGTGCTGCCTTCAGTGACGCAACTGATGCTCGCTCAGAGCCATATATGGTAATTTTTTCATTGCGCGCTTGCCGCGTCCGCTTCAACCTTCTGACGACCAGGCACCAAGCTGTGGTTAGCTGCAGGCCGCCGTCTTTATTCAGAATGCTGTCAAAAGTTCGCTACTTTCGTGACTCTGGCCCAGAAACTATTAGTCCGTGTAAAAACCGATGGTTTGTCGTTTGCAATACGGTGTCCATTTTCCAGAGCATGTTCTGCTACACATGATTTCTCAGGACACCGTAGGTGATAACGTCTCTCGTGTTGTACCCGGTGCTGTTCCATAATGCGCACAGTCTGCCCGACGTAAAACTGTCCACACCCACACCGTGTTTTGTTCAGTTCTGTCATTCTGTGGCCTACATCGTTTTCACAGGTCTCATAAGTTGTCCAATTTCTCCTGGGACCCTGAAGACTGAATCGATTTTATCACTCTTTACGAGCCGTCTAACATTTCCTGTTATTCAGCTACTGAACGGCAGAAACGCGAGCTTCTTTGTGTCCCCCCTCAGGGCCCTTTTGCTTACGTTACTTTGGTAAGAAAGCTTTCTAAATTTGGCGGTTGTTGCAGTCGTTTTCCTTCAATAGCTTTCGTAAGTGGCTCAGTTCCTTCGGAAGGTTTTCAGCGTCTGAAACGCCTCCATTTCGACGCACCAAGGTCCTGTGAACAGAACGTTCCTGCGATGGTTGGTGATACCTGGTGGCATGCAGACATCGGTTCGTGTTGATAGATTTCCGGAAACATTGTGGCTGCGGACGAGGATGTGAAGAACAGGCGAGGCAACATTTGTCTCTACCTCTACCGTGACCTTGATGTTATCATGAATGCTGTTGATGTGGTCCAAGAATTCTGCGTGGTTTTCTCGTCCATAGCCAACGGCCTTACCGCAGTGGTAACACCGGTTCCCGTCAGATCACCGAAGTTAAGCGCTGTCAAGCTGGGCTAGCACTTGGATGGGTGACCGTCCAGTCTGCCGAGAGCTGTGGGCAAGCAGGGCGCACTCAGCCCTTGTGAGCAAAACTGAGGAGCTACTTGACTGAGACGTAGCGGCTCCGGTCTCGTAAACCCGGGAGAGCGGTGTGCTGATCCCATCCCCCTCCAAATCGGCATCCAGTGACGCCTGTGGGCCGAGGATGACACGGCGGCCGATCGGTACCGTTGGGCCTTCATGGCCTGTTCGGGCGGAATTTAGTTTTTCACGTCCATGAAACCAGGCAACGAACGTGCCGTTGACGTGTCCAGGCCGATGTCCTCGAAGTACTCATAAACATGTTGGCTACAACGCCGTCCTTTTCGTTAAAATGTTTCCCATCACGCAAAAGATACGATGACGTCAGACTGTGCTTAAATAAATCCACAACAGTGTCGTCAAATAACTTGGAGAGCAGATCTTCAGAATCTGTGATGAGACTGCGCTTGAATAATGACTCCACATCAAAACTGACCATCATATCTCCTTCTCCAAGCCGCAAGCATTTAAGTCGGTCGTATTCTTGATGTGGTGCACACAGTGACCAATCTGCGGAGTAAGGTGAGCGGCCAGATTTTTGAGAGCCTCTAAGTTGGTGATCCAATGATAGTCACGATGGCACGTAGGGTTATGCTTTTATTATGAAAATTTGGAAGGCCATAATGTAAGTAGTGGAGGTGCCTCGGGGAGCAGGTTTTTAATGACATTTTCTTCCAATGAAGACCGGTCAAGAAGCTCCGGCGTCTTTCCCGTTATGTTGGATCCATTGACTGTTCTTGAAGTGTCTCCTCCTCCAGCATCAGCCGGATGTTCGAGCCATAGTCAGCTCTTACCATAATGACGGCTTCATTTCCCTTCTTTGCTGACAGAGATTTCAATAAACAAGGCAGTCTGCACCTAAGCACGGCTTGAAACCCATTGGAATGTTGAAGCGGTAGCGATCGGCAGAGACGTCATTGAAGGCAGCGCGGGTATATGAGAACGCCAGCAGCAATGATTCAACGGTCACCAATTGAAAATGGCCGAGAAGCACTCGGCGGAAAGCTCGTGATTCTCAAACCACTTGACGCGGCCGGAAGTCCGAGAGAATTTTGTCAGTATATATCGTCGTGGAACTATGCATTCATATAGGACAGTGGTCGCCCTATGCACTCTCTGAGTTACGTTGAGGTATTCCGTGGCCGTCAATACACATAGACGTGTCTGCGGTTGAACGTGTGTGGGACCAGCTCAGACTCAACGCCGTTCCAGTGCCAATATCCTGGATATCAAGGATCGCTTACAACTATTGTGGGCCAGCTTGCATCAGAAGACACCATTCCCAGCCGAATGAGTGCAGGCATCTAGGCCATAGCGGGTGCAACGCCATACTGATAAGAGGGCACATACTGCCAAATTCCTTCTGAGTCTGACTCAGTTCCGTAATCAGTGAAAATACATCTCATGCCCTCTCAACCCATGAAATCTCTTTCGTTTCCTCCTTCTCTTCGGCGTACTCTTTTTTCAGGCAGTGCGTTTTCGCATTCGGAGGAGAAAGGTGGTGACTGAAATTTCGTGAAAAGATCCTTAAGCAATTAAACACACCTTTATTTTAATGATTGACATCTCAACTCGCCTTTCAGATCTATTACACTCTCTCGCCTGTTTCACGATAACCGAAACGAGCTGCCCTTCTTTGTATGTTTTTGATGTGTTTCGTCAATCCTACCTTCCGAGAAACCCATACCGCGTGGGAGTACTCCATAACAGGACAGACAAGCCTATTGTTGGCAGTCTCTTTAGTAGGTGTGCTGTATCCGATAAGCGTATTGTAAATAAACCCCTGTGTCCACTCGTCTTTCCCACAATATTTTCTGTGTGTTGTCCCAAATAAGCTGTTGCTAGTTGTAATCGCTAGGCTTTGGCTGAATCAACAACCTTTAATTTTATGTGGTTTACCGTGTAACCGAAATTCAACGGATTCATTCTAGTACTCACGTGGAAGAGCTCACATTTTTATTGCTTAGGAGTCAACTGCCATTTTTCGCACCGTACAGATGTCTTCTCCCCCTCATTTTGGAATTGGTTTTGATCTGATGACTTTCCTTGAGCGTCGTATGCAAACAATGTAAGAAGGCTGATCAAATTGACTTCTAAATAGTTTATATAAATTAGGAACACAGAGGGCCTGTAATATTTCTTTGCTGAACGCTAGATATTACTTTTGTTTCACTCCATGACTTTCCTTCCGTTACTACGGCCTGTGACCGTTCGCGCATGGAAACTGCGAAACCAGTCGCACAATGGAGATGATACTACACAGCCACGCAAATTCATTAGAAGGTGATTGTGAGGAACGGTGTCAAAATCTGGAAATCTAGGAACACGGGATCAATTTGACGTGCCCTGTCGTTAGCACTCATTTCATCGTCTGAATATAGGGCCTGATGTGTTTCACAAGAGAGATAGTTTTTAAATGCATGGGGGTATGTGATAACAGATCGTTTTCTTCAAGGTATTTCATTAGTCTCGATCACAATATAAGTTCTAAAATCTTGCTGCAAATGGATGTCAGTGATAAGGGTCTTTAGTGAGCGGATTACTTCTATTCTTTTCTTGTGTATTGATGTGACCTCCTCACCTTTGCAGCCTTAAGGTACGGATTTTCCGTTAGCGAGCAGTTGCGTATGATTACTAAAAGTGGAGCTATTTCGTCAGCATAGTTTGAAAGAAACATAACTGGTATACAATCTGACTTCAGTTGCTTCGCAACATCGAGGGTATCTACTTCTAAGTTCCTCTTGTTACCAGCTGTCCTTTATTCGACCGTGAACTGGCAGTATATAGGCCATCAATAGAATGACGGTATGGGACACCAATGCTAAGCTTTCTCGGAAAGATATTTTTGATTTAGACGTTGCTGGGGGAACGGTGGCCTCGTTTGACAACATCGGAAGCTGACGTATCATGGCTGTGCACTCCCGTGTTATAGTAGTGGGCTTATATGCTTTTGTGTCTTCTTAATCTTAATTTGAGGAGGAAATTTCTAAGATTGTACGTTTGGAGCACAGCATTTTATGACAGCAAACGCAAAAGTAATGTCATAGGCCTCTGCTATTGTTGGCTGTTCTCCACGCACAATGGCGCCTTTCCTTTGCGAACAGTGATAGTGGTTTGTTTAAGTGTGATAGGTTTAGGTGATTGTAATTGGTGTACGTAGTGTATGACAATGAGAGAACGCAAAGGGTGAAACCGGCGCTGGCACAGTCTACTCCACTCGAAGACAACCAACAGGGCTGCCGGGCTCTACGTTCCCATCTGACGAACGGCCCACAATCAACAGTGCCCTCGTTTCATGTGGCACTACGGAGGGGTTTGGAATTTAACACAAGACGTTGGTGCAAAGTTTGGTGATCAGAAATCTACGCCGCCACCCCTCGTCCTTTTTGCTGTAAATGCAAAGGAAATGTAGTCAAAAGCACATGGCTTACCCAGGCGGTTAGCCATCCATGTACTGGGCCACACCGAACATTGCTTAACTTCCGTGATCTGAAGAGAAGCGGAGTTTTCCTCGAGGCAAGGCCGTTGGCGTTCGTGTGCTAGTCAATCACCGATTGTAGGAAAGGAAAAGAACGGAATCGAAGCGTTTGAGATGTTGTGCTTGTAACGTTTCACCGGTTAGTCAGTAGGTAAAAAATGGTTTAAATACCGGATAATATCTTGCCTTAGGTGTCCCTCGACGACTGCATACATGAGCTAAAATACGCTTGTTCAATAAATACAGGATACCATAATGGATTTCACTACAATGATGTAGGCCACAAATGGAGTATGTAGATTTATTCACTTCAAAACCTGTATCTTATGAGCTCATGATCAATCTTCGGTGTAATAAGCCTCGTTGTTACTACTACAGCTAAACGATAGTAGCACGTACTGTACTGGCGATATTAAACAGTCCAGATGCAGTAATTTGGTAGAAATGCGTGTGTGAGGTCCATTGCATTATTCAACACTAAAACTCAACAAAGTAGGAATAATAAGTCACATATCTTCCTTCATTTTGTTATATTAATTCAAACTGTTTAACACTCCGACATAATCCGTCACTGCACTGTTCTAATATGCTGTTTTAGACAATGTCCAACACACGAGTTATTATATTGTAAATTCAAACCTGAATCATGCGCCAAGAACTTACCTCAACTAAACGCACAGATCTGTCCTCTAGTGGGTCCAACACCCATCTGCCCTAACAATATGCGAGGTTGACTGTTTATACTCTTCCTACAATGTACTACTGGTTATAATAATGCAAAACAATTTATAATATGAAACAGTTTAATAACAGTATCAAACAGTTTATAATATTTCCTACTTTTCTAGAACAAGTTTAAGACATTTTCTGAACACCTAAAAATCACATTAATATTGAAATTGCAGAAATAAGCATTCTAACAGTGCTAAAACATCAATTATATATATTTTATTAATTAGGCTCGACATTTAATTCCTACCATTTACAGATCATGACAACGATATATATTATTATTTTATCCAAACATTTTCCATATATTAAATTCCTGGATCTGATTTTGATTGTTTATGGTATAAAGGGAATTGTAAGTACTATTGTTTGGTGTTGCTATTATTATTCTAATAGCCTTTTTCCTATTATCGAAAAGTAATTGAATTTCATTATAGCTGGAGATATGAGTATTGATCTAGTCATACATAATGCAGTGGTGGTAACCATAAGCCTAGAATGTCACATGCTATAGATATTTAAAATTACTACACTGTCAAGAAGAGGAATACGAAGGCTCTCCTTAGAGTCAATAAAGAAAGTAACACGTGGAAAACATTGACAAGAAGAAGGGGCAGGATAATAGGATGTGTTAAGACATCAGGGAATAATTTCTATGGCACTAAAAGGAGCTGGAGAGAGTAAACACGGTTCGGGAATACAGAGATTTCAACACGTCTAACACGCAAATGATGATGGAGGGTGCAAGTGTTACTATCAGGTGAAGCACTTGGCACAAGAGAGGAATTCGTGACGGAACGAATCGAAAAAGTTGCAAGACTGCTGAATCAAGAAAAGGTTGTTAGTTTATTTTATCCTCTGTTTTCGTGGCACATTGCAAAGTTTCACACGAAGATTTGGATATTGTTCCTGTGCTTCTTCTCGCACAAATAAGCTAGATATCTGAAAGCGAAAGATGATTTATGTTGTAAAAGGCCTGGACAAGGAAAATACCTATAATGTGCATAAGTAAGAACATAAATTGTTTTAACTAAATATCTGTTTTTGTAATAGGTAGTAGGCAGCTCTATTGAGGGACAAAAATACAGTTGTTTTTGTCGTTATTCAGCACTTCGATATGAAAACAGCACAACGTTTAAGCTTAAAAGTCAATATGCATTGCATTCGAAATATTGTTTGATGCCTCTGTATGAATATATTTCTTTTTAGGAAATGAATGTCGGTGTATTGAAATGTCCGGACGACAGTTTCCTGTTGTTTCAGTACTCAGCAGTTCCCATACAAATTTCGTCAAGAACATCAGTTATACATTTTTCTTTGGCTAATAAGCTATATCATTGCCAGTTCCTTAATCCTAGTAACTGTATTGGGTGTCACATATTCCCCACAGGAGGCAGTATTGGTGAAATCGAGAAGAAAAAAGTTGCTGTGATTATACGTCCAGAAACCAATACCTTTAGATATATAACCCTTTTTTATGACGAGTAATGTGTAGTTTTATTAAAAGATGAGGTAAGATTCATAAGAGGTGTGTCATGATGCGTGTTAACCATACGCAGGACTGCCTATTGTGTCAACGTCTACGTAACAAACATGGGAATCAGAAGACAGACTTGCCCATATCTCAACACGCATTGATAAGCGAACATTTCATTCTACGTACTTTTCGTCTCTTTTTGGACAATACTGTCTCATGGAAGTATGTATGACCCTTGTTTTTAAACACATTATAATCCGACTCTTTAAATCAAAGACTGTATGGGAGACGAAAGCACTCTTTCACACTTCGGTAGAGCACCTAGCCGCCAAAGGCAAAGTTTCAGAGTTCGAGTCTCGGTCCGTTAAGGAAGTTTCATATCATCGCACGCTCTGCTGCAGCGCGAATGTTTCATTGTTGTCTAACTTGTTTTCTGTACAGCGCATGAGAAACACAAACCCACAACTGGCGTGGGAAAAGAAGAAGTTAGATGACTCATCTTGCACGTAAGCGTGAAATGTGTGTAGGTAGTGCACGTAACATTGAATTGCATCTACAATTTCCATAGAATTATCAGAAAACTTTGAACACATGTGGGTTTACGAGTTTCATTGGCGTCTCAGTACAACTGAGAAGGAAATTTAAAAGCATCTATCGAGATGAACATAACGTGAAGGAAGGCTAGTATTTACTGGTTATTAGCAACATGAAAGTTTTACGTTAGTGGCCGTCTCGCATTTCGGAAGCTGCTTTATATCAGATAGTTTCCGATGTCTGCAGGACATAGGTGAAGCACGTGACGATTTTGTTAAAGTACGTGTGAGGAAGATAATGTCCTTAAAAAACAACTAGGAGATGTGAAATATACGTACAGCCTTTCACGTTGGCTACTTGGTAAAATGTGCTTTATAGTTTGTTAGAGGGCAGGTAGCACGATCCTGGATAAAATATTTTTATTTATCATTAAGAATCTCTGAAATAGCACATCAGGCATGTTACAGATACCATTAACGTAACCAGTTAGAATGATCAGATGTTTCGTATACTTTCAATTTTCGTCAGTATAATAGATGAATACTCGGACTTGTAGCCAGTTAGAATGATCAGATGTTTCGTATACTTTCAATTTTCGTCAGTATAATAGATGAATACTCGGACTTGTTTCCTTTCAAGGAAATTTATTGTAATTTTCCTTTTTAATAGAAAGAACTACAAAGCTTGTGTTTATTCGCTCCGTTCGCACCTGATTGAGGAACCTAATGAATTTAATGTATTTCTCACGCGCCCGGTAGGACATTCGAGTGCTTCAGCAGTTTTTCATCAATCATACTGATTTTCCTTTGGCATTTGTGCAGTGGATCTCTTGGATCCCAGAAGCACGTATGACACTTAGGGACTCATTATCAAAAGTGAAAAACTCTATTTTTCACAAAATTTAGATGTTAACTGATTTCAGTAGCACTTTTGAAGTCGAATCTATTTATAATATCCTGAATTTTCAAAAACGAACTGTAACGTGTTTAAAATGAATGTGACTCGCGATCTGCTCTGTAAACGTTGGACAACGCCGTTACATTTTAACTTCATATTCGGCCGACTCCAGCACCAGCCAATAAGATGACTGGAATGCGTCTCTGACATTCCCACACTGCAACGTATATACAGTATTGATGAACCTCCTCTGTTGTAATACATTGTATTTTCAGTCATATCTTACGTTATTAATTAATCACAAAAAGAGTAATCACTGAGGCGGAATGTAAAAAGATCATTCTAAACGAGCAACGAAAGTTGACAGTTAAAAGCAACCGGAAGGTGATCGAAAAATTCTCACGTGTGCAACAAAATCGGGCAACTGCTAAGTTTATTTACAAATTTTTCGTCACCGTTCCTCACAAGCGTTTTCTAACCAAACTGCGTGCCTACGGAATATCGCCTCAGTTGTGCGACCGGATTCGAGATTTCCTGTAGGAAAGGTCACAGATCGTAGAAATAGACTGAAAGTCATCGAGTAAAGCAGAAGTAATATTCGGCGTTTCCCAATGAAGTGTTATGAGGCCCTCTATTGTTTCTGATCTATATTAACGACATATGAGAGAATCTGAGTGGCCGTCTTAGACTGTTTGCAGATGAATCTGTTATTTACCGTCTTGTAAAGTCATCAGATGATCAAAACGACTTGCAAAATGATTGAGATAAGATATCTGTATGGTGCGAAAAGTGGCAATTGACCCTGAATAAAGAAAAGTGCGATGTTATTCACATGAGTACTAAAGGAAATCAGCTAAATTTCGATTACGTATAAGTCACACAAATCTGAAGGCTGTAAATTCAGGTAAATACTCACGTAGATAATATTGTGGGTGGATCAAACCAAAGACTGCGATTCATTGACAGAATAGTTAGAAGGTGCAACAGGTCTACTAAAGAGACTGCTTACACTACGCTTGTCCGCCCTATTCTGGAGTATTGCTGTGCGGTGTGGGATCCGCATCAGGCGGGAGTGACGGGTGACTTCGAGAAAGTACAAAGAAGGGCAGCTCGTTTTGTATTACCGCGAAATAGGGGATATAGTGTCACAGACATGATACGTGAATTGGGGTTGCAATAATTATAACAAAGGCGTTTTTCGTTGCGATGGGATCTCCTCCTGATATTTCAATCACCAGTTTTCTCCTCCTCCGGTCGGTGTGGCCGAGCGGTTCTAGGCGCTTCAATCTGGAACCGTGTGACCGCTACGGTCGCAGGTTCGAATCCTGCCTCGGGCATGGATGTGTGTGATGTCCTTAGGTTAGGTAGGTTTAAGTAGTTCTAAGTTCGAGGTGACTGATGACCTCAGATGTTAAATCCCATAGTGCTCAGAGCCATTTGAACCATCTGTTTTTGGTCCTCCGATTGCGAAAACATTTTGTTGGCACCCACCTACATAGGGAGAAATGGTCATCACGACAAAATAAGAGAAATCAGGACTCGCACAGAAAAATTTAAATGCTCGTTTCTCCCGCGTGGAGTTCGAGAGTAGACAGCTTGAAGGTGGTTCATTGAACCCTCTGCCAAGCACTTTATTGTGAAAAGCAGAGTAATCACTTAGATGTAGATGTAGAAATTAACTTCTTTGTCATGATAAGAATGATCTGAAAAGTATTGTGTACTCTACACCATACATATCTCTTAATATTCGTTTTTGGTGACTCATCCCAAAAAAAAAAAAAAAAAAAAAAAAATTGCAAAGTGGAGTTGCGCATCGTCGATAATGAGCTGCTCATCTGTATTCTACCAGCCACAATACATTCACTTCGGACCACTCTATGCTCACGTAACTCGTGTCAGCAACAACCTTTCTGTATCGCTGCTTCCCAACGCAGAGGATGTGAACGTCCCTCGATGGTTCGCTGAGAGCCAAAAGTGAGAGGAACACGAGCGAACAACTGCGAATGTGAACCGCGCTTGACTGCATGCCACTTGCACATGCGTGCCTAGCATATACACCAGGCAGATTTCCGTGTCGCTGCTTCTGTGTAAAGGGGCTTTATCTTGAGCTGACGTGCGGCGTGACCCGGCCTGCGCTGGGACGTGGCTGCTACTCCGATACCCGACCTGTTGCAGACTGCGCGCCGGACGGGCACCGCGGCGAGTGCCGGCTGCTGCGGGGGTGGGGCGTGCGCGACTGCGGCGGAGCGTCTGCGCGTGCGCAGCAGCAGGCCGTGCTGGCGCGTGCCTCGGCCGCCCTGCGCTGCCTCGCCCTGCCACAGGAGGCGCGCCGGCTGGTCGCTCGCCTCTACGCACACCCCCACCCGCGGCACGGCTGGGAGGTACGGCCGCAGAGCTACTGGCGGCTCTCTGCACTTCACCGTTTCCGGGGATCCACTGCTCTAATCAGTGGTTCCCAATCAGGGACCGCTTCGCTTTCCTTGTTGTTAGAAGGCACCATAAGGTTCACCAAAAATAAAATACACTCCTGGAAATTGAAATAAGAACACCGTGAATTCATTGTCCCAGGAAGGGGAAACTTTATTGACACATCCCTGGGGTCAGATACATCACATGATCACACTGACAGAACCACAGGCACATAGACACAGGCAACAGAGCATGCACAATGTCGGCACTAGTACAGTGTATATCCACCTTTCGCAGCAATGCAGGCTGCTATTCTCCCATGGAGACGATCGTAGAGATGCTGGATGTAGTCCTGTGGAACGGCTTGCCATGCCATTTCCACCTGGCGCCTCAGTTGGACCAGCGTTCGTGCTGGACGTGCAGACCGCGTGAGACGACGCTTCATCCAGTCCCAAACATGCTCAATGGGGGACAGATCCGGAGATCTTGCTGGCCAGGGTAGTTGACTTACACCTTCTAGAGCACGTTGGGTGGCACGGGATACCTGCGGACGTGCATTGTCCTGTTGGAACAGCAAGTTCCCTTGCCGGTCTAGGAATGGTAGAACGATGGGTTCGATGACGGTTTGGATGTACCGTGCACTATTCAGTGTCCCCTCGACGGTCACCAGAGGTGTACGGCCAGTGTAGGAGATCGCTCCCCACACCATGTTGGCCCTGTGTGCCTCGGTTGTATGCAGTCCTGATTGTGGCGCTCACCTGCACGGCGCCAAACACGCATACGACCATCATTGGCACCAAGGCAGAAGCGACTCTCATCGCTGAAGACGACACGTCTCCATTCGTCCCTCCATTCACACCTGTCGCGACACCACTGGAGGCGGGCTGCACGATGTTGGGGCGTGAGCGGAAGACGGCCTAACGGTGTGCGGGACCGTAGCCCAGCTTCATGGAGACGGTTGCGAATGGTCCTCGCCGATACGCCAGGAGCAACAGTGTCCCTAATTTGCTGGGAAGTGGCGGTGTGGACCCCTACGGCACTGCGTAGGATCCTACGGTCTTGGTGTGCATCCGTGCGTCGCTGCGGTCCGGTCCCTGGTCGATGGGCACGTGCACCTTCCGCCGACCACTGGCGACAACATCGATGTACTGTGGAGACCACGCGCCCCACGTGTTGAGCAATTCGGCGGTACGTCCACCCGGCCTCCCACATGCCCACTATACGCCCTCGCTCAAAGTCCGTCAACTGCACATACGGTTCACGTCCACGCTGTCGCGGCATGCTACCAGTGTTAAAGACTGCGATGGAGCTCCGTATGCCACGGAAAACTGGCTGACACTGACGGCGGCGGTGCACAAATGCTGCGCAGCTAGCGCCATTCGACGGCCAACACCGCGGTTCCTGGTGTGTCCGCTGTGCCGTGCGTGTGATCATTGCTTGTACAGCCCTCTCGCAGTGTCCGGAGCAAGTATGGTGGGTCTGACACACCGGTGTCAATGTGTTCTTTTTTCCATTTCCAGGAGTGTATATCTATCATCATCATTTAAGACTGATTATGCCTTTCAGCGTTCAGTCTGGAGCATAGCCCCCTTATAAAATTCCTCCATGATCCCCTATTCCGTGCTAACCTTGGTGCCTCTTCTGATGTTAAACCTATTACTTCAAAATCATTCTTAAATGAATCCAGGTATCTTCTCCTTGGTCTGCACCGACCCCTTCTACCCTCTACTGCTCAACCCATGAGTCTCTTGGGTAACCTTGCTTCTCCCATGCGTGTAACATGACCCCACCATCTAAGCCTGTTCGCCCTGACTGCTACATCTATAGAGTTCATTCCCAGTTTTTCTTTGATTTCCTTATTGAGGACACCCTCCTGCCATTGTTCCCATCTACTAGTACCTGCAATCATCCTAGCTACTTTCATATCCTTACTGATAAGGTAACCTGAATCCACCCAGCTTTCGCTCCCATACAACAAAGCTGGTCGAAAGATTGAACGGTGCACAGATAACTTAGTCTTGGTACTGACTTCCTTCTTGCAGAAGAGAGTAGATAGTAGCTGAGCACTCACTGCATTAACTTTGCTACACCTCGCTTCCAGTTCTTTCACTATGTTGCCATTCTGTGAGAATATGCATCCTAAGTACTTGAAACTGTCCACCTGTTCTAACTTTGTTCCTCCTATTTGGCACTCAATCCGTTTATATTTCTTTCCCACAGACATTACGTTCGTTTTGGAGATGCTAATCTTCATAACATAGTCCTTACATTTCTGATCTAGCTCCGAAATATTACTTTGCAAACTTTCAATCGAGTCTGCCATTACAACTAAGTCATCCGCATATAAAGACTGCATATTTTGTGTTCACACATCTTAATCTCACCCAGCCAGTCTATTGTTTTCAACATATGATCCATATACAATACGAGCAACAGTGGAGACAGCTTGCAGCCTTGTCTTACCCCTGAAACTACTCTGAACCATGAACTCAATTTACCGTCAGCTCTAACTGCTGCCTGACTATCTAATATATATATTCGTTAAGCTCAAATTTAAATGGGTTAACAGCTATATTACACTACTGGCCATTAAAATTGCTACACCAAGAAGAAATGCACATGATAAACTGGTATTCATTGAACAAACATATTATACTAGAACTGACGTGTGATTAAATTTTCACGTAGTTTGAGTGCATAGATGCTGAGAAATCAGCGCCCAGAACAACAACCTCTTGCCGTAATAACGGCATTGAGTCAAACAGAGCTTGGGTAGCGTGTACAGGTGCAGCTGACCACGCAGCTTCAACACGATACCACAGGTCATCAAGAGCAGTGACTGGCGTATTGTGACGAGCCAGTTGCTCGGCCACCGCTGACCAGACGTTTTCCATTGGTGAGAGATCTGGAGAATGCGCTGGCCAGGGCAGCAGGCGAACATTCTCTGTATCCAGAAAGGCCCGTACACGATCTGCAACATCCGGTCGTGCATTATTCTGCTGAAATGTAGGGTTTCACAGTGAATGAAGGGTAGTTACATGGATCGTAACACATCTGAAATGTAACGTCCACTGCTCAACGTGCCGTCAATGTTTTCTCTGCGTCGTGATGACTGGGTGTTGCGTGCTGTCCTTAGGTTAGTTAGGTTTAAGTAGTTCTAAGTTCTAGGAAACTGATGACCATAGATGTTAAGTCCCATAGTGCTCAGAGCCATTTTTTTTTGCTGTCAATGCGAACAAGAGGTGACCGAGACGTGTATCGAATGGCACCCCATACCATCACGCCGGGTGATACGCCAGTATGGCGATGACGAACACACGCTTCCAATGTGCGTTCACCGCGATGTCGCCAAACACGGACGCGACGATCATGATGATGTAAACAGGACCAGGACTCATCTGAAAAAATGATTCGTGCACCCAGGTTCGTCGTTGACTGCACCATCCCAGGCGCTCCTGTCTGTGATGCAGCGTCAAGGGTAACCGCAGCCATGGTATCCGAGCTGATATTCCATGCTGCTGCAAACGTCGTCGAACTGTTCGTGCAGATGGTTGTTGTCTTGCAAACGTCCCCATCTGTTAACTCAGGGATGGAGACGGGGTTGCACGATCCATTACAGCCATGCGGATAAGATCCCTGTCACCTCGACTGCTAGAGATACGAGGCCATTGGGATCGAGCACGGCGTTCCGTATTACCCTCCTGAATCCACCGATTCCATATTCTGCTAACAGTCATTGGATCTCGACCAACGCGAGCAGCAACGTCGCGTTACGATAAACCGCAATCGCGATAGGCTACAATCCGACCTTTATCAAAGTTGGAAACGCGATTATACGCATTTCTCCTCCTTACACGAGGCATCACAACAACGTTTCAACAGACAACGCCGGGAAACTGCTGTTTGTGTATGAGAAATCGGTTGGAAGCTGCTCTCATGTCAGCACGTTGTACATGTCACCAACGGCGCCAACATTGTGTGAATGCTCTGAAAAGCTAATCGTTTGCGTATCACAGCATCTTCTTCTTGTCGGTTAAATTTCGCGTATGTAGCACATCATCTTCGTGGTGTAGCAATTTTAATGGTAGTGTAAGTTGTCGAGAAAAGTGTAAGATAGCGCAAGGCGATTCCTCGCATTCTAGTGAGTGTAACTACTTTATTGCAGCATAACTGCTCAAGACAGTCAGATTCAAATACGCTCTTATAGTTTCGTCATTCTGGAATTTCTTCTGTAACTTCTCCAATAGCAGTGCTAAAAGAGCTGCGAATCAGATTTTGGTCAACTTTAGCTTCTGGTTTCTTATACTGTTGGTAGCAACGACTGAATTCATCACCTAGCATTTGCGGATAACTCCTGATGTTTCTTGTGTGTTTGCCCTAGTCATACTTTTAATCATCCACAGCTTTTAATGTCGGGAATGCAGAATACAGTTTTCACCACGTTTACCTGTCCTTAATTAAATTTTGGAAATCTGCCAGGAAGTTTCATATCGGCGCACACTCCGCTGCAGAGTGAAAATCTCATTCTGGAAACATCCCGCGGGCTGTGGCTAAGCCATGTCTCCGCAATATCCTTTCTTTCAGGAGTGCTAGTTCTGCAAGTTTCGCAGGAGAGCTTCTGTAAAGTTTGGAAGGTAGGAGACGAGGTACTGGCAGCGGCGTGCACTGCAGCTGTAGCGGTTATAAGCTAAGTACTGACAAACTTATTTGTGTTCTGTAATACAGTTATTAAATTTAATAGATTTCAGCGGTGTTGAGTGCCGTTTGTGGCGAAATAACGACTTAATAAACTTTTGTAATCGTTCGCTCGCTGTGTTTTAGAGAGTTTTCAGTGTGTTGAAGTCGTTAGTAATTTTCGTGCTTTAGTTTTCTACTGACGTTTATTATTCTTTCTAGTGAAATATTTTAGTAAAATTGTCATACAGTGTTTTAACTTCGCTTAGTGTTGCAGTGGTAGTTTTAATTTTTTGGTTGTAGCTAATAATTTTGTGAAGTTTTGCTGGTATTTGTATCGGCTGTGTTGTAGTAGTAGTAATACAAGTAGCTGCTTTCTTAGATGGCAGAGAATTTCGAGACCATTGTTGTTAGTTCTTAAATAGTTCTACTGGTGTAACTGAACTTTGGTAACGTAGACGTATAGTTTTTTTTCAGTAACTGTAAAATTTACCATGAGTGAAAATTGTGGGCTCTGTCATAGATTTGTGAGTTGTGGATTACGGTGTGGGATTTGTTCAAAGTATTTTTATTGGGGGGAATGCAGTGGGGAAGCCAGTGGTCATTTTAGGGAGATCCTCTCCTGGGAATGTAGAATCTGTAGTAGAAACAAGTTAATAGAGGAGCAGGAGCGTAAGATCTGTGCCCTTCGGGTGCAGTTACAATGCGCAAAGGAGGAACTAGAGAGGTTGAGGAGGGTGAAGGGTGGTGGGGAATGGGAACTGGCAGTTGGCAAGAAGGTAGCGAGGAAGAGGAAGTACTCAGACAGTTTTACTTTGCATACATGCAATAGATACGGCCAACTGTCAGAATTGAGTGGAGAGGAGCCTCGTGTAGCCGTAGATGCAGGTAACTTGCAGCAGTCCTCAGCAATTAGGAGGCCTAGGTTAGTTGCAAAGTCTAACAGAAAGAAAGTTCTGCTGCTAGGTAGTTCCCGCGGTAGAGGTGTGGGCCAGCAGTTGCAGGAAGTGTTGGGGAGTGAGTACCAGGTCACCAGCATTGTGAAGCCTAGTGCAGGGTTGGCTCAGATGACAAAGCGTAGGGGAGTTATGTAAGAATTTTACGAAAGGGGATCAGATAGTGATAGTGGGTGGAGCAGCGAACAGTCTCGATAGGGACGGGGAATATGATGTCAGTGGTGACTTGGTTAAGATAGCTACTCATACTGGTGGCACTAATGTGCATTTCGTGCGACTGTTTCAGCGTCATTATCGGCCTCATCTTAATGCCGCTGTTAGGCACGTCAATGTGGGGCTGGGGAGGGCACTGATGGCGGAGGGCAAGGATCACGTCTCTGTGGTGCCAGTTGGGTCTATCAGTAGATGGGGTTTCATTAGGCATGGCCTGCAGCTCAATAGGTATGGGAAGGGGAGGCTGGCTAAGCTTATAGGTGACAGTGTAGTGGGTGGTGGTGGTGGTGGTGGTGGTGGTATCACTCATGGAAAAATTCCTGTAGTAGTTGGTGTTAGAGCTGCACCTTTTTTAGACTGAAGTCAGCTGATAGGTACACCTGCTTAAAGGAAGTGCCTCTAATTAAGGGCTCACCTCCAGAGGATGTAATATTTCCAAGTACAGAAGGAATTAGCATATTTCATCAAAATATAAGAGGTATTAGAGATAAAGTTAGTGAACTGCTAATAGATGCTAACTATGAAATCATTGGTATATCAGAGCACCACTTAAATAATTTGATAATTCAGAGGCTTCCTTTACCAGGCTACAGATTAGCTGGCTGTTTCTCAAGGAGTTCCTTGCGGGGTGGGGGAGTGGCTCTGTATGTAAAAAACAGTGTTTCATTTGAGTCCATAGACGTATCACGACACTGCACTGAACAGATATTTGAAAGTTGTGCAGCATTAGTTGAATTTAGTGAAACTAAACTTCTAATTGCTGTTGTTTATAGGTCCCCTAACTCCGACTTCAGAGCATTTTTGCTTAAGCTAGAGAGGATTCTTAATTCACTTTGTAGGAAGTACCAGAAAATAGTTCTATGTGGTGACTTCAATATTAATTTTGTACATGATTGTGCAAGAAAAAGGATATTGGTAGATCTCCTAAATTCATATGATGTGATGCAAACTGTGTTTTTTCCAACTAGGGTGCAGGGGAACAGTAGCACAGTCATAGACAATATTTTTATTCATTCTTCATTACTAGATGGGCATTCTGTTAGTAAAAGGGTGAATGGCCTTTCAGACCATGATGCACAAATTTTAACACTAAAAGGTTTTTGTACTCTAACCAACGTCTTACTTAAATACAAACTACGTAGGAAAGTTAATCCAACAGCAATAGAGTGTTTTTCAAAACTTGTCAAGGAACAAGAGTGGCAAGATGTTTATAGTGCCGATAATATAGATGATAAATACAATGCTTTCCATAACACATTTCTCATGCTATTTGAGAGTTGCTTTCCATTAGAACATTCTAAACGGGGTACTAGCAGTAATGGACAGCCCGGTTGGCTGACTAGTGGAATAAGGATATCATGTAGAACAAAGCGGGAATTATATCAAAATGTTAGAAGTAATCACAATCAAGCTACAATAGCCAATTACAAACAGTATTGTAAGGTGCTTAAAAATGTTATTAGCAAGGCAAAAAGTATGTGGTATGCAAATAGAATAGCTAATTCACAGGATAAAATTAAAACTGTATGGTCAGTTGTGAAGGAAGTGTCTGGTCAGCAGCACAAGTTTGACGATATAAAGTCAGTTTGCTGTAATAATATTTCTGTTACTGATAAATCAGATATATGTACAGTATTTAACAACCATTTTCTGAGCATTGCTGGTGAGTTAAATAAAAATTTAGTATCTACAGGAAATCATATAAATTTCTTAGCAAATGCCTTTCCGAGATTGACGTCTGAAATACTCCTCTGTGATACAGACAAGAGGGAGATTGAGACAATAATCAAATCACTGAAGACTAAGGACTCTCATGGTTATGATGGAGTGTCTAGTAGAATATTAAAGTTCTGTGCTGCACATGTTAGACCTGTATTTAGCCATATTTGTAATTTTTCCTTTAGGAATGGTCAGTTTGCTGAGAGATTAAAGTACTCAGTAGTAAAGCTGCTTTATAAAAAGGGAGAAAGGGATAATGTAGATAATTTTAGACCTATTTCTATGCCATCAGTGTTTGCAAAAGTTATCAAAAAGGCTGTGTATGTAAGGTTAATTGATCATTCTATATCACACGATTTACTATCAAATGTACAGTTCGGCTTTAGAATTCGTTTGACAACTTAAAAGTGCTATATTCTCTTTGCTCTGTGAGGTACTGGATGGGCTAAACAAAAAGTTTCGAACGCTTGGCGTATTTTTTGATTTAACAAAGGCATTTGACTGTGAATATCACACAATATTGGTTCAAATGGTTCAAATGGCTCTGAGCACTATGGGACTCAACTGCTGTGGTCATTAGTCCCCTAGAACTTAGATGGTTCAAATGGTTCAAATGGCTCTGAGCACTAGGGACTTAACATCTATGGTCATCAGTCCCCTAGAACTTAGTACTACTTAAACCTAACTAACCTAAGGCAATCACACACATCCATGCCTGAGGCAGGATTCGAACCTGCGACCGTAGCAGTCGCACGGTTTCGGACTGCGCGCCTAGAACAGCGAGACCACCGCGGCCGGCACACAATATTGCTCCAGAAGTTGGACCATTACGGAATAAGGGGAGTAGCTCACAATTGGTTCGCCTCTTACTTTAGCAACAGGCAGCAATAGGTCATTATTCACAATGTTTTATAACGGCTGTGATGTGGGATCTGAGTGGGGTACTGTCAATTGGGGGGTGCCACAGGGATCAGTGTTGGGGCCGCCCCTGTTCCTTATTTATATAAATGATATGTCCTCTAGTATTTTGGGTAACTCTAAAATTTTTCTGTTTGCCGATGCTTGGCAGTAAAGGATGCTGTGTGCAACATTGACTCGGTTTCAAGTAGAGCAGTACATGACCTCAGTTCATGGCTTGTAGAAATTAACTAACGTTAAATCACAGTAAGACTCAGTTTTTACAGTTCGTAACACACAATTCAACAAAACTGACGTTTTAATCTCACAGAACGGGCATAATATTAGTGAAACTGAACAGTTCAAAATCCTAGGTGCTCAGATAGATAGTAAGCTGTCGTGGAAAGCCCACGTTCAGGATCTTGTTCAAAGACTTTATATCGAAAGTGAGTGATATTTCGATAAGTAAATTAGTCTACTTTGCTTATTTTCATTCACTTATGTCGCATGGTATTATGTTTTGGGGTAACTCTTACCATTCTGGAAGGATATTTTTGGCTCAGAAACGGGCGGTTCGGGCAATAAGTGGTTTGAGTTCACGAACCTCTTGTCGACCTCTTTTCACGAGTCTGGGTATTTTGACATTGGCCTCTCAATATGTATATTCCTTATTGTCGTTTCTTGTTACCAATATTAGTTTATTTCCAACAATAAGCAGCTTTCACTCGGTTAATACTCGGCAGAAATCAAACCTCCATTTGGATGGGACTTCCTTAACTCTTGTGCAAAAAGGTGTGCAGTATACTGCTGCATCCATTTTCAATAAGCTGCCACTCGTATTCAAAAATCTTAGCAGTAGTCCACGCGCTTTCAAATCGAAACTGAAGAGTTTCCTCATGGGTCACTCCTTCTATTCTGTCGAGGAGTTCCTTGAAAAATTTAGATGATTCTCATTGTATTGCTGATAGCGTTTGCTTAAACTTACGGACTGATTTTCTTTCAGGTTCATGAACATTTATTTTTATCTGTTATTACTTTTTATGTTGTAAGTTCATGTACTGACACGTTCCAAGACGTTGGAGATTTGCTCCTCAATTTGGTCCTACGGAACTGGACATTTAAATAATTAAGTAATAATTAGATAAAAAACTGAAGCTGTGAGGACGGGGCGTGAGTCGTGCTTGGGTTGCTCAGATGTTAGAGCATTTGCCCGCGAAAGGTAAAGGTCCCGAGTTCGAGTCTCGGTCCGGCACACAGTTTTAATCTGCCAGGAAGTTGCAAAGACACGAAGTTTATTTTCAAAGGAAAATATACTTTTAACGGCATAAATGTACGTCAAAGAGATCCTGCGTCGTTATGTGTTCCTGCTCATGTGTCATAAGCGGTAACGTGGCGTCATTCTTCAACAACACAATGTTGGTCCACACATGCGACGTGTCTCTATAAACTGTCTGTCTGAAGCTGAGGTATTCCCTTGGGCAGATCTGTCCCTCGATAGAACATGGTGAGCATCATCAAGGATGTCAGCTCCGTCCCAGTGCCAGTGTCCGTGACGTCAAGGACCTGTTACCACAGTTGTCAGACAGCTTACCTCAGGAGAACAAGCAACGGCTTCATGATCCCCTTCCCAGTCGATTCACTGCGTCCATCCAGGCCACAGAAGGTGCCACATTACACTGATAAGTGGACTCATGCTGCCTGCTTCTTTGTGAATTTTAGTGGATATTGTAATCACGCAAGTGAGATCTCATACCCTATCAAGATGCGGGAGGTTTGTAGGTTTCATTTGGCTTCCTCCCCCTCTTGTGGGCACTTCCGCCTATTTTTTTTTAAAGGCAGTGTATTAAGGCTTCATCATCGTCAACACCATCGCCAGTAGTTTTTGCGTCTCGTTGCGTGTCCAGACATGGTAACTAGCAAGCTCTCTCTGTTTTGAGCTTTCCTCCTTAGTTACGCGTAGTTATCGTCTTCCTTTTTGACACTTTTAGTTAGTATCTTTTTCCGTTTCTTCTCGCTCTCTTTTCCTTTACCAACCCTTCAATTCTTTGCTGACATAAGGACTGACATGTCCACATGTGGCTTAGCCAATTTCTCTTCATTTTCATTACGGTGTCTGAGTAATTTCTGTTGTCCCCAACCCTTCTCAACACCTCCTTGAGCCTCCCCGTTGACTTCGCAATTCATACTTCTGGTCTCCTCCATAACTACACCTCCGGTGCTTTCCGTCTGCTTTCCACATCTTTTCATAATATCCGTGCTCAACACCGCATCAAACTGTGCTGCATACACAGCATTTTGCCAATATTATCCTCAGGTTTTTATTCAGTGCCCAACATACGAATTACCTGTTTTTCTGAACAGTTCTTGGATATTGCCGTTCTTGATTTTATTGCTGTGTCATAAGATGTTTGTGGTATCAAGGAATATTTAGTTTGGTAATGGAGGGAAATGTAAGGGATAAGCCTTGTAGACCAGTTTTCAGAGGTGTCAATACTTGCACATGTTACCCTAGCGTGGAAAATTACATCAAACCAGTATTCGCACTGATTACCACAAATACAGCTGACTTTCTACAGACTTTTTCCATCTTCATTGATCTCCAGTCTCCACTGTCGCCGGCCGCGGTGGTCTAGCGGTTCTAGGCTCTCAGTCAGGAACCGCGCGACTGCTACGGTCGCAGGTTCGAGTCCTGCCTCGGGCATGGATCTGTGTGATGTCCTTTGGTTAGTTAGGTTTAAGTAGTTCTAAGTTCTAGGGGACTGATGACCACAGATGTTAAGTCCCATAGTGCTCAGAGCCATTTGAACCATTTCTCCACTATTAGCTGAATCTTACATTCTGGAGTCCACCTGGCACTACCCATCAAACACAGGTACGGCCGTCTGTGGGTCTCGTAATTTGTGCAAATATCGGAGATATAAGTGTCGACTGTTCGACGTTTTCTACAATCTGACAAGTGATCCATCCATATTAGAGCAAATCTAGCTATTACTCAAGTTCCTAGGGAGAGGTTTTATACGTGTGCCTGGCAAAGCGGAAGAAGTGGCAGGATTTTAAATCAGGTCCCTCCATTCTGAAATGGACCGTGAACTAAGAGGAATAGCCTATTATTTTTGACATTCATACGAGCCCTCAGGTGGTGTACCATCATGTTCATACTCCAGTTTAGATTCGTACTACAGATCTAAAAGCTTTTAAATAAAATACTTGGAAGACTGAAAATATTTTCTTTCCCTCGGAGGACAGCTAAGAACTAGATAGGTCTCGTGAACCAGGCTGAACGATTTGCCGGAGTAGTATTCCTGGGTACAGTTTCTTCTACTCGCCTCTACACGGAGCAAGATGGTTATCTGCCTATGTCAGTCCGGAGTGTCAATTTCAAAGGCTTCTCTGTTTCCGCCCTGAGGCGAAACAAAGCGCTTCTCAGGTTTCTGCAGCTCGCTTGTTCTCTCGCGGTGCGACGCCATCCTGGCGTAAATCACGGCGCTAACAGGAAGCTACTGGATGCCCGCCTAGTTTAACGTGCGATTTCTTACAAAGTGAATAAATAACGAATAATGATTGCTGGGCATACACATCGAGGACTTACCTCTTCTTCACTATAATTCGCGGTAAAAAAGTGCCCGACTGATAAAGTCATTTCCCAGTTTGAAATTTATTCTTACTATCTTGTCTGTCTGTTAACTGAAGAGTGAGCAAGGCAAGTCCGCGCTCTCTCTAGTTACCGGTAAATTCTAGGTAGATCAGAATTCACTCTGCACTCCAGATACACGTATTGTTACTTCTGTGCAACCGAACGTTATTACTACACCTTAACACTCCGTCGTGAGGCCACAAGTGGCCTATCAGGACCATCCGACCGCCGTGTCATCCTCATACCCTCACATGAGCTGCGGATAGGATGGGCGTGTGGTCAGTACACCGGTCTCCCGGATGTTATGATGGTTTTCTTTGATCGGAGTCGCTACTATTCGATCGAGTAGCTCCTCAGTTGGGATCACGAGGCTGAGTGCGCCCCGAAAAATGGCGCTCATGGCGGCCCGGATGGTCACCCATCCAGGTGCCGGCCACGCCCGACAGTGCTTAACTTCGGTTATCTGACGGTAACCGGTGTATCCACTGCGGCAAGGCCGTTGCCACTACACCTTAACAGAACTGAAATTTTGTGGTTTAATTGTATGGAAGTAACGGATTTGTAAGAGGAGGGACTAGCATTGGGTAGTGAATGCACACACAGCTAATCAGACGACAAGTAGTGATACAATCATGAGAAAAATTAGTTCTCAATAAAAGGTTGTTTCCGGCCATTCTGCAATTTTTCCAGTTCGTAGTAACTCCGTTATGAGAGGCGATGGTGTGTAGTTGTGTAAAAGAGTTGTGCTGGCATACAAAACGCATGATTCGATTGCTAGTTGAACAGAGAGAAAAAAAAAAAAAACAAATGGCCAGATGCGAGTAGGTCTCGCGCACTGAGGGTTCTGTACAAACTGTTGTTCTTCGTATACAGAAATGATTTGGCACACAGGGTGGGCAGCAGTCTGAGGTTGTTTGGTGATGATATCGTGGTATACGGCAAGGTGTCGAAGTTGAGCGACTGTAGGAAGATACAAGGTTGGTCAAGTGTTTTAAATATCTGGCTCAAATGGTTCAAATGGCTCTGAGCACTATGGGACTCAACTGCTGTGGTCATTAGTCCCCTAGAACTTAGACCTACTTAAACCTAACTAACCTAAGGACATAACACACATCCATGCCCGAGGCAGGATTCGAACCTGCGACCGTAGCAGTCGCACGGTTCCGGACTGCGCGCCTAGAACCGCGAGACCACCGCGGCCGGCTTAAATATCTGGGTGTTCCAAAGCGATATGAGGTAGAACGAGCATCTGAGTACTGTGTTGGAGAAGGCGAATGGTCGACTTCGGTTTATTGGGAGAATTTTAGGAAAGAGTGGTTCACCTGTGAAGGAGACCGCATATAGGACGCTGGTGCGACCTATTCTTGAGTACTGCTCGAGTGTTGGGGGATCTGTACCAGTTCGGACTGAAGGAAGGCATCGAAGCAATTCAGAGGCGGGCTGCTAGATTTGTTACCGGTAGGTTCGAACAACACGTGGGTGTTACGGAGATGCTTCAAGAACTCAAACGGGAATCCGTGGAGAGGAGGCGACGTTCTTTTCGAGAAACACTGTCAAGAAAATTTACAGATCCTGCGGTTGAAGCTGACTGCCGAACGGTTCTACTGTCGCCAGCATACACTGCACGTGAGGACCACGAAGATACGAAACATTAGGGCTCATACGCACGCATACACATAGTCGGTTTTCCCTCGCTCTATTTGCGTGTGGAACAGGCAAGGAAATGACTAATATATGAAGATAGTAACTGTTCTCGAAAGAACAGATACCATTGATGACCGTGCAGCTTGTCTAGAATAAATGATAGTTAATTGAAACCCTCAGCTGCCGACAAGTGTTGTTGATATACCTCGATGGGGACAGCTCGAACCCAGGATCTCCTGCTTACATGGCAGACGCTCCATGTTTTTTTAAATTGCTTTTTTTCATTTTGTTCGATATTGATTGTTATGTTTGGTCGTTACGGACGTCAAATGATACCCGCTCAAGTTCGTTTGTTGATCCTTCCACTCAGTTTTTTATTACAGAGGTCAACCGGCTGTCTGACCGAACGCGCTGAGCTATCGTTTCGGCTTTTTACTGTTTGGTGACATTGTTCGCGGCGGACGTCCGATGACACTCGTTCAGGTTGTTCGTTGATCGGTTTACTCAGTTTTTTATTACAGAGGATAGCTGAACCCTCTGACCGAACACGCTGAGCTACCGTGCCGGCATCCATCTGAGCCACTGAGGACACAGATGAATAGCGCGACTGTAGGGACTTATCCCTTGCACGCTTCCCTTGAGACCCACATTCCCAACTGTCTACATATAGAAATATCTGTTACGAACATTATGTATGTAGATTGTGGAGAATTGAGAATGTGGGTGTCACGGGAAGTGTGCAAGGGATAAGTCCCTGCAGTCGCGCTATTCATCTGTGTCCTCGGTGGCTCAGATGGATGCCGGCACGGTAACTCAACGTGTTTGGTCAGAGGGTTAGCTGCCCTCAGTAATAAAAAAAATCTGAGTTAATGGCTCAACGACGAACTGGAACGGGTGTCTTGCGACGTCCGCCCCAAGCAGGTACAAAGAACGAACAAAATGAGACAAAAGAAAAGGATAGAGCGTCTGCCATGTAAGCAGGAGATCCTGGGTTCGAGATTCGGTCGGGGCACACATATACCATCGAGGTATATAAACAACACCTGTCGCCAGCTGAGGGTTTCAATTACACTCCTGGAAACTGAAATCAGAACACCGTGAATTCATTGTCCCAAGAAGGGGAAACTTTGACACATTCCTGGGGTCAGATACATCACATGATCACACTGACAGAACCATAGGCACATAGACACAGGCAACAGAGCATGCACAATGTCGGCACTAGTACAGTGTATATCCACCTTTCACAGCAATGCAGGCTGCTATTCTCCCATGGAGACGATCGTAGAGATGCTGGATGTAGTCCTGTGGAACGGCTTGCCATGCCATTTCCACCTGGCGCCTCAGTTGGACCAGCGTTCGTGCTGGACGTGCAGACCGCGTGAGACGACGCTTCATCCAGTCCCAAACATGCTCAATGGGGGACAGATCCGGAGATCTTGCTGGCCAGGGTAGTTGACTTACACCTTCTAGAGCACGTTGGGTGGCACGGGATACATGCGGACGTGCATTGTCCTGTTTGAACAGCAAGTTCCCTTGCCGGTCTAGGAATGGTAGAACGATGGGTTCGATGACGGTTTGGATGTACCGTGCACTATTCAGTGTCCCCTCGACGATCACCAGAGGTGTACGGCCAGTGTAGGAGATCGCTCCCCACACCATGATGCCGGGTGTTGGCCCTGTGTGCCTCGGTCGTATGCAGTCCTGATTGTGGCGCTCACCTGCACGGCGCCAAACACGCATACGACCATCATTGGCACCAAGGCAGAAGCGACTCTCATCGCTGAAGACGACACGTCTCCTTTCGTCCCTCCATTCACGCCTGTCGCGACAACACTGGAGGCGGGCTGCACGATGTTGGGGCGTGAGCAGAAGACGGCCTAACGGTGTGCGGGACCGTAGCCCAGCTTCATGGAGACGGTTGCGAATGGTCCTCGCCGATACCCCAGGAGCAACAGTGTCCCTAATTTGCTGGGAAGTGGCGGTGCGGTCCCCTACGGCACGGCGTAGGATCCTACGGTCTTGGCGTGCATCCGTGCGTCGCTGCTGTCCGGTCCCAGGTCGACGGGCACGTGCATCTTCCGCCGACCACTGGGGACAACATCGGTGTACTGTGGAGACCTCACGCTCCACGTGTTGAGCAATTCGGCGGTACGTCCACCCGGCCTCCCGCATGCCCACTATACGCCCTCGCTCAAAGTCCGTCAACTGCACATACGGTTCACGTCCACGCTGTCGCGGCATGCTACCAGTGTTAAAGACTGCGATGGAGCTCCGTATGCCACGGCAAACTGGCTGACACTGACGGCGGCGGTGCACAAATGCTGTGCAGCTAGCGCCATTCGACGGCCAACACCGCGGTTCCTGGTGTGTCCGCTGTGCCGTGCGTGTGGTCATTGCTTGTACAGCCCTCTCGCAGTGTCCGGAGTAAGTATGGTGGGTCTGACACACCGGTGTCAATGTGTTCTTTTTTCCATTTCCAGGAGTGTAATCATCATTGAAATGAGTGACAATGGTACAGGGTACTCTCCGCCGAGCACTACCTGCATATTCACTGTTGCAGGTAACGGATTTGGCAACAGAGCTGCGCAGTGCGCCAACGCCGAGCCAGCTGCGCTTCATGCGGCGCGCCTGCGCGGTGATGGACGCGAACGCGTTCGAGGTGAGTGCGGGCGTGCGCGGCCTCTACCCGCTGTCGGCCATGATGAACAACGAGTGCTCGCCCAACACGACGCACGGCTTCGACCAGAGCCACGCCATGGTGGTGCGCGCCGCCGTCGACATCCCGGAGGGCCGCGAGCTGACCAACTCGTACACGCCGCTGCTGTGGGGCACGCCGGCTCGACACAGGCACCTGCAGCTCACCAAGCACTTCCTCTGCCGCTGCGAGCGCTGCAGGGACCCCCAGGTGAATATCCGCCGCTGTCTGCTTCCACCCCGGCAGGCAAATTCGACAGAATACAGGTCAATGATTACTGTAAGCGACGCTCTGAATGTCAGTACCCGTGATTGCTGCCTACTCTGAGGTTTATTTATTTTTCTTATTTTTAGTTTTGCTAGAGAAATAATGTGGTTCAAATGGCTCTGAGCACTATGGGACTTAGACGACGGTTCAATCCCGCGTCCGGCCATCCCGATTTAGGTTTCCCGTGATTTCTTTAAATCGCTCCAGGCAAATGCCGGGATGGTTCCTTCGAAAGGGCACGGCCGACTTCCTTCCCCGTCCTTCCCTAATCCGATGAGACCGATGACCTCGCTGTCTGGTCTTCTTCCCCGAAACAACCCAACCCACTATGGGACTTAACTTCTGACGTCATCAGTCCCCTGGGCTTAGAACTAGTTAAACCTAACTAACCTAAGCACATCACACATATCCATGCCCGAGGCAGGATTCGAACCTGAGACCGCAACGGTCGCGCGCTTCCAGAGAAATAATATATACGTCGGTACTATACCACTCCGTCTCCGGCCGAGAAGAACAATAACAATGTCAAAAAAAACTATTTATATTTTCAGAATATTAGTATGTAGAGTCTTAGTGCGTTGCCGGACTAAGAGGCTCGCAATTCCTAATTCGTGAGCGCGTGAATATTAATTATTACAGACGCGCCAACTTTATTCGTTCTACGACATCGGACTTCGTAACAAGATAATAACTGCAGGCTCTGAGAAGGTGTACTACCACTGACTGCTAATTGCGTGAGGTGTAGAAAATGGCTACTAATTGTTTGTCGACAAGCAGTTGCTCCAGAAAGTAATCCAAACATCTCGTCTGTCAACTGTGAAAATGCTGGTAACTAGTCTTACAATAATACACATACACCATTCCCAGTTAATTTATTAACGCTACTGCCCATTACAATTGCTACACCAAGAAGAAAGGCAGATGATAAACGGGTATTCATTGGACAAATATATTATACTAGATGTGATATGTGATTACATTTTCAAGCAATTTGTCTGCATAGATATTGAGAAATCAGTACCCAGAACAACCACCTCTCGCCGTAATAACGGCCATCAGGCCTGGGCATTGAGTCAAGCAGAGCTTGCATGGCGTGTACAGGTACAGCTGCCCATGCAGATTAAACACGATACCATAGTTCATCGAGAGTAGTGACTGGCGTATTGTGACGAGCCAGTTGCTCGGACACCATTGACCAGACGTTTTCAATTGGAGAGAGATCTGGAGAATGTGCTGGCCAGGGCAGCAGTCGAACATTTTTTGTATCCAGAAAGGCCATTACTGGACTTGTAACATGCGGTCGTGCATTATCCTACTGAAATGTAGGTTTTCGCAGGGATCGAATAAAGGGTAGAGCCACGGATCGTAACACATCTGAAATGTAACGTCCACTGTTCAAATTTCCGTCAATGCGATCAAAAGGTAACCAATGGCACCCCATACCATCACGCCGGGTGATACGCCAGCATGGCGACGACGAATACACGCTTCCAATGAGCGATGTCGCCAAACACGGATGCGACCATCATGATGCTGTAAACAGAACCTGGATTCATTCGAAAAAACGACGTTTTGCCGTTCGTGCACCCAGGTTCGTCGTTGAGTATACCATCGCAGGCGCTCCTGTCTGTGATGCAGCGTCAAGGGTAGCCGCAGCCATGGTATCCGAGCTGATAGTCCATACTGCTGCAAACGCCGTCGAACTGTTCGTGCAGATGGTTGTTGTCCTGCAAACGTCCCCATCTGTTGACTCAGCGATCGAGACGTGGCTGCACGATCCGTTACAGCTATGCGGATAAGATGCCTGTCATCTCGACTGCCGTAGGGATCCAGCACGGCGTTCCGTATTTCCCTCCTGAACCCACCGATTCCATACTCTGCTAACAGTCATTGGATCTCGACCAACGCGAGCAGCAATTTCGCGATACCATAAACCGCAATCGTGATATGCTACAATCCGACCTTTATGAAAGTCGGAAACATGATGGTACGCATTTCTTCTCCTTACACGAGGCATCACAACAATGTTTCACCAGACAACGCCGGTCAACTGCTGTTTGTGTATGAAAAATCGGTTGGAAACTTTGCTGATATCAGCACGTTGTAGGTGTCGCCACCGGCGCCAACCTTGTGTGAATGCTCTGAAAAGCTAATCATTTGCATATCACAGCATCTTCTTCGTGTCGGCTAAGTTTCGAATCTGTAGCACGTCATCTTCGTGGTGTAGCAATTTTAATGGCCAGTAGTGTATTATTCAATAATGATCATAAATGCTTACACAAGCAATGGCCGAGGCAGTACACAGGAGGATAGCTAAGAAGAAGACAAGAGATGAAGAACAAAAACATTGAGAAATAACATTTTGTTGATTTTTATCACAGTTCGTGATGCATACATTAAGTTCACCTTTTCTGGCCATGTACATAACAGGCCATCCAATTACAAAGATTAAACAGCATTTAGAAGACAATGTCCCACACATAGGAAAAGAAATCGATGTACTGCTACAGTATCCATACTTACCACCACTTGGAAATCGTCTAAATTCAAAATGCTTTAGCAATTTAATTTATGTGTTAAATATATGTATTGGATTAGAGAGCAAATTATGGCATACCTATGTAACATAAATGTATACTTCACTCAAATGAACGAACTGAAATACCTCAGCTTCGAGAAAGTCATTCATTATTTTGTAAGTTTTATCACCGGCATCATCCAAGGTTTATAATGAGTCTGCTACTCCGTTGTTAGCAGTAAGGAAATGGCCTACTAAATTACCCTGTTACCTAGAGTATTTCTCTAGACGATTACCTTTGTGAAGTGAGCCCAAAAGCTTCAACTGCTGCTAATAACATGGCAAAACTGCATCATGTTGTATTGGAGGATTAATAATTAGCACTATATGAAAGATCTGACACCATAGGCATATCATAAGACAGAGGAGGATACATTTTACTAAATAACTGTCAAAAACCTTTGTGCAAGATAAGTGCCAGACACATGAATGCTGAGCAAAAACAAGTACAAAACCTAAGGCATGGACCATATACAAAGAATCCAAATCACGATGTAGATCGATTTCATAGAATGGTTTAGACATAGGACGACTTGGATTTTTTTCTTTTTCCTGGTCAGCAGAGTTCTGACTACATCTTCATCTGTGTGTAGCACTGACACCCATCGCCCTCAATTGCATGTTGGAGGCAGTCCAATCTCTGTCTTCGCCTACAATTCCTACCCTCTACACCACCCTACAGTTCTAGTACTTTGAGAGATATTCCCAGATGCCTTAACATACGTCATATCAACCTGTCCCTTCTTCTTGTCAGTGTTTCCCTGCATATTACTCTCCTCGCTGATTCTGTAGAAGAACCATCACATTCCTTATCAGTCCACGTATTTTCAATGTCCTTCTGCAGCAGCACAGCTCAAATGCGTAGATTCTGTGCTTTTTCCAGTTTCTCCATAGGCCATGATTCACTTCCCTACGATGCTGTACTCCATACATGCATTCCCAGAAACTTTTTCCTGAAATTAAAGTGAATGTTTCATATTAGCAGACCTCTTTTCGCCAGGAATGCCCTCTTTTCCCGTTCTGGTGTGTTTTTTATGCCCTTATTGCTTCGTACACTATTTATTATTTTCCTTCCAAGGTAGCAGAATGAGTTCACTTCGTCTGCTTCGTGGTCTCCAGTTTTGATGTTAACTTTATTGGTGATCTCATTTATTCTACTCCTCATTACTTTCGTTTGTCTTTGGTTTAGTCTGCACTCATATTCTGTTCATTGCACTTTTAGTTCTGTTCAACAGATCCTACAATTCTTCCTTTCTTTTATTGAGGGTACCAGTGCCGTCAGTGAATTTTTTCATTGCTTTCTTTTCACCCTGAATTTGATTTCAACGACTAAACATTTCTCTTATTTCCATCAGTGCTTCTTTGATGTGCAAAACGAAGAGTAATGGCGAAAGACTGCGTCCCTACCTTATACACTTACTAATCCGTTCTTGATTCCAAGTATCGCGGGATTAGCCGAGCGGTCGGAGGCGCTGTAGTCCTGGACTATGCGGCTGGTTCCGGCGGAGGTTCGAATCCTCCCTCGGGCATGGGTGTGTGTGTGTGTTTTGTCTTAGGATAATTTAGGTTAAGTAGTGTGTAATCTTAGGGACTGATGACCTTAGCAGTTAAGTTCCGTAAGATTTCACACACATTTGAACATTTTTTTGATACCAAAAAAATGTTGAAATGTGTGTGAATTCCCAAGGGACCAAACTGCTGAGGTCATAGGATCCTCGACTTACACACTACTTAACCTAAATTATCCTAAGGACAAACACACACACACACACACAAGCCCGAGAGAGGATTCGAACCTCCGCCGGGACCAGCCGCATAGTCCAGGACTACAGCGCCTCTGACCGCTCGGCTACTCAACGTGGCTCTTGGTTTTCCTTTCTCCTTTTTCCCCTTGAGCCTTGTACGTACTGTAGTGAACTGATATTGATACACAAACCACGTGACAGTGAAAACAAATATACTCAAGCTTAGACCATGGCAACATTTACGTTTTTTATTACATTGAAGAGCCAAAGAAACTGATACACCTGCCTAATATCTTGTAGGGCCCTAGTGAGCACGCAGAAATGCTGCAACACGTCGTGGCATGGACTCGACTAACGTCTGAAGTAGTGCTGGAGGGAACTGACACCACGAATCCTGCAGGGCTGTCCATAAATCCTTAAGAGTACGAGAGGGTGAAGATCTCTTCTGAACAGCACGTTGCAAGGTACCCCACATATGCTCAGTAATGTTCATCTCTGGGGAGTTTGGTGCCCAGCGGAAGTATTTAAACTCAGAAGAGTGTTCCTGGAGCCACTCTGTAGGAATTCTGGACGTGTGAGGTGTCGTACTGTACTGCTGGAATTGCTGAAGTCCGTCGGAACACACAAAGGACATGAGTGGATGCAGGTGATCACACAGAATGCTTACGCACGTGTCACCTGACAGACTCGTATCCAGACGTATCAGAGATCCCATATCATTCCAACTGCATATACGCCCCACACCATTACAGAGCTTCCACCTGCTTAGACAGTCCATGGATTTATGAGCTTGTCTCCATACACGTACACGTCAGTCCTCTCGATGCAATTTGAAACGAGACTCGTCCGACCAGGCAACATGTTTCCAGTCATCAACAGTTCAATGTCGCTGTTGACGGGCCAAGGCGAGGCGTAAAGCTTTGTCGTCCAAGCATCAAGGGTACACGAGTGGGCGTTCGGTTCCGAAAACCCGTATAGATGGTGTTTGTTTGAATAGTCTGTACTCTGACTCTCGTTGATGGCCCAGCACTGAAATCTGCAGCAGCTTGCGGAAGGATTGCACTTCTGTCACGTTGAACGATTGTCTTCAGCGTGATTGGTCCCGTTCTTGGAGGATCATTTCAGCGGCGTCAGAGATTTGATGTTTTACCGGATTCCTAATGTTCACGGTACGCTCGTGAAATGTTAGTACGGGAAAATCCCTGTAGGTGTCACCGCCGGACACCACACTTGCTAGGTGGTAGCCCTTAAATCGGCCGCGGTCCGGTAGTATACGTGTCGCCACTATCAGTGATTGCAGACCGAGCGCCGCCACACGGTAGGCCTAGAGAGACTTCCTAGCACTCGCCCCAGTTGTAAAGCCGACTTTGCTAGAGATGGTTCACTGACTTCTACGCTCTCATTTGCCGAGACGATAGTTAGCGTAGCCTTCAGCTACGTCATTTGCTACGACCTAGCAAGGCGCCATTATCAGTTATTATTGATATTGTGCATCATGTACCGTCCAGAGCGACGTTCGTCATTAATGGATTAAAGTTAAGTATTCCACCAGCTACGTCCGTTTTTCTCAATTCTAATTCCCTTGTCATGTTCCAGACCTCACGCCAGCCTGCGTGAGCTAAAACGCGTGCATTTCGGCCTCCTTTAGTAACCCTGTGTTGGCTCTCCTGCCAACCATAACAATCCCTACTTCATTTCTACCTCGGAGGTGCTGTCTAGCATCGTTCGTGCACCAAGTATAACACCACATTCAAACTCACTTAAATCTTGACAAGCTGCCATTATAGAAGCAATAACAACTGTGCCAGACAATTTTCGTCTTATATAGGCGTTGCTGATGGCACCGTCGTATTCTGCCTGCTTGCATATCTCTATATTTGAATACACATGGCAATACCAGTTTCTTTGGGGCTTCTGTGTATATCATCGACAGAAATATAAACCCAGGGCGGATTTGACTGGACATGAACACGAGTCAGTATCGGGGAAAATTGGGGAGAGGGGCTTTAGTCCCTTTAATCCCTTACCATTTGCAGGCATAGACAGCTGGTTACTTGTCACTCCAATGCATAGATTACCCCTTACACGGTTGTCTGGATGCGGGTTCACAACTAACATCTTTCAACTCCCATGTTCTGTCGTTTTGATGTGGCGCCTGACTTAGCTCCTTCCGTCTTCCACGCTGGATGACCCCTGGCTGAATTATCTTCAAGCACAGCACGGCCTTGGCGGTCGACACGGTCATATTGTGCTTGCGTTGTTGGCGACTATTGTCCGTAGTGGTTATCGTGGAAAAGAAGTCGATGTTAGACAGGCAGTGGAGTCAGAAGGACAAAATATTTGAGAATCCGACTGCAAAGAATGTCAACTCAACACGCATCGGAAAATGAATGCGTCACGATTAACATCATAATGGGGGCTGATGACCTCAGATGTTAAGTCCTATAGAGAAAAACGAAAAAAAACATTATAATGAATCAGCCGAAAAACGCTGGCTGCTCGATATCATACTCACTGTCTCTCCGCCGATTCCTCTCTTTCTGCGTTGATCACTAAATGACTGGCTTGCTCACTGATTCATTGTTCACGGACTGCTCGATCACTCAGTGATCTCCGACTGGTTATTCGCTGTCCATTAGTGACTGCCTGCTGGCATATTCAATGACTGAGTACTCACATGGCAGTCTCTACTCCTGTTTGACAGTTTTGTAACTCAACTCTGTCTCCAGGATACTGAATTTTCTGTTATCTCATCTTTGTCATTCTTGGGATCAGTCTTCAATTTACACAATGAACGCTCGACTCTATATAACCATGCCTCTCAGTCTTTGTACAGGGTGAAAATTTCCGATCTTTCAGGCTGATATGTAACCAGAAAATTCTCGTATCGCTCTTCGGTGTTCCATGTTGTGGTACTGCACGCTGCGGGCTGCAGCCCCATAGTGTATCGCTTCAGAGGTTTACCTACATTCCTAAGGTGTCAAATAAGTAACAAACCCACTCATTATTAATGTGAGTAGCTGTGGTTTTCCCAAATCTTGCTGTCGATCAAACTTTAAATGGGGTATCACCTTCCGAGCAAAGCAAACGTTTTATTTAAACCACCCCTATCTGGATTTTGGGAATGCCTCACATTTCAGTTTTAGTTTAAGTGTCCACTCTAGCATTACGTTCCTGGCGGTGAAGTATTGTAATACTTTATAGTACCCACCATTCATTATAGCTTAAATTTTTTTCCTGAGTATTTCAAACATCTTGCACGATTTTACAGTGTCAACGCAGCTGTTAGGAAAGTGTCTTGATTTTCTTAGCATTCGGTTCCATTATCAACCCAACGTTAGGAGCTCGTCTTAGATGCCTTCAGCTTTCCTAAATCCTAACTGATCGTCATATGAGAACTCCTCAATTTTATGTTCCATTCTTCTATTTTTCCATTCTTGTAAGCATCTTGGACGCATGAGCTGTTAAGGTGATCGTGTGACAGTTCTTGTATTTATCTGACATTGATTTCTTTGGATTGTCAGGATAATATTTTTCTGAATGTCTGATGATACAGCTCCAGGCTCATACGATCTTGAACAGTTACTTAGTTGGCACGTACACTAACGATTTCCGAAATTGCTAGGAAATGTCATCTACGCCTTCTGTATTATTTGATCGCAAGTTTTTCAAAGTTCTATTAGAACCTGCCAAATACTGGTCACCTATATCTTCCAAATCGACTCTCATTTATTTGTCTGTCATGTCAATCAAAAGATACTTCCTCTGGTAGTGACCTTCGGTATACCCCTTCCACCTATCTGATCTCTCTTCTGTGGTTAACAGTGAAATTCATCTTTGCACTCTTCATGTAGATGCCCTTTACTCTTTTTAATTCCACGATGTTTTGATTTTTCTGTATGCTAAATGTGTCCTTCGGATGACCATTTCCTGCAACCACTTTGCTTTAAAGACTCTGTATTTACTAATTATTTCATTCCCAAGTGATTTATATAGCGTTATTCCTGTCTTTTCGTGAACATTTTTGTACTCGCTTCATTCATAAATAAGGTGAATTTCGTTTGTTACCAGAGGTTTATTCGCTGTTGCCGTTCTTGTACCTACATTTGCTCACTTGGCTGTAAGCACTATGGGACTTAACATCTGAGGTCATCAGTCCTCTAGACTTAGAGCTACTTAAACCTACCGGGTTCCCGGGTTCGATTCCCGGCAGGGTCAGAGATTTTCTCTGCCTCGTGATGGCTGGGTGTTGTGTGATGTCCTTAGGTTAGTTAGGTTTAAGTACTTCTAAGTTCTAGGGGACTGATGACCATAGATGTTAAGTCCCACAGTGCTCAGAGCCATTTGAACCATTTGAACTTAAACCTAACTAACCTAAGGACATCACACACACCCATGCCCAAGGCAGGTTTCGAACCAGCGGCCGTAGCAGCACCGCGGTTCCGGACTGAAGCGCTTAGAACCGCTAGGCCACAACGACCGGCCCTACATTTGTCTGTCCAGTTTCTATAACTGCCCTTTTTAGAGATGTCTATTCCTCTTAAACTGAAATGGCAACTGTGGTATTCCTTATCTCAGTACCTACAGGCTCTCAGAACGTCAAGGGCTCTGTCATTCATCAACGTTTCTGCATATATCCAGTAAATTATTGAGTACGTTCGGAGTAAGTGCTACTCGAAATGAAGAGGTTGTCACAGGAGACGTAGCTGTGACGGATCTCGTCAAACCAGTGTGGCGACTCCACAAAAAAAGAAGTGTTAATTAATACTGCAGTCACATTTCACAGGTCATGTAGATCAACAAGGTTGACGAAAGACTACGACCGGACCCGCGAAGCACTGCAGAAGAGCATCTGCATTGCCGTCATGGGGTACTCATTGGACTTGGAAGAGAACATGCTGCGATGCATGCTGCTTGTCAAAAGGCAACATTCACACAGTTTGAAGAAGTATTATTGTTTGGTGGATGTATGGACGAGATGAAATAATACGCCTGCCACCGTCCCTCACCACGGGTAACGTTATGCAGCTGTGTGTTTGTGTACGGCACCCTGCACGTGACGTGTACGTTGAGGGAGAATGTCAGAATGGTTTGAGGCTAACTCCACGGGATGAGGACGCGTGCTCCAAGGTCATCTCCGACGTCTTAGGGTGAGCTGTGTGTACTTTGGATGCAGCTCCAAACAATACCGGAGAGTTTTGGATGGTGAATGAGCGGTCGTGGATCATGATAACTATCCAATGCTGCCAAAACCTCGTGGATCCGTACCACGATGTGTGGCCGCCATCATCATGGCAAAACGAGGCGCTACACAGCTGCTAATGTTGTTATGTGGTTCACTACCTCATCAGTGTTATGTCTTACACGTGTGCATCAAACACCGAAAAATAAACTGGCCACTGGGCGAGCCACCACGAATCTCACAAAAATCCTTCTGGGTGTGCAGCCGCGTCATCTTATAACGTATTTGTAATATGGCCGTTGTCTCATGTTTGTCGTCATATTATTTCATCTGACGAGGTAAATATAATGAAGACGTAAGGAGCAGCAATTTTTTGGATCCACCCCTTTCTCCTATAGTAGTGGACATCTTCATGTAAGTTTTTGAGCAAACTGCACTGAGCTCCGCTCCATTACGCCCACGCTGTTGACTGCAGTATGCTGTTGGCCTTATGGAGAGGGAGATCTGCACACGTTCCACTAGCGTGTTAACTGCGTGCACAAAAATATGTAGTTCACGTAAGAACGGCAAAGTAATGGTGCGATTACGTTCCTGGTAGTCGAGGTCTACGGAACACTGTTTGGAAAACTGGAATTCAAGAGTACCGGAGAGCGAGGCACACCAGAGGATACTGACCTGGCGAAACCTATCATCATCCGGCTAAGAAGTGATCCATCCTACACACGCCGACCACCAGAGTCCACCATGATAGCGATACAAACAATATGAGACAAGAACTGAAAGAGCTACATAATACCACCACATACAATGGATGCGACAGTAAAACAATAAGTAGAGCTACAAAGTTCAACAAGAAACTAAACACAAAAAATGAAAGAAAGAAATAAACTGTAGCGCTCGTAAACTTGCTTCATGTCAAGGCCGTCATTGATCGAGTTGGCAATGTACTTCACAGAAAACAGAAGTAACAGTTTTCTGGATTGGCTGCTGCAAAGAGAATTTGGTAGGTTTCACTAAGGATGCAATAAAAGCTCTCAACATGGCAGCTTGCAAGAATACATAGAAGATGGTATAAGAGATGCACAGCATGACTGGTCCTGCTTTTCCATCCGAGTTTTGCACAGATTAAGACAATCCGTCCTTGGATTATCTTAGTGAGTAGTCGTGTAGGATGCTTCGTACCTGTTTCACCGAGAATCCCTCGAAGTATATATCCCCAGTTGAAACAGTACCAGCGCCGTCGGGTTATCCGTAAAATGCATTTCTACTTCTTGTGATTCGGAAAGCTATATTATTCGGAATAAAAAGCGATGCCACTATGATGTATTTATTGCCTGAACATTATAATCTGTTAATATCGACACAATTAGTAATGATTTAACTGAAAACTATCAATTTCCTGAGAGCATGGTCGTACCACAGATGTAGGTCGGAATGCATCCTATCGGCGATTGGCTACTGTGGCGCGCAGTCTGTGTAGGTCGTGCTTACACTCGTGATATTTCACAGCCATTTTACACATTTTCGTTAGCTTAAACACTGTTCTTTTATTTATTAACATCGATTTCTGGCGTTGTGATATTGTTGTAAAAAATTACTTGTGACCTGAAACTTGGTGGCAGATTAAAACTGTGTGTCGGATCGAAACTCGAACTCTGGACCTTTGTCTTTCGCGGGCAAGTGCACTAGCGACTGGGATACCCAAGCACGACTCACAACAGCTTTACTTCCGCTGGTACCTTCCCAACTTCACAGAAGTTCTCCTGCGGCCATAGATGAGCCATGTCTCCACCATAGCCTTTATACCGGGAGTGCTGCTCTTGCAAGGTTCGCAGGAAACTTCTGCGAGGTTGAGAAGATAGGTATGAGGCACTGGCGGAAGTAAAGCTGTGAGGGCGGGTCGTGAGCAGTTCTTGGACAGGTCAGTCGATAGAGGACTTGCCTGCGAAAGGCAATGGTCCCTCGAGTCTCGGTCCCGTTCACAGTTTTAATCTGCCAGGACGTTTCGTATCAGCGCACGCTCCGCCGCAGAGTGAAAATTTTACACGTATAACCTGTAGGCTTCTCGTAATATTTGTGTCGAAAAAACGACTTTTATTTGCATATTGTGTGATTCACGAAGATATGCAAATATTTTAATACGTTATCATACAGGTAAAGCTAAAGTGATATGGTTGGGAGCAGGTTATAGGGGCTGCTGGAGTGGAAGGCTTAGCAACAAATTGAGAATATAAAATTTAATTTCTTACGCAAGAAAATTCATTCACGGTACTGGTAACAACATATGGACATACAGGATGTTACAAAAAGGTACGGCCAAACTTTGAGGAAACATTTCTCACACACAAGGAAAGAAAGTATGTTATGTGGACATGTGTCCGGAAACGCTTACTTTCCATGTTAGAGCTCATTTTATTACTTCTCTTCAAATCACATTAATCATGGAATGCAAACACACAGCAACAGAACGTACCAGCGTGACTTCAAACACTTTGTTACAGGAAATGTTCAAAATGTCCTCCGTTAGCGAGGATACATATATCCACCCTCCGTCGCATGGAATCCCTGATGCGCTGATGCAGCCCTGGAGAATGGAGTATTGTATCACAGCAGTCCACAATACGGGCACGAAGAGTCTCTACATTTGGTACCGGGGTTGCGTAGACAAGAGCTTTCAAATGCCCCCATAAATGAAAGTCAAGAGGGTTGAGGTCAGGAGAGCGTGGAGGCCATGGCATTGGTCCGCCTCTACCAATCCATCGGTCACCGAATCTGTTGTTGAGAAGCGTACGAGCACTTCGACTGAAATGTGCAAGAGCTCCATCGTGCATGAACCACATGTTGTGTCGTACTTGTAAAGGCACATGTTCTAGCAGCACAGGTAGAGTATCCCGTATGAAATCATGATAACGTGCACCATTTAGCGTAGGTGGAAGAACATGGGGCCCAATCAAGACATCACCAAAAATGCCTCCCCAAACGTTCACAGAAAATCTGTGTTGATGACGTGATTGCACAATTGCGTGCGGATTCTCGTCAGCCCAGACATGTTGATTGTGAAACATTTACAATTTGATCACATTGGAACGAAGCCTCATCCGTAAAGAGAACATTTGCACTGAAATGTGGATTGACACATTGTTGGATGAACCATTCGCAGTAATGTACCCGTGGAGGCCAATCAGCTGCTGATAGTGCCTGCACACGCTGTACATGATACGGAAACAACTGGTTCTCCCGTAGCACTCTCCATACAGTGACGTGGTCAACGTTACCTTGTACAGCAGCAACTTCTCTGACGCTGACGTTAGGGTTATCGTCAACTGCGCGAAGAATTGCCTCGTCCATTGCAGGTGTCCTCGTCGTTCTAGGTCTTCCCCAGTCGCGAGTCATAGGCTGGAATGTTGCGTGCTCCCTAAGACGCCGATGAATTGCTTCGAACGTCTTCCTGTCGGGACCCCTTCGTTCTGGAAATCTGTCTTGATACAAACGTACCGCGCCACGGCTATTGCCCCGTGCTAATCCATACATCAAATGGGCATCTGCCAACTCCGCATTTGTAAACATTGCACTGACTGCAAAACCACGTTCGTGATGAGCACTAACCTATTTATGCTACGTACTGATGTGCTTGATGCTAGTACTGTAGAGCAATGAGTCGCATGTCAACACAAGCACCGAAGTCAACATTACCCTCCTTCAATTGGGCCAACTGGTGGTGAATCGAGGAAGTACAGTACATACTGACGAAACTAAAATGAGATCTAACATGGAAATTAAGCGTTTCCGGACACATGTCCACATAACATCTTTTCTTTATTTGTGTGTGAGGAATGTTTTCTGAAAGTTTGACCGTACCTTTTTGTAACATCCTGCAAATTCGTTCAATTTAAATGTACATCAGCTGATTTAAAATGAATCATCAACAAGTCATCTAACATCAAACAATGTGAAAATATGAGATTTAAACCTTTCCCAAAATTTTAATGCTTGTAAAATGTTATTACGAAACACAACAAATTACCAAACTGGTCACTGTATTTGAGATTTACGTAACCTAATGGGCACATGGCTTACAGGAAATAATATTACAGACGTTTAGCAATATCCGCCCACTACAGCACTGTCTTACGTGACCTTGTGTGCCACAATGATTCACAGAACCAAGTCATACAGGTAAATATTACCCACAATGTCGCTTGCATTATAATCTTACGTAGCACACAGATTTACCGAGAAAATGCAATAAATGCCAAGTACAAATTAACGAGTGCCCTACCACTGATTAAACTACTCAGAATCAGTAATGATTGTTTTACAAGGCAAGCACATTCCGTTCAGACAAGTTACCACAGAAATCCATCAAATGTCGTAGGCCAGACAGTGATTCGAAAGGGATTGATAAGTTACCGCACTGTTGTCGGTTGGCACTAAACCCCTGGCGTGCGATAGATGTGTGGACTAGAAACCCCGTTGCAACAGGATCCGTTAGCAACAGTATCCACAGAACTCATTCTAAAACCCACCGTGAAAAACGTCATAGGGGTTTCCAAAAAAGTTTAACGCTGAACAGTAGTGAGTAAAGAATAGGACCAAAAAACAAACACACAGCAATTACACTTAGCCTTGATTATTCCTAGCTGTGGTTAAGATTGAATTAATTTTAATCCAACAGGTAAACAGTGGTGTCACAGTAGACTTAAACTTTACTTGACTAGCGAGACAATTTGGGTGTCCCTTAACTAACGTAAGTTCAGTAACAAACTGAAATGCAATTTAAAGACACTCAAGTAAGGGAATAGTGAAACACTTCATCAACAATTTAAGCAAACACGGCCACATAGGCACTCTAGTTCATACGTAAATCAACCAGGACACGGGTCAGTATTTCGACACGCGACGGAGGAACACTCACTGCTCAGCAGCACAAGCCAGAATACGACAGTAAGAAGTCTCGGTATAAGTCCACCAGATGAAGATGCACCAAACTAACAGCTCACCTTTAACAATATTAATCCAAATGCCGCTAATAAGGTAATGGCCAGAATAACAACAGCCCGTAACCACTGCGTGAGGAAGTTTGAACTCGTAAACAGAACGAACGACAGCGAGTCACTGCAGCACCTCCAGTTCCGCCCCCAATGCAACTGCCACACTCACACCACTTGCCGACGCGACTTCGGCGATCTTCCGGCGTCGCTTCGACCGTGTCCCCTCGCCTCTCTGTGCCCGAGACTCCCTTTCGGCTTTCTGCACGGAATCCCAGAGGGCGCACCAAACCGCGCACCGCAAAGCGAATCGAAAGAGATCGAACACACTATACCGGAACAATCAAATCGCAGGAGCACACGGCACATAAAGAAAATTGTTCACATAACCGTAAGTCCGCAAATGTTTAATTATGGAGCTACGGCTGATAAAAGATTTTGCCTGAAATTTAGCAACTTTGCTAATATAAAGCCGTCGCAAAACTGTACGAGATTAACGTAAAGCATGATTTCGATTTATTTTGTTGTTCTTGATCTGGTGAATCGAATAAAACATGTCCCAGATGTAGTAATTTTGCAGTAGTTCTGCAGAACTACTATTGCTAAACCAACCCTCCACAGCAATCGGAAGATTTTAACAATGTAATTACATATGATGAGTGTTTCATGATGGTATTCCTTGCGCAATCGGAATAAAAAAGCGTAACAGTTGTTTAAATATTCCATACTGCCTTGTCGCCCTCAAATGTTTAAATAAACAGAATTCCATATGCTGCAGTCAATTTCCTGACAAATGCTTTAAATAAATAAATAAGTTATATTCCAAATACTGCCTTGTGTCCTATAAATTGTTTAAATAAACAATATTCGACAGATCGCCTTGACTACCAGAAATCGTTAAGCAATATTCCAAACACTGTTATCGATTTCCTGCCATATTCTTTCAACAAATAAACTACATCGGATACACCGCCTTGTATCCAATAAATTGGTTAAATGTCGGCCGCGGTGGTCTCGCGGTTCTAGGCGCTCAGTCTGGAGCCGCGCGACTGCTACGGTCGCAGGTTCGAATCCTGCCTCTGGCATGGATGTGTGTGATGTCCTTAGGTTAGTTAGGTTTAAGTAGTTCTAAGTTCTAGGGGACTGATGACCTAAGATGTTAAGTCCCATAGTACTCAGAGCCATTTGAACCATTTTTTGAATTGGTTAAATAAACAATGTTTGAAACATTGCCTTGTCTACCAGAAATTGTTTAAACAATAATCCATAGACTGCTACCGATTGCCCAGTAAATAGCCAATCGGCTCAGTCTTTTTCCTGCCAATTTACAGGTAGGGAGGGGAAGGGGCGGGGGAAACTGGTGGGTGGAAGGGCTTAATCCGTAAATTGATCAATTTAATGAATTAGTCATCAAAATCATAGACTGTGAGAGGCCTATTTGAATAACTCAGATCTGAAAGTGTGCTTGTATCGGCAAGTGGAGGGGGGAATGCTTGGAGATTTCCAGAGGTGTTTTGGAGGGGGAGAGGAAGGGGAGAGGTGGGGGGGGGGGTTCTCGGAAGGATGGATTGAAGCCAGGGGGTCAGTAATCAACCCTTAGGGGGGTCATAAACCATTTAGCAGAACATTAAGGGGAGGGGGAGGCCATCATAAATCAATCAGATATCACAATTTAATTAATTTGCTTATCAATCTGATAATAAAAGTGGCGTAGAACTAAGGTTTCCCTACCAATTGCATGTATTCTGGCAGGGGCCATGGAGTGTAACTTCGCGCAACGCCACGTAAGCTGCGACTCCCAGATAAAAGGGACGTTTCAACCTCACGACTGTAGTTATGGCTGGGTATGTGCTCCCGATGTCCCGACTGCTAGCAGTCCTGTCTTGAAAGAGCGAGTGTAACTGCAGGGCAACAATCTCAACAGATACTTCCAGGGTGGCCGAAACAAACTGCGCATCCGCAAATAGCTTCATTTCTCTGCAGCTAACACAACCTTCACAAGTTTGAAGGTTGTATCAGCGTTATAATGGACACTATAAAAATACATGGAAGTTACAGGTCGTATGGTGACTACTTTCTTTACTGTCGCATTTCGATTTATATGTCATCAGATTACTCTGAAAACATCTATGAAGAGCCACAAGTAATATTGGACATAATGGTAGTTAACAGACCACTAAGAACAAACAGAAAAGAATCAATTTTATGTACATAAACTGAAGTGGCGAATGAAAATTTCTACTAAGGCCAGGAATCGAACGTGGGTCTCCTCCTTACAATGCTGTTGCGTTAGACACAAAGTCTCCTTGGCATAGCAGTTCACACAACTGCATGGATTACAATGGAATTCCTCCTTCATCAATCCAAATTCTCACTGCGCCCTAGTATACTTTAAATTCCTCCTTACACATGAACAGAATTGCTGAGGCTTTCCATGTTCTGGAATAGCACCTCAGAATCGAACGTAAATGGGGGATCTAGACTGAAACGCAGGTGCAGGTACTTATAAAAATGAAACTACACAATTTCAGAGAGTTTACTTTCATGGTGAGTTGCTGTTTCAGATCACAGACAGCCTCAGAAATTCTGCTCGTGGGTAAGGAGTAATTTAAAGTCGACTGGGGTGGAAGTGAGAATGTGTGTCGAGGAGGCAGGCGTTACAAGGGACTCTGTGCGGTTTTGTGAACAGCTGTGCCACGGCGTCATAGTGGCTAGTGCACCTGCCTCGTAAGCAGAGACCTGGGTTCGATTACCGGCCTTGGTACAAATTTTCACTCGTCGCTTCAGTGTATATACATAAAACTGTATCTGTATGAGACCAATAAATTTCCTGTGTCTTGTCATCTGGAAGTAAATCAAGGTACAGTGTGGAAACATAATAAGGTTAATGAAAGCACATCATATTTAGGTTAGGAGTCAAATATCTTATCCATCAGACCATGCGAAACTGCATTATTTCGGCGGCTATGCCGTTGAGGAAGATAACTAGCCACTAGATGTCAGTACTGGTGAGCGTTAATACTTAAGACTTATTCGTAATTATTATAGTCCCACGAAGAATGACAAAGACACGACCTGATGGCCATGTATAATTTACAAAACAAACGTACATCTTATCAAAACCATAAAATAACCACTCTCATTAAACACAAAAACACATCTCATGTTGTAAGGGCCACTAGTAAATGTAGATGTCCAGGTAAAGGTGGGAGGGGGTAATCTATGGGTCGGAACGCTGAATAAGCTTTTTATTACAAGACACTTAATATTAAAATAGATATACATACGTTGACCGCCTGTACATAGTATCGGCCCCAGGTAATTTTTAAATACACTTTTAAACGTAAGCTTCGTGGGCAGTATTGGTCATTAGTGTAATATGAAATCATTCAATGGCTAGAATTACGGCACACAGTAGCAACGATATAAAGTAAACATACAATCCTGGCCAAGACAAGTCTACTAATATCAAAGACAGACCCTAATTTGAGGAAGAAATTTGTGGGAGTGTAGGTTTCTAGCACAGCATTGTATGGTAGTGAAACATGAAATGTAGGAAAATCTGAACAGAAGAGAATCGTAGCATTTGAGTTATGGTGCTACAGGTGAATGTTGTAAATTAGGTGGTCTGTTAAGATAAGGATCGATAAATGGTAGTGAAACATAAAATGTAGGAAAATCTGAACAGAAGAGAATCGTAGCATTTGAGATGTGGTGCTACAGGTGAATGTTGTAAATTAGGTGGTCTGTTAAGATAAGGATCGAAGAAGTTCTCTGCAGAATCGGTAAGGAGCGGAAAATACTGACAGGAAGAGCGGCCAGGATGACAGGATATCTGTTAAGCCGTCAGCGAATAACTACAGTGTTACTAGAGGCATCTTTAGAGAGCAAAAACTGTAGAAGAAGACAGAGATTGGAGTACATCAAGCAGATAATTGAGGACATAGGTTGCAAGTGCTACTCTGAGTCGAAAAGGTTACCATAGTAAATTCTTGGTGGCTCGAATCAAAACAGTCAGAAGACTGATGCCTGAAAAACAAGCATTTGTACGTCATCCAAGACATCCAGGTGTGGAAAGCTGAGGCTGTACAATGGGCGAGAGGGGGACAACAAGATCTATTGGAAAGCAATACGACAAATGACAGATATAAACAAAACAAACAGGATACCACATGTAGGTAGAGCTGCGGAACCACGACCATACTTTCATGTACGGAAAGCAGCCCCTTAGGATAAAAACCATTTTGTTAAATAATGACATAGAAACAGTACAACATAGGGTAGATAGGCAAGACTAGTCGTGAATGTAAACTAATAATGTTAAGATGGAAGGACTTATAGCAATCAATAGCACTGCCCTAAAGTGAACATACAATCGAAAATCAGCCAAGGGCCATGCAGGTGAGCCAAGCCGAGGCTGTAGAGTGGGAGGAGCGGGAAACAGCGACATCTATCGGGAAGGAAGTTGACAGATGAGAGCTACTCAGTAAAATCTAAAATTGCAGGGGAAATTCCAGAAACAGGACCTTAATTTCATGTGCAGAATGTAGCCCCCTAGGATAAAAAAAAACCGTTGCATGAATTAGTTGCATAGCAATACTGCGACATGGTGTGTAACTCTGGTCATGAAAGCACTGATACAACCTTCAAATTACGTAAAGATGGGCGTATACCTCTTACGTGACTTCACGTCACACCTGTTATCCTCACAAGTTTGTCATCTATTCACAAGGGGATTCTACTTACTAGCAAGCCGTGGAACACATTAGCAGCATGCGAAATATAGCCTCCCCCTCTTTCCTGACATCGGCTAGGGATATCTTAGGGCCACTCAATTGTACAATTTGACTTCGATGGTCTTCGGATACCATTATATACGTTGAAACATTCCTCTGACCTCCATCTAAATTACTCTACTCGCTGAGGAAGGCAAAAACACCGCCGAAATATCTATTATTTTAGTATCTTAGCATTTTGAGTATTTTATAAGGTGATACAGCAGTGTAGAAGGATTTTAGTGACATTACCGAACGAGGTGGCGCAGTGGCCGGACACGGGACTCATATTCGGGAGAACGGCGGTTCATATCTCACTCCGGTTGGCTCGGAATGGGATCAGGATGTAGTTGGGTATCGACTGTGTTGTTTCAGAAGGACCATCCTGATATTTGCTTTAAGCTATGCACGATAACTACAGGGAACTTAGGTCTATGTGGGCGTATACTCATTTGAACTGCCATTTTCCTGAATGAGACTCTGATGTCTTGCCACGCTGTAAGCAACTTACCATGTAGCGTAGCAAGTACGCTGTAGTATTATATCTACTTTCTTTTGTTTTCATTCTTTAGTATATGTAATAATTTAGCCGCGTGTTCTCAGGCGTCTTGCCACGGTCCGCGCGGCTTCCCCAATCGGAGGTTAGAGGAGTCCTACCTCGGGCATGGGAGTGTGTTGTCGTTAGCGTAAGTTAGTTTAAGATAGATTAAGTAGTGTGTAAGCTTAGGGACCGATGACCTAAGCAGTCTGAATCCATAAGATCTTACCACAACTAATAATTTTGATTCAACTATATTATTGTTAATAATAACGATACCTGAGCTGAGTGAAGAACAGCATGGGTTTAGGAAAGGAAGGAGCACGACCGACCTGATATGTTCTGTCCGTCAACTGATGGAAAAAAGTTGGGAGTATAACAAAAGGGTGATAATGGTTTTTATAGACATAAGAAAGGCATATGACTCAGTTGACTGGGAAAGACTCTGGGAAGAACTGAGAAAGATAGATATAGAAGATGGATACATTAATGTTATAAAGACAATGTACAGAGGCCACAATTGTAGAATTAGAACACCATTGGGGAACTCTGAATACTTCGAAATAAGACAAGGACTTAAGCAAGGAAGTATTCTATCTCCTGCGCTTTTTAATGTTGTGATGGAGGGAATGAATACGGCAGTTAAGGATATAGTAAAAGAAAAAGACAAAAAGATGATTTTTGCAGATGATATAGTAATATGGGGTGATAAAGAGGTAGATGTACAGTTACAGCTTGATGCGTGGAAGGAAATAATGAAAAGGTATGGATTAAAAATAAATAAAGATAAGAGTGAAGTAATGGTATTTGGAAGAGAGAAAGGAATCAATGGAAATATTACCTTGAATGGAGAACCCCTCAAAGTGGTAGAAAGTTTCACTTATTTAGGGAGTGAAGTATCTAGGGATGGAAGAATAACTAACGAAATTAATAAGAGGTTACAGAAGGGAGGCAATTTCTACCAAACAATAAAACATCTGATTTGGAATAATGAGGTTTCAAAAAGAGCAAAACTCCTTATGTATAAGAATTATTACGTCCCTATTGTCACCTATGGTGGAGAAACATGGACAATGACAGAAAGGGACTGGAGCAGACTGCAAGCAGGGGAAATGGAATTTCTCAGAGCAGTTAAGGGAAAAACAAGAATGGACAGAGTAAGGAATGTAGAGATTAGAAAGGACCTCAAACAAGAAAGTATGAGAGAAGAAATTGAAAGAAAGAGATTAAGATGGTATGGGCATGTTAAGAGGATGCATGCGCAGAGACTCCCCAAAATTATGGAAGAACTAAAGATGGATGGGAAAAGACCTAGAAGGCGCCCAGGAACACGGTGGAAAATGGGAGTAAGAATATCTGTTGAGAGGTGTGACCTGGCAGCAAGTGGAGGAAGAAAAGTGGTCGGAGGACCGAGCCATATGGAGAGGACTCGTCAGCACCCAGACCCGGCAGTAGATGGAGCGGGATTCGTACATAGACAGATAGAATAACGATACCTAAATGCCTCACCTAAATTTAATGCATAAGAATCTTATCATCCATAAGGCGGCATCATGCAACTATTTACTTGCAAAAGTATTTCTTTATTAAATTTAAATACGAGAAATTCAAGAACACAAGATACGACGCGTTGCAGGCATGCATGAAGCGTTACGTAAACAAGAAGGTGAGCCGCTACGGGGTTGTATGGAAATTACCAGTGCACATGACCGGAAATTGTTGGAGTACCCGGTGTGCTGGAAAACAGATTCTTTCTCGAGCGCTGTAGAATCTAGAAGGTTCATCGCGTATATAGACCTTCCGTTCCGTTGTGTGAGAAATGCACGGAACGTCTCTGTCGTAGGGAAATCACTTCTCTCTAATATATCGAAGTGTTCCTGACGTCACCGAGTATTACCATCAGTTTATTAACTCGTCAGATTGTGTTGCTGGTTGTTAATTACAAACTAAAACAGAAAGCATCGAAGGGGAGCCAATCGAGTAACTTCCACTTTCATAATAAACATCAGTTTATCATTCTATAAATATGAGATGACACGTGTAATTTACTTCGCAGATACACACGTTAGGAGGATAGAGCCGACTCCTTAATGCCTTGGTGCGCAGTTCACTGACCTTCATAAACGACTTCCATAGCGGACGGACAAGCAATTTAACGATCCATAAAAATCTTAGACTCGGTGCTAGCAAAGCACTTTTTACAATTTGCTTACGCTGTTCGGACAAACTACCCAGTTTAGAAACAATTTCTGAATAGGACCAGGTTTTAGTTCCCCGTAGATACACATAAGTTGCTTGTCGATCAGGCAGTGACTTTAGTTGAGAGAAGAAGTGTGATTTTTGCCTGTTAATATGTTTAGAATGACGGGTGTTCCGCATTCTCTAGATAGATGCTCCTACATCAAGATGAATAAGTGATTCTGGCGCTTGGCTTTTCATTTCGGTGTTATTTGATCTATGCTTAACTTCTCGTGCGGATGGCCTACTGATTGCGTGATGAAGAGTTAACTTCCAAATCGCTGTTAAGATTAGAATATGCAAGTGAGTAGGTCGTTCATTCTGAAGTTTAATTTCAAGTTCTGTTATAGAAGGCCGACCTAAAGACTCGCTTGATACTGCATTTTCAAATTCTATTCTTTGTACGTTATACACTTAACAGTTCAGAATTCTGTAAGACATTACTTCCGTTCACATTCCGGCTTACGTTTTATTAATTGTTGCTTTGTGAGTATTCCGCTCAGTATCTTTAAACGATGGACAGACGGCTCGTAGAGGTGTGTACGGGATGGTGGGCGCATGAGATCAACGTCCCTCGTGTGTATTTATGACATTCGAGGTGCCAAATGTGACAGTGTTTACGAGACCCATGTATTCATGTATTGCTGACCAGGAGAAGACTACAGTCCTTAAGGGTAAATACACTACTGGCCATTAAAATTGCTACACCACGAAGACGAGGTGATACAGACGCGAAATTTAACCGACAGGAAGAAGATGCTGCGACATGAAAATGATTAGCTTTTCAGAGCATTCACACAAGGTTGGTGCCGGTGGTGACACATACAACGCGCTGACATGAGGAAAGTTTCCAACCGATTTCTCATACACAAACAGCAGTTAACCGGTGTTGCCACGTGAAACGTTGTTGTGATGCCTCGTGTAAGGAGGAGAAACGCGTACCGTCACGTTTCCGACTTTGATAAAGGTCGGATTGTAGCCTATCGCAATTGCGGTTTATCGTATCGGAAAATTGCTGCTCGCGTTGGTCGACATCCAATGACTGTTAGCAAAATATGGAATCGGTGGGTTCAGGAGGGTAATACGGAACGCCATGCTGGATCCCAACTGCCTCGTATCACTAGCAGTAGACATGACAGGCATCTTATCCGCATGGCTGTAACGGATCGTGCAGCGACGTTTCGATCTCTGTGTCAACAGATGGGGACGTTTACAAGACAACAACCATCTGCACGAACAGTTCGACGACGTTTGCAGCAGCATGGACTATCAACTCGGAGACCATGGCTGCGGTGCACGAACGGCGAAACGTCATCTTTTCGGACGAATCCAGGTTCTGTTTACAGCGTCATGATGGTCGCATCGCGGTAAACGCACATTGGAAGCGTGTATTCGTCTTCGCCATAATGGCGTATCACCCGGCGTGATGGTATGGGGTGCCATTGGTTACACGTCTCGGTCACCTCTTGTTCGCATTGACGGCACTTTGAACAGTGGACGTTACATTTCGGATGTGTTACGACCCGTGGCTCTAACCTTCATTCGATCCCTGCGAAACCCTACATTTCACCAGGATAACGCACGACCGCATGTTGCAGATTCTGTACGGGCCTATCTGGATAGAGAAAATGTTCGACAGCTGCCCTGGCTAGCACATTCTCCAGATCTCTCACCAATTGAAAACGTCTGGTCAATGGTGGCCGAGCAACTGGCTCGTCACAATACGCCAGTCACTACTCTTGATGAACTGTGGTATCGTGTTGAAGTTGCATGGGCAGCTGTACCTGTACAAGCCATTCAAGCTCTGTTTCACTCAATGCCCAGGCGTATCAAGGCCGTTATTATGGACAGAGATGGTTGTTCTGTGTACTGATTTCTCAGGATCTATGCACCCAAATTGCGTGAAAATGTAATCACATGGCAGTTCTTGTCCAATGAATACCCATTTATCATCTGCATTTGTTTTCGGTGTATCAATTTTAATGGCCAGTACTGTATTATGTTCATTATAGTCTCGACTACAGCATTTTAGTGGCTAACCATCTCCTTCACTGACCACCTATTCATAAAATTGCAGACTGGGTGTTTCTGTAATGCAACAGTAGAGCAGCAGAATGGACCTACCATTGAGTGCAATGGTAACTTAAATGCTGCAAGGTCAATGTTTGCGGCGCTCGTAGAGGCTACAGTCTGCAGTAATTGTGTTGGCATCGCGCCTACACGGGTAAATGAATGGCAAGGCGCCAAACACTGAACTTAATGGACACTAACGCCGGTCAGATACTAAATCTGACCCCTTCAGGTTTGGTTTTCAGTCTTGTTTATCACGAACATTCATCCAGCAATAGTGGTAATTAGGTGTAATCCGTATTACTAAACGGCTATGACGGTGTACCGACCGGGATGCTGGTAGCTACCTAACAGCTTTTCGGAGAAAGAAAAATTTGATTTTTAATATGTCATATGATTACTAACCAAATTTAAAAATAAATTATATGCGGTCATAAACTTCTTATTAAGAGGCATAATTTTGTGTTCAAGGCTTACCACAATAAGTGAAGTATTCAAGTTAGACACTGTGTGTATGTGTCGAGATAGAGCAACTGACGGCGCGGAAATTACTCAGTCTACATTCATCCAGTACTTGAGAGTAAAAGAATTTACAGACTTCTGACAAACTTGACAAATATTTCTAAAATTTTCGAAACTTTTTCTAGCTGACTCCCTCCCACAAACTAATGAAAGCGAAAAAGTTTATTGCTAGCTACGTTTCCATTGTTTATGTAGTCAAACTTTAGCATCAGTCATGACGTTGTAATTCATAACTTCTTTAGTGCTAACTCTATTCGCAACACATTTTGCAGATAGTATCCACGTATACCACTGAAAGTACATGCAAAATTATATCACTGTACGAGTGATAGTTTAGGAGAAATGAGGATTGTACATATGAGTCCGAGTCTTTAAGGAACCGAAGGCGGACTGTTACTGGTTTGTTTAGAAACCACCAAACCTGCTAAGTTCCAGTCACTTCACTTTGAAAACACTAGAGTGGTTTCAGTTCTTTTCGAAGGGTCCTCGGGCTTAGTTTTTCAGCGATGGCGTTCCATTGGAGTGTGAAATGGTACCTGAGTCGGACAATTCCTGTAGTCAAGTGGTATTTTTCAAATTCTGAAGTTTTACGTTAAAACCAGTCTGTAGAAAGTCATGGATTGCACACACCTGTATTATCACTTTATTAAACAACCAGTTTCGATCAGAAATGGACCATCCTCATACTACGCAAAAGATGAAGATTAGGCACAGCGAGTAATTAGAAAAACAGTTATAATTCACTGGTCACTATTTGTGGCGTATTTTTTTGCTTAGAATGTAGCACCATAATCAGATGCATGAAAAATCGTAGTATATACGAAGCGCCATCGAACATGTTAATTGAGCTATTACACTGGAGCACATATGGCACACAATAGATTCCGCGAGGAAGCATATGCCAATACTGAAGTGCCTTATTACTCTTCTAGCTTTCCGATGTTTTTATAACTGAAGGCAAATGCCACTTCAATAGTGCCACGTGCTTCACCACAGTAGGTGCTGTGTGTTGTATGTGCTCCAGTTTTGAAGCTGCATTCACATGTTGGTTAAAGGCATGATGCTTAGTAACAGTTATTAACCATGCATCTGATAACGATGTCACATTTAATGTATACAATACGTTTTGAATATGATTAGTAGGCCTATATTACGACTGTTTTGCTTTACGCTCAGGCAGAGGCAGGGCCCGCGCGGTGAGCACGTTACTTGATCGATGCGTCATGTATCAAGGCTTAAGAGCAGATGTAGGGATTTCATGGTTAATTTATTTATTGATGTTTTAAGAACGTTACTTGATCGATGCGTCATGTATCAAGGCTTAAGGGCAGATGTAGGGATTTCATGGTTAATTTATTTATTGATGTTTTAAGAACGACATCTCACAGTTTCGTAGTCTAAATCTGACTAGAAATGTTTTTAAAAAATTTCTTTGGCCATCTGCGGCAGATACGCTCCCTTTTCTAATGCTGTGATCCACACCATCTCTACGCTAATTTCTTTTTTGTCTCAGTTTTTCGTTCGCACGACCCTAAGGAACTGCAGAGGTACATAGAACATTGTTGTTGTGGCCTTCAGTCCTGAGACTGGTTTGATGCAACTCTCCATGCTACTCTAACCTATGCAAGCTTCTTCATCTCCCAGTACCTACTACAACCTACATCCTTCTGAATCTGCTTAGCGTATTCATATCTTGGTCCCCCTCTACGATTTTTACCCTCCACGCTGCCTTCCAATACTAAATTGGTGATCCCTTGATGCCTCAGAACATGTCCTACCAACCGATCCCTTCTTCTGATCAAGTTGTGCCACAAACTTCTCTTCTTCCCAATCCTATTCAGTACTTCATCATTAGCTATGTGATCTACCCATCTAATCTTCAGCATTCTTCTGTAGGACCACCTTTCGAAAGCTTCTATTCTCTTCTTGTTCAAACTATTTATCGTCCATGTTTCACTTCCACGCGTGGCTACACTCCATACAAATACTTTCAGAAATGACTTCCTGACACTTAAATCTATACTCGATGTTAACTAATTTCTCTTCTTCAGAAACGCTTTCCTTTCCATTGCTAGTCTACATTTCATATCGTCTCTACTTCGACCATCATCAATTATTTTGCTCCCCAAATAGCAAAACTCCTTTACTACTTTAAGTCTTTCATTTCCTAATCTAATTCCCTCAGCATCACTCCACTTAATTCGACTACATTCCATTTTCCTCGTTTTGCTTTTGTTGATGTTCATCTTATATCCTCCTTTTAAGACACTATCCATTCCGTTCAACTGCTCTTCCAAGTCCTTTGCTGTCGCTGACAGAATTGCGATGTCATCGGCGAACCTCAAAGTTTTTATTTCTTCTCCATGGATTTTAATACCTACTCCAAATTTTTCTTTTGTTTCCTTCACTGCTTGCTCAATATACAGATTTAATAACATCGGGGAGAGACTACAACCCTGTCTCACTCCCTTCCCAACCACTGCTACCCTTTCATGTCCATCGACTCTTATAACTGCCATTTGGTTTCTGTACAAATTGTAAATAGCCTTTCGCTCCCTGTATTTTACCCCTGCGACCTTCAGAATTTGAAAGAGAGTATTCCAGTCAACATTGTCAAAGCTTTCTCTAGGTCTACAAATGCTATAAACGTAGGTTTGCCTTTCCTTAATCTATTTTCTAACATAAGTCGTAGGGTCAGTATTGCCTCACGTGTTCCAACATTTCTACGGAATCAAAACTGATCTTCCCCGAGCTCGGCTACTACTAGGATTTCATTCGTCTGTAAAGAATTCGCGTTAGTATTTTGCAGCTGTGACTTATTAAACTGATAGTTCGGTAATTTTCACATGTGTCAATGCATGCTTTCTTTGGGATTGGAATTATTATATTCTTCTTGAAGTCTGAGGGTATTTCGCCTGTTTCATACATCTTGCTCACCAGATGGTAGAGTTTTGTCAGGACTGGATCACCCAAGGCCGTCAGTAATTCCAATGGAATGTTGTCTACTCCGGTGGCCTTGTTTCGACTCAGGTCTTTCAGTGCTCTGTCAAACTCTTCACGCAGTATCGTATCTCCCATTTCATCTTCATCTACACCCTCTTCCATTTCCATTATATTGTCTTTGTATAGAGCCTCTATATACTCCTTCCACCTTTGTGCTTTCCCTTCTTTGCTTAGAACTGGGTTTCCATCGGAGCTCTTGATGTTCATACAAGTGGTTCTCTTTTCTCCAAAGGTCTCTTTTAATTTTCCTGTAGGCAGTATCTATCTTACCCCTAGTGAGATAAGCCTCTACATCCTTACATTTGTCCTCTAGCCATCCCTGCTTAGCCATTTTGCACTTCCTGTCGATCTCATTTTTGAGACATTTGTATTCCTTTTTAACTCCTTAATTTACTGCATTTTTATATTTTCTCTTTCATCATTTCAATATTTCTTTTGTTACCCAAGGATTTCTACTAGCCCTCGTCTTTTTACCTACTTGATCCTCTGCTGTCTTCACTACTTCATCCCTCAAGGCTACCCATTGTTCTTCTACTGTATTTCTTTCCCCCACCCCTGTCAATTGCTCCCTTATGCTCTCCCTGAAACTCTGTACAACCTCTGGTTCTTTTAGTTCATCCAGGTCCCATCTCCTTAATTTCCCACATTTTTGCAGTTTCTTCAGTTTTAATCTACAGGTCATAACCCACAGATTGTGGTCAGAGTGCACATCTGCCCCTGGAAATGTCTTACAATTTAAAACCTGATTCCTAAATCTCTGTCTTATCATTATATAATCTATCTGAAACCTGTCAGTATCTCCAGGCTTCTTCCATGTATACAGCCTTCTTTTATGATTCTTGAACCAAGTGTTAGCTACGATTAAGTTGTGCTCTGTGCAAAACTCTACCAGGCGGCTTCCTCTTTCATTTCTTAGCCCCATTCCATATTCACCTACTACGTTTCCTTCTCTCCCTTTTCCTACTACCGAATTCCAGTCACCCATGACTATCAAATTTTCGTCACCCTTCACTATCTGAATAATTTCTTTTATTTCATCATACATTTCTTCAATTTCTTCGTCATCTGCAGAGCTAGTTGGCATATAAACTTGTACTTCTGTAGTAGGTGTTGGCTTCGTATCTATCTTGACCACAATAATGCAGAACATTATGACAATGATTATAGTAGTGGCAGAAATTAGAAAACGGATAACTGCTGGTAGATGCTAACAGACTGACAGACAAAGAAATTCACACATTACAAATATATTGTTGAAAAGCCATCAGGGCCTATGTACATAGTGTGTACACAATGCATTAAGCAGTATGGGAAATATTCTCACAGAAACTTTCCACAAATGAGAATCCTCAATATGTGTGACGTATTGTGTTGAAAATATCTGCAGGAGAAGCTAGTGGAAATCCACATACCCATATGGTTTGCCACTTGTTGTTTTAAATGTTATAAAGCCAATTCTCAGTTAGCTAGCCAACCCTGAACTGCTTAAGAAATGTGTACAGCGGAAAACAGAAAATACGAATGAGACGCTTAATCACCTTACATGGATGCGTTTCCCGGAAACTGTATTTGTGTCATCAAGTATTGTGTAGACAGCTGCATGTGATGCCTGTACAGTCTTTAATAGTGTAAATGTAAAAAAAAGGTACAAATGGCTCTAAGCACTATGGGACTTAACATCTGAGGTCATCAGTCCTCTACTTAGAACTACTTAAACCTAACTAACCTGAGGACATGACACACTTCCATGACCGAGGCAGGTTCGAACCTGCGACCGTACTAGGCGCACGGATCCGAATTGAAGCGTCTAGAACGGCTCGTCCACAGCGGCCGGCAGAGGGAATGTAAGCAGGATTCCTGCAGAGAATACGATTCCATCCAGGTGCACGCTGAAGATAGTCAGAGGCATTGATGGAGCAGACTTGGAAAAGGCCAAGCAGCAGAAGAATATAAAAAATTGATGTGACGGAGGGTAACCAGAGGAAGAGAATACTCCAGTAAGACAAAGAAGAGAATTAAGATCACGGAAATGGACATTTAATGACTGGAGGTATGGCAGTGTTTTAAGAAAATGAAACAAAAACCTTAAGTGACATCTGCCTTATTTTTCAGATATAATATACGTTTTCTCAGGCAAGATAGAAACTAAAATACTAAAATTTCTCACAATTTTTAAAAATGACTTACTAAATAATCCTGTGCAGAACTTTTTCTTTTCCTTGTGTTTGATAAAAGTTCTCCTTTACTGTATGAGGAATGCAGAGCAGTTTCGGTTAATACAAAAACAAAAAAAAACTGATTTGAAAGTAACTAAGAGCTTTGATAAAAATCTGTTGCACCCACTTTACCTGCGTTTGATGCAGATGTACAGTACGGAGTTTAAAGTTTAATACTTGATTTAATTATGAGACAAGACAGTATACGTAAAATGGCAACTACGAAATCAAATAGTTATAAAATGAATGTCCATGAAAGTTATCAAACAATAACTGCAGAGAAAACCACGCACAATGTTCAGGTTTTAATACACTATTGGCCATTAAAATAGCTACACCATGAAGATGACATGCTACGGACGCGAAATTTAACAGACAGGAACAAGATGCTGTTATATGCAAATGATTAGCTTCTCAGAGCATTCACATAACGTCGGCGCCGGTGGCGAAACATACAACGTGCTGACATGAGGAAAGTTTCCAACCGATTTCTCATACACAAACAGCAGTTGACCGGCATTGCCTGGTGAAACGTTGTTGTGATGCCTCGTGTAAGGAGGATAAATGCGTAACGTCACGTTTCCGGCTTTGATAAAGGTCGGATTGTAGCCTATCGCGATTGCCGTTTATCGTATCGGAAAGTTGCTGCTCGCGTTGGTCGAGATCCAATGACTGTTAGAAGAATATGGAATCGGTGGGTTCAGGAGGGTAATACGGAACGCCGTGCTGGATCCCAACTGCCTCGTATCACTAGCAGTCGAGATGACAGGCATCTTATCCGCATGACTGTAAAGGATCGTACAGCCACGTCTCGATCCCTATCCCTGAGTCAACAGATGGGGACGTTTGCAAGACTAGAACCATCTGCATGAACAGTTCGACGACGTTTGCAGCATCATGGACTATCAGCTCGGAGACCATGGGTGCGGTTGCCCTTAACGCTGCATCACAGACAGGACCGCCTGCGATGGTGTACTCAACGACGAACCTTGGTGCACGAATGGCAAAACGTCATTTTTTCAGATAAATCCAGGTTCTGTTTACAGCATCATGATGATCGCATCCGTGTTTAGCGACATCGCGGTGTACGCACATTGGAAGGGTGTATTCGTCATGGCCATACTGGCGTATCACCCGGCGTGATGATATGGGGTGCCATTGGTTACACGTCTCGGTCACCTCTTGTTCGCATTGACGGTACTTTGAACAGTGAACGTTGCATTTCAGATGTGTTACGACCCGTGGCTCTACCCTTCATTCGATCCCTGCGAAACCTTACATTTCAGCAGGATAATGCACGACCGCATGTCGTAGTTCCTGTACGGGCCTTTCTGGATAGAGAAAAAGTTCGACTGCTGGCCTGGCCAGCACATTCTCCAGATCTCTCACCAGCAGAAAACGTCTGGTCAATGGTGGGCGCGCAACTGGCTCGTAACAATACGCCAGTCACTACTCTTGATGAACTGCGGTATCGTGTTTAAGCTGCATGGGCACCTGTACCTGTACACGCCTTCGATGCTGTGTTTGACTCAATGCCCAGGCGTATTAAGGCCGTTATTACGGCCAGAGGTGGTTGTTCTGAGTACTGATTTCTCAGGATCTATGCACCCAAATTACGTGAAAATGTAATGGCATGTCAGTTCTGGTGTAATATATTTGTCCAATGAATACCCATTTATCATCTGCATTTCTTCTTAGTGTGGCAATTTTAAAGGCCAGTAGTGTAGGAAACATCGATGTTTAAATGTCGGTATGGATATTGGATTGCGTCTGCCCTTAACGATTCGTCCGTGTGCACGCACTGTGTAGATTAGTGTTTTGTCCGGTGAACTTACGAGCTTGCTTCTAGAGAGAGACGTGCTGTGGCAGTATGTCCCCAGCGGGCCGCCTGTGTCTGTGAGCAGGAGTTCGGGTCGCTGCTGTCTGCGCTGCGGTGCGGGCGCGGCGGCTGCCCAGGCGCCGTGGTGAGCGAGGATCCGCTGGACGAGTCGTCCCCGTGGCGCTGCGGCGCTTGCGGCTGGCAGCTGGGCGCGGCCAAGGCGCGCGCCACGTCGGCAGCCCTGGGTGCCCTGCTGGCCAGGGTGGACACGGGCAGCCCCGAGGCGGTGGCCGCGCGCCTCCGCTGCCCAGCGCTGGCCCAGCTGCTGCACCCCTGCAACCAGGTCGCCGTAGAGCTCAAGAGCTGCCTCGTCTGGCACTACGGACACTCCGCCGGCTACACCTGGCGAGGTGAGACCGCTCTGCCCTGCCTCGTCACACGTCCACACGTAGCAGTCGGGCAGATTCCAGTCGAGCTGCTGCTCTGTGAAGACATGTCAGCAGAGAGCGCTGTTACGAGTTTGCATACTTTAGACTGACAATGGAAGAGCAATTTTCAATGATGGTATAGAAGTGTGTAGCTGCTGTTTACCGCTGGCCGCTGTTGCCGAGCGCTTCTAGGCGCTTCAGTCCAGAGCAGCGCTGTTGCTACGGTCGCAGGTTCGAATCCTACCTCGGGCATCGATGTGTGTGATGTCCTTAGGGTAATTCTAACAAGGACAACAAAAGGTGTAAGCAGTAGCGCCTACTTCTCAAGCGTTATTGATAACATCGCAAGATAATTTCGGTTGTCAAATATATACTTGTGCGTGGCCATTTTTACAATGAAGCGGCGGCAGTCGAGAGGTTACCGTTCAAGCACCGTAATCGCTGGATCGCAGGATCGTGTCCCGTTCGTCAGTTTTTTTTTAAATTTCTAACACAGTCATTTTCTTTACTATTTATATTACAATTGATCTAATGGGAAAAATACGTGTAATCGGATGAACTTTTATTAAATTTACAATGTTATTTGGCAGTCTACAAATTTTTACTATGACAAATTATTTAATATTCATAACTATAACTAGTAAACTACCAAACGCATAAAGTGATACTAAAAATGCCTGCTTGTCCGTGTCTTCGAAATTGTTCGTATTTAGTCGAAAGAGAACGAGAAATTGCTTCTCGTGAAGACGCTATTAAAATGCACTCAATACTGCACGACCAATTATCAGCGCCGATATTTAAGGAAATGCTCCGTTATGCATGGTTTGCTTCCAAATTATGGGCTGAAAGAGAGGTCTTTCAAAATGTTAACGATGTTTCTTTTCCATGGAAAACCTCAAAAGACCTTGCGTATGCGGAAACATAGCATTTATTCAATGCCGCTGGTGCCGTTTAACTTCAATGTTTTCCATGTTTTTACGAAAAATACCATCCTACAACTTGTGCTCGTAATGTCGAAAGCGACGATTAGTTGTTCATCTTTCGAAAGCCGTCTATGTGGGCCAAAACTTGGGAGTAACAAGTCGTTTCGCGCTCCTTCCAGGTATACTGGATTTCTGAAATCACGGACAAGCATACATTTTCATTATCACTTTATGTGTTTGGTCGTTTCGCAGTCCATAGTTACGAATATTATATTATTTGTGATAATAAAAATTTGTACATTGCCAAATCACACTGTAAATTTAATAAAAGTTCATCCGATTACACGTATTTTTCCCATTAGATCAATTGTAATGTAAATAGTAGAGAAAATGACTGCGTTAGAAGTAAAAAACTGACGAACGGAACTCAATCCTGCGATACATCGATTACGTTTTTTTTTATTATCTCATTTTGTTCTCTACTGTTCGTTGAATTTGTTCGTTGCGGATGTCCGATGAACCCTGTTCAGGTTGTTCGTTGATCCAACCACTCAGTTTTTTATTACAGAGGATAGGTAGATCCTCTGACCGAACACGCTTTTTTTTTTTTTTTAAATTCTGTTCGATATTGTCCGTTGCGTTTGGTCTGGGCGGACGTCACAAGACGTCCGTTCAAGTTGATGGTTCATTCTTGGACTAAGTTTTTTTTATTACAGACAGCACGCAGCCCTCTGACCGAACACACTGAGTTACCGTGCCGGCGTCGATTACGGGGCTTGAACGATAACCTCTCGACTGCTGCCGCTTCATGGTTAAAATGGCCACCCACAGGTATATATTTGACGACCGAAATTATCTTGCGATTTTCTCAACAACGCTTGAGAAGTACGCGCTACTGCTTACACATTTTGTTGTCCTAATGGAGTACTACGAGTGTACGAAGTTTGCAGTAAATCCGCGTTCCAGACGTCGTGGCCTCCCCTTGTAAGTCTAGGTGACTGATGACCTCGGATGTTAAGTCCCATAGTGCTTAGAGCCGTTTGAACCATTTTTTTTCTGTCCTCCTCCCCTTTTCTAATGAGCCTTTGTTTCTATACGTAACTTTATTCAATCGTGTCAAATGGTTCAAATGGCACTGAGCACTATGGGACTTAACATCTGAGGTCATTATTTCCCTAGAACTTAGAACTACTTAAACCTAACTAACCTAAGGACATCACACACATCCATGCCCGAGGCAGGTTCGAACCTGCGACCGTAGCGATAGCGCCGTTTCAGACTGAGGCGCCTACAACCGCTCGGCCACCAGGGGCCGACTCAATCGTGTCAGAAGCATCAAATACTCCTGAAGGTGTAGCTGGTGTAAGTTAGTTTCTTTCAGTGATGTCTTCCGACTGTTTTGATGTGGCCAACCTCTTCACCTTGAAGTAGCACTGTCCTCAATTATTTGTTGGCTGTATTCCAATCTGTGTCTTCCTCTACAGTTTTTACCCTCTACAGCTCCTTCCAGTAATATGGAAGTTATTGACTGATATCTTAACAGATGTCCTACCATCCAACAGATGTCCTACCATCCTGTCCCTTCTTCTTGTCAGTGTTTCTCATACATTCCTTTCCTCCCTAATTCTTCAGAAAACTACCTCAGTCCTTTATTTACCAGTTCACCTAATTTTCAACATTCGTCTGTAGCACCACATCTCAAATACCTAGATTCTCTTTTTTTTGTCTTCCCATAGTCCACTACAATACAATGTTGTGCTCCAAACAAACATTCTTAAAGATTTCATCCTCAATGTTTGATACTATTAGACTTCTCTTGGCCGGGAATGTACTTTTTTCCCGTTATTTACGAATGACACAAGCTTTTCGAGGAAAAAACACGCTGTTTTATTAGAATCCTACAGAAAAACGCTTAACAATGATACTAATTTTCCATTCCGGTAAAGAACGCAAAACAATCCGTGTCTGGTAAGACAAAGATATTTAAATGTCAGTGAACTTATTAAGGAAAATTGTTCATATCGCAAAACTTTAAGACTCTCCCTTATTTAATAACTTACACACACACTAAAATTTTTGCAGAACTTTCTTAGTCATGTAGTAAATAATGGTTTTGGTAATAAATCCGCAAGCTGATTTTCAGTATCTGCTCTTGAAATAGTTGTTTCACCGGCTGTAACTAATCGTCGAACAGAGAAGTGCCTGAGACGAACATGTTTTGTGCGTCGGGGAAATTCAATATTCTGTGCGAGTCGCACAGTAGCTTCATTGTCCACTCGTAGGCGGGATTTCGAAACACTTAGCCGGCAAAGATAAGTTAAAAACTCTCTTCATCCGGACCATTTCTCGTACTGCTTCACTAGCCGCTGCAACTTCATCTTCTGTGATAGAGATTGCAACTGCAGTTTGTCGCTGACTCATCCAACTGACAGGTGCGCCAAAGTACAAGCAGAGAACACCTGAGGTATATCGTCCAGTCCCTATATCGCCTCCATGATCGGCATCACGATAACATTTAAGAATTACTTTGTCTTTACTGTTTTAGTAAATAAGTCCATAGTCATATATGCCTCTCGAAGAGGGAAAAATTCTTTTCACCCTTATTACATCACACTCTCTTTGGTTTTCAAGTCATCTAGATACTACTCAAACAGTGTATCCTATATGTCTGCTCTTGTCCCACACATTAGGTACATCAAGGATGCAACTGCTTGTCTTTAAGGATATTGTGTTGACAGGATTCTCTTCAGTGCAAAATGGCTCAAATGGCTCTGAGCACTATGGGACTTAACATCTGAGATAATCAGTCCTCCGGAACTTAGAACTACTTAAAACAAACCTAAAGACATCAGACACATCCATGCCCGAGGCAAGATTCGCAACTGCGACCGTAGCAATCGCGCGGTTCCTGAGCGAAGCGCCTACAACCGCTCGGTCACAGCGGCCACCTTCAGTGCAGTCGACCTTGATAATTAGAGTTGTTATAGTTCTACAATTACTCATGCCACATAGCTCCAAATCCTTGTTGGTGAAATGATTCTGACTGACTTGAATGGAACCACGCTCTTCTCTATCAGTTTCCAACCCTAAATAATATGATGCTGGCTTTGATTTCATTTTGAAACTCGTTCAAGATCTTCACTAAATTCTTTAACTTCACTGTCATTGTTGACGGTAATCAACCCGTCATCAACATATAGTACAACTAAAATATTGTAAGGACGTTTCTGTCTCATAAAGAGGCAAAGATAAAACCAATCTCTCGTTCCAGCAGCGGGTTGCCTGTTTCTGGCCATATAAGGTTCTTATTAATCGACAAACGTGTCTAGAACCATTATTATAACCATCATTATAGCCTTCAGGTTGGTCACAAATATCGTTTCCTTCAGGTCACCGTATATAAAGGCAGCAGTCACATCTATTTGTGCAACGTTCATCCTCTCATTGGCTGCAACGCTGAGTAATGTTCGAATAGTCGAGATCTTCGCCACAGGGCTGAAAGTCTGTTCGTAATCAGTCCGTTTCTTTTGAGAAAATACTTTGATTACCAATCTTGCTTCGAATCTGTGAACCGATCCATCCGCTTCGTCTCTGGTTTATAGATCCACTTATATGGAATTGCCCTCTTTCCATGCGGAAAATCTTTCATTTTTTTTCTTAATCAATTGCTGCTTTCCAGTCGTCTCATTGACTCGAATTTATGGCGTCACAATAAGATTCTGGTTCCTCAAAGTTCATTAACTGGGTTACGTAGTGTTAAAGTCTCTTCGGACGTTTTAACGTTAAACGTTCTCGCAGTTGTGGCCTAATTCGAACTTTCTTTCTCTTGGAAAACTAAATTTCACTTTGCTGTTAATTTCGTCTGATGAGTCTTCAGACTTCTGATGGGTGAGATCGAGATCCACAGGATCTACTGGACTTAATGTTCCATAATTTTATCTAAAAAATAGCATCCCGTAACTCATTAACTGGCGATTTTCTTCACACCAGATCCGACAACCACCGTCGTGGTCATAGCCACTCAGAATCACTTTTACTGCTTTTCGGTCCATTGTCATCCTTAATTGTTTGGAACGTGAACATAATACCAGAATGAGATTTTCACTCTGCAGCGGAGTGTGCGCTGATATGAAACTTCCTGGCAGATTAAAACTGTGTGCCCGACCGAGACTCGAACTCGGGACCTTTGCCTTTCGCGGGCTAGTGTTCTACCATCTGAGCCACCGAAGCACGACTCACGCCCGGTACTCACAGCTTTACTTCTGCCAGTATCTCGTCTCCTACCGTCCAAACTTTACAGAAGCTCTCCTGCGAACCTTGCAGAACTAGCACTCCTGAAAGAAAGGATACTGTGGAGACATGGCTTAGCCACAGCAAAGGTCCCGAGTTCGAGTCTCAGTCGGGCAGACAGTTTTGATCTGCCAGGAAGTTTCATATCAGCGCACACTCCACTGCAGAGTGAAAATCTCATTCTGGAAACTTCCCCCAGGCTGTGGTGTAACTGGAGTAAATTTTCTCAACTGATTTCATTTGCTTCAGCACGAATGCTTCTCATCTTTAATTTAAACAGCCCTCCATAACGACCACGATGGCCAACTAGTTTCGTAACTTCACCAAATTTAAAATAACGCCTTTCTGTTGTGGTGAAAAATGTAGGTATTGGATTTTTGCCTTGTGCTGCTAAGACTAAAAACAGATTCTTCTTAATTTTTGATACGTACCATACATCACTCAAAGTGATTTTGTGCCACTTTCCATTCACTGCTGCTTCCATTTCTATTGTACCCTCGCCAGTAGTCACAACGATAACATCATCTGCTGATGTAACTGTATGTGTCGTAGAAAATAGTTCTTATCATTATCACACACAGATGACATAACAACAGACGTTTCGGCGAAGAGAACCACATTCGTGTTTGAAGTTTCAGCAGCTTCTGAAACATCACTTTCCTGAGGCTTTTGCAGTCGACCATCCACAACCAACTTTCGGCATTTCTTGATCATACGATATGGCTTCTTACAGTAATGACAGATAACTTTCTTTTCCCACTGTGTTGTTTGGAACACTGTTTCAATAAGTTGCTTATAAGAGTCTCTTGAGATGTCGCATCTCCTTCTTTGCTCTACAAAGCTTTCTCATTTTCACAAAATTGAGTTGTCAAGTTATCAACAATCATATCACTTTTTGACATAAACATCAAACTTGATTTAAATGAAAAATACTCATCTAATAGTGTGCCAAAAATTTTGCAGATTAAAAATAAATCGGTTAATTCTGTATTATTTTCTGTATCTTTGGCCATTTCTTGATTCAAATAATTCCACACATTTTTCAGCTTTGATATATGAGGTGCTACGCCATCACTAGAATGTTTCACGCATCCAAAAAATCGTTAACAAAGATCATAAACTTAATCTTCAGAAACGCCATCAAATAATTTATGCAATTCTGCCCATGCTTCTCGAGTTGTATTAAGACGCATTATTTTCTTCAACGATTCCTCTGTCATATTCGTAGTGAATACATTTATTTACTGCGTTCTTACACGTCTCTTTTACTTGAGCAGCAGCATCTTCCGCAGATCCTACGGTTTTAACTAATCTACCTTCAAAAACGTCAAGTGCTCCAGGAATACGACGTAGACAGACATTTTCTATGTATTATCGTGTATGCCAATTCGATTGTCCTGCCAGTAAACCAATGCTTATTGATCTTGTCGAACCCATAGTCGAACTTTAATCCAGGCGTTACACCGACGTACGAAACTCTCAATACGCTTATTACACTTCACTTACGTACGAAACTTGCGCCTTGTTTTTTTTTCAATTCCCTTAAATAATTACGCAGTAGCACACCTGGGCCCATAACATGTTTTGTTATTTAGGAATGACACAAGTTTTTCCTAACAAATAAAACACACTGGTTTATTAGAAGTCTACAGAATGATGATTAGCAACGATAACAATTTTCCATTGCGGTAAAGAACGCAAAAGAAAAACTCCGTGTCTGGTAACAAAGAGATATTTAAAAGTCAGTGAAGTTACTAAATGAAACTGTTCACAACACAAAATTTTAACATTGTTTAGTAATATCCATCTTTTTGATTTGCAGCTCCTTGTATTGACGTGTTTGCAGTTAAAATTTTTTGGATTTGAGGTCCGCCAGTTATGCAAAACACCGTTTCGGCACCAGTGTGCCATCATAAGTGGGTTTTCGTTTTTATTTATTCTTTACATTTGGTGAGCATGAATTTTCTGGACCGCTTTTGTGTTAATTATTACAGGTAGCTTGTCATGTTTTCGTGTGGCACGCACTTCCATTCTCCGCATCATGCTGAGATATTGTGATGCATACGTAGCTATAACAAGTATTTTGCACAAATACTTGTTATAGCTACTTGGAGTTGTCCATCTTTGATAACGAGCTGCTCGTCTATACGTTGTCTTCTATCAGCCACATTACAATCGCTTCGCTGGCCGGTGTGTCCGAGCGGTTCTAGGCGCTACAGTCTGGAACCGCGGGACCGCTACGGTCGCAGATTCGAATCATGCATGTGTGTGATGTCCTTCGGTTAGTTAGGTTTAAGTAGTTCTAAGTTATAGGGGACTGATGACGTCAGATGTTAAGTCCCATAGTGCTCAGGGCCATTTGAACCATTTCGAAACTTACTATTGATATCTTTTCACCAATAAGTACAGAATTTTAATGTGAGGTACCTTAATATGTGCACACATCTGTATGTATCTTCTTTTCTCTGTGTCAGGCAGTCTTCCCATAAACACATCACTTAATTTCCTGCCTCATGTTTTCTGCGCAGTCGTAACTGCGCCACTAAGTGGACTACGCCAGTCAATATATACTAAATGTTTTGTGTCCATGCATCAATACTTTAGTAGCGGACCCGCTGCCCAGGGAAAAATAAGCATTAATGACTTGCTCTCGCCAGATGTACTTGGAAGGTACTAACCAATCTAAAAACATACTACCCCTAATGGCTATAATTATTATTTTGCAAATGAAGTAAATGCTGATGTGCTATTGTCCTTTACACTTTTCTCACCATGCAGTAAAAATATCTGCACTTACACAGGTTACACTGTGTGTATATCAACAAACACTGAACGAGATTTATAACGATAAAATTGTGTACAAATATACAGAGGTTGGACTAAAATATGGTAATAGTGCGAGAAATACATGCTCCAAGATAAATGCAGACGCTAGCCAAACCTGCAGATTCTGCTATCGTATTTCACCACCCGTGCGACGTCCTCAATACGTTGCAGTTACCAGTCGTGATCAAAACAGTGTTTTAAGTAGTTATGAGTGCATTATGTTGGAACTGAGTTAATTCGTGCATGGGCAAATTGTTGGTGCTCGTATATGGTGGGAGCTTCTTAACCAAGAGAGACGAGGTCTTTGGCTTTTCGTGAGGCACCGTGTCAAAGATTTATAAGGAGTACAGGGAAAGCAGAAAATCGTCATCCGGTAAGTCACAATGCAAACGAATGTGTGTGTTGCGTGATCGTGACGGACGGTCATCGATGATTGTGATGAACGATAAGAGGACGACAGTTGCAAAAGTCAGTACAGAACTGAATGTCGCGCTCGCGAAACCTGTCAGCAACAAAATAACACGAAGAGAGCTCCATAAGCTCCGAATTTCATGGTGAGCTTAGAAAATCTCAAATCACAACGAAAATTCAATGATCCAAAAATTGTGAATACTAATAGGTCATGAGATATATTTTCTCTTATTAGAACACGGCGCTCTTCCTTTGATCATTGTTCCAATAAAATTAATTATCAAATACACCTTAAAGTCGTTGGACCTGCCGTACATTTGTTCTGAGGAAGTCTCGTGGCACTCTCGGCCATGGTGCTGCGACTTCGTTTTGTAACTGGAAGTTAAAACAATGTCCGTCCGTGTGCTCGATGAAAAGTGGATTACATTCGTGTAGTGGTTTTAGATAATATAAAATCCGCAAAAGAAAAAAAAAAATAATTGTCAAAACTAATATCTCCGTGGCTGCGGATTCTTACTAAACGCTCATTAAAAAGATCTATGAGTCACCAAAAACATTGCAACCACGAGGCTGTGATTTGTTTAGTACATTACTGGCCATTATAATTGCTACACCACGAAGATGACGTGCTACAGACGCGAAATTTAACCGACAGGAAGAAGATGCTGTGATATGCAAATGATTAGCTTTACAGAGCACTCACACAAGGCTGGCGCCAGTGGCGACACCCACAACTTGCTGACATGAGGAAAGTTTCCAACTGATTTCTCATATACAAACAGCAGTTGGCCGGCGTTGCCTGGTGAAACGTTGTTGTGATGCCTCGTGTAAGGAAAAGAAATGCGTACCATCACGTTTCCGACATTGATAAAGGTCGGATTGTAGCCTATCGCGATTACGGTTTATCGGGTCGTGACATTTCTGATCGCGTTGGTCGAGATCCAATGACTGTTAGCAGAGTATGGAATCGGTGGGTTCAGGAGGGTAATACGGAACGCCGTGCTGGATCCCAACGGCCCCGTATCACTAGCAGTCGTGATGACAGGAATCTTATCCGCATGGCTGTAAAGGATCCCTATCCCTGAGTCAACAGATGGGGACGTTTGCAAGACAACAACCATCTGCACGAACAGTTCGACGACGTTTGCTGCAGCATGGACTATCAGCTTGGAGACGATGGCTGCGCTTACCCTTGACGTTGCTTCACAGACAGGAGCGCCTCCGATGGTGTATTCAACGACGAACCTTGGTGCACGAATGCCGAAACGTCATTTTTTCGGATGAATCCAGGTTCTGTTTACAGCATCATGATAGTCGCATCAGTGTTGGGCGACATCGGGGTGAACGCACTTTGGAAGCGTGTATTCGTCATCGCCATACTGGCGTATCATCCGGCGTGATGGTATGGGGTGCCACTGGTTACACGTCTCGGTCACCTCTTGCTTGCATTGACGGCACTTTGAACAGTGGACGTTACATTTCAGATGTGTTACGATCCGTAGCTCTAACCTTCATTCGATCCCTGCGAAATCCTACATTTCAGCAGGACAATGCATTACCACATGTTACAGGTCCTGTACGGGCCTATCTGGATAGAGAAAATGTTCGAGTGCTGCCCTGGCCAGCACATTCTCCAGATCTCTCACCAATTGAAAACGTCTGGTCAATGGTGGCCGAGTAACTGGCTCGTCACAATACGCCAGTCACTACTCTTGATGAACTGTGGTATCGTGTTGAAGCTGCATGGGCAGCTGTACTGTACACGCCATCCGAGCTCAGTTTGACTCAAAGCCCAGGCGTATCAAGGCCGTCATTATGGCCAGAGGTGGTTGTTCTGGGTACTGATTTCTCAGGATCTATGCACCCAAACTGCGTAAAAATGTAATCACATGTCAGTTCTAGTATAATTTATCTGTCCAGTGAATACGCGTTTATCATCTTCATTTCTTCTTGGTGCAGCAATTTTAATGATCCAGGCGTACACACAATCCCCAAAGAAGTCTGTGAGGCAATGGTCTTATAAGGCTGGCATCTGCGTTTGTCACAGAATAGCTTTCTAATACACACCACATGTTGTCATACGAATGTATGTATAAAAAGATGTGGTGCGTGCTAGAAATCTATTCTGTGACATATCTAAAGTTTTCAGTGAGAAACGTTTACGTGTGCCACGATAAGAATGCAGTGGTAATGTATTGACATCTGTTGGACGAAATCTTTGAAAACAAACATTCCAAACCGACATTACGGGACAATTAATCTGTAAAAAACCGCACCACATGTTCTAATGAAAGCATGAAAACCGCCTGAAGATGAATCGTAATGATTCGAAACCGGTAGCGGCACCTTTTGAATAAAGGAACTGAAAATAAATTTGTGGCTGGTTGCTGTCTCAACACCTTCAACATTATTCTCTCCCTCGAAAAGACTGGTTACTTTGGAGTCTGTACGTGGTACCAGGCAGGCACGTAACCTCGGCTGCTGCCGAACGTGTTGAGAAAACTGGTGAATTGCGAGTAAAGCGGTTTAGATCGCTTAATACCCAGGAAATGGTTCGCTCACTTTCAAAGCTCTGTATTTTACACGCCATTACATGTGCAAATGTGATAGATGCATGAGCACAAACTTAAACCACCCAAGTTTGCATTTTGCACCTCTGATCACACGACGCATCTCCAAGCGATAGTCAAGTTCTTTCCACACCTTATATAGCAATGTCAATGGTCATCACAGCAGTATTGATGATTTCTTTGGTGTGCTTCAGTGTTCATCGCAGTAGGCGTACGTAAAAACGGTCCTACATGTGCGCCCAAAGGAAAAGTCACAAGGCATTACGTCAGGAGATCTGGGGGACCAAGAGAACAGAGTCACCTCTTCTTCACAACTACAGGCAATCCACCGATGCGGAAGTTCGTCATTTAGGTGGCGATGTCATTGGTGGATCGACGGTCGAGCAAGGGAGTGCCTCATCGCTTTCGAACATGAAATTCTCGGAAACAGTACTCAGTTGTGGAAACAATTAGAAATGCAACTTACAAAGGTCTCACATACACGCTACAAATAACCACCGTGCATTTTAGAGAATGTGTTAAGTTGAATGATGGGTACAGAACATCACCCCATTATATCGGCCATCTATGATTCTCAACAGATTCGCAGAGGTAAGAAGTAACAGTCTTCTCACAAAAGAAAAACGTGTTAATCCACAAGTGCTTGCTGCATTGCGATGCACAAAATCGAAGGCGCCCGCCGTAATCTTACGGTTTTAATTGTTACACGCAGTCGGTATACAGATTTTTTTCCTTTTTTACTCCATACTAAACTTTACCTCGCCCTCCAAGGTTGCATCTGGCATCTGTTTACAGCGACAAATACTGTCCCTAAACAGCCGAAACCAACGCACAACGTTCTGTTTATATAGCGGTTCTGTCCCATAATCCGTTCTGAACGCATGCTGGGTTGTTGTAACGGATAGACATCTAGCACATACCAATACACAAACCCTCTTTCCTTGTTTTTCGCCATTTTGTCGAGGCTCTGCACTCATATCGCTAGCAAGCGGACATAATGCAAACTCGGTGAATCTATGTCCCTCTTCACGCATCAGTCACTTTTATACACTGGACAACCAAAGAATCTGGTAAACTTGTCTAATATAGTGCAGGGCCCCCACGACCACGCGGAAGTGCCGCAATACGACGTGGCATTGACTCGACTAATGTATGAAGTGGTGCTGAAGGCAACTGGCACCATGAACCCTGCAGGGCTGTGCATAAATCCCTAAGAATAAGACGGGATGGAGATCTCCTCTGACCAACATGTTGCAAGGCATCCCAGATATGTTATTGTCTGGGGAGTTTGGTGACCACCGGAAGTGTTTAAACTCAGAAGAGTGTTCCTGGAGTGTTCCTGTAGCAATTATGGACGTGTGGGGTGTCGCATTGTCCTGCTGAAATTGTCCAAGTGTGTCGGAATGCACAATACCATGAATGGATGCAGGTCATCAGACAGGATGTTTACTTACGTGTCACCTGTCACAGTTGTAACTAGACGTATCATGGGTCCCATAGAACTCCAACTCTTCAAGCCCCACACAATTGCAGCCACCACAAGCTTAAACAGTCCGCTGCTGACATGCAGGGTCCATGGATTCATGAGGTTGTCTCCATAACAGTACACGTCCATACGCTCGATACAATTTTAAACGAGACTCTTCCGACTAGGCAACATGTTTGCAGTCATCGACAGTCCAATGCCGGTGCTAAAGGACCCAGGCGTGGCGTAAAGCTTTGTGTCGTGAAGTCAGCAAGGGTACACGAGTGGGCCTTCGGCTCCAAAAACCCATATCGATGATGATTCGTTGAGTGGTTCTAACGCTGACGCTTGTCGATGCCCCAGCATTGAAATCTGCAGCAGTTTGCGGAAGGGATACACTTCTGTCAGGCTGAACGATTCTCTTCAGTTGCCGTTGGTCCCGTTCTTGCAGGATCTTTTTATAGCGCAGCGATGTCGGAGATTTGATGTTTTACCGGATTCATGTTATTCACGGTACACTTCATCGCCAACTCGGAGATGCTGTGTCCCATCGCTCGCGCGCCGACTATAACACCATGCACAATCTCACTTAAATCTTGATAACCTGCCATTTTAGCAGCAGTAACCGATCTAACAACTGTCCTGACCTGAATAATTTCTTTTATCTCGTCATACATTTCACCAATTTCTTCATCACCTGCAGAGCTAGTTGGCACATAAACTTGTACTACTGTAGTAGGCGTGGGCTTCCTGTCTATCTTTGCCACAGTAATGCATTCACTATGCTGTTTGTAGTAGCTTACCCTCACTTCTATTTTATTTATTCATTATTAAACCTACTCCTGTGTTACCCCTATTTGATTTTGTATTTATAACCCTGTATTCACCTGACCAAAAGTCTTGTTCCTCCTGCCCCCGAACTTCATTAATTCCCACTATATCTAACGTTAACCTATCCATTTCCCTTTTTAAATTTTCTAACCTACCTGCCCGATTAAGGGATCTGACATTCCACGCTCCGACCCGTAGAACTCCAGTTTTCTTTCTCCTGATAACGACATCCTCTTGAGTAGTCCCTGCCCGGAGATCCGAATGGAGGACTATTTTACCTCCGGAATATTTTACCCAAGAGGACGCCATCATCATTTAATCATACAGTAAAGCTGTATGCCCTCGGGAAAAATTACGGCTGTAATTTCCCCTTGCTTTCAGCCGTTCGCAGTACCACAACAGCAAGACCGTTTTGGTTAGTGTTACAGGGCCAGAGCAGTCAATCATCTAGACTGTTGCCCCTGCAACTACTGAAAAGGCTGCTGCCCCTCTTCAGGAACCACACGTTTGTTTGGCCTCTCAACAGATACTTCTCCGTTGTGATTGCACCTACGGTGCGGCTATCTGTATCGTTGAGGCATGCAAGCCTCCCCACCAACGGCAACGTCCATGGTTCATAGGGAAGGATACAATGAATATCTTATGGAAATTTCCAAACAAAAAAAGATTTCGTAATGTCAGACAATTAAAACATAAACTCCGAAAAACTTCTTTGTACTTTAGATGACACAAGGGGGCCATATTTAAAATGATGAATCTACATCTAAATGATTAAGAGATAACTTTTTGCCTAACAAATTCACTGAAATGGAAGTGCATGATACCCATCAATTTTGTTCTGACATCTTTTCCATTTTCTTTGACATTTATTTTCCCACTTTACTACGTCACCTAATTTCTTTACAATCTTTTTGACTTTTTCTGTCTGCTTCACTACTGGCAGTTCCGATTGTTCAAAGCAGTTATGGCAGCAGGAATAAATCCAAAATTTTATTTTGTTTACGACACTTGGCCTGAAATTTCAGGATTAGACGTTAATTCTTGGCCCAGTCCAATTTAAACGTCGTCACTGCTGCAAATGAATCAATGATGCTTTCTACAACGTAAAAGTTTTGGCAATAATAGTTGCATGTATCAGTCCAAGATCCCTTGTTGTCAGGAGGGAGATGTCGATAAGAAAAATTCTGGAGCTAACATCTTAATGTTGGGACACATGAAGGGACTTTCAAAAATACCTCTTCGCCACACCAGATAAATTTGTCAATATAGCTCAATTTACCACGAATTTATTCTGCAATTCTGGGCAAGTCGTGAAGGAAACAAGTGACATGTACCATTTTATTTTATAATGCTTTTAGCGAATCGGCGGGTTTCCCCATATGAGGCGCACCATCCTTAAGGTACATTACAACGAGCAGTACATTGTCATGCTTAAAGTCGTAGGGTCGTATGGAACCCATAGATCCGTCGAAAAATTTGCTAATGGTGGAAACATTTGCTGCTTCTAAATGTTCACAGTTCATTAGAAACTTTTCGCCTAGACCATCTTCTTCCAAAGTTCGCAGAATGACATTTTCAATATATTTTCCCGTACAGTCGGTTTACTGACACACACATATTTGTTATTTGTAATCCGTTGTCTGATTTGTTGCTTTCCTTTTTCCTAGCTTCTTCTTAACGTGAAAGAATGAGGAAGAGATTTCCTGTGTATTTTTCTAACTTTGGATTGTTAAGTTTAGTTAATGGGATGTCATCACAAAGGAAAGGTGTGCGAAGTTCTTAACAGGAGGTGGTGGGATTTACCAACGGCCACTGGCTGCGTTCCAAGACTGTGTTTTTCTGTTTGGTGCGTGGTGCTGAACGTTAAATGACTTCTCCGCAGTTACTCTTACGTCGCACAGTTTACAACACAGTATTTTGACGTCAGTCGAAAATACTTTCTCACTATATTGAGACACAAAATGTTGTAATTTTACTTGAATACTTTGCTTTACTTTACGAATTTTTAACCTACACTGCACATGCTCCAGACTTCTACAAGATTGTATAAGAAAATGAGAGACTTGTCTTACCATTTTCCAGAAAACAAAGTGAGATGCACAGTTCTGAGAAACCTATACGGAAGAAACAAACCGCATGAGAAACGTTTTTTACTTCCTGAAAGATTGAAAATGTAACGAATTGACCATTTATTTACTAAACTATGCTCTGACAGAGAGAAATGGTTATATGTGTCCAAATACGATTTAAAAAATTACAGTTTTTCAGTTAGTTTTTCATAACAAACATGTATTTAATGAATACGTCTGTCTTGTGGAAAAATATATGCTCTGCGATAAAAAAAATCTTAGTTTTACTCACAACTCATCATAATAACAGGTCGTGTTAACTGGAAAAGAATTCAGTTCTTTCGGTTGATTGAGTGAAATAGGCGAAGAATAGTAGAAACTAATTTGTCCTGAAATGAAATTGCTGCATAATCTTTTGTTTATGCAGTGTCTTCCATAAGATGTGGCAGGGCTTAGATAAGACGTTATCACTTGACAGGCAGTTCGGGAGATGGTACAGAAACTCTGCGTGGAAATAAACAGTCAGTAGTATGAAAAGGTTAGTCCATGTTGTAAGAAAGACTCTAATGTCCTCCATTCGTCGTAGAAGAGAACCCACAAAATTCATCAGGCAAGCCTTATGCAACTGAAGCCACCCACTGTTGAATAACCGAGCGAGGTGGCGCAGTGGTTAGCACACTGAACTCGCATTCGGGAGGACGACGGTTCAATCCCGTGTCCCGCCATCCTGATTTAGGTTTTCCGTGATTTTCCTAAATCGCTTCAGGCAAATGCTGGGATGGTTCCTTTGAAAGGGCACGGCCGATTTCCTTCCCAATCCTTCTCTAACCCGAGCTTGCGCTCCGTCTCTAATGACCTCGTTGTCGACGGGACGTTAAACACTAACCACCACCACCACCTTTGTTGATTAGGTCACGAAGAGATACTCAATTGTTTGGATTTTTACTGGTGCGCCTCACCCGCTGCTCCAAATAGTCTCAGTCATTTGCTGTGGGATCTGGCTGATTTAGCGGATCAGTCGAGGTACAATAGGCTGCCTGACTGTTCATCCACTCATGGTGTACGTGTGCAGATTGTGAAAAATGCTATTCTCATCTTCGAAAGCGGGATGTACACGCCACATGCTTCATGAAGGTATAGAAGAAAGCACAAGTCTTGGTCACCGATAATGTTGAAATAAAGATCCTGGTCCAATTTCATGCTAACCTGAATGAGTGCTCCGAAGTCGTGGTTCAAAAAGTACCTCCAAAACATCACAGAGCAGGATCCACTGAACGCCAATTTCCACACATCGCGAGTTGAACTCTTCAATGGCTGTCGGTACACTACGCGCTTCGTATCATCTGAAAAAAAAACCTCAAACTCGCAACTCTTCTGGTCACAGAACATGCTCCCAGTCAACTAACGTCCAGTTTCTGCGATGTTTGGACCAGTGAAGACGTGTAGCTTAATTTATTTACCTTAGCGAGATACCCGTCTCCAGATGTCCATCGTCAGCAGTTCGCTTCGCATTCTTCCCTCGGAGACTAGTTGACACGCACCTGCATTCATTCACAGTAGCACTGCCTGTGGGTTTGAACCCGATTCTTGCTAATAAAGCGTGACCGTAGTCTCGCGGTCCATGTTTGTTAGGATCTTTTTCACGACCACCGTTTTTATGCCAAGTTACTTGGATGCGATTGGTACACCATTCCTTATAGACAGATCGGATATTCCGTGCTGAAATACCACTATATCGATAAACTTCATTCGCGGCGTGGTTACAGACCATTCTGTCACGTTCCAAGTCGACCCATATTATTTCGCTGACGTCATACAACTGATTGGCACATACGCACCACTATACTTATTAATAAAGTTAATACATTTTCTCAGTCTGCGATCAAAATGTTCAAATGTGTGTGAAATCTTATGGAACTTAACTGGTAAGGTCATCAGTCCCTAAGCTTACACACTACTTAACCTAAATTATCCTAAGGACAAACACACACACCCATGCCCGAGGAAGGACTCGAACCCCCGCCGGGACCAGCCGCACAGTCCATGACTGCAGCGCCTGAGACCGCTCGGCTAATCCCACGCGGCCAGTCTGCGATCATTGTGGATATTTTGTAAATAAAACGATGTAGATCTCTCAATGAAACCTGTACTGAAGCGGCTCGCTCCACTTGGAATACATAAGTAATATTGAAGCTGGCACCTAACTTTGTTTTACAATGTCCAAGTATAGATCTGATGATGGCAGCAGCCGAGAAGACGTTATAAATGAAGTGCGGTAATACAGACCTACCATAAATGATTCATCCGTTTTCAAACTACTGTGTTACCTAAAATATTGTATACAGGGTGTTACAAAAAGGTACGGACAAACTTTCAGGAAACATTCCTTACACACAAAAAAAGAAAATATGTTATGTGGACATGTGTCCGGAAATGCTTCCTTTCCATGTTAGAGCTCATTTTATTACTTCTCTTCAAATCACATTAATCATGGAATGGAAACACGCAGCAACAGAACGTACCAGCGTGACTTCAAACACTTTGTTATAGGAAATGTTCAAAATGTCCTCCGTTAGCGAGACTACATGCATCCACCCTTCGTCGCAAGGAATCGCTGATGCGCTGATGCAGCCCTGGAGAATGGCGTGTTGTATCACAGCCGTCCACAATACGAGCACGAAGAGTCTCTACATTTGGTACCGAGGTTGCGTAGACAAGACCTTTCAAATGGCCCCCTTAAATGAAAGTCAAGAGGGTTGAGGTCAGGAGAGGGTGGAAGCCATGGAATTGGTCCGCCTCTACCAATCTATCGGTCACCGAATTTGTTGTTGAGAAGCGTACGAACACTTCGACTGAAATGTGAAGGAGCTCCATCGTGCATGAACCACATGTTGTGTCGTACTTGTAAAGGCACATGTTCTAGCAGCACAGGTAGAGTATCCCGTATAAAATCATGATATCGTGCTCCATTGAGCGTAGGTGGACGGAACTAAAATGAGCTCTAACATAGAAATTAAGCGTTTCCGGACACATGTCCATATAACATCTTTTCTTTATTTGTGTGTGAGGAATGTTTCCTGAAAGTTTGGCCGTATCTTTTTGTAACACCCTGTATACACTGAAGCCCAAAAGAAACTCGTTTAGGGATGCCTATTCAAATACGGAGATATGTAAATAGCCGGTCGGCAACGCCTATACAGTGTGTCCCAGCTATCTTGTCCACCCAAAATATCTCTGGAACAATATCAGCTATTGGAAAACGACTTTCACCGGTATCAATCTAGGGCTGGGGCCCATGAACGTACATATTTGGAAACATTCTAAAACGAAAACGTATGTGTTTTTTAACACAAAGTTAAGTTTTTTTTAATGGACCTATTTTTTTTCTTCAGCAATTCATAATATGAAAAAGCACATACGCAATGGCGTTGATTGCATCGCAATATTCTCATTACATCCTGAGATATTAGAACGCGAAGTCGACGCTTGAAACACCCGACATGCGCTGCTTGCGCACGTCCTGAGGCTCAGGCGTGAACCCCATGCTGCCCGTAATCGCGATGTGATTGACTTCCATACTTATCAAGTCATGCGTCATGCGTGACTGGAATTCGACAGTAGGAAAAGGAAGAGAAGGAAACGTAGTAGGTGAATATGGATTGGGGGTAAGAAATGAAAGAGGAAGCCGCCTGGTAGAATTATGCACAGAGCATAACTTAACCATAGCTAACACTTGGTTCAAGAATCATGAAGGAAGGTTGGATACATGAAAAAACCCTGGAGATACTAAAGGGTTTCAGATAGATTATATAATGGTAAGACAGAGATTTAGGAATCAGGTTTTAAATTGTAAGACATTTCCAGGGGCAGATGTGAACTCTGACCACAATCTGTTGGTTATGAACTGTAGATTAAAACTGAAGAACCTGCAAAAAGGTGGGAATTTAAGGAGATGGGACCTGGATAAACTGAAAGAACCAGAGGTTGTGCAGAGTTTCAGGGAGAGCATAAGGGAACAATTGAGAGGAATTGGGGAAAGAAATACAGTAGAACAAGAATGGGTAGCTTTGAGGAATTAAATAGTGAAGGTAGCAGAGGATCAAGTAGGCAAAAAGACTAGGGCTACTAGAAATCGTTGGGTAACAGAAGAAATATTGAATTTAATTGTTGAAAGGAGATGGCTAGAGGACAAATGTAAGGATGTAAAGAAAATTAAAGAGACCTTTGGAGAAAAGAGAACCACTTGCATGAATATCAAGAGCTCAGATGGAAACCCAATTCTAAGCAAAGAAGAGAAAGCAGAAAGGTGGAAGGAGTATATAGAAGGTCTATATAGGGCGATATTCTTGAGGATAATATTATGGAAATGGAGGAGGAGGTAGCTGAAGATGAAATGGGAGATATGATAATGCGTGAAGAGTTTGACACAGCACTGAAAGACATGAGTCGAAACGAGGCCCCGGGAGTAGACAACATTCCATTAAAACTACTGACAGCCTTGGGAGAGCCAGCCCTGACAAAACTCAACCATCTGGTGAGTAAGATGTTTGAGACAGGCGAAATTCCCTCAGACTTCAAGAAGAATATAATAATTCTAATCCCAAAGAAAGCAGGTGTTGACAGATGTGTAAATTACCGAACAATCAGTTTAATAAGTCACAGCTGCAAAATGCTAACGCGAATTCTTTACAGACGAATGGAAAAAACTGGTAGAAGGCGGCCTCGGGGAAGATCAGTTTGGGTTCCGTAGAAATGTTGGAACACGTGAGGAAATACTGACCCTACAACTTATCTTAGAAGAAAGATTAAGGAAAGGCAAACCTACGTCTCTTGCATTTGTAGACTCAGAGAAAGCTTTTGACAATGTTGACTGGAATACTCTCTTTCAAATTCTAAATGTGGCAGCGGTAAAACACAGGGAGCGAAAGGCCATTTACAATTTGTACAGAAACCAGATAGCAGTTATAAGAGTCGATGGACATGAAAGGGTAGCAGTGGTTGGGAAGGGAGTGAGACAGGTTTGAGGTCTCTCCCCGATGTTATTCAATCTGTATATTGAGTAAGCAGTGAAGGAAACAAAAGACATGTTCGGAGAAGGTATTAAAATCCATGGAGAAGAAATAAAAACTTTGAGATTCGCTGATGACATTGTAATTCTGTCAGAGACAGCAAACGACTTGGAAGAGCAGTTGAACGGTATGGCCAATGTCTTGAAAGGAGGATAAGATGAACATCAACAAAAGCAAAACGAGGATAATGGAATGCAGTCGAATTAAGTCGGGTGACTCTGAGGGAATTAGATTTGGAAATGAGACACTTAAAGTATAAAAGGAGTTTTGCTTTTTGGGGAGCATAATAACTGATGATGGTCGAAATAGAGAGGATATAAAATGTAGACTGGCAATAGCAAGGAAAGCGTTTCTGAAGAAGAGAAATTTATTAACATCGAGTGTAAATTTAAGTGTCAGGAAGTCGTTTCTGAAAGTATTTATATGGAGTGTAGCCATGTATGGAAGTGAAACATGGACGATAAATAGTTTAGACAAGAAGAGAATAGAAGCCTTCGAAATGTGGTGCTACAGAAGAATGCTGAAGATTAGATGGGTAGATCACATAACTAATGATGTGGTATTGAATAGAATTGGGGAGAAGAGGAGTTTGTGGCACAACTTGAGTAGAAGAAGGGATCGGTTGGTAGGGCATGTTCTGAGGCATCAAGGGATGACCAATTTTGTACTGGAGGGCAGCGTGGAGGGTAAAAATCGTAGAGAGAGATCAAGAGATGAATACACTAAGCAGATTCAGAAGGATGTAGGTTGCAGTAGGTACTGGGAGATGAAGAAGCTCGCACAGGATAGAGTAGCATGGAGATCTGCATCAAACCAGTCTCAGGACTGAAGACCACAACAACAACATTCATTGTATATTGTAATTAAGATATCGTCAATTGAACTAAAAACGAGGAGTTAAGAAAATCACACAAAGCATACTAAAACATCAAATGCCTTGTTGTGGCTTTTCAAGCTTTCCCAGCGGATATGTTGTAAATAGTCTTCACCGGTTTGCCGCCGGATCACGCTGTGCAAATTCCACAATATGGTGTGGCCACATGGACTTGATACTCAGCGTCTGAATTCGCTCCATTCAAATATAAACTTCAAAATGGAAGTGGGAAAAGATGGTAGTTTAGGTTTTCTTAATGTTATGGTACGAAGGAAAGCAGGTGGGACTTTGGGACACAGCATCTACCGCGAGCCAACGCATGCAGATCTATATCTGCAGACGACAAGCTGCCATCATCGTGCACAATGCGGTACTGCATTACGTACGTTAGTTCGTAGAGCACATGTGGTATCTGATCTTGAATTCCTGCCGTTTGAAATACAACATTTGAAGACAGTGTTCCGTCAAAAAGGTTATTCTGCGAGACAGATACGTAATGCTTTCAGGCCCAAGCGAGTTCAATCTACGGAGCAGAATGAAGATACAAAGACACCCTTCAGTTCGGCCTTTTTGCCATATTTTATTGCCATGTCATCAAAAATCGGAAGAGTCCTCGGAAGATAGGGCATTAAGTATGTTTATCAACCATATGAAAAACTGAGAAACCTGTTGCGTTCGGTTAAGGATGATCTTGGCCTGAGGAAATGTGGTGTGTATACAATTCCTTGCAATGAGGGTCAGCATATATAGGCCAGACATGTCGCACAGTCAAGAACGCTGAGATAAACATCAGCTTCACACACGCCTTTGTCAACCGGAAAAATCTGAATACAGGACATCGCATGTTTTTTATGAAGAAAAAATGGGAGATTTATCCCCGGCATCATCTTTCTGCAACTTCGTCATTAAGGAATTAACACATACCTGTGCAGCCGATAATATCATCAACAGGGATACCAGATTTCAACTGAGTGCACCATGGAACTCTGCACTGGCTGCTATTAAATCACGACGCGAAAATCAAACCCGTCATAACATTGGTATAGTAAGGTTTTTGGTGAGTAACGTCTGGCAGCACTGAAGTAAACAACGAATAGCACACGCACTGGAGAGCCGCTCTGTGATTTTCGGCAGAGGGCGTTTGAGTATGGCACCAACTATCTCCAAATCACTGCGAATGCATGATTTCCATGCCTGCACTTTCTTCGCGAACATGTTCTACAAAAAAAAAGCAGTCGACGTGTAGATACCGTCGCACATGTTGTCTGGACCTCTCCACCATCGTCCACACTTATAAATCACTCATCCGCCCCATCCTCTGTTATGCCCATCCCACCTGTATCTCCGCTCCTCGCCGGCCAGAGTGACCGAGCGGTTCTAGGCGCTACAGTCTGGAACCGCGCGACTGTTACGGTCGGATGTTCGAATCCTGCCTCGGGCATGGATGTGTGTGATGTCCTTAGTTTAGTTAGGTTTAAGTAGTTCTAAGTTCTAGGGGACTGATGACCTCAGAAGTTAAGTCCCATAGTGCTCCGAGCCATTTGAACCGTCTCCGCTCCTCCTACCTTCTACAAGTCCCTTCAAATCTTAGAATGCCATGCGCTCTGCCTCGCCTATCGCATCTGCCTCCCATCCCCCACGTGGATCCTCTACGACTTAATTCCTTTCCCCCACCTCCTCCTCTTCCTAGAATGGATACGGTTCCTTTACACCTCCTGTAAACTTGAGCCCCCTCACCCCCGTCCGCTGCCACGCCTGTACTACTGCATCGCATCCACCCTCCATCTTAAAACACTCCATACCCTCGCTCAAGGTGGCTTCTGCCAACACCCCCTCCCTGATGATGCACTCGTCGCCTCCATCTACCCCTCCTACCAGCATTGATCTTCCCCTTCCTCCTTCTGTGTTTTTTACCCCAAGACTCCCTCTTTTCCCCCTCTCTCCCTCCTTAATTCCTCCCCCCTTCCCAGGCTTCCACCCCCTATACCCTCTCCCCTCCCCTCCCTTTCTTCTCTCCCACTGTCATCCTCCGCCCTCGCTCCTACCCTACCCTCTTCCCTATGGCAGGCCCTCGACTTTTTCCTGCAAATAGTATGTTTTATTGCGCCGATGTTCGTCGCTGCTGTACTAGCGTTTCTGTTCAGTTAATCAGTGTCTCTCCTTCAGTGCTCCTGCGTTCATGCATGAAACTCTATGTCTCAATTTGTATACAGTGCTGAACTTTTTTATACAACCAGTGTGTCTGGGAATCAACATCAGAGGTCATTACTCTCCCAGAATGTAGAACTGCTTAAACCTAACTAATCTAAGGACATCACACAAATCCCTGCCCGAGGCAGGATTCGAACCTGAGAGCGTAGCAGTCGTTCGGTTCCGGACTGAAGCGCCTAGAATCGCTCGGCCACAACGGCCAGCAATGAACGACAAACTAAATTAAGATATAGCTAGTACTGCTTATATATTCGATGCTGCAAGTTACAAATGCCTTAGTTAACATTTGTTGTGCGAATTAGTTCAGTTACTCACACAAGCAAATACATCATGGTTCTTATCGACCAATGTGCTAGATATTATACATCTAAAATGAGGTAAGGTTGCTTGATACTAATAGTTTAGTATTTTAGCTTCAGATACACTTTTATTTTTACATTTTTTTTTATTTGATGGGGCAGTTTTATATGCTCCCTTTGCATATCATTTGTACCCAGGAAAAAAATGAACGGTAGCTCTCTTTTGCACTGATTGTAATTTTTCCATAACTATATCCAAAATCTGTTTTTACATTGATATGATTAGACACAGACACGTGTATGTGTAAATATTAATACAGTTGTGATATCATTATCAATGTTGCACACTTTACATACTTTCATTGTCAACACTTATACGCCAATTCATATTATTACACTACCAATTTTTCTTTTTTCATTGTGAAACTGACTCGTTACTGTAGTGTATATTTAACCTTTTTCTATTTCTAGAATAGATTTTTTGTAACATGATTTAGTAAATAAATGAATGACGCAGCACCAGCAATATCATTACTTTTGTTTGCATGTGATCGATTCCTGCTTGTTAACAGTCAGCTGATGTTATCTGTGCTCACACATCTGACAGACCATCTGTTGAGTAAACATATTTGATTGTCCATTCGACATTCAGCAACACTGATGAGGCTGTGTTAGTATACTATCTTTTTTGTCTGATATGATATGATTAGTAAATAAAGTATGAACTTTTGAAATATTAGATTATACCATCTCATGTACACCAACTGTATCCTATGCTTTTACGGTTGTTCCATGCCCTTTTTGCGCCATGCAGATATTGTGATGATGGTCATTAACCGAAGTCGATAGTGGTGATGATGATGAATTAATAGAAAGCGGCGTGTCCGGCATTCATAAAATACAGTACTTAACAGCTGTTGGCAGTCGCCTTAAAAATGTCCAATAAAGACTACTTGAGCCGCGCGAAGTGCTGAGTGACTGGAACGCGTTGTTGCAGAGCTGTCGGACGACGACCTGTGCTGGAAAGAGACAGCGTGCGGTGAACTTCTGGCGCTGTTACGGAAGCTGCGGGCGGGCAGCACCAGGCTCACAGGTCAGCTGCGTCATGATGTTCCCACTTATCCTGCTATTAACCTCTTCTAATCGTCACAGATCTTACACTTGTGTCACTGGATTTTGGGCTCTCAACTGCGAAGTCAAGGGCGCCGTTGCTCAAAAGAGGCTGAGGGAATCTGGTTAAAACAATTAAAAGTACAAGGCAATTCCATTTAAAATCACTCTCCCCCCTTTAATCCCATTGTCACCTACCCAGTAACCCAGTACATTCATAGCCATGGAGAGCACAACATTTCAGAATTTATCGTTGCTACAATGTATAATTATAATTTTTAATCCCAAGTAGGCTATTAAGTTTGACTGCTTTTACATGAGAGTAAAGAAATTGAAAAATACTCTCATTTAAAAAGTCAGCTAAAAAGGACCTATTATGCAATACATTTTGTACATTGAAGGATTACTTAGACAGAACAGAGTAGGGGTTTGATAAAAAATGTTATACAAATAAATAATAATAAGAGACTAGATTCACCGATTCAGAAACAATAGACTACAATAACCACCGTATCTTTAAAAGTAAAACAGGCAAGAAAATATGCAAAGGAGCTGCATTATTTGGCATGGCCTTTATTGTGAATAAGGACATCCTTGATTCTGTTATAGGTGTGAATCAAATCAGTAACAGACTAATGACCATGCGAGCCAAGCACACCAACAAAACATATACATTTATTAATGTTGATGCACCCACCAATATTGATAACAAAAAAGAACCCGAGAAGACAGAAAAATTTTGGGAAAAACTTGAAAATGAAATGTCCAGAATTCCAAAGGAGGACATAAAAATTCTCCTCGGTGATTTTAACGCACAAATCGGCAAAGAAAAGAAATATAAAAAAACAGTCGGCAACTACCCTGCACACAAATTCACGAACAAGAATGGCATGAGGCTCATCGAGCTGTGCCAGCAAAATACCCTAAAAATCATGTCAACATCATTTCGAAAGGACCCTAAGAAACAAAAAACGTGGCGATCCCCTATCCTTCAGCTAGGGGAATTTCAAATAGACCATGTTGCGATTTCCTATGATTTCCAAAAAGAAATACATGACGTTCAAATCCGCAGAGGGGCAAATATAGATTCTGACCACTATCTTACCAGAGTGAAAATTAAATTCACTCCAAAAAGGAAAGGAGGAAAGAAAACTCCACTAATTCCCACATTTGATCTGAAAAAAATCGAAGAATCAAAAATCACAGAAGTATGGGAAAAGCAACCTGCAAACAATTGGAGAGATTTCCAAACAAAAATTGTACAGAAAGCAAGAGAACTGATCCCATTAAAGAAAAAATCCAAACACCCATGGTGGAATTCAGATTGTGATAATGCAATAGAAAAGAGACGACGTGCCTTCCTAAATTACAATTGTGACAAATCAGAAACCACGCAACAGACATTTTTCGAAGTGAGAAAGCAAACAGCTAAAATACTTAGGCAAACTAAGAGAAAATATCTTCATGAACAACTAAACTCAATAGAAGAAGACTTCAGGGGCCTCAACACACAAGATTTTTACAAAATGTTCGCAAATCAAGTCAAAGGATACAATCCACGAAACCTCTGTTTCAGGAAAGAAAATGGAAAATTAGCATTAACTAACAAAGAAAATTGCCAAGAACTAGCTAAATACTTTTCAAAACTTCTTAACTGCCCACAACCGAAAACAAGATTCCCCAGATTACAATCAGAATGCACGAAAGAAAGTTCACTAGCGCCAACTCAGGAAGAAATATATAGCCACATTAAGAAACTCAAAAATAATAAGTCATCAGGAGGGGATGGAATTGTAGCTGAACTACTGAAGAACCTTGGCTCAAACTCCCTAAAAGAGATCACCCAAATCATCACAGAAATCTGGCAGACAGAAAATATTCCAGAGGATTGGAAGTGTGCACTAATTCATCCACTGCACAAAAAGGGAGACAGAGCAGACGTAAACAACTACAGAGGCACTTCACTTTTACCTGTGACTTATAAAATTTTATCCGCATGTCTACTAAAGAGGGCACAAGAACAACTAGAACATACAATTTCAGACTACCAAGCAGGCTTTCGACCTAACAGATCATGCCCTGAACAGATCTTTAACCTTAAAGCTATTTTAAAAATGAAAGCAATCCGGTCTAAACCAATAGTGTGCACATTCGTTGATTTTAAAAAAGCATATCACTCTATAGACAGACAGTCTCTATTTAATATTCTCGAAGAACGTGGACTAGACACCAAAACCCGAAAACTAATCGAACAAACACTGACAGAAACCAAATCAAAAATTAAATTCATAGACGAAATCTCGGAACCATTCTTAATTAAAACAGGAGTAAGACAAGGAGATGGGATCTAGCCACTATTATTCAACATAGTTTTAGACAAAGTAATGGAAGAATGGGAAATCAAACTAAGGAAACAAAACTTCTGGAAACCAATTGAACTAGGAAGAGGTAAAGGAAAATTGAACATTCCATATTTAGCGTTTGCAGATGACCTAGCAATTATAACTGACAGTGAAGAAACTGCAGTAAAACAAATTGAGATCCTTAAAGAATGTGCAGAGAAGGTTGGCCTGCAAATCTCCTTTGAGAAGACTGAGTTTATGTGCTCCAAATTAGATATTCCGCAACTGGAAACAAATTTTGGTGAAATCAACAGAGTCAAACACTTTAAGTATCTCGGCGAAGTTATTGAACCAACAGGACGCGAGAAAATAGCACAAAACAACCGAGTACAGAAATTCAAGAAAGCATTCGGACTTGTTCAAAGCATATATAACAAAAAATGCTTGACAAAAGGAACTAAAATCAGACACTACAACACAGTTATCAAACCTACAGTCACATATGCAAGTGAAACGCTCTCACTGAATAGAAAACTAGATTTACAAGATATTAAGAAAATAGAGAGAAAAATTATTAGGAAAATTCTGGGACCACGATACACACAAGATGGATACAGACTGCAGACCATCGAAACAACTGAAAAACTATCAAATATCGAAAGTGACATCAGAAAGAGAGGAATGAAATTTTATGGACACCTACACAGATTACCTGGAAACAGGTTAACTAAACGTCTATTGGACTATGTGACATCACTTAAAGCAACAATACCCTTTGTAACTGAAGTTAAGAAAGATTTGACAAAAGCAAAAATTGACATAACAGACGCATCAGACAGGGATACATTCAGAAGAAAAATTGACACGTGGAAGTTTACTTCGGAGACGGCACCAAAACCATACCGACCAAAGTGGACTGAAGAAAGAAAGAAGGCCTTTGGGGAGAAAATGAAGAAATATTGGCAAAACAAGAAGAACCTAAAGAAATATTGATAAATCACCTGCTTATCGTTCTCCTATGGGGACATTCGCTAATAATAAAAAAAATAATAATGATTATAAAACACCCCACATTCCACATAACGCCGTCACTTTATGTTCTTTTTTACTTTCTAGAAATACTTACCCCCAAGCTATGCATACCACAATACTAACACCTCTTCCTCTTTCTGAGCTCAACACTCATTATTGAGGGATGCTGACTCAGTTTTTCAGGATAGAAAATGGGAAGTTGCGGTGCATAAAACGGCCCAGATATCACCAGTGTGTGTGTGTGTGTGTGTGTGTGTGGTGAGTGAGTGAGTGAGTGAAGTGTTATGGAAAAATGTGTGTATAGTGTGTGCAGCGACTGATACTAAGATATAAATGAACAGTGTGGCATTACATTATTTAATAAGTTATAAAAATGCATTGTATACCAGGAGTAAATCTAATGACTGTCTCTGTAAATATATGTGTATACGAATAAGCTTATTTTAAATTGATCTAAACTTGTAAATACTTTGACATGTACTATATCGTTGTAAAAAGAGATCTACAGATGAATAAAGCTGCTCTCGCTGCAGCTACTACTACTGCCAATTTAGGCTATCTCCAAGTAAATCGTACATAATTTTGATACATTATTTCTAATTTTATAGGTAATTATCATATGGATTTCATTATTATACATTTTTACATGCTCCTGATGGATTTGAATCTATGCGATATCGGTGGTTCCGTCACTGTCTGTTTGCTTATTAGTTACGTTCCGTTGGTTAAACTGATGTAATAATGGTTGGTTACGACCTTATCTACCAACGGCCTTGCCGCAGTGGTAACACCCAGTCAGATCACCGAAGTTAAGCACTGATTATCATTGCTGTTACGTAGGTGGCGATTTTCCATGTGACACCGCTGGTGTTATCACTGAAATTTATTTTCGTGAGCAGATTTCGGTCTAGTCTGTGTTTAGTCCTATGTATTTGTTTGTATTCAATTGTAAATGGAGTTAAACACTTCTTTATAGTTGTGTGTGCCCTATACAGTCTTTTTAATTTTCGTAGGTTTGTCTTTTTACCAGCTTGTTGACAGGTTTTCTAGCAATGCTGTATGTTTACAGCATTGTTTGTTCGAATCTATATCTTATTTTGAATTTAGTTATACTGTAATCTCTGGCTGCCTCATGCTATTTCTTCTTATGCACTTGTCCACTATCCTGGTGGATAATTTCAGTACTGTTCCCTATGTACTGCCTGAGTTTCAGGTCGCCTTCCTCATTTACAATTTTTTGCTGTTTTGTTTTAAATGATTGTTTAACTTTTTACTAATAAGGTGTGCTGTGCTGTGTACCAATAGGCGGACCGGAGCTGTAAGATTCGCATACTAAGGAAGATACAATTTTAGATCACAAACTCAGTCGTCGAAAACAAAATCACCAATGTACCTGAAGTCAGGAAAGCAAGATTCTGATAAATTCTGGTCCTAGAAACCTCACTATTAGGTACAAAGAACACATCAGTGACAGTAACAGCAATCAATCTACTTTTTTCTACCACCTAAAGGCCGAACAGCACATACTATATAAAGCAAGCTGTGCAAATATTACGCATAACACCAAAAGGACCACTAACGAACACTCTGAAAGAGATGGAAATCTATGTAAACACACAACTATTCGCAAAAAATTACGAATGTGCAAATCGACCTGAAACACTGGCAGTAGATATAGAACTTTATTGAAATTTTCCACCAGGAGAATAGACAGATGCATAAAACAAATAATATGAGACAACCAGAAATGATATTATAGCTAAATTCAAACCATACAGCATCACCGGAAAACCTCTCAACAAGCAGACAAAAGACCCAATCATGAAAATTAAAAGGAATGTATAGTACGTAAATAAGAAGAAGGAAACTTGTAATTCCATTTATAATTGAAAACGTAGGACTAAACACAGCCTATACTGAAATCCGTTTACGAAAATAGATTACAAAGACAGCATCCAGCTATGTGACATGGACATGCAACAGGGTGGGCGACTGCAATGTTTGCTCTGGTACATATGATGGAACCACTAGGAACTATCAACACCATTCGACGAAATTTGAACACTATCTGAATTAACAAATAGTGTTTATGCTTTCTAAATCGTCCTGACCACGGAATGGTGCGACATTGACACATGCATAAATAAAACGACAATACGCTCGGTACCAGACGCACACCTTCGTCGAGCACTTTAATGCATCTAGCCGGACGGGGTGGCCGAGCGGTTCTAGGCGCTCCAGTCTGGAACCGCGCAACCGCTGCGGTCGCAGGTTCGAATCCTTCCTCGGGCATGGACGTGTGTTATGTCCTTAGGTTAGTTAGGTTTAAGTAGTTCTAAGTTCTAGGGGACTGATGACCTCAGCAGTTAACTCCCACAGTGCTCAGAGCCATTAAAAAAAAATGCATCTATTCATAGCCGGCTCAGATTGTGCACACTTGCAAACAGGAGTTAGCGCAGCTGCGCCTCTCAGTTGAGGGATGTTGAAGTGGTTTCCTGCGTGATGAGTCTAGATGTTGGCCAAGATTTGTCTCTGTACAGGTACATTTTTAAAGCTCCCGGATATATTTATTTTTTCCAGCGGTGGGATGTGAAACCACGCCCTTTCGGACTGGTGCCTCAAACCAGCGCCTTAGACCACTCTATTTTTTTTTAAACAAAAATGAAACCGAGCGAGGTGGCGCAGTAGCTAGACACTGGATTCGCATTCGGGAGGGCGACGTTTCAATCCCGCGTCCAGCCATCCTGTTTTAGGTTTTCCGAGATTTCCCTAAATCGCTCGAGGCAAATGCCGGGATGGTTCCTTTCAAAGGGCATGGCCGACTTCCTTCCCCGTCCTTCCCTAATCCGATGAGACCGATGACCTCGCTGTCTCGTCTCCTTCCCAAAAACAACCAACCAACCAACAAAAATGAAAAGAAAAGGAAAAAGGATTTTGGAAGGTCTGTTTTTTTTTTTAATTTTTATTTTATTTTATTTTTATACAAATGTACAAATGGATAAAGGGAAAGCCGTTCCTCTTCGGCTACATAAACAGAATAATAGGAAGTCGTCCCGGTACGACATAAGGATGCTCCATACTATAGCCCGGTGTGAATTTTTCGATGACTGTCGTCTCGTTGCTGCGTTGTTTCCGTTGTTTGATCAATCTCAACAAAAAAAAAGGAGAACTCGAAAGAGGTGCTATGGTTATCTTCTCATGTCATCGATAATCCACCTCTGCGAGGCGGATTATGGAATGCGCTCCAAATAAAACTAGAAAAATATTGCCTGTATTTAGGGTTCTTGACGATCGCACAATGTCGTTCGTTGAGGTAATACCAAAAATCGGGTGCTGTCTTTACGCCATTACCGAATAGTGTGGCCGCCGGAAGTCTTGCGTGTGAGAAAACCCAATATCTGGAGCACCAAATACCGAACTCCTTTCCGACCCGCATTCGAAACGATGTTCATCCGTGTCAATCACTTGGCATGTGGCACACAAGTGTGAATCGGCGAGGTGGATGTCGAAGGTGGTACCGAGGGTGTTGTGCACCGGGCGACCTTCAGTGGGACGCTTGTCGTTTTATTCTTGCATCTGCAAATGTCACACTCCATCGATGATCACGCCAGAGCAGGGCACAAAACAGGAGGGCTGAAAAAGGATGAACACCCCCTAATGGTTCCGATCACTACCACTTTCCGCGAAGGGCTATGAATGGGTCCCAGTGTTCCCACCCCTTATATCAGAGCAAAAAGTGCACTTTCACTACACTGCCGAGGCGTCAGAACATGTTTAATGGGATCATCCGGGGGGTGGGGGGTGGGGGGGAGGGGGATCAGCAGGGTTGGAGATTGTCAAGAACGTCGTTCCGGTGCACATTACACTGACAACTGCCGATGACGAAATATGTGTATATGAATGCAACAAGTGAGGCGATGCATTTAATGACGCCTTTTACGCTAATTCCTGAGTCTTTTCGTGTTGATTACAAGCGACGGTTTGTGTGAAATGTTTGGCCCGGCCACACATCAGAAAGTCACGTGTTTTCAAGGCTTGGAGTCACGGTTCTGACCTCCGTTGCAGAAGTTTCAAGAGAAGGAGGTGAGATGCGGGTAATGGGCAGGGCTGCGAAGAGCTTCCGTCATCAGACTTCCAGAGTGGCGTTGGGCAGAGTTACGGGGAAATTTGGTGTCCTTGTGACATCATTAATCCACTATACAAATCATGCGAACTTCCGAGCTATGGCCACTTCTCCGCATGTGTCGATGCCTTGCTGTTTGAAGCATGGCCAAGTCTGAGGGTGATGTCGTTGGACGTCACACTTTTGCAACATTACAGAGGAATATACTCATATGGTGTCTGTTTTTTCGGACATGTCCGAAAGAACAACCATATGCATATAATGTCTATATTTCTGGCAACACCGGCCATGACCTTCTTCTTATGTACAGATGCACACATATTCGCCGAAACTTCGTGGCACATTAAAACTGTGTGCCGGACCGAGACTCGAGCTCGGGACCTTTGCCTTTCGCGGGCAATTGCTCTACCGACTGAGCTACGCAAGCACGACTCACGCCCCGTCCTCACAGTCTTACTTCTACCAGTACCTCGTCTCCTACGTTCCAATGGTACAGAAGCTCTCCTGCGAACCTTGCAGAACTAGCACTCCTGAAAGAAAGGATATTGCGGAGACATGGCTTAGCCACAGCCTGGGGGATGTTTCCAGGATGAGATTTTCACTCTGCAGCGGAGTGTGCGCTGATATGAAACTTCCTGGCACTTCGAGTCTCGATCTGGGACACAGTTTTAATCTGCCAGGAAGTTTCATATCAGCGCACACTCCGCTGCAGTGTGAAAATCTCATTCTGGAAACATCCCCTAGGCTGTGGCTAAGCCATGTCTCCGCAATATCCTTTCTTTCAGGAGTGCTAGTTCTGCAAGGTTCGCAGGAGAGCTACTGTTAAGTTTGGAAGGTAGGAGACGAGGTACTGGCAGAAGTAAGGCTGTGAGGACGGGGCGTGAGTCGTGCTTGGGTAGCTCAGTCGGAAAAGAATTTGCCCGCGAAAGGCAAAGGTCCCGAGTTCGAGTCTCGGTCCGGCACGCAGTTTTAATCTGCCAGGAAGTTTCATATCAGCGCACACTCCGCTGCAGAGTGACAATCTCATTCTGGAAATATTCGCCGAACTCTTACGGTGCTTGGTAAGAATGTCTTCCACGAGTAATGAGAGTGTTGGGGTGGGACACTACGAATGTAGTGTGTGGTCATATAAGGTGAGGATGTGGCTCTCGCGGGAGAGGCGCGAGATAGTCCCTGCAGTCGCGCTATCCTCTGTGCCCTCGGTAGCTCTGATGGATAGAGCGTCTGCCATGTAAACAGGAGATTCTGGGTTCGAGTCGCGGTCGGGGCACACATTTTCACCTGTCCCCGTTGATATATATCAACGCCAGTTAGCAGCTGAAGGTATTAATGTTATTCTAATTTCATTACAGAAGAAGGTTGTTGGCACCTTAGAACCAAATATCAATCTTCTACATGGCATTGGGAATATAGTATGGGTTGTCATAAAGGCGACCCTTTATTTCTTTTGCGCAGTGTAAATTACAGAATAAAGGCAAGAAAAATAAAAAAAGCTCTGAAAAATGTTGCCGGCTGTTCACTTATAGAAAAATCACGAAGTGCAAGTCACCCTATCAACACATTAAAAACTGCTCCGAAATAATTTAGGGAGTAAGGCGTCCTACAAAATCTCCAAATTCTGACCGTATTAGTTTCACTGTCTGCTAACGTAGAGGCCAGATCAATTGATAAAACAACCTACAGTCTCTTTTGAGTGAATATGAAATAAATTCTGTTAAAGTGTGGCGTGCTGAAGTCTGTACCCTACAAGCATGACATGTTGGAGGATGAAGTGCAACATAATAATGCAGAAGTATGCAGCGACAAATTATGTAAGAAATTGAGAGATCGAAATGAGTTTTTGATGGTCAAATTTTAATTTACCATATATTTAGTTCTATTATATCTCATCATATTGGCCTGTTTTCCTAAAGTAGCAAACAAAACATAAAAATCTTGTAGCGAAGATAGGAACATACCAATGATGCTAAAACTTAATAAACTGTGTTGAACAGAATGACCTGCAGTGTAAGATTACCGTCATTATACTGTCCAGTCGTATGCAGTACTGAAAGCATCTCACAAATAGAATTCTACATTACACAGTGACGACTTTTTTACTATAGTTCTGTGATGACTGAAGTACTGGAATTTTAACTTCACGTAAAATCCAGGCAATAGTTACTTTCGCCTGGTGTTCCTGGAACATGAGTACTGTACTTAACAGTGTTTTCCCTCTCCCACTTACAGGTTTGCTGATGCTGGAGCTGAGCTGCACCCTGGAAGAGAAGCTGAGGAGACAACAGGGGGAGGCCGATGCCGTATTACAAGCCCAGGTGCGGACACTCATTGCAGATGCTATGGCGGCGAGTCACCGTAGCCGACTTAGCAGGCTTTTTTATTTTTTGAATTCCCCACAATCAAGACATGTACGGTAGGACACCCCTGGCCAAAAGTGTGTGGTCTGGACAGTATGGGGCGCCGAAATTTGTCACTGATCCAAGATCCTTGAGGTTTTTTCGAGACTGATGTAATGGATGACACTAGCTACCATGTGACACAACATTTGGGACTCCATTGGACTCAGTTCGCCAAGCATTCGGACGACCACCGGATTCAAGCGGCCGAAAACCGCTTGTCACCGGCCGTACGAGGGGCTCCGGAAAAGCGCAGGATGGCCCAGATCGAGCAGAACGCCCTCTATGGAGGAGAGGAAGGACTAGTTTATGGACCCGGAATAGCAAATTGAACCTAAGTTGCATATATATATATATATATATATATATATATATATATATATATATATATATATATATATATAAACCTTCATACGCGCTTTTCTCGAAATGACTATTTTTTAACGCGTGGTATGGTAACTTCAAATCTACTGAACCGATTGGCATGATTCTTTGTTTCCGACGAAGCTAACTAAATTATCTAGGAGTTGTACCACTTTTATTCCGATCCATCAACTACAAATATTTTTACTTTTTCTTCAAATGGCCGCCATTTTGTTTCCTGTGGTCCAAATAACTTAAGCGAGGCACAACTCCCAAAGAATCTTATATACTTCGCTAACGTCAAAAATGGTTCAAATGGCTCTGAGCACTATGGGACTCAACATCTTAGGTCGTAAGTCCCCTAGAACTTAGAACTACTTAAACCTAACTAACCTAAGGACATCACACACACCTATGCCCGAGGCAGGATTCGAACCTGCGACCATAGCAGCCCCGCGGTTCCGGACTGCAGCGCCAGAGCCGCACGGCCACCGCGGCCGGCTCGCTAACGTCAACTCAATTTTGATTTCAGACGAGCCGACTGACCTGTGACATACCGCGTGTGGAGGTCTACATCGAAATTTTGTTTCGTTCCGATGGCACTTCCGCCTTTGCTCTTCAACATTTCCGGTCGAGAATATTCCAGTTTGTAGAGGAAATGTCAATAAACATTTTGACCAAATTTTTTCATTGATATCTATAACACATCACGAGAAAAAAATTCTCAAAGAACATGCTTTTTTTCCGGCCGAAGATAGTAAACCTCCCTTAAGAAGCCACAGCCTGGGGGATGTTTCCAGAATGAGATTTTCACTCTGCAGCTGAGTGTGCGCTGATATGAAACTTTCTGGCAGATTAAAAGTGTGTGCCCGACCGAGACTCGAACTCGGGACCTTTGCCTTTCGCGGGCAAGTGCTCTACCAACTGAGCTACCGTAGCACGACTCACGTCCGGTACTCACAGCTTTACTTCTGCCAGTATCCGTCTCCTACCTTCCAAACTTTACAGAAGCTCTTCTGCGAACCTTGCAGAACTGGCACTCCTGAAAGAAAGTATACTGTGGAGACATGGCTTAGCCACAGCCTGGGGGATGTTTTCAGAATGAGATTTTCACTCTGCAGCGGAGTGTGCGCTGATATGAAACTTCCTAGGCAGAGGTCCCGAGTTCGAGTCTCGGTCGGGCACACATTTTTAATCTGCCAGGAAGTTTCAAGAGATAACACTATTATGAGGAACGCATGCCTCAAAATGTACCGTTTGGGTGTGACACAAGTTCGGAGATCGGTTCTATTCGAAATCACCTACTTCACGGTACGCACACTGTGCAGATGGGCTCTGTCTCTCTAATCTGTGTGTGGTGCAGAAGCCCACGGTATGGGCAATTTTTCGGGTACTCGTTGTCGCGTTCTTGTCTATGTGGAGAAGGACGTGCTCCTCTAAATGGAAAGTGCGGCGCGTCATTGGAGCAACACAGTCAACAGTCCTACTTGCGAATTTGGCAGTTTCTCGTAGTTCTCGTTGTAATCCGACGTAAGTCGTGTGTTTTGTCATAATTAAGATAAGGACTCATAACAGCATTCTCTGCTTACCTTGTGTGCGTACCGTGAAGCGGGAGGTTTGAACGTGATTCGACCTTCGAAGTCATTTCGTTTTCAAATGACACATTTCCGGACACGGGTTCCTTATCAAAACTTTATCTATTAATTCCCGTCTATTACTCCTAGACGCCTGTAATAGGAATTGCGAAGTAACCTGTGTAGTGAAGGCAGTGCCTAAGGCAAGGAACTTGAATGCTTTTAAGTGTAATCGACAGCCTACCGAAGAGTACCAGTCATTTATCGGATTGATATTTACGTACGCATGAAGTCCTAGGTCTTATCTAGTGTGTCAACTCGAAGAAATTACTTTTGACAAAAGCTTTCTGCGATACAGTAGGTAGCGTAAGGCTAAGTGGGGGTGGGGGGGGGGGGGGCGGGAGAGGGGAGGGCAGTGAGCCGGATGCTCCGGTTACAAAATTTCTTAGGGTGCAAAAATTTTTTTTCATAAAATAAAATTCAGTACTTCAGGGCTTGCACAGAGCCCGCGTCATAGTTGACATAATATATTTATGATTTTGCAACACCTGTTATTCTTTTATGGTCGGTCGTGGAAGAGAGGTTCGTCCCCACCCTCGCTCGTGGCAGCGCATGCGTAGAACAAGTGCTTCCGCTTGTATCTCGATACAATTGTTATGTCTCTACCTCATCAAAATGTGGAAAACTTACAACTACTTTAAAGAGATATGTTTTGACTGGTATGATGAAGCTCTTTATACAGGAGAACAAATTTATTCTGTTCACCGACTTGTGCCGAGGACAAAAAAGTCCACAATTACACGATGAGATTTTTCAAGATGAAGGATTGCCATTTTGAAAATTAAAGGCGATTCCTGCCAATCCACTCCGCTAGTGCAACCATGCGATGTTGGTTTTTTATCGTCAGGCAAAGAATTTAATCAAAAAGCTTCAAAACTGCTCTTGTCTTGTCTCGGAGAGAAAGAGAGAGAGAGAGAGAGAGAGAGAGAGAGAGAGAGAGAGAGAGAGAGAGAGAGAGAGAGAGTAATCACACCCTGAGAATACTGTATCAAATTACATACCACTGTACTGTACATCACCAGCTACACTCATCAACAATTCACGAAGTGTTACGTTACGTTTGGTTTGCTGCCAAACTTTGCCATCAGAGAGAACCTTCTGCGAATATAAACCGATTGAATATCATCCCAGCTCGTGTAAGTTAAAATGAAAAATAATGAACGTAAATTACTCTACAGGGTGAGTCACTAACTACTGCCACCAAGAACAACTCCGACTCGTATGATAGTAGGTGAAAGGTTTGTGGGAGAGATGTCGCATGGGACAACGGGGGCCGTAATATGACGTCGGTGTTTTGTTGCTACGTGTTGTCGCGTGAGAGGTATGAAGGTCAACATGCTTTTTTTTTTTGCTTTTTTTAAATGGAATGCTATAGTTTGGTACTTAGTTTCTGGTAGCGGCTATCGGGATGAATCCAGAATATAGCATCCCGTAAAAAAAATAAAAAAAGTTGACCATATTACACGACGCGGGCCTACCAAGCGACAAACAAATCAATGTCATATTATGGCCCCCGTTGTCCCATGCAACTTTTATACCTCAAACTTTTGAGCTCCTATGATACTTCCAACCCGCAGCTCGTGGTCTCGCGGTAGCGTTCTCGCTTCCCGAGCACGAGGACCCGGGTTCGATTGCCGGCGCGGTCAGGTATTTTCACCTGCCTCTAGATGGTGTCGTTGTCTTCATCACCATCATTCATCCCCATTACGGTCGGAGGAAGGCAATGGCAAACCACCTCCACTAGGACCTTGCCTAGTATGGCGGTGCGGGTCTCCCGCATCGTTCCCTACGCTCTGCCAAGGAGTATGGAACTTCATCATACTTTCCAAGTTATTCTTGGTGGCAATAGTTAGTGGCTCACCCTGTATATATGAAATTCTCGTGTAGACCTTACGATATCTTCCTGGAAAATTATTTACCTTTCCTTTTCATGCCTTTAATGAAAACATTAAAAAATGTGTTAGATTTAGCATTACTTCGGTTTGTTTGCAGTGTAACAAAAAAACCGAAAATCAAAACAAGTCTCGGGTTACTGCTCTCTGTCCTTTCCACTGCGCCAACCGCTCCATGTATCAGCGCCTAAACTTTTTCTTTCTTTCTTTACCCTTAACGCTTGGCCATCTGGAGTTTCCACTTCTGCCACTTACGTTTATGGCCTAGCCCTGCACCTGGAGGAATTTGGTGGAGACGTGTAGGCGCGGTCCCATTGTCACTGTTCCTCGTACTATTCTTTCTGGTTAGGTACAGGGCTTATTGCGCATGTCCTGTCCCGACTTGTACATGTACGTACCGCCATTTATTGCATCCTCGGCTTCCCCCTCGTGTTCAGTAGTTCCATTATGTGAACTGAAATGTTTCTACACTGCCCAAAAGCTATGTTTATTTATTAGTTGTTTATACGCATTTGTACAATTACTGTATTTAATACTTTTGCGCAGTTTACCTCACACGTAATGTCTTTAAGAAACGAATTTGACGCCAAGTCCACGAAAAGACGAAAACCACAACAGAAACAGCTTGATCATCTAGCTGAAATTCTTGACGGATTGGTTGCGAAAACCACTGTTAGCTCCAGTTCTGTAAATACACAAGAATTTACATGTTCGCGTAAACCAGAGTCCGTAAGCTTTCCACTCTCTGCAATTAAAACAGAGGTAACTTTGACTGAAAATGCTTCAACGTCTGCGCAGCAAATCACTCTCTCTGAGCAGGCTGATTTGAAGGTTTTCATTTATGTTTGTTATTGGTCAGGAAATGTAAGCGTGAGTTCGAAAAATGAACTTCTTAAACGAGGGACGTGTGAACTACGGAACAAAGACTCATTTTTTCGACAGAGATACTGGCTGAACATTTGCTAAGACTAATTTTATTTGAAGTAAGAAAATGGCAAGAGTGTTTTAAGGACATGGTTGTATATTCCCGTGAAATCTGATATGTATCGCTTTCCTTGCATGCTTTTTTTAAGTACAAAGGTAGAAGCTCTTTTGTATAGCATGGCACTTCACAAACTTTCGGATGAACTGTTTTCAAATGCTGTATTATACTAAACTGTGATTTCTTGGAAGTCAATGCTGAAGCGATGAGCTAAGAACTGATGTAGACAAATTATTATATTGAGAAGCATATTATATTAATCTTTTTTTTCACATTACAAATGACCCGCTGTGTACCACGAGTTAATGACAAATATATTTACTACAGTTAGCTCTTGCTCGTCTGCCAGCTTTGTGTCCCGTCAGTCCTGCCCATCACTCAGTGACTTTTTCGGGTCTTCTGACGAAGTTCTTGTCTCAACTTAAAATCCCAGCAGTTTTTCACGTAAATCTAAATTCATTCCGATCCATGAGTTTGTACTCCAATGCTCAATATTTAAGATATTTCACATATTCTTGGAATCATTCGAATCTTTTTATGTCTTTGGCCTTACGAAACTGTACATTTTCTTTGGTCATTCTAAAGATGCGCCCACAGAACAACATTTTCTCTCTAGGTGACGATGCTATTGGTTTAGCCTTCTGTACAGTTCCTTACTGGAACTTAAACATCTGTTGCTTGATATCTTCTTTAATATCGTGCGCTCTCTTTGGACTAATAAATTGACTAGTGCCTGTCCATTCACAGTCAATGTTTACGTCGCGTATAATCGCTGTGCTTCGCCAAGCGTACCCTGGTGTCTTAACTTGACTCCAATACTCAGCGACATATTGTAGAAGCTTTTCGTCAGGTGAAATGCTCGGTCCAGTTTGCAGACCATAAGACTGGCCGTTTCCTATTCTAAACCACGCTGTTGGGTTGTCTGATTTAGGTACGGTATCTTAATTTCTTGGCACAGTTGATATTACCCTTGTCTAAAAAAATTTTCTACTTATTATAATAATAATAATAGTAATAATAATGATAATCATCATCATAGGTAGTGTGACAAATTAAAAGTGGGGGTGACAAAGTTAAATTTAGGAGGACAGGTAGGTGGAGAGGGTGGAGAGGGTGGAGAGAGAGAGAGAGAGAGAGAGAGAGAGAGAGAGAGAGAGAGAGAGAGAGAGAGAAAGACTGACTTTGAGTTAGTTAGTTACGTGCTCCGTTGATCAATAGCACGGAAAAACCGTTATGATGTGGAACGTGTCAAATGCATAAGAAATGAGCACAGGAAACAAGTTCTTTTTCTTTTTTTTTGTTTACATTATAGTCTTATACCTAAATATTTCTATTATATATCCCATTCTAGCATTTGTAGACTTAGAGAAAGCTTTTGACAATGTTGACTGGAATACTCTCTTTCAAATTCTAAAGGTGGCAGGGGTAAAATACAGGGAGCGAAAGGGTATTTACAATTTGTACAGAAACCAGATGGCAGTTATAAGAGTCGAGGGACATGAAAGTGAAGCAGTGGTCGGGAAGGGAGTAAGACAGGGTTGTAGCCTCTCCCCGATGTTATTCAATCTGTATATGGAGCAAGCAGTAAAGGAAACAAAAGAAAAATTCGGAGTAGGTATTAAAATCCACGGAGAAGAAATAAAAACTCTGAGGTTTGCCGATGACATTGTAATTCTGTCAGAGACAGAAAAGGACTTGGAAGAGCAGTTGAATGGAATGGACACTGTCTTGAAAGGAGGTTATAAGATGAACATCAACAAAAGCAAAAGGAGGATAATGGAATGTAGTCGAATTAAGTCGGATGATGCTGAGGGAATTAGATTAGGAAATGAGACACTTAAAGTAGTAAAGGAGTTTTGCTATTTGGGGAGCAAAATAACTGATGATGGCCGAAGTAGAGACGATATAAAATGTAGACTGGCAATGGCAAGGAAAGCGTTTCTGAAGAAGAGAAATTTGTTAACATCGTGTATAGATTTAAGTGTCAGGAAGTCATCTCTGAAAGTATTTGTATGGAGTGTAGCCATGTATGGAAGTGAAACATGGACGATAAATAGTTTGGACAAGAAGAGAATAGAAGCTTTCGAAATGTGGTGCTACAGAAGAATGCTGAAGATTAGATGGGTAGATCACATAACTAATGAGGAAGTATTGAAGAGGATTGGGGAGAAGAGAAGTTTGTGGCACAACTCGAGTAGAAGAAGGGATTGGTTGGTACGACATGTTCTGAGGCATCAAGGGATCACCAATTTGGTATTGGAGGGCACCGTGGAGGGTAAAAATCGTAGAGGGAGACCAAGAGATGAATACACTAAGCAGATTCAGAAGGATGTAGGTTGCAGTAGGTACTGGGAGATGAAGAAGCTTGCACAGGACAGAGTAGCATGGAGAGCTGCATCAAACCAGTCTCAGGACTGAAGAACGCAACAACAACAACAACAACAACAACAACATCCCATTCCCTTAAAGGGCACAAAATGCATATATTATGTCTCCAGATTTATTAACCCATATTCAAGGAGTTGTCAAGGAGGTATGATTGCAGTTTGTTTTTGAAACTGTTACTGCTGTCTGTCAGACATTTTATTTCATCTGGTAATTTATCAAAAAGTTTTATAGCAGCATATTTTACCCCTTTCTGTGCCAAAGATAGGTTAAGTAAAGGACAGTGTAGGTCTTTCTTTTTTTTCTGGTGTTGTAACCATGAATGTCGGTGTTTATTTTAAACTGGTCCATGTTATTGAGAAAAAGTTTCATTACTGAGTAAACGTACTGTGAGGAAGTTGTAAGAATTCCTAACCTTTTAAACAGATGCCTACAAGTTGTGCGACTATGAACCCCACACATTATTCTAACTACTTTTTTTGAACAGTGAATACCTTTTGCTTAAGTGTTGAGTTGCCCCAGAGTATTATTCCGTATGACATCAGAAAGTGTAAGTATACAACGTATGTTAGCTTACTAATTTCTACATCCTCAAAATTGGCAATTACTCTGACTGCAAAAGTTGCTGAACCTAGTCGCTTTAGGAGATCCAAAATATCAATTTTCCAGTTAAGATTCTCATCTATATGTACACCCAAAAAGTTAGTATGCTCTACCCTGCAACTGACTTGTTTTGATGTGTGATGTTTATTGAAGGAATTATATTTTTTGCAGCAGAAAATTGGATGTTCTGTGTTTTTTCAAAGTTCAGAGCAAGCCCATTCGCCGAAAACCAATTAATAACTTTTCCAAAGACCTTATTTGTATCATTTTCTATCGGAATTTCTTTTACTGGTTTAATAATTATGCTTGTATCATCAGCAAACAGTGTCAGTTCAGCATCTTGTTTCACATTAGAAGGGAGGACATTCAAGAACAGGAGGGGACCCATGATCGAACCTTGTGGAACACCTAGTGTAATTTCACCCCAATTAAATGAAGTGGCAAACTCCTTTGAATCACTTGAAGCATATAAAGAGACTTTGTGCTTTCTGCTCTGTAGATATGACTTAAATCACTCATATGCTGTCCCATTTATACCATAGAATTGTAATTTCTCTAACTCAATGTCATGGTTCACACAATCAAATGCTTTGGATAAGTCACAGAATATTCCTATTGGTGACATTTTACTATTTAAAGACTCTGTTATGTGGACAGTGAAATTGAATATTGCTGTCTCAATGGAACAGCATTTCTGAAATCCAAACTGTGATTTACTAAGTATCCTATTACTGTTGAGATGGCTAAACACTCTTGAGTACATTACTTTCTCAAAGATTTTTCAAAATGCTGTAAGCAAGGATACTGGCCGGTAATTATTGACAAATGTGGTTTCCCCCGTTTTGTAGTGTGTCCCAACAATGGCATATTTTAACCTGTCTGGAAAAATACCCTGAGTCAGTAATGCATTACATATGTGACTCAAAACATCAGCTGTAATTGCTCCACGTTGTTTTAATAACTTGTTAGAGATGTCATCTACTCCAACAGAACATTTATTTTTCAAAGATTTAATAATTTTCCTTATTTCACAAGAGGTTGTTAGATGAAACTTAATCTGATTAATTTTTTTCAAAACTGACTCTTCGATGTACTGCCTGGCTTTTTTTAAAACTATAGTCACCAATTGTTTCTCCTAAACTTAAGAAGTGATTGTTAAATACATTGGCTACCTGTGTACTGTTGCTTAAGATGGTAGCATTCTTTTTAACAGTAATACTCCCTACCCCAGTGGTTACTTTTTCTGTCTGCCTTCTAACAACATTCCATATTGATTTGATTTTATTGCTGGAGTTGTTAATTTCTTCTCTAAGATACATATTTCTTGATTTCCTTACAACTTTTTTCAGTATGTTACAATAATTTCTATAGTGTAAAACTATAGTCGCCCTATGTCCGGTTGCTATCTCTTACCCCTCCCCACCCCCCTTTCTTATCCCTGGATCCGCACCTTCTTCCTGTGAAGAAAACATAGACGTGTCAGTTTTATAAGTCACTTTCACTTTCATACTTGTGTTTCAGATGGAGAGCTACCTGCAGGACGCGGCCTCTGTTTTCGCAGGCGACGTCACAGCGCCGCCTGAGCTGTGGCGCCGCATAGCGGCCCTCGGCCGGAAGCTGCCTGCCAATGAGTGGAGCAGCTGTCCGCTAGAGGCGCCACCAGACGGGCAGGCAACCGTGGTGTCCAACTGCTGCACCTAGCCACTACACCTTGTTGCTCACAGAAGTAGCTGCGACAGGCTACTGCGTATTAACTGGTCGGAAAAAAATCTTAAGTTCGAACTGTTTAGTGTTTCAGAAACACGGCGGATTGCAGACCCCTGTCTGCCCTGTGGTGTAAGGCTGTATGGAATAAGGACCACACTTCTTTCACTAGAAATTCTTAAAGTGGTCCAAGATATTTCTGTATCAATACGGATGATCTAATCATCCACATGAGGCCGCGACCTCATACATGGGGGCAGAATGAATCACACTGAATTCAATCAACAAGTAAGAACACATTGGTGTGTTAGTTTTTAGAATACTGTCAAGGCCATTTATGGACTTACCAATAGTTAGAAGACAATAAAAGAATTTTTTAAGCAGGGGCGCCCGCAGGAGGAGGACGAAGATTGGGGGGGGGGGGGGAGGCGGTTATGCAGACAGCTGCCCCTAGTGGGAATTCATTTAGCACATGAAATGAGAAAGTACCTCTAACGGCAAAAATCCAGATTTTTACGACATAAAGCACCTGGTAAATTGTTACTAAAATGACTTGAAAATATAGATAAAATGACAAATAATATGAAACAGGTGTAAAGTGTGTTACGACAAGGATAAACTTGCCCTGACACTTGACATCTATTGAAGCTGCATCACGTGTGTTGTCCTTTTGGGAATAATCATGTAAAGATTGAAAATATGTAGCCAGAATAAACTATACCCTACGCTTTGCAGTAATCGCTGCTATTGCAACATACAACAAAAGTAATATTTTAATATGCTCTGGAAAGTACATGATCGTTGGCACGTCATTCACAGCAGAGGAAAGTGAATGCCGAGAATAAACAGAATATGGAGAGGCAAGCTAGACAGAGAACAAAACATGCTAAAAGAAGCGTAGGTGAAAAATGCCTAGTGACTGAGAACATCCTTCGTGCAGCCGGAACTTCACTTAACTGTTGCTGAAATTTTTGAAAACAATTTCTCGCAAATGCGTTTATTTGCAACGTAAGGAGCATTTTGAAGTGAACTACAGTAACAGTGATGAAGACTTAAATTTTTGAGGGTTGTACAGAATATAATTTTACATATTTCATCATAACCTTTTTTGAAAATACGTTGAAATAATAAAAATCTGTTGATGAAACACTTTAATTTTTAGGACTATAAAAATGGTATCTGAGTAATTACCATGACATTGGAACCCTTTTACAAAAGGTGTCTCACACACCTACTATGCTTTGAAAAAGTCTTACGAGAACTCCTTGTCGTGAAATATCTACCCAAACTTACTTTGCTTCTCAAGTTATATCGCAGAAGTGTACTTAATGTTTTGCTGTAAGGAAGCTATGTTAATTTTCGTAAGCATGAAACTTCTAAGAAGATGCTGTACTTTTAAGCATTGTACAGGACGTTCCACTGCTCCCGTTGCAGGCTTTGGTAGATAAAGCTGTGATAAGGAACCCATCCTCAGTAATTTACTGTTCTGATATAAAACAAATTTGAAGACCAGATCACTTTCTAATCTCCCACTTTATGGCAAGCACGCAGCGGAGGCAATGAGCTCTAATGGCGTTGCTCTACAAGAGCCTACGATATGGACCGTGTTTCGAGTACCCTTCCTCGTGCCCTGTCCTCCGTGACAGAGGATGTCATCTTCAAAGTCGGGAGTTCGGAGCGTCTGAGCAGCAGCAGCAGCAGAAGAAGAAGAAGAAGAAGACAATCCTCCGTTCCCAGGTTGCGAGTTATTTTGTTATAGTCGGATGACAATGATGTCTAGCGTCGTAATTAACAAACGCACTGTCGGCGTGGCCCAGTTTCCAGTTTGCGCGTGCACCGCGTACCCGAAGAGTTGAAAGTGCTCCGATGTTTCAATTACTTTATGTTCACGAGCATGTCTTCGTTCTCCCCCCCCCCCCCCCCCCCAAAAAAAAAACTACATCTACCAAATCCTCTTGAAACACAATTTTCTGAGTTCTCTTTAAACAGCGCGCCCGGCTAGCCGCGCGGACTATACGCGCTGCTTCTCGAGCAGGAAGGCGTGCCGGTCCCCGCCACGAAGCCGCTTGGTGGATTAGTGGTCAGATCCGGTGTGCTGGCCAGCCTGTGGATGGTTTTTAAGGCGGTTTTCCATCAGCCTCGGCGACTGTGGGCTGGTTCCCCTTATTCCGCCTCAGTTACACCATGTCGGCGATTGCTGCACAAACACTGTCTCCACCTACGTGTACACCATAATTACTCTACCACGCAAACATCTGGGTTACACTCGTCTGGTATGAGATTTCCGAGGGGAGGGGGGGGGGGGCGCAACTGGGGCAGAACGACACAATAACCCTGGGTTCGGCGTGGGGGCGGCAGTGAGGTGGGTGGACTGCTGTGGGCTGTAATGGGGTTGTGAACCACAGAGGGCTACGGCAGAACTAAGCCTCTACGCCGTTTCTAGGTCCCTGGCTCAATACACAATAGATTCTTTAAACTATATAAGAAAAAAACAAAGTAAACTAGAGATTAATTTCTGTCAAAGATGCCAAACTTCTTGGGAATTCTATAAAACTGCTAGTCTATGTTGTTTTTAACACGCGAATGTGTAACTGCACTTGTCTAATAAACGTGCCTTACACTCTCTCTTGTGAAAGCGCGAAGAGATTGGATGTAAACGTGTATATTTCCGTTGCTGGAAATAATTAAGCTATTTATTCTACCTTTTTGCGTAATTACTACAAAATCAATTACTTTCCACATTTCCTGTATTATGAAAATAATTTTCATTGTATTTGTATGGTTTTCAGCGGTCCTCGGCGTGAACTTGGGATTGTTTGATGATGAAAAGACCGAACACCATTCGTGTTCAATAGTTAACTCTTCGTTAACCGAAGACAGAAACACACACACACACACACACACACACACACACACACACACACACACTCACTCACTCACTCACTCACTCACTCACTCACTCTCTCTCTCTCTCTCTCTCTCTCTCTCTCTCATAACTTTATCGTAAGTAATTTTCGGCACATGATTTGTTCTCTGGTCACACACCATTGAACAATAACGCCACCAAACATCTTTACTGGCCTGATGCGCCGCCACCCTTTTCTTACTGACAGTGGTATATTAATTATATATAATTACCGTTTTTCAGAATCATTCAGTGCACCTCGCGGTGCTTTCATACGAAGAATCCCTCCCCATCCTCCTCCCATAATTGAAACATGCTTTTGTTGCGATAATTAGGTTAAGTGAAGTTTTTATATAATTACCGATATTTTTTTATATCGTCACTTACTAAGAAGCTATCCACTGAAATATCTCAAAATACAAGAAACGTAGGTTAAACCCTTTACAACCCCCGTAGAAGCCAATAATGGGAATTTTGACAGCCCAGCACAACAAATGTACTCAGATTGTATTGGATATGTATGACTAGTCATGAAATCTCTCGGTATTTGTATGTGGTGTGTAGGGATCATGTATTTGTTCCCATTGAACTTTTAGGCGTAATTCGTCTATATTTTTTGACAAAACTGCATGGGTACTTTTAATACAACGCTAATAAACGAAATTTGTACTGTCTTACTTCCGTCCCTTTCCTATCGATATCTCCCTGTTTTACTTCATATTTTTTATTTTATGACCAAAAAAATGAGGAAGAAGAACAATGTAATACTGCACTATGTAATCACACCTGGTAGTTGTTCTATGCATAGGGGGCGCAATTTCTTTTCTGTCTGAAGTTATGAAATGTACCTTGTTCTATTTATAGAAATAATGGTATTGAACTAGTGCACCAATCCTTATCTGAATCACGTCGCCTTCGTTGCTGTCGGTAGTGCCACGGTCAGCTCCCACGAGGCTCATTGCACTTGCTAACTTGGTAAATTGCAAGTGTGCTTCACGTTTATGTATCAATTTGTCTATTAGCTCACAATGAATTGGTGCTTGCAGGTTTCATTTCCCTTTATGTACATCTGTTTACGCCTATGCCCGAAAAGTGTTTTAAGGACTAAGGTATTGCAAAATGGGAAAAAAATTATGTATCGATTATCAAAGGCTTGTAGTTCTTTTATCTCCTATTATCTTACAGAATTAAAGACAAATTCTAGAAACGCAATTTATTTTATTCACACATTTATTTCAATTAATTTTCTTATGAAATTTTTGCCGTAGCTTCTCGCTTCATATCGAACACATTTCTCAGTTTTATTTTTTTGACCATGATTGTGATAAAAAAATGGTGGTATAGCTGCTGCGTTGAACTGGCTGTGGTGGTATCGCGAAAACAGTTGCTGGCTGGTGATGTTCACGTTGTTTTCGCTTCTGGCATCCGTGGCGATACGGCTAATAGCATTCCATGTCGCGTTGTGGAATGAGAACAACGTGCATGGACTGAATAGGAAAATTTGACCGTTGTGTACTCCAGAGCTAAGTTCAGTGAATGGCGATTGCGCTCGAATCGTTGGTGCTGTGGGACCAAAGTGGTTGGAAATGTGTTCTGCAGATGCGACGTCTTATGTGACATGCTGTAAGGGTTGGAAGTCCCCTGTTAAACGGGCACTTGCAGTTTGTAAATTTTCATTCCGTAGTCTTTTCTTAACAGACAAGATAGCTCGAAAGCAGTATCGACATATACTGTATGGATTCGTTGATTTGGACGGAGATGACGGCGTGGAGGAAGCGTCGTCACCTTTAAAAGGACATTCTTGCAGTACGCTTTAAAAGAGCCTAGTTGGGTGAGCTGCGTTAGAGGCGCTGATTAAAGTGGGGGTTAGACACAGCTTACCGTAATTTCAGTTGCTGGTCAGAACGTAGGGTTTATTTACAGTTATTTGAAGTTGTTGCTCATTGGGAAGATTCTGCTAACAGTATATTTGTGAGGCGTTTGTGTCTTACCGCTTAATTTCCATGAATTTCGTGTGATACACTTGCTACCAAATTGCGGAAGCGAGTGTATTTCCTTTCGCAGAATGTTGGAAAAGTTATGCGTCTGTTCGTTCCTTAAGACTGAAGCAAGTTTCAGTGACAGGTTCTTATCATTCAGTTAATAACATTTGGAGGTTCCTACCCCAAACTGTGGCATCTAATAGTCAGGCCTACTAGATGCGTGGCTTGCCATGCGAGTGCTTTTATTATTCGTACATCAGAAATATTTTCATGACTATCATACCCACTGCAACTATGCTTGAAATATGAGCCCTAGTGCCTTTCAGTTAAACCATAATTTATTCTCGTCCTTACTTTTTAATGCAACGGAATGGATAACGCATCTGTCTAAGAGCTATTACACATTAATGATGTACTCGCTCCACCCTGGCAAGTCCACATTTCTTTCCTGTCGTATTTATTTTATGCAAAGCTTTGACAACCCAGCAAGAAAATGGAGATTATGTTAAAATATCTCAACAAAATTGACACCCATAACTAAATAATCGAGACCAATATTTGTTTCATATACCTCCTCTTTTATTACAATAAATTCCTTCATGCTAATGTTGAGAAATTTCTTGGAATACACTTAAACACAATAGTAAAACAAGTGATTCTCCACACAATGGGTATGGTATAACATAAGGATTTTACTATTCTATGGTCTCTTAATGTTTCTGTCTATTGCTACTGTGCACTTTCTGGATTGGTAATGGATCTTTTGCTACTTCATTCTCTCTCGCACTCTCGTAGTCTCATTCATTCGCAACATAACGAATTTACTGACTTTCGTGCTGTACTGGGAAAAATCATGCTTGACCCACTAAATTCGCTGCTGTCTCATGCAAATCATAGAGATTAAATAAACATAGTAAATCACACTGACATTATAAAACACATCTCTAAATACAAAATGTTTGGTTCTCTACTCGTTCTGCTTTCCCACATCAAACAATAGTCACGCCAGATTCACACGTCACTGGCTCACGTAATTTTCCTACCACAAACTCTGGAGGACTTCTGCACATCTCCCTGTGCAATGCAGCCCTCATGGAGTTGCCGGGTAGATGGCTGACTCACCTTAATTCACTCTCAGAGTATCTGAATATCATGCTGGCGTCACACGAATGTACCACCTCATAATGGAAGTTTTGGTATCTCATTTATGTCACACACGGATTCTCAACTGAAGGCTAGGACGAGCCCTTCTAATTCTTTTTATTGTCTCATAGTCAGGTTGAGACCCACCAAGTGTTCACCACGTGCAAGTGCTCGACTTTAATTCAAGTTCTGCACACGGAAGTCTTAATTATTTTGAACTTAGATTTACACACACAAGTATTTTATCTTAATACTACCACACGCTAGTATTTCGTCTTATGATTACAACACAGTTTCTTTGTCACTTCCGAAGAATCCTATGTTCCCCATGCATTTTTTACCTGCCTATCTTTTTCAGAACAATTTACATCAGCCTCCCACAAATAGGTTTCTGAAAAGAGAAATTATTAGTTTATCTACTCCTAAATATTCTTCATCCTTACCATTTTCATTTAACTTTCTTTTTCTGGAGCACACACAGAGCACGTCTTCACACCTCAGGACTCAGCGACAGAGTGCTGAAACATGGCCGTTCATACGGTCATTCCACACTTCCGCAGAAGTGCGGGAGGACCTTGCCACCGCATTGGTCAGCCACATTCCAGGCCCTCTGGTGCTCTGGTGTACGTCCTCTCTTTGGTTCAGCCAAAGGTGACCAGAGAACTGTCTCAATGATGGTTATATAATCTACCTTCACTATCTGTGGTCAGCAGACGACCAGCGATTCATTCAATTCACAAACATTACCAAACTGGATTCAGGGATATATTTTAAGGAAGTGCACATCTGAGTAATTAAATATACGAACTGCCTTTCTTTCCTACATTGATATCCGGCTTCGGTGCATTAAATAAAATGGTGTTATTCTACAAAAACACTGTTTTGACACGAACAAAGTATGTTGTTGTACATCTTTTCTCTGTCAGGCAGTACTGTCCCTTTTAACATTATGCATTCAACTCAATCCATCTCTCCAGTAAATTCGCTCGTTTTATGCTACTTCTTAGTGCAGACCTATTTGAGTGTTTGTGGTTGCTTTTATTGTTAATACATGAACATGTATTTTTCGGAAGCGAAGTAGCGTGGCGTGTATCCGATAGTATGTGTATGTTCATTTTCCATTACTAGATTGCAGAGTGTGACGTCGATATGACCGATATTACGTAATAGTCCATCCGTTTCAAATATTTTGAAATTCCAGTTATTCAAATGATGTACTGCAAACAGTAGTTCACTACTCGTATTTGTGTACGTGCTGCAGTTACAGAGAGCTTGTCTAGAGCACCACTGTATAGCGGTCTATTATAAGTCAGTCAATATTACACTTTTATAGGATTTTACGAGCGATCTTCGTACTCTTTGAGGCACAGTTATACATATTCTTTCATTAAACTGCGTAGGTGTGAGCTAGTCTTATAATTTACTTTTCCACTGGCGAAGTAATATAGCGTTACAAAGCTGATTAACTGGGTCATGAATTTGAATACAAGGCATAGTTTCATAAGATTGGGGGTTGGTAAAGTACAATTAGTGGAACAAGCTCCATTTTTACTAGTAGTTGAATCTCACAAAATAGTGGCCTACTTAAAGGATGCAGTCAAGTTCTGTGGGAGGCGGACATTGGTTGAATACTGTCGTGCTGACAATGTCACTTTCAGGATCTGAGCTTGCAATCGTTTTTCATGTTATTTGGAGTAGGGAGTCGAATGCAAAAGGGTGAGCCAGCAGAGGTAGTTGACGTTTTGAGTGGAACAAAGAGATACGAGCACAGGTATTAAAAGCGAGATAAATATTGAGAGGTGGTGAAAAATGAAAATGTGGTAATAATGTTAAATTCTTTAACGGTGACACGTCAGCAAAAAGACTTCATTAAGAAACCTGTGTCGTATTTAGGTTATTAACAAAATGGTTCAAGTGGCTCTGAGCACTATGGGACTTAACATCTGTGGTCATCAGTCCCCTAGAACCTAACTAACCTAAGGACAGCACACAACACCCAGTCATCACGAGGCAGAGGTTTATTAACAATCACGCATGCACGATGAGAATACAAACAGTTCTATATGATTAATATTTAGGGTGAAATGTCTAATATGGTATACAAGGTGTATCATAATTAATGGCGTAAACGCGTACAGTTGAAAGTTCACAATACCTGAAGCAAAGAGTCTCAGTAAACACAGGGTCGAAAATGCATACCTTACGAGCTACGAGCTACGAGCAATTTTTCGTCTTCCATACTGTGAAACAAATCTCTTCTACTGAACGTTATTTGCTTTCCATATTTTGGGAAGTGGTAGTATGAACGAAAATAAGAAAAGAATGTCCAAGCAAACATATGCTCTAAAACGCATACCTTGAAAGTTACGAGCACTTTATCATTACAAGAGTTGTGTTTCAAAGTAGCAAAGTTAAATAAGTGTTCATAGCTCTTAAGGAATGCATTTTAGAGCACACGTTTACTGGACTTTTCTCTTATTTTGGTCCATACTACCAGCTCCCAAGATGTGGTAAGCAAGTAACTATCACTAGAAGAGATTTGTTTCACAGTATCGAAGAAGAAAAACTGCTCGTAGCACTTAAGGTATGCATTTTCAACCCTACGTTTCTAGTATCGTGCGCTATTAAATGTATGAGTTTACTCTATTAATTATGATTCACCCTGCATACTAACTTGAGTTAAGTGTTAAGAGTGAGTGGAAACTGAAGTAATGTTAAGTTGTAACTTATCTAATATATTGTGACTACAGCGGAATGGTGGTTGGAGTAAAGTGAGCCATTACCTTCTCTCCACGAACACCGCAGTGTCCGAGGGTCTTCACTTAACGACCGAGAGCAGCGGCGCTTGTGTAGAGCTGTCAGCGCTAACACAGAAGTAACATTGCTTGAAGTAACCGCAGAAATCAATGAGACACATACGACGAACGAATCCGTTAGGACACTGTTGCTAAATCTGGCGTTAATGGGCTGTGGCACCAGACGATCGACGCGAGTGCCATATCGCCTGCAGCGCATCTCCTGGGCTCGGGGTCATATAGGTTGGGAAAACTGTGGCACGGTCAGGTGTGTCCGGATTTAAAATTGGTGACAGCCGAAAAGGTTCGACTGTGAGCCACGGACCGTAGTCGTCAAGAAGCCACTGCGCAAGCTGGTTGTGGGTCCGTAATGGTATGGTCTATTTACATGGAATGGACTGGGCGCTGTGGTCCAACTGAACCGATGACTAAATCGTTATGTTCGGCAACTTTGGTACCATTTGCAGCAGTTCATGGACTTCGTCTTCCCAAGCAACAATGGAATTTTTCTGGATGACAATGCGCCACGTTATTAGGCCACAATTATTCGCGATTGGTTCGACGAAAATTCTGTAGATTTCGAATTATGCTTTCGGAGAAGAGCTTCTGTGAAGTTTGGAAGATAGGAGACGAGGTACTGGCAGAATTGAAGCTGTGAGGACGGATAGTGAGTCGTGCTTGGGTAGGTCAGTCGGTAGAACTCTTGCTCGCGAAAGGCAATGGATTGGAGTTCGAGTCTCGGTCTGGCACACAGTTCTAATCTGCCAGGAAGTTTGGTATCAGCGCACACTCAGTTGTAGAGCGAAAATTTCTTTCTGAAAAAAAAGTTCCTTGTTCCATTTAAAATCAGGCACAAAGTTCTAGGTTATATCTCTGTTATTAATGAAGTTGTGTGAGAGCATTGCTGTTTGTTTCATGGGTCCCTGGTCATTCTTCGCGAAAGTGAGGACACTGCAGATTCCGTTAATGGATCGGAGGTCGTTTAAAGTGAAAAAAATTAAGCACCCATTTTGTATGCTTTCTTTCCTTACGGTTATGTTGTGAAGATTTTTGCAGGTATTATTTTATTATTTCATTATGTCATTTTACTATTAATCGGCAGTCTAGAAACAGAAGAAACATTAAGAAAAATATGATCGGAATTTATAATGTCAATAACTGTTTTTATATGGGGTGATTCTGTGAAGATGTTACAGACTTTCGGCGATGACTCATGAGGTTAAATGTATCAGTTTGAGATAAGGGATCCTGGTCCGGAAACGACCAGTCGAAAGTTATGAACGATAATCGTTCTGGTACCTCTACTGTAAGTTCTTTGCTTTCAGTATTGTTGGATAAGGTAGTATGAACTAAAAGAAGACAAAAATTTCTACTAAACATGGGCTCTTAAGCTAAGCGTTTATAGCCCATGTTTATTAGACAGTTTTTCTTGTTTCGGTCCTTACTGCCTCATCCAAAAATATGGAAAGCAAAGAGCTTGGAATATTTTCCGTCATTTTTCGTAATTGTATGGATTTAATATCACTTCTATCCATGCGATCGTGTCATCACTTCTCGTTCAGAGTTCTAAAAATGTAGTACAGTTACGACCACCTAGGGCAAATGCACTATTTTCCGGTCGGGCGCCATTGTGTAGCACTGTACTCAAATGCATTAAGTCACCTCAAGCCACATACTCTACAGTTGCAGCACGTTTGATCTGTTTTTTGTATAACTGTCAGAGATGTCAGAACTATTTTGTGCTTATAATTTTCCGCTCGGCGGTTTCCGGTATAGGGCCCCTTACGTCAAATTGATACATTTACCGTTCTCCATTCTCCCTGAAAGTTTGTCATATCATCGCGCAGTCACCTTGTAGATTACTTGTCTCAAAATACATCATAAGAATGAGAAGTACAACAAGAAAAAGAGAAGGAAGGATTGAAGGAAGGATTGAAGGAAGGATTGAAGGAAGGATTGAAGGAAGGATTGAAGGAAGGATTGAAGGAAGGATTGAAGGAAGGATTGAAGGAAGGATTGAAGGAAGGATTGAAGGAAGGATTGAAGGAAGGATTGAAGGAAGGATTGAAGGAAGGATTGAAGGAAGGATTGAAGGAAGGAACTGCGTAAGACTACTCTGATAAACTGCCTATTGGCTTCTGTCTCGGGTTCTTCGTCCGACGTTCATCTAATGATTTTTTCTGACATTTCACCAGCACGAGTGGCTGGTATTGTCAAAGCTTCACCCTCAATTGCCGGTGGTGACCTGGAGCCGAGGTCGCGGCCGCAGACCATATGTACCTGGCGCGCCAACGTCCGAGGGCTTCTCCGCGATCATTTCCTGTGCGGTTCTCTTCTTTCTTCCTGCGACGGTCGTTTGCAGCGGAACAGGAAGCTAGGATCCGTTTACCTTAAGGCTTTCCTCTTTCTTGTTGAAGCTGTTCGCGTGTTTTTGTATTTCTACAGCTTCTCTGAACAAGCGCGTGTGGTAGTGCTTCTCTACAGCCAGAACTTCGTGTCAGCGAATTTTATTACGTGGTCGGTCTCAGTGCGTGCTCTGCCACGGCCGATTTCTCCACCTGCCCCAACCTGCAATGTCGCTTCTGCTCTTTGATCCTGGTGTTGATTGATTGTCCAGTCGTTCTTATACGAACTTTTCCGCATGTGCATGGTATACGGTATATTCCCGACATTGCAAGTGGGTCCCTTTTCTCCTTTGATCTTCCTTGTCGGTTTGAAAATCGTCTTTACGCCATGTTTGCGCAATATACGACCGATTCTGACCATCACTCTGGGAATGTATTGCAGAAAGGCCGTACCCGACATGTCTTTTTCTGATTCCTTACTTCACCGAGTGTTTGGCTCTGTTACAGTTCTAACATACAAATTGTTGAGTACAAATTGCTCCTCAGAACAATTTCTAGGTGTTGCATTTCTCGTCTGAGGTGCTGCGGCTCACATACTCATCCTGCTGGCGTTACGAGCATATTGATCACGCCTCTTTTCTGGCTCGGGTGTTGGTTTGATAGTTTGTGCAGGTATCAGTCGGTGAGTGTTTTCTGTGCATGCTGTGTCCCAGGTTGTCGCCATTCCTTGTGACCAGCACATCTATAAATGGCAGTTCTTTGTCTTTTCTACTTCCATGTTGTATGCAGGCTGTTCAAGTGTCTTAGGAAGTCAGCGAGCTGTTCTTCACCATGGCTCCACACAACGAATGAGTCATCGACGTGCCTGTACCACACCTTAGGTTTGCAAGTCCAGTGCCTGTGCTTCGAATTGTTTCATGAAGAAGTTGGCCACCACTGGACTAAGGGGACTATCCATGGCGACGACTTCCAGCTGTTCGTAGAAATTGCCATTCCAGGTGAAATAACTAGTGGTGGGACGTGCAAGGAAGAGCTTTTTGATGTCTTACGGGAAAATGGGACCGATGTGCTCCAGATCGTCACTGAGTGGCACTTTCGTAAACAAAGAAACTTCATCAGAGCTAACCAGGATGTCGTTTGGTGCAAGTTTTAGTTTCTTCAGCTTCTGAATGAAATGTCCTGAGTCCTTTACGTATGTATCGTTCTTCCCCACGTGTGGCTGGAGCAGAGCGGCCAAGTGTTTTGCCAGTTTGTAGCCTGCGGCCGCGAGCTCGGCTCCAGTTCACCACCGGCAACGGAGGGTGGAGCTTTGACAATGCCAGTCACTCGTGCTCGCCAAACGTCAGTAAAATCATTAGATGAACGTCGGCCGAAGACCCAAAGACAGAAGCCAATAGGCAGCTTGTCAGCAAGTGGCCACGAAAGCCCCAACAATTTTGTACTCTGATAATATTGAAGAACTTTTCTTTTCGCCTCATAATGACTGCACACTCATTTGTACGTCGTATGACGGGTCTCTGCGTTGAAGGATGAAGTGAGATCTGACACTCGTAAACTGCTCAAGAAACAATTTTTTGTATTTTCTTCGCCAATTATTAATTAGGAATAACACGTAAACATTGTAACAAAGTTTTGCCAAATCTCATAGCCACTTCCAGATGCACTCTAGAGTCCCACCAGTGCTGTAACCGACTTGTTCGCAGACTGCAGCGCCGGTCAGCGGTGGTCGGCGGCTTCCCTCCAGGCCTCCAGCCGCGAGACCAGGTCCGGCGGCGCCATCGCTTCCAGCCGGAAGATGTCCGCCGCCTCTTCTAGGCACTCCAGCACTTCCGACTCCCCAGTCTGCGAACAACCGCGTGCTGATTCAGACGATAAGTCGCAGGATGAGGTCGGGGGTTGTCTAGACACATCGCCACTTACGACACATTCTAATTGCTTAACAAATTTTAAAGAAAGACTCTGAACGCACTATTTATTGTCAGAGGCAAATCAGATTTTTGCAGAAACTTGACGATTTACCGCCAAGAGCCACTGATAAAATTTTATTTGTTATACAGCCGGTTTTGATTCACCAGCCATCATCAGGTATCATAAAACATTTACAACAATGCCACCAAATAACGTAAAATTCATGATTCGCCACTTATCTATACACATGTAAGTTAAAGTCACCTGGCACTGTTCTGTCTGTACGCTCGGTTTAATGCTGTAAGGATTTTACACGGTTTTCTTTATTAGACGAACAGATTCAAAAGTGATCTTTGTGTATGTAATTTATAAATACTGGGTGATCAAAAAGTCAGTATAAATTTGAAAACTGAATAAATCAAGGAATAATGTAGATAGAGAGGTACAAATTGACACACATGCTTGGAATGACATGGGGTTTTATTAGAACCGAAAAAATACAAAAGTTCAAAAAATGTCCGACAGATGGCGCTTCATCTGATCAGAATAGATATAATTAGCATAATAAAGTAAGACAAAGCAAAGATGATGTTCTTTACAGGAAATGCTCAATATATCCACCATCATTCCTCAACAATAGCTGTAGTCGAGGAAAAACGTTGTGAACAGCACTGTAAAGCATGTCTGGAGTTATGGCGAGGCAATGGCGTCGGATGTTGTCTTTCAGCATCCCTAGAGATGTCGGTCGATCACGATACACTTGCGACTTCAGGTAACCCCAAAGCCAATACTCGCACGGACTGAGGTCTGGGGACCTGGGAGGGCAAGCATGATGAAAGTGACGGCTGAGCACAAGATCACCAAACGACGCGCGCAGGAGATCCTTCACGCGTCTAGCAATATGGGGTGTTTTTTTGGTTGTAATAAAACCTCATGTCATTCCAAGTATATGTGTCAATTTTTACCTCTTATCTATATTATTCCGTGGCTTATTAAGTTTTCAAATTTATACTGACTTTTTGATCACCCGGTATTTTGTGCAAATTGGCTGACGTATAATGAAATATAGCCCACCACCGCTGTGAAAGCGGGGCCATTGCCATCTAGCGATGAACGCCAGGCGTCTTTAGAGCACTGCACGACACAGCTTCAATCAAATTGAGCACCGCGCCTATGATGTACGGACAACAGGTGGAATGTGCTCGGCGCAACATATTAGGTGTCGAAGCGCCTTAACGTATTCAGAAATTATTTGTTTGAAGGAAACACATTGGCATTATCTTGGTACCTTACACATGAAGGAAGGAATAGTATTCACAAAATCCTTGTTGATTAGGCCTACTACAGAAGATTTCGAAAGACTTCTAGAGATGGGTGAGGGGTGCATTTCGAAAAGGTAACAACTTCAAATTGCAAACATATACTTTCTTCAGGTTGACAGCCGCAGCTCCTGCTTTTAATTCACTTCACAAATGGCCGCCCCCGGTAGCTGAGTGGTCAGCGTGACAGTATGTCAATTTTAAGGGCGCGGGTTCGATTCCCGGCTGGGTAGGAGATCATCTCCGCTCAGGGACTGGGTGTTGTCTAATCATCATCATTTCATCCCCATCAACGCGCAGATCGAATGACTTGCACTAGGCGAACGGTCTATCCGACGGGAGGCCCTGTCACACGACATTTACATTTACTTCACAATTTCTTTGAGCAACGGAGAGTGACGCAAAACTTTGATGTATCATAAAAAATATGGCCAATAACAAAACGACAACCGCTTCATCCTAACAATAAGCGACTATAAAATGCGAAAGAATCTAATGTTTTTACCAGATATCTTCTCTGCAACTGCTTGATGTAACAGGGTAAAGAAAGAAAAAACACATTTCCCTAAATATGTGGGTTTTACGTTTTTACGCGAAAAGTAAATCTTTTCCGGGAAACTATTTCAGCAAGGTTCGCCACTCTGCTTCACTTACATCAAGAAAGTTTTTCAGCACTGTAGCATATGACTCAACTTTTAGTTTGCCTTCAATTAAATTTAGATGCAGGCATGTTTCTTCGCCTGGTGGGGTGGAGAAGTCTTCCACCAGGAGTCCGCGACAAAGATTTGCGGCACTAAAAGCATTATTCAACATGGTAGCGTTGCTGTCAGGGCTCCTCCATAGGCAGCGGTCATCCACTGCAGTAGTAGCCTTTGGGCGGCCTCAGCGAGGCATGTCATCGACAGTTCCTGTCTCCATGTATCTCTCCCATGTCCGAACATCACTTTGGTTCACTCCGAGACGCCTAGACACTTCCCTTGTTGAGAGCCCTTCCTAGCACAAAGTAACAATGCGGACGCGATCGAACCGCGGTACTGACCGTCTAGGCATGGTTGAAGTACAGACAACACGAGCCGTGTACCTCTTTCCTTGTGGAATGACAAACTGATCGGCTGTCGGACCCCCGCCATCTAATAGCCGCTGCTCATGCATGGTTGTTTACGTCTTTGCAAGGGGTTTAGTGAAATCTCTGAACAGAGGAAGGGACTGTATCTGTGATACGGTATCCACAGTGAACGGCTGTCTTCAGGAGTTCTGGGAACCAGGGTGATGCAAAACATTTTTTGATGTGTGTACGTGGCGATATTCAGTTATCTAAAGGTGTTCTCTCATTTCTGTTAATAACTCTAGGCAGTGAGCCGTAAACAACATTACCGCTACGCAGACAAATCATCCGACAGCACATATTTAGTGCTATCTGTGTGAAGCCGCGCTGAGGCGCTAGTAGTAATAAATTACATCATCAGTAACAAAAATATGTCGTACTGCTCGCCTTCAGGTTATATTAAGACTTGCTATAGCCGGCAGCTGCGCTCGCATATTAGTAGTTTTGTGAGGGTGAGGAGATACGCTAGTAATTTATAAATATCTGGGTATATAGTGATACAGATATCTGTGTGTATGAATAAATGTTTGTAATGCTGATACGTAGGTACATAATGAATCAATTTTCTGAATATTCAAAACCGTCTTTGATATTATTACACCTACAGTCTACTTCACTGGCGTTGATAATCTAGTGGAGGCAAAATTGTATGGTAAATCTGACCTCTATTCGTGAAAGTAGGCCAAAAACATGGCATTTTGACTCCTGCCTGCACAGCAAATGAAGTCATCTGCAAGCATGCATTATATAGTGTGTTTGAAAACGAATATACGTATTACAAAGTATTATTCTGTCGAAACTATCGATCACTGCGCCTCGGCTCGGCTATTGGAGAAATGAAAACAGTCTATTTTATATTAATAGCCGCTAGATGTCAGTCGTCTTCTGTCTTGCTTGGTAACTGTTGTATGTTTAAAATGGCTACTCCGTAGCAGATATAATTTTGTGTTCTGGAGTTTACGAAGTGTAATTCCGTGATTACAGTACCAAGACGTTTCAGGTTCAAGTACCACATTGATCCTCCGAATGGGTGGAACGTTCGTAGATGGTATCGGCAGTTTCTAGATACAGGATGTGTATGTAAAGGAAGAGTTCTGGCCGCCCTCATGTTCCTGAAGAAAATGTTGCACGAATTCGAACTGCTTTCCAACGTAGTCCTTCAAAATCAACCCGTCGTGCCAGTCGGGAGTTCAGGTTGGCTACAACAACAATTTGACGTGTTTTGAGACGTATGTTGGTTGTGAAGCCGTACAAGTTATAGCTGTTAAAAGCTCTGCGTGCTGATGACAAACGCAAACGTGTGGCATTTTGTAACAAGTTTCTTGGTGCTATTGACAATGACAACACTTTCGCACAACGCATCGTGTTCAGTGATGAAGCGACTTTCCACGTTCGTGGTCAGGTAAACAAACACAATGTTCGAATTTGGGGCCTACGAACCCACATGCAGCCATCGAACATGTACGAAATTCGCCCAAAGTCAATGCGCTTTTGTGCGATATCCCGATCATCTGTTTACGGCCCATTCTTCTTTCATGGAAACACTGTTAACGGTCAACAGTATCTCGCTATGTTACAAAACTGGTTGTTTCCGAGGCTGCACGAAGACAACTTCATTTTTCAACAAGACGGGGCACACCCTCACTGGAGTCGCCAAGTGCGTGAATATCTGAATGAAGTTCTACCTAACCGCTGGATAGGTCGTCAAGGAGCTGGCGACTTAGCATGTCTCAGTTGGGCTCCACGATCAACGAATTTCACACTCTGACTTCTTCCTGTGGGGTTTCGTTAAAAACTACTTTTATGTACCAACTCTCCCACAGAACATGGAATAATTGAAGAACCGGATCCGTACTGCCATAACATCAGTGACGAAGGACATGCTTGCCAGTGTATGGGAGGAATTTGAGTATCTATGTGATGATGTTCGCGTCGCTGATGGAGGACATATTGAACATCTGTAATCTGAAACGTCCCCTTAGAAAAATTATAAATGACTGTGCTTAGACTGACACACAATATTTTTTAGCACAACGCAATCTGACTTTCAATAATCTCTACAAAAGAATGGCCCTGACTAACAATAACCTATACCTTCCCACATCCACCACTGCTGGCGGCTCACCTCCAACTGCGCAACGCTACACGCTGTTAACAGCCAACTGCCCAACACTACAATAGCAAATTCAAACAATGCCACCCAGCCACAGACTGCACACAGCACAGCCAGTGATTTCCATACACAGTGCTATGTGGCGGTGGCGTTACCAATATAAGAACCTAAACAGTCTGCTTACAAATCTTGAGAGGTTCGTAAATGTGTGTGTAAAGTTTAACATTCGTATGTCAAAGTATAACAAATATATACATTCGAAATACCTATGTTCTTTTTCGAACAGCCTGTATTTTCTAATTATATTTAAGGAAGTCGAGTTTATGGGGATTCTTCTGGCTCACCCAGCACTGGGGGTGAGATTTTGTCACCAGAGCAGAATATCCCAAAAATTTCTTCCATTTCAACACATTACAAGGCCTATTCTCCCAAATATGGCTAATCGGCGATTAACGTACTCAGCTAATGGATCGCAATGAAATGGAGCCTCACTAAAAGCCTTCCTCCTTCTGTATGTAAAGGCGCGGCATTTCCTTGTTTGTCGTAGGGCCTATAATGATGCCGTCGTTTTGAGTCTTGAAGCGACTCGGAAGCTGTAGGAGATGTGTGATGCTCAGAATCAAAGATGTGATCGGCTTCTGGCTGTTCCACTCTCTCTAGCTCTCATGGACACATGAGGTCCTGTATCTAAAGTTCGACGTATCCGATTATTCCGAGGTTTGTTGCTACGAGTTAAGCCAGACTTAAGTTTCCAAGGCATATCGTTACACTTAAATATCGTTCTCGGACTGACCGTCATATTTTATTGTTTTATCCCCACAAAAACTCTCCAGCTATGTCAATACGAGTAGCAAGTCAATACCACAAACCTCTCGATCAACAACATTGGATACCCACTGTCACGGAGTCGCCAACCACCCCGCCAGCGTCATCTGCATCCCACTAAAGTATTTAAAAATATTAATGATAATCAGAAAGATAATACAGGTTTCTAAAGTAGCCCATAATCTTTCTCTTGGGTCCAAAGTATCTCCATACCAAATTTGATCGGAATCGATTTGGAGGTACAGTAATTAAAAAAAACATAGCAGATAGTTACTTTCGCATTTAATATTACCGGTATTAGTATGGAAGTACGGATGAAATTCGCTGAGAATTTATAAGCTTTGCATTGATTACATTGAATCATATTACGTAGAATACATAAGCCAATAAAAGCATTGGCACAAGAACGATAAAGTTCAAGACGGAAAGCGTAAATAACTATTACCAAAAATAAATGTTTCTCCCTAGATCGTGTGATTTCAAATCAATAAATATTTTGTACTGCACAATATGTAAATTAGCCTATGTTGGTCTTCATGGCTCAAGCCAACTCTCACCACACTTCATCGAAATCTGTTCAATGATTTAATCGGGAAAGTTAACGCCAGAGTTCCTTGCGTATTTATAACATTAGCGGGGAGCTATGAAATAGTTTGGATAAAATACGTTGAGGATTGTATCAGCACTGTATTCTAGTTGTTAATCGCGGCTTTGCTCGCACATCAGTGAAATGAATTGAAATGAGGACTTGCGTGTCGATGATAAGCGCGCGCGCGCGCGCGCACACACACACACACACACACACACACACACACACACACACACACGTGTAAGTGACGCGTGACTGAGTTGCTAAAATGCAACCTCATGTTATTACCAAGCAACAAACCTAGGAACCAACACAACTGGATACAGATCACAAGTATACACAACATTTATTACCAGATACCCAGAATTAAATTTTTTAACAGAACAACGACTAGCTGATCAGATCTGTGTAATAATCAAAAATAACAGGATACCCCAGTCAGAATTAGAAAACATCAAACAACAAGTACAACAAATACTGGAACAAAATAATGTGCAATTAGAAGAAGAAGAAAATACAGTAATGGACTCAAACATCCCAGAGCAAACAAACAAAGAACAACACACATCAATTAAACAATCAGAGGAAAACGAAATCTTAAGACTGCCACCAGAACAAGTACAAATAGAACACGAAGTGACACACACACACATGTTAGATATAGAAGAAAAATTTCAGCTGACATATATAGAATACAAAGACACAAATACAGACATTAGACCATTCTTGCATAGACCGCCAAATAACCCACAAGTCGAAACAACAATAAAAACTATCAACACAATCATACACAACAAAATAAATGAAAACAACTATGGAAGAGTTACAACTACTGGTTTATATAGGAGCACTCACTATACTAAATATACACACTAGGCAGAGATCAGAACAAACCAACACACAGAAGCAACCCACAAAACCAGCATGGCAACACAGGCTACAGATCAGAATAGAAAAACTGAGAAGAGACATTGGACAGCTAACACAATTTATAAGACATCAAATTTCAGGAAAAAAAACGAAAAAGGTTAGGTAAAATCTCACAACAAGAAGCGATAGAGCAATTAGATGAAAAGAAGCAGAAATTACAAGCATTGGCCGATGGACTTAGAAGATACAAAAAAAAGTGAAAATAGAAGGAAACAAAACCAAACATTCAACACAAACCAAAAGAAATTTTACCAGACAATAGATAACACACACATTAAAATAGACAATCCACCAAACATAACAGACATGGAACACTTCTGGAGCAACATATGGTTAAACCCAGTACAACATAACAGGCATGCACGGTGGATAGAAGCAGAAACAGACACATACAAGATGATACCACATATGCCTGAAGTTATAGTTTTGCAACATGAAGTCACCAAAGCAATTAATTCTACTCACAAATGGAAAGCCCTGGAAAAGATAAAATAGCAAATTTCTGGCTAAAGAAGTTCACCCTAACACATTCACATCTAACTAAATTATTTAACAGTTACATTGCAGACCCATACACATTCCCTGATACACTTACACATGGAATAACTTACGAGGATGTAAAGAGCAACTGATAATACAGGTAGATGCAGAGGTGATATACCAAGCTAAAACTAAACAAATGTCACTACACTATGCATACATTGATTAGCAAAAAGCTTTTGATAGTGTACCCCACTCATGGTTACTACAAATATAGGAAATATACAAAGTAGATCCTAAATTTATACAGTTCCTAAACATAATAATGAAAAATTGGAAAACCACACTTAATATCGAAACAAATTCAAATAATATCACATCACAGCCAATACAGATTAAGAGTGCAATATACCAAGGAGACTCATTAAGTCCTTTCTGGTTCTGCCTTGCTCTGAACCCACTATCCAACATGCTAAATAATACAAAATATGGATACAATATTACTGGAACATACCCACACAAAATCATACATTTGCTATACATGGGTGATCTAAAACTACTGGCAGCAACAAATCAACAACTCAACCAATTACTAAAGATAACAGAAGTATTCAGCAATGATATAAATATGGCATTTGGAACAGAAAAATGTAAGAAAAAGAGCATAGTCCAGGGAAAACACGCTAAACAAGAAGATTACATACTGGATAACCAGAGCGACTGCATAGAAGCGATGGAAAAAACAGATGCCTATAAATATCTAGGATACAGACAAAAAATAGGAATAAATACAAATATTAAAGAAGAACTAAAAGAAAAATATAGACAAAGATTAAGAAAAATGTTGAAAACAGAATTGATAGCAAGAAACAAAACAAAAGCTATAAATATTTATGCTATACCAATATTGACCTACTCATTTGGAGTAGTGAAAAGGAGTAACACAGACCTAGAAGCACTCAATACACTTACACCATCACAATGCCACAAATACAGAATACATCACATACATTCAGCAATAGAAAGATTCACATCAAGCAGAAAGGAAGGAGGAAGGGGATTTATCGACATAAAAAACCTACATTACAGACAGATAGACAATTTAAGAAAATTCTTTCTAGAACGAGCAGAAACTAGCAAAATACACAAACCACTCACTCATCTAAATACATCGGCTACACCACTGCAATTTCATAACCACGTCTACAGCCCTTTAGATCACATAACATCAGCACATGCGAAGAAAGTAAATTGGAAAAAGAAAACACTACATGGCAAGCACTAGTATCATCTAACACAGCCGCAAATCGATCAAGACGCATCCAACACATGGCTAAGAAAAGGCAATATATACAGTGAGACGCAAGGATTCATGATTGCAATACAGGATCAAACAATAAACACCAGATATTACAGCAAGAATATTGTTAAAGATCCCAATACCACAACAGATAAATGCAGAGTTTGCAAACAACAAATAGAAACAGTAGATCACATCACAAGCGGATGTACAATACTAGCAAATACAGAATACCCCAGAAGACATGACAATGTAGCAAAAATAATACAACAACAACTTGCCATACAACATAAACTAATAAAATACGTTCCCACATACAAGTATGCATCACAAAATGTACTGGAGAATGATGAATACAAATTATACTGGAACAGAACCATGTTGTTGTTGTCTTCAGTCCTGAGACTGGTTTGATGCAGCTCTCCATGCTACTCTATCCTGTGCAAGCTGCTTCATCTCCCAGTACCTACTGAAACCTACATCCTTCTGAATCTGCTTAGTGTACTCATCTCTCGGTCTCCCTCTACGATTTTTACCCTCCACGCTGCCCTCCAATGCTAAATTTGTGATCCCTTGATGCCTCAAAACATGTCCTACCAACCGATCCCTTCTTCTAGTCAAATTGTGCCACAAACTTCTCTTCTCCCCAATCCTATTCAATACCTCCTCATTAGTTACGTGATCTATCCACCTTATCTTCAGTATTCTTCTGTAGCACCACATTTCGAAAGCTTCTATTCTCTTCTTGTCCGAACTAGTTATCGTCCATGTTTCACTTCCATACATGGCTACACTCCAAACAAATACTTTCAGAAACATAAATCTATATTCGATGTTAACAAATTTCTCTTCTTCAGAAACGCTTTCCTTGCCATTGCCAGTCTACATTTTATATCCTCTCTACTTCGACCATCATCAGTTATTTTACTTCCTAAATAGCAAAACTCCTTTACTACTTTAAGTGTCTCATTTCCTAATCTAATTCCCTCAGCATCACCCGATTTAATTTGACTACATTCCATTATCCTCGTTTTGCTTTTGTTAATGTTCATCTTATATCCTCCTTTCAAGACACTGTCCATTCCGTTCAACTGCTCTTCCAAGTCCTTTGCCGTCTCTGACAGAATTACAATGTCATCGGCGAACCTCAAAGTTTTTACTTCTTCTCCATGAATTTTAATACCTACTCCGAATTTTTCTTTTGTTTCCTTTACTGCTTGCTCAATATACAGATTGAATAACATCGGGGAGAGGCTACAACCCTGTCTCACTCCTTTCCCAACCACTGCTTCCCTTTCATGCCCCTCGACTCTTATTACTGCTATCTGGTTTCTGTACAAATTATAAATAGCCTTTCGCTCCCTGTATTTTACCCCTGCCACCTTTAGAATTTGAAAAAGAGTATTCCAGTCAACATTGTCAAAAGCTTTCTCTAAGTCTACAAATGCTAGAAATGTAGGTTTGCCTTTTCTTAATCTTTCTTCTAAGATAAGTCGTAAGGTCAGTATTGCCTCACGTGTTCCAACATTTCGACGGAATCCAAACTGATCCTCCCCGAGGTCTGCATCTACCAGTTTTTCCATTCGTCTGTAAAGAATTCGCGTTAGCATTTTGCAGCCGTGGCTTATTAAACTGATAGTTCGGTAATTTTCACATGTGTCAGCACCTGCTTTCTTTGGGATTGGAATTATTATATTCTTCCTGAAGTCTGAGGGTATTTCGCCTGTCTCATACATCTTGCTCACCAGCTGGTAGAGTTTTGTCAGGACTGGTTGTCCCAAGGCCATCAGTAGTTCTAATGGAATGTTGTCTACTCCGGGGGCCCTGTTTCGACTCAGGTCTTTCAGTGCTCTGTCAAACTCTTCACGCAGTATCGTATCTCCCATTTCGTCTTCATCTACATCCTCTTCCATTTCCATAATATTGTCCTCAAGTACATCACCCTTGTATAAACCTTCTATATACTCCTTCCACCTTTCTGCCTTCCCTTCTTTGCTTAGAACTGGGCTGCCATCTGAGCTCTTGATATTCATACACGTGGTTCTCTTCTCTCCAAAGGTCTCTTTAATTTTCCTGTAGGCAGTATCTATCTTACCCCTAGTGAGATAAGCTTCTACATCCTTACATTTGTCCTCTAGCCATCCCTGTTTAGCCATTTTGCACTTCCTGTCGATCTCATTTTTGAGACATTTGTATTCCTTTTTGACTCCTTAATTTACTGCATTTTTATATTTTCCCTTTCATCATTTCAATATTTCTTTTGTTACCCAAGGATTTCTACTAGCCCTCGTCTTTTTACCTACTTTATCCTCTGCTGCCTTCACTACTACATCCCTCAGAGCTACCCATTCTTCTTCTACTGTATTTCTTTTCCCTATTCCTGTCAATTGTTCCCTTATGCTCTCCTTGAAACTCTGTACAACCTCTGGTTCTTTCAGTTTATCCAGGTCCCATCTCCTTAATTTCCCACATTTTTGCCGTTTCTTCAGTTTTAATCTACAGGTCATAACCAATAGATTGTGGTCAGAGTCCACATCTGCCCCTGGAAATGTCTTACAATTTAAAACCTGGTTCCTAAATCTCTGTCTTACCATTATATAATCTATTTGATACCTTTTAGTATCTCCAGGGTTCTTCCACGTATACAACCTTCTTTCATGATTCTTAAACCAAGTGTTAGCTATGATTAAGTTGTGCTCTGTGCAAAATTCTACTAGGCGGCTTCCTCTTTCATTTCTTAGCCCCAATCCTTATTCACCTACTATGTTTCCTTCTCTCCCTTTTCCTACTGCCGAATTCCAGTCACCCATTACTATTAAATTTTCGTCTCCCTTCACTATCTGAACAATTTCTTTTATTTCATCGTACATTTCTTCAATTTCTTCATCATCTGCAGAGCTAGTTGGCATATAAACTTGTACTACTGTAGTAGGTGTGGGCTTCGTATCTATCTTGGCCACAATAATGCGTTCACTATGCTGTTTTTTTAGTAGCTTACCCGCATTCCTATTTTCCTATTCATTATTAAACCTACTCCTGCATTACCCCTATTTGATTTTGTGTTTATAACCCTGTAGTCACCTGACCAGAAGTCTTGTTCCTCCTGCCACCGAACTTCACTAATTCCCACTATATCTAACTTTAACCTATCCATTTCCCTTTTTAAATTTTCTAACCTACCTGCCCGATTAAGGGATCTGACATTCCACGCTCCGATCCGTAGAACGCCAGTTTTCTTTCTCCTGATAGCGACATCCTCCTGAGTAGTCCCCGCCCGGAGATCCGAATGGGGGACTATTTTACCTCCGGAATATTTTACCCGAGAGGATGCCATCATCATTTAATCATACAGTAAAGCTGCATGTCCTCGGGAAAAATTACGGCTGTAGTTTCCCCTTGCTTTCAGCCGTTCGCAGTACCAGCACAGCAGGGCCGTTTTGGTTAATGTTGCAAGGCCAGATCAGTCAATCATCCAGACTGTTGCCCCTGCAACTACTGAAAAGGCTGCTGCCCCTCTTCAGGAACCACACATTTGTCTGGCCTCTCAACAGATACCCCTCCGTTGTTGTTGCACCTACGGTACGGCCATCTGTATCGCTGAGGCACGCAAGCCTCCCCACCAACGGCAAGGTCCATGGTTCATGGTTATAACAGATAAAACATGGTTATAACAGATAAAACAACACCACATAACAAACCTGACATCATACTCACCAATAAAAAGAAGAAATTAACACAACTAATCGAAATATCCATACCCAATACAACAAATATACAAAAGAAAACAGGAGAAAAAATTGAACAATACATCCAGCTGGCTGAGGAAGTCAAGGATATGTGGCATCAGGATAAGGTTGACATTATACCAATTATACTATCAACTACAGGAGTCATACCACACAATATCCAACAGTACATCAATGCAATACAGCTACATCCAAACTTATATATACAACTACAGAAATCCGTAATTATTTATACATGTTCAATTACCCGAAAGTTCCTAAATGCAATATAACATATACCGTACAGTTGAAAGGAAGTCACGCTTGATCAAGGTCCGCGTCACTTTCCATTTTTAACCAGACATAACGTCTGAGACAGGAAAGACAACAACAACAACAACAGGAATGGGGGCCCTCAACCCCTACAACGGCGCGTCCCAATGTCTGATAGGGGAATTCCTGGGTATATACAGGACAGGTGTGAATAAGGCACGGCCAATGCAATACAACGCTTGTGTGGCGATTGCCGGAACTACAAACTATTACACTACCAAAGATGAGACAACTCCTTCAGTTAGTTTGCCAGTTATGGACTTCGAAACAGTGGATACCTTTTTTTTGGATCCCGTAAGAGCATGAGAAATTCCACTGTTTTTCGATGTACAAATTTTAACGGATGATTCCCTCCCGCCAACCCCCCCCCCCCAAAAAAAAATAGGCATTGCGGCAATCAGAGCGTTGATAGCGTGGGGCACGTAACGTGGATAAACCGCCTATGCTCTCTGCGGCAGTGTAGTGTACGCCTTGGTTGTAAGGCATCCCGCTGAACACAGTGTCGTGGTTGCTGCATTGCTTGTCTCCTTGCTTTAACCAAAATATCGCGGATAATGCGAGCAAAACGCAGTGGCTAAATGCTTGGCTTTACTCAACTGCGCTTAAATTTATACAAAGGTAACGAGTTTAGGGAAGAAAACAAAAGCCACAGTTGAGGACAGGCTCTACCCGGCGTGGTGCCAATGCTGAGAGAAGCTGAAGTCTGCTACACAGGAAGGTGTGTGTTGCTTCTAGGCCATTTTTACGACCGTTTGGACGGACGATTTACTGCCCCTGTATTATTCAGCTACGTTTATCATGCATACGATGAGTGACCAATGTAAAATTCTCGTAAAACTTTCACATGCCTGACATGAAATGTGGACCCTAGTTAAAGAATAGGAAACTGCTGTTTATATGTAGAAGATGCCTGTTCTCTTTATTGTTTAATGTTCCCAGAAAAAATGCACGAAACACTTCTTTCGCCAGTTTTATTTTGGCCGCCATGCGTGGCAGCTTAGACGGAAAAACCAAAATTATCCCCAAGGATTAAGTATACAAAGACGTGGTCATCGGTGTGTTATAGCGAACAGTTTGGCGAATTTCCTGGTGAGTTGAAGAAATTTTTAGCGTTTATATTAGGTTGCTGCATAAGTTCTTAGCGTTTTCCCGCAAGTTTAATAAACACTAGTTATACATAACGGAGACTTTAGACATCAATAACGTATTCTCCGTCACTACTTGCAACAGTCTGCCAACTTTTCTATTCAGCGACGGAAGAAATTCGTTGTTTTGAGGCGAAGAACTCGCCGAGTCATGTTCGGGGCTCATTTTCACCACTAAAGGAAGTTTCTTGAGAATTTCTCGCTGGAGATTGGAAAAGCTGAAAATCTGACGCCACAAGATCCAACTGAACTCCTGAATAGTGTTTTCTGTCAGTCTAGTAGAATGCGGGCGGGCGTTATCGTAGACTAGCATCAGATCACCTAGTCAGTTCTCCTGATCGCTGTTCTTGGACTGCGTCTGCATGACGTCTCATTTGTTAACAGTAAATGTCAGCAGTCATGATTACACCTCATGGGAGCAATTCGTAATATACCAGTGTCGCTGTTCCACCAGATGCATATCATCATCTTCTGTGGATGCGCACTGGTCTTTATGGGGGGAGTTGCTACTTTATTTGAGATCAACCATTCCTTTCTTTTTTCTTACGTTAACGAGCCAATTGGTAGCGAGCGAGCAGAGATGCACGTATGGCCGCCCGCTGATTTTGGTGATTTTGGCTTAGAGCATTCCGGACCCTTACACCCGGTTTTTTAATCTCCCTATTGCATCCAAATGTGTCACGATAGTGGAGTGATCACAGTTCGCCACATCTGCCAGTTTTAGAGTACACTGACGTGCATGATTGTGGATTAATGCGTTTAAGCGAGCTTCATCAAACCCTGAAGGTTTTTCTCAACGTGAAGTGTTAGTAATGCCGAAACGATCCTCCTTAAAAAGGGGAAACTATTACTTTTCCGTGCTCTGTCCAATGGCGTTATCCCTATACACGGCGCAAATGTTTCTAGCTCCCTCCGCCACCCCTCTAGGGAATTCAGAATGTGTCAGAAATTTTCCGATTACTCCACCTGGCAATTCATTTTCTAGTGTCCACAGCTCCACTCTTGTCTCCAAATGCCAAGATGAAAACATGTAAACTCGTACAGCAACAGAGAACTAAAAAAATTCAATTTATAAATAAAATCACAGCAGTAGGAAGACCAACACGTAAATCAAAAACGCTAGGAGCTTATGCACGAATCTAGTAGATGCCAAATTCTTTTTGCTGGAAGCTCAAGATGAACCAGAACACCACAAGCTTTCAGAGGTTGTTTCGGTATATCTCTTAAATATTTTACTATGAGGAAACCACTGCATCTGCCTGCTCATTCCGAGTTATTGCATTTCGTTTGGTACCTAGCTCCAATTAGCTTTAAATCTGTGTTGTATCCAGAATTGTGCACAGCAGCGCAAATAGGGAGAGAGGACACTAGCGGGATGTCGAACAGGATTTCAGCCACACAACATGTGTGGAACATTACAGTACTCGCAGACGGAATCTGATAGTCTCACGTTCTTCATCCTTCACGCTCCATCCAGAAATTCGTGGTAGTGACTTTAAAAATCCGCTTCGGTACTTCGAGTGGTGTCTACGAAACTTCAAAATAATCGACGTTTCTATGTAATATGTTATTTACTGATGAAACAACGTTTACGAAACATGGACGAATCAATCTCAGCAGTATGTGCTACAAATCAGTTGAAAATCAACACTGGTTGAGCCAAGTGGATAAACACCGTCCTTCGCGTGTCTACATGTAGCAATTCACTATAATCTGTGCCTCATGCGGCCCGTTCCTAAGATTTGACGCCTGTAGACTCTTGTGTGGGGGAAATTTGCAAGGAGCTGACTACAATGACACACGAACTACACCCGAAGATGCGCGGAAACTTATTACTGCAGCTTGTTCGGACATCTCCGCTGAAATGCTAGCCTGCGCACAGTAGTCGTACCATACCAGACTGGAAGCGTGTATTGCTGCTGTCGCGCTCATTTCGAACACAGCCTGTGTTGATGAATTTTCTTGTTACTGGTCAGAATCAACATAAGTACTTTAAGCAGTTGTGTTGTTCTTTAGTCTGTGCTACCACAGGTATTGTACAAGATTCTGCGTGAGAACTTTTCAGTATACGATATCTCGTGAACGACTCGCACTGGAATCCTGCAACACATACCACTAAAATAAATTATCCTAATTTTAATTTTCTACTGTCAACAGGCGTTGTTCCGTTTAAAAAATTGTATGTTTGCACAAAACTAACACCCTATTAGAACTATTACAATCTGTTGGCTAACAACAAGAGTCCCCAACTACCAGACCATTCTGTCAAAACCGCGCGTCAACACAGTTTTATGTGATTCACCTTGTATACCCTACATAGGGCTGCCTCTGTGAAGGTCTACAGAATTCATTAGTAATTTGCCATCGAATCTGTGGTACAACATGTATCAATAAGAGCTGCCTACTAAGGATAACTTAGGCTTACAAAAGACAGGCATCTTCAAAATCCCTGGCGAACGTACTACACTCCTGGAAATGGAAAAAAGAACACATTGACACAGGTGTGTCAGACCCACCATACTTGCTCCGGACACTGAGACACGGGTGTACAAGCAATGATCACACGCACGGCACAGCGGACACACCAGGAACCGCGGTGTTGGCCGTCGAATGGCGCAAGCTGCGCAACATTTGTGCACCGCCGCCGTCAGTGTCAGCCAGTTTGCCGTGGCATACGGAGCTCCATCGCAGTTTTTAACACTGGTAGCATGCCGCGACAGCGTGGACGTGAACCGTATGTGCAGATGACGGACTTTGAGCGAGGGCGTATAGTGGGCATGCGGGAGGCCGGGTGGACGTACCGCCGAATTGCTCAACACGTGGGGCGTGAGGTCTCCACAGTACATCGATGTTGTCGCCAGTGGTCGGCGGAAGGAGCACGTGCCCGTCGACCTGGGACCGGACCACAGCGACGCACCGATGCACGCCAAGACCGTAGGATCCTACGCAGTGCCGTAGGGGACCGCACCGCCACTTCCCAGCAAATTAGGGACACTGTTGCTCCTGGGGTATCGGCGAGGACCATTCGCAACCGTCTCCATGAAGCTGGGCTACGGTCCCGCACACCGTTAGGCCGTCTTCCGCTCACGCCCCAACATCGTGCAGGCCCGCCTCCAGTGGTGTCGCGACAGGCGTGAATGGAGGGACGAATGGAGACGTGTCGTCCTCAGCGATGAGAGTCGCTTCTGCCTTGGTGCCAATGATGGTCGTATGCGTGTTTGGCGCCGTGCAGGTGAGCGCCACAATGAGGACTGCATACGACCGAGGCACACAGGGCCAACACCCGGCATCATGGTGTGGGGAGCGATCTCCTACACTGGCCGTACACCTCTGGTGATCGTCGAGGGGACACTGAATAGTGCACGGTACATCCAAACCGTCATCGAACCCATCGTTCTACCATTCCTAGACCGGCAAGGGAACTTGCTGTTCCAACAGGAAAATGCACGTCCGCATGTATCCCGTGCCACCCAACGTACTCTAGAAGGTGTAAGTCAACTACCCTGGCCAGCAAGATCTCCGGATCTGTCCCCCATTGAGCATGTTTGGGACTGGATGAAGCGTCGTCTCACGCGGTCTGCACGTCCAGCACGAACGCTGGTCCAACTGAGGCGCCAGGTGGAAATGGCATGGCAAGCCGTTCCACAGGACTACATCCAGCATCTCTACGATCGTCTCCATGAGAGAATAGCAGCCTGCATTGCTGCGAAAGGTGGATATACACTGTACTAGTGCCGACATTGTGCATGCTCTGTTGCCTGTGTTCATGTGCCTGTGGTTCTGTCAGTGTGATCATGTGATGTATCTGACCCCAGGAATGTGTCAATAAAGTTTCCCCTTCCTGGGACAATGAATTCACGGTGTTCTTATTTCAATTTCCAGGAGTGTATATTACACATTTTACGAACAACCAGAGTAGTTTAAGTTCAGTGCGGAACTCCAACGCCACAATAGTCTGGGAACACGCGATCTAGTGT